>NW_027362762.1:553361593-558361593 GCF_046119375.1 Phyllobates terribilis
ATGGAAGAGTTCCGAAGCATTTTTAAACTTTAGCGGAATTCCAAGAACAATGGATGAGTTCGGAAGCATTTTTAAACGTCAGCAGAATTCCGGGAACAATGGAACAGTTCCGAAGAATTTTTAAACGTCAGCGGAATTCCGAGAACAATGGAAGAGTTCCGAAGAATTTTTAAATGTCAGCGAATTTCGAGAACCATGGAAGAGTTCCGAAGGATTTTTAAACATCAGCGGAATTCCGTGAACATTTTAAGAGTTCCGAAGCATTTTTAAACTTCAGTGGAATTCTGAGAACAATGGAAGAGTTATGTAGCATTTTTAAACTTCAGAAGAATTCCAGTAACAATGGAAGAGTTTCAAAGCAATTTTAAACTTCAGCAGAATTCCGAGAACAATGGAAGAGTTCTGAAACATTTTTAAACATCAGCAGAATTTCCAGAATAATGGAAGAGTTCCGAAGCATTTTTAAACGTCTGCAGAATTCCGAGAACAATGGAACAGTTCCGAAGGATTTTTAAATGTCAGCAGAATTCCCAGAACAATGGAAGAGTTCCGAAGGATTTTTAAACGTCAGCGGAATTCCGAGAACAATGGAAGAGTTCAGAAGCATTTTTAAACTCCAGTGGATTTCCGAGAACAATGGAAGTGTTCAGAAGCATTTTTAAACTTCAGCGTAATTCTGAGAACAATGGAAGGGTTCAGAAGCATTTTTAAACTTCAGTGGAATTCTGAGAACAATGGAAGAGTTCCGTAGCATTTTTAAACTTCAGAAGAATTCCAGGAACAATGGAAGAGTTCCGAAGCATTTTCAAACGTCAGCAGAATTCCTTGAACAATGAAAGAGTTCGGAAGCATTTTTAAACGTCAGCAGTATTCCGGGAACAATGGAACAGTTCCGAAGAATTTTTAAACGTCAGTGGAATTCCTTGAACAATGAAAGAGATCAGAAGCATTTTTAAACTTCAAAAGAATTCCGGGAACAATGGAAGAGTACCGAAGCATTTTTAAATGTCAGCAGAATTCCGAGAACAATGGAAGAGTTCCGAAGCATTTTTAAACATCAGCAGAATTCTGGGAACAATGGAAGAGTTCCGAAGCATTTTTAAACTTTAGCGGAATTCCGAGAACAATGGATGAGTTCCGAAGCATTTTTAAACATCAGCAGAATTCCGGGAACAATGGAAGAGTTCCGAAGCATTTTTAAACTTCAGAAGAATTCCAGGAACAATGGAAGAGTTCCAAAGCATTTTGAAACTTCAGAAGAATTCCAGGAACAATGGAAGAGTTCCGAAGCATTTTTAAACTTCAGCGGATTTCCGAGAACAATGGAAGTGTTCCGAAGTATTTTTAAATGCCAGCGGGATTCCGAGAACTATGGAAGAGTTCCGAAGCATTTTTAAACGTTTGCAGAATTCCGAGAACAATGGAAGAGTTCCGTAGCATTTTTAAACTTCAGAAGAATTCCAGGAACAATGGAAGAGTTCCGAAGCATTTTTAAACGTCAGCAGAATTCCTTGAACAATGAAAGAGTTCGGAAGCATTTTTAAACGTCAGCAGAATTCCGGGAACAATGGAACAGTTCCGAAGAATTTTTAAACGTCAGTGGAATTCCTTGAACAATGAAAGAGATCAGAAGCATTTTTAAACTTCAAAAGAATTCCGGGAACAATGGAAGAGTTCCGAAGCATTTTTAAATGTCAGCAGAATTCCGAGAACAATGGAAGAGTTCCGAAGCATTTTTAAACATCAGCAGAATTCTGGGAACAATGGAAGAGTTCCGAAGCATTTTTAAACTTCAGCGGAATTCCGAGAACAATGGATGAGTTCCGAAGCATTTTTAAATATCAGCAGAATTCCGGGAACAATGGAAGAGTTCCGAAGCATTTTTAAACTTCAGAAGAATTCCAGGAACAATGGAAGAATTCCAAAGCATTTTTTAACTTCAGAAGAATTCCAGGAACAATGGAAGAGTTCCGAAGCATTTTTAAACTTTGGCGGATTTCCGAGAACAATGGAAGAGTTCCGAAGCATTTTTAAACGTTTGCAGAATTCCGAGAAAAATGGAAGAGTTCCGAAGCATTTTTAAATGTCAGCAGAATTTCGAGAACAATGGAAGAGTGCCAAAGCATTTTTAAACTTCAGTGGAATTCTGAGAACAATGGAAGAGTTCCGTAGCATTTTTAAACTTCAGAAGAATTCCAGGAACAATGGAAGAGTTCCGAAGCATTTTCAAACGTCAGCAGAATTCCTAGAACAATGAAAGAGTTCGGAAGCATTTTTAAACGTCAGCAGTATTCCGGGAACAATGGAAGAGTTCCGAAGCATTTTTAAACATCAGCAGAATTCTGGGAACAATGGAAGAGTGCCGAAGCATTTTTAAACTTCAGTGGAATTCTGAGTACAATGGAAGAGTTCCGTAGCATTTTTATACTTCAGAAGAATTCCAGGAACAATGGAAGAGTTCCGAAGCATTTTCAAACGTCAGCAGAATTCCTTGAACAATGAAAGAGTTCGGAAGCATTTTTAAACGTCAGCAGTATTCCGGGAACAATGGAAAAGTTCCGAAGAATTTTTAAACATCAGTGGAATTCCTTGAACAATGAAAGAGATCAGAAGCATTTTTAAACTTCAAAAGAATTCCGGGAACAATGGAAGAGTTCCGAAGCATTTTTAAATGTCAGCAGAATTCCGAGAACAATGGGAGAGTTCCGAAGCATTTTTAAACATCAGCAGAATTCTGGGAACAATGGAAGAGTTCCGAAGCATTTTTAAATATCAGCAGAATTCCGGGAACAATGGAAGAGTTCCGAAGCATTTTTAAACTTCAGAAGAATTCCAGGAACAATGGAAGAATTCCAAAGCATTTTTTAACTTCAGAATAATTCCAGGAACAATGGAAGAGTTCCGAAGCATTTTTAAACTTTGGCGGATTTCCGAGAACAATGGAAGAGTTCCGAAGCATTTTTAAATGTCAGCGGAATTCCTTGAACAATGAAAGAGATCGGAAGCATTTTTAAACGTCAGCAGAATTTCGGGAAAAATGGAAGAGTTCCGAAGCATTTTTAAACATCTGCAGAATTCCGAGAACAATGGAAGAGTTCCGAAGGATTTTTAAATGTCAGCAGAATTCCCAGAACAATGGAAGAGTTCCGAAGGATTTTTAAACGTCAGCGGAATTCCGAGAACAATGGAAGAGTTCAGAAGCATTTTTAAACTCTGGCGGATTTCCGCGAACAATGGAAGTGTTCAGAAGCATTTTTAAACTTCAGCGTAATTCTGAGAACAATGGAAGAGTTCCGAAGCATTTTTAAACGTTTGCAGAATTCTGAGAAAAATGGAAGAGTTCCGAAGCATTTTTAAATGTCAGCAGAATTTCGAGAACAATGGAAGAGTGCCGAAGCATTTTTAAACTTCAGTGGAATTCTGAGAACAATGGAAGAGTTCCGTAGCATTTTTAAACTTCAGAAGAATTCCAGGAACAATGGAAGAATTCCGAAGCATTTTCAAACGTCAGCAGAATTCCTTGAACAATGAAAGAGTTCGGAAGCATTTTTAAACGTCAGCAGTATTCCGGGAACAATGGAACAGTTCCGAAGAATTTTTAAACGTCAGTGGAATTCCTTGAACAATGAAAGAGATCAGAAGCATTTTTAAACTTCAAAAGAATTCCGCGAACAATGGAAGAGTTCCGAAGCATTTTTAAATGTCAGCAGAATTCCGAGAACAATGGAAGAGTTCCGAAGCATTTTTAAACTTTAGCGGAATTCCAAGAACAATGGATGAGTTCGGAAGCATTTTTAAACGTCAGCAGAATTCCGGGAACAATGGAACAGTTCCGAAGAATTTTTAAACGTCAGCGGAATTCCGAGAACAATGGAAGAGTTCCGAAGAATTTTTAAATGTCAGCGAATTTCGAGAACCATGGAAGAGTTCCGAAGGATTTTTAAACATCAGCGGAATTCCGTGAACATTTTAAGAGTTCCGAAGCATTTTTAAACTTCAGTGGAATTCTGAGAACAATGGAAGAGTTATGTAGCATTTTTAAACTTCAGAAGAATTCCAGTAACAATGGAAGAGTTTCAAAGCAATTTTAAACTTCAGCAGAATTCCGAGAACAATGGAAGAGTTCTGAAACATTTTTAAACATCAGCAGAATTTCCAGAATAATGGAAGAGTTCCGAAGCATTTTTAAACGTCTGCAGAATTCCGAGAACAATGGAACAGTTCCGAAGGATTTTTAAATGTCAGCAGAATTCCCAGAACAATGGAAGAGTTCCGAAGGATTTTTAAACGTCAGCGGAATTCCGAGAACAATGGAAGAGTTCAGAAGCATTTTTAAACTCCAGTGGATTTCCGAGAACAATGGAAGTGTTCAGAAGCATTTTTAAACTTCAGCGTAATTCTGAGAACAATGGAAGGGTTCAGAAGCATTTTTAAACTTCAGTGGAATTCTGAGAACAATGGAAGAGTTCCGTAGCATTTTTAAACTTCAGAAGAATTCCAGGAACAATGGAAGAGTTCCGAAGCATTTTCAAACGTCAGCAGAATTCCTTGAACAATGAAAGAGTTCGGAAGCATTTTTAAACGTCAGCAGTATTCCGGGAACAATGGAACAGTTCCGAAGAATTTTTAAACGTCAGTGGAATTCCTCGAACAATGAAAGAGATCAGAAGCATTTTTAAACTTCAAAAGAATTCCGGGAACAATGGAAGAGTACCGAAGCATTTTTAAATGTCAGCAGAATTCCGAGAACAATGGAAGAGTTCCGAAGCATTTTTAAACATCAGCAGAATTCTGGGAACAATGGAAGAGTTCCGAAGCATTTTTAAACTTTAGCGGAATTCCGAGAACAATGGATGAGTTCCGAAGCATTTTTAAACATCAGCAGAATTCCGGGAACAATGGAAGAGTTCCGAAGCATTTTTAAACTTCAGAAGAATTCCAGGAACAATGGAAGAGTTCCAAAGCATTTTGAAACTTCAGAAGAATTCCAGGAACAATGGAAGAGTTCCGAAGCATTTTTAAACTTCAGCGGATTTCCGAGAACAATGGAAGTGTTCCGAAGTATTTTTAAATGCCAGCGGGATTCCGAGAACTATGGAAGAGTTCCGAAGCATTTTTAAACGTTTGCAGAATTCCGAGAACAATGGAAGAGTTCCGTAGCATTTTTAAACTTCAGAAGAATTCCAGGAACAATGGAAGAGTTCCGAAGCATTTTTAAACGTCAGCAGAATTCCTTGAACAATGAAAGAGTTCGGAAGCATTTTTAAACGTCAGCAGAATTCCGGGAACAATGGAACAGTTCCGAAGAATTTTTAAAAGGCAGTGGAATTCCTTGAACAATGAAAGAGATCAGAAGCATTTTTAAACTTCAAAAGATTTCCGGGAACAATGGAAGAGTTCCGAAGCATTTTTAAATGTCAGCAGAATTCCGAGAACAATGGAAGAGTTCCGAAGCATTTTTAAACTTTAGCGGAATTCCAAGAACAATGGATGAGTTCGGAAGCATTTTTAAACGTCAGCAGAATTCCGGGAACAATGGAACAGTTCCGAAGAATTTTTAAACGTCAGCGGAATTCCGAGAACAATGGAAGAGTTCCGAAGAATTTTTAAATGTCAGCGAATTTCGAGAACCATGGAAGAGTTCCGAAGGATTTTTAAACATCAGCGGAATTCCGTGAACATTTTAAGAGTTCCGAAGCATTTTTAAACTTCAGTGGAATTCTGAGAACAATGGAAGAGTTATGTAGCATTTTTAAACTTCAGAAGAATTCCAGTAACAATGGAAGAGTTTCAAAGCAATTTTAAACTTCAGCAGAATTCCGAGAACAATGGAAGAGTTCTGAAACATTTTTAAACATCAGCAGAATTTCCAGAATAATGGAAGAGTTCCGAAGCATTTTTAAACGTCTGCAGAATTCCGAGAACAATGGAACAGTTCCGAAGGATTTTTAAATGTCAGCAGAATTCCCAGAACAATGGAAGAGTTCCGAAGGATTTTTAAACGTCAGCGGAATTCCGAGAACAATGGAAGAGTTCAGAAGCATTTTTAAACTCCAGTGGATTTCCGAGAACAATGGAAGTGTTCAGAAGCATTTTTAAACTTCAGCGTAATTCTGAGAACAATGGAAGGGTTCAGAAGCATTTTTAAACTTCAGTGGAATTCTGAGAACAATGGAAGAGTTCCGTAGCATTTTTAAACTTCAGAAGAATTCCAGGAACAATGGAAGAGTTCCGAAGCATTTTCAAACGTCAGCAGAATTCCTTGAACAATGAAAGAGTTCGGAAGCATTTTTAAACGTCAGCAGTATTCCGGGAACAATGGAACAGTTCCGAAGAATTTTTAAACGTCAGTGGAATTCCTTGAACAATGAAAGAGATCAGAAGCATTTTTAAACTTCAAAAGAATTCCGGGAACAATGGAAGAGTACCGAAGCATTTTTAAATGTCAGCAGAATTCCGAGAACAATGGAAGAGTTCCGAAGCATTTTTAAACATCAGCAGAATTCCGGGAACAATGGAAGAGTTCCGAAGCATTTTTAAACTTCAGAAGAATTCCAGGAACAATGGAAGAGTTCCAAAGCATTTTGAAACTTCAGAAGAATTCCAGGAACAATGGAAGAGTTCCGAAGCATTTTTAAACTTCAGCGGATTTCCGAGAACAATGGAAGTGTTCCGAAGTATTTTTAAATGCCAGCGGGATTCCGAGAACTATGGAAGAGTTCCGAAGCATTTTTAAACGTTTGCAGAATTCCGAGAACAATGGAAGAGTTCCGTAGCATTTTTAAACTTCAGAAGAATTCCAGGAACAATGGAAGAGTTCCGAAGCATTTTTAAATGTCAGCAGAATTCCTTGAACAATGAAAGAGTTCGGAAGCATTTTTAAACGTCAGCAGAATTCCGGGAACAATGGAACAGTTCCGAAGAATTTTTAAAAGGCAGTGGAATTCCTTGAACAATGAAAGAGATCAGAAGCATTTTTAAACTTCAAAAGAATTCCGGGAACAATGGAAGAATTCCGAAGCATTTTTAAATGTCAGCAGAATTCCGAGAACAATGGAAGAGTTCCGAAGCATTTTTAAACTTTAGCGGAATTCCAAGAACAATGGATGAGTTCGGAAGCATTTTTAAACGTCAGCAGAATTCCGGGAACAATGGAACAGTTCCGAAGAATTTTTAAACGTCAGCGGAATTCCGAGAACAATGGAAGAGTTCCGAAGAATTTTTAAATGTCAGCGAATTTCGAGAACCATGGAAGAGTTCCGAAGGATTTTTAAACATCAGCGGAATTCCGTGAACATTTTAAGAGTTCCGAAGCATTTTTAAACTTCAGTGGAATTCTGAGAACAATGGAAGAGTTATGTAGCATTTTTAAACTTCAGAAGAATTCCAGTAACAATGGAAGAGTTTCAAAGCAATTTTAAACTTCAGCAGAATTCCGAGAACAATGGAAGAGTTCTGAAACATTTTTAAACATCAGCAGAATTTCCAGAATAATGGAAGAGTTCCGAAGCATTTTTAAACGTCTGCAGAATTCCGAGAACAATGGAACAGTTCCGAAGGATTTTTAAATGTCAGCAGAATTCCCAGAACAATGGAAGAGTTCCGAAGGATTTTTAAACGTCAGCGGAATTCCGAGAACAATGGAAGAGTTCAGAAGCATTTTTAAACTCCAGTGGATTTCCGAGAACAATGGAAGTGTTCAGAAGCATTTTTAAACTTCAGCGTAATTCTGAGAACAATGGAAGGGTTCAGAAGCATTTTTAAACTTCAGTGGAATTCTGAGAACAATGGAAGAGTTCCGTAGCATTTTTAAACTTCAGAAGAATTCCAGGAACAATGGAAGAGTTCCGAAGCATTTTCAAACGTCAGCAGAATTCCTTGAACAATGAAAGAGTTCGGAAGCATTTTTAAACGTCAGCAGTATTCCGGGAACAATGGAACAGTTCCGAAGAATTTTTAAACGTCAGTGGAATTCCTTGAACAATGAAAGAGATCAGAAGCATTTTTAAACTTCAAAAGAATTCCGGGAACAATGGAAGAGTACCGAAGCATTTTTAAATGTCAGCAGAATTCCGAGAACAATGGAAGAGTTCCGAAGCATTTTTAAACATCAGCAGAATTCTGGGAACAATGGAAGAGTTCCGAAGCATTTTTAAACTTTAGCGGAATTCCGAGAACAATGGATGAGTTCCGAAGCATTTTTAAACATCAGCAGAATTCCGGGAACAATGGAAGAGTTCCGAAGCATTTTTAAACTTCAGAAGAATTCCAGGAACAATGGAAGAGTTCCAAAGCATTTTGAAACTTCAGAAGAATTCCAGGAACAATGGAAGAGTTCCGAAGCATTTTTAAACTTCAGCGGATTTCCGAGAACATTGGAAGTGTTCCGAAGTATTTTTAAATGCCAGCGGGATTCCGAGAACTATGGAAGAGTTCCGAAGCATTTTTAAACGTTTGCAGAATTCCGAGAACAATGGAAGAGTTCCGTAGCATTTTTAAACTTCAGAAGAATTCCAGGAACAATGGAAGAGTTCCGAAGCATTTTTAAACGTCAGCAGAATTCCTTGAACAATGAAAGAGTTCGGAAGCATTTTTAAACGTCAGCAGAATTCCGGGAACAATGGAACAGTTCCGAAGAATTTTTAAACGTCAGTGGAATTCCTCGAACAATGAAAGAGATCAGAAGCATTTTTAAACTTCAAAAGAATTCCGGGAACAATGGAAGAGTACCGAAGCATTTTTAAATGTCAGCAGAATTCCGAGAACAATGGAAGAGTTCCGAAGCATTTTTAAACATCAGCAGAATTCTGGGAACAATGGAAGAGTTCCGAAGCATTTTTAAACTTTAGCGGAATTCCGAGAACAATGGATGAGTTCCGAAGCATTTTTAAACATCAGCAGAATTCCGGGAACAATGGAAGAGTTCCGAAGCATTTTTAAACTTCAGAAGAATTCCAGGAACAATGGAAGAGTTCCAAAGCATTTTGAAACTTCAGAAGAATTCCAGGAACAATGGAAGAGTTCCGAAGCATTTTTAAACTTCAGCGGATTTCCGAGAACAATGGAAGTGTTCCGAAGTATTTTTAAATGCCAGCGGGATTCCGAGAACTATGGAAGAGTTCCGAAGCATTTTTAAACGTTTGCAGAATTCCGAGAACAATGGAAGAGTTCCGTAGCATTTTTAAACTTCAGAAGAATTCCAGGAACAATGGAAGAGTTCCGAAGCATTTTTAAACGTCAGCAGAATTCCTTGAACAATGAAAGAGTTCGGAAGCATTTTTAAACGTCAGCAGAATTCCGGGAACAATGGAACAGTTCCGAAGAATTTTTAAAAGGCAGTGGAATTCCTTGAACAATGAAAGAGATCAGAAGCATTTTTAAACTTCAAAAGATTTCCGGGAACAATGGAAGAGTTCCGAAGCATTTTTAAATGTCAGCAGAATTCCGAGAACAATGGAAGAGTTCCGAAGCATTTTTAAACTTTAGCGGAATTCCAAGAACAATGGATGAGTTCGGAAGCATTTTTAAACGTCAGCAGAATTCCGGGAACAATGGAACAGTTCCGAAGAATTTTTAAACGTCAGCGGAATTCCGAGAACAATGGAAGAGTTCCGAAGAATTTTTAAATGTCAGCGAATTTCGAGAACCATGGAAGAGTTCCGAAGGATTTTTAAACATCAGCGGAATTCCGTGAACATTTTAAGAGTTCCGAAGCATTTTTAAACTTCAGTGGAATTCTGAGAACAATGGAAGAGTTATGTAGCATTTTTAAACTTCAGAAGAATTCCAGTAACAATGGAAGAGTTTCAAAGCAATTTTAAACTTCAGCAGAATTCCGAGAACAATGGAAGAGTTCTGAAACATTTTTAAACATCAGCAGAATTTCCAGAATAATGGAAGAGTTCCGAAGCATTTTTAAACGTCTGCAGAATTCCGAGAACAATGGAACAGTTCCGAAGGATTTTTAAATGTCAGCAGAATTCCCAGAACAATGGAAGAGTTCCGAAGGATTTTTAAACGTCAGCGGAATTCCGAGAACAATGGAAGAGTTCAGAAGCATTTTTAAACTCCAGTGGATTTCCGAGAACAATGGAAGTGTTCAGAAGCATTTTTAAACTTCAGCGTAATTCTGAGAACAATGGAAGGGTTCAGAAGCATTTTTAAACTTCAGTGGAATTCTGAGAACAATGGAAGAGTTCCGTAGCATTTTTAAACTTCAGAAGAATTCCAGGAACAATGGAAGAGTTCCGAAGCATTTTCAAACGTCAGCAGAATTCCTTGAACAATGAAAGAGTTCGGAAGCATTTTTAAACGTCAGCAGTATTCCGGGAACAATGGAACAGTTCCGAAGAATTTTTAAACGTCAGTGGAATTCCTTGAACAATGAAAGAGATCAGAAGCATTTTTAAACTTCAAAAGAATTCCGGGAACAATGGAAGAGTACCGAAGCATTTTTAAATGTCAGCAGAATTCCGAGAACAATGGAAGAGTTCCGAAGCATTTTTAAACATCAGCAGAATTCTGGGAACAATGGAAGAGTTCCGAAGCATTTTTAAACTTTAGCGGAATTCCGAGAACAATGGATGAGTTCCGAAGCATTTTTAAACATCAGCAGAATTCCGGGAACAATGGAAGAGTTCCGAAGCATTTTTAAACTTCAGAAGAATTCCAGGAACAATGGAAGAGTTCCAAAGCATTTTGAAACTTCAGAAGAATTCCAGGAACAATGGAAGAGTTCCGAAGCATTTTTAAACTTCAGCGGATTTCCGAGAACAATGGAAGTGTTCCGAAGTATTTTTAAATGCCAGCGGGATTCCGAGAACTATGGAAGAGTTCCGAAGCATTTTTAAACGTTTGCAGAATTCCGAGAACAATGGAAGAGTTCCGTAGCATTTTTAAACTTCAGAAGAATTCCAGGAACAATGGAAGAGTTCCGAAGCATTTTTAAACGTCAGCAGAATTCCTTGAACAATGAAAGAGTTCGGAAGCATTTTTAAACGTCAGCAGAATTCCGGGAACAATGGAACAGTTCCGAAGAATTTTTAAACGTCAGTGGAATTCCTTGAACAATGAAAGAGATCAGAAGCATTTTTAAACTTCAAAAGAATTCCGGGAACAATGGAAGAGTTCCGAAGCATTTTTAAATGTCAGCAGAATTCCGAGAACAATGGAAGAGTTCCGAAGCATTTTTAAACATCAGCAGAATTCTGGGAACAATGGAAGAGTTCCGAAGCATTTTTAAACTTCAGCGGAATTCCGAGAACAATGGATGAGTTACGAAGCATTTTTAAACATCAGCAGAATTCCGGGAACAATGGAAGAGTTCCGAAGCATTTTTAAACTTCAGAAGAATTCCAGGAACAATGGAAGAGTTCCAAAGCATTTTTAAACTTCAGAAGAATTCCAGGAACAATGGAAGAGTTCCGAAGCATTTTTAAACTTCGGCGGATTTCCGAGAACAATGGAAGTGTTCCGAAGTATTTTTAAACTCCAGCGGGATTCCGAGAACAATGGAAGAGTTCCGAAGCATTTTTAAACGTCTGCAGAATTCCGAGAACAATGGAACAGTTCCGAAGGATTTTTAAATGTCAGCAGAATTCCCAGAACAATGGAAGAGTTCCGAAGGATTTTTAAACGTCAGCGGAATTCCGAGAACAATGGAAGACTTCAGAAGCATTTTTAAACTCCAGTGGATTTCCGAGAACAATGGAAGTGTTCAGAAGCATTTTTAAACTTCAGCGTAATTCTGAGAACAATGGAAGAGTTCCGAAGCATTTTTAAACGTTTGCAGAATTCCGAGAAAAATGGAAGAGTTCCGAAGCATTTTTAAATGTCAGCAGAATTTCGAGAACAATGGAAGAGTGCCGAAGCATTTTTAAACTTCAGTGGAATTCTGAGAACCATGGAAGAGTTCCGTAGCATTTTTAAACTTCAGAAGAATTCCAGGAACAATGGAAGAGTTCCGAAGCATTTTCAAACGTCAGCAGAATTCCTTGAACAATGAAAGAGTTCGGAAGCATTTTTAAACGTCAGCAGTATTCCGGGAACAATGGAACAGTTCCGAAGAATTTTTAAACGTCAGTGGAATTCCTTGAACAATGAAAGAGATCAGAAGCATTTTTAAACTTCAAAAGAATTCCGGGAACAATGGAAGAGTACCGAAGCATTTTTAAATGTCAGCAGAATTCCGAGAACAATGGAAGAGTTCCGAAGCATTTTTAAACTTCAGAAGAATTCCAGGAACAATGGAAGAGTTCCGAAGCATTTTTAAACGTCAGCAGTATTCCGGGAACAATGGAACAGTTCCGAAGAATTTTTAAACGTCAGTGGAATTCCTTGAACAATGAAAGAGATCAGAAGCATTTTTAAACTTCAAAAGAATTCCGGGAACAATGGAAGAGTTCCAAAGCATTTTGAAACTTCAGAAGAATTCCAGGAACAATGGAAGAGTTCCGAAGCATTTTTAAATGTCAGCAGAATTCCGAGAACAATGGAAGAGTTCCGAAGCATTTTTAAACATCAGCAGAATTCTGGGAACAATGGAAGAGTTCCGAAGCATTTTTAAACTTCAGCGGAATTCCGAGAACAATGGATGAGTTCCGAAGCATTTTTAAATATCAGCAGAATTCCGGGAACAATGGAAGAGTTCCGAAGCATTTTTAAACTTCAGAAGAATTCCAGGAACAATGGAAGAATTCCAAAGCATTTTTTAACTTCAGAAGAATTCCAGGAACAATGGAAGAGTTCCGAAGCATTTTTAAACTTTGGCGGATTTCCGAGAACAATGGAAGAGTTCCGAAGCATTTTTAAACGTCAGCGGAATTCCTTGAACAATGAAAGAGATCGGAAGCATTTTTAAACGTCAGCAGAATTTCGGGAACAATGGAAGAGTTCCGAAGCATTTTTAAACATGTGCAGAATTCCGAGAACAATGGAAGAATTCCGAAGCATTTTTAAACATCAGCTGAATTCCGAGAACAATGGAAGAGTTCCGAAGAATTTTTAAATGTCAGCGAATTTCGAGAACCATGGAAGAGTTCCGAAGGATTTTTAAACATCAGCAGAATTCCGTGAACATTGGAAGAGTTCTGAAGCATTTTTAAACATCAGCAGAATTTCCAGAATAATGGAAGAGTTCCGAAGCATTTTTAAACGTCTGCAGAATTCCGAGAACAATGGAAGAGTTCCGAAGGATTTTTAAATGTCAGCAGAATTCCCAGAACAATGGAAGAGTTCCGAAGGATTTTTAAACGTCAGCGGAATTCCGAGAACAATGGAAGAGTTCAGAAGCATTTTTAAACTCTGGCGGATTTCCGAGAACAATGGAAGTGTTCAGAAGCATTTTTAAACTTCAGCGTAATTCTGAGAACAATGGAAGAGTTCCGAAGCATTTTTAAACGTTTGCAGAATTCCGAGAAAAATGGAAGAGTTCCGTAGCATTTTTAAACTTCAGAAGAATTCCAGGAACAATGGAAGAGTTCCGAAGCATTTTCAAACGTCAGCAGAATTCCTTGAACAATGAAAGAGTTCGGAAGCATTTTTAAACGTCAGCAGTATTCCGGGAACAATGGAAGAGTTCCGAAGCATTTTTAAATGTCAGCAGAATTCCGAGAACAATGGAAGAGTTCCGAAGCATTTTTAAACTTTAGCGGAATTCCAAGAACAATGGATGAGTTCGGAAGCATTTTTAAACGTCAGCAGAATTCCGGGAACAATGGAACAGTTCCGAAGAATTTTTAAACGTCAGTGGAATTCCTTGAACAATGAAAGAGATCTGAAGCATTTTTAAACTTCAAAAGAATTCCGGGAACAGTGGAAGAGTTCCGAAGCATTTTTAAACTTCAAAAGAATTCCGGGAACAATGGAAGAGTTCCGAAGCATTTTTAAACTTCAGAAGAATTCCAGGAACAATGGAAGAGTTCCGAAGCATTTTTAAACTTCGGCGGATTTCCGATAACAATGGAAGTGTTCCGAAGTATTTTTAAACGCCAGCGGAATTCCGAGAACAGTGGAAGAGTTCCGAAGGATTATTAAATGTCAGCTGAATTCTGAGAACAATGGAAGAGTTCCGAAGCATTTTTAAACGTCAGCGGAATTCCTTGAACAATGAAAGAGATCGGAAGCATTTTTAAACGTCAGCAGAATTTCGGGAACAATGGAAGAGTTCCGAAGCATTTTTAAACATCAGCAGAATTCTGGGAACAATGGAAGAGTTCCGAAGCATTTTTAAACTTCAGCGGAATTCCGAGAACAATGGATGAGTTACGAAGCATTTTTAAACATCAGCAGAATTCCGGGAACAATGGAAGAGTTCCGAAGCATTTTTAAACTTCAGAAGAATTCCAGGAACAATGGAAGAGTTCCAAAGCATTTTTAAACTTCAGAAGAATTCCAGGAACAATGGAAGAGTTCCGAAGCATTTTTAAACTTCGGCGGATTTCCGAGAACAATGGAAGTGTTCCGAAGTATTTTTAAACTCCAGCGGGATTCCGAGAACAATGGAAGAGTTCCGAAGCATTTTTAAACGTCTGCAGAATTCCGAGAACAATGGAAGAATTCCGAAGCATTTTTAAACGTCAGCGGAATTCCAAGAACAATGGAAGAGTTCCGAAGAATTTTTAAATGTCTGCGAATTTCGAGAACCATGGAAGAGTTCTGAAGGATTTTTAAACATCAGCGGAATTCCGTGAACATTGGAAGAGTTCCGAAGCATTTTTAAACTTCAGTGGAATTCTGAGAACAATGGAAGAGTTATGTAGCATTTTTAAACTTCAGAAGAATTCCAGTAACAATGGAAGAGTTTCAAAGCAATTTTAAACTTCAGCAGAATTCCGAGAACAATGGAAGAGTTCTGAAACATTTTTAAACATCAGCAGAATTTCCAGAATAATGGAAGAGTTCCGAAGCATTTTTAAACGTCTGCAGAATTCCGAGAACAATGGAACAGTTCCGAAGGATTTTTAAATGTCAGCAGAATTCCCAGAACAATGGAAGAGTTCCGAAGGATTTTTAAACGTCAGCGGAATTCCGAGAACAATGGAAGACTTCAGAAGCATTTTTAAACTCCAGTGGATTTCCGAGAACAATGGAAGAGTACCGAAGCATTTTTAAATGTCAGCAGAATTCCGAGAACAATGGAAGAGTTCCGAAGCATTTTTAAACTTCAGAAGAATTCCAGGAACAATGGAAGAGTTCCGAAGCATTTTTAAACGTCAGCAGTATTCCGGGAACAATGGAACAGTTCCGAAGAATTTTTAAACGTCAGTGGAATTCCTTGAACAATGAAAGAGATCAGAAGCATTTTTAAACTTCAAAAGAATTCCGGGAACAATGGAAGAGTTCCAGAGCATTTTGAAACTTCAGAAGAATTCCAGGAACAATGGAAGAGTTCCGAAGCATTTTTAAATGTCAGCAGAATTCCGAGAACAATGGAAGAGTTCCGAAGCATTTTTAAACATCAGCAGAATTCTGGGAACAATGGAAGAGTTCCGAAGCATTTTTAAACTTCAGCGGAATTCCGAGAACAATGGATGAGTTCCGAAGCATTTTTAAATATCAGCAGAATTCCGGGAACAATGGAAGAGTTCCGAAGCATTTTTAAACTTCAGAAGAATTCCAGGAACAATGGAAGAATTCCAAAGCATTTTTTAACTTCAGAAGAATTCCAGGAACAATGGAAGAGTTCCGAAGCATTTTTAAACTTTGGCGGATTTCCGAGAACAATGGAAGAGTTCCGAAGCATTTTTAAACGTCAGCGGAATTCCTTGAACAATGAAAGAGATCGGAAGCATTTTTAAACGTCAGCAGAATTTCGGGAACAATGGAAGAGTTCCGAAGCATTTTTAAACATGTGCAGAATTCCGAGAACAATGGAAGAGTTCAGAAGCATTTTTAAACTCTGGCGGATTTCCGAGAACAATGGAAGTGTTCAGAAGCATTTTTAAACTTCAGCGTAATTCTGAGAACAATGGAAGAGTTCCGAAGCATTTTTAAACGTTTGCAGAATTCCGAGAAAAATGGAAGAGTTCCGAAGCATTTTTAAATGTCAGCAGAATTTCGAGAACAATGGAAGAGTGCCGAAGCATTTTTAAACTTCAGTGGAATTCTGAGAACAATGGAAGAGTTCCGTAGCATTTTTAAACTTCAGAAGAATTCCAGGAACAATGGAAGAGTTCCGAAGCATTTTCAAACGTCAGCAGAATTCCTTGAACAATGAAAGAGTTCGGAAGCATTTTTAAACGTCAGCAGTATTCCGGGAACAATGGAAGAGTTCCGAAGCATTTTTAAATGTCAGCAGAATTCCGAGAACAATGGAAGAGTTCCGAAGCATTTTTAAACTTTAGCGGAATTCCAAGAACAATGGATGAGTTCGGAAGCATTTTTAAACGTCAGCAGAATTCCGGGAACAATGGAACAGTTCCGAAGAATTTTTAAACGTCAGTGGAATTCCTTGAACAATGAAAGAGATCTGAAGCATTTTTAAACTTCAAAAGAATTCCGGGAACAGTGGAAGAGTTCCGAAGCATTTTTAAACTTCAAAAGAATTCCGGGAACAATGGAAGAGTTCCGAAGCATTTTTAAACTTCAGAAGAATTCCAGGAACAATGGAAGAGTTCCGAAGCATTTTTAAACTTCGGCGGATTTCCGATAACAATGGAAGTGTTCCGAAGTATTTTTAAACGCCAGCGGAATTCCGAGAACAGTGGAAGAGTTCCGAAGGATTATTAAATGTCAGCTGAATTCTGAGAACAATGGAAGAGTTCCGAAGCATTTTTAAACGTCAGCGGAATTCCTTGAACAATGAAAGAGATCGGAAGCATTTTTAAACGTCAGCAGAATTTCGGGAACAATGGAAGAGTTCCGAAGCATTTTTAAACATCAGCAGAATTCTGGGAACAATGGAAGAGTTCCGAAGCATTTTTAAACTTCAGCGGAATTCCGAGAACAATGGATGAGTTACGAAGCATTTTTAAACATCAGCAGAATTCCGGGAACAATGGAAGAGTTCCGAAGCATTTTTAAACTTCAGAAGAATTCCAGGAACAATGGAAGAGTTCCAAAGCATTTTTAAACTTCAGAAGAATTCCAGGAACAATGGAAGAGTTCCGAAGCATTTTTAAACTTCGGCGGATTTCCGAGAACAATGGAAGTGTTCCGAAGTATTTTTAAACTCCAGCGGGATTCCGAGAACAATGGAAGAGTTCCGAAGCATTTTTAAACGTCTGCAGAATTCCGAGAACAATGGAAGAATTCCGAAGCATTTTTAAACGTCAGCGGAATTCCAAGAACAATGGAAGAGTTCCGAAGAATTTTTAAATGTCTGCGAATTTCGAGAACCATGGAAGAGTTCTGAAGGATTTTTAAACATCAGCGGAATTCCGTGAACATTGGAAGAGTTCCGAAGCATTTTTAAACTTCAGTGGAATTCTGAGAACAATGGAAGAGTTATGTAGCATTTTTAAACTTCAGAAGAATTCCAGTAACAATGGAAGAGTTTCAAAGCAATTTTAAACTTCAGCAGAATTCCGAGAACAATGGAAGAGTTCTGAAACATTTTTAAACATCAGCAGAATTTCCAGAATAATGGAAGAGTTCCGAAGCATTTTTAAACGTCTGCAGAATTCCGAGAACAATGGAACAGTTCCGAAGGATTTTTAAATGTCAGCAGAATTCCCAGAACAATGGAAGAGTTCCGAAGGATTTTTAAACGTCAGCGGAATTCCGAGAACAATGGAAGACTTCAGAAGCATTTTTAAACTCCAGTGGATTTCCGAGAACAATGGAAGAGTACCGAAGCATTTTTAAATGTCAGCAGAATTCCGAGAACAATGGAAGAGTTCCGAAGCATTTTTAAACTTCAGAAGAATTCCAGGAACAATGGAAGAGTTCCGAAGCATTTTTAAACGTCAGCAGTATTCCGGGAACAATGGAACAGTTCCGAAGAATTTTTAAACGTCAGTGGAATTCCTTGAACAATGAAAGAGATCAGAAGCATTTTTAAACTTCAAAAGAATTCCGGGAACAATGGAAGAGTTCCAAAGCATTTTGAAACTTCAGAAGAATTCCAGGAACAATGGAAGAGTTCCGAAGCATTTTTAAATGTCAGCAGAATTCTGAGAACAATGGAAGAGTTCCGAAGCATTTTTAAACATCAGCAGAATTCTGGGAACAATGGAAGAGTTCCGAAGCATTTTTAAACTTCAGAAGAATTCTGGGAACAATGGAAGAGTTCCGAAGCATTTTTAAACTTCAGCGGAATTCCAAGAACAATGGATGAGTTCCGAAGCATTTTTAAATATCAGCAGAATTCCGGGAACAATGGAAGAGTTCCGAAGCATTTTTAAACTTCAGAAGAATTCCAGGAACAATGGAAGAATTCCAAAGCATTTTTTAACTTCAGAAGAATTCCAGGAACAATGGAAGAGTTCCGAAGCATTTTTAAACTTTGGCGGATTTCCGAGAACAATGGAAGAGTTCCGAAGCATTTTTAAACGTCAGCGGAATTCCTTGAACAATGAAAGAGATCGGAAGCATTTTTAAACGTCAGCAGAATTTCGGGAACAATGGAAGAGTTCCGAAGCATTTTTAAACATGTGCAGAATTCCGAGAACAATGGAAGAATTCCGAAGCATTTTTAAACATCAGCTGAATTCCGAGAACAATGGAAGAGTTCCGAAGAATTTTTAAATGTCAGCGAATTTCGAGAACCATGGAAGAGTTCCGAAGGATTTTTAAACATCAGCAGAATTCCGTGAACATTGGAAGAGTTCTGAAGCATTTTTAAACATCAGCAGAATTTCCAGAATAATGGAAGAGTTCCGAAGCATTTTTAAACGTCTGCAGAATTCCGAGAACAATGGAAGAGTTCCGAAGGATTTTTAAATGTCAGCAGAATTCCCAGAACAATGGAAGAGTTCCGAAGGATTTTTAAACGTCAGCGGAATTCCGAGAACAATGGAAGAGTTCAGAAGCATTTTTAAACTCTGGCGGATTTCCGAGAACAATGGAAGTGTTCAGAAGCATTTTTAAACTTCAGCGTAATTCTGAGAACAATGGAAGAGTTCCGAAGCATTTTTAAACGTTTGCAGAATTCCGAGAAAAATGGAAGAGTTCCGAAGCATTTTTAAATGTCAGCAGAATTTCGAGAACAATGGAAGAGTGCCGAAGCATTTTTAAACTTCAGTGGAATTCTGAGAACAATGGAAGAGTTCCGTAGCATTTTTAAACTTCAGAAGAATTCCAGGAACAATGGAAGAGTTCCGAAGCATTTTCAAACGTCAGCAGAATTCCTTGAACAATGAAAGAGTTCGGAAGCATTTTTAAACGTCAGCAGTATTCCGGGAACAATGGAAGAGTTCCGAAGCATTTTTAAATGTCAGCAGAATTCCGAGAACAATGGAAGAGTTCCGAAGCATTTTTAAACTTTAGCGGAATTCCAAGAACAATGGATGAGTTCGGAAGCATTTTTAAACGTCAGCAGAATTCCGGGAACAATGGAACAGTTCCGAAGAATTTTTAAACGTCAGTGGAATTCCTTGAACAATGAAAGAGATCTGAAGCATTTTTAAACTTCAAAAGAATTCCGGGAACAGTGGAAGAGTTCCGAAGCATTTTTAAACTTCAAAAGAATTCCGGGAACAATGGAAGAGTTCCGAAGCATTTTTAAACTTCAGAAGAATTCCAGGAACAATGGAAGAGTTCCGAAGCATTTTTAAACTTCGGCGGATTTCCGATAACAATGGAAGTGTTCCGAAGTATTTTTAAACGCCAGCGTAATTCCGAGAACAGTGGAAGAGTTCCGAAGGATTATTAAATGTCAGCTGAATTCTGAGAACAATGGAAGAGTTCCGAAGCATTTTTAAACGTCAGCGGAATTCCTTGAACAATGAAAGAGATCGGAAGCATTTTTAAACGTCAGCAGAATTTCGGGAACAATGGAAGAGTTCCGAAGCATTTTTAAACATCAGCAGAATTCTGGGAACAATGGAAGAGTTCCGAAGCATTTTTAAACTTCAGCGGAATTCCGAGAACAATGGATGAGTTACGAAGCATTTTTAAACATCAGCAGAATTCCGGGAACAATGGAAGAGTTCCGAAGCATTTTTAAACTTCAGAAGAATTCCAGGAACAATGGAAGAGTTCCAAAGCATTTTTAAACTTCAGAAGAATTCCAGGAACAATGGAAGAGTTCCGAAGCATTTTTAAACTTCGGCGGATTTCCGAGAACAATGGAAGTGTTCCGAAGTATTTTTAAACTCCAGCGGGATTCCGAGAACAATGGAAGAGTTCCGAAGCATTTTTAAACGTCTGCAGAATTCCGAGAACAATGGAAGAATTCCGAAGCATTTTTAAACGTCAGCGGAATTCCAAGAACAATGGAAGAGTTCCGAAGAATTTTTAAATGTCTGCGAATTTCGAGAACCATGGAAGAGTTCTGAAGGATTTTTAAACATCAGCGGAATTCCGTGAACATTGGAAGAGTTCCGAAGCATTTTTAAACTTCAGTGGAATTCTGAGAACAATGGAAGAGTTATGTAGCATTTTTAAACTTCAGAAGAATTCCAGTAACAATGGAAGAGTTTCAAAGCAATTTTAAACTTCAGCAGAATTCCGAGAACAATGGAAGAGTTCTGAAACATTTTTAAACATCAGCAGAATTTCCAGAATAATGGAAGAGTTCCGAAGCATTTTTAAACGTCTGCAGAATTCCGAGAACAATGGAACAGTTCCGAAGGATTTTTAAATGTCAGCAGAATTCCCAGAACAATGGAAGAGTTCCGAAGGATTTTTAAACGTCAGCGGAATTCCGAGAACAATGGAAGACTTCAGAAGCATTTTTAAACTCCAGTGGATTTCCGAGAACAATGGAAGAGTACCGAAGCATTTTTAAATGTCAGCAGAATTCCGAGAACAATGGAAGAGTTCCGAAGCATTTTTAAACTTCAGAAGAATTCCAGGAACAATGGAAGAGTTCCGAAGCATTTTTAAACGTCAGCAGTATTCCGGGAACAATGGAACAGTTCCGAAGAATTTTTAAACGTCAGTGGAATTCCTTGAACAATGAAAGAGATCAGAAGCATTTTTAAACTTCAAAAGAATTCCGGGAACAATGGAAGAGTTCCAAAGCATTTTGAAACTTCAGAAGAATTCCAGGAACAATGGAAGAGTTCCGAAGCATTTTTAAATGTCAGCAGAATTCTGAGAACAATGGAAGAGTTCCGAAGCATTTTTAAACATCAGCAGAATTCTGGGAACAATGGAAGAGTTCCGAAGCATTTTTAAACTTCAGAAGAATTCTGGGAACAATGGAAGAGTTCCGAAGCATTTTTAAACTTCAGCGGAATTCCAAGAACAATGGATGAGTTCCGAAGCATTTTTAAATATCAGCAGAATTCCGGGAACAATGGAAGAGTTCCGAAGCATTTTTAAACTTCAGAAGAATTCCAGGAACAATGGAAGAATTCCAAAGCATTTTTTAACTTCAGAAGAATTCCAGGAACAATGGAAGAGTTCCGAAGCATTTTTAAACTTTGGCGGATTTCCGAGAACAATGGAAGAGTTCCGAAGCATTTTTAAACGTCAGCGGAATTCCTTGAACAATGAAAGAGATCGGAAGCATTTTTAAACGTCAGCAGAATTTCGGGAACAATGGAAGAGTTCCGAAGCATTTTTAAACATGTGCAGAATTCCGAGAACAATGGAAGAATTCCGAAGCATTTTTAAACATCAGCTGAATTCCGAGAACAATGGAAGAGTTCCGAAGAATTTTTAAATGTCAGCGAATTTCGAGAACCATGGAAGAGTTCCGAAGGATTTTTAAACATCAGCAGAATTCCGTGAACATTGGAAGAGTTCTGAAGCATTTTTAAACATCAGCAGAATTTCCAGAATAATGGAAGAGTTCCGAAGCATTTTTAAACGTCTGCAGAATTCCGAGAACAATGGAAGAGTTCCGAAGGATTTTTAAATGTCAGCAGAATTCCCAGAACAATGGAAGAGTTCCGAAGGATTTTTAAACGTCAGCGGAATTCCGAGAACAATGGAAGAGTTCAGAAGCATTTTTAAACTCTGGCGGATTTCCGAGAACAATGGAAGTGTTCAGAAGCATTTTTAAACTTCAGCGTAATTCTGAGAACAATGGAAGAGTTCCGAAGCATTTTTAAACGTTTGCAGAATTCCGAGAAAAATGGAAGAGTTCCGAAGCATTTTTAAATGTCAGCAGAATTTCGAGAACAATGGAAGAGTGCCGAAGCATTTTTAAACTTCAGTGGAATTCTGAGAACAATGGAAGAGTTCCGTAGCATTTTTAAACTTCAGAAGAATTCCAGGAACAATGGAAGAGTTCCGAAGCATTTTCAAACGTCAGCAGAATTCCTTGAACAATGAAAGAGTTCGGAAGCATTTTTAAACGTCAGCAGTATTCCGGGAACAATGGAAGAGTTCCGAAGCATTTTTAAATGTCAGCAGAATTCCGAGAACAATGGAAGAGTTCCGAAGCATTTTTAAACTTTAGCGGAATTCCAAGAACAATGGATGAGTTCGGAAGCATTTTTAAACGTCAGCAGAATTCCGGGAACAATGGAACAGTTCCGAAGAATTTTTAAACGTCAGTGGAATTCCTTGAACAATGAAAGAGATCTGAAGCATTTTTAAACTTCAAAAGAATTCCGGGAACAGTGGAAGAGTTCCGAAGCATTTTTAAACTTCAAAAGAATTCCGGGAACAATGGAAGAGTTCCGAAGCATTTTTAAACTTCAGAAGAATTCCAGGAACAATGGAAGAGTTCCGAAGCATTTTTAAACTTCGGCGGATTTCCGATAACAATGGAAGTGTTCCGAAGTATTTTTAAACGCCAGCGTAATTCCGAGAACAGTGGAAGAGTTCCGAAGGATTATTAAATGTCAGCTGAATTCTGAGAACAATGGAAGAGTTCCGAAGCATTTTTAAACGTCAGCGGAATTCCTTGAACAATGAAAGAGATCGGAAGCATTTTTAAACGTCAGCAGAATTTCGGGAACAATGGAAGAGTTCCGAAGCATTTTTAAACATCAGCAGAATTCTGGGAACAATGGAAGAGTTCCGAAGCATTTTTAAACTTCAGCGGAATTCCGAGAACAATGGATGAGTTACGAAGCATTTTTAAACATCAGCAGAATTCCGGGAACAATGGAAGAGTTCCGAAGCATTTTTAAACTTCAGAAGAATTCCAGGAACAATGGAAGAGTTCCAAAGCATTTTTAAACTTCAGAAGAATTCCAGGAACAATGGAAGAGTTCCGAAGCATTTTTAAACTTCGGCGGATTTCCGAGAACAATGGAAGTGTTCCGAAGTATTTTTAAACTCCAGCGGGATTCCGAGAACAATGGAAGAGTTCCGAAGCATTTTTAAACGTCTGCAGAATTCCGAGAACAATGGAAGAATTCCGAAGCATTTTTAAACGTCAGCGGAATTCCAAGAACAATGGAAGAGTTCCGAAGAATTTTTAAATGTCTGCGAATTTCGAGAACCATGGAAGAGTTCTGAAGGATTTTTAAACATCAGCGGAATTCCGTGAACATTGGAAGAGTTCCGAAGCATTTTTAAACTTCAGTGGAATTCTGAGAACAATGGAAGAGTTATGTAGCATTTTTAAACTTCAGAAGAATTCCAGTAACAATGGAAGAGTTTCAAAGCAATTTTAAACTTCAGCAGAATTCCGAGAACAATGGAAGAGTTCTGAAACATTTTTAAACATCAGCAGAATTTCCAGAATAATGGAAGAGTTCCGAAGCATTTTTAAACGTCTGCAGAATTCCGAGAACAATGGAACAGTTCCGAAGGATTTTTAAATGTCAGCAGAATTCCCAGAACAATGGAAGAGTTCCGAAGGATTTTTAAACGTCAGCGGAATTCCGAGAACAATGGAAGACTTCAGAAGCATTTTTAAACTCCAGTGGATTTCCGAGAACAATGGAAGAGTACCGAAGCATTTTTAAATGTCAGCAGAATTCCGAGAACAATGGAAGAGTTCCGAAGCATTTTTAAACTTCAGAAGAATTCCAGGAACAATGGAAGAGTTCCGAAGCATTTTTAAACGTCAGCAGTATTCCGGGAACAATGGAACAGTTCCGAAGAATTTTTAAACGTCAGTGGAATTCCTTGAACAATGAAAGAGATCAGAAGCATTTTTAAACTTCAAAAGAATTCCGGGAACAATGGAAGAGTTCCAAAGCATTTTGAAACTTCAGAAGAATTCCAGGAACAATGGAAGAGTTCCGAAGCATTTTTAAATGTCAGCAGAATTCCGAGAACAATGGAAGCGTTCCGAAGCATTTTTAAACATCAGCAGAATTCTGGGAACAATGGAAGAGTTCCGAAGCATTTTTAAACTTCAGCGGAATTCCGAGAACAATGGATGAGTTCCGAAGCATTTTTAAATATCAGCAGAATTCCGGGAACAATGGAAGAGTTCCGAAGCATTTTTAAACTTCAGAAGAATTCCAGGAACAATGGAAGAATTCCAAAGCATTTTTTAACTTCAGAAGAATTCCAGGAACAATGGAAGAGTTCCGAAGCATTTTTAAACTTTGGCGGATTTCCGAGAACAATGGAAGAGTTCCGAAGCATTTTTAAACGTCAGCGGAATTCCTTGAACAATGAAAGAGATCGGAAGCATTTTTAAACGTCAGCAGAATTTCGGGAACAATGGAAGAGTTCCGAAGCATTTTTAAACATGTGCAGAATTCCGAGAACAATGGAAGAATTCCGAAGCATTTTTAAACATCAGCTGAATTCCGAGAACAATGGAAGAGTTCCGAAGAATTTTTAAATGTCAGCGAATTTCGAGAACCATGGAAGAGTTCCGAAGGATTTTTAAACATCAGCAGAATTCCGTGAACATTGGAAGAGTTCTGAAGCATTTTTAAACATCAGCAGAATTTCCAGAATAATGGAAGAGTTCCGAAGCATTTTTAAACGTCTGCAGAATTCCGAGAACAATGGAAGAGTTCCGAAGGATTTTTAAATGTCAGCAGAATTCCCAGAACAATGGAAGAGTTCCGAAGGATTTTTAAACGTCAGCGGAATTCCGAGAACAATGGAAGAGTTCAGAAGCATTTTTAAACTCTGGCGGATTTCCGAGAACAATGGAAGTGTTCAGAAGCATTTTTAAACTTCAGCGTAATTCTGAGAACAATGGAAGAGTTCCGAAGCATTTTTAAACGTTTGCAGAATTCTGAGAAAAATGGAAGAGTTCCGAAGCATTTTTAAATGTCAGCAGAATTTCGAGAACAATGGAAGAGTGCCGAAGCATTTTTAAACTTCAGTGGAATTCTGAGAACAATGGAAGAGTTCCGTAGCATTTTTAAACTTCAGAAGAATTCCAGGAACAATGGAAGAGTTCCGAAGCATTTTCAAACGTCAGCAGAATTCCTTGAACAATGAAAGAGTTCGGAAGCATTTTTAAACGTCAGCAGTATTCCGGGAACAATGGAAGAGTTCCGAAGCATTTTTAAATGTCAGCAGAATTCCGAGAACAATGGAAGAGTTCCGAAGCATTTTTAAACTTTAGCGGAATTCCAAGAACAATGGATGAGTTCGGAAGCATTTTTAAACGTCAGCAGAATTCCGGGAACAATGGAACAGTTCCGAAGAATTTTTAAACGTCAGTGGAATTCCTTGAACAATGAAAGAGATCTGAAGCATTTTTAAACTTCAAAAGAATTTCGGGAACAATGGAAGAGTTCCGAAGCATTTTTAAACTTCAAAAGAATTCCGGGAACAATGGAAGAGTTCCGAAGCATTTTTAAACTTCAGAAGAATTCCAGGAACAATGGAAGAGTTCCGAAGCATTTTTAAACTTCGGCGGATTTCCGATAACAATGGAAGTGTTCCGAAGTATTTTTAAACGCCAGCGTAATTCCGAGAACAGTGGAAGAGTTCCGAAGGATTATTAAATGTCAGCTGAATTCTGAGAACAATGGAAGAGTTCCGAAGCATTTTTAAACGTCAGCGGAATTCCTTGAACAATGAAAGAGATCGGAAGCATTTTTAAACGTCAGCAGAATTTCGGGAACAATGGAAGAGTTCCGAAGCATTTTTAAACGTCTGCAGAATTCCGAGAACAATGGAAGAATTCCGAAGCATTTTTAAACGTCAGCGGAATTCCGAGAACAATGGAAGAGTTCCGAAGAATTTTTAAATGTCAGCAAATTTCGAGAACCATGGAAGAGTTCCGAAGGATTTTTAAACATCAGCGGAATTCCGTGAACATTTTAAGAGTTCCGAAGCATTTTTAAACTTCAGTGGAATTCTGAGAACAATGGAAGAGTTATGTAGCATTTTTAAACTTCAGAAGAATTCCAGTAACAATGGAAGAGTTTCAAAGCAATTTTAAACTTCAGCAGAATTCCGAGAACAATGGAAGAGTTCTGAAACATTTTTAAACATCAGCAGAATTTCCAGAATAATGGAAGAGTTCCGAAGCATTTTTAAACGTCTGCACAATTCCGAGAACAATGGAACAGTTCCAAAGGATTTTTAAATGTCAGCAGAATTCCCAGAACAATGGAAGAGTTCCGAAGGATTTTTAAACGTCAGCGGAATTCCGAGAACAATGGAAGAGTTCAGAAGCACTTTTAAACTCCGGCGGATTTCCGAGAACAATGGAAGTGTTCAGAAGCATTTTTAAACTTCAGCGTAATTCTGAGAACAATGGAAGGGTTCAGAAGCATTTTTAAACTTCAGCAGAATTCCGAAAACAATGCAAGAGTTGCAATGCATTTTTAAACGTCAGCAGAATTCCGAGAAAAATGGAAGAGTTCCGAAGCATTTTTAAATGTCAGCAGAATTTCCAGAACAATGGAAGAGTTCCGAAGCATTTTTAAACTTCAGTGGAATTCTGAGAACAATGGAAGAGTTCCGTAGCATTTTTAAACTTCAGAAGAATTCCAGGAACAATGGAAGAGTTCCGAAGCATTTTCAAACGTCAGCAGAATTCCTTGAACAATGAAAGAGTTCGGAAGCATTTTTAAACGTCAGCAGTATTCCGGGAACAATGGAACAGTTCCGAAGAATTTTTAAACGTCAGTGGAATTCCTTGAACAATGAAAGAGATCAGAAGCATTTTTAAACTTCAAAAGAATTCCGGGAGCAATGGAAGAGTACCGAAGCATTTTTAAATGTCAGCAGAATTCCGAGAACAATGGAAGAGTTCCGAAGCATTTTTAAACATCAGCAGAATTCTGGGAACAATGGAAGAGTTCCGAAGCATTTTTAAACTTTAGCGGAATTCCGAGAACAATGGATGAGTTCCGAAGCATTTTTAAACATCAGCAGAATTCCGGGAACAATGGAAGAGTTCCGAAGCATTTTTAAACTTCAGAAGAATTCCTGGAACAATGGAAGAGTTCCAAAGCATTTTGAAACTTCAGAAGAATTCCAGGAACAATGGAAGAGTTCCGAAGCATTTTTAAACTTCAGCGGATTTCCGAGAACAATGGAAGTGTTCCGAAGTATTTTTAAATGCCAGCGGGATTCCGAGAACTATGGAAGAGTTCCGAAGCATTTTTAAACGTTTGCAGAATTCCGAGAACAATGGAAGAGTTCCGTAGCATTTTTAAACTTCAGAAGAATTCCAGGAATAATGGAAGAGTTCCGAAGCATTTTTAAACGTCAGCAGAATTCCTTGAACAATGAAAGAGTTCGGAAGCATTTTTAAACGTCAGCAGAATTCCGGGAACAATGGAACAGTTCCGAAGAATTTTTAAAAGGCAGTGGAATTCCTTGAACAATGAAAGAGATCAGAAGCATTTTTAAACTTCAAAAGAATTCCGGGAACAATGGAAGAGTTCCGAAGCATTTTTAAATGTCAGCAGAATTCCGAGAACAATGGAAGAGTTCCGAAGCATTTTTAAACTTTAGCGGAATTCCAAGAACAATGGATGAGTTCGGAAGCATTTTTAAACGTCAGCAGAATTCCGGGAACAATGGAAGAGTTCCGAAGCATTTTTAAACATCTGCAGAATTCCGAGAACAATGGAAGAATTCCGAAGCATTTTTAAATGTCAGCGAATTTCGAGAACCATGGAAGAGTTCCGAAGGATTTTTAAACATCAGCGGAATTCCGTGAACATTTTAAGAGTTCCGAAGCATTTTTAAACTTCAGTGGAATTCTGAGAACAATGGAAGAGTTATGTAGCATTTTTAAACTTCAGAAGAATTCCAGTAACAATGGAAGAGTTTCAAAGCAATTTTAAACTTCAGCAGAATTCCGAGAACAATGGAAGAGTTCTGAAACATTTTTAAACATCAGCAGAATTTCCAGAATAATGGAGGAGTTCCGAAGCATTTTTAAACGTCTGCAGAATTCCGAGAACAATGGAACAGTTCCGAAGGATTTTTAAATGTCAGCAGAATTCCCAGAACAATGGAAGAGTTCCGAAGGATTTTTAAACGTCAGCGGAATTCCGAGAACAATGGAAGAGTTCAGAAGCATTTTTAAATTCCAGTGGATTTCCGAGAACAATGGAAGTGTTCAGAAGCATTTTTAAACTTCAGCGTAATTCTGAGAACAATGGAAGGGTTCAGAAGCATT
Organism: Phyllobates terribilis; assembly: GCF_046119375.1. Lineage (NCBI taxonomy): Eukaryota > Metazoa > Chordata > Amphibia > Anura > Dendrobatidae > Phyllobates > Phyllobates terribilis. The sequence goes on from NW_027362762.1 coordinate 553,390,167, forward strand.
TTTAAACTTCAGTGGAATTCTGAGAACAATGGAAGAGTTCCGTAGCATTTTTAAACTTCAGAAGAATTCCAGGAACAATGGAAGAGTTCCGAAGCATTTTCAAACGTCAGCAGAATTCCTTGAACAATGAAAGAGTTCGGAAGCATTTTTAAACGTCAGCAGTATTCCGGGAACAATGGAACAGTTCCGAAGAATTTTTAAACGTCAGTGGAATTCCTTGAACAATGAAAGAGATCAGAAGCATTTTTAAACTTCAAAAGAATTCCGGGAACAATGGAAGAGTACCGAAGCATTTTTAAATGTCAGCAGAATTCCGAGAACAATGGAAGAGTTCCGAAGCATTTTTAAACATCAGCAGAATTCTGGGAACAATGGAAGAGTTCCGAAGCATTTTTAAACTTTAGCGGAATTCCGAGAACAATGGATGAGTTCCGAAGCATTTTTAAACATCAGCAGAATTCCGGGAACAATGGAAGAGTTCCGAAGCATTTTTAAACTTCAGAAGAATTCCAGGAACAATGGAAGAGTTCCAAAGCATTTTGAAACTTCAGAAGAATTCCAGGAACAATGGAAGAGTTCCGAAGCATTTTTAAACTTCAGCGGATTTCCGAGAACAATGGAAGTGTTCCGAAGTATTTTTAAATGCCAGCGGGATTCCGAGAACTATGGAAGAGTTCCGAAGCATTTTTAAACGTTTGCAGAATTCCGAGAACAATGGAAGAGTTCCGTAGCATTTTTAAACTTCAGAAGAATTCCAGGAACAATGGAAGAGTTCCGAAGAATTTTTAAATGTCAGCGAATTTCGAGAACCATGGAAGAGTTCTGAAGGATTTTTAAACATCAGCGGAATTCCGTGAACATTGGAAGAGTTCCGAAGCATTTTTAAACTTCAGTGGAATTCTGAGAACAATGGAAGAGTTATGTAGCATTTTTAAACTTCAGAAGAATTCCAGTAACAATGGAAGAGTTTCAAAGCAATTTTAAACTTCAGCAGAATTCCGAGAAAAATGGAAGAGTTCCGAAGCATTTTTAAATGTCAGCAGAATTTCGAGAACAATGGAAGAGTTCCGAAGCATTTTTAAACTTCAGTGGAATTCTGAGAACCATGGAAGAGTTCCGTAGCATTTTTAAACTTCAGAAGAATTCCAGGAACAATGGAAGAGTTCCGAAGCATTTTCAAACGTCAGCAGAATTCCTTGAACAATGAAAGAGTTCGGAAGCATTTTTAAACGTCAGCAGTATTCCGGGAACAATGGAACAGTTCCGAAGAATTTTTAAACGTCAGTGGAATTCCTTGAACAATGAAAGAGATCAGAAGCATTTTTAAACTTCAAAAGAATTCCGGGAACAATGGAAGAGTACCGAAGCATTTTTAAATGTCAGCAGAATTCCGAGAACAATGGAAGAGTTCCGAAGCATTTTTAAACTTCAGAAGAATTCCAGGAACAATGGAAGAGTTCCGAAGCATTTTTAAACGTCAGCAGTATTCCGGGAACAATGGAACAGTTCCGAAGAATTTTTAAACGTCAGTGGAATTCCTTGAACAATGAAAGAGATCAGAAGCATTTTTAAACTTCAAAAGAATTCCGGGAACAATGGAAGAGTTCCAAAGCATTTTGAAACTTCAGAAGAATTCCAGGAACAATGGAAGAGTTCCGAAGCATTTTTAAATGTCAGCAGAATTCCGAGAACAATGGAAGAGTTCCGAAGCATTTTTAAACATCAGCAGAATTCTGGGAACAATGGAAGAGTTCCGAAGCATTTTTAAACTTCAGCGGAATTCCGAGAACAATGGATGAGTTCCGAAGCATTTTTAAATATCAGCAGAATTCCGGGAACAATGGAAGAGTTCCGAAGCATTTTTAAACTTCAGAAGAATTCCAGGAACAATGGAAGAATTCCAAAGCATTTTTTAACTTCAGAAGAATTCCAGGAACAATGGAAGAGTTCCGAAGCATTTTTAAACTCTGACGGATTTCCGAGAACAATGGAAGTGTTCAGAAGCATTTTTAAACTTCAGCGTAATTCTGAGAACAATGGAAGAGTTCCGAAGCATTTTTAAACGTTTGCAGAATTCCGAGAAAAATGGAAGAGTTCCGAAGCATTTTTAAATGTCAGCAGAATTTCGAGAACAATGGAAGAGTGCCGAAGCATTTTTAAACTTCAGTGGAATTCTGAGAACAATGGAAGAGTTCCGTAGCATTTTTAAACTTCAGAAGAATTCCAGGAACAATGGAAGAGTTCCAAAGCATTTTCAAACGTCAGCAGAATTCCTTGAACAATGAAAGAGTTCGGAAGCATTTTTAAACGTCAGCAGTATTCCGGGAACAATGGAAGAGTTCCGAAGCATTTTTAAATGTCAGCAGAATTCCGAGAACAATGGAAGAGTTCCGAAGCATTTTTAAACTTTAGCGGAATTCCAAGAACAATGGATGAGTTCGGAAGCATTTTTAAACGTCAGCAGAATTCCGGGAACAATGGAACAGTTCCGAAGAATTTTTAAACGTCAGTGGAATTCCTTGAACAATGAAAGAGATCAGAAGCATTTTTAAACTTCAAAAGAATTCCGGGAACAATGGAAGAGTTCCGAAGCATTTTTAAATGTCAGCAGAATTCCGAGAACAATGGAAGAGTTCCGAAGCATTTTTAAACATCAGCAGAATTCTGGGAACAATGGAAGAGTTCCGAAGCATTTTTAAACTTCAGCGGAATTCCGAGAACAATGGATGAGTTCCGAAGCATTTTTAAACATCAGCAGAATTCCGGGAACAATGGAAGAGTTCCGAAGCATTTTTAAACTTCAGAAGAATTCCAGGAACAATGGAAGAGTTCCGAAGCATTTTTAAACTTCGGCGGATTTCCAATAACAATGGAAGTGTTCCGAAGTATTTTTAAACGCCAGCGTAATTCCGAGAACAGTGGAAGAGTTCCGAAGGATTATTAAATGTCAGCTGAATTCTGAGAACAATGGAAGAGTTATGTAGCATTTTTAAACTTCAGAAGAATTCCAGTAACAATGGAAGAGTTCCAAAGCATTTTGAAACTTCAGAAGAATTCCAGGAACAATGGATGAGTTCCGAAGCATTTTTAAACATCAGCAGAATTCCGGGAACAATGGAAGAGTTCCGAAGCATTTTTAAACTTCAGAAGAATTCCAGGAACAATGGAAGAGTTCCGAAGCATTTTTAAACTTCGGCGGATTTCCAATAACAATGGAAGTGTTCCGAAGTATTTTTAAACGCCAGCGTAATTCCGAGAACAGTGGAAGAGTTCCGAAGGATTATTAAATGTCAGCTGAATTCTGAGAACAATGGAAGAGTTCCGAAGCATTTTTAAACGTCAGCGGAATTCCTTGAACAATGAAAGAGATCGGAAGCATTTTTAAACGTCAGCAGAATTTCGGGAACAATGGAAGAGTTCCGAAGCATTTTTAAACGTCTGCAGAATTCCGAGAACAATGGAAGAATTCCGAAGCATTTTTAAACGTCAGCGGAATTCCGAGAACAATGGAAGAGTTCCGAAGAATTTTTAAATGTCAGCGAATTTCGAGAACCATGGAAGAGTTCCGAAGGATTTTTAAACATCAGCGGAATTCCGTGAACATTTTAAGAGTTCCGAAGCATTTTTAAACTTCAGTGGAATTCTGAGAACAATGGAAGAGTTATGTAGCATTTTTAAACTTCAGAAGAATTCCAGGAACAATGGAAGAGTTCCGAAGCATTTTCAAACGTCAGCAGAATTCCTTGAACAATGAAAGAGTTCGGAAGCATTTTTAAACGTCAGCAGTATTCCGGGAACAATGGAACAGTTCCGAAGAATTTTTAAACGTCAGTGGAATTCCTTGAACAATGAAAGAGATCAGAAGCATTTTTAAACTTCAAAAGAATTCCGGGAGCAATGGAAGAGTACCGAAGCATTTTTAAATGTCAGCAGAATTCCGAGAACAATGGAAGAGTTCCGAAGCATTTTTAAACATCAGCAGAATTCTGGGAACAATGGAAGAGTTCCGAAGCATTTTTAAACTTTAGCGGAATTCCGAGAACAATGGATGAGTTCCGAAGCATTTTTAAACATCAGCAGAATTCCGGGAACAATGGAAGAGTTCCGAAGCATTTTTAAACTTCAGAAGAATTCCTGGAACAATGGAAGAGTTCCAAAGCATTTTGAAACTTCAGAAGAATTCCAGGAACAATGGAAGAGTTCCGAAGCATTTTTAAACTTCAGCGGATTTCCGAGAACAATGGAAGTGTTCCGAAGTATTTTTAAATGCCAGCGGGATTCCGAGAACTATGGAAGAGTTCCGAAGCATTTTTAAACGTTTGCAGAATTCCGAGAACAATGGAAGAGTTCCGTAGCATTTTTAAACTTCAGAAGAATTCCAGGAATAATGGAAGAGTTCCGAAGCATTTTTAAACGTCAGCAGAATTCCTTGAACAATGAAAGAGTTCGGAAGCATTTTTAAACGTCAGCAGAATTCCGGGAACAATGGAACAGTTCCGAAGAATTTTTAAAAGGCAGTGGAATTCCTTGAACAATGAAAGAGATCAGAAGCATTTTTAAACTTCAAAAGAATTCCGGGAACAATGGAAGAGTTCCGAAGCATTTTTAAATGTCAGCAGAATTCCGAGAACAATGGAAGAGTTCCGAAGCATTTTTAAACTTTAGCGGAATTCCAAGAACAATGGATGAGTTCGGAAGCATTTTTAAACGTCAGCAGAATTCCGGGAACAATGGAAGAGTTCCGAAGCATTTTTAAACATCTGCAGAATTCCGAGAACAATGGAAGAATTCCGAAGCATTTTTAAATGTCAGCGAATTTCGAGAACCATGGAAGAGTTCCGAAGGATTTTTAAACATCAGCGGAATTCCGTGAACATTTTAAGAGTTCCGAAGCATTTTTAAACTTCAGTGGAATTCTGAGAACAATGGAAGAGTTATGTAGCATTTTTAAACTTCAGAAGAATTCCAGTAACAATGGAAGAGTTTCAAAGCAATTTTAAACTTCAGCAGAATTCCGAGAACAATGGAAGAGTTCTGAAACATTTTTAAACATCAGCAGAATTTCCAGAATAATGGAGGAGTTCCGAAGCATTTTTAAACGTCTGCAGAATTCCGAGAACAATGGAACAGTTCCGAAGGATTTTTAAATGTCAGCAGAATTCCCAGAACAATGGAAGAGTTCCGAAGGATTTTTAAACGTCAGCGGAATTCCGAGAACAATGGAAGAGTTCAGAAGCATTTTTAAATTCCAGTGGATTTCCGAGAACAATGGAAGTGTTCAGAAGCATTTTTAAACTTCAGCGTAATTCTGAGAACAATGGAAGGGTTCAGAAGCATTTTTAAACTTCAGTGGAATTCTGAGAACAATGGAAGAGTTCCGTAGCATTTTTAAACTTCAGAAGAATTCCAGGAACAATGGAAGAGTTCCGAAGCATTTTCAAACGTCAGCAGAATTCCTTGAACAATGAAAGAGTTCGGAAGCATTTTTAAACGTCAGCAGTATTCCGGGAACAATGGAACAGTTCCGAAGAATTTTTAAACGTCAGTGGAATTCCTTGAACAATGAAAGAGATCAGAAGCATTTTTAAACTTCAAAAGAATTCCGGGAACAATGGAAGAGTACCGAAGCATTTTTAAATGTCAGCAGAATTCCGAGAACAATGGAAGAGTTCCGAAGCATTTTTAAACATCAGCAGAATTCTGGGAACAATGGAAGAGTTCCGAAGCATTTTTAAACTTTAGCGGAATTCCGAGAACAATGGATGAGTTCCGAAGCATTTTTAAACATCAGCAGAATTCCGGGAACAATGGAAGAGTTCCGAAGCATTTTTAAACTTCAGAAGAATTCCAGGAACAATGGAAGAGTTCCAAAGCATTTTGAAACTTCAGAAGAATTCCAGGAACAATGGAAGAGTTCCGAAGCATTTTTAAACTTCAGCGGATTTCCGAGAACAATGGAAGTGTTCCGAAGTATTTTTAAATGCCAGCGGGATTCCGAGAACTATGGAAGAGTTCCGAAGCATTTTTAAACGTTTGCAGAATTCCGAGAACAATGGAAGAGTTCCGTAGCATTTTTAAACTTCAGAAGAATTCCAGGAACAATGGAAGAGTTCCGAAGAATTTTTAAATGTCAGCGAATTTCGAGAACCATGGAAGAGTTCTGAAGGATTTTTAAACATCAGCGGAATTCCGTGAACATTGGAAGAGTTCCGAAGCATTTTTAAACTTCAGTGGAATTCTGAGAACAATGGAAGAGTTATGTAGCATTTTTAAACTTCAGAAGAATTCCAGTAACAATGGAAGAGTTTCAAAGCAATTTTAAACTTCAGCAGAATTCCGAGAAAAATGGAAGAGTTCCGAAGCATTTTTAAATGTCAGCAGAATTTCGAGAACAATGGAAGAGTTCCGAAGCATTTTTAAACTTCAGTGGAATTCTGAGAACCATGGAAGAGTTCCGTAGCATTTTTAAACTTCAGAAGAATTCCAGGAACAATGGAAGAGTTCCGAAGCATTTTCAAACGTCAGCAGAATTCCTTGAACAATGAAAGAGTTCGGAAGCATTTTTAAACGTCAGCAGTATTCCGGGAACAATGGAACAGTTCCGAAGAATTTTTAAACGTCAGTGGAATTCCTTGAACAATGAAAGAGATCAGAAGCATTTTTAAACTTCAAAAGAATTCCGGGAACAATGGAAGAGTACCGAAGCATTTTTAAATGTCAGCAGAATTCCGAGAACAATGGAAGAGTTCCGAAGCATTTTTAAACTTCAGAAGAATTCCAGGAACAATGGAAGAGTTCCGAAGCATTTTTAAACGTCAGCAGTATTCCGGGAACAATGGAACAGTTCCGAAGAATTTTTAAACGTCAGTGGAATTCCTTGAACAATGAAAGAGATCAGAAGCATTTTTAAACTTCAAAAGAATTCCGGGAACAATGGAAGAGTTCCAAAGCATTTTGAAACTTCAGAAGAATTCCAGGAACAATGGAAGAGTTCCGAAGCATTTTTAAATGTCAGCAGAATTCCGAGAACAATGGAAGAGTTCCGAAGCATTTTTAAACATCAGCAGAATTCTGGGAACAATGGAAGAGTTCCGAAGCATTTTTAAACTTCAGCGGAATTCCGAGAACAATGGATGAGTTCCGAAGCATTTTTAAATATCAGCAGAATTCCGGGAACAATGGAAGAGTTCCGAAGCATTTTTAAACTTCAGAAGAATTCCAGGAACAATGGAAGAATTCCAAAGCATTTTTTAACTTCAGAAGAATTCCAGGAACAATGGAAGAGTTCCGAAGCATTTTTAAACTCTGACGGATTTCCGAGAACAATGGAAGTGTTCAGAAGCATTTTTAAACTTCAGCGTAATTCTGAGAACAATGGAAGAGTTCCGAAGCATTTTTAAACGTTTGCAGAATTCCGAGAAAAATGGAAGAGTTCCGAAGCATTTTTAAATGTCAGCAGAATTTCGAGAACAATGGAAGAGTGCCGAAGCATTTTTAAACTTCAGTGGAATTCTGAGAACAATGGAAGAGTTCCGTAGCATTTTTAAACTTCAGAAGAATTCCAGGAACAATGGAAGAGTTCCAAAGCATTTTCAAACGTCAGCAGAATTCCTTGAACAATGAAAGAGTTCGGAAGCATTTTTAAACGTCAGCAGTATTCCGGGAACAATGGAAGAGTTCCGAAGCATTTTTAAATGTCAGCAGAATTCCGAGAACAATGGAAGAGTTCCGAAGCATTTTTAAACTTTAGCGGAATTCCAAGAACAATGGATGAGTTCGGAAGCATTTTTAAACGTCAGCAGAATTCCGGGAACAATGGAACAGTTCCGAAGAATTTTTAAACGTCAGTGGAATTCCTTGAACAATGAAAGAGATCAGAAGCATTTTTAAACTTCAAAAGAATTCCGGGAACAATGGAAGAGTTCCGAAGCATTTTTAAATGTCAGCAGAATTCCGAGAACAATGGAAGAGTTCCGAAGCATTTTTAAACATCAGCAGAATTCTGGGAACAATGGAAGAGTTCCGAAGCATTTTTAAACTTCAGCGGAATTCCGAGAACAATGGATGAGTTCCGAAGCATTTTTAAACATCAGCAGAATTCCGGGAACAATGGAAGAGTTCCGAAGCATTTTTAAACTTCAGAAGAATTCCAGGAACAATGGAAGAGTTCCGAAGCATTTTTAAACTTCGGCGGATTTCCAATAACAATGGAAGTGTTCCGAAGTATTTTTAAACGCCAGCGTAATTCCGAGAACAGTGGAAGAGTTCCGAAGGATTATTAAATGTCAGCTGAATTCTGAGAACAATGGAAGAGTTATGTAGCATTTTTAAACTTCAGAAGAATTCCAGTAACAATGGAAGAGTTCCAAAGCATTTTGAAACTTCAGAAGAATTCCAGGAACAATGGATGAGTTCCGAAGCATTTTTAAACATCAGCAGAATTCCGGGAACAATGGAAGAGTTCCGAAGCATTTTTAAACTTCAGAAGAATTCCAGGAACAATGGAAGAGTTCCGAAGCATTTTTAAACTTCGGCGGATTTCCAATAACAATGGAAGTGTTCCGAAGTATTTTTAAACGCCAGCGTAATTCCGAGAACAGTGGAAGAGTTCCGAAGGATTATTAAATGTCAGCTGAATTCTGAGAACAATGGAAGAGTTCCGAAGCATTTTTAAACGTCAGCGGAATTCCTTGAACAATGAAAGAGATCGGAAGCATTTTGAAACTTCAGAAGAATTCCAGGAACAATGGATGAGTTCCGAAGCATTTTTAAACATCAGCAGAATTCCGGGAACAATGGAAGAGTTCCGAAGCATTTTTAAACTTCAGAAGAATTCCAGGAACAATGGAAGAGTTCCGAAGCATTTTTAAACTTCGGCGGATTTCCAATAACAATGGAAGTGTTCCGAAGTATTTTTAAACGCCAGCGTAATTCCGAGAACAGTGGAAGAGTTCCGAAGGATTATTAAATGTCAGCTGAATTCTGAGAACAATGGAAGAGTTCCGAAGCATTTTTAAACGTCAGCGGAATTCCTTGAACAATGAAAGAGATCGGAAGCATTTTTAAACGTCAGCAGAATTTCGGGAACAATGGAAGAGTTCCGAAGCATTTTTAAACGTCTGCAGAATTCCGAGAACAATGGAAGAATTCCGAAGCATTTTTAAACGTCAGCGGAATTCCGAGAACAATGGAAGAGTTCCGAAGAATTTTTAAATGTCAGCGAATTTCGAGAACCATGGAAGAGTTCCGAAGGATTTTTAAACATCAGCGGAATTCCGTGAACATTTTAAGAGTTCCGAAGCATTTTTAAACTTCAGTGGAATTCTGAGAACAATGGAAGAGTTATGTAGCATTTTTAAACTTCAGAAGAATTCCAGTAACAATGGAAGAGTTTCAAAGCAATTTTAAACTTCAGCAGAATTCCGAGAACAATGGAAGAGTTCTGAAACATTTTTAAACATCAGCAGAATTTCCAGAATAATGGAAGAGTTCCGAAGCATTTTTAAACGTCTGCACAATTCCGAGAACAATGGAACAGTTCCAAAGGATTTTTAAATGTCAGCAGAATTCCCAGAACAATGGAAGAGTTCCGAAGGATTTTTAAACGTCAGCGGAATTCCGAGAACAATGGAAGAGTTCAGAAGCATTTTTAAACTCCGGCGGATTTCCGAGAACAATGGAAGTGTTCAGAAGCATTTTTAAACTTCAGCGTAATTCTGAGAACAATGGAAGGGTTCAGAAGCATTTTTAAACTTCAGCAGAATTCCGAAAACAATGCAAGAGTTGCAATGCATTTTTAAACGTCAGCAGAATTCCGAGAAAAATGGAAGAGTTCCGAAGCATTTTTAAATGTCAGCAGAATTTCCAGAACAATGGAAGAGTTCCGAAGCATTTTTAAACTTCAGTGGAATTCTGAGAACAATGGAAGAGTTCCGTAGCATTTTTAAACTTCAGAAGAATTCCAGGAACAATGGAAGAGTTCCGAAGCATTTTCAAACGTCAGCAGAATTCCTTGAACAATGAAAGAGTTCGGAAGCATTTTTAAACGTCAGCAGTATTCCGGGAACAATGGAACAGTTCCGAAGAATTTTTAAACGTCAGTGGAATTCCTTGAACAATGAAAGAGATCAGAAGCATTTTTAAACTTCAAAAGAATTCCGGGAGCAATGGAAGAGTACCGAAGCATTTTTAAATGTCAGCAGAATTCCGAGAACAATGGAAGAGTTCCGAAGCATTTTTAAACATCAGCAGAATTCTGGGAACAATGGAAGAGTTCCGAAGCATTTTTAAACTTTAGCGGAATTCCGAGAACAATGGATGAGTTCCGAAGCATTTTTAAACATCAGCAGAATTCCGGGAACAATGGAAGAGTTCCGAAGCATTTTTAAACTTCAGAAGAATTCCTGGAACAATGGAAGAGTTCCAAAGCATTTTGAAACTTCAGAAGAATTCCAGGAACAATGGAAGAGTTCCGAAGCATTTTTAAACTTCAGCGGATTTCCGAGAACAATGGAAGTGTTCCGAAGTATTTTTAAATGCCAGCGGGATTCCGAGAACTATGGAAGAGTTCCGAAGCATTTTTAAACGTTTGCAGAATTCCGAGAACAATGGAAGAGTTCCGTAGCATTTTTAAACTTCAGAAGAATTCCAGGAATAATGGAAGAGTTCCGAAGCATTTTTAAACGTCAGCAGAATTCCTTGAACAATGAAAGAGTTCGGAAGCATTTTTAAACGTCAGCAGAATTCCGGGAACAATGGAACAGTTCCGAAGAATTTTTAAAAGGCAGTGGAATTCCTTGAACAATGAAAGAGATCAGAAGCATTTTTAAACTTCAAAAGAATTCCGGGAACAATGGAAGAGTTCCGAAGCATTTTTAAATGTCAGCAGAATTCCGAGAACAATGGAAGAGTTCCGAAGCATTTTTAAACTTTAGCGGAATTCCAAGAACAATGGATGAGTTCGGAAGCATTTTTAAACGTCAGCAGAATTCCGGGAACAATGGAAGAGTTCCGAAGCATTTTTAAACTTCAGTGGAATTCTGAGAACAATGGAAGAGTTATGTAGCATTTTTAAACTTCAGAAGAATTCCAGTAACAATGGAAGAGTTTCAAAGCAATTTTAAACTTCAGCAGAATTCCGAGAACAATGGAAGAGTTCTGAAACATTTTTAAACATCAGCAGAATTTCCAGAATAATGGAAGAGTTCCGAAGCATTTTTAAACGTCTGCACAATTCCGAGAACAATGGAACAGTTCCAAAGGATTTTTAAATGTCAGCAGAATTCCCAGAACAATGGAAGAGTTCCGAAGGATTTTTAAACGTCAGCGGAATTCCGAGAACAATGGAAGAGTTCAGAAGCACTTTTAAACTCCGGCGGATTTCCGAGAACAATGGAAGTGTTCAGAAGCATTTTTAAACTTCAGCGTAATTCTGAGAACAATGGAAGGGTTCAGAAGCATTTTTAAACTTCAGCAGAATTCCGAAAACAATGCAAGAGTTGCAATGCATTTTTAAACGTCAGCAGAATTCCGAGAAAAATGGAAGAGTTCCGAAGCATTTTTAAATGTCAGCAGAATTTCCAGAACAATGGAAGAGTTCCGAAGCATTTTTAAACTTCAGTGGAATTCTGAGAACAATGGAAGAGTTCCGTAGCATTTTTAAACTTCAGAAGAATTCCAGGAACAATGGAAGAGTTCCGAAGCATTTTCAAACGTCAGCAGAATTCCTTGAACAATGAAAGAGTTCGGAAGCATTTTTAAACGTCAGCAGTATTCCGGGAACAATGGAACAGTTCCGAAGAATTTTTAAACGTCAGTGGAATTCCTTGAACAATGAAAGAGATCAGAAGCATTTTTAAACTTCAAAAGAATTCCGGGAGCAATGGAAGAGTACCGAAGCATTTTTAAATGTCAGCAGAATTCCGAGAACAATGGAAGAGTTCCGAAGCATTTTTAAACATCAGCAGAATTCTGGGAACAATGGAAGAGTTCCGAAGCATTTTTAAACTTTAGCGGAATTCCGAGAACAATGGATGAGTTCCGAAGCATTTTTAAACATCAGCAGAATTCCGGGAACAATGGAAGAGTTCCGAAGCATTTTTAAACTTCAGAAGAATTCCTGGAACAATGGAAGAGTTCCAAAGCATTTTGAAACTTCAGAAGAATTCCAGGAACAATGGAAGAGTTCCGAAGCATTTTTAAACTTCAGCGGATTTCCGAGAACAATGGAAGTGTTCCGAAGTATTTTTAAATGCCAGCGGGATTCCGAGAACTATGGAAGAGTTCCGAAGCATTTTTAAACGTTTGCAGAATTCCGAGAACAATGGAAGAGTTCCGTAGCATTTTTAAACTTCAGAAGAATTCCAGGAATAATGGAAGAGTTCCGAAGCATTTTTAAACGTCAGCAGAATTCCTTGAACAATGAAAGAGTTCGGAAGCATTTTTAAACGTCAGCAGAATTCCGGGAACAATGGAACAGTTCCGAAGAATTTTTAAAAGGCAGTGGAATTCCTTGAACAATGAAAGAGATCAGAAGCATTTTTAAACTTCAAAAGAATTCCGGGAACAATGGAAGAGTTCCGAAGCATTTTTAAATGTCAGCAGAATTCCGAGAACAATGGAAGAGTTCCGAAGCATTTTTAAACTTTAGCGGAATTCCAAGAACAATGGATGAGTTCGGAAGCATTTTTAAACGTCAGCAGAATTCCGGGAACAATGGAAGAGTTCCGAAGCATTTTTAAACATCTGCAGAATTCCGAGAACAATGGAAGAATTCCGAAGCATTTTTAAATGTCAGCGAATTTCGAGAACCATGGAAGAGTTCCGAAGGATTTTTAAACATCAGCGGAATTCCGTGAACATTTTAAGAGTTCCGAAGCATTTTTAAACTTCAGTGGAATTCTGAGAACAATGGAAGAGTTATGTAGCATTTTTAAACTTCAGAAGAATTCCAGTAACAATGGAAGAGTTTCAAAGCAATTTTAAACTTCAGCAGAATTCCGAGAACAATGGAAGAGTTCTGAAACATTTTTAAACATCAGCAGAATTTCCAGAATAATGGAAGAGTTCCGAAGCATTTTTAAACGTCTGCAGAATTCCGAGAACAATGGAACAGTTCCGAAGGATTTTTAAATGTCAGCAGAATTCCCAGAACAATGGAAGAGTTCCGAAGGATTTTTAAACGTCAGCGGAATTCCGAGAACAATGGAAGAGTTCAGAAGCATTTTTAAATTCCAGTGGATTTCCGAGAACAATGGAAGTGTTCAGAAGCATTTTTAAACTTCAGCGTAATTCTGAGAACAATGGAAGGGTTCAGAAGCATTTTTAAACTTCAGTGGAATTCTGAGAACAATGGAAGAGTTCCGTAGCATTTTTAAACTTCAGAAGAATTCCAGGAACAATGGAAGAGTTCCGAAGCATTTTCAAACGTCAGCAGAATTCCTTGAACAATGAAAGAGTTCGGAAGCATTTTTAAACGTCAGCAGTATTCCGGGAACAATGGAACAGTTCCGAAGAATTTTTAAACGTCAGTGGAATTCCTTGAACAATGAAAGAGATCAGAAGCATTTTTAAACTTCAAAAGAATTCCGGGAACAATGGAAGAGTACCGAAGCATTTTTAAATGTCAGCAGAATTCCGAGAACAATGGAAGAGTTCCGAAGCATTTTTAAACATCAGCAGAATTCTGGGAACAATGGAAGAGTTCCGAAGCATTTTTAAACTTTAGCGGAATTCCGAGAACAATGGATGAGTTCCGAAGCATTTTTAAACATCAGCAGAATTCCGGGAACAATGGAAGAGTTCCGAAGCATTTTTAAACTTCAGAAGAATTCCAGGAACAATGGAAGAGTTCCAAAGCATTTTGAAACTTCAGAAGAATTCCAGGAACAATGGAAGAGTTCCGAAGCATTTTTAAACTTCAGCGGATTTCCGAGAACAATGGAAGTGTTCCGAAGTATTTTTAAATGCCAGCGGGATTCCGAGAACTATGGAAGAGTTCCGAAGCATTTTTAAACGTTTGCAGAATTCCGAGAACAATGGAAGAGTTCCGTAGCATTTTTAAACTTCAGAAGAATTCCAGGAACAATGGAAGAGTTCCGAAGAATTTTTAAATGTCAGCGAATTTCGAGAACCATGGAAGAGTTCTGAAGGATTTTTAAACATCAGCGGAATTCCGTGAACATTGGAAGAGTTCCGAAGCATTTTTAAACTTCAGTGGAATTCTGAGAACAATGGAAGAGTTATGTAGCATTTTTAAACTTCAGAAGAATTCCAGTAACAATGGAAGAGTTTCAAAGCAATTTTAAACTTCAGCAGAATTCCGAGAAAAATGGAAGAGTTCCGAAGCATTTTTAAATGTCAGCAGAATTTCGAGAACAATGGAAGAGTTCCGAAGCATTTTTAAACTTCAGTGGAATTCTGAGAACCATGGAAGAGTTCCGTAGCATTTTTAAACTTCAGAAGAATTCCAGGAACAATGGAAGAGTTCCGAAGCATTTTCAAACGTCAGCAGAATTCCTTGAACAATGAAAGAGTTCGGAAGCATTTTTAAACGTCAGCAGTATTCCGGGAACAATGGAACAGTTCCGAAGAATTTTTAAACGTCAGTGGAATTCCTTGAACAATGAAAGAGATCAGAAGCATTTTTAAACTTCAAAAGAATTCCGGGAACAATGGAAGAGTACCGAAGCATTTTTAAATGTCAGCAGAATTCCGAGAACAATGGAAGAGTTCCGAAGCATTTTTAAACTTCAGAAGAATTCCAGGAACAATGGAAGAGTTCCGAAGCATTTTTAAACGTCAGCAGTATTCCGGGAACAATGGAACAGTTCCGAAGAATTTTTAAACGTCAGTGGAATTCCTTGAACAATGAAAGAGATCAGAAGCATTTTTAAACTTCAAAAGAATTCCGGGAACAATGGAAGAGTTCCAAAGCATTTTGAAACTTCAGAAGAATTCCAGGAACAATGGAAGAGTTCCGAAGCATTTTTAAATGTCAGCAGAATTCCGAGAACAATGGAAGAGTTCCGAAGCATTTTTAAACATCAGCAGAATTCTGGGAACAATGGAAGAGTTCCGAAGCATTTTTAAACTTCAGCGGAATTCCGAGAACAATGGATGAGTTCCGAAGCATTTTTAAATATCAGCAGAATTCCGGGAACAATGGAAGAGTTCCGAAGCATTTTTAAACTTCAGAAGAATTCCAGGAACAATGGAAGAATTCCAAAGCATTTTTTAACTTCAGAAGAATTCCAGGAACAATGGAAGAGTTCCGAAGCATTTTTAAACTCTGACGGATTTCCGAGAACAATGGAAGTGTTCAGAAGCATTTTTAAACTTCAGCGTAATTCTGAGAACAATGGAAGAGTTCCGAAGCATTTTTAAACGTTTGCAGAATTCCGAGAAAAATGGAAGAGTTCCGAAGCATTTTTAAATGTCAGCAGAATTTCGAGAACAATGGAAGAGTGCCGAAGCATTTTTAAACTTCAGTGGAATTCTGAGAACAATGGAAGAGTTCCGTAGCATTTTTAAACTTCAGAAGAATTCCAGGAACAATGGAAGAGTTCCAAAGCATTTTCAAACGTCAGCAGAATTCCTTGAACAATGAAAGAGTTCGGAAGCATTTTTAAACGTCAGCAGTATTCCGGGAACAATGGAAGAGTTCCGAAGCATTTTTAAATGTCAGCAGAATTCCGAGAACAATGGAAGAGTTCCGAAGCATTTTTAAACTTTAGCGGAATTCCAAGAACAATGGATGAGTTCGGAAGCATTTTTAAACGTCAGCAGAATTCCGGGAACAATGGAACAGTTCCGAAGAATTTTTAAACGTCAGTGGAATTCCTTGAACAATGAAAGAGATCAGAAGCATTTTTAAACTTCAAAAGAATTCCGGGAACAATGGAAGAGTTCCGAAGCATTTTTAAATGTCAGCAGAATTCCGAGAACAATGGAAGAGTTCCGAAGCATTTTTAAACATCAGCAGAATTCTGGGAACAATGGAAGAGTTCCGAAGCATTTTTAAACTTCAGCGGAATTCCGAGAACAATGGATGAGTTCCGAAGCATTTTTAAACATCAGCAGAATTCCGGGAACAATGGAAGAGTTCCGAAGCATTTTTAAACTTCAGAAGAATTCCAGGAACAATGGAAGAGTTCCGAAGCATTTTTAAACTTCGGCGGATTTCCAATAACAATGGAAGTGTTCCGAAGTATTTTTAAACGCCAGCGTAATTCCGAGAACAGTGGAAGAGTTCCGAAGGATTATTAAATGTCAGCTGAATTCTGAGAACAATGGAAGAGTTATGTAGCATTTTTAAACTTCAGAAGAATTCCAGTAACAATGGAAGAGTTCCAAAGCATTTTGAAACTTCAGAAGAATTCCAGGAACAATGGATGAGTTCCGAAGCATTTTTAAACATCAGCAGAATTCCGGGAACAATGGAAGAGTTCCGAAGCATTTTTAAACTTCAGAAGAATTCCAGGAACAATGGAAGAGTTCCGAAGCATTTTTAAACTTCGGCGGATTTCCAATAACAATGGAAGTGTTCCGAAGTATTTTTAAACGCCAGCGTAATTCCGAGAACAGTGGAAGAGTTCCGAAGGATTATTAAATGTCAGCTGAATTCTGAGAACAATGGAAGAGTTCCGAAGCATTTTTAAACGTCAGCGGAATTCCTTGAACAATGAAAGAGATCGGAAGCATTTTTAAACGTCAGCAGAATTTCGGGAACAATGGAAGAGTTCCGAAGCATTTTTAAACGTCTGCAGAATTCCGAGAACAATGGAAGAATTCCGAAGCATTTTTAAACGTCAGCGGAATTCCGAGAACAATGGAAGAGTTCCGAAGAATTTTTAAATGTCAGCGAATTTCGAGAACCATGGAAGAGTTCCGAAGGATTTTTAAACATCAGCGGAATTCCGTGAACATTTTAAGAGTTCCGAAGCATTTTTAAACTTCAGTGGAATTCTGAGAACAATGGAAGAGTTATGTAGCATTTTTAAACTTCAGAAGAATTCCAGTAACAATGGAAGAGTTTCAAAGCAATTTTAAACTTCAGCAGAATTCCGAGAACAATGGAAGAGTTCTGAAACATTTTTAAACATCAGCAGAATTTCCAGA
Organism: Phyllobates terribilis; assembly: GCF_046119375.1. Lineage (NCBI taxonomy): Eukaryota > Metazoa > Chordata > Amphibia > Anura > Dendrobatidae > Phyllobates > Phyllobates terribilis. The sequence continues at coordinate 553,407,285 of NW_027362762.1, forward strand.
ATAATGGAAGAGTTCCGAAGCATTTTTAAACGTCTGCACAATTCCGAGAACAATGGAACAGTTCCAAAGGATTTTTAAATGTCAGCAGAATTCCCAGAACAATGGAAGAGTTCCGAAGGATTTTTAAACGTCAGCGGAATTCCGAGAACAATGGAAGAGTTCAGAAGCATTTTTAAACTCCGGCGGATTTCCGAGAACAATGGAAGTGTTCAGAAGCATTTTTAAACTTCAGCGTAATTCTGAGAACAATGGAAGGGTTCAGAAGCATTTTTAAACTTCAGCAGAATTCCGAAAACAATGCAAGAGTTGCAATGCATTTTTAAACGTCAGCAGAATTCCGAGAAAAATGGAAGAGTTCCGAAGCATTTTTAAATGTCAGCAGAATTTCCAGAACAATGGAAGAGTTCCGAAGCATTTTTAAACTTCAGTGGAATTCTGAGAACAATGGAAGAGTTCCGTAGCATTTTTAAACTTCAGAAGAATTCCAGGAACAATGGAAGAGTTCCGAAGCATTTTCAAACGTCAGCAGAATTCCTTGAACAATGAAAGAGTTCGGAAGCATTTTTAAACGTCAGCAGTATTCCGGGAACAATGGAACAGTTCCGAAGAATTTTTAAACGTCAGTGGAATTCCTTGAACAATGAAAGAGATCAGAAGCATTTTTAAACTTCAAAAGAATTCCGGGAGCAATGGAAGAGTACCGAAGCATTTTTAAATGTCAGCAGAATTCCGAGAACAATGGAAGAGTTCCGAAGCATTTTTAAACATCAGCAGAATTCTGGGAACAATGGAAGAGTTCCGAAGCATTTTTAAACTTTAGCGGAATTCCGAGAACAATGGATGAGTTCCGAAGCATTTTTAAACATCAGCAGAATTCCGGGAACAATGGAAGAGTTCCGAAGCATTTTTAAACTTCAGAAGAATTCCTGGAACAATGGAAGAGTTCCAAAGCATTTTGAAACTTCAGAAGAATTCCAGGAACAATGGAAGAGTTCCGAAGCATTTTTAAACTTCAGCGGATTTCCGAGAACAATGGAAGTGTTCCGAAGTATTTTTAAATGCCAGCGGGATTCCGAGAACTATGGAAGAGTTCCGAAGCATTTTTAAACGTTTGCAGAATTCCGAGAACAATGGAAGAGTTCCGTAGCATTTTTAAACTTCAGAAGAATTCCAGGAATAATGGAAGAGTTCCGAAGCATTTTTAAACGTCAGCAGAATTCCTTGAACAATGAAAGAGTTCGGAAGCATTTTTAAACGTCAGCAGAATTCCGGGAACAATGGAACAGTTCCGAAGAATTTTTAAAAGGCAGTGGAATTCCTTGAACAATGAAAGAGATCAGAAGCATTTTTAAACTTCAAAAGAATTCCGGGAACAATGGAAGAGTTCCGAAGCATTTTTAAATGTCAGCAGAATTCCGAGAACAATGGAAGAGTTCCGAAGCATTTTTAAACTTTAGCGGAATTCCAAGAACAATGGATGAGTTCGGAAGCATTTTTAAACGTCAGCAGAATTCCGGGAACAATGGAAGAGTTCCGAAGCATTTTTAAACATCTGCAGAATTCCGAGAACAATGGAAGAATTCCGAAGCATTTTTAAATGTCAGCGAATTTCGAGAACCATGGAAGAGTTCCGAAGGATTTTTAAACATCAGCGGAATTCCGTGAACATTTTAAGAGTTCCGAAGCATTTTTAAACTTCAGTGGAATTCTGAGAACAATGGAAGAGTTATGTAGCATTTTTAAACTTCAGAAGAATTCCAGTAACAATGGAAGAGTTTCAAAGCAATTTTAAACTTCAGCAGAATTCCGAGAACAATGGAAGAGTTCTGAAACATTTTTAAACATCAGCAGAATTTCCAGAATAATGGAAGAGTTCCGAAGCATTTTTAAACGTCTGCAGAATTCCGAGAACAATGGAACAGTTCCGAAGGATTTTTAAATGTCAGCAGAATTCCCAGAACAATGGAAGAGTTCCGAAGGATTTTTAAACGTCAGCGGAATTCCGAGAACAATGGAAGAGTTCAGAAGCATTTTTAAACTCCAGTGGATTTCCGAGAACAATGGAAGTGTTCAGAAGCATTTTTAAACTTCAGCGTAATTCTGAGAACAATGGAAGGGTTCAGAAGCATTTTTAAACTTCAGTGGAATTCTGAGAACAATGGAAGAGTTCCGTAGCATTTTTAAACTTCAGAAGAATTCCAGGAACAATGGAAGAGTTCCGAAGCATTTTCAAACGTCAGCAGAATTCCTTGAACAATGAAAGAGTTCGGAAGCATTTTTAAACGTCAGCAGTATTCCGGGAACAATGGAACAGTTCCGAAGAATTTTTAAACGTCAGTGGAATTCCTTGAACAATGAAAGAGATCAGAAGCATTTTTAAACTTCAAAAGAATTCCGGGAACAATGGAAGAGTACCGAAGCATTTTTAAATGTCAGCAGAATTCCGAGAACAATGGAAGAGTTCCGAAGCATTTTTAAACATCAGCAGAATTCTGGGAACAATGGAAGAGTTCCGAAGCATTTTTAAACTTTAGCGGAATTCCGAGAACAATGGATGAGTTCCGAAGCATTTTTAAACATCAGCAGAATTCCGGGAACAATGGAAGAGTTCCGAAGCATTTTTAAACTTCAGAAGAATTCCAGGAACAATGGAAGAGTTCCAAAGCATTTTGAAACTTCAGAAGAATTCCAGGAACAATGGAAGAGTTCCGAAGCATTTTTAAACTTCAGCGGATTTCCGAGAACAATGGAAGTGTTCCGAAGTATTTTTAAATGCCAGCGGGATTCCGAGAACTATGGAAGAGTTCCGAAGCATTTTTAAACGTTTGCAGAATTCCGAGAACAATGGAAGAGTTCCGTAGCATTTTTAAACTTCAGAAGAATTCCAGGAACAATGGAAGAGTTCCGAAGAATTTTTAAATGTCAGCGAATTTCGAGAACCATGGAAGAGTTCTGAAGGATTTTTAAACATCAGCGGAATTCCGTGAACATTGGAAGAGTTCCGAAGCATTTTTAAACTTCAGTGGAATTCTGAGAACAATGGAAGAGTTATGTAGCATTTTTAAACTTCAGAAGAATTCCAGTAACAATGGAAGAGTTTCAAAGCAATTTTAAACTTCAGCAGAATTCCGAGAAAAATGGAAGAGTTCCGAAGCATTTTTAAATGTCAGCAGAATTTCGAGAACAATGGAAGAGTTCCGAAGCATTTTTAAACTTCAGTGGAATTCTGAGAACCATGGAAGAGTTCCGTAGCATTTTTAAACTTCAGAAGAATTCCAGGAACAATGGAAGAGTTCCGAAGCATTTTCAAACGTCAGCAGAATTCCTTGAACAATGAAAGAGTTCGGAAGCATTTTTAAACGTCAGCAGTATTCCGGGAACAATGGAACAGTTCCGAAGAATTTTTAAACGTCAGTGGAATTCCTTGAACAATGAAAGAGATCAGAAGCATTTTTAAACTTCAAAAGAATTCCGGGAACAATGGAAGAGTACCGAAGCATTTTTAAATGTCAGCAGAATTCCGAGAACAATGGAAGAGTTCCGAAGCATTTTTAAACTTCAGAAGAATTCCAGGAACAATGGAAGAGTTCCGAAGCATTTTTAAACGTCAGCAGTATTCCGGGAACAATGGAACAGTTCCGAAGAATTTTTAAACGTCAGTGGAATTCCTTGAACAATGAAAGAGATCAGAAGCATTTTTAAACTTCAAAAGAATTCCGGGAACAATGGAAGAGTTCCAAAGCATTTTGAAACTTCAGAAGAATTCCAGGAACAATGGAAGAGTTCCGAAGCATTTTTAAATGTCAGCAGAATTCCGAGAACAATGGAAGAGTTCCGAAGCATTTTTAAACATCAGCAGAATTCTGGGAACAATGGAAGAGTTCCGAAGCATTTTTAAACTTCAGCGGAATTCCGAGAACAATGGATGAGTTCCGAAGCATTTTTAAATATCAGCAGAATTCCGGGAACAATGGAAGAGTTCCGAAGCATTTTTAAACTTCAGAAGAATTCCAGGAACAATGGAAGAATTCCAAAGCATTTTTTAACTTCAGAAGAATTCCAGGAACAATGGAAGAGTTCCGAAGCATTTTTAAACTCTGACGGATTTCCGAGAACAATGGAAGTGTTCAGAAGCATTTTTAAACTTCAGCGTAATTCTGAGAACAATGGAAGAGTTCCGAAGCATTTTTAAACGTTTGCAGAATTCCGAGAAAAATGGAAGAGTTCCGAAGCATTTTTAAATGTCAGCAGAATTTCGAGAACAATGGAAGAGTGCCGAAGCATTTTTAAACTTCAGTGGAATTCTGAGAACAATGGAAGAGTTCCGTAGCATTTTTAAACTTCAGAAGAATTCCAGGAACAATGGAAGAGTTCCGAAGCATTTTCAAACGTCAGCAGAATTCCTTGAACAATGAAAGAGTTCGGAAGCATTTTTAAACGTCAGCAGTATTCCGGGAACAATGGAAGAGTTCCGAAGCATTTTTAAATGTCAGCAGAATTCCGAGAACAATGGAAGAGTTCCGAAGCATTTTTAAACTTTAGCGGAATTCCAAGAACAATGGATGAGTTCGGAAGCATTTTTAAACGTCAGCAGAATTCCGGGAACAATGGAACAGTTCCGAAGAATTTTTAAACGTCAGTGGAATTCCTTGAACAATGAAAGAGATCAGAAGCATTTTTAAACTTCAAAAGAATTCCGGGAACAATGGAAGAGTTCCAAAGCATTTTTAAATGTCAGCAGAATTCCGAGAACAATGGAAGAGTTCCGAAGCATTTTTAAACATCAGCAGAATTCTGGGAACAATGGAAGAGTTCCGAAGCATTTTTAAACTTCAGCGGAATTCCGAGAACAATGGATGAGTTCCGAAGCATTTTTAAACATCAGCAGAATTCCGGGAACAATGGAAGAGTTCCGAAGCATTTTTAAACTTCAGAAGAATTCCAGGAACAATGGAAGAGTTCCGAAGCATTTTTAAACTTCGGCGGATTTCCAATAACAATGGAAGTGTTCCGAAGTATTTTTAAACGCCAGCGTAATTCCGAGAACAGTGGAAGAGTTCCGAAGGATTATTAAATGTCAGCTGAATTCTGAGAACAATGGAAGAGTTATGTAGCATTTTTAAACTTCAGAAGAATTCCAGTAACAATGGAAGAGTTCCAAAGCATTTTGAAACTTCAGAAGAATTCCAGGAACAATGGAAGAGTTCCGAAGCATTTTTAAACTTCAGCAAATTTCCGAGAACAATGGAAGTGTTCCGAAGTATTTTTAAACGCCAGCGGGATTCCGAGAACTATGGAAGAGTTCCGAAGCATTTTTAAACGTTTGCAGAATTCCGAGAACAATGGAAGAGTTCCGTAGCATTTTTAAACTTCAGAAGAATTCCAGGAACAATGAAAGAGTTCCGAAGCATTTTTAAACGTCAGCAGAATTCCTTGAACAATGAAAGAGTTCGGAAGCATTTTTAAACGTCAGCAGAATTCCGGGAACAATGGAACAGTTCCGAAGAATTTTTAAACGTCAGTGGAATTCCTTGAACAATGAAAGAGATCAGAAGCATTTTAAACTTCAAAAGAATTCCGGAAACAATGGAAGAGTTCCGAAGCATTTTTAAATGTCAGCAGAATTCCGAGAACAATGGAAGAGTTCCGAAGCATTTTTAAACTTCAGTGGAATTCTGAGAACAATGGAAGAGTTATGTAGCATTTTTAAACTTCAGAAGAATTCCAGGAACAATGGAAGAGTTCCGAAGCATTTTTAAACTTCGGCGGATTTCCGATAACAATGGAAGTGTTCCGAAGTATTTTTAAACGCCAGCGTAATTCCGAGAACAGTGGAAGAGTTCCGAAGGACTATTAAATGTCAGCTGAATTCTGAGAACAATGGAAGAGTTCCGAAGCATTTTTAAACATCAGCGGAATTCCTTGAACAATGAAAGAGATCGGAAGCATTTTTAAACGTCAGCAGAATTTCGGGAACAATGGAAGAGTTCCGAAGCATTTTTAAACGTCTGCAGAATTCCGAGAACAATGGAAGAATTCCGAAGCATTTTTAAACGTCAGCGGAATTCCGAGAACAATGGAAGAGTTCCGAAGAATTTTTAAATGTCAGCGAATTTCGAGAACCATGGAAGAGTTCCGAAGGATTTTTAAACATCAGCGGAATTCCGTGAACATTTTAAGAGTTCCGAAGCATTTTTAAACTTCAGTGGAATTCTGAGAACAATGGAAGAGTTATGTAGCATTTTTAAACTTCAGAAGAATTCCAGTAACAATGGAAGAGTTTCAAAGCAATTTTAAACTTCAGCAGAATTCCGAGAACAATGGAAGAGTTCTGAAGCATTTTTAAACATCAGCAGAATTTCCAGAATAATGGAAGAGTTCCGAAGCATTTTTAAACGTCTGCAGAATTCCGAGAACAATGGAAGAGTTCCGAAGGATTTTTAAATGTCAGCAGAATTCCCAGAACAATGGAGAGTTCCAAAAGATTTTTAAACGTCAGCGGAATTCCGAGAACAATGGAAGAGTTCAGAAGCATTTTTAAACTCCGGCGGATTTCCGAGAACAATGGAAGTGTTCAGAAGCATTTTTAAACTTCAGCGTAATTCTGAGAACAATGGAAGGGTTCAGAAGCATTTTTAAACTTCAGCAGAATTCCGAAAACAACGCAGGAGTTGCAATGCATTTTTAAACGTCAGCAGAATTCCGAGAAAAATGGAAGAGTTCCGAAGCATTTTTAAATGTCAGCAGAATTTCGAGAACAATGGAAGAGTTCCAAAGCATTTTTAAACTTCAGTGGAATTCAGAGAACAATGGAAGAGTTCCGTAGCATTTTTAAACTTCAGAAGAATTCCAGGAACAATGGAAGAGTTCCGAAGCATTTTCAAACGTCAGCAGAATTCCTTGAACAATGAAAGAGTTCGGAAGCATTTTTAAACGTCAGCAGTATTCCGGGAACAATGGAACAGTTCCGAAGAATTTTTAAACGTCAGTGGAATTCCTTGAACAATGAAAGAGATCAGAAGCATTTTTAAACTTCAAAAGAATTCCGGGAACAATGGAAGAGTTCCGAAGCATTTTTAAATGTCAGTAGAATTCCGAGAACAATGAAAGAGTACCGAAGCATTTTTAAACATCAGCAGAATTCTGGGAACAATGGAAGAGTTCCGAAGCATTTTTTAAATTTAGCGGAATTCCGAGAACAATGGATGAGTTCCGAAGCATTTTTAAACATCAGCAGAATTCCGGGAACAATGGAAGAGTTCTGAAGCATTTTTAAATGTCAGCAGAATTCCGAGAACAATGGAAGAGTTCCGAAGCATTTTTAAACATCAGCAGAATTCTGGGAACAATGGAAGAGTTCCGAAGCATTTTTAAACTTCAGCGGAATTCCGAGAACAATGGATGAGTTTCGAAGCATTTTTAAACATCAGCAGAATTCCGGGAACAATGGAAGAGTTCCGAAGCATTTTTAAACTTCAGAAGAATTCCAGGAACAATGGAAGAGTTCCAAAGCATTTTTAAACTTCAGAAGAATTCCAGGAACAATGGAAGAGTTCCGAAGCATTTTTAAACTTCGGCGGATTTCCGAGAACAATGGAAGTGCTCCGAAGTATTTTTAAACTCCAGCGGGATTCCGAGAACAATGGAAGAGTTCCGAAGCATTTTTAAACGTCTGCAGAATTCCGAGAACAATGGAAGAATTCCGAAGAATTTTTAAACGTCTGCAGAATTCCGAGAACAATGGAAGAGTTCCGAAGGATTTTTAAATGTCAGCAGAATTCCCAGAACAATGGAAGAGTTCCGAAGGATTTTTAAACGTCAGCGGAATTCCGAGAACAATGGAAGGGTTCAGAAGCATTTTTAAACTCCGTCGGATTTCCGAGAACAATGGAAGTGTTCAGAAGCATTTTTAAACTTCAGCGTAATTCTGAGAACAATGGAAGGGTTCAGAAGCATTTTTAAACTTCAGCAGAATTCCGAAAACAATGCAAGAGTTGCAATGCATTTTTAAACGTCAGCAGAATTCCGAGAAAACTGGAAGAGTTCCGAAGAATTTTTAAATGTCAGCAGAATTTCGAGAACAATGGAAGAGTTCCAAAGCATTTTTAAACATCAGCAGAATTCTGGGAACAATGGAAGAGTTCCGAAGCATTTTTAAATTTTAGCGGAATTCCGAGAAAAATGGATGAGTTCGGAAGCATTTTTAAACGTCAGCAGAATTCTGGGAACAATGGAACAGTTCCGAAGAATTTTTAAACGTCAGTGGAATTCCTTGAACAATGAAAGAGATCAGAAGCATTTTTAAACTTCAAAAGAATTCCGGGAACAATGGAAGAGTTCCGAAGCATTTTTAAATGTCAGCAGAATTCCGAGAACAATGGAAGAGTTCCGAAGAATTTTTAAACATCAGCAGAATTCTGGGAACAATGGAAGAGTTCCGAAGCATTTTTAAACTTTAGCGGAATTCCGAGAACAATGGAAGTGTTCCGAAGTATTTTTAAACGCCAGGGGGATTCCGAGAACAATGGAAGAGTTCCGAAGCATTTTTAAACATTTGCAGAATTCCGAGAACAATGGAAGAGTTCCGTAGCATTTTTAAACTTCAGAAGAATTCCAGGAACAATGGAAGAGTTCCAAAGCATTTTGAAACTTCAGAAGAATTCCAGGAACAATGGAAGAGTTCCGAAGCATTTTTAAACTTCGGCGGAGTTCCGAGATCAATGGAAGTTTTCCGAAGTATTTTTAAACGCCAGCGGGATTCCGAGAAAAATGGAAGAGTTCCGAAGAATTTTTAAATGTCAGCGAATTTCGAGAACCATGGAAGAGTTCCGAAGGATTTTTAAACATCAGTGGAATTCCGTGAACATTTTAAGAGTTCCGAAGCATTTTTAAACTTCAGTGGAATTCTGAGAACAATGGAAGAGTTATGTAGCATTTTTAAACTTCAGAAGAATTCCAGTAACAATGGAAGAGTTTCAAAGCAATTTTAAACTTCAGCAGAATTCCGAGAACAATGGAAGAGTTCTGAAACATTTTTAAACATCAGCAGAATTTCCAGAATAATGGAAGAGTTCCGAAGCATTTTTAAACGTCTGCAGAATTCCGAGAACAATGGAACAGTTCCGAAGGATTTTTAAATGTCAGCAGAATTCCCAGAACAATGGAAGAGTTCCGAAGGATTTTTAAACGTCAGCGGAATTCCGAGAACAATGGAAGAGTTCAGAAGCATTTTTAAACTCCGGCGGATTTCCGAGAACAATGGAAGTGTTCAGAAGCATTTTTAAACTTCAGCGTAATTCTGAGAACAATGGAAGGGTTCAGAAGCATTTTTAAACTTCAGCAGAATTCCGAAAACAATGCAAGAGTTGCAATGCATTTTTAAACGTCAGCAGAATTCCGAGAAAAATGGAAGAGTTCCGAAGCATTTTTAAATGTCAGCAGAATTTCGAGAACAATGGAAGAGTTCCGAAGCATTTTTAAACTTCAGTGGAATTCTGAGAACAATGGAAGAGTTCCGTAGCATTTTTAAACTTCAGAAGAATTCCAGGAACAATGGAAGAGTTCCGAAGCATTTTCAAACGTCAGCAGAATTCCTTGAACAATGAAAGAGTTTGGAAGCATTTTTAAACGTCAGCAGTATTCCGGGAACAATGGAACAGTTCCGAAGAATTTTTAAACGTCAGTGGAATTCCTTGAACAATGAAAGAGATCAGAAGCATTTTTAAACTTCAAAAGAATTACGGGAACAATGGAAGAGTTCCGAAGCATTTTTAAATGTCAGCAGAATTCCGAGAACAATGGAAGAGTTCCGAAGCATTTTTAAACATCAGCAGAATTCTGGGAACAATGGAAGAGTTCCGAAGCATTTTTAAACTTCAGAAGAATTCCAGGAACAATGGAAGAGTTCCGAAGCATTTTTAAACTTCGGCGGATTTCCGAGAACAATGGAAGTGTTCAGAAGTATTTTTAAACTCCAGCGGGATTCCGAGAACAATGGAAGAGTTCCGAAGCATTTTTAAACGTCAGCAGAATTCCGGGAACAATGGAACAGTTCCAAAGAATTTTTAAACGTCAGTGGAATTCCTTGAACAATGAAAGATATCAGAAGCATTTTTAAACTTCAAAAGAATTCCGGGAACAATGGAAGAGTTCCGAAGCATTTTTAAATGTCAGCAGAATTTCGAGAACAATGGAAGAGTTCCGAAGCATTTTTAAACATCAGCAGAATTCTGGGAACAATGGAAGAATTCCGAAGCATTTTTAAACTTTAGCGGAATTCCGAGAACGATGGATGAGTTCGGAAGCATTTTTAAACGTCAGCAGAATTCCGGGAACAATGGAACAGTTCCGAAGAATTTTTAAACGTCAGTGGAATTCCTTGAACAATGAAAGAGATCAGAAGCATTTTTAAACTTCAAAAGAATTCCGGGAACAATGGAAGAGTTCCGAAGCATTTTTAAATGTCAGCAGAATTCCGAGAACAATGGAAGAGTTCCGAAGCATTTTTAAACATCAGCAGAATTCTGGGAACAATGGAAGAGTTCCGAAGCATTTTTAAACTTCAGCGGAATTCCGAGAACAATGGATGAGTTCCGAAGCATTTTTAAACATCAGCAGAATTCCGGGAACAATGGAAGAGTTCCGAAGCATTTTTAAACTTCAAAAGAATTCCAGGAACAATGGAAGAGTTCCAAAGCATTTTTAAACTTCAGAAGAATTCCAGGAACAATGGAAGATTTCCGGAGCATTTTTAAACTTCGGCGGATTTCCGAGAACAATGGAAGTGTTCCGAAGTATTTTTAAACGCCAGCGGAATTCCGAGAACAGTGGAAGAGTTCCGAAGGATTATTAAATGTCAGCGGAATTCTGAGAACAATGGAAGAGTTCCAAAGCATTTTTAAACGTCAGCGGAATTCCTTGAACAATGAAAGAGATCGGAAGCATTTTTAAACGTCAGCAGAATTTCGGGAACAATGGAAGAGTTCCGAAGCATTTTGAAACGTCTGCAGAATTCCGAGAACAATGGAAGAATTCCGAAGCATTTTTAAACGTCAGCGGAATTCCGAGAACAATGGAAGAGTTCCGAAGAATTTTTAAATGTCAGCGAATTTCGAGAACCATGGAAGAGTTCCGAAGGATTTTTAAACATCAGCGGAATTCCGTGAACATTGGAAGAGTTCCGAAGCATTTTTAAACTTCAGTGGAATTCTGAGAACAATGGAAGAGTTATGTAGCATTTTTAAACATCAGCAGAATTTCCAGAATAATGGAAGAGTTCCGAAGCATTTTTAAACGTCTGCAGAATTCCGAGAACAATGGAAGAGTTCCGAAGGATTTTTAAATGTCAGCAGAATTCCCAGAACAATGGAAGAGTTCCGAAGGATTTTTAAACGTCAGCGGAATTCCGAGAACAATGGAAGGGTTCAGAAGCATTTTTAAACTCCGTCGGATTTCCGAGAACAATGGAAGTGTTCAGAAGCATTTTTAAACTTCAGCGTAATTCTGAGAACAATGGAAGGGTTCAGAAGCATTTTTAAACTACAGCAGAATTCCGAAAACAATGCAAGAGTTGCAATGCATTTTTAAACGTCAGCAGAATTCCGAGAAAACTGGAAGAGTTCCGAAGAATTTTTAAATGTCAGCAGAATTTCGAGAACAATGGAAGAGTTCCGAAGCATTTTTAAACATCAGCAGAATTCTGGGAACAATGGAAGAGTTCCGAAGCATTTTTAAACTTTAGCGGAATTCCGAGAAAAATGGATGAGTTCGGAAGCATTTTTAAACGTCAGCAGAATTCCGGGAACAATGGAACAGTTCCGAAGAATTTTTAAACGTCAGTGGAATTCCTTGAACAATGAAAGAGATCAGAAGCATTTTTAAACTTCAAAAGAATTCCGGGAACAATGGAAGAGTTCCGAAGCATTTTTAAATGTCAGCAGAATTCCGAGAACAATGGAAGAGTTCCGAAGAATTTTTAAACATCAGCAGAATTTTGGGAACAATGGAAGAGTTCCGAAGCATTTTTAAACTTTAGCGGAATTCCGAGAACAATGGAAGTGTTCCGAAGTATTTTTAAACGCCAGCGGGATTCCGAGAACAATGGAAGAGTTCCGAAGCATTTTTAAACATTTGCAGAATTCCGAGAACAATGGAAGAGTTCCGTAGCATTTTTAAACTTCAGAAGAATTCCAGGAACAATGGAAGAGTTCCAAAGCATTTTGAAACTTCAGAAGAATTCCAGGAACAATGGAAGAGTTCCGAAGCATTTTTAAACTTCGGCGGAGTTCCAAGAACAATGGAAGTTTTCCGAAGTATTTTTAAACGCCAGCGGGATTCCGAGAAAAATGGAAGAGTTCCGAAGAATTTTTAAATGTCAGCGAATTTCGAGAACCATGGAAGAGTTCCGAAGGATTTTTAAACATCAGTGGAATTCCGTGAACATTTTAAGAGTTCCGAAGCATTTTTAAACTTCAGTGGAATTCTGAGAACAATGGAAGAGTTATGTAGCATTTTTAAACTTCAGAAGAATTCCAGTAACAATGGAAGAGTTTCAAAGCAATTTTAAACTTCAGCAGAATTCCGAGAACAATGGAAGAGTTCTGAAACATTTTTAAACATCAGCAGAATTTCCAGAATAATGGAAGAGTTCCGATGCATTTTTAAACGTCTGCAGAATTCCGAGAACAATGGAAGAGTTCCGAAGGATTTTTAAATGTCAGCAGAATTCCCAGAACAATGGAAGAGTTCCGAAGGATTTTTAAACGTCAGCGGAATTCCGAGAACAATGGAAGAGTTCAGAAGCATTTTTAAACTCCGGCGGATTTCCGAGAACAATGGAAGTGTTCAGAAGCATTTTTAAACTTCAGCGTAATTCTGAGAACAATGGAAGGGTTCAGAAGCATTTTTAAACTTCAGCAGAATTCCGAAAACAATGCAAGAGTTGCAATGCATTTTTAAACGTCAGCAGAATTCCGAGAAAAATGGAAGAGTTCCGAAGCATTTTTAAATGTCAGCAGAATTTCGAGAACAATGGAAGAGTTCCGAAGCATTTTTAAACTTCAGTGGAATTCTGAGAACAATGGAAGAGTTCCGTAGCATTTTTAAACTTCAGAAGAATTCCAGGAACAATGGAAGAGTTCCGAAGCATTTTCAAACGTCAGCAGAATTCCTTGAACAATGAAAGAGTTCGGAAGCATTTTTAAACGTCAGCAGTATTCCGGGAACAATGGAACAGTTCCGAAGAATTTTTAAACGTCAGTGGAATTCCTTGAACAATGAAAGAGATCAGAAGCATTTTTAAACTTCAAAAGAATTCCGGGAACAATGGAAGAGTTCCGAAGCATTTTTAAATGTCAGCAGAATTCCGAGAACAATGGAAGAGTTCCGAAGCATTTTTAAACATCAGCAGAATTCTGGGAACAATGGAAGAGTTCCGAAGCATTTTTAAACTTTAGCGGAATTCCGAGAACAATGGATGAGTTCCGAAGCATTTTTAAACATCAGCAGAATTCCGGGAACAATGGAAGAGTTCCGAAGCATTTTTAAACTTCAGAAGAATTCCAGGAACAATGGAAGAGTTCCAAAGCATTTTGAAACTTCAGAAGAATTCCAGGAACAATGGAAGAGTTCCGAAGCATTTTTAAACTTCAGCGGATTTCCGAGAACAATGGAAGTGTTCCGAAGTATTTTTAAACGCCAGCGGGATTCCGTGAACTATGGAAGAGTTCCGAAGCATTTTTAAACGTTTGCAGAATTCCGAGAACAATGGAAGAGTTCCGTAGCATTTTTAAACTTCAGAAGAATTCCAGGAACAATGGAAGAGTTCAGAAGCATTTTTAAACGTCAGCAGAATTCCTTGAAATATGAAAGAGTTCGGAAGCATTTTTAAACGTCAGCAGAATTCCGGGAACAATGGAACAGTTCCGAAGAATTTTTAAACGTCAGTGGAATTCCTTGAACAATGAAAGAGATCAGAAGCATTTTTAAACTTCAAAAGAATTCCGGGAACAATGGAAGAGTTCCGAAGCATTTTTAAATGTCAGCAGAATTCCGAGAACAATGGAAGAGTTCCGAAGCATTTTTAAACATCAGCAGAATTCTGGGAACAATGGAAGAGTTCCGAAGCATTTTTAAACTTCAGCGGAATTCCGAGAACAATGGATGAGTTTCGAAGCATTTTTAAACATCAGCAGAATTCCGGGAACAATGGAAGAGTTCCGAAGCATTTTTAAACTTCAGAAGAATTCCAGGAACAATGGAAGAGTTCCAAAGCATTTTTAAACTTCAGAAGAATTCCAGGAACAATGGAAGAGTTCCGAAGCATTTTTAAACTTCGGCGGATTTCCGAGAACAATGGAAGTGTTCTGAAGTATTTTTAAACTCCAGCGGGATTCCGAGAACAATGGAAGAGTTCCGAAGCATTTTTAAACGTCTGCAGAATTCCGAGAACAATGGAAGAATTCCGAAGCATTTTTAAACGTCAGCGGAATTCCAAGAACAATGGAAGAGTTCCGAAGAATTTTTAAATGTCTGCGAATTTCGAGAACCATGGAAGAGTTCTGAAGGATTTTTAAACATCAGCGGAATTCCGTGAACATTGGAAGAGTTCCGAAGCATTTTTAAACTTCAGTGGAATTCTGAGAACAATGGAAGAGTTATGTAGCATTTTTAAACTTCAGAAGAATTCCAGTAACAATGGAAGAGTTTCAAAGCAATTTTAAACTTCAGCAGAATTCCGAGAACAATGGAAGAGTTCTGAAGCATTTTTAAACATCAGCAGAATTTCCAGAATAATGGAAGAGTTCCGAAGCATTTTTAAACGTCTGCAGAATTCCGAGAACAATGGAAGAGTTCCGAAGGATTTTTAAATGTCAGCAGAATTCCCAGAACAATGGAGAGTTCCAAAAGATTTTTAAACGTCAGCGGAATTCCGAGAACAATGGAAGAGTTCAGAAGCATTTTTAAACTCCGGCGGATTTCCAAAAACAATGGAAGTGTTCAGAAGCATTTTTAAACTTCAGCGTAATTCTGAGAACAATGGAAGGGTTCAGAAGCATTTTTAAACTTCAGCAGAATTCCGAAAACAACGCAGGAGTTGCAATGCATTTTTAAACGTCAGCAGAATTCCGAGAAAAATGGAAGAGTTCCGAAGCATTTTTAAATGTCAGCAGAATTTCGAGAACAATGGAAGAGTTCCAAAGCATTTTTAAACTTCAGTGGAATTCTGAGAACAATGGAAGAGTTCCGTAGCATTTTTAAACTTCAGAAGAATTCCAGGAACAATGGAAGAGTTCCGAAGCATTTTCAAACGTCAGCAGAATTCCTTGAACAATGAAAGAGTTCGGAAGCATTTTTAAACGTCAGCAGTATTCCGGGAACAATGGAACAGTTCCGAAGAATTTTTAAACGTCAGTGGAATTCCTTGAACAATGAAAGAGATCAGAAGCATTTTTAAACTTCAAAAGAATTCCGGGAACAATGGAAGAGTTCCGAAGCATTTTTAAATGTCAGCAGAATTCCGAGAACAATGGAAGAGTACCGAAGCATTTTTAAACATCAGCAGAATTCTGGGAACAATGGAAGAGTTCTGAAGCATTTTTAAAATTTAGCGGAATTTCGAGAACAATGGATGAGTTCCGAAGCATTTTTAAACATCAGCAGAATTCCGGGAACAATGGAAGAGTTCTGAAGCATTTTTAAATGTCAGCAGAATTCCGAGAACAATGGAAGAGTTCCGAAGCATTTTTAAACATCAGCAGAATTCTGGGAACAATGGAAGAGTTCCAAAGCATTTTTAAACTTCAGAAGAATTCCAGGAACAATGGAAGAGTTCCGAAGCATTTTTAAACTTCGGCGGATTTCCAATAACAATGGAAGTGTTCCGAAGTATTTTTAAACGCCAGCGTAATTCCGAGAACAGTGGAAGAGTTCCGAAGGATTATTAAATGTCAGCTGAATTCTGAGAACAATGGAAGAGTTATGTAGCATTTTTAAACTTCAGAAGAATTCCAGTAACAATGGAAGAGTTCCAAAGCATTTTGAAACTTCAGAAGAATTCCAGGAACAATGGAAGAGTTCCGAAGCATTTTTAAACTTCAGCAAATTTCCGAGAACAATGGAAGTGTTCCGAAGTATTTTTAAACGCCAGCGGGATTCCGAGAACTATGGAAGAGTTCCGAAGCATTTTTAAACGTTTGCAGAATTCCGAGAACAATGGAAGAGTTCCGTAGCATTTTTAAACTTCAGAAGAATTCCAGGAACAATGAAAGAGTTCCGAAGCATTTTTAAACGTCAGCAGAATTCCTTGAACAATGAAAGAGTTCGGAAGCATTTTTAAACGTCAGCAGAATTCCGGGAACAATGGAACAGTTCCGAAGAATTTTTAAACGTCAGTGGAATTCCTTGAACAATGAAAGAGATCAGAAGCATTTTAAACTTCAAAAGAATTCCGGGAACAATGGAAGAGTTCCGAAGCATTTTTAAATGTCAGCAGAATTCCGAGAACAATGGAAGAGTTCCGAAGCATTTTTAAACATCAGCAGAATTCTGGGAACAATGGAAGAGTTCCGAAGCATTTTTAAACATCAGCAGAATTCCGGGAACAATGGAAGAGTTCCGAAGCATTTTTAAACTTCAGAAGAATTCCAGGAACAATGGAAGAGTTCCAAAGCATTTTTAAACTTCAGAAGAATTCCAGGAACAATGGAAGAGTTCCGAAGCATTTTTAAACTTCGGCGGATTTCCGAGAACAATGGAAGTGTTCCGAAGTATTTTTAAACTCCAGCGGGATTCCGAGAACAATGGAAGAGTTCCGAAGAATTTTTAAATGTCTGCGAATTTCGAGAACCATGGAAGAGTTCTGAAGGATTTTTAAACATCAGCGGAATTCCGTGAACATTGGAAGAGTTCCGAAGCATTTTTAAACTTCAGTGGAATTCTGAGAACAATGGAAGAGTTATGTAGCATTTTTAAACTTCAGAAGAATTCCAGGAACAATGGAAGAGTTCCAAAGCATTTTTAAACTTCAGAAGAATTCCAGGAACAATGGAAGAGTTCCGAAGCATTTTTAAACTTCGGCGGATTTCCGATAACAATGGAAGTGTTCCGAAGTATTTTTAAACGCCAGCGTAATTCCGAGAACAGTGGAAGAGTTCCGAAGGATTATTAAATGTCAGCTGAATTCTGAGAACAATGGAAGAGTTCCGAAGCATTTTTAAACATCAGCGGAATTCCTTGAACAATGAAAGAGATCGGAAGCATTTTTAAACGTCAGCAGAATTTCGGGAACAATAGAAGAGTTCCGAAGCATTTTTAAACGTCTGCAGAATTCCGAGAACAATGGAAGAATTCCGAAGCATTTTTAAACGTCAGCGGAATTCCGAGAACAATGGAAGAGTTCCGAAGAATTTTTAAATGTCAGCGAATTTCGAGAACCATGGAAGAGTTCCGAAGGATTTTTAAACATCAGCGGAATTCCGTGAACATTTTAAGAGTTCCGAAGCATATTTAAACTTCAGTGGAATTCTGAGAACAATGGAAGAGTTATGTAGCATTTTTAAACTTCAGAAGAATTCCAGTAACAATGGAAGAGTTTCAAAGCAATTTTAAACTTCAGCAGAATTCCGAGAACAATGGAAGAGTTCTGAAGCATTTTTAAACATCAGCAGAATTTCCAGAATAATGGAAGAGTTCCGAAGCATTTTTAAACGTCTGCAGAATTCCGAGAACAATGGAAGAGTTCCGAAGGATTTTTAAATGTCAGCAGAATTCCCAGAACAATGGAGAGTTCCAAAAGATTTTTAAACGTCAGCGGAATTCCGAGAACAATGGAAGAGTTCAGAAGCATTTTTAAACTCCGGCGGATTTCCGAGAACAATGGAAGTGTTCAGAAGCATTTTTAAACTTCAGCGTAATTCTGAGAACAATGGAAGGGTTCAGAAGCATTTTTAAACTTCAGCAGAATTCCGAAAACAACGCAGGAGTTGCAATGCATTTTTAAACGTCAGCAGAATTCCGAGAAAAATGGAAGAGTTCCGAAGCATTTTTAAATGTCAGCAGAATTTTGAGAACAATGGAAGAGTTCCAAAGCATTTTTAAACTTCAGTGGAATTCAGAGAACAATGGAAGAGTTCCGTAGCATTTTTAAACTTCAGAAGAATTCCAGGAACAATGGAAGAGTTCCGAAGCATTTTCAAACGTCAGCAGAATTCCTTGAACAATGAAAGAGTTCGGAAGCATTTTTAAACGTCAGCAGTATTCCGGGAACAATGGAACAGTTCCGAAGAATTTTTAAACGTCAGTGGAATTCCTTGAACAATGAAAGAGATCAGAAGCATTTTTAAACTTCAAAAGAATTCCGGGAACAATGGAAGAGTTCCGAAGCATTTTTAAATGTCAGCAGAATTCCGAGAACAATGGAAGAGTACCGAAGCATTTTTAAACATCAGCAGAATTCTGGGAACAATGGAAGAGTTCCGAAGCATTTTTTAAATTTAGCGGAATTCCGAGAACAATGGATGAGTTCCGAAGCATTTTTAAACATCAGCAGAATTCCGGGAACAATGGAAGAGTTCTGAAGCATTTTTAAATGTCAGCAGAATTCCGAGAACAATGGAAGAGTTCCGAAGCATTTTTAAACATCAGCAGAATTCTGGGAACAATGGAAGAGTTCCGAAGCATTTTTAAACTTCAGCGGAATTCCGAGAACAATGGATGAGTTTCGAAGCATTTTTAAACATCAGCAGAATTCCGGGAACAATGGAAGAGTTCCGAAGCATTTTTAAACTTCAGAAGAATTCCAGGAACAATGGAAGAGTTCCAAAGCATTTTTAAACTTCAGAAGAATTCCAGGAACAATGGAAGAGTTCCGAAGCATTTTTAAACTTCGGCGGATTTCCGAGAACAATGGAAGTGCTCCGAAGTATTTTTAAACTCCAGCGGGATTCCGAGAACAATGGAAGAGTTCCGAAGCATTTTTAAACGTCTGCAGAATTCCGAGAACAATGGAAGAATTCCGAAGAATTTTTAAACGTCTGCAGAATTCCGAGAACAATGGAAGAGTTCCGAAGGATTTTTAAATGTCAGCAGAATTCCCAGAACAATGGAAGAGTTCCGAAGGATTTTTAAACGTCAGCGGAATTCCGAGAACAATGGAAGGGTTCAGAAGCATTTTTAAACTCCGTCGGATTTCCGAGAACAATGGAAGTGTTCAGAAGCATTTTTAAACTTCAGCGCAATTCTGAGAACAATGGAAGGGTTCAGAAGCATTTTTAAACTTCAGCAGAATTCCGAAAACAATGCAAGAGTTGCAATGCATTTTTAAACGTCAGCAGAATTCCGAGAAAACTGGAAGAGTTCCGAAGAATTTTTAAATGTCAGCAGAATTTCGAGAACAATGGAAGAGTTCCGAAGCATTTTTAAACATCAGCAGAATTCTGGGAACAATGGAAGAGTTCCGAAGCATTTTTAAACTTTAGCGGAATTCCGAGAAAAATGGATGAGTTCGGAAGCATTTTTAAACGTCAGCAGAATTCTGGGAACAATGGAACAGTTCCGAAGAATTTTTAAACGTCAGTGGAATTCCTTGAACAATGAAAGAGATCAGAAGCATTTTTAAACTTCAAAAGAATTCCGGGAACAATGGAAGAGTTCCGAAGCATTTTTAAATGTCAGCAGAATTCCGAGAACAATGGAAGAGTTCCGAAGAATTTTTAAACATCAGCAGAATTCTGGGAACAATGGAAGAGTTCCGAAGCATTTTTAAACTTTAGCGGAATTCCGAGAACAATGGAAGTGTTCCGAAGTATTTTTAAACGCCAGGGGGATTCCGAGAACAATGGAAGAGTTCCGAAGCATTTTTAAACATTTGCAGAATTCCGAGAACAATGGAAGAGTTCCGTAGCATTTTTAAACTTCAGAAGAATTCCAGGAACAATGGAAGAGTTCCAAAGCATTTTGAAACTTCAGAAGAATTCCAGGAACAATGGAAGAGTTCCGAAGCATTTTTAAACTTCGGCGGAGTTCCGAGATCAATGGAAGTTTTCCGAAGTATTTTTAAACGCCAGCGGGATTCCGAGAAAAATGGAAGAGTTCCGAAGAATTTTTAAATGTCAGCGAATTTCGAGAACCATGGAAGAGTTCCGAAGGATTTTTAAACATCAGTGGAATTCCGTGAACATTTTAAGAGTTCCGAAGCATTTTTAAACTTCAGTGGAATTCTGAGAACAATGGAAGAGTTATGTAGCATTTTTAAACTTCAGAAGAATTCCAGTAACAATGGAAGAGTTTCAAAGCAATTTTAAACTTCAGCAGAATTCCGAGAACAATGGAAGAGTTCTGAAACATTTTTAAACATCAGCAGAATTTCCAGAATAATGGAAGAGTTCCGAAGCATTTTTAAACGTCTGCAGAATTCCGAGAACAATGGAACAGTTCCGAAGGATTTTTAAATGTCAGCAGAATTCCCAGAACAATGGAAGAGTTCCGAAGGATTTTTAAACGTCAGCGGAATTCCGAGAACAATGGAAGAGTTCAGAAGCATTTTTAAACTCCGGCGGATCTCCGAGAACAATGGAAGTGTTCAGAAGCATTTTTAAACTTCAGCGTAATTCTGAGAACAATGGAAGGGTTCAGAAGCATTTTTAAACTTCAGCAGAATTCCGAAAACAATGCAAGAGTTGCAATGCATTTTTAAACGTCAGCAGAATTCCGAGAAAAATGGAAGAGTTCCGAAGCATTTTTAAATGTCAGCAGAATTTCGAGAACAATGGAAGAGTTCCGAAGCATTTTTAAACTTCAGTGGAATTCTGAGAACAATGGAAGAGTTCCGTAGCATTTTTAAACTTCAGAAGAATTCCAGGAACAATGGAAGAGTTCCGAAGCATTTTCAAACGTCAGCAGAATTCCTTGAAATATGAAAGAGTTCGGAAGCATTTTTAAACGTCAGCAGAATTCCGGGAACAATGGAACAGTTCCGAAGAATTTTTAAACGTCAGTGGAATTCCTTGAACAATGAAAGAGATCAGAAGCATTTTTAAACTTCAAAAGAATTCCGGGAACAATGGAAGAGTTCCGAAGCATTTTTAAATGTCAGCAGAATTCCGAGAACAATGGAAGAGTTCCGAAGCATTTTTAAACATCAGCAGAATTCTGGGAACAATGGAAGAGTTCCGAAGCATTTTTAAACTTCAGAAGAATTCCAGGAACAATGGAAGAGTTCCGAAGCATTTTTAAACTTCGGCGGATTTCCGAGAACAATGGAAGTGTTCAGAAGTATTTTTAAACTCCAGCGGGATTCCGAGAACAATGGAAGAGTTCCGAAGCATTTTTAAACGTCAGCAGAATTCCGGGAACAATGGAACAGTTCCAAAGAATTTTTAAACGTCAGTGGAATTCCTTGAACAATGAAAGATATCAGAAGCATTTTTAAACTTCAAAAGAATTCCGGGAACAATGGAAGAGTTCTGAAGCATTTTTAAATGTCAGCAGAATTTCGAGAACAATGGAAGAGTTCCGAAGCATTTTTAAACATCAGCAGAATTCTGGGAACAATGGAAGAGTTCCGAAGCATTTTTAAACTTCAAAAGAATTCCAGGAACAATGGAAGAGTTCCAAAGCATTTTTAAACTTCAGAAGAATTCCAGGAACAATGGAAGATTTCCGGAGCATTTTTAAACTTCGGCGGATTTCCGAGAACAATGGAAGTGTTCCGAAGTATTTTTAAACGCCAGCGGAATTCCGAGAACAGTGGAAGAGTTCCGAAGGATTATTAAATGTCAGCGGAATTCTGAGAACAATGGAAGAGTTCCAAAGCATTTTTAAACGTCAGCGGAATTCCTTGAACAATGAAAGAGATCGGAAGCATTTTTAAACGTCAGCAGAATTTCGGGAACAATGGAAGAGTTCCGAAGCATTTTGAAACGTCTGCAGAATTCCGAGAACAATGGAATAATTCCGAAGCATTTTTAAACGTCAGCGGAATTCCGAGAACAATGGAAGAGTTCCGAAGAATTTTTAAATGTCAGCGAATTTCGAGAACCATGGAAGAGTTCCGAAGGATTTTTAAACATCAGCGGAATTCCGTGAACATTGGAAGAGTTCCGAAGCATTTTTAAACTTCAGTGGAATTCTGAGAACAATGGAAGAGTTATGTAGCATTTTTAAACATCAGCAGAATTTCCAGAATAATGGAAGAGTTCCGAAGCATTTTTAAACGTCTGCAGAATTCCGAGAACAATGGAAGAGTTCCGAAGGATTTTTAAATGTCAGCAGAATTCCCAGAACAATGGAAGAGTTCCGAAGGATTTTTAAACGTCAGCGGAATTCCGAGAACAATGGAAGGGTTCAGAAGCATTTTTAAACTCCGTCGGATTTCCGAGAACAATGGAAGTGTTCAGAAGCATTTTTAAACTTCAGCGTAATTCTGAGAACAATGGAAGGGTTCAGAAGCATTTTTAAACTACAGCAGAATTCCGAAAACAATGCAAGAGTTGCAATGCATTTTTAAACGTCAGCAAAATTCCGAGAAAACTGGAAGAGTTCCGAAGAATTTTTAAATGTCAGCAGAATTTCGAGAACAATGGAAGAGTTCCGAAGCATTTTTAAACATCAGCAGAATTCTGGGAACAATGGAAGAGTTCCGAAGCATTTTTAAACTTTAGCGGAATTCCGAGAAAAATGGATGAGTTCGGAAGCATTTTTAAACGTCAGCAGAATTCCGGGAACAATGGAACAGTTCCGAAGAATTTTTAAACGTCAGTGGAATTCCTTGAACAATGAAAGAGATCAGAAGCATTTTTAAACTTCAAAAGAATTCCGGGAACAATGGAAGAGTTCCGAAGCATTTTTAAATGTCAGCAGAATTCCGAGAACAATGGAAGAGTTCCGAAGAATTTTTAAACATCAGCAGAATTTTGGGAACAATGGAAGAGTTCCGAAGCATTTTTAAACTTTAGCGGAATTCCGAGAACAATGGAAGTGTTCCGAAGTATTTTTAAACGCCAGCGGGATTCCGAGAACAATGGAAGAGTTCCGAAGCATTTTTAAACATTTGCAGAATTCCGAGAACAATGGAAGAGTTCCGTAGCATTTTTAAACTTCAGAAGAATTCCAGGAACAATGGAAGAGTTCCAAAGCATTTTGAAACTTCAGAAGAATTCCAGGAACAATGGAAGAGTTCCGAAGCATTTTTAAACTTCGGCGGAGTTCCGAGAACAATGGAAGTTTTCCGAAGTATTTTTAAACGCCAGCGGGATTCCGAGAAAAATGGAAGAGTTCCGAAGAATTTTTAAATGTCAGCGAATTTCGAGAACCATGGAAGAGTTCCGAAGGATTTTTAAACATCAGTGGAATTCCGTGAACATTTTAAGAGTTCCGAAGCATTTTTAAACTTCAGTGGAATTCTGAGAACAATGGAAGAGTTATGTAGCATTTTTAAACTTCAGAAGAATTCCAGTAACAATGGAAGAGTTTCAAAGCAATTTTAAACTTCAGCAGAATTCCGAGAACAATGGAAGAGTTCTGAAACATTTTTAAACATCAGCAGAATTTCCAGAATAATGGAAGAGTTCCGATGCATTTTTAAACGTCTGCAGAATTCCGAGAACAATGGAAGAATTCCGAAGCATTTTTAAACGTCAGCGGAATTCCGAGAACAATGGAAGAGTTCCGAAGAATTTTTAAATGTCAGCGAATTTCGAGAACCATGGAAGAGTTCCGAAGGATTTTTAAACATCAGCGGAATTCCGTGAACATTTTAAGAGTTCCGAAGCATTTTTAAACTTCAGTGGAATTCTGAGAACAATGGAAGAGTTCCGTAGCATTTTTAAACTTCAGAAGAATTCCAGGAACAATGGAAGAGTTCCGAAGCATTTTCAAACGTCAGCAGAATTCCTTGAACAATGAAAGAGTTCGGAAGCATTTTTAAACGTCAGCAGTATTCCGGGAACAATGGAACAGTTCCGAAGAATTTTTAAACGTCAGTGGAATTCCTTGAACAATGAAAGAGATCAGAAGCATTTTTAAACTTCAAAAGAATTCCGGGAACAATGGAAGAGTTCCGAAGCATTTTTAAATGTCAGCAGAATTCCGAGAACAATGGAAGAGTTCCGAAGCATTTTTAAACATCAGCAGAATTCTGGGAACAATGGAAGAGTTCCGAAGCATTTTTAAACGTCTGCAGAATTCCGAGAACAATGGAAGAATTCCGAAGCATTTTTAAACGTCAGCGGAATTCCGAGAACAATGGAAGAGTTCCGAAGAATTTTTAAATGTCAGCGAATTTCGAGAACCATGGAAGAGTTCCGAAGGATTTTTAAACATCAGCGGAATTCCGTGAACATTTTAAGAGTTCCGAAGCATTTTTAAACTTCAGTGGAATTCTGAGAACAATGGAAGAGTTATGTAGCATTTTTAAACTTCAGAAGAATTCCAGTAACAATGGAAGAGTTTCAAAGCAATTTTAAACTTCAGCAGAATTCCGAGAACAATGGAAGAGTTCTGAAACATTTTTAAACATCAGCAGAATTTCCAGAATAATGGAAGAGTTCCGAAGCATTTTTAAACGTCTGCACAATTCCGAGAACAATGGAACAGTTCCGAAGGATTTTTAAATGTCAGCAGAATTCCCAGAACAATGGAAGAGTTCCGAAGGATTTTTAAACGTCAGCGGAATTCCGAGAACAATGGAAGAGTTCAGAAGCATTTTTAAACTCCGGCGGATTTCCGAGAACAATGGAAGTGTTCAGAAGCATTTTTAAACTTCAGCGTAATTCTGAGAACAATGGAAGGGTTCAGAAGCATTTTTAAACTTCAGCAGAATTCCGAAAACAATGCAAGAGTTGCAATGCATTTTTAAACGTCAGCAGAATTCCGAGAAAAATGGAAGAGTTCCGAAGCATTTTTAAATGTCAGCAGAATTTCCAGAACAATGGAAGAGTTCCGAAGCATTTTTAAACTTCAGTGGAATTCTGAGAACAATGGAAGAGTTCCGTAGCATTTTTAAACTTCAGAAGAATTCCAGGAACAATGGAAGAGTTCCGAAGCATTTTCAAACGTCAGCAGAATTCCTTGAACAATGAAAGAGTTCGGAAGCATTTTTAAACGTCAGCAGTATTCCGGGAACAATGGAACAGTTCCGAAGAATTTTTAAACGTCAGTGGAATTCCTTGAACAATGAAAGAGATCAGAAGCATTTTTAAACTTCAAAAGAATTCCGGGAACAATGGAAGAGTTCCGAAGCATTTTTAAATGTCAGCAGAATTCCGAGAACAATGGAAGAGTTCCGAAGCATTTTTAAACATCAGCAGAATTCTGGGAACAATGGAAGAGTTCCGAAGCATTTTTAAACTTTAGCGGAATTCCGAGAACAATGGATGAGTTCCGAAGCATTTTTAAACATCAGCAGAATTCCGGGATCAATGGAAGAGTTCCGAAGCATTTTTAAACTTCAGAAGAATTCCAGGAACAATGGAAGAGTTCCAAAGCATTTTGAAACTTCAGAAGAATTCCAGGAACAATGGAAGAGTTCCGAAGCATTTTTAAACTTCAGCGGATTTCCGAGAACAATGGAAGTGTTCCGAAGTATTTTTAAACGCCAGCGGGATTCCGTGAACTATGGAAGAGTTCCGAAGCATTTTTAAACGTTTGCAGAATTCCGAGAACAATGGAAGAGTTCCGTAGCATTTTTAAACTTCAGAAGAATTCCAGGAACAATGGAAGAGTTCAGAAGCATTTTTAAACGTCAGCAGAATTCCTTGAAATATGAAAGAGTTCGGAAGCATTTTTAAACGTCAACAGAATTCCGGGAACAATGGAACAGTTCCGAAGAATTTTTAAACGTCAGTGGAATTCCTTGAACAATGAAAGAGATCAGAAGCATTTTTAAACTTCAAAAGAATTCCGGGAACAATGGAAGAGTTCCGAAGCATTTTTAAATGTCAGCAGAATTCCGAGAACAATGGAAGAGTTCCGAAGCATTTTTAAACATCAGCAGAATTCTGGGAACAATGGAAGAGTTCCGAAGCATTTTTAAACTTCAGCGGAATTCCGAGAACAATGGATGAGTTTCGAAGCATTTTTAAACATCAGCAGAATTCCGGGAACAATGGAAGAGTTCCGAAGCATTTTTAAACTTCAGAAGAATTCCAGGAACAATGGAAGAGTTCCAAAGCATTTTTAAACTTCAGAAGAATTCCAGGAACAATGGAAGAGTTCCGAAGCATTTTTAAACTTCGGCGGATTTCCGAGAACAATGGAAGTGTTCTGAAGTATTTTTAAACTCCAGCGGGATTCCGAGAACAATGGAAGAGTTCCGAAGCATTTTTAAACGTCTGCAGAATTCCGAGAACAATGGAAGAATTCCGAAGCATTTTTAAACGTCAGCGGAATTCCAAGAACAATGGAAGAGTTCCGAAGAATTTTTAAATGTCTGCGAATTTCGAGAACCATGGAAGAGTTCTGAAGCATTTTTAAACATCAGCAGAATTTCCAGAATAATGGAAGAGTTCCGAAGCATTTTTAAACGTCTGCAGAATTCCGAGAACAATGGAAGAGTTCCGAAGGATTTTTAAATGTCAGCAGAATTCCCAGAACAATGGAGAGTTCCAAAAGATTTTTAAACGTCAGCGGAATTCCGAGAACAATGGAAGAGTTCAGAAGCATTTTTAAACTCCGGCGGATTTCCAAAAACAATGGAAGTGTTCAGAAGCATTTTTAAACTTCAGCGTAATTCTGAGAACAATGGAAGGGTTCAGAAGCATTTTTAAACTTCAGCAGAATTCCGAAAACAACGCAGGAGTTGCAATGCATTTTTAAACGTCAGCAGAATTCCGAGAAAAATGGAAGAGTTCCGAAGCATTTTTAAATGTCAGCAGAATTTCGAGAACAATGGAAGAGTTCCGAAGCATTTTTAAACATCAGCAGAATTCTGGGAACAATGGAAGAGTTCCGAAGCATTTTTAAACTTTAGCGGAATTCCGAGAAAAATGGATGAGTTCGGAAGCATTTTTAAACGTCAGCAGAATTCTGGGAACAATGGAACAGTTCCGAAGAATTTTTAAACGTCAGTGGAATTCCTTGAACAATGAAAGAGATCAGAAGCATTTTTAAACTTCAAAAGAATTCCGGGAACAATGGAAGAGTTCCGAAGCATTTTTAAATGTCAGCAGAATTCCGAGAACAATGGAAGAGTTCCGAAGAATTTTTAAACATCAGCAGAATTCTGGGAACAATGGAAGAGTTCCGAAGCATTTTTAAACTTTAGCGGAATTCCGAGAACAATGGAAGTGTTCCGAAGTATTTTTAAACGCCAGGGGGATTCCGAGAACAATGGAAGAGTTCCGAAGCATTTTTAAACATTTGCAGAATTCCGAGAACAATGGAAGAGTTCCGTAGCATTTTTAAACTTCAGAAGAATTCCAGGAACAATGGAAGAGTTCCAAAGCATTTTGAAACTTCAGAAGAATTCCAGGAACAATGGAAGAGTTCCGAAGCATTTTTAAACTTCGGCGGAGTTCCGAGATCAATGGAAGTTTTCCGAAGTATTTTTAAACGCCAGCGGGATTCCGAGAAAAATGGAAGAGTTCCGAAGAATTTTTAAATGTCAGCGAATTTCGAGAACCATGGAAGAGTTCCGAAGGATTTTTAAACATCAGTGGAATTCCGTGAACATTTTAAGAGTTCCGAAGCATTTTTAAACTTCAGTGGAATTCTGAGAACAATGGAAGAGTTATGTAGCATTTTTAAACTTCAGAAGAATTCCAGTAACAATGGAAGAGTTTCAAAGCAATTTTAAACTTCAGCAGAATTCCGAGAACAATGGAAGAGTTCTGAAACATTTTTAAACATCAGCAGAATTTCCAGAATAATGGAAGAGTTCCGAAGCATTTTTAAACGTCTGCAGAATTCCGAGAACAATGGAACAGTTCCGAAGGATTTTTAAATGTCAGCAGAATTCCCAGAACAATGGAAGAGTTCCGAAGGATTTTTAAACGTCAGCGGAATTCCGAGAACAATGGAAGAGTTCAGAAGCATTTTTAAACTCCGGCGGATTTCCGAGAACAATGGAAGTGTTCAGAAGCATTTTTAAACTTCAGCGTAATTCTGAGAACAATGGAAGGGTTCAGAAGCATTTTTAAACTTCAGCAGAATTCCGAAAACAATGCAAGAGTTGCAATGCATTTTTAAACGTCAGCAGAATTCCGAGAAAAATGGAAGAGTTCCGAAGCATTTTTAAATGTCAGCAGAATTTCGAGAACAATGGAAGAGTTCCGAAGCATTTTTAAACTTCAGTGGAATTCTGAGAACAATGGAAGAGTTCCGTAGCATTCTTAAACTTCAGAAGAATTCCAGGAACAATGGAAGAGTTCCGAAGCATTTTCAAACGTCAGCAGAATTCCTTGAACAATGAAAGAGTTCGGAAGCATTTTTAAACGTCAGCAGTATTCCGGGAACAATGGAACAGTTCCGAAGAATTTTTAAACGTCAGTGGAATTCCTTGAACAATGAAAGAGATCAGAAGCATTTTTAAACTTCAAAAGAATTACGGGAACAATGGAAGAGTTCCGAAGCATTTTTAAATGTCAGCAGAATTCCGAGAACAATGGAAGAGTTCCGAAGCA
This sequence comes from Phyllobates terribilis, assembly GCF_046119375.1. Taxonomy (NCBI): domain Eukaryota; kingdom Metazoa; phylum Chordata; class Amphibia; order Anura; family Dendrobatidae; genus Phyllobates; species Phyllobates terribilis. The sequence continues at coordinate 553,435,901 of NW_027362762.1, forward strand.
TTTTTAAACATCAGCAGAATTCTGGGAACAATGGAAGAGTTCCGAAGCATTTTTAAACTTCAGAAGAATTCCAGGAACAATGGAAGAGTTCCGAAGCATTTTTAAACTTCGGCGGATTTCCGAGAACAATGGAAGTGTTCAGAAGTATTTTTAAACTCCAGCGGGATTCCGAGAACAATGGAAGAGTTCCGAAGCATTTTTAAACGTCAGCAGAATTCCGGGAACAATGGAACAGTTCCAAAGAATTTTTAAACGTCAGTGGAATTCCTTGAACAATGAAAGATATCAGAAGCATTTTTAAACTTCAAAAGAATTCCGGGAACAATGGAAGAGTTCCGAAGCATTTTTAAATGTCAGCAGAATTCCGAGAACAATGGAAGAGTTCCGAAGAATTTTTAAACATCAGCAGAATTTTGGGAACAATGGAAGAGTTCCGAAGCATTTTTAAACTTTAGCGGAATTCCGAGAACAATGGAAGTGTTCCGAAGTATTTTTAAACGCCAGCGGGATTCCGAGAACAATGGAAGAGTTCCGAAGCATTTTTAAACATTTGCAGAATTCCGAGAACAATGGAAGAGTTCCGTAGCATTTTTAAACTTCAGAAGAATTCCAGGAACAATGGAAGAGTTCCAAAGCATTTTGAAACTTCAGAAGAATTCCAGGAACAATGGAAGAGTTCCGAAGCATTTTTAAACTTCGGCGGAGTTCCGAGAACAATGGAAGTTTTCCGAAGTATTTTTAAACGCCAGCGGGATTCCGAGAAAAATGGAAGAGTTCCGAAGAATTTTTAAATGTCAGCGAATTTCGAGAACCATGGAAGAGTTCCGAAGGATTTTTAAACATCAGTGGAATTCCGTGAACATTTTAAGAGTTCCGAAGCATTTTTAAACTTCAGTGGAATTCTGAGAACAATGGAAGAGTTATGTAGCATTTTTAAACTTCAGAAGAATTCCAGTAACAATGGAAGAGTTTCAAAGCAATTTTAAACTTCAGCAGAATTCCGAGAACAATGGAAGAGTTCTGAAACATTTTTAAACATCAGCAGAATTTCCAGAATAATGGAAGAGTTCCGATGCATTTTTAAACGTCTGCAGAATTCCGAGAACAATGGAAGAATTCCGAAGCATTTTTAAACGTCAGCGGAATTCCGAGAACAATGGAAGAGTTCCGAAGAATTTTTAAATGTCAGCGAATTTCGAGAACCATGGAAGAGTTCCGAAGGATTTTTAAACATCAGCGGAATTCCGTGAACATTTTAAGAGTTCCGAAGCATTTTTAAACTTCAGTGGAATTCTGAGAACAATGGAAGAGTTCCGTAGCATTTTTAAACTTCAGAAGAATTCCAGGAACAATGGAAGAGTTCCGAAGCATTTTCAAACGTCAGCAGAATTCCTTGAACAATGAAAGAGTTCGGAAGCATTTTTAAACGTCAGCAGTATTCCGGGAACAATGGAACAGTTCCGAAGAATTTTTAAACGTCAGTGGAATTCCTTGAACAATGAAAGAGATCAGAAGCATTTTTAAACTTCAAAAGAATTCCGGGAACAATGGAAGAGTTCCGAAGCATTTTTAAATGTCAGCAGAATTCCGAGAACAATGGAAGAGTTCCGAAGCATTTTTAAACATCAGCAGAATTCTGGGAACAATGGAAGAGTTCCGAAGCATTTTTAAACGTCTGCAGAATTCCGAGAACAATGGAAGAATTCCGAAGCATTTTTAAACGTCAGCGGAATTCCGAGAACAATGGAAGAGTTCCGAAGAATTTTTAAATGTCAGCGAATTTCGAGAACCATGGAAGAGTTCCGAAGGATTTTTAAACATCAGCGGAATTCCGTGAACATTTTAAGAGTTCCGAAGCATTTTTAAACTTCAGTGGAATTCTGAGAACAATGGAAGAGTTATGTAGCATTTTTAAACTTCAGAAGAATTCCAGTAACAATGGAAGAGTTTCAAAGCAATTTTAAACTTCAGCAGAATTCCGAGAACAATGGAAGAGTTCTGAAACATTTTTAAACATCAGCAGAATTTCCAGAATAATGGAAGAGTTCCGAAGCATTTTTAAACGTCTGCAGAATTCCGAGAACAATGGAACAGTTCCGAAGGATTTTTAAATGTCAGCAGAATTCCCAGAACAATGGAAGAGTTCCGAAGGATTTTTAAACGTCAGCGGAATTCCGAGAACAATGGAAGAGTTCAGAAGCATTTTTAAACTCCGGCGGATTTCCGAGAACAATGGAAGTGTTCAGAAGCATTTTTAAACTTCAGCGTAATTCTGAGAACAATGGAAGGGTTCAGAAGCATTTTTAAACTTCAGCAGAATTCCGAAAACAATGCAAGAGTTGCAATGCATTTTTAAACGTCAGCAGAATTCCGAGAAAAATGGAAGAGTTCCGAAGCATTTTTAAATGTCAGCAGAATTTCCAGAACAATGGAAGAGTTCCGAAGCATTTTTAAACTTCAGTGGAATTCTGAGAACAATGGAAGAGTTCCGTAGCATTTTTAAACTTCAGAAGAATTCCAGGAACAATGGAAGAGTTCCGAAGCATTTTCAAACGTCAGCAGAATTCCTTGAACAATGAAAGAGTTCGGAAGCATTTTTAAACGTCAGCAGTATTCCGGGAACAATGGAACAGTTCCGAAGAATTTTTAAACGTCAGTGGAATTCCTTGAACAATGAAAGAGATCAGAAGCATTTTTAAACTTCAAAAGAATTCCGGGAACAATGGAAGAGTTCCGAAGCATTTTTAAATGTCAGCAGAATTCCGAGAACAATGGAAGAGTTCCGAAGCATTTTTAAACATCAGCAGAATTCTGGGAACAATGGAAGAGTTCCGAAGCATTTTTAAACTTTAGCGGAATTCCGAGAACAATGGATGAGTTCCGAAGCATTTTTAAACATCAGCAGAATTCCGGGATCAATGGAAGAGTTCCGAAGCATTTTTAAACTTCAGAAGAATTCCAGGAACAATGGAAGAGTTCCAAAGCATTTTGAAACTTCAGAAGAATTCCAGGAACAATGGAAGAGTTCCGAAGCATTTTTAAACTTCAGCGGATTTCCGAGAACAATGGAAGTGTTCCGAAGTATTTTTAAACGCCAGCGGGATTCCGTGAACTATGGAAGAGTTCCGAAGCATTTTTAAACGTTTGCAGAATTCCGAGAACAATGGAAGAGTTCCGTAGCATTTTTAAACTTCAGAAGAATTCCAGGAACAATGGAAGAGTTCAGAAGCATTTTTAAACGTCAGCAGAATTCCTTGAAATATGAAAGGGTTCGGAAGCATTTTTAAACGTCAACAGAATTCCGGGAACAATGGAACAGTTCCGAAGAATTTTTAAACGTCAGTGGAATTCCTTGAACAATGAAAGAGATCAGAAGCATTTTTAAACTTCAAAAGAATTCCGGGAACAATGGAAGAGTTCCGAAGCATTTTTAAATGTCAGCAGAATTCCGAGAACAATGGAAGAGTTCCGAAGCATTTTTAAACATCAGCAGAATTCTGGGAACAATGGAAGAGTTCCGAAGCATTTTTAAACTTCAGCGGAATTCCGAGAACAATGGATGAGTTTCGAAGCATTTTTAAACATCAGCAGAATTCCGGGAACAATGGAAGAGTTCCGAAGCATTTTTAAACTTCAGAAGAATTCCAGGAACAATGGAAGAGTTCCAAAGCATTTTTAAACTTCAGAAGAATTCCAGGAACAATGGAAGAGTTCCGAAGCATTTTTAAACTTCGGCGGATTTCCGAGAACAATGGAAGTGTTCTGAAGTATTTTTAAACTCCAGCGGGATTCCGAGAACAATGGAAGAGTTCCGAAGCATTTTTAAACGTCTGCAGAATTCCGAGAACAATGGAAGAATTCCGAAGCATTTTTAAACGTCAGCGGAATTCCAAGAACAATGGAAGAGTTCCGAAGAATTTTTAAATGTCTGCGAATTTAGAGAACCATGGAAGAGTTCTGAAGGATTTTTAAACATCAGCGGAATTCTGTGAACATTGGAAGAGTTCCGAAGCATTTTTAAACTTCAGTGGAATTCTGAGAACAATGGAAGAGTTATGTAGCATTTTTAAACTTCAGAAGAATTCCAGTAACAATGGAAGAGTTTCAAAGCAATTTTAAACTTCAGCAGAATTCCGAGAACAATGGAAGAGTTCTGAAGCATTTTTAAACATCAGCAGAATTTCCAGAATAATGGAAGAGTTCCGAAGCATTTTTAAACGTCTGCAGAATTCCGAGAACAATGGAAGAGTTCCGAAGGATTTTTAAATGTCAGCAGAATTCCCAGAACAATGGAGAGTTCCAAAAGATTTTTAAACGTCAGCGGAATTCCGAGAACAATGGAAGAGTTCAGAAGCATTTTTAAACTCCGGCGGATTTCCAAAAACAATGGAAGTGTTCAGAAGCATTTTTAAACTTCAGCGTAATTCTGAGAACAATGGAAGGGTTCAGAAGCATTTTTAAACTTCAGCAGAATTCCGAAAACAACGCAGGAGTTGCAATGCATTTTTAAACGTCAGCAGAATTCCGAGAAAAATGGAAGAGTTCCGAAGCATTTTTAAATGTCAGCAGAATTTCGAGAACAATGGAAGAGTTCCGAAGCATTTTTAAACATCAGCAGAATTCTGGGAACAATGGAAGAGTTCCGAAGCATTTTTAAACTTTAGCGGAATTCCGAGAAAAATGGATGAGTTCGGAAGCATTTTTAAACGTCAGCAGAATTCTGGGAACAATGGAACAGTTCCGAAGAATTTTTAAACGTCAGTGGAATTCCTTGAACAATGAAAGAGATCAGAAGCATTTTTAAACTTCAAAAGAATTCCGGGAACAATGGAAGAGTTCCGAAGCATTTTTAAATGTCAGCAGAATTCCGAGAACAATGGAAGAGTTCCGAAGAATTTTTAAACATCAGCAGAATTCTGGGAACAATGGAAGAGTTCCGAAGCATTTTTAAACTTTAGCGGAATTCCGAGAACAATGGAAGTGTTCCGAAGTATTTTTAAACGCCAGGGGGATTCCGAGAACAATGGAAGAGTTCCGAAGCATTTTTAAACATTTGCAGAATTCCGAGAACAATGGAAGAGTTCCGTAGCATTTTTAAACTTCAGAAGAATTCCAGGAACAATGGAAGAGTTCCAAAGCATTTTGAAACTTCAGAAGAATTCCAGGAACAATGGAAGAGTTCCGAAGCATTTTTAAACTTCGGCGGAGTTCCGAGATCAATGGAAGTTTTCCGAAGTATTTTTAAACGCCAGCGGGATTCCGAGAAAAATGGAAGAGTTCCGAAGAATTTTTAAATGTCAGCGAATTTCGAGAACCATGGAAGAGTTCCGAAGGATTTTTAAACATCAGTGGAATTCCGTGAACATTTTAAGAGTTCCGAAGCATTTTTAAACTTCAGTGGAATTCTGAGAACAATGGAAGAGTTATGTAGCATTTTTAAACTTCAGAAGAATTCCAGTAACAATGGAAGAGTTTCAAAGCAATTTTAAACTTCAGCAGAATTCCGAGAACAATGGAAGAGTTCTGAAACATTTTTAAACATCAGCAGAATTTCCAGAATAATGGAAGAGTTCCGAAGCATTTTTAAACGTCTGCAGAATTCCGAGAACAATGGAACAGTTCCGAAGGATTTTTAAATGTCAGCAGAATTCCCAGAACAATGGAAGAGTTCCGAAGGATTTTTAAACGTCAGCGGAATTCCGAGAACAATGGAAGAGTTCAGAAGCATTTTTAAACTCCGGCGGATTTCCGAGAACAATGGAAGTGTTCAGAAGCATTTTTAAACTTCAGCGTAATTCTGAGAACAATGGAAGGGTTCAGAAGCATTTTTAAACTTCAGCAGAATTCCGAAAACAATGCAAGAGTTGCAATGCATTTTTAAACGTCAGCAGAATTCCGAGAAAAATGGAAGAGTTCCGAAGCATTTTTAAATGTCAGCAGAATTTCGAGAACAATGGAAGAGTTCCGAAGCATTTTTAAACTTCAGTGGAATTCTGAGAACAATGGAAGAGTTCCGTAGCATTCTTAAACTTCAGAAGAATTCCAGGAACAATGGAAGAGTTCCGAAGCATTTTCAAACGTCAGCAGAATTCCTTGAACAATGAAAGAGTTCGGAAGCATTTTTAAACGTCAGCAGTATTCCGGGAACAATGGAACAGTTCCGAAGAATTTTTAAACGTCAGTGGAATTCCTTGAACAATGAAAGAGATCAGAAGCATTTTTAAACTTCAAAAGAATTACGGGAACAATGGAAGAGTTCCGAAGCATTTTTAAATGTCAGCAGAATTCCGAGAACAATGGAAGAGTTCCGAAGCATTTTTAAACATCAGCAGAATTCTGGGAACAATGGAAGAGTTCAGAAGCATTTTTAAACTTCAGAAGAATTCCAGGAACAATGGAAGAGTTCCGAAGCATTTTTAAACTTCGGCGGATTTCCGAGAACAATGGAAGTGTTCAGAAGTATTTTTAAACTCCAGCGGGATTCCGAGAACAATGGAAGAGTTCCGAAGCATTTTTAAACGTCAGCAGAATTCCGGGAACAATGGAACAGTTCCAAAGAATTTTTAAACGTCAGTGGAATTCCTTGAACAATGAAAGATATCAGAAGCATTTTTAAACTTCAAAAGAATTCCGGGAACAATGGAAGAGTTCCGAAGCATTTTTAAATGTCAGCAGAATTTCGAGAACAATGGAAGAGTTCCGAAGCATTTTTAAACATCAGCAGAATTCTGGGAACAATGGAAGAATTCCGAAGCATTTTTAAACTTTAGCGGAATTCCGAGAACGATGGATGAGTTCGGAAGCATTTTTAAACATCAGCAGAATTCCGGGAACAATGGAACAGTTCCGAAGAATTTTTAAACGTCAGTCGACTTCCTTGAACAATGAAAGAGATCAGAAGCATTTTTAAACTTCAAAAGAATTCCGGGAACAATGGAAGAGTTCCGAAGCATTTTTAAATGTCAGCAGAATTCCGAGAACAATGGAAGAGTTCCGAAGCATTTTTAAACATCAGCAGAATTCTGGGAACAATGGAAGATTTCCGGAGCATTTTTAAACTTCGGCGGATTTCCGAGAACAATGGAAGTGTTCCGAAGTATTTTTAAACGCCAGCGGAATTCCGAGAACAGTGGAAGAGTTCCGAAGGATTATTAAATGTCAGCGGAATTCTGAGAACAATGGAAGAGTTCCAAAGCATTTTTAAACGTCAGCGGAATTCCTTGAACAATGAAAGAGATCGGAAGCATTTTTAAACGTCAGCAGAATTTCGGGAACAATGGAAGAGTTCCGAAGCATTTTGAAACGTCTGCAGAATTCCGAGAACAATGGAAGAATTCCGAAGCATTTTTAAACGTCAGCGGAATTCCGAGAACAATGGAAGAGTTCCGAAGAATTTTTAAATGTCAGCGAATTTCGAGAACCATGGAAGAGTTCCGAAGGATTTTTAAACATCAGCGGAATTCCGTGAACATTGGAAGAGTTCCGAAGCATTTTTAAACTTCAGTGGAATTCTGAGAACAATGGAAGAGTTATGTAGCATTTTTAAACATCAGCAGAATTTCCAGAATAATGGAAGAGTTCCGAAGCATTTTTAAACGTCTGCAGAATTCCGAGAACAATGGAAGAGTTCCGAAGGATTTTTAAATGTCAGCAGAATTCCCAGAACAATGGAAGAGTTCCGAAGGATTTTTAAACGTCAGCGGAATTCCGAGAACAATGGAAGGGTTCAGAAGCATTTTTAAACTCCGTCGGATTTCCGAGAACAATGGAAGTGTTCAGAAGCATTTTTAAACTTCAGCGTAATTCTGAGAACAATGGAAGGGTTCAGAAGCATTTTTAAACTACAGCAGAATTCCGAAAACAATGCAAGAGTTGCAATGCATTTTTAAACGTCAGCAGAATTCCGAGAAAACTGGAAGAGTTCCGAAGAATTTTTAAATGTCAGCAGAATTTCGAGAACAATGGAAGAGTTCCGAAGCATTTTTAAACATCAGCAGAATTCTGGGAACAATGGAAGAGTTCCGAAGCATTTTTAAACTTTAGCGGAATTCCGAGAAAAATGGATGAGTTCGTAAGCATTTTTAAACGTCAGCAGAATTCCGGGAACAATGGAACAGTTCCGAAGAATTTTTAAACGTCAGTGGAATTCCTTGAACAATGAAAGAGATCAGAAGCATTTTTAAACTTCAAAAGAATTCCGGGAACAATGGAAGAGTTCCGAAGCATTTTTAAATGTCAGCAGAATTCCGAGAACAATGGAAGAGTTCCGAAGAATTTTTAAACATTAGCAGAATTTTGGGAACAATGGAAGAGTTCCGAAGCATTTTTAAACTTTAGCGGAATTCCGAGAACAATGGAAGTGTTCCGAAGTATTTTTAAACGCCAGCGGGATTCCGAGAACAATGGAAGAGTTCCGAAGCATTTTTAAACATTTGCAGAATTCCGAGAACAATGGAAGAGTTCCGTAGCATTTTTAAACTTCAGAAGAATTCCAGGAACAATGGAAGAGTTCCAAAGCATTTTGAAACTTCAGAAGAATTCCAGGAACAATGGAAGAGTTCCGAAGCATTTTTAAACTTCGGCGGAGTTCCGAGAACAATGGAAGTTTTCCGAAGTATTTTTAAACGCCAGCGGGATTCCGAGAAAAATGGAAGAGTTCCGAAGAATTTTTAAATGTCAGCGAATTTCGAGAACCATGGAAGAGTTCCGAAGGATTTTTAAACATCAGTGGAATTCCGTGAACATTTTAAGAGTTCCGAAGCATTTTTAAACTTCAGTGGAATTCTGAGAACAATGGAAGAGTTATGTAGCATTTTTAAACTTCAGAAGAATTCCAGTAACAATGGAAGAGTTTCAAAGCAATTTTAAACTTCAGCAGAATTCCGAGAACAATGGAAGAGTTCTGAAACATTTTTAAACATCAGCAGAATTTCCAGAATAATGGAAGAGTTCCGATGCATTTTTAAACGTCTGCAGAATTCCGAGAACAATGGAACAGTTCCGAAGGATTTTTAAATGTCAGCAGAATTCCCAGAACAATGGAAGAGTTCCGAAGGATTTTTAAACGTCAGCGGAATTCCGAGAACAATGGAAGAGTTCAGAAGCATTTTTAAACTCCGGCGGATTTCCGAGAACAATGGAAGTGTTCAGAAGCATTTTTAAACTTCAGCGTAATTCTGAGAACAATGGAAGGGTTCAGAAGCATTTTTAAACTTCAGCAGAATTCCGAAAACAATGCAAGAGTTGCAATGCATTTTTAAACGTCAGCAGAATTCCGAGAAAAATGGAAGAGTTCCGAAGCATTTTTAAATGTCAGCAGAATTTCGAGAACAATGGAAGAGTTCCGAAGCATTTTTAAACTTCAGTGGAATTCTGAGAACAATGGAAGAGTTCCGTAGCATTTTTAAACTTCAGAAGAATTCCAGGAACAATGGAAGAGTTCCGAAGCATTTTCAAACGTCAGCAGAATTCCTTGAACAATGAAAGAGTTCGGAAGCATTTTTAAACGTCAGCAGTATTCCGGGAACAATGGAACAGTTCCGAAGAATTTTTAAACGTCAGTGGAATTCCTTGAACAATGAAAGAGATCAGAAGCATTTTTAAACTTCAAAAGAATTCCGGGAACAATGGAAGAGTTCCGAAGCATTTTTAAATGTCAGCAGAATTCCGAGAACAATGGAAGAGTTCCGAAGCATTTTTAAACATCAGCAGAATTCTGGGAACAATGGAAGAGTTCCGAAGCATTTTTAAACGTCTGCAGAATTCCGAGAACAATGGAAGAATTCCGAAGCATTTTTAAACGTCAGCGGAATTCCGAGAACAATGGAAGAGTTCCGAAGAATTTTTAAATGTCAGCGAATTTCGAGAACCATGGAAGAGTTCCGAAGGATTTTTAAACTTTAGCGGAATTCCGAGAACAATGGAAGTGTTCCGAAGTATTTTTAAACGCCAGCGGGATTCCGAGAACAATGGAAGAGTTCCGAAGCATTTTTAAACATTTGCAGAATTCCGAGAACAATGGAAGAGTTCCGTAGCATTTTTAAACTTCAGAAGAATTCCAGGAACAATGGAAGAGTTCCAAAGCATTTTGAAACTTCAGAAGAATTCCAGGAACAATGGAAGAGTTCCGAAGCATTTTTAAACTTCGGCGGAGTTCCGAGAACAATGGAAGTTTTCCGAAGTATTTTTAAACGCCAGCGGGATTCCGAGAAAAATGGAAGAGTTCCGAAGAATTTTTAAATGTCAGCGAATTTCGAGAACCATGGAAGAGTTCCGAAGGATTTTTAAACATCAGTGGAATTCCGTGAACATTTTAAGAGTTCCGAAGCATTTTTAAACTTCAGTGGAATTCTGAGAACAATGGAAGAGTTATGTAGCATTTTTAAACTTCAGAAGAATTCCAGTAACAATGGAAGAGTTTCAAAGCAATTTTAAACTTCAGCAGAATTCCGAGAACAATGGAAGAGTTCTGAAACATTTTTAAACATCAGCAGAATTTCCAGAATAATGGAAGAGTTCCGATGCATTTTTAAACGTCTGCAGAATTCCGAGAACAATGGAACAGTTCCGAAGGATTTTTAAATGTCAGCAGAATTCCCAGAACAATGGAAGAGTTCCGAAGGATTTTTAAACGTCAGCGGAATTCCGAGAACAATGGAAGAGTTCAGAAGCATTTTTAAACTCCGGCGGATTTCCGAGAACAATGGAAGTGTTCAGAAGCATTTTTAAACTTCAGCGTAATTCTGAGAACAATGGAAGGGTTCAGAAGCATTTTTAAACTTCAGCAGAATTCCGAAAACAATGCAAGAGTTGCAATGCATTTTTAAACGTCAGCAGAATTCCGAGAAAAATGGAAGAGTTCCGAAGCATTTTTAAATGTCAGCAGAATTTCGAGAACAATGGAAGAGTTCCGAAGCATTTTTAAACTTCAGTGGAATTCTGAGAACAATGGAAGAGTTCCGTAGCATTTTTAAACTTCAGAAGAATTCCAGGAACAATGGAAGAGTTCCGAAGCATTTTCAAACGTCAGCAGAATTCCTTGAACAATGAAAGAGTTCGGAAGCATTTTCAAACGTCAGCAGAATTCCTTGAACAATGAAAGAGTTCGGAAGCATTTTTAAACGTCAGTGGAATTCCTTGAACAATGAAAGAGATCAGAAGCATTTTTAAACTTCAAAAGAATTCCGGGAACAATGGAAGAGTTCCGAAGCATTTTTAAATGTCAGCAGAATTCCGAGAACAATGGAAGAGTTCCGAAGCATTTTTAAACATCAGCAGAATTCTGGGAACAATGGAAGAGTTCCGAAGCATTTTTAAACGTCTGCAGAATTCCGAGAACAATGGAAGAATTCCGAAGCATTTTTAAACGTCAGCGGAATTCCGAGAACAATGGAAGAGTTCCGAAGAATTTTTAAATGTCAGCGAATTTCGAGAACCATGGAAGAGTTCCGAAGGATTTTTAAACATCAGCGGAATTCCGTGAACATTTTAAGAGTTCCGAAGCATTTTTAAACTTCAGTGGAATTCTGAGAACAACGGAAGAGTTATGTAGCATTTTTAAACTTCAGAAGAATTCCAGTAACAATGGAAGAGTTTCAAAGCAATTTTAAACTTCAGCAGAATTCCGAGAACAATGGAAGAGTTCTGAAACATTTTTAAACATCAGCAGAATTTCCAGAATAATGGAAGAGTTCCAAAGCATTTTTAAACGTCTGCACAATTCCGAGAACAATGGAACAGTTCCGAAGGATTTTTAAATGTCAGCAGAATTCCCAGAACAATGGAAGAGTTCCGAAGGATTTTTAAACGTCAGCGGAATTCCGAGAACAATGGAAGAGTTCAGAAGCATTTTTAAACTCCGGCGGATTTCCGAGAACAATGGAAGTGTTCAGAAGCATTTTTAAACTTCAGCGTAATTCTGAGAACAATGGAAGGGTTCAGAAGCATTTTTAAACTTCAGCAGAATTCCGAAAACAATGCAAGAGTTGCAATGCATTTTTAAACGTCAGCAGAATTCCGAGAAAAATGGAAGAGTTCCGAAGCATTTTTAAATGTCAGCAGAATTTCCAGAACAATGGAAGAGTTCCGAAGCATTTTTAAACTTCAGTGGAATTCTGAGAACAATGGAAGAGTTCCGTAGCATTTTTAAACTTCAGAAGAATTCCAGGAACAATGGAAGAGTTCCGAAGCATTTTCAAACGTCAGCAGAATTCCTTGAACAATGAAAGAGTTCGGAAGCATTTTTAAACGTCAGCAGTATTCCGGGAACAATGGAACAGTTCCGAAGAATTTTTAAACGTCAGTGGAATTCCTTGAACAATGAAAGAGATCAGAAGCATTTTTAAACTTCAAAAGAATTCCGGGAACAATGGAAGAGTTCCGAAGCATTTTTAAATGTCAGCAGAATTCCGAGAACAATGGAAGAGTTCCGAAGCATTTTTAAACATCAGCAGAATTCTGGGAACAATGGAAGAGTTCCGAAGCATTTTTAAACTTTAGCGGAATTCCGAGAACAATGGATGAGTTCCGAAGCATTTTTAAACATCAGCAGAATTCCGGGAACAATGGAAGAGTTCCGAAGCATTTTTAAACTTCAGAAGAATTCCAGGAACAATGGAAGAGTTCCAAAGCATTTTGAAACTTCAGAAGAATTCCAGGAACAATGGAAGAGTTCCGAAGCATTTTTAAACTTCAGCGGATTTCCGAGAACAATGGAAGTGTTCCGAAGTATTTTTAAACGCCAGCGGGATTCCGTGAACTATGGAAGAGTTCCGAAGCATTTTTAAACGTTTGCAGAATTCCGAGAACAATGGAAGAGTTCCGTAGCATTTTTAAACTTCAGAAGAATTCCAGGAACAATGGAAGAGTTCAGAAGCATTTTTAAACGTCAGCAGAATTCCTTGAAATATGAAAGAGTTCGGAAGCATTTTTAAACGTCAGCAGAATTCCGGGAACAATGGAACAGTTCCGAAGAATTTTTAAACGTCAGTGGAATTCCTTGAACAATGAAAGAGATCAGAAGCATTTTTAAACTTCAAAAGAATTCCGGGAACAATGGAAGAGTTCCGAAGCATTTTTAAATGTCAGCAGAATTCCGAGAACAATGGAAGAGTTCCGAAGCATTTTTAAACATCAGCAGAATTCTGGGAACAATGGAAGAGTTCCGAAGCATTTTTAAACTTCAGCGGAATTCCGAGAACAATGGATGAGTTTCGAAGCATTTTTAAACATCAGCAGAATTCCGGGAACAATGGAAGAGTTCCGAAGCATTTTTAAACTTCAGAAGAATTCCAGGAACAATGGAAGAGTTCCAAAGCATTTTTAAACTTCAGAAGAATTCCAGGAACAATGGAAGAGTTCCGAAGCATTTTTAAACTTCGGCGGATTTCCGAGAACAATGGAAGTGTTCTGAAGTATTTTTAAACTCCAGCGGGATTCCGAGAACAATGGAAGAATTCCGAAGCATTTTTAAACGTCAGCGGAATTCCAAGAACAATGGAAGAGTTCCGAAGAATTTTTAAATGTCTGCGAATTTCGAGAACCATGGAAGAGTTCTGAAGGATTTTTAAACATCAGCGGAATTCTGTGAACATTGGAAGAGTTCCGAAGCATTTTTAAACTTCAGTGGAATTCTGAGAACAATGGAAGAGTTATGTAGCATTTTTAAACTTCAGAAGAATTCCAGTAACAATGGAAGAGTTTCAAAGCAATTTTAAACTTCAGCAGAATTCCGAGAACAATGGAAGAGTTCTGAAGCATTTTTAAACATCAGCAGAATTTCCAGAATAATGGAAGAGTTCCGAAGCATTTTTAAACGTCTGCAGAATTCCGAGAACAATGGAAGAGTTCCGAAGGATTTTTAAATGTCAGCAGAATTCCCAGAACAATGGAGAGTTCCAAAAGATTTTTAAACGTCAGCGGAATTCCGAGAACAATGGAAGAGTTCAGAAGCATTTTTAAACTCCGGCGGATTTCCAAAAACAATGGAAGTGTTCAGAAGCATTTTTAAACTTCAGCGTAATTCTGAGAACAATGGAAGGGTTCAGAAGCATTTTTAAACTTCAGCAGAATTCCGAAAACAACGCAGGAGTTGCAATGCATTTTTAAACGTCAGCAGAATTCCGAGAAAAATGGAAGAGTTCCGAAGCATTTTTAAATGTCAGCAGAATTTCGAGAACAATGGAAGAGTTCCAAAGCATTTTTAAACTTCAGTGGAATTCTGAGAACAATGGAAGAGTTCCGTAGCATTTTTAAACTTCAGAAGAATTCCAGGAACAATGGAAGAGTTCCGAAGCATTTTCAAACGTCAGCAGAATTCCTTGAACAATGAAAGAGTTCGGAAGCATTTTTAAACGTCAGCAGTATTCCGGGAACAATGGAACAGTTCCGAAGAATTTTTAAACGTCAGTGGAATTCCTTGAACAATGAAAGAGATCAGAAGCATTTTTAAACTTCAAAAGAATTCCGGGAACAATGGAAGAGTTCCGAAGCATATTTAAATGTCAGCAGAATTCCGAGAACAATGGAAGAGTACCGAAGCATTTTTAAACATCAGCAGAATTCTGGGAACAATGGAAGAGTTCTGAAGCATTTTTAAAATTTAGCGGAATTCCGAGAACAATGGATGAGTTCCGAAGCATTTTTAAACATCAGCAGAATTCCGGGAACAATGGAAGAGTTCTGAAGCATTTTTAAATGTCAGCAGAATTCCGAGAACAATGGAAGAGTTCCGAAGCATTTTTAAACATCAGCAGAATTCTGGGAACAATGGAAGAGTTCCAAAGCATTTTTAAACTTCAGAAGAATTCCAGGAACAATGGAAGAGTTCCGAAGCATTTTTAAACTTCGGCGGATTTCCGATAACAATGGAAGTGTTCCGAAGTATTTTTAAACGCCAGCGTAATTCCGAGAACAGTGGAAGAGTTCCGAAGGATTATTAAATGTCAGCTGAATTCTGAGAACAATGGAAGAGTTCCGAAGCATTTTTAAACATCAGCGGAATTCCTTGAACAATGAAAGAGATCGGAAGCATTTTTAAACGTCAGCAGAATTTCGGGAACAATGGAAGAGTTCCGAAGCATTTTTAAACGTCTGCAGAATTCCGAGAACAATGGAAGAATTCCGAAGCATTTTTAAACGTCAGCGGAATTCCGAGAACAATGGAAGAGTTCCGAAGAATTTTTAAATGTCAGCGAATTTCGAGAACCATGGAAGAGTTCCGAAGGATTTTTAAACATCAGCGGAATTCCGTGAACATTTTAAGAGTTCCGAAGCATTTTTAAACTTCAGTGGAATTCTGAGAACAATGGAAGAGTTATGTAGCATTTTTAAACTTCAGAAGAATTCCAGTAACAATGGAAGAGTTCTGAAGCATTTTTAAACATCAGCAGAATTTCCAGAATAATGGAAGAGTTCTGAAGCATTTTTAAACGTCTGCAGAATTCCGAGAACAATGGAAGAGTTCCGAAGGATTTTTAAATGTCAGCGGAATTCCGAGAACAATGGAAGAGTTCAGAAGCATTTTTAAACTCCGGCGGATTTCCGAGAACAATGGAAGGGTTCAGAAGCATTTTTAAACTTCAGCAGAATTCCGAAAACAACGCAGGAGTTGCAATGCATTTTTAAACGTCAGCAGAATTCCGAGAAAAATGGAAGAGTTCCGAAGCATTTTTAAATGTCAGCAGAATTTCGAGAACAATGGAAGAGTTCCAAAGCATTTTTAAACTTCAGTGGAATTCTGAGAACAATGGAAGAGTTCCGTAGCATTTTTAAACTTCAGAAGAATTCCAGGAACAATGGAAGAGTTCCGAAGCATTTTCAAACGTCAGCAGAATTCCTTGAACAATGAAAGAGTTCGGAAGCATTTTTAAACGTCAGCAGTATTCCGGGAACAATGGAACAGTTCCGAAGAATTTTTAAACGTCAGTGGAATTCCTTGAACAATGAAAGAGATCAGAAGCATTTTTAAACTTCAAAAGAATTCCGGGAACAATGGAAGAGTTCCGAAGCATTTTTAAATGTCAGCAGAATTCCGAGAACAATGGAAGAGTACCGAAGCATTTTTAAACATCAGCAGAATTCTGGGAACAATGGAAGAGTTCCGAAGCATTTTTAAAATTTAGCGGAATTCCGAGAACAATGGATGAGTTCCGAAGCATTTTTAAACATCAGCAGAATTCCGGGAACAATGGAAGAGTTCTGAAGCATTTTTAAATGTCAGCAGAATTCCGAGAACAATGGAAGAGTTCCGAAGCATTTTTAAACATCAGCAGAATTCTGGGAACAATGGAAGAGTTCCGAAGCATTTTTAAACTTCAGCGGAATTCCGAGAACAATGGATGAGTTTCGAAGCATTTTTAAACATCAGCAGAATTCCGGGAACAATGGAAGAGTTCCGAAGCATTTTTAAACTTCAGAAGAATTCCAGGAACAATGGAAGAGTTCCAAAGCATTTTTAAACTTCAGAAGAATTCCAGGAACAATGGAAGAGTTCCGAAGCATTTTTAAACTTCGGCGGATTTCCGAGAACAATGGAAGTGCTCCGAAGTATTTTTAAACTCCAGCGGGATTCCGAGAACAATGGAAGAGTTCCGAAGCATTTTTAAACGTCTGCAGAATTCCGAGAACAATGGAAGAATTCCGAAGAATTTTTAAACGTCAGCGGAATTCCAAGAACAATGGAAGAGTTCCGAAGAATTTTTAAATGTCAGCGAATTTCGAGAACCATGGAAGAGTTCTGAAGGATTTTTAAACATCAGCGGAATTCCGTGAACATTGGAAGAGTTCCGAAGCATTTTTAAACTTCAGTGGAATTCTGAGAACAATGGAAGAGTTATGTAGCATTTTTAAACTTCAGAAGAATTCCAGTAACAATGGAAGAGTTTCAAAGCAATTTTAAACTTCAGCAGAATTCCGAGAACAATGGAAGAGTTCTGAAGCATTATTAAACATCAGCAGAATTTCAAGAATAATGGAAGAGTTCCGAAGCATTTTTAAACGTCTGCAGAATTCCGAGAACAATGGAAGAGTTCCGAAGGATTTTTAAATGTCAGCAGAATTCCCAGAACAATGGAAGAGTTCCGAAGAATTTTTAAACGTCAGCGGAATTCTGAGAACAATGGAAGAGCTCAGAAGCATTTTTAAACTCCGGCGGATTTCCGAGAACAATGGAAGTGTTCAGAAGCATTTTTAAACTTCAGCGTAATTCTGAGAACAATGGAAGGGTTCAGAAGCATTTTTAAACTTCAGTGGAATTACTTGAACAATGAAAGAGATCAGAAGCATTTTTAAACTTCAAAAGAATTCCGGGAACAATGGAAGAGTTCGGAAGCATTTTTAAATGTCAGCAGAATTCCGAGAACAATGGAAGAGTTCCAAAGGATTTTTAAACGTTTGCAGAATTCCGATAACAATGGAAGAGTTCCGTAGCATTTTTAAACTTCAGAAGAATTCCAGGAACAATGGAAGAGTTCCGAAGCATTTTTAAACGTCAGCAGAATTCCTTGAACAATGAAAGAGTTCGGAAGCATTTTTAAACGTCAGCAGAATTCCGGGAACAATGGAACAGTTCCGAAGAATTTTTAAACGTCAGTGGAATTCCTTGAACAATGAAAGAGATCAGAAGCATTTTTAAACTTCAAAAGAATTCCGGGAACAATGGAAGAGTTCCAAAGCATTTTTAAATGTCAGCAGAATTCCGAGAACAATGGAAGAGTTCCGAAGCATTTTTAAACATCAGCAGAATTCTGGGAACAATGGAAGAGTTCCGAAGCATTTTTAAACTTCAGCGGAATTCCGAGAACAATGGATGAGTTTCGAAGCATTTTTAAACATCAGCAGAATTCCGGGAACAATGGAAGAGTTCCGAAGCATTTTTAAACTTCAGAAGAATTCCAGGAACAATGGAAGAGTTCCAAAGCATTTTTAAACTTCAGAAGAATTCCAGGAACAATGGAAGAGTTCCGAAGCATTTTTAAACTTCAGAAGAATTCCAGGAACAATGGAAGAGTTCCGAAGCATTTTTAAACTTCGGCGGATTTCCGAGAACAATGGAAGTGTTCAGAAGTATTTTTAAACTCCAGCGGGATTCCGAGAACAATGGAAGAGTTCCGAAGCATTTTTAAACGTCAGCAGAATTCCGGGAACAATGGAACAGTTCCAAAGAATTTTTAAACGTCAGTGGAATTCCTTGAACAATGAAAGATATCAGAAGCATTTTTAAACTTCAAAAGAATTCCGGGAACAATGGAAGAGTTCCGAAGCATTTTTAAATGTCAGCAGAATTTCGAGAACAATGGAAGAGTTCCGAAGCATTTTTAAACATCAGCAGAATTCTGGGAACAATGGAAGAATTCCGAAGCATTTTTAAACTTTAGCGGAATTCCGAGAACAATGGATGAGTTCGGAAGCATTTTTAAACGTCAGCAGAATTCCGGGAACAATGGAACAGTTCCGAAGAATTTTTAAATGTCAGTGGAATTCCTTGAACAATGAAAGAGATCAGAAGCATTTTTAAACTTCAAAAGAATTCCGGGAACAATGGAAGAGTTCCGAAGCATTTTTAAATGTCAGCAGAATTCCGAGAACAATGGAAGAGTTCCGAAGCATTTTTAAACATCAGCAGAATTCTGGGAACAATGGAAGAGTTCCGAAGCATTTTTAAACTTCAGCGGAATTCCGAGAACAATGGATGAGTTCCGAAGCATTTTTAAACATCAGCAGAATTCCGGGAACAATGGAAGAGTTCCGAAGCATTTTTAAACTTCAAAAGAATTCCAGGAACAATGGAAGAGTTCCAAAGCATTTTTAAACTTCAGAAGAATTCCAGGAACAATGGAAGATTTCCGGAGCATTTTTAACTTCGGCGGATTTCCGAGAACAATGGAAGTGTTCCGAAGGATTATTAAATGTCAGCGGAATTCTGAGAACAATGGAAGAGTTCCAAAGCATTTTTAAACATCAGCGGAATTCCTTGAACAATGAAAGAGATCGGAAGCATTTTTAAACGTCAGCAGAATTTCGGGAACAATGGAAGAGTTCCGAAGCATTTTTAAACGTCTGCAGAATTCCGAGAACAATGGAAGAGTTCCGAAGGATTTTTAAATGTCAGCAGAATTCCCAGAACAATGGAAGAGTTCCGAAGGATTTTTAAACGTCAGCGGAATTCCGAGAACAATGGAAGGGTTCAGAAGCATTTTTAAACTCCGTCGGATTTCCGAGAACAATGGAAGTGTTCAGAAGCATTTTTAAACTTCAGCGTAATTCTGAGAACAATGGAAGGGTTCAGAAGCATTTTTAAACTTCAGCAGAATTCCGAAAACAATGCAAGAGTTGCAATGCATTTTTAAACGTCAGCAGAATTCCGAGAAAACTGGAAGAGTTCCGAAGAATTTTTAAATGTCAGCAGAATTTCGAGAACAATGGAAGAGTTCCGAAGCATTTTTAAACATCAGCAGAATTCTGGGAACAATGGAAGAGTTCCGAAGCATTTTTAAACTTTAGCGGAATTCCGAGAAAAATGGATGAGTTCGGAAGCATTTTTAAACGTCAGCAGAATTCCGGGAACAATGGAACAGTTCCGAAGAATTTTTAAACGTCAGTGGAATTCCTTGAACAATGAAAGAGATCAGAAGCATTTTTAAACTTCAAAAGAATTCCGGGAACAATGGAAGAGTTCCGAAGCATTTTTAAACTTTAGCGGAATTCCGAGAACAATGGAAGTGTTCCGAAGTATTTTTAAACGCCAGCGGGATTCCGAGAACAATGGAAGAGTTCCGAAGCATTTTTAAACATTTGCAGAATTCCGAGAACAATGGAAGAGTTCCGTAGCATTTTTAAACTTCAGAAGAATTCCAGGAACAATGGAAGAGTGCCAAAGCATTTTGAAACTTCAGAAGAATTCCAGGAACAATGGAAGAGTTCCGAAGCATTTTTAAACTTCGGCGGAGTTCCGAGAACAATGGAAGTTTTCCGAAGTATTTTTAAACGCCAGCGGGATTCCGAGAAAAATGGAAGAGTACCGAAGAATTTTTAAATGTCAGCGAATTTCGAGAACCATGGAAGAGTTCCGAAGGATTTTTAAACATCAGTGGAATTCCGTGAACATTTTAAGAGTTCCGAAGCATTTTTAAACTTCAGTGGAATTCTGAGAACAATGGAAGAGTTATGTAGCATTTTTAAACTTCAGAAGAATTCCAGTAACAATGGAAGAGTTTCAAAGCAATTTTAAACTTCAGCAGAATTCCGAGAACAATGGAAGAGTTCTGAAACATTTTTAAACATCAGCAGAATTTCCAGAATAATGGAAGAGTTCCGAAGCATTTTTAAACGTCTGCAGAATTCCGAGAACAATGGAACAGTTCCGAAGGATTTTTAAACTTTGGCGGATTTCCGAGAACAATGGATGAGTTCCAAAGCATTTTTAAACTTCAGAAGAATTCCAGGAACAATGGAAGAGTTCCGAAGCATTTTTAAACTTTGGCGGATTTCCGAGAACAATGGAAGTGTTCCGAAGCATTTTTAAACGTCAGCGGAATTCCAAGAACAATGGAAGAGTTCCGAAGAATTTTTAAATGTCAGCGAATTTCGAGAACCATGGAAGAGTTCCGAAGGATTTTTAAACATCAGCGGAATTCCGTGAACATTGGAAGAGTTCCGAAGCATTTTTAAACTTCAGTGGAATTCTGAGAACAATGGAAGAGTTATGTAGCATTTTTAAACATCAGCAGAATTTCCAGAATAATGGAAGAGTTCCGAAGCATTTTTAAACGTCTGCAGAATTCCGAGAACAATGGAAGAGTTCCGAAGGATTTTTAAATGTCAGCAGAATTCCCAGAACAATGGAAGAGTTCCGAAGGATTTTTAAACGTCAGCGGAATTCCGAGAACAATGGAAGGGTTCAGAAGCATTTTTAAACTCCGTCAGATTTCCGAGAACAATGGAAGTGTTCAGAAGCATTTTTAAACTTCAGCGTAATTCTGAGAACAATGGAAGGGTTCAGAAGCATTTTTAAACTTCAGCAGAATTCCGAAAACAATGCAAGAGTTGCAATGCATTTTTAAACGTCAGCAGAATTCCGAGAAAACTGGAAGAGTTCCGAAGAATTTTTAAATGTCAGCAGAATTTCGAGAACAATGGAAGAGTTCCGAAGCATTTTTAAACATCATCAGAATTCTGGGAACAATGGAAGAGTTCCGAAGCATTTTTAAACTTTAGCGGAATTCCGAGAAAAATGGATGAGTTCGGAAGCATTTTTAAACGTCAGCAGAATTCCGGGAACAATGGAACAGTTCCGAAGAATTTTTAAACGTCAGTGGAATTCCTTGAACAATGAAAGAGATCAGAAGCATTTTTAAACTTCAAAAGAATTCCGGGAACAATGGAAGAGTTCCGAAGCATTTTTAAATGTCAGCAGAATTCCGAGAACAATGGAAGAGTTCCGAAGAATTTTTAAACATCAGCAGAATTCTGGGAACAATGGAAGAGTTCCGAAGCATTTTTAAACTTTAGCGGAATTCCGAGAACAATGGAAGAGTTCCGAAGTATTTTTAAACGCCAGCGGGATTCCGAGAACAATGGAAGAGTTCCGAAGCATTTTTAAACATTTGCAGAATTCCGAGAACAATGGAAGAGTTCCGTAGCATTTTTAAACTTCAGAAGAATTCCAGGAACAATGGAAGAGTTCCAAAGCATTTTGAAACTTCAGAAGAATTCCAGGAACAATGGAAGAGTTCCGAAGCATTTTTAAACTTCGGCGGAGTTCCGAGAACAATGGAAGTTTTCCGAAGTATTTTTAAACGCCAGCGGGATTCCGAGAAAAATGGAAGAGTTCCGAAGAATTTTTAAATGTCAGCGAATTTCGAGAACCATGGAAGAGTTCCGAAGGATTTTTAAACATCAGTGGAATTCCGTGAACATTTTAAGAGTTCCGAAGCATTTTTAAACTTCAGTGGAATTCTGAGAACAATGGAAGAGTTATGTAGCATTTTCAAACTTCAGAAGAATTCCAGTAACAATGGAAGAGTTTCAAAGCAATTTTAAACTTCAGCAGAATTCCGAGAACAATGGAAGAGTTCTGAAACATTTTTAAACATCAGCAGAATTTCCAGAATAATGGAAGAGTTCCGATGCATTTTTAAACGTCTGCAGAATTCCGAGAACAATGGAACAGTTCCGAAGGATTTTTAAATGTCAGCAGAATTCCCAGAACAATGGAAGAGTTCCGAAGGATTTTTAAACGTCAGCGGAATTCCGAGAACAATGGAAGAGTTCAGAAGCATTTTTAAACTCCGGCGGATTTCCGAGAACAATGGAAGTGTTCAGAAGCATTTTTAAACTTCAGCGTAATTCTGAGAACAATGGAAGGGTTCAGAAGCATTTTTAAACTTCAGCAGAATTCCGAAAACAATGCAAGAGTTGCAATGCATTTTTAAACGTCAGCAGAATTCCGAGAAAAATGGAAGAGTTCCGAAGCATTTTTAAATGTCAGCAGAATTTCGAGAACAATGGAAGAGTTCCGAAGCATTTTTAAACTTCAGTGGAATTCTGAGAACAATGGAAGAGTTCCGTAGCATTTTTAAACTTCAGAAGAATTCCAGGAACAATGGAAGAGTTCCGAAGCATTTTCAAACGTCAGCAGAATTCCTTGAACAATGAAAGAGTTCGGAAGCATTTTTAAACGTCAGCAGTATTCCGGGAACAATGGAACAGTTCCGAAGAATTTTTAAACGTCAGTGGAATTCCGAGAACAATGGATGAGTTCGGAAGCATTTTTAAACGTCAGCAGAATTCCGGGAACAATGGAACAGTTCCGAAGAATTTTTAAATGTCAGTGGAATTCCTTGAACAATGAAAGAGATCAGAAGCATTTTTAAACTTCAAAAGAATTCCGGGAACAATGGAAGAGTTCCGAAGCATTTTTAAATGTCAGCAGAATTCCGAGAACAATGGAAGAGTTCCGAAGCATTTTTAAACATCAGCAGAATTCTGGGAACAATGGAAGAGTTCCGAAGCATTTTTAAACTTCAGCGGAATTCCGAGAACAATGGATGAGTTCCGAAGCATTTTTAAACATCAGCAGAATTCCGGGAACAATGGAAGAGTTCCGAAGCATTTTTAAACTTCAAAAGAATTCCAGGAACAATGGAAGAGTTCCAAAGCATTTTTAAACTTCAGAAGAATTCCAGGAACAATGGAAGATTTCCGGAGCATTTTTAACTTCGGCGGATTTCCGAGAACAATGGAAGTGTTCCGAAGGATTATTAAATGTCAGCGGAATTCTGAGAACAATGGAAGAGTTCCAAAGCATTTTTAAACATCAGCGGAATTCCTTGAACAATGAAAGAGATCGGAAGCATTTTTAAACGTCAGCAGAATTTCGGGAACAATGGAAGAGTTCCGAAGCATTTTTAAACGTCTGCAGAATTCCGAGAACAATGGAAGAGTTCCGAAGGATTTTTAAATGTCAGCAGAATTCCCAGAACAATGGAAGAGTTCCGAAGGATTTTTAAACGTCAGCGGAATTCCGAGAACAATGGAAGGGTTCAGAAGTATTTTTAAACTCCGTCGGATTTCCGAGAACAATGGAAGTGTTCAGAAGCATTTTTAAACTTCAGCGTAATTCTGAGAACAATGGAAAGGTTCAGAAGCATTTTTAAACTTCAGCAGAATTCCGAAAACAATGCAAGAGTTGCAATGCATTTTTAAACGTCAGCAGAATTCCGAGAAAACTGGAAGAGTTCCGAAGAATTTTTAAATGTCAGCAGAATTTCGAGAACAATGGAAGAGTTCCGAAGCATTTTTAAACATCAGCAGAATTCTGGGAACAATGGAAGAGTTCCAAAGCATTTTTAAACTTTAGCGGAATTCCGAGAAAAATGGATGAGTTCGGAAGCATTTTTAAACGTCAGCAGAATTCCGGGAACAATGGAACAGTTCCGAAGAATTTTTAAACGTCAGTGGAATTCCTTGAACAATGAAAGAGATCAGAAGCATTTTTAAACTTCAAAAGAATTCCGGGAACAATGGAAGAGTTCCGAAGCATTTTTAAATGTCAGCAGAATTCCGAGAACAATGGAAGAGTTCCGAAGAATTTTTAAACATCAGCAGAATTCTGGGAACAATGGAAGAGTTCCGAAGCATTTTTAAACTTTAGCGGAATTCCGAGAACAATGGAAGTGTTCCGAAGTATTTTTAAACGCCAGCGGGATTCCGAGAACAATGGAAGAGTTCCGAAGCATTTTTAAACATTTGCAGAATTCCGAGAACAATGGAAGAGTTCCGTAGCATTTTTAAACTTCAGAAGAATTCCAGGAACAATGGAAGAGTGCCAAAGCATTTTGAAACTTCAGAAGAATTCCAGGAACAATGGAAGAGTTCCGAAGCATTTTTAAACTTCGGCGGAGTTCCGAGAACAATGGAAGTTTTCCGAAGTATTTTTAAACGCCAGCGGGATTCCGAGAAAAATGGAAGAGTACCGAAGAATTTTTAAATGTCAGCGAATTTCGAGAACCATGGAAGAGTTCCGAAGGATTTTTAAACATCAGTGGAATTCCGTGAACATTTTAAGAGTTCCGAAGCATTTTTAAACTTCAGTGGAATTCTGAGAACAATGGAAGAGTTATGTAGCATTTTTAAACTTCAGAAGAATTCCAGTAACAATGGAAGAGTTTCAAAGCAATTTTAAACTTCAGCAGAATTCCGAGAACAATGGAAGAGTTCTGAAACATTTTTAAACATCAGCAGAATTTCCAGAATAATGGAAGAGTTCCGAAGCATTTTTAAACGTCTGCAGAATTCCGAGAACAATGGAACAGTTCCGAAGGATTTTTAAACTTTGGCGGATTTCCGAGAACAATGGATGAGTTCCAAAGCATTTTTAAACTTCAGAAGAATTCCAGGAACAATGGAAGAGTTCCGAAGCATTTTTAAACTTTGGCGGATTTCCGAGAACAATGGAAGTGTTCCGAAGTATTTTTAAACTCCAGCGGGATTCCGAGAACAATGGAAGAGTTCCGAAGCATTTTTAAACGTCTGCAGAATTCCGAGAACAATGGAAGAATTCCGAAGCATTTTTAAACGTCAGCGGAATTCCAAGAACAATGGAAGAGTTCCGAAGAATTTTTAAATGTCAGCGAATTTCGAGAACCATGGAAGAGTTCCGAAGGATTTTTAAACATCAGCGGAATTCCGTGAACATTGGAAGAGTTCCGAAGCATTTTTAAACTTCAGTGGAATTCTGAGAACAATGGAAGAGTTATGTAGCATTTTTAAACATCAGCAGAATTTCCAGAATAATGGAAGAGTTCCGAAGCATTTTTAAACGTCTGCAGAATTCCGAGAACAATGGAAGAGTTCCGAAGGATTTTTAAATGTCAGCAGAATTCCCAGAACAATGGAAGAGTTCCGAAGGGTTTTTAAACGTCAGCGGAATTCCGAGAACAATGGAAGGGTTCAGAAGCATTTTTAAACTCCGTCAGATTTCCGAGAACAATGGAAGTGTTCAGAAGCATTTTTAAACTTCAGCGTAATTCTGAGAACAATGGAAGGGTTCAGAAGCATTTTTAAACTTCAGCAGAATTCCGAAAACAATGCAAGAGTTGCAATGCATTTTTAAACGTCAGCAGAATTCCGAGAAAACTGGAAGAGTTCCGAAGAATTTTTAAATGTCAGCAGAATTTCGAGAACAATGGAAGAGTTCCGAAGCATTTTTAAACATCATCAGAATTCTGGGAACAATGGAAGAGTTCCGAAGCATTTTTAAACTTTAGCGGAATTCCGAGAAAAATGGATGAGTTCGGAAGCATTTTTAAACGTCAGCAGAATTCCGGGAACAATGGAACAGTTCCGAAGAATTTTTAAACGTCAGTGGAATTCCTTGAACAATGAAAGAGATCAGAAGCATTTTTAAACTTCAAAAGAATTCCGGGAACAATGGAAGAGTTCCGAAGCATTTTTAAATGTCAGCAGAATTCCGAGAACAATGGAAGAGTTCCGAAGAATTTTTAAACATCAGCAGAATTCTGGGAACAATGGAAGAGTTCCGAAGCATTTTTAAACTTTAGCGGAATTCCGAGAACAATGGAAGAGTTCCGAAGTATTTTTAAACGCCAGCGGGATTCCGAGAACAATGGAAGAGTTCCGAAGCATTTTTAAACATTTGCAGAATTCCGAGAACAATGGAAGAGTTCCGTAGCATTTTTAAACTTCAGAAGAATTCCAGGAACAATGGAAGAGTTCCAAAGCATTTTGAAACTTCAGAAGAATTCCAGGAACAATGGAAGAGCTCAGAAGCATTTTTAAACTTCGGCGGATTTCCGATAACAATGGAAGTGTTCCGAAGTATTTTTAAACGCCAGCGTAATTCCGAGAACAGTGGAAGAGTTCCGAAGGATTATTAAATGTCAGCTGAATTCTGAGAACAATGGAAGAGTTCCGAAGCATTTTTAAACATCAGCGGAATTCCTTGAACAATGAAAGAGATCGGAAGCATTTTTAAACGTCAGCAGAATTTCGGGAACAATGGAAGAGTTCCGAAGCATTTTTAAACGTCTGCAGAATTCCGAGAACAATGGAAGAATTCCGAAGCATTTTTAAACGTCAGCGGAATTCCGAGAACAATGGAAGAGTTCCGAAGAATTTTTAAATGTCAGCGAATTTCGAGAACCATGGAAGAGTTCCGCAGGATTTTTAAACATCAGCGGAATTCCGTGAACATTTTAAGAGTTCCGAAGCATTTTTAAACTTCAGTGGAATTCTGAGAACAATGGAAGAGTTATGTAGCATTTTTAAACTTCAGAAGAATTCCAGTAACAATGGAAGAGTTTCAAAGCAATTTTAAACTTCAGCAGAATTCCGAGAACAATGGAAGAGTTCTGAAGCATTTTTAAACATCAGCAGAATTTCCAGAATAATGGAAGAGTTCCGAAGCATTTTTAAACGTCTGCAGAATTCCGAGAACAATGGAAGAGTTCCGAAGGATTTTTAAATGTCAGCAGAATTCCCAGAACAATGGAGAGTTCCAAAAGATTTTTAAACGTCAGCGGAATTCCGAGAACAATGGAAGAGTTCAGAAGCATTTTTAAACTCCAGTGGATTTCCGAGAACAATGGAAGTGTTCAGAAGCATTTTTAAACTTCAGCGTAATTCTGAGAACAATGGAAGGGTTCAGAAGCATTTTTAAACTTCAGCAGAATTCCGAAAACAACGCAGGAGTTGCAATGCATTTTTAAACGTCAGCAGAATTCCGAGAAAAATGGAAGAGTTCCGAAGCATTTTTAAATGTCAGCAGAATTTCGAGAACAATGGAAGAGTTCCAAAGCATTTTTAAACTTCAGTGGAATTCTGAGAACAATGGAAGAGTTCCGTAGCATTTTTAAACTTCAGAAGAATTCCAGGAACAATGGAAGAGTTCCGAAGAATTTTTAAATGTCAGCGAATTTCGAGAACCATGGAAGAGTTCTGAAGGATTTTTAAACATCAGCGGAATTCCGTGAACATTGGAAGAGTTCCGAAGCATTTTTAAACTTCAGTGGAATTCTGAGAACAATGGAAGAGTTATGTAGCATTTTTAAACTTCAGAAGAATTCCAGTAACAATGGAAGAGTTTCAAAGCAATTTTAAACTTCAGCAGAATTCCGAGAACAATGGAAGAGTTCTGAAGCATTATTAAACATCAGCAGAATTTCAAGAATAATGGAAGA
Source organism: Phyllobates terribilis (assembly GCF_046119375.1). Lineage (NCBI taxonomy): Eukaryota > Metazoa > Chordata > Amphibia > Anura > Dendrobatidae > Phyllobates > Phyllobates terribilis. Next base: position 553,463,599 of record NW_027362762.1, read on the forward strand.
GTTCAGAAGCATTTTTAAACGTCTGCAGAATTCCGAGAACAATGGAAGAGTTCCGAAGGATTTTTAAATGTCAGCAGAATTCCCAGAACAATGGAAGAGTTCCGAAGGATTTTTAAACGTCAGCGGAATTCTGAGAACAATGGAAGAGCTCAGAAGCATTTTTAAACTCCGGCGGATTTCCGAGAACAATGGAAGTGTTCAGAAGCATTTTTAAACTTCAGCGTAATTCTGAGAACAATGGAAGGGTTCAGAAGCATTTTTAAACTTCAGCAGAATTCCGAAAACAATGCAAGAGTTGCAATGCATTTTTAAACGTCAGCAGAGTTCCGAGAAAAATGGAAGAGTTCCGAAGAATTTTTAAACGTCAGTGGAATTCCTTGAACAATGAAAGAGATCAGAAGCATTTTTAAACTTCAAAAGAATTCCGGGAACAATGGAATAGTTCCGAAGCATTTTTAAATGTCAGCAGAATTCCGAGAACAATGGAAGAGTTCCAAAGGATTTTTAAACGTTTGCAGAATTCCGAGAACAATGGAAGAGTTCCGTAGCATTTTTAAACTTCAGAAGAATTCCAGGAACAATGGAAGAGTTCCGAAGCATTTTTAAACGTCGGCGGATTTCCGAGAACAATGGAAGTGTTCAGAAGTATTTTTAAACTCCAGCGGGATTCCGAGAACAATGGAAGAGTTCCGAAGCATTTTTAAACGTCAGCAGAATTCCGGGAACAATGGAACAGTTCCAAAGAATTTTTAAACGTCAGTGGAATTCCTTGAACAATGAAAGATATCAGAAGCATTTTTAAACTTCAAAAGAATTCCGGGAACAATGGAAGAGTTCCGAAGCATTTTTAAATGTCAGCAGAATTTCGAGAACAATGGAAGAGTTCCGAAGCACTTTTAAACATCAGCAGAATTCTGGGAACAATGGAAGAATTCCGAAGCATTTTTAAACTTTAGCGGAATTCCGAGAACAATGGATGTGTTCGGAAGCATTTTTAAACGTCAGCAGAATTCCGGGAACAATGGAACAGTTCCGAAGAATTTTTAAACGTCAGTGGAATTCCTTGAACAATGAAAGAGATCAGAAGCATTTTTAAACTTCAAAAGAATTCCGGGAACAATGGAAGAGTTCCGAAGCATTTTTAAATGTCAGCAGAATTCCGAGAACAATGGAAGAGTTCCGAAGCATTTTTAAACATCAGCCGAATTCTGGGAACAATGGAAGAGTTCCGAAGCATTTTTAAACTTCAGCGGATTTAAGAGAACAATGGAAGTGTTCCGAAGTATTTTTAAACGCCAGCGGGATTCCGTGAACTATGGAAGAGTTCCGAAGCATTTTTAAACGTTTGCAGAATTCCGAGAACAATGGAAGAGTTCCGTAGCATTTTTAAACTTCAGAAGAATTCCAGGAACAATGGAAGAGTTCAGAAGCATTTTTAAACGTCAGCAGAATTCCTTGAAATATGAAAGAGTTCGGAAGCATTTTTAAACGTCAGCAGAATTCCGGGAACAATGGAACAGTTCCGAAGAATTTTTAAACGTCAGTGGAATTCCTTGAACAATGAAAGAGATCAGAAGCATTTTTAAACTTCAAAAGAATTCCGGGAACAATGGAAGAGTTCCGAAGCATTTTTAAATGTCAGCAGAATTCCGAGAACAGTGGAAGAGTTCCGAAGCATTTTTAAACATCAGCAGAATTCTGGGAACAATGGAAGAGTTCCGAAGCATTTTTAAACTTCAGCGGAATTCCGAGAACAATGGATGAGTTTCGAAGCATTTTTAAACATCAGCAGAATTCCGGGAACAATGGAAGAGTTCCGAAGCATTTTTAAACTTCAGAAGAATTCCAGGAACAATGGAAGAGTTCCAAAGCATTTTTAAACTTCAGAAGAATTCCAGGAACAATGGAAGAGTTCCGAAGCATTTTTAAACTTCGGCGGATTTCCGAGAACAATGGAAGTGTTCCGAAGTATTTTTAAACTCCAGCGGTATTCCGAGAACAATGGAAGAGTTCCGAAGCATTTTTATACGTCTGCAGAATTCCGAGAACAATGGAAGAATTCCGAAGCATTTTTAAACGTCAGCGGAATTCCAAGAACAATGGAAGAGTTCCGAAGAATTTTTAAATGTCTGCGAATTTCGAGAACCATAGAAGAGTTCTGAAGGATTTTTAAACATCAGCGTAATTCCGTGAACATTGGAAGAGTTCCGAAGCATTTTTAAACTTCAGTGGAATTCTGAGAACAATGGAAGAGTTATGTAGCATTTTTAAACTTCAGAAGAATTCCAGTAACAATGGAAGAGTTTCAAAGCAATTTTAAACTTCAGCAGAATTCCGAGAACAATGGAAGAGTTCTGAAGCATTTTTAAACATCAGCAGAATTTCCAGAATAATGGAAGAGTTCCGAAGCATTTTTAAACGTCTGCAGAATTCCGAGAACAATGGAAGAGTTCCGAAGGATTTTTAAATGTCAGCAGAATTCCCAGAACAATGGAGAGTTCCAAAAGATTTTTAAACGTCAGCGGAATTCTGAGAACAATGGAAGAGTTCAGAAGCATTTTTAAACTCCGGCGGATTTCCGAGAACAATGGAAGTGTTCAGAAGCATTTTTAAACTTCAGCGTAATTCTGAGAACAATGGAAGGGTTCAGAAGCATTTTTAAACTTCAGCAGAATTCCGAAAACAACGCAGGAGTTGCAATGCATTTTTAAACGTTAGCAGAATTCCGAGAAAAATGGAAGAGTTCCGAAGCATTTTTAAATGTCAGCAGAATTTCGAGAACAATGGATGAGTTCCAAAGCATTTTCAAACGTCAGCAGAATTCCTTGAACAATGAAAGAGTTCGGAAGCATTTTTAAACGTCAGCAGTATTCCGGGAACAATGGAACAGTTCCGAAGAATTTTTAAACGTCAGTGGAATTCCTTGAACAATGAAAGAGATCAGAAGCATTTTTAAACTTCAAAAGAATTCCGGGAACAATGGAAGAGTTCCGAAGCATTTTTAAATGTCAGCAGAATTCCGAGAACAATGGAAGAGTTCCGAAGCATTTTTAAACATCAGCAGAATTCTGGGAACAATGGAAGAGTTCCGAAGCATTTTTAAACTTTAGCGGAATTCCGAGAACAATGGATGAGTTCCGAAGCATTTTTAAACATCAGCAGAATTCCGGGAACAATGGAAGAGTTCCGAAGCATTTTTAAACTTCAGAAGAATTCCAGGAACAATGGAAGAGTTCCAAAGCATTTTGAAACTTCAGAAGAATTCCAGGAACAATGGAAGAGTTCCGAAGCATTTTTAAACTTCAGCGGATTTCCGAGAACAATGGAAGTGTTCCGAAGTATTTTTAAACGCCAGCGGGATTCCGTGAACTATGGAAGAGTTCCGAAGCATTTTTAAACGTTTGCAGAATTCCGAGAACAATGGAAGAGTTCCGTAGCATTTTTAAACTTCAGAAGAATTCCAGGAACAATGGAAGAGTTCAGAAGCATTTTTAAACGTCAGCAGAATTCCTTGAAATATGAAAGAGTTCGGAAGCATTTTTAAACGTCAGCAGAATTCCGGGAACAATGGAACAGTTCCGAAGAATTTTTAAACGTCAGTGGAATTCCTTGAACAATGAAAGAGATCAGAAGCATTTTTGAACTTCAAAAGAATTCCGGGAACAATGGAAGAGTTCCGAAGCATTTTTAAACGTCAGCAGAATTCCGAGAACAATGGAAGAGTTCCGAAGCATTTTTAAACATCAGCAGAATTCTGGGAACAATGGAAGAGTTCCGAAGCATTTTTAAACTTCAGCGGAATTCCGAGAACAATGGATGAGTTTCGAAGCATTTTTAAACATCAGCAGAATTCCGGGAACAATGGAAGAGTTCCGAAGCATTTTTAAACTTCAGAAGAATTCCAGGAACAATGGAAGAGTTCCAAAGCATTTTTAAACTTCAGAAGAATTCCAGGAACAATGGAAGAGTTCCGAAGCATTTTTAAACTTCGGCGGATTTCCGAGAACAATGGAAGTGTTCCGAAGTATTTTTAAACTCCAGCGGGATTCCGAGAACAATGGAAGAGTTCCGAAGCATTTTTAAACGTCTGCAGAATTCCGAGAACAATGGAAGAATTCCGAAGCATTTTTAAACGTCAGCGGAATTCCAAGAACAATGGAAGAGTTCCGAAGAATTTTTAAATGTCTGCGAATTTCGAGAACCATAGAAGAGTTCTGAAGGATTTTTAAACATCAGCGGAATTCCGTGAACATTGGAAGAGTTCCGAAGCATTTTTAAACTTCAGTGGAATTCTGAGAACAATGGAAGAGTTATGTAGCATTTTTAAACTTCAGAAGAATTCCAGTAACAATGGAAGAGTTTCAAAGCAATTTTAAACTTCAGCAGAATTCCGAGAACAATGGAAGAGTTCTGAAGCATTTTTAAACATCAGCAGAATTTCCAGAATAATGGAAGAGTTCCGAAGCATTTTTAAACGTCTGCAGAATTCCGAGAACAATGGAAGAGTTCCGAAGGATTTTTAAATGTCAGCAGAATTCCCAGAACAATGGAGAGTTCCAAAAGATTTTTAAACGTCAGCGGAATTCTGAGAACAATGGAAGAGTTCAGAAGCATTTTTAAACTCCGGCGGATTTCCGAGAACAATGGAAGTGTTCAGAAGCATTTTTAAACTTCAGCGTAATTCTGAGAACAATGGAAGGGTTCAGAAGCATTTTTAAACTTCAGCAGAATTCCGAAAACAACGCAGGAGTTGCAATGCATTTTTAAACGTCAGCAGAATTCCGAGAAAAATGGAAGAGTTCCGAAGCATTTTTAAATGTCAGCAGAATTTCGAGAACAATGGAAGAGTTCCAAAGCATTTTTAAACTTCAGTGGAATTCTGAGAACAATGGAAGAGTTCCGTAGCATTTTTAAACTTCAGAAGAATTCCAGGAACAATGGAAGAGTTCCGAAGCATTTTCAAACGTCAGCAGAATTCCTTGAACAATGAAAGAGTTCGGAAGCATTTTTAAACGTCAGCAGTATTCCGGGAACAATGGAACAGTTCCGAAGAATTTTTAAACGTCAGTGGAATTCCTTGAACAATGAAAGAGATCAGAAGCATTTTTAAACTTCAAAAGAATTCCGGGAACAATGGAAGAGTTCCGAAGCATTTTTAAATGTCAGCAGAATTCCGAGAACAATGGAAGAGTACCGAAGCATTTTTAAACATCAGCAGAATTCTGGGAACAATGGAAGAGTTCCGAAGCATTTTTAAAATTTAGCGGAATTCCGAGAACAATGGATGAGTTCCGAAGCATTTTTAAACCTCAGCAGAATTCCGGGAACAATGGAAGAGTTCTGAAGCATTTTTAAATGTCAGCAGAATTCCGAGAACAATGGAAGAGTTCCGAAGCATTTTTAAACATCATCAGAATTCTGGGAACAATGGAAGAGTTCCAAAGCATTTTTAAACTTCAGAAGAATTCCAGGAACAATGGAAGAGTTCCGAAGCATTTTTAAACTTCGGCGGATTTCCGATAACAATGGAAGTGTTCCGAAGTATTTTTAAACGCCAGCGTAATTCCGAGAACAGTGGAAGAGTTCCGAAGGATTATTAAATGTCAGCTGAATTCTGAGAACAATGGAAGAGTTCCGAAGCATTTTTAAACATCAGCGGAATTCCTTGAACAATGAAAGAGATCGGAAGCATTTTTAAACGTCAGCAGAATTTCGGGAACAATGGAAGAGTTCCGAAGCATTTTTAAACGTCTGCAGAATTCCGAGAACAATGGAAGAATTCCGAAGCATTTTTAAACGTCAGCGGAATTCCGAGAACAATGGAAGAGTTCCGAAGAATTTTTAAATGTCAGCGAATTTCGAGAACCATGGAAGAGTTCCGAAGGATTTTTAAACATCAGCGGAATTCCGTGAACATTTTAAGAGTTCCGAAGCATTTTTAAACTTCAGTGGAATTCTGAGAACAATGGAAGAGTTATGTAGCATTTTTAAACTTCAGAAGAATTCCAGTAACAATGGAAGAGTTTCAAAGCAATTTTAAACTTCAGCAGAATTCCGAGAACAATGGAAGAGTTCTGAAGCATTTTTAAACATCAGCAGAATTTCCAGAATAATGGAAGAGTTCCGAAGCATTTTTAAACGTCTGCAGAATTCCGAGAACAATGGAAGAGTTCAGAAGGATTTTTAAATGTCAGCAGAATTCCCAGAACAATGGAGAGTTCCAAAAGATTTTTAAACGTCAGCGGAATTCCGAGAACAATGGAAGAGTTCAGAAGCATTTTTAAACTCCGGCGGATTTCCGAGAACAATGGAAGTGTTCAGAAGCATTTTTAAACTTCAGCGTAATTCTGAGAACAATGGAAGGGTTCAGAAGCATTTTTAAACTTCAGCAGAATTCCGAAAACAACGCAGGAGTTGCAATGCATTTTTAAACGTCAGCAGAATTCCGAGAAAAATGGAAGAGTTCCGAAGCATTTTTAAATGTCAGCAGAATTTCGAGAACAATGGAAGAGTTCCAAAGCATTTTTAAACTTCAGTGGAATTCTGAGAACAATGGAAGAGTTCCGTAGCATTTTTAAACTTCAGAAGAATTCCAGGAACAATGGAAGAGTTCCGAAGAATTTTTAAATGTCAGCGAATTTCGAGAACCATGGAAGAGTTCTGAAGGATTTTTAAACATCAGCGGAATTCCGTGAACATTGGAAGAGTTCCGAAGCATTTTTAAACTTCAGTGGAATTCTGAGAACAATGGAAGAGTTATGTAGCATTTTTAAACTTCAGAAGAATTCCAGTAACAATGGAAGAGTTTCAAAGCAATTTTAAACTTCAGCAGAATTCCGAGAACAATGGAATAGTTCTGAAACATTATTAAACATCAGCAGAATTTCAAGAATAATGGAAGAGTTCCGAAGCATTTTTAAACGTCTGCAGAATTCCGAGAACAATGGAAGAGTTCCGAAGGATTTTTAAATGTCAGCAGAATTCCCAGAACAATGGAAGAGTTCCGTAGGATTTTTAAACGTCAGCGGAATTCTGAGAACAATGGAAGAGCTCAGAAGCATTTTTAAACTCCGGCGGATTTCCGAGAACAATGGAAGTGTTCAGAAGCATTTTTAAACTTCAGCGTAATTCTGAGAACAATGGAAGGGTTCAGAAGCATTTTTAAACTTCAGCAGAATTCCGAAAACAATGCAAGAGTTGCAATGCATTTTTAAACGTCAGCAGAATTCCGAGAAAAATGGAAGAGTTCCGAAGAATTTTTAAACGTTTGCAGAATTCCGAGAACAATGGAAGAGTTCCGTAGCATTTTTAAACTTCAGAAGAATTCCAGGAACAATGGAAGAGTTCAGAAGCATTTTTAAACGTCAGCAGAATTCCTTGAAATATGAAAGAGTTCGGAAGCATTTTTAAACGTCAGCAGAATTCCGGGAACAATGGAACAGTTCCGAAGAATTTTTAAACGTCAGTGGAATTCCTTGAACAATGAAAGAGATCAGAAGCATTTTTAAACTTCAAAAGAATTCCGGGAACAATGGAAGAGTTCCGAAGCATTTTTAAATGTCATCAGAATTCCGAGAACAATGGAAGAGTTCCGAAGCATTTTTAAACATCAGCAGAATTCTGGGAACAATGGAAGAGTTCCGAAGCATTTTTAAACTTCAGCGGAATTCCGAGAACAATGGATGAGTTTCGAAGCATTTTTAAACATCAGCAGAATTCCGGGAACAATGGAAGAGGTCCGAAGCATTTTTAAACTTCAGAAGAATTCCAGGAACAATGGAAGAGTTCCAAAGCATTTTTAAACTTCAGAAGAATTCCAGGAACAATGGAAGAGTTCCGAAGCATTTTTAAACTTCGGCGGATTTCCGAGAACAATGGAAGTGTTCCGAAGTATTTTTAAACTCCAGCGGGATTCCGAGAACAATGGAAGAGTTCCGAAGCATTTTTATACGTCTGCAGAATTCCGAGAACAATGGAAGAGTTATGTAGCATTTTTAAACTTCAGAAGAATTCCAGGAACAATGGAAGAGTTCAGAAGCATTATTAAACTTCAGAAGAATTCCAGGAACAATGGAAGAGTTCCGAAGCATTTTTAAACTTCAGTGGAATTCTGAGAACAATGGAAGAGTTATGTAGCATTTTTAAACTTCAGAAGAATTCCAGTAACAATGGAAGAGTTTCAAAGCAATTTTAAACTTCAGCAGAATTCCGAGAACAATGGAAGAGTTCTGAAGCATTTTTAAACATCAGCAGAATTTCCAGAATAATGGAAGAGTTCCGAAGCATTTTTAAACGTCTGCAGAATTCCGAGAACAATGGAAGAGTTCCGAAGGATTTTTAAATGTCAGCAGAATTCCCAGAACAATGGAGAGTTCCAAAAGATTTTTAAACGTCAGCGGAATTCCGAGAACAATGGAAGAGTTCAGAAGCATTTTTAAACTCCGGCGGATTTCCGAGAACAATGGAAGTGTTCAGAAGCATTTTTAAACTTCAGCGTAATTCTGAGAACAATGGAAGGGTTCAGAAGCATTTTTAAACTTCAGCAGAATTCCGAAAACAACGCAGGAGTTGCAATGCATTTTTAAACGTCAGCAGAATTCCGAGAAAAATGGAAGAGTTCCGAAGCATTTTTAAATGTCAGCAGAATTTCGAGAACAATGGAAGAGTTCCAAAGCATTTTCAAACGTCAGCAGAATTCCTTGAACAATGAAAGAGTTCGGAAGCATTTTTAAACGTCAGCAGTATTCCGGGAACAATGGAACAGTTCCGAAGAATTTTTAAACGTCAGTGGAATTCCTTGAACAATGAAAGAGATCAGAAGCATTTTTAAACTTCAAAAGAATTCCGGGAACAATTTAAGAGTTCCGAAGCATTTTTAAATGTCAGCAGAATTCCGAGAACAATGGAAGAGTTCCGAAGCATTTTTAAACATCAGCAGAATTCTGGGAACAATGGAAGAGTTCCGAAGCATTTTTAAACTTTAGCGGAATTCCGAGAACAATGGATGAGTTCCGAAGCATTTTTAAACATCAGCAGAATTCCGGGAACAATGGAAGAGTTCCGAAGCATTTTTAAACTTCAGAAGAATTCCAGGAACAATGGAAGAGTTCCAAAGCATTTTGAAACTTCAGAAGAATTCCAGGAACAATGGAAGAGTTCCGAAGCATTTTTAAACTTCAGCGGATTTCCGAGAACAATGGAAGTGTTCCGAAGTATTTTTAAACGCCAGCGGGATTCCGTGAACTATGGAAGAGTTCCGAAGCATTTTTAAACGTTTGCAGAATTCCGAGAACAATGGAAGAGTTCCGTAGCATTTTTAAACTTCAGAAGAATTCCAGGAACAATGGAAGAGTTCAGAAGCATTTTTAAACGTCAGCAGAATTCCTTGAAATATGAAAGAGTTCGGAAGCATTTTTAAACGTCAGCAGAATTCCGGGAACAATGGAACAGTTCCGAAGAATTTTTAAACGTCAGTGGAATTCCTTGAACAATGAAAGAGATCAGAAGCATTTTTAAACTTCAAAAGAATTCCGGGAACAATGGAAGAGTTCCGAAGCATTTTTAAATGTCAGCAGAATTCCGAGAACAATGGAAGAGTTCCGAAGCATTTTTAAACATCAGCAGAATTCTGGGAACAATGGAAGAGTTCCGAAGCATTTTTAAACTTCAGCGGAATTCCGAGAACAATGGATGAGTTTCGAAGCATTTTTAAACATCAGCAGAATTCCGGGAACAATGGAAGAGTTCCGAAGCATTTTTAAACTTCAGAAGAATTGAAGGAACAATGGAAGAGTTCCAAAGCATTTTTAAACTTCAGAAGAATTCCAGGAACAATGGAAGAGTTCCGAAGCATTTTTAAACTTCGGCGGATTTCCGAGAACAATGGAAGTGTTCCGAAGTATTTTTAAACTCCAGCGGGATTCCGAGAACAATGGAAGAGTTCCGAAGCATTTTTAAACGTCTGCAGAATTCCGAGAACAATGGAAGAATTCCGAAGCATTTTTAAACGTCAGCGGAATTCCAAGAACAATGGAAGAGTTCCGAAGAATTTTTAAATGTCTGCGAATTTCGAGAACCATAGAAGAGTTCTGAAGGATTTTTAAACATCAGCGGAATTCCGTGAACATTGGAAGAGTTCCGAAGCATTTTTAAACTTCAGTGGAATTCTGAGAACAATGGAAGAGTTATGTAGCATTTTTAAACTTCAGAAGAATTCCAGTAACAATGGAAGAGTTTCAAAGCAATTTTAAACTTCAGCAGAATTCCGAGAACAATGGAAGAGTTCTGAAGCATTTTTAAACATCAGCAGAATTTCCAGAATAATGGAAGAGTTCCGAAGCATTTTTAAACGTCTGCAGAATTCCGAGAACAATGGAAGAGTTCCGAAGGATTTTTAAATGTCAGCAGAATTCCCAGAACAATGGAGAGTTCCAAAAGATTTTTAAACGTCAGCGGAATTCTGAGAACAATGGAAGAGTTCAGAAGCATTTTTAAACTCCGGCGGATTTCCGAGAACAATGGAAGTGTTCAGAAGCATTTTTAAACTTCAGCGTAATTCTGAGAACAATGGAAGGGTTCAGAAGCATTTTTAAACTTCAGCAGAATTCCGAAAACAACGCAGGAGTTGCAATGCATTTTTAAACGTCAGCAGAATTCCGAGAAAAATGGAAGAGTTCCGAAGCATTTTTAAATGTCAGCAGAATTTCGAGAACAATGGAAGAGTTCCAAAGCATTTTTAAACTTCAGTGGAATTCTGAGAACAATGGAAGAGTTCCGTAGCATTTTTAAACTTCAGAAGAATTCCAGGAACAATGGAAGAGTTCCGAAGCATTTTCAAACGTCAGCAGAATTCCTTGAACAATGAAAGAGTTCGGAAGCATTTTTAAACGTCAGCAGTATTCCGGGAACAATGGAACAGTTCCGAAGAATTTTTAAACGTCAGTGGAATTCCTTGAACAATGAAAGAGATCAGAAGCATTTTTAAACTTCAAAAGAATTCCGGGAACAATGGAAGAGTTCCGAAGCATTTTTAAATGTCAGCAGAATTCCGAGAACAATGGAAGAGTACCGAAGCATTTTTAAACATCAGCAGAATTCTGGGAACAATGGAAGAGTTCCGAAGCATTTTTAAAATTTAGCGGAATTCCGAGAACAATGGATGAGTTCCGAAGCATTTTTAAACCTCAGCAGAATTCCGGGAACAATGGAAGAGTTCTGAAGCATTTTTAAATGTCAGCAGAATTCCGAGAACAATGGAAGAGTTCCGAAGCATTTTTAAACATCATCAGAATTCTGGGAACAATGGAAGAGTTCCAAAGCATTTTTAAACTTCAGAAGAATTCCAGGAACAATGGAAGAGTTCCGAAGCATTTTTAAACTTCGGCGGATTTCCGATAACAATGGAAGTGTTCCGAAGTATTTTTAAACGCCAGCGTAATTCCGAGAACAGTGGAAGAGTTCCGAAGGATTATTAAATGTCAGCTGAATTCTGAGAACAATGGAAGAGTTCCGAAGCATTTTTAAACATCAGCGGAATTCCTTGAACAATGAAAGAGATCGGAAGCATTTTTAAACGTCAGCAGAATTTCGGGAACAATGGAAGAGTTCCGAAGCATTTTTAAACGTCTGCAGAATTCCGAGAACAATGGAAGAATTCCGAAGCATTTTTAAACGTCAGCGGAATTCCGAGAACAATGGAAGAGTTCCGAAGAATTTTTAAATGTCAGCGAATTTCGAGAACCATGGAAGAGTTCCGAAGGATTTTTAAACATCAGCGGAATTCCGTGAACATTTTAAGAGTTCCGAAGCATTTTTAAACTTCAGTGGAATTCTGAGAACAATGGAAGAGTTATGTAGCATTTTTAAACTTCAGAAGAATTCCAGTAACAATGGAAGAGTTTCAAAGCAATTTTAAACTTCAGCAGAATTCCGAGAACAATGGAAGAGTTCTGAAGCATTTTTAAACATCAGCAGAATTTCCAGAATAATGGAAGAGTTCCGAAGCATTTTTAAACGTCTGCAGAATTCCGAGAACAATGGAAGAGTTCAGAAGGATTTTTAAATGTCAGCAGAATTCCCAGAACAATGGAGAGTTCCAAAAGATTTTTAAACGTCAGCGGAATTCCGAGAACAATGGAAGAGTTCAGAAGCATTTTTAAACTCCGGCGGATTTCCGAGAACAATGGAAGTGTTCAGAAGCATTTTTAAACTTCAGCGTAATTCTGAGAACAATGGAAGGGTTCAGAAGCATTTTTAAACTTCAGCAGAATTCCGAAAACAACGCAGGAGTTGCAATGCATTTTTAAACGTCAGCAGAATTCCGAGAAAAATGGAAGAGTTCCGAAGCATTTTTAAATGTCAGCAGAATTTCGAGAACAATGGAAGAGTTCCAAAGCATTTTTAAACTTCAGTGGAATCCTGAGAACAATGGAAGAGTTCCGTAGCATTTTTAAACTTCAGAAGAATTCCAGGAACAATGGCAGAGTTCCGAAGAATTTTTAAATGTCAGCGAATTTCGAGAACCATGGAAGAGTTCTGAAGGATTTTTAAACATCAGCGGAATTCCGTGAACATTGGAAGAGTTCCGAAGCATTTTTAAACTTCAGTGGAATTCTGAGAACAATGGAAGAGTTATGTAGCATTTTTAAACTTCAGAAGAATTCCAGTAACAATGGAAGAGTTTCAAAGCAATTTTAAACTTCAGCAGAATTCCGAGAACAATGGAAGAGTTCTGAAGCATTATTAAACATCAGCAGAATTTCAAGAATAATGGAAGAGTTCGGAAGCATTTTTAAACGTCTGCAGAATTCCGAGAACAATGGAAGAGTTCCGAAGGATTTTTAAATGTCAGCAGAATTCCCAGAACAATGGAAGAGTTCCGAAGGATTTTTAAACGTCAGCGGAATTCTGAGAACAATGGAAGAGCTCAGAAGCATTTTTAAACTCCGGCGGATTTACGAGAACAATGGAAGTGTTCAGAAGCATTTTTAAACTTCAGCGTAATTCTGAGAACAATGGAAGGGTTCAGAAGCATTTTTAAACTTCAGCAGAATTCCGAAAACAATGCAAGAGTTGCAATGCATTTTTAAACGTCAGCAGAATTCCGAGAAAAATGGAAGAGTTCCGAAGAATTTTTAAACGTCAGTGGAATTCCTTGAACAATGAAAGAGATCAGAAGCATTTTTAAACTTCAAAAGAATTCCGGGAACAATGGAAGAGTTCCGAAGCATTTTTAAATGTCAGCAGAATTCCGAGAACAATGGAAGAGTTCCAAAGGATTTTTAAACGTTTGCAGAATTCCGAGAACAATGGAAGAGTTCCGTAGCATTTTTAAACTTCAGAAGAATTCCAGGAACAATGGAAGAGTTCCGAAGCATTTTTAAACGTCAGCAGAATTCCTTGAACAATGAAAGAGTTCGGAAGCATTTTTAAACGTCAGCAGAATTCCGGGAACAATGGAACAGTTCCGAAGAATTTTTAAACGTCAGTGGAATTCCTTGAACAATGAAAGAGATCAGAAGCATTTTTAAACTTCAAAAGAATTCCGGGAACAATGGAAGAGTTCCGAAGCATTTTTAAATGTCAGCAGAATTCCGAGAACAATGGAAGAGTTCCGAAGCATTTTTAAACATCAGCAGAATTCTGGGAACAATGGAAGAGTTCCGAAGCATTTTTAAACTTCAGCGGAATTCCGAGAACAATGGATGAGTTTCGAAGCATTTTTAAACATCAGCAGAATTCCGGGAACAATGGAAGAGTTCCGAAGCATTTTTAAACTTCAGAAGAATTCCAGGAACAATGGAAGAGTTCCAAAGCATTTTTAAACTTCAGAAGAATTCCAGGAACAATGGAAGAGTTCCGAAGCATTTTTAAACTTCAGAAGAATTCCAGGAACAATGGAAGAGTTCCGAAGCATTTTTAAACTTCGGCGGATTTCCGAGAACAATGGAAGTGTTCAGAAGTATTTTTAAACTCCAGCGGGATTCCGAGAACAATGGAAGAGTTCCGAAGCATTTTTAAACGTCAGCAGAATTCCGGGAACAATGGAACAGTTCCAAAGAATTTTTAAACGTCAGTGGAATTCCTTGAACAATGAAAGATATCAGAAGCATTTTTAAACTTCAAAAGAATTCCGGGAACAATGGAAGAGTTCCGAAGCATTTTTAAATGTCAGCAGAATTTCGAGAACAATGGAAGAGTTCCGAAGCACTTTTAAACATCAGCAGAATTCTGGGAACAATGGAAGAATTCCGAAGCATTTTTAAACTTTAGCGGAATTCCGAGAACAATGGATGAGTTCGGAAGCATTTTTAAACGTCAGCAGAATTCCGGGAACAATGGAACAGTTCCGAAGAATTTTTAAATGTCAGCAGAATTCCGAGAACAATGGAAGAGTTCTGAAGCATTTTTAAACATCAGCAGAATTCTGGGAACAATGGAAGAGTTCCGAAGCATTTTTAAACTTCAGCGGAATTCCGAGAACAATGGATGAGTTTCGAAGCATTTTTAAACATCAGCAGAATTCCGGGAACAATGGAAGAGTTCCGAAGCATTTTTAAACTTCAGAAGAATTCCAGGAACAATGGAAGAGTTCCAAAGCATTTTTAAACTTCAGAAGAATTCCAGGAACAATGGAAGAGTTCCGAAGCATTTTTAAACTTCGGCGGATTTCCGAGAACAATGGAAGTGTTCCGAAGTATTTTTAAACTCCAGCGGGATTCCGAGAACAATGGAAGAGTTCCGAAGCATTTTTAAACGTCTGCAGAATTCCGAGAACAATGGAAGAATTCCGAAGCATTTTTAAACGTCAGCGGAATTCCAAGAACAATGGAAGAGTTCCGAAGAATTTTTAAATGTCTGCGAATTTCGAGAACCATAGAAGAGTTCTGAAGGATTTTTAAACATCAGCGGAATTCCGTGAACATTGGAAGAGTTCCGAAGCATTTTTAAACTTCAGTGGAATTCTGAGAACAATGGAAGAGTTATGTAGCATTTTTAAACTTCAGAAGAATTCCAGTAACAATGGAAGAGTTTCAAAGCAATTTTAAACTTCAGCAGAATTCCGAGAACAATGGAAGAGTTCTGAAGCATTTTTAAACATCAGCAGAATTTCCAGAATAATGGAAGAGTTCCGAAGCATTTTTAAACGTCTGCAGAATTCCGAGAACAATGGAAGAGTTCCGAAGGATTTTTAAATGTCAGCAGAATTCCCAGAACAATGGAGAGTTCCAAAAGATTTTTAAACGTCAGCGGAATTCTGAGAACAATGGAAGAGTTCAGAAGCATTTTTAAACTCCGGCGGATTTCCGAGAACAATGGAAGTGTTCAGAAGCATTTTTAAACTTCAGCGTAATTCTGAGAACAATGGAAGGGTTCAGAAGCATTTTTAAACTTCAGCAGAATTCCGAAAACAACGCAGGAGTTGCAATGCATTTTTAAACGTCAGCAGAATTCCGAGAAAAATGGAAGAGTTCCGAAGCATTTTTAAATGTCAGCAGAATTTCGAGAACAATGGAAGAGTTCCAAAGCATTTTTAAACTTCAGTGGAATTCTGAGAACAATGGAAGAGTTCCGTAGCATTTTTAAACTTCAGAAGAATTCCAGGAACAATGGAAGAGTTCCGAAGCATTTTCAAACGTCAGCAGAATTCCTTGAACAATGAAAGAGTTCGGAAGCATTTTTAAACGTCAGCAGTATTCCGGGAACAATGGAACAGTTCCGAAGAATTTTTAAACGTCAGTGGAATTCCTTGAACAATGAAAGAGATCAGAAGCATTTTTAAACTTCAAAAGAATTCCGGGAACAATGGAAGAGTTCCGAAGCATTTTTAAATGTCAGCAGAATTCCGAGAACAATGGAAGAGTACCGAAGCATTTTTAAACATCAGCAGAATTCTGGGAACAATGGAAGAGTTCCGAAGCATTTTTAAAATTTAGCGGAATTCCGAGAACAATGGATGAGTTCCGAAGCATTTTTAAACCTCAGCAGAATTCCGGGAACAATGGAAGAGTTCTGAAGCATTTTTAAATGTCAGCAGAATTCCGAGAACAATGGAAGAGTTCCGAAGCATTTTTAAACATCATCAGAATTCTGGGAACAATGGAAGAGTTCCAAAGCATTTTTAAACTTCAGAAGAATTCCAGGAACAATGGAAGAGTTCCGAAGCATTTTTAAACTTCGGCGGATTTCCGATAACAATGGAAGTGTTCCGAAGTATTTTTAAACGCCAGCGTAATTCCGAGAACAGTGGAAGAGTTCCGAAGGATTATTAAATGTCAGCTGAATTCTGAGAACAATGGAAGAGTTCCGAAGCATTTTTAAACATCAGCGGAATTCCTTGAACAATGAAAGAGATCGGAAGCATTTTTAAACGTCAGCAGAATTTCGGGAACAATGGAAGAGTTCCGAAGCATTTTTAAACGTCTGCAGAATTCCGAGAACAATGGAAGAATTCCGAAGCATTTTTAAACGTCAGCGGAATTCCGAGAACAATGGAAGAGTTCCGAAGAATTTTTAAATGTCAGCGAATTTCGAGAACCATGGAAGAGTTCCGAAGGATTTTTAAACATCAGCGGAATTCCGTGAACATTTTAAGAGTTCCGAAGCATTTTTAAACTTCAGTGGAATTCTGAGAACAATGGAAGAGTTATGTAGCATTTTTAAACTTCAGAAGAATTCCAGTAACAATGGAAGAGTTTCAAAGCAATTTTAAACTTCAGCAGAATTCCGAGAACAATGGAAGAGTTCTGAAGCATTTTTAAACATCAGCAGAATTTCCAGAATAATGGAAGAGTTCCGAACCATTTTTAAACGTCTGCAGAATTCCGAGAACAATGGAAGAGTTCAGAAGGATTTTTAAATGTCAGCAGAATTCCCAGAACAATGGAGAGTTCCAAAAGATTTTTAAACGTCAGCGGAATTCCGAGAACAATGGAAGAGTTCAGAAGCATTTTTAAACTCCGGCGGATTTCCGAGAACAATGGAAGTGTTCAGAAGCATTTTTAAACTTCAGCGTAATTCTGAGAACAATGGAAGGGTTCAGAAGCATTTTTAAACTTCAGCAGAATTCCGAAAACAACGCAGGAGTTGCAATGCATTTTTAAACGTCAGCAGAATTCCGAGAAAAATGGAAGAGTTCCGAAGCATTTTTAAATGTCAGCAGAATTTCGAGAACAATGGAAGAGTTCCAAAGCATTTTTAAACTTCAGTGGAATCCTGAGAACAATGGAAGAGTTCCGTAGCATTTTTAAACTTCAGAAGAATTCCAGGAACAATGGCAGAGTTCCGAAGAATTTTTAAATGTCAGCGAATTTCGAGAACCATGGAAGAGTTCTGAAGGATTTTTAAACATCAGCGGAATTCCGTGAACATTGGAAGAGTTCCGAAGCATTTTTAAACTTCAGTGGAATTCTGAGAACAATGGAAGAGTTATGTAGCATTTTTAAACTTCAGAAGAATTCCAGTAACAATGGAAGAGTTTCAAAGCAATTTTAAACTTCAGCAGAATTCCGAGAACAATGGAAGAGTTCTGAAGCATTATTAAACATCAGCAGAATTTCAAGAATAATGGAAGAGTTCGGAAGCATTTTTAAACGTCTGCAGAATTCCGAGAACAATGGAAGAGTTCCGAAGGATTTTTAAATGTCAGCAGAATTCCCAGAACAATGGAAGAGTTCCGAAGGATTTTTAAACGTCAGCGGAATTCTGAGAACAATGGAAGAGCTCAGAAGCATTTTTAAACTCCGGCGGATTTACGAGAACAATGGAAGTGTTCAGAAGCATTTTTAAACTTCAGCGTAATTCTGAGAACAATGGAAGGGTTCAGAAGCATTTTTAAACTTCAGCAGAATTCCGAAAACAATGCAAGAGTTGCAATGCATTTTTAAACGTCAGCAGAATTCCGAGAAAAATGGAAGAGTTCCGAAGAATTTTTAAACGTCAGTGGAATTCCTTGAACAATGAAAGAGATCAGAAGCATTTTTAAACTTCAAAAGAATTCCGGGAACAATGGAAGAGTTCCGAAGCATTTTTAAATGTCAGCAGAATTCCGAGAACAATGGAAGAGTTCCAAAGGATTTTTAAACGTTTGCAGAATTCCGAGAACAATGGAAGAGTTCCGTAGCATTTTTAAACTTCAGAAGAATTCCAGGAACAATGGAAGAGTTCCGAAGCATTTTTAAACGTCAGCAGAATTCCTTGAACAATGAAAGAGTTCGGAAGCATTTTTAAACGTCAGCAGAATTCCGGGAACAATGGAACAGTTCCGAAGAATTTTTAAACGTCAGTGGAATTCCTTGAACAATGAAAGAGATCAGAAGCATTTTTAAACTTCAAAAGAATTCCGGGAACAATGGAAGAGTTCCGAAGCATTTTTAAATGTCAGCAGAATTCCGAGAACAATGGAAGAGTTCCGAAGCATTTTTAAACATCAGCAGAATTCTGGGAACAATGGAAGAGTTCCGAAGCATTTTTAAACTTCAGCGGAATTCCGAGAACAATGGATGAGTTTCGAAGCATTTTTAAACATCAGCAGAATTCCGGGAACAATGGAAGAGTTCCGAAGCATTTTTAAACTTCAGAAGAATTCCAGGAACAATGGAAGAGTTCCAAAGCATTTCTAAACTTCAGAAGAATTCCAGGAACAATGGAAGAGTTCCGAAGCATTTTTAAACTTCAGAAGAATTCCAGGAACAATGGAAGAGTTCCGAAGCATTTTTAAACTTCGGCGGATTTCCGAGAACAATGGAAGTGTTCAGAAGTATTTTTAAACTCCAGCGGGATTCCGAGAACAATGGAAGAGTTCCGAAGCATTTTTAAACGTCAGCAGAATTCCGGGAACAATGGAACAGTTCCAAAGAATTTTTAAACGTCAGTGGAATTCCTTGAACAATGATAGATATCAGAAGCATTTTTAAACTTCAAAAGAATTCCGGGAACAATGGAAGAGTTCCGAAGCATTTTTAAATGTCAGCAGAATTTCGAGAACAATGGAAGAGTTCCGAAGCACTTTTAAACATCAGCAGAATTCTGGGAACAATGGAAGAATTCCGAAGCATTTTTAAACTTTAGCGGAATTCCGAGAACAATGGATGAGTTCGGAAGCATTTTTAAACGTCAGCAGAATTCCGGGAACAATGGAACAGTTCCGAAGAATTTTTAAACGTCAGTGGAATTCCTTGAACAATGAAAGAGATCAGAAGCATTTTTAAACTTCAAAAGAATTCCGGGAACAATGGAAGAGTTCCGAAGCATTTTTAAATGTCAGCAGAATTCCGAGAACAATGGAAGAGTTCCGAAGCATTTTTAAACATCAGCCGAATTCTGGGAACAATGGAAGAGTTCCGAAGCATTTTTAAACTTCAGCGGATTTCCGAGAACAATGGAAGTGTTCCGAAGTATTTTTAAACGCCAGCGGGATTCCGTGAACTATGGAAGAGTTCCGAAGCATTTTTAAACGTTTGCAGAATTCCGAGAACAATGGAAGAGTTCCGTAGCATTTTTAAACTTCAGAAGAATTCCAGGAACAATGGAAGAGTTCAGAAGCATTTTTAAACGTCAGCAGAATTCCTTGAAATATGAAAGAGTTCGGAAGCATTTTTAAACGTCAGCAGAATTCCGGGAACAATGGAACAGTTCCGAAGAATTTTTAAACGTCAGTGGAATTCCTTGAACAATGAAAGAGATCAGAAGCATTTTTAAACTTCAAAAGAATTCCGGGAACATTGGAAGAGTTCCGAAGCATTTTTAAACTTCAGTGGAATTCTGAGAACAATGGAAGAGTTATGTAGCATTTTTAAACTTCAGAAGAATTCCAGTAACAATGGAAGAGTTTCAAAGCAATTTTAAACTTCAGCAGAATTCCGAGAACAATGGAAGAGTTCTGAAGCATTATTAAACATCAGCAGAATTTCAAGAATAATGGAAGAGTTCGGAAGCATTTTTAAACGTCTGCAGAATTCCGAGAACAATGGAAGAGTTCCGAAGGATTTTTAAATGTCAGCAGAATACCCAGAACAATGGAAGAGTTCCGAAGGATTTTTAAACGTCAGCGGAATTCTGAGAACAATGGAAGAGCTCAGAAGCATTTTTAAACTCCGGCGGATTTACGAGAACAATGGAAGTGTTCAGAAGCATTTTTAAACTTCAGCGTAATTCTGAGAACAATGGAAGGGTTCAGAAGCATTTTTAAACTTCAGCAGAATTCCGAAAACAATGCAAGAGTTGCAATGCATTTTTAAACGTCAGCAGAATTCCGAGAAAAATGGAAGAGTTCCGAAGAATTTTTAAACGTCAGTGGAATTCCTTGAACAATGAAAGAGATCAGAAGCATTTTTAAACTTCAAAAGAATTCCGGGAACAATGGAAGAGTTCCGAAGCATTTTTAAATGTCAGCAGAATTCCGAGAACAATGGAAGAGTTCCAAAGGATTTTTAAACGTTTGCAGAATTCCGAGAACAATGGAAGAGTTCCGTAGCATTTTTAAACTTCAGAAGAATTCCAGGAACAATGGAAGAGTTCCGAAGCATTTTTAAACGTCAGCAGAATTCCTTGAACAATGAAAGAGTTCGGAAGCATTTTTAAACGTCAGCAGAATTCCGGGAACAATGGAACAGTTCCGAAGAATTTTTAAACGTCAGTGGAATTCCTTGAACAATGAAAGAGATCAGAAGCATTTTTAAACTTCAAAAGAATTCCGGGAACAATGGAAGAGTTCCGAAGCATTTTTAAATGTCAGCAGAATTCCGAGAACAATGGAAGAGTTCCGAAGCATTTTTAAACATCAGCAGAATTCTGGGAACAATGGAAGAGTTCCGAAGCATTTTTAAACTTCAGCGGAATTCCGAGAACAATGGATGAGTTTCGAAGCATTTTTAAACATCAGCAGAATTCCGGGAACAATGGAAGAGTTCCGAAGCATTTTTAAACTTCAGAAGAATTCCAGGAACAATGGAAGAGTTCCAAAGCATTTTTAAACTTCAGAAGAATTCCAGGAACAATGGAAGAGTTCCGAAGCATTTTTAAACTTCAGAAGAATTCCAGGAACAATGGAAGAGTTCCGAAGCATTTTTAAACTTCGGCGGATTTCCGAGAACAATGGAAGTGTTCAGAAGTATTTTTAAACTCCAGCGGGATTCCGAGAACAATGGAAGAGTTCCGAAGCATTTTTAAACGTCAGCAGAATTCCGGGAACAATGGAACAGTTCCAAAGAATTTTTAAACGTCAGTGGAATTCCTTGAACAATGAAAGATATCAGAAGCATTTTTAAACTTCAAAAGAATTCCGGGAACAATGGAAGAGTTCCGAAGCATTTTTAAATGTCAGCAGAATTTCGAGAACAATGGAAGAGTTCCGAAGCACTTTTAAACATCAGCAGAATTCTGGGAACAATGGAAGAATTCCGAAGCATTTTTAAACTTTAGCGGAATTCCGAGAACAATGGATGAGTTCGGAAGCATTTTTAAACGTCAGCAGAATTCCGGGAACAATGGAACAGTTCCGAAGAATTTTTAAATGTCAGCAGAATTCCGAGAACAATGGAAGAGTTCTGAAGCATTTTTAAACATCAGCAGAATTCTGGGAACAATGGAAGAGTTCCGAAGCATTTTTAAACTTCAGCGGAATTCCGAGAACAATGGATGAGTTTCGAAGCATTTTTAAACATCAGCAGAATTCCGGGAACAATGGAAGAGTTCCGAAGCATTTTTAAACTTCAGAAGAATTCCAGGAACAATGGAAGAGTTCCAAAGCATTTTTAAACTTCAGAAGAATTCCAGGAACAATGGAAGAGTTCCGAAGCATTTTTAAACTTCGGCGGATTTCCGAGAACAATGGAAGTGTTCCGAAGTATTTTTAAACTCCAGCGGGATTCCGAGAACAATGGAAGAGTTCCGAAGCATTTTTAAACGTCTGCAGAATTCCGAGAACAATGGAAGAATTCCGAAGCATTTTTAAACGTCAGCGGAATTCCAAGAACAATGGAAGAGTTCCGAAGAATTTTTAAATGTCTGCGAATTTCGAGAACCATAGAAGAGTTCTGAAGGATTTTTAAACATCAGCGGAATTCCGTGAACATTGGAAGAGTTCCGAAGCATTTTTAAACTTCAGTGGAATTCTGAGAACAATGGAAGAGTTATGTAGCATTTTTAAACTTCAGAAGAATTCCAGTAACAATGGAAGAGTTTCAAAGCAATTTTAAACTTCAGCAGAATTCCGAGAACAATGGAAGAGTTCTGAAGCATTTTTAAACATCAGCAGAATTTCCAGAATAATGGAAGAGTTCCGAAGCATTTTTAAACGTCTGCAGAATTCCGAGAACAATGGAAGAGTTCCGAAGGATTTTTAAATGTCAGCAGAATTCCCAGAACAATGGAGAGTTCCAAAAGATTTTTAAACGTCAGCGGAATTCTGAGAACAATGGAAGAGTTCAGAAGCATTTTTAAACTCCGGCGGATTTCCGAGAACAATGGAAGTGTTCAGAAGCATTTTTAAACTTCAGCGTAATTCTGAGAACAATGGAAGGGTTCAGAAGCATTTTTAAACTTCAGCAGAATTCCGAAAACAACGCAGGAGTTGCAATGCATTTTTAAACGTCAGCAGAATTCCGAGAAAAATGGAAGAGTTCCGAAGCATTTTTAAATGTCAGCAGAATTTCGAGAACAATGGAAGAGTTCCAAAGCATTTTTAAACTTCAGTGGAATTCTGAGAACAATGGAAGAGTTCCGTAGCATTTTTAAACTTCAGAAGAATTCCAGGAACAATGGAAGAGTTCCGAAGCATTTTCAAACGTCAGCAGAATTCCTTGAACAATGAAAGAGTTCGGAAGCATTTTTAAACGTCAGCAGTATTCCGGGAACAATGGAACAGTTCCGAAGAATTTTTAAACGTCAGTGGAATTCCTTGAACAATGAAAGAGATCAGAAGCATTTTTAAACTTCAAAAGAATTCCGGGAACAATGGAAGAGTTCCGAAGCATTTTTAAATGTCAGCAGAATTCCGAGAACAATGGAAGAGTACCGAAGCATTTTTAAACATCAGCAGAATTCTGGGAACAATGGAAGAGTTCCGAAGCATTTTTAAAATTTAGCGGAATTCCGAGAACAATGGATGAGTTCCGAAGCATTTTTAAACCTCAGCAGAATTCCGGGAACAATGGAAGAGTTCTGAAGCATTTTTAAATGTCAGCAGAATTCCGAGAACAATGGAAGAGTTCCGAAGCATTTTTAAACATCATCAGAATTCTGGGAACAATGGAAGAGTTCCAAAGCATTTTTAAACTTCAGAAGAATTCCAGGAACAATGGAAGAGTTCCGAAGCATTTTTAAACTTCGGCGGATTTCCGATAACAATGGAAGTGTTCCGAAGTATTTTTAAACGCCAGCGTAATTCCGAGAACAGTGGAAGAGTTCCGAAGGATTATTAAATGTCAGCTGAATTCTGAGAACAATGGAAGAGTTCCGAAGCATTTTTAAACATCAGCGGAATTCCTTGAACAATGAAAGAGATCGGAAGCATTTTTAAACGTCAGCAGAATTTCGGGAACAATGGAAGAGTTCCGAAGCATTTTTAAACGTCTGCAGAATTCCGAGAACAATGGAAGAATTCCGAAGCATTTTTAAACGTCAGCGGAATTCCGAGAACAATGGAAGAGTTCCGAAGAATTTTTAAATGTCAGCGAATTTCGAGAACCATGGAAGAGTTCCGAAGGATTTTTAAACATCAGCGGAATTCCGTGAACATTTTAAGAGTTCCGAAGCATTTTTAAACTTCAGTGGAATTCTGAGAACAATGGAAGAGTTATGTAGCATTTTTAAACTTCAGAAGAATTCCAGTAACAATGGAAGAGTTTCAAAGCAATTTTAAACTTCAGCAGAATTCCGAGAACAATGGAAGAGTTCTGAAGCATTTTTAAACATCAGCAGAATTTCCAGAATAATGGAAGAGTTCCGAACCATTTTTAAACGTCTGCAGAATTCCGAGAACAATGGAAGAGTTCAGAAGGATTTTTAAATGTCAGCAGAATTCCCAGAACAATGGAGAGTTCCAAAAGATTTTTAAACGTCAGCGGAATTCCGAGAACAATGGAAGAGTTCAGAAGCATTTTTAAACTCCGGCGGATTTCCGAGAACAATGGAAGTGTTCAGAAGCATTTTTAAACTTCAGCGTAATTCTGAGAACAATGGAAGGGTTCAGAAGCATTTTTAAACTTCAGCAGAATTCCGAAAACAACGCAGGAGTTGCAATGCATTTTTAAACGTCAGCAGAATTCCGAGAAAAATGGAAGAGTTCCGAAGCATTTTTAAATGTCAGCAGAATTTCGAGAACAATGGAAGAGTTCCAAAGCATTTTTAAACTTCAGTGGAATCCTGAGAACAATGGAAGAGTTCCGTAGCATTTTTAAACTTCAGAAGAATTCCAGGAACAATGGCAGAGTTCCGAAGAATTTTTAAATGTCAGCGAATTTCGAGAACCATGGAAGAGTTCTGAAGGATTTTTAAACATCAGCGGAATTCCGTGAACATTGGAAGAGTTCCGAAGCATTTTTAAACTTCAGTGGAATTCTGAGAACAATGGAAGAGTTATGTAGCATTTTTAAACTTCAGAAGAATTCCAGTAACAATGGAAGAGTTTCAAAGCAATTTTAAACTTCAGCAGAATTCCGAGAACAATGGAAGAGTTCTGAAGCATTATTAAACATCAGCAGAATTTCAAGAATAATGGAAGAGTTCGGAAGCATTTTTAAACGTCTGCAGAATTCCGAGAACAATGGAAGAGTTCCGAAGGATTTTTAAATGTCAGCAGAATTCCCAGAACAATGGAAGAGTTCCGAAGGATTTTTAAACGTTAGCGGAATTCTGAGAACAATGGAAGAGCTCAGAAGCATTTTTAAACTCCGGCGGATTTACGAGAACAATGGAAGTGTTCAGAAGCATTTTTAAACTTCAGCGTAATTCTGAGAACAATGGAAGGGTTCAGAAGCATTTTTAAACTTCAGCAGAATTCCGAAAACAATGCAAGAGTTGCAATGCATTTTTAAACGTCAGCAGAATTCCGAGAAAAATGGAAGAGTTCCGAAGAATTTTTAAACGTCAGTGGAATTCCTTGAACAATGAAAGAGATCAGAAGCATTTTTAAACTTCAAAAGAATTCCGGGAACAATGGAAGAGTTCCGAAGCATTTTTAAATGTCAGCAGAATTCCGAGAACAATGGAAGAGTTCCAAAGGATTTTTAAACGTTTGCAGAATTCCGAGAACAATGGAAGAGTTCCGTAGCATTTTTAAACTTCAGAAGAATTCCAGGAACAATGGAAGAGTTCCGAAGCATTTTTAAACGTCAGCAGAATTCCTTGAACAATGAAAGAGTTCGGAAGCATTTTTAAACGTCAGCAGAATTCCGGGAACAATGGAACAGTTCCGAAGAATTTTTAAACGTCAGTGGAATTCCTTGAACAATGAAAGAGATCAGAAGCATTTTTAAACTTCAAAAGAATTCCGGGAACAATGGAAGAGTTCCGAAGCATTTTTAAATGTCAGCAGAATTCCGAGAACAATGGAAGAGTTCCGAAGCATTTTTAAACATCAGCAGAATTCTGGGAACAATGGAAGAGTTCCGAAGCATTTTTAAACTTCAGCGGAATTCCGAGAACAATGGATGAGTTTCGAAGCATTTTTAAACATCAGCAGAATTCCGGGAACAATGGAAGAGTTCCGAAGCATTTTTAAACTTCAGAAGAATTCCAGGAACAATGGAAGAGTTCCAAAGCATTTCTAAACTTCAGAAGAATTCCAGGAACAATGGAAGAGTTCCGAAGCATTTTTAAACTTCAGAAGAATTCCAGGAACAATGGAAGAGTTCCGAAGCATTTTTAAACTTCGGCGGATTTCCGAGAACAATGGAAGTGTTCAGAAGTATTTTTAAACTCCAGCGGGATTCCGAGAACAATGGAAGAGTTCCGAAGCATTTTTAAACGTCAGCAGAATTCCGGGAACAATGGAACTGTTCCAAAGAATTTTTAAACGTCAGTGGAATTCCTTGAACAATGATAGATATCAGAAGCATTTTTAAACTTCAAAAGAATTCCGGGAACAATGGAAGAGTTCCGAAGCATTTTTAAATGTCAGCAGAATTTCGAGAACAATGGAAGAGTTCCGAAGCACTTTTAAACATCAGCAGAATTCTGGGAACAATGGAAGAATTCCGAAGCATTTTTAAACTTTAGCGGAATTCCGAGAACAATGGATGAGTTCGGAAGCATTTTTAAACGTCAGCAGAATTCCGGGAACAATGGAACAGTTCCGAAGAATTTTTAAACGTCAGTGGAATTCCTTGAACAATGAAAGAGATCAGAAGCATTTTTAAACTTCAAAAGAATTCCGGGAACAATGGAAGAGTTCCGAAGCATTTTTAAATGTCAGCAGAATTCCGAGAACAATGGAAGAGTTCCGAAGCATTTTTAAACATCAGCCGAATTCTGGGAACAATGGAAGAGTTCCGAAGCATTTTTAAACTTCAGCGGATTTCCGAGAACAATGGAAGTGTTCCGAAGTATTTTTAAACGCCAGCGGGATTCCGTGAACTATGGAAGAGTTCCGAAGCATTTTTAAACGTTTGCAGAATTCCGAGAACAATGGAAGAGTTCCGTAGCATTTTTAAACTTCAGAAGAATTCCAGGAACAATGGAAGAGTTCAGAAGCATTTTTAAACGTCAGCAGAATTCCTTGAAATATGAAAGAGTTCGGAAGCATTTTTAAACGTCAGCAGAATTCCGGGAACAATGGAACAGTTCCGAAGAATTTTTAAACGTCAGTGGAATTCCTTGAACAATGAAAGAGATCAGAAGCATTTTTAAACTTCAAAAGAATTCCGGGAACATTGGAAGAGTTCCGAAGCATTTTTAAATGTCAGCAGAATTCTGGGAACAATGGAAGAGTTCCGAAGCATTTTTAAACTTCAGCGGAATTCCGAGAACAATGGATGAGTTTCGAAGCATTTTTAAACATCAGCAGAATTCCGGGAACAATGGAAGAGTTCCGAAGCATTTTTAAACTTCAGAAGAATTCCAGGAACAATGGAAGAGTTCCAAAGCATTTTTAAACTTCAGAAGAATTCCAGGAACAATGGAAGAGTTCCGAAGCATTTTTAAACTTCGGCGGATTTCCGAGAACAATGGAAGTGTTCCGAAGTATTTTTAAACTCCAGCGGGATTCCGAGAACAATGGAAGAGTTCCGAAGCATTTTTAAACGTCTGCAGAATTCCGAGAACAATGGAAGAATTCCGAAGCATTTTTAAACGTCAGCGGAATTCCAAGAACAATGGAAGAGTTCCGAAGAATTTTTAAATGTCTGCGAATTTCGAGAACCATAGAAGAGTTCTGAAGGATTTTTAAACATCAGCGGAATTCCGTGAACATTGGAAGAGTTCCGAAGCATTTTTAAACTTCAGTGGAATTCTGAGAACAATGGAAGAGTTATGTAGCATTTTTAAACTTCAGAAGAATTCCAGTAACAATGGAAGAGTTTCAAAGCAATTTTAAACTTCAGCAGAATTCCGAGAACAATGGAAGAGTTCTGAAGCATTTTTAAACATCAGCAGAATTTCCAGAATAATGGAAGAGTTCCGAAGCATTTTTAAACGTCTGCAGAATTCCGAGAACAATGGAAGAGTTCCGAAGGATTTTTAAATGTCAGCAGAATTCCCAGAACAATGGAGAGTTCCAAAAGATTTTTAAACGTCAGCGGAATTCTGAGAACAATGGAAGAGTTCAGAAGCATTTTTAAACTCCGGCGGATTTCCGAGAACAATGGAAGTGTTCAGAAGCATTTTTAAACTTCAGCGTAATTCTGAGAACAATGGAAGGGTTCAGAAGCATTTTTAAACTTCAGCAGAATTCCGAAAACAACGCAGGAGTTGCAATGCATTTTTAAACGTCAGCAGAATTCCGAGAAAAATGGAAGAGTTCCGAAGCATTTTTAAATGTCAGCAGAATTTCGAGAACAATGGAAGAGTTCCAAAGCATTTTTAAACTTCAGTGGAATTCTGAGAACAATGGAAGAGTTCCGTAGCATTTTTAAACTTCAGAAGAATTCCAGGAACAATGGAAGAGTTCCGAAGCATTTTCAAACGTCAGCAGAATTCCTTGAACAATGAAAGAGTTCGGAAGCATTTTTAAACGTCAGCAGTATTCCGGGAACAATGGAACAGTTCCGAAGAATTTTTAAACGTCAGTGGAATTCCTTGAACAATGAAAGAGATCAGAAGCATTTTTAAACTTCAAAAGAATTCCGGGAACAATGGAAGAGTTCCGAAGCATTTTTAAATGTCAGCAGAATTCCGAGAACAATGGAAGAGTACCGAAGCATTTTTAAACATCAGCAGAATTCTGGGAACAATGGAAGAGTTCCGAAGCATTTTTAAAATTTAGCGGAATTCCGAGAACAATGGATGAGTTCCGAAGCATTTTTAAACATCAGCAGAATTCCGGGAACAATGGAAGAGTTCTGAAGCATTTTTAAATGTCAGCAGAATTCCGAGAACAATGGAAGAGTTCCGAAGCATTTTTAAACATCAGCAGAATTCTGGGAACAATGGAAGAGTTCCAAAGCATTTTTAAACTTCAGAAGAATTCCAGGAACAATGGAAGAGTTCCGAAGCATTTTTAAACTTCGGCGGATTTCCGATAACAATGGAAGTGTTCCGAAGTATTTTTAAACGCCAGCGTAATTCCGAGAACAGTGGAAGAGTTCCGAAGGATTATTAAATGTCAGCTGAATTCTGAGAACAATGGAAGAGTTCCGAAGCATTTTTAAACATCAGCGGAATTCCTTGAACAATGAAAGAGATCGGAAGCATTTTTAAACGTCAGCAGAATTTCGGGAACAATGGAAGAGTTCCGAAGCATTTTTAAACGTCTGCAGAATTCCGAGAACAATGGAAGAATTCCGAAGCATTTTTAAACGTCAGTGGAATTCCGAGAACAATGGAAGAGTTCCGAAGAATTTTTAAATGTCAGCGAATTTCGAGAACCATGGAAGAGTTCCGAAGGATTTTTAAACATCAGCGGAATTCCGTGAACATTTTAAGAGTTCCGAAGCATTTTTAAACTTCAGTGGAATTCTGAGAACAATGGAAGAGTTATGTAGCATTTTTAAACTTCAGAAGAATTCCAGTAACAATGGAAGAGTTTCAAAGCAATTGTAAACTTCAGCAGAATTCCGAGAACAATGGAAGAGTTCTGAAGCACTTTTAAACATCAGCAGAATTTCCAGAATAATGGAAGAGTTCCGAAGCATTTTTAAACGTCTGCAGAATTCCGAGAACAATGGAAGAGTTCCGAAGGATTTTTAAATGTCAGCAGAATTCCCAGAACAATGGAGAGTTCCAAAAGATTTTTAAACGTCAGCGGAATTCCGAGAACAATGGAAGAGTTCAGAAGCATTTTTAAACTCCGGCGGATTTCCGAGAACAATGGAAGTGTTCAGAAGCATTTTTAAACTTCAGCGTAATTCTGAGAACAATGGAAGGGTTCAGAAGCATTTTTAAACTTCAGCAGAATTCCGAAAACAACGCAGGAGTTGCAATGCATTTTTAAACGTCAGCAGAATTCCGAGAAAAATGGAAGAGTTCCGAAGCATTTTTAAATGTCAGCAGAATTTCGAGAACAATGGAAGAGTTCCAAAGCATTTTTAAACTTCAGTGGAATTCTGAGAACAATGGAAGAGTTCCGTAGCATTTTTAAACTTCAGAAGAATTCCAGGAACAATGGAAGAGTTCCGAAGAATTTTTAAATGTCAGCGAATTTCGAGAACCATGGAAGAGGTCTGAAGGATTTTTAAACATCAGCGGAATTCCGTGAACATTGGAAGAGTTCCGAAGCATTTTTAAACTTCAGTGGAATTCTGAGAACAATGGAAGAGTTATGTAGCATTTTTAAACTTCAGAAGAATTCCAGTAACAATGGAAGAGTTTCAAAGCAATTTTAAACTTCAGCAGAATTCCGAGAACAATGGAAGAGTTCTGAAGCATTATTAAACATCAGCAGAATTTCAAGAATAATGGAAGAGTTCCGAAGCATTTTTAAACGTCTGCAGAATTCCGAGAACAATGGAAGAGTTCCGAAGGATTTTTAAATGTCAGCAGAATTCCCAGAACAATGGAAGAGTTCCGAAGGATTTTTAAACGTCAGCGGAATTCTGAGAACAATGGAAGAGCTCAGAAGCATTTTTAAACTCCGGCGGATTTCCGAGAACAATGGAAGTGTTCAGAAGCATTTTTAAACTTCAGCGTAATTCTGAGAACAATGGAAGGGTTCAGAAGCATTTTTAAACTTCAGCAGAATTCCGAAAACAATGCAAGAGTTGCAATGCATTTTTAAACGTCAGCAGAATTCCGAGAAAAATGGAAGAGTTCCGAAGAATTTTTAAACGTCAGTGGAATTCCTTGAACAATGAAAGAGATCAGAAGCATTTTTAAACTTCAAAAGAATTCCGGGAACAATGGAAGAGTTCCGAAGCATTTTTAAATGTCAGCAGAATTCCGAGAACAATGGAAGAGTTCCAAAGGATTTTTAAACGTTTGCAGAATTCCGAGAACAATGGAAGAGTTCCGTAGCATTTTTAAACTTCAGAAGAATTCCAGGAACAATGGAACAGTTCCGAAGCATTTTTAAACGTCAGCAGAATTCCTTGAACAATGAAAGAGTTCGGAAGCATTTTTAAACGTCAGCAGAATTCCGGGAACAATGGAACAGTTCCGAAGAATTTTTAAACGTCAGTGGAATTCCTTGAACAATGAAAGAGATCAGAAGCATTTTTAAACTTCAAAAGAATTCCGGGAACAATGGAAGAGTTCCGAAGCATTTTTAAATGTCAGCAGAATTCCGAGAACAATGGAAGAGTTCCGAAGCATTTTTAAACTTCAGAAGAATTCCAGGAACAATGGAAGTGTTCCAAAGCATTTTTAAACTTCAGAAGAATTCCAGGAACAATGGAAGAGTTCCGAAGCATTTTTAAACTTCAGAAGAATTCCAGGAACAATGGAAGAGTTCCGAAGCATTTTTAAACTTCAGCGGAATTCCGAGAACAATGGATGAGTTTCGAAGCATTTTTAAACATCAGCAGAATTCCGGGAACAATGGAAGAGTTCCGAAGCATTTTTAAACTTCAGAAGAATTCCAGGAACAATGGAAGAGTTCCAAAGCATTTTTAAACTTCAGAAGAATTCCAGGAACAATGGAAGAGTTCCGAAGCATTTTTAAACTTCGGCGGATTTCCGAGAACAATGGAAGTGTTCCGAAGTATTTTTAAACTCCAGCGGGATTCCGAGAACAATGGAAGAGTTCCGAAGCATTTTTAAACGTCTGCAGAATTCCGAGAACAATGGAAGAATTCCGAAGCATTTTTAAACGTCAGCGGAATTCCAAGAACAATGGAAGAGTTCCGAAGAATTTTTAAATGTCTGCGAATTTCGAGAACCATAGAAGAGTTCTGAAGGATTTTTAAACATCAGCGGAATTCCGTGAACATTGGAAGAGTTCCGAAGCATTTTTAAACTTCAGTGGAATTCTGAGAACAATGGAAGAGCTCAGAAGCATTTTTAAACTCCGGCGGATTTCCGAGAACAATGGAAGTGTTCACAAGCATTTTTAAACTTCAGCGTAATTCTGAGAACAATGGAAGGGTTCAGAAGCATTTTTAAACTTCAGCAGAATTCCGAAAACAACGCAGGAGTTGCAATGCATTTTTAAACGTCAGCAGAATTCCGAGAAAAATGGAAGAGTTCCGAAGCATTTTTAAATGTCAGCAGAATTTCGAGAACAATGGAAGAGTTCCAAAGCATTTTTAAACTTCAGTGGAATTCTGAGAACAATGGAAGAGTTCCGTAGCATTTTTAAACTTCAGAAGAATTCCAGGAACAATGGAAGAGTTCCGAAGAATTTTTAAATGTCAGCGAATTTCGAGAACCATGGAAGAGGTCTGAAGGATTTTTAAACATCAGCGGAATTCCGTGAACATTGGAAGAGTTCCGAAGCATTTTTAAACTTCAGTGGAATTCTGAGAACAATGGAAGAGTTATGTAGCATTTTTAAACTTCAGAAGAATTCCAGTAACAATGGAAGAGTTTCAAAGCAATTTTAAACTTCAGCAGAATTCCGAGAACAATGGAAGAGTTCTGAAGCATTATTAAACATCAGCAGAATTTCAAGAATAATGGAAGAGTTCCGAAGCATTTTTAAACGTCTGCAGAATTCCGAGAACAATGGAAGAGTTCCGAAGGATTTTTAAATGTCAGCAGAATTCCCAGAACAATGGAAGAGTTCCGAAGGATTTTTAAACGTCAGCGGAATTCTGAGAACAATGGAAGAGCTCAGAAGCATTTTTAAACTCCGGCGGATTTCCGAGAACAATGGAAGTGTTCAGAAGCATTTTTAAACTTCAGCGTAATTCTGAGAACAATGGAAGGGTTCAGAAGCATTTTTAAACTTCAGCAGAATTCCGAAAACAATGCAAGAGTTGCAATGCATTTTTAAACGTCAGCAGAATTCCGAGAAAAATGGAAGAGTTCCGAAGAATTTTTAAACGTCAGTGGAATTCCTTGAACAATGAAAGAGATCAGAAGCATTTTTAAACTTCAAAAGAATTCCGGGAACAATGGAAGAGTTCCGAAGCATTTTTAAATGTCAGCAGAATTCCGAGAACAATGGAAGAGTTCCAAAGGATTTTTAAACGTTTGCAGAATTCCGAGAACAATGGAAGAGTTCCGTAGCATTTTTAAACTTCAGAAGAATTCCAGGAACAATGGAAGAGTTCCGAAGCATTTTTAAACGTCAGCAGAATTCCTTGAACAATGAAAGAGTTCGGAAGCATTTTTAAACGTCAGCAGAATTCCGGGACAAATGGAACAGTTCCGAAGAATTTTTAAACGTCAGTGGAATTCCTTGAACAATGAAAGAGATCAGAAGCATTTTTAAACTTCAAAAGAATTCCGGGAACAATGGAAGAGTTCCGAAGCATTTTTAAATGTCAGCAGAATTCCGAGAACAATGGAAGAGTTCCGAAGCATTTTTAAACTTCAGAAGAATTCCAGGAACAATGGAAGTGTTCCAAAGCATTTTTAAACTTCAGAAGAATTCCAGGAACAATGGAAGAGTTCCGAAGCATTTTTAAACTTCAGAAGAATTCCAGGAACAATGGAAGAGTTCCGAAGCATTTTTAAACTTCAGCGGAATTCCGAGAACAATGGATGAGTTTCGAAGCATTTTAAACATCAGCAGAATTCCGGGAACAATGGAAGAGTTCCGAAGCATTTTTAAACTTCAGAAGAATTCCAGGAACAATGGAAGAGTTCCAAAGCATTTTTAAACTTCAGAAGAATTCCAGGAACAATGGAAGAGTTCCGAAGCATTTTTAAACTTCGGCGGATTTCCGAGAACAATGGAAGTGTTCCGAAGTATTTTTAAACTCCAGCGGGATTCCGAGAACAATGGAAGAGTTCCGAAGCATTTTTAAACGTCTGCAGAATTCCGAGAAC
This sequence comes from Phyllobates terribilis, assembly GCF_046119375.1. Taxonomy (NCBI): domain Eukaryota; kingdom Metazoa; phylum Chordata; class Amphibia; order Anura; family Dendrobatidae; genus Phyllobates; species Phyllobates terribilis. Next base: position 553,497,124 of record NW_027362762.1, read on the forward strand.
AATGGAAGAATTCCGAAGCATTTTTAAACGTCAGCGGAATTCCAAGAACAATGGAAGAGTTCCGAAGAATTTTTAAATGTCTGCGAATTTCGAGAACCATAGAAGAGTTCTGAAGGATTTTTAAACATCAGCGGAATTCCGTGAACATTGGAAGAGTTCCGAAGCATTTTTAAACTTCAGTGGAATTCTGAGAACAATGGAAGAGCTCAGAAGCATTTTTAAACTCCGGCGGATTTCCGAGAACAATGGAAGTGTTCACAAGCATTTTTAAACTTCAGCGTAATTCTGAGAACAATGGAAGGGTTCAGAAGCATTTTTAAACTTCAGCAGAATTCCGAAAACAATGCAAGAGTTGCAATGCATTTTTAAACGTCAGCAGAATTCCGAGAAAAATGGAAGAGTTCCGAAGAATTTTTAAACGTCAGTGGAATTCCTTGAACAATGAAAGAGATCAGAAGCATTTTTAAACTTCAAAAGAATTCCGGGAACAATGGAAGAGTTCCGAAGCATTTTTAAATGTCAGCAGAATTCCGAGAACAATGGAAGAGTTCCAAAGGATTTTTAAACGTTTGCAGAATTCCGAGAACAATGGAAGAGTTCCGTAGCATTTTTAAACTTCAGAAGAATTCCAGGAACAATGGAAGAGTTCCGAAGCATTTTTAAACGTCAGCAGAATTCCTTGAACAATGAAAGAGTTCGGAAGCATTTTTAAACGTCAGCAGAATTCCGGGAACAATGGAACAGTTCCGAAGAATTTTTAAACGTCAGTGGAATTCCTTGAACAATGAAAGAGATCAGAAGCATTTTTAAACTTCAAAAGAATTCCGGGAACAATGGAAGAGTTCCGAAGCATTTTTAAATGTCAGCAGAATTCCGAGAACAATGGAAGAGTTCCGAAGCATTTTTAAACTTCAGAAGAATTCCAGGAACAATGGAAGTGTTCCAAAGCATTTTTAAACTTCAGAAGAATTCCAGGAACAATGGAAGAGTTCCGAAGCATTTTTAAACTTCAGAAGAATTCCAGGAACAATGGAAGAGTTCCGAAGCATTTTTAAACTTCAGCGGAATTCCGAGAACAATGGATGAGTTTCGAAGCATTTTTAAACATCAGCAGAATTCCGGGAACAATGGAAGTGTTCCGAAGTATTTTTAAACTCCAGCGGGATTCCGAGAACAATGGAAGAGTTCCGAAGCATTTTTAAACGTCTGCAGAATTCCGAGAACAATGGAAGAATTCCGAAGCATTTTTAAACGTCAGCGGAATTCCAAGAACAATGGAAGAGTTCCGAAGAATTTTTAAATGTCTGCGAATTTCGAGAACCATAGAAGAGTTCTGAAGGATTTTTAAACATCAGCGGAATTCCGTGAACATTGGAAGAGTTCCGAAGCAATTTTAAACTTCAGCAGAATTCCGAGAACAATGGAAGAGTTCTGAAGCATTTTTAAACATCAGCAGAATTTCCAGAATAATGGAAGAGTTCCGAAGCATTTTTAAACGTCTGCAGAATTCCGAGAACAATGGAAGAGTTCCGAAGGATTTTTAAATGTCAGCAGAATTCCCAGAACAATGGAGAGTTCCAAAAGATTTTTAAACGTCAGCGGAATTCTGAGAACAATGGAAGAGTTCAGAAGCATTTTTAAACTCCGGCGGATTTCCGAGAACAATGGAAGTGTTCAGAAGCATTTTTAAACTTCAGCGTAATTCTGAGAACAATGGAAGGGTTCAGAAGCATTTTTAAACTTCAGCAGAATTCCGAAAACAACGCAGGAGTTGCAATGCATTTTTAAACGTCAGCAGAATTCCGAGAAAAATGGAAGAGTTCCGAAGCATTTTTAAATGTCAGCAGAATTTCGAGAACAATGGAAGAGTTCCAAAGCATTTTTAAACTTCAGTGGAATTCTGAGAACAATGGAAGAGTTCCGTAGCATTTTTAAACTTCAGAAGAATTCCAGGAACAATGGAAGAGTTCCGAAGAATTTTTAAATGTCAGCGAATTTCGAGAACCATGGAAGAGGTCTGAAGGATTTTTAAACATCAGCGGAATTCCGTGAACATTGGAAGAGTTCCGAAGCATTTTTAAACTTCAGTGGAATTCTGAGAACAATGGAAGAGTTATGTAGCATTTTTAAACTTCAGAAGAATTCCAGTAACAATGGAAGAGTTTCAAAGCAATTTTATACTTCAGCAGAATTCCGAGAACAATGGAAGAGTTCTGAAGCATTATTAAACATCAGCAGAATTTCAAGAATAATGGAAGAGTTCCGAAGCATTTTTAAACGTCTGCAGAATTCCGAGAACAATGGAAGAGTTCCGAAGGATTTTTAAATGTCAGCAGAATTCCCAGAACAATGGAAGAGTTCCGAAGGATTTTTAAACGTCAGCGGAATTCTGAGAACAATGGAAGAGCTCAGAAGCATTTTTAAACTCCGGCGGATTTCCGAGAACAATGGAAGTGTTCAGAAGCATTTTTAAACTTCAGCGTAATTCTGAGAACAATGGAAGGGTTCAGAAGCATTTTTAAACTTCAGCAGAATTCCGAAAACAATGCAAGAGTTGCAATGCATTTTTAAACGTCAGCAGAATTCCGAGAAAAATGGAAGAGTTCCGAAGAATTTTTAAACGTCAGTGGAATTCCTTGAACAATGAAAGAGATCAGAAGCATTTTTAAACTTCAAAAGAATTCCGGGAACAATGGAAGAGTTCCGAAGCATTTTTAAATGTCAGCAGAATTCCGAGAACAATGGAAGAGTTCCAAAGGATTTTTAAACGTTTGCAGAATTCCGAGAACAATGGAAGAGTTCCGTAGCATTTTTAAACTTCAGAAGAATTCCAGGAACAATGGAAGAGTTCCGAAGCATTTTTAAACGTCAGCAGAATTCCTTGAACAATGAAAGAGTTCGGAAGCATTTTTAAACGTCAGCAGAATTCCGGGAACAATGGAACAGTTCCGAAGAATTTTTAAACGTCAGTGGAATTCCTTGAACAATGAAAGAGATCAGAAGCATTTTTAAACTTCAAAAGAATTCCGGGAACAATGGAAGAGTTCCGAAGCATTTTTAAATGTCAGCAGAATTCCGAGAACAATGGAAGAGTTCCGAAGCATTTTTAAACTTCAGAAGAATTCCAGGAACAATGGAAGTGTTCCAAAGCATTTTTAAACTTCAGAAGAATTCCAGGAACAATGGAAGAGTTCCGAAGCATTTTTAAACTTCAGAAGAATTCCAGGAACAATGGAAGAGTTCCGAAGCATTTTTAAACTTCAGCGGAATTCCGAGAACAATGGATGAGTTTCGAAGCATTTTTAAACATCAGCAGAATTCCGGGAACAATGGAAGAGTTCCGAAGCATTTTTAAACTTCAGAAGAATTCCAGGAACAATGGAAGAGTTCCAAAGCATTTTTAAACTTCAGAAGAATTCCAGGAACAATGGAAGAGTTCCGAAGCATTTTTAAACTTCGGCGGATTTCCGAGAACAATGGAAGTGTTCCGAAGTATTTTTAAACTCCAGCGGGATTCCGAGAACAATGGAAGAGTTCCGAAGCATTTTTAAACGTCTGCAGAATTCCGAGAACAATGGAAGAATTCCGAAGCATTTTTAAACGTCAGCGGAATTCCAAGAACAATGGAAGAGTTCCGAAGAATTTTTAAATGTCTGCGAATTTCGAGAACCATAGAAGAGTTCTGAAGGATTTTTAAACATCAGCGGAATTCCGTGAACATTGGAAGAGTTCCGAAGCATTTTTAAACTTCAGTGGAATTCTGAGAACAATGGAAGAGTTATGTAGCATTTTTAAACTTCAGAAGAATTCCAGTAACAATGGAAGAGTTTCAAAGCAATTTTAAACTTCAGCAGAATTCCGAGAACAATGGAAGAGTTCTGAAGCATTTTTAAACATCAGCAGAATTTCCAGAATAATGGAAGAGTTCCGAAGCATTTTTAAACGTCTGCAGAATTCCGAGAACAATGGAAGAGTTCCGAAGGATTTTTAAATGTCAGCAGAATTCCCAGAACAATGGAGAGTTCCAAAAGATTTTTAAACGTCAGCGGAATTCTGAGAACAATGGAAGAGTTCAGAAGCATTTTTAAACTCCGGCGGATTTCCGAGAACAATGGAAGTGTTCAGAAGCATTTTTAAACTTCAGCGTAATTCTGAGAACAATGGAAGGGTTCAGAAGCATTTTTAAACTTCAGCAGAATTCCGAAAACAACGCAGGAGTTGCAATGCATTTTTAAACGTCAGCAGAATTCCGAGAAAAATGGAAGAGTTCCGAAGCATTTTTAAATGTCAGCAGAATTTCGAGAACAATGGAAGAGTTCCAAAGCATTTTTAAACTTCAGTGGAATTCTGAGAACAATGGAAGAGTTCCGTAGCATTTTTAAACTTCAGAAGAATTCCAGGAACAATGGAAGAGTTCCGAAGCATTTTCAAACGTCAGCAGAATTCCTTGAACAATGAAAGAGTTCGGAAGCATTTTTAAACGTCAGCAGTATTCCGGGAACAATGGAACAGTTCCGAAGAATTTTTAAACGTCAGTGGAATTCCTTGAACAATGAAAGAGATCAGAAGCATTTTTAAACTTCAAAAGAATTCCGGGAACAATGGAAGAGTTCCGAAGCATTTTTAAATGTCAGCAGAATTCCGAGAACAATGGAAGAGTACCGAAGCATTTTTAAACATCAGCAGAATTCTGGGAACAATGGAAGAGTTCCGAAGCATTTTTAAAATTTAGCGGAATTCCGAGAACAATGGATGAGTTCCGAAGCATTTTTAAACATCAGCAGAATTCCGGGAACAATGGAAGAGTTCTGAAGCATTTTTAAATGTCAGCAGAATTCCGAGAACAATGGAAGAGTTCCGAAGCATTTTTAAACATCAGCAGAATTCTGGGAACATTGGAAGAGTTCCAAAGCATTTTTAAACTTCAGAAGAATTCCAGGAACAATGGAAGAGTTCCGAAGCATTTTTAAACTTCGGCGGATTTCCGATAACAATGGAAGTGTTCCGAAGTATTTTTAAACGCCAGCGTAATTCCGAGAACAGTGGAAGAGTTCCGAAGGATTATTAAATGTCAGCTGAATTCTGAGAACAATGGAAGAGTTCCGAAGCATTTTTAAACATCAGCGGAATTCCTTGAACAATGAAAGAGATCGGAAGCATTTTTAAACGTCAGCAGAATTTCGGGAACAATGGAAGAGTTCCGAAGCATTTTTAAACGTCTGCAGAATTCCGAGAACAATGGAAGAATTCCGAAGCATTTTTAAACGTCAGCGGAATTCCGAGAACAATGGAAGAGTTCCGAAGAATTTTTAAATGTCAGCGAATTTCGAGAACCATGGAAGAGTTCCGAAGGATTTTTAAACATCAGCGGAATTCCGTGAACATTTTAAGAGTTCCGAAGCATTTTTAAACTTCAGTGGAATTCTGAGAACAATGGAAGAGTTATGTAGCATTTTTAAACTTCAGAAGAATTCCAGTAACAATGGAAGAGTTTCAAAGCAATTTTAAACTTCAGCAGAATTCCGAGAACAATGGAAGAGTTCTGAAGCATTTTTAAACATCAGCAGAATTTCCAGAATAATGGAAGAGTTCCGAAGCATTTTTAAACGTCTGCAGAATTCCGAGAACAATGGAAGAGTTCCGAAGGATTTTTAAATGTCAGCAGAATTCCCAGAACAATGGAGAGTTCCAAAAGATTTTTAAACGTCAGCGGAATTCCGAGAACAATGGAAGAGTTCAGAAGCATTTTTAAACTCCGGCGGATTTCCGAGAACAATGGAAGTGTTCAGAAGCATTTTTAAACTTCAGCGTAATTCTGAGAACAATGGAAGGGTTCAGAAGCATTTTTAAACTTCAGCAGAATTCCGAAAACAACGCAGGAGTTGCAATGCATTTTTAAACGTCAGCAGAATTCCGAGAAAAATGGAAGAGTTCCGAAGCATTTTTAAATGTCAGCAGAATTTCGAGAACAATGGAAGAGTTCCAAAGCATTTTTAAACTTCAGTGGAATTCTGAGAACAATGGAAGAGTTCCGTAGCATTTTTAAACTTCAGAAGAATTCCAGGAACAATGGAAGAGTTCCGAAGAATTTTTAAATGTCAGCGAATTTCGAGAACCATGGAAGAGGTCTGAAGGATTTTTAAACATCAGCGGAATTCCGTGAACATTGGAAGAGTTCCGAAGCATTTTTAAACTTCAGTGGAATTCTGAGAACAATGGAAGAGTTATGTAGCATTTTTAAACTTCAGAAGAATTCCAGTAACAATGGAAGAGTTTCAAAGCAATTTTAAACTTCAGCAGAATTCCGAGAACAATGGAAGAGTTCTGAAGCATTATTAAACATCAGCAGAATTTCAAGAAAAATGGAAGAGTTCCGAAGCATTTTTAAACGTCTGCAGAATTCCGAGAACAATGGAAGAGTTCCGAAGGATTTTTAAATGTCAGCAGAATTCCCAGAACAATGGAAGAGTTCCGAAGGATTTTTAAACGTCAGCGGAATTCTGAGAACAATGGAAGAGCTCAGAAGCATTTTTAAACTCCGGCGGATTTCCGAGAACAATGGAAGTGTTCAGAAGCATTTTTAAACTTCAGCGTAATTCTGAGAACAATGGAAGGGTTCAGAAGCATTTTTAAACTTCAGCAGAATTCCGAAAACAATGCAAGAGTTGCAATGCATTTTTAAACGTCAGCAGAATTCCGAGAAAAATGGAAGAGTTCCGAAGAATTTTTAAACGTCAGTGGAATTCCTTGAACAATGAAAGAGATCAGAAGCATTTTTAAACTTCAAAAGAATTCCGGGAACAATGGAAGAGTTCCGAAGCATTTTTAAATGTCAGCAGAATTCCGAGAACAATGGAAGAGTTCCAAAGGATTTTTAAACGTTTGCAGAATTCCGAGAACAATGGAAGAGTTCCGTAGCATTTTTAAACTTCAGAAGAATTCCAGGAACAATGGAAGAGTTCCGAAGCATTTTTAAACGTCAGCAGAATTCCTTGAACAATGAAAGAGTTCGGAAGCATTTTTAAACGTCAGCAGAATTCCGGGAACAATGGAACAGTTCCGAAGAATTTTTAAACGTCAGTGGAATTCCTTGAACAATGAAAGAGATCAGAAGCATTTTTAAACTTCAAAAGAATTCCGGGAACAATGGAAGAGTTCCGAAGCATTTTTAAATGTCAGCAGAATTCCGAGAACAATGGAAGAGTTCCGAAGCATTTTTAAACTTCAGAAGAATTCCAGGAACAATGGAAGTGTTCCAAAGCATTTTTAAACTTCAGAAGAATTCCAGGAACAATGGAAGAGTTCCGAAGCATTTTTAAACTTCAGAAGAATTCCAGGAACAATGGAAGAGTTCCGAAGCATTTTTAAACTTCAGCGGAATTCCGAGAACAATGGATGAGTTTCGAAGCATTTTTAAACATCAGCAGAATTCCGGGAACAATGGAAGAGTTCCGAAGCATTTTTAAACTTCAGAAGAATTCCAGGAACAATGGAAGAGTTCCAAAGCATTTTTAAACTTCAGAAGAATTCCAGGAACAATGGAAGAGTTCCGAAGCATTTTTAAACTTCGGCGGATTTCCGAGAACAATGGAAGTGTTCCGAAGTATTTTTAAACTCCAGCGGGATTCCGAGAACAATGGAAGAGTTCCGAAGCATTTTTAAACGTCTGCAGAATTCCGAGAACAATGGAAGAATTCCGAAGCATTTTTAAACGTCAGCGGAATTCCAAGAACAATGGAAGAGTTCCGAAGAATTTTTAAATGTCTGCGAATTTCGAGAACCATAGAAGAGTTCTGAAGGATTTTTAAACATCAGCGGAATTCCGTGAACATTGGAAGAGTTCCGAAGCATTTTTAAACTTCAGTGGAATTCTGAGAACAATGGAAGAGCTCAGAAGCATTTTTAAACTCCGGCGGATTTCCGAGAACAATGGAAGTGTTCAGAAGCATTTTTAAACTTCAGCGTAATTCTGAGAACAATGGAAGGGTTCAGAAGCATTTTTAAATTTCAGCAGAATTCCGAAAACAATGCAAGAGTTGCAATGCATTTTTAAACGTCAGCAGAATTCCGAGAAAAATGGAAGAGTTCCGAAGAATTTTTAAACGTCAGTGGAATTCCTTGAACAATGAAAGAGATCAGAAGCATTTTTAAACTTCAAAAGAATTCCGGGAACAATGGAAGAGTTCCGAAGCATTTTTAAATGTCAGCAGAATTCCGAGAACAATGGAAGAGTTCCAAAGGATTTTTAAACGTTTGCAGAATTCCGAGAACAATGGAAGAGTTCCGTAGCATTTTTAAACTTCAGAAGAATTCCAGGAACAATGGAAGAGTTCCGAAGCATTTTTAAACGTCAGCAGAATTCCTTGAACAATGAAAGAGTTCGGAAGCATTTTTAAACGTCAGCAGAATTCCGGGAACAATGGAACAGTTCCGAAGAATTTTTAAACGTCAGTGGAATTCCTTGAACAATGAAAGAGATCAGAAGCATTTTTAAACTTCAAAAGAATTCCGGGAACAATGGAAGAGTTCCGAAGCATTTTTAAATGTCAGCAGAATTCCGAGAACAATGGAAGAGTTCCGAAGCATTTTTAAACTTCAGAAGAATTCCAGGAACAATGGAAGTGTTCCAAAGCATTTTTAAACTTCAGAAGAATTCCAGGAACAATGGAAGAGTTCCGAAGCATTTTTAAACTTCAGAAGAATTCCAGGAACAATGGAAGAGTTCCGAAGCATTTTTAAACTTCAGCGGAATTCCGAGAACAATGGATGAGTTTCGAAGCATTTTTAAACATCAGCAGAATTCCGGGAACAATGGAAGTGTTCCGAAGTATTTTTAAACTCCAGCGGGATTCCGAGAACAATGGAAGAGTTCCGAAGCATTTTTAAACGTCTGCAGAATTCCGAGAACAATGGAAGAATTCCGAAGCATTTTTAAACGTCAGCGGAATTCCAAGAACAATGGAAGAGTTCCGAAGAATTTTTAAATGTCTGCGAATTTCGAGAACCATAGAAGAGTTCTGAAGGATTTTTAAACATCAGCGGAATTCCGTGAACATTGGAAGAGTTCCGAAGCAATTTTAAACTTCAGCAGAATTCCGAGAACAATGGAAGAGTTCTGAAGCATTTTTAAACATCAGCAGAATTTCCAGAATAATGGAAGAGTTCCGAAGCATTTTTAAACGTCTGCAGAATTCCGAGAACAATGGAAGAGTTCCGAAGGATTTTTAAATGTCAGCAGAATTCCCAGAACAATGGAGAGTTCCAAAATATTTTTAAACGTCAGCGGAATTCTGAGAACAATGGAAGAGTTCAGAAGCATTTTTAAACTCCGGCGGATTTCCGAGAACAATGGAAGTGTTCAGAAGCATTTTTAAACTTCAGCGTAATTCTGAGAACAATGGAAGGGTTCAGAAGCATTTTTAAACTTCAGCAGAATTCCGAAAACAACGCAGGAGTTGCAATGCATTTTTAAACGTCAGCAGAATTCCGAGAAAAATGGAAGAGTTCCGAAGCATTTTTAAATGTCAGCAGAATTTCGAGAACAATGGAAGAGTTCCAAAGCATTTTTAAACTTCAGTGGAATTCTGAGAACAATGGAAGAGTTCCGTAGCATTTTTAAACTTCAGAAGAATTCCAGGAACAATGGAAGAGTTCCGAAGAATTTTTAAATGTCAGCGAATTTCGAGAACCATGGAAGAGGTCTGAAGGATTTTTAAACATCAGCGGAATTCCGTGAATATTGGAAGAGTTCCGAAGCATTTTTAAACTTCAGTGGAATTCTGAGAACAATGGAAGAGTTATGTAGCATTTTTAAACTTCAGAAGAATTCCAGTAACAATGGAAGAGTTTCAAAGCAATTTTAAACTTCAGCAGAATTCCGAGAACAATGGAAGAGTTCTGAAGCATTATTAAACATCAGCAGAATTTCAAGAATAATGGAAGAGTTCCGAAGCATTTTTAAACGTCTGCAGAATTCCGAGAACAATGGAAGAGTTCCGAAGGATTTTTAAATGTCAGCAGAATTCCCAGAACAATGGAAGAGTTCCGAAGGATTTTTAAACGTCAGCGGAATTCTGAGAACAATGGAAGAGCTCAGAAGCATTTTTAAACTCCGGCGGATTTCCGAGAACAATGGAAGTGTTCAGAAAAATTTTTAAACTTCAGCGTAATTCTGAGAACAATGGAAGGGTTCAGAAGCATTTTTAAACTTCAGCAGAATTCCGAACACAATGCAAGAGTTGCAATGCATTTTTAAACGTCAGCAGAATTCCGAGAAAAATGGAAGAGTTCCGAAGAATTTTTAAACGTCAGTGGAATTCCTTGAACAATGAAAGAGATCAGAAGCATTTTTAAACTTCAAAAGAATTCCGGGAACAATGGAAGAGTTCCGAAGCATTTTTAAATGTCAGCAGAATTCCGAGAACAATGGAAGAGTTCCAAAGGATTTTTAAACGTTTGCAGAATTCCGAGAACAATGGAAGAGTTCCGTAGCATTTTTAAACTTCAGAAGAATTCCAGGAACAATGGAAGAGTTCCGAAGCATTTTTAAACGTCAGCAGAATTCCTTGAACAATGAAAGAGTTCGGAAGCATTTTTAAACGTCAGCAGAATTCCGGGAACAATGGAACAGTTCCGAAGAATTTTTAAACGTCAGTGGAATTCCTTGAACAATGAAAGAGATCAGAAGCATTTTTAAACTTCAAAAGAATTCCGGGAACAATGGAAGAGTTCCGAAGCATTTTTAAATGTCAGCAGAATTCCGAGAACAATGGAAGAGTTCCGAAGCATTTTTAAACTTCAGAAGAATTCCAGGTACAATGGAAGTGTTCCAAAGCATTTTTAAACTTCAGAAGAATTCCAGGAACAATGGAAGAGTTCCGAAGCATTTTTAAACTTCAGAAGAATTCCAGGAACAATGGAAGAGTTCCGAAGCATTTTTAACCTTCAGCGGAATTCCGAGAACAATGGATGAGTTTCGAAGCATTTTTAAACATCAGCAGAATTCCGGGAACAATGGAAGAGTTCCGAAGCATTTTTAAACTTCAGAAGAATTCCAGGAACAATGGAAGAGTTCCAAAGCATTTTTAAACTTCAGAAGAATTCCAGGAACAATGGAAGAGTTCCGAAGCATTTTTAAACTTCGGCGGATTTCCGAGAACAATGGAAGTGTTCCGAAGTATTTTTAAACTCCAGCGGGATTCCGAGAACAATGGAAGAGTTCCGAAGCATTTTTAAACGTCTGCAGAATTCCGAGAACAATGGAAGAATTCCGAAGCATTTTTAAACGTCAGCGGAATTCCAAGAACAATGGAAGAGTTCCGAAGAATTTTTAAATGTCTGCGAATTTCGAGAACCATAGAAGAGTTCTGAAGGATTTTTAAACATCAGCGGAATTCCGTGAACATTGGAAGAGTTCCGAAGCATTTTTAAACTTCAGTGGAATTCTGAGAACAATGGAAGAGTTATGTAGCATTTTTAAACTTCAGAAGAATTCCAGTAACAATGGAAGAGTTTCAAAGCAATTTTAAACTTCAGCAGAATTCCGAGAACAATGGAAGAGTTCTGAAGCATTTTTAAACATCAGCAGAATTTCCAGAATAATGGAAGAGTTCCGAAGCATTTTTAAACGTCTGCAGAATTCCGAGAACAATGGAAGAGTTCCGAAGGATTTTTAAATGTCAGCAGAATTCCCAGAACAATGGAGAGTTCCAAAAGATTTTTAAACGTCAGCGGAATTCTGAGAACAATGGAAGAGTTCAGAAGCATTTTTAAACTCCGGCGGATTTCCGAGAACAATGGAAGTGTTCAGAAGCATTTTTAAACTTCAGCGTAATTCTGAGAACAATGGAAGGGTTCAGAAGCATTTTTAAACGTCTGCAGAATTCCGAAAACAACGCAGGAGTTGCAATGCATTTTTAAACGTCAGCAGAATTCCGAGAAAAATGGAAGAGTTCCGAAGCATTTTTAAATGTCAGCAGAATTTCGAGAACAATGGAAGAGTTCCAAAGCATTTTTAAACTTCAGTGGAATTCTGAGAACAATGGAAGAGTTCCGTAGCATTTTTAAACTTCAGAAGAATTCCAGGAACAATGGAAGAGTTCCGAAGCATTTTCAAACGTCAGCAGAATTCCTTGAACAATGAAAGAGTTCGGAAGCATTTTTAAACGTCAGCAGTATTCCGGGAACAATGGAACAGTTCCGAAGAATTTTTAAACGTCAGTGGAATTCCTTGAACAATGAAAGAGATCAGAAGCATTTTTAAACTTCAAAAGAATTCCGGGAACAATGGAAGAGTTCCGAAGCATTTTTAAATGTCAGCAGAATTCCGAGAACAATGGAAGAGTACCGAAGCATTTTTAAACATCAGCAGAATTCTGGGAACAATGGAAGAGTTCCGAAGCATTTTTAAAATTTAGCGGAATTCCGAGAACAATGGATGAGTTCCGAAGCATTTTTAAACATCAGCAGAATTCCGGGAACAATGGAAGAGTTCTGAAGCATTTTTAAATGTCAGCAGAATTCCGAGAACAATGGAAGAGTTCCGAAGCATTTTTAAACATCAGCAGAATTCTGGGAACATTGGAAGAGTTCCAAAGCATTTTTAAACTTCAGAAGAATTCCAGGAACAATGGAAGAGTTCCGAAGCATTTTTAAACTTCGGCGGATTTCCGATAACAATGGAAGTGTTCCGAAGTATTTTTAAACGCCAGCGTAATTCCGAGAACAGTGGAAGAGTTCCGAAGGATTATTAAATGTCAGCTGAATTCTGAGAACAATGGAAGAGTTCCGAAGCATTTTTAAACATCAGCGGAATTCCTTGAACAATGAAAGAGATCGGAAGCATTTTTAAACGTCAGCAGAATTTCGGGAACAATGGAAGAGTTCCGAAGCATTTTTAAACGTCTGCAGAATTCCGAGAACAATGGAAGAATTCCGAAGCATTTTTAAACGTCAGCGGAATTCCGAGAACAATGGAAGAGTTCCGAAGAATTTTTAAATGTCAGCGAATTTCGAGAACCATGGAAGAGTTCCGAAGGATTTTTAAACATCAGCGGAATTCCGTGAACATTTTAAGAGTTCCGAAGCATTTTTAAACTTCAGTGGAATTCTGAGAACAATGGAAGAGTTATGTAGCATTTTTAAACTTCAGAAGAATTCCAGTAACAATGGAAGAGTTTCAAAGCAATTTTAAACTTCAGCAGAATTCCGAGAACAATGGAAGAGTTCTGAAGCATTTTTAAACATCAGCAGAATTTCCAGAATAATGGAAGAGTTCCGAAGCATTTTTAAACGTCTGCAGAATTCCGAGAACAATGGAAGAGTTCCGAAGGATTTTTAAATGTCAGCAGAATTCCCAGAACAATGGAGAGTTCCAAAAGATTTTTAAACGTCAGCGGAATTCCGAGAACAATGGAAGAGTTCAGAAGCATTTTTAAACTCCGGCGGATTTCCGAGAACAATGGAAGTGTTCAGAAGCATTTTTAAACTTCAGCGTAATTCTGAGAACAATGGAAGGGTTCAGAAGCATTTTTAAACTTCAGCAGAATTCCGAAAACAACGCAGGAGTTGCAATGCATTTTTAAACGTCAGCAGAATTCCGAGAAAAATGGAAGAGTTCCGAAGCATTTTTAAATGTCAGCAGAATTTCGAGAACAATGGAAGAGTTCCAAAGCATTTTTAAACTTCAGTGGAATTCTGAGAACAATGGAAGAGTTCCGTAGCATTTTTAAACTTCAGAAGAATTCCAGGAACAATGGAAGAGTTCCGAAGAATTTTTAAATGTCAGCGAATTTCGAGAACCATGGAAGAGGTCTGAAGGATTTTTAAACATCAGCGGAATTCCGTGAACATTGGAAGAGTTCCGAAGCATTTTTAAACTTCAGTGGAATTCTGAGAACAATGGAAGAGTTATGTAGCATTTTTAAACTTCAGAAGAATTCCAGTAACAATGGAAGAGTTTCAAAGCAATTTTAAACTTCAGCAGAATTCCGAGAACAATGGAAGAGTTCTGAAGCATTATTAAACATCAGCAGAATTTCAAGAATAATGGAAGAGTTCCGAAGCATTTTTAAACGTCTGCAGAATTCCGAGAACAATGGAAGAGTTCCGAAGGATTTTTAAATGTCAGCAGAATTCCCAGAACAATGGAAGAGTTCCGAAGGATTTTTAAACGTCAGCGGAATTCTGAGAACAATGGAAGAGCTCAGAAGCATTTTTAAACTCCGGCGGATTTCCGAGAACAATGGAAGTGTTCAGAAGCATTTTTAAACTTCAGCGTAATTCTGAGAACAATGGAAGGGTTCAGAAGCATTTTTAAACTTCAGCAGAATTCCGAAAACAATGCAAGAGTTGCAATGCATTTTTAAACGTCAGCAGAATTCCGAGAAAAATGGAAGAGTTCCGAAGAATTTTTAAACGTCAGTGGAATTCCTTGAACAATGAAAGAGATCAGAAGCATTTTTAAACTTCAAAAGAATTCCGGGAACAATGGAAGAGTTCCGAAGCATTTTTAAATGTCAGCAGAATTCCGAGAACAATGGAAGAGTTCCAAAGGATTTTTAAACGTTTGCAGAATTCCGAGAACAATGGAAGAGTTCCGTAGCATTTTTAAACTTCAGAAGAATTCCAGGAACAATGGAAGAGTTCCGAAGCATTTTTAAACGTCAGCAGAATTCCTTGAACAATGAAAGAGTTCGGAAGCATTTTTAAACGTCAGCAGAATTCCGGGAACAATGGAACAGTTCCGAAGAATTTTTAAACGTCAGTGGAATTCCTTGAACAATGAAAGAGATCAGAAGCATTTTTAAACTTCAAAAGAATTCCGGGAACAATGGAAGAGTTCCGAAGCATTTTTAAATGTCAGCAGAATTCCGAGAACAATGGAAGAGTTCCGAAGCATTTTTAAACTTCAGAAGAATTCCAGGAACAATGGAAGTGTTCCAAAGCATTTTTAAACTTCAGAAGAATTCCAGGAACAATGGAAGAGTTCCGAAGCATTTTTAAACTTCAGAAGAATTCCAGGAACAATGGAAGAGTTCCGAAGCATTTTTAAACTTCAGCGGAATTCCGAGAACAATGGATGAGTTTCGAAGCATTTTTAAACATCAGCAGAATTCCGGGAACAATGGAAGAGTTCCGAAGCATTTTTAAACTTCAGAAGAATTCCAGGAACAATGGAAGAGTTCCAAAGCATTTTTAAACTTCAGAAGAATTCCAGGAACAATGGAAGAGTTCCGAAGCATTTTTAAACTTCGGCGGATTTCCGAGAACAATGGAAGTGTTCCGAAGTATTTTTAAACTCCAGCGGGATTCCGAGAACAATGGAAGAGTTCCGAAGCATTTTTAAACGTCTGCAGAATTCCGAGAACAATGGAAGAATTCCGAAGCATTTTTAAACGTCAGCGGAATTTAAAGAACAATGGAAGAGTTCCGAAGAATTTTTAAATGTCTGCGAATTTCGAGAACCATAGAAGAGTTCTGAAGGATTTTTAAACATCAGCGGAATTCCGTGAACATTGGAAGAGTTCCGAAGCATTTTTAAACTTCAGTGGAATTCTGAGAACAATGGAAGAGCTCAGAAGCATTTTTAAACTCCGGCGGATTTCCGAGAACAATGGAAGTGTTCAGAAGCATTTTTAAACTTCAGCGTAATTCTGAGAACAATGGAAGGGTTCAGAAGCATTTTTAAATTTCAGCAGAATTCCGAAAACAATGCAAGAGTTGCAATGCATTTTTAAACGTCAGCAGAATTCCGAGAAAAATGGAAGAGTTCCGAAGAATTTTTAAACGTCAGTGGAATTCCTTGAACAATGAAAGAGATCAGAAGCATTTTTAAACTTCAAAAGAATTCCGGGAACAATGGAAGAGTTCCGAAGCATTTTTAAATATCAGCAGAATTCCGAGAACAATGGAAGAGTTCCAAAGGATTTTTAAACGTTTGCAGAATTCCGAGAACAATGGAAGAGTTCCGTAGCATTTTTAAACTTCAGAAGAATTCCAGGAACAATGGAAGAGTTCCGAAGCATTTTTAAACGTCAGCAGAATTCCTTGAACAATGAAAGAGTTCGGAAGCATTTTTAAACGTCAGCAGAATTCCGGGAACAATGGAACAGTTCCGAAGAATTTTTAAACGTCAGTGGAATTCCTTGAACAATGAAAGAGATCAGAAGCATTTTTAAACTTCAAAAGAATTCCGGGAACAATGGAAGAGTTCCGAAGCATTTTTAAATGTCAGCAGAATTCCGAGAACAATGGAAGAGTTCCGAAGCATTTTTAAACTTCAGAAGAATTCCAGGAACAATGGAAGTGTTCCAAAGCATTTTTAAACTTCAGAAGAATTCCAGGAACAATGGAAGAGTTCCGAAGCATTTTTAAACTTCAGAAGAATTCCAGGAACAATGGAAGAGTTCCGAAGCATTTTTAAACTTCAGCGGAATTCCGAGAACAATGGATGAGTTTCGAAGCATTTTTAAACATCAGCAGAATTCCGGGAACAATGGAAGTGTTCCGAAGTATTTTTAAACTCCAGCGGGATTCCGAGAACAATGGAAGAGTTCCGAAGCATTTTTAAACGTCTGCAGAATTCCGAGAACAATGGAAGAATTCCGAAGCATTTTTAAACGTCAGCGGAATTCCAAGAACAATGGAAGAGTTCCGAAGAATTTTTAAATGTCTGCGAATTTCGAGAACCATAGAAGAGTTCTGAAGGATTTTTAAACATCAGCGGAATTCCGTGAACATTGGAAGAGTTCCGAAGCAATTTTAAACTTCAGCAGAATTCCGAGAACAATGGAAGAGTTCTGAAGCATTTTTAAACATCAGCAGAATTTCCAGAATAATGGAAGAGTTCCGAAGCATTTTTAAACGTCTGCAGAATTCCGAGAACAATGGAAGAGTTCCGAAGGATTTTTAAATGTCAGCAGAATTCCCAGAACAATGGAGAGTTCCAAAATATTTTTAAACGTCAGCGGAATTCTGAGAACAATGGAAGAGTTCAGAAGCATTTTTAAACTCCGGCGGATTTCCGAGAACAATGGAAGTGTTCAGAAGCATTTTTAAACTTCAGCGTAATTCTGAGAACAATGGAAGGGTTCAGAAGCATTTTTAAACTTCAGCAGAATTCCGAAAACAACGCAGGAGTTGCAATGCATTTTTAAACGTCAGCAGAATTCCGAGAAAAATGGAAGAGTTCCGAAGCATTTTTAAATGTCAGCAGAATTTCGAGAACAATGGAAGAGTTCCAAAGCATTTTTAAACTTCAGTGGAATTCTGAGAACAATGGAAGAGTTCCGTAGCATTTTTAAACTTCAGAAGAATTCCAGGAACAATGGAAGAGTTCCGAAGCATTTTCAAACGTCAGCAGAATTCCTTGAACAATGAAAGAGTTCGGAAGCATTTTTAAACGTCAGCAGTATTCCGGGAACAATGGAACAGTTCCGAAGAATTTTTAAACGTCAGTGGAATTCCTTGAACAATGAAAGAGATCAGAAGCATTTTTAAACTTCAAAAGAATTCCGGGAACAATGGAAGAGTTCCGAAGCATTTTTAAATGTCAGCAGAATTCCGAGAACAATGGAAGAGTACCGAAGCATTTTTAAACATCAGCAGAATTCTGGGAACAATGGAAGAGTTCCGAAGCATTTTTAAAATTTAGCGGAATTCCGAGAACAATGGATGAGTTCCGAAGCATTTTTAAACATCAGCAGAATTCCGGGAACAATGGAAGAGTTCTGAAGCATTTTTAAATGTCAGCAGAATTCCGAGAACAATGGAAGAGTTCCGAAGCATTTTTAAACATCAGCAGAATTCTGGGAACATTGGAAGAGTTCCAAAGCATTTTTAAACTTCAGAAGAATTCCAGGAACAATGGAAGAGTTCCGAAGCATTTTTAAACTTCGGCGGATTTCCGATAACAATGGAAGTGTTCCGAAGTATTTTTAAACGCCAGCGTAATTCCGAGAACAGTGGAAGAGTTCCGAAGGATTATTAAATGTCAGCTGAATTCTGAGAACAATGGAAGAGTTCCGAAGCATTTTTAAACATCAGCGGAATTCCTTGAACAATGAAAGAGATCGGAAGCATTTTTAAACGTCAGCAGAATTTCGGGAACAATGGAAGAGTTCCGAAGCATTTTTAAACGTCTGCAGAATTCCGAGAACAATGGAAGAAATCCGAAGCATTTTTAAACGTCAGCGGAATTCCGAGAACAATGGAAGAGTTCCGAAGAATTTTTAAATGTCAGCGAATTTCGAGAACCATGGAAGAGTTCCGAAGGATTTTTAAACATCAGCGGAATTCCGTGAACATTTTAAGAGTTCCGAAGCATTTTTAAACTTCAGTGGAATTCTGAGAACAATGGAAGAGTTATGTAGCATTTTTAAACTTCAGAAGAATTCCAGTAACAATGGAAGAGTTTCAAAGCAATTTTAAACTTCAGCAGAATTCCGAGAACAATGGAAGAGTTCTGAAGCATTTTTAAACATCAGCAGAATTTCCAGAATAATGGAAGAGTTCCGAAGCATTTTTAAACGTCTGCAGAATTCCGAGAACAATGGAAGAGTTCCGAAGGATTTTTAAATGTCAGCAGAATTCCCAGAACAATGGAGAGTTCCAAAAGATTTTTAAACGTCAGCGGAATTCCGAGAACAATGGAAGAGTTCAGAAGCATTTTTAAACTCCGGCGGATTTCCGAGAACAATGGAAGTGTTCAGAAGCATTTTTAAACTTCAGCGTAATTCTGAGAACAATGGAAGGGTTCAGAAGCATTTTTAAACTTCAGCAGAATTCCGAAAACAACGCAGGAGTTGCAATGCATTTTTAAACGTCAGCAGAATTCCGAGAAAAATGGAAGAGTTCCGAAGCATTTTTAAATGTCAGCAGAATTTCGAGAACAATGGAAGAGTTCCAAAGCATTTTTAAACTTCAGTGGAATTCTGAGAACAATGGAAGAGTTCCGTAGCATTTTTAAACTTCAGAAGAATTCCAGGAACAATGGAAGAGTTCCGAAGAATTTTTAAATGTCAGCGAATTTCGAGAACCATGGAAGAGGTCTGAAGGATTTTTAAACATCAGCGGAATTCCGTGAATATTGGAAGAGTTCCGAAGCATTTTTAAACTTCAGTGGAATTCTGAGAACAATGGAAGAGTTATGTAGCATTTTTAAACTTCAGCAGAATTCCGAGAACAATGGAAGAGTTCTGAAGCATTATTAAACATCAGCAGAATTTCAAGAATAATGGAAGAGTTCCGAAGCATTTTTAAACGTCTGCAGAATTCCGAGAACAATGGAAGAGTTCCGAAGGATTTTTAAATGTCAGCAGAATTCCCAGAACAATGGAAGAGTTCCGAAGGATTTTTAAACGTCAGCGGAATTCTGAGAACAATGGAAGAGCTCAGAAGCATTTTTAAACTCCGGCGGATTTCCGAGAACAATGGAAGTGTTCAGAAAAATTTTTAAACTTCAGCGTAATTCTGAGAACAATGGAAGGGTTCAGAAGCATTTTTAAACTTCAGCAGAATTCCGAACACAATGCAAGAGTTGCAATGCATTTTTAAACGTCAGCAGAATTCCGAGAAAAATGGAAGAGTTCCGAAGAATTTTTAAACGTCAGTGGAATTCCTTGAACAATGAAAGAGATCAGAAGCATTTTTAAACTTCAAAAGAATTCCGGGAACAATGGAAGAGTTCCGAAGCATTTTTAAATGTCAGCAGAATTCCGAGAACAATGGAAGAGTTCCAAAGGATTTTTAAACGTTTGCAGAATTCCGAGAACAATGGAAGAGTTCCGTAGCATTTTTAAACTTCAGAAGAATTCCAGGAACAATGGAAGAGTTCCGAAGCATTTTTAAACGTCAGCAGAATTCCTTGAACAATGAAAGAGTTCGGAAGCATTTTTAAACGTCAGCAGAATTCCGGGAACAATGGAACAGTTCCGAAGAATTTTTAAACGTCAGTGGAATTCCTTGAACAATGAAAGAGATCAGAAGCATTTTTAAACTTCAAAAGAATTCCGGGAACAATGGAAGAGTTCCGAAGCATTTTTAAATGTCAGCAGAATTCCGAGAACAATGGAAGAGTTCCGAAGCATTTTTAAACTTCAGAAGAATTCCAGGTACAATGGAAGTGTTCCAAAGCATTTTTAAACTTCAGAAGAATTCCAGGAACAATGGAAGAGTTCCGAAGCATTTTTAAACTTCAGAAGAATTCCAGGAACAATGGAAGAGTTCCGAAGCATTTTTAACCTTCAGCGGAATTCCGAGAACAATGGATGAGTTTCGAAGCATTTTTAAACATCAGCAGAATTCCGGGAACAATGGAAGAGTTCCGAAGCATTTTTAAACTTCAGAAGAATTCCAGGAACAATGGAAGAGTTCCAAAGCATTTTTAAACTTCAGAAGAATTCCAGGAACAATGGAAGAGTTCCGAAGCATTTTTAAACTTCGGCGGATTTCCGAGAACAATGGAAGTGTTCCGAAGTATTTTTAAACTCCAGCGGGATTCCGAGAACAATGGAAGAGTTCCGAAGCATTTTTAAACGTCTGCAGAATTCCGAGAACAATGGAAGAATTCCGAAGCATTTTTAAACGTCAGCGGAATTCCAAGAACAATGGAAGAGTTCCGAAGAATTTTTAAATGTCTGCGAATTTCGAGAACCATAGAAGAGTTCTGAAGGATTTTTAAACATCAGCGGAATTCCGTGAACATTGGAAGAGTTCCGAAGCATTTTTAAACTTCAGTGGAATTCTGAGAACAATGGAAGAGTTATGTAGCATTTTTAAACTTCAGAAGAATTCCAGTAACAATGGAAGAGTTTCAAAGCAATTTTAAACTTCAGCAGAATTCCGAGAACAATGGAAGAGTTCTGAAGCATTTTTAAACATCAGCAGAATTTCCAGAATAATGGAAGAGTTCCGAAGCATTTTTAAACGTCTGCAGAATTCCGAGAACAATGGAAGAGTTCCGAAGGATTTTTAAATGTCAGCAGAATTCCCAGAACAATGGAGAGTTCCAAAAGATTTTTAAACGTCAGCGGAATTCTGAGAACAATGGAAGAGTTCAGAAGCATTTTTAAACTCCGGCGGATTTCCGAGAACAATGGAAGTGTTCAGAAGCATTTTTAAACTTCAGCGTAATTCTGAGAACAATGGAAGGGTTCAGAAGCATTTTTAAACGTCTGCAGAATTCCGAAAACAACGCAGGAGTTGCAATGCATTTTTAAACGTCAGCAGAATTCCGAGAAAAATGGAAGAGTTCCGAAGCATTTTTAAATGTCAGCAGAATTTCGAGAACAATGGAAGAGTTCCAAAGCATTTTTAAACTTCAGTGGAATTCTGAGAACAATGGAAGAGTTCCGTAGCATTTTTAAACTTCAGAAGAATTCCAGGAACAATGGAAGAGTTCCGAAGCATTTTCAAACGTCAGCAGAATTCCTTGAACAATGAAAGAGTTCGGAAGCATTTTTAAACGTCAGCAGTATTCCGGGAACAATGGAACAGTTCCGAAGAATTTTTAAACGTCAGTGGAATTCCTTGAACAATGAAAGAGATCAGAAGCATTTTTAAACTTCAAAAGAATTCCGGGAACAATGGAAGAGTTCCGAAGCATTTTTAAATGTCAGCAGAATTCCGAGAACAATGGAAGAGTACCGAAGCATTTTTAAACATCAGCAGAATTCTGGGAACAATGGAAGAGTTCCGAAGCATTTTTAAAATTTAGCGGAATTCCGAGAACAATGGATGAGTTCCGAAGCATTTTTAAACATCAGCAGAATTCCGGGAACAATGGAAGAGTTCTGAAGCATTTTTAAATGTCAGCAGAATTCCGAGAACAATGGAAGAGTTCCGAAGCATTTTTAAACATCAGCAGAATTCTGGGAACATTGGAAGAGTTCCAAAGCATTTTTAAACTTCAGAAGAATTCCAGGAACAATGGAAGAGTTCCGAAGCATTTTTAAACTTCGGCGGATTTCCGATAACAATGGAAGTGTTCCGAAGTATTTTTAAACGCCAGCGTAATTCCGAGAACAGTGGAAGAGTTCCGAAGGATTATTAAATGTCAGCTGAATTCTGAGAACAATGGAAGAGTTCCGAAGCATTTTTAAACATCAGCGGAATTCCTTGAACAATGAAAGAGATCGGAAGCATTTTTAAACGTCAGCAGAATTTCGGGAACAATGGAAGAGTTCCGAAGCATTTTTAAACGTCTGCAGAATTCCGAGAACAATGGAAGAATTCCGAAGCATTTTTAAACGTCAGCGGAATTCCGAGAACAATGGAAGAGTTCCGAAGAATTTTTAAATGTCAGCGAATTTCGAGAACCATGGAAGAGTTCCGAAGGATTTTTAAACATCAGCGGAATTCCGTGAACATTTTAAGAGTTCCGAAGCATTTTTAAACTTCAGTGGAATTCTGAGAACAATGGAAGAGTTATGTAGCATTTTTAAACTTCAGAAGAATTCCAGTAACAATGGAAGAGTTTCAAAGCAATTTTAAACTTCAGCAGAATTCCGAGAACAATGGAAGAGTTCTGAAGCATTTTTAAACATCAGCAGAATTTCCAGAATAATGGAAGAGTTCCGAAGCATTTTTAAACGTCTGCAGAATTCCGAGAACAATGGAAGAGTTCCGAAGGATTTTTAAATGTCAGCAGAATTCCCAGAACAATGGAGAGTTCCAAAAGATTTTTAAACGTCAGCGGAATTCCGAGAACAATGGAAGAGTTCAGAAGCATTTTTAAACTCCGGCGGATTTCCGAGAACAATGGAAGTGTTCAGAAGCATTTTTAAACTTCAGCGTAATTCTGAGAACAATGGAAGGGTTCAGAAGCATTTTTAAACTTCAGCAGAATTCCGAAAACAACGCAGGAGTTGCAATGCATTTTTAAACGTCAGCAGAATTCCGAGAAAAATGGAAGAGTTCCGAAGCATTTTTAAATGTCAGCAGAATTTCGAGAACAATGGAAGAGTTCCAAAGCATTTTTAAACTTCAGTGGAATTCTGAGAACAATGGAAGAGTTCCGTAGCATTTTTAAACTTCAGAAGAATTCCAGGAACAATGGAAGAGTTCCGAAGAATTTTTAAATGTCAGCGAATTTCGAGAACCATGGAAGAGGTCTGAAGGATTTTTAAACATCAGCGGAATTCCGTGAACATTGGAAGAGTTCCGAAGCATTTTTAAACTTCAGTGGAATTCTGAGAACAATGGAAGAGTTATGTAGCATTTTTAAACTTCAGAAGAATTCCAGTAACAATGGAAGAGTTTCAAAGCAATTTTAAACTTCAGCAGAATTCCGAGAACAATGGAAGAGTTCTGAAGCATTATTAAACATCAGCAGAATTTCAAGAATAATGGAAGAGTTCCGAAGCATTTTTAAACGTCTGCAGAATTCCGAGAACAATGGAAGAGTTCCGAAGGATTTTTAAATGTCAGCAGAATTCCCAGAACAATGGAAGAGTTCCGAAGGATTTTTAAACGTCAGCGGAATTCTGAGAACAATGGAAGAGCTCAGAAGCATTTTTAAACTCCGGCGGATTTCCGAGAACAATGGAAGTGTTCAGAAGCATTTTTAAACTTCAGCGTAATTCTGAGAACAATGGAAGGGTTCAGAAGCATTTTTAAACTTCAGCAGAATTCCGAAAACAATGCAAGAGTTGCAATGCATTTTTAAACGTCAGCAGAATTCCGAGAAAAATGGAAGAGTTCCGAAGAATTTTTAAACGTCAGTGGAATTCCTTGAACAATGAAAGAGATCAGAAGCATTTTTAAACTTCAAAAGAATTCCGGGAACAATGGAAGAGTTCCGAAGCATTTTTAAATGTCAGCAGAATTCCGAGAACAATGGAAGAGTTCCAAAGGATTTTTAAACGTTTGCAGAATTCCGAGAACAATGGAAGAGTTCCGTAGCATTTTTAAACTTCAGAAGAATTCCAGGAACAATGGAAGAGTTCCGAAGCATTTTTAAACGTCAGCAGAATTCCTTGAACAATGAAAGAGTTCGGAAGCATTTTTAAACGTCAGCAGAATTCCGGGAACAATGGAAGAGTTCCGAAGCATTTTTAAACTTCAGCGGAATTCCGAGAACAATGGATGAGTTTCGAAGCATTTTTAAACATCAGCAGAATTCCGGGAACAATGGAAGAGTTCCGAAGCATTTTTAAACTTCAGAAGAATTCCAGGAACAATGGAAGAGTTCCAAAGCATTTTTAAACTTCAGAAGAATTCCAGGAACAATGGAAGAGTTCCGAAGCATTTTTAAACTTCAGAAGAATTCCAGGAACAATGGAAGAGTTCCGAAGCATTTTTAAACTTCGGCGGATTTCCGAGAACAATGGAAGTGTTCAGAAGTATTTTTAAACTCCAGCGGGATTCCGAGAACAATGGAAGAGTTCCGAAGCATTTTTAAACGTCAGCAGAATTCCGGGAACAATGGAACAGTTCCAAAGAATTTTTAAACGTCAGTGGAATTCCTTGAACAATGAAAGATATCAGAAGCATTTTTAAACTTCAAAAGAATTCCGGGAACAATGGAAGAGTTCCGAAGCATTTTTAAATGTCAGCAGAATTTCGAGAACAATGGAAGAGTTCCGAAGCACTTTTAAACATCAGCAGAATTCTGGGAACAATGGAAGAATTCCGAAGCATTTTTAAACTTTAGCGGAATTCCGAGAACAATGGATGAGTTCGGAAGCATTTTTAAACGTCAGCAGAATTCCGGGAACAATGGAACAGTTCGAAAGAATTTTTAAACGTCAGTGGAATTCCTTGAACAATGAAAGAGATCAGAAGCATTTTTAAACTTCAAAAGAATTCCGGGAACAATGGAAGAGTTCCGAAGCATTTTTAAATGTCAGCAGAATTCCGAGAACAATGGAAGAGTTCCGAAGCATTTTTAAACATGAGCCGAATTCTGGGAACAATGGAAGAGTTCCGAAGCATTTTTAAACTTCAGCGGAATTCCGAGAACAATGGATGAGTTCCGAAGCATTTTTAAACATCAGCAGAATTCCGGGAACAATGGAAGAGTTCCGAAGCATTTTTAAACTTCAAAAGAATTCCAGGAACAATGGAAGAGTTCCAAAGCATTTTTAAACTTCAGAAGAATTCCAGGAACAATGGAAGATTTCCGGAGCATTTTTAAACTTCGGCGGATTTCCGAGAACAATGGAAGTGTTCCGAAGTATTTTTAAACGCCAGCGGAATTCCGAGAACAGTGGAAGAGTTCCGAAGGATTATTAAATGTCAGCGGAATTCTGAGAACAATGGAAGTGTTCCAAAGCATTTTTAAACGTCAGCGGAATTCCTTGAACAATGAAAGAGATCGGAAGCATTTTTAAACGTCAGCAGAATTTCGGGAACAATGGAAGAGTTCCGAAGCATTTTTAAATGTCAGCAGAATTCCGAGAACAATGGAAGAGTTCCGAAGCATTTTTAAACATCAGCAGAATTCTGGGAACAATGGAAGAGTTCCGAAGCATTTTTAAACTTCAGCGGAATTCCGAGAACAATGGATGAGTTTCGAAGCATTTTTAAACATCAGCAGAATTCCGGGAACAATGGAAGAGTTCCGAAGCATTTTTAAACTTCAGAAGAATTCCAGGAACAATGGAAGTGTTCCAAAGCATTTTTAAACTTCAGAAGAATTCCAGGAACAATGGAAGAGTTCCGAAGCATTTTTAAACTTCAGAAGAATTCCAGGAACAATGGAAGAGTTCCGAAGCATTTTTAAACTTCGGCGGATTTCCGAGAACAATGGAAGTGTTCAGAAGTATTTTTAAACTCCAGCGGGATTCCGAGAACAATGGAAGAGTTCCGAAGCATTTTTAAACGTCAGCAGAATTCCGGGAACAATGGAACAGTTCCAAAGAATTTTTAAACGTCAGTGGAATTCCTTGAACAATGAAAGATATCAGAAGCATTTTTAAACTTCAAAAGAATTTCGGGAACAATGGAAGAGTTCCGAAGCATTTTTAAATGTCAGCAGAATTTCGAGAACAATGGAAAAGTTCCGAAGCACTTTTAAACATCAGCAGAATTCTGGGAACAATGGAAGAGTTCCGAAGCATTTTTAAACTTCAGCGGAATTCCGAGAACAATGGATGAGTTCCGAAGCATTTTTAAACATCAGCAGAATTCCGGGAACAATGGAAGAGTTCCGAAGCATTTTTAAACTTCAAAAGAATTCCAGGAACAATGGAAGAGTTCCAAAGCATTTTTAAACTTCAGAAGAATTCCAGGAACAATGGAAGATTTCCGGAGCATTTTTAAACTTCGGCGGATTTCCGAGAACAATGGAAGTGTTCCGAAGTATTTTTAAACGAAAGCGGAATTCCGAGAACAGTGGAAGAGTTCCGAAGGATTATTAAATGTCAGCGGAATTCTGAGAACAATGGAAGTGTTCCAAAGCATTTTTAAACGTCAGCGGAATTCCTTGAACAATGAAAGAGATCGGAAGCATTTTTAAACTTCAAAAGAATTCCGGGAACAATGGAAGAGTTCCGAAGCATTTTTAAATGTCAGCAGAATTTCGAGAACAATGGAAGAGTTCCGAAGCACTTTTAAACATCAGCAGAATTCTGGGAACAATGGAAGAGTTCCGAAGCATTTTTAAACTTCAGCGGAATTCCGAGAACAATGGATGAGTTCCGAAGCATTTTTAAACATCAGCAGAATTCCGGGAACAATGGAAGAGTTCCGAAGCATTTTTAAACTTCAAAAGAATTCCAGGAACAATGGAAGAGTTCCAAAGCATTTTTAAACTTCAGAAGAATTCCAGGAACAATGGAAGATTTCCGGAGCATTTTTAAACTTCGGCGGATTTCCGAGAACAATGGAAGTGTTCCGAAGTATTTTTAAACGCCAGCGGAATTCCGAGAACAGTGGAAGAGTTCCGAAGGATTATTAAATGTCAGCGGAATTCTGAGAACAATGGAAGTGTTCCAAAGCATTTTTAAACGTCAGCGGAATTCCTTGAACAATGAAAGAGATCGGAAGCATTTTTAAACGTCAGCAGAATTTCGGGAACAATGGAAGAGTTCCGAAGCATTTTTAAATGTCAGCAGAATTCCGAGAACAATGGAAGAGTTCCGAAGCATTTTTAAACATCAGCAGAATTCTGGGAACAATGGAAGAGTTCCGAAGCATTTTTAAACTTCAACGGAATTCCGAGAACAATGCATGAGTTTCGAAGCATTTTTAAACATCAGCAGAATTCCGGGAACAATGGAAGAGTTCCGAAGCATTTTTAAACTTCAGAAGAATTCCAGGAACAATGGAAGTGTTCCAAAGCATTTTTAAACTTCAGAAGAATTCCAGGAACAATGGAAGAGTTCCGAAGCATTTTTAAACTTCAGAAGAATTCCAGGAACAATGGAAGAGTTCCGAAGCATTTTTAAACTTCGGCGGATTTCCGAGAACAATGGAAGTGTTCAGAAGTATTTTTAAACTCCAGCGGGATTCCGAGAACAATGGAAGAGTTCCGAAGCATTTTTAAACGTCAGCAGAATTCCGGGAACAATGGAACAGTTCCAAAGAATTTTTAAACGTCAGTGGAATTCCTTGAACAATGAAAGATATCAGAAGCATTTTTAAACTTCAAAAGAATTCCGGGAACAATGGAAGAGTTCCGAAGCATTTTTAAACATCTGCAGAATTCCGAGAAAAATGGAAGAATTCCGAAGCATTTTTAAACGTCAGCGGAATTCCGAGAACAATGGAAGAGTTCCGAAGAATTTTTAAATGTCAGCGAATTTCGAGAACCATGGAAGAGTTCCGAAGGATTTTTAAACATCAGCGGAATCCCGTGAACATTGGAAGAGTTCCGAAGCATTTTTAAACTTCAGTGGAATTCTGAGAACAATGGAAGAGTTATGTAGCATTTTTAAACATCAGCAGAATTTCCAGAATAATGGAAGAGTTCCGAAGCATTTTTAAACGTCTGCAGAATTCCGAGAACAATGGAAGAGTTCTGAAGGATTTTTAAACATCAGCGGAATTCCGTGAACATTGGAAGAGTTCCGAAGCATTTTTAAACTTCAGTGGAATTCTGAGAACAATGGAAGAGTTATGTAGCATTTTTAAACTTCAGAAGAATTCCAGTAACAATGGAAGAGTTTCAAAGCAATTTTAAACTTCAGCAGAATTCCGAGAACAATGGAAGAGTTCTGAAGGATTTTTAAATGTCAGCAGAATTCCCAGAACAATGGAAGAGTTCCGAAGGATTTTTAAACGTCAGCGGAATTCCGAGAACAATGGAAGAGTTCAGAAGCATTTTTAAACTTCAGAAGAATTCCAGGAACAATGAAAGAGTTCCAAAGCATTTTTAAACTTCAGAAGAATTCCAGGAACAATGGAAGAGTTCCGAAGCATTTTTAAACTTCGGCGGATTTCCGAGAACAATGGAAGTGTTCAGAAGTATTTTTAAACTCCAGCGGGATTCCGAGAACAATGGAAGAGTTCCGAAGCATTTTTAAACGTCAGCAGAATTCCGGGAACAATGGAACAGTTCCAAAGAATTTTTAAACGCCAGTGGAATTCCTTGAACAATGAAAGATATCAGAAGCATTTTTAAACTTCAAAAGAATTCCGGGAACAATGGAAGAGTTCCGAAGCATTTTTAAATGTCAGCAGAATTTCGAGAACAATGGAAGAGTTCCGAAGGATTTTTAAATGTCAGCAGAATTCCCAGAACAATGGAGAGTTCCAAAAGATTTTTAAACGTCAGCGGAATTCCGAGAACAATGGAAGAGTTCAGAAGCATTTTTAAACTCCGGCGGATTTCCGAGAACAATGGAAGTGTTCAGAAGCATTTTTAAACTTCAGCAGAATTCCGAAAACAACGCAGGAGTTGCAATGCATTTTTAAACGTCAGCAGAATTCCGAGAAAAATGGAAGAGTTCCGAAGCATTTTTAAATGTCAGCAGAATTTCGAGAACAATGGAAGAGTTCCAAAGCATT
This sequence comes from Phyllobates terribilis, assembly GCF_046119375.1. Classification (NCBI taxonomy): domain Eukaryota; kingdom Metazoa; phylum Chordata; class Amphibia; order Anura; family Dendrobatidae; genus Phyllobates; species Phyllobates terribilis. The sequence goes on from NW_027362762.1 coordinate 553,526,074, forward strand.
TTTAAACTTCAGTGGAATTCTGAGAACAATGGAAGAGTTCCGTAGCATTTTTAAACTTCAGAAGAATTCCAGGAACAATGGAAGAGTTCCGAAGAATTTTTAAATGTCAGCGAATTTCGAGAACCATGGAAGAGGTCTGAAGGATTTTTAAACATCAGCGGAATTCCGTGAACATTGGAAGAGTTCCGAAGCATTTTTAAACTTCAGTGGAATTCTGAGAACAATGGAAGAGTTATGTAGCATTTTTAAACTTCAGAAGAATTCCAGTAACAATGGAAGAGTTTCAAAGCAATTTTAAACTTCAGCAGAATTCCGAGAACAATGGAAGAGTTCTGAAGCATTATTAAACATCAGCAGAATTTCAAGAATAATGGAAGAGTTCCGAAGCATTTTTAAACGTCTGCAGAATTCCGAGAACAATGGAAGAGTTCCGAAGGATTTTTAAATGTCAGCAGAATTCCCAGAACAATGGAGAGTTCCAAAAGATTTTTAAACGTCAGCGGAATTCCGAGAACAATGGAAGAGTTCAGAAGCATTTTTAAACTCCGGCGGATTTCCGAGAACAATGGAAGTGTTCAGAAGCATTTTTAAACTTCAGCGTAATTCTGAGAACAATGGAAGGGTTCAGAAGCATTTTTAAACTTCAGCAGAATTCCGAAAACAACGCAGGAGTTGCAATGCATTTTTAAACGTCAGCAGAATTCCGAGAAAAATGGAAGAGTTCCGAAGCATTTTTAAATGTCAGCAGAATTTCGAGAACAATGGAAGAGTTCCAAAGCATTTTTAAACTTCAGTGGAATTCTGAGAACAATGGAAGAGTTCCGTAGCATTTTTAAACTTCAGAAGAATTCCAGGAACAATGGAAGAGTTCCGAAGAATTTTTAAATGTCAGCGAATTTCGAGAACCATGGAAGAGGTCTGAAGGATTTTTAAACATCAGCGGAATTCCGTGAACATTGGAAGAGTTCCGAAGCATTTTTAAACTTCAGTGGAATTCTGAGAACAATGGAAGAGTTATGTAGCATTTTTAAACTTCAGAAGAATTCCAGTAACAATGGAAGAGTTTCAAAGCAATTTTAAACTTCAGCAGAATTCCGAGAACAATGGAAGAGTTCTGAAGCATTATTAAACATCAGCAGAATTTCAAGAATAATGGAAGAGTTCCGAAGCATTTTTAAACGTCTGCAGAATTCCGAGAACAATGGAAGAGTTCCGAAGGATTTTTAAATGTCAGCAGAATTCCCAGAACAATGGAAGAGTTCCGAAGGATTTTTAAACGTCAGCGGAATTCTGAGAACAATGGAAGAGCTCAGAAGCATTTTTAAACTCCGGCGGATTTCCGAGAACAATGGAAGTGTTCAGAAGCATTTTTAAACTTCAGCGTAATTCTGAGAACAATGGAAGGGTTCAGAAGCATTTTTAAACTTCAGCAGAATTCCGAAAACAATGCAAGAGTTGCAATGCATTTTTAAACGTCAGCAGAATTCCGAGAAAAATGGAAGAGTTCCGAAGAATTTTTAAACGTCAGTGGAATTCCTTGAACAATGAAAGAGATCAGAAGCATTTTTAAACTTCAAAAGAATTCCGGGAACAATGGAAGAGTTCCGAAGCATTTTTAAATGTCAGCAGAATTCCGAGAACAATGGAAGAGTTCCAAAGGATTTTTAAACGTTTGCAGAATTCCGAGAACAATGGAAGAGTTCCGTAGCATTTTTAAACTTCAGAAGAATTCCAGGAACAATGGAAGAGTTCCGAAGCATTTTTAAACGTCAGCAGAATTCCTTGAACAATGAAAGAGTTCGGAAGCATTTTTAAACGTCAGCAGAATTCCGGGAACAATGGAAGAGTTCCGAAGCATTTTTAAACTTCAGCGGAATTCCGAGAACAATGGATGAGTTTCGAAGCATTTTTAAACATCAGCAGAATTCCGGGAACAATGGAAGAGTTCCGAAGCATTTTTAAACTTCAGAAGAATTCCAGGAACAATGGAAGAGTTCCAAAGCATTTTTAAACTTCAGAAGAATTCCAGGAACAATGGAAGAGTTCCGAAGCATTTTTAAACTTCAGAAGAATTCCAGGAACAATGGAAGAGTTCCGAAGCATTTTTAAACTTCGGCGGATTTCCGAGAACAATGGAAGTGTTCAGAAGTATTTTTAAACTCCAGCGGGATTCCGAGAACAATGGAAGAGTTCCGAAGCATTTTTAAACGTCAGCAGAATTCCGGGAACAATGGAACAGTTCCAAAGAATTTTTAAACGTCAGTGGAATTCCTTGAACAATGAAAGATATCAGAAGCATTTTTAAACTTCAAAAGAATTCCGGGAACAATGGAAGAGTTCCGAAGCATTTTTAAATGTCAGCAGAATTTCGAGAACAATGGAAGAGTTCCGAAGCACTTTTAAACATCAGCAGAATTCTGGGAACAATGGAAGAATTCCGAAGCATTTTTAAACTTTAGCGGAATTCCGAGAACAATGGATGAGTTCGGAAGCATTTTTAAACGTCAGCAGAATTCCGGGAACAATGGAACAGTTCCGAAGAATTTTTAAACGTCAGTGGAATTCCTTGAACAATGAAAGAGATCAGAAGCATTTTTAAACTTCAAAAGAATTCCGGGAACAATGGAAGAGTTCCGAAGCATTTTTAAATGTCAGCAGAATTCCGAGAACAATGGAAGAGTTCCGAAGCATTTTTAAACATGAGCCGAATTCTGGGAACAATGGAAGAGTTCCGAAGCATTTTTAAACTTCAGCGGAATTCCGAGAACAATGGATGAGTTCCGAAGCATTTTTAAACATCAGCAGAATTCCGGGAACAATGGAAGAGTTCCGAAGCATTTTTAAACTTCAAAAGAATTCCAGGAACAATGGAAGAGTTCCAAAGCATTTTTAAACTTCAGAAGAATTCCAGGAACAATGGAAGATTTCCGGAGCATTTTTAAACTTCGGCGGATTTCCGAGAACAATGGAAGTGTTCCGAAGTATTTTTAAACGCCAGCGGAATTCCGAGAACAGTGGAAGAGTTCCGAAGGATTATTAAATGTCAGCGGAATTCTGAGAACAATGGAAGTGTTCCAAAGCATTTTTAAACGTCAGCGGAATTCCTTGAACAATGAAAGAGATCGGAAGCATTTTTAAACGTCAGCAGAATTTCGGGAACAATGGAAGAGTTCCGAAGCATTTTTAAATGTCAGCAGAATTCCGAGAACAATGGAAGAGTTCCGAAGCATTTTTAAACATCAGCAGAATTCTGGGAACAATGGAAGAGTTCCGAAGCATTTTTAAACTTCAGCGGAATTCCGAGAACAATGGATGAGTTTCGAAGCATTTTTAAACATCAGCAGAATTCCGGGAACAATGGAAGAGTTCCGAAGCATTTTTAAACTTCAGAAGAATTCCAGGAACAATGGAAGTGTTCCAAAGCATTTTTAAACTTCAGAAGAATTCCAGGAACAATGGAAGAGTTCCGAAGCATTTTTAAACTTCAGAAGAATTCCAGGAACAATGGAAGAGTTCCGAAGCATTTTTGAACTTCGGCGGATTTCCGAGAACAATGGAAGTGTTCAGAAGTATTTTTAAACTCCAGCGGGATTCCGAGAACAATGGAAGAGTTCCGAAGCATTTTTAAACGTCAGCAGAATTCCGGGAACAATGGAACAGTTCCAAAGAATTTTTAAACGTCAGTGGAATTCCTTGAACAATGAAAGATATCAGAAGCATTTTTAAACTTCAAAAGAATTTTGGGAACAATGGAAGAGTTCCGAAGCATTTTTAAATGTCAGCAGAATTTCGAGAACAATGGAAAAGTTCCGAAGCACTTTTAAACATCAGCAGAATTCTGGGAACAATGGAAGAGTTCCGAAGCATTTTTAAACTTCAGCGGAATTCCGAGAACAATGGATGAGTTCCGAAGCATTTTTAAACATCAGCAGAATTCCGGGAACAATGGAAGAGTTCCGAAGCATTTTTAAACTTCAAAAGAATTCCAGGAACAATGGAAGAGTTCCAAAGCATTTTTAAACTTCAGAAGAATTCCAGGAACAATGGAAGATTTCCGGAGCATTTTTAAACTTCGGCGGATTTCCGAGAACAATGGAAGTGTTCCGAAGTATTTTTAAACGAAAGCGGAATTCCGAGAACAGTGGAAGAGTTCCGAAGGATTATTAAATGTCAGCGGAATTCTGAGAACAATGGAAGTGTTCCAAAGCATTTTTAAACGTCAGCGGAATTCCTTGAACAATGAAAGAGATCGGAAGCATTTTTAAACTTCAAAAGAATTCCGGGAACAATGGAAGAGTTCCGAAGCATTTTTAAATGTCAGCAGAATTTCGAGAACAATGGAAGAGTTCCGAAGCACTTTTAAACATCAGCAGAATTCTGGGAACAATGGAAGAGTTCCGAAGCATTTTTAAACTTCAGCGGAATTCCGAGAACAATGGATGAGTTCCGAAGCATTTTTAAACATCAGCAGAATTCCGGGAACAATGGAAGAGTTCCGAAGCATTTTTAAACTTCAAAAGAATTCCAGGAACAATGGAAGAGTTCCAAAGCATTTTTAAACTTCAGAAGAATTCCAGGAACAATGGAAGATTTCCGGAGCATTTTTAAACTTCGGCGGATTTCCGAGAACAATGGAAGTGTTCCGAAGTATTTTTAAACGCCAGCGGAATTCCGAGAACAGTGGAAGAGTTCCGAAGGATTATTAAATGTCAGCGGAATTCTGAGAACAATGGAAGTGTTCCAAAGCATTTTTAAACGTCAGCGGAATTCCTTGAACAATGAAAGAGATCGGAAGCATTTTTAAACGTCAGCAGAATTTCGGGAACAATGGAAGAGTTCCGAAGCATTTTTAAATGTCAGCAGAATTCCGAGAACAATGGAAGAGTTCCGAAGCATTTTTAAACATCAGCAGAATTCTGGGAACAATGGAAGAGTTCCGAAGCATTTTTAAACTTCAACGGAATTCCGAGAACAATGCATGAGTTTCGAAGCATTTTTAAACATCAGCAGAATTCCGGGAACAATGGAAGAGTTCCGAAGCATTTTTAAACTTCAGAAGAATTCCAGGAACAATGGAAGTGTTCCAAAGCATTTTTAAACTTCAGAAGAATTCCAGGAACAATGGAAGAGTTCCGAAGCATTTTTAAACTTCAGAAGAATTCCAGGAACAATGGAAGAGTTCCGAAGCATTTTTAAACTTCGGCGGATTTCCGAGAACAATGGAAGTGTTCAGAAGTATTTTTAAACTCCAGCGGGATTCCGAGAACAATGGAAGAGTTCCGAAGCATTTTTAAACGTCAGCAGAATTCCGGGAACAATGGAACAGTTCCAAAGAATTTTTAAACGTCAGTGGAATTCCTTGAACAATGAAAGATATCAGAAGCATTTTTAAACTTCAAAAGAATTCCGGGAACAATGGAAGAGTTCCGAAGCATTTTTAAACATCTGCAGAATTCCGAGAAAAATGGAAGAGTTCCGAAGAATTTTTAAATGTCAGCGAATTTCGAGAACCATGGAAGAGTTCCGAAGGATTTTTAAACATCAGCGGAATCCCGTGAACATTGGAAGAGTTCCGAAGCATTTTTAAACTTCAGTGGAATTCTGAGAACAATGGAAGAGTTATGTAGCATTTTTAAACATCAGCAGAATTTCCAGAATAATGGAAGAGTTCCGAAGCATTTTTAAACGTCTGCAGAATTCCGAGAACAATGGAAGAGTTCTGAAGGATTTTTAAACATCAGCGGAATTCCGTGAACATTGGAAGAGTTCCGAAGCATTTTTAAACTTCAGTGGAATTCTGAGAACAATGGAAGAGTTATGTAGCATTTTTAAACTTCAGAAGAATTCCAGTAACAATGGAAGAGTTTCAAAGCAATTTTAAACTTCAGCAGAATTCCGAGAACAATGGAAGAGTTCTGAAGGATTTTTAAATGTCAGCAGAATTCCCAGAACAATGGAAGAGTTCCGAAGGATTTTTAAACGTCAGCGGAATTCCGAGAACAATGGAAGAGTTCAGAAGCATTTTTAAACTTCAGAAGAATTCCAGGAACAATGAAAGAGTTCCAAAGCATTTTTAAACTTCAGAAGAATTCCAGGAACAATGGAAGAGTTCCAAAGAATTTTTAAACGTCAGTGGAATTCCTTGAACAATGAAAGATATCAGAAGCATTTTTAAACTTCAAAAGAATTCCGGGAACAATGGAAGAGTTCCGAAGCATTTTTAAACGTCAGCAGAATTCCGGGAACAATGGAACAGTTCCAAAGAATTTTTAAACGTCAGTGGAATTCCTTGAACAATGAAAGATATCAGAAGCATTTTTAAACTTCAAAAGAATTCCGGGAACAATGGAAGAGTTCCGAAGCATTTTTAAATGTCAGCAGAATTTCGAGAACAATGGAAGAGTTCCGAAGCACTTTTAAACATCAGCAGAATTCTGGGAACAATGGAAGAATTCCGAAGCATTTTTAAACTTTAGCGGAATTCCGAGAACAATGGATGAGTTCGGAAGCATTTTTAAACGTCAGCAGAATTCCGGGAACAATGGAACAGTTCCGAAGAATTTTTAAACGTCAGTGGAATTCCTTGAACAATGAAAGAGATCAGAAGCATTTTTAAACTTCAAAAGAATTCCGGGAACAATGGAAGAGTTCCGAAGCATTTTTAAATGTCAGCAGAATTCCGAGAACAATGGAAGAGTTCCGAAGCATTTTTAAACATGAGCCGAATTCTGGGAACAATGGAAGAGTTCCGAAGCATTTTTAAACTTCAGCGGAATTCCGAGAACAATGGATGAGTTCCGAAGCATTTTTAAACATCAGCAGAATTCCGGGAACAATGGAAGAGTTCCGAAGCATTTTTAAACTTCAAAAGAATTCCAGGAACAATGGAAGAGTTCCAAAGCATTTTTAAACTTCAGAAGAATTCCAGGAACAATGGAAGATTTCCGGAGCATTTTTAAACTTCGGCGGATTTCCGAGAACAATGGAAGTGTTCCGAAGTATTTTTAAACGCCAGCGGAATTCCGAGAACAGTGGAAGAGTTCCGAAGGATTATTAAATGTCAGCGGAATTCTGAGAACAATGGAAGTGTTCCAAAGCATTTTTAAACGTCAGCGGAATTCCTTGAACAATGAAAGAGATCGGAAGCATTTTTAAACGTCAGCAGAATTTCGGGAACAATGGAAGAGTTCCGAAGCATTTTTAAATGTCAGCAGAATTCCGAGAACAATGGAAGAGTTCCGAAGCATTTTTAAACATCAGCAGAATTCTGGGAACAATGGAAGAGTTCCGAAGCATTTTTAAACTTCAGCGGAATTCCGAGAACAATGGATGAGTTTCGAAGCATTTTTAAACATCAGCAGAATTCCGGGAACAATGGAAGAGTTCCGAAGCATTTTTAAACTTCAGAAGAATTCCAGGAACAATGGAAGTGTTCCAAAGCATTTTTAAACTTCAGAAGAATTCCAGGAACAATGGAAGAGTTCCGAAGCATTTTTAAACTTCAGAAGAATTCCAGGAACAATGGAAGAGTTCCGAAGCATTTTTAAACTTCGGCGGATTTCCGAGAACAATGGAAGTGTTCAGAAGTATTTTTAAACTCCAGCGGGATTCCGAGAACAATGGAAGAGTTCCGAAGCATTTTTAAACGTCAGCAGAATTCCGGGAACAATGGAACAGTTCCAAAGAATTTTTAAACGTCAGTGGAATTCCTTGAACAATGAAAGATATCAGAAGCATTTTTAAACTTCAAAAGAATTTCGGGAACAATGGAAGAGTTCCGAAGCATTTTTAAATGTCAGCAGAATTTCGAGAACAATGGAAAAGTTCCGAAGCACTTTTAAACATCAGCAGAATTCTGGGAACAATGGAAGAGTTCCGAAGCATTTTTAAACTTCAGCGGAATTCCGAGAACAATGGATGAGTTCCGAAGCATTTTTAAACATCAGCAGAATTCCGGGAACAATGGAAGAGTTCCGAAGCATTTTTAAACTTCAAAAGAATTCCAGGAACAATGGAAGAGTTCCAAAGCATTTTTAAACTTCAGAAGAATTCCAGGAACAATGGAAGATTTCCGGAGCATTTTTAAACTTCGGCGGATTTCCGAGAACAATGGAAGTGTTCCGAAGTATTTTTAAACGAAAGCGGAATTCCGAGAACAGTGGAAGAGTTCCGAAGGATTATTAAATGTCAGCGGAATTCTGAGAACAATGGAAGTGTTCCAAAGCATTTTTAAACGTCAGCGGAATTCCTTGAACAATGAAAGAGATCGGAAGCATTTTTAAACTTCAAAAGAATTCCGGGAACAATGGAAGAGTTCCGAAGCATTTTTAAATGTCAGCAGAATTTCGAGAACAATGGAAGAGTTCCGAAGCACTTTTAAACATCAGCAGAATTCTGGGAACAATGGAAGAGTTCCGAAGCATTTTTAAACTTCAGCGGAATTCCGAGAACAATGGATGAGTTCCGAAGCATTTTTAAACATCAGCAGAATTCCGGGAACAATGGAAGAGTTCCGAAGCATTTTTAAACTTCAAAAGAATTCCAGGAACAATGGAAGAGTTCCAAAGCATTTTTAAACTTCAGAAGAATTCCAGGAACAATGGAAGATTTCCGGAGCATTTTTAAACTTCGGCGGATTTCCGAGAACAATGGAAGTGTTCCGAAGTATTTTTAAACGCCAGCGGAATTCCGAGAACAGTGGAAGAGTTCCGAAGGATTATTAAATGTCAGCGGAATTCTGAGAACAATGGAAGTGTTCCAAAGCATTTTTAAACGTCAGCGGAATTCCTTGAACAATGAAAGAGATCGGAAGCATTTTTAAACGTCAGCAGAATTTCGGGAACAATGGAAGAGTTCCGAAGCATTTTTAAATGTCAGCAGAATTCCGAGAACAATGGAAGAGTTCCGAAGCATTTTTAAACATCAGCAGAATTCTGGGAACAATGGAAGAGTTCCGAAGCATTTTTAAACTTCAACGGAATTCCGAGAACAATGCATGAGTTTCGAAGCATTTTTAAACATCAGCAGAATTCCGGGAACAATGGAAGAGTTCCGAAGCATTTTTAAACTTCAGAAGAATTCCAGGAACAATGGAAGTGTTCCAAAGCATTTTTAAACTTCAGAAGAATTCCAGGAACAATGGAAGAGTTCCGAAGCATTTTTAAACTTCAGAAGAATTCCAGGAACAATGGAAGAGTTCCGAAGCATTTTTAAACTTCGGCGGATTTCCGAGAACAATGGAAGTGTTCAGAAGTATTTTTAAACTCCAGCGGGATTCCGAGAACAATGGAAGAGTTCCGAAGCATTTTTAAACGTCAGCAGAATTCCGGGAACAATGGAACAGTTCCAAAGAATTTTTAAACGTCAGTGGAATTCCTTGAACAATGAAAGATATCAGAAGCATTTTTAAACTTCAAAAGAATTCCGGGAACAATGGAAGAGTTCCGAAGCATTTTTAAACATCTGCAGAATTCCGAGAAAAATGGAAGAATTCCGAAGCATTTTTAAACGTCAGCGGAATTCCGAGAACAATGGAAGAGTTCCGAAGAATTTTTAAATGTCAGCGAATTTCGAGAACCATGGAAGAGTTCCGAAGGATTTTTAAACATCAGCGGAATCCCGTGAACATTGGAAGAGTTCCGAAGCATTTTTAAACTTCAGTGGAATTCTGAGAACAATGGAAGAGTTATGTAGCATTTTTAAACATCAGCAGAATTTCCAGAATAATGGAAGAGTTCCGAAGCATTTTTAAACGTCTGCAGAATTCCGAGAACAATGGAAGAGTTCTGAAGGATTTTTAAACATCAGCGGAATTCCGTGAACATTGGAAGAGTTCCGAAGCATTTTTAAACTTCAGTGGAATTCTGAGAACAATGGAAGAGTTATGTAGCATTTTTAAACTTCAGAAGAATTCCAGTAACAATGGAAGAGTTTCAAAGCAATTTTAAACTTCAGCAGAATTCCGAGAACAATGGAAGAGTTCTGAAGGATTTTTAAATGTCAGCAGAATTCCCAGAACAATGGAAGAGTTCCGAAGGATTTTTAAACGTCAGCGGAATTCCGAGAACAATGGAAGAGTTCAGAAGCATTTTTAAACTTCAGAAGAATTCCAGGAACAATGAAAGAGTTCCAAAGCATTTTTAAACTTCAGAAGAATTCCAGGAACAATGGAAGAGTTCCGAAGCATTTTTAAACTTCGGCGGATTTCCGAGAACAATGGAAGTGTTCAGAAGTATTTTTAAACTCCAGCGGGATTCCGAGAACAATGGAAGAGTTCCGAAGCATTTTTAAACGTCAGCAGAATTCCGGGAACAATGGAACAGTTCCAAAGAATTTTTAAACGCCAGTGGAATTCCTTGAACAATGAAAGATATCAGAAGCATTTTTAAACTTCAAAAGAATTCCGGGAACAATGGAAGAGTTCCGAAGCATTTTTAAATGTCAGCAGAATTTCGAGAACAATGGAAGAGTTCCGAAGGATTTTTAAATGTCAGCAGAATTCCCAGAACAATGGAGAGTTCCAAAAGATTTTTAAACGTCAGCGGAATTCCGAGAACAATGGAAGAGTTCAGAAGCATTTTTAAACTCCGGCGGATTTCCGAGAACAATGGAAGTGTTCAGAAGCATTTTTAAACTTCAGCAGAATTCCGAAAACAACGCAGGAGTTGCAATGCATTTTTAAACGTCAGCAGAATTCCGAGAAAAATGGAAGAGTTCCGAAGCATTTTTAAATGTCAGCAGAATTTCGAGAACAATGGAAGAGTTCCAAAGCATTTTTAAACTTCAGTGGAATTCTGAGAACAATGGAAGAGTTCCGTAGCATTTTTAAACTTCAGAAGAATTCCAGGAACAATGGAAGAGTTCCGAAGAATTTTTAAATGTCAGCGAATTTCGAGAACCATGGAAGAGGTCTGAAGGATTTTTAAACATCAGCGGAATTCCGTGAACATTGGAAGAGTTCCGAAGCATTTTTAAACTTCAGTGGAATTCTGAGAACAATGGAAGAGTTATGTAGCATTTTTAAACTTCAGAAGAATTCCAGTAACAATGGAAGAGTTTCAAAGCAATTTTAAACTTCAGCAGAATTCCGAGAACAATGGAAGAGTTCTGAAGCATTATTAAACATCAGCAGAATTTCAAGAATAATGGAAGAGTTCCGAAGCATTTTTAAACGTCTGCAGAATTCCGAGAACAATGGAAGAGTTCCGAAGGATTTTTAAACGTCAGCGGAATTCTGAGAACAATGGAAGAGCTCAGAAGCATTTTTAAACTCCGGCGGATTTCCGAGAACAATGGAAGTGTTCAGAAGCATTTTTAAACTTCAGCGTAATTCTGAGAACAATGGAAGGGTTCAGAAGCATTTTTAAACTTCAGCAGAATTCCGAAAACAATGCAAGAGTTGCAATGCATTTTTAAACGTCAGCAGAATTCCGAGAAAAATGGAAGAGTTCCGAAGAATTTTTAAACGTCAGTGGAATTCCTTGAACAATGAAAGAGATCAGAAGCATTTTTAAACTTCAAAAGAATTCCGGGAACAATGGAAGAGTTCCGAAGCATTTTTAAATGTCAGCAGAATTCCGAGAACAATGGAAGAGTTCCAAAGGATTTTTAAACGTTTACAGAATTCCGAGAACAATGGAAGAGTTCCGTAGCATTTTTAAACTTCAGAAGAATTCCAGGAACAATGGAAGAGTTCCGAAGCATTTTTAAACGTCAGCAGAATTCCTTGAACAATGAAAGAGTTCGGAAGCATTTTTAAACGTCAGCAGAATTCCGGGAACAATGGAAGAGTTCCGAAGCATTTTTAAACTTCAGCGGAATTCCGAGAACAATGGATGAGTTTCGAAGCATTTTTAAACATCAGCAGAATTCCGGGAACAATGGAAGAGTTCCGAAGCATTTTTAAACTTCAGAAGAATTCCAGGAACAATGGAAGAGTTCCAAAGCATTTTTAAACTTCAGAAGAATTCCAGGAACAATGGAAGAGTTCCGAAGCATTTTTAAACTTCAGAAGAATTCCAGGAACAATGGAAGAGTTCCGAAGCATTTTTAAACTTCGGCGGATTTCCGAGAACAATGGAAGTGTTCAGAAGTATTTTTAAACTCCAGCGGGATTCCGAGAACAATGGAAGAGTTCCGAAGCATTTTTAAACGTCAGCAGAATTCCGGGAACAATGGAACAGTTCCAAAGAATTTTTAAACGTCAGTGGAATTCCTTGAACAATGAAAGATATCAGAAGCATTTTTAAACTTCAAAAGAATTCCGGGAACAATGGAAGAGTTCCGAAGCATTTTTAAATGTCAGCAGAATTTCGAGAACAATGGAAGAGTTCCGAAGCACTTTTAAACATCAGCAGAATTCTGGGAACAATGGAAGAATTCCGAAGCATTTTTAAACTTTAGCGGAATTCCGAGAACAATGGATGAGTTCGGAAGCATTTTTAAACGTCAGCAGAATTCCGGGAACAATGGAACAGTTCCGAAGAATTTTTAAACGTCAGTGGAATTCCTTGAACAATGAAAGAGATCAGAAGCATTTTTAAACTTCAAAAGAATTCCGGGAACAATGGAAGAGTTCCGAAGCATTTTTAAATGTCAGCAGAATTCCGAGAACAATGGAAGAGTTCCGAAGCATTTTTAAACATGAGCCGAATTCTGGGAACAATGGAAGAGTTCCGAAGCATTTTTAAACTTCAGCGGAATTCCGAGAACAATGGATGAGTTCCGAAGCATTTTTAAACATCAGCAGAATTCCGGGAACAATGGAAGAGTTCCGAAGCATTTTTAAACTTCAAAAGAATTCCAGGAACAATGGAAGAGTTCCAAAGCATTTTTAAACTTCAGAAGAATTCCAGGAACAATGGAAGATTTCCGGAGCATTTTTAAACTTCGGCGGATTTCCGAGAACAATGGAAGTGTTCCGAAGTATTTTTAAACGCCAGCGGAATTCCGAGAACAGTGGAAGAGTTCCGAAGGATTATTAAATGTCAGCGGAATTCTGAGAACAATGGAAGTGTTCCAAAGCATTTTTAAACGTCAGCGGAATTCCTTGAACAATGAAAGAGATCGGAAGCATTTTTAAACGTCAGCAGAATTTCGGGAACAATGGAAGAGTTCCGAAGCATTTTTAAATGTCAGCAGAATTCCGAGAACAATGGAAGAGTTCCGAAGCATTTTTAAACATCAGCAGAATTCTGGGAACAATGGAAGAGTTCCGAAGCATTTTTAAACTTCAGCGGAATTCCGAGAACAATGGATGAGTTTCGAAGCATTTTTAAACATCAGCAGAATTCCGGGAACAATGGAAGAGTTCCGAAGCATTTTTAAACTTCAGAAGAATTCCAGGAACAATGGAAGTGTTCCAAAGCATTTTTAAACTTCAGAAGAATTCCAGGAACAATGGAAGAGTTCCGAAGCATTTTTAAACTTCAGAAGAATTCCAGGAACAATGGAAGAGTTCCGAAGCATTTTTAAACTTCGGCGGATTTCCGAGAACAATGGAAGTGTTCAGAAGTATTTTTAAACTCCAGCGGGATTCCGAGAACAATGGAAGAGTTCCGAAGCATTTTTAAACGTCAGCAGAATTCCGGGAACAATGGAACAGTTCCAAAGAATTTTTAAACGTCAGTGGAATTCCTTGAACAATGAAAGATATCAGAAGCATTTTTAAACTTCAAAAGAATTTCGGGAACAATGGAAGAGTTCCGAAGCATTTTTAAATGTCAGCAGAATTTCGAGAACAATGGAAAAGTTCCGAAGCACTTTTAAACATCAGCAGAATTCTGGGAACAATGGAAGAGTTCCGAAGCATTTTTAAACTTCAGCGGAATTCCGAGAACAATGGATGAGTTCCGAAGCATTTTTAAACATCAGCAGAATTCCGGGAACAATGGAAGAGTTCCGAAGCATTTTTAAACTTCAAAAGAATTCCAGGAACAATGGAAGAGTTCCAAAGCATTTTTAAACTTCAGAAGAATTCCAGGAACAATGGAAGATTTCCGGAGCATTTTTAAACTTCGGCGGATTTCCGAGAACAATGGAAGTGTTCCGAAGTATTTTTAAACGAAAGCGGAATTCCGAGAACAGTGGAAGAGTTCCGAAGGATTATTAAATGTCAGCGGAATTCTGAGAACAATGGAAGTGTTCCAAAGCATTTTTAAACGTCAGCGGAATTCCTTGAACAATGAAAGAGATCGGAAGCATTTTTAAACTTCAAAAGAATTCCGGGAACAATGGAAGAGTTCCGAAGCATTTTTAAATGTCAGCAGAATTTCGAGAACAATGGAAGAGTTCCGAAGCACTTTTAAACATCAGCAGAATTCTGGGAACAATGGAAGAGTTCCGAAGCATTTTTAAACTTCAGCGGAATTCCGAGAACAATGGATGAGTTCCGAAGCATTTTTAAACATCAGCAGAATTCCGGGAACAATGGAAGAGTTCCGAAGCATTTTTAAACTTCAAAAGAATTCCAGGAACAATGGAAGAGTTCCAAAGCATTTTTAAACTTCAGAAGAATTCCAGGAACAATGGAAGATTTCCGGAGCATTTTTAAACTTCGGCGGATTTCCGAGAACAATGGAAGTGTTCCGAAGTATTTTTAAACGCCAGCGGAATTCCGAGAACAGTGGAAGAGTTCCGAAGGATTATTAAATGTCAGCGGAATTCTGAGAACAATGGAAGTGTTCCAAAGCATTTTTAAACGTCAGCGGAATTCCTTGAACAATGAAAGAGATCGGAAGCATTTTTAAACGTCAGCAGAATTTCGGGAACAATGGAAGAGTTCCGAAGCATTTTTAAATGTCAGCAGAATTCCGAGAACAATGGAAGAGTTCCGAAGCATTTTTAAACATCAGCAGAATTCTGGGAACAATGGAAGAGTTCCGAAGCATTTTTAAACTTCAACGGAATTCCGAGAACAATGCATGAGTTTCGAAGCATTTTTAAACATCAGCAGAATTCCGGGAACAATGGAAGAGTTCCGAAGCATTTTTAAACTTCAGAAGAATTCCAGGAACAATGGAAGTGTTCCAAAGCATTTTTAAACTTCAGAAGAATTCCAGGAACAATGGAAGAGTTCCGAAGCATTTTTAAACTTCAGAAGAATTCCAGGAACAATGGAAGAGTTCCGAAGCATTTTTAAACTTCGGCGGATTTCCGAGAACAATGGAAGTGTTCAGAAGTATTTTTAAACTCCAGCGGGATTCCGAGAACAATGGAAGAGTTCCGAAGCATTTTTAAACGTCAGCAGAATTCCGGGAACAATGGAACAGTTCCAAAGAATTTTTAAACGTCAGTGGAATTCCTTGAACAATGAAAGATATCAGAAGCATTTTTAAACTTCAAAAGAATTCCGGGAACAATGGAAGAGTTCCGAAGCATTTTTAAACATCTGCAGAATTCCGAGAAAAATGGAAGAATTCCGAAGCATTTTTAAACGTCAGCGGAATTCCGAGAACAATGGAAGAGTTCCGAAGAATTTTTAAATGTCAGCGAATTTCGAGAACCATGGAAGAGTTCCGAAGGATTTTTAAACATCAGCGGAATCCCGTGAACATTGGAAGAGTTCCGAAGCATTTTTAAACTTCAGTGGAATTCTGAGAACAATGGAAGAGTTATGTAGCATTTTTAAACATCAGCAGAATTTCCAGAATAATGGAAGAGTTCCGAAGCATTTTTAAACGTCTGCAGAATTCCGAGAACAATGGAAGAGTTCTGAAGGATTTTTAAACATCAGCGGAATTCCGTGAACATTGGAAGAGTTCCGAAGCATTTTTAAACTTCAGTGGAATTCTGAGAACAATGGAAGAGTTATGTAGCATTTTTAAACTTCAGAAGAATTCCAGTAACAATGGAAGAGTTTCAAAGCAATTTTAAACTTCAGCAGAATTCCGAGAACAATGGAAGAGTTCTGAAGGATTTTTAAATGTCAGCAGAATTCCCAGAACAATGGAAGAGTTCCGAAGGATTTTTAAACGTCAGCGGAATTCCGAGAACAATGGAAGAGTTCAGAAGCATTTTTAAACTTCAGAAGAATTCCAGGAACAATGAAAGAGTTCCAAAGCATTTTTAAACTTCAGAAGAATTCCAGGAACAATGGAAGAGTTCCGAAGCATTTTTAAACTTCGGCGGATTTCCGAGAACAATGGAAGTGTTCAGAAGTATTTTTAAACTCCAGCGGGATTCCGAGAACAATGGAAGAGTTCCGAAGCATTTTTAAACGTCAGCAGAATTCCGGGAACAATGGAACAGTTCCAAAGAATTTTTAAACGCCAGTGGAATTCCTTGAACAATGAAAGATATCAGAAGCATTTTTAAACTTCAAAAGAATTCCGGGAACAATGGAAGAGTTCCGAAGCATTTTTAAATGTCAGCAGAATTTCGAGAACAATGGAAGAGTTCCGAAGGATTTTTAAATGTCAGCAGAATTCCCAGAACAATGGAGAGTTCCAAAAGATTTTTAAACGTCAGCGGAATTCCGAGAACAATGGAAGAGTTCAGAAGCATTTTTAAACTCCGGCGGATTTCCGAGAACAATGGAAGTGTTCAGAAGCATTTTTAAACTTCAGCAGAATTCCGAAAACAACGCAGGAGTTGCAATGCATTTTTAAACGTCAGCAGAATTCCGAGAAAAATGGAAGAGTTCCGAAGCATTTTTAAATGTCAGCAGAATTTCGAGAACAATGGAAGAGTTCCAAAGCATTTTTAAACTTCAGTGGAATTCTGAGAACAATGGAAGAGTTCCGTAGCATTTTTAAACTTCAGAAGAATTCCAGGAACAATGGAAGAGTTCCGAAGAATTTTTAAATGTCAGCGAATTTCGAGAACCATGGAAGAGGTCTGAAGGATTTTTAAACATCAGCGGAATTCCGTGAACATTGGAAGAGTTCCGAAGCATTTTTAAACTTCAGTGGAATTCTGAGAACAATGGAAGAGTTATGTAGCATTTTTAAACTTCAGAAGAATTCCAGTAACAATGGAAGAGTTTCAAAGCAATTTTAAACTTCAGCAGAATTCCGAGAACAATGGAAGAGTTCTGAAGCATTATTAAACATCAGCAGAATTTCAAGAATAATGGAAGAGTTCCGAAGCATTTTTAAACGTCTGCAGAATTCCGAGAACAATGGAAGAGTTCCGAAGGATTTTTAAACGTCAGCGGAATTCTGAGAACAATGGAAGAGCTCAGAAGCATTTTTAAACTCCGGCGGATTTCCGAGAACAATGGAAGTGTTCAGAAGCATTTTTAAACTTCAGCGTAATTCTGAGAACAATGGAAGGGTTCAGAAGCATTTTTAAACTTCAGCAGAATTCCGAAAACAATGCAAGAGTTGCAATGCATTTTTAAACGTCAGCAGAATTCCGAGAAAAATGGAAGAGTTCCGAAGAATTTTTAAACGTCAGTGGAATTCCTTGAACAATGAAAGAGATCAGAAGCATTTTTAAACTTCAAAAGAATTCCGGGAACAATGGAAGAGTTCCGAAGCATTTTTAAATGTCAGCAGAATTCCGAGAACAATGGAAGAGTTCCAAAGGATTTTTAAACGTTTACAGAATTCCGAGAACAATGGAAGAGTTCCGTAGCATTTTTAAACTTCAGAAGAATTCCAGGAACAATGGAAGAGTTCCGAAGCATTTTTAAACGTCAGCAGAATTCCTTGAACAATGAAAGAGTTCGGAAGCATTTTTAAACGTCAGCAGAATTCCGGGAACAATGGAAGAGTTCCGAAGCATTTTTAAACTTCAGCGGAATTCCGAGAACAATGGATGAGTTTCGAAGCATTTTTAAACATCAGCAGAATTCCGGGAACAATGGAAGAGTTCCGAAGCATTTTTAAACTTCAGAAGAATTCCAGGAACAATGGAAGAGTTCCAAAGCATTTTTAAACTTCAGAAGAATTCCAGGAACAATGGAAGAGTTCCGAAGCATTTTTAAACTTCAGAAGAATTCCAGGAACAATGGAAGAGTTCCGAAGCATTTTTAAACTTCGGCGGATTTCCGAGAACAATGGAAGTGTTCAGAAGTATTTTTAAACTCCAGCGGGATTCCGAGAACAATGGAAGAGTTCCGAAGCATTTTTAAACGTCAGCAGAATTCCGGGAACAATGGAACAGTTCCAAAGAATTTTTAAACGTCAGTGGAATTCCTTGAACAATGAAAGATATCAGAAGCATTTTTAAACTTCAAAAGAATTCCGGGAACAATGGAAGAGTTCCGAAGCATTTTTAAATGTCAGCAGAATTTCGAGAACAATGGAAGAGTTCCGAAGCACTTTTAAACATCAGCAGAATTCTGGGAACAATGGAAGAATTCCGAAGCATTTTTAAACTTTAGCGGAATTCCGAGAACAATGGATGAGTTCGGAAGCATTTTTAAACGTCAGCAGAATTCCGGGAACAATGGAACAGTTCCGAAGAATTTTTAAACGTCAGTGGAATTCCTTGAACAATGAAAGAGATCAGAAGCATTTTTAAACTTCAAAAGAATTCCGGGAACAATGGAAGAGTTCCGAAGCATTTTTAAATGTCAGCAGAATTCCGAGAACAATGGAAGAGTTCCGAAGCATTTTTAAACATGAGCCGAATTCTGGGAACAATGGAAGAGTTCCGAAGCATTTTTAAACTTCAGCGGAATTCCGAGAACAATGGATGAGTTCCGAAGCATTTTTAAACATCAGCAGAATTCCGGGAACAATGGAAGAGTTCCGAAGCATTTTTAAACTTCAAAAGAATTCCAGGAACAATGGAAGAGTTCCAAAGCATTTTTAAACTTCAGAAGAATTCCAGGAACAATGGAAGATTTCCGGAGCATTTTTAAACTTCGGCGGATTTCCGAGAACAATGGAAGTGTTCCGAAGTATTTTTAAACGCCAGCGGAATTCCGAGAACAGTGGAAGAGTTCCGAAGGATTATTAAATGTCAGCGGAATTCTGTGAACAATGGAAGTGTTCCAAAGCATTTTTAAACGTCAGCGGAATTCCTTGAACAATGAAAGAGATCGGAAGCATTTTTAAACGTCAGCAGAATTTCGGGAACAATGGAAGAGTTCCGAAGCATTTTTAAATGTCAGCAGAATTCCGAGAACAATGGAAGAGTTCCGAAGCATTTTTAAACATCAGCAGAATTCTGGGAACAATGGAAGAGTTCCGAAGCATTTTTAAACTTCAGCGGAATTCCGAGAACAATGGATGAGTTTCGAAGCATTTTTAAACATCAGCAGAATTCCGGGAACAATGGAAGAGTTCCGAAGCATTTTTAAACTTCAGAAGAATTCCAGGAGCAATGGAAGTGTTCCAAAGCATTTTTAAACTTCAGAAGAATTCCAGGAACAATGGAAGAGTTCCGAAGCATTTTTAAACTTCAGAAGAATTCCAGGAACAATGGAAGAGTTCCGAAGCATTTTTAAACTTCGGCGGATTTCCGAGAACAATGGAAGTGTTCAGAAGTATTTTTAAACTCCAGCGGGATTCCGAGAACAATGGAAGAGTTCCGAAGCATTTTTAAACGTCAGCAGAATTCCGGGAACAATGGAACAGTTCCAAAGAATTTTTAAACGTCAGTGGAATTCCTTGAACAATGAAAGATATCAGAAGCATTTTTAAACTTCAAAAGAATTCCGGGAACAATGGAAGAGTTCCGAAGCATTTTTAAATGTCAGCAGAATTTCGAGAACAATGGAAGAGTTCCGAAGCACTTTTAAACATCAGCAGAATTCTGGGAACAATGGAAGAGTTCCGAAGCATTTTTAAACTTCAGCGGAATTCCGAGAACAATGGATGAGTTCCGAAGCATTTTTAAACATCAGCAGAATTCCGGGAACAATGGAAGAGTTCCGAAGCATTTTTAAACTTCAAAAGAATTCCAGGAACAATGGAAGAGTTCCAAAGCATTTTTAAACTTCAGAAGAATTCCAGGAACAATGGAAGATTTCCGGAGCATTTTTAAACTTCGGCGGATTTCCGAGAACAATGGAAGTGTTCCGAAGTATTTTTAAACGCCAGCGGAATTCCGAGAACAGTGGAAGAGTTCCGAAGGATTATTAAATGTCAGCGGAATTCTGAGAACAATGGAAGTGTTCCAAAGCATTTTTAAACGTCAGCGGAATTCCTTGAACAATGAAAGAGATCGGAAGCATTTTTAAACGTCAGCAGAATTTCGGGAACAATGGAAGAGTTCCGAAGCATTTTTAAATGTCAGCAGAATTCCGAGAACAATGGAAGAGTTCCGAAGCATTTTTAAACATCAGCAGAATTCTGGGAACAATGGAAGAGTTCCGAAGCATTTTTAAACTTCAACGGAATTCCGAGAACAATGCATGAGTTTCGAAGCATTTTTAAACATCAGCAGAATTCCGGGAACAATGGAAGAGTTCCGAAGCATTTTTAAACTTCAGAAGAATTCCAGGAACAATGGAAGTGTTCCAAAGCATTTTTAAACTTCAGAAGAATTCCAGGAACAATGGAAGAGTTCCGAAGCATTTTTAAACTTCAGAAGAATTCCAGGAACAATGGAAGAGTTCCGAAGCATTTTTAAACTTCGGCGGATTTCCGAGAACAATGGAAGTGTTCAGAAGTATTTTTAAACTCCAGCGGGATTCCGAGAACAATGGAAGAGTTCCGAAGCATTTTTAAACGTCAGCAGAATTCCGGGAACAATGGAACAGTTCCAAAGAATTTTTAAACGTCAGTGGAATTCCTTGAACAATGAAAGATATCAGAAGCATTTTTAAACTTCAAAAGAATTCCGGGAACAATGGAAGAGTTCCGAAGCATTTTTAAACATCTGCAGAATTCCGAGAACAATGGAAGAATTCCGAAGCATTTTTAAACGTCAGCGGAATTCCGAGAACAATGGAAGAGTTCCGAAGAATTTTTAAATGTCAGCGAATTTCGAGAACCATGGAATAGTTCCGAAGGATTTTTAAACATCAGCGGAATCCCGTGAACATTGGAAGAGTTCCGAAGCATTTTTAAACTTCAGTGGAATTCTGAGAACAATGGAAGAGTTATGTAGCATTTTTAAACATCAGCAGAATTTCCAGAATAATGGAAGAGTTCCGAAGCATTTTTAAACGTCTGCAGAATTCCGAGAACAATGGAAGAGTTCTGAAGGATTTTTAAACATCAGCGGAATTCCGTGAACATTGGAAGAGTTCCGAAGCATTTTTAAACTTCAGCGGAATTCCGAGAACAATGGATGAGTTCCGAAGCATTTTTAAACATCAGCAGAATTCCGGGAACAATGGAAGAGTTCCGAAGCATTTTTAAACTTCAAAAGAATTCCAGGAACAATGGAAGAGTTCCAAAGCATTTTTAAACTTCAGAAGAATTCCAGGAACAATGGAAGATTTCCGGAGCATTTTTAAACTTCGGCGGATTTCCGAGAACAATGGAAGTGTTCCGAAGTATTTTTAAACGCCAGCGGAATTCCGAGAACAGTGGAAGAGTTCCGAAGGATTATTAAATGTCAGCGGAATTCTGAGAACAATGGAAGTGTTCCAAAGCATTTTTAAACGTCAGCGGAATTCCTTGAACAATGAAAGAGATCGGAAGCATTTTTAAACGTCAGCAGAATTTCGGGAACAATGGAAGAGTTCCGAAGCATTTTTAAATGTCAGCAGAATTCCGAGAACAATGGAAGAGTTCCGAAGCATTTTTAAACATCAGCAGAATTCTGGGAACAATGGAAGAGTTCCGAAGCATTTTTAAACTTCAACGGAATTCCGAGAACAATGCATGAGTTTCGAAGCATTTTTAAACATCAGCAGAATTCCGGGAACAATGGAAGAGTTCCGAAGCATTTTTAAACTTCAGAAGAATTCCAGGAACAATGGAAGTGTTCCAAAGCATTTTTAAACTTCAGAAGAATTCCAGGAACAATGGAAGAGTTCCGAAGCATTTTTAAACTTCAGAAGAATTCCAGGAACAATGGAAGAGTTCCGAAGCATTTTTAAACTTCGGCGGATTTCCGAGAACAATGGAAGTGTTCAGAAGTATTTTTAAACTCCAGCGGGATTCCGAGAACAATGGAAGAGTTCCGAAGCATTTTTAAACGTCAGCAGAATTCCGGGAACAATGGAACAGTTCCAAAGAATTTTTAAACGTCAGTGGAATTCCTTGAACAATGAAAGATATCAGAAGCATTTTTAAACTTCAAAAGAATTCCGGGAACAATGGAAGAGTTCCGAAGCATTTTTAAACATCTGCAGAATTCCGAGAACAATGGAAGAATTCCGAAGCATTTTTAAACGTCAGCGGAATTCCGAGAACAATGGAAGAGTTCCGAAGAATTTTTAAATGTCAGCGAATTTCGAGAACCATGGAATAGTTCCGAAGGATTTTTAAACATCAGCGGAATCCCGTGAACATTGGAAGAGTTCCGAAGCATTTTTAAACTTCAGTGGAATTCTGAGAACAATGGAAGAGTTATGTAGCATTTTTAAACATCAGCAGAATTTCCAGAATAATGGAAGAGTTCCGAAGCATTTTTAAACGTCTGCAGAATTCCGAGAACAATGGAAGAGTTCTGAAGGATTTTTAAACATCAGCGGAATTCCGTGAACATTGGAAGAGTTCCGAAGCATTTTTAAACTTCAGTGGAATTCTGAGAACAATGGAAGAGTTATGTAGCATTTTTAAACTTCAGAAGAATTCCAGTAACAATGGAAGAGTTTCAAAGCAATTTTAAACTTCAGCAGAATTCCGAGAACAATGGAAGAGTTCTGAAGGATTTTTAAATGTCAGCAGAATTCCCAGAACAATGGAAGAGTTCCGAAGCATTTTTAAACGTCAGCGGAATTCCGAGAACAATGGAAGAGTTCAGAAGCATTTTTAAACTTCAGAAGAATTCCAGGAACAATGAAAGAGTTCCAAAGCATTTTTAAACTTCAGAAGAATTCCAGGAACAATGGAAGAGTTCCGAAGCATTTTTAAACTTCGGCGGATTTCCGAGAACAATGGAAGTGTTCAGAAGTATTTTTAAACTCCAGCGGGATTCCGAGAACAATGGAAGAGTTCCGAAGCATTTTTAAACGTCAGCAGAATTCCGGGAACAATGGAACAGTTCCAAAGAATTTTTAAACGTCAGTGGAATTCCTTGAACAATGAAAGATATCAGAAGCATTTTTAAACTTCAAAAGAATTCCGGGAACAATGGAAGAGTTCCGAAGCATTTTTAAATGTCAGCAGAATTTCGAGAACAATGGAAGAGTTCCGAAGGATTTTTAAATGTCAGCAGAATTCCCAGAACAATGGAGAGTTCCAAAAGATTTTTAAACGTCAGCGGAATTCCGAGAACAATGGAAGAGTTCAGAAGCATTTTTAAACTCCGGCGGATTTCCGAGAACAATGGAAGTGTTCAGAAGCATTTTTAAACTTCAGCGTAATTCTGAGAACAATGGAAGGGTTCAGAAGCATTTTTAAACTTCAGCAGAATTCCGAAAACAACGCAGGAGTTGCAATGCATTTTTAAACGTCAGCAGAATTCCGAGAAAAATGGAAGAGTTCCGAAGCATTTTTAAATGTCAGCAGAATTTCGAGAACAATGGAAGAGTTCCAAAGCATTTTTAAACTTCAGTGGAATTCTGAGAACAATGGAAGAGTTCCGTAGCATTTTTAAACTTCAGAAGAATTCCAGGAACAATGGAAGAGTTCCGAAGAATTTTTAAATGTCAGCGAATTTCGAGAACCATGGAAGAGGTCTGAAGGATTTTTAAACATCAGCGGAATTCCGTGAACATTGGAAGAGTTCCGAAGCATTTTTAAACTTCAGTGGAATTCTGAGAACAATGGAAGAGTTATGTAGCATTTTTAATCTTCAGAAGAATTCCAGTAACAATGGAAGAGTTTCAAAGCAATTTTAAACTTCAGCAGAATTCCGAGAACAATGGAAGAGTTCTGAAGCATTATTAAACATCAGCAGAATTTCAAGAATAATGGAAGAGTTCCGAAGCATTTTTAAACGTCTGCAGAATTCCGAGAACAATGGAAGAGTTCCGAAGGATTTTTAAACGTCAGCGGAATTCTGAGAACAATGGAAGTGCTCAGAAGCATTTTTAAACTCCGGCGGATTTCCGAGAACAATGGAAGTGTTCAGAAGCATTTTTAAACTTCAGCGTAATTCTGAGAACAATGGAAGGGTTCAGAAGCATTTTTAAACTTCAGCAGAATTCCGAAAACAATGCAAGAGTTGCAATGCATTTTTAAACGTCAGCAGAATTCCGAGAAAAATGGAAGAGTTCCGAAGAATTTTTAAACGTCAGTGGAATTCCTTGAACAATGAAAGAGATCAGAAGCATTTGTAAACTTCAAAAGAATTCCGGGAACAATGGAAGAGTTCCGAAGCATTTTTAAATGTCAGCAGAATTCCGAGAACAATGGAAGAGTTCCAAAGGATTTTTAAACGTTTGCAGAATTCCGAGAACAATGGAAGAGTTCCGTAGCATTTTTAAACTTCAGAAGAATTCCAGGAACAATGGAAGAGTTCCGAAGCATTTTTAAACGTCAGCAGAATTCCTTGAACAATGAAAGAGTTCGGAAGCATTTTTAAACGTCAGCAGAATTCCGGGAACAATGGAAGAGTTCCGAAGCATTTTTAAACTTCAGCGGAATTCCGAGAACAATGGATGAGTTTCGAAGCATTTTTAAACATCAGCAGAATTCCGGGAACAATGGAAGAGTTCCGAAGCATTTTTAAACTTCAGAAGAATTCCAGGAACAATGGAAGAGTTCCAAAGCATTTTTAAACTTCAGAAGAATTCCAGGAACAATGGAAGAGTTCCGAAGCATTTTTAAACTTCAGAAGAATTCCAGGAACAATGGAAGAGTTCCGAAGCATTTTTAAACTTCGGCGGATTTCCGAGAACAATGGAAGTGTTCAGAAGTATTTTTAAACTCCAGCGGGATTCCGAGAACAATGGAAGAGTTCCGAAGCATTTTTAAACGTCAGCAGAATTCCGGGAACAATGGAACAGTTCCAAAGAATTTTTAAACGTCAGTGGAATTCCTTGAACAATGAAAGATATCAGAAGCATTTTTAAACTTCAAAAGAATTCCGGGAACAATGGAAGAGTTCCGAAGCATTTTTAAATGTCAGCAGAATTTCGAGAACAATGGAAGAGTTCCGAAGCACTTTTAAACATCAGCAGAATTCTGGGAACAATGGAAGAATTCCGAAGCATTTTTAAACTTTAGCGGAATTCCGAGAACAATGGATGAGTTCGGAAGCATTTTTAAACGTCAGCAGAATTCCGGGAACAATGGAACAGTTCCGAAGAATTTTTAAACGTCAGTGGAATTCCTTGAACAATGAAAGAGATCAGAAGCATTTTTAAACTTCAAAAGAATTCCGGGAACAATGGAAGAGTTCCGAAGCATTTTTAAATGTCAGCAGAATTCCGAGAACAATGGAAGAGTTCCGAAGCATTTTTAAACATGAGCCGAATTCTGGGAACAATGGAAGAGTTCCGAAGCATTTTTAAACTTCAGCGGAATTCCGAGAACAATGGATGAGTTCCGAAGCATTTTTAAACATCAGCAGAATTCCGGGAACAATGGAAGAGTTCCGAAGCATTTTTAAACTTCAAAAGAATTCCAGGAACAATGGAAGAGTTCCAAAGCATTTTTAAACTTCAGAAGAATTCCAGGAACAATGGAAGATTTCCGGAGCATTTTTAAACTTCGGCGGATTTCCGAGAACAATGGAAGTGTTCCGAAGTATTTTTAAACGCCAGCGGAATTCCGAGAACAGTGGAAGAGTTCCGAAGGATTATTAAATGTCAGCGGAATTCTGAGAACAATGGAAGTGTTCCAAAGCATTTTTAAACGTCAGCGGAATTCCTTGAACAATGAAAGAGATCGGAAGCATTTTTAAACGTCAGCAGAATTTCGGGAACAATGGAAGAGTTCCGAAGCATTTTTAAATGTCAGCAGAATTCCGAGAACAATGGAAGAGTTCTGAAGCATTTTTAAACATCAGCAGAATTCTGGGAACAATGGAAGAGTTCCGAAGCATTTTTAAACTTCAGCGGAATTCCGAGAACAATGGATGAGTTTCGAAGCATTTTTAAACATCAGCAGAATTCCGGGAACAATGGAAGAGTTCCGAAGCATTTTTAAACTTCAGAAGAATTCCAGGAACAATGGAAGTGTTCCAAAGCATTTTTAAACTTCAGAAGAATTCCAGGAACAATGGAAGAGTTCCGAAGCATTTTTAAACTTCAGAAAAATTCCAGGAACAATGGAAGAGTTCCGAAGCATTTTTAAACTTCGGCGGATTTCCGAGAACAATGGAAGTGTTCAGAAGTATTTTTAAACTCCAAGCGGGATTCCGAGAACAATGGAAGAGTTCCGAAGCATTTTTAAACGTCAGCAGAATTCCGGGAACAATGGAACAGTTCCAAAGAATTTTTAAACGTCAGTGGAATTCCTTGAACAATGAAAGATATCAGAAGCATTTTTAAACTTCAAAAGAATTCCGGGAACAATGGAAGAGTTCCGAAGCATTTTTAAATGTCAGCAGAATTTCGAGAACAATGGAAGAGTTCCGAAGCACTTTTAAACATCAGCAGAATTCTGGGAACAATGGAAGAGTTCCGAAGCATTTTTAAACTTCAGCGGAATTCCGAGAACAATGGATGAGTTCCGAAGCATTTTTAAACATCAGCAGAATTCCGGGAACAATGGAAGAGTTCCGAAGCATTTTTAAACTTCAAAAGAATTCCAGGAACAATGGAAGAGTTCCAAAGCATTTTTAAACTTCAGAAGAATTCCAGGAACAATGGAAGAGTTCCGAAGCATTTTTAAACTTCGGCGGATTTCCGAGAACAATGGAAGTGTTCCGAAGTATTTTTAAACGCCAGCGGAATTCCGAGAACAGTGGAAGAGTTCCGAAGGATTATTAAATGTCAGCGGAATTCTGAGAACAATGGAAGTGTTCCAAAGCATTTTTAAACGTCAGCGGAATTCCTTGAACAATGAAAGAGATCGGAAGCATTTTTAAACGTCAGCAGAATTTCGGGAACAATGGAAGAGTTCCGAAGCATTTTTAAATGTCAGCAGAATTCCGAGAACAATGGAAGAGTTCCGAAGCATTTTTAAACATCAGCAGAATTCTGGGAACAATGGAAGAGTTCCGAAGCATTTTTAAACTTCAGCGGAATTCCGAGAACAATGCATGAGTTTCGAAGCATTTTTAAACATCAGCAGAATTCCGGGAACAATGGAAGAGTTCCGAAGCATTTTTAAACTTCAGAAGAATTCCAGGAACAATGGAAGTGTTCCAAAGCATTTTTAAACTTCAGAAGAATTCCAGGAACAATGGAAGAGTTCCGAAGCATTTTTAAACTTCAGAAGAATTCCAGGAACAATGGAAGAGTTCCGAAGCATTTTTAAACTTCGGCGGATTTCCGAGAACAATGGAAGTGTTCAGAAGTATTTTTAAACTCCAGCGGGATTCCGAGAACAATGGAAGAGTTCCGAAGCATTTTTAAACGTCAGCAGAATTCCGGGAACAATGGAACAGTTCCAAAGAATTTTTAAACGTCAGTGGAATTCCTTGAACAATGAAAGATATCAGAAGCATTTTTAAACTTCAAAAGAATTCCGGGAACAATGGAAGAGTTCCGAAGCATTTTTAAACATCTGCAGAATTCCGAGAAAAATGGAAGAATTCCGAAGCATTTTTAAACGTCAGCGGAATTCCGAGAACAATGGAAGAGTTCCGAAGAATTTTTAAATGTCAGCGAATTTCGAGAACCATGGAAGAGTTCCGAAGGATTTTTAAACATCAGCGGAATCCCGTGAACATTGGAAGAGTTCCGAAGCATTTTTAAACTTCAGTGGAATTCTGAGAACAATGGAAGAGTTATGTAGCATTTTTAAACATCAGCAGAATTTCCAGAATAATGGAAGAGTTCCGAAGCATTTTTAAACGTCTGCAGAATTCCGAGAACAATGGAAGAGTTCTGAAGGATTTTTAAACATCAGCGGAATTCCGTGAACATTGGAAGAGTTCCGAAGCATTTTTAAACTTCAGTGGAATTCTGAGAACAATGGAAGAGTTATGTAGCATTTTTAAACTTCAGAAGAATTCCAGTAACAATGGAAGAGTTTCAAAGCAATTTTAAACTTCAGCAGAATTCCGAGAACAATGGAAGAGTTCTGAAGGATTTTTAAATGTCAGCAGAATTCCCAGAACAATGGAAGAGTTCCGAAGGATTTTTAAACGTCAGCGGAATTCCGAGAACAATGGAAGAGTTCAGAAGCATTTTTAAACTTCAGAAGAATTCCAGGAACAATGAAAGAGTTCCAAAGCATTTTTAAACTTCAGAAGAATTCCAGGAACAATGGAAGAGTTCCGAAGCATTTTTAAACTTCGGCGGATTTCCGAGAACAATGGAAGTGTTCAGAAGTATTTTTAAACTCCAGCGGGATTCCGAGAACAATGGAAGAGTTCCGAAGCATTTTTAAACGTCAGCAGAATTCCGGGAACAATGGAACAGTTCCAAAGAATTTTTAAACGTCAGTGGAATTCCTTGAACAATGAAAGATATCAGAAGCATTTTTAAACTTCAAAAGAATTCCGGGAACAATGGAAGAGTTCCGAAGCATTTTTAAATGTCAGCAGAATTTCGAGAACAATGGAAGAGTTCCGAAGGATTTTTAAATGTCAGCAGAATTCCCAGAACAATGGAGAGTTCCAAAAGATTTTTAAACGTCAGCGGAATTCCGAGAACAATGGAAGAGTTCAGAAGCATTTTTAAACTCCGGCGGATTTCCGAGAACAATGGAAGTGTTCAGAAGCATTTTTAAACTTCAGCAGAATTCCGAAAACAACGCAGGAGTTGCAATGCATTTTTAAACGTCAGCAGAATTCCGAGAAAAATGGAAGAGTTCCGAAGCATTTTTAAATGTCAGCAGAATTTCGAGAACAATGGAAGAGTTCCAAAGCATTTTTAAACTTCAGTGGAATTCTGAGAACAATGGAAGAGTTCCGTAGCATTTTTAAACTTCAGAAGAATTCCAGGAACAATGGAAGAGTTCCGAAGAATTTTTAAATGTCAGCGAATTTCGAGAACCATGGAAGAGGTCTGAAGGATTTTTAAACATCAGCGGAATTCCGTGAACATTGGAAGAGTTCCGAAGCATTTTTAAACTTCAGTGGAATTCTGAGAACAATGGAAGAGTTATGTAGCATTTTTAAACTTCAGAAGAATTCCAGTAACAATGGAAGAGTTTCAAAGCAATTTTAAACTTCAGCAGAATTCCGAGAACAATGGAAGAGTTCTGAAGCATTATTAAACATCAGCAGAATTTCAAGAATAATGGAAGAGTTCCGAAGCATTTTTAAACGTCTGCAGAATTCCGAGAACAATGGAAGAGTTCCGAAGGATTTTTAAACGTCAGCGGAATTCTGAGAACAATGGAAGAGCTCAGAAGCATTTTTAAACTCCGGCGGATTTCCGAGAACAATGGAAGTGTTCAGAAGCATTTTTAAACTTCAGCGTAATTCTGAGAACAATGGAAGGGTTCAGAAGCATTTTTAAACTTCAGCAGAATTCCGAAAACAATGCAAGAGTTGCAATGCATTTTTAAACGTCAGCAGAATTCCGAGAAAAATGGAAGAGTTCCGAAGAATTTTTAAACGTCAGTGGAATTCCTTGAACAATGAAAGAGATCAGAAGCATTTTTAAACTTCAAAAGAATTCCGGGAACAATGGAAGAGTTCCGAAGCATTTTTAAATGTCAGCAGAATTCCGAGAACAATGGAAGAGTTCCAAAGGATTTTTAAACGTTTGCAGAATTCCGAGAACAATGGAAGAGTTCCGTAGCATTTTTAAACTTCAGAAGAATTCCAGGAACAATGGAAGAGTTCCGAAGCATTTTTAAACGTCAGCAGAATTCCTTGAACAATGAAAGAGTTCGGAAGCATTTTTAAACGTCAGCAGAATTCCGGGAACAATGGAAGAGTTCCGAAGCATTTTTAAACTTCAGCGGAATTCCGAGAACAATGGATGAGTTTCGAAGCATTTTTAAACATCAGCAGAATTCCGGGAACAATGGAAGAGTTCCGAAGCATTTTTAAACTTCAGAAGAATTCCAGGAACAATGGAAGAGTTCCAAAGCATTTTTAAACTTCAGAAGAATTCCAGGAACAATGGAAGAGTTCCGAAGCATTTTTAAACTTCAGAAGAATTCCAGGAACAATGGAAGAGTTCCGAAGCATTTTTAAACTTCGGCGGATTTCCGAGAACAATGGAAGTGTTCAGAAGTATTTTTAAACTCCAGCGGGATTCCGAGAACAATGGAAGAGTTCCGAAGCATTTTTAAACGTCAGCAGAATTCCGGGAACAATGGAACAGTTCCAAAGAATTTTTAAACGTCAGTGGAATTCCTTGAACAATGAAAGATATCAGAAGCATTTTTAAACTTCAAAAGAATTCCGGGAACAATGGAAGAGTTCCGAAGCATTTTTAAATGTCAGCAGAATTTCGAGAACAATGGAAGAGTTCCGAAGCACTTTTAAACATCAGCAGAATTCTGGGAACAATGGAAGAATTCCGAAGCATTTTTAAACTTTAGCGGAATTCCGAGAACAATGGATGAGTTCGGAAGCATTTTTAAACGTCAGCAGAATTCCGGGAACAATGGAACAGTTCCGAAGAATTTTTAAACGTCAGTGGAATTCCTTGAACAATGAAAGAGATCAGAAGCATTTTTAAACTTCAAAAGAATTCCGGGAACAATGGAAGAGTTCCGAAGCATTTTTAAATGTCAGCAGAATTCCGAGAACAATGGAAGAGTTCCGAAGCATTTTTAAACATGAGCCGAATTCTGGGAACAATGGAAGAGTTCCGAAGCATTTTTAAACTTCAGCGGAATTCCGAGAACAATGGATGAGTTCCGAAGCATTTTTAAACATCAGCAGAATTCCGGGAACAATGGAAGAGTTCCGAAGCATTTTTAAACTTCAAAAGAATTCCAGGAACAATGGAAGAGTTCCAAAGCATTTTTAAACTTCAGAAGAATTCCAGGAACAATGGAAGATTTCCGGAGCATTTTTAAACTTCGGCGGATTTCCGAGAACAATGGAAGTGTTCCGAAGTATTTTTAAACGCCAGCGGAATTCCGAGAACAGTGGAAGAGTTCCGAAGGATTATTAAATGTCAGCGGAATTCTGAGAACAATGGAAGTGTTCCAAAGCATTTTTAAACGTCAGCGGAATTCCTTGAACAATGAAAGAGATCGGAAGCATTTTTAAACGTCAGCAGAATTTCGGGAACAATGGAAGAGTTCCGAAGCATTTTTAAATGTCAGCAGAATTCCGAGAACAATGGAAGAGTTCCGAAGCATTTTTAAACATCAGCAGAATTCTGGGAACAATGGAAGAGTTCCGAAGCATTTTTAAACTTCAGCGGAATTCCGAGAACAATGGATGAGTTTCGAAGCATTTTTAAACATCAGCAGAATTCCGGGAACAATGGAAGAGTTCCGAAGCATTTTTAAACTTCAGAAGAATTCCAGGAACAATGGAAGTGTTCCAAAGCATTTTTAAACTTCAGAAGAATTCCAGGAACAATGGAAGAGTTCCGAAGCATTTTTAAACTTCAGAAGAATTCCAGGAACAATGGAAGAGTTCCGAAGCATTTTTAAACTTCGGCGGATTTCCGAGAACAATGGAAGTGTTCAGAAGTATTTTTAAACTCCAGCGGGATTCCGAGAACAATGGAAGAGTTCCGAAGCATTTTTAAACGTCAGCAGAATTCCGGGAACAATGGAACAGTTCCAAAGAATTTTTAAACGTCAGTGGAATTCCTTGAACAATGAAAGATGTCAGAAGCATTTTTAAACTTCAAAAGAATTCCGGGAACAATGGAAGAGTTCCGAAGCATTTTTAAATGTCAGCAGAATTTCGAGAACAATGGAAGAGTTCCGAAGCACTTTTAAACATCAGCAGAATTCTGGGAACAATGGAAGAGTTCCGAAGCATTTTTAAACTTCAGCGGAATTCCGAGAACAATGGATGAGTTCCGAAGCATTTTTAAACATCAGCAGAATTCCGGGAACAA
Source organism: Phyllobates terribilis (assembly GCF_046119375.1). Taxonomy (NCBI): domain Eukaryota; kingdom Metazoa; phylum Chordata; class Amphibia; order Anura; family Dendrobatidae; genus Phyllobates; species Phyllobates terribilis. The sequence continues at coordinate 553,558,133 of NW_027362762.1, forward strand.
TGGAAGAGTTCCGAAGCATTTTTAAACTTCAAAAGAATTCCAGGAACAATGGAAGAGTTCCAAAGCATTTTTAAACTTCAGAAGAATTCCAGGAACAATGGAAGATTTCCGGAGCATTTTTAAACTTCGGCGGATTTCCGAGAACAATGGAAGTGTTCCGAAGTATTTTTAAACGCCAGCGGAATTCCGAGAACAGTGGAAGAGTTCCGAAGGATTATTAAATGTCAGCGGAATTCTGAGAACAATGGAAGTGTTCCAAAGCATTTTTAAACGTCAGCGGAATTCCTTGAACAATGAAAGAGATCGGAAGCATTTTTAAACGTCAGCAGAATTTCGGGAACAATGGAAGAGTTCCGAAGCATTTTTAAATGTCAGCAGAATTCCGAGAACAATGGAAGAGTTCCGAAGCATTTTTAAACATCAGCAGAATTCTGGGAACAATGGAAGAGTTCCGAAGCATTTTTAAACTTCAACGGAATTCCGAGAACAATGCATGAGTTTCGAAGCATTTTTAAACATCAGCAGAATTCCGGGAACAATGGAAGAGTTCCGAAGCATTTTTAAACTTCAGAAGAATTCCAGGAACAATGGAAGTGTTCCAAAGCATTTTTAAACTTCAGAAGAATTCCAGGAACAATGGAAGAGTTCCGAAGCATTTTTAAACTTCAGAAGAATTCCAGGAACAATGGAAGAGTTCCGAAGCATTTTTAAACTTCGGCGGATTTCCGAGAACAATGGAAGTGTTCAGAAGTATTTTTAAACTCCAGCGGGATTCCGAGAACAATGGAAGAGTTCCGAAGCATTTTTAAACGTCAGCAGAATTCCGGGAACAATGGAACAGTTCCAAAGAATTTTTAAACGTCAGTGGAATTCCTTGAACAATGAAAGATATCAGAAGCATTTTTAAACTTCAAAAGAATTCCGGGAACAATGGAAGAGTTCCGAAGCATTTTTAAACATCTGCAGAATTCCGAGAACAATGGAAGAATTCCGAAGCATTTTTAAACGTCAGCGGAATTCCGAGAACAATGGAAGAGTTCCGAAGAATTTTTAAATGTCAGCGAATTTCGAGAACCATGGAAGAGTTCCGAAGGATTTTTAAACATCAGCGGAATCCCGTGAACATTGGAAGAGTTCCGAAGCATTTTTAAACTTCAGTGGAATTCTGAGAACAATGGAAGAGTTATGTAGCATTTTTAAACATCAGCAGAATTTCCAGAATAATGGAAGAGTTCCGAAGCATTTTTAAACGTCTGCAGAATTCCGAGAACAATGGAAGAGTTCTGAAGGATTTTTAAACATCAGCGGAATTCCGTGAACATTGGAAGAGTTCCGAAGCATTTTTAAACTTCAGTGGAATTCTGAGAACAATGGAAGAGTTATGTAGCATTTTTAAACTTCAGAAGAATTCCAGTAACAATGGAAGAGTTTCAAAGCAATTTTAAACTTCAGCAGAATTCCGAGAACAATGGAAGAGTTCTGAAGGATTTTTAAATGTCAGCAGAATTCCCAGAACAATGGAAGAGTTCCGAAGCATTTTTAAACGTCAGCGGAATTCCGAGAACAATGGAAGAGTTCAGAAGCATTTTTAAACTTCAGAAGAATTCCAGGAACAATGAAAGAGTTCCAAAGCATTTTTAAACTTCAGAAGAATTCCAGGAACAATGGAAGAGTTCCGAAGCATTTTTAAACTTCGGCGGATTTCCGAGAACAATGGAAGTGTTCAGAAGTATTTTTAAACTCCAGCGGGATTCCGAGAACAATGGAAGAGTTCCGAAGCATTTTTAAACGTCAGCAGAATTCCGGGAACAATGGAACAGTTCCAAAGAATTTTTAAACGTCAGTGGAATTCCTTGAACAATGAAAGATATCAGAAGCATTTTTAAACTTCAAAAGAATTCCGGGAACAATGGAAGAGTTCCGAAGCATTTTTAAATGTCAGCAGAATTTCGAGAACAATGGAAGAGTTCCGAAGCACTTTTAAACATCAGCAGAATTCTGGGAACAATGGAAGAATTCCGAAGCATTTTTAAACTTTAGCGGAATTCCGAGAACAATGGATGAGTTCGGAAGCATTTTTAAACGTCAGCAGAATTCCGGGAACAATGGAACAGTTCCGAAGAATTTTTAAACGTCAGTGGAATTCCTTGAACAATGAAAGAGATCAGAAGCATTTTTAAACTTCAAAAGAATTCCGGGAACAATGGAAGAGTTCCGAAGCATTTTTAAATGTCAGCAGAATTCCGAGAACAATGGAAGAGTTCCGAAGCATTTTTAAACATGAGCCGAATTCTGGGAACAATGGAAGAGTTCCGAAGCATTTTTAAACTTCAAAAGAATTCCAGGAACAATGGAAGAGTTCCAAAGCATTTTTAAACTTCAGAAGAATTCCAGGAACAATGGAAGATTTCCGGAGCATTTTTAAACTTCGGCGGATTTCCGAGAACAATGGAAGTGTTCCGAAGTATTTTTAAACGCCAGCGGAATTCCGAGAACAGTGGAAGAGTTCCGAAGGATTATTAAATGTCAGCGGAATTCTGAGAACAATGGAAGTGTTCCAAAGCATTTTTAAACGTCAGCGGAATTCCTTGAACAATGAAAGAGATCGGAAGCATTTTTAAACGTCAGCAGAATTTCGGGAACAATGGAAGAGTTCCGAAGCATTTTTAAATGTCAGCAGAATTCCGAGAACAATGGAAGAGTTCCGAAGCATTTTTAAACATCAGCAGAATTCTGGGAACAATGGAAGAGTTCCGAAGCATTTTTAAACTTCAGCGGAATTCCGAGAACAATGGATGAGTTTCGAAGCATTTTTAAACATCAGCAGAATTCCGGGAACAATGGAAGAGTTCCGAAGCATTTTTAAACTTCAGAAGAATTCCAGGAACAATGGAAGTGTTCCAAAGCATTTTTAAACTTCAGAAGAATTCCAGGAACAATGGAAGAGTTCCGAAGCATTTTTAAACTTCAGAAGAATTCCAGGAACAATGGAAGAGTTCCGAAGCATTTTTAAACTTCGGCGGATTTCCGAGAACAATGGAAGTGTTCAGAAGTATTTTTAAACTCCAGCGGGATTCCGAGAACAATGGAAGAGTTCCGAAGCATTTTTAAACGTCAGCAGAATTCCGGGAACAATGGAACAGTTCCAAAGAATTTTTAAACGTCAGTGGAATTCCTTGAACAATGAAAGATATCAGAAGCATTTTTAAACTTCAAAAGAATTCCGGGAACAATGGAAGAGTTCCGAAGCATTTTTAAATGTCAGCAGAATTTCGAGAACAATGGAAGAGTTCCGAAGCACTTTTAAACATCAGCAGAATTCTGGGAACAATGGAAGAGTTCCGAAGCATTTTTAAATTTCAGCGGAATTCCGAGAACAATGGATGAGTTCCGAAGCATTTTTAAACATCAGCAGAATTCCGGGAACAATGGAAGAGTTCCGAAGCATTTTTAAACTTCAAAAGAATTCCAGGAACAATGGAAGAGTTCCAAAGCATTTTTAAACTTCAGAAGAATTCCAGGAACAATGGAAGATTTCCGGAGCATTTTTAAACTTCGGCGGATTTCCGAGAACAATGGAAGTGTTCCGAAGTATTTTTAAACGCCAGCGGAATTCCGAGAACAGTGGAAGAGTTCCGAAGGATTATTAAATGTCAGCGGAATTCTGAGAACAATGGAAGTGTTCCAAAGCATTTTTAAACGTCAGCGGAATTCCTTGAACAATGAAAGAGATCGGAAGCATTTTTAAACGTCAGCAGAATTTCGGGAACAATGGAAGAGTTCCGAAGCATTTTTAAATGTCAGCAGAATTCCGAGAACAATGGAAGAGTTCCGAAGCATTTTTAAACATCAGCAGAATTCTGGGAACAATGGAAGAGTTCCGAAGCATTTTTAAACTTCAACGGAATTCCGAGAACAATGCATGAGTTTCGAAGCATTTTTAAACATCAGCAGAATTCCGGGAACAATGGAAGAGTTCCGAAGCATTTTTAAACTTCAGAAGAATTCCAGGAACAATGGAAGTGTTCCAAAGCATTTTTAAACTTCAGAAGAATTCCAGGAACAATGGAAGAGTTCCGAAGCATTTTTAAACTTCAGAAGAATTCCAGGAACAATGGAAGAGTTCCGAAGCATTTTTAAACTTCGGCGGATTTCCGAGAACAATGGAAGTGTTCAGAAGTATTTTTAAACTCCAGCGGGATTCCGAGAACAATGGAAGAGTTCCGAAGCATTTTTAAACGTCAGCAGAATTCCGGGAACAATGGAACAGTTCCAAAGAATTTTTAAACGTCAGTGGAATTCCTTGAACAATGAAAGATATCAGAAGCATTTTTAAACTTCAAAAGAATTCCGGGAACAATGGAAGAGTTCCGAAGCATTTTTAAACATCTGCAGAATTCCGAGAACAATGGAAGAATTCCGAAGCATTTTTAAACGTCAGCGGAATTCCGAGAACAATGGAAGAGTTCCGAAGAATTTTTAAATGTCAGCGAATTTCGAGAACCATGGAAGAGTTCCGAAGGATTTTTAAACATCAGCGGAATCCCGTGAACATTGGAAGAGTTCCGAAGCATTTTTAAACTTCAGTGGAATTCTGAGAACAATGGAAGAGTTATGTAGCATTTTTAAACATCAGCAGAATTTCCAGAATAATGGAAGAGTTCCGAAGCATTTTTAAACGTCTGCAGAATTCCGAGAACAATGGAAGAGTTCTGAAGGATTTTTAAACATCAGCGGAATTCCGTGAACATTGGAAGAGTTCCGAAGCATTTTTAAACTTCAGTGGAATTCTGAGAACAATGGAAGAGTTATGTAGCATTTTTAAACTTCAGAAGAATTCCAGTAACAATGGAAGAGTTTCAAAGCAATTTTAAACTTCAGCAGAATTCCGAGAACAATGGAAGAGTTCTGAAGGATTTTTAAATGTCAGCAGAATTCCCAGAACAATGGAAGAGTTCCGAAGCATTTTTAAACGTCAGCGGAATTCCGAGAACAATGGAAGAGTTCAGAAGCATTTTTAAACTTCAGAAGAATTCCAGGAACAATGAAAGAGTTCCAAAGCATTTTTAAACTTCAGAAGAATTCCAGGAACAATGGAAGAGTTCCGAAGCATTTTTAAACTTCGGCGGATTTCCGAGAACAATGGAAGTGTTCAGAAGTATTTTTAAACTCCAGCGGGATTCCGAGAACAATGGAAGAGTTCCGAAGCATTTTTAAACGTCAGCAGAATTCCGGGAACAATGGAACAGTTCCAAAGAATTTTTAAACGTCAGTGGAATTCCTTGAACAATGAAAGATATCAGAAGCATTTTTAAACTTCAAAAGAATTCCGGGAACAATGGAAGAGTTCCGAAGCATTTTTAAATGTCAGCAGAATTTCGAGAACAATGGAAGAGTTCCGAAGGATTTTTAAATGTCAGCAGAATTCCCAGAACAATGGAGAGTTCCAAAAGATTTTTAAACGTCAGCGGAATTCCGAGAACAATGGAAGAGTTCAGAAGCATTTTTAAACTCCGGCGGATTTCCGAGAACAATGGAAGTGTTCAGAAGCATTTTTAAACTTCAGCGTAATTCTGAGAACAATGGAAGGGTTCAGAAGCATTTTTAAACTTCAGCAGAATTCCGAAAACAACGCAGGAGTTGCAATGCATTTTTAAACGTCAGCAGAATTCCGAGAAAAATGGAAGAGTTCCGAAGCATTTTTAAATGTCAGCAGAATTTCGAGAACAATGGAAGAGTTCCAAAGCATTTTTAAACTTCAGTGGAATTCTGAGAACAATGGAAGAGTTCTGTAGCATTTTTAAACTTCAGAAGAATTCCAGGAACAATGGAAGAGTTCCGAAGAATTTTTAAATGTCAGCGAATTTCGAGAACCATGGAAGAGGTCTGAAGGATTTTTAAACATCAGCGGAATTCCGTGAACATTGGAAGAGTTCCGAAGCATTTTTAAACTTCAGTGGAATTCTGAGAACAATGGAAGAGTTATGTAGCATTTTTAAACTTCAGAAGAATTCCAGTAACAATGGAAGAGTTTCAAAGCAATTTTAAACTTCAGCAGAATTCCGAGAACAATGGAAGAGTTCTGAAGCATTATTAAACATCAGCAGAATTTCAAGAATAATGGAAGAGTTCCGAAGCATTTTTAAACGTCTGCAGAATTCCGAGAACAATGGAAGAGTTCCGAAGGATTTTTAAACGTCAGCGGAATTCTGAGAACAATGGAAGAGCTCAGAAGCATTTTTAAACTCCGGCGGATTTCCGAGAACAATGGAAGTGTTCAGAAGCATTTTTAAACTTCAGCGTAATTCTGAGAACAATGGAAGGGTTCAGAAGCATTTTTAAACTTCAGCAGAATTCCGAAAACAATGCAAGAGTTGCAATGCATTTTTAAACGTCAGCAGAATTCCGAGAAAAATGGAAGAGTTCCGAAGAATTTTTAAACGTCAGTGGAATTCCTTGAACAATGAAAGAGATCAGAAGCATTTGTAAACTTCAAAAGAATTCCGGGAACAATGGAAGAGTTCCGAAGCATTTTTAAATGTCAGCAGAATTCCGAGAACAATGGAAGAGTTCCAAAGGATTTTTAAACGTTTGCAGAATTCCGAGAACAATGGAAGAGTTCCGTAGCATTTTTAAACTTCAGAAGAATTCCAGGAACAATGGAAGAGTTCCGAAGCATTTTTAAACGTCAGCAGAATTCCTTGAACAATGAAAGAGTTCGGAAGCATTTTTAAACGTCAGCAGAATTCCGGGAACAATGGAAGAGTTCCGAAGCATTTTTAAACTTCAGCGGAATTCCGAGAACAATGGATGAGTTTCGAAGCATTTTTAAACATCAGCAGAATTCCGGGAACAATGGAAGAGTTCCGAAGCATTTTTAAACTTCAGAAGAATTCCAGGAACAATGGAAGAGTTCCAAAGCATTTTTAAACTTCAGAAGAATTCCAGGAACAATGGAAGAGTTCCGAAGCATTTTTAAACTTCAGAAGAATTCCAGGAACAATGGAAGAGTTCCGAAGCATTTTTAAACTTCGGCGGATTTCCGAGAACAATGGAAGTGTTCAGAAGTATTTTTAAACTCCAGCGGGATTCCGAGAACAATGGAAGAGATCCGAAGCATTTTTAAACGTCAGCAGAATTCCGGGAACAATGGAACAGTTCCAAAGAATTTTTAAACGTCAGTGGAATTCCTTGAACAATGAAAGATATCAGAAGCATTTTTAAACTTCAAAAGAATTCCGGGAACAATGGAAGAGTTCCGAAGCATTTTTAAATGTCAGCAGAATTTTGAGAACAATGGAAGAGTTCCGAAGCACTTTTAAACATCAGCAGAATTCTGGGAACAATGGAAGAATTCCGAAGCATTTTTAAACTTTAGCGGAATTCCGAGAACAATGGATGAGTTCGGAAGCATTTTTAAACGTCAGCAGAATTCCGGGAACAATGGAACAGTTCCGAAGAATTTTTAAACGTCAGTGGAATTCCTTGAACAATGAAAGAGATCAGAAGCATTTTTAAACTTCAAAAGAATTCCGGGAACAATGGAAGAGTTCCGAAGCATTTTTAAATGTCAGCAGAATTCCGAGAACAATGGAAGAGTTCAGAAGCATTTTTAAACATGAGCCGAATTCTGGGAACAATGGAAGAGTTCCGAAGCATTTTTAAACTTCAGCGGAATTCCGAGAACAATGGATGAGTTCCGAAGCATTTTTAAACATCAGCAGAATTCCGGGAACAATGGAAGAGTTCCGAAGCATTTTTAAACTTCAAAAGAATTCCAGGAACAATGGAAGAGTTCCAAAGCATTTTTAAACTTCAGAAGAATTCCAGGAACAATGGAAGATTTCCGGAGCATTTTTAAACTTCGGCGGATTTCCGAGAACAATGGAAGTGTTCCGAAGTATTTTTAAACGCCAGCGGAATTCCGAGAACAGTGGAAGAGTTCCGAAGGATTATTAAATGTCAGCGGAATTCTGAGAACAATGGAAGTGTTCCAAAGCATTTTTAAACGTCAGCGGAATTCCTTGAACAATGAAAGAGATCGGAAGCATTTTTAAACGTCAGCAGAATTTCGGGAACAATGGAAGAGTTCCGAAGCATTTTTAAATGTCAGCAGAATTCCGAGAACAATGGAAGAGTTCCGAAGCATTTTTAAACATCAGCAGAATTCTGGGAACAATGGAAGAGTTCCGAAGCATTTTTAAACTTCAGCGGAATTCCGAGAACAATGGATGAGTTTCGAAGCATTTTTAAACATCAGCAGAATTCCGGGAACAATGGAAGAGTTCCGAAGCATTTTTAAACTTCAGAAGAATTCCAGGAACAATGGAAGTGTTCCAAAGCATTTTTAAACTTCAGAAGAATTCCAGGAACAATGGAAGAGTTCCGAAGCATTTTTAAACTTCAGAAAAATTCCAGGAACAATGGAAGAGTTCCGAAGCATTTTTAAACTTCGGCGGATTTCCGAGAACAATGGAAGTGTTCAGAAGTATTTTTAAACTCCAGCGGGATTCCGAGAACAATGGAAGAGTTCCGAAGCATTTTTAAACGTCAGCAGAATTCCGGGAACAATGGAACAGTTCCAAAGAATTTTTAAACGTCAGTGGAATTCCTTGAACAATGAAAGATATCAGAAGCATTTTTAAACTTCAAAAGAATTCCGGGAACAATGGAAGAGTTCCGAAGCACTTTTAAACATCAGCAGAATTCTGGGAACAATGGAAGAGTTCCGAAGCATTTTTAAACTTCAGCGGAATTCCGAGAACAATGGATGAGTTCCGAAGCATTTTTAAACATCAGCAGAATTCCGGGAACAATGGAAGAGTTCCGAAGCATTTTTAAACTTCAAAAGAATTCCAGGAACAATGGAAGAGTTCCAAAGCATTTTTAAACTTCAGAAGAATTCCAGGAACAATGGAAGAGTTCCGAAGCATTTTTAAACTTCGGCGGATTTCCGAGAACAATGGAAGTGTTCCGAAGTATTTTTAAACGCCAGCGGAATTCCGAGAACAGTGGAAGAGTTCCGAAGGATTATTAAATGTCAGCGGAATTCTGAGAACAATGGAAGTGTTCCAAAGCATTTTTAAACGTCAGCGGAATTCCTTGAACAATGAAAGAGATCGGAAGCATTTTTAAACGTCAGCAGAATTTCGGGAACAATGGAAGAGTTCCGAAGCATTTTTAAATGTCAGCAGAATTCCGAGAACAATGGAAGAGTTCCGAAGCATTTTTAAACTTCAGCGGAATTCCGAGAACAATGCATGAGTTTCGAAGCATTTTTAAACATCAGCAGAATTCCGGGAACAATGGAAGAGTTCCGAAGCATTTTTAAACTTCAGAAGAATTCCAGGAACAATGGAAGTGTTCCAAAGCATTTTTAAACTTCAGAAGAATTCCAGGAACAATGGAAGAGTTCCGAAGCATTTTTAAACTTCAGAAGAATTCCAGGAACAATGGAAGAGTTCCGAAGCATTTTTAAACTTCGGCGGATTTCCGAGAACAATGGAAGTGTTCAGAAGTATTTTTAAACTCCAGCGGGATTCCGAGAACAATGGAAGAGTTCCGAAGCATTTTTAAACGTCAGCAGAATTCCGGGAACAATGGAACAGTTCCAAAGAATTTTTAAACGTCAGTGGAATTCCTTGAACAATGAAAGATATCAGAAGCATTTTTAAACTTCAAAAGAATTCCGGGAACAATGGAAGAGTTCCGAAGCATTTTTAAACATCTGCAGAATTCCGAGAACAATGGAAGAATTCCGAAGCATTTTTAAACGTCAGCGGAATTCCGAGAACAATGGAAGAGTTCCGAAGAATTTTTAAATGTCAGCGAATTTCGAGAACCATGGAAGAGTTCCGAAGGATTTTTAAACATCAGCGGAATTCCGTGAACATTGGAAGAGTTCCGAAGCATTTTTAAACTTCAGTGGAATTCTGAGAACAATGGAAGAGTTATGTAGCATTTTTAAACTTCAGAAGAATTCCAGTAACAATGGAAGAGTTTCAAAGCAATTTTAAACTTCAGCAGAATTCCGAGAACAATGGAAGAGTTCTGAAGGATTTTTAAATGTCAGCAGAATTCCCAGAACAATGGAAGAGTTCCGAAGGATTTTTAAACGTCAGCGGAATTCCGAGAACAATGGAAGAGTTCAGAAGCATTTTTAAACTTCAGAAGAATTCCAGGAACAATGAAAGAGTTCCAAAGCATTTTTAAACTTCAGAAGAATTCCAGGAACAATGGAAGAGTTCCGAAGCATTTTTAAACTTCGGCGGATTTCCGAGAACAATGGAAGTGTTCAGAAGTATTTTTAAACTCCAGCGGGATTCCGAGAACAATGGAAGAGTTCCGAAGCATTTTTAAACGTCAGCAGAATTCCGGGAACAATGGAACAGTTCCAAAGAATTTTTAAACGTCAGTGGAATTCCTTGAACAATGAAAGATATCAGAAGCATTTTTAAACTTCAAAAGAATTCCGGGAACAATGGAAGAGGTCCGAAGCATTTTTAAATGTCAGCAGAATTTCGAGAACAATGGAAGAGTTCCGAAGCACTTTTAAACATCAGCAGAATTCTGGGAACAATGGAAGAATTCCGAAGCATTTTTAAACTTTAGCGGAATTCCGAGAACAATGGATGAGTTCGGAAGCATTTTTAAACGTCAGCAGAATTCCGGGAACAATGGAACAGTTCCGAAGAATTTTTAAACGTCAGTGGAATTCCTTGAACAATGAAAGAGATCAGAAGCATTTTTAAACTTCAAAAGAATTCCGGGAACAATGGAAGAGTTCCGAAGCATTTTTAAATGTCAGCAGAATTCCGAGAACAATGGAAGAGTTCCGAAGTATTTTTAAACGCCAGCGGAATTCCGAGAACAGTGGAAGAGTTCCGAAGGATTATTAAATGTCAGCGGAATTCTGAGAACAATGGAAGTGTTCCAAAGCATTTTTAAACGTCAGCGGAATTCCTTGAACAATGAAAGAGATCGGAAGCATTTTTAAACGTCAGCAGAATTTCGGGAACAATGGAAGAGTTCCGAAGCATTTTTAAATGTCAGCAGAATTCCGAGAACAATGGAAGAGTTCCGAAGCATTTTTAAACATCAGCAGAATTCTGGGAACAATGGAAGAGTTCCGAAGCATTTTTAAACTTCAGCGGAATTCCGAGAACAATGGATGAGTTTCGAAGCATTTTTAAACATCAGCAGAATTCCGGGAACAATGGAAGAGTTCCGAAGCATTTTTAAACTTCAGAAGAATTCCAGGAACAATGGAAGTGTTCCAAAGCATTTTTAAACTTCAGAAGAATTCCAGGAACAATGGAAGAGTTCCGAAGCATTTTTAAACTTCAGAAGAATTCCAGGAACAATGGAAGAGTTCCGAAGCATTTTTAAACTTCAGCGGAATTCCGAGAACAATGGATGAGTTTCGAAGCATTTTTAAACATCAGCAGAATTCCGGGAACAATGGAAGAGTTCCGAAGCATTTTTAAACTTCAGAAGAATTCCAGGAACAATGGAAGAGTTCCAAAGCATTTTTAAACTTCAGAAGAATTCCAGGAACAATGGAAGAGTTCCGAAGCATTTTTAAACTTCGGCGGATTTCCGAGAACAATGGAAGTGTTCCGAAGTATTTTTAAACTCCAGCGGGATTCCGAGAACAATGGAAGAGTTCCGAAGCATTTTTAAACGTCTGCAGAATTCCGAGAACAATGGAAGAATTCCGAAGCATTTTTAAACGTCAGCGGAATTCCAAGAACAATGGAAGAGTTCCGAAGAATTTTTAAATGTCTGCGAATTTCGAGAACCATAGAAGAGTTCTGAAGGATTTTTAAACATCAGCGGAATTCCGTGAACATTGGAAGAGTTCCGAAGCATTTTTAAACTTCAGTGGAATTCTGAGAACAATGGAAGAGTTATGTAGCATTTTTAAACTTCAGAAGAATTCCAGTAACAATGGAAGAGTTTCAAAGCAATTTTAAACTTCAGCAGAATTCCGAGAACAATGGAAGAGTTCTGAAGCATTTTTAAACATCAGCAGAATTTCCAGAATAATGGAAGAGTTCCGAAGCATTTTTAAACGTCTGCAGAATTCCGAGAACAATGGAAGAGTTCCGAAGGATTTTTAAATGTCAGCAGAATTCCCAGAACAATGGAGAGTTCCAAAAGATTTTTAAACGTCAGCGGAATTCTGAGAACAATGGAAGAGTTCAGAAGCATTTTTAAACTCCGGCGGATTTCCGAGAACAATGGAAGTGTTCAGAAGCATTTTTAAACTTCAGCGTAATTCTGAGAACAATGGAAGGGTTCAGAAGCATTTTTAAACTTCAGCAGAATTCCGAAAACAACGCAGGAGTTGCAATGCATTTTTAAACGTCAGCAGAATTCCGAGAAAAATGGAAGAGTTCCGAAGCATTTTTAAATGTCAGCAGAATTTCGAGAACAATGGAAGAGTTCCAAAGCATTTTTAAACTTCAGTGGAATTCTGAGAACAATGGAAGAGTTCCGTAGCATTTTTAAACTTCAGAAGAATTCCAGGAACAATGGAAGAGTTCCGAAGAATTTTTAAATGTCAGCGAATTTCGAGAACCATGGAAGAGGTCTGAAGGATTTTTAAACATCAGCGGAATTCCGTGAACATTGGAAGAGTTCCGAAGCATTTTTAAACTTCAGTGGAATTCTGAGAACAATGGAAGAGTTATGTAGCATTTTTAAACTTCAGAAGAATTCCAGTAACAATGGAAGAGTTTCAAAGCAATTTTAAACTTCAGCAGAATTCCGAGAACAATGGAAGAGTTCTGAAGCATTATTAAACATCAGCAGAATTTCAAGAATAATGGAAGAGTTCCGAAGCATTTTTAAACGTCTGCAGAATTCCGAGAACAATGGAAGAGTTCCGAAGGATTTTTAAATGTCAGCAGAATTCCCAGAACAATGGAAGAGTTCCGAAGGATTTTTAAACGTCAGCGGAATTCTGAGAACAATGGAAGAGCTCAGAAGCATTTTTAAACTCCGGCGGATTTCCGAGAACAATGGAAGTGTTCAGAAGCATTTTTAAACTTCAGCGTAATTCTGAGAACAATGGAAGGGTTCAGAAGCATTTTTAAACTTCAGCAGAATTCCGAAAACAATGCAAGAGTTGCAATGCATTTTTAAACGTCAGCAGAATTCCGAGAAAAATGGAAGAGTTCCGAAGAATTTTTAAACGTCAGTGGAATTCCTTGAACAATGAAAGAGATCAGAAGCATTTTTAAACTTCAAAAGAATTCCGGGAACAATGGAAGAGTTCCGAAGCATTTTTAAATGTCAGCAGAATTCCGAGAACAATGGAAGAGTTCCAAAGGATTTTTAAACGTTTGCAGAATTCCGAGAACAATGGAAGAGTTCCGTAGCATTTTTAAACTTCAGAAGAATTCCAGGAACAATGAAAGAGATCAGAAGCATTTTTAAACTTCAAAAGAATTCCGGGAACAATGGAAGAGTTCCGAAGCATTTTTAAACGTCAGCAGAATTCCTTGAACAATGAAAGAGTTCGGAAGCATTTTTAGACGTCAGCAGAATTCCGGGAACAATGGAAGAGTTCCGAAGCATTTTTAAACTTCAGCGGAATTCCGAGAACAATGGATGAGTTTCGAAGCATTTTTAAACATCAGCAGAATTCCGGGAACAATGGAAGAGTTCCGAAGCATTTTTAAACTTCAGAAGAATTCCAGGAACAATGGAAGAGTTCCAAAGCATTTTTAAACTTCAGAAGAATTCCAGGAACAATGGAAGAGTTCCGAAGCATTTTTAAACTTCAGAAGAATTCCAGGAACAATGGAAGAGTTCCGAAGCATTTTTAAACTTCGGCGGATTTCCGAGAACAATGGAAGTGTTCAGAAGTATTTTTAAACTCCAGCGGGATTCCGAGAACAATGGAAGAATTCCGAAGCATTTTTAAACTTTAGCGGAATTCCGAGAACAATGGATGAGTTCGGAAGCATTTTTAAACGTCAGCAGAATTCCGGGAACAATGGAACAGTTCCGAAGAATTTTTAAACGTCAGTGGAATTCCTTGAACAATGAAAGAGATCAGAAACATTTTTAAACTTCAAAAGAATTCCGGGAACAATGGAAGAGTTCCGAAGCATTTTTAAATGTCAGCAGAATTCCGAGAACAATGGAAGAGTTCCGAAGCATTTTTAAACATGAGCCGAATTCTGGGAACAATGGAAGAGTTCCGAAGCATTTTTAAACTTCAGCGGAATTCCGAGAACAATGGATGAGTTCCGAAGCATTTTTAAACATCAGCAGAATTCCGGGAACAATGGAAGAGTTCCGAAGCATTTTTAAACTTCAAAAGAATTCCAGGAACAATGGAAGAGTTCCAAAGCATTTTTAAACTTCAGAAGAATTCCAGGAACAATGGAAGATTTCCGGAGCATTTTTAAACTTCGGCGGATTTCCGAGAACAATGGAAGTGTTCCGAAGTATTTTTAAACGCCAGCGGAATTCCGAGAACAGTGGAAGAGTTCCGAAGGATTATTAAATGTCAGCGGAATTCTGAGAACAATGGAAGTGTTCCAAAGCATTTTTAAACGTCAGCGGAATTCCTTGAACAATGAAAGAGATCGGAAGCATTTTTAAACGTCAGCAGAATTTCGGGAACAATGGAAGAGTTTCGAAGCATTTTTAAATGTCAGCAGAATTCCGAGAACAATGGAAGAGTTCCGAAGCATTTTTAAACATCAGCAGAATTCTGGGAACAATGGAAGAGTTCCGAAGCATTTTTAAACTTCAGCGGAATTCCGAGAACAATGGATGAGTTTCGAAGCATTTTTAAACATCAGCAGAATTCCGGGAACAATGGAAGAGTTCCGAAGCATTTTTAAACTTCAGAAGAATTCCAGGAACAATGGAAGTGTTCCAAAGCATTTTTAAACTTCAGAAGAATTCCAGGAACAATGGAAGAGTTCCGAAGCATTTTTAAACTTCAGAAGAATTCCAGGAACAATGGAAGAGTTCCGAAGCATTTTTAAACTTCGGCGGATTTCCGAGAACAATGGAAGTGTTCAGAAGTATTTTTAAACTCCAGCGGGAGTCCGAGAACAATGGAAGAGTTCCGAAGCATTTTTAAACGTCAGCAGAATTCCGGGAACAATGGAACAGTTCCAAAGAATTTTTAAACGTCAGTGGAATTCCTTGAACAATGAAAGATATCAGAAGCATTTTTAAACTTCAAAAGAATTCCGGGAACAATGGAAGAGTTCCGAAGCATTTTTAAACTTCAGCGGAATTCCGAGAACAATGGATGAGTTCCGAAGCATTTTTAAACATCAGCAGAATTCCGGGAACAATGGAAGAGTTCCGAAGCATTTTTAAACTTCAAAAGAATTCCAGGAACAATGGAAGAGTTCCAAAGCATTTTTAAACTTCAGAAGAATTCCAGGAACAATGGAAGATTTCCGGAGCATTTTTAAACTTCGGCGGATTTCCGAGAACAATGGAAGTGTTCCGAAGTATTTTTAAACGCCAGCGGAATTCCGAGAACAGTGGAAGAGTTCCGAAGGATTATTAAATGTCAGCGGAATTCTGAGAACAATGGAAGTGTTCCAAAGCATTTTTAAACGTCAGCGGAATTCCTTGAACAATGAAAGAGATCGGAAGCATTTTTAAACGTCAGCAGAATTTCGGGAACAATGGAAGAGTTCCGAAGCATTTTTAAATGTCAGCAGAATTCCGAGAACAATGGAAGAGTTCCGAAGCATTTTTAAACATCAGCAGAATTCTGGGAACAATGGAAGAGTTCCGAAGCATTTTTAAACTTCAGCGGAATTCCGAGAACAATGGATGAGTTTCGAAGCATTTTTAAACATCAGCAGAATTCCGGGAACAATGGAAGAGTTCCGAAGCATTTTTAAACTTCAGAAGAATTCCAGGAACAATGGAAGTGTTCCAAAGCATTTTTAAACTTCAGAAGAATTCCAGGAACAATGGAAGAGTTCCGAAGCATTTTTAAACTTCAGAAGAATTCCAGGAACAATGGAAGAGTTCCGAAGCATTTTTAAACTTTGGCGGATTTCCGAGAACAATGGAAGTGTTCAGAAGTATTTTTAAACTCCAGCGGGATTCCGAGAACAATGGAAGAGTTCCGAAGCATTTTTAAACGTCAGCAGAATTCCGAGAACAATGGAACAGTTCCAAAGAATTTTTAAACGTCAGTGGAATTCCTTGAACAATGAAAGATATCAGAAGCATTTTTAAACTTCAAAAGAATTCCGGGAACAATGGAAGAGTTCCGAAGCATTTTTAAACATCTGCAGAATTCCGAGAACAATGGAAGAATTCCGAAGCATTTTTAAACGTCAGCGGAATTCCGAGAACAATGGAAGAGTTCCGAAGAATTTTTAAATGTCAGCGAATTTCGAGAACCATGGAAGAGTTCCGAAGGATTTTTAAACATCAGCGGAATTCCGTGAACATTGGAAGAGTTCCGAAGCATTTTTAAACTTCAGTGGAATTCTGAGAACAATGGAAGAGTTATGTAGCATTTTTAAACATCAGCAGAATTTCCAGAATAATGGAAGAGTTCCGAAGCATTTTTAAACGTCTGCAGAATTCCGAGAACAATGGAAGAGTTCTGAAGGATTTTTAAACATCAGCGGAATTCCGTGAACATTGGAAGAGTTCCGAAGCATTTTTAAACTTCAGTGGAATTCTGAGAACAATGGAAGAGTTATGTAGCATTTTTAAACTTCAGAAGAATTCCAGTAACAATGGAAGAGTTTCAAAGCAATTTTAAACTTCAGCAGAATTCCGAGAACAATGGAAGAGTTCTGAAGGATTTTTAAATGTCAGCAGAATTCCCAGAACAATGGAAGAGTTCCGAAGGATTTTTAAACGTCAGCGGAATTCCGAGAACAATGGAAGAGTTCAGAAGCATTTTTAAACTTCAGAAGAATTCCAGGAACAATGAAAGAGTTCCAAAGCATTTTTAAACTTCAGAAGAATTCCAGGAACAATGGAAGAGTTCCGAAGCATTTTTAAACTTCGGCGGATTTCCGAGAACAATGGAAGTGCTCCGAAGTATTTTTAAACTCCAGCGGGATTCCGAGAACAATGGAAGAGTTCCGAAGCATTTTTAAACGTCTGCAGAATTCCGAGAACAATGGAAGAGTTCCGAAGGATTTTTAAATGTCAGCAGAATTCCCAGAACAATGGAAGAGTTCCGAAGGATTTTTAAACGTCAGCGGAATTCTGAGAACAATGGAAGAGCTCAGAAGCATTTTTAACCTCCGGCGGATTTCCGAGAACAATGGAAGTGTTCAGAACCATTTTTAAACTTCAGCGTAATTCTGAGAACAATGGAAGGGTTCAGAAGCATTTTTAAACTTCAGCAGAATTCCGAAAACAATGCAAGAGTTGCAATGCATTTTTAAACGTCAGCAGAATTCCGAGAAAAATGGTAGAGTTCCGAAGAATTTTTAAACGTCAGTGGAATTCCTTGAACAATGAAAGAGATCAGAAGCATTTTTAAACTTCAAAAGAATTCCGGGAACAATGGAAGAGTTCCAAAGGATTTTTAAACGTTTGCAGAATTCCGAGAACAATGGAAGAGTTCCGTAGCATTTTTAAACTTCAGAAGAATTCCAGGAACAATGGAAGAGTTCCGAAGCATTTTTAAACGTCAGCAGAATTCCTTGAACAATGAAAGAGTTCGGAAGCATTTTTAAACGTCAGCAGAATTCCGGGAACAATGGAACAGTTCCGAAGAATTTTTAAACGTCAGTGGAATTCCTTGAACAATGAAAGAGATCAGAAGCATTTTTAAACTTCAAAAGAATTCCGGGAACAATGGAAGAGTTCCGAAGCATTTTTAAATGTCAGCAGAATTCCGAGAACAATGGAAGAGTTCCGAAGCATTTTTAAACATCAGCAGAATTCTGGGAACAATGGAAGAGTTCCGAAGCATTTTTAAACTTCAGCGGAATTCCGAGAACAATGGATGAGTTTCGAAGCATTTTTAAACATCAGCAGAATTCCGGGAACAATGGAAGAGTTCCGAAGCATTTTTAAACTTCAGAAGAATTCCAGGAACAATGGAAGAGTTCCAAAGCATTTTTAAACTTCAGAAGAATTCCAGGAACAATGGAAGAGTTCCGAAGCATTTTTTAACTTCAGAAGAATTCCAGGAACAATGGAAGAGTTCCGAAGCATTTTTAAACTTCGGCGGATTTCCGAGAACAATGGAAGTGTTCAGAAGTATTTTTAAACTCCAGCGGGATTCCGAGAACAATGGAAGAGTTCCGAAGCATTTTTAAACGTCAGCAGAATTCCGGGAACAATGGAACAGTTCCAAAGAATTTTTAAACGTCAGTGGAATTCCTTGAACAATGAAAGATATCAGAAGCATTTTTAAACTTCAAAAGAATTCCGGGAACAATGGAAGAGTTCCGAAGCATTTTTAAATGTCAGCAGAATTTCGAGAACAATGGAAGAGTTCCGAAGCACTTTTAAACATCAGCAGAATTCTGGGAACAATGGAAGAATTCCGAAGCATTTTTAAACTTTAGCGGAATTCCGAGAACAATGGATGAGTTCGGAAGCATTTTTAAACGTCAGCAGAATTCCGGGAACAATGGAACAGTTCCGAAGAATTTTTAAACGTCAGTGGAATTCCTTGAACAATGAAAGAGATCAGAAGCATTTTTAAACTTCAAAAGAATTCCGGGAACAATGGAAGAGTTCCGAAGCATTTTTAAATGTCATCAGAATTCCGAGAACAATGGAAGAGTTCCGAAGCATTTTTAAACATCAGCCGAATTCTGGGAACAATGGAAGAGTTCCGAAGCATTTTTAAACTTCAGCGGAATTCCGAGAACAATGGATGAGTTCCGAAGCATTTTTAAACATCAGCAGAATTCCGGGAACAATGGAAGAGTTCCGAAGCATTTTTAAACTTCAAAAGAATTCCAGGAACAATGGAAGAGTTCCAAAGTATTTTTAAACTTCAGAAGAATTCCAGGAACAATGGAAGATTTCCGGAGCATTTTTAAACTTCGGCGGATTTCCAAAAACAATGGAAGTGTTCCGAAGTATTTTTAAACGCCAGCGGAATTCCGAGAACAGTGGAAGAGTTCCGAAGGATTATTAAATGTCAGCGGAATTCTGAGAACAATGGAAGTGTTCCAAAGCATTTTTAAACGTCAGCGGAATTCCTTGAACAATGAAAGAGATCGGAAGCATTTTTAAACGTCAGCAGAATTTCGGGAACAATGGAAGAGTTCCGAAGCATTTTTAAATGTCAGCAGAATTCCGAGAACAATGGAAGAGTTCCGAAGCATTTTTAAACATCAGCAGAATTCTGGGAACAATGGAAGAGTTCCGAAGCATTTTTAAACTTCAGCGGAATTCCGAGAACAATGGATGAGTTTCGAAGCATTTTTAAACATCAGCAGAATTCCGGGAACAATGGAAGAGTTCCGAAGCACTTTTAAACTTCAGAAGAATTCCAGGAACAATGGAAGTGTTCCAAAGCATTTTTAAACTTCAGAAGAATTCCAGGAACAATGGAAGAGTTCCGAAGCATTTTTAAACTTCAGAAGAATTCCAGGAACAATGGAAGAGTTCCGAAGCATTTTTAAACTTCGGCGGATTTCCGAGAACAATGGAAGTGTTCAGAAGTATTTTTAAACTCCAGCGGGATTCCGAGAACAATGGAAGAGTTCCGAGGCATTTTTAAACGTCAGCAGAATTCCGGGAACAATGGAACAGTTCCAAAGAATTTTTAATCGTCAGTGGAATTCCTTGAACAATGAAAGATATCAGAAGCATTTTTAAACTTCAAAAGAATTCCGGGAACAATGGAAGAGTTCCGAAGCATTTTTAAACATCAGCAGAATTCTGGGAACAATGGAAGAATTCCGAAGCATTTTTAAACTTTAGCGGAATTCCGAGAACAATGGATGAGTTCGGAAGCATTTTTAAACGTCAGCAGAATTCCGGGAACAATGGAACAGTTCCGAAGAATTTTTAAACGTCAGTGGAATTCCTTGAACAATGAAAGAGATCAGAAGCATTTTTAAACTTCAAAAGAATTCCGGGAACAATGGAAGAGTTCCGAAGCATTTTTAAATGTCAGCAGAATTCCGAGAACAATGGAAGAGTTCCGAAGCATTTTTAAACATCAGCAGAATTCTGGGAACAATGGAAGAGTTCCGAAGCATTTTTAAACTTCAGCGGAATTCCGAGAACAATGGATGAGTTCCGAAGCATTTTTAAACATCAGCAGAATTCCGGGAACAATGGAAGAGTTCCGAAGCATTTTTAAACTTCAAAAGAAATCCAGGAACAATGGAAGAGTTCCAAAGCATTTTTAAACTTCAGAAGAATTCCAGGAACAATGGAAGATTTCCGGAGCATTTTTAAACTTCGGCGGATTTCCGAGAACAATGGAAGTGTTCCGAAGTATTTTTAAACGCCAGCGGAATTCCGAGAACAGTGGAAGAGTTCCGAAGGATTATTAAATGTCAGCGGAATTCTGAGAACAATGGAAGAGTTCCAAAGCATTTTTAAACGTCAGCGGAATTCCTTGAACAATGGAAGAGTTCCGAAGCATTTTTAAACGTCTGCAGAATTCCGAGAACAATGGAAGAATTCCGAAGCATTTTTAAACGTCAGCGGAATTCCGAGAACAATGGAAGAGTTCCGAAGAATTTTTAAATGTCAGCGAATTTCGAGAACCATGGAAGAGTTCCGAAGGATTTTTAAACATCAGCGGAATTCCGTGAACATTGGAAGAGTTCCGAAGCATTTTTAAACTTCAGTGGAATTCTGAGAACAATGGAAGAGTTATGTAGCATTTTTAAACATCAGCAGAATTTCCAGAATAATGGAAGAGTTCCGAAGCATTTTTAAACGTCTGCAGAATTCCGAGAACAATGGAAGAGTTCTGAAGGATTTTTAAATGTCAGCAGAATTCCCAGAACAATGGAAGAGTTCCGAAGGATTTTTAAACGTCAGCGGAATTCCGAGAACAATGGAAGAGTTCAGAAGCATTTTTAAACTCCGGCGGATTTCCGAGAACAATGGAAGTGTTCAGAAGCATTTTTAAACTTCAGCGTAATTCTGAGAACAATGGAAGGGTTCAGAAGCATTTTTAAACTTCAGCAGAATTCCGAAAACAATGCAAGAGTTGCAATGCATTTTTAAACGTCAGCAGAATTCCGAGAAAACTGGAAGAGTTCCGAAAAATTTTTAAATGTCAGCAGAATTTCGAGAACAATGGAAGAGTTCCGAAGCATTTTTAAACATCAGCAGAATTCTGGGAACAATGGAAGAGTTCCGAAGCATTTTTAAACTTTAGCGGAATTCCGAGAAAAATGGATGAGTTCGGAAGCATTTTTAAACGTCAGCAGAATTCCGGGAACAATGGAACAGTTCCGAAGAATTTTTAAACGTCAGTGGAATTCCTTGAACAATGAAAGAGATCAGAAGCATTTTTAAACTTCAAAAGAATTCCGGGAACAATGGAAGAGTTCCGAAGCATTTTTAAATGTCAGCAGAATTCCGAGAACAATGGAAGAGTTCCGAAGAATTTTTAAACATCAGCAGAATTCTGGGAACAAGGGAAGAGTTCCAAAGCATTTTTAAACTTCAGCGGAATTCCGAGAACAATGGTTGAGTTCCGAAGCATTTTTAAACATCAGCAGAATTCCGGGAACAATGGAAGAGTTCCGAAGCATTTTTAAACTTCAGAAGAATTCCAGGAACAATGGAAGAGTTCCAAAGCATTTTGAAACATCAGAAGAATTCCAGGAACAATGGAAGAGTTCCGAAGCATTTTTAAACTTCAGCGGATTTCCGAGAACAATGGAAGTGTTCCGAAGTATTTTTAAACGCCAGCGGGATTCCGAGAACAATGGAAGAGTTCCGAAGCATTTTTAAACATTTGCAGAATTCCGAGAACAATGGAAGAGTTCCGTAGCATTTTTAAACTTCAGAAGAATTCCAGGAACAATGGAAGAGTTCCAAAGCATTTTGAAACTTCAGAAGAATTCCAGGAACAATGGAAGAGTTCCGAAGCATTTTTAAACTTCGGCGGAGTTCCGAGAACAATGGAAGTTTTCCGAAGTATTTTTAAACGCCAGCGGGATTCCGAGAACAATGGAAGAGTTCCGAAGAATTTTTAAATGTCAGCGAATTTCGAGAACCATGGAAGAGTTCCGAAGGATTTTTAAACATCAGTGGAATTCCGTGAACATTTTAAGAGTTCCGAAGCATTTTTAAACTTCAGTGGAATTCTGAGAACAATGGAAGAGTTATGTAGCATTTTTAAACTTCAGAAGAATTCCAGTAACAATGGAAGAGTTTCAAAGCAATTTTAAACTTCAGCAGAATTCCGAGAACAATGGAAGAGTTCTGAAACATTTTTAAACATCAGCAGAATTTCCAGAATAATGGAAGAGTTCCGAAGCATTTTTAAACGTCTGCAGAATTCCGAGAACAATGGAACAGTTCCGAAGGATTTTTAAATGTCAGCAGAATTCCCAGAACAATGGAAGAGTTCCGAAGGATTTTTAAACGTCAGCGGAATTCCGAGAACAATGGAAGAGTTCAGAAGCATTTTTAAACTCCGGCGGATTTCCGAGAACAATGGAAGTGTTCAGAAGCATTTTTAAACTTCAGCGTAATTCTGAGAACAATGGAAGGGTTCAGAAGCATTTTTAAACTTCAGCAGAATTCCGAAAACAATGCAAGAGTTGCAATGCATTTTTAAACGTCAGCAGAATTCCGAGAAAAATGGAAGAGTTCCGAAGCATTTTTAAATGTCAGCAGAATTTCGAGAACAATGGAAGAGTTCCGAAGCATTTTTAAACTTCAGTGGAATTCTGAGAACAATGGAAGAGTTCCGTAGCATTTTTAAACTTCAGAAGAATTCCAGGAACAATGGAAGAGTTCCGAAGCATTTTCAAACGTCAGCAGAATTCCTTGAACAATGAAAGAGTTCGGAAGCATTTTTAAACGTCAGCAGTATTCCGGGAACAATGGAACAGTTCCGAAGAATTTTTAAACGTCAGTGGAATTCCTTGAACAATGAAAGAGATCAGAAGCATTTTTAAACTTCAAAAGAATTCCGTGAACAATGGAAGAGTTCTGAAGCATTTTTAAATGTCAGCAGAATTCCGAGAACAATGGAAGAGTTCCGAAGCATTTTTAAACATCAGCAGAATTCTGGGAACAATGGAAGAGTTCCGAAGCATTTTTAAACTTCAGCGGAATTCCAAGAACAATGGAAGAGTTCCGAAGAATTTTTAAATGTCTGCGAATTTCGAGAACCATGGAAGAGTTCTGAAGGATTTTTAAACATCAGCGGAATTCCGTGAACATTGGAAGAGTTCCGAAGCATTTTTAAACTTCAGTGGAATTCTGAGAACAATGGAAGAGTTATGTAGCATTTTTAAACTTCAGAAGAATTCCAGTAACAATGGAAGAGTTTCAAAGCAATTTTAAACTTCAGCAGAATTCTGAGAACAATGGAAGAGTTCTGAAGCATTTTTAAACATCAGCAGAATTTCCAGAATAATGAAAGAGTTCCGAAGCATTTTTAAACGTCTGCAGAATTCCGAGAACAATGGAAGAGTTCCGAAGGATTTTTAAATGTCAGCAGAATTCCCAGAACAATGGAGAGTTCCAACAGATTTTTAAACGTCAGCGGAATTCCGAGAACAATGGAAGAGTTCAGAAGCATTTTTAAACTCCGGCGGATTTCCGAGAACAATGGAAGTGTTCAGAAGCATTTTTAAACTTCAGCGTAATTCTGAGAACAATGGAAGGGTTCAGAAGCATTTTTAAACTTCAGCAGAATTCCGAAAACAACGCAGGAGTTGCAATGCATTTTTAAACGTCAGCAGAATTCCGAGAAAAATGGAAGAGTTCCGAAGCATTTTTAAATGTCAGCAGAATTTCGAGAACAATGGAAGAGTTCCAAAGCATTTTTAAACTTCAGTGGAATTCTGAGAACAATGGAAGAGTTCCGTAGCATTTTTAAACTTCAGAAGAATTCCAGGAACAATGGAAGAGTTCCGAAGCATTTTCAAACGTCAGCAGAATTCCTTGAACAATGAAAGAGTTCGGAAGCATTTTTAAACGTCAGCAGTATTCCGGGAACAATGGAACAGTTCCGAAGAATTTTTAAACGTCAGTGGAATTCCTTGAACAATGAAAGAGATCAGAAGCACTTTTAAACTTCAAAAGAATTCCGGGAACAATGGAAGAGTTCCGAAGCATTTTTAAATGTCAGCAGAATTCCGAGAACAATGGAAGAGTACCGAAGCATTTTTAAACATCAGCAGAATTCTGGGAACAATGGAAGAGTTCCGAAGCATTTTTAAAATTTAGCGGAATTCCGAGAACAATGGATGAGTTCCGAAGCATTTTTAAACATCAGCAGAATTCCGGGAACAATGGAAGAGTTCTGAAGCATTTTTAAATGTCAGCAGAATTCCGAGAACAATGGAAGAGTTCCGAAGCATTTTTAAACATCAGCAGAATTCTGGGAACAATGGAAGAGTTCCAAAGCATTTTTAAACTTCAGAAGAATTCCAGGAACAATGGAAGAGTTCCGAAGCATTTTTAAACTTCGGCGGATTTCCGATAACAATGGAAGTGTTCCGAAGTATTTTTAAACGCCAGCGTAATTCCGAGAACAGTGGAAGAGTTCCGAAGGGTTATTAAATGTCAGCTGAATTCTGAGAACAATGGAAGAGTTCCGAAGCATTTTTAAACATCAGCGGAATTCCTTGAACAATGAAAGAGATCGGAATCATTTTTAAACGTCAGCAGAATTTCGGGAACAATGGAAGAGTTCCGAAGCATTTTTAAACGTCTGCAGAATTCCGAGAACAATGGAAGAATTCCGAAGCATTTTTAAACGTCAGCGGAATTCCGAGAACAATGGAAGAGTTCCGATGAATTTTTAAATGTCAGCGAATTTCGAGAACCATGGAAGAGTTCCGAAGGATTTTTAAACATCAGCGGAATTCCGTGAACATTTTAAGAGTTCCGAAGCATTTTTAAACTTCAGTGGAATTCTGAGAACAATGGAAGAGTTATGTAGCATTTTTAAACTTCAGAAGAATTCCAGTAACAATGGAAGAGTTTCAAAGCAATTTTAAACTTCAGCAGAATTCCGAGAACAATGGAAGAGTTCTGAAGCATTTTTAAACATCAGCAGAATTTCCAGAATAATGGAAGAGTTCCGAAGCATTTTTAAACGTCTGCAGAATTCCGAGAACAATGGAAGAGTTCCGAAGGATTTTTAAATGTCAGCAGAATTCCCAGAACAATGGAGAGTTCCAAAAGATTTTTAAACGTCAGCGGAATTCCGAGAACAATGGAAGAGTTCAGAAGCATTTTTAAACTCCGGCGGATTTCCGAGAACAATGGAAGTGTTCAGAAGCATTTTTAAACTTCAGCGTAATTCTGAGAACAATGGAAGGGTTCAGAAGCATTTTTAAACTTCAGCAGAATTCCGAAAACAACGCAGGAGTTGCAATGCATTTTTAAACGTCAGCAGAATTCCGAGACAAATGGAAGAGTTCCGAAGCATTTTTAAATGTCAGCAGAATTTCGAGAACAATGGAAGAGTTCCAAAGCATTTTTAAACTTCAGTGGAATTCTGAGAACAATGGAAGAGTTCCGTAGCATTTTTAAACTTCAGAAGAATTCCAGGAACAATGGAAGAGTTCCGAAGCATTTTCAAACGTCAGCAGAATTCCTTGAACAATGAAAGAGTTCGGAAGCATTTTTAAACGTCAGCAGTATTCCGGGAACAATGGAACAGTTCCGAAGAATTTTTAAACGTCAGTGGAATTCCTTGAACAATGAAAGAGATCAGAAGCATTTTTAAACTTCAAAAGAATTCCGGGAACAATGGAAGAGTTCCGAAGCATTTTTAAATGTCAGCAGAATTCCGAGAACAATGGAAGAGTTCTGAAGCATTTTTAAATGTCAGCAGAATTCCGAGAACAATGGAAGAGTTCCGAAGTATTTTTAAACATCAGCAGAATTCTGGGAACAATGGAAGAGTTCCGAAGCATTTTTAAACTTCAGCGGAATTCCGAGAACAATGGATGAGTTTCGAAGCATTTTTAAACATCAGCAGAATTCCGGGAACAATGGAAGAGTTCCGAAGCATTTTTAAACTTCAGAAGAATTCCAGGAACAATGGAAGAGTTCCAAAGCATTTTTAAACTTCAGAAGAATTCCAGGAACAATGGAAGAGTTCCGAAGCATTTTTAAACTTCGGCGGATTTCCGAGAACAATGGAAGTGCTCCGAAGTATTTTTAAACTCCAGCGGGATTCCGAGAACAATGGAAGAGTTCCGAAGCATTTTTAAACGTCTGCAGAATTCCGAGAACAATGGAAGAGTTCCGAAGGATTTTTAAATGTCAGCAGAATTCCCAGAACAATGGAAGAGTTCCGAAGGATTTTTAAACGTCAGCGGAATTCTGAGAACAATGGAAGAGCTCAGAAGCATTTTTAAACTCCGGCGGATTTCCGAGAACAATGGAAGTGTTCAGAAGCATTTTTAAACTTCAGCGTAATTCTGAGAACAATGGAAGGGTTCAGAAGCATTTTTAAACTTCAGCAGAATTCCGAAAACAATGCAAGAGTTGCAATGCATTTTTAAACGTCAGCAGAATTCCGAGAAAAATGGAAGAGTTCCGAAGAATTTTTAAACGTCAGTGGAATTCCTTGAACAATGAAAGAGATCAGAAGCATTTTTAAACTTCAAAAGAATTCCGGGAACAATGGAAGAGTTCCGAAGCATTTTTAAATGTCAGCAGAATTTCGAGAACAATGGAAGAGTTCCGAAGCACTTTTAAACATCAGCAGAATTCTGGGAACAATGGAAGAATTCCGAAGCATTTTTAAACTTTAGCGGAATTCCGAGAACAATGGATGAGTTCGGAAGCATTTTTAAACGTCAGCAGAATTCCGGGAACAATGGAACAGTTCCGAAGAATTTTTAAACGTCAGTGGAATTCCTTGAACAATGAAAGAGATCAGAAGCATTTTTAAACTTCAAAAGAATTCCGGGAACAATGGAAGAGTTCCGAAGCATTTTTAAATGTCAGCAGAATTGCGAGAACAATGGAAGAGTTCCGAAGCATTTTTAAACATCAGCCGAATTCTGGGAACAATGGAAGAGTTCCGAAGCATTTTTAAACTTCAGCGGAATTCCGAGAACAATGGATGAGTTCCGAAGCATTTTTAAACATCAGCAGAATTCCGGGAACAATGGAAGAGTTCCGAAGCATTTTTAAACTTCAAAAGAATTCCAGGAACAATGGAAGAGTTCCAAAGCATTTTTAAACTTCAGAAGAATTCCAGGAACAATGGAAGATTTCCGGAGCATTTTTAAACTTCGGCGGATTTCCGAGAACAATGGAAGTGTTCCGAAGTATTTTTAAACGCCAGCGGAATTCCGAGAACAGTGGAAGAGTTCCGAAGGATTATTAAATGTCAGCGGAATTCTGAGAACAATGGAAGTGTTCCAAAGCATTTTTAAACGTCAGCGGAATTCCTTGAACAATGAAAGAGATCGGAAGCATTTTTAAACGTCAGCAGAATTTCGGGAACAATGGAAGAGTTCCGAAGCATTTTTAAATGTCAGCAGAATTCCGAGAACAATGGAAGAGTTCCGAAGCATTTTTAAACATCAGCAGAATTCTGGGAACAATGGAAGAGTTCCGAAGCATTTTTAAACTTCAGCGGAATTCCGAGAACAATGGATGAGTTTCGAAGCATTTTTAAACATCAGCAGAATTCAAGGAACAATGGAAGAGTTCCGAAGCATTTTTAAACTTCAGAAGAATTCCAGGAACAATGGAAGTGTTCCAAAGCATTTTTAAACTTCAGAAGAATTCCAGGAACAATGGAAGAGTTCCGAAGCATTTTTAAACTTCAGAAGAATTCCAGGAACAATGGAAGAGTTCCGAAGCATTTTTAAACTTCGGCGGATTTCCGAGAACAATGGAAGTGTTCAGAAGTATTTTTAAACTCCAGCGGGATTCCGAGAACAATGGAAGAGTTCCGAAGCATTTTTAAACGTCAGCAGAATTCCGGGAACAATGGAACAGTTCCAAAGAATTTTTAAACGTCAGTGGAATTCCTTGAACAATGAAAGATATCAGAAGCATTTTTAAACTTCAAAAGAATTCCGGGAACAATGGAAGAGTTCCGAAGCATTTTTAAATGTCAGCAGAATTTCGAGAACAATGGAAGAGTTCCGAAGCATTTTTAAACATCAGCAGAATTCTGGGAACAATGGAAGAATTCCGAAGCATTTTTAAACTTTAGCGGAATTGCGAGAACAATGGATGAGTTCGGAAGCATTTTTAAACGTCAGCAGAATTCCGGGAACAATGGAACAGTTCCGAAGAATTTTTAAACGTCAGTGGAATTCCTTGAACAATGAAAGAGATCAGAAGCATTTTTAAACTTCAAAAGAATTCCTGGAACAATGGAAGAGTTCCGAAGCATTTTTAAATGTCAGCAGAATTCCGAGAACAATGGAAGAGTTCCGAAGCATTTTTAAACATCAGCAGAATTCTGGGAACAATGGAAGAGTTCCGAAGCATTTTTAAACTTCAGCGGAATTCCGAGAACAATGGATGAGTTCCGAAGCATTTTTAAACATCAGCAGAATTCCGGGAACAATGGAAGAGTTCCGAAGCATTTTTAAACTTCAAAAGAAATCCAGGAACAATGGAAGAGTTCCAAAGCATTTTTAAACTTCAGAAGAATTCCAGGAACAATGGAAGATTTCCGGAGCATTTTTAAACTTCGGCGGATTTCCGAGAACAATGGAAGTGTTCCGAAGTATTTTTAAACGCCAGCGGAATTCCGAGAACAGTGGAAGAGTTCCGAAGGATTATTAAATGTCAGCGGAATTCTGAGAACAATGGAAGAGTTCCAAAGCATTTTTAAACGTCAGCGGAATTCCTTGAACAATGGAAGGGTTCAGAAGCATTTTTAAACTTCAGCAGAATTCCGAAAACAATGCAAGAGTTGCAATGCATTTTTAAACGTCAGCAGAATTCCGAGAAAACTGGAAGAGTTCCGAAAAATTTTTAAATGTCAGCAGAATTTCGAGAACAATGGAAGAGTTCCGAAGCATTTTTAAACATCAGCAGAATTCTGGGAACAATGGAAGAGTTCCGAAGCATTTTTAAACTTTAGCGGAATTCCGAGAAAAATGGATGAGTTCGGAAGCATTTTTAAACGTCAGCAGAATTCCGGGAACAATGGAACAGTTCCGAAGAATTTTTAAACGTCAGTGGAATTCCTTGAACAATGAAAGAGATCAGAAGCATTTTTAAACTTCAAAAGAATTCCGGGAACAATGGAAGAGTTCCGAAGCATTTTTAAATGTCAGCAGAATTCCGAGAACAATGGAAGAGTTCCGAAGAATTTTTAAACATCAGCAGAATTCTGGGAACAAGGGAAGAGTTCCGAAGCATTTTTAAACTTCAGCGGAATTCCGAGAACAATGGTTGAGTTCCGAAGCATTTTTAAACATCAGCAGAATTCAGGGAACAATGGAAGAGTTCCGAAGCATTTTTAAACTTCAGAAGAATTCCAGGAACAATGGAAGAGTTCCAAAGCATTTTGAAACATCAGAAGAATTCCAGGAACAATGGAAGAGTTCCGAAGCATTTTTAAACTTCAGCGGATTTCCGAGAACAATGGAAGTGTTCCGAAGTATTTTTAAACGCCAGCGGGATTCCGAGAACAATGGAAGAGTTCCGAAGCATTTTTAAACATTTGCAGAATTCCGAGAACAATGGAAGAGTTCCGTAGCATTTTTAAACTTCAGAAGAATTCCAGGAACAATGGAAGAGTTCCAAAGCATTTTGAAACTTCAGAAGAATTCCAGGAACAATGGAAGAGTTCCGAAGCATTTTTAAACTTCGGCGGAGTTCCGAGAACAATGGAAGTTTTCCGAAGTATTTTTAAACGCCAGCGGGATTCCGAGAACAATGGAAGAGTTCCGAAGAATTTTTAAATGTCAGCGAATTTCGAGAACCATGGAAGAGTTCCGAAGGATTTTTAAACATCAGTGGAATTCCGTGAACATTTTAAGAGTTCCGAAGCATTTTTAAACTTCAGTGGAATTCTGAGAACAATGGAAGAGTTATGTAGCATTTTTAAACTTCAGAAGAATTCCAGTAACAATGGAAGAGTTTCAAAGCAATTTTAAACTTCAGCAGAATTCCGAGAACAATGGAAGAGTTCTGAAACATTTTTAAACATCAGCAGAATTTCCAGAATAATGGAAGAGTTCCGAAGCATTTTTAAACGTCTGCAGAATTCCGAGAACAATGGAACAGTTCCGAAGGATTTTTAAATGTCAGCAGAATTCCCAGAACAATGGAAGAGTTCCGAAGGATTTTTAAATGTCAGCGGAATTCCGAGAACAATGGAAGAGTTCAGAAGCATTTTTAAACTCCGGCGGATTTCCGAGAACAATGGAAGTGTTCAGAAGCATTTTTAAACTTCAGCGTAATTCTGAGAACAATGGAAGGGTTCAGAAGCATTTTTAAACTTCAGCAGAATTCCGAAAACAATGCAAGAGTTGCAATGCATTTTTAAACGTCAGCAGAATTCCGAGAAAAATGGAAGAGTTCCGAAGCATTTTTAAATGTCAGCAGAATTTCGAGAACAATGGAAGAGTTCCGAAGCATTTTTAAACTTCAGTGGAATTCTGAGAACAATGGAAGAGTTCCGTAGCATTTTTAAACTTCAGAAGAATTCCAGGAACAATGGAAGAGTTCCGAAGCATTTTCAAACGTCAGCAGAATTCCTTGAACAATGAAAGAGTTCGGAAGCATTTTTAAACGTCAGCAGTATTCCGGGAACAATGGAACAGTTCCGAAGAATTTTTAAACGTCAGTGGAATTCCTTGAACAATGAAAGAGATCAGAAGCATTTTTAAACTTCAAAAGAATTCCGTGAACAATGGAAGAGTTCTGAAGCATTTTTAAATGTCAGCAGAATTCCGAGAACAATGGAAGAGTTCCGAAGCATTTTTAAACATCAGCAGAATTCTGGGAACAATGGAAGAGTTCCGAAGCATTTTTAAACTTCAGCGGAATTCCAAGAACAATGGAAGAGTTCCGAAGAATTTTTAAATGTCTGCGAATTTCGAGAACCATGGAAGAGTTCTGAAGGATTTTTAAACATCAGCGGAATTCCGTGAACATTGGAAGAGTTCCGAAGCATTTTTAAACTTCAGTGGAATTCTGAGAACAATGGAAGAGTTATGTAGCATTTTTAAACTTCAGAAGAATTCCAGTAACAATGGAAGAGTTTCAAAGCAATTTTAAACTTCAGCAGAATTCTGAGAACAATGGAAGAGTTCTGAAGCATTTTTAAACATCAGCAGAATTTCCAGAATAATGGAAGAGTTCCGAAGCATTTTTAAACGTCTGCAGAATTCCGAGAACAATGGAAGAGTTCCGAAGGATTTTTAAATGTCAGCAGAATTCCCAGAACAATGGAGAGTTCCAACAGATTTTTAAACGTCAGCGGAATTCCGAGAACAATGGAAGAGTTCAGAAGCATTTTTAAACTCCGGCGGATTTCCGAGAACAATGGAAGTGTTCAGAAGCATTTTTAAACTTCAGCGTAATTCTGAGAACAATGGAAGGGTTCAGAAGCATTTTTAAACTTCAGCAGAATTCCGAAAACAACGCAGGAGTTGCAATGCATTTTTAAACGTCAGCAGAATTCCGAGAAAAATGGAAGAGTTCCGAAGCATTTTTAAATGTCAGCAGAATTTCGAGAACAATGGAAGAGTTCCAAAGCATTTTTAAACTTCAGTGGAATTCTGAGAACAATGGAAGAGTTCCGTAGCATTTTTAAACTTCAGAAGAATTCCAGGAACAATGGAAGAGTTCCGAAGCATTTTCAAACGTCAGCAGAATTCCTTGAACAATGAAAGAGTTCGGAAGCATTTTTAAACGTCAGCAGTATTCCGGGAACAATGGAACAGTTCCGAAGAATTTTTAAACGTCAGTGGAATTCCTTGAACAATGAAAGAGATCAGAAGCACTTTTAAACTTCAAAAGAATTCCGGGAACAATGGAAGAGTTCCGAAGCATTTTTAAATGTCAGCAGAATTCCGAGAACAATGGAAGAGTACCGAAGCATTTTTAAACATCAGCAGAATTCTGGGAACAATGGAAGAGTTCCGAAGCATTTTTAAAATTTAGCGGAATTCCGAGAACAATGGATGAGTTCCGAAGCATTTTTAAACATCAGCAGAATTCCGGGAACAATGGAAGAGTTCTGAAGCATTTTTAAATGTCAGCAGAATTCCGAGAACAATGGAAGAGTTCCGAAGCATTTTTAAACATCAGCAGAATTCTGGGAACAATGGAAGAGTTCCAAAGCATTTTTAAACTTCAGAAGAATTCCAGGAACAATGGAAGAGTTCCGAAGCATTTTTAAACTTCGGCGGATTTCCGATAACAATGGAAGTGTTCCGAAGTATTTTTAAACGCCAGCGTAATTCCGAGAACAGTGGAAGAGTTCCGAAGGGTTATTAAATGTCAGCTGAATTCTGAGAACAATGGAAGAGTTCCGAAGCATTTTTAAACATCAGCGGAATTCCTTGAACAATGAAAGAGATCGGAATCATTTTTAAACGTCAGCAGAATTTCGGGAACAATGGAAGAGTTCCGAAGCATTTTTAAACGTCTGCAGAATTCCGAGAACAATGGAAGAATTCCGAAGCATTTTTAAACGTCAGCGGAATTCCGAGAACAATGGAAGAGTTCCGATGAATTTTTAAATGTCAGCGAATTTCGAGAACCATGGAAGAGTTCCGAAGGATTTTTAAACATCAGCGGAATTCCGTGAACATTTTAAGAGTTCCGAAGCATTTTTAAACTTCAGTGGAATTCTGAGAACAATGGAAGAGTTATGTAGCATTTTTAAACTTCAGAAGAATTCCAGTAACAATGGAAGAGTTTCAAAGCAATTTTAAACTTCAGCAGAATTCCGAGAACAATGGAAGAGTTCTGAAGCATTTTTAAACATCAGCAGAATTTCCAGAATAATGGAAGAGTTCCGAAGCATTTTTAAACGTCTGCAGAATTCCGAGAACAATGGAAGAGTTCCGAAGGATTTTTAAATGTCAGCAGAATTCCCAGAACAATGGAGAGTTCCAAAAGATTTTTAAACGTCAGCGGAATTCCGAGAACAATGGAAGAGTTCAGAAGCATTTTTAAACTCCGGCGGATTTCCGAGAACAATGGAAGTGTTCAGAAGCATTTTTAAACTTCAGCGTAATTCTGAGAACAATGGAAGGGTTCAGAAGCATTTTTAAACTTCAGCAGAATTCCGAAAACAACGCAGGAGTTGCAATGCATTTTTAAACGTCAGCAGAATTCCGAGAAAAATGGAAGAGTTCCGAAGCATTTTTAAATGTCAGCAGAATTTCGAGAACAATGGAAGAGTTCCAAAGCATTTTTAAACTTCAGTGGAATTCTGAGAACAATGGAAGAGTTCCGTAGCATTTTTAAACTTCAGAAGAATTCCAGGAACAATGGAAGAGTTCCGAAGCATTTTCAAACGTCAGCAGAATTCCTTTAACAATGATAGAGTTCGGAAGCATTTTTAAACGTCAGCAGTATTCCGGGAACAATGGAACAGTTCCGAAGAATTTTTAAACGTCAGTGGAATTCCTTGAACAATGAAAGAGATCAGAAGCATTTTTAAACTTCAAAAGAATTCCGGGAACAATGGAAGAGTTCCGAAGCATTTTTAAATGTCAGCAGAATTCCGAGAACAATGGAAGAGTACCGAAGCATTTTTAAACATCAGCAGAATTCTGGGAACAATGGAAGAGTTCCGAAGCATTTTTAAAATTTAGCGGAATTCCGAGAACAATGGATGAGTTCCGAAGCATTTTTAAACATCAGCAGAATTCCGGGAACAATGGAAGAGTTCTGAAGCATTTTTAAATGTCAGCAGAATTCCGAGAACAATGGAAGAGTTCCGAAGTATTTTTAAACATCAGCAGAATTCTGGGAACAATGGAAGAGTTCCGAAGCATTTTTAAACTTCAGCGGAATTCCGAGAACAATGGATGAGTTTCGAAGCATTTTTAAACATCAGCAGAATTCCGGGAACAATGGAAGAGTTCCGAAGCATTTTTAAACTTCAGAAGAATTCCAGGAACAATGGAAGAGTTCCAAAGCATTTTTAAACTTCAGAAGAATTCCAGGAACAATGGAAGAGTTCCGAAGCATTTTTAAACTTCGGCGGATTTCCGAGAACAATGGAAGTGCTCCGAAGTATTTTTAAACTCCAGCGGGATTCCGAGAACAATGGAAGAGTTCCGAAGCATTTTTAAACGTCTGCAGAATTCCGAGAACAATGGAAGAGTTCCGAAGGATTTTTAAATGTCAGCAGAATTCCCAGAACAATGGAAGAGTTCCGAAGGATTTTTAAACGTCAGCGGAATTCTGAGAACAATGGAAGAGCTCAGAAGCATTTTTAAACTCCGGCGGATTTCCGAGAACAATGGAAGTGTTCAGAAGCATTTTTAAACTTCAGCGTAATTCTGAGAACAATGGAAGGGTTCAGAAGCATTTTTAAACTTCAGCAGAATTCCGAAAACAATGCAAGAGTTGCAATGCATTTTTAAACGTCAGCAGAATTCCGAGAAAAATGGAAGAGTTCCGAAGAATTTTTAAACGTCAGTGGAATTCCTTGAACAATGAAAGAGATCAGAAGCATTTTTAAACTTCAAAAGAATTCCGGGAACAATGGAAGAGTTCCGAAGCATTTTTAAATGTCAGCAGAATTTCGAGAACAATGGAAGAGTTCCGAAGCACTTTTAAACATCAGCAGAATTCTGGGAACAATGGAAGAATTCCGAAGCATTTTTAAACTTTAGCGGAATTCCGAGAACAATGGATGAGTTCGGAAGCATTTTTAAACGTCAGCAGAATTCCGGGAACAATGGAACAGTTCCGAAGAATTTTTAAACGTCAGTGGAATTCCTTGAACAATGAAAGAGATCAGAAGCATTTTTAAACTTCAAAAGAATTCCGGGAACAATGGAAGAGTTCCGAAGCATTTTTAAATGTCAGCAGAATTGCGAGAACAATGGAAGAGTTCCGAAGCATTTTTAAACATCAGCCGAATTCTGGGAACAATGGAAGAGTTCCGAAGCATTTTTAAGCTTCAGCGGAATTCCGAGAACAATGGATGAGTTCCGAAGCATTTTTAAACATCAGCAGAATTCCGGGAACAATGGAAGAGTTCCGAAGCATTTTTAAACTTCAAAAGAATTCCAGGAACAATGGAAGAGTTCCAAAGCATTTTTAAACTTCAGAAGAATTCCAGGAACAATGGAAGATTTCCGGAGCATTTTTAAACTTCGGCGGATTTCCGAGAACAATGGAAGTGTTCCGAAGTATTTTTAAACGCCAGCGGAATTCCGAGAACAGTGGAAGAGTTCCGAAGGATTATTAAATGTCAGCGGAATTCTGAGAACAATGGAAGTGTTCCAAAGCATTTTTAAACGTCAGCGGAATTCCTTGAACAATGAAAGAGATCGGAAGCATTTTTAAACGTCAGCAGAATTTCGGGAACAATGGAAGAGTTCCGAAGCATTTTTAAATGTCAGCAGAATTCCGAGAACAATGGAAGAGTTCCGAAGCATTTTTAAACATCAGCAGAATTCTGGGAACAATGGAAGAGTTCCGAAGCATTTTTAAACTTCAGCGGAATTCCGAGAACAATGGATGAGTTTCGAAGCATTTTTAAACATCAGCAGAATTCAAGGAACAATGGAAGAGTTCCGAAGCATTTTTAAACTTCAGAAGAATTCCAGGAACAATGGAAGTGTTCCAAAGCATTTTTAAACTTCAGAAGAATTCCAGGAACAATGGAAGAGTTCCGAAGCATTTTTAAACTTCAGAAGAATTCCAGGAACAATGGAAGAGTTCCGAAGCATTTTTAAACTTCGGCGGATTTCCGAGAACAATGGAAGTGTTCAGAAGTATTTTTAAACTCCAGCGGGATTCCGAGAACAATGGAAGAGTTCCGAAGCATTTTTAAACGTCAGCAGAATTCCGGGAACAATGGAACAGTTCCAAAGAATTTTTAAACGTCAGTGGAATTCCTTGAACAATGAAAGATATCAGAAGCATTTTTAAACTTCAAAAGAATTCCGGGAACAATGGAAGAGTTCCGAAGCATTTTTAAATGTCAGCAGAATTTCGAGAACAATGGAAGAGTTCCGAAGCATTTTTAAACATCAGCAGAATTCTGGGAACAATGGAAGAATTCCGAAGCATTTTTAAACTTTAGCGGAATTGCGAGAACAATGGATGAGTTCGGAAGCATTTTTAAACGTCAGCAGAATTCCGGGAACAATGGAACAGTTCCGAAGAATTTTTAAACGTCAGTGGAATTCCTTGAACAATGAAAGAGATCAGAAGCATTTTTAAACTTCAAAAGAATTCCGGGAACAATGGAAGAGTTCCGAAGCATTTTTAAATGTCAGCAGAATTCCGAGAACAATGGAAGAGTTCCGAAGCATTTTTAAACATCAGCAGAATTCTGGGAACAATGGAAGAGTTCCGAAGCATTTTTAAACTTCAGCGGAATTCCGAGAACAATGGATGAGTTCCGAAGCATTTTTAAACATCAGCAGAATTCCGGGAACAATGGAAGAGTTCCGAAGCATTTTTAAACTTCAAAAGAAATCCAGGAACAATGGAAGAGTTCCAAAGCATTTTTAAACTTCAGAAGAATTCCAGGAACAATGGAAGATTTCCGGAGCATTTTTAAACTTCGGCGGATTTCCGAGAACTATGGAAGTGTTCCGAAGTATTTTTAAACGCCAGCGGAATTCCGAGAACAGTGGAAGAGTTCCGAAGGATTATTAAATGTCAGCGGAATTCTGAGAACAATGGAAGAGTTCCAAAGCATTTTTAAACGTCAGCGGAATTCCTTGAACAATGGAAGAGTTCCGAAGCATTTTTAAACGTCTGCAGAATTCCGAGAACAATGGAAGAATTCCGAAGCATTTTTAAACGTCAGCGGAATTCCGAGAACAATGGAAGAGTTCCGAAGAATTTTTAAATGTCAGCGAATTTCGAGAACCATGGAAGAGTTCCGAAGGATTTTTAAACATCAGCGGAATTCCGTGAACATTGGAAGAGTTCCGAAGCATTTTTAAACTTCAGTGGAATTCTGAGAACAATGGAAGAGTTATGTAGCATTTTTAAACATCAGCAGAATTTCCAGAATAATGGAAGAGTTCCGAAGCATTTTTAAACGTCTGCAGAATTCCGAGAACAATGGAAGAGTTCTGAAGGATTTTTAAATGTCAGCAGAATTCCCAGAACAATGGAGAGTTCCAAAAGATTTTTAAACGTCAGCGGAATTCCGAGAACAATGGAAGAGTTCAGAAGCATTTTTAAACTCCGGCGGATTTCCGAGAACAATGGAAGTGTTCAGAAGCATTTTTAAACTTCAGCGTAATTCTGAGAACAATGGAAGGGTTCAGAAGCATTTTTAAACTTCAGCAGAATTCCGAAAACAACGCAGGAGTTGCAATGCATTTTTAAACGTCAGCAGAATTCCGAGAAAAATGGAAGAGTTCCGAAGCATTTTTAAATGTCAGCAGAATTTCGAGAACAATGGAAGAGTTCCAAAGCATTTTTAAACTTCAGTGGAATTCTGAGAACAATGGAAGAGTTCCGTAGCATTTTTAAACTTCAGAAGAATTCCAGGAACAATGGAAGAGTTCCGAAGCATTTTCAAACGTCAGCAGAATTCCTTGAACAATGAAAGAGTTCGGAAGCATTTTTAAACGTCAGCAGTATTCCGGGAACAATGGAACAGTTCCGAAGAATTTTTAAACGTCAGTGGAATTCCTTGAACAATGAAAGAGATCAGAAGCATTTTTAAACTTCAAAAGAATTCCGGGAACAATGGAAGAGTTCCGAAGCATTTTTAAATGTCAGCAGAATTCCGAGAACAATGGAAGAGTACCGAAGCATTTTTAAACATCAGCAGAATTCTGGGAACAATGGAAGAGTTCCGAAGCATTTTTAAAATTTAGCGGAATTCCGAGAACAATGGATGAGTTCCGAAGCATTTTTAAACATCAGCAGAATTCCGGGAACAATGGAAGAGTTCTGAAGCATTTTTAAATGTCAGCAGAATTCCGAGAACAATGGAAGAGTTCCGAAGTATTTTTAAACATCAGCAGAATTCTGGGAACAATGGAAGAGTTCCGAAGCATTTTTAAACTTCAGCGGAATTCCGAGAACAATGGATGAGTTTCGAAGCATTTTTAAACATCAGCAGAATTCCGGGAACAATGGAAGAGTTCCGAAGCATTTTTAAACTTCAGAAGAATTCCAGGAACAATGGAAGAGTTCCAAAGCATTTTTAAACTTCAGAAGAATTCCAGGAACAATGGAAGAGTTCCGAAGCATTTTTAAACTTCGGCGGATTTCCGAGAACAATGGAAGTGCTCCGAAGTATTTTTAAACTCCAGCGGGATTCCGAGAACAATGGAAGAGTTCCGAAGCATTTTTAAACGTCTGCAGAATTCCGAGAACAATGGAAGAGTTCCGAAGGATTTTTAAATGTCAGCAGAATTCCCAGAACAATGGAAGAGTTCCGAAGGATTTTTAAACGTCAGCGGAATTCTGAGAACAATGGAAGAGCTCAGAAGCATTTTTAAACTCCGGCGGATTTCCGAGAACAATGGAAGTGTTCAGAAGCATTTTTAAACTTCAGCGTAATTCTGAGAACAATGGAAGGGTTCAGAAGCATTTTTAAACTTCAGCAGAATTCCGAAAACAATGCAAGAGTTGCAATGCATTTTTAAACGTCAGCAGAATTCCGAGAAAAATGGAAGAGTTCCGAAGAATTTTTAAACGTCAGTGGAATTCCTTGAACAATGAAAGAGATCAGAAGCATTTTTAAACTTCAAAAGAATTCCGGGAACAATGGAAGAGTTCCGAAGCATTTTTAAATGTCAGCAGAATTTCGAGAACAATGGAAGAGTTCCGAAGCACTTTTAAACATCAGCAGAATTCTGGGAACAATGGAAGAATTCCGAAGCATTTTTAAACTTTAGCGGAATTCCGAGAACAATGGATGAGTTCGGAAGCATTTTTAAACGTCAGCAGAATTCCGGGAACAATGGAACAGTTCCGAAGAATTTTTAAACGTCAGTGGAATTCCTTGAACAATGAAAGAGATCAGAAGCATTTTTAAACTTCAAAAGAATTCCGGGAACAATGGAAGAGTTCCGAAGCATTTTTAAATGTCAGCAGAATTGCGAGAACAATGGAAGAGTTCCGAAGCATTTTTAAACATCAGCCGAATTCTGGGAACAATGGAAGAGTTCCGAAGCATTTTTAAGCTTCAGCGGAATTCCGAGAACAATGGATGAGTTCCGAAGCATTTTTAAACATCAGCAGAATTCCGGGAACAATGGAAGAGTTCCGAAGCATTTTTAAACTTCAAAAGAATTCCAGGAACAATGGAAGAGTTCCAAAGCATTTTTAAACTTCAGAAGAATTCCAGGAACAATGGAAGATTTCCGGAGCATTTTTAAACTTCGGCGGATTTCCGAGAACAATGGAAGTGTTCCGAAGTATTTTTAAACGCCAGCGGAATTCCGAGAACAGTGGAAGAGTTCCGAAGGATTATTAAATGTCAGCGGAATTCTGAGAACAATGGAAGTGTTCCAAAGCATTTTTAAACGTCAGCGGAATTCCTTGAACAATGAAAGAGATCGGAAGCATTTTTAAACGTCAGCAGAATTTCGGGAACAATGGAAGAGTTCCGAAGCATTTTTAAATGTCAGCAGAATTCCGAGAACAATGGAAGAGTTCCGAAGCATTTTTAAACATCAGCAGAATTCTGGGAACAATGGAAGAGTTCCGAAGCATTTTTAAACTTCAGCGGAATTCCGAGAACAATGGATGAGTTTCGAAGCATTTTTAAACATCAGCAGAATTCAAGGAACAATGGAAGAGTTCCGAAGCATTTTTAAACTTCAGAAGAATTCCAGGAACAATGGAAGTGTTCCAAAGCATTTTTAAACTTCAGAAGAATTCCAGGAACAATGGAAGAGTTCCGAAGCATTTTTAAACTTCAGAAGAATTCCAGGAACAATGGAAGAGTTCCGAAGCATTTTTAAACTTCGGCGGATTTCCGAGAACAATGGAAGTGTTCAGAAGTATTTTTAAACTCCAGCGGGATTCCGAGAACAATGGAAGAGTTCCGAAGCATTTTTAAACGTCAGCAGAATTCCGGGAACAATGGAACAGTTCCAAAGAATTTTTAAACGTCAGTGGAATTCCTTGAACAATGAAAGATATCAGAAGCATTTTTAAACTTCAAAAGAATTCCGGGAACAATGGAAGAGTTCCGAAGCATTTTTAAATGTCAGCAGAATTTCGAGAACAATGGAAGAGTTCCGAAGCATTTTTAAACATCAGCAGAATTCTGGGAACAATGGAAGAATTCCGAAGCATTTTTAAACTTTAGCGGAATTGCGAGAACAATGGATGAGTTCGGAAGCATTTTTAAACGTCAGCAGAATTCCGGGAACAATGGAACAGTTCCGAAGAATTTTTAAACGTCAGTGGAATTCCTTGAACAATGAAAGAGATCAGAAGCATTTTTAAACTTCAAAAGAATTCCGGGAACAATGGAAGAGTTCCGAAGCATTTTTAAATGTCAGCAGAATTCCGAGAACAATGGAAGAGTTCCGAAGCATTTTTAAACATCAGCAGAATTCTGGGAACAATGGAAGAGTTCCGAAGCATTTTTAAACTTCAGCGGAATTCCGAGAACAATGGATGAGTTCCGAAGCATTTTTAAACATCAGCAGAATTCCGGGAACAATGGAAGAGTTCCGAAGCATTTTTAAACTTCAAAAGAAATCCAGGAACAATGGAAGAGTTCCAAAGCATTTTTAAACTTCAGAAGAATTCCAGGAACAATGGAAGATTTCCGGAGCATTTTTAAACTTCGGCGGATTTCCGAGAACTATGGAAGTGTTCCGAAGTATTTTTAAACGCCAGCGGAATTCCGAGAACAGTGGAAGAGTTCCGAAGGATTATTAAATGTCAGCGGAATTCTGAGAACAATGGAAGAGTTCCAAAGCATTTTTAAACGTCAGCGGAATTCCTTGAACAATGGAAGAGTTCCGAAGCATTTTTAAACGTCTGCAGAATTCCGAGAACAATGGAAGAATTCCGAAGCATTTTTAAACGTCAGCGGAATTCCGAGAACAATGGAAGAGTTCCGAAGAATTTTTAAATGTCAGCGAATTTCGAGAACCATGGAAGAGTTCCGAAGGATTTTTAAACATCAGCGGAATTCCGTGAACATTGGAAGAGTTCCGAAGCATTTTTAAACTTCAGTGGAATTCTGAGAACAATGGAAGAGTTATGTAGCATTTTTAAACATCAGCAGAATTTCCAGAATAATGGAAGAGTTCCGAAGCATTTTTAAACGTCTGCAGAATTCCGAGAACAATGGAAGAGTTCTGAAGGATTTTTAAATGTCAGCAGAATTCCCAGAACAATGGAAGAATTCCGAAGGATTTTTAAACGTCAGCGGAATTCCGAGAACAATGGAAGAGTTCAGAAGCATTTTTAAACTCCGGCGGATTTCCGAGAACAATGGAAGTGTTCAGAAGCATTTTTAAACTTCAGCGTAATTCTGAGAACAATGGAAGGGTTCAGAAGCATTTTTAAACTTCAGCAGAATTCCGAAAACAATGCAAGAGTTGCAATGCATTTTTAAACGTCAGCAGAATTCCGAGAAAACTGGAAGAGTTCCGAAGAATTTTTAAATGTCAGCAGAATTTCGAGAACAATGGAAGAGTTCCGAAGCATTTTTAAACATCAGCAGAATTCTGGGAACAATGGAAGAGTTCCGAAGCATTTTTAAACTTTAGCGGAATTCCGAGAAAAATGGATGAGTTCCGAAGCATTTTTAAACTTCAGAAGAATTCCAGGAACAATGGAAGAGTTCCAAAGCATTTTGAACCATCAGAAGAATTCCAGGAACAATGGAAGAGTTCCGAAGCATTTTTAAACTTCAGCGGATTTCCGAGAACAATGGAAGTGTTCCGAAGTATTTTTAAACGCCAGCGGGATTCCGAGAACAATGGAAGAGTTCCGAAGCATTTTTAAACATTTGCAGAATTCCGAGAACAATGGAAGAGTTCCGTAGCATTTTTAAACTTCAGAAGAATTCCAGGAACAATGGAAGAGTTCCAAAGCATTTTGAAACTTCAGAAGAATTCCAGGAACAATGGAAGAGTTCCGAAGCATTTTTAAACTTCGGCGGAGTTCCGAGAACAATGGAAGTTTTCCGAAGTATTTTTAAACGCCAGCGGGATTCCGAGAACAATGGAAGAGTTCCGAAGAATTTTTAAATGTCAGCGAATTTCGAGAACCATGGAAGAGTTCCGAAGGATTTTTAAACATCAGTGGAATTCCGTGAACATTTTAAGAGTTCCGAAGCATTTTTAAACTTCAGTGGAATTCTGAGAACAATGGAAGAGTTATGTAGCATTTTTAAACTTCAGAAGAATTCCAGTAACAATGGAAGAGTTTCAAAGCAATTTTAAACTTCAGCAGAATTCCGAGAACAATGGAAGAGTTCTGAAACATTTTTAAACATCAGCAGAATTTCCAGAATAATGGAAGAGTTCCGAAGCATTTTTAAACGTCTGCAGAATTCCGAGAACAATGGAACAGTTCCGAAGGATTTTTAAATGTCAGCAGAATTCCCAGAACAATGGAAGAGTTCCGGAGGATTTTTAAACGTCAGCGGAATTCCGAGAACAATGGAAGAGTTCAGAAGCAATTTTAAACTCCGGCGGATTTCCGAGAACAATGGAAGTGTTCAGAAGCATTTTTAAACTTCAGCGTAATTCTGAGAACAATGGAAGGGTTCAGAAGCATTTTTAAACTTCAGCAGAATTCCGAAAACAACGCAGGAGTTGCAATGCATTTTTAAACGTCAGCAGAATTCCGAGAAAAATGGAAGAGTTCCGAAGCATTTTTAAATGTCAGCAGAATTTCGAGAACAATGGAAGAGTTCCAAAGCATTTTTAAACTTCAGTGGAATTCTGAGAACAATGGAAGAGTTCCGTAGCATTTTTAAACTTCAGAAGAATTCCAGGAACAATGGAAGAGTTCCGAAGCATTTTCAAACGTCAGCAGAATTCCTTGAACAATGAAAGAGTTCGGAAGCATTTTTAAACGTCAGCAGTATTCCGGGAACAATGGAACAGTTCCGAAGAATTTTTAAACGTCAGTGGAATTCCTTGAACAATGAAAGAGATCAGAAGCATTTTTAAACTTCAAAAGAATTCCGGGAACAATGGAAGAGTTCCGAAGCATTTTTAAATGTCAGCAGAATTCCGAGAACAATGGAAGAGTACCGAAGCATTTTTAAACATCAGCAGAATTCTGGGTACAATGGAAGAGTTCCGAAGCATTTTTAAAATTTAGCGGAATTCCGAGAACAATGGATGAGTTCCGAAGCATTTTTAAACATCAGCAGAATTCCGGGAACAATGGAAGAGTTCTGAAGCATTTTTAAATGTCAGCAGAATTCCGAGAACAATGGAAGAGTTCCGAAGCATTTTTAAACATCAGCAGAATTCTGGGAACAATGGAAGAGTTCCGAAGCATTTTTAAACTTCAGCGGAATTCCGAGAACAATGGATGAGTTTCGAAGCATTTTTAAACATCAGCAGAATTCCGGGAACAATGGAAGAGTTCCGAAGCATTTTTAAACTTCAGAAGAATTCCAGGAACAATGGAAGAGTTCCAAAGCATTTTTAAACTTCAGAAGAATTCCAGGAACAATGGAAGAGTTCCGAAGCATTTTTAAACTTCGGCGGATTTCCGAGAACAATGGAAGTGCTCCGAAGTATTTTTAAACTCCAGCGGGATTCCGAGAACAATGGAAGAGTTCCGAAGCATTTTTAAACGTCTGCAGAATTCCGAGAACAATGGAAGAATTCCGAAGAATTTTTAAACGTCAGCGGAATTCCAAGAACAATGGAAGAGTTCCGAAGAATTTTTAAATGTCAGCGAATTTCGAGAACCATGGAAGAGTTCTGAAGGATTTTTAAACATCAGCGGAATTCCGTGAACATTGGAAGAGTTCCGAAGCATTTTTAAACTTCAGTGGAATTCTGAGAACAATGGAAGAGTTATGTAGCATTTTTAAACTTCAGAAGAATTCCAGTAACAATGGAAGAGTTTCAAAGCAATTTTAAACTTCAGCAGAATTCCGAGAACAATGGAAGAGTTCTGAAGCATTATTAAACATCAGCAGAATTTCAAGAATAATGGAAGAGTTCCGAAGCATTTTTAAACGTCTGCAGAGTTCCGAGAACAATGGAAGAGTTCCGAAGGATTTTTAAATGTCAGCAGAATTCCCAGAACAATGGAAGAGTTCCGAAGGATTTTTAAACGTCAGCGGAATTCTGAGAACAATGGAAGAGCTCAGAAGCATTTTTAAACTCCGGCGGATTTCCGAGAACAATGGAAGTGTTCAGAAGCATTTTTAAACTTCAGCGTAATTCTGAGAACAATGGAAGTGTTCAGAAGCATTTTTAAACTTCAGCAGAATTCCGAAAACAATGCAAGAGTTGCAATGCATTTTTAAACGTCAGCAGAATTCCGAGAAAAATGGAAGAGTTCCGAAGAATTTTTAAACGTCAGTGGAATTCCTTGAACAA
This sequence comes from Phyllobates terribilis, assembly GCF_046119375.1. NCBI lineage: Eukaryota > Metazoa > Chordata > Amphibia > Anura > Dendrobatidae > Phyllobates > Phyllobates terribilis. The sequence continues at coordinate 553,602,943 of NW_027362762.1, forward strand.
TGAAAGAGATCAGAAGCATTTTTAAACTTCAAAAGAATTCCGGGAACAATGGAAGAGTTCCGAAGCATTTTTAAATGTCAGCAGAATTTCGAGAACAATGGAAGAGTTCCGAAGCACTTTTAAACATCAGCAGAATTCTGGGAACAATGGAAGAATTCCGAAGCATTTTTAAACTTTAGCGGAATTCCGAGAACAATGGATGAGTTCGGAAGCATTTTTAAACGTCAGCAGAATTCCGGGAACAATGGAACAGTTCCGAAGAATTTTTAAACGTCAGTGGAATTCCTTGAACAATGAAAGAGATCAGAAGCATTTTTAAACTTCAAAAGAATTCCGGGAACAATGGAAGAGTTCCGAAGCATTTTTAAATGTCAGCAGAATTGCGAGAACAATGGAAGAGTTCCGAAGCATTTTTAAACATCAGCCGAATTCTGGGAACAATGGAAGAGTTCCGAAGCATTTTTAAACTTCAGCGGAATTCCGAGAACAATGGATGAGTTCCGAAGCATTTTTAAACTTCAAAAGAATTCCAGGAACAATGGAAGAGTTCCAAAGCATTTTTAAACTTCAGAAGAATTCCAGGAACAATGGAAGATTTCCGGAGCATTTTTAAACTTCGGCGGATTTCCGAGAACAATGGAAGTGTTCTGAAGTATTTTTAAACGCCAGCGGAATTCCGAGAACAGTGGAAGAGTTCCGAAGGATTATTAAATGTCAGCGGAATTCTGAGAACAATGGAAGTGTTCCAAAGCATTTTTAAACGTCAGCGGAATTCCTTGAACAATGAAAGAGATCGGAAGCATTTTTAAACGTCAGCAGAATTTCGGGAACAATGGAAGAGTTCCGAAGCATTTTTAAATGTCAGCAGAATTCCGAGAACAATGGAAGAGTTCCGAAGCATTTTTAAACATCAGCAGAATTCTGGGAACAATGGAAGAGTTCCGAAGCATTTTTAAACTTCAGCGGAATTCCGAGAACAATGGAAGAGTTCCGAAGCATTTTTAAACTTCAGAAGAATTCCAGGAACAATGGAAGTGTTCCAAAGCATTTTTAAACTTCAGAAGAATTCCAGGAACAATGGAAGAGTTCCGAAGCATTTTTAAACTTCAGAAGAATTCCAGGAACAATGGAAGAGTTCCGAAGCATTTTTAAACTTCGGCGGATTTCCGAGAACAATGGAAGTGTTCAGAAGTATTTTTAAACTCCAGCGGGATTCCGAGAACAATGGAAGAGTTCCGAAGCATTTTTAAACGTCAGCAGAATTCCGGGAACAATGGAACAGTTCCAAAGAATTTTTAAACGTCAGTGGAATTCCTTGAACAATGAAAGATATCAGAAGCATTTTTAAACTTCAAAAGAATTCCGGGAACAATGGAAGAGTTCCGAAGCATTTTTAAATGTCAGCAGAATTTCGAGAACAATGGAAGAGTTCCGAAGCATTTTTAAACATCAGCAGAATTCTGGGAACAATGGAAGAATTCCGAAGCATTTTTAAACTTTAGCGGAATTGCGAGAACAATGGATGAGTTCGGAAGCATTTTTAAACGTCAGCAGAATTCCGGGAACAATGGAACAGTTCCGAAGAATTTTTAAACGTCAGTGGGATTCCTTGAACAATGAAAGAGATCAGAAGCATTTTTAAACTTCAAAAGAATTCCGGGAACAATGGAAGAGTTCCGAAGCATTTTTAAATGTCAGCAGAATTCCGAGAACAATGGAAGAGTTCCGAAGCATTTTTAAACATCAGCAGAATTCTGGGAACAATGGAAGAGTTCCGAAGCATTTTTAAACTTCAGCGGAATTCCGAGAACAATGGATGAGTTCCGAAGCATTTTTAAACATCAGCAGAATTCCGGGAACAATGGAAGAGTTCCGAAGCATTTTTAAACTTCAAAAGAAATCCAGGAACAATGGAAGAGTTCCAAAGCATTTTTAAACTTCAGAAGAATTCCAGGAACAATGGAAGATTTCCGGAGCATTTTTAAACTTCGGCGGATTTCCGAGAACAATGGAAGTGTTCCGAAGTATTTTTAAACGCCAGCGGAATTCCGAGAACAGTGGAAGAGTTCCGAAGGATTATTAAATGTCAGCGGAATTCTGAGAACAATGGAAGAGTTCCAAAGCATTTTTAAACGTCAGCGGAATTCCTTGAACAATGGAAGAGTTCCGAAGCATTTTTAAACGTCTGCAGAATTCCGAGAACAATGGAAGAATTCCGAAGCATTTTTAAACGTCAGCGGAATTCCGAGAACAATGGAAGAGTTCCGAAGAATTTTTAAATGTCAGCGAATTTCGAGAACCATGGAAGAGTTCCGAAGGATTTTTAAACATCAGCGGAATTCCGTGAACATTGGAAGAGTTCCGAAGCATTTTTAAACTTCAGTGGAATTCTGAGAACAATGGAAGAGTTATGTAGCATTTTTAAACATCAGCAGAATTTCCAGAATAATGGAAGAGTTCCGAAGCATTTTTAAACGTCTGCAGAATTCCGAGAACAATGGAAGAGTTCTGAAGGATTTTTAAATGTCAGCAGAATTCCCAGAACAATGGAAGAGTTCCGAAGGATTTTTAAACGTCAGCGGAATTCCGAGAACAATGGAAGAGTTCAGAAGCATTTTTAAACTCCGGCGGATTTCCGAGAACAATGGAAGTGTTCAGAAGCATTTTTAAACTTCAGCGTAATTCTGAGAACAATGGAAGGGTTCAGAAGCATTTTTAAACTTCAGCAGAATTCCGAAAACAATGCAAGAGTTGCAATGCATTTTTAAACGTCAGCAGAATTCCGAGAAAACTGGAAGAGTTCCGAAGAATTTTTAAATGTCAGCAGAATTTCGAGAACAATGGAAGAGTTCCGAAGCATTTTTAAACATCAGCAGAATTCTGGGAACAATGGAAGAGTTCCGAAGCATTTTTAAACTTTAGCGGAATTCCGAGAAAAATGGATGAGTTCGGAAGCATTTTTAAACGTCAGCAGAATTCCGGGAACAATGGAACAGTTCCGAAGAATTTTTAAACGTCAGTGGAATTCCTTGAACAATGAAAGAGATCAGAAGCATTTTTAAACTTCAAAAGAATTCCGGGAACAATGGAAGAGTTCCGAAGCATTTTTAAATGTCAGCAGAATTCCGAGAACAATGGAAGAGTTCCGAAGAATTTTTAAACATCAGCAGAATTCTGGGAACAAGGGAAGAGTTCCGAAGCATTTTTAAACTTCAGCGGAATTCCGAGAACAAAGGTTGAGTTCCGAAGCATTTTTAAACATCAGCAGAATTCCGGGAACAATGGAAGAGTTCCGAAGCATTTTTAAACTTCAGAAGAATTCCAGGAACAATGGAAGAGTTCCAAAGCATTTTGAAACATCAGAAGAATTCCAGGAACAATGGAAGAGTTCCGAAGCATTTTTAAACTTCAGCGGATTTCCGAGAACAATGGAAGTGTTCCGAAGTATTTTTAAACGCCAGCAGGATTCCGAGAACAATGGAAGAGTTCCGAAGCATTTTTAAACATTTGCAGAATTCCGAGAACAATGGAAGAGTTCCGTAGCATTTTTAAACTTCAGAAGAATTCCAGGAACAATGGAAGAGTTCCAAAGCATTTTGAAACTTCAGAAGAATTCCAGGAACAATGGAAGAGTTCCGAAGCATTTTTAAACTTCGGCGGAGTTCCGAGAACAATGGAAGTTTTCCGAAGTATTTTTAAACGCCAGCGGGATTCCGAGAACAATGGAAGAGTTCCGAAGAATTTTTAAATGTCAGCGAATTTCGAGAACCATGGAAGAGTTCCGAAGGATTTTTAAACATCAGTGGAATTCCGTGAACATTTTAAGAGTTCCGAAGCATTTTTAAACTTCAGTGGAATTCTGAGAACAATGGAAGAGTTATGTAGCATTTTTAAACTTCAGAAGAATTCCAGTAACAATGGAAGAGTTTCAAAGCAATTTTAAACTTCAGCAGAATTCCGAGAACAATGGAAGAGTTCTGAAACATTTTTAAACATCAGCAGAATTTCCAGAATAATGGAAGAGTTCCGAAGCATTTTTAAACGTCTGCAGAATTCCGAGAACAATGGAACAGTTCCGAAGGATTTTTAAATGTCAGCAGAATTTCCAGAACAATGGAAGAGTTCCGAAGGATTTTTAAACGTCAGCGGAATTCCGAGAACAATGGAAGAGTTCAGAAGCATTTTTAAACTCCGGCGGATTTCCGAGAACAATGGAAGTGTTCAGAAGCATTTTTAAACTTCAGCGTAATTCTGAGAACAATGGAAGGGTTCAGAAGCATTTTTAAACTTCAGCAGAATTCCGAAAACAATGCAAGAGTTGCAATGCATTTTTAAACGTCAGCAGAATTCCGAGAACAATGGAAGAGTTCCGTAGCATTTTAAAATGTCAGCAGAATTCCAAGAACAATGGAAGAGTTCCGAAGCATTTTTAAACGTCTGCAGAATTCCGAGGACAATGGAAGATTTCAGAAGCATTTTCAAACATCAGCGGAATTCCAAGAACAATGCAAGAGTTCCGAAGCATTATTAAAAGTCAGCGGAATTCCGAGAACAATGGAAGAGTTCCGAAGAATTTTTAAACGTCAGCGAATTTCAACAACCATGGAAGTGTTCCGAAGCATTTTTAAACTTCAGTGGAATTCAGAGAACAATGGAAGAGTTATGTAGCATTTCTAAACTTCAGAAGAATTCCAGGAACAATGCAAGAGTTACAAAGCATTTTTAAACTTCAGCAGAATTCCGAGAACAATGGAAGAGTTCTGAAGCATTTTTAAACATCAGCAGAATTTCCAGAACAATGGAAGAGTTCCGAAGCATTTTTAAAATTCAGCAGAATTCCAAAAACAATACAAGAGTTGCGAAGCATTTTTAAACGTCAGCAGAATTCCGAGAACAATGGAAGAGTTCCGAAGCATTTTTAAATGTTAGCAGAATTTCCAGAACAATGGAAGAGTTAAGAAGCAATTTTAAAATTCAGCAGAATTCCAAAAACAATACAAGAGTTGCGAAGCATTTTTAAACGTCAGCAGAATTCCGAGAACAATGGAAGAGTTCCGAAGCATTTTTAAACATCAGCAGAATTCTGGGAACAATGGAAGAGTTCCGAAGCATTTTTAAACTTCAGCGGAATTCCGAGAACAATGGAAGAGTTCCGAAGCATTTTTAAACTTCAGAAGAATTCCAGGAACAATGGAAGTGTTCCAAAGCATTTTTAAACTTCAGAAGAATTCCAGGAACAATGGAAGAGTTCCGAAGCATTTTTAAACTTCAGAAGAATTCCAGGAACAATGGAAGAGTTCCGAAGCATTTTTAAACTTCGGCGGATTTCCGAGAACAATGGAAGTGTTCAGAAGTATTTTTAAACTCCAGCGGGATTCCGAGAACAATGGAAGAGTTCGGAAGCATTTTTAAACGTCAGCAGAATTCCGGGAACAATGGAACAGTTCCGAAGAATTTTTAAACGTCAGTGGGATTCCTTGAACAATGAAAGAGATCAGAAGCATTTTTAAACTTCAAAAGAATTCCGGGAACAATGGAAGAGTTCCGAAGCATTTTTAAATGTCAGCAGAATTCCGAGAACAATGGAAGAGTTCCGAAGCATTTTTAAACATCAGCAGAATTCTGGGAACAATGGAAGAGTTCCGAAGCATTTTTAAACTTCAGCGGAATTCCGAGAACAATGGATGAGTTCCGAAGCATTTTTAAACATCAGCAGAATTCCGGGAACAATGGAAGAGTTCCGAAGCATTTTTAAACTTCAAAAGAAATCCAGGAACAATGGAAGAGTTCCAAAGCATTTTTAAACTTCAGAAGAATTCCAGGAACAATGGAAGATTTCCGGAGCATTTTTAAACTTCGGCGGATTTCCGAGAACAATGGAAGTGTTCCGAAGTATTTTTAAACGCCAGCGGAATTCCGAGAACAGTGGAAGAGTTCCGAAGGATTATTAAATGTCAGCGGAATTCTGAGAACAATGGAAGAGTTCCAAAGCATTTTTAAACGTCAGCGGAATTCCTTGAACAATGGAAGAGTTCCGAAGCATTTTTAAACGTCTGCAGAATTCCGAGAACAATGGAAGAATTCCGAAGCATTTTTAAACGTCAGCGGAATTCCGAGAACAATGGAAGAGTTCCGAAGAATTTTTAAATGTCAGCGAATTTCGAGAACCATGGAAGAGTTCCGAAGGATTTTTAAACATCAGCGGAATTCCGTGAACATTGGAAGAGTTCCGAAGCATTTTTAAACTTCAGTGGAATTCTGAGAACAATGGAAGAGTTATGTAGCATTTTTAAACATCAGCAGAATTTCCAGAATAATGGAAGAGTTCCGAAGCATTTTTAAACGTCTGCAGAATTCCGAGAACAATGGAAGAGTTCTGAAGGATTTTTAAATGTCAGCAGAATTCCCAGAACAATGGAAGAGTTCCGAAGGATTTTTAAACGTCAGCGGAATTCCGAGAACAATGGAAGAGTTCAGAAGCATTTTTAAACTCCGGCGGATTTCCGAGAACAATGGAAGTGTTCAGAAGCATTTTTAAACTTCAGCGTAATTCTGAGAACAATGGAAGGGTTCAGAAGCATTTTTAAACTTCAGCAGAATTCCGAAAACAATGCAAGAGTTGCAATGCATTTTTAAACGTCAGCAGAATTCCGAGAAAACTGGAAGAGTTCCGAAGAATTTTTAAATGTCAGCAGAATTTCGAGAACAATGGAAGAGTTCCGAAGCATTTTTAAACATCAGCAGAATTCTGGGAACAATGGAAGAGTTCCGAAGCATTTTTAAACTTTAGCGGAATTCCGAGAAAAATGGATGAGTTCGGAAGCATTTTTAAACGTCAGCAGAATTCCGGGAACAATGGAACAGTTCCGAAGAATTTTTAAACGTCAGTGGAATTCCTTGAACAATGAAAGAGATCAGAAGCATTTTTAAACTTCAAAAGAATTCCGGGAACAATGGAAGAGTTCCGAAGCATTTTTAAATGTCAGCAGAATTCCGAGAACAATGGAAGAGTTCCGAAGAATTTTTAAACATCAGCAGAATTCTGGGAACAAGGGAAGAGTTCCGAAGCATTTTTAAACTTCAGCGGAATTCCGAGAACAAAGGTTGAGTTCCGAAGCATTTTTAAACATCAGCAGAATTCCGGGAACAATGGAAGAGTTCCGAAGCATTTTTAAACTTCAGAAGAATTCCAGGAACAATGGAAGAGTTCCAAAGCATTTTGAAACATCAGAAGAATTCCAGGAACAATGGAAGAGTTCCGAAGCATTTTTAAACTTCAGCGGATTTCCGAGAACAATGGAAATGTTCCGAAGTATTTTTAAACGCCAGCGGGATTCCGAGAACAATGGAAGAGTTCCGAAGCATTTTTAAACATTTGCAGAATTCCGAGAACAATGGAAGAGTTCCGTAGCATTTTTAAACTTCAGAAGAATTCCAGGAACAATGGAAGAGTTCCAAAGCATTTTGAAACTTCAGAAGAATTCCAGGAACAATGGAAGAGTTCCGAAGCATTTTTAAACTTCGGCGGAGTTCCGAGAACAATGGAAGTTTTCCGAAGTATTTTTAAACGCCAGCGGGATTCCGAGAACAATGGAAGAGTTCCGAAGAATTTTTAAATGTCAGCGAATTTCGAGAACCATGGAAGAGTTCCGAAGGATTTTTAAACATCAGTGGAATTCCGTGAACATTTTAAGAGTTCCGAAGCATTTTTAAACTTCAGTGGAATTCTGAGAACAATGGAAGAGTTATGTAGCATTTTTAAACTTCAGAAGAATTCCAGTAACAATGGAAGAGTTTCAAAGCAATTTTAAACTTCAGCAGAATTCCGAGAACAATGGAAGAGTTCTGAAACATTTTTAAACATCAGCAGAATTTCCAGAATAATGGAAGAGTTCCGAAGCATTTTTAAACGTCTGCAGAATTCCGAGAACAATGGAACAGTTCCGAAGGATTTTTAAATGTCAGCAGAATTTCCAGAACAATGGAAGAGTTCCGAAGGATTTTTAAACGTCAGCGGAATTCCGAGAACAATGGAAGAGTTCAGAAGCATTTTTAAACTCCGGCGGACTTCCGAGAACAATGGAAGTGTTCAGAAGCATTTTTAAACTTCAGCGTAATTCTGAGAACAATGGAAGGGTTCAGAAGCATTTTTAAACTTCAGCAGAATTCCGAAAACAATGCAAGAGTTGCAATGCATTTTTAAACGTCAGCAGAATTCCGAGAACAATGGAAGAGTTCCGTAGCATTTTAAAATGTCAGCAGAATTCCAAGAACAATGGAAGAGTTCCGAAGCATTTTTAAACGTCTGCAGAATTCCGAGGACAATGGAAGATTTCAGAAGCATTTTCAAACATCAGCGGAATTCCAAGAACAATGCAAGAGTTCCGAAGCATTATTAAAAGTCAGCGGAATTCCGAGAACAATGGAAGAGTTCCGAAGAATTTTTAAACGTCAGCGAATTTCAACAACCATGGAAGTGTTCCGAAGCATTTTTAAACTTCAGTGGAATTCAGAGAACAATGGAAGAGTTATGTAGCATTTCTAAACTTCAGAAGAATTCCAGGAACAATGCAAGAGTTACAAAGCATTTTTAAACTTCAGCAGAATTCCGAGAACAATGGAAGAGTTCTGAAGCATTTTTAAACATCAGCAGAATTTCCAGAACAATGGAAGAGTTCCGAAGCATTTTTAAAATTCAGCAGAATTCCAAAAACAATACAAGAGTTGCGAAGCATTTTTAAACGTCAGCAGAATTCCGAGAACAATGGAAGAGTTCCGAAGCATTTTTAAATGTTAGCAGAATTTCCAGAACAATGGAAGAGTTAAGAAGCAATTTTAAACTTCAGAAGAATTCCAGGAACAATGGAAGAGTTCTGAAGCATTTTTAAACTTCGGCGGATTTCCGAGAACAATGGAAGTGTTCTGAAGTATTCTTAAACGCCAGAGGAATTCCGAGAACAATGGAATAATTCCAATGCATTTTTAAACGTCAGCGAAATTCCTAGAACAATGGAATAGTTCTGAAGGATTTTTAAACGTCTGCGGAATTCTGAGAACAATGGAATAGTTCCAAAGCATTTTTAAACTTCAGAAGAATTCCGGGAATAATGGAAGAGTTCCAAAGCATTTTTAAACTTCAGCAGAATTCCGAGAACAATGGTAGAGTTCCAAAGCATTTTTAAACTTCAGCAGAATTCCGAGAACAATGGTAGAGTTCCGAAGCATTTTTAAATGTCAGCAGAATTTCGAGAACAATGGAAGAGTTCCGTAGCATTTTTAAACTTCAGAAGAATTCCAGGAACAATGGAAGAGTTCCGAAGCATTTTCAAACGTCAGCAGAATTCCTTGAACAATGAAAGAGTTCGGAAGCATTTTTAAACGTCAGCAGTATTCCGGGAACAATGGAACAGTTCCGAAGAATTTTTAAACGTCAGTGGAATTCCTTGAACAATGAAAGAGATCAGAAGCATTTTTAAACTTCAAAAGAATTCCGGGAACAATGGAAGAGTTCCGAAGCATTTTTAAACTTCAGCGGAATTCCAAGAACAATGTAAGAGTTCCGAAGAATTTTTAAATGTCTGCGAATTTCGAGAACCATGGAAGAGTTCTGAAGGATTTTTAAACATCAGCGGAATTCCGTGAACATTGGAAGAGTTCCGAAGCATTTTTAAACTTCAGTGGAATTCTGAGAACAATGGAAGAGTTATGTAGCATTTTTAAACTTCAGAAGAATTCCAGTAACAATGGAAGAGTTTCAAAGCAATTTTAAACTTCAGCAGAATTCCGAGAACAATGGAAGAGTTCTGAAGCATTTTTAAACATCAGCAGAATTTCCAGAATAATGGAAGAGTTCCGAAGCATTTTTAAACGTCTGCAGAATTCCGAGAACAATGGAAGAGTTCCGAAGGATTTTTAAATGTCAGCAGAATTCCCAGAACAATGGAGAGTTCCAACAGATTTTTAAACGTCAGCGGAATTCCGAGAACAATGGAAGAGTTCAGAAGCATTTTTAAACTCCGGCGGATTTCCGAGAACAATGGAAGTGTTCAGAAGCATTTTTAAACTTCAGCGTAATTCTGAGAACAATGGAAGGGTTCAGAAGCATTTTTAAACTTCAGCAGAATTCCGAAAACAACGCAGGAGTTGCAATGCATTTTTAAACGTCAGCAGATTTCCGAGAAAAATGGAAGAGTTCCGAAGCATTTTTAAATGTCAGCAGAATTTCGAGAACAATGGAAGAGTTCCAAAGCATTTTTAAACTTCAGTGGAATTCTGAGAACAATGGAAGAGTTCCGTAGCATTTTTAAACTTCAGAAGAATTCCAGGAACAATGGAAGAGTTCCGAAGCATTTTCAAACGTCAGCAGAATTCCTTGAACAATGAAAGAGTTCGGAAGCATTTTTAAACGTCAGCAGTATTCCGGGAACAATGGAACAGTTCCGAAGAATTTTTAAACGTCAGTGGAATTCCTTGAACAATGAAAGAGATCAGAAGCATTTTTAAACTTCAAAAGAATTCCGGGAACAATGGAAGAGTTCCGAAGCATTTTTAAATGTCAGCAGAATTCCGAGAACAATGGAAGAGTACCGAAGCATTTTTAAACATCAGCAGAATTCTGGGAACAATGGAAGAGTTCCGAAGCATTTTTAAAATTTAGCGGAATTCCGAGAACAATGGATGAGTTCCGAAGCATTTTTAAACATCAGCAGAATTCCGGGAACAATGGAAGAGTTCTGAAGCATTTTTAAATGTCAACAGAATTCCGAGAACAATGGAAGAGTTCCGAAGCATTTTTAAACATCAGCAGAATTCTGGGAACAATGGAAGAGCTCCAAAGCATTTTTAAACTTCAGAAGAATTCCAGGAACAATGGAAGAGTTCCGAAGCATTTTTAAACTTCGGCGGATTTCCGATAACAATGGAAGTGTTCCGAAGTATTTTTAAACGCCAGCGTAATTCCGAGAACAGTGGAAGAGTTCCGAAGGGTTATTAAATGTCAGCTGAATTCTGAGAACAATGGAAGAGTTCCGAAGCATTTTTAAACATCAGCGGAATTCCTTGAACAATGAAAGAGATCGGAAGCATTTTTAAACGTCAGCAGAATTTCGGGAACAATGGAAGAGTTCCGAAGCATTTTTAAACGTCTGCAGAATTCCGAGAACAATGGAAGAATTCCGAAGCATTTTTAAACGTCAGCGGAATTCCGAGAACAATGGAAGAGTTCCGATGAATTTTTAAATGTCAGCGAATTTCGAGAACCATGGAAGAGTTCCGAAGGATTTTTAAACATCAGCGGAATTCCGTGAACATTTTAAGAGTTCCGAAGCATTTTTAAACTTCAGTGGAATTCTGAGAACAATGGAAGAGTTATGTAGCATTTTTAAACTTCAGAAGAATTCCAGTAACAATGGAAGAGTTTCAAAGCAATTTTAAACTTCAGCAGAATTCCGAGAACAATGGAGGAGTTCTGAAGCATTTTTAAACATCAGCAGGATTTCCAGAATAATGGAAGAGTTCCGAAGCATTTTTAAACGTCTGCAGAATTCCGAGAACAATGGAAGAGTTCCGAAGGATTTTTAAATGTCAGCAGAATTCCCAGAACAATGGAGAGTTCCAAAAGATTTTTAAACGTCAGCGGAATTCCGAGAACAATGGAAGAGTTCAGAAGCATTTTTAAACTCCGGCGGATTTCCGAGAACAATGGAAGTGTTCAGAAGCATTTTTAAACTTCAGCGTAATTCTGAGAACAATGGAAGGGTTCAGAAGCATTTTTAAACTTCAGCAGAATTCCGAAAACAACGCAGGAGTTGCAATGCATTTTTAAACGTCAGCAGAATTCCGAGAAAAATGGAAGAGTTCCGAAGCATTTTTAAATGTCAGCAGAATTTCGAGAACAATGGAAGAGTTCCAAAGCATTTTTAAACTTCAGTGGAATTCTGAGAACAATGGAAGAGTTCCGTAGCATTTTTAAACTTCAGAAGAATTCCAGGAACAATGGAAGAGTTCCGAAGCATTTTCAAACGTCAGCAGAATTCCTTGAACAATGAAAGAGTTCGGAAGCATTTTTAAACGTCAGCAGTATTCCGGGAACAATGGAACAGTTCCGAAGAATTTTTAAACGTCAGTGGAATTCCTTGAACAATGAAAGAGATCAGAAGCATTTTTAAACTTCAAAAGAATTCCGGGAACAATGGAAGAGTTCCGAAGCATTTTTAAATGTCAGCAGAATTCCGAGAACAATGGAAGAGTACCGAAGCATTTTTAAACATCAGCAGAATTCTGGGAACAATGGAAGAGTTCCGAAGCATTTTTAAAATTTAGCGGAATTCCGAGAACAATGGATGAGTTCCGAAGCATTTTTAAACATCAGCAGAATTCCGGGAACAATGGAAGAGTTCTGAAGCATTTTTAAATGTCAGCAGAATTCCGAGAACAATGGAAGAGTTCCGAAGCATTTTTAAACATCAGCAGAATTCTGGGAACAATGGAAGAGTTCCGAAGCATTTTTAAACTTCAGCGGAATTCCGAGAACAATGGATGAGTTTCGAAGCATTTTTAAACATCAGCAGAATTCCGGGAACAATGGAAGAGTTCCGAAGCATTTTTAAACTTCAGAAGAATTCCAGGAACAATGGAAGAGTTCCAAAGCATTTTTAAACTTCAGAAGAATTCCAGGAACAATGGAAGAGTTCCGAAGCATTTTTAAACTTCGGCGGATTTCCGAGAACAATGGAAGTGCTCCGAAGTATTTTTAAACTCCAGCGGGATTCCGAGAACAATGGAAGAGTTCCGAAGCATTTTTAAACGTCTGCAGAATTCCGAGAACAATGGAAGAATTCCGAAGAATTTTTAAACGTCAGCGGAATTCCAAGAACAATGGAAGAGTTCCGAAGAATTTTTAAATGTCAGCGAATTTCGAGAACCATGGAAGAGTTCTGAAGGATTTTTAAACATCAGCGGAATTCCGTGAACATTGGAAGAGTTCCGAAGCATTTTTAAACTTCAGTGGAATTCTGAGAACAATGGAAGAGTTATGTAGCATTTTTAAACTTCAGAAGAATTCCAGTAACAATGGAAGAGTTTCAAAGCAATTTTAAACTTCAGCAGAATTCCGAGAACAATGGAAGAGTTCTGAAGCATTATTAAACATCAGCAGAATTTCAAGAATAATGGAAGAGTTCCGAAGCATTTTTAAACGTCTGCAGAATTCCGAGAACAATGGAAGAGTTCCGAAGGATTTTTAAATGTCAGCAGAATTCCCAGAACAATGGAAGAGTTCCGAAGGATTTTTAAACGTCAGCGGAATTCTGAGAACAATGGAAGAGCTCAGAAGCATTTTTAAACTCCGGCGGATTTCCGAGAACAATGGAAGTGTTCAGAAGCATTTTTAAACTTCAGCGTAATTCTGAGAACAATGGAAGGGTTCAGAAGCATTTTTAAACTTCAGCAGAATTCCGAAAACAATGCAAGAGTTGCAATGCATTTTTAAACGTCAGCAGAATTCCGAGAAAAATGGAAGAGTTCCGAAGAATTTTTAAACGTCAGTGGAATTCCTTGAACAATGAAAGAGATCAGAAGCATTTTTAAACTTCAAAAGAATTCCGGGAACAATGGAAGAGTTCCGAAGCATTTTTAAATGTCAGCAGAATTCCGAGAACAATGGAAGAGTTCCAAAGGATTTTTAAACGTTTGCAGAATTCCGAGAACAATGGAAGAGTTCCGTAGCATTTTTAAACTTCAGAAGAATTCCAGGAACAATGGAAGAGTTCCAAAGCATTTTGAAACTTCAGAAGAATTCCAGGAACAATGGAAGAGTTCCGAAGCATTTTTAAACTTCGGCGGAGTTCCGAGAACAATGGAAGTTTTCCGAAGTATTTTTAAACGCCAGCGGGATTCCGAGAACAATGGAAGAGTTCCGAAGAATTTTTAAATGTCAGCGAATTTCGAGAACCATGGAAGAGTTCCGAAGGATTTTTAAACATCAGTGGAATTCCGTGAACATTTTAAGAGTTCCGAAGCATTTTTAAACTTCAGTGGAATTCTGAGAACAATGGAAGAGTTATGTAGCATTTTTAAACTTCAGAAGAATTCCAGTAACAATGGAAGAGTTTCAAAGCAATTTTAAACTTCAGCAGAATTCCGAGAACAATGGAAGAGTTCTGAAACATTTTTAAACATCAGCAGAATTTCCAGAATAATGGAAGAGTTCCGAAGCATTTTTAAACGTCTGCAGAATTCCGAGAACAATGGAACAGTTCCGAAGGATTTTTAAATGTCAGCAGAATTCCCAGAACAATGGAAGAGTTCCGAAGGATTTTTAAACGTCAGCGGAATTCCGAGAACAATGGAAGAGTTCAGAAGCATTTTTAAACTCCGGCGGATTTCCGAGAACAATGGAAGTGTTCAGAAGCATTTTTAAACTTCAGCGTAATTCTGAGAACAATGGAAGGGTTCAGAAGCATTTTTAAACTTCAGCAGAATTCCGAAAACAATGCAAGAGTTGCAATGCATTTTTAAACGTCAGCAGAATTCCGAGAAAAATGGAAGAGTTCCGAAGCATTTTTAAATGTCAGCAGAATTTCGAGAACAATGGAAGAGTTCCGAAGCATTTTTAAACTTCAGTGGAATTCTGAGAACAATGGAAGAGTTCCGTAGCATTTTTAAACTTCAGAAGAATTCCGGGAACAATGGAAGAGTTCCGAAGCATTTTTAAATGTCAGCAGAATTCCGAGAACAATGGAAGAGTACCGAAGCATTTTTAAACATCAGCAGAATTCTGGGAACAATGGAAGAGTTCCGAAGCATTTTTAAAATTTAGCGGAATTCCGAGAACAATGGATGAGTTCCGAAGCATTTTTAAACATCAGCAGAATTCCGGGAACAATGGAAGAGTTCTGAAGCATTTTTAAATGTCAGCAGAATTCCGAGAACAATGGAAGAGTTCCGAAGCATTTTTAAACATCAGCAGAATTCTGGGAACAATGGAAGAGTTCCGAAGCATTTTTAAACTTCAGCGGAATTCCGAGAACAATGGATGAGTTTCGAAGCATTTTTAAACATCAGCAGAATTCCGGGAACAATGGAAGAGTTCCGAAGCATTTTTAAACTTCAGAAGAATTCCAGGAACAATGGAAGAGTTCCAAAGCATTTTTAAACTTCAGAAGAATTCCAGGAACAATGGAAGAGTTCCGAAGCATTTTTAAACTTCGGCGGATTTCCGAGAACAATGGAAGTGCTCCGAAGTATTTTTAAACTCCAGCGGGATTCCGAGAACAATGGAAGAGTTCCGAAGAATTTTTAAATGTCAGCGAATTTCGAGAACCATGGAAGAGTTCTGAAGGATTTTTAAACATCAGCGGAATTCCGTGAACATTGGAAGAGTTCCGAAGCATTTTTAAACTTCAGTGGAATTCTGAGAACAATGGAAGAGTTATGTAGCATTTTTAAACTTCAGAAGAATTCCAGTAACAATGGAAGAGTTTCAAAGCAATTTTAAACTTCAGCAGAATTCCGAGAACAATGGAAGAGTTCTGAAGCATTATTAAACATCAGCAGAATTTCAAGAATAATGGAAGAGTTCCGAAGCATTTTTAAACGTCTGCAGAATTCCGAGAACAATGGAAGAGTTCCGAAGGATTTTTAAATGTCAGCAGAATTCCCAGAACAATGGAAGAGTTCCGAAGGATTTTTAAACGTCAGCGGAATTCTGAGAACAATGGAAGAGCTCAGAAGCATTTTTAAACTCCGGCGGATTTCCGAGAACAATGGAAGTGTTCAGAAGCATTTTTAAACTTCAGCGTAATTCTGAGAACAATGGAAGGGTTCAGAAGCATTTTTAAACTTCAGCAGAATTCCGAAAACAATGCAAGAGTTGCAATGCATTTTTAAACGTCAGCAGAATTCCGAGAAAACTGGAAGCGTTCCGAAGAATTTTTAAACGTCAGTGGAATTCCTTGAACAATGAAAGAGATCAGCAGCATTTTTAAACTTCAAAAGAATTCCGGGAACAATGGAAGAGTTCCGAAGCATTTTTAAATGTCAGCAGAATTCCGAGAACAATGGAAGAGTTCCAAAGGATTTTTAAACGTTTGCAGAATTCCGAGAACAATGGAAGAGTTCCGTAGCATTTTTAAACTTCAGAAGAATTCCAGGAAAAATGGAAGAGTTCCGAAGCATTTTTAAACGTCAGCAGAATTCCTTGAACAATGAAAGAGTTCGGAAGCATTTTTAAACGTCAGCAGAATTCCGGGAACAATGGAACAGTTCCGAAGAATTTTTAAACGTCAGTGGAATTCCTTGAACAATGAAAGAGATCAGAAGCATTTTTAAACTTCAAAAGAATTCCGGGAACAATGGAAGAGTTCCGAAGCATTTTTAAATGTCAGCAGAATTCCGAGAACAATGGAAGAGTTCCGAAGCATTTTTAAACATCAGCAGAATTCTGGGAACAATGGAAGAGTTCCGAAGCATTTTTAAACTTCAGAAGAATTCCAGGAACAATGGAAGAGTTCCGAAGCATTTTTAAACTTCAGAAGAATTCCAGGAACAATGGAAGAGTTCCGAAGCATTTTTAAACTTCGGCGGATTTCCGAGAACAATGGAAGTGTTCAGAAGTATTTTTAAACTCCAGCGGGATTCCGAGAACAATGGAAGAGTTCCGAAGCATTTTTAAACGTCAGCAGAATTCCGGGAACAATGGAACAGTTCCAAAGAATTTTTAAACGTCAGTGGAATTCCTTGAACAATGAAAGATATCAGAAGCATTTTTAAACTTCAAAAGAATTCCGGGAACAATGGAAGAGTTCCGAAGCATTTTTAAATGTCAGCAGAATTTCGAGAACAATGGAAGAGTTCCGAAGCATTTTTAAACATCAGCAGAATTCTGGGAACAATGGAAGAATTCCGAAGCATTTTTAAACTTTAGCGGAATTCCGAGAACAATGGATGAGTTCGGAAGCATTTTTAAACGTCAGCAGAATTCCGGGAACAATGGAACAGTTCCAAAGAATTTTTAAACGTCAGTGGAATTCCTTGAACAATGAAAGATATCAGAAGCATTTTTAAACATCAAAAGAATTCCGGGAACAATGGAAGAGTTCCGAAGCATTTTTAAATGTCAGCAGAATTTCGAGAACAATGGAAGAGTTCCGAAGCATTTTTAAACATCAGCAGAATTCTGGGAACAATGGAAGAATTCCGAAGCATTTTTAAACTTTAGCGGAATTCCGAGAACAATGGATGAGTTCGGAAGCATTTTTAAACGTCAGCAGAATTCCGGGAACAATGGAACAGTTCCGAAGAATTTTTAAACGTCAGTGGAATTCCTTGAACAATGAAAGAGATCAGAAGCATTTTTAAACTTCAAAAGAATTCCGGGAACAATGGAAGAGTTCCGAAGCATTTTTAAATGTCAGCAGAATTCCGAGAACAATGGAAGAGTTCCGAAGAATTTTTAAATGTCAGCGAATTTCGAGAACCATGGAAGAGTTCTGAAGGATTTTTAAACATCAGCGGAATTCCGTGAACATTGGAAGAGTTCCGAAGCATTTTTAAACTTCAGTGGAATTCTGAGAACAATGGAAGAGTTATGTAGCATTTTTAAACATCAGCAGAATTTCCAGAATAATGGAAGAGTTCCGAAGCATTTTTAAACGTCTGCAGAATTCCGAGAACAATGGAAGAGTTCCGAAGGATTTTTAAATGTCAGCAGAATTCCCAGAACAATGGAAGAGTTCCGAAGGATTTTTAAACGTCAGCGGAATTCCGAGAACAATGGAAGAGTTCAGAAGCATTTTTAAACTCCGGCGGATTTCCGAGAACAATGGAAGTGTTTAGAAGCATTTTTAAACTTCAGCGTAATTCTGAGAACAATGGAAGGGTTCAGAAGCATTTTTAAACTTCAGCAGAATTCCGAAAACAATGCAAGAGTTGCAATGCATTTTTAAACGTCAGCAGAATTCCGAGAAAACTGGAAGAGTTCCGAAGAATTTTTAAATGTCAGCAGAATTTCGAGAACAATGGAAGAGTTCCGAAGCATTTTTTAACATCAGCAGAATTCTGGGAACAATGGAAGAGTTCCGAAGCATTTTTAAACTTTAGCGGAATTCCGAGAAAAATGGATGAGTTCGGAAGCATTTTTAAACGTCAGCAGAATTCCGGGAACAATGGAACAGTTCCGAAGAATTTTTAAACGTCAGTGGAATTCCTTGAACAATGAAAGAGATCAGAAGCATTTTTAAACTTCAAAAGAATTCCGGGAACAATGGAAGAGTTCCGAAGCATTTTTAAATGTCAGCAGAATTCCGAGAACAATGGAAGAGTTCCGAAGAATTTTTAAACATCAGCAGAATTCTGGGAACAAGGGAAGAGTTCCGAAGCATTTTTAAACGTCTGCAGAATTCCGAGAACAATGGAAGAATTCCGAAGAATTTTTAAACGTCAGCGGAATTCCAAGAACAATGGAAGAGTTCCGAAGAATTTTTAAATGTCAGCGAATTTCGAGAACCATGGAAGAGTTCTGAAGGATTTTTAAACATCAGCGGAATTCCGTGAACATTGGAAGAGTTCCGAAGCATTTTTAAACTTCAGTGGAATTCTGAGAACAATGGAAGAGTTATGTAGCATTTTTAAACTTCAGAAGAATTCCAGTAACAATGGAAGAGTTTCAAAGCAATTTTAAACTTCAGCAGAATTCCGAGAACAATGGAAGAGTTCTGAAGCATTATTAAACATCAGCAGAATTTCAAGAATAATGGAAGAGTTCCGAAGCATTTTTAAACGTCTGCAGAATTCCGAGAACAATGGAAGAGTTCCGAAGGATTTTTAAATGTCAGCAGAATTCCCAGAACAATGGAAGAGCTCCGAAGGATTTTTAAATGTCAGCAGAATTCCCAGAACAATGGAAGAGTTCCGAAGGATTTTTAAACGTCAGCGGAATTCTGAGAACAATGGAAGAGCTCAGAAGCATTTTTAAACTCCGGCGGATTTCCGAGAACAATGGAAGGGTTCAGAAGCATTTTTAAACTTCAGCAGAATTCCGAAAACAATGCAAGAGTTGCAATGCATTTTTAAACGTCAGCAGAATTCCGAGAAAAATGGAAGAGTTCCGAAGAATTTTTAAACGTCAGTGGAATTCCTTGAACAATGAAAGAGATCAGAAGCATTTTTAAACTTCAAAAGAATTCCGGGAACAATGGAAGAGTTCCGAAGCATTTTTAAACGTCAGCAGAATTCCTTGAACAATGAAAGAGTTCGGAAGCATTTTTAAACGTCAGCAGAATTCCGGGAACAATGGAACAGTTCCGAAGAATTTTTAAACGTCAGTGGAATTCCTTGAACAATGAAAGAGATCAGAAGCATTTTTAAACTTCAAAAGAATTCCGGGAACAATGGAAGAGTTCCGAAGCATTTTTAAATGTCAGCAGAATTCCGAGAACAATGGAAGAGTTCCGAAGCATTTTTAAACATCAGCAGAATTCTGGGAACAATGGAAGAGTTCCGAAGCATTTTTAAACTTCAGCGGAATTCCGAGAACAATGGATGAGTTTCGAAGCATTTTTAAACATCAGCAGAATTCCGGGAACAATGGAAGAGTTCCGAAGCATTTTTAAACTTCAGAAGAATTCCAGGAACAATGGAAGAGTTCCAAAGCATTTTTAAACTTCAGAAGAATTCCAGGAACAATGGAAGAGTTCCGAAGCATTTTTAAACTTCAGAAGAATTCCAGGAACAATGGAAGAGTTCCGAAGCATTTTTAAACTTCGGCGGATTTCCGAGAACAATGGAAGTGTTCAGAAGTATTTTTAAACTCCAGCGGGATTCCGAGAACAATGGAAGAGTTCCGAAGCATTTTTAAACGTCAGCAGAATTCCGGGAACAATGGAACAGTTCCAAAGAATTTTTAAACGTCAGTGGAATTCCTTGAACAATGAAAGATATCAGAAGCATTTTTAAACTTCAAAAGAATTCCGGGAACAATGGAAGAGTTCCGAAGCATTTTTAAATGTCAGCAGAATTTCGAGAACAATGGAAGAGTTCCGAAGCATTTTTAAACATCAGCAGAATTCTGGGAACAATGGAAGAATTCCGAAGCATTTTTAAACTTTAGCGGAATTCCGAGAACAATGGATGAGTTCGGAAGCATTTTTAAAAGTCAGCAGAATTCCGGGAACAATGGAACAGTTCCGAAGAATTTTTAAACGTCAGTGGAATTCCTTGAACAATGAAAGAGATCAGAAGCATTTTTAAACTTCAAAAGAATTCCGGGAACAATGGAAGAGTTCCGAAGCATTTTTAAATGTCAGCAGAATTCCGAGAACAATGGAAGAGTTCCGAAGCATTTTTAAACATCAGCAGAATTCTGGGAACAATGGAAGAGTTCCGAAGCATTTTTAAACTTCAGCGGAATTCCGAGAACAATGGATGAGTTCCGAAGCATTTTTAAACATCAGCAGAATTCCGGGAACAATGGAAGAGTTCCGAAGCATTTTTAAACTTCAAAAGAATTCCAGGAACAATGGAAGAGTTCCAAAGCATTTTTAAACTTCAGAAGAATTCCAGGAACAATGGAAGATTTCCGGAGCATTTTTAAACTTCGGCGGATTTCCGAGAACAATGGAAGTGTTCCGAAGTATTTTTAAACGCCAGCGGAATTCCGAGAACAGTGGAAGAGTTCCAAAGGATTATTAAATGTCAGCGGAATTCTGAGAACAATGGAAGAGTTCCAAAGCATTTTTAAACGTCAGCGGAATTCCTTGAACAATGAAAGAGTTCGGAAGCATTTTTAAACGTCAGCAGAATTTCGGGAACAATGGAAGAGTTCCGAAGCATTTTTAAACGTCTGCAGAATTCCGAGAACAATGGAAGAATTCCGAAGCATTTTTAAACGTCAGCGGAATTCCGAGAACAATGGAAGAGTTCCGAAGAATTTTTAAATGTCAGCGAATTTCGAGAACCATGGAAGAGTTCCGAAGGATTTTTAAACATCAGCGGAATTCCGTGAACATTGGAAGAGTTCCGAAGCATTTTTAAACTTCAGTGGAATTCTGAGAACAATGGAAGAGTTATGTAGCATTTTTAAACATCAGCAGAATTTCCAGAATAATGGAAGAGTTCCGAAGCATTTTTAAACGTCTGCAGAATTCCGAGAACAATGGAAGAGTTCCGAAGGATTTTTAAATGTCAGAAGAATTCCCAGAACAATGGAAGAGTTCCGAAGGATTTTTAAACGTCAGCGGAATTCCGAGAACAATGGAAGAGTTCAGAAGCATTTTTAAACGTCAGTGGAATTCCTTGAACAATGAAAGAGATCAGAAGCATTTTTAAACTTCAAAAGAATTCCGGGAACAATGGAAGAGTTCCGAAGCATTTTTAAATGTCAGCAGAATTCCGAGAACAATGGAAGAGTTCCGAAGAATTTTTAAACATCAGCAGAATTCTGGGAACAAGGTAAGAGTTCCGAAGCATTTTTAAACTTCAGCGGAATTCCGAGAACAATGGTTGAGTTCCGAAGCATTTTTAAACATCAGCAGAATTCCGGGAACAATGGAAGAGTTCCGAAGCATTTTTAAACTTCAGAAGAATTCCAGGAACAATGGAAGAGTTCCAAAGCATTTTGAAACTTCAGAAGAATTCCAGGAACAATGGAAGAGTTCCGAAGCATTTTTAAACTTCAGCGGATTTCCGAGAACAATGGAAGTGTTCCGAAGTATTTTTAAACGCCAGCGGGATTCCGAGAACAATGGAAGAGTTCCGAAGCATTTTTAAACATTTGCAGAATTCCGAGAACAATGGAAGAGTTCCGTAGCATTTTTAAACTTCAGAAGAATTCCAGGAACAATGGAAGAGTTCCAAAGCATTTTGAAACTTCAGAAGAATTCCAGGAACAATGGAAGAGTTCCGAAGCATTTTTAAACTTCGGCGGAGTTCCGAGAACAATGGAAGTTTTCCGAAGTATTTTTAAACGCCAGCGGGATTCCGAGAACAATGGAAGAGTTCCGAAGAATTTTTAAATGTCAGCGAATTTCGAGAACCATGGAAGAGTTCCGAAGGATTTTTAAACATCAGTGGAATTCCGTGAACATTTTAAGAGTTCCGAAGCATTTTTAAACTTCAGTGGAATTCTGAGAACAATGGAAGAGTTATGTAGCATTTTTAAACTTCAGAAGAATTCCAGTAACAATGGAAGAGTTTCAAAGCAATTTTAAACTTCAGCAGAATTCCGAGAACAATGGAAGAGTTCTGAAACATTTTTAAACATCAGCAGAATTTCCAGAATAATGGAAGAGTTCCGAAGCATTTTTAAACGTCTGCAGAATTCCGAGAACAATGGAACAGTTCCGAAGGATTTTTAAATGTCAGCAGAATTCCCAGAACAATGGAAGAGTTCCGAAGGATTTTTAAACGTCAGCGGAATACCGAGAACAATGGAAGAGTTCAGAAGCATTTTTAAACTCCGGCGGATTTCCGAGAACAATGGAAGTGTTCAGAAGCATTTTTAAACTTCAGCATAATTCTGAGAACAATGGAAGGGTTCAGAAGCATTTTTAAACTTCAGCAGAATTCCGAAAACAATGCAAGAGTTGCAATGCATTTTTAAACGTCAGCAGAATTCCGAGAAAAATGGAAGAGTTCCGAAGCATTTTTAAATGTCAGCAGAATTTCGAGAACAATGGAAGAGTTCCGAAGCATTTTTAAACTTCAGTGGAATTCTGAGAACAATGGAAGAGTTCCGTAGCATTTTTAAACTTCAGAAGAATTCCAGGAACAATGGAAGAGTTCCGAAGCATTTTCAAACGTCAGCAGAATTCCTTGAACAATGAAAGAGTTCGGAAGCATTTTTAAACGTCAGCAGTATTCCGGGAACAATGGAACAGTTCCGAAGAATTTTTAAACGTCAGTGGAATTCCTTGAACAATGAAAGAGATCAGAAGCATTTTTAAACTTCAAAAGAATTCCGGGAACAATGGAAGAGTTCCGAAGCATTTTTAAATGTCAGCAGAATTCCGAGAACAATGGAAGAGTACCGAAGCATTTTTAAACATCAGCAGAATTCTGGGAACAATGGAAGAGTTCCGAAGAATTTTTAAAATTTAGCGGAATTCCGAGAACAATGGATGAGTTCCGAAGCATTTTTAAACATCAGCAGAATTCCGGGAACAATGGAAGAGTTCTGAAGCATTTTTAAATGTCAGCAGAATTCCGAGAACAATGGAAGAGTTCCGAAGCATTTTTAAACATCAGCAGAATTCTGGGAACAATGGAAGAGTTCCGAAGCATTTTTAAACTTCAGCGGAATTCCGAGAACAATGGATGAGTTTCGAAGCATTTTTAAACATCAGCAGAATTCCGGGAACAATGGAAGAGTTCCGAAGCATTTTTAAACTTCAGAAGAATTCCAGGAACAATGGAAGAGTTCCAAAGCATTTTTAAACTTCAGAAGAATTCCAGGAACAATGGAAGAGTTCCGAAGCATTTTTAAACTTCGGCGGATTTCCGAGAACAATGGAAGTGCTCCGAAGTATTTTTAAACTCCAGCGGGATTCCAAGAACAATGGAAGAGTTCCGAAGCATTTTTAAACGTCTGCAGAATTCCGAGAACAATGGAAGAATTCCGAAGAATTTTTAAACGTCAGCGGAATTCCAAGAACAATGGAAGAGTTCCGAAGCATTTTTAAACTTCAGAAGAATTCCAGGAACAATGGAAGAGTTCCGAAGCATTTTTAAACTTCAGAAGAATTCCAGGAACAATGGAAGAGTTCCAAAGCATTTTTAAACTTCAGCGGATTTCCGAGAACAATGGAAGTGTTCAGAAGTATTTTTAAACTCCAGCGGGATTCCGAGAACAATGGAAGAGTTCCGAAGCATTTTTAAACGTCAGCAGAATTCCGGGAACAATGGAACAGTTCCAAAGAATTTTTAAACGTCAGTGGAATTCCTTGAACAATGAAAGATATCAGAAGCATTTTTAAACATCAAAAGAATTCCGGGAACAATGGAAGAGTTCCGAAGCATTTTTAAATGTCAGCAGAATTTCGAGAACAATGGAAGAGTTCCGAAGCATTTTTAAACATCAGCAGAATTCTGGGAACAATGGAAGAATTCCAAAGCATTTTTAAACTTTAGCGGAATTCCGAGAACAATGGATGAGTTTGGAAGCATTTTTAAACGTCAGCAGAATTCCGGGAACAATGGAACAGTTCCGAAGAATTTTTAAACGTCAGTGGAATTCCTTGAACAATGAAAGAGATCAGAAGCATTTTTAAACTTCAAAAGAATTCCGGGAACAATGGAAGAGTTCCGAAGCATTTTTAAATGTCAGCAGAATTCCGAGAACAATGGAAGAGTTCCGAAGAATTTTTAAATGTCAGCGAATTTCGAGAACCATGGAAGAGTTCCAAAGGATTTTTAAACATCAGCGGAATTCCGTGAACATTGGAAGAGTTCCGAAGCATTTTTAAACTTCAGTGGAATTCTGAGAACAATGGAAGAGTTATGTAGCATTTTTAAACATCAGCAGAATTTCCAGAATAATGGAAGAGTTCCGAAGCATTTTTAAACGTCTGCAGAATTCCGAGAACAATGGAAGAGTTCCGAAGGATTTTTAAATGTCAGCAGAATTCCCAGAACAATGGAAGAGTTCCGAAGGATTTTTAAACGTCAGCGGAATTCCGAGAACAATGGAAGAGTTCAGAAGCATTTTTAAACTCCGGCGGATTTCCGAGAACAATGGAAGTGTTTAGAAGCATTTTTAAACTTCAGCGTAATTCTGAGAACAATGGAAGGGTTCAGAAGCATTTTTAAACTTCAGCAGAATTCCGAAAACAATGCAAGAGTTGCAATGCATTTTTAAACGTCAGCAGAATTCCGAGAAAACTGGAAGAGTTCCGAAGAATTTTTAAATGTCAGCAGAATTTCGAGAACAATGGAAGAGTTCCGAAGCATTTTTTAACATCAGCAGAATTCTGGGAACAATGGAAGAGTTCCGAAGCATTTTTAAACATTAGCGGAATTCCGAGAAAAATGGATGAGTTCGGAAGCATTTTTAAACGTCAGCAGAATTCCGGGAACAATGGAACAGTTCCGAAGAATTTTTAAACGTCAGTGGAATTCCTTGAACAATGAAAGAGATCAGAAGCATTTTTAAACTTCAAAAGAATTCCGGGAACAATGGAAGAGTTCCGAAGCATTTTTAAATGTCAGCAGAATTCCGAGAACAATGGAAGAGTTCCGAAGAATTTTTAAACATCAGCAGAATTCTGGGAACAAGGGAAGAGTTCCGAAGCATTTTTAAACGTCTGCAGAATTCCGAGAACAATGGAAGAATTCCGAAGAATTTTTAAACGTCAGCGGAATTCGAAGAACAATGGAAGAGTTCCGAAGAATTTTTAAATGTCAGCGAATTTCGAGAACCATGGAAGAGTTCTGAAGGATTTTTAAACATCAGCGGAATTCCGTGAACATTGGAAGAGTTCCGAAGCATTTTTAAACTTCAGTGGAATTCTGAGAACAATGGAAGAGTTATGTAGCATTTTTAAACTTCAGAAGAATTCCGAGAACAATGGAAGAGTTCTGAAGCATTATTAAACATCAGCAGAATTTCAAGAATAATGGAAGAGTTCCGAAGCATTTTTAAACGTCTGCAGAATTCCGAGAACAATGGAAGAGTTCCGAAGGATTTTTAAATGTCAGCAGAATTCCCAGAACAATGGAAGAGTTCCGAAGGATTTTTAAATGTCAGCAGAATTCCCAGAACAATGGAAGAGTTCCGAAGGATTTTTAAACGCCAGCGGGATTCCGAGAACAATGGAAGAGTTCCGAAGAATTTTTAAATGTCAGCGAATTTCGAGAACCATGGAAGAGTTCCGAAGGATTTTTAAACATCAGTGGAATTCCGTGAACATTTTAAGAGTTCCGAAGCATTTTTAAACTTCAGTGGAATTCTGAGAACAATGGAAGAGTTATGTAGCATTTTTAAACTTCAGAAGAATTCCAGTAACAATGGAAGAGTTTCAAAGCAATTTTAAACTTCAGCAGAATTCCGAGAACAATGGAAGAGTTCTGAAACATTTTTAAACATCAGCAGAATTTCCAGAATAATGGAAGAGTTCCGAAGCATTTTTAAACGTCTGCAGAATTCCGAGAACAATGGAACAGTTCCGAAGCATTTTTAAACGTCAGCAGAATTCCTTGAACAATGAAAGAGTTCGGAAGTATTTTTAAACGTCAGCAGAATTCCGGGAACAATGGAACAGTTCCGAAGAATTTTTAAACGTCAGTGGAATTCCTTGAACAATGAAAGAGATCAGAAGCATTTTTAAACTTCAAAAGAATTCCGGGAACAGTGGAAGAGTTCCGAAGCATTTTTAACTGTCAGCAGAATTCCGAGAACAATGGAAGAGTTCCGAAGCATTTTTAAACATCAGCAGAATTCTGGGAACAATGGAAGAGTTCCGAAGCATTTTTAAACTTCAGCGGAATTCCGAGAACAATGGATGAGTTCCAAAGCATTTTTAAACTTCAGAAGAATTCCAGGAACAATGGAAGAGTTCCGAAGCATTTTTAAACTTTGGCGGATTTCCGAGAACAATGGAAGAGTTCCGAAGCATTTTTAAACGTCTGCAGAATTCCGAGAACAATGGAAGAATTCCGAAGCATTTTTAAACGTCAGCGGAATTCCAAGAACAATGGAAGAGTTCCGAAGAATTTTTAAATGTCTGCGAATTTCGAGAACCATGGAAGAGTTCTGAAGGATTTTTAAACATCAGCGGAATTCCGTGAACATTGGAAGAGTTCCGAAGCATTTTTAAACTTCAGTGGAATTCTGAGAACAATGGAAGAGTTATGTAGCATTTTTAAACTTCAGAAAAATTCCAGGAACAATGGAAGAGTTCCAAAGCATTTTTAAACTTCAGAAGAATTCCAGGAACAATGGAAGAGTTCCGAAGCATTTTTAAACTTCGGCGGATTTCCGATAACAATGGAAGTGTTCCGAAGTATTTTTAAACGCCAGCGTAATTCCGAGAACAGTGGAAGAGTTCTGAAGGATTATTAAATGTCAGCTGAATTCTGAGAACAATGGAAGAGTTCCGAAGCATTTTTAAACATCAGCGGAATTCCTTGAACAATGAAAGAGATCGGAAGCATTTTTAAACGTCAGCAGAATTTCGGGAACAATGGAAGAGTTCCGAAGCATTTTTAAACGTCTGCAGAATTCCGAGAACAATGGAAGAATTCCGAAGCATTTTTAAACGTCAGCGGAATTCCGAGAACAATGGAAGAGTTCCGAAGAATTTTTAAATGTCAGCGAATTTCGAGAACCATGGAAGAGTTCCGAAGGATTTTTAAACATCAGCGGAATTCCGTGAACATTTTAAGAGTTCCGAAGCATTTTTAAACTTCAGTGGAATTCTGAGAACAATGGAAGAGTTATGTAGCATTTTTAAACTTCAGAAGAATTCCAGTAACAATGGAAGAGTTTCAAAGCAATTTTAAACTTCAGCAGAATTCCGAGAACAATGGAAGAGTTCTGAAACATTTTTAAACATCAGCAGAATTTCCAGAATAATGGAAGAGTTCCGAAGCATTTTTAAACGTCTGCAGAATTCCGAGAACAATGGAACAGTTCCGAAGGATTTTTAAATGTCAGCAGAATTCCCAGAACAATGGAAGAGTTCCGAAGGATTTTTAAACGTCAGCGGAATTCCAAGAACAATGGAAGAGTTCAGAAGCATTTTTAAACTCCGGCGGATTTCCGAGAACAATGGAAGTGTTCAGAAGCATTTTTAAACTTCAGCGTAATTCTGAGAACAATGGAAGGGTTCAGAAGCATTTTTAAACTTCAGCAGAATTCCGAAAACAATGCAAGAGTTGCAATGCATTTTTAAACGTCAGCAGAATTCCGAGAAAAATGGAAGAGTTCCGAAGGATTTTTAAATGTCAGCAGAATTTCCAGAACAATGGAAGAGTTCCGAAGCATTTTTAAACTTCAGTGGAATTCTGAGAACAATGGAAGAGCTCAGAAGCATTTTTAAACTCCGGCGGATTTCCGAGAACAATGGAAGGGTTCAGAAGCATTTTTAAACTTCAGCAGAATTCCGAAAACAATGCAAGAGTTGCAATGCATTTTTAAACGTCAGCAGAATTCCGAGAAAAATGGAAGAGTTCCGAAGAATTTTTAAACGTCAGTGGAATTCCTTGAACAATGAAAGAGATCAGAAGCATTTTTAAACTTCAAAAGAATTCCGGGAACAATGGAAGAGTTCCGAAGCATTTTTAAATGTCAGCAGAATTCCGAGAACAATGGAAGAGTTCCAAAGGATTTTTAAACGTTTGCAGAATTCCGAGAACAATGGAAGAGTTCCGTAGCATTTTTAAACTTCAGAAGAATTCCAGGAACAATGGAAGAGTTCCGAAGCATTTTTAAACGTCAGCAGAATTCCTTGAACAATGAAAGAGTTCGGAAGCATTTTTAAACGTCAGCAGAATTCCGGGAACAATGGAACAGTTCCGAAGAATTTTTAAACGTCAGTGGAATTCCTTGAACAATGAAAGAGATCAGAAGCATTTTTAAACTTCAAAAGAATTCCGGGAACAATGGAAGAGTTCCGAAGCATTTTTAAATGTCAGCAGAATTCCGAGAACAATGGAAGAGTTCCGAAGCATTTTTAAACATCAGCAGAATTCTGGGAACAATGGAAGAGTTCCGAAGCATTTTTAAACTTCAGCGGAATTCCGAGAACAATGGATGAGTTTCGAAGCATTTTTAAACATCAGCAGAATTCCGGGAACAATGGAAGAGTTCCGAAGCATTTTTAAACTTCAGAAGAATTCCAGGAACAATGGAAGAGTTCCAAAGCATTTTTAAACTTCAGAAGAATTCCAGGAACAATGGAAGTGTTCCGAAGCATTTTTAAACTTCAGAAGAATTCCAGGAACAATGGAAGAGTTCCGAAGCATTTTTAAACTTCGGCGGATTTCCGAGAACAATGGAAGTGTTCAGAAGTATTTTTAAACTCCAGCGGGATTCCGAGAACAATGGAAGAGTTCGGAAGCATTTTTAAACGTCAGCAGAATTCCGGGAACAATGGAACAGTTCCAAAGAATTTTTAAACGTCAGTGGAATTCCTTGAACAATGAAAGATATCAGAAGCATTTTTAAACTTCAAAAGAATTCCGGGAACAATGGAAGAGTTCCGAAGCATTTTTAAATGTCAGCAGAATTTCGAGAACAATGGAAGAGTTCCGAAGCATTTTTAAACATCAGCAGAATTCTGGGAACAATGGAAGAGTTCCGAAGCATTTTTAAACTTCAGCGGAATTCCGAGAACAATGGATGAGTTCCGAAGCATTTTTAAACATCAGCAGAATTCCGGGAACAATGGAAGAGTTCCGAAGCATTTTTAAACTTCAAAAGAATTCCAGGAACAATGGAAGAGTTCCAAAGCATTTTTAACCTTCAGAAGAATTCCAGGAACAATGGAAGATTTCCGGAGCATTTTTAAACTTCGGCGGATTTCCGAGAACAATGGAAGTGTTCCGAAGTATTTTTAAACGCCAGCGGAATTCCGAGAACAGTGGAAGAGTTCCGAAGGATTATTAAATGTCAGCGGAATTCTGAGAACAATGGAAGAGTTCCAAAGCATTTTTAAACGTCAGCGGAATTCCTTGAACAATGAAAGAGATCGGAAGCATTTTTAAACGTCAGCAGAATTTCGGGAACAATGGAAGAGTTCCGAAGCATTTTTAAACGTCTGCAGAATTCCGAGAACAATGGAAGAATTCCGAAGCATTTTTAAACGTCAGCGGAATTCCGAGAACAATGGAAGAGTTCCGAAGAATTTTTAAATGTCAGCGAATTTCGAGAACCATGGAAGAGTTCCGAAGGATTTTTAAACATCAGCGGAATTCCGTGAACATTGGAAGAGTTCCGAAGCATTTTTAAACTTCAGTGGAATTCTGAGAACAATGGAAGAGTTATGTAGCATTTTTAAACATCAGCAGAATTTCCAGAATAATGGAAGAGTTCCGAAGCATTTTTAAACGTCTGCAGAATTCCGAGAACAATGGAAGAGTTCCGAAGGATTTTTAAATGTCAGCAGAATTCCCAGAACAATGGAAGAGTTCCGAAGGATTTTTAAACGTCAGCGGAATTCCGAGAACAATGGAAGAGTTCAGAAGCATTTTTAAACTCCGGCGGATTTCCGAGAACAATGGAAGTGTTCAGAAGCATTTTTAAACTTCAGCGTAATTCTGAGAACAATGGAAGGGTTCCGAAGCATTTTTAAACTTCAGCAGAATTCCGAAAACAATGCAAGAGTTGCAATGCATTTTTAAACGTCAGCAGAATTCCGAGAAAACTGGAAGAGTTCCGAAGAATTTTTAAATGTCAGCAGAATTTCGAGAACAATGGAAGAGTTCCGAAGCATTTTTAAACATCAGCAGAATTCTGGGAACAATGGAAGAGTTCCGAAGCATTTTTAAACTTTAGCGGAATTCCGAGAAAAATGGATGAGTTCGGAAGCATTTTTAAACGTCAGCAGAATTCCGGGAACAATGGAACAGTTCCGAAGAATTTTTAAACGTCAGTGGAATTCCTTGAACAATGAAAGAGATCAAAAGCATTTTTAAACTTCAAAAGAATTCCGGGAACAATGGAAGAGTTCCAAAGCATTTTTAAATGTCAGCAGAATTCCGAGAACAATGGTTGAGTTCCGAAGCATTTTTAAACATCAGCAGAATTCCGGGAACAATGGAAGAGTTCCGAAGCATTTTTAAACTTCAGAAGAATTCCAGGAACAATGGAAGAGTTCCAAAGCATTTTGAAACTTCAGAAGAATTCCAGGAACAATGGAAGAGTTCCGAAGCATTTTTAAACTTCAGCGGATTTCCGAGAACAATGGAAGTGTTCCGAAGTATTTTTAAACGCCAGCGGGATTCCGAGAACAATGGAAGAGTTCCGAAGAATTTTTAAATGTCAGCGAATTTCGAGAACCATGGAAGAGTTCCGAAGGATTTTTAAACATCAGTGGAATTCCGTGAACATTTTAAGAGTTCCGAAGCATTTTTAAACTTCAGTGGAATTCTGAGAACAATGGAAGAGTTATGTAGCATTTTTAAACTTCAGAAGAATTCCAGTAACAATGGAAGAGTTTCAAAGCAATTTTAAACTTCAGCAGAATTCCGAGAACAATGGAAGAGTTCTGAAACATTTTTAAACATCAGCAGAATTTCCAGAATAATGGAAGAGTTCCGAAGCATTTTTAAACGTCTGCAGAATTCCGAGAACAATGGAACAGTTCCGAAGGATTTTTAAATGTCAGCAGAATTCCCAGAACAATGGAAGAGTTCCGAAGGATTTTTAAATGTCAGCAGAATTTCGAGAACAATGGAAGAGTTCCGAAGCATTTTTAAACTTCAGTGGAATTCTGAGAACAATGGAAGAGTTCCGCAGCATTTTTAAACTTCAGAAGAATTCCAGGAACAATGGAAGAGTTCCGAAGCATTTTTAAACTTTAGCGGAATTCCGAGAACAATGGATGAGTTCCGAAGCATTTTTAAACATCAGCAGAATTCCGGGAACAATGGAAGAGTTCCGAAGCATTTTTAAACTTCAGAAGAATTCCAGGAACAATGGAAGAGTTCCAAAGCATTTTGAAACTTCAGAAGAATTCCAGGAACAATGGAAGAGTTCCGAAGCATTTTTAAACTTCAGCGGATTTCCGAGAACAATGGAAGTGTTCCGAAGTATTTTTAAACGCCAGCGGGATTCCGAGAACTATGGAAGAGTTCCGAAGCATTTTTAAACGTTTGCAGAATTCCGAGAACAATGGAAGAGTTCCGTAGCATTTTTAAACTTCAGAAGAATTCCAGGAACAATGAAAGATTTCCGAAGCATTTTTAAACGTCAGCAGAATTCCTTGAACAATGAAAGAGTTCGGAAGCATTTTTAAACGTCAGCAGAATTCCGGGAACAATGGAACAGTTCCGAAGAATTTTTAAACGTCAGTGGAATTCCTTGAACAATGAAAGAGATCAGAAGCATTTTTAAACTTCAAAAGAATTCCGGGAACAGTGGAAGAGTTCCGAAGCATTTTTAACTGTCAGCAGAATTCCGAGAACAATGGAAGAGTTCCGAAGCATTTTTAAACATCAGCAGAATTCTGGGAACAATGGAAGAGTTCCGAAGCATTTTTAAACTTCAGCGGAATTCCGAGAACAATGGATGAGTTCCAAAGCATTTTTAAACTTCAGAAGAATTCCAGGAACAATGGAAGAGTTCCGAAGCATTTTTAAACTTTGGCGGATTTCCGAGAACAATGGAAGAGTTCCGAAGCATTTTTAAACGTCTGCAGAATTCCGAGAGCAATGGAAGAATTCCGAAGCATTTTTAAACGTCAGCGGAATTCCAAGAACAATGGAAGAGTTCCGAAGAATTTTTAAATGTCTGCGAATTTCGAGAACCATGGAAGAGTTCTGAAGGATTTTTAAACATCAGCGGAATTCCGTGAACATTGGAAGAGTTCCGAAGCATTTTTAAACTTCAGTGGAATTCTGAGAACAATGGAAGAGTTATGTAGCATTTTTAAACTTCAGAAAAATTCCAGGAACAATGGAAGAGTTCCAAAGCATTTTTAAACTTCAGAAGAATTCCAGGAACAATGGAAGAGTTCCGAAGCATTTTTAAACTTCGGCGGATTTCCGATAACAATGGAAGTGTTCCGAAGTATTTTTAAACGCCAGCGTAATTCCGAGAACAGTGGAAGAGTTCTGAAGGATTATTAAATGTCAGCTGAATTCTGAGAACAATGGAAGAGTTCCGAAGCATTTTTAAACATCAGCGGAATTCCTTGAACAATGAAAGAGATCGGAAGCATTTTTAAACGTCAGCAGAATTTCGGGAACAATGGAAGAGTTCCGAAGCATTTTTAAACGTCTGCAGAATTCCGAGAACAATGGAAGAATTCCGAAGCATTTTTAAACGTCAGCGGAATTCCGAGAACAATGGAAGAGTTCCGAAGAATTTTTAAATGTCAGCGAATTTCGAGAACCATGGAAGAGTTCCGAAGGATTTTTAAACATCAGCGGAATTCCGTGAACATTTTAAGAGTTCCGAAGCATTTTTAAACTTCAGTGGAATTCTGAGAACAATGGAAGAGTTATGTAGCATTTTTAAACTTCAGAAGAATTCCAGTAACAATGGAAGAGTTTCAAAGCAATTTTAAACTTCAGCAGAATTCCGAGAACAATGGAAGAGTTCTGAAACATTTTTAAACATCAGCAGAATTTCCAGAATAATGGAAGAGTTCCGAAGCATTTTTAAACGTCTGCAGAATTCCGAGAACAATGGAACAGTTCCGAAGGATTTTTAAATGTCAGCAGAATTCCCAGAACAATGGAAGAGTTCCGAAGGATTTTTAAACGTCAGCGGAATTCCGAGAACAATGGAAGAGTTCAGAAGCATTTTTAAACTCCGGCGGATTTCCGAGAACAATGGAAGTGTTCAGAAGCATTTTTAAACTTCAGCGTAATTCTGAGAACAATGGAAGGGTTCAGAAGCATTTTTAAACTTCAGCAGAATTCCGAAAACAATGCAAGAGTTGCAATGCATTTTTAAACGTCAGCAGAATTCCGAGAAAAATGGAAGAGTTCCGAAGGATTTTTAAATGTCAGCAGAATTTCCAGAACAATGGAAGAGTTCCGAAGCATTTTTAAACTTCAGTGGAATTCTGAGAACAATGGAAGAGTTCCGTAGCATTTTTAAACTTCAGAAGAATTCCAGGAACAATGGAAGAGTTCCGAAGCATTTTCAAACGTCAGCAGAATTCCTTGAACAATGAAAGAGTTCGGAAGCATTTTTAAACGTCAGCAGTATTCCGGGAACAATGGAACAGTTCCGAAGAATTTTTAAACGTCAGTGGAATTCCTTGAACAATGAAAGAGATCAGAAGCATTTTTAAACTTCAAAAGAATTCCGGGAACAATGGAAGAGTTCCGAAGCATTTTTAAATGTCAGCAGAATTCCGAGAACAATGGAAGAGTTCCGAAGCATTTTTAAACATCAGCAGAATTCTGGGAACAATGGAAGAGTTCCGAAGCATTTTTAAACTTTAGCGGAATTCCGAGAACAATGGATGAGTTCCGAAGCATTTTTAAACATCAGCAGAATTCCGGGAACAATGGAAGAGTTCCGAAGCATTTTTAAACTTCAGCGGATTTCCGAGAACAATGGAAGTGTTCCGAAGTATTTTTAAACGCCAGCGGGATTCTGTGAACTATGGAAGAGTTCCGAAGCATTTTTAAACGTTTGCAGAATTCCGAGAACAATGGAAGAGTTCCGTAGCATTTTTAAACTTCAGAAGAATTCCAGGAACAATGGAAGAGTTCCGAAGCATTTTCAAACGTCAGCAGAATTCCTTGAACAATGAAAGAGTTCGGAAGCATTTTTAAACGTCAGCAGTATTCCGGGAACAATGGAACAGTTCCGAAGAATTTTTAAACGTCAGTGGAATTCCTTGAACAATGAAAGAGATCAGAAGCATTTTTAAATGTCAGCAGAATTCCGAGAACAATGGAAGAGTTCCGAAGCATTTTTAAACATCAGCAGAATTCTGGGAACAATGGAAGAGTTCCGAAGCATTTTTAAACTTCAGCGGAATTCCGAGAACAATGGATGAGTTCCAAAGCATTTTTAAACTTCAGAAGAATTCCAGGAACAATGGAAGAGTTCCGAAGCATTTTTAAACTTTGGCGGATTTCCGAGAACAATGGAAGAGTTCCGAAGCATTTTTAAACGTCTGCAGAATTCCGAGAACAATGGAAGAATTCCGAAGCATTTTTAAACGTCAGCGGAATTCCAAGAACAATGGAAGAGTTCCGAAGAATTTTTAAATGTCTGCGAATTTCGAGAACCATGGAAGAGTTCTGAAGGATTTTTAAACATCAGCGGAATTCCGTGAACATTGGAAGAGTTCCGAAGCATTTTTAAACTTCAGTGGAATTCTGAGAACAATGGAAGAGTTATGTAGCATTTTTAAACTTCAGAAGAATTCCAGGAACAATGGAAGAGTTCCAAAGCATTTTTAAACTTCAGAAGAATTCCAGGAACAATGGAAGAGTTCCGAAGCATTTTTAAACTTCGGCGGATTTCCGATAACAATGGAAGTGTTCCGAAGTATTTTTAAACGCCAGCGTAATTCCGAGAACAGTGGAAGAGTTCTGAAGGATTATTAAATGTCAGCTGAATTCTGAGAACAATGGAAGAATTCCGAAGCATTTTTAAACGTCTGCAGAATTCCGAGAACAATGGAAGAATTCCGAAGCATTTTTAAACGTCAGCGGAATTCCGAGAACAATGGAAGAGTTCCGAAGAATTTTTAAATGTCAGCGAATTTCGAGAACCATGGAAGAGTTCCGAAGGATTTTTAAACATCAGCGGAATTCCGTGAACATTTTAAGAGTTCCGAAGCATTTTTAAACTTCAGTGGAATTCTGAGAACAATGGAAGAGTTATGTAGCATTTTTAAACTTCAGAAGAATTCCAGTAACAATGGAAGAGTTTCAAAGCAATTTTAAACTTCAGCAGAATTCCGAGAACAATGGAAGAGTTCTGAAACATTTTTAAACATCAGCAGAATTTCCAGAATAATGGAAGAGTTCCGAAGCATTTTTAAACGTCTGCACAATTCCGAGAACAATGGAACAGTTCCGAAGGATTTTTAAATGTCAGCAGAATTCCCAGAACAATGGAAGAGTTCCGAAGGATTTTTAAACGTCAGCGGAATTCCGAGAACAATGGAAGAGTTCAGAAGCATTTTTAAACTCCGGCGGATTTCCGAGAACAATGGAAGTGTTCAGAAGCATTTTTAAACGTCTGCAGAATTCCGAGAACAATGGAAGAATTCCGAAGCATTTTTAAACGTCAGCGGAATTCCGAGAACAATGGAAGAGTTCCGAAGAATTTTTAAATGTCAGCGAATTTCGAGAACCATGGAAGAGTTCCGAAGGATTTTTAAACATCAGCGGAATTCCGTGAATATTGGAAGAGTTCCGAAGCATTTTTAAACTTCAGTGGAATTCTGAGAACAATGGAAGAGTTATGTAGCATTTTTAAACATCAGCAGAATTTCCAGAATAATGGAAGAGTTCCGAAGCATTTTTAAACGTCTGCAGAATTCCGAGAACAATGGAAGAGTTCCGAAGGATTTTTAAATGTCAGCAGAATTCCCAGAACAATGGAAGAGTTCCGAAGGATTTTTAAACGTCAGCGGAATTCCGAGAACAATGGAAGAGTTCAGAAGCATTTTTAAACTCCGGCGGATTTCCGAGAACAATGGAAGTGTTCAGAAGCATTTTTAAACTTCAGCGTAATTCTGAGAACAATGGAAGGGTTCAGAAGCATTTTTAAACTTCAGCAGAATTCCGAAAACAATGCAAGAGTTGCAATGCATTTTTAAACGTCAGCAGAATTCCGAGAAAACTGGAAGAGTTCCGAAGAATTTTTAAATGTCAGCAGAATTTCGAGAACAATGGAAGAGTTCCGAAGCATTTTTAAACATCAGCAGAATTCTGGGAACAATGGAAGAGTTCCGAAGCATTTTTAAACTTTAGCGGAATTCCGAGAAAAATGGATGAGTTCGGAAGCATTTTTAAACGTCAGCAGAATTCCGGGAACAATGGAACAGTTCCGAAGAATTTTTAAACGTCAGTGGAATTCCTTGAACAATGAAAGAGATCAAAAGCATTTTTAAACTTCAAAAGAATTCCGGGAACAATGGAAGAGTTCCAAAGCATTTTTAAATGTCAGCAGAATTCCGAGAACAATGGAAGAGTTCCGAAGAATTTTTAAACATCAGCAGAATTCTGGGAACAAGGGAAGAGTTCCGAAGCATTTTTAAACTTCAGCGGAATTCCGAGAACAATGGTTGAGTTCCGAAGCATTTTTAAACATCAGCAGAATTCCGGGAACAATGGAAGAGTTCCGAAGCATTTTTAAACTTCAGAAGAATTCCAGGAACAATGGAAGAGTTCCAAAGCATTTTGAAACTTCAGAAGAATTCCAGGAACAATGGAAGAGTTCCGAAGCATTTTTAAACTTCAGCGGATTTCCGAGAACAATGGAAGTGTTCCGAAGTATTTTTAAACGCCAGCGGGATTCCGAGAACAATGGAAGAGTCCCGAAGCATTTTTAAACATTTGCAGAATTCCGAGAACAATGGAAGAGTTCCGTAGCATTTTTAAACTTCAGAAGAATTCCAGGAACAATGGAAGAGTTCCAAAGCATTTTGAAACTTCAGAAGAATTCCAGGAACAATGGAAGAGTTCCAAAGCATTTTTAAACTTCAGAAGAATTCCAGGAACAATGGAAGAGTTCCGAAGCATTTTTAAACTTCGGCGGATTTCCGATAACAATGGAAGTGTTCCGAAGTATTTTTAAACGCCAGCGTAATTCCGAGAACAGTGGAAGAGTTCAGAAGCATTTTTAAACTCCGGCGGATTTCCGAGAACAATGGAAGTGTTCAGAAGCATTTTTAAACTTCAGCGTAATTCTGAGAACAATGGAAGGGTTCAGAAGCATTTTTAAACTTCAGCAGAATTCCGAAAACAATGCAAGAGTTGCAATGCATTTTTAAACGTCAGCAGAATTCCGAGAAAACTGGAAGAGTTCCGAAGAATTTTTAAATGTCAGCAGAATTTCGAGAACAATGGAAGAGTTCCGAAGCATTTTTAAACATCAGCAGAATTCTGGGAACAATGGAAGAGTTCCGAAGCATTTTTAAACTTTAGCGGAATTCCGAGAAAAATGGATGAGTTCGGAAGCATTTTTAAACGTCAGCAGAATTCCGGGAACAATGGAACAGTTCCGAAGAATTTTTAAACGTCAG
The DNA here is from genome assembly GCF_046119375.1 of Phyllobates terribilis. NCBI lineage: Eukaryota > Metazoa > Chordata > Amphibia > Anura > Dendrobatidae > Phyllobates > Phyllobates terribilis. The sequence goes on from NW_027362762.1 coordinate 553,640,823, forward strand.
TGGAATTCCTTGAACAATGAAAGAGATCAAAAGCATTTTTAAACTTCAAAAGAATTCCGGGAACAATGGAAGAGTTCCAAAGCATTTTTAAATGTCAGCAGAATTCCGAGAACAATGGAAGAGTTCCGAAGAATTTTTAAACATCAGCAGAATTCTGGGAACAAGGGAAGAGTTCCGAAGCATTTTTAAACTTCAGCGGAATTCCGAGAACAATGGTTGAGTTCCGAAGCATTTTTAAACATCAGCAGAATTCCGGGAACAATGGAAGAGTTCCGAAGCATTTTTAAACTTCAGAAGAATTCCAGGAACAATGGAAGAGTTCCAAAGCATTTTGAAACTTCAGAAGAATTCCAGGAACAATGGAAGAGTTCCGAAGCATTTTTAAACTTCAGCGGATTTCCGAGAACAATGGAAGTGTTCCGAAGTATTTTTAAACGCCAGCGGGATTCCGAGAACAATGGAAGAGTTCCGAAGCATTTTTAAACATTTGCAGAATTCCGAGAACAATGGAAGAGTTCCGTAGCATTTTTAAACTTCAGAAGAATTCCAGGAACAATGGAAGAGTTCCAAAGCATTTTGAAACTTCAGAAGAATTCCAGGAACAATGGAAGAGTTCCGAAGCATTTTTAAACTTCGGCGGAGTTCCGAGAACAATGGAAGTTTTCCGAAGTATTTTTAAACGCCAGCGGGATTCCGAGAACAATGGAAGAGTTCCGAAGAATTTTTAAATGTCAGCGAATTTCGAGAACCATGGAAGAGTTCCGAAGGATTTTTAAACATCAGTGGAATTCCGTGAACATTTTAAGAGTTCCGAAGCATTTTTAAACTTCAGTGGAATTCTGAGAACAATGGAAGAGTTATGTAGCATTTTTAAACTTCAGAAGAATTCCAGTAACAATGGAAGAGTTTCAAAGCAATTTTAAACTTCAGCAGAATTCCGAGAACAATGGAAGAGTTCTGAAACATTTTTAAACATCAGCAGAATTTCCAGAATAATGGAAGAGTTCCGAAGCATTTTTAAACGTCTGCAGAATTCCGAGAACAATGGAACAGTTCCGAAGGATTTTTAAATGTCAGCAGAATTCCCAGAACAATGGAAGAGTTCCGAAGGATTTTTAAATGTCAGCAGAATTTCGAGAACAATGGAAGAGTTCCGAAGCATTTTTAAACTTCAGTGGAATTCTGAGAACAATGGAAGAGTTCCGTAGCATTTTTAAACTTCAGAAGAATTCCAGGAACAATGGAAGAGTTCCGAAGCATTTTTAAACTTTAGCGGAATTCCGAGAACAATGGATGAGTTCCGAAGCATTTTTAAACATCAGCAGAATTCCGGGAACAATGGAAGAGTTCCGAAGCATTTTTAAACTTCAGAAGAATTCCAGGAACAATGGAAGAGTTCCAAAGCATTTTGAAACTTCAGAAGAATTCCAGGAACAATGGAAGAGTTCCGAAGCATTTTTAAACTTCAGCGGATTTCCGAGAACAATGGAAGTGTTCCGAAGTATTTTTAAATGCCAGCGGGATTCCGAGAACTATGGAAGAGTTCCGAAGCATTTTTAAACTTCAGCGTAATTCTGAGAACAATGGAAGGGTTCAGAAGCATTTTTAAACTTCAGCAGAATTCCGAAAACAATGCAAGAGTTGCAATGCATTTTTAAACGTCAGCAGAATTCCGAGAAAACTGGAAGAGTTCCGAAGAATTTTTAAATGTCAGCAGAATTTCGAGAACAATGGAAGAGTTCCGAAGCATTTTTAAACATCAGCAGAATTCTGGGAACAATGGAAGAGTTCCGAAGCATTTTTAAACTTTAGCGGAATTCCGAGAAAAATGGATGAGTTCGGAAGCATTTTTAAACGTCAGCAGAATTCCGGGAACAATGGAACAGTTCCGAAGAATTTTTAAACGTCAGTGGAATTCCTTGAACAATGAAAGAGATCAAAAGCATTTTTAAACTTCAAAAGAATTCCGGGAACAATGGAAGAGTTCCAAAGCATTTTTAAATGTCAGCAGAATTCCGAGAACAATGGAAGAGTTCCGAAGAATTTTTAAACATCAGCAGAATTCTGGGAACAAGGGAAGAGTTCCGAAGCATTTTTAAACTTCAGCGGAATTCCGAGAACAATGGTTGAGTTCCGAAGCATTTTTAAACATCAGCAGAATTCCGGGAACAATGGAAGAGTTCCGAAGCATTTTTAAACTTCAGAAGAATTCCAGGAACAATGGAAGAGTTCCAAAGCATTTTGAAACTTCAGAAGAATTCCAGGAACAATGGAAGAGTTCCGAAGCATTTTTAAACTTCAGCGGATTTCCGAGAACAATGGAAGTGTTCCGAAGTATTTTTAAACGCCAGCGGGATTCCGAGAACAATGGAAGAGTTCCGAAGCATTTTTAAACATTTGCAGAATTCCGAGAACAATGGAAGAGTTCCGTAGCATTTTTAAACTTCAGAAGAATTCCAGGAACAATGGAAGAGTTCCAAAGCATTTTGAAACTTCAGAAGAATTCCAGGAACAATGGAAGAGTTCCGAAGCATTTTTAAACTTCGGCGGAGTTCCGAGAACAATGGAAGTTTTCCGAAGTATTTTTAAACGCCAGCGGGATTCCGAGAACAATGGAAGAGTTCCGAAGAATTTTTAAATGTCAGCGAATTTCGAGAACCATGGAAGAGTTCCGAAGGATTTTTAAACATCAGTGGAATTCCGTGAACATTTTAAGAGTTCCGAAGCATTTTTAAACTTCAGTGGAATTCTGAGAACAATGGAAGAGTTATGTAGCATTTTTAAACTTCAGAAGAATTCCAGTAACAATGGAAGAGTTTCAAAGCAATTTTAAACTTCAGCAGAATTCCGAGAACAATGGAAGAGTTCTGAAACATTTTTAAACATCAGCAGAATTTCCAGAATAATGGAAGAGTTCCGAAGCATTTTTAAACGTCTGCAGAATTCCGAGAACAATGGAACAGTTCCGAAGGATTTTTAAATGTCAGCAGAATTCCCAGAACAATGGAAGAGTTCCGAAGGATTTTTAAATGTCAGCAGAATTTCGAGAACAATGGAAGAGTTCCGAAGCATTTTTAAACTTCAGTGGAATTCTGAGAACAATGGAAGAGTTCCGTAGCATTTTTAAACTTCAGAAGAATTCCAGGAACAATGGAAGAGTTCCGAAGCATTTTTAAACTTTAGCGGAATTCCGAGAACAATGGATGAGTTCCGAAGCATTTTTAAACATCAGCAGAATTCCGGGAACAATGGAAGAGTTCCGAAGCATTTTTAAACTTCAGAAGAATTCCAGGAACAATGGAAGAGTTCCAAAGCATTTTGAAACTTCAGAAGAATTCCAGGAACAATGGAAGAGTTCCGAAGCATTTTTAAACTTCAGCGGATTTCCGAGAACAATGGAAGTGTTCCGAAGTATTTTTAAATGCCAGCGGGATTCCGAGAACTATGGAAGAGTTCCGAAGCATTTTTAAACGTTTGCAGAATTCCGAGAACAATGGAAGAGTTCCGTAGCATTTTTAAACTTCAGAAGAATTCCAGGAACAATGAAAGAGTTCCGAAGCATTTTTAAACGTCAGCAGAATTCCTTGAACAATGAAAGAGTTCGGAAGCATTTTTAAACGTCAGCAGAATTCCGGGAACAATGGAACAGTTCCGAAGAATTTTTAAACGTCAGTGGAATTCCTTGAACAATGAAAGAGATCAGAAGCATTTTTAAACTTCAAAAGAATTCCGGGAACAATGGAAGAGTTCCGAAGCATTTTTAACTGTCAGCAGAATTCCGAGAACAATGGAAGAGTTCCGAAGCATTTTTAAACATCAGCAGAATTCTGGGAACAATGGAAGAGTTCCGAAGCATTTTTAAACTTCAGCGGAATTCCGAGAACAATGGATGAGTTCCAAAGCATTTTTAAACTTCAGAAGAATTCCAGGAACAATGGAAGAGTTCCGAAGCATTTTTAAACTTTGGCGGATTTCCGAGAACAATGGAAGAGTTCCGAAGCATTTTTAAACGTCTGCAGAATTCCGAGAACAATGGAAGAATTCCGAAGCATTTTTAAACGTCAGCGGAATTCCAAGAACAATGGAAGAGTTCCGAAGAATTTTTAAATGTCTGCGAATTTCGAGAACCATGGAAGAGTTCTGAACGATTTTTAAACATCAGCGGAATTCCGTGAACATTGGAAGAGTTCCGAAGCATTTTTAAACTTCAGTGGAATTCTGAGAACAATGGAAGAGTTATGTAGCATTTTTAAACTTCAGAAGAATTCCAGGAACAATGGAAGAGTTCCAAAGCATTTTTAAACTTCAGAAGAATTCCAGGAACAATGGAAGAGTTCCGAAGCATTTTTAAACTTCGGCGGATTTCCGATAACAATGGAAGTGTTCCGAAGTATTTTTAAACGCCAGCGTAATTCCGAGAACAGTGGAAGAGTTCTGAAGGATTATTAAATGTCAGCTGAATTCTGAGAACAATGGAAGAGTTCCGAAGCATTTTTAAACATCAGCGGAATTCCTTGAACAATGAAAGAGATCGGAAGCATTTTTAAACGTCAGCAGAATTTCGGGAACAATGGAAGAGTTCCGAAGCATTTTTAAACGTCTGCAGAATTCCGAGAACAATGGAAGAATTCCGAAGCAGTTTTAAACGTCAGCGGAATTCCGAGAACAATGGAAGAGTTCCGAAGAATTTTTAAATGTCAGCGAATTTCGAGAACCATGGAAGAGTTCCGAAGGATTTTTAAACATCAGCGGAATTCCGTGAACATTTTAAGAGTTCCGAAGCATTTTTAAACTTCAGTGGAATTCTGAGAACAATGGAAGAGTTATGTAGCATTTTTAAACTTCAGAAGAATTCCAGTAACAATGGAAGAGTTTCAAAGCAATTTTAAACTTCAGCAGAATTCCGAGAACAATGGAAGAGTTCTGAAACATTTTTAAACATCAGCAGAATTTCCAGAATAATGGAAGAGTTCCGAAGCATTTTTAAACGTCTGCAGAATTCCGAGAACAATGGAACAGTTCCGAAGGATTTTTAAATGTCAGCAGAATTCCCAGAACAATGGAAGAGTTCCGAAGGATTTTTAAACGTCAGCGGAATTCCGAGAACAATGGAAGAGTTCAGAAGCATTTTTAAACTCCGGCGGATTTCCGAGAACAATGGAAGTGTTCAGAAGCATTTTTAAACTTCAGCGTAATTCTGAGAACAATGGAAGGGTTCAGAAGCATTTTTAAACTTCAGCAGAATTCCGAAAACAATGCAAGAGTTGCAATGCATTTTTAAACTTCAGCGGAATTCCGAGAACAATGGTTGAGTTCCGAAGCATTTTTAAACATCAGCAGAATTCCGGGAACAATGGAAGAGTTCCAAAGCATTTTGAAACTTCAGAAGAATTCCAGGAACAATGGAAGAGTTCCGAAGCATTTTTAAACTTCGGCGGAGTTCCGAGAACAATGGAAGAATTCCGAAGCATTTTTAAACTTCAGCGGATTTCCGAGAACAATGGAAGTGTTCCGAAGTATTTTTAAACGCCAGCGGGATTCCGAGAACAATGGAAGAGTTCCGAAGCATTTTTAAACATTTGCAGAATTCCGAGAACAATGGAAGAGTTCCGTAGCATTTTTAAACTTCAGAAGAATTCCAGGAACAATGAAAGAGTTCCAAAGCATTTTGAAACTTCAGAAGAATTCCAGGAACAATGGAAGAGTTCCGAAGCATTTTTAAACTTCGGCGGAGTTCCGAGAACAATGGAAGTTTTCCGAAGTATTTTTAAACGCCAGCGGGATTCCGAGAACAATGGAAGAGTTCCGAAGAATTTTTAAATGTCAGCGAATTTCGAGAACCATGGAAGAGTTCCGAAGGATTTTTAAACATCAGTGGAATTCCGTGAACATTTTAAGAGTTCCGAAGCATTTTTAAACTTCAGTGGAATTCTGAGAACAATGGAAGAGTTATGTAGCATTTTTAAACTTCAGAAGAATTCCAGTAACAATGGAAGAGTTTCAAAGCAATTTTAAACTTCAGCAGAATTCCGAGAACAATGGAAGAGTTCTGAAACATTTTTAAACATCAGCAGAATTTCCAGAATAATGGAAGAGTTCCGAAGCATTTTTAAACGTCTGCAGAATTCCGAGAACAATGGAACAGTTCCGAAGGATTTTTAAATGTCAGCAGAATTCCCAGAACAATGGAAGAGTTCCGAAGGATTTTTAAATGTCAGCAGAATTTCGAGAACAATGGAAGAGTTCCGAAGCATTTTTAAACTTCAGTGGAATTCTGAGAACAATGGAAGAGTTCCGTAGCATTTTTAAACTTCAGAAGAATTCCAGGAACAATGGAAGAGTTCCGAAGCATTTTTAAACTTTAGCGGAATTCCGAGAACAATGGATGAGTTCCGAAGCATTTTTAAACATCAGCAGAATTCCGGGAACAATGGAAGAGTTCCGAAGCATTTTTAAACTTCAGAAGAATTCCAGGAACAATGGAAGAGTTCCAAAGCATTTTGAAACTTCAGAAGAATTCCAGGAACAATGGAAGAGTTCCGAAGCATTTTTAAACTTCAGCGGATTTCCGAGAACAATGGAAGTGTTCCGAAGTATTTTTAAATGCCAGCGGGATTCCGAGAACTATGGAAGAGTTCCGAAGCATTTTTAAACGTTTGCAGAATTCCGAGAACAATGGAAGAGTTCCGTAGCATTTTTAAACTTCAGAAGAATTCCAGGAACAATGAAAGAGTTCCGAAGCATTTTTAAACGTCAGCAGAATTCCTTGAACAATGAAAGAGTTCGGAAGCATTTTTAAACGTCAGCAGAATTCCGGGAACTATGGAACAGTTCCGAAGAATTTTTAAACGTCAGTGGAATTCCTTGAACAATGAAAGAGATCAGAAGCATTTTTAAACTTCAAAAGAATTCCGGGAACAATGGAAGAGTTCCGAAGCATTTTTAACTGTCAGCAGAATTCCGAGAACAATGGAAGAGTTCCGAAGCATTTTTAAACATCAGCAGAATTCTGGGAACAATGGAAGAGTTCCGAAGCATTTTTAAACTTCAGCGGAATTCCGAGAACAATGGATGAGTTCCAAAGCATTTTTAAACTTCAGAAGAATTCCAGGAACAATGGAAGAGTTCCGAAGCATTTTTAAACTTTGGCGGATTTCCGAGAACAATGGAAGAGTTCCGAAGCATTTTTAAACGTCTGCAGAATTCCGAGAACAATGGAAGAATTCCAAAGCATTTTTAAACGTCAGCGGAATTCCAAGAACAATGGAAGAGTTCCGAAGAATTTTTAAATGTCTGCGAATTTCGAGAACCATGGAAGAGTTCTGAACGATTTTTAAACATCAGCGGAATTCCGTGAACATTGGAAGAGTTCCGAAGCATTTTTAAACTTCAGTGGAATTCTGAGAACAATGGAAGAGTTATGTAGCATTTTTAAACTTCAGAAGAATTCCAGGAACAATGGAAGAGTTCCAAAGCGTTTTTAAACTTCAGAAGAATTCCAGGAACAATGGAAGAGTTCCGAAGCATTTTTAAACTTCGGCGGATTTCCGATAACAATGGAAGTGTTCCGAAGTATTTTTAAACGCCAGCGTAATTCCGAGAACAGTGGAAGAGTTCTGAAGGATTATTAAATGTCAGCTGAATTCTGAGAACAATGGAAGAGTTCCGAAGCATTTTTAAACATCAGCGGAATTCCTTGAACAATGAAAGAGATCGGAAGCATTTTTAAACGTCAGCAGAATTTCGGGAACAATGGAAGAGTTCCGAAGCATTTTTAAACGTCTGCAGAATTCCGAGAACAATGGAAGAATTCCGAAGCAGTTTTAAACGTCAGCGGAATTCCGAGAACAATGGAAGAGTTCCGAAGAATTTTTAAATGTCAGCGAATTTCGAGAACCATGGAAGAGTTCCGAAGGATTTTTAAACATCAGCGGAATTCCGTGAACATTTTAAGAGTTCCGAAGCATTTTTAAACTTCAGTGGAATTCTGAGAACAATGGAAGAGTTATGTAGCATTTTTAAACTTCAGAAGAATTCCAGTAACAATGGAAGAGTTTCAAAGCAATTTTAAACTTCAGCAGAATTCCGAGAACAATGGAAGAGTTCTGAAACATTTTTAAACATCAGCAGAATTTCCAGAATAATGGAAGAGTTCCGAAGCATTTTTAAACGTCTGCAGAATTCCGAGAACAATGGAACAGTTCCGAAGGATTTTTAAATGTCAGCAGAATTCCCAGAACAATGGAAGAGTTCCGAAGGATTTTTAAACGTCAGCGGAATTCCGAGAACAATGGAAGAGTTCAGAAGCATTTTTAAACTCCGGCGGATTTCCGAGAACAATGGAAGTGTTCAGAAGCATTTTTAAACTTCAGCGTAATTCTGAGAACAATGGAAGGGTTCAGAAGCATTTTTAAACTTCAGCAGAATTCCGAAAACAATGCAAGAGTTGCAATGCATTTTTAAACTTCAGCGGAATTCCGAGAACAATGGTTGAGTTCCGAAGCATTTTTAAACATCAGCAGAATTCCGGGAACAATGGAAGAGTTCCGAAGCATTTTTAAACTTCAGAAGAATTCCAGGAACAATGGAAGAGTTCCAAAGCATTTTGAAACTTCAGAAGAATTCCAGGAACAATGGAAGAGTTCCGAAGCATTTTTAAACTTCAGCGGATTTCCGAGAACAATGGAAGTGTTCCGAAGTATTTTTAAACGCCAGCGGGATTCCGAGAACAATGGAAGAGTTCCGAAGCATTTTTAAACATTTGCAGAATACCGAGAACAATGGAAGAGTTCCGTAGCATTTTTAAACTTCAGAAGAATTCCAGGAACAATGGAAGAGTTCCAAAGCATTTTGAAACTTCAGAAGAATTCCAGGAACAATGGAAGAGTTCCGAAGCATTTTTAAACTTCGGCGGAGTTCCGAGAACAATGGAAGTTTTCCGAAGTATTTTTAAACGCCAGCGGGATTCCGAGAACAATGGAAGAGTTCCGAAGAATTTTTAAATGTCAGCGAATTTCGAGAACCATGGAAGAGTTCCGAAGGATTTTTAAACATCAGTGGAATTCCGTGAACATTTTAAGAGTTCCGAAGCATTTTTAAACTTCAATGGAATTCTGAGAACAATGGAAGAGTTATGTAGCATTTTTAAACTTCAGAAGAATTCCAGGAACAATGGAAGAGTTTCAAAGCAATTTTAAACTTCAGCGGATTTCCGAGAACAATGGAAGTGTTCCGAAGTATTTTTAAATGCCAGCGGGATTCCGAGAACTATGGAAGAGTTCCGAAGCATTTTTAAACGTTTGCAGAATTCCGAGAACAATGGAAGAGTTCCGTAGCATTTTTAAACTTCAGAAGAATTCCAGGAACAATGAAAGAGTTCCGAAGCATTTTTAAACGTCAGCAGAATTCCTTGAACAATGAAAGAGTTCGGAAGCATTTTTAAACGTCAGCAGAATTCCGGGAACAATGGAACAGTTCCGAAGAATTTTTAAACGTCAGTGGAATTCCTTGAACAATGAAAGAGATCAGAAGCATTTTTAAACTTCAAAAGAATTCCGGGAACAATGGAAGAGTTCCGAAGCATTTTTAACTGTCAGCAGAATTCCGAGAACAATGGAAGAGTTCCGAAGCATTTTTAAACATCAGCAGAATTCTGGGAACAATGGAAGAGTTCCGAAGCATTTTTAAACTTCAGCGGAATTCCGAGAACAATGGATGAGTTCCAAAGCATTTTTAAACTTCAGAAGAATTCCAGGAACAATGGAAGAGTTCCGAAGCATTTTTAAACTTTGGCGGATTTCCGAGAACAATGGAAGAGTTCCGAAGCATTTTTAAACGTCTGCAGAATTCCGAGAACAATGGAAGAATTCCGAAGCATTTTTAAACGTCAGCGGAATTCCAAGAACAATGGAAGAGTTCCGAAGAATTTTTAAATGTCTGCGAATTTCGAGAACCATGGAAGAGTTCTGAACGATTTTTAAACATCAGCGGAATTCCGTGAACATTGGAAGAGTTCCGAAGCATTTTTAAACTTCAGTGGAATTCTGAGAACAATGGAAGAGTTATGTAGCATTTTTAAACTTCAGAAGAATTCCAGGAACAATGGAAGAGTTCCAAAGCATTTTTAAACTTCAGAAGAATTCCAGGAACAATGGAAGAGTTCCGAAGCATTTTTAAACTTCGGCGGATTTCCGATAACAATGGAAGTGTTCCGAAGTATTTTTAAACGCCAGCGTAATTCCGAGAACAGTGGAAGAGTTCTGAAGGATTATTAAATGTCAGCTGAATTCTGAGAACAATGGAAGAGTTCCGAAGCATTTTTAAACATCAGCGGAATTCCTTGAACAATGAAAGAGATCGGAAGCATTTTTAAACGTCAGCAGAATTTCGGGAACAATGGAAGAGTTCCGAAGCATTTTTAAACGTCTGCAGAATTCCGAGAACAATGGAAGAATTCCGAAGCAGTTTTAAACGTCAGCGGAATTCCGAGAACAATGGAAGAGTTCCGAAGAATTTTTAAATGTCAGCGAATTTCGAGAACCATGGAAGAGTTCCGAAGGATTTTTAAACATCAGCGGAATTCCGTGAACATTTTAAGAGTTCCGAAGCATTTTTAAACTTCAGTGGAATTCTGAGAACAATGCAAGAGTTATGTAGCATTTTTAAACTTCAGAAGAATTCCAGTAACAATGGAAGAGTTTCAAAGCAATTTTAAACTTCAGCAGAATTCCGAGAACAATGGAAGAGTTCTGAAACATTTTTAAACATCAGCAGAATTTCCAGAATAATGGAAGAGTTCCGAAGCATTTTTAAACGTCTGCAGAATTCCGAGAACAATGGAACAGTTCCGAAGGATTTTTAAATGTCAGCAGAATTCCCAGAACAATGGAAGAGTTCCGAAGGATTTTTAAACGTCAGCGGAATTCCGAGAACAATGGAAGAGTTCAGAAGCATTTTTAAACTCCGGCGGATTTCCGAGAACAATGGAAGTGTTCAGAAGCATTTTTAAACTTCAGCGTAATTCTGAGAACAATGGAAGGGTTCAGAAGCATTTTTAAACTTCAGCAGAATTCCGAAAACAATGCAAGAGTTGCAATGCATTTTTAAACTTCAGCGGAATTCCGAGAACAATGGTTGAGTTCCGAAGCATTTTTAAACATCAGCAGAATTCCGGGAACAATGGAAGAGTTCCGAAGCATTTTTAAACTTCAGAAGAATTCCAGGAACAATGGAAGAGTTCCAAAGCATTTTGAAACTTCAGAAGAATTCCAGGAACAATGGAAGAGTTCCGAAGCATTTTTAAACTTCAGCGGATTTCCGAGAACAATGGAAGTGTTCCGAAGTATTTTTAAACGCCAGCAGGATTCCGAGAACAATGGAAGAGTTCCGAAGCATTTTTAAACATTTGCAGAATTCCGAGAACAATGGAAGAGTTCCGTAGCATTTTTAAACTTCAGAAGAATTCCAGGAACAATGGAAGAGTTCCAAAGCATTTTGAAACTTCAGAAGAATTCCAGGAACAATGGAAGAGTTCCGAAGCATTTTTAAACTTCGGCGGAGTTCCGAGAACAATGGAAGTTTTCCGAAGTATTTTTAAACGCCAGCGGGATTCCGAGAACAATGGAAGAGTTCCGAAGAATTTTTAAATGTCAGCGAATTTCGAGAACCATGGAAGAGTTCCGAAGGATTTTTAAACATCAGTGGAATTCCGTGAACATTTTAAGAGTTCCGAAGCATTTTTAAACTTCAGTGGAATTCTGAGAACAATGGAAGAGTTATGTAGCATTTTTAAACTTCAGAAGAATTCCAGTAACAATGGAAGAGTTTCAAAGCAATTTTAAACTTCAGCAGAATTCCGAGAACAATGGAAGAGTTCTGAAACATTTTTAAACATCAGCAGAATTTCCAGAATAATGGAAGAGTTCCGAAGCATTTTTAAACGTCTGCAGAATTCCGAGAACAATGGAACAGTTCCGAAGGATTTTTAAATGTCAGCAGAATTCCCAGAACAATGGAAGAGTTCCGAAGGATTTTTAAATGTCAGCAGAATTTCGAGAACAATGGAAGAGTTCCGAAGCATTTTTAAACTTCAGTGGAATTCTGAGAACAATGGAAGAGTTCCGTAGCATTTTTAAACTTCAGAAGAATTCCAGGAGCAATGGAAGAGTTCCGAAGCATTTTTAAACTTTAGCGGAATTCCGAGAACAATGGATGAGTTCCGAAGCATTTTTAAACATCAGCAGAATTCCGGGAACAATGGAAGAGTTCCGAAGCATTTTTAAACTTCAGAAGAATTCCAGGAACAATGGAAGAGTTCCAAAGCATTTTGAAACTTCAGAAGAATTCCAGGAACAATGGAAGAGTTCCGAAGCATTTTTAAACTTCAGAAGAATTCCAGGAACAATGGAAGAGTTCCGAAGCATTTTTAAACTTCGGCGGATTTCCGAGAACAATGGAAGTGTTCAGAAGTATTTTTAAACTCCAGCGGGATTCCGAGAACAATGGAAGAGTTCCGAAGCATTTTTAACTGTCAGCAGAATTCCGAGAACAATGGAACAGTTCCGAAGAATTTTTAAACGTCAGTGGAATTCCTTGAACAATGAAAGAGATCAGAAGCATTTTTAAACTTCAAAAGAATTCCGGGAACAATGGAAGAGTTCCGAAGCATTTTTAACTGTCAGCAGAATTCCGAGAACAATGGAAGAGTTCCGAAGCATTTTTAAACATCAGCAGAATTCTGGGAACAATGGAAGAGTTCCGAAGCATTTTTAAACTTCAGCGGAATTCCGAGAACAATGGATGAGTTCCAAAGCATTTTTAAACTTCAGAAGAATTCCAGGAACAATGGAAGAGTTCCGAAGCATTTTTAAACTTTGGCGGATTTCCGAGAACAATGGAAGAGTTCCGAAGCATTTTTAAACGTCTGCAGAATTCCGAGAACAATGGAAGAATTCCGAAGCATTTTTAAACGTCAGCGGAATTCCAAGAACAATGGAAGAGTTCCGAAGAATTTTTAAATGTCTGCGAATTTCGAGAACCATGGAAGAGTTCTGAACGATTTTTAAACATCAGCGGAATTCCGTGAACATTGGAAGAGTTCCGAAGCATTTTTAAACTTCAGTGGAATTCTGAGAACAATGGAAGAGTTATGTAGCATTTTTAAACTTCAGAAGAATTCCAGGAACAATGGAAGAGTTCCAAAGCATTTTTAAACTTCAGAAGAATTCCAGGAACAATGGAAGAGTTCCGAAGCATTTTTAAACTTTGGCGGATTTCCGATAACAATGGAAGTGTTCCGAAGTATTTTTAAACGCCAGCGTAATTCCGAGAACAGTGGAAGAGTTCTGAAGGATTATTAAATGTCAGCTGAATTCTGAGAACAATGGAAGAGTTCCGAAGCATTTTTAAACATCAGCGGAATTCCTTGAACAATGAAAGAGATCGGAAGCATTTTTAAACGTCAGCAGAATTTCGGGAACAATGGAAGAGTTCCGAAGCATTTTTAAACGTCTGCAGAATTCCGAGAACAATGGAAGAATTCCGAAGCAGTTTTAAACGTCAGCGGAATTCCGAGAACAATGGAAGAGTTCCGAAGAATTTTTAAATGTCAGCGAATTTCGAGAACCATGGAAGAGTTCCGAAGGATTTTTAAACATCAGCGGAATTCCGTGAACATTTTAAGAGTTCCGAAGCATTTTTAAACTTCAGTGGAATTCTGAGAACAATGGAAGAGTTATGTAGCATTTTTAAACTTCAGAAGAATTCCAGTAACAATGGAAGAGTTTCAAAGCAATTTTAAACTTCAGCAGAATTCCGAGAACAATGGAAGAGTTCTGAAACATTTTTAAACATCAGCAGAATTTCCAGAATAATGGAAGAGTTCCGAAGCATTTTTAAACGTCTGCAGAATTCCGAGAACAATGGAACAGTTCCGAAGGATTTTTAAATGTCAGCAGAATTCCCAGAACAATGGAAGAGTTCCGAAGGATTTTTAAACGTCAGCGGAATTCCGAGAACAATGGAAGAGTTCAGAAGCATTTTTAAACTCCGGCGGATTTCCGAGAACAATGGAAGTGTTCAGAAGCATTTTTAAACTTCAGCGTAATTCTGAGAACAATGGAAGGGTTCAGAAGCATTTTTAAATGTCAGCAGAATTCCGAGAACAATGGAAGAGTTCCGAAGCATTTTTAAACATCAGCAGAATTCTGGGAACAATGGAAGAGTTCCGAAGCATTTTTAAACTTCAGCGGAATTCCGAGAACAATGGATGAGTTCCAAAGCATTTTTAAACTTCAGAAGAATTCCAGGAACAATGGAAGAGTTCCGAAGCATTTTTAAACTTTGGCGGATTTCCGAGAACAATGGAAGAGTTCCGAAGCATTTTTAAACGTCTGCAGAATTCCGAGAACAATGGAAGAATTCCGAAGCATTTTTAAACGTCAGCGGAATTCCAAGAACAATGGAAGAGTTCCGAAGAATTTTTAAATGTCTGCGAATTTCGAGAACCATGGAAGAGTTCTGAAGGATTTTTAAACATCAGCGGAATTCCGTGAACATTGGAAGAGTTCCGAAGCATTTTTAAACTTCAGTGGAATTCTGAGAACAATGGAAGAGTTATGTAGCATTTTTAAACTTCAGAAGAATTCCGAAAACAATGCAAGAGTTGCAATGCATTTTTAAACGTCAGCAGAATTCCGAGAAAACTGGAAGAGTTCCGAAGAATTTTTAAACGTCAGTGGAATTCCTTGAACAATGAAAGAGATCAAAAGCATTTTTAAACTTCAAAAGAATTCCGGGAACAATGGAAGAGTTCCAAAGCATTTTTAAATGTCAGCAGAATTCCGAGAACAATGGAAGAGTTCCGAAGAATTTTTAAACATCAGCAGAATTCTGGGAACAAGGGAAGAGTTCCGAAGCATTTTTAAACTTCAGCGGAATTCCGAGAACAATGGTTGAGTTCCGAAGCATTTTTAAACATCAGCAGAATTCCGGGAACAATGGAAGAGTTCCGAAGCATTTTTAAACTTCAGAAGAATTCCAGGAACAATGGAAGAGTTCCAAAGCATTTTGAAACTTAAGAAGAATTCCAGGAACAATGGAAGAGTTCCGAAGCATTTTTAAACTTCAGCGGATTTCCGAGAACAATGGAAGTGTTTCGAAGTATTTTTAAACGCCAGCGGGATTCCGAGAACAATGGAAGAGTTCCGAAGCATTTTTAAACATTTGCAGAATTCCGAGAACAATGGAAGAGTTCCGTAGCATTTTTAAACTTCAGAAGAATTCCAGGAACAATGGAAGAGTTCCAAAGCATTTTGAAACTTCAGAAGAATTCCAGGAACAATGGAAGAGTTCCAAAGCATTTTTAAACTTCAGAAGAATTCCAGGAACAATGGAAGAGTTCCGAAGCATTTTTAAACTTCGGCGGATTTCCGATAACAATGGAAGTGTTCCGAAGTATTTTTAAACGCCAGCGTAATTCCGAGAACAGTGGAAGAGTTCTGAAGGATTATTAAATGTCAGCTGAATTCTGAGAACAATGGAAGAGTTCCGAAGCATTTTTAAACATCAGCGGAATTCCTTGAACAATGAAAGAGATCGGAAGCATTTTTAAACGTAAGCAGAATTTCGGGAACAATGGAAGAGTTCCGAAGCATTTTTAAACGTCTGCAGAATTCCGAGAACAATGGAAGAATTCCGAAGCATTTTTAAACGTCAGCGGAATTCCGAGAACAATGGAAGAGTTCCGAAGAATTTTTAAATGTCAGCGAATTTCGAGAACCATGGAAGAGTTCCGAAGGATTTTTAAACATCAGCGGAATTCCGTGAACATTTTAAGAGTTCCGAAGCATTTTTAAACTTCAGTGGAATTCTGAGAACAATGGAAGAGTTATGTAGCATTTTTAAACTTCAGAAGAATTCCAGTAACAATGGAAGAGTTTCAAAGCAATTTTAAACTTCAGCAGAATTCCGAGAACAATGGAAGAGTTCTGAAACATTTTTAAACATCAGCAGAATTTCCAGAATAATGGAAGAGTTCCGAAGGATTTTTAAACATCAGCGGAATTCCGTGAACATTGGAAGAGTTCCGAAGCATTTTTAAACTTCAGTGGAATTCTGAGAACAATGGAAGAGTTATGTAGCATTTTTAAACATCAGCAAAATTTCCAGAATAATGGAAGAGTTCCGAAGCATTTTTAAATGTCAGCAGAATTCCCAGAACAATGGAAGAGTTCCGAAGGATTTTTAAACGTCAGCGGAATTCCGAGAACAATGGAAGAGTTCAGAAGCATTTTTAAACTCCGGCGGATTTCCGAGAACAATGGAAGTGTTCAGAAGCATTTTTAAACTTCAGCGTAATTCTGAGAACAATGGAAGGGTTCAGAAGCATTTTTAAACTTCAGCAGAATTCCGAAAACAATGCAAGAGTTGCAATGCATTTTTAAACGTCAGCAGAATTCCGAGAAAACTGGAAGAGTTCCGGAGAATTTTTAAATGTCAGCAGAATTTCGAGAACAATGGAAGAGTTCCGAAGCATTTTTAAACATCAGCAGAATTCTGGGAACAATGGAAGAGTTCCGAAGCATTTTTAAACTTTAGCGGAATTCCGAGAAAAATGGATGAGTTCGGAAGCATTTTTAAACATCAGCAGAATTCCGGGAACAATGGAAGAGTTCCGAAGAATTTTTAAACGTCAGTGGAATTCCTTGAACAATGAAAGAGATCAAAAGCATTTTTAAACTTCAAAAGAATTCCGGGAACAATGGAAGTGTTCCAAAGCATTTTTAAATGTCAGCAGAATTCTGGGAACAAGGGAAGAGTTCCGAAGCATTTTTAAACTTCAGCGGAATTCCGAGAACAATGGTTGAGTTCCGAAGCATTTTTAAACATCAGCAGAATTCCGGGAACAATGGAAGAGTTCCGAAGCATTTTTAAACTTCAGAAGAATTCCAGGAACAATGGAAGAGTTCCAAAGCATTTTGAAACTTCAGAAGAATTCCAGGAACAATGGAAGAGTTCCGAAGCATTTTTAAACTTCAGCGGATTTCCGAGAACAATGGAAGTGTTCCGAAGTATTTTTAAACGCCAGCGGGATTCCGAGAACAATGGAAGAGTTCCGAAGCATTTTTAAACATTTGCAGAATTCCGAGAACAATGGAAGAGTTCCGTAGCATTTTTAAACTTCAGAAGAATTCCAGGAACAATGGAAGAGTTCCAAAGCATTTTGAAACTTCAGAAGAATTCCAGGAACAATGGAAGAGTTCCGAAGCATTTTTAAACTTCGGCGGAGTTCCGAGAACAATGGAAGTTTTCCGAAATATTTTTAAACGCCAGCGGGATTCCGAGAACAATGGAAGAGTTCCGAAGAATTTTTAAATGTCAGCGAATTTCGAGAACCATGGAAGAGTTCCGAAGGATTTTTAAACATCAGTGGAATTCCGTGAACATTTTAAGAGTTCCGAAGCATTTTTAAACTTCAGTGGAATTCTGAGAACAATGGAAGAGTTATGTAGCATTTTTAAACTTCAGAAGAATTCCAGTAACAATGGAAGAGTTTCAAAGCAATTTTAAACTTCAGCAGAATTCCGAGAACAATGGAAGAGTTCTGAAACATTTTTAAACATCAGCAGAATTTCCAGAATAATGGAAGAGTTCCGAAGCATTTTTAAACGTCTGCAGAATTCCGAGAACAATGGAACAGTTCCGAAGGATTTTTAAATGTCAGCAGAATTCCCAGAACAATGGAAGAGTTCCGAAGGATTTTTAAATGTCAGCAGAATTTCGAGAACAATGGAAGAGTTCCGAAGCATTTTTAAACTTCAGTGGAATTCTGAGAACAATGGAAGAGTTCCGTAGCATTTTTAAACTTCAGAAGAATTCCAGGAACAATGGAAGAGTTCCAAAGCATTTTTAAACTTTAGCGGAATTCCGAGAACAATGGATGAGTTCCGAAGCATTTTTAAACATCAGCAGAATTCCGGGAACAATGGAAGAGTTCCGAAGCATTTTTAAACTTCAGAAGAATTCCAGGAACAATGGAAGAGTTCCAAAGCATTTTGAAACTTCAGAAGAATTCCAGGAACAATGGAAGAGTTCCGAAGCATTTTTAAACTTCAGCGGATTTCCGAGAACAATGGAAGTGTTCCGAAGTATTTTTAAACGCCAGCGGGATTCCGAGAACTATGGAAGAGTTCCGAAGCATTTTTAAACGTTTGCAGAATTCCGAGAACAATGGAAGAGTTCCGTAGCATTTTTAAACTTCAGAAGAATTCCAGGAACAATGAAAGAGTTCCGAAGCATTTTTAAACGTCAGCAGAATTCCTTGAACAATGAAAGAGTTCGGAAGCATTTTTAAACGTCAGCAGAATTCCGGGAACAATGGAACAGTTCCGAAGAATTTTTAAACGTCAGTGGAATTCCTTGAACAATGAAAGAGATCAGAAGCATTTTTAAACTTCAAAAGAATTCCGGGAACAATGGAAGAGTTCCGAAGCATTTTTAACTGTCAGCAGAATTCCGAGAACAATGGAAGAGTTCCGAAGCATTTTTAAACATCAGCAGAATTCTGGGAACAATGGAAGAGTTCCGAAGCATTTTTAAACTTCAGCGGAATTCCGAGAACAATGGATGAGTTCCAAAGCATTTTTAAACTTCAGAAGAATTCCAGGAACAATGGAAGAGTTCCGAAGCATTTTTAAACGTCAGCGGAATTCCAAGAACAATGGAAGAGTTCCGAAGAATTTTTAAACTTCAGATGAATTCCAGGAACAATGGAAGAGTTCCGAAGCATTTTTAAACTTCAGTGGAATTCTGAGAACAATGGAAGAGTTATGTAGCATTTTTAAACTTCAGAAGAATTCCAGGAACAATGGAAGAGTTCCAAAGCATTTTTAAACTTCAGAAGAATTCCAGGAACAATGGAAGAGTTCCAAAGCATTTTTAAACTTCAGAAGAATTCCAGGAACAATGGAAGAGTTCCGAAGCATTTTTAAACTTCGGCGGATTTCCGATAACAATGGAAGTGTTCCGAAGTATTTTTAAACGCCAGCGTAATTCCGAGAACAGTGGAAGAGTTCTGAAGGATTATTAAATGTCAGCTGAATTCTGAGAACAATGGAAGAGTTCCGAAGCATTTTTAAACATCAGCGGAATTCCTTGAACAATGAAAGAGATCGGAAGCATTTTTAAACGTCAGCAGAATTTCGGGAACAATGGAAGAGTTCCGAAGCATTTTTAAACGTCTGCAGAATTCCGAGAACAATGGAAGAATTCCGAAGCAGTTTTAAACGTCAGCGGAATTCCGAGAACAATGGAAGAGTTCCGAAGAATTTTTAAATGTCAGCGAATTTCGAGAACCATGGAAGAGTTCCGAAGGATTTTTAAACATCAGCGGAATTCCGTGAACATTTTAAGAGTTCCGAAGCATTTTTAAACTTCAGTGGAATTCTGAGAACAATGGAAGAGTTATGTAGCATTTTTAAACTTCAGAAGAATTCCAGTAACAATGGAAGAGTTTCAAAGCAATTTTAAACTTCAGCAGAATTCCGAGAACAATGGAAGAGTTCTGAAACATTTTTAAACATCAGCAGAATTTCCAGAATAATGGAAGAGTTCCGAAGCATTTTTAAACGTCTGCAGAATTCCGAGAACAATGGAACAGTTCCGAAGGATTTTTAAATGTCAGCAGAATTCCCAGAACAATGGAAGAGTTCCGAAGGATTTTTAAACGTCAGCGGAATTCCGAGAACAATGGAAGAGTTCAGAAGCATTTTTAAACTCCGGCGGATTTCCGAGAACAATGGAAGTGTTCAGAAGCATTTTTAAACTTCAGCGTAATTCTGAGAACAATGGAAGGGTTCAGAAGCATTTTTAAACTTCAGCAGAATTCCGAAAACAATGCAAGAGTTGCAATGCATTTTTAAACGTCAGCAGAATTCCGAGAAAAATGGAAGAGTTCCGAAGGATTTTTAAATGTCAGCAGAATTTCCAGAACAATGGAAGAGTTCCGAAGCATTTTTAAACTTCAGTGGAATTCTGAGAACAATGGAAGAGTTCCGTAGCATTTTTAAACTTCAGAAGAATTCCAGGAACAATGGAAGAGTTCCGAAGCATTTTCAAACGTCAGCAGAATTCCTTGAACAATGAAAGAGTTCGGAAGCATTTTTAAACGTCAGCAGTATTCCGGGAACAATGGAACAGTTCCGAAGAATTTTTAAACGTCAGTGGAATTCCTTGAACAATGAAAGAGATCAGAAGCATTTTTAAACTTCAAAAGAATTCTGGGAACAATGGAAGAGTTCCGAAGCATTTTTAAATGTCAGCAGAATTCCGAGAACAATGGAAGAGTTCCGAAGCATTTTTAAACATCAGCAGAATTCTGGGAACAATGGAAGAGTTCCGAAGCATTTTTAAACTTTAGCGGAATTCCGAGAACAATGGATGAGTTCCGAAGCATTTTTAAACATCAGCAGAATTCCGGGAACAATGGAAGAGTTCCGAAGCATTTTTAAACTTCAGAAGAATTCCAGGAACAATGGAAGAGTTCCAAAGCATTTTGAAACTTCAGAAGAATTCCAGGAACAATGGAAGAGTTCCGAAGCATTTTTAAACTTCAGCGGATTTCCGAGAACAATGGAAGTGTTCCGAAGTATTTTTAAACGCCAGCGGGATTCCGTGAACTATGGAAGAGTTCCGAAGCATTTTTAAACGTTTGCAGAATTCCGAGAACAATGGAAGAGTTCCGTAGCATTTTTAAACTTCAGAAGAATTCCAGGAACAATGGAAGAGTTCAGAAGCATTTTTAAACGTCAGCAGTATTCCGGGAACAATGGAACAGTTCCGAAGAATTTTTAAACGTCAGTGGAATTCCTTGAACAATGAAAGAGATCAGAAGCATTTTTAAACTTCAAAAGAATTCCGGGAACAATGGAAGAGTTCCGAAGCATTTTTAAATGTCAGCAGAATTCCGAGAACAATGGAAGAGTTCCGAAGCATTTTTAAACATCAGCAGAATTCTGGGAACAATGGAAGAGTTCCGAAGCATTTTTAAACTTTAGCGGAATTCCGAGAACAATGGATGAGTTCCGAAGCATTTTTAAACATCAGCAGAATTCCGGGAACAATGGAAGAGTTCCGAAGCATTTTTAAACTTCAGAAGAATTCCAGGAACAATGGAAGAGTTCCAAAGCATTTTGAAACTTCAGAAGAATTCCAGGAACAATGGAAGAGTTCCGAAGCATTTTTAAGCTTCAGCGGATTTCCGAGAACAATGGAAGTGTTCCGAAGTATTTTTAAACGCCAGCGGGATTCCGAGAACTATGGAAGAGTTCCGAAGCATTTTTAAACGTTTGCAGAATTCCGAGAACAATGGAAGAGTTCCGTAGCATTTTTAAACTTCAGAAGAATTCCAGGAACAATGAAAGAGTTCCGAAGCATTTTTAAACGTCAGCAGAATTCCTTGAACAATGAAAGAGTTCGGAAGCATTTTTAAACGTCAGCAGAATTCCGGGAACAATGGAACAGTTCCGAAGAATTTTTAAACGTCAGTGGAATTCCTTGAACAATGAAAGAGATCAGAAGCATTTTTAAACTTCAAAAGAATTCCGGGAACAATGGAAGAGTTCCGAAGCATTTTTAAATGTCAGCAGAATTCCGAGAACAATGGAAGAGTTCCGAAGCATTTTTAAACATCAGCAGAATTCTGGGAACAATGGAAGAGTTCCGAAGCATTTTTAAACTTCAGCGGAATTCCGAGAACAATGGATGAGTTCCAAAGCATTTTTAAACTTCAGAAGAATTCCAGGAACAATGGAAGAGTTCCGAAGCATTTTTAAACTTTGGCGGATTTCCGAGAACAATGGAAGAGTTCCGAAGCATTTTTAAACGTCTGCAGAATTCCGAGAACAATGGAAGAATTCCGAAGCATTTTTAAACGTCAGCGGAATTCCAAGAACAATGGAAGAGTTCCGAAGAATTTTTAAATGTCTGCGAATTTCGAGAACCATGGAAGAGTTCTGAAGGATTTTTAAACATCAGCGGAATTCCGTGAACATTGGAAGAGTTCCGAAGCATTTTTAAACTTCAGTGGAATTCTGAGAACAATGGAAGAGTTATGTAGCATTTTTAAACTTCAGAAGAATTCCAGGAACAATGGAAGAGTTCCAAAGCATTTTTAAACTTCAGAAGAATTCCAGGAACAATGGAAGAGTTCCGAAGCATTTTTAAACTTCGGCGGATTTCCGATAACAATGGAAGTGTTCCGAAGTATTTTTAAACGCCAGCGTAATTCCGAGAACAGTGGAAGAGTTCTGAAGGATTATTAAATGTCAGCTGAATTCTGAGAGCAATGGAAGAGTTCCGAAGCATTTTTAAACATCAGCGGAATTCCTTGAACAATGAAAGAGATCGGAAGCATTTTTAAACGTCAGCAGAATTTCGGGAACAATGGAAGAGTTCCGAAGCATTTTTAAACGTCTGCAGAATTCCGAGAACAATGGAAGAATTCCGAAGCATTTTTAAACGTCAGCGGAATTCCGAGAACAATGGAAGAGTTCCGAAGAATTTTTAAATGTCAGCGAATTTCGAGAACCATGGAAGAGTTCCGAAGGATTTTTAAACATCAGCGGAATTCCGTGAACATTTTAAGAGTTCCGAAGCATTTTTAAACTTCAGTGGAATTCTGAGAACAATGGAAGAGTTATGTAGCATTTTTAAACTTCAGAAGAATTCCAGTAACAATGGAAGAGTTTCAAAGCAATTTTAAACTTCAGCAGAATTCCGAGAACAATGGAAGAGTTCTGAAACATTTTTAAACATCAGCAGAATTTCCAGAATAATGGAAGAGTTCCGAAGCATTTTTAAACGTCTGCACAATTCCGAGAACAATGGAACAGTTCCGAAGGATTTTTAAATGTCAGCAGAATTCCCAGAACAATGGAAGAGTTCCGAAGGATTTTTAAACGTCAGCGGAATTCCGTGAACATTTTAAGAGTTCCGAAGCATTTTTAAACTTCAGTGGAATTCTGAGAACAATGGAAGAGTTATGTAGCATTTTTAAACTTCAGAAGAATTCCAGTAACAATGGAAGAGTTTCAAAGCAATTTTAAACTTCAGCAGAATTCCGAGAACAATGGAAGAGTTCTGAAACATTTTTAAACATCAGCAGAATTTCCAGAATAATGGAAGAGTTCCGAAGCATTTTTAAACGTCTGCAGAATTCCGAGAACAATGGAACAGTTCCGAAGGATTTTTAAATGTCAGCAGAATTCCCAGAACAATGGAAGAGTTCCGAAGGATTTTTAAACGTCAGCGGAATTCCGAGAACAATGGAAGAGTTCAGAAGCATTTTTAAACTCCGGCGGATTTCCGAGAACAATGGAAGTGTTCAGAAGCATTTTTAAACTTCAGCGTAATTCTGAGAACAATGGAAGGGTTCAGAAGCATTTTTAAACTTCAGCAGAATTCCGAAAACAATGCAAGAGTTGCAATGCATTTTTAAACGTCAGCAGAATTCCGAGAAAAATGGAAGAGTTCCGAAGGATTTTTAAATGTCAGCAGAATTTCCAGAACAATGGAAGAGTTCCGAAGCATTTTTAAACTTCAGTGGAATTCTGAGAACAATGGAAGAGTTCCGTAGCATTTTTAAACTTCAGAAGAATTCCAGGAACAATGGAAGAGTTCCGAAGCATTTTCAAACGTCAGCAGAATTCCTTGAACAATGAAAGAGTTCGGAAGCATTTTTAAACGTCAGCAGTATTCCGGGAACAATGGAACAGTTCCGAAGAATTTTTAAACGTCAGTGGAATTCCTTGAACAATGAAAGAGATCAGAAGCATTTTTAAACTTCAAAAGAATTCTGGGAACAATGGAAGAGTTCCGAAGCATTTTTAAATGTCAGCAGAATTCCGAGAACAATGGAAGAGTTCCGAAGCATTTTTAAACATCAGCAGAATTCTGGGAACAATGGAAGAGTTCCGAAGCATTTTTAAACTTTAGCGGAATTCCGAGAACAATGGATGAGTTCCGAAGCATTTTTAAACATCAGCAGAATTCCGGGAACAATGGAAGAGTTCCGAAGCATTTTTAAACTTCAGAAGAATTCCAGGAACAATGGAAGAGTTCCAAAGCATTTTGAAACTTCAGAAGAATTCCAGGAACAATGGAAGAGTTCCGAAGCATTTTTAAACTTCAGCGGATTTCCGAGAACAATGGAAGTGTTCCGAAGTATTTTTAAACGCCAGCGGGATTCCGTGAACTATGGAAGAGTTCCGAAGCATTTTTAAACGTTTGCAGAATTCCGAGAACAATGGAAGAGTTCCGTAGCATTTTTAAACTTCAGAAGAATTCCAGGAACAATGGAAGAGTTCAGAAGCATTTTTAAACGTCAGCAGTATTCCGGGAACAATGGAACAGTTCCGAAGAATTTTTAAACGTCAGTGGAATTCCTTGAACAATGAAAGAGATCAGAAGCATTTTTAAACTTCAAAAGAATTCCGGGAACAATGGAAGAGTTCCGAAGCATTTTTAAATGTCAGCAGAATTCCGAGAACAATGGAAGAGTTCCGAAGCATTTTTAAACATCAGCAGAATTCTGGGAACAATGGAAGAGTTCCGAAGCATTTTTAAACTTTAGCGGAATTCCAAGAACAATGGATGAGTTCCGAAGCATTTTTAAACATCAGCAGAATTCCGGGAACAATGGAAGAGTTCCGAAGCATTTTTAAACTTCAGAAGAATTCCAGGAACAATGGAAGAGTTCCAAAGCATTTTGAAACTTCAGAAGAATTCCAGGAACAATGGAAGAGTTCCGAAGCATTTTTAAGCTTCAGCGGATTTCCGAGAACAATGGAAGTGTTCCGAAGTATTTTTAAACGCCAGCGGGATTCCGAGAACTATGGAAGAGTTCCGAAGCATTTTTAAACGTTTGCAGAATTCCGAGAACAATGGAAGAGTTCCGTAGCATTTTTAAACTTCAGAAGAATTCCAGGAACAATGAAAGAGTTCCGAAGCATTTTTAAACGTCAGCAGAATTCCTTGAACAATGAAAGAGTTCGGAAGCATTTTTAAACGTCAGCAGAATTCCGGGAACAATGGAACAGTTCCGAAGAATTTTTAAACGTCAGTGGAATTCCTTGAACAATGAAAGAGATCAGAAGCATTTTTAAACTTCAAAAGAATTCCGGGAACAATGGAAGAGTTCCGAAGCATTTTTAAATGTCAGCAGAATTCCGAGAACAATGGAAGAGTTCCGAAGCATTTTTAAACATCAGCAGAATTCTGGGAACAATGGAAGAGTTCCGAAGCATTTTTAAACTTCAGCGGAATTCCGAGAACAATGGATGAGTTCCAAAGCATTTTTAAACTTCAGAAGAATTCCAGGAACAATGGAAGAGTTCCGAAGCATTTTTAAACTTTGGCGGATTTCCGAGAACAATGGAAGAGTTCCGAAGCATTTTTAAACGTCAGCGGAATTCCAAGAACAATGGAAGAGTTCCGAAGAATTTTTAAATGTCTGCGAATTTCGAGAACCATGGAAGAGTTCTGAAGGATTTTTAAACATCAGCGGAATTCCGTGAACATTGGAAGAGTTCCGAAGCATTTTTAAACTTCAGTGGAATTCTGAGAACAATGGAAGAGTTATGTAGCATTTTTAAACTTCAGAAGAATTCCAGGAACAATGGAAGAGTTCCAAAGCATTTTTAAACTTCAGAAGAATTCCAGGAACAATGGAAGAGTTCCGAAGCATTTTTAAACTTCGGCGGATTTCCGATAACAATGGAAGTGTTCCGAAGTATTTTTAAACGCCAGCGTAATTCCGAGAACAGTGGAAGAGTTCTGAAGGATTATTAAATGTCAGCTGAATTCTGAGAGCAATGGAAGAGTTCCGAAGCATTTTTAAACATCAGCGGAATTCCTTGAACAATGAAAGAGATCGGAAGCATTTTTAAACGTCAGCAGAATTTCGGGAACAATGGAAGAGTTCCGAAGCATTTTTAAACGTCTGCAGAATTCCGAGAACAATGGAAGAATTCCGAAGCATTTTTAAACGTCAGCGGAATTCCGAGAACAATGGAAGAGTTCCGAAGAATTTTTAAATGTCAGCGAATTTCGAGAACCATGGAAGAGTTCCGAAGGATTTTTAAACATCAGCGGAATTCCGTGAACATTTTAAGAGTTCCGAAGCATTTTTAAACTTCAGTGGAATTCTGAGAACAATGGAAGAGTTATGTAGCATTTTTAAACTTCAGAAGAATTCCAGTAACAATGGAAGAGTTTCAAAGCAATTTTAAACTTCAGCAGAATTCCGAGAACAATGGAAGAGTTCTGAAACATTTTTAAACATCAGCAGAATTTCCAGAATAATGGAAGAGTTCCGAAGCATTTTTAAACGTCTGCACAATTCCGAGAACAATGGAACAGTTCCGAAGGATTTTTAAATGTCAGCAGAATTCCCAGAACAATGGAAGAGTTCCGAAGGATTTTTAAACGTCAGCGGAATTCCGAGAACAATGGAAGAGTTCAGAAGCATTTTTAAACTCCGGCGGATTTCCGAGAACAATGGAAGTGTTCAGAAGCATTTTTAAACGTCTGCAGAATTCCGAGAACAATGGAAGAATTCCGAAGCATTTTTAAACGTCAGCGGAATTCCGAGAACAATGGAAGAGTTCCGAAGAATTTTTAAATGTCAGCGAATTTCGAGAACCATGGAAGAGTTCCGAAGGATTTTTAAACATCAGCGGAATTCCGTGAACATTGGAAGAGTTCCGAAGCATTTTTAAACTTCAGTGGAATTCTGAGAACAATGGAAGAGTTATGTAGCATTTTTAAACATCAGCAGAATTTCCAGAATAATGGAAGAGTTCCGAAGCATTTTTAAATGTCAGCAGAATTCCCAGAACAATGGAAGAGTTCCGAAGGATTTTTAAACGTCAGCGGAATTCCGAGAACAATGGAAGAGTTCAGAAGCATTTTTAAACTCCGGCGTATTTCCGAGAACAATGGAAGTGTTCAGAAGCATTTTTAAACTTCAGCGTAATTCTGAGAACAATGGAAGGGTTCAGAAGCATTTTTAAACTTCAGCAGAATTCCGAAAACAATGCAAGAGTTGCAATGCATTTTTAAACGTCAGCAGAATTCCGAGAAAACTGGAAGAGTTCCGAAGAATTTTTAAATGTCAGCAGAATTTCGAGAACAATGGAAGAGTTCCGAAGCATTTTTAAACTTTAGCGGAATTCCGAGAAAAATGGATGAGTTCGGAAGCATTTTTAAACGTCAGCAGAATTCCGGGAACAATGGAACAGTTCCGAAGAATTTTTAAACGTCAGTGGAATTCCTTGAACAATGAAAGAGATCAAAAGCATTTTTAAACTTCAAAAGAATTCCGGGAACAATGGAAGAGTTCCAAAGCATTTTTAAATGTCAGCAGAATTCCGAGAACAATGGAAGAGTTCCGAAGAATTTTTAAACATCAGCAGAATTCTGGGAACAAGGGAAGAGTTCCGAAGCATTTTTAAACTTCAGCGGAATTCCGAGAACAATGGTTGAGTTCCGAAGCATTTTTAAACATCAGCAGAATTCCGGGAACAATGGAAGAGTTCCGAAGCATTTTTAAACTTCAGAAGAATTCCACGAACAATGGAAGAGTTCCAAAGCATTTTGAAACTTCAGAAGAATTCCAGGAACAATGGAAGAGTTCCGAAGCATTTTTAAACTTCAGCGGATTTCCGAGAACAATGGAAGTGTTCCGAAGTATTTTTAAACGCCAGCGGGATTCCGAGAACAATGGAAGAGTTCCGAAGCATTTTTAAACATTTGCAGAATTCCGAGAACAATGGAAGAGTTCCGTAGCATTTTTAAACTTCAGAAGAATTCCAGGAACAATGGAAGAGTTCCAAAGCATTTTGAAACTTCAGAAGAATTCCAGGAACAATGGAAGAGTTCCGAAGCATTTTTAAACTTCGGCGGAGTTCCGAGAACAATGGAAGTTTTCCGAAGTATTTTTAAACGCCAGCGGGATTCCGAGAACAATGGAAGAGTTCCGAAGAATTTTTAAATGTCAGCGAATTTCGAGAACCATGGAAGAGTTCCGAAGGATTTTTAAACATCAGTGGAATTCCGTGAACATTTTAAGAGTTCCGAAGCATTTTTAAACTTCAGTGGAATTCTGAGAACAATGGAAGAGTTATGTAGCATTTTTAAACTTCAGAAGAATTCCAGTAACAATGGAAGAGTTTCAAAGCAATTTTAAACTTCAGCAGAATTCCGAGAACAATGGAAGAGTTCTGAAACATTTTTAAACATCAGCAGAATTTCCAGAATAATGGAAGAGTTCCGAAGCATTTTTAAACGTCTGCAGAATTCCGAGAACAATGGAACAGTTCCGAAGGATTTTTAAATGTCAGCAGAATTCCCAGAATAATGGAAGAGTTCCGAAGGATTTTTAAATGTCAGCAGAATTTCGAGAACAATGGAAGAGTTCCGAAGCATTTTTAAACTTCAGTGGAATTCTGAGAACAATGGAAGAGTTCCGTAGCATTTTTAAACTTCAGAAGAATTCCAGGAACAATGGAAGAGTTCCGAAGCATTTTTAAACTTTAGCGGAATTCCGAGAACAATGGATGAGTTCCGAAGCATTTTTAAACATCAGCAGAATTCCGGGAACAATGGAAGAGTTCCGAAGCATTTTTAAACTTCAGAAGAATTCCAGGAACAATGGAAGAGTTCCAAAGCATTTTGAAACTTCAGAAGAATTCCAGGAACAATGGAAGAGTTCCGAAGCATTTTTAAACTTCAGCGGATTTCCGAGAACAATGGAAGTGTTCCGAAGTATTTTTAAACGCCAGCGGGATTCCGAGAACTATGGAAGAGTTCCGAAGCATTTTTAAACATTTGCAGAATTCCGAGAACAATGGAAGAGTTCCGTAGCATTTTTAAACTTCAGAAGAATTCCAGGAACAATGAAAGAGTTCCGAAGCATTTTTAAACGTCAGCAGAATTCCTTGAACAATGAAAGAGTTCGGAAGCATTTTTAAACGTCAGCAGAATTCCGGGAACAATGGAACAGTTCCGAAGAATTTTTAAACGTCAGTGGAATTCCTTGAACAATGAAAGAGATCAGAAGCATTTTTAAACTTCAAAAGAATTCCGGGAACAATGGAAGAGTTCCGAAGCATTTTTAACTGTCAGCAGAATTCCGAGAACAATGGAAGAGTTCCGAAGCATTTTTAAACATCAGCAGAATTCTGGGAACAATGGAAGAGTTCCGAAGCATTTTTAAACTTCAGCGGAATTCCGAGAACAATGGATGAGTTCCAAAGCATTTTTAAACTTCAGAAGAATTCCAGGAACAATGGAAGAGTTCCGAAGCATTTTTAAACTTTGGCGGATTTCCGAGAACAATGGAAGAGTTCCGAAGCATTTTTAAACGTCTGCAGAATTCCGAGAACAATGGAAGAATTCCGAAGCATTTTTAAACGTCAGCGGAATTCCAAGAACAATGGAAGAGTTCCGAAGAATTTTTAAATGTCTGCGAATTTCGAGAACCATGGAAGAGTTCTGAAGGATTTTTAAACATCAGCAGAATTCCGTGAACATTGGAAGAGTTCCGAAGCATTTTTAAACTTCAGTGGAATTCTGAGAACAATGGAAGAGTTATGTAGCATTTTTAAACTTCAGAAGAATTCCAGGAACAATGGAAGAGTTCCAAAGCATTTTTAAACTTCAGAAGAATTCCAGGAACAATGGAAGAGTTCCGAAGCATTTTTAAACTTCGGCGGATTTCCGATAACAATGGAAGTGTTCCGAAGTATTTTTAAACGCCAGCGTAATTCCGAGAACAGTGGAAGAGTTCTGAAGGATTATTAAATGTCAGCTGAATTCTGAGAACAATGGAAGAGTTCCGAAGCATTTTTAAACATCAGCGGAATTCCTTGAACAATGAAAGAGATCGGAAGCATTTTTAAACGTCAGCAGAATTTCGGGAACAATGGAAGAGTTCCGAAGCATTTTTAAACGTCTGCAGAATTCCGAGAACAATGGAAGAATTCCGAAGCATTTTTAAACGTCAGCGGAATTCCGAGAACAATGGAAGAGTTCCGAAGAATTTTTAAATGTCAGCGAATTTCGAGAACCATGGAAGAGTTCCGAAGGATTTTTAAACATCAGCGGAATTCCGTGAACATTTTAAGAGTTCCGAAGCATTTTTAAACTTCAGTGGAATTCTGAGAACAATGGAAGAGTTATGTAGCATTTTTAAACTTCAGAAGAATTCCAGTAACAATGGAAGAGTTTCAAAGCAATTTTAAACTTCAGCAGAATTCCGAGAACAATGGAAGAGTTCTGAAACATTTTTAAACATCAGCAGAATTTCCAGAATAATGGAAGAGTTCCGAAGCATTTTTAAACGTCTGCACAATTCCGAGAACAATGGAACAGTTCCGAAGGATTTTTAAATGTCAGCAGAATTCCCAGAACAATGGAAGAGTTCCGAAGGATTTTTAAACGTCAGCGGAATTCCGAGAACAATGGAAGAGTTCAGAAGCATTTTTAAACTCCGGCGGATTTCCGAGAACAATGGAAGTGTTCAGAAGCATTTTTAAACGTCTGCAGAATTCCGAGAACAATGGAAGAATTCCGAAGCATTTTTAAACGTCAGCGGAATTCCGAGAACAATGGAAGAGTTCCGAAGAATTTTTAAATGTCAGCGAATTTCGAGAACCATGGAAGAGTTCCGAAGGATTTTTAAACATCAGCGGAATTCCGTGAACATTGGAAGAGTTCCGAAGCATTTTTAAACTTCAGTGGAATTCTGAGAACAATGGAAGAGTTATGTAGCATTTTTAAACATCAGCAGAATTTCCAGAATAATGGAAGAGTTCCGAAGCATTTTTAAATGTCAGCAGAATTCCCAGAACAATGGAAGAGTTCCGAAGGATTTTTAAACGTCAGCGGAATTCCGAGAACAATGGAAGAGTTCAGAAGCATTTTTAAACTCCGGCGTATTTCCGAGAACAATGGAAGTGTTCAGAAGCATTTTTAAACTTCAGCGTAATTCTGAGAACAATGGAAGGGTTCAGAAGCATTTTTAAACTTCAGCAGAATTCCGAAAACAATGCAAGAGTTGCAATGCATTTTTAAACGTCAGCAGAATTCCGAGAAAACTGGAAGAGTTCCGAAGAATTTTTAAATGTCAGCAGAATTTCGAGAACAATGGAAGAGTTCCGAAGCATTTTTAAACATCAGCAGAATTCTGGGAACAATGGAAGAGTTCCGAAGCATTTTTAAACTTTAGCGGAATTCCGAGAAAAATGGATGAGTTCGGAAGCATTTTTAAACGTCAGCAGAATTCCGGGAACAATGGAACAGTTCCGAAGAATTTTTAAACGTCAGTGGAATTCCTTGAACAATGAAAGAGATCAAAAGCATTTTTAAACTTCAAAAGAATTCCGGGAACAATGGAAGAGTTCCAAAGCATTTTTAAATGTCAGCAGAATTCCGAGAACAATGGAAGAGTTCCGAAGAATTTTTAAACATCAGCAGAATTCTGGGAACAAGGGAAGAGTTCCGAAGCATTTTTAAACTTCAGCGGAATTCCGAGAACAATGGTTGAGTTCCGAAGCATTTTTAAACATCAGCAGAATTCCGGGAACAATGGAAGAGTTCCGAAGCATTTTTAAACTTCAGAAGAATTCCAGGAACAATGGAAGAGTTCCAAAGCATTTTGAAACTTCAGAAGAATTCCAGGAACAATGGAAGAGTTCCGAAGCATTTTTAAAACTTCAGCGGATTTCCGAGAACAATGGAAGTGTTCCGAAGTATTTTTAAACGCCAGCGGGATTCCGAGAACAATGGAAGAGTTCCGAAGCATTTTTAAACATTTGCAGAATTCCGAGAACAATGGAAGAGTTCCGTAGCATTTTTAAACTTCAGAAGAATTCCAGGAACAATGGAAGAGTTCCAAAGCATTTTGAAACTTCAGAAGAATTCCAGGAACAATGGAAGAGTTCCGAAGCATTTTTAAACTTCGGCGGAGTTCCGAGAACAATGGAAGTTTTCCGAAGTATTTTTATACGCCAGCGGGATTCCGAGAACAATGGAAGAGTTCCGAAGAATTTTTAAATGTCAGCGAATTTCGAGAACCATGGAAGAGTTCCGAAGGATTTTTAAACATCAGTGGAATTCCGTGAACATTTTAAGAGTTCCAAAGCATTTTTAAACTTCAGTGGAATTCTGAGAACAATGGAAGAGTTATGTAGCATTTTTAAACTTCAGAAGAATTCCAGTAACAATGGAAGAGTTTCAAAGCAATTTTAAACTTCAGCAGAATTCCGAGAACAATGGAAGAGTTCTGAAACATTTTTAAACATCAGCAGAATTTCCAGAATAATGGAAGAGTTCCGAAGCATTTTTAAACGTCTGCAGAATTCCGAGAACAATGGAACAGTTCCGAAGGATTTTTAAATGTCAGCAGAATTCCCAGAACAATGGAAGAGTTCCGAAGGATTTTTAAATGTCAGCAGAATTTCGAGAACAATGGAAGAGTTCCGAAGCATTTTTAAACTTCAGTGGAATTCTGAGAACAATGGAAGAGTTCCGTAGCATTTTTAAACTTCAGAAGAATTCCAGGAACAATGGAAGAGTTCCGAAGCATTTTTAAACTTTAGCGGAATTCCGAGAACAATGGATGAGTTCCGAAGCATTTTTAAACATCAGCAGAATTCCGGGAACAATGGAAGAGTTCCGAAGCATTTTTAAACTTCAGAAGAATTCCAGGAACAATGGAAGAGTTCCAAAGCATTTTGAAACTTCAGAAGAATTCCAGGAACAATGGAAGAGTTCCGAAGCATTTTTAAACTTCAGCGGATTTCCGAGAACAATGGAAGTGTTCCGAAGTATTTTTAAACGCCAGCGGGATTCCGAGAACTATGGAAGAGTTCCGAAGCATTTTTAAACGTTTGCAGAATTCCGAGAACAATGGAAGAGTTCCGTAGCATTTTTAAACTTCAGAAGAATTCCAGGAACAATGAAAGAGTTCCGAAGCATTTTTAAACGTCAGCAGAATTCCTTGAACAATGAAAGAGTTCGGAAGCATTTTTAAACGTCAGCAGAATTCCGGGAACAATGGAACAGTTCCGAAGAATTTTTAAACGTCAGTGGAATTCCTTGAACAATGAAAGAGATCAGAAGCATTTTTAAACTTCAAAAGAATTCCGGGAACAATGGAAGAGTTCCGAAGCATTTTTAACTGTCAGCAGAATTCCGAGAACAATGGAAGAGTTCCGAAGCATTTTTAAACATCAGCAGAATTCTGGGAACAATGGAAGAGTTCCGAAGCATTTTTAAACTTCAGCGGAATTCCGAGAACAATGGATGAGTTCCAAAGCATTTTTAAACTTCAGAAGAATTCCAGGAACAATGGAAGAGTTCCGAAGCATTTTTAAACTTTGGCGGATTTCCGAGAACAATGGAAGAGTTCCGAAGCATTTTTAAACGTCTGCAGAATTCCGAGAACAATGGAAGAATTCCGAAGCATTTTTAAACGTCAGCGGAATTCCAAGAACAATGGAAGAGTTCCGAAGAATTTTTAAATGTCTGCGAATTTCGAGAACCATGGAAGAGTTCTGAAGGATTTTTAAACATCAGCAGAATTCCGTGAACATTGGAAGAGTTCCGAAGCATTTTTAAACTTCAGTGGAATTCTGAGAACAATGGAAGAGTTATGTAGCATTTTTAAACTTCAGAAGAATTCCAGGAACAATGGAAGAGTTCCAAAGCATTTTTAAACTTCAGAAGAATTCCAGGAACAATGGAAGAGTTCCGAAGCATTTTTAAACTTCGGCGGATTTCCGATAACAATGGAAGTGTTCCGAAGTATTTTTAAACGCCAGCGTAATTCCGAGAACAGTGGAAGAGTTCTGAAGGATTATTAAATGTCAGCTGAATTCTGAGAACAATGGAAGAGTTCCGAAGCATTTTTAAACATCAGCGGAATTCCTTGAACAATGAAAGAGATCGGAAGCATTTTTAAACGTCAGCAGAATTTCGGGAACAATGGAAGAGTTCCGAAGCATTTTTAAACGTCTGCAGAATTCCGAGA
Organism: Phyllobates terribilis; assembly: GCF_046119375.1. Classification (NCBI taxonomy): domain Eukaryota; kingdom Metazoa; phylum Chordata; class Amphibia; order Anura; family Dendrobatidae; genus Phyllobates; species Phyllobates terribilis. Next base: position 553,674,913 of record NW_027362762.1, read on the forward strand.
ACAATGGAAGAATTCCGAAGCAGTTTTAAACGTCAGCGGAATTCCGAGAACAATGGAAGAGTTCCGAAGAATTTTTAAATGTCAGCGAATTTCGAGAACCATGGAAGAGTTCCGAAGGATTTTTAAACATCAGCGGAATTCCGTGAACATTTTAAGAGTTCCGAAGCATTTTTAAACTTCAGTGGAATTCTGAGAACAATGGAAGAGTTATGTAGCATTTTTAAACTTCAGAAGAATTACAGTAACAATGGAAGAGTTTCAAAGCAATTTTAAACTTCAGCAGAATTCCGAGAACAATGGAAGAGTTCTGAAACATTTTTAAACATCAGCAGAATTTCCAGAATAATGGAAGAGTTCCGAAGCATTTTTAAACGTCTGCAGAATTCCGAGAACAATGGAACAGTTCCGAAGGATTTTTAAATGTCAGCAGAATTCCCAGAACAATGGAAGAGTTCCGAAGGATTTTTAAACGTCAGCGGAATTCCGAGAACAATGGAAGAGTTCAGAAGCATTTTTAAACTCCGGCGGATTTCCGAGAACAATGGAAGTGTTCAGAAGCATTTTTAAACTTCAGCGTAATTCTGAGAACAATGGAAGGGTTCAGAAGCATTTTTAAACTTCAGCAGAATTCCGAAAACAATGCAAGAGTTGCAATGCATTTTTAAACGTCAGCAGAATTCCGAGAAAAATGGAAGAGTTCCGAAGGATTTTTAAATGTCAGCAGAATTTCCAGAATAATGGAAGAGTTCCGAAGCATTTTTAAACGTCTGCAGAATTCCGAGAACAATAGAACAGTTCCGAAGGATTTTTAAATGTCAGCAGAATTCCCAGAACAATGGAAGAGTTCCGAAGGATTTTTAAACGTCAGCGGAATTCCGAGAACAATGGAAGAGTTCAGAAGCATTTTTAAACTCCGGCGGATTTCCGAGAACAATGGAAGTGTTCAGAAGCATTTTTAAACTTCAGCGTAATTCTGAGAACAATGGAAGGGTTCAGAAGCATTTTTAAACTTCAGCAGAATTCCGAAAACAATGCAAGAGTTGCAATGCATTTTTAAACATCAGCAGAATTCCGGGAACAATGGAAGAGTTCCGAAGCATTTTTAAACTTCAGAAGAATTCCAGGAACAATGGAAGAGTTCCAAAGCATTTTGAAACTTCAGAAGAATTCCAGGAACAATGGAAGAGTTCCGAAGCATTTTTAAACTTCAGTGGATTTCCGAGAACAATGGAAGTGTTCCGAAGTATTTTTAAACGCCAGCGGGATTCCGAGAACAATGGAAGAGTTCCGAAGCATTTTTAAACATTTGCAGAATTCCGAGAACAATGGAAGAGTTCCGTAGCATTTTTAAACTTCAGAAGAATTCCAGGAACAATGGAAGAGTTCCAAAGCATTTTGAAACTTCAGAAGAATTCCAGGAACAATGGAAGAGTTCCGAAGCATTTTTAAACTTCGGCGGAGTTCCGAGAACAATGGAAGTTTTCCGAAGTATTTTTAAACGCCAGCGGGATTCCGAGAACAATGGAAGAGTTCCGAAGAATTTTTAAATGTCAGCGAATTTCGAGAACCATGGAAGAGTTCCGAAGGATTTTTAAACATCAGTGGAATTCCGTGAACATTTTAAGAGTTCCGAAGCATTTTTAAACTTCAGAAGAATTCCAGGAACAATGAAAGAGTTCCGAAGCATTTTTAAACGTCAGCAGAATTCCTTGAACAATGAAAGAGTTCGGAAGCATTTTTAAACGTCAGCAGAATTCCGGGAACAATGGAACAGTTCCGAAGAATTTTTAAACGTCAGTGGAATTCCTTGAACAATGAAAGAGATCAGAAGCATTTTTAAACTTCAAAAGAATTCCGGGAACAATGGAAGAGTTCCGAAGCATTTTTAACTGTCAGCAGAATTCCGAGAACAATGGAAGAGTTCCGAAGCATTTTTAAACATCAGCAGAATTCTGGGAACAATGGAAGAGTTCCGAAGCATTTTTAAACTTCAGCGGAATTCCGAGAACAATGGATGAGTTCCAAAGCATTTTTAAACTTCAGAAGAATTCCAGGAACAATGGAAGAGTTCCGAAGCATTTTTAAACTTTGGCGGATTTCCGAGAACAATGGAAGAGTTCCGAAGCATTTTTAAACGTCTGCAGAATTCCGAGAACAATGGAAGAATTCCGAAGCATTTTTAAACGTCAGCGGAATTCCAAGAACAATGGAAGAGTTCCGAAGAATTTTTAAATGTCTGCGAATTTCGAGAACCATGGAAGAGTTCTGAAGGATTTTTAAACATCAGCAGAATTCCGTGAACATTGGAAGAGTTCCGAAGCATTTTTAAACTTCAGTGGAATTCTGAGAACAATGGAAGAGTTATGTAGCATTTTTAAACTTCAGAAGAATTCCAGGAACAATGGAAGAGTTCCAAAGCATTTTTAAACTTCAGAAGAATTCCAGGAACAATGGAAGAGTTCCGAAGCATTTTTAAACTTCGGCGGATTTCCGATAACAATGGAAGTGTTCCGAAGTATTTTTAAACGCCAGCGTAATTCCGAGAACAGTGGAAGAGTTCTGAAGGATTATTAAATGTCAGCTGAATTCTGAGAACAATGGAAGAGTTCCGAAGCATTTTTAAACATCAGCGGAATTCCTTGAACAATGAAAGAGATCGGAAGCATTTTTAAACGTCAGCAGAATTTCGGGAACAATGGAAGAGTTCCGAAGCATTTTTAAACGTCTGCAGAATTCCGAGAACAATGGAAGAATTCCGAAGCAGTTTTAAACGTCAGCGGAATTCCGAGAACAATGGAAGAGTTCCGAAGAATTTTTAAATGTCAGCGAATTTCGAGAACCATGGAAGAGTTCCGAAGGATTTTTAAACATCAGCGGAATTCCGTGAACATTTTAAGAGTTCCGAAGCATTTTTAAACTTCAGTGGAATTCTGAGAACAATGGAAGAGTTATGTAGCATTTTTAAACTTCAGAAGAATTACAGTAACAATGGAAGAGTTTCAAAGCAATTTTAAACTTCAGCAGAATTCCGAGAACAATGGAAGAGTTCTGAAACATTTTTAAACATCAGCAGAATTTCCAGAATAATGGAAGAGTTCCGAAGCATTTTTAAACGTCTGCAGAATTCCGAGAACAATGGAACAGTTCCGAAGGATTTTTAAATGTCAGCAGAATTCCCAGAACAATGGAAGAGTTCCGAAGGATTTTTAAACGTCAGCGGAATTCCGAGAACAATGGAAGAGTTCAGAAGCATTTTTAAACTCCGGCGGATTTCCGAGAACAATGGAAGTGTTCAGAAGCATTTTTAAACTTCAGCGTAATTCTGAGAACAATGGAAGGGTTCAGAAGCATTTTTAAACTTCAGCAGAATTCCGAAAACAATGCAAGAGTTGCAATGCATTTTTAAACGTCAGCAGAATTCCGAGAAAAATGGAAGAGTTCCGAAGGATTTTTAAATGTCAGCAGAATTTCCAGAATAATGGAAGAGTTCCGAAGCATTTTTAAACGTCTGCAGAATTCCGAGAACAATAGAACAGTTCCGAAGGATTTTTAAATGTCAGCAGAATTCCCAGAACAATGGAAGAGTTCCGAAGGATTTTTAAACGTCAGCGGAATTCCGAGAACAATGGAAGAGTTCAGAAGCATTTTTAAACTCCGGCGGATTTCCGAGAACAATGGAAGTGTTCAGAAGCATTTTTAAACTTCAGCGTAATTCTGAGAACAATGGAAGGGTTCAGAAGCATTTTTAAACTTCAGCAGAATTCCGAAAACAATGCAAGAGTTGCAATGCATTTTTAAACATCAGCAGAATTCCGGGAACAATGGAAGAGTTCCGAAGCATTTTTAAACTTCAGAAGAATTCCAGGAACAATGGAAGAGTTCCAAAGCATTTTGAAACTTCAGAAGAATTCCAGGAACAATGGAAGAGTTCCGAAGCATTTTTAAACTTCAGTGGATTTCCGAGAACAATGGAAGTGTTCCGAAGTATTTTTAAACGCCAGCGGGATTCCGAGAACAATGGAAGAGTTCCGAAGCATTTTTAAACATTTGCAGAATTCCGAGAACAATGGAAGAGTTCCGTAGCATTTTTAAACTTCAGAAGAATTCCAGGAACAATGGAAGAGTTCCAAAGCATTTTGAAACTTCAGAAGAATTCCAGGAACAATGGAAGAGTTCCGAAGCATTTTTAAACTTCGGCGGAGTTCCGAGAACAATGGAAGTTTTCCGAAGTATTTTTAAACGCCAGCGGGATTCCGAGAACAATGGAAGAGTTCCGAAGAATTTTTAAATGTCAGCGAATTTCGAGAACCATGGAAGAGTTCCGAAGGATTTTTAAACATCAGTGGAATTCCGTGAACATTTTAAGAGTTCCGAAGCATTTTTAAACTTCAGTGGAATTCTGAGAACAATGGAAGAGTTATGTAGCATTTTTAAACTTCAGAAGAATTCCAGTAACAATGGAAGAGTTTCAAAGCAATTTTAAACTTCAGCAGAATTCCGAGAACAATGGAAGAGTTCTGAAACATTTTTAAACATCAGCAGAATTTCCAGAATAATGGAAGAGTTCCGAAGCATTTTTAAACGTCTGCAGAATTCCGAGAACAATGGAACAGTTCCGAAGGATTTTTAAATGTCAGCAGAATTCCCAGAACAATGGAAGAGTTCCGAAGGATTTTTAAATGTCAGCAGAATTTCGAGAACAATGGAAGAGTTCCGAAGCATTTTTAAACTTCAGTGGAATTCTGAGAACAATGGAAGAGTTCCGTAGCATTTTTAAACTTCAGAAGAATTCCAGGAACAATGGAAGAGTTCCGAAGCATTTTTAAACTTTAGTGGAATTCCGAGAACAATGGATGAGTTCCGAAGCATTTTTAAACATCAGCAGAATTCCGGGAACAATGGAAGAGTTCCGAAGCATTTTTAAACTTCAGAAGAATTCCAGGAACAATGGAAGAGTTCCAAAGCATTTTGAAAGTTCAGAAGAATTCCAGGAACAATGGAAGAGTTCCGAAGCATTTTTAAACTTCAGCGGATTTCCGAGAACAATGGCAGTGTTCCGAAGTATTTTTAAACGCCAGCGGGATTCCGAGAACTATGGAAGAGTTCCGAAGCATTTTTAAACGTTTGCAGAATTCCGAGAACAATGGAAGAGTTCCGTAGCATTTTTAAACTTCAGAAGAATTCCAGGAACAATGAAAGAGTTCCAAAGCATTTTTAAACGTCAGCAGAATTCCTTGAACAATGAAAGAGTTCGGAAGCATTTTTAAACGTCACCAGAATTCCGGGAACAATGGAACAGTTCCGAAGAATTTTTAAACGTCAGTGGAATTCCTTGAACAATGAAAGAGATCAGAAGCATTTTTAAACTTCAAAAGAATTCCGGGAACAATGGAAGAGTTCCGAAGCATTTTTAACCGTCAGCAGAATTCCGAGAACAATGGAAGAGTTCCGAAGCATTTTTAAACATCAGCAGAATTCTGGGAACAATGGAAGAGTTCCAAAGCATTTTTAAACTTCAGAAGAATTCCAGGAACAATGGAAGAGTTCCGAAGCATTTTTAAACTTTGGCGGATTTCCGAGAACAATGGAAGAGTTCCGAAGCATTTTTAAACGTCTGCAGAATTCCGAGAACAATGGAAGAATTCCGAAGCATTTTTAAACGTCAGCGGAATTCCAAGAACAATGGAAGAGTTCCGAAGAATTTTTAAATGTCTGCGAATTTCGAGAACCATGGAAGAGTTCTGAAGGATTTTTAAACATCAGCGGAATTCCGTGAACATTGGAAGAGTTCCGAAGCATTTTTAAACTTCAGTGGAATTCTGAGAACAATGGAAGAGTTATGTAGCATTTTTAAACTTCAGAAGAATTCCAGGAACAATGGAAGAGTTCCAAAGCATTTTTAAACTTCAGAAGAATTCCAGGAACAATGGAAGAGTTCCGAAGCATTTTTAAACTTCGGCGGATTTCCGATAACAATGGAAGTGTTCCGAAGTATTTTTAAACGCCAGCGTAATTCCGAGAACAGTGGAAGAGTTCTGAAGGATTATTAAATGTCAGCTGAATTCTGAGAACAATGGAAGAGTTCCGAAGCATTCTTAAACATCAGCGGAATTCCTTGAACAATGAAAGAGATCGGAAGCATTTTTAAACGTCAGCAGAATTTCGGGAACAATGGAAGAGTTCCGAAGCATTTTTAAACGTCTGCAGAATTCCGAGAACAATGGAAGAATTCCGAAGCAGTTTTAAACGTCAGCGGAATTCCGAGAACAATGGAAGAGTTCCGAAGAATTTTTAAATGTCAGCGAATTTCGAGAACCATGGAAGAGTTCCGAAGGATTTTTAAACATCAGCGGAATTCCGTGAACATTTTAAGAGTTCCGAAGCATTTTTAAACTTCAGTGGAATTCTGAGAACAATGGAAGAGTTATGTAGCATTTTTAAACTTCAGAAGAATTCCAGTAACAATGGAAGAGTTTCAAAGCAATTTTAAACTTCAGCAGAATTCCGAGAACAATGGAAGAGTTCTGAAACATTTTTAAACATCAGCAGAATTTCCAGAATAATGGAAGAGTTCCGAAGCATTTTTAAACGTCTGCAGAATTCCGAGAACAATGGAACAGTTCCGAAGGATTTTTAAATGTCAGCAGAATTCCCAGAACAATGGAAGAGTTCCGAAGGATTTTTAAACGTCAGCGGAATTCCGAGAACAATGGAAGAGTTCAGAAGCATTTTTAAACTCCGGCGGATTTCCGAGAACAATGGAAGTGTTCAGAAGCATTTTTAAACTTCAGCGTAATTCTGAGAACAATGGAAGGGTTCAGAAGCATTTTTAAACTTCAGCAGAATTCCGAAAACAATGCAAGAGTTGCAATGCATTTTTAAACGTCAGCAGAATTCCGAGAAAAATGGAAGAGTTCCGAAGGATTTTTAAATGTCAGCAGAATTTCCAGAACAATGGAAGAGTTCCGAAGCATTTTTAAACTTCAGTGGAATTCTGAGAACAATGGAAGAGTTCCGTAGCATTTTTAAACTTCAGAAGAATTCCAGGAACAATGGAAGAGTTCCGAAGCATTTTCAAACGTCAGCAGAATTCCTTGAACAATGAAAGAGTTCGGAAGCATTTTTAAACGTCAGCAGTATTCCGGGAACAATGGAACAGTTCCGAAGAATTTTTAAACGTCAGTGGAATTCCTTGAACAATGAAAGAGATCAGAAGCATTTTTAAACTTCAAAAGAATTCCGGGAACAATGGAAGAGTTCCGAAGCATTTTTAAATGTCAGCAGAATTCCGAGAACAATGGAAGAGTTCCGAAGCATTTTTAAACATCAGCAGAATTCTGGGAACAATGGAAGAGTTCCGAAGCATTTTTAAACTTTAGCGGAATTCCGAGAACAATGGATGAGTTCCGAAGCATTTTTAAACATCAGCAGAATTCCGGGAACAATGGAAGAGTTCCGAAGCATTTTTAAACTTCAGAAGAATTCCAGGAACAATGGAAGAGTTCCAAAGCATTTTGAAACTTCAGAAGAATTCCAGGAACAATGGAAGAGTTCCGAAGCATTTTTAAACTTCAGCGGATTTCCGAGAACAATGGAAGTGTTCCGAAGTATTTTTAAACGCCAGCGGGATTCCGAGAACTATGGAAGAGTTCCGAAGCATTTTTAAACGTTTGCAGAATTCCGAGAACAATGGAAGAGTTCCGTAGCATTTTTAAACTTCAGAAGAATTCCAGGAACAATGAAAGAGTTCCGAAGCATTTTTAAACGTCAGCAGAATTCCTTGAACAATGAAAGAGTTCGGAAGCATTTTTAAACGTCAGCAGAATTCCGGGAACAATGGAACAGTTCCGAAGAATTTTTAAACGTCAGTGGAATTCCTTGAACAATGAAAGAGATCAGAAGCATTTTTAAACTTCAAAAGAATTCCGGGAACAATGGAAGAGTTCCGAAGCATTTTTAAATGTCAGCAGAATTCCGAGAACAATGGAAGAGTTCCGAAGCATTTTTAAACATCAGCAGAATTCTGGGAACAATGGAAGAGTTCCGAAGCATTTTTAAACTTCAGCGGAATTCCGAGAACAATGGATGAGTTCCAAAGCATTTTTAAACTTCAGAAGAATTCCAGGAACAATGGAAGAGTTCCGAAGCATTTTTAAACTTTGGCGGATTTCCGAGAACAATGGAAGAGTTCCGAAGCATTTTTAAACGTCTGCAGAATTCCGAGAACAATGGAAGAATTCCGAAGCATTTTTAAACGTCAGCGGAATTCCAAGAACAATGGAAGAGTTCCGAAGAATTTTTAAATGTCTGCGAATTTCGAGAACCATGGAAGAGTTCTGAAGTATTTTTAAACATCAGCGGAATTCCGTGAACATTGGAAGAGTTCCGAAGCATTTTTAAACTTCAGTGGAATTCTGAGAACAATGGAAGAGTTATGTAGCATTTTTAAACTTCAGAAGAATTCCAGGAACAATGGAAGAGTTCCAAAGCATTTTTAAACTTCAGAAGAATTCCAGGAACAATGGAAGAGTTCCGAAGCATTTTTAAACTTCGGCGGATTTCCGATAACAATGGAAGTGTTCCGAAGTATTTTTAAACGCCAGCGTAATTCCGAGAACAGTGGAAGAGTTCTGAAGGATTATTAAATGTCAGCTGAATTCTGAGAACAATGGAAGAGTTCCGAAGCATTTTTAAACATCAGCGGAATTCCTTGAACAATGAAAGAGATCGGAAGCATTTTTAAACGTCAGCAGAATTTCGGGAACAATGGAAGAGTTCCGAAGCATTTTTAAACGTCTGCAGAATTCCGAGAACAATGGAAGAATTCCGAAGCATTTTTAAACGTCAGCGGAATTCCGAGAACAATGGAAGAGTTCCGAAGAATTTTTAAATGTCAGCGAATTTCGAGAACCATGGAAGAGTTCCGAAGGATTTTTAAACATCAGCGGAATTCCGTGAACATTTTAAGAGTTCCGAAGCATTTTTAAACTTCAGTGGAATTCTGAGAACAATGGAAGAGTTATGTAGCATTTTTAAACTTCAGAAGAATTACAGTAACAATGGAAGAGTTTCAAAGCAATTTTAAACTTCAGCAGAATTCCGAGAACAATGGAAGAGTTCTGAAACATTTTTAAACATCAGCAGAATTTCCAGAATAATGGAAGAGTTCCGGAGCATTTTTAAACGTCTGCACAATTCCAAGAACAATGGAACAGTTCCGAAGGATTTTTAAATGTCAGCAGAATTCCCAGAACAATGGAAGAGTTCCGAAGGATTTTTAAACGTCAGCGGAATTCCGAGAACAATGGAAGAGTTCAGAAGCATTTTTAAACTCCGGCGGATTTCCGAGAACAATGGAAGTGTTCAGAAGCATTTTTAAACTTCAGCGTAATTCTGAGAACAATGGAAGGGTTCAGAAGCATTTTTAAACTTCAGCAGAATTCCGAAAACAATGCAAGAGTTGCAATGCATTTTTAAACGTCAGCAGAATTCCGAGAAAAATGGAAGAGTTCCGAAGCATTTTTAAATGTCAGCAGAATTTCCAGAACAATGGAAGAGTTCCGAAGCATTTTTAAACTTCAGTGGAATTCTGAGAACAATGGAAGAGTTCCGTAGCATTTTTAAACTTCAGAAGAATTCCAGGAACAATGGAAGAGTTCCGAAGCATTTTCAAACGTCAGCAGAATTCCTTGAACAATGAAAGAGTTCGGAAGCATTTTTAAACGTCAGCAGTATTCCGGGAACAATGGAACAGTTCCGAAGAATTTTTAAACGTCAGTGGAATTCCTTGAACAATGAAAGAGATCAGAAGCATTTTTAAACTTCAAAAGAATTCCGGGAACAATGGAAGAGTTCCGAAACATTTTTAAATGTCAGCAGAATTCCGAGAACAATGGAAGAGTTCCGAAGCATTTTTAAACATCAGCAGAATTCTGGGAACAATGGAAGAGTTCCGAAGCATTTTTAAACTTTAGCGGAATTCCGAGAACAATGGATGAGTTCCGAAGCATTTTTAAACATCAGCAGAATTCCGGGAACAATGGAAGAGTTGCGAAGCATTTTTAAACTTCAGAAGAATTCCAGGAACAATGGAAGAGTTCCAAAGCATTTTGAAACTTCAGAAGAATTCCAGGAACAATGGAAGAGTTCCGAAGCATTTTTAAACTTCAGCGGATTTCCGAGAACAATGGAAGTGTTCCGAAGTATTTTTAAACGCCAGCGGGATTCCGAGAACAATGGAAGAGTTCCGAAGCATTTTTAAACATTTGCAGAATTCCGAGAACAATGGAAGAGTTCCGTAGCATTTTTAAACTTCAGAAGAATTCCAGGAACAATGGAAGAGTTCCAAAGCATTTTGAAACTTCAGAAGAATTTCAGGAACAATGGAAGAGTTCCGAAGCATTTTTAAACTTCGGCGGAGTTCCGAGAACAATGGAAGTTTTCCGAAGTATTTTTAAACGCCAGCGGGATTCCGAGAACAATGGAAGAGTTCCGAAGAATTTTTAAATGTCAGCGAATTTCGAGAACCATGGAAGAGTTCCGAAGGATTTTTAAACATCAGTGGAATTCCGTGAACATTTTAAGAGTTCCGAAGCATTTTTAAACTTCAGTGGAATTCTGAGAACAATGGAAGAGTTATGTAGCATTTTTAAACTTCAGAAGAATTCCAGTAACAATGGAAGAGTTTCAAAGCAATTTTAAACTTCAGCAGAATTCCGAGAACAATGGAAGAGTTCTGAAACATTTTTAAACATCAGCAGAATTTCCAGAATAATGGAAGAGTTCCGAAGCATTTTTAAACGTCTGCAGAATTCCGAGAACAATGGAACAGTTCCGAAGGATTTTTAAATGTCAGCAGAATTCCCAGAACGATGGAAGAGTTCCGAAGGATTTTTAAATGTCAGCAGAATTTCGAGAACAATGGAAGAGTTCCGAAGCATTTTTAAACTTCAGTGGAATTCTGAGAACAATGGAAGAGTTCCGTAGCATTTTTAAACTTCAGAAGAATTCCAGGAACAATGGAAGAGTTCCGAAGCATTTTCAAACGTCAGCAGAATTCCTTGAACAATGAAAGAGTTCGGAAGCATTTTTAAACGTCAGCAGTATTCCGGGAACAATGGAACAGTTCCGAAGAATTTTTAAACGTCAGTGGAATTCCTTGAACAATGAAAGAGATCAGAAGCATTTTTAAACTTCAAAAGAATTCCGGGAACAATGGAAGAGTTCCGAAGCATTTTTAAATGTCAGCAGAATTCCGAGAACAATGGAAGAGTTCCGAAGCATTTTTAAACATCAGCAGAATTCTGGGAACAATGGAAGAGTTCCGAAGCATTTTTAAACTTTAGCGGAATTCCGAGAACAATGGATGAGTTCCGAAGCATTTTTAAACATCAGCAGAATTCCGGGAACAATGGAAGAGTTCCGAAGCATTTTTAAACTTCAGAAGAATTCCAGGAACAATGGAAGAGTTCCAAAGCATTTTGAAACTTCAGAAGAATTCCAGGAACAATGGAAGAGTTCCGAAGCATTTTTAAACTTCAGCGGATTTCCGAGAACAATGGATGTGTTCCGAAGTATTTTTAAACGCCAGCGGGATTCCGAGAACTATGGAAGAGTTCCGAAGCATTTTTAAACGTTTGCAGAATTCCGAGAACAATGGAAGAGTTCCGTAGCATTTTTAAACTTCAGAAGAATTCCAGGAACAATGAAAGAGTTCCGAAGCATTTTTAAACGTCAGCAGAATTCCTTGAACAATGAAAGAGTTCGGAAGCATTTTTAAACGTCAGCAGAATTCCGGGAACAATGGAACAGTTCCGAAGAATTTTTAAACGTCAGTGGAATTCCTTGAACAATGAAAGAGATCAGAAGCATTTTTAAACTTCAAAAGAATTCCGGGAACAATGGAAGAGTTCCGAAGCATTTTTAAATGTCAGCAGAATTCCGAGAACAATGGAAGAGTTCCGAAGCATTTTTAAACATCAGCAGAATTCTGGGAACAATGGAAGAGTTCCGAAGCATTTTTAAACTTTAGCGGAATTCCGAGAACAATGGATGAGTTCCGAAGCATTTTTAAACATCAGCAGAATTCCGGGAACAATGGAAGAGTTCCGAAGCATTTTTAAACTTCAGAAGAATTCCAGGAACAATGGAAGAGTTCCAAAGCATTTTGAAACTTCAGAAGAATTCCAGGAACAATGGAAGAGTTCCGAAGCATTTTTAAGCTTCAGCGGATTTCCAAGAACAATGGAAGTGTTCCGAAGTATTTTTAAACGCCAGCGGGATTCCGAGAACTATGGAAGAGTTCCGAAGCATTTTTAAACGTTTGCAGAATTCCGAGAACAATGGAAGAGTTCCGTAGCATTTTTAAACTTCAGAAGAATTCCAGGAACAATGAAAGAGTTCCGAAGCATTTTTAAACGTCAGCAGAATTCCTTGAACAATGAAAGAGTTCGGAAGCATTTTTAAACGTCAGCAGAATTCCGGGAACAATGGAACAGTTCCGAAGAATTTTTAAACGTCAGTGGAATTCCTTGAACAATGAAAGAGATCAGAAGCATTTTTAAACTTCAAAAGAAATCCGGGAACAATGGAAGAGTTCCGAAGCATTTTTAAATGTCAGCAGAATTCCGAGAACAATGGAAGAGTTCCGAAGCATTTTTAAACATCAGCAGAATTCTGGGAACAATGGAAGAGTTCCGAAGCATTTTTAAACTTCAGCGGAATTCCGAGAACAATGGATGAGTTCCAAAGCATTTTTAAACTTCAGAAGAATTCCAGGAACAATGGAAGAGTTCCGAAGCATTTTTAAACTTTGGCGGATTTCCGAGAACAATGGAAGAGTTCCGAAGCATTTTTAAACGTCTGCAGAATTCCGAGAACAATGGAAGAATTCCGAAGCATTTTTAAACGTCAGCGGAATTCCAAGAACAATGGAAGAGTTCCGAAGAATTTTTAAATGTCTGCGAATTTCGAGAACCATGGAAGAGTTCTGAAGGATTTTTAAACATCAGCGGAATTCCGTGAACATTGGAAGAGTTCCGAAGCATTTTTAAACTTCAGTGGAATTCTGAGAACAATGGAAGAGTTATGTAGCATTTTTAAACTTCAGAAGAATTCCAGGAACAATGGAAGAGTTCCAAAGCATTTTTAAACTTCAGAAGAATTCCAGGAACAATGGAAGAGTTCCGAAGCATTTTCAAACGTCAGCAGAATTCCTTGAACAATGAAAGAGTTCGGAAGCATTTTTAAACGTCAGCAGTATTCCGGGAACAATGGAACAGTTCCGAAGAATTTTTAAACGTCAGTGGAATTCCTTGAACAATGAAAGAGATCAGAAGCATTTTTAAACTTCAAAAGAATTCCGGGAACAATGGAAGAGTTCCGAAGCATTTTTAAATGTCAGCAGAATTCCGAGAACAATGGAAGAGTTCCGAAGCATTTTTAAACATCAGCAGAATTCTGGGAACAATGGAAGAGTTCCGAAGCATTTTTAAACTTTAGCGGAATTCCGAGAACAATGGATGAGTTCCGAAGCATTTTTAAACATCAGCAGAATTCCGGGAACAATGGAAGAGTTCCGAAGCATTTTTAAACTTCAGAAGAATTCCAGGAACAATGGAAGAGTTCCAAAGCATTTTGAAACTTCAGAAGAATTCCAGGAACAATGGAAGAGTTCCGAAGCATTTTTAAACTTCAGCGGATTTCCGAGAACAATGGAAGTGTTCCGAAGTATTTTTAAACGCCAGCGGGATTCCGAGAACAATGGAAGAGTTCCGAAGAATTTTTAAATGTCAGCGAATTTCGAGAACCATGGAAGAGTTTCGAAGGATTTTTAAACATCAGTGGAATTCCGTGAACATTTTAAGAGTTCCGAAGCATTTTTAAACTTCAGTGGAATTCTGAGAACAATGGAAGAGTTATGTAGCATTTTTAAACTTCAGAAGAATTCCAGTAACAATGGAAGAGTTTCAAAGCAATTTTAAACTTCAGCAGAATTCCGAGAACAATGGAAGAGTTCTGAAACATTTTTAAACATCAGCAGAATTTCCAGAATAATGGAAGAGTTCCGAAGCATTTTTAAACGTCTGCAGAATTCCGAGAACAATGGAACAGTTCCGAAGGATTTTTAAATGTCAGCAGAATTCCCAGAACAATGGAAGAGTTCCGAAGGATTTTTAAATGTCAGCAGAATTTCGAGAACAATGGAAGAGTTCCGAAGCATTTTTAAACTTCAGTGGAATTCTGAGAACAATGGAAGAGTTCCGTAGCATTTTTAAACTTCAGAAGAATTCCAGGAACAATGGAAGAGTTCCGAAGCATTTTCAAACGTCAGCAGAATTCCTTGAACAATGAAAGAGTTCGGAAGCATTTTTAAACGTCAGCAGTATTCCGGGAACAATGGAACAGTTCCGAAGAATTTTTAAACGTCAGTGGAATTCCTTGAACAATGAAAGAGATCAGAAGCATTTTTAAACTTCAAAAGAATTCCGGGAACAATGGAAGAGTTCCGAAGCATTTTTAAATGTCAGCAGAATTCCGAGAACAATGGAAGAGTTCCGAAGCATTTTTAAACATCAGCAGAATTCTGGGAACAATGGAAGAGTTCCGAAGCATTTTTAAACTTTAGCGGAATTCCGAGAACAATGGATGAGTTCCGAAGCATTTTTAAACATCAGCAGAATTCCGGGAACAATGGAAGAGTTCCGAAGCATTTTTAAACTTCAGAAGAATTCCAGGAACAATGGAAGAGTTCCAAAGCATTTTGAAACTTCAGAAGAATTCCAGGAACAATGGAAGAGTTCCGAAGCATTTTTAAACGTTTGCAGAATTCCGAGAACAATGGAAGAGTTCCGTAGCATTTTTAAACTTCAGAAGAATTCCAGGAACAATGAAAGAGTTCCGAAGCATTTTTAAACGTCAGCAGAATTCCTTGAACAATGAAAGAGTTCGGAAGCATTTTTAAACGTCAGCAGAATTCCGGGAACAATGGAACAGTTCCGAAGAATTTTTAAACGTCAGTGGAATTCCTTGAACAATGAAAGAGATCAGAAGCATTTTTAAACTTCAAAAGAATTCCGGGAACAATGGAAGAGTTCCGAAGCATTTTTAAATGTCAGCAGAATTCCGAGAACAATGGAAGAGTTCCGAAGCATTTTTAAACATCAGCAGAATTCTGGGAACAATGGAAGAGTTCCGAAGCATTTTTAAACTTTAGCGGAATTCCGAGAACAATGGATGAGTTCCGAAGCATTTTTAAACATCAGCAGAATTCCGGGAACAATGGAAGAGTTCCGAAGCATTTTTAAACTTCAGAAGAATTCCAGGAACAATGGAAGAGTTCCAAAGCATTTTGAAACTTCAGAAGAATTCCAGGAACAATGGAAGAGTTCCGAAGCATTTTTAAGCTTCAGCGGATTTCCGAGAACAATGGAAGTGTTCCGAAGTATTTTTAAACGCCAGCGGGATTCCGAGAACTATGGAAGAGTTCCGAAGCATTTTTAAACGTTTGCAGAATTCCGAGAACAATGGAAGAGTTCCGTAGCATTTTTAAACTTCAGAAGAATTCCAGGAACAATGAAAGAGTTCCGAAGCATTTTTAAACGTCAGCAGAATTCCTTGAACAATGAAAGAGTTCGGAAGCATTTTTAAACGTCAGCAGAATTCCGGGAACAATGGAACAGTTCCGAAGAATTTTTAAACGTCAGTGGAATTCCTTGAACAATGAAAGAGATCAGAAGCATTTTTAAACTTCAAAAGAATTCCGGGAACAATGGAAGAGTTCCGAAGCATTTTTAAATGTCAGCAGAATTCCGAGAACAATGGAAGAGTTCCGAAGCATTTTTAAACTTCGGCGGATTTCCGATAACAATGGAAGTGTTCCGAATTATTTTTAAACGCCAGCGTAATTCCGAGAACAGTGGAAGAGTTCTGAAGGATTATTAAATGTCAGCTGAATTCTGAGAACAATGTAAGAGTTCTGAAGCATTTTTAAACATCAGCGGAATTCCTTGAACAATGAAAGAGATCGGAAGCATTTTTAAACGTCAGCAGAATTTCGGGAACAATGGAAGAGTTCCGAAGCATTTTTAAACGTCTGCAGAATTCCGAGAACAATGGAAGAATTCCGAAGCATTTTTAAACGTCAGCGGAATTCCGAGAACAATGGAAGAGTTCCGAAGAATTTTTAAATGTCAGCGAATTTCGAGAACCATGGAAGAGTTCCGAAGGATTTTTAAACATCAGCGGAATTCCGTGAACATTTTAAGAGTTCCGAAGCATTTTTAAACTTCAGTGGAATTCTGAGAACAATGGAAGAGTTATGTAGCATTTTTAAACTTCAGAAGAATTCCAGTAACAATGGAAGAGTTTCAAAGCAATTTTAAACTTCAGCAGAATTCCGAGAACAATGGAAGAGTTCTGAAACATTTTTAAACATCAGCAGAATTTCCAGAATAATGGAAGAGTTCCGAAGCATTTTTAAACGTCTGCACAATTCCGAGAACAATGGAACAGTTCCGAAGGATTTTTAAATGTCAGCAGAATTCCCAGAACAATGGAAGAGTTCCGAAGGATTTTTAAACGTCAGCGGAATTCCGAGAACAATGGAAGAGTTCAGAAGCATTTTTAAACTCCGGCGGATTTCCGAGAACAATGGAAGTGTTCAGAAGCATTTTTAAACTTCAGCGTAATTCTGAGAACAATGGAAGGGTTCAGAAGCATTTTTAAACTTCAGCAGAATTCCGAAAACAATGCAAGAGTTGCAATGCATTTTTAAACGTCAGCAGAATTCCGAGAAAAATGGAAGAGTTCCGAAGCATTTTTAAATGTCAGCAGAATTTCCAGAACAATGGAAGAGTTCCGAAGCATTTTTAAGCTTCAGTGGAATTCTGAGAACAATGGAAGAGTTCCGTAGGATTTTTAAACTTCAGAAGAATTCCAGGAACAATGGAAGAGTTCCGAAGCATTTTCAAACGTCAGCAGAATTCCTTGAACAATGAAAGAGTTCGGAAGCATTTTTAAACGTCAGCAGTATTCCGGGAACAATGGAACAGTTCCGAAGAATTTTTAAACGTCAGTGGAATTCCTTGAACAATGAAAGAGATCAGAAGCATTTTTAAACTTCAAAAGAATTCCGGGAACAATGGAAGAGTTCCGAAGCATTTTTAAATGTCAGCAGAATTCCGAGAACAATGGAAGAGTTCCGAAGCATTTTTAAACATCAGCAGAATTCTGGGAACAATGGAAGAGTTCCGAAGCATTTTTAAACTTTAGCGGAATTCCGAGAACAATGGATGAGTTACGAAGCATTTTTAAACATCAGCAGAATTCCGGGAACAATCGAAGAGTTCCGAAGCATTTTTAAACTTCAGAAGAATTCCAGGAACAATGGAAGAGTTCCAAAGCATTTTGAAACTTCAGAAGAATTCCAGGAACAATGGAAGAGTTCCGAAGCATTTTTAAACTTCAGCGGATTTCCGAGAACAATGGAAGTGTTCCGAAGTATTTTTAAACGCCAGCGGGATTCCGAGAACAATGGAAGAGTTCCGAAGCATTTTTAAACATTTGCAGAATTCCGAGAACAATGGAAGAGTTCCGTAGCATTTTTAAACTTCAGAAGAATTCCAGGAACAATGGAAGAGTTCCAAAGCATTTTGAAACTTCAGAAGAATTCCAGGAACAATGGAAGAGTTCCGAAGCATTTTTAAACTTCGGCGGAGTTCCGAGAACAATGGAAGTTTTCCGAAGTATTTTTAAACGCCAGCGGGATTCCGAGAACAATGGAAGAGTTCCGAAGAATTTTTAAATGTCAGCGAATTTCGAGAACCATGGAAGAGTTCCGAAGGATTTTTAAACATCAGTGGAATTCCGTGAACATTTTAAGAGTTCCGAAGCATTTTTAAACTTCAGTGGAATTCTGAGAACAATGGAAGAGTTATGTAGCATTTTTAAACTTCAGAAGAATTCCAGTAACAATGGAAGAGTTTCAAAGCAATTTTAAACTTCAGCAGAATTCCGAGAACAATGGAAGAGTTCTGAAACATTTTTAAACATCAGCAGAATTTCCAGAATAATGGAAGAGTTCCGAAGCATTTTTAAACGTCTGCAGAATTCCGAGAACAATGGAACAGTTCCGAAGGATTTTTAAATGTCAGCAGAATTACCAGAACAATGGAAGAGTTCCGAAGGATTTTTAAATGTCAGCAGAATTTCGAGAACAATGGAAGAGTTCCGAAGCATTTTTAAACTTCAGTGGAATTCTGAGAACAATGGAAGAGTTCCGTAGCATTTTTAAACTTCAGAAGAATTCCAGGAACAATGGAAGAGTTCCGAAGCATTTTCAAACGTCAGCAGAATTCCTTGAACAATGAAAGAGTTCGGAAGCATTTTTAAACGTCAGCAGTATTCCGGGAACAATGGAACAGTTCCGAAGAATTTTTAAACGTCAGTGGAATTCCTTGAACAATGAAAGAGATCAGAAGCATTTTTAAACTTCAAAAGAATTCCGGGAACAATGGAAGAGTTCCGAAGCATTTTTAAATGTCAGCAGAATTCCGAGAACAATGGAAGAGTTCCGAAGCATTTTTAAACATCAGCAGAATTCTGGGAACAATGGAAGAGTTCCGAAGCATTTTTAAACTTTAGCGGAATTCCGAGAACAATGGATGAGTTCCGAAGCATTTTTAAACATCAGCAGAATTCCGGGAACAATGGAAGAGTTCCGAAGCATTTTTAAACTTCAGAAGAATTCCAGGAACAATGGAAGAGTTCCAAAGCATTTTGAAACTTCAGAAGAATTCCAGGAACAATGGAAGAGTTCCGAAGCATTTTTAAACTTCAGCGGATTTCCGAGAACAATGGAAGTGTTCCGAAGTATTTTTAAACGCCAGCGGGATTCCGAGAACTATGGAAGAGTTCCGAAGCATTTTTAAACGTTTGCAGAATTCCGAGAACAATGGAAGAGTTCCGTAGCATTTTTAAACTTCAGAAGAATTCCAGGAACAATGAAAGAGTTCCGAAGCATTTTTAAACGTCAGCAGAATTCCTTGAACAATGAAAGAGTTCGGAAGCATTTTTAAACGTCAGCAGAATTCCGGGAACAATGGAACAGTTCCGAAGAATTTTTAAACGTCAGTGGAATTCCTTGAACAATGAAAGAGATCAGAAGCATTTTTAAACTTCAAAAGAATTCCGGGAACAATGGAAGAGTTCCGAAGCATTTTTAACTGTCAGCAGAATTCCGAGAACAATGGAAGAGTTCCGAAGCATTTTTAAACATCAGCAGAATTCTGGGAACAATGGAAGAGTTCCGAAGCATTTTTAAACTTCAGCGGAATTCCGAGAACAATGGATGAGTTCCAAAGCATTTTTAAACTTCAGAAGAATTCCAGGAACAATGGAAGAGTTCCGAAGCATTTTTAAACTTTGGCGGATTTCCGAGAACAATGGAAGAGTTCCGAAGCATTTTTAAACGTCTGCAGAATTCCGAGAACAATGGAAAAATTCCGAAGCATTTTTAAACGTCAGCGGAATTCCAAGAACAATGGAAGAGTTCCGAAGAATTTTTAAATGTCTGTGAATTTCGAGAACCATGGAAGAGTTCTGAAGGATTTTTAAACATCAGCGGAATTCCGTGAACATTGGAAGAGTTCCGAAGCATTTTTAAACTTCAGTGGAATTCTGAGAACAATGGAAGAGTTATGTAGCATTTTTCAACTTCAGAAGAATTCCAGGAACAATGGAAGAGTTCCAAAGCATTTTTAAACTTCAGAAGAATTCCAGGAACAATGGAAGAGTTCCGAAGCATTTTTAAACTTCGGCGGATTTCCGATAACAATGGAAGTGTTCCGAAGTATTTTTAAACGCCAGCGTAATTCCGAGAACAGTGGAAGAGTTCTGAAGGATTATTAAATGTCAGCTGAATTCTGAGAACAATGGAAGAGTTCCGAAGCATTTTTAAACATCAGCGGAATTCCTTGAACAATGAAAGAGATCGGAAGCATTTTTAAACGTCAGCAGAATTTCGGGAACAATGGAAGAGTTCCGAAGCATTTTTAAACGTCAGCAGAATTCCGAGAAAAATGGAAGAGTTCCGAAGGATTTTTAAATGTCAGCAGAATTTCCAGAACAATGGAAGAGTTCCGAAGCATTTTTAAACTTCAGTGGAATTCTGAGAACAATGGAAGAGTTCCGTAGCATTTTTAAACTTCAGAAGAATTCCAGGAACAATGGAAGAGTTCCGAAGCATTTTCAAACGTCAGCAGAATTCCTTGAACAATGAAAGAGTTCGGAAGCATTTTTAAACGTCAGCAGTATTCCGGGAACAATGGAACAGTTCCGAAGAATTTTTAAACGTCAGTGGAATTCCTTGAACAATGAAAGAGATCGGAAGCATTTTTAAACGTCAGCAGAATTTCGGGAACAATGGAAGAGTTCCGAAGCATTTTTAAACGTCTGCAGAATTCCGAGAACAATGGAAGAATTCCGAAGCATTTTTAAACGTCAACGGAATTCCGAGAACAATGGAAGAGTTCCGAAGAATTTTTAAATGTCAGCGAATTTCGAGAACCATGGAAGAGTTCCGAAGGATTTTTAAACATCAGCGGAATTCCGTGAACATTTTAAGAGTTCCGAAGCATTTTTAAACTTCAGTGGAATTCTGAGAACAATGGAAGAGTTATGTAGCATTTTTAAACTTCAGAAGAATTCCAGTAACAATGGAAGAGTTTCAAAGCAATTTTAAACTTCAGCAGAATTACGAGAACAATGGAAGAGTTCTGAAACATTTTTAAACATCAGCAGAATTTCCAGAATAATGGAAGAGTTCCGAAGCATTTTTAAACGTCTGCACAATTCCGAGAACAATGGAACAGTTCCGAAGGATTTTTAAATGTCAGCAGAATTCCCAGAACAATGGAAGAGTTCCGAAGGATTTTTAAACGTCAGCGGAATTCCGAGAACAATGGAAGAGTTCAGAAGCATTTTTAAACTCCGGCGGATTTCCGAGAACAATGGAAGTGTTCAGAAGCATTTTTAAACTTCAGCGTAATTCTGAGAACAATGGAAGGGTTCAGAAGCATTTTTAAACTTCAGCAGAATTCCGAAAACAATGCAAGAGTTGCAATGCATTTTTAAACGTCAACAGAATTCCGAGAAAAATGGAAGAGTTCCGAAGCATTTTTAAATGTCAGCAGAATTTCCAGAACAATGGAAGAGTTCCGAAGCATTTTTAAACTTCAGTGGAATTCTGAGAACAATGGAAGAGTTCCGTAGCATTTTTAAACTTCAGAAGAATTCCAGGAACAATGGAAGAGTTCCGAAGCATTTTCAAACGTCAGCAGAATTCCTTGAACAATGAAAGAGTTCGGAAGCATTTTTAAACGTCAGCAGTATTCCGGGAACAATGGAACAGTTCCGAAGAATTTTTAAACGTCAGTGGAATTCCTTGAAAAATGAAAGAGATCAGAAGCATTTTTAAACTTCAAAAGAATTCCGGGAACAATGGAAGAGTTCCGAAGCATTTTTAAATGTCAGCAGAATTCCGAGAACAATGGAAGAGTTCCGAAGCATTTTTAAACATCAGCAGAATTCTGGGAACAATGGAAGAGTTCCGAAGCATTTTTAAACTTTAGCGGAATTCCGAGAACAATGGATGAGTTCCGAAGCATTTTTAAACATCAGCAGAATTCCGGGAACAATGGAAGAGTTCCGAAGCATTTTTAAACTTCAGAAGAATTCCAGGAACAATGGAAGAGTTCCGAAGCATTTTTAAACTTCGGCGGAGTTCCGAGAACAATGGAAGTTTTCCGAAGTATTTTTAAACGCCAGCGGGATTCCGAGAACAATGGAAGAGTTCGAAGAATTTTTAAATGTCAGCGAATTTCGAGAACCATGGAAGAGTTCCGAAGGATTTTTAAACATCAGTGGAATTCCGTGAACATTTTAAGAGTTCCGAAGCATTTTTAAACTTCAGTGGAATTCTGAGAACAATGGAAGAGTTATGTAGCATTTTTAAACTTCAGAAGAATTCCAGTAACAATGGAAGAGTTTCAAAGCAATTTTAAACTTCAGCAGAATTCCGAGAACAATGGAAGAGTTCTGAAACATTTTTAAACATCAGCAGAATTTCCAGAATAATGGAAGAGTTCCGAAGCATTTTTAAACGTCTGCAGAATTCCGAGAACAATGGAACAGTTCCGAAGGATTTTTAAATGTCAGCAGAATTACCAGAACAATGGAAGAGTTCCGAAGGATTTTTAAATGTCAGCAGAATTTCGAGAACAATGGAAGAGTTCCGAAGCATTTTTAAACTTCAGTGGAATTCTGAGAACAATGGAAGAGTTCCGTAGCATTTTTAAACTTCAGAAGAATTCCAGGAACAATGGAAGAGTTCCGAAGCATTTTCAAACGTCAGCAGAATTCCTTGAACAATGAAAGAGTTCGGAAGCATTTTTAAACGTCAGCAGTATTCCGGGAACAATGGAACAGTTCCGAAGAATTTTTAAACGTCAGTGGAATTCCTTGAACAATGAAAGAGATCAGAAGCATTTTTAAACTTCAAAAGAATTCCGGGAACAATGGAAGAGTTCCGAAGCATTTTTAAACTTCAGCGGAATTCCGAGAACAATGGATGAGTTCCAAAGCATTTTTAAACTTCAGAAGAATTCCAGGAACAATGGAAGAGTTCCGAAGCATTTTTAAACTTTGGCGGATTTCCGAGAACAATGGAAGAGTTCCGAAGCATTTTTAAACGTCTGCAGAATTCCGAGAACAATGGAAGAATTCCGAAGCATTTTTAAACGTCAGCGGAATTCCAAGAACAATGGAAGAGTTCCGAAGAATTTTTAAATGTCTGCGAATTTCGAGAACCATGGAAGAGTTCTGAAGGATTTTTAAACATCAGCGGAATTCCGTGAACATTGGAAGAGTTCCGAAGCATTTTTAAACTTCAGTGGAATTCTGAGAACAATGGAAGAGTTATGTAGCATTTTTCAACTTCAGAAGAATTCCAGGAACAATGGAAGAGTTCCAAAGCATTTTTAAACTTCAGAAGAATTCCAGGAACAATGGAAGAGTTCCGAAGCATTTTTAAACTTCGGCGGATTTCCGATAACAATGGAAGTGTTCCGAAGTATTTTTAAACGCCAGCGTAATTCCGAGAACAGTGGAAGAGTTCTGAAGGATTATTAAATGTCAGCTGAATTCTGAGAACAATGGAAGAGTTCCGAAGCATTTTTAAACATCAGCGGAATTCCTTGAACAATGAAAGAGATCGGAAGCATTTTTAAACGTCAGCAGAATTTCGGGAACAATGGAAGAGTTCCGAAGCATTTTTAAACGTCTGCAGAATTCCGAGAACAATGGAAGAATTCCGAAGCATTTTTAAACGTCAGCGGAATTCCGAGAACAATGGAAGAGTTCCGAAGAATTTTTAAATGTCAGCGAATTTCGAGAACCATGGAAGAGTTCCGAAGGATTTTTAAACATCAGCGGAATTCCGTGAACATTTTAAGAGTTCCGAAGCATTTTTAAACTTCAGTGGAATTCTGAGAACAATGGAAGAGTTATGTAGCATTTTTAAACTTCAGAAGAATTCCAGTAACAATGGAAGAGTTTCAAAGCAATTTTAAACTTCAGCAGAATTCCGAGAACAATGGAAGAGTTCTGAAACATTTTTAAACATCAGCAGAATTTCCAGAATAATGGAAGAGTTCCGAAGCATTTTTAAACGTCTGCACAATTCCGAGAACAATGGAACAGTTCCGAAGGATTTTTAAATGTCAGCAGAATTCCCAGAACAATGGAAGAGTTCCGAAGGATTTTTAAACGTCAGCGGAATTCCGAGAACAATGGAAGAGTTCAGAAGCATTTTTAAACTCCGGCGGATTTCCGAGAACAATGGAAGTGTTCAGAAGCATTTTTAAACTTCAGCGTAATTCTGAGAACAATGGAATGGTTCAGAAGCATTTTTAAACTTCAGCAGAATTCCGAAAACAATGCAAGAGTTGCAATGCATTTTTAAACGTCAGCAGAATTCCGAGAAAAATGGAAGAGTTCCGAAGGATTTTTAAATGTCAGCAGAATTTCCAGAACAATGGAAGAGTTCCGAAGCATTTTTAAACTTCAGTGGAATTCTGAGAACAATGGAAGAGTTCCGTAGCATTTTTAAACTTCAGAAGAATTCCAGGAACAATGGAAGAGTTCCGAAGCATTTTCAAACGTCAGCAGAATTCCTTGAACAATGAAAGAGTTCGGAAGCATTTTTAAACGTCAGCAGTATTCCGGGAACAATGGAACAGTTCCGAAGAATTTTTAAACGTCAGTGGAATTCCTTGAACAATGAAAGAGATCGGAAGCATTTTTAAACGTCAGCAGAATTTCGGGAACAATGGAAGAGTTCCGAAGCATTTTTAAACGTCTGCAGAATTCCGAGAACAATGGAAGAATTCCGAAGCATTTTTAAACGTCAACGGAATTCCGAGAACAATGGAACAGTTCCGAAGAATTTTTAAACGTCAGTGGAATTCCTTGAACAATGAAAGAGATCAGAAGCATTTTTAAACTTCAAAAGAATTCCGGGAACAATGGAAGAGTTCCGAAGCATTTTTAAATGTCAGCAGAATTCCGAGAACAATGGAAGAGTTCCGAAGCATTTTTAAACATCAGCAGAATTCTGGGAACAATGGAAGAGTTCCGAAGCATTTTTAAACTTTAGCGGAATTCCGAGAACAATGGATGAGTTCCGAAGCATTTTTAAACATCAGCAGAATTCCGGGAACAATGGAAGAGTTCCGAAGCATTTTTAAACTTCAGAAGAATTCCAGGAACAATGGAAGAGTTCCAAAGCATTTTGAAACTTCAGAAGAATTCCAGGAACAATGGAAGAGTTCCGAAGCATTTTTAAACTTCAGCGGATTTCCGAGAACAATGGAAGTGTTCCGAAGTATTTTTAAACGCCAGCGGGATTCCGAGAACAATGGAAGAGTTCC
Source organism: Phyllobates terribilis (assembly GCF_046119375.1). Lineage (NCBI taxonomy): Eukaryota > Metazoa > Chordata > Amphibia > Anura > Dendrobatidae > Phyllobates > Phyllobates terribilis. Next base: position 553,699,899 of record NW_027362762.1, read on the forward strand.
GAAGCATTTTTAAACATTTGCAGAATTCCGAGAACAATGGAAGAGTTCCGTAGCATTTTTAAACTTCAGAAGAATTCCAGGAACAATGGAAGAGTTCCAAAGCATTTTGAAACTTCAGAAGAATTCCAGGAACAATGGAAGAGTTCCGAAGCATTTTTAAACTTCGGCGGAGTTCCGAGAACAATGGAAGTTTTCCGAAGTATTTTTAAACGCCAGCGGGATTCCGAGAACAATGGAAGAGTTCGAAGAATTTTTAAATGTCAGCGAATTTCGAGAACCATGGAAGAGTTCCGAAGGATTTTTAAACATCAGTGGAATTCCGTGAACATTTTAAGAGTTCCGAAGCATTTTTAAACTTCAGTGGAATTCTGAGAACAATGGAAGAGTTATGTAGCATTTTTAAACTTCAGAAGAATTCCAGTAACAATGGAAGAGTTTCAAAGCAATTTTAAACTTCAGCAGAATTCCGAGAACAATGGAAGAGTTCTGAAACATTTTTAAACATCAGCAGAATTTCCAGAATAATGGAAGAGTTCCGAAGCATTTTTAAACGTCTGCAGAATTCCGAGAACAATGGAACAGTTCCGAAGGATTTTTAAATGTCAGCAGAATTACCAGAACAATGGAAGAGTTCCGAAGGATTTTTAAATGTCAGCAGAATTTCGAGAACAATGGAAGAGTTCCGAAGCATTTTTAAACTTCAGTGGAATTCTGAGAACAATGGAAGAGTTCCGTAGCATTTTTAAACTTCAGAAGAATTCCAGGAACAATGGAAGAGTTCCGAAGCATTTTCAAACGTCAGCAGAATTCCTTGAACAATGAAAGAGTTCGGAAGCATTTTTAAACGTCAGCAGTATTCCGGGAACAATGGAACAGTTCCGAAGAATTTTTAAACGTCAGTGGAATTCCTTGAACAATGAAAGAGATCAGAAGCATTTTTAAACTTCAAAAGAATTCCGGGAACAATGGAAGAGTTCCGAAGCATTTTTAACTGTCAGCAGAATTCCGAGAACAATGGAAGAGTTCCGAAGCATTTTTAAACATCAGCAGAATTCTGGGAACAATGGAAGAGTTCCGAAGCATTTTTAAACTTCAGCGGAATTCCGAGAACAATGGATGAGTTCCAAAGCATTTTTAAACTTCAGAAGAATTTCAGGAACAATGGAAGAGTTCCGAAGCATTTTTAAACTTTGGCGGATTTCCGAGAACAATGGAAGAGTTCCGAAGCATTTTTAAACGTCTGCAGAATTCCGAGAACAATGGAAGAATTCCGAAGCATTTTTAAACGTCAGCGGAATTCCGAGAACAATGGAAGAATTCCGAAGCATTTTTAAACGTCAGCGGAATTCCAAGAACAATGGAAGAGTTCCGAAGAATTTTTAAATGTCTGCGAATTTCGAGAACCATGGAAGAGTTCTGAAGGATTTTTAAACATCAGCGGAATTCCGTGAACATTGGAAGAGTTCCGAAGCATTTTTAAACTTCAGTGGAATTCTGAGAACAATGGAAGAGTTATGTAGCATTTTTAAACTTCAGAAGAATTCCAGGAACAATGGAAGAGTTCCAAAGCATTTTTAAACTTCAGAAGAATTCCAGGAACAATGGAAGAGTTCCGAAGCATTTTTAAACTTCGGCGGATTTCCGATAACAATGGAAGTGTTCCGAAGTATTTTTAAACGCCAGCGTAATTCCGAGAACAGTGGAAGAGTTCTGAAGGATTATTAAATGTCAGCTGAATTCTGAGAACAATGGAAGAGTTCCGAAGCATTTTTAAACATCAGCGGAATTCCTTGAACAATGAAAGAGATCGGAAGCATTTTTAAACGTCAGCAGAATTTCGGGAACAATGGAAGAGTTCCGAAGCATTTTTAAACGTCTGCAGAATTCCGAGAACAATGGAAGAATTCCGAAGCATTTTTAAACGTCAGCGGAATTCCGAGAACAATGGAAGAGTTCCGAAGAATTTTTAAATGTCAGCGAATTTCGAGAACCATGGAAGAGTTCCGAAGGATTTTTAAACATCAGCGGAATTCTGAGAACAATGGAAGAGTTATGTAGCATTTTTAAACTTCAGAAGAATTCCAGTAACAATGGAAGAGTTTCAAAGCAATTTTAAACTTCAGCAGAATTCCGAGAACAATGGAAGAGTTCTGAAACATTTTTAAACATCAGCAGAATTTCCAGAATAATGGAAGAGTTCCGAAGCATTTTTAAACGTCTGCACAATTCCGAGAACAATGGAACAGTTCCGAAGGATTTTTAAATGTCAGCAGAATTCCCAGAACAATGGAAGAGTTCCGAAGGATTTTTAAACGTCAGCGGAATTCCGAGAACAATGGAAGAGTTCAGAAGCATTTTTAAACTCCGGCGGATTTCCGAGAACAATGGAAGTGTTCAGAAGCATTTTTAAACTTCAGCGTAATTCTGAGAACAATGGAAGGGTTCAGAAGCATTTTTAAACTTCAGCAGAATTCCGAAAACAATGCAAGAGTTGCAATGCATTTTTAAACGTCAGCAGAATTCCGAGAAAAATGGAAGAGTTCCGAAGGATTTTTAAATGTCAGCAGAATTTCCAGAACAATGGAAGAGTTCCGAAGCATTTTTAAACTTCAGTGGAATTCTGAGAACAATGGAAGAGTTCCGTAGCATTTTTAAACTTCAGAAGAATTCCAGGAACAATGGAAGAGTTCCGAAGCATTTTCAAACGTCAGCAGAATTCCTTGAACAATGAAAGAGTTCGGAAGCATTTTTAAACGTCAGCAGTATTCCGGGAACAATGGAACAGTTCCGAAGAATTTTTAAACGTCAGTGGAATTCCTTGAACAATGAAAGAGATCAGAAGCATTTTTAAACTTCAAAAGAATTCCGGGAACAATGGAAGAGTTCCGAAGCATTTTTAAATGTCAGCAGAATTCCGAGAACAATGGAAGAGTTCCGAAGCATTTTTAAACATCAGCAGAATTCTGGGAACAATGGAAGAGTTCCGAAGCATTTTTAAACTTTAGCGGAATTCTGAGAACAATGGATGAGTTCCGAAGCATTTTTAAACATCAGCAGAATTCCGGGAACAATGGAAGAGTTCCGAAGCATTTTTAAACTTCAGAAGAATTCCAGGAACAATGGAAGAGTTCCAAAGCATTTTGAAACTTCAGAAGAATTCCAGGAACAATGGAAGAGTTCCGAAGCATTTTTAAACTTCAGCGGATTTCCGAGAACAATGGAAGTGTTCCGAAGTATTTTTAAACGCCAGCGGGATTCCGTGAACTATGGAAGAGTTCCGAAGCATTTTTAAACGTTTGCAGAATTCCGAGAACAATGGAAGAGTTCCGTAGCATTTTTAAACTTCAGAAGAATTCCAGGAACAATGAAAGAGTTCCGAAGCATTTTTAAACGTCAGCAGAATTCCTTGAACAATGAAAGAGTTCGGAAGCATTTTTAAACGTCAGCAGAATTCCGGGAACAATGGAACAGTTCCGAAGAATTTTTAAACGTCAGTGGAATTCCTTGAACAATGAAAGAGATCAGAAGCATTTTTAAACTTCAAAAGAATTCCGGGAACAATGGAAGAGTTCCGAAGCATTTTTAAATGTCAGCAGAATTCCGAGAACAATGGAAGAGTTCCGAAGCATTTTTAAACATCAGCAGAATTCTGGGAACAATGGAAGAGTTCCGAAGAATTTTTAAATGTCTGCGAATTTCGAGAACCATGGAAGAGTTCTGAAGGATTTTTAAACATCAGCGGAATTCCGTGAACATTGGAAGAGTTCCGAAGCATTTTTAAACTTCAGTGGAATTCTGAGAACAATGGAAGAGTTATGTAGCATTTTTAAACTTCAGAAGAATTCCAGGAACAATGGAAGAGTTCCAAAGCATTTTTAAACTTCAGAAGAATTCCAGGAACAATGGAAGAGTTCCGAAGCATTTTTAAACTTCGGCGGATTTCCGATAACAATGGAAGTGTTCCGAAGTATTTTTAAACGCCAGCGTAATTCCGAGAACAGTGGAAGAGTTCTGAAGGATTATTAAATGTCAGCTGAATTCTGAGAACAATGGAAGAGTTCCGAAGCATTTTTAAACATCTGCTGAATTCCTTGAACAATGAAAGAGATCGGAAGCATTTTTAAACGTCTGCAGAATTCCGAGAACAATGGAAGAATTCCTAAGCATTTTTAAACGTCAGCGGAATTCCGAGAACAATGGAAGAGTTCCGAAGAATTTTTAAATGTCAGCGAATTTCGAGAACCATGGAAGAGTTCCGAAGGATTTTTAAACATCAGCGGAATTCCGTGAACATTTTAAGAGTTCCGAAGCATTTTTAAACTTCAGTGGAATTCTGAGAACAATGGAAGAGTTATGTAGCATTTTTAAACTTCAGAAGAATTCCAGTAACAATGGAAGAGTTTCAAAGCAATTTTAAACTTCAGCAGAATTCCGAGAACAATGGAAGAGTTCTGAAACATTTTTAAACATCAGCAGAATTTCCAGAATAATGGAAGAGTTCCGAAGCATTTTTAAACGTCTGCACAATTCCGAGAACAATGGAACAGTTCCGAAGGATTTTTAAATGTCAGCAGAATTCCCAGAACAATGGAAGAGTTCTGAAGGATTTTTAAACGTCAGCGGAATTCCGAGAACAATGGAAGAGTTCAGAAGCATTTTTAAACTCCGGCGGATTTCCGAGAACAATGGAAGTGTTCAGAAGCATTTTTAAACTTCAGCGTAATTCTGAGAACAATGGAAGGGTTCAGAAGCATTTTTAAACTTCAAAAGAATTCCGGGAACAATGGAAGAGTTCCGAAGCATTTTTAAATGTCAGCAGAATTCCGAGAACAATGGAAGAGTTCCGAAGCATTTTTAAACATCAGCAGAATTCTGGGAACAATGGAAGAGTTCCGAAGCATTTTTAAACTTCAGCGGAATTCCGAGAACAATGGATGAGTTTCGAAGCATTTTTAAACATCAGCAGAATTCCGGGAACAATGGAAGAGTTCCGAAGCATTTTTAAACTTCAGAAGAATTCCAGGAACAATGGAAGAGTTCCAAAGCATTTTTAAACTTCAGAAGAATTCCAGGAACAATGGAAGAGTTCCTAAGCATTTTTAAACTTCGGCGGATTTCCGAGAACAATGGAAGTGTTCCGAAGTATTTTTAAACTCCAGCGGGATTCCGAGAACAATGGAAGAGTTCCGAAGCATTTTTAAACGTCTGCAGAATTCCGAGAACAATGGAAGAATTCCGAAGCATTTTTAAACGTCAGCGGAATTACAAGAACAATGGAAGAGTTCCGAAGAATTTTTAAATGTCTGCGAATTTCGAGAACCATGGAAGAGTTCTGAAGGATTTTTAAACATCAGCGGAATTCCGTGAACATTGGAAAAGTTCCGAATCATTTTTAAACTTCAGTGGAATTCTGAGAACAATGGAAGAGTTATGTAGCATTTTTAAACTTCAGAAGAATTCCAGTAACAATGGAAGAGTTTCAAAGCAATTTTAAACTTCAGCAGAATTCCGAGAACAATGGAAGAGTTCTGAAGCATTTTTAAACATCAGCAGAATTTCCAGAATAATGGAAGAGTTCCGAAGCATTTTTAAACGTCTGCAGAATTCCGAGAACAATGGAAGAGTTCCGAAGGATTTTTAAATGTCAGCAGAATTCCCAGAACAATGGAAGAGTTCCGAAGGATTTTTAAACGTCAGCGGAATTCTGAGAACAATGGAAGAGCTCAGAAGCATTTTTAAACTCCGGCGGATTTCCGAGAACAATGGAAGTGTTCAGAAGCATTTTTAAACTTCAGCGTAATTCTGAGAACAATGCAAGAGTTGCAATGCATTTTTAAACGTCAGCAGAATTCCGAGAAAAATGGAAGAGTTCCGAAGAATTTTTAAACGTTTGCAGAATTCCGAGAACAATGGAAGAGTTCCGTAGCATTTTTAAACTTCAGAAGAATTCCAGGAACAATGGAAGAGTTCCAAAGCATTTTTAAACGTCAGCAGAATTCCTTGAACAATGAAAGAGTTCGGAAGCATTTTTAAACGTCAGCAGAATTCCGGGAACAATGGAACAGTTCCGAAGAATTTTTAAACGTCAGTGGAATTCCTTGAACAATGAAAGAGATCAGAAGCATTTTTAAACTTCAAAAGAATTCCGGGAACAATGGAAGAGTTCCGAAGCATTTTTAAATGTCAGCAGAATTCCGAGAACAATGGAAGAGTTCCGAAGCATTTTTAAACATCAGCAGAATTCTGGGAACAATGGAAGAGTTCCGAAGCATTTTTAAACTTCGGCGGATTTCCGAGAACAATGGAAGTGTTCAGAAGTATTTTTAAACTCCAGCGGGATTCCGAGAACAATGGAAGAGTTCCGAAGCATTTTTAAACGTCAGCAGAATTCCGGGAACAATGGAACAGTTCCAAAGAATTTTTAAACGTCAGTGGAATTCCTTGAACAATGAAAGATATCAGAAGCATTTTTAAACTTCAAAAGAATTCCGGGAACAATGGAAGAGTTCTGAAGCATTTTTAAATGTCAGCAGAATTTCGAGAACAATGGAAGAGTTCCGAAGCATTTTTAAACATCAGCAGAATTCTGGGAACAATGGAAGAATTCCGAAGCATTTTTAAACTTTAGCGGAATTCCGAGAACAATGGATGAGTTCGGAAGCATTTTTAAATGTCAGCAGAATTCCGGGAACAATGGAACAGTTCTGAAGTATTTTTAAACGTCAGTGTAATTCCTTGAACAATGAAAGAGATCAGAAGCATTTTTAAACTTCAAAAGAATTCCGGGAACAATGGAAGAGTTCCGAAGCATTTTTAAATGTCAGCAGAATTCCGAGAACAATGGAAGAGTTCCGAAGCATTTTTAAACATCAGCAGAATTCTGGGAACAATGGAAGAGTTCCGAAGCATTTTTAAACTTCAGCGGAATTCCGAGAACAATGGATGAGTTCCGAAGCATTTTTAAACATCAGCAGAATTCCGGGAACAATGGAAGAGTTCCGAAGCATTTTTAAACTTCAAAAGAATTCCAGGAACAATGGAAGAGTTCCAAAGCATTTTTAAACTTCAGAAGAATTCCAGGAACAATGGAAGATTTCCGGAGCATTTTTAAACTTCGGCGGATTTCCGAGAACAATGGAAGTGTTCCGAAGTATTTTTAAACGCCAGCGGAATTTCGAGAACAGTGGAAGAGTTCCGAAGGATTATTAAATGTCAGCAGAATTCTGGGAACAATGGAAGAGTTCCGAAGCATTTTTAAACTTTAGCGGAATTCCGAGAACAATGGATGAGTTCCGAAGCATTTTTAAACATCAGCAGAATTCCGGGAACAATGGAAGAGTTCCGAAGCATTTTTAAACTTCAGAAGAATTCCAGGAACAATGGAAGAGTTCCAAAGCATTTTGAAACTTCAGAAGAATTCCAGGAACAATGGAAGAGTTCCGAAGCATTTTTAAACTTCAGCGGATTTCCGAGAACAATGGAAGTGTTCCGAAGTATTTTTAAACGCCAGCGGGATTCCGAGAACTATGGAAGAGTTCCGAAGCATTTTTAAACGTTTGCAGAATTCCGAGAACAATGGAAGAGTTCCGTAGCATTTTTAAACTTCAGAAGAATTCCAGGAACAATGAAAGAGTTCCGAAGCATTTTTAAACGTCAGCAGAATTCCTTGAACAATGAAAGAGTTCGGAAGCATTTTTAAACGTCAGCAGAATTCCGGGAACAATGGAACAGTTCCGAAGAATTTTTAAACGTCAGTGGAATTCCTTGAACAATGAAAGAGATCAGAAGCATTTTTAAACTTCAAAAGAATTCCGGGAACAATGGAAGAGTTCGGAAGCATTTTTAAATGTCAGCAGAATTCCGAGAACAATGGAAGAGTTCCGAAGCATTTTTAAACATCAGCAGAATTCTGGGAACAATGGAAGAGTTCCGAAGCATTTTTAAACTTCAGCGGAATTCCGAGAACAATGGATGAGTTCCAAAGAATTTTTAAACTTCAGAAGAATTCCAGGAACAATGGAAGAGTTCCGAAGCATTTTTAAACTTTGGCGGATTTCCGAGAACAATGGAAGAGTTCCGAAGCATTTTTAAACGTCTGCAGAATTCCGAGAACAATGGAAGAATTCCGAAGCATTTTTAAACGTCAGCGGAATTCCAAGAACAATGGAAGAGTTCCGAAGAATTTTTAAATGTCTGCGAATTTCGAGAACCATGGAAGAGTTCTGAAGGATTTTTAATCATCAGCGGAATTCCGTGAACATTGGAAGAGTTCCGAAGCATTTTTAAACTTCAGTGGAATTCTGAGAACAATGGAAGAGTTATGTAGCATTTTTAAACTTCAGAAGAATTCCAGGAACAATGGAAGAGTTCCAAAGCATTTTTAAACTACAGAAGAATTCCAGGAACAATGGAAGAGTTCCGAAGCATTTTTAAACTTCGGCGGATTTCCGATAACAATGGAAGTGTTCCGAAGTATTTTTAAACGCCAGCGTAATTCCGAGAACAGTGGAAGAGTTCTGAAGGATTATTAAATGTCAGCTGAATTCTGAGTACAATGGAAGAGTTCCGAAGCATTTTTAAACATCAGCGGAATTCCTTGAACAATGAAAGAGATCGGAAGCATTTTTAAACGTCAGCAGAATTTCGGGAACAATGGAAGAGTTCCGAAGCATTTTTAAACGTCTGCAGAATTCCGAGAACAATGGAAGAATTCCGAAGCATTTTTAAACGTCAGCGGAATTCCGAGAACAATGGAAGAGTTCCGAAGAATTTTTAAATGTCAGCGAATTTCGAGAACCATGGAAGAGTTCCGAAGGATTTTTAAACATCAGCGGAATTCCGTGAACATTTTAAGAGTTCCGAAGCATTTTTAAACTTCAGTGGAATTCTGAGAACAATGGAAGAGTTATGTAGCATTTTTAAACTTCAGAAGAATTCCAGTAACAATGGAAGAGTTTCAAAGCAATTTTAAACTTCAGCAGAATTCCGAGAACAATGGAAGAGTTCTGAAACATTTTTAAACATCAGCAGAATTTCCAGAATAATGGAAGAGTTCCGAAGCATTTTTAAACGTCTGCACAATTCCGAGAACAATGGAACAGTTCCGAAGGATTTTTAAATGTCAGCAGAATTCCCAGAACAATGGAAGAGTTCCGAAGGATTTTTAAACGTCAGCGGAATTCCGAGAAAAATGGAAGAGTTCAGAAGCATTTTTAAACTCCGGCGGATTTCCGAGAACAATGGAAGTGTTCAGAAGCATTTTTAAACTTCAGCGTAATTCTGAGAACAATGGAAGGGTTCAGAAGCATTTTTAAACTTCTGCAGAATTCCGAAATCAATGCAAGAGTTGAAATGCATTTTTAAACGTCAGCAGAATTCCGAGAAAAATGGAAGAGTTCCGAAGCATTTTTAAATGTCAGCAGAATTTCCAGAACAATGGAAGAGTTCCGAAGCATTTTTAAACTTCAGTGGAATTCTGAGAACAATGGAAGAGTTCCGTAGCATTTTTAAACTTCAGAAGAATTCCAGGAACAATGGAAGAGTTCCGAAGCATTTTCAAACGTCAGCAGAATTCCTTGAACAATGAAAGAGTTCGGAAGCATTTTTAAACGTCAGCAGTATTCCGGGAACAATGGAACAGTTCCGAAGAATTTTTAAACGTCAGTGGAATTCCTTGAACAATGAAAGAGATCAGAAGCATTTTTAAACTTCAAAAGAATTCCGGGAACAATGGAAGAGTTCCGAAGCATTTTTAAATGTCAGCAGAATTCCGAGAACAATGGAAGAGTTCCGAAGCATTTTTAAACATCAGCAGAATTCTGGGAACAATGGAAGAGTTCCGAAGCATTTTTAAACTTTAGCGGAATTCTGAGAACAATGGATGAGTTCCGAAGCATTTTTAAACATCAGCAGAATTCCGGGAACAATGGAAGAGTTCCGAAGCATTTTTAAACTTCAGAAGAATTCCAGGAACAATGGAAGAGTTCCAAAGCATTTTGAAACTTCAGAAGAATTCCAGGAACAATGGAAGAGTTCCGAAGCATTTTTAAACTTCAGCGGATTTCCGAGAACAATGGAAGTGTTCCGAAGTATTTTTAAACGCCAGCGGGATTCCGTGAACTATGGAAGAGTTCCGAAGCATTTTTAAACGTTTGCAGAATTCCGAGAACAATGGAAGAGTTCCGTAGCATTTTTAAACTTCAGAAGAATTCCAGGAACAATGGAAGAGTTCAGAAGCATTTTTAAACGTCAGCAGTATTCCGGGAACAATGGAACAGTTCCGAAGAATTTTTAAACGTCAGTGGAATTCCTTGAACAATGAAAGAGATCAGAAGCATTTTTAAACTTCAAAAGAATTCCGGGAACAATGGAAGAGTTCCGAAGCATTTTTAAATGTCAGCAGAATTCCGAGAACAATGGAAGAGTTCCGAAGCATTTTTAAACATCAGCAGAATTCTGGGAACAATGGAAGAGTTCCGAAGCATTTTTAAACTTTAGCGGAATTCCGAGAACAATGGATGAGTTCCGAAGCATTTTTAAACATCAGCAGAATTCCGGGAACAATGGAAGAGTTCCGAAGCATTTTTAAACTTCAGAAGAATTCCAGGAACAATGGAAGAGTTCCAAAGCATTTTGAAACTTCAGAAGAATTCCAGGAACAATGGAAGAGTTCCGAAGCATTTTTAAGCTTCAGCGGATTTCCGAGAACAATGGAAGTGTTCCGAAGTATTTTTAAACGCCAGCGGGATTCCGAGAACTATGGAAGAGTTCCGAAGCATTTTTAAACGTTTGCAGAATTCCGAGAACAATGGAAGAGTTCCGTAGCATTTTTAAACTTCAGAAGAATTCCAGGAACAATGAAAGAGTTCCGAAGCATTTTTAAATGTCAGCAGAATTCCTTGAACAATGAAAGAGTTCGGAAGCATTTTTAAACGTCAGCAGAATTCCGGGAACAATGGAACAGTTCCGAAGAATTTTTAAACGTCAGTGGAATTCCTTGAACAATGAAAGAGATCAGAAGCATTTTTAAACTTCAAAAGAATTCCGGGAACAATGGAAGAGTTCCGAAGCATTTTTAAATGTCAGCAGAATTCCGAGAACAATGGAAGAGTTCCGAAGCATTTTTAAACATCAGCAGAATTCTGGGAACAATGGAAGAGTTCCGAAGAATTTTTAAATGTCTGCGAATTTCGAGAACCATGGAAGAGTTCTGAAGGATTTTTAAACATCAGCGGAATTCCGTGAACATTGGAAGAGTTCCGAAGCATTTTTAAACTTCAGTGGAATTCTGAGAACAATGGAAGAGTTATGTAGCATTTTTAAACTTCAGAAGAATTCCAGGAACAATGGAAGAGTTCCAAAGCATTTTTAAACTTCAGAAGAATTCCAGGAACAATGGAAGAGTTCCGAAGCATTTTTAAACTTCGGCGGATTTCCGATAACAATGGAAGTGTTCCGAAGTATTTTTAAACGCCAGCGTAATTCCGAGAACAGTGGAAGAGTTCTGAAGGATTATTAAATGTCAGCTGAATTCTGAGAACAATGGAAGAGTTCCGAAGCATTTTTAAACATCTGCTGAATTCCTTGAACAATGAAAGAGATCGGAAGCATTTTTAAACGTCTGCAGAATTCCGAGAACAATGGAAGAATTCCTAAGCATTTTTAAACGTCAGCGGAATTCCGAGAACAATGGAAGAGTTCCGAAGAATTTTTAAATGTCAGCGAATTTCGAGAACCATGGAAGAGTTCCGAAGGATTTTTAAACATCAGCGGAATTCCGTGAACATTTTAAGAGTTCCGAAGCATTTTTAAACTTCAGTGGAATTCTGAGAACAATGGAAGAGTTATGTAGCATTTTTAAACTTCAGAAGAATTCCAGTAACAATGGAAGAGTTTCAAAGCAATTTTAAACTTCAGCAGAATTCCGAGAACAATGGAAGAGTTCTGAAACATTTTTAAACATCAGCAGAATTTCCAGAATAATGGAAGAGTTCCGAAGCATTTTTAAACGTCTGCACAATACCGAGAACAATGGAACAGTTCCGAAGGATTTTTAAATGTCAGCAGAATTCCCAGAACAATGGAAGAGTTCTGAAGGATTTTTAAACGTCAGCGGAATTCCGAGAACAATGGAAGAGTTCAGAAGCATTTTTAAACTCCGGCGGATTTCCGAGAACAATGGAAGTGTTCAGAAGCATTTTTAAACTTCAGCGTAATTCTGAGAACAATGGAAGGGTTCAGAAGCATTTTTAAACTTCAAAAGAATTCCGGGAACAATGGAAGAGTTCCGAAGCATTTTTAAATGTCAGCAGAATTCCGAGAACAATGGAAGAGTTCCGAAGCATTTTTAAACATCAGCAGAATTCTGGGAACAATGGAAGAGTTCCGAAGCATTTTTAAACTTCAGCGGAATTCCGAGAACAATGGATGAGTTTCGAAGCATTTTTAAACATCAGCAGAATTCCGGGAACAATGGAAGAGTTCCGAAGCATTTTTAAACTTCAGAAGAATTCCAGGAACAATGGAAGAGTTCCAAAGCATTTTTAAACTTCAGAAGAATTCCAGGAACAATGGAAGAGTTCCTAAGCATTTTTAAACTTCGGCGGATTTCCGAGAACAATGGAAGTGTTCCGAAGTATTTTTAAACTCCAGCGGGATTCCGAGAACAATGGAAGAGTTCCGAAGCATTTTTAAACGTCTGCAGAATTCCGAGAACAATGGAAGAATTCCGAAGCATTTTTAAACGTCAGCGGAATTACAAGAACAATGGAAGAGTTCCGAAGAATTTTTAAATGTCTGCGAATTTCGAGAACCATGGAAGAGTTCTGAAGGATTTTTAAACATCAGCGGAATTCCGTGAACATTGGAAAAGTTCCGAAGCATTTTTAAACTTCAGTGGAATTCTGAGAACAATGGAAGAGTTATGTAGCATTTTTAAACTTCAGAAGAATTCCAGTAACAATGGAAGAGTTTCAAAGCAATTTTAAACTTCAGCAGAATTCCGAGAACAATGGAAGAGTTCTGAAGCATTTTTAAACATCAGCAGAATTTCCAGAATAATGGAAGAGTTCCGAAGCATTTTTAAACGTCTGCAGAATTCCGAGAACAATGGAAGAGTTCCGAAGGATTTTTAAATGTCAGCAGAATTCCCAGAACAATGGAAGAGTTCCGAAGGATTTTTAAACGTCAGCGGAATTCTGAGAACAATGGAAGAGCTCAGAAGCATTTTTAAACTCCGGCGGATTTCCGAGAACAATGGAAGTGTTCAGAAGCATTTTTAAACTTCAGCGTAATTCTGAGAACAATGCAAGAGTTGCAATGCATTTTTAAACGTCAGCAGAATTCCGAGAAAAATGGAAGAGTTCCGAAGAATTTTTAAACGTTTGCAGAATTCCGAGAACAATGGAAGAGTTCCGTAGCATTTTTAAACTTCAGAAGAATTCCAGGAACAATGGAAGAGTTCCAAAGCATTTTTAAACGTCAGCAGAATTCCTTGAACAATGAAAGAGTTCGGAAGCATTTTTAAACGTCAGCAGAATTCCGGGAACAATGGAACAGTTCCGAAGAATTTTTAAACGTCAGTGGAATTCCTTGAACAATGAAAGAGATCAGAAGCATTTTTAAACTTCAAAAGAATTCCGGGAACAATGGAAGAGTTCCGAAGCATTTTTAAATGTCAGCAGAATTCCGAGAACAATGGAAGAGTTCCGAAGCATTTTTAAACATCAGCAGAATTCTGGGAACAATGGAAGAGTTCCGAAGCATTTTTAAACTTCAGCGGAATTCCGAGAACAATGGATGAGTTTCGAAGCATTTTTAAACATCAGCAGAATTCCGGGAACAATGGAAGAGTTCCGAAGCATTTTTAAACTTCAGAAGAATTCCAGGAACAATGGAAGAGTTCCAAAGCATTTTTAAACTTCAGAAGAATTCCAGGAACAATGGAAGAGTTCCGAAGCATTTTTAAACTTCAGAAGAATTCCAGGAACAATGGAAGAGTTCCGAAGCATTTTTAAACTTCGGCGGATTTCCGAGAACAATGGAAGTGTTCAGAAGTATTTTTAAACTCCAGCGGGATTCCGAGAACAATGGAAGAGTTCCGAAGCATTTTTAAATGTCAGCAGAATTCCGGGAACAATGGAACAGTTCCAAAGAATTTTTAAACGTCAGTGGAATTCCTTGAACAATGAAAGATATCAGAAGCATTTTTAAACTTCAAAAGAATTCCGGGAACAATGGAAGAGTTCTGAAGCATTTTTAAATGTCAGCAGAATTTCGAGAACAATGGAAGAGTTCCGAAGCATTTTTAAACATCAGCAGAATTCTGGGAACAATGGAAGAATTCCGAAGCATTTTTAAACTTTAGCGGAATTCCGAGAACAATGGATGAGTTCGGAAGCATTTTTAAACGTCAGCAGAATTCCGGGAACAATGGAACAGTTCTGAAGTATTTTTAAACGTCAGTGTAATTCCTTGAACAATGAAAGAGATCAGAAGCATTTTTAAACTTCAAAAGAATTCCGGGAACAATGGAAGAGTTCCGAAGCATTTTTAAATGTCAGCAGAATTCCGAGAACAATGGAAGAGTTCCGAAGCATTTTTAAACATCAGCAGAATTCTGGGAACAATGGAAGAGTTCCGAAGCATTTTTAAACTTCAGCGGAATTCCGAGAACAATGGATGAGTTCCGAAGCATTTTTAAACATCAGCAGAATTCCGGGAACAATGGAAGAGTTCCGAAGCATTTTTAAACTTCAAAAGAATTCCAGGAACAATGGAAGAGTTCCAAAGCATTTTTAAACTTCAGAAGAATTCCAGGAACAATGGAAGATTTCCGGAGCATTTTTAAACTTCGGCGGATTTCCGAGAACAATGGAAGTGTTCCGAAGTATTTTTAAACGCCAGCGGAATTTCGAGAACAGTGGAAGAGTTCCGAAGGATTATTAAATGTCAGCAGAATTCTGGGAACAATGGAAGAGTTCCGAAGCATTTTTAAACTTTAGCGGAATTCCGAGAACAATGGATGAGTTCCGAAGCATTTTTAAACATCAGCAGAATTCCGGGAACAATGGAAGAGTTCCGAAGCATTTTTAAACTTCAGAAGAATTCCAGGAACAATGGAAGAGTTCCAAAGCATTTTGAAACTTCAGAAGAATTCCAGGAACAATGGAAGAGTTCCGAAGCATTTTTAAACTTCAGCGGATTTCCGAGAACAATGGAAGTGTTCCGAAGTATTTTTAAACGCCAGCGGGATTCCGAGAACTATGGAAGAGTTCCGAAGCATTTTTAAACGTTTGCAGAATTCCGAGAACAATGGAAGAGTTCCGTAGCATTTTTAAACTTCAGAAGAATTCCAGGAACAATGAAAGAGTTCCGAAGCATTTTTAAACGTCAGCAGAATTCCTTGAACAATGAAAGAGTTCGGAAGCATTTTTAAACGTCAGCAGAATTCCGGGAACAATGGAACAGTTCCGAAGAATTTTTAAACGTCAGTGGAATTCCTTGAACAATGAAAGAGATCAGAAGCATTTTTAAACTTCAAAAGAATTCCGGGAACAATGGAAGAGTTCGGAAGCATTTTTAAATGTCAGCAGAATTCCGAGAACAATGGAAGAGTTCCGAAGCATTTTTAAACATCAGCAGAATTCTGGGAACAATGGAAGAGTTCCGAAGCATTTTTAAACTTCAGCGGAATTCCGAGAACAATGGATGAGTTCCAAAGCATTTTTAAACTTCAGAAGAATTCCAGGAACAATGGAAGAGTTCCGAAGCATTTTTAAACTTTGGCGGATTTCCGAGAACAATGGAAGAGTTTCGAAGCATTTTTAAACGTCTGCAGAATTCCGAGAACAATGGAAGAATTCCGAAGCATTTTTAAACGTCAGCGGAATTCCAAGAACAATGGAAGAGTTCCGAAGAATTTTTAAATGTCTGCGAATTTCGAGAACCATGGAAGAGTTCTGAAGGATTTTTAATCATCAGCGGAATTCCGTGAACATTGGAAGAGTTCCGAAGCATTTTTAAACTTCAGTGGAATTCTGAGAACAATGGAAGAGTTATGTAGCATTTTTAAACTTCAGAAGAATTCCAGGAACAATGGAAGAGTTCCAAAGCATTTTTAAACTACAGAAGAATTCCAGGAACAATGGAAGAGTTCCGAAGCATTTTTAAACTTCGGCGGATTTCCGATAACAATGGAAGTGTTCCGAAGTATTTTTAAACGCCAGCGTAATTCCGAGAACAGTGGAAGAGTTCTGAAGGATTATTAAATGTCAGCTGAATTCTGAGAACAATGGAAGAGTTCCGAAGCATTTTTAAACATCAGCGGAATTCCTTGAACAATGAAAGAGATCGGAAGCATTTTTAAACGTCAGCAGAATTTCGGGAACAATGGAAGAGTTCCGAAGCATTTTTAAACGTCTGCAGAATTCCGAGAACAATGGAAGAATTCCGAAGCATTTTTAAACGTCAGCGGAATTCCGAGAACAATGGAAGAGTTCCGAAGAATTTTTAAATGTCAGCGAATTTCGAGAACCATGGAAGAGTTCCGAAGGATTTTTAAACATCAGCGGAATTCCGTGAACATTTTAAGAGTTCCGAAGCATTTTTAAACTTCAGTGGAATTCTGAGAACAATGGAAGAGTTATGTAGCATTTTTAAACTTCAGAAGAATTCCAGTAACAATGGAAGAGTTTCAAAGCAATTTTAAACTTCAGCAGAATTCCGAGAACAATGGAAGAGTTCTGAAACATTTTTAAACATCAGCAGAATTTCCAGAATAATGGAAGAGTTCCGAAGCATTTTTAAACGTCTGCACAATTCCGAGAACAATGGAACAGTTCCGAAGGATTTTTAAATGTCAGCAGAATTCCCAGAACAATGGAAGAGTTCCGAAGGATTTTTAAACGTCAGCGGAATTCCGAGAAAAATGGAAGAGTTCAGAAGCATTTTTAAACTCCGGCGGATTTCCGAGAACAATGGAAGTGTTCAGAAGCATTTTTAAACTTCAGCGTAATTCTGAGAACAATGGAAGGGTTCAGAAGCATTTTTAAACTTCTGCAGAATTCCGAAATCAATGCAAGAGTTGAAATGCATTTTTAAACGTCAGCAGAATTCCGAGAAAAATGGAAGAGTTCCGAAGCATTTTTAAATGTCAGCAGAATTTCCAGAACAATGGAAGAGTTCCGAAGCATTTTTAAACTTCAGTGGAATTCTGAGAACAATGGAAGAGTTCCGTAGCATTTTTAAACTTCAGAAGAATTCCAGGAACAATGGAAGAGTTCCGAAGCATTTTCAAACGTCAGCAGAATTCCTTGAACAATGAAAGAGTTCGGAAGCATTTTTAAACGTCAGCAGTATTCCGGGAACAATGGAACAGTTCCGAAGATTTTTAAACGTCAGTGGAATTCCTTGAACAATGAAAGAGATCAGAAGCATTTTTAAACTTCAAAAGAATTCCGGGAACAATGGAAGAGTTCCGAAGCATTTTTAAATGTCAGCAGAATTCCGAGAACAATGGAAGAGTTCCGAAGCATTTTTAAACATCAGCAGAATTCTGGGAACAATGGAAGAGTTCCGAAGCATTTTTAAACTTTAGCGGAATTCCGAGAACAATGGATGAGTTCCGAAGCATTTTTAAACATCAGCAGAATTCCGGGAACAATGGAAGAGTTCCGAAGCATTTTTAAACTTCAGAAGAATTCCAGGAAAAATGGAAGAGTTCCAAAGCATTTTGAAACTTCAGAAGAATTCCAGGAACAATGGAAGAGTTCCGAAGCATTTTTAAACTTCAGCGGATTTCCGAGAACAATGGAAGTGTTCCGAAGTATTTTTAAACGCCAGCGGGATTCCGTGAACTATGGAAGAGTTCCGAAGCATTTTTAAACGTTTGCAGAATTCCGAGAACAATGGAAGAGTTCCGTAGCATTTTTAAACTTCAGAAGAATTCCAGGAACAATGGAAGAGTTCCGAAGCATTTTTAAACTTCGGCGGATTTCCGAGAACAATGGAAGTGTTCCGAAGTATTTTTAAACTCCAGCGGGATTCCGAGAACAATGGAAGAGTTCCGAAGCATTTTTAAACGTCTGCAGAATTCCGAGAACAATGGAAGAATTCCGAAGCATTTTTAAACGTCAGCGGAATTCCAAGAGCAATGGAAGAGTTCCGAAGAATTTTTAAATGTCTGCGCATTTCGAGAACCATGGAAGAGTTCTGAAGGATTTTTAAACATCAGCGGAATTCCGTGAACATTGGAAGAGTTCCGAAGCATTTTTAAACTTCAGTGGAATTCTGAGAACAATGGAAGAGTTATGTAGCATTTTTAAACTTCAGAAGAATTCCAGTAACAATGGAAGAGTTTCAAAGCAATTTTAAACTTCAGCAGAATTCCGAGAACAATGGAAGAGTTCTGAAGCATTTTTAAACATCAGCAGAATTTCCAGAATAATGGAAGAGTTCCGAAGCATTTTTAAACGTCTGCAGAATTCCGAGAACAATGGAAGAGTTCCGAAGGATTTTTAAATGTCAGCAGAATTCCCAGAACAATGGAGAGTTCCAAAAGATTTTTAAACGTCAGCGGAATTCCGAGAACAATGGAAGAGTTCAGAAGCATTTTTAAACTCCGGCGGATTTCCGAGAACAATGGAAGTGTTCAGAAGCATTTTTAAACGTCTGCAGAATTCCGAGAACAATGGAAGAGTTCCGTAGCATTTTTAAACTTCAGAAGAATTCCAGGAACAATGGAAGAGTTCCGAAGCATTTTCAAACGTCAGCAGAATTCCTTGAACAATGAAAGAGTTCGGAAGCATTTTTAAACGTCAGCAGTATTCCGGGAACAATGGAACAGTTCCGAAGAATTTTTAAACGTCAGTGGAATTCCTTGAACAATGAAAGAGATCAGAAGCATTTTTAAACTTCAAAAGAATTCCGGGAACAATGGAAGAGTTCCGAAGCATTTTTAAATGTCAGCAGAATTCCGAGAACAATGGAAGAGTACCGAAGCATTTTTAAACATCAGCAGAATTCTGGGAACAATGGAAGAGTTCCGAAGCATTTTTAAAATTTAGCGGAATTCCGAGAACAATGGATGAGTTCCGAAGCATTTTTAAACATCAGCAGAATTCTGGGAACAATGGAAGAGTTCCGAAGCATTTTTAAACTTCAGCGGAATTCCGAGAACAATGGATGAGTTTCGAAGCATTTTTAAAAATCAGCAGAATTCCGGGAACAATGGAAGAGTTCCGAAGCATTTTTAAACTTCAGAAGAATTCCAGGAACAATGGAAGAGTTCCAAAGCATTTTTAAACTTCAGAAGAATTCCAGGAACAATGGAAGAGTTCCGAAGCATTTTTAAACTTCGGCGGATTTCCGAGAACAATGGAAGTGCTCCGAAGTATTTTTAAACTCCAGCGGGATTCCGAGAACAATGGAAGAGTTCCGAAGCATTTTTAAACGTCTGCAGATTTCCGAGAACAATGGAAGAATTCCGAAGAATTTTTAAACGTCAGCGGAATTCCAAGAACAATGGAAGAGTTCCGAAGAATTTTTAAATGTCAGCGAATTTCGAGAACCATGGAAGAGTTCTGAAGGATTTTTAAACATCAGCGGAATTCCGTGAACATTGGAAGAGTTCCGAAGCATTTTTAAACTTCAGTGGAATTCTGAGAACAATGGAAGAGTTATGTAGCATTTTTAAACTTCAGAAGAATTCCAGTAACAATGGAAGAGTTTCAAAGCAATTTTAAACTTCAGCAGAATTCCAAGAACAATGGAAGAGTTCTGAAGCATTATTAAACATCAGCAGAATTTCAAGAATAATGGAAGAGTTCCGAAGCATTTTTAAACGTCTGCAGAATTCCGAGAACAATGGAAGAGTTCCGAAGGATTTTTAAATGTCAGCAGAATTCCCAGAACAATAGAAGAGTTCCGAAGGATTTTTAAACGTCAGCGGAATTCTGAGAACAATGGAAGAGCTCAGAAGCATTTTTAAACTCCGGCGGATTTCCGAGAACAATGGAAGTGTTCAGAAGCATTTTTAAACTTCAGCGTAATTCTGAGAACAATGGAAGGGTTCAGAAGCATTTTTAAACTTCAGCAGAATTCCGAAAACAATGCAAGAGTTGCAATGCATTTTTAAACGTCAGCAGAATTCCGAGAAAAATGGAAGAGTTCCGAAGAATTTTTAAACGTCAGTGGAATTCCTTGAACAATGAAAGAGATCAGAAGCATTTTTAAACTTCAAAAGAATTCCGGGAACAATGGAAGAGTTCCGAAGCATTTTTAAATGTCAGCAGAATTCCGAGAACAATGGAAGAGTTCCAAAGGATTTTTAAACGTTTGCAGAATTCCGAGAACAATGGAAGAGTTCCGTAGCATTTTTAAACTTCAGAAGAATTCCAGGAACAATGGAAGAGTTCCGAAGCATTTTTAAACGTCAGCAGAATTCCTTGAACAATGAAAGAGTTCGGAAGCATTTTTAAACGTCAGCAGAATTCCGGGAACAATGGAACAGTTCCGAAGAATTTTTAAACGTCAGTGGAATTCCTTGAACAATGAAAGAGATCAGAAGCATTTTTAAACTTCAAAAGAATTCCGGGAACAATGGAAGAGTTCCGAAGCATTTTTAAATGTCAGCAGAATTCCGAGAACAATGGAAGAGTTCCGAAGCATTTTTAAACATCAGCAGAATTCTGGGAACAATGGAAGAATTCCGAAGCATTTTTAAACTTTAGCGGAATTCCGAGAACAATGGATGAGTTCGGAAGCATTTTTAAACGTCAGCAGAATTCCGGGAACAATGGAACAGTTCCGAAGAATTTTTAAACGTCAGTGGAATTCCTTGAACAATGAAAGAGATCAGAAGCATTTTTAAACTTCAAAAGAATTCCGGGAACAATGGAAGAGTTCCGAAGCATTTTTAAATGTCAGCAGAATTCCGAGAACAATGGAAGAGTTCCGAAGCATTTTTAAACATCAGCAGAATTCTGGGAACAATGGAAGAGTTCCGAAGCATTTTTAAACTTCAAAAGAATTCCAGGAACAATGGAAGAGTTCCAAAGCATTTTTAAACTTCAGAAGAATTCCAGGAACAATGGAAGATTTCCGGAGCATTTTTAAACTTCGGCGGATTTCCGAGAACAATGGAAGTGTTCTGAAGTATTTTTAAACGCCAGCGGAATTCCGAGAACAGTGGAAGAGTTCCGAAGGATTATTAAATGTCAGCAGAATTCTGGGAACAATGGAAGAGTTCCGAAGCATTTTTAAACTTTAGCGGAATTCCGAGAACAATGGATGAGTTCCGAAGCATTTTTAAACATCAGCAGAATTCCGGGAACAATGGAAGAGTTCCGAAGCATTTTTAAACTTCAGAAGAATTCCAGGAACAATGGAAGAGTTCCAAAGCATTTTGAAACTTCAGAAGAATTCCAGGAACAATGGAAGAGTTCCGAAGCATTTTTAAACTTCAGCGGATTTCCGAGAACAATGGAAGTGTTCCGAAGTATTTTTAAACGCCAGCGGGATTCCGAGAACTATGGAAGAGTTCCGAAGCATTTTTAAACGTTTGCAGAATTCCGAGAACAATGGAAGAGTTCCGTAGCATTTTTAAACTTCAGAAGAATTCCAGGAACAATGATAGAGTTCCGAAGCATTTTTAAACGTCAGCAGAATTCCTTGAACAATGAAAGAGTTCGGAAGCATTTTTAAACGTCAGCAGAATTCCGGGAACAATGGAACAGTTCCGAAGAATTTTTAAACGTCAGTGGAATTCCTTGAACAATGAAAGAGATCAGAAGCATTTTTAAACATCAGCAGAATTCTGGGAACAATGGAAGAGTTCCGAAGCATTTTTAAACTTCAGCGGAATTCCGAGAACAATGGATGAGTTTCGAAGCATTTTTAAACATCAGCAGAATTCCGGGAACAATGGAAGAGTTCCGAAGCATTTTTAAACTTCAGAAGAATTCCAGGAACAATGGAAGAGTTCCAAAGCATTTTTAAACTTCAGAAGAATTCCAGGAACAATGGAAGAGTTCCGAAGCATTTTTAAACTTCGGCGGATTTCCGAGAACAATGGAAGTGTTCCGAAGTATTTTTAAACTCCAGCGGGATTCCGAGAACAATGGAAGAGTTCCGAAGCATTTTTAAACGTCTGCAGAATTCCGAGAACAATGGAAGAATTCCGAAGCATTTTTAAACGTCAGCGGAATTCCAAGAACAATGGAAGAGTTCCGAAGAATTTTTAAATGTCTGCGAATTTCGAGAACCATGGAAGAGTTCTGAAGGATTTTTAAACATCAGCGGAATTCCGTGAACATTGGAAGAGTTCCGAAGCATTTTTAAACTTCAGTGGAATTCTGAGAACAATGGAAGAGTTATGTAGCATTTTTAAACTTCAGAAGAATTCCAGTAACAATGGAAGAGTTTCAAAGCAATTTTAAACTTCAGCAGAATTCCGAGAACAATGGAAGAGTTCTGAAGCATTTTTAAACATCAGCAGAATTTCCAGAATAATGGAAGAGTTCCGAAGCATTTTTAAACGTCTGCAGAATTCCGAGAACAATGGAAGAGTTCCGAAGGATTTTTAAATGTCAGCAGAATTCCCAGAACAATGGAGAGTTCCAAAAGATTTTTAAACGTCAGCGGAATTCCGAGAACAATGGAAGAGTTCAGAAGCATTTTTAAACTCCGGCGGATTTCCGAGAACAATGGAAGTGTTCAGAAGCATTTTTAAACGTCTGCAGAATTCCGAGAACAATGGAAGAGTTCCGTAGCATTTTTAAACTTCAGAAGAATTCCAGGAACAATGGAAGAGTTCCGAAGCATTTTCAAACGTCAGCAGAATTCCTTGAACAATGAAAGAGTTCGGAAGCATTTTTAAACGTCAGCAGTATTCCGGGAACAATGGAACAGTTCCGAAGAATTTTTAAACGTCAGTGGAATTCCTTGAACAATGAAAGAGATCAGAAGCATTTTTAAACTTCAAAAGAATTCCGGGAACAATGGAAGAGTTCCGAAGCATTTTTAAATGTCAGCAGAATTCCGAGAACAATGGAAGAGTACCGAAGCATTTTTAAAACATCAGCAGAATTCTGGGAACAATGGAAGAGTTCCGAAGCATTTTTAAAATTTAGCGGAATTCCGAGAACAAGGGATGAGTTCCGAAGCATTTTTAAACATCAGCAGAATTCCGGGAACAATGGAAGAGTTCTGAAGCATTTTTAAATGTCAGCAGAATTCCGAGAACAATGGAAGAGTTCCGAAGCATTTTTAAACATCAGCAGAATTCTGGGAACAATGGAAGAGTTCCGAAGCATTTTTAAACTTCAGCGGAATTCCGAGAACAATGGATGAGTTTCGAAGCATTTTTAAACATCAGCAGAATTCCGGGAACAATGGAAGAGTTCCGAAGCATTTTTAGACTTCAGAAGAATTCCAGGAACAATGGAAGAGTTCCAAAGCATTTTTAAACTTCAGAAGAATTCCAGGAACAATGGAAGAGTTCCGAAGCATTTTTAAACTTCGGCGGATTTCCGAGAACAATGGAAGTGCTCCGAAGTATTTTTAAACTCCAGCGGGATTCCGAGAACAATGGAAGAGTTCCGAAGCATTTTTAAACGTCTGCAGAATTCCGAGAACAATGGAAGAATTCCGAAGAATTTTTAAACGTCAGCGGAATTCCAAGAACAATGGAAGAGTTCCGAAGAATTTTTAAATGTCAGCGAATTTCGAGAACCATGGAAGAGTTCTGAAGGATTTTTAAACATCAGCGGAATTCCGTGAACATTGGAAGAGTTCCGAAGCATTTTTAAACTTCAGTGGAATTCTGAGAACAATGGAAGAGTTATGTAGCATTTTTAAACTTCAGAAGAATTCCAGTAACAATGGAAGAGTTTCAAAGCAATTTTAAACTTCAGCAGAATTCCGAGAACAATGGAAGAGTTCTGAAGCATTATTAAACATCAGCAGAATTTCAAGAATAATGGAAGAGTTCCGAAGCATTTTTAAACGTCTGCAGAATTCCGAGAACAATGGAAGAGTTCCGAAGGATTTTTAAATGTCAGCAGAATTCCCAGAACAATGGAAGAGTTCCGAAGGATTTTTAAACGTCAGCGGAATTCTGAGAACAATGGAAGAGCTCAGAAGCATTTTTAAACTCCGGCGGATTTCCGAGAACAATGGAAGTGTTCAGAAGCATTTTTAAACTTCAGCGTAATTCTGAGAACAATGGAAGGGTTCCGAAGCATTTTTAAACATCAGCAGAATTCTGGGAACAATGGAAGAGTTCCGAAGCATTTTTAAACTTCAAAAGAATTCCAGGAACAATGGAAGAGTTCCAAAGCATTTTTAAACTTCAGAAGAATTCCAGGAACAATGGAAGATTTCCGGAGCATTTTTAAACTTCGGCGGATTTCCGAGAACAATGGAAGTGTTCTGAAGTATTTTTAAACGCCAGCGGAATTCCGAGAACAGTGGAAGAGTTCCGAAGGATTATTAAATGTCAGCAGAATTCTGGGAACAATGGAAGAGTTCCGAAGCATTTTTAAACTTTAGCGGAATTCCGAGAACAATGGATGAGTTCCGAAGCATTTTTAAACATCAGCAGAATTCCGGGAACAATGGAAGAGTTCCGAAGCATTTTTAAACTTCAGAAGAATTCCAGGAACAATGGAAGAGTTCCAAAGCATTTTGAAACTTCAGAAGAATTCCAGGAACAATGGAAGAGTTCCGAAGCATTTTTAAACTTCAGCGGATTTCCGAGAACAATGGAAGTGTTCCGAAGTATTTTTAAACGCCAGCGGGATTCCGAGAACTATGGAAGAGTTCCGAAGCATTTTTAAACGTTTGCAGAATTCCGAGAACAATGGAAGAGTTCCGTAGCATTTTTAAACTTCAGAAGAATTCCAGGAACAATGATAGAGTTCCGAAGCATTTTTAAACGTCAGCAGAATTCCTTGAACAATGAAAGAGTTCGGAAGCATTTTTAAACGTCAGCAGAATTCCGGGAACAATGGAACAGTTCCGAAGAATTTTTAAACGTCAGTGGAATTCCTTGAACAATGAAAGAGATCAGAAGCATTTTTAAACATCAGCAGAATTCTGGGAACAATGGAAGAGTTCCGAAGCATTTTTAAACTTCAGCGGAATTCCGAGAACAATGGATGAGTTTCGAAGCATTTTTAAACATCAGCAGAATTCCGGGAACAATGGAAGAGTTCCGAAGCATTTTTAAACTTCAGAAGAATTCCAGGAACAATGGAAGAGTTCCAAAGCATTTTTAAACTTCAGAAGAATTCCAGGAACAATGGAAGAGTTCCGAAGCATTTTTAAACTTCGGCGGATTTCCGAGAACAATGGAAGTGTTCCGAAGTATTTTTAAACTCCAGCGGGATTCCGAGAACAATGGAAGAGTTCCGAAGCATTTTTAAACGTCTGCAGAATTCCGAGAACAATGGAAGAATTCCGAAGCATTTTTAAACGTCAGCGGAATTCCAAGAACAATGGAAGAGTTCCGAAGAATTTTTAAATGTCTGCGAATTTCGAGAACCATGGAAGAGTTCTGAAGGATTTTTAAACATCAGCGGAATTCCGTGAACATTGGAAGAGTTCCGAAGCATTTTTAAACTTCAGTGGAATTCTGAGAACAATGGAAGAGTTATGTAGCATTTTTAAACTTCAGAAGAATTCCAGTAACAATGGAAGAGTTTCAAAGCAATTTTAAACTTCAGCAGAATTCCGAGAACAATGGAAGAGTTCTGAAGCATTTTTAAACATCAGCAGAATTTCCAGAATAATGGAAGAGTTCCGAAGCATTTTTAAATGTCTGCAGAATTCCGAGAACAATGGAAGAGTTCCGAAGGATTTTTAAATGTCAGCAGAATTCCCAGAACAATGGAGAGTTCCAAAAGATTTTTAAACGTCAGCGGAATTCCGAGAACAATGGAAGAGTTCAGAAGCATTTTTAAACTCCGGCGGATTTCCGAGAACAATGGAAGTGTTCAGAAGCATTTTTAAACGTCTGCAGAATTCCGAGAACAATGGAAGAGTTCCGTAGCATTTTTAAACTTCAGAAGAATTCCAGGAACAATGGAAGAGTTCCGAAGCATTTTCAAACGTCAGCAGAATTCCTTGAACAATGAAAGAGTTCGGAAGCATTTTTAAACGTCAGCAGTATTCCGGGAACAATGGAACAGTTCCGAAGAATTTTTAAACGTCAGTGGAATTCCTTGAACAATGAAAGAGATCAGAAGCATTTTTAAACTTCAAAAGAATTCCGGGAACAATGGAAGAGTTCCGAAGCATTTTTAAATGTCAGCAGAATTCCGAGAACAATGGAAGAGTACCGAAGCATTTTTAAAACATCAGCAGAATTCTGGGAACAATGGAAGAGTTCCGAAGCATTTTTAAAATTTAGCGGAATTCCGAGAACAAGGGATGAGTTCCGAAGCATTTTTAAACATCAGCAGAATTCCGGGAACAATGGAAGAGTTCTGAAGCATTTTTAAATGTCAGCAGAATTCCGAGAACAATGGAAGAGTTCCGAAGCATTTTTAAACATCAGCAGAATTCTGGGAACAATGGAAGAGTTCCGAAGCATTTTTAAACTTCAGCGGAATTCCGAGAACAATGGATGAGTTTCGAAGCATTTTTAAACATCAGCAGAATTCCGGGAACAATGGAAGAGTTCCGAAGCATTTTTAGACTTCAGAAGAATTCCAGGAACAATGGAAGAGTTCCAAAGCATTTTTAAACTTCAGAAGAATTCCAGGAACAATGGAAGAGTTCCGAAGCATTTTTAAACTTCGGCGGATTTCCGAGAACAATGGAAGTGCTCCGAAGTATTTTTAAACTCCAGCGGGATTCCGAGAACAATGGAAGAGTTCCGAAGCATTTTTAAACGTCTGCAGAATTCCGAGAACAATGGAAGAATTCCGAAGAATTTTTAAACGTCAGCGGAATTCCAAGAACAATGGAAGAGTTCCGAAGAATTTTTAAATGTCAGCGAATTTCGAGAACCATGGAAGAGTTCTGAAGGATTTTTAAATGTCAGCAGAATTCCCAGAACAATGGAAGAGTTCCGAAGGATTTTTAAACGTCAGCGGAATTCTGAGAACAATGGAAGAGCTCAGAAGCATTTTTAAACTCCGGCGGATTTCCGAGAACAATGGAAGTGTTCAGAAGCATTTTTAAACTTCAGCGTAATTCTGAGAACAATGGAAGGGTTCAGAAGCATTTTTAAACTTCAGCAGAATTCCGAAAACAATGCAAGAGTTGCAATGCATTTTTAAACGTCAGCAGAATTCCGAGAAAAATGGAAGAGTTCCGAAGAATTTTTAAACGTCAGTGGAATTCCTTGAACAATGAAAGAGATCAGAAGCATTTTTAAACTTCAAAAGAATTCCGGGAACAATGGAAGAGTTCCGAAGCATTTTTAAATGTCAGCAGAATTCCGAGAACAATGGAAGAGTTCCAAAGGATTTTTAAACGTTTGCAGAATTCCGAGAACAATGGAAGAGTTCCGTAGCATTTTTAAACTTCAGAAGAATTCCAGGAACAATGGAAGAGTTCCGAAGCATTTTTAAACGTCAGCAGAATTCCTTGAACAATGAAAGAGTTCGGAAGCATTTTTAAACGTCAGCAGAATTCCGGGAACAATGGAACAGTTCCGAAGAATTTTTAAACGTCAGTGGAATTCTTTGAACAATGAAAGAGATCAGAAGCATTTTTAAACTTCAAAAGAATTCCGGGAACAATGGAAGAGTTCCGAAGCATTTTTAAATGTCAGCAGAATTCCGAGAACAATGGAAGAGTTCCGAAGCATTTTTAAACATCAGCAGAATTCTGGGAACAATGGAAGAGTTCCGAAGCATTTTTAAACTTCAGCGGAATTCCGAGAACAATGGATGAGTTTCGAAGCATTTTTAAACATCAGCAGAATTCCGGGAACAATGGAAGAGTTCCGAAGCATTTTTAAACTTCAGAAGAATTCCAGGAACAATGGAAGAGTTCCAAAGCATTTTTAAACTTCAGAAGAATTCCAGGAACAATGGAAGAGTTCCGAAGCATTTTTAAACTTCGGCGGATTTCCGAGAACAATGGAAGTGTTCAGAAGTATTTTTAAACTCCAGCGGGATTCCGAGAACAATGGAAGAGTTCCGAAGCATTTTTAAACGTCAGCAGAATTCCGGGAACAATGGAACAGTTCCAAAGAATTTTTAAACGTCAGTGGAATTCCTTGAACAATGAAAGATATCAGAAGCATTTTTAAACTTCAAAAGAATTCCGGGAACAATGGAAGAGCTCCGAAGCATTTTTAAACTTCAGCAGAATTCCCAGAACAATGGAAGAGTACCGAAGCATTTTAAAACGTCAGCAGAATTCCCAGAGCAATGGAAGAATTCCGAAGCATTGTTAAACTCCAGCGGAATTCCGAAAACAATGGAAGAGTTCCGAAGCATTTTTAAACTTCAGCGGAATTGCTAGAACAATGGAAGAGTTCCAAAGCATTTATAAACTTCTGCGGATTTCTGAGAACAATGGAAGAGTTCCAAAGCATTTTTAAACGTCAGCGGAATTCTGAGAGCAATGAAAGAGTTCCGAAGCATTTTTAAACTTCAGCGGATTTCGTAGCACAATGGAGAGTTCCGAAGCATTTTTAAACGTCAGCACAATTCCTTGAAAAATGAAAGAGTTCTGAAGCATTTTTAAACTTCAGTGGTATTCCGAGAACAATGAAAGAGTTCCGAAGCATTTTTAAACGTCAGCAGAATTTCTTGAACAATGAAAGAATTCCGTAGCATTTTTAAACTTCAGCAGAATTCCTTGAACAATGAGAGAGTTACGAAGCATTTTTAAACTTCAGTGGAATTCCGGGAACAACGGAAGAGTTCTGAAGCATTTTTAAACTTCAGAAGAATTCCGGGAACAATGGAGGAGTTCCGAAGCATTTTTAAACATCAGCAGAATTCTAAGAACAATGGAAGAGTTCTGAAGCATTTTTAAACTTCAGCGGAATTCCTAGAACAATGGAAGAGTTCCAAAGCATTTTTCAACTTCAACGGATTTACGAGAACAATGGAAGAGTTCCGAAGCATTTTTAAACGTCAGCAGATTTCCGAGAACAATGAAGGAGTTGAGAAGCATTATTAAACGTCAGCAGAATTCCTTGAACAATGAAAGAGTTCTGAAGCATTTTTAAGCTTCAGTGGAATTCCGGGAACAATGGAAGAGCAATGAAGCATTTTTAAACTTCAGCAGAATTCCCAGAGCAATGGAAGAATTCCGAAGTATTGTTAAACTTCAGCGGAATTCCGAAAACAATGGAAGAGTTCCGAAGCATTTTTAAACTTCAGCGGAATTGCTAGAACAATGGAAGAGTTCAAAAGCATTTTTAAACTTCTGCGGATTTCCGAGAACAATGGAAGAGTTCCGAAGTATTTTTAAACAACATCGGAATTCCGAGAACAATGAAAGAGTTCCGAAGCATTTTTAAATGTCAGCAGAATTCCCTGAACAATGAAAGAGTTCTGAAGCATTTTTAAACTTCAGTGGAATTCCGGGAACAATGGAAGAATTCCGAAGCATTTTTAAACTTCAGAAGAATTCTGGGAACAATGGAAGAGTTCCGAAGCATTTTTAAACTTCAGCAGAATTGGGAGAACAATGGAAGAATTCCGAAGCATTTTAAAACGTCAGCAGAATTCCCAGAGCGATGAAAGAGTCCCGAAGCATTTTTAAACTTCAGCAGAATTCCGGGAACAATGGAAGAGTTCCGAAGCATTTTTAAACTTCAGAAGAATTCCAGGAACAATGGAAGAGTTCCAAAGCATTTTTAAACTTCAGAAGAATTCCAGGAACAATGGAAGAGTTCCGAAGCATTTTTAAACTTCGGCGGATTTCCGAGAACAATGGAAGTGTTCCGAAGTATTTTTAAACTCCAGCGGGATTCCGAGAACAATGGAAGAGTTCCGAAGCATTTTTAAACGTCTGCAGAATTCCGAGAACAATGGAAGAATTCCGAAGCATTTTTAAACGTCAGCGGAATTCCAAGAGCAATGGAAGAGTTCCGAAGAATTTTTAAATGTCTGCGAATTTCGAGAACCATGGAAGAGTTCTGAAGGATTTTTAAACATCAGCGGAATTCCGTGAACATTGGAAGAGTTCCGAAGCATTTTTAAACTTCAGTGGAATTCTGAGAACAATGGAAGAGTTATGTAGCATTTTTAAACTTCAGAAGAATTCCAGTAACAATGGAAGAGTTTCAAAGCAATTTTAAACTTCAGCAGAATTCCAAGAACAATGGAAGAGTTCTGAAGCATTATTAAACATCAGCAGAATTTCAAGAATAATGGAAGAGTTCCGAAGCATTTTTAAACGTCTGCAGAATTCCGAGAACAATGGAAGAGTTCCGAAGGATTTTTAAATGTCAGCAGAATTCCCAGAACAATAGAAGAGTTCCGAAGGATTTTTAAACGTCAGCGGAATTCTGAGAACAATGGAAGAGCTCAGAAGCATTTTTAAACTCCGGCGGATTTCCGAGAACAATGGAAGTGTTCAGAAGCATTTTTAAACTTCAGCGTAATTCTGAGAACAATGGAAGGGTTCAGAAGCATTTTTAAACTTCAGCAGAATTCCGAAAACAATGCAAGAGTTGCAATGCATTTTTAAACGTCAGCAGAATTCCGAGAAAAATGGAAGAGTTCCGAAGAATTTTTAAACGTCAGTGGAATTCCTTGAACAATGAAAGAGATCAGAAGCATTTTTAAACTTCAAAAGAATTCCGGGAACAATGGAAGAGTTCCGAAGCATTTTTAAATGTCAGCAGAATTCCGAGAACAATGGAAGAGTTCCAAAGGATTTTTAAACGTTTGCAGAATTCCGAGAACAATGGAAGAGTTCCGTAGCATTTTTAAACTTCAGAAGAATTCCAGGAACAATGGAAGAGTTCCGAAGCATTTTTAAACGTCAGCAGAATTCCTTGAACAATGAAAGAGTTCGGAAGCATTTTTAAACGTCAGCAGAATTCCGGGAACAATGGAACAGTTCCGAAGAATTTTTAAACGTCAGTGGAATTCCTTGAACAATGAAAGAGATCAGAAGCATTTTTAAACTTCAAAAGAATTCCGGGAACAATGGAAGAGTTCCGAAGCATTTTTAAATGTCAGCAGAATTCCGAGAACAATGGAAGAGTTCCGAAGCATTTTTAAACATCAGCAGAATTCTGGGAACAATGGAAGAATTCCGAAGCATTTTTAAACTTTAGCGGAATTCCGAGAACAATGGATGAGTTCGGAAGCATTTTTAAACGTCAGCAGAATTCCGGGAACAATGGAACAGTTCCGAAGAATTTTTAAACGTCAGTGGAATTCCTTGAACAATGAAAGAGATCAGAAGCATTTTTAAACTTCAAAAGAATTCCGGGAACAATGGAAGAGTTCCGAAGCATTTTTAAATGTCAGCAGAATTCCGAGAACAATGGAAGAGTTCCGAAGCATTTTTAAACATCAGCAGAATTCTGGGAACAATGGAAGAGTTCCGAAGCATTTTTAAACTTCAAAAGAATTCCAGGAACAATGGAAGAGTTCCAAAGCATTTTTAAACTTCAGAAGAATTCCAGGAACAATGGAAGATTTCCGGAGCATTTTTAAACTTCGGCGGATTTCCGAGAACAATGGAAGTGTTCCGAAGTATTTTTAAACGCCAGCGGGATTCCGAGAACTATGGAAGAGTTCCGAAGCATTTTTAAACGTTTGCAGAATTCCGAGAACAATGGAAGAGTTCCGTAGCATTTTTAAACTTCAGAAGAATTCCAGGAACAATGAATGAGTTCCGAAGCATTTTTAAACGTCAGCAGAATTCCTTGAACAATGAAAGAGTTCGGAAGCATTTTTAAACGTCAGCAGAATTCCGGGAACAATGGAACAGTTCCGAAGAATTTTTAAACGTCAGTGGAATTCCTTGAACAATGAAAGAGATCAGAAGCATTTTTAAACATCAGCAGAATTCTGGGAACAATGGAAGAGTTCCGAAGCATTTTTAAACTTCAGCGGAATTCCGAGAACAATGGATGAGTTTCGAAGCATTTTTAAACATCAGCAGAATTCCGGGAACAATGGAAGAGTTCCGAAGCATTTTTAAACTTCAGAAGAATTCCAGGAACAATGGAAGAGTTCCAAAGCATTTTTAAACTTCAGAAGAATTCCAGGAACAATGGAAGAGTTCCGAAGCATTTTTAAACTTCGGCGGATTTCCGAGAACAATGGAAGTGTTCCGAAGTATTTTTAAACTCCAGCGGGATTCCGAGAACAATGGAAGAGTTCCGAAGCATTTTTAAACGTCTGCAGAATTCCGAGAACAATGGAAGAATTCCGAAGCATTTTTAAACGTCAGCGGAATTCCAAGAACAATGGAAGAGTTCCGAAGAATTTTTAAATGTCTGCGAATTTCGAGAACCATGGAAGAGTTCTGAAGGATTTTTAAACATCAGCGGAATTCCGTGAACATTGGAAGAGTTCCGAAGCATTTTTAAACTTCAGTGGAATTCTGAGAACAATGGAAGAGTTATGTAGCATTTTTAAACTTCAGAAGAATTCCAGTAACAATGGAAGAGTTTCAAAGCAATTTTAAACTTCAGCAGAATTCCGAGAACAATGGAAGAGTTCTGAAGCATTTTTAAACATCAGCAGAATTTCCAGAATAATGGAAGAGTTCCGAAGCATTTTTAAACGTCTGCAGAATTCCGAGAACAATGGAAGAGTTCCGAAGGATTTTTAAATGTCAGCAGAATTCCCAGAACAATGGAGAGTTCCAAAAGATTTTTAAACGTCAGCGGAATTCCGAGAACAATGGAAGAGTTCAGAAGCATTTTTAAACTCCGGCGGATTTCCGAGAACAATGGAAGTGTTCAGAAGCATTTTTAAACGTCTGCAGAATTCCGAGAACAATGGAAGAGTTCCGTAGCATTTTTAAACTTCAGAAGAATTCCAGGAACAATGGAAGAGTTCCGAAGCATTTTCAAACGTCAGCAGAATTCCTTGAACAATGAAAGAGTTCGGAAGCATTTTTAAACGTCAGCAGTATTCCGGGAACAATGGAACAGTTCCGAAGAATTTTTAAACGTCAGTGGAATTCCTTGAACAATGAAAGAGATCAGAAGCATTTTTAAACTTCAAAAGAATTCCGGGAACAATGGAAGAGTTCCGAAGCATTTTTAAATGTCAGCAGAATTCCGAGAACAATGGAAGAGTACCGAAGCATTTTTAAAACATCAGCAGAATTCTGGGAACAATGGAAGAGTTCCGAAGCATTTTTAAAATTTAGCGGAATTCCGAGAACAAGGGATGAGTTCCGAAGCATTTTTAAACATCAGCAGAATTCCGGGAACAATGGAAGAGTTCTGAAGCATTTTTAAATGTCAGCAGAATTCCGAGAACAATGGAAGAGTTCCGAAGCATTTTTAAACATCAGCAGAATTCTGGGAACAATGGAAGAGTTCCGAAGCATTTTTAAACTTCAGCGGAATTCCGAGAACAATGGATGAGTTTCGAAGCATTTTTAAACATCAGCAGAATTCCGGGAACAATGGAAGAGTTCCGAAGCATTTTTAGACTTCAGAAGAATTCCAGGAACAATGGAAGAGTTCCAAAGCATTTTTAAACTTCAGAAGAATTCCAGGAACAATGGAAGAGTTCCGAAGCATTTTTAAACTTCGGCGGATTTCCGAGAACAATGGAAGTGCTCCGAAGTATTTTTAAACTCCAGCGGGATTCCGAGAACAATGGAAGAGTTCCGAAGCATTTTTAAACGTCTGCAGAATTCCGAGAACAATGGAAGAATTCCGAAGAATTTTTAAACGTCAGCGGAATTCCAAGAACAATGGAAGAGTTCCGAAGAATTTTTAAATGTCAGCGAATTTCGAGAACCATGGAAGAGTTCTGAAGGATTTTTAAACATCAGCGGAATTCCGTGAACATTGGAAGAGTTCCGAAGCATTTTTAAACTTCAGTGGAATTCTGAGAACAATGGAAGAGTTATGTAGCATTTTTAAACTTCAGAAGAATTCCAGTAACAATGGAAGAGTTTCAAAGCAATTTTAAACTTCAGCAGAATTCCGAGAACAATGGAAGAGTTCTGAAGCATTATTAAACATCAGCAGAATTTCAAGAATAATGGAAGAGTTCCGAAGCATTTTTAAACGTCTGCAGAATTCCGAGAACAATGGAAGAGTTCCGAAGGATTTTTAAATGTCAGCAGAATTCCCAGAACAATGGAAGAGTTCCGAAGGATTTTTAAACGTCAGCGGAATTCTGAGAACAATGGAAGAGCTCAGAAGCATTTTTAAACTCCGGCGGATTTCCGAGAACAATGGAAGTGTTCAGAAGCATTTTTAAACTTCAGCGTAATTCTGAGAACAATGGAAGGGTTCAGAAGCATTTTTAAACTTCAGCAGAATTCCGAAAACAATGCAAGAGTTGCAATGCATTTTTAAACGTCAGCAGAATTCCGAGAAAAATGGAAGAGTTCCGAAGAATTTTTAAACGTCAGTGGAATTCCTTGAACAATGAAAGAGATCAGAAGCATTTTTAAACTTCAAAAGAATTCCGGGAACAATGGAAGAGTTCCGAAGCATTTTTAAATGTCAGCAGAATTCCGAGAACAATGGAAGAGTTCCAAAGGATTTTTAAACGTTTGCAGAATTCCGAGAACAATGGAAGAGTTCCGTAGCATTTTTAAACTTCAGAAGAATTCCAGGAACAATGGAAGAGTTCCGAAGCATTTTTAAACGTCAGCAGAATTCCTTGAACAATGAAAGAGTTCGGAAGCATTTTTAAACGTCAGCAGAATTCCGGGAACAATGGAACAGTTCCGAAGAATTTTTAAACGTCAGTGGAATTCTTTGAACAATGAAAGAGATCAGAAGCATTTTTAAACTTCAAAAGAATTCCGGGAACAATGGAAGAGTTCCGAAGCATTTTTAAATGTCAGCAGAATTCCGAGAACAATGGAAGAGTTCCGAAGCATTTTTAAACATCAGCAGAATTCTGGGAACAATGGAAGAGTTCCGAAGCATTTTTAAACTTCAGCGGAATTCCGAGAACAATGGATGAGTTTCGAAGCATTTTTAAACATCAGCAGAATTCCGGGAACAATGGAAGAGTTCCGAAGCATTTTTGAACTTCAGAAGAATTCCAGGAACAATGGAAGAGTTCCAAAGCATTTTTAAACTTCAGAAGAATTCCAGGAACAATGGAAGAGTTCCGAAGCATTTTTAAACTTCGGCGGATTTCCGAGAACAATGGAAGTGTTCAGAAGTATTTTTAAACTCCAGCGGGATTCCGAGAACAATGGAAGAGTTCCGAAGCATTTTTAAACGTCAGCAGAATTCCGGGAACAATGGAACAGTTCCAAAGAATTTTTAAACGTCAGTGGAATTCCTTGAACAATGAAAGATATCAGAAGCATTTTTAAACTTCAAAAGAATTCCGGGAACAATGGAAGAGCTCCGAAGCATTTTTAAACTTCAGCAGAATTCCCAGAACAATGGAAGAGTACCGAAGCATTTTAAAACGTCAGCAGAATTCCCAGAGCAATGGAAGAATTCCGAAGCATTGTTAAACTCCAGCGGAATTCCGAAAACAATGGAAGAGTTCCGAAGCATTTTTAAACTTCAGCGGAATTGCTAGAACAATGGAAGAGTTCCAAAGCATTTATAAACTTCTGCGGATTTCTGAGAACAATGGAAGAGTTCCAAAGCATTTTTAAACGTCAGCGGAATTCTGAGAGCAATGAAAGAGTTCCGAAGCATTTTTAAACTTCAGCGGATTTCGTAGCACAATGGAGAGTTCCGAAGCATTTTTAAACGTCAGCACAATTCCTTGAAAAATGAAAGAGTTCTGAAGCATTTTTAAACTTCAGTGGTATTCCGAGAACAATGAAAGAGTTCCGAAGCATTTTTAAACGTCAGCAGAATTTCTTGAACAATGAAAGAATTCCGTAGCATTTTTAAACTTCAGCAGAATTCCTTGAACAATGAGAGAGTTACGAAGCATTTTTAAACTTCAGTGGAATTCCGGGAACAACGGAAGAGTTCTGAAGCATTTTTAAACTTCAGAAGAATTCCGGGAACAATGGAGGAGTTCCGAAGCATTTTTAAACATCAGCAGAATTCTAAGAACAATGGAAGAGTTCTGAAGCATTTTTAAACTTCAGCGGAATTCCTAGAACAATGGAAGAGTTCCAAAGCATTTTTCAACTTCAACGGATTTACGAGAACAATGGAAGAGTTCCGAAGCATTTTTAAACGTCAGCAGATTTCCGAGAACAATGAAGGAGTTGAGAAGCATTATTAAACGTCAGCAGAATTCCTTGAACAATGAAAGAGTTCTGAAGCATTTTTAAGCTTCAGTGGAATTCCGGGAACAATGGAAGTGTTCCGAAGCATTTTTAAACTTCAGAAGAATTCCGGGAACAATGGAAGAGCAATGAAGCATTTTTAAACTTCAGCAGAATTCCCAGAGCAATGGAAGAATTCCGAAGTATTGTTAAACTTCAGCGGAATTCCAAAAACAATGGAAGAGTTCCGAAGCATTTTTAAACTTCAGCGGAATTGCTAGAACAATGGAAGAGTTCAAAAGCATTTTTAAACTTCTGCGGATTTCCGAGAACAATGGAAGAGTTCCGAAGTATTTTTAAACATCATCGGAATTCCGAGAACAATGAAAGAGTTCCGAAGCATTTTTAAATGTCAGCAGAATTCCCTGAACAATGAAAGAGTTCTGAAGCATTTTTAAACTTCAGTGGAATTCCGGGAACAATGGAAGAATTCCGAAGCATTTTTAAACTTCAGAAGAATTCTGGGAACAATGGAAGAGTTCCGAAGCATTTTTAAACTTCAGCAGAATTGGGAGAACAATGGAAGAATTCCGAAGCATTTTAAAACGTCAGCAGAATTCCCAGAGCGATGAAAGAGTCCCGAAGCATTTTTAAACTTCAGCAGAATTCCGGGAACAATGGAAGAGTTCCGAAGCATTTTTAAACTTCAGAAGAATTCCAGGAACAATGGAAGAGTTCCAAAGCATTTTTAAACTTCAGAAGAATTCCAGGAACAATGGAAGAGTTCCGAAGCATTTTTAAACTTCGGCGGATTTCCGAGAACAATGGAAGTGTTCCGAAGTATTTTTAAACTCCAGCGGGATTCCGAGAACAATGGAAGAGTTCCGAAGCATTTTTAAACGTCTGCAGAATTCCGAGAACAATGGAAGAATTCCGAAGCATTTTTAAACGTCAGCGGAATTCCAAGAGCAATGGAAGAGTTCCGAAGAATTTTTAAATGTCTGCGAATTTCGAGAACCATGGAAGAGTTCTGAAGGATTTTTAAACATCAGCGGAATTCCGTGAACATTGGAAGAGTTCCGAAGCATTTTTAAACTTCAGTGGAATTCTGAGAACAATGGAAGAGTTATGTAGCATTTTTAAACTTCAGAAGAATTCCGGGAACAATGGAAGAGCAATGAAGCATTTTTAAACTTCAGCAGAATTCCCAGAGCAATGGAAGAATTCCGAAGTATTGTTAAACTTCAGCGGAATTCCAAAAACAATGGAAGAGTTCCGAAGCATTTTTAAACTTCAGCGGAATTGCTAGAACAATGGAAGAGTTCAAAAGCATTTTTAAACTTCTGCGGATTTCCGAGAACAATGGAAGAGTTCCGAAGTATTTTTAAACATCATCGGAATTCCGAGAACAATGAAAGAGTTCCGAAGCATTTTTAAATGTCAGCAGAATTCCCTGAACAATGAAAGAGTTCTGAAGCATTTTTAAACTTCAGTGGAATTCCGGGAACAATGGAAGAATTCCGAAGCATTTTTAAACTTCAGAAGAATTCTGGGAACAATGGAAGAGTTCCGAAGCATTTTTAAACTTCAGCAGAATTGGGAGAACAATGGAAGAATTCCGAAGCATTTTAAAACGTCAGCAGAATTCCCAGAGCGATGAAAGAGTCCCGAAGCATTTTTAAACTTCAGCAGAATTCCGGGAACAATGGAAGAGTTCCGAAGCATTTTTAAACTTCAGAAGAATTCCAGGAACAATGGAAGAGTTCCAAAGCATTTTTAAACTTCAGAAGAATTCCAGGAACAATGGAAGAGTTCCGAAGCATTTTTAAACTTCGGCGGATTTCCGAGAACAATGGAAGTGTTCCGAAGTATTTTTAAACTCCAGCGGGATTCCGAGAACAATGGAAGAGTTCCGAAGCATTTTTAAACGTCTGCAGAATTCCGAGAACAATGGAAGAATTCCGAAGCATTTTTAAACGTCAGCGGAATTCCAAGAGCAATGGAAGAGTTCCGAAGAATTTTTAAATGTCTGCGAATTTCGAGAACCATGGAAGAGTTCTGAAGGATTTTTAAACATCAGCGGAATTCCGTGAACATTGGAAGAGTTCCGAAGCATTTTTAAACTTCAGTGGAATTCTGAGAACAATGGAAGAGTTATGTAGCATTTTTAAACTTCAGAAGAATTCCGGGAACAATGGAAGAGCAATGAAGCATTTTTAAACTTCAGCAGAATTCCCAGAGCAATGGAAGAATTCCGAAGTATTGTTAAACTTCAGCGGAATTCCAAAAACAATGGAAGAGTTCCGAAGCATTTTTAAACTTCAGCGGAATTGCTAGAACAATGGAAGAGTTCAAAAGCATTTTTAAACTTCTGCGGATTTCCGAGAACAATGGAAGAGTTCCGAAGTATTTTTAAACATCATCGGAATTCCGAGAACAATGAAAGAGTTCCGAAGCATTTTTAAATGTCAGCAGAATTCCCTGAACAATGAAAGAGTTCTGAAGCATTTTTAAACTTCAGTGGAATTCCGGGAACAATGGAAGAATTCCGAAGCATTTTTAAACTTCAGAAGAATTCTGGGAACAATGGAAGAGTTCCGAAGCATTTTTAAACTTCAGCAGAATTGGGAGAACAATGGAAGAATTCCGAAGCATTTTAAAACGTCAGCAGAATTCCCAGAGCGATGAAAGAGTCCCGAAGCATTTTTAAACTTCAGCAGAATTCCGGGAACAATGGAAGAGTTCCGAAGCATTTTTAAACTTCAGAAGAATTCCAGGAACAATGGAAGAGTTCCAAAGCATTTTTAAACTTCAGAAGAATTCCAGGAACAATGGAAGAGTTCCGAAGCATTTTTAAACTTCGGCGGATTTCCGAGAACAATGGAAGTGTTCCGAAGTATTTTTAAACTCCAGCGGGATTCCGAGAACAATGGAAGAGTTCCGAAGCATTTTTAAACGTCTGCAGAATTCCGAGAACAATGGAAGAATTCCGAAGCATTTTTAAACGTCAGCGGAATTCCAAGAGCAATGGAAGAGTTCCGAAGAATTTTTAAATGTCTGCGAATTTCGAGAACCATGGAAGAGTTCTGAAGGATTTTTAAACATCAGCGGAATTCCGTGAACATTGGAAGAGTTCCGAAGCATTTTTAAACTTCAGTGGAATTCTGAGAACAATGGAAGAGTTATGTAGCATTTTTAAACTTCAGAAGAATTCCAGTAACAATGGAAGAGTTTCAAAGCAATTTTAAACTTCAGCAGAATTCCAAGAACAATGGAAGAGTTCTGAAGCATTATTAAACATCAGCAGAATTTCAAGAATAATGGAAGAGTTCCGAAGCATTTTTAAACGTCTGCAGAATTCCGAGAACAATGGAAGAGTTCCGAAGGATTTTTAAATGTCAGCAGAATTCCCAGAACAATAGAAGAGTTCCGAAGGATTTTTAAACGTCAGCGGAATTCTGAGAACAATGGAAGAGCTCAGAAGCATTTTTAAACTCCGGCGGATTTCCGAGAACAATGGAAGTGTTCAGAAGCATTTTTAAACTTCAGCGTAATTCTGAGAACAATGGAAGGGTTCAGAAGCATTTTTAAACTTCAGCAGAATTCCGAAAACAATGCAAGAGTTGCAATGCATTTTTAAACGTCAGCAGAATTCCGAGAAAAATGGAAGAGTTCCGAAGAATTTTTAAACGTCAGTGGAATTCCTTGAACAATGAAAGAGATCAGAAGCATTTTTAAACTTCAAAAGAATTCCGGGAACAATGGAAGAGTTCCGAAGCATTTTTAAATGTCAGCAGAATTCCGAGAACAATGGAAGAGTTCCAAAGGATTTTTAAACGTTTGCAGAATTCCGAGAACAATGGAAGAGTTCCGTAGCATTTTTAAACTTCAGAAGAATTCCAGGAACAATGGAAGAGTTCCGAAGCATTTTTAAACGTCAGCAGAATTCCTTGAACAATGAAAGAGTTCGGAAGCATTTTTAAACGTCAGCAGAATTCCGGGAACAATGGAACAGTTCCGAAGAATTTTTAAACGTCAGTGGAATTCCTTGAACAATGAAAGAGATCAGAAGCATTTTTAAACTTCAAAAGAATTCCGGGAACAATGGAAGAGTTCCGAAGCATTTTTAAATGTCAGCAGAATTCCGAGAACAATGGAAGAGTTCCGAAGCATTTTTAAACATCAGCAGAATTCTGGGAACAATGGAAGAATTCCGAAGCATTTTTAAACTTTAGCGGAATTCCGAGAACAATGGATGAGTTCGGAAGCATTTTTAAACGTCAGCAGAATTCCGGGAACAATGGAACAGTTCCGAAGAATTTTTAAACGTCAGTGGAATTCCTTGAACAATGAAAGAGATCAGAAGCATTTTTAAACTTCAAAAGAATTCCGGGAACAATGGAAGAGTTCCGAAGCATTTTTAAATGTCAGCAGAATTCCGAGAACAATGGAAGAGTTCCGAAGCATTTTTAAACATCAGCAGAATTCTGGGAACAATGGAAGAGTTCCGAAGCATTTTTAAACTTCAAAAGAATTCCAGGAACAATGGAAGAGTTCCAAAGCATTTTTAAACTTCAGAAGAATTCCAGGAACAATGGAAGATTTCCGGAGCATTTTTAAACTTCGGCGGATTTCCGAGAACAATGGAAGTGTTCCGAAGTATTTTTAAACGCCAGCGGAATTCCGAGAACAGTGGAAGAGTTCCGAAGGATTATTAAATGTCAGCAGAATTCTGGGAACAATGGAAGAGTTCCGAAGCATTTTTAAACTTTAGCGGAATTCCGAGAACAATGGATGAGTTCCGAAGCATTTTTAAACATCAGCAGAATTCCGGGAACAATGGAAGAGTTCCGAAGCATTTTTAAACTTCAGAAGAATTCCAGGAACAATGGAAGAGTTCCAAAGCATTTTGAAACTTCAGAAGAATTCCAGGAACAATGGAAGAGTTCCGAAGCATTTTTAAACTTCAGCGGATTTCCGAGAACAATGGAAGTGTTCCGAAGTATTTTTCAACGCCAGCGGGATTCCGAGAACTATGGAAGAGTTCCGAAGCATTTTTAAACGTTTGCAGAATTCCGAGAACAATGGAAGAGTTCCGTAGCATTTTTAAACTTCAGAAGAATTCCAGGAACAATGGAAGAGTTCCGAAGCATTTTTAAACGTCAGCAGAATTCCTTGAACAATGAAAGAGTTCGGAAGCATTTTTAAACGTCAGCAGAATTCCGGGAACAATGGAACAGTTCCGAAGAATTTTTAAACGTCAGTGGAATTCCTTGAACAATGAAAGAGATCAGAAGCATTTTTAAACTTCAAAAGAATTCCGGGAACAATGGAAGAGTTCCGAAGCATTTTTAAATGTCAGCAGAATTCCGAGAACAATGGAAGAGTTCCGAAGCATTTTTAAACATCAGCAGAATTCTGGGAACAATGGAAGAATTCCGAAGCATTTTTAAACTTTAGCGGAATTCCGAGAACAATGGATGAGTTCGGAAGCATTTTTAAACGTCAGCAGAATTCCGGGAACAATGGAACAGTTCCGAAGAATTTTTAAACGTCAGTGGAATTCCTTGAACAATGAAAGAGATCAGAAGCATTTTTAAACTTCAAAAGAATTCCGGGAACAATGGAAGAGTTCCGAAGCATTTTTAAATGTCAGCAGAATTCCGAGAACAATGGAAGAGTTCCGAAGCATTTTTAAACATCAGCAGAATTCTGGGAACAATGGAAGAGTTCCGAAGCATTTTTAAACTTCAAAAGAATTCCAGGAACAATGGAAGAGTTCCAAAGCATTTTTAAACTTCAGAAGAATTCCAGGAACAATGGAAGATTTCCGGAGCATTTTTAAACTTCGGCGGATTTCCGAGAACAATGGAAGTGTTCCGAAGTATTTTTAAACGCCAGCGGAATTCCGAGAACAGTGGAAGAGTTCCGAAGGATTATTAAATGTCAGCAGAATTCTGGGAACAATGGAAGAGTTCCGAAGCATTTTTAAACTTTAGCGGAATTCCGAGAACAATGGATGAGTTCCGAAGCATTTTTAAACATCAGCAGAATTCCGGGAACAATGGAAGAGTTCCGAAGCATTTTTAAACTTCAGAAGAATTCCAGGAACAATGGAAGAGTTCCAAAGCATTTTTAAACTTCAGAAGAATTCCAGGAACAATGGAAGAGTTCCGAAGCATTTTTAAACTTCGGCGGATTTCCGAGAACAATGGAAGTGTTCCGAAGTATTTTTAAACTCCAGCGGGATTCCGAGAACAATGGAAGAGTTCCGAAGCATTTTTAAACGTCTGCAGAATTCCGAGAACAATGGAAGAATTCCGAAGCATTTTTAAACGTCAGCGGAATTCCAAGAGCAATGGAAGAGTTCCGAAGAATTTTTAAATGTCTGCGAATTTCGAGAACCATGGAAGAGTTCTGAAGGATTTTTAAACATCAGCGGAATTCCGTGAACATTGGAAGAGTTCCGAAGCATTTTTAAACTTCAGTGGAATTCTGAGAACAATGGAAGAGTTATGTAGCATTTTTAAACTTCAGAAGAATTCCGGGAACAATGGAAGAGCAATGAAGCATTTTTAAACTTCAGCAGAATTCCCAGAGCAATGGAAGAATTCCGAAGTATTGTTAAACTTCAGCGGAATTCCAAAAACAATGGAAGAGTTCCGAAGCATTTTTAAACTTCAGCGGAATTGCTAGAACAATGGAAGAGTTCAAAAGCATTTTTAAACTTCTGCGGATTTCCGAGAACAATGGAAGAGTTCCGAAGTATTTTTAAACATCATCGGAATTCCGAGAACAATGAAAGAGTTCCGAAGCATTTTTAAATGTCAGCAGAATTCCCTGAACAATGAAAGAGTTCTGAAGCATTTTTAAACTTCAGTGGAATTCCGGGAACAATGGAAGAATTCCGAAGCATTTTTAAACTTCA
This sequence comes from Phyllobates terribilis, assembly GCF_046119375.1. Classification (NCBI taxonomy): domain Eukaryota; kingdom Metazoa; phylum Chordata; class Amphibia; order Anura; family Dendrobatidae; genus Phyllobates; species Phyllobates terribilis. The sequence goes on from NW_027362762.1 coordinate 553,743,154, forward strand.
GAAGAATTCTGGGAACAATGGAAGAGTTCCGAAGCATTTTTAAACTTCAGCAGAATTGGGAGAACAATGGAAGAATTCCGAAGCATTTTAAAACGTCAGCAGAATTCCCAGAGCGATGAAAGAGTCCCGAAGCATTTTTAAACTTCAGCAGAATTCCGGGAACAATGGAAGAGTTCCGAAGCATTTTTAAACTTCAGAAGAATTCCAGGAACAATGGAAGAGTTCCAAAGCATTTTTAAACTTCAGAAGAATTCCAGGAACAATGGAAGAGTTCCGAAGCATTTTTAAACTTCGGCGGATTTCCGAGAACAATGGAAGTGTTCCGAAGTATTTTTAAACTCCAGCGGGATTCCGAGAACAATGGAAGAGTTCCGAAGCATTTTTAAACGTCTGCAGAATTCCGAGAACAATGGAAGAATTCCGAAGCATTTTTAAACGTCAGCGGAATTCCAAGAGCAATGGAAGAGTTCCGAAGAATTTTTAAATGTCTGCGAATTTCGAGAACCATGGAAGAGTTCTGAAGGATTTTTAAACATCAGCGGAATTCCGTGAACATTGGAAGAGTTCCGAAGCATTTTTAAACTTCAGTGGAATTCTGAGAACAATGGAAGAGTTATGTAGCATTTTTAAACTTCAGAAGAATTCCAGTAACAATGGAAGAGTTTCAAAGCAATTTTAAACTTCAGCAGAATTCCAAGAACAATGGAAGAGTTCTGAAGCATTATTAAACATCAGCAGAATTTCAAGAATAATGGAAGAGTTCCGAAGCATTTTTAAACGTCTGCAGAATTCCGAGAACAATGGAAGAGTTCCGAAGGATTTTTAAATGTCAGCAGAATTCCCAGAACAATAGAAGAGTTCCGAAGGATTTTTAAACGTCAGCGGAATTCTGAGAACAATGGAAGAGCTCAGAAGCATTTTTAAACTCCGGCGGATTTCCGAGAACAATGGAAGTGTTCAGAAGCATTTTTAAACTTCAGCGTAATTCTGAGAACAATGGAAGGGTTCAGAAGCATTTTTAAACTTCAGCAGAATTCCGAAAACAATGCAAGAGTTGCAATGCATTTTTAAACGTCAGCAGAATTCCGAGAAAAATGGAAGAGTTCCGAAGAATTTTTAAACGTCAGTGGAATTCCTTGAACAATGAAAGAGATCAGAAGCATTTTTAAACTTCAAAAGAATTCCGGGAACAATGGAAGAGTTCCGAAGCATTTTTAAATGTCAGCAGAATTCCGAGAACAATGGAAGAGTTCCAAAGGATTTTTAAACGTTTGCAGAATTCCGAGAACAATGGAAGAGTTCCGTAGCATTTTTAAACTTCAGAAGAATTCCAGGAACAATGGAAGAGTTCCGAAGCATTTTTAAACGTCAGCAGAATTCCTTGAACAATGAAAGAGTTCGGAAGCATTTTTAAACGTCAGCAGAATTCCGGGAACAATGGAACAGTTCCGAAGAATTTTTAAACGTCAGTGGAATTCCTTGAACAATGAAAGAGATCAGAAGCATTTTTAAACTTCAAAAGAATTCCGGGAACAATGGAAGAGTTCCGAAGCATTTTTAAATGTCAGCAGAATTCCGAGAACAATGGAAGAGTTCCGAAGCATTTTTAAACATCAGCAGAATTCTGGGAACAATGGAAGAATTCCGAAGCATTTTTAAACTTTAGCGGAATTCCGAGAACAATGGATGAGTTCGGAAGCATTTTTAAACGTCAGCAGAATTCCGGGAACAATGGAACAGTTCCGAAGAATTTTTAAACGTCAGTGGAATTCCTTGAACAATGAAAGAGATCAGAAGCATTTTTAAACTTCAAAAGAATTCCGGGAACAATGGAAGAGTTCCGAAGCATTTTTAAATGTCAGCAGAATTCCGAGAACAATGGAAGAGTTCCGAAGCATTTTTAAACATCAGCAGAATTCTGGGAACAATGGAAGAGTTCCGAAGCATTTTTAAACTTCAAAAGAATTCCAGGAACAATGGAAGAGTTCCAAAGCATTTTTAAACTTCAGAAGAATTCCAGGAACAATGGAAGATTTCCGGAGCATTTTTAAACTTCGGCGGATTTCCGAGAACAATGGAAGTGTTCCGAAGTATTTTTAAACGCCAGCGGAATTCCGAGAACAGTGGAAGAGTTCCGAAGGATTATTAAATGTCAGCAGAATTCTGGGAACAATGGAAGAGTTCCGAAGCATTTTTAAACTTTAGCGGAATTCCGAGAACAATGGATGAGTTCCGAAGCATTTTTAAACATCAGCAGAATTCCGGGAACAATGGAAGAGTTCCGAAGCATTTTTAAACTTCAGAAGAATTCCAGGAACAATGGAAGAGTTCCAAAGCATTTTGAAACTTCAGAAGAATTCCAGGAACAATGGAAGAGTTCCGAAGCATTTTTAAACTTCAGCGGATTTCCGAGAACAATGGAAGTGTTCCGAAGTATTTTTCAACGCCAGCGGGATTCCGAGAACTATGGAAGAGTTCCGAAGCATTTTTAAACGTTTGCAGAATTCCGAGAACAATGGAAGAGTTCCGTAGCATTTTTAAACTTCAGAAGAATTCCAGGAACAATGGAAGAGTTCCGAAGCATTTTTAAACGTCAGCAGAATTCCTTGAACAATGAAAGAGTTCGGAAGCATTTTTAAACGTCAGCAGAATTCCGGGAACAATGGAACAGTTCCGAAGAATTTTTAAACGTCAGTGGAATTCCTTGAACAATGAAAGAGATCAGAAGCATTTTTAAACTTCAAAAGAATTCCGGGAACAATGGAAGAGTTCCGAAGCATTTTTAAATGTCAGCAGAATTCCGAGAACAATGGAAGAGTTCCGAAGCATTTTTAAACATCAGCAGAATTCTGGGAACAATGGAAGAATTCCGAAGCATTTTTAAACTTTAGCGGAATTCCGAGAACAATGGATGAGTTCGGAAGCATTTTTAAACGTCAGCAGAATTCCGGGAACAATGGAACAGTTCCGAAGAATTTTTAAACGTCAGTGGAATTCCTTGAACAATGAAAGAGATCAGAAGCATTTTTAAACTTCAAAAGAATTCCGGGAACAATGGAAGAGTTCCGAAGCATTTTTAAATGTCAGCAGAATTCCGAGAACAATGGAAGAGTTCCGAAGCATTTTTAAACATCAGCAGAATTCTGGGAACAATGGAAGAGTTCCGAAGCATTTTTAAACTTCAAAAGAATTCCAGGAACAATGGAAGAGTTCCAAAGCATTTTTAAACTTCAGAAGAATTCCAGGAACAATGGAAGATTTCCGGAGCATTTTTAAACTTCGGCGGATTTCCGAGAACAATGGAAGTGTTCCGAAGTATTTTTAAACGCCAGCGGAATTCCGAGAACAGTGGAAGAGTTCCGAAGGATTATTAAATGTCAGCAGAATTCTGCGAACAATGGAAGAGTTCCGAAGCATTTTTAAACTTTAGCGGAATTCCGAGAACAATGGATGAGTTCCGAAGCATTTTTAAACATCAGCAGAATTCCGGGAACAATGGAAGAGTTCCGAAGCATTTTTAAACTTCAGAAGAATTCCAGGAACAATGGAAGAGTTCCAAAGCATTTTGAAACTTCAGAAGAATTCCAGGAACAATGGAAGAGTTCCGAAGCATTTTTAAACTTCAGCGGATTTCCGAGAACAATGGAAGTGTTCCGAAGTATTTTTAAACGCCAGCGGGATTCCGAGAACTATGGAAGAGTTCCGAAGCATTTTTAAACGTTTGCAGAATTCCGAGAACAATGGAAGAGTTCCGTAGCATTTTTAAACTTCAGAAGAATTCCAGGAACAATGAAAGAGTTCCGAAGCATTTTTAAACGTCAGCAGAATTCCTTGAACAATGAAAGAGTTCGGAAGCATTTTTAAACGTCAGCAGAATTCCGGGAACAATGGAACAGTTCCGAAGAATTTTTAAACGTCAGTGGAATTCCTTGAACAATGAAAGAGATCAGAAGCATTTTTAAACATCAGCAGAATTCTGGGAACAATGGAAGAGTTCCGAAGCATTTTTAAACTTCAGCGGAATTCCGAGAACAATGGATGAGTTTCGAAGCATTTTTAAACATCAGCAGAATTCCGGGAACAATGGAAGAGTTCCGAAGCATTTTTAAACTTCAGAAGAATTCCAGGAACAATGGAAGAGTTCCAAAGCATTTTTAAACTTCAGAAGAATTCCAGGAACAATGGAAGAGTTCCGAAGCATTTTTAAACTTCGGCGGATTTCCGAGAACAATGGAAGTGTTCCGAAGTATTTTTAAACTCCAGCGGGATTCCGAGAACAATGGAAGAGTTCCGAAGCATTTTTAAACGTCTGCAGAATTCCGAGAACAATGGAAGAATTCCGAAGCATTTTTAAACGTCAGCGGAATTCCAAGAACAATGGAAGAGTTCAGAAGAATTTTTAAATGTCTGCGAATTTCGAGAACCATGGAAGAGTTCTGAAGGATTTTTAAACATCAGCGGAATTCCGTGAACATTGGAAGAGTTCCGAAGCATTTTTAAACTTCAGTGGAATTCTGAGAACAATGGAAGAGTTATGTAGCATTTTTAAACTTCAGAAGAATTCCAGTAACAATGGAAGAGTTTCAAAGCAATTTTAAACTTCAGCAGAATTCCGAGAACAATGGAAGAGTTCTGAAGCATTTTTAAACATCAGCAGAATTTCCAGAATAATGGAAGAGTTCCGAAGCATTTTTAAACGTCTGCAGAATTCCGAGAACAATGGAAGAGTTCCGAAGGATTTTTAAATGTCAGCAGAATTCCCAGAACAATGGAGAGTTCCAAAAGATTTTTAAACGTCAGCGGAATTCCGAGAACAATGGAAGAGTTCAGAAGCATTTTTAAACTCCGGCGGATTTCCGAGAACAATGGAAGTGTTCAGAAGCATTTTTAAACGTCTGCAGAATTCCGAGAACAATGGAAGAGTTCCGTAGCATTTTTAAACTTCAGAAGAATTCCAGGAACAATGGAAGAGTTCCGAAGCATTTTCAAACGTCAGCAGAATTCCTTGAACAATGAAAGAGTTCGGAAGCATTTTTAAACGTCAGCAGTATTCCGGGAACAATGGAACAGTTCCGAAGAATTTTTAAACGTCAGTGGAATTCCTTGAACAATGAAAGAGATCAGAAGCATTTTTAAACTTCAAAAGAATTCCGGGAACAATGGAAGAGTTCCGAAGCATTTTTAAATGTCAGCAGAATTCCGAGAACAATGGAAGAGTACCGAAGCATTTTTAAAACATCAGCAGAATTCTGGGAACAATGGAAGAGTTCCGAAGCATTTTTAAAATTTAGCGGAATTCCGAGAACAAGGGATGAGTTCCGAAGCATTTTTAAACATCAGCAGAATTCCGGGAACAATGGAAGAGTTCTGAAGCATTTTTAAATGTCAGCAGAATTCCGAGAACAATGGAAGAGTTCCGAAGCATTTTTAAACATCAGCAGAATTCTGGGAACAATGGAAGAGTTCCGAAGCATTTTTAAACTTCAGCGGAATTCCGAGAACAATGGATGAGTTTCGAAGCATTTTTAAACATCAGCAGAATTCCGGGAACAATGGAAGAGTTCCGAAGCATTTTTAGACTTCAGAAGAATTCCAGGAACAATGGAAGAGTTCCAAAGCATTTTTAAACTTCAGAAGAATTCCAGGAACAATGGAAGAGTTCCGAAGCATTTTTAAACTTCGGCGGATTTCCGAGAACAATGGAAGTGCTCCGAAGTATTTTTAAACTCCAGCGGGATTCCGAGAACAATGGAAGAGTTCCGAAGCATTTTTAAACGTCTGCAGAATTCCGAGAACAATGGAAGAATTCCGAAGAATTTTTAAACGTCAGCGGAATTCCAAGAACAATGGAAGAGTTCCGAAAAATTTTTAAATGTCAGCGAATTTCGAGAACCATGGAAGAGTTCTGAAGGATTTTTAAACATCAGCGGAATTCCGTGAACATTGGAAGAGTTCCGAAGCATTTTTAAACTTCAGTGGAATTCTGAGAACAATGGAAGAGTTATGTAGCATTTTTAAACTTCAGAAGAATTCCAGTAACAATGGAAGAGTTTCAAAGCAATTTTAAACTTCAGCAGAATTCCGAGAACAATGGAAGAGTTCTGAAGCATTATTAAACATCAGCAGAATTTCAAGAATAATGGAAGAGTTCCGAAGCATTTTTACACGTCTGCAGAATTCCGAGAACAATGGAAGAGTTCCGAAGGATTTTTAAATGTCAGCAGAATTCCCAGAACAATGGAAGAGTTCCGAAGGATTTTTAAACGTCAGCGGAATTCTGAGAACAATGGAAGAGCTCAGAAGCATTTTTAAACTCCGGCGGATTTCCGAGAACAATGGAAGTGTTCAGAAGCATTTTTAAACTTCAGCGTAATTCTGAGAACAATGGAAGGGTTCAGAAGCATTTTTAAACTTCAGCAGAATTCCGAAAACAATGCAAGAGTTGCAATGCATTTTTAAACGTCAGCAGAATTCCGAGAAAGATGGAAGAGTTCCGAAGAATTTTTAAACGTCAGTGGAATTCCTTGAACAATGAAAGAGATCAGAAGCATTTTTAAACTTCAAAAGAATTCCGGGAACAATGGAAGAGTTCCGAAGCATTTTTAAATGTCAGCAGAATTCCGAGAACAATGGAAGAGTTCCAAAGGATTTTTAAACGTTTGCAGAATTCCGAGAACAATGGAAGAGTTCCGTAGCATTTTTAAACTTCAGAAGAATTCCAGGAACAATGGAAGAGTTCCGAAGCATTTTTAAACGTCAGCAGAATTCCTTGAACAATGAAAGAGTTCGGAAGCATTTTTAAACGTCAGCAGAATTCCGGGAACAATGGAACAGTTCCGAAGAATTTTTAAACGTCAGTGGAATTCTTTGAACAATGAAAGAGATCAGAAGCATTTTTAAACTTCAAAAGAATTCCGGGAACAATGGAAGAGTTCCGAAGCATTTTTAAATGTCAGCAGAATTCCGAGAACAATGGAAGAGTTCCGAAGCATTTTTAAACATCAGCAGAATTCTGGGAACAATGGAAGAGTTCCGAAGCATTTTTAAACTTCAGCGGAATTCCGAGAACAATGGATGAGTTTCGAAGCATTTTTAAACATCAGCAGAATTCCGGGAACAATGGAAGAGTTCCGAAGCATTTTTAAACTTCAGAAGAATTCCAGGAACAATGGAAGAGTTCCAAAGCATTTTTAAACTTCAGAAGAATTCCAGGAACAATGGAAGAGTTCCGAAGCATTTTTAAACTTCGGCGGATTTCCGAGAACAATGGAAGTGTTCAGAAGTATTTTTAAACTCCAGCGGGATTCTGAGAACAATGGAAGAGTTCCGAAGCATTTTTAAACGTCAGCAGAATTCCGGGAACAATGGAACAGTTCCAAAGAATTTTTAAACGTCAGTGGAATTCCTTGAACAATGAAAGATATCAGAAGCATTTTTAAACTTCAAAAGAATTCCGGGAACAATGGAAGAGCTCCGAAGCATTTTTAAACTTCAGCAGAATTCCCAGAACAATGGAAGAGTACCGAAGCATTTTAAAACGTCAGCAGAATTCCCAGAGCAATGGAAGAATTCCGAAGCATTGTTAAACTCCAGCGGAATTCCGAAAACAATGGAAGAGTTCCGAAGCATTTTTAAACTTCAGCGGAATTGCTAGAACAATGGAAGAGTTCCAAAGCATTTATAAACTTCTGCGGATTTCTGAGAACAATGGAAGAGTTCCAAAGCATTTTTAAACGTCAGCGGAATTCTGAGAGCAATGAAAGAGTTCCGAAGCATTTTTAAACTTCAGCGGATTTCGTAGCACAATGGAGAGTTCCGAAGCATTTTTAAACGTCAGCACAATTCCTTGAAAAATGAAAGAGTTCTGAAGCATTTTTAAACTTCAGTGGTATTCCGAGAACAATGAAAGAGTTCCGAAGCATTTTTAAACGTCAGCAGAATTTCTTGAACAATGAAAGAATTCCGTAGCATTTTTAAACTTCAGCAGAATTCCTTGAACAATGAGAGAGTTACGAAGCATTTTTAAACTTCAGTGGAATTCCGGGAACAACGGAAGAGTTCTGAAGCATTTTTAAACTTCAGAAGAATTCCGGGAACAATGGAGGAGTTCCGAAGCATTTTTAAACATCAGCAGAATTCTAAGAACAATGGAAGAGTTCTGAAGCATTTTTAAACTTCAGCGGAATTCCTAGAACAATGGAAGAGTTCCAAAGCATTTTTCAACTTCAACGGATTTACGAGAACAATGGAAGAGTTCCGAAGCATTTTTAAACGTCAGCAGATTTCCGAGAACAATGAAGGAGTTGAGAAGCATTATTAAACGTCAGCAGAATTCCTTGAACAATGAAAGAGTTCTGAAGCATTTTTAAGCTTCAGTGGAATTCCGGGAACAATGGAAGTGTTCCGAAGCATTTTTAAACTTCAGAAGAATTCCGGGAACAATGGAAGAGCAATGAAGCATTTTTAAACTTCAGCAGAATTCCCAGAGCAATGGAAGAATTCCGAAGTATTGTTAAACTTCAGCGGAATTCCGAAAACAATGGAAGAGTTCCGAAGCATTTTTAAACTTCAGCGGAATTGCTAGAACAATGGAAGAGTTCAAAAGCATTTTTAAACTTCTGCGGATTTCCGAGAACAATGGAAGAGTTCCGAAGTATTTTTAAACATCATCGGAATTCCGAGAACAATGAAAGAGTTCCGAAGCATTTTTAAATGTCAGCAGAATTCCCTGAACAATGAAAGAGTTCTGAAGCATTTTTAAACTTCAGTGGAATTCCGGGAACAATGGAAGAATTCCGAAGCATTTTTAAACTTCAGAAGAATTCTGGGAACAATGGAAGAGTTCCGAAGCATTTTTAAACTTCAGCAGAATTGGGAGAACAATGGAAGAATTCCGAAGCATTTTAAAACGTCAGCAGAATTCCCAGAGCGATGAAAGAGTCCCGAAGCATTTTTAAACTTCAGCAGAATTCCGGGAACAATGGAAGAGTTCCGAAGCATTTTTAAACTTCAGAAGAATTCCAGGAACAATGGAAGAGTTCCAAAGCATTTTTAAACTTCAGAAGAATTCCAGGAACAATGGAAGAGTTCCGAAGCATTTTTAAACTTCGGCGGATTTCCGAGAACAATGGAAGTGTTCCGAAGTATTTTTAAACTCCAGCGGGATTCCGAGAACAATGGAAGAGTTCCGAAGCATTTTTAAACGTCTGCAGAATTCCGAGAACAATGGAAGAATTCCGAAGCATTTTTAAACGTCAGCGGAATTCCAAGAGCAATGGAAGAGTTCCGAAGAATTTTTAAATGTCTGCGAATTTCGAGAACCATGGAAGAGTTCTGAAGGATTTTTAAACATCAGCGGAATTCCGTGAACATTGGAAGAGTTCCGAAGCATTTTTAAACTTCAGTGGAATTCTGAGAACAATGGAAGAGTTATGTAGCATTTTTAAACTTCAGAAGAATTCCAGTAACAATGGAAGAGTTTCAAAGCAATTTTAAACTTCAGCAGAATTCCGAGAACAATGGAAGAGTTCTGAAGCATTTTTAAACGTCTGCAGAATTCCGAGAACAATGGAAGAGTTCCGAAGGATTTTTAAATGTCAGCAGAATTCCCAGAACAATGGAGAGTTCCAAAAGATTTTTAAACGTCAGCGGAATTCCGAGAACAATGGAAGAGTACCGAAGCATTTTTAAACATCAGCAGAATTCTGGGAACAATGGAAGAGTTCCGAAGCATTTTTAAAATTTAGCGGAATTCCGAGAACAATGGATGAGTTCCGAAGCATTTTTAAACATCAGCAGAATTCTGGGAACAATGGAAGAGTTCCGAAGCATTTTTAAACTTCAGCGGAATTCTGAGAACAATGGATGAGTTTCGAAGCATTTTTAAAAATCAGCAGAATTCCGGGAACAATGGAAGAGTTCCGAAGCATTTTTAAACTTCAGAAGAATTCCAGGAACAATGGAAGAGTTCCAAAGCATTTTTAAACATCAGCAGAATTCTGGGAACAATGGAAGAGTTCCGAAGCATTTTTAAACTTCAGCGGAATTCCGAGAACAATGGATGAGTTTCGAAGCATTTTTAAACATCAGCAGAATTCCGGGAACAATGGAAGAGTTCCGAAGCATTTTTAAACTTCAGAAGAATTCCAGGAACAATGGAAGAGTTCCAAAGCATTTTTAAACTTCAGAAGAATTCCAGGAACAATGGAAGAGTTCCAAAGCATTTTTAAACATCAGCAGAATTCTGGGAACAATGGAAGAGTTCCGAAGCATTTTTAAACTTCAGAAGAATTCCAGGAACAATGGAAGAGTTCCAAAGCATTTTTAAACTTCAGAAGAATTCCAGGAACAATGGAAGAGTTCCGAAGCATTTTTAAACTTCAGCGGATTTCCGAGAACAATGGAAGTGCTCCGAAGTATTTTTAAACTCCAGCGGGATTCCGAGAACAATGGAAGAGTTCCGAAGCATTTTTAAACGTCTGCAGAATTCCGAGAACAATGGAAGAATTCCGAAGAATTTTTAAACGTCAGCGGAATTCCAAGAACAATGGAAGAGTTCCGAAGAATTTTTAAATGTCAGCGAATTTCGAGAACCATGGAAGAGTTCTGAAGGATTTTTAAATGTCAGCAGAATTCCAAGAACAATGGAAGAGTTCCAAAGGATTTTTAAACGTTTGCAGAATTCCGAGAACAATGGAAGAGTTCCGTAGCATTTTTAAACTTCAGAAGAATTCCAGGAACAATGGAAGAGTTCCGAAGCATTTTTAAACGTCAGCAGAATTCCTTGAACAATGAAAGAGTTCGGAAGCATTTTTAAACGTCAGCAGAATTCCGCGAACAATGGAACAGTTCCGAAGAATTTTTAAACGTCAGTGGAATTCCTTGAACAATGAAAGAGATCAGAAGCATTTTTAAACTTCAAAAGAATTCCGGGAACAATGGAAGAGTTCCGAAGCATTTTTAAATGTCAGCAGAATTCCGAGAACAATGGAAGAGTTCCGAAGCATTTTTAAACATCAGCAGAATTCTGGGAACAATGGAAGAGTTCCGAAGCATTTTTAAACTTCAGCGGAATTCCGAGAACAATGGATGAGTTTCGAAGCATTTTTAAACATCAGCAGAATTCCGGGAACAATGGAAGAGTTCCGAAGCATTTTTAAACTTCAGAAGAATTCCAGGAACAATGGAAGAGTTCCAAAGCATTTTTAAACTTCAGAAGAATTCCAGGAACAATGGAAGAGTTCCGAAGCATTTTTAAACTTCAGAAGAATTCCAGGAACAATGGAAGAGTTCCGAAGCATTTTTAAACTTCGGCGGATTTCCGAGAACAATGGAAGTGTTCAGAAGTATTTTTAAACTCCAGCGGGATTCCGAGAACAATGGAAGAATTCCGAAGCATTTTTAAACGTCAGCAGAATTCCGGGAACAATGGAACAGTTCCAAAGAATTTTTAAACGTCAGTGGAATTCCTTGAACAATGAAAGATATCAGAAGCATTTTTAAACTTCAAAAGAATTCCGGGAACAATGGAAGAGTTCTGAAGCATTTTTAAATGTCAGCAGAATTTCGAGAACAATGGAAGAGTTCCGAAGCATTTTTAAACATCAGCAGAATTCTGGGAACAATGGAAGAATTCCGAAGCATTTTTAAACTTTAGCGGAATTCCGAGAACAATGGATGAGTTCGGAAGCATTTTTAAACGTCAGCAGAATTCCGGGAACAATGGAACAGTTCCGAAGAATTTTTAAACGTAAGTGGAATTCCTTGAACAATGAAAGAGATCAGAAGCATTTTTAAACTTCAAAAGAATTCCGGGAACAATGGAAGAGTTCCGAAGCATTTTTAAATGTCAGCAGAATTCCGAGAACAATGGAAGAGTTCCGAAGCATTTTTAAACATCAGCAGAATTCTGGGAACAATGGAAGAGTTCCGAAGCATTTTTAAACTTCAGCGGAATTCCGAGAACAATGGATGAGTTTCGAAGCATTTTTAAACATCAGCAGAATTCCGGGAACAATGGAAGAGTTCCGAAGCATTTTTAAACTTCAGAAGAATTCCAGGAACAATGGAAGAGTTCCAAAGCATTTTTAAACTTCAGAAGAATTCCAGGAACAATGGAAGAGTTCCGAAGCATTTTTAAACTTCAGCGGATTTCCGAGAACAATGGAAGTGCTCCGAAGTATTTTTAAACTCCAGCGGGATTCCGAGAACAATGGAAGAGTTCCGAAGCATTTTTAAACGTCTGCAGAATTCCGAGAACAATGGAAGAATTCCGAAGAATTTTTAAACGTCAGCGGAATTCCAAGAACAATGGAAGAGTTCCGAAGAATTTTTAAATGTCAGCGAATTTCGAGAACCATGGAAGAGTTCTGAAGGATTTTTAAATGTCAGCAGAATTCCAAGAACAATGGAAGAGTTCCAAAGGATTTTTAAACGTTTGCAGAATTCCGAGAACAATGGAAGAGTTCCGTAGCATTTTTAAACTTCAGAAGAATTCCAGGAACAATGGAAGAGTTCCGAAGCATTTTTAAACGTCAGCAGAATTCCTTGAACAATGAAAGAGTTCGGAAGCATTTTTAAACGTCAGCAGAATTCCGCGAACAATGGAACAGTTCCGAAGAATTTTTAAACGTCAGTGGAATTCCTTGAACAATGAAAGAGATCAGAAGCATTTTTAAACTTCAAAAGAATTCCGGGAACAATGGAAGAGTTCCGAAGCATTTTTAAATGTCAGCAGAATTCCGAGAACAATGGAAGAGTTCCGAAGCATTTTTAAACATCAGCAGAATTCTGGGAACAATGGAAGAGTTCCGAAGCATTTTTAAACTTCAGCGGAATTCCGAGAACAATGGATGAGTTTCGAAGCATTTTTAAACATCAGCAGAATTCCGGGAACAATGGAAGAGTTCCGAAGCATTTTTAAACTTCAGAAGAATTCCAGGAACAATGGAAGAGTTCCAAAGCATTTTTAAACTTCAGAAGAATTCCAGGAACAATGGAAGAGTTCCGAAGCATTTTTAAACTTCAGAAGAATTCCAGGAACAATGGAAGAGTTCCGAAGCATTTTTAAACTTCGGCGGATTTCCGAGAACAATGGAAGTGTTCAGAAGTATTTTTAAACTCCAGCGGGATTCCGAGAACAATGGAAGAATTCCGAAGCATTTTTAAACGTCAGCAGAATTCCGGGAACAATGGAACAGTTCCAAAGAATTTTTAAACGTCAGTGGAATTCCTTGAACAATGAAAGATATCAGAAGCATTTTTAAACTTCAAAAGAATTCCGGGAACAATGGAAGAGTTCTGAAGCATTTTTAAATGTCAGCAGAATTTCGAGAACAATGGAAGAGTTCCGAAGCATTTTTAAACATCAGCAGAATTCTGGGAACAATGGAAGAATTCCGAAGCATTTTTAAACTTTAGCGGAATTCCGAGAACAATGGATGAGTTCGGAAGCATTTTTAAACGTCAGCAGAATTCCGGGAACAATGGAACAGTTCCGAAGAATTTTTAAACGTAAGTGGAATTCCTTGAACAATGAAAGAGATCAGAAGCATTTTTAAACTTCAAAAGAATTCCGGGAACAATGGAAGAGTTCCGAAGCATTTTTAAATGTCAGCAGAATTCCGAGAACAATGGAAGAGTTCCGAAGCATTTTTAAACATCAGCAGAATTCTGGGAACAATGGAAGAGTTCCGAAGCATTTTTAAACTTCAGCGGAATTCCGAGAACAATGGATGAGTTCCGAAGCATTTTTAAACATCAGCAGAATTCCGGGAACAATGGAAGAGTTCCGAAGCATTTTTAAACTTCAAAAGAATTCCAGGAACAATGGAAGAGTTCCAAAGCATTTTTAAACTTCAGAAGAATTCCAGGAACAATGGAAGATTTCCGGAGCATTTTTAAACTTCGGCGGATTTCCGAGAACAATGGAAGTGTTCCGAAGTATTTTTAAACGCCAGCGGAATTCCGAGAACAGTGGAAGAGTTCCGAAGGATTATTAAATGTCAGCAGAATTCTGGGAACAATGGAAGAGTTCCGAAGCATTTTTAAACTTTAGCGGAATTCCGAGAACAATGGATGAGTTCCGAAGCATTTTTAAACATCAGCAGAATTCCGGGAACAATGGAAGAGTTCCGAAGCATTTTTAAACTTCAGAAGAATTCCAGGAACAATGGAAGAGTTCCAAAGCATTTTTAAACTTCAGAAGAATTCCAGGAACAATGGAAGATTTCCGGAGCATTTTTAAACTTCGGCGGATTTCCGAGAACAATGGAAGTGCTCCGAAGTATTTTTAAACTCCAGCGGGATTCCGAGAACAATGGAAGAGTTCCGAAGCATTTTTAAACGTCTGCAGAATTCCGAGAACAATGGAAGAATTCCGAAGAATTTTTAAACGTCAGCGGAATTCCAAGAACAATGGAAGAGTTCCGAAGAATTTTTAAATGTCAGCGAATTTCGAGAACCATGGAAGAGTTCTGAAGGATTTTTAAACATCAGCGGAATTCCGTGAACATTGGAAGAGTTCCGAAGCATTTTTAAACTTCAGTGGAATTCTGAGAACAATGGAAGAGTTATGTAGCATTTTTAAACTTCAGAAGAATTCCAGTAACAATGGAAGAGTTTCAAAGCAATTTTAAACTTCAGCAGAATTCCGAGAACAATGGAAGAGTTCTGAAGCATTATTAAACATCAGCAGAATTTCAAGAATAATGGAAGAGTTCCGAAGCATTTTTAAACGTCTGCAGAATTCCGAGAACAATGGAAGAGTTCCGAAGGATTTTTAAATGTCAGCAGAATTCCCAGAACAATGGAAGAGTTCCGAAGGATTTTTAAACGTCAGCGGAATTCTGAGAACAATGGAAGAGCTCAGAAGCATTTTTAAACTCCGGCGGATTTCCGAGAACATTGGAAGTGTTCAGAAGCATTTTTAAACTTCAGCGTAATTCTGAGAACAATGGAAGGGTTCAGAAGCATTTTTAAACTTCAGCAGAATTCCGAAAACAATGCAAGAGTTGCAATGCATTTTTAAACGTCAGCAGAATTCCGAGAAAAATGGAAGAGTTCCGAAGAATTTTTAAACGTCAGTGGAATTCCTTGAACAATGAAAGAGATCAGAAGCATTTTTAAACTTCAAAAGAATTCCGGGAACAATGGAAGAGTTCCGAAGCATTTTTAAATGTCAGCAGAATTCCAAGAACAATGGAAGAGTTCCAAAGGATTTTTAAACGTTTGCAGAATTCCGAGAACAATGGAAGAGTTCCGTAGCATTTTTAAACTTCAGAAGAATTCCAGGAACAATGGAAGAGTTCCGAAGCATTTTTAAACGTCAGCAGAATTCCTTGAACAATGAAAGAGTTCGGAAGCATTTTTAAACGTCAGCAGAATTCCGGGAACAATGGAACAGTTCCGAAGAATTTTTAAACGTCAGTGGAATTCCTTGAACAATGAAAGAGATCAGAAGCATTTTTAAACTTCAAAAGAATTCCGGGAACAATGGAAGAGTTCCGAAGCATTTTTAAATGTCAGCAGAATTCCGAGAACAATGGAAGAGTTCCGAAGCATTTTTAAACATCAGCAGAATTCTGGGAACAATGGAAGAGTTCCGAAGCATTTTTAAACTTCAGCGGAATTCCGAGAACAATGGATGAGTTTCGAAGCATTTTTAAACATCAGCAGAATTCCGGGAACAATGGAAGAGTTCCGAAGCATTTTTAATCTTCAGAAGAATTCCAGGAACAATGGAAGAGTTCCAAAGCATTTTTAAACTTCAGAAGAATTCCAGGAACAATGGAAGAGTTCCGAAGCATTTTTAAACTTCAGAAGAATTCCAGGAACAATGGAAGAGTTCCGAAGCATTTTTAAACTTCGGCGGATTTCCGAGAACAATGGAAGTGTTCAGAAGTATTTTTAAACTCCAGCGGGATTCCGAGAACAATGGAAGAATTCCGAAGCATTTTTAAACGTCAGCAGAATTCCGGGAACAATGGAACAGTTCCAAAGAATTTTTAAACGTCAGTGGAATTCCTTGAACAATGAAAGATATCAGAAGCATTTTTAAACTTCAAAAGAATTCCGGGAACAATGGAAGAGTTCTGAAGCATTTTTAAATGTCAGCAGAATTTCGAGAACAATGGAAGAGTTCCGAAGCATTTTTAAACATCAGCAGAATTCTGGGAACAATGGAAGAATTCCGAAGCATTTTTAAACTTTAGCGGAATTCCGAGAACAATGGATGAGTTCGGAAGCATTTTTAAACGTCAGCAGAATTCCGGGAACAATGGAACAGTTCCGAAGAATTTTTAAACGTCAGTGGAATTCCTTGAACAATGAAAGAGATCAGAAGCATTTTTAAACTTCAAAAGAATTCCGGGAACAATGGAAGAGTTCCGAAGCATTTTTAAATGTCAGCAGAATTCCGAGAACAATGGAAGAGTTCCGAAGCATTTTTAAACATCAGCAGAATTCTGGGAACAATGGAAGAGTTCCGAAGCATTTTTAAACTTCAGCGGAATTCCGAGAACAATGGATGAGTTCCGAAGCATTTTTAAACATCAGCAAAATTCCGGGAACAATGGAAGAGTTCCGAAGCATTTTTAAACTTCAAAAGAATTCCAGGAACAATGGAAGAGTTCCAAAGCATTTTTAAACTTCAGAAGAATTCCAGGAACAATGGAAGATTTCCGGAGCATTTTTAAACTTCGGCGGATTTCCGAGAACAATGGAAGTGTTCCGAAGTATTTTTAAACGCCAGCGGAATTCCGAGAACAGTGGAAGAGTTCCGAAGGATTATTAAATGTCAGCAGAATTCTGGGAACAATGGAAGAGTTCCGAAGCATTTTTAAACTTCGGCGGATTTCCGAGAACAATGGAAGTGTTCAGAAGTATTTTTAAACTCCAGCGGGATTCCGAGAACAATGGAAGAATTCCGAAGCATTTTTAAACGTCAGCAGAATTCCGGGAACAATGGAACAGTTCCAAAGAATTTTTAAACGTCAGTGGAATTCCTTGAACAATGAAAGATATCAGAAGCATTTTTAAACTTCAAAAGAATTCCGGGAACAATGGAAGAGTTCTGAAGCATTTTTAAATGTCAGCAGAATTTCGAGAACAATGGAAGAGTTCCGAAGCATTTTTAAACATCAGCAGAATTCTGGGAACAATGGAAGAGTTCCGAAGCATTTTTAAACTTCAGCGGAATTCCGAGAACAATGGATGAGTTCCGAAGCATTTTTAAACATCAGCAGAATTCCGGGAACAATGGAAGAGTTCCGAAGCATTTTTAAACTTCAAAAGAATTCCAGGAACAATGGAAGAGTTCCAAAGCATTTTTAAACTTCAGAAGAATTCCAGGAACAATGGAAGATTTCCGGAGCATTTTTAAACTTCGGCGGATTTCCGAGAACAATGGAAGTGTTCCGAAGTATTTTTAAACGCCAGCGGAATTCCGAGAACAGTGGAAGAGTTCCGAAGGATTATTAAATGTCAGCAGAATTCTGGGAACAATGGAAGAGTTCCGAAGCATTTTTAAACTTTAGCGGAATTCCGAGAACAATGGATGAGTTCCGAAGCATTTTTAAACATCAGCAGAATTCCGGGAACAATGGAAGAGTTCCGAAGCATTTTTAAACTTCAGAAGAATTCCAGGAACAATGGAAGAGTTCCAAAGCATTTTTAAACTTCAGAAGAATTCCAGGAACAATGGAAGATTTCCGGAGCATTTTTAAACTTCGGCGGATTTCCGAGAACAATGGAAGTGCTCCGAAGTATTTTTAAACTCCAGCGGGATTCCGAGAACAATGGAAGAGTTCCGAAGCATTTTTAAACGTCTGCAGAATTCCGAGAACAATGGAAGAATTCCGAAGAATTTTTAAACGTCAGCGGAATTCCAAGAACAATGGAAGAGTTCCGAAGAATTTTTAAATGTCAGCGAATTTCGAGAACCATGGAAGAGTTCTGAAGGATTTTTAAACATCAGCGGAATTCCGTGAACATTGGAAGAGTTCCGAAGCATTTTTAAACTTCAGTGGAATTCTGAGAACAATGGAAGAGTTATGTAGCATTTTTAAACTTCAGAAGAATTCCAGTAACAATGGAAGAGTTTCAAAGCAATTTTAAACTTCAGCAGAATTCCGAGAACAATGGAAGAGTTCTGAAGCATTATTAAACATCAGCAGAATTTCAAGAATAATGGAAGAGTTCCGAAGCATTTTTAAACGTCTGCAGAATTCCGAGAACAATGGAAGAGTTCCGAAGGATTTTTAAATGTCAGCAGAATTCCCAGAACAATGGAAGAGTTCCGAAGGATTTTTAAACGTCAGCGGAATTCTGAGAACAATGGAAGAGCTCAGAAGCATTTTTAAACTCCGGCGGATTTCCGAGAACATTGGAAGTGTTCAGAAGCATTTTTAAACTTCAGCGTAATTCTGAGAACAATGGAAGGGTTCAGAAGCATTTTTAAACTTCAGCAGAATTCCGAAAACAATGCAAGAGTTGCAATGCATTTTTAAACGTCAGCAGAATTCCGAGAAAAATGGAAGAGTTCCGAAGAATTTTTAAACGTCAGTGGAATTCCTTGAACAATGAAAGAGATCAGAAGCATTTTTAAACTTCAAAAGAATTCCGGGAACAATGGAAGAGTTCCGAAGCATTTTTAAATGTCAGCAGAATTCCAAGAACAATGGAAGAGTTCCAAAGGATTTTTAAACGTTTGCAGAATTCCGAGAACAATGGAAGAGTTCCGTAGCATTTTTAAACTTCAGAAGAATTCCAGGAACAATGGAAGAGTTCCGAAGCATTTTTAAACGTCAGCAGAATTCCTTGAACAATGAAAGAGTTCGGAAGCATTTTTAAACGTCAGCAGAATTCCGGGAACAATGGAACAGTTCCGAAGAATTTTTAAACGTCAGTGGAATTCCTTGAACAATGAAAGAGATCAGAAGCATTTTTAAACTTCAAAAGAATTCCGGGAACAATGGAAGAGTTCCGAAGCATTTTTAAATGTCAGCAGAATTCCGAGAACAATGGAAGAGTTCCGAAGCATTTTTAAACATCAGCAGAATTCTGGGAACAATGGAAGAGTTCCGAAGCATTTTTAAACTTCAGCGGAATTCCGAGAACAATGGATGAGTTTCGAAGCATTTTTAAACATCAGCAGAATTCCGGGAACAATGGAAGAGTTCCGAAGCATTTTTAATCTTCAGAAGAATTCCAGGAACAATGGAAGAGTTCCAAAGCATTTTTAAACTTCAGAAGAATTCCAGGAACAATGGAAGAGTTCCGAAGCATTTTTAAACTTCAGAAGAATTCCAGGAACAATGGAAGAGTTCCGAAGCATTTTTAAACTTCGGCGGATTTCCGAGAACAATGGAAGTGTTCAGAAGTATTTTTAAACTCCAGCGGGATTCCGAGAACAATGGAAGAATTCCGAAGCATTTTTAAACGTCAGCAGAATTCCGGGAACAATGGAACAGTTCCAAAGAATTTTTAAACGTCAGTGGAATTCCTTGAACAATGAAAGATATCAGAAGCATTTTTAAACTTCAAAAGAATTCCGGGAACAATGGAAGAGTTCTGAAGCATTTTTAAATGTCAGCAGAATTTCGAGAACAATGGAAGAGTTCCGAAGCATTTTTAAACATCAGCAGAATTCTGGGAACAATGGAAGAATTCCGAAGCATTTTTAAACTTTAGCGGAATTCCGAGAACAATGGATGAGTTCGGAAGCATTTTTAAACGTCAGCAGAATTCCGGGAACAATGGAACAGTTCCGAAGAATTTTTAAACGTCAGTGGAATTCCTTGAACAATGAAAGAGATCAGAAGCATTTTTAAACTTCAAAAGAATTCCGGGAACAATGGAAGAGTTCCGAAGCATTTTTAAATGTCAGCAGAATTCCGAGAACAATGGAAGAGTTCCGAAGCATTTTTAAACATCAGCAGAATTCTGGGAACAATGGAAGAGTTCCGAAGCATTTTTAAACTTCAGCGGAATTCCGAGAACAATGGATGAGTTCCGAAGCATTTTTAAACATCAGCAAAATTCCGGGAACAATGGAAGAGTTCCGAAGCATTTTTAAACTTCAAAAGAATTCCAGGAACAATGGAAGAGTTCCAAAGCATTTTTAAACTTCAGAAGAATTCCAGGAACAATGGAAGATTTCCGGAGCATTTTTAAACTTCGGCGGATTTCCGAGAACAATGGAAGTGTTCCGAAGTATTTTTAAACGCCAGCGGAATTCCGAGAACAGTGGAAGAGTTCCGAAGGATTATTAAATGTCAGCAGAATTCTGGGAACAATGGAAGAGTTCCGAAGCATTTTTAAACTTCGGCGGATTTCCGAGAACAATGGAAGTGTTCAGAAGTATTTTTAAACTCCAGCGGGATTCCGAGAACAATGGAAGAATTCCGAAGCATTTTTAAACGTCAGCAGAATTCCGGGAACAATGGAACAGTTCCAAAGAATTTTTAAACGTCAGTGGAATTCCTTGAACAATGAAAGATATCAGAAGCATTTTTAAACTTCAAAAGAATTCCGGGAACAATGGAAGAGTTCTGAAGCATTTTTAAATGTCAGCAGAATTTCGAGAACAATGGAAGAGTTCCGAAGCATTTTTAAACATCAGAAGAATTCTGGGAACAATGGAAGAGTTCCGAAGCATTTTTAAACTTCAGCGGAATTCCGAGAACAATGGATGAGTTCCGAAGCATTTTTAAACATCAGCAGAATTCCGGGAACAATGGAAGAGTTCCGAAGCATTTTTAAACTTCAAAAGAATTCCAGGAACAATGGAAGAGTTCCAAAGCATTTTTAAACTTCAGAAGAATTCCAGGAACAATGGAAGATTTCCGGAGCATTTTTAAACTTCGGCGGATTTCCGAGAACAATGGAAGTGTTCCGAAGTATTTTTAAACGCCAGCGGAATTCCGAGAACAGTGGAAGAGTTCCGAAGGATTATTAAATGTCAGCAGAATTCTGGGAACAATGGAAGAGTTCCGAAGCATTTTTAAACTTTAGCGGAATTCCGAGAACAATGGATGAGTTCCGAAGCATTTTTAAACATCAGCAGAATTCCGGGAACAATGGAAGAGTTCCGAAGCATTTTTAAACTTCAGAGGAATTCCAGGAACAATGGAAGAGTTCCAAAGCATTTTTAAACTTCAGAAGAATTCCAGGAACAATGGAAGATTTCCGGAGCATTTTTAAACTTCGGCGGATTTCCGAGAACAATGGAAGTGCTCCGAAGTATTTTTAAACTCCAGCGGGATTCCGAGAACAATGGAAGAGTTCCGAAGCATTTTTAAACGTCTGCAGAATTCCGAGAACAATGGAAGAATTCCGAAGAATTTTTAAACGTCAGCGGAATTCCAAGAACAATGGAAGAGTTCCGAAGAATTTTTAAATGTCAGCGAATTTCGAGAACCATGGAAGAGTTCTGAAGGATTTTTAAACATCAGCGGAATTCCGTGAACATTGGAAGAGTTCCGAAGCATTTTTAAACTTCAGTGGAATTCTGAGAACAATGGAAGAGTTATGTAGCATTTTTAAACTTCAGAAGAATTCCAGTAACAATGGAAGAGTTTCAAAGCAATTTTAAACTTCAGCAGAATTCCGAGAACAATGGAAGAGTTCTGAAGCATTATTAAACATCAGCAGAATTTCAAGAATAATGGAAGAGTTCCGAAGCATTTTTAAACGTCTGCAGAATTCCGAGAACAATGGAAGAGTTCCGAAGGATTTTTAAATGTCAGCAGAATTCCCAGAACAATGGAAGAGTTCCGAAGGATTTTTAAACGTCAGCGGAATTCTGAGAACAATGGAAGAGCTCAGAAGCATTTTTAAACTCCGGCGGATTTCCGAGAACATTGGAAGTGTTCAGAAGCATTTTTAAACTTCAGCGTAATTCTGAGAACAATGGAAGGGTTCAGAAGCATTTTTAAACTTCAGCAGAATTCCGAAAACAATGCAAGAGTTGCAATGCATTTTTAAACGTCAGCAGAATTCCGAGAAAAATGGAAGAGTTCCGAAGAATTTTTAAACGTCAGTGAAATTCCTTGAACAATGAAAGAGATCAGAAGCATTTTTAAACTTCAAAAGAATTCCGGGAACAATGGAAGAGTTCCGAAGCATTTTTAAATGTCAGCAGAATTCCAAGAACAATGGAAGAGTTCCAAAGGATTTTTAAACGTTTGCAGAATTCCGAGAACAATGGAAGAGTTCCGTAGCATTTTTAAACTTCAGAAGAATTCCAGGAACAATGGAAGAGTTCCGAAGCATTTTTAAACGTCAGCAGAATTCCTTGAACAATGAAAGAGTTCGGAAGCATTTTTAAACGTCAGCAGAATTCCGGGAACAATGGAACAGTTCCGAAGAATTTTTAAACGTCAGTGGAATTCCTTGAACAATGAAAGAGATCAGAAGCATTTTTAAACTTCAAAAGAATTCCGGGAACAATGGAAGAGTTCCGAAGCATTTTTAAATGTCAGCAGAATTCCGAGAACAATGGAAGAGTTCCGAAGCATTTTTAAACTTCAGCGGAATTCCGAGAACAATGGATGAGTTTCGAAGCATTTTTAAACATCAGCAGAATTCCGGGAACAATGGAAGAGTTCCGAAGCATTTTTAATCTTCAGAAGAATTCCAGGAACAATGGAAGAGTTCCAAAGCATTTTTAAACTTCAGAAGAATTCCAGGAACAATGGAAGATTTCCGGAGCATTTTTAAACTTCGGCGGATTTCCGAGAACAATGGAAGTGCTCCGAAGTATTTTTAAACTCCAGCGGGATTCCGAGAACAATGGAAGAGTTCCGAAGCATTTTTAAACGTCTGCAGAATTCCGAGAACAATGGAAGAATTCCGAAGAATTTTTAAACGTCAGCGGAATTCCAAGAACAATGGAAGAGTTCCGAAGAATTTTTAAATGTCAGCGAATTTCGAGAACCATGGAAGAGTTCTGAAGGATTTTTAAACATCAGCGGAATTCCGTGAACATTGGAAGAGTTCCGAAGCATTTTTAAACTTCAGTGGAATTCTGAGAACAATGGAAGAGTTATGTAGCATTTTTAAACTTCAGAAGAATTCCAGTAACAATGGAAGAGTTTCAAAGCAATTTTAAACTTCAGCAGAATTCCGAGAACAATGGAAGAGTTCTGAAGCATTATTAAACATCAGCAGAATTTCAAGAATAATGGAAGAGTTCCGAAGCATTTTTAAACGTCTGCAGAATTCCGAGAACAATGGAAGAGTTCCGAAGGATTTTTAAATGTCAGCAGAATTCCCAGAACAATGGAAGAGTTCCGAAGGATTTTTAAACGTCAGCGGAATTCTGAGAACAATGGAAGAGCTCAGAAGCATTTTTAAACTCCGGCGGATTTCCGAGAACATTGGAAGTGTTCAGAAGCATTTTTAAACTTCAGCGTAATTCTGAGAACAATGGAAGGGTTCAGAAGCATTTTTAAACTTCAGCAGAATTCCGAAAACAATGCAAGAGTTGCAATGCATTTTTAAACGTCAGCAGAATTCCGAGAAAAATGGAAGAGTTCCGAAGAATTTTTAAACGTCAGTGGAATTCCTTGAACAATGAAAGAGATCAGAAGCATTTTTAAACTTCAAAAGAATTCCGGGAACAATGGAAGAGTTCCGAAGCATTTTTAAATGTCAGCAGAATTCCAAGAACAATGGAAGAGTTCCAAAGGATTTTTAAACGTTTGCAGAATTCCGAGAACAATGGAAGAGTTCCGTAGCATTTTTAAACTTCAGAAGAATTCCAGGAACAATGGAAGAGTTCCGAAGCATTTTTAAACGTCAGCAGAATTCCTTGAACAATGAAAGAGTTCGGAAGCATTTTTAAACGTCAGCAGAATTCCGGGAACAATGGAACAGTTCCGAAGAATTTTTAAACGTCAGTGGAATTCCTTGAACAATGAAAGAGATCAGAAGCATTTTTAAACTTCAAAAGAATTCCGGGAACAATGGAAGAGTTCCGAAGCATTTTTAAATGTCAGCAGAATTCCGAGAACAATGGAAGAGTTCCGAAGCATTTTTAAACATCAGCAGAATTCTGGGAACAATGGAAGAGTTCCGAAGCATTTTTAAACTTCAGCGGAATTCCGAGAACAATGGATGAGTTTCGAAGCATTTTTAAACATCAGCAGAATTCCGGGAACAATGGAAGAGTTCCGAAGCATTTTTAATCTTCAGAAGAATTCCAGGAACAATGGAAGAGTTCCAAAGCATTTTTAAACTTCAGAAGAATTCCAGGAACAATGGAAGAGTTCCGAAGCATTTTTAAACTTCAGAAGAATTCCAGGAACAATGGAAGAGTTCCGAAGCATTTTTAAACTTCGGCGGATTTCCGAGAACAATGGAAGTGTTCAGAAGTATTTTTAAACTCCAGCGGGATTCCGAGAACAATGGAAGAATTCCGAAGCATTTTTAAACGTCAGCAGAATTCCGGGAACAATGGAACAGTTCCAAAGAATTTTTAAACGTCAGTGGAATTCCTTGAACAATGAAAGATATCAGAAGCATTTTTAAACTTCAAAAGAATTCCGGGAACAATGGAAGAGTTCTGAAGCATTTTTAAATGTCAGCAGAATTTCGAGAACAATGGAAGAGTTCCGAAGCATTTTTAAACATCAGCAGAATTCTGGGAACAATGGAAGAATTCCGAAGCATTTTTAAACTTTAGCGGAATTCCGAGAACAATGGATGAGTTCGGAAGCATTTTTAAACGTCAGCAGAATTCCGGGAACAATGGAACAGTTCCGAAGAATTTTTAAACGTCAGTGGAATTCCTTGAACAATGAAAGAGATCAGAAGCATTTTTAAACTTCAAAAGAATTCCGGGAACAATGGAAGAGTTCCGAAGCATTTTTAAATGTCAGCAGAATTCCGAGAACAATGGAAGAGTTCCGAAGCATTTTTAAACATCAGCAGAATTCTGGGAACAATGGAAGAGTTCCGAAGCATTTTTAAACTTCAGCGGAATTCCGAGAACAATGGATGAGTTCCGAAGCATTTTTAAACATCAGCAAAATTCCGGGAACAATGGAAGAGTTCCGAAGCATTTTTAAACTTCAAAAGAATTCCAGGAACAATGGAAGAGTTCCAAAGCATTTTTAAACTTCAGAAGAATTCCAGGAACAATGGAAGATTTCCGGAGCATTTTTAAACTTCGGCGGATTTCCGAGAACAATGGAAGTGTTCCGAAGTATTTTTAAACGCCAGCGGAATTCCGAGAACAGTGGAAGAGTTCCGAAGGATTATTAAATGTCAGCAGAATTCTGGGAACAATGGAAGAGTTCCGAAGCATTTTTAAACTTCGGCGGATTTCCGAGAACAATGGAAGTGTTCAGAAGTATTTTTAAACTCCAGCGGGATTCCGAGAACAATGGAAGAATTCCGAAGCATTTTTAAACGTCAGCAGAATTCCGGGAACAATGGAACAGTTCCAAAGAATTTTTAAACGTCAGTGGAATTCCTTGAACAATGAAAGATATCAGAAGCATTTTTAAACTTCAAAAGAATTCCGGGAACAATGGAAGAGTTCTGAAGCATTTTTAAATGTCAGCAGAATTTCGAGAACAATGGAAGAGTTCCGAAGCATTTTTAAACATCAGCAGAATTCTGGGAACAATGGAAGAGTTCCGAAGCATTTTTAAACTTCAGCGGAATTCCGAGAACAATGGATGAGTTCCGAAGCATTTTTAAACATCAGCAGAATTCCGGGAACAATGGAAGAGTTCCGAAGCATTTTTAAACTTCAAAAGAATTCCAGGAACAATGGAAGAGTTCCAAAGCATTTTTAAACTTCAGAAGAATTCCAGGAACAATGGAAGATTTCCGGAGCATTTTTAAACTTCTGCGGATTTCCGAGAACAATGGAAGTGTTCCGAAGTATTTTTAAACGCCAGCGGAATTCCGAGAACAGTGGAAGAGTTCCGAAGGATTATTAAATGTCAGCAGAATTCTGGGAACAATGGAAGAGTTCCGAAGCATTTTTAAACTTTAGCGGAATTCCGAGAACAATGGATGAGTTCCGAAGCATTTTTAAACATCAGCAGAATTCCGGGAACAATGGAAGAGTTCCGAAGCATTTTTAAACTTCAGAGGAATTCCAGGAACAATGGAAGAGTTCCAAAGCATTTTTAAACTTCAGAAGAATTCCAGGAACAATGGAAGATTTCCGGAGCATTTTTAAACTTCGGCGGATTTCCGAGAACAATGGAAGTGCTCCGAAGTATTTTTAAACTCCAGCGGGATTCCGAGAACAATGGAAGAGTTCCGAAGCATTTTTAAACGTCTGCAGAATTCCGAGAACAATGGAAGAATTCCGAAGAATTTTTAAACGTCAGCGGAATTCCAAGAACAATGGAAGAGTTCCGAAGAATTTTTAAATGTCAGCGAATTTCGAGAACCATGGAAGAGTTCTGAAGGATTTTTAAACATCAGCGGAATTCCGTGAACATTGGAAGAGTTCCGAAGCATTTTTAAACTTCAGTGGAATTCTGAGAACAATGGAAGAGTTATGTAGCATTTTTAAACTTCAGAAGAATTCCAGTAACAATGGAAGAGTTTCAAAGCAATTTTAAACTTCAGCAGAATTCCGAGAACAATGGAAGAGTTCTGAAGCATTATTAAACATCAGCAGAATTTCAAGAATAATGGAAGAGTTCCGAAGCATTTTTAAACGTCTGCAGAATTCCGAGAACAATGGAAGAGTTCCGAAGGATTTTTAAATGTCAGCAGAATTCCCAGAACAATGGAAGAGTTCCGAAGGATTTTTAAACGTCAGCGGAATTCTGAGAACAATGGAAGAGCTCAGAAGCATTTTTAAACTCCGGCGGATTTCCGAGAACATTGGAAGTGTTCAGAAGCATTTTTAAACTTCAGCGTAATTCTGAGAACAATGGAAGGGTTCAGAAGCATTTTTAAACTTCAGCAGAATTCCGAAAACAATGCAAGAGTTGCAATGCATTTTTAAACGTCAGCAGAATTCCGAGAAAAATGGAAGAGTTCCGAAGAATTTTTAAACGTCAGTGAAATTCCTTGAACAATGAAAGAGATCAGAAGCATTTTTAAACTTCAAAAGAATTCCGGGAACAATGGAAGAGTTCCGAAGCATTTTTAAATGTCAGCAGAATTCCAAGAACAATGGAAGAGTTCCAAAGGATTTTTAAACGTTTGCAGAATTCCGAGAACAATGGAAGAGTTCCGTAGCATTTTTAAACTTCAGAAGAATTCCAGGAACAATGGAAGAGTTCCGAAGCATTTTTAAACGTCAGCAGAATTCCTTGAACAATGAAAGAGTTCGGAAGCATTTTTAAACGTCAGCAGAATTCCGGGAACAATGGAACAGTTCCGAAGAATTTTTAAACGTCAGTGGAATTCCTTGAACAATGAAAGAGATCAGAAGCATTTTTAAACTTCAAAAGAATTCCGGGAACAATGGAAGAGTTCCGAAGCATTTTTAAATGTCAGCAGAATTCCGAGAACAATGGAAGAGTTCCGAAGCATTTTTAAACTTCAGCGGAATTCCGAGAACAATGGATGAGTTTCGAAGCATTTTTAAACATCAGCAGAATTCCGGGAACAATGGAAGAGTTCCGAAGCATTTTTAATCTTCAGAAGAATTCCAGGAACAATGGAAGAGTTCCAAAGCATTTTTAAACTTCAGAAGAATTCCAGGAACAATGGAAGAGTTCCGAAGCATTTTTAAACTTCAGAAGAATTCCAGGAACAATGGAAGAGTTCCGAAGCATTTTTAAACTTCGGCGGATTTCCGAGAACAATGGAAGTGTTCAGAAGTATTTTTAAACTCCAGCGGGATTCCGAGAACAATGGAAGAATTCCGAAGCATTTTTAAACGTCAGCAGAATTCCGGGAACAATGGAACAGTTCCAAAGAATTTTTAAACGTCAGTGGAATTCCTTGAACAATGAAAGATATCAGAAGCATTTTTAAACTTCAAAAGAATTCCGGGAACAATGGAAGAGTTCTGAAGCATTTTTAAATGTCAGCAGAATTTCGAGAACAATGGAAGAGTTCCGAAGCATTTTTAAACATCAGCAGAATTCTGGGAACAATGGAAGAATTCCGAAGCATTTTTAAACATCAGCAGAATTCTGGGAACAATGGAAGAGTTCCGAAGCATTTTTAAACTTCAGCGGAATTCCGAGAACAATGGATGAGTTCCGAAGCATTTTTAAACATCAGCAGAATTCCGGGAACAATGGAAGAGTTCCGAAGCATTTTTAAACTTCAAAAGAATTCCAGGAACAATGGAAGAGTTCCAAAGCATTTTTAAACTTCAGAAGAATTCCAGGAACAATGGAAGATTTCCGGAGCATTTTTAAACTTCGGCGGATTTCCGAGAACAATGGAAGTGTTCCGAAGTATTTTTAAACGCCAGCGGAATTCCGAGAACAGTGGAAGAGTTCCGAAGGATTATTAAATGTCAGCAGAATTCTGGGAACAATGGAAGAGTTCCGAAGCATTTTTAAACTTTAGCGGAATTCCGAGAACAATGGATGAGTTCCGAAGCATTTTTAAACATCAGCAGAATTCCGGGAACAATGGAAGAGTTCCGAAGCATTTTTAAACTTCAGAAGAATTCCAGGAACAATGGAAGAGTTCCAAAGCATTTTTAAACTTCAGAAGAATTCCAGGAACAATGGAAGATTTCCGGAGCATTTTTAAACTTCGGCGGATTTCCGAGAACAATGGAAGTGCTCCGAAGTATTTTTAAACTCCAGCGGGATTCCGAGAACAATGGAAGAGTTCCGAAGCATTTTTAAACGTCTGCAGAATTCCGAGAACAATGGAAGAATTCCGAAGAATTTTTAAACGTCAGCGGAATTCCAAGAACAATGGAAGAGTTCCGAAGAATTTTTAAATGTCAGCGAATTTCGAGAACCATGGAAGAGTTCTGAAGGATTTTTAAACATCAGCGGAATTCCGTGAACATTGGAAGAGTTCCGAAGCATTTTTAAACTTCAGTGGAATTCTGAGAACAATGGAAGAGTTATGTAGCATTTTTAAACTTCAGAAGAATTCCAGTAACAATGGAAGAGTTTCAAAGCAATTTTAAACTTCAGCAGAATTCCGAGAACAATGGAAGAGTTCTGAAGCATTATTAAACATCAGCAGAATTTCAAGAATAATGGAAGAGTTCCGAAGCATTTTTAAACGTCTGCAGAATTCCGAGAACAATGGAAGAGTTCCGAAGGATTTTTAAATGTCAGCAGAATTCCCAGAACAATGGAAGAGTTCCGAAGGATTTTTAAACGTCAGCGGAATTCTGAGAACAATGGAAGAGCTCAGAAGCATTTTTAAACTCCGGCGGATTTCCGAGAACATTGGAAGTGTTCAGAAGCATTTTTAAACTTCAGCGTAATTCTGAGAACAATGGAAGGGTTCAGAAGCATTTTTAAACTTCAGCAGAATTCCGAAAACAATGCAAGAGTTGCAATGCATTTTTAAACGTCAGCAGAATTCCGAGAAAAATGGAAGAGTTCCGAAGAATTTTTAAACGTCAGTGGAATTCCTTGAACAATGAAAGAGATCAGAAGCATTTTTAAACTTCAAAAGAATTCCGGGAACAATGGAAGAGTTCCGAAGCATTTTTAAATGTCAGCAGAATTCCAAGAACAATGGAAGAGTTCCAAAGGATTTTTAAACGTTTGCAGAATTCCGAGAACAATGGAAGAGTTCCGTAGCATTTTTAAACTTCAGAAGAATTCCAGGAACAATGGAAGAGTTCCGAAGCATTTTTAAACGTCAGCAGAATTCCTTGAACAATGAAAGAGTTCGGAAGCATTTTTAAACGTCAGCAGAATTCCGGGAACAATGGAACAGTTCCGAAGAATTTTTAAACGTCAGTGGAATTCCTTGAACAATGAAAGAGATCAGAAGCATTTTTAAACTTCAAAAGAATTCCGGGAACAATGGAAGAGTTCCGAAGCATTTTTAAATGTCAGCAGAATTCCGAGAACAATGGAAGAGTTCCGAAGCATTTTTAAACATCAGCAGAATTCTGGGAACAATGGAAGAGTTCCGAAGCATTTTTAAACTTCAGCGGAATTCCGAGAACAATGGATGAGTTCCGAAGCATTTTTAAACATCAGCAGAATTCCGGGAACAATGGAAGAGTTCCGAAGCATTTTTAAACTTCAAAAGAATTCCAGGAACAATGGAAGAGTTCCAAAGCATTTTTAAACTTCAGAAGAATTCCAGGAACAATGGAAGATTTCCGGAGCATTTTTAAACTTCGGCGGATTTCCGAGAACAATGGAAGTGTTCCGAAGTATTTTTAAACGCCAGCGGAATTCCGAGAACAGTGGAAGAGTTCCGAAGGATTATTAAATGTCAGCAGAATTCTGGGAACAATGGAAGAGTTCCGAAGCATTTTTAAACTTTAGCGGAATTCCGAGAACAATGGATGAGTTCCGAAGCATTTTTAAACATCAGCAGAATTCCGGGAACAATGGAAGAGTTCCGAAGCATTTTTAAACTTCAGAGGAATTCCAGGAACAATGGAAGAGTTCCAAAGCATTTTTAAACTTCAGAAGAATTCCAGGAACAATGGAAGATTTCCGGAGCATTTTTAAACTTCGGCGGATTTCCGAGAACAATGGAAGTGCTCCGAAGTATTTTTAAACTCCAGCGGGATTCCGAGAACAATGGAAGAGTTCCGAAGCATTTTTAAACGTCTGCAGAATTCCGAGAACAATGGAAGAATTCCGAAGAATTTTTAAACGTCAGCGGAATTCCAAGAACAATGGAAGAGTTCCGAAGAATTTTTAAATGTCAGCGAATTTCGAGAACCATGGAAGAGTTCTGAAGGATTTTTAAACATCAGCGGAATTCCGTGAACATTGGAAGAGTTCCGAAGCATTTTTAAACTTCAGTGGAATTCTGAGAACAATGGAAGAGTTATGTAGCATTTTTAAACTTCAGAAGAATTCCAGTAACAATGGAAGAGTTTCAAAGCAATTTTAAACTTCAGCAGAATTCCGAGAACAATGGAAGAGTTCTGAAGCATTATTAAACATCAGCAGAATTTCAAGAATAATGGAAGAGTTCCGAAGCATTTTTAAACGTCTGCAGAATTCCGAGAACAATGGAAGAGTTCCGAAGGATTTTTAAATGTCAGCAGAATTCCCAGAACAATGGAAGAGTTCCGAAGGATTTTTAAACGTCAGCGGAATTCTGAGAACAATGGAAGAGCTCAGAAGCATTTTTAAACTCCGGCGGATTTCCGAGAACATTGGAAGTGTTCAGAAGCATTTTTAAACTTCAGCGTAATTCTGAGAACAATGGAAGGGTTCAGAAGCATTTTTAAACTTCAGCAGAATTCCGAAAACAATGCAAGAGTTGCAATGCATTTTTAAACGTCAGCAGAATTCCGAGAAAAATGGAAGAGTTCCGAAGAATTTTTAAACGTCAGTGGAATTCCTTGAACAATGAAAGAGATCAGAAGCATTTTTAAACTTCAAAAGAATTCCGGGAACAATGGAAGAGTTCCGAAGCATTTTTAAATGTCAGCAGAATTCCAAGAACAATGGAAGAGTTCCAAAGGATTTTTAAACGTTTGCAGAATTCCGAGAACAATGGAAGAGTTCCGTAGCATTTTTAAACTTCAGAAGAATTCCAGGAACAATGGAAGAGTTCCGAAGCATTTTTAAACGTCAGCAGAATTCCTTGAACAATGAAAGAGTTCGGAAGCATTTTTAAACGTCAGCAGAATTCCGGGAACAATGGAACAGTTCCGAAGAATTTTTAAACGTCAGTGGAATTCCTTGAACAATGAAAGAGATCAGAAGCATTTTTAAACTTCAAAAGAATTCCGGGAACAATGGAAGAGTTCCGAAGCATTTTTAAATGTCAGCAGAATTCCGAGAACAATGGAAGAGTTCCGAAGCATTTTTAAACATCAGCAGAATTCTGGGAACAATGGAAGAGTTCCGAAGCATTTTTAAACTTCAGCGGAATTCCGAGAACAATGGATGAGTTTCGAAGCATTTTTAAACATCAGCAGAATTCCGGGAACAATGGAAGAGTTCCGAAGCATTTTTAATCTTCAGAAGAATTCCAGGAACAATGGAAGAGTTCCAAAGCATTTTTAAACTTCAGAAGAATTCCAGGAACAATGGAAGAGTTCCGAAGCATTTTTAAACTTCAGAAGAATTCCAGGAACAATGGAAGAGTTCCGAAGCATTTTTAAACTTCGGCGGATTTCCGAGAACAATGGAAGTGTTCAGAAGTATTTTTAAACTCCAGCGGGATTCCGAGAACAATGGAAGAATTCCGAAGCATTTTTAAACGTCAGCAGAATTCCGGGAACAATGGAACAGTTCCAAAGAATTTTTAAACGTCAGTGGAATTCCTTGAACAATGAAAGATATCAGAAGCATTTTTAAACTTCAAAAGAATTCCGGGAACAATGGAAGAGTTCTGAAGCATTTTTAAATGTCAGCAGAATTTTGAGAACAATGGAAGAGTTCCGAAGCATTTTTAAACATCAGCAGAATTCTGGGAACAATGGAAGAATTCCGAAGCATTTTTAAACTTTAGCGGAATTCCGAGAACAATGGATGAGTTCGGAAGCATTTTTAAACGTCAGCAGAATTCCGGGAACAATGGAACAGTTCCGAAGAATTTTTAAACGTCAGTGGAATTCCTTGAACAATGAAAGAGATCAGAAGCATTTTTAAACTTCAAAAGAATTCCGGGAACAATGGAAGAGTTCCGAAGCATTTTTAAATGTCAGCAGAATTCCGAGAACAATGGAAGAGTTCCGAAGCATTTTTAAACATCAGCAGAATTCTGGGAACAATGGAAGAGTTCCGAAGCATTTTTAAACTTCAGCGGAATTCCGAGAACAATGGATGAGTTCCGAAGCATTTTTAAACATCAGCAGAATTCCGGGAACAATGGAAGAGTTCCGAAGCATTTTTAAACTTCAAAAGAATTCCAGGAACAATGGAAGAGTTCCAAAGCATTTTTAAACTTCAGAAGAATTCCAGGAACAATGGAAGATTTCCGGAGCATTTTTAAACTTCGGCGGATTTCCGAGAACAATGGAAGTGTTCCGAAGTATTTTTAAACGCCAGCGGAATTCCGAGAACAGTGGAAGTGTTCCGAAGTATTTTTAAACGCCAGCGGGATTCCGAGAACTATGGAAGAGTTCCGAAGCATTTTTAAACGTTTGCAGAATTCCGAGAACAATGGAAGAGTTCCGTAGCATTTTTAAACTTCAGAAGAATTCCAGGAACAATGAAAGAGTTCCGAAGCATTTTTAAACGTCAGCAGAATTCCTTGAACAATGAAAGAGTTCGGAAGCATTTTTAAACGTCAGCAGAATTCCGGGAACAATGGAACAGTTCCGAAGAATTTTTAAACGTCAGTGGAATTCCTTGAACAATGAAAGAGATCAGAAGCATTTTTAAACTTCAAAAGAATTCCGGGAACAATGGAAGAGTTCCGAAGCATTTTTAAATGTCAGCAGAATTCCGAGAACAATGGAAGAGTTCCGAAG
This sequence comes from Phyllobates terribilis, assembly GCF_046119375.1. NCBI lineage: Eukaryota > Metazoa > Chordata > Amphibia > Anura > Dendrobatidae > Phyllobates > Phyllobates terribilis. Next base: position 553,776,689 of record NW_027362762.1, read on the forward strand.
CATTTTTAAACATCAGCAGAATTCTGGGAACAATGGAAGAGTTCCGAAGCATTTTTAAACTTCAGCGGAATTCCGAGAACAATGGATGAGTTCCAAAGCATTTTTAAACTTCAGAAGAATTCCAGGAACAATGGAAGAGTTCCGAAGCATTTTTAAACTTTGGCGGATTTCCGAGAACAATGGAAGAGTTCCGAAGCATTTTTAAACGTCTGCAGAATTCCGAGAACAATGGAAGAATTCCGAAGCATTTTTAAACGTCAGCGGAATTCCAAGAACAATGGAAGAGTTCCGAAGAATTTTTAAATGTCTGCGAATTTCGAGAACCATGGAAGAGTTCTGAAGGATTTTTAATCATCAGCGGAATTCCGTGAACATTGGAAGAGTTCCGAAGCATTTTTAAACTTCAGTGGAATTCTGAGAACAATGGAAGAGTTATGTAGCATTTTTAAACTTCAGAAGAATTCCAGGAACAATGGAAGAGTTCCAAAGCATTTTTAAACTTCAGAAGAATTCCAGGAACATTGGAATAGTTCCGAAGCATTTTTAAACTTCGGCGGATTTCCGATAACAATGGAAGTGTTCCGAAGTATTTTTAAACGCCAGCGTAATTCCGAGAACAGTGGAAGAGTTCTGAAGGATTATTAAATGTCAGCTGAATTCTGAGAACAATGGAAGAGTTCCGAAGCATTTTTAAACATCAGCGGAATTCCTTGAACAATGAAAGAGATCGGAAGCATTTTTAAACGTCAGCAGAATTTCGGGAACAATGGAAGAGTTCCGAAGCATTTTTAAACGTCTGCAGAATTCCGAGAACAATGGAAGAATTCCGAAGCATTTTTAAACGTCAGCGAAATTCCAAGAACAATGGAAGAGTTCCGAAGAATTTTTAAATGTCAGCGAATTTCGAGAACCATGGAAGAGTTCCGAAGGATTTTTAAACATCAGCGGAATTCCGTGAACATTTTAAGAGTTCCGAAGCATTTTTAAACTTCAGTGGAATTCTGAGAACAATGGAAGAGTTATGTAGCATTTTTAAACTTCAGAAGAATTCCAGTAACAATGGAAGAGTTTCAAAGCAATTTTAAACTTCAGCAGATTTCCGAGAACAATGGAAGAGTTCTGAAACATTTTTAAACATCAGCAGAATTTCCAGAATAATGGAAGAGTTCCGAAGCATTTTTAAACGTCTGCACAATTCCGAGAACAATGGAACAGTTCCGAAGGATTTTTAAATGTCAGCAGAATTCCCAGAACAATGGAAGAGTTCCGAAGGATTTTTAAACGTCAGCGGAATTCCGAGAAAAATGGAAGAGTTCAGAAGCATTTTTAAACTCCGGCGGATTTCCGAGAACAATGGAAGTGTTCAGAAGCATTTTTAAACTTCAGCGTAATTCTGAGAACAATGGAAGGGTTCAGAAGCATTTTTAAACTTCAGCAGAATTCCGAAAACAATGCAAGAGTTGCAATGCATTTTTAAACGTCAGCAGAATTCCGAGAAAAATGGAAGAGTTCCGAAGCATTTTTAAATGTCAGCAGAATTTCCAGAACAATGGAAGAGTTCCGAAGCATTTTTAAACTTCAGTGGAATTCTGAGAACAATGGAAGAGTTCCGTAGCATTTTTAAACTTCAGAAGAATTCCAGGAACAATGGAAGAGTTCCGAAGCATTTTCAAACGTCAGCAGAATTCCTTGAACAATGAAAGAGTTCGGAAGCATTTTTAAACGTCAGCAGTATTCCGGGAACAATGGAACAGTTCCGAAGAATTTTTAAACGTCAGTGGAATTCCTTGAACAATGAAAGAGATCAGAAGCATTTTTAAACTTCAAAAGAATTCCGGGAACAATGGAAGAGTTCCGAAACATTTTTAAATGTCAGCAGAATTCCGAGAACAATGGAAGAGTTCCGAAGCATTTTTAAACATCAGCAGAATTCTGGGAACAATGGAAGAGTTCCGAAGCATTTTTAAACTTTAGCGGAATTCCGAGAACAATGGATGAGTTCCGAAGCATTTTTAAACATCAGCAGAATTCCGGGAACAATGGAAGAGTTCCGAAGCATTTTTAAATGTCAGCGAATTTCGAGAACCATGGAAGAGTTCTGAAGGATTTTTAAACATCAGCGGAATTCCGTGAACATTGGAAGAGTTCCGAAGCATTTTTAAACTTCAGTGGAATTCTGAGAACAATGGAAGAGTTATGTAGCATTTTTAAACTTCAGAAGAATTCCAGTAACAATGGAAGAGTTTCAAAGCAATTTTAAACTTCAGCAGAATTCCGAGAACAATGGAAGAGTTCTGAAGCATTATTAAACATCAGCAGAATTTCAAGAATAATGGAAGAGTTCCGAAGCATTTTTAAACGTCTGCAGAATTCCGAGAACAATGGAAGAGTTCCGAAGGATTTTTAAATGTCAGCAGAATTCCCAGAACAATGGAAGAGTTCCGAAGGATTTTTAAACGTCAGCGGAATTCTGAGAACAATGGAAGAGCTCAGAAGCATTTTTAAACTCCGGCGGATTTCCGAGAACAATGGAAGTGTTCAGAAGCATTTTTAAACTTCAGCGTAATTCTGAGAACAATGGAAGGGTTCAGAAGCATTTTTAAACTTCAGCAGAATTCCGAAAACAATGCAAGAGTTGCAATGCATTTTTAAACGTCAGCAGAATTCCGAGAAAAATGGAAGAGTTCCGAAGAATTTTTAAACGTCAGTGGAATTCCTTGAACAATGAAAGAGATCAGAAGCATTTTTAAACTTCAAAAGAATTCCGGGAACAATGGAAGAGTTCCGAAGCATTTTTAAACTTCAGAAGAATTCCAGGAACAATGGAAGAGTTCCGAAGCATTTTTAAACGTCAGCAGAATTCCTTGAACAATGAAAGAGTTCGGAAGCATTTTTAAACGTCAGCAGAATTCCGGGAACAATGGAACAGTTCCGAAGAATTTTTAAACGTCAGTGGAATTCCTTGAACAATGAAAGAGATCAGAAGCATTTTTAAACTTCAGAAGAATTCCGGGAACAATGGAAGAGTTCCGAAGCATTTTTAAACTTCAGAAGAATTCCAGGAACAATGGAAGAGTTCCAAAGCATTTTTAAACTTCAGAAGAATTCCAGGAACAATGGAAGAGTTCCGAAGCATTTTTAAACTTCAGAAGAATTCCAGGAACAATGGAAGAGTTCCGAAGCATTTTTAAACTTCGGCGGATTTCCGAGAACAATGGAAGTGTTCAGAAGTATTTTTAAACTCCAGCGGGATTCCGAGAACAATGGAAGAGTTCCGAAGCATTTTTAAACGTCAGCAGAATTCCGGGAACAATGGAACAGTTCCAAAGAATTTTTAAACGTCAGTGGAATTCCTTGAACAATGAAAGATATCAGAAGCATTTTTAAACTTCAAAAGAATTCCGGGAACAATGGAAGAGTTCTGAAGCATTTTTAAATGTCAGCAGAATTTCGAGAACAATGGAAGAGTTCCGAAGCATTTTTAAACATCAGCAGAATTCTGGGAACAATGGAAGTGTTCCGAAGTATTTTTAAACGCCAGCGGAATTCCGAGAACAGTGGAAGACTTCCGAAGGATTATTAAATGTCAGCGGAATTCTGAGAACAATGGAAGAGTTCCAAAGCATTTTTAAACGTCAGCGGAATTCCTTGAACAATGAAAGAGATCGGAAGCATTTTTAAACGTCAGCAGAATTTCGGGAACAATGGAAGAGTTCCGAAGCAATTTTAAACGTCTGCAGAATTCCGAGAACAATGGAAGAATTCCGAAACATTTTTAAACGTCAGCGGAATTCCGAGAACAATGGAAGAGTTCCGAAGGATTTTTAAACATCAGCGGAATTCCGTGAACATTGGAAGAGTTCCGAAGCATTTTTAAACTTCAGTGGAATTCTGAGAACAATGGAAGAGTTATGTAGCATTTTTAAACATCAGCAGAATTTCCAGAATAATGGAAGAGTTCCGAAGCATTTTTAAACGTCTGCAGAATTCCGAGAACAATGGAAGAGTTCCGAAGAATTTTTAAACATCAGCAGAATTCCGAGAACAATGGAAGAGTTCCGAAGAATTTTTAAACATCAGCAGAATTCTGGGAACAAGGGAAGAGTTCCGAAGCATTTTTAAACTTCAGCGGAATTCCGAGAACAATGGTTGAGTTCCGAAGCATTTTTAAACATCAGCAGAATTCCGGGAACAATGGAAGAGTTCCAAAGCATTTTGAAACTTCAGAAGAATTCCAGGAACAATGGAAGAGTTCCGAAGCATTTTTAAACTTCAGCGGATTTCCGAGAACAATGGAAGTGTTCCGAAGTATTTTTAAACGCCAGCGGGATTCCGAGAACTATGGAAGAGTTCCGAAGCATTTTTAAACGTCAGCAGAATTCCTTGAACAATGAAAGAGTTCGGAAGCATTTTTAAACGTCAGCAGAATTCCGGGAACAATGGAACAGTTCCGAAGAATTTTTAAACGTCAGTGGAATTCCTTGAACAATGAAAGAGATCAGAAGCATTTTTAAACTTCAAAAGAATTCCGGGAACAATGGAAGAGTTCCGAAGCATTTTTAAATGTCAGCAGAATTCCGAGAACAATGGAAGAGTTCCGAAGCATTTTTAAACATCAGCAGAATTCTGGGAACAATGGAAGAGTTCCGAAGCATTTTTAAACATCAGCGGAATTCCTTGAACAATGAAAGAGATCGGAAGCATTTTTAAACGTCAGCAGAATTTCGGGAACAATGGAAGAGTTCCGAAGCATTTTTAAACGTCTGCAGAATTCCGAGAACAATGGAAGAATTCCGAAGCATTTTTAAACGTCAGCGGAATTCCGAGAACAATGGAAGAGTTCCGAAGAATTTTTAAATGTCAGCGAATTTCGAGAACCATGGAAGAGTTCCGAAGGATTTTTAAACATCAGCGGAATTCCGTGAACATTTTAAGAGTTCCGAAGCATTTTTAAACTTCAGTGGAATTCTGAGAACAATGGAAGAGTTATGTAGCATTTTTAAACTTCAGAAGAATTCCAGTAACAATGGAAGAGTTTCAAAGCAATTTTAAACTTCAGAAGAATTCCAGGAACAATGGAAGAGTTCCGAAGCATTTTTAAACTTCGGCGGATTTCCGATAACAATGGAAGTGTTCCGAAGTATTTTTAAACGCCAGCGTAATTCCGAGAACAGTGGAAGAGTTCTGAAGGTTTATTAAATGTCAGCTGAATTCTGAGAACAATGGAAGAGTTCCGAAGCATTTTTAAACATCAGCGGAATTCCTTGAACAATGAAAGAGATCGGAAGCATTTTTAAACGTCAGCAGAATTTCGGGAACAATGGAAGAGTTCCGAAGCATTTTTAAACGTCTGCAGAATTCCGAGAACAATGGAAGAATTCCGAAGCATTTTTAAACGTCAGCGGAATTCCGAGAACAATGGAAGAGTTCCGAAGAATTTTTAAATGTCAGCGAATTTCGAGAACCATGGAAGAGTTCCGAAGGATTTTTAAACATCAGCGGAATTCCGTGAACATTTTAAGAGTTCCGAAGCATTTTTAAACTTCAGTGGAATTCTGAGAACAATGGAAGAGTTATGTAGCATTTTTAAACTTCAGAAGAATTCCAGTAACAATGGAAGAGTTTCAAAGCAATTTTAAACTTCAGCAGAATTCCGAGAACAATGGAAGAGTTCTGAAACATTTTTAAACATCAGCAGAATTTCCAGAATAATGGAAGAGTTCCGAAGCATTTTTAAACGTCTGCACAATTCCGAGAACAATGGAACAGTTCCGAAGGATTTTTAAATGTCAGCAGAATTCCCAGAACAATGGAAGAGTTCCGAAGGATTTTTAAACGTCAGCGGAATTCCGAGAAAAATGGAAGAGTTCAGAAGCATTTTTAAACTCCGGCGGATTTCCGAGAACAATGGAAGTGTTCAGAAGCATTTTTAAACTTCAGCGTAATTCTGAGAACAATGGAAGGGTTCAGAAGCATTTTTAAACTTCAGCAGAATTCCGAAAACAATGCAAGAGTTGCAATGCATTTTTAAACGTCAGCAGAATTCCGAGAAAAATGGAAGAGTTCCGAAGCATTTTTAAATGTCAGCAGAATTTCCAGAACAATGGAAGAGTTCCGAAGCATTTTTAAACTTCAGTGGAATTCTGAGAACAATGGAAGAGTTCCGTAGCATTTTTAAACTTCAGAAGAATTCCAGGAACAATGGAAGAGTTCCGAAGCATTTTCAAACGTCAGCAGAATTCCTTGAACAATGAAAGAGTTCGGAAGCATTTTTAAACGTCAGCAGTATTCCGGGAACAATGGAACAGTTCCGAAGAATTTTTAAACGTCAGTGGAATTCCTTGAACAATGAAAGAGATCAGAAGCATTTTTAAACTTCAAAAGAATTCCGGGAACAATGGAAGAGTTCCGAAGCATTTTTAAATGTCAGCAGAATTCCGAGATCAATGGAAGAGTTCCGAAGCATTTTTAAACATCAGCAGAATTCTGGGAACAATGGAAGAGTTCCGAAGCATTTTTAAACTTTAGCGGAATTCCGAGAACAATGGATGAGTTCCGAAGCATTTTTAAACATCAGCAGAATTCCGGGAACAATGGAAGAGTTCCGAAGCATTTTTAAATGTCAGCGTATTTCGAGAACCATGGAAGAGTTCTGAAGGATTTTTAAACATCAGCGGAATTCCGTGAACATTGGAAGAGTTCCGAAGCATTTTTAAACTTCAGTGGAATTCTGAGAACAATGGAAGAGTTATGTAGCATTTTTAAACTTCAGAAGAATTCCAGTAACAATGGAAGAGTTTCAAAGCAATTTTAAACTTCAGCAGAATTCCGAGAACAATGGAAGAGTTCTGAAGCATTATTAAACATCAGCAGAATTTCAAGAATAATGGAAGAGTTCCGAAGCATTTTTAAACGTCTGCAGAATTCCGAGAACAATGGAAGAGTTCCGAAGGATTTTTAAATGTCAGCAGAATTCCCAGAACAATGGAAGAGTTCCGAAGGATTTTTAAACGTCAGCGGAATTCTGAGAACAATGGAAGAGCTCAGAAGCATTTTTAAACTCCGGCGGATTTCCGAGAACAATGGAAGTGTTCAGAAGCATTTTTAAACTTCAGCGTAATTCTGAGAACAATGGAAGGGTTCAGAAGCATTTTTAAACTTCAGCAGAATTCCGAAAACAATGCAAGAGTTGCAATGCATTTTTAAACGTAAGCAGAATTCCGAGAAAAATGGAAGAGTTCCGAAGAATTTTTAAACGTCAGTGGAATTCCTTGAACAATGAAAGAGATCAGAAGCATTTTTAAACTTCAAAAGAATTCCGGGAACAATGGAAGAGTTCCGAAGCATTTTTAAATGTCAGCAGAATTCCGAGAACAATGGAAGAGTTCCAAAGGATTTTTAAACGTTTGCAGAATTCCGAGAACAATGGAAGAGTTCCGTAGCATTTTTAAACTTCAGAAGAATTCCAGGAACAATGGAAGAGTTCCGAAGCATTTTTAAACGTCAGCAGAATTCCTTGAACAATGAAAGAGTTCGGAAGCATTTTTAAACGTCAGCAGAATTCCGGGAACAATGGAACAGTTCCGAAGAATTTTTAAACGTCAGTGGAATTCCTTGAACAATGAAAGAGATCAGAAGCATTTTTAAACTTCAAAAGAATTCCGGGAACAATGGAAGAGTTCCGAAGCATTTTTAAATGTCAGCAGAATTCCGAGAACAATGGAAGAGTTCCGAAGCATTTTTAAACATCAGCAGAATTCTGGGAACAATGGAAGAGTTCCGAAGCATTTTTAAACTTCAGCGGAATTCCGAGAACAATGGATGAGTTTCGAAGCATTTTTAAACATCAGCAGAATTCCGGGAACAATGGAAGAGTTCCGAAGCATTTTTAAACTTCAGAAGAATTCCAGGAACAATGGAAGAGTTCCAAAGCATTTTTAAACTTCAGAAGAATTCCAGGAACAATGGAAGAGTTCCGAAGCATTTTTAAACTTCAGAAGAATTCCAGGAACAATGGAAGAGTTCCGAAGCATTTTTAAACTTCGGCGGATTTCCGAGAACAATGGAAGTGTTCAGAAGTATTTTTAAACTCCAGCGGGATTCCGAGAACAATGGAAGAGTTCCGAAGGATTATTAAATGTCAGCGGAATTCTGAGAACAATGGAAGAGTTCCAAAGCATTTTTAAACGTCAGCGGAATTCCTTGAACAATGAAAGAGATCGGAAGCATTTTTAAACGTCAGCAGAATTTCGGGAACAATGGAAGAGTTCCGAAGCATTTTTAAACGTCTGCAGAATTCCGAGAACAATGGAAGAAATCCTAAACATTTTTAAACGTCAGCGGAATTCCGAGAACAATGGAAGAGTTCCGAAGAATTTTTAAATGTCAGCGAATTTCGAGAACCATGGAAGAGTTCCGAAGGATTTTTAAACATCAGCGGAATTCCGTGAACATTGGAAGAGTTCCGAAGCATTTTTAAACTTCAGTGGAATTCTGAGAACAATGGAAGAGTTATGTAGCATTTTTAAACATCAGCAGAATTTCCAGAATAATGGAAGAGTTCCGAAGCATTTTTAAACGTCTGCAGAATTCCGAGAACAATGGAAGAGTTCCGAAGAATTTTTAAACATCAGCAGAATTCCGAGAACAATGGAAGAGTTCCGAAGAATTTTTAAACATCAGCAGAATTCTGGGAACAAGGGAAGAGTTCCGAAGCATTTTTAAACTTCAGCGGAATTCCGAGAACAATGGTTGAGTTCCGAAGCATTTTTAAACATCAGCAGAATTCCGGGAACAATGGAAGAGTTCCAAAGCATTTTGAAACTTCAGAAGAATTCCAGGAACAATGGAAGAGTTCCGAAGCATTTTTAAACTTCAGCGGATTTCCGAGAACAATGGAAGTGTTCCGAAGTATTTTTAAACGCCAGCGGGATTCCGAGAACAATGGAAGAGTTCCGAAGCATTTTTAAACATTTGCAGAATTCCGAGAACAATGGAAGAGTTCCGTAGCATTTTTAAACTTCAGAAGAATTCCAGGAACAATGGAAGAGTTCCAAAGCATTTTGAAACTTCAGAAGAATTCCAGGAACAATGGAAGAGTTCCGAAGCATTTTTAAACTTCGGCGGAGTTCCGAGAACAATGGAAGTTTTCCGAAGTATTTTTAAACGCCAGCGGGATTCCGAGAACAATGGAAGAGTTCCGAAGAATTTTTAAACGTCAGCAGAATTCCGGGAACAATGGAACAGTTCCAAAGAATTTTTAAACGTCAGTGGAATTCCTTGAACAATGAAAGATATCAGAAGCATTTTTAAACTTCAAAAGAATTCCGGGAACAATGGAAGAGTTCTGAAGCATTTTTAAATGTCAGCAGAATTTCGAGAACAATGGAAGAGTTCCGAAGCATTTTTAAACATCAGCAGAATTCTGGGAACAATGGAAGTGTTCCGAAGTATTTTTAAACGCCAGCGGAATTCCGTGAACAGTGGAAGAGTTCCGAAGGATTATTAAATGTCAGCGGAATTCTGAGAACAATGGAAGAGTTCCAAAGCATTTTTAAACGTCAGCGGAATTCCTTGAACAATGAAAGAGATCGGAAGCATTTTTAAACGTCAGCAGAATTTCGGGAACAATGGAAGAGTTCCGAAGCATTTTTAAACGTCTGCAGAATTCCGAGAACAATGGAAGAATTCCGAAACATTTTTAAACGTCAGCGGAATTCCGAGAACAATGGAAGAGTTCCGAAGAATTTTTAAATGTCAGCGAATTTCGAGAACCATGGAAGAGTTCCGAAGGATTTTTAAACATCAGCGGAATTCCGTGAACATTGGAAGAGTTCCGAAGCATTTTTAAACTTCAGTGGAATTCTGAGAACAATGGAAGAGTTATGTAGCATTTTTAAACATCAGCAGAATTTCCAGAATAATGGAAGAGTTCCGAAGCATTTTTAAACGTCTGCAGAATTCCGAGAACAATGGAAGAGTTCCGAAGAATTTTTAAACATCAGCAGAATTCCGAGAACAATGGAAGAGTTCCGAAGAATTTTTAAACATCAGCAGAATTCTGGGAACAAGGGAAGAGTTCCGAAGCATTTTTAAACTTCAGCGGAATTCCGAGAACAATGGTTGAGTTCCGAAGCATTTTTAAACATCAGCAGAATTCCGGGAACAATGGAAGAGTTCCAAAGCATTTTGAAACTTCAGAAGAATTCCAGGAACAATGGAAGAGTTCCGAAGCATTTTTAAACTTCAGCGGATTTCCGAGAACAATGGAAGTGTTCCGAAGTATTTTTAAACTTCAGTGGAATTCTGAGAACAATGGAAGAGTTCCGTAGCATTTTTAAACTTCAGAAGAATTCCAGGAACAATGGAAGAGTTCCGAAGCATTTTCAAACGTCAGCAGAATTCCTTGAACAATGAAAGAGTTCGGAAGCATTTTTAAACGTCAGCAGTATTCCCGGAACAATGGAACAGTTCCGAAGAATTTTTAAACGTCAGTGGAATTCCTTGAACAATGAAAGAGATCAGAAGCATTTTTAAACTTCAAAAGAATTCCGGGAACAATGGAAGTGTTCCGAAGTATTTTTAAACTCCAGCGGGATTCCGAGAACAATGGAAGAGTTCCGAAGCATTTTTAAACGTCAGCAGAATTCCGGGAACAATGGAACAGTTCCAAAGAATTTTTAAACGTCAGTGGAATTCCTTGAACAATGAAAGATATCAGAAGCATTTTTAAACTTCAAAAGAATTCCGGGAACAATGGAAGAGTTCTGAAGCATTTTTAAATGTCAGCAGAATTTCGAGAACAATGGAAGAGTTCCGAAGCATTTTTAAACATCAGCAGAATTCTGGGAACAATGGAAGAATTCCGAAGCATTTTTAAACTTAAGCGGAATTCCGAGAACAATGGATGAGTTCGGAAGCATTTTTAAACGTCAGCAGAATTCCGGGAACAATGGAACAGTTCCGAAGAATTTTTAAACGTCAGTGGAATTCCTTGAACAATGAAAGAGATCAGAAGCATTTTTAAACTTCAAAAGAATTCCGGGAACAATGGAAGAGTTCCGAAGCATTTTTAAATGTCAGCAGAATTCCGAGAACAATGGAAGAGTTCCGAAGCATTTTTAAACATCAGTAGAATTCTGGGAACAATGGAAGAGTTCCGAAGCATTTTTAAACTTCAGCGGAATTCCGAGAACAATGGATGAGTTCCGAAGCATTTTTAAACATCAGCAGAATTCCGGGAACAATGGAAGAGTTCCGAAGCATTTTTAAACTTCAAAAGAATTCCAGGAACAATGGAAGAGTACCAAAGCATTTTTAAACTTCAGAAGAATTCCAGGAACAATGGAAGATTTCCGGAGCATTTTTAAACTTCGGCGGATTTCCGAGAACAATGGAAGTGTTCCGAAGTATTTTTAAACGCCAGCGGAATTCCGAGAACAGTGGAAGAGTTCCGAAGGATTATTAAATGTCAGCGGAATTCTGAGAACAATGGAAGAGTTCCAAAGCATTTTTAAACGTCAGCGGAATTCCTTGAACAATGAAAGAGATCGGAAGCATTTTTAAACGTCAGCAGAATTTCGGGAACAATGGAAGAGTTCCGAAGCATTTTTAAACGTCTGCAGAATTCCGAGAACAATGGAAGAATTCCGAAACATTTTTAAACGTCAGCGGAATTCCGAGAACAATGAAAGAGTTCCGAAGAATTTTTAAATGTCAGCGAATTTCGAGAACCATGGAAGAGTTCCGAAGGATTTTTAAACATCAGCGGAATTCCGTGAACATTGGAAGAGTTCCGAAGCATTTTTAAACTTCAGTGGAATTCTGAGAACAATGGAAGAGTTATGTAGCATTTTTAAACATCAGCAGAATTTCCAGAATAATGGAAGAGTTCCGAAGCATTTTTAAACGTCTGCAGAATTCCGAGAACAATGGAAGAGTTCCGAAGAATTTTTAAACATCAGCAGAATTCCGAGAACAATGGAAGAGTTCCGAAGAATTTTTAAACATCAGCAGAATTCTGGGAACAATGGAAGAGTTCCGTAGCATTTTTAAACTTCAGAAGAATTCCAGGAACAATGGAAGAGTTCCAAAGCATTTTGAAACTTCAGAAGAATTCCAGGAACAATGGAAGAGTTCCGAAGCATTTTTAAACTTCGGCGGAGTTCCGAGAACAATGGAAGTTTTCCGAAATATTTTTAAACGCCAGCGGGATTCCGAGAACAATGGAAGAGTTCCGAAGAATTTTTAAATGTCAGCGAATTTCGAGAACCATGGAAGAGTTCCGAAGGATTTTTAAACATCAGTGGAATTCCGTGAACATTTTAAGAGTTCCGAAGCATTTTTAAACTTCAGTGGAATTCTGAGAACAATGGAAGAGTTATGTAGCATTTTTAAACTTCAGAAGAATTCCAGTAACAATGGAAGAGTTTCAAAGCAATTTTAAACTTCAGCAGAATTCCGAGAACAATGGAAGAGTTCTGAAACATTTTTAAACGCCAGCGGGATTCCGAGAACTATGGAAGAGTTCCGAAGCATTTTTAAACGTCAGCAGAATTCCGGGAACAATGGAAGAGTTCCAAAGCATTTTGAAACTTCAGAAGAATTCCAGGAACAATGGAAGAGTTCCGAAGCATTTTTAAACTTCAGCGGATTTCCGAGAACAATGGAAGTGTTCCGAAGTATTTTTAAACGCCAGCGGGATTCCGAGAACTATGGAAGAGTTCCGAAGCATTTTTAAACGTCAGCAGAATTCCTTGAACAATGAAAGAGTTCGGAAGCATTTTTAAACGTCAGCAGAATTCCGGGAACAATGGAACAGTTCCGAAGAATTTTTAAACGTCAGTGGAATTCCTTGAACAATGAAAGAGATCAGAAGCATTTTTAAACTTCAAAAGAATTCCGGGAACAATGGAAGAGTTCCGAAGCATTTTTAAATGTCAGCAGAATTCCGAGAACAATGGAAGAGTTCCGAAGCATTTTTAAACATCAGCAGAATTCTGGGAACAATGGAAGAGTTCCGAAGCATTTTTAAACATCAGCGGAATTCCTTGAACAATGAAAGAGATCGGAAGCATTTTTAAACGTCAGCAGAATTTCGGGAACAATGGAAGAGTTCCGAAGCATTTTTAAACGTCTGCAGAATTCCGAGAACAATGGAAGAATTCCGAAGCATTTTTAAACGTCAGCGGAATTCCGAGAACAATGGAAGAGTTCCGAAGAATTTTTAAATGTCAGCGAATTTCGAGAACCATGGAAGAGTTCCGAAGGATTTTTAAACATCAGCGGAATTCCGTGAACATTTTAAGAGTTCCGAAGCATTTTTAAACTTCAGTGGAATTCTGAGAACAATGGAAGAGTTATGTAGCATTTTTAAACTTCAGAAGAATTCCAGTAACAATGGAAGAGTTTCAAAGCAATTTTAAACTTCAGAAGAATTCCAGGAACAATGGAAGAGTTCCGAAGCATTTTTAAACTTCGGCGGATTTCCGATAACAATGGAAGTGTTCCGAAGTATTTTTAAACGCCAGCGTAATTCCGAGAACAGTGGAAGAGTTCTGAAGGATTATTAAATGTCAGCTGAATTCTGAGAACAATGGAAGAGTTCCGAAGCATTTTTAAACATCAGCGGAATTCCTTGAACAATGAAAGAGATCGGAAGCATTTTTAAACGTCAGCAGAATTTCGGGAACAATGGAAGAGTTCCGAAGCATTTTTAAACGTCTGCAGAATTCCGAGAACAATGGAAGAATTCCGAAGCATTTTTAAACGTCAGCGGAATTCCGAGAACAATGGAAGAGTTCCGAAGAATTTTTAAATGTCAGCGAATTTCGAGAACCATGGAAGAGTTCCGAAGGATTTTTAAACATCAGCGGAATTCCGTGAACATTTTAAGAGTTCCGAAGCATTTTTAAACTTCAGTGGAATTCTGAGAACAATGGAAGAGTTATGTAGCATTTTTAAACTTCAGAAGAATTCCAGTAACAATGGAAGAGTTTCAAAGCAATTTTAAACTTCAGCAGAATTCCGAGAACAATGGAAGAGTTCTGAAACATTTTTAAACATCAGCAGAATTTCCAGAATAATGGAAGAGTTCCGAAGCATTTTTAAACGTCTGCACAATTCCGAGAACAATGGAACAGTTCCGAAGGATTTTTAAATGTCAGCAGAATTCCCAGAACAATGGAAGAGTTCCGAAGGATTTTTAAACGTCAGCGGAATTCCGAGAAAAATGGAAGAGTTCAGAAGCATTTTTAAACTCCGGCGGATTTCCGAGAACAATGGAAGTGTTCAGAAGCATTTTTAAACTTCAGCGTAATTCTGAGAACAATGGAAGGGTTCAGAAGCATTTTTAAACTTCAGCAGAATTCCGAAAACAATGCAAGAGTTGCAATGCATTTTTAAACGTCAGCAGAATTCCGAGAAAAATGGAAGAGTTCCGAAGCATTTTTAAATGTCAGCAGAATTTCCAGAACAATGGAAGAGTTCCGAAGCATTTTTAAACTTCAGTGGAATTCTGAGAACAATGGAAGAGTTCCGTAGCATTTTTAAACTTCAGAAGAATTCCAGGAACAATGGAAGAGTTCCGAAGCATTTTCAAACGTCAGCAGAATTCCTTGAACAATGAAAGAGTTCGGAAGCATTTTTAAACGTCAGCAGTATTCCGGGAACAATGGAACAGTTCCGAAGAATTTTTAAACGTCAGTGGAATTCCTTGAACAATGAAAGAGATCAGAAGCATTTTTAAACTTCAAAAGAATTCCGGGAACAATGGAAGAGTTCCGAAGCATTTTTAAATGTCAGCAGAATTCCGAGATCAATGGAAGAGTTCCGAAGCATTTTTAAACTTTAGCGGAATTCCGAGAACAATGGATGAGTTCCGAAGCATTTTTAAACATCAGCAGAATTCCGGGAACAATGGAAGAGTTCCGAAGCATTTTTAAATGTCAGCGTATTTCGAGAACCATGGAAGAGTTCTGAAGGATTTTTAAACATCAGCGGAATTCCGTGAACATTGGAAGAGTTCCGAAGCATTTTTAAACTTCAGTGGAATTCTGAGAACAATGGAAGAGTTATGTAGCATTTTTAAACTTCAGAAGAATTCCAGTAACAATGGAAGAGTTTCAAAGCAATTTTAAACTTCAGCAGAATTCCGAGAACAATGGAAGAGTTCTGAAGCATTATTAAACATCAGCAGAATTTCAAGAATAATGGAAGAGTTCCGAAGCATTTTTAAACGTCTGCAGAATTCCGAGAACAATGGAAGAGTTCCGAAGGATTTTTAAATGTCAGCAGAATTCCCAGAACAATGGAAGAGTTCCGAAGGATTTTTAAACGTCAGCGGAATTCTGAGAACAATGGAAGAGCTCAGAAGCATTTTTAAACTCCGGCGGATTTCCGAGAACAATGGAAGTGTTCAGAAGCATTTTTAAACTTCAGCGTAATTCTGAGAACAATGGAAGGGTTCAGAAGCATTTTTAAACTTCAGCAGAATTCCGAAAACAATGCAAGAGTTGCAATGCATTTTTAAACGTAAGCAGAATTCCGAGAAAAATGGAAGAGTTCCGAAGAATTTTTAAACGTCAGTGGAATTCCTTGAACAATGAAAGAGATCAGAAGCATTTTTAAACTTCAAAAGAATTCCGGGAACAATGGAAGAGTTCCGAAGCATTTTTAAATGTCAGCAGAATTCCGAGAACAATGGAAGAGTTCCAAAGGATTTTTAAACGTTTGCAGAATTCCGAGAACAATGGAAGAGTTCCGTAGCATTTTTAAACTTCAGAAGAATTCCAGGAACAATGGAAGAGTTCCGAAGCATTTTTAAACGTCAGCAGAATTCCTTGAACAATGAAAGAGTTCGGAAGCATTTTTAAACGTCAGCAGAATTCCGGGAACAATGGAACAGTTCCGAAGAATTTTTAAACGTCAGTGGAATTCCTTGAACAATGAAAGAGATCAGAAGCATTTTTAAACTTCAAAAGAATTCCGGGAACAATGGAAGAGTTCCGAAGCATTTTTAAATGTCAGCAGAATTCCGAGAACAATGGAAGAGTTCCGAAGCATTTTTAAACATCAGCAGAATTCTGGGAACAATGGAAGAGTTCCGAAGCATTTTTAAACTTCAGCGGAATTCCGAGAACAATGGATGAGTTTCGAAGCATTTTTAAACATCAGCAGAATTCCGGGAACAATGGAAGAGTTCCGAAGCATTTTTAAACTTCAGAAGAATTCCAGGAACAATGGAAGAGTTCCAAAGCATTTTTAAACTTCAGAAGAATTCCAGGAACAATGGAAGAGTTCCGAAGCATTTTTAAACTTCAGAAGAATTCCAGGAACAATGGAAGAGTTCCGAAGCATTTTTAAACTTCGGCGGATTTCCGAGAACAATGGAAGTGTTCAGAAGTATTTTTAAACTCCAGCGGGATTCCGAGAACAATGGAAGAGTTCCGAAGGATTATTAAATGTCAGCGGAATTCTGAGAACAATGGAAGAGTTCCAAAGCATTTTTAAACGTCAGCGGAATTCCTTGAACAATGAAAGAGATCGGAAGCATTTTTAAACGTCAGCAGAATTTCGGGAACAATGGAAGAGTTCCGAAGCATTTTTAAACGTCTGCAGAATTCCGAGAACAATGGAAGAAATCCTAAACATTTTTAAACGTCAGCGTAATTCCGAGAACAATGGAAGAGTTCCGAAGAATTTTTAAATGTCAGCGAATTTCGAGAACCATGGAAGAGTTCCGAAGGATTTTTAAACATCAGCGGAATTCCGTGAACATTGGAAGAGTTCCGAAGCATTTTTAAACTTCAGTGGAATTCTGAGAACAATGGAAGAGTTATGTAGCATTTTTAAACATCAGCAGAATTTCCAGAATAATGGAAGAGTTCCGAAGCATTTTTAAACGTCTGCAGAATTCCGAGAACAATGGAAGAGTTCCGAAGAATTTTTAAACATCAGCAGAATTCCGAGAACAATGGAAGAGTTCCGAAGAATTTTTAAACATCAGCAGAATTCTGGGAACAAGGGAAGAGTTCCGAAGCATTTTTAAACTTCAGCGGAATTCCGAGAACAATGGTTGAGTTCCGAAGCATTTTTAAACATCAGCAGAATTCCGGGAACAATGGAAGAGTTCCAAAGCATTTTGAAACTTCAGAAGAATTCCAGGAACAATGGAAGAGTTCCGAAGCATTTTTAAACTTCAGCGGATTTCCGAGAACAATGGAAGTGTTCCGAAGTATTTTTAAACGCCAGCGGGATTCCGAGAACAATGGAAGAGTTCCGAAGCATTTTTAAACATTTGCAGAATTCCGAGAACAATGGAAGAGTTCCGTAGCATTTTTAAACTTCAGAAGAATTCCAGGAACAATGGAAGAGTTCCAAAGCATTTTGAAACTTCAGAAGAATTCCAGGAACAATGGAAGAGTTCCGAAGCATTTTTAAACTTCGGCGGAGTTCCGAGAACAATGGAAGTTTTCCGAAGTATTTTTAAACGCCAGCGGGATTCCGAGAACAATGGAAGAGTTCCGAAGAATTTTTAAACGTCAGCAGAATTCCGGGAACAATGGAACAGTTCCAAAGAATTTTTAAACGTCAGTGGAATTCCTTGAACAATGAAAGATATCAGAAGCATTTTTAAACTTCAAAAGAATTCCGGGAACAATGGAAGAGTTCTGAAGCATTTTTAAATGTCAGCAGAATTTCGAGAACAATGGAAGAGTTCCGAAGCATTTTTAAACATCAGCAGAATTCTGGGAACAATGGAAGTGTTCCGAAGTATTTTTAAACGCCAGCGGAATTCCGTGAACAGTGGAAGAGTTCCGAAGGATTATTAAATGTCAGCGGAATTCTGAGAACAATGGAAGAGTTCCAAAGCATTTTTAAACGTCAGCGGAATTCCTTGAACAATGAAAGAGATCGGAAGCATTTTTAAACGTCAGCAGAATTTCGGGAACAATGGAAGAGTTCCGAAGCATTTTTAAACGTCTGCAGAATTCCGAGAACAATGGAAGAATTCCGAAACATTTTTAAACGTCAGCGGAATTCCGAGAACAATGGAAGAGTTCCGAAGAATTTTTAAATGTCAGCGAATTTCGAGAACCATGGAAGAGTTCCGAAGGATTTTTAAACATCAGCGGAATTCCGTGAACATTGGAAGAGTTCCGAAGCATTTTTAAACTTCAGTGGAATTCTGAGAACAATGGAAGAGTTATGTAGCATTTTTAAACATCAGCAGAATTTCCAGAATAATGGAAGAGTTCCGAAGCATTTTTAAACGTCTGCAGAATTCCGAGAACAATGGAAGAGTTCCGAAGAATTTTTAAACATCAGCAGAATTCCGAGAACAATGGAAGAGTTCCGAAGAATTTTTAAACATCAGCAGAATTCTGGGAACAAGGGAAGAGTTCCGAAGCATTTTTAAACTTCAGCGGAATTCCGAGAACAATGGTTGAGTTCCGAAGCATTTTTAAACATCAGCAGAATTCCGGGAACAATGGAAGAGTTCCAAAGCATTTTGAAACTTCAGAAGAATTCCAGGAACAATGGAAGAGTTCCGAAGCATTTTTAAACTTCAGCGGATTTCCGAGAACAATGGAAGTGTTCCGAAGTATTTTTAAACTTCAGTGGAATTCTGAGAACAATGGAAGAGTTCCGTAGCATTTTTAAACTTCAGAAGAATTCCAGGAACAATGGAAGAGTTCCGAAGCATTTTCAAACGTCAGCAGAATTCCTTGAACAATGAAAGAGTTCGGAAGCATTTTTAAACGTCAGCAGTATTCCCGGAACAATGGAACAGTTCCGAAGAATTTTTAAACGTCAGTGGAATTCCTTGAACAATGAAAGAGATCAGAAGCATTTTTAAACTTCAAAAGAATTCCGGGAACAATGGAAGTGTTCCGAAGTATTTTTAAACTCCAGCGGGATTCCGAGAACAATGGAAGAGTTCCGAAGCATTTTTAAACGTCAGCAGAATTCCGGGAACAATGGAACAGTTCCAAAGAATTTTTAAACGTCAGTGGAATTCCTTGAACAATGAAAGATATCAGAAGCATTTTTAAACTTCAAAAGAATTCCGGGAACAATGGAAGAGTTCTGAAGCATTTTTAAATGTCAGCAGAATTTCGAGAACAATGGAAGAGTTCCGAAGCATTTTTAAACATCAGCAGAATTCTGGGAACAATGGAAGAATTCCGAAGCATTTTTAAACTTTAGCGGAATTCCGAGAACAATGGATGAGTTCGGAAGCATTTTTAAACGTCAGCAGAATTCCGGGAACAATGGAACAGTTCCGAAGAATTTTTAAACGTCAGTGGAATTCCTTGAACAATGAAAGAGATCAGAAGCATTTTTAAACTTCAAAAGAATTCCGGGAACAATGGAAGAGTTCCGAAGCATTTTTAAATGTCAGCAGAATTCCGAGAACAATGGAAGAGTTCCGAAGCATTTTTAAACATCAGTAGAATTCTGGGAACAATGGAAGAGTTCCGAAGCATTTTTAAACTTCAGCGGAATTCCGAGAACAATGGATGAGTTCCGAAGCATTTTTAAACATCAGCAGAATTCCGGGAACAATGGAAGAGTTCCGAAGCATTTTTAAACTTCAAAAGAATTCCAGGAACAATGGAAGAGTACCAAAGCATTTTTAAACTTCAGAAGAATTCCAGGAACAATGGAAGATTTCCGGAGCATTTTTAAACTTCGGCGGATTTCCGAGAACAATGGAAGTGTTCCGAAGTATTTTTAAACGCCAGCGGAATTCCGAGAACAGTGGAAGAGTTCCGAAGGATTATTAAATGTCAGCGGAATTCTGAGAACAATGGAAGAGTTCCAAAGCATTTTTAAACGTCAGCGGAATTCCTTGAACAATGAAAGAGATCGGAAGCATTTTTAAACGTCAGCAGAATTTCGGGAACAATGGAAGAGTTCCGAAGCATTTTTAAACGTCTGCAGAATTCCGAGAACAATGGAAGAATTCCGAAACATTTTTAAACGTCAGCGGAATTCCGAGAACAATGAAAGAGTTCCGAAGAATTTTTAAATGTCAGCGAATTTCGAGAACCATGGAAGAGTTCCGAAGGATTTTTAAACATCAGCGGAATTCCGTGAACATTGGAAGAGTTCCGAAGCATTTTTAAACTTCAGTGGAATTCTGAGAACAATGGAAGAGTTATGTAGCATTTTTAAACATCAGCAGAATTTCCAGAATAATGGAAGAGTTCCGAAGCATTTTTAAACGTCTGCAGAATTCCGAGAACAATGGAAGAGTTCCGAAGAATTTTTAAACATCAGCAGAATTCCGAGAACAATGGAAGAGTTCCGAAGAATTTTTAAACATCAGCAGAATTCTGGGAACAATGGAAGAGTTCCGTAGCATTTTTAAACTTCAGAAGAATTCCAGGAACAATGGAAGAGTTCCAAAGCATTTTGAAACTTCAGAAGAATTCCAGGAACAATGGAAGAGTTCCGAAGCATTTTTAAACTTCGGCGGAGTTCCGAGAACAATGGAAGTTTTCCGAAATATTTTTAAACGCCAGCGGGATTCCGAGAACAATGGAAGAGTTCCGAAGAATTTTTAAATGTCAGCGAATTTCGAGAACCATGGAAGAGTTCCGAAGGATTTTTAAACATCAGTGGAATTCCGTGAACATTTTAAGAGTTCCGAAGCATTTTTAAACTTCAGTGGAATTCTGAGAACAATGGAAGAGTTATGTAGCATTTTTAAACTTCAGAAGAATTCCAGTAACAATGGAAGAGTTTCAAAGCAATTTTAAACTTCAGCAGAATTCCGAGAACAATGGAAGAGTTCTGAAACATTTTTAAACATCAGCAGAATTTCCAGAATAATGGAAGAGTTCCGAAGCATTTTTAAACGTCTGCAGAATTCCGAGAACAATGGAACAGTTCCGAAGGATTTTTAAATGTCAGCAGAATTCCCAGAACAATGGAAGAGTTCCGAAGGATTTTTAAACGTCAGCGGAATTCCGAGAACAATGGAAGAGTTCAGAAGCATTTTTAAACTCCGGCAGATTTCCGAGAACAATGGAAGTGTTCAGAAGCATTTTTAAACTTCAGCGTAATTCTGAGAACAATGGAAGGGTTCAGAAGCATTTTTAAACTTCAGCAGAATTCCGAAAACAATGCAAGAGTTGCAATGCATTTTTAAACGTCAGCAGAATTCCGAGAAAAATGGAAGAGTTCCGAAGCATTTTTAAACTTCAGTGGAATTCTGAGAACAATGGAAGAGTTCCGTAGCATTTTTAAACTTCAGAAGAATTCCAGGAACAATGGAAGAGTTCCGAAGCATTTTCAAACGTCAGCAGAATTCCTTGAACAATGAAAGAGTTCGGAAGCATTTTTAAACGTCAGCAGTATTCCCGGAACAATGGAACAGTTCCGAAGAATTTTTAAACGTCAGTGGAATTCCTTGAACAATGAAAGAGATCAGAAGCATTTTTAAACTTCAAAAGAATTCCGGGAACAATGGAAGAGTTCCGAAGCATTTTTAAATGTCAGCAGAATTCCGAGAACAATGGAAGAGTTCCGAAGCATTTTTAAACATCAGCAGAATTCTGGGAACAATGGAAGAGTTCCGAAGCATTTTTAAACTTTAGCGGAATTCCGAGAACAATGGATGAGTTCCGAAGCATTTTTAAACATCAGCAGAATTCCGGGAACAATGGAAGAGTTCCAAAGCATTTTGAAACTTCAGAAGAATTCCAGGAACAATGGAAGAGTTCCGAAGCATTTTTAAACTTCAGCGGATTTCCGAGAACAATGGAAGTGTTCCGAAGTATTTTTAAACGCCAGCGGGATTCCGAGAACTATGGAAGAGTTCCGAAGCATTTTTAAACGTTTGCAGAATTCCGAGAACAATGGAAGAGTTCCGTAGCATTTTTAAACTTCAGAAGAATTCCAGGAACAATGGAAGAGTTCCGAAGCATTTTTAAACGTCAGCAGAATTCCTTGAACAATGAAAGAGTTCGGAAGCATTTTTAAACGTCAGCAGAATTCCGGGAACAATGGAACAGTTCCGAAGAATTTTTAAACGTCAGTGGAATTCCTTGAACAATGAAAGAGATCAGAAGCATTTTTAAACTTCAAAAGAATTCCGGGAACAATGGAAGAGTTCCGAAGCATTTTTAAACTTCAGAAGAATTCCAGGAACAATGGAAGAGTTCCAAAGCATTTTTAAACTTCAGAAGAATTCCAGGAACAATGGAAGAGTTCCGAAGCATTTTTAAACTTCGGCGGATTTCCGAGAACAATGGAAGTGTTCCGAAGTATTTTTAAACTCCAGCGGGATTCCGAGAACAATGGAAGAGTTCCGAAGCATTTTTAAACGTCTGCAGAATTCCGAGAACAATGGAAGAATTCCGAAGCATTTTTAAACGTCAGCGGAATTCCAAGAACAATGGAAGAGTTCCGAAGAATTTTTAAATGTCTGCGAATTTCGAGAACCATGGAAGAGTTCTGAAGGATTTTTAAACATCAGCGGAATTCCGTGAACACTGGAAGAGTTCCGAAGCATTTTTAAACTTCAGTGGAATTCTGAGAACAATGGAAGAGTTATGTAGCATTTTTAAACTTCAGAAGAATTCCAGTAACAATGGAAGAGTTTCAAAGTAATTTTAAACTTCAGCAGAATTCCGAGAACAATGGAAGAGTTCTGAAGCATTTTTAAACATCAGCAGAATTTCCAGAATAATGGAAGAGTTCCGAAGCATTTTTAAACGTCTGCAGAATTCCGAGAACAATGGAAGAGTTCCGAAGGATTTTTAAATGTCAGCAGAATTCCCAGAACAATGGAGAGTTCCAAAAGATTTTTAAACGTCAGCGGAATTCCGAGAACAATGGAAGAGTTCAGAAGCATTTTTAAACTCCGGCGGATTTCCGAGAACAATGGAAGTGTTCAGAATCATTTTTAAACATCAGCAGAATTCTGGGAACAATGGAAGAGTTCCGAAGCATTTTTAAACTTTAGCGGAATTCCGAGAAAAATGGATGAGTTCGGAAGCATTTTTAAACGTCAGCAGAATTCCGGGAACAATGGAACAGTTCCGAAGAATTTTTAAACGTCAGTGGAATTCCTTGAACAATGAAAGAGATCAGAAGCATTTTTAAACTTCAAAAGAATTCCGGGAACAATGGAAGAGTTCCGAAGCATTTTTAAATGTCAGCGGAATTCCGAGAACAATGGTTGAGCTCCGAAGCATTTTTAAACATCAGCAGAATTCCGGGAACAAAGGAAGAGTTCCGAAGCATTTTTAAACTTCAGAAGAATTCCAGGAACAATGGAAGAGTTCCAAAGCATTTTGAAACTTCAGAAGAATTCCAGGAACAATGGAAGAGTTCCGAAGCATTTTTAAACTTCAGCGGATTTTCGAGAACAACGGAAGTGTTCCGAAGTATTTTTAAACGCCAGCGGGATTCCGAGAACAATGGAAGAGTTCCGAAGCATTTTTAAACATTTGCAGAATTCCGAGAACAATGGAAGAGTTCCGTAGCATTTTTAAACTTCAGAAGAATTCCAGGAACAATGGAAGAGTTCCAAAGCATTTTGAAACTTCAGAAGAATTCCAGGAACAATGGAAGAGTTCCGAAGCATTTTTAAACTTCGGCGGAGTTCCGAGAACAATGGAAGAGTTCCGAAGAATTTTTAAATGTCAGCGAATTTCGAGAACCATGGAAGAGTTCCGAAGGATTTTTAAACATCAGTGGAATTCCGTGAACATTTTAAGAGTTCCGAAGCATTTTTAAACTTCAGTGGAATTCTGAGAACAATGGAAGAGTTATGTAGCATTTTTAAACTTCAGAAGAATTCCAGTAACAATGGAAGAGTTTCAAAGCAATTTTAAACTTCAGCAGAATTCCGAGAACAATGGAAGAGTTCTGAAACATTTTTAAACATCAGCAGAATTTCCAGAATAATGGAAGAGTTCCGAAGCATTTTTAAACGTCTGCAGAATTCCGAGAACAATGGAACAGTTCCGAAGGATTTTTAAATGTCAGCAGAATTCCCAGAACAATGGAAGAGTTCCAAAGGATTTTTAAACGTCAGCGGAATTCCGAGAACAATGGAAGAGTTCAGAAGCATTTTTAAACTCCGGCGGATTTCCGAGAACAATGGAAGTGTTCAGAAGCATTTTTAAACTTCAGCGTAATTCTGAGAACAATGAAAGGGTTCAGAAGAATTTTTAAACTTCAGCAGAATTCCGAAAACAATGCAAGAGTTGCAATGCATTTTTAAACGTCAGCAGAATTCCGAGAAAAATGGAAGAGTTCCGAAGCATTTTTAAATGTCAGCAGAATTTCGAGAACAATGGAAGAGTTCCGAAGCATTTTTAAACTTCAGTGGAATTCTGAGAACAATGGAAGAGTTCCGTAGCATTTTTAAACTTCAGAAGAATTCCAGGAACAATGGAAGAGTTCCGAAGCATTTTCAAATGTCAGCAGAATTCCTTGAACAATGAAAGAGTTCGGAAGCATTTTTAAACGTCAGCAGTATTCCGGGAACAATGGAACAGTTCCGAAGAATTTTTAAACGTCAGTGGAATTCCTTGAACAATGAAAGAGATCAGAAGCATTTTTAAACTTCAAAAGAATTCCGGGAACAATGGAAGAGTTCCAAAGCATTTTTAAATGTCAGCAGAATTCCGAGAACAATGGAAGAGTTCCGAAGCATTTTTAAACATCAGCAGAATTCTGGGAACAATGGAAGAGTTCCGAAGCATTTTTAAACTTTAGCGGAATTCCGAGAACAATGGATGAGTTCCGAAGCATTTTTAAACATCAGCAGAATTCCGGGAACAATGGAAGAGTTCCGAAGCATTTTTAAACTTCAGAAGAATTCCAGGAACAATGGAAGAGTTCCGAAGCATTTTTAAACGTCAGCAGAATTCCTTGAACAATGAAAGAGTTCGGAAGCATTTTTAAACGTCAGCAGAATTCCGGGAACAATGGAACAGTTCCGAAGAATTTTTAAACGTCAGTGGAATTCCTTGAACAATGAAAGAGATCAGAAGCATTTTTAAACTTCAAAAGAATTCCGGGAACAATGGAAGAGTTCCGAAGCATTTTTAAATGTCAGCAGAATTCCGAGAACAATGGAAGAGTTCCGAAGCATTTTTAAACATCAGCAGAATTCTGGGAACAATGGAAGAGTTCCGAAGCATTTTTAAACTTCAGCGGAATTCCGAGAACAATGGATGAGTTTCGAAGCATTTTTAAACATCAGCAGAATTCCGGGAACAATGGAAGAGTTCCGAAGCATTTTTAAACTTCAGAAGAATTCCAGGAACAATGGAAGAGTTCCAAAGCATTTTTAAACTTCAGAAGAATTCCAGGAACAATGGAAGAGTTCCGAAGCATTTTTAAACTTCGGCGGATTTCCGAGAACAATGGAAGTGTTCCGAAGTATTTTTAAACTCCAGCGGGATTCCGAGAACAATGGAAGAGTTCCGAAGCATTTTTAAACGTCTGCAGAATTCCGAGAACAATGAAAGAATTCCGAAGCATTTTTAAACGTCAGCGGAATTCCAAGAACAATGGAAGAGTTCCGAAGAATTTTTAAATGTCTGCGAATTTCGAGAACCATGGAGGAGTTCTGAAGGATTTTTAAACATCAGCGGAATTCCGTGAACATTTAAAGAGTTCCGAAGCATTTTTAAACTTCAGTGGAATTCTGAGAACAATGGAAGAGTTATGTAGCATTTTTAAACTTCAGAAGAATTCCAGTAACAATGGAAGAGTTTCAAAGCAATTTTAAACTTCAGCAGAATTCCGAGAACAATGGAAGAGTTCTGAAGCATTTTTAAACATCAGCAGAATTTCCAGAATAATGGAAGAGTTCCGAAGCATTTTTAAACGTCTGCAGAATTCCGAGAACAATGGAAGAGTTCCGAAGGATTTTTAAATGTCAGCAGAATTCCCAGAACAATGGAGAGTTCCAAAAGATTTTTAAACGTCAGCGGAATTCCGAGAACAATGGAAGAGTTCAGAAGCATTTTTAAACTCCGGCGGATTTCCAAGAACAATGGAAGTGTTCAGAAGCATTTTTAAACTTCAGCGTAATTCTGAGAACAATGGAAGGGTTCAGAAGCATTTTTAAACTTCAGCAGAATTCCGAAAACAATGCAAGAGGTGCAATGCATTTTTAAACGTCAGCAGAATTCCGAGAAAACTGGAAGAGTTCCGAAGAATTTTTAAATGTCAGCGAATTTCAAGAACCATGGAAGAGTTCCGAAGGATTTTTAAACATCAGTGGAATTCCGTGAACATTTTAAGAGTTCCGAAGCATTTTTAAACTTCAGTGGAATTCTGAGAACAATGGAAGAGTTATGTAGCATTTTTAAACTTCAGAAGAATTCCAGTAACAATGGAAGAGTTTCAAAGCAATTTTAAACTTCAGCAGAATTCCGAGAACAATGGAAGAGTTCTGAAACATTTTTAAACATCAGCAGAATTTCCAGAATAATGGAAGAGTTCCGAAGCATTTTTAAACGTCTGCAGAATTCCGAGAACAATGGAACAGTTCCGAAGGATTTTTAAATGTCAGCAGAATTCCCAGAACAATGGAAGAGTTCCGAAGGATTTTTAAACGTCAGCGGAATTCCGAGAACAATGGAAGAGTTCAGAAGCATTTTTAAACTCCAGCGGATTTCCGAGAACAATGGAAGTGTTCAGAAGCATTTTTAAACTTCAGCGTAATTCTGAGAACAATGGAAGGGTTCAGAAGCATTTTTAAACCTCAGCAGAATTCCGAAAACAATGCAAGAGTTGCAATGCATTTTTAAACGTCAGCAGAATTCCGAGAAAAATGGAAGAGTTCCGAAGCATTTTTAAATGTCAGCAGAATTTCGAGAACAATGGAAGAGTTCCGAAGCATTTTTAAACTTCAGTGGAATTCTGAGAACAATGGAAGAGTTCCGTAGCATTTTTAAACTTCAGAAGAATTCCAGGAACAATGGAAGAGTTCCGAAGCATTTTCAAACGTCAGCAGAATTCCATGAACAATGAAAGAGTTCGGAAGCATTTTTAAACGTCAGCAGTATTCCGGGAACAATGGAACAGTTCCGAAGAATTTTTAAACGTCAGTGGAATTCCTTGAACAATGAAAGACATCAGAAGCATTTTTAAACTTCAAAAGAATTCCGGGAACAATGGAAGAGTTCCGAAGCATTTTTAAATGTCAGCAGAATTCCGAGAACAATGGAAGAGTTCCGAAGCATTTTTAAACATCAGCAGAATTCTGGGAACAATGGAAGAGTTCCGAAGCATTTTTAAACTTTAGCGGAATTCCGAGAACAATGGATGAGTTCCGAAGCATTTTTAAACATCAGCAGAATTCCGGGAACAATGGAAGAGTTCCGAAGCATTTTGAAACTTCAGAAGAATTCCAGGAACAATGGAAGAGTTCCTAAGCATTTTTAAACTTCAGCGGATTTCCGAGAACAATGGAAGTGTTCCGAAGTATTTTTAAACGCCAGCGGGATTCCGAGAACTAGGGAAGAGTTCCGAAGCATTTTTAAACGTTTGCAGAATTCCTAGAACAATGGAAGAGTTCCGTAGCATTTTTAAACTTCAGAAGAATTCCAGGAACAATGGAAGAGTTCCGAAGCATTTTTAAACGTCAGCAGAATTCCTTGAACAATGAAAGAATTCCGAAGCATTTTTAAACGTCAGCGGAATTCCAAGAACAATGGAAGAGTTCCGAAGAATTTTTAAATGTCTGCGAATTTCGAGAACCATGGAAGAGTTCTGAAGGATTTTTAAACATCAGCGGAATTCCGTGAACATTGGAAGAGTTCCGAAGCATTTTTAAACTTCAGTGGAATTCTGAGAACAATGGAAGAGATATGTAGCATTTTTAAACTTCAGAAGAATTCCAGTAACAATGGAAGAGTTTCAAAGCAATTTTAAACTTCAGCAGAATTCCGAGAACAATGGAAGAGTTCTGAAGCATTTTTAAACATCAGCAGAATTTCCAGAATAATGGAAGAGTTCCGAAGCATTTTTAAACGTCTGCAGAATTCCGAGAACAATGGAAGAGTTCCGAAGGATTTTTAAAAGTCAGCAGAATTCCCAGAACAATGGAGAGTTCCAAAAGATTTTTAAACGTCAGCGGAATTCCGAGAACAATGGAAGAGTTCAGAAGCATTTTTAAACTCCAGCGGATTTCCGAGAACAATGGAAGTGTTCAGAAGCATTTTTAAACTTCAGCGTAATTCTGAGAACAATGGAAGGGTTCAGAAGCATTTTTAAACTTCAGCAGAATTCCGAAAACAACGCAGGAGTTGCAATGCATTTTTAAACGTCAGCAGAATTCCGAGAAAAATGGAAGAGTTCCGAAGCATTTTTAAATGTCAGCAGAATTTCGAGAACAATGGAAGAGTTCCAAAGCATTTTAAAACTTCAGTGGAATTCTGAGAACAATGGAAGAGTTCCGTAGCATTTTTAAACTTCAGAAGAATTCCAGGAACAATGGAAGAGTTCCGAAGCATTTTCAAACGTCAGCAGAATTCCTTGAACAATGAAAGAGTTCGGAAGCATTTTTAAACGTCAGCAGTATTCCGGGAACAATGGAACAATTCCGAAGAATTTTTAAACGTCAGTGGAATTCCTTGAACAATGAAAGAGATGAGAAGCATTTTTAAACTTCAAAAGAATTCCGGGAACAATGGAAGAGTTCCGAAGCATTTTTAAATGTCAGCAGAATTCAGAGAACAATGGAAGAGTACCGAAGCATTTTTAAACATCAGCAGAATTCTGGGAACAATGGAAGAGTTCCGAAGCATTTTTAAAATTTAGCGGAATTCCGAGAACAATGGATGAGTTCCGAAGCATTTTTAAACATCAGCAGAATTCCGGGAACAATGGAAGAGCTCTGAAGCATTTTTAAATTTCAGCAGAATTCCGAGAACAATGGAAGAGTTCCGAAGCATTTTTAAACATCAGCAGAATTCTGGGAACAATGGAAGAGTTCCGAAGCATTTTTAAACTTCAGCGGAATTCCGAGAACAATGGATGAGTTTCGAAGCATTTTTAAACATCAGCAGAATTCCGGGAACAATGGAAGAGTTCCGAAGCATTTTTAAACTTCAGAAGAATTCCAGGAACAATGGAAGAGTTCCAAAGCATTTTTAAACTTCAGAAGAATTCCAGGAACAATGGAAGAGTTCCGAAGCATTTTTAAACTTCGGCGGATTTCCGAGAACAATGGAAGTGCTCCGAAGTATTTTTAAACTCCAGCGGGATTCCGAGAACAATGGAAGAGTTCCGAAGCATTTTTAAACGTCTGCAGAATTCCGAGAACAATGGAAGAATTCCGAAGAATTTTTAAACGTCAGCGGAATTCCAAGAACAATGGAAGAGTTCCGAAGGATTTTTAAATGTCAGCAGAATTCCCAGAACAATGGAAGTGTTCAGAAGCATTTTTAAACTTCAGCGTAATTCTGAGAACAATGGAAGGGTTCAGAAGCATTTTTAAACTTCAGCAGAATTCCGAAAACAATGCAAGAGTTGCAATGCATTTTTAATCGTCAGCAGAATTCCGAGAAAAATGGAAGAGTTCCGAAGAATTTTTAAACGTCAGTGGAATTCCTTGAACAATGAAAGAGATCAGAAGCATTTTTAAACTTCAAAAGAATTCCGGGAACAATGGAAGAGTTCCGAAGCATTTTTAAATGTCAGCAGAATTCCGAGAACAATGGAAGAGTTCCAAAGGATTTTTAAATGTTTGCAGAATTCCGAGAACAATGGAAGAGTTCCGTAGCATTTTTAAACTTCAGAAGAATTCCAGGAACAATGGAAGAGTTCCGAAGCATTTTTAAACGTCAGCAGAATTCCTTGAACAATGAAAGAGTTCGGAAGCATTTTTAAACGTCAGCAGAATTCCGGGAACAATGGAACAGTTCCGAAGAATTTTTAAACGTCAGTGGAATTCCTTGAACAATGAAAGAGATCAGAAGTATTTTTAAACTTCAAAAGAATTCCGGGAACAATGGAAGAGTTCCGAAGCATTTTTAAATGTCAGCAGAATTCCGAGAACAATGGAAGAGTTCCGAAGCATTTTTAAACATCAGCAGAATTCTGGGAACAATGGAAGAGTTCCGAAGCATTTTTAAACTTCAGCGGAATTCCGAGAACAATGGATGAGTTTCGAAGCATTTTTAAACATCAGCAGAATTCCGGGAACAATGGAAGAGTTCCGAAGCATTTTTAAACTTCAGAAGAATTCCAGGAACAATGGAAGAGTTCCAAAGCATTTTTAAACTTCAGAAGAATTCCAGGAACAATGGAAGAGTTCCGAAGCATTTTTAAACTTCAGAAGAATTCCAGGAACAATGGAAGAGTTCCGAAGCATTTTTAAACTTCGGCGGATTTCCGAGAACAATGGAAGTGTTCAGAAGTATTTTTAAACTCCAGCGGGATTCCGAGAACAATGGAAGAGTTCCGAAGCATTTTTAAACGTCAGCAGAATTCCGGGAACAATGGAACAGTTCCAAAGAATTTTTAAACGTCAGTGGAATTCCTTGAACAATGAAAGATATCAGAAGCATTTTTAAACTTCAAAAGAATTCCGGGAACAATGGAAGAGTTCCGAAGCATTTTTAAATGTCAGCAGAATTCCGAGAACAATGGAAGAGTTCCGAAGCATTTTTAAACATCAGCAGAATTCTGGGAACAATGGAAGAGTTCCGAAGCATTTTTAAACTTCAGCGGAATTCCGAGAACAATGGATGAGTTTCGAAGCATTTTTAAACATCAGCAGAATTCCGGGAACAATGGAAGAGTTCCGAAGCATTTTTAAACTTCAGAAGAATTCCAGGAACAATGGAAGAGTTCCAAAGCATTTTTAAACTTCAGAAGAATTCCAGGAACAATGGAAGAGTTCCGAAGCATTTTTAAACTTCAGAAGAATTCTAGGAACAATGGAAGAGTTCCGAAGCATTTTTAAACTTCGGCGGATTTCCGAGAACAATGGAAGTGTTCAGAAGTATTTTTAAACTCCAGCGGGATTCCGAGAACAATGGAAGAGTTCCGAAGCATTTTTAAACGTCAGCAGAATTCCGGGAACAATGGAACAGTTCCAAAGAATTTTTAAACGTCAGTGGAATTCCTTGAACAATGAAAGATATCAGAAGCATTTTTAAACTTCAAAAGAATTCCGGGAACAATGGAAGAGTTCCGAAGCATTTTTAAATGTCAGCAGAATTTCGAGAACAATGGAAGAGTTCAGAAGCATTTTTAAACATCAGCAGAATTCTGGGAACAATGGAAGAATTCCGCAGCATTTTTAAACTTTAGCGGAATTCTGAGAACAATGGATGAGTTCGGAAGCATTTTTAAACGTCAGCAGAATTCCGGGAACAATGGAACAGTTCCGAAGAATTTTTAAACGTCAGTGGAATTCCTTGAACAATGAAAGAGATCAGAAGCATTTTTAAACTTCAAAAGAATTCCGGGAACAATGATAGAGTTCCGAAGCATTTTTAAATGTCAGCAGAATTCCGGGAACAATGGAAGAGTTCCGAAGCATTTTTAAACTTCAGCGGAATTCCGAGAACAATGGTTGAGTTCCGAAGCATTTTTAAACATCAGCAGAATTCCGGGAACAATGGAAGAGTTCCGAAGCATTTTTAAACTTCAAAAGAATTCCAGGAACAATGGAAGAGTTCCAAAGCATTTTTAAACTTCAGAAGAATTCCAGGAACAATGGAAGAGTTCCGGAGCATTTTTAAACTTCGGCGGATTTCCGAGAACAATGGAAGTGTTCCGAAGTATTTTTAAACGCCAGCGGAATTCCGAGAACAGTGGAAGAGTTCCGAAGGATTATTAAATGTCAGCGGAATTCTGAGAACAATGGAAGAGTTCCAAAGCATTTTTAAACGTCAGCGGAATTCCTTGAACAATGAAAGAGATCGGAAGCATTTTTAAACGTCAGCAGAATTTCGGGACCAATGGAAGTTCCGAAGCATTTTTAAACGTCTGCAGAATTCCGAGAACAATGGAAGAATTCCGAAGCATTTTTAAACGTCAGCGGAATTCCGAGAACAATGGAAGAGTTCCGAAGAATTTTTAAATGTCAGCGAATTTCGAGAACCATGGAAGAGTTCCGAAGGATTTTTAAACATCAGCGGAATTCCGTGAACATTGGAAGAGTTCCGAAGCATTTTTAAACTTCAGTGGAATTCTGAGAACAATGGAAGAGTTATGTAGCATTTTTGAACATCAGCAGAATTTCCAGAATAATGGAAGAGTTCCGAAGCATTTTTAAACGTCTGCAGAATTCCGAGAACAATGGAAGATTTCCGAAGGATTTTTAAATGTCAGCAGAATTCCCAGAACAATGGAAGAGTTCCGAAGGATTTTTAAACGTCAGCGGAATTCCGAGAACAATGGAAGAGTTCAGAAGCATTTTTAAACTCCGGCGGATTTCCGAGAACAATGGAAGTGTTCAGAAGCATTTTTAAACTTCAGCGTAATTCTGAGAACAATGGAAGGGTTCAGAAGCATTTTTAAACTTCAGCAGAATTCCGAAAACAATGCAAGAGTTGCAATGCATTTTTAAACGTCAGCAGAATTCCGAGAAAACTGGAAGAGTTCCGAAGAATTTTTAAATGTCAGCAGAATTTCGAGAACAATGGAAGAGTTCCGAAGCATTTTTAAACATCAGCAGAATTCTGGGAACAATGGAAGAGTTCCGAAGCATTTTTAAACTTTAGCAGAATTCCGAGAAAAATCGATGAGTTCGGAAGCATTTTTAAACGTCAGCAGAATTCCGGGAACAATGGAACAGTTCCGAAGAATTTTTAAACGTCAGTGGAATTCCTTGAACAATGAAAGAGATCAGAAGCATTTTTAAACTTCAAAAGAATTCCGGGAACAATGGAAGAGTTCCGAAGCATTTTTAAATGTCAGCAGAATTCCGAGAACAATGGTTGAGTTCCGAAGCATTTTTAAACATCAGCAGAATTCCAGGAACAATGGAAGAGTTCCGAAGCATTTTTAAACTTCGGCGGAGTTCCGAGAACAATGGAAATTTTCCGAAGTATTTTTAAACGCCAGCGGGATTCCGAGAACAATGGAAGAGTTCCAAAGCATTTTTAAACGTCTGCAGAATTCCGAGAACAATGGAAGAATTCCGTAGCATTGTTAAACTTCAGAAGAATTCCAGGAACAATGGAAGAGTTCCAAAGCATTTTTAAACTTCAGAAGAATTCCAGGAACAATGGAAGAGTTCCGAAGCATTTTTAAACTTCGGCGTAATTCTGAGAACAATGGAAGGGTTCAGAAGCATTTTTAAACTTCAGCAGAATTCCGAAAACAATGCAAGAGTTGCAATGCATTTTTAAACGTCAGCAGAATTCCGAGAAAAATGGAAGAGTTCCGAAGCATTTTTAAATGTCAGCAGAATTTCGAGAACAATGGAAGAGTTCCAAAGCATTTTTAAACTTCAGTGGAATTCTGAGAACAATGGAAGAGTTCCGTAGCATTTTTAAACTTCAGAAGAATTCCAGGAACAATGGAAGAGTTCCGAAGCATTTTCAAACGTCAGCAGAATTCCTTGAACAATGAAAGAGTTCGGAAGCATTTTTAAACGTCAGCAGTATTCCGGGAACAATGGAACAGTTCCGAAGAATTTTTAAACGTCAGTGGAATTCCTTGAACAATGAAAGAGATCAGAAGCATTTTTAAACTTCAAAAGAATTCCGGGAACAATGGAAGAGTTCCGAAGCATTTTTAAATGTCAGCAGAATTCCTAGAACAATGGAAGAGTACCGAAGCATTTTTAAACATCAGCAGAATTCTGGGAACAATGGAAGAGTTCCGAAGCATTTTTAAACTTTAGCGGAATTCCGAGAACAATGGATGAGTTCCGAAGCATTTTTAAACATCAGCAGAATTCCGGGAACAATGGAAGAGTTCTGAAGCATTTTTAAATGTCAGCAGAATTCTGAGAACAATGGAAGAGTTCCGAAGCATTTGTAAACATCAGCAGAATTCTGGGAACAATGGAAGAGTTCCGAAGCATTTTTAAACTTCAGCGGAATTCCGAGAACAATGGATGAGTTTCGAAGCATTTTTAAACATCAGCAGAATTCCGGGAACAATGGAAGAGTTCCGAAGCATTTTTAAACTTCAGAAGAATTCCAGGAACAATGGAAGAGTTCCAAAGCATTTTTAAACTTCAACGAATTCCAGGAACAATGGAAGAGTTCCAAAGCATTTTGAAACTTCAGAAGAATTCCAGGAACAATGGAAGAGTTCCAAAGCATTTTTAAACTTCAGCGGATTTCCGAGAACAATGGAAGTGTTCCGAAGTATTTTTAAACGCCAGCGGGATTTCGAGAACAATGGAAGTGTTCCGAAGTATTTTTAAACGCCAGCGGGATTTCGAGAACAATGGAAGAGTTCCGAAGCATTTTTAAACTTCAGCGGAATTCCGAGAACAATGGATGAGTTTCGAAGCATTTTTAAACATCAGCAGAATTCTGGGAACAATGGAAGAGTTCCGAAGCATTTTTAAACTTCAGAAGAATTCCAGGAACAATGGAAGAGTTCCAAAGCATTTTTAAACTTCAGAAGAATTCCAGGAACAATGTAAGAGTTCCGAAGCATTTTTAAACTTCGGCGGATTTCCGAGACCAATGGAAGTGTTCCGAAGTATTTTTAAACTCCAGCGGGATTCCGAGAACAATGGAAGAGTTCCGAAGCATTTTTAAACGTCTGCAGAATTCCGAGAACAATGGAAGAATTCCGAAGCATTTTTGAACGTCAGCGGAATTCCAAGAACAATGGAAGAGTTCGGAAGAATTTTTAAATGTCAGCGAATTCCGAGAACAATGGAAGAGTTCCGAAGCATTTTTAAACATTTGCAGAATTCCGAGAACAATGGAAGAGTTCCGTAGCATTTTTAAACTTCAGAAGAATTCCAGGAACAATGGAAGAGTTCCAAAGCATTTTGAAACTTCAGAAGAATTCCAGGAACAATGGAAGAGTTCCGAAGCATTTTTAAACTTCGGCGGAGTTCCGAGAACAAAGGAAGTTTTCCGAAGTATTTTTAAACGCCAGCGGGATTCCGAGAACAATGGAAGAGTTCCGAAGCATTTTTAAACGTCTGCAGAATTCCGAGAACAATGGAAGAGTTCCGTAGCATTGTTAAACTTCAGAAGAATTCCAGGAACAATGGAAGAGTTCCGAAGCATTTTTAAACGTCAGCAGAATTCCTTGAACAATGAAAGAGTTCGGAAGCATTTTTAAACGTCAGCAGAATTCCGGGAACAATGGAACAGTTCCGAATAATTTTTAAACCTCAGTGGAATTCCTTGAACAATGAAAGAGATCAGAAGCATTTTTAAACTTCAAAAGAATTCCGGGAACAATCGAAGAGTTCCGAAGCATTTTTAAATGTCAGCAGAATTCCGAGAACAATGGAAGAGTTCCGAAGCATTTTTAAACTTCAGAAGAATTCCAGGAACAATGGAAGAATTCCAAAGCATTTTTTAACTTCAGAAGAATTCCAGGAACAATGGAAGAGTTCCGAAGAATTTTTAAACTTCGGCGGATTTCCGAGAACAATGGAAGAGTTCCGAAGCATTTTTAAACGTCAGCGGAATTCCGAGAACAATGGAAGAGTTCCGAAGCATTTTTAAACATCAGCAGAATTCTGGGAACAATGGAAGAGTTCCGAAGCATTTTTAAACTTCAGAAGAATTCCAGGAACAATGGAAGAGTTCCAAAGCATTTTGAAACTTCAGAAGAATTCCAGGAACAATGGAAGAGTTCCTAAGCATTTTTAAACTTCAGCGGATTTCCGAGAACAATGGAAGTGTTCCGAAGTATTTTTAAACGCCAGCGGGATTCCGAGAACTAGGGAAGAGTTCCGAAGCATTTTTAAACGTTTGCAGAATTCCGAGAACAATGGAAGAGTTCCGTAGCATTTTTAAACTTCAGAAGAATTCCAGGAACAATGGAAGAGTTCCGAAGCATTTTTAAACGTCAGCAGAATTCCTTGAACAATGAAAGAATTCCGAAGCATTTTTAAACGTCAGCGGAATTCCAAGAACAATGGAAGAGTTCGGAAGAATTTTTAAATGTCTGCGAATTTCGAGAACCATGGAAGAGTTCTGAAGGATTTTTAAACATCAGCGGAATTCCGTGAACATTGGAAGAGTTCCGAAGCATTTTTAAACTTCAGTGGAATTCTGAGAACAATGGAAGAGTTATGTAGCATTTTTAAACTTCAGAAGAATTCCAGTAACAATGGAAGAGTTTCAAAGCAATTTTAAACTTCAGCAGAATTCCGAGAACAATGGAAGAGTTCTGAAGCATTTTTAAACATCAGCAGAATTTCCAGAATAATGGAAGAGTTCCGAAGCATTTTTAAACGTCTGCAGAATTCCGAGAACAATGGAAGAGTTCCGAAGGATTTTTAAATGTCAGCAGAATTCCCAGAACAATGGAGAGTTCCAAAAGATTTTTAAACGTCAGCGGAATTCCGAGAACAATGGAAGAGTTCAGAAGCATTTTTAAACTCCGGCGGATTTCCGAGAACAATGAAAGTGTTCAGAAGCATTTTTAAACTTCAGCGTAATTCTGAGAACAATGGAAGGGTTCAGAAGCATTTTTAAACTTCAGCAGAATTCCGAAAACAACGCAGGAGTTGCAATGCATTTTTAAACGTCAGCAGAATTCCGAGAAAAATGGAAGAGTTCCGAAGCATTTTTAAATGTCAGCAGAATTTCGAGAACAATGGAAGAGTTCCAAAGCATTTTTAAACTTCAGTGGAATTCTGAGAACAATGGAAGAGTTCCGTAGCATTTTTAAACTTCAGAAGAATTCCAGGAACAATGGAAGAGTTCCGAAGCATTTTCAAACGTCAGCAGAATTCCTTGAACAATGAAAGAGTTCGGAAGCATTTTTAAACGTCAGCAGTATTCCGGGAACAATGGAACAGTTCCGAAGAATTTTTAAACGTCAGTGGAATTCCTTGAACAATGAAAGAGATGAGAAGCATTTTTAAACTTCAAAAGAATTCCGGGAACAATGGAAGAGTTCCGAAGCATTTTTAAATATCAGCAGAATTCCGAGAACAATGGAAGAGTACCGAAGCATTTTTAAACATCAGCAGAATTCTGGGAACAATGGAAGAGTTCCGAAGCATTTTTAAACTTCAGCGGAATTCCGAGAACAATGGATGAGTTTCGAAGCATTTTTAAACATCAGCAGAATTCCGGGAACAATGGAAGAGTTCCGAAGCATTTTTAAACTTCAGAAGAATTCCAGGAACAATGGAAGAGTTCCAAAGCATTTTTAAACTTCAGAAGAATTCCAGGAACAATGGAAGAGTTCCGAAGCATTTTTAAACTTCGGCGGATTTCCGAGAACAATGGAAGTGCTCCGAAGTATTTTTAAACTCCAGCGGGATTCCGAGAACAATGGAAGAGTTCCGAACCATTTTTAAACGTCTGCAGAATTCCGAGAACAATGGAAGAATTCCGAAGAATTTTTAAACGTCAGCGGAATTCCAAGAACAATGGAAGAGTTCCGAAGAATTTTTAAATGTCAGCGAATTTCGAGAACCATGGAAGAGTTCTGAAGGATTTTTAAACATCAGCGGAATTCCGTGAACATTGGAAGAGTTTCGAAGCATTTTTAAACTTCAGTGGAATTCTGAGAACAATGGAAGAGTTATGTAGCATTTTTAAACTTCAGAAGAATTACAGTAACAATGGAAGAGTTTCAAAGCAATTTTAAACTTCAGCAGAATTCCGAGAACAATGGAAGAGTTCTGAAGCATTATTAAACATCAGCAGAATTTCAAGAATAATGGAAGAGTTCCGAAGCATTTTTAAACGTCTGCAGAATTCCGAGAACAATGGAAGAGTTCCGAAGGATTTTTAAATGTCAGCAGAATTCCCAGAACAATGGAAGAGTTCCGAAGGATTTTTAAACGTCAGCGGAATTCTGAGAACAATGGAAGAATTCCGAAGCATTTTTAAACGTCAGCGGAATTCCGAGAACAATGGAAGAGTTCCGAAGAATTTTTAAATGTCAGCGAATTTCGAGAACCATGGAAGAGTTCCGAAGGATTTTTAAACATCAGCGGAATTCCGTGAACATTGGAAGAGTTCCGAAGCATTTTTAAACTTCAGTGGAATTCTGAGAACAATGGAAGAGTTATGTAGCATTTTTGAACATCAGCAGAATTTCCAGAATAATGGAAGAGTTCCGAAGCATTTTTAAACGTCTGCAGAATTCCGAGAACAATGGAAGATTTCCGAAGGATTTTTAAATGTCAGCAGAATTCCCAGAACAATGGAAGAGTTCCGAAGGATTTTTAAACGTCAGCGGAATTCCGAGAACAATGGAAGAGTTCAGAAGCATTTTTAAACTCCGGCGGATTTCCGAGAACAATGGAAGTGTTCAGAAGCATTTTTAAACTTCAGCGTAATTCTGAGAACAATGGAAGGGTTCAGAAGCATTTTTAAACTTCAGCAGAATTCCGAAAACAATGCAAGAGTTGCAATGCATTTTTAAACGTCAGCAGAATTCCGAGAAAACTGGAAGAGTTCCGAAGAATTTTTAAATGTCAGCAGAATTTCGAGAACAATGGAAGAGTTCCGAAGCATTTTTAAACATCAGCAGAATTCTGGGAACAATGGAAGAGTTCCGAAGCATTTTTAAACTTTAGCAGAATTCCGAGAAAAATCGATGAGTTCGGAAGCATTTTTAAACGTCAGCAGAATTCCGGGAACAATGGAACAGTTCCGAAGAATTTTTAAACGTCAGTGGAATTCCTTGAACAATGAAAGAGATCAGAAGCATTTTTAAACTTCAAAAGAATTCCGGGAACAATGGAAGAGTTCCGAAGCATTTTTAAATGTCAGCAGAATTCCGAGAACAATGGTTGAGTTCCGAAGCATTTTTAAACATCAGCAGAATTCCAGGAACAATGGAAGAGTTCCGAAGCATTTTTAAACTTCGGCGGAGTTCCGAGAACAATGGAAATTTTCCGAAGTATTTTTAAACGCCAGCGGGATTCCGAGAACAATGGAAGAGTTCCGAAGCATTTTTAAACGTCTGCAGAATTCCGAGAACAATGGAAGAATTCCGTAGCATTGTTAAACTTCAGAAGAATTCCAGGAACAATGGAAGAGTTCCAAAGCATTTTTAAACTTCAGAAGAATTCCAGGAACAATGGAAGAGTTCCGAAGCATTTTTAAACTTCGGCGTAATTCTGAGAACAATGGAAGGGTTCAGAAGCATTTTTAAACTTCAGCAGAATTCCGAAAACAATGCAAGAGTTGCAATGCATTTTTAAACGTCAGCAGAATTCCGAGAAAAATGGAAGAGTTCCGAAGCATTTTTAAATGTCAGCAGAATTTCGAGAACAATGGAAGAGTTCCAAAGCATTTTTAAACTTCAGTGGAATTCTGAGAACAATGGAAGAGTTCCGTAGCATTTTTAAACTTCAGAAGAATTCCAGGAACAATGGAAGAGTTCCGAAGCATTTTCAAACGTCAGCAGAATTCCTTGAACAATGAAAGAGTTCGGAAGCATTTTTAAACGTCAGCAGTATTCCGGGAACAATGGAACAGTTCCGAAGAATTTTTAAACGTCAGTGGAATTCCTTGAACAATGAAAGAGATCAGAAGCATTTTTAAACTTCAAAAGAATTCCGGGAACAATGGAAGAGTTCCGAAGCATTTTTAAATGTCAGCAGAATTCCGAGAACAATGGAAGAGTACCGAAGCATTTTTAAACATCAGCAGAATTCTGGGAACAATGGAAGAGTTCCGAAGCATTTTTAAACTTTAGCGGAATTCCGAGAACAATGGATGAGTTCCGAAGCATTTTTAAACATCAGCAGAATTCCGGGAACAATGGAAGAGTTCTGAAGCATTTTTAAATGTCAGCAGAATTCTGAGAACAATGGAAGAGTTCCGAAGCATTTGTAAACATCAGCAGAATTCTGGGAACAATGGAAGAGTTCCGAAGCATTTTTAAACTTCAGCGGAATTCCGAGAACAATGGATGAGTTTCGAAGCATTTTTAAACATCAGCAGAATTCCGGGAACAATGGAAGAGTTCCGAAGCATTTTTAAACTTCAGAAGAATTCCAGGAACAATGGAAGAGTTCCAAAGCATTTTTAAACTTCAACGAATTCCAGGAACAATGGAAGAGTTCCAAAGCATTTTGAAACTTCAGAAGAATTCCAGGAACAATGGAAGAGTTCCAAAGCATTTTTAAACTTCAGCGGATTTCCGAGAACAATGGAAGTGTTCCGAAGTATTTTTAAACGCCAGCGGGATTTCGAGAACAATGGAAGTGTTCCGAAGTATTTTTAAACGCCAGCGGGATTTCGAGAACAATGGAAGAGTTCCGAAGCATTTTTAAACTTCAGCGGAATTCCGAGAACAATGGATGAGTTTCGAAGCATTTTTAAACATCAGCAGAATTCTGGGAACAATGGAAGAGTTCCGAAGCATTTTTAAACTTCAGAAGAATTCCAGGAACAATGGAAGAGTTCCAAAGCATTTTTAAACTTCAGAAGAATTCCAGGAACAATGTAAGAGTTCCGAAGCATTTTTAAACTTCGGCGGATTTCCGAGACCAATGGAAGTGTTCCGAAGTATTTTTAAACTCCAGCGGGATTCCGAGAACAATGGAAGAGTTCCGAAGCATTTTTAAACGTCTGCAGAATTCCGAGAACAATGGAAGAATTCCGAAGCATTTTTGAACGTCAGCGGAATTCCAAGAACAATGGAAGAGTTCGGAAGAATTTTTAAATGTCAGCGAATTCCGAGAACAATGGAAGAGTTCCGAAGCATTTTTAAACATTTGCAGAATTCCGAGAACAATGGAAGAGTTCCGTAGCATTTTTAAACTTCAGAAGAATTCCAGGAACAATGGAAGAGTTCCAAAGCATTTTGAAACTTCAGAAGAATTCCAGGAACAATGGAAGAGTTCCGAAGCATTTTTAAACTTCGGCGGAGTTCCGAGAACAAAGGAAGTTTTCCGAAGTATTTTTAAACGCCAGCGGGATTCCGAGAACAATGGAAGAGTTCCGAAGCATTTTTAAACGTCTGCAGAATTCCGAGAACAATGGAAGAGTTCCGTAGCATTGTTAAACTTCAGAAGAATTCCAGGAACAATGGAAGAGTTCCGAAGCATTTTTAAACGTCAGCAGAATTCCTTGAACAATGAAAGAGTTCGGAAGCATTTTTAAACGTCAGCAGAATTCCGGGAACAATGGAACAGTTCCGAATAATTTTTAAACCTCAGTGGAATTCCTTGAACAATGAAAGAGATCAGAAGCATTTTTAAACTTCAAAAGAATTCCGGGAACAATCGAAGAGTTCCGAAGCATTTTTAAATGTCAGCAGAATTCCGAGAACAATGGAAGAGTTCCGAAGCATTTTTAAACTTCAGAAGAATTCCAGGAACAATGGAAGAATTCCAAAGCATTTTTTAACTTCAGAAGAATTCCAGGAACAATGGAAGAGTTCCGAAGAATTTTTAAACTTCGGCGGATTTCCGAGAACAATGGAAGAGTTCCGAAGCATTTTTAAACGTCAGCGGAATTCCGAGAACAATGGAAGAGTTCCGAAGCATTTTTAAACATCAGCAGAATTCTGGGAACAATGGAAGAGTTCCGAAGCATTTTTAAACTTCAGAAGAATTCCAGGAACAATGGAAGAGTTCCAAAGCATTTTGAAACTTCAGAAGAATTCCAGGAACAATGGAAGAGTTCCTAAGCATTTTTAAACTTCAGCGGATTTCCGAGAACAATGGAAGTGTTCCGAAGTATTTTTAAACGCCAGCGGGATTCCGAGAACTAGGGAAGAGTTCCGAAGCATTTTTAAACGTTTGCAGAATTCCGAGAACAATGGAAGAGTTCCGTAGCATTTTTAAACTTCAGAAGAATTCCAGGAACAATGGAAGAGTTCCGAAGCATTTTTAAACGTCAGCAGAATTCCTTGAACAATGAAAGAATTCCGAAGCATTTTTAAACGTCAGCGGAATTCCAAGAACAATGGAAGAGTTCCGAAGAATTTTTAAATGTCTGCGAATTTCGAGAACCATGGAAGAGTTCTGAAGGATTTTTAAACATCAGCGGAATTCCGTGAACATTGGAAGAGTTCCGAAGCATTTTTAAACTTCAGTGGAATTCTGAGAACAATGGAAGAGTTATGTAGCATTTTTAAACTTCAGAAGAATTCCAGTAACAATGGAAGAGTTTCAAAGCAATTTTAAACTTCAGCAGAATTCCGAGAACAATGGAAGAGTTCTGAAGCATTTTTAAACATCAGCAGAATTTCCAGAATAATGGAAGAGTTCCGAAGCATTTTTAAACGTCTGCAGAATTCCGAGAACAATGGAAGAGTTCCGAAGGATTTTTAAATGTCAGCAGAATTCCCAGAACAATGGAGAGTTCCAAAAGATTTTTAAACGTCAGCGGAATTCCGAGAACAATGGAAGAGTTCAGAAGCATTTTTAAACTCCGGCGGATTTCCGAGAACAATGAAAGTGTTCAGAAGCATTTTTAAACTTCAGCGTAATTCTGAGAACAATGGAAGGGTTCAGAAGCATTTTTAAACTTCAGCAGAATTCCGAAAACAACGCAGGAGTTGCAATGCATTTTTAAACGTCAGCAGAATTCCGAGAAAAATGGAAGAGTTCCGAAGCATTTTTAAATGTCAGCAGAATTTCGAGAACAATGGAAGAGTTCCAAAGCATTTTTAAACTTCAGTGGAATTCTGAGAACAATGGAAGAGTTCCGTAGCATTTTTAAACTTCAGAAGAATTCCAGGAACAATGGAAGAGTTCCGAAGCATTTTCAAACGTCAGCAGAATTCCTTGAACAATGAAAGAGTTCGGAAGCATTTTTAAACGTCAGCAGTATTCCGGGAACAATGGAACAGTTCCGAAGAATTTTTAAACGTCAGTGGAATTCCTTGAACAATGAAAGAGATGAGAAGCATTTTTAAACTTCAAAAGAATTCCGGGAACAATGGAAGAGTTCCGAAGCATTTTTAAATATCAGCAGAATTCCGAGAACAATGGAAGAGTACCGAAGCATTTTTAAACATCAGCAGAATTCTGGGAACAATGGAAGAGTTCCGAAGCATTTTTAAACTTCAGCGGAATTCCGAGAACAATGGATGAGTTTCGAAGCATTTTTAAACATCAGCAGAATTCCGGGAACAATGGAAGAGTTCCGAAGCATTTTTAAACTTCAGAAG
Source organism: Phyllobates terribilis (assembly GCF_046119375.1). Classification (NCBI taxonomy): domain Eukaryota; kingdom Metazoa; phylum Chordata; class Amphibia; order Anura; family Dendrobatidae; genus Phyllobates; species Phyllobates terribilis. The sequence continues at coordinate 553,819,937 of NW_027362762.1, forward strand.
AATTCCAGGAACAATGGAAGAGTTCCAAAGCATTTTTAAACTTCAGAAGAATTCCAGGAACAATGGAAGAGTTCCGAAGCATTTTTAAACTTCGGCGGATTTCCGAGAACAATGGAAGTGCTTCGAAGTATTTTTAAACTCCAGCGGGATTCCGAGAACAATGGAAGAGTTCCGAACCATTTTTAAACGTCTGCAGAATTCCGAGAACAATGGAAGAATTCCGAAGAATTTTTAAACGTCAGCGGAATTCCAAGAACAATGGAAGAGTTCCGAAGAATTTTTAAATGTCAGCGAATTTCGAGAACCATGGAAGAGTTCTGAAGGATTTTTAAACATCAGCGGAATTCCGTGAACATTGGAAGAGTTTCGAAGCATTTTTAAACTTCAGTGGAATTCTGAGAACAATGGAAGAGTTATGTAGCATTTTTAAACTTCAGAAGAATTACAGTAACAATGGAAGAGTTTCAAAGCAATTTTAAACTTCAGCAGAATTCCGAGAACAATGGAAGAGTTCTGAAGCATTATTAAACATCAGCAGAATTTCAAGAATAATGGAAGAGTTCCGAAGCATTTTTAAACGTCTGCAGAATTCCGAGAACAATGGAAGAGTTCCGAAGGATTTTTAAATGTCAGCAGAATTCCCAGAACAATGGAAGAGTTCCGAAGGATTTTTAAACGTCAGCGGAATTCTGAGAACAATGGAAGAGCTCAGAAGCATTTTTAAGCTCCGGCGGATTTCCGAGAACAATGGAAGGGTTCAGAAGCATTTTTAAACTTCAGCAGAATTCCGAAAACAATGCAAGAGTTGCCATGCATTTTTAATCGTCAGCAGAATTCCGAGAAAAATGGAAGAGTTCCGAAGAATTTTTAAACGTCAGTGGAATTCCTTGAACAATGAAAGAGATCAGAAGCATTTTTAAACTTCAAAAGAATTCCGGGAACAATGGAAGAGTTCCGAAGCATTTTTAAATGTCAGCAGAATTCCGAGAACAATGGAAGAGTTCCAAAGGATTTTTAAACGTTTGCAGAATTCCGAGAACAATGGAAGAGTTCCGTAGCATTTTTAAACTTCAGAAGAATTCCAGGAACAATGGAAGAGTTCCGAAGCATTTTTAAACGTCAGCAGAATTCCTTGAACAATGAAAGAGTTCGGAAGCATTTTTAAACGTCAGCAGAATTCCGGGAACAATGGAACAGTTCCGAAGAATTTTTAAACGTCAGTGAAATTCCTTGAACAATGAAAGAGATCAGAAGTATTTTTAAACTTCAAAAGAATTCCGGGAACAATGGAAGAGTTCCGAAGCATTTTTAAATGTCAGCAGAATTCCGAGAACAATGGAAGAGTTCCGAAGCATTTTTAAACATCAGCAGAATTCTGGGAACAATGGAAGAGTTCCGAAGCATTTTTAAACTTCAGCGGAATTCCGAGAACAATGGATGAGTTCCGAAGCATTTTTAAACATCAGCAGAATTCCGGGAACAATGGAAGAGTTCCGAAGCATTTTTAAACTTCAGAAGAATTCCAGGAACAATGGAAGAGTTCCAAAGCATTTTTAAACTTCAGAAGAATTCCAGGAACAATGGAAGAGTTCCGAAGCATTTTTAAACTTCAGAAGAATTCCAGGAACAATGGAAGAGTTCCGAAGCATTTTTAAACTTCGGCGGATTTCCGAGAACAATGGAAGTGTTCAGAAGTATTTTTAAACTCCAGCGGGATTCCGAGAACAATGGAAGAGTTCCGAAGCATTTTTAAACGTCAGCAGAATTCCGGGAACAATGGAACAGTTCCAAAGAATTTTTAAACGTCAGTGGAATTCCTTGAACAATGAAAGATATCAGAAGCATTTTTAAACTTCAAAAGAATTCCGGGAACAATGGAAGAGTTCCGAAGCATTTTTAAATGTCAGCAGAATTTCGAGAACAATGGAAGAGTTCTGAAGCATTTTTAAACATCAGCAGAATTCTGGGAACAATGGAAGAATTCCGCAGCATTTTTAAACTTTAGCGGAATTCTGAGAACAATGGATGAGTTCGGAAGCATTTTTAAACGTCAGCAGAATTCCGGGAACAATGGAACAGTTCCGAAGAATTTTTAAACGTCAGTGGAATTCCTTGAACAATGAAAGAGATCAGAAGCATTTTTAAACTTCAAAAGAATTCCGGGAACAATGGAAGAGTTCCGAAGCATTTTTAAATGTCAGCAGATTTCCGAGAACAATGGAAGAGTTCCGAAGCATTTTTAAACATCAGCAGAATTCTGGGAACAATGGAAGAGTTCCGAAGCATTTTTAAACTTCAGCGGAATTCCGAGAACAATGGTTGAGTTCCGAAGCATTTTTAAACATCAGCAGAATTCCGGGAACAATGGAAGAGTTCCGAAGCATTTTTAAACTTCAAAAGAATTCCAGGAACAATGGAAGAGTTCCAAAGCATTTTTAAACTTCAGAAGAATTCCAGGAACAATGGAAGAGTTCCGGAGCATTTTTAAACTTCGGCGGATTTCCGAGAACAATGGAAGTGTTCCGAAGTATTTTTAAACGCCAGCGGAATTCCGAGAACAGTGGAAGAGTTACGAAGGATTATTAAATGTCAGCGGAATTCTGAGAACAATGGAAGAGTTCCAAAGCATTTTTAAACGTCAGCGGAATTCCTTGAACAATGAAAGAGATCGGAAGCATTTTTAAACGTCAGCAGAATTTCGGGACCAATGGAAGTTCCGAAGCATTTTTAAACGTCTGCAGAATTCCGAGAACAATGGAAGAATTCCGAAGCATTTTTAAACGTCAGCGGAATTCCGAGAACAATGGAAGAGTTCCGAAGAATTTTTAAATGTCAGCGAATTTCGAGAACCATGGAAGAGTTCCGAAGGATTTTTAAACATCAGCGGAATTCCGTGAACATTGGAAGAGTTCCGAAGCATTTTTAAACTTCAGTGGAATTCTGAGAACAATGGAAGAGTTATGTAGCATTTTTGAACATCAGCAGAATTTCCAGAATAATGGAAGAGTTCCGAAGCATTTTTAAACGTCTGCAGAATTCCGAGAACAATGGAAGATTTCCGAAGGATTTTTAAATGTCAGCAGAATTCCCAGAACAATGGAAGAGTTCCGAAGCATTTTTAAACTTTAGCGGAATTCCGAGAAAAATGGATGAGTTCGGAAGCATTTTTAAACGTCAGCAGAATTCCGGGAACAATGGAACAGTTCCGAAGAATTTTTAAACGTCAGTGGAATTCCTTGAACAATGAAAGAGATCAGAAGCATTTTTAAACTTCAAAAGAATTCCGGGAACAATGGAAGAGTTCCGAAGCATTTTTAAATGTCAGCAGAATTCCGAGAACAATGGAAGAGTTCCGAAGAATTTTTAAACATCAGCAGAATTCTGGGAACAAGGGAAGAGTTCCGAAGCATTTTTAAACTTCAGCGGAATTCCGAGAACAATGGTTGAGTTCCGAAGCATTTTTAAACATCAGCAGAATTCCAGGAACAATGGAAGAGTTCCGAAGCATTTTTAAACTTTGGCGGAGTTCCGAGAACAATGGAAGTTTTCCGAAGTATTTTTAAACGCCAGCGGGATTCCGAGAACAATGGAAGAGTTCCGAAGCATTTTTAAACATCTGCAGAATTCCGAGAACAATGGAAGAATTCCGTAGCATTGTTAAACTTCAGAAGAATTCCAGGAACAATGGAAGAGTTCCAAAGCATTTTTAAACTTCAGAAGAATTCCCGGAACAATGGAAGAGTTCCGAAGCATTTTTAAACTTCGGCGTAATTCTGAGAACAATGGAAGGGTTCAGAAGCATTTTTAAACTTCAGCAGAATTCCGAAAACAATGCAAGAGTTGCAATGCATTTTTAAACGTCAGCAGAATTCCGAGAAAAATGGAAGAGTTCCGAAGCATTTTTAAATGTCAGCAGAATTTCGAGAACAATGGAAGAGTTCCAAAGCATTTTTAAACTTCAGTGGAATTCTGAGAACAATGGAAGAGTTCCGTAGCATTTTTAAACTTCAGAAGAATTCCAGGAACAATGGAAGAGTTCCGAAGCATTTTCAAACGTCAGCAGAATTCCTTGAACAATGAAAGAGTTCGGAAGCATTTTTAAACGTCAGCAGTATTCCGGGAACAATGGAACAGTTCCGAAGAATTTTTAAACGTCAGTGGAATTCCTTGAACAATGAAAGAGATCAGAAGCATTTTTAAACTTCAAAAGAATTCCGGGAACAATGGAAGAGTTCCGAAGCATTTTTAAATGTCAGCAGAATTCCGAGAACAATGGAAGAGTACCGAAGCATTTTTAAACATCAGCAGAATTCTGGGAACAATGGAAGAGTTCCGAAGCATTTTTAAACTTTAGCGGAATTCCGAGAACAATGGATGAGTTCCGAAGCATTTTTAAACATCAGCAGAATTCCGGGAACAATGGAAGAGTTCTGAAGCATTTTTAAATGTCAGCAGAATTCTGAGAAGAATGGAAGAGCTCCGAAGCATTTTTAAACATCAGCAGAATTCTGGGAACAATGGAAGAGTTCCGAAGCATTTTTAAACTTCAGCGGAATTCCGCGAACAATGGATGAGTTTCGAAGCATTTTTAAACATCAGCAGAATTCCGGGAACAATGGAAGAGTTCCGAAGCATTTTTAAACTTCAGAAGAATTCCAGGAACAATGGAAGAGTTCCAAAGCATTTTTAAACTTCAACGAATTCCAGGAACAATGGAAGAGTTCCAAAGCATTTTGAAACTTCAGAAGAATTCCAGGAACAATGGAAGAGTTCCGAAGCATTTTTAAACTTCAGCGGATTTCCGAGAACAATGGAAGTGTTCCGAAGTATTTTTAAACGCCAGCGGGATTTCGAGAACAATGGAAGTGTTCCAAAGTATTTTTAAACGCCAGCGGGATTTCGAGAACAATGGAAGAGTTCCGAAGCATTTTTAAACATCAGCAGAATTCCGGGAACAATGGAAGAGTTCCGAAGGATTTTTAAACTTCAGAAGAATTCCAGGAACAATGGAAGAGTTCCAAAGCATTTTTAAACTTCAGAAGAATTCCAGGAACAATGTAAGAGTTCCGAAGCATTTTTAAACTTCGGCGGATTTCCGAGAACAATTGAAGTGTTCCGAAGTATTTTTAAACTCCAGCGGGATTCCGAGAACAATGGAAGAGTTCCGAAGCATTTTTAAACGTCTGCAGAATTCCGAGAACAATGGAAGAATTCCGAAGCATTTTTAAACGTCAGCGGAATTCCAAGAACAATGGAAGAGTTCGGAAGAATTTTTAAATGTCAGCGAATTCCGAGAACAATGGAAGAGTTCCGTAGCATTTTTAAACTTCAGAAGAATTCCAGGAACAATGGAAGAGTTCCAAAGCATTTTGAAACTTCAGAAGAATTCCAGGAACAATGGAAGATTTCCGAAGCATTTTTAAACTTCGGCGGAGTTCCGAGAACAATGGAAGTTTTCCGAAGTATTTTTAAACGCCAGCGGGATTCTGAGAACAATGGAAGAGTTCCGAAGCATTTTTAAACGTCTGCAGAATTCCGAGAACAATGGAAGAGTTCCGTAGCATTGTTAAACTTCAGAAGAATTCCAGGAACAATGGAAGAGTTCCGAAGCATTTTTAAACGTCAGCAGAATTCCTTGAACAATGGAAGAGTTCCGAAGCATTTTTAAACGTCAGCAGAATTCCTTGAACAATGAAAGAGTTCGGAAGCATTTTTAAACGTCAGCAGAATTCCGGGAACAATGGAACAGTTCCGAATAATTTTTAAACGTCAGTGGAATTCCTTGAACAATGAAAGAGATCAGAAGCATTTTTAAACTTCAAAAGAATTCCGGGAACAATCGAAGAGTTCCGAAGCATTTTTAAACTTCAGCGGAAATCCGAGAACAATGGATGAGTTTCGAAGCATTTTTAAACATCAGCAGAATTCCGGGAACAATGGAAGAGTTCCGAAGCATTTTTAAACTTCAGAAGAATTCCAGGAACAATGGAAGAGTTCCAAAGCATTTTTAAACTTCAGAAGAATTCCAGGAACAATGGAAGAGTTCCGAAGCATTTTTAAATGTCAGCAGAATTCCGAGAACAATGGAAGAGTTCCGAAGCATTTTTAAACATCAGCAGAATTCTGGGAACAATGGAAGAGTTCCGAAGCATTTTTAAACTTCAGCGGAATTCCGAGAACAATGGTTGAGTTCCGAAGCATTTTTAAACATCAGCAGAATTCCGGGAACAATGGAAGAGTTCCGAAGCATTTTTAAACTTCAAAAGAATTCCAGGAACAATGGAAGAGTTCCAAAGCATTTTTAAACTTCAGAAGAATTCCAGGAACAATGGAAGAGTTCCGGAGCATTTTTAAACTTCGGCGGATTTCCGAGAACAATGGAAGTGTTCCGAAGTATTTTTAAACGCCAGCGGAATTCCGAGAACAGTGGAAGAGTTCCGAAGGATTATTAAATGTCAGCGGAATTCTGAGAACAATGGAAGAGTTCCAAAGCATTTTTAAACGTCAGCGGAATTCCTTGAACAATGAAAGAGATCGGAAGCATTTTTAAACGTCAGCAGAATTTCGGGACCAATGGAAGTTCCGAAGCATTTTTAAACGTCTGCAGAATTCCGAGAACAATGGAAGAATTCCGAAGCATTTTTAAACGTCAGCGGAATTCCGAGAACAATGGAAGAGTTCCGAAGAATTTTTAAATGTCAGCGAATTTCGAGAACCATGGAAGAGTTCCGAAGGATTTTTAAACATCAGCGGAATTCCGTGAACAATGGAAGAGTTCCGAAGCATTTTTAAACTTCAGCGGAATTCCGAGAACAATGGATGAGTTTCGAAGCATTTTTAAACATCAGCAGAATTCCGGGAACAATGGAAGAGTTCCGAAGCATTTTTAAACTTCAGAAGAATTCCAGGAACAATGGAAGAGTTCCAAAGCATTTTTAAACTTCAACGAATTCCAGGAACAATGGAAGAGTTCCAAAGCATTTTGAAACTTCAGAAGAATTCCAGGAACAAGGGAAGAGTTCCGAAGCATTTTTAAACTTCAGCGGATTTCCGAGAACAATGGAAGTGTTCCGAAGTATTTTTAATCGCCAGCGGGATTTCGAGAACAATGGAAGTGTTCCGAAGTATTTTTAAACGCCAGCGGGATTTCGAGAACAATGGAAGAGTTCCGAAGCATTTTTAAACGTCTGCAGAATTCCGAGAACAATGGAAGAATTCCGAAGCATTTTTAAACGTCAGCGGAATTCCAAGAACAATGGAAGAGTTCGGAAGAATTTTTAAATGTCAGCGAATTCCGAGAACAATGGAAGAGTTCCGAAGCATTTTTAAACATTTGCAGAATTCCGAGAACAATGGAAGAGTTCCGTAGCATTTTTAAACTTCAGAAGAATTCCAGGAACAATGGAAGAGTTCCAAAGCATTTTGAAACTTCAGAAGAATTCCAGGAACAATGGAAGAGTTCCGAAGCATTTTTAAACTTCGGCGGAGTTCCGAGAACAATGGAAGTTTTCCGAAGTATTTTTAAACTCCAGCGGGATTCCGAGAAAAATGGAAGAGTTCCGAAGCATTTTTAAACGTCTGCAGAATTCCGAGAACAATGGAAGAATTCCGAAGCATTTTTAAACGTCAGCGGAATTCCAAGAACAATGGAAGAGTTCGGAAGAATTTTTAAATGTCAGCGAATTCCGAGAACAATGGAAGAGTTCCGAAGCATTTTTAAACATTTGCAGAATTCCGAGAACAATGAAAGAGTTCGGAAGCATTTTTAAACGTCAGCAGAATTCCGGGAACAATGGAACAGTTCCGAATAATTTTTAAACGTCAGTGGAATTCCTTGAACAATGAAAGAGATCAGAAGCATTTTTAAACTTCAAAAGAATTCCGGGAACAATCGAAGAGTTCCGAAGCATTTTTAAATGTCAGCAGAATTCCGAGAACAATGGAAGAGTTCCGAAGCATTTTTAAACGTCAGTGGAATTCCTTGAACAATGAAAGAGATCAGAAGCATTTTTAAACTTCAAAAGAATTCCGGGAACAATCGAAGAGTTCCGAAGCATTTTTAAATGTCAGCAGAATTCCGAGAACAATGGAAGAGTTCCGAAGCATTTTTAAACATCAGCAGAATTCTGGGAACAATGGAAGAGTTCCGAAGCATTTTTAAACTTCAGCGGAATTCCGAGAACAATGGATGAGTTCCGAAGCATTTTTAAACATCAGCAGAATTCCGGGAACAATGGAAGAGTTCCGAAGCATTTTTAAACTTCAGAAGAATTCCAGGAACAATGGAAGAATTCCAAAGCATTTTTTAACTTCAGAAGAATTCCAGGAACAATGGAAGAGTTCCGAAGCATTTTTTAACTTCAGAAGAATTCCAGGAACAATGGAAGAGTTCCGAAGCATTTTTAAACTTCGGCGGATTTCCGAGAACAATGGAAGAGTTCCGAAGCATTTTTAAACGTCAGCGGAATTCCTTGAACAATGAAAGAGATCGGAAGCATTTTTAAACGTCAGCAGAATTTCGGGAACAATGGAAGAGTTTCGAAGCATTTTTAAACATCTGCAGAATTCCGAGAACAATGGAAGAATTCCGAAGCATTTTTAAACGTCAGCGGAATTCCGAGAACAATGGAAGAGTTCCGAAGAATTTTTAAATGTCAGCGAATTTCGAGAACCATGGAAGAGTTCCGAAGCATTTTTAAACGTCTGCAGAATTCCGAGAACAATGGAAGAGTTCCGAAGGATTTTTAAATGTCAGCAGAATTCCCAGAACAATGGAAGAGTTCCGAAGGATTTTTAAACGTCAGCGGAATTCCGAGAACAATGGAAGAGTTCCGAAGCATTTTTAAACTTCAGCGGAATTCCGAGAACAATGGATGAGTTTCGAAGCATTTTTAAACATCAGCAGAATTCCGGGAACAATGGAAGAGTTCCGAAGCATTTTTAAACTTCAGAAGAATTCCAGGAACAATGGAAGAGTTCCAAAGCATTTTTAAACTTCAGAAGAATTCCAGGAACAATGTAAGAGTTCCGAAGCATTTTTAAACTTCGGCGGATTTCCGAGAACAATGGAAGTGTTCCGAAGTATTTTTAAACTCCAGCGGGATTCCGAGAACAATGGAAGAGTTCCGAAGCATTTTTAAACGTCTGCAGAATTCCGAGAACAATGGAAGAATTCCGAAGCATTTTTAAATGTCAGCGGAATTCCAAGAACAATGGAAGAGTTCGGAAGAATTTTTAAATGTCAGCGAATTTCGAGAACCATGGAAGAGTTCTGAAGGATTTTTAAACGTCTGCAGAATTCCGAGAACAATGGAAGAGTTCCGAAGGATTTTTAAATGTCAGCAGAATTCCCAGAACAATGGAAGAGTTCCGAAGGATTTTTAAACGTCAGCGGAATTCCGAGAACAATGGAAGAGTTCCGAAGCATTTTTAAACTTCAGCGGAATTCCGAGAACAATGGATGAGTTTCGAAGCATTTTTAAACGTCAGCAGAATTTCGGGAACAATGGAAGAGTTTCGAAGCATTTTTAAACATCTGCAGAATTCCGAGAACAATGGAAGAATTCCGAAGCATTTTTAAACGTCAGCGGAATTCCGAGAACAATGGAAGAGTTCCGAAGAATTTTTAAATGTCAGCGAATTTCGAGAACCATGGAAGAGTTCCGAAGCATTTTTAAACGTCTGCAGAATTCCGAGAACAATGGAAGAGTTCCGAAGGATTTTTAAATGTCAGCAGAATTCCCAGAACAATGGAAGAGTTCCGAAGGATTTTTAAACGTCAGCGGAATTCCGAGAACAATGGAAGAGTTCCAAAGCATTTTTAAACTTCAGCGGAATTCCGAGAACAATGGATGAGTTTCGAAGCATTTTTAAACATCAGCAGAATTCCGGGAACAATGGAAGAGTTCCGAAGCATTTTTAAACTTCAGAAGAATTCCAGGAACAATGGAAGAGTTCCAAAGCATTTTTAAACTTCAGAAGAATTCCAGGAACAATGTAAGAGTTCCGAAGCATTTTTAAACTTCGGCGGATTTCCGAGAACAATGGAAGTGTTCCGAAGTATTTTTAAACTCCAGCGGGATTCCGAGAACAATGGAAGAGTTCCGAAGCATTTTTAAACGTCTGCAGAATTCCGAGAACAATGGAAGAATTCCGAAGCATTTTTAAATGTCAGCGGAATTCCAAGAACAATGGAAGAGTTCGGAAGAATTTTTAAATGTCAGCGAATTTCGAGAACCATGGAAGAGTTCTGAAGGATTTTTAAACATCAGCGGAATTCCGTGAACATTGGAAGAGTTCCGAAGCATTTTTAAACTTCAACGGAGTTCCGAGAACAATGGAAGTTTTCCGAAGTATTTTTAAACGCCAGCGGGATTCCGAGAACAATGGAAGAGTTCCGAAGCATTTTTAAACGTCTGCAGAATTCCGAGAACAATGAAAGAGTTCGGAAGCATTTTTAAACGTCAGCAGAATTCCGGGAACAATGGAACAGTTCCGAATAATTTTTAAACGTCAGTGGAATTCCTTGAACAATGAAAGAGATCAGAAGCATTTTTAAACTTCAAAAGAATTCCGAGAACAATGGAAGAGTCCCGAAGGATTTTTAAATGTCAGCAGAATTCCGAGAACAATGGAAGAGTTCCGAAGCATTTTTAAACATCAGCAGAATTCTGGGAACAATGGAAGAGTTCCGTAGCATTTTTAAACTTCAGAAGAATTCCAGGAACAATGGAAGAGTTCCAAAGCATTTTGAAACTTCAGAAGAATTCCAGGAACAATGGAAGAGTTCCGAAGCATTTTTAAACTTCGGCGGAGTTCCGAGAACAATGGAAGTTTTCCGAAGTATTTTTAAACGCCAGCGGGATTCCGAGAACAATGGAAGAGTTCCGAAGCATTTTTAAACGTCTGCAGAATTCCGAGAACAATGGAAGAGTTCCGTAGCATTGTTAAACTTCAGAAGAATTCCAGGAACAATGGAAGAGTTCCGAAGCATTTTTAAACGTCAGCAGAATTCCTTGAACAATGAAAGAGTTCGGAAGCATTTTTAAACGTCAGCAGAATTCCGGGAACAATGGAACAGTTCCGAATAATTTTTAAACGTCAGTGGAATTCCTTGAACAATGAAAGAGATCAGAAGCATTTTTAAACTTCAAAAGAATTCCGGGAACAATCGAAGAGTTCCGAAGCATTTTTAAATGTCAGCAGAATTCCGAGAACAATGGAAGAGTTCCGAAGCATTTTTAAACATCAGCAGAATTCTGGGAACAATGGAAGAGTTCCGAAGCATTTTTAAACTTCAGCGGAATTCCGAGAACAATGGATGAGTTCCGAAGCATTTTTAAACATCAGCAGAATTCTGGGAACAATGGAAGAGTTCCGAAGCATTTTTAAACTTCAGAAGAATTCCAGGAACAATGGAAGAATTCCAAAGCATTTTTTAACTTCAGAAGAATTCCAGGAACAATGGAAGAGTTCCGAAGCATTTTTTAACTTCAGAAGAATTCCAGGAACAATGGAAGAGTTCCGAAGCATTTTTAAACTTCGGCGGATTTCCGAGAACAATGGAAGAGTTCCGAAGCATTTTTAAACGTCAGCGGAATTCCTTGAACAATGAAAGAGATCGGAAGCATTTTTAAACGTCAGCAGAATTTCGGGAACAATGGAAGAGTTTCGAAGCATTTTTAAACATCTGCAGAATTCCGAGAACAATGGAAGAATTCCGAAGCATTTTTAAACGTCAGCGGAATTCCGAGAACAATGGAAGAGTTCCGAAGAATTTTTAAATGTCAGCGAATTTCGAGAACCATGGAAGAGTTCCGAAGCATTTTTAAACGTCTGCAGAATTCCGAGAACAATGGAAGAGTTCCGAAGGATTTTTAAATGTCAGCAGAATTCCCAGAACAATGGAAGAGTTCCGAAGGATTTTTAAACGTCAGCGGAATTCCGAGAACAATGGAAGAGTTCCGAAGCATTTTTAAACTTCAGCGGAATTCCGAGAACAATGGATGAGTTTCGAAGCATTTTTAAACATCAGCAGAATTCCGGGAACAATGGAAGAGTTCCGAAGCATTTTTAAACTTCAGAAGAATTCCAGGAACAATGGAAGAGTTCCAAAGCATTTTTAAACTTCAGAAGAATTCCAGGAACAATGTAAGAGTTCCGAAGCATTTTTAAACTTCGGCGGATTTCCGAGAACAATGGAAGTATTCCGAAGTATTTTTAAACTCCAGCGGGATTCCGAGAACAATGGAAGAGTTCCGAAGCATTTTTAAACGTCTGCAGAATTCCGAGAACAATGGAAGAATTCCGAAGCATTTTTAAATGTCAGCGGAATTCCAAGAACAATGGAAGAGTTCGGAAGAATTTTTAAATGTCAGCGAATTTCGAGAACCATGGAAGAGTTCTGAAGGATTTTTAAACATCAGCGGAATTCCGTGAACATTGGAAGAGTTCCGAAGCATTTTTAAACTTCAACGGAGTTCCGAGAACAATGGAAGTTTTCCGAAGTATTTTTAAACGCCAGCGGGATTCCGAGAACAATGGAAGAGTTCCGAAGCATTTTTAAACGTCTGCAGAATTCCGAGAACAATGAAAGAGTTCGGAAGCATTTTTAAACGTCAGCAGAATTCCGGGAACAATGGAACAGTTCCGAATAATTTTTAAACGTCAGTGGAATTCCTTGAACAATGAAAGAGATCAGAAGCATTTTTAAACTTCAAAAGAATTCCGGGAACAATGGAAGAGTTCCGAAGGATTTTTAAATGTCAGCAGAATTCCGAGAACAATGGAAGAGTTCCGAAGCATTTTTAAACATCAGCAGAATTCTGGGAACAATGGAAGAGTTCCGTAGCATTTTTAAACTTCAGAAGAATTCCAGGAACAATGGAAGAGTTCCAAAGCATTTTGAAACTTCAGAAGAATTCCAGGAACAATGGAAGAGTTCCGAAGCATTTTTAAACTTCGGCGGAGTTCCGAGAACAATGGAAGTTTTCCGAAGTATTTTTAAACGCCAGCGGGATTCCGAGAACAATGGAAGAGTTCCGAAGCATTTTTAAACGTCTGCAGAATTCCGAGAACAATGGAAGAGTTCCGTAGCATTGTTAAACTTCAGAAGAATTCCAGGAACAATGGAAGAGTTCCGAAGCATTTTTAAACGTCAGCAGAATTCCTTGAACAATGAAAGAGTTCGGAAGCATTTTTAAACGTCAGCAGAATTCCGGGAACAATGGAACAGTTCAGAATAATTTTTAAACGTCAGTGGAATTCCTTGAACAATGAAAGAGATCAGAAGCATTTTTAAACTTCAAAAGAATTCCGGGAACAATCGAAGAGTTCCGAAGCATTTTTAAATGTCAGCAGAATTCCGAGAACAATGGAAGAGTTCCGAAGCATTTTTAAACATCAGCAGAATTCTGGGAACAATGGAAGAGTTCCGAAGCATTTTTAAACTTCAGCGGAATTCCGAGAACAATGGATGAGTTCCGAAGCATTTTTAAACATCAGCAGAATTCCGGGAACAATGGAAGAGTTCCGAAGCATTTTTAAACTTCAGAAGAATTCCAGGAACAATGGAAGAATTCCAAAGCATTTTTTAACTTCAGAAGAATTCCAGGAACAATGGAAGAGTTCCGAAGCATTTTTAAACTTCGGCGCATTTCCGAGAACAATGGAAGAGTTCCGAAGCATTTTTAAACGTCAGCGGAATTCCTTGAACAATGAAAGAGATCGGAAGCATTTTTAAACGTCTGCAGAATTCCGAGAACAATGGAAGAGTTCCGAAGGATTTTTAAATGTCAGCAGAATTCCCAGAACAATGGAAGAGTTCCGAAGGATTTTTAAACGTCAGCGGAATTCCGAGAACAATGGAAGAGTTCCGAAGCATTTTTAAACTTCAGCGGAATTCCGAGAACAATGGATGAGTTTCGAAGCATTTTTAAACATCAGCAGAATTCCGGGAACAATGGAAGAGTTCCGAAGCATTTTTAAACTTCAGAAGAATTCCAGGAACAATGGAAGAGTTCCGAAGCATTTTTAAACTTCGGCGGATTTCCGAGAACAATGGAAGTGTTCCGAAGTATTTTTAAACTCCAGCGGGATTCCGAGAACAATGGAAGAGTTCCGAAGCATTTTTAAACGTCTGCAGAATTCCGAGAACAATGGAAGAATTCCGAAGCATTTTTAAACGTCAGCGGAATTCCAAGAACAATGGAAGAGTTCGGAAGAATTTTTAAATGTCAGCGAATTTCGAGAACCATGGAAGAGTTCTGAAGGATTTTTAAACATCAGCGGAATTCCGTGAACATTGGAAGAGTTCCGAAGCATTTTTAAACTTCAGAAGATTTCCAGGAACAATGGAAGAGTTCCAAAGCATTTTGAAACTTCAGAAGAATTCCAGGAACAATGGAAGAGTTCCGAAGCATTTTTAAACTTCAGCGGATTTCCGAGAACAATGGAAGTGTTCCGAAGTATTTTTAAAACGCCAGCGGGATTCCGAGAACAATGGAAGAGTTCCGAAGCATTTTTAAACATTTGCAGAATTCCGAGAACAATGGAAGAGTTCCGTAGCATTTTTAAACTTCAGAAGAATTCCAGGAACAATGGAAGAGCTCCAAAGCATTTTGAAACTTCAGAAGAATTCCAGGAACAATGGAAGAGTTCCGAAGCATTTTTAAACTTCAACGGAGTTCCGAGAACAATGGAAGTTTTCTGAAGTATTTTTAAATGCCAGCGGGATTCCGAGAACAATGGAAGAGTTCCGAAGCATTTTTAAACGTCTGCAGAATTCCGAGAACAATGAAAGAGTTCGGAAGCATTTTTAAACGTCAGCAGAATTCCGGGAACAATGGAACAGTTCCGAATAATTTTTAAACGTCAGTGGAATTCCTTGAACAATGAAAGAGATCAGAAGCATTTTTAAACTTCAAAAGAATTCCGGGAACAATGGAAGAGTTCCGAAGCATTTTTAAATGTCAGCAGAATTCCGAGAACAATGGAAGAGTTCCGAAGCATTTTTAAACATCAGCAGAATTCTGGGAACAATGGAAGAGTTCCGAAGCATTTTTAAACTTCAGCGGAATTCTGAGAACAATGGATGAGTTCCGAAGCATTTTTAAACATCAGCAGAATTCCGGGAACAATGGAAGAGTTCCGAAGCATTTTTAAACTTCAGAAGAATTCCAGGAACAATGGAAGAATTCCAAAGCATTTTTTAACTTCAGAAGAATTCCAGGAACAATGGAAGAGTTCCGAAGCATTTTTAAACTTCGGCGGATTTCCGAGAACAATGGAAGAGTTCCGAAGCATTTTTAAACGTCAGCGGAATTCCTTGAACAATGAAAGAGATCGGAAGCATTTTTAAACGTCAGCAGAATTTCGGGAACAATGGAAGAGTTTCGAAGCATTTTTAAACATCTGCAGAATTCCGAGAACAATGGAAGAATTCCGAAGCATTTTTAAACGTCAGCGGAATTCCGAGAACAATGGAAGAGTTCCGAAGAATTTTTAAATGTCAGCGAATTACGAGAACCATGGAAGAGTTCCGAAGGATTTTTAAACATCAGCAGAATTCCGTGAACATTGGAAGAGTTCTGAAGCATATTTAAACATCAGCAGAATTTCCAGAATAATGGAAGAGTTCCGAAGCATTTTTAAACGTCTGCAGAATTCCGAGAACAATGGAAGAGTTCCGAAGGATTTTTAAATGTCAGCAGAATTCCCAGAACAATGGAAGAGTTCCGAAGGATTTTTAAACGTCAGCGGAATTCCGAGAACAATGGAAGAGTTCAGAAGCATTTTTAAACTCTGGCGGATTTCCGAGAACAATGGAAGTGTTCAGAAGCATTTTTAAACTTCAGCGTAATTCTGAGAACAATGGAAGAGTTCCGAAGCATTTTTAAACGTTTGCAGAATTCCGAGAAAAATGGAAGAGTTCCGAAGCATTTTTAAATGTCAGCAGAATTTCGAGAACAATGGAAGAGTGCCGAAGCATTTTTAAACGTCAGCAGTATTCCGGGAACAATGGAACAGTTCCGAAGAATTTTTAAACGTCAGTGGAATTCCTTGAACAATGAAAGAGATCAGAAGCATTTTTAAACTTCAAAAGAATTCCGGGAACAATGGAAGAGTTCCGAAACATTTTTAAATGTCAGCAGAATTCCGAGAACAATGGAAGAGTTCCGAAGCATTTTTAAACATCAGCAGAATTCTGGGAACAATGGAAGAGTTCCGAAACATTTTTAAACTTTAGCGGATTTCCGAGAACAATGGATGAGTTCGGAAGCATTTTTAAACTTCAGAAGAATTCCAGGAACAATGGAAGAGTTCCAAAGCATTTTTAAACTTCAGAAGAATTCCAGGAACAATGGAAGAGTTCCGAAGCATTTTTAAACTTCGGCGGATTTCCAATAACAATGGAAGTGTTCCGAAGTATTTTTAAACCCCAGCGTAATTCCGAGAACAGTGGAAGAGTTCCGAAGGATTATTAAATGTCAGCTGAATTCTGAGAACAATGGAAGAGTTCCGAAGCATTTTTAAACGTCAGCGGAATTCCTTGAACAATGAAAGAGATCGGAAGCATTTTTAAACGTCAGCAGAATTTGGGGAACAATGGAAGAGTTCCGAAGCATTTTTAAACGTCTGCAGAATTCCGAGAACAATAGAAGAATTCCGAAGCATTTTTAAATGTCAGCGGAATTCCAAGAACAATGGAAGAGTTCGGAAGAATTTTTAAATGTCAGCGAATTTCGAGAACCATGGAAGAGTTCTGAAGGATTTTTAAACATCAGCGGAATTCCGTGAACATTGGAAGAGTTCCGAAGCATTTTTAAACTTCAACGGAGTTCCGAGAACAATGGAAGTTTTCCGAAGTATTTTTAAACGCCAGCGGGATTCCGAGAACAATGGAAGAGTTCCGAAGCATTTTTAAACGTCTGCAGAATTCCGAGAACAATGAAAGAGTTCGGAAGCATTTTTAAACGTCAGCAGAATTCCGGGAACAATGGAACAGTTCCGAATAATTTTTAAACGTCAGTGGAATTCCTTGAACAATGAAAGAGATCAGAAGCATTTTTAAACTTCAAAAGAATTCCGGGAACAATGGAAGAGTTCCGAAGGATTTTTAAATGTCAGCAGAATTCCGAGAACAATGGAAGAGTTCCGAAGCATTTTTAAACATCAGCAGAATTCTGGGAACAATGGAAGAGTTCCGTAGCATTTTTAAACTTCAGAAGAATTCCAGGAACAATGGAAGAGTTCCAAAGCATTTTGAAACTTCAGAAGAATTCCAGGAACAATGGAAGAGTTCCGAAGCATTTTTAAACTTCGGCGGAGTTCCGAGAACAATGGAAGTTTTCCGAAGTATTTTTAAACGCCAGCGGGATTCCGAGAACAATGGAAGAGTTCCGAAGCATTTTTAAACGTCTGCAGAATTCCGAGAACAATGGAAGAGTTCCGTAGCATTGTTAAACTTCAGAAGAATTCCAGGAACAATGGAAGAGTTCCGAAGCATTTTTAAACGTCAGCAGAATTCCTTGAACAATGAAAGAGTTCGGAAGCATTTTTAAACGTCAGCAGAATTCCGGGAACAATGGAACAGTTCAGAATAATTTTTAAACGTCAGTGGAATTCCTTGAACAATGAAAGAGATCAGAAGCATTTTTAAACTTCAAAAGAATTCCGGGAACAATCGAAGAGTTCCGAAGCATTTTTAAATGTCAGCAGAATTCCGAGAACAATGGAAGAGTTCCGAAGCATTTTTAAACATCAGCAGAATTCTGGGAACAATGGAAGAGTTCCGAAGCATTTTTAAACTTCAGCGGAATTCCGAGAACAATGGATGAGTTCCGAAGCATTTTTAAACATCAGCAGAATTCCGGGAACAATGGAAGAGTTCCGAAGCATTTTTAAACTTCAGAAGAATTCCAGGAACAATGGAAGAATTCCAAAGCATTTTTTAACTTCAGAAGAATTCCAGGAACAATGGAAGAGTTCCGAAGCATTTTTAAACTTCGGCGCATTTCCGAGAACAATGGAAGAGTTCCGAAGCATTTTTAAACGTCAGCGGAATTCCTTGAACAATGAAAGAGATCGGAAGCATTTTTAAACGTCTGCAGAATTCCGAGAACAATGGAAGAGTTCCGAAGGATTTTTAAATGTCAGCAGAATTCCCAGAACAATGGAAGAGTTCCGAAGGATTTTTAAACGTCAGCGGAATTCCGAGAACAATGGAAGAGTTCCGAAGCATTTTTAAACTTCAGCGGAATTCCGAGAACAATGGATGAGTTTCGAAGCATTTTTAAACATCAGCAGAATTCCGGGAACAATGGAAGAGTTCCGAAGCATTTTTAAACTTCAGAAGAATTCCAGGAACAATGGAAGAGTTCCAAAGCATTTTTAAACTTCAGAAGAATTCCAGGAACAATGTTAGAGTTCCGAAGCATTTTTAAACTTCGGCGGATTTCCGAGAACAATGGAAGTGTTCCGAAGTATTTTTAAACTCCAGCGGGATTCCGAGAACAATGGAAGAGTTCCGAAGCATTTTTAAACGTCTGCAGAATTCCGAGAACAATGGAAGAATTCCGAAGCATTTTTAAACGTCAGCGGAATTCCAAGAACAATGGAAGAGTTCGGAAGAATTTTTAAATGTCAGCGAATTTCGAGAACCATGGAAGAGTTCTGAAGGATTTTTAAACATCAGCGGAATTCCGTGAACATTGGAAGAGTTCCGAAGCATTTTTAAACTTCAGAAGATTTCCAGGAACAATGGAAGAGTTCCAAAGCATTTTGAAACTTCAGAAGAATTCCAGGAACAATGGAAGAGTTCCGAAGCATTTTTAAACTTCAGCGGATTTCCGAGAACAATGGAAGTGTTCCGAAGTATTTTTAAAACGCCAGCGGGATTCCGAGAACAATGGAAGAGTTCCGAAGCATTTTTAAACATTTGCAGAATTCCGAGAACAATGGAAGAGTTCCGTAGCATTTTTAAACTTCAGAAGAATTCCAGGAACAATGGAAGAGCTCCAAAGCATTTTGAAACTTCAGAAGAATTCCAGGAACAATGGAAGAGTTCCGAAGCATTTTTAAACTTCAACGGAGTTCCGAGAACAATGGAAGTTTTCTGAAGTATTTTTAAATGCCAGCGGGATTCCGAGAACATTGGAAGAGTTCCGAAGCATTTTTAAACGTCTGCAGAATTCCGAGAACAATGAAAGAGTTCGGAAGCATTTTTAAACGTCAGCAGAATTCCGGGAACAATGGAACAGTTCCGAATAATTTTTAAACGTCAGTGGAATTCCTTGAACAATGAAAGAGATCAGAAGCATTTTTAAACTTCAAAAGAATTCCGGGAACAATGGAAGAGTTCCGAAGCATTTTTAAATGTCAGCAGAATTCCGAGAACAATGGAAGAGTTCCGAAGCATTTTTAAACATCAGCAGAATTCTGGGAACAATGGAAGAGTTCCGAAGCATTTTTAAACTTCAGCGGAATTCTGAGAACAATGGATGAGTTCCGAAGCATTTTTAAACATCAGCAGAATTCCAGGAACAATGGAAGAATTCCAAAGCATTTTTTAACTTCAGAAGAATTCCAGGAACAATGGAAGAGTTCCGAAGCATTTTTAAACTTCGGCGGATTTCCGAGAACAATGGAAGAGTTCCGAAGCATTTTTAAACGTCAGCGGAATTCCTTGAACAATGAAAGAGATCGGAAGCATTTTTAAACGTCAGCAGAATTTCGGGAACAATGGAAGAGTTTCGAAGCATTTTTAAACATCTGCAGAATTCCGAGAACAATGGAAGAATTCCGAAGCATTTTTAAACGTCAGCGGAATTCCGAGAACAATGGAAGAGTTCCGAAGAATTTTTAAATGTCAGCGAATTACGAGAACCATGGAAGAGTTCCGAAGGATTTTTAAACATCAGCAGAATTCCGTGAACATTGGAAGAGTTCTGAAGCATATTTAAACATCAGCAGAATTTCCAGAATAATGGAAGAGTTCCGAAGCATTTTTAAACGTCTGCAGAATTCCGAGAACAATGGAAGAGTTCCGAAGGATTTTTAAATGTCAGCAGAATTCCCAGAACAATGGAAGAGTTCCGAAGGATTTTTAAACGTCAGCGGAATTCCGAGAACAATGGAAGAGTTCAGAAGCATTTTTAAACTCTGGCGGATTTCCGAGAACAATGGAAGTGTTCAGAAGCATTTTTAAACTTCAGCGTAATTCTGAGAACAATGGAAGAGTTCCGAAGCATTTTTAAACGTTTGCAGAATTCCGAGAAAAATGGAAGAGTTCCGAAGCATTTTTAAATGTCAGCAGAATTTCGAGAACAATGGAAGAGTGCCGAAGCATTTTTAAACGTCAGCAGTATTCCGGGAACAATGGAACAGTTCCGAAGAATTTTTAAACGTCAGTGGAATTCCTTGAACAATGAAAGAGATCAGAAGCATTTTTAAACTTCAAAAGAATTCCGGGAACAATGGAAGAGTTCCGAAACATTTTTAAATGTCAGCAGAATTCCGAGAACAATGGAAGAGTTCCGAAGCATTTTTAAACATCAGCAGAATTCTGGGAACAATGGAAGAGTTCCGAAACATTTTTAAACTTTAGCGGATTTCCGAGAACAATGGATGAGTTCGGAAGCATTTTTAAACTTCAGAAGAATTCCAGGAACAATGGAAGAGTTCCAAAGCATTTTTAAACTTCAGAAGAATTCCAGGAACAATGGAAGAGTTCCGAAGCATTTTTAAACTTCGGCGGATTTCCAATAACAATGGAAGTGTTCCGAAGTATTTTTAAACCCCAGCGTAATTCCGAGAACAGTGGAAGAGTTCCGAAGGATTATTAAATGTCAGCTGAATTCTGAGAACAATGGAAGAGTTCCGAAGCATTTTTAAACGTCAGCGGAATTCCTTGAACAATGAAAGAGATCGGAAGCATTTTTAAACGTCAGCAGAATTTGGGGAACAATGGAAGAGTTCCGAAGCATTTTTAAACGTCTGCAGAATTCCGAGAACAATGGAAGAATTCCGAAGCATTTTTAAACGTCAGCGGAATTCCGAGAACAATGGAAGAGTTCCGAAGAATTTTTAAATGTCAGCGAATTTCGAGAACCATGGAAGAGTTCCGAAGGATTTTTAAACATCAGCGGAATTCCGTGAACATTTTAAGAGTTCCGAAGCATTTTTAAACTTCAGTGGAATTCTGAGAACAATGGAAGAGTTATGTAGCATTTTTAAACTTCAGCAGAATTTCCAGAATAATGGAAGAGTTCCGAAGCATTTTTAAACGTCTGCAAAATTCCGAGAACAATGGAAGATTTCCGAAGGATTTTTAAATGTCAGCAGAATTCCCAGAACAATGGAAGAGTTCCGAAGGATTTTTAAACGTCAGCAGAATTTCGGGAACAATGGAAGAGTTTCGAAGCATTTTTAAACATCTGCAGAATTCCGAGAACAATGGAAGAATTCCGAAGCATTTTTAAACGTCAGCAGAATTTCGAGAACAATGGAAGAGTGCCGAAGCATTTTTAAACTTCAGTGGAATTCTGAGAACAATGGAAGAGTTCCGTAGCATTTTTAAACTTCAGAAGAATTCCAGGAACAATGGAAGAGTTCCGAAGCATTTTCAAACGTCAGCAGAATTCCTTGAACAATGAAAGAGTTCGGAAGCATTTTTAAACGTCAGCAGTATTCCGGGAACAATGGAACAGTTCCGAAGAATTTTTAAACGTCAGTGGAATTCCTTGAACAATGAAAGAGATCAGAAGCATTTTTAAACTTCAAAAGAATTCCGGGAACAATGGAAGAGTTCCGAAACATTTTTAAATGTCAGCAGAATTCCGAGAACAATGGAAGAGTTCCGAAGCATTTTTAAACATCAGCAGAATTCTGGGAACAATGGAAGAGTTCCGAAACATTTTTAAACTTTAGCGGAATTCCGAGAACAATGGATGAGTTCAGAAGCATTTTTAAACGTCAGCAGAATTCCGGGAACAATGGAACAGTTCCGAAGAATTTTTAAACGTCAGTGGAATTCCTTGAACAATGAAAGAGAACAGAAGCATTTTTAAACTTCAAAAGAATTCCGGGAACAAAGGAAGAGTTCCGAAGCATTTTTAAATGTCAGCAGAATTCCGAGAACAATGGAAGAGTTCCGAAGCATTTTTAAACATCAGCAGAATTCTGGGAACAATGGAAGAGTTCCGAAGCATTTTTAAACTTTAGCGGAATTCCGAGAACAATGGATCAGTTCCGAAGCATTTTCAAACATCAGCAGAATTCCGGGAACAATGGAAGAGTTCCGAAGCATTTTTAAACTTCAGAAGAATTCCAGGAACAATGGAAGAGTTCCAAAGGATTTTTAAACTTCAGAAGAATTCCAGGAACAATGGAAGAGTTCCGAAGCATTTTTAAACTTCGGCGGATTTCCAATAACAATGGAAGTGTTCCGAAGTATTTTTAAACGCCAGCGTAATTCCGAGAACAGTGGAAGAGTTCCGAAGGATTATTAAATGTCAGCTGAATTCTGAGAACAATGGAAGAGTTCCGAAGCATTTTTAAACGTCAGCGGAATTCCTTGAACAATGAAAGAGATCGGAAGCATTTTTAAACGTCAGCAGAATTTCGGGAACAATGGAAGAGTTCCGAAGCATTTTTAAACGTCTGCAGAATTCCGAGAACAATGGAAGAATTCCGAAGCATTTTTAAACGTCAGCGGAATTCCGAGAACAATGGAAGAGTTCCGAAGAATTTTTAAATGTCAGCGAATTTCGAGAACCATGGAAGAGTTCCGAAGGATTTTTAAACATCAGCGGAATTCCGTGAACATTTTAAGAGTTCCGAAGCATTTTTAAACTTCAGTGGAATTCTGAGAACAATGGAAGAGTTATGTAGCATTTTTAAACTTCAGCAGAATTTCCAGAATAATGGAAGAGTTCCGAAGCATTTTTAAACGTCTGCAGAATTCCGAGAACAATGGAAGATTTCCGAAGGATTTTTAAATGTCAGCAGAATTCCCAGAACAATGGAAGAGTTCCGAAGGATTTTTAAACGTCAGCGGAATTCCGAGAACAATGGAAGAGTTCAGAAGCATTTTTAAACTCCGGCGGATTTCCGAGAACAATGGAAGTGTTCAGAAGCATTTTTAAACTTCAGCGTAATTCTGAGAACAATGGAAGGGTTCAGAAGCATTTTTAAACTTCAGCAGAATTCCGAAAACAATGCAAGAGTTGCAATGCATTTTTAAACGTCAGCAGAATTCCGAGAAAACTGGAAGAGTTCCGAAGAATTTTTAAATGTCAGCAGAATTTCGAGAACAATGGAAGAGTTCCGAAGCATTTTTAAACATCAGCAGAATTCTGGGAACAATGGAAGAGTTCCGAAGCATTTTTAAACTTTAGCGGAATTCCGAGAAAAATGGATGAGTTCGGAAGCATTTTTAAACGTCAGCAGAATTCCGGGAACAATGGAACAGTTCCGAAGAATTTTTAAACGTCAGTGGAATTCCTTGAACAATGAAAGAGATCAGAAGCATTTTTAAACTTCAAAAGAATTCCGGGAACAATGGAAGAGTTCCGAAGCATTTTTAAATGTCAGCAGAATTCCGAGAACAATGGAAGAGTTCCGAAGAATTTTTAAACATCAGCAGAATTCTGGGAACAAGGGAAGAGTTCCGAAGCATTTTTAAACTTCAGCGGAATTCCGAGAACAATGGTTGAGTTCCGAAGCATTTTTAAACATCAGCAGAATTCCAGGAACAATGGAAGAGTTCCGAAGCATTTTTAAACTTTGGCGGAGTTCCGAGAACAATGGAAGTTTTCCGAAGTATTTTTAAACGCCAGCGGGATTCCGAGAACAATGGAAGAGTTCCGAAGCATTTTTAAACGTCTGCAGAATTCCGAGAACAATGGAAGAATTCCGTAGCATTGTTAAACTTCAGAAGAATTCCAGGAACAATGGAAGAGTTCCAAAGCATTTTTAAACTTCAGAAGAATTCCAGGAACAATGGAAGAGTTCCGAAGCATTTTTAAACTTCGGCGTAATTCTGAGAACAATGGAAGGGTTCAGAAGCATTTTTAAACTTCAGCAGAATTCCGAAAACAATGCAAGAGTTGCAATGCATTTTTAAACGTCAGCAGAATTCCGAGAAAAATGGAAGAGTTCCGAAGCATTTTTAAATGTCAGCAGAATTTCGAGAACAATGGAAGAGTTCCAAAGCATTTTTAAACTTCAGTGGAATTCTGAGAACAATGGAAGAGTTCCGTAGCATTTTTAAACTTCAGAAGAATTCCAGGAACAATGGAAGAGTTCCGAAGCATTTTCAAACGTCAGCAGAATTCCTTGAACAATGAAAGAGTTCGGAAGCATTTTTAAACGTCAGCAGTATTCCGGGAACAATGGAACAGTTCCGAAGAATTTTTAAACGTCAGTGGAATTCCTTGAACAATGAAAGAGATCAGAAGCATTTTTAAACTTCAAAAGAATTCCGGGAACAATGGAAGAGTTCCGAAGCATTTTTAAATGTCAGCAGAATTCCGAGAACAATGGAAGAGTACCGAAGCATTTTTAAACATCAGCAGAATTCTGGGAACAATGGAAGAGTTCCGAAGCATTTTTAAACTTTAGCGGAATTCCGAGAACAATGGATGAGTTCCGAAGCATTTTTAAACATCAGCAGAATTCCGGGAACAATGGAAGAATTCCGTAGCATTGTTAAACTTCAGAAGAATTCCAGGAACAATGGAAGAGTTCCAAAGCATTTTTAAACTTCAGAAGAATTCCAGGAACAATGGAAGAGTTCCGAAGCATTTTTAAACTTCGGCGTAATTCTGAGAACAATGGAAGGGTTCAGAAGCATTTTTAAACTTCAGCAGAATTCCGAAAACAATGCAAGAGTTGCAATGCATTTTTAAACGTCAGCAGAATTCCGAGAAAAATGGAAGAGTTCCGAAGCATTTTTAAATGTCAGCAGAATTTCGAGAACAATGGAAGAGTTCCAAAGCATTTTTAAACTTCAGTGGAATTCTGAGAACAATGGAAGAGTTCCGTAGCATTTTTAAACTTCAGAAGAATTCCAGGAACAATGGAAGAGTTCCGAAGCATTTTCAAACGTCAGCAGAATTCCTTGAACAATGAAAGAGTTCGGAAGCATTTTTAAACGTCAGCAGTATTCCGGGAACAATGGAACAGTTCCGAAGAATTTTTAAACGTCAGTGGAATTCCTTGAACAATGAAAGAGATCAGAAGCATTTTTAAACTTCAAAAGAATTCCGGGAACAATGGAAGAGTTCCGAAGCATTTTTAAATGTCAGCAGAATTCCGAGAACAATGGAAGAGTACCGAAGCATTTTTAAACATCAGCAGAATTCTGGGAACAATGGAAGAGTTCCGAAGCATTTTTAAACTTTAGCGGAATTCCGAGAACAATGGATGAGTTCCGAAGCATTTTTAAACATCAGCAGAATTCCGGGAACAATGGAAGAGTTCTGAAGCATTTTTAAATGTCAGCAGAATTCTGAGAACAATGGAAGAGTTCCGAAGCATTTTTAAACATCAGCAGAATTCTGGGAACAATGGAAGAGTTCCGAAGCATTTTTAAACTTCAGCGGATTTCCGAGAACAATGGAAGTGTTCCGAAGTATTTTTAAACGCCAGCGGGATTTCGAGAACAATGGAAGTGTTCCGAAGTATTTTTAAACGCCAGCGGGATTTCGAGAACAATGGAAGAGTTCCGAAGCATTTTTAAACTTCAGCGGAATTCCGAGAACAATGGATGAGTTTCGAAGCATTTTTAAACATCAGCAGAATTCCGGGAACAATGGAAGAGTTCCGAAGCATTTTTAAACTTCAGAAGAATTCCAGGAACAATGGAAGAGTTCCAAAGCATTTTTAAACTTCAGAAGAATTCCAGGAACAATGTAAGAGTTCCGAAGCATTTTTAAACTTCAGCGGATTTCCGAGAACAATGGAAGAATTCCGAAGCATTTTTAAACGTCTGCAGAATTCCGAGAACAATGGAAGAATTCCGAAGCATTTTTAAACGTCAGCGGAATTCCAAGAACAATGGAAGAGTTTGGAAGAATTTTTAAATGTCAGCGAATTCCGAGAACAATGGAAGAGTTCCGAAGCATTTTTAAACATTTGCAGAATTCCGAGAACAATGGAAGAGTTCCGTAGCATTTTTAAACTTCAGAAGAATTCCAGGAACAATGGAAGAGTTCCAAAGCATTTTGAAACTTCAGAATAATTCCAGGAACAATGGAAGAGTTCCGAAGCATTTTTAAACTTCGGCGGAGTTCCGAGAACAATGGAAGTTTTCCGAAGTATTTTTAAACGCCAGCGGGATTCCGAGAACAATGGAAGAGTTCCGAAGCATTTTTAAACGTCTGCAGAATTCCGAGAACAATGGAAGAGTTCCGTAGCATTGTTAAACTTCAGAAGAATTCCAGGAACAATGGAAGAGTTCCGAAGCATTTTTAAACGTCAGCAGAATTCCTTGAACAATGAAAGAGTTCGGAAGCATTTTTAAACGTCAGCAGAATTCCGGGAACAATGGAACAGTTCCGAATTATTTTTAAACGTCAGTGGAATTCCTTGAACAATGAAAGAGATCAGAAGCATTTTTAAACTTCAAAAGAATTCCGGGAACAATCGAAGAGTTCCGAAGCATTTTTAAATGTCAGCAGAATTCCGAGAACAATGGAAGAGTTCCGTAGCATTGTTAAACTTCAGAAGAATTCCAGGAACAATGGAAGAGTTCCGAAGCATTTTTAAACGTCAGCAGAATTCCTTGAACAATGAAAGAGTTCGGAAGCATTTTTAAACGTCAGCAGAATTCCGGGAACAATGGAACAGTTCCGAATAATTTTTAAACGTCAGTGGAATTCCTTGAACAATGAAAGAGATCAGAAGCATTTTTAAACTTCAAAAGAATTCCGGGAACAATCGAAGAGTTCCGAAGCATTTTTAAATGTCAGCAGAATTCCGAGAACAATGGAAGAGTTCCGAAGCATTTTTAAACATCAGCAGAATTCTGGGAACAATGGAAGAGTTCCGAAGCATTTTTAAACTTCAGCGGAATTCCGAGAACAATGGATGAGTTCCGAAGCATTTTTAAACATCAGCAGAATTCCGGGAACAATGGAAGAGTTCCGAAGCATTTTTAAACTTCAGAAGAATTCCAGGAACAATGGAAGAATTCCAAAGCATTTTTTAACTTCAGAAGAATTCCAGGAACAATGGAAGAGTTCCGAAGCATTTTTTAACTTCAGAAGAATTCCAGGAACAATGGAAGAGTTCCGAAGCATTTTTAAACTTCGGCGGATTTCCGAGAACAATGGAAGAGTTCCGAAGCATTTTTAAACGTCAGCGGAATTCCTTGAACAATGAAAGAGATCGGAAGCATTTTTAAACGTCAGCAGAATTTCGGGAACAATGGAAGAGTTTCGAAGCATTTTTAAACATCTGCAGATTTCCGAGAACAATGGAAGAATTCCGAAGCATTTTTAAACGTCAGCGGAATTCCGAGAACAATGGAAGAGTTCCGAAGAATTTTTAAATGTCAGCGAATTTCGAGAACCATGGAAGAGTTCCGAAGCATTTTTAAACGTCTGCAGAATTCCGAGAACAATGGAAGAGTTCCGAAGGATTTTTAAATGTCAGCAGAATTCCCAGAACAATGGAAGAGTTCCGAAGGATTTTTAAACGTCAGCGGAATTCCGAGAACAATGGAAGAGTTCCGAAGCATTTTTAAACTTCAGCGGAATTCCGAGAACAATGGATGAGTTTCGAAGCATTTTTAAACATCAGCAGAATTCCGGGAACAATGGAAGAGTTCCGAAGCATTTTTAAACTTCAGAAGAATTCCAGGAACAATGGAAGAGTTCCAAAGCATTTTTAAACTTCAGAAGAATTCCAGGAACAATGTAAGAGTTCTGAAGCATTTTTAAACTTCGGCGGATTTCCGAGAACAATGGAAGTGTTCCGAAGTATTTTTAAACTCCAGCGGGATTCCGAGAACAATGGAAGTGTTCCGAAGCATTTTTAAACTTCAGAAGAATTCCAGGAACAATGGAAGAGTTCCAAAGCATTTTGAAACTTCAGAAGAATTCCAGGAACAATGGAAGAGTTCCGAAGCATTTTTAAACTTCAGCGGATTTCCGAGAACAATGGAAGTGTTCCGAAGTATTTTTAAACGCCAGCGGGATTCCGAGAACAATGGAAGAGTTCCGAAGCATTTTTAAACATTTGCAGAATTCCGAGAACAATGGAAGAGTTCTGTAGCATTTTTAAACTTCAGAAGAATTCCAGGAACAATGGAACAGTTCCGAATAATTTTTAAACGTCAGTGGAATTCCTTGAACAATGAAAGAGATCAGAAGCATTTTTAAACTTCAAAAGAATTCCGGGAACAATGGAAGAGTTCCGAAGCATTTTTAAATGTCAGCAGAATTCCGAGAACAATGGAAGAGTTCCGAAGCATTTTTAAACATCAGCAGAATTCTGGGAACAATGGAAGAGTTCCGTAGCATTTTTAAACTTCAGAAGAATTCCAGGAACAATGGAAGAGTTCCAAAGCATTTTGAAACTTCAGAAGAATTCCAGGAACAATGGAAGAGTTCCGAAGCATTTTTAAACTTCGGCGGAGTTTCGAGAACAATGGAAGTTTTCCGAAGTATTTTTAAACGCCAGCGGGATTCCGAGAACAATGGAAGAGTTCCGAAGCATTTTTAAACGTCTGCAGAATTCCGAGAACAATGGAAGAGTTCCGTAGCATTGTTAAACTTCAGAAGAATTCCAGGAACAATGGAAGAGTTCCGAAGCATTTTTAAACGTCAGCAGAATTCCTTGAACAATGAAAGAGTTCGGAAGCATTTTTAAACGTCAGCAGAATTCCGGGAACAATGGAACAGTTCCGAATAATTTTTAAACGTCAGTGGAATTCCTTGAACAATGAAAGAGATCAGAATCATTTTTAAACTTCAAAAGAATTCCGGGAACAATCGAAGAGTTCCGAAGCATTTTTAAATGTCAGCAGAATTCCGAGAACAATGGAAGAGTTCCGAAGCATTTTTAAACATCAGCAGAATTCTGGGAACAATGGAAGAGTTCCGAAGCATTTTTAAACTTCAGCGGAATTCCGAGAACAATGGATGAGTTCCGAAGCATTTTTAAACATCAGCAGAATTCCGGGAACAATGGAAGAGTTCCGAAGCATTTTTAAACTTCAGAAGAATTCCCGGAACAATGGAAGAATTCCAAAGCATTTTTTAACTTCAGAAGAATTCCAGGAACAATGGAAGAGTTCCGAAGCATTTTTAAACTTCGGCGGATTTCCAATAACAATGGAAGTGTTCCGAAGTATTTTTAAACGCCAGCGTAATTCCGAGAACAGTGGAAGAGTTCCGAAGGATTATTAAATGTCAGCTGAATTCTGAGAACAATGGAAGAGTTCCGAAGCATTTTTAAACGTCAGCGGAATTCCTTGAACAATGAAAGAGATCGGAAGCATTTTTAAACGTCAGCAGAATTTCGGGAACAATGGAAGAGTTCCGAAGCATTTTTAAACGTCTGCAGAATTCCGAGAACAATGGAAGAATTCCGAAGCATTTTTAAACGTCAGCGGAATTCCGAGAACAATGGAAGAGTTCCGAAGAATTTTTAAATGTCAGCGAATTTCGAGAACCATGGAAGAGTTCCGAAGGATTTTTAAACATCAGCGGAATTCCGTGAACATTTTAAGAGTTCCGAAGCATTTTTAAACTTCAGTGGAATTCTGAGAACAATGGAAGAGTTATGTAGCATTTTTAAACTTCAGCAGAATTTCCAGAATAATGGAAGAGTTCCGAAGCATTTTTAAACGTCTGCAGAATTCCGAGAACAATGGAAGATTTCCGAAGGATTTTTAAATGTCAGCAGAATTCCCAGAACAATGGAAGAGTTCCGAAGGATTTTTAAACGTCAGCGGAATTCCGAGAACAATGGAAGAGTTCAGAAGCATTTTTAAACTCCGGCGGATTTCCGAGAACAATGGAAGTGTTCAGAAGCATTTTTAAACTTCAGCGTAATTCTGAGAACAATGGAAGGGTTCAGAAGCATTTTTAAACTTCAGCAGAATTCCGAAAACAATGCAAGAGTTGCAATGCATTTTTAAACGTCAGCAGAATTCCGAGAAAACTGGAAGAGTTCCGAAGAATTTTTAAATGTCAGCAGAATTTCGAGAACAATGGAAGAGTTCCGAAGCATTTTTAAACATCAGCAGAATTCTGGGAACAATGGAAGAGTTCCGAAGCATTTTTAAACTTTAGCGGAATTCCGAGAAAAATGGATGAGTTCGGAAGCATTTTTAAACGTCAGCAGAATTCCGGGAACAATGGAACAGTTCCGAAGAATTTTTAAACGTCAGTGGAATTCCTTGAACAATGAAAGAGATCAGAAGCATTTTTAAACTTCAAAAGAATTCCGGGAACAATGGAAGAGTTCCGAAGCATTTTTAAATGTCAGCAGAATTCCGAGAACAATGGAAGAGTTCCGAAGAATTTTTAAACATCAGCAGAATTCTGGGAACAAGGGAAGAGTTCCGAAGCATTTTTAAACTTCAGCGGAATTCCGAGAACAATGGTTGAGTTCCGAAGCATTTTTAAACATCAGCAGAATTCCAGGAACAATGGAAGAGTTCCGAAGCATTTTTAAACTTTGGCGGAGTTCCGAGAA
Source organism: Phyllobates terribilis (assembly GCF_046119375.1). NCBI lineage: Eukaryota > Metazoa > Chordata > Amphibia > Anura > Dendrobatidae > Phyllobates > Phyllobates terribilis. The sequence goes on from NW_027362762.1 coordinate 553,850,645, forward strand.
CAATGGAAGTTTTCCGAAGTATTTTTAAACGCCAGCGGGATTCCGAGAACAATGGAAGAGTTCCGAAGCATTTTTAAACGTCTGCAGAATTCCGAGAACAATGGAAGAATTCCGTAGCATTGTTAAACTTCAGAAGAATTCCAGGAACAATGGAAGAGTTCCAAAGCATTTTTAAACTTCAGAAGAATTCCAGGAACAATGGAAGAGTTCCGAAGCATTTTTAAACTTCGGCGTAATTCTGAGAACAATGGAAGGGTTCAGAAGCATTTTTAAACTTCAGCAGAATTCCGAAAACAATGCAAGAGTTGCAATGCATTTTTAAACGTCAGCAGAATTCCGAGAAAAATGGAAGAGTTCCGAAGCATTTTTAAATGTCAGCAGAATTTCGAGAACAATGGAAGAGTTCCAAAGCATTTTTAAACTTCAGTGGAATTCTGAGAACAATGGAAGAGTTCCGTAGCATTTTTAAACTTCAGAAGAATTCCAGGAACAATGGAAGAGTTCCGAAGCATTTTCAAACGTCAGCAGAATTCCTTGAACAATGAAAGAGTTCGGAAGCATTTTTAAACGTCAGCAGTATTCCGGGAACAATGGAACAGTTCCGAAGAATTTTTAAACGTCAGTGGAATTCCTTGAACAATGAAAGAGATCAGAAGCATTTTTAAACTTCAAAAGAATTCCGGGAACAATGGAAGAGTTCCGAAGCATTTTTAAATGTCAGCAGAATTCCGAGAACAATGGAAGAGTACCGAAGCATTTTTAAACATCAGCAGAATTCTGGGAACAATGGAAGAGTTCCGAAGCATTTTTAAACTTTAGCGGAATTCCGAGAACAATGGATGAGTTCCGAAGCATTTTTAAACATCAGCAGAATTCCGGGAACAATGGAAGAATTCCGTAGCATTGTTAAACTTCAGAAGAATTCCAGGAACAATGGAAGAGTTCCAAAGCATTTTTAAACTTCAGAAGAATTCCAGGAACAATGGAAGAGTTCCGAAGCATTTTTAAACTTCGGCGTAATTCTGAGAACAATGGAAGGGTTCAGAAGCATTTTTAAACTTCAGCAGAATTCCGAAAACAATGCAAGAGTTGCAATGCATTTTTAAACGTCAGCAGAATTCCGAGAAAAATGGAAGAGTTCCGAAGCATTTTTAAATGTCAGCAGAATTTCGAGAACAATGGAAGAGTTCCAAAGCATTTTTAAACTTCAGTGGAATTCTGAGAACAATGGAAGAGTTCCGTAGCATTTTTAAACTTCAGAAGAATTCCAGGAACAATGGAAGAGTTCCGAAGCATTTTCAAACGTCAGCAGAATTCCTTGAACAATGAAAGAGTTCGGAAGCATTTTTAAACGTCAGCAGTATTCCGGGAACAATGGAACAGTTCCGAAGAATTTTTAAACGTCAGTGGAATTCCTTGAACAATGAAAGAGATCAGAAGCATTTTTAAACTTCAAAAGAATTCCGGGAACAATGGAAGAGTTCCGAAGCATTTTTAAATGTCAGCAGAATTCCGAGAACAATGGAAGAGTACCGAAGCATTTTTAAACATCAGCAGAATTCTGGGAACAATGGAAGAGTTCCGAAGCATTTTTAAACTTTAGCGGAATTCCGAGAACAATGGATGAGTTCCGAAGCATTTTTAAACATCAGCAGAATTCCGGGAACAATGGAAGAGTTCTGAAGCATTTTTAAATGTCAGCAGAATTCTGAGAACAATGGAAGAGTTCCGAAGCATTTTTAAACATCAGCAGAATTCTGGGAACAATGGAAGAGTTCCGAAGCATTTTTAAACTTCAGCGGATTTCCGAGAACAATGGAAGTGTTCCGAAGTATTTTTAAACGCCAGCGGGATTTCGAGAACAATGGAAGTGTTCCGAAGTATTTTTAAACGCCAGCGGGATTTCGAGAACAATGGAAGAGTTCCGAAGCATTTTTAAACTTCAGCGGAATTCCGAGAACAATGGATGAGTTTCGAAGCATTTTTAAACATCAGCAGAATTCCGGGAACAATGGAAGAGTTCCGAAGCATTTTTAAACTTCAGAAGAATTCCAGGAACAATGGAAGAGTTCCAAAGCATTTTTAAACTTCAGAAGAATTCCAGGAACAATGTAAGAGTTCCGAAGCATTTTTAAACTTCAGCGGATTTCCGAGAACAATGGAAGAATTCCGAAGCATTTTTAAACGTCTGCAGAATTCCGAGAACAATGGAAGAATTCCGAAGCATTTTTAAACGTCAGCGGAATTCCAAGAACAATGGAAGAGTTTGGAAGAATTTTTAAATGTCAGCGAATTCCGAGAACAATGGAAGAGTTCCGAAGCATTTTTAAACATTTGCAGAATTCCGAGAACAATGGAAGAGTTCCGTAGCATTTTTAAACTTCAGAAGAATTCCAGGAACAATGGAAGAGTTCCAAAGCATTTTGAAACTTCAGAATAATTCCAGGAACAATGGAAGAGTTCCGAAGCATTTTTAAACTTCGGCGGAGTTCCGAGAACAATGGAAGTTTTCCGAAGTATTTTTAAACGCCAGCGGGATTCCGAGAACAATGGAAGAGTTCCGAAGCATTTTTAAACGTCTGCAGAATTCCGAGAACAATGGAAGAGTTCCGTAGCATTGTTAAACTTCAGAAGAATTCCAGGAACAATGGAAGAGTTCCGAAGCATTTTTAAACGTCAGCAGAATTCCTTGAACAATGAAAGAGTTCGGAAGCATTTTTAAACGTCAGCAGAATTCCGGGAACAATGGAACAGTTCCGAATTATTTTTAAACGTCAGTGGAATTCCTTGAACAATGAAAGAGATCAGAAGCATTTTTAAACTTCAAAAGAATTCCGGGAACAATCGAAGAGTTCCGAAGCATTTTTAAATGTCAGCAGAATTCCGAGAACAATGGAAGAGTTCCGTAGCATTGTTAAACTTCAGAAGAATTCCAGGAACAATGGAAGAGTTCCGAAGCATTTTTAAACGTCAGCAGAATTCCTTGAACAATGAAAGAGTTCGGAAGCATTTTTAAACGTCAGCAGAATTCCGGGAACAATGGAACAGTTCCGAATAATTTTTAAACGTCAGTGGAATTCCTTGAACAATGAAAGAGATCAGAAGCATTTTTAAACTTCAAAAGAATTCCGGGAACAATCGAAGAGTTCCGAAGCATTTTTAAATGTCAGCAGAATTCCGAGAACAATGGAAGAGTTCCGAAGCATTTTTAAACATCAGCAGAATTCTGGGAACAATGGAAGAGTTCCGAAGCATTTTTAAACTTCAGCGGAATTCCGAGAACAATGGATGAGTTCCGAAGCATTTTTAAACATCAGCAGAATTCCGGGAACAATGGAAGAGTTCCGAAGCATTTTTAAACTTCAGAAGAATTCCAGGAACAATGGAAGAATTCCAAAGCATTTTTTAACTTCAGAAGAATTCCAGGAACAATGGAAGAGTTCCGAAGCATTTTTTAACTTCAGAAGAATTCCAGGAACAATGGAAGAGTTCCGAAGCATTTTTAAACTTCGGCGGATTTCCGAGAACAATGGAAGAGTTCCGAAGCATTTTTAAACGTCAGCGGAATTCCTTGAACAATGAAAGAGATCGGAAGCATTTTTAAACGTCAGCAGAATTTCGGGAACAATGGAAGAGTTTCGAAGCATTTTTAAACATCTGCAGATTTCCGAGAACAATGGAAGAATTCCGAAGCATTTTTAAACGTCAGCGGAATTCCGAGAACAATGGAAGAGTTCCGAAGAATTTTTAAATGTCAGCGAATTTCGAGAACCATGGAAGAGTTCCGAAGCATTTTTAAACGTCTGCAGAATTCCGAGAACAATGGAAGAGTTCCGAAGGATTTTTAAATGTCAGCAGAATTCCCAGAACAATGGAAGAGTTCCGAAGGATTTTTAAACGTCAGCGGAATTCCGAGAACAATGGAAGAGTTCCGAAGCATTTTTAAACTTCAGCGGAATTCCGAGAACAATGGATGAGTTTCGAAGCATTTTTAAACATCAGCAGAATTCCGGGAACAATGGAAGAGTTCCGAAGCATTTTTAAACTTCAGAAGAATTCCAGGAACAATGGAAGAGTTCCAAAGCATTTTTAAACTTCAGAAGAATTCCAGGAACAATGTAAGAGTTCTGAAGCATTTTTAAACTTCGGCGGATTTCCGAGAACAATGGAAGTGTTCCGAAGTATTTTTAAACTCCAGCGGGATTCCGAGAACAATGGAAGTGTTCCGAAGCATTTTTAAACTTCAGAAGAATTCCAGGAACAATGGAAGAGTTCCAAAGCATTTTGAAACTTCAGAAGAATTCCAGGAACAATGGAAGAGTTCCGAAGCATTTTTAAACTTCAGCGGATTTCCGAGAACAATGGAAGTGTTCCGAAGTATTTTTAAACGCCAGCGGGATTCCGAGAACAATGGAAGAGTTCCGAAGCATTTTTAAACATTTGCAGAATTCCGAGAACAATGGAAGAGTTCTGTAGCATTTTTAAACTTCAGAAGAATTCCAGGAACAATGGAACAGTTCCGAATAATTTTTAAACGTCAGTGGAATTCCTTGAACAATGAAAGAGATCAGAAGCATTTTTAAACTTCAAAAGAATTCCGGGAACAATGGAAGAGTTCCGAAGCATTTTTAAATGTCAGCAGAATTCCGAGAACAATGGAAGAGTTCCGAAGCATTTTTAAACATCAGCAGAATTCTGGGAACAATGGAAGAGTTCCGTAGCATTTTTAAACTTCAGAAGAATTCCAGGAACAATGGAAGAGTTCCAAAGCATTTTGAAACTTCAGAAGAATTCCAGGAACAATGGAAGAGTTCCGAAGCATTTTTAAACTTCGGCGGAGTTTCGAGAACAATGGAAGTTTTCCGAAGTATTTTTAAACGCCAGCGGGATTCCGAGAACAATGGAAGAGTTCCGAAGCATTTTTAAACGTCTGCAGAATTCCGAGAACAATGGAAGAGTTCCGTAGCATTGTTAAACTTCAGAAGAATTCCAGGAACAATGGAAGAGTTCCGAAGCATTTTTAAACGTCAGCAGAATTCCTTGAACAATGAAAGAGTTCGGAAGCATTTTTAAACGTCAGCAGAATTCCGGGAACAATGGAACAGTTCCGAATAATTTTTAAACGTCAGTGGAATTCCTTGAACAATGAAAGAGATCAGAATCATTTTTAAACTTCAAAAGAATTCCGGGAACAATCGAAGAGTTCCGAAGCATTTTTAAATGTCAGCAGAATTCCGAGAACAATGGAAGAGTTCCGAAGCATTTTTAAACATCAGCAGAATTCTGGGAACAATGGAAGAGTTCCGAAGCATTTTTAAACTTCAGCGGAATTCCGAGAACAATGGATGAGTTCCGAAGCATTTTTAAACATCAGCAGAATTCCGGGAACAATGGAAGAGTTCCGAAGCATTTTTAAACTTCAGAAGAATTCCAGGAACAATGGAAGAATTCCAAAGCATTTTTTAACTTCAGAAGAATTCCAGGAACAATGGAAGAGTTCCGAAGCATTTTTAAACTTCGGCGGATTTCCGAGAACAATGGAAGAGTTCCGAAGCATTTTTAAACGTCAGCGGAATTCCTTGAACAATGGAAGAGTTCCGAAGGATTTTTAAATGTCAGCAGAATTCCCAGAACAATGGAAGAGTTCCGAAGGATTTTTAAACGTCAGCGGAATTCCGAGAACAATGGAAGAGTTCCGAAGCATTTTTAAACTTCAGAAGAATTCCAGGAACAATGGAAGAGTTCCAAAGCATTTTGAAACTTCAGAAGAATTCCAGGAACAATGGAAGAGTTCCGAAGCATTTTTAAACTTCAGCGGATTTCCGAGAACAATGGAAGTGTTCCGAAGTATTTTTAAAACGCCAGCGGGATTCCGAGAACAATGGAAGAGTTCCGAAGCATTTTTAAACATTTGCAGAATTCCGAGAACAATGGAAGAGTTCCGTAGCATTTTTAAACTTCAGAAGAATTCCAGGAACAATGGAAGAGTTCCAAAGCATTTTGAAACTTCAGAAGAATTCCAGGAACAATGGAAGAGTTCCGAAGCATTTTTAAACTTCAACGGAGTTCCGAGAACAATGGAAGTTTTCCGAAGTATTTTTAAACGCCAGCGGGATTCCGAGAACAATGGAAGAGTTCCGAAGCATTTTTAAACGTCTGCAGAATTCCGAGAACAATGAAAGAGTTCGGAAGCATTTTTAAACGTCAGCAGAATTCCGGGAACAATGGAACAGTTCCGAATAATTTTTAAACGTCAGTGGAATTCCTTGAACAATGAAAGAGATCAGAAGCATTTTTAAACTTCAAAAGAATTCCGGGAACAATGGAAGAGTTCCGAAGCATTTTTAAATGTCAGCAGAATTCCGAGAACAATGGAAGAGTTCCGAAGCATTTTTAAACATCAGCAGAATTCTGGGAACAATGGAAGAGTTCCGAAGCATTTTTAAACTTCAGCGGAATTCTGAGAACAATGGATGAGTTCCGAAGCATTTTTAAACATCAGCAGAATTCCGGGAACAATGGAAGAGTTCCGAAGCATTTTTAAACTTCAGAAGAATTCCAGGAACAATGGAAGAATTCCAAAGCATTTTTTAACTTCAGAAGAATTCCAGGAACAATGGAAGAGTTCCGAAGCATTTTTAAACTTCGGCGGATTTCCGAGAACAATGGAAGAGTTCCGAAGCATTTTTAAACGTCAGCGGAATTCCTTGAACAATGAAAGAGATCGGAAGCATTTTTAAACGTCAGCAGAATTTCGGGAACAATGGAAGAGTTTCGAAGCATTTTTAAACATCTGCAGAATTCCGAGAACAATGGAAGTTTTCCGAAGTATTTTTAAACGCCAGCGGGATTCCGAGAACAATGGAAGAGTTCCGAAGCATTTTTAAACGTCTGCAGAATTCCGAGAACAATGGAAGAGTTCCGTAGCATTGTTAAACTTCAGAAGAATTCCAGGAACAATGGAAGAGTTCCGAAGCATTTTTAAACGTCAGCAGAATTCCTTGAACAATGAAAGAGTTCGAAAGCATTTTTAAACGTCAGCAGAATTCCGGGAACAATGGAACAGTTCCGAATAATTTTTAAACGTCAGTGGAATTCCTTGAACAATGAAAGAGATCAGAAGCATTTTTAAACTTCAAAAGAATTCCGGGAACAATCGAAGAGTTCCGAAGCATTTTTAAATGTCAGCAGAATTCCGGGAACAATGGAAGAGTTCCGAAGCATTTTTAAACTTCAGAAGAATTCCAGGAACAATGGAAGAATTCCAAAGCATTTTTTAACTTCAGAAGAATTCCAGGAACAATGGAAGAGTTCCGAAGCATTTTTTAACTTCAGAAGAATTCCAGGAACAATGGAAGAGTTCCGAAGCATTTTTAAACTTCGGCGGATTTCCGAGAACAATGGAAGAGTTCCGAAGCATTTTTAAACGTCAGCGGAATTCCTTGAACAATGAAAGAGATCGGAAGCATTTTTAAACGTCAGCAGAATTTCGGGAACAATGGAAGAGTTTCGAAGCATTTTTAAAAATCTGCAGATTTCCGAGAACAATGGAAGAATTCCGAAGCATTTTTAAACGTCAGCGGAATTCCGAGAACAATGGAAGAGTTCCGAAGAATTTTTAAATGTCAGCGAATTTCGAGAACCATGGAAGAGTTCCGAAGCATTTTTAAACGTCTGCAGAATTCCGAGAACAATGGAAGAGTTCCGAAGGATTTTTAAATGTCAGCAGAATTCCCAGAACAATGGAAGAGTTCCGAAGGATTTTTAAACGTCAGCGGAATTCCGAGAACAATGGAAGAGTTCCGAAGCATTTTTAAACTTCAGCGGAATTCCGAGAACAATGGATGAGTTTCGAAGCATTTTTAAACATCAGCAGAATTCCGGGAACAATGGAAGAGTTCCGAAGCATTTTTAAACTTCAGAAGAATTCCAGGAACAATGGAAGAGTTCCAAAGCATTTTTAAACTTCAGAAGAATTCCAGGAACAATGTAAGAGTTCTGAAGCATTTTTAAACTTCGGCGGATTTCCGAGAACAATGGAAGTGTTCCGAAGTATTTTTAAACTCCAGCGGGATTCCGAGAACAATGGAAGAGTTCCGAAGCATTTTTAAACTTCAGAAGAATTCCAGGAACAATGGAAGAGTTCCAAAGCATTTTGAAACTTCAGAAGAATTCCAGGAACAATGGAAGAGTTCCGAAGCATTTTTAAACTTCAGCGGATTTCCGAGAACAATGGAAGTGTTCCGAAGTATTTTTAAACGCCAGCGGGATTCCGAGAACAATGGAAGAGTTCCGAAGCATTTTTAAACATTTGCAGAATTCCGAGAACAATGGAAGAGTTCTGTAGCATTTTTAAACTTCAGAAGAATTCCAGGAACAATGGAACAGTTCCGAATAATTTTTAAACGTCAGTGGAATTCCTTGAACAATGAAAGAGATCAGAAGCATTTTTAAACTTCAAAAGAATTCCGGGAACAATGGAAGAGTTCCGAAGCATTTTTAAATGTCAGCAGAATTCCGAGAACAATGGAAGAGTTCCGAAGCATTTTTAAACATCAGCAGAATTCTGGGAACAATGGAAGAGTTCCGTAGCATTTTTAAACTTCAGAAGAATTCCAGGAACAATGGAAGAGTTCCAAAGCATTTTGAAACTTCAGAAGAATTCCAGGAACAATGGAAGAGTTCCGAAGCATTTTTAAACTTCGGCGGAGTTTCGAGAACAATGGAAGTTTTCCGAAGTATTTTTAAACGCCAGCGGGATTCCGAGAACAATGGAAGAGTTCCGAAGCATTTTTAAACGTCTGCAGAATTCCGAGAACAATGGAAGAGTTCCGTAGCATTGTTAAACTTCAGAAGAATTCCAGGAACAATGGAAGAGTTCCGAAGCATTTTTAAACGTCAGCAGAATTCCTTGAACAATGAAAGAGTTCGGAAGCATTTTTAAACGTCAGCAGAATTCCGGGAACAATGGAACAGTTCCGAATAATTTTTAAACGTCAGTGGAATTCCTTGAACAATGAAAGAGATCAGAATCATTTTTAAACTTCAAAAGAATTCCGGGAACAATCGAAGAGTTCCGAAGCATTTTTAAATGTCAGCAGAATTCCGAGAACAATGGAAGAGTTCCGAAGCATTTTTAAACATCAGCAGAATTCTGGGAACAATGGAAGAGTTCCGAAGCATTTTTAAACTTCAGCGGAATTCCGAGAACAATGGATGAGTTCCGAAGCATTTTTAAACATCAGCAGAATTCCGGGAACAATGGAAGAGTTCCGAAGCATTTTTAAACTTCAGAAGAATTCCAGGAACAATGGAAGAATTCCAAAGCATTTTTTAACTTCAGAAGAATTCCAGGAACAATGGAAGAGTTCCGAAGCATTTTTAAACTTCGGCGGATTTCCGAGAACAATGGAAGAGTTCCGAAGCATTTTTAAACGTCAGCGGAATTCCTTGAACAATGGAAGAGTTCCGAAGGATTTTTAAATGTCAGCAGAATTCCCAGAACAATGGAAGAGTTCCGAAGGATTTTTAAACGTCAGCGGAATTCCGAGAACAATGGAAGAGTTCCGAAGCATTTTTAAACTTCAGAAGAATTCCAGGAACAATGGAAGAGTTCCAAAGCATTTTGAAACTTCAGAAGAATTCCAGGAACAATGGAAGAGTTCCGAAGCATTTTTAAACGTCAGCGGAATTCCTTGAACAATGGAAGAGTTCCGAAGGATTTTTAAATGTCAGCAGAATTCCCAGAACAATGGAAGAGTTCCGAAGGATTTTTAAACGTCAGCGGAATTCCGAGAACAATGGAAGAGTTCCGAAGCATTTTTAAACTTCAGAAGAATTCCAGGAACAATGGAAGAGTTCCAAAGCATTTTGAAACTTCAGAAGAATTCCAGGAACAATGGAAGAGTTCCGAAGCATTTTTAAACTTCAACGGAGTTCCGAGAACAATGGAAGTTTTCCGAAGTATTTTTAAACGCCAGCGGGATTCCGAGAACAATGGAAGAGTTCCGAAGCATTTTTAAACGTCTGCAGAATTCCGAGAACAATGAAAGAGTTCGGAAGCATTTTTAAACGTCAGCAGAATTCCGGGAACAATGGAACAGTTCCGAATAATTTTTAAACGTCAGTGGAATTCCTTGAACAATGAAAGAGATCAGAAGCATTTTTAAACTTCAAAAGAATTCCGGGAACAATGGAAGAGTTCCGAAGCATTTTTAAATGTCAGCAGAATTCCGAGAACAATGGAAGAGTTCCGAAGCATTTTTAAACATCAGCAGAATTCTGGGAACAATGGAAGAGTTCCGAAGCATTTTTAAACTTCAGCGGAATTCTGAGAACAATGGATGAGTTCCGAAGCATTTTTAAACATCAGCAGAATTCCGGGAACAATGGAAGAGTTCCGAAGCATTTTTAAACTTCAGAAGAATTCCAGGAACAATGGAAGAATTCCAAAGCATTTTTTAACTTCAGAAGAATTCCAGGAACAATGGAAGAGTTCCGAAGCATTTTTAAACTTCGGCGGATTTCCGAGAACAATGGAAGAGTTCCGAAGCATTTTTAAACGTCAGCGGAATTCCTTGAACAATGAAAGAGATCGGAAGCATTTTTAAACGTCAGCAGAATTTCGGGAACAATGGAAGAGTTTCGAAGCATTTTTAAACATCTGCAGAATTCCGAGAACAATGGAAGTTTTCCGAAGTATTTTTAAACGCCAGCGGGATTCCGAGAACAATGGAAGAGTTCCGAAGCATTTTTAAACGTCTGCAGAATTCCGAGAACAATGGAAGAGTTCCGTAGCATTGTTAAACTTCAGAAGAATTCCAGGAACAATGGAAGAGTTCCGAAGCATTTTTAAACGTCAGCAGAATTCCTTGAACAATGAAAGAGTTCGAAAGCATTTTTAAACGTCAGCAGAATTCCGGGAACAATGGAACAGTTCCGAATAATTTTTAAACGTCAGTGGAATTCCTTGAACAATGAAAGAGATCAGAAGCATTTTTAAACTTCAAAAGAATTCCGGGAACAATCGAAGAGTTCCGAAGCATTTTTAAATGTCAGCAGAATTCCGGGAACAATGGAAGAGTTCCGAAGCATTTTTAAACTTCAGAAGAATTCCAGGAACAATGGAAGAATTCCAAAGCATTTTTTAACTTCAGAAGAATTCCAGGAACAATGGAAGAGTTCCGAAGCATTTTTTAACTTCAGAAGAATTCCAGGAACAATGGAAGAGTTCCGAAGCATTTTTAAACTTCGGCGGATTTCCGAGAACAATGGAAGAGTTCCGAAGCATTTTTAAACGTCAGCGGAATTCCTTGAACAATGAAAGAGATCGGAAGCATTTTTAAACGTCAGCAGAATTTCGGGAACAATGGAAGAGTTTCGAAGCATTTTTAAACATCTGCAGATTTCCGAGAACAATGGAAGAATTCCGAAGCATTTTTAAACGTCAGCGGAATTCCTTGAACAATGAAAGAGATCGGAAGCATTTTTAAACGTCTGCAGAATTCCGAGAACAATGGAAGAGTTCCGTAGCATTGTTAAACTTCAGAAGAATTCCAGGAACAATGGAAGAGTTCCGAAGCATTTTTAAACGTCAGCAGAATTCCTTGAACAATGAAAGAGTTCGGAAGCATTTTTAAACGTCAGCAGAATTCCGGGAACAATGGAACAGTTCCGAATAATTTTTAAACGTCAGTGGAATTCCTTGAACAATGAAAGAGATCAGAATCATTTTTAAACTTCAAAAGAATTCCGGGAACAATCGAAGAGTTCCGAAGCATTTTTAAATGTCAGCAGAATTCCGAGAACAATGGAAGAGTTCCGAAGCATTTTTAAACATCAGCAGAATTCTGGGAACAATGGAAGAGTTCCGAAGCATTTTTAAACTTCAGCGGAATTCCGAGAACAATGGATGAGTTCCGAAGCATTTTTAAACATCAGCAGAATTCCGGGAACAATGGAAGAGTTCCGAAGCATTTTTAAACTTCAGAAGAATTCCAGGAACAATGGAAGAATTCCAAAGCATTTTTTAACTTCAGAAGAATTCCAGGAACAATGGAAGAGTTCCGAAGCATTTTTAAACTTCGGCGGATTTCCGAGAACAATGGAAGAGTTCCGAAGCATTTTTAAACGTCAGCGGAATTCCTTGAACAATGGAAGAGTTCCGAAGGATTTTTAAATGTCAGCAGAATTCCCAGAACAATGGAAGAGTTCCGAAGGATTTTTAAACGTCAGCGGAATTCCGAGAACAATGGAAGAGTTCCGAAGCATTTTTAAACTTCAGAAGAATTCCAGGAACAATGGAAGAGTTCCAAAGCATTTTGAAACTTCAGAAGAATTCCAGGAACAATGGAAGAGTTCCGAAGCATTTTTAAACGTCAGCGGAATTCCTTGAACAATGGAAGAGTTCCGAAGGATTTTTAAATGTCAGCAGAATTCCCAGAACAATGGAAGAGTTCCGAAGGATTTTTAAACGTCAGCGGAATTCCGAGAACAATGGAAGAGTTCCGAAGCATTTTTAAACTTCAGAAGAATTCCAGGAACAATGGAAGAGTTCCAAAGCATTTTGAAACTTCAGAAGAATTCCAGGAACAATGGAAGAGTTCCGAAGCATTTTTAAACTTCAACGGAGTTCCGAGAACAATGGAAGTTTTCCGAAGTATTTTTAAACGCCAGCGGGATTCCGAGAACAATGGAAGAGTTCCGAAGCATTTTTAAACGTCTGCAGAATTCCGAGAACAATGAAAGAGTTCGGAAGCATTTTTAAACGTCAGCAGAATTCCGGGAACAATGGAACAGTTCCGAATAATTTTTAAACGTCAGTGGAATTCCTTGAACAATGAAAGAGATCAGAAGCATTTTTAAACTTCAAAAGAATTCCGGGAACAATGGAAGAGTTCCGAAGCATTTTTAAATGTCAGCAGAATTCCGAGAACAATGGAAGAGTTCCGAAGCATTTTTAAACATCAGCAGAATTCTGGGAACAATGGAAGAGTTCCGAAGCATTTTTAAACTTCAGCGGAATTCTGAGAACAATGGATGAGTTCCGAAGCATTTTTAAACATCAGCAGAATTCCGGGAACAATGGAAGAGTTCCGAAGCATTTTTAAACTTCAGAAGAATTCCAGGAACAATGGAAGAATTCCAAAGCATTTTTTAACTTCAGAAGAATTCCAGGAACAATGGAAGAGTTCCGAAGCATTTTTAAACTTCGGCGGATTTCCGAGAACAATGGAAGAGTTCCGAAGCATTTTTAAACGTCAGCGGAATTCCTTGAACAATGAAAGAGATCGGAAGCATTTTTAAACGTCAGCAGAATTTCGGGAACAATGGAAGAGTTTCGAAGCATTTTTAAACATCTGCAGAATTCCGAGAACAATGGAAGTTTTCCGAAGTATTTTTAAACGCCAGCGGGATTCCGAGAACAATGGAAGAGTTCCGAAGCATTTTTAAACGTCTGCAGAATTCCGAGAACAATGGAAGAGTTCCGTAGCATTGTTAAACTTCAGAAGAATTCCAGGAACAATGGAAGAGTTCCGAAGCATTTTTAAACGTCAGCAGAATTCCTTGAACAATGAAAGAGTTCGAAAGCATTTTTAAACGTCAGCAGAATTCCGGGAACAATGGAACAGTTCCGAATAATTTTTAAACGTCAGTGGAATTCCTTGAACAATGAAAGAGATCAGAAGCATTTTTAAACTTCAAAAGAATTCCGGGAACAATCGAAGAGTTCCGAAGCATTTTTAAATGTCAGCAGAATTCCGGGAACAATGGAAGAGTTCCGAAGCATTTTTAAACTTCAGAAGAATTCCAGGAACAATGGAAGAATTCCAAAGCATTTTTTAACTTCAGAAGAATTCCAGGAACAATGGAAGAGTTCCGAAGCATTTTTTAACTTCAGAAGAATTCCAGGAACAATGGAAGAGTTCCGAAGCATTTTTAAACTTCGGCGGATTTCCGAGAACAATGGAAGAGTTCCGAAGCATTTTTAAACGTCAGCGGAATTCCTTGAACAATGAAAGAGATCGGAAGCATTTTTAAACGTCAGCAGAATTTCGGGAACAATGGAAGAGTTTCGAAGCATTTTTAAACATCTGCAGATTTCCGAGAACAATGGAAGAATTCCGAAGCATTTTTAAACGTCAGCGGAATTCCGAGAACAATGGAAGAGTTCCGAAGAATTTTTAAATGTCAGCGAATTTCGAGAACCATGGAAGAGTTCCGAAGCATTTTTAAACGTCTGCAGAATTCCGAGAACAATGGAAGAGTTCCGAAGGATTTTTAAACGTCAGCGGAATTCCGAGAACAATGGAAGAGTTCCGAAGCATTTTTAAACTTCAGCGGAATTCCGAGAACAATGGATGAGTTTCGAAGCATTTTTAAACATCAGCAGAATTCCGGGAACAATGGAAGAGTTCCGAAGCATTTTTAAACTTCAGAAGAATTCCAGGAACAATGGAAGAGTTCCAAAGCATTTTTAAACTTCAGAAGAATTCCAGGAACAATGTAAGAGTTCCGAAGCATTTTTAAACTTCGGCGGATTTCCGAGAACAATGGAAGTGTTCCGAAGTATTTTTAAACTCCAGCGGGATTCCGAGAACAATGGAAGAGTTCCGAAGCATTTTTAAACTTCAGAAGAATTCCAGGAACAATGGAAGAGTTCCAAAGCATTTTGAAACTTCAGAAGAATTCCAGGAACAATGGAAGAGTTCCGAAGCATTTTTAAACTTCAGCGGATTTCCGAGAACAATGGAAGTGTTCCGAAGTATTTTTAAATGCCAGCGGGATTCCGAGAACAATGGAAGAGTTCCGAAGCATTTTTAAACATTTGCAGAATTCCGAGAACAATGGAAGAGTTCCGTAGCATTTTTAAACTTCAGAAGAATTCCAGGAACAATGGAAGAGTTCCAAAGCATTTTGAAACTTCAGAAGAATTCCAGGAACAATGGAAGAGTTCCGAAGCATTTTTAAACTTCAACGGAGTTCCGAGAACAATGGAAGTTTTCCGAAGTATTTTTAAACGCCAGCGGGATTCCGAGAACAATGGAAGAGTTCCGAAGCATTTTTAAACGTCTGCAGAATTCCGAGAACAATGAAAGAGTTCGGAAGCATTTTTAAACGTCAGCAGAATTCCGGGAACAATGGAACAGTTCCGAATAATTTTTAAACGTCAGTGGAATTCCTTGAACAATGAAAGAGATCAGAAGCATTTTTAAACTTCAAAAGAATTCCGGGAACAATGGAAGAGTTCCGAAGCATTTTTAAATGTCAGCAGAATTCCGAGAACAATGGAAGAGTTCCGAAGCATTTTTAAACATCAGCAGAATTCTGGGAACAATGGAAGAGTTCCGTAGCATTTTTAAACTTCAGAAGAATTCCAGGAACAATGGAAGAGTTCCAAAGCATTTTGAAACTTCAGAAGAATTCCAGGAACAATGGAAGAGTTCCGAAGCATTTTTAAACTTCAGCGGAATTCCGAGAACAATGGATGAGTTTCGAAGCATTTTTAAACATCAGCAGAATTCCGGGAACAATGGAAGAGTTCCGAAGCATTTTTAAACTTCAGAAGAATTCCAGGAACAATGGAAGAGTTCCAAAGCATTTTTAAACTTCAGAAGAATTCCAGGAACAATGTAAGAGTTCCGAAGCATTTTTAAACTTCGGCGGATTTCCGAGAATAATGGAAGTGTTCCGAAGTATTTTTAAACTCCAGCGGGATTCCGAGAACAATGGAAGAGTTCCGAAGCATTTTTAAACGTCTGCAGAATTCCGAGAACAATGGAAGAATTCCGAAGCATTTTTAAACGTCAGCGGAATTCCAAGAACAATGGAAGAGTTCGGAAGAATTTTTAAATGTCAGCGAATTTCGAGAACCATGGAAGAGTTCTGAAGGATTTTTAAACATCAGCGGAATTCCGTGAACATTGGAAGAGTTCCGAAGCATTTTTAAACTTCAGAAGAATTCCAGGAACAATGGAAGAGTTCCAAAGCATTTTGAAACTTCAGAAGAATTCCAGGAACAATGGAAGAGTTCCGAAGCATTTTTAAACTTCAGCGGATTTCCGAGAACAATGGAAGTGTTCCGAAGTATTTTTAAAACGCCAGCGGGATTCCGAGAACAATGGAAGAGTTCCGAAGCATTTTTAAACATTTGCAGAATTCCGAGAACAATGGAAGAGTTCCGAAGGATTTTTAAACGTCAGCGGAATTCCGAGAACAATGGAAGAGTTCCGAAGCATTTTTAAACTTCAGCGGAATTCCGAGAACAATGGATGAGTTTCGAAGCATTTTTAAACATCAGCAGAATTCCGGGAACAATGGAAGAGTTCCGAAGCATTTTTAAACTTCAGAAGAATTCCAGGAACAATGGAAGAGTTCCAAAGCATTTTTAAACTTCAGAAGAATTCCAGGAACAATGTAAGAGTTCCGAAGCATTTTTAAACTTCGGCGGATTTCCGAGAACAATGGAAGTGTTCCGAAGTATTTTTAAACTCCAGCGGGATTCCGAGAACAATGGAAGAGTTCCGAAGCATTTTTAAACTTCAGAAGAATTCCAGGAACAATGGAAGAGTTCCAAAGCATTTTGAAACTTCAGAAGAATTCCAGGAACAATGGAAGAGTTCCGAAGCATTTTTAAACTTCAGCGGATTTCCGAGAACAATGGAAGTGTTCCGAAGTATTTTTAAACGCCAGCGGGATTCCGAGAACAATGGAAGAGTTCCGAAGCATTTTTAAACATTTGCAGAATTCCGAGAACAATGGAAGAGTTCCGTAGCATTTTTAAACTTCAGAAGAATTCCAGGAACAATGGAAGAGTTCCAAAGCATTTTGAAACTTCAGAAGAATTCCAGGAACAATGGAAGAGTTCCGAAGCATTTTTAAACTTCAACGGAGTTCCGAGAACAATGGAAGTTTTCCGAAGTATTTTTAAACGCCAGCGGGATTCCGAGAACAATGGAAGAGTTCCGAAGCATTTTTAAACGTCTGCAGAATTCCGAGAACAATGAAAGAGTTCGGAAGCATTTTTAAACGTCAGCAGAATTCCGGGAACAATGGAACAGTTCCGAATAATTTTTAAACGTCAGTGGAATTCCTTGAACAATGAAAGAGATCAGAAGCATTTTTAAACTTCAAAAGAATTCCGGGAACAATGGAAGAGTTCCGAAGCATTTTTAAATGTCAGCAGAATTCCGAGAACAATGGAAGAGTTCCGAAGCATTTTTAAACATCAGCAGAATTCTGGGAACAATGGAAGAGTTCCGAAGCATTTTTAAACTTCAGCGGAATTCTGAGAACAATGGATGAGTTCCGAAGCATTTTTAAACATCAGCAGAATTCCGGGAACAATGGAAGAGTTCCGAAGCATTTTTAAACTTCAGAAGAATTCCAGGAACAATGGAAGAATTCCAAAGCATTTTTTAACTTCAGAAGAATTCCAGGAACAATGGAAGAGTTCCGAAGCATTTTTAAACTTCGGCGGATTTCCGAGAACAATGGAAGAGTTCCGAAGCATTTTTAAACGTCAGCGGAATTCCTTGAACAATGAAAGAGATCGGAAGCATTTTTAAACGTCAGCAGAATTTCGGGAACAATGGAAGAGTTTCGAAGCATTTTTAAACATCTGCAGAATTCCGAGAACAATGGAAGTTTTCCGAAGTATTTTTAAACGCCAGCGGGATTCCGAGAACAATGGAAGAGTTCCGAAGCATTTTTAAACGTCTGCAGAATTCCGAGAACAATGGAAGAGTTCCGTAGCATTGTTAAACTTCAGAAGAATTCCAGGAACAATGGAAGAGTTCCGAAGCATTTTTAAACGTCAGCAGAATTCCTTGAACAATGAAAGAGTTCGGAAGCATTTTTAAACGTCAGCAGAATTCCGGGAACAATGGAACAGTTCCGAATAATTTTTAAACGTCAGTGGAATTCCTTGAACAATGAAAGAGATCAGAAGCATTTTTAAACTTCAAAAGAATTCCGGGAACAATCGAAGAGTTCCGAAGCATTTTTAAATGTCAGCAGAATTCCGAGAACAATGGAAGAGTTCCGAAGCATTTTTAAACTTCAGCGGAATTCCGAGAACAATGGATGAGTTCCGAAGCATTTTTAAACTTCAGAAGAATTCCAGGAACAATGGAAGAATTCCAAAGCATTTTTTAACTTCAGAAGAATTCCAGGAACAATGGAAGAGTTCCGAAGCATTTTTTAACTTCAGAAGAATTCCAGGAACAATGGAAGAGTTCCGAAGCATTTTTAAACTTCGGCGGATTTCCGAGAACAATGGAAGAGTTCCGAAGCATTTTTAAACGTCAGCGGAATTCCTTGAACAATGAAAGAGATCGGAAGCATTTTTAAACGTCAGCAGAATTTCGGGAACAATGGAAGAGTTTCGAAGCATTTTTAAACATCTGCAGATTTCCGAGAACAATGGAAGAATTCCGAAGCATTTTTAAACGTCAGCGGAATTCCGAGAACAATGGAAGAGTTCCGAAGAATTTTTAAATGTCAGCGAATTTCGAGAACCATGGAAGAGTTCCGAAGCATTTTTAAACGTCTGCAGAATTCCGAGAACAATGGAAGAGTTCCGAAGGATTTTTAAACGTCAGCGGAATTCCGAGAACAATGGAAGAGTTCCGAAGCATTTTTAAACTTCAGCGGAATTCCGAGAACAATGGATGAGTTTCGAAGCATTTTTAAACATCAGCAGAATTCCGGGAACAATGGAAGAGTTCCGAAGCATTTTTAAACTTCAGAAGAATTCCAGGAACAATGGAAGAGTTCCAAAGCATTTTTAAACTTCAGAAGAATTCCAGGAACAATGTAAGAGTTCCGAAGCATTTTTAAACTTCGGCGGATTTCCGAGAACAATGGAAGTGTTCCGAAGTATTTTTAAACTCCAGCGGGATTCCGAGAACAATGGAAGAGTTCCGAAGCATTTTTAAACTTCAGAAGAATTCCAGGAACAATGGAAGAGTTCCAAAGCATTTTGAAACTTCAGAAGAATTCCAGGAACAATGGAAGAGTTCCGAAGCATTTTTAAACTTCAGCGGATTTCCGAGAACAATGGAAGTGTTCCGAAGTATTTTTAAACGCCAGCGGGATTCCGAGAACAATGGAAGAGTTCCGAAGCATTTTTAAACATTTGCAGAATTCCGAGAACAATGGAAGAGTTCCGTAGCATTTTTAAACTTCAGAAGAATTCCAGGAACAATGGAAGAGTTCCAAAGCATTTTGAAACTTCAGAAGAATTCCAGGAACAATGGAAGAGTTCCGAAGCATTTTTAAACTTCAACGGAGTTCCGAGAACAATGGAAGTTTTCCGAAGTATTTTTAAACGCCAGCGGGATTCCGAGAACAATGGAAGAGTTCCGAAGCATTTTTAAACGTCTGCAGAATTCCGAGAACAATGAAAGAGTTCGGAAGCATTTTTAAACGTCAGCAGAATTCCGGGAACAATGGAACAGTTCCGAATAATTTTTAAACGTCAGTGGAATTCCTTGAACAATGAAAGAGATCAGAAGCATTTTTAAACTTCAAAAGAATTCCGGGAACAATGGAAGAGTTCCGAAGCATTTTTAAATGTCAGCAGAATTCCGAGAACAATGGAAGAGTTCCGAAGCATTTTTAAACATCAGCAGAATTCTGGGAACAATGGAAGAGTTCCGTAGCATTTTTAAACTTCAGAAGAATTCCAGGAACAATGGAAGAGTTCCAAAGCATTTTGAAACTTCAGAAGAATTCCAGGAACAATGGAAGAGTTCCGAAGCATTTTTAAACTTCGGCGGATTTCCGAGAATAATGGAAGTGTTCCGAAGTATTTTTAAACTCCAGCGGGATTCCGAGAACAATGGAAGAGTTCCGAAGCATTTTTAAACGTCTGCAGAATTCCGAGAACAATGGAAGAATTCCGAAGCATTTTTAAACGTCAGCGGAATTCCAAGAACAATGGAAGAGTTCGGAAGAATTTTTAAATGTCAGCGAATTTCGAGAACCATGGAAGAGTTCTGAAGGATTTTTAAACATCAGCGGAATTCCGTGAACATTGGAAGAGTTCCGAAGCATTTTTAAACTTCAGAAGAATTCCAGGAACAATGGAAGAGTTCCAAAGCATTTTGAAACTTCAGAAGAATTCCAGGAACAATGGAAGAGTTCCGAAGCATTTTTAAACTTCAGCGGATTTCCGAGAACAATGGAAGTGTTCCGAAGTATTTTTAAAACGCCAGCGGGATTCCGAGAACAATGGAAGAGTTCCGAAGCATTTTTAAACATTTGCAGAATTCCGAGAACAATGGAAGAGTTCCGTAGCATTTTTAAACTTCAGAAGAATTCCAGGAACAATGGAAGAGTTCCAAAGCATTTTGAAACTTCAGAAGAATTCCAGGAACAATGGAAGAGTTCCGAAGCATTTTTAAACTTCAACGGAGTTCCGAGAACAATGGAAGTTTTCCAAAGTATTTTTAAACGCCAGCGGGATTCCGAGAACAATGGAAGAGTTCCGAAGCATTTTTAAACGTCTGCAGAATTCCGAGAACAATGAAAGAGTTCGGAAGCATTTTTAAACGTCAGCAGAATTCCGGGAACAATGGAACAGTTCCGAATAATTTTTAAACGTCAGTGGAATTCCTTGAACAATGAAAGAGATCAGAAGCATTTTTAAACTTCAAAAGAATTCCGGGAACAATGGAAGAGTTCCGAAGCATTTTTAAATGTCAGCAGAATTCCGAGAAAAATGGAAGAGTTCCGAAGCATTTTTAAACATCAGCAGAATTCTGGGAACAATGGAAGAGTTCCGAAGCATTTTTAAACTTCAGCGGAATTCTGAGAACAATGGATGAGTTCCGAAGCATTTTTAAACATCAGCAGAATTCCGGGAACAATGGAAGAGTTCCGAAGCATTTTTAAACTTCAGAAGAATTCCAGGAACAATGGAAGAATTCCAAAGCATTTTTTAACTTCAGAAGAATTCCAGGAACAATGGAAGAGTTCCGAAGCATTTTTAAACTTCGGCGGATTTCCGAGAACAATGGAAGAGTTCCGAAGCATTTTTAAACGTCAGCGGAATTCCTTGAACAATGAAAGAGATCGGAAGCATTTTTAAACGTCAGCAGAATTTCGGGAACAATGGAAGAGTTTCGAAGCATTTTTAAACATCTGCAGAATTCCGAGAACAATGGAAGTTTTCCGAAGTATTTTTAAACGCCAGCGGGATTCCGAGAACAATGGAAGAGTTCCGAAGCATTTTTAAACGTCAGCAGAATTCCTTGAACAATGAAAGAGTTCGGAAGCATTTTTAAACGTCAGCAGAATTCCGGGAACAATGGAACAGTTCCGAATAATTTTTAAACGTCAGTGGAATTCCTTGAACAATGAAAGAGATCAGAAGCATTTTTAAACTTCAAAAGAATTCCGGGAACAATCGAAGAGTTCCGAAGCATTTTTAAATGTCAGCAGAATTCCGAGAACAATGGAAGAGTTCCGAAGCATTTTTAAACATCAGCAGAATTCTGGGAACAATGGAAGAGTTCCGAAGCATTTTTAAACTTCAGCGGAATTCCGAGAACAATGGATGAGTTCCGAAGCATTTTTAAACATCAGCAGAATTCCGGGAACAATGGAAGAGTTCCGAAGCATTTTTAAACTTCAGAAGAATTCCAGGAACAATGGAAGAATTCCAAAGCATTTTTTAACTTCAGAAGAATTCCAGGAACAATGGAAGAGTTCCGAAGCATTTTTTAACTTCAGAAGAATTCCAGGAACAATGGAAGAGTTCCGAAGCATTTTTAAACTTCGGCGGATTTCCGAGAACAATGGAAGAGTTCCGAAGCATTTTTAAACGTCAGCGGAATTCCTTGAACAATGAAAGAGATCGGAAGCATTTTTAAACGTCAGCAGAATTTCGGGAACAATGGAAGAGTTTCGAAGCATTTTTAAACATCTGCAGATTTCCGAGAACAATGGAAGAATTCCGAAGCATTTTTAAACGTCAGCGGAATTCCGAGAACAATGGAAGAGTTCCGAAGAATTTTTAAATGTCAGCGAATTTCGAGAACCATGGAAGAGTTCCGAAGCATTTTTAAACGTCTGCAGAATTCCGAGAACAATGGAAGAGTTCCGAAGGATTTTTAAACTTCAGCGGAATTCCGAGAACAATGGATGAGTTTCGAAGCATTTTTAAACATCAGCAGAATTCCGGGAACAATGGAAGAGTTCCGAAGCATTTTTAAACTTCAGAAGAATTCCAGGAACAATGGAAGAGTTCCAAAGCATTTTTAAACTTCAGAAGAATTCCAGGAACAATGTAAGAGTTCCGAAGCATTTTTAAACTTCGGCGGATTTCCGAGAACAATGGAAGTGTTCCGAAGTATTTTTAAACTCCAGCGGGATTCCGAGAACAATGGAAGAGTTCCGAAGCATTTTTAAACTTCAGAAGAATTCCAGGAACAATGGAAGAGTTCCGAAGCATTTTTAAATGTCAGCAGAATTCCGAGAACAATGGAAGAGTTCCGAAGCATTTTTAAACATCAGCAGAATTCTGGGAACAATGGAAGAGTTCCGTAGCATTTTTAAACTTCAGAAGAATTCCAGGAACAATGGAAGAGTTCCAAAGCATTTTGAAACTTCAGAAGAATTCCAGGAACAATGGAAGAGTTCCGAAGCATTTTTAAACTTCGGCGGAGTTCCGAGAACAATGGAAGTTTTCCGAAGTATTTTTAAACGCCAGCGGGATTCCGAGAACAATGGAAGAGTTCCGAAGCATTTTTAAACGTCTGCAGAATTCCGAGAACAATGGAAGAGTTCCGTAGCATTGTTAAACTTCAGAAGAATTCCAGGAACAATGGAAGAGTTCCGAAGCATTTTTAAACGTCAGCAGAATTCCTTGAACAATGAAAGAGTTCGGAAGCATTTTTAAACGTCAGCAGAATTCCGGGAACAATGGAACAGTTCCGAATAATTTTTAAACGTCAGTGGAATTCCTTGAACAATGAAAGAGATCAGAAGCATTTTTAAACTTCAAAAGAATTCCGGGAACAATCGAAGAGTTCCGAAACATTTTTAAATGTCAGCAGAATTCCGAGAACAATGGAAGAGTTCCGAAGCATTTTTAAACATCAGCAGAATTCTGGGAACAATGGAAGAGTTCCGAAGCATTTTTAAACTTCAGCGGAATTCCGAGAACAATGGATGAGTTCCGAAGCATTTTTAAACATCAGCAGAATTCCGGGAACAATGGAAGAGTTCCGAAGCATTTTTAAACTTCAGAAGAATTCCAGGAACAATGGAAGAATTCCAAAGCATTTTTTAACTTCAGAAGAATTCCAGGAACAATGGAAGAGTTCCGAAGCATTTTTAAACTTCGGCGGATTTCCGAGAACACTTGAAGAGTTCCGAAGCATTTTTAAACGTCAGCGGAATTCCTTGAACAATGGAAGAGTTCCGAAGGATTTTTAAATGTCAGCAGAATTCCCAGAACAATGGAAGAGTTCCGAAGGATTTTTAAACGTCAGCGGAATTCCGAGAACAATGGAAGAGTTCCGAAGCATTTTTAAACTTCAGCGGAATTCCGAGAACAATGGATGAGTTTCGAAGCATTTTTAAACATCAGCAGAATTCCGGGAACAATGGAAGAGTTCCGAAGCATTTTTAAACTTCAGAAGAATTCCAGGAACAATGGAAGAGTTCCAAAGCATTTTTAAACTTCAGAAGAATTCCAGGAACAATGTAAGAGTTCCGAAGCATTTTTAAACTTCGGCGGATTTCCGAGAATAATGGAAGTGTTCCGAAGTATTTTTAAACTCCAGCGGGATTCCGAGAACAATGGAAGAGTTCCGAAGCATTTTTAAACGTCTGCAGGATTCCGAGAACAATGGAAGAATTCCGAAGCATTTTTAAACGTCAGCGGAATTCCAAGAACAATGGAAGAGTTCGGAAGAATTTTTAAATGTCAGCGAATTTCGAGAACCATGGAAGAGTTCTGAAGGATTTTTAAACATCAGCGGAATTCCGTGAACATTGGAAGAGTTCCGAAGCATTTCTAAACTTCAGAAGAATTCCAGGAACAATGGAAGAGTTCCAAAGCATTTTGAAACTTCAGAAGAATTCCAGGAACAATGGAAGAGTTCCGAAGCATTTTTAAACTTCAGCGGATTTCCGAGAACAATGGAAGTGTTCCGAAGTATTTTTAAAACGCCAGCGGGATTCCGAGAACAATGGAAGAGTTCCGAAGCATTTTTAAACATTTGCAGAATTCCGAGAACAATGGAAGAGTTCCGTAGCATTTTTAAACTTCAGAAGAATTCCAGGAACAATGGAAGAGTTCCAAAGCATTTTGAAACTTCAGAAGAATTCCAGGAACAATGGAAGAGTTCCGAAGCATTTTTAAACTTCAACGGAGTTCCGAGAACAATGGAAGTTTTCCGAAGTATTTTTAAACGCCAGCGGGATTCCGAGAACAATGAAAGAGTTCGGAAGCATTTTTAAACGTCAGCAGAATTCCGGGAACAATGGAACAGTTCCGAATAATTTTTAAACGTCAGTGGAATTCCTTGAACAATGTAAGAGATCAGAAGCATTTTTAAACTTCAAAAGAATTCCGGGAACAATGGAAGAGTTCCGAAGCATTTTTAAATGTCAGCAGAATTCCGAGAACAATGGAAGAGTTCCGAAGCATTTTTAAACATCAGCAGAATTCTGGGAACAATGGAAGAGTTCCGAAGCATTTTTAAACTTCAGCGGAATTCTGAGAACAATGGATGAGTTCCGAAGCATTTTTAAACATCAGCAGAATTCCGGGAACAATGGAAGAGTTCCGAAGCATTTTTAAACTTCAGAAGAATTCCAGGAACAATGGAAGAATTCCAAAGCATTTTTTAACTTCAGAAGAATTCCAGGAACAATGGAAGAGTTCCGAAGCATTTTTAAACTTCGGCGGATTTCCGAGAACAATGGAAGAGTTCCGAAGCATTTTTAAACGTCAGCGGAATTCCTTGAACAATGAAAGAGATCGGAAGCATTTTTAAACGTCAGCAGAATTTCGGGAACAATGGAAGAGTTTCGAAGCATTTTTAAACATCTGCAGATTTCCGAGAACAATGGAAGAATTCCGAAGCATTTTTAAACGTCAGCGGAATTCCGAGAACAATGGAAGAGTTCCGAAGAATTTTTAAATGTCAGCGAATTTCGAGAACCATGGAAGAGTTCCGAAGCATTTTTAAACGTCTGCAGAATTCCGAGAACAATGGAAGAGTTCCGAAGGATTTTTAAACGTCAGCGGAATTCCGAGAACAATGGAAGAGTTCCGAAGCATTTTTAAACTTCAGCGGAATTCCGAGAACAATGGATGAGTTTCGAAGCATTTTTAAACATCAGCAGAATTCCGGGAACAATGGAAGAGTTCCGAAGCATTTTTAAACTTCAGAAGAATTCCAGGAACAATGGAAGAGTTCCAAAGCATTTTTAAACTTCAGAAGAATTCCAGGAACAATGTAAGAGTTCCGAAGCATTTTTAAACTTCGGCGGATTTCCGAGAACAATGGAAGTGTTCCGAAGTATTTTTAAACTCCAGCGGGATTCCGAGAACAATGGAAGAGTTCCGAAGCATTTTTAAACTTCAGAAGAATTCCAGGAACAATGGAAGAGTTCCAAAGCATTTTGAA
Source organism: Phyllobates terribilis (assembly GCF_046119375.1). Taxonomy (NCBI): domain Eukaryota; kingdom Metazoa; phylum Chordata; class Amphibia; order Anura; family Dendrobatidae; genus Phyllobates; species Phyllobates terribilis. Next base: position 553,876,294 of record NW_027362762.1, read on the forward strand.
ACTTCAGAAGAATTCCAGGAACAATGGAAGAGTTCCGAAGCATTTTTAAACTTCAGCGGATTTCCGAGAACAATGGAAGTGTTCCGAAGTATTTTTAAACGCCAGCGGGATTCCGAGAACAATGGAAGAGTTCCGAAGCATTTTTAAACATTTGCAGAATTCCGAGAACAATGGAAGAGTTCCGTAGCATTTTTAAACTTCAGAAGAATTCCAGGAACAATGGAAGAGTTCCAAAGCATTTTGAAACTTCAGAAGAATTCCAGGAACAACGGAAGAGTTCCGAAGCATTTTTAAACTTCAACGGAGTTCCGAGAACAATGGAAGTTTTCCGAAGTATTTTTAAACGCCAGCGGGATTCCGAGAACAATGGAAGAGTTCCGAAGCATTTTTAAACGTCTGCAGAATTCCGAGAACAATGAAAGAGTTCGGAAGCATTTTTAAACGTCAGCAGAATTCCGGGAACAATGGAACAGTTCCGAATAATTTTTAAACGTCAGTGGAATTCCTTGAACAATGAAAGAGATCAGAAGCATTTTTAAACTTCAAAAGAATTCCGGGAACAATGGAAGAGTTCCGAAGCATTTTTAAATGTCAGCAGAATTCCGAGAACAATGGAAGAGTTCCGAAGCATTTTTAAACATCAGCAGAATTCTGGGAACAATGGAAGAGTTCCGTAGCATTTTTAAACTTCAGAAGAATTCCAGGAACAATGGAAGAGTTCCAAAGCATTTTGAAACTTCAGAAGAATTCCAGGAACAATGGAAGAGTTCCGAAGCATTTTTAAACTTCGGCGGAGTTCCGAGAACAATGGAAGTTTTCCGAAGTATTTTTAAACGCCAGCGGGATTCCGAGAACAATGGAAGAGTTCCGAAGCATTTTTAAACGTCTGCATTTTTCCGAGAACAATGGAAGAGTTCCGTAGCATTGTTAAACTTCAGAAGAATTCCAGGAACAATGGAAGAGTTCCGAAGCATTTTTAAACGTCAGCAGAATTCCTTGAACAATGAAAGAGTTCGGAAGCATTTTTAAACGTCAGCAGAATTCCGGGAACAATGGAACAGTTCCGAATAATTTTTAAACGTCAGTGGAATTCCTTGAACAATGAAAGAGATCAGAAGCATTTTTAAACTTCAAAAGAATTCCGGGAACAATCGAAGAGTTCCGAAGCATTTTTAAATGTCAGCAGAATTCCGAGAACAATGGAAGAGTTCCGAAGCATTTTTAAACATCAGCAGAATTCTGGGAACAATGGAAGAGTTCCGAAGCATTTTTAAACTTCAGCGGAATTCCGAGAACAATGGATGAGTTCCGAAGCATTTTTAAACATCAGCAGAATTCCGGGAACAATGGAAGAGTTCCGAAGCATTTTTAAACTTCAGAAGAATTCCAGGAACAATGGAAGAATTCCAAAGCATTTTTTAACTTCAGAAGAATTCCAGGAACAATGGAAGAGTTCCGAAGCATTTTTAAACTTCGGCGGATTTCCGAGAACAATGGAAGAGTTCCGAAGCATTTTTAAACGTCAGCGGAATTCCTTGAACAATGGAAGAGTTCCGAAGGATTTTTAAATGTCAGCAGAATTCCCAGAACAATGGAAGAGTTCCGAAGGATTTTTAAACGTCAGCGGAATTCCGAGAACAATGGAAGAGTTCCGAAGCATTTTTAAACTTCAGCGGAATTCCGAGAACAATGGATGAGTTTCGAAGCATTTTTAAACTTCAGAAGAATTCCAGGAACAATCGAAGAGTTCCAAAGCATTTTTAAACTTCAGAAGAATTCCAGGAACAATGTAAGAGTTCCGAAGCATTTTTAAACTTCGGCGGATTTCCGAGAATAATGGAAGTGTTCCGAAGTATTTTTAAACTCCAGCGGGATTCCGAGAACAATGGAAGAGTTCCGAAGCATTTTTAAACGTCTGCAGAATTCCGAGAACAATGGAAGAATTCCGAAGCATTTTTAAACGTCAGCGGAATTCCAAGAACAATGGAAGAGTTCGGAAGAATTTTTAAATGTCAGCGAATTTCGAGAACCATGGAAGAGTTCTGAAGGATTTTTAAACATCAGCGGAATTCCGTGAACATTGGAAGAGTTCCGAAGCATTTTTAAACTTCAGAAGAATTCCAGGAACAATGGAAGAGTTCCAAAGCATTTTGAAACTTCAGAAGAATTCCAGGAACAATGGAAGAGTTCCGAAGCATTTTTAAACTTCAGCGGATTTCCGAGAACAATGGAAGTGTTCCGAAGTATTTTTAAAACGCCAGCGGGATTCCGAGAACAATGGAAGAGTTCCGAAGCATTTTTAAACATTTGCAGAATTCCGAGAACAATGGAAGAGTTCCGTAGCATTTTTAAACTTCAGAAGAATTCCAGGAACAATGGAAGAGTTCCAAAGCATTTTGAAACTTCAGAAGAATTCCAGGAACAATGGAAGAGTTCCGAAGCATTTTTAAACTTCAACGGAGTTCCGAGAACAATGGAAGTTTTCCGAAGTATTTTTAAACGCCAGCGGGATTCCGAGAACAATGAAAGAGTTCGGAAGCATTTTTAAACGTCAGCAGAATTCCGGGAACAATGGAACAGTTCCGAATAATTTTTAAACGTCAGTGGAATTCCTTGAACAATGAAAGAGATCAGAAGCATTTTTAAACTTCAAAAGAATTCCGGGAACAATGGAAGAGTTCCGAAGCATTTTTAAATGTCAGCAGAATTCCGAGAACAATGGAAGAGTTCCGAAGCATTTTTAAACATCAGCAGAATTCTGGGAACAATGGAAGAGTTCCGAAGCATTTTTAAACTTCAGCGGAATTCTGAGAACAATGGATGAGTTCCGAAGCATTTTTAAACATCAGCAGAATTCCGGGAACAATGGAAGAGTTCCGAAGCATTTTTAAACTTCAGAAGAATTCCAGGAACAATGGAAGAATTCCAAAGCATTTTTTAACTTCAGAAGAATTCCAGGAACAATGGAAGAGTTCCGAAGCATTTTTAAACTTCGGCGGATTTCCGAGAACAATGGAAGAGTTCCGAAGCATTTTTAAACGTCAGCGGAATTCCTTGAACAATGAAAGAGATCGGAAGCATTTTTAAACGTCAGCAGAATTTCGGGAACAATGGAAGAGTTTCGAAGCATTTTTAAACATCTGCAGAATTCCGAGAACAATGGAAGAATTCCGAAGCATTTTTAAACGTCAGCGGAATTCCGAGAACAATGGAAGAGTTCCGAAGAATTTTTAAATGTCAGCGAATTTCGAGAACCATGGAAGAGTTCCGAAGCATTTTTAAACGTCTGCAGAATTCCGAGAACAATGGAAGAGTTCCGAAGGATTTTTAAATGTCAGCAGAATTCCCAGAACAATGGAAGAGTTCCGAATGATTTTTAAACGTCAGCGGAATTCCGAGAACAATGGAAGAGTTCCGAAGCATTTTTAAACTTCAGCGGAATTCCGAGAACAATGGATGAGTTTCGAAGCATTTTTAAACATCAGCAGAATTCCGGGAACAATGGAAGAGTTCCGAAGCATTTTTAAACTTCAGAAGAATTCCAGGAACAATGGAAGAGTTCCAAAGCATTTTTAAACTTCAGAAGAATTCCAGGAACAATGTAAGAGTTCCGAAGCATTTTTAAACTTCGGCGGATTTCCGAGAACAATGGAAGTGTTCCGAAGTATTTTTAAACTCCAGCGGGATTCCGAGAACAATGGAAGAGTTCCGAAGCATTTTTAAACTTCAGAAGAATTCCAGGAACAATGGAAGAGTTCCAAAGCATTTTGAAACTTCAGAAGAATTCCAGGAACAATGGAAGAGTTCCGAAACATTTTTAAACTTCAGCGGATTTCCGAGAACAATGGAAGTGTTCCGAAGTATTTTTAAACGCCAGCGGGATTCCGAGAACAATGGAAGAGTTCCGAAGCATTTTTAAACATTTGCAGAATTCCGAGAACAATGGAAGAGTTCCGTAGCATTTTTAAACTTCAGAAGAATTCCAGGAACAATGGAAGAGTTCCAAAGCATTTTGAAACTTCAGAAGAATTCCAGGAACAATGGAAGAGTTCCGAAGCATTTTTAAACTTCAACGGAGTTCCGAGAACAATGGAAGTTTTCCGAAGTATTTTTAAACGCCAGCGGGATTCCGAGAACAATGGAAGAGTTCCGAAGCATTTTTAAACGTCTGCAGAATTCCGAGAACAATGAAAGAGTTCGGAAGCATTTTTAAACGTCAGCAGAATTCCGGGAACAATAGAACAGTTCCGAATAATTTTTAAACGTCAGTGGAATTCCTTGAACAATGAAAGAGATCAGAAGCATTTTTAAACTTCAAAAGAATTCCGGGAACAATGGAAGAGTTCCGAAGCATTTTTAAATGTCAGCAGAATTCCGAGAACAATGGAAGAGTTCCGAAGCATTTTTAAACATCAGCAGAATTCTGGGAACAATGGAAGAGTTCCGTAGCATTTTTAAACTTCAGAAGAATTCCAGGAACAATGGAAGAGTTCCAAAGCATTTTGAAACTTCAGAAGAATTCCAGGAACAATGGAAGAGTTCCGAAGCATTTTTAAACTTCGGCGGAGTTCCGAGAACAATGGAAGTTTTCCGAAGTATTTTTAAACGCCAGCGGGATTCCGAGAACAATGGAAGAGTTCCGAAGCATTTTTAAACGTCTGCAGAATTCCGAGAACAATGGAAGAGTTCCGTAGCATTGTTAAACTTCAGAAGAATTCCAGGAACAATGGAAGAGTTCCGAAGCATTTTTAAACATCAGCAGAATTCCTTGAACAATGAAAGAGTTCGGAAGCATTTTTAAACGTCAGCAGAATTCCGGGAACAATGGAACAGTTCCGAATAATTTTTAAACGTCAGTGGAATTCCTTGAACAATGAAAGAGATCAGAAGCATTTTTAAACTTCAAAAGAATTCCGGGAACAATCGAAGAGTTCCGAAGCATTTTTAAATGTCAGCAGAATTCCGAGAACAATGGAAGAGTTCCGAAGCATTTTTAAACATCGCAGAATTCTGGGAACAATGGAAGAGTTCCGAAGCATTTTTAAACTTCAGCGGAATTCCGAGAACAATGGATGAGTTCCGAAGCATTTTTAAACATCAGCAGAATTCCGGGAACAATGGAAGAGTTCCGAAGCATTTTTAAACTTCAGAAGAATTCCAGGAACAATGGAAGAATTCCAAAGCATTTTTTAACTTCAGAAGAATTCCAGGAACAATGGAAGAGTTCCGAAGCATTTTTAAACTTCGGCGGATTTCCGAGAACAATGGAAGAGTTCCGAAGCATTTTTAAACGTCAGCGGAATTCCTTGAACAATGGAAGAGTTCTGAAGGATTTTTAAATGTCAGCAGAATTCCCAGAACAATGGAAGAGTTCCGAAGGATTTTTAAACGTCAGCGGAATTCCGAGAACAATGGAAGAGTTCCGAAGCATTTTTAAACTTCAGCGGAATTCCGAGAACAATGGATGAGTTTCGAAGCATTTTTAAACATCAGCAGAATTCCGGGAACAATGGAAGAGTTCCGAAGCATTTTTAAACTTCAGAAGAATTCCAGGAACAATGGAAGAGTTCCAAAGCATTTTTAAACTTCAGAAGAATTCCAGGAACAATGTAAGAGTTCCGAAGCATTTTTAAACTTCGGCGGATTTCCGAGAATAATGGAAGTGTTCCGAAGTATTTTTAAACTCCAGCGGGATTCCGAGAACAATGGAAGAGTTCCGAAGCATTTTTAAACTTCTGCAGAATTCCGAGAACAATGGAAGAATTCCGAAGCATTTTTAAACGTCAGCGGAATTCCAAGAACAATGGAAGAGTTCGGAAGAATTTTTAAATGTCAGCGAATTTCGAGAACCATGGAAGAGTTCTGAAGGATTTTTAAACATCAGCGGAATTCCGTGAACATTGGAAGAGTTCCGAAGCATTTTTAAACTTCAGAAGAATTCCAGGAACAATGGAAGAGTTCCAAAGCATTTTGAAACTTCAGAAGAATTCCAGGAACAATGGAAGAGTTCCGAAGCATTTTTAAACTTCAGCGGATTTCCGAGAACAATGGAAGTGTTCCGAAGTATTTTTAAAACGCCAGCGGGATTCCGAGAACAATGGAAGAGTTCCGAAGCATTTTTAAACATTTGCAGAATTCCGAGAACAATGGAAGAGTTCCGTAGCATTTTTAAACTTCAGAAGAATTCCAGGAACAATGGAAGAGTTCCAAAGCATTTTGAAACTTCAGAAGAATTCCAGGAACAATGGAAGAGTTCCAAAGCATTTTTAAACTTCAACGGAGCTCCGAGAACAATGGAAGTTTTCCGAAGTATTTTTAAACGCCAGCGGGATTCCGAGAACAATGGAAGAGTTCCGAAGCATTTTTAAACGTCTGCAGAATTCCGACAACAATGAAAGAGTTCGGAAGCATTTTTAAACGTCAGCAGAATTCCGGGAACAATGGAACAGTTCCGAATAATTTTTAAACGTCAGTGGAATTCCTTGAACAATGAAAGAGATCAGAAGCATTTTTAAACTTCAAAAGAATTCCGGGAACAATGGAAGAGTTCCGAAGCATTTTTAAATGTCAGCAGAATTCCGAGAACAATGGAAGAGTTCCGAAGCATTTTTAAACATCAGCAGAATTCTGGGAACAATGGAAGAGTTCCGAAGCATTTTTAAACTTCAGCGGAATTCTGAGAACAATGGATGAGTTCCGAAGCATTTTTAAACATCAGCAGAATTCTGGGAACAATGGAAGAGTTCCGAAGCATTTTTAAACTTCAGAAGAATTCCAGGAACAATGGAAGAATTCCAAAGCATTTTTTAACTTCAGAAGAATTCCAGGAACAATGGAAGAGTTCCGAAGCATTTTTAAACTTCGGCGGATTTCCGAGAACAATGGAAGAGTTCCGAAGCATTTTTAAACGTCAGCGGAATTCCTTGAACAATGAAAGAGATCGGAAGCATTTTTAAACGTCAGCAGAATTTCGGGAACAATGGAAGAGTTTCGAAGCATTTTTAAACATCTGCAGAATTCCGAGAACAATGGAAGTTTTCCGAAGTATTTTTAAACGCCAGCGGGATTCCGAGAACAATGGAAGAGTTCCGAAGCATTTTTAAACGTCTGCAGAATTCCGAGAACAATGGAAGAGTTCCGTAGCATTGTTAAACTTCAGAAGAATTCCAGGAACAATGGAAGAGTTCCGAAGCATTTTTAAACGTCAGCAGAATTCCTTGAACAATGAAAGAGTTCGGAAGCATTTTTAAACGTCAGCAGAATTCCGGGAACAATGGAACAGTTCCGAATAATTTTTAAACGTCAGTGGAATTCCTTGAACAATGAAAGAGATCAGAAGCATTTTTAAACTTCAAAAGAATTCCGGGAACAATCGAAGAGTTCCGAAGCATTTTTAAATGTCAGCAGAATTCCGAGAACAATGGAAGAGTTCCGAAGCATTTTTAAACATCAGCAGAATTCTAGGAACAATGGAAGAGTTCCGAAGCATTTTTAAACTTCAGCGGAATTCCGAGAACAATGGATGAGTTCCGAAGCATTTTTAAACATCAGCAGAATTCCGGGAACAATGGAAGAGTTCCGAAGCATTTTTAAACTTCAGAAGAATTCCAGGAACAATGGAAGAATTCCAAAGCATTTTTTAACTTCAGAAGAATTCCAGGAACAATGGAAGAGTTCCGAAGCATTTTTTAACTTCAGAAGAATTCCAGGAACAATGGAAGAGTTCCGAAGCATTTTTAAACTTCGGCGGATTTCCGAGAACAATGGAAGAGTTCCGAAGCATTTTTAAACGTCAGCGGAATTCCTTGAACAATGAAAGAGATCGGAAGCATTTTTAAACGTCAGCAGAATTTCGGGAACAATGGAAGAGTTTCGAAGCATTTTTAAACATCTGCAGATTTCCGAGAACAATGGAAGAATTCCGAAGCATTTTTAAACGTCAGCGGAATTCCGAGAACAATGGAAGAGTTCCGAAGAATTTTTAAATGTCAGCGAATTTCGAGAACCATGGAAGAGTTCCGAAGCATTTTTAAACGTCTGCAGAATTCCGAGAACAATGGAAGAGTTCCGAAGGATTTTTAAACGTCAGCGGAATTCCGAGAACAATGGAAGAGTTCCGAAGCATTTTTAAACGTCTGCAGAATTCCGAGAACAATGGAAGAGTTCCGTAGCATTGTTAAACTTCAGAAGAATTCCAGGAACAATGGAAGAGTTCCGAAGCATTTTTAAACGTCAGCAGAATTCCTTGAACAATGAAAGAGTTCGGAAGCATTTTTAAACGTCAGCAGAATTCCGGGAACAATGGAACAGTTCCGAATAATTTTTAAACGCCAGTGGAATTCCTTGAACAATGAAAGAGATCAGAAGCATTTTTAAACTTCAAAAGAATTCCGGGAACAATCGAAGAGTTCCGAAGCATTTTTAAATGTCAGCAGAATTCCGAGAACAATGGAAGAGTTCCGAAGCATTTTTAAACATCAGCAGAATTCTGGGAACAATGGAAGAGTTCCGAAGCATTTTTAAACTTCAGCGGAATTCCGAGAACAATGGATGAGTTCCGAAGCATTTTTAAACATCAGCAGAATTCCGGGAACAATGGAAGAGTTCCGAAGCATTTTTAAACTTCAGAAGAATTCCAGGAACAATGGAAGAATTCCAAAGCATTTTTTAACTTCAGAAGAATTCCAGGAACAATGGAAGAGTTCCGAAGCATTTTTTAACTTCAGAAGAATTCCAGGAACAATGGAAGAGTTCCGAAGCATTTTTAAACTTCGGCGGATTTCCGAGAACAATGGAAGAGTTCCGAAGCATTTTTAAACGTCAGCGGAATTCCTTGAACAATGAAAGAGATCGGAAGCATTTTTAAACGTCAGCAGAATTTCGGGAACAATGGAAGAGTTTCGAAGCATTTTTAAACATCTGCAGATTTCCGAGAACAATGGAAGAATTCCGAAGCATTTTTAAACGTCAGCGGAATTCCGAGAACAATGGAAGAGTTCCGAAGAATTTTTAAATGTCAGCGAATTTCGAGAACCATGGAAGAGTTCCGAAGCATTTTTAAACGTCTGCAGAATTCCGAGAACAATGGAAGAGTTCCGAAGGATTTTTAAACGTCAGCGGAATTCCGAGAACAATGGAAGAGTTCCGAAGCATTTTTAAACGTCTGCAGAATTCCGAGAACAATGGAAGAGTTCCGTAGCATTGTTAAACTTCAGAAGAATTCCAGGAACAATGGAAGAGTTCCGAAGCATTTTTAAACGTCAGCAGAATTCCTTGAACAATGAAAGAGTTCGGAAGCATTTTTAAACATCAGCAGAATTCCGGGAACAATGGAACAGTTCCGAATAATTTTTAAACGTCAGTGGAATTCCTTGAACAATGAAAGAGATCAGAAGCATTTTTAAACTTCAAAAGAATTCCGGGAACAATCGAAGAGTTCCGAAGCATTTTTAAATGTCAGCAGAATTCCGAGAACAATGGAAGAGTTCCGAAGCATTTTTAAACATCAGCAGAATTCTGGGAACAATGGAAGAGTTCCGAAGCATTTTTAAACTTCAGCGGAATTCCGAGAACAATGGATGAGTTCCGAAGCATTTTTAAACATCAGCAGAATTCCGGGAACAATGGAAGAGTTCCGAAGCATTTTTAAACTTCAGAAGAATTCCAGGAACAATGGAAGAGTTCCGAAGCATTTTTAAACTTCGGCGGATTTCCGAGAACAATGGAAGAGTTCCGAAGCATTTTTAAACGTCAGCGGAATTCCTTGAACAATGGAAGAGTTCCGAAGGATTTTTAAATGTCAGCAGAATTCCCAGAACAATGGAAGAGTTCCGAAGGATTTTTAAACGTCAGCGGAATTCCGAGAACAATGGAAGAGTTCCGAAGCATTTTTAAACTTCGGCGGATTTCCGAGAACAATGGAAGAGTTCCGAAGCATTTTTAAACGTCAGCGGAATTCCTTGAACAATGAAAGAGATCGGAAGCATTTTTAAACGTCAGCAGAATTTCGGGAACAATGGAAGAGTTTCGAAGCATTTTTAAACATCTGCAGAATTCCGAGAACAATGGAAGTTTTCCGAAGTATTTTTAAACGCCAGCGGGATTCCGAGAACAATGGAAGAGTTCCGAAGCATTTTTAAACGTCTGCAGAATTCCGAGAACAATGGAAGAGTTCCGTAGCATTGTTAAACTTCAGAAGAATTCCAGGAACAATGGAAGAGTTCCGAAGCATTTTTAAACGTCAGCAGAATTCCTTGAACAATGAAAGAGTTCGGAAGCATTTTTAAACGTCAGCAGAATTCCGGGAACAATGGAACAGTTCCGAATAATTTTTAAACGTCAGTGGAATTCCTTGAACAATGAAAGAGATCAGAAGCATTTTTAAACTTCAAAAGAATTCCGGGAACAATCGAAGAGTTCCGAAGCATTTTTAAATGTCAGCAGAATTCCGAGAACAATGGAAGAGTTCCGAAGCATTTTTAAACATCAGCAGAATTCTGGGAACAATGGAAGAGTTCCGAAGCATTTTTAAACTTCAGCGGAATTCCGAGAACAATGGATGAGTTCCGAAGCATTTTTAAACATCAGCAGAATTCCGGGAACAATGGAAGAGTTCCGAAGCATTTTTAAACTTCAGAAGAATTCCAGGAACAATGGAAGAATTCCAAAGCATTTTTTAACTTCAGAAGAATTCCAGGAACAATGGAAGAGTTCCGAAGCATTTTTTAACTTCAGAAGAATTCCAGGAACAATGGAAGAGTTCCGAAGCATTTTTAAACGTCGGCGGATTTCCGAGAACAATGGAAGAGTTCCGAAGCATTTTTAAACGTCAGCGGAATTCCTTGAACAATGAAAGAGATCGGAAGCATTTTTAAACGTCAGCAGAATTTCGGGAACAATGGAAGAGTTTCGAAGCATTTTTAAACATCTGCAGATTTCCGAGAACAATGGAAGAATTCCGAAGCATTTTTAAACGTCAGCGGAATTCCGAGAACAATGGAAGAGTTCCGAAGAATTTTTAAATGTCAGCGAATTTCGAGAACCATGGAAGAGTTCCGAAGCATTTTTAAACGTCTGCAGAATTCCGAGAACAATGGAAGAGTTCCGAAGGATTTTTAAACGTCAGCGGAATTCCGAGAACAATGGAAGAGTTCCGAAGCATTTTTAAACGTCTGCAGAAATCCGAGAACAATGGAAGAGTTCCGTAGCATTGTTAAACTTCAGAAGAATTCCAGGAACAATGGAAGAGTTCCGAAGCATTTTTAAACGTCAGCAGAATTCCTTGAACAATGAAAGAGTTCGGAAGCATTTTTAAACGTCAGCAGAATTCCGGGAACAATGGAACAGTTCCGAATAATTTTTAAACGTCAGTGGAATTCCTTGAACAATGAAAGAGATCAGAAGCATTTTTAAACTTCAAAAGAATTCCGGGAACAATCGAAGAGTTCCGAAGCATTTTTAAATGTCAGCAGAATTCCGAGAACAATGGAAGAGTTCCGAAGCATTTTTAAACATCAGCAGAATTCTGGGAACAATGGAAGAGTTCCGAAGCATTTTTAAACTTCAGCGGAATTCCGAGAACAATGGATGAGTTCCGAAGCATTTTTAAACATCAGCAGAATTCCGGGAACAATGGAAGAGTTCCGAAGCATTTTTAAACTTCAGAAGAATTCCAGGAACAATGGAAGAATTCCAAAGCATTTTTTAACTTCAGAAGAATTCCAGGAACAATGGAAGAGTTCCGAAGCATTTTTAAACTTCGGCGGATTTCCGAGAACAATGGAAGAGTTCCGAAGCATTTTTAAACGTCAGCGGAATTCCTTGAACAATGGAAGAGTTCCGAAGGATTTTTAAATGTCAGCAGAATTCCCAGAACAATGGAAGAGTTCCGAAGGATTTTTAATCGTCAGCGGAATTCCGAGAACAATGGAAGAGTTCCGAAGCATTTTTAAACTTCAGCGGAATTCCGAGAACAATGGATGAGTTTCGAAGCATTTTTAAACATCAGCAGAATTCCGGGAACAATGGAAGAGTTCCGAAGCATTTTTAAACTTCAGAAGAATTCCAGGAACAATGGAAGAGTTCCAAAGCATTTTTAAACTTCAGAAGAATTCCAGGAACAATGTAAGAGTTCCGAAGCATTTTTAAACTTCGGCGGATTTCCGAGAATAATGGAAGTGTTCCGAAGTATTTTTAAACTCCAGCGGGATTCCGAGAACAATGGAAGAGTTCCGAAGCATTTTTAAACGTCTGCAGAATTCCGAGAACAATGGAAGAATTCCGAAGCATTTTTAAACGTCAGCGGAATTCCAAGAACAATGGAAGAGTTCGGAAGAATTTTTAAATGTCAGCGAATTTCGAGAACCATGGAAGAGTTCTGAAGGATTTTTAAACATCAGCGGAATTCCGTGAACATTGGAAGAGTTCCGAAGCATTTTTAAACTTCAGAAGAATTCCAGGAACAATGGAAGAGTTCCAAAGCATTTTGAAACTTCAGAAGAATTCCAGGAACAATGGAAGAGTTCCGAAGCATTTTTAAACTTCAGCGGATTTCCGAGAACAATGGAAGTGTTCCGAAGTATTTTTAAAACGCCAGCGGGATTCCGAGAACAATGGAAGAGTTCCGAAGCATTTTTAAACATTTGCAGAATTCCGAGAACAATGGAAGAGTTCCGTAGCATTTTTAAACTTCAGAAGAATTCCAGGAACAATGGAAGAGTTCCAAAGCATTTTGAAACTTCAGAAGAATTCCAGGAACAATGGAAGAGTTCCGAAGCATTTTTAAACTTCAACGGAGTTCCGAGAACAATGGAAGTTTTCCGAAGTATTTTTAAACGCCAGCGGGATTCCGAGAACAATGGAAGAGTTCCGAAGCATTTTTAAACGTCTGCAGAATTCCGAGAACAATGAAAGAGTTCGGAAGCATTTTTAAACGTCAGCAGAATTCCGGGAACAATGGAACAGTTCCGAATAATTTTTAAACGTCAGTGGAATTCCTTGAACAATGAAAGAGATCAGAAGCATTTTTAAACTTCAAAAGAATTCCGGGAACAATGGAAGAGTTCCGAAGCATTTTTAAATGTCAGCAGAATTCCGAGAACAATGGAAGAGTTCCGAAGCATTTTTAAACATCAGCAGAATTCTGGGAACAATGGAAGAGTTCCGAAGCATTTTTAAACTTCAGCGGAATTCTGAGAACAATGGATGAGTTCCGAAGCATTTTTAAACATCAGCAGAATTCCGGGAACAATGGAAGAGTTCCGAAGCATTTTTAAACTTCAGAAGAATTCCAGGAACAATGGAAGAATTCCAAAGCATTTTTTAACTTCAGAAGAATTCCAGGAACAATGGAAGAGTTCCGAAGCATTTTTAAACTTCGGCGGATTTCCGAGAACAATGGAAGAGTTCCGAAGCATTTTTAAACGTCAGCGGAATTCCTTGAACAATGAAAGAGATCGGAAGCATTTTTAAACGTCAGCAGAATTTCGGGAACAATGGAAGAGTTTCGAAGCATTTTTAAACATCTGCAGAATTCCGAGAACAATGGAAGAATTCCGAAGCATTTTTAAACGTCAGCGGAATTCCGAGAACAATGGAAGAGTTCCGAAGAATTTTTAAATGTCAGCGAATTTCGAGAACCATGGAAGAGTTCCGAAGCATTTTTAAACGTCTGCAGAATTCCGAGAACAATGGAAGAGTTCCGAAGGATTTTTAAATGTCAGCAGAATTCCCAGAACAATGGAAGAGTTCCGAATGATTTTTAAACGTCAGCGGAATTCCGAGAACAATGGAAGAGTTCCGAAGCATTTTTAAACTTCAGCGGAATTCCGAGAACAATGGATGAGTTTCGAAGCATTTTTAAACATCAGCAGAATTCCGGGAACAATGGAAGAGTTCCGAAGCATTTTTAAACTTCAGAAGAATTCCAGGAACAATGGAAGAGTTCCAAAGCATTTTTAAACTTCAGAAGAATTCCAGGAACAATGTAAGAGTTCCGAAGCATTTTTAAACTTCGGCGGATTTCCGAGAACAATGGAAGAATTCCGAAGCATTTTTAAACGTCAGCGGAATTCCAAGAACAATGGAAGAGTTCGGAAGAATTTTTAAATGTCAGCGAATTTCGAGAACCATGGAAGAGTTCTGAAGGATTTTTAAACATCAGCGGAATTCCGTGAACATTGGAAGAGTTCCGAAGCATTTTTAAACTTCAGAAGAATTCCAGGAACAATGGAAGAGTTCCAAAGCATTTTGAAACTTCAGAAGAATTCCAGGAACAATGGAAGAGTTCCGAAGCATTTTTAAACTTCAGCGGATTTCCGAGAACAATGGAAGTGTTCCGAAGTATTTTTAAACGCCAGCGGGATTCCGAGAACAATGGAAGAGTTCCGAAGCATTTTTAAACATTTGCAGAATTCCGAGAACAATGGAAGAGTTCCGTAGCATTTTTAAACTTCAGAAGAATTCCAGGAACAATGGAAGAGTTCCGAAGCATTTTTAAACTTCAGCGGATTTCCGAGAACAATGGAAGTGTTCCGAAGTATTTTTAAACGCCAGCGGGATTCCGAGAACAATGGAAGAGTTCCGAAGCATTTTTAAACATTTGCAGAATTCCGAGAACAATGGAAGAGTTCCGTAGCATTTTTAAACTTCAGAAGAATTCCAGGAACAATGGAAGAGTTCCAAAGCATTTTGAAACTTCAGAAGAATTCCAGGAACAATGGAAGAGTTCCGAAGCATTTTTAAACGTCAGCGGAATTCCGAGAACAATGGAAGAGTTCCGAAGAATTTTTAAATGTCAGCGAATTACGAGAACCATGGAAGAGTTCCGAAGGATTTTTAAACATCAGCAGAATTCCGTGAACATTGGAAGAGTTCTGAAGCATATTTAAACATCAGCAGAATTTCCAGAATAATGGAAGAGTTCCGAAGCATTTTTAAACGTCTGCAGAATTCCGAGAACAATGGAAGAGTTCCGAAGGATTTTTAAATGTCAGCAGAATTCCCAGAACAATGGAAGAGTTCCGAAGGATTTTTAAACGTCAGCGGAATTCCGAGAACAATGGAAGTGTTCAGAAGCATTTTTAAACTTCAGCGTAATTCTGAGAACAATGGAAGAGTTCCGAAGCATTTTTAAACATTTGCAGAATTCCGAGAAAAATGGAAGAGTTCCGAAGCATTTTTAAATGTCAGCAGAAATTCGAGAACAATGGAAGAGTGCCGAAGCATTTTTAAACTTCAGTGGAATTCTGAGAACAATGGAAGAGTTCCGTAGCATTTTTAAACTTCAGAAGAATTCCAGGAACAATGGAAGAGTTCCGAAGCATTTTCAAACGTCAGCAGAATTCCTTGAACAATGAAAGAGTTCGGAAGCATTTTTAAACGTCAGCAGTATTCCGGGAACAATGGAACAGTTCCGAAGAATTTTTAAACGTCAGTGGAATTCCTTGAACAATGAAAGAGATCAGAAGCATTTTTAAACTTCAAAAGAATTCCGGGAACAATGGAAGAGTTCCGAAGCATTTTTAAATGTCAGCAGAATTCCGAGAACAATGGAAGAGTTCCGAAGCATTTTTAAACATCAGCAGAATTCTGGGAACAATGGAAGAGTTCCGAAACATTTTTAAACTTTAGCGGAATTCCGAGAACAATGGATGAGTTCGGAAGCATTTTTAAACGTCAGCAGAATTCCGGGAACAATGGAACAGTTCCGAAGAATTTTTAAACGTCAGTGGAATTCCTTGAACAATGAAAGAGAACAGAAGCATTTTTAAACTTCAAAAGAATTCCGGGAACAATGGAAGAGTTCCGAAGCATTTTTAAATGTCAGCAGAATTCCGAGAACAATGGAAGAGTTCCGAAGCATTTTTAAACATCAGCAGAATTCTGGGAACAATGGAAGAGTTCCGAAGCATTTTTAAACTTCAGCGGAATTCCGAGAACAATGGATCAGTTCCGAAGCATTTTTAAACATCAGCAGAATTCCGGGAACAATGGAAGAGTTCCGAAGCATTTTTAAACTTCAGAAGAATTCCAGGAACAATGGAAGAGTTCCAAAGCATTTTTAAACTTCAGAAGAATTCCAGGAACAATGGAAGAGTTCCGAAGCATTTTTAAACTTCGGCGGATTTCCAATAACAATGGAAGTGTTCCGAAGTATTTTTAAACGCCAGCGTAATTCCGAGAACAGTGGAAGAGTTCCGAAGGATTATTAAATGTCAGCTGAATTCTGAGAACAATGGAAGAGTTCCGAAGCATTTTTAAACGTCAGCGGAATTCCTTGAACAATGAAAGAGATCGGAAGCATTTTTAAACGTCAGCAGAATTTCGGGAACAATGGAAGAGTTCCGAAGCATTTTTAAACGTCTGCAGAATTCCGAGAACAATGGAAGAATTCCGAAGCATTTTTAAACGTCAGCGGAATTCCGAGAACAATGGAAGAGTTCCGAAGAATTTTTAAATGTCAGCGAATTTCGAGAACCATGGAAGAGTTCCGAAGGATTTTTAAACATCAGCGGAATTCCGTGAACATTTTAAGAGTTCCGAAGCATTTTTAAACTTCAGTGGAATTCTGAGAACAATGGAAGAGTTATGTAGCATTTCTAAACTTCAGAAGAATTCCAGTAACAATGGAAGAGTTTCAAAGCAATTTTAAACTTCAGCAGAATTCCGAGAACAATGGAAGAGTTCTGAAGCATTTTTAAACATCAGCAGAATTTCCAGAATAATGGAAGAGTTCCGAAGCATTTTTAAACGTCTGCAGAATTCCGAGAACAATGGAACAGTTCAGAAGCATTTTTAAACTCCGGCGGATTTCCGAGAACGATGGAAGTGTTCAGAAGCATTTTTAAACTTCAGCGTAATTCTGAGAACAATGGAAGGGTTCAGAAGCATTTTTAAACTTCAGCAGAATTCCGAAAACAATGCAAGAGTTGCAATCCATTTTTAAACGTCAGCAGAATTCCGAGAAAAATGGAAGAGTTCCGAAGCATTTTTAAATGTCAGCAGAATTTCGAGAACAATGGAAGAGTTCCGAAGCATTTTTAAACTTCAGTGGAATTCTGAGAACAATGGAAGAGTTCCGTAGCATTTTTAAACTTCAGAAGAATTCCAGGAACAATGGAGGAGTTCCGAAGCATTTTCAAATGTCAGCAGAATTCCTTGAACAATGAAAGAGTTCCGAAGCATTTTTAAACGTCAGCAGTATTCCGGGAACAATGGAACAGTTCCGAAGAATTTTTAAACGTCAGTGGAATTCCTTGAACAATGAAAGAGATCAGAAGCATTTTTAAACTTCAAAAGAATTCCGGGAACAATGGAAGAGTTCCGAAGCATTTTTAAATGTCAGCAGAATCCCGAGAACAATGGAAGAGTTCCGAAGCATTTTTAAACATCAGCAGAATTCTGGGAACAATGGAAGAGTTCCGAAGCATTTTTAAACTTCAGAAGAATTCCAGGAACAATGGAAGAGTTCCAAAGCATTTTGAAACTTCAGAAGAATTACAGGAACAATGGAAGAGTTCCGAAGCATTTTTAAACTTCAGCGGATTTCCGAGAACAATGGAAGAGTTCCGAAGCATTTTTAAACTTCAGCGGAATTCCGAGAACAATGGATGAGTTTCGAAGCATTTTTAAACATCAGCAGAATTCCGGGAACAATGGAAGAGTTCCGAAGCATTTTTAAACTTCAGAAGAATTCCAGGAACAATGGAAGAGTTCCAAAGCATTTTTAAACTTCAGAAGAATTCCAGGAACAATGGAAGAGTTCCTAAGCATTTTTAAACTTCGGCCGATTTCCGAGAACAATGGAAGTGTTCCGAAGTATTTTTAAACTCCAGCAGGATTCCGAGAACAATGGAAGAGTTCCGAAGCATTTTTAAACGTCTGCAGAATTCCGAGAACAATGTAAGAATTCCGAAGAATTTTTAAACGTCAGCGGAATTCCAA
The DNA here is from genome assembly GCF_046119375.1 of Phyllobates terribilis. Taxonomy (NCBI): domain Eukaryota; kingdom Metazoa; phylum Chordata; class Amphibia; order Anura; family Dendrobatidae; genus Phyllobates; species Phyllobates terribilis. The sequence goes on from NW_027362762.1 coordinate 553,894,237, forward strand.
GAACAATGGAAGAGTTCCGAAGAATTTTTAAATGTCAGCGAATTTCGAGAACCATGGAAGAGTTCTGAAGGATTTTTAAACATCAGCGGAATTCCGTGAACATTGGAAGAGTTCCGAAGCATTTTTAAACTTCAGTGGAATTCTGAGAACAATGGAAGAGTTATGTAGCATTTTTAAACTTCAGAAGAATTCCAGTAACAATGGAAGAGTTTCAAAGCAATTTTAAACTTCAGCAGAATTCCGAGAACAATGGAAGAGTTCCGAAGGATTTTTAAATGTCAGCAGAATTCCCAGAACAATGGAGAGTTCCAAAGGATTTTTAAACGTCAGCGGAATTCCGAGAACAATGGAAGAGTTCAGAAGCATTTTTAAACTTCGGCGGATTTCCGAGAACAATGGAAGTGTTCAGAAGCATTTTTAAACTTCAGCGTAATTCTGAGAACAATGGAAGGGTTCAGAAGCATTTTTAAACTTCAGCAGAATTCCGAAAACAACGCAGGAGTTGCAATGCATTTTTAAACGTCAGCAGAATTCCGAGAAAAATGGAAGAGTTCCGAAGCATTTTTAAATGTCAGCAGAATTTCGAGAACAATGGAAGAGTTCCAAAGCATTTTTAAACTTCAGTGGAATTCTGAGAACAATGGAAGAGTTCCGTAGCATTTTTAAACTTCAGAAGAATTCCAGGAACAATGGAAGAGTTCCGAAGCATTTTCAAACGTCATCAGAATTCCTTGAACAATGAAAGAGTTCGGAAGCATTTTTAAACGTCAGCAGTATTCCGGGAACAATGGAACAGTTCCGAAGAATTTTTAAACGTCAGTGGAATTCCTTGAACAATGAAAGAGTTCCGAAGCATTTTTAAACTTCAGAAGAATTCCAGGAACAATGGAAGAGTTCCAAAGCATTTTTAAACTTCAGAAGAATTCCAGGAACAATGGAAGAGTTCCTAAGCATTTTTAAACTTCGGCGGATTTCCGAGAACAATGGAAGTGTTCCGAAGTATTTTTAAACTCCAGCGGGATTCCGAGAACAATGGAAGAGTTCCGAAGCATTTTTAAACGTCTGCAGAATTCCGAGAACAATGGAAGAATTCCGAAGCATTTTTAAACGTCAGCGGAATTCCAAGAACAATGGAAGAGTTCGGAAGAATTTTTAAATGTCAGCGAATTTCGAGAACCATGGAAGAGTTCTGAAGGATTTTTAAACATCAGCGGAATTCCGTCAACATTGGAAGAGTTCCGAAGCATTTTTAAACTTCAGAAGAATTCCAGGAACAATGGAAGAGTTCCAAAGCATTTTGAAACTTCAGAAGAATTCCAGGAACAATGGAAGAGTTCCGAAGCATTTTTAAACTTCAGCTGATTTCCGAGAACAATAGAAGTGTTCCGAAGTATTTTTAAACGCCAGCGGGATTCCGAGAACAATGGAAGAGTTCCGAAGCATTTTTAAACGTCAGCAGAATTACTTGAACAATGAAAGAGTTCGGAAGCATTTTTAAACGTCAGCAGAATTCCGGGAACAATGGAACAGTTCCGAATAATTTTTAAACGTCAGTGGAATTCCTTGAACAATGAAAGAGATCAGAAGCATTTTTAAACTTCAAAAGAATTCCGGGAACAATGGAAGAGTTCCGAAGCATTTTTAAATGTCAGCAGAATTCCGAGAACAATGGAAGAGTTCCGAAGCATTTTTAAACTTCAGCGGAATTCCGAGAACAATGGATGAGTTCCGAAGCATTTTTAAACATCAGCAGAATTCCGGGAACAATGGAAGAGTTCCGAAGCATTTTTAAACTTCAGAAGAATTCCAGGAACAATGGAAGAATTCCAAAGCATTTTTTAACTTCAGAAGAATTCCAGGAACAATGGAAGAGTTCCGAAGCATTTTTAAACTTCGGCGGATTTCCGAGAACAATGGAAGAGTCCCGAAGCATTTTTAAACGTCAGCGGAATTCCTTGAACAATGAAAGAGATCGGAAGCATTTTTAAACGTCAGCAGAATTTCGGGAACAATGGAAGAGTTTCGAAGCATTTTTAAACATCTGCAGAATTCCGAGAACAATGGAAGAATTCCGAAGCATTTTTAAACGTCAGCGGAATTCCGAGAACAATGGAAGAGTTCCGAAGAATTTTTAAATGTCAGCGAATTTCGAGAACCATGGAAGAGTTCCGAAGGATTTTTAAACATCAGCAGAATTCCGTGAACATTGGAAGAGTTCTGAAGCATATTTAAACATCAGCAGAATTTCCAGAATAATGGAAGAGTTCCGAAGCATTTTTAAACGTCTGCAGAATTCCGAGAACAATGGAAGAGTTCCGAAGGATTTTTAAATGTCAGCAGAATTCCCAGAACAATGGAAGAGTTCCGAAGGATTTTTAAACGTCAGCGGAATTCCGAGAACAATGGAAGAGTTCAGAAGCATTTTTAAACTCTGGCGGATTTCCGAGAACAATGGAAGTGTTCAGAAGCATTTTTAAACTTCAGCGTAATTCTGAGAACAATGGAAGAGTTCCGAAGCATTTTTAAACGTTTGCAGAATTCCGAGAAAAATGGAAGAGTTCCGAAGAATTTTTAAATGTCAGCAGAATTTCGAGAACAATGGAAGAGTGCCGAAGCATTTTTAAACTTCAGTGGAATTCTGAGAACAATGGAAGAGTTCCGTAGCATTTTTAAACTTCAGAAGAATTCCAGGAACAATGGAAGAGTTCCGAAGCATTTTCAAACGTCAGCAGAATTCCTTGAACAATGAAAGAGTTCGGAAGCATTTTTAAACGTCAGCAGTATTCCGGGAACAATGGAACAGTTCCGAAGAATTTTTAAACGTCAGTGGAATTCCTTGAACAATGAAAGAGATCAGAAGCATTTTTAAACTTCAAAAGAATTCCGGGAACAATGGAAGAGTTCCGAAGCATTTTTAAATGTCAGCAGAATTCCGAGAACAATGGAAGAGTTCCGAAGCATTTTTAAACTTCGGCGGATTTCCGAGAACAATGGAAGTGTTCCGAAGTATTTTTAAACTCCAGCGGGATTCCGAGAACAATGGAAGAGTTCCGAAGCATTTTTAAACGTCTGCAGAATTCCGAGAACAATGGAAGAATTCCGAAGCATTTTTAAATGTCAGCAGAATTCCGAGAACAATGGAAGAGTTCCGAAGCATTTTTAAACTTCAGCGGAATTCCGAGAACAATGGATGAGTTCCGAAGCATTTTTAAACATCAGCAGAATTCCGGGAACAATGGAAGAGTTCCGAAGCATTTTTAAACTTCAGAAGAATTCCAGGAACAATGGAAGAATTCCAAAGCATTTTTTAACTTCAGAAGAATTCCAGGAACAATGGAAGAGTTCCGAAGCATTTTTAAACTTCGGCGGATTTCCGAGAACAATGGAAGAGTCCCGAAGCATTTTTAAACGTCAGCGGAATTCCTTGAACAATGAAAGAGATCGGAAGCATTTTTAAACGTCAGCAGAATTTCGGGAACAATGGAAGAGTTTCGAAGCATTTTTAAACATCTGCAGAATTCCGAGAACAATGGAAGAATTCCGAAGCATTTTTAAACGTCAGCGGAATTCCGAGAACAATGGAAGAGTTCCGAAGAATTTTTAAATGTCAGCGAATTTCGAGAACCATGGAAGAGTTCCGAAGGATTTTTAAACATCAGCAGAATTCCGTGAACATTGGAAGAGTTCTGAAGCATATTTAAACATCAGCAGAATTTCCAGAATAATGGAAGAGTTCCGAAGCATTTTTAAACGTCTGCAGAATTCCGAGAACAATGGAAGAGTTCCGAAGGATTTTTAAATGTCAGCAGAATTCCCAGAACAATGGAAGAGTTCCGAAGGATTTTTAAACGTCAGCGGAATTCCGAGAACAATGGAAGAGTTCAGAAGCATTTTTAAACTCTGGCGGATTTCCGAGAACAATGGAAGTGTTCAGAAGCATTTTTAAACTTCAGCGTAATTCTGAGAACAATGGAAGAGTTCCGAAGCATTTTTAAACGTTTGCAGAATTCCGAGAAAAATGGAAGAGTTCCGAAGCATTTTTAAATGTCAGCAGAATTTCGAGAACAATGGAAGAGTGCCGAAGCATTTTTAAACTTCAGAAGAATTCCAGGAACAATGGAAGAGTTCCGAAGCATTTTTAAACTTCGGCGGATTTCCAATAACAATGGAAGTGTTCCGAAGTATTTTTAAACGCCAGCGTAATTCCGAGAACAGTGGAAGGGTTCCGAAGGATTATTAAATGTCAGCTGAATTCTGAGAACAATGGAAGAGTTCCGAAGCATTTTTAAACGTCAGCGGAATTCCTTGAACAATGAAAGAGATCGGAAGCATTTTTAAACGTCAGCAGAATTTCGGGAACAATGGAAGAGTTCCGAAGCATTTTTAAACGTCTGCAGAATTCCGAGAACAATGGAAGAATTCCGAAGCATTTTTAAACGTCAGCGGAATTCCGAGAACAATGGAAGAGTTCCGAAGAATTTTTAAATGTCAGCGAATTTCGAGAACCATGGAAGAGTTCCGAAGGATTTTTAAACATCAGCAGAATTCCGTGAACATTGGAAGAGTTCTGAAGCATATTTAAACATCAGCAGAATTTCCAGAATAATGGAAGAGTTCCGAAGCATTTTTAAACGTCTGCAGAATTCCGAGAACAATGGAAGAGTTCCGAAGGATTTTTAAATGTCAGCAGAATTCCCAGAACAATGGAAGAGTTCCGAAGGATTTTTAAACGTCAGCGGAATTCCGAGAACAATGGAAGAGTTCAGAAGCATTTTTAAACTCTGGCGGATTTCCGAGAACAATGGAAGTGTTCAGAAGCATTTTTAAACTTCAGCGTAATTCTGAGAACAATGGAAGAGTTCCGAAGCATTTTTAAACGTTTGCAGAATTCCGAGAAAAATGGAAGAGTTCCGAAGCATTTTTAAATGTCAGCAGAATTTCGAGAACAATGGAAGAGTGCCGAAGCATTTTTAAACTTCAGTGGAATTCTGAGAACAATGGAAGAGTTCCGTAGCATTTTTAAACTTCAGAAGAATTCCAGGAACAATGGAAGAGTTCCGAAGCATTTTCAAACGTCAGCAGAATTCCTTGAACAATGAAAGAGTTCGGAAGCATTTTTAAACGTCAGCAGTATTCCGGGAATAATGGAACAGTTCCGAAGAATTTTTAAACGTCAGTGGAATTCCTTGAACAATGAAAGAGATCAGAAGCATTTTTAAACTTCAAAAGAATTCCGGGAACAATGGAAGAGTTCCGAAGCATTTTTAAATGTCAGCAGAATTCCGAGAACAATGGAAGAGTTCCGAAGCATTTTTAAACTTCGGCGGATTTCCGAGAACAATGGAAGTGTTCCGAAGTATTTTTAAACTCCAGCGGGATTCCGAGAACAATGGAAGAGTTCCGAAGCATTTTTAAACGTCTGCAGAATTCCGAGAACAATGGAAGAATTCCGAAGCATTTTTAAATGTCAGCAGAATTCCGAGAACAATGGAAGAGTTCCGAAGCATTTTTAAACTTCAGCGGAATTCCGAGAACAATGGATGAGTTCCGAAGCATTTTTAAACATCAGCAGAATTCCGGGAACAATGGAAGAGTTCCGAAGCATTTTTAAACTTCAGAAGAATTCCAGGAACAATGGAAGAATTCCAAAGCATTTTTTAACTTCAGAAGAATTCCAGGAACAATGGAAGAGTTCCGAAGCATTTTTAAACTTCGGCGGATTTCCGAGAACAATGGAAGAGTCCCGAAGCATTTTTAAACGTCAGCGGAATTCCTTGAACAATGAAAGAGATCGGAAGCATTTTTAAACGTCAGCAGAATTTCGGGAACAATGGAAGAGTTTCGAAGCATTTTTAAACATCTGCAGAATTCCGAGAACAATGGAAGAATTCCGAAGCATTTTTAAACGTCAGCGGAATTCCGAGAACAATGGAAGAGTTCCGAAGAATTTTTAAATGTCAGCGAATTTCGAGAACCATGGAAGAGTTCCGAAGGATTTTTAAACATCAGCAGAATTCCGTGAACATTGGAAGAGTTCTGAAGCATATTTAAACATCAGCAGAATTTCCAGAATAATGGAAGAGTTCCGAAGCATTTTTAAACGTCTGCAGAATTCCGAGAACAATGGAAGAGTTCCGAAGGATTTTTAAATGTCAGCAGAATTCCCAGAACAATGGAAGAGTTCCGAAGGATTTTTAAACGTCAGCGGAATTCCGAGAACAATGGAAGAGTTCAGAAGCATTTTTAAACTCTGGCGGATTTCCGAGAACAATGGAAGTGTTCAGAAGCATTTTTAAACTTCAGCGTAATTCTGAGAACAATGGAAGAGTTCCGAAGCATTTTTAAACGTTTGCAGAATTCCGAGAAAAATGGAAGAGTTCCGAAGCATTTTTAAATGTCAGCAGAATTTCGAGAACAATGGAAGAGTGCCGAAGCATTTTTAAATGTCAGCAGAATTCCGAGAACAATGGAAGAGTTCCGAAGCATTTTTAAATGTCAGCAGAATTCCGAGAACAATGGAAGAGTTCCGAAGCATTTTTAAACATCAGCAGAATTCTGGGAACAATGGAAGAGTTCCGAAACATTTTTAAACTTTAGCGGAATTCCGAGAACAATGGATGAGTTCGGAAGCATTTTTAAACGTCAGCAGAATTCCGGGAACAATGGAACAGTTCCGAAGAATTTTTAAACGTCAGTGGAATTCCTTGAACAATGAAAGAGAACAGAAGCATTTTTAAACTTCAAAAGAATTCCGGGAACAATGGAAGAGTTCCGAAGCATTTTTAAATGTCAGCAGAATTCCGAGAACAATGGAAGAGTTCCGAAGCATTTTTAAACATCAGCAGAATTCTGGGAACAATGGAAGAGTTCCGAAGCATTTTTAAACTTCAGCGGAATTCCGAGAACAATGGATCAGTTCCGAAGCATTTTTAAACATCAGCAGAATTCCGGGAACAATGGAAGAGTTCCGAAGCATTTTTAAACTTCAGAAGAATTCCAGGAACAATGGAAGAGTTCCAAAGCATTTTTAAACTTCAGAAGAATTCCAGGAACAATGGAAGAGTTCCGAAGCATTTTTAAACTTCGGCGGATTTCCAATAACAATGGAAGTGTTCCGAAGTATTTTTAAACGCCAGCGTAATTCCGAGAACAGTGGAAGAGTTCCGAAGGATTATTAAATGTCAGCTGAATTCTGAGAACAATGGAAGAGTTCCGAAGCATTTTTAAACGTCAGCGGAATTCCTTGAACAATGAAAGAGATCGGAAGCATTTTTAAACGTCAGCAGAATTTCGGGAACAATGGAAGAGTTCCGAAGCATTTTTAAACGTCTGCAGAATTCCGAGAACAATGGAAGAATTCCGAAGCATTTTTAAACGTCAGCGGAATTCCGAGAACAATGGAAGAGTTCCGAAGAATTTTTAAATGTCAGCGAATTTCGAGAACCATGGAAGAGTTCCGAAGGATTTTTAAACATCAGCGGAATTCCGTGAACATTTTAAGAGTTCCGAAGCATTTTTAAACTTCAGTGGAATTCTGAGAACAATGGAAGAGTTATGTAGCATTTTTAAACTTCAGAAGAATTCCAGTAACAATGGAAGAGTTTCAAAGCAATTTTAAACTTCAGCAGAATTCCGAGAACAATGGAAGAGTTCTGAAGCATTTTTAAACATCAGCAGAATTTCCAGAATAATGGAAGAGTTCCGAAGCATTTTTAAACGTCTGCAGAATTCCGAGAACAATGGAACAGTTCAGAAGCATTTTTAAACTCCGGCGGATTTCCGAGAACGATGGAAGTGTTCAGAAGCATTTTTAAACTTCAGCGTAATTCTGAGAACAATGGAAGGGTTCAGAAGCATTTTTAAACTTCAGCAGAATTCCGAAAACAATGCAAGAGTTGCAATGCATTTTTAAACGTCAGCAGAATTCCGAGAAAAATGGAAGAGTTCCGAAGCATTTTTAAATGTCAGCAGAATTTCGAGAACAATGGAAGAGTTCCGAAGCATTTTTAAACTTCAGTGGAATTCTGAGAACAATGGAAGAGTTCCGTAGCATTTTTAAACTTCAGAAGAATTCCAGGAACAATGGAAGAGTTCCGAAGCATTTTCAAATGTCAGCAGAATTCCTTGAACAATGAAAGAGTTCCGAAGCATTTTTAAACGTCAGCAGTATTCCGGGAACAATGGAACAGTTCCGAAGAATTTTTAAACGTCAGTGGAATTCCTTGAACAATGAAAGAGATCAGAAGCATTTTTAAACTTCAAAAGAATTCCGGGAACAATGGAAGAGTTCCGAAGCATTTTTAAATGTCAGCAGAATCCCGAGAACAATGGAAGAGTTCCGAAGCATTTTTAAACATCAGCAGAATTCTGGGAACAATGGAAGAGTTCCGAAGCATTTTTAAACTTCAGAAGAATTCCAGGAACAATGGAAGAGTTCCAAAGCATTTTGAAACTTCAGAAGAATTACAGGAACAATGGAAGAGTTCCGAAGCATTTTTAAACTTCAGCGGATTTCCGAGAACAATGGAAGAGTTCCGAAGCATTTTTAAACTTCAGCGGAATTCCGAGAACAATGGATGAGTTTCGAAGCATTTTTAAACATCAGCAGAATTCCGGGAACAATGGAAGAGTTCCGAAGCATTTTTAAACTTCAGAAGAATTCCAGGAACAATGGAAGAGTTCCAAAGCATTTTTAAACTTCAGAAGAATTCCAGGAACAATGGAAGAGTTCCTAAGCATTTTTAAACTTCGGCCGATTTCCGAGAACAATGGAAGTGTTCCGAAGTATTTTTAAACTCCAGCAGGATTCCGAGAACAATGGAAGAGTTCCGAAGCATTTTTAAACGTCTGCAGAATTCCGAGAACAATGTAAGAATTCCGAAGAATTTTTAAACGTCAGCGGAATTCCAAGAACAATGGAAGAGTTCCGAAGAATTTTTAAATGTCAGCGAATTTTGAGAACCATGGAAGAGTTCTGAAGGATTTTTAAACATCAGCGGATTTCCGTGAACATTGGAAGAGTTCCGAAGCATTTTTAAACTTCAGTGGAATTCTGAGAACAATGGAAGAGTTATGTAGCATTTTTAAACTTCAGAAGAATTCCAGTAACAATGGAAGAGTTTCAAAGCAATTTTAAACTTCAGCAGAATTCCGAGAACAATGGAAGAGTTCTGAAGCATTTTTAAACATCAGCAGAATTTCCAGAATAATGGAAGAGTTCCGAAGCATTTTTAAACGTCTGCAGAATTCCGAGAACAATGGAAGAGTTCCGAAGGATTTTTAAATGTCAGCAGAATTCCCAGAACAATGGAGAGTTCCAAAGGATTTTTAAACGTCAGCGGAATTCCGAGAACAATGGAAGAGTTCAGAAGCATTTTTAAACTTCGGCGGATTTCCGAGAACAATGGAAGTGTTCAGAAGCATTTTTAAACTTCAGCGTAATTCTGAGAACAATGGAAGGGTTCAGAAGCATTTTTAAACTTCAGCAGAATTCCGAAAACAACGCAGGAGTTGCAATGCATTTTTAAACGTCAGCAGAATTCCGAGAAAAATGGAAGAGTTCCGAAGCATTTTTAAATGTCAGCAGAATTTCGAGAACAATGGAAGAGTTCCAAAGCATTTTTAAACTTCAGTGGAATTCTGAGAACAATGGAAGAGTTCCGTAGCATTTTTAAACTTCAGAAGAATTCCAGGAACAATGGAAGAGTTCCGAAGCATTTTCAAACGTCATCAGAATTCCTTGAACAATGAAAGAGTTCGGAAGCATTTTTAAACGTCAGCAGTATTCCGGGAACAATGGAACAGTTCCGAAGAATTTTTAAACGTCAGTGGAATTCCTTGAACAATGAAAGAGATCAGAAGCATTTTTAAACTTCAAAAGAATTCCGGGAACAATGGAAGAGTTCCGAAGCATTTTTAAACATCAGCAGAATTCCGGGAACAATGGAAGAGTTCCGAAGCATTTTTAAACTTCAGAAGAATTCCAGGAACAATGGAAGAGTTCCAAAGCATTTTTAAACTTCAACGAATTCCAGGAACAATGGAAGAGTTCCAAAGCACTTTGAAACTTCAGAAGAATTCCAGGAACAATGGAAGAGTTCCGAAGCATTTTTAAACTTCAGCGGATTTCCGAGAACAATGGAAGTGTTCCGAAGTATTTTTAAACGCCAGCGGGATTTCGAGAACAATGGAAGTGTTCCGAAGTATTTTTAAACGCCAGCGGGATTTCAAGAACAATGGAAGAGTTCCGAAGCATTTTTAAACTTCAGCGGAATTCCGAGAACAATGGATGAGTTTCGAAGCATTTTTAAACATCAGCAGAATTCCGGGAACAAAGGAAGAGTTCCGAAGCATTTTTAAACTTCAGAAGAATTCCAGGAACAATGGAAGAGTTCCAAAGCATTTTTAAACTTCAGAAAAATTCCAGGAACAATGTAAGAGTTCCGAAGCATTTTTAAACTTCGGCGGATTTCCGAGAACAATGGAAGTGTTCCGAAGTATTTTTAAACTCCAGCGGGATTCCGAGAACAATGGAAGAGTTCCGAAGCATTTTTAAACGTCTGCAGAATTCCGAGAACAATGGAAGAATTCCGAAGCATTTTTAAACGTCAGCGGAATTCCAAGAACAATGGAAGAGTTCGGAAGAATTTTTAAATGTCAGCGAATTTCGAGAACCATGGAAGAGTTCTGAAGGATTTTTAAACATCAGCGGAATTCCGTCAACATTGGAAGAGTTCCGAAGCATTTTTAAACTTCAGAAGAATTCCAGGAACAATGGAAGAGTTCCAAAGCATTTTGAAACTTCAGAAGAATTCCAGGAACAATGGAAGAGTTCCGAAGCATTTTTAAACTTCAGCTGATTTCCGAGAAAAATGGAAGTGTTCCGAAGTATTTTTAAACGCCAGCGGGATTCCGAGAACAATGGAAGAGTTCCGAAGCATTTTTAAACATTTGCAGAATTCCGAGAACAATGGAAGAGTTCCGTAGCATTTTTAAACTTCAGAAGAATTCCAGGAACAATGGAAGAGTTCCAAAGCAATTTGAAACTTCAGAAGAATTCCAGGAACAATGGAAGAGTTCCGAAGCATTTTTAAACTTCGGCGGAGTTCCGAGAACAATGGAAGTTTTCCGAAGTATTTTTAAACGCCAGCGGGATTCCGAGAACAATGGAAGAGTTCCGAAGCATTTTTAAACGTCTGCAGAATTCCGAGAACAATGGAAGAGTTCCGTAGCATTGTTAAACTTCAGAAGAATTCCAGGAACAATGGAAGAGTTCCGAAGCATTTTTAAATGTCAGCAGAATTCCGAGAACAATGGAAGAGTTCCGAAGCATTTTTAAACTTCAGCGGAATTCCGAGAACAATGGATGAGTTCCGAAGCATTTTTAAACATCAGCAGAATTCCGGGAACAATGGAAGAGTTCCGAAGCATTTTTAAACTTCAGAAGAATTCCAGGAACAATGGAAGAATTCCAAAGCATTTTTTAACTTCAGAAGAATTCCAGGAACAATGGAAGAGTTCCGAAGCATTTTTAAACTTCGGCGGATTTCCGAGAACAATGGAAGAGTCCCGAAGCATTTTTAAACGTCAGCGGAATTCCTTGAACAATGAAAGAGATCGGAAGCATTTTTAAACGTCAGCAGAATTTCGGGAACAATGGAAGAGTTTCGAAGCATTTTTAAACATCTGCAGAATTCCGAGAACAATGGAAGAATTCCGAAGCATTTTTAAACGTCAGCGGAATTCCGAGAACAATGGAAGAGTTCCGAAGAATTTTTAAATGTCAGCGAATTTCGAGAACCATGGAAGAGTTCCGAAGGATTTTTAAACATCAGCAGAATTCCGTGAACATTGGAAGAGTTCTGAAGCATATTTAAACATCAGCAGAATTTCCAGAATAATGGAAGAGTTCCGAAGCATTTTTAAACGTCTGCAGAATTCCGAGAACAATGGAAGAGTTCCGAAGGATTTTTAAATGTCAGCAGAATTCCCAGAACAATGGAAGAGTTCCGAAGGATTTTTAAACGTCAGCGGAATTCCGAGAACAATGGAAGAGTTCAGAAGCATTTTTAAACTCTGGCGGATTTCCGAGAACAATGGAAGTGTTCAGAAGCATTTTTAAACTTCAGCGTAATTCTGAGAACAATGGAAGAGTTCCGAAGCATTTTTAAACGTTTGCAGAATTCCGAGAAAAATGGAAGAGTTCCGAAGCATTTTTAAATGTCAGCAGAATTTCGAGAACAATGGAAGAGTGCCGAAGCATTTTTAAATGTCAGCAGAATTCCGAGAACAATGGAAGAGTTCCGAAGCATTTTTAAATGTCAGCAGAATTCCGAGAACAATGGAAGAGTTCCGAAGCATTTTTAAACATCAGCAGAATTCTGGGAACAATGGAAGAGTTCCGAAACATTTTTAAACTTTAGCGGAATTCCGAGAACAATGGATGAGTTCGGAAGCATTTTTAAACGTCAGCAGAATTCCGGGAACAATGGAACAGTTCCGAAGAATTTTTAAACGTCAGTGGAATTCCTTGAACAATGAAAGAGAACAGAAGCATTTTTAAACTTCAAAAGAATTCCGGGAACAATGGAAGAGTTCCGAAGCATTTTTAAATGTCAGCAGAATTCCGAGAACAATGGAAGAGTTCCGAAGCATTTTTAAACATCAGCAGAATTCTGGGAACAATGGAAGAGTTCCGAAGCATTTTTAAACTTCAGCGGAATTCCGAGAACAATGGATCAGTTCCGAAGCATTTTTAAACATCAGCAGAATTCCGGGAACAATGGAAGAGTTCCGAAGCATTTTTAAACTTCAGAAGAATTCCAGGAACAATGGAAGAGTTCCAAAGCATTTTTAAACTTCAGAAGAATTCCAGGAACAATGGAAGAGTTCCGAAGCATTTTTAAACTTCGGCGGATTTCCAATAACAATGGAAGTGTTCCGAAGTATTTTTAAACGCCAGCGTAATTCCGAGAACAGTGGAAGAGTTCCGAAGGATTATTAAATGTCAGCTGAATTCTGAGAACAATGGAAGAGTTCCGAAGCATTTTTAAACGTCAGCGGAATTCCTTGAACAATGAAAGAGATCGGAAGCATTTTTAAACGTCAGCAGAATTTCGGGAACAATGGAAGAGTTCCGAAGCATTTTTAAACGTCTGCAGAATTCCGAGAACAATGGAAGAATTCCGAAGCATTTTTAAACGTCAGCGGAATTCCGAGAACAATGGAAGAGTTCCGAAGAATTTTTAAATGTCAGCGAATTTCGAGAACCATGGAAGAGTTCCGAAGGATTTTTAAACATCAGCGGAATTCCGTGAACATTTTAAGAGTTCCGAAGCATTTTTAAACTTCAGTGGAATTCTGAGAACAATGGAAGAGTTATGTAGCATTTTTAAACTTCAGAAGAATTCCAGTAACAATGGAAGAGTTTCAAAGCAATTTTAAACTTCAGCAGAATTCCGAGAACAATGGAAGAGTTCTGAAGCATTTTTAAACATCAGCAGAATTTCCAGAATAATGGAAGAGTTCCGAAGCATTTTTAAACGTCTGCAGAATTCCGAGAACAATGGAACAGTTCAGAAGCATTTTTAAACTCCGGCGGATTTCCGAGAACGATGGAAGTGTTCAGAAGCATTTTTAAACTTCAGCGTAATTCTGAGAACAATGGAAGGGTTCAGAAGCATTTTTAAACTTCAGCAGAATTCCGAAAACAATGCAAGAGTTGCAATGCATTTTTAAACGTCAGCAGAATTCCGAGAAAAATGGAAGAGTTCCGAAGCATTTTTAAATGTCAGCAGAATTTCGAGAACAATGGAAGAGTTCCGAAGCATTTTTAAACTTCAGTGGAATTCTGAGAACAATGGAAGAGTTCCGTAGCATTTTTAAACTTCAGAAGAATTCCAGGAACAATGGAAGAGTTCCGAAGCATTTTCAAATGTCAGCAGAATTCCTTGAACAATGAAAGAGTTCCGAAGCATTTTTAAACGTCAGCAGTATTCCGGGAACAATGGAACAGTTCCGAAGAATTTTTAAACGTCAGTGGAATTCCTTGAACAATGAAAGAGATCAGAAGCATTTTTAAACTTCAAAAGAATTCCGGGAACAATGGAAGAGTTCCGAAGCATTTTTAAATGTCAGCAGAATCCCGAGAACAATGGAAGAGTTCCGAAGCATTTTTAAACATCAGCAGAATTCTGGGAACAATGGAAGAGTTCCGAAGCATTTTTAAACTTCAGAAGAATTCCAGGAACAATGGAAGAGTTCCAAAGCATTTTGAAACTTCAGAAGAATTACAGGAACAATGGAAGAGTTCCGAAGCATTTTTAAACTTCAGCGGATTTCCGAGAACAATGGAAGAGTTCCGAAGCATTTTTAAACTTCAGCGGAATTCCGAGAACAATGGATGAGTTTCGAAGCATTTTTAAACATCAGCAGAATTCCGGGAACAATGGAAGAGTTCCGAAGCATTTTTAAACTTCAGAAGAATTCCAGGAACAATGGAAGAGTTCCAAAGCATTTTTAAACTTCAGAAGAATTCCAGGAACAATGGAAGAGTTCCTAAGCATTTTTAAACTTCGGCCGATTTCCGAGAACAATGGAAGTGTTCCGAAGTATTTTTAAACTCCAGCAGGATTCCGAGAACAATGGAAGAGTTCCGAAGCATTTTTAAACGTCTGCAGAATTCCGAGAACAATGTAAGAATTCCGAAGAATTTTTAAACGTCAGCGGAATTCCAAGAACAATGGAAGAGTTCCGAAGAATTTTTAAATGTCAGCGAATTTTGAGAACCATGGAAGAGTTCTGAAGGATTTTTAAACATCAGCGGATTTCCGTGAACATTGGAAGAGTTCCGAAGCATTTTTAAACTTCAGTGGAATTCTGAGAACAATGGAAGAGTTATGTAGCATTTTTAAACTTCAGAAGAATTCCAGTAACAATGGAAGAGTTTCAAAGCAATTTTAAACTTCAGCAGAATTCCGAGAACAATGGAAGAGTTCTGAAGCATTTTTAAACATCAGCAGAATTTCCAGAATAATGGAAGAGTTCCGAAGCATTTTTAAACGTCTGCAGAATTCCGAGAACAATGGAAGAGTTCCGAAGGATTTTTAAATGTCAGCAGAATTCCCAGAACAATGGAGAGTTCCAAAGGATTTTTAAACGTCAGCGGAATTCCGAGAACAATGGAAGAGTTCAGAAGCATTTTTAAACTTCGGCGGATTTCCGAGAACAATGGAAGTGTTCAGAAGCATTTTTAAACTTCAGCGTAATTCTGAGAACAATGGAAGGGTTCAGAAGCATTTTTAAACTTCAGCAGAATTCCGAAAACAACGCAGGAGTTGCAATGCATTTTTAAACGTCAGCAGAATTCCGAGAAAAATGGAAGAGTTCCGAAGCATTTTTAAATGTCAGCAGAATTTCGAGAACAATGGAAGAGTTCCAAAGCATTTTTAAACTTCAGTGGAATTCTGAGAACAATGGAAGAGTTCCGTAGCATTTTTAAACTTCAGAAGAATTCCAGGAACAATGGAAGAGTTCCGAAGCATTTTCAAACGTCATCAGAATTCCTTGAACAATGAAAGAGTTCGGAAGCATTTTTAAACGTCAGCAGTATTCCGGGAACAATGGAACAGTTCCGAAGAATTTTTAAACGTCAGTGGAATTCCTTGAACAATGAAAGAGATCAGAAGCATTTTTAAACTTCAAAAGAATTCCGGGAACAATGGAAGAGTTCCGAAGCATTTTTAAACATCAGCAGAATTCCGGGAACAATGGAAGAGTTCCGAAGCATTTTTAAACTTCAGAAGAATTCCAGGAACAATGGAAGAGTTCCAAAGCATTTTTAAACTTCAACGAATTCCAGGAACAATGGAAGAGTTCCAAAGCACTTTGAAACTTCAGAAGAATTCCAGGAACAATGGAAGAGTTCCGAAGCATTTTTAAACTTCAGCGGATTTCCGAGAACAATGGAAGTGTTCCGAAGTATTTTTAAACGCCAGCGGGATTTCGAGAACAATGGAAGTGTTCCGAAGTATTTTTAAACGCCAGCGGGATTTCAAGAACAATGGAAGAGTTCCGAAGCATTTTTAAACTTCAGCGGAATTCCGAGAACAATGGATGAGTTTCGAAGCATTTTTAAACATCAGCAGAATTCCGGGAACAATGGAAGAGTTCCGAAGCATTTTTAAACTTCAGAAGAATTCCAGGAACAATGGAAGAGTTCCAAAGCATTTTTAAACTTCAGAAAAATTCCAGGAACAATGTAAGAGTTCCGAAGCATTTTTAAACTTCGGCGGATTTCCGAGAACAATGGAAGTGTTCCGAAGTATTTTTAAACTCCAGCGGGATTCCGAGAACAATGGAAGAGTTCCGAAGCATTTTTAAACGTCTGCAGAATTCCGAGAACAATGGAAGAATTCCGAAGCATTTTTAAACGTCAGCGGAATTCCAAGAACAATGGAAGAGTTCGGAAGAATTTTTAAATGTCAGCGAATTTCGAGAACCATGGAAGAGTTCTGAAGGATTTTTAAACATCAGCGGAATTCCGTCAACATTGGAAGAGTTCCGAAGCATTTTTAAACTTCAGAAGAATTCCAGGAACAATGGAAGAGTTCCAAAGCATTTTGAAACTTCAGAAGAATTCCAGGAACAATGGAAGAGTTCCGAAGCATTTTTAAACTTCAGCTGATTTCCGAGAAAAATGGAAGTGTTCCGAAGTATTTTTAAACGCCAGCGGGATTCCGAGAACAATGGAAGAGTTCCGAAGCATTTTTAAACATTTGCAGAATTCCGAGAACAATGGAAGAGTTCCGAAGCATTTTTAAACTTCAGCGGAATTCCGAGAACAATGGATGAGTTCCGAAGCATTTTTAAACATCAGCAGAATTCCGGGAACAATGGAAGAGTTCCGAAGCATTTTTAAACTTCAGAAGAATTCCAGGAACAATGGAAGAATTCCAAAGCATTTTTTAACTTCAGAAGAATTCCAGGAACAATGGAAGAGTTCCGAAGCATTTTTAAACTTCGGCGGATTTCCGAGAACAATGGAAGAGTCCCGAAGCATTTTTAAACGTCAGCGGAATTCCTTGAACAATGAAAGAGATCGGAAGCATTTTTAAACGTCAGCAGAATTTCGGGAACAATGGAAGAGTTTCGAAGGATTTTTAAACATCTGCAGAATTCCGAGAACAATGGAAGAATTCCGAAGCATTTTTAAACGTCAGCGGAATTCCGAGAACAATGGAAGAGTTCCGAAGAATTTTTAAATGTCAGCGAATTTCGAGAACCATGGAAGAGTTCCGAAGGATTTTTAGACATCAGCAGAATTCCGTGAACATTGGAAGAGTTCTGAAGCATATTTAAACATCAGCAGAATTTCCAGAATAATGGAAGAGTTCCGAAGCATTTTTAAATGTCTGCAGAATTCCGAGAACAATGGAAGAGTTCCGAAGGATTTTTAAATGTCAGCAGAATTCCCAGAACAATGGAAGAGTTCCGAAGGATTTTTAAACGTCAGCGGAATTCCGAGAACAATGGAAGAGTTCAGAAGCATTTTTAAACTCTGGCGGATTTCCGAGAACAATGGAAGTGTTCAGAAGCATTTTTAAACTTCAGCGTAATTCTGAGAACAATGGAAGAGTTCCGAAGCATTTTTAAACGTTTGCAGAATTCCGAGAAAAATGGAAGAGTTCCGAAGCATTTTTAAATGTCAGCAGAATTTCGAGAACAATGGAAGAGTGCCGAAGCATTTTTAAACTTCAGTGGAATTCTGAGAACAATGGAAGAGTTCCGTAGCATTTTTAAACTTCAGAAGAATTCCAGGAACAATGGAAGAGTTCCGAAGCATTTTCAAACGTCAGCAGAATTCCTTGAACAATGAAAGAGTTCGGAAGCATTTTTAAACGTCAGCAGTATTCCGGGAACAATGGAACAGTTCCGAAGAATTTTTAAACGTCAGTGGAATTCCTTGAACAATGAAAGAGATCAGAAGCATTTTTAAACTTCAAAAGAATTCCGGGAACAATGGAAGAGTTCCGAAGCATTTTTAAATGTCAGCAGAATTCCGAGAACAATGGAAGAGTTCCGAAGCATTTTTAAACATCAGCAGAATTCTGGGAACAATGGAAGAGTTCCGAAACATTTTTAAACTTTAGCGGAATTCCGAGAACAATGGATGAGTTCGGAAGCATTTTTAAACGTCAGCAGAATTCCGGGAACAATGGAACAGTTCCGAAGAATTTTTAAACGTCAGTGGAATTCCTTGAACAATGAAAGAGAACAGAAGCATTTTTAAACTTCAAAAGAATTCCGGGAACAATGGAAGAGTTCCGAAGCATTTTTAAATGTCAGCAGAATTCCGAGAACAATGGAAGAGTTCCGAAGCATTTTTAAACATCAGCAGAATTCTGGGAACAATGGAAGAGTTCCGAAGCATTTTTAAACTTCAGCGGAATTCCGAGAACAATGGATCAGTTCCGAAGCATTTTTAAACATCGGCGGATTTCCAATAACAATGGAAGTGTTCCGAAGTATTTTTAAACGCCAGCGTAATTCCGAGAACAGTGGAAGAGTTCCGAAGGATTATTAAATGTCAGCTGAATTCTGAGAACAATGGAAGAGTTCCGAAGCATTTTTAAACGTCAGCGGAATTCCTTGAACAATGAAAGAGATCGGAAGCATTTTTAAACGTCAGCAGAATTTCGGGAACAATGGAAGAGTTCCGAAGCATTTTTAAACGTCTGCAGAATTCCGAGAACAATGGAAGAATTCCGAAGCATTTTTAAACGTCAGCGGAATTCCGAGAACAATGGAAGAGTTCCGAAGAATTTTTAAATGTCAGCGAATTTCGAGAACCATGGAAGAGTTCCGAAGGATTTTTAAACATCAGCGGAATTCCGTGAACATTTTAAGAGTTCCGAAGCATTTTTAAACTTCAGTGGAATTCTGAGAACAATGGAAGAGTTATGTAGCATTTTTAAACTTCAGAAGAATTCCAGTAACAATGGAAGAGTTTCAAAGCAATTTTAAACTTCAGCAGAATTCCGAGAACAATGGAAGAGTTCTGAAGCATTTTTAAACATCAGCAGAATTTCCAGAATAATGGAAGAGTTCCGAAGCATTTTTAAACGTCTGCAGAATTCCGAGAACAATGGAACAGTTCAGAAGCATTTTTAAACTCCGGCGGATTTCCGAGAACGATGGAAGTGTTCAGAAGCATTTTTAAACTTCAGCGTAATTCTGAGAACAATGGAAGGGTTCAGAAGCATTTTTAAACTTCAGCAGAATTCCGAAAACAATGCAAGAGTTGCAATGCATTTTTAAACGTCAGCAGAATTCCGAGAAAAATGGAAGAGTTCCGAAGCATTTTTAAATGTCAGCAGAATTTCGAGAACAATGGAAGAGTTCCGAAGCATTTTTAAACTTCAGTGGAATTCTGAGAACAATGGAAGAGTTCCGTAGCATTTTTAAACTTCAGAAGAATTCCAGGAACAATGGAAGAGTTCCGAAGCATTTTCAAATGTCAGCAGAATTCCTTGAACAATGAAAGAGTTCCGAAGCATTTTTAAACGTCAGCAGTATTCCGGGAACAATGGAACAGTTCCGAAGAATTTTTAAACGTCAGTGGAATTCCTTGAACAATGAAAGAGATCAGAAGCATTTTTAAACTTCAAAAGAATTCCGGGAACAATGGAAGAGTTCCGAAGCATTTTTAAATGTCAGCAGAATCCCGAGAACAATGGAAGAGTTCCGAAGCATTTTTAAACATCAGCAGAATTCTGGGAACAATGGAAGAGTTCCAAAGCATTTTGAAACTTCAGAAGAATTACAGGAACAATGGAAGAGTTCCGAAGCATTTTTAAACTTCAGCGGATTTCCGAGAACAATGGATGAGTTTCGAAGCATTTTTAAACATCAGCAGAATTCCGGGAACAATGAAAGAGTTCCGAAGCATTTTTAAACTTCAGAAGAATTCCAGGAACAATGGAAGAGTTCCAAAGCATTTTTAAACTTCAGAAGAATTCCAGGAACAATGGAAGAGTTCCTAAGCATTTTTAAACTTCGGCCGATTTCCGAGAACAATGGAAGTGTTCCGAAGTATTTTTAAACTCCAGCAGGATTCCGAGAACAATGGAAGAGTTCCGAAGCATTTTTAAACGTCTGCAGAATTCCGAGAACAATGTAAGAATTCCGAAGAATTTTTAAACGTCAGCGGAATTCCAAGAACAATGGAAGAGTTCCGAAGAATTTTTAAATGTCAGCGAATTTCGAGAACCATGGAAGAGTTCTGAAGGATTTTTAAACATCAGCGGATTTCCGTGAACATTGGAAGAGTTCCGAAGCATTTTTAAACTTCAGTGGAATTCTGAGAACAATGGAAGAGTTATGTAGCATTTTTAAACTTCAGAAGAATTCCAGTAACAATGGAAGAGTTTCAAAGCAATTTTAAACTTCAGCAGAATTCCGAGAACAATGGAAGAGTTCTGAAGCATTTTTAAACATCAGCAGAATTTCCAGAATAATGGAAGAGTTCCGAAGCATTTTTAAACGTCTGCAGAATTCCGAGAACAATGGAAGAGTTCCGAAGGATTTTTAAATGTCAGCAGAATTCCCAGAACAATGGAGAGTTCCAAAGGATTTTTAAACGTCAGCGGAATTCCGAGAACAATGGAAGAGTTCAGAAGCATTTTTAAACTTCGGCGGATTTCCGAGAACAATGGAAGTGTTCAGAAGCATTTTTAAACTTCAGCGTAATTCTGAGAACAATGGAAGGGTTCAGAAGCATTTTTAAACTTCAGCAGAATTCCGAAAACAACGCAGGAGTTGCAATGCATTTTTAAACGTCAGCAGAATTCCGAGAAAAATGGAAGAGTTCCGAAGCATTTTTAAATGTCAGCAGAATTTCGAGAACAATGGAAGAGTTCCAAAGCATTTTTAAACTTCAGTGGAATTCTGAGAACAATGGAAGAGTTCCGTAGCATTTTTAAACTTCAGAAGAATTCCAGGAACAATGGAAGAGTTCCGAAGCATTTTCAAACGTCATCAGAATTCCTTGAACAATGAAAGAGTTCGGAAGCATTTTTAAACGTCAGCAGTATTCCGGGAACAATGGAACAGTTCCGAAGAATTTTTAAACGTCAGTGGAATTCCTTGAACAATGAAAGAGATCAGAAGCATTTTTAAACTTCAAAAGAATTCCGGGAACAATGGAAGAGTTCCGAAGCATTTTTAAACATCAGCAGAATTCCGGGAACAATGGAAGAGTTCCGAAGCATTTTTAAACTTCAGAAGAATTCCAGGAACAATGGAAGAGTTCCAAAGCATTTTTAAACTTCAACGAATTCCAGGAACAATGGAAGAGTTCCAAAGCACTTTGAAACTTCAGAAGAATTCCAGGAACAATGGAAGAGTTCCGAAGCATTTTTAAACTTCAGCGGATTTCCGAGAACAATGGAAGTGTTCCGAAGTATTTTTAAACGCCAGCGGGATTTCGAGAACAATGGAAGTGTTCCGAAGTATTTTTAAACGCCAGCGGGATTTCAAGAACAATGGAAGAGTTCCGAAGCATTTTTAAACTTCAGCGGAATTCCGAGAACAATGGATGAGTTTCGAAGCATTTTTAAACATCAGCAGAATTCCGGGAACAATGGAAGAGTTCCGAAGCATTTTTAAACTTCAGAAGAATTCCAGGAACAATGGAAGAGTTCCAAAGCATTTTTAAACTTCAGAAAAATTCCAGGAACAATGTAAGAGTTCCGAAGCATTTTTAAACTTCGGCGGATTTCCGAGAACAATGGAAGTGTTCCGAAGTATTTTTAAACTCCAGCGGGATTCCGAGAACAATGGAAGAGTTCCGAAGCATTTTTAAACGTCTGCAGAATTCCGAGAACAATGGAAGAGTTCCGTAGCATTGTTAAACTTCAGAAGAATTCCAGGAACAATGGAAGAGTTCCGAAGCATTTTTAAATGTCAGCAGAATTCCGAGAACAATGGAAGAGTTCCGAAGCATTTTTAAACTTCAGCGGAATTCCGAGAACAATGGATGAGTTCCGAAGCATTTTTAAACATCAGCAGAATTCCGGGAACAATGGAAGAGTTCCGAAGCATTTTTAAACTTCAGAAGAATTCCAGGAACAATGGAAGAATTCCAAAGCATTTTTTAACTTCAGAAGAATTCCAGGAACAATGGAAGAGTTCCGAAGCATTTTTAAACTTCGGCGGATTTCCGAGAACAATGGAAGAGTCCCGAAGCATTTTTAAACGTCAGCGGAATTCCTTGAACAATGAAAGAGATCGGAAGCATTTTTAAACGTCAGCAGAATTTCGGGAACAATGGAAGAGTTTCGAAGGATTTTTAAACATCTGCAGAATTCCGAGAACAATGGAAGAATTCCGAAGCATTTTTAAACGTCAGCGGAATTCCGAGAACAATGGAAGAGTTCCGAAGAATTTTTAAATGTCAGCGAATTTCGAGAACCATGGAAGAGTTCCGAAGGATTTTTAAACATCAGCAGAATTCCGTGAACATTGGAAGAGTTCTGAAGCATATTTAAACATCAGCAGAATTTCCAGAATAATGGAAGAGTTCCGAAGCATTTTTAAATGTCTGCAGAATTCCGAGAACAATGGAAGAGTTCCGAAGGATTTTTAAATGTCAGCAGAATTCCCAGAACAATGGAAGAGTTCCGAAGGATTTTTAAACGTCAGCGGAATTCCGAGAACAATGGAAGAGTTCAGAAGCATTTTTAAACTCTGGCGGATTTCCGAGAACAATGGAAGTGTTCAGAAGCATTTTTAAACTTCAGCGTAATTCTGAGAACAATGGAAGAGTTCCGAAGCATTTTTAAACGTTTGCAGAATTCCGAGAAAAATGGAAGAGTTCCGAAGCATTTTTAAATGTCAGCAGAATTTCGAGAACAATGGAAGAGTGCCGAAGCATTTTTAAACTTCAGTGGAATTCTGAGAACAATGGAAGAGTTCCGTAGCATTTTTAAACTTCAGAAGAATTCCAGGAACAATGGAAGAGTTCCGAAGCATTTTCAAACGTCAGCAGAATTCCTTGAACAATGAAAGAGTTCGGAAGCATTTTTAAACGTCAGCAGTATTCCGGGAACAATGGAACAGTTCCGAAGAATTTTTAAACGTCAGTGGAATTCCTTGAACAATGAAAGAGATCAGAAGCATTTTTAAACTTCAAAAGAATTCCGGGAACAATGGAAGAGTTCCGAAGCATTTTTAAATGTCAGCAGAATTCCGAGAACAATGGAAGAGTTCCGAAGCATTTTTAAACATCAGCAGAATTCTGGGAACAATGGAAGAGTTCCGAAGCATATTTAAACTTTAGCGGAATTCCGAGAACAATGGATGAGTTCGGAAGCATTTTTAAACGTCAGCAGAATTCCGGGAACAATGGAACAGTTCCGAAGAATTTTTAAACGTCAGTGGAATTCCTTGAACAATGAAAGAGATCAGAAGCATTTTTAAACTTCAAAAGAATTCCGGGAACAATGGAAGAGTTCCGAAGCATTTTTAAATGTCAGCAGAATTCCGAGAACAATGGAAGAGTTCCGAAGCATTTTTAAACATCAGCAGAATTCTGGGAACAATGGAAGAGTTCCGAAGCATTTTTAAACGTCAGCGGAATTCCGAGAACAATGGATCAGTTCCGAAGCATTTTTAAACATCAGCAGAATTCCGGGAACAATGGAAGAGTTCCGAAGCATTTTTAAACATCAGCAGAATTCTGGGAACAATGGAAGAGTTCCAAAGCATTTTTAAACTTTAGCGGAATTCCGAGAACAATGGATGAGTTCCGAAGCATTTTTAAACGTCAGCAGAATTCCGAGAAAAATGGAAGAGTTCCGAAGCATTTTTAAATGTCAGCAGAATTTCGAGAACAATGGAAGAGTTCCAAAGCATTTTTAAACTTCAGTGGAATTCTGAGAACAATGGAAGAGTTCCGTAGCATTTTTAAACTTCAGAAGAATTCCAGGAACAATGGAAGAGTTCCGAAGCATTTTCAAACGTCATCAGAATTCCTTGAACAATGAAAGAGTTCGGAAGCATTTTTAAACGTCAGCAGTATTCCGGGAACAATGGAACAGTTCCGAAGAATTTTTAAACGTCAGTGGAATTCCTTGAACATTGAAAGAGATCAGAAGCATTTTTAAACTTCAAAAGAATTCCGGGAACAATGGAAGAGTTCCAAAGCATTTTTAAACATCAGCAGAATTCCGAGAACAATGGAAGAGTACCGAAGCATTTTTAAACATCAGCAGAATTCTGGGAACAATGGAAGAGTTCCGAAGCATTTTTAAACTTTAGCGGAATTCCGAGAACAATGGATGAGTTCCGAAGCATTTTTAAACATCAGCAGAATTCCGGGAACAATGGAAGAGTTCTGAAGCATTTTTAAATGTCAGCAGAATTCTGAGAACAATGGAAGAGTTCCGAAGCATTTTTAAACTTCAGAAAAATTCCAGGAACAATGTAAGAGTTCCGAAGCATTTTTAAACTTCGGCGGATTTCCGAGAACAATGGAAGTGTTCCGAAGTATTTTTAAACTCCAGCGGGATTCCGAGAACAATGGAAGAGTTCCGAAGCATTTTTAAACGTCTGCAGAATTCCGAGAACAATGGAAGAATTCCGAAGCATTTTTAAACGTCAGCGGAATTCCAAGAACAATGGAAGAGTTCGGAAGAATTTTTAAATGTCAGTGAATTTCGAGAACCATGGAAGAGTTCTGAAGGATTTTTAAACATCAGCGGAATTCCGTCAACATTGGAAGAGTTCCGAAGCATTTTTAAACTTCAGAAGAATTCCAGGAACAATGGAAGAGTTCCAAAGCATTTTGAAACTTCAGAAGAATTCCAGGAACAATGGAAGAGTTCCGAAGCATTTTTAAACTTCAGCGGATTTCCGAGAACAATGGAAGTGTTCCGAAGTATTTTTAAACGCCAGCGGGATTCCGAGAACAATGGAAGAGTTCCGAAGCATTTTTAAACTTCAGAAGAATTCCAGGAACAATGGAAGAGTTCCGAAGCATTTTTAAACTTCGGCGGAGTTCCGAGAACAATGGAAGTTTTCCGAAGTATTTTTAAACGCCAGCGGGATTCCGAGAACAATGGAAGAGTTCCGAAGCATTTTTAAACGTCTGCAGAATTCCGAGAACAATGGAAGAGTTCCGTAGCATTGTTAAACTTCAGAAGAATTCCAGGAACAATGGAAGAGTTCCGAAGCATTTTTAAACGTCAGCAGAATTCCGGGAACAATGGAACAGTTCCGAATAATTTTTAAACGTCAGTGGAATTCCTTGAACAATGAAAGAGATCAGAAGCATTTTTAAACTTCAAAAGAATTCCGGGAACAATGGAAGAGTTCCGAAGCATTTTTAAATGTCAGCAGAATTCCGAGAACAATGGAAGAGTTCCGAAGCATTTTTAAACATCAGCAGAATTCTGGGAACAATGGAAGAGTTCCGAAGCATTTTTAAACTTCAGCGGAATTCCGAGAACAATGGATGAGTTCCGAAGCATTTTTTAACTTCAGAAGAATTCCAGGAACAATGGAAGAGTTCCAAAGCATTTTTTAACTTCAGAAGAATTCCAGGAACAATGGAAGAGTTCCGAAGCATTTTTAAACTTCGGCGGATTTCCGAGAACAATGGAAGAGTTCCGAAGCATTTTTAAACGTCAGCGGAATTCCTTGAACAATGAAAGAGATCGGAAGCATTTTTAAACGTCAGCAGAATTTCGGGAACAAAGGAAGAGTTTCGAAGCATTTTTAAACATCTGCAGAATTCCGAGAACAATGGAAGAATTCCGAAGCATTTTTAAACGTCAGCGGAATTCCGAGAACAATGGAAGAGTTCCGAAGAATTTTTAAATGTCAGCGAATTTCGAGAACCATGGAAGAGTTCCGAAGGATTTTTAAACATCAGCAGAATTCCGTGAACATTGGAAGAGTTCTGAAGCATATTTAAACATCAGCAGAATTTCCAGAATAATGGAAGAGTTCAGAAGCATTTTTAAACGTCTGCAGAATTCCGAGAACAATGGAAGAGTTCCGAAGGATTTTTAAATGTCAGCAGAATTCCCAGAACAATGGAAGAGTTCCGAAGGATTTTTAAACGTCAGCGGAATTCCGAGAACAATGGAAGAGTTCAGAAGCATTTTTAAACTCTGGCGGATTTCCGAGAACAATGGAAGTGTTCAGAAGCATTTTTAAACTTCAGCGTAATTCTGAGAACAATGGAAGAGTTCCGAAGCATTTTTAAACGTTTGCAGAATTCCGAGAAAAATGGAAGAGTTCCGAAGCATTTTTAAATGTCAGCAGAATTTCGAGAACAATGGAAGAGTGCCGAAGCATTTTTAAACGTCTGCAGAATTCCGAGAACAATGGAAGAATTCCGAAGCATTTTTAAACGTCAGCGGAATTCCGAGAACAATGGAAGAGTTCCGAAGAATTTTTAAATGTCAGCGAATTTCGAGAACCATGGAAGAGTTCCGAAGGATTTTTAAACATCAGCGGAATTCCGTGAACATTTTAAGAGTGCCGAAGCATTTTTAAACTTCAGTGGAATTCTGAGAACAATGGAAGAGTTCCGTAGCATTTTTAAACTTCAGAAGAATTCCAGGAACAATGGAAGAGTTCCGAAGCATTTTCAAACGTCAGCAGAATTCCTTGAACAATGAAAGAGTTCGGAAGCATTTTTAAACGTCAGCAGTATTCCGGGAACAATGGAACAGTTCCGAAGAATTTTTAAACGTCAGTGGAATTCCTTGAACAATGAAAGAGATCAGAAGCATTTTTAAACTTCAAAAGAATTCCGGGAACAATGGAAGAGTTCCGAAGCATTTTTAAATGTCAGCAGAATTCCGAGAACAATGGAAGAGTTCCGAAGCATTTTTAAACATCAGCAGAATTCTGGGAACAATGGAAGAGTTCCGAAGCATTTTTAAACTTCAGCGGAATTCCGAGAACAATGGATCAGTTCCGAAGCATTTTTAAACATCAGCAGAATTCCGGGAACAATGGAAGAGTTCCGAAGCATTTTTAAACTTCAGAAGAATTCCAGGAACAATGGAAGAGTTCCAAAGCATTTTTAAACTTCAGAAGAATTCCAGGAACAATGGAAGAGTTCCGAAGCATTTTTAAACTTCGGCGGATTTCCAATAACAATGGAAGTGTTCCGAAGTATTTTTAAACGCCAGCGTAATTCCGAGAACAGTGGAAGAGTTCCGAAGGATTATTAAATGTCAGCTGAATTCTGAGAACAATGGAAGAGTTCCGAAGCATTTTTAAACGTCAGCGGAATTCCTTGAACAATGAAAGAGATCGGAAGCATTTTTAAACGTCAGCAGAATTTCGGGAACAATGGAAGAGTTCCGAAGCATTTTTAAACGTCTGCAGAATTCCGAGAACAATGGAAGAATTCCGAAGCATTTTTAAACGTCAGCGGAATTCCGAGAACAATGGAAGAGTTCCGAAGAATTTTTAAATGTCAGCGAATTTCGAGAACCATGGAAGAGTTCCGAAGGATTTTTAAACATCAGCGGAATTCCGTGAACATTTTAAGAGTTCCGAAGCATTTTTAAACTTCAGTGGAATTCTGAGAACAATGGAAGAGTTATGTAGCATTTTTAAACTTCAGAAGAATTCCAGTAACAATGGAAGAGTTTCAAAGCAATTTTAAACTTCAGCAGAATTCCGAGAACAATGGAAGAGTTCTGAAGCATTTTTAAACATCAGCAGAATTTCCAGAATAATGGAAGAGTTCCGAAGCATTTTTAAACGTCTGCAGAATTCCGAGAACAATGGAACAGTTCAGAAGCATTTTTAAACTCCGGCGGATTTCCGAGAGCAATGGAAGTGTTCAGAAGCATTTTTAAACTTCAGCGTAATTCTGAGAACAATGGAAGGGTTAAGAAGCATTTTTAAACTTCAGCAGAATTCCGAAAACAATGCAAGAGTTGCAATGCATTTTTAAACGTCAGCAGAATTCCGAGAAAAATGGTAGAGTTCCGAAGCATTTTTAAATGTCAGCAGAATTTCGAGAACAATGGAAGAGTTCCGAAGCATTTTTAAACTTTAGCGGAATTCCGAGAACAATGGATGAGTTCCGAAGCATTTTTAAACATCAGCAGAATTCCGGGAACAATGGAAGAGTTCCGAAGCATTTTTAAACTTCAGAAGAATTCCAGGAACAATGGAAGAGTTCCAAAGCATTTTGAAACTTCAGAAGAATTCCAGGAACAATGGAAGAGTTCCGAAGCATTTTTAAACTTCAGCGGATTTCCGAGAACAATGGAAGAGTTCCGAAGCATTTTTAAACTTCAGCGGAATTCCGAGAACAATGGATGAGTTTCGAAGCATTTTTAAACATCAGCAGAATTCCGGGAACAATGGAAGAGTTCCGAAGCATTTTTAAACTTCAGAAGAATTCCAGGAACAATGGAAGAGTTCCAAAGCATTTTTAAACTTCAGAAGAATTCCAGGAACAATGGAAGAGTTCCGAAGCATTTTTAAACTTTGGCGGATTTCCGAGAACAATGGAAGTGTTCCGAAGTATTTTTAAACTCCAGCGGGATTCCGAGAACAATGGAAGAGTTCCGAAGCATTTTTAAACGTCTGCAGAATTCCGAGAACAATGTAATAATTCCGAAGCATTTTTAAACGTCAGCGGAATTCCAAGAACAATGGAAGAGTTCCGAAGAATTTTTAAATGTCAGCGAATTTCGAGAACCATGGAAGAGTTCTGAAGGATTTTTAAACATCAGCGGAATTCCGTGAACATTGGAAGAGTTCCGAAGCATTTTTAAACTTCAGTGGAATTCTGAGAACAATGGAAGAGTTATGTAGCATTTTTAAACTTCAGAAGAATTCCAGTAACAATGGAAGAGTTTCAAAGCAATTTTAAACTTCAGCAGAATTCCGAGAACAATGGAAGAGTTCTGAAGCATTTTTAAACATCAGCAGAATTTCCAGAATAATGGAAGAGTTCCGAAGCATTTTTAAACGTCTGCAGAATTCCGAGAACAATGGAAGAGTTCCGAAGGATTTTTAAATGTCAGCAGAATTCCCAGAACAATGGAGAGTTCCAAAGGATTTTTAAACGTCAGCGGAATTCCGAGAACAATGGAAGAGTTCAGAAGCATTTTTAAACTTCGGCGGATTTCCGAGAACAATGGAAGTGTTCAGAAGCATTTTTAAACTTCAGCGTAATTCTGAGAACAATGGAAGGGTACAGAAGCATTTTTAAACTTCAGCAGAATTCCGAAAACAACGCAGGAGTTGCAATGCATTTTTAAACGTCAGCAGAATTCCGAGAAAAATGGAAGAGTTCCGAAGCATTTTTAAATGTCAGCAGAATTTCGAGAACAATGGAAGAGTTCCAAAGCATTTTTAAACTTCAGTGGAATTCTGAGAACAATGGAAGAGTTCCGTAGCATTTTTAAACTTCAGAAGAATTCCAGGAACAATGGAAGAGTTCCGAAGCATTTTCAAACGTCAGCAGAATTCCTTGAACAATGAAAGAGTTCGCAAGCATTTTTAAACGTCAGCAGTATTCCGGGAACAATGGAACAGTTCCGAAGAATTTTTAAACGTCAGTGGAATTCCTTGAACAATGAAAGAGATCAGAAGCATTTTTAAACTTCAAAAGAATTCCGGGAACAATGGAAGAGTTCCGAAGCATTTTTAAATGTCAGCAGAATTCCGAGAACAATGGAAGAGTACCAAAGCATTTTTAAACATCAGCAGAATTCTGGGAACAATGGAAGAGTTCCGAAGCATTTTTAAACTTCAGCGGAATTCCGAGAACAATGGATGAGTTCCGAAGCATTTTTAAACATCAGCAGAATTCCGGGAACAATGGAAGAGTTCTGAAGCATTTTTAAATGTCAGCAGAATTCTGAGAACAATGGAAGAGTTCCGAAGCATTTTTAAACATCAGCAGAATTCTGGGAACAATGGAAGAGTTCCGAAGCATTTTTAAACTTCAGCGGAATTCCGAGAACAATGGATGAGTTTCGAAGCATTTTTAAACATCAGCAGAATTCCGGGAACAATGGAAGAGTTCCGAAGCATTTTTAAACTTCAGAAGAATTCCAGGAACAATGGAAGAGTTCCAAAGCATTTTGAAACTTCAGAAGAATTCCAGGAACAATGGAAGAGTTCCGAAGCATTTTTAAACTTCAGCGGATTTCCGAGAACAATGGAAGTGTTCCGAAGTATTTTTAAACGCCAGCGGGATTTCGAGAACAATGGAAGTGTTCCGAAGTATTTTTAAATGCCAGCGGGATTTCGAGAACAATGGAAGAGTTCCGAAGCATTTTTAAACTTCAGCGGAATTCCGAGAACAATGGATGAGTTTCGAAGCATTTTTAAACATCAGCAGAATTCCGGGAACAATGGAAGAGTTCCGAAGCATTTTTAAACTTCAGAAGAATTCCAGGAACAATGGAAGAGTTCCAAAGCATTTTTAAACTTCAACGAATTCCAGGAACAATGGAAGAGTTCCAAAGCACTTTGAAACTTCAGAAGAATTCCAGGAACAATGGAAGAGTTCCGAAGCATTTTTAAACTTCAGCGGATTTCCGAGAACAATGGAAGTGTTCCGAAGTATTTTTAAACGCCAGCGGGATTTCGAGAACAATGGAAGTGTTCCGAAGTATTTTTAAACGCCAGCGGGATTTCAAGAACAATGGAAGAGTTCCGAAGCATTTTTAAACTTCAGCGGAATTCCGAGAACAATGGATGAGTTTCGAAGCATTTTTAAACATCAGCAGAATTCCGGGAACAATGGAAGAGTTCCGAAGCATTTTTAAACTTCAGAAGAATTCCAGGAACAATGGAAGAGTTCCAAAGCATTTTTAAACTTCAGAAAAATTCCAGGAACAATGTAAGAGTTCCGAAGCATTTTTAAACTTCGGCGGATTTCCGAGAACAATGGAAGTGTTCCGAAGTATTTTTAAACTCCAGCGGGATTCCGAGAACAATGGAAGAGTTCCGAAGCATTTTTAAACGTCTGCAGAATTCCGAGAACAATGGAAGAATTCCGAAGCATTTTTAAACGTCAGCGGAATTCCAAGAACAATGGAAGAGTTCGGAAGAATTTTTAAATGTCAGCGAATTTCGAGAACCATGGAAGAGTTCTGAAGGATTTTTAAACATCAGCGGAATTCCGTCAACATTGGAAGAGTTCCGAAGCATTTTTAAACTTCAGAAGAATTCCAGGAACAATGGAAGAGTTCCAAAGCATTTTGAAACTTCAGAAGAATTCCAGGAACAATGGAAGAGTTCCGAAGCATTTTTAAACTTCAGCTGATTTCCGAGAAAAATGGAAGTGTTCCGAAGTATTTTTAAACGCCAGCGGGATTCCGAGAACAATGGAAGAGTTCCGAAGCATTTTTAAACATTTGCAGAATTCCGAGAACAATGGAAGAGTTCCGTAGCATTTTTAAACTTCAGAAGAATTCCAGGAACAATGGAAGAGTTCCAAAGCATTTTGAAACTTCAGAAGAATTCCAGGAACAATGGAAGAGTTCCGAAGCATTTTTAAACTTCGGCGGAGTTCCGAGAACAATGGAAGTTTTCCGAAGTATTTTTAAACGCCAGCGGGATTCCGAGAACAATGGAAGAGTTCCGAAGCATTTTTAAACGTCTGCAGAATTCCGAGAACAATGGAAGAGTTCCGTAGCATTGTTAAACTTCAGAAGAATTCCAGGAACAATGGAAGAGTTCCGAAGCATTTTTAAATGTCAGCAGAATTCCGAGAACAATGGAAGAGTTCCGAAGCATTTTTAAACTTCAGCGGAATTCCGAGAACAATGGATGAGTTCCGAAGCATTTTTAAACATCAGCAGAATTCCGGGAACAATGGAAGAGTTCCGAAGCATTTTTAAACTTCAGAAGAATTCCAGGAACAATGGAAGAATTCCAAAGCATTTTTTAACTTCAGAAGAATTCCAGGAACAATGGAAGAGTTCCGAAGCATTTTTAAACTTCGGCGGATTTCCGAGAACAATGGAAGAGTCCCGAAGCATTTTTAAACGTCAGCGGAATTCCTTGAACAATGAAAGAGATCGGAAGCATTTTTAAACGTCAGCAGAATTTCGGGAACAATGGAAGAGTTTCGAAGGATTTTTAAACATCTGCAGAATTCCGAGAACAATGGAAGAATTCCGAAGCATTTTTAAACGTCAGCGGAATTCCGAGAACAATGGAAGAGTTCCGAAGAATTTTTAAATGTCAGCGAATTTCGAGAACCATGGAAGAGTTCCGAAGGATTTTTAAACATCAGCAGAATTCCGTGAACATTGGAAGAGTTCTGAAGCATATTTAAACATCAGCAGAATTTCCAGAATAATGGAAGAGTTCCGAAGCATTTTTAAATGTCTGCAGAATTCCGAGAACAATGGAAGAGTTCCGAAGGATTTTTAAATGTCAGCAGAATTCCCAGAACAATGGAAGAGTTCCGAAGGATTTTTAAACGTCAGCGGAATTCCGAGAACAATGGAAGAGTTCAGAAGCATTTTTAAACTCTGGCGGATTTCCGAGAACAATGGAAGTGTTCAGAAGCATTTTTAAACTTCAGCGTAATTCTGAGAACAATGGAAGAGTTCCGAAGCATTTTTAAACGTTTGCAGAATTCCGAGAAAAATGGAAGAGTTCCGAAGCATTTTTAAATGTCAGCAGAATTTCGAGAACAATGGAAGAGTGCCGAAGCATTTTTAAACTTCAGTGGAATTCTGAGAACAATGGAAGAGTTCCGTAGCATTTTTAAACTTCAGAAGAATTCCAGGAACAATGGAAGAGTTCCGAAGCATTTTCAAACGTCAGCAGAATTCCTTGAACAATGAAAGAGTTCGGAAGCATTTTTAAACGTCAGCAGTATTCCGGGAACAATGGAACAGTTCCGAAGAATTTTTAAACGTCAGTGGAATTCCTTGAACATTGAAAGAGATCAGAAGCATTTTTAAACTTCAAAAGAATTCCGGGAACAATGGAAGAGTTCCAAAGCATTTTTAAACATCAGCAGAATTCCGAGAACAATGGAAGAGTACCGAAGCATTTTTAAACATCAGCAGAATTCTGGGAACAATGGAAGAGTTCCGAAGCATTTTTAAACTTTAGCGGAATTCCGAGAACAATGGATGAGTTCCGAAGCATTTTTAAACATCAGCAGAATTCCGGGAACAATGGAAGAGTTCTGAAGCATTTTTAAATGTCAGCAGAATTCTGAGAACAATGGAAGAGTTCCGAAGCATTTTTAAACTTCAGAAAAATTCCAGGAACAATGTAAGAGTTCCGAAGCATTTTTAAACTTCGGCGGATTTCCGAGAACAATGGAAGTGTTCCGAAGTATTTTTAAACTCCAGCGGGATTCCGAGAACAATGGAAGAGTTCCGAAGCATTTTTAAACGTCTGCAGAATTCCGAGAACAATGGAAGAATTCCGAAGCATTTTTAAACGTCAGCGGAATTCCAAGAACAATGGAAGAGTTCGGAAGAATTTTTAAATGTCAGCGAATTTCGAGAACCATGGAAGAGTTCCGAAGCATTTTTAAACGTCTGCAGAATTCCGAGAACAATGGAAGAGTTCCGAAGGATTTTTAAATGTCAGCAGAATTCCCAGAACAATGGAAGAGTTCCGAAGGATTTTTAAACTTCAGAAGAATTCCAGGAACAATGGAAGAGTTCCAAAGCATTTTGAAACTTCAGAAGAATTCCAGGAACAATGGAAGAGTTCCGAAGCATTTTTAAACTTCAGCGGATTTCCGAGAACAATGGAAGTGTTCCGAAGTATTTTTAAACGCCAGCGGGATTCCGAGAACAATGGAAGAGTTCCGAAGCATTTTTAAACTTCAGAAGAATTCCAGGAACAATGGAAGAGTTCCGAAGCATTTTTAAACTTCGGCGGAGTTCCGAGAACAATGGAAGTTTTCCGAAGTATTTTTAAACGCCAGCGGGATTCCGAGAACAATGGATCAGTTCCGAAGCATTTTTAAACGTCAGCAGAATTCCGGGAACAATGGAACAGTTCCGAAGAATTTTTAAACGTCAGTGGAATTCCTTGAACAATGAAAGAGATCAGAAGCATTTTTAAACTTCAAAAGAATTCCGGGAACAATGGAAGAGTTCCGAAGCATTTTTAAATGTCAGCAGAATTCCGAGAACAATGGAAGAGTTCCGAAGCATTTTTAAACATCAGCAGAATTCTGGGAACAATGGAAGAGTTCCGAAGCATTTTTAAACTTCAGCGGAATTCCGAGAACAATGGATCAGTTCCGAAGCATTTTTAAACATCAGCAGAATTCCGGGAACAATGGAAGAGTTCCGAAGCATTTTTAAACTTCAGAAGAATTCCAGGAACAATGGAAGAGTTCCAAAGCATTTTTAAACTTCAGAAGAATTCCAGGAACAATGGAAGAGTTCCGAAGCATTTTTAAACTTCGGCGGATTTCCAATAACAATGGAAGTGTTCCGAAGTATTTTTAAACGCCAGCGTAATTCCGAGAACAGTGGAAGAGTTCCGAAGGATTATTAAATGTCAGCTGAATTCTGAGAACAATGGAAGAGTTCCGAAGCATTTTTAAACGTCAGCGGAATTCCTTGAACAATGAAAGAGATCGGAAGCATTTTTAAACGTCAGCAGAATTTCGGGAACAATGGAAGAGTTCCGAAGCATTTTTAAACGTCTGCAGAATTCCGAGAACAATGGAAGAATTCCGAAGCATTTTTAAACGTCAGCGGAATTCCGAGAACAATGGAAGAGTTCCGAAGAATTTTTAAATGTCAGCGAATTTCGAGAACCATGGAAGAGTTCCGAAGGATTTTTAAACATCAGCGGAATTCCGTGAACATTTTAAGAGTTCCGAAGCATTTTTAAACTTCAGTGGAATTCTGAGAACAATGGAAGAGTTATGTAGCATTTTTAAACTTCAGAAGAATTCCGGGAACAATGGAAGAGTTTCAAAGCAATTTTAAACTTCAGCAGAATTCCGAGAACAATGGAAGAATTCTGAAGCATTTTTAAACATCAGCAGAATTTCCAGAATAATGGAAGAGTTCCGAAGCATTTTTAAACGTCTGCAGAATTCCGAGAACAATGGAACAGTTCAGAAGCATTTTTAAACTCCGGCGGATTTCCGAGAGCAATGGAAGTGTTCAGAAGCATTTTTAAACTTCAGCGTAATTCTGAGAACAATGGAAGGGTTAAGAAGCATTTTTAAACTTCAGCAGAATTCCGAAAACAATGCAAGAGTTGCAATGCATTTTTAAACGTCAGCAGAATTCCGAGAAAAATGGTAGAGTTCCGAAGCATTTTTAAATGTCAGCAGAATTTCGAGAACAATGGAAGAGTTCCGAAGCATTTTTAAACTTTAGCGGAATTCCGAGAACAATGGATGAGTTCCGAAGCATTTTTAAACATCAGCAGAATTCCGGGAACAATGGAAGAGTTCCGAAGCATTTTTAAACTTCAGAAGAATTCCAGGAACAATGGAAGAGTTCCA
This sequence comes from Phyllobates terribilis, assembly GCF_046119375.1. Lineage (NCBI taxonomy): Eukaryota > Metazoa > Chordata > Amphibia > Anura > Dendrobatidae > Phyllobates > Phyllobates terribilis. The sequence continues at coordinate 553,929,746 of NW_027362762.1, forward strand.
AAGCATTTTGAAACTTCAGAAGAATTCCAGGAACAATGGAAGAGTTCCGAAGCATTTTTAAACTTCAGCGGATTTCCGAGAACAATGGAAGAGTTCCGAAGCATTTTTAAACTTCAGCGGAATTCCGAGAACAATGGATGAGTTTCGAAGCATTTTTAAACATCAGCAGAATTCCGGGAACAATGGAAGAGTTCCGAAGCATTTTTAAACTTCAGAAGAATTCCAGGAACAATGGAAGAGTTCCAAAGCATTTTTAAACTTCAGAAGAATTCCAGGAACAATGGAAGAGTTCCGAAGCATTTTTAAACTTTGGCGGATTTCCGAGAACAATGGAAGTGTTCCGAAGTATTTTTAAACTCCAGCGGGATTCCGAGAACAATGGAAGAGTTCCGAAGCATTTTTAAACGTCTGCAGAATTCCGAGAACAATGTAAGAATTCCGAAGCATTTTTAAACGTCAGCGGAATTCCAAGAACAATGGAAGAGTTCCGAAGAATTTTTAAATGTCAGCGAATTTCGAGAACCATGGAAGAGTTCTGAAGGATTTTTAAACATCAGCGGAATTCCGTGAACATTGGAAGAGTTCCGAAGCATTTTTAAACTTCAGTGGAATTCTGAGAACAATGGAAGAGTTATGTAGCATTTTTAAACTTCAGAAGAATTCCAGTAACAATGGAAGAGTTTCAAAGCAATTTTAAACTTCAGCAGAATTCCGAGAACAATGGAAGAGTTCTGAAGCATTTTTAAACATCAGCAGAATTTCCAGAATAATGGAAGAGTTCCGAAGCATTTTTAAACGTCTGCAGAATTCCGAGAACAATGGAAGAGTTCCGAAGGATTTTTAAATGTCAGCAGAATTCCCAGAACAATGGAGAGTTCCAAAGGATTTTTAAACGTCAGCGGAATTCCGAGAACAATGGAAGAGTTCAGAAGCATTTTTAAACTTCGGCGGATTTCCGAGAACAATGGAAGTGTTCAGAAGCATTTTTAAACTTCAGCGTAATTCTGAGAACAATGGAAGGGTACAGAAGCATTTTTAAACTTCAGCAGAATTCCGAAAACAACGCAGGAGTTGCAATGCATTTTTAAACGTCAGCAGAATTCCGAGAAAAATGGAAGAGTTCTGAAGCATTTTTAAATGTCAGCAGAATTCTGAGAACAATGGAAGAGTTCCGAAGCATTTTTAAACATCAGCAGAATTCTGGGAACAATGGAAGAGTTCCGAAGCATTTTTAAACTTCAGCGGAATTCCGAGAACAATGGATGAGTTCCGAAGCATTTTTAAACTTCAGCGGAATTCCGAGAACAATGGATGAGTTTCGAAGCATTTTTAAACATCAGCAGAATTCCGGGAACAATGGAAGAGTTCCGAAGCATTTTTAAACTTCAGAAGAATTCCAGGAACAATGGAAGAGTTCCAAAGCATTTTGAAACTTCAGAAGAATTCCAGGAACAATGGAAGAGTTCCGAAGCATTTTTAAACTTCAGCGGATTTCCGAGAACAATGGAAGTGTTCCGAAGTATTTTTAAACGCCAGCGGGATTTCGAGAACAATGGAAGTGTTCCGAAGTATTTTTAAATGCCAGCGGGATTTCGAGAACAATGGAAGAGTTCCGAAGCATTTTTAAACTTCAGCGGAATTCCGAGAACAATGGATGAGTTTCGAAGCATTTTTAAACATCAGCAGAATTCCGGGAACAATGGAAGAGTTCCGAAGCATTTTTAAACTTCAGAAGAATTCCAGGAACAATGGAAGAGTTCCAAAGCATTTTTAAACTTCAGAAAAATTCCAGGAACAATGTAAGAGTTCCGAAGCATTTTTAAACTTCGGCGGATTTCCGAGAACAATGGAAGTGTTCCGAAGTATTTTTAAACTCCAGCGGGATTCCGAGAACAATGGAAGAGTTCCGAAGCATTTTTAAACGTCTGCAGAATTCCGAGAACAATGGAAGAATTCCGAAGCATTTTTAAACGTCAGCGGAATTCCAAGAACAATGGAAGAGTTCGGAAGAATTTTTAAATGTCAGCGAATTTCGAGAACCATGGAAGAGTTCTGAAGGATTTTTAAACATCAGCGGAATTCCGTCAACATTGGAAGAGTTCCGAAGCATTTTTAAACTTCAGAAGAATTCCAGGAACAATGGAAGAGTTCCGAAGCATTTTTAAACTTCAGCGGATTTCCGAGAACAATGGAAGTGTTCCGAAGTATTTTTAAACGCCAGCGGGATTCCGAGAACAATGGAAGAGTTCCGAAGCATTTTTAAACATTTGCAGAATTCCGAGAACAATGGAAGAGTTCCGTAGCATTTTTAAACTTCAGAAGAATTCCAGGAACAATGGAAGAGTTCCAAAGCATTTTGAAACTTCAGAAGAATTCCAGGAACAATGGAAGAGTTCCGAAGCATTTTTAAACTTCGGCGGAGTTCCGAGAACAATGGAAGTTTTCCGAAGTATTTTTAAACGCCAGCGGGATTCCGAGAACAATGGAAGAGTTCCGAAGCATTTTTAAACGTCTGCAGAATTCCGAGAACAATGGAAGAGTTCCGTAGCATTGTTAAACTTCAGAAGAATTCCAGGAACAATGGAAGAGTTCCGAAGCATTTTTAAACGTCAGCAGAATTCCTTGAACAATGAAAGAGATCAGAAGCATTTTTAAACTTCAAAAGAATTCCGGGAACAATGGAAGAGTTCCGAAGCATTTTTAAACATCAGCAGAATTCCGGGAACAATGGAAGAGTTCCGAAGCATTTTTAAACTTCAGAAGAATTCCAGGAACAATGGAAGAGTTCCAAAGCATTTTTAAACTTCAACGAATTCCAGGAACAATGGAAGAGTTCCAAAGCACTTTGAAACTTCAGAAGAATTCCAGGAACAATGGAAGAGTTCCGAAGCATTTTTAAACTTCAGCGGATTTCCGAGAACAATGGAAGTGTTCCGAAGTATTTTTAAACGCCAGCGGGATTTCGAGAACAATGGAAGTGTTCCGAAGTATTTTTAAACGCCAGCGGGATTTCAAGAACAATGGAAGAGTTCCGAAGCATTTTTAAACTTCAGCGGAATTCCGAGAACAATGGATGAGTTTCGAAGCATTTTTAAACATCAGCAGAATTCCGGGAACAATGGAAGAGTTCCGAAGCATTTTTAAACTTCAGAAGAATTCCAGGAACAATGGAAGAGTTCCAAAGCATTTTTAAACTTCAGAAAAATTCCAGGAACAATGTAAGAGTTTCGAAGCATTTTTAAACTTCGGCGGATTTCCGAGAACAATGGAAGTGTTCCGAAGTATTTTTAAACTCCAGCGGGATTCCGAGAACAATGGAAGAGTTCCGAAGCATTTTTAAACGTCTGCAGAATTCCGAGAACAATGGAAGAATTCCGAAGCATTTTTAAACGTCAGCGGAATTCCAAGAACAATGGAAGAGTTCGGAAGAATTTTTAAATGTCAGCGAATTTCGAGAACCATGGAAGAGTTCTGAAGGATTTTTAAACATCAGCGGAATTCCGTCAATATTGGAAGAGTTCCGAAGCATTTTTAAACTTCAGAAGAATTCCAGGAACAATGGAAGAGTTCCAAAGCATTTTGAAACTTCAGAAGAATTCCAGGAACAATGGAAGAGTTCCGAAGCATTTTTAAACTTCAGCTGATTTCCGAGAACAATGGAAGTGTTCCGAAGTATTTTTAAACGCCAGCGGGATTCCGAGAACAATGGAAGAGTTCCGAAGCATTTTTAAACATTTGCAGAATTCCGAGAACAATGGAAGAGTTCCGTAGCATTTTTAAACTTCAGAAGAATTCCAGGAACAATGGAAGAGTTCCAAAGCATTTTGAAACTTCAGAAGAATTCCAGGAACAATGGAAGAGTTCCGAAGCATTTTTAAACTTCGGCGGAGTTCCGAGAACAATGGAAGTTTTCCGAAGTATTTTTAAACGCCAGCGGGATTCCGAGAACAATGGAAGAGTTCCGAAGCATTTTTAAACGTCTGCAGAATTCCGAGAACAATGGAAGAGTTCCGTAGCATTGTTAAACTTCAGAAGAATTCCAGGAACAATGGAAGAGTTCCGAAGCATTTTTAAATGTCAGCAGAATTCCGAGAACAATGGAAGAGTTCCGAAGCATTTTTAAACTTCAGCGGAATTCCGAGAACAATGGATGAGTTCCGAAGCATTTTTAAACATCAGCAGAATTCCGGGAACAATGGAAGAGTTCCGAAGCATTTTTAAACTTCAGAAGAATTCCAGGAACAATGGAAGAATTCCAAAGCATTTTTTAACTTCAGAAGAATTCCAGGAACAATGGAAGAGTTCCGAAGCATTTTTAAACTTCGGCGGATTTCCGAGAACAATGGAAGAGTCCCGAAGCATTTTTAAATGTCAGCGGAATTCCTTGAACAATGAAAGAGATCGGAAGCATTTTTAAACGTCAGCAGAATTTCGGGAACAATGGAAGAGTTTCGAAGCATTTTTAAACATCTGCAGAATTCCGAGAACAATGGAAGAATTCCGAAGCATTTTTAAACGTCAGCGGAATTCCGAGAACAATGGAAGAGTTCCGAAGAATTTTTAAATGTCAGCGAATTTCGAGAACCATGGAAGAGTTCCGAAGGATTTTTAAACATCAGCAGAATTCCGTGAACATTGGAAGAGTTCTGAAGCATATTTAAACATCAGCAGAATTTCCAGAATAATGGAAGAGTTCCGAAGCATTTTTAAATGTCTGCAGAATTCCGAGAACAATGGAAGAGTTCCGAAGGATTTTTAAATGTCAGCAGAATTCCCAGAACAATGGAAGAGTTCCGAAGGATTTTTAAACGTCAGCGGAATTCCGAGAACAATGGAAGAGTTCAGAAGCATTTTTAAACTCTGGCGGATTTCCGAGAACAATGGAAGTGTTCAGAATCATTTTTAAACTTCAGCGTAATTCTGAGAACAATGGAAGAGTTCCGAAGCATTTTTAAACGTTTGCAGAATTCCGAGAAAAATGGAAGAGTTCCGAAGCATTTTTAAATGTCAGCAGAATTTCGAGAACAATGGAAGAGTGCCGAAGCATTTTTAAACTTCAGTGGAATTCTGAGAACAATGGAAGAGTTCCGTAGCATTTTTAAACTTCAGAAGAATTCCAGGAACAATGGAAGAGTTCCGAAGCATTTTCAAACGTCAGCAGAATTCCTTGAACAATGAAAGAGTTCGGAAGCATTTTTAAACGTCAGCAGTATTCCGGGAACAATGGAACAGTTCCGAAGAATTTTTAAACGTCAGTGGAATTCCTTGAACAATGAAAGAGATCAGAAGCATTTTTAAACTTCAAAAGAATTCCGGGAACAATGGAAGAGTTCCGAAGCATTTTTAAATGTCAGCAGAATTCCGAGAACAATGGAAGAGTTCCGAAGCATTTTTAAACATCAGCAGAATTCTGGGAACAATGGAAGAGTTCCGAAGCATATTTAAACTTTAGCGGAATTCCGAGAACAATGGATGAGTTCGGAAGCATTTTTAAACGTCAGCAGAATTCCGGGAACAATGGAACAGTTCCGAAGAATTTTTAAACGTCAGTGGAATTCCTTGAACAATGAAAGAGATCAGAAGCATTTTTAAACTTCAAAAGAATTCCGGGAACAATGGAAGAGTTCCGAAGCATTTTTAAATGTCAGCAGAATTCCGAGAACAATGGAAGAGTTCCGAAGCATTTTTAAACATCAGCAGAATTCTGGGAACAATGGAAGAGTTCCGAAGCATTTTTAAACGTCAGCGGAATTCCGAGAACAATGGATCAGTTCCGAAGCATTTTTAAACATCAGCAGAATTCCGGGAACAATGGAAGAGTTCCGAAGCATTTTTAAACATCAGCAGAATTCTGGGAACAATGGAAGAGTTCCAAAGCATTTTTAAACTTTAGCGGAATTCCGAGAACAATGGATGAGTTCCGAAGCATTTTTAAACGTCAGCAGAATTCCGAGAAAAATGGAAGAGTTCCGAAGCATTTTTAAATGTCAGCAGAATTTCGAGAACAATGGAAGAGTTCCAAAGCATTTTTAAACTTCAGTGGAATTCTGAGAACAATGGAAGAGTTCCGAAGCATTTTCAAACGTCATCAGAATTCCTTGAACAATGAAAGAGTTCGGAAGCATTTTTAAACGTCAGCAGTATTCCGGGAACAATGGAACAGTTCCGAAGAATTTTTAAACGTCAGTGGAATTCCTTGAACATTGAAAGAGATCAGAAGCATTTTTAAACTTCAAAAGAATTCCGGGAACAATGGAAGAGTTCCAAAGCATTTTTAAACATCAGCAGAATTCCGAGAACAATGGAAGAGTACCGAAGCATTTTTAAACATCAGCAGAATTCTGGGAACAATGGAAGAGTTCCGAAGCATTTTTAAACTTTAGCGGAATTCCGAGAACAATGGATGAGTTCCGAAGCATTTTTAAACATCAGCAGAATTCCGGGAACAATGGAAGAGTTCTGAAGCATTTTTAAATGTCAGCAGAATTCTGAGAACAATGGAAGAGTTCCGAAGCATTTTTAAACTTCAGAAAAATTCCAGGAACAATGTAAGAGTTCCGAAGCATTTTTAAACTTCGGCGGATTTCCGAGAACAATGGAAGTGTTCCGAAGTATTTTTAAACTCCAGCGGGATTCCGAGAACAATGGAAGAGTTCCGAAGCATTTTTAAACGTCTGCAGAATTCCGAGAACAATGGAAGAATTCCGAAGCATTTTTAAACGTCAGCGGAATTCCAAGAACAATGGAAGAGTTCGGAAGAATTTTTAAATGTCAGCGAATTTCGAGAACCATGGAAGAGTTCTGAAGGATTTTTAAACATCAGCGGAATTCCGTCAACATTTGAAGAGTTCCGAAGCATTTTTAAACTTCAGAAGAATTCCAGGAACAATGGAAGAGTTCCAAAGCATTTTGAAACTTCAGAAGAATTCCAGGAACAATGGAAGAGTTCCGAAGCATTTTTAAACTTCAGCGGATTTCCGAGAACAATGGAAGTGTTCCGAAGTATTTTTAAACGCCAGCGGGATTCCGAGAACAATGGAAGAGTTCCGAAGCATTTTTAAACTTCAGAAGAATTCCAGGAACAATGGAAGAGTTCCGAAGCATTTTTAAACTTCGGCGGAGTTCCGAGAACAATGGAAGTTTTCCGAAGTATTTTTAAACGCCAGCGGGATTCCGAGAACAATGGAAGAGTTCCGAAGCATTTTTAAACGTCTGCAGAATTCCGAGAACAATGGAAGAGTTCCGTAGCATTGTTAAACTTCAGAAGAATTCCAGGAACAATGGAAGAGTTCCGAAGCATTTTTAAACGTCAGCAGAATTCCGGGAACAATGGAACAGTTCCGAATAATTTTTAAACGTCAGTGGAATTCCTTGAACAATGAAAGAGATCAGAAGCATTTTTAAACTTCAAAAGAATTCCGGGAACAATGGAAGAGTTCCGAAGCATTTTTAAATGTCAGCAGAATTCCGAGAACAATGGAAGAGTTCCGAAGCATTTTTAAACATCAGCAGAATTCTGGGAACAATGGAAGAGTTCCGAAGCATTTTTAAACTTCAGCGGAATTCCGAGAACAATGGATGAGTTCCGAAGCATTTTTTAACTTCAGAAGAATTCCAGGAACAATGGAAGAGTTCCAAAGCATTTTTTAACTTCAGAAGAATTCCAGGAACAATGGAAGAGTTCCGAAGCATTTTTAAACTTCGGCGGATTTCCGAGAACAATGGAAGAGTTCCGAAGCATTTTTAAACGTCAGCGGAATTCCTTGAACAATGAAAGAGATCGGAAGCATTTTTAAACGTCAGCAGAATTTCGGGAACAAAGGAAGAGTTTCGAAGCATTTTTAAACATCTGCAGAATTCCGAGAACAATGGAAGAATTCCGAAGCATTTTTAAACGTCAGCGGAATTCCGAGAACAATGGAAGAGTTCCGAAGAATTTTTAAATGTCAGCGAATTTCGAGAACCATGGAAGAGTTCCGAAGGATTTTTAAACATCAGCAGAATTCCGTGAACATTGGAAGAGTTCTGAAGCATATTTAAACATCAGCAGAATTTCCAGAATAATGGAAGAGTTCCGAAGCATTTTTAAACGTCTGCAGAATTCCGAGAACAATGGAAGAGTTCCGAAGGATTTTTAAATGTCAGCAGAATTCCCAGAACAATGGAAGAGTTCCGAAGGATTTTTAAACGTCAGCGGAATTCCGAGAACAATGGAAGAGTTCAGAAGCATTTTTAAACTCTGGCGGATTTCCGAGAACAATGGAAGTGTTCAGAAGCATTTTTAAACTTCAGCGTAATTCTGAGAACAATGGAAGAGTTCCGAAGCATTTTTAAACGTTTGCAGAATTCCGAGAAAAATGGAAGAGTTCCGAAGCATTTTTAAATGTCAGCAGAATTTCGAGAACAATGGAAGAGTGCCGAAGCATTTTTAAACGTCTGCAGAATTCCGAAAACAATGGAAGAATTCCGAAGCATTTTTAAACGTCAGCGGAATTCCGAGAACAATGGAAGAGTTCCGAAGAATTTTTAAATGTCAGCGAATTTCGAGAACCATGGAAGAGTTCCGAAGGATTTTTAAACATCAGCGGAATTCCGTGAACATTTTAAGAGTGCCGAAGCATTTTTAAACTTCAGTGGAATTCTGAGAACAATGGAAGAGTTCCGTAGCATTTTTAAACTTCAGAAGAATTCCAGGAACAATGGAAGAGTTCCGAAGCATTTTCAAACGTCAGCAGAATTCCTTGAACAATGAAAGAGTTCGGAAGCATTTTTAAACGTCAGCAGTATTCCGGGAACAATGGAACAGTTCCGAAGAATTTTTAAACGTCAGTGGAATTCCTTGAACAATGAAAGAGATCAGAAGCATTTTTAAACTTCAAAAGAATTCCGGGAACAATGGAAGAGTTCCGAAGCATTTTTAAATGTCAGCAGAATTCCGAGAACAATGGAAGAGTTCCGAAGCATTTTTAAACATCAGCAGAATTCTGGGAACAATGGAAGAGTTCCGAAGCATTTTTAAACTTCAGCGGAATTCCGAGAACAATGGATCAGTTCCGAAGCATTTTTAAACATCAGCAGAATTCCGGGAACAATGGAAGAGTTCCGAAGCATTTTTAAACTTCAGAAGAATTCCAGGAACAATGGAAGAGTTCCAAAGCATTTTTAAACTTCAGAAGAATTCCAGGAACAATGGAAGAGTTCCGAAGCATTTTTAAACTTCGGCGGATTTCCAATAACAATGGAAGTGTTCCGAAGTATTTTTAAACGCCAGCGTAATTCCGAGAACAGTGGAAGAGTTCCGAAGGATTATTAAATGTCAGCTGAATTCTGAGAACAATGGAAGAGTTCCGAAGCATTTTTAAACGTCAGCGGAATTCCTTGAACAATGAAAGAGATCGGAAGCATTTTTAAACGTCAGCAGAATTTCGGGAACAATGGAAGAGTTCCGAAGCATTTTTAAACGTCTGCAGAATTCCGAGAACAATGGAAGAATTCCGAAGCATTTTTAAACGTCAGCGGAATTCCGAGAACAATGGAAGAGTTCCGAAGAATTTTTAAATGTCAGCGAATTTCGAGAACCATGGAAGAGTTCCGAAGGATTTTTAAACATCAGCGGAATTCCGTGAACATTTTAAGAGTTCCGAAGCATTTTTAAACTTCAGTGGAATTCTGAGAACAATGGAAGAGTTATGTAGCATTTTTAAACTTCAGAAGAATTCCAGTAACAATGGAAGAGTTTCAAAGCAATTTTAAACTTCAGCAGAATTCCGAGAACAATGGAAGAGTTCTGAAGCATTTTTAAACATCAGCAGAATTTCCAGAATAATGGAAGAGTTCCGAAGCATTTTTAAACGTCTGCAGAATTCCGAGAACAATGGAACAGTTCAGAAGCATTTTTAAACTCCGGCGGATTTCCGAGAGCAATGGAAGTGTTCAGAAGCATTTTTAAACTTCAGCGTAATTCTGAGAACAATGGAAGGGTTAAGAAGCATTTTTAAACTTCAGCAGAATTCCGAAAACAATGCAAGAGTTGCAATGCATTTTTAAACGTCAGCAGAATTCCGAGAAAAATGGTAGAGTTCCGAAGCATTTTTAAATGTCAGCAGAATTTCGAGAACAATGGAAGAGTTCCGAAGCATTTTTAAACTTTAGCGGAATTCCGAGAACAATGGATGAGTTCCGAAGCATTTTTAAACATCAGCAGAATTCCGGGAACAATGGAAGAGTTCCGAAGCATTTTTAAACTTCAGAAGAATTCCAGGAACAATGGAAGAGTTCCAAAGCATTTTGAAACTTCAGAAGAATTCCAGGAACAATGGAAGAGTTCCGAAGCATTTTTAAACTTCAGCGGATTTCCGAGAACAATGGAAGAGTTCCGAAGCATTTTTAAACTTCAGCGGAATTCCGAGAACAATGGATGAGTTTCGAAGCATTTTTAAACATCAGCAGAATTCCGGGAACAATGGAAGAGTTCCGAAGCATTTTTAAACTTCAGAAGAATTCCAGGAACAATGGAAGAGTTCCAAAGCATTTTTAAACTTCAGAAGAATTCCAGGAACAATGGAAGAGTTCCGAAGCATTTTTAAACTTTGGCGGATTTCCGAGAACAATGGAAGTGTTCCGAAGTATTTTTAAACTCCAGCGGGATTCCGAGAACAATGGAAGAGTTCCGAAGCATTTTTAAACGTCTGCAGAATTCCGAGAACAATGTAAGAATTCCGAAGCATTTTTAAACGTCAGCGGAATTCCAAGAACAATGGAAGAGTTCCGAAGAATTTTTAAATGTCAGCGAATTTCGAGAACCATGGAAGAGTTCTGAAGGATTTTTAAACATCAGCGGAATTCCGTGAACATTGGAAGAGTTCCGAAGCATTTTTAAACTTCAGTGGAATTCTGAGAACAATGGAAGAGTTATGTAGCATTTTTAAACTTCAGAAGAATTCCAGTAACAATGGAAGAGTTTCAAAGCAATTTTAAACTTCAGCAGAATTCCGAGAACAATGGAAGAGTTCTGAAGCATTTTTAAACATCAGCAGAATTTCCAGAATAATGGAAGAGTTCCGAAGCATTTTTAAACGTCTGCAGAATTCCGAGAACAATGGAAGAGTTCCGAAGGATTTTTAAATGTCAGCAGAATTCCCAGAACAATGGAGAGTTCCAAAGGATTTTTAAACGTCAGCGGAATTCCGAGAACAATGGAAGAGTTCAGAAGCATTTTTAAACTTCGGCGGATTTCTGAGAACAATGGAAGTGTTCAGAAGCATTTTTAAACTTCAGCGTAATTCTGAGAACAATGGAAGGGTACAGAAGCATTTTTAAACTTCAGCAGAATTCCGAAAACAACGCAGGAGTTGCAATGCATTTTTAAACGTCAGCAGAATTCCGAGAAAAATGGAAGAGTTCCGAAGCATTTTTAAATGTCAGCAGAATTTCGAGAACAATGGAAGAGTTCCAAAGCATTTTTAAACTTCAGTGGAATTCTGAGAACAATGGAAGAGTTCCGTAGCATTTTTAAACTTCAGAAGAATTCCAGGAACAATGGAAGAGTTCCGAAGCATTTTCAAACGTCAGCAGAATTCCTTGAACAATGAAAGAGTTCGCAAGCATTTTTAAACGTCAGCAGTATTCCGGGAACAATGGAACAGTTCCGAAGAATTTTTAAACGTCAGTGGAATTCCTTGAACAATGAAAGAGATCAGAAGCATTTTTAAACTTCAAAAGAATTCCGGGAACAATGGAAGAGTTCCGAAGCATTTTTAAATGTCAGCAGAATTCCGAGAACAATGGAAGAGTACCAAAGCATTTTTAAACATCAGCAGAATTCTGGGAACAATGGAAGAGTTCCGAAGCATTTTTAAACTTCAGCGGAATTCCGAGAACAATGGATGAGTTCCGAAGCATTTTTAAACATCAGCAGAATTCCGGGAACAATGGAAGAGTTCTGAAGCATTTTTAAATGTCAGCAGAATTCTGAGAACAATGGAAGAGTTCCGAAGCATTTTTAAACATCAGCAGAATTCTGGGAACAATGGAAGAGTTCCGAAGCATTTTTAAACTTCAGCGGAATTCCGAGAACAATGGATGAGTTTCGAAGCATTTTTAAACATCAGCAGAATTCCGGGAACAATGGAAGAGTTCCGAAGCATTTTTAAACTTCAGAAGAATTCCAGGAACAATGGAAGAGTTCCAAAGCATTTTGAAACTTCAGAAGAATTCCAGGAACAATGGAAGAGTTCCGAAGCATTTTTAAACTTCAGCGGATTTCCGAGAACAATGGAAGTGTTCCGAAGTATTTTTAAACGCCAGCGGGATTTCGAGAACAATGGAAGTGTTCCGAAGTATTTTTAAATGCCAGCGGGATTTCGAGAACAATGGAAGAGTTCCGAAGCATTTTTAAACTTCAGCGGAATTCCGAGAACAATGGATGAGTTTCGAAGCATTTTTAAACATCAGCAGAATTCCGGGAACAATGGAAGAGTTCCGAAGCATTTTTAAACTTCAGAAGAATTCCAGGAACAATGGAAGAGTTCCAAAGCATTTTTAAACTTCAGAAAAATTCCAGGAACAATGTAAGAGTTCCGAAGCATTTTTAAACTTCGGCGGATTTCCGAGAACAATGGAAGTGTTCCGAAGTATTTTTAAACTCCAGCGGGATTCCGAGAACAATGGAAGAGTTCCGAAGCATTTTTAAACGTCTGCAGAATTCCGAGAACAATGGAAGAATTCCGAAGCATTTTTAAACGTCAGCGGAATTCCAAGAACAATGGAAGAGTTCGGAAGAATTTTTAAATGTCAGCGAATTTCGAGAACCATGGAAGAGTTCTGAAGGATTTTTAAACATCAGCGGAATTCCGTCAACATTGGAAGAGTTCCGAAGCATTTTTAAACTTCAGAAGAATTCCAGGAACAATGGAAGAGTTCCAAAGCATTTTGAAACTTCAGAAGAATTCCAGGAACAATGGAAGAGTTCCGAAGCATTTTTAAACTTCAGCGGATTTCCGAGAACAATGGAAGTGTTCCGAAGTATTTTTAAACGCCAGCGGGATTCCAAGAACAATGGAAGAGTTCCGAAGCATTTTTAAACATTTGCAGAATTCCGAGAACAATGGAAGAGTTCCGTAGCATTTTTAAACTTCAGAAGAATTCCAGGAACAATGGAAGAGTTCCAAAGCATTTTGAAACTTCAGAAGAATTCCAGGAACAATGGAAGAGTTCCGAAGCATTTTTAAACTTCGGCGGAGTTCCGAGAACAATGGAAGTTTTCCGAAGTATTTTTAAACGCCAGCGGGATTCCGAGAACAATGGAAGAGTTCCGAAGCATTTTTAAACGTCTGCAGAATTCCGAGAACAATGGAAGAGTTCCGTAGCATTGTTAAACTTCAGAAGAATTCCAGGAACAATGGAAGAGTTCCGAAGCATTTTTAAACGTCAGCAGAATTCCTTGAACAATGAAAGAGTTCGGAAGCATTTTTAAACGTCAGCAGAATTCCGGGAACAATGGAACAGTTCCGAATAATTTTTAAACGTCAGTGGAATTCCTTGAACAATGAAAGAGATCAGAAGCATTGTTAAACTTCAGAAGAATTCCAGGAACAATGTAAGAGTTCCGAAGCATTTTTAAACTTCGGCGGATTTCCGAGAACAATGGAAGTGTTCCGAAGTATTTTTAAACTCCAGCGGGATTCCGAGAACAATGGAAGAGTTCCGAAGCATTTTTAAACGTCTGCAGAATTCCGAGAACAATGGAAGAATTCCGAAGCATTTTTAAACGTCAGCGGAATTCCAAGAACAATGGAAGAGTTCGGAAGAATTTTTAAATGTCAGCGAATTTCGAGAACCATGGAAGAGTTCTGAAGGATTTTTAAACATCAGCGGAATTCCGTCAACATTGGAAGAGTTCCGAAGCATTTTTAAACTTCAGAAGAATTCCAGGAACAATGGAAGAGTTCCAAAGCATTTTGAAACTTCAGAAGAATTCCAGGAACAATGGAAGAGTTCCGAAGCATTTTTAAACGTCAGCAGAATTCCGGGAACAATGGAACAGTTCCGAATAATTTTTAAACGTCAGTGGAATTCCTTGAACAATGAAAGAGATCAGAAGCATTTTTAAACTTCAAAAGAATTCCGGGAACAATGGAAGAGTTCCGAAGCATTTTTAAATGTCAGCAGAATTCCGAGAACAATGGAAGAGTTCCGAAGCATTTTTAAACTTCAGCGGAATTCCGAGAACAATGGATGAGTTCCGAAGCATTTTTAAACATCAGCAGAATTCCGGGAACAATGGAAGAGTTCCGAAGCATTTTTAAACTTCAGAAGAATTCCAGGAACAATGGAAGAATTCCAAAGCATTTTTTAACTTCAGAAGAATTCCAGGAACAATGGAAGAGTTCCGAAGCATTTTTAAACTTCGGCGGATTTCCGAGAACAATGGAAGAGTCCCGAAGCATTTTTAAACGTCAGCGGAATTCCTTGAACAATGAAAGAGATCGGAAGCATTTTTAAACGTCAGCAGAATTTCGGGAACAATGGAAGAGTTTCGAAGCATTTTTAAACATCTGCAGAATTCCGAGAACAATGGAAGAATTCCGAAGCATTTTTAAACGTCAGCGGAATTCCGAGAACAATGGAAGAGTTCCGAAGAATTTTTAAATGTCAGCGAATTTCGAGAACCATGGAAGAGTTCCGAAGGATTTTTAAACATCAGCAGAATTCCGTGAACATTGGAAGAGTTCTGAAGCATATTTAAACATCAGCAGAATTTCCAGAATAATGGAAGAGTTCCGAAGCATTTTTAAACGTCTGCAGAATTCCGAGAACAATGGAAGAGTTCCGAAGGATTTTTAAATGTCAGCAGAATTCCCAGAACAATGGAAGAGTTCCGAAGGATTTTTAAACGTCAGCGGAATTCCGAGAACAATGGAAGAGTTCAGAAGCATTTTTAAACTCTGGCGGATTTCCGAGAACAATGGAAGTGTTCAGAAGCATTTTTAAACTTCAGCGTAATTCTGAGAACAATGGAAGAGTTCCGAAGCATTTTTAAACGTTTGCAGAATTCCGAGAAAAATGGAAGAGTTCCGAAGCATTTTTAAATGTCAGCAGAATTTCGAGAACAATGGAAGAGTGCCGAAGCATTTTTAAACTTCAGTGGAATTCTGAGAACAATGGAAGAGTTCCGTAGCATTTTTAAACTTCAGAAGAATTCCAGGAACAATGGAAGAGTTCCGAAGCATTTTCAAACGTCAGCAGAATTCCTTGAACAATGAAAGAGTTCGGAAGCATTTTTAAACGTCAGCAGTATTCCGGGAACAATGGAACAGTTCCGAAGAATTTTTAAACGTCAGTGGAATTCCTTGAACAATGAAAGAGATCAGAAGCATTTTTAAACTTCAAAAGAATTCCGGGAACAATGGAAGAGTTCCGAAGCATTTTTAAATGTCAGCAGAATTCCGAGAACAATGGAAGAGTTCCGAAGCATTTTTAAACATCAGCAGAATTCTGGGAACAATGGAAGAGTTCCGAAGCATTTTTAAACTTTAGCGGAATTCCGAGAACAATGGATGAGTTCGGAAGCATTTTTAAACGTCAGCAGAATTCCGGGAACAATGGAACAGTTCCGAAGAATTTTTAAACGTCAGTGGAATTCCTTGAACAATGAAAGAGATCAGAAGCATTTTTAAACTTCAAAAGAATTCCGGGAACAATGGAACAGTTCCGAAGAATTTTTAAACGTCAGTGGAATTCCTTGAACAATGAAAGAGATCGGAAGCATTTTTAAACGTCAGCAGAATTTCGGGAACAATGGAAGAGTTTCGAAGCATTTTTAAACATCTGCAGAATTCCGAGAACAATGGAAGAATTCCGAAGCATTTTTAAACGTCAGCGGAATTCCGAGAACAATGGAAGAGTTCCGAAGAATTTTTAAATGTCAGCGAATTTCGAGAACCATGGAAGAGTTCCGAAGGATTTTTAAACATCAGCAGAATTCCGTGAACATTGGAAGAGTTCTGAAGCATATTTAAACATCAGCAGAATTTCCAGAATAATGGAAGAGTTCCGAAGCATTTTTAAACGTCTGCAGAATTCCGAGAACAATGGAAGAGTTCCGAAGGATTTTTAAATGTCAGCAGAATTCCCAGAACAATGGAAGAGTTCCGAAGGATTTTTAAACGTCAGCGGAATTCCGAGAACAATGGAAGAGTTCAGAAGCATTTTTAAACTCTGGCGGATTTCCGAGAACAATGGAAGTGTTCAGAAGCATTTTTAAACTTCAGCGTAATTCTGAGAACAATGGAAGAGTTCCGAAGCATTTTTAAACGTTTGCAGAATTCCGAGAAAAATGGAAGAGTTCCGAAGCATTTTTAAATGTCAGCAGAATTTCGAGAACAATGGAAGAGTGCCGAAGCATTTTTAAACTTCAGTGGAATTCTGAGAACAATGGAAGAGTTCCGTAGCATTTTTAAACTTCAGAAGAATTCCAGGAACAATGGAAGAGTTCCGAAGCATTTTTAAACGTCAGCAGAATTCCTTGAACAATGAAAGAGTTCGGAAGCATTTTTAAACGTCAGCAGAATTCCGGGAACAATGGAACAGTTCCGAATAATTTTTAAACGTCAGTGGAATTCCTTGAACAATGAAAGAGATCAGAAGCATTTTTAAACTTCAAAAGAATTCCGGGAACAATGGAAGAGTTCCGAAGCATTTTTAAATGTCAGCAGAATTCCGAGAACAATGGAAGAGTTCCGAAGCATTTTTAAACTTCAGCGGAATTCCGAGAACAATGGAAGAGTTCCGAAGCATTTTTAAACTTCAGAAGAATTCCAGGAACAATGGAAGAATTCCAAAGCATTTTTTAACTTCAGAAGAATTCCAGGAACAATGGAAGAGTTCCGAAGCATTTTTAAACTTCGGCGGATTTCCGAGAACAATGGAAGAGTCCCGAAGCATTTTTAAACGTCAGCGGAATTCCTTGAACAATGAAAGAGATCGGAAGCATTTTTAAACGTCAGCAGAATTTCGGGAACAATGGAAGAGTTTCGAAGCATTTTTAAACATCTGCAGAATTCCGAGAACAATGGAAGAATTCCGAAGCATTTTTAAACGTCAGCGGAATTCCGAGAACAATGGAAGAGTTCCGAAGAATTTTTAAATGTCAGCGAATTTCGAGAACCATGGAAGAGTTCCGAAGGATTTTTAAACATCAGCAGAATTCCGTGAACATTGGAAGAGTTCTGAAGCATATTTAAACATCAGCAGAATTTCCAGAATAATGGAAGAGTTCCGAAGCATTTTTAAACGTCTGCAGAATTCCGAGAACAATGGAAGAGTTCCGAAGGATTTTTAAATGTCAGCAGAATTCCCAGAACAATGGAAGAGTTCCGAAGGATTTTTAAACGTCAGCGGAATTCCGAGAACAATGGAAGAGTTCAGAAGCATTTTTAAACTCTGGCGGATTTCCGAGAACAATGGAAGTGTTCAGAAGCATTTTTAAACTTCAGCGTAATTCTGAGAACAATGGAAGAGTTCCGAAGCATTTTTAAACGTTTGCAGAATTCCGAGAAAAATGGAAGAGTTCCGAAGCATTTTTAAATGTCAGCAGAATTTCGAGAACAATGGAAGAGTGCCGAAGCATTTTTAAACTTCAGTGGAATTCTGAGAACAATGGAAGAGTTCCGTAGCATTTTTAAACTTCAGAAGAATTCCAGGAACAATGGAAGAGTTCCGAAGCATTTTCAAACGTCAGCAGAATTCCTTGAACAATGAAAGAGTTCGGAAGCATTTTTAAACGTCAGCAGTATTCCGGGAACAATGGAACAGTTCCGAAGAATTTTTAAACGTCAGTGGAATTCCTTGAACAATGAAAGAGATCAGAAGCATTTTTAAACTTCAAAAGAATTCCGGGAACAATGGAAGAGTTCCGAAGCATTTTTAAATGTCAGCAGAATTCCGAGAACAATGGAAGAGTTCCGAAGCATTTTTAAACATCAGCAGAATTCTGGGAACAATGGAAGAGTTCCGAAGCATTTTTAAACTTTAGCGGAATTCCGAGAACAATGGATGAGTTCGGAAGCATTTTTAAACGTCAGCAGAATTCCGGGAACAATGGAACAGTTCCGAAGAATTTTTAAACGTCAGTGGAATTCCTTGAACAATGAAAGAGATCAGAAGCATTTTTAAACTTCAAAAGAATTCCGGGAACAATGGAAGAGTTCCGAAGCATTTTTAAATGTCAGCAGAATTCCGAGAACAATGGAAGAGTTCCGAAGCATTTTTAAACATCAGCAGAATTCTGGGAACAATGGAAGAGTTCCGAAGCATTTTTAAACGTCAGTGGAATTCCGAGAACAATGGATCAGTTCCGAAGCATTTTTAAACATCAGCAGAATTCCGGGAACAATGGAAGAGTTCCGAAGCATTTTTAAACATCAGCAGAATTCTGGGAACAATGGAAGAGTTCCGAAGCATTTTTAAACTTTAGCGGAATTCCGAGAACAATGGATGAGTTCCGAAGCATTTTTAAACGTCAGCAGAATTCCGAGAAAAATGGAAGAGTTCCGAAGCATTTTTAAATGTCAGCAGAATTTCGAGAACAATGGAAGAGTTCCAAAGCATTTTTAAACTTCAGTGGAATTCTGAGAACAATGGAAGAGTTCCGTAGCATTTTTAAACTTCAGAAGAATTCCAGGAACAATGGAAGAGTTCCGAAGCATTTTCAAACGTCATCAGAATTCCTTGAACAATGAAAGAGTTCGGAAGCATTTTTAAACGTCAGCAGTATTCCGGGAACAATGGAACAGTTCCGAAGAATTTTTAAACGTCAGTGGAATTCCTTGAACATTGAAAGAGATCAGAAGCATTTTTAAACTTCAAAAGAATTCCGGGAACAATGGAAGAGTTCCAAAGCATTTTTAAATGTCAGCAGAATTCCGAGAACAATGGAAGAGTACCGAAGAATTTTTAAACGTCAGCAGAATTCTGAGAACAATGGAAGAGTTCCGAAGCATTTTTAAACTTCAGAAAAATTCCAGGAACAATGTAAGAGTTCCGAAGCATTTTTAAACTTCGGCGGATTTCCGAGAACAATGGAAGTGTTCCGAAGTATTTTTAAACTCCAGCGGGATTCCGAGAACAATGGAAGAGTTCCGAAGCATTTTTAAACGTCTGCAGAATTCCGAGAACAATGGAAGAATTCCGAAGCATTTTTAAACGTCAGCGGAATTCCAAGAACAATGGAAGAGTTCGGAAGAATTTTTAAATGTCAGCGAATTTCGAGAACCATGGAAGAGTTCTGAAGGATTTTTAAACATCAGCGGAATTCCGTCAACATTGGAAGAGTTCCGAAGCATTTTTAAACTTCAGAAGAATTCCAGGAACAATGGAAGAGTTCCAAAGCATTTTGAAACTTCAGAAGAATTCCAGGAACAATGGAAGAGTTCCGAAGCATTTTTAAACTTCAGCGGATTTCCGAGAACAATGGAAGTGTTCCGAAGTATTTTTAAACGCCAGCGGGATTCCGAGAACAATGGAAGAGTTCCGAAGCATTTTTAAACTTCAGAAGAATTCCAGGAACAATGGAAGAGTTCCGAAGCATTTTTAAACTTCGGCGGAGTTCCGAGAACAATGGAAGTTTTCCGAAGTATTTTTAAACGCCAGCGGGATTCCGAGAACAATGGAAGAGTTCCGAAGCATTTTTAAACGTCTGCAGAATTCCGAGAACAATGGAAGAGTTCCGTAGCATTGTTAAACTTCAGAAGAATTCCAGGAACAATGGAAGAGTTCCGAAGCATTTTTAAACGTCAGCAGAATTCCGGGAACAATGGAACAGTTCCGAATAATTTTTAAACGTCAGTGGAATTCCTTGAACAATGAAAGAGATCAGAAGCATTTTTAAACTTCAAAAGAATTCCGGGAACAATGGAAGAGTTCCGAAGCATTTTTAAATGTCAGCAGAATTCCGAGAACAATGGAAGAGTTCCGAAGCATTTTTAAACATCAGCAGAATTCTGGGAACAATGGAAGAGTTCCGAAGCATTTTTAAACGACAGCGGAATTCCGAGAACAATGGATCAGTTCCGAAGCATTTTTAAACATCAGCAGAATTCCGGGAACAATGGAAGAGTTCCGAAGCATTTTTAAACTTCAGAAGAATTCCAGGAACAATGGAAGAGTTCCAAAGCATTTTGAAACTTCAGAAGAATTCCAGGAACAATGGAAGAGTTCTGAAGCATTTTTAAACTTCGGCGGAGTTCCGAGAACAATGGAAGTTTTCCGAAGTATTTTTAAACGCCAGCGGGATTCCGAGAACAATGGAAGAGTTCCGAAGCATTTTTAAACGTCTGCAGAATTCCGAGAACAATGGAAGAGTTCCGTAGCATTGTTAAACTTCAGAAGAATTCCAGGAACAATGGAAGAGTTCCAAAGCATTTTGAAACTTCAGAAGAATTCCAGGAACAATGGAAGAGTTCTGAAGCATTTTTAAACTTCGGCGGAGTTCCGAGAACAATGGAAGTTTTCCGAAGTATTTTTAAACGCCAGCGGGATTCCGAGAACAATGGAAGAGTTCCGAAGCATTTTTAAACGTCTGCAGAATTCCGAGAACAATGGAAGAGTTCCGTAGCATTGTTAAACTTCAGAAGAATTCCAGGAACAATGGAAGAGTTCCGAAGCATTTTTAAACGTCAGCAGAATTCCTTGAACAATGAAAGAGTTCGGAAGCATTTTTAAACGTCAGCAGAATTCCGGGAACAATGGAACAGTTCCGAATAATTTTTAAACGTCAGTGGAATTCCTTGAACAATGAAAGAGATCAGAAGCATTTTTAAACTTCAAAAGAATTCCGGGAACAATGGAAGAGTTCCGAAGCATTTTTAAATGTCAGCAGAATTCCGAGAACAATGGAAGAGTTCCGAAGCATTTTTAAACTTCAGCGGAATTCCGAGAACAATGGATGAGTTCCGAAGCATTTTTAAACATCAGCAGAATTCCGGGAACAATGGAAGAGTTCCGAAGCATTTTTAAACTTCAGAAGAATTCCAGGAACAATGGAAGAATTCCAAAGCATTTTTTAACTTCAGAAGAATTCCAGGAACAATGGAAGAGTTCCGAAGCATTTTTAAACTTCGGCGGATTTCCGAGAACAATGGAAGAGTCCCGAAGCATTTTTAAACGTCAGCGGAATTCCTTGAACAATGAAAGAGATCGGAAGCATTTTTAAACGTCAGCAGAATTTCGGGAACAATGGAAGAGTTTCGAAGCATTTTTAAACATCTGCAGAATTCCGAGAACAATGGAAGAATTCCGAAGCATTTTTAAACGTCAGCGGAATTCCGAGAACAATGGAAGAGTTCCGAAGAATTTTTAAATGTCAGCGAATTTCGAGAACCATGGAAGAGTTCCGAAGGATTTTTAAACATCAGCAGAATTCCGTGAACATTGGAAGAGTTCTGAAGCATATTTAAACATCAGCAGAATTTCCAGAATAATGGAAGAGTTCCGAAGCATTTTTAAACGTCTGCAGAATTCCGAGAACAATGGAAGAGTTCCGAAGGATTTTTAAATGTCAGCAGAATTCCCAGAACAATGGAAGAGTTCCGAAGGATTTTTAAACGTCAGCGGAATTCCGAGAACAATGGAAGAGTTCAGAAGCATTTTTAAACTCTGGCGGATTTCCGAGAACAATGGAAGTGTTCAGAAGCATTTTTAAACTTCAGCGTAATTCTGAGAACAATGGAAGAGTTCCGAAGCATTTTTAAACGTTTGCAGAATTCCGAGAAAAATGGAAGAGTTCCGAAGCATTTTTAAATGTCAGCAGAATTTCGAGAACAATGGAAGAGTGCCGAAGCATTTTTAAACTTCAGTGGAATTCTGAGAACAATGGAAGAGTTCCGTAGCATTTTTAAACTTCAGAAGAATTCCAGGAACAATGGAAGAGTTCCGAAGCATTTTCAAACGTCAGCAGAATTCCTTGAACAATGAAAGAGTTCGGAAGCATTTTTAAACGTCAGCAGTATTCCGGGAACAATGGAACAGTTCCGAAGAATTTTTAAACGTCAGTGGAATTCCTTGAACAATGAAAGAGATCAGAAGCATTTTTAAACTTCAAAAGAATTCCGGGAACAATGGAAGAGTTCCGAAGCATTTTTAAATGTCAGCAGAATTCCGAGAACAATGGAAGAGTTCCGAAGCATTTTTAAACATCAGCAGAATTCTGGGAACAATGGAAGAGTTCCGAAGCATTTTTAAACTTTAGCGGAATTCCGAGAACAATGGATGAGTTCGGAAGCATTTTTAAACGTCAGCAGAATTCCGGGAACAATGGAACAGTTCCGAAGAATTTTTAAACGTCAGTGGAATTCCTTGAACAATGAAAGAGATCAGAAGCATTTTTAAACTTCAAAAGAATTCCGGGAACAATGGAAGAGTTCCGAAGCATTTTTAAATGTCAGCAGAATTCCGAGAACAATGGAAGAGTTCCGAAGCATTTTTAAACATCAGCAGAATTCCGGGAACAATGGAAGAGTTCCGAAGCATTTTTAAACATCTGCAGAATTCCGAGAACAATGGAAGAATTCCGAAGCATTTTTAAACGTCAGCGGAATTCCGAGAACAATGGAAGAGTTCCGAAGAATTTTTAAATGTCAGCGAATTTCGAGAACCATGGAAGAGTTCCGAAGGATTGTTAAACATCAGCAGAATTCCGTGAACATTGGAAGAGTTCTGAAGCATATTTAAACATCAGCAGAATTTCCAGAATAATGGAAGAGTTCCGAAGCATTTTTAAACGTCTGCAGAATTCCGAGAACAATGGAAGAGTTCCGAAGGATTTTTAAATGTCAGCAGAATTCCCAGAACAATGGAAGAGTTCCGAAGGATTTTTAAACGTCAGCGGAATTCCGAGAACAATGGAAGAGTTCAGAAGCATTTTTAAACTCTGGCGGATTTCCGAGAACAATGGAAGTGTTCAGAAGCATTTTTAAACTTCAGCGTAATTCTGAGAACAATGGAAGAGTTCCGAAGCATTTTTAAACGTTTGCAGAATTCCGAGAAAAATGGAAGAGTTCCGAAGCATTTTTAAATGTCAGCAGAATTTCGAGAACAATGGAAGAGTGCCGAAGCATTTTTAAACTTCAGTGGAATTCTGAGAACAATGGAAGAGTTCCGTAGCATTTTTAAACTTCAGAAGAATTCCAGGAACAATGGAAGAGTTCCGAAGCATTTTCAAACGTCAGCAGAATTCCTTGAACAATGAAAGAGTTCGGAAGCATTTTTAAACGTCAGCAGTATTCCGGGAACAATGGAACAGTTCCGAAGAATTTTTAAACGTCAGTGGAATTCCTTGAACAATGAAAGAGATCAGAAGCATTTTTAAACTTCAAAAGAATTCCGGGAACAATGGAAGAGTTCCGAAGCATTTTTAAATGTCAGCAGAATTCCGAGAACAATGGAAGAGTTCCGAAGCATTTTTAAACATCAGCAGAATTCTGGGAACAATGGAAGAGTTCCGAAGCATTTTTAAACTTTAGCGGAATTCCGAGAACAATGGATGAGTTCGGAAGCATTTTTAAACGTCAGCAGAATTCCGGGAACAATGGAACAGTTCCGAAGAATTTTTAAACGTCAGTGGAATTCCTTGAACAATGAAAGAGATCAGAAGCATTTTTAAACTTCAAAAGAATTCCGGGAACAATGGAAGAGTTCCGAAGCATTTTTAAATGTCAGCAGAATTCCGAGAACAATGGAAGAGTTCCGAAGCATTTTTAAACATCAGCAGAATTCTGGGAACAATGGAAGAGTTCCGAAGCATTTTTAAACGTCAGCGGAATTCCGAGAACAATGGATCAGTTCCGAAGCATTTTTAAACATCAGCAGAATTCCGGGAACAATGGAAGAGTTCCGAAGCATTTTTAAACATCAGCAGAATTCTGGGAACAATGGAAGAGTTCCGAAGCATTTTTAAACTTTAGCGGAATTCCGAGAACAATGGATGAGTTCCGAAGCATTTTTAAACGTCAGCAGAATTCCGAGAAAAATGGAAGAGTTCCGAAGCATTTTTAAATGTCAGCAGAATTTCGAGAACAATGGAAGAGTTCCAAAGCATTTTTAAACTTCAGTGGAATTCTGAGAACAATGGAAGAGTTCCGTAGCATTTTTAAACTTCAGAAGAATTCCAGGAACAATGGAAGAGTTCCGAAGCATTTTCAAACGTCATCAGAATTCCTTGAACAATGAAAGAGTTCGGAAGCATTTTTAAACGTCAGCAGTATTCCGGGAACAATGGAACAGTTCCGAAGAATTTTTAAACGTCAGTGGAATTCCTTGAACATTGAAAGAGATCAGAAGCATTTTTAAACTTCAAAAGAATTCCGGGAACAATGGAAGAGTTCCAAAGCATTTTTAAATGTCAGCAGAATTCCGAGAACAATGGAAGAGTACCGAAGCATTTTTAAACATCAGCAGAATTCTGGGAACAATGGAAGAGTTCCGAAGCATTTTTAAACTTTAGCGGAATTCCGAGAACAATGGATGAGTTCCGAAGCATTTTTAAACATCAGCAGAATTCCGGGAACAATGGAAGAGTTCCAAAGCATTTTTAAATGTCAGCAGAATTCCGAGAACAATGGAAGAGTACCGAAGCATTTTTAAACATCAGCAGAATTCTGGGAACAATGGAAGAGTTCCGAAGCATTTTTAAACATCAGCAGAATTCCGGGAACAATGGAAGAGTTCTGAAGCATTTTTAAATGTCAGCAGAATTCTGAGAACAATGGAAGAGTTCCGAAGCATTTTTAAACTTCAGAAAAATTCCAGGAACAATGTAAGAGTTCCGAAGCATTTTTAAACTTCGGCGGATTTCCGAGAACAATGGAAGTGTTCCGAAGTATTTTTAAACTCCAGCGGGATTCCGAGAACAATGGAAGAGTTCCGAAGCATTTTTAAACGTCTGCAGAATTCCGAGAACAATGGAAGAATTCCGAAGCATTTTTAAACGTCAGCGGAATTCCAAGAACAATGGAAGAGTTCGGAAGAATTTTTAAATGTCAGCGAATTTCGAGAACCATGGAAGAGTTCTGAAGGATTTTTAAACATCAGCGGAATTCCGTCAACATTGGAAGAGTTCCGAAGCATTTTTAAACTTCAGAAGAATTCCAGGAACAATGGAAGAGTTCCAAAGCATTTTGAAACTTCAGAAGAATTCCAGGAACAATGGAAGAGTTCCGAAGCATTTTTAAACTTCAGCGGATTTCCGAGAACAATGGAAGTGTTCCGAAGTATTTTTAAACGCCAGCGGGATTCCGAGAACAATGGAAGAGTTCCGAAGCATTTTTAAACTTCAGAAGAATTCCAGGAACAATGGAAGAGTTCCGAAGCATTTTTAAACTTCGGCGGAGTTCCGAGAACAATGGAAGTTTTCCGAAGTATTTTTAAACGCCAGCGGGATTCCGAGAACAATGGAAGAGTTCCGAAGCATTTTTAAACGTCTGCAGAATTCCGAGAACAATGGAAGAGTTCCGTAGCATTGTTAAACTTCAGAAGAATTCCAGGAACAATGGAAGAGTTCCGAAGCATTTTTAAACGTCAGCAGAATTCCGGGAACAATGGAACAGTTCCGAATAATTTTTAAACGTCAGTGGAATTCCTTGAACAATGAAAGAGATCAGAAGCATTTTTAAACTTCAAAAGAATTCCGGGAACAATGGAAGAGTTCCGAAGCATTTTTAAATGTCAGCAGAATTCCGAGAACAATGGAAGAGTTCCGAAGCATTTTTAAACATCAGCAGAATTCTGGGAACAATGGAAGAGTTCCGAAGCATTTTTAAACGACAGCGGAATTCCGAGAACAATGGATCAGTTCCGAAGCATTTTTAAACATCAGCGGAATTCCGGGAACAATGGAAGAGTTCCGAAGCATTTTTAAACATCAGCAGAATTCTGGGAACAATGGAAGAGTTCCGAAGCATTTTTAAACTTTAGCGGAATTCCGAGAACAATGGATGAGTTCCGAAGCATTTTTAAACGTCAGCAGAATTCCGAGAAAAATGGAAGAGTTCCGAAGCATTTTTAAACTTCAGAAGAATTCCAGGAACAATGGAAGAGTTCCAAAGCATTTTGAAACTTCAGAAGAATTCCAGGAACAATGGAAGAGTTCCGAAGCATTTTTAAACGTCTGCAGAATTCCGAGAACAATGGAAGAATTCCGAAGCATTTTTAAACGTCAGCGGAATTCCAAGAACAATGGAAGAGTTCGGAAGAATTTTTAAATGTCAGCGAATTTCGAGAACCATGGAAGAGTTCTGAAGGATTTTTAAACATCAGCGGAATTCCGTCAACATTGGAAGAGTTCCGAAGCATTTTTAAACTTCAGAAGAATTCCAGGAACAATGGAAGAGTTCCAAAGCATTTTGAAACTTCAGAAGAATTCCAGGAACAATGGAAGAGTTCCGAAGCATTTTTAAACTTCAGCGGATTTCCGAGAACAATGGAAGTGTTCCGAAGTATTTTTAAACGCCAGCGGGATTCCGAGAACAATGGAAGAGTTCCGAAGCATTTTTAAACTTCAGAAGAATTCCAGGAACAATGGAAGAGTTCCGAAGCATTTTTAAACTTCGGCGGAGTTCCGAGAACAATGGAAGTTTTCCGAAGTATTTTTAAACGCCAGCGGGATTCCGAGAACAATGGAAGAGTTCCGAAGCATTTTTAAACGTCTGCAGAATTCCGAGAACAATGGAAGAGTTCCGTAGCATTGTTAAACTTAAGAAGAATTCCAGGAACAATGGAAGAGTTCCGAAGCATTTTTAAACGTCAGCAGAATTCCGGGAACAATGGAACAGTTCCGAATAATTTTTAAACGTCAGTGGAATTCCTTGAACAATGAAAGAGATCAGAAGCATTTTTAAACTTCAAAAGAATTCCGGGAACAATGGAAGAGTTCCGAAGCATTTTTAAATGTCAGCAGAATTCCGAGAACAATGGAAGAGTTCCGAAGCATTTTTAAACATCAGCAGAATTCTGGGAACAATGGAAGAGTTCCGAAGCATTTTTAAACGACAGCGGAATTCCGAGAACAATGGATCAGTTCCGAAGCATTTTTAAACATCAGCAGAATTCCGGGAACAATGGAAGAGTTCCGAAGCATTTTTAAACATCAGCAGAATTCTGGGAACAATGGAAGAGTTCCGAAGCATTTTTAAACTTTAGCGGAATTCCGAGAACAATGGATGAGTTCCGAAGCATTTTTAAACGTCAGCAGAATTCCGAGAAAAATGGAAGAGTTCCGAAGCATTTTTAAACTTCAGAAGAATTCCAGGAACAATGGAAGAGTTCCAAAGCATTTTGAAACTTCAGAAGAATTCCAGGAACAATGGAAGAGTTCCGAAGCATTTTTAAACTTCGGCGGAGTTCCGAGAACAATGGAAGTTTTCCGAAGTATTTTTAAACGCCAGCGGGATTCCGAGAACAATGGAAGAGTTCCGAAGCATTTTTAAACGTCTGCAGAATTCCGAGAACAATGGAAGAGTTCCGTAGCATTGTTAAACTTCAGAAGAATTCCAGGAACAATGGAAGAGTTCCGAAGCATTTTTAAACGTCAGCAGAATTCCTTGAACAATGAAAGAGTTCGGAAGCATTTTTAAACGTCAGCAGAATTCCGGGAACAATGGAACAGTTCCGAATAATTTTTAAACGTCAGTGGAATTCCTTGAACAATGAAAGAGATCAGAAGCATTTTTAAACTTCAAAAGAATTCCGGGAACAATGGAAGAGTTCCGAAGCATTTTTAAATGTCAGCAGAATTCCGAGAACAATGGAAGAGTTCCGAAGCATTTTTAAACTTCAGCGGAATTCCGAGAACAATGGATGAGTTCCGAAGCATTTTTAAACATCAGCAGAATTCCGGGAACAATGGAAGAGTTCCGAAGCATTTTTAAACTTCAGAAGAATTCCAGGAACAATGGAAGAATTCCAAAGCATTTTTTAACTTCAGAAGAATTCCAGGAACAATGGATGAGTTCCGAAGCATTTTTAAACTTCGGCGGATTTCCGAGAACAATGGAAGAGTCCCGAAGCATTTTTAAACGTCAGCGGAATTCCTTGAACAATGAAAGAGATCGGAAGCATTTTTAAACGTCAGCAGAATTTCGGGAACAATGGAAGAGTTTCGAAGCATTTTTAAACATCTGCAGAATTCCGAGAACAATGGAAGAATTCCGAAGCATTTTTAAACGTCAGCGGAATTCCGAGAACAATGGAAGAGTTCCGAAGAATTTTTAAATGTCAGCGAATTTCGAGAACCATGGAAGAGTTCCGAAGGATTTTTAAACATCAGCAGAATTCCGTGAACATTGGAAGAGTTCTGAAGCATATTTAAACATCAGCAGAATTTCCAGAATAATGGAAGAGTTCCGAAGCATTTTTAAACGTCTGCAGAATTCCGAGAACAATGGAAGAGTTCCGAAGGATTTTTAAATGTCAGCAGAATTCCCAGAACAATGGAAGAGTTCCGAAGGATTTTTAGACGTCAGCGGAATTCCGAGAACAATGGAAGAGTTCAGAAGCATTTTTAAACTCTGGCGGATTTCCGAGAACAATGGAAGTGTTCAGAAGCATTTTTAAACTTCAGCGTAATTCTGAGAACAATGGAAGAGTTCCGAAGCATTTTTAAACGTTTGCAGAATTCCGAGAAAAATGGAAGAGTTCCGAAGCATTTTTAAATGTCAGCAGAATTTCGAGAACAATGGAAGAGTGCCGAAGCATTTTTAAACTTCAGTGGAATTCTGAGAACAATGGAAGAGTTCCGTAGCATTTTTAAACTTCAGAAGAATTCCAGGAACAATGGAAGAGTTCCGAAGCATTTTCAAACGTCAGCAGAATTCCTTGAACAATGAAAGAGTTCGGAAGCATTTTTAAACGTCAGCAGTATTCCGGGAACAATGGAACAGTTCCGAAGAATTTTTAAACGTCAGTGGAATTCCTTGAACAATGAAAGAGATCAGAAGCATTTTTAAACTTCAAAAGAATTCCGGGAACAATGGAAGAGTTCCGAAGCATTTTTAAATGTCAGCAGAATTCCGAGAACAATGGAAGAGTTCCGAAGCATTTTTAAACATCAGCAGAATTCTGGGAACAATGGAAGAGTTCCGAAGCATTTTTAAACTTTAGCGGAATTCCGAGAACAATGGATGAGTTCGGAAGCATTTTTAAACGTCAGCAGAATTCCGGGAACAATGGAACAGTTCCGAAGAATTTTTAAACGTCAGTGGAATTCCTTGAACAATGAAAGAGATCAGAAGCATTTTTAAACTTCAAAAGAATTCCGGGAACAATGGAAGAGTTCCGAAGCATTTTTAAATGTCAGCAGAATTCCGAGAACAATGGAAGAGTTCCGAAGCATTTTTAAACATCAGCAGAATTCTGGGAACAATGGAAGAGTTCCGAAGCATTTTTAAACGTCAGCGGAATTCCGAGAACAATGGATCAGTTCCGAAGCATTTTTAAACATCAGCAGAATTCCGGGAACAATGGAAGAGTTCCGAAGCATTTTTAAACATCTGCAGAATTCCGAGAACAATGGAAGAATTCCGAAGCATTTTTAAACGTCAGCGGAATTCCGAGAACAATGGAAGAGTTCCGAAGAATTTTTAAATGTCAGCGAATTTCGAGAACCATGGAAGAGTTCCGAAGGATTTTTAAACATCAGCAGAATTCCGTGAACATTGGAAGAGTTCTGAAGCATATTTAAACATCAGCAGAATTTCCAGAATAATGGAAGAGTTCCGAAGCATTTTTAAACGTCTGCAGAATTCCGAGAACAATGGAAGAGTTCCGAAGGATTTTTAAATGTCAGCAGAATTCCCAGAACAATGGAAGAGTTCCGAAGGATTTTTAAACGTCAGCGGAATTCCGAGAACAATGGAAGAGTTCAGAAGCATTTTTAAACTCTGGCGGATTTCCGAGAACAATGGAAGTGTTCAGAAGCATTTTTAAACTTCAGCGTAATTCTGAGAACAATGGAAGAGTTCCGAAGCATTTTTAAACGTTTGCAGAATTCCGAGAAAAATGGAAGAGTTCCGAAGCATTTTTAAATGTCAGCAGAATTTCGAGAACAATGGAAGAGTGCCGAAGCATTTTTAAACTTCAGTGGAATTCTGAGAACAATGGAAGAGTTCCGTAGCATTTTTATACTTCAGAAGAATTCCAGGAACAATGGAAGAGTTCCGAAGCATTTTCAAACGTCAGCAGAATTCCTTGAACAATGAAAGAGTTCGGAAGCATTTTTAAACGTCAGCAGTATTCCGGGAACAATGGAACAGTTCCGAAGAATTTTTAAACGTCAGTGGAATTCCTTGAACAATGAAAGAGATCAGAAGCATTTTTAAACTTCAAAAGAATTCCGGGAACAATGGAAGAGTTCCGAAGCATTTTTAAATGTCAGCAGAATTCCGAGAACAATGGAAGAGTTCCGAAGCATTTTTAAACATCAGCAGAATTCTGGGAACAATGGAAGAGTTCCGAAGCATTTTTAAACTTTAGCGGAATTCCGAGAACAATGGATGAGTTCGGAAGCATTTTTAAACGTCAGCAGAATTCCGGGAACAATTTAACAGTTCCGAAGAATTTTTAAACGTCAGTGGAATTCCTTGAACAATGAAAGAGATCAGAAGCATTTTTAAACTTCAAAAGAATTCCGGGAACAATGGAAGAGTTCCGAAGCATTTTTAAATGTCAGCAGAATTCCGAGAACAATGGAAGAGTTCCGAAGCATTTTTAAACATCAGCAGAATTCTGGGAACAATGGAAGAGTTCCGAAGCATTTTTAAACGTCAGCGGAATTCCGAGAACAATGGATCAGTTCCGAAGCATTTTTAAACATCAGCAGAATTCCGGGAACAATGGAAGAGTTCCGAAGCATTTTTAAACATCAGCAGAATTCTGGGAACAATGGAAGAGTTCCGAAGCATTTTTAAACTTTAGCGGAATTCCGAGAACAATGGATGAGTTCCGAAGCATTTTTAAACGTCAGCAGAATTCCGAGAAAAATGGAAGAGTTCCGAAGCATTTTTAAATGTCAGCAGAATTTCGAGAACAATGGAAGAGTTCCAAAGCATTTTTAAACTTCAGTGGAATTCTGAGAACAATGGAAGAGTTCCGTAGCATTTTTAAACTTCAGAAGAATTCCAGGAACAATGGAAGAGTTCCGAAGCATTTTCAAACGTCATCAGAATTCCTTGAACAATGAAAGAGTTCGGAAGCATTTTTAAACGTCAGCAGTATTCCGGGAACAATGGAACAGTTCCGAAGAATTTTTAAACGTCAGTGGAATTCCTTGAACATTGAAAGAGATCAGAAGCATTTTTAAACTTCAAAAGAATTCCGGGAACAATGGAAGAGTTCCAAAGCATTTTTAAATGTCAGCAGAATTCCGAGAACAATGGAAGAGTACCGAAGCATTTTTAAACATCAGCAGAATTCTGGGAACAATGGAAGAGTTCCGAAGCATTTTTAAACTTTAGCGGAATTCCGAGAACAATGGATGAGTTCCGAAGCATTTTTAAACATCAGCAGAATTCCGGGAACAATGGAAGAGTTCTGAAGCATTTTTAAATGTCAGCAGAATTCTGAGAACAATGGAAGAGTTCCGAAGCATTTTTAAACTTCAGAAAAATTCCAGGAACAATGTAAGAGTTCCGAAGCATTTTTAAACTTCGGCGGATTTCCGAGAACAATGGAAGTGTTCCGAAGTATTTTTAAACTCCAGCGGGATTCCGAGAACAATGGAAGAGTTCCGAAGCATTTTTAAACGTCTGCAGAATTCCGAGAACAATGGAAGAATTCCGAAGCATTTTTAAACGTCAGCGGAATTCCAAGAACAATGGAAGAGTTCGGAAGAATTTTTAAATGTCAGCGAATTTCGAGAACCATGGAAGAGTTCTGAAGGATTTTTAAACATCAGCGGAATTCCGTCAACATTGGAAGAGTTCCGAAGCATTTTTAAACTTCAGAAGAATTCCAGGAACAATGGAAGAGTTCCAAAGCATTTTGAAACTTCAGAAGAATTCCAGGAACAATGGAAGAGTTCCGAAGCATTTTTAAACTTCAGCGGATTTCCGAGAACAATGGAAGTGTTCCGAAGTATTTTTAAACGCCAGCGGGATTCCGAGAACAATGGAAGAGTTCCGAAGCATTTTTAAACTTCAGAAGAATTCCAGGAACAATGGAAGAGTTCCGAAGCATTTTTAAACTTCGGCGGAGTTCCGAGAACAATGGAAGTTTTCCGAAGTATTTTTAAACGCCAGCGGGATTCCGAGAACAATGGAAGAGTTCCGAAGCATTTTTAAACGTCTGCAGAATTCCGAGAACAATGGAAGAGTTCCGTAGCATTGTTAAACTTCAGAAGAATTCCAGGAACAATGGAAGAGTTCCGAAGCATTTTTAAACGTCAGCAGAATTCCGGGAACAATGGAACAGTTCCGAATAATTTTTAAACGTCAGTGGAATTCCTTGAACAATGAAAGAGATCAGAAGCATTTTTAAACTTCAAAAGAATTCCGGGAACAATGGAAGAGTTCCGAAGCATTTTTAAATGTCAGCAGAATTCCGAGAACAATGGAAGAGTTCCGAAGCATTTTTAAACATCAGCAGAATTCTGGGAACAATGGAAGAGTTCCGAAGCATTTTTAAACTTCAGCGGAATTCCGAGAACAATGGATGAGTTCCGAAGCATTTTTTAACTTCAGAAGAATTCCAGGAACAATGGAAGAGTTCCAAAGCATTTTTTAACTTCAGAAGAATTCCAGGAACAATGGAAGAGTTCCGAAGCATTTTTAAACTTCGGCGGATTTCCGAGAACAATGGAAGAGTTCCGAAGCATTTTTAAACGTCAGCGGAATTCCTTGAACAATGAAAGAGATCGGAAGCATTTTTAAACGTCAGCAGAATTTCGGGAACAAAGGAAGAGTTTCGAAGCATTTTTAAACATCTGCAGAATTCCGAGAACAATGGAAGAATTCCGAAGCATTTTTAAACGTCAGCGGAATTCCGAGAACAATGGAAGAGTTCCGAAGAATTTTTAAATGTCAGCGAATTTCGAGAACCATGGAAGAGTTCCGAAGGATTTTTAAACATCAGCAGAATTCCGTGAACATTGGAAGAGTTCTGAAGCATATTTAAACATCAGCAGAATTTCCAGAATAATGGAAGAGTTCCGAAGCATTTTTAAACGTCTGCAGAATTCCGAGAACAATGGAAGAGTTCCGAAGGATTTTTAAATGTCAGCAGAATTCCCAGAACAATGGAAGAGTTCCGAAGGATTTTTAAACGTCAGCGGAATTCCGAGAACAATGGAAGAGTTCAGAAGCATTTTTAAACTCTGGCGGATTTCCGAGAACAATGGAAGTGTTCAGAAGCATTTTTAAACTTCAGCGTAATTCTGAGAACAATGGAAGAGTTCCGAAGCATTTTTAAACGTTTGCAGAATTCCGAGAAAAATGGAAGAGTTCCGAAGCATTTTTAAACGTTTGCAGAATTCCGAGAAAAATGGAAGAGTTCCGAAGCATTTTTAAATGTCAGCAGAATTTCGAGAACAATGGAAGAGTGCCGAAGCATTTTTAAACTTCAGTGGAATTCTGAGAACAATGGAAGAGTTCCGTAGCATTTTTAAACTTCAGAAGAATTCCAGGAACAATGGAAGAGTTCCGAAGCATTTTCAAACGTCAGCAGAATTCCTTGAACAATGAAAGAGTTCGGAAGCATTTTTAAACGTCAGCAGTATTCCGGGAACAATGGAACAGTTCCGAAGAATTTTTAAACGTCAGTGGAATTCCTTGAACAATGAAAGAGATCAGAAGCATTTTTAAACTTCAAAAGAATTCCGGGAACAATGGAAGAGTTCCGAAGCATTTTTAAATGTCAGCAGAATTCCGAGAACAATGGAAGAGTTCCGAAGCATTTTTAAACATCAGCAGAATTCTGGGAACAATGGAAGAGTTCCGAAGCATTTTTAAACTTCAGCGGAATTCCGAGAACAATGGATCAGTTCCGAAGCATTTTTAAACATCAGCAGAATTCCGGGAACAATGGAAGAGTTCCGAAGCATTTTTAAACTTCAGAAGAATTCCAGGAACAATGGAAGAGTTCCAAAGCATTTTTAAACTTCAGAAGAATTCCAGGAACAATGGAAGAGTTCCGAAGCATTTTTAAACTTCGGCGGATTTCCAATAACAATGGAAGTGTTCCGAAGTATTTTTAAACGCCAGCGTAATTCCGAGAACAGTGGAAGAGTTCCGAAGGATTATTAAATGTCAGCTGAATTCTGAGAACAATGGAAGAGTTCCGAAGCATTTTTAAACGTCAGCGGAATTCCTTGAACAATGAAAGAGATCGGAAGCATTTTTAAACGTCAGCAGAATTTCGGGAACAATGGAAGAGTTCCGAAGCATTTTTAAACGTCTGCAGAATTCCGAGAACAATGGAAGAATTCCGAAGCATTTTTAAACGTCAGCGGAATTCCGAGAACAATGGAAGAGTTCCGAAGAATTTTTAAATGTCAGCGAATTTCGATAACCATGGAAGTGTTCCGAAGGATTTTTAAACATCAGCGGAATTCCGTGAACATTTTAAGAGTTCCGAAGCATTTTTAAACTTCAGTGGAATTCTGAGAACAATGGAAGAGTTATGTAGCATTTTTAAACTTCAGAAGAATTCCAGTAACAATGGAAGAGTTTCAAAGCAATTTTAAACTTCAGCAGAATTCCGAGAACAATGGAAGAGTTCTGAAGCATTTTTAAACATCAGCAGAATTTCCAGAATAATGGAAGAGTTCCGAAGCATTTTTAAACGTCTGCAGAATTCCGAGAACAATGGAACAGTTCAGAAGCATTTTTAAACTCCGGCGGATTTCCGAGAGCAATGGAAGTGTTCAGAAGCATTTTTAAACTTCAGCGTAATTCTGAGAACAATGGAAGGGTTAAGAAGCATTTTTAAACTTCAGCAGAATTCCGAAAACAATGCAAGAGTTGCAATGCATTTTTAAACGTCAGCAGAATTCCGAGAAAAATGGAAGAGTTCCGAAGCATTTTTAAATGTCAGCAGAATTTCGAGAACAATGGAAGAGTTCCGAAGCATTTTTAAACTTTAGCGGAATTCCGAGAACAATGGATGAGTTCCGAAGCATTTTTAAACATCAGCAGAATTCCGGGAACAATGGAAGAGTTCCGAAGCATTTTTAAACTTCAGAAGAATTCCAGGAACAATGGAAGAGTTCCAAAGCATTTTGAAACTTCAGAAGAATTCCAGGAACAATGGAAGAGTTCCGAAGCATTTTTAAACTTCAGCGGATTTCCGAGAACAATGGAAGAGTTCCGAAGCATTTTTAAACTTCAGCGGAATTCCGAGAACAATGGATGAGTTTCGAAGCATTTTTAAACATCAGCAGAATTCCGGGAACAATGGAAGAGTTCCGAAGCATTTTTAAACTTCAGAAGAATTCCAGGAACAATGGAAGAGTTCCAAAGCATTTTTAAACTTCAGAAGAATTCCAGGAACAATGGAAGAGTTCCGAAGCATTTTTAAACTTTGGCGGATTTCCGAGAACAATGGAAGTGTTCCGAAGTATTTTTAAACTCCAGCGGGATTCCGAGAACAATGGAAGAGTTCCGAAGAATTTTTAAATGTCAGCGAATTTCGAGAACCATGGAAGAGTTCTGAAGGATTTTTAAACATCAGCGGAATTCCGTGAACATTGGAAGAGTTCCGAAGCATTTTTAAACTTCAGTGGAATTCTGAGAACAATGGAAGAGTTATGTAGCATTTTTAAACTTCAGAAGAATTCCAGTAACAATGGAAGAGTTTCAAAGCAATTTTAAACTTCAGCAGAATTCCGAGAACAATGGAAGAGTTCTGAAGCATTTTTAAACATCAGCAGAATTTCCAGAATAATGGAAGAGTTCCGAAGCATTTTTAAACGTCTGCAGAATTCCGAGAACAATGGAAGAGTTCCGAAGGATTTTTAAATGTCAGCAGAATTCCCAGAACAATGGAGAGTTCCAAAGGATTTTTAAACGTCAGCGGAATTCCGAGAACAATGGAAGAGTTCAGAAGCATTTTTAAACTTCGGCGGATTTCCGAGAACAATGGAAGTGTTCAGAAGCATTTTTAAACTTCAGCGTAATTCTGAGAACAATGGAAGGGTACAGAAGCATTTTTAAACTTCAGCAGAATTCCGAAAACAACGCAGGAGTTGCAATGCATTTTTAAACGTCAGCAGAATTCCGAGAAAAATGGAAGAGTTCCGAAGCATTTTTAAATGTCAGCAGAATTTCGAGAACAATGGAAGAGTTCCAAAGCATTTTTAAACTTCAGTGGAATTCTGAGAACAATGGAAGAGTTCCGTAGCATTTTTAAACTTCAGAAGAATTCCAGGAACAATGGAAGAGTTCCGAAGCATTTTCAAACGTCAGCATAATTCCTTGAACAATGAAAGAGTTCGCAAGCATTTTTAAACGTCAGCAGTATTCCGGGAACAATGGAACAGTTCCGAAGAATTTTTAAACGTCAGTGGAATTCCTTGAACAATGAAAGAGATCAGAAGCATTTTTAAACTTCAAAAGAATTCCGGGAACAATGGAAGAGTTCCGAAGCATTTTTAAATGTCAGCAGAATTCCGAGAACAATGGAAGAGTACCGAAGCATTTTTAAACATCAGCAGAATTCTGGGAACAATGGAAGAGTTCCGAAGCATTTTTAAACTTCAGCGGAATTCCGAGAACAATGGATGAGTTCCGAAGCATTTTTAAACATCAGCAGAATTCCGGGAACAATGGAAGAGTTCTGAAGCATTTTTAAATGTCAGCAGAATTCTGAGAACAATGGAAGAGTTCCGAAGCATTTTTAAACATCAGCAGAATTCTGGGAACAATGGAAGAGTTCCGAAGCATTTTTAAACTTCAGCGGAATTCCGAGAACAATGGATGAGTTTCGAAGCATTTTTAAACATCAGCAGAATTCCGGGAACAATGGAAGAGTTCCGAAGCATTTTTAAACTTCAGAAGAATTCCAGGAACAATGGAAGAGTTCCAAAGCATTTTGAAACTTCAGAAGAATTCCAGGAACAATGGAAGAGTTCCGAAGCATTTTTAAACTTCAGCGGATTTCCGAGAACAATGGAAGTGTTCCGAAGTATTTTTAAACGCCAGCGGGATTTCGAGAACAATGGAAGTGTTCCGAAGTATTTTTAAATGCCAGCGGGATTTCGAGAACAATGGAAGAGTTCCGAAGCATTTTTAAACTTCAGCGGAATTCCGAGAACAATGGATGAGTTTCGAAGCATTTTTAAACATCAGCAGAATTCCGGGAACAATGGAAGAGTTCCGAAGCATTTTTAAACTTCAGAAGAATTCCAGGAACAATGGAAGAGTTCCAAAGCATTTTTAAACTTCAGAAAAATTCCAGGAACAATGTAAGAGTTCCGAAGCATTTTTAAACTTCGGCGGATTTCCGAGAACAATGGAAGTGTTCCGAAGTATTTTTAAACTCCAGCGGGATTCCGAGAACAATGGAAGAGTTCCGAAGCATTTTTAAACGTCTGCAGAATTCCGAGAACAATGGAAGAATTCCGAAGCATTTTTAAACGTCAGCGGAATTCCAAGAACAATGGAAGAGTTCGGAAGAATTTTTAAATGTCAGCGAATTTCGAGAACCATGGAAGAGTTCTGAAGGATTTTTAAACATCAGCGGAATTCCGTCAACATTGGAAGAGTTCCGAAGCATTTTTAAACTTCAGAAGAATTCCAGGAACAATGGAAGAGTTCCAAAGCATTTTGAAACTTCAGAAGAATTCCAGGAACAATGGAAGAGTTCCGAAGCATTTTTAAACTTCAGCGGATTTCCGAGAACAATGGATGTGTTCCGAAGTATTTTTAAACGCCAGCGGGATTCCGAGAACAATGGAAGAGTTCCTAAGCATTTTTAAACATTTGCAGAATTCCGAGAACAATGGAAGAGTTCCGTAGCATTTTTAAACTTCAGAAGAATTCCAGGAACAATGGAAGAGTTCCAAAGCATTTTGAAACTTCAGAAGAATTCCAGGAACAATGGAAGAGTTCCGAAGCATTTTTAAACTTCGGCGGAGTTCCGAGAACAATGGAAGTTTTCCGAAGTATTTTTAAACGCCAGCGGGATTCCGAGAACAATGGAAGAGTTCCGAAGCATTTTTAAACGTCTGCAGAATTCCGAGAACAATGGAAGAGTTCCGTAGCATTGTTAAACTTCAGAAGAATTCCAGGAACAATGGAAGAGTTCCGAAGCATTTTTAAACGTCAGCAGAATTCCTTGAACAATGAAAGAGTTCGGAAGCATTTTTAAACGTCAGCAGAATTCCGGGAAAAATGGAACAGTTCCGAATAATTTTTAAACGTCAGTGGAATTCCTTGAACAATGAAAGAGATCAGAAGCATTGTTAAACTTCAGAAGAATTCCAGGAACAATGGAAGAGTTCCGAAGCATTTTTAAACGTCAGCAGAATTCCTTGAACAATGAAAGAGTTCGGAAGCATTTTTAAACGTCAGCAGAATTCCGGGAACAATGGAACAGTTCCGAATAATTTTTAAACGTCAGTGGAATTCCTTGAACAATGAAAGAGATCAGAAGCATTTTTAAACTTCAAAAGAATTCCGGGAACAATGGAAGAGTTCCGAAGCATTTTTAAATGTCAGCAGAATTCCGAGAACAATGGAAGAGTTCCGAAGCATTTTTAAACATCAGCAGAATTCTGGGAACAATGGAAGAATTCCAAAGCATTTTTTAACTTCAGAAGAATTCCAGGAACAATGGAAGAGTTCCGAAGCATTTTTAAATGTCAGCAGAATTCCGAGAACAATGGAAGAGTTCCGAAGCATTTTTAAACTTCAGAAGAATTCCAGGAACAATGGAAGAATTCCAAAGCATTTTTTAACTTCAGAAGAATTCCAGGAACAATGGAAGAGTTCCGAAGCATTTTTAAACTTCGGCGGATTTCCGAGAACAATGGAAGAATTCCGAAGCATTTTTAAACGTCAGCGGAATTCCGAGAACAATGGAAGAGTTCCGAAGAATTTTTAAATGTCAGCGAATTTCGAGAACCATGGAAGAGTTCCGAAGGATTTTTAAACATCAGCAGAATTCCGTGAACATTGGAAGAGTTCTGAAGCATATTTAAACATCAGCAGAATTTCCAGAATAATGGAAGAGTTCCGAAGCATTTTTAAACGTCTGCAGAATTCCGAGAAAAATGGAAGAGTTCCAAAGGATTTTTAAATGTCAGCAGAATTCC
The DNA here is from genome assembly GCF_046119375.1 of Phyllobates terribilis. Lineage (NCBI taxonomy): Eukaryota > Metazoa > Chordata > Amphibia > Anura > Dendrobatidae > Phyllobates > Phyllobates terribilis. The sequence goes on from NW_027362762.1 coordinate 553,969,041, forward strand.
CAGAACAATGGAAGAGTTCAGAAGCATTTTTAAACTCTGGCGGATTTCCGAGAACAATGGAAGTGTTCAGAAGCATTTTTAAACTTCAGCGTAATTTTGAGAACAATGGAAGAGTTCCGAAGCATTTTTAAACGTTTGCAGAATTCCGAGAAAAATGGAAGAGTTCCGAAGCATTTTTAAATGTCAGCAGAATTTCGAGAACAATGGAAGAGTGCCGAAGCATTTTTAAACTTCAGTGGAATTCTGAGAACAATGGAAGAGTTCCGTAGCATTTTTAAACTTCAGAAGAATTCCAGGAACAATGGAAGAGTTCCGAAGCATTTTCAAACGTCAGCAGAATTCCTTGAACAATGAAAGAGTTCGGAAGCATTTTTAAACGTCAGCAGTATTCCGGGAACAATGGAACAGTTCCGAAGAATTTTTAAACGTCAGTGGAATTCCTTGAACAATGAAAGAGATCAGAAGCATTTTTAAACTTCAAAAGAATTCCGGGAACAATGGAAGAGTTCAGAAGCAATTTTAAATGTCAGCAGAATTCCGAGAACAATGGAAGAGTTCCGAAGCATTTTTAAACATCAGCAGAATTCTGGGAACAATGGAAGAGTTCCGAAGCATTTTTAAACTTTAGCGGAATTCCGAGAACAATGGATGAGTTCGGAAGCATTTTTAAACGTCAGCAGAATTCCGGGAACAATGGAACAGTTCCGAAGAATTTTTAAACGTCAGTGGAATTCCTTGAACAATGAAAGAGATCAGAAGCATTTTTAAACTTCAAAAGAATTCCGGGAACAATGGAAGAGTTCCGAAGCATTTTTAAATGTCAGCAGAATTCCGAGAACAATGGAAGAGTTCCGAAGCATTTTTAAACATCAGCAGAATTCTGGGAACAATGGAAGAGTTCCGAAGCATTTTTAAACTTCAGCGGAATTCCGAGAACAATGGATCAGTTCCGAAGCATTTTTAAACATCAGCAGAATTCCGGGAACAATGGAAGAGTTCCGAAGCATTTTTAAACTTTAGCGGAATTCCGAGAACAATGGATGAGTTCCGAAGCATTTTTAAACATCAGCAGAATTCCGGGAACAATGGAAGAGTTCTGAAGCATTTTTAAATGTCAGCAGAATTCTGAGAACAATGGAAGAGTTCCGAAGCATTTTTAAACATCAGCAGAATTCTGGGAACAATGGAAGAGTTCCGAAGCATTTTTAAACTTCAGCGGATTTCCGAGAACAATGGAAGTGTTCCGAAGTATTTTTAAACGCCAGCGGGATTTCGAGAACAATGGAAGTGTTCCGAAGTATTTTTAAACGCCAGCGGGATTTCGAGAACAATGGAAGAGTTCCGAAGCATTTTTAAACTTCAGCGGAATTCCGAGAACAATGGATGAGTTTCGAAGCATTTTTAAACATCAGCAGAATTCCGGGAACAATGGAAGAGTTCCGAAGCATTTTTAAACTTCAGAAGAATTCCAGGAACAATGGAAGAGTTCCGAAGCATTTTTAAACTTCAGAAAAATTCCAGGAACAATGTAAGAGTTCCGAAGCATTTTTAAACGTCAGCGGATTTCCGAGAACAATGGAAGTGTTCCGAAGTATTTTTAAACTCCAGCGGGATTCCGAGAACAATGGAAGAGTTCTGAAGCATTTTTAAACGTCTGCAGAATTCCGAGAACAATGGAAGAATTCCGAAGCATTTTTAAACGTCAGCGGAATTCCAAGAACAATGGAAGAGTTCGGAAGAATTTTTAAATGTCAGCGAATTTCGAGAACCATGGAAGAGTTCTGAAGGATTTTTAAACATCAGCGGAATTCCGTCAACATTGGAAGAGTTCCGAAGCATTTTTAAACTTCAGAAGAATTCCAGGAACAATGGAAGAGTTCCAAAGCATTTTGAAACTTCAGAAGAATTCCAGGAACAATGGAAGAGTTCCGAAGCATTTTTAAACTTCAGCGGATTTCCGAGAACAATGGAAGTGTTCCGAAGTATTTTTAAACGCCAGCGGGATTCCGAGAACAATGGAAGAGTTCCGAAGCATTTTTAAACTTCAGAAGAATTCCAGGAACAATGGAAGAGTTCCGAAGCATTTTTAAACTTCGGCGGAGTTCCGAGAACAATGGAAGTTTTCCGAAGTATTTTTAAACGCCAGCGGGATTCCGAGAACAATGGAAGAGTTCCGAAGCATTTTTAAACGTCTGCAGAATTCCGAGAACAATGGAAGAGTTCCGTAGCATTGTTAAACTTCAGAAGAATTCCAGGAACAATGGAAGAGTTCCGAAGCATTTTTAAACGTCAGCAGAATTCCGGGAACAATGGAACAGTTCCGAATAATTTTTAAACGTCAGTGGAATTCCTTGAACAATGAAAGAGATCAGAAGCATTTTTAAACTTCAAAAGAATTCCGGGAACAATGGAAGAGTTCCGAAGCATTTTTAAACATCAGCAGAATTCTGGGAACAATGGAAGAGTTCCGAAGCATTTTTAAACTTCAGCGGAATTCCGAGAACAATGGATGAGTTCCGAAGCATTTTTTAACTTCAGAAGAATTCCAGGAACAATGGAAGAGTTCCAAAGCATTTTTTAACTTCAGAAGAATTCCAGGAACAATGGAAGAGTTCCGAAGCATTTTTAAACTTCGGCGGATTTCCGAGAACAATGGAAGAGTTCCGAAGCATTTTTAAACGTCAGCGGAATTCCTTGAACAATGAAAGAGATCGGAAGCATTTTTAAACGTCAGCAGAATTTCGGGAACAAAGGAAGAGTTTCGAAGCATTTTTAAACATCTGCAGAATTCCGAGAACAATGGAAGAATTCCGAAGCATTTTTAAACGTCAGCGGAATTCCGAGAACAATGGAAGAGTTCCGAAGAATTTTTAAATGTCAGCGAATTTCGAGAACCATGGAAGAGTTCCGAAGGATTTTTAAACATCAGCAGAATTCCGTGAACATTGGAAGAGTTCTGAAGCATATTTAAACATCAGCAGAATTTCCAGAATAATGGAAGAGTTCCGAAGCATTTTTAAACGTCTGCAGAATTCCGAGAACAATGGAAGAGTTCCGAAGGATTTTTAAATGTCAGCAGAATTCCCAGAACAATGGAAGAGTTCCGAAGGATTTTTAAACGTCAGCGGAATTCCGAGAACAATGGAAGAGTTCAGAAGCATTTTTAAACTCTGGCGGATTTCCGAGAACAATGGAAGTGTTCAGAAGCATTTTTAAACTTCAGCGTAATTCTGAGAACAATGGAAGAGTTCCGAAGCATTTTTAAACGTTTGCAGAATTCCGAGAAAAATGGAAGAGTTCCGAAGCATTTTTAAATGTCAGCAGAATTTCGAGAACAATGGAAGAGTGCCGAAGCATTTTTAAACTTCAGTGGAATTCTGAGAACAATGGAAGAGTTCCGTAGCATTTTTAAACTTCAGAAGAATTCCAGGAACAATGGAAGAGTTCCGAAGCATTTTCAAACGTCAGCAGAATTCCTTGAACAATGAAAGAGTTCGGAAGCATTTTTAAACGTCAGCAGTATTCCGGGAACAATGGAACAGTTCCGAAGAATTTTTAAACGTCAGTGGAATTCCTTGAACAATGAAAGAGATCAGAAGCATTTTTAAACTTCAAAAGAATTCCGGGAACAATGGAAGAGTTCCGAAGCATTTTTAAATGTCAGCAGAATTCCGAGAACAATGGAAGAGTTCCGAAGCATTTTTAAACATCAGCAGAATTCTGGGAACAATGGAAGAGTTCCGAAGCATTTTTAAACTTCAGCGGAATTCCGAGAACAATGGATCAGTTCCGAAGCATTTTTAAACATCAGCAGAATTCCGGGAACAATGGAAGAGTTCCGAAGCATTTTTAAACTTCAGAAGAATTCCAGGAACAATGGAAGAGTTCCAAAGCATTTTTAAACTTCAGAAGAATTCCAGGAACAATGGAAGAGTTCCGAAGCATTTTTAAACTTCGGCGGATTTCCAATAACAATGGAAGTGTTCCGAAGTATTTTTAAACGCCAGCGTAATTCCGAGAACAGTGGAAGAGTTCCGAAGGATTATTAAATGTCAGCTGAATTCTGAGAACAATGGAAGAGTTCCGAAGCATTTTTAAACGTCAGCGGAATTCCTTGAACAATGAAAGAGATCGGAAGCATTTTTAAACGTCAGCAGAATTTCGGGAACAATGGAAGAGTTCCGAAGCATTTTTAAACGTCTGCAGAATTCCGAGAACAATGGAAGAATTCCGAAGCATTTTTAAACGTCAGCGGAATTCCGAGAACGATGGAAGAGTTCCGAAGAATTTTTAAATGTCAGCGAATTTCGAGAACCATGGAAGAGTTCCGAAGGATTTTTAAACATCAGCGAAATTCCGTGAACATTTTAAGAATGCCGAAGCATTTTTAAACTTCAGTGGAATTCTGAGAACAATGGAAGAGTTCCAAAGCATTTTTTAACTTCAGAAGAATTCCAGGAACAATGGAAGAGTTCCGAAGCATTTTTAAACTTCGGCGGATTTCCGAGAACAATGGAAGAGTTCCGAAGCATTTTTAAACGTCAGCGGAATTCCTTGAACAATGAAAGAGATCGGAAGCATTTTTAAACGTCAGCAGAATTTCGGGAACAAAGGAAGAGTTTCGAAGCATTTTTAAACATCTGCAGAATTCCGAGAACAATGGAAGAATTCCGAAGCATTTTTAAACGTCAGCGGAATTCCGAGAACAATGGAAGAGTTCCGAAGAATTTTTAAATGTCAGCGAATTTCGAGAACCATGGAAGAGTTCCGAAGGATTTTTAAACATCAGCAGAATTCCGTGAACATTGGAAGAGTTCTGAAGCATATTTAAACATCAGCAGAATTTCCAGAATAATGGAAGAGTTCCGAAGCATTTTTAAACGTCTGCAGAATTCCGAGAACAATGGAAGAGTTCCGAAGGATTTTTAAATGTCAGCAGAATTCCCAGAACAATGGAAGAGTTCCGAAGGATTTTTAAACGTCAGCGGAATTCCGAGAACAATGGAAGAGTTCAGAAGCATTTTTAAACTCTGGCGGATTTCCGAGAACAATGGAAGTGTTCAGAAGCATTTTTAAACTTCAGCGTAATTCTGAGAACAATGGAAGAGTTCCGAAGCATTTTTAAACGTTTGCAGAATTCCGAGAAAAATGGAAGAGTTCCGAAGCATTTTTAAATGTCAGCAGAATTTCGAGAACAATGGAAGAGTGCCGAAGCATTTTTAAACTTCAGTGGAATTCTGAGAACAATGGAAGAGTTCCGTAGCATTTTTAAACTTCAGAAGAATTCCAGGAACAATGGAAGAGTTCCGAAGCATTTTCAAACGTCAGCAGAATTCCTTGAACAATGAAAGAGTTCGGAAGCATTTTTAAACGTCAGCAGTATTCCGGGAACAATGGAACAGTTCCGAAGAATTTTTAAACGTCAGTGGAATTCCTTGAACAATGAAAGAGATCAGAAGCATTTTTAAACTTCAAAAGAATTCCGGGAACAATGGAAGAGTTCCGAAGCATTTTTAAATGTCAGCAGAATTCCGAGAACAATGGAAGAGTTCCGAAGCATTTTTAAACATCAGCAGAATTCTGGGAACAATGGAAGAGTTCCGAAGCATTTTTAAACTTCAGCGGAATTCCGAGAACAATGGATCAGTTCCGAAGCATTTTTAAACATCAGCAGAATTCCGGGAACAATGGAAGAGTTCCGAAGCATTTTTAAACTTCAGAAGAATTCCAGGAACAATGGAAGAGTTCCAAAGCATTTTTAAACTTCAGAAGAATTCCAGGAACAATGGAAGAGTTCCGAAGCATTTTTAAACTTCGGCGGATTTCCAATAACAATGGAAGTGTTCCGAAGTATTTTTAAACGCCAGCGTAATTCCGAGAACAGTGGAAGAGTTCCGAAGGATTATTAAATGTCAGCTGAATTCTGAGAACAATGGAAGAGTTCCGAAGCATTTTTAAACGTCAGCGGAATTCCTTGAACAATGAAAGAGATCGGAAGCATTTTTAAACGTCAGCAGAATTTCGGGAACAATGGAAGAGTTCCGAAGCATTTTTAAACGTCTGCAGAATTCCGAGAACAATGGAAGAATTCCGAAGCATTTTTAAACGTCAGCGGAATTCCGAGAACGATGGAAGAGTTCCGAAGAATTTTTAAATGTCAGCGAATTTCGAGAACCATGGAAGAGTTCCGAATGATTTTTAAACATCAGCGAAATTCCGTGAACATTTTAAGAGTGCCGAAGCATTTTTAAACTTCAGTGGAATTCTGAGAACAATGGAAGAGTTCCGTAGCATTTTTAAACTTCAGCAGAATTCCCAGAACAATGGAAGAGTTCCGAAGCATTTTTAAACTCTGGCGGATTTCCGAGAACAATGGAAGTGTTCAGAAGCATTTTTAAACTTCAGCGTAATTTTGAGAACAATGGAAGAGTTCCGAAGCATTTTTAAACGTTTGCAGAATTCCGAGAAAAATGGAAGAGTTCCGAAGCATTTTTAAATGTCAGCAGAATTTCGAGAACAATGGAAGAGTGCCGAAGCATTTTTAAACTTCAGTGGAATTCTGAGAACAATGGAAGAGTTCCGTAGCATTTTTAAACTTCAGAAGAATTCCAGGAACAATGGAAGAGTTCCGAAGCATTTTCAAACGTCAGCAGAATTCCTTGAACAATGAAAGAGTTCGGAAGCATTTTTAAACGTCAGCAGTATTCCGGGAACAATGGAACAGTTCCGAAGAATTTTTAAACGTCAGTGGAATTCCTTGAACAATGAAAGAGATCAGAAGCATTTTTAAACTTCAAAAGAATTCCGGGAACAATGGAAGAGTTCAGAAGCAATTTTAAATGTCAGCAGAATTCCGAGAACAATGGAAGAGTTCCGAAGCATTTTTAAACATCAGCAGAATTCTGGGAACAATGGAAGAGTTCCGAAGCATTTTTAAACTTTAGCGGAATTCCGAGAACAATGGATGAGTTCGGAAGCATTTTTAAACGTCAGCAGAATTCCGGGAACAATGGAACAGTTCCGAAGAATTTTTAAACGTCAGTGGAATTCCTTGAACAATGAAAGAGATCAGAAGCATTTTTAAACTTCAAAAGAATTCCGGGAACAATGGAAGAGTTCCGAAGCATTTTTAAATGTCAGCAGAATTCCGAGAACAATGGAAGAGTTCCGAAGCATTTTTAAACATCAGCAGAATTCTGGGAACAATGGAAGAGTTCCGAAGCATTTTTAAACTTCAGCGGAATTCCGAGAACAATGGATCAGTTCCGAAGCATTTTTAAACATCAGCAGAATTCCGGGAACAATGGAAGAGTTCCGAAGCATTTTTAAACTTTAGCGGAATTCCGAGAACAATGGATGAGTTCCGAAGCATTTTTAAACATCAGCAGAATTCCGGGAACAATGGAAGAGTTCTGAAGCATTTTTAAATGTCAGCAGAATTCTGAGAACAATGGAAGAGTTCCGAAGCATTTTTAAACATCAGCAGAATTCTGGGAACAATGGAAGAGTTCCGAAGCATTTTTAAACTTCAGCGGATTTCCGAGAACAATGGAAGTGTTCCGAAGTATTTTTAAACGCCAGCGGGATTTCGAGAACAATGGAAGTGTTCCGAAGTATTTTTAAACGCCAGCGGGATTTCGAGAACAATGGAAGAGTTCCGAAGCATTTTTAAACTTCAGCGGAATTCCGAGAACAATGGATGAGTTTCGAAGCATTTTTAAACATCAGCAGAATTCCGGGAACAATGGAAGAGTTCCGAAGCATTTTTAAACTTCAGAAGAATTCCAGGAACAATGGAAGAGTTCCGAAGCATTTTTAAACTTCAGAAAAATTCCAGGAACAATGTAAGAGTTCCGAAGCATTTTTAAACGTCAGCGGATTTCCGAGAACAATGGAAGTGTTCCGAAGTATTTTTAAACTCCAGCGGGATTCCGAGAACAATGGAAGAGTTCCGAAGCATTTTTAAACGTCTGCAGAATTCCGAGAACAATGGAAGAATTCCGAAGCATTTTTAAACGTCAGCGGAATTCCAAGAACAATGGAAGAGTTCGGAAGAATTTTTAAATGTCAGCGAATTTCGAGAACCATGGAAGAGTTCTGAAGGATTTTTAAACATCAGCGGAATTCCGTCAACATTGGAAGAGTTCCGAAGCATTTTTAAACTTCAGAAGAATTCCAGGAACAATGGAAGAGTTCCAAAGCATTTTGAAACTTCAGAAGAATTCCAGGAACAATGGAAGAGTTCCGAAGCATTTTTAAACTTCAGCGGATTTCCGAGAACAATGGAAGTGTTCCGAAGTATTTTTAAACGCCAGCGGGATTCCGAGAACAATGGAAGAGTTCCGAAGCATTTTTAAACTTCAGAAGAATTCCAGGAACAATGGAAGAGTTCCGAAGCATTTTTAAACTTCGGCGGAGTTCCGAGAACAATGGAAGTTTTCCGAAGTATTTTTAAACGCCAGCGGGATTCCGAGAACAATGGAAGAGTTCCGAAGCATTTTTAAACGTCTGCAGAATTCCGAGAACAATGGAAGAGTTCCGTAGCATTGTTAAACTTCAGAAGAATTCCAGGAACAATGGAAGAGTTCCGAAGCATTTTTAAACGTCAGCAGAATTCCGGGAACAATGGAACAGTTCCGAATAATTTTTAAACGTCAGTGGAATTCCTTGAACAATGAAAGAGATCAGAAGCATTTTTAAACTTCAAAAGAATTCCGGGAACAATGGAAGAGTTCCGAAGCATTTTTAAACATCAGCAGAATTCTGGGAACAATGGAAGAGTTCCGAAGCATTTTTAAACTTCAGCGGAATTCCGAGAACAATGGATGAGTTCCGAAGCATTTTTTAACTTCAGAAGAATTCCAGGAACAATGGAAGAGTTCCAAAGCATTTTTTAACTTCAGAAGAATTCCAGGAACAATGGAAGAGTTCCGAAGCATTTTTAAACTTCGGCGGATTTCCGAGAACAATGGAAGAGTTCCGAAGCATTTTTAAACGTCAGCGGAATTCCTTGAACAATGAAAGAGATCGGAAGCATTTTTAAACGTCAGCAGAATTTCGGGAACAAAGGAAGAGTTTCGAAGCATTTTTAAACATCTGCAGAATTCCGAGAACAATGGAAGAATTCCGAAGCATTTTTAAACGTCAGCGGAATTCCGAGAACAATGGAAGAGTTCCGAAGAATTTTTAAATGTCAGCGAATTTCGAGAACCATGGAAGAGTTCCGAAGGATTTTTAAACATCAGCAGAATTCCGTGAACATTGGAAGAGTTCTGAAGCATATTTAAACATCAGCAGAATTTCCAGAATAATGGAAGAGTTCCGAAGCATTTTTAAACGTCTGCAGAATTCCGAGAACAATGGAAGAGTTCCGAAGGATTTTTAAATGTCAGCAGAATTCCCAGAACAATGGAAGAGTTCCGAAGGATTTTTAAACGTCAGCGGAATTCCGAGAACAATGGAAGAGTTCAGAAGCATTTTTAAACTCTGGCGGATTTCCGAGAACAATGGAAGTGTTCAGAAGCATTTTTAAACTTCAGCGTAATTCTGAGAACAATGGAAGAGTTCCGAAGCATTTTTAAACGTTTGCAGAATTCCGAGAAAAATGGAAGAGTTCCGAAGCATTTTTAAATGTCAGCAGAATTTCGAGAACAATGGAAGAGTGCCGAAGCATTTTTAAACTTCAGTGGAATTCTGAGAACAATGGAAGAGTTCCGTAGCATTTTTAAACTTCAGAAGAATTCCAGGAACAATGAAAGAGTTCCGAAGCATTTTCAAACGTCAGCAGAATTCCTTGAACAATGAAAGAGTTCGGAAGCATTTTTAAACGTCAGCAGTATTCCGGGAACAATGGAACAGTTCCGAAGAATTTTTAAACGTCAGTGGAATTCCTTGAACAATGAAAGAGATCAGAAGCATTTTTAAACTTCAAAAGAATTCCGGGAACAATGGAAGAGTTCCGAAGCATTTTTAAATGTCAGCAGAATTCCGAGAACAATGGAAGAGTTCCGAAGCATTTTTAAACATCAGCAGAATTCTGGGAACAATGGAAGAGTTCCGAAGCATTTTTAAACTTCAGCGGAATTCCGAGAACAATGGATCAGTTCCGAAGCATTTTTAAACATCAGCAGAATTCCGGGAACAATGGAAGAGTTCCGAAGCATTTTTAAACTTCAGAAGAATTCCAGGAACAATGGAAGAGTTCCAAAGCATTTTTAAACTTCAGAAGAATTCCAGGAACAATGGAAGAGTTCCGAAGCATTTTTAAACTTCGGCGGATTTCCAATAACAATGGAAGTGTTCCGAAGTATTTTTAAACGCCAGCGTAATTCCGAGAACAGTGGAAGAGTTCCGAAGGATTATTAAATGTCAGCTGAATTCTGAGAACAATGGAAGAGTTCCGAAGCATTTTTAAACGTCAGCGGAATTCCTTGAACAATGAAAGAGATCGGAAGCATTTTTAAACGTCAGCAGAATTTCGGGAACAATGGAAGAGTTCCGAAGCATTTTTAAACGTCTGCAGAATTCCGAGAACAATGGAAGAATTCCGAAGCATTTTTAAACGTCAGCGGAATTCCGAGAACGATGGAAGAGTTCCGAAGAATTTTTAAATGTCAGCGAATTTCGAGAACCATGGAAGAGTTCCGAAGGATTTTTAAACATCAGCGAAATTCCGTGAACATTTTAAGAATGCCGAAGCATTTTTAAACTTCAGTGGAATTCTGAGAACAATGGAAGAGTTCCAAAGCATTTTTTAACTTCAGAAGAATTCCAGGAACAATGGAAGAGTTCCGAAGCATTTTTAAACTTCGGCGGATTTCCGAGAACAATGGAAGAGTTCCGAAGCATTTTTAAACGTCAGCGGAATTCCTTGAACAATGAAAGAGATCGGAAGCATTTTTAAACGTCAGCAGAATTTCGGGAACAAAGGAAGAGTTTCGAAGCATTTTTAAACATCTGCAGAATTCCGAGAACAATGGAAGAATTCCGAAGCATTTTTAAACGTCAGCGGAATTCCGAGAACAATGGAAGAGTTCCGAAGAATTTTTAAATGTCAGCGAATTTCGAGAACCATGGAAGAGTTCCGAAGGATTTTTAAACATCAGCAGAATTCCGTGAACATTGGAAGAGTTCTGAAGCATATTTAAACATCAGCAGAATTTCCAGAATAATGGAAGAGTTCCGAAGCATTTTTAAACGTCTGCAGAATTCCGAGAACAATGGAAGAGTTCCGAAGGATTTTTAAATGTCAGCAGAATTCCCAGAACAATGGAAGAGTTCCGAAGGATTTTTAAACGTCAGCGGAATTCCGAGAACAATGGAAGAGTTCAGAAGCATTTTTAAACTCTGGCGGATTTCCGAGAACAATGGAAGTGTTCAGAAGCATTTTTAAACTTCAGCGTAATTCTGAGAACAATGGAAGAGTTCCGAAGCATTTTTAAACGTTTGCAGAATTCCGAGAAAAATGGAAGAGTTCCGAAGCATTTTTAAATGTCAGCAGAATTTCGAGAACAATGGAAGAGTGCCGAAGCATTTTTAAACTTCAGTGGAATTCTGAGAACAATGGAAGAGTTCCGTAGCATTTTTAAACTTCAGAAGAATTCCAGGAACAATGGAAGAGTTCCGAAGCATTTTCAAACGTCAGCAGAATTCCTTGAACAATGAAAGAGTTCGGAAGCATTTTTAAACGTCAGCAGTATTCCGGGAACAATGGAACAGTTCCGAAGAATTTTTAAACGTCAGTGGAATTCCTTGAACAATGAAAGAGATCAGAAGCATTTTTAAACTTCAAAAGAATTCCGGGAACAATGGAAGAGTTCCGAAGCATTTTTAAATGTCAGCAGAATTCCGAGAACAATGGAAGAGTTCCGAAGCATTTTTAAACATCAGCAGAATTCTGGGAACAATGGAAGAGTTCCGAAGCATTTTTAAACTTCAGCGGAATTCCGAGAACAATGGATCAGTTCCGAAGCATTTTTAAACATCAGCAGAATTCCGGGAACAATGGAAGAGTTCCGAAGCATTTTTAAACTTCAGAAGAATTCCAGGAACAATGGAAGAGTTCCAAAGCATTTTTAAACTTCAGAAGAATTCCAGGAACAATGGAAGAGTTCCGAAGCATTTTTAAACTTCGGCGGATTTCCAATAACAATGGAAGTGTGCCGAAGCATTTTTAAACTTCAGTGGAATTCTGAGAACAATGGAAGAGTTCCGTAGCATTTTTAAACTTCAGAAGAATTCCAGGAACAATGGAAGAGTTCCGAAGCATTTTCAAACGTCAGCAGAATTCCTTGAACAATGAAAGAGTTCGGAAGCATTTTTAAACGTCAGCAGTATTCCGGGAACAATGGAACAGTTCCGAAGAATTTTTAAACGTCAGTGGAATTCCTTGAACAATGAAAGAGATCAGAAGCATTTTTAAACTTCAAAAGAATTCCGGGAACAATGGAAGAGTTCCGAAGCATTTTTAAATGTCAGCAGAATTCCGAGAACAATGGAAGAGTTCCGAAGCATTTTTAAACATCAGCAGAATTCTGGGAACAATGGAAGAGTTCCGAAGCATTTTTAAACTTCAGCGGAATTCCGAGAACAATGGATCAGTTCCGAAGCATTTTTAAACATCAGCAGAATTCCGGGAACAATGGAAGAGTTCCGAAGCATTTTTAAACTTCAGAAGAATTCCAGGAACAATGGAAGAGTTCCAAAGCATTTTTAAACTTCAGAAGAATTCCAGGAACAATGGAAGAGTTCCGAAGCATTTTTAAACGTCAGCGGAATTCCTTGAACAATGAAAGAGATCGGAAGCATTTTTAAACGTCAGCAGAATTTCGGGAACAATGGAAGAGTTCCGAAGCATTTTTAAACGTCTGCAGAATTCCGAGAACAATGGAAGAATTCCGAAGCATTTTTAAACGTCAGCGGAATTCCGAGAACAATGGAAGAGTTCCGAAGAATTTTTAAATGTCAGCGAATTTCGATAACCATGGAAGTGTTCCGAAGGATTTTTAAACATCAGCGGAATTCCGTGAACATTTTAAGAGTTCCGAAGCATTTTTAAACTTCAGTGGAATTCTGAGAACAATGGAAGAGTTATGTAGCATTTTTAAACTTCAGAAGAATTCCAGTAACAATGGAAGAGTTTCAAAGCAATTTTAAACTTCAGCAGAATTCCGAGAACAATGGAAGAGTTCTGAAGCATTTTTAAACATCAGCAGAATTTCCAGAATAATGGAAGAGTTCCGAAGCATTTTTAAACGTCTGCAGAATTCCGAGAACAATGGAACAGTTCAGAAGCATTTTTAAACTCCGGCGGATTTCCGAGAGCAATGGAAGTGTTCAGAAGCATTTTTAAACTTCAGCGTAATTCTGAGAACAATGGAAGGGTTAAGAAGCATTTTTAAACTTCAGCAGAATTCCGAAAACAATGCAAGAGTTGCAATGCATTTTTAAACGTCAGCAGAATTCCGAGAAAAATGGAAGAGTTCCGAAGCATTTTTAAATGTCAGCAGAATTTCGAGAACAATGGAAGAGTTCCGAAGCATTTTTAAACTTTAGCGGAATTCCGAGAACAATGGATGAGTTCCGAAGCATTTTTAAACATCAGCAGAATTCCGGGAACAATGGAAGAGTTCCGAAGCATTTTTAAACTTCAGAAGAATTCCAGGAACAATGGAAGAGTTCCAAAGCATTTTGAAACTTCAGAAGAATTCCAGGAACAATGGAAGAGTTCCGAAGCATTTTTAAACTTCAGCGGATTTCCGAGAACAATGGAAGAGTTCCGAAGCATTTTTAAACTTCAGCGGAATTCCGAGAACAATGGATGAGTTTCGAAGCATTTTTAAACATCAGCAGAATTCCGGGAACAATGGAAGAGTTCCGAAGCATTTTTAAACTTCAGAAGAATTCCAGGAACAATGGAAGAGTTCCAAAGCATTTTTAAACTTCAGAAGAATTCCAGGAACAATGGAAGAGTTCCGAAGCATTTTTAAACTTTGGCGGATTTCCGAGAACAATGGAAGTGTTCCGAAGTATTTTTAAACTCCAGCGGGATTCCGAGAACAATGGAAGAGTTCCGAAGCATTTTTAAACGTCTGCAGAATTCCGAGAACAATGTAAGAATTCCGAAGCATTTTTAAACGTCAGCGGAATTCCAAGAACAATGGAAGAGTTCCGAAGAATTTTTAAATGTCAGCGAATTTCGAGAACCATGGAAGAGTTCTGAAGGATTTTTAAACATCAGCGGAATTCCGTGAACATTGGAAGAGTTCCGAAGCATTTTTAAACTTCAGTGGAATTCTGAGAACAATGGAAGAGTTATGTAGCATTTTTAAACTTCAGAAGAATTCCAGTAACAATGGAAGAGTTTCAAAGCAATTTTAAACTTCAGCAGAATTCCGAGAACAATGGAAGAGTTCTGAAGCATTTTTAAACATCAGCAGAATTTCCAGAATAATGGAAGAGTTCCGAAGCATTTTTAAACGTCTGCAGAATTCCGAGAACAATGGAAGAGTTCCGAAGGATTTTTAAATGTCAGCAGAATTCCCAGAACAATGGAGAGTTCCAAAGGATTTTTAAACGTCAGCGGAATTCCGAGAACAATGGAAGAGTTCAGAAGCATTTTTAAACTTCGGCGGATTTCCGAGAACAATGGAAGTGTTCAGAAGCATTTTTAAACTTCAGCGTAATTCTGAGAACAATGGAAGGGTACAGAAGCATTTTTAAACTTCAGCAGAATTCCGAAAACAACGCAGGAGTTGCAATGCATTTTTAAACGTCAGCAGAATTCCGAGAAAAATGGAAGAGTTCCGAAGCATTTTTAAATGTCAGCAGAATTTCGAGAACAATGGAAGAGTTCCAAAGCATTTTTAAACTTCAGTGGAATTCTGAGAACAATGGAAGAGTTCCGTAGCATTTTTAAACTTCAGAAGAATTCCAGGAACAATGGAAGAGTTCCGAAGCATTTTCAAACGTCAGCAGAATTCCTTGAACAATGAAAGAGTTCGCAAGCATTTTTAAACGTCAGCAGTATTCCGGGAACAATGGAACAGTTCCGAAGAATTTTTAAACGTCAGTGGAATTCCTTGAACAATGAAAGAGATCAGAAGCATTTTTAAACTTCAAAAGAATTCCGGGAACAATGGAAGAGTTCCGAAGCATTTTTAAATGTCAGCAGAATTCCGAGAACAATGGAAGAGTACCGAAGCATTTTTAAACATCAGCAGAATTCTGGGAACAATGGAAGAGTTCCGAAGCATTTTTAAACTTCAGCGGAATTCCGAGAACAATGGATGAGTTCCGAAGCATTTTTAAACATCAGCAGAATTCCGGGAACAATGGAAGAGTTCTGAAGCATTTTTAAATGTCAGCAGAATTCTGAGAACAATGGAAGAGTTCCGAAGCATTTTTAAACATCAGCAGAATTCTGGGAACAATGGAAGAGTTCCGAAGCATTTTTAAACTTCAGCGGAATTCCGAGAACAATGGATGAGTTTCGAAGCATTTTTAAACATCAGCAGAATTCCGGGAACAATGGAAGAGTTCCGAAGCATTTTTAAACTTCAGAAGAATTCCAGGAACAATGGAAGAGTTCCAAAGCATTTTGAAACTTCAGAAGAATTCCAGGAACAATGGAAGAGTTCCGAAGCATTTTTAAACTTCAGCGGATTTCCGAGAACAATGGAAGTGTTCCGAAGTATTTTTAAACGCCAGCGGGATTTCGAGAACAATGGAAGTGTTCCGAAGTATTTTTAAACTCCAGCGGGATTCCGAGAACAATGGAAGAGTTCCGAAGCATTTTTAAACGTCTGCAGAATTCCGAGAACAATGGAAGAATTCCGAAGCATTTTTAAACGTCAGCGGAATTCCAAGAACAATGGAAGAGTTCGGAAGAATTTTTAAATGTCAGCGAATTTCGAGAACCATGGAAGAGTTCTGAAGGATTTTTAAACATCAGCGGAATTCCGTCAACATTGGAAGAGTTCCGAAGCATTTTTAAACTTCAGAAGAATTCCAGGAACAATGGAAGAGTTCCAAAGCATTTTGAAACTTCAGAAGAATTCCAGGAACAATGGAAGAGTTCCGAAGCATTTTTAAACTTCAGCGGATTTGCGAGAACAATGGAAGTGTTCCGAAGTATTTTTAAACGCCAGCGGGATTCCGAGAACAATGGAAGAGTTCCGAAGCATTTTTAAACATTTGCAGAATTCCGAGAACAATGGAAGAGTTCCGTAGCATTTTTAAACTTCAGAAGAATTCCAGGAACAATGGAAGAGTTCCAAAGCATTTTGAAACTTCAGAAGAATTCCAGGAACAATGGAAGAGTTCCGAAGCATTTTTAAACTTCAGCGGAGTTCCGAGAACAATGGAAGTTTTCCGAAGTATTTTTAAACGCCAGCGGGATTCCGAGAACAATGGAAGAGTTCCGAAGCATTTTTAACGTCTGCAGAATTCCGAGAACAATGGAAGAGTTCCGTAGCATTGTTAAACTTCAGAAGAATTCCAGGAACAATGGAAGAGTTCCGAAGCATTTTTAAACGTCAGCAGAATTCCTTGAACAATGAAAGAGTTCGGAAGCATTTTTAAACGTCAGCAGAATTCCGGGAACAATGGAACAGTTCCGAATAATTTTTAAACGTCAGTGGAATTCCTTGAACAATGAAAGAGATCAGAAGCATTGTTAAACTTCAGAAGAATTCCAGGAACAATGGAAGAGTTCCGAAGCATTTTTAAACGTCAGCAGAATTCCTTGAACAATGAAAGAGTTCGGAAGCATTTTTAAACGTCAGCAGAATTCCGGGAACAATGGAACAGTTCCGAATAATTTTTAAACGTCAGTGGAATTCCTTGAACAATGAAAGAGATCAGAAGCATTTTTAAACTTCAAAAGAATTCCGGGAACAATGGAAGAGTTCCGAAGCATTTTTAAATGTCAGCAGAATTCCGAGAACAATGGAAGAGTTCCGAAGCATTTTTAAACTTCAGAAGAATTCCAGGAACAATGGAAGAATTCCAAAGCATTTTTTAACTTCAGAAGAATTCCAGGAACAATGGAAGAGTTCCGAAGCATTTTTAAACTTCGGCGGATTTCCGAGAACAATGGAAGAATTCCGAAGCATTTTTAAATGTCAGCGGAATTCCGAGAACAATGGAAGAGTTCCGAAGAATTTTTAAATGTCAGCGAATTTCGAGAACCATGGAAGAGTTCCGAAGGATTTTTAAACATCAGCAGAATTCCGTGAACATTGGAAGAGTTCTGAAGCATATTTAAACATCAGCAGAATTTCCAGAATAATGGAAGAGTTCAGAAGCATTTTTAAACGTCTGCAGAATTCCGAGAAAAATGGAAGAGTTCCGAAGGATTTTTAAATGTCAGCAGAATTCCCAGAACAATGGAAGAGTTCAGAAGCATTTTTAAACTCTGGCGGATTTCCGAGAACAATGGAAGTGTTCAGAAGCATTTTTAAACTTCAGCGTAATTTTGAGAACAATGGAAGAGTTCCGAAGCATTTTTAAACGTTTGCAGAATTCCGAGAAAAATGGAAGAGTTCCGAAGCATTTTTAAATGTCAGCAGAATTTCGAGAACAATGGAAGAGTGCCGAAGCATTTTTAAACTTCAGTGGAATTCTGAGAACAATGGAAGAGTTCCGTAGCATTTTTAAACTTCAGAAGAATTCCAGGAACAATGGAAGAGTTCCGAAGCATTTTCAAACGTCAGCAGAATTCCTTGAACAATGAAAGAGTTCGGAAGCATTTTTAAACGTCAGCAGTATTCCGGGAACAATGGAACAGTTCCGAATAATTTTTAAACGTCAGTGGAATTCCTTGAACAATGAAAGAGATCAGAAGCATTTTTAAACTTCAAAAGAATTCCGGGAACAATGGAAGAGTTCCGAAGCATTTTTAAATGTCAGCAGAATTCCGAGAACAATGGAAGAGTTCCGAAGCATTTTAAAACATCAGCAGAATTCTGGGAACAATGGAAGAGTTCCGAAGCATTTTTAAACTTTAGCGGAATTCCGAGAACAATGGATGAGTTCGGAAGCATTTTTAAACGTCAGCAGAATTCCGGGAACAATGGAACAGTTCCGAAGAATTTTTAAACGTCAGTGGAATTCCTTGAACAATGAAAGAGATCAGAAGCATTTTTAAACTTCAAAAGAATTCCGGGAACAATGGAAGAGTTCCGAAGCATTTTTAAATGTCAGCAGAATTCCGAGAACAATGGAAGAGTTCCGAAGCATTTTTAAACATCAGCAGAATTCTGGGAACAATGGAAGAGTTCCGAAGCATTTTTAAACTTCAGCGGAATTCCGAGAACAATGGATCAGTTCCGAAGCATTTTTAAACATCAGCAGAATTCCGGGAACAATGGAAGAGTTCCGAAGCATTTTTAAACTTTAGCGGAATTCCGAGAACAATGGATGAGTTCCGAAGCATTTTTAAACATCAGCAGAATTCCGGGAACAATGGAAGAGTTCTGAAGCATTTTTAAATGTCAGCAGAATTCTGAGAACAATGGAAGAGTTCCGAAGCATTTTTAAACATCAGCAGAATTCTGGGAACAATGGAAGAGTTCCGAAGCATTTTTAAACTTCAGCGGATTTCCGAGAACAATGGAAGTGTTCCGAAGTATTTTTAAACGCCAGCGGGATTTCGAGAACAATGGAAGTGTTCCGAAGTATTTTTAAACGCCAGCGGGATTTCGAGAACAATGGAAGAGTTCCGAAGCATTTTTAAACTTCAGCGGAATTCCGAGAACAATGGATGAGTTTCGAAGCATTTTTAAACATCAGCAGAATTCCGGGAACAATGGAAGAGTTCCGAAGCATTTTTAAACTTCAGAAGAATTCCAGGAACAATGGAAGAGTTCCGAAGCATTTTTAAACTTCAGAAAAATTCCAGGAACAATGTAAGAGTTCCGAAGCATTTTTAAACTTCGGCGGATTTCCGAGAACAATGGAAGTGTTCCGAAGTATTTTTAAACTCCAGCGGGATTCCGAGAACAATGGAAGAGTTCCGAAGCATTTTTAAACGTCTGCAGAATTCCGAGAACAATGGAAGAATTCCGAAGCATTTTTAAACGTCAGCGGAATTCCAAGAACAATGGAAGAGTTCGGAAGAATTTTTAAATGTCAGCGAATTTCGAGAACCATGGAAGAGTTCTGAAGGATTTTTAAACATCAGCGGAATTCCGTCAACATTGGAAGAGTTCCGAAGCATTTTTAAACTTCAGAAGAATTCCAGGAACAATGGAAGAGTTCCAAAGCATTTTGAAACTTCAGAAGAATTCCAGGAACAATGGAAGAGTTCCGAAGCATTTTTAAACTTCAGCGGATTTGCGAGAACAATGGAAGTGTTCCGAAGTATTTTTAAACGCCAGCGGGATTCCGAGAACAATGGAAGAGTTCCGAAGCATTTTTAAACATTTGCAGAATTCCGAGAACAATGGAAGAGTTCCGTAGCATTTTTAAACTTCAGAAGAATTCCAGGAACAATGGAAGAGTTCCAAAGCATTTTGAAACTTCAGAAGAATTCCAGGAACAATGGAAGAGTTCCGAAGCATTTTTAAACTTCAGCGGAGTTCCGAGAACAATGGAAGTTTTCCGAAGTATTTTTAAACGCCAGCGGGATTCCGAGAACAATGGAAGAGTTCCGAAGCATTTTTAACGTCTGCAGAATTCCGAGAACAATGGAAGAGTTCCGTAGCATTGTTAAACTTCAGAAGAATTCCAGGAACAATGGAAGAGTTCCGAAGCATTTTTAAACGTCAGCAGAATTCCTTGAACAATGAAAGAGTTCGGAAGCATTTTTAAACGTCAGCAGAATTCCGGGAACAATGGAACAGTTCCGAATAATTTTTAAACGTCAGTGGAATTCCTTGAACAATGAAAGAGATCAGAAGCATTGTTAAACTTCAGAAGAATTCCAGGAACAATGGAAGAGTTCCGAAGCATTTTTAAACGTCAGCAGAATTCCTTGAACAATGAAAGAGTTCGGAAGCATTTTTAAACGTCAGCAGAATTCCGGGAACAATGGAACAGTTCCGAATAATTTTTAAACGTCAGTGGAATTCCTTGAACAATGAAAGAGATCAGAAGCATTTTTAAACTTCAAAAGAATTCCGGGAACAATGGAAGAGTTCCGAAGCATTTTTAAATGTCAGCAGAATTCCGAGAACAATGGAAGAGTTCCGAAGCATTTTTAAACTTCAGAAGAATTCCAGGAACAATGGAAGAATTCCAAAGCATTTTTTAACTTCAGAAGAATTCCAGGAACAATGGAAGAGTTCCGAAGCATTTTTAAACTTCGGCGGATTTCCGAGAACAATGGAAGAATTCCGAAGCATTTTTAAACGTCAGCGGAATTCCGAGAACAATGGAAGAGTTCCGAAGAATTTTTAAATGTCAGCGAATTTCGAGAACCATGGAAGAGTTCCGAAGGATTTTTAAACATCAGCAGAATTCCGTGAACATTGGAAGAGTTCTGAAGCATATTTAAACATCAGCAGAATTTCCAGAATAATGGAAGAGTTCAGAAGCATTTTTAAACGTCTGCAGAATTCCGAGAAAAATGGAAGAGTTCCGAAGGATTTTTAAATGTCAGCAGAATTCCCAGAACAATGGAAGAGTTCAGAAGCATTTTTAAACTCTGGCGGATTTCCGAGAACAATGGAAGTGTTCAGAAGCATTTTTAAACTTCAGCGTAATTTTGAGAACAATGGAAGAGTTCCGAAGCATTTTTAAACGTTTGCAGAATTCCGAGAAAAATGGAAGAGTTCCGAAGCATTTTTAAATGTCAGCAGAATTTCGAGAACAATGGAAGAGTGCCGAAGCATTTTTAAACTTCAGTGGAATTCTGAGAACAATGGAAGAGTTCCGTAGCATTTTTAAACTTCAGAAGAATTCCAGGAACAATGGAAGAGTTCCGAAGCATTTTCAAACGTCAGCAGAATTCCTTGAACAATGAAAGAGTTCGGAAGCATTTTTAAACGTCAGCAGTATTCCGGGAACAATGGAACAGTTCCGAATAATTTTTAAACGTCAGTGGAATTCCTTGAACAATGAAAGAGATCAGAAGCATTTTTAAACTTCAAAAGAATTCCGGGAACAATGGAAGAGTTCCGAAGCATTTTTAAATGTCAGCAGAATTCCGAGAACAATGGAAGAGTTCCGAAGCATTTTAAAACATCAGCAGAATTCTGGGAACAATGGAAGAGTTCCGAAGCATTTTTAAACTTTAGCGGAATTCCGAGAACAATGGATGAGTTCGGAAGCATTTTTAAACGTCAGCAGAATTCCGGGAACAATGGAACAGTTCCGAAGAATTTTTAAACGTCAGTGGAATTCCTTGAACAATGAAAGAGATCAGAAGCATTTTTAAACTTCAAAAGAATTCCGGGAACAATGGAAGAGTTCCGAAGCATTTTTAAATGTCAGCAGAATTCCGAGAACAATGGAAGAGTTCCGAAGCATTTTTAAACATCAGCAGAATTCTGGGAACAATGGAAGAGTTCCGAAGCATTTTTAAACTTCAGCGGAATTCCGAGAACAATGGATCAGTTCCGAAGCATTTTTAAACATCAGCAGAATTCCGGGAACAATGGAAGAGTTCCGAAGCATTTTTAAACTTTAGCGGAATTCCGAGAACAATGGATGAGTTCCGAAGCATTTTTAAACATCAGCAGAATTCCGGGAACAATGGAAGAGTTCTGAAGCATTTTTAAATGTCAGCAGAATTCTGAGAACAATGGAAGAGTTCCGAAGCATTTTTAAACATCAGCAGAATTCTGGGAACAATGGAAGAGTTCCGAAGCATTTTTAAACTTCAGCGGATTTCCGAGAACAATGGAAGTGTTCCGAAGTATTTTTAAACGCCAGCGGGATTTCGAGAACAATGGAAGTGTTCCGAAGTATTTTTAAACGCCAGCGGGATTTCGAGAACAATGGAAGAGTTCCGAAGCATTTTTAAACTTCAGCGGAATTCCGAGAACAATGGATGAGTTTCGAAGCATTTTTAAACATCAGCAGAATTCCGGGAACAATGGAAGAGTTCCGAAGCATTTTTAAACTTCAGAAGAATTCCAGGAACAATGGAAGAGTTCCGAAGCATTTTTAAACTTCAGAAAAATTCCAGGAACAATGTAAGAGTTCCGAAGCATTTTTAAACTTCGGCGGATTTCCGAGAACAATGGAAGTGTTCCGAAGTATTTTTAAACTCCAGCGGGATTCCGAGAACAATGGAAGAGTTCCGAAGCATTTTTAAACGTCTGCAGAATTCCGAGAACAATGGAAGAATTCCGAAGCATTTTTAAACGTCAGCGGAATTCCAAGAACAATGGAAGAGTTCGGAAGAATTTTTAAATGTCAGCGAATTTCGAGAACCATGGAAGAGTTCTGAAGGATTTTTAAACATCAGCGGAATTCCGTCAACATTGGAAGAGTTCCGAAGCATTTTTAAACTTCAGAAGAATTCCAGGAACAATGGAAGAGTTCCAAAGCATTTTGAAACTTCAGAAGAATTCCAGGAACAATGGAAGAGTTCCGAAGCATTTTTAAACTTCAGCGGATTTCCGAGAACAATGGAAGTGTTCCGAAGTATTTTTAAACGCCAGCGGGATTCCGAGAACAATGGAAGAGTTCCGAAGCATTTTTAAACTTCAGAAGAATTCCAGGAACAATGGAAGAGTTCCGAAGCATTTTTAAACTTCGGCGGAGTTCCGAGAACAATGGAAGTTTTCCGAAGTATTTTTAAACGCCAGCGGGATTCCGAGAACAATGGAAGAGTTCCGAAGCATTTTTAAACGTCTGCAGAATTCCGAGAACAATGGAAGAGTTCCGTAGCATTGTTAAACTTCAGAAGAATTCCAGGAACAATGGAAGAGTTCCGAAGCATTTTTAAACGTCAGCAGAATTCCGGGAACAATGGAACAGTTCCGAATAATTTTTAAACGTCAGTGGAATTCCTTGAACAATGAAAGAGATCAGAAGCATTTTTAAACTTCAAAAGAATTCCGGGAACAATGGAAGAGTTCCGAAGCATTTTTAAATGTCAGCAGAATTCCGAGAACAATGGAAGAGTTCCGAAGCATTTTTAAACATCAGCAGAATTCTGGGAACAATGGAAGAGTTCCGAAGCATTTTTAAACTTCAGCGGAATTCCGAGAACAATGGATGAGTTCCGAAGCATTTTTTAACTTCAGAAGAATTCCAGGAACAATGGAAGAGTTCCAAAGCATTTTTTAACTTCAGAAGAATTCCAGGAACAATGGAAGAGTTCCGAAGCATTTTTAAACTTCGGCGGATTTCCGAGAACAATGGAAGAGTTCCGAAGCATTTTTAAACGTCAGCGGAATTCCTTGAACAATGAAAGAGATCGGAAGCATTTTTAAACGTCAGCAGAATTTCGGGAACAAAGGAAGAGTTTCGAAGCATTTTTAAACATCTGCAGAATTCCGAGAACAATGGAAGAATTCCGAAGCATTTTTAAACGTCAGCGGAATTCCGAGAACAATGGAAGAGTTCCGAAGAATTTTTAAATGTCAGCGAATTTCGAGAACCATGGAAGAGTTCCGAAGGATTTTTAAACATCAGCAGAATTCCGTGAACATTGGAAGAGTTCTGAAGCATATTTAAACATCAGCAGAATTTCCAGAATAATGGAAGAGTTCCGAAGCATTTTTAAACGTCTGCAGAATTCCGAGAACAATGGAAGAGTTCCGAAGGATTTTTAAATGTCAGCAGAATTCCCAGAACAATGGAAGAGTTCCGAAGGATTTTTAAACGTCAGCGGAATTCCGAGAACAATGGAAGAGTTCAGAAGCATTTTTAAACTCTTGCGGATTTCCGAGAACAATGGAAGTGTTCAGAAGCATTTTTAAACTTCAGCGTAATTCTGAGAACAATGGAAGAGTTCCGAAGCATTTTTAAACGTTTGCAGAATTCCGAGAAAAATGGAAGAGTTCCGAAGCATTTTTAAATGTCAGCAGAATTTCGAGAACAATGGAACAGTGCCGAAGCATTTTTAAACTTCAGTGGAATTCTGAGAACAATGGAAGAGTTCCGTAGCATTTTTAAACTTCAGAAGAATTCCAGGAACAATGGAAGAGTTCCGAAGCATTTTCAAACGTCAGCAGAATTCCTTGAACAATGAAAGAGTTCGGAAGCATTTTTAAACGTCAGCAGTATTCCGGGAACAATGGAACAGTTCCGAAGAATTTTTAAACGTCAGTGGAATTCCTTGAACAATGAAAGAGATCAGAAGCATTTTTAAACTTCAAAAGAATTCCGGGAACAATGGAAGAGTTCCGAAGCATTTTTAAATGTCAGCAGAATTCCGAGAACAATGGAAGAGTTCCGAAGCATTTTTAAACATCAGCAGAATTCTGGGAACAATGGAAGAGTTCCGAAGCATTTTTAAACTTCAGCGGAATTCCGAGAACAATGGATCAGTTCCGAAGCATTTTTAAACATCAGCAGAATTCCGGGAACAATGGAAGAGTTCCGAAGCATTTTTAAACTTCAGAAGAATTCCAGGAACAATGGAAGAGTTCCAAAGCATTTTTAAACTTCAGAAGAATTCCAGGAACAATGGAAGAGTTCCGAAGCATTTTTAAACTTCGGCGGATTTCCAATAACAATGGAAGTGTTCCGAAGTATTTTTAAACGCCAGCGTAATTCCGAGAACAGTGGAAGAGTTCCGAAGGATTATTAAATGTCAGCTGAATTCTGAGAACAATGGAAGAGTTCCGAAGCATTTTTAAACGTCAGCGGAATTCCTTGAACAATGAAAGAGATCGGAAGCATTTTTAAACGTCAGCGGAATTCCGAGAACAATGGAAGAGTTCAGAAGCATTTTTAAACTCTGGCGGATTTCCGAGAACAATGGAAGTGTTCAGAAGCATTTTTAAACTTCAGCGTAATTCTGAGAACAATGGAAGAGTTCCGAAGCATTTTTAAACGTTTGCAGAATTCCGAGTAAAATGGAAGAGTTCCGAAGCATTTTTAAATGTCAGCAGAATTTCGAGAACAATGGAAGAGTGCCGAAGCATTTTTAAACTTCAGTGGAATTCTGAGAACAATGGAAGAGTTCCGTAGCATTTTTAAACTTCAGAAGAATTCCAGGAACAATGGAAGAGTTCCGAAGCATTTTCAAACGTCAGCAGAATTCCTTGAACAATGAAAGAGTTCGGAAGCATTTTTAAACGTCAGCAGTATTCCGGGAACAATGGAACAGTTCCGAAGAATTTTTAAACGTCAGTGGAATTCCTTGAACAATGAAAGAGATCAGAAGCATTTTTAAACTTCAAAAGAATTCCGGGAACAATGGAAGAGTTCCGAAGCATTTTTAAATGTCAGCAGAATTCCGAGAACAATGGAAGAGTTCCGAAGCATTTTTAAACATCAGCAGAATTCTGGGAACAATGGAAGAGTTCCGAAGCATTTTTAAACTTCAGCGGAATTCCGAGAACAATGGATCAGTTCCGAAGCATTTTTAAACATCAGCAGAATTCCGGGAACAATGGAAGAGTTCCGAAGCATTTTTAAACTTCAGAAGAATTCCAGGAAAAATGGAAGAGTTCCAAAGCATTTTTAAACTTCAGAAGAATTCCAGGAACAATGGAAGAGTTCCGAAGCATTTTTAAACTTCGGCGGATTTCCAATAACAATGGAAGTGTTCCGAAGTATTTTTAAACGCCAGCGTAATTCCGAGAACAGTGGAAGAGTTCCGAAGGATTATTAAATGTCAGCTGAATTCTGAGAACAATGGAAGAGTTCCGAAGCATTTTTAAACGTCAGCGGAATTCCTTGAACAATGAAAGAGATCGGAAGCATTTTTAAACGTCAGCAGAATTTCGGGAACAATGGAAGAGTTCCGAAGCATTTTTAAACGTCTGCAGAATTCCGAGAACAATGGAAGAATTCCGAAGCATTTTTAAACGTCAGCGGAATTCCGAGAACAATGGAAGAGTTCCGAAGAATTTTTAAATGTCAGCGAATTTCGAGAACCATGGAAGAGTTCCGAAGGATTTTTAAACATCAGCGGAATTCCGTGAACATTTTAAGAGTTCCGAAGCATTTTTAAACTTCAGTGGAATTCTGAGAACAATGGAAGAGTTATGTAGCATTTTTAAACTTCAGAAGAATTCCAGTAACAATGGAAGAGTTTCAAAGCAATTTTAAACTTCAGCAGAATTCCGAGAACAATGGAAGAGTTCTGAAGCATTTTTAAACATCAGCAGAATTTCCAGAATAATGGAAGAGTTCCGAAGCATTTTTAAACGTCTGCAGAATTCCGAGAACAATGGAACAGTTCAGAAGCATTTTTAAACTCCGGCGGATTTCCGAGAGCAATGGAAGTGTTCAGAAGCATTTTTAAACTTCAGCGTTATTCTGAGAACAATGGAAGGGTTCAGAAGCATTTTTAAACTTCAGCAGAATTCCGAAAACAATGCAAGAGTTGCAATGCATTTTTAAACGTCAGCAGAATTCCGAGAAAAATGGAAGAGTTCCGAAGCATTTTTAAATGTCAGCAGAATTTCGAGAACAATGGAAGAGTTCCGAAGCATTTTTAAACTTTAGCGGAATTCCGAGAACAATGGATGAGTTCCGAAGCATTTTTAAACATCAGCAGAATTCCGGGAACAATGGAAGAGTTCCGAAGCATTTTTAAACTTCAGAAGAATTCCAGGAACAATGGAAGAGTTCCAAAGCATTTTGAAACTTCAGAAGAATTCCAGGAACAATGGAAGAGTTCCGAAGCATTTTTAAACTTCAGCGGATTTCCGAGAACAATGGAAGAGTTCAGAAGCATTTTTAAACTTCAGCGGAATTCCGAGAACAATGGATGAGTTTCGAAGCATTTTTAAACATCAGCAGAATTCCGGGAACAATGGAAGAGTTCCGAAGCATTTTTAAACTTCAGAAGAATTCCAGGAACAATGGAAGAGTTCCAAAGCATTTTTAAACTTCAGAAGAATTCCAGGAACAATGGAAGAGTTCCGAAGCATTTTTAAACTTTGGCGGATTTCCGAGAACAATGGAAGTGTTCCGAAGTATTTTTAAACTCCAGCGGGATTCCGAGAACAATGGAAGAGTTCCGAAGCATTTTTAAACGTCTGCAGAATTCCGAGAACAATGTAAGAATTACGAAGCATTTTTAAACGTCAGCGGAATTCCAAGAACAATGGAAGAGTTCCGAAGAATTTTTAAATGTCAGCGAATTTCGAGAACCATAGAAGAGTTCTGAAGGATTTTTAAACATCAGCGGAATTCCGTGAACATTGGAAGAGTTCCGAAGCATTTTTAAACTTCAGTGGAATTCTGAGAACAATGGAAGAGTTATGTAGCATTTTTAAACTTCAGAAGAATTCCAGTAACAATGGAAGAGTTTCAAAGCAATTTTAAACTTCAGCAGAATTCCGAGAACAATGGAAGAGTTCTGAAGCATTTTTAAACATCAGCAGAATTTCCAGAATAATGGAAGAGTTCCGAAGCATTTTTAAACGTCTGCAGAATTCCGAGAACAATGGAAGAGTTCCGAAGGATTTTTAAATGTCAGCAGAATTCCCAGAACAATGGAGAGTTCCAAAGGATTTTTAAACGTCAGCGGAATTCCGAGAACAATGGAAGAGTTCAGAAGCATTTTTAAACTTCGGCGGATTTCCGAGAACAATGGAAGTGTTCAGAAGCATTTTTAAACTTCAGCGTAATTCTGAGAACAATGGAAGGGTACAGAAGCATTTTTAAACTTCAGCAGAATTCCGAAAACAACGCAGGAGTTGCAATGCATTTTTAAACGTCAGCAGAATTCCGAGAAAAATGGAAGAGTTCCGAAGCATTTTTAAATGTCAGCAGAATTTCGAGAACAATGGAAGAGTTCCAAAGCATTTTTAAACTTCAGTGGAATTCTGAGAACAATGGAAGAGTTCCGTAGCATTTTTAAACTTCAGAAGAATTCCAGGAACAATGGAAGAGTTCCGAAGCATTTTCAAACGTCAGCAGAATTCCTTGAACAATGAAAGAGTTCGCAAGCATTTTTAAACGTCAGCAGTATTCCGGGAACAATGGAACAGTTCCGAAGAATTTTTAAATGTCAGCAGAATTCCGAGAACAATGGAAGAGTACCGAAGCATTTTTAAACATCAGCAGAATTCTGGGAACAATGGAAGAGTTCCGAAGCATTTTTAAACTTCAGCGGAATTCCGAGAACAATGGATGAGTTCCGAAGCATTTTTAAACATCAGCAGAATTCCGGGAACAATGGAAGAGTTCTGAAGCATTTTTAAATGTCAGCAGAATTCTGAGAACAATGGAAGAGTTCCGAAGCATTTTTAAACATCAGCAGAATTCTGGGAACAATGGAAGAGTTCCGAAGCATTTTTAAACTTCAGCGGAATTCCGAGAACAATGGATGAGTTTCGAAGCATTTTTAAACATCAGCAGAATTCCGGGAACAATGGAAGAGTTCCGAAACATTTTTAAACTTCAGAAGAATTCCAGGAACAATGGAAGAGTTCCAAAGCATTTTGAAACTTCAGAAGAATTCCAGGAACAATGGAAGAGTTCCGAAGCATTTTTAAACTTCAGCGGATTTCCGAGAACAATGGAAGTGTTCCGAAGTATTTTTAAACGCCAGCGGGATTTCGAGAACAATGGAAGTGTTCCGAAGTATTTTTAAATGCCAGCGGGATTTCGAGAACAATGGAAGAGTTCCGAAGCATTTTTAAACTTCAGCGGAATTCCGAGAACAATGGATGAGTTTCGAAGCATTTTTAAACATCAGCAGAATTCCGGGAACAATGGAAGAGTTCCGAAGCATTTTTAAACTTCAGAAGAATTCCAGGAACAATGGAAGAGTTCCAAAGCATTTTTAAACTTCAGAAAAATTCCAGGAACAATGTAAGAGTTCCGAAGCATTTTTAAACTTCGGCGGATTTCCGAGAACAATGGAAGTGTTCCGAAGTATTTTTAAACTCCAGCGGGATTCCGAGAACAATGGAAGAGTTCCGAAGCATTTTTAAACGTCTGCAGAATTCCGAGAACAATGGAAGAATTCCGAAGCATTTTTAAACGTCAGCGGAATTCCAAGAACAATGGAAGAGTTCGGAAGAATTTTTAAATGTCAGCGAATTTCGAGAACCATGGAAGAGTTCTGAAGGATTTTTAAACATCAGCGGAATTCCGTCAACATTGGAAGAGTTCCGAAGCATTTTTAAACTTCAGAAGAATTCCAGGAACAATGGAAGAGTTCCAAAGCATTTTGAAACTTCAGAAGAATTCCAGGAACAATGGAAGAGTTCCGAAGCATTTTTAAACTTCAGCGGATTTCCGAGAACAATGGAAGTGTTCCGAAGTATTTTTAAACGCCAGCGGGATTCCGAGAACAATGGAAGAGTTCCGAAGCATTTTTAAACATTTGCAGAATTCCGAGAACAATGGAAGAGTTCCGTAGCATTTTTAAACTTCAGAAGAATTCCAGGAACAATGGAAGAGTTCCAAAGCATTTTGAAACTTCAGAAGAATTCCAGGAACAATGGAAGAGTTCCGAAGCATTTTTAAACTTCGGCGGAGTTCCGAGAACAATGGAAGTTTTCCGAAGTATTTTTAAACGCCAGCGGGATTCCGAGAACAATGGAAGAGTTCCGAAGCATTTTTAAACGTCTGCAGAATTCCGAGAACAATGGAAGAGTTCCGTAGCATTGTTAAACTTCAGAAGAATTCCAGGAACAATGGAAGAGTTCCGAAGCATTTTTAAACGTCAGCAGAATTCCTTGAACAATGAAAGAGTTCGGAAGCATTTTTAAACGTCAGCAGAATTCCGGGAACAATGGAACAGTTCCGAATAATTTTTAAACGTCAGTGGAATTCCTTGAACAATGAAAGAGATCAGAAGCATTGTTAAACTTCAGAAGAATTCCAGGAACAATGGAAGAGTTCCGAAGCATTTTTAAACGTCAGCAGAATTCCTTGAACAATGAAAGAGTTCGGAAGCATTTTTAAACGTCAGCAGAATTCCGGGAACAATGGAACAGTTCCGAATAATTTTTAAACGTCAGTGGAATTCCTTGAACAATGAAAGAGATCAGAAGCATTTTTAAACTTCAAAAGAATTCCGGGAACAATGGAAGAGTTCCGAAGCATTTTTAAATGTCAGCAGAATTCCGAGAACAATGGAAGAGTTCCGAAGCATTTTTAAACTTCAGAAGAATTCCAGGAACAATGGAAGAATTCCAAAGCATTTTTTAACTTCAGAAGAATTCCAGGAACAATGGAAGAGTTCCGAAGCATTTTTAAACTTCGGCGGATTTCCGAGAACAATGGAAGAATTCCGAAGCATTTTTAAACGTCAGCGGAATTCCGAGAACAATGGAAGAGTTCCGAAGAATTTTTAAATGTCAGCGAATTTCGAGAACCATGGAAGAGTTCCGAAGGATTTTTAAACATCAGCAGAATTCCGTGAACATTGGAAGAGTTCTGAAGCATATTTAAACATCAGCAGAATTTCCAGAATAATGGAAGAGTTCCGAAGCATTTTTAAACGTCTGCAGAATTCCGAGAAAAATGGAAGAGTTCCGAAGGATTTTTAAATGTCAGCAGAATTCCCAGAACAATGGAAGAGTTCAGAAGCATTTTTAAACTCTGGCGGATTTCCGAGAACAATGGAAGTGTTCAGAAGCATTTTTAAACTTCAGCGTAATTTTGAGAACAATGGAAGAGTTCCGAAGCATTTTTAAACGTTTGCAGAATTCCGAGAAAAATGGAAGAGTTCCGAAGCATTTTTAAATGTCAGCAGAATTTCGAGAACAATGGAAGAGTGCCGAAGCATTTTTAAACTTCAGTGGAATTCTGAGAACAATGGAAGAGTTCCGTAGCATTTTTAAACTTCAGAAGAATTCCAGGAACAATGGAAGAGTTCCGAAGCATTTTCAAACGTCAGCAGAATTCCGAGAACAATGGAAGAGTTCCGAAGCATTTTTAAACATCAGCAGAATTCTGGGAACAATGGAAGAGTTCCGAAGCATTTTTAAACTTTAGCGGAATTCCGAGAACAATGGATGAGTTCGGAAGCATTTTTAAACGTCAGCAGAATTCCGGGAACAATGGAACAGTTCCGAAGAATTTTTAAACGTCAGTGGAATTCCTTGAACAATGAAAGAGATCAGAAGCATTTTTAAACTTCAAAAGAATTCCGGGAACAATGGAAGAGTTCCGAAGCATTTTTAAATGTCAGCAGAATTCCGAGAACAATGGAAGAGTTCCGAAGCATTTTTAAACATCAGCAGAATTCTGGGAACAATGGAAGAGTTCCGAAGCATTTTTAAACTTCAGCGGAATTCCGAGAACAATGGATCAGTTCCGTAGCATTTTTAAACATCAGCAGAATTCCGGGAACAATGGAAGAGTTCCGAAGCATTTTTAAACTTCAGAAGAATTCCAGGAACAATGGAAGAGTTCCAAAGCATTTTTAAACTTCAGAAGAATTCCAGGAACAATGGAAGAGTTCCAAAGCATTTTTAAACTTCGGCGGATTTCCAATAACAATGGAAGTGTTCCGAAGTATTTTTAAACGCCAGCGTAATTCCGAGAACAGTGGAAGAGTTCCGAAGGATTATTAAATGTCAGCTGAATTCTGAGAACAATGGAAGAGTTCCGAAGCATTTTTAAACGTCAGCGGAATTCCTTGAACAATGAAAGAGATCGGAAGCATTTTTAAACGTCAGCAGAATTTCGGGTACAATGGAAGAGTTCCGAAGCATTTTTAAACGTCTGCAGAATTCCGAGAACAATGGAAGAATTCCGAAGCATTTTTAAACGTCAGCGGAATTCCGAGAACAATGGAAGAGTTCCGAAGAATTTTTAAATGTCAGCGAATTTCGAGAACCATGGAAGAGTTCCGAAGGATTTTTAAACATCAGCGGAATTCCGTGAACATTTTAAGAGTTCCGAAGCATTTTTAAACTTCAGTGGAATTCTGAGAACAATGGAAGAGTTATGTAGCATTTTTAAACTTCAGAAGAATTCCAGGAACAATGGAAGAGTTCCGAAGCATTTTCAAATGTCAGCAGAATTCCTTGAACAATGAAAGAGTTCCGAAGCATTTTTAAACGTCAGCAGTATTCCGGGAACAATGGAACAGTTCCGAAGAATTTTTAAACGTCAGTGGAATTCCTTGAACAATGAAAGAGATCAGATGCATTTTTAAACTTCAAAAGAATTCCGGGAACAATGGAAGAGTTCCGAAGCATTTTTAAATGTCAGCAGAATCCCGAGAACAATGGAAGAGTTCCGAAGCATTTTTAAACTTCAGAAGAATTCCAGGAACAATGGAAGAATTCCAAAGCATTTTTTAACTTCAGAAGAATTCCAGGAACAATGGAAGAGTTCCGAAGCATTTTTAAACTTCGGCGGATTTCCGAGAACAATGGAAGAATTCCGAAGCATTTTTAAACGTCAGCGGAATTCCGAGAACAATGGAAGAGTTCCGAAGAATTTTTAAATGTCAGCGAATTTCGAGAACCATGGAAGAGTTCCGAAGGATTTTTAAACATCAGCAGAATTCCGTGAACATTGGAAGAGTTCTGAAGCATATTTAAACATCAGCAGAATTTCCAGAATAATGGAAGAGTTCCGAAGCATTTTTAAACGTCTGCAGAATTCCGAGAAAAATGGAAGAGTTCTGAAGGATTTTTAAATGTCAGCAGAATTCCCAGAACAATGGAAGAGTTCAGAAGCATTTTTAAACTCTGGCGGATTTCCGAGAACAATGGAAGTGTTCAGAAGCATTTTTAAACTTCAGCGTAATTTTGAGAACAATGGAAGAGTTCCGAAGCATTTTTAAACGTTTGCAGAATTCCGAGAAAAATGGAAGAGTTCCGAAGCATTTTTAAATGTCAGCAGAATTTCGAGAACAATGGAAGAGTGCCGAAGCATTTTTAAACTTCAGTGGAATTCTGAGAACAATGGAAGAGTTCCGTAGCATTTTTAAACTTCAGAAGAATTCCAGGAACAATGGAAGAGTTCCGAAGCATTTTCAAACGTCAGCAGAATTCCTTGAACAATGAAAGAGTTCGGAAGCATTTTTAAACGTCAGCAGTATTCCGGGAACAATGGAACAGTTCCGAAGAATTTTTAAACGTCAGTGGAATTCCTTGAACAATGAAAGAGATCAGAAGCATTTTTAAACTTCAAAAGAATTCCGGGAACAATGGAAGAGTTCCGAAGCATTTTTAAATGTCAGCAGAATTCCGAGAACAATGGAAGAGTTCCGAAGCATTTTTAAACATCAGCAGAATTCTGGGAACAATGGAAGAGTTCCGAAGCATTTTTAAACTTTAGCGGAATTCCGAGAACAATGGATGAGTTCGGAAGCATTTTTAAACGTCAGCAGAAATCCGGGAACAATGGAACAGTTCCGAAGAATTTTTAAACGTCAGTGGAATTCCTTGAACAATGAAAGAGATCAGAAGCATTTTTAAACTTCAAAAGAATTCCGGGAACAATGGAAGAGTTCCGAAGCATTTTTAAATGTCAGCAGAATTCCGAGAACAATGGAAGAGTTCCGAAGCATTTTTAAACATCAGCAGAATTCTGGGAACAATGGAAGAGTTCCGAAGCATTTTTAAACTTCAGCGGAATTCCGAGAACAATGGATCAGTTCCGAAGCATTTTTAAACATCAGCAGAATTCCGGGAACAATGGAAGAGTTCCGAAGCATTTTTAAACTTCAGAAGAATTCCAGGAACAATGGAAGAGTTCCAAAGCATTTTTAAACTTCAGAAGAATTCCAGGAACAATGGAAGAGTTCCAAAGCATTTTTAAACTTCAGCGGATTTCCGAGAACAATGGAAGAGTTCCGAAGCATTTTTAAACTTCAGCGGGATTCCGAGAACAATGGAAGAGTTCCGAAGCATTTTTAAACGTCTGCAGAATTCCGAGAACAATGTAAGAATTCCAAAGCATTTTTAAACGTCAGCGGAATTCCAAGAACAATGGAAGAGTTCCGAAGAATTTTTAAATGTCAGCGAATTTCGAGAACCATGGAAGAGTTCTGAAGGATTTTTAAACATCAGCGGAATTCCGTGAACATTGGAAGAGTTCCGAAGCATTTTTAAACTTCAGTGGAATTCTGAGAACAATGGAAGAGTTATGTAGCATTTTTAAACTTCAGAAGAATTCCAGTAACAATGGAAGAGTTTCAAAGCATTTTTAAACGTCTGCAGAATTCCGAGAACAATGGAAGAGTTCCGAAGGATTTTTAAATGTCAGCAGAATTCCCAGAACAATGGAGAGTTCCAAAGGATTTTTAAACGTCAGCGGAATTCCGAGAACAATGGAAGAGTTCAGAAGCATTTTTAAACTTCGGCGGATTTCCGAGAACAATGGAAGTGTTCAGAAGCATTTTTAAACTTCAGCGT
The DNA here is from genome assembly GCF_046119375.1 of Phyllobates terribilis. NCBI lineage: Eukaryota > Metazoa > Chordata > Amphibia > Anura > Dendrobatidae > Phyllobates > Phyllobates terribilis. The sequence continues at coordinate 554,003,453 of NW_027362762.1, forward strand.
AATTCTTAGAACAATGGAAGGGTTCAGAAGCATTTTTAAACTTCAGCAGAATTCCGAAAACAACGCAGGAGTTGCAATGCATTTTTAAACGTCAGCAGAATTCCGAGAAAAATGGAAGAGTTCCGAAGCATTTTTAAATGTCAGCAGAATTTCGAGAACAATGGAAGAGTTCCAAAGCATTTTTAAACTTCAGTGGAATTCTGAGAACAATGGAAGAGTTCCGTAGCATTTTTAAACTTCAGAAGAATTCCAGGAACAATGGAAGAGTTCCGAAGAATTTTCAAACGTCAGCAGAATTCCTTGAACAATGAAAGAGTTCGGAAGCATTTTTAAACGTCAGCAGTATTCCGGGAACAATGGAACAGTTCCGAAGAATTTTTAAACGTCAGTGGAATTCCTTGAACAATGAAAGAGATCAGAAGCATTTTTAAATGTCAGCAGAATTCCGAGAACAATGGAAGAGCACCGAAGCATTTTTAAACATCAGCAGAATTCTGGGAACAATGGAAGAGTTCCGAAGCATTTTTAAACTTCAGCGGAATTCCGAGAACAATGGATGAGTTCCGAAGCATTTTTAAACATCAGCAGAATTCCGGGAACAATGGAAGAGTTCTGAAGCATTTTTAAATGTCAGCAGAATTCTGAGAACAATGGAAGAGTTCCGAAGCATTTTTAAACATCAGCAGAATTCTGGGAACAATGGAAGAGTTCCGAAGCATTTTTGAACTTCAGCGGAATTCCGAGAACAATGGATGAGTTTCGAAGCATTTTTAAACATCAGCAGAATTCCGGGAACAATGGAAGAGTTCCGAAGCATTTTTAAACTTCAGAAGAATTCCAGGAACAATGGAAGAGTTCCAAAGCATTTTGAAACTTCAGAAGAATTCCAGGAACAATGGAAGAGTTCCGAAGCATTTTTAAACTTCAGCGGATTTCCGAGAACAATGGAAGTGTTCCGAAGTATTTTTAAACGCCAGCGGGATTTCGAGAACAATGGAAGTGTTCTGAAGTATTTTTAAACGCCAGCGGGATTTCGAGAACAATGGAAGAGTTCCGAAGCATTTTTAAACTTCAGCGGAATTCCGAGAACAATGGATGAGTTTCGAAGCATTTTTAAACATCAGCAGAATTCCGGGAACAATGGAAGAGTTCCAAAGCATTTTTAAACTTCAGAAGAATTCCAGGAACAATGGAAGAGTTCCAAAGCAATTTTAAACTTCAGAAAAATTCCAGGAACAATGTAAGAGTTCCGAAGCATTTTTAAACTTCGGCGGATTTCCGAGAACAATGGAAGTGTTCCGAAGTATTTTTAAACTCCAGCGGGATTCCGAGAACAATGGAAGAGTTCCGAAGCATTTTTAAACATCAGCAGAATTCTGGGAACAATGGAAGAGTTCCGAAGCATTTTTAAACTTCAGCGGAATTCCGAGAACAATGGATCAGTTCCGTAGCATTTTTAAACATCAGCAGAATTCCGGGAACAATGGAAGAGTTCCGAAGCATTTTTAAACTTCAGAAGAATTCCAGGAACAATGGAAGAGTTCCAAAGCATTTTTAAACTTCAGAAGAATTCCAGGAACAATGGAAGAGTTCCAAAGCATTTTTAAACTTCGGCGGATTTCCAATAACAATGGAAGTGTTCCGAAGTATTTTTAAACGCCAGCGTAATTCCGAGAACAGTGGAAGAGTTCCGAAGGATTATTAAATGTCAGCTGAATTCTGAGAACAATGGAAGAGTTCCGAAGCATTTTTAAACGTCAGCGGAATTCCTTGAACAATGAAAGAGATCGGAAGCATTTTTAAACGTCAGCAGAATTTCGGGTACAATGGAAGAGTTCCGAAGCATTTTTAAACGTCTGCAGAATTCCGAGAACAATGGAAGAATTCCGAAGCATTTTTAAACGTCAGCGGAATTCCGAGAACAATGGAAGAGTTCCGAAGAATTTTTAAATGTCAGCGAATTTCGAGAACCATGGAAGAGTTCCGAAGGATTTTTAAACATCAGCGGAATTCCGTGAACATTTTAAGAGTTCCGAAGCATTTTTAAACTTCAGTGGAATTCTGAGAACAATGGAAGAGTTATGTAGCATTTTTAAACTTCAGAAGAATTCCAGGAACAATGGAAGAGTTCCGAAGCATTTTCAAATGTCAGCAGAATTCCTTGAACAATGAAAGAGTTCCGAAGCATTTTTAAACGTCAGCAGTATTCCGGGAACAATGGAACAGTTCCGAAGAATTTTTAAACGTCAGTGGAATTCCTTGAACAATGAAAGAGATCAGATGCATTTTTAAACTTCAAAAGAATTCCGGGAACAATGGAAGAGTTCCGAAGCATTTTTAAATGTCAGCAGAATCCCGAGAACAATGGAAGAGTTCCGAAGCATTTTTAAACTTCAGAAGAATTCCAGGAACAATGGAAGAATTCCAAAGCATTTTTTAACTTCAGAAGAATTCCAGGAACAATGGAAGAGTTCCGAAGCATTTTTAAACTTCGGCGGATTTCCGAGAACAATGGAAGAATTCCGAAGCATTTTTAAACGTCAGCGGAATTCCGAGAACAATGGAAGAGTTCCGAAGAATTTTTAAATGTCAGCGAATTTCGAGAACCATGGAAGAGTTCCGAAGGATTTTTAAACATCAGCAGAATTCCGTGAACATTGGAAGAGTTCTGAAGCATATTTAAACATCAGCAGAATTTCCAGAATAATGGAAGAGTTCCGAAGCATTTTTAAACGTCTGCAGAATTCCGAGAAAAATGGAAGAGTTCTGAAGGATTTTTAAATGTCAGCAGAATTCCCAGAACAATGGAAGAGTTCAGAAGCATTTTTAAACTCTGGCGGATTTCCGAGAACAATGGAAGTGTTCAGAAGCATTTTTAAACTTCAGCGTAATTTTGAGAACAATGGAAGAGTTCCGAAGCATTTTTAAACGTTTGCAGAATTCCGAGAAAAATGGAAGAGTTCCGAAGCATTTTTAAATGTCAGCAGAATTTCGAGAACAATGGAAGAGTGCCGAAGCATTTTTAAACTTCAGTGGAATTCTGAGAACAATGGAAGAGTTCCGTAGCATTTTTAAACTTCAGAAGAATTCCAGGAACAATGGAAGAGTTCCGAAGCATTTTCAAACGTCAGCAGAATTCCTTGAACAATGAAAGAGTTCGGAAGCATTTTTAAACGTCAGCAGTATTCCGGGAACAATGGAACAGTTCCGAAGAATTTTTAAACGTCAGTGGAATTCCTTGAACAATGAAAGAGATCAGAAGCATTTTTAAACTTCAAAAGAATTCCGGGAACAATGGAAGAGTTCCGAAGCATTTTTAAATGTCAGCAGAATTCCGAGAACAATGGAAGAGTTCCGAAGCATTTTTAAACATCAGCAGAATTCTGGGAACAATGGAAGAGTTCCGAAGCATTTTTAAACTTTAGCGGAATTCCGAGAACAATGGATGAGTTCGGAAGCATTTTTAAACGTCAGCAGAATTCCGGGAACAATGGAACAGTTCCGAAGAATTTTTAAACGTCAGTGGAATTCCTTGAACAATGAAAGAGATCAGAAGCATTTTTAAACTTCAAAAGAATTCCGGGAACAATGGAAGAGTTCCGAAGCATTTTTAAATGTCAGCAGAATTCCGAGAACAATGGAAGAGTTCCGAAGCATTTTTAAACATCAGCAGAATTCTGGGAACAATGGAAGAGTTCCGAAGCATTTTTAAACTTCAGCGGAATTCCGAGAACAATGGATCAGTTCCGAAGCATTTTTAAACATCAGCAGAATTCCGGGAACAATGGAAGAGTTCCGAAGCATTTTTAAACTTCAGAAGAATTCCAGGAACAATGGAAGAGTTCCAAAGCATTTTTAAACTTCAGAAGAATTCCAGGAACAATGGAAGAGTTCCAAAGCATTTTTAAACTTCGGCGGATTTCCAATAACAATGGAAGTGTTCCGAAGTATTTTTAAACGCCAGCGTAATTCCGAGAACAGTGGAAGAGTTCCAAAGGATTATTAAATGTCAGCTGAATTCTGAGAACAATGGAAGAGTTCCGAAGCATTTTTAAACGTCAGCGGAATTCCTTGAACAATGAAAGAGATCGGAAGCATTTTTAAACGTCAGCAGAATTTCGGGTACAATGGAAGAGTTCCGAAGCATTTTTAAACGTCTGCAGAATTCCGAGAACAATGGAAGAATTCCGAAGCATTTTTAAACGTCAGCGGAATTCCGAGAACAATGGAAGAGTTCCGAAGAATTTTTAAATGTCAGCGAATTTCGAGAACCATGGAAGAGTTCCGAAGGATTTTTAAACATCAGCGGAATTCCGTGAACATTTTAAGAGTTCCGAAGCATTTTTAAACTTCAGTGGAATTCTGAGAACAATGGAAGAGTTATGTAGCATTTTTAAACTTCAGAAGAATTCCAGGAACAATGGAAGAGTTCCGAAGCATTTTCAAATGTCAGCAGAATTCCTTGAACAATGAAAGAGTTCCGAAGCATTTTTAAACGTCAGCAGTATTCCGGGAACAATGGAACAGTTCCGAAGAATTTTTAAACGTCAGTGGAATTCCTTGAACAATGAAAGAGATCAGATGCATTTTTAAACTTCAAAAGAATTCCGGGAACAATGGAAGAGTTCCGAAGCATTTTTAAATGTCAGCAGAATCCCGAGAACAATGGAAGAGTTCCCAAGCATTTTTAAACATCAGCAGAATTCTGGGAACAATGGAAGAGTTCCGAAGCATTTTTAAACTTTAGCGGAATTCCGAGAACAATGGATGAGTTCCGAAGCATTTTTAAACATCCGCAGAATTCCGGGAACAATGGAAGAGTTCCGAAGCATTTTTAAACTTCAGAAGAATTCCAGGAACAATGTAAGAGTTCCAAAGCAATTTTAAACTTCAGAAAAATTCCAGGAACAATGTAAGAGTTCCGAAGCATTTTTAAACTTCGGCGGATTTCCGAGAACAATGGAAGTGTTCCGAAGTATTTTTAAACTCCAGCGGGATTCCGAGAACAATGGAAGAGTTCCGAAGCATTTTTAAACATCAGCAGAATTCTGGGAACAATGGAAGAGTTCCGAAGCATTTTTAAACTTCAGCGGAATTCCGAGAACAATGGATCAGTTCCGTAGCATTTTTAAACATCAGCAGAATTCCGGGAACAATGGAAGAGTTCCGAAGCATTTTTAAACTTCAGAAGAATTCCAGGAACAATGGAAGAGTTCCAAAGCATTTTTAAACTTCAGAAGAATTCCAGGAACAATGGAAGAGTTCCAAAGCATTTTTAAACTTCGGCGGATTTCCAATAACAATGGAAGTGTTCCGAAGTATTTTTAAACGCCAGCGTAATTCCGAGAACAGTGGAAGAGTTCCGAAGGATTATTAAATGTCAGCTGAATTCTGAGAACAATGGAAGAGTTCCGAAGCATTTTTAAACGTCAGCGGAATTCCTTGAACAATGAAAGAGATCGGAAGCATTTTTAAACGTCAGCAGAATTTCGGGTACAATGGAAGAGTTCCGAAGCATTTTTAAACGTCTGCAGAATTCCGAGAACAATGGAAGAATTCCGAAGCATTTTTAAACGTCAGCGGAATTCCGAGAACAATGGAAGAGTTCCGAAGAATTTTTAAATGTCAGCGAATTTCGAGAACCATGGAAGAGTTCCGAAGGATTTTTAAACATCAGCGGAATTCCGTGAACATTTTAAGAGTTCCGAAGCATTTTTAAACTTCAGTGGAATTCTGAGAACAATGGAAGAGTTATGTAGCATTTTTAAACTTCAGAAGAATTCCAGGAACAATGGAAGAGTTCCGAAGCATTTTCAAATGTCAGCAGAATTCCTTGAACAATGAAAGAGTTCCGAAGCATTTTTAAACGTCAGCAGTATTCCGGGAACAATGGAACAGTTCCGAAGAATTTTTAAACGTCAGTGGAATTCCTTGAACAATGAAAGAGATCAGATGCATTTTTAAACTTCAAAAGAATTCCGGGAACAATGGAAGAGTTCCGAAGCATTTTTAAATGTCAGCAGAATCCCGAGAACAATGGAAGAGTTCCGAAGCATTTTTAAACTTCAGAAGAATTCCAGGAACAATGGAAGAATTCCAAAGCATTTTTTAACTTCAGAAGAATTCCAGGAACAATGGAAGAGTTCCGAAGCATTTTTAAACTTCTGCGGATTTCCGAGAACAATGGAAGAATTCCGAAGCATTTTTAAACGTCAGCGGAATTCCGAGAACAATGGAAGAGTTCCGAAGAATTTTTAAATGTCAGCGAATTTCGAGAACCATGGAAGAGTTCCGAAGGATTTTTAAACATCAGCAGAATTCCGTGAACATTGGAAGAGTTCTGAAGCATATTTAAACATCAGCAGAATTTCCAGAATAATGGAAGAGTTCCGAAGCATTTTTAAACGTCTGCAGAATTCCGAGAAAAATGGAAGAGTTCTGAAGGATTTTTAAATGTCAGCAGAATTCCCAGAACAATGGAAGAGTTCAGAAGCATTTTTAAACTCTGGCGGATTTCCGAGAACAATGGAAGTGTTCAGAAGCATTTTTAAACTTCAGCGTAATTTTGAGAACAATGGAAGAGTTCCGAAGCATTTTTAAACGTTTGCAGAATTCCGAGAAAAATGGAAGAGTTCCGAAGCATTTTTAAATGTCAGCAGAATTTCGAGAACAATGGAAGAGTGCCGAAGCATTTTTAAACTTCAGTGGAATTCTGAGAACAATGGAAGAGTTCCGTAGCATTTTTAAACTTCAGAAGAATTCCAGGAACAATGGAAGAGTTCCGAAGCATTTTCAAACGTCAGCAGAATTCCTTGAACAATGAAAGAGTTCGGAAGCATTTTTAAACGTCAGCAGTATTCCGGGAACAATGGAACAGTTCCGAAGAATTTTTAAACGTCAGTGGAATTCCTTGAACAATGAAAGAGATCAGAAGCATTTTTAAACTTCAAAAGAATTCCGGGAACAATGGAAGAGTTCCGAAGCATTTTTAAATGTCAGCAGAATTCCGAGAACAATGGAAGAGTTCCGAAGCATTTTTAAACATCAGCAGAATTCTGGGAACAATGGAAGAGTTCCGAAGCATTTTTAAACTTTAGCGGAATTCCGAGAACAATGGATGAGTTCGGAAGCATTTTTAAACGTCAGCAGAATTCCGGGAACAATGGAACAGTTCCGAAGAATTTTTAAACGTCAGTGGAATTCCTTGAACAATGAAAGAGATCAGAAGCATTTTTAAACTTCAAAAGAATTCCGGGAACAATGGAAGAGTTCCGAAGCATTTTTAAATGTCAGCAGAATTCCGAGAACAATGGAAGAGTTCCGAAGCATTTTTAAACATCAGCAGAATTCTGGGAACAATGGAAGAGTTCCGAAGCATTTTTAAACTTCAGCAGAATTCCGAGAACAATGGATCAGTTCCGAAGCATTTTTAAACATCAGCAGAATTCCGGGAACAATGGAAGAGTTCCGAAGCATTTTTAAACTTCAGAAGAATTCCAGGAACAATGGAAGAGTTCCAAAGCATTTTTAAACTTCAGAAGAATTCCAGGAACAATGGAAGAGTTCCAAAGCATTTTTAAACTTCGGCGGATTTCCAATAACAATGGAAGTGTTCCGAAGTATTTTTAAACGCCAGCGTAATTCCGAGAACAGTGGAAGAGTTCCGAAGGATTATTAAATGTCAGCTGAATTCTGAGAACAATGGAAGAGTTCCGAAGCATTTTTAAACGTCAGCGGAATTCCTTGAACAATGAAAGAGATCGGAAGCATTTTTAAACGTCAGCAGAATTTCGGGTACAATGGAAGAGTTCCGAAGCATTTTTAAACGTCTGCAGAATTCCGAGAACAATGGAAGAATTCCGAAGCATTTTTAAACGTCAGCGGAATTCCGAGAACAATGGAAGAGTTCCGAAGAATTTTTAAATGTCAGCGAATTTCGAGAACCATGGAAGAGTTCCGAAGGATTTTTAAACATCAGCGGAATTCCGTGAACATTTTAAGAGTTCCGAAGCATTTTTAAACTTCAGTGGAATTCTGAGAACAATGGAAGAGTTATGTAGCATTTTTAAACTTCAGAAGAATTCCAGGAACAATGGAAGAGTTCCGAAGCATTTTCAAATGTCAGCAGAATTCCTTGAACAATGAAAGAGTTCCGAAGCATTTTTAAACGTCAGCAGTATTCCGGGAACAATGGAACAGTTCCGAAGAATTTTTAAACGTCAGTGGAATTCCTTGAACAATGAAAGAGATCAGATGCATTTTTAAACTTCAAAAGAATTCCGGGAACAATGGAAGAGTTCCGAAGCATTTTTAAATGTCAGCAGAATCCCGAGAACAATGGAAGAGTTCCCAAGCATTTTTAAACATCAGCAGAATTCTGGGAACAATGGAAGAGTTCCGAAGCATTTTTAAACTTTAGCGGAATTCCGAGAACAATGGATGAGTTCCGAAGCATTTTTAAACATCAGCAGAATTCCGGGAACAATGGAAGAGTTCCGAAGCATTTTTAAACTTCAGAAGAATTCCAGGAACAATGGAAGAGTTCCAAAGCATTTTGAAACTTCAGAAGAATTCCAGGAACAATGGAAGAGTTCCGAAGCATTTTTAAACTTCAGCGGATTTCCGAGAACAATGGAAGAGTTCCAAAGCATTTTTAAACTTCAGCGGAATTCCGAGAACAATGGATGAGTTTCGAAGCATTTTTAAACATCAGCAGAATTCCGGGAACAATGGAAGAGTTCCGAAGCATTTTTAAACTTCAGAAGAATTCCAGGAACAATGGAAGAGTTCCAAAGCATTTTTAAACTTCAGAAGAATTCCAGGAACAATGGAAGAGTTCCGAAGCATTTTTAAACTTCGGCGGATTTCCGAGAACAATGGAAGTGTTCCGAAGTATTTTTAAACTCCAGCGGGATTCCGAGAACAATGGAAGAGTTCCGAAGCATTTTTAAACGTCTGCAGAATTCCGAGAACAATGTAAGAATTCCAAAGCATTTTTAAACGTCAGCGGAATTCCAAGAACAATGGAAGAGTTCCGAAGAATTTTTAAATGTCAGCGAATTTTGAGAACCATGGAAGAGTTCTGAAGGATTTTTAAACATCAACGGAATTCCGTGAACATTGGAAGAGTTCCGAAGCATTTTTAAACTTCAGTGGAATTCTGAGAACAATGGAAGAGTTATGTAGCATTTTTAAACTTCAGAAGAATTCCAGTAACAATGGAAGAGTTTCAAAGCATTTTTAAACGTCTGCAGAATTCCGAGAACAATGGAAGAGTTCCGAAGGATTTTTAAATGTCAGCAGAATTCCCAGAACAATGGAGAGTTCCAAAGGATTTTTAAACGTCAGCGGAATTCCGAGAACAATGGAAGAGTTCAGAAGCATTTTTAAACTTCGGCGGATTTCCGAGAACAATGGAAGTGTTCAGAAGCATTTTTAAACTTCAGCGTAATTCTGAGAACAATGGAAGGGTTCAGAAGCATTTTTAAACTTCAGCAGAATTCCGAAAACAACGCAGGAGTTGCAATGCATTTTTAAACGTCAGCAGAATTCCGAGAAAAATGGAAGAGTTCCGAAGCATTTTTAAATGTCAGCAGAATTTCGAGAACAATGGAAGAGTTCCAAAGCATTTTTAAACTTCAGTGGAATTCTGAGAACAATGGAAGAGTTCCGTAGCATTTTTAAACTTCAGAAGAATTCCAGGAACAATGGAAGAGTTCCGAAGCATTTTCAAACGTCAGCAGAATTCCTTGAACAATGAAAGAGTTCGGAAGCATTTTTAAACGTCAGCAGTATTCCGGGAACAATGGAACAGTTCCGAAGAATTTTTAAACGTCAGTGGAATTCCTTGAACAATGAAAGAGATCAGAAGCATTTTTAAACTTCAAAAGAATTCCGGGAACAATGGAAGAGTTCCGAAGCATTTTTAAATGTCAGCAGAATTCCGAGAACAATGGAAGAGCACCGAAGCATTTTTAAACATCAGCAGAATTCTGGGAACAATGGAAGAGTTCCGAAGCATTTTTAAACTTCAGCGGAATTCCGAGAACAATGGATGAGTTCCGAAGCATTTTTAAACATCAGCAGAATTCCGGGAACAATGGAAGAGTTCTGTAAGCATTTTTAAATGTCAGCAGAATTCTGAGAACAATGGAAGAGTTCCGAAGCATTTTTAAACATCAGCAGAATTCTGGGAACAATGGAAGAGTTCCGAAGCATTTTTGAACTTCAGCGGAATTCCGAGAACAATGGATGAGTTTCGAAGCATTTTTAAACATCAGCAGAATTCCGGGAACAATGGAAGAGTTCCGAAGCATTTTTAAACTTCAGAAGAATTCCAGGAACAATGGAAGAGTTCCAAAGCATTTTGAAACTTCAGAAGAATTCCAGGAACAATGGAAGAGTTCCGAAGCATTTTTAAACTTCAGCGGATTTCCGAGAACAATGGAAGTGTTCCGAAGTATTTTTAAACGCCAGCGGGATTTCGAGAACAATGGAAGTGTTCTGAAGTATTTTTAAACGCCAGCGGGATTTCGAGAACAATGGAAGAGTTCCGAAGCATTTTTAAACTTCAGCGGAATTCCGAGAACAATGGATGAGTTTCGAAGCATTTTTAAACATCAGCAGAATTCCGGGAACAATGGAAGAGTTCCGAAGCATTTTTAAACTTCAGAAGAATTCCAGGAACAATGGAAGAGTTCCAAAGCAATTTTAAACTTCAGAAAAATTCCAGGAACAATGTAAGAGTTCCGAAGCATTTTTAAACTTCGGCGGATTTCCGAGAACAATGGAAGTGTTCCGAAGTATTTTTAAACTCCAGCGGGATTCCGAGAACAATGGAAGAGTTCCGAAGCATTTTTAAACGTCTGCAGAATTCCGAGAACAATGGAAGAATTCCGAAGCATTTTTAAACTTCAGCGGAATTCCAAGAACAATGGAAGAGTTCGGAAGAATTTTTAAATGTCAGCGAATTTCGAGAACCATGGAAGAGTTCTGAAGGATTTTTAAACATCAGCGGAATTCCGTCAACATTGGAAGAGTTCCGAAGCATTTTTAAACTTCAGAAGAATTCCAGGAACAATGGAAGAGTTCCAAAGCATTTTGAAACTTCAGAAGAATTCCAGGAACAATGGAAGAGTTCCGAAGCATTTTTAAACTTCAGCGGATTTCCGAGAACAATGGAAGTGTTCCGAAGTATTTTTAAACGCCAGCGGGATTCCGAGAACAATGGAAGAGTTCCGAAGCATTTTTAAACATTTGCAGAATTCCGAGAACAATGGAAGAGTTCCGTAGCATTTTTAAACTTCAGAAGAATTCCAGGAACAATGGAAGAGTTCCAAAGCATTTTGAAACTTCAGAAGAATTCCAGGAACAATGGAAGAGTTCCGTAGCATTTTTAAACTTCGGCGGAGTTCCGAGAACAATGGAAGTTTTCCGAAGTATTTTTAAACGCCAGCGGGATTCCGAGAACAATGGAAGAGTTCCGAAGCATTTTTAAACGTCTGCAGAATTCCGAGAACAATGGAAGAGTTCCGTAGCATTGTTAAACTTCAGAAGAATTCCAGGAACAATGGAAGAGTTCCGAAGCATTTTTAAACGTCAGCAGAATTCCTTGAACAATGAAAGAGTTCGGAAGCATTTTTAAACGTCAGCAGAATTCCGGGAACAATGGAACAGTTCCGAATAATTTTTAAACGTCAGTGGAATTCCTTGAACAATGAAAGAGATCAGAAGCATTTTTAAACTTCAAAAGAATTCCGGGAACAATGGAAGAGTTCCGAAGCATTTTTAAATGTCAGCAGAATTCCGAGAACAATGGAAGAGTTCCGAAGCATTTTTAAACATCAGCAGAATTCTGGGAACAATGGAAGAGTTCCGAAGCATTTTTAAACTTCAGCGGAATTCCGAGAACAATGGATGAGTTCCGAAGCATTTTTAAACATCAGCAGAATTCCGGGAACAATGGAAGAGTTCCGAAGCATTTTTAAACTTCAGAAGAATTCCAGGAACAATGGAAGAATTCCAAAGCATTTTTTAACTTCAGAAGAATTCCAGGAACAATGGAAGAGTTCCGAAGCATTTTTAAACTTCGGCGGATTTCCGAGAACAATGGAAGAGTTCCGAAGCATTTTTAAACGTCAGCGGAATTCCTTGAACAATGAAAGAGATCGGAAGCATTTTTAAACGTCAGCAGAATTTCGGGAACAAAGGAAGAGTTTCGAAGCATTTTTAAACATCTGCAGAATTCCGAGAACAATGGAAGAATTCCGAAGCATTTTTAAACGTCAGCGGAATTCCGAGAACAATGGAAGAGTTCCGAAGAATTTTTAAATGTCAGCGAATTTCGAGAACCATGGAAGAGTTCCGAAGGATTTTTAAACATCAGCAGAATTCCGTGAACATTGGAAGAGTTCTGAAGCATATTTAAACATCAGCAGAATTTCCAGATTAATGGAAGAGTTCCGAAGCATTTTTAAACGTCTGCAGAATTCCGAGAACAATGGAAGAGTTCCGAAGGATTTTTAAATGTCAGCAGAATTCCCAGAACAATGGAAGAGTTCAGAAGCATTTTTAAACTCTGGCGGATTTCCGAGAACAATGGAAGTGTTCAGAAGCATTTTTAAACTTCAGCGTAATTCTGAGAACAATGGAAGAGTTCCGAAGCATTTTTAAACGTTTGCAGAATTCCGAGAAAAATGGAAGAGTTCCGAAGCATTTTTAAATGTCAGCAGAATTTCGAGAACAATGGAAGAGTGCCGAAGCATTTTTAAACTTCAGTGGAATTCTGAGAACAATGGAAGAGTTCCGTAGCATTTTTAAACTTCAGAAGAATTCCAGGAACAATGGAAGAGTTCCGAAGTATTTTCAAACGTCAGCAGAATTCCTTGAACAATGAAAGAGTTCGGAAGCATTTTTAAACGTCAGCAGTATTCCGGGAACAATGGAACAGTTCCGAAGAATTTTTAAACGTCAGTGGAATTCCTTGAACAATGAAAGAGATCAGAAGCATTTTTAAACTTCAAAAGAATTCCGGGAACAATGGAAGAGTTCCGAAGCATTTTTAAATGTCAGCAGAATTCTGGGAACAATGGAAGAGTTCCGAAGCATTTTTAAACTTTAGCGGAATTCCGAGAACAATGGATGAGTTCCGAAGCATTTTTAAACATCAGCAGAATTCCGGGAACAATGGAAGAGTTCCGAAGCATTTTTAAACTTCAGAAGAATTCCAGGAACAATGGAAGAGTTCCAAAGCATTTTGAAACTTCAGAAGAATTCCAGGAACAATGGAAGAGTTCCGAAGCATTTTTAAACTTCAGCGGATTTCCGAGAACAATGGAAGAGTTCCGAAGCATTTTTAAACTTCAGCGGAATTCCGAGAACAATGGATGAGTTTCGAAGCATTTTTAAACATCAGCAGAATTCCGGGAACAATGGAAGAGTTCCGAAGCATTTTTAAACTTCAGAAGAATTCCAGGAACAATGGAAGAGTTCCAAAGCATTTTTAAACTTCAGAAGAATTCCAGGAACAATGGAAGAGTTCCGAAGCATTTTTAAACTTCGGCGGATTTCCGAGAACAATGGAAGTGTTCCGAAGTATTTTTAAACTCCAGCGGGATTCCGAGAACAATGGAAGAGTTCCGAAGCATTTTTAAACGTCTGCAGAATTCCGAGAACAATGTAAGAATTCCAAAGCATTTTTAAACGTCAGCGGAATTCCAAGAACAATGGAAGAGTTCCGAAGAATTTTTAAATGTCAGCGAATTTTGAGAACCATGGAAGAGTTCTGAAGGATTTTTAAACATCAACGGAATTCCGTGAACATTGGAAGAGTTCCGAAGCATTTTTAAACTTCAGTGGAATTCTGAGAACAATGGAAGAGTTATGTAGCATTTTTAAACTTCAGAAGAATTCCAGTAACAATGGAAGAGTTTCAAAGCATTTTTAAACGTCTGCAGAATTCCGAGAACAATGGAAGAGTTCCGAAGGATTTTTAAATGTCAGCAGAATTCCCAGAACAATGGAGAGTTCCAAAGGATTTTTAAACGTCAGCGGAATTCCGAGAACAATGGAAGAGTTCAGAAGCATTTTTAAACTTCGGCGGATTTCCGAGAACAATGGAAGTGTTCAGAAGCATTTTTAAACTTCAGCGTAATTCTGAGAACAATGGAAGGGTTCAGAAGCATTTTTAAACTTCAGCAGAATTCCGAAAACAACGCAGGAGTTGCAATGCATTTTTAAACGTCAGCAGAATTCCGAGAAAAATGGAAGAGTTCCGAAGCATTTTTAAATGTCAGCAGAATTTCGAGAACAATGGAAGAGTTCCAAAGCATTTTTAAACTTCAGTGGAATTCTGAGAACAATGGAAGAGTTCCGTAGCATTTTTAAACTTCAGAAGAATTCCAGGAACAATGGAAGAGTTCCGAAGCATTTTCAAACGTCAGCAGAATTCCTTGAACAATGAAAGAGTTCGGAAGCATTTTTAAACGTCAGCAGTATTCCGGGAACAATGGAACAGTTCCGAAGAATTTTTAAACGTCAGTGGAATTCCTTGAACAATGAAAGAGATCAGAAGCATTTTTAAACTTCAAAAGAATTCCGGGAACAATGGAAGAGTTCCGAAGCATTTTTAAATGTCAGCAGAATTCCGAGAACAATGGAAGAGCACCGAAGCATTTTTAAACATCAGCAGAATTCTGGGAACAATGGAAGAGTTCCGAAGCATTTTTAAACTTCAGCGGAATTCCGAGAACAATGGATGAGTTCCGAAGCATTTTTAAACATCAGCAGAATTCCGGGAACAATGGAAGAGTTCTGTAAGCATTTTTAAATGTCAGCAGAATTCTGAGAACAATGGAAGAGTTCCGAAGCATTTTTAAACATCAGCAGAATTCTGGGAACAATGGAAGAGTTCCGAAGCATTTTTGAACTTCAGCGGAATTCCGAGAACAATGGATGAGTTTCGAAGCATTTTTAAACATCAGCAGAATTCCGGGAACAATGGAAGAGTTCCGAAGCATTTTTAAACTTCAGAAGAATTCCAGGAACAATGGAAGAGTTCCAAAGCATTTTGAAACTTCAGAAGAATTCCAGGAACAATGGAAGAGTTCCGAAGCATTTTTAAACTTCAGCGGATTTCCGAGAACAATGGAAGTGTTCCGAAGTATTTTTAAACGCCAGCGGGATTTCGAGAACAATGGAAGTGTTCTGAAGTATTTTTAAACGCCAGCGGGATTTCGAGAACAATGGAAGAGTTCCGAAGCATTTTTAAACTTCAGCGGAATTCCGAGAACAATGGATGAGTTTCGAAGCATTTTTAAACATCAGCAGAATTCCGGGAACAATGGAAGAGTTCCGAAGCATTTTTAAACTTCAGAAGAATTCCAGGAACAATGGAAGAGTTCCAAAGCAATTTTAAACTTCAGAAAAATTCCAGGAACAATGTAAGAGTTCCGAAGCATTTTTAAACTTCGGCGGATTTCCGAGAACAATGGAAGTGTTCCGAAGTATTTTTAAACTCCAGCGGGATTCCGAGAACAATGGAAGAGTTCCGAAGCATTTTTAAACGTCTGCAGAATTCCGAGAACAATGGAAGAATTCCGAAGCATTTTTAAACTTCAGCGGAATTCCAAGAACAATGGAAGAGTTCGGAAGAATTTTTAAATGTCAGCGAATTTCGAGAACCATGGAAGAGTTCTGAAGGATTTTTAAACATCAGCGGAATTCCGTCAACATTGGAAGAGTTCCGAAGCATTTTTAAACTTCAGAAGAATTCCAGGAACAATGGAAGAGTTCCAAAGCATTTTGAAACTTCAGAAGAATTCCAGGAACAATGGAAGAGTTCCGAAGCATTTTTAAACTTCAGCGGATTTCCGAGAACAATGGAAGTGTTCCGAAGTATTTTTAAACGCCAGCGGGATTCCGAGAACAATGGAAGAGTTCCGAAGCATTTTTAAACATTTGCAGAATTCCGAGAACAATGGAAGAGTTCCGTAGCATTTTTAAACTTCAGAAGAATTCCAGGAACAATGGAAGAGTTCCAAAGCATTTTGAAACTTCAGAAGAATTCCAGGAACAATGGAAGAGTTCCGTAGCATTTTTAAACTTCGGCGGAGTTCCGAGAACAATGGAAGTTTTCCGAAGTATTTTTAAACGCCAGCGGGATTCCGAGAACAATGGAACAGTTCCGAAGCATTTTTAAACGTCTGCAGAATTCCGAGAACAATGGAAGAGTTCCGTAGCATTGTTAAACTTCAGAAGAATTCCAGGAACAATGGAAGAGTTCCGAAGCATTTTTAAACGTCAGCAGAATTCCTTGAACAATGAAAGAGTTCGGAAGCATTTTTAAACGTCAGCAGAATTCCGGGAACAATGGAACAGTTCCGAATAATTTTTAAACGTCAGTGGAATTCCTTGAACAATGAAAGAGATCAGAAGCATTTTTAAACTTCAAAAGAATTCCGGGAACAATGGAAGAGTTCCGAAGCATTTTTAAATGTCAGCAGAATTCCGAGAACAATGGAAGAGTTCCGAAGCATTTTTAAACATCAGCAGAATTCTGGGAACAATGGAAGAGTTCCGAAGCATTTTTAAACTTCAGCGGAATTCCGAGAACAATGGATGAGTTCCGAAGCATTTTTAAACATCAGCAGAATTCCGGGAACAATGGAAGAGTTCCGAAGCATTTTTAAACTTCAGAAGAATTCCAGGAACAATGGAAGAATTCCAAAGCATTTTTTAACTTCAGAAGAATTCCAGGAACAATGGAAGAGTTCCGAAGCATTTTTAAACTTCGGCGGATTTCCGAGAACAATGGAAGAGTTCCGAAGCATTTTTAAACGTCAGCGGAATTCCTTGAACAATGAAAGAGATCGGAAGCATTTTTAAACGTCAGCAGAATTTCGGGAACAAAGGAAGAGTTTCGAAGCATTTTTAAACATCTGCAGAATTCCGAGAACAATGGAAGAATTCCGAAGCATTTTTAAACGTCAGCGGAATTCCGAGAACAATGGAAGAGTTCCGAAGAATTTTTAAATGTCAGCGAATTTCGAGAACCATGGAAGAGTTCCGAAGGATTTTTAAACATCAGCAGAATTCCGTGAACATTGGAAGAGTTCTGAAGCATGTTTAAACATCAGCAGAATTTCCAGATTAATGGAAGAGTTCCGAAGCATTTTTAAACGTCTGCAGAATTCCGAGAACAATGGAAGAGTTCCGAAGGATTTTTAAATGTCAGCAGAATTCCCAGAACAATGGAAGAGTTCAGAAGCATTTTTAAACTCTGGCGGATTTCCGAGAACAATGGAAGTGTTCAGAAGCATTTTTAAACTTCAGCGTAATTCTGAGAACAATGGAAGAGTTCCGAAGCATTTTTAAACGTTTGCAGAATTCCGAGAAAAATGGAAGAGTTCCGAAGCATTTTTAAATGTCAGCAGAATTTCGAGAACAATGGAAGAGTGCCGAAGCATTTTTAAACTTCAGTGGAATTCTGAGAACAATGGAAGAGTTCCGTAGCATTTTTAAACTTCAGAAGAATTCCAGGAACAATGGAAGAGTTCCGAAGTATTTTCAAACGTCAGCAGAATTCCTTGAACAATGAAAGAGTTCGGAAGCATTTTTAAACGTCAGCAGTATTCCGGGAACAATGGAACAGTTCCGAAGAATTTTTAAACGTCAGTGGAATTCCTTGAACAATGAAAGAGATCAGAAGCATTTTTAAACTTCAAAAGAATTCCGGGAACAATGGAAGAGTTCCGAAGCATTTTTAAATGTCAGCAGAATTCCGAGAACAATGGAAGAGTTCCGAAGCATTTTTAAACATCAGCAGAATTCTGGGAACAATGGAAGAGTTCCGAAGCATTTTTAAACTTTAGCGGAATTCCGAGAACAATGGATGAGTTCGGAAGCATTTTTAAACGTCAGCAGAATTCCGGGAACAATGGAACAGTTCCGAAGAATTTTTAAACGTCAGTGGAATTCCTTGAACAATGAAAGAGATCAGAAGCATTTTTAAACTTCAAAAGAATTCCGGGAACAATGGAAGAGTTCCGAAGCATTTTTAAATGTCAGCAGAATTCCGAGAACAATGGAAGAGTTCCGAAGCATTTTTAAACATCAGCAGAATTCTGGGAACAATGGAAGAGTTCCGAAGCATTTTTAAACTTCAGCGGAATTCCGAGAACAATGGATCAGTTCCGAAGCATTTTTAAACATCAGCAGAATTCCGGGAACAATGGAAGAGTTCCGAAGCATTTTTAAACTTCAGAAGAATTCCAGGAACAATGGAAGAGTTCCAAAGCATTTTTAAACTTCAGAAGAATTCCAGGAACAATGGAAGAGTTCCGAAGCATTTTTAAACTTCGGCGGATTTCCAATAACAATGGAAGTGTTCCGAAGTATTTTTAAACGCCAGCGTAATTCCGAGAACAGTGGAAGAGTTCCGAAGGATTATTAAATGTCAGCTGAATTCTGAGAACAATGGAAGAGTTCCGAAGCATTTTTAAACGTCAGCGGAATTCCTTGAACAATGAAAGAGATCGGAAGCATTTTTAAACGTCAGCAGAATTTCGGGTACAATGGAAGAGTTCCGAAGCATTTTTAAACGTCTGCAGAATTCCGAGAACAATGGAAGAATTCCGAAGCATTTTTAAACGTCAGCGGAATTCCGAGAACAATGGAAGAGTTCTGAAGCATTTTTAAACATCAGCAGAATTTCCAGAATAATGGAAGAGTTCCGAAGCATTTTTAAACGTCTGCAGAATTCCGAGAACAATGGAAGAGTTCCGAAGCATTTTTAAACGTCAGCGGAATTCCTTGAACAATGAAAGAGATCGGAAGCATTTTTAAACGTCAGCAGAATTTCGGGTACAATGGAAGAGTTCCGAAGCATTTTTAAACGTCTGCAGAATTCCGAGAACAATGGAAGAATTCCGAAGCATTTTTAAACGTCAGCGGAATTCCGAGAACAATGGAAGAGTTCCGAAGAATTTTTAAATGTCAGCGAATTTCGAGAACCATGGAAGAGTTCCGAAGGATTTTTAAACATCAGCGGAATTCCGTGAACATTGGAAGAGTTCCGAAGCATTTTTAAACTTCAGTGGAATTCTGAGAACAATGGAAGAGTTATGTAGCATTTTTAAACTTCAGAAGAATTCCAGTAACAATGGAAGAGTTTCAAAGCAATTTTAAACTTCAGCAGAATTCCGAGAACAATGGAAGAGTTCTGAAGCATTTTTAAACATCAGCAGAATTTCCAGAATAATGGAAGAGTTCCGAAGCATTTTTAAACGTCTGCAGAATTCCGAGAACAATGGAACAGTTCAGAAGCATTTTTAAACTCCGGCGGATTTCCGAGAACAATGGAAGTGTTCAGAAGCATTTTTAAACTTCAGCGTAATTCTGAGAACAATGGAAGGGTTCAGAAGCATTTTTAAACTTCAGCAGAATTCCGAAAACAATGCAAGAGTTGCAATGCATTTTTAAACGTCAGCAGAATTCCGAGAAAAATGGAAGAGTTCCGAAGCATTTTTAAATGTCAGCAGAATTTCGAGAACAATGGAAGAGTTCCGAAGCATTTTTAAACTTCAGTGGAATTCTGAGAACAATGGAAGAGTTCCGTAGCATTTTTAAACTTCAGAAGAATTCCAGGAACAATGGAAGAGTTCCGAAGCATTTTCAAATGTCAGCAGAATTCCTTGAACAATGAAAGAGTTCGGAAGCATTTTTAAACGTCAGCAGTATTCCGGGAACAATGGAACAGTTCCGAAGAATTTTTAAACGTCAGTGGAATTCCTTGAACAATGAAAGAGATCAGAAGCATTTTTAAACTTCAAAAGAATTCCGGGAACAATGGAAGAGTTCCGAAGCATTTTTAAATGTCAGCAGAATTCCGAGAACAATGGAAGAGCACCGAAGCATTTTTAAACATCAGCAGAATTCTGGGAACAATGGAAGAGTTCCGAAGCATTTTTAAACTTCAGCGGAATTCCGAGAACAATGGATGAGTTCCGAAGCATTTTTAAACATCAGCAGAATTCCGGGAACAATGGAAGAGTTCTGAAGCATTTTTAAATGTCAGCAGAATTCTGAGAACAATGGAAGAGTTCCGAAGCATTTTTAAACATCAGCAGAATTCTGGGAACAATGGAAGAGTTCCGAAGCATTTTTGAACTTCAGCGGAATTCCGAGAACAATGGATGAGTTTCGAAGCATTTTTAAACATCAGCAGAATTCCGGGAACAATGGAAGAGTTCCGAAGCATTTTTAAACTTCAGAAGAATTCCAGGAACAATGGAAGAGTTCCAAAGCATTTTGAAACTTCAGAAGAATTCCAGGAACAATGGAAGAGTTCCGAAGCATTTTTAAACTTCAGCGGATTTCCGAGAACAATGGAAGTGTTCCGAAGTATTTTTAAACGCCAGCGGGATTTCGAGAACAATGGAAGTGTTCTGAAGTATTTTTAAACGCCAGCGGGATTTCGAGAACAATGGAAGAGTTCCGAAGCATTTTTAAACTTCAGCGGAATTCCGAGAACAATGGATGAGTTTCGAAGCATTTTTAAACATCAGCAGAATTCCGGGAACAATGGAAGAGTTCCGAAGCATTTTTAAACTTCAGAAGAATTCCAGGAACAATGGAAGAGTTCCAAAGCAATTTTAAACTTCAGAAAAATTCCAGGAACAATGGAAGTGTTCCGAAGTATTTTTAAACTCCAGCGGGATTCCGAGAACAATGGAAGAGTTCCGAAGCATTTTTAAACGTCTGCAGAATTCCGAGAACAATGGAAGAATTCCGAAGCATTTTTAAACTTCAGCGGAATTCCAAGAACAATGGAAGAGTTCGGAAGAATTTTTAAATGTCAGCGAATTTCGAGAACCATGGAAGAGTTCTGAAGGATTTTTAAACATCAGCGGAATTCCGTCAACATTGGAAGAGTTCCGAAGCATTTTTAAACTTCAGAAGAATTCCAGGAACAATGGAAGAGTTCCAAAGCATTTTGAAACTTCAGAAGAATTCCAGGAACAATGGAAGAGTTCCGAAGCATTTTTAAACTTCAGCGGATTTCCGAGAACAATGGAAGTGTTCCGAAGTATTTTTAAACGCCAGCGGGATTCCGAGAACAATGGAAGAGTTCCGAAGCATTTTTAAACATTTGCAGAATTCCGAGAACAATGGAAGAGTTCCGTAGCATTTTTAAACTTCAGAAGAATTCCAGGAACAATGGAAGAGTTCCAAAGCATTTTGAAACTTCAGAAGAATTCCAGGAACAATGGAAGAGTTCCGAAGCATTTTTAAACTTCGGCGGAGTTCCGAGAACAATGGAAGTTTTCCGAAGTATTTTTAAACGCCAGCGGGATTCCGAGAACAATGGAAGAGTTCCGAAGCATTTTTAAACGTCTGCAGAATTCCGAGAACAATGGAAGAGTTCCGTAGCATTGTTAAACTTCAGAAGAATTCCAGGAACAATGGAAGAGTTCCGAAGCATTTTTAAACGTCAGCAGAATTCCTTGAACAATGAAAGAGTTCGGAAGCATTTTTAAACGTCAGCAGAATTCCGGGAACAATGGAACAGTTCCGAATAATTTTTAAACGTCAGTGGAATTCCTTGAACAATGAAAGAGATCAGAAGCATTTTTAAACTTCAAAAGAATTCCGGGAACAATGGAAGAGTTCCGAAGCATTTTTAAATGTCAGCAGAATTCCGAGAACAATGGAAGAGTTCCGAAGCATTTTTAAACATCAGCAGAATTCTGGGAACAATGGAAGAGTTCCGAAGCATTTTTAAACTTCAGCGGAATTCCGAGAACAATGGATGAGTTCCGAAGCATTTTTAAACATCAGCAGAATTCCGGGAACAATGGAAGAGTTCCGAAGCATTTTTAAACTTCAGAAGAATTCCAGGAACAATGGAAGAATTCCAAAGCATTTTTTAACTTCAGAAGAATTCCAGGAACAATGGAAGAGTTCCGAAGCATTTTTAAACTTCGGCGGATTTCCGAGAACAATGGAAGAGTTCCGAAGAATTTTTAAACGTCAGCGGAATTCCTTGAACAATGAAAGAGATCGGAAGCATTTTTAAACGTCAGCAGAATTTCGGGAACAAAGGAAGAGTTTCGAAGCATTTTTAAACATCTGCAGAATTCCGAGAACAATGGAAGAATTCCGAAGCATTTTTAAACGTCAGCGGAATTCCGAGAACAATGGAAGAGTTCCGAAGAATTTTTAAATGTCAGCGAATTTCGAGAACCATGGAAGAGTTCCGAAGGATTTTTAAACATCAGCAGAATTCCGTGAACATTGGAAGAGTTCTGAAGCATATTTAAACATCAGCAGAATTTCCAGATTAATGGAAGAGTTCCGAAGCATTTTTAAACGTCTGCAGAATTCCGAGAACAATGGAAGAGTTCCGAAGGATTTTTAAATGTCAGCAGAATTCCCAGAACAATGGAAGAGTTCAGAAGCATTTTTAAGCTCTGGCGGATTTCCGAGAACAATGGAAGTGTTCAGAAGCATTTTTAAACTTCAGCGTAATTCTGAGAACAATGGAAGAGTTCCGAAGCATTTTTAAACGTTTGCAGAATTCCGAGAAAAATGGAAGAGTTCCGAAGCATTTTTAAATGTCAGCAGAATTTCGAGAACAATGGAAGAGTGCCGAAGCATTTTTAAACTTCAGTGGAATTCTGAGAACAATGGAAGAGTTCCGTAGCATTTTTAAACTTCAGAAGAATTCCAGGAACAATGGAAGAGTTCCGAAGTATTTTCAAACGTCAGCAGAATTCCTTGAACAATGAAAGAGTTCGGAAGCATTTTTAAACGTCAGCAGTATTCCGGGAACAATGGAACAGTTCCGAAGAATTTTTAAACGTCAGTGGAATTCCTTGAACAATGAAAGAGATCAGAAGCATTTTTAAACTTCAAAAGAATTCCGGGAACAATGGAAGAGTTCCGAAGCATTTTTAAATGTCAGCAGAATTCCGAGAACAATGGAAGAGTTCCGAAGCATTTTTAAACATCAGCAGAATTCTGGGAACAATGGAAGAGTTCCGAAGCATTTTTAAACTTCAGCGGAATTCCGAGAACAATGGATCAGTTCCGAAGCATTTTTAAACATCAGCAGAATTCCGGGAACAATGGAAGAGTTCCGAAGCATTTTTAAACTTCAGAAGAATTCCAGGAACAATGGAAGAGTTCCAAAGCATTTTTAAACTTCAGAAGAATTCCAGGAACAATGGAAGAGTTCCGAAGCATTTTTAAACTTCGGCGGATTTCCAATAACAATGGAAGTGTTCCGAAGTATTTTTAAACGCCAGCGTAATTCCGAGAACAGTGGAAGAGTTCCGAAGGATTATTAAATGTCAGCTGAATTCTGAGAACAATGGAAGAGTTCCGAAGCATTTTTAAACGTCAGCGGAATTCCTTGAACAATGAAAGAGATCGGAAGCATTTTTAAACGTCAGCAGAATTTCGGGTACAATGGAAGAGTTCCGCAGCATTTTTAAACGTCTGCAGAATTCCGAGAACAATGGAAGAATTCCGAAGCATTTTTAAACGTCAGCGGAATTCCGAGAACAATGGAAGAGTTCTGAAGCATTTTTAAACATCAGCAGAATTTCCAGAATAATGGAAGAGTTCCGAAGCATTTTTAAACGTCTGCAGAATTCCGAGAACAATGGAACAGTTCAGAAGCATTTTTAAACTCCGGCGGATTTCCGAGAACAATGGAAGTGTTCAGAAGCATTTTTAAACTTCAGCGTAATTCTGAGAACAATGGAAGGGTTCAGAAGCATTTTTAAACTTCAGCAGAATTCCGAAAACAATGCAAGAGTTGCAATGCATTTTTAAACGTCAGCAGAATTCCGAGAAAAATGGAATAGTTCCGAAGCATTTTTAAATGTCAGCAGAATTTCGAGAACAATGGAAGAGTTCCGAAGCATTTTTAAACTTCAGTGGAATTCTGAGAACAATGGAAGAGTTCCGTAGCATTTTTAAACTTCAGAAGAATTCCAGGAACAATGGAAGAGTTCCGAAGCATTTTCAAATGTCAGCAGAATTCCTTGAACAATGAAAGAGTTCCGAAGCATTTTTAAACGTCAGCAGTATTCCGGGAACAATGGAACAGTTCCGAAGAATTTTTAAACGTCAGTGGAATTCCTTGAACAATGAAAGAGATCAGATGCATTTTTAAACTTCAAAAGAATTCCGGGAACAATGGAAGAGTTCCGAAGCATTTTTAAATGTCAGCAGAATTCCGAGAACAATGGAAGAGTTCCGAAGCATTTTTAAACATCAGCAGAATTCTGGGAACAATGGAAGAGTTCCGAAGCATTTTTAAACTTCAGCGGAATTCCGAGAACAATGGATCAGTTCCGAAGCATTTTTAAACATCAGCAGAATTCCGGGAACAATGGAAGAGTTCCGAAGCATTTTTAAACTTCAGAAGAATTCCAGGAACAATGGAAGAGTTCCAAAGCATTTTTAAACTTCAGAAGAATTCCAGGAACAATGGAAGAGTTCCGAAGCATTTTTAAACTTCGGCGGATTTCCAATAACAATGGAAGTGTTCCGAAGTATTTTTAAACGCCAGCGTAATTCCGAGAACAGTGGAAGAGTTCCGAAGGATTATTAAATGTCAGCTGAATTCTGAGAACAATGGAAGAGTTCCGAAGCATTTTTAAACGTCAGCGGAATTCCTTGAACAATGAAAGAGATCGCAAGCATTTTTAAACGACAGCAGAATTTCGGGTACAATGGAAGAGTTCCGAAGCATTTTTAAACGTCTGCAGAATTCCGAGAACAATGGAAGAATTCCGAAGCATTTTTAAACGTCAGCGGAATTCCGAGAACAATGGAAGAGTTCCGAAGAATTTTTAAATGTCAGCGAATTTCGAGAACCATGGAAGAGTTCCGAAGGATTTTTAAACATCAGCGGAATTCCGTGAACATTTTAAGAGTTCCGAAGCATTTTTAAACTTCAGTGGAATTCTGAGAACAATGGAAGAGTTATGTAGCATTTTTAAACTTCAGAAGAATTCCAGTAACAATGGAAGAGTTTCAAAGCAATTTTAAACTTCAGCAGAATTCCGAGAACAATGGAAGAGTTCTGAAGCATTTTTAAACATCAGCAGAATTTCCAGAATAATGGAAGAGTTCCGAAGCATTTTTAAACGTCTGCAGAATTCCGAGAACAATGGAACAGTTCAGAAGCATTTTTAAACTCCGGCGGATTTCCGAGAACAATGGAAGTGTTCAGAAGCATTTTTAAACTTCAGCGTAATTCTGAGAACAATGGAAGGGTTCAGAAGCATTTTTAAACTTCAGCAGAATTCCGAAAACAATGCAAGAGTTGCAATGCATTTTTAAACGTCAGCAGAATTCCGAGAAAAATGGAAGAGTTCCGAAGCATTTTTAAATGTCAGCAGAATTTCGAGAACAATGGAAGAGTTCCGAAGCATTTTTAAACTTCAGTGGAATTCTGAGAACAATGGAAGAGTTCCGTAGCATTTTTAAACTTCAGAAGAATTCCAGGAACAATGGAAGAGTTCCGAAGCATTTTCAAACGTCAGCAGAATTCCTTGAACAATGAAAGAGTTCGGAAGCATTTTTAAACGTCAGCAGTATTCCGGGAACAATGGAACAGTTCCGAAGAATTTTTAAACGTCAGTGGAATTCCTTGAACAATGAAAGAGATCAGAAGCATTTTTAAACTTCAAAAGAATTCCGGGAACAATGGAAGAGTTCCGAAGCATTTTTAAATGTCAGCAGAATTCCGAGAACAATGGAAGGGCACCGAAGCATTTTTAAACATCAGCAGAATTCTGGGAACAATGGAAGAGTTCCGAAGCATTTTTAAACTTCAGCGGAATTCCGAGAACAATGGATGAGTTCCGAAGCATTTTTAAACATCAGCAGAATTCCGGGAACAATGGAAGAGTTCTGAAGCATTTTTAAATGTCAGCAGAATTCTGAGAACAATGGAAGAGTTCCGAAGCATTTTTAAACATCAGCAGAATTCTGGGAACAATGGAAGAGTTCCGAAGCATTTTTGAACTTCAGCGGAATTCCGAGAACAATGGATGAGTTTCGAAGCATTTTTAAACATCAGCAGAATTCCGGGAACAATGGAAGAGTTCCGAAGCATTTTTAAACTTCAGAAGAATTCCAGGAAGAATGGAAGAGTTCCAAAGCATTTTGAAACTTCAGAAGAATTCCAGGAACAATGGAAGAGTTCCGAAGCATTTTTAAACTTCAGCGGATTTCCGAGAACAATGGAAGTGTTCCGAAGTATTTTTAAACGCCAGCGGGATTTCGAGAACAATGGAAGTGTTCTGAAGTATTTTTAAACGCCAGCGGGATTTCGAGAACAATGGAAGAGTTCCGAAGCATTTTTAAACTTCAGCGGAATTCCGAGAACAATGGATGAGTTTCGAAGCATTTTTAAACATCAGCAGAATTCCGGGAACAATGGAAGAGTTCCGAAGCATTTTTAAACTTCAGAAGAATTCCAGGAACAATGGAAGAGTTCCAAAGCAATTTTAAACTTCAGAAAAATTCCAGGAACAATGTAAGAGTTCCGAAGCATTTTTAAACTTCGGCGGATTTCCGAGAACAATGGAAGTGTTCCGAAGTATTTTTAAACTCCAGCGGGATTCCGAGAACAATGGAAGAGTTCCGAAGCATTTTTAAACGTCTGCAGAATTCCGAGAACAATGGAAGAATTCCGAAGCATTTTTAAACTTCAGCGGAATTCCAAGAACAATGGTAGAGTTCGGAAGAATTTTTAAATGTCAGCGAATTTCGAGAACCATGGAAGAGTTCTGAAGGATTTTTAAACATCAGCGGAATTCCGTCAACATTGGAAGAGTTCCGAAGCATTTTTAAACTTCAGAAGAATTCCAGGAACAATGGAAGAGTTCCAAAGCATTTTGAAACTTCAGAAGAATTCCAGGAACAATGGAAGAGTTCCGAAGCATTTTTAAACTTCAGCGGATTTCCGAGAACAATGGAAGTGTTCCGAAGTATTTTTAAACGCCAGCGGGATTCCGAGAACAATGGAAGAGTTCCGAAGCATTTTTAAACATTTGCAGAATTCCGAGAACAATGGAAGAGTTCCGTAGCATTGTTAAACTTCAGAAGAATTCCAGGAACAATGGAAGAGTTCCGAAGCATTTTTAAACGTCAGCAGAATTCCTTGAACAATGAAAGAGTTCGGAAGCATTTTTAAACGTCAGCAGAATTCCGGGAACAATGGAACAGTTCCGAATAATTTTTAAACGTCAGTGGAATTCCTTGAACAATGAAAGAGATCAGAAGTATTTTTAAACTTCAAAAGAATTCCGGGAACAATGGAAGAGTTCCGAAGCATTTTTAAATGTCAGCAGAATTCCGAGAACAATGGAAGAGTTCCGAAGCATTTTTAAACATCAGCAGAATTCTGGGAACAATGGAAGAGTTCCAAAGCATTTTTAAACTTCAGCGGAATTCCGAGAACAATGGATGAGTTCCGAAGCATTTTTAAACATCAGCAGAATTCCGGGAACAATGGAAGAGTTCCGAAGCATTTTTAAACTTCAGAAGAATTCCAGGAACAATGGAAGAATTCCAAAGCATTTTTTAACTTCAGAAGAATTCCAGGAACAATGGAAGAGTTCCGAAGCATTTTTAAACTTCGGCGGATTTCCGAGAACAATGGAAGAGTTCCGAAGCATTTTTAAACGTCAGCGGAATTCCTTGAACAATGAAAGAGATCGGAAGCATTTTTAAACGTCAGCAGAATTTCGGGAACAAAGGAAGAGTTTCGAAGCATTTTTAAACATCTGCAGAATTCCGAGAACAATGGAAGAATTCCGAAGCATTTTTAAACGTCAGCGGAATTCCGAGAACAATGGAAGAGTTCCGAAGAATTTTTAAATGTCAGCGAATTTCGAGAACCATGGAAGAGTTCCGAAGGATTTTTAAACATCAGCAGAATTCCGTGAACATTGGAAGAGTTCTGAAGCATATTTAAACATCAGCAGAATTTCCAGAATAATGGAAGAGTTCCGAAGCATTTTTAAACGTCTGCAGAATTCCGAGAACAATGGAAGAGTTCCGAAGGATTTTTAAATGTCAGCAGAATTCCCAGAACAATGGAAGAGTTCAGAAGCATTTTTAAACTCTGGCGGATTTCCGAGAACAATGGAAGTGTTCAGAAGCATTTTTAAACTTCAGCGTAATTCTGAGAACAATGGAAGAGTTCCGAAGCATTTTTAAACGTTTGCAGAATTCCGAGAAAAATGGAAGAGTTCCGAAGCATTTTTAAATGTCAGCAGAATTTCGAGAACAATGGAAGAGTGCCGAAGCATTTTTAAACTTCAGTGGAATTCTGAGAACAATGGAAGAGTTCCGTAGCATTTTTAAACTTCAGAAGAATTCCAGGAACAATGGA
This sequence comes from Phyllobates terribilis, assembly GCF_046119375.1. Lineage (NCBI taxonomy): Eukaryota > Metazoa > Chordata > Amphibia > Anura > Dendrobatidae > Phyllobates > Phyllobates terribilis. Next base: position 554,031,873 of record NW_027362762.1, read on the forward strand.
AGAGTTCCGAAGCATTTTCAAACGTCAGCAGAATTCCTTGAACAATGAAAGAGTTCGGAAGCATTTTTAAACGTCAGCAGTATTCCGGGAACAATGGAACAGTTCCGAAGAATTTTTAAACGTCAGTGGAATTCCTTGAACAATGAAAGAGATCAGAAGCATTTTTAAACTTCAAAAGAATTCCGGGAACAATGGAAGAGTTCCGAAGCATTTTTAAATGTCAGCAGAATTCCGAGAACAATGGAAGAGTTCCGAAGCATTTTTAAACATCAGCAGAATTCTGGGAACAATGGAAGAGTTCCGAAGCATTTTTAAACTTCAGCGGAATTCCGAGAACAATGGATCAGTTCCGAAGCATTTTTAAACATCAGCAGAATTCCGGGAACAATGGAAGAGTTCCGAAGCATTTTTAAACTTCAGAAGAATTCCAGGAACAATGGAAGAGTTCCAAAGCATTTTTAAACTTCAGAAGAATTCCAGGAACAATGGAAGAGTTCCGAAGCATTTTTAAACTTCGGCGGATTTCCAATAACAATGGAAGTGTTCCGAAGTATTTTTAAACGCCAGCGTAATTCCGAGAACAGTGGAAGAGTTCCGAAGGATTATTAAATGTCAGCTGAATTCTGAGAACAATGGAAGAGTTCCGAAGCATTTTTAAACGTCAGCGGAATTCCTTGAACAATGAAAGAGATCGGAAGCATTTTTAAACGTCAGCAGAATTTCGGGTACAATGGAAGAGTTCCGAAGCATTTTTAAACGTCTGCAGAATTCCGAGAACAATGGAAGAATTCCGAAGCATTTTTAAACGTCAGCGGAATTCCGAGAACAATGGAAGAGTTCTGAAGCATTTTTAAACATCAGCAGAATTTCCAGAATAATGGAAGAGTTCCGAAGCATTTTTAAACGTCTGCAGAATTCCGAGAACAATGGAACAGTTCAGAAGCATTTTTAAACTCCGGCGGATTTCCGAGAACAATGGAAGTGTTCAGAAGCATTTTTAAACTTCAGCGTAATTCTGAGAACAATGGAAGGGTTCAGAAGCATTTTTAAACTTCAGCAGAATTCCGAAAACAATGCAAGAGTTGCAATGCATTTTTAAACGTCAGCAGAATTCCGAGAAAAATGGAATAGTTCCGAAGCATTTTTAAATGTCAGCAGAATTTCGAGAACAATGGAAGAGTTCCGAAGCATTTTTAAACTTCAGTGGAATTCTGAGAACAATGGAAGAGTTCCGTAGCATTTTTAAACTTCAGAAGAATTCCAGGAACAATGGAAGAGTTCCGAAGCATTTTCAAATGTCAGCAGAATTCCTTGAACAATGAAAGAGTTCCGAAGCATTTTTAAACGTCAGCAGTATTCCGGGAACAATGGAACAGTTCCGAAGAATTTTTAAACGTCAGTGGAATTCCTTGAACAATGAAAGAGATCAGATGCATTTTTAAACTTCAAAAGAATTCCGGGAACAATGGAAGAGTTCCGAAGCATTTTTAAATGTCAGCAGAATTCCGAGAACAATGGAAGAGTTCCGAAGCATTTTTAAACATCAGCAGAATTCTGGGAACAATGGAAGAGTTCCGAAGCATTTTTAAACTTCAGCGGAATTCCGAGAACAATGGATCAGTTCCGAAGCATTTTTAAACATCAGCAGAATTCCGGGAACAATGGAAGAGTTCCGAAGCATTTTTAAACTTCAGAAGAATTCCAGGAACAATGGAAGAGTTCCAAAGCATTTTTAAACTTCAGAAGAATTCCAGGAACAATGGAAGAGTTCCGAAGCATTTTTAAACTTCGGCGGATTTCCAATAACAATGGAAGTGTTCCGAAGTATTTTTAAACGCCAGCGTAATTCCGAGAACAGTGGAAGAGTTCCGAAGGATTATTAAATGTCAGCTGAATTCTGAGAACAATGGAAGAGTTCCGAAGCATTTTTAAACGTCAGCGGAATTCCTTGAACAATGAAAGAGATCGCAAGCATTTTTAAACGACAGCAGAATTTCGGGTACAATGGAAGAGTTCCGAAGCATTTTTAAACGTCTGCAGAATTCCGAGAACAATGGAAGAATTCCGAAGCATTTTTAAACGTCAGCGGAATTCCGAGAACAATGGAAGAGTTCCGAAGAATTTTTAAATGTCAGCGAATTTCGAGAACCATGGAAGAGTTCCGAAGGATTTTTAAACATCAGCGGAATTCCGTGAACATTTTAAGAGTTCCGAAGCATTTTTAAACTTCAGTGGAATTCTGAGAACAATGGAAGAGTTATGTAGCATTTTTAAACTTCAGAAGAATTCCAGTAACAATGGAAGAGTTTCAAAGCAATTTTAAACTTCAGCAGAATTCCGAGAACAATGGAAGAGTTCTGAAGCATTTTTAAACATCAGCAGAATTTCCAGAATAATGGAAGAGTTCCGAAGCATTTTTAAACGTCTGCAGAATTCCGAGAACAATGGAACAGTTCAGAAGCATTTTTAAACTCCGGCGGATTTCCGAGAACAATGGAAGTGTTCAGAAGCATTTTTAAACTTCAGCGTAATTCTGAGAACAATGGAAGGGTTCAGAAGCATTTTTAAACTTCAGCAGAATTCCGAAAACAATGCAAGAGTTGCAATGCATTTTTAAACGTCAGCAGAATTCCGAGAAAAATGGAAGAGTTCCGAAGCATTTTTAAATGTCAGCAGAATTTCGAGAACAATGGAAGAGTTCCGAAGCATTTTTAAACTTCAGTGGAATTCTGAGAACAATGGAAGAGTTCCGTAGCATTTTTAAACTTCAGAAGAATTCCAGGAACAATGGAAGAGTTCCGAAGCATTTTCAAACGTCAGCAGAATTCCTTGAACAATGAAAGAGTTCGGAAGCATTTTTAAACGTCAGCAGTATTCCGGGAACAATGGAACAGTTCCGAAGAATTTTTAAACGTCAGTGGAATTCCTTGAACAATGAAAGAGATCAGAAGCATTTTTAAACTTCAAAAGAATTCCGGGAACAATGGAAGAGTTCCGAAGCATTTTTAAATGTCAGCAGAATTCCGAGAACAATGGAACGGCACCGAAGCATTTTTAAACATCAGCAGAATTCTGGGAACAATGGAAGAGTTCCGAAGCATTTTTAAACTTCAGCGGAATTCCGAGAACAATGGATGAGTTCCGAAGCATTTTTAAACATCAGCAGAATTCCGGGAACAATGGAAGAGTTCTGAAGCATTTTTAAATGTCAGCAGAATTCTGAGAACAATGGAAGAGTTCCGAAGCATTTTTAAACATCAGCAGAATTCTGGGAACAATGGAAGAGTTCCGAAGCATTTTTGAACTTCAGCGGAATTCCGAGAACAATGGATGAGTTTCGAAGCATTTTTAAACATCAGCAGAATTCCGGGAACAATGGAAGAGTTCCGAAGCATTTTTAAACTTCAGAAGAATTCCAGGAAGAATGGAAGAGTTCCAAAGCATTTTGAAACTTCAGAAGAATTCCAGGAACAATGGAAGAGTTCCGAAGCATTTTTAAACTTCAGCGGATTTCCGAGAACAATGGAAGTGTTCCGAAGTATTTTTAAACGCCAGCGGGATTTCGAGAACAATGGAAGTGTTCTGAAGTATTTTTAAACGCCAGCGGGATTTCGAGAACAATGGAAGAGTTCCGAAGCATTTTTAAACTTCAGCGGAATTCCGAGAACAATGGATGAGTTTCGAAGCATTTTTAAACATCAGCAGAATTCCGGGAACAATGGAAGAGTTCCGAAGCATTTTTAAACTTCAGAAGAATTCCAGGAACAATGGAAGAGTTCCAAAGCAATTTTAAACTTCAGAAAAATTCCAGGAACAATGTAAGAGTTCCGAAGCATTTTTAAACTTCGGCGGATTTCCGAGAACAATGGAAGTGTTCCGAAGTATTTTTAAACTCCAGCGGGATTCCGAGAACAATGGAAGAGTTCCGAAGCATTTTTAAACGTCTGCAGAATTCCGAGAACAATGGAAGAATTCCGAAGCATTTTTAAACTTCAGCGGAATTCCAAGAACAATGGTAGAGTTCGGAAGAATTTTTAAATGTCAGCGAATTTCGAGAACCATGGAAGAGTTCTGAAGGATTTTTAAACATCAGCGGAATTCCGTCAACATTGGAAGAGTTCCGAAGCATTTTTAAACTTCAGAAGAATTCCAGGAACAATGGAAGAGTTCCAAAGCATTTTGAAACTTCAGAAGAATTCCAGGAACAATGGAAGAGTTCCGAAGCATTTTTAAACTTCAGCGGATTTCCGAGAACAATGGAAGTGTTCCGAAGTATTTTTAAACGCCAGCGGGATTCCGAGAACAATGGAAGAGTTCCGAAGCATTTTTAAACATTTGCAGAATTCCGAGAACAATGGAAGAGTTCCGTAGCATTGTTAAACTTCAGAAGAATTCCAGGAACAATGGAAGAGTTCCGAAGCATTTTTAAACGTCAGCAGAATTCCTTGAACAATGAAAGAGTTCGGAAGCATTTTTAAACGTCAGCAGAATTCCGGGAACAATGGAACAGTTCCGAATAATTTTTAAACGTCAGTGGAATTCCTTGAACAATGAAAGAGATCAGAAGTATTTTTAAACTTCAAAAGAATTCCGGGAACAATGGAAGAGTTCCGAAGCATTTTTAAATGTCAGCAGAATTCCGAGAACAATGGAAGAGTTCCGAAGCATTTTTAAACATCAGCAGAATTCTGGGAACAATGGAAGAGTTCCAAAGCATTTTTAAACTTCAGCGGAATTCCGAGAACAATGGATGAGTTCCGAAGCATTTTTAAACATCAGCAGAATTCCGGGAACAATGGAAGAGTTCCGAAGCATTTTTAAACTTCAGAAGAATTCCAGGAACAATGGAAGAATTCCAAAGCATTTTTTAACTTCAGAAGAATTCCAGGAACAATGGAAGAGTTCCGAAGCATTTTTAAACTTCGGCGGATTTCCGAGAACAATGGAAGAGTTCCGAAGCATTTTTAAACGTCAGCGGAATTCCTTGAACAATGAAAGAGATCGGAAGCATTTTTAAACGTCAGCAGAATTTCGGGAACAAAGGAAGAGTTTCGAAGCATTTTTAAACATCTGCAGAATTCCGAGAACAATGGAAGAATTCCGAAGCATTTTTAAACGTCAGCGGAATTCCGAGAACAATGGAAGAGTTCCGAAGAATTTTTAAATGTCAGCGAATTTCGAGAACCATGGAAGAGTTCCGAAGGATTTTTAAACATCAGCAGAATTCCGTGAACATTGGAAGAGTTCTGAAGCATATTTAAACATCAGCAGAATTTCCAGAATAATGGAAGAGTTCCGAAGCATTTTTAAACGTCTGCAGAATTCCGAGAACAATGGAAGAGTTCCGAAGGATTTTTAAATGTCAGCAGAATTCCCAGAACAATGGAAGAGTTCAGAAGCATTTTTAAACTCTGGCGGATTTCCGAGAACAATGGAAGTGTTCAGAAGCATTTTTAAACTTCAGCGTAATTCTGAGAACAATGGAAGAGTTCCGAAGCATTTTTAAACGTTTGCAGAATTCCGAGAAAAATGGAAGAGTTCCGAAGCATTTTTAAATGTCAGCAGAATTTCGAGAACAATGGAAGAGTGCCGAAGCATTTTTAAACTTCAGTGGAATTCTGAGAACAATGGAAGAGTTCCGTAGCATTTTTAAACTTCAGAAGAATTCCAGGAACAATGGAAGAGTTCCGAAGCATTTTCAAACGTCAGCAGAATTCCTTGAACAATGAAAGAGTTCGGAAGCATTTTTAAACGTCAGCAGTATTCCGGGAACAATGGAACAGTTCCGAAGAATTTTTAAACGTCAGTGGAATTCCTTGAACAATGAAAGAGATCAGAAGCATTTTTAAACTTCAAAAGAATTCCGGGAACAATGGAAGAGTTCCGAAGCATTTTTAAATGTCAGCAGAATTCCGAGAACAATGGAAGAGTTCCGAAGCATTTTTAAACATCAGCAGAATTCTGGGAACAATGGAAGAGTTCCGAAGCATTTTTAAACTTTAGCGGAATTCCGAGAACAATGGATGAGTTCGGAAGCATTTTTAAACGTCAGCAGAATTCCGGGAACAATGGAACAGTTCCGAAGAATTTTTAAACGTCAGTGGAATTCCTTGAACAATGAAAGAGATCAGAAGCATTTTTAAACTTCAAAAGAATTCCGGGAACAATGGAAGAGTTCCGAAGCATTTTTAAATGTCAGCAGAATTCCGAGAACAATGGAAGAGTTCCGAAGCATTTTTAAACATCAGCAGAATTCTGGGAACAATGGAAGAGTTCCGAAGCATTTTTAAACTTCAGCGGAATTCCGAGAACAATGGATCAGTTCCGAAGCATTTTTAAACATCAGCAGAATTCCGGGAACAATGGAAGAGTTCCGAAGCATTTTTAAACTTCAGAAGAATTCCAGGAACAATGGAAGAGTTCCAAAGCATTTTTAAACTTCAGAAGAATTCCAGGAACAATGGAAGAGTTCCGAAGCATTTTTAAACTTCGGCGGATTTCCAATAACAATGGAAGTGTTCCGAAGTATTTTTAAACGCCAGCGTAATTCCGAGAACAGTGGAAGAGTTCCGAAGGATTATTAAATGTCAGCTGAATTCTGAGAACAATGGAAGAGTTCCGAAGCATTTTTAAACGTCAGCGGAATTCCTTGAACAATGAAAGAGATCGGAAGCATTTTTAAACGTCAGCAGAATTTCGGGAACAATGGAAGAGTTCCGAAGCATTTTTAAACGTCTGCAGAATTCCGAGAACAATGGAAGAATTCCGAAGCATTTTTAAACGTCAGCGGAATTCCGAGAACAATGGAAGAGTTCCGAAGAATTTTTAAATGTCAGCGAATTTCGAGAACCATGGAAGAGTTCCGAAGGATTTTTAAACATCAGCGGAATTCCGTGAACATTTTAAGAGTTCCGAAGCATTTTTAAACTTCAGTGGAATTCTGAGAACAATGGAAGAGTTATGTAGCATTTTTAAACTTCAGAAGAATTCCAGTAACAATGGAAGAGTTTCAAAGCAATTTTAAACTTCAGCAGAATTCCGAGAACAATGGAAGAGTTCTGAAGCATTTTTAAACATCAGCAGAATTTCCAGAATAATGGAAGAGTTCCGAAGCATTTTTAAACGTCTGCAGAATTCCGAGAACAATGGAACAGTTCAGAAGCATTTTTAAACTTCAGCGTAATTCTGAGAACAATGGAAGGGTTCAGAAGCATTTTTAAACTTCAGCAGAATTCCGAAAACAATGCAAGAGTTGCAATGCATTTTTAAACGTCAGCAGAATTCCGAGAAAAATGGAAGAGTTCCGAAGCATTTTTAAATGTCAGCAGAATCCCGAGAACAATGGAAGAGTTCCGAAGCATTTTTAAACATCAGCAGAATTCTGGGAACAATGGAAGAGTTCCGAAGCATTTTTAAACTTTAGCGGAATTCCGAGAACAATGGATGAGTTCCGAAGCATTTTTAAACATCAGCAGAATTCCGGGAACAATGGAAGAGTTCCGAAGCATTTTTAAACTTCAGAAGAATTCCAGGAACAATGGAAGAGTTCCAAAGCATTTTGAAACTTCAGAAGAATTCCAGGAACAATGGAAGAGTTCCGAAGCATTTTTAAACTTCAGCGGATTTCCGAGAACAATGGAAGAGTTCCGAAGCATTTTTAAACTTCAGCGGAATTCCGAGAACAATGGATGAGTTTCGAAGTATTTTTAAACATCAGCAGAATTCCGGGAACAATGGAAGAGTTCCGAAGCATTTTTAAACTTCAGAAGAATTCCAGGAACAATGGAAGAGTTCCAAAGCATTTTTAAACTTCAGAAGAATTCCAGGAACAATGGAAGAGTTCCGAAGCATTTTTAAACTTCGGCGGATTTCCGAGAACAATGGAAGTGTTCCGAAGTATTTTTAAACTCCAGCGGGATTCCGAGAACAATGGAAGAGTTCCGAAGCATTTTTAAACGTCTGCAGAATTCCGAGAACAATGTAAGAATTCCGAAGCATTTTTAAACGTCAGCGGAATTCCAAGAACAATGGAAGAGTTCCGAAGAATTTTTAAATGTCAGCGAATTTCGAGAACCATGGAAGAGTTCTGAAGGATTTTTAAACATCAGCGGAATTCCGTGAACATTGGAAGAGTTCCGAAGCATTTTTAAACTTCAGTGGAATTCTGAGAACAATGGAAGAGTTATGTAGCATTTTTAAACTTCAGAAGAATTCCAGTAACAATGGAAGAGTTTCAAAGCAATTTTAAACTTCAGCAGAATTCCGAGAACAATGGAAGAGTTCTGAAGCATTTTTAAACATCAGCAGAATTTCCAGAATAATGGAAGAGTTCCGAAGCATTTTTAAACGTCTGCAGAATTCCGAGAACAATGGAAGAGTTCCGAAGGATTTTTAAATGTCAGCAGAATTCCCAGAACAATGGAGAGTTCCAAAGGATTTTTAAACGTCAGCGGAATTCCGAGAACAATGGAAGAGTTCAGAAGCATTTTTAAACTTCGGCGGATTTCCGAGAACAATGGAAGTGTTCAGAAGCATTTTTAAACTTCAGCGTAATTCTGAGAACAATGGAAGGGTTCAGAAGCATTTTTAAACTTCAGCAGAATTCCGAAAACAATGCAGGAGTTGCAATGCATTTTTAAACGTCAGCAGAATTCCGAGAAAAATGGAAGAGTTCCGAAGCATTTTTAAATGTCAGCAGAATTTCGAGAACAATGGAAGAGTTCCAAAGCATTTTTAAACTTCAGTGGAATTCTGAGAACAATGGAAGAGTTCCGTAGCATTTTTAAACTTCAGAAGAATTCCAGGAACAATGGAAGAGTTCCGAAGCATTTTCAAACGTCAGCAGAATTCCTTGAACAATGAAAGAGTTCGGAAGCATTTTTAAACGTCAGCAGTATTCCGGGAACAATGGAACAGTTCCGAAGAATTTTTAAACGTCAGTGGAATTCCTTGAACAATGAAAGAGATCAGAAGCATTTTTAAACTTCAAAAGAATTCCGGGAACAATGGAAGAGTTCCAAAGCATTTTTAAACTTCAGAAGAATTCCAGGAACAATGTAAGAGTTCCGAAGCATTTTTAAACTTCGGCGGATTTCCGAGAACAATGGAAGTGTTCCGAAGTATTTTTAAACTCCAGCGGGATTCCGAGAACAATGGAAGAGTTCCGAAGCATTTTTAAACGTCTGCAGAATTCCGAGAACAATGGAAGAATTCCGAAGCATTTTTAAACATCAGCGGAATTCAAAGAACAATGGAAGAGTTCGGAAGAATTTTTAAATGTCAGCGAATTTCGAGAACCATGGAAGAGTTCTGAAGGATTTTTAAACATCAGCGGATTTCCGTGAACATTGGAAGAGTTCCGAAGCATTTTTAAACTTCAGAAGAATTCCAGGAACAATGGAAGAGTTCCAAAGCATTTTGAAACTTCAGAAGAATTCCAGGAACAATGGAAGAGTTCCGAAGCATTTTTAAACTTCAGCGGATTTCCGAGAACAATGGAAGTGTTCCGAAGTATTTTTAAACGCCAGCGGGATTCCGAGAACAATGGAAGAGTTCCGAAGCATTTTTAAACGTCTGCAGAATTCCGAGAACAATGGAAGAGTTCCGTAGCATTTTTAAACTTCAGAAGAATTCCAGGAACAATGGAAGAGTTCCAAAGCATTTTGAAACTTCAGAAGAATTCCAGGAACAATGGAAGAGTTCCGAAGCATTTTTAAACTTCAGCGGATTTCCGAGAACAATGGAAGTGTTCCGAAGTATTTTTAAACGCCAGCGGGATTCCGAGAACAATGGAAGAGTTTCGAAGCATTTTTAAACGTCTGCAGAATTCCGAGAACAATGGAAGAGTTCCGTAGCATTGTTAAACTTCAGAAGAATTCCAGGAACAATGGAAGAGTTCCGAAGCATTTTTAAACGTCAGCAGAATTCCTTGAACAATGAAAGAGTTCGGAAGCATTTTTAAACGTCAGCAGAATTCCGGGAACAATGGAACAGTTCCGAATAATTTTTAAACGTCAGTGGAATTCCTTGAACAATGAAAGAGATCAGAAGCATTTTTAAACTTCAAAAGAATTCCGGGAACAATGGAAGAGTTCCGAAGCATTTTTAAATGTCAGCAGAATTCCGAGAACAATGGAAGAGTTCCGAAGCATTTTTAAACATCAGCAGAATTCTGGGAACAATGGAAGAGTTCCGAAGCATTTTTAAACTTCAGCGGAATTCCGAGAACAATGGATGAGTTCCGAAGCATTTTTAAACATCAGCAGAATTCCGGGAACAATGGAAGAGTTCCGAAGCATTTTTAAACTTCAGAAGAATTCCAGGAACAATGGAAGAATTCCAAAGCATTTTTTAACTTCAGAAGAATTCCAGGAACAATGGAAGAGTTCCGAAGCATTTTTAAACGTCAGCGGAATTCCTTGAACAATGAAAGAGATCGGAAGCATTTTTAAACGTCAGCAGAATTTCGGGAACAATGGAAGAGTTTCGAAGCATTTTTAAACATCTGCAGAATTCCGAGAACAATGGAAGAATTCCGAAGCATTTTTAAACGTCAGCGGAATTCCGAGAACAATGGAAGAGTTCCGAAGAATTTTTAAATGTCAGCGAATTTCGAGAACCATGGAAGAGTTCCGAAGGATTTTTAAACATCAGCAGAATTCCGTGAACATTGGAGGAGTTCTGAAGCATGTTTAAACATCAGCAGAATTTCCAGAATAATGGAAGAGTTCCGAAGCATTTTTAAACGTCTGCAGAATTCCGAGAACAATGGAAGAGTTCCGAAGGATTTTTAAATGTCAGCAGAATTCCCAGAACAATGGAAGAGTTCCGAAGGATTTTTAAACGTCAGCGGAATTCCGAGAACAATGGAAGAGTTCAGAAGCATTTTTAAACTCTGGCGGATTTCCGAGAACAATGGAAGTGTTCAGAAGCATTTTTAAACTTCAGCGTAATTCTGAGAACAATGGAAGAGTTCCGAAGCATTTTTAAACGTTTGCAGAATTCCGAGAAAAATGGAAGAGTTCCGAAGCATTTTTAAATGTCAGCAGAATTTCGAGAACAATGGAAGAGTGCCGAAGCATTTTTAAACTTCAGTGGAATTCTGAGAACAATGGAAGAGTTCCGTAGCATTTTTAAACTTCAGAAGAATTCCAGGAACAATGGAAGAGTTCCGAAGCATTTTCAAACGCCAGCAGAATTCCTTGAACAATGAAAGAGTTCGGAAGCATTTTTAAACGTCAGCAGTATTCCGGGAACAATGGAACAGTTCCGAAGAATTTTTAAACGTCAGTGGAATTCCTTGAACAATGAAAGAGATCAGAAGCATTTTTAAACTTCAAAAGAATTCCGGGAACAATGGAAGAGTTCGGAAGCATTTTTAAATGTCAGCAGAATTCCGAGAACAATGGAAGAGTTCCGAAGCATTTTTAAACATCAGCAGAATTCTGGGAACAATGGAAGAGTTCCGAAGCATTTTTAAACTTTAGCGGAATTCCGAGAACAATGGATGAGTTCGGAAGCATTTTTAAACGTCAGCAGAATTCCGGGAACAATGGAACAGTTCCGAAGAATTTTTAAACGTCAGTGGAATTCCTTGAACAATGAAAGAGATCAGAAGCATTTTTAAACTTCAAAAGAATTCCGGGAACAATGGAAGAGTTCCGAAGCATTTTTAAATGTCAGCAGAATTCCGAGAACAATGGAAGAGTTCCGAAGCATTTTTAAACATCAGCATAATTCTGGGAACAATGGAAGAGTTCTGAAGCATTTTTAAACTTCAGCGGAATTCCGAGAACAATGGATCAGTTCCGAAGCATTTTTAAACATCAGCAGAATTCCGGGAACAATGGAAGAGTTCCGAAGCATTTTTAAACTTCAGAAGAATTCCAGGAACAATGGAAGAGTTCCAAAGCATTTTTAAACTTCAGAAGAATTCCAGGAACAATGGAAGAGTTCCGAAGAATTTTTAAACTTCAGCGGATTTCCGAGAACAATGGAAGAGTTCCGAAGCATTTTTAAACTTCAGCGGAATTCCGAGAACAATGGATGAGTTTCGAAGCATTTTTAAACATCAGCAGAATTCCGGGAACAATGGAAGAGTTCCGAAGCATTTTTAAACTTCAGAAGAATTCCAGGAACAATGGAAGAGTTCCAAAGCATTTTTAAACTTCAGAAGAATTCCAGGAACAATGGAAGAGTTCCGAAGCATTTTTAAACTTCGGCGGATTTCCGAGAACAATGGAAGTGTTCCGAAGTATTTTTAAACTCCAGCGGGATTCCGAGAACAATGGAAGAGTTCCGAAGCATTTTTAAACGTCTGCAGAATTCCGAGAACAATGTAAGAATTCCGAAGCATTTTTAAACGTCAGCGGAATTCCAAGAACAATGGAAAAGTTCCGAAGAATTTTTAAATGTCAGCGAATTTCGAGAACCATGGAAGAGTTCTGAAGGATTTTTAAACATCAGCGGAATTCCGTGAACATTGGAAGAGTTCCGAAGCATTTTTAAACTTCAGTGGAATTCTGAGAACAATGGAAGAGTTATGTAGCATTTTTAAACTTCAGAAGAATTCCAGTAACAATGGAAGAGTTTCAAAGCAATTTTAAACTTCAGCAGAATTCCGAGAACAATGGAAGAGTTCTGAAGCATTTTTAAACATCAGCAGAATTTCCAGAATAATGGAAGAGTTCCGAAGCATTTTTAAACGTCTGCAGAATTCCGAGAACAATGGAAGAGTTCCGAAGGATTTTTAAATGTCAGCAGAATTCCCAGAACAATGGAGAGTTCCAAAGGATTTTTAAACGTCAGCGGAATTCCGAGAACAATGGAAGAGTTCAGAAGCATTTTTAAACTTCGGCGGATTTCCGAGAACAATGGAAGTGTTCAGAAGCATTTTTAAACTTCAGCGTAATTCTGAGAACAATGGAAGGGTTCAGAAGCATTTTTAAACTTCAGCAGAATTCCGAAAACAACGCAGGAGTTGCAATGCATTTTTAAACGTCAGCAGAATTCCGAGAAAAATGGAAGAGTTCCGAAGCATTTTTAAATGTCAGCAGAATTTCGAGAACAATGGAAGAGTTCCAAAGCATTTTTAAACTTCAGTGGAATTCTGAGAACAATGGAAGAGTTCCGTAGCATTTTTAAACTTCAGAAGAATTCCAGGAACAATGGAAGAGTTCCGAAGCATTTTCAAACGTCATCAGAATTCCTTGAACAATGAAAGAGTTCGGAAGCATTTTTAAACGTCAGCAGTATTCCGGGAACAATGGAACAGTTCCGAAGAATTTTTAAACGTCAGTGGAATTCCTTGAACAATGAAAGAGATCAGAAGCATTTTTAAACTTCAAAAGAATTCCGGGAACAATGGAAGAGTTCCGAAGCATTTTTAAATGTCAGCAGAATTCCGAGAACAATGGAAGAGTTCCGAAGCATTTTTAAACATCAGCAGAATTCTGGGAACAATGAATGAGTTCCGAAGCATTTTTAAACATCAGCAGAATTCCGGGAACAATGGAAGAGTTCTGAAGCATTTTTAAATGTCAGCAGAATTCTGAGAACAATGGAAGAGTTCCGAAGCATTTTTAAACATCAGCAGAATTCTGGGAACAATGGAAGAGTTCCGAAGCATTTTTAAACTTCGGCGGATTTCCGAGAACAATGGAAGTGTTCCGAAGTATTTTTAAACTCCAGCGGGATTCCGAGAACAATGGAAGAGTTCCGAAGCATTTTTAAACGTCTGCAGAATTCCGAGAACAATGTAAGAATTCCGAAGCATTTTTAAACGTCAGCGGAATTCCAAGAACAATGGAAGAGTTCCGAAGAATTTTTAAATGTCAGCGAATTTCGAGAACCATGGAAGAGTTCTGAAGGATTTTTAAACATCAGCGGAATTCCGTGAACATTGGAAGAGTTCCGAAGCATTTTTATACTTCAGTGGAATTCTGAGAACAATGGAAGAGTTATGTAGCATTTTTAAACTTCAGAAGAATTCCAGTAACAATGGAAGAGTTTCAAAGCAATTTTAAACTTCAGCAGAATTCCGAGAACAATGGAAGAGTTCTGAAGCATTTTTAAACATCAGCAGAATTTCCAGAATAATGGAAGAGTTCCGAAGCATTTTTAAACGTCTGCAGAATTCCGAGAACAATGGAAGAGTTCCGAAGGATTTTTAAATGTCAGCAGAATTCCCAGAACAATGGAGAGTTCCAAAGGATTTTTAAACGTCAGCGGAATTCCGAGAACAATGGAAGAGTTCAGAAGCATTTTTAAACTTCGGCGGATTTCCGAGAACAATGGAAGTGTTCAGAAGCATTTTTAAACTTCAGCGTAATTCTGAGAACAATGGAAGGGTTCAGAAGCATTTTTAAACTTCAGCAGAATTCCGAAAACAACGCAGGAGTTGCAATGCATTTTTAAACGTCAGCAGAATTCCGAGAAAAATGGAAGAGTTCCGAAGCATTTTTAAATGTCAGCAGAATTTCGAGAACAATGGAAGAGTTCCAAAGCATTTTTAAACTTCAGTGGAATTCTGAGAACAATGGAAGAGTTCCGTAGCATTTTTAAACTTCAGAAGAATTCCAGGAACAATGGAAGAGTTCCGAAGCATTTTCAAACGTCAGCAGAATTCCTTGAACAAAGAAAGAGTTCGGAAGCATTTTTAAACGTCAGCAGTATTCCGGGAACAATGGAACAGTTCCGAAGAATTTTTAAACGTCAGTGGAATTCCTTGAACAATGAAAGAGATCAGAAGCATTTTTAAACTTCAAAAGAATTCCGGGAACAATGGAAGAGTTCCGAAGCATTTTTAAATGTCAGCAGAATTCCGAGAACAATGGAAGAGTTCCCAAGCATTTTTAAACATCAGCAGAATTCTGGGAACAATGGATGAGTTCCGAAGCATTTTTAAACATCAGCAGAATTCCGGGAACAATGGAAGAGTTCTGAAGCATTTTTAAATGTCAGCAGAATTCTGAGAACAATGGAAGAGTTCCGAAGCATTTTTAAACATCAGCAGAATTCTGGGAACAATGGAAGAGTTCCGAAGCATTTTTAAACTTCAGCGGAATTCCGAGAACAATGGATGAGTTTCGAAGCATTTTTAAACATCAGCAGAATTCCGTGAACATTGGAAGAGTTCCGAAGCATTTTTAAACTTCAGTGGAATTCTGAGAACAATGGAAGAGTTATGTAGCATTTTTAAACTTCAGAAGAATTACAGTAACAATGGAAGAGTTTCAAAGCAATTTTAAACTTCAGCAGAATTCCGAGAACAATGGAAGAGTTCTGAAGCATTATTAAACATCAGCAGAATTTCAAGAATAATGGAAGAGTTCCGAAGCATTTTTAAACGTCTGCAGAATTCCGAGAACAATGGAAGAGTTCCGAAGGATTTTTAAATGTCAGCAGAATTCCCAGAACAATGGAAGTGTTCAGAAGCATTTTTAAACTTCAGCGTAATTCTGAGAACAATGGAAGGGTTCAGAAGCATTTTTAAACTTCAGCAGAATTCCGAAAACAATACAAGAGTTGCAATGCATTTTTAATCGTCAGCAGAATTCCGAGAAAAATGGAAGAGTTCCGAAGAATTTTTAAACGTCAGTGGAATTCCTTGAACAATGAAAGAGATCAGAAGCATTTTTAAACTTCAAAAGAATTCCGGGAACAATGGAAGAGTTCCGAAGCATTTTTAAATGTCAGCAGAATTCCGAGAACAATGGAAGAGTTCCAAAGGATTTTTAAATGTTTGCAGAATTCCGAGAACAATGGAAGAGTTCCGTAGCATTTTTAAACTTCAGAAGAATTCCAGGAACAATGGAAGAGTTCCGAAGCATTTTTAAACGTCAGCAGAATTCCTTGAACAATGAAAGAGTTCGGAAGCATTTTTAAACGTCAGCAGAATTCCGGGAACAATGGAACAGTTCCGAAGAATTTTTAAACGTCAGTGGAATTCCTTGAACAATGAAAGAGATCAGAAGTATTTTTAAACTTCAAAAGAATTCCGGGAACAATGGAAGAGTTCCGAAGCATTTTTAAATGTCAGCAGAATTCCGAGAACAATGGAAGAGTTCCGAAGCATTTTTAAACATCAGCAGAATTCTGGGAACAATGGAAGAGTTCCGAAGCATTTTTAAACTTCAGCGGAATTCCGAGAACAATGGATGAGTTTCGAAGCATTTTTAAACATCAGCAGAATTCCGGGAACAATGGAAGAGTTCCAAAGCATTTTTAAACTTCAGAAGAATTCCAGGAACAATGGAAGAGTTCCGAAGCATTTTTAAACTTCAGAAGAATTCCAGGAACAATGGAAGAGTTCCGAAGCATTTTTAAACTTCGCGGATTTCCGAGAACAATGGAAGTGTTCAGAAGTATTTTTAAACTCCAGCGGGATTCCGAGAACAATGGAAGAGTTCCGAAGCATTTTTAAACGTCAGCAGAATTCCGGGAACAATGGAACAGTTCCAAAGAATTTTTAAACGTCAGTGGAATTCCTTGAACAATGAAAGATATCAGAAGCATTTTTAAACTTCAAAAGAATTCCGGGAACAATGGAAGAGTTCCGAAGCATTTTTAAATGTCAGCAGAATTTCGAGAACAATGGAAGAGTTCCGAAGCATTTTTAAACATCAGCAGAATTCTGGGAACAATGGAAGAATTCCGCAGCATTTTTAAACTTTAGCGGAATTCTGAGAACAATGGATGAGTTCGGAAGCATTTTTAAACGTCAGCAGAATTCCGGGAACAATGGAACAGTTCCGAAGAATTTTTAAACGTCAGTGGAATTCCTTGAACAATGAAAGAGATCAGAAGCATTTTTAAACTTCAAAAGAATTCCGGGAACAATGGAAGAGTTCCGAAGCATTTTTAAATGTCAGCAGAATTCCGAGAACAATGGAAGAGTTCCGAAGCATTTTTAAACATCAGCAGAATTCTGGGAACAATGGAAGAGTTCCGAAGCATTTTTAAACTTCAGCGGAATTCCGAGAACAATGGTTGAGTTCCGAAGCATTTTTAAACATCAGCAGAATTCCGGGAACAATGGAAGAGTTCCGAAGCATTTTTAAACTTCAAAAGAATTCCAGGAACAATGGAAGAGTTCCAAAGCATTTTTAAACTTCAGAAGAATTCCAGGAACAATGGTAGAGTTCCGGAGCATTTTTAAACTTCGGCGGATTTCCGAGAACAATGGAAGTGTTCCGAAGTATTTTTAAACGCCAGCGGAATTCCGAGAACAGTGGAAGAGTTCCGAAGGATTATTAAATGTCAGCGGAATTCTGAGAACAATGGAAGAGTTCCAAAGCATTTTTAAACGTCAGCGGAATTCCTTGAACAATGAAAGAGATCGGAAGCATTTTTAAACGTCAGCAGAATTTCGGGACCAATGGAAGTTCCGAAGCATTTTTAAACGTCTGCAGAATTCCGAGAACAATGGAAGAGTGCCGAAGCATTTTTAAACTTCAGTGGAATTCTGAGAACAATGGAAGAGTTCCGTAGCATTTTTAAACTTCAGAAGAATTCCAGGAACAATGGAAGAGTTCCGAAGCATTTTCAAACGCCAGCAGAATTCCTTGAACAATGAAAGAGTTCGGAAGCATTTTTAAACGTCAGCAGTATTCCGGGAACAATGGAACAGTTCCGAAGAATTTTTAAACGTCAGTGGAATTCCTTGAACAATGAAAGAGATCAGAAGCATTTTTAAACTTCAAAAGAATTCCGGGAACAATGGAAGAGTTCGGAAGCATTTTTAAATGTCAGCAGAATTCCGAGAACAATGGAAGAGTTCCGAAGCATTTTTAAACATCAGCAGAATTCTGGGAACAATGGAAGAGTTCCGAAGCATTTTTAAACTTTAGCGGAATTCCGAGAACAATGGATGAGTTCGGAAGCATTTTTAAACGTCAGCAGAATTCCGGGAACAATGGAACAGTTCCGAAGAATTTTTAAACGTCAGTGGAATTCCTTGAACAATGAAAGAGATCAGAAGCATTTTTAAACTTCAAAAGAATTCCGGGAACAATGGAAGAGTTCCGAAGCATTTTTAAATGTCAGCAGAATTCCGAGAACAATGGAAGAGTTCCGAAGCATTTTTAAACATCAGCATAATTCTGGGAACAATGGAAGAGTTCTGAAGCATTTTTAAACTTCAGCGGAATTCCGAGAACAATGGATCAGTTCCGAAGCATTTTTAAACATCAGCAGAATTCCGGGAACAATGGAAGAGTTCCGAAGCATTTTTAAACTTCAGAAGAATTCCAGGAACAATGGAAGAGTTCCAAAGCATTTTTAAACTTCAGAAGAATTCCAGGAACAATGGAAGAGTTCCGAAGAATTTTTAAACTTCAGCGGATTTCCGAGAACAATGGAAGAGTTCCGAAGCATTTTTAAACTTCAGCGGAATTCCGAGAACAATGGATGAGTTTCGAAGCATTTTTAAACATCAGCAGAATTCCGGGAACAATGGAAGAGTTCCGAAGCATTTTTAAACTTCAGAAGAATTCCAGGAACAATGGAAGAGTTCCAAAGCATTTTTAAACTTCAGAAGAATTCCAGGAACAATGGAAGAGTTCCGAAGCATTTTTAAACTTCGGCGGATTTCCGAGAACAATGGAAGTGTTCCGAAGTATTTTTAAACTCCAGCGGGATTCCGAGAACAATGGAAGAGTTCCGAAGCATTTTTAAACGTCTGCAGAATTCCGAGAACAATGTAAGAATTCCGAAGCATTTTTAAACGTCAGCGGAATTCCAAGAACAATGGAAAAGTTCCGAAGAATTTTTAAATGTCAGCGAATTTCGAGAACCATGGAAGAGTTCTGAAGGATTTTTAAACATCAGCGGAATTCCGTGAACATTGGAAGAGTTCCGAAGCATTTTTAAACTTCAGTGGAATTCTGAGAACAATGGAAGAGTTATGTAGCATTTTTAAACTTCAGAAGAATTCCAGTAACAATGGAAGAGTTTCAAAGCAATTTTAAACTTCAGCAGAATTCCGAGAACAATGGAAGAGTTCTGAAGCATTTTTAAACATCAGCAGAATTTCCAGAATAATGGAAGAGTTCCGAAGCATTTTTAAACGTCTGCAGAATTCCGAGAACAATGGAAGAGTTCCGAAGGATTTTTAAATGTCAGCAGAATTCCCAGAACAATGGAGAGTTCCAAAGGATTTTTAAACGTCAGCGGAATTCCGAGAACAATGGAAGAGTTCAGAAGCATTTTTAAACTTCGGCGGATTTCCGAGAACAATGGAAGTGTTCAGAAGCATTTTTAAACTTCAGCGTAATTCTGAGAACAATGGAAGGGTTCAGAAGCATTTTTAAACTTCAGCAGAATTCCGAAAACAACGCAGGAGTTGCAATGCATTTTTAAACGTCAGCAGAATTCCGAGAAAAATGGAAGAGTTCCGAAGCATTTTTAAATGTCAGCAGAATTTCGAGAACAATGGAAGAGTTCCAAAGCATTTTTAAACTTCAGTGGAATTCTGAGAACAATGGAAGAGTTCCGTAGCATTTTTAAACTTCAGAAGAATTCCAGGAACAATGGAAGAGTTCCGAAGCATTTTCAAACGTCATCAGAATTCCTTGAACAATGAAAGAGTTCGGAAGCATTTTTAAACGTCAGCAGTATTCCGGGAACAATGGAACAGTTCCGAAGAATTTTTAAACGTCAGTGGAATTCCTTGAACAATGAAAGAGATCAGAAGCATTTTTAAACTTCAAAAGAATTCCGGGAACAATGGAAGAGTTCCGAAGCATTTTTAAATGTCAGCAGAATTCCGAGAACAATGGAAGAGTTCCGAAGCATTTTTAAACATCAGCAGAATTCTGGGAACAATGGATGAGTTCCGAAGCATTTTTAAACATCAGCAGAATTCCGGGAACAATGGAAGAGTTCTGAAGCATTTTTAAATGTCAGCAGAATTCTGAGAACAATGGAAGAGTTCCGAAGCATTTTTAAACATCAGCAGAATTCTGGGAACAATGGAAGAGTTCCGAAGCATTTTTAAACTTCAGCGGAATTCCGAGAACAATGGATGAGTTTCGAAGCATTTTTAAACATCAGCAGAATTCCGTGAACATTGGAAGAGTTCCGAAGCATTTTTAAACTTCAGTGGAATTCTGAGAACAATGGAAGAGTTATGTAGCATTTTTAAACTTCAGAAGAATTACAGTAACAATGGAAGAGGTTCAAAGCAATTTTAAACTTCAGCAGAATTCCGAGAACAATGGAAGAGTTCTGAAGCATTATTAAACATCAGCAGAATTTCAAGAATAATGGAAGAGTTCCGAAGCATTTTTAAACGTCTGCAGAATTCCGAGAACAATGGAAGAGTTCCGAAGGATTTTTAAATGTCAGCAGAATTCCCAGAACAATGGAAGTGTTCAGAAGCATTTTTAAACTTCAGCGTAATTCTGAGAACAATGGAAGGGTTCAGAAGCATTTTTAAACTTCAGCAGAATTCCGAAAACAATGCAAGAGTTGCAATGCATTTTTAATCGTCAGCAGAATTCCGAGAAAAATGGAAGTGTTCCGAAGAATTTTTAAACGTCAGTGGAATTCCTTGAACAATGAAAGAGATCAGAAGCATTTTTAAACTTCAAAAGAATTCCGGGAACAATGGAAGAGTTCCGAAGCATTTTTAAATGTCAGCAGAATTCCGAGAACAATGGAAGAGTTCCAATGGATTTTTAAATGTTTGCAGAATTCCGAGAACAATGGAAGAGTTCCGTAGCATTTTTAAACTTCAGAAGAATTCCAGGAACAATGGAAGAGTTCCGAAGCATTTTTAAACGTCAGCAGAATTCCTTGAACAATGAAAGAGTTCGGAAGCATTTTTAAACGTCAGCAGAATTCCGGGAACAATGGAACAGTTCCGAAGAATTTTTAAACGTCAGTGGAATTCCTTGAACAATGAAAGAGATCAGAAGTATTTTTAAACTTCAAAAGAATTCCGGGAACAATGGAAGAGTTCCGAAGCATTTTTAAATGTCAGCAGAATTTCGAGAACAATGGAAGAGTTCCGAAGCATTTTTAAACTTCGGCGGATTTCCGAGAACAATGGAAGTGTTCAGAAGTATTTTTAAACTCCAGCGGGATTCCGAGAACAATGGAAGAGTTCCGAAGCATTTTTAAACGTCAGCAGAATTCCGGGAACAATGGAACAGTTCCAAAGAATTTTTAAACGTCAGTGGAATTCCTTGAACAATGAAAGATATCAGAAGCATTTTTAAACTTCAAAAGAATTCCGGGAACAATGGAAGAGTTCCGAAGCATTTTTAAATGTCAGCAGAATTTCGAGAACAATGGAAGAGTTCAGAAGCATTTTTAAACATCAGCAGAATTCTGGGAACAATGGAAGAATTCCGCAGCATTTTTAAACTTTAGCGGAATTCTGAGAACAATGGATGAGTTCGGAAGCATTTTTAAACGTCAGCAGAATTCCGGGAACAATGGAACAGTTCCGAAGAATTTTTAAACGTCAGTGGAATTCCTTGAACAATGAAAGAGATCAGAAGCATTTTTAAACTTCAAAAGAATTCCGGGAACAATGGAAGAGTTCCGAAGCATTTTTAAATGTCAGCAGAATTCCGAGAACAATGGAAGAGTTCCGAAGCATTTTTAAACATCAGCAGAATTCTGGGAACAATGGAAGAGTTCCGAAGCATTTTTAAACTTCAGCGGAATTCCGAGAACAATGGTTGAGTTCCGAAGCATTTTTAAACATCAGCAGAATTCCGGGAACAATGGAAGAGTTCCGAAGCATTTTTAAACTTCAAAAGAATTCCAGGAACAATGGAAGAGTTCCAAAGCATTTTTAAACTTCAGAAGAATTCCAGGAACAATGGAAGAGTTCCGGAGCATTTTTAAACTTCGGCGGATTTCCGAGAACAATGGAAGTGTTCCGAAGTATTTTTAAACGCCAGCGGAATTCCGAGAACAGTGGAAGAGTTCCGAAGGATTATTAAATGTCAGCGGAATTCTGAGAACAATGGAAGAGTTCCAAAGCATTTTTAAACGTCAGCGGAATTCCTTGAACAATGAAAGAGATCGGAAGCATTTTTAAACGTCAGCAGAATTTCGGGACCAATGGAAGTTCCGAAGCATTTTTAAACGTCTGCAGAATTCCGAGAACAATGGAAGAATTCCGAAGCATTTTTAAACGTCAGCGGAATTCCGAGAACAATGGAAGAGTTCCGAAGAATTTTTAAATGTCAGCGAATTTCGAGAACCATGGAAGAGTTCCGAAGGATTTTTAAACATCAGCGGAATTCCGTGAACATTGGAAGAGTTCCGAAGCATTTTTAAACTTCAGTGGAATTCTGAGAACAATGGAAGAGTTATGTAGCATTTTTGAACATCAGCAGAATTTCCAGAATAATGGAAGAGTTCCGAAGCATTTTTAAACGTCTGCAGAATTCCGAGAACAATGGAAGATTTCCGAAGGATTTTTAAATGTCAGCAGAATTCCCAGAACAATGGAAGAGTTCCGAAGGATTTTTAAACGTCAGCGGAATTCCGAGAACAATGGAAGAGTTCAGAAGCATTTTTAAACTCGGGCGGATTTCCGAGAACAATGGAAGTGTTCAGAAGCATTTTTAAACTTCAGCGTAATTCTGAGAACAATGGAAGGGTTCAGAAGCATTTTTAAACTTCAGCAGAATTCCGAAAACAATGCAAGAGTTGCAATGCATTTTTAAACGTCAGCAGAATTCCGAGAACAATGGAAGAGTTCCGTAGCATTGTTAAACTTCAGAAGAATTCCAGGAACAATGGAAGAGTTCCGAAGCATTTTTAAACGTCAGCAGAATTCCTTGAACAATGAAAGAGTTCGGAAGCATTTTTAAACGTCAGCAGAATTCCGGGAACAATGGAACAGTTCCGAATAATTTTTAAACGTCAGTGGAATTCCTTGAACAATGAAAGAGATCAGAAGCATTTTTAAACTTCAAAAGAATTCCGGGAACAATGGAAGAGTTCCGAAGCATTTTTAAATGTCAGCAGAATTCCGAGAACAATGGAAGAGTTCCGAAGCATTTTTAAACATCAGCAGAATTCTGGGAACAATGGAAGAGTTCCGAAGCATTTTTAAACTTCAGCGGAATTCCGAGAACAATGGATGAGTTCCGAAGCATTTTTAAACATCAGCAGAATTCCGGGAACAATGGAAGAGTTCCGAAGCATTTTTAAACTTCAGAAGAATTCCAGGAACAATGGAAGAATTCCAAAGCATTTTTTAACTTCAGAAGAATTCCAGGAACAATGGAAGAGTTCCGAAGCATTTTTAAACGTCAGCGGAATTCCTTGAACAATGAAAGAGATCGGAAGCATTTTTAAACGTCAGCAGAATTTCGGGAACAATGGAAGAGTTTCGAAGCATTTTTAAACATCTGCAGAATTCCGAGAACAATGGAAGAATTCCGAAGCATTTTTAAACGTCAGCGGAATTCCGAGAACAATGGAAGAGTTCCGAAGAATTTTTAAATGTCAGCGAATTTCGAGAACCATGGAAGAGTTCCGAAGGATTTTTAAACATCAGCAGAATTCCGTGAACATTGGAGGAGTTCTGAAGCATGTTTAAACATCAGCAGAATTTCCAGAATAATGGAAGAGTTCCGAAGCATTTTTAAACGTCTGCAGAATTCCGAGAACAATGGAAGAGTTCCGAAGGATTTTTAAATGTCAGCAGAATTCCCAGAACAATGGAAGAGTTCCGAAGGATTTTTAAACGTCAGCGGAATTCCGAGAACAATGGAAGAGTTCAGAAGCATTTTTAAACTCTGGCGGATTTCCGAGAACAATGGAAGTGTTCAGAAGCATTTTTAAACTTCAGCGTAATTCTGAGAACAATGGAAGAGTTCCGAAGCATTTTTAAACGTTTGCAGAATTCCGAGAAAAATGGAAGAGTTCCGAAGCATTTTTAAATGTCAGCAGAATTTCGAGAACAATGGAAGAGTGCCGAAGCATTTTTAAACTTCAGTGGAATTCTGAGAACAATGGAAGAGTTCCGTAGCATTTTTAAACTTCAGAAGAATTCCAGGAACAATGGAAGAGTTCCGAAGCATTTTCAAACGCCAGCAGAATTCCTTGAACAATGAAAGAGTTCGGAAGCATTTTTAAACGTCAGCAGTATTCCGGGAACAATGGAACAGTTCCGAAGAATTTTTAAACGTCAGTGGAATTCCTTGAACAATGAAAGAGATCAGAAGCATTTTTAAACTTCAAAAGAATTCCGGGAACAATGGAAGAGTTCGGAAGCATTTTTAAATGTCAGCAGAATTCCGAGAACAATGAAAGAGTTCCGAAGCATTTTTAAACATCAGCAGAATTCTGGGAACAATGGAAGAGTTCCGAAGCATTTTTAAACTTTAGCGGAATTCCGAGAACAATGGATGAGTTCGGAAGCATTTTTAAACGTCAGCAGAATTCCGGGAACAATGGAACAGTTCCGAAGAATTTTTAAACGTCAGTGGAATTCCTTGAACAATGAAAGAGATCAGAAGCATTTTTAAACTTCAAAAGAATTCCGGGAACAATGGAAGAGTTCCGAAGCATTTTTAAATGTCAGCAGAATTCCGAGAACAATGGAAGAGTTCCGAAGCATTTTTAAACATCAGCATAATTCTGGGAACAATGGAAGAGTTCTGAAGCATTTTTAAACTTCAGCGGAATTCCGAGAACAATGGATCAGTTCCGAAGCATTTTTAAACATCAGCAGAATTCCGGGAACAATGGAAGAGTTCCGAAGCATTTTTAAACTTCAGAAGAATTCCAGGAACAATGGAAGAGTTCCAAAGCATTTTTAAACTTCAGAAGAATTCCAGGAACAATGGAAGAGTTCCGAAGAATTTTTAAACTTCAGCGGATTTCCGAGAACAATGGAAGAGTTCCGAAGCATTTTTAAACTTCAGCGGAATTCCGAGAACAATGGATGAGTTTCGAAGCATTTTTAAACATCAGCAGAATTCCGGGAACAATGGAAGAGTTCCGAAGCATTTTTAAACTTCAGAAGAATTCCAGGAACAATGGAAGAGTTCCAAAGCATTTTTAAACTTCAGAAGAATTCCAG
Source organism: Phyllobates terribilis (assembly GCF_046119375.1). Classification (NCBI taxonomy): domain Eukaryota; kingdom Metazoa; phylum Chordata; class Amphibia; order Anura; family Dendrobatidae; genus Phyllobates; species Phyllobates terribilis. The sequence goes on from NW_027362762.1 coordinate 554,056,930, forward strand.
GAACAATGGAAGAGTTCCGAAGCATTTTTAAACTTCGGCGGATTTCCGAGAACAATGGAAGTGTTCCGAAGTATTTTTAAACTCCAGCGGGATTCCGAGAACAATGGAAGAGTTCCGAAGCATTTTTAAACGTCTGCAGAATTCCGAGAACAATGTAAGAATTCCGAAGCATTTTTAAACGTCAGCGGAATTCCAAGAACAATGGAAAAGTTCCGAAGAATTTTTAAATGTCAGCGAATTTCGAGAACCATGGAAGAGTTCTGAAGGATTTTTAAACATCAGCGGAATTCCGTGAACATTGGAAGAGTTCCGAAGCATTTTTAAACTTCAGTGGAATTCTGAGAACAATGGAAGAGTTATGTAGCATTTTTAAACTTCAGAAGAATTCCAGTAACAATGGAAGAGTTTCAAAGCAATTTTAAACTTCAGCAGAATTCCGAGAACAATGGAAGAGTTCTGAAGCATTTTTAAACATCAGCAGAATTTCCAGAATAATGGAAGAGTTCCGAAGCATTTTTAAACGTCTGCAGAATTCCGAGAACAATGGAAGAGTTCCGAAGGATTTTTAAATGTCAGCAGAATTCCCAGAACAATGGAGAGTTCCAAAGGATTTTTAAACGTCAGCGGAATTCCGAGAACAATGGAAGAGTTCAGAAGCATTTTTAAACTTCGGCGGATTTCCGAGAACAATGGAAGTGTTCAGAAGCATTTTTAAACTTCAGCGTAATTCTGAGAACAATGGAAGGGTTCAGAAGCATTTTTAAACTTCAGCAGAATTCCGAAAACAACGCAGGAGTTGCAATGCATTTTTAAACGTCAGCAGAATTCCGAGAAAAATGGAAGAGTTCCGAAGCATTTTTAAATGTCAGCAGAATTTCGAGAACAATGGAAGAGTTCCAAAGCATTTTTAAACTTCAGTGGAATTCTGAGAACAATGGAAGAGTTCCGTAGCATTTTTAAACTTCAGAAGAATTCCAGGAACAATGGAAGAGTTCCGAAGCATTTTCAAACGTCATCAGAATTCCTTGAACAATGAAAGAGTTCGGAAGCATTTTTAAACGTCAGCAGTATTCCGGGAACAATGGAACAGTTCCGAAGAATTTTTAAACGTCAGTGGAATTCCTTGAACAATGAAAGAGATCAGAAGCATTTTTAAACTTCAAAAGAATTCCGGGAACAATGGAAGAGTTCCGAAGCATTTTTAAATGTCAGCAGAATTCCGAGAACAATGGAAGAGTTCCGAAGCATTTTTAAACATCAGCAGAATTCTGGGAACAATGGATGAGTTCCGAAGCATTTTTAAACATCAGCAGAATTCCGGGAACAATGGAAGAGTTCTGAAGCATTTTTAAATGTCAGCAGAATTCTGAGAACAATGGAAGAGTTCCGAAGCATTTTTAAACATCAGCAGAATTCTGGGAACAATGGAAGAGTTCCGAAGCATTTTTAAACTTCAGCGGAATTCCGAGAACAATGGATGAGTTTCGAAGCATTTTTAAACATCAGCAGAATTCCGTGAACATTGGAAGAGTTCCGAAGCATTTTTAAACTTCAGTGGAATTCTGAGAACAATGGAAGAGTTATGTAGCATTTTTAAACTTCAGAAGAATTACAGTAACAATGGAAGAGGTTCAAAGCAATTTTAAACTTCAGCAGAATTCCGAGAACAATGGAAGAGTTCTGAAGCATTATTAAACATCAGCAGAATTTCAAGAATAATGGAAGAGTTCCGAAGCATTTTTAAACGTCTGCAGAATTCCGAGAACAATGGAAGAGTTCCGAAGGATTTTTAAATGTCAGCAGAATTCCCAGAACAATGGAAGTGTTCAGAAGCATTTTTAAACTTCAGCGTAATTCTGAGAACAATGGAAGGGTTCAGAAGCATTTTTAAACTTCAGCAGAATTCCGAAAACAATGCAAGAGTTGCAATGCATTTTTAATCGTCAGCAGAATTCCGAGAAAAATGGAAGTGTTCCGAAGAATTTTTAAACGTCAGTGGAATTCCTTGAACAATGAAAGAGATCAGAAGCATTTTTAAACTTCAAAAGAATTCCGGGAACAATGGAAGAGTTCCGAAGCATTTTTAAATGTCAGCAGAATTCCGAGAACAATGGAAGAGTTCCAAAGGATTTTTAAATGTTTGCAGAATTCCGAGAACAATGGAAGAGTTCCGTAGCATTTTTAAACTTCAGAAGAATTCCAGGAACAATGGAAGAGTTCCGAAGCATTTTTAAACGTCAGCAGAATTCCTTGAACAATGAAAGAGTTCGGAAGCATTTTTAAACGTCAGCAGAATTCCGGGAACAATGGAACAGTTCCGAAGAATTTTTAAACGTCAGTGGAATTCCTTGAACAATGAAAGAGATCAGAAGTATTTTTAAACTTCAAAAGAATTCCGGGAACAATGGAAGAGTTCCGAAGCATTTTTAAATGTCAGCAGAATTTCGAGAACAATGGAAGAGTTCCGAAGCATTTTTAAACTTCGGCGGATTTCCGAGAACAATGGAAGTGTTCAGAAGTATTTTTAAACTCCAGCGGGATTCCGAGAACAATGGAAGAGTTCCGAAGCATTTTTAAACGTCAGCAGAATTCCGGGAACAATGGAACAGTTCCAAAGAATTTTTAAACGTCAGTGGAATTCCTTGAACAATGAAAGATATCAGAAGCATTTTTAAACTTCAAAAGAATTCCGGGAACAATGGAAGAGTTCCGAAGCATTTTTAAATGTCAGCAGAATTTCGAGAACAATGGAAGAGTTCAGAAGCATTTTTAAACATCAGCAGAATTCTGGGAACAATGGAAGAATTCCGCAGCATTTTTAAACTTTAGCGGAATTCTGAGAACAATGGATGAGTTCGGAAGCATTTTTAAACGTCAGCAGAATTCCGGGAACAATGGAACAGTTCCGAAGAATTTTTAAACGTCAGTGGAATTCCTTGAACAATGAAAGAGATCAGAAGCATTTTTAAACTTCAAAAGAATTCCGGGAACAATGGAAGAGTTCCGAAGCATTTTTAAATGTCAGCAGAATTCCGAGAACAATGGAAGAGTTCCGAAGCATTTTTAAACATCAGCAGAATTCTGGGAACAATGGAAGAGTTCCGAAGCATTTTTAAACTTCAGCGGAATTCCGAGAACAATGGTTGAGTTCCGAAGCATTTTTAAACATCAGCAGAATTCCGGGAACAATGGAAGAGTTCCGAAGCATTTTTAAACTTCAAAAGAATTCCAGGAACAATGGAAGAGTTCCAAAGCATTTTTAAACTTCAGAAGAATTCCAGGAACAATGGAAGAGTTCCGGAGCATTTTTAAACTTCGGCGGATTTCCGAGAACAATGGAAGTGTTCCGAAGTATTTTTAAACGCCAGCGGAATTCCGAGAACAGTGGAAGAGTTCCGAAGGATTATTAAATGTCAGCGGAATTCTGAGAACAATGGAAGAGTTCCAAAGCATTTTTAAACGTCAGCGGAATTCCTTGAACAATGAAAGAGATCGGAAGCATTTTTAAACGTCAGCAGAATTTCGGGACCAATGGAAGTTCCGAAGCATTTTTAAACGTCTGCAGAATTCCGAGAACAATGGAAGAATTCCGAAGCATTTTTAAACGTCAGCGGAATTCCGAGAACAATGGAAGAGTTCCGAAGAATTTTTAAATGTCAGCGAATTTCGAGAACCATGGAAGAGTTCCGAAGGATTTTTAAACATCAGCGGAATTCCGTGAACATTGGAAGAGTTCCGAAGCATTTTTAAACTTCAGTGGAATTCTGAGAACAATGGAAGAGTTATGTAGCATTTTTGAACATCAGCAGAATTTCCAGAATAATGGAAGAGTTCCGAAGCATTTTTAAACGTCTGCAGAATTCCGAGAACAATGGAAGATTTCCGAAGGATTTTTAAATGTCAGCAGAATTCCCAGAACAATGGAAGAGTTCCGAAGGATTTTTAAACGTCAGCGGAATTCCGAGAACAATGGAAGAGTTCAGAAGCATTTTTAAACTCGGGCGGATTTCCGAGAACAATGGAAGTGTTCAGAAGCATTTTTAAACTTCAGCGTAATTCTGAGAACAATGGAAGGGTTCAGAAGCATTTTTAAACTTCAGCAGAATTCCGAAAACAATGCAAGAGTTGCAATGCATTTTTAAACGTCAGCAGAATTCCGAGAACAATGGAAGAGTTCCGTAGCATTGTTAAACTTCAGAAGAATTCCAGGAACAATGGAAGAGTTCCGAAGCATTTTTAAACGTCAGCAGAATTCCTTGAACAATGAAAGAGTTCGGAAGCATTTTTAAACGTCAGCAGAATTCCGGGAACAATGGAACAGTTCCGAATAATTTTTAAACGTCAGTGGAATTCCTTGAACAATGAAAGAGATCAGAAGCATTTTTAAACTTCAAAAGAATTCCGGGAACAATGGAAGAGTTCCGAAGCATTTTTAAATGTCAGCAGAATTCCGAGAACAATGGAAGAGTTCCGAAGCATTTTTAAACATCAGCAGAATTCTGGGAACAATGGAAGAGTTCCGAAGCATTTTTAAACTTCAGCGGAATACCGAGAACAATGGATGAGTTCCGAAGCATTTTTAAACATCAGCAGAATTCCGGGAACAATGGAAGAGTTCCGAAGCATTTTTAAACTTCAGAAGAATTCCAGGAACAATGGAAGAATTCCAAAGCATTTTTTAACTTCAGAAGAATTCCAGGAACAATGGAAGAGTTCCGAAGCATTTTTAAACGTCAGCGGAATTCCTTGAACAATGAAAGAGATCGGAAGCATTTTTAAACGTCAGCAGAATTTCGGGAACAATGGAAGAGTTTCGAAGCATTTTTAAACATCTGCAGAATTCCGAGAACAATGGAAGAATTCCGAAGCATTTTTAAACGTCAGCGGAATTCCGAGAACAATGGAAGAGTTCCGAAGAATTTTTAAATGTCAGCGAATTTCGAGAACCATGGAAGAGTTCCGAAGGATTTTTAAACATCAGCAGAATTCCGTGAACATTGGAGGAGTTCTGAAGCATGTTTAAACATCAGCAGAATTTCCAGAATAATGGAAGAGTTCCGAAGCATTTTTAAACGTCTGCAGAATTCCGAGAACAATGGAAGAGTTCCGAAGGATTTTTAAATGTCAGCAGAATTCCCAGAACAATGGAAGAGTTCCGAAGGATTTTTAAACGTCAGCGGAATTCCGAGAACAATGGAAGAGTTCAGAAGCATTTTTAAACTCTGGCGGATTTCCGAGAACAATGGAAGTGTTCAGAAGCATTTTTAAACTTCAGCGTAATTCTGAGAACAATGGAAGAGTTCCGAAGCATTTTTAAACGTTTGCAGAATTCCGAGAAAAATGGAAGAGTTCCGAAGCATTTTTAAATGTCAGCAGAATTTCGAGAACAATGGAAGAGTGCCGAAGCATTTTTAAACTTCAGTGGAATTCTGAGAACAATGGAAGAGTTCCGTAGCATTTTTAAACTTCAGAAGAATTCCAGGAACAATGGAAGAGTTCCGAAGCATTTTCAAACGCCAGCAGAATTCCTTGAACAATGAAAGAGTTCGGAAGCATTTTTAAACGTCAGCAGTATTCCGGGAACAATGGAACAGTTCCGAAGAATTTTTAAACGTCAGTGGAATTCCTTGAACAATGAAAGAGATCAGAAGCATTTTTAAACTTCAAAAGAATTCCGGGAACAATGGAAGAGTTCGGAAGCATTTTTAAATGTCAGCAGAATTCCGAGAACAATGAAAGAGTTCCGAAGCATTTTTAAACATCAGCAGAATTCTGGGAACAATGGAAGAGTTCCGAAGCATTTTTAAACTTTAGCGGAATTCCGAGAACAATGGATGAGTTCGGAAGCATTTTTAAACGTCAGCAGAATTCCGGGAACAATGGAACAGTTCCGAAGAATTTTTAAACGTCAGTGGAATTCCTTGAACAATGAAAGAGATCAGAAGCATTTTTAAACTTCAAAAGAATTCCGGGAACAATGGAAGAGTTCCGAAGCATTTTTAAATGTCAGCAGAATTCCGAGAACAATGGAAGAGTTCCGAAGCATTTTTAAACATCAGCAGAATTCTGGGAACAATGGAAGAGTTCCGAAGCATTTTTAAACTTCAGCGGAATTCCGAGAACAATGGATCAGTTCCGAAGCATTTTTAAACATCAGCAGAATTCTGGGAACAATGGAAGAGTTCCGAAGCATTTTTAAACTTCAGAAGAATTCCAGGAACAATGGAAGAGTTCCAAAGCATTTTTAAACTTCAGAAGAATTCCAGGAACAATGGAAGAGTTCCGAAGCATTTTTAAACTTCAGCGGATTTCCGAGAACAATGGAAGAGTTCCGAAGCATTTTTAAACTTCAGCGGAATTCCGAGAACAATGGATGAGTTTCGAAGCATTTTTAAACATCAGCAGAATTCCGGGAACAATGGAAGAGTTCCGAAGCATTTTTAAACTTCAGAAGAATTCCAGGAACAATGGAAGAGTTCCGAAGCATTTTTAAACTTCGGCGGATTTCCGAGAACAATGGAAGTGTTCCGAAGTATTTTTAAACTCCAGCGGGATTCCGAGAACAATGGAAGAGTTCCGAAGCATTTTTAAACGTCTGCAGAATTCCGAGAACAATGTAAGAATTCCGAAGCATTTTTAAACGTCAGCGGAATTCCAAGAACAATGGAAGAGTTCCGAAGAATTTTTAAATGTCAGCGAATTTCGAGAACCATGGAAGAGTTCTGAAGGATTTTTAAACATCAGCGGAATTCCGTGAACATTGGAAGAGTTCCGAAGCATTTTTATACTTCAGTGGAATTCTGAGAACAATGGAAGAGTTATGTAGCATTTTTAAACTTCAGAAGAATTCCAGTAACAATGGAAGAGTTTCAAAGCAATTTTAAACTTCAGCAGAATTCCGAGAACAATGGAAGAGTTCTGAAGCATTTTTAAACATCAGCAGAATTTCCAGAATAATGGAAGAGTTCCGAAGCATTTTTAAACGTCTGCAGAATTCCGAGAACAATGGAAGAGTTCCGAAGGATTTTTAAATGTCAGCAGAATTCCCAGAACAATGGAGAGTTCCAAAGGATTTTTAAACGTCAGCGGAATTCCGAGAACAATGGAAGAGTTCAGAAGCATTTTTAAACTTCGGCGGATTTCCGAGAACAATGGAAGTGTTCAGAAGCATTTTTAAACTTCAGCGTAATTCTGAGAACAATGGAAGGGTTCAGAAGCATTTTTAAACTTCAGCAGAATTCCGAAAACAACGCAGGAGTTGCAATGCATTTTTAAACGTCAGCAGAATTCCGAGAAAAATGGAAGAGTTCCGAAGCATTTTTAAATGTCAGCAGAATTTCGAGAACAATGGAAGAGTTCCAAAGCATTTTTAAACTTCAGTGGAATTCTGAGAACAATGGAAGAGTTCCGTAGCATTTTTAAACTTCAGAAGAATTCCAGGAACAATGGAAGAGTTCCGAAGCATTTTCAAACGTCAGCAGAATTCCTTGAACAAAGAAAGAGTTCGGAAGCATTTTTAAACGTCAGCAGTATTCCGGGAACAATGGAACAGTTCCGAAGAATTTTTAAACGTCAGTGGAATTCCTTGAACAATGAAAGAGATCAGAAGCATTTTTAAACTTCAAAAGAATTCCGGGAACAATGGAAGAGTTCCGAAGCATTTTTAAATGTCAGCAGAATTCCGAGAACAATGGAAGAGTTCCGAAGCATTTTTAAACATCAGCAGAATTCTGGGAACAATGGATGAGTTCCGAAGCATTTTTAAACATCAGCAGAATTCCGGGAACAATGGAAGAGTTCTGAAGCATTTTTAAATGTCAGCAGAATTCTGAGAACAATGGAAGAGTTCCGAAGCATTTTTAAACATCAGCAGAATTCTGGGAACAATGGAAGAGTTCCGAAGCATTTTTAAACTTCAGCGGAATTCCGAGAACAATGGATGAGTTTCGAAGCATTTTTAAACATCAGCAGAATTCCGTGAACATTGGAAGAGTTCCGAAGCATTTTTAAACTTCAGTGGAATTCTGAGAACAATGGAAGAGTTATGTAGCATTTTTAAACTTCAGAAGAATTACAGTAACAATGGAAGAGTTTCAAAGCAATTTTAAACTTCAGCAGAATTCCGAGAACAATGGAAGAGTTCTGAAGCATTATTAAACATCAGCAGAATTTCAAGAATAATGGAAGAGTTCCGAAGCATTTTTAAACGTCTGCAGAATTCCGAGAACAATGGAAGAGTTCCGAAGGATTTTTAAATGTCAGCAGAATTCCCAGAACAATGGAAGTGTTCAGAAGCATTTTTAAACTTCAGCGTAATTCTGAGAACAATGGAAGGGTTCAGAAGCATTTTTAAACTTCAGCAGAATTCCGAAAACAATGCAAGAGTTGCAATGCATTTTTAATCGTCAGCAGAATTCCGAGAAAAATGGAAGAGTTCCGAAGAATTTTTAAACGTCAGTGGAATTCCTTGAACAATGAAAGAGATCAGAAGCATTTTTAAACTTCAAAAGAATTCCGGGAACAATGGAAGAGTTCCGAAGCATTTTTAAATGTCAGCAGAATTCCGAGAACAATGGAAGAGTTCCAAAGGATTTTTAAATGTTTGCAGAATTCCGAGAACAATGGAAGAGTTCCGTAGCATTTTTAAACTTCAGAAGAATTCCAGGAACAATGGAAGAGTTCCGAAGCATTTTTAAACTTCAGCGGAATTCCGAGAACAATGGATGAGTTTCGAAGCATTTTTAAACATCAGCAGAATTCCGGGAACAATGGAAGAGTTCCAAAGCATTTTTAAACTTCAGAAGAATTCCAGGAACAATGGAAGAGTTCCGAAGCATTTTTAAACTTCAGAAGAATTCCAGGAACAATGGAAGAGTTCCGAAGCATTTTTAAACTTCGGCGGATTTCCGAGAACAATGGAAGTGTTCAGAAGTATTTTTAAACTCCAGCGGGATTCCGAGAACAATGGAAGAGTTCCGAAGCATTTTTAAACGTCAGCAGAATTCCGGGAACAATGGAACAGTTCCAAAGAATTTTTAAACGTCAGTGGAATTCCTTGAACAATGAAAGATATCAGAAGCATTTTTAAACTTCAAAAGAATTCCGGGAACAATGGAAGAGTTCCGAAGCATTTTTAAATGTCAGCAGAATTTCGAGAACAATGGAAGAGTTCCGAAGCATTTTTAAACATCAGCAGAATTCTGGGAACAATGGAAGAATTCCGCAGCATTTTTAAACTTTAGCGGAATTCTGAGAACAATGGATGAGTTCGGAAGCATTTTTAAACGTCAGCAGAATTCCGGGAACAATGGAACAGTTCCGAAGAATTTTTAAACGTCAGTGGAATTCCTTGAACAATGAAAGAGATCAGAAGCATTTTTAAACTTCAAAAGAATTCCGGGAACAATGGAAGAGTTCCGAAGCATTTTTAAATGTCAGCAGAATTCCGAGAACAATGGAAGAGTTCCGAAGCAATTTTAAACATCAGCAGAATTCTGGGATCAATGGAAGAGTTCCGAAGCATTTTTAAACTTCAGCGGAATTCCGAGAACAATGGTTGAGTTCCGAAGCATTTTTAAACATCAGCAGAATTCCGGGAACAATGGAAGAGTTCCGAAGCATTTTTAAACTTCAAAAGAATTCCAGGAACAATGGAAGAGTTCCAAAGCATTTTTAAACTTCAGAAGAATTCCAGGAACAATGGAAGAGTTCCGGAGCATTTTTAAACTTCGGCGGATTTCCGAGAACAATGGAAGTGTTCCGAAGTATTTTTAAACGCCAGCGGAATTCCGAGAACAGTGGAAGAGTTCCGAAGGATTATTAAATGTCAGCGGAATTCTGAGAACAATGGAAGAGTTCCAAAGCATTTTTAAACGTCAGCGGAATTCCTTGAACAATGAAAGAGATCGGAAGCATTTTTAAACGTCAGCAGAATTTCGGGACCAATGGAAGTTCCGAAGCATTTTTAAACGTCTGCAGAATTCCGAGAACAATGGAAGAATTCCGAAGCATTTTTAAACGTCAGCGGAATTCCGAGAACAATGGAAGAGTTCCGAAGAATTTTTAAATGTCAGCGAATTTCGAGAACCATGGAAGAGTTCCGAAGGATTTTTAAACATCAGCGGAATTCCGTGAACATTGGAAGAGTTCCGAAGCATTTTTAAACTTCAGTGGAATTCTGAGAACAATGGAAGAGTTATGTAGCATTTTTGAACATCAGCAGAATTTCCAGAATAATGGAAGAGTTCCGAAGCATTTTTAAACGTCTGCAGAATTCCGAGAACAATGGAAGATTTCCGAAGGATTTTTAAATGTCAGCAGAATTCCCAGAACAATGGAAGAGTTCCGAAGCATTTTTAAACTTTAGCGGAATTCCGAGAAAAATGGATGAGTTCGGAAGCATTTTTAAACGTCAGCAGAATTCCGGGAACAATGGAACAGTACCGAAGAATTTTTAAACGTCAGTGGAATTCCTTGAACAATGAAAGAGATCAGAAGCATTTTTAAACTTCAAAAGAATTCCGGGAACAATGGAAGAGTTCCGAAGCATTTTTAAATGTCAGCAGAATTCCGAGAACAATGGAAGAGTTCCGAAGAATTTTTAAACATCAGCAGAATTCTGGGAACAAGGGAAGAGTTCCGAAGCATTTTTAAACTTCAGCGGAATTCCGAGAACAATGGTTGAGTTCCGAAGCATTTTTAAACATCAGCAGAATTCCAGGAACAATGGAAGAGTTCCGAAGCATTTTTAAACTTCGGCGGAGTTCCGAGAACAATGGAAGTTTTCCGAAGTATTTTTAAACGCCAGCGGGATTCCGAGAACAATGGAAGAGTTCCGAAGCATTTTTAAACGTCTGCAGAATTCCGAGAACAATGGAAGAATTCCGTAGCATTGTTAAACTTCAGAAGAATTCCAGGAACAATGGAAGAGTTCCAAAGCATTTTTAAACTTCAGAAGAATTCCAGGAACAATGGAAGAGTTCCGAAGCATTTTTAAACTTCGGCGTAATTCTGAGAACAATGGAAGGGTTCAGAAGCATTTTTAAACTTCAGCAGAATTCCGAAAACAATGCAAGAGTTGCAATGCATTTTTAAACTTCAGAAGAATTCCAGGAACAATGGAAGAGTTCCGAAGCATTTTCAAACGTCAGCAGAATTCCTTGAACAATGAAAGAGTTCGGAAGCATTTTTAAACGTCAGCAGTATTCCGGGAACAATGGAACAGTTCCGAAGAATTTTTAAACGTCAGTGGAATTCCTTGAACAATGAAAGAGATCAGAAGCATTTTTAAACTTCAAAAGAATTCCGGGAACAATGGAAGAGTTCCGAAGCATTTTTAAATGTCAGCAGAATTCCGAGAACAATGGAAGAGTACCGAAGCATTTTTAAACATCAGCAGAATTCTGGGAACAATGGAAGAGTTCCGAAGCATTTTTAAACTTTAGCGGAATTCCGAGAACAATGGATGAGTTCCGAAGCATTTTTAAACATCAGCAGAATTCCGGGAACAATGGAAGAGTTCTGAAGCATTTTTAAATGTCAGCAGAATTCTGAGAACAATGGAAGAGTTCCGAAGCATTTTTAAACATCAGCAGAATTCTGGGAACAATGGAAGAGTTCCGAAGCATTTTTAAACTTCAGCGGAATTCCGAGAACAATGGATGAGTTTCGAAGCATTTTTAAACATCAGCAGAATTCCGGGAACAATGGAAGAGTTCCGAAGCATTTTTAAACTTCAGAAGAATTCCAGGAACAATGGAAGAGTTCCAAAGCATTTTTAAACTTCAACGAATTCCAGGAACAATGGAAGAGTTCCAAAGCATTTTGAAACTTCAGAAGAATTCCAGGAACAATGGAAGAGTTCCGAAGCATTTTTAAACTTCAGCGGATTTCCGAGAACAATGGAAGTGTTCCGAAGTATTTTTAAACGCCAGCGGGATTTCGAGAACAATGGAAGTGTTCCGAAGTATTTTTAAACGCCAGCGGGATTTCGAGAACAATGGAAGAGTTCCGAAGCATTTTTAAACTTCAGCGGAATTCCGAGAACAATGGATGAGTTTCGAAGCATTTTTAAACATCAGCAGAATTCCGGGAACAATGGAAGAGTTCCGAAGCATTTTTAAACTTCAGAAGAATTCCAGGAACAATGGAAGAGTTCCAAAGCATTTTTAAACTTCAGAAGAATTCCAGGAACAATGTAAGAGTTCCGAAGCATTTTTAAACTTCGGCGGATTTCCGAGACCAATGGAAGTGTTCCGAAGTATTTTTAAACTCCAGCGGGATTCCGAGAACAATGGAAGAGTTCCGAAGCATTTTTAAACGTCTGCAGAATTCCGAGAACAATGGAAGAATTCCGAAGCATTATAAACGTCAGAGGAATTCCAAGAACAATGGAAGAGTTCGGAAGAATTTTTAAATGTCAGCGAATTCCGAGAACAATGGAAGAGTTCCGAAGCATTTTTAAACATTTGCAGAATTCCGAGAACAATGGAAGAGTTCCGTAGCATTTTTAAACTTCAGAAGAATTCCAGGAACAATGGAAGAGTTCCAAAGCATTTTGAAACTTCAGAAGAATTCCAGGAACAATGGAAGAGTTCCGAAGCATTTTTAAACTTCGGCGGAGTTCCGAGAACAATGGAAGTTTTCCGAAGTATTTTTAAACGCCAGCGGGATTCCGAGAACAATGGAAGAGTTCCGAAGCATTTTTAAACGTCTGCAGAATTCCGAGAACAATGGAAGAGTTCCGTAGCATTGTTAAACTTCAGAAGAATTCCAGGAACAATGGAAGAGTTCCGAAGCATTTTTAAACGTCAGCAGAATTTCTTGAACAATGAAAGAGTTCGGAAGCATTTTTAAACGTCAGCAGAATTCCGGGAACAATGGAACAGTTCCGAATAATTTTTAAACGTCAGTGGAATTCCTTGAACAATGAAAGAGATCAGAAGCATTTTTAAACTTCAAAAGAATTCCGGGAACAATCGAAGAGTTCCGAAGCATTTTTAAATGTCAGCAGAATTCCGAGAACAATGGAAGAGTTCCGAAGCATTTTTAAACTTCAGAAGAATTCCAGGAACAATGGAAGAATTCCAAAGCATTTTTTAACTTCAGAAGAATTCCAGGAACAATGGAAGAGTTCCGAAGCATTTTTAAACTTCGGCGGATTTCCGAGAACAATGGAAGAGTTCCGAAGCATTTTTAAACGTCAGCGGAATTCCGAGAACAATGGAAGAGTTCCGAAGCATTTTTAAACATCAGCAGAATTCTGGGAACAATGGAAGAGTTCCGAAGCATTTTTAAACTTCAGAAGAATTCCAGGAACAATGGAAGAGTTCCAAAGCATTTTGAAACTTCAGAAGAATTCCAGGAACAATGGAAGAGTTCCTAAGCATTTTTAAACTTCAGCGGATTTCCGAGAACAATGGAAGTGTTCCGAAGTATTTTTAAATGCCAGCGGGATTCCGAGAACTAGGGAAGAGTTCCGAAGCATTTTTAAACGTTTGCAGAATTCCGAGAACAATGGAAGAGTTCCGTAGCATTTTTAAACTTCAGAAGAATTCCAGGAACAATGGAAGAGTTCCGAAGCATTTTTAAACGTCAGCAGAATTCCTTGAACAATGAAAGAATTCCGAAGCATTTTTAAACGTCAGCGGAATTCCAAGAACAATGGAAGATTTCCGAAGAATTTTTAAATGTCTGCGAATTTCGAGAACCATGGAAGAGTTCTGAAGGATTTTTAAACATCAGCGGAATTCCGTGAACATTGGAAGAGTTCCGAAGCATTTTTAAACTTCAGTGGAATTCTGAGAACAATGGAAGAGTTATGTAGCATTTTTAAACTTCAGAAGAATTCCAGTAACAATGGAAGAGTTTCAAAGCAATTTTAAACTTCAGCAGAATTCCGAGAACAATGGAAGAGTTCTGAAGCATTTTTAAACATCAGCAGAATTTCCAGAATAATGGAAGAGTTCCGAAGCATTTTTAAACGTCTGCAGAATTCCGAGAACAATGGAAGAGTTCCGAAGGATTTTTAAATGTCAGCAGAATTCCCAGAACAATGGAGAGTTCCAAAAGATTTTTAAACGTCAGCGGAATTCCGAGAACAATGGAAGAGTTCAGAAGCATTTTTAAACTCCGGCGGATTTCCGAGAACAATGAAAGTGTTCAGAAGCATTTTTAAACTTCAGCGTAATTCTGAGAACAATGGAAGGGTTCAGAAGCATTTTTAAACTTCATCAGAATTCCGAAAACAACGCAGGAGTTGCAATGCATTTTTAAACGTCAGCAGAATTCCGAGAAAAATGGAAGAGTTCCGAAGCATTTTTAAATGTCAGCAGAATTTCGAGAACAATGGAAGAGTTCCAAAGCATTTTTAAACTTCAGTGGAATTCTGAGAACAATGGAAGAGTTCCGTAGCATTTTTAAACTTCAGAAGAATTCCAGGAACAATGGAAGAGTTCCGAAGCATTTTCAACGTCAGCAGAATTCCTTGAACAATGAAAGAGTTCGGAAGCATTTTTAAACGTCAGCAGTATTCCGGGAACAATGGAACAGTTCCGAAGAATTTTTAAACGTCAGTGGAATTCCTTGAACAATGAAAGAGATGAGAAGCATTTTTAAACTTCAAAAGAATTCCGGGAACAATGGAAGAGTTCCGAAGCATTTTTAAATATCAGCAGAATTCCGAGAACAATGGAAGAGTACCGAAGCATTTTTAAACATCAGCAGAATTCTGGGAACAATGGAAGAGTTCCGAAGCATTTTTAAAATTTAGCGGAATTCCGAGAACAATGGATGAGTTCCGAAGCATTTTTAAACATCAGCAGAATTCCGGGAACAATGGAAGAGCTCTGAAGCATTTTTAAATTTCAGCAGAATTCCGAGAACAATGGAAGAGTTCCGAAGCATTTTTAAACATCAGCAGAATTCTGGGAACAATGGAAGAGTTCCGAAGCATTTTTAAACTTCAGCGGAATTCCGAGAACAATGGATGAGTTTCGAAGCATTTTTAAACATCAGCAGAATTCCGGGAACAATGGAAGAGTTCCGAAGCATTTTTAAACTTCAGAAGAATTCCAGGAACAATGGAAGAGTTCCGAAGCATTTTTAAACTTCGGCGGATTTCCGAGAACAATGGAAGAGTTCCGAAGCATTTTTAAACGTCTGCAGAATTCCGAGAACAATGGAAGAATTCCGAAGAATTTTTAAACGTCAGCGGAATTCCAAGAACAATGGAAGAGTTCCGAAGAATTTTTAAATGTCAGCGAATTTCGAGAACCATGGAAGAGTTCTGAAGGATTTTTAAACATCAGCGGAATTCCGTGAACATTGGAAGAGTTCCGAAGCATTTTTAAACTTCAGTGGAATTCTGAGAAGAATGGAAGAGTTATGTAGCATTTTTAAACTTCAGAAGAATTACAGTAACAATGGAAGAGTTTCAAAGCAATTTTAAACTTCAGCAGAATTCCGAGAACAATGGAAGAGTTCTGAAGCATTATTAAACATCAGCAGAATTTCAAGAATAATGGAAGAGTTCCGAAGCATTATTAAACATCAGCAGAATTTCAAGAATAATGGAAGAGTTCCGAAGCATTTTTAATCGTGAGCAGAATTCCGAGAAAAATGGAAGAGTTCTGAAGAATTTATAAACGTCAGTGGAATTCCTTGAACAATGAAAGAGATCAGAAGCATTTTTAAACTTCAAAAGAATTCCGGGAACAATGGAAGAGTTCCGAAGCATTTTTAAATGTCAGCAGAATTCCGAGAACAATGGAAGAGTTCCAAAGGATTTTTAAACGTTTGCAGAATTCCGAGAACAATGGAAGAGTTCCGTAGCATTTTTAAACTTCAGAAGAATTCCAGGAACAATGGAAGAGTTCCGAAGCATTTTTAAACGTCAGCAGAATTCCTTGAACAATGAAAGAGTTCGGAAGCATTTTTAAACGTCAGCAGAATTCCGGGAACAATGGAACAGTTCCGAAGAATTTTTAAACGTCAGTGAAATTCCTTGAACAATGAAAGAGATCAGAAGTATTTTTAAACTTCAAAAGAATTCCGGGAACAATGGAAGAGTTCCGAAGCATTTTTAAATGTCAGCAGAATTCCGAGAACAATGGAAGAGTTCCGAAGCATTTTTAAACATCAGCAGAATTCTGGGAACAATGGAAGAGTTCCGAAGCATTTTTAAACTTCAGCGGAATTCCGAGAACAATGGATGAGTTTCGAAGCATTTTTAAACATCAGCAGAATTCCGGGAACAATGGAAGAGTTCCGAAGCATTTTTAAACTTCAGAAGAATTCCAGGAACAATGGAAGAGTTCCAAAGCATTTTTAAACTTCAGAAGAATTCCAGGAACAATGGAAGAGTTCCGAAGCATTTTTAAACTTCAGAAGAATTCCAGGAACAATGGAAGAGTTCCGAAGCATTTTTAAACTTCGGCGGATTTCCGAGAACAATGGAAGTGTTCAGAAGTATTTTTAAACTCCAGCGGGATTCCGAGAACAATGGAAGAGTTCCGAAGCATTTTTAAACGTCAGCAGAATTCCGGGAACAATGGAACAGTTCCAAAGAATTTTTAAACGTCAGTGGAATTCCTTGAACAATGAAAGATATCAGAAGCATTTTTAAACTTCAAAAGAATTCCGGGAACAATGGAAGAGTTCCGAAGCATTTTTAAATGTCAGCAGAATTCCGAGAACAATGGAAGAGTTCCGAAGCATTTTTAAACATCAGCAGAATTCTGGGAACAATGGAAGAGTTCCGAAGCATTTTTAAACTTCAGCGGAATTCCGAGAACAATGGTTGAGTTCCGAAGCATTTTTAAACATCAGCAGAATTCCGGGAACAATGGAAGAGTTCCGAAGCATTTTTAAACTTCAAAAGAATTCCAGGAACAATGGAAGAGTTCCAAAGCATTTTTAAACTTCAGAAGAATTCCAGGAACAATGGAAGAGTTCCGGAGCATTTTTA
This sequence comes from Phyllobates terribilis, assembly GCF_046119375.1. Taxonomy (NCBI): domain Eukaryota; kingdom Metazoa; phylum Chordata; class Amphibia; order Anura; family Dendrobatidae; genus Phyllobates; species Phyllobates terribilis. The sequence continues at coordinate 554,073,896 of NW_027362762.1, forward strand.
AACTTCGGCGGATTTCCGAGAACAATGGAAGTGTTCCGAAGTATTTTTAAACGCCAGCGGAATTCCGAGAACAGTGGAAGAGTTCCGAAGGATTATTAAATGTCAGCGGAATTCTGAGAACAATGGAAGAGTTCCAAAGCATTTTTAAACGTCAGCGGAATTCCTTGAACAATGAAAGAGATCGGAAGCATTTTTAAACGTCAGCAGAATTTCGGGACCAATGGAAGTTCCGAAGCATTTTTAAACGTCTGCAGAATTCCGAGAACAATGGAAGAATTCCGAAGCATTTTTAAACGTCAGCGGAATTCCGAGAACAATGGAAGAGTTCCGAAGAATTTTTAAATGTCAGCGAATTTCGAGAACCATGGAAGAGTTCCGAAGGATTTTTAAACATCAGCGGAATTCCGTGAACATTGGAAGAGTTCCGAAGCATTTTTAAACTTCAGTGGAATTCTGAGAACAATGGAAGAGTTATGTAGCATTTTTGAACATCAGCAGAATTTCCAGAATAATGGAAGAGTTCCGAAGCATTTTTAAACGTCTGCAGAATTCCGAGAACAATGGAAGATTTCCGAAGGATTTTTAAATGTCAGCAGAATTCCCAGAACAATGGAAGAGTTCCGAAGCATTTTTAAACTTTAGCGGAATTCCGAGAAAAATGGATGAGTTCGGAAGCATTTTTAAACGTCAGCAGAATTCCGGGAACAATGGAACAGTTCCGAAGAATTTTTAAACGTCAGTGGAATTCATTGAACAATGAAAGAGATCAGAAGCATTTTTAAACTTCAAAAGAATTCCGGGAACAATGGAAGAGTTCCGAAGCATTTTTAAATGTCAGCAGAATTCCGAGAACAATGGAAGAGTTCCGAAGAATTTTTAAACATCAGCAGAATTCTGGGAACAAGGGAAGAGTTCCGAAGCATTTTTAAACTTCAGCGGAATTCCGAGAACAATGGTTGAGTTCCGAAGCATTTTTAAACATCAGCAGAATTCCAGGAACAATGGAAGAGTTCCGAAGCATTTTTAAACTTCGGCGGAGTTCCGAGAACAATGGAAGTTTTCCGAAGTATTTTTAAACGCCAGCGGGATTCCGAGAACAATGGAAGAGTTCCGAAGCATTTTTAAACATCTGCAGAATTCCGAGAACAATGGAAGAATTCCGTAGCATTGTTAAACTTCAGAAGAATTCCAGGAACAATGGAAGAGTTCCAAAGCATTTTTAAACTTCAGAAGAATTCCAGGAACAATGGAAGAGTTCCGAAGCATTTTTAAACATCTGCAGAATTCCGAGAACAATGGAAGAATTCCGTAGCATTGTTAAACTTCAGAAGAATTCCAGGAACAATGGAAGAGTTCCAAAGCATTTTTAAACTTCAGAAGAATTCCAGGAACAATGGAAGAGTTTCAAAGCAATTTTAAACTTCAGCAGAATTCCGAGAACAATGGAAGAGTTCTGAAGCATTTTTAAACATCAGCAGAATTTCCAGAATAATGGAAGAGTTCCGAAGCATTTTTAAACGTCTGCAGAATTCCGAGAACAATGGAAGAGTTCCGAAGCATTTTTAAACTTCAGAAGAATTCCAGGAACAATGGAAGAGTTCCAAAGCATTTTTAAACTTCAGAAGAATTCCAGGAACAATGGAAGAGTTCCGAAGCATTTTCAAACGTCAGCAGAATTCCTTGAACAATGAAAGAGTTCGGAAGCATTTTTAAACGTCAGCAGTATTCCGGGAACAATGGAACAGTTCCGAAGAATTTTTAAACGTCAGTGGAATTCCTTGAACAATGAAAGAGATCAGAAGCATTTTTAAACTTCAAAAGAATTCCGGGAACAATGGAAGAGTTCCGAAGCATTTTTAAATGTCAGCAGAATTCCGAGAACAATGGAAGAGTACCGAAGCATTTTTAAACATCAGCAGAATTCTGGGAACAATGGAAGAGTTCCGAAGCATTTTTAAACTTCAGCGGAATTCCGCGAACAATGGATGAGTTTCGAAGCATTTTTAAACATCAGCAGAATTCCGGGAACAATGGAAGAGTTCCGAAGCATTTTTAAACTTCAGAAGAATTCCAGGAACAATGGAAGAGTTCCAAAGCATTTTTAAACTTCAACGAATTCCAGGAACAATGGAAGAGTTCCAAAGCATTTTGAAACTTCAGAAGAATTCCAGGAACAATGGAAGAGTTCCGAAGCATTTTTAAACTTCAGCGGATTTCCGAGAACAATGGAAGTGTTCCGAAGTATTTTTAAACGCCAGCGGGATTTCGAGAACAATGGAAGTGTTCCAAAGTATATTTAAACGCCAGCGGGATTTCGAGAACAATGGAAGAGTTCCGAAGCATTTTTAAACTTCAGCGGAATTCCGAGAACAATGGATGAGTTTCGAAGCATTTTTAAACATCAGCAGAATTCCGGGAACAATGGAAGAGTTCCGAAGGATTTTTAAACTTCAGAAGAATTCCAGGAACAATGGAAGAGTTCCAAAGCATTTTTAAACTTCAGAAGAATTCCAGGAACAATGTAAGAGTTCCGAAGCATTTTTAAACTTCGGCGGATTTCCGAGAACAATTGAAGTGTTCCGAAGTATTTTTAAACTCCAGCGGGATTCCGAGAACAATGGAAGAGTTCCGAAGCATTTTTAAACGTCTGCAGAATTCCGAGAACAATGGAAGAATTCCGAAGCATTTTTAAACGTCAGCGGAATTCCAAGAACAATGGAAGAGTTCGGAAGAATTTTTAAATGTCAGCGAATTCCGAGAACAATGGAAGAGTTCCGAAGCATTTTTAAACATTTGCAGAATTCCGAGAACAATGGAAGAGTTCCGTAGCATTTTTAAACTTCAGAAGAATTCCAGGAACAATGGAAGAGTTCCAAAGCATTTTGAAACTTCAGAAGAATTCTAGGAACAATGGAAGAGTTCCGAAGCATTTTTAAACTTCGGCGGAGTTCCGAGAACAATGGAAGTTTTCCGAAGTATTTTTAAACGCCAGCGGGATTCTGAGAACAATGGAAGAGTTCCGAAGCATTTTTAAACGTCTGCAGAATTCCGAGAACAATGGAAGAGTTCCGTAGCATTGTTAAACTTCAGAAGAATTCCAGGAACAATGGAAGAGTTCCGAAGCATTTTTAAACGTCAGCAGAATTCCATGAACAATGGAAGAGTTCCGAAGCATTTTTAAACGTCAGCAGAATTCCTTGAACAATGAAAGAGTTCGGAAGCATTTTTAAACGTCAGCAGAATTCCGGGAACAATGGAACAGTTCCGAATAATTTTTAAACGTCAGTGGAATTCCTTGAACAATGAAAGAGATCAGAAGCATTTTTAAACTTCAAAAGAATTCCGGGAACAATCGAAGAGTTCCGAAGCATTTTTAAACTTCAGCAGAATTCCGAGAACAATGGATGAGTTTCGAAGCATTTTTAAACATCAGCAGAATTCCGGGAACAATGGAAGAGTTCCGAAGCATTTTTAAACTTCAGAAGAATTCCAGGAACAATGGAAGAGTTCCAAAGCATTTTTAAACTTCAGAAGAATTCCAGGAACAATGGAAGAGTTCCGAAGCATTTTTAAATGTCAGCAGAATTTCGAGAACAATGGAAGAGTTCCGAAGCATTTTTAAACATCAGCAGAATTCTGGGAACAATGGAAGAATTCCGCAGCATTTTTAAACTTTAGCGGAATTCTGAGAACAATGGATGAGTTCGGAAGCATTTTTAAACGTCAGCAGAATTCCGGGAACAATGGAACAGTTCCGAAGAATTTTTAAATGTCAGTGGAATTCCTTGAACAATGAAAGAGATCAGAAGCATTTTTAAACTTCAAAAGAATTCCGGGAACAATGGAAGAGTTCCGAAGCATTTTTAAATGTCAGCAGAATTCCGAGAACAATGGAAGAGTTCCGAAGCATTTTTAAACATCAGCAGAATTCTGGGAACAATGGAAGAGTTCCGAAGCATTTTTAAACTTCAGCGGAATTCCGAGAACAATGGATGAGTTCCGAAGCATTTTTAAACATCAGCAGAATTCCGGGAACAATGGAAGAGTTCTGAAGCATTTTTAAATGTCAGCAGAATTCTGAGAACAATGGAAGAGTTCCGAAGCATTTTTAAACATCAGCAGAATTCTGGGAACAATGGAAGAGTTCCGAAGCATTTTTAAACTTCAGCGGAATTCCGAGAACAATGGATGAGTTTCGAAGCATTTTTAAACATCAGCAGAATTCCGGGAACAATGGAAGAGTTCCGAAGCATTTTTAAACTTCAGAAGAATTCCAGGAACAATGGAAGAGTTCCGAAGCATTTTTAAACTTCAACGAATTCCAGGAACAATGGAAGAGTTCCAAAGCATTTTGAAACTTCAGAAGAATTCCAGGAACAATGGAAGAGTTCCGAAGTATTTTTAAACGCCAGCGGGATTTCGAGAACAATGGAAGAGTTCCGAAGCATTTTTAAACTTCAGCGGAATTCCGAGAACAATGGATGAGTTTCGAAGCATTTTTAAACATCAGCAGAATTCCGGGAACAATGGAAGAGTTCCGAAGCATTTTTAAACTTCAGAAGAATTCCAGGAACAATGGAAGAGTTCCAAAGCATTTTTAAACTTCAGAAGAATTCCAGGAACAATGTAAGAGTTCCGAAGCATTTTTAAACTTCGGCGGAGTTCCGAGAACAATGGAAGTGTTCCGAAGTATTTTTAAACTCCAGCGGGATTCCGAGAACAATGGAAGAGTTCCGAAGCATTTTTAAACGTCTGCAGAATTCCGAGAACAATGGAAGAATTCCGAAGCATTTTTAAACGTCAGCGGAATTCCAAGAACAATGGAAGAGTTCGGAAGAATTTTTAAATGTCAGCGAATTCCGAGAACAATGGAAGAGTTCCGAAGCATTTTTAAACATTTGCAGAATTCCGAGAACAATGGAAGAGTTCCGTAGCATTTTTAAACTTCAGAAGAATTCCAGGAACAATGGAAGAGTTCCAAAGCATTTTGAAACTTCAGAAGAATTCCAGGAACAATGGAAGAGTTCCGAAGCATTTTTAAACTTCGGCGGAGTTCCGAGAACAATGGAAGTTTTCCGAAGTATTTTTAAACGCCAGCGGGATTCCGAGAACAATGGAAGAGTTCCGAAGCATTTTTAAACGTCTGCAGAATTCCGAGAACAATGGAAGAGTTCCGTAGCATTGTTAAACTTCAGAAGAATTCCAGGAACAATGGAAGAGTTCCGAAGCATTTTTAAACGTCAGCAGAATTCCTTGAACAATGAAAGAGTTCGGAAGCATTTTTAAACGTCAGCAGAATTCCGGGAACAATGGAACAGTTCCGAATAATTTTTAAACGTCAGTGGAATTCCTTGAACAATGAAAGAGATCAGAAGCATTTTTAAACTTCAAAAGAATTCCGGGAACAATCGAAGAGTTCCGAAGCATTTTTAAATGTCAGCAGAATTCCGAGAACAATGGAAGAGTTCCGAAGCATTTTTAAACATCAGCAGAATTCTGGGAACAATGGAAGAGTTCCGAAGCATTTTTAAACTTCAGCGGAATTCCGAGAACAATGGATGAGTTCCTAAGCATTTTTAAACATCAGCAGAATTCCGGGAACAATGGAAGAGTTCCGAAGCATTTTTAAACTTCAGAAGAATTCCAGGAACAATGGAAGAATTCCAAAGCATTTTTTAACTTCAGAAGAATTCCAGGAACAATGGAAGAGTTCCGAAGCATTTTTTAACTTCAGAAGAATTCCAGGAACAATGGAAGAGTTCCGAAGCATTTTTAAACTTCGGCGGATTTCCGAGAACAATGGAAGAGTTCCGAAGCATTTTTAAACGTCAGCGGAATTCCTTGAACAATGAAAGAGATCGGAAGCATTTTTAAACGTCAGCAGAATTTCGGGAACAATGGAAGAGTTTCGAAGCATTTTTAAACGTCAGCAGAATTCCTTGAACAATGGAAGAGTTCCGAAGCATTTTTAAACGTCAGCAGAATTCCTTGAACAATGAAAGAGTTCGGAAGCATTTTTAAACGTCAGCAGAATTCCGGGAACAATGGAACAGTTCCGAATAATTTTTAAACGTCAGTGGAATTCCTTGAACAATGAAAGAGATCAGAAGCATTTTTAAACTTCAAAAGAATTCCGGGAACAATCGAAGAGTTCCGAAGCATTTTTAAACTTCAGCGGAATTCCGAGAACAATGGATGAGTTTCGAAGCATTTTTAAACATCAGCAGAATTCCGGGAACAATGGAAGAGTTCCGAAGCATTTTTAAACTTCAGAAGAATTCCAGGAACAATGGAAGAGTTCCAAAGCATTTTTAAACTTCAGAAGAATTCCAGGAACAATGGAAGAGTTCCGAAGCATTTTTAAACTTCAGAAGAATTCCAGGAACAATGGAAGAGTTCCGAAGCATTTTTAAACTTCGGCGGATTTCCGAGAACAATGGAAGTGTTCAGAAGTATTTTTAAACGTCAGCAGAATTCCGGGAACAATGGAACAGTTCCAAAGAATTTTTAAACGTCAGTGGAATTCCTTGAACAATGAAAGATATCAGAAGCATTTTTAAACTTCAAAAGAATTCCGGGAACAATGGAAGAGTTCCGAAGCATTTTTAAATGTCAGCAGAATTTCGAGAACAATGGAAGAGTTCCGAAGCATTTTTAAACATCAGCAGAATTCTGGGAACAATGGAAGAATTCCGCAGCATTTTTAAACTTTAGCGGAATTCTGAGAACAATGGATGAGTTCGGAAGCATTTTTAAACGTCAGCAGAATTCCGGGAACAATGGAACAGTTCCGAAGAATTTTTAAACGTCAGTGGAATTCCTTGAACAATGAAAGAGATCAGAAGCATTTTTAAACTTCAAAAGAATTCCGGGAACAATGGAAGAGTTCCGAAGCATTTTTAAATGTCAGCAGAATTCCGAGAACAATGGAAGAGTTCCGAAGCATTTTTAAACATCAGCAGAATTCTGGGAACAATGGAAGAGTTCCGAAGCATTTTTAAACTTCAGCGGAATTCCGAGAACAATGGTTGAGTTCCGAAGCATTTTTAAACATCAGCAGAATTCCGGGAACAATGGAAGAGTTCCGAAGCATTTTTAAACTTCAAAAGAATTCCAGGAACAATGGAAGAGTTCCAAAGCATTTTTAAACTTCAGAAGAATTCCAGGAACAATGGAAGAGTTCCGGAGCATTTTTAAACTTCGGCGGATTTCCGAGAACAATGGAAGTGTTCCGAAGTATTTTTAAACGCCAGCGGAATTCCGAGAACAGTGGAAGAGTTCCGAAGGATTATTAAATGTCAGCGGAATTCTGAGAACAATGGAAGAGTTCCAAAGCATTTTTAAACGTCAGCGGAATTCCTTGAACAATGAAAGAGATCGGAAGCATTTTTAAACGTCAGCAGAATTTCGGGACCAATGGAAGTTCCGAAGCATTTTTAAACGTCTGCAGAATTCCGAGAACAATGGAAGAATTCCGAAGCATTTTTAAACGTCAGCGGAATTCCGAGAACAATGGAAGAGTTCCGAAGAATTTTTAAATGTCAGCGAATTTCGAGAACCATGGAAGAGTTCCGAAGGATTTTTAAACATCAGCGGAATTCCGTGAACATTGGAAGAGTTCCGAAGCATTTTTAAACTTCAGTGGAATTCTGAGAACAATGGAAGAGTTATGTAGCATTTTTGAACATCAGCAGAATTTCCAGAATAATGGAAGAGTTCCGAAGCATTTTTAAACGTCTGCAGAATTCCGAGAACAATGGAAGATTTCCGAAGGATTTTTAAATGTCAGCAGAATTCCCAGAACAATGGAAGAGTTCCGTAGCATTTTTAAACTTTAGCGGAATTCCGAGAAAAATGGATGAGTTCGGAAGCATTTTTAAACGTCAGCAGAATTCCGGGAACAATGGAACAGTTCCGAAGAATTTTTAAACGTCAGTGGAATTCATTGAACAATGAAAGAGATCAGAAGCATTTTTAAACTTCAAAAGAATTCCGGGAACAATGGAAGAGTTCCGAAGCATTTTTAAATGTCAGCAGAATTCCGAGAACAATGGAAGAGTTCCGAAGAATTTTTAAACATCAGCAGAATTCTGGGAACAAGGGAAGAGTTCCGAAGCATTTTTAAACTTCAGCGGAATTCCGAGAACAATGGTTGAGTTCCGAAGCATTTTTAAACATCAGCAGAATTCCAGGAACAATGGAAGTGTTCCGAAGCATTTTTAAACTTCAGAAGAATTCCAGGAACAATGGAAGAGTTCAGAAGCATTTTTAAACTTCGGCGTAATTCTGAGAACAATGGAAGGGTTCAGAAGCATTTTTAAACTTCAGCAGAATTCCGAAAACAATGCAAGAGTTGCAATGCATTTTTAAACGTCAGCAGAATTCCGAGAAAAATGGAAGAGTTCCGAAGCATTTTTAAATGTCAGCAGAATTTCGAGAACAATGGAAGAGTTCCAAAGCATTTTTAAACTTCAGTGGAATTCTGAGAACAATGGAAGAGTTCCGTAGCATTTTTAAACTTCAGAAGAATTCCAGGAACAATGGAAGAGTTCCGAAGCATTTTCAAACGTCAGCAGAATTCCTTGAACAATGAAAGAGTTCGGAAGCATTTTTAAACGTCAGCAGTATTCCGGGAACAATGGAACAGTTCCGAAGAATTTTTAAACGTCAGTGGAATTCCTTGAACAATGAAAGAGATCAGAAGCATTTTTAAACTTCAAAAGAATTCCGGGAACAATGGAAGAGTTCCGAAGCATTTTTAAATGTCAGCAGAATTCCGAGAACAATGGAAGAGTACCGAAGCATTTTTAAACATCAGCAGAATTCTGGGAACAATGGAAGAGTTCCGAAGCATTTTTAAACTTTAGCGGAATTCCGAAACAATGGATGAGTTCCGAAGCATTTTTAAACATCAGCAGAATTCCGGGAACAATGGAAGAGTTCTGAAGCATTTTTAAATGTCAGCAGAATTCTGAGAACAATGGAAGAGTTCCGAAGCATTTTTAAACATCAGCAGAATTCTGGGAACAATGGAAGAGTTCCGAAGCATTTTTAAACTTCAGCGGAATTCCGCGAACAATGGATGAGTTTCGAAGCATTTTTAAACATCAGCAGAATTCCGGGAACAATGGAAGAGTTCCGAAGCATTTTTAAACTTCAGAAGAATTCCAGGAACAATGGAAGAGTTCCAAAGCATTTTTAAACTTCAACGAATTCCAGGAACAATGGAAGAGTTCCAAAGCATTTTGAAACTTCAGAAGAATTCCAGGAACAATGGAAGAGTTCCGAAGCATTTTTAAACTTCAGCGGATTTCCGAGAACAATGGAAGTGTTCCGAAGTATTTTTAAACGCCAGCGGGATTTCGAGAACAATGGAAGTGTTCCAAAGTATATTTAAACGCCAGCGGGATTTCGAGAACAATGGAAGAGTTCCGAAGCATTTTTAAACTTCAGCGGAATTCCGAGAACAATGGATGAGTTTCGAAGCATTTTTAAACATCAGCAGAATTCCGGGAACAATGGAAGAGTTCCGAAGGATTTTTAAACTTCAGAAGAATTCCAGGAACAATGGAAGAGTTCCAAAGCATTTTTAAACTTCAGAAGAATTCCAGGAACAATGTAAGAGTTCCGAAGCATTTTTAAACTTCGGCGGATTTCCGAGAACAATTGAAGTGTTCCGAAGTATTTTTAAACTCCAGCGGGATTCCGAGAACAATGGAAGAGTTCCGAAGCATTTTTAAACGTCTGCAGAATTCCGAGAACAATGGAAGAATTCCGAAGCATTTTTAAACGTCAGCGGAATTCCAAGAACAATGGAAGAGTTCGGAAGAATTTTTAAATGTCAGCAAATTCCGAGAACAATGGAAGAGTTCCGAAGCATTTTTAAACATTTGCAGAATTCCGAGAACAATGGAAGAGTTCCGTAGCATTTTTAAACTTCAGAAGAATTCCAGGAACAATGGAAGAGTTCCAAAGCATTTTGAAACTTCAGAAGAATTCCAGGAACAAGGGAAGAGTTCCGAAGCATTTTTAAACTTCGGCGGAGTTCCGAGAACAATGGAAGTTTTCCGAAGTATTTTTAAACGCCAGCGGGATTCTGAGAACAATGGAAGAGTTCCGAAGCATTTTTAAACTTCAGCGGAATTCCGAGAACAATGGTTGAGTTCCGAAGCATTTTTAAACATCAGCAGAATTCCAGGAACAATGGAAGTGTTCCGAAGCATTTTTAAACTTCAGAAGAATTCCAGGAACAATGGAAGAGTTCCGAAGCATTTTTAAACTTCGGCGTAATTCTGAGAACAATGGAAGGGTTCAGAAGCATTTTTAAACTTCAGCAGAATTCCGAAAACAATGCAAGAGTTGCAATGCATTTTTAAACGTCAGCAGAATTCCGAGAAAAATGGAAGAGTTCCGAAGCATTTTTAAATGTCAGCAGAATTTCGAGAACAATGGAAGAGTTCCAAAGCATTTTTAAACTTCAGTGGAATTCTGAGAACAATGGAAGAGTTCCGTAGCATTTTTAAACTTCAGAAGAATTCCAGGAACAATGGAAGAGTTCCGAAGCATTTTCAAACGTCAGCAGAATTCCTTGAACAATGAAAGAGTTCGGAAGCATTTTTAAACGTCAGCAGTATTCCGGGAACAATGGAACAGTTCCGAAGAATTTTTAAACGTCAGTGGAATTCCTTGAACAATGAAAGAGATCAGAAGCATTTTTAAACTTCAAAAGAATTCCGGGAACAATGGAAGAGTTCCGAAGCATTTTTAAATGTCAGCAGAATTCCGAGAACAATGGAAGAGTACCGAAGCATTTTTAAACATCAGCAGAATTCTGGGAACAATGGAAGAGTTCCGAAGCATTTTTAAACTTTAGCGGAATTCCGAAACAATGGATGAGTTCCGAAGCATTTTTAAACATCAGCAGAATTCCGGGAACAATGGAAGAGTTCTGAAGCATTTTTAAATGTCAGCAGAATTCTGAGAACAATGGAAGAGTTCCGAAGCATTTTTAAACATCAGCAGAATTCTGGGAACAATGGAAGAGTTCCGAAGCATTTTTAAACTTCAGCGGAATTCCGCGAACAATGGATGAGTTTCGAAGCATTTTTAAACATCAGCAGAATTCCGGGAACAATGGAAGAGTTCCGAAGCATTTTTAAACTTCAGAAGAATTCCAGGAACAATGGAAGAGTTCCAAAGCATTTTTAAACTTCAACGAATTCCAGGAACAATGGAAGAGTTCCAAAGCATTTTGAAACTTCAGAAGAATTCCAGGAACAATGGAAGAGTTCCGAAGCATTTTTAAACTTCAGCGGATTTCCGAGAACAATGGAAGTGTTCCGAAGTATTTTTAAACGCCAGCGGGATTTCGAGAACAATGGAAGTGTTCCAAAGTATATTTAAACGCCAGCGGGATTTCGAGAACAATGGAAGAGTTCCGAAGCATTTTTAAACTTCAGCGGAATTCCGAGAACAATGGATGAGTTTCGAAGCATTTTTAAACATCAGCAGAATTCCGGGAACAATGGAAGAGTTCCGAAGGATTTTTAAACTTCAGAAGAATTCCAGGAACAATGGAAGAGTTCCAAAGCATTTTTAAACTTCAGAAGAATTCCAGGAACAATGTAAGAGTTCCGAAGCATTTTTAAACTTCGGCGGATTTCCGAGAACAATTGAAGTGTTCCGAAGTATTTTTAAACTCCAGCGGGATTCCGAGAACAATGGAAGAGTTCCGAAGCATTTTTAAACGTCTGCAGAATTCCGAGAACAATGGAAGAATTCCGAAGCATTTTTAAACGTCAGCGGAATTCCAAGAACAATGGAAGAGTTCGGAAGAATTTTTAAATGTCAGCAAATTCCGAGAACAATGGAAGAGTTCCGAAGCATTTTTAAACATTTGCAGAATTCCGAGAACAATGGAAGAGTTCCGTAGCATTTTTAAACTTCAGAAGAATTCCAGGAACAATGGAAGAGTTCCAAAGCATTTTGAAACTTCAGAAGAATTCCAGGAACAAGGGAAGAGTTCCGAAGCATTTTTAAACTTCGGCGGAGTTCCGAGAACAATGGAAGTTTTCCGAAGTATTTTTAAACGCCAGCGGGATTCTGAGAACAATGGAAGAGTTCCGAAGCATTTTTAAACGTCTGCAGAATTCCGAGAACAATGGAAGAGTTCCGTAGCATTGTTAAACTTCAGAAGAATTCCAGGAACAATGGAAGAGTTCCGAAGCATTTTTAAATGTCAGCAGAATTCCTTGAACAATGGAAGAGTTCCGAAGCATTTTTAAACGTCAGCAGAATTCCTTGAACAATGAAAGAGTTCGGAAGCATTTTTAAACGTCAGCAGAATTCCGGGAACAATGGAACAGTTCCGAATAATTTTTAAACGTCAGTGGAATTCCTTGAACAATGAAAGAGATCAGAAGCATTTTTAAACTTCAAAAGAATTCCGGGAACAATCGAAGAGTTCCGAAGCATTTTTAAACTTCAGCGGAATTCCGAGAACAATGGATGAGTTTCGAAGCATTTTTAAACATCAGCAGAATTCCGGGAACAATGGAAGAGTTCCGAAGCATTTTTAAACTTCAGAAGAATTCCAGGAACAATGGAAGAGTTCCAAAGCATTTTTAAACTTCAGAAGAATTCCAGGAACAATGGAAGAGTTCCGAAGCATTTCTAAACTTCAGAAGAATTCCAGGAACAATGGAAGAGTTCCGAAGCATTTTTAAACTTCGGCGGATTTCCGAGAACAATGGAAGTGTTCAGAAGTATTTTTAAACGTCAGCAGAATTCCGGGAACAATGGAACAGTTCCAAAGAATTTTTAAACGTCAGTGGAATTCCTTGAACAATGAAAGATATCAGAAGCATTTTTAAACTTCAAAAGAATTCCGGGAACAATGGAAGAGTTCCGAAGCATTTTTAAATGTCAGCAGAATTTCGAGAACAATGGAAGAGTTCCGAAGCATTTTTAAACATCAGCAGAATTCTGGGAACAATGGAAGAATTCCGCAGCATTTTTAAACTTTAGCGGAATTCTGAGAACAATGGATGAGTTCGGAAGCATTTTTAAACGTCAGCAGAATTCCGGGAACAATGGAACAGTTCCGAAGAATTTTTAAATGTCAGTGGAATTCCTTGAACAATGAAAGAGATCAGAAGCATTTTTAAACTTCAAAAGAATTCCGGGAACAATGGAAGAGTTCCGAAGCATTTTTAAATGTCAGCAGAATTCCGAGAACAATGGAAGAGTTCCGAAGCATTTTTAAACATCAGCAGAATTCTGGGAACAATGGAAGAGTTCCGAAGCATTTTTAAACTTCAGCGGAATTCCGAGAACAATGGATGAGTTCCGAAGCATTTTTAAACATCAGCAGAATTCCGGGAACAATGGAAGAGTTCTGAAGCATTTTTAAATGTCAGCAGAATTCTGAGAACAATGGAAGAGTTCCGAAGCATTTTTAAACATCAGCAGAATTCTGGGAACAATGGAAGAGTTCCGAAGCATTTTTAAACTTCAGCGGAATTCCGAGAACAATGGATGAGTTTCGAAGCATTTTTAAACATCAGCAGAATTCCGGGAACAATGGAAGAGTTCCGAAGCATTTTTAAACTTCAGAAGAATTCCAGGAACAATGGAAGAGTTCCAAAGCATTTTTAAACTTCAACGAATTCCAGGAACAATGGAAGAGTTCCAAAGCATTTTGAAACTTCAGAAGAATTCCAGGAACAATGGAAGAGTTCCGAAGTATTTTTAAACGCCAGCGGGATTTCGAGAACAATGGAAGAGTTCCGAAGCATTTTTAAACTTCAGCGGAATTCCGAGAACAATGGATCAGTTTCGAAGCATTTTTAAACATCAGCAGAATTCCGGGAACAATGGAAGAGTTCCGAAGCATTTTTAAACTTCAGAAGAATTCCAGGAACAATGGAAGAGTTCCAAAGCATTTTTAAACTTCAGAAGAATTCCAGGAACAATGTAAGAGTTCCGAAGCATTTTTAAACTTCGGCGGAGTTCCGAGAACAATGGAAGTGTTCCGAAGTATTTTTAAACTCTAGCGGGATTCCGAGAACAATGGAAGAGTTCCGAAGCATTTTTAAACGTCTGCAGAATTCCGAGAACAATGGAAGAATTCCGAAGCATTTTTAAACGTCAGCGGAATTCCAAGAACAATGGAAGAGTTCGGAAGAATTTTTAAATGTCAGCGAATTCCGAGAACAATGGAAGAGTTCCGAAGCATTTTTAAACATTTGCAGAATTCCGAGAACAATGGAAGAGTTCCGTAGCATTTTTAAACTTCAGAAGAATTCCAGGAACAATGGAAGAGTTCCAAAGCATTTTGAAACTTCAGAAGAATTCCAGGAACAATGGAAGAGTTCCGAAGCATTTTTAAACTTCGGCGGAGTTCCGAGAACAATGGAAGTTTTCCGAAGTATTTTTAAACGCCAGCGGGATTCCGAGAACAATGGAAGAGTTCCGAAGCATTTTTAAACGTCTGCAGAATTCCGAGAACAATGGAAGAGTTCCGTAGCATTGTTAAACTTCAGAAGAATTCCAGGAACAATGGAAGAGTTCCGAAGCATTTTTAAACGTCAGCAGAATTCCTTGAACAATGAAAGAGTTCGGAAGCATTTTTAAACGTCAGCAGAATTCCGGGAACAATGGAACAGTTCCGAATAATTTTTAAACGTCAGTGGAATTCCTTGAACAATGAAAGAGATCAGAAGCATTTTTAAACTTCAAAAGAATTCCGGGATCAATCGAAGAGTTCCGAAGCATTTTTAAATGTCAGCAGAATTCCGAGAACAATGGAAGAGTTCCGAAGCATTTTTAAACATCAGCAGAATTCTGGGAACAATGGAAGAGTTCCGAAGCATTTTTAAACTTCAGCGGAATTCCGAGAACAATGGATGAGTTCCTAAGCATTTTTAAACATCAGCAGAATTCCGGGAACAATGGAAGAGTTCCGAAGCATTTTTAAACTTCAGAAGAATTCCAGGAACAATGGAAGAATTCCAAAGCATTTTTTAACTTCAGAAGAATTCCAGGAACAATGGAAGAGTTCCGAAGCATTTTTTAACTTCAGAAGAATTCCAGGAACAATGGAAGAGTTCCGAAGCATTTTTAAACTTCGGCGGATTTCCGAGAACAATGGAAGAGTTCCGAAGCATTTTTAAACGTCAGCGGAATTCCTTGAACAATGAAAGAGATCGGAAGCATTTTTAAACGTCAGCAGAATTTCGGGAACAATGGAAGAGTTTCGAAGCATTTTTAAACGTCAGCAGAATTCCTTGAACAATGGAAGAGTTCCGAAGCATTTTTAAACGTCAGCAGAATTCCTAGAACAATGAAAGAGTTCGGAAGCATTTTTAAACGTCAGCAGAATTCCGGGAACAATGGAACAGTTCCGAATAATTTTTAAACGTCAGTGGAATTCCTTGAACAATGAAAGAGATCAGAAGCATTTTTAAACTTCAAAAGAATTCCGGGAACAATCGAAGAGTTCCGAAGCATTTTTAAACTTCAGAAGAATTCCAGGAACAATGGAAGAGTTCCAAAGCATTTTTAAACTTCAGAAGAATTCCAGGAACAATGGAAGAGTTCCGAAGCATTTTTAAACTTCAGAAGAATTCCAGGAACAATGGAAGAGTTCCGAAGCATTTTTAAACTTCGGCGGATTTCCGAGAACAATGGAAGTGTTCAGAAGTATTTTTAAACGTCAGCAGAATTCCGGGAACAATGGAACAGTTCCAAAGAATTTTTAAACGTCAGTGGAATTCCTTGAACAATGAAAGATATCAGAAGCATTTTTAAACTTCAAAAGAATTCCGGGAACAATGGAAGAGTTCCGAAGCATTTTTAAATGTCAGCAGAATTTCGAGAACAATGGAAGAGTTCCGAAGCATTTTTAAACATCAGCAGAATTCTGGGAACAATGGAAGAATTCCGCAGCATTTTTAAACTTTAGCGGAATTCTGAGAACAATGGATGAGTTCGGAAGCATTTTTAAACGTCAGCAGAATTCCGGGAACAATGGAACAGTTCCGAAGAATTTTTAAACGTCAGTGGAATTCCTTGAACAATGAAAGAGATCAGAAGCATTTTTAAACTTCAAAAGAATTCCGGGAACAATGGAAGAGTTCCGAAGCATTTTTAAATGTCAGCAGAATTCCGAGAACAATGGAAGAGTTCCGAAGCATTTTTAAACATCAGCAGAATTCTGGGAACAATGGAAGAGTTCCGAAGCATTTTTAAACTTCAGCGGAATTCCGAGAACAATGGTTGAGTTCCGAAGCATTTTTAAACATCAGCAGAATTCCGGGAACAATGGAAGAGTTCCGAAGCATTTTTAAACTTCAAAAGAATTCCAGGAACAATGGAAGAGTTCCAAAACATTTTTAAACTTCAGAAGAATTCCAGGAACAATGGAAGAGTTCCGGAGCATTTTTAAACTTCGGCGGATTTCCGAGAACAATGGAAGTGTTCCGAAGTATTTTTAAACGCCAGCGGAATTCCGAGAACAGTGGAAGAGTTCCGAAGGATTATTAAATGTCAGCGGAATTCTGAGAACAATGGAAGAGTTCCAAAGCATTTTTAAACGTCAGCGGAATTCCTTGAACAATGAAAGAGATCGGAAGCATTTTTAAACGTCAGCAGAATTTCGGGACCAATGGAAGTTCCGAAGCATTTTTAAACGTCTGCAGAATTCCGAGAACAATGGAAGAATTCCGAAGCATTTTTAAACGTCAGCGGAATTCCGAGAACAATGGAAGAGTTCCGAAGAATTTTTAAATGTCAGCGAATTTCGAGAACCATGGAAGAGTTCCGAAGGATTTTTAAACATCAGCGGAATTCCGTGAACATTGGAAGAGTTCCGAAGCATTTTTAAACTTCAGTGGAATTCTGAGAACAATGGAAGAGTTATGTAGCATTTTTGAACATCAGCAGAATTTCCAGAATAATGGAAGAGTTCCGAAGCATTTTTAAACGTCTGCAGAATTCCGGGAACAATGGAAGAGTTCCGAAGCATTTTTAAATGTCAGCAGAATTCCGAGAACAATGGAAGAGTACCGAAGCATTTTTAAACATCAGCAGAATTCTGGGAACAATGGAAGAGTTCCGAAGCATTTTTAAACTTTAGCGGAATTCCGAGAACAATGGATGAGTTCCGAAGCATTTTTAAACATCAGCAGAATTCCGGGAACAATGGAAGAGTTCTGAAGCATTTTTAAATGTCAGCAGAATTCTGAGAACAATGGAAGAGTTCCGAAGCATTTTTAAACATCAGCAGAATTCTGGGAACAATGGAAGAGTTCCGAAGCATTTTTAAACTTCAGCGGAATTCCGAGAACAATGGATGAGTTTCGAAGCATTTTTAAACATCAGCAGAATTCCGGGAACAATGGAAGAGTTCCGAAGCATTTTTAAACTTCAGAAGAATTCCAGGAACAATGGAAGAGTTCCAAAGCATTTTTAAACTTCAACGAATTCCAGGAACAATGGAAGAGTTCCAAAGTATTTTGAAACTTCAGAAGAATTCCAGGAACAATGGAAGAGTTCCGAAGCATTTTTAAACTTCAGCGGATTTCCGAGAACAATGGAAGTGTTCCGAAGTATTTTTAAACGCCAGCGGGATTTCGAGAACAATGGAAGTGTTCCGAAGTATTTTTAAACGCCAGCGGGATTTCGAGAACAATGGAAGAGTTCCGAAGCATTTTTAAACTTCAGCGGAATTCCGAGAACAATGGATGAGTTTCGAAGCATTTTTAAACATCAGCAGAATTCCGGGAACAATGGAAGAGTTCCGAAGCATTTTTAAACTTCAGAAGAATTCCAGGAACAATGGAAGAGTTCCAAAGCATTTTTAAACTTCAGAAGAATTCCAGGAACAATGTAAGAGTTCCGAAGCATTTTTAAACTTCGGCGGAGTTCCGAGAACAATGGAAGTGTTCCGAAGTATTTTTAAACTCCAGCGGGATTCCGAGAACAATGGAAGAGTTCCGAAGCATTTTTAAACGTCTGCAGAATTCCGAGAACAATGGAAGAATTCCGAAGCATTTTTAAACGTCAGCGGAATTCCAAGAACAATGGAAGAGTTCGGAAGAATTTTTAAATGTCAGCGAATTTCGAGAACCATGGAAGAGTTCTGAAGGATTTTTAAACATCAGCGGAATTCCGTGAACATTGGAAGAGTTCCGAAGCATTTTTAAACTTCAGAAGAATTCCAGGAACAATGGAAGAGTTCCAAAGCATTTTGAAACTTCAGAAGAATTCCAGGAACAATGGAAGAGTTCCGAAGCATTTTTAAACTTCAGCGGATTTCCGAGAACAATGGAAGTGTTCCGAAGTATTTTTAAACGCCAGCGGGATTCCGAGAACAATGGAAGAGTTCCGAAGCATTTTTAAACGTCTGCAGAATTCCGAGAACAATGAAAGAGTTCGGAAGCATTTTTAAACGTCAGCAGAATTCCGGGAACAATGGAACAGTTCCGAATAATTTTTAAACGTCAGTGGAATTCCTTGAACAATGAAAGAGATCAGAAGCATTTTTAAACTTCAAAAGAATTCCGGGAACAATGGAAGAGTTCCGAAGCATTTTTAAATGTCAGCAGAATTCCGAGAACAATGGAAGAGTTCCGAAGCATTTTTAAACATCAGCAGAATTCTGGGAACAATGGAAGAGTTCCGTAGCATTTTTAAACTTCAGAAGAATTCCAGGAACAATGGAAGAGTTCCAAAGCATTTTGAAACTTCAGAAGAATTCCAGGAACAATGGAAGAGTTCCGAAGCATTTTTAAACTTCGGCGGAGTTCCGAGAACAATGGAAGTTTTCCGAAGTATTTTTAAACGCCAGCGGGATTCCGAGAACAATGGAAGAGTTCCGAAGCATTTTTAAACGTCTGCAGAATTCCGAGAACAATGGAAGAGTTCCGTAGCATTGTTAAACTTCAGAAGAATTCCAGGAACAATGGAAGAGTTCCGAAGCATTTTTAAACGTCAGCAGAATTCCTTGAACAATGAAAGAGTTCGGAAGCATTTTTAAACGTCAGCAGAATTCCGGGAACAATGGAACAGTTCCGAATAATTTTTAAACGTCAGTGGAATTCCTTGAACAATGAAAGAGATCAGAAGCATTTTTAAACTTCAAAAGAATTCCGGGAACAATCGAAGAGTTCCGAAGCATTTTTAAATGTCAGCAGAATTCCGAGAACAATGGAAGAGTTCCGAAGCATTTTTAAACATCAGCAGAATTCTGGGAACAATGGAAGAGTTCCGAAGCATTTTTAAACTTCAGCGGAATTCCGAGAACAATGGATGAGTTCCGAAGCATTTTTAAACATCAGCAGAATTCCGGGAACAATGGAAGAGTTCCGAAGCATTTTTAAACTTCAGAAGAATTCCAGGAACAATGGAAGAATTCCAAAGCATTTTTTAACTTCAGAAGAATTCCAGGAACAATGGAAGAGTTCCGAAGCATTTTTAAACTTCGGCGGATTTCCGAGAACAATGGAAGAGTTCCGAAGCATTTTTAAACGTCAGCGGAATTCCTTGAACAATGAAAGAGATCGGAAGCATTTTTAAACGTCAGCAGAATTTCGGGAACAATGGAAGAGTTTCGAAGCATTTTTAAACATCTGCAGAATTCCGAGAACAATGGAAGAATTCCGAAGCATTTTTAAACGTCAGCGGAATTCCGAGAACAATGGAAGAGTTCCGAAGAATTTTTAAATGTCAGCGAATTTCGAGAACCATGGAAGAGTTCCGAAGCATTTTTAAACGTCTGCAGAATTCCGAGAACAATGGAAGAGTTCCGAAGGATTTTTAAATGTCAGCAGAATTCCCAGAACAATGGAAGAGTTCCGAAGGATTTTTAAACGTCAGCGGAATTCCGAGAACAATGGAAGAGTTCCGAAGCATTTTTAAACTTCAGCGGAATTCCGAGAACAATGGATGAGTTTCGAAGCATTTTTAAACATCAGCAGAATTCCGGGAACAATGGAAAAGTTCCGAAGCATTTTTAAACTTCAGAAGAATTCCAGGAACAATGGAAGAGTTCCAAAGCATTTTTAAACTTCAGAAGAATTCCAGGAACAATGTAAGAGTTCCGAAGCATTTTTAAACTTCGGCGGATTTCCGAGAACAATGGAAGTGTTCCGAAGTATTTTTAAACTCCAGCGGGATTCCGAGAACAATGGAAGAGTTCCGAAGCATTTTTAAACGTCTGCAGAATTCCGAGAACAATGGAAGAATTCCGAAGCATTTTTAAACGTCAGCGGAATTCCAAGAACAATGGAAGAGTTCGGAAGAATTTTTAAATGTCAGCGAATTTCGAGAACCATGGAAGAGTTCTGAAGGATTTTTAAACATCAGCGGAATTCCGTGAACATTGGAAGAGTTCCGAAGCATTTTTAAACTTCAGAAGAATTCCAGGAACAATGGAAGAGTTCCAAAGCATTTTGAAACTTCAGAAGAATTCCAGGAACAATGGAAGAGTTCCGAAGCATTTTTAAACTTCAGCGGATTTCCGAGAACAATGGAAGTGTTCCGAAGTATTTTTAAAACGCCAGCGGGATTCCGAGAACAATGGAAGAGTTCCGAAGCATTTTTAAACATTTGCAGAATTCCGAGAACAATGGAAGAGTTCCGTAGCATTTTTAAACTTCAGAAGAATTCCAGGAACAATGGAAGAGTTCCAAAGCATTTTGAAACTTCAGAAGAATTCCAGGAACAATGGAAGAGTTCCGAAGCATTTTTAAACTTCAACGGAGTTCCGAGAACAATGGAAGTTTTCCGAAGTATTTTTAAATGCCAGCGGGATTCCGAGAACAATGGAAGAGTTCCGAAGCATTTTTAAACGTCTGCAGAATTCCGAGAACAATGAAAGAGTTCGGAAGCATTTTTAAACGTCAGCAGAATTCCGGGAACAATGGAACAGTTCCGAATAATTTTTAAACGTCAGTGGAATTCCTTGAACAATGAAAGAGATCAGAAGCATTTTTAAACTTCAAAAGAATTCCGGGAACAATGGAAGAGTTCCGAAGCATTTTTAAATGTCAGCAGAATTCCGAGAACAATGGAAGAGTTCCGAAGCATTTTTAAACATCAGCAGAATTCTGGGAACAATGGAAGAGTTCCGAAGCATTTTTAAACTTCAGCGGAATTCTGAGAACAATGGATGAGTTCCGAAGCATTTTTAAACATCAGCAGAATTCCGGGAACAATGGAAGAGTTCCGAAGCATTTTTAAACTTCAGAAGAATTCCAGGAACAATGGAAGAATTCCAAAGCATTTTTTAACTTCAGAAGAATTCCAGGAACAATGGAAGAGTTCCGAAGCATTTTTAAACGCCTGCAGAATTCCGAGAACAATGGAAGATTTCCGAAGGATTTTTAAATGTCAGCAGAATTCCCAGAACAATGGAAGAGTTCCGAAGGATTTTTAAACGTCAGCAGAATTTCGGGAACAATGGAAGAGTTTCGAAGCATTTTTAAACATCTGCAGAATTCCCGAGAACAATGGAAGAATTCCGAAGCATTTTTAAACGTCTGCAGAATTCCGAGAACAATGGAAGAGTTCCGAAGGATTTTTAAATGTCAGCAGAATTCCCAGAACAATGGAAGAGTTCCGAAGGATTTTTAAACGTCAGCGGAATTCCGAGAACAATGGAAGAGTTCAGAAGCATTTTTAAACTCTGGCGGATTTCCGAGAACAATGGCAGTGTTCAGAAGCATTTTTAAACTTCAGCGTAATTCTGAGAACAATGGAAGAGTTCCGAAGCATTTTTAAACGTTTGCAGAATTCCGAGAAAAATGGAAGAGTTCCGAAGCATTTTTAAATGTCAGCAGAATTTCGAGAACAATGGAAGAGTGCCGAAGCATTTTTAAACTTCAGTGGAATTCTGAGAACAATGGAAGAGTTCCGTAGCATTTTTAAACTTCAGAAGAATTCCAGGAACAATGGAAGAGTTCCGAAGCATTTTCAAACGTCAGCAGAATTCCTTGAACAATGAAAGAGTTCGGAAGCATTTTTAAACGTCAGCAGTATTCCGGGAACAATGGAACAGTTCCGAAGAATTTTTAAAAGTCAGTGGAATTCCTTGAACAATGAAAGAGATCAGAAGCATTTTTAAACTTCAAAAGAATTCCGGGAACAATGGAAGAGTTCCGAAACATTTTTAAATGTCAGCAGAATTCCGAGAACAATGGAAGAGTTCCGAAGCATTTTTAAACATCAGCAGAATTCTGGGAACAATGGAAGAGTTCCGAAACATTTTTAAACTTTAGCGGAATTCCGAGAACAATGGATGAGTTCGGAAGCATTTTTAAACGTCAGCAGAATTCCGGGAACAATGGAACAGTTCCGAAGAATTTTTAAACGTCAGTGGAATTCCTTGAACAATGAAAGAGAACAGAAGCATTTTTAAACTTCAAAAGAATTCCGGGAACAATGGAAGAGTTCCGAAGCATTTTTAAATGTCAGCAGAATTCCGAGAACAATGGAAGAGTTCCGAAGCATTTTTAAACATCAGCAGAATTCTGGGAACAATGGAAGAGTTCCGAAGCATTTTTAAACTTCAGCGGAATTCCGAGAACAATGGATCAGTTCCGAAGCATTTTCAAACATCAGCAGAATTCCGGGAACAATGGAAGTGTTCCGAAGTATTTTTAAACGCCAGCGTAATTCCGAGAACAGTGGAAGAGTTCCGAAGGATTATTAAATGTCAGCTGAATTCTGAGAACAATGGAAGAGTTCCGAAGCATTTTTAAACGTCAGCGGAATTCCTTGAACAATGAAAGAGATCGGAAGCATTTTTAAACGTCAGCAGAATTTCGGGAACAATGGAAGAGTTCCGAAGCATTTTTAAACGTCTGCAGAATTCCGAGAACAATGGAAGAATTCCGAAGCATTTTTAAACATCAGCGTAATTCCGAGAACAATGGAAGAGTTCCGTAGAATTTTTAAATGTCAGCGAATTTCGAGAACCATGGAAGAGTTCCGAAGGATTTTTAAACATCAGCGGAATTCCGTGAACATTTTAAGAGTTCCGAAGCATTTTTAAACTTCAGTGGAATTCTGAGAACAATGGAAGAGTTATGTAGCATTTTTAAACTTCAGCAGAATTTCCAGAATAATGGAAGAGTTCCGAAGCATTTTTAAACGTCTGCAGAATTCCGAGAACAATGGAAGATTTCCGAAGGATTTTTAAATGTCAGCAGAATTCCCAGAACAATGGAAGAGTTCCGAAGGATTTTTAAACGTCAGCGGAATTCCGAGAACAATGGAAGAGTTCAGAAGCATTTTTAAACTCCGGCGGATTTCCGAGAACAATGGAAGTGTTCAGAAGCATTTTTAAACTTCAGCGTAATTCTGAGAACAATGGAAGGGTTCAGAAGCATTTTTAAACTTCAGCAGAATTCCGAAAACAATGCAAGAGTTGCAATGCATTTTTAAACGTCAGCAGAATTCCGAGAAAACTGGAAGAGTTCCGAAGAATTTTTAAATGTCAGCAGAATTTCGAGAACAATGGAAGAGTTCCGAAGCATTTTTAAACATCAGCAGAATTCTGGGAACAATGGAAGAGTTCCGAAGCATTTTTAAACTTTAGCGGAATTCCGAGAAAAATGGATGAGTTCGGAAGCATTTTTAAACGTCAGCAGAATTCCGGGAACAATGGAACAGTTCCGAAGAATTTTTAAACGTCAGTGGAATTCCTTGAACAATGAAAGAGATCAGAAGCATTTTTAAACTTCAAAAGAATTCCGGGAACAATGGAAGAGTTCCGAAGCATTTTTAAATGTCAGCAGAATTCCGAGAACAATGGAAGAGTTCCGAAGAATTTTTAAACATCAGCAGAATTCTGGGAACAAGGGAAGAGTTCCGAAGCATTTTTAAACTTCAGCGGAATTCCGAGAACAATGGTTGAGTTCCGAAGCATTTTTAAACATCAGCAGAATTCCAGGAACAATGGAAGAGTTCCGAAGCATTTTTAAACTTCGGCGGAGTTCCGAGAACAATGGAAGTTTTCCGAAGTATTTTTAAACGCCAGCCGGATTCCGAGAACAATGGAAGAGTTCCGAAGCATTTTTAAACGTCTGCAGAATTCCGAGAACAATGGAAGAGTTCCGTAGCATTGTTAAACTTCAGAAGAATTCCAGGAACAATGGAAGAGTTCCGAAGCATTTTTAAACGTCAGCAGAATTCCTTGAACAATGAAAGAGTTCGGAAGCATTTTTAAACGTCAGCAGAATTCCGGGAACAATGGAACAGTTCCGAATAATTTTTAAACGTCAGTGGAATTCCTTGAACAATGAAAGAGATCAGAAGCATTTTTAAACTTCAAAAGAATTCCGGGAACAATCGAAGAGTTCCGAAGCATTTTTAAATGTCAGCAGAATTCCGAGAACAATGGAAGAGTTCCGAAGCATTTTTAAACATCAGCAGAATTCTGGGAACAATGGAAGAGTTCCGAAGCATTTTTAAACTTCAGCGGAATTCCGAGAACAATGGATGAGTTCCGAAGCATTTTTAAACATCAGCAGAATTCCGGGAACAATGGAAGAGTTCCGAAGCATTTTTAAACTTCAGAAGAATTCCAGGAACAATGGAAGAATTCCAAAGCATTTTTTAACTTCAGAAGAATTCCAGGAACAATGGAAGAGTTCCGAAGCATTTTTAAACTTCGGCGGATTTCCGAGAACAATGGAAGAGTTCCGAAGCATTTTTAAACGTCAGCGGAATTACTTGAACAATGAAAGAGATCGGAAGCATTTTAAAACGTCAGCAGAATTTCGGGAACAATGGAAGAGTTTCGAAGCATTTTTAAACATCTGCAGAATTCCGAGAACAATGGAAGAATTCCGAAGCATTTTTAAACGTCAGCGGAATTCCGAGAACAATGGAAGAGTTCCGAAGAATTTTTAAATGTCAGCGAATTTCGAGAACCATGGAAGAGTTCCGAAGCATTTTTAAACGTCTGCAGAATTCCGAGAACAATGGAAGAGTTCCGAAGGATTTTTAAATGTCAGCAGAATTCCCAGAACAATGGAAGAGTTCCGAAGGATTTTTAAACGTCAGCGGAATTCCGAGAACAATGGAAGAGTTCCGAAGCATTTTTAAACTTCAGCGGAATTCCGAGAACAATGGATGAGTTTCGAAGCATTTTTAAACATCAGCAGAATTCCGGGAACAATGGAAGAGTTCCGAAGCATTTTTAAACTTCAGAAGAATTCCAGGAACAATGGAAGAGTTCCAAAGCATTTTTAAACTTCAGAAGAATTCCAGGAACAATGTAAGAGTTCCGAAGCATTTTTAAACATCAGCAGAATTCTGGGAACAATGGAAGAGTTCCGAAGCATTTTTAAACTTCAGCGGAATTCCGAGAACAATGGATCAGTTCCGAAGCATTTTCAAACATCAGCAGAATTCCGGGAACAATGGAAGAGTTCCGAAGCATTTTTAAACTTCAGAAGAATTCCAGGAACAATGGAAGAGTTCCGAAGCATTTTTAAACTTCGGCGGATTTCCAATAACAATGGAAGTGTTCCGAAGTATTTTTAAACGCCAGCGTAATTCCGAGAACAGTGGAAGAGTTCCGAAGGATTATTAAATGTCAGCTGAATTCTGAGAACAATGGAAGAGTTCCGAAGCATTTTTAAACGTCAGCGGAATTCCTTGAACAATGAAAGAGATCGGAAGCATTTTTAAACGTCAGCAGAATTTCGGGAACAATGGAAGAGTTCCGAAGCATTTTTAAACGTCTGCAGAATTCCGAGAACAATGGAAGAATTCCGAAGCATTTTTAAACATCAGCGGAATTCCGAGAACAATGGAAGAGTTCCGAAGAATTTTTAAATGTCAGCGAATTTCGAGAACCATGGAAGAGTTCCGAAGGATTTTTAAACATCAGCGGAATTCCGTGAACATTTTAAGAGTTCCGAAGCATTTTTAAACTTCAGTGGAATTCTGAGAACAATGGAAGAGTTATGTAGCATTTTTAAACTTCAGCAGAATTTCCAGAATAATGGAAGAGTTCCGAAGCATTTTTAAACGTCTGCAGAATTCCGAGAACAATGGAAGATTTCCGAAGGATTTTTAAATGTCAGCAGAATTCCCAGAACAATGGAAGAGTTCCGAAGGATTTTTAAACGTCAGCGGAATTCCGAGAACAATGGAAGAGTTCAGAAGCATTTTTAAACTCCGGCGGATTTCCGAGAACAATGGAAGTGTTCAGAAGCATTTTTAAACTTCAGCGTAATTCTGAGAACAATGGAAGGGTTCAGAAGCATTTTTAAACTTCAGCAGAATTCCGAAAACAATGCAAGAGTTGCAATGCATTTTTAAACGTCAGCAGAATTCCGAGAAAACTGGAAGAGTTCCGAAGAATTTTTAAATGTCAGCAGAATTTCGAGAACAATGGAAGAGTTCCGAAGCATTTTTAAACATCAGCAGAATTCTGGGAACAATGGAAGAGTTCCGAAGCATTTTTAAACTTTAGCGGAATTCCGAGAAAAATGGATGAGATCGGAAGCATTTTTAAACGTCAGCAGAATTCCGGGAACAATGGAACAGTTCCGAAGAATTTTTAAACGTCAGTGGAATTCCTTGAACAATGAAAGAGATCAGAAGCATTTTTAAACTTCAAAAGAATTCCGGGAACAATGGAAGAGTTCCGAAGCATTTTTAAATGTCAGCAGAATTCCGAGAACAATGGAAGAGTTCCGAAGAATTTTTAAACATCAGCAGAATTCTGGGAACAAGGGAAGAGTTCCGAAGCATTTTTAAACTTCAGCGGAATTCCGAGAACAATGGTTGAGTTCCGAAGCATTTTTAAACATCAGCAGAATTCCAGGAACAATGGAAGAGTTCCGAAGCATTTTTAAACTTCGGCGGAGTTCCGAGAACAATGGAAGTTTTCCGAAGTATTTTTAAACGCCAGCGGGATTCCGAGAACAATGGAAGAGTTCCGAAGCATTTTTAAACGTCTGCAGAATTCCGAGAACAATGGAAGAGTTCCGTAGCATTGTTAAACTTCAGAAGAATTCCAGGAACAATGGAAGAGTTCCGAAGCATTTTTAAACGTCAGCAGAATTCCTTGAACAATGAAAGAGTTCGGAAGCATTTTTAAACGTCAGCAGAATTCCGGGAACAATGGAACAGTTCCAAATAATTTTTAAACGTCAGTGGAATTCCTTGAACAATGAAAGAGATCAGAAGCATTTTTAAACTTCAAAAGAATTCCGGGAACAATCGAAGAGTTCCGAAGCATTTTTAAATGTCAGCAGAATTCCGAGAACAATGGAAGAGTTCCGAAGCATTTTTAAACATCAGCAGAATTCTGGGAACAATGGAAGAGTTCCGAAGCATTTTTAAACTTCAGCGGAATTCCGAGAACAATGGATGAGTTCCGAAGCATTTTTAAACATCAGCAGAATTCCGGGAACAATGGAAGAGTTCCGAAGCATTTTTAAACTTCAGAAGAATTCCAGGAACAATGGAAGAATTCCAAAGCATTTTTTAACTTCAGAAGAATTCCAGGAACAATGGAAGAGTTCCGAAGCATTTTTAAACTTCGGCGGATTTCCGAGAACAATGGAAGAGTTCCGAAGCATTTTTAAACGTCAGCGGAATTACTTGAACAATGAAAGAGATCGGAAGCATTTTTAAACGTCAGCAGAATTTCGGGAACAATGGAAGAGTTTCGAAGCATTTTTAAACATCTGCAGAATTCCGAGAACAATGTAAGAATTCCGAAGCATTTTTAAACGTCAGCGGAATTCCGAGAACAATGGAAGAGTTCCGAAGAATTTTTAAATGTCAGCGAATTTCGAGAACCATGGAAGAGTTCCGAAGCATTTTTAAACGTCTGCAGAATTCCGAGAACAATGGAAGAGTTCCGAAGGATTTTTAAATGTCAGCAGAATTCCCAGAACAATGGAAGAGTTCCGAAGGATTTTTAAACGTCAGCGGAATTCCGAGAACAATGGAAGAGTTCCGAAGCATTTTTAAACTTCAGCGGAATTCCGAGAACAATGGATGAGTTTCGAAGCATTTTTAAACATCAGCAGAATTCCGGGAACAATGGAAGAGTTCCGAAGCATTTTTAAACTTCAGAAGAATTCCAGGAACAATGGAAGAGTTCCAAAGCATTTTTAAACTTCAGAAGAATTCCAGGAACAATGTAAGAGTTCCGAAGCATTTTTAAACTTCGGCGGATTTCCGAGAACAATGGAAGTGTTCCGAAGTATTTTTAAACTCCAGCGGGATTCCGAGAACAATGGAAGAGTTCCGAAGCATTTTTAAACGTCTGCAGAATTCCGAGAACAATGGAAGAATTCCGAAGCATTTTTAAACGTCAGCGGAATTCCAAGAACAATGGAAGAGTTCGGAAGAATTTTTAATTGTCAGCGAATTTCGAGAACCATGGAAGAGTTCTGAAGGATTTTTAAACATCAGCGGAATTCCGTGAACATTGGAAGAGTTCCGAAGCATTTTTAAACTTCAGAAGAATTCCAGGAACAATGGAAGAGTTCCAAAGCATTTTGAAACTTCAGAAGAATTCCAGGAACAATGGAAGAGTTCCGAAGCATTTTTAAACTTCAGCGGATTTCCGAGAACAATGGAAGTGTTCCGAAGTATTTTTAAAACGCCAGCGGGATTCCGAGAACAATGGAAGAGTTCCGAAGCATTTTTAAACATTTGCAGAATTCCGAGAACAATGGAAGAGTTCCGTAGCATTTTTAAACTTCAGAAGAATTCCAGGAACAATGGAAGAGTTCCAAACATTTTGAAACTTCAGAAGAATTCCAGGAACAATGGAAGAGTTCCGAAGCATTTTTAAACTTCAACGGAGTTCCGAGAACAATGGAAATTTTCCGAAGTATTTTTAAATGCCAGCGGGATTCCGAGAACAATGGAAGAGTTCCGAAGCATTTTTAAACGTCTGCAGAATTCCGAGAACAATGAAAGAGTTCGGAAGCATTTTTAAACGTCAGCAGAATTCCGGGAACAATGGAACAGTTCCGAATAATTTTTAAACGTCAGTGGAATTCCTTGAACAATGAAAGAGATCAGAAGCATTTTTAAACTTCAAAAGAATTCCGGGAACAATGGAAGAGTTCCGAAGCATTTTTAAATGTCAGCAGAATTCCGAGAACAATGGAAGAGTTCCGAAGCATTTTTAAACATCAGCAGAATTCTGGGAACAATGGAAGAGTTCCGAAGCATTTTTAAACTTCAGCGGAATTCTGAGAACAATGGATGAGTTCCGAAGCATTTTTAAACATCAGCAGAATTCCGGGAACAATGGAAGAGTTCCGAAGCATTTTTAAACTTCAGAAGAATTCCAGGAACAATGGAAGAATTCCAAAGCATTTTTTAACTTCAGAAGAATTCCAGGAACAATGGAAGAGTTCCGAAGCATTTTTAAACGTCTGCAGAATTCCGAGAACAATGGAAGATTTCCGAAGGATTTTTAAATGTCAGCAGAATTCCCAGAACAATGGAAGAGTTCCGAAGGATTTTTAAACGTCAGCAGAATTTCGGGAACAATGGAAGAGTTTCGAAGCATTTTTAAACATCTGCAGAATTCCGAGAACAATGGAAGAATTCCGAAGCATTTTTAAACGTCAGCGGAATTCCGAGAACAATGGAAGAGTTCCGAAGAATTTTTAAATGTCAGCGAATTACGAGAACCATGGAAGAGTTCCGAAGGATTTTTAAACATCAGCAGAATTCCGTGAACATTGGAAGAGTTCTGAAGCATATTTAAACATCAGCAGAATTTCCAGAATAATGGAAGAGTTCCGAAGCATTTTTAAACGTCTGCAGAATTCCGAGAACAATGGAAGAGTTCCGAAGGATTTTTAAATGTCAGCAGAATTCCCAGAACAATGGAAGAGTTCCGAAGGATTTTTAAACGTCGGCGGAATTCCGAGAACAATGGAAGAGTTCAGAAGCATTTTTAAACTCTGGCGGATTTCCGAGAACAATGGCAGTGTTCAGAAGCATTTTTAAACTTCAGCGTAATTCTGAGAACAATGGAAGAGTTCCGAAGCATTTTTAAACGTTTGCAGAATTCCGAGAAAAATGGAAGAGTTCCGAAGCATTTTTAAATGTCAGCAGAATTTCGAGAACAATGGAAGAGTGCCGAAGCATTTTTAAACTTCAGTGGAATTCTGAGAACAATGGAAGAGTTCCGTAGCATTTTTAAACTTCAGAAGAATTCCAGGAACAATGGAAGAGTTCCGAAGCATTTTCAAACGTCAGCAGAATTCCTTGAACAATGAAAGAGTTCGGAAGCATTTTTAAACGTCAGCAGTATTCCGGGAACAATGGAACAGTTCCGAAGAATTTTTAAAAGTCAGTGGAATTCCTTGAACAATGAAAGAGATCAGAAGCATTTTTAAACTTCAAAAGAATTCCGGGAACAATGGAAGAGTTCCGAAACATTTTTAAATGTCAGCAGAATTCCGAGAACAATGGAAGAGTTCCGAAGCATTTTTAAACATCAGCAGAATTCTGGGAACAATGGAAGAGTTCCGAAACATTTTTAAACTTTAGCGGAATTCCGAGAACAATGGATGAGTTCGGAAGCATTTTTAAACGTCAGCAGAATTCCGGGAACAATGGAACAGTTCCGAAGAATTTTTAAACGTCAGTGGAATTCCTTGAACAATGAAAGAGAACAGAAGCATTTTTAAACTTCAAAAGAATTCCGGGAACAATGGAAGAGTTCCGAAGCATTTTTAAATGTCAGCAGAATTCCGAGAACAATGGAAGAGTTCCGAAGCATTTTTAAACATCAGCAGAATTCTGGGAACAATGGAAGAGTTCCGAAGCATTTTTAAACTTCAGCGGAATTCCGAGAACAATGGATCAGTTCCGAAGCATTTTCAAACATCAGCAGAATTCCGGGAACAATGGAAGAGTTCCGAAGCATTTTTAAACTTCAGAAGAATTCCAGGAACAATGGAAGAGTTCCAAAGCATTTTTAAACTTCAGAAGAATTCCAGGAACAATGGAAGAGTTCCGAAGCATTTTTAAACTTCGGCGGATTTCCAATAACAATGGAAGTGTTCCGAAGTATTTTTAAACGCCAGCGTAATTCCGAGAACAGTGGAAGAGTTCCGAAGGATTATTAAATGTCAGCTGAATTCTGAGAACAATGGAAGAGTTCCGAAGCATTTTTAAACGTCAGCGGAATTCCTTGAACAATGAAAGAGATCGGAAGCATTTTTAAACGTCAGCAGAATTTCGGGAACAATGGAAGAGTTCCGAAGCATTTTTAAACGTCTGCAGAATTCCGAGAACAATGGAAGAATTCCGAAGCATTTTTAAACATCAGCGGAATTCCGAGAACAATGGAAGAGTTCCGAAGAATTTTTAAATGTCAGCGAATTTCGAGAACCATGGAAGAGTTCCGAAGGATTTTTAAACATCAGCGGAATTCCGTGAACATTTTAAGAGTTCCGAAGCATTTTTAAACTTCAGTGGAATTCTGAGAACAATGGAAGAGTTATGTAGCATTTTTAAACTTCAGCAGAATTTCCAGAATAATGGAAGAGTTCCGAAGCATTTTTAAACGTCTGCAGAATTCCGAGAACAATGGAAGATTTCCGAAGGATTTTTAAATGTCAGCAGAATTCCCAGAACAATGGAAGAGTTCCGAAGGATTTTTAAACGTCAGCGGAATTCCGAGAACAATGGAAGAGTTCAGAAGCATTTTTAAACTCCGGCGGATTTCCGAGAACAATGGAAGTGTTCAGAAGCATTTTTAAACTTCAGCGTAATTCTGAGAACAATGGAAGGGTTCAGAAGCATTTTTAAACTTCAGCAGAATTCCAAAAACAATGCAAGAGTTGCAATGCATTTTTAAACGTCAGCAGAATTCCGAGAAAACTGGAAGAGTTCCGAAGAATTTTTAAATGTCAGCAGAATTTCGAGAACAATGGAAGAGTTCCGAAGCATTTTTAAACATCAGCAGAATTCTGGGAACAATGGAAGAGTTCCGAAGCATTTTTAAACTTTAGCGGAATTCCGAGAAAAATGGATGAGTTCGGAAGCATTTTTAAACGTCAGCAGAATTCCGGGAACAATGGAACAGTTCCGAAGAATTTTTAAACGTCAGTGGAATTCCTTGAACAATGAAAGAGATCAGAAGCATTTTTAAACTTCAAAAGAATTCCGGGAACAATGGAAGAGTTCCGAAGCATTTTTAAATGTCAGCAGAATTCCGAGAACAATGGAAGAGTTCCGAAGAATTTTTAAACATCAGCAGAATTCTGGGAACAAGGGAAGAGTTCCGAAGCATTTTTAAACTTCAGCGGAATTCCGAGAACAATGGTTGAGTTCCGAAGCATTTTTAAACATCAGCAGAATTCCAGGAACAATGGAAGAGTTCCGAAGCATTTTTAAACTTCGGCGGAGTTCCGAGAACAATGGAAGTTTTCCGAAGTATTTTTAAACGCCAGCGGGATTCCGAGAACAATGGAAGAGTTCCGAAGCATTTTTAAACGTCTGCAGAATTCCGAGAACAATGGAAGAATTCCGTAGCATTGTTAAACTTCAGAAGAATTCCAGGAACAATGGAAGAGTTCCAAAGCATTTTTAAACTTCAGAAGAATTCCAGGAACAATGGAAGAGTTCCGAAGCATTTTTAAACTTCGGCGTAATTCTGAGAACAATGGAAGGGTTCAGAAGCATTTTTAAACTTCAGCAGAATTCCGAAAACAATGCAAGAGTTGCAATGCATTTTTAAACGTCAGCAGAATTCCGAGAAAAATGGAAGAGTTCCGAAGCATTTTTAAATGTCAGCAGAATTTCGAGAACAATGGAAGAGTTCCAAAGCATTTTTAAACTTCAGTGGAATTCTGAGAACAATGGAAGAGTTCCGTAGCATTTTTAAACTTCAGAAGAATTCCAGGAACAATGGAAGAGTTCCGAAGCATTTTCAAACGTCAGCAGAATTCCTTGAACAATGAAAGAGTTCGGAAGCATTTTTAAACGTCAGCAGTATTCCGGGAACAATGGAACAGTTCCGAAGAATTTTTAAACGTCAGTGGAATTCCTTGAACAATGAAAGAGATCAGAAGCATTTTTAAACTTCAAAAGAATTCCGGGAACAATGGAAGAGTACCGAAGCATTTTTAAACATCAGCAGAATTCTGGGAACAATGGAAGAGTTCCGAAGCATTTTTAAACATCAGCAGAATTCCGGGAACAATGGAAGAGTTCTGAAGCATTTTTAAATGTCAGCAGAATTCTGAGAACAATGGAAGAGTTCCGAAGCATTTTTAAACATCAGCAGAATTCTGGGAACAATGGAAGAGTTCCGAAACATTTTTAAACTTCAGCGGATTTCCGAGAACAATGGAAGTGTTCCGAAGTATTTTTAAACGCCAGCGGGATTTCGAGAACAATGGAAGTGTTCCGAAGTATTTTTAAACGCCAGCGGGATTTCGAGAACAATGGAAGAGTTCCGAAGCATTTTTAAACTTCAGCGGAATTCCGAGAACAATGGATGAGTTTCGAAGCATTTTTAAACATCAGCAGAATTCCGGGAACAATGGAAGAGTTCCGAAGCATTTTTAAACTTCAGAAGAATTCCAGGAACAATGGAAGAGTTCCAAAGCATTTTTAAACTTCAGAAGAATTCCAGGAACAATGTAAGAGTTCCGAAGCATTTTTAAACTTCGGCGGATTTCCGAGAACAATGGAAGTGTTCCGAAGTATTTTTAAACTCCAGCGGGATTCCGAGAACAATGGAAGAGTTCCGAAGCATTTTTAAACGTCTGCAGAATTCCGAGAACAATGGAAGAATTCCGAAGCATTTTTAAACGTCAGCGGAATTCCAAGAACAATGGAAGAGTTTGGAAGAATTTTTAAATGTCAGCGAATTCCGAGAACAATGGAAGAGTTCCGAAGCATTTTTAAACATTTGCAGAATTCCGAGAACAATGGAAGAGTTCCGTAGCATTTTTAAACTTCAGAAGAATTCCAGGAACAATGGAAGAGTTCCAAAGCATTTTGAAACTTCAGAATAATTCCAGGAACAATGGAAGAGTTCCGAAGCATTTTTAAACTTCGGCGGAGTTCCGAGAACAATGGAAGTTTTCCGAAGTATTTTTAAACGCCAGCGGGATTCCGAGAACAATGGAAGAGTTCCGAAGCATTTTTAAACGTCTGCAGAATTCCGAGAACAATGGAAGAGTTCCGTAGCATTGTTAAACTTCAGAAGAATTCCAGGAACAATGGAAGAGTTCCGAAGCATTTTTAAACGTCAGCAGAATTCCTTGAACAATGAAAGAGTTCGGAAGCATTTTTAAACGTCAGCAGAATTCCGGAAACAATGGAACAGTTCCGAATAATTTTTAAACGTCAGTGGAATTCCTTGAACAATGAAAGAGATCAGAAGCATTTTTAAACTTCAAAAGAATTCCGGGAACAATCGAAGAGTTCCGAAGCATTTTTAAACTTCAGCGGAATTCCGAGAACAATGGATGAGTTCCGAAGCATTTTTAAACATCAGCAGAATTCCGGGAACAATGGAAGAGTTCCGAAGCATTTTTAAACTTCAGAAGAATTCCAGGAACAATGGAAGAATTCCAAAGCATTTTTTAACTTCAGAAGAATTCCAGGAACAATGGGAGAGTTCCGAAGCATTTTTTAACTTCAGAAGAATTCCAGGAACAATGGAAGAGTTCCGAAGCATTTTTAAACTTCGGCGGATTTCCGAGAACAATGGAAGAGTTCCGAAGCATTTTTAAACATCAGCGGAATTCCTTGAACAATGAAAGAGATCGGAAGCATTTTTAAACATCAGCAGAATTTCGGGAACAATGGAAGAGTTTCGAAGCATATTTAAACATCTGCAGATTTCCGAGAACAATGGAAGAATTCCGAAGCATTTTTAAACGTCAGCGGAATTCCGAGAACAATGGAAGAGTTCCGAAGAATTTTTAAATGTCAGCGAATTTCGAGAACCATGGAAGAGTTCCGAAGCATTTTTAAACGTCTGCAGAATTCCGAGAACAATGGAAGAGTTCAGAAGCATTTTTAAACTCCGGCGGATTTCCGAGAACAATGGAAGTGTTCCGAAGTATTTTTAAACTCCAGCGGGATTCCGAGAACAATGGAAGAGTTCCGAAGCATTTTTAAACTTCAGAAGAATTCCAGGAACAATGGAAGAGTTCCAAAGCATTTTGAAACTTCAGAAGAATTCCAGGAACAATGGAAGAGTTCCGAAGCATTTTTAAACTTCAGCGGATTTCCGAGAACAATGGAAGTGTTCCGAAGTATTTTTAAACGCCAGCGGGATTCCGAGAACAATGGAAGAGTTCCGAAGCATTTTTAAACATTTGCAGAATTCCGAGAACAATGGAAGAGTTCCGTAGCATTTTTAAACTTCAGAAGAATTCCAGGAACAATGGAAGAGTTCCAAAGCATTTTGAAACTTCAGAAGAATTCCAGGAACAATGGAAGAGTTCCGTAGCATTTTTAAACTTCAGAAGAATTCCAGGAACAATGGAAGAGTTCCAAAGCATTTTTAAACTTCAGAAGAATTCCAGGAACAATGGAAGAGTTCCAAAGCATTTTGAAACTTCAGAAGAATTCCAGGAACAATGGAAGAGTTCCGAAGCATTTTTAAACTTCGGCGGAGTTCCGAGAACAATGGAAGTTTTCCGAAGTATTTTTAAACGCCAGCGAGATTCCGAGAACAATGGAAGAGTTCCGAAGCATTTTTAAACGTCTGCAGAATTCCGAGAACAATGGAAGAGTTCCGTAGCATTGTTAAACTTCAGAAGAATTCCAGGAACAATGGAAGAGTTCCGAAGCATTTTTAAACGTCAGCAGAATTCCTTGAACAATGAAAGAGTTCGGAAGCATTTTTAAACGTCAGCAGAATTCCGGGAACAATGGAACAGTTCCGAATAATTTTTAAACGTCAGTGGAATTCCTTGAACAATGAAAGAGATCAGAAGCATTTTTAAACTTCAAAAGAATTCCGGGAACAATCGAAGAGTTCCGAAGCATTTTTAAATGTCAGCAGAATTCCGAGAACAATGGAAGAGTTCCGAAGCATTTTTAAACATCAGCAGAATTCTGGGAACAATGGAAGAGTTCCGAAGCATTTTTAAACTTCAGCGGAATTCCGAGAACAATGGATGAGTTCCGAAGCATTTTTAAACATCAGCAGAATTCCGGGAACAATGGAAGAGTTCCGAAGCATTTTTAAACTTCAGAAGAATTCCAGGAACAATGGAAGAATTCCAAAGCATTTTTTAACTTCAGAAGAATTCCAGGAACAATGGAAGAGTTCCGAAGCATTTTTAAACTTCTGCGGATTTCCGAGAACAATGGAAGAGTTCCGAAGCATTTTTAAACGTCAGCGGAATTCCTTGAACAATGAAAGAGATCGGAAGCATTTTTAAACGTCAGCAGAATTTCGGGAACAATGGAAGAGTTTCGAAGCATTTTTAAACATCTGCAGAATTCCGAGAACAATGGAAGAATTCCGAAGCATTTTTAAACGTCAGCGGAATTCCGAGAACAATGGAAGAGTTCCGAAGAATTTTTAAATGTCAGCGAATTTCGAGAACCATGGAAGAGTTCCGAAGCATTTTTAAACGTCTGCAGAATTCCGGGAACAATGGAAGAGTTCCGAAGCATTTTTAAACTTCAGAAGAATTCCAGGAACAATGGAAGAGTTCCAAAGCATTTTTAAACTTCAGAAGAATTCCAGGAACAATGTAAGAGTTCCGAAGCATTTTTAAACTTCGGCGGATTTCCGAGAACAATGGAAGTGTTCCGAAGTATTTTTAAACTCCAGCGGGATTCCGAGAACAATGGAAGAGTTCCGAAGCATTTTTAAACGTCTGCAGAATTCCGAGAACAATGGAAGAATTCCGAAGCATTTTTAAACGTCAGCGGAATTCCAAGAACAATGCAAGAGTTCGGAAGAATTTTTAAATGTCAGCGAATTTCGAGAACCATGGAAGAGTTCTGAAGGATTTTTAAACATCAGCGGAATTCCGTGAACATTGGAAGAGTTCCGAAGCATTTTTAAACTTCAGAAGAATTCCAGGAACAATGGAAGAGTTCCAAAGCATTTTGAAACTTCAGAAGAATTCCAGGAACAATGGAAGAGTTCCGAAGCATTTTTAAACTTCAGCGGATTTCCGAGAACAATGGAAGTGTTCCGAAGTATTTTTAAACGCCAGCGGGATTCCGAGAACAATGGAAGAGTTCCGAAGCATTTTTAAACATTTGCAGAATTCCGAGAACAATGGAAGAGTTCCGTAGCATTTTTAAACTTCAGAAGAATTCCAGGAACAATGGAAGAGTTCCAAAGCATTTTGAAACTTCAGAAGAATTCCAGGAACAATGGAAGAGTTCCGAAGCATTTTTAAACGTCAGCGGAATTCCGAGAACAATGGAAGAGTTCCGAAGAATTTTTAAATGTCAGCGAATTACGAGAACCATGGAAGAGTTCCGAAGGATTTTTAAACAACAGCAGAATTCCGTGAACATTGGAAGAGTTCTGAAGCATATTTAAACATCAGCAGAATTTCCAGAATAATCTAAGAGTTCCGAAGCATTTTTAAACGTCTGCAGAATTCCCAGAACAATGGAAGAGTTCCGAAGGATTTTTAAATGTCAGCAGAATTCCCAGAACCATGGAAGAGTTCCGAAGGATTTTTAAACATCAGCAGAATTCCGTGAACATTGGAAGAGTTCTGAAGCATATTTAAACATCAGCAGAATTTCCAGAATAATGGAAGAGTTCCGAAGCATTTTTAAACGTCTGCAGAATTCCGAGAACAATGGAAGAGTTCCGAAGGATTTTTAAATGTCAGCAGAATTCTCAGAACAATGGAAGAGTTCAGAAGCATTTTCAAACGTCAGCAGAATTCCTTGAACAATGAAAGAGTTCGGAAGCATTTTTAAACGTCAGCAGTATTCCGGGAACAATGGAACAGTTCCGAAGAATTTTTAAACGTCAGTGGAATTCCTTGAACAATGAAAGAGATCAGAAGCATTTTTAAACTTCAAAAGAATTCCGGGAACAATGGAAGAGTTCCGAAGCATTTTTAAATGTCAGCAGAATTCCGAGAACAATGGAAGAGTTCCGAAGCATTTTTAAACATCAGCAGAATTCTGGGAACAATGGAAGAGTTCCGAAACATTTTTAAACTTTAGCGGAATTCCGAGAACAATGGATGAGTTCGGAAGCATTTTTAAACGTCAGTAGAATTCCGGGAACAATGGAACAGTTCCGAAGAATTTTTAAACGTCAGTGGAATTCCTTGAACAATGAAAGAGAACAGAAGCATTTTTAAACTTCAAAAGAATTCCGGGAACAATGGAAGAGTTCCGAAGCATTTTTAAATGTCAGCAGAATTCCGAGAACAATGGAAGAGTTCCGAAGCATTTTTAAACATCAGCAGAATTCTGGGAACAATGGAAGAGTTCCGAAGCATTTTTAAACTTCAGCGGAATTCCGAGAACAATGGATCAGTTCCGAAGCATTTTTAAACATCAGCAGAATTCCGGGAACAATGGAAGAGTTCCGAAGCATTTTTAAACTTCAGAAGAATTCCAGGAACAATGGAAGAGTTCCAAAGCATTTTTAAACTTCAGAAGAATTCCAGGAACAATGGAAG
Source organism: Phyllobates terribilis (assembly GCF_046119375.1). Taxonomy (NCBI): domain Eukaryota; kingdom Metazoa; phylum Chordata; class Amphibia; order Anura; family Dendrobatidae; genus Phyllobates; species Phyllobates terribilis. Next base: position 554,112,553 of record NW_027362762.1, read on the forward strand.
AGTTCCGAAGCATTTTTAAACTTCGGCGGATTTCCAATAACAATGGAAGTGTTCCGAAGTATTTTTAAACGCCAGCGTAATTCCGAGAACAGTGGAAGAGTTCCGAAGGATTATTAAATGTCAGCTGAATTCTGAGAACAATGGAAGAGTTCCGAAGCATTTTTAAACTTCAGAAGAATTCCAGGAACAATGGAAGAGTTCCAAAGCATTTTTAAACTTCAGAAGAATTCCAGGAACAATGGAAGAGTTCCGAAGCATTTTTAAACTTCGGCGGATTTCCGAGAACAATGGAAGTGTTCCGAAGTATTTTTAAACTCCAGCGGGATTCCGAGAACAATGGAAGAGTTCCGAAGCATTTTTAAACGTCTGCAGAATTCCGAGAACAATGGAAGAATTCCGAAGCATTTTTAAACGTCAGCGGAATTCCAAGAACAATGGAAGAGTTTGGAAGAATTTTTAAATGTCAGCGAATTCCGAGAACAATGGAAGAGTTCCGAAGCATTTTTAAACATTTGCAGAATTCCGAGAACAATGGAAGAGTTCCGTAGCATTGTTAAACTTCAGAAGAATTCCAGGAACAATGGAAGAGTTCCGAAGCATTTTTAAACGTCAGCAGAATTCCTTGAACAATGAAAGAGTTCGGAAGCATTTTTAAACGTCAGCAGAATTCCGGAAACAATGGAACAGTTCTGAATAATTTTTAAACGTCAGTGGAATTCCTTGAACAATGAAAGAGATCAGAAGCATTTTTAAACTTCAAAAGAATTCCGGGAACAATCGAAGAGTTCCGAAGCATTTTTAAATGTCAGCAGAATTCCGAGAACAATGGAAGAGTTCCGAAGCATTTTTAAACATCAGCAGAATTCTGGGAACAATGGAAGAGTTCCGAAGCATTTTTAAACTTCAGCGGAATTCCGAGAACAATGGATGAGTTCCGAAGCATTTTTAAACATCAGCAGAATTCCGGGAACAATGGAAGAGTTCCGAAGCATTTTTAAACTTCAGAAGAATTCCAGGAACAATGGAAGAATTCCAAAGCATTTTTTAACTTCAGAAGAATTCCAGGAACAATGGGAGAGTTCCGAAGCATTTTTTAACATTTGCAGAATTCCGAGAACAATGGAAGAGTTCCGTAGCATTTTTAAACTTCAGAAGAATTCCAGGAACAATGGAAGAGTTCCAAAGCATTTTTAAACATCAGCAGAATTCTGGGAACAATGGAAGAGTTCCGAAGCATTTTTAAACTTCAGCGGAATTCCGAGAACAATGGATGAGTTCCGAAGCATTTTTAAACATCAGCAGAATTCCGGGAACAATGGAAGAGTTCCGAAGCATTTTTAAACTTCAGAAGAATTCCAGGAACAATGGAAGAATTCCAAAGCATTTTTTAACTTCAGAAGAATTCCAGGAACAATGGGAGAGTTCCGAAGCATTTTTAAACATTTGCAGAATTCCGAGAACAATGGAAGAGTTCCGTAGCATTTTTAAACTTCAGAAGAATTCCAGGAACAATGGAAGAGTTCCAAAGCATTTTGAAACTTCAGAAGAATTCCAGGAACAATGGAAGAGTTCCGAAGCATTTTTAAACGTCAGCGGAATTCCGAGAACAATGGAAGAGTTCCGAAGAATTTTTAAATGTCAGCGAATTACGAGAACCATGGAAGAGTTCCGAAGGATTTTTAAACAACAGCAGAATTCCGTGAACATTGGAAGAGTTCTGAAGCATATTTAAACATCAGCAGAATTTCCAGAATAATCTAAGAGTTCCGAAGCATTTTTAAACGTCTGCAGAATTCCCAGAACAATGGAAGAGTTCCGAAGGATTTTTAAATGTCAGCAGAATTCCCAGAACAATGGAAGAGTTCCGAAGGATTTTTAAACGTCAGCGGAATTCCGAGAACAATGGAAGAGTTCCGAAGCATTTTTAAACTTCAGCGGAATTCCGAGAACAATGGATGAGTTTCGAAGCATTTTTAAACATCAGCAGAATTCCGGGAACAATGGAAGAGTTCCGAAGCATTTTTAAACTTCAGAAGAATTCCAGGAACAATGGAAGAGTTCCAAAGCATTTTTAAACTTCAGAAGAATTCCAGGAACAATGTAAGAGTTCCGAAGCATTTTTAAACTTCGGCGGATTTCCGAGAACAATGGAAGTGTTCCGAAGTATTTTTAAACTCCAGCGGGATTCCGAGAACAATGGAAGAGTTCCGAAGCATTTTTAAACTTCAGAAGAATTCCAGGAACAATGGAAGAGTTCCAAAGCATTTTGAAACTTCAGAAGAATTCCAGGAACAATGGAAGAGTTCCGAAGCATTTTTAAACTTCAGCGGATTTCCGAGAACAATGGAAGTGTTCCGAAGTATTTTTAAACGCCAGCGGGATTCCGAGAACAATGGAAGAGTTCCGAAGCATTTTTAAACATTTGCAGAATTCCGAGAACAATGGAAGAGTTCCGTAGCATTTTTAAACTTCAGAAGAATTCCAGGAACAATGGAAGAGTTCCAAAGCATTTTGAAACTTCAGAAGAATTCCAGGAACAATGGAAGAGTTCCGAAGCATTTTTAAACTTCAACGGAGTTCCGAGAACAATGGAAGTTTTCCGAAGTATTTTTAAACGCCAGCGGGATTCCGAGAACAATGGAAGAGTTCCGAAGCATTTTTAAACGTCTGCAGAATTCCGAGAACAATGAAAGAGTTCGGAAGCATTTTTAAACGTCAGCAGAATTCCGGGAACAATGGAACAGTTCCGAATAATTTTTAAACGTCAGTGGAATTCCTTGAACAATGAAAGAGATCAGAAGCATTTTTAAACTTCAAAAGAATTCCGGGAACAATGGAAGAGTTCCGAAGCATTTTTAAATGTCAGCAGAATTCCGAGAACAATGGAAGAGTTCCGAAGCATTTTTAAACATCAGCAGAATTCTGGGAACAATGGAAGAGTTCCGTAGCATTTTTAAACTTCAGAAGAATTCCAGGAACAATGGAAGAGTTCCAAAGCATTTTGAAACTTCAGAAGAATTCCAGGAACAATGGAAGAGTTCCGAAGCATTTTTAAACTTCGGCGGAGTTCCGAGAACAATGGAAGTTTTCCGAAGTATTTTTAAACGCCAGCGGGATTCCGAGAACAATGGAAGAGTTCCGAAGCATTTTTAAACGTCTGCAGAATTCCGAGAACAATGGAAGAGTTCCGTAGCATTGTTAAACTTCAGAAGAATTCCAGGAACAATGGAAGAGTTCCGAAGCATTTTTAAACGTCAGCAGAATTCCTTGAACAATGAAAGAGTTCGGAAGCATTTTTAAACGTCAGCAGAATTCCGGGAACAATGGAACAGTTCCGAATAATTTTTAAACGTCAGTGGAATTCCTTGAACAATGAAAGAGATCAGAAGCATTTTTAAACTTCAAAAGAATTCCGGGAACAATCGAAGAGTTCCGAAGCATTTTTAAATGTCAGCAGAATTCCGAGAACAATGGAAGAGTTCCGAAGCATTTTTAAACATCAGCAGAATTCTGGGAACAATGGAAGAGTTCCGAAGCATTTTTAAACTTCAGCGGAATTCCGAGAACAATGGATGAGTTCCGAAGCATTTTTAAACATCAGCAGAATTCCGGGAACAATGGAAGAGTTCCGAAGCATTTTTAAACTTCAGAAGAATTCCAGGAACAATGGAAGAATTCCAAAGCATTTTTTAACTTCAGAAGAATTCCAGGAACAATGGAAGAGTTCCGAAGCATTTTTAAACTTCTGCGGATTTCCGAGAACAATGGAAGAGTTCCGAAGCATTTTTAAACGTCAGCGGAATTCCTTGAACAATGAAAGAGATCGGAAGCATTTTTAAACGTCAGCAGAATTTCGGGAACAATGGAAGAGTTTCGAAGCATTTTTAAACATCTGCAGAATTCCGAGAACAATGGAAGAATTCCGAAGCATTTTTAAACGTCAGCGGAATTCCGAGAACAATGGAAGAGTTCCGAAGAATTTTTAAATGTCAGCGAATTTCGAGAACCATGGAAGAGTTCCGAAGCATTTTTAAACGTCTGCAGAATTCCGAGAACAATGGAAGAGTTCCGAAGGATTTTTAAATGTCAGCAGAATTCCCAGAACAATGGAAGAGTTCCGAAGGATTTTTAAACGTCAGCGGAATTCCGAGAACAATGGAAGAGTTCCGAAACATTTTTAAACTTCAGCGGAATTCCGAGAACAATGGATGAGTTTCGAAGCATTTTTAAACATCAGCAGAATTCCGGGAACAATGGAAGAGTTCCGAAGCATTTTTAAACTTCAGAAGAATTCCAGGAACAATGGAAGAGTTCCAAAGCATTTTTAAACTTCAGAAGAATTCCAGGAACAATGTAAGAGTTCCGAAGCATTTTTAAACTTCGGCGGATTTCCGAGAACAATGGAAGTGTTCCGAAGTATTTTTAAACTCCAGCGGGATTCCGAGAACAATGGAAGAGTTCCGAAGCATTTTTAAACGTCTGCAGAATTCCGAGAACAATGGAAGAATTCCGAAGCATTTTTAAACGTCAGCGGAATTCCAAGAACAATGGAAGAGTTCGGAAGAATTTTTAAATGTCAGCGAATTTCGAGAACCATGGAAGAGTTCTGAAGGATTTTTAAACATCCGCGGAATTCCGTGAACATTGGAAGAGTTCCGAAGCATTTTTAAACTTCAGAAGAATTCCAGGAACAATGGAAGAGTTCCAAAGCATTTTGAAACTTCAGAAGAATTCCAGGAACAATGGAAGAGTTCCGAAGCATTTTTAAACTTCAGCGGATTTCCGAGAACAATGGAAGTGTTCCAAAGTATTTTTAAACGCCAGCGGGATTCCGAGAACAATGGAAGAGTTCCGAAGCATTTTTAAACATTTGCAGAATTCCGAGAACAATGGAAGAGTTCCGTAGCATTTTTAAACTTCAGAAGAATTCCAGGAACAATGGAAGAGTTCCAAAGCATTTTGAAACTTCAGAAGAATTCCAGGAACAATGGAAGAGTTCCGAAGCATTTTTAAACGTCAGCGGAATTCCGAGAACAATGGAAGAGTTCCGAAGAATTTTTAAATGTCAGCGAATTACGAGAACCATGGAAGAGTTCCGAAGGATTTTTAAACAACAGCAGAATTCCGTGAACATTGGAAGAGTTCTGAAGCATATTTAAACATCAGCAGAATTTCCAGAATAATCTAAGAGTTCCGAAGCATTTTTAAACGTCTGCAGAATTCCCAGAACAATGGAAGAGTTCCGAAGGATTTTTAAATGTCAGCAGAATTCCCAGAACCATGGAAGAGTTCCGAAGGATTTTTAAACATCAGCAGAATTCCGTGAACATTGGAGGAGTTCTGAAGCATATTTAAACATCAGCAGAATTTCCAGAATAATGGAAGAGTTCCGAAGCATTTTTAAACGTCTGCAGAATTCCGAGAACAATGGAAGAGTTCCGAAGGATTTTTAAATGTCAGCAGAATTCCCAGAACAATGGAAGAGTTCCGAAGGATTTTTAAACGTCAGCGGAATTCCGAGAACAATGGAAGAGTTCAGAAGCATTTTTAAACTCTGGCGGATTTCCGAGAACAATGGAAGTGTTCAGAATCATTTTTAAACTTCAGCGTAATTCTGAGAACAATGGAAGAGTTCCGAAGCATTTTTAAACGTTTGCAGAATTCCGAGAAAAATGGAAGAGTTCCGAAGCATTTTTAAATGTCAGCAGAATTTCGAGAACAATGGAAGAGTGCCGAAGCATTTTTAAACTTCAGTGGAATTCTGAGAACAATGGAAGAGTTCCGTAGCATTTTTAAACTTCAGAAGAATTCCAGGAACAATGGAAGAGTTCCGAAGCATTTTCAAACGTCAGCAGAATTCCTTGAACAATGAAAGAGTTCGGAAGCATTTTTAAACGTCAGCAGTATTCCGGGAACAATGGAACAGTTCCGAAGAATTTTTAAACGTCAGTGGAATTCCTTGAACAATGAAAGAGATCAGAAGCATTTTTAAACTTCAAAAGAATTCCGGGAACAATGGAAGAGTTCCGAAGCATTTTTAAATGTCAGCAGAATTCCGAGAACAATGGAAGAGTTCCGAAGCATTTTTAAACATCAGCAGAATTCTGGGAACAATGGAAGAGTTCCGAAACATTTTTAAACTTTAGCGGAATTCCGAGAACAATGGATGAGTTCGGAAGCATTTTTAAACGTCAGTAGAATTCCGGGAACAATGGAACAGTTCCGAAGAATTTTTAAACGTCAGTGGAATTCCTTGAACAATGAAAGAGAACAGAAGCATTTTTAAACTTCAAAAGAATTCCGGGAACAATGGAAGAGTTCCGAAGCATTTTTAAATGTCAGCAGAATTCCGAGAACAATGGAAGAGTTCCGAAGCATTTTTAAACATCAGCAGAATTCTGGGAACAATGGAAGAGTTCCGAAGCATTTTTAAACTTCAGCGGAATTCCGAGAACAATGGATCAGTTCCGAAGCATTTTTAAACATCAGCAGAATTCCGGGAACAATGGAAGAGTTCCGAAGCATTTTTAAACTTCAGAAGAATTCCAGGAACAATGGAAGAGTTCCAAAGCATTTTTAAACTTCGGCGGATTTCCAATAACAATGGAAGTGTTCCGAAGTATTTTTAAACGCCAGCGTAATTCCGAGAACAGTGGAAGAGTTCCGAAGGATTATTAAATGTCAGCTGAATTCTGAGAACAATGGAAGAGTTCCGAAGCATTTTTAAACGTCAGCGGAATTCCTTGAACAATGAAAGAGTTTGGAAGCATTTTTAAACGTCAGCAGAATTTCGGGAACAATGGAAGAGTTCCGAAGCATTTTTAAACGTCTGCAGAATTCCGAGAACAATGGAAGAATTCCGAAGCATTTTTAAACGTCAGCGGAATTCCGAGAACAATGGAAGAGTTCCGAAGAATTTTTAAATGTCAGCGAATTTCGAGAACCATGGAAGAGTTCCGAAGGATTTTTAAACATCAGCGGAATTCCGTGAACATTTTAAGAGTTCCGAAGCATTTTTAAACTTCAGTGGAATTCTGAGAACAATGGAAGAGTTATGTAGCATTTTTAAACTTCAGAAGAATTCCAGTAACAATGGAAGAGTTTCAAAGCAATTTTAAACTTCAGCAGAATTCCGAGAACAATGGAAGAGTTCTGAAGCATTTTTAAACATCAGCAGAATTTCCAGAATAATGGAAGAGTTCCGAAGCATTTTTAAACGTCTGCAGAATTCCGAGAACAATGGAACAGTTCAGAAGCATTTTTAAACTCCGGCGGATTTCCGAGAACAATGGAAGTGTTCAGAAGCATTTTTAAACTTCAGCGTAATTCTGAGAACAATGGAAGGGTTCAGAAGCATTTTTAAACTTCAGCAGAATTCCGAAAACAATGCAAGAGTTGCAATGCATTTTTAAACGTCAGCAGAATTCCGAGAAAAATGGAAGAGTTCCGAAGCATTTTTAAATGTCAGCAGAATTTCGAGAACAATGGAAGAGTTCCGAAGCATTTTTAAACTTCAGTGGAATTCTGAGAACAATGGAAGAGTTCCGTAGCATTTTTAAACTTCAGAAGAATTCCAGGAACAATGGAAGAGTTCCGAAGCATTTTCAAATGTCAGCAGAATTCCTTGAACAATGAAAGAGTTCCGAAGCATTTTTAAATGTCAGCAGTATTCCGGGAACAATGGAACAGTTCCGAAGAATTTTTAAACGTCAGTGGAATTCCTTGAACAATGAAAGAGATCAGAAGCATTTTTAAACTTCAAAAGAATTCCGGGAACAATGGAAGAGTTCCGAAGCATTTTTAAATGTCAGCAGAATCCCGAGAACAATGGAAGAGTTCCGAAGCATTTTTAAACATCAGCAGAATTCTGGGAACAATGGAAGAGTTCCGAAGCATTTTTAAACTTCAGAAGAATTCCAGGAACAATGGAAGAGTTCCGAAGCATTTTTAAACTTCAGCGGATTTCCGAGAACAATGGAAGAGTTCCGAAGCATTTTTAAACTTCAGCGGAATTCCGAGAACAATGGATGAGTTTCGAAGCATTTTTAAACATCAGCAGAATTCCGGGAACAATGGAAGAGTTCCGAAGCATTTTTAAACGTCTGCAGAATTCCGAGAACAATGTAAGAATTCCGAAGAATTTTTAAACGTCAGCGGAATTCCAAGAACAATGGAAGAGTTCCGAAGAATTTTTAAATGTCAGCGAATTTCGAGAACCATGGAAGAGTTCTGAAGGATTTTTAAACATCAGCGGAATTCCGTGAACATTGGAAGAGTTCCGAAGCATTTTTAAACTTCAGTGGAATTCTGAGAACAATGGAAGAGTTATGTAGCATTTTTAAACTTCAGAAGAATTCCAGTAACAATGGAAGAGTTTCAAAGCAATTTTAAACTTCAGCAGAATTCCGAGAACAATGGAAGAGTTCTGAAGCATTTTTAAACATCAGCAGAATTTCCAGAATAATGGAAGAGTTCCGAAGCATTTTTAAACGTCTGCAGAATTCCGAGAACAATGGAAGAGTTCCGAAGGATTTTTAAATGTCAGCAGAATTCCCAGAACAATGGAGAGTTCCAAAGGATTTTTAAACGTCAGTGGAATTCCGAGAACAATGGAAGAGTTCAGAAGCATTTTTAAACTTCGGCGGATTTCCGAGAACAATGGAAGTGTTCAGAAGCATTTTTAAACTTCAGCGTAATTCTGAGAACAATGGAAGGGTTCAGAAGCATTTTTAAACTTCAGCAGAATTCCGAAAACAACGCAGGAGTTGCAATGCATTTTTAAACGTCAGCAGAATTCCGAGAAAAATGGAAGAGTTCCGAAGCATTTTTAAATGTCAGCAGAATTTCGAGAACAATGGAAGAGTTCCAAAGCATTTTTAAACTTCAGTGGAATTCTGAGAACAATGGAAGAGTTCCGTAGCATTTTTAAACTTCAGAAGAATTCCAGGAACAATGGAAGAGTTCCGAAGCATTTTCAAACGTCATCAGAATTCCTTGAACAATGAAAGAGTTCGGAAGCATTTTTAAACGTCAGCAGTATTCCGGGAACAATGGAACAGTTCCGAAGAATTTTTAAACGTCAGTGGAATTCCTTGAACAATGAAAGAGATCAGAAGCATTTTTAAACTTCAAAAGAATTCCGGGAACAATGGAAGAGTTCCGAAGCATTTTTAAACATCAGCAGAATTCCGGGAACAATGGAAGAGTTCCGAAGCATTTTTAAACTTCAGAAGAATTCCAGGAACAATGGAGGAGTTCCAAAGCATTTTTAAACTTCAACGAATTCCAGGAACAATGGAAGAGTTCCAAAGCATTTTGAAACTTCAGAAGAATTCCAGGAACAATGGAAGAGTTCCGAAGCATTTTTAAACTTCAGCGGATTTCCGAGAACAATGGAAGTGTTCCGAAGTATTTTTAAACGCCAGCGGGATTTCGAGAACAATGGAAGTGTTCCGAAGTATTTTTAAACGCCAGCGGGATTTCGAGAACAATGGAAGAGTTCCGAAGCATTTTTAAACTTCAGCGGAATTCCGAGAACAATGGATGAGTTTCGAAGAATTTTTAAACATCAGCAGAATTCCGGGAACAATGGAAGAGTTCCGAAGCATTTTTAAACTTCAGAAGAATTCCAGGAACAATGGAAGAGTTCCAAAGCATTTTTAAACTTCAGAAAAATTCCAGGAACAATGTAAGAGTTCCGAAGCATTTTTAAACTTCGGCGGATTTCCGAGAACAATGGAAGTGTTCCGAAGTATTTTTAAACTCCAGCGGGATTCCGAGAACAATGGAAGAGTTCCGAAGCATTTTTAAACGTCTGCAGAATTCCGAGAACAATGGAAGAATTCCGAAGCATTTTTAAACGTCAGCGGAATTCCAAGAACAATGGAAGAGTTCGGAAGAATTTTTAAATGTCAGCGAATTTCGAGAACCATGGAAGAGTTCTGAAGGATTTTTAAACATCCGCGGAATTCCGTGAACATTGGAAGAGTTCCGAAGCATTTTTAAACTTCAGAAGAATTCCAGGAACAATGGAAGAGTTCCAAAGCATTTTGAAACTTCAGAAGAATTCCAGGAACAATGGAAGAGTTCCGAAGCATTTTTAAACTTCAGCGGATTTCCGAGAACAATGGAAGTGTTCCAAAGTATTTTTAAACGCCAGCGGGATTCCGAGAACAATGGAAGAGTTCCGAAGCATTTTTAAACATTTGCAGAATTCCGAGAACAATGGAAGAGTTCCGTAGCATTTTTAAACTTCAGAAGAATTCCAGGAACAATGGAAGAGTTCCAAAGCATTTTGAAACTTCAGAAGAATTCCAGGAACAATGGAAGAGTTCCGAAGCATTTTTAAACGTCAGCGGAATTCCGAGAACAATGGAAGAGTTCCGAAGAATTTTTAAATGTCAGCGAATTACGAGAACCATGGAAGAGTTCCGAAGGATTTTTAAACAACAGCAGAATTCCGTGAACATTGGAAGAGTTCTGAAGCATATTTAAACATCAGCAGAATTTCCAGAATAATCTAAGAGTTCCGAAGCATTTTTAAACGTCTGCAGAATTCCCAGAACAATGGAAGAGTTCCGAAGCATTTTTAAATGTCAGCAGAATTTCGAGAACAATGGAAGAGTGCCGAAGCATTTTTAAACTTCAGTGGAATTCTGAGAACAATGGAAGAGTTCCGTAGCATTTTTAAACTTCAGAAGAATTCCAGGAACAATGGAAGAGTTCCGAAGCATTTTCAAACGTCAGCAGAATTCCTTGAACAATGAAAGAGTTCGGAAGCATTTTTAAACGTCAGCAGTATTCCGGGAACAATGGAACAGTTCCGAAGAATTTTTAAACGTCAGTGGAATTCCTTGAACAATGAAAGAGATCAGAAGCATTTTTAAACTTCAAAAGAATTCCGGGAACAATGGAAGAGTTCCGAAGCATTTTTAAATGTCAGCAGAATTCCGAGAACAATGGAAGAGTTCCGAAGCATTTTTAAACATCAGCAGAATTCTGGGAACAATGGAAGAGTTCCGAAACATTTTTAAACTTTAGCGGAATTCCGAGAACAATGGATGAGTTCGGAAGCATTTTTAAACGTCAGTAGAATTCCGGGAACAATGGAACAGTTCCGAAGAATTTTTAAACGTCAGTGGAATTCCTTGAACAATGAAAGAGAACAGAAGCATTTTTAAACTTCAAAAGAATTCCGGGAACAATGGAAGAGTTCCGAAGCATTTTTAAATGTCAGCAGAATTCCGAGAACAATGGAAGAGTTCCGAAGCATTTTTAAACATCAGCAGAATTCTGGGAACAATGGAAGAGTTCCGAAGCATTTTTAAACTTCAGCGGAATTCCGAGAACAATGGATCAGTTCCGAAGCATTTTTAAACATCAGCAGAATTCCGGGAACAATGGAAGAGTTCCGAAGCATTTTTAAACTTCAGAAGAATTCCAGGAACAATGGAAGAGTTCCAAAGCATTTTTAAACTTCAGAAGAATTCCAGGAACAATGGAAGAGTTCCGAAGCATTTTTAAACTTCGGCGGATTTCCAATAACAATGGAAGTGTTCCGAAGTATTTTTAAACGCCAGCGTAATTCCGAGAACAGTGGAAGAGTTCCGAAGGATTATTAAATGTCAGCTGAATTCTGAGAACAATGGAAGAGTTCCGAAGCATTTTTAAACGTCAGCGGAATTCCTTGAACAATGAAAGAGTTTGGAAGCATTTTTAAACGTCAGCAGAATTTCGGGAACAATGGAAGAGTTCCGAAGCATTTTTAAACGTCTGCAGAATTCCGAGAACAATGGAAGAATTCCGAAGCATTTTTAAACGTCAGCGGAATTCCGAGAACAATGGAAGAGTTCCGAAGAATTTTTAAATGTCAGCGAATTTCGAGAACCATGGAAGAGTTCCGAAGGATTTTTAAACATCAGCGGAATTCCGTGAACATTTTAAGAGTTCCGAAGCATTTTTAAACTTCAGTGGAATTCTGAGAACAATGGAAGAGTTATGTAGCATTTTTAAACTTCAGAAGAATTCCAGTAACAATGGAAGAGTTTCAAAGCAATTTTAAACTTCAGCAGAATTCCGAGAACAATGGAAGAGTTCTGAAGCATTTTTAAACATCAGCAGAATTTCCAGAATAATGGAAGAGTTCCGAAGCATTTTTAAACGTCTGCAGAATTCCGAGAACAATGGAACAGTTCAGAAGCATTTTTAAACTCCGGCGGATTTCCGAGAACAATGGAAGTGTTCAGAAGCATTTTTAAACTTCAGCGTAATTCTGAGAACAATGGAAGGGTTCAGAAGCATTTTTAAACTTCAGCAGAATTCCGAAAACAATGCAAGAGTTGCAATGCATTTTTAAACGTCAGCAGAATTCCGAGAAAAATGGAAGAGTTCCGAAGCATTTTTAAATGTCAGCAGAATTTCGAGAACAATGGAAGAGTTCCGAAGCATTTTTAAACTTCAGTGGAATTCTGAGAACAATGGAAGAGTTCCGTAGCATTTTTAAACTTCAGAAGAATTCCAGGAACAATGGAAGAGTTCCGAAGCATTTTCAAATGTCAGCAGAATTCCTTGAACAATGAAAGAGTTCCGAAGCATTTTTAAATGTCAGCAGTATTCCGGGAACAATGGAACAGTTCCGAAGAATTTTTAAACGTCAGTGGAATTCCTTGAACAATGAAAGAGATCAGAAGCATTTTTAAACTTCAAAAGAATTCCGGGAACAATGGAAGAGTTCCGAAGCATTTTTAAATGTCAGCAGAATCCCGAGAACAATGGAAGAGTTCCGAAGCATTTTTAAACATCAGCAGAATTCTGGGAACAATGGAAGAGTTCCGAAGCATTTTTAAACTTCAGAAGAATTCCAGGAACAATGGAAGAGTTCCGAAGCATTTTTAAACTTCAGCGGATTTCCGAGAACAATGGAAGAGTTCCGAAGCATTTTTAAACTTCAGCGGAATTCCGAGAACAATGGATGAGTTTCGAAGCATTTTTAAACATCAGCAGAATTCCGGGAACAATGGAAGAGTTCCGAAGCATTTTTAAACGTCTGCAGAATTCCGAGAACAATGTAAGAATTCCGAAGAATTTTTAAACGTCAGCGGAATTCCAAGAACAATGGAAGAGTTCCGAAGAATTTTTAAATGTCAGCGAATTTCGAGAACCATGGAAGAGTTCTGAAGGATTTTTAAACATCAGCGGAATTCCGTGAACATTGGAAGAGTTCCGAAGCATTTTTAAACTTCAGTGGAATTCTGAGAACAATGGAAGAGTTATGTAGCATTTTTAAACTTCAGAAGAATTCCAGTAACAATGGAAGAGTTTCAAAGCAATTTTAAACTTCAGCAGAATTCCGAGAACAATGGAAGAGTTCTGAAGCATTTTTAAACATCAGCAGAATTTCCAGAATAATGGAAGAGTTCCGAAGCATTTTTAAACGTCTGCAGAATTCCGAGAACAATGGAAGAGTTCCGAAGGATTTTTAAATGTCAGCAGAATTCCCAGAACAATGGAGAGTTCCAAAGGATTTTTAAACGTCAGTGGAATTCCGAGAACAATGGAAGAGTTCAGAAGCATTTTTAAACTTCGGCGGATTTCCGAGAACAATGGAAGTGTTCAGAAGCATTTTTAAACTTCAGCGTAATTCTGAGAACAATGGAAGGGTTCAGAAGCATTTTTAAACTTCAGCAGAATTCCGAAAACAACGCAGGAGTTGCAATGCATTTTTAAACGTCAGCAGAATTCCGAGAAAAATGGAAGAGTTCCGAAGCATTTTTAAATGTCAGCAGAATTTCGAGAACAATGGAAGAGTTCCAAAGCATTTTTAAACTTCAGTGGAATTCTGAGAACAATGGAAGAGTTCCGTAGCATTTTTAAACTTCAGAAGAATTCCAGGAACAATGGAAGAGTTCCGAAGCATTTTCAAACGTCATCAGAATTCCTTGAACAATGAAAGAGTTCGGAAGCATTTTTAAACGTCAGCAGTATTCCGGGAACAATGGAACAGTTCCGAAGAATTTTTAAACGTCAGTGGAATTCCTTGAACAATGAAAGAGATCAGAAGCATTTTTAAACTTCAAAAGAATTCCGGGAACAATGGAAGAGTTCCGAAGCATTTTTAAACATCAGCAGAATTCCGGGAACAATGGAAGAGTTCCGAAGCATTTTTAAACTTCAGAAGAATTCCAGGAACAATGGAGGAGTTCCAAAGCATTTTTAAACTTCAACGAATTCCAGGAACAATGGAAGAGTTCCAAAGCATTTTGAAACTTCAGAAGAATTCCAGGAACAATGGAAGAGTTCCGAAGCATTTTTAAACTTCAGCGGATTTCCGAGAACAATGGAAGTGTTCCGAAGTATTTTTAAACGCCAGCGGGATTTCGAGAACAATGGAAGTGTTCCGAAGTATTTTTAAACGCCAGCGGGATTTCGAGAACAATGGAAGAGTTCCGAAGCATTTTTAAACTTCAGCGGAATTCCGAGAACAATGGATGAGTTTCGAAGAATTTTTAAACATCAGCAGAATTCCGGGAACAATGGAAGAGTTCCGAAGCATTTTTAAACTTCAGAAGAATTCCAGGAACAATGGAAGAGTTCCAAAGCATTTTTAAACTTCAGAAAAATTCCAGGAACAATGTAAGAGTTCCGAAGCATTTTTAAACTTCGGCGGATTTCCGAGAACAATGGAAGTGTTCCGAAGTATTTTTAAACTCCAGCGGGATTCCGAGAACAATGGAAGAGTTCCGAAGCATTTTTAAACGTCTGCAGAATTCCGAGAACAATGGAAGAATTCCGAAGCATTTTTAAACGTCAGCGGAATTCCAAGAACAATGGAAGAGTTCGGAAGAATTTTTAAATGTCAGCGAATTTCGAGAACCATGGAAGAGTTCTGAAGGATTTTTAAACATCAGCGGAATTCCGTCAACATTGGAAGAGTTCCGAAGCATTTTTAAACTTCAGAAGAATTCCAGGAACAATGGAAGAGTTCCAAAGCATTTTGAAACTTCAGAAGAATTCCAGGAACAATGGAAGAGTTCCGAAGCATTTTTAAACTTCAGCGGATTTCCGAGAACAATGGAAGTGTTCCGAAGTATTTCTAAACGCCAGCGGGATTCCGAGAACAATGGAAGAGTTCCGAAGCATTTTTAAACATTTGCAGAATTCCGAGAACAATGGAAGAGTTCCGTAGCATTTTTAAACTTCAGAAGAATTCCAGGAACAATGGAAGAGTTCCAAAGCATTTTGAAACTTCAGAAGAATTCCAGGAACAATGGAAGAGTTCCGAAGCATTTTTAAACTTCGGCGGAGTTCCGAGAACAATGGAAGTTTTCCGAAGTATTTTTAAACGCCAGCGGGATTCCGAGAACAATGGAAGAGTTCCGAAGCATTTTTAAACGTCTGCAGAATTCCGAGAACAATGGAAGAGTTCCGTAGCATTGTTAAACTTCAGAAGAATTCCAGGAACAATGGAAGAGTTCCGAAGCATTTTTAAACGTCAGCAGAATTCCGGGAACAATGGAACAGTTCCGAATAATTTTTAAACGTCAGTGGAATTCCTTGAACAATGAAAGAGATCAGAAGCATTTTTAAACTTCAAAAGAATTCCGGGAACAATGGAAGAGTTCCGAAGCATTTTTAAATGTCAGCAGAATTCCGAGAACAATGGAAGAGTTCCTAAGCATTTTTAAACTTCAGCGGAATTCCGAGAACAATGGATGAGTTCCGAAGCATTTTTAAACATCAGCAGAATTCCGGGAACAATGGAAGAGTTCCAAAGCATTTTTAAACTTCAGAAGAATTCCAGGAACAATGGAAGAATTCCAAAGCATTTTTTAACTTCAGAAGAATTCCAGGAACAATGGAAGAGTTCCGAAGCATTTTTAAACTTCGGCGGATTTCCGAGAACAATGGAAGAGTCCCGAAGCATTTTTAAACGTCAGCGGAATTCCTTGAACAATGAAAGAGATCGGAAGCATTTTTAAACGTCAGCAGAATTTCGGGAACAATGGAAGAGTTTCGAAGCATTTTTAAACATCTGCAGAATTCCGAGAACAATGGAAGAATTCCGAAGCATTTTTAAACGTCAGCGGAATTCCGAGAACAATGGAAGAGTTCCGAAGAATTTTTAAATGTCAGCGAATTTCGAGAACCATGGAAGAGTTCCGAAGGATTTTTAAACATCAGCAGAATTCCGTGAACATTGGAAGAGTTCTGAAGCATATTTAAACATCAGCAGAATTTCCAGAATAATGGAAGAGTTCCGAAGCATTTTTAAACGTCTGCAGAATTCCGAGAACAATGGAAGAGTTCCGAAGGATTTTTAAATGTCAGCAGAATTCCCAGAACAATGGAAGAGTTCCGAAGGATTTTTAAATGTCAGCGGAATTCCGAGAACAATGGAAGAGTTCAGAAGCATTTTTAAACTCTGGCGGATTTCCGAGAACAATGGAAGTGTTCAGAAGCATTTTTAAACTTCAGCGTAATTCTGAGAACAATGGAAGAGTTCCGAAGCATTTTTAAATGTTTGCAGAATTCCGAGAAAAATGGAAGAGTTCCGAAGCATTTTTAAATGTCAGCAGAATTTCGAGAACAATGGAAGAGTGCCGAAGCATTTTTAAACTTCAGTGGAATTCTGAGAACAATGGAAGAGTTCCGTAGCATTTTTAAACTTCAGAAGAATTCCAGGAACAATGGAAGAGTTCCGAAGCATTTTCAAACGTCAGCAGAATTCCTTGAACAATGAAAGAGTTCGGAAGCATTTTTAAACGTCAGCAGTATTCCGGGAACAATGGAACAGTTCCGAAGAATTTTTAAACGTCAGTGGAATTCCTTGAACAATGAAAGAGATCAGAAGCATTTTTAAACTTCAAAAGAATTCCGGGAACAATGGAAGATTTCCGAAGCATTTTTAAATGTCAGCAGAATTCCGAGAACAATGGAAGAGTTCCGAAGCATTTTTAAACATCAGCAGAATTCTGGGAACAATGGAAGAGTTCCGAAGCATTTTTAAACTTTAGCGGAATTCCGAGAACAATGGATGAGTTCGGAAGCATTTTTAAACGTCAGCAGAATTCCGGGAACAATGGAACAGTTCCGAAGAATTTTTAAACGTCAGTGGAATTCCTTGAACAATGAAAGAGATCAGAAGCATTTTTAAACTTCAAAAGAATTCCGGGAACAATGGAAGAGTTCCGAAGCATTTTTAAATGTCAGCAGAATTCCGAGAACAATGGAAGAGTTCCGAAGCATTTTTAAACATCAGCAGAATTCTGGGAACAATGGAAGAGTTCCGAAGCATTTTTAAACGTCAGCGGAATTCCGAGAACAATGGATCAGTTCCGAAGCATTTTTAAACATCAGCAGAATTCCTTGAACAATGAAAGAGTTCGGAAGCATTTTTAAATGTCAGCAGTATTCCGGGAACAATGGAACAGTTCCGAAGAATTTTTAAACGTCAGTGGAATTCCTTGAACAATGAAAGAGATCAGAAGCATTTTTAAACTTCAAAAGAATTCCGGGAACAATGGAAGAGTTCCAAAGCATTTTTAAATGTCAGCAGAATTCCGAGAACAATGGAAGAGTACCGAAGCATTTTTAAACATCAGCAGAATTCTGGGAACAATGGAAGAGTTCCGAAGCATTTTTAAACTTTAGCGGAATTCCGAGAACAATGGATGAGTTCCGAAGCATTTTTAAACATCAGCAGAATTCCGGGAACAATGGAAGAGTTCTGAAGCATTTTTAAATGTCAGCAGAATTCTGAGAACAATGGAAGAGTTCCGAAGCATTTTTAAACTTCAGAAAAATTCCAGGAACAATGTAAGAGTTCCGAAGCATTTTTAAACTTCGGCGGATTTCCGAGAACAATGGAAGTGTTCCGAAGTATTTTTAAACTCCAGCGGGATTCCGAGAACAATGGAAGAGTTCCGAAGCATTTTTAAACGTCTGCAGAATTCCGAGAACAATGGAAGAATTCCGAAGCATTTTTAAACGTCAGCGGAATTCCAAGAACAATGGAAGAGTTCGGAAGAATTTTTAAATGTCAGCGAATTTCGAGAACCATGGAAGAGTTCTGAAGGATTTTTAAACATCAGCGGAATTCCCTCAACATTGGAAGAGTTCCGAAGCATTTTTAAACTTCAGAAGAATTCCAGGAACAATGGAAGAGTTCCAAAGCATTTTGAAACTTCAGAAGAATTCCAGGAACAATGGAAGAGTTCCGAAGCATTTTTAAACTTCAGCGGATTTCCGAGAACAATGGAAGTGTTCCGAAGTATTTTTAAACGCCAGCGGGATTCCGAGAACAATGGAAGAGTTCCGAAGCATTTTTAAACTTCAGAAGAATTCCAGGAACAATGGAAGAGTTCCGAAGCATTTTTAAACTTCGGCGGAGTTCCGAGAACAATGGAAGTTTTCCGAAGTATTTTTAAACGCCAGCGGGATTCCGAGAACAATGGAAGAGTTCCGAAGCATTTTTAAACGTCTGCAGAATTCCGAGAACAATGGAAGAGTTCCGTAGCATTGTTAAACTTCAGAAGAATTCCAGGAACAATGGAAGAGTTCCGAAGCATTTTTAAACGTCAGCAGAATTCCGGGAACAATGGAACAGTTCCGAATAATTTTTAAACGTCAGTGGAATTCCTTGAACAATGAAAGAGATCAGAAGCATTTTTAAACTTCAAAAGAATTCCGGGAACAATGGAAGAGTTCCGAAGCATTTTTAAATGTCAGCAGAATTCCGAGAACAATGGAAGAGTTCCGAAGCATTTTTAAACATCAGCAGAATTCTGGGAACAATGGAAGAGTTCCGAAGCATTTTTAAACTTCAGCGGAATTCCGAGAACAATGGATGAGTTCAGAAGCATTTTTTAACTTCAGAAGAATTCCAGGAACAATGGAAGAGTTCCAAAGCATTTTTTAACTTCAGAAGAATTCCAGGAACAATGGAAGAGTTCCGAAGCATTTTTAAACTTCGGCGGATTTCCGAGAACAATGGAAGAGTTCCGAAGCATTTTTAAACGTCAGCGGAATTCCTTGAACAATGAAAGAGATCGGAAGCATTTTTAAACGTCAGCAGAATTTCGGGAACAAAGGAAGAGTTTCGAAGCATTTTTAAACATCTGCAGAATTCCGAGAACAATGGAAGAATTCCGAAGCATTTTTAAACGTCAGCAGAATTCCGAGAACAATGGAAGAGTTCCGAAGAATTTTTAAATGTCAGCGAATTTCGAGAACCATGGAAGAGTTCCGAAGGATTTTTAAACATCAGCAGAATTCCGTGAACATTGGAAGAGTTCTGAAGCATATTTAAACATCAGCAGAATTTCCAGAATAATGGAAGAGTTCCGAAGCATTTTTAAACGTCTGCAGAATTCCGAGAACAATGGAAGAGTTCCGAAGGATTTTTAAATGTCAGCAGAATTCCCAGAACAATGGAAGAGTTCCGAAGGATTTTTAAATGTCAGCGGAATTCCGAGAACAATGGAAGAGTTCAGAAGCATTTTTAAACTCTGGCGGATTTCCGAGAACAATGGAAGTGTTCAGAAGCATTTTTAAACTTCAGCGTAATTCTGAGAACAATGGAAGAGTTCCGAAGCATTTTTAAACGTTTGCAGAATTCCGAGAAAAATGGAAGAGTTCCGAAGCATTTTTAAATGTCAGCAGAATTTCGAGAACAATGGAAGAGTTCCGTAGCATTTTTAAACTTCAGAAGAATTCCAGGAACAATGGAAGAGTTCCGAAGCATTTTCAAACGTCAGCAGAATTCCTTGAACAATGAAAGAGTTCGGAAGCATTTTTAAACGTCAGCAGTATTCCGGGAACAATGGAACAGTTCCGAAGAATTTTTAAACGTCAGTGGAATTCCTTGAACAATGAAAGAGATCAGAAGCATTTTTAAACTTCAAAAGAATTCCGGGAACAATGGAAGATTTCCGAAGCATTTTTAAATGTCAGCAGAATTCCGAGAACAATGGAAGAGTTCCGAAGCATTTTTAAACATCAGCAGAATTCTGGGAACAATGGAAGAGTTCCGAAGCATTTTTAAACTTTAGCGGAATTCCGAGAACAATGGATGAGTTCGGAAGCATTTTTAAACGTCAGCAGAATTCCGGGAACAATGGAACAGTTCCGAAGAATTTTTAAACGTCAGTGGAATTCCTTGAACAATGAAAGAGATCAGAAGCATTTTTAAACTTCAAAAGAATTCCGGGAACAATGGAAGAGTTCCGAAGCATTTTTAAATGTCAGCAGAATTCCGAGAACAATGGAAGAGTTCCGAAGCATTTTTAAACATCAGCAGAATTCTGGGAACAATGGAAGAGTTCCGAAGCATTTTTAAACGTCAGCGGAATTCCGAGAACAATGGATCAGTTCCGAAGCATTTTTAAACATCAGCAGAATTCCTTGAACAATGAAAGAGTTCGGAAGCATTTTTAAATGTCAGCAGTATTCCGGGAACAATGGAACAGTTCCGAAGAATTTTTAAACGTCAGTGGAATTCCTTGAACAATGAAAGAGATCAGAAGCATTTTTAAACTTCAAAAGAATTCCGGGAACAATGGAAGAGTTCCAAAGCATTTTTAAATGTCAGCAGAATTCCGAGAACAATGGAAGAGTACCGAAGCATTTTTAAACATCAGCAGAATTCTGGGAACAATGGAAGAGTTCCGAAGCATTTTTAAACTTTAGCGGAATTCCGAGAACAATGGATGAGTTCCGAAGCATTTTTAAACATCAGCAGAATTCCGGGAACAATGGAAGAGTTCTGAAGCATTTTTAAATGTCAGCAGAATTCTGAGAACAATGGAAGAGTTCCGAAGCATTTTTAAACTTCAGAAAAATTCCAGGAACAATGTAAGAGTTCCGAAGCATTTTTAAACTTCGGCGGATTTCCGAGAACAATGGAAGTGTTCCGAAGTATTTTTAAACTCCAGCGGGATTCCGAGAACAATGGAAGAGTTCCGAAGCATTTTTAAACGTCTGCAGAATTCCGAGAACAATGGAAGAATTCCGAAGCATTTTTAAACGTCAGCGGAATTCCAAGAACAATGGAAGAGTTCGGAAGAATTTTTAAATGTCAGCGAATTTCGAGAACCATGGAAGAGTTCTGAAGGATTTTTAAACATCAGCGGAATTCCCTCAACATTGGAAGAGTTCCGAAGCATTTTTAAACTTCAGAAGAATTCCAGGAACAATGGAAGAGTTCCAAAGCATTTTGAAACTTCAGAAGAATTCCAGGAACAATGGAAGAGTTCCGAAGCATTTTTAAACTTCAGCGGATTTCCGAGAACAATGGAAGTGTTCCGAAGTATTTTTAAACGCCAGCGGGATTCCGAGAACAATGGAAGAGTTCCGAAGCATTTTTAAACTTCAGAAGAATTCCAGGAACAATGGAAGAGTTCCGAAGCATTTTTAAACTTCGGCGGAGTTCCGAGAACAATGGAAGTTTTCCGAAGTATTTTTAAACGCCAGCGGGATTCCGAGAACAATGGAAGAGTTCCGAAGCATTTTTAAACGTCTGCAGAATTCCGAGAACAATGGAAGAGTTCCGTAGCATTGTTAAACTTCAGAAGAATTCCAGGAACAATGGAAGAGTTCCGAAGCATTTTTAAACGTCAGCAGAATTCCGGGAACAATGGAACAGTTCCGAATAATTTTTAAATGTCAGCGAATTTCGAGAACCATGGAAGAGTTCCGAAGGATTTTTAAACATCTGCAGAATTCCGAGAACAATGGAAGAATTCCGAAGCATTTTTAAATGTCAGCGGAATTCCGAGAACAATGGAAGAGTTCCGAAGAATTTTTAAATGTCAGCGAATTTCGAGAACCATGGAAGAGTTCCGAAGGATTTTTAAACATCAGCAGAATTCCGTGAACATTGGAAGAGTTCTGAAGCATATTTAAACATCAGCAGAATTTCCAGAATAATGGAAGAGTTCCGAAGCATTTTTAAACGTCTGCAGAATTCCGAGAACAATGGAAGAGTTCCGAAGGATTTTTAAATGTCAGCAGAATTCCCAGAACAATGGAAGAGTTCCGAAGCATTTTTAAACGTTTGCAGAATTCCGAGAAAAATGGAAGTGTTCCGAAGCATTTTTAAATGTCAGCAGAATTTCGAGAACAATGGAAGAGTGCCGAAGCATTTTTAAACTTCAGTGGAATTCTGAGAACAATGGAAGAGTTCCGTAGCATTTTTAAACTTCAGAAGAATTCCAGGAACAATGGAAGAGTTCCGAAGCATTTTCAAACGTCAGCAGAATTCCTTGAACAATGAAAGAGTTCGGAAGCATTTTTAAACGTCAGCAGTATTCCGGGAACAATGGAACAGTTCCGAAGAATTTTTAAACGTCAGTGGAATTCCTTGAACAATGAAAGAGATCAGAAGCATTTTTAAACTTCAAAAGAATTCCGGGAACAATGGAAGAGTTCCGAAGCATTTTTAAATGTCAGCAGAATTCCGAGAACAATGGAAGAGTTCCGAAGCATTTTTAAACATCAGCAGAATTCTGGGAACAATGGAAGAGTTCCGAAGCATTTTTAAACTTCAGCGGAATTCCGAGAACAATGGATCAGTTCCGAAGCATTTTTAAACATCAGCAGAATTCCGGGAACAATGGAAGAGTTCCGAAGCATTTTTAAACTTCAGAAGAATTCCAGGAACAATGGAAGAGTTCCAAAGCATTTTTAAACTTCAGAAGAATTCCAGGAACAATGGAAGAGTTCCGAAGCATTTTTAAACTTCGGCGCATTTCCAATAACAATGGAAGTGTTCCGAAGTATTTTTAAACGCCAGCGTAATTCCGAGAACAGTGGAAGAGTTCCGAAGGATTATTAAATGTCAGCTGAATTCTGAGAACAATGGAAGAGTTCCGGAGCATTTTTAAACGTCAGCGGAATTCCTTGAACAATGAAAGAGATCGGAAGCATTTTTAAACGTCAGCAGAATTTCGGGAACAATGGAAGAGTTCCGAAGCATTTTTAAACGTCTGCAGAATTCCGAGAACAATGGAAGAATTCCGAAGCATTTTTAAACGTCAGCGGAATTCCGAGAACAATGGAAGAGTTCCGAAGAATTTTTAAATGTCAGCGAATTTCGAGAACCATGGAAGAGTTCCGAAGGATTTTTAAACATCAGCGGAATTCCGTGAACATTTTAAGAGTTCCGAAGCATTTTTAAACTTCAGTGGAATTCTGAGAACAATGGAAGAGTTATGTAGCATTTTTAAACTTCAGAAGAATTCCAGTAACAATGGAAGAGTTTCAAAGCAATTTTAAACTTCAGCAGAATTCCGAGAACAATGGAAGAGTTCTGAAGCATTTTTAAACATCAGCAGAATTTCCAGAATAATGGAAGAGTTCCGAAGCATTTTTAAACGTCTGCAGAATTCCGAGAACAATGGAACAGTTCAGAAGCATTTTTAAACTCCGGCGGATTTCCGAGAACAATGGAAGTGTTCAGAAGCATTTTTAAACTTCAGCGTAATTCTGAGAACAATGGAAGGGTTCAGAAGCATTTTTAAACTTCAGCAGAATTCCGAAAACAATGCAAGAGTTGCAATGCATTTTTAAACGTCAGCAGAATTCCGAGAAAAATGGAAGAGTTCCGAAGCATTTTTAAATGTCAGCAGAATTTCGAGAACAATGGAAGAGTTCCGAAGCATTTTTAAACTTCAGTGGAATTCTGAGAACAATGGAAGAGTTCCGTAACATTTTTAAACTTCAGAAGAATTCCAGGAACAATGGAAGAGTTCCGAAGCATTTTCAAATGTCAGCAGAATTCCTTGAACAATGAAAGAGTTCCGAAGCATTTTTAAAGGTCAGCAGTATTCCGGGAACAATGGAACAGTTCCGAAGAATTTTTAAACGTCAGTGGAATTCCTTGAACAATGAAAGAGATCAGAAGCATTTTTAAACTTCAAAAGAATTCCGGGAACAATGGAAGAGTTCCGAAGCATTTTTAAATGTCAGCAGAATCCCGAGAACAATGGAAGAGTTCCGAAGCATTTTTAAACTTCAGAAGAATTCCAGGAACAATGGAAGAGTTCCGAAGCATTTTTAAACTTCAGCGGAATTCCGAGAACAATGGATGAGTTTCAAAGCATTTTTAAACATCAGCAGAATTCCGGGAACAATGGAAGAGTTCCGAAGCATTTTTAAACTTCAGAAGAATTCCAGGAACAATGGAAGAGTTCCAAAGCATTTTTAAACTTCAACGAATTCCAGGAACAATGGAAGAGTTCCAAAGCATTTTGAAACTTCAGAAGAATTCCAGGAACAATGGAAGAGTTCCGAAGCATTTTTAAACTTCAGCGGATTTCCGAGAACAATGGAAGTGTTCCGAAGTATTTTTAAACGCCAGCGGGATTTCGAGAACAATGGAAGTGTTCCGAAGTATTTTTAAACGCCAGCGGGATTTCGAGAACAATGGAAGAGTTCCGAAGCATTTTTAAACTTCAGCGGAATTCCGAGAACAATGGATGAGTTCCGAAGCATTTTTAAACATCAGCAGAATTCCGGGAACAATGGAAGAGTTCCGAAGCATTTTTAAACTTCAGAAGAATTCCAGGAACAATGGAAGAATTCCAAAGCATTTTTTAACTTCAGAAGAATTCCAGGAACCATGGAAGAGTTCCGAAGCATTTTTAAACTTCGGCGGATTTCCGAGAACAATGGAAGAGTTCCGAAGCATTTTTAAACGTCTGCGGAATTCCTTGAACAATGAAAGAGATCGGAAGCATTTTTAAACGTCAGCAGAATTTCGGGAACAATGGAAGAGTTTCGAAGCATTTTTAAACATCTGCAGAATTCCGAGAACAATGGAAGAATTCCGAAGCATTTTTAAACGTCAGCGGAATTCCGAGAACAATGGAAGAGTTCCGAAGAATTTTTAAATGTCAGCGAATTTCGAGAACCATGGAAGAGTTCCGAAGGATTTTTAAACATCAGCAGAATTCCGTGAACATTGGAAGAGTTCTGAAGCATATTTAAACATCAGCAGAATTTCCAGAATAATGGAAGAGTTCCGAAGCATTTTTAAACGTCTGCAGAATTCCGAGAACAATGGAAGAGTTCCGAAGGATTTTTAAATGTCAGCAGAATTCCCAGAACAATGGAAGAGTTCCGAAGCATTTTTAAACGTCAGCAGAATTCCGAGAAAAATGGAAGAGTTCCGAAGCATTTTTAAATGTCAGCAGAATTTCGAGAACAATGGAAGAGTTCCAAAGCATTTTTAAACTTCAGTGGAATTCTGAGAACAATGGAAGAGTTCCGTAGCATTTTTAAACTTCAGAAGAATTCCAGGAACAATGGAAGAGTTCCGAAGCATTTTCAAACGTCATCAGAATTCCTTGAACAATGAAAGAGTTCGGAAGCATTTTTAAACGTCAGCAGTATTCCGGGAACAATGGAACAGTTCCGAAGAATTTTTAAACGTCAGTGGAATTCCTTGAACAATGAAAGAGATCAGAAGCATTTTTAAACTTCAAAAGAATTCCGGGAACAATGGAAGAGTTCCAAAGCATTTTTAAATGTCAGCAGAATTCCGAGAACAATGGAAGAGTACCGAAGCATTTTTAAACATCAGCAGAATTCTGGAAACAATGGAAGAGTTCCGAAGCATTTTTAAACTTTAGCGGAATTCCGAGAACAATGGATGAGTTCCGAAGCATTTTTAAACATCAGCAGAATTCCGGGAACAATGGAAGAGTTCTGAAGCATTTTTAAATGTCAGCAGAATTCTGAGAACAATGGAAGAGTTCCGAAGCATTTTTAAACATCAGCAGAATTCTGGGAACAATGGAAGAGTTCCGAAGCATTTTTAAACTTCAGCGGATTTCCGAGAACAATGGAAGTGTTCCGAAGTATTTTTAAACTTCAGAAAAATTCCAGGAACAATGTAAGAGTTCCGAAGCATTTTTAAACTTCGGCGGATTTCCGAGAACAATGGAAGTGTTCCGAAGTATTTTTAAACTCCAGCGGGATTCCGAGAACAATGGAAGAGTTCCGAAGCATTTTTAAACGTCTGCAGAATTCCGAGAACAATGGAAGAATTCCGAAGCATTTTTAAACGTCAGCGGAATTCCAAGAACAATGGAAGAGTTCGGAAGAATTTTTAAATGTCAGCGAATTTCGAGAACCATGGAAGAGTTCTGAAGGATTTTTAAACATCAGCGGAATTCCGTCAACATTGGAAGAGTTCCGAAGCATTTTTAAACTTCAGAAGAATTCCAGGAACAATGGAAGAGTTCCAAAGCATTTTGAAACTTCAGAAGAATTCCAGGAACAATGGAAGAGTTCCGAAGTATTTTTAAACGCCAGCGGGATTCCGAGAACAATGGAAGAGTTCCGAAGCATTTTTAAACTTCAGAAGAATTCCAGGAACAATGGAAGAGTTCCGAAGCATTTTTAAACTTCGGCGGAGTTCCGAGAACAATGGAAGTTTTCCGAAGTATTTTTAAACGCCAGCGGGATTCCGAGAACAATGGAAGAGTTCCGAAGCATTTTTAAACGTCTGCAGAATTCCGAGAACAATGGAAGAGTTCCGTAGCATTGTTAAACTTCAGAAGAATTCCAGGAACAATGGAAGAGTTCCGAAGCATTTTTAAACGTCAGCAGAATTCCGGGAACAATGGAACAGTTCCGAATAATTTTTAAACGTCAGTGGAATTCCTTGAACAATGAAAGAGATCAGAAGCATTTTTAAACTTCAAAAGAATTCCGGGAACAATGGAAGAGTTCCGAAGCATTTTTAAATGTCAGCAGAATTCCGAGAACAATGGAAGAGTTCCGAAGCATTTTTAAACATCAGCAGAATTCTGGGAAGAATGGAAGAGTTCCGAAGCATTTTTAAACTTCAGCGGAATTCCGAGAACAATGGATGAGTTCCGAAGCATTTTTTAACTTCAGAAGAATTCCAGGAACAATGGAAGAGTTCCAAAGCATTTTTTAACTTCAGAAGAATTCCAGGAACAATGGAAGAGTTCCGAAGCATTTTTAAACTTCGGCGGATTTCCGAGAACAATGGAAGAGTTCCAAAGCATTTTTAAACGTCAGCGGAATTCCTTGAACAATGAAAGAGATCGGAAGCATTTTTAAACGTCAGCAGAATTTCGGGAACAAAGGAAGAGTTTCGAAGCATTTTTAAACATCTGCAGAATTCCGAGAACAATGGAAGAATTCCGAAGCATTTTTAAACGTCAGCGGAATTCCGAGAACAATGGAAGAGTTCCGAAGCATTTTTAAACATCAGCAGAATTCTGGGAACAATGGAAGAGTTCCGAAGCATTTTTAAACTTCAGCGGAATTCCGAGAACAATGGATGAGTTCCGAAGCATTTTTTAACTTCAGAAGAATTCCAGGAACAATGGAAGAGTTCCAAAGCATTTTTTAACTTCAGAAGAATTCCAGGAACAATGGAAGAGTTCCGAAGCATTTTTAAACTTCGGCGGATTTCCGAGAACAATGGAAGAGTTCCGAAGCATTTTTAAACGTCAGCGGAATTCCTTGAACAATGAAAGAGATCGGAAGCATTTTTAAACGTCAGCAGAATTTCGGGAACAAAGGAAGAGTTTCGAAGCATTTTTAAACATCTGCAGAATTCCGAGAACAATGGAAGAATTCCGAAGCATTTTTAAACGTCAGCGGAATTCCGAGAACAATGGAAGAGTTCCGAAGAATTTTTAAATGTCAGCGAATTTCGAGAACCATGGAAGAGTTCCGAAGGATTTTTAAACATCAGCAGAATTCCGTGAACATTGGAAGAGTTCTGAAGCATATTTAAACATCAGCAGAATTTCCAGAATAATGGAAGAGTTCCGAAGCATTTTTAAACGTCTGCAGAATTCCGAGAACAATGGAAGAGTTCCGAAGGATTTTTAAATGTCAGCAGAATTCCCAGAACAATGGAAGAGTTCCGAAGGATTTTTAAACGTCAGCGGAATTCCGAGAACAATGGAAGAGTTCAGAAGCATTTTTAAACTCTGGCGGATTTCCGAGAACAATGGAAGTGTTCAGAAGCATTTTTAAACTTCAGCGTAATTCTGAGAACAATGGAAGAGTTCCGAAGCATTTTTAAACGTTTGCAGAATTCCGAGAAAAATGGAAGAGTTCCGAAGCATTTTTAAATGTCAGCAGAATTTCGAGAACAATGGAAGAGTGCCGAAGCATTTTTAAACTTCAGTGGAATTCTGAGAACAATGGAAGAGTTCCGTAGCATTTTTAAACTTCAGAAGAATTCCAGGAACAATGGAAGAGTTCCGAAGCATTTTCAAACGTCAGCAGAATTCCTTGAACAATGAAAGAGTTCGGAAGCATTTTTAAACGTCAGCAGTATTCCGGGAACAATGGAACAGTTCCGAAGAATTTTTAAACGTCAGTGGAATTCCTTGAACAATGAAAGAGATCAGAAGCATTTTTAAACTTCAAAAGAATTCCGGGAACAATGGAAGAGTTCCGAAGCATTTTTAAATGTCAGCAGAATTCCGAGAACAATGGAAGAGTTCCGAAGCATTTTTAAACATCAGCAGAATTCTGGGAACAATGGAAGAGTTCCGAAGCATTTTTAAACTTCAGCGGAATTCCGAGAACAATGGATCAGTTCCGAAGCATTTTTAAACATCAGCAGAATTCCGGGAACAATGGAAGAGTTCCGAAGCATTTTTAAACTTCAGAAGAATTCCAGGAACAATGGAAGAGTTCCAAAGCATTTTTAAACTTCAGAAGAATTCCAGGAACAATGGAAGAGTTCCGAAGCATTTTTAAACTTCGGCGGATTTCCAATAACAATGGAAGTGTTCCGAAGTATTTTTAAACGCCAGCGTAATTCCGAGAACAGTGGAAGAGTTCCGAAGGATTATTAAATGTCAGCTGAATTCTGAGAACAATGGAAGAGTTCCGAAGCATTTTTAAACGTCAGCGGAATTCCTTGAACAATGAAAGAGATCGGAAGCATTTTTAAACGTCAGCAGAATTTCGGGAACAATGGAAGAGTTCCGAAGCATTTTTAAACGTCTGCAGAATTCCGAGAACAATGGAAGAATTCCGAAGCATTTTTAAACGTCAGCGGAATTCCGAGAACAATGGAAGAGTTCCGAAGAATTTTTAAATGTCAGCGAATTTCGAGAACCATGGAAGAGTTCCGAAGGATTTTTAAACATCAGCGGAATTCCGTGAACATTTTAAGAGTTCCGAAGCATTTTTAAACTTCAGTGGAATTCTGAGAACAATGGAAGAGTTATGTAGCATTTTTAAACTTCAGAAGAATTCCAGTAACAATGGAAGAGTTTCAAAGCAATTTTAAACTTCAGCAGAATTCCGAGAACAATGGAAGAGTTCTGAAGCATTTTTAAACATCAGCAGAATTTCCAGAATAATGGAAGAGTTCCGAAGCATTTTTAAACGTCTGCAGAATTCCGAGAACAATGGAACAGTTCAGAAGCATTTTTAAACTCCGGCGGATTTCCGAGAACAATGGAAGTGTTCAGAAGCATTTTTAAACTTCAGCGTAATTCTGAGAACAATGGAAGGGTTCAGAAGCATTTTTAAACTTCAGCAGAATTCCGAAAACAATGCAAGAGTTGCAATGCATTTTTAAACGTCAGCAGAATTCCGAGAAAAATGGAAGAGTTCCGAAGCATTTTTAAATGTCAGCAGAATTTCGAGAACAATGGAAGAGTTCCGAAGCATTTTTAAACTTCAGTGGAATTCTGAGAACAATGGAAGAGTTCCGTAGCATTTTTAAACTTCAGAAGAATTCCAGGAACAATGGAAGAGTTCCGAAGCATTTTCAAATGTCAGCAGAATTCCTTGAACAATGAAAGAGTTCCGAAGCATTTTTAAACGTCAGCAGTATTCCGGGAGCAATGGAACAGTTCCGAAGAATTTTTAAACGTCAGTGGAATTCCTTGAACAATGAAAGAGATCAGAAGCATTTTTAAACTTCAAAAGAATTCCGGGAACAATGGAAGAGTTCCGAAGCATTTTTAAATGTCAGCAGAATCCCGAGAACAATGGAAGAGTTCCGAAGCATTTTTAAACTTCAGAAGAATTCCAGGAACAATGGAAGAGTTCCAAAGCATTTTTAAACTTCAACGAATTCCAGGAACAATGGAAGAGTTCCAAAGCATTTTGAAACTTCAGAAGAATTCCAGGAACAATGGAAGAGTTCCGAAGCATTTTTAAACTTCAGCGGATTTCCGAGAACAATGGAAGTGTTCCGAAGTATTTTTAAACGCCAGCGGGATTTCGAGAACAATGGAAGTGTTCCGAAGTATTTTTAAATGCCAGCGGGATTTCGAGAACAATGGAAGAGTTCCGAAGCATTTTTAAACTTCAGCGGAATTCCGAGAACAATGGATGAGTTCCGAAGCATTTTTAAACATCAGCAGAATTCCGGGAACAATGGAAGAGTTCCGAAGCATTTTTAAACTTCAGAAGAATTCCAGGAACAATGGAAGAATTCCAAAGCATTTTTTAACTTCAGAAGAATTCCAGGAACCATGGAAGAGTTCCGAAGCATTTTTAAACTTCGGCGGATTTCCGAGAACAATGGAAGAGTTCCGAAGCATTTTTAAACGTCTGCGGAATTCCTTGAACAATGAAAGAGATCGGAAGCATTTTTAAACGTCAGCAGAATTTCGGGAACAATGGAAGAGTTTCGAAGCATTTTTAAACATCTGCAGAATTCCGAGAACAATGGAAGAATTCCGAAGCATTTTTAAACGTCAGCGGAATTCCGAGAACAATGGAAGAGTTCCGAAGAATTTTTAAATGTCAGCGAATTTCGAGAACCATGGAAGAGTTCCGAAGGATTTTTAAACATCAGCAGAATTCCGTGAACATTGGAAGAGTTCTGAAGCATATTTAAACATCAGCAGAATTTCCAGAATAATGGAAGAGTTCCGAAGCATTTTTAAACGTCTGCAGAATTCCGAGAACAATGGAAGAGTTCCGAAGGATTTTTAAATGTCAGCAGAATTCCCAGAACAATGGAAGAGTTCCGAAGCATTTTTAAACGTCAGCAGAATTCCGAGAAAAATGGAAGAGTTCCGAAGCATTTTTAAATGTCAGCAGAATTTCGAGAACAATGGAAGAGTTCCAAAGCATTTTTAAACTTCAGTGGAATTCTGAGAACAATGGAAGAGTTCCGTAGCATTTTTAAACTTCAGAAGAATTCCAGGAACAATGGAAGAGTTCCGAAGCATTTTCAAATGTCATCAGAATTCCTTGAACAATGAAAGAGTTCGGAAGCATTTTTAAACGTCAGCAGTATTCCGGGAACAATGGAACAGTTCCGAAGAATTTTTAAACGTCAGTGGAATTCCTTGAACAATGAAAGAGATCAGAAGCATTTTTAAACTTCAAAAGAATTCCGGGAACAATGGAAGAGTTCCAAAGCATTTTTAAATGTCAGCAGAATTCCGAGAACAATGGAAGAGTTCCGAAGCATTTTTAAACATCAGCAGAATTCCGGGAACAATGGAAGAGTTCTGAAGCATTTTTAAATGTCAGCAGAATTCTGAGAACAATGGAAGAGTTCCGAAGCATTTTTAAACATCAGCAGAATTCTGGGAACAATGGAAGAGTTCCGAAGCATTTTTAAACTTCAGCGGATTTCCGAGAACAATGGAAGTGTTCCGAAGTATTTTTAAACGCCAGCGGGATTTCGAGAACAATGGAAGTGTTCCGAAGTATTTTTAAACGCCAGCGGGATTTCGAGAACAATGGAAGAGTTCCGAAGCATTTTTAAACTTCAGCGGAATTCCGAGAACAATGGATGAGTTTCGAAGCATTTTTAAACATCAGCAGAATTCCGGGAACAATGGAAGAGTTCCGAAGCATTTTTAAACTTCAGAAGAATTCCAGGAACAATGGAAGAGTTCCGAAGCATTTTTAAACTTCAGAAAAATTCCAGGAACAATGTAAGAGTTCCGAAGCATTTTTAAACTTCGGCGGATTTCCGAGAACAATGGAAGTGTTCCGAAGTATTTTTAAACTCCAGCGGGATTCCGAGAACAATGGAAGAGTTCCGAAGCATTTTTAAACGTCTGCAGAATTCCGAGAACAATGGAAGAATTCCGAAGCATTTTTAAACGTCAGCGGAATTCCAAGAACAATGGAAGAGTTCGGAAGAATTTTTAAATGTCAGCGAATTTCGAGAACCATGGAAGAGTTCTGAAGGATTTTTAAACATCAGCGGAATTCCGTCAACATTGGAAGAGTTCCGAAGCATTTTTAAACTTCAGAAGAATTCCAGGAACAATGGAAGAGTTCCAAAGCATTTTGAAACTTCAGAAGAATTCCAGGAACAATGGAAGAGTTCCGAAGTATTTTTAAACGCCAGCGGGATTCCGAGAACAATGGAAGAGTTCCGAAGCATTTTTAAACTTCAGAAGAATTCCAGGAACAATGGAAGAGTTCCGAAGCATTTTTAAACTTCGGCGGAGTTCCGAGAACAATGGAAGTTTTCCGAAGTATTTTTAAACGCCAGCGGGATTCCGAGAACAATGGAAGAGTTCCGAAGCATTTTTAAACGTCTGCAGAATTCCGAGAACAATGGAAGAGTTCCGTAGCATTGTTAAACTTCAGAAGAATTCCAGGAACAATGGAAGAGTTCCGAAGCATTTTTAAACGTCAGCAGAATTCCGGGAACAATGGAACAGTTCCGAATAATTTTTAAACGTCAGTGGAATTCCTTGAACAATGAAAGAGATCAGAAGCATTTTTAAACTTCAAAAGAATTCCGGGAACAATGGAAGAGTTCCGAAGCATTTTTAAATGTCAGCAGAATTCCGAGAACAATGGAAGAGTTCCGAAGCATTTTTAAACATCAGCAGAATTCTGGGAACAATGGAAGAGTTCCGAAGCATTTTTAAACTTCAGCGGAATTCCGAGAACAATGGATGAGTTCCGAAGCATTTTTTAACTTCAGAAGAATTCCAGGAACAATGGAAGAGTTCCAAAGCATTTTTTAACTTCAGAAGAATTCCAGGAACAATGGAAGAGTTCCGAAGCATTTTTAAACTTCAGCGGAATTCCGAGAACAATGGATGAGTTTCGAAGCATTTTTAAACATCAGCAGAATTCCGGGAACAATGGAAGAGTTCCGAAGCATTTTTAAACTTCAGAAGAATTCCAGGAACAATGGAAGAGTTCCAAAGCATTTTTAAACTTCAACGAATTCCAGGAACAATGGAAGAGTTCCAAAGCATTTTGAAACTTCAGAAGAATTCCAGGAACAATGGAAGAGTTCCGAAGCATTTTTAAACTTCAGCGGATTTCCGAGAACAATGGAAGTGTTCCGAAGTATTTTTAAACGCCAGCGGGATTTCGAGAACAATGGAAGTGTTCCGAAGTATTTTTAAACGCCAGCGGGATTTCGAGAACAATGGAAGAGTTCCGAAGCATTTTTAAACTTCAGCGGAATTCCGAGAACAATGGATGAGTTCCGAAGCATTTTTAAACATCAGCAGAATTCCGGGAACAATGGAAGAGTTCCGAAGCATTTTTAAACTTCAGAAGAATTCCAGGAACAATGGAAGAATTCCAAAGCATTTTTTAACTTCAGAAGAATTCCAGGAACCATGGAAGAGTTCCGAAGCATTTTTAAACTTCGGCGGATTTCCGAGAACAATGGAAGAGTTCCGAAGCATTTTTAAACGTCTGCGGAATTCCTTGAACAATGAAAGAGATCGGAAGCATTTTTAAACGTCAGCAGAATTTCGGGAACAATGGAAGAGTTTCGAAGCATTTTTAAACATCTGCAGAATTCCGAGAACAATGGAAGAATTCCGAAGCATTTTTAAACGTCAGCGGAATTCCGAGAACAATGGAAGAGTTCCGAAGAATTTTTAAATGTCAGCGAATTTCGAGAACCATGGAAGAGTTCCGAAGGATTTTTAAACATCAGCAGAATTCCGTGAACATTGGAAGAGTACTGAAGCATTTTTAAATGTCAGCAGAATTTCGAGAACAATGGAAGAGTTCCAAAGCATTTTTAAACTTCAGTGGAATTCTGAGAACAATGGAAGAGTTCCGTAGCATTTTTAAACTTCAGAAGAATTCCAGGAACAATGGAAGAGTTCCGAAGCATTTTCAAACGTCATCAGAATTCCTTGAACAATGAAAGAGTTCGGAAGCATTTTTAAACGTCAGCAGTATTCCGGGAACAATGGAACAGTTCCGAAGAATTTTTAAACGTCAGTGGAATTCCTTGAACAATGAAAGAGATCAGAAGCATTTTTAAACTTCAAAAGAATTCCGGGAACAATGGAAGAGTTCCAAAGCATTTTTAAATGTCAGCAGAATTCCGAGAACAATGGAAGAGTACCGAAGCATTTTTAAACATCAGCAGAATTCTGGGAACAATGGAAGAGTTCCGAAGCATTTTTAAACTTTAGCGGAATTCCGAGAACAATGGATGAGTTCCGAAGCATTTTTAAACATCAGCAGAATTCCGGGAACAATGGAAGAGTTCTGAAGCATTTTTAAATGTCAGCAGAATTCTGAGAACAATGGAAGAGTTCCGAAGCATTTTTAAACATCAGCAGAATTCTGGGAACAATGGAAGAGTTCCGAAGCATTTTTAAACTTCAGCGGATTTCCGAGAACAATGGAAGTGTTCCGAAGTATTTTTAAACTTCAGGAAAATTCCAGGAACAATGTAAGAGTTCCGAAGCATTTTTAAACTTCGGCGGATTTCCGAGAACAATGGAAGTGTTCCGAAGTATTTTTAAACTCCAGCGGGATTCCGAGAACAATGGAAGAGTTCCGAAGCATTTTTAAACGTCTGCAGAATTCCGAGAACAATGGAAGAATTCCGAAGCATTTTTAAACGTCAGCGGAATTCCAAGAACAATGGAAGAGTTCGGAAGAATTTTTAAATGTCAGCGAATTTCGAGAACCATGGAAGAGTTCTGAAGGATTTTTAAACATCAGCGGAATTCCGTCAACATTGGAAGAGTTCCGAAGCATTTTTAAACTTCAGAAGAATTCCAGGAACAATGGAAGAGTTCCAAAGCATTTTGAAACTTCAGAAGAATTCCAGGAACAATGGAAGAGTTCCGAAGTATTTTTAAACGCCAGCGGGATTCCGAGAACAATGGAAGAGTTCCGAAGCATTTTTAAACTTCAGAAGAATTCCAGGAACAATGGAAGAGTTCCGAAGCATTTTTAAACTTCGGCGGAGTTCCGAGAACAATGGAAGTTTTCCGAAGTATTTTTAAACGCCAGCGGGATTCCGAGAACAATGGAAGAGTTCCGAAGCATTTTTAAACGTCTGCAGAATTCCGAGAACAATGGAAGAGTTCCGTAGCATTGTTAAACTTCAGAAGAATTCCAGGAACAATGGAAGAGTTCCGAAGCATTTTTAAACGTCAGCAGAATTCCGGGAACAATGGAACAGTTCCGAATAATTTTTAAACGTCAGTGGAATTCCTTGAACAATGAAAGAGATCAGAAGCATTTTTAAACTTCAAAAGAATTCCGGGAACAATGGAAGAGTTCCGAAGCATTTTTAAATGTCAGCAGAATTCCGAGAACAATGGAAGAGTTCCGAAGCATTTTTAAACATCAGCAGAATTCTGGGAACAATGGAAGAGTTCCGAAGCATTTTTAAACTTCAGCGGAATTCCGAGAACAATGGATGAGTTCCGAAGCATTTTTTAACTTCAGAAGAATTCCAGGAACAATGGAAGAGTTCCAAAGCATTTTTTAACTTCAGAAGAATTCCAGGAACAATGGAAGAGTTCCGAAGCATTTTTAAACTTCGGCGGATTTCCGAGAACAATGGAAGAGTTCCGAAGCATTTTTAAACGTCAGCGGAATTCCTTGAACAATGAAAGAGATCGGAAGCATTTTTAAACGTCAGCAGAATTTCGGGAACAAAGGAAGAGTTTCGAAGCATTTTTAAACATCTGCAGAATTCCGAGAACAATGGAAGAATTCCGAAGCATTTTTAAACGTCAGCGGAATTCCGAGAACAATGGAAGAGTTCCGAAGCATTTTTAAACATCAGCAGAATTCTGGGAACAATGGAAGAGTTCCGAAGCATTTTTAAACTTCAGCGGAATTCCGAGAACAATGGATGAGTTCCGAAGCATTTTTTAACTTCAGAAGAATTCCAGGAACAATGGAAGAGTTCCAAAGCATTTTTTAACTTCAGAAGAATTCCAGGAACAATGGAAGAGTTCCGAAGCATTTTTAAACTTCGGCGGATTTCCGAGAACAATGGAAGAGTTCCGAAGCATTTTTAAACGTCAGCGGAATTCCTTGAACAATGAAAGAGATCGGAAGCATTTTTAAACGTCAGCAGAATTTCGGGAACAAAGGAAGAGTTTCGAAGCATTTTTAAACATCTGCAGAATTCCGAGAACAATGGAAGAATTCCGAAGCATTTTTAAACGTCAGCGGAATTCCGAGAACAATGGAAGAGTTCCGAAGAATTTTTAAATGTCAGCGAATTTCGAGAACCATGGAAGAGTTCCGAAGGATTTTTAAACATCAGCAGAATTCCGTGAACATTGGAAGAGTTCTGAAGCATATTTAAACATCAGCAGAATTTCCAGAATAATGGAAGAGTTCCGAAGCATTTTTAAACGTCTGCAGAATTCCGAGAACAATGGAAGAGTTCCGAAGGATTTTTAAATGTCAGCAGAATTCCCAGAACAATGGAAGAGTTCCGAAGGATTTTTAAACGTCAGCGGAATTCCGAGAACAATGGAAGAGTTCAGAAGCATTTTTAAACTCTGGCGGATTTCCGAGAACAATGGAAGTGTTCAGAAGCATTTTTAAACTTCAGCGTAATTCTGAGAACAATGGAAGAGTTCCGAAGCATTTTTAAACGTTTGCAGAATTCCGAGAAAAATGGAAGAGTTCCGAAGCATTTTTAAATGTCAGCAGAATTTCGAGAACAATGGAAGAGTGCCGAAGCATTTTTAAACTTCAGTGGAATTCTGAGAACAATGGAAGAGTTCCGTAGCATTTTTAAACTTCAGAAGAATTCCAGGAACAATGGAAGAGTTCCGAAGCATTTTCAAACGTCAGCAGAATTCCTTGAACAATGAAAGAGTTCGGAAGCATTTTTAAACGTCAGCAGTATTCCGGGAACAATGGAACAGTTCCGAAGAATTTTTAAACGTCAGTGGAATTCCTTGAACAATGAAAGAGATCAGAAGCATTTTTAAACTTCAAAAGAATTCCGGGAACAATGGAAGAGTTCCGAAGCATTTTTAAATGTCAGCAGAATTCCGAGAACAATGGAAGAGTTCCGAAGCATTTTTAAACATCAGCAGAATTCTGGGAACAATGGAAGAGTTCCGAAGCATTTTTAAACTTCAGCGGAATTCCGAGAACAATGGATCAGTTCCGAAGCATTTTTAAACATCAGCAGAATTCCGGGAACAATGGAAGAGTTCCGAAGCATTTTTAAACTTCAGAAGAATTCCAGGAACAATGGAAGAGTTCCAAAGCATTTTTAAACTTCAGAAGAATTCCAGGAACAATGGAAGAGTTCCGAAGCATTTTTAAACTTCGGCGGATTTCCAATAACAATGGAAGTGTTCCGAAGTATTTTTAAACGCCAGCGTAATTCCGAGAACAGTGGAAGAGTTCCGAAGGATTATTAAATGTCAGCTGAATTCTGAGAACAATGGAAGAGTTCCGAAGCATTTTTAAACGTCAGCGGAATTCCTTGAACAATGAAAGAGATCGGAAGCATTTTTAAACGTCAGCAGAATTTCGGGAACAATGGAAGAGTTCCGAAGCATTTTTAAACGTCTGCAGAATTCCGAGAACAATGGAAGAATTCCGAAGCATTTTTAAACGTCAGCGGAATTCCGAGAACAATGGAAGAGTTCCGAAGAATTTTTAAATGTCAGCGAATTTCGAGAACCATGGAAGAGTTCCGAAGGATTTTTAAACATCAGCGGAATTCCGTGAACATTTTAAGAGTTCCGAAGCATTTTTAAACTTCAGTGGAATTCTGAGAACAATGGAAGAGTTATGTAGCATTTTTAAACTTCAGAAGAATTCCAGTAACAATGGAAGAGTTTCAAAGCAATTTTAAACTTCAGCAGAATTCCGAGAACAATGGAAGAGTTCTGAAGCATTTTTAAACATCAGCAGAATTTCCAGAATAATGGAAGAGTTCCGAAGCATTTTTAAACGTCTGCAGAATTCCGAGAACAATGGAACAGTTCAGAAGCATTTTTAAACTCCGGCGGATTTCCGAGAACAATGGAAGTGTTCAGAAGCATTTTTAAACTTCAGCGTAATTCTGAGAACAATGGAAGGGTTCAGAAGCATTTTTAAACTTCAGCAGAATTCCGAAAACAATGCAAGAGTTGCAATGCATTTTTAAACGTCAGCAGAATTCCGAGAAAAATGGAAGAGTTCCGAAGCATTTTTAAATGTCAGCAGAATTTCGAGAACAATGGAAGAGTTCCGAAGCATTTTTAAACTTCAGTGGAATTCTGAGAACAATGGAAGAGTTCCGTAGCATTTTTAAACTTCAGAAGAATTCCAGGAACAATGGAAGAGTTCCGAAGCATTTTCAAATGTCAGCAGAATTCCTTGAACAATGAAAGAGTTCCGAAGCATTTTTAAACATCAGCAGAATTCCGGGAACAATGGAAGAGTTCCGAAGCATTTTTAAACTTCAGAAGAATTCCAGGAACAATGGAAGAATTCCAAAGCATTTTTTAACTTCAGAAGAATTCCAGGAACCATGGAAGAGTTCCGAAGCATTTTTAAACTTCGGCGGATTTCCGAGAACAATGGAAGAGTTCCGAAGCATTTTTAAACGTCTGCGGAATTCCTTGAACAATGAAAGAGATCGGAAGCATTTTTAAACGTCAGCAGAATTTCGGGAACAATGGAAGAGTTTCGAAGCATTTTTAAACATCTGCAGAATTCCGAGAACAATGGAAGAATTCCGAAGCATTTTTAAACGTCAGCGGAATTCCGAGAACAATGGAAGAGTTCCGAAGAATTTTTAAATGTCAGCGAATTTCGAGAACCATGGAAGAGTTCCGAAGGATTTTTAAACATCAGCAGAATTCCGTGAACATTGGAAGAGTACTGAAGCATTTTTAAATGTCAGCAGAATTTCGAGAACAATGGAAGAGTTCCAAAGCATTTTTAAACTTCAGTGGAATTCTGAGAACAATGGAAGAGTTCCGTAGCATTTTTAAACTTCAGAAGAATTCCAGGAACAATGGAAGAGTTCCGAAGCATTTTCAAACGTCATCAGAATTCCTTGAACAATGAAAGAGTTCGGAAGCATTTTTAAACGTCAGCAGTATTCCGGGAACAATGGAACAGTTCCGAAGAATTTTTAAACGTCAGTGGAATTCCTTGAACAATGAAAGAGATCAGAAGCATTTTTAAACTTCAAAAGAATTCCGGGAACAATGGAAGAGTTCCAAAGCATTTTTAAATGTCAGCAGAATTCCGAGAACAATGGAAGAGTACCGAAGCATTTTTAAACATCAGCAGAATTCTGGGAACAATGGAAGAGTTCCGAAGCATTTTTAAACTTTAGCGGAATTCCGAGAACAATGGATGAGTTCCGAAGCATTTTTAAACATCAGCAGAATTCCGGGAACAATGGAAGAGTTCTGAAGCATTTTTAAATGTCAGCAGAATTCTGAGAACAATGGAAGAGTTCCGAAGCATTTTTAAACATCAGCAGAATTCTGGGAACAATGGAAGAGTTCCGAAGCATTTTTAAACTTCAGCGGATTTCCGAGAACAATGGAAGTGTTCCGAAGTATTTTTAAACTTCAGAAAAATTCCAGGAACAATGTAAGAGTTCCGAAGCATTTTTAAACTTCGGCGGATTTCCGAGAACAATGGAAGTGTTCCGAAGTATTTTTAAACTCCAGCGGGATTCCGAGAACAATGGAAGAGTTCCGAAGCATTTTTAAACGTCTGCAGAATTCCGAGAACAATGGAAGAATTCCGAAGCATTTTTAAACGTCAGCGGAATTCCAAGAACAATGGAAGAGTTCGGAAGAATTTTTAAATGTCAGCGAATTTCGAGAACCATGGAAGAGTTCTGAAGGATTTTTAAACATCAGCGGAATTCCGTCAACATTGGAAGAGTTCCGAAGCATTTTTAAACTTCAGAAGAATTCCAGGAACAATGGAAGAGTTCCAAAGCATTTTGAAACTTCAGAAGAATTCCAGGAACAATGGAAGAGTTCCGAAGTATTTTTAAACGCCAGCGGGATTCCGAGAACAATGGAAGAGTTCCGAAGCATTTTTAAACTTCAGAAGAATTCCAGGAACAATGGAAGAGTTCCGAAGCATTTTTAAACTTCGGCGGAGTTCCGAGAACAATGGAAGTTTTCCGAAGTATTTTTAAACGCCAGCGGGATTCCGAGAACAATGGAAGAGTTCCGAAGCATTTTTAAACGTCTGCAGAATTCCGAGAACAATGGAAGAGTTCCGTAGCATTGTTAAACTTCAGAAGAATTCCAGGAACAATGGAAGAGTTCCGAAGCATTTTTAAACGTCAGCAGAATTCCGGGAACAATGGAACAGTTCCGAATAATTTTTAAACGTCAGTGGAATTCCTTGAACAATGAAAGAGATCAGAAGCATTTTTAAACTTCAAAAGAATTCCGGGAACAATGGAAGAGTTCCGAAGCATTTTTAAATGTCAGCAGAATTCCGAGAACAATGGAAGAGTTCCGAAGCATTTTTAAACATCAGCAGAATTCTGGGAACAATGGAAGAGTTCCGAAGCATTTTTAAACTTCAGCGGAATTCCGAGAACAATGGATGAGTTCCGAAGCATTTTTTAACTTCAGAAGAATTCCAGGAACAATGGAAGAGTTCCAAAGCATTTTTTAACTTCAGAAGAATTCCAGGAACAATGGAAGAGTTCCGAAGCATTTTTAAACTTCGGCGGATTTCCGAGAACAATGGAAGAGTTCCGAAGCATTTTTAAACGTCAGCGGAATTCCTTGAACAATGAAAGAGATCGGAAGCATTTTTAAACGTCAGCAGAATTTCGGGAACAAAGGAAGAGTTTCGAAGCATTTTTAAACATCTGCAGAATTCCGAGAACAATGGAAGAATTCCGAAGCATTTTTAAACGTCAGCGGAATTCCGAGAACAATGGAAGAGTTCCGAAGCATTTTTAAACATCAGCAGAATTCTGGGAACAATGGAAGAGTTCCGAAGCATTTTTAAACTTCAGCGGAATTCCGAGAACAATGGATGAGTTCCGAAGCATTTTTTAACTTCAGAAGAATTCCAGGAACAATGGAAGAGTTCCAAAGCATTTTTTAACTTCAGAAGAATTCCAGGAACAATGGAAGAGTTCCGAAGCATTTTTAAACTTCGGCGGATTTCCGAGAACAATGGAAGAGTTCCGAAGCATTTTTAAACGTCAGCGGAATTCCTTGAACAATGAAAGAGATCGGAAGCATTTTTAAACGTCAGCAGAATTTCGGGAACAAAGGAAGAGTTTCGAAGCATTTTTAAACATCTGCAGAATTCCGAGAACAATGGAAGAATTCCGAAGCATTTTTAAACGTCAGCGGAATTCCGAGAACAATGGAAGAGTTCCGAAGAATTTTTAAATGTCAGCGAATTTCGAGAA
The DNA here is from genome assembly GCF_046119375.1 of Phyllobates terribilis. Classification (NCBI taxonomy): domain Eukaryota; kingdom Metazoa; phylum Chordata; class Amphibia; order Anura; family Dendrobatidae; genus Phyllobates; species Phyllobates terribilis. Next base: position 554,154,155 of record NW_027362762.1, read on the forward strand.
CCATGGAAGAGTTCCGAAGGATTTTTAAACATCAGCAGAATTCCGTGAACATTGGAAGAGTTCTGAAGCATATTTAAACATCAGCAGAATTTCCAGAATAATGGAAGAGTTCCGAAGCATTTTTAAACGTCTGCAGAATTCCGAGAACAATGGAAGAGTTCCGAAGGATTTTTAAATGTCAGCAGAATTCCCAGAACAATGGAAGAGTTCCGAAGGATTTTTAAACGTCAGCGGAATTCCGAGAACAATGGAAGAGTTCAGAAGCATTTTTAAACTCTGGCGGATTTCCGAGAACAATGGAAGTGTTCAGAAGCATTTTTAAACTTCAGCGTAATTCTGAGAACAATGGAAGAGTTCCGAAGCATTTTTAAACGTTTGCAGAATTCCGAGAAAAATGGAAGAGTTCCGAAGCATTTTTAAATGTCAGCAGAATTTCGAGAACAATGGAAGAGTGCCGAAGCATTTTTAAACTTCAGTGGAATTCTGAGAACAATGGAAGAGTTCCGTAGCATTTTTAAACTTCAGAAGAATTCCAGGAACAATGGAAGAGTTCCGAAGCATTTTCAAACGTCAGCAGAATTCCTTGAACAATGAAAGAGTTCGGAAGCATTTTTAAACGTCAGCAGTATTCCGGGAACAATGGAACAGTTCCGAAGAATTTTTAAACGTCAGTGGAATTCCTTGAACAATGAAAGAGATCAGAAGCATTTTTAAACTTCAAAAGAATTCCGGGAACAATGGAAGAGTTCCGAAGCATTTTTAAATGTCAGCAGAATTCCGAGAACAATGGAAGAGTTCCGAAGCATTTTTAAACATCAGCAGAATTCTGGGAACAATGGAAGAGTTCCGAAGCATTTTTAAACTTCAGCGGAATTCCGAGAACAATGGATCAGTTCCGAAGCATTTTTAAACATCAGCAGAATTCCGGGAACAATGGAAGAGTTCCGAAGCATTTTTAAACTTCAGAAGAATTCCAGGAACAATGGAAGAGTTCCAAAGCATTTTTAAACTTCAGAAGAATTCCAGGAACAATGGAAGAGTTCCGAAGCATTTTTAAACTTCGGCGGATTTCCAATAACAATGGAAGTGTTCCGAAGTATTTTTAAACGCCAGCGTAATTCCGAGAACAGTGGAAGAGTTCCGAAGGATTATTAAATGTCAGCTGAATTCTGAGAACAATGGAAGAGTTCCGAAGCATTTTTAAACGTCAGCGGAATTCCTTGAACAATGAAAGAGATCGGAAGCATTTTTAAACGTCAGCAGAATTTCGGGAACAATGGAAGAGTTCCGAAGCATTTTTAAACGTCTGCAGAATTCCGAGAACAATGGAAGAATTCCGAAGCATTTTTAAACGTCAGCGGAATTCCGAGAACAATGGAAGAGTTCCGAAGAATTTTTAAATGTCAGCGAATTTCGAGAACCATGGAAGAGTTCCGAAGGATTTTTAAACATCAGCGGAATTCCGTGAACATTTTAAGAGTTCCGAAGCATTTTTAAACTTCAGTGGAATTCTGAGAACAATGGAAGAGTTATGTAGCATTTTTAAACTTCAGAAGAATTCCAGTAACAATGGAAGAGTTTCAAAGCAATTTTAAACTTCAGCAGAATTCCGAGAACAATGGAAGAGTTCTGAAGCATTTTTAAACATCAGCAGAATTTCCAGAATAATGGAAGAGTTCCGAAGCATTTTTAAACGTCTGCAGAATTCCGAGAACAATGGAACAGTTCAGAAGCATTTTTAAACTCCGGCGGATTTCCGAGAACAATGGAAGTGTTCAGAAGCATTTTTAAACTTCAGCGTAATTCTGAGAACAATGGAAGGGTTCAGAAGCATTTTTAAACTTCAGCAGAATTCCGAAAACAATGCAAGAGTTGCAATGCATTTTTAAACGTCAGCAGAATTCCGAGAAAAATGGAAGAGTTCCGAAGCATTTTTAAATGTCAGCAGAATTTCGAGAACAATGGAAGAGTTCCGAAGCATTTTTAAACTTCAGTGGAATTCTGAGAACAATGGAAGAGTTCCGTAGCATTTTTAAACTTCAGAAGAATTCCAGGAACAATGGAAGAGTTCCGAAGCATTTTCAAATGTCAGCAGAATTCCTTGAACAATGAAAGAGTTCCGAAGCATTTTTAAACGTCAGCAGTATTCCGGGAGCAATGGAACAGTTCCGAAGAATTTTTAAACGTCAGTGGAATTCCTTGAACAATGAAAGAGATCAGAAGCATTTTTAAACTTCAAAAGAATTCCGGGAACAATGGAAGAGTTCCGAAGCATTTTTAAATGTCAGCAGAATCCCGAGAACAATGGAAGAGTTCCGAAGCATTTTTAAACTTCAGAAGAATTCCAGGAACAATGGAAGAGTTCCAAAGCATTTTTAAACTTCAACGAATTCCAGGAACAATGGAAGAGTTCCAAAGCATTTTGAAACTTCAGAAGAATTCCAGGAACAATGGAAGAGTTCCGAAGCATTTTTAAACTTCAGCGGATTTCCGAGAACAATGGAAGTGTTCCGAAGTATTTTTAAACGCCAGCGGGATTTCGAGAACAATGGAAGTGTTCCGAAGTATTTTTAAATGCCAGCGGGATTTCGAGAACAATGGAAGAGTTCCGAAGCATTTTTAAACTTCAGCGGAATTCCGAGAACAATGGATGAGTTCCGAAGCATTTTTAAACATCAGCAGAATTCCGGGAACAATGGAAGAGTTCCGAAGCATTTTTAAACTTCAGAAGAATTCCAGGAACAATGGAAGAATTCCAAAGCATTTTTTAACTTCAGAAGAATTCCAGGAACCATGGAAGAGTTCCGAAGCATTTTTAAACTTCGGCGGATTTCCGAGAACAATGGAAGAGTTCCGAAGCATTTTTAAACGTCTGCGGAATTCCTTGAACAATGAAAGAGATCGGAAGCATTTTTAAACGTCAGCAGAATTTCGGGAACAATGGAAGAGTTTCGAAGCATTTTTAAACATCTGCAGAATTCCGAGAACAATGGAAGAATTCCGAAGCATTTTTAAACGTCAGCGGAATTCCGAGAACAATGGAAGAGTTCCGAAGAATTTTTAAATGTCAGCGAATTTCGAGAACCATGGAAGAGTTCCGAAGGATTTTTAAACATCAGCAGAATTCCGTGAACATTGGAAGAGTTCTGAAGCATATTTAAACATCAGCAGAATTTCCAGAATAATGGAAGAGTTCCGAAGCATTTTTAAACGTCTGCAGAATTCCGAGAACAATGGAAGAGTTCCGAAGGATTTTTAAATGTCAGCAGAATTCCCAGAACAATGGAAGAGTTCCGAAGCATTTTTAAACGTCAGCAGAATTCCGAGAAAAATGGAAGAGTTCCGAAGCATTTTTAAATGTCAGCAGAATTTCGAGAACAATGGAAGAGTTCCAAAGCATTTTTAAACTTCAGTGGAATTCTGAGAACAATGGAAGAGTTCCGTAGCATTTTTAAACTTCAGAAGAATTCCAGGAACAATGGAAGAGTTCCGAAGCATTTTCAAACGTCATCAGAATTCCTTGAACAATGAAAGAGTTCGGAAGCATTTTTAAACGTCAGCAGTATTCCGGGAACAATGGAACAGTTCCGAAGAATTTTTAAACGTCAGTGGAATTCCTTGAACAATGAAAGAGATCAGAAGCATTTTTAAACTTCAAAAGAATTCCGGGAACAATGGAAGAGTTCCAAAGCATTTTTAAATGTCAGCAGAATTCCGAGAACAATGGAAGAGTTCCGAAGCATTTTTAAACATCAGCAGAATTCCGGGAACAATGGAAGAGTTCTGAAGCATTTTTAAATGTCAGCAGAATTCTGAGAACAATGGAAGAGTTCCGAAGCATTTTTAAACATCAGCAGAATTCTGGGAACAATGGAAGAGTTCCGAAGCATTTTTAAACTTCAGCGGATTTCCGAGAACAATGGAAGTGTTCCGAAGTATTTTTAAACGCCAGCGGGATTTCGAGAACAATGGAAGTGTTCCGAAGTATTTTTAAACGCCAGCGGGATTTCGAGAACAATGGAAGAGTTCCGAAGCATTTTTAAACTTCAGCGGAATTCCGAGAACAATGGATGAGTTTCGAAGCATTTTTAAACATCAGCAGAATTCCGGGAACAATGGAAGAGTTCCGAAGCATTTTTAAACTTCAGAAGAATTCCAGGAACAATGGAAGAGTTCCGAAGCATTTTTAAACTTCAGAAAAATTCCAGGAACAATGTAAGAGTTCCGAAGCATTTTTAAACTTCGGCGGATTTCCGAGAACAATGGAAGTGTTCCGAAGTATTTTTAAACTCCAGCGGGATTCCGAGAACAATGGAAGAGTTCCGAAGCATTTTTAAACGTCTGCAGAATTCCGAGAACAATGGAAGAATTCCGAAGCATTTTTAAACGTCAGCGGAATTCCAAGAACAATGGAAGAGTTCGGAAGAATTTTTAAATGTCAGCGAATTTCGAGAACCATGGAAGAGTTCTGAAGGATTTTTAAACATCAGCGGAATTCCGTCAACATTGGAAGAGTTCCGAAGCATTTTTAAACTTCAGAAGAATTCCAGGAACAATGGAAGAGTTCCAAAGCATTTTGAAACTTCAGAAGAATTCCAGGAACAATGGAAGAGTTCCGAAGTATTTTTAAACGCCAGCGGGATTCCGAGAACAATGGAAGAGTTCCGAAGCATTTTTAAACTTCAGAAGAATTCCAGGAACAATGGAAGAGTTCCGAAGCATTTTTAAACTTCGGCGGAGTTCCGAGAACAATGGAAGTTTTCCGAAGTATTTTTAAACGCCAGCGGGATTCCGAGAACAATGGAAGAGTTCCGAAGCATTTTTAAACGTCTGCAGAATTCCGAGAACAATGGAAGAGTTCCGTAGCATTGTTAAACTTCAGAAGAATTCCAGGAACAATGGAAGAGTTCCGAAGCATTTTTAAACGTCAGCAGAATTCCGGGAACAATGGAACAGTTCCGAATAATTTTTAAACGTCAGTGGAATTCCTTGAACAATGAAAGAGATCAGAAGCATTTTTAAACTTCAAAAGAATTCCGGGAACAATGGAAGAGTTCCGAAGCATTTTTAAATGTCAGCAGAATTCCGAGAACAATGGAAGAGTTCCGAAGCATTTTTAAACATCAGCAGAATTCTGGGAACAATGGAAGAGTTCCGAAGCATTTTTAAACTTCAGCGGAATTCCGAGAACAATGGATGAGTTCCGAAGCATTTTTTAACTTCAGAAGAATTCCAGGAACAATGGAAGAGTTCCAAAGCATTTTTTAACTTCAGAAGAATTCCAGGAACAATGGAAGAGTTCCGAAGCATTTTTAAACTTCGGCGGATTTCCGAGAACAATGGAAGAGTTCCGAAGCATTTTTAAACGTCAGCGGAATTCCTTGAACAATGAAAGAGATCGGAAGCATTTTTAAACGTCAGCAGAATTTCGGGAACAAAGGAAGAGTTTCGAAGCATTTTTAAACATCTGCAGAATTCCGAGAACAATGGAAGAATTCCGAAGCATTTTTAAACGTCAGCGGAATTCCGAGAACAATGGAAGAGTTCCGAAGAATTTTTAAATGTCAGCGAATTTCGAGAACCATGGAAGAGTTCCGAAGGATTTTTAAACATCAGCAGAATTCCGTGAAAATTGGAAGAGTTCTGAAGCATATTTAAACATCAGCAGAATTTCCAGAATAATGGAAGAGTTCCGAAGCATTTTTAAACGTCTGCAGAATTCCGAGAACAATGGAAGAGTTCCGAAGGATTTTTAAATGTCAGCAGAATTCCCAGAACAATGGAAGAGTTCCGAAGGATTTTTAAACGTCAGCGGAATTCCGAGAACAATGGAAGAGTTCAGAAGCATTTTTAAACTCTGGCGGATTTCCGAGAACAATGGAAGTGTTCAGAAGCATTTTTAAACTTCAGCGTAATTCTGAGAACAATGGAAGAGTTCCGAAGCATTTTTAAACGTTTGCAGAATTCCGAGAAAAATGGAAGAGTTCCGAAGCATTTTTAAATGTCAGCAGAATTTCGAGAACAATGGAAGAGTGCCGAAGCATTTTTAAACTTCAGTGGAATTCTGAGAACAATGGAAGAGTTCCGTAGCATTTTTAAACTTCAGAAGAATTCCAGGAACAATGGAAGAGTTCCGAAGCATTTTCAAACGTCAGCAGAATTCCTTGAACAATGAAAGAGTTCGGAAGCATTTTTAAACGTCAGCAGTATTCCGGGAACAATGGAACAGTTCCGAAGAATTTTTAAACGTCAGTGGAATTCCTTGAACAATGAAAGAGATCAGAAGCATTTTTAAACTTCAAAAGAATTCCGGGAACAATGGAAGAGTTCCGAAGCATTTTTAAATGTCAGCAGAATTCCGAGAACAATGGAAGAGTTCCGAAGCATTTTTAAACATCAGCAGAATTCTGGGAACAATGGAAGTGTTCCGAAGCATTTTTAAACTTCAGCGGAATTCCGAGAACAATGGATCAGTTCCGAAGCATTTTTAAACATCAGCAGAATTCCGGGAACAATGGAAGAGTTCCGAAGCATTTTTAAACTTCAGAAGAATTCCAGGAACAATGGAAGAGTTCCAAAGCATTTTTAAACTTCAGAAGAATTCCAGGAACAATGGAAGAGTTCCGAAGCATTTTTAAACTTCGGCGGATTTCCAATAACAATGGAAGTGTTCCGAAGTATTTTTAAACGCCAGCGTAATTCCGAGAACAGTGGAAGAGTTCCGAAGGATTATTAAATGTCAGCTGAATTCTGAGAACAATGGAAGAGTTCCGAAGCATTTTTAAACGTCAGCGGAATTCCTTGAACAATGAAAGAGATCGGAAGCATTTTTAAATGTCAGCAGAATTTCGGGAACAATGGAAGAGTTCCGAAGCATTTTTAAACGTCTGCAGAATTCCGAGAACAATGGAAGAATTCCGAAGCATTTTTAAACGTCAGCGGAATTCCGAGAACAATGGAAGAGTTCCGAAGAATTTTTAAATGTCAGCGAATTTCGAGAACCATGGAAGAGTTCCGAAGGATTTTTAAACATCAGCGGAATTCCGTGAACATTTTAAGAGTTCCGAAGCATTTTTAAACTTCAGTGGAATTCTGAGAACAATGGAAGAGTTATGTAGCATTTTTAAACTTCAGAAGAATTCCAGTAACAATGGAAGAGTTTCAAAGCAATTTTAAACTTCAGCAGAATTCCGAGAACAATGGAAGAGTTCTGAAGCATTTTTAAACATCAGCAGAATTTCCAGAATAATGGAAGAGTTCCGAAGCATTTTTAAACATCTGCAGAATTCCGAGAACAATGGAACAGTTCAGAAGCATTTTTAAACTCCGGCGGATTTCCGAGAGCAATGGAAGTGTTCAGAAGCATTTTTAAACTTCAGCGAAATTCTGAGAACAATGGAAGGGTTCAGAAGCATTTTTAAACTTCAGCAGAATTCCGAAAACAATGCAAGAGTTGCAATGCATTTTTAAACGTCAGCAGAATTCCGAGAAAAATGGAAGAGTTCCGAAGCATTTTTAAATGTCAGCAGAATTTCGAGAACAATGGAAGAGTTCCGAAGCATTTTTAAACTTTAGCGGAATTCCGAGAACAATGGATGAGTTCCGAAGCATTTTTAAACATCAGCAGAATTCCGGGAACAATGGAAGAGTTCCGAAGCATTTTTAAACTTCAGAAGAATTCCAGGAACAATGGAAGAGTTCCAAAGCATTTTGAAACTTCAGAAGAATTCCAGGAACAATGGAAGAGTTCCGAAGCATTTTTAAACTTCAGCGGATTTCCGAGAACAATGGAAGAGTTCCGAAGCATTTTTAAACTTCAGCGGAATTCCGAGAACAATGGATGAGTTTCGAAGCATTTTTAAACATCAGCAGAATTCCGGGAACAATGGAAGAGTTCCGAAGCATTTTTAAACTTCAGAAGAATTCCAGGAACAATGGAAGAGTTCCAAAGCATTTTTAAACTTCAGAAGAATTCCAGGAACAATGGAAGAGTTCCGAAGCATTTTTAAACTTCGGCGGATTTCCAATAACAATGGAAGTGTTCCGAAGTATTTTTAAACGCCAGCGTAATTCCGAGAACAGTGGAAGAGTTCCGAAGGATTATTAAATGTCAGCTGAATTCTGAGAACAATGGAAGAGTTCCGAAGCATTTTTAAACGTCAGCGGAATTCCTTGAACAATGAAAGAGATCGGAAGCATTTTTAAATGTCAGCAGAATTTCGGGAACAATGGAAGAGTTCCGAAGCATTTTTAAACGTCTGCAGAATTCCGAGAACAATGGAAGAATTCCGAAGCATTTTTAAACGTCAGCGGAATTCCGAGAACAATGGAAGAGTTCCGAAGAATTTTTAAATGTCAGCGAATTTCGAGAACCATGGAAGAGTTCCGAAGGATTTTTAAACATCAGCGGAATTCCGTGAACATTTTAAGAGTTCCGAAGCATTTTTAAACTTCAGTGGAATTCTGAGAACAATGGAAGAGTTATGTAGCATTTTTAAACTTCAGAAGAATTCCAGTAACAATGGAAGAGTTTCAAAGCAATTTTAAACTTCAGCAGAATTCCGAGAACAATGGAAGAGTTCTGAAGCATTTTTAAACATCAGCAGAATTTCCAGAATAATGGAAGAGTTCCGAAGCATTTTTAAACATCTGCAGAATTCCGAGAACAATGGAACAGTTCAGAAGCATTTTTAAACTCCGGCGGATTTCCGAGAGCAATGGAAGTGTTCAGAAGCATTTTTAAACTTCAGCGAAATTCTGAGAACAATGGAAGGGTTCAGAAGCATTTTTAAACTTCAGCAGAATTCCGAAAACAATGCAAGAGTTGCAATGCATTTTTAAACGTCAGCAGAATTCCGAGAAAAATGGAAGAGTTCCGAAGCATTTTTAAATGTCAGCAGAATTTCGAGAACAATGGAAGAGTTCCGAAGCATTTTTAAACTTTAGCGGAATTCCGAGAACAATGGATGAGTTCCGAAGCATTTTTAAACATCAGCAGAATTCCGGGAACAATGGAAGAGTTCCGAAGCATTTTTAAACTTCAGAAGAATTCCAGGAACAATGGAAGAGTTCCAAAGCATTTTGAAACTTCAGAAGAATTCCAGGAACAATGGAAGAGTTCCGAAGCATTTTTAAACTTCAGCGGATTTCCGAGAACAATGGAAGAGTTCCGAAGCATTTTTAAACTTCAGCGGAATTCCGAGAACAATGGATGAGTTTCGAAGCATTTTTAAACATCAGCAGAATTCCGGGAACAATGGAAGAGTTCCGAAGCATTTTTAAACTTCAGAAGAATTCCAGGAACAATGGAAGAGTTCCAAAGCATTTTTAAACTTCAGAAGAATTCCAGGAACAATGGAAGAGTTCCGAAGCATTTTTAAACTTTGGCGGATTTCCGAGAACAATGGAAGTGTTCCGAAGTATTTTTAAACTCCAGCGGGATTCCGAGAACAATGGAAGAGTTCCGAAGCATTTTTAAACGTCTGCAGAATTCCGAGAACAATGTAAGAATTCCGAAGCATTTTTAAACGTCAGCGGAATTCCAAGAACAATGGAAGAGTTCCGAAGAATTTTTAAATGTCAGCGAATTTCGAGAACCATGGAAGAGTTCTGAAGGATTTTTAAACATCAGCAGAATTCCGTGAACATTGGAAGAGTTCCGAAGCATTTTTAAACTTCAGTGGAATTCTGAGAACAATGGAAGAGTTATGTAGCATTTTTAAACTTCAGAAGAATTCCAGTAACAATGGAAGAGTTTCAAAGCAATTTTAAACTTCAGCAGAATTTCGAGAACAATGGAAGAGTTCTGAAGCATTTTTAAACATCAGCAGAATTTCCAGAATAATGGAAGAGTTCCGAAGCATTTTTAAACGTCTGCAGAATTAAGAGAACAATGGAAGAGTTCCGAAGGATTTTTAAATGTCAGCAGAATTCCCAGAACAATGGAGAGTTCCAAAGGATTTTTAAACGTCAGCGGAATTCCGAGAACAATGGAAGAGTTCAGAAGCATTTTTAAACTTCGGCGGATTTCCGAGAACAATGGAAGTGTTCAGAAGCATTTTTAAACTTCAGCGTAATTCTGAGAACAATGGAAGGGTACAGAAGCATTTTTAAACTTCAGCAGAATTCCGAAAACAACGCAGGAGTTGCAATGCATTTTTAAACGTCAGCAGAATTCCGAGAAAAATGGAAGAGTTCCGAAGCATTTTTAAATGTCAGGAGAATTTCGAGAACAATGGAAGAGTTCCAAAGCATTTTTAAACTTCAGTGGAATTCTGAGAACAATGGAAGAGTTCCGTAGCATTTTTAAACTTCAGAAGAATTCCAGGAACAATGGAAGAGTTCCGAAGCATTTTCAAACGTCAGCAGAATTCCTTGAACAATGAAAGAGTTCGCAAGCATTTTTAAACGTCAGCAGTATTCCGGGAACAATGGAACAGTTCCGAAGAATTTTGAAACGTCAGTGGAATTCCTTGAACAATGAAAGAGATCAGAAGCATTTTTAAACTTCAAAAGAATTCCGGGAACAATGGAAGAGTTCCGAAGCATTTTTAAATGTCAGCAGAATTCCGAGAACAATGGAAGAGTACCGAAGCATTTTTAAACATCAGCAGAATTCTGGGAACAATGGAAGAGTTCCGAAGCATTTTTAAACTTCAGCGGAATTCCGAGAACAATGGATGAGTTCCGAAGCATTTTTAAACATCAGCAGAATTCCGGGAACAATGGAAGAGTTCTGAAGCATTTTTAAATGTCAGCAGAATTCTGAGAACAATGGAAGAGTTCCGAAGCATTTTTAAACATCAGCAGAATTCTGGGAAAAATGGAAGAGTTCCGAAGCATTTTTAAACTTCAGCGGAATTCCGAGAACAATGGATGAGTTTCGAAGCATTTTTAAACATCAGCAGAATTCCGGGAACAATGGAAGAGTTCCGAAGCATTTTTAAACTTCAGAAGAATTCCAGGAACAATGGAAGAGTTCCAAAGCATTTTGAAACTTCAGAAGAATTCCAGGAACAATGGAAGAGTTCCGAAGCATTTTTAAACTTCAGCGGATTTCCGAGAACAATGGAAGTGTTCCGAAGTATTTTTAAACGCCAGCGGGATTTCGAGAACAATGGAAGTGTTCCGAAGTATTTTTAAATGCCAGCGGGATTTCGAGAACAATGGAAGAGTTCCGAAGCATTTTTAAACTTCAGCGGAATTCCGAGAACAATGGATGAGTTTCGAAGCATTTTTAAACATCAGCAGAATTCCGGGAACAATGGAAGAGTTCCGAAGCATTTTTAAACTTCAGAAGAATTCCAGGAACAATGGAAGAGTTCCAAAGCATTTTTAAACTTCAGAAAAATTCCAGGAACAATGTAAGAGTTCCGAAGCATTTTTAAACTTCGGCGGATTTCCGAGAACAATGGAAGTGTTCCGAAGTATTTTTAAACTCCAGCGGGATTCCGAGAACAATGGAAGAGTTCCGAAGCATTTTTAAACGTCTGCAGAATTCCGAAAACAATGGAAGAATTCCGAAGCATTTTTAAACGTCAGCGGAATTCCAAGAACAATGGAAGAGTTCGGAAGAATTTTTAAATGTCAGCGAATTTCGAGAACCATGGAAGAGTTCTGAAGGATTTTTAAACATCAGCGGAATTCCGTCAACATTGGAAGAGTTCCGAAGCATTTTTAAACTTCAGAAGAATTCCAGGAACAATGGAAGAGTTCCAAAGCATTTTGAAACTTCAGAAGAATTCCAGGAACAAAGGAAGAGTTCCGAAGCATTTTTAAACTTCAGCGGATTTCCGAGAACAATGGAAGTGTTCCGAAGTATTTTTAAACGCCAGCGGGATTCCGAGAACAATGGAAGAGTTCCGAAGCATTTTTAAACTTCAGAAGAATTCCAGGAACAATGGAAGAGTTCCAAAGCATTTTGAAACTTCAGAAGAATTCCAGGAACAATGGAAGAGTTCCGAAGCATTTTTAAACTTCGGCGGAGTTCCGAGAACAATGGAAGTTTTCCGAAGTATTTTTAAACGCCAGCGGGATTCCGAGAACAATGGAAGAGTTCCGAAGCATTTTTAAACGTCTGCAGAATTCCGAGAACAATGGAAGAGTTCCGTAGCATTGTTAAACTTCAGAAGAATTCCAGGAACAATGGAAGAGTTCCGAAGCATTTTTAAACGTCAGCAGAATTCCTTGAACAATGAAAGAGTTCGGAAGCATTTTTAAACGTCAGCAGAATTCCGGGAACAATGGAACAGTTCCGAATAATTTTTAAACGTCAGTGGAATTCCTTGAACAATGAAAGAGATCAGAAGCATTGTTAAACTTCAGAAGAATTCCAGGAACAATGGAAGAGTTCCGAAGCATTTTTAAACGTCAGCAGAATTCCTTGAACAATGAAAGAGTTCGGAAGCATTTTTAAACGTCAGCAGAATTCCGGGAACAATGGAACAGTTCCGAAGAATTTTTAAACGTCAGTGGAATTCCTTGAACAATGAAAGAGATCAGAAGCATTTTTAAAAGTTTGCAGAATTCCGAGAAAAATGGAAGAGTTCCGAAGCATTTTTAAATGTCAGCAGAATTTCGAGAACAATGGAAGAGTGCTGAAGCATTTTTAAACTTCAGTGGAATTCTGAGAACAATGGAAGAGTTCCGTAGCATTTTTAAACTTCAGAAGAATTCCAGGAACAATGGAAGAGTTCCGAAGCATTTTCAAACGTCAGCAGAATTCCTTGAACAATGAAAGAGTTCGGAAGCATTTTTAAACGTCAGCAGTATTCCGGGAACAATGGAACAGTTCCGAAGAATTTTTAAACGTCAGTGGAATCCCTTGAACAATGAAAGAGATCAGAAGCATTTTTAAACTTCAAAAGAATTCCGGGAACAATGGAAGAGTTCCGAAGCATTTTTAAATGTCAGCAGAATTCCGAGAACAATGGAAGAGTACCGAAGCATTTTTAAACATCAGCAGAATTCTGGGAACAATGGAAGAGTTCCGAAGCATTTTTAAACTTTAGCGGAATTCCGAGAACAATGGATGAGTTCGGAAGCATTTTTAAACGTCAGCAGAATTCCGGGAACAATGGAACAGTTCCGAAGAATTTTTCAACGTCAGTGGAATTCCTTGAACAATGAAAGAGATCAGAAGCATTTTTAAACTTCAAAAGAATTCCGGGAACAATGGAAGAGTTCCGAAGCATTTTTAAATGTCAGCAGAATTCCGAGAACAATGGAAGAGTTCCGAAGCATTTTTAAACTTCAGCAGAATTCCGAGAACAATGGAAGAGTTCCGAAGCATTTTTAAACATCAGCAGAATTCCGGGAACAATGGAAGAGTTCTGAAGCATTTTTAAACTTCAGAAGAATTCCAGGAACAATGGAAGAGTTCCAAAGCATTTTTAAACTTCAGAAGAATTCCAGGAACAATGGAAGAGTTCCAAAGCATTTTTAAACTTCGGCGGATTTCCAATAACAATGGAAGTGTTCCGAAGTATTTTTAAACGCCAGCGTAATTCCGAGAACAGTGGAAGAGTTCCGAAGGATTATTAAATGTCAGCTGAATTCTGAGAACAATGGAAGAGTTCCGAAGCATTTTTAAACGTCAGCGGAATTCCTTGAACAATGAAAGAGATCGGAAGCATTTTTAAACGTCAGCAGAATTTCGGGTACAATGGAAGAGTTCCGAAGCATTTTTAAACGTCTGCAGAATTCCGAGAACAATGGAAGAATTCCGAAGCATTTTTAAACGTCAGCGGAATTCCGAGAACAATGGAAGAGTTCCGAAGAATTTTTAAATGTCAGCGAATTTCGAGAACCATGGAAGAGTTCCGAAGGATTTTTAAACATCAGCGGAATTCCGTGAACATTTTAAGAGTTCCGAAGCATTTTTAAACTTCAGTGGAATTCTGAGAACAATGGAAGAGTTATGTAGCATTTTTAAACTTCAGAAGAATTCCAGTAACAATGGAAGAGTTTCAAAGCAATTTTAAACTTCAGCAGAATTCCGAGAACAATGGAAGAGTTCTGAAGCATTTTTAAACATCAGCAGAATTTCCAGAATAATGGAAGAGTTCCGAAGCATTTTTAAACGTCTGCAGAATTCCGAGAACAATGGAACAGTTCAGAAGCATTTTTAAACTCCGGCGGATTTCTGAGAACAATGGAAGTGTTCAGAAGCATTTTTAAACTTCAGCGTAATTCTGAGAACAATGGAAGGGTTCAGAAGCATTTTTAAACTTCAGCAGAATTCCGAAAACAATGCAAGAGTTGCAATGCATTTTTAAACGCCAGCAGAATTCCGAGAAAAATGGAAGAGTTCCGAAGCATTTTTAAATGTCAGCAGAATTTCGAGAACAATGGAAGAGTTCCGAAGCATTTTTAAACTTCAGTGGAATTCTGAGAACAATGGAAGAGTTCCGTAGCATTTTTAAACTTCAGAAGAATTCCAGGAACAATGGAAGAGTTCCGAAGCATTTTCAAATGTCAGCAGAATTCCTTGAACAATGAAAGAGTTTCGAAGCATTTTTAAACGTCAGCAGAATTCTGGGAACAATGGAAGAGTTCCGAAGCATTTTTAAACTTTAGCGGAATTCCGAGAACAATGGATGAGTTCCGAAGCATTTTTAAACATCAGCAGAATTCCGGGAACAATGGAAGAGTTCCGAAGTATTTTTAAATGTCAGCAGAATCCCGAGAACAATGGAAGAGTTCCGAAGCATTTTTAAACATCAGCAGAATTCTGGGAACAATGGAAGAGTTCCGAAGCATTTTTAAACTTTAGCGGAATTCCGAGAACAATGGATGAGTTCCGAAGCATTTTTAAACATCAGCAGAATTCCGGGAACAATGGAAGAGTTCCGAAGCATTTTTAAACTTCAGAAGAATTCCAGGAACAATGGAAGAGTTCCAAAGCATTTTGAAACTTCAGAAGAATTCCAGGAACAATGGAAGAGTTCCGAAGCATTTTTAAACTTCAGCGGATTTCCGAGAACAATGGAAGAGTTCCGAAGCATTTTTAAACTTCAGCGGAATTCCGAGAACAATGGATGAGTTTCGAAGCATTTTTAAACATCAGCAGAATTCCGGGAACAATGGAAGAGTTCCGAAGCATTTTTAAACTTCAGAAGAATTCCAGGAACAATGGAAGAGTTCCAAAGCATTTTTAAACTTCAGAAGAATTCCAGGAACAATGGAAGAGTTCCGAAGCATTTTTAAACTTCGGCGGATTTCCGAGAACAATGCAAGTGTTCCGAAGTATTTTTAAACTCCAGCGGGATTCCGAGAACAATGGAAGAGTTCCGAAGCATTTTTAAACGTCTGCAGAATTCCGAGAACAATGTAAGAATTCCAAAGCATTTTTAAACGTCAGCGGAATTCCAAGAACAATGGAAGAGTTCCGAAGAATTTTTAAATGTCAGCGAATTTCGAGAACCATGGAAGAGTTCTGAAGGATTTTTAAACATCAGCGGAATTCCGTGAACATTGGAAGAGTTCCGAAGCATTTTTAAACTTCAGTGGAATTCTGAGAACAATGGAAGAGTTATGTAGCATTTTTAAACTTCAGAAGAATTCCAGTAACAATGGAAGAGTTTCAAAGCATTTTTAAACGTCTACAGAATTCCGAGAACAATGGAAGAGTTCCGAAGGATTTTTAAATGTCAGCAGAATTCCCAGAACAATGGAGAGTTCCAAAGGATTTTTAAACGTCAGCGGAATTCCGAGAACAATGGAAGAGTTCAGAAGCATTTTTAAACTTCGGCGGATTTCCGAGAACAATGGAAGTGTTCAGAAGCATTTTTAAACTTCAGCGTAATTCTGAGAACAATGGAAGGGTTCAGAAGCATTTTTAAACTTCAGCAGAATTCCGAAAACAACGCAGGAGTTGCAATGCATTTTTAAACGTCAGCAGAATTCCGAGAAAAATGGAAGAGTTCCGAAGCATTTTTAAATGTCAGCAGAATTTCGAGAACAATGGAAGAGTTCCAAAGCATTTTTAAACTTCAGTGGAATTCTGAGAACAATGGAAGAGTTCCGTAGCATTTTTAAACTTCAGAAGAATTCCAGGAACAATGGAAGAGTTCCGAAGCATTTTCAAACGTCAGCAGAATTCCTTGAACAATGAAAGAGTTCGGAAGCATTTTTAAACTTCAGCAGAATTCCGAAAACAACGCAGGAGTTGCAATGCATTTTTAAACGTCAGCAGAATTCCGAGAAAAATGGAAGAGTTCCGAAGCATTTTTAAATGTCAGCAGAATTTCGAGAACAATGGAAGAGTTCCAAAGCATTTTTAAACTTCAGTGGAATTCTGAGAACAATGGAAGAGTTCCGAAGCATTTTTAAACATCAGCAGAATTCTGGGAACAATGGAAGAGTTCCGAAGCATTTTTAAACTTTAGCGGAATTCCGAGAACAATGGATGAGTTCGGAAGCATTTTTAAACGTCAGCAGAATTCCGGGAACAATGGAACAGTTCCGAAGAATTTTTAAACGTCAGTGGAATTCCTTGAACAATGAAAGAGATCAGAAGCATTTTTAAACTTCAAAAGAATTCCGGGAACAATGGAAGAGTTCCGAAGCATTTTTAAATGTCAGCAGAATTCCGAGAACAATGGAAGAGTTCCGAAGCATTTTTAAACATCAGCAGAATTCTGGGAACAATGGAAGAGTTCCGAAGCATTTTTAAACTTCAGCGGAATTCCGAGAACAATGGATCAGTTCCGAAGCATTTTTAAACATCAGCAGAATTCCGGGAACAATGGAAGAGTTCCAAAGCATTTTTAAACTTCAGAAGAATTCCAGGAACAATGGAAGAGTTCCAAAGCATTTTTAAACTTCGGCGGATTTCCAATAACAATGGAAGTGTTCCGAAGTATTTTTAAACGCCAGCGTAATTCCGAGAACAGTGGAAGAGTTCCGAAGGATTATTAAATGTCAGCTGAATTCTGAGAACAATGGAAGAGTTCCGAAGCATTTTTAAACGTCAGCGGAATTCCTTGAACAATGAAAGAGATCGGAAGCATTTTTAAACGTCAGCAGAATTTCGGGTACAATGGAAAAGTTCCGAAGCATTTTTAAACGTCTGCAGAATTCCGAGAACAATGGAAGAATTCCGAAGCATTTTTAAACGTCAGCGGAATTCCGAGAACAATGGAAGAGTTCCGAAGAATTTTTAAATGTCAGCGAATTTCGAGAACCATGGAAGAGTTCCGAAGGATTTTTAAACATCAGCGGAATTCCGTGAACATTTTAAGAGTTCCGAAGCATTTTTAAACTTCAGTGGAATTCTGAGAACAATGGAAGAGTTATGTAGCATTTTTAAACTTCAGAAGAATTCCAGTAACAATGGAAGAGTTTCAAAGCAATTTTAAACTTCAGCAGAATTCCGAGAACAAGGGAAGAGTTCTGAAGCATTTTTAAACATCAGCAGAATTTCCAGAATAATGGAAGAGTTCCGAAGCATTTTTAAACGTCTGCAGAATTCCGAGAACAATGGAACAGTTCAGAAGCATTTTTAAACTCCGGCGGATTTCCGAGAACAATGGAAGTGTTCAGAAGCATTTTTAAACTTCAGCGTAATTCTGAGAACAATGGAAGGGTTCAGAAGCATTTTTAAACTTCAGCAGAATTCCGAAAACAATGCAAAAGTTGCAATGCATTTTTAAACGTCAGCAGAATTCCGAGAAAAATGGAAGAGTTCCGAAGCATTTTTAAATGTCAGCAGAATTTCGAGAACAATGGAAGAGTTCCGAAGCATTTTTAAACTTCAGTGGAATTCTGAGAACAATGGAAGAGTTCCGTAGCATTTTTAAACTTCAGAAGAATTCCAGGAACAATGGAAGAGTTCCGAAGCATTTTCAAATGTCAGCAGAATTCCTTGAACAATGAAAGAGTTCCGAAGCATTTTTAAACGTCAGCAGAATTCTGGGAACAATGGAAGAGTTCCGAAGCATTTTTAAACTTTAGCGGAATTCCGAGAACAATGGATGAGTTCCGAAGCATTTTTAAACATCAGCAGAATTCCGGGAACAATGGAACAGTTCCGAAGAATTTTTAAACGTCAGTGGAATTCCTTGAACAATGAAAGAGATCAGATGCATTTTTAAACTTCAAAAGAATTCCGGGAACAATGGAAGAGTTCCGAAGCATTTTTAAATGTCAGCAGAATCCCGAGAACAATGGAAGAGTTCCGAAGCATTTTTAAACATCAGCAGAATTCTGGGAACAATGGAAGAGTTCCGAAGCATTTTTAAACTTTAGCGGAATTCCGAGAACAATGGATGAGTTCCGAAGCATTTTTAAACATCAGCAGAATTCCGGGAACAATGGAAGAGTTCCGAAGCATTTTTAAACTTCAGAAGAATTCCAGGAACAATGGAAGAGTTCCAAAGCATTTTGAAACTTCAGAAGAATTCCAGGAACAATGGAAGAGTTCCGAAGCATTTTTAAACTTCAGCGGATTTCCGAGAACAATGGAAGAGTTCCGAAGCATTTTTAAACTTCAGCGGAATTCCGAGAACAATGGATGAGTTTCGAAGCATTTTTAAACATCAGCAGAATTCCGGGAACAATGGAAGAGTTCCGAAGCATTTTTAAACTTCAGAAGAATTCCAGGAACAATGGAAGAGTTCCAAAGCATTTTTAAACTTCAGAAGAATTCCAGGAACAATGGAAGAGTTCCGAAGCATTTTTAAACTTCGGCGGATTTCCGAGAACAATGGAAGTGTTCCGAAGTATTTTTAAACTCCAGCGGGATTCCGAGAACAATGGAAGAGTTCCGAAGCATTTTTAAACGTCTGCAGAATTCCGAGAACAATGTAAGAATTCCAAAGCATTTTTAAACGTCAGCGGAATTCCAAGAACAATGGAAGAGTTCCGAAGAATTTTTAAATGTCAGCGAATTTCGAGAACCATGGAAGAGTTCTGAAGGATTTTTAAACATCAGCGGAATTCCGTGAACATTGGAAGAGTTCCGAAGCATTTTTAAACTTCAGTGGAATTCTGAGAACAATGGAAGAGTTATGTAGCATTTTTAAACTTCAGAAGAATTCCAGTAACAATGGAAGAGTTTCAAAGCATTTTTAAACGTCTGCAGAATTCCGAGAACAATGGAAGAGTTCCGAAGGATTTTTAAATGTCAGCAGAATTCCCAGAACAATGGAGAGTACCAAAGGATTTTTAAACGTCAGCGGAATTCCGAGAACAATGGAAGAGTTCAGAAGCATTTTTAAACTTCGGCGGATTTCCGAGAACAATGGAAGTGTTCAGAAGCATTTTTAAACTTCAGCGTAATTCTGAGAACAATGGAAGGGTTCAGAAGCATTTTTAAACTTCAGCAGAATTCCGAAAACAACGCAGGAGTTGCAATGCATTTTTAAACGTCAGCAGAATTCCGAGAAAAATGGAAGAGTTCCGAAGCATTTTTAAATGTCAGCAGAATTTCGAGAACAATGGAAGAGTTCCAAAGCATTTTTAAACTTCAGTGGAATTCCAGGAACAATGGAAGAGTTCCGAAGCATTTTTAAACTTCAGCGGATTTCCGAGAACAATGGAAGTGTTCCGAAGTATTTTTAAACGCCAGCGGGATTCCGAGAACAATGGAAGAGTTCCGAAGCATTTTTAAACATTTGCAGAATTCCGAGAACAATGGAAGAGTTCCGTAGCATTTTTAAACTTCAGAAGAATTCCAGGAACAATGGAAGAGTTCCAAAGCATTTTGAAACTTCAGAAGAATTCCAGGAACAATGGAAGAGTTCCGAAGCATTTTTAAACTCCGGCGGAGTTCCGAGAACAATGGAAGTTTTCCGAAGTATTTTTAAACGCCAGCGGGATTCCGAGAACAATGGAAGAGTTCCGAAGCATTTTTAAACGTCTGCAGAATTCCGAGAACAATGGAAGAGTTCCGTAGCATTGTTAAACTTCAGAAGAATTCCAGGAACAATGGAAGAGTTCCGAAGCATTTTTAAACGTCAGCAGAATTCCTTGAACAATGAAAGAGTTCGGAAGCATTTTTAAACGTCAGCAGAATTCCGGGAACAATGGAACAGTTCCGAATAATTTTTAAACTTCAGTGGAATTCCTTGAACAATGAAAGAGATCAGAAGCATTTTTAAACTTCAAAAGAATTCCGGGAACAATGGAAGAGTTCCGAAGCATTTTTAAATGTCAGCAGAATTCCGAGAACAATGGAAGAGTTCCGAAGCATTTTTAAACATCAGCAGAATTCTGGGAACAATGGAAGAGTTCCGAAGCATTTTTAAACTTCAGCGGAATTCCGAGAACAATGGATGAGTTCCGAAGCATTTTTAAACATCAGCAGAATTCCGGGAACAATGGAAGAGTTCTGAAGCATTTTTAAACTTCAGAAGAATTCCAGGAACAATGGAAGAATTCCAAAGCATTTTTTAACTTCAGAAGAATTCCAGGAACAATGGAAGAGTTCCGAAGCATTTTTAAACTTCGGCGGATTTCCGAGAACAATGGAAGAGTTCCGAAGCATTTTTAAACGTCAGCGGAATTCCTTGAACAATGAAAGAGATCGGAAGCATTTTTAAACGTCAGCAGAATTTCGGGAACAAAGGAAGAGTTTCGAAGCATTTTTAAACATCTGCAGAATTCCGAGAACAATGGAAGAATTCCGAAGCATTTTTAAACGTCAGCGGAATTCCGAGAACAATTGAAGAGTTCCGAAGAATTTTTAAATGTCAGCGAATTTCGAGAACAATGGAAGAGTTCCGAAGGATTTTTAAACATCAGCAGAATTCCGTGAACATTGGAAGAGTTCTGAAGCATATTTAAACATCAGCAGAATTTCCAGATTAATGGAAGAGTTCCGAAGCATTTTTAAACGTCTGCAGAATTCCAAGAACAATGGAAGAGTTCCGAAGGATTTTTAAATGTCAGCAGAATTCCCAGAACAATGGAAGAGTTCAGAAGCATTTTTAAACTCTGGCGGATTTCCGAGAACAATGGAAGTGTTCAGAAGCATTTTTAAACTTCAGCGTAATTCTGAGAACAATGGAAGAGTTCCGAAGCATTTTTAAACGTTTGCAGAATTCCGAGAAAAATGGAAGAGTTCCGAAGCATTTTTAAATGTCAGCAGAATTTCGAGAACAATGGAAGAGTGCCGAAGCATTTTTAAACTTCAGTGGAATTCTGAGAACAATGGAAGAGTTCCGTAGCATTTTTAAACTTCAGAAGAATTCCAGGAACAATGGAAGAGTTCCAAAGCATTTTTAAACTTCGGCGGATTTCCAATAACAATGGAAGTGTTCCGAAGTATTTTTAAACGCCAGCGTAATTCCGAGAACAGTGGAAGAGTTCCGAAGGATTATTAAATGTCAGCTGAATTCTGAGAACAATGGAAGAGTTCCGAAGCATTTTTAAACGTCAGCGGAATTCCTTGAACAATGAAAGAGATCGGAAGCATTTTTAAACGTCAGCAGAATTTCGGGTACAATGGAAAAGTTCCGAAGCATTTTTAAACGTCTGCAGAATTCCGAGAACAATGGAAGAATTCCGAAGCATTTTTAAACGTCAGCGGAATTCCGAGAACAATGGAAGAGTTCCGAAGAATTTTTAAATGTCAGCGAATTTCGAGAACCATGGAAGAGTTCCGAAGGATTTTTAAACATCAGCGGAATTCCGTGAACATTTTAAGAGTTCCGAAGCATTTTTAAACTTCAGTGGAATTCTGAGAACAATGGAAGAGTTATGTAGCATTTTTAAACTTCAGAAGAATTCCAGTAACAATGGAAGAGTTTCAAAGCAATTTTAAACTTCAGCAGAATTCCGAGAACAAGGGAAGAGTTCTGAAGCATTTTTAAACATCAGCAGAATTTCCAGAATAATGGAAGAGTTCCGAAGCATTTTTAAACGTCTGCAGAATTCCGAGAACAATGGAACAGTTCAGAAGCATTTTTAAACTCCGGCGGATTTCCGAGAACAATGGAAGTGTTCAGAAGCATTTTTAAACTTCAGCGTAATTCTGAGAACAATGGAAGGGTTCAGAAGCATTTTTAAACTTCAGCAGAATTCCGAAAACAATGCAAAAGTTGCAATGCATTTTTAAACGTCAGCAGAATTCCGAGAAAAATGGAAGAGTTCCGAAGCATTTTTAAATGTCAGCAGAATTTCGAGAACAATGGAAGAGTTCCGAAGCATTTTTAAACTTCAGTGGAATTCTGAGAACAATGGAAGAGTTCCGTAGCATTTTTAAACTTCAGAAGAATTCCAGGAACAATGGAAGAGTTCCGAAGCATTTTCAAATGTCAGCAGAATTCCTTGAACAATGAAAGAGTTCCGAAGCATTTTTAAACGTCAGCAGAATTCTGGGAACAATGGAAGAGTTCCGAAGCATTTTTAAACTTTAGCGGAATTCCGAGAACAATGGATGAGTTCCGAAGCATTTTTAAACATCAGCAGAATTCCGGGAACAATGGAACAGTTCCGAAGAATTTTTAAACGTCAGTGGAATTCCTTGAACAATGAAAGAGATCAGATGCATTTTTAAACTTCAAAAGAATTCCGGGAACAATGGAAGAGTTCCGAAGCATTTTTAAATGTCAGCAGAATCCCGAGAACAATGGAAGAGTTCCGAAGCATTTTTAAACATCAGCAGAATTCTGGGAACAATGGAAGAGTTCCGAAGCATTTTTAAACTTTAGCGGAATTCCGAGAACAATGGATGAGTTCCGAAGCATTTTTAAACATCAGCAG
The DNA here is from genome assembly GCF_046119375.1 of Phyllobates terribilis. Classification (NCBI taxonomy): domain Eukaryota; kingdom Metazoa; phylum Chordata; class Amphibia; order Anura; family Dendrobatidae; genus Phyllobates; species Phyllobates terribilis. Next base: position 554,176,862 of record NW_027362762.1, read on the forward strand.
AATTCCGGGAACAATGGAAGAGTTCCGAAGCATTTTTAAACTTCAGAAGAATTCCAGGAACAATGGAAGAGTTCCAAAGCATTTTGAAACTTCAGAAGAATTCCAGGAACAATGGAAGAGTTCCGAAGCATTTTTAAACTTCAGCGGATTTCCGAGAACAATGGAAGAGTTCCGAAGCATTTTTAAACTTCAGCGGAATTCCGAGAACAATGGATGAGTTTCGAAGCATTTTTAAACATCAGCAGAATTCCGGGAACAATGGAAGAGTTCCGAAGCATTTTTAAACTTCAGAAGAATTCCAGGAACAATGGAAGAGTTCCAAAGCATTTTTAAACTTCAGAAGAATTCCAGGAACAATGGAAGAGTTCCGAAGCATTTTTAAACTTCGGCGGATTTCCGAGAACAATGGAAGTGTTCCGAAGTATTTTTAAACTCCAGCGGGATTCCGAGAACAATGGAAGAGTTCCGAAGCATTTTTAAACGTCTGCAGAATTCCGAGAACAATGTAAGAATTCCAAAGCATTTTTAAACGTCAGCGGAATTCCAAGAACAATGGAAGAGTTCCGAAGAATTTTTAAATGTCAGCGAATTTCGAGAACCATGGAAGAGTTCTGAAGGATTTTTAAACATCAGCGGAATTCCGTGAACATTGGAAGAGTTCCGAAGCATTTTTAAACTTCAGTGGAATTCTGAGAACAATGGAAGAGTTATGTAGCATTTTTAAACTTCAGAAGAATTCCAGTAACAATGGAAGAGTTTCAAAGCATTTTTAAACGTCTGCAGAATTCCGAGAACAATGGAAGAGTTCCGAAGGATTTTTAAATGTCAGCAGAATTCCCAGAACAATGGAGAGTACCAAAGGATTTTTAAACGTCAGCGGAATTCCGAGAACAATGGAAGAGTTCAGAAGCATTTTTAAACTTCGGCGGATTTCCGAGAACAATGGAAGTGTTCAGAAGCATTTTTAAACTTCAGCGTAATTCTGAGAACAATGGAAGGGTTCAGAAGCATTTTTAAACTTCAGCAGAATTCCGAAAACAACGCAGGAGTTGCAATGCATTTTTAAACGTCAGCAGAATTCCGAGAAAAATGGAAGAGTTCCGAAGCATTTTTAAATGTCAGCAGAATTTCGAGAACAATGGAAGAGTTCCAAAGCATTTTTAAACTTCAGTGGAATTCCAGGAACAATGGAAGAGTTCCGAAGCATTTTTAAACTTCAGCGGATTTCCGAGAACAATGGAAGTGTTCCGAAGTATTTTTAAACGCCAGCGGGATTCCGAGAACAATGGAAGAGTTCCGAAGCATTTTTAAACATTTGCAGAATTCCGAGAACAATGGAAGAGTTCCGTAGCATTTTTAAACTTCAGAAGAATTCCAGGAACAATGGAAGAGTTCCAAAGCATTTTGAAACTTCAGAAGAATTCCAGGAACAATGGAAGAGTTCCGAAGCATTTTTAAACTTCGGCGGAGTTCCGAGAACAATGGAAGTTTTCCGAAGTATTTTTAAACGCCAGCGGGATTCCGAGAACAATGGAAGAGTTCCGAAGCATTTTTAAACGTCTGCAGAATTCCGAGAACAATGGAAGAGTTCCGTAGCATTGTTAAACTTCAGAAGAATTCCAGGAACAATGGAAGAGTTCCGAAGCATTTTTAAACGTCAGCAGAATTCCTTGAACAATGAAAGAGTTCGGAAGCATTTTTAAACGTCAGCAGAATTCCGGGAACAATGGAACAGTTCCGAATAATTTTTAAACTTCAGTGGAATTCCTTGAACAATGAAAGAGATCAGAAGCATTTTTAAACTTCAAAAGAATTCCGGGAACAATGGAAGAGTTCCGAAGCATTTTTAAATGTCAGCAGAATTCCGAGAACAATGGAAGAGTTCCGAAGCATTTTTAAACATCAGCAGAATTCTGGGAACAATGGAAGAGTTCCGAAGCATTTTTAAACTTCAGCGGAATTCCGAGAACAATGGATGAGTTCCGAAGCATTTTTAAACATCAGCAGAATTCCGGGAACAATGGAAGAGTTCTGAAGCATTTTTAAACTTCAGAAGAATTCCAGGAACAATGGAAGAATTCCAAAGCATTTTTTAACTTCAGAAGAATTCCAGGAACAATGGAAGAGTTCCGAAGCATTTTTAAACTTCGGCGGATTTCCGAGAACAATGGAAGAGTTCCGAAGCATTTTTAAACGTCAGCGGAATTCCTTGAACAATGAAAGAGATCGGAAGCATTTTTAAACGTCAGCAGAATTTCGGGAACAAAGGAAGAGTTTCGAAGCATTTTTAAACATCTGCAGAATTCCGAGAACAATGGAAGAATTCCGAAGCATTTTTAAACGTCAGCGGAATTCCGAGAACAATTGAAGAGTTCCGAAGAATTTTTAAATGTCAGCGAATTTCGAGAACAATGGAAGAGTTCCGAAGGATTTTTAAACATCAGCAGAATTCCGTGAACATTGGAAGAGTTCTGAAGCATATTTAAACATCAGCAGAATTTCCAGATTAATGGAAGAGTTCCGAAGCATTTTTAAACGTCTGCAGAATTCCGAGAACAATGGAAGAGTTCCGAAGGATTTTTAAATGTCAGCAGAATTCCCAGAACAATGGAAGAGTTCAGAAGCATTTTTAAACTCTGGCGGATTTCCGAGAACAATGGAAGTGTTCAGAAGCATTTTTAAACTTCAGCGTAATTCTGAGAACAATGGAAGAGTTCCGAAGCATTTTTAAACGTTTGCAGAATTCCGAGAAAAATGGAAGAGTTCCGAAGCATTTTTAAATGTCAGCAGAATTTCGAGAACAATGGAAGAGTGCCGAAGCATTTTTAAACTTCAGTGGAATTCTGAGAACAATGGAAGAGTTCCGTAGCATTTTTAAACTTCAGAAGAATTCCAGGAACAATGGAAGAGTTCCGAAGCATTTTCAAACGTCAGCAGAATTCCTTGAACAATGAGAGAGTTCGGAAGCATTTTTAAACGTCAGCAGTATTCCGGGAACAATGGAACAGTTCCGAAGAATTTTTAAACGTCAGTGGAATTCCTTGAACAATGAAAGAGATCAGAAGCATTTTTAAACTTCAAAAGAATTCCGGGAACAATGGAAGAGTTCCGAAGCATTTTTAAATGTCAGCAGAATTCCGAGAACAATGGAAGAGTTCCGAAGCATTTTTAAACATCAGCAGAATTCTGGGAACAATGGAAGAGTTCCGAAGCATTTTTAAACTTCAGTGGAATTCTGAGAACAATGGAAGAGTTCCGTAGCATTTTTAAACGTCTGCAGAATTCCGAGAACAATGGAACAGTTCAGAAGCATTTTTAAACTCTGGCGGATTTCCGAGAACAATGGAAGTGTTCAGAAGCATTTTTAAACTTCAGTGGAATTCTGAGAACAATGGAAGAGTTATGTAGCATTTTTAAACATCAGCAGAATTTCCAGAATAATGGAAGAGTTCCGAAGCATTTTTAAACGTCTGCAGAATTCCGAGAACAATGGAACAGTTCAGAAGCATTTTTAAACTCCGGCGGATTTACGAGAACAATGGAAGTGTTCAGAAGCATTTTTAAACTTCAGCGTAATTCTGAGAACAATGGAAGGGTTCAGAAGCATTTTTAAACTTCAGCAGAATTCCGAAAACAATGCAAGAGTTGCAATGCATTTTTAAACGTCAGCAGAATTCCGAGAAAAATGGAAGAGTTCCGAAGCATTTTTAAATGTCAGCAGAATTTCGAGAACAATGGAAGAGTTCCGAAGCATTTTTAAACTTCAGTGGAATTCTGAGAACAATGGAAGAGTTCCGTAGCATTTTTAAACTTCAGAAGAATTCCAGGAACAATGGAAGAGTTCCGAAGCATTTTCAAATGTCAGCAGAATTCCTTGAACAATGAAAGAGTTCCGAAGCATTTTTAAACGTCAGCAGTATTCCGGGAACAATGGAACAGTTCCGAAGAATTTTTAAACGTCAGTGGAATTCCTTGAACAATGAAAGAGATCAGATGCATTTTTAAACTTCAAAAGAATTCCGGGAACAATGGAAGAGTTCCGAAGCATTTTTAAATGTCAGCAGAATCCCGAGAACAATGGAAGAGTTCCGAAGCATTTTTAAACATCAGCAGAATTCTGGGAACAATGGAAGAGTTCCGAAGCATTTTTAAACTTTAGCGGAATTCCGAGAACAATGGATGAGTTCCGAAGCATTTTTAAACATCAGCAGAATTCCGGGAACAATGGAAGAGTTCCGAAGCATTTTTAAACTTCAGAAGAATTCCAGGAACAATGGAAGAGTTCCAAAGCATTTTGAAACTTCAGAAGAATTCCAGGAACAATGGAAGAGTTCCGAAGCATTTTTAAACTTCAGCGGATTTCCGAGAACAATGGAAGAGTTCCGAAGCATTTTTAAACTTCAGCGGAATTCCGAGAACAATGGATGAGTTTCGAAGCATTTTTAAACATCAGCAGAATTCCGGGAACAATGGAAGAGTTCCGAAGCATTTTTAAACTTCAGAAGAATTCCAGGAACAATGGAAGAGTTCCAAAGCATTTTTAAACTTCAGAAGAATTCCAGGAACAATGGAAGAGTTCCGAAGCATTTTTAAACTTCGGCGGATTTCCGAGAACAATGGAAGTGTTCCGAAGTATTTTTAAACTCCAGCGGGATTCCGAGAACAATGGAAGAGTTCCGAAGCATTTTTAAACGTCTGCAGAATTCCGAGAACAATGTAAGAATTCCGAAGCATTTTTAAACGTCAGCGGAATTCCAAGAACAATGGAAGAGTTCCGAAGAATTTTTAAATGTCAGCGAATTTCGAGAACCATGGAAGAGTTCTGAAGGATTTTTAAACATCAGCGGAATTCCGTGAACATTGGAAGAGTTCCGAAGCATTTTTAAACTTCAGTGGAATTCTGAGAACAATGGAAGAGTTATGTAGCATTTTTAAACTTCAGAAGAATTCCAGTAACAATGGAAGAGTTTCAAAGCATTTTTAAACGTCTGCAGAATTCCGAGAACAATGGAAGAGTTCCGAAGGATTTTTAAATGTCAGCAGAATTCCCAGAACAATGGAGAGTTCCAAAGGATTTTTAAACGTCAGCGGAATTCCGAGAACAATGGAAGAGTTCAGAAGCATTTTTAAACTTCGGCGGATTTCCGAGAACAATGGAAGTGTTCAGAAGCATTTTTAAACTTCAGCGTAATTCTGAGAACAATGGAAGGGTTCAGAAGCATTTTTAAACTTCAGCAGAATTCCGAAAACAACGCAGGAGTTGCAATGCATTTTTAAACGTCAGCAGAATTCCGAGAAAAATGGAAGAGTTCCGAAGCATTTTTAAATGTCAGCAGAATTTCGAGAACAATGGAAGAGTTCCAAAGCATTTTTAAACTTCAGTGGAATTCTGAGAACAATGGAAGAGTTCCGTAGCATTTTTAAACTTCAGAAGAATTCCAGGAACAATGGAAGAGTTCCGAAGCATTTTCAAACGTCAGCAGCATTCCTTGAACAATGAAAGAGTTCGGAAGCATTTTTAAACGTCAGCAGTATTCCGGGAACAATGGAACAGTTCCGAAGAATTTTTAAACGTCAGTGGAATTCCTTGAACAATGAAAGAGATCAGAAGCATTTTTAAACTTCAAAAGAATTCCGGGAACAATGGAAGAGTTCCGAAGCATTTTTAAATGTCAGCAGAATTCCGAGAACAATGGAAGAGCACCGAAGCATTTTTAAACATCAGCAGAATTCTGGGAACAATGGAAGAGTTCCGAAGAATTTTTAAACTTCAGCGGAATTCCGAGAACAATGGATGAGTTCCGAAGCATTTTTAAACATCAGCAGAATTCCGGGAACAATGGAAGAGTTCTGAAGCATTTTTAAATGTCAGCAGAATTCTGAGAACAATGGAAGAGTTCCGAAGCATTTTTAAACATCAGCAGAATTCTGGGAACAATGGAAGAGTTCCGAAGCATTTTTAAACTTCAGCGGAATTCCGAGAACAATGGATGAGTTTCGAAGCATTTTTAAACATCAGCAGAATTCCGGGAACAATGGAAGAGTTCCGAAGCATTTTTAAACTTCAGAAGAATTCCAGGAACAATGGAAGAGTTCCAAAGCATTTTGAAACTTCAGAAGAATTCCAGGAACAATGGAAGAGTTCCGAAGCATTTTTAAACTTCAGCGGATTTCCGAGAACAATGGAAGTGTTCCGAAGTATTTTTAAACGCCAGCGGGATTTCGAGAACAATGGAAGTGTTCCGAAGTATTTTTAAACGCCAGCGGGATTTCGAGAACAATGGAAGAGTTCCGAAGCATTTTTAAACTTCAGCGGAATTCCGAGAACAATGGATGAGTTTCGAAGCATTTTTAAACATCAGCAGAATTCCGGGAACAATGGAAGAGTTCCGAAGCATTTTTAAACTTCAGAAGAATTCCAGGAACAATGGAAGAGTTCCAAAGCAATTTTAAACTTCAGAAAAATTCCAGGAACAATGTAAGAGTTCCGAAGCATTTTTAAACTTCGGCGGATTTCCGAGAACAATGCAAGTGTTCCGAAGTATTTTTAAACTCCAGCGGGATTCCGAGAACAATGGAAGAGTTCCGAAGCATTTTTAAACGTCTGCAGAATTCCGAGAACAATGGAAGAATTCCGAAGCATTTTTAAACGTCAGCGGAATTCCAAGAACAATGGAAGAGTTCGGAAGAATTTTTAAATGTCAGCGAATTTCGAGAACCATGGAAGAGTTCTGAAGGATTTTTAAACATCAGCGGAATTTCGTCAACATTGGAAGAGTTCCGAAGCATTTTTAAACTTCAGAAGAATTCCAGGAACAATGGAAGAGTTCCAAAGCATTTTGAAACTTCAGAAGAATTCCAGGAACAATGGAAGAGTTCCGAAGCATTTTTAAACTTCAGCGGATTTCCGAGAACAATGGAAGTGTTCCGAAGTATTTTTAAACGCCAGCGGGATTCCGAGAACAATGGAAGAGTTCCGAAGCATTTTTAAACATTTACAGAATTCCGAGAACAATGGAAGAGTTCCGTAGCATTTTTAAACTTCAGAAGAATTCCAGGAACAATGGAAGAGTTCCAAAGCATTTTGAAACTTCAGAAGAATTCCAGGAACAATGGAAGAGTTCCGAAGCATTTTTAAACTTCGGCGGAGTTCCGAGAACAATGGAAGTTTTCCGAAGTATTTTTAAACGCCAGCGGGATTCCGAGAACAATGGAAGAGTTCCGAAGCATTTTTAAACGTCTGCAGAATTCCGAGAACAATGGAAGAGTTCCGTAGCATTGTTAAACTTCAGAAGAATTCCAGGAACAATGGAAGAGTTCCGAAGCATTTTTAAACGTCAGCAGAATTCCTTGAACAATGAAAGAGTTCGGAAGCATTTTTAAACGTCAGCAGAATTCCGGGAACAATGGAACAGTTCCGAATAATTTTTAAACGTCAGTGGAATTCCTTGAACAATGAAAGAGATCAGAAGCATTTTTAAACTTCAAAAGAATTCCGGGAACAATGGAAGAGTTCCGAAGCATTTTTAAATGTCAGCAGAATTCCGAGAACAATGGAAGAGTTCCGAAGCATTTTTAAACATCAGCAGAATTCTGGGAACAATGGAAGAGTTCCGAAGCATTTTTAAACTTCAGCGGAATTCCGAGAACAATGGATGAGTTCCGAAGCATTTTTAAACATCAGCAGAATTCCGGGAACAATGGAAGAGTTCCGAAGCATTTTTAAACTTCAGAAGAATTCCAGGAACAATGGAAGAATTCCAAAGCATTTTTTAACTTCAGAAGAATTCCAGGAACAATGGAAGAGTTCCGAAGCATTTTTAAACTTCGGCGGATTTCCGAGAACAATGGAAGAGTTCCGAAGCATTTTTAAACGTCAGCGGAATTCCTTGAACAATGAAAGAGATCGGAAGCATTTTTAAACGTCAGCAGAATTTCGGGAACAAAGGAAGAGTTTCGAAGCATTTTTAAACATCTGCAGAATTCCGAGAACAATGGAAGAATTCCGAAGCATTTTTAAACGTCAGCGGAATTCCGAGAACAATGGAAGAGTTCCGAAGAATTTTTAAATGTCAGCGAATTTCGAGAACCATGGAAGAGTTCCGAAGGATTTTTAAACATCAGCAGAATTCCGTGAACATTGGAAGAGTTCTGAAGCATATTTAAACATCAGCAGAATTTCCAGAATAATGGAAGAGTTCCGAAGCATTTTTAAACGTCTGCAGAATTCCGAGAACAATGGAAGAGTTCCGAAGGATTTTTAAATGTCAGCAGAATTCCCAGAACAATGGAAGAGTTCAGAAGCATTTTTAAACTCTGGCGGATTTCCGAGAACAATGGAAGTGTTCAGAAGCATTTTTAAACTTCAGCGTAATTCTGAGAACAATGGAAGAGTTCCGAAGCATTTTTAAACGTTTGCAGAATTTCGAGAAAAATGGAAGAGTTCCGAAGCATTTTTAAATGTCAGCAGAATTTCGAGAACAATGGAAGAGTGCCGAAGCATTTTTAAACTTCAGTGGAATTCTGAGAACAATGGAAGAGTTCCGTAGCATTTTTAAACTTCAGAAGAATTCCAGGAACAATGGAAGAGTTCCGAAGCATTTTCAAACGTCAGCAGAATTCCTTGAACAATGAAAGAGTTCGGAAGCATTTTTAAACGTCAGCAGTATTCCGGGAACAATGGAACAGTTCCGAAGAATTTTTAAACGTCAGTGGAATTCCTTGAACAATGAAAGAGATCAGAAGCATTTTTAAACTTCAAAAGAATTCCGGGAACAATGGAAGAGTTCCGAAGCATTTTTAAATGTCAGCAGAATTCCGAGAACAATGGAAGAGTTCCGAAGCATTTTTAAACGTCAGCGGAATTCCTTGAACAATGAAAGAGATCGGAAGCATTTTTAAACGTCAGCAGAATTTCGGGAACAATGGAAGAGTTCCGAAGCATTTTTAAACGTCTGCAGAATTCCGAGAACAATGGAAGAATTCCGAAGCATTTTTAAACGTCAGCGGAATTCCGAGAACAATGGAAGAGTTCCGAAGAATTTTTAAATGTCAGCGAATTTCGAGAACCATGGAAGAGTTCCGAAGGATTTTTAAACATCAGCGGAATTCCGTGAACATTTTAAGAGTTCCGAAGCATTTTTAAACTTCAGTGGAATTCTGAGAACAATGGAAGAGTTATGTAGCATTTTTAAACTTCAGAAGAATTCCAGTAACAATGGAAGAGTTTCAAAGCAATTTTAAACTTCAGCAGAATTCCGAGAACAATGGAAGAGTTCTGAAGCATTTTTAAACATCAGCAGAATTTCCAGAATAATGGAAGAGTTCCGAAGCATTTTTAAACGTCTGCAGAATTCCGAGAACAATGGAACAGTTCAGAAGCATTTTTAAACTTCAGCGTAATTCTGAGAACAATGGAAGGGTTCAGAAGCATTTTTAAACTTCAGCAGAATTCCGAAAACAATGCAAGAGTTGCAATGCATTTTTAAACGTCAGCAGAATTCCGAGAAAAATGGAAGAGTTCCGAAGCATTTTTAAACTTCGGCGGATTTCCGAGAACAATGCAAGTGTTCCGAAGTATTTTTAAACTCCAGCGGGATTCCGAGAACAATGGAAGAGTTCCGAAGCATTTTTAAACGTCTGCAGAATTCCGAGAACAATGGAAGAATTCCGAAGCATTTTTAAACGTCAGCGGAATTCCAAGAACAATGGAAGAGTTCGGAAGAATTTTTAAATGTCAGCGAATTTCGAGAACCATGGAAGAGTTCTGAAGGATTTTTAAACATCAGCGGAATTTCGTCAACATTAGAAGAGTTCCGAAGCATTTTTAAACTTCAGAAGAATTCCAGGAACAATGGAAGAGTTCCAAAGCATTTTGAAACTTCAGAAGAATTCCAGGAACAATGGAAGAGTTCCGAAGCATTTTTAAACTTCAGCGGATTTCCGAGAACAATGGAAGTGTTCCGAAGTATTTTTAAACGCCAGCGGGATTCCGAGAACAATGGAAGAGTTCCGAAGCATTTTTAAACATTTACAGAATTCCGAGAACAATGGAAGAGTTCCGTAGCATTTTTAAACTTCAGAAGAATTCCAGGAACAATGGAAGAGTTCCAAAGCATTTTGAAACTTCAGAAGAATTCCAGGAACAATGGAAGAGTTCCGAAGCATTTTTAAACTTCGGCGGAGTTCCGAGAACAATGGAAGTTTTCCGAAGTATTTTTAAACGCCAGCGGGATTCCGAGAACAATGGAAGAGTTCCGAAGCATTTTTAAACGTCTGCAGAATTCCGAGAACAATGGAAGAATTCCGAAGCATTTTTAAACGTCAGCGGAATTCCAAGAACAATGGAAGAGTTCGGAAGAATTTTTAAATGTCAGCGAATTTCGAGAACCATGGAAGAGTTCTGAAGGATTTTTAAACATCAGCGGAATTTCGTCAACATTGGAAGAGTTCCGAAGCATTTTTAAACTTCAGAAGAATTCCAGGAACAATGGAAGAGTTCCAAAGCATTTTGAAACTTCAGAAGAATTCCAGGAACAATGGAAGAGTTCCGAAGCATTTTTAAACTTCAGCGGATTTCCGAGAACAATGGAAGTGTTCCGAAGTATTTTTAAACGCCAGCGGGATTCCGAGAACAATGGAAGAGTTCCGAAGCATTTTTAAACATTTACAGAATTCCGAGAACAATGGAAGAGTTCCGTAGCATTTTTAAACTTCAGAAGAATTCCAGGAACAATGGAAGAGTTCCAAAGCATTTTGAAACTTCAGAAGAATTCCAGGAACAATGGAAGAGTTCCGAAGCATTTTTAAACTTCGGCGGAGTTCCGAGAACAATGGAAGTTTTCCGAAGTATTTTTAAACGCCAGCGGGATTCCGAGAACAATGGAAGAGTTCCGAAGCATTTTTAAACGTCTGCAGAATTCCGAGAACAATGGAAAAGTTCCGTAGCATTGTTAAACTTCAGAAGAATTCCAGGAACAATGGAAGAGTTCCGAAGCATTTTTAAACGTCAGCAGAATTCCTTGAACAATGAAAGAGTTCGGAAGCATTTTTAAACGTCAGCAGAATTCCGGGAACAATGGAACAGTTCCGAATAATTTTTAAACGTCAGTGGAATTCCTTGAACAATGAAAGAGATCAGAAGCATTTTTAAACTTCAAAAGAATTCCGGGAACAATGGAAGAGTTCCGAAGCATTTTTAAATGTCAGCAGAATTCCGAGAACAATGGAAGAGTTCCGAAGCATTTTTAAACATCAGCAGAATTCTGGGAACAATGGAAGAGTTCCGAAGCATTTTTAAACTTCAGCGGAATTCCGAGAACAATGGATGAGTTCCGAAGCATTTTTAAACATCAGCAGAATTCCGGGAACAATGGAAGAGTTCCGAAGCATTTTTAAACTTCAGAAGAATTCCAGGAACAATGGAAGAATTCCAAAGCATTTTTTAACTTCAGAAGAATTCCAGGAACAATGGAAGAGTTCCGAAGCATTTTTAAACTTCGGCGGATTTCCGAGAACAATGGAAGAGTTCCGAAGCATTTTTAAACGTCAGCGGAATTCCTTGAACAATGAAAGAGATCGGAAGCATTTTTAAACGTCAGCAGAATTTCGGGAACAAAGGAAGAGTTTCGAAGCATTTTTAAACATCTGCAGAATTCCGAGAACAATGGAAGAATTCCGAAGCATTTTTAAACGTCAGCGGAATTCCGAGAACAATGGAAGAGTTCCGAAGAATTTTTAAATGTCAGCGAATTTCGAGAACCATGGAAGAGTTCCGAAGGATTTTTAAACATCAGCAGAATTCCGTGAACATTGGAAGAGTTCTGAAGCATATTTAAACATCAGCAGAATTTCCAGAATAATGGAAGAGTTCCGAAGCATTTTTAAACGTCTGCAGAATTCCGAGAACAATGGAAGAGTTCCGAAGGATTTTTAAATGTCAGCAGAATTCCCAGAACAATGGAAGAGTTCAGAAGCATTTTTAAACTCTGGCGGATTTCCGAGAACAATGGAAGTGTTCAGAAGCATTTTTAAACTTCAGCGTAATTCTGAGAACAATGGAAGAGTTCCGAAGCATTTTTAAACGTTTGCAGAATTTCGAGAAAAATGGAAGAGTTCCGAAGCATTTTTAAATGTCAGCAGAATTTCGAGAACAATGGAAGAGTGCCGAAGCATTTTTAAACTTCAGTGGAATTCTGAGAACAATGGAAGAGTTCCGTAGCATTTTTAAACTTCAGAAGAATTCCAGGAACAATGGAAGAGTTCCGAAGCATTTTCAAACGTCAGCAGAATTCCTTGAACAATGAAAGAGTTCGGAAGCATTTTTAAACGTCAGCAGTATTCCGGGAACAATGGAACAGTTCCGAAGAATTTTTAAACGTCAGTGGAATTCCTTGAACAATGAAAGAGATCAGAAGCATTTTTAAACTTCAAAAGAATTCCGGGAACAATGGAAGAGTTCCGAAGCATTTTTAAATGTCAGCAGAATTCCGAGAACAATGGAAGAGTTCCGAAGCATTTTTAAACGTCAGCGGAATTCCTTGAACAATGAAAGAGATCGGAAGCATTTTTAAACGTCAGCAGAATTTCGGGAACAATGGAAGAGTTCCGAAGCATTTTTAAACGTCTGCAGAATTCCGAGAACAATGGAAGAATTCCGAAGCATTTTTAAACGTCAGCGGAATTCCGAGAACAATGGAAGAGTTCCGAAGAATTTTTAAATGTCAGCGAATTTCGAGAACCATGGAAGAGTTCCGAAGGATTTTTAAACATCAGCGGAATTCCGTGAACATTTTAAGAGTTCCGAAGCATTTTTAAACTTCAGTGGAATTCTGAGAACAATGGAAGAGTTATGTAGCATTTTTAAACTTCAGAAGAATTCCAGTAACAATGGAAGAGTTTCAAAGCAATTTTAAACTTCAGCAGAATTCCGAGAACAATGGAAGAGTTCTGAAGCATTTTTAAACATCAGCAGAATTTCCAGAATAATGGAAGAGTTCCGAAGCATTTTTAAACGTCTGCAGAATTCCGAGAACAATGGAACAGTTCAGAAGCATTTTTAAACTTCAGCGTAATTCTGAGAACAATGGAAGGGTTCAGAAGCATTTTTAAACTTCAGCAGAATTCCAAAAACAATGCAAGAGTTGCAATGCATTTTTAAACGTCAGCAGAATTCCGAGAAAAATGGAAGAGTTCCGAAGCATTTTTAAATGTCAGCAGAATTTCGAGAACAATGGAAGAGTTCCGAAGCATTTTTAAACTTCAGTGGAATTCTGAGAACAATGGAAGAGTTCCGTAGCATTTTTAAACTTCAGAAGAATTCCAGGAACAATGGAAGAGTTCCGAAGCATTTTCAAATGTCAGCAGAATTCCTTGAACAATGAAAGAGTTCCGAAGCATTTTTAAACGTCAGCAGTATTCCGGGAACAATGGAACAGTTCCGAAGAATTTTTAAACGTCAGTGGAATTCCTTGAACAATGAAAGAGATCAGAAGCATTTTTAAACTTCAAAAGAATTCCGGGAACAATGGAAGAGTTCCGAAGCATTTTTAAATGTCAGCAGAATCCCGAGAACAATGGAAGAGTTCCGAAGCATTTTTAAACATCAGCAGAATTCTGGGAACAATGGAAGAGTTCCGAAGCATTTTTAAACTTTAGCGGAATTCCGAGAACAATGGATGAGTTCCGAAGCATTTTTAAACATCAGCAGAATTCCGGGAACAATGGAAGAGTTCCGAAGCATTTTTAAACTTCAGAAGAATTCCAGGATCAATGGAAGAGTTCCAAAGCATTTTGAAACTTCAGAAGAATTCCAGGAACAATGGAAGAGTTCCGAAGCATTTTTAAACTTCAGCGGATTTCCGAGAACAATGGAAGAGTTCCGAAGCATTTTTAAACTTCAGCGGAATTCCGAGAACAATGGATGAGTTTCAAAGTATTTTTAAACATCAGCAGAATTCCGGGAACAATGGAAGAGTTCCGAAGCATTTTTAAACTTCAGAAGAATTCCAGGAACAATGGAAGAGTTCCAAAGCATTTTTAAACTTCAGAAGAATTCCAGGAACAATGGAAGAGTTCCGAAGCATTTTTAAACTTCGGCGGATTTCCGAGAACAATGGAAGTGTTCCGAAGTATTTTTAAACTCCAGCGGGATTCCGAGAACAATGGAAGAGTTCCGAAGCATTTTTAAACGTCTGCAGAATTCCGAGAACAATGTAAGAATTCCGAAGCATTTTTAAACGTCAGCGGAATTCCAAGAACAATGGAAGAGTTCCGAAGAATTTTTAAATGTCAGCGAATTTCGAGAACCATGGAAGAGTTCTGAAGGATTTTTAAACATCAGCGGAATTCCGTGAACATTGGAAGAGTTCCGAAGCATTTTTAAACTTCAGTGGAATTCTGAGAACAATGGAAGAGTTATGTAGCATTTTTAAACTTCAGAAGAATTCCAGTAACAATGGAAGAGTTTCAAAGCAATTTTAAACTTCAGCAGAATTCCGAGAACAATGGAAGAGTTCTGAAGCATTTTTAAACATCAGCAGAATTTCCAGAATAATGGAAGAGTTCCGAAGCATTTTTAAACGTCTGCAGAATTCCGAGAACAATGGAAGAGTTCCGAAGGATTTTTAAATGTCAGCAGAATTCCCAGAACAATGGAGAGTTCCAAAGGATTTTTAAACGTCAGCGGAATTCCGAGAACAATGGAAGAGTTCAGAAGCATTTTTAAACTTCGGCGGATTTCCGAGAACAATGGAAGTGTTCAGAAGCATTTTTAAACTTCAGCGTAATTCTGAGAACAATGGAAGGGTTCAGAAGCATTTTTAAACTTCAGCAGAATTCCGAAAACAATGCAGGAGTTGCAATGCATTTTTAAACGTCAGCAGAATTCTGAGAAAAATGTAAGAGTTCCGAAGCATTTTTAAATGTCAGCAGAATTTCGAGAACAATGGAAGAGTTCCAAAGCATTTTTAAACTTCAGTGGAATTCTGAGAACAATGGAAGAGTTCCGTAGCATTTTTAAACTTCAGAAGAATTCCAGGAACAATGGAAGAGTTCCGAAGCATTTTCAAACGTCAGCAGAATTCCTTGAACAATGAAAGAGTTCGGAAGCATTTTTAAACGTCAGCAGTATTCCGGGAACAATGGAACAGTTCCGAAGAATTTTTAAACGTCAGTGGAATTCCTTGAACATTGAAAGAGATCAGAAGCATTTTTAAACTTCAAAAGAATTCCGGGAACAATGGAAGAGTTCCGAAGCATTTTTAAATGTCAGCAGAATTCCGAGAACAATGGAAGAGTACCGAAGCATTTTTAAACATCAGCAGAATTCTGGGAACAATGGAAGAGTTCCGAAGCATTTTTAAACTTTAGCGGAATTCCGAGAACAATGGATGAGTTCCGAAGCATTTTTAAACATCAGCAGAATTCCGGGAGCAATGGAAGAGTTCTGAAGCATTTTTAAATGTCAGCAGAATTCTGAGAACAATGGAAGAGTTCCGAAGCATTTTTAAACATCAGCAGAATTCTGGGAACAATGGAAGAGTTCCGCAGCATTTTTAAACTTCAGCGGAATTCCGAGAACAATGGAAGAGTTCCGAAGCATTTTTAAACTTCAGAAGAATTCCAGGAACAATGGAAGAGTTCCAAAGCATTTTTAAACTACAACGAATTCCAGGAACAATGGAAGAGTTCCAAAGCATTTTGAAACTTCAGAAAAATTCCAGGAACAATGTAAGAGTTCCGAAGCATTTTTAAACTTCGGCGGATTTCCGAGAACAATGCAAGTGTTCCGAAGTATTTTTAAACTCCAGCGGGATTCCGAGAACAATGGAAGAGTTCCGAAGCATTTTTAAACGTCTGCAGAATTCCGAGAACAATGGAAGAATTCCGAAGCATTTTTAAACGTCAGCGGAATTCCAAGAACAATGGAAGAGTTCGGAAGAATTTTTAAATGTCAGCGAATTTCGAGAACCATGGAAGAGTTCTGAAGGATTTTTAAACATCAGCGGAATTTCGTCAACATTGGAAGAGTTCCGAAGCATTTTTAAACTTCAGAAGAATTCCAGGAACAATGGAAGAGTTCCAAAGCATTTTGAAACTTCAGAAGAATTCCAGGAACAATGGAAGAGTTCCGAAGCATTTTTAAACTTCAGCGGATTTCCGAGAACAATGGAAGTGTTCCGAAGTATTTTTAAACGCCAGCGGGATTCCGAGAACAATGGAAGAGTTCCGAAGCATTTTTAAACATATACAGAATTCCGAGAACAATGGAAGAGTTCCGTAGCATTTTTAAACTTCAGAAGAATTCCAGGAACAATGGAAGAGTTCCAAAGCATTTTGAAACTTCAGAAGAATTCCAGGAACAATGGAAGAGTTCCGAAGCATTTTTAAACTTCGGCGGAGTTCCGAGAACAATGGAAGTTTTCCGAAGTATTTTTAAACGCCAGCGGGATTCCGAGAACAATGGAAGAGTTCCGAAGCATTTTTAAACGTCTGCAGAATTCCGAGAACAATGGAAGAGTTCCGTAGCATTGTTAAACTTCAGAAGAATTCCAGGAACAATGGAAGAGTTCCGAAGCATTTTTAAACGTCAGCAGAATTCCTTGAACAATGAAAGAGTTCGGAAGCATTTTTAAACGTCAGCAGAATTCCGGGAACAATGGAACAGTTCCGAATAATTTTTAAACGTCAGTGGAATTCCTTGAACAATGAAAGAGATCAGAAGCATTTTTAAACTTCAAAAGAATTCCGGGAACAATGGAAGAGTTCCGAAGCATTTTTAAATGTCAGCAGAATTCCGAGAACAATGGAAGAGTTCCGAAGCATTTTTAAACATCAGCAGAATTCTGGGAACAATGGAAGAGTTCCAAAGCATTTTTAAACTTCAGCGGAATTCCGAGAACAATGGATGAGTTCCGAAGCATTTTTAAACATCAGCAGAATTCCGGGAACAATGGAAGAGTTCCGAAGCATTTTTAAACTTCAGAAGAATTCCAGGAACAATGGAAGATTTCCAAAGCATTTTTTAACTTCAGAAGAATTCCAGGAACAATGGAAGAGTTCCGAAGCATTTTTAAACTTCGGCGGATTTCCGAGAACAATGGAAGAGTTCCGAAGCATTTTTAAACGTCAGCGGAATTCCTTGAACAATGAAAGAGATCGGAAGCATTTTTAAACGTCAGCAGAATTTCGGGAACAAAGGAAGAGTTTCGAAGCATTTTTAAACATCTGCAGAATTCCGAGAACAATGGAAGAATTCCGAAGCATTTTTAAACGTCAGCGGAATTCCGAGAACAATGGAAGAGTTCCGAAGAATTTTTAAATGTCAGCGAATTTCGAGAACCATGGAAGAGTTCCGAAGGATTTTTAAACATCAGCAGAATTCCGTGAACATTGGAAGAGTTCTGAAGCATATTTAAACATCAGCAGAATTTCCAGAATAATGGAAGAGTTCCGAAGCATTTTTAAACGTCTGCAGAATTCCGAGAACAATGGAAGAGTTCCGAAGGATTTTTAAATGTCAGCAGAATTCCCAGAACAATGGAAGAGTTCAGAAGCATTTTTAAACTCTGGCGGATTTCCGAGAACAATGGAAGTGTTCAGAAGCATTTTTAAACTTCAGCGTAATTCTGAGAACAATGGAAGAGTTCCGAAGCATTTTTAAACGTTTGCAGAATTTCGAGAAAAATGGAAGAGTTCCGAAGCATTTTTAAATGTCAGCAGAATTTCGAGAACAATGGAAGAGTGCCGAAGCATTTTTAAACTTCAGTGGAATTCTGAGAACAATGGAAGAGTTCCGTAGCATTTTTAAACTTCAGAAGAATTCCAGGAACAATGGAAGAGTTCCGAAGCATTTTCAAACGTCAGCAGAATTCCTTGAACAATGAAAGAGTTCGGAAGCATTTTTAAACGTCAGCAGTATTCCGGGAACAATGGAACAGTTCCGAAGAATTTTTAAACGTCAGTGGAATTCCTTGAACAATGAAAGAGATCAGAAGCATTTTTAAACTTCAAAAGAATTCCGGGAACAATGGAAGAGTTCCGAAGCATTTTTAAATGTCAGCAGAATTCCGAGAACAATGGAAGAGTTCCGAAGCATTTTTAAACGTCAGCGGAATTCCTTGAACAATGAAAGAGATCGGAAGCATTTTTAAACGTCAGCAGAATTTCGGGAACAATGGAAGAGTTCCGAAGCATTTTTAAACGTCTGCAGAATTCCGAGAACAATGGAAGAATTCCGAAGCATTTTTAAACGTCAGCGGAATTCCGAGAACAATGGAAGAGTTCCGAAGAATTTTTAAATGTCACCGAATTTCGAGAACCATGGAAGAGTTCCGAAGGATTTTTAAACATCAGCGGAATTCCGTGAACATTTTAAGAGTTCCGAAGCATTTTTAAACTTCAGTGGAATTCTGAGAACAATGGAAGAGTTATGTAGCATTTTTAAACTTCAGAAGAATTCCAGTAACAATGGAAGAGTTTCAAAGCAATTTTAAACTTCAGCAGAATTCCGAGAACAATGGAAGAGTTCTGAAGCATTTTTAAACATCAGCAGAATTTCCAGAATAATGGAAGAGTTCCGAAGCATTTTTAAACGTCTGCAGAATTCCGAGAACAATGGAAGTGTTCAGAAGCATTTTTAAACTTCAGCGTAATTCTGAGAACAATGGAAGGGTTCAGAAGCATTTTTAAACTTCAACAGAATTCCGAAAACAATGCAAGAGTTGCAATGCATTTTTAAACGTCAGCAGAATTCCGAGAAAAATGGAAGAGTTCCGAAGCATTTTTAAATGTCAGCAGAATTTCGAGAACAATGGAAGAGTTCCGAAGCATTTTTAAACTTCAGTGGAATTCTGAGAACAATGGAAGAGTTCCGTAGCATTTTTAAACTTCAGAAGAATTCCAGGAACAATGGAAGAGTTCCGAAGCATTTTCAAATGTCAGCAGAATTCCTTGAACAATGAAAGAGTTCCGAAGCATTTTTAAACGTCAGCAGTATTCCGGGAACAATGGAACAGTTCCGAAGAATTTTTAAACGTCAGTGGAATTCCTTGAACAATGAAAGAGATCAGAAGCATTTTTAAACTTCAAAAGAATTCCGGGAACAATGGAAGAGTTCCGAAGCATTTTTAAATGTCAGCAGAATCCCGAGAACAATGGAAGAGTTCCGAAGCATTTTTAAACATCAGCAGAATTCTGGGAACAATGGAAGAGTTCCGAAGCATTTTTAAACTTTAGCGGAATTCCGAGAACAATGGATGAGTTCCGAAGCATTTTTAAACATCAGCAGAATTCCGGGAACAATGGAAGAGTTCCGAAGCATTTTTAAACTTCAGAAGAATTCCAGGATCAATGGAAGAGTTCCAAAGCATTTTGAAACTTCAGAAGAATTCCAGGAACAATGGAAGAGTTCCGAAGCATTTTTAAACTTCAGCGGATTTCCGAGAACAATGGAAGAGTTCCGAAGCATTTTTAAACTTCAGCGGAATTCCGAGAACAATGGATGAGTTTCGAAGTATTTTTAAACATCAGCAGAATTCCGGGAACAATGGAAGAGTTCCGAAGCATTTTTAAACTTCAGAAGAATTCCAGGAACAATGGAAGAGTTCCAAAGCATTTTTAAACTTCAGAAGAATTCCAGGAACAATGGAAGAGTTCCGAAGCATTTTTAAACTTCGGCAGATTTCCGAGAACAATGGAAGTGTTCCGAAGTATTTTTAAACTCCAGCGGGATTCCGAGAACAATGGAAGAGTTCCGAAGCATTTTTAAACGTCTGCAGAATTCCGAGAACAATGTAAGAATTCCGAAGCATTTTTAAACGTCAGCGGAATTCCAAGAACAATGGAAGAGTTCCGAAGAATTTTTAAATGTCAGCGAATTTCGAGAACCATGGAAGAGTTCTGAAGGATTTTTAAACATCAGCGGAATTCCGTGAACATTGGAAGAGTTCCGAAGCATTTTTAAACTTCAGTGGAATTCTGAGAACAATGGAAGAGTTATGTAGCATTTTTAAACTTCAGAAGAATTCCAGTAACAATGGAAGAGTTTCAAAGCAATTTTAAACTTCAGCAGAATTCCGAGAACAATGGAAGAGTTCTGAAGCATTTTTAAACATCAGCAGAATTTCCAGAATAATGGAAGAGTTCCGAAGCATTTTTAAACGTCTGCAGAATTCCGAGAACAATGGAAGAGTTCCGAAGGATTTTTAAATGTCAGCAGAATTCCCAGAACAATGGAGAGTTCCAAAGGATTTTTAAACGTCAGCGGAATTCCGAGAACAATGGAAGAGTTCAGAAGCATTTTTAAACTTCGGCGGATTTCCGAGAACAATGGAAGTGTTCAGAAGCATTTTTAAACTTCAGCGTAATTCTGAGAACAATGGAAGGGTTCAGAAGCATTTTTAAACTTCAGCAGAATTCCGAAAACAATGCAGGAGTTGCAATGCATTTTTAAACGTCAGCAGAATTCTGAGAAAAATGGAAGAGTTCCGAAGCATTTTTAAATGTCAGCAGAATTTCGAGAACAATGGAAGAGTTCCAAAGCATTTTTAAACTTCAGTGGAATTCTGAGAACAATGGAAGAGTTCCGTAGCATTTTTAAACTTCAGAAGAATTCCAGGAACAATGGAAGAGTTCCGAAGCATTTTCAAACGTCAGCAGAATTCCTTGAACAATGAAAGAGTTCGGAAGCATTTTTAAACGTCAGCAGTATTCCGGGAACAATGGAACAGTTCCGAAGAATTTTTAAACGTCAGTGGAATTCCTTGAACATTGAAAGAGATCAGAAGCATTTTTAAACTTCAAAAGAATTCCGGGAACAATGGAAGAGTTCCGAAGCATTTTTAAATGTCAGCAGAATTCCGAGAACAATGGAAGAGTACCGAAGCATTTTTAAACATCAGCAGAATTCTGGGAACAATGGAAGAGTTCCGAAGCATTTTTAAACTTTAGCGGAATTCCGAGAACAATGGATGAGTTCCGAAGCATTTTTAAACATCAGCAGAATTCCGGGAGCAATGGAAGAGTTCTGAAGCATTTTTAAATGTCAGCAGAATTCTGAGAACAATGGAAGAGTTCCGAAGCATTTTTAAACATCAGCAGAATTCTGGGAACAATGGAAGAGTTCCGAAGCATTTTTAAACTTCAGCGGAATTCCGAGAACAATGGAAGAGTTCCGAAGCATTTTTAAACTTCAGAAGAATTCCAGGAACAATGGAAGAGTTCCAAAGCATTTTTAAACTACAACGAATTCCAGGAACAATGGAAGAGTTCCAAAGCATTTTGAAACTTCAGAAGAATTCCAGGAACAATGGAAGAGTTCCGAAGCATTTTTAAACTTCAGCGGATTTCCAAGAACAATGGAAGTGTTCCGAAGTATTTTTAAACGCCAGCGGGATTTCGAGAACAATGGAAGAGTTCCGAAGCATTTTTAAACTTCAGCGGAATTCCGAGAACAATGGATGAGTTTCGAAGCATTTTTAAACATCAGCAGAATTCCGGGAACAATGGAAGAGTTCCGAAGCATTTTTAAACTTCAGAAGAATTCCAGGAACAATGGAAGAGTTCCAAAGCATTTTTAAACTTCAGAAGAATTCCAGGAACAATGTAAGAGTTCCGAAGCATTTTTAAACTTCGGCGGATTTCCGAGAACAATGGAAGTGTTCCGAAGTATTTTTAAACTCCAGCGGGATTCCGAGAACAATGGAAGAGTTCCGAAGCATTTTTAAACGTCTGCAGAATTCCGAGAACAATGGAAGAATTCCGAAGCATTTTTAAACATCAGCGGAATTCAAAGAACAATGGAAGAGTTCGGAAGAATTTTTAAATGTCAGCGAATTTCGAGAACCATGGAAGAGTTCTGAAGGATTTTTAAACATCAGCGGATTTCCGTGAACATTGGAAGAGTTCCGAAGCATTTTTAAACTTCAGAAGAATTCCAGGAACAATGGAAGAGTTCCAAAGCATTTTGAAACTTCAGAAGAATTCCAGGAACAATGGAAGAGTTCCGAAGCATTTTTAAACTTCAGCGGATTTCCGAGAACAATGGAAGTGTTCCGAAGTATTTTTAAACGCCAGCGGGATTCCGAGAACAATGGAAGAGTTCCGAAGCATTTTTAAACGTCTGCAGAATTCCGAGAACAATGGAAGAGTTCCGTAGCATTTTTAAACTTCAGAAGAATTCCAGGAACAATGGAAGAGTTCCAAAGCATTTTTAAACTTCAGAAGAATTCCAGGAACAATGGAAGAGTTCCGAAGCATTTTTAAACTTCAGCGGATTTCCGAGAACAATGGAAGTGTTCCGAAGTATTTTTAAACGCCAGCGGGATTCCGAGAACAATGGAAGAGTTCCGAAGCATTTTCAAACGCCAGCAGAATTCCTTGAACAATGAAAGAGTTCGGAAGCATTTTTAAACGTCAGCAGTATTCCGGGAACAATGGAACAGTTCCGAAGAATTTTTAAACGTCAGTGGAATTCCTTGAACAATGAAAGAGATCAGAAGCATTTTTAAACTTCAAAAGAATTCCGGGAACAATGGAAGAGTTCGGAAGCATTTTTAAATGTCAGCAGAATTCCGAGAACAATGGAAGAGTTCCGAAGCATTTTTAAACATCAGCAGAATTCTGGGAACAATGGAAGAGTTCCGAAGCATTTTTAAACTTTAGCGGAATTCCGAGAACAATGGATGAGTTCGGAAGCATTTTTAAACGTCAGCAGAATTCCGGGAACAATGGAACAGTTCCGAAGAATTTTTAAACGTCAGTGGAATTCCTTGAACAATGAAAGAGATCAGAAGCATTTTTAAACTTCAAAAGAATTCCGGGAACAATGGAAGAGTTCCGAAGCATTTTTAAATGTCAGCAGAATTCCGAGAACAATGGAAGAGTTCCGAAGCATTTTTAAACATCAGCAGAATTCTGGGAACAATGGAAGAGTTCCGAAGCATTTTTAAACTTCAGCGGAATTCCGAGAACAATGGATCAGTTCCGAAGCATTTTTAAACATCAGCAGAATTCCGGGAACAATGGAAGAGTTCCGAAGCATTTTTAAACTTCAGAAGAATTCCAGGAACAATGGAAGAGTTCCAAAGCATTTTTAAACTTCAGAAGAATTCCAGGAACAATGGAAGAGTTCCGAAGCATTTTTAAACTTCAGCGGATTTCCGAGAACAATGGAAGAGTTCCGAAGCATTTTTAAACTTCAGCGGAATTCCGAGAACAATGGATGAGTTTCGAAGCATTTTTAAACATCAGCAGAATTCCGGGAACAATGGAAGAGTTCCGAAGCATTTTTAAACTTCAGAAGAATTCCAGGAACAATGGAAGAGTTCCAAAGCATTTTTAAACTTCAGAAGAATTCCAGGAACAATGGAAGAGTTCCGAAGCATTTTTAAACTTCGGCGGATTTCCGAGAACAATGGAAGTGTTCCGAAGTATTTTTAAACTCCAGCGGGATTCCGAGAACAATGGAAGAGTTCCGAAGCATTTTTAAACGTCTGCAGAATTCCGAGAACAATGTAAGAATTCCGAAGCATTTTTAAACGTCAGCGGAATTCCAAGAACAATGGAAGAGTTCCGAAGAATTTTTAAATGTCAGCGAATTTCGAGAACCATGGAAGAGTTCTGAAGGATTTTTAAACATCAGCGGAATTCCGTGAACATTGGAAGAGTTCCGAAGCATTTTTAAACTTCAGTGGAATTCTGAGAACAATGGAAGAGTTATGTAGCATTTTTAAACTTCAGAAGAATTCCAGTAACAATGGAAGAGTTTCAAAGCAATTTTAAACTTCAGCAGAATTCCGAGAACAATGGAAGAGTTCTGAAGCATTTTTAAACATCAGCAGAATTTCCAGAATAATGGAAGAGTTCCGAAGCATTTTTAAACGTCTGCAGAATTCCGAGAACAATGGAAGAGTTCCGAAGGATTTTTAAATATCAGCAGAATTCCCAGAACAATGGAGAGTTCCAAAGGATTTTTAAACGTCAGCGGAATTCCGAGAACAATGGAAGAGTTCAGAAGCATTTTTAAACTTCGGCGGATTTCCGAGAACAATGGAAGTGTTCAGAAGCATTTTTAAACTTCAGCGTAATTCTGAGAACAATGGAAGGGTTCAGAAGCATTTTTAAACTTCAGCAGAATTCCGAAAACAACGCAGGAGTTGCAATGCATTTTTAAACGTCAGCAGAATTCCGAGAAAAATGGAAGAGTTCCGAAGCATTTTTAAATGTCAGCAGAATTTCGAGAACAATGGAAGAGTTCCAAAGCATTTTTAAACTTCATTGGAATTCTGAGAACAATGGAAGAGTTCCGTAGCATTTTTAAACTTCAGAAGAATTCCAGGAACAATGGAAGAGTTCCGAAGCATTTTCAAACGTCAGCAGAATTCCTTGAACAATGAAAGAGTTCGGAAGCATTTTTAAACGTCAGCAGTATTCCGGGAACAATGGAACAGTTCCGAAGAATTTTTAAACGTCAGTGGAATTCCTTGAACAATGAAAGAGATCAGAAGCATTTTTAAACTTCAAAAGAATTCCGGGAACAATGGAAGAGTTCCGAACTATTTTTACATGTCAGCAGAATTCCGAGAACAATGGAAGAGTTCCGAAGCATTTTTAAACATCAGCAGAATTCTGGGAACAATGGAAGAGTTCCGAAGCATTTTTAAACTTCAGCAGAATTCCGAGAACAATGGATGAGTTTCGAAGCATTTTTAAACATCAGCAGAATTCCGGGAACAATGGAAGAGTTCCGAAGCATTTTTAAACTTCAGAAGAATTCCAGGAACAATGGAAGAGTTCCAAAGCATTTTTAAACTTCAACGAATTCCAGGAACAATGGAAGAGTTCCAAAGCATTTTGAAACTTCAGAAGAATTCCAGGAACAATGGAAGAGTTCCGAAGCATTTTTAAACTTCAGCGGATTTCCGAGAACAATGGAAGTGTTCCGAAGTATTTTTAAACGCCAGCGGGATTCCGAGAACAATGGAAGAGTTCCGAAGCATTTTTAAACGTCTGCAGAATTGCGAGAACAATGGAAGAGTTCCGTAGCATTGTTAAACTTCAGAAGAATTCCAGGAACAATGGAAGAGTTCCGAAGCATTTTTAAACGTCACCAGAATTCCTTGAACAATGAAAGAGTTCGGAAGCATTTTTAAACGTCAGCAGAATTCCGGGAACAATGGAACAGTTCCGAATAATTTTTAAACGTCAGTGGAATTCCTTGAACAATGAAAGAGATCAGAAGCATTTTTAAACTTCAGAAGAATTCCAGGAACAATGGAAGAATTCCAAAGCATTTTTTAACTTCAGAAGAATTCCAGGAACAATGGAAGAGTTCCGAAGCATTTTTAAACATCAGAAAAATTCCGGGAGCAATGGAAGAGTTCCGAAGCATTTTTAAACATCAGCAGAATTCCGGGAACAATGGAAGAGTTCTGAAGCATTTTTAAATGTCAGCAGAATTCTGAGAACAATGGAAGAGTTCCGAAGCATTTTTAAACATCAGCAGAATTCTGGGAACAATGGAAGAGTTCCGAAGCATTTTTAAACTTCAGCGGAATTCCGAGAACAATGGATGAGTTTCGAAGCATTTTTAAACATCAGCAGAATTCCGGGAACAATGGAAGAGTTCCGAAGCATTTTTAAACTTCAGAAGAATTCCAGGAACAATGGAAGAGTTCCAAAGCATTTTTAAACTTCAGAAGAATTCCAGGAACAATGTAAGAGTTCCGAAGCATTTTTAAACTTCGGCGGATTTCCGAGAACAATGGAAGTGTTCCGAAGTATTTTTAAACTCCAGCGGGATTCCGAGAACAATGGAAGAGTTCCGAAGCATTTTTAAACGTCTGCAGAATTCCGAGAACAATGGAAGAATTCCGAAGCATTTTTAAACATCAGCGGAATTCAAAGAACAATGGAAGAGTTCGGAAGAATTTTTAAATGTCAGCGAATTTCGAGAACCATGGAAGAGTTCTGAAGGATTTTTAAACATCAGCGGATTTCCGTGAACATTGGAAGAGTTCCGAAGCATTTTTAAACTTCAGAAGAATTCCAGGAACAATGGAAGAGTTCCAAAGCATTTTGAAACTTCAGAAGAATTCCAGGAACAATGGAAGAGTTCCGAAGCATTTTTAAACTTCAGCGGATTTCCGAGAACAATGGAAGTGTTCCGAAGTATTTTTAAACGCCAGCGGGATTCCGAGAACAATGGAAGAGTTCCGAAGCATTTTTAAACGTCTGCAGAATTCCGAGAACAATGGAAGAGTTCCGTAGCATTTTTAAACTTCAGAAGAATTCCAGGAACAATGGAAGAGTTCCAAAGCATTTTTAAACTTCAGAAGAATTCCAGGAACAATGGAAGAGTTCCGAAGCATTTTTAAACTTCAGCGGATTTCCGAGAACAATGGAAGTGTTCCGAAGTATTTTTAAACGCCAGCGGGATTCCGAGAACAATGGAAGAGTTCCGAAGCATTTTCAAACGCCAGCAGAATTCCTTGAACAATGAAAGAGTTCGGAAGCATTTTTAAACGTCAGCAGTATTCCGGGAACAATGGAACAGTTCCGAAGAATTTTTAAACGTCAGTGGAATTCCTTGAACAATGAAAGAGATCAGAAGCATTTTTAAACTTCAAAAGAATTCCGGGAACAATGGAAGAGTTCGGAAGCATTTTTAAATGTCAGCAGAATTCCGAGAACAATGGAAGAGTTCCGAAGCATTTTTAAACATCAGCAGAATTCTGGGAACAATGGAAGAGTTCCGAAGCATTTTTAAACTTTAGCGGAATTCCGAGAACAATGGATGAGTTCGGAAGCATTTTTAAACGTCAGCAGAATTCCGGGAACAATGGAACAGTTCCGAAGAATTTTTAAACGTCAGTGGAATTCCTTGAACAATGAAAGAGATCAGAAGCATTTTTAAACTTCAAAAGAATTCCGGGAACAATGGAAGAGTTCCGAAGCATTTTTAAATGTCAGCAGAATTCCGAGAACAATGGAAGAGTTCCGAAGCATTTTTAAACATCAGCAGAATTCTGGGAACAATGGAAGAGTTCCGAAGCATTTTTAAACTTCAGCGGAATTCCGAGAACAATGGATCAGTTCCGAAGCATTTTTAAACATCAGCAGAATTCCGGGAACAATGGAAGAGTTCCGAAGCATTTTTAAACTTCAGAAGAATTCCAGGAACAATGGAAGAGTTCCAAAGCATTTTTAAACTTCAGAAGAATTCCAGGAACAATGGAAGAGTTCCGAAGCATTTTTAAACTTCAGCGGATTTCCGAGAACAATGGAAGAGTTCCGAAGCATTTTTAAACTTCAGCGGAATTCCGAGAACAATGGATGAGTTTCGAAGCATTTTTAAACATCAGCAGAATTCCGGGAACAATGGAAGAGTTCCGAAGCATTTTTAAACTTCAGAAGAATTCCAGGAACAATGGAAGAGTTCCAAAGCATTTTTAAACTTCAGAAGAATTCCAGGAACAATGGAAGAGTTCCGAAGCATTTTTAAACTTCGGCGGATTTCCGAGAACAATGGAAGTGTTCCGAAGTATTTTTAAACTCCAGCGGGATTCCGAGAACAATGGAAGAGTTCCGAAGCATTTTTAAACGTCTGCAGAATTCCGAGAACAATGGAAGAATTCCGAAGCATTTTTAAACATCAGCGGAATTCAAAGAACAATGGAAGAGTTCGGAAGAATTTTTAAATGTCAGCGAATTTCGAGAACCATGGAAGAGTTCTGAAGGATTTTTAAACATCAGCGGATTTCCGTGAACATTGGAAGAGTTCCGAAGCATTTTTAAACTTCAGAAGAATTCCAGGAACAATGGAAGAGTTCCAAAGCATTTTGAAACTTCAGAAGAATTCCAGGAACAATGGAAGAGTTCCGAAGCATTTTTAAACTTCAGCGGATTTCCGAGAACAATGGAAGTGTTCCGAAGTATTTTTAAACGCCAGCGGGATTCCGAGAACAATGGAAGAGTTCCGAAGCATTTTTAAACGTCTGCAGAATTCCGAGAACAATGGAAGAGTTCCGTAGCATTTTTAAACTTCAGAAGAATTCCAGGAACAATGGAAGAGTTCCAAAGCATTTTTAAACTTCAGAAGAATTCCAGGAACAATGGAAGAGTTCCGAAGCATTTTTAAACTTCAGCGGATTTCCGAGAACAATGGAAGTGTTCCGAAGTATTTTTAAACGCCAGCGGGATTCCGAGAACAATGGAAGAGTTCCGAAGCATTTTCAAACGCCAGCAGAATTCCTTGAACAATGAAAGAGTTCGGAAGCATTTTTAAACGTCAGCAGTATTCCGGGAACAATGGAACAGTTCCGAAGAATTTTTAAACGTCAGTGGAATTCCTTGAACAATGAAAGAGATCAGAAGCATTTTTAAACTTCAAAAGAATTCCGGGAACAATGGAAGAGTTCGGAAGCATTTTTAAATGTCAGCAGAATTCCGAGAACAATGGAAGAGTTCCGAAGCATTTTTAAACATCAGCAGAATTCTGGGAACAATGGAAGAGTTCCGAAGCATTTTTAAACTTTAGCGGAATTCCGAGAACAATGGATGAGTTCGGAAGCATTTTTAAACGTCAGCAGAATTCCGGGAACAATGGAACAGTTCCGAAGAATTTTTAAACGTCAGTGGAATTCCTTGAACAATGAAAGAGATCAGAAGCATTTTTAAACTTCAAAAGAATTCCGGGAACAATGGAAGAGTTCCGAAGCATTTTTAAATGTCAGCAGAATTCCGAGAACAATGGAAGAGTTCCGAAGCATTTTTAAACATCAGCAGAATTCTGGGAACAATGGAAGAGTTCCGAAGCATTTTTAAACTTCAGCGGAATTCCGAGAACAATGGATCAGTTCCGAAGCATTTTTAAACATCAGCAGAATTCCGGGAACAATGGAAGAGTTCCGAAGCATTTTTAAACTTCAGAAGAATTCCAGGAACAATGGAAGAGTTCCAAAGCATTTTTAAACTTCAGAAGAATTCCAGGAACAATGGAAGAGTTCCGAAGCATTTTTAAACTTCAGCGGATTTCCGAGAACAATGGAAGAGTTCCGAAGCATTTTTAAACTTCAGCGGAATTCCGAGAACAATGGATGAGTTTCGAAGCATTTTTAAACATCAGCAGAATTCCGGGAACAATGGAAGAGTTCCGAAGCATTTTTAAACTTCAGAAGAATTCCAGGAACAATGGAAGAGTTCCAAAGCATTTTTAAACTTCAGAAGAATTCCAGGAACAATGGAAGAGTTCCGAAGCATTTTTAAACTTCGGCGGATTTCCGAGAACAATGGAAGTGTTCCGAAGTATTTTTAAACTCCAGCGGGATTCCGAGAACAATGGAAGAGTTCCGAAGCATTTTTAAACGTCTGCAGAATTCCGAGAACAATGTAAGAATTCCGAAGCATTTTTAAACGTCAGCGGAATTCCAAGAACAATGGAAGAGTTCCGAAGAATTTTTAAATGTCAGCGAATTTCGAGAACCATGGAAGAGTTCTGAAGGATTTTTAAACATCAGCGGAATTCCGTGAACATTGGAAGAGTTCCGAAGCATTTTTAAACTTCAGTGGAATTCTGAGAACAATGGAAGAGTTATGTAGCATTTTTAAACTTCAGAAGAATTCCAGTAACAATGGAAGAGTTTCAAAGCAATTTTAAACTTCAGCAGAATTCCGAGAACAATGGAAGAGTTCTGAAGCATTTTTAAACATCAGCAGAATTTCCAGAATAATGGAAGAGTTCCGAAGCATTTTTAAACGTCTGCAGAATTCCGAGAACAATGGAAGAGTTCCGAAGGATTTTTAAATATCAGCAGAATTCCCAGAACAATGGAGAGTTCCAAAGGATTTTTAAACGTCAGCGGAATTCCGAGAACAATGGAAGAGTTCAGAAGCATTTTTAAACTTCGGCGGATTTCCGAGAACAATGGAAGTGTTCAGAAGCATTTTTAAACTTCAGCGTAATTCTGAGAACAATGGAAGGGTTCAGAAGCATTTTTAAACTTCAGCAGAATTCCGAAAACAACGCAGGAGTTGCAATGCATTTTTAAACGTCAGCAGAATTCCGAGAAAAATGGAAGAGTTCCGAAGCATTTTTAAATGTCAGCAGAATTTCGAGAACAATGGAAGAGTTCCAAAGCATTTTTAAACTTCATTGGAATTCTGAGAACAATGGAAGAGTTCCGTAGCATTTTTAAACTTCAGAAGAATTCCAGGAACAATGGAAGAGTTCCGAAGCATTTTCAAACGTCAGCAGAATTCCTTGAACAATGAAAGAGTTCGGAAGCATTTTTAAACGTCAGCAGTATTCCGGGAACAATGGAACAGTTCCGAAGAATTTTTAAACGTCAGTGGAATTCCTTGAACAATGAAAGAGATCAGAAGCATTTTTAAACTTCAAAAGAATTCCGGGAACAATGGAAGAGTTCCGAACTATTTTTACATGTCAGCAGAATTCCGAGAACAATGGAAGAGTTCCGAAGCATTTTTAAACATCAGAAGAATTCCGGGAGCAATGGAAGAGTTCCGAAGCATTTTTAAACATCAGCAGAATTCCGGGAACAATGGAAGAGTTCTGAAGCATTTTTAAATGTCAGCAGAATTCTGAGAACAATGGAAGAGTTCCGAAGCATTTTTAAACATCAGCAGAATTCTGGGAACAATGGAAGAGTTCCGAAGCATTTTTAAACTTCAGCAGAATTCCGAGAACAATGGATGAGTTTCGAAGCATTTTTAAACATCAGCAGAATTCCGGGAACAATGGAAGAGTTCCGAAGCATTTTTAAACTTCAGAAGAATTCCAGGAACAATGGAAGAGTTCCAAAGCATTTTTAAACTTCAACGAATTCCAGGAACAATGGAAGAGTTCCAAAGCATTTTGAAACTTCAGAAGAATTCCAGGAACAATGGAAGAGTTCCGAAGCATTTTTAAACTTCAGCGGATTTCCGAGAACAATGGAAGTGTTCCGAAGTATTTTTAAACGCCAGCGGGATTCCGAGAACAATGGAAGAGTTCCGAAGCATTTTTAAACGTCTGCAGAATTGCGAGAACAATGGAAGAGTTCCGTAGCATTGTTAAACTTCAGAAGAATTCCAGGAACAATGGAAGAGTTCCGAAGCATTTTTAAACGTCACCAGAATTCCTTGAACAATGAAAGAGTTCGGAAGCATTTTTAAACGTCAGCAGAATTCCGGGAACAATGGAACAGTTCCGAATAATTTTTAAACGTCAGTGGAATTCCTTGAACAATGAAAGAGATCAGAAGCATTTTTAAACTTCAGAAGAATTCCAGGAACAATGGAAGAATTCCAAAGCATTTTTTAACTTCAGAAGAATTCCAGGAACAATGGAAGAGTTCCGAAGCATTTTTAAACATCAGAAAAATTCCGGGAGCAATGGAAGAGTTCCGAAGCATTTTTAAACATCAGCAGAATTCCGGGAACAATGGAAGAGTTCTGAAGCATTTTTAAATGTCAGCAGAATTCTGAGAACAATGGAAGAGTTCCGAAGCATTTTTAAACATCAGCAGAATTCTGGGAACAATGGAAGAGTTCCGAAGCATTTTTAAACTTCAGCGGAATTCCGAGAACAATGGATGAGTTTCAAAGCATTTTTAAACATCAGCAGAATTCCGGGAACAATGGAAGAGTTCCGAAGCATTTTTAAACTTCAGAAGAATTCCAGGAACAATGGAAGAGTTCCAAAGCATTTTTAAACTTCAGAAGAATTCCAGGAACAATGTAAGAGTTCCGAAGCATTTTTAAACTTCGGCGGATTTCCGAGAACAATGGAAGTGTTCCGAAGTATTTTTAAACTCCAGCGGGATTCCGAGAACAATGGAAGAGTTCCGAAGCATTTTTAAACGTCTGCAGAATTCCGAGAACAATGGAAGAATTCCGAAGCATTTTTAAACATCAGCGGAATTCAAAGAACAATGGAAGAGTTCGGAAGAATTTTTAAATGTCAGCGAATTTCGAGAACCATGGAAGAGTTCTGAAGGATTTTTAAACATCAGCGGATTTCCGTGAACATTGGAAGAGTTCCGAAGCATTTTTAAACTTCAGAAGAATTCCAGGAACAATGGAAGAGTTCCAAAGCATTTTGAAACTTCAGAAGAATTCCAGGAACAATGGAAGAGTTCCGAAGCATTTTTAAACTTCAGCGGATTTCCGAGAACAATGGAAGTGTTCCGAAGTATTTTTAAACGCCAGCGGGATTCCGAGAACAATGGAAGAGTTCCGAAGCATTTTTAAACGTCTGCAGAATTCCGAGAACAATGGAAGAGTTCCGTAGCATTTTTAAACTTCAGAAGAATTCCAGGAACAATGGAAGAGTTCCAAAGCATTTTTAAACTTCAGAAGAATTCCAGGAACAATGGAAGAGTTCCGAAGCATTTTTAAACTTCAGCGGATTTCCGAGAACAATGGAAGTGTTCCGAAGTATTTTTAAACGCCAGCGGGATTCCGAGAACAATGGAAGAGTTCCGAAGCATTTTCAAACGCCAGCAGAATTCCTTGAACAATGAAAGAGTTCGGAAGCATTTTTAAACGTCAGCAGTATTCCGGGAACAATGGAACAGTTCCGAAGAATTTTTAAACGTCAGTGGAATTCCTTGAACAATGAAAGAGATCAGAAGCATTTTTAAACTTCAAAAGAATTCCGGGAACAATGGAAGAGTTCGGAAGCATTTTTAAATGTCAGCAGAATTCCGAGAACAATGGAAGAGTTCCGAAGCATTTTTAAACATCAGCAGAATTCTGGGAACAATGGAAGAGTTCCGAAGCATTTTTAAACTTTAGCGGAATTCCGAGAACAATGGATGAGTTCGGAAGCATTTTTAAACGTCAGCAGAATTCCGGGAACAATGGAACAGTTCCGAAGAATTTTTAAACATCAGTGGAATTCCTTGAACAATGAAAGAGATCAGAAGCATTTTTAAACTTCAAAAGAATTCCGGGAACAATGGAAGAGTTCCGAAGCATTTTTAAATGTCAGCAGAATTCCGAGAACAATGGAAGAGTTCCGAAGCATTTTTAAACATCAGCAGAATTCTGGGAACAATGGAAGAGTTCCGAAGCATTTTTAAACTTCAGCGGAATTCCGAGAACAATGGATCAGTTCCGAAGCATTTTTAAACATCAGCAGAATTCCGGGAACAATGGAAGAGTTCCGAAGCATTTTTAAACTTCAGAAGAATTCCAGGAACAATGGAAGAGTTCCAAAGCATTTTTAAACTTCAGAAGAATTCCAGGAACAATGGAAGAGTTCCGAAGCATTTTTAAACTTCAGCGGATTTCCGAGAACAATGGAAGAGTTCCGAAGCATTTTTAAACTTCAGCGGAATTCCGAGAACAATGGATGAGTTTCGAAGCATTTTTAAACATCAGCAGAATTCCGGGAACAATGGAAGAGTTCCGAAGCATTTTTAAACTTCAGAAGAATTCCAGGAACAATGGAAGAGTTCCAAAGCATTTTTAAACTTCAGAAGAATTCCAGGAACAATGGAAGAGTTCCGAAGCATTTTTAAACTTCGGCGGATTTCCGAGAACAATGGAAGTGTTCCGAAGTATTTTTAAACTCCAGCGGGATTCCGAGAACAATGGAAGAGTTCCGAAGCATTTTTAAACGTCTGCAGAATTCCGAGAACAATGTAAGAATTCCGAAGCATTTTTAAACGTCAGCGGAATTCCAAGAACAATGGAAGAGTTCCGAAGAATTTTTAAATGTCAGCGAATTTCGAGAACCATGGAAGAGTTCTGAAGGATTTTTAAACATCAGCGGAATTCCGTGAACATTGGAAGAGTTCCGAAGCATTTTTAAACTTCAGTGGAATTCTGAGAACAATGGAAGAGTTATGTAGCATTTTTAAACTTCAGAAGAATTCCAGTAACAATGGAAGAGTTTCAAAGCAATTTTAAACTTCAGCAGAATTCCGAGAACAATGGAAGAGTTCTGAAGCATTTTTAAACATCAGCAGAATTTCCAGAATAATGGAAGAGTTCCGAAGCATTTTTAAACGTCTGCAGAATTCCGAGAACAATGGAAGAGTTCCGAAGGATTTTTAAATATCAGCAGAATTCCCAGAACAATGGAGAGTTCCAAAGGATTTTTAAACGTCAGCGGAATTCCGAGAACAATGGAAGAGTTCAGAAGCATTTTTAAACTTCGGCGGATTTCCGAGAACAATGGAAGTGTTCAGAAGCATTTTTAAACTTCAGCGTAATTCTGAGAAC
Source organism: Phyllobates terribilis (assembly GCF_046119375.1). NCBI lineage: Eukaryota > Metazoa > Chordata > Amphibia > Anura > Dendrobatidae > Phyllobates > Phyllobates terribilis. The sequence goes on from NW_027362762.1 coordinate 554,211,092, forward strand.
AATGGAAGGGTTCAGAAGCATTTTTAAACTTCAGCAGAATTCCGAAAACAACGCAGGAGTTGCAATGCATTTTTAAACGTCAGCAGAATTCCGAGAAAAATGGAAGAGTTCCGAAGCATTTTTAAATGTCAGCAGAATTTCGAGAACAATGGAAGAGTTCCAAAGCATTTTTAAACTTCATTGGAATTCTGAGAACAATGGAAGAGTTCCGTAGCATTTTTAAACTTCAGAAGAATTCCAGGAACAATGGAAGAGTTCCGAAGCATTTTCAAACGTCAGCAGAATTCCTTGAACAATGAAAGAGTTCGGAAGCATTTTTAAACGTCAGCAGTATTCCGGGAACAATGGAACAGTTCCGAAGAATTTTTAAACGTCAGTGGAATTCCTTGAACAATGAAAGAGATCAGAAGCATTTTTAAACTTCAAAAGAATTCCGGGAACAATGGAAGAGTTCCGAACTATTTTTACATGTCAGCAGAATTCCGAGAACAATGGAAGAGTTCCGAAGCATTTTTAAACATCAGAAGAATTCCGGGAGCAATGGAAGAGTTCCGAAGCATTTTTAAACATCAGCAGAATTCCGGGAACAATGGAAGAGTTCTGAAGCATTTTTAAATGTCAGCAGAATTCTGAGAACAATGGAAGAGTTCCGAAGCATTTTTAAACATCAGCAGAATTCTGGGAACAATGGAAGAGTTCCGAAGCATTTTTAAACTTCAGCAGAATTCCGAGAACAATGGATGAGTTTCGAAGCATTTTTAAACATCAGCAGAATTCCGGGAACAATGGAAGAGTTCCGAAGCATTTTTAAACTTCAGAAGAATTCCAGGAACAATGGAAGAGTTCCAAAGCATTTTTAAACTTCAACGAATTCCAGGAACAATGGAAGAGTTCCAAAGCATTTTGAAACTTCAGAAGAATTCCAGGAACAATGGAAGAGTTCCGAAGCATTTTTAAACTTCAGCGGATTTCCGAGAACAATGGAAGTGTTCCGAAGTATTTTTAAACGCCAGCGGGATTCCGAGAACAATGGAAGAGTTCCGAAGCATTTTTAAACGTCTGCAGAATTGCGAGAACAATGGAAGAGTTCCGTAGCATTGTTAAACTTCAGAAGAATTCCAGGAACAATGGAAGAGTTCCGAAGCATTTTTAAACGTCACCAGAATTCCTTGAACAATGAAAGAGTTCGGAAGCATTTTTAAACGTCAGCAGAATTCCGGGAACAATGGAACAGTTCCGAATAATTTTTAAACGTCAGTGGAATTCCTTGAACAATGAAAGAGATCAGAAGCATTTTTAAACTTCAGAAGAATTCCAGGAACAATGGAAGAATTCCAAAGCATTTTTTAACTTCAGAAGAATTCCAGGAACAATGGAAGAGTTCCGAAGCATTTTTAAACATCAGAAAAATTCCGGGAGCAATGGAAGAGTTCCGAAGCATTTTTAAACATCAGCAGAATTCCGGGAACAATGGAAGAGTTCTGAAGCATTTTTAAATGTCAGCAGAATTCTGAGAACAATGGAAGAGTTCCGAAGCATTTTTAAACATCAGCAGAATTCTGGGAACAATGGAAGAGTTCCGAAGCATTTTTAAACTTCAGCGGAATTCCGAGAACAATGGATGAGTTTCGAAGCATTTTTAAACATCAGCAGAATTCCGGGAACAATGGAAGAGTTCCGAAGCATTTTTAAACTTCAGAAGAATTCCAGGAACAATGGAAGAGTTCCAAAGCATTTTTAAACTTCAGAAGAATTCCAGGAACAATGTAAGAGTTCCGAAGCATTTTTAAACTTCGGCGGATTTCCGAGAACAATGGAAGTGTTCCGAAGTATTTTTAAACTCCAGCGGGATTCCGAGAACAATGGAAGAGTTCCGAAGCATTTTTAAACGTCTGCAGAATTCCGAGAACAATGGAAGAATTCCGAAGCATTTTTAAACATCAGCGGAATTCAAAGAACAATGGAAGAGTTCGGAAGAATTTTTAAATGTCAGCGAATTTCGAGAACCATGGAAGAGTTCTGAAGGATTTTTAAACATCAGCGGATTTCCGTGAACATTGGAAGAGTTCCGAAGCATTTTTAAACTTCAGAAGAATTCCAGGAACAATGGAAGAGTTCCAAAGCATTTTGAAACTTCAGAAGAATTCCAGGAACAATGGAAGAGTTCCGAAGCATTTTTAAACTTCAGCGGATTTCCGAGAACAATGGAAGTGTTCCGAAGTATTTTTAAACGCCAGCGGGATTCCGAGAACAATGGAAGAGTTCCGAAGCATTTTCAAACGCCAGCAGAATTCCTTGAACAATGAAAGAGTTCGGAAGCATTTTTAAACGTCAGCAGTATTCCGGGAACAATGGAACAGTTCCGAAGAATTTTTAAACGTCAGTGGAATTCCTTGAACAATGAAAGAGATCAGAAGCATTTTTAAACTTCAAAAGAATTCCGGGAACAATGGAAGAGTTCGGAAGCATTTTTAAATGTCAGCAGAATTCCGAGAACAATGGAAGAGTTCCGAAGCATTTTTAAACATCAGCAGAATTCTGGGAACAATGGAAGAGTTCCGAAGCATTTTTAAACTTTAGCGGAATTCCGAGAACAATGGATGAGTTCGGAAGCATTTTTAAACGTCAGCAGAATTCCGGGAACAATGGAACAGTTCCGAAGAATTTTTAAACGTCAGTGGAATTCCTTGAACAATGAAAGAGATCAGAAGCATTTTTAAACTTCAAAAGAATTCCGGGAACAATGGAAGAGTTCCGAAGCATTTTTAAATGTCAGCAGAATTCCGAGAACAATGGAAGAGTTCCGAAGCATTTTTAAACATCAGCAGAATTCTGGGAACAATGGAAGAGTTCCGAAGCATTTTTAAACTTCAGCGGAATTCCGAGAACAATGGATCAGTTCCGAAGCATTTTTAAACATCAGCAGAATTCCGGGAACAATGGAAGAGTTCCGAAGCATTTTTAAACTTCAGAAGAATTCCAGGAACAATGGAAGAGTTCCAAAGCATTTTTAAACTTCAGAAGAATTCCAGGAACAATGGAAGAGTTCCGAAGCATTTTTAAACTTCAGCGGATTTCCGAGAACAATGGAAGAGTTCCGAAGCATTTTTAAACTTCAGCGGAATTCCGAGAACAATGGATGAGTTTCGAAGCATTTTTAAACATCAGCAGAATTCCGGGAACAATGGAAGAGTTCCGAAGCATTTTTAAACTTCAGAAGAATTCCAGGAACAATGGAAGAGTTCCAAAGCATTTTTAAACTTCAGAAGAATTCCAGGAACAATGGAAGAGTTCCGAAGCATTTTTAAACTTCGGCGGATTTCCGAGAACAATGGAAGTGTTCCGAAGTATTTTTAAACTCCAGCGGGATTCCGAGAACAATGGAAGAGTTCCGAAGCATTTTTAAACGTCTGCAGAATTCCGAGAACAATGTAAGAATTCCGAAGCATTTTTAAACGTCAGCGGAATTCCAAGAACAATGGAAGAGTTCCGAAGAATTTTTAAATGTCAGCGAATTTCGAGAACCATGGAAGAGTTCTGAAGGATTTTTAAACATCAGCGGAATTCCGTGAACATTGGAAGAGTTCCGAAGCATTTTTAAACTTCAGTGGAATTCTGAGAACAATGGAAGAGTTATGTAGCATTTTTAAACTTCAGAAGAATTCCAGTAACAATGGAAGAGTTTCAAAGCAATTTTAAACTTCAGCAGAATTCCGAGAACAATGGAAGAGTTCTGAAGCATTTTTAAACATCAGCAGAATTTCCAGAATAATGGAAGAGTTCCGAAGCATTTTTAAACGTCTGCAGAATTCCGAGAACAATGGAAGAGTTCCGAAGGATTTTTAAATATCAGCAGAATTCCCAGAACAATGGAGAGTTCCAAAGGATTTTTAAACGTCAGCGGAATTCCGAGAACAATGGAAGAGTTCAGAAGCATTTTTAAACTTCGGCGGATTTCCGAGAACAATGGAAGTGTTCAGAAGCATTTTTAAACTTCAGCGTAATTCTGAGAACAATGGAAGGGTTCAGAAGCATTTTTAAACTTCAGCAGAATTCCAGGAACAATGGAAGAGTTCAGAAGCATTTTTAAACTTCGGCGGATTTCCGAGAACAATGGAAGTGTTCCGAAGTATTTTTAAACTCCAGCGGGATTCCGAGAACAATGGAAGAGTTCCGAAGCATTTTTAAACGTCTGCAGAATTCCGAGAACAATGGAAGAATTCCGAAGCATTTTTAAACATCAGCGGAATTCAAAGAACAATGGAAGAGTTCGGAAGAATTTTTAAATGTCAGCGAATTTCGAGAACCATGGAAGAGTTCTGAAGGATTTTTAAACATCAGCGGATTTCCGTGAACATTGGAAGAGTTCCGAAGCATTTTTAAACTTCAGAAGAATTCCAGGAACAATGGAAGAGTTCCAAAGCATTTTGAAACTTCAGAAGAATTCCAGGAACAATGGAAGAGTTCCGAAGCATTTTTAAACTTCAGCGGATTTCCGAGAACAATGGAAGTGTTCCGAAGTATTTTTAAACGCCAGCGGGATTCCGAGAACAATGGAAGAGTTCCGAAGCATTTTTAAACGTCTGCAGAATTGCGAGAACAATGGAAGAGTTCCGTAGCATTGTTAAACTTCAGAAGAATTCCAGGAACAATGGAAGAGTTCCGAAGCATTTTTAAACGTCACCAGAATTCCTTGAACAATGAAAGAGTTCGGAAGCATTTTTAAACGTCAGCAGAATTCCGGGAACAATGGAACAGTTCCGAATAATTTTTAAACGTCAGTGGAATTCCTTGAACAATGAAAGAGATCAGAAGCATTTTTAAACTTCAGAAGAATTCCAGGAACAATGGAAGAATTCCAAAGCATTTTTTAACTTCAGAAGAATTCCAGGAACAATGGAAGAGTTCCGAAGCATTTTTAAACATCAGAAAAATTCCGGGAGCAATGGAAGAGTTCCGAAGCATTTTTAAACATCAGCAGAATTCCGGGAACAATGGAAGAGTTCTGAAGCATTTTTAAATGTCAGCAGAATTCTGAGAACAATGGAAGAGTTCCGAAGCATTTTTAAACATCAGCAGAATTCTGGGAACAATGGAAGAGTTCCGAAGCATTTTTAAACTTCAGCGGAATTCCGAGAACAATGGATGAGTTTCGAAGCATTTTTAAACATCAGCAGAATTCCGGGAACAATGGAAGAGTTCCGAAGCATTTTTAAACTTCAGAAGAATTCCAGGAACAATGGAAGAGTTCCAAAGCATTTTTAAACTTCAACGAATTCCAGGAACAATGGAAGAGTTCCAAAGCATTTTGAAACTTCAGAAGAATTCCAGGAACAATGGAAGAGTTCCGAAGCATTTTTAAACTTCAGCGGATTTCCGAGAACAATGGAAGTGTTCCGAAGTATTTTTAAACGCCAGCGGGATTTCGAGAACAATGGAAGAGTTCCGAAGCATTTTTAAACTTCAGCGGAATTCCGAGAACAATGGATGAGTTTCGAAGCATTTTTAAACATCAGCGGAATTCCGGGAACAATGGAAGAGTTCCGAAGCATTTTTAAACTTCAGAAGAATTCCAGGAACAATGGAAGAGTTCCAAAGCATTTTTAAACTTCAGAAGAATTCCAGGAACAATGTAAGAGTTCCGAAGCATTTTTAAACTTCGGCGGATTTCCGAGAACAATGGAAGTGTTCCGAAGTATTTTTAAACTCCAGCGGGATTCCGAGAACAATGGAAGAGTTCCGAAGCATTTTTAAACGTCTGCAGAATTCCGAGAACAATGGAAGAATTCCGAAGCATTTTTAAACATCAGCGGAATTCAAAGAACAATGGAAGAGTTCGGAAGAATTTTTAAATGTCAGCGAATTTCGAGAACCATGGAAGAGTTCTGAAGGATTTTTAAACATCAGCGGATTTCCGTGAACATTGGAAGAGTTCCGAAGCATTTTGAAACTTCAGAAGAATTCCAGGAACAATGGAAGAGTTCCGAAGCATTTTTAAACTTCAGCGGATTTCCGAGAACAATGGAAGTGTTCCGAAGTATTTTTAAACGCCAGCGGGATTCCGAGAACAATGGAAGAGTTCCGAAGCATTTGTAAACGTCTGCAGAATTGCGAGAACAATGGAAGAGTTCCGTAGCATTGTTAAACTTCAGAAGAATTCCAGGAACAATGGAAGAGTTCCGAAGCATTTTTAAACGTCACCAGAATTCCTTGAACAATGAAAGAGTTCCGAAGCATTTTTAAACGTCAGCAGAATTCCGGGAACAATGGAACAGTTCCGAATAATTTTTAAACGTCAGTGGAATTCCTTGAACAATGAAAGAGATCAGAAGCATTTTTAAACTTCAGAAGAATTCCAGGAACAATGGAAGAATTCCAAAGCATTTTTTAACTTCAGAAGAATTCCAGGAACAATGGAAGAGTTCCGAAGCATTTTTAAACTTCGGCGGATTTCCGAGAACAATGGAAGAGTTCCGAAGCATTTTTAAACGTCAGCGGAATTCCTTGAACAATGAAAGAGATCGGAAGCATTTTTAAACGTCAGCAGAATTTCGGGAACAATGGAAGAGTTTCGAAGCATTTTTAAACATCTGCAGAATTCCGAGAACAATGGAAGAATTCCGAAGCATTTTTAAACGTCAGCGGGATTCCGAGAACAATGGAAGAGTTCCGAAGCATTTTTAAACGTCTGCAGAATTGCGAGAACAATGGAAGAGTTCCGTAGCATTGTTAAACTTCAGAAGAATTCCAGGAACAATGGAAGAGTTCCGAAGCATTTTTAAACGTCACCAGAATTCCTTGAACAATGAAAGAGTTCGGAAGCATTTTTAAACGTCAGCAGAATTCCGGGAACAATGGAACAGTTCCGAATAATTTTTAAACGTCAGTGGAATTCCTTGAACAATGAAAGAGATCAGAAGCATTTTTAAACTTCAGAAGAATTCCAGGAACAATGGAAGAATTCCAAAGCATTTTTTAACTTCAGAAGAATTCCAGGAACAATGGAAGAGTTCCGAAGCATTTTTAAACTTCGGCGGATTTCCAAAAACAATGGAAGAGTTCCGAAGCATTTTTAAACGTCAGCGGAATTCCTTGAACAATGAAAGAGATCGGAAGCATTTTTAAACGTCAGCAGAATTTCGGGAACAATGGAAGAGTTTCGAAGCATTTTTAAACATCTGCAGAATTCCGAGAACAATGGAAGAATTCCGAAGCATTTTTAAACGTCAGCGGGATTCCGAGAACAATGGAAGAGTTCCGAAGCATTTTTAAACGTCTGCAGAATTCCGAGAACAATGTAAGAATTCCGAAGCATTTTTAAACGTCAGCGGAATTCCAAGAACAATGGAAGAGTTCCGAAGAATTTTTAAATGTCAGCGAATTTCGAGAACCATGGAAGAGTTCTGAAGGATTTTTAAACATCAGCGGAATTCCGTGAACATTGGAAGAGTTCCGAAGCATTTTTAAACTTCAGTGGAATTCTGAGAACAATGGAAGAGTTATGTAGCATTTTTAAACTTCAGAAGAATTCCAGTAACAATGGAAGAGTTTCAAAGCAATTTTAAACTTCAGCAGAATTCCGAGAACAATGGAAGAGTTCTGAAGCATTTTTAAACATCAGCAGAATTTCCAGAATAATGGAAGAGTTCCGAAGCATTTTTAAACGTCTGCAGAATTCCGAGAACAATGGAAGAGTTCCGAAGGATTTTTAAATATCAGCAGAATTCCCAGAACAATGGAGAGTTCCAAAGGATTTTTAAACGTCAGCGGAATTCCGAGAACAATGGAAGAGTTCAGAAGCATTTTTAAACTTCGGCGGATTTCCGAGAACAATGGAAGTGTTCAGAAGCATTTTTAAACTTCAGCGTAATTCTGAGAACAATGGAAGGGTTCAGAAGCATTTTTAAACTTCAGCAGAATTCCGAAAACAACGCAGGAGTTGCAATGCATTTTTAAACGTCAGCAGAATTCCGAGAAAAATGGAAGAGTTCCGAAGCATTTTTAAATGTCAGCAGAATTTCGAGAACAATGGAAGAGTTCCAAAGCATTTTTAAACTTCATTGGAATTCTGAGAACAATGGAAGAGTTCCGTAGCATTTTTAAACTTCAGAAGAATTCCAGGAACAATGGAAGAGTTCCGAAGCATTTTCAAATGTCAGCAGAATTCCTTGAACAATGAAAGAGTTCGGAAGCATTTTTAAACGTCAGCAGTATTCCGGGAACAATGGAACAGTTCCGAAGAATTTTTAAACGTCAGTGGAATTCCTTGAACAATGAAAGAGATCAGAAGCATTTTTAAACTTCAAAAGAATTCCGGGAACAATGGAAGAGTTCCGAACTATTTTTACATGTCAGCAGAATTCCGAGAACAATGGAAGAGTTCCGAAGCATTTTTAAACATCAGAAGAATTCCGGGAGCAATGGAAGAGTTCCGAAGCATTTTTAAACATCAGCAGAATTCCGGGAACAATGGAAGAGTTCTGAAGCATTTTTAAATGTCAGCAGAATTCTGAGAACAATGGAAGAGTTCCGAAGCATTTTTAAACATCAGCAGAATTCTGGGAACAATGGAAGAGTTCCGAAGCATTTTTAAACTTCAGCAGAATTCCGAGAACAATGGATGAGTTTCGAAGCATTTTTAAACATCAGCAGAATTCCGGGAACAATGGAAGAGTTCCGAAGCATTTTTAAACTTCAGAAGAATTCCAGGAACAATGGAAGAGTTCCAAAGCATTTTTAAACTTCAACGAATTCCAGGAACAATGGAAGAGTTCCAAAGCATTTTGAAACTTCAGAAGAATTCCAGGAACAATGGAAGAGTTCCGAAGCATTTTTAAACTTCAGCGGATTTCCGAGAACAATGGAAGTGTTCCGAAGTATTTTTAAACGCCAGCGGGATTTCGAGAACAATGGAAGAGTTCCGAAGCATTTTTAAACTTCAGCGGAATTCCGAGAACAATGGATGAGTTTCGAAGCATTTTTAAACATCAGCAGAATTCCGGGAACAATGGAAGAGTTCCGAAGCATTTTTAAACTTCAGAAGAATTCCAGGAACAATGGAAGAGTTCCAAAGCATTTTTAAACTTCAGAAGAATTCCAGGAACAATGTAAGAGTTCCGAAGCATTTTTAAACTTCGGCGGATTTCCGAGAACAATGGAAGTGTTCCGAAGTATTTTTAAACTCCAGCGGGATTCCGAGAACAATGGAAGAGTTCCGAAGCATTTTTAAACGTCTGCAGAATTCCGAGAACAATGGAAGAATTCCGAAGCATTTTTAAACATCAGCGGAATTCAAAGAACAATGGAAGAGTTCGGAAGAATTTTTAAATGTCAGCGAATTTCGAGAACCATGGAAGAGTTCTGAAGGATTTTTAAACATCAGCGGATTTCCGTGAACATTGGAAGAGTTCCGAAGCATTTTTAAACTTCAGAAGAATTCCAGGAACAATGGAAGAGTTCCAAAGCATTTTGAAACTTCAGAAGAATTCCAGGAACAATGGAAGAGTTCCGAAGCATTTTTAAACTTCAGCGGATTTCCGAGAACAATGGAAGTGTTCCGAAGTATTTTTAAACGCCAGCGGGATTCCGAGAACAATGGAAGAGTTCCGAAGCATTTTTAAACGTCTGCAGAATTGCGAGAACAATGGAAGAGTTCCGTAGCATTGTTAAACTTCAGAAGAATTCCAGGAACAATGGAAGAGTTCCGAAGCATTTTTAAACGTCACCAGAATTCCTTGAACAATGAAAGAGTTCGGAAGCATTTTTAAACGTCAGCAGAATTCCGGGAACAATGGAACAGTTCCGAATAATTTTTAAACGTCAGTGGAATTCCTTGAACAATGAAAGAGATCAGAAGCATTTTTAAACTTCAGAAGAATTCCAGGAACAATGGAAGAATTCCAAAGCATTTTTTAACTTCAGAAGAATTCCAGGAACAATGGAAGAGTTCCGAAGCATTTTTAAACATCAGAAAAATTCCGGGAGCAATGGAAGAGTTCCGAAGCATTTTTAAACATCAGCAGAATTCCGGGAACAATGGAAGAGTTCTGAAGCATTTTTAAATGTCAGCAGAATTCTGAGAACAATGGAAGAGTTCCGAAGCATTTTTAAACATCAGCAGAATTCTGGGAACAATGGAAGAGTTCCGAAGCATTTTTAAACTTCAGCGGAATTCCGAGAACAATGGATGAGTTTCGAAGCATTTTTAAACATCAGCAGAATTCCGGGAACAATGGAAGAGTTCCGAAGCATTTTTAAACTTCAGAAGAATTCCAGGAACAATGGAAGAGTTCCAAAGCATTTTTAAACTTCAACGAATTCCAGGAACAATGGAAGAGTTCCAAAGCATTTTGAAACTTCAGAAGAATTCCAGGAACAATGGAAGAGTTCCGAAGCATTTTTAAACTTCAGCGGATTTCCGAGAACAATGGAAGTGTTCCGAAGTATTTTTAAACGCCAGCGGGATTTCGAGAACAATGGAAGAGTTCCGAAGCATTTTTAAACTTCAGCGGAATTCCGAGAACAATGGATGAGTTTCGAAGCATTTTTAAACATCAGCGGAATTCCGGGAACAATGGAAGAGTTCCGAAGCATTTTTAAACTTCAGAAGAATTCCAGGAACAATGGAAGAGTTCCAAAGCATTTTTAAACTTCAGAAGAATTCCAGGAACAATGTAAGAGTTCCGAAGCATTTTTAAACTTCGGCGGATTTCCGAGAACAATGGAAGTGTTCCGAAGTATTTTTAAACTCCAGCGGGATTCCGAGAACAATGGAAGAGTTCCGAAGCATTTTTAAACGTCTGCAGAATTCCGAGAACAATGGAAGAATTCCGAAGCATTTTTAAACATCAGCGGAATTCAAAGAACAATGGAAGAGTTCGGAAGAATTTTTAAATGTCAGCGAATTTCGAGAACCATGGAAGAGTTCTGAAGGATTTTTAAACATCAGCGGATTTCCGTGAACATTGGAAGAGTTCCGAAGCATTTTTAAACTTCAGAAGAATTCCAGGAACAATGGAAGAGTTCCAAAGCATTTTGAAACTTCAGAAGAATTCCAGGAACAATGGAAGAGTTCCGAAGCATTTTTAAACTTCAGCGGATTTCCGAGAACAATGGAAGTGTTCCGAAGTATTTTTAAACGCCAGCGGGATTCCGAGAACAATGGAAGAGTTCCGAAGCATTTGTAAACGTCTGCAGAATTGCGAGAACAATGGAAGAGTTCCGTAGCATTGTTAAACTTCAGAAGAATTCCAGGAACAATGGAAGAGTTCCGAAGCATTTTTAAACGTCACCAGAATTCCTTGAACAATGAAAGAGTTCGGAAGCATTTTTAAACGTCAGCAGAATTCCGGGAACAATGGAACAGTTCCGAATAATTTTTAAACGTCAGTGGAATTCCTTGAACAATGAAAGAGATCAGAAGCATTTTTAAACTTCAGAAGAATTCCAGGAACAATGGAAGAATTCCAAAGCATTTTTTAACTTCAGAAGAATTCCAGGAACAATGGAAGAGTTCCGAAGCATTTTTAAACTTCGGCGGATTTCCGAGAACAATGGAAGAGTTCCGAAGCATTTTTAAACGTCAGCGGAATTCCTTGAACAATGAAAGAGATCGGAAGCATTTTTAAACGTCAGCAGAATTTCGGGAACAATGGAAGAGTTTCGAAGCATTTTTAAACATCTGCAGAATTCCGAGAACAATGGAAGAATTCCGAAGCATTTTTAAACGTCAGCGGGATTCCGAGAACAATGGAAGAGTTCTGAAGCATTTTTAAACGTCTGCAGAATTGCGAGAACAATGGAAGAGTTCCGTAGCATTGTTAAACTTCAGAAGAATTCCAGGAACAATGGAAGAGTTCCGAAGCATTTTTAAACGTCACCAGAATTCCTTGAACAATGAAAGAGTTCGGAAGCATTTTTAAACGTCAGCAGAATTCCGGGAACAATGGAACAGTTCCGAATAATTTTTAAACGTCAGTGGAATTCCTTGAACAATGAAAGAGATCAGAAGCATTTTTAAACTTCAGAAGAATTCCAGGAACAATGGAAGAATTCCAAAGCATTTTTTAACTTCAGAAGAATTCCAGGAACAATGGAAGAGTTCCGAAGCATTTTTAAACTTCGGCGGATTTCCGAGAACAATGGAAGAGTTCCGAAGCATTTTTAAACGTCAGCGGAATTCCTTGAACAATGAAAGAGATCGGAAGCATTTTTAAACGTCAGCAGAATTTCGGGAACAATGGAAGAGTTTCGAAGCATTTTTAAACATCTGCAGAATTCCGAGAACAATGGAAGAATTCCGAAGCATTTTTAAACGTCAGCGGGATTCCGAGAACAATGGAAGAGTTCCGAAGCATTTTTAAACGTCTGCAGAATTCCGAGAACAATGTAAGAATTCCGAAGCATTTTTAAACGTCAGCGGAATTCCAAGAACAATGGAAGAGTTCCGAAGAATTTTTAAATGTCAGCGAATTTCGAGAACCATGGAAGAGTTCTGAAGGATTTTTAAACATCAGCGGAATTCCGTGAACATTGGAAGAGTTCCGAAGCATTTTTAAACTTCAGTGGAATTCTGAGAACAATGGAAGAGTTATGTAGCATTTTTAAACTTCAGAAGAATTCCAGTAACAATGGAAGAGTTTCAAAGCAATTTTAAACTTCAGCAGAATTCCGAGAACAATGGAAGAGTTCTGAAGCATTTTTAAACATCAGCAGAATTTCCAGAATAATGGAAGAGTTCCGAAGCATTTTTAAACGTCTGCAGAATTCCGAGAACAATGGAAGAGTTCCGAAGGATTTTTAAATATCAGCAGAATTCCCAGAACAATGGAGAGTTCCAAAGGATTTTTAAACGTCAGCGGAATTCCGAGAACAATGGAAGAGTTCAGAAGCATTTTTAAACTTCGGCGGATTTCCGAGAACAATGGAAGTGTTCAGAAGCATTTTTAAACTTCAGCGTAATTCTGAGAACAATGGAAGGGTTCAGAAGCATTTTTAAACTTCAGCAGAATTCCGAAAACAACGCAGGAGTTGCAATGCATTTTTAAACGTCAGCAGAATTCCGAGAAAAATGGAAGAGTTCCGAAGCATTTTTAAATGTCAGCAGAATTTCGAGAACAATGGAAGAGTTCCAAAGCATTTTTAAACTTCATTGGAATTCTGAGAACAATGGAAGAGTTCCGTAGCATTTTTAAACTTCAGAAGAATTCCAGGAACAATGGAAGAGTTCCGAAGCATTTTCAAACGTCAGCAGAATTCCTTGAACAATGAAAGAGTTCGGAAGCATTTTTAAACGTCAGCAGTATTCCGGGAACAATGGAACAGTTCCGAAGAATTTTTAAACGTCAGTGGAATTCCTTGAACAATGAAAGAGATCAGAAGCATTTTTAAACTTCAAAAGAATTCCGGGAACAATGGAAGAGTTCCGAACTATTTTTACATGTCAGCAGAATTCCGAGAACAATGGAAGAGTTCCGAAGCATTTTTAAACATCAGAAGAATTCCGGGAGCAATGGAAGAGTTCCGAAGCATTTTTAAACATCAGCAGAATTCCGGGAACAATGGAAGAGTTCTGAAGCATTTTTAAATGTCAGCAGAATTCTGAGAACAATGGAAGAGTTCCGAAGCATTTTTAAACATCAGCAGAATTCTGGGAACAATGGAAGAGTTCCGAAGCATTTTTAAACTTCAGCAGAATTCCGAGAACAATGGATGAGTTTCGAAGCATTTTTAAACATCAGCAGAATTCCGGGAACAATGGAAGAGTTCCGAAGCATTTTTAAACTTCAGAAGAATTCCAGGAACAATGGAAGAGTTCCAAAGCATTTTTAAACTTCAACGAATTCCAGGAACAATGGAAGAGTTCCAAAGCATTTTGAAACTTCAGAAGAATTCCAGGAACAATGGAAGAGTTCCGAAGCATTTTTAAACTTCAGCGGATTTCCGAGAACAATGGAAGTGTTCCGAAGTATTTTTAAACGCCAGCGGGATTTCGAGAACAATGGAAGAGTTCCGAAGCATTTTTAAACTTCAGCGGAATTCCGAGAACAATGGATGAGTTTCGAAGCATTTTTAAACATCAGCAGAATTCCGGGAACAATGGAAGAGTTCCGAAGCATTTTTAAACTTCAGAAGAATACCAGGAACAATGGAAGAGTTCCAAAGCATTTTTAAACTTCAGAAGAATTCCAGGAACAATGTAAGAGTTCCGAAGCATTTTTAAACTTCAGCGGATTTCCGAGAACAATGGAAGTGTTCCGAAGTATTTTTAAACGCCAGCGGGATTCCGGGAACAATGGAACAGTTCCGTAGCATTGTTAAACTTCAGAAGAATTCCAGGAACAATGGAAGAGTTCCGAAGCATTTTTAAACGTCACCAGAATTCCTTGAACAATGAAAGAGTTCGGAAGCATTTTTAAACGTCAGCAGAATTCCGGGAACAATGGAACAGTTCCGAATAATTTTTAAACGTCAGTGGAATTCCTTGAACAATGAAAGAGATCAGAAGCATTTTTAAACTTCAGAAGAATTCCAGGAACAATGGAAGAATTCCAAAGCATTTTTTAACTTCAGAAGAATTCCAGGAACAATGGAAGAGTTCCGAAGCATTTTTAAACTTCGGCGGATTTCCGAGAACAATGGAAGAGTTCCGAAGCATTTTTAAACGTCAGCGGAATTCCTTGAACAATGAAAGAGATCGGAAGCATTTTTAAACGTCAGCAGAATTTCGGGAACAATGGAAGAGTTTCGAAGCATTTTTAAACATCTGCAGAATTCCGAGAACAATGGAAGAATTCCGAAGCATTTTTAAACGTCAGCGGGATTCCGAGAACAATGGAAGAGTTCCGAAGCATTTTTAAACGTCTGCAGAATTGCGAGAACAATGGAAGAGTTCCGTAGCATTGTTAAACTTCAGAAGAATTCCAGGAACAATGGAAGAGTTCCGAAGCATTTTTAAACGTCACCAGAATTCCTTGAACAATGAAAGAGTTCGGAAGCATTTTTAAACGTCAGCAGAATTCCGGGAACAATGGAACAGTTCCGAATAATTTTTAAACGTCAGTGGAATTCCTTGAACAATGAAAGAGATCAGAAGCATTTTTAAACTTCAGAAGAATTCCAGGAACAATGGAAGAATTCCAAAGCATTTTTTAACTTCAGAAGAATTCCAGGAACAATGGAAGAGTTCCGAAGCATTTTTAAACATCAGAAGAATTCCGGGAGCAATGGAAGAGTTCCGAAGCATTTTTAAACATCAGCAGAATTCCGGGAACAATGGAAGAGTTCTGAAGCATTTTTAAATGTCAGCAGAATTCTGAGAACAATGGAAGAGTTCCGAAGCATTTTTAAACATCAGCAGAATTCTGGGAACAATGGAAGAGTTCCGAAGCATTTTTAAACTTCAGCGGAATTCCGAGAACAATGGATGAGTTTCGAAGCATTTTTAAACATCAGCAGAATTCCGGGAACAATGGAAGAGTTCCGAAGCATTTTTAAACTTCAGAAGAATTCCAGGAACAATGGAAGAGTTCCAAAGCATTTTTAAACTTCATCGAATTCCAGGAACAATGGAAGAGTTCCAAAGCATTTTGAAACTTCAGAAGAATTCCAGGAACAATGGAAGAGTTCCGAAGCATTTTTAAACTTCAGCGGATTTCCGAGAACAATGGAAGTGTTCCGAAGTATTTTTAAACGCCAGCGGGATTTCGAGAACAATGGAAGAGTTCCGAAGCATTTTTAAACTTCAGCGGAATTCCGAGAACAATGGATGAGTTTCGAAGCATTTTTAAACATCAGCGGAATTCCGGGAACAATGGAAGAGTTCCGAAGCATTTTTAAACTTCAGAAGAATTCCAGGAACAATGGAAGAGTTCCAAAGCATTTTTAAACTTCAGAAGAATTCCAGGAACAATGTAAGAGTTCCGAAGCATTTTTAAACTTCGGCGGATTTCCGAGAACAATGGAAGTGTTCCGAAGTATTTTTAAACTCCAGTGGGATTCCGAGAACAATGGAAGAGTTCCGAAGCATTTTTAAACGTCTGCAGAATTCCGAGAACAATGGAAGAATTCCGAAGCATTTTTAAACATCAGCGGAATTCAAAGAACAATGGAAGAGTTCGGAAGAATTTTTAAATGTCAGCGAATTTCGAGAACCATGGAAGAGTTCTGAAGGATTTTTAAACATCAGCGGATTTCCGTGAACATTGGAAGAGTTCCGAAGCATTTTTAAACTTCAGTGGAATTCTGAGAACAATGGAAGAGTTCCGTAGCATTTTTAAACTTCAGAAGAAATCCAGGAACAATGGAAGAGTTCCGAATCATTTTCAAACGTCAGCAGAATTCCTTGAACAATGAAAGAGTTCGGAAGCATTTTTAAACGTCAGCAGTATTCCGGGAACAATGGAACAGTTCCGAAGAATTTTTAAACGTCAGTGGAATTCCTTGAACAATGAAAGAGATCAGAAGCATTTTTAAACTTCAAAAGAATTCCGGGAACAATGGAAGAGTTCCGAAGCATTTTTAAATGTCAGCAGAATTCCGAGAACAATGGAAGAGTACCGAAGCATTTTTAAACATCAGCAGAATTCTGGGAACAATGGAAGAGTTCCGAAGCATTTTTAAACTTTAGCGGAATTCCGAGAACAATGGATGAGTTCCGAAGCATTTTTAAACATCAGCAGAATTCCGGGAACAATGGAAGAGTTCTGAAGCATTTTTAAATGTCAGCAGAATTCTGAGAACAATGGAAGAGTTCCGAAGCATTTTTAAACATCAGCAGAATTCTGGGAACAATGGAAGAGTTCCGAAGCATTTTTAAACTTCAGCGGAATTCCGAGAACAATGGATGAGTTTCGAAGCATTTTTAAACATCAGCAGAATTCCGGGAACAATGGAAGAGTTCCGAAGCATTTTTAAACTTCAGAAGAATTCCAGGAACAATGGAAGAGTTCCAAAGCATTTTTAAACTTCAATGAATTCCAGGAACAATGGAAGAGTTCCAAAGCATTTTGAAACTTCAGAAGAATTCCAGGAACAATGGAAGAGTTCCGAAACATTTTTAAACTTCAGCGGATTTCCGAGAACAATGGAAGTGTTCCGAAGTATTTTTAAATGCCAGCGGGATTTCGAGAACAATGGAAGAGTTCCGAAGCATTTTTAAACGTCTGCAGAATTCCGAGAACAATGGAAGAATTCCGAAGCATTTTTAAACGTCAGCGGAATTCCAAGAACAATGGAAGAGTTCGGAAGAATTTTTAAATGTCAGCGAATTTCGAGAACCATGGAAGAGTTCTGAAGGATTTTTAAACATCAGCGGATTTCCGTGAACATTGGAAGAGTTCCGAAGCATTTTTAAACTTCAGAAGAATTCCAGGAACAATGGAAGAGTTCCAAAGCATTTTGAAACTTCAGAAGAATTCCAGGAACAATGGAAGAGTTCCGAAGCATTTTTAAACTTCAGCGGATTTCCGAGAACAATGGAAGTGTTCCGAAGTATTTTTAAACGCCAGCGGGATTCCGAGAACAATGGAAGAGTTCCGAAGCATTTTTAAACGTCTGCAGAATTGCGAGAACAATGGAAGAGTTCCGTAGCATTGTTAAACTTCAGAAGAATTCCAGGAACAATGGAAGAGTTCCGAAGCATTTTTAAACGTCACCAGAATTCCTTGAACAATGAAAGAGTTCGGAAGCATTTTTAAACGTCAGCAGAATTCCGGGAACAATGGAACAGTTCCGAATAATTTTTAAACGTCAGTGGAATTCCTTGAACAATGAAAGAGATCAGAAGCATTTTTAAACTTCAGAAGAATTCCAGGAACAATGGAAGAATTCCAAAGCATTTTTTAACTTCAGAAGAATTCCAGGAACAATGGAAGAGTTCCGAAGCATTTTTAAACATCAGAAAAATTCCGGGAGCAATGGAAGAGTTCCGAAGCATTTTTAAACATCAGCAGAATTCCGGGAACAATGGAAGAGTTCTGAAGCATTTTTAAATGTCAGCAGAATTCTGAGAACAATGGAAGAGTTCCGAAGCATTTTTAAACATCAGCAGAATTCTGGGAACAATGGAAGAGTTCCGAAGCATTTTTAAACTTCAGCGGAATTCCGAGAACAATGGATGAGTTTCGAAGCATTTTTAAACATCAGCAGAATTCCGGGAACAATGGAAGAGTTCCGAAGCATTTTTAAACTTCAGAAGAATTCCAGGAACAATGGAAGAGTTCCAAAGCATTTTTAAACTTCAACGAATTCCAGGAACAATGGAAGAGTTCCAAAGCATTTTGAAACTTCAGAAGAATTCCAGGAACAATGGAAGAGTTCCGAAGCATTTTTAAACTTCAGCGGATTTCCGAGAACAATGGAAGTGTTCCGAAGTATTTTTAAACGCCAGCGGGATTTCGAGAACAATGGAAGAGTTCCGAAGCATTTTTAAACTTCAGCGGAATTCCGAGAACAATGGATGAGTTTCGAAGCATTTTTAAACATCAGCGGAATTCCGGGAACAATGGAAGAGTTCCGAAGCATTTTTAAACTTCAGAAGAATTCCAGGAACAATGGAAGAGTTCCAAAGCATTTTTAAACTTCAGAAGAATTCCAGGAACAATGTAAGAGTTCCGAAGCATTTTTAAACTTCGGCGGATTTCCGAGAACAATGGAAGTGTTCCGAAGTATTTTTAAACTCCAGCGGGATTCCGAGAACAATGGAAGAGTTCCGAAGCATTTTTAAACGTCTGCAGAATTCCGAGAACAATGGAAGAATTCCGAAGCATTTTTAAACATCAGCGGAATTCAAAGAACAATGGAAGAGTTCGGAAGAATTTTTAAATGTCAGCGAATTTCGAGAACCATGGAAGAGTTCTGAAGGATTTTTAAACATCAGCGGATTTCCGTGAACATTGGAAGAGTTCCGAAGCATTTTTAAACTTCAGAAGAATTCCAGGAACAATGGAAGAGTTCCAAAGCATTTTGAAACTTCAGAAGAATTCCAGGAACAATGGAAGAGTTCCGAAGCATTTTTAAACTTCAGCGGATTTCCGAGAACAATGGAAGTGTTCCGAAGTATTTTTAAACGCCAGCGGGATTCCGAGAACAATGGAAGAGTTCCGAAGCATTTTTAAACGTCTGCAGAATTGCGAGAACAATGGAAGAGTTCCGTAGCATTGTTAAACTTCAGAAGAATTCCAGGAACAATGGAAGAGTTCCGAAGCATTTTTAAACGTCACCAGAATTCCTTGAACAATGAAAGAGTTCGGAAGCATTTTTAAACGTCAGCAGAATTCCGGGAACAATGGAACAGTTCCGAATAATTTTTAAACGTCAGTGGAATTCCTTGAACAATGAAAGAGATCAGAAGCATTTTTAAACTTCAGAAGAATTCCAGGAACAATGGAAGAATTCCAAAGCATTTTTTAACTTCAGAAGAATTCCAGGAACAATGGAAGAGTTCCGAAGCATTTTTAAACATCAGAAAAATTCCGGGAGCAATGGAAGAGTTCCGAAGCATTTTTAAACATCAGCAGAATTCCGGGAACAATGGAAGAGTTCTGAAGCATTTTTAAATGTCAGCAGAATTCTGAGAACAATGGAAGAGTTCCGAAGCATTTTTAAACATCAGCAGAATTCTGGGAACAATGGAAGAGTTCCGAAGCATTTTTAAACTTCAGCGGAATTCCGAGAACAATGGATGAGTTTCGAAGCATTTTTAAACATCAGCAGAATTCCGGGAACAATGGAAGAGTTCCGAAGCATTTTTAAACTTCAGAAGAATTCCAGGAACAATGGAAGAGTTCCAAAGCATTTTTAAACTTCAACGAATTCCAGGAACAATGGAAGAGTTCCAAAGCATTTTGAAACTTCAGAAGAATTCCAGGAACAATGGAAGAGTTCCGAAGCATTTTTAAACTTCAGCGGATTTCCGAGAACAATGGAAGTGTTCCGAAGTATTTTTAAACGCCAGCGGGATTTCGAGAACAATGGAAGAGTTCCGAAGCATTTTTAAACTTCAGCGGAATTCCGAGAACAATGGATGAGTTTCGAAGCATTTTTAAACATCAGCGGAATTCCGGGAACAATGGAAGAGTTCCGAAGCATTTTTAAACTTCAGAAGAATTCCAGGAACAATGGAAGAGTTCCAAAGCATTTTTAAACTTCAGAAGAATTCCAGGAACAATGTAAGAGTTCCGAAGCATTTTTAAACTTCGGCGGATTTCCGAGAACAATGGAAGTGTTCCGAAGTATTTTTAAACTCCAGCGGGATTCCGAGAACAATGGAAGAGTTCCGAAGCATTTTTAAACGTCTGCAGAATTCCGAGAACAATGGAAGAATTCCGAAGCATTTTTAAACATCAGCGGAATTCAAAGAACAATGGAAGAGTTCGGAAGAATTTTTAAATGTCAGCGAATTTCGAGAACCATGGAAGAGTTCTGAAGGATTTTTAAACATCAGCGGATTTCCGTGAACATTGGAAGAGTTCCGAAGTATTTTTAAACGCCAGCGGGATTCCGAGAACAATGGAAGAGTTCCGAAGCATTTGTAAACGTCTGCAGAATTGCGAGAACAATGGAAGAGTTCCGTAGCATTGTTAAACTTCAGAAGAATTCCAGGAACAATGGAAGAGTTCCGAAGCATTTTTAAACGTCACCAGAATTCCTTGAACAATGAAAGAGTTCGGAAGCATTTTTAAACGTCAACAGAATTCCGGGAACAATGGAACAGTTCCGAATAATTTTTAAACGTCAGTGGAATTCCTTGAACAATGAAAGAGATCAGAAGCATTTTTAAACTTCAGAAGAATTCCAGGAACAATGGAAGAATTCCAAAGCATTTTTTAACTTCAGAAGAATTCCAGGAACAATGGAAGAGTTCCGAAGCATTTTTAAACTTCGGCGGATTTCCGAGAACAATGGAAGAGTTCCGAAGCATTTTTAAACGTCAGCGGAATTCCTTGAACAATGAAAGAGATCGGAAGCATTTTTAAACGTCAGCAGAATTTCGGGAACAATGGAAGAGTTTCGAAGCATTTTTAAACATCTGCAGAATTCCGAGAACAATGGAAGAATTCCGAAGCATTTTTAAACGTCAGCGGGATTCCGAGAACAATGGAAGAGTTCCGAAGCATTTTTAAACGTCTGCAGAATTGCGAGAACAATGGAAGAGTTCCGTAGCATTGTTAAACTTCAGAAGAATTCCAGGAACAATGGAAGAGTTCCGAAGCATTTTTAAACGTCACCAGAATTCCTTGAACAATGAAAGAGTTCGGAAGCATTTTTAAACGTCAGCAGAATTCCGGGAACAATGGAACAGTTCCGAATAATTTTTAAACGTCAGTGGAATTCCTTGAACAATGAAAGAGATCAGAAGCATTTTTAAACTTCAGAAGAATTCCAGGAACAATGGAAGAATTCCAAAGCATTTTTTAACTTCAGAAGAATTCCAGGAACAATGGAAGAGTTCCGAAGCATTTTTAAACATCAGAAGAATTCCGGGAGCAATGGAAGAGTTCCGAAGCATTTTTAAACATCAGCAGAATTCCGGGAACAATGGAAGAGTTCTGAAGCATTTTTAAATGTCAGCAGAATTCTGAGAACAATGGAAGAGTTCCGAAGCATTTTTAAACATCAGCAGAATTCTGGGAACAATGGAAGAGTTCCGAAGCATTTTTAAACTTCAGCGGAATTCCGAGAACAATGGATGAGTTTCGAAGCATTTTTAAACATCAGCAGAATTCCGGGAACAATGGAAGAGTTCCGAAGCATTTTTAAACGTCACCAGAATTCCTTGAACAATGAAAGAGTTCGGAAGCATTTTTAAACGTCAGCAGAATTCCGGGAACAATGGAACAGTTCCGTAGCATTGTTAAACTTCAGAAGAATTCCAGGAACAATGGAAGAGTTCCGAAGCATTTTTAAACGTCACCAGAATTCCTTGAACAATGAAAGAGTTCGGAAGCATTTTTAAACGTCAGCAGAATTCCGGGAACAATGGAACAGTTCCGAATAATTTTTAAACGTCAGTGGAATTCCTTGAACAATGAAAGAGATCAGAAGCATTTTTAAACTTCAGAAGAATTCCAGGAACAATGGAAGAATTCCAAAGCATTTTTTAACTTCAGAAGAATTCCAGGAACAATGGAAGAGTTCCGAAGCATTTTTAAACTTCGGCGGATTTCCGAGAACAATGGAAGAGTTCCGAAGCATTTTTAAACGTCAGCGGAATTCCTTGAACAATGAAAGAGATCGGAAGCATTTTTAAACGTCAGCAGAATTTCGGGAACAATGGAAGAGTTTCGAAGCATTTTTAAACATCTGCAGAATTCCGAGAACAATGGAAGAATTCCGAAGCATTTTTAAACGTCAGCGGGATTCCGAGAACAATGGAAGAGTTCCGAAGCATTTTTAAACGTCTGCAGAATTGCGAGAACAATGGAAGAGTTCCGTAGCATTGTTAAACTTCAGAAGAATTCCAGGAACAATGGAAGAGTTCCGAAGCATTTTTAAACGTCACCAGAATTCCTTGAACAATGAAAGAGTTCGGAAGCATTTTTAAACGTCAGCAGAATTCCGGGAACAATGGAACAGTTCCGAATAATTTTTAAACGTCAGTGGAATTCCTTGAACAATGAAAGAGATCAGAAGCATTTTTAAACTTCAGAAGAATTCCAGGAACAATGGAAGAATTCCAAAGCATTTTTTAACTTCAGAAGAATTCCAGGAACAATGGAAGAGTTCCGAAGCATTTTTAAACATCAGAAGAATTCCGGGAGCAATGGAAGAGTTCCGAAGCATTTTTAAACATCAGCAGAATTCCGGGAACAATGGAAGAGTTCTGAAGCATTTTTAAATGTCAGCAGAATTCTGAGAACAATGGAAGAGTTCCGAAGCATTTTTAAACATCAGCAGAATTCTGGGAACAATGGAAGAGTTCCGAAGCATTTTTAAACTTCAGCGGAATTCCGAGAACAATGGATGAGTTTCGAAGCATTTTTAAACATCAGCAGAATTCCGGGAACAATGGAAGAGTTCCGAAGCATTTTTAAACTTCAGAAGAATTCCAGGAACAATGGAAGAGTTCCAAAGCATTTTTAAACTTCATCGAATTCCAGGAACAATGGAAGAGTTCCAAAGCATTTTGAAACTTCAGAAGAATTCCAGGAACAATGGAAGAGTTCCGAAGCATTTTTAAACTTCAGCGGATTTCCGAGAACAATGGAAGTGTTCCGAAGTATTTTTAAACGCCAGCGGGATTTCGAGAACAATGGAAGAGTTCCGAAGCATTTTTAAACTTCAGCGGAATTCCGAGAACAATGGATGAGTTTCGAAGCATTTTTAAACATCAGCGGAATTCCGGGAACAATGGAAGAGTTCCGAAGCATTTTTAAACTTCAGAAGAATTCCAGGAACAATGGAAGAGTTCCAAAGCATTTTTAAACTTCAGAAGAATTCCAGGAACAATGTAAGAGTTCCGAAGCATTTTTAAACTTCGGCGGATTTCCGAGAACAATGGAAGTGTTCCGAAGTATTTTTAAACTCCAGTGGGATTCCGAGAACAATGGAAGAGTTCCGAAGCATTTTTAAACGTCTGCAGAATTCCGAGAACAATGGAAGAATTCCGAAGCATTTTTAAACATCAGCGGAATTCAAAGAACAATGGAAGAGTTCGGAAGAATTTTTAAATGTCAGCGAATTTCGAGAACCATGGAAGAGTTCTGAAGGATTTTTAAACATCAGCGGATTTCCGTGAACATTGGAAGAGTTCCGAAGCATTTTTAAACTTCAGTGGAATTCTGAGAACAATGGAAGAGTTCCGTAGCATTTTTAAACTTCAGAAGAAATCCAGGAACAATGGAAGAGTTCCGAATCATTTTCAAACGTCAGCAGAATTCCTTGAACAATGAAAGAGTTCGGAAGCATTTTTAAACGTCAGCAGTATTCCGGGAACAATGGAACAGTTCCGAAGAATTTTTAAACGTCAGTGGAATTCCTTGAACAATGAAAGAGATCAGAAGCATTTTTAAACTTCAAAAGAATTCCGGGAACAATGGAAGAGTTCCGAAGCATTTTTAAATGTCAGCAGAATTCCGAGAACAATGGAAGAGTACCGAAGCATTTTTAAACATCAGCAGAATTCTGGGAACAATGGAAGAGTTCCGAAGCATTTTTAAACTTTAGCGGAATTCCGAGAACAATGGATGAGTTCCGAAGCATTTTTAAACATCAGCAGAATTCCGGGAACAATGGAAGAGTTCTGAAGCATTTTTAAATGTCAGCAGAATTCTGAGAACAATGGAAGAGTTCCGAAGCATTTTTAAACATCAGCAGAATTCTGGGAACAATGGAAGAGTTCCGAAGCATTTTTAAACTTCAGCGGAATTCCGAGAACAATGGATGAGTTTCGAAGCATTTTTAAACATCAGCAGAATTCCGGGAACAATGGAAGAGTTCCGAAGCATTTTTAAACTTCAGAAGAATTCCAGGAACAATGGAAGAGTTCCAAAGCATTTTTAAACTTCAATGAATTCCAGGAACAATGGAAGAGTTCCAAAGCATTTTGAAACTTCAGAAGAATTCCAGGAACAATGGAAGAGTTCCGAAACATTTTTAAACTTCAGCGGATTTCCGAGAACAATGGAAGTGTTCCGAAGTATTTTTAAATGCCAGCGGGATTTCGAGAACAATGGAAGAGTTCCGAAGCATTTTTAAACGTCTGCAGAATTCCGAGAACAATGGAAGAATTCCGAAGCATTTTTAAACGTCAGCGGAATTCCAAGAACAATGGAAGAGTTCGGAAGAATTTTTAAATGTCAGCGAATTTCGAGAACCATGGAAGAGTTCTGAAGGATTTTTAAACATCAGCGGATTTCCGTGAACATTGGAAGAGTTCCGAAGCATTTTTAAACTTCAGAAGAATTCCAGGAACAATGGAAGAGTTCCAAAGCATTTTGAAACTTCAGAAGAATTCCAGGAACAATGGAAGAGTTCCGAAGCATTTTTAAACTTCAGCGGATTTCCGAGAACAATGGAAGTGTTCCGAAGTATTTTTAAACGCCAGCGGGATTCCGAGAACAATGGAAGAGTTCCGAAGCATTTGTAAACGTCTGCAGAATTGCGAGAACAATGGAAGAGTTCCGTAGCATTGTTAAACTTCAGAAGAATTCCAGGAACAATGGAAGAGTTCCGAAGCATTTTTAAACGTCACCAGAATTCCTTGAACAATGAAAGAGTTCGGAAGCATTTTTAAACGTCAGCAGAATTCCGGGAACAATGGAACAGTTCCGAATAATTTTTAAACGTCAGTGGAATTCCTTGAACAATGAAAGAGATCAGAAGCATTTTTAAACTTCAGAAGAATTCCAGGAACAATGGAAGAATTCCAAAGCATTTTTTAACTTCAGAAGAATTCCAGGAACAATGGAAGAGTTCCGAAGCATTTTTAAACTTCGGCGGATTTCCGAGAACAATGGAAGAGTTCCGAAGCATTTTTAAACGTCAGCGGAATTCCTTGAACAATGAAAGAGATCGGAAGCATTTTTAAACGTCAGCAGAATTTCGGGAACAATGGAAGAGTTTCGAAGCATTTTTAAACATCTGCAGAATTCCGAGAACAATGGAAGAATTCCGAAGCATTTTTAAACGTCAGCGGAATTCCGAGAACAATGGAAGAGTTCCGAAGAATTTTTAAATGTCAGCGAATTTCGAGAACCATGGAAGAGTTCCGAAGGATTTTTAAACATCAGCAGAATTCCGTGAACATTGGAAGAGTTCTGAAGCATATTTAAACATCAGCAGAATTTCCAGAATAATGGAAGAGTTCCGAAGCATTTTTAAACGTCTGCAGAATTCCGAGAACAATGGAAGAGTTCCGAAGGATTTTTAAATGTCAGCAGAATTCCCAGAACAATGGAAGAGTTCCGAAGGATTTTTAAACGTCAGCGGAATTCCGAGAACAATGGAAGAGTTCAGAAGCATTTTTAAACTCTGGCGGATTTCCGAGAACAATGGAAGTGTTCAGAAGCATTTTTAAACTTCAGCGTAATTCTGAGAACAATGGAAGAGTTCCGAAGCATTTTTAAACGTTTGCAGAATTCCGAGAAAAATGGAAGAGTTCCAAAGCATTTTTAAATGTCAGCAGAATTTCGAGAACAATGGAAGAGTGCCGAAGCATTTTTAAACTTCAGTGGAATTCTGAGAACAATGGAAGAGTTCCGTAGCATTTTTAAACTTCAGAAGAATTCCAGGAACAATGGAAGAGTTCCGAAGCATTTTCAAACGTCAGCAGAATTCCTTGAACAATGAAAGAGTTCGGAAGCATTTTTAAACGTCAGCAGTATTCCGGGAACAATGGAACAGTTCCGAAGAATTTTTAAACGTCAGTCGAATTCCTTGAACAATGAAAGAGATCAGAAGCATTTTTAAACTTCAAAAGAATTCCGGGAACAATGGAAGAGTTCCGAAGCATTTTTAAATGTCAGCAGAATTCCGAGAACAATGGAAGAGTTCCGAAGCATTTTTAAACATCAGCAGAATTCTGGGAACAATGGAAGAGTTCCGAAGCATTTTTAAACTTTAGCGGAATTCCGAGAACAATGGATGAGTTCGGAAGCATTTTTAAACGTCAGCAGAATTCCGGGAACAATGGAACAGTTCCGAAGAATTTTTAAACGTCAGTGGAATTCCTTGAACAATGAAAGAGATCAGAAGCATTTTTAAACTTCAAAAGAATTCCGGGAACAATGGAAGAGTTCCAAAGCATTTTTAAATGTCAGCAGAATTCCGAGAACAATGGAAGAGTTCCGAAGCATTTTTAAACATCAGCAGAATTCTGGGAACAATGGAAGAGTTCCGAAGCATTTTTAAACTTCAGCGGAATTCCGAGAACAATGGATCAGTTCCGAAGCATTTTTAAACATCAGCAGAATTCCGGGAACAATGGAAGAGTTCCGAAGCATTTTTAAACTTCAGAAGAATTCCAGGAACAATGGAAGAGTTCCAAAGCATTTTTAAACTTCAGAAGAATTCCAGGAACAATGGAAGAGTTCCGAAGCATTTTTAAACTTCGGCGGATTTCCAATAACAATGCAAGTGTTCCGAAGTATTTTTAAACGCCAGCGTAATTCCGAGAACAGTGGAAGAGTTCCGAAGCATTTTTAAACGTCAGCGGAATTCCTTGAACAATGAAAGAGATCGGAAGCATTTTTAAACGTCAGCAGAATTTCGGGAACAATGGAAGAGTTCCGAAGCATTTTTAAACGTCTGCAGAATTCCGAAAACAATGGAAGAATTCCGAAGCATTTTTAAACGTCAGCGGAATTCCGAGAACAATGGAAGAGTTCCGAAGAATTTTTAAATGTCAGCGAATTTCGAGAACCATGGAAGAGTTCCGAAGGATTTTTAAACATCAGCGGAATTCCGTGAACATTTTAAGAGTTCCGAAGCATTTTTAAACTTCAGTGGAATTCTGAGAACAATGGAAGAGTTATGTAGCATTTTTAAACTTCAGAAGAATTCCAGTAACAATGGAAGAGTTTCAAAGCAATTTTAAACTTCAGCAGAATTCCGAGAACAATGGAAGAGTTCTGAAGCATTTTTAAACATCAGCAGAATTTCCAGAATAATGGAAGAGTTCCGAAGCATTTTTAAACGTCTGCAGAATTCCGAGAACAATGGAAGAGTTCCGAAGGATTTTTAAATGTCAGCAGAATTCCCAGAACAATGGAGAGTTCCAAAGGATTTTTAAACGTCAGCGGAATTCCGAGAACAATGGAAGAGTTCAGAAGCATTTTTAAACTTTGGCGGATTTCCGAGAACAATGGAAGTGTTCAGAAGCATTTTTAAACTTCAGCGTAATTCTGAGAGCAATGGAAGGATTCAGAAGCATTTTTAAACGTCAGCAGAATTCCGAGAAAAATGGAAGAGTTCCGAAGCATTTTTAAATGTCAGCAGAATTTCGAGAACAATGGAAGAGTTCCAAAGCATTTTTAAACTTCAGTGGAATTCTGAGAACAATGGAAGAGTTCCGTAGCATTTTTAAACTTCAGAAGAAATCCAGGAACAATGGAAGAGTTCCGAAGCATTTTCAAACGTCAGCAGAATTCCTTGAACAATGAAAGAGTTCGGAAGCATTTTTAAACGTCAGCAGTATTCCGGGAACAATGGAACAGTTCCGAAGAATTTTTAAACGTCAGTGGAATTCCTTGAACAATGAAAGAGATCAGAAGCATTTTTAAACTTCAAAAGAATTCCGGGAACAATGGAAGAGTTCCGAAGCATTTTTAAATGTCAGCAGAATTCCGAGAACAATGGAAGAGTACCGAAGCATTTTTAAACATCAGCAGAATTCTGGGAACAATGGAAGAGTTCCGAAGCATTTTTAAACTTTAGCGGAATTCCGAGAACAATGGATGAGTTCCGAAGCATTTTTAAACATCAGCAGAATTCCGGGAACAATGGAAGAGTTCTGAAGCATTTTTAAATGTCAGCAGAATTCTGAGAACAATGGAAGAGTTCCGAAGCATTTTTAAACATCAGCAGAATTCTGGGAACAATGGAAGAGTTCCGAAGCATTTTTAAACTTTAGCGGATTTCCGAGAACAATGGAAGTGTTCCGAAGTATTTTTAAATGCCAGCGGGATTTCGAGAACAATGGAAGAGTTCCGAAGCATTTTTAAACGTCTGCAGAATTCCGAGAACAATGGAAGAATTCCGAAGCATTTTTAAACGTCAGCGGAATTCCAAGAACAATGGAAGAGTTCGGAAGAATTTTTAAATGTCAGCGAATTTCGAGAACCATGGAAGAGTTCTGAAGGATTTTTAAACATCAGCGGAATTCCGTGAACATTGGAAGAGTTCCGAAGCATTTTTAAACTTCAGAAGAATTCCAGGAACAATGGAAGAGTTCAAAAGCATTTTGAAACTTCAGAAGAATTCCAGGAACAATGGAAGAGTTCCGAAGCATTTTTAAACTTCAGCGGATTTCCGAGAACAATGGAAGTGTTCCGAAGTATTTTTAAACGCCAGCGGGATTCCGAGAACAATGGAAGAGTTCCGAAGCATTTTTAAACATTTGCAGAATTCCGAGAACAATGGAAGAGTTCCGTAGCATTGTTAAACTTCAGAAGAATTCCAGGAACAATGGAAGAGTTCCGAAGCATTTTTAAACGTCAGCAGAATTCCTTGAACAATGAAAGAGTTCGGAAGCATTTTTAAACGTCAGCAGAATTCCGGGAACAATGGAACAGTTCCGAATAATTTTTAAACGTCAGTGGAATTCCTTGAACAATGAAAGAGATCAGAAGCATTTTTAAACTTCAAAAGAATTCCTGGAACAATGGAAGAGTTCCGAAGCATTTTTAAACATCAGCAGAATTCTGGGAACAATGGAAGAGTCCCGAAGCATTTTTAAACTTCAGAAGAATTCCAGGAACAATGGAAGAGTTCCGAAGCATTTTTAAACTTCGGAGGATTTCCGAGAACAATGGAAGAGTTCCGAAGCATTTTTAAACGTCAGCGGAATTCCTTGAACAATGAAAGAGATCGGAAGCATTTTTAAACGTCAGCAGAATTTCGGGAACAATGGAAGAGTTTCGAAGCATTTTTAAACATCTGCAGAATTCCGAGAACAATGGAAGAGTTCCGAAGCATTTTTAAACGTCTGCAGAATTCCGAGAACAATGGAAGAGTTCCGAAGGATTTTTAAATGTCAGCAGAATTCCCAGAACAATGGAAGAGTTCTGAACGATTTTTAAACGTCAGCGGAATTCCGAGAACAATGGAAGAGTTCAGAAGCATTTTTAAACTCTGGCGGATTTCCGAGAACAATGGAAGTGTTCAGAAGCATTTTTAAACTTCAGCGTAATTCTGAGAACAATGGAAGAGTTCCGAAGCATTTTTAAACGTTTGCAGAATTCCGAGAAAAATGGAAGAGTTCCGAAGCATTTTTAAATGTCAGCAGAATTTCGAGAACAATGGAAGAGTGCCGAAGCATTTTTAAACTTCAGTGGAATTCTGAGAACAATGGAAGAGTTCCGTAGCATTTTTAAACTTCAGAAGAATTCCAGGAACAATGGAAGAGTTCCGAAGCATTTTGAAACGTCAGCAGAATTCCTTGAACAATGAAAGAGTTCGGAAGCATTTTTAAACGTCAGCAGTGTTCCGGGAACAATGGAACAGTTCCGAAGAATTTTTAAACGTCAGTGGAATTCCTTGAACAATGAAAGAGATCAGAAGCATTTTTAAACTTCAAAAGAATTCCGGGAACAATGGAAGAGTTCCGAAGCATTTTTAAATGTCAGCAGAATTCCGAGAACAATGGAAGAGTTCCGAAGCATTTTTAAACATCAGCAGAATTCTGGGAACAATGGAAGAGTTCCGAAGCATTTTTAAACTTTAGCGGAATTCCGAGAACAATGGATGAGTTCGGAAGCATTTTTAAACGTCAGCAGAATTCCGGGAACAATGGAACAGTTCCGAAGAATTTTTAAACGTCAGTGGAATTCCTTGAACAATGAAAGAGATCAGAAGCATTTTGAAACTTCAGAAGAATTCCAGGAACAATGGAAGAGTTCCGAAGCATTTTTAAACTTCAGCGGATTTCCAAGAACAATGGAAGTGTTCCGAAGTATTTTTAAACGCCAGCGGGATTTCGAGAACAATGGAAGAGTTCCGAAGCATCTTTAAACTTCAGCGGAATTCCGAGAACAATGGATGAGTTTCGAAGCATTTTTAAACATCAGCAGAATTCCGGGAACAATGGAAGAGTTCCGAAGCATTTTTAAACTTCAGAAGAATTCCAGGAACAATGGAAGAGTTCCAAAGCATTTTTAAACTTCAGAAGAATTCCAGGAACAATGTAAGAGTTCCGAAGCATTTTTAAACTTCGGCGGATTTCCGAGAACAATGGAAGTGTTCCGAAGTATTTTTAAACTCCAGCGGGATTCCGAGAACAATGGAAGAGTTCCGAAGCATTTTTAAACGTCTGCAGAATTCCGAGAACAATGGAAGAATTCCGAAGCATTTTTAAACATCAGCGGAATTCAAAGAACAATGGAAGAGTTCGGAAGAATTTTTAAATGTCAGCGAATTTCGAGAACCATGGAAGAGTTCTGAAGGATTTTTAAACATCAGCGGATTTCCGTGAACATTGGAAGAGTTCCGAAGCATTTTTAAACTTCAGAAGAATTCCAGGAACAATGGAAGAGTTCCAAAGCATTTTGAAACTTCAGAAGAATTCCAGGAACAATGGAAGAGTTCCGAAGCATTTTTAAACTTCAGCGGATTTCCGAGAACAATGGAAGTGTTCCGAAGTATTTTTAAACGCCAGCGGGATTCCGCGAACAATGGAAGAGTTCCGAAGCATTTTTAAACGTCTGCAGAATTCCGAGAACAATGGAAGAGTTCCGTAGCATTTTTAAACTTCAGAAGAATTCCAGGAACAATGGAAGAGTTCCAAAGCATTTTGAAACTTCAGAAGAATTCCAGGAACAATGGAAGAGTTCCGAAGCATTTTTAAACTTCAGCGGATTTCCGAGAACAATGGAAGTGTTCCGAAGTATTTTTAAACGCCAGCGGGATTCCGAGAACAATGGAAGAGTTCCGAAGCATTTTTAAACGTCTGCAGAATTCCGAGAACAATGGAAGAGTTCCGTAGCATTGTTAAACTTCAGAAGAATTCCAGGAACAATGGAAGAGTTCCGAAGCATTTTTAAACGTCAGCAGAATTCCTTGAACAATGAAAGAGTTCGGAAGCATTTTTAAACGTCAGCAGAATTCCGGGAACAATGGAACAGTTCCGAATAATTTTTAAACGTCAGTGGAATTCCTTGAACAATGAAAGAGATCAGAAGCATTTTTAAACTTCAAAAGAATTCCGGGAACAATGGAAGAGTTCCGAAGCATTTTTAAACATCAGCAGAATTCTGGGAACAATGGAAGAGTCCCGAAGCATTTTTAAACTTCAGAAGAATTCCAGGAACAATGGAAGAGTTCCGAAGCATTTTTAAACTTCGGAGGATTTCCGAGAACAATGGAAGAGTTCCGAAGCATTTTTAAACGTCAGCGGAATTCCTTGAACAATGAAAGAGATCGGAAGCATTTTTAAACGTCAGCAGAATTTCGGGAACAATGGAAGAGTTTCGAAGCATTTTTAAACATCTGCAGAATTCCGAGAACAATGGAAGAGTTCCGAAGCATTTTTAAACGTCTGCAGAATTCCGAGAACAATGGAAGAGTTCCGAAGGATTTTTAAATGTCAGCAGAATTCCCAGAACAATGGAAGAGTTCTGAACGATTTTTAAACGTCAGCGGAATTCCGAGAACAATGGAAGAGTTCAGAAGCATTTTTAAACTCTGGCGGATTTCCGAGAACAATGGAAGTGTTCAGAAGCATTTTTAAACTTCAGCGTAATTCTGAGAACAATGGAAGAGTTCCGAAGCATTTTTAAACGTTTGCAGAATTCCGAGAAAAATGGAAGAGTTCCGAAGCATTTTTAAATGTCAGCAGAATTTCGAGAACAATGGAAGAGTGCCGAAGCATTTTTAAACTTCAGTGGAATTCTGAGAACAATGGAAGAGTTCCGTAGCATTTTTAAACTTCAGAAGAATTCCAGGAACAATGGAAGAGTTCCGAAGCATTTTGAAACGTCAGCAGAATTCCTTGAACAATGAAAGAGTTCGGAAGCATTTTTAAACGTCAGCAGTGTTCCGGGAACAATGGAACAGTTCCGAAGAATTTTTAAACGTCAGTGGAATTCCTTGAACAATGAAAGAGATCAGAAGCATTTTTAAACTTCAAAAGAATTCCGGGAACAATGGAAGAGTTCCGAAGCATTTTTAAATGTCAGCAGAATTCCGAGAACAATGGAAGAGTTCCGAAGCATTTTTAAACATCAGCAGAATTCTGGGAACAATGGAAGAGTTCCGAAGCATTTTTAAACTTTAGCGGAATTCCGAGAACAATGGATGAGTTCGGAAGCATTTTTAAACGTCAGCAGAATTCCGGGAACAATGGAACAGTTCCGAAGAATTTTTAAACGTCAGTGGAATTCCTTGAACAATGAAAGAGATCAGAAGCATTTTGAAACTTCAGAAGAATTCCAGGAACAATGGAAGAGTTCCGAAGCATTTTTAAACTTCAGCGGATTTCCAAGAACAATGGAAGTGTTCCGAAGTATTTTTAAACGCCAGCGGGATTTCGAGAACAATGGAAGAGTTCCGAAGCATCTTTAAACTTCAGCGGAATTCCGAGAACAATGGATGAGTTTCGAAGCATTTTTAAACATCAGCAGAATTCCGGGAACAATGGAAGAGTTCCGAAGCATTTTTAAACTTCAGAAGAATTCCAGGAACAATGGAAGAGTTCCAAAGCATTTTTAAACTTCAGAAGAATTCCAGGAACAATGTAAGAGTTCCGAAGCATTTTTAAACTTCGGCGGATTTCCGAGAACAATGGAAGTGTTCCGAAGTATTTTTAAACTCCAGCGGGATTCCGAGAACAATGGAAGAGTTCCGAAGCATTTTTAAACGTCTGCAGAATTCCGAGAACAATGGAAGAATTCCGAAGCATTTTTAAACATCAGCGGAATTCAAAGAACAATGGAAGAGTTCGGAAGAATTTTTAAATGTCAGCGAATTTCGAGAACCATGGAAGAGTTCTGAAGGATTTTTAAACATCAGCGGATTTCCGTGAACATTGGAAGAGTTCCGAAGCATTTTTAAACTTCAGAAGAATTCCAGGAACAATGGAAGAGTTCCAAAGCATTTTGAAACTTCAGAAGAATTCCAGGAACAATGGAAGAGTTCCGAAGCATTTTTAAACTTCAGCGGATTTCCGAGAACAATGGAAGTGTTCCGAAGTATTTTTAAACGCCAGCGGGATTCCGCGAACAATGGAAGAGTTCCGAAGCATTTTTAAACGTCTGCAGAATTCCGAGAACAATGGAAGAGTTCCGTAGCATTTTTAAACTTCAGAAGAATTCCAGGAACAATGGAAGAGTTCCAAAGCATTTTGAAACTTCAGAAGAATTCCAGGAACAATGGAAGAGTTCCGAAGCATTTTTAAACTTCAGCGGATTTCCGAGAACAATGGAAGTGTTCCGAAGTATTTTTAAACGCCAGCGGGATTCCGAGAACAATGGAAGAGTTCCGAAGCATTTTTAAACGTCTGCAGAATTCCGAGAACAATGGAAGAGTTCCGTAGCATTGTTAAACTTCAGAAGAATTCCAGGAACAATGGAAGAGTTCCGAAGCATTTTTAAACGTCAGCAGAATTCCTTGAACAATGAAAGAGTTCGGAAGCATTTTTAAACGTCAGCAGAATTCCGGGAACAATGGAACAGTTCCGAATAATTTTTAAACGTCAGTGGAATTCCTTGAACAATGAAAGAGATCAGAAGCATTTTTAAACTTCAAAAGAATTCCGGGAACAATGGAAGAGTTCCGAAGCATTTTTAAATGTCAGCAGAATTCCGAGAACAATGGAAGAGTTCCGAAGCATTTTTAAACTCTGGCGGATTTCCGAGAACAATGGAAGTGTTCAGAAGCATTTTTAAACTTCAGCGTAATTCTGAGAACAATGGAAGAGTTCCGAAGCATTTTTAAACGTTTGCAGAATTCCGAGAAAAATGGAAGAGTTCCGAAGCATTTTTAAATGTCAGCAGAATTTCGAGAACAATGGAAGAGTGCCGAAGCATTTTTAAACTTCAGTGGAATTCTGAGAACAATGGAAGAGTTCCGTAGCATTTTTAAACTTCAGAAGAATTCCAGGAACAATGGAAGAGTTCCGAAGCATTTTCAAACGCCAGCAGAATTCCTTGAACAATGAAAGAGTTCGGAAGCATTTTTAAACGTCAGCAGTATTCCGGGAACAATGGAACAGTTCCGAAGAATTTTTAAACGTCAGTGTAATTCCTTGAACAATGAAAGAGATCAGAAGCATTTTTAAACTTCAAAAGAATTCCGGGAACAATGGAAGAGTTCGGAAGCATTTTTAAATGTCAGCAGAATTCCGAGAACAATGGAAGAGTTCCGAAGCATTTTTAAACATCAGCAGAATTCTGGGAACAATGGAAGAGTTCCGAAGCATTTTTAAACTTTAGCGGAATTCCGAGAACAATGGATGAGTTCGGAAGCATTTTTAAACGTCAGCAGAATTCCGGGAACAATGGAACAGTTCCGAAGAATTTTTAAACGTCAGTGGAATTCCTTGAACAATGAAAGAGATCAGAAGCATTTTTAAACTTCAAAAGAATTCCGGGAACAATGGAAGAGTTCCGAAGCATTTTTAAATGTCAGCAGAATTCCGAGAACAATGGAAGAGTTCCGAAGCATTTTTAAACATCAGCAGAATTCTGGGAACAATGGAAGAGTTATGTAGCATTTTTAAACTTCAGAAGAATTCCAGTAACAATGGAAGAGTTTCAAAGCAATTTTAAACTTCAGCAGAATTCCGAGAACAATGGAAGAGTTCTGAAGCATTTTTAAACATCAGCAGAATTTCCAGAATAATGGAAGAGTTCCGAAGCATTTTTAAACGTCTGCAGAATTCCGAGAACAATGGAAGAGTTCCGAAGGATTTTTAAATGTCAGCAGAATTCCCAGAACAATGGAGAGTTCCAAAGGATTTTTAAACGTCAGCGGAATTCCGAGAACAATGGAAGAGTTCAGAAGCATTTTTAAACTTCGGCGGATTTCCGAGAACAATGGAAGTGTTCAGAAGCATTTTTAAACTTCAGCGTAATTCTGAGAACAATGGAAGGGTTCAGAAGCATTTTTAAACTTCAGCAGAATTCCGAAAACAACGCAGGAGTTGCAATGCATTTTTAAACGTCAGCAGAATTCCGAGAAAAATGGAAGAGTTCCGAAGCATTTTTAAATGTCAGCAGAATTCCGAGAACAATGGAAGAGTTCCGAAGCATTTTTAAACATCAGCAGAATTCTGGGAACAATGGAAGAGTTCCGAAGCATTTTTAAACTTCAGCGGAATTCCGAGAACAATGGATCAGTTCCGAAGCATTTTTAAACATCAGCAGAATTCCGGGAACAATGGAAGAGTTCCGAAGCATTTTTAAACTTCAGAAGAATTCCAGGAACAATGGAAGAGTTCCAAAGCATTTTTAAACTTCAGAAGAATTCCAGGAACAATGGAAGAGTTCCGAAGCATTTTTAAACTTCAGCAGATTTCCGAGAACAATGGAAGAGTTCCGAAGCATTTTTAAACTTCAGCGGAATTCCGAGAACAATGGATGAGTTTCGAAGCATTTTTAAACATCAGCAGAATTCCGGGAACAATGGAAGAGTTCCGAAGCATTTTTAAACTTCAGAAGAATTCCAGGAACAATGGAAGAGTTCCAAAGCATTTTTAAACTTCAGAAGAATTCCAGGAACAATGGAAGAGTTCCGAAGCATTTTTAAACTTCGGCGGATTTCCGAGAACAATGGAAGTGTTCCGAAGTATTTTTAAACTCCAGCGGGATTCCGAGAACAATGGAAGAGTTCCGAAGCATTTTTAAACGTCTGCAGAATTCCGAGAACAATGTAAGAATTCCGAAGCATTTTTAAACGTCAGCGGAATTCCAAGAACAATGGAAGAGTTCCGAAGAATTTTTAAATGTCAGCGAATTTCGAGAACCATGGAAGAGTTCTGAAGGATTTTTAAACATCAGCGGAATTCCGTGAACATTGGAAGAGTTCCGAAGCATTTTTAAACTTCAGTGGAATTCTGAGAACAATGGAAGAGTTATGTAGCATTTTTAAACTTCAGTGGAATTCTGAGAACAATGGAAGAGTTATGTAGCATTTTTAAACTTCAGAAGAATTCCAGTAACAATGGAAGAGTTTCAAAGCAATTTTAAACTTCTGCAGAATTCCGAGAACAATGGAAGAGTTCCGAAGGATTTTTAAATGTCAGCAGAATTCCCAGAACAATGGAGAGTTCCAAAGGATTTTTAAACGTCAGCGGAATTCCGAGAACAATGGAAGAGTTCAGAAGCATTTTTAAACTTCGGCGGATTTCCGAGAACAATGGAAGTGTTCAGAAGCATTTTTAAACTTCAGCGTAATTCTGAGAACAATGGAAGGGTTCAGAAGCATTTTTAAACTTCAGCAGAATTCCGAAAACAACGCAGGAGTTGCAATGCATTTTTAAACGTCAGCAGAATTCCGAGAAAAATGGAAGAGTTCCGAAGCATTTTTAAATGTCAGCAGAATTTCGAGAACAATGGAAGAGTTCCAAAGCATTTTTAAACTTCAGAAGAATTCCAGGAACAATGGAAGAGTTCCGAAGCATTTTCAAACGTCAGCAGAATTCCTTGAACAATGAAAGAGTTCGGAAGCATTTTTAAACGTCAGCAGTATTCCGGGAACAATGGAACAGTTCCGAAGAATTTTTAAACGTCAGTGGAATTCCTTGAACAATGAAAGAGATCAGAAGCATTTTTAAACTTCAAAAGAATTCCGGGAACAATGGAAGAGTTCCGAACTATTTTTACATGTCAGCAGAATTCCGAGAACAATGGAAGAGTTCCGAAGCATTTTTAAACATCAGAAGAATTCCGGGAGCAATGGAAGAGTTCCGAAGCATTTTTAAACATCAGCAGAATTCCGGGAACAATGGAAGAGTTCTGAAGCATTTTTAAATGTCAGCAGAATTCTGAGAACAATGGAAGAGTTCCGAAGCATTTTTAAACATCAGCAGAATTCTGGGAACAATGGAAGAGTTCCGAAGCATTTTTAAACTTCAGCGGAATTCCGAGAACAATGGATGAGTTTCGAAGCATTTTTAAACATCAGCAGAATTCCGGGAACAATGGAAGAGTTCCGAAGCATTTTTAAACTTCAGAAGAATTCCAGGAACAATGGAAGAGTTCCAAAGCATTTTTAAACTTCAACGAATTCCAGGAACAATGGAAGAGTTCCAAAGCATTTTGAAACTTCAGAAGAATTCCAGGAACAATGGAAGAGTTCCGAAGCATTTTTAAACTTCAGCGGATTTCCGAGAACAATGGAAGTGTTCCGAAGTATTTTTAAACGCCAGCGGGATTTCGAGAACAATGGAAGAGTTCCGAAGCATTTTTAAACTTCAGCGGAATTCCGAGAACAATGGATGAGTTTCGAAGCATTTTTAAACATCAGCAGAATTCCGGGAACAATGGAAGAGTTCCGAAGCATTTTTAAACTTCAGAAGAATTCCAGGAACAATGGAAGAGTTCCAAAGCATTTTTAAACTTCAGAAGAATTCCAGGAACAATGTAAGAGTTCCGAAGCATTTTTAAACTTCGGCGGATTTCCGAGAACAATGGAAGTGTTCCGAAGTATTTTTAAACTCCAGCGGGATTCCGAGAACAATGGAAGAGTTCCGAAGCATTTTTAAACGTCTGCAGAATTCCGAGAACAATGGAAGAATTCCGAAGCATTTTTAAACATCAGCGGAATTCAAAGAACAATGGAAGAGTTCGGAAGAATTTTTAAATGTCAGCGAATTTCGAGAACCATGGAAGAGTTCTGAAGGATTTTTAAACATCAGCGGATTTCCGTGAACATTGGAAGAGTTCCGAAGCATTTTTAAACTTCAGAAGAATTCCAGGAACAATGGAAGAGTTCCAAAGCATTTTGAAACTTCAGAAGAATTCCAGGAACAATGGAAGAGTTCCGAAGCATTTTTAAACTTCAGCGGATTTCCGAGAACAATGGAAGTGTTCCGAAGTATTTTTAAACGCCAGCGGGATTCCGAGAACAATGGAAGAGTTCCGAAGCATTTTTAAACGTCTGCAGAATTGCGAGAACAATGGAAGAGTTCCGTAGCATTGTTAAACTTCAGAAGAATTCCAGGAACAATGGAAGAGTTCCGAAGCATTTTTAAACGTCACCAGAATTCCTTGAACAATGAAAGAGTTCGGAAGCATTTTTAAACGTCAGCAGAATTCCGGGAACAATGGAACAGTTCCGAATAATTTTTAAACGTCAGTGGAATTCCTTGAACAATGAAAGAGATCAGAAGCATTTTTAAACTTCAGAAGAATTCCAGGAACAATGGAAGAATTCCAAAGCATTTTTTAACTTCAGAAGAATTCCAGGAACAATGGTAGAGTTCCGAAGCATTTTTAAACTTCGGCGGATTTCCGAGAACAATGGAAGAGTTCCGAAGCATTTTTAAACGTCAGCGGAATTCCTTGAACAATGAAAGAGATCGGAAGCATTTTTAAACGTCAGCAGAATTTCGGGAACAATGGAAGAGTTTCGAAGCATTTTTAAACATTTGCAGAATTCCGAGAACAATGGAAGAATTCCGAAGCATTTTTAAACGTCAGCGGAATTCCGAGAACAATGGAAGAGTTCCGAAGAATTTTTAAATGTCAGCGAATTTCGAGAACCATGGAAGAGTTCCGAAGGATTTTTAAACATCAGCAGAATTCCGTGAACATTGGAAGAGTTCTGAAGCATATTTAAACATCAGCAGAATTTCCAGAATAATGGAAGAGTTCCGAAGCATTTTTAAACGTCTGCAGAATTCCGAGAACAATGGAAGAGTTCCGAAGGATTTTTAAATGTCAGCAGAATTCCCAGAACAATGGAAGAGTTCCGAAGGATTTTTAAACGTCAGCGGAATTCCGAGAACAATGGAAGAGTTCAGAAGCATTTTTAAACTCTGGCGGATTTCCGAGAACAATGGAAGTGTTCAGAAGCATTTTTAAACTTCAGCGTAATTCTGAGAACAATGGAAGAGTTCCGAAGCATTTTTAAACGTTTGCAGAATTCCGAGAAAAATGGAAGAGTTCCGAAGCATTTTTAAATGTCAGCAGAATTTCGAGAACAATGGAAGAGTGCCGAAGCATTTTTAAACTTCAGTGGAATTCTGAGAACAATGGAAGAGTTCCGTAGCATTTTTAAACTTCAGAAGAATTCCAGGAACAATGGAAGAGTTCCGAAGCATTTTCAAACGTCAGCAGAATTCCTTGAACAATGAAAGAGTTCGGAAGCATTTTTAAACGTCAGCAGTATTCCGGGAACAATGGAACAGTTCCGAAGAATTTTTAAACATCAGTCGAATTCCTTGAACAATGAAAGAGATCAGAAGCATTTTTAAACTTCAAAAGAATTCCGGGAACAATGGAAGAGTTCCGAAGCATTTTTAAATGTCAGCAGGAATTCCGAGAACAATGGAAGAGTTCCGAAGCATTTTTAAACATCAGCAGAATTCTGGGAACAATGGAAGAGTTCCGAAGCATTTTTAAACTTTAGCGGAATTCCGAGAACAATGGATGAGTTCGGAAGCATTTTTAAACGTCAGCAGAATTCCGGGAACAATGGAACAGTTCCGAAGAATTTTTAAACGTCAGTGGAATTCCTTGAACAATGAAAGAGATCAGAAGCATTTTTAAACTTCAAAAGAATTCCGGGAACAATGGAAGAGTTCCAAAGCATTTTTAAATGTCAGCAGAATTCCGAGAACAATGGAAGAGTTCCGAAGCATTTTTAAACATCAGCAGAATTCTGGGAACAATGGAAGAGTTCCGAAGCATTTTTAAACTTCAGCGGAATTCCGAGAACAATGGATCAGTTCCGAAGCATTTTTAAACATCAGCAGAATTCCGGGAACAATGGAAGAGTTCCGAAGCATTTTTAAACTTCAGAAGAATTCCAGAAACAATGGAAGAGTTCCAAAGCATTTTTAAACTTCAGAAGAATTCCAGGAACAATGGAAGAGTTCCGAAGCATTTTTAAACTTCGGCGGATTTCCAATAACAATGCAAGTGTTCCGAAGTATTTTTAAACGCCAGCGTAATTCCGAGAACAGTGGAAGAGTTCCGAAGGATTATTAAATGTCAGCTGAATTCTGAGAACAATGGAAGAGTTCCGAAGCATTTTTAAACGTCAGCGGAATTCCTTGAACAATGAAAGAGATCGGAAGCATTTTTAAACGTCAGCAGAATTTCGGGAACAATGGAAGAGTTCCGAAGCATTTTTAAACGTCTGCAGAATTCCGAGAACAATGGAAGAATTCCGAAGCATTTTTAAACGTCAGCGGAATTCCGAGAACAATGGAAGAGTTCCGAAGAATTTTTAAATGTCAGCGAATTTCGAGAACCATGGAAGAGTTCCGAAGGATTTTTAAACATCAGCGGAATTCCGTGAACATTTTAAGAGTTCCGAAGCATTTTTAAACTTCAGTGGAATTCTGAGAACAATGGAAGAGTTATGTAGCATTTTTAAACTTCAGAAGAATTCCAGTAACAATGGAAGAGTTTCAAAGCAATTTTAAACTTCAGCAGAATTCCGAGAACAATGGAAGAGTTCTGAAGCATTTTTAAACATCAGCAGAATTTCCAGAATAATGGAAGAGTTTCGAAGCATTTTTAAACGTCTGCAGAATTCCGAGAACAATGGAAGAGTTCCGAAGGATTTTTAAATGTCAGCAGAATTCCCAGAACAATGGAGAGTTCCAAAGGATTTTTAAACGTCAGCGGAA
The DNA here is from genome assembly GCF_046119375.1 of Phyllobates terribilis. Taxonomy (NCBI): domain Eukaryota; kingdom Metazoa; phylum Chordata; class Amphibia; order Anura; family Dendrobatidae; genus Phyllobates; species Phyllobates terribilis. The sequence continues at coordinate 554,252,544 of NW_027362762.1, forward strand.
TTCCGAGAACAATGGAAGAGTTCAGAAGCATTTTTAAACTTTGGCGGATTTCCGAGAACAATGGAAGTGTTCAGAAGCATTTTTAAACTTCAGCGTAATTCTGAGAGCAATGGAAGGATTCAGAAGCATTTTTAAACGTCAGCAGAATTCCGAGAAAAATGGAAGAGTTCCGAAGCATTTTTAAATGTCAGCAGAATTTCGAGAACAATGGAAGAGTTCCAAAGCATTTTTAAACTTCAGTGGAATTCTGAGAACAATGGAAGAGTTCCGTAGCATTTTTAAACTTCAGAAGAAATCCAGGAACAATGGAAGAGTTCCGAAGCATTTTCAAACGTCAGCAGAATTCCTTGAACAATGAAAGAGTTCGGAAGCATTTTTAAACGTCAGCAGTATTCCGGGAACAATGGAACAGTTCCGAAGAATTTTTAAACGTCAGTGGAATTTCTTGAACAATGAAAGAGATCAGAAGCATTTTTAAACTTCAAAATAATTCCGGGAACAATGGAAGAGTTCCGAAGCATTTTTAAATGTCAGCAGAATTCCGAGAACAATGGAAGAGTACCGAAGCATTTTTAAACATCAGCAGAATTCTGGGAACAATGGAAGAGTTCCGAAGCATTTTTAAACTTTAGCGGAATTCCGAGAACAATGGATGAGTTCCGAAGCATTTTTAAACATCAGCAGAATTCCGGGAACAATGGAAGAGTTCTGAAGCATTTTTAAATGTCAGCAGAATTCTGAGAACAATGGAAGAGTTCCGAAGCATTTTTAAACATCAGCAGAATTCTGGGAACAATGGAAGAGTTCCGAAGCATTTTTAAACTTCAGCGGAATTCCGAGAACAATGGATGAGTTTCGAAGCATTTTTAAACATCAGCAGAATTCCGGGAACAATGGAAGAGTTCCGAAGCATTTTTAAACTTCAGAAGAATTCCAGGAACAATGGAAGAGTTCCAAAGCATTTTTAAACTTCAATGAATTCCAGGAACAATGGAAGAGTTCCAAAGCATTTTGAAACTTCAGAAGAATTCCAGGAACAATGGAAGAGTTCCGAAACATTTTTAAACTTCAGCGGATTTCCGAGAACAATGGAAGTGTTCCGAAGTATTTTTAAATGCCAGCGGGATTTCGAGAACAATGGAAGAGTTCCGAAGCATTTTTAAACGTCTGCAGAATTCCGAGAACAATGGAAGAATTCCGAAGCATTTTTAAACGTCAGCGGAATTCCAAGAACAATGGAAGAGTTCGGAAGAATTTTTAAATGTCAGCGAATTTCGAGAACCATGGAAGAGTTCTGAAGGATTTTTAAACATCAGCGGAATTCCGTGAACATTGGAAGAGTTCCGAAGCATTTTTAAACTTCAGAAGAATTCCAGGAACAATGGAAGCGTTCAAAAGCATTTTGAAACTTCAGAAGAATTCCAGGAACACTGGAAGAGTTCCGAAGCATTTTTAAACTTCAGCGGATTTCCGAGAACAATGGAAGTGTTCCGAAGTATTTTTAAACGCCAGCGGGATTCCGAGAACAATGGAAGAGTTCCGAAGCATTTTTAAACATTTGCAGAATTCCGAGAACAATGGAAGAGTTCCGTAGCATTGTTAAACTTCAGAAGAATTCCAGGAACAATGGAAGAGTTCCGAAGCATTTTTAAACGTCAGCAGAATTCCTTGAACAATGAAAGAGTTCGGAAGCATTTTTAAACGTCAGCAGAATTCCGGGAACAATGGAACAGTTCCGAATAATTTTTAAACGTCAGTGGAATTCCTTGAACAATGAAAGAGATCAGAAGCATTTTTAAACTTCAAAAGAATTCCTGGAACAATGGAAGAGTTCCGAAGCATTTTTAAATGTCAGCAGAATTCCGAGAACAATGGAAGAGTTCCGAAGCATTTTTAAACATCAGCAGAATTCTGGGAACAATGGAAGAGTTCCGAAGCATTTTTAAACTTCAGAAGAATTCCAGGAACAATGGAAGAGTTCCGAACCATTTTTAAACTTCGGAGGATTTCCGAGAACAATGGAAGAGTTCCGAAGCATTTTTAAACGTCAGCGGAATTCCTTGAACAATGAAAGAGATCGGAAGCATTTTTAAACGTCAGCAGAATTTCAGGAACAATGGAAGAGTTTCGAAGCATTTTTAAACATCTGCAGAATTCCGAGAACAATGGAAGAGTTCCGAAGCATTTTTAAACGTCTGCAGAATTCCGAGAACAATGGAAGAGTTCCGAAGGATTTTTAAATGTCAGCAGAATTCCCAGAACAATGGAAGAGTTCTGAAGGATTTTTAAACGTCAGCGGAATTCCGAGAACAATGGAAGAGTTCAGAAGCATTTTTAAACTCTGGCGGATTTCCGAGAACAATGGAAGTGTTCAGAAGCATTTTTAAACTTCAGCGTAATTCTGAGAACAATGGAAGAGTTCCGAAGCATTTTTAAACGTTTGCAGAATTCCGAGAAAAATGGAAGAGTTCCAAAGCATTTTTAAATGTCAGCAGAATTTCGAGAACAATGGAAGAGTGCCGAAGCATTTTTAAACTTCAGTGGAATTCTGAGAACAATGGAAGAGTTCCGTAGCATTTTTAAACTTCAGAAGAATTCCAGGAACAATGGAAGAGTTCCGAAGCATTTTGAAACGTCAGCAGAATTCCTTGAACAATGAAAGAGTTCGGAAGCATTTTTAAACGTCAGCAGTGTTCCGGGAACAATGGAACAGTTCCGAAGAATTTTTAAACGTCAGTGGAATTCCTTGAACAATGAAAGAGATCAGAAGCATTTTTAAACTTCAAAAGAATTCCGGGAACAATGGAAGAGTTCCGAAGCATTTTTAAATGTCAGCAGAATTCCGAGAACAATGGAAGAGTTCCGAAGCATTTTTAAACATCAGCAGAATTCTGGGAACAATGGAAGAGTTCCGAAGCATTTTTAAACTTTAGCGGAATTCCGAGAACAATGGATGAGTTCGGAAGCATTTTTAAACGTCAGCAGAATTCCGGGAACAATGGAACAGTTCCGAAGAATTTTTAAACGTCAGTGGAATTCCTTGAACAATGAAAGAGATCAGAAGCATTTTTAAACTTCAAAAGAATTCCGGGAACAATGGAAGAGTTCCGAAGCATTTTTAAATGTCAGCAGAATTCCGAGAACAATGGAAGAGTTCCGAAGCATTTTTAAACATCAGCAGAATTCTGGGAACAATGGAAGAGTTATGTAGCATTTTTAAACTTCAGAAGAATTCCAGTAACAATGGAAGAGTTTCAAAGCAATTTTAAACTTCAGCAGAATTCCGAGAACAATGGAAGAGTTCTGAAGCATTTTTAAACATCAGCAGAATTTCCAGAATAATGGAAGAGTTCCGAAGCATTTTTAAACGTCTGCAGAATTCCGAGAACAATGGAAGAGTTCCGAAGGATTTTTAAATGTCAGCAGAATTCCCAGAACAATGGAGAGTTCCAAAGGATTTTTAAACGTCAGCGGAATTCCGAGAACAATGGAAGAGTTCAGAAGCATTTTTAAACTTCGGCGGATTTCCGAGAACAATGGAAGTGTTCAGAAGCATTTTTAAACTTCAGCGTAATTCTGAGAACAATGGAAGGGTTCAGAAGCATTTTTAAACTTCAGCAGAATTCCGAAAACAACGCAGGAGTTGCAATGCATTTTTAAACGTCAGCAGAATTCCGAGAAAAATGGAAGAGTTCCGAAGCATTTTTAAATGTCAGCAGAATTCCGAGAACAATGGAAGAGTTCCGAAGCATTTTTAAACATCAGCAGAATTCTGGGAACAATGGAAGAGTTCCGAAGCATTTTTAAACTTCAGCGGAATTCCGAGAACAATGGATCAGTTCCGAAGCATTTTTAAACATCAGCAGAATTCCGGGAACAATGGAAGAGTTCCGAAGCATTTTTAAACTTCAGAAGAATTCCAGGAACAATGGAAGAGTTCCAAAGCATTTTTAAACTTCAGAAGAATTCCAGGAACAATGGAAGAGTTCCGAAGCATTTTTAAACTTCAGCAGATTTCCGAGAACAATGGAAGAGTTCCGAAGCATTTTTAAACTTCAGCGGAATTCCGAGAACAATGGATGAGTTTCGAAGCATTTTTAAACATCAGCAGAATTCCGGGAACAATGGAAGAGTTCCGAAGCATTTTTAAACTTCAGAAGAATTCCAGGAACAATGGAAGAGTTCCAAAGCATTTTTAAACTTCAGAAGAATTCCAGGAACAATGGAAGAGTTCCGAAGCATTTTTAAACTTCGGCGGATTTCCGAGAACAATGGAAGTGTTCCGAAGTATTTTTAAACTCCAGCGGGATTCCGAGAACAATGGAAGAGTTCCGAAGCATTTTTAAACGTCTGCAGAATTCCGAGAACAATGTAAGAATTCCGAAGCATTTTTAAACGTCAGCGGAATTCCAAGAACAATGGAAGAGTTCCGAAGAATTTTTAAATGTCAGCGAATTTCGAGAACCATGGAAGAGTTCTGAAGGATTTTTAAACATCAGCGGAATTCCGTGAACATTGGAAGAGTTCCGAAGCATTTTTAAACTTCAGTGGAATTCTGAGAACAATGGAAGAGTTATGTAGCATTTTTAAACTTCAGTGGAATTCTGAGAACAATGGAAGAGTTATGTAGCATTTTTAAACTTCAGAAGAATTCCAGTAACAATGGAAGAGTTTCAAAGCAATTTTAAACTTCTGCAGAATTCCGAGAACAATGGAAGAGTTCCGAAGGATTTTTAAATGTCAGCAGAATTCCCAGAACAATGGAGAGTTCCAAAGGATTTTTAAACGTCAGCGGAATTCCGAGAACAATGGAAGAGTTCAGAAGCATTTTTAAACTTCGGCGGATTTCCGAGAACAATGGAAGTGTTCAGAAGCATTTTTAAACTTCAGCGTAATTCTGAGAACAATGGAAGGGTTCAGAAGCATTTTTAAACTTCAGCAGAATTCCGAAAACAACGCAGGAGTTGCAATGCATTTTTAAACGTCAGCAGAATTCCGAGAAAAATGGAAGAGTTCCGAAGCATTTTTAAATGTCAGCAGAATTTCGAGAACAATGGAAGAGTTCCAAAGCATTTTTAAACTTCAGAAGAATTCCAGGAACAATGGAAGAGTTCCGAAGCATTTTCAAACGTCAGCAGAATTCCTTGAACAATGAAAGAGTTCGGAAGCATTTTTAAACGTCAGCAGTATTCCGGGAACAATGGAACAGTTCCGAAGAATTTTTAAACGTCAGTGGAATTCCTTGAACAATGAAAGAGATCAGAAGCATTTTTAAACTTCAAAAGAATTCCGGGAACAATGGAAGAGTTCCGAACTATTTTTACATGTCAGCAGAATTCCGAGAACAATGGAAGAGTTCCGAAGCATTTTTAAACATCAGAAGAATTCCGGGAGCAATGGAAGAGTTCCGAAGCATTTTTAAACATCAGCAGAATTCCGGGAACAATGGAAGAGTTCTGAAGCATTTTTAAATGTCAGCAGAATTCTGAGAACAATGGAAGAGTTCCGAAGCATTTTTAAACATCAGCAGAATTCTGGGAACAATGGAAGAGTTCCGAAGCATTTTTAAACTTCAGCGGAATTCCGAGAACAATGGATGAGTTTCGAAGCATTTTTAAACATCAGCAGAATTCCGGGAACAATGGAAGAGTTCCGAAGCATTTTTAAACTTCAGAAGAATTCCAGGAACAATGGAAGAGTTCCAAAGCATTTTTAAACTTCAACGAATTCCAGGAACAATGGAAGAGTTCCAAAGCATTTTGAAACTTCAGAAGAATTCCAGGAACAATGGAAGAGTTCCGAAGCATTTTTAAACTTCAGCGGATTTCCGAGAACAATGGAAGTGTTCCGAAGTATTTTTAAACGCCAGCGGGATTTCGAGAACAATGGAAGAGTTCCGAAGCATTTTTAAACTTCAGCGGAATTCCGAGAACAATGGATGAGTTTCGAAGCATTTTTAAACATCAGCAGAATTCCGGGAACAATGGAAGAGTTCCGAAGCATTTTTAAACTTCAGAAGAATTCCAGGAACAATGGAAGAGTTCCAAAGCATTTTTAAACTTCAGAAGAATTCCAGGAACAATGTAAGAGTTCCGAAGCATTTTTAAACTTCGGCGGATTTCCGAGAACAATGGAAGTGTTCCGAAGTATTTTTAACCTCCAGCGGGATTCCGAGAACAATGGAAGAGTTCCGAAGCATTTTTAAACGTCTGCAGAATTCCGAGAACAATGGAAGAATTCCGAAGCATTTTTAAACATCAGCGGAATTCAAAGAACAATGGAAGAGTTCGGAAGAATTTTTAAATGTCAGCGAATTTCGAGAACCATGGAAGAGTTCTGAAGGATTTTTAAACATCAGCGGATTTCCGTGAACATTGGAAGAGTTCCGAAGCATTTTTAAACTTCAGAAGAATTCCAGGAACAATGGAAGAGTTCCAAAGCATTTTGAAACTTCAGAAGAATTCCAGGAACAATGGAAGAGTTCCGAAGCATTTTTAAACTTCAGCGGATTTCCGAGAACAATGGAAGTGTTCCGAAGTATTTTTAAACGCCAGCGGGATTCCGAGAACAATGGAAGAGTTCCGAAGCATTTTTAAACGTCTGCAGAATTGCGAGAACAATGGAAGAGTTCCGTAGCATTGTTAAACTTCAGAAGAATTCCAGGAACAATGGAAGAGTTCCGAAGCATTTTTAAACGTCACCAGAATTCCTTGAACAATGAAAGAGTTCGGAAGCATTTTTAAACGTCAGCAGAATTCCGGGAACAATGGAACAGTTCCGAATAATTTTTAAACGTCAGTGGAATTCCTTGAACAATGAAAGAGATCAGAAGCATTTTTAAACTTCAGAAGAATTCCAGGAACAATGGAAGAATTCCAAAGCATTTTTTAACTTCAGAAGAATTCCAGGAACAATGGTAGAGTTCCGAAGCATTTTTAAACTTCGGCGGATTTCCGAGAACAATGGAAGAGTTCCGAAGCATTTTTAAACGTCAGCGGAATTCCTTGAACAATGAAAGAGATCGGAAGCATTTTTAAACGTCAGCAGAATTTCGGGAACAATGGAAGAGTTTCGAAGCATTTTTAAACATTTGCAGAATTCCGAGAACAATGGAAGAATTCCGAAGCATTTTTAAACGTCAGCGGAATTCCGAGAACAATGGAAGAGTTCCGAAGAATTTTTAAATGTCAGCGAATTTCGAGAACCATGGAAGAGTTCCGAAGGATTTTTAAACATCAGCAGAATTCCGTGAACATTGGAAGAGTTCTGAAGCATATTTAAACATCAGCAGAATTTCCAGAATAATGGAAGAGTTCCGAAGCATTTTTAAACGTCTGCAGAATTCCGAGAACAATGGAAGAGTTCCGAAGGATTTTTAAATGTCAGCAGAATTCCCAGAACAATGGAAGAGTTCCGAAGGATTTTTAAACGTCAGCGGAATTCCGAGAACAATGGAAGAGTTCAGAAGCATTTTTAAACTCTGGCGGATTTCCGAGAACAATGGAAGTGTTCAGAAGCATTTTTAAACTTCAGCGTAATTCTGAGAACAATGGAAGAGTTCCGAAGCATTTTTAAACGTTTGCAGAATTCCGAGAAAAATGGAAGAGTTCCGAAGCATTTTTAAATGTCAGCAGAATTTCGAGAACAATGGAAGAGTGCCGAAGCATTTTTAAACTTCAGTGGAATTCTGAGAACAATGGAAGAGTTCCGTAGCATTTTTAAACTTCAGAAGAATTCCAGGAACAATGGAAGAGTTCCGAAGCATTTTCAAACGTCAGCAGAATTCCTTGAACAATGAAAGAGTTCGGAAGCATTTTTAAACGTCAGCAGTATTCCGGGAACAATGGAACAGTTCCGAAGAATTTTTAAACATCAGTCGAATTCCTTGAACAATGAAAGAGATCAGAAGCATTTTTAAACTTCAAAAGAATTCCGGGAACAATGGAAGAGTTCCGAAGCATTTTTAAATGTCAGCAGGAATTCCGAGAACAATGGAAGAGTTCCGAAGCATTTTTAAACATCAGCAGAATTCTGGGAACAATGGAAGAGTTCCGAAGCATTTTTAAACTTTAGCGGAATTCCGAGAACAATGGATGAGTTCAGAAGCATTTTTAAACGTCAGCAGAATTCCGGGAACAATGGAACAGTTCCGAAGAATTTTTAAACGTCAGTGGAATTCCTTGAACAATGAAAGAGATCAGAAGCATTTTTAAACTTCAAAAGAATTCCGGGAACAATGGAAGAGTTCCAAAGCATTTTTAAATGTCAGCAGAATTCCGAGAACAATGGAAGAGTTCCGAAGCATTTTTAAACATCAGCAGAATTCTGGGAACAATGGAAGAGTTCCGAAGCATTTTTAAACTTCAGCGGAATTCCGAGAACAATGGATCAGTTCCGAAGCATTTTTAAACATCAGCAGAATTCCGGGAACAATGGAAGAGTTCCGAAGCATTTTTAAACTTCAGAAGAATTCCAGAAACAATGGAAGAGTTCCAAAGCATTTTTAAACTTCAGAAGAATTCCAGGAACAATGGAAGAGTTCCGAAGCATTTTTAAACTTCGGCGGATTTCCAATAACAATGCAAGTGTTCCGAAGTATTTTTAAACGCCAGCGTAATTCCGAGAACAGTGGAAGAGTTCCGAAGGATTATTAAATGTCAGCTGAATTCTGAGAACAATGGAAGAGTTCCGAAGCATTTTTAAACGTCAGCGGAATTCCTTGAACAATGAAAGAGATCGGAAGCATTTTTAAACGTCAGCAGAATTTCGGGAACAATGGAAGAGTTCCGAAGCATTTTTAAACGTCTGCAGAATTCCGAGAACAATGGAAGAATTCCGAAGCATTTTTAAACGTCAGCGGAATTCCGAGAACAATGGAAGAGTTCCGAAGAATTTTTAAATGTCAGCGAATTTCGAGAACCATGGAAGAGTTCCGAAGGATTTTTAAACATCAGCGGAATTCCGTGAACATTTTAAGAGTTCCGAAGCATTTTTAAACTTCAGTGGAATTCTGAGAACAATGGAAGAGTTATGTAGCATTTTTAAACTTCAGAAGAATTCCAGTAACAATGGAAGAGTTTCAAAGCAATTTTAAACTTCAGCAGAATTCCGAGAACAATGGAAGAGTTCTGAAGCATTTTTAAACATCAGCAGAATTTCCAGAATAATGGAAGAGTTCCGAAGCATTTTTAAACGTCTGCAGAATTCCGAGAACAATGGAAGAGTTCCGAAGGATTTTTAAATGTCAGCAGAATTCCCAGAACAATGGAGAGTTCCAAAGGATTTTTAAACGTCAGCGGAATTCCGAGAACAATGGAAGAGTTCAGAAGCATTTTTAAACTTTGGCGGATTTCCGAGAACAATGGAAGTGTTCAGAAGCATTTTTAAACTTCAGCGTAATTCTGAGAGCAATGGAAGGATTCAGAAGCATTTTTAAACGTCAGCAGAATTCCGAGAAAAATGGAAGAGTTCCGAAGCATTTTTAAATGTCAGCAGAATTTCGAGAACAATGGAAGAGTTCCAAAGCATTTTTAAACTTCAGTGGAATTCTGAGAACAATGGAAGAGTTCCGTAGCATTTTTAAACTTCAGAAGAAATCCAGGAACAATGGAAGAGTTCCGAAGCATTTTCAAACGTCAGCAGAATTCCTTGAACAATGAAAGAGTTCGGAAGCATTTTTAAACGTCAGCAGTATTCCGGGAACAATGGAACAGTTCCGAAGAATTTTTAAACGTCAGTGGAATTTCTTGAACAATGAAAGAGATCAGAAGCATTTTTAAACTTCAAAATAATTCCGGGAACAATGGAAGAGTTCCGAAGCATTTTTAAATGTCAGCAGAATTCCGAGAACAATGGAAGAGTACCGAAGCATTTTTAAACATCAGCAGAATTCTGGGAACAATGGAAGAGTTCCGAAGCATTTTTAAACTTTAGCGGAATTCCGAGAACAATGGATGAGTTCCGAAGCATTTTTAAACATCAGCAGAATTCCGGGAACAATGGAAGAGTTCTGAAGCATTTTTAAATGTCAGCAGAATTCTGAGAACAATGGAAGAGTTCCGAAGCATTTTTAAACATCAGCAGAATTCTGGGAACAATGGAAGAGTTCCGAAGCATTTTTAAACTTCAGCGGAATTCCGAGAACAATGGATGAGTTTCGAAGCATTTTTAAACATCAGCAGAATTCCGGGAACAATGGAAGAGTTCCGAAGCATTTTTAAACTTCAGAAGAATTCCAGGAACAATGGAAGAGTTCCAAAGCAATTTTAAACTTCAATGAATTCCAGGAACAATGGAAGAGTTCCAAAGCATTTTGAAACTTCAGAAGAATTCCAGGAACAATGGAAGAGTTCCGAAACATTTTTAAACTTCAGCGGATTTCCGAGAACAATGGAAGTGTTCCGAAGTATTTTTAAATGCCAGCGGGATTTCGAGAACAATGGAAGAGTTCCGAAGCATTTTTAAACGTCTGCAGAATTCCGAGAACAATGGAAGAATTCCGAAGCATTTTTAAACGTCAGCGGAATTCCAAGAACAATGGAAGAGTTCGGAAGAATTTTTAAATGTCAGCGAATTTCGAGAACCATGGAAGAGTTCTGAAGGATTTTTAAACATCAGCGGAATTCCGTGAACATTGGAAGAGTTCCGAAGCATTTTTAAACTTCAGAAGAATTCCAGGAACAATGGAAGCGTTCAAAAGCATTTTGAAACTTCAGAAGAATTCCAGGAACACTGGAAGAGTTCCGAAGCATTTTTAAACTTCAGCGGATTTCCGAGAACAATGGAAGTGTTCCGAAGTATTTTTAAACGCCAGCGGGATTCCGAGAACAATGGAAGAGTTCCGAAGCATTTTTAAACATTTGCAGAATTCCGAGAACAATGGAAGAGTTCCGTAGCATTGTTAAACTTCAGAAGAATTCCAGGAACAATGGAAGAGTTCCGAAGCATTTTTAAACGTCAGCAGAATTCCTTGAACAATGAAAGAGTTCGGAAGCATTTTTAAACGTCAGCAGAATTCCGGGAACAATGGAACAGTTCCGAATAATTTTTAAACGTCAGTGGAATTCCTTGAACAATGAAAGAGATCAGAAGCATTTTTAAACTTCAAAAGAATTCCTGGAACAATGGAAGAGTTCCGAAGCATTTTTAAATGTCAGCAGAATTCCGAGAACAATGGAAGAGTTCCGAAGCATTTTTAAACATCAGCAGAATTCTGGGAACAATGGAAGAGTTCCGAAGCATTTTTAAACTTCAGAAGAATTCCAGGAACAATGGAAGAGTTCCGAACCATTTTTAAACTTCGGAGGATTTCCGAGAACAATGGAAGAGTTCCGAAGCATTTTTAAACGTCAGCGGAATTCCTTGAACAATGAAAGAGATCGGAAGCATTTTTAAACGTCAGCAGAATTTCAGGAACAATGGAAGAGTTTCGAAGCATTTTTAAACATCTGCAGAATTCCGAGAACAATGGAAGAGTTCCGAAGCATTTTTAAACGTCTGCAGAATTCCGAGAACAATGGAAGAGTTCCGAAGGATTTTTAAATGTCAGCAGAATTCCCAGAACAATGGAAGAGTTCTGAAGGATTTTTAAACGTCAGCGGAATTCCGAGAACAATGGAAGAGTTCAGAAGCATTTTTAAACTCTGGCGGATTTCCGAGAACAATGGAAGTGTTCAGAAGCATTTTTAAACTTCAGCGTAATTCTGAGAACAATGGAAGAGTTCCGAAGCATTTTTAAACGTTTGCAGAATTCCGAGAAAAATGGAAGAGTTCCAAAGCATTTTTAAATGTCAGCAGAATTTCGAGAACAATGGAAGAGTGCCGAAGCATTTTTAAACTTCAGTGGAATTCTGAGAACAATGGAAGAGTTCCGTAGCATTTTTAAACTTCAGAAGAATTCCAGGAACAATGGAAGAGTTCCGAAGCATTTTGAAACGTCAGCAGAATTCCTTGAACAATGAAAGAGTTCGGAAGCATTTTTAAACGTCAGCAGTGTTCCGGGAACAATGGAACAGTTCCGAAGAATTTTTAAACGTCAGTGGAATTCCTTGAACAATGAAAGAGATCAGAAGCATTTTTAAACTTCAAAAGAATTCCGGGAACAATGGAAGAGTTCCGAAGCATTTTTAAATGTCAGCAGAATTCCGAGAACAATGGAAGAGTTCCGAAGCATTTTTAAACATCAGCAGAATTCTGGGAACAATGGAAGAGTTCCGAAGCATTTTTAAACTTTAGCGGAATTCCGAGAACAATGGATGAGTTCGGAAGCATTTTTAAACGTCAGCAGAATTCCGGGAACAATGGAACAGTTCCGAAGAATTTTTAAACGTCAGTGGAATTCCTTGAACAATGAAAGAGATCAGAAGCATTTTTAAACTTCAAAAGAATTCCGGGAACAATGGAAGAGTTCCGAAGCATTTTTAAATGTCAGCAGAATTCCGAGAACAATGGAAGAGTTCCGAAGCATTTTTAAACATCAGCAGAATTCTGGGAACAATGGAAGAGTTCCGAAGCATTTTTAAACTTCAGCGGAATTCCGAGAACAATGGATCAGTTCCGAAGCATTTTTAAACATCAGCAGAATTCCGGGAACAATGGAAGAGTTCCGAAGCATTTTTAAACTTCAGAAGAATTCCAGGAACAATGGAAGAGTTCCAAAGCATTTTTAAACTTCAGAAGAATTCCAGGAATAATGGAAGATTTCCGAAGCATTTTTAAACTTCGGCGGATTTCCAATAACAATGGAAGTGTTCCGAAGTATTTTTAAACGCCAGCGTAATTCCGAGAACAGTGGAAGAGTTCCGAAGGATTATTAAATGTCAGCTGAATTCTGAGAACAAAGGAAGAGTTCCGAAGCATTTTTAAACGTCAGCGGAATTCCTTGAACAATGAAAGAGATCGGAAGCATTTTTAAACGTCAGCAGAATTTCGGGAACAATGGAAGAGTTCCGAAGTATTTTTAAACGTCTGCAGAATTCCGAGAACAATGGAAGAATTCCGAAGCATTTTTAAACGTCAGCGGAATTCCGAGAACAATGGAAGAGTTCCGAAGAATTTTTAAATGTCAGCGAATTTCGAGAACCATGGAAGAGTTCCGAAGGATTTTTAAACATCAGCGGAATTCCGTGAACATTTTAAGAGTTCCGAAGCATTTTTAAACTTCAGTGGAATTCTGAGAACAATGGAAGAGTTATGTAGCATTTTTAAACTTCAGAAGAATTCCAGTAACAATGGAAGAGTTTCAAAGCAATTTTAAACTTCAGCAGAATTCCGAGAACAATGGAAGAGTTCTGAAGCATTTTTAAACATCAGCAGAATTTCCAGAATAATGGAAGAGTTCCGAAGCATTTTTAAACGTCTGCAGAATTCCGAGAACAATGGAACAGTTCAGAAGCATTTTTAAACTCCGGCGGATTTCCGAGAACAATGGAAGTGTTCAGAAGCATTTTTAAACTTCAGCGTAATTCTGAGAACAATGGAAGGGTTCAGAAGCATTTTTAAACTTCAGCAGAATTCCGAAAACAATGCAAGAGTTGCAATGCATTTTTAAACGTCAGCAGAATTCCGAGAAAAATGGAAGAGTTCCGAAGCATTTTTAAACTTCAGCGGATTTCCGAGAACAATGGAAGAGTTCCGAAGCATTTTTAAACTTCAGCGGAATTCCGAGAACAATGGATGAGTTTCGAAGCATTTTTAACATCAGCAGAATTCCGGGAACAATGGAAGATTTCCGAAGCATTTTTAAACTTCAGAAGAATTCCAGGAACAATGGAAGAGTTCCAAAGCATTTTTAAACTTCAGAAGAATTCCAGGAACAATGGAAGAGTTCCGAAGCATTTTTAAACTTCGGCGGATTTCCGAGAACAATGGAAGTGTTCCGAAGTATTTTTAAACTCCAGCGGGATTCCGAGAACAATGGAAGAGTTCCGAAGCATTTTTAAACGTCTGCAGAATTCCGAGAACAATGTAAGAATTCCGAAGCATTTTTAAACGTCAGCGGAATTCCAAGAACAATGGAAGAGTTCCGAAGAATTTTTAAATGTCAGCGAATTTCGAGAACCATGGAAGAGTTCTGAAGGATTTTTAAACATCAGCGGAATTCCGTGAACATTGGAAGAGTTCCGAAGCATTTTTAAACTTCAGTGGAATTCTGAGAACAAAGGAAGAGTTCTGAAGCATTTTTAAACATCAGCAGAATTTCCAGAATAATGGAAGAGTTCCGAAGCATTTTTAAACGTCTGCAGAATTCCGAGAACAATGGAAGAGTTCCGAAGGATTTTTAAATGTCAGCAGAATTCCCAGAACAATGGAGAGTTCCAAAGGATTTTTAAACGTCAGCGGAATTCCGAGAACAATGGAAGAGTTCAGAAGCATTTTTAAACTTTGGCGGATTTCCGAGAACAATGGAAGTGTTCAGAAGCATTTTTAAACTTCAGCGTAATTCTGAGAACAATGGAAGGATTCAAAAGCATTTTTAAACTTCAGCAGAATTCCGAAAACAACGCAGGAGTTGCAATGCATTTTTAAACGTCAGCAAAATTCCGAGAAAAATGGAAGAGTTCCGAAGCATTTTTAAATGTCTGCAGAATTTCGAGAACAATGGAAGAGTTCCAAAGCATTTTTAAACTTCAGTGGAATTCTGAGAACAATGGAAGAGTTCCGTAGCATTTTTAAACTTCAGAAGAAATCCAGGAACAATGGAAGAGTTCCGAAGCATTTTCAAACGTCAGCAGAATTCCTTGAACAATGAAAGAGTTCGGAAGCATTTTTAAACGTCAGCAGTATTCCGGGAACAATGGAACAGTTCCGAAGAATTTTTAAACGTCAGTGGAATTCCTTGAACAATGAAAGAGATCAGAAGCATTTTTAAACTTCAAAAGAATTCCGGGAACAATGGAAGAGTACCGAAGCATTTTTAAACATCAGCAGAATTCTGGGAACAATGGAAGAGTTCCGAAGCATTTTTAAACTTTAGCGGAATTCCGAGAACAATGGATGAGTTCCGAAGCATTTTTAAACATCAGCAGAATTCCGGGAACAATGGAAGAGTTCTGAAGCATTTTTAAATGTCAGCAGAATTCTGAGAACAATGGAAGAGTTCCGAAGCATTTTTAAACATCAGCAGAATTCTGGGAACAATGGAAGAGTTCCGAAGCATTTTTAAACTTCAGCGGAATTCCGAGAACAATGGATGAGTTTCGAAGCATTTTTAAACATCAGCAGAATTCCGGGAACAAAGGAAGAGTTCCGAAGCATTTTTAAACTTCAGAAGAATTCCAGGAACAATGGAAGAGTTCCACAGCATTTTTAAACTTCAACGAATTCCAGGAACAATGGAAGAGTTCCAAAGCATTTTGAAACTTCAGAAGAATTCCAGGAACAATGGAAGAGTTCCGAAGCATTTTTAAACTTCAGCGGATTTCCGAGAACAATGGAAGTGTTCCGAAGTATTTTTAAACGCCAGCAGGATTTCGAGAACAATGGAAGAGTTCCGAAGCATTTTTAAACTTCAGCGGAATTCCGAGAACAATGGATGAGTTTCGAAGCATTTTTAAACATCAGCAGAATTCCGGGAACAATGGAAGAGTTCCGAAGCATTTTTAAACTTTAGCGGAATTCCGAGAACAATGGATGAGTTCGGAAGCATTTTTAAACGTCAGCAGAATTCCGGGAACAATGGAACAGTTCCGAAGAATTTTTAAACGTCAGTGGAATTCCTTGAACAATGAAAGAGATCAGAAGCATTTTTAAACTTCAAAAGAATTCCGGGAACAATGGAAGAGTTCCGAAGCATTTTTAAATGTCAGCACAATTCCGAGAACAATGGAAGAGTTCCGAAGCATTTTTAAACATCAGCAGAATTCTGGGAACAATGGAAGAGTTCCGAAGCATTTTTAAACTTCAGCGGAATTCCGAGAACAATGGATCAGTTCCGAAGCATTTTTAAACATCAGCAGAATTCCGGGAACAATGGAAGAGTTCCGAAGCATTTTTAAACTTCAGAAGAATTCCAGGAACAATGGAAGAGTTCCAAAGCATTTTTAAACTTCAGAAGAATTCCAGGAATAATGGAAGATTTCCGAAGCATTTTTAAACTTCGGCGGATTTCCAATAACAATGGAAGTGTTCCGAAGTATTTTTAAACGCCAGCGTAATTCCGAGAACAGTGGAAGAGTTCCGAAGGATTATTAAATGTCAGCTGAATTCTGAGAACAAAGGAAGAGTTCCGAAGCATTTTTAAACGTCAGCAGAATTTCGGGAACAATGGAAGAGTTCCGAAGCATTTTTAAACGTCTGCAGAATTCCGAGAACAATGGAAGAATTCCGAAGCATTTTTAAACGTTAGCGGAATTCCGAGAACAATGGAAGAGTTTCGAAGAATTTTTAAATGTCAGCGAATTTCGAGAACCATGGAAGAGTTCCGAAGGATTTTTAAACATCAGCGGAATTCCGTGAACATTTTAAGAGTTCCGAAGCATTTTTAAACTTCAGTGGAATTCTGAGAACAATGGAAGAGTTATGTAGCATTTTTAAACTTCAGAAGAATTCCAGTAACAATGGAAGAGTTTCAAAGCAATTTTAAACTTCAGCAGAATTCCGAGAACAATGGAAGAGTTCTGAAGCATTTTTAAACATCAGCAGAATTTCCAGAATAATGGAAGAGTTCCGAAGCATTTTTAAACGTCTGCAGAATTCCGAGAACAATGGAACAGTTCAGAAGCATTTTTAAACTCCGGCGGATTTACGAGAACAATGGAAGTGTTCAGAAGCATTTTTAAACTTCAGCGTAATTCTGAGAACAATGGAAGGGTTCAGAAGCATTTTTAAACTTCAGCAGAATTCCGAAAACAATGCAAGAGTTGCAATGCATTTTTAAACGTCAGCAGAATTCCGAGAACAATGGAAGAGTTCCGAAGCATTTTTAAACTTCAGCGGAATTCCGAGAACAATGGATGAGTTTCGAAGCATTTTTAACATCAGCAGAATTCCGGGAACAATGGAAGAGTTCCGAAGCATTTTTAAACTTCAGAAGAATTCCAGGAACAATGGAAGAGTTCCAAAGCATTTTTAAACTTCAGAAGAATTCCAGGAACAATGGAAGAGTTCCGAAGCATTTTTAAACTTCGGCGGATTTCCGAGAACAATGGAAGTGTTCCGAAGTATTTTTAAACTCCAGCGGGATTCCGAGAACAATGGAAGAGTTCCGAAGCATTTTTAAACGTCTGCAGAATTCCGAGAACAATGTAAGAATTCCGAAGCATTTTTAAACGTCAGCGGAATTCCAAGAACAATGGAAGAGTTCCGAAGAATTTTTAAATGTCAGTGAATTTCGAGAACCATGGAAGAGTTCTGAAGGATTTTTAAACATCAGCGGAATTCCGTGAACATTGGAAGAGTTCCGAAGCATTTTTAAACTTCAGTGGAATTCTGAGAACAATGGAAGAGTTATGTAGCATTTTTAAACTTCAGAAGAATTCCAGTAACAATGGAAGAGTTTCAAAGCAATTTTAAACTTCAGCAGAATTCCGAGAACAATGGAAGAGTTCTGAAGCATTTTTAAACATCAGCAGAATTTCCAGAATAATGGAAGAGTTCCGAAGCATTTTTAAACGTCTGCAGAATTCCGAGAACAATGGAAGAGTTCCGAAGGATTTTTAAATGTCAGCAGAATTCCCAGAACAATGGAGAGTTCCAAAGGATTTTTAAACGTCAGCGGAATTCCGAGAACAATGGAAGAGTTCAGAAGCATTTTTAAACTTTGGCGGATTTCCGAGAACAATGGAAGTGTTCAGAAGCATTTTTAAACTTCAGCGTAATTCTGAGAACAATGGAAGGATTCAAAAGCATTTTTAAACTTCAGCAGAATTCCGAAAACAACGCAGGAGTTGCAATGCATTTTTAAACGTCAGCAGAATTCCGAGAAAAATGGAAGAGTTCCGAAGCATTTTTAAATGTCAGCAGAATTTCGAGAACAATGGAAGAGTTCCAAAGCATTTTTAAACTTCAGTGGAATTCTGAGAACAATGGAAGAGTTCCGTAGCATTTTTAAACTTCAGAAGAAATCCAGGACAATGGAAGAGTTCCGAAGCATTTTCAAACGTCAGCAGAATTCCTTGAACAATGAAAGAGTTCGGAAGCATTTTTAAACGTCAGCAGTATTCCGGGAACAATGGAACAGTTCCGAAGAATTTTTAAACGTCAGTGGAATTCCTTGAACAATGAAAGAGATCAGAAGCATTTTTAAACTTCAAAAGAATTCCGGGAACAATGGAAGAGTTCCGAAGCATTTTTAAATGTCAGCAGAATTCCGAGAACAATGGAAGAGTACCGAAGCATTTTTAAACATCAGCAGAATTCTGGGAACAATGGAAGAGTTCCGAAGCATTTTTAAACTTTAGCGGAATTCCGAGAACAATGGATGAGTTCCGAAGCATTTTTAAACATCAGCAGAATTCCGGGAACAATGGAAGAGTTCTGAAGCATTTTTAAATGTCAGCAGAATTCTGAGAACAATGGAAGAGTTCCGAAGCATTTTTAAACATCAGCAGAATTCTGGGAACAATGGAAGAGTTCCGAAGCATTTTTAAACTTCAGCGGAATTCCGAGAACAATGGATGAGTTTCGAAGCATTTTTAAACATCAGCAGAATTCCGGGAACAAAGGAAGAGTTCCGAAGCATTTTTAAACTTCAGAAGAATTCCAGGAACAATGGAAGAGTTCCACAGCATTTTTAAACTTCAACGAATTCCAGGAACAATGGAAGAGTTCCAAAGCATTTTGAAACTTCAGAAGAATTCCAGGAACAATGGAAGAGTTCCGAAGCATTTTTAAACTTCAGCGGATTTCCGAGAACAATGGAAGTGTTCCGAAGTATTTTTAAACGCCAGCGGGATTTCGAGAACAATGGAAGAGTTCCGAAGCATTTTTAAACTTCAGCGGAATTCCGAGAACAATGGATGAGTTTCGAAGCATTTTTAAACATCAGCAGAATTCCGGGAACAATGGAAGAGTTCCGAAGCATTTTTAAACTTCAGAAGAATTCCAGGAACAATGGAAGAGTTCCAAAGCATTTTTAAACTTCAGAAGAATTCCAGGAACAATGTAAGAGTTCCGAAGCATTTTTAAACTTCGGCGGATTTCCGAGAACAATGGAAGTGTTCCGAAGTATTTTTAAACTCCAGCGGGATTCCGAGAACAATGGAAGAGTTCCGAAGCATTTTTAAACGTCTGCAGAATTCCGAGAACAATGGAAGAATTCCGAAGCATTTTTAAACGTCAGCGGAATTCAAAGAACAATGGAAGAGTTCGGAAGAATTTTTAAATGTCAGCGAATTTCGAGAACCATGGAAGAGTTCTGAAGGATTTTTAAACATCAGCAGAATTCCGTGAACATTGGAAGAGTTCCGAAGCATTTTTAAACTTCAGAAGAATTCCAGGAACAATGGAAGAGTTCCAAAGCATTTTGAAACTTCAGAAGAATTCCAGGAACAATGGAAGAGTTCCGAAGCATTTTTAAACTTCAGCAGATTTCCGAGAACAATGGAAGTGTTCCGAAGTATTTTTAAACGCCAGCGGGATTCCGAGAACAATGGAAGAGTTCCGAAGCATTTTTAAACATTTGCAGAATTCCGAGAACAATGGAAGAGTTCCGTAGCATTTTTAAACTTCAGAAGAATTCCAGGAACAATGGAAGAGTTCCAAAGCATTTTGAAACTTCAGAAGAATTCCAGGAACAATGGAAGAGTTCCGAAGCATTTTTAAACTTCGGCGGAGTTCCGAGAACAATGGAAGTTTTCCGAAGTATTTTTAAACGCCAGCGGGATTCCGAGAACAATGGAAGAGTTCCGAAGCATTTTTAAACATCTGCAGAATTCCGAGAACAATGGAAGAGTTCCGTAGCATTGTTAAACTTCAGAAGAATTCCAGGAACAATGGAAGAGTTCCGAAGCATTTTTAAACGTCAGCAGAATTCCTTGAACAATGAAAGAGTTCGGAAGCATTTTTAAACGTCAGCAGAATTCCGGGAACAATGGAACAGTTCCGAATAATTTTTAAACGTCAGTGGAATTCCTTGAACAATGAAAGAGATCAGAAGCATTTTTAAACTTCAAAAGAATTCCGGGAACAATGGAAGAGTTCCGAAGCATTTTCAAACTTCAGAAGAATTCCAGGAACAATGGAAGAGTTCCGAAGCATTTTTAAACTTCAGCGGATTTCCGAGAACAATGGAAGTGTTCCGAAGTATTTTTAAACGCCAGCGGGATTTCGAGAACAATGGAAGAGTTCCGAAGCATTTTTAAACTTCAACGAATTCCAGGAACAATGGAAGAGTTCCAAAGCATTTTCAAACTTCAGAAGAATTCCAGGAACAATGGAAGAGTTCCGAAGCATTTTTAAACTTCAGCGGATTTCCGAGAACAATGGAAGTGTTCCGAAGTATTTTTAAACGCCAGCGGGATTTCGAGAACAATGGAAGAGTTCCGAAGCATTTTTAAACTTCAGCGGAATTCCGAGAACAATGGATGAGTTTCGAAGCATTTTTAAACATCAGCAGAATTCCGGGAACAATGGAAGAGTTCCGAAGCATTTTTAAACTTTAGCGGAATTCCGAGAACAATGGATGAGTTCGGAAGCATTTTTAAACGTCAGCAGAATTCCGGGAACAATGGAACAGTTCCGAAGAATTTTTAAACGTCAGTGGAATTCCTTGAACAATGAAAGAGATCAGAAGCATTTTTAAACTTCAAAAGAATTCCGGGAACAATGGAAGAGTTCCGAAGCATTTTTAAATGTCAGCAGAATTCCGAGAACAATGGAAGAGTTCCGAAGCATTTTTAAACATCAGCAGAATTCTGGGAACAATGGAAGAGTTCCGAAGCATTTTTAAACTTCAGCGGAATTCCGAGAACAATGGATCAGTTCCGAAGCATTTTTAAACATCAGCAGAATTCCGGGAACAATGGAAGAGTTCCGAAGCATTTTTAAACTTCAGAAGAATTCCAGGAACAATGGAAGAGTTCCAAAGCATTTTTAAACTTCAGAAGAATTCCAGGAATAATGGAAGATTTCCGAAGCATTTTTAAACTTCGGCGGATTTCCAATAACAATGGAAGTGTTCCGAAGTATTTTTAAACGCCAGCGTAATTCCGAGAACAGTGGAAGAGTTCCGAAGGATTATTAAATGTCAGCTGAATTCTGAGAACAAAGGAAGAGTTCCGAAGCATTTTTAAACGTCAGCGGAATTCCTTGAACAATGAAAGAGATCGGAAGCATTTTTAAACGTCAGCAGAATTTCGGGAACAATGGAAGAGTTCCGAAGCATTTTTAAACGTCTGCAGAATTCCGAGAACAATGGAAGAATTCCGAAGCATTTTTAAACGTCAGCGGAATTCCGAGAACAATGGAAGAGTTCCGAAGAATTTTTAAATGTCAGCGAATTTCGAGAACCATGGAAGAGTTCCGAAGGATTTTTAAACATCAGCGGAATTCCGTGAACATTTTAAGAGTTCCGAAGCATTTTTAAACTTCAGTGGAATTCTGAGAACAATGGAAGAGTTATGTAGCATTTTTAAACTTCAGAAGAATTCCAGTAACAATGGAAGAGTTTCAAAGCAATTTTAAACTTCAGCAGAATTCCGAGAACAATGGAAGAGTTCTGAAGAATTTTTAAACATCAGCAGAATTTCCAGAATAATGGAAGAGTTCCGAAGCATTTTTAAACGTCTGCAGAATTCCGAGAACAATGGAACAGTTCAGAAGCATTTTTAAACTCCGGCGGATTTCCGAGAACAATGGAAGTGTTCAGAAGCATTTTTAAACTTCAGCGTAATTCTGAGAACAATGGAAGGGTTCAGAAGCATTTTTAAACTTCAGCAGAATTCCGAAAACAATGCAAGAGTTGCAATGCATTTTTAAACGTCAGCAGAATTCCGAGAAAAATGGAAGAGTTCCGAAGCATTTTTAAACTTCAGCGGATTTCCGAGAACAATGGAAGAGTTCCGAAGCATTTTTAAACTTCAGCGGAATTCCGAGAACAATGGATGAGTTTCGAAGCATTTTTAACATCAGCAGAATTCTGGGAACAATGGAAGAGTTCCGAAGCATTTTTAAACTTCAGAAGAATTCCAAGAACAATGGAAGAGTTCCAAAGCATTTTTAAACTTCAGAAGAATTCCAGGAACAATGGAAGAGTTCCAAAGCATTTTTAAACTTCGGCGGATTTCCGAGAACAATGGAAGTGTTCCGAAGTATTTTTAAACTCCAGCGGGATTCCGAGAACAATGGAAGAGTTCCGAAGCATTTTTAAACGTCTGCAGAATTCCGAGAACAATGTAAGAATTCCGAAGCATTTTTAAACGTCAGCGGAATTCCAAGAACAATGGAAGAGTTCCGAAGAATTTTTAAATGTCAGCGAATTTCGAGAACCATGGAAGAGTTCTGAAGGATTTTTAAACATCAGCGGAATTCCGTGAACATTGGAAGAGTTCCGAAGCATTTTTAAACTTCAGTGGAATTCTGAGAACAATGGAAGAGTTATGTAGCATTTTTAAACTTCAGAAGAATTCCAGTAACAATGGAAGAGTTTCAAAGCAATTTTAAACTTCAGCAGAATTCCGAGAACAATGGAAGAGTTCTGAAGCATTTTTAAACATCAGCAGAATTTCCAGAATAATGGAAGAGTTCCGAAGCATTTTTAAACGTCTGCAGAATTCCGAGAACAATGGAAGAGTTCCGAAGGATTTTTAAATGTCAGCAGAATTCCCAGAACAATGGAGAGTTCCAAAGGATTTTTAAACGTCAGCGGAATTCCGAGAACAATGGAAGAGTTCAGAAGCATTTTTAAACTTTGGCGGATTTCCGAGAACAATGGAAGTGTTCAGAAGCATTTTTAAACTTCAGCGTAATTCTGAGAACAACGCAGGAGTTGCAATGCATTTTTAAACGTCAGCAGAATTCCGAGAGAAATGGAAGAGTTCCGAAGCATTTTTAAATGTCAGCAGAATTTCGAGAACAATGGAAGAGTTCCAAAGCATTTTTAAACTTCAGTGGAATTCTGAGAACAATGGAAGAGTTCCGTAGCATTTTTAAACTTCAGAAGAAATCCAGGAACAATGGAAGAGTTCCGAAGCATTTTCAAACGTCAGCAGAATTCCTTGAACAATGAAAGAGTTCGGAAGCATTTTTAAACATCAGCAGAATTCCGGGAACAATGGAAGAGTTCCGAAGCATTTTTAAACTTCAGAAGAATTCCAGGAACAATGGAAGAGTTCCAAAGCATTTTTAAACTTCAGAAGAATTCCAGGAACAATGTAAGAGTTCCGAAGCATTTTTAAACTTCGGCGGATTTCCGAGAACAATGGAAGTGTTCCGAAGTATTTTTAAACTCCAGCGGGATTCCGAGAACAATGGAAGAGTTCCGAAGCATTTTTAAACGTCTGCAGAATTCCGAGAACAATGGAAGAATTCCGAAGCATTTTTAAACGTCAGCGGAATTCAAAGAACAATGGAAGAGTTCGGAAGAATTTTTAAATGTCAGCGAATTTCGAGAACCATGGAAGAGTTCTGAAGGATTTTTAAACATCAGCAGAATTCCGTGAACATTGGAAGAGTTCCGAAGCATTTTTAAACTTCAGAAGAATTCCAGGAACAATGGAAGAGTTCCAAAGCATTTTGAAACTTCAGAAGAATTCCAGGAACAATGGAAGAGTTCCGAAGCATTTTTAAACTTCAGCAGATTTCCGAGAACAATGGAAGTGTTCCGAAGTATTTTTAAACGCCAGCGGGATTCCGAGAACAATGGAAGAGTTCCGAAGCATTTTTAAACATTTGCAGAATTCCGAGAACAATGGAAGAGTTCCGTAGCATTTTTAAACTTCAGAAGAATTCCAGGAACAATGGAAGAGTTCCAAAGCATTTTGAAACTTCAGAAGAATTCCAGGAACAATGGAAGAGTTCCGAAGCATTTTTAAAACTTCGGCGGAGTTCCGAGAACAATGGAAGTTTTCCGAAGTATTTTTAAACGCCAGTGGGATTCCGAGAACAATGGAAGAGTTCCGAAGCATTTTTAAACGTCTGCAGAATTCCGAGAACAATGGAAGAGTTCCGTAGCATTGTTAAACTTCAGAAGAATTCCAGGAACAATGGAAGAGTTCCGAAGCATTTTTAAACGTCAGCAGAATTCCTTGAACAATGAAAGAGTTCGGAAGCATTTTTAAACGTCAGCAGAATTCCGGGAACAATGGAACAGTTCCGAATAATTTTTAAACGTCAGTGGAATTCCTTGAACAATGAAAGAGATCAGAAGCATTTTTAAACTTCAAAAGAATTCCGGGAACAATGGAAGAGTTCCGAAGCATTTTTAAATGTCAGCAGAATTCCGAGAACAATGGAAGAGTTCCGAAGCATTTTTAAACATCAGCAGAATTCTGGGAACAATGGAAGAGTTCCGAAGCATTTTTAAACTTCAGCGGAATTCCGAGAACAATGGATGAGTTCCGAAGCATTTTTAAACATCAGCAGAATTCTGGGAACAATGGAAGAGTTCCGAAGCATTTTTAAACTTCAGAAGAATTCCAGGAACAATGGAAGAATTCCAAAGCATTTTTTAACTTCAGAAGAATTCCAGGAACAATGGAAGAGTTCCGAAGCATTTTTAAACTTCGGCGGATTTCCGAGAACAATGAAAGAGTTCCGAAGCATTTTTAAACGTCTGCAGAATTCCGAGAACAATGGAAGAATTCCAAAGCATTTTTAAACGTCAGCGGAATTCCAAGAACAATGGAAGAGTTCCGAAGAATTTTTAAATGTCAGCGAATTTCGAGAACCATGGAAGAGTTCTGAAGGATTTTTAAACATCAGCGGAATTCCGTGAACATTGGAAGAGTTCCGAAGCATTTTTAAACTTCAGTGGAATTCTGAGAACAATGGAAGAGTTATGTAGCATTTTTAAACTTCAGAAGAATTCCAGTAACAATGGAAGAGTTTCAAAGCAATTTTAAACTTCAGCAGAATTCCGAGAACAATGGAAGAGTTCTGAAGCATTTTTAAACATCAGCAGAATTTCCAGAATAATGGAAGAGTTCCGAAGCATTTTTAAACGTCTGCAGAATTCCGAGAACAATGGAAGAGTTCCGAAGGATTTTTAAATGTCAGCAGAATTCCCAGAACAATGGAGAGTTCCAAAGGATTTTTAAACGTCAGCGGAATTCCGAGAACAATGGAAGAGTTCAGAAGCATTTTTAAACTTTGGCGGATTTCCGAGAACAATGGAAGTGTTCAGAAGCATTTTTAAACTTCAGCGTAATTCTGAGAACAATGGAAGGATTCAAAAGCATTTTTAAACTTCAGCAGAATTCCGAAAACAACGCAGGAGTTGAAATGCATTTTTAAACGTCAGCAGAATTCCGAGAAAAATGGAAGAGTTCCGAAGCATTTTTAAACTTCAGCGGATTTCCGAGAACAATGGAAGAGTTCCGAAGCATTTTTAAACTTCAGCGGAATTCCGAGAACAATGGATGAGTTTCGAAGCATTTTTAACATCAGCAGAATTCCGGGAACAATGGAAGAGTTCCGAAGCATTTTTAAACTTCAGAAGAATTCCAGGAACAATGGAAGAGTTCCAAAGCATTTTTAAACTTCAGAAGAATTCCAGGAACAATGGAAGAGTTCCGAAGCATTTTTAAACTTCGGCGGATTTCCGAGAACAATGGAAGTGTTCCGAAGTATTTTTAAACTCCAGCGGGATTCCGAGAACAATGGAAGAGTTCCGAAGCATTTTTAAACGTCTGCAGAATTCCGAGAACAATGTAAGAATTCCGAAGCATTTTTAAACGTCAGCGGAATTCCAAGAACAATGGAAGAGTTCCGAAGAATTTTTAAATGTCAGCGAATTTCGAGAACCATGGAAGAGTTCTGAAGGATTTTTAAACATCAGCGGAATTCAGTGAACATTGGAAGAGTTCCGAAGCATTTTTAAACTTCAGTGGAATTCTGAGAACAATGGAAGAGTTATGTAGCATTTTTAAACTTCAGAAGAATTCCAGTAACAATGGAAGAGTTTCAAAGCAATTTTAAACTTCAGCAGAATTCCGAGAACAATGGAAGAGTTCTGAAGCATTTTTAAACATCAGCAGAATTTCCAGAATAATGGAAGAGTTCCGAAGCATTTTTAAATGTCTGCAGAATTCCGAGAACAATGGAAGAGTTCCGAAGGATTTTTAAATGTCAGCAGAATTCCCAGAACAATGGAGAGTTCCAAAGGATTTTTAAACGTCAGCGGAATTCCGAGAACAATGGAAGAGTTCAGAAGCATTTTTAAACTTTGGCGGATTTCCGAGAACAATGGAAGTGTTCAGAAGCATTTTTAAACTTCAGCGTAATTCTGAGAACAATGGAAGGATTCAAAAGCATTTTTAAACTTCAGCAGAATTCCGAAAACAACGCAGGAGTTGCAATGCATTTTTAAACGTCAGCAGAATTCCGAGAAAAATGGAAGAGTTCCGAAGCATTTTTAAATGTCAGCAGAATTTCGAGAACAATGGAAGAGTTCCAAAGCATTTTTAAACTTCAGTGGAATTCTGAGAACAATGGAAGAGTTCCGTAGCATTTTTAAACTTCAGAAGAAATCCAGGAACAATGGAAGAGTTCCGAAGCATTTTCAAACGTCAGCAGAATTCCTTGAACAATGAAAGAGTTCGGAAGCATTTTTAAACGTCAGCAGTATTCCGGGAACAATGGAACAGTTCTGAAGAATTTTTAAACGTCAGTGGAATTCCTTGAACAATGAAAGAGATCAGAAGCATTTTTAAACTTCAAAAGAATTCCGGGAACAATGGAAGAGTTCCGAAGCATTTTTAAATGTCAGCAGAATTCCGAGAACAATGGAAGAGTACCGAAGCATTTTTAAACATCAGCAGAATTCTGGGAACAATGGAAGAGTTCCGAAGCATTTTTAAACTTTAGCGGAATTCCGAGAACAATGGATGAGTTCCGAAGCATTTTTAAACATCAGCAGAATTCCGGGAACAATGGAAGAGTTCTGAAGCATTTTTAAACGTCAGCGGATTTCCAAGAACAATGGAAGAGTTCCGAAGCATTTTTAAACATCAGCAGAATTCTGGGAACAATGGAAGAGTTCCGAAGCATTTTTAAACGTCTGCAGAATTCCGAGAACAATGGAAGAATTCCGAAGCATTTTTAAACGTCAGCGGATTTCCAAGAACAATGGAAGAGTTCCGAAGAATTTTTAAATGTCAGCGAATTTCGAGAACCATGGAAGAGTTCTGAAGGATTTTTAAACATCAGCGGAATTCCGTGAACATTGGAAGAGTTCCGAAGCATTTTTAAACTTCAGTGGAATTCTGAGAACAATGGAAGAGTTATGTAGCATTTTTAAACTTCAGAAGAATTCCAGTAACAATGGAAGAGTTTCAAAGCAATTTTAAACTTCAGCAGAATTCCGAGAACAATGGAAGAGTTCTGAAGCATTTTTAAACATCAGCAGAATTTCCAGAATAATGGAAGAGTTCCGAAGCATTTTTAAACGTCTGCAGAATTCCGAGAACAATGGAAGAGTTCCGAAGGATTTTTAAATGTCAGCAGAATTCCCAGAACAATGGAGAGTTCCAAAGGATTTTTAAACGTCAGCGGAATTCCGAGAACAATGGAAGAGTTCAGAAGCATTTTTAAACTTTGGCGGATTTCCGAGAACAATGGAAGTGTTCAGAAGCATTTTTAAACTTCAGCGTAATTCTGAGAACAATGGAAGGATTCAAAAGCATTTTTAAACTTCAGCAGAATTCCGAAAACAACGCAGGAGTTGAAATGCATTTTTAAACGTCAGCAGAATTCCGAGAAAAATGGAAGAGTTCCGAAGCATTTTTAAACTTCAGCGGATTTCCGAGAACAATGGAAGAGTTCCGAAGCATTTTTAAACTTCAGCGGAATTCCGAGAACAATGGATGAGTTTCGAAGCATTTTTAACATCAGCAGAATTCCGGGAACAATGGAAGAGTTCCGAAGCATTTTTAAACTTCAGAAGAATTCCAGGAACAATGGAAGAGTTCCAAAGCATTTTTAAACTTCAGAAGAATTCCAGGAACAATGGAAGAGTTCCGAAGCATTTTTAAACTTCGGCGGATTTCCGAGAACAATGGAAGTGTTCCGAAGTATTTTTAAACTCCAGCGGGATTCCGAGAACAATGGAAGAGTTCCGAAGCATTTTTAAACGTCTGCAGAATTCCGAGAACAATGTAAGAATTCCGAAGCATTTTTAAACGTCAGCGGAATTCCAAGAACAATGGAAGAGTTCCGAAGAATTTTTAAATGTCAGCGAATTTCGAGAACCATGGAAGAGTTCTGAAGGATTTTTAAACATCAGCGGAATTCAGTGAACATTGGAAGAGTTCCGAAGCATTTTTAAACTTCAGTGGAATTCTGAGAACAATGGAAGAGTTATGTAGCATTTTTAAACTTCAGAAGAATTCCAGTAACAATGGAAGAGTTTCAAAGCAATTTTAAACTTCAGCAGAATTCCGAGAACAATGGAAGAGTTCTGAAGCATTTTTAAACATCAGCAGAATTTCCAGAATAATGGAAGAGTTCCGAAGCATTTTTAAATGTCTGCAGAATTCCGAGAACAATGGAAGAGTTCCGAAGGATTTTTAAATGTCAGCAGAATTCCCAGAACAATGGAGAGTTCCAAAGGATTTTTAAACGTCAGCGGAATTCCGAGAACAATGGAAGAGTTCAGAAGCATTTTTAAACTTTGGCGGATTTCCGAGAACAATGGAAGTGTTCAGAAGCATTTTTAAACTTCAGCGTAATTCTGAGAACAATGGAAGGATTCAAAAGCATTTTTAAACTTCAGCAGAATTCCGAAAACAACGCAGGAGTTGCAATGCATTTTTAAACGTCAGCAGAATTCCGAGAAAAATGGAAGAGTTCCGAAGCATTTTTAAATGTCAGCAGAATTTCGAGAACAATGGAAGAGTTCCAAAGCATTTTTAAACTTCAGTGGAATTCTGAGAACAATGGAAGAGTTCCGTAGCATTTTTAAACTTCAGAAGAAATCCAGGAACAATGGAAGAGTTCCGAAGCATTTTCAAACGTCAGCAGAATTCCTTGAACAATGAAAGAGTTCGGAAGCATTTTTAAACGTCAGCAGTATTCCGGGAACAATGGAACAGTTCTGAAGAATTTTTAAACGTCAGTGGAATTCCTTGAACAATGAAAGAGATCAGAAGCATTTTTAAACTTCAAAAGAATTCCGGGAACAATGGAAGAGTTCCGAAGCATTTTTAAATGTCAGCAGAATTCCGAGAACAATGGAAGAGTACCGAAGCATTTTTAAACATCAGCAGAATTCTGGGAACAATGGAAGAGTTCCGAAGCATTTTTAAACTTTAGCGGAATTCCGAGAACAATGGATGAGTTCCGAAGCATTTTTAAACATCAGCAGAATTCCGGGAACAATGGAAGAGTTCTGAAGCATTTTTAAATGTCAGCAGAATTCTGAGAACAATGGAAGAGTTCCGAAGCATTTTTAAACATCAGCAGAATTCTGGGAACAATGGAAGAGTTCCGAAGCATTTTTAAACTTCAGCGGAATTCCGAGAACAATGGATGAGTTTCGAAGCATTTTTAAACATCAGCAGAATTCCGGGAACAAAGGAAGAGTTCCGAACCATTTTTAAACTTCAGAAGAATTCCAGGAACAATGGAAGAGTTCCACAGCATTTTTAAACTTCAACGAATTCCAGGAACAATGGAAGAGTCCAAAAGCATTTTGAAACTTCAGAAGAATTCCAGGAACAATGGAAGAGTTCCGAAGCATTTTTAAACTTCAGCGGATTTCCGAGAACAATGGAAGTGTTCCGAAGTATTTTTAAACGCCAGCGGGATTTCGAGAACAATGGAAGAGTTCCGAAACATTTTTAAACTTCAGCGGAATTCCGAGAACAATGGATGAGTTTCGAAGCATTTTTAAACATCAGCAGAATTCCGGGAACAATGGAAGAGTTCCGAAGCATTTTTAAACTTCAGAAGAATTCCAGGAACAATGGAAGAGTTCCAAAGCATTTTTAAACTTCAGAAGAATTCCAGGAACAATGTAAGAGTTCCGAAGCATTTTTAAACTTCGGCGGATTTCCGAGAACAATGGAAGTGTTCCGAAGTATTTTTAAACTCCAGCGGGATTCCGAGAACAATGGAAGAGTTCCGAAGCATTTTTAAACGTCTGCAGAATTCCGAGAACAATGGAAGAATTCCGAAGCATTTTTAAACGTCAGCGGAATTCAAAGAACAATGGAAGAGTTCGGAAGAATTTTTAAATGTCAGCGAATTTCGAGAACCATGGAAGAGTTCTGAAGGATTTTTAAACATCAGCAGAATTCCGTGAACATTGGAAGAGTTCCGAAGCATTTTTAAACTTCAGCAGAATTCCAGGAACAATGGAAGAGTTCCAAAGCATTTTGAAACTTCAGAAGAATTCCAGGAACAATGGAAGAGTTCCGAAGCATTTTTAAACTTCAGCAGATTTCCGAGAACAATTGAAGTGTTCCGAAGTATTTTTAAACGCCAGCGGGATTCCGAGAACAATGGAAGAGTTCCGAAGCATTTTTAAACATTTGCAGAATTCCGAGAACAATGGAAGAGTTCCGTAGCATTTTAAACTTCAGAAGAATTCCAGGAACAATGGAAGAGTTCCAAAGCATTTTGAAACTTCAGAAGAATTCCAGGAACAATGGAAGAGTTCCGAAGCATTTTTAAACTTCGGCGGAGTTCCGAGAACAATGGAAGTTTTCCGAAATATTTTTAAACGCCAGCGGGATTCCGAGAACAATGGAAGAGTTCCGAAGCATTTTAAAACGTCTGCAGAATTCCGAGAACAATGGAAGAGTTCCGTAGCATTGTTAAACTTCAGAAGAATTCCAGGAACAATGGAAGAGTTCCGAAGCATTTTTAAACGTCAGCAGAATTCCTTGAACAATGAAAGAGTTCGGAAGCATTTTTAAACGTCAGCAGAATTCCGGGAACAATGGAACAGTTCCGAATAATTTTTAAACGTCAGTGGAATTCCTTGAACAATGAAAGAGATCAGAAGCATTTTTAAACTTCAAAAGAATTCCGGGAACAATGGAAGAGTTCCGAAGCATTTTTAAATGTCAGCAGAATTCCGAGAACAATGGAAGAGTTCCGAAGCATTTTTAAACATCAGCAGAATTCTGGGAACAATGGAAGAGTTCCGAAGCATTTTTAAACTTCAGCGGAATTCCGAGAACAATGGATGAGTTCCGAAGCATTTTTAAACATCAGCAGAATTCCGGGAACAATGGAAGAGTTCCGAAGCATTTTTAAACTTCAGAAGAATTCCAGGTACAATGGAAGAATTCCAAAGCATTTTTTAACTTCAGAAGAATTCCAGGAACAATGGAAGAGTTCCGAAGCATTTTTAAACTTCGGCGGATTTCCGAGAACAATGGAAGAGTTCCGAAGCATTTTTAAACGTCTGCAGAATTCCGAGAACAATGTAAGAATTCCGAAGCATTTTTAAACGTCAGCGGAATTCCAAGAACAATGGAAGAGTTCCGAAGAATTTTTAAATGTCAGCGAATTTCGAGAACCATGGAAGAGTTCTGAAGGATTTTTAAACATCAGCGGAATTCCGTGAACATTGGAAGAGTTCCGAAGCATTTTTAAACTTCAGTGGAATTCTGAGAACAATGGAAGAGTTATGTAGCATTTTTAAACTTCAGAAGAATTCCAGTAACAATGGAAGAGTTTCAAAGCAATTTTAAACTTCAGCAGAATTCCGAGAACAATGGAAGAGTTCTGAAGCATTTTTAAACATCAGCAGAATTTCCAGAACAATGGAAGAGTTCAGAAGCATTTTTAAACTTTGGCGGATTTCCGAGAACAATGGAAGTGTTCAGAAGCATTTTTAAACTTCAGCGTAATTCTGAGAACAATGGAAGGATTCAAAAGCATTTTTAAACTTCAGCAGAATTCCGAAAACAACGCAGGAGTTGAAATGCATTTTTAAACGTCAGCAGAATTCCGAGAAAAATGGAAGAGTTCCGAAGCATTTTTAAATGTCAGCAGAATTTCGAGAACAATGGAAGAGTTCGGAAGCATTTTTAAACGTCAGCAGTATTCCGGGAACAATGGAACAGTTCCGAAGAATTTTTAAACGTCAGTGGAATTCCTTGAACAATGAAAGAGATCAGAAGCATTTTTAAACTTCAAAAGAATTCCGGGAACAATGGAAGAGTTCCGAAGCATTTTTAAATGTCAGCAGAATTCCGAGAACAATGGAAGAGTACCGAAGCATTTTTAAACATCAGCAGAATTCTGGGAACAATGGAAGAGTTCCAAAGCATTTTTAAACTTCAGTGGAATTCTGAGAACAATGGAAGAGTTCCGTAGCATTTTTAAACTTCAGAAGAAATCCAGGAACAATGGAAGAGTTCCGAAGCATTTTCAAACGTCAGCAGAATTCCTTGAACAATGAAAGAGTTCGGAAGCATTTTTAAACGTCAGCAGTATTCCGGGAACAATGGAACAGTTCCGAAGAATTTTTAAACGTCAGTGGAATTCCTTGAACAATGAAAGAGATCAGAAGCATTTTTAAACTTCAAAAGAATTCCGGGAACAATGGAAGAGTTCCGAAGCATTTTTAAATGTCAGCAGAATTCCGAGAACAATGGAAGAGTACCGAAGCATTTTTAAACATCAGCAGAATTCTGGGAACAATGGAAGAGTTCCGAAGCATTTTTAAACTTTAGCGGAATTCCGAGAACAATGGATGAGTTCCGAAGCATTTTTAAACATCAGCAGAATTCCGGGAACAATGGAAGAGTTCTGAAGCATTTTTAAATGTCAGCAGAATTCTGAGAACAATGGAAGAGTTCCGAAGCATTTTTAAACATCAGCAGAATTCTGGGAACAATGGAAGAGTTCCGAAGCATTTTTAAACTTCAGCGGAATTCTGAGAACAATGGATGAGTTTCGAAGCATTTTTAAACATCAGCAGAATTCCGGGAACAATGGAAGAGTTCCGAAGCATTTTTAAACTTCAGAAGAATTCCAGGAACAATGGAAGAGTTCCACAGCATTTTTAAACTTCAACGAATTCCAGGAACAATGGAAGAGTTCCAAAGCATTTTGAAACTTCAGAAGAATTCCAGGAACAATGGAAGAGTTCCGAAGCATATTTAAACTTCAGAAGAATTCCAGGAACAATGGAAGAGTTCCAAAGCATTTTTAAACTTCAGAAGAATTCCAGGAACAATGTAAGAGTTCCGAAGCATTTTTAAACGTCTGCAGAATTCCGAGAACAATGGAAGAATTCCGAAGCATTTTTAAACGTCAGCGGAATTCAAAGAACAATGGAAGAGTTCGGAAGAATTTTTAAATGTCAGCGAATTTCGGGAACCATGGAAGAGTTCTGAAGGATTTTTAAACATCAGCAGAATTCCGTGAACATTGGAAGAGTTCCGAAGCATTTTTAAACTTCAGAAGAATTCCAGGAACAATGGAAGAGTTCCAAAGCATTTTGAAACTTCAGAAGAATTCCAGGAACAATGGAAGAGTTCCGAAGCATTTTTAAACTTCAGCAGATTTCCGAGAACAATGGAAGTGTTCCGAAGTATTTTTAAACGCCAGCGGGATTCCGAGAACAATGGAAGAGTTCCGAAGCATTTTTAAACATTTGCAGAATTCCGAGAACAATGGAAGAGTTCCGTAGCATTTTTAAACTTCAGAAGAATTCCAGGAACAATGGAAGAGTTCCAAAGCATTTTGAAACTTCAGAAGAATTCCAGGAACAATGGAAGAGTTCCGAAGCATTTTTAAACTTCGGCGGAGTTCCGAGAACAATGGAAGTTTTCCGAAGTATTTTTAAACGCCAGCGGGATTCCGAGAACAATGGAAGAGTTCCGAAGCATTTTTAAACGTCTGCAGAATTCCGAGAACAATGGAAGAGTTCCGTAGCATTGTTAAACTTCAGAAGAATTCCAGGAACAATGGAAGAGTTCCGAAGCATTTTTAAACGTCAGCAGAATTCCTTGAACAATGAAAGAGTTCGGAAGAATTTTTAAACGTCAGCAGAATTCCGGGAACAATGGAACAGTTCCGAATAATTTTTAAACGTCAGTGGAATTCCTTGAACAATGAAAGAGATCAGAAGCATTTTTAAACTTCAAAAGAATTCCGGGAACAATGGAAGAGTTCCGAAGCATTTTTAAATGTCAGCAGAATTCCGAGAACAATGGAAGAGTTCCGAAGCATTTTTAAACATCAGCAGAATTCTGGGAACAATGGAAGAGTTCCGAAGCATTTTTAAACTTCAGCGGAATTCCGAGAACAATGGATGATTTCCGAAGCATTTTTAAACTTCAGAAGAATTCCAGGAACAATGGAAGAATTCCAAAGCATTTTTTAACTTCAGAAGAATTCCAGGAACAATGGAAGAGTTCCGAAGCATTTTTAAACTTCGGCGGATTTCCGAGAACAATGGAAGAGTTCCGAAGCATTTTTAAACGTCAGCGGAATTCCTTGAACAATGAAAGAGATCGGAAGCATTTTTAAATGTCAGCAGAATTTCGGGAACAATGGAAGAGTTTCGAAGCATTTTTAAACATCTGCAGAATTCCGAGAACAATGGAAGAATTCCGAAGCATTTTTAAACGTCAGCGGAATTCCGAGAACAATGGAAGAGTTCCGAAGAATTTTTAAATGTCAGCGAATTTCGAGAACCAAGGAAGAGTTCCGAAGGATTTTTAAACATCAGCAGAATTCCGTGAACATTGGAAGAGTTCTGAAGCATATTTAAACATCAGCAGAATTTCCAGAATAATGGAAGAGTTCCAAAGCATTTTTAAACGTCTGCAGAATTCCGAGAACAATGGAAGAGTTCCGAAGGATTTTTAAATGTCAGCAGAATTCCCAGAACAAT
This sequence comes from Phyllobates terribilis, assembly GCF_046119375.1. NCBI lineage: Eukaryota > Metazoa > Chordata > Amphibia > Anura > Dendrobatidae > Phyllobates > Phyllobates terribilis. The sequence goes on from NW_027362762.1 coordinate 554,287,498, forward strand.
GGAAGAGTTCTGAAGGATTTTTAAACGTCAGCGGAATTCCGAGAACAATGGAAGAGTTCAGAAGCATTTTTAAACTCTGGCGGATTTCCGAGAACAATGGAAGTGTTCAGAAGCATTTTTAAACTTCAGCGTAATTCTGAAAACAATGGAAGAGTTCCGAAGCATTTTTAAACGTTTGCAGAATTCCGAGAAAAATGGAAGAGTTCCGAAGCATTTTTAAATTTCAGCAGAATTTCGAGAACAATGGAAGAGTGCCGAAGCATTTTTAAACTTCAGTGGAATTCTGAGAACAATGGAAGAGTTCCGTAGCATTTTTAAACTTCAGAAGAATTCCAGGAACAATGGAAGAGTTCCGAAGCATTTTCAAACGTCAGCAGAATTCCTTGAACAATGAAAGAGTTCGGAAGCATTTTTAAACGTCAGCAGTGTTCCGGGAACAATGGAACAGTTCCGAAGAATTTTTAAACGTCAGTGGAATTCCTTGAACAATGAAAGAGATCAGAAGCATTTTTAAACTTCAAAAGAATTCCGGGAACAATGGAAGAGTTCCGAATCATTTTTAAATGTCAGCAGAATTCCGAGAATAATGGAAGAGTTCCGAAGCATTTTTAAACATCAGCAGAATTCTGGGAACAATGGAAGAGTTCCGAAGCATTTTTAAACTTTAGCGGAATTCCGAGAACAATGGATGAGTTCGGAAGCATTTTTAAACGTCAGCAGAATACCGGGAACAATGGAACAGTTCCGAAGAATTTTTAAACGTCAGTGGAATTCCTTGAACAATGAAAGAGATCAGAAGCATTTTTAAACTTCAAAAGAATTCCGGGAACAATGGAAGAGTTCCGAAGCATTTTTAAATGTCAGCAGAATTCCGAGAACAATGGAAGAGTTCCGAAGCATTTTTAAACATCAGCAGAATTCTGGGAACAATGGAAGAGTTCCGAAGCATTTTTAAACTACAGCGGAATTCCGAGAACAATGGATCAGTTCCGAAGCATTTTTAAACGCCAGCGTAATTCCGAGAACAGTGGAAGAGTTCTGAAGGATTATTAAATGTCAGCTGAATTCTGAGAACAATGGAAGAGTTCCGAAGCATTTTTAAACATCAGCGGAATTCCTTGAACAATGAAAGAGATCGGAAGCATTTTTAAACGTCAGCAGAATTTCGGGAACAATGGAAGATTTCCGAAGCATTTTTAAACGTCTGCAGAATTCCGAGAACAATGGAAGAATTCCGAAGCATTTTTAAACGTCAGCGGAATTCCGAGAACAATGGAAGAGTTCCGAAGAATTTTTAAATGTCAGCGAATTTCGAGAACCATGGAAGAGTTCCGAAGGATTTTTAAACATCAACGGAATTCCGTGAACATTTTAAGAGTTCCAAAGCATTTTTAAACTTCAGTGGAATTCTGAGAACAATGGAAGAGCTATGTAGCATTTTTAAACTTCAGAAGAATTCCAGTAACAATGGAAGAGTTTCAAAGCAATTTTAAACTTCAGCAGAATTCCGAGAACAATGGAAGAGTTCTGAAGCATTTTTAAACATCAGCAGAATTTTCAGAATAATGGAAGAGTTCCGAAACATTTTTAAACGTCTGCAGAATTCCGAGAAAAATGGAACAGTTCAGAAGCATTTTTAAACTCCGGCGGATTTCCGAGAACAATGGAAGTGTTCAGAAGCATTTTTAAACTTCAGTGTAATTCTGAGAACAATGGAAGGGTTCAGAAGCATTTTTAAACTTCAGCAGAATTCCGAAAACAATGCTAGAGTTGCAATGCATTTTTAAACGTCAGCAGAATTCCGAGAAAAATGGAAGAGTTCCGAAGCATTTTTAAATGTCAGCAGAATTTCGAGAACAATGGAAGAGTTCCGAAGCATTTTTAAACTTCACTGGAATTCTGAGAACAATGGAAGAGTTCCGTAGCATTTTTAAACTTCAGAAGAATTCCAGGAACAATGGAAGAGTTCCGAAGCATTTTCAAATGTCAGCAGAATTCCTTGAACAATGAAAGAGTTCCGAAGCATTTTTAAACGTCAGCAGTATTCCGGGAACAATGGAACAGTTCCGAAGAATTTTTAAACGTCAGTGGAATTCCTTGAACAATGAAAGAGATCAGAAGCATTTTTAAACTTCAAAAGAATTCCGGGAACAATGGAAGAGTTCCGAAGCATTTTTAAATGTCAGCAGAATCCCGAGAACAATGGAAGAGTTCCGAAGCATTTTTAAACATCAGCAGAATTCTGGGAACAATGGAAGAGTTCCAAAGCATTTTTAAACTTTAGCGGAATTCCGAGAACAATGGATGAGTTCCGAAGCATTTTTAAACATCAGCAGAATTCCGGGAACAATGGAAGAGTTCCGAAGCATTTTTAAACTTCAGAAGAATTCCAGGAACAATGGAAGAGTTCCAAAGCATTTTGAAACTTCAGAAGAATTCCAGGAACAATGGAAGAGTTCCGAAGCATTTTTAAACTTCAGCGGATTTCCGAGAACAATGGAAGAGTTCCGAAGCATTTTTAAACTTCAGCGGAATTCCGAGAACAATGGATGAGTTTCGAAGCATTTTTAAACATCAGCAGAATTCCGGGAACAATGGAAGAGTTCCGAAGCATTTTTAAACTTCAGAAGAATTCCAGGAACAATGGAAGAGTTCCAAAGCATTTTGAAACTTCAGAAGAATTCCAGGAACATTGGAAGAGTTCCGAAGCATTTTTAAACTTCAGCAGATTTCCGAGAACAATGGAAGTGTTCCGAAGTATTTTTAAACGCCAGCGGGATTCCGAGAACAATGGAAGAGTTCCGAAGCATTTTTAAACATTTGCAGAATTCCGAGAACAATGGAAGAGTTCCGTAGCATTTTTAAACTTCAGAAGAATTCCAGGAACAATGGAAGAGTTCCAAAGCATTTTGAAACTTCAGAAGAATTCCAGGAACAATGGAAGAGTTCCGAAGCATTTTTAAACTTCGGCGGAGTTCCGAGAACAATGGAAGTTTTCCGAAGTATTCTTAAACGCCAGCGGGATTCCGAGAACAATGGAAGAGTTCCGAAGCATTTTTAAACGTCTGCAGAATTCCGAGAACAATGGAAGAGTTCCGTAGCATTGTTAAACTTCAGAAGAATTCCAGGAACAATGGAAGAGTTCCGAAGCATTTTTAAACGTCAGCAGAATTCCTTGAACAATGAAAGAGTTCGGAAGCATTTTTAAACGTCAGCAGAATTCCGGGAACAATGGAACAGTTCCGAATAATTTTTAAACGTCAGTGGAATTCCTTGAACAATGAAAGAGATCAGAAGCATTTTTAAACTTCAAAAGAATTCCGGGAACAATGGAAGAGTTCCAAAGCATTTTTAAATGTCAGCAGAATTCCGAGAACAATGGAAGAGTTCCGAAGCATTTTTTAACTTCAGAAGAATTCCAGGAACAATGGAAGAGTTCCGAAGCATTTTTAAACTTCGGCGGATTTCCGAGAACAATGGAAGAGTTCCGAAGCATTTTTAAACGTCAGCGGAATTCCTTGAACAATGAAAGAGATCGGAAGCATTTTTAAATGTCAGCAGAATTTCCGGAACAATGGAAGAGTTTCGAAGCATTTTTAAACATCTGCAGAATTCCGAGAACAATGGAAGAATTCCGAAGCATTTTTAAACGTCAGCGGAATTCCGAGAACAATGGAAGAGTTCCGAAGAATTTTTAAATGTCAGCGAATTTCGAGAACCAAGGAAGAGTTCCGAAGGATTTTTAAACATCAGCAGAATTCCGTGAACATTGGAAGAGTTCTGAAGCATATTTAAACATCAGCAGAATTTCCAGAATAATGGAAGAGTTCCGAAGCATTTTTAAACGTCTGCAGAATTCCGAGAACAATGGAAGAGTTCCGAAGGATTTTTAAATGTCAGCAGAATTCCCAGAACAATGGAAGAGTTCTGAAGGATTTTTAAACGTCAGCGGAATTCCGAGAACAATGGAAGAGTTCAGAAGCATTTTTAAACTCTGGCGGATATCCGAGAACAATGGAAGTGTTCAGAAGCATTTTTAAACTTCAGCGTAATTCTGAGAACAATGGAAGAGTTCCGAAGCATTTTTAAACGTTTGCAGAATTCCGAGAAAAATGGAAGAGTTCCGAAGCATTTTTAAATGTCAGCAGAATTTCGAGAACAATGGAAGAGTGCCGAAGCATTTTTAAACTTCAGTGGAATTCTGAGAACAATGGAAGAGTTCCGTAGCATTTTTAAACTTCAGAAGAATTCCAGGAACAATGGAAGAGTTCCGAAGCATTTTCAAACGTCAGCAGAATTCCTTGAACAATGAAAGAGTTCGGAAGCATTTTTAAACGTCAGCAGTGTTCCGGGAACAATGGAACAGTTCCGAAGAATTTTTAAACGTCAGTGGAATTCCTTGAACAATGAAAGAGATCAGAAGCATTTTTAAACTTCAAAAGAATTCCGGGAACAATGGAAGAGTTCCGAATCATTTTTAAATGTCAGCAGAATTCCGAGAATAATGGAAGAGTTCCGAAGCATTTTTAAACATCAGCAGAATTCTGGGAACAATGGAAGAGTTCCGAAGCATTTTTAAACTACAGCGGAATTCCGAGAACAATGGATCAGTTCCGAAGCATTTTTAAACATCAGCAGAATTCCGGGAACAATGGAAGAGATCCGAAGCATTTTTAAACTTCAGAAGAATTCCAGGAACAATGGAAGAGTTCCAAAGCATTTTTAAACTTCAGAAGAATTCCAGGAACAATGGAAGAGTTCCGAAGCATTTTTAAACTTCGGCGGATTTCCAATAACAATGGAAGTGTTCCGAAGTATTTTTAAACGCCAGCGTAATTCCGAGAACAGTGGAAGAGTTCCGAAGGATTATTAAATGTCAGCTGAATTCTGAGAACAATGGAAGAGTTCCGAAGCATTTTTAAACGTCAGCGGAATTCCTTGAACAATGAAAGAGATCGGAAGCATTTTTAAACGTCAGCAGAATTTCGGGAACAATGGAAGAGTTCCGAAGCATTTTTAAACGTCTGCAGAATTCCGAGAACAATGGAAGAATTCCGAAGCATTTTTAAACGTCAGCGGAATTCCGAGAACAATGGAAGAGTTCCGAAGAATTTTTAAATGTCAGCGAATTTCGAGAACCATGGAAGAGTTCCGAAGGATTTTTAAACATCAGCGGAATTCCGTGAACATTTTAAGAGTTCCGAAGCATTTTTAAACTTCAGTGGAATTCTGAGAACAATGGAAGAGTTATGTAGCATTTTTAAACTTCAGAAGAATTCCAGTAACAATGGAAGAGTTTCAAAGCAATTTTAAACTTCAGCAGAATTCCGAGAACAATGGAAGAGTTCTGAAGCATTTTTAAACATCAGCAGAATTTCCAGAATAATGGAAGAGTTCCGAAGCATTTTTAAACGTCTGCAGAATTCCGAGAACAATGGAACAGTTCAGAAGCATTTTTAAACTCCGGCGGATTTCCGAGAACAATGGAAGTGTTCAGAAGCATTTTTAAACTTCAGCGTAATTCTGAGAACAATGGAAGGGTTCAGAAGCATTTTTAAACTTCAGCAGAATTCCGAAAACAATGCAAGAGTTGCAATGCATTTTTAAACGTCAGCAGAATTCCGAGAAAAATGGAAGAGTTCCGAAGCATTTTTAAATGTGAGCAGAATTTCGAGAACAATGGAAGAGTTCCGAAGCATTTTTAAACTTCAGTGGAATTCTGAGAACAATGGAAGAGTTCCGTAGCATTTTTAAACTTCAGAAGAATTCCAGGAACAATGGAAGAGTTCCGAAGCATTTTCAAATGTCAGCAGAATTCCTTGAACAATGAAAGAGTTCCGAAGCATTTTTAAACGTCAGCAGTATTCCGGGAACAATGGAACAGTTCCGAAGAATTTTTAAACGTCAGTGGAATTCCTTGAACAATGAAAGAGATCAGAAGCATTTTTAAACTTCAAAAGAATTCCGGGAACAATGGAAGAGTTCCGAAGCATTTTTAAATGTCAGCAGAATTCCGAGAACAATGGAAGAGTTCCGAAGCATTTTTAAACTTCAGCGGAATTCCGAGAACAATGGATGAGTTCCGAAGCATTTTTAAACATCATCAGAATTCCGGGAACAATGGAAGAGTTCCGAAGCATTTTTAAACTTCAGAAGAATTCCAGGAACAATGGAAGAATTCCAAAGCATTTTTTAACTTCAGAAGAATTCCAGGAACAATGGAAGAGTTCCGAAGCATTTTTAAACTTCGGCGGATTTCCGAGAACAATGGAAGAGTTCCGAAGCATTTTTAAACGTCAGCGGAATTCCTTGAACAATGAAAGAGATCGGAAGCATTTTTAAACGTCTGCAGAATTCCGAGAACAATGGAAGAGTTCCGAAGGATTTTTAAATGTCAGCAGAATTCCCAGAACAATGGAAGAGTTCCGAAGGATTTTTAAACGTCAGCGGAATTCCGAGAACAATGGAAGAGTTCAGAAGCATTTTTAAACTCTGGCGGATTTCCGAGAACAATGGAAGTGTTCAGAAGCATTTTTAAACTTCAGCGTAATTCTGAGAACAATGGAAGAGTTCCGAAGCATTTTTAAACGTTTGCAGAATTCCGAGAAAAATGGAAGAGTTCCGAAGCATTTTTAAATGTCAGCAGAATTTCGAGAACAATGGAAGAGTGCCGAAGCATTTTTAAACTTCAGTGGAATTCTGAGAACAATGGAAGAGTTCCGTAGCATTTTTAAACTTCAGAAGAATTCCAGGAACAATGGAAGAGTTCCGAAGCATTTTCAAACGTCAGCAGAATTCCTTGAACAATGAAAGAGTTCGGAAGCATTTTTAAACGTCAGCAGTATTCCGGGAACAATGGAACAGTTCCGAAGAATTTTTAAATGTCAGTGGAATTCCTTGAACAATGAAAGAGATCAGAAGCATTTTTAAACTTCAAAAGAATTCCGGGAACAATGGAAGAGTTCCGAAGCATTTTTAAATGTCAGCAGAATTCCGAGAACAATGGAAGAGTTCCGAAGCATTTTTAAACATCAGCAGAATTCTGGGAACAATGGAAGAGTTCCGAAGCATTTTTAAACTTTAGCGGAATTCCGAGAACAATGGATGAGTTCGGAAGCATTTTTAAACGTCAGCAGAATTCCGGGAACAATGGAACAGTTCCGAAGAATTTTTAAACGTCAGTGGAATTCCTTGAACAATGAAAGAGATCAGAAGCATTTTTAAACTTCAAAAGAATTCCGGGAACAATGGAAGAGTTCCGAAGCATTTTTAAATGTCAGCAGAATTCCGAGAACAATGGAAGAGTTCCGAAGCATTTTTAAACATCAGCAGAATTCTGGGAACAATGGAAGAGTTCCGAAGCATTTTTAAACTTCGGCGGATTTCCAATAACAATGGAAGAGTTCCGAAGCATTTTTAAACATCAGCAGAATTCTGGGAACAATGGAAGAGTTCCGAAGCATTTTTAAACTTCGGCGGATTTCCAATAACAATGGAAGTGTTCCGAAGTATTTTTAAACGCCAGCGTAATTCCGAGAACAGTGGAAGAGTTCCGAAGGATTATTAAATGTCAGCTGAATTCTGAGAACAATGGAAGAGTTCCGAAGCATTTTTAAACGTCAGCGGAATTCCTTGAACAATGAAAGAGATCGGAAGCATTTTTAAACGTCAGCAGAATTTCGGGAACAATGGAAGAGTTCCGAAGCATTTTTAAACGTCTGCAGAATTCCGAGAACAATGGAAGAATTCCGAAGCATTTTTAAACGTCAGCGGAATTCCGAGAACAATGGAAGAGTTCCGAAGAATTTTTAATTGTCAGCGAATTTCGAGAACCATGGAAGAGTTCCGAAGCATTTTTAAACGTCAGCGGAATTCCGAGAACAATGGAAGAGTTCCGAAGGATTTTTAAATGTCAGCAGAATTCCCAGAACAATGGAAGAGTTCCGAAGGATTTTTAAACGTCAGCGGAATTCCGAGAACAATGGAAGAGTTCAGAAGCATTTTTAAACTCTGGCGGATTTCCGAGAACAATGGAAGTGTTCAGAAGCATTTTTAAACTTCAGCGTAATTCTGAGAACAATGGAAGAGTTCCGAAGCATTTTTAAACGTTTGCAGAATTCCGAGAAAAATGGAAGAGTTCCGAAGCATTTTTAAATGTCAGCAGAATTTCGAGAACAATGGAAGAGTGCCGAAGCATTTTTAAACTTCAGTGGAATTCTGAGAACAATGGAAGAGTTCCGTAGCATTTTTAAACTTCAGAAGAATTCCAGGAACAATGGAAGAGTTCCGAAGCATTTTCAAACGTCAGCAGAATTCCTTGAACAATGAAAGAGTTCGGAAGCATTTTTAAACGTCAGCAGTATTCCGGGAACAATGGAACAGTTCCGAAGAATTTTTAAACGTCAGTGGAATTCCTTGAACAATGAAAGAGATCAGAAGCATTTTTAAACTTCAAAAGAATTCCGGGAACAATGGAAGAGTTCCGAAGCATTTTTAAATGTCAGCAGAATTCCGAGAACAATGGAAGAGTTCCGAAGCATTTTTAAACATCAGCAGAATTCTGGGAACAATGGAAGAGTTCCGAAGCATTTTTAAACTTTAGCGGAATTCCGAGAACAATGGATGAGTTCGGAAGCATTTTTAAACGTCAGCAGAATTCCGGGAACAATGGAACAGTTCCGAAGAATTTTTAAACGTCAGTGGAATTCCTTGAACAATGAAAGAGATCAGAAGCATTTTTAAACTTCAAAAGAATTCCGGGAACAATGGAAGAGTTCCGAAGCATTTTTAAATGTCAGCAGAATTCCGAGAACAATGGAAGAGTTCCGAAGCATTTTTAAACATCAGCAGAATTCTGGGAACAATGGAAGAGTTCCGAAGCATTTTTAAACTTCGGCGGATTTCCAATAACAATGGAAGTGTTCCGAAGTATTTTTAAACGCCAGCGTAATTCCGAGAACAGTGGAAGAGTTCCGAAGGATTATTAAATGTCAGCTGAATTCTGAGAACAATGGAAGAGTTCCGAAGCATTTTTAAACGTCAGCGGAATTCCTTGAACAATGAAAGAGATCGGAAGCATTTTTAAACGTCAGCAGAATTTCGGGAACAATGGAAGAGTTCCGAAGCATTTTTAAACGTCTGCAGAATTCCGAGAACAATGGAAGAATTCCGAAGCATTTTTAAACGTCAGCGGAATTCCGAGAACAATGGAAGAGTTCCGAAGAATTTTTAATTGTCAGCGAATTTCGAGAACCATGGAAGAGTTCCGAAGGATTTTTAAACATCAGCGGAATTCCGTGAACATTTTAAGAGTTCCGAAGCATTTTTAAACTTCAGTGGAATTCTGAGAACAATGGAAGAGTTATGTAGCATTTTTAAACTTCAGAAGAATTCCAGTAACAATGGAAGAGTTTCAAAGCAATTTTAAACTTCAGCAGAATTTTCAGAATAATGGAAGAGTTCCGAAGCATTTTTAAACGTCTGCAGAATTCCGAGAAAAATGGAACAGTTCAGAAGCATTTTTAAACTCCGGCGAATTTCCGAGAACAATGGAAGTATTCAGAAGCATTTTTAAACTTCAGTGTAATTCTGAGAACAATGGAAGGGTTCAGAAGCATTTTTAAACTTCAGCAGAATTCCGAAAACAATGCTAGAGTTGCAATGCATTTTTAAACGTCAGCAGAATTCCGAGAAAAATGGAAGAGTTCCGAAGCATTTTTAAACGTCAGCAGTATTCCGGGAACAATGGAACAGTTCCGAAGAATTTTTAAACGTCAGTGGAATTCCTTGAACAATGAAAGAGATCAGAAGCATTTTTAAACTTCAAAAGAATTCCGGAAACAATGGAAGAGTTCCGAAGCATTTTTAAATGTCAGCAGAATCCCGAGAACAATGGAAGAGTTCCGAAGCATTTTTAAACATCAGCAGAATTCTGGGAACAATGGAAGAGTTCCGAAGCATTTTTAAACTTTAGCGGAATTCCGAGAACAATGGATGAGTTCCGAAGCATTTTTAAACATCAGCAGAATTCCGGGAACAATGGAAGAGTTCCGAAGCATTTTTAAACTTCAGAAGAATTCCAGGAACAATGGAAGAGTTCCAAAGCATTTTGAAACTTCAGAAGAATTCCAGGAATAATGGAAGAGTTCTGAAGCATTTTTAAACTTCAGCGGATTTCCGAGAACAATGGAAGAGTTCCGAAGCATTTTTAAACTTCAGCGGAATTCCGAGAACAATGGATGAGTTTCGAAGCATTTTTAAACATCAGCAGAATTCCGGGAACAATGGAAGAGTTCCGAAGCATTTTTAAACTTCAGAAGAATTCCAGGAACAATGGAAGAGTTCCAAAGCATTTTTAAACTTCAGAAGAATTCCAGGAACAATGGAAGAGTTCTGAAGCATTTTTAAACTTCGGCGGATTTCCGAGAACAATGGAAGTGTTCCGAAGTATTTTTAAACTCCAGCGGGATTCCGAGAACAATGGAAGAGTTCCGAAGCATTTTTAAACGTCTGCAGATTTCCGAGAACAATGTAAGAATTCCGAAGCATTTTTAAACGTCAGCGGAATTCCAAGAATAATGGAAGAGTTCCGAAGAATTTTTAAATGTCAGCGAATTTCGAGAACCATGGAAGAGTTCTGAAGGATTTTTAAACATCAGCGGAATTCCGTGAACATTGGAAGAGTTCCGAAGCATTTTTAAACTTCAGTGGAATTCTGAGAACAATGGAAGAGTTATGTAGCATTTTTAAACTTCAGAAGAATTCCAGTAACAATGGAAGAGTTTCAAAGCAATTTTAAACTTCAGCAGAATTCCGAGAACAATGGAAGAGTTCTGAAGCATTTTTAAACATCAGCAGAATTTCCAGAATAATGGAAGAGTTCCGAAGCATTTTTAAACGTCTGCAGAATTCCGAGAACAATGGAAGAGTTCCGAAGGATTTTTAAATGTCAGCAGAATTCCCAGAACAATGGAGAGTTCCAAAGGATTTTTAAACGTCAGCGGAATTCCGAGAACAATGGAAGAGTTCAGAAGCATTTTTAAACTCCGGCGGATTTCCGAGAACAATGGAAGTGTTCAGAAGCATTTTTAAACTTCAGCGTAATTCTGAGAACAATGGAAGGGTTCAGAAGCATTTTTAAACTTCAGCAGAATTCCGAAAACAACGCAGGAGTTGCAATGCATTTTTAAACGTCAGCAGAATTCCGAGAAAAATGGAAGAGTTCCGAAGCATTTTTAAATGTCAGCAGAATTTCGAGAACAATGGAAGAGTGCCGAAGCATTTTTAAACTTCAGTGGAATTCTGAGAACAATGGAAGAGTTCCGTAGCATTTTTAAACTTCAGAAGAATTCCAGGAACAATGGAAGAGTTCCAAAGCATTTTTAAACTTCAGCGGAATTCCGAGAACAATGGATCAGTTCCGAAGCGTTTTTAAACATCAGCAGAATTCCGGGAACAATGGAAGAGTTCCAAAGCATTTTTAAACTTCAGAAGAATTCCAGGAACAATGGAAGAGTTCCAAAGCATTTTTAAACTTCAGAAGAATTCCAGGAACAATGGAAGAGTTCCGAAGCATTTTTAAACTTCGGCGGATTTCGGATAACAATGGAAGTCTTCCGAAGTATTTTTAAACGCCAGCGTAATTCCGAGAACAGTGGAAGAGTTCCGAAGGATTATTAAATGTCAGCTGAATTCTGAGAACAATGGAAGAGTTCCGAAGCATTTTTAAACGTCAGCGGAATTCCTTGAACAATGAAAGAGATCGGAAGCATTTTTAAACGTCAGCAGAATTTCGGGAACAATGGAAGAGTTCCGAAGCATTTTTAAACGTCTGCAGAATTCCGAGAACAATGGAAGAATTCCGAAGCATTTTTAAACGTCAGCGGAATTCCGAGAACAATGGAAGAGTTCCGAAGAATTTTTAAATGTCAGCGAATTTAGAGAACCATGGAAGAGTTCCGAAGGATTTTTAAACATCAGCGGAATTCCGTGAACATTTTAAGAGTTCCGAAGCATTTTTAAACTTCAGTGGAATACTGAGAACAATGGAAGAGTTATGTAGCATTTTTAAACTTCAGAAGAATTCCAGTAACAATGGAAGAGTTTCAAAGCAATTTTAAACTTCAGCAGAATTCCGAGAACAATGGAACAGTTCTGAAGCATTTTTAAACATCAGCAGAATTTCCAGAATAATGGAAGAGTTCCGAAGCATTTTTAAACGTCTGCAGAATTCCGAGAACAATGGAACAGTTCAGAAGCATTTTTAAACTCCGGCGGATTTCCGAGAACAATGCAAGTGTTCAGAAGCATTTTTAAACTTCAGCGTAATTCTGAGAACAATGGAAGGGTTCAGAAGCATTTTTAAACTTCAGCAGAATTCCGAAAACAATGCAAGAGTTGCAATGCATTTTTAAACGTCAGCAGAATTCCGAGAAAAATGGAAGAGTTCCGAAGCATTTTTAAATGTCAGCAGAATTTCGAGAACAATGGAAGAGTTCCGAAGCATTTTTAAACTTCAGTGGAATTCTGAGAACAATGGAAGAGTTCCGTAGCATTTTTAAACTTCAGAAGAATTCCAGGAACAATGGAAGAGTTCCGAAGCATTTTCAAATGTCAGCAGAATTCCTTGAACAATGAAAGCGTTCCGAAGCATTTTTAAACGTCAGCAGTATTCCGGGAACAATGGAACAGTTCCGAAGAATTTTTAAACGTCAGTGGAATTCCTTGAACAATGAAAGAGATCAGAAGCATTTTTAAACTTCAAAAGAATTCCGGGAACAATGGAAGAGTTCCGAAGCATTTTTAAATGTCAGCAGAATTCCGAGAACAATGGAAGAGTTCCAAATCATTTTTAAACATCAGCAGAATTCTGGGAACAATGGAAGAGTTCCGAAGCATTTTTAAACTTCAGCGGAATTCCGAGAACAATGGATCAGTTCCGAAGCGTTTTTAAACATCAGCAGAATTCCGGGAACAATGGAAGAGTTCCAAAGCATTTTTAAACTTCAGAAGAATTCCAGGAACAATGGAAGAGTTCCAAAGCATTTTTAAACTTCAGAAGAATTCCAGGAACAATGGAAGAGTTCCGAAGCATTTTTAAACTTCGGCGGATTTCCGATGACAATGGAAGTCTTCCGAAGTATTTTTAAACGCCAGCGTAATTCCGAGAACAGTGGAAGAGTTCCGAAGGATTATTAAATGTCAGCTGAATTCTGAGAACAATGGAAGAGTTCCGAAGCATTTTTAAACGTCAGCGGAATTCCTTGAACAATGAAAGAGATCGGAAGCATTTTTAAACGTCAGCAGAATTTCGGGAACAATGGAAGAGTTCCGAAGCATTTTTAAACGTCTGCAGAATTCCGAGAACAATGGAAGAATTCCGAAGCATTTTTAAACGTCAGCGGAATTCCGAGAACAATGGAAGAGTTCCGAAGAATTTTTAAATGTCAGCGAATTTCGAGAACCATGGAAGAGTTCCGAAGGATTTTTAAACATCAGCGGAATTCCGTGAACATTTTAAGAGTTCCGAAGCATTTTTAAACTTCAGTGGAATTCTGAGAACAATGGAAGAGTTATGTAGCATTTTTAAACTTCAGAAGAATTCCAGTAACAATGGAAGAGTTTCAAAGCAATTTTAAACTTCAGCAGAATTCCGAGAACAATGGAACAGTTCTGAAGCATTTTTAAACATCAGCAGAATTTCCAGAATAATGGAAGAGTTCCGAAGCATTTTTAAACGTCTGCAGAATTCCGAGAACAATGGAACAGTTCAGAAGCATTTTTAAACTCCGGCGGATTTCCGAGAACAATGCAAGTGTTCAGAAGCATTTTTAAACTTCAGCGTAATTCTGAGAACAATGGAAGGGTTCAGAAGCATTTTTAAACTTCAGCAGAATTCCGAAAACAATGCAAGAGTTGCAATGCATTTTTAAACGTCAGCAGAATTCCGAGAAAAATGGAAGAGTTCCGAAGCATTTTTAAATGTCAGCAGAATTTCGAGAACAATGGAAGAGTTCCGAAGCATTTTTAAACTTCAGTGGAATTCTGAGAACAATGGAAGAGTTCCGTAGCATTTTTAAACTTCAGAAGAATTCCAGGAACAATGGAAGAGTTCCGAAGCATTTTCAAATGTCAGCAGAATTCCTTGAACAATGAAAGCGTTCCGAAGCATTTTTAAACGTCAGCAGTATTCCGGGAACAATGGAACAGTTCCGAAGAATTTTTAAACGTCAGTGGAATTCCTTGAACAATGAAAGAGATCAGAAGCATTTTTAAACTTCAAAAGAATTCCGGGAACAATGGAAGAGTTCCGAAGCATTTTTAAATGTCAGCAGAATTCCGAGAACAATGGAAGAGTTCCAAATCATTTTTAAACATCAGCAGAATTCTGGGAACAATGGAAGAGTTCCGAAGCATTTTTAAACTTCAGCGGAATTCCGAGAACAATGGATCAGTTCCGAAGCGTTTTTAAACATCAGCAGAATTCCGGGAACAATGGAAGAGTTCCAAAGCATTTTTAAACTTCAGAAGAATTCCAGGAACAATGGAAGAGTTCCAAAGCATTTTTAAACTTCAGAAGAATTCCAGGAACAATGGAAGAGTTCCGAAGCATTTTTAAACTTCGGCGGATTTCCGATGACAATGGAAGTCTTCCGAAGTATTTTTAAACGCCAGCGTAATTCCGAGAACAGTGGAAGAGTTCCGAAGGATTATTAAATGTCAGCTGAATTCTGAGAACAATGGAAGAGTTCCGAAGCATTTTTAAACGTCAGCGGAATTCCTTGAACAATGAAAGAGATCGGAAGCATTTTTAAACGTCAGCAGAATTTCGGGAACAATGGAAGAGTTCCGAAGCATTTTTAAACGTCTGCAGAATTCCGAGAACAATGGAAGAATTCCGAAGCATTTTTAAACGTCAGCGGAATTCCGAGAACAATGGAAGAGTTCCGAAGAATTTTTAAATGTCAGCGAATTTCGAGAACCATGGAAGAGTTCCGAAGGATTTTTAAACATCAGCGGAATTCCGTGAACATTTTAAGAGTTCCGAAGCATTTTTAAACTTCAGTGGAATTCTGAGAACAATGGAAGAGTTATGTAGCATTTTTAAACTTCAGAAGAATTCCAGTAACAATGGAAGAGTTTCAAAGCAATTTTAAACTTCAGCAGAATTCCGAGAACAATGGAACAGTTCTGAAGCATTTTTAAACATCAGCAGAATTTCCAGAATAATGGAAGAGTTCCGAAGCATTTTTAAACGTCTGCAGAATTCCGAGAACAATGGAACAGTTCAGAAGCATTTTTAAACTCCGGCGGATTTCCGAGAACAATGCAAGTGTTCAGAAGCATTTTTAAACTTCAGCGTAATTCTGAGAACAATGGAAGGGTTCAGAAGCATTTTTAAACTTCAGCAGAATTCCGAAAACAATGCAAGAGTTGCAATGCATTTTTAAACGTCAGCAGAATTCCGAGAAAAATGGAAGAGTTCCGAAGCATTTTTAAATGTCAGCAGAATTTCGAGAACAATGGAAGAGTTCCGAAGCATTTTTAAACTTCAGTGGAATTCTGAGAACAATGGAAGAGTTCCGTAGCATTTTTAAACTTCAGAAGAATTCCAGGAACAATGGAAGAGTTCCGAAGCATTTTCAAATGTCAGCAGAATTCCTTGAACAATGAAAGAGTTCCGAAGCATTTTTAAACGTCAGCAGTATTCCGGGAACAATGGAACAGTTCCGAAGAATTTTTAAACGTCAGTGGAATTCCTTGAACAATGAAAGAGATCAGAAACATTTTTAAACTTCAAAAGAATTCCGGGAACAATGGAAGAGTTCCGAAGCATTTTTAAATGTCAGCAGAATCCCGAGAACAGTGGAAGAGTTCCGAAGCATTTTTAAACATCAGCAGAATTCTGGGAACAATGGAAGAGTTCCGAAGCATTTTTAAACTTTAGCGGAATTCCGAGAACAATGGATGAGTTCCGAAGCATTTTTAAACATCAGCAGAATTCCGGGAACAATGGAAGAGTTCCGAAGCATTTTTAAACTTCAGAAGAATTCCAGGAACAATGGAAGAGTTCCAAAGCATTTTGAAACTTCAGAAGAATTCCAGGAACAATGGAAGAGTTCCGAAGCATTTTTAAACTTCAGCGGATTTCCGAGAACAATGGAAGAGTTCCGAAGCATTTTTAAACTTCAGCGGAATTCCGAGAACAATGGATGAGTTTCGAAGCATTTTTAAACATCAGCAGAATTCCGGGAACAATGGAAGAGTTCCGAAGCATTTTTAAACTTCAGCGGATTTCCGAGAACAATGGAAGTGTTCCGAAGTATTTTTAAACGCCAGCGGGATTTCGAGAACAATGGAAGAGTTCCGAAGCATTTTTAAACTTCAGCAGAATTCCGAGAACAATGGATGAGTTTCGAAGCATTTTTAAACATCAGCAGAATTCCGGGAACAATGGAAGAGTTCCGAAGCATTTTTAAACTTCAGAAGAATTCCAGGAACAATGGAAGAGTTCCAAAGCATTTTTAAACTTCAGAAGAATTCCAGGAACAATGTAAGAGTTCCGAAGCATTTTTAAACTTCGGCGGATTTCCGAGAACAATGGAAGTTTTCCGAAGTATTTTTAAACTCCAGCGGGATTCCGAGAACAATGGATGAGTTCCGAAGCATTTTTAAACGTCTGCAGAATTCCGAGAACAATGGAAGAATTCCGAAGCATTTTTAAACGTCAGCGGAATTCCAAGAACAATGGAAGAGTTCGGAAGAATTTTTAAATGTCAGCGAATTTCGAGAACCATGGAAGAGTTCTGAAGGATTTTTAAACATCAGCGGAATTCTGTGAACATTGGAAGAGTTCCGAAGCATTTTTAAACTTCAGTGGAATTCTGAGAACAATGGAAGAGTTCTGAAGCATTTTTAAACATCAGCAGAATTTCCAGAATAATGGAAGAGTTCCGAAGCATTTTTAAACGTCTGCAGAATTCCGAGAACAATGGAAGAGTTCCGAAGGATTTTTAAATGTCAGCAGAATTCCCAGAACAATGGAGAGTTCCAAAGGATTTTTAAACGTCAGCGGAATTCCGAGAACAATGGAAGAGTTCAGAAGCATTTTTAAACTCCGGCGGATTTCCGAGAACAATGGAAGTGTTCAGAAGCATTTTTAAACTTCAGCGTAATTCTGAGAACAATGGAAGGGTTCAGAAGCATTTTTAAACTTCAGCAGAATTCCGAAAACAACGCAGGAGTTGCAATGCATTTTTAAACGTCAGCAGAATTCCGAGAAAAATGGAAGAGTTCCGAAGCATTTTTAAATGTCAGCAGAATTTCGAGAACAATGGAAGAGTTCCAAAGCATTTTTAAACTTCAGTGGAATTCTGAGAACAATGGAAGAGTTCCGTAGCATTTTTAAACTTCAGAAGAATTCCAGGAACAATGGAAGAGTTCCGAAGCATTTTCAAACGTCAGCAGAATTCCTTGAACAATGAAAGAGTTCGGAAGCATTTTTAAACGTCAGCAGTATTCCGGGAACAATGGAACAGTTCCGAAGAATTTTTAAACGTCAGTGGAATTCCTTGAACAATGAAAGAGATCAGAAGCATTTTTAAACTTCAAAAGAATTCCGGGAACAATGGAAGAGTTCCGAAGCATTTTTAAATGTCAGCAGAATTCCGAGAACAATGGAAGAGTACCGAAGCATTTTTAAACATCAGCAGAATTCTGGGAACAATGGAAGAGTTCCGAAGCATTTTTAAACTTTAGCGGAATTCCGAGAACAATGGATGAGTTCCGAAGCATTTTTAAACATCAGCAGAATTCCGAGAACAATGTAAGAGTTCTGAAGCATTTTTAAATGTCAGCAGAATTCTGAGAACAATGGAAGAGTTCCGAAGCATTTTTAAACATCAGCAGAATTCTGGGAACAATGGAAGAGTTCCGAAGCATTTTTAAACTTCAGCGGAATTCCGAGAACAATGGATGAGTTTCGAAGCATTTTTAAACATCAGCAGAATTCCGGGAACAATGGAAGAGTTCCGAAGCATTTTTAAACTTCAGAAGAATTCCAGGAACAATGGAAGAGTTCCAAAGCATTTTTAAACTTCAACGAATTCCAGGAACAATGGAAGAGTTCCAAAGCATTTTGAAACTTCAGAAGAATTCCAGGAACAATGGAAGAGTTCCGAAGCATTTTTAAACTTCAGCGGATTTCCGAGAACAATGGAAGTGTTCCGAAGTATTTTTAAACGCCAGCGGGATTTCGAGAACAATGGAAGAGTTCCGAAGCATTTTTAAACTTCAGCGGAATTCCGAGAACAATGGATGAGTTTCGAAGCATTTTTAAACATCAGCAGAATTCCGGGAACAATGGAAGAGTTCCGAAGCATTTTTAAACTTCAGAAGAATTCCAGGAACAATGGAAGAGTTCCAAAGCATTTTTAAACTTCAGAAGAATTCCAGGAACAATGTAAGAGTTCCGAAGCATTTTTAAACTTCGGCGGATTTCCGAGAACAATGGAAGTGTTCCGAAGTATTTTTAAACTCCAGCGGGATTCCGAGAACAATGGAAGAGTTCCGAAGCATTTTTAAACGTCTGCAGAATTCCGAGAACAATGGAAGAATTCCGAAGCATTTTTAAACGTCAGCCGAATTCCAAGAACAATGGAAGAGTTCGGAAGAATTTTTAAATGTCAGCGAATTTCGAGAACCATGGAAGAGTTCTGAAGGATTTTTAAACATCAGCGGAATTCCGTGAACATTGGAAGAGTTCCGAAGCATTTTTAAACTTCAGTGGAATTCTGAGAACAATGGAAGAGTTATGTAGCATTTTTAAACTTCAGAAGAATTCCAGTAACAATGGAAGAGTTTCAAAGCAATTTTAAACTTCAGCAGAATTCCGAGAACAATGGAAGAGTTCTGAAGCATTTTTAAACATCAGCAGAATTTCCAGAATAATGGAAGAGTTCCGAAGCATTTTTAAACGTCTGCAGAATTCCGAGAACAATGGAAGAGTTCCAAAGGATTTTTAAATGTCAGCAGAATTCCCAGAACAATGGAGAGTTCCAAAGGATTTTTAAACGTCAGCGGAATTCCGAGAACAATGGAAGAGTTCAGAAGCATTTTTAAACTCCGGCGGATTTCCGAGAACAATGGAAGTGTTCAGAAGCATTTTTAAACTTCAGCGTAATTCTGAGAACAATGGAAGGGTTCAGAAGCATTTTTAAACTTCAGCAGAATTCCGAAAACAACGCAGGAGTTGCAATGCATTTTTAAACGTCAGCAGAATTCCGAGAAAAATGGAAGAGTTCCGAAGCATTTTTAAATGTCAGCAGAATTTCGAGAACAATGGAAGAGTTCCAAAGCATTTTTAAACTTCAGTGGAATTCTGAGAACAATGGAAGAGTTCCGTAGCATTTTTAAACTTCAGAAGAATTCCAGGAACAATGGAAGAGTTCCGAAGCATTTTCAAACGTCAGCAGAATTCCTTGAACAATGAAAGAGTTCGGAAGCATTTTTAAACGTCAGCAGTATTCCGGGAACAATGGAACAGTTCCGAAGAATTTTTAAACGTCAGTGGAATTCCTTGAACGATGAAAGAGATCAGAAGCATTTTTAAACTTCAAAAGAATTCCGGGAACAATGGAAGAGTTCCGAAGCATTTTTAAATGTCAGCAGAATTCCGAGAACAATGGAAGAGTACCGAAGCATTTTTAAACATCAGCAGAATTCTGGGAACAATGGAAGAGTTCCGAAGCATTTTTAAACTTTAGCGGAATTCCGAAAACAATGGATGAGTTCCGAAGCATTTTTAAACATCAGCAGAATTCCGGGAACAATGTAAGAGTTCCGAAGCATTTTTAAACTTCAGAAGAATTCCAGGAACAATGGAAGAGTTCCAAAGCATTTTTAAACTTCAACGAATTCCAGGAACAATGGAAGAGTTCCAAAGCATTTTGAAACTTCAGAAGAATTCCAGGAACAATGGAAGAGTTCCGAAGCATTTTTAAACTTCAGCGGATTTCCGAGAACAATGGAAGTGTTCCGAAGTATTTTTAAACGCCAGCGGGATTTCAAGAACAATGGAAGAGTTCCGAAGCATTTTTAAACTTCAGCGGAATTCCGAGAACAATGGATGAGTTTCGAAGCATTTTTAAACATCAGCAGAATTCCGGGAACAATGGAAGAGTTCCGAAGCATTTTTAAACTTCAGAAGAATTCCAGGAACAATGGAAGAGTTCCAAAGCATTTTTAAACTTCAGAAGAATTCCAGGAACAATGTAAGAGTTCCGAAGCATTTTTAAACTTCGGCGGATTTCCGAGAACAATGGAAGTGTTCCGAAGTATTTTTAAACTCCAGCGGGATTCCGAGAACAATGGAAGAGTTCCGAAGCATTTTTAAACGTCTGCAGAATTCCGAGAACAATGGAAGAATTCCGAAGCATTTTTAAACGTCAGCCGAATTCCAAGAACAATGGAAGAGTTCGGAAGAATTTTTAAATGTCAGCGAATTTCGAGAACCATGGAAGAGTTCTGAAGGATTTTTAAACATCAGCGGAATTCCGTGAACATTGGAAGAGTTCCGAAGCATTTTTAAACTTCAGTGGAATTCTGAGAACAATGGAAGAGTTATGTAGCATTTTTAAACTTCAGAAGAATTCCAGTAACAATGGAAGAGTTTCAAAGCAATTTTAAACTTCAGCAGAATTCCGAGAACAATGGAAGAGTTCTGAAGCATTTTTAAACATCAGCAGAATTTCCAGAATAATGGAAGAGTTCCGAAGCATTTTTAAACGTCTGCAGAATTCCGAGAACAATGGAAGAGTTCCAAAGGATTTTTAAATGTCAGCAGAATTCCCAGAACAATGGAGAGTTCCAAAGGATTTTTAAACGTCAGCGGAATTCCGAGAACAATGGAAGAGTTCAGAAGCATTTTTAAACTCCGGCGGATTTCCGAGAACAATGGAAGTGTTCAGAAGCATTTTTAAACTTCAGCGTAATTCTGAGAACAATGGAAGGGTTCAGAAGCATTTTTAAACTTCAGCAGAATTCCGAAAACAACGCAGGAGTTGCAATGCATTTTTAAACGTCAGCAGAATTCCGAGAAAAATGGAAGAGTTCCGAAGCATTTTTAAATGTCAGCAGAATTTCGAGAACAATGGAAGAGTTCCAAAGCATTTTTAAACTTCAGTGGAATTCTGAGAACAATGGAAGAGTTCCGTAGCATTTTTAAACTTCAGAAGAATTCCAGGAACAATGGAAGAGTTCCGAAGCATTTTCAAACGTCAGCAGAATTCCTTGAACAATGAAAGAGTTCGGAAGCATTTTTAAACGTCAGCAGTATTCCGGGAACAATGGAACAGTTCCGAAGAATTTTTAAACGTCAGTGGAATTCCTTGAACGATGAAAGAGATCAGAAGCATTTTTAAACTTCAAAAGAATTCCGGGAACAATGGAAGAGTTCCGAAGCATTTTTAAATGTCAGCAGAATTCCGAGAACAATGGAAGAGTACCGAAGCATTTTTAAACATCAGCAGAATTCTGGGAACAATGGAAGAGTTCCGAAGCATTTTTAAACTTTAGCGGAATTCCGAGAACAATGGATGAGTTCCGAAGCATTTTTAAACATCAGCAGAATTCCGGGAACAATGTAAGAGTTCCGAAGCATTTTTAAACTTCAGAAGAATTCCAGGAACAATGGAAGAGTTCCAAAGCATTTTTAAACTTCAACGAATTCCAGGAACAATTTAAAGAGTTCCAAAGCATTTTGAAACTTCAGAAGAATTCCAGGAACAATGGAAGAGTTCCGAAGCATTTTTAAACTTCAGCGGATTTCCGAGAACAATGGAAGTGTTCCGAAGTATTTTTAAACGCCAGCGGGATTTCAAGAACAATGGAAGAGTTCCGAAGCATTTTTAAACTTCAGCGGAATTCCGAGAACAATGGATGAGTTTCGAAGCATTTTTAAACATCAGCAGAATTCCGGGAACAATGGAAGAGTTCCGAAGCATTTTTAAACTTCAGAAGAATTCCAGGAACAATGGAAGAGTTCCAAAGCATTTTTAAACTTCAGAAGAATTCCAGGAACAATGTAAGAGTTCCGAAGCATTTTTAAACTTCGGCGGATTTCCGAGAACAATGGAAGTGTTCCGAAGTATTTTTAAACTCCAGCGGGATTCCGAGAACAATGGAAGAGTTCCGAAGCATTTTTAAACGTCTGCAGAATTCCGAGAACAATGGAAGAATTCCGAAGCATTTTTAAACGTCAGCGGAATTCCAAGAACAATGGAAGAGTTCGGAAGAATTTTTAAATGTCAGCGAATTTCGAGAACCATGGAAGAGTTCTGAAGGATTTTTAAACATCAGCGGAATTCCGTGAACATTGGAAGAGTTCCGAAGCATTTTTAAACTTCAGTGGAATTCTGAGAACAATGGAAGAGTTATGTAGCATTTTTAAACTTCAGAAGAATTCCAGTAACAATGGAAGAGTTTCAAAGCAATTTTAAACTTCAGCAGAATTCCGAGAACAATGGAAGAGTTCTGAAGCAGTTTTAAACATCAGCAGAATTTCCAGAATAATGGAAGAGTTCCGAAGCATTTTTAAACGTCTGCAGAATTCCGAGAACAATGGAAGAGTTCCAAAGGATTTTTAAATGTCAGCAGAATTCCCAGAACAATGGAGAGTTCCAAAGGATTTTTAAACGTCAGCGGAATTCCGAGAACAATGGAAGAGTTCAGAAGCATTTTTAAACTCCGGCAGATTTCCGAGAACAATGGAAGTGTTCAGAAGCATTTTTAAACTTCAGCGTAATTCTGAGAACAATGGAAGGGTTCAGAAGCATTTTTAAACTTCAGCAGAATTCCGAAAACAACGCAGGAGTTGCAATGCATTTTTAAACGTCAGCAGAATTCCGAGAAAAATGGAAGAGTTCCGAAGCATTTTTAAATGTCAGCAGAATTTCGAGAACAATGGAAGAGTTCCAAAGCATTTTTAAACTTCAGTGGAATTCTGAGAACAATGGAAGAGTTCCGTAGCATTTTTAAACTTCAGAAGAATTCCAGGAACAATGGAAGAGTTCCGAAGCATTTTCAAACGTCAGCAGAATTCCTTGAACAATGAAAGAGTTCGGAAGCATTTTAAAACGTCAGCAGTATTCCGGGAACAATGGAACAGTTCCGAAGAATTTTTAAACGTCAGTGGAATTCCTTGAACAATGAAAGAGATCAGAAGCATTTCTAAACTTCAAAAGAATTCCGGGAACAATGGAAGAGTTCCGAAGCATTTTTAAATGTCAGCAGAATTCCGAGAACAATGGAAGAGTACCGAAGCATTTTTAAACATCAGCAGAATTCTGGGAACAATGGAAGAGTTCCGAAGCATTTTTAAACTTTAGCGGAATTCCGAGAACAATGGATGAGTTCCGAAGCATTTTTAAACATCAGCAGAATTCCGGGAACAATGGAAGAGTTCTGAAGCATTTTTAAATGTCAGCCGAATTCCGAGAACAATGGAAGAGTTCCGAAGCATTTTTAAACATCAGCAGAATTCTGGGAACAATGGAAGAGTTCCGAAGCATTTTTAAACTTCAGCGGAATTCCGAGAACAATGGATGAGTTTCGAAGCATTTTTAAACATCAGCAGAATTCCGGGAACAATGGAAGAGTTCCGAAGCATTTTTAAACTTCAGAAGAATTCCAGGAACAATGGAAGAGTTCCGAAGCATTTTTAAAGTTCGGCGGATTTCCAAGAACAATGGAAGTGTTCCGAAGTATTTTTAAACTCCAGCGGGATTCCGAGAACAATGGAAGAGTTCCGAAGCATTTTTAAACGTCTGCAGAATTCCGAGAACAATGGAAGAATTCCAAAGCATTTTTAAACGTCAGCGGAATTCCAAGAACAATGGAAGAGTTCCAAAGAATTTTTAAATGTCAGCGAATTTCGAGAACCATGGAAGAGTTCTGAAGGATTTTTAAACATCAGCGGAATTCCGAGAACAATGGAAGAGTTCAGAAGCATTTTTAAACTCCGGCGGATTTCCGAGAACAATGGAAGTGTTCAGAAGCATTTTTAAACTTCAGCGTAATTCTGAGAACAATGGAAGGGTTCAGAAGCATTTTTAAACTTCAGCAGAATTCCGAAAACAACGCAGGAGTTGCAATGCATTTTTAAACGTCAGCAGAATTCCGAGAAAAATGGAAGAGTTCCGAAGCATTTTTAAATGTCAGCAGAATTTCGAGAACAATGGAAGAGTTCCAAAGCATTTTTAAACTTCAGTGGAATTCTGGGAACAATGGAAGAGTTCCCAAGCATTTTTAAACTTCAGAAGAATTCCAGGAACAATGGAAGAGTTCCAAAGCATTTTTAAACTTCAGAAGAATTCCAGGAACAATGGAAGAGTTCCGAAGCATTTTTAAACTTCGGCGGATTTCCGAGAACAATGGAAGTGTTCCGAAGTATTTTTAAACTCCAGCGGGATTCCGAGAACAATGGAAGAGTTCCGAAGCATTTTTAAACGTCAGCAGAATACCGATAAAAATGGAAGAGTTCCGAAGCATTTTTAAATGTCAGCAGAATTTCGAGAACAATGGAAGAGTTCCGAAGCATTTTTAAACTTCAGTGGAATTCTGAGAACAATGGAAGAGTTCCGTAGCATTTTTAAACTTCAGAAGAATTCCAGGAACAATGGAAGAGTTCCGAAGCATTTTCAAACGTCAGCAGAATTCCTTGAACAATGAAAGAGTTCGGAAGCATTTTTAAACATCAGCAGTATTCCGGGAACAATGGAACAGTTCCGAAAAATTTTTAAACGTCAGTGGAATTCCTTGAACAATGAAAGAGATCAGAAGCATTTTTAAACTTCAAGAGAATTCCGGGAACAATGGAAGAGTTCCGAAGCATTTTTAAATGTCAGCAGAATTCCGAGAACAATGGAAGAGATCCGAAGCATTTTTAAACATCAGCAGAATTCTGGGAACAATGGAAGAGTTCCGAAGCATTTTTAAACTTTAGCGGAATTCCGAGAACAATGGATGAGTTCGGAAGCATTTATAAAAACGTCAGCAGAATTCCGGGAACAATGGAACAGTTCCGAAGAATTTTTAAACGTCAGTGGAATTCCTTGAACAATGAAAGAGATCAGAAGCATTTTTAAACTTCAAAAGAATTCCGGGAACAATGGAAGAGTTCCGAAGCATTTTTAAATGTCAGCAGAATTCCGAGAACAATGGAAGAGTTCCGAAGCATTTTTAAACATCAGCAGAATTCTGGGAACAATGGAAGAGTTCCGAAGCATTTTTAAACTTCGGCGGATTTCCAATAACAATGGAAGTGTTCCGAAGTATTTTTAAACGCCAGCGTAATTCCGAGAACAGTGGAAGAGTTCCAAAGGATTATTAAATGTCAGCTGAATTCTGAGAACAATGGAAGAGTTCCGAAGGATTTTTAAACGTCAGCGGAATTCCTTGAACAATGAAAGAGATCGGAAGCATTTTTAAACGTCAGCAGAATTTCGGGAACAATGGATGAGTTCCGAAGCATTTTTAAACGTCTGCAGAATTCCGAGAACAATGGAAGAATTCCGAAGCATTTTTAAACGTCAGCAGAATTCCTTGAACAATGAAAGAGTTCGGAAGCATTTTTAAACGTCAGCGGAATTCCGAGAACAATGGAAGAGTTCCGAAGGATTTTTAAATGTCAGCAGAATTCCCAGAACAATGGAAGAGTTCCGAAGGATTTTTAAACGTCAGCGGAATTCCGAGAACAATGGAAGAGTTCAGAAGCATTTTTAAATGTCAGCAGAATTCCCAGAACAATGGAAGAGTTCCGAAGGATTTTTAAACGTCAGCGGAATTCCGAGAACAATGGAAGAGTTCAGAAGCATTTTTAAACTCTGGCGGATTTCCGAGAACAATGGAAGTGTTCAGAAGCATTTTTAAACTTCAGCGTAATTCTGAGAACAATGGAAGAGTTCCGAAGCATTTTTAAACGTTTGCAGAATTCCGAGAAAAATGGAAGAGTTCCGAAGGATTTTTAAACATCAGCGGAATTCCGTGAACATTTTAAGAGTTCCAAAGCATTTTTAAACTTCAGTGGAATTCTGAGAACAATGGAAGAGCTATGTAGCATTTTTAAACTTCAGAAGAATTCCAGTAACAATGGAAGAGTTTCAAAGCAATTTTAAACTTCAGCAGAATTCCGAGAACAATGGAAGAGTTCTGAAGCATTTTTAAACATCAGCAGAATTTTCAGAATAATGGAAGAGTTCCGAAACATTTTTAAACGTCTGCAGAATTCCGAGAAAAATGGAACAGTTCAGAAGCATTTTTAAACTCCGGCGGATTTCCGAGAACAATGGAAGTGTTCAGAAGCATTTTTAAACTTCAGTGTAATTCTGAGAACAATGGAAGGGTTCAGAAGCATTTTTAAACTTCAGCAGAATTCCGAAAACAATGCTAGAGTTGCAATGCATTTTTAAACGTCAGCAGAATTCCGAGAAAAATGGAAGAGTTCTGAAGCATTTTTAAATGTCAGCAGAATTTCGAGAACAATGGAAGAGTTCCGAAGCATTTTTAAACTTCACTGGAATTCTGAGAACAATGGAAGAGTTCCGTAGCATTTTTAAACTTCAGAAGAATTCCAGGAACAATGGAAGAGTTCCGAAGCATTTTCAAATGTCAGCAGAATTCCTTGAACAATGAAAGAGTTCCGAAGCATTTTTAAACGTCAGCAGTATTCCGGGAACAATGGAACAGTTCCGAAGAATTTTTAAACGTCAGTGGAATTCCTTGAACAATGAAAGAGATCAGAAGCATTTTTAAACTTCAAAAGAATTCCGGGAACAATGTAAGAGTTCCGAAGCATTTTTAAATGTCAGCAGAATCCCGAGAACAATGGAAGAGTTCCGAAGCATTTTTAAACATCAGCAGAATTCTGGGAACAATGGAAGAGTTCCAAAGCATTTTTAAACTTTAGCGGAATTCCGAGAACAATGGATGAGTTCCGAAGCATTTTTAAACATCAGCAGAATTCCGGGAACAATGGAAGAGTTCCGAAGCATTTTTAAACTTCAGAAGAATTCCAGGAACAATGGAAGAGTTCCAAAGCATTTTGAAACTTCAGAAGAATTCCAGGAACAATGGAAGAGTTCCGAAGCATTTTTAAACTTCAGCGGATTTCCGAGAACAATGGAAGAGTTCCGAAGCATTTTTAAACTTCAGCGGAATTCCGAGAACAATGGATGAGTTTCGAAGCATTTTTAAACATCAGCAGAATTCCGGGAACAATGGAAGAGTTCCGAAGCATTTTTAAACTTCAGAAGAATTCCAGGAACAATGGAAGAGTTCCAAAGCATTTTGAAACTTCAGAAGAATTCCAGGAACATTGGAAGAGTTCCGAAGCATTTTTAAACTTCAGCAGATTTCCGAGAACAATGGAAGTGTTCCGAAGTATTTTTAAACGCCAGCGGGATTCCGAGAACAATGGAAGAGTTCCGAAGCATTTTTAAACATTTGCAGAATTCCGAGAACAATGGAAGAGTTCCGTAGCATTTTTAAACTTCAGAAGAATTCCAGGAACAATGGAAGAGTTCCAAAGCATTTTGAAACTTCAGAAGAATTCCAGGAACAATGGAAGAGTTCCGAAGCATTTTTAAACTTCGGCGGAGTTCCGAGAACAATGGAAGTTTTCCGAAGTATTTTTAAACGCCAGCGGGATTCCGAGAACAATGGAAGAGTTCCGTAGCATTTTTAAACTTCAAAAGAATTCCGGGAACAATGGAAGAGTTCCAAAGCATTTTTAAATGTCAGCATAATTCCGAGAACAATGGAAGAGTTCCGAAGCATTTTTTAACTTCAGAAGAATTCCAGGAACAATGGAAGAGTTCCGAAGCATTTTTAAACTTCGGCGGATTTCCGAGAACAATGGAATAGTTCCGAAGCATTTTTAAACGTCAGCGGAATTCCTTGAACAATGAAAGAGATCGGAAGCATTTTTAAATGTCAGCAGAATTTCGGGAACAATGGAAGAGTTTCGAAGCATTTTTAAACATCTGCAGAATTCCGAGAACAATGGAAGAATTCCGAAGCATTTTTAAACGTCAGCGGAATTCCGAGAACAATGGAAGAGTTCCGAAGAATTTTTAAATGTCAGCGAATTTCGAGAACCAAGGAAGAGTTCCGAAGGATTTTTAAACATCAGCAGAATTCCGTGAACATTGGAAGAGTTCTGAAGCATATTTAAACATCAGCAGAATTTCCAGAATAATGGAAGAGTTCCGAAGCATTTTTAAACATCTGCAGAATTCCGAGAACAATGGAAGAGTTCCGAAGGATTTTTAAATGTCAGCAGAATTCCCAGAACAATGGAAGAGTTCTGAAGGATTTTTAAACGTCAGCGGAATTCCGAGAACAATGGAAGAGTTCAGAAGCATTTTTAAACTCCGGCGGATTTCCGAGAACAATGGAAGTGTTCAGAAGCATTTTTAAACTTCAGCGTAATTCTGAGAACAATGGAAGGGTTCAGAAGCATTTTTAAACTTCAGCAGAATTCCGAAAACAACGCAGGAGTTGCAATGCATTTTTAAACGTCAGCAGAATTCCGAGAAAAATGGAAGAGTTCCGAAGCATTTTTAAATGTCAGCAGAATTTCGAGAACAATGGAAGAGTTCCAAAGCATTTTTAAACTTCAGTGGAATTCTGAGAACAATGGAAGAGTTCCGTAGCATTTTTAAACTTCAGAAGAATTCCAGGAACAATGGAAGAGTTCCGAAGCATTTTCAAACGTCAGCAGAATTCCTTGAACAATGAAAGAGTTCGGAAGCATTTTTAAACGTCAGCAGTATTCCGGGAACAATGGAACAGTTCCGAAGAATTTTTAAACGTCAGTGGAATTCCTTGAACGATGAAAGAGATCAGAAGCATTTTTAAACTTCAAAAGAATTCCGGGAACAATGGAAGAGTTCCGAAGCATTTTTAAATGTCAGCAGAATTCCGAGAACAATGGAAGAGTACCGAAGCATTTTTAAACATCAGCAGAATTCTGGGAACAATGGAAGAGTTCCGAAGCATTTTTAAACTTTAGCGGAATTCCGAGAACAATGGATGAGTTCCGAAGCATTTTTAAACATCAGCAGAATTCCGGGAACAATGTAAGAGTTCCGAAGCATTTTTAAACTTCAGAAGAATTCCAGGAACAATGGAAGAGTTCCAAAGCATTTTTAAACTTCAACGAATTCCAGGAACAATGGAAGAGTTCCAAAGCATTTTGAAACTTCAGAAGAATTCCAGGAACAATGGAAGAGTTCCGAAGCATTTTTAAACTTCAGCGGATTTCCGAGAACAATGGAAGTGTTCCGAAGTATTTTTAAACGCCAGCGGGATTTCAAGAACAATGGAAGAGTTCCGAAGCATTTTTAAACTTCAGCGGAATTCCGAGAACAATGGATGAGTTTCGAAGCATTTTTAAACATCAGCAGAATTCCGGGAACAATGGAAGAGTTCCGAAGCATTTTTAAACTTCAGAAGAATTCCAGGAACAATGGAAGAGTTCCAAAGCATTTTTAAACTTCAGAAGAATTCCAGGAACAATGTAAGAGTTCCGAAGCATTTTTAAACTTCGGCGGATTTCCGAGAACAATGGAAGTGTTCCGAAGTATTTTTAAACTCCAGCGGGATTCCGAGAACAATGGAAGAGTTCCGAAGCATTTTTAAACGTCTGCAGAATTCCGAGAACAATGGAAGAATTCCGAAGCATTTTTAAACGTCAGCGGAATTCCAAGAACAATGGAAGAGTTCGGAAGAATTTTTAAATGTCAGCGAATTTCGAGAACCATGGAAGAGTTCTGAAGGATTTTTAAACATCAGCGGAATTCCGTGAACATTGGAAGAGTTCCGAAGCATTTTTAAACTTCAGTGGAATTCTGAGAACAATGGAAGAGTTATGTAGCATTTTTAAACTTCAGAAGAATTCCAGTAACAATGGAAGAGTTTCAAAGCAATTTTAAACTTCAGCAGAATTCCGAGAACAATGGAAGAGTTCTGAAGCAGTTTTAAACATCAGCAGAATTTCCAGAATAATGGAAGAGTTCCGAAGCATTTTTAAACGTCTGCAGAATTCCGAGAACAATGGAAGAGTTCCAAAGGATTTTTAAATGTCAGCAGAATTCCCAGAACAATGGAGAGTTCCAAAGGATTTTTAAACGTCAGCGGAATTCCGAGAACAATGGAAGAGTTCAGAAGCATTTTTAAACTCCGGCAGATTTCCGAGAACAATGGAAGTGTTCAGAAGCATTTTTAAACTTCAGCGTAATTCTGAGAACAATGGAAGGGTTCAGAAGCATTTTTAAACTTCAGCAGAATTCCGAAAACAACGCAGGAGTTGCAATGCATTTTTAAACGTCAGCAGAATTCCGAGAAAAATGGAAGAGTTCCGAAGCATTTTTAAATGTCAGCAGAATTTCGAGAACAATGGAAGAGTTCCAAAGCATTTTTAAACTTCAGTGGAATTCTGAGAACAATGGAAGAGTTCCGTAGCATTTTTAAACTTCAGAAGAATTCCAGGAACAATGGAAGAGTTCCGAAGCATTTTCAAACGTCAGCAGAATTCCTTGAACAATGAAAGAGTTCGGAAGCATTTTAAAACGTCAGCAGTATTCCGGGAACAATGGAACAGTTCCGAAGAATTTTTAAACGTCAGTGGAATTCCTTGAACAATGAAAGAGATCAGAAGCATTTCTAAACTTCAAAAGAATTCCGGGAACAATGGAAGAGTTCCGAAGCATTTTTAAATGTCAGCAGAATTCCGAGAACAATGGAAGAGTACCGAAGCATTTTTAAACATCAGCAGAATTCTGGGAACAATGGAAGAGTTCCGAAGCATTTTTAAACTTTAGCGGAATTCCGAGAACAATGGATGAGTTCCGAAGCATTTTTAAACATCAGCAGAATTCCGGGAACAATGGAAGAGTTCTGAAGCATTTTTAAATGTCAGCCGAATTCCGAGAACAATGGAAGAGTTCCGAAGCATTTTTAAACATCAGCAGAATTCTGGGAACAATGGAAGAGTTCCGAAGCATTTTTAAACTTCAGCGGAATTCCGAGAACAATGGATGAGTTTCGAAGCATTTTTAAACATCAGCAGAATTCCGGGAACAATGGAAGAGTTCCGAAGCATTTTTAAACTTCAGAAGAATTCCAGGAACAATGGAAGAGTTCCGAAGCATTTTTAAAGTTCGGCGGATTTCCAAGAACAATGGAAGTGTTCCGAAGTATTTTTAAACTCCAGCGGGATTCCGAGAACAATGGAAGAGTTCCGAAGCATTTTTAAACGTCTGCAGAATTCCGAGAACAATGGAAGAATTCCAAAGCATTTTTAAACGTCAGCGGAATTCCAAGAACAATGGAAGAGTTCCAAAGAATTTTTAAATGTCAGCGAATTTCGAGAACCATGGAAGAGTTCTGAAGGATTTTTAAACATCAGCGGAATTCCGAGAACAATGGAAGAGTTCAGAAGCATTTTTAAACTCCGGCGGATTTCCGAGAACAATGGAAGTGTTCAGAAGCATTTTTAAACTTCAGCGTAATTCTGAGAACAATGGAAGGGTTCAGAAGCATTTTTAAACTTCAGCAGAATTCCGAAAACAACGCAGGAGTTGCAATGCATTTTTAAACGTCAGCAGAATTCCGAGAAAAATGGAAGAGTTCCGAAGCATTTTTAAATGTCAGCAGAATTTCGAGAACAATGGAAGAGTTCCAAAGCATTTTTAAACTTCAGTGGAATTATGAGAACAATGGAAGAGTTCTGTAGCATTTTTAAACTTTAGCTGAATTCCGAGAACAATGGATGAGTTCCGAAGCATTTTTAAACATCAGCAGAATTCCGGGAACAATGGAAGAGTTCTGAAGCATTTTTAAATGTCAGCAGAATTCCGAGAACAATGGAAGAGTTCAGAAGCATTTTTAAACATCAGCAGAATTCTGGGAACAATGGAAGAGTTCCCAAGCATTTTTAAACTTCAGAAGAATTCCAGGAACAATGGAAGAGTTCCAAAGCATTTTTAAACTTCAGAAGAATTCCAGGAACAATGGAAGAGTTCCGAAGCATTTTTAAACTTCGGCGGATTTCCGAGAACAATGGAAGTGTTCCGAAGTATTTTTAAACTCCAGCGGGATTCCGAGAACAATGGAAGAGTTCCGAAGCATTTTTAAACGTCAGCAGAATACCGATAAAAATGGAAGAGTTCCGAAGCATTTTTAAATGTCAGCAGAATTTCGAGAACAATGGAAGAGTTCCGAAGCATTTTTAAACTTCAGTGGAATTCTGAGAACAATGGAAGAGTTCCGTAGCATTTTTAAACTTCAGAAGAATTCCAGGAACAATGGAAGAGTTCCGAAGCATTTTCAAACGTCAGCAGAATTCCTTGAACAATGAAAGAGTTCGGAAGCATTTTTAAACATCAGCAGTATTCCGGGAACAATGGAACAGTTCCGAAAAATTTTTAAACGTCAGTGGAATTCCTTGAACAATGAAAGAGATCAGAAGCATTTTTAAACTTCAAGAGAATTCCGGGAACAATGGAAGAGTTCCGAAGCATTTTTAAATGTCAGCAGAATTCCGAGAACAATGGAAGAGATCCGAAGCATTTTTAAACATCAGCAGAATTCTGGGAACAATGGAAGAGTTCCGAAGCATTTTTAAACTTTAGCGGAATTCCGAGAACAATGGATGAGTTCGGAAGCATTTTTAAACGTCAGCAGAATTCCGGGAACAATGGAACAGTTCCGAAGAATTTTTAAACGTCAGTGGAATTCCTTGAACAATGAAAGAGATCAGAAGCATTTTTAAACTTCAAAAGAATTCCGGGAACAATGTAAGAGTTCCGAAGCATTTTTAAATGTCAGCAGAATCCCGAGAACAATGGAAGAGTTCCGAAGCATTTTTAAACATCAGCAGAATTCTGGGAACAATGGAAGAGTTCCAAAGCATTTTTAAACTTTAGCGGAATTCCGAGAACAATGGATGAGTTCCGAAGCATTTTTAAACATCAGCAGAATTCCGGGAACAATGGAAGAGTTCCGAAGCATTTTTAAACTTCAGAAGAATTCCAGGAACAATGGAAGAGTTCCAAAGCATTTTGAAACTTCAGAAGAATTCCAGGAACAATGGAAGAGTTCCGAAGCATTTTTAAACTTCAGCGGATTTCCGAGAACAATGGAAGAGTTCCGAAGCATTTTTAAACTTCAGCGGAATTCCGAGAACAATGGATGAGTTTCGAAGCATTTTTAAACATCAGCAGAATTCCGGGAACAATGGAAGAGTTCCGAAGCATTTTTAAACTTCAGAAGAATTCCAGGAACAATGGAAGAGTTCCAAAGCATTTTGAAACTTCAGAAGAATTCCAGGAACATTGGAAGAGTTCCGAAGCATTTTTAAACTTCAGCAGATTTCCGAGAACAATGGAAGTGTTCCGAAGTATTTTTAAACGCCAGCGGGATTCCGAGAACAATGGAAGAGTTCCGAAGCATTTTTAAACATTTGCAGAATTCCGAGAACAATGGAAGAGTTCCGTAGCATTTTTAAACTTCAGAAGAATTCCAGGAACAATGGAAGAGTTCCAAAGCATTTTGAAACTTCAGAAGAATTCCAGGAACAATGGAAGAGTTCCGAAGCATTTTTAAACTTCGGCGGAGTTCCGAGAACAATGGAAGTTTTCCGAAGTATTTTTAAACGCCAGCGGGATTCCGAGAACAATGGAAGAGTTCCGTAGCATTGTTAAACTTCAGAAGAATTCCAGGAACAATGGAAGAGTTCCGAAGCATTTTTAAACGTCAGCAGAATTCCTTGAACAATGAAAGAGTTCGGAAGCATTTTTAAACGTCAGCAGAATTCCGGGAACAATGGAACAGTTCCGAATAATTTTTAAACGTCAGTGGAATTCCTTGAACAATGAAAGAGATCAGAAGCATTTTTAAACTTCAAAAGAATTCCGGGAACAATGGAAGAGTTCCAAAGCATTTTTAAATGTCAGCATAATTCCGAGAACAATGGAAGAGTTCCGAAGCATTTTTTAACTTCAGAAGAATTCCAGGAACAATGGAAGAGTTCCGAAGCATTTTTAAACTTCGGCGGATTTCCGAGAACAATGGAATAGTTCCGAAGCATTTTTAAACGTCAGCGGAATTCCTTGAACAATGAAAGAGATCGGAAGCATTTTTAAATGTCAGCAGAATTTCGGGAACAATGGAAGAGTTTCGAAGCATTTTTAAACATCTGCAGAATTCCGAGAACAATGGAAGAATTCCGAAGCATTTTTAAACGTCAGCGGAATTCCGAGAACAATGGAAGAGTTCCGAAGAATTTTTAAATGTCAGCGAATTTCGAGAACCAAGGAAGAGTTCCGAAGGATTTTTAAACATCAGCAGAATTCCGTGAACATTGGAAGAGTTCTGAAGCATATTTAAACATCAGCAGAATTTCCAGAATAATGGAAGAGTTCCGAAGCATTTTTAAACATCTGCAGAATTCCGAGAACAATGGAAGAGTTCCGAAGGATTTTTAAATGTCAGCAGAATTCCCAGAACAATGGAAGAGTTCTGAAGGATTTTTAAACGTCAGCGGAATTCCGAGAACAATGGAAGAGTTCAGAAGCATTTTTAAACTCTGGCGGATATCCGAGAACAATGGAAGTGTTCAGAAGCATTTTTAAACTTCAGCGTAATTCTGAGAACAATGG
Organism: Phyllobates terribilis; assembly: GCF_046119375.1. NCBI lineage: Eukaryota > Metazoa > Chordata > Amphibia > Anura > Dendrobatidae > Phyllobates > Phyllobates terribilis. Next base: position 554,322,216 of record NW_027362762.1, read on the forward strand.
AAGAGTTCCGAAGCATTTTTAAACGTTTGCAGAATTCCGAGAAAAATGGAAGAGTTCCGAAGCATTTTTAAATGTCAGCAGAATTTCGAGAACAATGGAAGAGTGCCGAAGCATTTTTAAACTTCAGTGGAATTCTGAGAACAATGGAAGAGTTCCGTAGCATTTTTAAACTTCAGAAGAATTCCAGGAACAATGGAAGAGTTCCGAAGCATTTTCAAACGTCAGCAGAATTCCTTGAACAATGAAAGAGTTCGGAAGCATTTTTAAACGTCAGCAGTGTTCCGGGAACAATGGAACAGTTCCGAAGAATTTTTAAACGTCAGTGGAATTCCTTGAACAATGAAAGAGATCAGAAGCATTTTTAAACTTCAAAAGAATTCCGGGAACAATGGAAGAGTTCCGAATCATTTTTAAATGTCAGCAGAATTCCGAGAATAATGGAAGAGTTCCGAAGCATTTTTAAACATCAGCAGAATTCTGGGAACAATGGAAGAGTTCCGAAGCATTTTTAAACTACAGCGGAATTCCGAGAACAATGGATCAGTTCCGAAGCATTTTTAAACATCAGCAGAATTCCGGGAACAATGGAAGAGATCCGAAGCATTTTTAAACTTCAGAAGAATTCCAGGAACAATGGAAGAGTTCCAAAGCATTTTTAAACTTCAGAAGAATTCCAGGAACAATGGAAGAGTTCCGAAGCATTTTTAAACTTCGGCGGATTTCCAATAACAATGGAAGTGCTCCGAAGTATTTTTAAACGCCAGCGTAATTCCGAGAACAGTGGAAGAGTTCCGAAGGATTATTAAATGTCAGCTGAATTCTGAGAACAATGGAAGAGTTCCGAAGCATTTTTAAACGTCAGCGGAATTCCTTGAACAATGAAAGAGATCGGAAGCATTTTTAAACGTCAGCAGAATTTCGGGAACAATGGAAGAGTTCCGAAGCATTTTTAAACGTCTGCAGAATTCCGAGAACAATGGAAGAATTCCGAAGCATTTTTAAACGTCAGCGGAATTCCGAGAACAATGGAAGAGTTCCGAAGAATTTTTAAATGTCAGCGAATTTCGAGAACCATGGAAGAGTTCCGAAGGATTTTTAAACATCAGCGGAATTTCGTGAACATTTTAAGAGTTCCGAAGCATTTTTAAACTTCAGTGGAATTCTGAGAACAATGGAAGAGTTATGTAGCATTTTTAAACTTCAGAAGAATTCCAGTAACAATGGAAGAGTTTCAAAGCAATTTTAAACTTCAGCAGAATTCCGAGAACAATGGAAGAGTTCTGAAGCATTTTTAAACATCAGCAGAATTTCCAGAATAATGGAAGAGTTCCGAAGCATTTTTAAACGTCTGCAGAATTCCGAGAACAATGGAACAGTTCAGAAGCATTTTTAAACTCCGGCGGATTTCCGAGAACAATGGAAGTGTTCAGAAGCATTTTTAAACTTCAGCGTAATTCTGAGAACAATGGAAGGGTTCAGAAGCATTTTTAAACTTCAGCAGAATTCCGAAAACAATGCAAGAGTTGCAATGCATTTTTAAACGTCAGCAGAATTCCGAGAAAAATGGAAGAGTTCCGAAGCATTTTTAAATGTGAGCAGAATTTCGAGAACAATGGAAGAGTTCCGAAGCATTTTTAAACTTCAGTGGAATTCTGAGAACAATGGAAGAGTTCCGTAGCATTTTTAAACTTCAGAAGAATTCCAGGAACAATGGAAGAGTTCCGAAGCATTTTCAAATGTCAGCAGAATTCCTTGAACAATGAAAGAGTTCCGAAGCATTTTTAAACGTCAGCAGTATTCCGGGAACAATGGAACAGTTCCGAAGAATTTTTAAACGTCAGTGGAATTCCTTGAACAATGAAAGAGATCAGAAGCATTTTCAAACTTCAAAAGAATTCCGGGAACAATGGAAGAGTTCCGAAGGATTATTAAATGTCAGCTGAATTCTGAGAACAATGGAAGAGTTCCGAAGCATTTTTAAACGTCAGCGGAATTCCTTGAACAATGAAAGAGATCGGAAGCATTTTTAAACGTCAGCAGAATTTCGGGAACAATGGAAGAGTTCCGAAGCATTTTTAAACGTCTGCAGAATTCCGAGAACAATGGAAGAATTCCGAAGCATTTTTAAACGTCAGCGGAATTCCGAGAACAATGGAAGAGTTCCGAAGAATTTTTAAATGTCAGCGAATTTCGAGAACCATGGAAGAGTTCCGAAGGATTTTTAAACATCAGCGGAATTTCGTGAACATTTTAAGAGTTCCGAAGCATTTTTAAACTTCAGTGGAATTCTGAGAACAATGGAAGAGTTATGTAGCATTTTTAAACTTCAGAAGAATTCCAGTAACAATGGAAGAGTTTCAAAGCAATTTTAAACTTCAGCAGAATTCCGAGAACAATGGAAGAGTTCTGAAGCATTTTTAAACATCAGCAGAATTTCCAGAATAATGGAAGAGTTCCGAAGCATTTTTAAACGTCTGCAGAATTCCGAGAACAATGGAACAGTTCAGAAGCATTTTTAAACTCCGGCGGATTTCCGAGAACAATGGAAGTGTTCAGAAGCATTTTTAAACTTCAGCGTAATTCTGAGAACAATGGAAGGGTTCAGAAGCATTTTTAAACTTCAGCAGAATTCCGAAAACAATGCAAGAGTTGCAATGCATTTTTAAACGTCAGCAGAATTCCGAGAAAAATGGAAGAGTTCCGAAGCATTTTTAAATGTGAGCAGAATTTCGAGAACAATGGAAGAGTTCCGAAGCATTTTTAAACTTCAGTGGAATTCTGAGAACAATGGAAGAGTTCCGTAGCATTTTTAAACTTCAGAAGAATTCCAGGAACAATGGAAGAGTTCCGAAGCATTTTCAAATGTCAGCAGAATTCCTTGAACAATGAAAGAGTTCCGAAGCATTTTTAAACGTCAGCAGTATTCCGGGAACAATGGAACAGTTCCGAAGAATTTTTAAACGTCAGTGGAATTCCTTGAACAATGAAAGAGATCAGAAGCATTTTTAAACTTCAAAAGAATTCCGGGAACAATGGAAGAGTTCCGAAGCATTTTTAAATGTCAGCAGAATTCCGAGAACAATGGAAGAGTTCCGAAGCATTCTTAAACATCAGCAGAATTCTGGGAACAATGGAAGAGTTCCGAAGCATTTTTAAACTTCAGCGGAATTCCGAGAACAATGGAAGAGTTCCGTAGCATTTTTAAACTTCAGAAGAATTCCAGGAACAATGGAAGAGTTCCAAAGCATTTTGAAACTTCAGAAGAATTCCAGGAACAATGGAAGAGTTCCGAAGCATTGTTAAACTTCGGCGGAGTTCCGAGAACAATGGAAGTTTTCCGAAGTATTTTTAAACGCCAGCGGGATTCCGAGAACAATGGAAGAGTTCCGAAGCATTTTTAAACGTCTGCAGAATTCCGAGAACAATGGAAGAGTTCCGTAGCATTGTTAAACTTCAGAAGAATTCCAGGAACAATGGAAGAGTTCCGAAGCATTTTTAAACGTCAGCAGAATTCCTTGAACAATGAAAGAGTTCGGAAGCATTTTTAAACGTCAGCAGAATTCCGGGAACAATGGAACAGTTCCGAATAATTTTTAAACGTCAGTGGAATTCCTTGAACAATGAAAGAGATCAGAAGCATTTTTAAACTTCAAAAGAATTCCGGGAACAATGGAAGAGTTCCAAAGCATTTTTAAATGTCAGCAGAATTCCGAGAACAATGGAAGAGTTCCGAAGCATTTTTTAACTTCAGAAGAATTCCAGTAACAATGGAAGAGTTCCGAAGCATTTTTAAACTTCGGCGGATTTCCGAGAACAATGGAAGAGTTCCGAAGCATTTTTAAACGTCAGCGGAATTCCTTGAACAATGAAAGAGATCGGAAGCATTTTTAAATGTCAGCAGAATTTCGGGAACAATGGAAGAGTTTCGAAGCATTTTTAAACATCTGCAGAATTCCGAGAACAATGGAAGAATTCCGAAGCATTTTTAAACGTCAGCGGAATTCCGAGAACAATGGAAGAGTTCCGAAGAATTTTTAAATGTCAGCGAATTTCGAGAACCAAGGAAGAGTTCCGAAGGATTTTTAAACATCAGCAGAATTCCGTGAACATTGGAAGAGTTCTGAAGCATATTTAAACATCAGCAGAATTTCCAGAATAATGGAAGAGTTCCGAAGCATTTTTAAACGTCTGCAGAATTCCGAGAACAATGGAAGAGTTCCGAAGGATTTTTAAATGTCAGCAGAATTCCCAGAACAATGGAAGAGTTCTGAAGGATTTTTAAACGTCAGCGGAATTCCGAGAACAATGGAAGAGTTCAGAAGCATTTTTAAACTCTGGCGGATATCCGAGAACAATGGAAGTGTTCAGAAGCATTTTTAAACTTCAGCGTAATTCTGAGAACAATGGAAGAGTTCCGAAGCATTTTTAAACGTTTGCAGAATTCCGAGAAAAATGGAAGAGTTCCGAAGCATTTTTAAATGTCAGCAGAATTTCGAGAACAATGGAAGAGTGCCGAAGCATTTTTAAACTTCAGTGGAATTCTGAGAACAATGGAAGAGTTCCGTAGCATTTTTAAACTTCAGAAGAATTCCAGGAACAATGGAAGAGTTCCGAAGCATTTTCAAACGTCAGCAGAATTCCTTGAACAATGAAAGAGTTCGGAAGCATTTTTAAACGTCAGCAGTGTTCCGGGAACAATGGAACAGTTCCGAAGAATTTTTAAACGTCAGTGGAATTCCTTGAACAATGAAAGAGATCAGAAGCATTTTTAAACTTCAAAAGAATTCCGGGAACAATGGAAGAGTTCCGAATCATTTTTAAATGTCAGCAGAATTCCGAGAATAATGGAAGAGTTCCGAAGCATTTTTAAACATCAGCAGAATTCTGGGAACAATGGAAGAGTTCCGAAGCATTTTTAAACTACAGCGGAATTCCGAGAACAATGGATCAGTTCCGAAGCATTTTTAAACATCAGCAGAATTCCGGGAACAATGGAAGAGATCCGAAGCATTTTTAAACTTCAGAAGAATTCCAGGAACAATGGAAGAGTTCCAAAGCATTTTTAAACTTCAGAAGAATTCCAGGAACAATGGAAGAGTTCCGAAGCATTTTTAAACTTCGGCGGATTTCCAATAACAATGGAAGTGTTCCGAAGTATTTTTAAACGCCAGCGTAATTCCGAGAACAGTGGAAGAGTTCCGAAGGATTATTAAATGTCAGCTGAATTCTGAGAACAATGGAAGAGTTCCGAAGCATTTTTAAACGTCAGCGGAATTCCTTGAACAATGAAAGAGATCGGAAGCATTTTTAAACGTCAGCAGAATTTCGGGAACAATGGAAGAGTTCCGAAGCATTTTTAAACGTCTGCAGAATTCCGAGAACAATGGAAGAATTCCGAAGCATTTTTAAACGTCAGCGGAATTCCGAGAACAATGGAAGAGTTCCGAAGAATTTTTAAATGTCAGCGAATTTCGAGAACCATGGAAGAGTTCCGAAGGATTTTTAAACATCAGCGGAATTCCGTGAACATTTTAAGAGTTCCGAAGCATTTTTAAACTTCAGTGGAATTCTGAGAACAATGGAAGAGTTATGTAGCATTTTTAAACTTCAGAAGAATTCCAGTAACAATGGAAGAGTTTCAAAGCAATTTTAAACTTCAGCAGAATTCCGAGAACAATGGAAGAGTTCTGAAGCATTTTTAAACATCAGCAGAATTTCCAGAATAATGGAAGAGTTCCGAAGCATTTTTAAACGTCTGCAGAATTCCGAGAACAATGGAACAGTTCAGAAGCATTTTTAAACTCCGGCGGATTTCCGAGAACAATGGAAGTGTTCAGAAGCATTTTTAAACTTCAGCGTAATTCTGAGAACAATGGAAGGGTTCAGAAGCATTTTTAAACTTCAGCAGAATTCCGAAAACAATGCAAGAGTTGCAATGCATTTTTAAACGTCAGCAGAATTCCGAGAAAAATGGAAGAGTTCCGAAGCATTTTTAAATGTGAGCAGAATTTCGAGAACAATGGAAGAGTTCCGAAGCATTTTTAAACTTCAGTGGAATTCTGAGAACAATGGAAGAGTTCCGTAGCATTTTTAAACTTCAGAAGAATTCCAGGAACAATGGAAGAGTTCCGAAGCATTTTCAAATGTCAGCAGAATTCCTTGAACAATGAAAGAGTTCCGAAGCATTTTTAAACGTCAGCAGTATTCCGGGAACAATGGAACAGTTCCGAAGAATTTTTAAACGTCAGTGGAATTCCTTGAACAATGAAAGAGATCAGAAGCATTTTTAAACTTCAAAAGAATTCCGGGAACAATGGAAGAGTTCCGAAGCATTTTTAAATGTCAGCAGAATTCCGAGAACAATGGAAGAGTTCCGAAGCATTCTTAAACATCAGCAGAATTCTGGGAACAATGGAAGAGTTCCGAAGCATTTTTAAACTTCAGCGGAATTCCGAGAACAATGGATGAGTTCCGAAGCATTTTTAAACATCAGCAGAATTCCGGGAACAATGGAAGAGTTCCGAAGCATTTTTAAACTTCAGAAGAATTCCAGGAACAATGGAAGAATTCCAAAGCATTTTTTAACTTCAGAAGAATTCCAGGAACAATGGAAGAGTTCCGAAGCATTTTTAAACTTCGGCGGATTTCCGAGAACAATGGAAGAGTTCCGAAGCATTTTTAAACGTCAGCGGAATTCCTTGAACAATGAAAGAGATCGGAAGCATTTTTAAACGTCAGCAGAATTTCGGGAACAATGGAAGAGTTCCGAAGAATTTTTAAATGTCAGCGAATTTCGAGAACCATGGAAGAGTTCCGAAGGATTTTTAAACATTAGCAGAATTCTGTGAACATTGGAAGAGTTCTGAAGCATATTTAAACATCAGCAGAATTTCCAGAATAATGGAAGAGTTCCGAAGCATTTTTAAACGTCTGCAGAATTCCGAGAACAATGGAAGAGTTCCGAAGGATTTTTAAATGTCAGCAGAATTCCCAGAACAATGGAAGAGTTCCGAAGGATTTTTAAACGTCAGCGGAATTCCGAGAACAATGGAAGAGTTCAGAAGCATTTTTAAACTCTGGCGGATTTCCGAGAACAATGGAAGTGTTCAGAAGCATTTTTAAACTTCAGCGTAATTCTGAGAACAATGGAAGAGTTCCGAAGCATTTTTAAACGTTTGCAGAATTCCGAGAAAAATGGAAGAGTTCCGAAGCATTTTTAAATGTCAGCAGAATTTCGAGAACAATGGAAGAGTGCCGAAGCATTTTTAAACTTCAGTGGAATTCTGAGAACAATGGAAGAGTTCCGTAGCATTTTTAAACTTCAGAAGAATTCCAGGAACAATGGAAGAGTTCCGAAGCATTTTCAAACGTCAGCAGAATTCCTTGAACAATGAAAGAGTTCGGAAGCATTTTTAAACGTCAGCAGTATTCCGGGAACAATGGAACAGTTCCGAAGAATTTTTAAATGTCAGTGGAATTCCTTGAACAATGAAAGAGATCAGAAGCATTTTTAAACTTCAAAAGAATTCCGGGAACAATGGAAGAGTTCCGAAGCATTTTTAAATGTCAGCAGAATTCCGAGAACAATGGAAGAGTTCCGAAGCATTTTTAAACATCAGCAGAATTCTGGGAACAATGGAAGAGTTCCGAAGCATTTTTAAACTTTAGCGGAATTCCGAGAACAATGGATGAGTTCGGAAGCATTTTTAAACGTCAGCAGAATTCCGGGAACAATGGAACAGTTCCGAAGAATTTTTAAACGTCAGTGGAATTCCTTGAACAATGAAAGAGATCAGAAGCATTTTTAAACTTCAAAAGAATTCCGGGAACAATGGAAGAGTTCCGAAGCATTTTTAAATGTCAGCAGAATTCCGAGAACAATGGAAGAGTTCCGAAGCATTTTTAAACATCAGCAGAATTCTGGGAACAATGGAAGAGTTCCGAAGCATTTTTAAACTTCGGCGGATTTCCAATAACAATGGAAGAGTTCCGAAGCATTTTTAAACATCAGCAGAATTCTGGGAACAATGGAAGAGTTCCGAAGCATTTTTAAACTTCGGCGGATTTCCAATAACAATGGAAGTGTTCCGAAGTATTTTTAAACGCCAGCGTAATTCCGAGAACAGTGGAAGAGTTCCGAAGGATTATTAAATGTCAGCTGAATTCTGAGAACAATGGAAGAGTTCCGAAGCATTTTTAAACGTCAGCGGAATTCCTTGAACAATGAAAGAGATCGGAAGCATTTTTAAACGTCAGCAGAATTTCGGGAACAATGGAAGAGTTCCGAAGCATTTTTAAACGTCTGCAGAATTCCGAGAACAATGGAAGAATTCCGAAGCATTTTTAAACGTCAGCGGAATTCCGAGAACAATGGAAGAGTTCCGAAGAATTTTTAATTGTCAGCGAATTTCGAGAACCATGGAAGAGTTCCGAAGCATTTTTAAACGTCAGCGGAATTCCGAGAACAATGGAAGAGTTCCGAAGGATTTTTAAATGTCAGCAGAATTCCCAGAACAATGGAAGAGTTCCGAAGGATTTTTAAACGTCAGCGGAATTCCGAGAACAATGGAAGAGTTCAGAAGCATTTTTAAACTCTGGCGGATTTCCGAGAACAATGGAAGTGTTCAGAAGCATTTTTAAACTTCAGCGTAATTCTGAGAACAATGGAAGAGTTCCGAAGCATTTTTAAACGTTTGCAGAATTCCGAGAAAAATGGAAGAGTTCCGAAGCATTTTTAAATGTCAGCAGAATTTCGAGAACAATGGAAGAGTGCCGAAGCATTTTTAAACTTCAGTGGAATTCTGAGAACAATGGAAGAGTTCCGTAGCATTTTTAAACTTCAGAAGAATTCCAGGAACAATGGAAGAGTTACGAAGCATTTTCAAACGTCAGCAGAATTCCTTGAACAATGAAAGAGTTCGGAAGCATTTTTAAACGTCAGCAGTATTCCGGGAACAATGGAACAGTTCCGAAGAATTTTTAAACGTCAGTGGAATTCCTTGAACAATGAAAGAGATCAGAAGCATTTTTAAACTTCAAAAGAATTCCGGGAACAATGGAAGAGTTCCGAAGCATTTTTAAATGTCAGCAGAATTCCGAGAACAATGGAAGAGTTCCGAAGCATTTTTAAACATCAGCAGAATTCTGGGAACAATGGAAGAGTTCCGAAGCATTTTTAAACTTTAGCGGAATTCCGAGAACAATGGATGAGTTCGGAAGCATTTTTAAACGTCAGCAGAATTCCGGGAACAATGGAACAGTTCCGAAGAATTTTTAAACGTCAGTGTAATTCCTTGAACAATGAAAGAGATCAGAAGCATTTTTAAACTTCAAAAGAATTCCGGGAACAATGGAAGAGTTCCGAAGCATTTTTAAATGTCAGCAGAATTCCGAGAACAATGGAAGAGTTCCGAAGCATTTTTAAACATCAGCAGAATTCTGGGAACAATGGAAGAGTTCCGAAGCATTTTTAAACTTCGGCGGATTTCCAATAACAATGGAAGTGTTCCGAAGTATTTTTAAACGCCAGCGTAATTCCGAGAACAGTGGAAGAGTTCCGAAGGATTATTAAATGTCAGCTGAATTCTGAGAACAATGGAAGAGTTCCGAAGCATTTTTAAACGTCAGCGGAATTCCTTGAACAATGAAAGAGATCGGAAGCATTTTTAAACGTCAGCAGAATTTCGGGAACAATGGAAGAGTTCCGAAGCATTTTTAAACGTCTGCAGAATTCCGAGAACAATGGAAGAATTCCGAAGCATTTTTAAACGTCAGCGGAATTCCGAGAACAATGGAAGAGTTCCGAAGAATTTTTAATTGTCAGCGAATTTCGAGAACCATGGAAGAGTTCCGAAGGATTTTTAAACATCAGCGGAATTCCGTGAACATTTTAAGAGTTCCGAAGCATTTTTAAACTTCAGTGGAATTCTGAGAACAATGGAAGAGTTATGTAGCATTTTTAAACTTCAGAAGAATTCCAGTAACAATGGAAGAGTTTCAAAGCAATTTTAAACTTCAGCAGAATTTTCAGAATAATGGAAGAGTTCCGAAGCATTTTTAAACGTCTGCAGAATTCCGAGAAAAATGGAACAGTTCAGAAGCATTTTTAAACTCCGGCGAATTTCCGAGAACAATGGAAGTATTCAGAAGCATTTTTAAACTTCAGTGTAATTCTGAGAACAATGGAAGGGTTCAGAAGCATTTTTAAACTTCAGCAGAATTCCGAAAACAATGCTAGAGTTGCAATGCATTTTTAAACGTCAGCAGAATTCCGAGAAAAATGGAAGAGTTCCGAAGCATTTTTAAACGTCAGCAGTATTCCGGGAACAATGGAACAGTTCCGAAGAATTTTTAAACGTCAGTGGAATTCCTTGAACAATGAAAGAGATCAGAAGCATTTTTAAACTTCAAAAGAATTCCGGAAACAATGGAAGAGTTCCGAAGCATTTTTAAATGTCAGCAGAATCCCGAGAACAATGGAAGAGTTCCGAAGCATTTTTAAACATCAGCAGAATTCTGGGAACAATGGAAGAGTTCCGAAGCATTTTTAAACTTTAGCGGAATTCCGAGAACAATGGATGAGTTCCGAAGCATTTTTAAACATCAGCAGAATTCCGGGAACAATGGAAGAGATCCGAAGCATTTTTAAACTTCAGAAGAATTCCAGGAACAATGGAAGAGTTCCAAAGCATTTTTAAACTTCAGAAGAATTCCAGGAACAATGGAAGAGTTCCGAAGCATTTTTAAACTTCGGCGGATTTCCAATAACAATGGAAGTGTTCCGAAGTATTTTTAAACGCCAGCGTAATTCCGAGAACAGTGGAAGAGTTCCGAAGGATTATTAAATGTCAGCTGAATTCTGAGAACAATGGAAGAGTTCCGAAGCATTTTTAAACGTCAGCGGAATTCCTTGAACAATGAAAGAGATCGGAAGCATTTTTAAACGTCAGCAGAATTTCGGGAACAATGGAAGAGTTCCGAAGCATTTTTAAACGTCTGCAGAATTCCGAGAACAATGGAAGAATTCCGAAGCATTTTTAAACGTCAGCGGAATTCCGAGAACAATGGAAGAGTTCCGAAGAATTTTTAAATGTCAGCGAATTTCGAGAACCATGGAAGAGTTCCGAAGGATTTTTAAACATCAGCGGAATTCCGTGAACATTTTAAGAGTTCCGAAGCATTTTTAAACTTCAGTGGAATTCTGAGAACAATGGAAGAGTTATGTAGCATTTTTAAACTTCAGAAGAATTCCAGTAACAATGGAAGAGTTTCAAAGCAATTTTAAACTTCAGCAGAATTCCGAGAACAATGGAAGAGTTCTGAAGCATTTTTAAACATCAGCAGAATTTCCAGAATAATGGAAGAGTTCCGAAGCATTTTTAAACGTCTGCAGAATTCCGAGAACAATGGAACAGTTCAGAAGCATTTTTAAACTCCGGCGGATTTCCGAGAACAATGGAAGTGTTCAGAAGCATTTTTAAACTTCAGCGTAATTCTGAGAACAATGGAAGGGTTCAGAAGCATTTTTAAACTTCAGCAGAATTCCGAAAACAATGCAAGAGTTGCAATGCATTTTTAAACGTCAGCAGAATTCCGAGAAAAATGGAAGAGTTCCGAAGCATTTTTAAATGTGAGCAGAATTTCGAGAACAATGGAAGAGTTCCGAAGCATTTTTAAACTTCAGTGGAATTCTGAGAACAATGGAAGAGTTCCGTAGCATTTTTAAACTTCAGAAGAATTCCAGGAACAATGGAAGAGTTCCGAAGCATTTTCAAATGTCAGCAGAATTCCTTGAACAATGAAAGAGTTCCGAAGCATTTTTAAACGTCAGCAGTATTCCGGGAACAATGGAACAGTTCCGAAGAATTTTTAAACGTCAGTGGAATTCCTTGAACAATGAAAGAGATCAGAAGCATTTTTAAACTTCAAAAGAATTCCGGGAACAATGGAAGAGTTCCGAAGCATTTTTAAATGTCAGCAGAATTCCGAGAACAATGGAAGAGTTCCGAAGCATTTTTAAACTTCAGCGGAATTCCGAGAACAAAGGATGAGTTCCGAAGCATTTTTAAACATCAGCAGAATTCCGGGAACAATGGAAGAGTTCCGAAGCATTTTTAAACTTCAGAAGAATTCCAGGAACAATGGAAGAATTCCAAAGCATTTTTTAACTTCAGAAGAATTCCAGGAACAATGGAAGAGTTCCGAAGCATTTTTAAACTTCGGCGGATTTCCGAGAACAATGGAAGAGTTCCGAAGCATTTTTAAATGTCAGCGGAATTCCTTGAACAATGAAAGAGATCGGAAGCATTTTTAAACGTCAGCAGAATTTCGGGAACAATGGAAGAGTTCCGAAGAATTTTTAAATGTCAGCGAATTTCGAGAACCATGGAAGAGATCCGAAGGATTTTTAAACATTAGCAGAATTCCGTGAACATTGGAAGAGTTCTGAAGCATATTTAAACATCAGCAGAATTTCCAGAATAATGGAAGAGTTCCGAAGCATTTTTAAACGTCTGCAGAATTCCGAGAACAATGGAAGAGTTCCGAAGGATTTTTAAATGTCAGCAGAATTCCCAGAACAATGGAAGAGTTCCGAAGGATTTTTAAACGTCAGCGGAATTCCGAGAACAATGGAAGAGTTCAGAAGCATTTTTAAACTCTGGCGGATTTCCGAGAACAATGGAAGTGTTCAGAAGCATTTTTAAACTTCAGCGTAATTCTGAGAACAATGGAAGAGTTCCGAAGCATTTTTAAACGTTTGCAGAATTCCGAGAAAAATGGAAGAGTTCCGAAGCATTTTTAAATGTCAGCAGAATTTCGAGAACAATGGAAGAGTGCCGAAGCATTTTTAAACTTCAGTGGAATTCTGAGAACAATGGAAGAGTTCCGTAGCATTTTTAAACTTCAGAAGAATTCCAGGAACAATGGAAGAGTTCCGAAGCATTTTCAAACGTCAGCAGAATTCCTTGAACAATGAAAGAGTTCGGAAGCATTTTTAAACGTCAGCAGTATTCCGGGAACAATGGAACAGTTCCGAAGAATTTTTAAACGTCAGTGGAATTCCTTGAACAATGAAAGAGATCAGAAGCATTTTTAAACTTCAAAAGAATTCCGGGAACAATGGAAGAGTTCCGAAGCATTTTTAAATGTCAGCAGAATTCCGAGAACAATGGAAGAGTTCCGAAGCATTTTTAAACATCAGCAGAATTCTGGGAACAATGGAAGAGTTCCGAAGCATTTTTAAACTTTAGCGGAATTCCGAGAACAATGGATGAGTTCGGAAGCATTTTTAAACGTCAGCAGAATTCCGGGAACAATGGAACAGTTCCGAAGAATTTTTAAACGTCAGTGGAATTCCTTGAACAATGAAAGAGATCAGAAGCATTTTTAAACTTCAAAAGAATTCCGGGAACAATGGAAGAGTTCCGAAGCATTTTTAAATGTCAGCAGAATTCCGAGAACAATGGAAGAGTTCCGAAGCATTTTTAAACATCAGCAGAATTCTGGGAACAATGGAAGAGTTCCGAAGCATTTTTAAACTTCGGCGGATTTCCAATAACAATGGAAGTGTTCCGAAGTATTTTTAAACGCCAGCGTAATTCCGAGAACAGTGGAAGAGTTCCGAAGGATTATTAAATGTCAGCTGAATTCTGAGAACAATGGAAGAGTTCCGAAGCATTTTTAAACGTCAGCGGAATTCCTTGAACAATGAAAGAGATCGGAAGCATTTTTAAACGTCAGCAGAATTTCGGGAACAATGGAAGAGTTCCGAAGCATTTTTAAACGTCTGCAGAATTCCGAGAACAATGGAAGAATTCCGAAGCATTTTTAAACGTCAGCGGAATTCCGAGAACAATGGAAGAGTTCCGAAGAATTTTTAATTGTCAGCGAATTTCGAGAACCATGGAAGAGTTCCGAAGGATTTTTAAACATCAGCGGAATTCCGTGAACATTTTAAGAGTTCCGAAGCATTTTTAAACTTCAGTGGAATTCTGAGAACAATGGAAGAGTTATGTAGCATTTTTAAACTTCAAGAGAATTCCAGTAACAATGGAAGAGTTTCAAAGCAATTTTAAACTTCAGCAGAATTTTCAGAATAATGGAAGAGTTCCGAAGCATTTTTAAACGTCTGCAGAATTCCGAGAAAAATGGAACAGTTCAGAAGCATTTTTAAACTCCGGCGAATTTCCGAGAACAATGGAAGTATTCAGAAGCATTTTTAAACTTCAGTGTAATTCTGAGAACAATGGAAGGGTTCAGAAGCATTTTTAAACTTCAGCAGAATTCCGAAAACAATGCTAGAGTTGCAATGCATTTTTAAACGTCAGCAGAATTCCGAGAAAAATGGAAGAGTTCCGAAGCATTTTTAAACGTCAGCAGTATTCCGGGAACAATGGAACAGTTCCGAAGAATTTTTAAACGTCAGTGGAATTCCTTGAACAATGAAAGAGATCAGAAGCATTTTTAAACTTCAAAAGAATTCCGGAAACAATGGAAGAGTTCCGAAGCATTTTTAAATGTCAGCAGAATCCCGAGAACAATGGAAGAGTTCCGAAGCATTTTTAAACATCAGCAGAATTCTGGGAACAATGGAAGAGTTCCGAAGCATTTTTAAACTTTAGCGGAATTCCGAGAACAATGGATGAGTTCCGAAGCATTTTTAAACATCAGCAGAATTCCGGGAACAATGGAAGAGATCCGAAGCATTTTTAAACTTCAGAAGAATTCCAGGAACAATGGAAGAGTTCCAAAGCATTTTTAAACTTCAGAAGAATTCCAGGAACAATGGAAGAGTTCCGAAGCATTTTTAAACTTCGGCGGATTTCCAATAACAATGGAAGTGTTCCGAAGTATTTTTAAACGCCAGCGTAATTCCGAGAACAGTGGAAGAGTTCCGAAGGATTATTAAATGTCAGCTGAATTCTGAGAACAATGGAAGAGTTCCGAAGCATTTTTAAACGTCAGCGGAATTCCTTGAACAATGAAAGAGATCGGAAGCATTTTTAAACGTCAGCAGAATTTCGGGAACAATGGAAGAGTTCCGAAGCATTTTTAAACGTCTGCAGAATTCCGAGAACAATGGAAGAATTCCGAAGCATTTTTAAACGTCAGCGGAATTCCGAGAACAATGGAAGAGTTCCGAAGAATTTTTAAATGTCAGCGAATTTCGAGAACCATGGAAGAGTTCCGAAGGATTTTTAAACATCAGCGGAATTCCGTGAACATTTTAAGAGTTCCGAAGCATTTTTAAACTTCAGTGGAATTCTGAGAACAATGGAAGAGTTATGTAGCATTTTTAAACTTCAGAAGAATTCCAGTAACAATGGAAGAGTTTCAAAGCAATTTTAAACTTCAGCAGAATTCCGAGAACAATGGAAGAGTTCTGAAGCATTTTTAAACATCAGCAGAATTTCCAGAATAATGGAAGAGTTCCGAAGCATTTTTAAACGTCTGCAGAATTCCGAGAACAATGGAACAGTTCAGAAGCATTTTTAAACTCCGGCGGATTTCCGAGAACAATGGAAGTGTTCAGAAGCATTTTTAAACTTCAGCGTAATTCTGAGAACAATGGAAGGGTTCAGAAGCATTTTTAAACTTCAGCAGAATTCCGAAAACAATGCAAGAGTTGCAATGCATTTTTAAACGTCAGCAGAATTCCGAGAAAAATGGAAGAGTTCCGAAGCATTTTTAAATGTGAGCAGAATTTCGAGAACAATGGAAGAGTTCCGAAGCATTTTTAAACTTCAGTGGAATTCTGAGAACAATGGAAGAGTTCCGTAGCATTTTTAAACTTCAGAAGAATTCCAGGAACAATGGAAGAGTTCCGAAGCATTTTCAAATGTCAGCAGAATTCCTTGAACAATGAAAGAGTTCCGAAGCATTTTTAAACGTCAGCAGTATTCCGGGAACAATGGAACAGTTCCGAAGAATTTTTAAACGTCAGTGGAATTCCTTGAACAATGAAAGAGATCAGAAGCATTTTTAAACTTCAAAAGAATTCCGGGAACAATGGAAGAGTTCCGAAGCATTTTTAAATGTCAGCAGAATTCCGAGAACAATGGAAGAGTTCCGAAGCATTTTTAAACTTCAGCGGAATTCCGAGAACAATGGATGAGTTCCGAAGCATTTTTAAACATCAGCAGAATTCCGGGAACAATGGAAGAGTTCCGAAGCATTTTTAAACTTCAGAAGAATTCCAGGAACAATGGAAGAATTCCAAAGCATTTTTTAACTTCAGAAGAATTCCAGGAACAATGGAAGAGTTCCGAAGCATTTTTAAACTTCGGCGGATTTCCGAGAACAATGGAAGAGTTCCGAAGCATTTTTAAATGTCAGCGGAATTCCTTGAACAATGAAAGAGATCGGAAGCATTTTTAAACGTCAGCAGAATTTCGGGAACAATGGAAGAGTTCCGAAGAATTTTTAAATGTCAGCGAATTTCGAGAACCATGGAAGAGTTCCGAAGGATTTTTAAACATTAGCAGAATTCCGTGAACATTGGAAGAGTTCTGAAGCATATTTAAACATCAGCAGAATTTCCAGAATAATGGAAGAGTTCCGAAGCATTTTTAAACGTCTGCAGAATTCCGAGAACAATGGAAGAGTTCCGAAGGATTTTTAAATGTCAGCAGAATTCCCAGAACAATGGAAGAGTTCCGAAGGATTTTTAAACGTCAGCGGAATTCCGAGAACAATGGAAGAGTTCAGAAGCATTTTTAAACTCTGGCGGATTTCCGAGAACAATGGAAGTGTTCAGAAGCATTTTTAAACTTCAGCGTAATTCTGAGAACAATGGAAGAGTTCCGAAGCATTTTTAAACGTTTGCAGAATTCCGAGAAAAATGGAAGAGTTCCGAAGCATTTTTAAATGTCAGCAGAATTTCGAGAACAATGGAAGAGTGCCGAAGCATTTTTAAACTTCAGTGGAATTCTGAGAACAATGGAAGAGTTCCGTAGCATTTTTAAACTTCAGAAGAATTCCAGGAACAATGGAAGAGTTCCGAAGCATTTTCAAACGTCAGCAGAATTCCTTGAACAATGAAAGAGTTCGGAAGCATTTTTAAACGTCAGCAGTATTCCGGGAACAATGGAACAGTTCCGAAGAATTTTTAAACGTCAGTGGAATTCCTTGAACAATGAAAGAGATCAGAAGCATTTTTAAACTTCAAAAGAATTCCGGGAACAATGGAAGAGTTCCGAAGCATTTTTAAATGTCAGCAGAATTCCGAGAACAATGGAAGAGTTCCGAAGCATTTTTAAACATCAGCAGAATTCTGGGAACAATGGAAGAGTTCCGAAGCATTTTTAAACTTTAGCGGAATTCCGAGAACAATGGATGAGTTCGGAAGCATTTTTAAACGTCAGCAGAATTCCGGGAACAATGGAACAGTTCCGAAGAATTTTTAAACGTCAGTGGAATTCCTTGAACAATGAAAGAGATCAGAAGCATTTTTAAACTTCAAAAGAATTCCGGGAACAATGGAAGAGTTCCGAAGCATTTTTAAATGTCAGCAGAATTCCGAGAACAATGGAAGAGTTCCGAAGCATTTTTAAACATCAGCAGAATTCTGGGAACAATGGAAGAGTTCCGAAGCATTTTTAAACTTCGGCGGATTTCCAATAACAATGGAAGTGTTCCGAAGTATTTTTAAACGCCAGCGTAATTCCGAGAACAGTGGAAGAGTTCCGAAGGATTATTAAATGTCAGCTGAATTCTGAGAACAATGGAAGAGTTCCGAAGCATTTTTAAACGTCAGCGGAATTCCTTGAACAATGAAAGAGATCGGAAGCATTTTTAAACGTCAGCAGAATTTCGGGAACAATGGAAGAGTTCCGAAGCATTTTTAAACGTCTGCAGAATTCCGAGAACAATGGAAGAATTCCGAAGCATTTTTAAACGTCAGCGGAATTCCGAGAACAATGGAAGAGTTCCGAAGAATTTTTAATTGTCAGCGAATTTCGAGAACCATGGAAGAGTTCCGAAGGATTTTTAAACATCAGCGGAATTCCGTGAACATTTTAAGAGTTCCGAAGCATTTTTAAACTTCAGTGGAATTCTGAGAACAATGGAAGAGTTATGTAGCATTTTTAAACTTCAGAAGAATTCCAGTAACAATGGAAGAGTTTCAAAGCAATTTTAAACTTCAGCAGAATTTTCAGAATAATGGAAGAGTTCCGAAGCATTTTTAAACGTCTGCAGAATTCCGAGAAAAATGGAACAGTTCAGAAGCATTTTTAAACTCCGGCGAATTTCCGAGAACAATGGAAGTATTCAGAAGCATTTTTAAACTTCAGTGTAATTCTGAGAACAATGGAAGGGTTCAGAAGCATTTTTAAACTTCAGCAGAATTCCGAAAACAATGCTAGAGTTGCAATGCATTTTTAAACGTCAGCAGAATTCCGAGAAAAATGGAAGAGTTCCGAAGCATTTTTAAACGTCAGCAGTATTCCGGGAACAATGGAACAGTTCCGAAGAATTTTTAAACGTCAGTGGAATTCCTTGAACAATGAAAGAGATCAGAAGCATTTTTAAACTTCAAAAGAATTCCGGAAACAATGGAAGAGTTCCGAAGCATTTTTAAATGTCAGCAGAATCCCGAGAACAATGGAAGAGTTCCGAAGCATTTTTAAACATCAGCAGAATTCTGGGAACAATGGAAGAGTTCCGAAGCATTTTTAAACTTTAGCGGAATTCCGAGAACAATGGATGAGTTCCGAAGCATTTTTAAACATCAGCAGAATTCCGGGAACAATGGAAGAGATCCGAAGCATTTTTAAACTTCAGAAGAATTCCAGGAACAATGGAAGAGTTCCAAAGCATTTTTAAACTTCAGAAGAATTCCAGGAACAATGGAAGAGTTCCGAAGCATTTTTAAACTTCGGCGGATTTCCAATAACAATGGAAGTGTTCCGAAGTATTTTTAAACGCCAGCGTAATTCCGAGAACAGTGGAAGAGTTCCGAAGGATTATTAAATGTCAGCTGAATTCTGAGAACAATGGAAGAGTTCCGAAGCATTTTTAAACGTCAGCGGAATTCCTTGAACAATGAAAGAGATCGGAAGCATTTTTAAACGTCAGCAGAATTTCGGGAACAATGGAAGAGTTCCGAAGCATTTTTAAACGTCTGCAGAATTCCGAGAACAATGGAAGAATTCCGAAGCATTTTTAAACGTCAGCGGAATTCCGAGAACAATGGAAGAGTTCCGAAGAATTTTTAAATGTCAGCGAATTTCGAGAACCATGGAAGAGTTCCGAAGGATTTTTAAACATCAGCGGAATTCCGTGAACATTTTAAGAGTTCCGAAGCATTTTTAAACTTCAGTGGAATTCTGAGAACAATGGAAGAGTTATGTAGCATTTTTAAACTTCAGAAGAATTCCAGTAACAATGGAAGAGTTTCAAAGCAATTTTAAACTTCAGCAGAATTCCGAGAACAATGGAAGAGTTCTGAAGCATTTTTAAACATCAGCAGAATTTCCAGAATAATGGAAGAGTTCCGAAGCATTTTTAAACGTCTGCAGAATTCCGAGAACAATGGAACAGTTCAGAAGCATTTTTAAACTCCGGCGGATTTCCGAGAACAATGGAAGTGTTCAGAAGCATTTTTAAACTTCAGCGTAATTCTGAGAACAATGGAAGGGTTCAGAAGCATTTTTAAACTTCAGCAGAATTCCGAAAACAATGCAAGAGTTGCAATGCATTTTTAAACGTCAGCAGAATTCCGAGAAAAATGGAAGAGTTCCGAAGCATTTTTAAACATCAGCAGAATTCTGGGAACAATGGAAGAGTTCCGAAGCATTTTTAAACTTCAGCGGAATTCCGAGAACAATGGATGAGTTCCGAAGCATTTTTAAACATCAGCAGAATTCCGGGAACAATGGAAGAGTTCCGAAGCATTTTTAAACTTCAGAAGAATTCCAGGAACAATGGAAGAATTCCAAAGCATTTTTTAACTTCAGAAGAATTCCAGGAACAATGGAAGAGTTCCGAAGCATTTTTAAACTTCGGCGGATTTCCGAGAACAATGGAAGAGTTCCGAAGCATTTTTAAACGTCAGCGGAATTCCTTGAACAATGAAAGAGATCGGAAGCATTTTTAAACGTCAGCAGAATTTCGGGAACAATGGAAGAGTTCCGAAGAATTTTTAAATGTCAGCGAATTTCGAGAACCATGGAAGAGTTCCGAAGGATTTTTAAACATTAGCAGAATTCCGTGAACATTGGAAGAGTTCTGAAGCATATTTAAACATCAGCAGAATTTCCAGAATAATGGAAGAGTTCCGAAGCATTTTTAAACGTCTGCAGAATTCCGAGAACAATGGAAGAGTTCCGAAGGATTTTTAAATGTCAGCAGAATTCCCAGAACAATGGAAGAGTTCCGAAGGATTTTTAAACGTCAGCGGAATTCCGAGAACAATGGAAGAGTTCAGAAGCATTTTTAAACTCTGGCGGATTTCCGAGAACAATGGAAGTGTTCAGAAGCATTTTTAAACTTCAGCGTAATTCTGAGAACAATGGAAGAGTTCCGAAGCATTTTTAAACGTTTGCAGAATTCCGAGAAAAATGGAAGAGTTCCGAAGCATTTTTAAATGTCAGCAGAATTTCGAGAACAATGGAAGAGTGCCAAAGCATTTTTAAACTTCAGTGGAATTCTGAGAACAATGGAAGAGTTCCGTAGCATTTTTAAACTTCAGAAGAATTCCAGGAACAATGGAAGAGTTCCGAAGCATTTTCAAACGTCAGCAGAATTCCTTGAACAATGAAAGAGTTCGGAAGCATTTTTAAACGTCAGCAGTATTCCGGGAACAATGGAACAGTTCCGAAGAATTTTTAAATGTCAGTGGAATTCCTTGAACAATGAAAGAGATCAGAAGCATTTTTAAACTTCAAAAGAATTCCGGGAACAATGGAAGAGTTCCGAAGCATTTTTAAATGTCAGCAGAATTCCGAGAACAATGGAAGAGTTCCGAAGCATTTTTAAACATCAGCAAAATTCTGGGAACAATGGAAGAGTTCCGAAGCATTTTTAAACTTTAGCGGAATTCCGAGAACAATGGATGAGTTCGGAAGCATTTTTAAACGTCAGCAGAATTCCGGGAACAATGGAACAGTTCCGAAGAATTTTTAAACGTCAGTGGAATTCCTTGAACAATGAAAGAGATCAGAAGCATTTTTAAACTTCAAAAGAATTCCGGGAACAATGGAAGAGTTCCGAAGCATTTTTAAATGTCAGCAGAATTCCGAGAACAATGGAAGAGTTCCGAAGCATTTTTAAACATCAGCAGAATTCTGGGAACAATGGAAGAGTTCCGAAGCATTTTTAAACTTTAGCGGAATTCCGAGAACAATGGATGAGTTCGGAAGCATTTTTAAACGTCAGCAGAATTCCGGGAACAATGGAACAGTTCCGAAGAATTTTTAAACGTCAGTGGAATTCCTTGAACAATGAAAGAGATCAGAAGCATTTTTAAACTTCAAAAGAATTCCGGGAACAATGGAAGAGTTCCGAAGCATTTTTAAATGTCAGCAGAATTCCGAGAACAATGGAAGAGTTCCGAAGCATTTTTAAACATCAGCAGAATTCTGGGAACAATGGAAGAGTTCCGAAGCATTTTTAAACTTCGGCGGATTTCCAATAACAATGGAAGTGTTCCGAAGTATTTTTAAACGCCAGCGTAATTCCGAGAACAGTGGAAGAGTTCCGAAGGATTATTAAATGTCAGCTGAATTCTGAGAACAATGGAAGAGTTCCGAAGCATTTTTAAACGTCAGCGGAATTCCTTGAACAATGAAAGAGATCGGAAGCATTTTTAAACGTCAGCAGAATTTCGGGAACAATGGAAGAGTTCCGAAGCATTTTTAAACGTCTGCAGAATTCCGAGAACAATGGAAGAATTCCGAAGCATTTTTAAACGTCAGCGGAATTCCGAGAACAATGGAAGAGTTCCGAAGAATTTTTAATTGTCAGCGAATTTCGAGAACCATGGAAGAGTTCCGAAGCATTTTTAAACGTCAGCGGAATTCCGAGAACAATGGAAGAGTTCCGAAGGATTTTTAAATGTCAGCAGAATTCCCAAAACAATGGAAGAGTTCCGAAGGATTTTTAAACGTCAGCGGAATTCCGAGAACAATGGAAGTGTTCAGAAGCATTTTTAAACTTCAGCGTAATTCTGAGAACAATGGAAGAGTTCCGAAGCATTTTTAAACGTTTGCAGAATTCCGAGAAAAATGGAAGAGTTCCGAAGCATTTTTAAATGTCAGCAGAATTTCGAGAACAATGGAAGAGTGCCGAAGCATTTTTAAACTTCAGTGGAATTCTGAGAACAATGGAAGAGTTCCGTAGCATTTTTAAACATCAGAAGAATTCCAGGAACAATGGAAGAGTTCCGAAGCATTTTCAAACGTCAGCAGAATTCCTTGAACAATGAAAGAGTTCGGAAGCATTTTTAAACGTCAGCAGTATTCCGGGAACAATGGAACAGTTCCGAAGAATTTTTAAACGTCAGTGGAATTCCTTGAACAATGAAAGAGATCAGAAGCATTTCTAAACTTCAAAAGAATTCCGGGAACAATGGAAGAGTTCCGAAGCATTTTTAAACGTCTGCAGAATTCCGAGAACAATGGAAGAGTTCCGAAGGATTTTTAAATGTCAGCAGAATTCCCAGAACAATGGAAGAGTTCCGAAGGATTTTTAAACGTCAGCGGAATTCCGAGAACAATGGAAGAGTTCAGAAGCATTTTTAAACTCTGGCGGATTTCCGAGAACAATGGAAATGTTCAGAAGCATTTTTAAACTTCAGCGTAATTCTGAGAACAATGGAAGAGTTCCGAAGCATTTTTAAACGTTTGCAGAATTCCGAGAAAAATGGAAGAGTTCCGAAGCATTTTTAAATGTCAGCAGAATTTCGAGAACAATGGAAGAGTGCCAAAGCATTTTTAAACTTCAGTGGAATTCTGAGAACAATGGAAGAGTTCCGTAGCATTTTTAAACTTCAGAAGAATTCCAGGAACAATGGAAGAGTTCCGAAGCATTTTCAAACGTCAGCAGAATTCCTTGAACAATGAAAGAGTTCGGAAGCATTTTTAAACGTCAGCAGTATTCCGGGAACAATGGAACAGTTCCGAAGAATTTTTAAATGTCAGTGGAATTCCTTGAACAATGAAAGAGATCAGAAGCATTTTTAAACTTCAAAAGAATTCCGGGAACAATGGAAGAGTTCCGAAGCATTTTTAAATGTCAGCAGAATTCCGAGAACAATGGAAGAGTTCCGAAGCATTTTTAAACATCAGCAAAATTCTGGGAACAATGGAAGAGTTCCGAAGCATTTTTAAACTTTAGCGGAATTCCGAGAACAATGGATGAGTTCGGAAGCATTTTTAAACGTCAGCAGAATTCCGGGAACAATGGAACAGTTCCGAAGAATTTTTAAACGTCAGTGGAATTCCTTGAACAATGAAAGAGATCAGAAGCATTTTTAAACTTCAAAAGAATTCCGGGAACAATGGAAGAGTTCCGAAGCATTTTTAAATGTCAGCAGAATTCCGAGAACAATGGAAGAGTTCCGAAGCATTTTTAAACATCAGCAGAATTCTGGGAACAATGGAAGAGTTCCGAAGCATTTTTAAACTTTAGCGGAATTCCGAGAACAATGGATGAGTTCGGAAGCATTTTTAAACGTCAGCAGAATTCCGGGAACAATGGAACAGTTCCGAAGAATTTTTAAACGTCAGTGGAATTCCTTGAACAATGAAAGAGATCAGAAGCATTTTTAAACTTCAAAAGAATTCCGGGAACAATGGAAGAGTTCCGAAGCATTTTTAAATGTCAGCAGAATTCCGAGAACAATGGAAGAGTTCCGAAGCATTTTTAAACATCAGCAGAATTCTGGGAACAATGGAAGAGTTCCGAAGCATTTTTAAACTTCGGCGGATTTCCAATAACAATGGAAGTGTTCCGAAGTATTTTTAAACGCCAGCGTAATTCCGAGAACAGTGGAAGAGTTCCGAAGGATTATTAAATGTCAGCTGAATTCTGAGAACAATGGAAGAGTTCCGAAGCATTTTTAAACGTCAGCGGAATTCCTTGAACAATGAAAGAGATCGGAAGCATTTTTAAACGTCAGCAGAATTTCGGGAACAATGGAAGAGTTCCGAAGCATTTTTAAACGTCTGCAGAATTCCGAGAACAATGGAAGAATTCCGAAGCATTTTTAAACGTCAGCGGAATTCCGAGAACAATGGAAGAGTTCCGAAGAATTTTTAATTGTCAGCGAATTTCGAGAACCATGGAAGAGTTCCGAAGCATTTTTAAACGTCAGCGGAATTCCGAGAACAATGGAAGAGTTCCGAAGGATTTTTAAATGTCAGCAGAATTCCCAAAACAATGGAAGAGTTCCGAAGGATTTTTAAACGTCAGCGGAATTCCGAGAACAATGGAAGTGTTCAGAAGCATTTTTAAACTTCAGCGTAATTCTGAGAACAATGGAAGAGTTCCGAAGCATTTTTAAACGTTTGCAGAATTCCGAGAAAAATGGAAGAGTTCCGAAGCATTTTTAAATGTCAGCAGAATTTCGAGAACAATGGAAGAGTGCCGAAGCATTTTTAAACTTCAGTGGAATTCTGAGAACAATGGAAGAGTTCCGTAGCATTTTTAAACATCAGAAGAATTCCAGGAACAATGGAAGAGTTCCGAAGCATTTTCAAACGTCAGCAGTATTCCTTGAACAATGAAAGAGTTCGGAAGCATTTTTAAACGTCAGCAGTATTCCGGGAACAATGGAACAGTTCCGAAGAATTTTTAAACGTCAGTGGAATTCCTTGAACAATGAAAGAGATCAGAAGCATTTTTAAACTTCAAAAGAATTCCGGGAACAATGGAAGAGTTCCGAAGCATTTTTAAATGTCAGCAGAATTCCGAGAACAATGGAAGAGTTCCGAAGCATTTTTAAACATCAGCAGAATTCTGGGAACAATGGAAGAGTTCCGAAGCATTTTTAAACTTTAGCGGAATTCCGAGAACAATGGATGAGTTCGGAAGCATTTTTAAACGTCAGCAGAATTCCGGGAACAATGGAACAGTTCCGAAGAATTTTTAAACGTCAGTGGAATTCCTTGAACAATGAAAGAGATCAGAAGCATTTTTAAACTTCAAAAGAATTCCGGGAACAATGGAAGAGTTCCGAAGCATTTTTAAATGTCAGCAGAATTCCGAGAACAATGGAAGAGTTCCGAAGCATTTTTAAACATCAGCAGAATTCTGGGAACAATGGAAGAGTTCCGAAGCATTTTTAAACTTCGGCGGATTTCCAATAACAATGGAAGTGTTCCGAAGTATTTTTAAACGCCAGCGTAATTCCGAGAACAGTGGAAGAGTTCCGAAGGATTATTAAATGTCAGCTGAATTCTGAGAACAATGGAAGAGTTCCGAAGCATTTTTAAACGTCAGTGGAATTCCTTGAACAATGAAAGAGATCGGAAGCATTTTTAAACGTCAGCAGAATTTCGGGAACAATGGAAGAGTTCCGAAGCATTTTTAAACGTCTGCAGAATTCCGAGAACAATGGAAGAATTCCGAAGCATTTTTAAACGTCAGCGGAATTCCGAGAACAATGGAAGAGTTCCGAAGAATTTTTAATTGTCAGCGAATTTCGAGAACCATGGAAGAGTTCCGAAGGATTTTTAAACATCAGCGGAATTCCGTGAACATTTTAAGAGTTCCGAAGCATTTTTAAACTTCAGTGGAATTCTGAGAACAATGGAAGAGTTATGTAGCATTTTTAAACTTCAGAAGAATTCCAGTAACAATGGAAGAGTTTCAAAGCAATTTTAAACTTCAGCAGAATTTTCAGAATAATGGAAGAGTTCCGAAGCATTTTTAAACGTCTGCAGAATTCCGAGAAAAATGGAACAGTTCAGAAGCATTTTTAAACTCCGGCGAATTTCCGAGAACAATGGAAGTATTCAGAAGCATTTTTAAACTTCAGTGTAATTCTGAGAACAATGGAAGGGTTCAGAAGCATTTTTAAACTTCAGCAGAATTCCGAAAACAATGCTAGAGTTGCAATGCATTTTTAAACGTCAGCAGAATTCCGAGAAAAATGGAAGAGTTCCGAAGCATTTTTAAACGTCAGCAGTATTCCGGGAACAATGGAACAGTTCCGAAGAATTTTTAAACGTCAGTGGAATTCCTTGAACAATGAAAGAGATCAGAAGCATTTTTAAACTTCAAAAGAATTCCGGAAACAATGGAAGAGTTCCGAAGCATTTTTAAATGTCAGCAGAATCCCGAGAACAATGGAAGAGTTCCGAAGCATTTTTAAACATCAGCAGAATTCTGGGAACAATGGAAGAGTTCCGAAGCATTTTTAAACTTTAGCGGAATTCCGAGAACAATGGATGAGTTCCGAAGCATTTTTAAACATCAGCAGAATTCCGGGAACAATGGAAGAGTTCCGAAGCATTTTTAAACTTCAGAAGAATTCCAGGAACAATGGAAGAGTTCCAAAGCATTTTGAAACTTCAGAAGAATTCCAGGAACAATGGAAGAGTTCTGAAGCATTTTTAAACTTCAGCGGATTTCCGAGAACAATGGAAGAGTTCCGAAGCATTTTTAAACTTCAGCGGAATTCCGAGAACAATGGATGAGTTTCGAAGCATTTTTAAACATCAGCAGAATTCCGGGAACAATGGAAGAGTTCCGAAGCATTTTTAAACTTCAGAAGAATTCCAGGAACAATGGAAGAGTTCCAAAGCATTTTTAAACTTCAGAAGAATTCCAGGAACAATGGAAGAGTTCCGAAGCATTTTTAAACTTCGGCGGATTTCCGAGAACAATGGAAGTGTTCCGAAGTATTTTTAAACTCCAGCGGGATTCCGAGAACAATGGAAGAGTTCCGAAGCATTTTTAAACGTCTGCAGATTTCCGAGAACAATGTAAGAATTCCGAAGCATTTTTAAACGTCAGCGGAATTCCAAGAATAATGGAAGAGTTCCGAAGAATTTTTAAATGTCAGCGAATTTCGAGAACCATGGAAGAGTTCTGAAGGATTTTTAAACATCAGCGGAATTCCGTGAACATTGGAAGAGTTCCGAAGCATTTTTAAACTTCAGTGGAATTCTGAGAACAATGGAAGAGTTATGTAGCATTTTTAAACTTCAGAAGAATTCCAGTAACAATGGAAGAGTTTCAAAGCAATTTTAAACTTCAGCAGAATTCCGAGAACAATGGAAGAGTTCTGAAGCATTTTTAAACATCAGCAGAATTTCCAGAATAATGGAAGAGTTCCGAAGCATTTTTAAACGTCTGCAGAATTCCGAGAACAATGGAAGAGTTCCGAAGGATTTTTAAATGTCAGCAGAATTCCCAGAACAATGGAGAGTTCCAAAGGATTTTTAAACGTCAGCGGAATTCCGAGAACAATGGAAGAGTTCAGAAGCATTTTTAAACTCCGGCGGATTTCCGAGAACAATGGAAGTGTTCAGAAGCATTTTTAAACTTCAGCGTAATTCTGAGAACAATGGAAGGGTTCAGAAGCATTTTTAAACTTCAGCAGAATTCCGAAAACAACGCAGGAGTTGCAATGCATTTTTAAACGTCAGCAGAATTCCGAGAAAAATGGAAGAGTTCCGAAGCATTTTTAAATGTCAGCAGAATTTCGAGAACAATGGAAGAGTGCCGAAGCATTTTTAAACTTCAGTGGAATTCTGAGAACAATGGAAGAGTTCCGTAGCATTTTTAAACTTCAGAAGAATTCCAGGAACAATGGAAGAGTTCCGAAGCATTTTCAAACGTCAGCAGAATTCCTTGAACAATGAAAGAGTTCGGAAGCATTTTTAAACGTCAGCAGTATTCCGGGAACAATGGAACAGTTCCGAAGAATTTTTAAACGTCAGTGGAATTCCTTGAACAATGAAAGAGATCAGAAGCATTTTTAAACTTCAAAAGAATTCCGGGAACAATGGAAGAGTTCCGAAGCATTTTTAAATGTCAGCAGAATTCCGAGAACAATGGAAGAGTTCCGAAGCATTTTTAAACATCAGCAGAATTCTGGGAACAATGGAAGAGTTCCGAAGCATTTTTAAACTTTAGCGGAATTCCGAGAACAATGGATGAGTTCGGAAGCATTTTTAAACGTCAGCAGAATTCCGGGAACAATGGAACAGTTCCGAAGAATTTTTAAACGTCAGTGGAATTCCTTGAACAATGAAAGAGATCAGAAGCATTTTTAAACTTCAAAAGAATTCCGGGAACAATGGAAGAGTTCCGAAGCATTTTTAAATGTCAGCAGAATTCCGAGAACAATGGAAGAGTTCCAAAGCATTTTTAAACATCAGCAGAATTCTGGGAACAATGGAAGAGTTCCTAAGCATTTTTAAACTTCAGCGGAATTCCGAGAACAATGGATCAGTTCCGAAGCGTTTTTAAACATCAGCAGAATTCCGGGAACAATGGAAGAGTTCCAAAGCATTTTTAAACTTCAGAAGAATTCCAGGAACAATGGAAGAGTTCCAAAGCATTTTTAAACTTCAGAAGAATTCCAGGAACAATGGAAGAGTTCCGAAGCATTTTTAAACTTCGGCGGATTTCCGATAACAATGGAAGTCTTCCGAAGTATTTTTAAACGCCAGCGTAATTCCGAGAACAGTGGAAGAGTTCCGAAGGATTATTAAATGTCAGCTGAATTCTGAGAACAATGGAAGAGTTCCGAAGCATTTTTAAACGTCAGCGGAATTCCTTGAACAATGAAAGAGATCGGAAGCATTTTTAAACGTCAGCAGAATTTCGGGAACAATGGAAGAGTTCCGAAGCATTTTTAAACGTCTGCAGAATTCCGAGAACAATGGAAGAATTCCGAAGCATTTTTAAACGTCAGCGGAATTCCGAGAACAATGGAAGAGTTCCGAAGAATTTTTAAATGTCAGCGAATTTCGAGAACCATGGAAGAGTTCCGAAGGATTTTTAAACATCAGCGGAATTCCGTGAACATTTTAAGAGTTCCGAAGCATTTTTAAACTTCAGTGGAATTCTGAGAACAATGGAAGAGTTATGTAGCATTTTTAAACTTCAGAAGAATTCCAGTAACAATGGAAGAGTTTCAAAGCAATTTTAAACTTCAGCAGAATTCCGAGAACAATGGAACAGTTCTGAAGCATTTTTAAACATCAGCAGAATTTCCAGAATAATGGAAGAGTTCCGAAGCATTTTTAAACGTCTGCAGAATTCCGAGAACAATGGAACAGTTCAGAAGCATTTTTAAACTCCGGCGGATTTCCGAGAACAATGCAAGTGTTCAGAAGCATTTTTAAACTTCAGCGTAATTCTGAGAACAATGGAAGGGTTCAGAAGCATTTTTAAACTTCAGCAGAATTCCGAAAACAATGCAAGAGTTGCAATGCATTTTTAAACGTCAGCAGAATTCCGAGAAAAATGGAAGAGTTCCGAAGCATTTTTAAATGTCAGCAGAATTTCGAGAACAATGGAAGAGTTCCGAAGCATTTTTAAACTTCAGTGGAATTCTGAGAACAATGGAAGAGTTCCGTAGCATTTTTAAACTTCAGAAGAATTCCAGGAACAATGGAAGAGTTCCGAAGCATTTTCAAATGTCAGCAGAATTCCTTGAACAATGAAAGCGTTCCGAAGCATTTTTAAACGTCAGCAGTATTCCGGGAACAATGGAACAGTTCCGAAGAATTTTTAAACATCAGTGGAATTCCTTGAACAATGAAAGAGATCAGAAGCATTTTTAAACTTCAAAAGAATTCCGGGAACAATGGAAGAGTTCCGAAGCATTTTTAAATGTCAGCAGAATTCCGAGAACAATGGAAGAGTTCCAAAGCATTTTTAAACATCAGCAGAATTCTGGGAACAATGGAAGAGTTCCGAAGCATTTTTAAACTTCAGCGGAATTCCGAGAACAATGGATCAGTTCCGAAGCGTTTTTAAACATCAGCAGAATTCCGGGAACAATGGAAGAGTTCCAAAGCATTTTTAAACTTCAGAAGAATTCCAGGAACAATGGAAGAGTTCCAAAGCATTTTTAAACTTCAGAAGAATTCCAGGAACAATGGAAGAGTTCCGAAGCATTTTTAAACTTCGGCGGATTTCCGATAACAATGGAAGTCTTCCGAAGTATTTTTAAACGCCAGCGTAATTCCGAGAACAGTGGAAGAGTTCCGAAGGATTATTAAATGTCAGCTGAATTCTGAGAACAATGGAAGAGTTCCGAAGCATTTTTAAACGTCAGCGGAATTCCTTGAACAATGAAAGAGATCGGAAGCATTTTTAAACGTCAGCAGAATTTCGGGAACAATGGAAGAGTTCCGAAGCATTTTTAAACGTCTGCAGAATTCCGAGAACAATGGAAGAATTCCGAAGCATTTTTAAACGTCAGCGGAATTCCGAGAACAATGGAAGAGTTCCGAAGAATTTTTAAATGTCAGCGAATTTCGAGAACCATGGAAGAGTTCCGAAGGATTTTTAAACATCAGCGGAATTCCGTGAACATTTTAAGAGTTCCGAAGCATTTTTAAACTTCAGTGGAATTCTGAGAACAATGGAAGAGTTATGTAGCATTTTTAAACTTCAGAAGAATTCCAGTAACAATGGAAGAGTTTCAAAGCAATTTTAAACTTCAGCAGAATTCCGAGAACAATGGAACAGTTCTGAAGCATTTTTAAACATCAGCAGAATTTCCAGAATAATGGAAGAGTTCCGAAGCATTTTTAAACGTCTGCAGAATTCCGAGAACAATGGAACAGTTCAGAAG
Organism: Phyllobates terribilis; assembly: GCF_046119375.1. NCBI lineage: Eukaryota > Metazoa > Chordata > Amphibia > Anura > Dendrobatidae > Phyllobates > Phyllobates terribilis. The sequence goes on from NW_027362762.1 coordinate 554,352,979, forward strand.
CATTTTTAAACTCCGGCGGATTTCCGAGAACAATGCAAGTGTTCAGAAGCATTTTTAAACTTCAGCGTAATTCTGAGAACAATGGAAGGGTTCAGAAGCATTTTTAAACTTCAGCAGAATTCCGAAAACAATGCAAGAGTTGCAATGCATTTTTAAACGTCAGCAGAATTCCGAGAAAAATGGAAGAGTTCCGAAGCATTTTTAAATGTCAGCAGAATTTCGAGAACAATGGAAGAGTTCCGAAGCATTTTTAAACTTCAGTGGAATTCTGAGAACAATGGAAGAGTTCCGTAGCATTTTTAAACTTCAGAAGAATTCCAGGAACAATGGAAGAGTTCCGAAGCATTTTCAAATGTCAGCAGAATTCCTTGAACAATGAAAGAGTTCCGAAGCATTTTTAAACGTCAGCAGTATTCCGGGAACAATGGAACAGTTCCGAAGAATTTTTAAACGTCAGTGGAATTCCTTGAACAATGAAAGAGATCAGAAGCATTTTTAAACTTCAAAAGAATTCCGGGAACAATGGAAGAGTTCCGAAGCATTTTTAAATGTCAGCAGAATCCCGAGAACAGTGGAAGAGTTCCGAAGCATTTTTAAACATCAGCAGAATTCTGGGAACAATGGAAGAGTTCCGAAGCATTTTTAAACTTTAGCGGAATTCCGAGAACAATGGATGAGTTCCGAAGCATTTTTAAACATCAGCAGAATTCCGGGAACAATGGAAGAGTTCCGAAGCATTTTTAAACTTCAGAAGAATTCCAGGAACAATGGAAGAGTTCCAAAGCATTTTGAAACTTCAGAAGAATTCCAGGAACAATGGAAGAGTTCCGAAGCATTTTTAAACTTCAGCGGATTTCCGAGAACAATGGAAGAGTTCCGAAGCATTTTTAAACTTCAGCGGAATTCCGAGAACAATGGATGAGTTTCGAAGCATTTTTAAACATCAGCAGAATTCCGGGAACAATGGAAGAGTTCCGAAGCATTTTTAAACTTCAGCGGATTTCCGAGAACAATGGAAGTGTTCCGAAGTATTTTTAAACGCCAGCGGGATTTCGAGAACAATGGAAGAGTTCTGAAGCATTTTTAAACTTCAGCGGAATTCCGAGAACAATGGATGAGTTTCGAAGCATTTTTAAACATCAGCAGAATTCCGGGAAAAATGGAAGAGTTCCGAAGCATTTTTAAACTTCAGAAGAATTCCAGGAACAATGGAAGAGTTCCAAAGCATTTTTAAACTTCAGAAGAATTCCAGGAACAATGGAAGAGTTCCGAAGCATTTTTAAACTTCGGCGGATTTCCGAGAACAATGGAAGTGTTCCGAAGTATTTTTAAACTCCAGCGGGATTCCGAGAACAATGGAAGAGTTCCGAAGCATTTTTAAACGTCTGCAGAATTCCGAGAACAATGGAAGAATTCCGAAGCATTTTTAAACGTCAGAAGAATTCCAGGAACAATGGAAGAGTTCCAAAGCATTTTTAAACTTCAACGAATTCCAGGAACAATGGAAGAGTTCCAAAGCATTTTGAAACTTCAGAAGAATTCCAGGAACAATGGAAGAGTTCCGAAGCATTTTTAAACTTCAGCGGATTTCCGAGAACAATGGAAGTGTTCCGAAGTATTTTTAAACGCCAGCGGGATTTCGAGAACAATGGAAGAGTTCCGAAGCATTTTTAAACTTCAGCAGAATTCCGAGAACAATGGATGAGTTTCGAAGCATTTTTAAACATCAGCAGAATTCCGGGAACAATGGAAGAGTTCCGAAGCATTTTTAAACTTCAGAAGAATTCCAGGAACAATGGAAGAGTTCCAAAGCATTTTTAAACTTCAGAAGAATTCCAGGAACAATGTAAGAGTTCCGAAGCATTTTTAAACTTCGGCGGATTTCCGAGAACAATGGAAGTGTTCCGAAGTATTTTTAAACTCCAGCGGGATTCCGAGAACAATGGAAGAGTTCCGAAGCATTTTTAAATGTCAGCAGAATTTCGAGAACAATGGAAGAGTGCCGAAGCATTTTTAAACTTCAGTGGAATTCTGAGAACAATGGAAGAGTTCCGTAGCATTTTTAAACTTCAGAAGAATTCCAGGAACAATGGAAGAGTTCCGAAGCATTTTCAAACGTCAGCAGAATTCCTTGAACAATGAAAGAGTTCGGAAGCATTTTTAAACGTCAGCAGTATTCCGGGAACAATGGAACAGTTCCGAAGAATTTTTAAACGTCAGTGGAATTCCTTGAACAATGAAAGAGATCAGAAGCATTTTTAAACTTCAAAAGAATTCCGGGAACAATGGAAGAGTTCCGAAGCATTTTTAAATGTCAGCAGAATTCCGAGAACAATGGAAGAGTTCCGAAGCATTTTTAAACATCAGCAGAATTCTGGGAACAATGGAAGAGTTCCGAAGCATTTTTAAACTTTAGCGGAATTCCGAGAACAATGGATGAGTTCGGAAGCATTTTTAAACGTCAGCAGAATTCCGGGAACAATGGAACAGTTCCGAAGAATTTTTAAACGTCAGTGGAATTCCTTGAACAATGAAAGAGATCAGAAGCATTTTTAAACTTCAAAAGAATTCCGGGAACAATGGAAGAGTTCCGAAGCATTTTTAAATGTCAGCAGAATTCCGAGAACAATGGAAGAGTTCCAAAGCATTTTTAAACATCAGCAGAATTCTGGGAACAATGGAAGAGTTCCGAAGCATTTTTAAACTTCAGCGGAATTCCGAGAACAATGGATCAGTTCCGAAGCGTTTTTAAACATCAGCAGAATTCCGGGAACAATGGAAGAGTTCCAAAGCATTTTTAAACTTCAGAAGAATTCCAGGAACAATGGAAGAGTTCCAAAGCATTTTTAAACTTCAGAAGAATTCCAGGAACAATGGAAGAGTTCCGAAGCATTTTTAAACTTCGGCGGATTTCCGATAACAATGGAAGTCTTCCGAAGTATTTTTAAACGCCAGCGTAATTCCGAGAACAGTGGAAGAGTTCCGAAGGATTATTAAATGTCAGCTGAATTCTGAGAACAATGGAAGAGTTCCGAAGCATTTTTAAACGTCAGCGGAATTCCTTGAACAATGAAAGAGATCGGAAGCATTTTTAAACGTCAGCAGAATTTCGGGAACAATGGAAGAGTTCCGAAGCATTTTTAAACGTCTGCAGAATTCCGAGAACAATGGAAGAATTCCAAAGCATTTTTAAACGTCAGCGGAATTCCGAGAACAATGGAAGAGTTCCGAAGAATTTTTAAATGTCAGCGAATTTCGAGAACCATGGAAGAGTTCCGAAGGATTTTTAAACATCAGCGGAATTCCGTGAACATTTTAAGAGTTCCGAAGCATTTTTAAACTTCAGTGGAATTCTGAGAACAATGGAAGAGTTATGTAGCATTTTTAAACTTCAGAAGAATTCCAGTAACAATGGAAGAGTTTCAAAGCAATTTTAAACTTCAGCAGAATTCCGAGAACAATGGAACAGTTCTGAAGCATTTTTAAACATCAGCAGAATTTCCAGAATAATGGAAGAGTTCCGAAGCATTTTTAAACGTCTGCAGAATTCCGAGAACAATGGAACAGTTCAGAAGCATTTTTAAACTCCGGCGGATTTCCGAGAACAATGCAAGTGTTCAGAAGCATTTTTAAACTTCAGCGTAATTCTGAGAACAATGGAAGGGTTCAGAAGCATTTTTAAACTTCAGCAGAATTCCGAAAACAATGCAAGAGTTGCAATGCATTTTTAAACGTCAGCAGAATTCCGAGAAAAATGGAAGAGTTCCGAAGCATTTTTAAATGTCAGCAGAATTTCGAGAACAATGGAAGAGTTCCGAAGCATTTTTAAACTTCAGTGGAATTCTGAGAACAATGGAAGAGTTCCGTAGCATTTTTAAACTTCAGAAGAATTCCAGGAACAATGGAAGAGTTCCGAAGCATTTTCAAATGTCAGCAGAATTCCTTGAACAATGAAAGCGTTCCGAAGCATTTTTAAACGTCAGCAGTATTCCGGGAACAATGGAACAGTTCCGAAGAATTTTTAAACGTCAGTGGAATTCCTTGAACAATGAAAGAGATCAGAAGCATTTTTAAACTTCAAAAGAATTCCGGGAACAATGGAAGAGTTCCGAAGCATTTTTAAATGTCAGCAGAATTCCGAGAACAATGGAAGAGTTCCAAAGCATTTTTAAACATCAGCAGAATTCTGGGAACAATGGAAGAGTTCCGAAGCATTTTTAAACTTCAGCGGAATTCCGAGAACAATGGATCAGTTCCGAAGCGTTTTTAAACATCAGCAGAATTCCGGGAACAATGGAAGAGTTCCAAAGGATTTTTAAACTTCAGAAGAATTCCAGGAACAATGGAAGAGTTCCAAAGCATTTTTAAACTTCAGAAGAATTCCAGGAACAATGGAAGAGTTCCGAAGCATTTTTAAACTTCGGCGGATTTCCGATAACAATGGAAGTCTTCCGAAGTATTTTTAAACGCCAGCGTAATTCCGAGAACAGTGGAAGAGTTCCGAAGGATTATTAAATGTCAGCTGAATTCTGAGAACAATGGAAGAGTTCCGAAGCATTTTTAAACGTCAGCGGAATTCCTTGAACAATGAAAGAGATCGGAAGCATTTTTAAACGTCAGCAGAATTTCGGGAACAATGGAAGAGTTCCGAAGCATTTTTAAACGTCTGCAGAATTCCGAGAACAATGGAAGAATTCCGAAGCATTTTTAAACGTCAGCGGAATTCCGAGAACAATGGAAGAGTTCCGAAGAATTTTTAAATGTCAGCGAATTTCGAGAACCATGGAAGAGTTCCGAAGGATTTTTAAACATCAGCGGAATTCCGTGAACATTTTAAGAGTTCCGAAGCATTTTTAAACTTCAGTGGAATTCTGAGAACAATGGAAGAGTTATGTAGCATTTTTAAACTTCAGAAGAATTCCAGTAACAATGGAAGAGTTTCAAAGCAATTTTAAACTTCAGCAGAATTCCGAGAACAATGGAACAGTTCTGAAGCATTTTTAAACATCAGCAGAATTTCCAGAATAATGGAAGAGTTCCGAAGCATTTTTAAACGTCTGCAGAATTCCGAGAACAATGGAACAGTTCAGAAGCATTTTTAAACTCCGGCGGATTTCCGAGAACAATGCAAGTGTTCAGAAGCATTTTTAAACTTCAGCGTAATTCTGAGAACAATGGAAGGGTTCAGAAGCATTTTTAAACTTCAGCAGAATTCCGAAAACAATGCAAGAGTTGCAATGCATTTTTAAACGTCAGCAGAATTCCGAGAAAAATGGAAGAGTTCCGAAGCATTTTTAAATGTCAGCAGAATTTCGAGAACAATGGAAGAGTTCCGAAGCATTTTTAAACTTCAGTGGAATTCTGAAAACAATGGAAGAGTTCCGTAGCATTTTTAAACTTCAGAAGAATTCCAGGAACAATGGAAGAGTTCCGAAGCATTTTCAAATGTCAGCAGAATTCCTTGAACAATGAAAGAGTTCCGAAGCATTTTTAAACGTCAGCAGTATTCCGGGAACAATGGAACAGTTCCGAAGAATTTTTAAACGTCAGTGGAATTCCTTGAACAATGAAAGAGATCAGAAGCATTTTTAAACTTCAAAAGAATTCCGGGAACAATGGAAGAGTTCCGAAGCATTTTTAAATGTCAGCAGAATCCCGAGAACAGTGGAAGAGTTCCGAAGCATTTTTAAACATCAGCAGAATTCTGGGAACAATGGAAGAGTTCCGAAGCATTTTTAAACTTTAGCGGAATTCCGAGAACAATGGATGAGTTCCGAAGCATTTTTAAACATCAGCAGAATTCCGGGAACAATGGAAGAGTTCCGAAGCATTTTTAAACTTCAGAAGAATTCCAGGAACAATGGAAGAGTTCCAAAGCATTTTGAAACTTCAGAAGAATTCCAGGAACAATGGAAGAGTTCCGAAGCATTTTTAAACTTCAGCGGATTTCCGAGAACAATGGAAGAGTTCCGAAGCATTTTTAAACTTCAGCGGAATTCCGAGAACAATGGATGAGTTTCGAAGCATTTTTAAACATCAGCAGAATTCAGGGAACAATGGAAGAGTTCCGAAGCATTTTTAAACTTCAGCGGATTTCCGAGAACAATGGAAGTGTTCCGAAGTATTTTTAAACGCCAGCGGGATTTCGAGAACAATGGAAGAATTCCGAAGCATTTTTAAACGTCAGAAGAATTCCAGGAACAATGGAAGAGTTCCAAAGCATTTTTAAACTTCAACGAATTCCAGGAACAATGGAAGAGTTCCAAAGCATTTTGAAACTTCAGAAGAATTCCAGGAACAATGGAAGAGTTCCGAAGCATTTTTAAACTTCAGCGGATTTCCGAGAACAATGGAAGTGTTCCGAAGTATTTTTAAACGCCAGCGGGATTTCGAGAACAATGGAAGAGTTCCGAAGCATTTTTAAACTTCAGCAGAATTCCGAGAACAATGGATGAGTTTCGAAGCATTTTTAAACATCAGCAGAATTCCGGGAACAATGGAAGAGTTCCGAAGCATTTTTAAACTTCAGAAGAATTCCAGGAACAATGGAAGAGTTCCAAAGCATTTTTAAACTTCAGAAGAATTCCAGGAACAATGTAAGAGTTCCGAAGCATTTTTAAACTTCGGCGGATTTCCGAGAACAATGGAAGTGTTCCGAAGTATTTTTAAACTCCAGCGGGATTCCGAGAACAATGGAAGAGTTCCGAAGCATTTTTAAACGTCTGCAGAATTCCGAGAACAATGGAAGAATTCCGAAGCATTTTTAAACGTCAGCGGAATTCCAAGAACAATGGAAGAGTTCGGAAGAATTTTTAAATGTCAGCGAATTTCGAGAACCATGGAAGAGTTCTGAAGGATTTTTAAACATCAGCGGAATTCCGTGAACATTGGAAGAGTTCCGAAGCATTTTTAAACTTCAGTGGAATTCTGAGAACAATGGAAGAGTTCTGAAGCATTTTTAAACATCAGCAGAATTTCCAGAATAATGGAAGAGTTCCGAAGCATTTTTAAACGTCTGCAGAATTCCGAGAACAATGGAAGAGTTCCGAAGGATTTTTAAATGTCAGCAGAATTCCCAGAACAATGGAGAGTTCCAAAGGATTTTTAAACGTCAGCGGAATTCCGAGAACAATGGAAGAGTTCAGAAGCATTTTTAAACTCCGGCGGATTTCCGAGAACAATGGAAGTGTTCAGAAGCATTTTTAAACTTCAGCGTATTTCTGAGAACAATGGAAGGGTTCAGAAGCATTTTTAAACTTCAGCAGAATTCCGAAAACAACGCAGGAGTTGCAATGCATTTTTAAACGTCAGCAGAATTCCGAGAAAAATGGAAGAGTTCCGAAGCATTTTTAAATGTCAGCAGAATTTCGAGAACAATGGAAGAGTTCCAAAGCATTTTTAAACTTCAGTGGAATTCTGAGAACAATGGAAGAGTTCCGTAGCATTTTTAAACTTCAGAAGAATTCCAGGAACAATGGAAGAGTTCCGAAGCATTTTCAAACGTCAGCAGAATTCCTTGAACAATGAAAGAGTTCGGAAGCATTTTTAAACGTCAGCAGTATTCCGGGAACAATGGAACAGTTCCGAAGAATTTTTAAACGTCAGTGGAATTCCTTGAACAATGAAAGAGATCAGAAGCATTTTTAAACTTCAAAAGAATTCCGGGAACAATGGAAGAGTTCCGAAGCATTTTTAAATGTCAGCAGAATTCCGAGAACAATGGAAGAGTACCGAAGCATTTTTAAACATCAGCAGAATTCTGGGAACAATGGAAGAGTTCCGAAGCATTTTTAAACTTTAGCGGAATTCCGAGAACAATGGATGAGTTCCGAAGCATTTTTAAACATGAGCAGAATTCCGGGAACAATGTAAGAGTTCTGAAGCATTTTTAAATGTCAGCAGAATTCTGAGAACAATGGAAGAGTTCCGAAGCATTTTTAAACATCAGCAGAATTCTGGGAACAATGGAAGAGTTCCGAAGCATTTTTAAACTTCAGCGGAATTCCGAGAACAATGGATGAGTTTCGAAGCATTTTTAAACATCAGCAGAATTCCGGGAACAATGGAAGAGTTCCGAAGCATTTTTAAACTTCAGAAGAATTCCAGGAACAATGGAAGAGTTCCAAAGCATTTTTAAACTTCAACGAATTCCAGGAACAATGGAAGAGTTCCAAAGCATTTTGAAACTTCAGAAGAATTCCAGGAACAATGGAAGAGTTCCGAAGCATTTTTAAACTTCAGCGGATTTCCGAGAACAATGGAAGTGTTCCGAAGTATTTTTAAACGCCAGCGGGATTTCGAGAACAATGGAAGAGTTCCGAAGCATTTTTAAACTTCAGCGGAATTCCGAGAACAATGGATGAGTTTCGAAGCATTTTTAAACATCAGCAGAATTCCGGGAACAATGGAAGAGTTCCGAAGCATTTTTAAACTTCAGAAGAATTCCAGGAACAATGGAAGAGTTCCAAAGCATTTTTAAACTTCAGAAGAATTCCAGGAACAATGTAAGAGTTCCGAAGCATTTTTAAACTTCGGCGGATTTCCGAGAACAATGGAAGTGTTCCGAAGTATTTTTAAACTCCAGCGGGATTCCGAGAACAATGGAAGAGTTCCGAAGCATTTTTAAACGTCTGCAGAATTCCGAGAACAATGGAAGAATTCCGAAGCATTTTTAAACGTCAGCCGAATTCCAAGAACAATGGAAGAGTTCGGAAGAATTTTTAAATGTCAGCGAATTTCGAGAACCATGGAAGAGTTCTGAAGGATTTTTAAACATCAGCGGAATTCCGTGAACATTGGAAGAGTTCCGAAGCATTTTTAAACTTCAGTGGAATTCTGAGAACAATGGAAGAGTTATGTAGCATTTTTAAACTTCAGAAGAATTCCAGTAACAATGGAAGAGTTTCAAAGCAATTTTAAACTTCAGCAGAATTCCGAGAACAATGGAAGAGTTCTGAAGCATTTTTAAACATCAGCAGAATTTCCAGAATAATGGAAGAGTTCCGAAGCATTTTTAAACGTCTGCAGAATTCCGAGAACAATGGAAGAGTTCCAAAGGATTTTTAAATGTCAGCAGAATTCCCAGAACAATGGAGAGTTCCAAAGGATTTTTAAACGTCAGCGGAATTCCGAGAACAATGGAAGAGTTCAGAAGCATTTTTAAACTCCGGCGGATTTCCGAGAACAATGGAAGTGTTCAGAAGCATTTTTAAACTTCAGCGTAATTCTGAGAACAATGGAAGGGTTCAGAAGCATTTTTAAACTTCAGCAGAATTCCGAAAACAACGCAGGAGTTGCAATGCATTTTTAAACGTCAGCAGAATTCCGAGAAAAATGGAAGAGTTCCGAAGCATTTTTAAATGTCAGCAGAATTTCGAGAACAATGGAAGAGTTCCAAAGCATTTTTAAACTTCAGTGGAATTCTGAGAACAATGGAAGAGTTCCGTAGCATTTTTAAACTTCAGAAGAATTCCAGGAACAATGGAAGAGTTCCGAAGCATTTTCAAACGTCAGCAGAATTCCTTGAACAATGAAAGAGTTCGGAAGCATTTTTAAACGTCAGCAGTATTCCGGGAACAATGGAACAGTTCCGAAGAATTTTTAAACGTCAGTGGAATTCCTTGAACGATGAAAGAGATCAGAAGCATTTTTAAACTTCAAAAGAATTCCGGGAACAATGGAAGAGTTCCGAAGCATTTTTAAATGTCAGCAGAATTCCGAGAACAATGGAAGAGTACCGAAGCATTTTTAAACATCAGCAGAATTCTGGGAACAATGGAAGAGTTCCGAAGCATTTTTAAACTTTAGCGGAATTCCGAGAACAATGGATGAGTTCCGAAGCATTTTTAAACATCAGCAGAATTCCGGGAACAATGTAAGAGTTCTGAAGCATTTTTAAATGTCAGCAGAATTCTGAGAACAATGGAAGAGTTCCGAAGCATTTTTAAACTTCAGAAGAATTCCAGGAACAATGGAAGAGTTCCAAAGCATTTTTAAACTTCAACGAATTCCAGGAACAATGGAAGAGTTCCAAAGCATTTTGAAACTTCAGAAGAATTCCAGGAACAATGGAAGAGTTCCGAAGCATTTTTAAACTTCAGCGGATTTCCGAGAACAATGGAAGTGTTCCGAAGTATTTTTAAACGCCAGCGGGATTTCGAGAACAATGGAAGAGTTCCGAAGCATTTTTAAACTTCAGCGGAATTCCGAGAACAATGGATGAGTTTCGAAGCATTTTTAAACATCAGCAGAATTCCGGGAACAATGGAAGAGTTCCGAAGCATTTTTAAACTTCAGAAGAATTCCAGGAACAATGGAAGAGTTCCAAAGCATTTTTAAACTTCAGAAGAATTCCAGGAACAATGTAAGAGTTCCGAAGCATTTTTAAACTTCGGCGGATTTCCGAGAACAATGGAAGTGTTCCGAAGTATTTTTAAACTCCAGCGGGATTCCGAGAACAATGGAAGAGTTCCGAAGCATTTTTAAACGTCTGCAGAATTCCGAGAACAATGGAAGAATTCCGAAGCATTTTTAAACGTCAGCGGAATTCCAAGAACAATGGAAGAGTTCGGAAGAATTTTTAAATGTCAGCGAATTTCGAGAACCATGGAAGAGTTCTGAAGGATTTTTAAACATCAGCGGAATTCCGTGAACATTGGAAGAGTTCCGAAGCATTTTTAAACTTCAGTGGAATTCTGAGAACAATGGAAGAGTTATGTAGCATTTTTAAACTTCAGAAGAATTCCAGTAACAATGGAAGAGTTTCAAAGCAATTTTAAACTTCAGCAGAATTCCGAGAACAATGGAAGAGTTCTGAAGCAGTTTTAAACATCAGCAGAATTTCCAGAATAATGGAAGAGTTCCGAAGCATTTTTAAACGTCTGCAGAATTCCGAGAACAATGGAAGAGTTCCAAAGGATTTTTAAATGTCAGCAGAATTCCCAGAACAATGGAGAGTTCCAAAGGATTTTTAAACGTCAGCGGAATTCCGAGAACAATGGAAGAGTTCAGAAGCATTTTTAAACTCCGGCAGATTTCCGAGAACAATGGAAGTGTTCAGAAGCATTTTTAAACTTCAGCGTAATTCTGAGAACAATGGAAGGGTTCAGAAGCATTTTTAAACTTCAGCAGAATTCCGAAAACAACGCAGGAGTTGCAAAGCATTTTTAAACGTCAGCAGAATTCCGAGAAAAATGGAAGAGTTCCGAAGCATTTTTAAATGTCAGCAGAATTTCGAGAACAATGGAAGAGTTCCAAAGCATTTTTAAACTTCAGTGGAATTCTGAGAACAATGGAAGAGTTCCGTAGCATTTTTAAACTTCAGAAGAATTCCAGGAACAATGGAAGAGTTCCGAAGCATTTTCAAACGTCAGCAGAATTCCTTGAACAATGAAAGAGTTCGGAAGCATTTTTAAACGTCAGCAGTATTCCGGGAACAATGGAACAGTTCCGAAGAATTTTTAAACGTCAGTGGAATTCCTTGAACAATGAAAGAGATCAGAAGCATTTCTAAACTTCAAAAGAATTCCGGGAACAATGGAAGAGTTCCGAAGCATTTTTAAATGTCAGCAGAATTCCGAGAACAATGGAAGAGTACCGAAGCATTTTTAAACATCAGCAGAATTCTGGGAACAATGGAAGAGTTCCGAAGCATTTTTAAACTTTAGCGGAATTCCGAGAACAATGGATGAGTTCCGAAGCATTTTTAAACATCAGCAGAATTCCGGGAACAATGGAAGAGTTCTGAAGCATTTTTAAATGTCAGCCGAATTCCGAGAACAATGGAAGAGTTCCGAAGCATTTTTAAACATCAGCAGAATTCTGGGAACAATGGAAGAGTTCCGAAGCATTTTTAAACTTCAGCGGAATTCCGAGAACAATGGATGAGTTTCGAAGCATTTTTAAACATCAGCAGAATTCCGGGAACAATGGAAGAGTTCCGAAGCATTTTTAAACTTCAGAAGAATTCCAGGAACAATGGAAGAGTTCCGAAGCATTTTTAAAGTTCGGCGGATTTCCAAGAACAATGGAAGTGTTCCGAAGTATTTTTAAACTCCAGCGGGATTCCGAGAACAATGGAAGAGTTCCAAAGCATTTTTAAACGTCAGCGGAATTCCAAGAACAATGGAAGAGTTCCAAAGAATTTTTAAATGTCAGCGAATTTCGAGAACCATGGAAGAGTTCTGAAGGATTTTTAAACATCAGCGGAATTCCGAGAACAATGGAAGAGTTCAGAAGCATTTTTAAACTCCGGCGGATTTCCGAGAACAATGGAAGTGTTCAGAAGCATTTTTAAACTTCAGCGTAATTCTGAGAACAATGGAAGGGTTCAGAAGCATTTTTAAACTTCAGCAGAATTCCGAAAACAACGCAGGAGTTGCAATGCATTTTTAAACGTCAGCAGAATTCCGAGAAAAATGGAAGAGTTCCGAAGCATTTTTAAATGTCAGCAGAATTTCGAGAACAATGGAAGAGTTCCAAAGCATTTTTAAACTTCAGTGGAATTCTGAGAACAATGGAAGAGTTCTGTAGCATTTTTAAACTTTAGCTGAATTCCGAGAACAATGGATGAGTTCCGAAGCATTTTTAAACATCAGCAGAATTCCGGGAACAATGGAAGAGTTCTGAAGCATTTTTAAATGTCAGCAGAATTCCGAGAACAATGGAAGAGTTCAGAAGCATTTTTAAACATCAGCAGAATTCTGGGAACAATGGAAGAGTTCCCAAGCATTTTTAAACTTCAGAAGAATTCCAGGAACAATGGAAGAGTTCCAAAGCATTTTTAAACTTCAGAAGAATTCCAGGAACAATGGAAGAGTTCCGAAGCATTTTTAAACTTCGGCGGATTTCCGAGAACAATGGAAGTGTTCCGAAGTATTTTTAAACTCCAGCGGGATTCCGAGAACAATGGAAGAGTTCCGAAGCATTTTTAAACGTCAGCAGAATACCGATAAAAATGGAAGAGTTCCGAAGCATTTTTAAATGTCAGCAGAATTTCGAGAACAATGGAAGAGTTCCGAAGCATTTTTAAACTTCAGTGGAATTCTGAGAACAATGGAAGAGTTCCGTAGCATTTTTAAACTTCAGAAGAATTCCAGGAACAATGGAAGAGTTCCGAAGCATTTTCAAACGTCAGCAGAATTCCTTGAACAATGAAAGAGTTCGGAAGCATTTTTAAACATCAGCAGTATTCCGGGAACAATGGAACAGTTCCGAAAAATTTTTAAACGTCAGTGGAATTCCTTGAACAATGAAAGAGATCAGAAGCATTTTTAAACTTCAAGAGAATTCCGGGAACAATGGAAGAGTTCCGAAGCATTTTTAAATGTCAGCAGAATTCCGAGAACAATGGAAGAGTTCCGAAGCATTTTTAAACATCAGCAGAATTCTGGGAACAATGGAAGAGTTCCGAAGCATTTTTAAACTTTAGCGGAATTCCGAGAACAATGGATGAGTTCGGAAGCATTTTTAAACGTCAGCAGAATTCCGGGAACAATGGAACAGTTCCGAAGAATTTTTAAACGTCAGTGGAATTCCTTGAACAATGAAAGAGATCAGAAGCATTTTTAAACTTCAAAAGAATTCCGGGAACAATGGAAGAGTTCCGAAGCATTTTTAAATGTCAGCAGAATTCCGAGAACAATGGAAGAGTTCCGAAGCATTTTTAAACATCAGCAGAATTCTGGGAACAATGGAAGAGTTCCGAAGCATTTTTAAACTTCGGCGGATTTCCAATAACAATGGAAGTGTTCCGAAGTATTTTTAAACGCCAGCGTAATTCCGAGAACAGTGGAAGAGTTCCAAAGGATTATTAAATGTCAGCTGAATTCTGAGAACAATGGAAGAGTTCCGAAGGATTTTTAAACGTCAGCGGAATTCCTTGAACAATGAAAGAGATCGGAAGCATTTTTAAACGTCAGCAGAATTTCGGGAACAATGGATGAGTTCCGAAGCATTTTTAAACGTCTGCAGAATTCCGAGAACAATGGAAGAATTCCGAAGCATTTTTAAACGTCAGCGGAATTCCGAGAACAATGGAAGAGTTCCGAAGAATTTTTAATTGTCAGCGAATTTCGAGAACCATGGAAGAGTTCCGAAGCATTTTTAAACGTCAGCGGAATTCCGAGAACAATGGAAGAGTTCCGAAGGATTTTTAAATGTCAGCAGAATTCCCAGAACAATGGAAGAGTTCCGAAGGATTTTTAAACGTCAGCGGAATTCCGAGAACAATGGAAGAGTTCAGAAGCATTTTTAAACTCTGGCGGATTTCCGAGAACAATGGAAGTGTTCAGAAGCATTTTTAAACTTCAGCGTAATTCTGAGAACAATGGAAGAGTTCCGAAGCATTTTTAAACGTTTGCAGAATTCCGAGAAAAATGGAAGAGTTCCGAAGCATTTTTAAATGTCAGCAGAATTTCGAGAACAATGGAAGAGTGCCGAAGCATTTTTAAACTTCAGTGGAATTCTGAGAACAATGGAAGAGTTCCGTAGCATTTTTAAACTTCAGAAGAATTCCAGGAACAATGGAAGAGTTCCGAAGCATTTTCAAACGTCAGCAGAATTCCTTGAACAATGAAAGAGTTCGGAAGCATTTTTAAACGTCAGTGGAATTCCTTGAACAATGAAAGAGATCAGAAGCATTTTTAAACTTCAAAAGAATTCCGGGAACAATGGAAGAGTTCCGAAACATTTTTAAATGTCAGCAGAATTCCGAGAACAATGGAAGAGTTCCGAAGCATTTTTAAACATCAGCAGAATTCTGGGAACAATGGAAGAGTTCCGAAACATTTTTAAACTTTAGCGGAATTCCGAGAACAATGGATGAGTTCGGAAGCATTTTTAAACGTCAGCAGAATTCCGGGAACAATGGAACAGTTCCGAAGAATTTTTAAACGTCAGTGGAATTCCTTGAACAATGAGAGAGATCAGAAGCATTTTTAAACTTCAAAAGAATTCCGGGAACAATGGAAGAGTTCCGAAGCATTTTTAAATGTCAGCAGAATTCCGAGAACAATGGAAGAGTTCCGAAGCATTTTTAAACATCAGCAGAATTCTGGGAACAATGGAAGAGTTCCGAAGCATTTTTAAACTTCGGCGGATTTCCAATAACAATGGAAGTGTTCCGAAGTATTTTTAAACGCCAGCGTAATTCCGAGAACAGTGGAAGAGTTCCGAAGGATTATTAACTGTCAGCTGAATTCTGAGAACAATGGAAGAGTTCCGAAGCATTTTTAAACGTCAGCGGAATTTCTTGAACAATGAAAGAGATCGGAAGCATTTTTAAACGTCAGCAGAATTTCGGGAACAATGGAAGAGTTCCGAAGCATTTTTAAACGTCTGCAGAATTCCGAGAACAATGGAAGAATTCCGAAGCATTTTTAAACGTCAGCGGAATTCCGAGAACAATGGAAGAGTTCCGAAGAATTTTTAATTGTCAGCGAATTTCGAGAACCATGGAAGAGTTCCGAAGGATTTTTAAACATCAGCGGAATTCCGTGAACATTTTAAGAGTTCCGAAGCATTTTTAAACTTCAGTGGAATTCTGAGAACAATGGAAGAGTTATGTAGCATTTTTAAACTTCAGAAGAATTCCAGTAACAATGGAAGAGTTTCAAAGCAATTTTAAACTTCAGCAGAATTCCGAGAACAATGGAAGAGTTCTGAAGCATTTTTAAACATCAGCAGAATTTTCAGAATAATGGAAGAGTTCCGAAGCATTTTTAAACGTCTGCAGAATTCCGAGAAAAATGGAACAGTTCAGAAGCATTTTTAAACTCCGGCGAATTTCCGAGAACAATGGAAGTGTTCAGAAGCATTTTTAAACTTCAGTGTAATTCTGAGAACAATGGAAGGGTTCAGAAGCATTTTTAAACTTCAGCAGAATTCCGAAAACAATGCTAGAGTTGCAATGCATTTTTAAACGTCAGCAGAATTCCGAGAAAAATGGAAGAGTTCCGAAGCATTTTTAAATGTCAGCAGAATTTCGAGAACAATGGAAGAGTTCCGAAGCATTTTTAAACTTCACTGGAATTCTGAGAACAATGGAAGAGTTCCGTAGCATTTTTAAACTTCAGAAGAATTCCAGGAACAATGGAAGAGTTCCGAAGCATTTTCAAATGTCAGCAGAATTCCTTGAACAATGAAAGAGTTCCGAAGCATTTTTAAACGTCAGCAGTATTCCGGGAACAATGGAACAGTTCCGAAGAATTTTTAAACGTCAGTGGAATTCCTTGAACAATGAAAGAGATCAGAAGCATTTTTAAACTTCAAAAGAATTCCGGAAACAATGGAAGAGTTCCGAAGCATTTTTAAATGTCAGCAGAATCCCGAGAACAATGGAAGAGTTCCGAAGCATTTTTAAACATCAGCAGAATTCTGGGAACAATGGAAGAGTTCCGAAGCATTTTTAAACTTTAGCGGAATTCCGAGAACAATGGATGAGTTCCGAAGCATTTTTAAACATCAGCAGAATTCCGGGAACAATGGAAGAGTTCCGAAGCATTTTTAAACTTCAGCGGCATTCCGAGAACAATGGATCAGTTCCGAAGCGTTTTTAAACATCAGCAGAATTCCGGGAACAATGGAAGAGTTCCAAAGCATTTTTAAACTTCAGAAGAATTCCAGGAACAATGGAAGAGTTCCAAAGCATTTTTAAACTTCAGAAGAATTCCAGGAACAATGGAAGAGTTCCGAAGCATTTTTAAACTTCGGCGGATTTCCGATAACAATGGAAGTCTTCCGAAGTATTTTTAAACGCCAGCGTAATTCCGAGAACAGTGGAAGAGTTCCGAAGGATTATTAAATGTCAGCTGAATTCTGAGAACAATGGAAGAGTTCCGAAGCATTTTTAAACGTCAGCGGAATTCCTTGAACAATGAAAGAGATCGGAAGCATTTTTAAACGTCAGCAGAATTTCGGGAACAATGGAAGAGTTCCGAAGCATTTTTAAACGTCTGCAGAATTCCGAGAACAATGGAAGAATTCCGAAGCATTTTTAAACGTCAGCGGAATTCCGAGAACAATGGAAGAGTTCCGAAGAATTTTTAAATGTCAGCAAATTTCGAGAACCATGGAAGAGTTCCGAAGGATTTTTAAACATCAGCGGAATTCCGTGAACATTTTAAGAGTTCCGAAGCATTTTTAAACTTCAGTGGTATTCTGAGAACAATGGAAGAGTTATGTAGCATTTTTAAACTTCAGAAGAATTCCAGTAACAATGGAAGAGTTTCAAAGCAATTTTAAACTTCAGCAGAATTCCGAGAACAATGGAACAGTTCTGAAGCATTTTTAAACATCAGCAGAATTTCCAGAATAATGGAAGAGTTCCGAAGCATTTTTAAACGTCTGCAGAATTCCGAGAACAATGGAACAGTTCAGAAGCATTTTTAAACTCCGGCGGATTTCCGAGAACAATGCAAGTGTTCAGAAGCATTTTTAAACGTTTGCAGAATTCCGAGAAAAATGGAAGAGTTCCGAAGCATTTTTAAATGTCAGCAGAATTTCGAGAACAATGGAAGAGTGCCGAAGCATTTTTAAACTTCAGTGGAATTCTGAGAACAATGGAAGAGTTCCGTAGCATTTTTAAACTTCAGAAGAATTCCAGGAACAATGGAAGAGTTCCGAAGCATTTTCAAACGTCAGCAGAATTCCTTGAACAATGAAAGAGTTCGGAAGCATTTTTAAACGTCAGTGGAATTCCTTGAACAATGAAAGAGATCAGAAGCATTTTTAAACTTCAAAAGAATTCCGGGAACAATGGAAGAGTTCCGAAGCATTTTTAAATGTCAGCAGAATTCCGAGAACAATGGAAGAGTTCCGAAGCATTTTTAAACATCAGCAGAATTCTGGGAACAATGGAAGAGTTCCGAAGCATTTTTAAATTTTAGCGGAATTCCGAGAACAATGGATGAGTTCGGAAGCATTTTTAAACGTCAGCAGAATTCCGGGAACAATGGAACAGTTCCGAAGAATTTTTAAACGTCAGTGGAATCCCTTGAACAATGAGAGAGATCAGAAGCATTTTTAAACTTCAAAAGAATTCCGGGAACAATGGAAGAGTTCCGAAGCATTTTTAAATGTCAGCAGAATTCCGAGAACAATGGAAGAGTTCCGAAGCATTTTTAAACATCAGCAGAATTCTGGGAACAATGGAAGAGTTCCGAAGCATTTTTAAACTTCGGCGGATTTCCAATAACAATGGAAGTGTTCCGAAGTATTTTTAAACGCCAGCGTAATTCCGAGAACAGTGGAAGAGTTCCGAAGGATTATTAAATGTCAGCTGAATTCTGAGAACAATGGAAGAGTTCCGAAGCATTTTTAAACGTCAGCGGAATTCCTTGAACAATGAAAGAGATCGGAAGCATTTTTAAACGTCAGCAGAATTTCGGGAACAATGGAAGAGTTCCGAAGCATTTTTAAACGTCTGCAGAATTCCGAGAACAATGGAAGAATTCCGAAGCATTTTTAAACGTCAGCGGAATTCCGAGAACAATGGAAGAGTTCCGAAGAATTTTTAATTGTCAGCGAATTTCGAGAACCATGGAAGAGTTCCGAAGGATTTTTAAACATCAGCGAAATTCCGTGAACATTTTAAGAGTTCCGAAGCATTTTTAAACTTCAGTGGAATTCTGAGAACAATGGAAGAGTTATGTAGCATTTTTAAACTTCAGAAGAATTCCAGTAACAATGGAAGAGTTTCAAAGCAATTTTAAACTTCAGCAGAATTCCGAGAACAATGGAAGAGTTCTGAAGCATTTTTAAACATCAGCAGAATTTTCAGAATAATGGAAGAGTTCCGAAGCATTTTTAAACGTCTGCAGAATTCCGAGAAAAATGGAACAGTTCAGAAGCATTTTTAAACTCCGGCGAATTTCCGAGAACAATGCAAGTGTTCAGAAGCATTTTTAAACTTCAGTGTAATTCTGAGAACAATGGAAGGGTTCAGAAGCATTTTTAAACTTCAGCAGAATTCCGAAAACAATGCTAGAGTTGCAATGCATTTTTAAACGTCAGCAGAATTCCGAGAAAAATGGAAGAGTTCCGAAGCATTTTTAAATGTCAGCAGAATTTCGAGAACAATGGAAGAGTTCCGAAGCATTTTTAAACTTCACTGGAATTCTGAGAACAATGGAAGAGTTCCGTAGCATTTTTAAACTTCAGAAGAATTCCAGGAACAATGGAAGAGTTCCGAAGCATTTTCAAATGTCAGCAGAATTCCTTGAACAATGAAAGAGTTCCGAAGCATTTTTAAACGTCAGCAGTATTCCGGGAACAATGGAACAGTTCTGAAGAATTTTTAAACGTCAGTGGAATTCCTTGAACAATGAAAGAGATCAGAAGCATTTTTAAACTTCAAAAGAATTCCGGAAACAATGGAAGAGTTCCGAAGCATTTTTAAATGTCAGCAGAATCCCGAGAACAATGGAAGAGTTCCGAAGCATTTTTAAACATCAGCAGAATTCTGGGAACAATGGAAGAGTTCCGAAGCATTTTTAAACTTTAGCGGAATTCCGAGAACAATGGATGAGTTCCGAAGCATTTTTAAACATCAGCAGAATTCCGGGAACAATGGAAGAGTTCCGAAGCATTTTTAAACGTCTGCAGAATTCCGAGAACAATGGAAGAATTCCGAAGCATTTTTAAACGTCAGCGGAATTCCGAGAACAATGGAAGAGTTCCGAAGAATTTTTAATTGTCAGCGAATTTCGAGAACCATGGAAGAGTTCCGAAGCATTTTTAAACGTCAGCGGAATTCCGAGAACAATGGAAGAGTTCCGAAGGATTTTTAAATGTCAGCAGAATTCCCAGAACAATGGAAGAGTTCCGAAGGATTTTTAAACGTCAGCGGAATTCCGAGAACAATGGAAGAGTTCAGAAGCATTTTTAAACTCTGGCGGATTTCCGAGAACAATGGAAGTGTTCAGAAGCATTTTTAAACTTCAGCGTAATTCTGAGAACAATGGAAGAGTTCCGAAGCATTTTTAAACGTTTGCAGAATTCCGAGAAAAATGGAAGAGTTCCGAAGCATTTTTAAATGTCAGCAGAATTTCGAGAACAATGGAAGAGTGCCGAAGCATTTTTAAACTTCAGTGGAATTCTGAGAACAATGGAAGAGTTCCGTAGCATTTTTAAACTTCAGAAGAATTCCAGGAACAATGGAAGAGTTCCGAAGCATTTTCAAACGTCAGCAGAATTCCTTGAACAATGAAAGAGTTCGGAAGCATTTTTAAACGTCAGTGGAATTCCTTGAACAATGAAAGAGATCAGAAGCATTTTTAAACTTCAAAAGAATTCCGGGAACAATGGAAGAGTTCCGAAACATTTTTAAATGTCAGCAGAATTCCGAGAACAATGGAAGAGTTCCGAAGCATTTTTAAACATCAGCAGAATTCTGGGAACAATGGAAGAGTTCCGAAGCATTTTTAAACGTCAGCAGAATTCCGGGAACAATGGAACAGTTCCGAAGCATTTTTAAACTTCGGCGGATTTCCAATAACAATGGAAGTGTTCCGAAGTATTTTTAAACGCCAGCGTAATTCCGAGAACAGTGGAAGAGTTCCGAAGGATTATTAAATGTCAGCTGAATTCTGAGAACAATGGAAGAGTTCCGAAGCATTTTTAAACGTCAGCGGAATTCCTTGAACAATGAAAGAGATCGGAAGCATTTTTAAACGTCAGCAGAATTTCGGGAACAATGGAAGAGTTCCGAAGCATTTTTAAACGTCTGCAGAATTCCGAGAACAATGGAAGAATTCCGAAGCATTTTTAAACGTCAGCGGAATTCCGAGAACAATGGAAGAGTTCCGAAGAATTTTTAATTGTCAGCGAATTTCGAGAACCATGGAAGAGTTCCGAAGGATTTTTAAACATCAGCGAAATTCCGTGAACATTTTAAGAGTTCCGAAGCATTTTTAAACTTCAGTGGAATTCTGAGAACAATGGAAGAGTTATGTAGCATTTTTAAACTTCAGAAGAATTCCAGTAACAATGGAAGAGTTTCAAAGCAATTTTAAACTTCAGCAGAATTCCGAGAACAATGGAAGAGTTCTGAAGCATTTTTAAACATCAGCAGAATTTTCAGAATAATGGAAGAGTTCCGAAGCATTTTTAAACGTCTGCAGAATTCCGAGAAAAATGGAACAGTTCAGAAGCATTTTTAAACTCCGGCGAATTTCCGAGAACAATGCAAGTGTTCAGAAGCATTTTTAAACTTCAGTGTAATTCTGAGAACAATGGAAGGGTTCAGAAGCATTTTTAAACTTCAGCAGAATTCCGAAAACAATGCTAGAGTTGCAATGCATTTTTAAACGTCAGCAGAATTCCGAGAAAAATGGAAGAGTTCCGAAGCATTTTTAAATGTCAGCAGAATTTCGAGAACAATGGAAGAGTTCCGAAGCATTTTTAAACTTCACTGGAATTCTGAGAACAATGGAAGAGTTCCGTAGCATTTTTAAACTTCAGAAGAATTCCAGGAACAATGGAAGAGTTCCGAAGCATTTTCAAATGTCAGCAGAATTCCTTGAACAATGAAAGAGTTCCGAAGCATTTTTAAACGTCAGCAGAATTCCGGGAACAATGGAACAGTTCTGAAGAATTTTTAAACGTCAGTGGAATTCCTTGAACAATGAAAGAGATCAGAAGCATTTTTAAACTTCAAAAGAATTCCGGAAACAATGGAAGAGTTCCGAAGCATTTTTAAATGTCAGCAGAATCCCGAGAACAATGGAAGAGTTCCGAAGCATTTTTAAACATCAGCAGAATTCTGGGAACAATGGAAGAGTTCCGAAGCATTTTTAAACTTTAGCGGAATTCCGAGAACAATGGATGAGTTCCGAAGCATTTTTAAACATCAGCAGATTTCCGGGAACAATGGAAGAGTTCCGAAGCATTTTTAAACGTCTGCAGAATTCCGAGAACAATGGAAGAATTCCGAAGCATTTTTAAACGTCAGCGGAATTCCGAGAACAATGGAAGAGTTCCGAAGAATTTTTAATTGTCAGCGAATTTCGAGAACCATGGAAGAGTTCCGAAGCATTTTTAAACGTCAGCGGAATTCCGAGAACAATGGAAGAGTTCCGAAGGATTTTTAAATGTCAGCAGAATTCCCAGAACAATGGAAGAGTTCCGAAGGATTTTTAAACGTCAGCGGAATTCCGAGAACAATGGAAGAGTTCAGAAGCATTTTTAAACTCTGGCGGATTTCCGAGAACAATGGAAGTGTTCAGAAGCATTTTTAAACTTCAGCGTAATTCTGAGAACAATGGAAGAGTTCCGAAGCATTTTTAAACGTTTGCAGAATTCCGAGAAAAATGGAAGAGTTCCGAAGCATTTTTAAATGTCAGCAGAATTTCGAGAACAATGGAAGAGTGCCGAAGCATTTTTAAACTTCAGTGGAATTCTGAGAACAATGGAAGAGTTCCGTAGCATTTTTAAACTTCAGAAGAATTCCAGGAACAATGGAAGAGTTCCGAAGCATTTTCAAACGTCAGCAGAATTCCTTGAACAATGAAAGAGTTCGGAAGCATTTTTAAACGTCAGTGGAATTCCTTGAACAATGAAAGAGATCAGAAGCATTTTTAAACTTCAAAAGAATTCCGGGAACAATGGAAGAGTTCCGAAACATTTTTAAATGTCAGCAGAATTCCGAGAACAATGGAAGAGTTCCGAAGCATTTTTAAACATCAGCAGAATTCTGGGAACAATGGAAGAGTTCCGAAGCATTTTTAAACTTTAGCGGAATTCCGAGAACAATGGATGAGTTCGGAAGCATTTTTAAACGTCAGCAGAATTCCGGGAACAATGGAACAGTTCCGAAGAATTTTTAAACGTCAGTGGAATTCCTTGAACAATGAGAGAGATCAGAAGCATTTTTAAACTTCAAAAGAATTCCGGGAACAATGGAAGAGTTCCGAAGCATTTTTAAATGTCAGCAGAATTCCGAGAACACTGGAAGAGTTCCGAAGCATTTTTAAACATCAGCAGAATTCTGGGAACAATGGAAGAGTTCCGAAGCATTTTTAAACTTCGGCGGATTTCCAATAACAATGGAAGTGTTCCGAAGTATTTTTAAACGCCAGCGTAATTCCGAGAACAGTGGAAGAGTTCCGAAGGATTATTAAATGTCAGCTGAATTCTGAGAACAATGGAAGAGTTCCGAAGCATTTTTAAACGTCAGCGGAATTTCTTGAACAATGAAAGAGATCGGAAGCATTTTTAAACGTCAGCAGAATTTCGGGAACAATGGAAGAGTTCCGAAGCATTTTTAAACGTCTGCAGAATTCCGAGAACAATGGAAGAATTCCGAAGCATTTTTAAACGTCAGCGGAATTCCGAGAACAATGGAAGAGTTCCGAAGAATTTTTAATTGTCAGCGAATTTCGAGAACCATGGAAGAGTTCCGAAGGATTTTTAAACATCAGCGGAATTCCGTGAACATTTTAAGAGTTCCGAAGCATTTATAAACTTCAGTGGAATTCTGAGAACAATGGAAGAGTTATGTAGCATTTTTAAACTTCAGAAGAATTCCAGTAACAATGGAAGAGTTTCAAAGCAATTTTAAACTTCAGCAGAATTCCGAGAACAATGGAAGAGTTCTGAAGCATTTTTAAACATCAGCAGAATTTTCAGAATAATGGAAGAGTTCCGAAGCATTTTTAAACGTCTGCAGAATTCCGAGAAAAATGGAACAGTTCAGAAGCATTTTTAAACTCCGGCGAATTTCCGAGAACAATGGAAGTGTTCAGAAGCATTTTTAAACTTCAGTGTAATTCTGAGAACAATGGAAGGGTTCAGAAGCATTTTTAAACTTCAGCAGAATTCCGAAAACAATGCTAGAGTTGCAATGCATTTTTAAACGTCAGCAGAATTCCGAGAAAAATGGAAGAGTTCCGAAGCATTTTTAAATGTCAGCAGAATTTCGAGAACAATGGAAGAGTTCCGAAGCATTTTTAAACTTCACTGGAATTCTGAGAACAATGGAAGAGTTCCGTAGCATTTTTAAACTTCAGAAGAATTCCAGGAACAATGGAAGAGTTCCGAAGCATTTTCAAATGTCAGCAGAATTCCTTGAACAATGAAAGAGTTCCGAAGCATTTTTAAACGTCAGCAGTATTCCGGGAACAATGGAACAGTTCCGAAGAATTTTTAAACGTCAGTGGAATTCCTTGAACAATGAAAGAGATCAGAAGCATTTTTAAACTTCAAAAGAATTCCGGAAACAATGGAAGAGTTCCGAAGCATTTTTAAATGTCAGCAGAATCCCGAGAACAATGGAAGAGTTCCGAAGCATTTTTAAACATCAGCAGAATTCTGGGAACAATGGAAGAGTTCCGAAGCATTTTTAAACTTTAGCGGAATTCCGAGAACAATGGATGAGTTCCGAAGCATTTTTAAACATCAGCAGAATTCCGGGAACAATGGAAGAGTTCCGAAGCATTTTTAAACTTCAGCGGCATTCCGAGAACAATGGATCAGTTCCGAAGCGTTTTTAAACATCAGCAGAATTCCGGGAACAATGGAAGAGTTCCAAAGCATTTTTAAACTTCAGAAGAATTCCAGGAACAATGGAAGAGTTCCAAAGCATTTTTAAACTTCAGAAGAATTCCAGGAACAATGGAAGAGTTCCGAAGCATTTTTAAACTTCGGCGGATTTCCGATAACAATGGAAGTCTTCCGAAGTATTTTTAAACGCCAGCGTAATTCCGAGAACAGTGGAAGAGTTCCGAAGGATTATTAAATGTCAGCTGAATTCTGAGAACAATGGAAGAGTTCCGAAGCATTTTTAAACGTCAGCGGAATTCCTTGAACAATGAAAGAGATCGGAAGCATTTTTAAACGTCAGCAGAATTTCGGGAACAATGGAAGAGTTCCGAAGCATTTTTAAACGTCTGCAGAATTCCGAGAACAATGGAAGAATTCCGAAGCATTTTTAAACGTCAGCGGAATTCCGAGAACAATGGAAGAGTTCCGAAGAATTTTTAAATGTCAGCAAATTTCGAGAACCATGGAAGAGTTCCGAAGGATTTTTAAACATCAGCGGAATTCCGTGAACATTTTAAGAGTTCCGAAGCATTTTTAAACTTCAGTGGTATTCTGAGAACAATGGAAGAGTTATGTAGCATTTTTAAACTTCAGAAGAATTCCAGTAACAATGGAAGAGTTTCAAAGCAATTTTAAACTTCAGCAGAATTCCGAGAACAATGGAACAGTTCTGAAGCATTTTTAAACATCAGCAGAATTTCCAGAATAATGGAAGCGTTCCGAAGCATTTTTAAACGTCTGCAGAATTCCGAGAACAATGGAACAGTTCAGAAGCATTTTTAAACTCCGGCGGATTTCCGAGAACAATGCAAGTGTTCAGAAGCATTTTTAAACTTCAGCGTAATTCTGAGAACAATGGAAGGGTTCAGAAGCATTTTTAAACTTCAGCAGAATTCCGAAAACAATGCAAGAGTTGCAATGCATTTTTAAACGTCAGCAGAATTCCGAGAAAAATGGAAGAGTTCCGAAGCATTTTTAAATGTCAGCAGAATTTCGAGAACAATGGAAGAGTTCCGAAGCATTTTTAAACTTCAGTGGAATTCTGAGAACAATGGAAGAGTTCCGTAGCATTTTTAAACTTCAGAAGAATTCCAGGAACAATGGAAGAGTTCCGAAGCATTTTCAAATGTCAGCAGAATTCCTTGAACAATGAAAGCGTTCCGAAGCATTTTTAAACGTCAGCAGTATTCCGGGAACAATGGAACAGTTCCGAAGAATTTTTAAACGTCAGTGGAATTCCTTGAACAATGAAAGTGATCAGAAGCATTTTTAAACTTCAAAAGAATTCCGGGAACAATGGAAGAGTTCCGAAGCATTTTTAAATGTCAGCAGAATTCCGAGAACAATGGAAGAGTTCCAAAGCATTTTTAAACATCAGCAGAATTCTGGGAACAATGGAAGAGTTCCGAAGGATTATTAAATGTCAGCTGAATTCTGAGAACAATGGAAGAGTTCCGAAGCATTTTTAAACTTCAGAAGAATTCCAGGAACAATGGAAGAGTTCCAAAGCATTTTTAAACTTCAGAAGAATTCCAGGAACAATGGAAGAGTTCCGAAGCATTTTTAAACTTCGGCGGATTTCCGAGAACAATGGAAGTGTTCCGAAGTATTTTTAAACTCCAGCGGGATTCCGAGAACAATGGAAGAGTTCCGAAGCATTTTTAAACGTCAGCAGAATACCGATAAAAATGGAAGAGTTCCGAAGCATTTTTAAATGTCAGCAGAATTTCGAGAACAATGGAAGAGTTCCGAAGCATTTTTAAACTTCAGTGGAATTCTGAGAACAATGGAAGAGTTCCGTAGCATTTTTAAACTTCAGAAGAATTCCAGGAACAATGGAAGAGTTCCGAAGCATTTTCAAACGTCAGCAGAATTCCTTGAACAATGAAAGAGTTCGGAAGCATTTTTAAACATCAGCAGTATTCCGGGAACAATGGAACAGTTCCGAAAAATTTTTAAACGTCAGTGGAATTCCTTGAACAATGAAAGAGATCAGAAGCATTTTTAAACTTCAAGAGAATTCCGGGAACAATGGAAGAGTTCCGAAGCATTTTTAAACATCAGCAGAATTCTGGGAACAATGGAAGAGTTCCGAAGCATTTTTAAACTTTAGCGGAATTCCGAGAACAATGGATGAGTTCGGAAGCATTTTTAAACGTCAGCAGAATTCCGGGAACAATGGAACAGTTCCGAAGAATTTTTAAACGTCAGTGGAATTCCTTGAACAATGAAAGAGATCAGAAGCATTTTTAAACTTCAAAAGAATTCCGGGAACAATGGAAGAGTTCCGAAGCATTTTTAAATGTCAGCAGAATTCCGAGAACAATGGAAGAGTTCCGAAGCATTTTTAAACATCAGCAGAATTCTGGGAACAATGGAAGAGTTCCGAAGCATTTTTAAACTTCGGCGGATTTCCAATAACAATGGAAGTGTTCCGAAGTATTTTTAAACGCCAGCGTAATTCCGAGAACAGTGGAAGAGTTCCGAAGGATTATTAAATGTCAGCTGAATTCTGAGAACAATGGAAGAGTTCCGAAGGATTTTTAAACGTCAGCGGAATTCCTTGAACAATGAAAGAGATCGATAGCATTTTTAAACGTCAGCAGAATTTCGGGAACAATGGAAGAGTTCCGAAGCATTTTTAAACGTCTGCAGAATTCCGAGAACAATGGAAGAATTCCGAAGCATTTTTAAACGTCAGCGGAATTCCGAGAACAATGGAAGAGTTCCGAAGAATTTTTAATTGTCAGCGAATTTCGAGAACCATGGAAGAGTTCCGAAGCATTTTTAAACGTCAGCGGAATTCCGAGAACAATGGAAGAGTTCCGAAGGATTTTTAAATGTCAGCAGAATTCCCAGAACAATGGAAGTGTTCCGAAGGATTTTTAAACGTCAGCGGAATTCCGAGAACAATGGAAGAGTTCAGAAGCATTTTTAAACTCTGGCGGATTTCCGAGAACAATGGAAGTGTTCAGAAGCATTTTTAAACTTCAGCGTAATTCTGAGAACAATGGAAGAGTTCCGAAGCATTTTTAAACGTTTGCAGAATTCCGAGAAAAATGGAAGAGTTCCGAAGCATTTTTAAATGTCAGCAGAATTTCGAGAACAATGGAAGAGTGCCGAAGCATTTTTAAACTTCAGTGGAATTCTGAGAACAATGGAAGAGTTCCGTAGCATTTTTAAACTTCAGAAGAATTCCAGGAACAATGGAAGAGTTCCGAAGCATTTTCAAACGTCAGCAGAATTCCTTGAACAATGAAAGAGTTCGGAAGCATTTTTAAACGTCAGTGGAATTCCTTGAACAATGAAAGAGATCAGAAGCATTTTTAAACTTCAAAAGAATTCCGGGAACAATGGAAGAGTTCCGAAGCATTTTTAAATGTCAGCAGAATTCCGAGAACAATGGAAGAGTTCCGAAGCATTTTTAAACATCAGCAGAATTCTGGGAACAATGGAAGAGTTCCGAAGCATTTTTAAATTTTAGCGGAATTCCGAGAACAATGGATGAGTTCGGAAGCATTTTTAAACGTCAGCAGAATTCCGGGAACAATGGAACAGTTCCGAAGAATTTTTAAACGTCAGTGGAATTCCTTGAACAATGAGAGAGATCAGAAGCATTTTTAAACTTCAAAAGAATTCCGGGAACAATGGAAGAGTTCCGAAGCATTTTTAAATGTCAGCAGAATTCCGAGAACAATGGAAGAGTTCCGAAGCATTTTTAAACATCAGCAGAATTCTGGGAACAATGGAAGAGTTCCGAAGCATTTTTAAACTTCGGCGGATTTCCAATAACAATGGAAGTGTTCCGAAGTATTTTTAAACGCCAGCGTAATTCCGAGAACAGTGGAAGAGTTCCGAAGGATTATTAAATGTCAGCTGAATTCTGAGAACAATGGAAGAGTTCCGAAGCATTTTTAAACGTCAGCGGAATTCCTTGAACAATGAAAGAGATCGGAAGCATTTTTAAACGTCAGCAGAATTTCGGGAACAATGGAAGAGTTCCGAAGCATTTTTAAACGTCTGCAGAATTCCGAGAACAATGGAAGAATTCCGAAGCATTTTTAAACGTCAGCGGAATTCCGAGAACAATGGAAGAGTTCCGAAGAATTTTTAATTGTCAGCGAATTTCGAGAACCATGGAAGAGTTCCGAAGGATTTTTAAACATCAGCGAAATTCCGTGAACATTTTAAGAGTTCCGAAGCATTTTTAAACTTCAGTGGAATTCTGAGAACAATGGAAGAGTTATGTAGCATTTTTAAACTTCAGAAGAATTCCAGTAACAATGGAAGAGTTTCAAAGCAATTTTAAACTTCAGCAGAATTCCGAGAACAATGGAAGAGTTCTGAAGCATTTTTAAACATCAGCAGAATTTTCAGAATAATGGAAGAGTTCCGAAGCATTTTTAAACGTCTGCAGAATTCCGGGAACAATGGAACAGTTCCGAAGAATTTTTAAACGTCAGTGGAATTCCTTGAACAATGAAAGAGATCAGAAGCATTTTTAAACTTCAAAAGAATTCCGGGAACAATGGAAGAGTTCCGAAGCATTTTTAAATGTCAGCTGAATTCTGAGAACAATGGAAGAGTTCCGAAGGATTTTTAAACGTCAGCGGAATTCCTTGAACAATGAAAGAGATCGGAAGCATTTTTAAACGTCAGCAGAATTTCGGGAACAATGGAAGAGTTCCGAAGCATTTTTAAACGTCTGCAGAATTCCGAGAACAATGGAAGAATTCCGAAGCATTTTTAAACGTCAGCGGAATTCCGAGAACAATGGAAGAGTTCCGAAGAATTTTTAATTGTCAGCGAATTTCGAGAACCATGGAAGAGTTCCGAAGCATTTTTAAACGTCAGCGGAATTCCGAGAACAATGGAAGAGTTCCGAAGGATTTTTAAATGTCAGCAGAATTCCCAGAACAATGGAAGAGTTCCGAAGGATTTTTAAACGTCAGCGGAATTCCGAGAACAATGGAAGAGTTCAGAAGCATTTTTAAACTCTGGCGGATTTCCGAGAACAATGGAAGTGTTCAGAAGCATTTTTAAACTTCAGCGTAATTCTGAGAACAATGGAAGAGTTCCGAAGCATTTTTAAACGTTTGCAGAATTCCGAGAAAAATGGAAGAGTTCCGAAGCATTTTTAAATGTCAGCAGAATTTCGAGAACAATGGAAGAGTGCCGAAGCATTTTTAAACTTCAGTGGAATTCTGAGAACAATGGAAGAGTTCCGTAGCATTTTTAAACTTCAGAAGAATTCCAGGAACAATGGAAGAGTTCCGAAGCATTTTCAAACGTCAGCAGAATTCCTTGAACAATGAAAGAGTTCGGAAGCATTTTTAAACGTCAGTGGAATTCCTTGAACAATGAAAGAGATCAGAAGCATTTTTAAACTTCAAAAGAATTCCGGGAACAATGGAAGAGTTCCGAAGCATTTTTAAACATCAGCAGAATTCTGGGAACAATGGAAGAGTTCCGAAGCATTTTTAAATTTTAGCGGAATTCCGAGAACAATGGATGAGTTCGGAAGCATTTTTAAACGTCAGCAGAATTCCGGGAACAATGGAACAGTTCCGAAGAATTTTTAAACGTCAGTGGAATTCCTTGAACAATGAGAGAGATCAGAAGCATTTTTAAACTTCAAAAGAATTCCGGGAACAATGGAAGAGTTCCGAAGCATTTTTAAATGTCAGCAGAATTCCGAGAACAATGGAAGAGTTCAGAAGCATTTTTAAACATCAGCAGAATTCTGGGAACAATGGAAGAGTTCCGAAGCATTTTTAAACTTCGGCGGATTTCCAATAACAATGGAAGTGTTCCGAAGTATTTTTAAACGCCAGCGTAATTCCGAGAACAGTGGAAGAGTTCCGAAGGATTATTAAATGTCAGCTGAATTCTGAGAACAATGGAAGAGTTCCGAAGCATTTTTAAACGTCAGCGGAATTCCTTGAACAATGAAAGAGATCGGAAGCATTTTTAAACGTCAGCAGAATTTCGGGAACAATGGAAGAGTTCCGAAGCATTTTTAAACGTCTGCAGAATTCCGAGAACAATGGAAGAATTCCGAAGCATTTTTAAACGTCAGCGGAATTCCGAGAACAATGGAAGAGTTCCGAAGAATTTTTAATTGTCAGCGAATTTCGAGAACCATGGAAGAGTTCCGAAGGATTTTTAAACATCAGCGAAATTCCGTGAACATTTTAAGAGTTCCGAAGCATTTTTAAACTTCAGTGGAATTCTGAGAACAATGGAAGAGTTATGTAGCATTTTTAAACTTCAGAAGAATTCCAGTAACAATGGAAGAGTTTCAAAGCAATTTTAAACTTCAGCAGAATTCCGAGAACAATGGAAGAGTTCTGAAGCATTTTTAAACATCAGCAGAATTTTCAGAATAATGGAAGAGTTCCGAAGCATTTTTAAACGTCTGCAGAATTCCGAGAAAAATGGAACAGTTCAGAAGGATTTTTAAACTCCGGCGAATTTCCGAGAACAATGCAAGTGTTCAGAAGCATTTTTAAACTTCAGTGTAATTCTGAGAACAATGGAAGGGTTCAGAAGCATTTTTAAACTTCAGCAGAATTCCGAAAACAATGCTAGAGTTGCAATGCATTTTTAAACGTCAGCAGAATTCCGAGAAAAATGGAAGAGTTCCGAAGCATTTTTAAATGTCAGCAGAATTTCGAGAACAATGGAAGAGTTCCGAAGCATTTTTAAACTTCACTGGAATTCTGAGAACAATGGAAGAGTTCCGTAGCATTTTTAAACTTCAGAAGAATTCCAGGAACAATGGAAGAGTTCCGAAGCATTTTCAAATGTCAGCAGAATTCCTTGAACAATGAAAGAGTTCCGAAGCATTTTTAAACGTCAGCAGTATTCCGGGAACAATGGAAAAGTTCCGAAGAATTTTTAAACGTCAGTGGAATTCCTTGAACAATGAAAGAGATCAGAAGCATTTTTAAACTTCAAAAGAATTCCGGAAACAATGGAAGAGTTCCGAAGCATTTTTAAATGTCAGCAGAATCCCGAGAACAATGGAAGAGTTCCGAAGCATTTTTAAACGTCAGCAGTATTCCGGGAACAATGGAACAGTTCTGAAGAATTTTTAAACGTCAGTGGAATTCCTTGAACAATGAAAGAGATCAGAAGCATTTTTAAACTTCAAAAGAATTCCGGAAACAATGGAAGAGTTCCGAAGCATTTTTAAATGTCAGCAGAATCCCGAGAACAATGGAAGAGTTCCGAAGCATTTTTAAACATCAGCAGAATTCTGGGAACAATGGAAGAGTTCCGAAGCATTTTTAAACTTTAGCGGAATTCCGAGAACAATGGATGAGTTCCGAAGCATTTTTAAACATCAGCAGAATTCCGGGAACAATGGAAGAGTTCCGAAGCATTTTTAAACTTCAGAAGAATTCCAGGAACAGTGGAAGAGTTCCAAAGCATTTTGAAACTTCAGAAGAATTCCAGGAACAATGGAAGAGTTCCGAAGCATTTTTAAACTTCAGCGGATTTCCGAGAACAATGGAAGAGTTCCGAAGCATTTTTAAACTTCAGCGGAATTCCGAGAACAATGGATGAGTTTCGAAGCATTTTTAAACATCAGCAGAATTCCGGGAACAATGGAAGAGTTCCGAAGCATTTTTAAACTTCAGAAGAATTCCAGGAACAATGGAAGAGTTCCAAAGCATTTTTAAACTTCAGAAGAATTCCAGGAACAATGGAAGAGTTCCGAAGCATTTTTAAACATCAGCAGAATTCTGGGAACAATGGAAGAGTTCCGAAGCATTTTTAAACTTTAGCGGAATTCCGAGAACAATGGATGAGTTCGGAAGCATTTTTAAACGTCAGCAGAATTCCGGGAACAATGGAACAGTTCCGAAGAATTTTTAAACGTCAGTGGAATTCCTTGAACAATGAAAGAGATCAGAAGCATTTTTAAACTTCAAAAGAATTCCGGGAACAATGGAAGAGTTCCGAAGCATTTTTAAATATCAGCAGAATTCCGAGAACAATGGAAGAGTTCCAAAGCATTTTTAAACATCAGCAGAATTCTGGGAACAATGGAAGAGTTCCGAAGCATTTTTAAACTTCAGCGGCATTCCGAGAACAATGGATCAGTTCCGAAGCGTTTTTAAACATCAGCAGAATTCCGGGAACAATGGAAGAGTTCCAAAGCATTTTTAAACTTCAGAAGAATTCCAGGAACAATGGAAGAGTTCCAAAGCATTTTTAAACTTCAGAAGAATTCCAGGAACAATGGAAGAGTTCCGAAGCATTTTTAAACTTCGGCGGATTTCCGATAACAATGGAAGTCTTCCGAAGTATTTTTAAACGCCAGCGTAATTCCGAGAACAGTGGAAGAGTTCCGAAGGATTATTAAATGTCAGCTGAATTCTGAGAACAATGGAAGAGTTCCGAAGCATTTTTAAACGTCAGCGGAATTCCTTGAACAATGAAAGAGATCGGAAGCATTTTTAAACGTCAGCAGAATTTCGGGAACAATGGAAGAGTTCCGAAGCATTTTTAAACGTCTGCAGAATTCCGAGAACAATGGAAGAATTCCGAAGCATTTTTAAACATCAGCGGAATTCCGAGAACAATGGAAGAGTTCCGAAGAATTTTTAAATGTCAGCAAATTTCGAGAACCATGGAAGAGTTCCGAAGGATTTTTAAACATCAGCGGAATTCCGTGAACATTTTAAGAGTTCCGAAGCATTTTTAAACTTCAGTGGAATTCTGAGAACAATGGAAGAGTTATGTAGCATTTTTAAACTTCAGAAGAATTCCAGTAACAATGGAAGAGTTTCAAAGCAATTTTAAACTTCAGCAGAATTCCGAGAACAATGGAACAGTTCTGAAGCATTTTTAAACATCAGCAGAATTTCCAGAATAATGGAAGAGTTCCGAAGCATTTTTAAACGTCTGCAGAATTCCGAGAACAATGGAACAGTTCAGAAGCATTTTTAAACTCCGGCGGATTTCCGAGAACAATGCAAGTGTTCAGAAGCATTTTTAAACTTCAGCGTAATTCTGAGAACAATGGAAGGGTTCAGAAGCATTTTTAAACTTCAGCAGAATTCCGAAAACAATGCAAGAGTTGCAATGCATTTTTAAACGTCAGCAGAATTCCGAGAAAAATGGAAGAGTTCCGAAGCATTTTTAAATGTCAGCAGAATTCCGAGAACAATGGAAGAGTTCCAAAGCATTTTTAAATGTCAGCAGAATTCCGAGAACAATGGAAGAGTTCCAAAGCATTTTTAAACATCAGCAGAATACTGGGAACAATGGAAGAGTTCCGAAGGATTATTAAATGTCAGCTGAATTCTGAGAACAATGGAAGAGTTCCGAAGCATTTTTAAACGTCAGCGGAATTCCTTGAACAATGAAAGAGATCGGAAGCATTTTTAAACGTCAGCAGAATTTCGGGAACAATGGAAGAGTTCCGAAGCATTTTTAAACGTCTGCAGAATTCCGAGAACAATGGAAGAATTCCGAAGCATTTTTAAACGTCAGCGGAATTCCGAGAACAATGGAAGAGTTCCGAAGAATTTTTAAATGTCAGCGAATTTCGAGAACCATGGAAGAGTTCCGAAGGATTTTTAAACATCAGCGGAATTCCGTGAACATTTTAAGAGTTCCGAAGCATTTTTAAACTTCAGTGGAATTCTGAGAACAATGGAAGAGTTATGTAGCATTTTTAAACTTCAGAAGAATTCCAGTAACAATGGAAGAGTTTCAAAGCAATTTTAAACTTCAGCAGAATTCCGAGAACAATGGAACAGTTCTGAAGCATTTTTAAACATCAGCAGAATTTCCAGAATAATGGAAGAGTTCCGAAGCATTTTTAAACGTCTGCAGAATTCCGAGAACAATGGAACAGTTCAGAAGCATTTTTAAACTCCGGCGGATTTCCGAGAACAATGCAAGTGTTCAGAAGCATTTTTAAACTTCAGCAGAATTCCGAAAACAACGCAGGAGTTGCAATGCATTTTTAAACGTCAGCAGAATTCCGAGAAAAATGGAAGAGTTCCGAAGCATTTTTAAATGTCAGCAGAATTTCGAGAACAATGGAAGAGTTCCAAAGCATTTTTAAACTTCAGTGGAATTCTGAGAACAATGGAAGAGTTCCGTAGCATTTTTAAACTTCAGAAGAATTCCAGGAACAATGGAAGAGTTCTGAAGCATTTTCAAACGTCAGCAGAATTCCTTGAACAATGAAAGAGTTCGGAAGCATTTTTAAACGTCAGCAGTATTCCGGGAACAATGGAACAGTTCCGAAGAATTTTTAAACGTCAGTGAAATTCCTTGAACAATGAAAGAGATCAGAAGCATTTTTAAACTTCAAAAGAATTCCGGGAACAATGGAAGAGTTCCGAAGCATTTTTAAATGTCAGCAGAATCCCGAGAACAGTGGAAGAGTTCCGAAGCATTTTTAAACATCAGCAGAATTCTGGGAACAATGGAAGAGTTCCGAAGCATTTTTAAACTTTAGCGGAATTCCGAGAACAATGGATGAGTTCCGAAGCATTTTTAAACATCAGCAGAATTCCGGGAACAATGGAAGAGTTCCGAAGCATTTTTAAACTTCAGAAGAATTCCAGGAACAATGGAAGAGTTCCAAAGCATTTTGAAACTTCAGAAGAATTCCAGGAACAATGGAAGAGTTCCGAAGCATTTTTAAACTTCAGCGGATTTCCGAGAACAATGGAAGAGTTCCGAAGCATTTTTAAACTTCAGCGGAATTCCGAGAACAATGGATGAGTTTCGAAGCATTTTTAAACATCAGCAGAAATCCGGGAACAATGGAAGAGTTCCGAAGCATTTTTAAACTTCAGCGGATTTCCGAGAACAATGGAAGTGTTCCGAAGTATTTTTAAACGCCAGCGGGATTTCGAGAACAATGGAAGAGTTCTGAAGCATTTTTAAACTTCAGCGGAATTCCGAGAACAATGGAATAGTTCCAAAGCATTTTTAAACTTCAGAAGAATTCCAGGAAAAATGGAAGAGTTCCGAAGCATTTTTAAACTTCGGCGGATTTCCGAGAACAATGGAAGTGTTCCGAAGTATTTTTAAACTCCAGCGGGATTCCGAGAACAATGGAAGAGTTCCGAAGCATTTTTAAACGTCTGCAGAATTCCGAGAACAATGGAAGAATTCCGAAGCATTTTTAAACGTCAGCGGAATTCCAAGAACAATGGAAGAGTTCGGAAGAATTTTTAAATGTCAGCGAATTTCGAGAACCATGGAAGAGTTCTGAAGGATTTTTAAACATCAGCGGAATTCCGTGAACATTGGAAGAGTTCCGAAGCATTTTTAAACTTCAGTGGAATTCTGAGAATAATGGAAGAGTTATGTAGCATTTTTAAACTTCAGAAGAATTCCAGTAACAATGGAAGAGTTTCAAAGCAATTTTAAACTTCAGCAGAATTCCGAGAACAATGGAAGAGTTCTGAAGCATTTTTAAACATCAGCAGAATTTCCAGAATAATGGAAGAGTTCCGAAGCATTTTTAAACGTCTGCAGAATTCCGAGAACAATGGAAAAGTTCCGAAGGATTTTTAAATGTCAGCAGAATTCCCAGAACAATGGAGAGTTCCAAAGGATTTTTAAACGTCAGCGGAATTCCGAGAACAATGGAAGAGTTCAGAAGCATTTTTAAACTCCGGCGGATTTCCGAGAACAATGGAAGTGTTCAGAAGCATTTTTAAACTTCAGCGTAATTCTGAGAACAATGGAAGGGTTCAGAAGCATTTTTAAACTTCAGCAGAATTCCGAAAACAACGCAGGAGTTGCAATGCATTTTTAAACGTCAGCAGAATTCCGAGAAAAATGGAAGAGTTCCGAAGCATTTTTAAATGTCAGCAGAATTTCGAGAACAATGGAAGAGTTCCAAAGCATTTTTAAACTTCAGTGGAATTCTGAGAACAATGGAAGAGTTCCGTAGCATTTTTAAACTTCAGAAGAATTCCAGGAACAATGGAAGAGTTCTGAAGCATTTTCAAACGTCAGCAGAATTCCTTGAACAATGAAAGAGTTCGGAAGCATTTTTACATGTCAGCAGAATTCCGAGAACAATGGAAGAGTACCGAAGCATTTTTAAACATCAGCAGAATTCTGGGAACAATGGAAGAGTTCCGAAGCATTTTTAAACTTTAGCGGAATTCCGAGAACAATGGATGAGTTCCGAAGCATTTTTAAACATCAGCAGAATTCCGGGAACAATGTAAGAGTTCTGAAGCATTTTTAAATGTCAGCAGAATTCTGAGAACAATGGAAGAGTTCCGAAGCATTTTTAAACATCAGCAGAATTCTGGGAACAATGGAAGAGTTCCGAAGCATTTTTAAACTTCAGCGGAATTCCGAGAACAATGGATGAGTTTCGAAGCATTTTTAAACATCAGCAGAATTCCGGGAACAATGGAAGAGTTCCGAAGCATTTTTAAACTTCAGAAGAATTCCAGGAACAATGGAAGAGTTCCAAAGCATTTTTAAACTTCAACGAACTCCAGGAACAATGGAAGAGTTCCAAAGCATTTTGAAACTTCAGAAGAATTCCAGGAACAATGGAAGAGTTCCGAAGCATTTTTAAACTTCAGCGGATTTCCGAGAACAATGGAAGTGTTCCGAAGTATTTTTAAACGCCAGCGGGATTTCGAGAACAATGGAAGAGTTCCGAAGCATTTTTAAACTTCAGCGGAATTCCGAGAACAATGGATGAGTTTCGAAGCATTTTTAAACATCAGCAGAATTCCGGGAACAATGGAAGAGTTCCGAAGCATTTTTAAACTTCAGAAGAATTCCAGGAACAATGGAAGAGTTCCAAAGCATTTTTAAACTTCAGAAGAATTCCAGGAACAATGTAAGAGTTCCGAAGCATTTTTAAACTTCGGCGGATTTCCGAGAACAATGGAAGTGTTCCGAAGCATTTTTAAACGTCTGCAGAATTCCGAGAACAATGGAAGAGTTCCGAAGGATTTTTAAATGTCAGCAGAATTCCCAGAACAATGGAGAGTTCCAAAGGATTTTTAAACGTCAGCGGAATTCCGAGAACAATGGAAGAGTTCAGAAGCATTTTTAAACTCCGGCGGATTTCCGAGAACAATGGAAGTGTTCAGAAGCATTTTTAAACTTCAGCGTAATTCTGAGAACAATGGAAGGGTTCAGAAGCATTTTTAAACTTCAGCAGAATTCCGAAAACAACGCAGGAGTTGCAATGCATTTTTAAACGTCAGCAGAATTCCGAGAAAAATGGAAGAGTTCCGAAGCATTTTTAAATGTCAGCAGAATTTCGAGAACAATGGAAGAGTTCCAAAGCATTTTTAAACTTCAGTGGAATTCTGAGAACAATGGAAGAGTTCCGTAGCATTTTTAAACTTCAGAAGAATTCCAGGAACAATGGAAGAGTTCCGAAGCATTTTCAAACGTCAGCAGAATTCCTTGAACAATGAAAGAGTTCGGAAGCATTTTTAAACGTCAGCAGTATTCCGGGAACAATGGAACAGTTCCGAAGAATTTTTAAACGTCAGTGGAATTCCTTGAACAATGAAAGAGATCAGAAGCATTTTTAAACTTCAAAAGAATTCCGGGAACAATGGAAGAGTTCCGAAGCATTTTTAAATGTCAGCAGAATTCCGAGAACAATGGAAGAGTACCGAAGCATTTTTAAACATCAGCAGAATTCTGGGAACAATGGAAGAGTTCCGAAGCATTTTTAAACTTTAGCGGAATTCCGAGAACAATGGATGAGTTCCGAAGCATTTTTAAACATCAGCAGAATTCCGGGAACAATGTAAGAGTTCTGAAGCATTTTTAAATGTCAGCAGAATTCTGAGAACAATGGAAGAGTTCCGAAGCATTTTTAAACATCAGCAGAATTCTGGGAACAATGGAAGAGTTCCGAAGCATTTTTAAACTTCAGCGGAATTCCGAGAACAATGGATGAGTTTCGAAGCATTTTTAAACATCAGCAGAATTCCGGGAACAATGGAAGAGTTCCGAAGCATTTTTAAACTTCAGAAGAATTCCAGGAACAATGGAAGAGTTCCAAAGCATTTTTAAACTTCAACGAATTCCAGGAACAATGGAAGAGTTCCAAAGCATTTTGAAACTTCAGAAGAATTCCAGGAACAATGGAAGAGTTCCGAAGCATTTTTAAACTTCAGCGGATTTCCGAGAACAATGGAAGTGTTCCGAAGTATTTTTAA
This sequence comes from Phyllobates terribilis, assembly GCF_046119375.1. Lineage (NCBI taxonomy): Eukaryota > Metazoa > Chordata > Amphibia > Anura > Dendrobatidae > Phyllobates > Phyllobates terribilis. The sequence goes on from NW_027362762.1 coordinate 554,391,714, forward strand.
ACGCCAGCGGGATTTCGAGAACAATGGAAGAGTTCCGAAGCATTTTTAAACTTCAGCGGAATTCCGAGAACAATGGATGAGTTTCGAAGCATTTTTAAACATCAGCAGAATTCCGGGAACAATGGAAGAGTTCCGAAGCATTTTTAAACTTCAGAAGAATTCCAGGAACAATGGAAGAGTTCCAAAGCATTTTTAAACTTCAGAAGAATTCCAGGAACAATGTAAGAGTTCCGAAGCATTTTTAAACTTCGGCGGATTTCCGAGAACAATGGAAGTGTTCCGAAGTATTTTTAAACTCCAGCGGGATTCCGAGAACAATGGAAGAGTTCCGAAGCATTTTTAAACGTCTGCAGAATTCCGAGAACAATGGAAGAATTCCGAAGCATTTTTAAACGTCAGCGGAATTCCAAGAACAATGGAAGAGTTCGGAAGAATTTTTAAATGTCAGCGAATTTCGAGAACCATGGAAGAGTTCTGAAGGATTTTTAAACATCAGCGGAATTCCGTGAACATTGGAAGAGTTCCGAAGCATTTTTAAACTTCAGTGGAATTCTGAGAACAATGGAAGAGTTATGTAGCATTTTTAAACTTCAGAAGAATTCCAGTAACAATGGAAGAGTTTCAAAGCAATTTTAAATTTCAGCAGAATTCCGAGAACAATGGAAGAGTTCTGAAGCATTTTTAAACATCAGCAGAATTTCCAGAATAATGGAAGAGTTCCGAAGCATTTTTAAACGTCTGCAGAATTCCGAGAACAATGGAAGAGTTCCAAAGGATTTTTAAATGTCAGCAGAATTCCCAGAACAATGGAGAGTTCCAAAGGATTTTTAAACGTCAGCGGAATTCCGAGAACAATGGAAGAGTTCAGAAGCATTTTTAAACTCCGGTGGATTTCCGAGAACAATGGAAGTGTTCAGAAGCATTTTTAAACTTCAGCGTAATTCTGAGAACAATGGAAGGGTTCAGAAGCATTTTTAAACTTCAGCAGAATTCCGAAAACAACGCAGGAGTTGCAATGCATTTTTAAACGTCAGCAGAATTCCGAGAAAAATGGAAGAGTTCCGAAGCATTTTTAAATGTCAGCAGAATTTCGAGAACAATGGAAGAGTTCCAAAGCATTTTTAAACTTCAGTGGAATTCTGAGAACAATGGAAGAGTTCCGTAGCATTTTTAAACTTCAGAAGAATTCCAGGAACAATGGAAGAGTTCCGAAGCATTTTCAAACGTCAGCAGAATTCCTTGAACAATGAAAGAGTTCGGAAGCATTTTTAAACGTCAGCAGTATTCCGGGAACAATGGAACAGTTCCGAAGAATTTTTAAACGTCAGTGGAATTCCTTGAACAATGAAAGAGATCAGAAGCATTTTTAAACTTCAAAAGAATTCCGGGAACAATGGAAGAGTTCCGAAGCATTTTTAAATGTCAGCAGAATTCCGAGAACAATGGAAGAGTACCGAAGCATTTTTAAACATCAGCAGAATTCTGGGAACAATGGAAGAGTTCCGAAGCATTTTTAAACTTTAGCGGAATTCCGAGAACAATGGATGAGTTCCGAAGCATTTTTAAACATCAGCAGAATTCCGGGAACAATGTAAGAGTTCTGAAGCATTTTTAAATGTCAGCAGAATTCTGAGAACAATGGAAGAGTTCCAAAGCATTTTTAAACATCAGCAGAATTCTGGGAACAATGGAAGAGTTCCGAAGCATTTTTAAACTTCAGCGGAATTCCGAGAACAATGGATGAGTTTCGAAGCATTTTTAAACATCAGCAGAATTCCGGGAACAATGGAAGAGTTCCGAAGCATTTTTAAACTTCAGAAGAATTCCAGGAACAATGGAAGAGTTCCAAAGCATTTTTAAACTTCAACGAATTCCAGGAACAATGGAAGAGTTCCAAAGCATTTTGAAACTTCAGAAGAATTCCAGGAACAATGGAAGAGTTCCGAAGCATTTTTAAACTTCAGCGGATTTCCGAGAACAATGGAAGTGTTCCGAAGTATTTTTAAACGCCAGCGGGATTTCGAGAACAATGGAAGAGTTCCGAAGCATTTTTAAACTTCAGCGGAATTCCGAGAACAATGGATGAGTTTCGAAGCATTTTTAAACATCAGCAGAATTCCGGGAACAATGGAAGAGTTCCGAAGCATTTTTAAACTTCAGAAGAATTCCAGGAACAATGGAAGAGTTCCAAAGCATTTTTAAACTTCAGAAGAATTCCAGGAACAATGGAAGAGTTTCAAAGCAATTTTAAACTTCAGCAGAATTCCGAGAACAATGGAAGAGTTCTGAAGCATTTTTAAACATCAGCAGAATTTCCAGAATAATGGAAGAGTTCCGAAGCATTTTTAAACGTCTGCAGAATTCCGAGAACAATGGAAGAGTTCCAAAGGATTTTTAAATGTCAGCAGAATTCCCAGAACAATGGAGAGTTCCAAAGGATTTTTAAACGTCAGCGGAATTCCGAGAACAATGGAAGAGTTCGGAAGAATTTTTAAATGTCAGCGAATTTCGAGAACCATGGAAGAGTTCTGAAGGATTTTTAAACATCAGCGGAATTCCGTGAACATTGGAAGAGTTCCGAAGCATTTTTAAACTTCAGTGGAATTCTGAGAACAATGGAAGAGTTATGTAGCATTTTTAAACTTCAGAAGAATTCCAGTAACAATGGAAGAGTTTCAAAGCAATTTTAAACTTCAGCAGAATTCCGAGAACAATGGAAGAGTTCTGAAGCATTTTTAAACATCAGCAGAATTTCCAGAATAATGGAAGAGTTCCGAAGCATTTTTAAACGTCTGCAGAATTCCGAGAACAATGGAAGAGTTCCAAAGGATTTTTAAATGTCAGCAGAATTCCCAGAACAATGGAGAGTTCCAAAGGATTTTTAAACGTCAGCGGAATTCCGAGAACAATGGAAGAGTTCAGAAGCATTTTTAAACTCCGGCGGATTTCCGAGAACAATGGAAGTGTTCAGAAGCATTTTTAAACTTCAGCGTAATTCTGAGAACAATGGAAGGGTTCAGAAGCATTTTTAAACTTCAGCAGAATTCCGAAAACAACGCAGGAGTTGCAATGCATTTTTAAACGTCAGCAGAATTCCGAGAAAAATGGAAGAGTTCCGAAGCATTTTTAAATGTCAGCAGAATTTCGAGAACAATGGAAGAGTTCCAAAGCATTTTTAAACTTCAGTGGAATTCTGAGAACAATGGAAGAGTTCCGTAGCATTTTTAAACTTCAGAAGAATTCCAGGAACAATGGAAGAGTTCCGAAGCATTTTCAAACGTCAGCAGAATTCCTTGAACAATGAAAGAGTTCGGAAGCATTTTTAAACGTCAGCAGTATTCCGGGAACAATGGAACAGTTCCGAAGAATTTTTAAACGTCAGTGGAATTCCTTGAACAATGAAAGAGATCAGAAGCATTTCTAAACTTCAAAAGAATTCCGGGAACAATGGAAGAGTTCCGAAGCATTTTTAAATGTCAGCAGAATTCCGAGAACAATGGAAGAGTACCGAAGCATTTTTAAACATCAGCAGAATTCTGGGAACAATGGAAGAGTTCCGAAGCATTTTTAAACTTTAGCGGAATTCCGAGAACAATGGATGAGTTCCGAAGCATTTTTAAACATCAGCAGAATTCCGGGAACAATGGAAGAGTTCTGAAGCATTTTTAAATGTCAGCCGAATTCCGAGAACAATGGAAGAGTTCCGAAGCATTTTTAAACATCAGCAGAATTCTGGGAACAATGGAAGAGTTCCGAAGCATTTTTAAACTTCAGCGGAATTCCGAGAACAATGGATGAGTTTCGAAGCATTTTTAAACATCAGCAGAATTCCGGGAACAATGGAAGAGTTCCGAAGCATTTTTAAACATCAGCGGAATTCCGTGAACATTGGAAGAGTTCCGAAGCATTTTTAAACTTCAGTGGAATTCTGAGAACAATGGAAGAGTTATGTAGCATTTTTAAACTTCAGAAGAATTCCAGTAACAATGGAAGAGTTTCAAAGCAATTTTAAACTTCAGCAGAATTCCGAGAACAATGGAAGAGTTCTGAAGCATTTTTAAACATCAGCAGAATTTCCAGAATAATGGAAGAGTTCCGAAGCATTTTTAAACGTCTGCAGAATTCCGAGAACAATGGAAGAGTTCCGAAGGATTTTTAAATGTCAGCAGAATTCCCAGAACAATGGAGAGTTCCAAAGGATTTTTAAACGTCAGCGGAATTCCGAGAACAATGGAAGAGTTCAGAAGCATTTTTAAACTCCGGCGGATTTCCGAGAACAATGGAAGTGTTCAGAAGCATTTTTAAACTTCAGCGTAATTCTGAGAACAATGGAAGGGTTCAGAAGCATTTTTAAACTTCAGCAGAATTCCGAAAACAACGCAGGAGTTGCAATGCATTTTTAAACGTCAGCAGAATTCCGAGAAAAATGGAAGAGTTCCGAAGCATTTTTAAATGTCAGCAGAATTTCGAGAACAATGGAAGAGTTCCAAAGCATTTTTAAACTTCAGTGGAATTCTGAGAACAATGGAAGAGTTCTGTAGCATTTTTAAACTTCAGAAGAATTCCAGGAACAATGGAAGAGTTCCGAAGCATTTTCAAACGTCAGCAGAATTCCTTGAACAATGAAAGAGTTCGGAAGCATTTTTAAACGTCAGCAGTATTCCGGGAACAATGGAACAGTTCCGAAGAATTTTTAAACGTCAGTGGAATTCCTTGAACAATGAAAGAGATCAGAAGCATTTTTAAACTTCAAAAGAATTCCGGGAACAATGGAAGAGTTCCGAAGCATTTTTAAATGTCAGCAGAATTCCGAGAACAATGGAAGAGTACCGAAACATTTTTAAACATCAGCAGAATTCTGGGAACAATGGAAGAGTTCCGAAGCATTTTTAAACTTTAGCGGAATTCCGAGAACAATGGATGAGTTCCGAAGCATTTTTAAACTTCAGCGTAATTCTGAGAACAATGGAAGGGTTCAGAAGCATTTTTAAACTTCAGCAGAATTCCGAAAACAACGCAGGAGTTGCAATGCATTTTTAAACGTCAGCAGAATTCCGAGAAAAATGGAAGAGTTCCGAAGCATTTTTAAATGTCAGCAGAATTTCGAGAACAATGGAAGAGTTCCAAAGCATTTTTAAACTTCAGTGGAATTCTGAGAACAATGGAAGAGTTCCGTAGCATTTTTAAACTTCAGAAGAATTCCAGGAACAATGGAAGAGTTCCGAAGCATTTTCAAACGTCAGCAGAATTCCTTGAACAATGAAAGAGTTCGGAAGCATTTTTAAACGTCAGCAGTATTCCGGGAACAATGGAACAGTTCCGAAGAATTTTTAAACGTCAGTGGAATTCCTTGAACAATGAAAGAGATCAGAAGCATTTTTAAACTTCAAAAGAATTCCGGGAACAATGGAAGAGTTCCGAAGCATTTTTAAATGTCAGCAGAATTCCGAGAACAATGGAAGAGTACCGAAGCATTTTTAAACATCAGCAGAATTCTGGGAACAATGGAAGAGTTCCGAAGCATTTTTAAACTTTAGCGGAATTCCGAGAACAATGGATGAGTTCCGAAGCATTTTTAAACATCAGCAGAATTTCGGGAACAATGTAAGAGTTCTGAAGCATTTTTAAATGTCAGCAGAATTCTGAGAACAATGGAAGAGTTCCGAAGCATTTTTAAACATCAGCAGAATTCTGGGAACAATGGAAGAGTTCCGAAGCATTTTTAAACTTCAGCGGAATTCCGAGAACAATGGATGAGTTTCGAAGCATTTTTAAACATCAGCAGAATTCCGGGAACAATGGAAGAGTTCCGAAGCATTTTTAAACTTCAGAAGAATTCCAGGAACAATGGAAGAGTTCCAAAGCATTTTTAAACTTCAACGAATTCCAGGAACAATGGAAGAGTTCCAAAGCATTTTGAAACTTCAGAAGAATTCCAGGAACAATGGAAGAGTTCCGAATCATTTTTAAACTTCAGCGGATTTCCGAGAACAATGGAAGTGTTCCGAAGTATTTTTAAACGCCAGCGGGATTTCGAGAACAATGGAAGAGTTCCGAAGCATTTTTAAACTTCAGCGGAATTCCGAGAACAATGGATGAGTTTCGAAGCATTTTTAAACATCAGCAGAATTCCGGGAACAATGGAAGAGTTCCGAAGCATTTTTAAACTTCAGAAGAATTCCAGGAACAATGGAAGAGTTCCAAAGCATTTTTAAACTTCAGAAGAATTCCAGGAACAATGGAAGAGTTTCAAAGCAATTTTAAACTTCAGCAGAATTCCGAGAACAATGGAAGAGTTCTGAAGCATTTTTAAACATCAGCAGAATTTCCAGAATAATGGAAGAGTTCCGAAGCATTTTTAAACGTCTGCAGAATTCCGAGAACAATGGAAGAGTTCCGAAGCATTTTTAAACTTCAGAAGAATTCCAGGAACAATGGAAGAGTTCCAAAGCATTTTTAAACTTCAGAAGAATTCCAGGAACAATGGAAGAGTTTCAAAGCAATTTTAAACTTCAGCAGAATTCCGAGAACAATGGAAGAGTTCTGAAGCATTTTTAAACATCAGCAGAATTTCCAGAATAATGGAAGAGTTCCGAAGCATTTTTAAACGTCTGCAGAATTCCGAGAACAATGGAAGAGTTCCAAAGGATTTTTAAATGTCAGCAGAATTCCCAGAACAATGGAGAGTTCCAAAGGATTTTTAAACGTCAGCGGAATTCCGAGAACAATGGAAGAGTTCGGAAGAATTTTTAAATGTCAGCGAATTTCGAGAACCATGGAAGAGTTCTGAAGGATTTTTAAACATCAGCGGAATTCCGTGAACATTGGAAGAGTTCCGAAGCATTTTTAAACTTCAGTGGAATTCTGAGAACAATGGAAGAGTTATGTAGCATTTTTAAACTTCAGAAGAATTCCAGTAACAATGGAAGAGTTTCAAAGCAATTTTAAACTTCAGCAGAATTCCGAGAACAATGGAAGAGTTCTGAAGCATTTTTAAACATCAGCAGAATTTCCAGAATAATGGAAGAGTTCCGAAGCATTTTTAAACGTCTGCAGAATTCCGAGAACAATGGAAGAGTTCCAAAGGATTTTTAAATGTCAGCAGAATTCCCAGAACAATGGAGAGTTCCAAAGGATTTTTAAACGTCAGCGGAATTCCGAGAACAATGGAAGAGTTCAGAAGCATTTTTAAACTCCGGCGGATTTCCGAGAACAATGGAAGTGTTCAGAAGCATTTTTAAACTTCAGCGTAATTCTGAGAACAATGGAAGGGTTCAGAAGCATTTTTAAACTTCAGCAGAATTCCGAAAACAACGCAGGAGTTGCAATGCATTTTTAAACGTCAGCAGAATTCCGAGAAAAATGGAAGAGTTCCGAAGCATTTTTAAATGTCAGCAGAATTTCGAGAACAATGGAAGAGTTCCAAAGCATTTTTAAACTTCAGTGGAATTCTGAGAACAATGGAAGAGTTCCGTAGCATTTTTAAACTTCAGAAGAATTCCAGGAACAATGGAAGAGTTCCGAAGCATTTTCAAACGTCAGCAGAATTCCTTGAACAATGAAAGAGTTCGGAAGCATTTTTAAACGTCAGCAGTATTCCGGGAACAATGGAACAGTTCCGAAGAATTTTTAAACGTCAGTGGAATTCCTTGAACAATGAAAGAGATCAGAAGCATTTCTAAACTTCAAAAGAATTCCGGGAACAATGGAAGAGTTCCGAAGCATTTTTAAATGTCAGCAGAATTCCGAGAACAATGGAAGAGTACCGAAGCATTTTTAAACATCAGCAGAATTCTGGGAACAATGGAAGAGTTCCGAAGCATTTTTAAACTTTAGCGGAATTCCGAGAACAATGGATGAGTTCCGAAGCATTTTTAAACATCAGCAGAATTCCGGGAACAATGGAAGAGTTCTGAAGCATTTTTAAATGTCAGCCGAATTCCGAGAACAATGGAAGAGTTCCGAAGCATTTTTAAACATCAGCAGAATTCTGGGAACAATGGAAGAGTTCCGAAGCATTTTTAAACTTCAGCGGAATTCCGAGAACAATGGATGAGTTTCGAAGCATTTTTAAACATCAGCAGAATTCCGGGAACAATGGAAGAGTTCCGAAGCATTTTTAAACATCAGCGGAATTCCGTGAACATTGGAAGAGTTCCGAAGCATTTTTAAACTTCAGTGGAATTCTGAGAACAATGGAAGAGTTATGTAGCATTTTTAAACTTCAGAAGAATTCCAGTAACAATGGAAGAGTTTCAAAGCAATTTTAAACTTCAGCAGAATTCCGAGAACAATGGAAGAGTTCTGAAGCATTTTTAAACATCAGCAGAATTTCCAGAATAATGGAAGAGTTCCGAAGCATTTTTAAACGTCTGCAGAATTCCGAGAACAATGGAAGAGTTCCGAAGGATTTTTAAATGTCAGCAGAATTCCCAGAACAATGGAGAGTTCCAAAGGATTTTTAAACGTCAGCGGAATTCCGAGAACAATGGAAGAGTTCAGAAGCATTTTTAAACTCCGGCGGATTTCCGAGAACAATGGAAGTGTTCAGAAGCATTTTTAAACTTCAGCGTAATTCTGAGAACAATGGAAGGGTTCAGAAGCATTTTTAAACTTCAGCAGAATTCCGAAAACAACGCAGGAGTTGCAATGCATTTTTAAACGTCAGCAGAATTCCGAGAAAAATGGAAGAGTTCCGAAGCATTTTTAAATGTCAGCAGAATTTCGAGAACAATGGAAGAGTTCCAAAGCATTTTTAAACTTCAGTGGAATTCTGAGAACAATGGAAGAGTTCTGTAGCATTTTTAAACTTCAGAAGAATTCCAGGAACAATGGAAGAGTTCCGAAGCATTTTCAAACGTCAGCAGAATTCCTTGAACAATGAAAGAGTTCGGAAGCATTTTTAAACGTCAGCAGTATTCCGGGAACAATGGAACAGTTCCGAAGAATTTTTAAACGTCAGTGGAATTCCTTGAACAATGAAAGAGATCAGAAGCATTTTTAAACTTCAAAAGAATTCCGGGAACAATGGAAGAGTTCCGAAGCATTTTTAAATGTCAGCAGAATTCCGAGAACAATGGAAGAGTACCGAAACATTTTTAAACATCAGCAGAATTCTGGGAACAATGGAAGAGTTCCGAAGCATTTTTAAACTTTAGCGGAATTCCGAGAACAATGGATGAGTTCCGAAGCATTTTTAAACATCAGCAGAATTCCGGGAACAATGTAAGAGTTCTGAAGCATTTTTAAATGTCAGCAGAATTCTGAGAACAATGGAAGAGTTCCGAAGCATTTTTAAACATCAGCAGAATTCTGGGAACAATGGAAGAGTTCCGAAGCATTTTTAAACTTCAGCGGAATTCCGAGAACAATGGATGAGTTTCGAAGCATTTTTAAACATCAGCAGAATTCCGGGAACAATGGAAGAGTTCCGAAGCATTTTTAAACTTCAGAAGAATTCCAGGAACAATGGAAGAGTTCCAAAGCATTTTTAAACTTCAACGAATTCCAGGAACAATGGAAGAGTTCCAAAGCATTTTGAAACTTCAGAAGAATTCCAGGAACAATGGAAGAGTTCCGAAGCATTTTTAAACTTCAGCGGATTTCCGAGAACAATGGAAGTGTTCCGAAGTATTTTTAAACGCCAGCGGGATTTCGAGAACAATGGAAGAGTTCCGAAGCATTTTTAAACTTCAGCGGAATTCCGAGAACAATGGATGAGTTTCGAAGCATTTTTAAACATCAGCAGAATTCCGGGAACAATGGAAGAGTTCCGAAGCATTTTTAAACTTCAGAAGAATTCCAGGAACAATGGAAGAGTTCCAAAGCATTTTTAAACTTCAGAAGAATTCCAGGAACAATGTAAGAGTTCCGAAGCATTTTTAAACTTCGGCGGATTTCCGAGAACAATGGAAGTGTTCCGAAGTATTTTTAAACTCCAGCGGGATTCCGAGAACAATGGAAGAGTTCCGAAGCATTTTTAAACGTCTGCAGAATTCCGAGAACAATGGAAGAATTCCGAAGCATTTTTAAACGTCAGCGGAATTCCAAGAACAATGGAAGAGTTCGGAAGAATTTTTAAATGTCAGCGAATTTCGAGAACCATGGAAGAGTTCTGAAGGATTTTTAAACATCAGCGGAATTCCGTGAACATTGGAAGAGTTCCGAAGCATTTTTAAACTTCAGTGGAATTCTGAGAACAATGGAAGAGTTATGTAGCATTTTTAAACTTCAGAAGAATTCCAGTAACAATGGAAGAGTTTCAAAGCAATTTTAAATTTCAGCAGAATTCCGAGAACAATGGAAGAGTTCTGAAGCATTTTTAAACATCAGCAGAATTTCCAGAATAATGGAAGAGTTCCGAAGCATTTTTAAACGTCTGCAGAATTCCGAGAACAATGGAAGAGTTCCAAAGGATTTTTAAATGTCAGCAGAATTCCCAGAACAATGGAGAGTTCCAAAGGATTTTTAAACGTCAGCGGAATTCCGAGAACAATGGAAGAGTTCAGAAGCATTTTTAAACTCCGGTGGATTTCCGAGAACAATGGAAGTGTTCAGAAGCATTTTTAAACTTCAGCGTAATTCTGAGAACAATGGAAGGGTTCAGAAGCATTTTTAAACTTCAGCAGAATTCCGAAAACAACGCAGGAGTTGCAATGCATTTTTAAACGTCAGCAGAATTCCGAGAAAAATGGAAGAGTTCCGAAGCATTTTTAAATGTCAGCAGAATTTCGAGAACAATGGAAGAGTTCCAAAGCATTTTTAAACTTCAGTGGAATTCTGAGAACAATGGAAGAGTTCCGTAGCATTTTTAAACTTCAGAAGAATTCCAGGAACAATGGAAGAGTTCCGAAGCATTTTCAAACGTCAGCAGAATTCCTTGAACAATGAAAGAGTTCGGAAGCATTTTTAAACGTCAGCAGTATTCCGGGAACAATGGAACAGTTCCGAAGAATTTTTAAACGTCAGTGGAATTCCTTGAACAATGAAAGAGATCAGAAGCATTTTTAAACTTCAAAAGAATTCCGGGAACAATGGAAGAGTTCCGAAGCATTTTTAAATGTCAGCAGAATTCCGAGAACAATGGAAGAGTACCGAAGCATTTTTAAACATCAGCAGAATTCTGGGAACAATGGAAGAGTTCCGAAGCATTTTTAAACTTTAGCGGAATTCCGAGAACAATGGATGAGTTCCGAAGCATTTTTAAACATCAGCAGAATTCCGGGAACAATGTAAGAGTTCTGAAGCATTTTTAAATGTCAGCAGAATTCTGAGAACAATGGAAGAGTTCCGAAGCATTTTTAAACATCAGCAGAATTCTGGGAACAATGGAAGAGTTCCGAAGCATTTTTAAACTTCAGCGGAATTCCGAGAACAATGGATGAGTTTCGAAGCATTTTTAAACATCAGCAGAATTCCGGGAACAATGGAAGAGTTCCGAAGCATTTTTAAACTTCAGAAGAATTCCAGGAACAATGGAAGAGTTCCAAAGCATTTTTAAACTTCAACGAATTCCAGGAACAATGGAAGAGTTCCAAAGCATTTTGAAACTTCAGAAGAATTCCAGGAACAATGGAAGAGTTCCGAAGCATTTTTAAACTTCAGCGGATTTCCGAGCACAATGGAAGTGTTCCGAAGTATTTTTAAACGCCAGCGGGATTTCGAGAACAATGGAAGAGTTCCGAAGCATTTTTAAACTTCAGCGGAATTCCGAGAACAATGGATGAGTTTCGAAGCATTTTTAAACATCAGCAGAATTCCGGGAACAATGGAAGAGTTCCGAAGCATTTTTAAACTTCAGAAGAATTCCAGGAACAATGGAAGAGTTCCAAAGCATTTTTAAACTTCAGAAGAATTCCAGGAACAATGGAAGAGTTTCAAAGCAATTTTAAACTTCAGCAGAATTCCGAGAACAATGGAAGAGTTCTGAAGCATTTTTAAACATCAGCAGAATTTCCAGAATAATGGAAGAGTTCCGAAGCATTTTTAAACGTCTGCAGAATTCCGAGAACAATGGAAGAGTTCCGAAGCATTTTTAAACTTCAGAAGAATTCCAGGAACAATGGAAGAGTTCCAAAGCATTTTTAAACTTCAGAAGAATTCCAGGAACAATGGAAGAGTTTCAAAGCAATTTTAAACTTCAGCAGAATTCCGAGAACAATGGAAGAGTTCTGAAGCATTTTTAAACATCAGCAGAATTTCCAGAATAATGGAAGAGTTCCGAAGCATTTTTAAACGTCTGCAGAATTCCGAGAACAATGGAAGAGTTCCAAAGGATTTTTAAATGTCAGCAGAATTCCCAGAACAATGGAGAGTTCCAAAGGATTTTTAAACGTCAGCGGAATTCCGAGAACAATGGAAGAGTTCGGAAGAATTTTTAAATGTCAGCGAATTTCGAGAACCATGGAAGAGTTCTGAAGGATTTTTAAACATCAGCGGAATTCCGTGAACATTGGAAGAGTTCCGAAGCATTTTTAAACTTCAGTGGAATTCTGAGAACAATGGAAGAGTTATGTAGCATTTTTAAACTTCAGAAGAATTCCAGTAACAATGGAAGAGTTTCAAAGCAATTTTAAACTTCAGCAGAATTCCGAGAACAATGGAAGAGTTCTGAAGCATTTTTAAACATCAGCAGAATTTCCAGAATAATGGAAGAGTTCCGAAGCATTTTTAAACGTCTGCAGAATTCCGAGAACAATGGAAGAGTTCCAAAGGATTTTTAAATGTCAGCAGAATTCCCAGAACAATGGAGAGTTCCAAAGGATTTTTAAACGTCAGCGGAATTCCGAGAACAATGGAAGAGTTCAGAAGCATTTTTAAACTCCGGCGGATTTCCGAGAACAATGGAAGTGTTCAGAAGCATTTTTAAACTTCAGCGTAATTCTGAGAACAATGGAAGGGTTCAGAAGCATTTTTAAACTTCAGCAGAATTCCGAAAACAACGCAGGAGTTGCAATGCATTTTTAAACGTCAGCAGAATTCCGAGAAAAATGGAAGAGTTCCGAAGCATTTTTAAATGTCAGCAGAATTTCGAGAACAATGGAAGAGTTCCAAAGCATTTTTAAACTTCAGTGGAATTCTGAGAACAATGGAAGAGTTCCGTAGCATTTTTAAACTTCAGAAGAATTCCAGGAACAATGGAAGAGTTCCGAAGCATTTTCAAACGTCAGCAGAATTCCTTGAACAATGAAAGAGTTCGGAAGCATTTTTAAACGTCAGCAGTATTCCGGGAACAATGGAACAGTTCCGAAGAATTTTTAAACGTCAGTGGAATTCCTTGAACAATGAAAGAGATCAGAAGCATTTCTAAACTTCAAAAGAATTCCGGGAACAATGGAAGAGTTCCGAAGCATTTTTAAATGTCAGCAGAATTCCGAGAACAATGGAAGAGTACCGAAGCATTTTTAAACATCAGCAGAATTCTGGGAACAATGGAAGAGTTCCGAAGCATTTTTAAACTTTAGCGGAATTCCGAGAACAATGGATGAGTTCCGAAGCATTTTTAAACATCAGCAGAATTCCGGGAACAATGGAAGAGTTCTGAAGCATTTTTAAATGTCAGCCGAATTCCGAGAACAATGGAAGAGTTCCGAAGCATTTTTAAACTTCAGCGGAATTCCGAGAACAATGGATGAGTTTCGAAGCATTTTTAAACATCAGCAGAATTCCGGGAACAATGGAAGAGTTCCGAAGCATTTTTAAACATCAGCGGAATTCCGTGAACATTGGAAGAGTTCCGAAGCATTTTTAAACTTCAGTGGAATTCTGAGAACAATGGAAGAGTTATGTAGCATTTTTAAACTTCAGAAGAATTCCAGTAACAATGGAAGAGTTTCAAAGCAATTTTAAACTTCAGCAGAATTCCGAGAACAATGGAAGAGTTCTGAAGCATTTTTAAACATCAGCAGAATTTCCAGAATAATGGAAGAGTTCCGAAGCATTTTTAAACGTCTGCAGAATTCCGAGAACAATGGAAGAGTTCCGAAGGATTTTTAAATGTCAGCAGAATTCCCAGAACAATGGAGAGTTCCAAAGGATTTTTAAACGTCAGCGGAATTCCGAGAACAATGGAAGAGTTCAGAAGCATTTTTAAACTCCGGCGGATTTCCGAGAACAATGGAAGTGTTCAGAAGCATTTTTAAACTTCAGCGTAATTCTGAGAACAATGGAAGGGTTCAGAAGCATTTTTAAACTTCAGCAGAATTCCGAAAACAACGCAGGAGTTGCAATGCATTTTTAAACGTCAGCAGAATTCCGAGAAAAATGGAAGAGTTCCGAAGCATTTTTAAATGTCAGCAGAATTTCGAGAACAATGGAAGAGTTCCAAAGCATTTTTAAACTTCAGTGGAATTCTGAGAACAATTTAAGAGTTCTGTAGCATTTTTAAACTTCAGAAGAATTCCAGGAACAATGGAAGAGTTCCGAAGCATTTTCAAACGTCAGCAGAATTCCTTGAACAATGAAAGAGTTCGGAAGCATTTTTAAACGTCAGCAGTATTTTGGGAACAATGGAACAGTTCCGAAGAATTTTTAAACGTCAGTGGAATTCCTTGAACAATGAAAGAGATCAGAAGCATTTTTAAACTTCAAAAGAATTCCGGGAACAATGGAAGAGTTCCGAAGCATTTTTAAATGTCAGCAGAATTCCGAGAACAATGGAAGAGTACCGAAACATTTTTAAACATCAGCAGAATTTTGGGAACAATGGAAGAGTTCCGAAGCATTTTTAAACTTTAGCTGAATTCCGAGAACAATGGATGAGTTCCGAAGCATTTTTAAACATCAGCAGAATTCCGGGAACAATGGAAGAGTTCTGAAGCATTTTTAAATGTCAGCAGAATTCCGAGAACAATGGAAGAGTTCAGAAGCATTTTTAAACTCCGGTGGATTTCCGAGAACAATGGAAGTGTTCAGAAGCATTTTTAAACTTCAGCGTAATTCTGAGAACAATGGAAGGGTTCAGAAGCATTTTTAAACTTCAGCAGAATTCCGAAAACAACGCAGGAGTTGCAATGCATTTTTAAACGTCAGCAGAATTCCGAGAAAAATGGAAGAGTTCCGAAGCATTTTTAAATGTCAGCAGAATTTCGAGAACAATGGAAGAGTTCCAAAGCATTTTTAAACTTCAGTGGAATTCTGAGAACAATGGAAGAGTTCCGTAGCATTTTTAAACTTCAGAAGAATTCCAGGAACAATGGAAGAGTTCCGAAGCATTTTCAAACGTCAGCAGAATTCCTTGAACAATGAAAGAGTTCGGAAGCATTTTTAAACGTCAGCAGTATTCCGGGAACAATGGAAGAGTTCCGAAGAATTTTTAAACGTCAGTGGAATTCCTTGAACAATGAAAGAGATCAGAAGCATTTTTAAACTTCAAAAGAATTCCGGGAACAATGGAAGAGTTCCGAAGCATTTTTAAATGTCAGCAGAATTCCGAGAACAATGGAAGAGTACCGAAGCATTTTTAAACATCAGCAGAATTCTGGGAACAATGGAAGAGTTCCGAAGCATTTTTAAACTTTAGCGGAATTCCGAGAACAATGGATGAGTTCCGAAGCATTTTTAAACATCAGCAGAATTCCGGGAACAATGTAAGAGTTCTGAAGCATTTTTAAATGTCAGCAGAATTCTGAGAACAATGGAAGAGTTCCGAAGCATTTTTAAACATCAGCAGAATTCTGGGAACAATGGAAGAGTTCCGAAGCATTTTTAAACTTCAGCGGAATTCCGAGAACAATGGATGAGTTTCGAAGCATTTTTAAACATCAGCAGAATTCCGGGAACAATGGAAGAGTTCCGAAGCATTTTTAAACTTCAGAAGAATTCCAGGAACAATGGAAGAGTTCCAAAGCATTTTTAAACTTCAACGAATTCCAGGAACAATGGAAGAGTTCCAAAGCATTTTGAAACTTCAGAAGAATTCCAGGAACAATGGAAGAGTTCCGAAGCATTTTTAAACTTCAGCGGATTTCCGAGAACAATGGAAGTGTTCCGAAGTATTTTTAAACGCCAGCGGGATTTCGAGAACAATGGAAGAGTTCCGAAGCATTTTTAAACTTCAGCGGAATTCCGAGAACAATGGATGAGTTTCGAAGCATTTTTAAACATCAGCAGAATTCCGGGAACAATGGAAGAGTTCCAAAGCATTTTGAAACTTCAGAAGAATTCCAGGAACAATGGAAGAGTTCCAAAGCATTTTTAAACTTCAGAAGAATTCCAGGAACAATGGAAGAGTTTCAAAGCAATTTTAAACTTCAGCAGAATTCCGAGAACAATGGAAGAGTTCTGAAGCATTTTTAAACATCAGCAGAATTTCCAGAATAATGGAAGAGTTCCGAAGCATTTTTAAACGTCTGCAGAATTCCGAGAACAATGGAAGAGTTCCGAAGCATTTTTAAACTTCAGAAGAATTCCAGGAACAATGGAAGAGTTCCAAAGCATTTTTAAACTTCAGAAGAATTCCAGGAACAATGGAAGAGTTTCAAAGCAATTTTAAACTTCAGCAGAATTCCGAGAACAATGGAAGAGTTCTGAAGCATTTTTAAACATCAGCAGAATTTCCAGAATAATGGAAGAGTTCCGAAGCATTTTTAAACGTCTGCAGAATTCCGAGAACAATGGAAGAGTTCCAAAGGATTTTTAAATGTCAGCAGAATTCCCAGAACAATGGAGAGTTCCAAAGGATTTTTAAACGTCAGCGGAATTCCGAGAACAATGGAAGAGTTCGGAAGAATTTTTAAATGTCAGCGAATTTCGAGAACCATGGAAGAGTTCTGAAGGATTTTTAAACATCAGCGGAATTCCGTGAACATTGGAAGAGTTCCGAAGCATTTTTAAACTTCAGTGGAATTCTGAGAACAATGGAAGAGTTATGTAGCATTTTTAAACTTCAGAAGAATTCCAGTAACAATGGAAGAGTTTCAAAGCAATTTTAAACTTCAGCAGAATTCCGAGAACAATTGAAGAGTTCTGAAGCATTTTTAAACATCAGCAGAATTTCCAGAATAATGGAAGAGTTCCGAAGCATTTTTAAACGTCTGCAGAATTCCGAGAACAATGGAAGAGTTCCAAAGGATTTTTAAATGTCAGCAGAATTCCCAGAACAATGGAGAGTTCCAAAGGATTTTTAAACGTCAGCGGAATTCCGAGAACAATGGAAGAGTTCAGAAGCATTTTTAAACTCCGGCGGATTTCCGAGAACAATGGAAGTGTTCAGAAGCATTTTTAAACTTCAGCGTAATTCTGAGAACAATGGAAGGGTTCAGAAGCATTTTTAAACTTCAGCAGAATTCCGAAAACAACGCAGGAGTTGCAATGCATTTTTAAACGTCAGCAGAATTCCGAGAAAAATGGAAGAGTTCCGAAGCATTTTTAAATGTCAGCAGAATTTCGAGAACAATGGAAGAGTTCCAAAGCATTTTTAAACTTCAGTGGAATTCTGAGAACAATGGAAGAGTTCCGTAGCATTTTTAAACTTCAGAAGAATTCCAGGAACAATGGAAGAGTTCCGAAGCATTTTCAAACGTCAGCAGAATTCCTTGAACAATGAAAGAGTTCGGAAGCATTTTTAAACGTCAGCAGTATTCCGGGAACAATGGAACAGTTCCGAAGAATTTTTAAACGTCAGTGGAATTCCTTGAACAATGAAAGAGATCAGAAGCATTTCTAAACTTCAAAAGAATTCCGGGAACAATGGAAGAGTTCCGAAGCATTTTTAAATGTCAGCAGAATTCCGAGAACAATGGAAGAGTACCGAAGCATTTTTAAACATCAGCAGAATTCTGGGAACAATGGAAGAGTTCCGAAGCATTTTTAAACTTCAGCGGAATTCCGAGAACAATGGATGAGTTTCGAAGCATTTTTAAACATCAGCAGAATTCCGGGAACAATGGAAGAGTTCCGAAGCATTTTTAAACATCAGCGGAATTCCGTGAACATTGGAAGAGTTCCGAAGCATTTTTAAACTTCAGTGGAATTCTGAGAACAATGGAAGAGTTATGTAGCATTTTTAAACTTCAGAAGAATTCCAGTAACAATGGAAGAGTTTCAAAGCAATTTTAAACTTCAGCAGAATTCCGAGAACAATGGAAGAGTTCTGAAGCATTTTTAAACATCAGCAGAATTTCCAGAATAATGGAAGAGTTCCGAAGCATTTTTAAACGTCTGCAGAATTCCGAGAACAATGGAAGAGTTCCGAAGGATTTTTAAATGTCAGCAGAATTCCCAGAACAATGGAGAGTTCCAAAGGATTTTTAAACGTCAGCGGAATTCCGAGAACAATGGAAGAGTTCAGAAGCATTTTTAAACTCCGGCGGATTTCCGAGAACAATGGAAGTGTTCAGAAGCATTTTTAAACTTCAGCGTAATTCTGAGAACAATGGAAGGGTTCAGAAGCATTTTTAAACTTCAGCAGAATTCCGAAAACAACGCAGGAGTTGCAATGCATTTTTAAACGTCAGCAGAATTCCGAGAAAAATGGAAGAGTTCCGAAGCATTTTTAAATGTCAGCAGAATTTCGAGAACAATGGAAGAGTTCCAAAGCATTTTTAAACTTCAGTGGAATTCTGAGAACAATGGAAGAGTTCTGTAGCATTTTTAAACTTCAGAAGAATTCCAGGAACAATGGAAGAGTTCCGAAGCATTTTCAAACGTCAGCAGAATTCCTTGAACAATGAAAGAGTTCGGAAGCATTTTTAAACGTCAGCAGTATTTCGGGAACAATGGAACAGTTCCGAAGAATTTTTAAACGTCAGTGGAATTCCTTGAACAATGAAAGAGATCAGAAGCATTTTTAAACTTCAAAAGAATTCCGGGAACAATGGAAGAGTTCCGAAGCATTTTTAAACTTCGGCGGATTTCCGAGAACAATGGAAGTGTTCCGAAGTATTTTTAAACTCCAGCGGGATTCCGAGAACAATGGAAGAGTTCCGAAGCATTTTTAAACGTCTGCAGAATTCCGAGAACAATGGAAGAATTCCGAAGCATTTTTAAACGTCAGCGGAATTCCAAGAACAATGGAAGAGTTCCGAAGAATTTTTAAATGTCAGCGAATTTCGAGAACCATGGAAGAGTTCTGAAGGATTTTTAAACATCAGCGGAATTCCGTGAACATTGGAAGAGTTCCGAAGCATTTTTAAACGTCTGCAGAATTCCGAGAACAATGGAAGAATTCCGAAGCATTTTTAAACGTCAGCGGAATTCCAAGAACAATGGAAGAGTTCCGAAGAATTTTTAAATGTCAGCGAATTTCGAGAACCATGGAAGAGTTCTGAAGGATTTTTAAACATCAGCGGAATTCCGTGAACATTGGAAGAGTTCCGAAGCATTTTTAAACTTCAGTGGAATTCTGAGAACAATGGAAGAGTTATGTAGCATTTTTAAACTTCAGAAGAATTCCAGTAACAATGGAAGAGTTTCA
Source organism: Phyllobates terribilis (assembly GCF_046119375.1). NCBI lineage: Eukaryota > Metazoa > Chordata > Amphibia > Anura > Dendrobatidae > Phyllobates > Phyllobates terribilis. The sequence continues at coordinate 554,411,128 of NW_027362762.1, forward strand.
AAGCAATTTTAAACTTCAGCAGAATTCCGAGAACAATGGAAGAGTTCTGAAGCATTTTTAAACATCAGCAGAATTTCCAGAATAATGGAAGAGTTCCGAAGCATTTTCAAACGTCTGCAGAATTCCAAGAACAATGGAAGAGTTCCGAAGGATTTTTAAATGTCAGCAGAATTCCCAGAACAATGGAGAGTTCCAAAGGATTTTTAAACGTCAGCGGAATTCCGAGAACAATGGAAGAGTTCAGAAGCATTTTTAAACTCCGGCGGATTTCCGAGAACAATGGAAGTGTTCAGAAGCATTTTTAAACTTCAGCGTAATTCTGAGAACAATGGAAGGGTTCAGAAGCATTTTAAAACTTCAGCAGAATTCCGAAAACAACGCAGGAGTTGCAATGCATTTTTAAACGTCAGCAGAATTCCTAGAAAAATGGAAGAGTTCCGAAGCATTTTTAAATGTCAGCAGAATTTCGAGAACAATGGAAGAGTTCCAAAGCATTTTTAAACTTCAGTGGAATTCTGAGAACAATGGAAGAGTTCCGTAGCATTTTTGAACTTCAGAAGAATTCCAGGAACAATGGAAGAGTTCCGAAGCATTTTCAAACGTCAGCAGAATTCCTTGAACAATGAAAGAGTTCGGAAGCATTTTTAAACGTCAGCAGTATTCCGGGAACATTGGAACAGTTCCGAAGAATTTTTAAACGTCAGTGGAATTCCTTGAACAATGAAAGAGATCAGAAGCATTTTTAAACTTCAAAAGAATTCCGGGAACAATGGAAGAGTTCCGAAGCATTTTTAAATGTCAGCAGAATTCCGAGAACAATGGAAGAGTACCGAAGCATTTTTAAACATCAGCAGAATTCTGGGAACAATGGTAGAGTTCCGAAGCATTTTTAAACTTTAGCGGAATTCCGAGAACAATGGATGAGTTCCGAAGCATTTTTAAACATCAGCAGAATTCTGGGAACAATGGAAGAGTTCTGAAGCATTTTTAAACGTCAGCCGAATTCCGAGAACAATGGAAGAGTTCCGAAGCATTTTTAAACATCAGCAGAATTCTGGGAACAATGGAAGAGTTCCGAAGCATTTTTAAACTTCAGCGGAATTCCGAGAACAATGGATGAGTTTCGAAGCATTTTTAAACATCAGCAGAATTCCGGGAACAATGGAAGAGTTCCGAAGCATTTTTAAACTTCAGAAGAATTCCAGAAACAATGGAAGAGTTCCAAAGCATTTTTAAACTTCAGAAGAATTCCAGGAACAATGGAAGAGTTCCGAAGCATTTTTAAAGTTCGGCGGATTTCCGAGAACAATGGAAGTGTTCCGAAGTATTTTTAAACTCCAGCGGGATTCCGAGAACAATGGAAGAGTTCCGAAGCATTTTTAAACGTCTGCAGAATTCCGAGAACAATGGAAGAATTCCAAAGCATTTTTAAACGTCAGCGGAATTCCAAGAACAATGGAAGAGTTCCGAAGAATTTTTAAATGTCAGCGAATTTCGAGAACCATGGAAGAGTTCCGAAGCATTTTTAAACTTCAGTGGAATTCTGAGAACAATGGAAGAGTTATGTAGCATTTTTAAACATCAGCAGAATTTCCAGAATAATGGAAGAGTTCCGAAGCATTTTTAAACGTCTGCAGAATTCCGAAAACAATGGAAGAGTTCCGAAGGATTTTTAAATGTCAGCAGAATTCCCAGAACAATGGAGAGTTCCAAAGGATTTTTAAACGTCAGCGGAATTCCGAGAACAATGGAAGAGTTTAGAAGCATTTTTAAACTCCGGCGGATTTCCGAGAACAATGGAAGTGTTCAGAAGCATTTTTAAACTTCAGCAGAATTCCGAAAACAACGCAGGAGTTGCAATGCATTTTTAAACGTCAGCAGAATTCCGAGAAAAATGGAAGAGTTCCGAAGAATTTTTAAACGTCAGTGGAATTCCTTGAACAATGAAAGAGATCAGAAGCATTTTTAAACTTCAAAAGAATTCCGGGAACAATGGAAGAGTTCCGAAGCATTTTTAAATGTCAGCAGAATTCCGAGAACAATGGAAGAGTACCGAAGCATTTTTAAACATCAGCAGAATTCTGGGAACAATGGAAGAGTTCCGAAGCATTTTTAAACTTTAGCGGAATTCCGAGAACAATGGATGAGTTCCGAAGCATTTTTAAACATCAGCAGAATTCCGGGAACAATGTAAGAGTTCTGAAGCATTTTTAAATGTCAGCAGAATTCTGAGAACAATGGAAGAGTTCCGAAGCATTTTTAAACATCAGCAGAATTCTGGGAACAATGGAAGAGTTCCGAAGCATTTTTAAACTTCAGCGGAATTCCGAGAACAATGGATGAGTTTCGAAGCATTTTTAAACATCAGCAGAATTCCGGGAACAATGGAAGAGTTCCGAAGCATTTTTAAACTTCAGAAGAATTCCAGGAACAATGGAAGAGTTCCAAAGCATTTTTAAACTTCAACGAATTCCAGGAACAATGGAAGAGTTCCAAAGCATTTTGAAACTTCAGAAGAATTCCAGGAACAATGGAAGAGTTCCGAAGCATTTTTAAACTTCAGCGGATTTCCGAGAACAATGGAAGTGTTCCGAAGTATTTTTAAACGCCAGCGGGATTTCGAGAACAATGGAAGAGTTCCGAAGCATTTTTAAACTTCAGCGGAATTCCGAGAACAATGGATGAGTTTCGAAGCATTTTTAAACATCAGCAGAATTCCGGGAACAATGGAAGAGTTCCAAAGCATTTTGAAACTTCAGAAGAATTCCAGGAACAATGGAAGAGTTCCAAAGCATTTTTAAACTTCAGAAGAATTCCAGGAACAATGGAAGAGTTTCAAAGCAATTTTAAACTTCAGCAGAATTCCGAGAACAATGGAAGAGTTCTGAAGCATTTTTAAACATCAGCAGAATTTCCAGAATAATGGAAGAGTTCCGAAGCATTTTTAAACGTCTGCAGAATTCCGAGAACAATGGAAGAGTTCCGAAGCATTTTTAAACTTCAGAAGAATTCCAGGAACAATGGAAGAGTTCCAAAGCATTTTTAAACTTCAGAAGAATTCCAGGAACAATGGAAGAGTTTCAAAGCAATTTTAAACTTCAGCAGAATTCCGAGAACAATGGAAGAGTTCTGAAGCATTTTTAAACATCAGCAGAATTTCCAGAATAATGGAAGAGTTCCGAAGCATTTTTAAACGTCTGCAGAATTCCGAGAACAATGGAAGAGTTCCAAAGGATTTTTAAATGTCAGCAGAATTCCCAGAACAATGGAGAGTTCCAAAGGATTTTTAAACGTCAGCGGAATTCCGAGAACAATGGAAGAGTTCGGAAGAATTTTTAAATGTCAGCGAATTTCGAGAACCATGGAAGAGTTCTGAAGGATTTTTAAACATCAGCGGAATTCCGTGAACATTGGAAGAGTTCCGAAGCATTTTTAAACTTCAGTGGAATTCTGAGAACAATGGAAGAGTTATGTAGCATTTTTAAACTTCAGAAGAATTCCAGTAACAATGGAAGAGTTTCAAAGCAATTTTAAACTTCAGCAGAATTCCGAGAACAATGGAAGAGTTCTGAAGCATTTTTAAACATCAGCAGAATTTCCAGAATAATGGAAGAGTTCCGAAGCATTTTTAAACGTCTGCAGAATTCCGAGAACAATGGAAGAGTTCCAAAGGATTTTTAAATGTCAGCAGAATTCCCAGAACAATGGAGAGTTCCAAAGGATTTTTAAACGTCAGCGGAATTCCGAGAACAATGGAAGAGTTCAGAAGCATTTTTAAACTCCGGCGGATTTCCGAGAACAATGGAAGTGTTCAGAAGCATTTTTAAACTTCAGCGTAATTCTGAGAACAATGGAAGGGTTCAGAAGCATTTTTAAACTTCAGCAGAATTCCGAAAACAACGCAGGAGTTGCAATGCATTTTTAAACGTCAGCAGAATTCCGAGAAAAATGGAAGAGTTCCGAAGCATTTTTAAATGTCAGCAGAATTTCGAGAACAATGGAAGAGTTCCAAAGCATTTTTAAACTTCAGTGGAATTCTGAGAACAATGGAAGAGTTCCGTAGCATTTTTAAACTTCAGAAGAATTCCAGGAACAATGGAAGAGTTCCGAAGCATTTTCAAACGTCAGCAGAATTCCTTGAACAATGAAAGAGTTCGGAAGCATTTTTAAACGTCAGCAGTATTCCGGGAACAATGGAACAGTTCCGAAGAATTTTTAAACGTCAGTGGAATTCCTTGAACAATGAAAGAGATCAGAAGCATTTCTAAACTTCAAAAGAATTCCGGGAACAATGGAAGAGTTCCGAAGCATTTTTAAATGTCAGCAGAATTCCGAGAACAATGGAAGAGTACCGAAGCATTTTTAAACATCAGCAGAATTCTGGGAACAATGGAAGAGTTCCGAAGCATTTTTAAACTTTAGCGGAATTCCGAGAACAATGGATGAGTTCCGAAGCATTTTTAAACATCAGCAGAATTCCGGGAACAATGGAAGAGTTCTGAAGCATTTTTAAATGTCAGCCGAATTCCGAGAACAATGGAAGAGTTCCGAAGCATTTTTAAACATCAGCAGAATTCTGGGAACAATGGAAGAGTTCCGAAGCATTTTTAAACTTCAGCGGAATTCCGAGAACAATGGATGAGTTTCGAAGCATTTTTAAACATCAGCAGAATTCCGGGAACAATGGAAGAGTTCCGAAGCATTTTTAAACATCAGCGGAATTCCGTGAACATTGGAAGAGTTCCGAAGCATTTTTAAACTTCAGTGGAATTCTGAGAACAATGGAAGAGTTATGTAGCATTTTTAAACTTCAGAAGAATTCCAGTAACAATGGAAGAGTTTCAAAGCAATTTTAAACTTCAGCAGAATTCCGAGAACAATGGAAGAGTTCTGAAGCATTTTTAAACATCAGCAGAATTTCCAGAATAATGGAAGAGTTCCGAAGCATTTTTAAACGTCTGCAGAATTCCGAGAACAATGGAAGAGTTCCGAAGGATTTTTAAATGTCAGCAGAATTCCCAGAACAATGGAGAGTTCCAAAGGATTTTTAAACGTCAGCGGAATTCCGAGAACAATGGAAGAGTTCAGAAGCATTTTTAAACTCCGGCGGATTTCCGAGAACAATGGAAGTGTTCAGAAGCATTTTTAAACTTCAGCGTAATTCTGAGAACAATGGAAGGGTTCAGAAGCATTTTTAAACTTCAGCAGAATTCCGAAAACAACGCAGGAGTTGCAATGCATTTTTAAACGTCAGCAGAATTCCGAGAAAAATGGAAGAGTTCCGAAGCATTTTTAAATGTCAGCAGAATTTCGAGAACAATGGAAGAGTTCCAAAGCATTTTTAAACTTCAGTGGAATTCTGAGAACAATGGAAGAGTTCTGTAGCATTTTTAAACTTCAGAAGAATTCCAGGAACAATGGAAGAGTTCCGAAGCATTTTCAAACGTCAGCAGAATTCCTTGAACAATGAAAGAGTTCGGAAGCATTTTTAAACGTCAGCAGTATTTCGGGAACAATGGAACAGTTCCGAAGAATTTTTAAACGTCAGTGGAATTCCTTGAACAATGAAAGAGATCAGAAGCATTTTTAAACTTCAAAAGAATTCCGGGAACAATGGAAGAGTTCCGAAGCATTTTTAAATGTCAGCAGAATTCCGAGAACAATGGAAGAGTACCGAAACATTTTTAAACATCAGCAGAATTTTGGGAACAATGGAAGAGTTCCGAAGCATTTTTAAACTTTAGCTGAATTCCGAGAACAATGGATGAGTTCCGAAGCATTTTTAAACATCAGCAGAATTCCGGGAACAATGGAAGAGTTCTGAAGCATTTTTAAATGTCAGCAGAATTCCGAGAACAATGGAAGAGTTCAGAAGCATTTTTAAACATCAGCAGAATTCTGGGAACAATGGAAGAGTTCCCAAGCATTTTTAAACTTCATAAGAATTCCAGGAACAATGGAAGAGTTCCAAAGCATTTTTAAACTTCAGAAGAATTCCAGGAACAATGGAAGAGTTCCGAAGCATTTTTAAACTTCGGCGGATTTCCGAGAACAATGGAAGTGTTCCGAAGTATTTTTAAACTCCAGCGGGATTCCGAGAACAATGGAAGAGTTCCGAAGCATTTTTAAACGTCAGCAGAATTCCGATAAAAATGGAAGAGTTCCGAAGCATTTTTAAATGTCAGCAGAATTTCGAGAACAATGGAAGAGTTCCGAAGCATTTTTAAACTTCAGTGGAATTCTGAGAACAATGGAAGAGTTCCGTAGCATTTTTAAACTTCAGAAGAATTCCAGGAACAATGGAAGAGTTCCGAAGCATTTTCAAACGTCAGCAGAATTCCTTGAACAATGAAAGAGTTCCGAAGCATTTTTAAACATCAGCAGTATTCCGGGAACAATGGAACAGTTCCGAAGCATTTTTAAACTTCAGCGGATTTCCGAGAACAATGGAAGTGTTCCGAAGTATTTTTAAACGCCAGCGGGATTCCGAGAACAATGGAAGAGTTCCGAAGCATTTTTAAACTTCAGCGGAATTCCGAGAACAATGGATGAGTTTCGAAGCATTTTTAAACATCAGCAGAATTCCGGGAACAATGGAAGAGTTCCAAAGCATTTTTAAACTTCAGAAGAATTCCAGGAACAATGGAAGAGTTCCAAAGCATTTTTAAACTTCAGAAGAATTCCAGGAACAATGGAAGAGTTCCGAAGCATTTTTAAACTTCGGCGGATTTCCGAGAACAATGGAAGTGTTCCGAAGTATTTTTAAACTCCAGCGGGATTCCGAGAACAATGGAAGAGTTCCGAAGCATTTTTAAACGTCTGCAGAATTCCGAGAACAATGGAAGAATTCCGAAGCATTTTTAAACGTCAGCGGAATTCCAAGAACAATGGAAGAGTTCCGAAGAATTTTTAAATGTCAGCGAATTTCGAGAACCATGGAAGAGTTCTGAAGGATTTTTAAACATCAGCGGAATTCCGTGAACATTGGAAGAGTTCCGAAGCATTTTTAAACGTCTGCAGAATTCCGAGAACAATGGAAGAATTCCGAAGCATTTTTAAACGTCAGCGGAATTCCAAGAACAATGGAAGAGTTCCGAAGAATTTTTAAATGTCAGCGAATTTCGAGAACCATGGAAGAGTTCTGAAGGATTTTTAAACATCAGCGGAATTCCGTGAACATTGGAAGAGTTCCGAAGCATTTTTAAACTTCAGTGGAATTCTGAGAACAATGGAAGAGTTATGTAGCATTTTTAAACTTCAGAAGAATTCCAGTAACAATGGAAGAGTTTCAAAGCAATTTTAAACTTCAGCAGAATTCCGAGAACAATGGAAGAGTTCTGAAGCATTTTTAAACATCAGCAGAATTTCCAGAATAATGGAAGAGTTCCGAAGCATTTTCAAACGTCTGCAGAATTCCGAGAACAATGGAAGAGTTCCGAAGGATTTTTAAATGTCAGCAGAATTCCCAGAACAATGGAGAGTTCCAAAGGATTTTTAAACGTCAGCGGAATTCCGAGAACAATGGAAGAGTTCAGAAGCATTTTTAAACTCCGGCGGATTTCCGAGAACAATGGAAGTGTTCAGAAGCATTTTTAAACTTCAGCGTAATTCTGAGAACAATGGAAGGGTTCAGAAGCATTTTAAAACTTCAGCAGAATTCCGAAAACAACGCAGGAGTTGCAATGCATTTTTAAACGTCAGCAGAATTCCTAGAAAAATGGAAGAGTTCCGAAGCATTTTTAAATGTCAGCAGAATTTCGAGAACAATGGAAGAGTTCCAAAGCATTTTTAAACTTCAGTGGAATTCTGAGAACAATGGAAGAGTTCCGTAGCATTTTTGAACTTCAGAAGAATTCCAGGAACAATGGAAGAGTTCCGAAGCATTTTCAAACGTCAGCAGAATTCCTTGAACAATGAAAGAGTTCGGAAGCATTTTTAAACGTCAGCAGTATTCCGGGAACATTGGAACAGTTCCGAAGAATTTTTAAACGTCAGTGGAATTCCTTGAACAATGAAAGAGATCAGAAGCATTTTTAAACTTCAAAAGAATTCCGGGAACAATGGAAGAGTTCCGAAGCATTTTTAAATGTCAGCAGAATTCCGAGAACAATGGAAGAGTACCGAAGCATTTTTAAACATCAGCAGAATTCTGGGAACAATGGTAGAGTTCCGAAGCATTTTTAAACTTTAGCGGAATTCCGAGAACAATGGATGAGTTCCGAAGCATTTTTAAACATCAGCAGAATTCTGGGAACAATGGAAGAGTTCTGAAGCATTTTTAAACGTCAGCCGAATTCCGAGAACAATGGAAGAGTTCCGAAGCATTTTTAAACATCAGCAGAATTCTGGGAACAATGGAAGAGTTCCGAAGCATTTTTAAACTTCAGCGGAATTCCGAGAACAATGGATGAGTTTCGAAGCATTTTTAAACATCAGCAGAATTCCGGGAACAATGGAAGAGTTCCGAAGCATTTTTAAACTTCAGAAGAATTCCAGAAACAATGGAAGAGTTCCAAAGCATTTTTAAACTTCAGAAGAATTCCAGGAACAATGGAAGAGTTCCGAAGCATTTTTAAAGTTCGGCGGATTTCCGAGAACAATGGAAGTGTTCCGAAGTATTTTTAAACTCCAGCGGGATTCCGAGAACAATGGAAGAGTTCCGAAGCATTTTTAAACGTCTGCAGAATTCCGAGAACAATGGAAGAATTCCAAAGCATTTTTAAACGTCAGCGGAATTCCAAGAACAATGGAAGAGTTCCGAAGAATTTTTAAATGTCAGCGAATTTCGAGAACCATGGAAGAGTTCCGAAGCATTTTTAAACTTCAGTGGAATTCTGAGAACAATGGAAGAGTTATGTAGCATTTTTAAACATCAGCAGAATTTCCAGAATAATGGAAGAGTTCCGAAGCATTTTTAAACGTCTGCAGAATTCCGAAAACAATGGAAGAGTTCCGAAGGATTTTTAAATGTCAGCAGAATTCCCAGAACAATGGAGAGTTCCAAAGGATTTTTAAACGTCAGCGGAATTCCGAGAACAATGGAAGAGTTTAGAAGCATTTTTAAACTCCGGCGGATTTCCGAGAACAATGGAAGTGTTCAGAAGCATTTTTAAACTTCAGCAGAATTCCGAAAACAACGCAGGAGTTGCAATGCATTTTTAAACGTCAGCAGAATTCCGAGAAAAATGGAAGAGTTCCGAAGAATTTTTAAACGTCAGTGGAATTCCTTGAACAATGAAAGAGATCAGAAGCATTTTTAAACTTCAAAAGAATTCCGGGAACAATGGAAGAGTTCCGAAGCATTTTTAAATGTCAGCAGAATTCCGAGAACAATGGAAGAGTACCGAAGCATTTTTAAACATCAGCAGAATTTTGGGAACAATGGAAGAGTTCCGAAGCATTTTTAAACTTTAGCGGAATTCCGAGAACAATGGATGAGTTCCGAAGCATTTTTAAACATCAGCAGAATTCCGGGAACAATGGAAGAGTTCTGAAGCATTTTTAAATGTCAGCCGAATTCCGAGAACAATGGAAGAGTTCCGAAGCATTTTTAAACATCAGCAGAATTCTGGGAACAATGGAAGACTTCCGAAGCATTTTTAAACTTCAGCGGATTTCCGAGAACAATGGAAGAGTTCCGAAGCATTTTTAAACTTCAGCGGAATTCCGAGAACAATGGATGAGTTTCGAAGCATTTTTAAACATCAGCAGAATTCCGGGAACAATGGAAGAGTTCCGAAGCATTTTTAAACTTCAGCGGATTTCCGAGAACAATGGAAGTGTTCCGAAGTATTTTTAAACGCCAGCGGGATTTCAAGAACAATGGAAGAGTTCCGAAGCATTTTTAAATGTCAGCAGAATTCCGAGAACAATGGAAGAGTACCGAAGCATTTTTAAACATCAGCAGAATTCTGGGAACAATGGAAGAGTTCCGAAGCATTTTTAAACTTTAGCGGAATTCCGAGAACAATGGATGAGTTCCGAAGCATTTTTAAACATCAGCACAATTCCGGGAACAATGTAAGAGTTCTGAAGCATTTTTAAATGTCAGCAGAATTCTGAGAACAATGGAAGAGTTCCGAAGCATTTTTAAACATCAGCAGAATTCTGGGAACAATGGAAGAGTTCCGAAGCATTTTTAAACTTCAGCGGAATTCCGAGAACAATGGATGAGTTTCGAAGCATTTTTAAACATCAGCAGAATTCCGGGAACAATGGAAGAGTTCCGAAGCATTTTTAAACTTCAGAAGAATTCCAGGAACAATGGAAGAGTTCCAAAGCATTTTTAAACTTCAACGAATTCCAGGAACAATGGAAGAGTTCCAAAGCATTTTGAAACTTCAGAAGAATTCCAGGAACAATGGAAGAGTTCCGAATCATTTTTAAACTTCAGCGGATTTCCGAGAACAATGGAAGTGTTCCGAAGTATTTTTAAACGCCAGCGGGATTTCGAGAACAATGGAAGAGTTCCGAAGAATTTTTAAACTTCAGAAGAATTCCAGGAACAATGGAAGAGTTCCAAAGCATTTTTAAACTTCAGAAGAATTCCAGGAACAATGGAAGAGTTCCGAAGCATTTTTAAACTTCAGCGGAATTCCGAGAACAATGGATGAGTTTCGAAGCATTTTTAAACATCAGCAGAATTCCGGGAACAATGGAAGAGTTCCGAAGCATTTTTAAACTTCAGAAGAATTCCAGGAACAATGGAAGAGTTCCGAAGCATTTTTAAACTTCGGCGGATTTCCGAGAACAATGGAAGTGTCCCGAAGTATTTTTAAACTCCAGCGGGATTCCGAGAACAATGGATGAGTTCCGAAGCATTTTTAAACATCAGCAGAATTCCGGGAACAATGGAAGAGTTCTGAAGCATTTTTAAATGTCAGCAGAATTCCGAGAACAATGGAAGAGTTCCGAAGCATTTTTAAACATCAGCAGAATTCTGGGAACAATGGAAGAGTTCCCAAGCATTTTTAAACTTCAGAAGAATTCCAGGAACAATGGAAGAGTTCCAAAGCATTTTTAAACTTCAGAAGAATTCTAGGAACAATGGAAGAGTTCCGAAGCATTTTTAAACTTCGGCGGATTTCCGAGAACAATGGAAGTGTTCCGAAGTATTTTTAAACTCCAGCGGGATTCCGAGAACAATGGAAGAGTTCCGAAGCATTTTTAAACGTCAGCAGAATTCCGATAAAAATGGAAGAGTTCCGAAGCATTTTTAAATGTCAGCAGAATTTCGAGAACAATGGAAGAGTTCCGAAGCATTTTTAAACTTCAGTGGAATTCTGAGAACAATGGAAGAGTTCCGTAGCATTTTTAAACTTCAGAAGAATTCCAGGAACAATGGAAGAGTTCCGAAGCATTTTTAAACTTCAGCGGATTTCCGAGAACAATGGAAGTGTTCCGAAGTATTTTTAAACGCCAGCGGGATTCCGAGAACAATGGAAGAGTTCCGAAGCATTTTTAAACTCCGGCGGATTTCCGAGAACAATGGAAGTGTTCAGAAGCATTTTTAAACTTCAGCGTAATTCTGAGAACAATGGAAGGGTTCAGAATCATTTTTAAACTTCAGCAGAATTCCGAAAACAACGCAGGAGTTGCAATGCATTTTTAAACGTCAGCAGAATTCCGAGAAAAATGGAAGAGTTCCGAAGCATTTTTAAATGTCAGCAGAATTTCGAGAACAATGGAAGAGTTCCAAAGCATTTTTAAACTTCAGTGGAATTCTGAGAACAATGGAAGAGTTCCGTAGCATTTTTAAACTTCAGAAGAATTCCAGGAACAATGGAAGAGTTCCGAAGCATTTTCAAACGTCAGCAGAATTCCTTGAACAATGAAAGAGTTCGGAAGCATTTTTAAACGTCAGCAGTATTCCGGGAACAATGGAACAGTTCCGAAGAATTTTTAAACGTCAGTGGAATTCCTTGAACAATGAAAGAGATCAGAAGCATTTTTAAACTTCAAAAGAATTCCGGGAACAATGGAAGAGTTCCGAAGCATTTTTAAATGTCAGCAGAATTCCGAGAACAATGGAAGAGTACCGAAGCATTTTTAAACATCAGCAGAATTCTGGGAACAATGGAAGAGTTCCGAAGCATTTTTAAACTTTAGCGAAATTCCGAGAACAATGGATGAGTTCCGAAGCATTTTTAAACATCAGCAGAATTCCGGGAACAATGGAAGAGTTCTGAAGCATTTTTAAACGTCAGCCGAATTCCGAGAACAATGGAAGAGTTCCGAAGCATTTTTAAACATCAGCAGAATTCTGGGAACAATGGAAGAGTTCCGAAACATTTTTAAACTTCAGCGGAATTCCGAGAACAATGGATGAGTTTCGAAGCATTTTTAAACATCAGCAGAATTCCGGAAACAATGGAAGAGTTCCGAAGCATTTTTAAACTTCAGAAGAATTCCAGGAACAATGGAAGAGTTCCAAAGCATTTTTAAACTTCAGTGGAATTCTGAGAACAATGGAAGAGTTATGTAGCATTTTTAAACTTCAGAAGAATTCCAGTAACAATGGAAGAGTTTCAAAGCAATTTTAAACTTCAGCAGAATTCCGAGAACAATGGAAGAGTTCTGAAGCATTTTTAAACATCAGCAGAATTTCCAGAATAATGGAAGAGTTCCGAAGCATTTTTAAATGTCAGCAGAATTTCGAGAACAATGGAAGAGTTCCGAAGCATTTTCAAACGTCAGCAGAATTCCTTGAACAATGAAAGAGTTCAGAAGCATTTTTAAACGTCAGCAGTATTCCGGGAACAATGGAACAGTTCCGAAGAATTTTTAAACGTCAGTGGAATTCCTTGAACAATGAAAGAGATCAGAAGCATTTTTAAACTTCAAAAGAATTCCGGGAACAATGGAAGAGTTCCGAAGCATTTTTAAATGTCAGCAGAATTCCGAGAACAATGGAAGAGTACCGAAACATTTTTAAACATCAGCAGAATTCTGGGAACAATGGAAGAGTTCCGAAGCATTTTTAAACTTTAGCTGAATTCCGAGAACAATGGATGAGTTCCGAAGCATTTTTAAACATCAGCAGAATTCCGGGAACAATGGAAGAGTTCTGAAGCATTTTTAAACTTCAGAAGAATTCCAGGAACAATGGAAGAGTTCCAAAGCATTTTTAAACTTCAGAAGAATTCCAGGAACAATGGAAGAGTTCCGAAGCATTTTTAAACTTCGGCGGATTTCCGAGAACAATGGAAGTGTTCCGAAGTATTTTTAAACTCCAGCGGGATTCCGAGAACAATGGAAGAGTTCCGAAGCATTTTTAAACGTCTGCAGAATTCCGAGAACAATGGAAGAATTCCGAAGCATTTTTAAACGTCAGCGGAATTCCAAGAACAATGGAAGAGTTCCGAAGAATTTTTAAATGTCAGCGAATTTTGAGAACCATGGAAGAGTTCTGAAGGATTTTTAAACATCAGCGGAATTCCGTGAACATTGGAAGAGTTCCGAAGCATTTTTAAACTTCAGTGGAATTCTGAGAACAATGGAAGAGTTATGTAGCATTTTTAAACTTCAGAAGAATTCCAGTAACAATGGAAGAGTTTCAAAGCAATTTTAAACTTCAGCAGAATTCCGAGAACAATGGAAGAGTTCTGAAGCATTTTTAAACATCAGCAGAATTTCCAGAATAATGGAAGAGTTCCGAAGCATTTTCAAACGTCTGCAGAATTCCGAGAACAATGGAAGAGTTCCGAAGGATTTTTAAATGTCAGCAGAATTCCCAGAACAATGGAGAGTTCCAAAGGATTTTTAAACGTCAGCGGAATTCCGAGAACAATGGAAGAGTTCAGAAGCATTTTTAAACTCCGGCGGATTTCCGAGAACAATGGAAGTGTTCAGAAGCATTTTTAAACTTCAGCGTAATTCTGAGAACAATGGAAGGGTTCAGAAGCATTTTAAAACTTCAGCAGAATTCCGAAAACAACGCAGGAGTTGCAATGCATTTTTAAACGTCAGCAGAATTCCGTTAAAAATGGAAGAGTTCCGAAGCATTTTTAAATGTCAGCAGAATTTCGAGAACAATGGAAGAGTTCCAAAGCATTTTTAAACTTCAGTGGAATTCTGAGAACAATGGAAGAGTTCCGTAGCATTTTTGAACTTCAGAAGAATTCCAGGAACAATGGAAGAGTTCCGAAGCATTTTCAAACGTCAGCAGAATTCCTTGAACAATGAAAGAGTTCGGAAGCATTTTTAAACGTCAGCAGTATTCCGGGAACAATGGAACAGTTCCGAAGAATTTTTAAACGTCAGTGGAATTCCTTGAACAATGAAAGAGATCAGAAGCATTTTTAAACTTCAAAAGAATTCCGGGAACAATGGAAGAGTTCCGAAGCATTTTTAAATGTCAGCAGAATTCCGAGAACAATGGAAGAGTACCGAAGCATTTTTAAACATCAGCAGAATTCTGGGAACAATGGTAGAGTTCCGAAGCATTTTTAAACTTTAGCGGAATTCCGAGAACAATGGATGAGTTCCGAAGCATTTTTAAACATCAGCAGAATTCCGGGAACAATGGAAGAGTTCTGAAGCATTTTTAAACGTCAGCCGAATTCCGAGAACAATGGAAGAGTTCCGAAGCATTTTTAAACATCAGCAGAATTCTGGGAACAATGGAAGAGTTCCGAAGCATTTTTAAACTTCAGCGGAATTCCGAGAACAATGGATGAGTTTCGAAGCATTTTTAAACATCAGCAGAATTCCGGGAACAATGGAAGAGTTCCGAAGCATTTTTAAACTTCAGAAGAATTCCAGGAACAATGGAAGTGTTCCAAAGCATTTTTAAACTTCAGAAGAATTCCAGGAACAATGGAAGAGTTCCGAAGCATTTTTAAAGTTCGGCGGATTTCCGAGAACAATGGAAGTGTTCCGAAGTATTTTTAAACGTCTGCAGAATTCCGAGAACAATGGAAGAATTCCAAAGCATTTTTAAACGTCAGCGGAATTCCAAGAACAATGGAAGAGTTCCGAAGAATTTTTAAATGTCAGCGAATTTCGAGAACCATGGAAGAGTTCTGAAGGATTTTTAAACATCAGCGGAATTCCGTGAACATTGGAAGAGTTCCGAAGCATTTTTAAACTTCAGTGGAATTCTGAGAACAATGGAAGAGTTATGTAGCATTTTTAAACTTCAGAAGAATTCCAGTAACAATGGAAGAGTTTCAAAGCAATTTTAAACTTCAGCAGAATTCCGAGAACAATGGAAGAGTTCTGAAGCATTTTTAAACATCAGCAGAATTTCCAGAATAATGGAAGAGTTCCGAAGCATTTTTAAACGTCTGCAGAATTCCGAAAACAATGGAAGAGTTCCGAAGGATTTTTAAATGTCAGCAGAATTCCCAGAACAATGGAGAGTTCCAAAGGATTTTTAAACGTCAGCGGAATTCCGAGAACAATGGAAGAGTTCAGAAGCATTTTTAAACTCCGGCGGATTTCCGAGAACAATGGAAGTGTTCAGAAGCATTTTTAAACTTCAGCAGAATTCCGAAAACAACGCAGGAGTTGCAATGCATTTTTAAACGTCAGCAGAATTCCGAGAAAAATGGAAGAGTTCCGAAGAATTTTTAAACGTCAGTGGAATTCCTTGAACAATGAAAGAGATCAGAAGCATTTTTAAACTTCAAAAGAATTCCGGGAACAATGGAAGAGTTCCGAAGCATTTTTAAATGTCAGCAGAATTCCGAGAACAATGGAAGAGTACCGAAGCATTTTTAAACATCAGCAGAATTCTGGGAACAATGGAAGAGTTCCGTAGCATTTTTAAACTTTAGCGGAATTCCGAGAACAATGGATGAGTTCCGAAGCATTTTTAAACATCAGCAGAATTCCGGGAACAATGGAAGAGTTCTGAAGCATTTTTAAATGTCAGCCGAATTCCGAGAACAATGGAAGAGTTCCGAAGCATTTTTAAACATCAGCAGAATTCTGGGAACAATGGAAGAGTTCCGAAGCATTTTTAAACTTCAGCGGATTTCCGAGAACAATGGAAGAGTTCCGAAGCATTTTTAAACTTCAGCGGAATTCCGAGAACAATGGATGAGTTTCGAAGCATTTTTAAACATCAGCAGAATTCCGGGAACAATGGAAGAGTTCCGAAGCATTTTTAAACTTCAGCGGATTTCCGAGAACAATGGAAGTGTTCCGAAGTATTTTTAAACGCCAGCGGGATTTCGAGAACAATGGAAGAGTTCCGAAGCATTTTTAAATGTCAGCAGAATTCCGAGAACAATGGAAGAGTACCGAAGCATTTTTAAACATCAGCAGAATTCTGGGAACAATGGAAGAGTTCCGAAGCATTTTTAAACTTTAGCGGAATTCCGAGAACAATGGATGAGTTCCGAAGCATTTTTAAACATCAGCAGAATTCCGGGAACAATGTAAGAGTTCTGAAGCATTTTTAAATGTCAGCAGAATTCTGAGAACAATGGAAGAGTTCCGAAGCATTTTTAAACATCAGCAGAATTCTGGGAACAATGGAAGAGTTCCGAAGCATTTTTAAACTTCAGCGGAATTCCGAGAACAATGGATGAGTTTCGAAGCATTTTTAAACATCAGCAGAATTCCGGGAACAATGGAAGAGTTCCGAAGCATTTTTAAACTTCAGAAGAATTCCAGGAACAATGGAAGAGTTCCAAAGCATTTTTAAACTTCAACGAATTCCAGGAATAATGGAAGAGTTCCAAAGCATTTTGAAACTTCAGAAGAATTCCAGGAACAATGGAAGAGTTCCGAATCATTTTTAAACTTCAGCGGATTTCCGAGAACAATGGAAGTGTTCCGAAGTATTTTTAAACGCCAGCGGGATTTCGAGAACAATGGAAGAGTTCCGAAGCATTTTTAAACTTCAGCGGAATTCCGAGAACAATGGATGAGTTTCGAAGCATTTTTAAACATCAGCAGAATTCCGGGAACAATGGAAGAGTTCCGAAGCATTTTTAAACTTCAGAAGAATTCCAGGAACAATGGAAGAGTTCCAAAGCATTTTTAAACTTCAGAAGAATTCCAGGAACAATGGAAGAGTTCCGAAGCATTTTTAAACTTCAGCAGAATTCCGGGAACAATGGAAGAGTTCCGAAGCATTTTTAAACTTCAGAAGAATTCCAGGAACAATGGAAGAGTTCCGAAGCATTTTTAAACTTCGGCGGATTTCCGAGAACAATGGAAGAGTTCCGAAGCATTTTTAAACGTCTGCAGAATTCCGAGAACAATGGAAGAATTCCGAAGCATTTTTAAACGTCAGCGGATTTCCAAGAACAATGGAAGAGTTCCGAAGAATTTTTAAATGTCAGCGAATTTCGAGAACCATGGAAGAGTTCTGAAGGATTTTTAAACATCAGCGGAATTCCGTGAACATTGGAAGAGTTCCGAAGCATTTTTAAACTTCAGTGGAATTCTGAGAACAATGGAAGAGTTATGTAGCATTTTTAAACTTCAGAAGAATTCCAGTAACAATGGAAGAGTTTCAAAGCAATTTTAAACTTCAGCAGAATTCCGAGAACAATGGAAGAGTTCTGAAGCATTTTTAAACGTCAGCAGAATTTCCAGAATAATGGAAGAGTTCCGAAGCATTTTTAAACATCTGCAGAATTCCGAGAACAATGGAAGAGTTCCGAAGGATTTTTAAATGTCAGCAGAATTCCCAGAACAATGGAGGGTTCCAAAGGATTTTTAAACGTCAGCGGAATTCCGAGAACAATGGAAGAGTTCAGAAGCATTTTTAAACTCCGGCGGATTTCCGAGAACAATGGAAGTGTTCAGAAGCATTTTTAAACTTCAGCGTAATTCTGAGAACAATGGAAGGGTTCAGAAGCATTTTTAAACTTCAGCAGAATTCCGAAAACAACGCAGGAGTTGCAATGCATTTTTAAACGTCAGCAGAATTCCGAGAAAAATGGAAGAGTTCCGAAGCATTTTTAAATGTCAGCAGAATTTCGAGAACAATGGAAGAGTTCCAAAGCATTTTTAAACTTCAGTGGAATTCTGAGAACAATGGAAGAGTTCCGTAGCATTTTTAAACTTCAGAAGAATTCCAGGAACAATGGAAGAGTTCCGAAGCATTTTCAAACGTCAGCAGAATTCCTTGAACAATGAAAGAGTTCGGAAGCATTTTTAAACGTCAGCAGTATTCCGGGAACAATGGAACAGTTCCGAAGAATTTTTAAACGTCAGTGGAATTCCTTGAACAATGAAAGAGATCAGAAGCATTTTTAAACTTCAAAAGAATTCCGGGAACAATGGAAGAGTTCCGAAGCATTTTTAAATGTCAGCAGAATTCCGAGAACAATGGAAGAGTACCGAAGCATTTTTAAACATCAGCAGAATTCTGGGAACAATGGAAGAGTTCCGAAGCATTTTTAAACTTTAGCGAAATTCCGAGAACAATGGATGAGTTCCGAAGCATTTTTAAACATCAGCAGAATTCCGGGAACAATGGAAGAGTTCTGAAGCATTTTTAAATGTCAGCCGAATTCCGAGAACAATGGAAGAGTTCCGAAGCATTTTTAAACATCAGCAGAATTCTGGGAACAATGGAAGAGTTCCGAAACATTTTTAAACTTCAGCGGAATTCCGAGAACAATGGATGAGTTTCGAAGCATTTTTAAACATCAGCAGAATTCCGGAAACAATGGAAGAGTTCCGAAGCATTTTTAAACTTCAGAAGAATTCCAGGAACAATGGAAGAGTTCCAAAGCATTTTTAAACTTCAGTGGAATTCTGAGAACAATGGAAGAGTTATGTAGCATTTTTAAACTTCAGAAGAATTCCAGTAACAATGGAAGAGTTTCAAAGCAATTTTAAACTTCAGCAGAATTCCGAGAACAATGGAAGAGTTCTGAAGCATTTTTAAACATCAGCAGAATTTCCAGAATAATGGAAGAGTTCCGAAGCATTTTTAAATGTCAGCAGAATTTCGAGAACAATGGAAGAGTTCCAAAGCATTTTTAAACTTCAGTGGAATTCTGAGAACAATGGAAGAGTTCCGTAGCATTTTTAAACTTCAGAAGAATTCCAGGAACAATGGAAGAGTTCCGAAGCATTTTCAAACGTCAGCAGAATTCCTTGAACAATGAAAGAGTTCAGAAGCATTTTTAAACGTCAGCAGTATTCCGGGAACAATGGAACAGTTCCGAAGAATTTTTAAACGTCAGTGGAATTCCTTGAACAATGAAAGAGATCAGAAGCATTTTTAAACTTCAAAAGAATTCCGGGAACAATGGAAGAGTTCCGAAGCATTTTTAAATGTCAGCAGAATTCCGAGAACAATGGAAGAGTACCGAAACATTTTTAAACATCAGCAGAATTCTGGGAACAATGGAAGAGTTCCGAAGCATTTTTAAACTTTAGCTGAATTCCGAGAACAATGGATGAGTTCCGAAGCATTTTTAAACATCAGCAGAATTCCGGGAACAATGGAAGAGTTCTGAAGCATTTTTAAATGTCAGCAGAATTCCGAGAACAATGGAAGAGTTCCGAAGCATTTTTAAACATCAGCAGAATTCTGGGAACAATGGAAGAGTTCCGAAGCATTTTTAAACTTCAGAAGAATTCCAGGAACAATGGAAGAGTTCCAAAGCATTTTTAAACTTCAGAAGAATTCCAGGAACAATGGAAGAGTTCCGAAGCATTTTTAAACTTCGGCGGATTTCCGAGAACAATGGAAGTGTTCCGAAGTATTTTTAAACTCCAGCGGGATTCCGAGAACAATGGAAGAGTTCCGAAGCATTTTTAAACGTCAGCAGAATTCCGAGAAAAATGGAAGAGTTCCGAAGCATTTTTAAATGTCAGCAGAATTTCGAGAACAATGGAAGAGTTCCGAAGCATTTTTAAACTTCAGAAGAATTCCAGGAACAATGGAAGAGTTCCAAAGCATTTTGAAACTTCAGAAGAATTCCAGGAACAATGGAAGAGTTCCGAAGCATTTTTAAACTTCAGCGGATTTCCGAGAACAATGGAAGTGTTCCGAAGTATTTTTAAACGCCAGCGGGATTCCGAGAACAATGGAAGAGTTCCGAAGCATTTTTAAACATCAGCAGAATTCTGGGAACAATGGAAGAGTTCCGAAACATTTTTAAACTTCAGCGGAATTCCGGATACAATGGAAGAGTTCCGAAGCATTTTTAAACTTCAGAAGAATTCCAGGAACAATGGAAGAGTTCCAAAGCATTTTTAAACTTCAGTGGAATTCTGAGAACAATGGAAGAGTTATGTAGCATTATTAAACTTCAGAAGAATTCCAGTAACAATGGAAGAGTTTCAAAGCAATTTTAAACTTCAGCAGAATTCCGAGAACAATGGAAGAGTTCTGAAGCATTTTTAAACATCAGCAGAATTTCCAGAATAATGGAAGAGTTCCGAAGCATTTTTAAATGTCAGCAGAATTTCGAGAACAATGGAAGAGTTCCAAAGCATTTTTAAACTTCAGTGGAATTCTGAGAACAATGGAAGAGTTCCGTAGCATTTTTAAACTTCAGAAGAATTCCAGGAACAATGGAAGAGTTCCGAAGCATTTTCAAACGTCAGCAGAATTCCTTGAACAATGAAAGAGTTCAGAAGCATTTTTAAACGTCAGCAGTATTCCGGGAACAATGAAACAGTTCCGAAGAATTTTTAAACGTCAGTGGAATTCCTTGAACAATGAAAGAGATCAGAAGCATTTTTAAACTTCAAAAGAATTCCGGGAACAATGGAAGAGTTCCGAAGCATTTTTAAATGTCAGCAGAATTCCGAGAACAATGGAAGAGTACCGAAACATTTTTAAACATCAGCAGAATTCTGGGAACAATGGAAGAGTTCCGAAGCATTTTTAAACTTTAGCTGAATTCCGAGAACAATGGATGAGTTCCGAAGCATTTTTAAACATCAGCAGAATTCCGGGAACAATGGAAGAGTTCTGAAGCATTTTTAAATGTCAGCAGAATTCCGAGAACAATGGAAGAGTTCCGAAGCATTTTTAAACTTCAGAAGAATTCCAGGAACAATGGAAGAGTTCCAAAACATTTTTAAACTTCAGAAGAATTCCAGGAACAATGGAAGAGTTCCGAAGCATTTTTAAACTTCGGCGGATTTCCGAGAACAATGGAAGTGTTCCGAAGTATTTTTAAACTCCAGCGGGATTCCGAGAACAATGGAAGAGTTCCGAAGCATTTTTAAACGTCAGCAGAATTCCGAGAAAAATGGAAGAGTTCCGAAGCATTTTTTAATGTCAGCAGAATTTCGAGAACAATGGAAGAGTTCCGAAGCATTTTTAAACTTCAGAAGAATTCCAGGAACAATGGAAGAGTTCCAAAGCATTTTGAAACTTCAGAAGAATTCCAGGAACAATGGAAGAGTTCCGAAGCATTTTTAAACTTCAGCGGATTTCCGAGAACAATGGAAGTGTTCCGAAGTATTTTTAAACGCCAGCGGGATTCCGAGAACAATGGAAGAGTTCCGAAGCATTTTTAAACTTCAGCGGAATTCCGAGAACAATGGATGAGTTTCGAAGCATTTTTAAACATCAGCAGAATTCCGGGAACAATGGAAGAGTTCCAAAGCATTTTTAAACTTCAGAAGAATTCCAGGAACAATGGAAGAGTTCCAAAGCATTTTTAAACTTCAGAAGAATTCCAGGAACAATGGAAGAGTTCCGAAGCATTTTTAAACTTCGGCGGATTTCCGAGAACAATGGAAGTGTTCCGAAGTATTTTTAAACTCCAGCGGGATTCCGAGAACAATGGAAGAGTTCCGAAGCATTTTTAAACGTCTGCAGAATTCCGAGAACAATGGAAGAATTCCGAAGCATTTTTAAACGTCAGCGGAATTCCAAGAACAATGGAAGAGTTCCGAAGAATTTTTAAATGTCAGCGAATTTCGAGAACCATGGAAGAGTTCTGAAGGATTTTTAAACATCAGCGGAATTCCGTGAACAATGGAAGAGTTCCGAAGCATTTTTAAACTTCAGTGGAATTCTGAGAACAATGGAAGAGTTATGTAGCATTTTTAAACTTCAGAAGAATTCCAGTAACAATGGAAGAGTTTCAAAGCAATTTTAAACTTCAGCAGAATTCCGAGAACAATGGAAGAGTTCTGAAGCATTTTTAAACATCAGCAGAATTTCCAGAATAATGGAAGAGTTCCGAAGCATTTTCAAACGTCTGCAGAATTCCGAGAACAATGGAAGAGTTCCGAAGGATTTTTAAATGTCAGCAGAATTCCCAGAACAATGGAGAGTTCCAAAGGATTTTTAAACGTCAGCGGAATTCCGAGAACAATGGAAGAGTTCAGAAGCATTTTTAAACTCCGGCGGATTTCCGAGAACAATGGAAGTGTTCAGAAGCATTTTTAAACTTCAGCGTAATTCTGAGAACAATGGAAGGGTTCAGAAGCATTTTAAAACTTCAGCAGAATTCCGAAAACAACGCAGGAGTTGCAATGCATTTTTAAACGTCAGCAGAATTCCGAGAAAAATGGAAGAGTTCCGAAGCATTTTTAAATGTCAGCAGAATTTCGAGAACAATGGAAGAGTTCCAAAGCATTTTTAAACTTCAGTGGAATTCTGAGAACAATGGAAGAGTTCCGTAGCATTTTTGAACTTCAGAAGAATTCCAGGAACAATGGAAGAGTTCCGAAGCATTTTCAAACGTCAGCAGAATTCCTTGAACAATGAAAGAGTTCGGAAGCATTTTTAAACGTCAGCAGAATTCTGGGAACAATGGAAGAGTTCCGAAACATTTTTAAACTTCAGCGGAATTCCGGATACAATGGAAGAGTTCCGAAGCATTTTTAAACTTCAGAAGAATTCCAGGAACAATGGAAGAGTTCCAAAGCATTTTTAAACTTCAGTGGAATTCTGAGAACAATGGAAGAGTTATGTAGCATTATTAAACTTCAGAAGAATTCCAGTAACAATGGAAGAGTTTCAAAGCAATTTTAAACTTCAGCAGAATTCCGAGAACAATGGAAGAGTTCTGAAGCATTTTTAAACATCAGCAGAATTTCCAGAATAATGGAAGAGTTCCGAAGCATTTTTAAATGTCAGCAGAATTTCGAGAACAATGGAAGAGTTCCAAAGCATTTTTAAACTTCAGTGGAATTCTGAGAACAATGGAAGAGTTCCGTAGCATTTTTAAACTTCAGAAGAATTCCAGGAACAATGGAAGAGTTCCGAAGCATTTTCAAACGTCAGCAGAATTCCTTGAACAATGAAAGAGTTCAGAAGCATTTTTAAACGTCAGCAGTATTCCGGGAACAATGAAACAGTTCCGAAGAATTTTTAAACGTCAGTGGAATTCCTTGAACAATGAAAGAGATCAGAAGCATTTTTAAACTTCAAAAGAATTCCGGGAACAATGGAAGAGTTCCGAAGCATTTTTAAATGTCAGCAGAATTCCGAGAACAATGGAAGAGTACCGAAACATTTTTAAACATCAGCAGAATTCTGGGAACAATGGAAGAGTTCCGAAGCATTTTTAAACTTTAGCTGAATTCCGAGAACAATGGATGAGTTCCGAAGCATTTTTAAACATCAGCAGAAATCCGGGAACAATGGAAGAGTTCTGAAGCATTTTTAAATGTCAGCAGAATTCCGAGAACAATGGAAGAGTTCCGAAGCATTTTTAAACTTCAGAAGAATTCCAGGAACAATGGAAGAGTTCCAAAACATTTTTAAACTTCAGAAGAATTCCAGGAACAATGGAAGAGTTCCGAAGCATTTTTAAACTTCGGCGGATTTCCGAGAACAATGGAAGTGTTCCGAAGTATTTTTAAACTCCAGCGGGATTCCGAGAACAATGGAAGAGTTCCGAAGCATTTTTAAACGTCAGCAGAATTCCGAGAAAAATGGAAGAGTTCCGAAGCATTTTTTAATGTCAGCAGAATTTCGAGAACAATGGAAGAGTTCCGAAGCATTTTTAAACTTCAGAAGAATTCCAGGAACAATGGAAGAGTTCCAAAGCATTTTGAAACTTCAGAAGAATTCCAGGAACAATGGAAGAGTTCCGAAGCATTTTTAAACTTCAGCGGATTTCCGAGAACAATGGAAGTGTTCCGAAGTATTTTTAAACGCCAGCGGGATTCCGAGAACAATGGAAGAGTTCCGAAGCATTTTTAAACTTCAGCGGAATTCCGAGAACAATGGATGAGTTTCGAAGCATTTTTAAACATCAGCAGAATTCCGGGAACAATGGAAGAGTTCCAAAGCATTTTTAAACTTCAGAAGAATTCCAGGAACAATGGAAGAGTTCCAAAGCATTTTTAAACTTCAGAAGAATTCCAGGAACAATGGAAGAGTTCCGAAGCATTTTTAAACTTCGGCGGATTTCCGAGAACAATGGAAGTGTTCCGAAGTATTTTTAAACTCCAGCGGGATTCCGAGAACAATGGAAGAGTTCCGAAGCATTTTTAAACGTCTGCAGAATTCCGAGAACAATGGAAGAATTCCGAAGCATTTTTAAACGTCAGCGGAATTCCAAGAACAATGGAAGAGTTCCGAAGAATTTTTAAATGTCAGCGAATTTCGAGAACCATGGAAGAGTTCTGAAGGATTTTTAAACATCAGCGGAATTCCGTGAACAATGGAAGAGTTCCGAAGCATTTTTAAACTTCAGTGGAATTCTGAGAACAATGGAAGAGTTATGTAGCATTTTTAAACTTCAGAAGAATTCCAGTAACAATGGAAGAGTTTCAAAGCAATTTTAAACTTCAGCAGAATTCCGAGAACAATGGAAGAGTTCTGAAGCATTTTTAAACATCAGCAGAATTTCCAGAATAATGGAAGAGTTCCGAAGCATTTTCAAACGTCTGCAGAATTCCGAGAACAATGGAAGAGTTCCGAAGGATTTTTAAATGTCAGCAGAATTCCCAGAACAATGGAGAGTTCCAAAGGATTTTTAAACGTCAGCGGAATTCCGAGAACAATGGAAGAGTTCAGAAGCATTTTTAAACTCCGGCGGATTTCCGAGAACAATGGAAGTGTTCAGAAGCATTTTTAAACTTCAGCGTAATTCTGAGAACAATGGAAGGGTTCAGAAGCATTTTAAAACTTCAGCAGAATTCCGAAAACAACGCAGGAGTTGCAATGCATTTTTAAACGTCAGCAGAATTCCGAGAAAAATGGAAGAGTTCCGAAGCATTTTTAAATGTCAGCAGAATTTCGAGAACAATGGAAGAGTTCCAAAGCATTTTTAAACTTCAGTGGAATTCTGAGAACAATGGAAGAGTTCCGTAGCATTTTTGAACTTCAGAAGAATTCCAGGAACAATGGAAGAGTTCCGAAGCATTTTCAAACGTCAGCAGAATTCCTTGAACAATGAAAGAGTTCGGAAGCATTTTTAAACGTCAGCAGTATTCCGGGAACAATGGAACAGTTCCGAAGAATTTTTAAACGTCAGTGGAATTCCTTGAACAATGAAAGAGATCAGAAGCATTTTTAAACTTCAAAAGAATTCCGGGAACAATGGAAGAGTTCCGAAGCATTTTTAAATGTCAGCAGAATTCCGAGAACAATGGAAGAGTACCGAAGCATTTTTAAACATCAGCAGAATTCTGGGAACAATGGTAGAGTTCCGAAGCATTTTTAAACTTTAGCGGAATTCCGAGAACAATGGATGAGTTCCGAAGCATTTTTAAACATCAGCAGAATTCCGGGAACAATGGAAGAGTTCTGAAGCATTTTTAAACGTCAGCCGAATTCCGAGAACAATGGAAGAGTTCCGAAGCATTTTTAAACATCAGCAGAATTCTGGGAACAATGGAAGAGTTCCGAAGCATTTTTAAACTTCAGCGGAATTCCGAGAACAATGGATGAGTTTCGAAGCATTTTTAAACATCAGCAGAATTCCGGGAACAATGGAAGAGTTCCGAAGCATTTTTAAACTTCAGAAGAATTCCAGGAACAATGGAAGAGTTCCAAAGCATTTTTAAACTTCAGAAGAATTCCAGGAACAATGGAAGAGTTCCGAAGCATTTTTAAAGTTCGGCGGATTTCCGAGAACAATGGAAGTGTTCCGAAGTATTTTTAAACTCCAGCGGGATTCCGAGAACAATGGAAGAGTTCCGAAGCATTTTTAAACGTCTGCAGAATTCCGAGAACAATGGAAGAATTCCAAAGCATTTTTAAACGTCAGCGGAATTCCAAGAACAATGGAAGAGTTCCGAAGAATTTTTAAATGTCAGCGAATTTCGAGAACCATGGAAGAGTTCTGAAGGATTTTTAAACATGAGCGGAATTCCGTGAACATTGGAAGAGTTCCGAAGCATTTTTAAACTTCAGTGGAATTCTGAGAACAATGGAAGAGTTATGTAGCATTTTTAAACTTCAGAAGAATTCCAGTAACAATGGAAGAGTTTCAAAGCAATTTTAAACTTCAGCAGAATTCCGAGAACAATGGAAGAGTTCTGAAGCATTTTTAAACATCAGCAGAATTTCCAGAATAATGGAAGAGTTCCGAAGCATTTTTAAACGTCTGCAGAATTCCGAAAACAATGGAAGAGTTCCGAAGGATTTTTAAATGTCAGCAGAATTCCCAGAACAATGGAGAGTTCCAAAGGATTTTTAAACGTCAGCGGAATTCCGAGAACAATGGAAGAGTTCAGAAGCATTTTTAAACTCCGGCGGATTTCCGAGAACAATGGAAGTGTTCAGAAGCATTTTTAAACTTCAGCAGAATTCCGAAAACAAAGCAGGAGTTGCAATGCATTTTTAAACGTCAGCAGAATTCCGAGAAAAATGGAAGAGTTCCGAAGAATTTTTAAACGTCAGTGGAATTCCTTGAACAATGAAAGAGATCAGAAGCATTTTTAAACTTCAAAAGAATTCCGGGAACAATGGAAGAGTTCCGAAGCATTTTTAAATGTCAGCAGAATTCCGAGAACAATGGAAGAGTACCGAAGCATTTTTAAACATCAGCAGAATTCTGGGAACAATGGAAGAGTTCCGTAGCATTTTTAAACTTTAGCGGAATTCCGAGAACAATGGATGAGTTCCGAAGCATTTTTAAACATCAGCAGAATTCCGGGAACAATGGAAGAGTTCCGAAGCATTTTTAAACTTCAGCGGATTTCCGAGAACAATGGAAGAGTTCCGAAGCATTTTTAAACTTCAGCGGAATTCCGAGAACAATGGATGAGTTTCGAAGCATTTTTAAACATCAGCAGAATTCCGGGAACAATGGAAGAGTTCCGAAGCATTTTTAAACTTCAGCGGATTTCCGAGAACAATGGAAGTGTTCCGAAGTATTTTTAAACTTTAGCGGAATTCCGAGAACAATGGATGAGTTCCGAAGCATTTTTAAACATCAGCAGAATTCCGGGAACAATGTAAGAGTTCTGAAGCATTTTTAAATGTCAGCAGAATTCTGAGAACAATGGAAGAGTTCCGAAGTATTTTTAAACGCCAGCGGGATTTCGAGAACAATGGAAGAGTTCCGAAGCATTTTTAAATGTCAGCAGAATTCCGAGAACAATGGAAGAGTACCGAAGCATTTTTAAACATCAGCAGAATTCTGGGAACAATGGAAGAGTTCCGAAGCATTTTTAAACTTTAGCGGAATTCCGAGAACAATGGATGAGTTCCGAAGCATTTTTAAACATCAGCAGAATTCCGGGAACAATGTAAGAGTTCTGAAGCATTTTTAAATGTCAGCAGAATTCTGAGAACAATGGAAGAGTTCCGAAGCATTTTTAAACATCAGCAGAATTCTGGGAACAATGGAAGAGTTCCGAAGCATTTTTAAACTTCAGCGGAATTCCGAGAACAATGGATGAGTTTCGAAGCATTTTTAAACATCAGCAGAATTCCGGGAACAATGGAAGAGTTCCGAAGCATTTTTAAACTTCAGAAGAATTCCAGGAACAATGGAAGAGTTCCAAAGCATTTTTAAACTTCAACGAATTCCAGGAACAATGGAAGAGTTCCAAAGCATTTTGAAACTTCAGAAGAATTCCAGGAACAATGGAAGAGTTCCGAATCATTTTTAAACTTCAGCGGATTTCCGAGAACAATGGAAGTGTTCCGAAGTATTTTTAAACGCCAGCGGGATTTCGAGAACAATGGAAGAGTTCCGAAGCATTTTTAAACTTCAGCGGAATTCCGAGAACAATGGATGAGTTTCGAAGCATTTTTAAACATCAGCAGAATTCCGGGAACAATGGAAGAGTTCCGAAGCATTTTTAAACTTCAGAAGAATTCCAGGAACAATGGAAGAGTTCCAAAGCATTTTTAAACTTCAGAAGAATTCCAGGAACAATGGAAGAGTTCCGAAGCATTTTTAAACTTCGGCGGATTTCCGAGAACAATGGAAGTGTCCCGAAGTATTTTTAAACTCCAGCGGGATTCCGAGAACAATGGAAGAGTTCCGAAGCATTTTTAAACGTCTGCAGAATTCCGAGAACAATGGAAGAATTCCGAAGCATTTTTAAACGTCAGCGGATTTCCAAGAACAATGGAAGAGTTCCGAAGAATTTTTAAATGTCAGCGAATTTCGAGAACCATGGAAGAGTTCTGAAGGATTTTTAAACATCAGCGGAATTCCGTGAACATTGGAAGAGTTCCGAAGCATTTTTAAACTTCAGTGGAATTCTGAGAACAATGGAAGAGTTATGTAGCATTTTTAAACTTCAGAAGAATTCCAGTAACAATGGAAGAGTTTCAAAGCAATTTTAAACTTCAGCAGAATTCCGAGAACAATGGAAGAGTTCTGAAGCATTTTTAAACGTCAGCAGAATTTCCAGAATAATGGAAGAGTTCCGAAGCATTTTTAAACATCTGCAGAATTCCGAGAACAATGGAAGAGTTCCGAAGGATTTTTAAATGTCAGCAGAATTCCCAGAACAATGGAGGGTTCCAAAGGATTTTTAAACGTCAGCGGAATTCCGAGAACAATGGAAGAGTTCAGAAGCATTTTTAAACTCCGGCGGATTTCCGAGAACAATGGAAGTGTTCAGAAGCATTTTTAAACTTCAGCGTAATTCTGAGAACAATGGAAGGGTTCAGAAGCATTTTTAAACTTCAGCAGAATTCCGAAAACAACGCAGGAGTTGCAATGCATTTTTAAACGTCAGCAGAATTCCGAGAAAAATGGAAGAGTTCCGAAGCATTTTTAAATGTCAGCAGAATTTCGAGAACAATGGAAGAGTTCCAAAGCATTTTTAAACTTCAGTGGAATTCTGAGAACAATGGAAGAGTTCCGTAGCATTTTTAAACTTCAGAAGAATTCCAGGAACAATGGAAGAGTTCCGAAGCATTTTCAAACGTCAGCAGAATTCCTTGAACAATGAAAGAGTTCGGAAGCATTTTTAAACGTCAGCAGTATTCCGGGAACAATGGAACAGTTCCGAAGAATTTTTAAACGTCAGTGGAATTCCTTGAACAATGAAAGAGATCAGAAGCATTTTTAAACTTCAAAAGAATTCCGGGAACAATGGAAGAGTTCCGAAGCATTTTTAAATGTCAGCAGAATTCCGAGAACAATGGAAGAGTACCGAAGCATTTTTAAACATCAGCAGAATTCTGGGAACAATGGAAGAGTTCCGAAGCATTTTTAAACTTTAGCGAAATTCCGAGAACAATGGATGAGTTCCGAAGCATTTTTAAACATCAGCAGAATTCCGGGAACAATGGAAGAGTTCTGAAGCATTTTTAAACGTCAGCCGAATTCCGAGAACAATGGAAGAGTTCCGAAGCATTTTTAAACATCAGCAGAATTCTGGGAACAATGGAAGAGTTCCGAAACATTTTTAAACTTCAGCGGAATTCCGAGAACAATGGATGAGTTTCGAAGCATTTTTAAACATCAGCAGAATTCCGGAAACAATGGAAGAGTTCCGAAGCATTTTTAAACTTCAGAAGAATTCCAGGAACAATGGAAGAGTTCCAAAGCATTTTTAAACTTCAGTGGAATTCTGAGAACAATGGAAGAGTTATGTAGCATTTTTAAACTTCAGAAGAATTCCAGTAACAATGGAAGAGTTTCAAAGCAATTTTAAACTTCAGCAGAATTCCGAGAACAATGGAAGAGTTCTGAAGCATTTTTAAACGTCAGCAGAATTTCCAGAATAATGGAAGAGTTCCGAAGCATTTTTAAACATCTGCAGAATTCCGAGAACAATGGAAGAGTTCTGAAGGATTTTTAAATGTCAGCAGAATTCCCAGAACAATGGAGGGTTCCAAAGGATTTTTAAACGTCAGCGGAATTCCGAGAACAATGGAAGAGTTCAGAAGCATTTTTAAACTCCGGCGGATTTCCGAGAACAATGGAAGTGTTCAGAAGCATTTTTAAACTTCAGCGTAATTCTGAGAACAATGGAAGGGTTCAGAAGCATTTTTAAACTTCAGCAGAATTCCGAAAACAACGCAGGAGTTGCAATGCATTTTTAAACGTCAGCAGAATTCCGAGAAAAATGGAAGAGTTCCGAAGCATTTTTAAATGTCAGCAGAATTTCGAGAACAATGGAAGAGTTCCAAAGCATTTTTAAACTTCAGTGGAATTCTGAGAACAATGGAAGAGTTCCGTAGCATTTTTAAACTTCAGAAGAATTCCAGGAACAATGGAAGAGTTCCGAAGCATTTTCAAACGTCAGCAGAATTCCTTGAACAATGAAAGAGTTCGGAAGCATTTTTAAACGTCAGCAGTATTCCGGGAACAATGGAACAGTTCCGAAGAATTTTTAAACGTCAGTGGAATTCCTTGAACAATGAAAGAGATCAGAAGCATTTTTAAACTTCAAAAGAATTCCGGGAACAATGGAAGAGTTCCGAAGCATTTTTAAATGTCAGCAGAATTCCGAGAACAATGGAAGAGTACCGAAGCATTTTTAAACATCAGCAGAATTCTGGGAACAATGGAAGAGTTCCGTAGCATTTTTAAACTTTAGCGGAATTCCGAGAACAATGGATGAGTTCCGAAGCATTTTTAAACATCAGCAGAATTCCGGGAACAATGGAAGAGTTCCGAAGCATTTTTAAACTTCAGCGGATTTCCGAGAACAATGGAAGAGTTCCGAAGCATTTTTAAACTTCAGCGGAATTCCGAGAACAATGGATGAGTTTCGAAGCATTTTTAAACATCAGCAGAATTCCGGGAACAATGGAAGAGTTCCGAAGCATTTTTAAACTTCAGCGGATTTCCGAGAACAATGGAAGTGTTCCGAAGTATTTTTAAACGCCAGCGGGATTTCGAGAACAATGGAAGAGTTCCGAAGCATTTTTAAATGTCAGCAGAATTCCGAGAACAATGGAAGAGTACCGAAGCATTTTTAAACATCAGCAGAATTCTGGGAACAATGGAAGAGTTCCGAAGCATTTTTAAACTTTAGCGGAATTCCGAGAACAATGGATGAGTTCCGAAGCATTTTTAAACATCAGCAGAATTCCGGGAACAATGTAAGAGTTCTGAAGCATTTTTAAATGTCAGCAGAATTCTGAGAACAATGGAAGAGTTCCGAAGCATTTTTAAACATCAGCAGAATTCTGGGAACAATGGAAGAGTTCCGAAGCATTTTTAAACTTCAGCGGAATTCCGAGAACAATGGATGAGTTTCGAAGCATTTTTAAACATCAGCAGAATTCCGGGAACAATGGAAGAGTTCCGAAGCATTTTTAAACTTCAGAAGAATTCCAGGAACAATGGAAGAGTTCCAAAGCATTTTTAAACTTCAACGAATTCCAGGAACAATGGAAGAGTTCCAAAGCATTTTGAAACTTCAGAAGAATTCCAGGAACAATGGAAGAGTTCCGAATCATTTTTAAACTTCAGCGGATTTCCGAGAACAATGGAAGTGTTCCGAAGTATTTTTAAACGCCAGCGGGATTTCGAGAACAATGGAAGAGTTCCGAAGCATTTTTAAACTTCAGCGGAATTCCGAGAACAATGGATGAGTTTCGAAGCATTTTTAAACATCAGCAGAATTCCGGGAACAATGGAAGAGTTCCGAAGCATTTTTAAACTTCAGAAGAATTCCAGGAACAATGGAAGAGTTCCAAAGCATTTTTAAACTTCAGAAGAATTCCAGGAACAATGGAAGAGTTCCGAAGCATTTTTAAACTTCGGCGGATTTCCGAGAACAATGGAAGTGTCCCGAAGTATTTTTAAACTCCAGCGGGATTCCGAGAACAATGGAAGAGTTCCGAAGCATTTTTAAACGTCTGCAGAATTCCGAGAACAATGGAAGAATTCCGAAGCATTTTTAAACGTCAGCGGATTTCCAAGAACAATGGAAGAGTTCCGAAGAATTTTTAAATGTCAGCGAATTTCGAGAACCATGGAAGAGTTCTGAAGGATTTTTAAACATCAGCGGAATTCCGTGAACATTGGAAGAGTTCCGAAGCATTTTTAAACTTCAGTGGAATTCTGAGAACAATGGAAGAGTTATGTAGCATTTTTAAACTTCAGAAGAATTCCAGTAACAATGGAAGAGTTTCAAAGCAATTTTAAACTTCAGCAGAATTCCGAGAACAATGGAAGAGTTCTGAAGCATTTTTAAACGTCAGCAGAATTTCCAGAATAATGGAAGAGTTCCGAAGCATTTTTAAACATCTGCAGAATTCCGAGAACAATGGAAGAGTTCCGAAGGATTTTTAAATGTCAGCAGAATTCCCAGAACAATGGAGGGTTCCAAAGGATTTTTAAACGTCAGCGGAATTCCGAGAACAATGGAAGAGTTCAGAAGCATTTTTAAACTCCGGCGGATTTCCGAGAACAATGGAAGTGTTCAGAAGCATTTTTAAACTTCAGCGGATTTCCGAGAACAATGGAAGTGTTCCGAAGTATTTTTAAACGCCAGCGGGATTTCGAGAACAATGGAAGAGTTCCGAAGCATTTTTAAACTTCAGCGGAATTCCGAGAACAATGGATGAGTTTCGAAGCATTTTTAAACATCAGCAGAATTCCGGGAACAATGGAAGAGTTCCGAAGCATTTTTAAACTTCAGAAGAATTCCAGGAACAATGGAAGAGTTCCAAAGCATTTTTAAACTTCAGAAGAATTCCAGGAACAATGGAAGAGTTCCGAAGCATTTTTAAACTTCAGCAGAATTCCGGGAACAATGGAAGAGTTCCGAAGCATTTTTAAACTTCAGAAGAATTCCAGGAACAATGGAAGAGTTCCGAAGCATTTTTAAACTTCGGCGGATTTCCGAGAACAATGGAAGAGTTCCGAAGCATTTTTAAACGTCTGCAGAATTCCGAGAACAATGGAAGAATTCCGAAGCATTTTTAAACGTCAGCGGATTTCCAAGAACAATGGAAGAGTTCCGAAGAATTTTTAAATGTCAGCGAATTTCGAGAACCATGGAAGAGTTCTGAAGGATTTTTAAACATCAGCGGAATTCCGTGAACATTGGAAGAGTTCCGAAGCATTTTTAAACTTCAGTGGAATTCTGAGAACAATGGAAGAGTTATGTAGCATTTTTAAACTTCAGAAGAATTCCAGTAACAATGGAAGAGTTTCAAAGCAATTTTAAACTTCAGCAGAATTCCGAGAACAATGGAAGAGTTCTGAAGCATTTTTAAACGTCAGCAGAATTTCCAGAATAATGGAAGAGTTCCGAAGCATTTTTAAACATCTGCAGAATTCCGAGAACAATGGAAGAGTTCCGAAGGATTTTTAAATGTCAGCAGAATTCCCAGAACAATGGAGGGTTCCAAAGGATTTTTAAACGTCAGCGGAATTCCGAGAACAATGGAAGAGTTCAGAAGCATTTTTAAACTCCGGCGGATTTCCGAGAACAATGGAAGTGTTCAGAAGCATTTTTAAACTTCAGCGTAATTCTGAGAACAATGGAAGGGTTCAGAAGCATTTTTAAACTTCAGCAGAATTCCGAAAACAACGCAGGAGTTGCAATGCATTTTTAAACGTCAGCAGAATTCCGAGAAAAATGGAAGAGTTCCGAAGCATTTTTAAATGTCAGCAGAATTTCGAGAACAATGGAAGAGTTCCAAAGCATTTTTAAACTTCAGTGGAATTCTGAGAACAATGGAAGAGTTCCGTAGCATTTTTAAACTTCAGAAGAATTCCAGGAACAATGGAAGAGTTCCGAAGCATTTTCAAACGTCAGCAGAATTCCTTGAACAATGAAAGAGTTCGGAAGCATTTTTAAACGTCAGCAGTATTCCGGGAACAATGGAACAGTTCCGAAGAATTTTTAAACGTCAGTGGAATTCCTTGAACAATGAAAGAGATCAGAAGCATTTTTAAACTTCAAAAGAATTCCGGGAACAATGGAAGAGTTCCGAAGCATTTTTAAATGTCAGCAGAATTCCGAGAACAATGGAAGAGTACCGAAGCATTTTTAAACATCAGCAGAATTCTGGGAACAATGGAAGAGTTCCGAAGCATTTTTAAACTTTAGCGAAATTCCGAGAACAATGGATGAGTTCCGAAGCATTTTTAAACATCAGCAGAATTCCGGGAACAATGGAAGAGTTCTGAAGCATTTTTAAACGTCAGCCGAATTCCGAGAACAATGGAAGAGTTCCGAAGCATTTTTAAACATCAGCAGAATTTCCAGAATAATGGAAGAGTTCCGAAGCATTTTTAAATGTCAGCAGAATTTCGAGAACAATGGAAGAGTTCCAAAGCATTTTTAAACTTCAGTGGAATTCTGAGAACAATGGAAGAGTTCCGTAGCATTTTTAAACTTCAGAAGAATTCCAGGAACAATGGAAGAGTTCCGAAGCATTTTCAAACGTCAGCAGAATTCCTTGAACAATGAAAGAGTTCAGAAGCATTTTTAAACGTCAGCAGTATTCCGGGAACAATGGAACAGTTCCGAAGAATTTTTAAACGTCAGTGGAATTCCTTGAACAATGAAAGAGATCAGAAGCATTTTTAAACTTCAAAAGAATTCCGGGAACAATGGAAGAGTTCCGAAGCATTTTTAAATGTCAGCAGAATTCCGAGAACAATGGAAGAGTACCGAAACATTTTTAAACATCAGCAGAATTCTGGGAACAATGGAAGAGTTCCGAAGCATTTTTAAACTTTAGCTGAATTCCGAGAACAATGGATGAGTTCCGAAGCATTTTTAAACATCAGCAGAATTCCGGGAACAATGGAAGAGTTCTGAAGCATTTTTAAATGTCAGCAGAATTCCGAGAACAATGGAAGAGTTCCGAAGCATTTTTAAACATCAGCAGAATTCTGGGAACAATGGAAGAGTTCCGAAGCATTTTTAAACTTCAGAAGAATTCCAGGAACAATGGAAGAGTTCCAAAGCATTTTTAAACTTCAGAAGAATTCCAGGAACAATGGAAGAGTTCCGAAGCATTTTTAAACTTCGGCGGATTTCCGAGAACAATGGAAGTGTTCCGAAGTATTTTTAAACTCCAGCGGGATTCCGAGAACAATGGAAGAGTTCCGAAGCATTTTTAAACGTCAGCAGAATTCCGAGAAAAATGGAAGAGTTCCGAAGCATTTTTAAATGTCAGCAGAATTTCGAGAACAATGGAAGAGTTCCGAAGCATTTTTAAACTTCAGAAGAATTCCAGGAACAATGGAAGAGTTCCAAAGCATTTTGAAACTTCAGAAGAATTCCAGGAACAATGGAAGAGTTCCGAAGCATTTTTAAACTTCAGCGGATTTCCGAGAACAATGGAAGTGTTCCGAAGTATTTTTAAACGTCAGCGGGATTCCGAGAACAATGGAAGAGTTCCGAAGCATTTTTAAACATCAGCAGAATTCTGGGAACAATGGAAGAGTTCCGAAACATTTTTAAACTTCAGCGGAATTCCGGATACAATGGAAGAGTTCCGAAGCATTTTTAAACTTCAGAAGAATTCCAGGAACAATGGAAGAGTTCCAAAGCATTTTTAAACTTCAGTGGAATTCTGAGAACAATGGAAGAGTTATGTAGCATTTTTAAACTTCAGAAGAATTCCAGTAACAATGGAAGAGTTTCAAAGCAATTTTAAACTTCAGCAGAATTCCGAGAACAATGGAAGAGTTCTGAAGCATTTTTAAACATCAGCAGAATTTCCAGAATAATGGAAGAGTTCCGAAGCATTTTTAAATGTCAGCAGAATTTCGAGAACAATGGAAGAGTTCCAAAGCATTTTTAAACTTCAGTGGAATTCTGAGAACAATGGAAGAGTTCCGTAGCATTTTTAAACTTCAGAAGAATTCCAGGAACAATGGAAGAGTTCCGAAGCATTTTCAAACGTCAGCAGAATTCCTTGAACAATGAAAGAGTTCAGAAGCATTTTTAAACGTCAGCAGTATTCCGGGAACAATGAAACAGTTCCGAAGAATTTTTAAACGTCAGTGGAATTCCTTGAACAATGAAAGAGATCAGAAGCATTTTTAAACTTCAAAAGAATTCCGGGAACAATGGAAGAGTTCCGAAGCATTTTTAAATGTCAGCAGAATTCCGAGAACAATGGAAGAGTACCGAAACATTTTTAAACATCAGCAGAATTCTGGGAACAATGGAAGAGTTCCGAAGCATTTTTAAACTTTAGCTGAATTCCGAGAACAATGGATGAGTTCCGAAGCATTTTTAAACATCAGCAGAATTCCGGGAACAATGGAAGAGTTCTGAAGCATTTTTAAATGTCAGCAGAATTCCGAGAACAATGGAAGAGTTCCGAAGCATTTTTAAACATCAGCAGAATTCTGGGAACAATGGAAGAGTTCCGAAGCATTTTTAAACTTCAGAAGAATTCCAGGAACAATGGAAGAGTTCCAAAACATTTTTAAACTTCAGAAGAATTCCAGGAACAATGGAAGAGTTCCGAAGCATTTTTAAACTTCGGCGGATTTCCGAGAACAATGGAAGTGTTCCGAAGTATTTTTAAACTCCAGCGGGATTCCGAGAACAATGGAAGAGTTCCGAAGCATTTTTAAACGTCAGCAGAATTCCGAGAAAAATGGAAGAGTTCCGAAGCATTTTTAAATGTCAGCAGAATTTCGAGAACAATGGAAGAGTTCCGAAGCATTTTTAAACTTCAGAAGAATTCCAGGAACAATGGAAGAGTTCCAAAGCATTTTGAAACTTCAGAAGAATTCCAGGAACAATGGAAGAGTTCCGAAGCATTTTTAAACTTCAGCGGATTTCCGAGAACAATGGAAGTGTTCCGAAGTATTTTTAAACGCCAGCGGGATTCCGAGAACAATGGAAGAGTTCCGAAGCATTTTTAAACTTCAGCGGAATTCCGAGAACAATGGATGAGTTTCGAAGCATTTTTAAACATCAGCAGAATTCCGGGAACAATGGAAGAGTTCCAAAGCATTTTTAAACTTCAGAAGAATTCCAGGAACAATGGAAGAGTTCCAAAGCATTTTTAAACTTCAGAAGAATTCCAGGAACAATGGAAGAGTTCCGAAGCATTTTTAAACTTCGGCGGATTTCCGAGAACAATGGAAGTGTTCCGAAGTATTTTTAAACTCCAGCGGGATTCCGAGAACAATGGAAGAGTTCCGAAGCATTTTTAAACGTCTGCAGAATTCCGAGAACAATGGAAGAATTCCGAAGCATTTTTAAACGTCAGCGGAATTCCAAGAACAATGGAAGAGTTCCGAAGAATTTTTAAATGTCAGCGAATTTCGAGAACCATGGAAGAGTTCTGAAGGATTTTTAAACATCAGCGGAATTCCGTGAACAATGGAAGAGTTCCGAAGCATTTTTAAACTTCAGTGGAATTCTGAGAACAATGGAAGAGTTATGTAGCATTTTTAAACTTCAGAAGAATTCCAGTAACAATGGAAGAGTTTCAAAGCAATTTTAAACTTCAGCAGAATTCCGAGAACAATGGAAGAGTTCTGAAGCATTTTTAAACATCAGCAGAATTTCCAGAATAATGGAAGAGTTCCGAAGCATTTTCAAACGTCTGCAGAATTCCGAGAACAATGGAAGAGTTCCGAAGGATTTTTAAATGTCAGCAGAATTCCCAGAACAATGGAGAGTTCCAAAGGATTTTTAAACGTCAGCGGAATTCCGAGAACAATGGAAGAGTTCAGAAGCATTTTTAAACTCCGGCGGATTTCCGAGAACAATGGAAGTGTTCAGAAGCATTTTTAAACTTCAGCGTAATTCTGAGAACAATGGAAGGGTTCAGAAGCATTTTAAAACTTCAGCAGAATTCCGAAAACAACGCAGGAGTTGCAATGCATTTTTAAACGTCAGCAGAATTCCGAGAAAAATGGAAGAGTTCCGAAGCATTTTTAAATGTCAGCAGAATTTCGAGAACAATGGAAGAGTTCCAAAGCATTTTTAAACTTCAGTGGAATTCTGAGAACAATGGAAGAGTTCCGTAGCATTTTTGAACTTCAGAAGAATTCCAGGAACAATGGAAGAGTTCCGAAGCATTTTCAAACGTCAGCAGAATTCCTTGAACAATGAAAGAGTTCGGAAGCATTTTTAAACGTCAGCAGTATTCCGGGAACAATGGAACAGTTCCGAAGAATTTTTAAACGTCAGTGGAATTCCTTGAACAATGAAAGAGATCAGAAGCATTTTTAAACTTCAAAAGAATTCCGGGAACAATGGAAGAGTTCCGAAGCATTTTTAAATGTCAGCAGAATTCCGAGAACAATGGAAGAGTACCGAAGCATTTTTAAACATCAGCAGAATTCTGGGAACAATGGTAGAGTTCCGAAGCATTTTTAAACTTTAGCGGAATTCCGAGAACAATGGATGAGTTCCGAAGCATTTTTAAACATCAGCAGAATTCCGGGAACAATGGAAGAGTTCTGAAGCATTTTTAAACGTCAGCCGAATTCCGAGAACAATGGAAGAGTTCCGAAGCATTTTTAAACATCAGCAGAATTCTGGGAACAATGGAAGAGTTCCGAAGCATTTTTAAACTTCAGCGGAATTCCGAGAACAATGGATGAGTTTCGAAGCATTTTTAAACATCAGCAGAATTCCGGGAACAATGGAAGAGTTCCGAAGCATTTTTAAACTTCAGAAGAATTCCAGGAACAATGGAAGAGTTCCAAAGCATTTTTAAACTTCAGAAGAATTCCAGGAACAATGGAAGAGTTCCGAAGCATTTTTAAAGTTCGGCGGATTTCCGAGAACAATGGAAGTGTTCCGAAGTATTTTTAAACTCCAGCGGGATTCCGAGAACAATGGAAGAGTTCCGAAGCATTTTTAAACGTCTGCAGAATTCCGAGAACAATGGAAGAATTCCAAAGCATTTTTAAACGTCAGCGGAATTCCAAGAACAATGGAAGAGTTCCGAAGAATTTTTAAATGTCAGCGAATTTCGAGAACCATGGAAGAGTTCTGAAGGATTTTTAAACATGAGCGGAATTCCGTGAACATTGGAAGAGTTCCGAAGCATTTTTAAACTTCAGTGGAATTCTGAGAACAATGGAAGAGTTATGTAGCATTTTTAAACTTCAGAAGAATTCCAGTAACAATGGAAGAGTTTCAAAGCAATTTTAAACTTCAGCAGAATTCCGAGAACAATGGAAGAGTTCTGAAGCATTTTTAAACATCAGCAGAATTTCCAGAATAATGGAAGAGTTCCGAAGCATTTTTAAACGTCTGCAGAATTCCGAAAACAATGGAAGAGTTCCGAAGGATTTTTAAATGTCAGCAGAATTCCCAGAACAATGGAGAGTTCCAAAGGATTTTTAAACGTCAGCGGAATTCCGAGAACAATGGAAGAGTTCAGAAGCATTTTTAAACTCCGGCGGATTTCCGAGAACAATGGAAGTGTTCAGAAGCATTTTTAAACTTCAGCAGAATTCCGAAAACAAAGCAGGAGTTGCAATGCATTTTTAAACGTCAGCAGAATTCCGAGAAAAATGGAAGAGTTCCGAAGAATTTTTAAACGTCAGTGGAATTCCTTGAACAATGAAAGAGATCAGAAGCATTTTTAAACTTCAAAAGAATTCCGGGAACAATGGAAGAGTTCCGAAGCATTTTTAAATGTCAGCAGAATTCCGAGAACAATGGAAGAGTACCGAAGCATTTTTAAACATCAGCAGAATTCTGGGAACAATGGAAGAGTTCCGTAGCATTTTTAAACTTTAGCGGAATTCCGAGAACAATGGATGAGTTCCGAAGCATTTTTAAACATCAGCAGAATTCCGGGAACAATGGAAGAGTTCCGAAGCATTTTTAAACTTCAGCGGATTTCCGAGAACAA
This sequence comes from Phyllobates terribilis, assembly GCF_046119375.1. Taxonomy (NCBI): domain Eukaryota; kingdom Metazoa; phylum Chordata; class Amphibia; order Anura; family Dendrobatidae; genus Phyllobates; species Phyllobates terribilis. The sequence continues at coordinate 554,451,206 of NW_027362762.1, forward strand.
TGGAAGAGTTCCGAAGCATTTTTAAACTTCAGCGGAATTCCGAGAACAATGGATGAGTTTCGAAGCATTTTTAAACATCAGCAGAATTCCGGGAACAATGGAAGAGTTCCGAAGCATTTTTAAACTTCAGCGGATTTCCGAGAACAATGGAAGTGTTCCGAAGTATTTTTAAACTTTAGCGGAATTCCGAGAACAATGGATGAGTTCCGAAGCATTTTTAAACATCAGCAGAATTCCGGGAACAATGTAAGAGTTCTGAAGCATTTTTAAATGTCAGCAGAATTCTGAGAACAATGGAAGAGTTCCGAAGTATTTTTAAACGCCAGCGGGATTTCGAGAACAATGGAAGAGTTCCGAAGCATTTTTAAATGTCAGCAGAATTCCGAGAACAATGGAAGAGTACCGAAGCATTTTTAAACATCAGCAGAATTCTGGGAACAATGGAAGAGTTCCGAAGCATTTTTAAACTTTAGCGGAATTCCGAGAACAATGGATGAGTTCCGAAGCATTTTTAAACATCAGCAGAATTCCGGGAACAATGTAAGAGTTCTGAAGCATTTTTAAATGTCAGCAGAATTCTGAGAACAATGGAAGAGTTCCGAAGCATTTTTAAACATCAGCAGAATTCTGGGAACAATGGAAGAGTTCCGAAGCATTTTTAAACTTCAGCGGAATTCCGAGAACAATGGATGAGTTTCGAAGCATTTTTAAACATCAGCAGAATTCCGGGAACAATGGAAGAGTTCCGAAGCATTTTTAAACTTCAGAAGAATTCCAGGAACAATGGAAGAGTTCCAAAGCATTTTTAAACTTCAACGAATTCCAGGAACAATGGAAGAGTTCCAAAGCATTTTGAAACTTCAGAAGAATTCCAGGAACAATGGAAGAGTTCCGAATCATTTTTAAACTTCAGCGGATTTCCGAGAACAATGGAAGTGTTCCGAAGTATTTTTAAACGCCAGCGGGATTTCGAGAACAATGGAAGAGTTCCGAAGCATTTTTAAACTTCAGCGGAATTCCGAGAACAATGGATGAGTTTCGAAGCATTTTTAAACATCAGCAGAATTCCGGGAACAATGGAAGAGTTCCGAAGCATTTTTAAACTTCAGAAGAATTCCAGGAACAATGGAAGAGTTCCAAAGCATTTTTAAACTTCAGAAGAATTCCAGGAACAATGGAAGAGTTCCGAAGCATTTTTAAACTTCGGCGGATTTCCGAGAACAATGGAAGTGTCCCGAAGTATTTTTAAACTCCAGCGGGATTCCGAGAACAATGGAAGAGTTCCGAAGCATTTTTAAACGTCTGCAGAATTCCGAGAACAATGGAAGAATTCCGAAGCATTTTTAAACGTCAGCGGATTTCCAAGAACAATGGAAGAGTTCCGAAGAATTTTTAAATGTCAGCGAATTTCGAGAACCATGGAAGAGTTCTGAAGGATTTTTAAACATCAGCGGAATTCCGTGAACATTGGAAGAGTTCCGAAGCATTTTTAAACTTCAGTGGAATTCTGAGAACAATGGAAGAGTTATGTAGCATTTTTAAACTTCAGAAGAATTCCAGTAACAATGGAAGAGTTTCAAAGCAATTTTAAACTTCAGCAGAATTCCGAGAACAATGGAAGAGTTCTGAAGCATTTTTAAACGTCAGCAGAATTTCCAGAATAATGGAAGAGTTCCGAAGCATTTTTAAACATCTGCAGAATTCCGAGAACAATGGAAGAGTTCCGAAGGATTTTTAAATGTCAGCAGAATTCCCAGAACAATGGAGGGTTCCAAAGGATTTTTAAACGTCAGCGGAATTCCGAGAACAATGGAAGAGTTCAGAAGCATTTTTAAACTCCGGCGGATTTCCGAGAACAATGGAAGTGTTCAGAAGCATTTTTAAACTTCAGCGTAATTCTGAGAACAATGGAAGGGTTCAGAAGCATTTTTAAACTTCAGCAGAATTCCGAAAACAACGCAGGAGTTGCAATGCATTTTTAAACGTCAGCAGAATTCCGAGAAAAATGGAAGAGTTCCGAAGCATTTTTAAATGTCAGCAGAATTTCGAGAACAATGGAAGAGTTCCAAAGCATTTTTAAACTTCAGTGGAATTCTGAGAACAATGGAAGAGTTCCGTAGCATTTTTAAACTTCAGAAGAATTCCAGGAACAATGGAAGAGTTCCGAAGCATTTTCAAACGTCAGCAGAATTCCTTGAACAATGAAAGAGTTCGGAAGCATTTTTAAACGTCAGCAGTATTCCGGGAACAATGGAACAGTTCCGAAGAATTTTTAAACGTCAGTGGAATTCCTTGAACAATGAAAGAGATCAGAAGCATTTTTAAACTTCAAAAGAATTCCGGGAACAATGGAAGAGTTCCGAAGCATTTTTAAATGTCAGCAGAATTCCGAGAACAATGGAAGAGTACCGAAGCATTTTTAAACATCAGCAGAATTCTGGGAACAATGGAAGAGTTCCGAAGCATTTTTAAACTTTAGCGAAATTCCGAGAACAATGGATGAGTTCCGAAGCATTTTTAAACATCAGCAGAATTCCGGGAACAATGGAAGAGTTCTGAAGCATTTTTAAACGTCAGCCGAATTCCGAGAACAATGGAAGAGTTCCGAAGCATTTTTAAACATCAGCAGAATTCTGGGAACAATGGAAGAGTTCCGAAACATTTTTAAACTTCAGCGGAATTCCGAGAACAATGGATGAGTTTTGAAGCATTTTTAAACATCAGCAGAATTCCGGAAACAATGGAAGAGTTCCGAAGCATTTTTAAACTTCAGAAGAATTCCAGGAACAATGGAAGAGTTCCAAAGCATTTTTAAACTTCAGTGGAATTCTGAGAACAATGGAAGAGTTATGTAGCATTTTTAAACTTCAGAAGAATTCCAGTAACAATGGAAGAGTTTCAAAGCAATTTTAAACTTCAGCAGAATTCCGAGAACAATGGAAGAGTTCTGAAGCATTTTTAAACGTCAGCAGAATTTCCAGAATAATGGAAGAGTTCCGAAGCATTTTTAAACATCTGCAGAATTCCGAGAACAATGGAAGAGTTCCGAAGGATTTTTAAATGTCAGCAGAATTCCCAGAACAATGGAGGGTTCCAAAGGATTTTTAAACGTCAGCGGAATTCCGAGAACAATGGAAGAGTTCAGAAGCATTTTTAAACTCCGGCGGATTTCCGAGAACAATGGAAGTGTTCAGAAGCATTTTTAAACTTCAGCGTAATTCTGAGAACAATGGAAGGGTTCAGAAGCATTTTTAAACTTCAGCAGAATTCCGAAAACAACGCAGGAGTTGCAATGCATTTTTAAACGTCAGCAGAATTCCGAGAAAAATGGAAGAGTTCCGAAGCATTTTTAAATGTCAGCAGAATTTCGAGAACAATGGAAGAGTTCCAAAGCATTTTTAAACTTCAGTGGAATTCTGAGAACAATGGAAGAGTTCCGTAGCATTTTTAAACTTCAGAAGAATTCCAGGAACAATGGAAGAGTTCCGAAGCATTTTCAAACGTCAGCAGAATTCCTTGAACAATGAAAGAGTTCGGAAGCATTTTTAAACGTCAGCAGTATTCCGGGAACAATGGAACAGTTCCGAAGAATTTTTAAACGTCAGTGGAATTCCTTGAACAATGAAAGAGATCAGAAGCATTTTTAAACTTCAAAAGAATTCCGGGAACAATGGAAGAGTTCCGAAGCATTTTTAAATGTCAGCAGAATTCCGAGAACAATGGAAGAGTACCGAAGCATTTTTAAACATCAGCAGAATTCTGGGAACAATGGAAGAGTTCCGTAGCATTTTTAAACTTTAGCGGAATTCCGAGAACAATGGATGAGTTCCGAAGCATTTTTAAACATCAGCAGAATTCCGGGAACAATGGAAGAGTTCCGAAGCATTTTTAAACTTCAGCGGATTTCCGAGAACAATGGAAGAGTTCCGAAGCATTTTTAAACTTCAGCGGAATTCCGAGAACAATGGATGAGTTTCGAAGCATTTTTAAACATCAGCAGAATTCCGGGAACAATGGAAGAGTTCCGAAGCATTTTTAAACTTCAGCGGATTTCCGAGAACAATGGAAGTGTTCCGAAGTATTTTTAAACGCCAGCGGGATTTCGAGAACAATGGAAGAGTTCCGAAGCATTTTTAAATGTCAGCAGAATTCCGAGAACAATGGAAGAGTACCGAAGCATTTTTAAACATCAGCAGAATTCTGGGAACAATGGAAGAGTTCCGAAGCATTTTTAAACTTTAGCGGAATTCCGAGAACAATGGATGAGTTCCGAAGCATTTTTAAACATCAGCAGAATTCCGGGAACAATGTAAGAGTTCTGAAGCATTTTTAAATGTCAGCAGAATTCTGAGAACAATGGAAGAGTTCCGAAGCATTTTTAAACATCAGCAGAATTCTGGGAACAATGGAAGAGTTCCGAAGCATTTTTAAACTTCAGCGGAATTCCGAGAACAATGGATGAGTTTCGAAGCATTTTTAAACATCAGCAGAATTCCGGGAACAATGGAAGAGTTCCGAAGCATTTTTAAACTTCAGAAGAATTCCAGGAACAATGGAAGAGTTCCAAAGCATTTTTAAACTTCAACGAATTCCAGGAACAATGGAAGAGTTCCAAAGCATTTTGAAACTTCAGAAGAATTCCAGGAACAATGGAAGAGTTCCGAATCATTTTTAAACTTCAGCGGATTTCCGAGAACAATGGAAGTGTTCCGAAGTATTTTTAAACGCCAGCGGGATTTCGAGAACAATGGAAGAGTTCCGAAGCATTTTTAAACTTCAGCGGAATTCCGAGAACAATGGATGAGTTTCGAAGCATTTTTAAACATCAGCAGAATTCCGGGAACAATGGAAGAGTTCCGAAGCATTTTTAAACTTCAGAAGAATTCCAGGAACAATGGAAGAGTTCCAAAGCATTTTTAAACTTCAGAAGAATTCCAGGAACAATGGAAGAGTTCCGAAGCATTTTTAAACTTCGGCGGATTTCCGAGAACAATGGAAGTGTCCCGAAGTATTTTTAAACTCCAGCGGGATTCCGAGAACAATGGAAGAGTTCCGAAGCATTTTTAAACGTCTGCAGAATTCCGAGAACAATGGAAGAATTCCGAAGCATTTTTAAACGTCAGCGGATTTCCAAGAACAATGGAAGAGTTCCGAAGAATTTTTAAATGTCAGCGAATTTCGAGAACCATGGAAGAGTTCTGAAGGATTTTTAAACATCAGCGGAATTCCGTGAACATTGGAAGAGTTCCGAAGCATTTTTAAACTTCAGTGGAATTCTGAGAACAATGGAAGAGTTATGTAGCATTTTTAAACTTCAGAAGAATTCCAGTAACAATGGAAGAGTTTCAAAGCAATTTTAAACTTCAGCAGAATTCCGAGAACAATGGAAGAGTTCTGAAGCATTTTTAAACGTCAGCAGAATTTCCAGAATAATGGAAGAGTTCCGAAGCATTTTTAAACATCTGCAGAATTCCGAGAACAATGGAAGAGTTCCGAAGGATTTTTAAATGTCAGCAGAATTCCCAGAACAATGGAGGGTTCCAAAGGATTTTTAAACGTCAGCGGAATTCCGAGAACAATGGAAGAGTTCAGAAGCATTTTTAAACTCCGGCGGATTTCCGAGAACAATGGAAGTGTTCAGAAGCATTTTTAAACTTCAGCGTAATTCTGAGAACAATGGAAGGGTTCAGAAGCATTTTTAAACTTCAGCAGAATTCCGAAAACAACGCAGGAGTTGCAATGCATTTTTAAACGTTAGCAGAATTCCGAGAAAAATGGAAGAGTTCCGAAGCATTTTTAAATGTCAGCAGAATTTCGAGAACAATGGAAGAGTTCCAAAGCATTTTTAAACTTCAGTGGAATTCTGAGAACAATGGAAGAGTTCCGTAGCATTTTTAAACTTCAGAAGAATTCCAGGAACAATGGAAGAGTTCCGAAGCATTTTCAAACGTCAGCAGAATTCCTTGAACAATGAAAGAGTTCGGAAGCATTTTTAAACGTCAGCAGTATTCCGGGAACAATGGAACAGTTCCGAAGAATTTTTAAACGTCAGTGGAATTCCTTGAACAATGAAAGAGATCAGAAGCATTTTTAAACTTCAAAAGAATTCCGGGAACAATGGAAGAGTTCCGAAGCATTTTTAAATGTCAGCAGAATTCCGAGAACAATGGAAGAGTACCGAAGCATTTTTAAACATCAGCAGAATTCTGGGAACAATGGAAGAGTTCCGAAGCATTTTTAAACTTTAGCGAAATTCCGAGAACAATGGATGAGTTCCGAAGCATTTTTAAACATCAGCAGAATTCCGGGAACAATGGAAGAGTTCTGAAGCATTTTTAAACGTCAGCCGAATTCCGAGAACAATGGAAGAGTTCCGAAGCATTTTTAAACATCAGCAGAATTCTGGGAACAATGGAAGAGTTCCGAAACATTTTTAAACTTCAGCGGAATTCCGAGAACAATGGATGAGTTTCGAAGCATTTTTAAACATCAGCAGAATTCCGGAAACAATGGAAGAGTTCCGAAGCATTTTTAAACTTCAGAAGAATTCCAGGAACAATGGAAGAGTTCCAAAGCATTTTTAAACTTCAGTGGAATTCTGAGAACAATGGAAGAGTTATGTAGCATTTTTAAACTTCAGAAGAATTCCAGTAACAATGGAAGAGTTTCAAAGCAATTTTAAACTTCAGCAGAATTCCGAGAACAATGGAAGAGTTCTGCAGCATTTTTAAACGTCAGTAGAATTTCCAGAATAATGGAAGAGTTCCAAAGCATTTTTAAACTTCAGTGGAATTCTGAGAACAATGGAAGAGTTCCGTAGCATTTTTAAACTTCAGAAGAATTCCAGGAACAATGGAAGAGTTCCGAAGCATTTTCAAACGTCAGCAGAATTCCTTGAACAATGAAAGAGTTCGGAAGCATTTTTAAACGTCAGCAGTATTCCGGGAACAATGGAACAGTTCCGAAGAATTTTTAAACGTCAGTGGAATTCCTTGAACAATGAAAGAGATCAGAAGCATTTTTAAACTTCAAAAGAATTCCGGGAACAATGGAAGAGTTCCGAAGCATTTTTAAATGTCAGCAGAATTCCGAGAACAATGGAAGAGTACCGAAGCATTTTTAAACATCAGCAGAATTCTGGGAACAATGGAAGAGTTCCGAAGCATTTTTAAACTTTAGCGAAATTCCGAGAACAATGGATGAGTTCCGAAGCATTTTTAAACATCAGCAGAATTCCGGGAACAATGGAAGACTTCTGAAGCATTTTTAAACGTCAGCCGAATTCCGAGAACAATGGAAGAGTTCCGAAGCATTTTTAAACATCAGCAGAATTCTGGGAACAATGGAAGAGTTCCGAAACATTTTTAAACTTCAGCGGAATTCCGAGAACAATGGATGAGTTTCGAAGCATTTTTAAACATCAGCAGAATTCCAGGAACAATGGAAGAGTTCCAAAGCATTTTTAAACTTCAGTGGAATTCTGAGAACAATGGAAGAGTTATGTAGCATTTTTAAACTTCAGAAGAATTCCAGTAACAATGGAAGAGTTTCAAAGCAATTTTAAACTTCAGCAGAATTCCGAGAACAATGGAAGAGTTCTGAAGCATTTTTAAACATCAGCAGAATTTCCAGAATAATGGAAGAGTTCCGAAGCATTTTTAAACTTTAGCTGAATTCCGAGAACAATGGACGAGTTCCGAAGCATTTTTAAACATCAGCAGAATTCCGGGAACAATGGAAGAGTTCTGAAGCATTTTTAAATGTCAGCAGAATTCCGAGAACAATGGAAGAGTTCCGAAGCATTTTTAAACATCAGCAGAATTCTGGGAACAATGGAAGAGTTCCGAAGCATTTTTAAACTTCAGAAGAATTCCAGGAACAATGGAAGAGTTCCAAAGCATTTTTAAACTTCAGAAGAATTCCAGGAACAATGGAAGAGTTCCGAAGCATTTTTAAACTTCGGCGGATTTCCGAGAACAATGGAAGTGTTCCGAAGTATTTTTAAACTCCAGCGGGATTCCGAGAACAATGGAAGAGTTCCGAAGCATTTTTAAACGTCAGCAGAATTCCGAGAAAAATGGAAGAGTTCCGAAGCATTTTTAAACTTCAGTGGAATTCTGAGAACAATGGAAGAGTTCCGTAGCATTTTTAAACTTCAGAAGAATTCCAGGAACAATGGAAGAGTTCCGAAGCATTTTCAAACGTCAGCAGAAATCCTTGAACAATGAAAGAGTTCGGAAGCATTTTTAAACATCAGCAGTATTCCGGGAACAATGGAACAGTTCCGAAGAATTTTTAAACGTCAGTGGAATTCCTTGAACAATGAAAGAGATCAGAAGCATTTTTAAACTTCAAAAGAATTCCGGGAACAATGGAAGAGTTCCGAAGCATTTTTAAATGTCAGCAGAATTCCGAGAACAATGGAAGAGTTCCGAAGCATTTTTAAACATCAGCAGAATTCTGGGAACAATGGAAGAGTTCCGAAGCATTTTTAAACTTTAGCGGAATTCCGAGAACAATGGATGAGTTCCGAAGCATTTTTAAACATCAGCAGAATTCCGGGAACAGTGGAAGAGTTCCGAAGCATTTTTAAACTTCAGAAGAATTCCAGGAACAATGGAAGAGTTCCAAAGCATTTTTAAACTTCAGAAGAATTCCAGGAACAATGGAAGAGTTCCAAAGCATTTTTAAACTTCAGAAGAATTCCAGGAACAATGGAAGAGTTCCGAAGCATTTTTAAACTTCGGCGGATTTCCGAGAACAATGGAAGTGTTCCGAAGTATTTTTAAACTCCAGCGGGATTCCGAGAACAATGGAAGAGTTCCGAAGCATTTTTAAACGTCTGCAGAATTCCGAGAACAATGGATGAGTTTCGAAGCATTTTTAAACATCAGCAGAATTCCGGGAACAATGGAAGAGTTCCAAAGCATTTTTAAACTTCAGAAGAATTCCAGGAACAATGGAAGAGTTCCAAAGCATTTTTAAGCTTCAGAAGAATTCCAGGAACAATGGAAGAGTTCCGAAGCATTTTTAAACTTCGGCGGATTTCCGAGAACAATGGAAGTGTTCCGAAGTATTTTTAAACTCCAGCGGGATTCCGAGAACAATGGAAGAATTCCGAAGCATTTTTAAACGTCAGCGGAATTCCAAGAAAAATGGAAGAGTTCCGAAGAATTTTTAAATGTCATCGAATTTCGAGAACCATGGAAGAGTTCCGAAGCATTTTTAAACTTCAGTGGAATTCTGAGAACAATGGAAGAGTTATGTAGCATTTTTAAACTTCAGAAGAATTCCAGTAACAATGGAAGAGTTTCAAAGCAATTTTAAACTTCAGCAGAATTCCGAGAACAATGGAAGAGTTCTGACGCATTTTTAAACATCAGCAGAATTTCCAGAATAATGGAAGAGTTCCGAAGCATTTTTAAACGTCTGCAGAATTCCGAGAACAATGGAAGAGTTCCGAAGGATTTTTAAATGTCAGCAGAATTCCCAGAACAATGGAGAGTTCCAAAGGATTTTTAAACGTCAGCGGAATGCCGAGAACAATGGAAGAGTTCAGAAGCATTTTTAAACTCCGGCGGATTTCCGAGAACAATGGAAGTGTTCAGAAGCATTTTTAAACTTCAGCGTAATTCTGAGAACAATGGAAGGGTTCAGAAGCATTTTTAAACTTCAGCAGAATTCCGAAAACAACTCAGGAGTTGCAATGCATTTTTAAACGTCAGCAGAATTCCGAGAAAAATGGAAGAGTTCCGAAGCATTTTTAAATGTCAGCAGAATTTCGAGAACAATGGAAGAGTTCCAAAGCATTTTTAAACTTCAGTGGAATTCTGAGAACAATGGAAGAGTTCCGTAGCATTTTTAAACTTCAGAAGAATTCCAGGAACAATGGAAGAGTTCCGAAGCATTTTCAAACGTCAGCAGAATTCCTTGAACAATGAAAGAGTTCCGAAGCATTTTTAAACGTCAGCAGTATTCCGGGAACAATGGAACAGTTCCGAAGAATTTTTAAACGTCAGTGGAATTCCTTGAACAATGAAAGAGATCAGAAGCATTTTTAAACTTCAAAAGAATTCCGGGAACAATGGAAGAGTTCCGAAGCATTTTTAAATGTCAGCAGAATTCCGAGAACAATGGAAGAGTACCGAAGCATTTTTAAACATCAGCAGAATTCTGGGAACAATGGAAGAGTTCCGAAGCATTTTTAAACTTTAGCGGAATTCCGAGAACAATGGATGAGTTCCGAAGCATTTTTAAACATCAGCAGAATTCCGGGAACAATGGAAGAGTTCTGAAGCATTTTTAAATGTCAGCCGAATTCCGAGAACAATGGAAGAGTTCCGAAGCATTTTTAAACATCAGCAGAATTCTGGGAACAATGGAAGAGTTCCGAAGAATTTTTAAATGTCAGCGAATTTCGAGAACCATGGAAGAGTTCTGAAGGATTTTTAAACATCAGCGGAATTCCGTGAACATTGGAAGAGTTCCGAAGCATTTTTAAACTTCAGTGGAATTCTGAGAACAATGGAAGAGTTATGTAGCATTTTTAAACTTCAGAAGAATTCCAGTAACAATGGAAGAGTTTCAAAGCAATTTTAAACTTCAGCAGAATTCCGAGAACAATGGAAGAGTTCTGAAGCATTTTTAAACATCAGCAGAATTTCCAGAATAATGGAAGAGTACCGAAGCATTTTTAAACGTCTGCAGAATACCGAGAACAATGGAAGAGTTCCGAAGGATTTTTAAATGTCAGCAGAATTCCCAGAACAATGGAGAGTTCCATAGGATTTTTAAACGTCAGCGGAATTCCGAGAACAATGGAAGAGTTCAGAAGCATTTTTAAACTCCGGCGGATTTCCGAGAACAATGGAAGTGTTCAGAAGCATTTTTAAACTTCAGCGTAATTCTGAGAACAATGGAAGGGTTCAGAAGCATTTTTAAACTTCAGCAGAATTCCGAAAACAACGCAGGAGTTGCAATGCATTTTTAAACGTCAGCAGAATTCCGAGAAAAATGGAAGAGTTCCGAAGCATTTTTAAATGTCAGCAGAATTTCGAGAACAATGGAAGAGTTCCAAAGCATTTTTAAACTTCAGTGGAATTCTGAGAACAATGGAAGAGTTCTGTAGCATTTTTAAACTTCAGAAGAATTCCAGGAACAATGGAAGAGTTCCGAAGCATTTTCAAACGTCAGCAGAATTCCTTGAACAATGAAAGAGTTCGGAAGCATTTTTAAACGTCAGCAGTATTCCGGGAACAATGGAACAGTTCCGAAGAATTTTTAAACGTCAGTGGAATTCCTTGAACAATGAAAGAGATCAGAAGCATTTTTAAACTTCAAAAGAATTCCGGGAACAATGGAAGAGTTCCGAAGCATTTTTAAATGTCAGCAGAATTCCGAGAACAATGGAAGAGTACCGAAACATTTTTAAACATCAGCAGAATTCTGGGAACAATGGAAGAGTTCCGAAGCATTTTTAAACTTTAGCTGAATTCCGAGAACAATGGATGAGTTCCGAAGCATTTTTAAACATCAGCAGAATTCCGGGAACAATGGAAGAGTTCTGAAGCATTTTTAAATGTCAGCAGAATTCCGAGAACAATGGAAGAGTTCCGAAGCATTTTTAAACATCAGCAGAATTCTGGGAACAATGGAAGAGTTCCGAAGCATTTTTAAACTTCAGTGGAATTCTGAGAACAATGGAAGAGTTATGTAGCATTTTTAAACTTCAGAAGAATTCCAGTAACAATGGAAGAGTTTCAAAGCAATTTTAAACTTCAGCAGAATTCCGAGAACAATGGAAGAGTTCTGAAGCATTTTTAAACATCAGCAGAATTTCCAGAATAATGGAAGAGTACCGAAGCATTTTTAAACGTCTGCAGAATACCGAGAACAATGGAAGAGTTCCGAAGGATTTTTAAATGTCAGCAGAATTCCCAGAACAATGGAGAGTTCCATAGGATTTTTAAACGTCAGCGGAATTCCGAGAACAATGGAAGAGTTCAGAAGCATTTTTAAACTCCGGCGGATTTCCGAGAACAATGGAAGTGTTCAGAAGCATTTTTAAACTTCAGCGTAATTCTGAGAACAATGGAAGGGTTCAGAAGCATTTTTAAACTTCAGCAGAATTCCGAAAACAACGCAGGAGTTGCAATGCATTTTTAAACGTCAGCAGAATTCCGAGAAAAATGGAAGAGTTCCGAAGCATTTTTAAATGTCAGCAGAATTTCGAGAACAATGGAAGAGTTCCAAAGCATTTTTAAACTTCAGTGGAATTCTGAGAACAATGGAAGAGTTCTGTAGCATTTTTAAACTTCAGAAGAATTCCAGGAACAATGGAAGAGTTCCGAAGCATTTTCAAACGTCAGCAGAATTCCTTGAACAATGAAAGAGTTCGGAAGCATTTTTAAACGTCAGCAGTATTCCGGGAACAATGGAACAGTTCCGAAGAATTTTTAAACGTCAGTGGAATTCCTTGAACAATGAAAGAGATCAGAAGCATTTTTAAACTTCAAAAGAATTCCGGGAACAATGGAAGAGTTCCGAAGCATTTTTAAATGTCAGCAGAATTCCGAGAACAATGGAAGAGTACCGAAACATTTTTAAACATCAGCAGAATTCTGGGAACAATGGAAGAGTTCCGAAGCATTTTTAAACTTTAGCTGAATTCCGAGAACAATGGATGAGTTCCGAAGCATTTTTAAACATCAGCAGAATTCCGGGAACAATGGAAGAGTTCTGAAGCATTTTTAAATGTCAGCAGAATTCCGAGAACAATGGAAGAGTTCCGAAGCATTTTTAAACATCAGCAGAATTCTGGGAACAATGGAAGAGTTCCCAAGCATTTTTAAACTTCAGAAGAATTCCAGGAACAATGGAAGAGTTCCAAAGCATTTTTAAACTTCAGAAGAATTCCAGGAACAATGGAAGAGTTCCGAAGCATTTTTAAACTTCGGCGGATTTCCGAGAACAATGGAAGTGTTCCGAAGTATTTTTAAACTCCAGCGGGATTCCGAGAACAATGGAAGAGTTCCGAAGCATTTTTAAACGTCAGCAGAATTCCGATAAAAATGGAAGAGTTCCGAAGCATTTTTAAACTTCAGTCGAATTCTGAGAACAATGGAAGAGTTCCGTAGCATTTTTAAACTTCAGACGAATTCCAGGAACAATGGAAGAGTTCCGAAGCATTTTCAAACGTCAGCAGAATTCCTTGAACAATGAAAGAGTTCGGAAGCATTTTTAAACATCAGCAGTATTCCGGGAACAATGGAACAGTTCCGAAGAATTTTTAAACGTCAGTGGAATTCCTTGAACAATGAAAGAGATCAGAAGCATTTTTAAACTTCAAGAGAATTCCGGGAACAATGGAAGAGTTCCGAAGCATTTTTAAATGTCAGCAGAATTCCGAGAACAATGGAAGAGTTCCGAAGCATTTTTAAACATCAGCAGAATTCTGGGAACAATGGAAGAGTTCCGAAGCATTTTTAAACTTTAGCGGAATTCCGAGAACAATGGATGAGTTCCGAAGCATTTTTAAACATCAGCAGAATTCCGGGAACAGTGGAAGAGTTCCGAAGCATTTTTAAACTTCAGAAGAATTCCAGGACCAATGGAAGAGTTCCAAAGCATTTTGAAACTTCAGAAGAATTCCAGGAACAATGGAAGAGTTCCGAAGCATTTTTAAACTTCAGCGGATTTCCGAGAACAATGGAAGTGTTCCGAAGTATTTTTAAACGCCAGCGGGATTCCGAGAACAATGGAAGAGTTCCGAAGCATTTTTAAACTTCAGCGGAATTCCGAGAACAATGGATGAGTTTCGAAGCATTTTTAAACATCAGCAGAATTCCGGGAACAATGGAAGAGTTCCGAAGCATTTTTAAACTTCAGAAGAATTCCAGGAACAATGGAAGAGTTCCAAAGCATTTTTAAACTTCAGAAGAATTCCAGGAACAATGGAAGAGTTCCGAAGCATTTTTAAACTTCGGCGGATTTCCGAGAACAATGGAAGTGTTCCGAAGTATTTTTAAACTCCAGCGGGATTCCGAGAACAATGGAAGAGTTCCGAAGCATTTTTAAACGTCTGCAGAATTCCGAGAACAATGGAAGAATTCCGAAGCATTTTTAAACGTCAGCGGAATTCCAAGAACAATGGAAGAGTTCCGAAGAATTTTTAAATGTCAGCGAATTTCGAGAACCATGGAAGAGTTCTGAAGGATTTTTAAACATCAGCGGAATTCCGTGAACATTGGAAGAGTTCCGAAGCATTTTTAAACTTCAGTGGAATTCTGAGAACAATGGAAGAGTTATGTAGCATTTTTAAACTTCAGAAGAATTCCAGTAACAATGGAAGAGTTTCAAAGCAATTTTAAACTTCAGCAGAATTCCGAGAACAATGGAAGAGTTCTGAAGCATTTTCAAACGTCTGCAGAATTCCGAGAACAATGGAAGAGTTCCGAAGGATTTTTAAATGTCAGCAGAATTCCCAGAACAATGGAGAGTTCCAAAGGATTTTTAAACGTCAGCGGAATTCCGAGAACAATGGAAGAGTTCAGAAGCATTTTTAAACTTCAGCGTAATTCTGAGAACAATGGAAGGGTTCAGAAGCATTTTTAAACTTCAGCAGAATTCCGAAAACAACGCAGGAGTTGCAATGCATTTTTAAACGTCAGCAGAATTCCGAGAAAAATGGAAGAGTTCCGAAGCATTTTGAAATGTCAGCAGAATTTCGAGAACAATGGAAGAGTTCCAAAGCATTTTTAAACTTCAGTGGAATTCTGAGAACAATGGAAGAGTTCCGTAGCATTTTTAAACTTCAGAAGAATTCCAGGAACAATGGAAGAGTTCCGAAGCATTTTCAAACGTCAGCAGAATTCCTTGAACAATGAAAGAGTTCGGAAGCATTTTTAAACGTCAGCAGTATTCCGGGAACAATGGAACAGTTCCGAAGAATTTGTAAACGTCAGTGGAATTCCTTGAACAATGAAAGAGATCAGAAGCATTTTTAAACTTCAAAAGAATTCCAGGAACAATGGAAGAGTTCCGAAGCATTTTTAAATGTCAGCAGAATTCCGAGAACAATGGAAGAGTACCGAAGCATTTTTAAACATCAGCAGAATTCTGGGAACAATGGAAGAGTTCCGAAGCATTTTTAAACTTTAGCGGAATTCCGAGAACAATGGATGAGTTCCGAAGCATTTTTAAACATCAGCAGAATTCCGGGAACAATGGAAGAGTTCTGAAGCATTTTTAAACATCAGCCGAATTCCGAGAACAATGGAAGAGTTCCGAAGCATTTTTAAACATCAGCAGAATTCTGGGAACAATGGAAGAGTTCCGAAGCATTTTTAAACTTTAGCGGAATTCCGAGAACAATGGATGAGTTCCGAAGCATTTTTAAACATCAGCAGAATTCCGGGAACAATGGAAGAGTTCTGAAGCATTTTTAAATGTCAGCCGAATTCCGAGAACAATGGAAGAGTTCCGAAGCATTTTTAAACATCAGCAGAATTCTGGGAACAATGGAAGAGTTCCGAAGCATTTTTAAACTTCAGCGGAATTCCGAGAACAATGGATGAGTTTCGAAGCATTTTTAAACATCAGCAGAATTCCGGGAACAATGGAAGAGTTCCGAAGCATTTTTAAACTTCAGAAGAATTCCAGGAACAATGGAAGAGTTCCAAAGCATTTTTAAACTTCAGAAGAATTCCAGGAACAATGGAAGAGTTCCGAAGCATTTTTAAAGTTCGGCGGATTTCCGAGAACAATGGAAGAGTTCCGAAGCATTTTTAAACGTCTGCAGAATTCTGGGAACAATGGAAGAATTCCAAAGCATTTTTAAACGTCAGCGGAATTCCAAGAACAATGGAAGAGTTCCGAAGAATTTTTAAATGTCAGCGAATTTCGAGAACCATGGAAGAGTTCTGAAGGATTTTTAAACATCAGCGGAATTCCGTGAACATTGGAAGAGTTCCGAAGCATTTTTAAACTTCAGTGGAATTCTGAGAACAATGGAAGAGTTATGTAGCATTTTTAAACTTCAGAAGAATTCCAGGAACAATGGAAGAGTTCCGAAGCATTTTCAAACGTCAGCAGAATTCCTTGAACAATGAAAGAGTTCGGAAGCATTTTTAAACGTCAGCAGTATTCCGGGAGCAATGGAACAGTTCCGAAGAATTTTTAAACGTCAGTGGAATTCCTTGAACAATGAAAGAGATCAGAAGCATTTTTAAACTTCAAAAGAATTCCGGGAACAATGGAAGAGTTCCGAAGCATTTTTAAATGTCAGCAGAATTCCGAGAACAATGGAAGAGTACCGAAACATTTTTAAACATCAGCAGAATTCTGGGAACAATGGAAGAGTTCCGAAGCATTTTTAAACTTTAGCTGAATTCCGAGAACAATGGATGAGTTCCGAAGCATTTTTAAACATCAGCAGAATTCCGGGAACAATGGAAGAGTTCTGAAGCATTTTTAAATGTCAGCAGAATTCCGAGAACAATGGAAGAGTTCCGAAGCATTTTTAAACATCAGCAGAATTCCGGGAACAATGGAAGAGTTCCCAAGCATTTTTAAACTTCAGAAGAATTCCAGGAACAATGGAAGAGTTCCAAAGCATTTTTAAACTTCAGAAGAATTCCAGGAACAATGGAAGAGTTCCGAAGCATTTTTAAACTTCGGCGGATTTCCGAGAACAATGGAAGTGTTCCGAAGTATTTTTAAACTCCAGCGGGATTCCGAGAACAATGGAAGAGTTCCGAAGCATTTTTAAACGTCAGCAGAATTCCGATAAAAATGGAAGAGTTCCGAAGCATTTTTAAATGTCAGCAGAATTTCGAGAACAATGGAAGAGTTCCGAAGCATTTTTAAACTTCAGTGGAATTCTGAGAACAATGGAAGAGTTCCGTAGCATTTTTAAACTTCAGAAGAATTCCAGGAACAATGGAAGAGTTCCGAAGCATTTTCAAACGTCAGCAGAATTCCTTGAACAATGAAAGAGTTCGGAAGCATTTTTAAACATCAGCAGTATGCCGAGAACAATGGAACAGTTCCGAAGAATTTTTAAACGTCAGTGGAATTCCTTGAACAATGAAAGAGATCAGAAGCATTTTTAAACTTCAAGAGAATTCCGGGAACAATGGAAGAGTTCCGAAGCATTTTTAAATGTCAGCAGAATTCCGAGAACAATGGAAGAGTTCCGAAGCATTTTTAAACATCAGCAGAATTCTGGGAACAATGGAAGAGTTCCGAAGCATTTTTAAACTTTAGCGGAATTCCGAGAACAATGGATGAGTTCCGAAGCATTTTTAAACATCAGCAGAATTCCGGGAACAGTGGAAGAGTTCCGAAGCATTTTTAAACTTCAGAAGAATTCCAGGAACAATGGAAGAGTTCCGAAGCATTTTTAAACTTCAGCGGATTTCCGAGAACAATGGAAGTGTTCCGAAGTATTTTTAAACGCCAGCGGGATTCCGAGAACAATGGAAGAGTTCCGAAGCATTTTTAAACTTCAGCGGAATTCCGAGAACAATGGATGAGTTTCGAAGCATTTTTAAACATCAGCAGAATTCCGGGAACAATGGAAGAGTTCCAAAGCATTTTTAAACTTCAGAAGAATTCCAGGAACAATGGAAGAGTTCCAAAGCATTTTTAAACTTCAGAAGAATTCCAGGAACAATGGAAGAGTTCCGAAGCATTTTTAAACTTCGGCGGATTTCCGAGAACAATGGAAGTGTTCCGAAGTATTTTTAAACTCCAGCGGGATTCCGAGAACAATGGAAGAGTTCCGAAGCATTTTTAAACGTCTGCAGAATTCCGAGAACAATGGAAGAATTCCGAAGCATTTTTAAACGTCAGCGGAATTCCAAGAACAATGGAAGAGTTCCGAAGAATTTTTAAATGTCAGCGAATTTCGAGAACCATGGAAGAGTTCCGAAGCATTTTTAAACTTCAGTGGAATTCTGAGAACAATGGAAGAGTTATGTAGCATTTTTAAACTTCAGAAGAATTCCAGTAACAATGGAAGAGTTTCAAAGCAATTTTAAACTTCAGCAGAATTCCGAGAACAATGGAAGAGTTCTGAAGCATTTTTAAACATCAGCAGAATTTCCAGAATAATGGAAGAGTTCCGAAGCATTTTCAAACGTCTGCAGAATTCCGAGAACAATGGAAGAGTTCCGAAGGATTTTTAAATGTCAGCAGAATTCCCAGAACAATGGAGAGTTCCAAAGGATTTTTAAACGTCAGCGGAATTCCGAGAACAATGGAAGAGTTCAGAAGCATTTTTAAACTTCAGCGTAATTCTGAGAACAATGGAAGGGTTCAGAAGCATTTTTAAACTTCAGCAGAATTCCGAAAACAACGCAGGAGTTGCAATGCATTTTTAAACGTCAGCAGAATTCCGAGAAAAATGGAAGAGTTCCAAAGCATTTTGAAATGTCAGCAGAATTTCGAGAACAATGGAAGAGTTCCAAAGCATTTTTAAACTTCAGTGGAATTCTGAGAACAATGGAAGAGTTCCGTAGCATTTTTAAACTTCAGAAGAATTCCAGGAACAATGGAAGAGTTCCGAAGCATTTTCAAACGTCAGCAGAATTCCTTGAACAATGAAAGAGTTCGGAAGCATTTTTAAACGTCAGCAGTATTCCGGGAACAATGGAACAGTTCCGAAGAATTTGTAAACGTCAGTGGAATTCCTTGAACAATGAAAGAGATCAGAAGCATTTTTAAACTTCAAAAGAATTCCAGGAACAATGGAAGAGTTCCGAAGCATTTTTAAATGTCAGCAGAATTCCGAGAACAATGGAAGAGTACCGAAGCATTTTTAAACATCAGCAGAATTCTGGGAACAATGGAAGAGTTAAGAAGCATTTTTAAACTTTAGCGGAATTCCGAGAACAATGGATGAGTTCCGAAGCATTTTTAAACATCAGCAGAATTCCGGGAACAATGGAAGAGTTCTGAAGCATTTTTAAACATCAGCCGAATTCCGAGAACAATGGAAGAGTTCCGAAGCATTTTTAAACATCAGCAGAATTCTGGGAACAATGGAAGAGTTCCGAAGCATTTTTAAACTTTAGCGGAATTCCGAGAACAATGGATGAGTTCCGAAGCATTTTTAAACATCAGCAGAATTCCGGGAACAATGGAAGAGTTCTGAAGCATTTTTAAATGTCAGCCGAATTCCGAGAACAATGGAAGAGTTCCGAAGCATTTTTAAACATCAGCAGAATTCTGGGAACAATGGAAGAGTTCCGAAGCATTTTTAAACTTCAGCGGAATTCCGAGAACAATGGATGAGTTTCGAAGCATTTTTAAACATCAGCAGAATTCCGGGAACAATGGAAGAGTTCCGAAGCATTTTTAAACTTCAGAAGAATTCCAGGAACAATGGAAGAGTTCCAAAGCATTTTTAAACTTCAGAAGAATTCCAGGAACAATGGAAGAGTTCCGAAGCATTTTTAAAGTTCGGCGGATTTCCGAGAACAATGGAAGTGTTCCGAAGTATTTTTAAACTCCAGCGGGATTCCGAGAACAATGGAAGAGTTCCGAAGCATTTTTAAACGTCTGCAGAATTCCGAGAACAATGGAAGAATTCCAAAGCATTTTTAAACGTCAGCGGAATTCCAAGAACAATGGAAGAGTTCCGAAGAATTTTTAAATGTCAGCGAATTTCGAGAACCATGGAAGAGTTCTGAAGGATTTTTAAACATCAGCGGAATTCCGTGAACATTGGAAGAGTTCCGAAGCATTTTTAAACTTCAGTGGAATTCTGAGAACAATGGAAGAGTTATGTAGCATTTTTAAACTTCAGAAGAATTCCAGTAACAATGGAAGAGTTTCAAAGCAATTTTAAACTTCAGCAGAATTCCGAGAACAATGGAAGAGTTCTGAAGCATTTTTAAACATCAGCAGAATTTCCAGAATAATGGAAGAGTTCCGAAGCATTTTTAAACGTCTGCAGAATTCCGAGAACAATGGAAGAGTTCCGAAGGATTTTTAAATGTCAGCAGAATTCCCAGAACAATGGAGAGTTCCAAAGGATTTTTAAACGTCAGCGGAATTCCGAGAACAATGGAAGAGTTCAGAAGCATTTTTAAACTCCGGCGGATTTCCGAGAACAAAGGAAGTGTTCAGAAGCATTTTTAAACTTCAGCGTAATTCTGAGAACAATGGAAGGGTTCAGAAGCATTTTTAAACTTCAGCAGAATTCCGAAAACAACGCAGGAGTTGCAATGCATTTTTAAACGTCAGCAGAATTCCGAGAAAAATGGAAGAGTTCCGAAGCATTTTTAAATGTCAGCAGAATTTCGAGAACAATGGAAGAGTTCCAAAGCATTTTTAAACTTCAGTGGAATTCTGAGAACAATGGAAGAGTTCTGTAGCATTTTTAAACTTCAGAAGAATTCCAGGAACAATGGAAGAGTTCCGAAGCATTTTCAAACGTCAGCAGAATTCCTTGAACAATGAAAGAGTTCGGAAGCATTTTTAAACGTCAGCAGTATTCCGGGAACAATGGAACAGTTCCGAAGAATTTTTAAACGTCAGTGGAATTCCTTGAACAATGAAAGAGATCAGAAGCATTTTTAAACTTCAAAAGAATTCCGGGAACAATGGAAGAGTTCCGAAGCATTTTTAAATGTCAGCAGAATTCCGAGAACAATGGAAGAGTACCGAAACATTTTTAAACATCAGCAGAATTCTGGGAACAATGGAAGAGTTCCGAAGCATTTTTAAACTTTAGCTGAATTCCGAGAACAATGGATGAGTTCCGAAGCATTTTTAAACATCAGCAGAATTCCGGGAACAATGGAAGAGTTCTGAAGCATTTTTAAATGTGAGCAGAATTCCGAGAACAATGGAAGAGTTCCGAAGCATTTTTAAACATCAGCAGAATTCTGGGAACAATGGAAGAGTTCCCAAGCATTTTTAAACTTCAGAAGAATTCCAGGAACAATGGAAGAGTTCCAAAGCATTTTTAAACTTCAGAAGAATTCCAGGAACAATGGAAGTGTTCCGAAGTATTTTTAAACTCCAGCGGGATTCCGAGAACAATGGAAGAGTTCCGAAGCATTTTTAAACGTCAGCAGAATTCCGATAAAAATGGAAGAGTTCCGAAGCATTTTTAAATGTCAGCAGAATTTCGAGAACAATGGAAGAGTTCCGAAGCATTTTTAAACTTCAGTTTAATTCTGAGAACAATGGAAGAGTTCCGTAGCATTTTTAAACTTCAGAAGAATTCCAGGAACAATGGAAGAGTTCCGAAGCATTTTCAAACATCAGCAGAATTCCTTGAACAATGAAAGAGTTCGGAAGCATTTTTAAACATCAGCAGTATTCCGGGAACAATGGAACAGTTCCGAAGAATTTTTAAACGTCAGTGGAATTCCTTGAACAATGAAAGAGATCAGAAGCATTTTTAAACTTCAAGAGAATTCCGGGAACAATGGAAGAGTTCCGAAGCATTTTTAAATGTCAGCAGAATTCCGAGAACAATGGAAGAGTTCCGAAGCATTTTTAAACATCAGCAGAATTCTGGGAACAATGGAAGAGTTCCGAAGCATTTTTAAACTTTAGCGGAATTCCGAGAACAATGGATGAGTTCCGAAGCATTTTTAAACATCAGCAGAATTCCGGGAACAGTGGAAGAGTTCCGAAGCATTTTTAAACTTCAGAAGAATTCCAGGAACAATGGAAGAGTTCCAAAGCATTTTGAAACTTCAGAAGAATTCCAGGAACAATGGAAGAGTTCCGAAGCATTTTTAAACTTCAGTGGATTTCCGAGAACAATGGAAGTGTTCCGAAGTATTTTTAAACGCCAGCGGGATTCCGAGAACAATGGAAGAGTTCCGAAGCATTTTTAAACTTCAGCGGAATTCCGAGAACAATGCATGAGTTTCGAAGCATTTTTAAACATCAGCAGAATTCCGGGAACAATGGAAGAGTTCCAAAGCATTTTTAAACTTCAGAAGAATTCCAGGAACAATGGAAGAGTTCCAAAGCATTTTTAAATTTCAGAAGAATTCCAGGAACAATGGAAGAGTTCCGAAGCATTTTTAAACTCCAGCGGGATTCCGAGAACAATGGAAGAGTTCCGAAGCATTTTTAAACGACTGCAGAATTCCGAGAACAATGGAAGAATTCCGAAGCATTTTTAAACGTCAGCGGAATTCCAAGAACAATGGAAGAGTTCCGAAGAATTTTTAAATGTCAGCGAATTTCGAGAACCATGGAAGAGTTCTGAAGGATTTTTAAACATCAGCGGAATTCCGTGAACATTGGAAGAGTTCCGAAGCATTTTTAAACTTCAGTGGAATTCTGAGAACAATGGAAGAGTTATGTAGCATTTTTAAACTTCAGAAGAATTCCAGTAACAATGGAAGAGTTTCAAAGCAATTTTAAACTTCAGCAGAATTCCGAGAACAATGGAAGAGTTCTGAAGCATTTTTAAACATCAGCAGAATTTCCAGAATAATGGAAGAGTTCCGAAGCATTTTCAAACGTCTGCAGAATTCCGAGAACAATGGAAGAGTTCCGAAGGATTTTTAAATGTCATCAGAATTCCCAGAACAATGGAGAGTTCCAAAGGATTTTTAAACCTCAGCGGAATTCCGAGAACAATGGAAGAGTTCAGAAGCATTTTTAAACTCCGGCGGATTTCCGAGAACAATGGAAGTGTTCAGAAGCATTTTTAAACTTCAGCGTAATTCTGAGAACAATGGAAGGGTTCAGAAGCATTTTTAAACTTCAGCAGAATTCCGAAAACAACGCAGGAGTTGCAATGCATTTTTAAACGTCAGCAGAATTCCGAGAAAAATGGAAGAGTTCCGAAGCATTTTTAAATGTCAGCAGAATTTCGAGAACAATGGAAGAGTTCCAAAGCATTTTTAAACTTCAGTGGAATTCTGAGAACAATGGAAGAGTTCCGTAGCATTTTTAAACTTCAGAAGAATTCCAGGAACAATGGAAGAGTTCCGAAGCATTTTCAAACGTCAGCAGAATTCCTTGAACAATGAAAGAGTTCAGAAGCATTTTTAAACGTCAGCAGTATTCCGGGAACAATGGAACAGTTCCGAAGAATTTTTAAACGTCAGTGGAATTCCTTGAACAATGAAAGAGATCAGAAGCATTTTTAAACTTCAAAAGAATTCCAGGAACAATGGAAGAGTTCCGAAGCATTTTTAAACATCAGCAGAATTCTGGGAACAATGGAAGAGTTCCGAAGCATTTTTAAACTTTAGCGGAATTCCGAGAACAATGGATGAGTTCCGAAGCATTTTTAAACATCAGCAGAATTCCGGGAACAATGGAAGAGTTCTGAAGCATTTTTAAATGTCAGCCGAATTCCGAGAACAATGGAAGAGTTCCGAAGCATTTTTAAACATCAGCAGAATTCTGGGAACAATGGAAGAGTTCCGAAGCATTTTTAAACTTCAGCGGAATTCCGAGAACAATGGATGAGTTTTGAAGCATTTTTAAACATCAGCAGAATTCCGGGAACAATGGAAGAGTTCCGAAGCATTTTTAAACTTCAGAAGAATTCCAGGAACAATGGAAGAGTTCCAAAGCATTTTTAAACTTCAGAAGAATTCCAGGAACAATGAAAGAGTTCCGAAGCATTTTTAAAGTTCGGCGGATTTCCGAGAACAATGGAAGTGTTCCGAAGTATTTTTAAACTCCAGCGGGATTCCGAGAACAATGGAAGAGTTCCGAAGCATTTTTAAACGTCTGCAGAATTCCGAGAACAATGGAAGAATTCCAAAGCATTTTTAAACGTCAGCGGAATTCCAAGAACAATGGAAGAGTTCCGAAGAATTTTTAAATGTCAGCGAATTTCGAGAACCATGGAAGAGTTCTGAAGGATTTTTAAACATCAGCGGAATTCCGTGAACATTGGAAGAGTTCCGAAGCATTTTTAAACTTCAGTGGAATTCTGAGAACAATGGAAGAGTTATGTAGCATTTTTAAACTTCAGAAGAATTCCAGTAACAATGGAAGAGTTTCAAAGCAATTTTAAACTTCAGCAGAATTCCGAGAATAATGGAAGAGTTCTGAAGCATTTTTAAACATCAGCAGAATTTCCAGAATAATGGAAGAGTTCCGAAGCATTTTTAAACGTCTGCAGAATTCCGAGAACAATGGAAGAGTTCCGAAGGATTTTTAAATGTCAGCAGAATTCCCAGAACAATGGAGAGTTCCAAAGGATTTTTAAACGTCAGCGGAATTCCGAGAACAATGGAAGAGTTCAGAAGCATTTTTAAACTCCGGCGGATTTCCGAGAACAATGGAAGTGTTCAGAAGCATTTTTAAACTTCAGCGTAATTCTGAGAACAATGGAAGGGTTCAGAAGCATTTTTAAACTTCAGCAGAATTCCGAAAACAACGCAGGAGTTGCAATGCATTTTTAAACGTCAGCAGAATTCCGAGAAAAATGGAAGAGTTCCGAAGCATTTTTAAATGTCAGCAGAATTTCGAGAACAATGGAAGAGTTCCAAAGCATTTTTAAACTTCAGTGGAATTCTGAGAACAATGGAAGAGTTCTGTACCATTTTTAAACTTCAGAAGAATTCCAGGAACAATGGAAGAGTTCCGAAGCATTTTCAAACGTCAGCAGAATTCCTTGAACAATGAAAGAGTTCGGAAGCATTTTTAAACGTCAGCAGTATTCCGGGAACAATGGAACAGTTCCGAAGAATTTTTAAACGTCAGTGGAATTCCTTGAACAATGAAAGAGATCAGAAGCATTTTTAAACTTCAAAAGAATTCCGGGAACAATGGAAGAGTTCCGAAGCATTTTTAAATGTCAGCAGAATTCCGAGAACAATGGAAGAGTACCGAAACATTTTTAAACATCAGCAGAATTCTGGGAACAATGGAAGAGTTCCGAAGCATTTTTAAACTTTAGCTGAATTCCGAGAACAATGGATGAGTTCCGAAGCATTTTTAAACATCAGCAGAATTCCGGGAACAATGGAAGAGTTCTGAAGCATTTTTAAATGTCAGCAGAATTCCGAGAACAATGGAAGAGTTCCGAAGCATTTTTAAACATCAGCAGAATTCTGGGAACAATGGAAGAGTTCCCAAGCATTTTTAAACTTCAGAAGAATTCCAGGAACAATGGAAGAGTTCCAAAGCATTTTTAAACTTCAGAAGAATTCCAGGAACAATGGAAGAGTTCCGAAGCATTTTTAAACTTCGACGGATTTCCGAGAACAATGGAAGTGTTCCGAAGTATTTTTAAACTCCAGCGGGATTCCGAGAACAATGGAAGAGTTCCGAAGCATTTTTAAACTTCAGTGGAATTCTGAAAACAATGGAAGAGTTCCGTAGCATTTTTAAACTTCAGAAGAATTCCAGGAACAATGGAAGAGTTCCGAAGCATTTTCAAACGTCAGCAGAATTCCTTGAACAATGAAAGAGTTCGGAAGCATTTTTAAACATCAGCAGTATGCCGAGAACAATGGAACAGTTCCGAAGAATGTTTAAACGTCAGTGGAATTCCTTGAACAATGAAAGAGATCAGAAGCATTTTTAAACTTCAAGAGAATTCCGGGAACAATGGAAGAGTTCCGAAGCATTTTTAAATGTCAGCAGAATTCCGAGAACAATGGAAGAGTTCCGAAGCATTTTTAAACATCAGCAGAATTCTGGGAACAATGGAAGAGTTCCGAAGCATTTTTAAACTTTAGCGGAATTCCGAGAACAATGGATGAGTTCCGAAGCATTTTTAAACATCAGCAGAATTCCGGGAACAGTGGAAGAGTTCCGAAGCATTTTTAAACTTCAGAAGAATTCCAGGAACAATGGAAGAGTTCCAAAGCATTTTGAAACTTCAGAAGAATTCCAGGAACAATGGAAGAGTTCCGAAGCATTTTTAAACTTCAGCGGATTTCCGAGAACAATGGAAGTGTTCCGAAGTATTTTTAAACGCCAGCGGGATTCCGAGAACAATGGAAGAGTTCCGAAGCATTTTTAAACTTCAGCGGAATTCCGAGAACAATGGATGAGTTTCGAAGCATTTTTAAACATCAGCAGAATTCCGGGAACAATGGAAGAGTTCCAAAGCATTTTTAAACTTCAGAAGAATTCCAGGAACAATGGAAGAGTTCCAAAGCATTTTTAAACTTCAGAAGAATTCCAGGAACAATGGAAGAGTTCCGAAGCATTTTTAAACTTCGGCGGATTTCCGAGAAAAATGGAAGTGTTCCGAAGTATTTTTAAACTCCAGCGGGATTCCGAGAACAATGGAAGAGTTCCGAAGCATTTTTAAACGTCTGCAGAATTCCGAGAACAATGGAAGAATTCCGAAGCATTTTTAAACGTCAGCGGAATTCCAAGAACAATGGAAGAGTTCCGAAGAATTTTTAAATGTCAGCGAATTTCGAGAACCATGGAAGAGTTCTGAAGGATTTTTAAACATCAGCGGAATTCCGTGAACATTGGAAGAGTTCCGAAGCATTTTTAAACTTCAGTGGAATTCTGAGAACAATGGAAGAGTTATGTAGCATTTTTAAACTTCAGAAGAATTCCAGTAACAATGGAAGAGTTTCAAAGCAATTTTAAACTTCAGCAGAATTCCGAGAACAATGTAAGAGTTCTGAAGCATTTTTAAACATCAGCAGAATTTCCAGAATAATGGAAGAGTTCCGAAGGATTTTCAAACGTCTGCAGAATTCCGAGAACAATGGAAGAGTTCCGAAGGATTTTTAAATGTCAGCAGAATTCCCAGAACAATGGAGAGTTCCAAAGGATTTTTAAACGTCAGCGGAATTCCGAGAACAATGGAAGAGTTCAGAAGCATTTTTAAACTCCGGCGGATTTCCGAGAACAATGGAAGTGTTCAGAAGCATTTTTAAACTTCAGCGTAATTCTGAGAACAATGGAAGGGTTCAGAAGCATTTTTAAACTTCAGCAGAATTCCGAAAACAACGCAGGAGTTGCAATGCATTTTTAAACGTCAGCAGAATTCCGAGAAAAATGGAAGAGTTCCGAAGCATTTTTAAATGTCAGCAGAATTTCGAGAACAATGGAAGAGTTCCAAAGCATTTTTAAACTTCAGTGGAATTCTGAGAACAATGGAAGAGTTCCGTAGCATTTTTAAACTTCAGAAGAATTCCAGGAACAATGGAAGAGTTCCGAAGCATTTTCAAACGTCAGCAGAATTCCTTGAACAATGAAAGAGTTCGGAAGCATTTTTAAACGTCAGCAGTATTCCGGGAACAATGGAACAGTTCCGAAGAATTTTTAAACGTCAGTGGAATTCCTTGAACAATGAAAGAGATCAGAAGCATTTTTAAACTTCAAAAGAATTCCAGGAACAATGGAAGAGTTCCGAAGCATTTTTAAATGTCAGCAGAATTCCGAGAACAATGGAAGAGTACCGAAGCATTTTTAAACATCAGCAGAATTCTGGGAACAATGGAAGAGTTCCGAAGCATTTTTAAACTTTAGCTGAATTCCGAGAACAATGGATGAGTTCCGAAGCATTTTTAAACATCAGCAGAATTCCGGGAACAATGGAAGAGTTCTGATGCATTTTTAAATGTCAGCAGAATTCCGAGAACATTGGAAGAGTTCCGAAGCATTTTTAAACATCAGCAGAATTCTGGGAACAATGGAAGAGTTCCGAAGCATTTTTAAACTTCAGAAGAATTCCAGAAACAATGGAAGAGTTCCAAAGCATTTTTAAACTTCAGAAGAATTCCAGGAACAATGGAAGAGTTCCGAAGCATTTTTAAACTTCGGCGGATTTTCTGAGAACAATGGAAGTGTTCCGAAGTATTTTTAAACTCCAGCGGGATTCCGAGAACAATGGAAGAGTTCCGAAGCATTTTTAAACTTCAGCAGAATTCCGAGAAAAATGGAAGAGTTCCGAAGCATTTTTAAATGTCAGCAGAATTTCGAGAACAATGGAAGAGTTCCGAAGCATTTTTAAACTTCAGTGGAATTCTGAGAACAATGGAAGAGTTCCGTAGCATTTTTAAACTTCAGAAGAATTCCAGGAACAATGGAAGAGTTCCGAAGCATTTTCAAACGTCAGCAGAATTCCTTGAACAATGAAAGAGTTCGGAAGCATTTTTAAACATCAGCAGTATTCCGGGAACAATGGAACAGTTCCGAAGAATTTTTAAACGTCTGTGGAATTCCTTGAACAATGAAAGAGATCAGAAGCATTTTTAAACTTCAAAAGAATTCCGGGAACAATGGAAGAGTTCCGAAGCATTTTTAAATGTCAGCAGAATCCCGAGAACAGTGGAAGAGTTCCGAAGCATTTTTAAACATCAGCAGAATTCTGGGAACAATGGAAGAGTTCCGAAGCATTTTTAAACTTTAGCGGAATTCCGAGAACAATGGATGAGTTCCGAAGCATTTTTAAACATCAGCAGAATTCCGGGAACAATGGAAGAGTTCCGAAGCATTTTTAAACTTCAGAAGAATTCCAGGAACAATGGAAGAGTTCCAAAGCATTTTGAAACTTCAAAAGAATTCCAGGAACAATGGAAGAGTTCCGAAGCATTTTTAAACTTCAGCGGATTTCCGAGAACAATGGAAGAGTTCCGAAGCATTTTTAAACTTCAGCGGAATTCCGAGAACAATGGATGAGTTTCGAAGCATTTTTAAACATCAGCAGAATTCCGGGAACAATGGAAGAGTTCCGAAGCATTTTTAAACTTCAGAAGAATTCCAGGAACAATGGAAGAGTTCCAAATCATTTTTAAACTTCAGAAGAATTCCAGGAACAATGGAAGAGTTCCAAAGCATTTTTAAACTTCAGAAGAATTCCAGGAACAATGGAAGAGTTCCGAAGCATTTTTAAAGTTCGGCGGATTTCCGAGAACAATGGATGAGTTCCGAAGCATTTTTAAACATCAGCAGAATTCCGGGAACAATGGAAGAGTTCTGAAGCATTTTTAAACGTCAGCCGAATTCCGAGAACAATGGAAGAGTTCCGAAGCATTTTTAAACATCAGCAGAATTCTGGGAACAATGGAAGAGTTCCGAAGCATTTTTAAACTTCAGCGGAATTCCCAGAACAATGGATGAGTTTCGAAGCATTTTTAAACATCAGCAGAATTCCGGGAACAATGGAAGAGTTCCGAAGCATTTTTAAACTTCAGAAGAATTCCAGGAACAATGGAAGAGTTCCAAAGCATTTTTAAACTTCAGAAGAATTCCAGGAACAATGGAAGAGTTCCGAAGCATTTTTAAAGTTCGGCGGATTTCCGAGAACAATGGAAGTGTTCCGAAGTATTTTTAAACTCCAGCGGGATTCCGAGAACAATGGAAGAGTTCCGAAGCATTTTTAAACGTCTGCAGAATTCCGAGAACAATGGAAGAATTCCAAAGCATTTTTAAACGTCAGCGGAATTCCAAGAACAATGGAAGAGTTCCGAAGAATTTTTAAATGTCAGCGAATTTCGAGAACCATGGAAGAGTTCTGAAGGATTTTTAAACATCAGCGGAATTCCGTGAACATTGGAAGAGTTCCGAAGCATTTTTAAACTTCAGTGGAATTCTGAGAACAATGGAAGAGTTATGTAGCATTTTTAAACTTCAGAAGAATTCCAGTAACAATGGAAGAGTTTCAAAGCAATTTTAAACTTCAGCAGAATTCCGAGAACAATGGAAGAGTTCTGAAGCATTTTTAAACATCAGCAGAATTTCCAGAATAATGGAAGAGTTCCGAAGCATTTTTAAACGTCTGCAGAATTCCGAGAACAATGGAAGAGTTCCGAAGGATTTTTAAATGTCAGCAGAATTCCCAGAACAATGGAGAGTTCCAAAGGATTTTTAAACGTCAGCGGAATTCCGAGAACAATGGAAGAGTTCAGAAGCATTTTTAAACTCCGGCGGATTTCCGAGAACAATGGAAGTGTTCAGAAGCATTTTTAAACTTCAGCGTAATTCTGAGAACAATGGAAGTGTTCAGAAGCATTTTTAAACTTCAGCGTAATTCTGAGAACAATGGAAGGGTTCAGAAGCATTTTTAAACGTCAGCAGAATTCCGAGAAAAATGGAAGAGTTCCGAAGCATTTTTAAATGTCAGCAGAATTTCGAGAACAATGGAAGAGTTCCAAAGCATTTTTAAACTTCAGTGGAATTCTGAGAACAATGGAAGAGTTCCGTAGCATTTTTAAACTTCAGAAGAATTCCAGGAACAATGGAAGAGTTCCGAAGCATTTTCAAACGTCAGCAGAATTCCTTGAACAATGAAAGAGTTCGGAAGCATTTTTAAACGTCAGCAGTATTCCGGGAACAATGGAACAGTTCCGAAGAATTTTTAAACGTCAGTGGAATTCCTTGAACAATGAAAGAGATCAGAAGCATTTTTAAACTTCAAAAGAATTCCGGGAACAATGGAAGAGTTCCGAAGCATTTTTAAATGTCAGCAGAATTCCGAGAACAATGGAAGAGTACCGAAACATTTTTAAACATCAGCAGAATTCTGGGAACAATGGAAGAGTTCCGAAGCATTTTTAAACTTTAGCTGAATTCCGAGAACAATGGATGAGTTCCGAAGCATTTTTAAACATCAGCAGAATTCCGGGAACAATGGAAGAGTTCTGAAGCATTTTTAAATGTCAGCAGAATTCCGAGAACAATGGAAGAGTTCCGAAGCATTTTTAAACATCAGCAGAATTCTGGGAACAATGGAAGAGTTCCCAAGCATTTTTAAACTTCAGAAGAATTCCAGGAACAATGGAAGAGTTCCAAAGCATTTTTAAACTTCAGAAGAATTCCAGGAACAATGGAAGAGTTCCGAAGCATTTTTAAACTTCGGCGGATTTCCGAGAACAATGGAAGTGTTCCGAAGTATTTTTAAACTCCAGCGGGATTCCGAGAACAATGGAAGTGTTCCGAAGTATTTTTAAACTCCAGCGGGATTCCGAGAACAATGGAAGAGTTCCGAAGCATTTTTAAACGTCAGCAGAATTCCGAGAAAAATGGAAGAGTTCCGAAGCATTTTTAAATGTCAGCAGAATTTCGAGAACAATGGAAGAGTTCCAAAGCATTTTTAAACTTCAGTGGAATTCTGAGAACAATGGAAGAGTTCCGTAGCATTTTTAAACTTCAGAAGAATTCCAGGAACAATGGAAGAGTTCCGAAGCATTTTCAAACGTCAGCAGAATTCCTTGAACAATGAAAGAGTTCGGAAGCATTTTTAAACGTCAGCAGTATTCCGGGAACAATGGAACAGTTCCGAAGAATTTTTAAACGTCAGTGGAATTCCTTGAACAATGAAAGAGATCAGAAGCATTTTTAAACTTCAAAAGAATTCCGGGAACAATGGAAGAGTTCCGAAGCATTTTTAAACATCAGCAGTATTCCGGGAACAATGGAACAGTTCCGAAGAATTTTTAAACGTCAGTGTAATTCCTTGAACAATGAAAGAGATCAGAAGCATTTTTAAACTTCAAAAGAATTCCGGGAACAATGGAAGAGTTCCAAAGCATTTTTAAATGTCAGCAGAATCCCGAGAACAGTGGAAGAGTTCCGAAGCATTTTTAAACATCAGCAGAATTCTGGGAACAATGGAAGAGTTCCGAAGCATTTTTAAACTTTAGCGGAATTCCGAGAACAATGGATGAGTTCCGAAGCATTTTTAAACTTCAGAAGAATTCCAGGAACAATGGAAGAGTTCCAAAGCATTTTGAAACTTCAGAAGAATTCCAGGAACAATGGAAGAGTTCCGAAGCATTTTTAAACTTCAGCGGATTTCCGAGAACAATGGAAGAGTTCCGAAGCATTTTTAAACTTCAGCGGAATTCCGAGAACAATGGATGAGTTTCGAAGCATTTTTAAACATCAGCAGAATTCCGGGAACAATGGAAGAGTTCCGAAGCATTTTTAAACTTCAGAAGAATTCCAGGAACAATGGAAGAGTTCCAAAGCATTTTTAAACTTCAGAAGAATTCCAGGAACAATGGAAGAGTTCCGAAGCATTTTTAAACTTCGGCGGATTTCCGAGAACAATGGAAGTGTTCCGAAGTATTTTTAAACTCCAGCGGGATTCCGAGAACAATGGAAGAGTTCCGAAGCATTTTTAAACGTCTGCAGATTTCCGAGAACAATGTAAGAATTCCGAAGCATTTTTAAACGTCAGCGGAATTCCAAGAACAATGGAAGAGTTCCGAAGAATTTTTAAATGTCAGCGAATTTCGAGAACCATGGAAGAGTTCTGAAGGATTTTTAAACATCAGCGGAATTCCGTGAACATTGGAAGAGTTCCGAAGCATTTTTAAACTTCAGTGGAATTCTGAGAACAATGGAAGAGTTATGTAGCATTTTTAAACTTCAGAAGAATTCCAGTAACAATGGAAGAGTTTCAAAGCAATTTTAAACTTCAGCAGAATTCCGAGAACAATGGAAGAGTTCTGAAGCATTTTTAAACATCAGCAGAATTTCCAGAATAATGGAAGAGTTCCGAAGCATTTTTAAACGTCTGCAGAATTCCGAGAACAATGGAAGAGTTCCGAAGGATTTTTAAATGTCAGCAGAATTCCCAGAACAATGGAGAGTTCCAAAGGATTTTTAAACGTCAGCGGAATTCCGAGAACAATGGAAGAGTTCAGAAGCATTTTTAAACTCCGGCGGATTTCCGAGAACAATGGAAGTGTTCAGAAGCATTTTTAAACTTCAGCGTAATTCTGAGAACAATGGAAGGGTTCAGAAGCATTTTTAAACTTCAGCAGAATTCCGAAAACAACGCAGGAGTTGCAATGCATTTTTAAACGTCAGCAGAATTCCGAGAAAAATGGAAGAGTTCCGAAGCATTTTTAAATGTCAGCAGAATTTCGAGAACAATGGAAGAGTTCCAAAGCATTTTTAAACTTCAGTGGAATTCTGAGAACAATGGAAGAGTTCCGTAGCATTTTTAAACTTCAGAAGAATTCCAGGAACAATGGAAGAGTTCCGAAGCATTTTCAAACGTCAGCAGAATTCCTTGAACAATGAAAGAGTTCGGAAGCATTTTTAAACGTCAGCAGTATTCCGGGAACAATGGAACAGTTCCGAAGAATTTTTAAACGTCAGTGGAATTCCTTGAACAATGAAAGAGATCAGAAGCATTTTTAAACTTCAAAAGAATTCCGGGAACAATGGAAGAGTTCCGAAGCATTTTTAAACATCAGCAGTATTCCGGGAACAATGGAACAGTTCCGAAGAATTTTTAAACGTCAGTGTAATTCCTTGAACAATGAAAGAGATCAGAAGCATTTTTAAACTTCAAAAGAATTCCGGGAACAATGGAAGAGTTCCAAAGCATTTTTAAATGTCAGCAGAATCCCGAGAACAGTGGAAGAGTTCCGAAGCATTTTTAAACATCAGCAGAATTCTGGGAACAATGGAAGAGTTCCGAAGCATTTTTAAACTTTAGCGGAATTCCGAGAACAATGGATGAGTTCCGAAGCATTTTTAAACTTCAGAAGAATTCCAGGAACAATGGAAGAGTTCCAAAGCATTTTGAAACTTCAGAAGAATTCCAGGAACAATGGAAGAGTTCCGAAGCATTTTTAAACTTCAGCGGATTTCCGAGAACAATGGAAGAGTTCCGAAGCATTTTTAAACTTCAGCGGAATTCCGAGAACAATGGATGAGTTTCGAAGCATTTTTAAACATCAGCAGAATTCCGGGAACAATGGAAGAGTTCCGAAGCATTTTTAAACTTCAGAAGAATTCCAGGAACAATGGAAGAGTTCCAAAGCATTTTTAAACTTCAGAAGAATTCCAGGAACAATGGAAGAGTTCCGAAGCATTTTTAAACTTCGGCGGATTTCCGAGAACAATGGAAGTGTTCCGAAGTATTTTTAAACTCCAGCGGGATTCCGAGAACAATGGAAGAGTTCCGAAGCATTTTTAAACGTCTGCAGATTTCCGAGAACAATGTAAGAATTCCGAAGCATTTTTAAACGTCAGCGGAATTCCAAGAACAATGGAAGAGTTCCGAAGAATTTTTAAATGTCAGCGAATTTCGAGAACCATGGAAGAGTTCTGAAGGATTTTTAAACATCAGCGGAATTCCGTGAACATTGGAAGAGTTCCGAAGCATTTTTAAACTTCAGTGGAATTCTGAGAACAATGGAAGAGTTATGTAGCATTTTTAAACTTCAGAAGAATTCCAGTAACAATGGAAGAGTTTCAAAGCAATTTTAAACTTCAGCAGAATTCCGAGAACAATGGAAGAGTTCTGAAGCATTTTTAAACATCAGCAGAATTTCCAGAATAATGGAAGAGTTCCGAAGCATTTTTAAACGTCTGCAGAATTCCGAGAACAATGGAAGAGTTCCGAAGGATTTTTAAATGTCAGCAGAATTCCCAGAACAATGGAGAGTTCCAAAGGATTTTTAAACGTCAGCGGAATTCCGAGAACAATGGAAGAGTTCAGAAGCATTTTTAAACTCCGGCGGATTTCCGAGAACAATGGAAGTGTTCAGAAGCATTTTTAAACTTCAGCGTAATTCTGAGAACAATGGAAGGGTTCAGAAGCATTTTTAAACTTCAGCAGAATTCCGAAAACAACGCAGGAGTTGCAATGCATTTTTAAACGTCAGCAGAATTCCGAGAAAAATGGAAGAGTTCCGAAGCATTTTTAAATGTCAGCAGAATTTCGAGAACAATGGAAGAGTTCCAAAGCATTTTTAAACTTCAGTGGAATTCTGAGAACAATGGAAGAGTTCCGTAGCATTTTTAAACTTCAGAAGAATTCCAGGAACAATGGAAGAGTTCCGAAGCATTTTCAAACGTCAGCAGAATTCCTTGAACAATGAAAGAGTTCGGAAGCATTTTTAAACGTCAGCAGTATTCCGGGAACAATGGAACAGTTCCGAAGAATTTTTAAACGTCAGTGGAATTCCTTGAACAATGAAAGTGATCAGAAGCATTTTTAAACTTCAAAAGAATTCCGGGAACAATGGAAGAGTTCCGAAGCATTTTTAAACATCAGCAGTATTCCGGGAACAATGGAACAGTTCCGAAGAATTTTTAAACGTCAGTGGAATTCCTTGAACAATGAAAGAGATCAGAAGCATTTTTAAACTTCAAAAGAATTCCGGGAACAATGGAAGAGTTCCGAAGCATTTTTAAATGTCAGCAGAATCCCGAGAACAGTGGAAGAGTTCCGAAGCATTTTTAAACATCAGCAGAATTCTGGGAACAATGGAAGAGTTCCGAAGCATTTTTAAACTTTAGCGGAATTCCGAGAACAATGGATGAGTTCCGAAGCATTTTTAAACATCAGCAGAATTCCGGGAACAATGGAAGAGTTCCGAAGCATTTTTAAACTTCAGAAGAATTCCAGGAACAATGGAAGAGTTCCAAAGCATTTTGAAACTTCAGAAGAATTCCAGGAACAATGGAAGAGTTCCGAAGCATTTTTAAACTTCAGCGGATTTCCGAGAACAATGGAAGAGTTCCGAAGCATTTTTAAACTTCAGCGGAATTCCGAGAACAATGGATGAGTTTCGAAGCATTTTTAAACATCAGCAGAATTCCGGGAACAATGGAAGAGTTCCGAAGCATTTTTAAACTTCAGAAGAATTCCAGGAACAATGGAAGAGTTCCAAAGCATTTTTAAACTTCAGAAGAATTCCAGGAACAATGGAAGAGTTCCGAAGCATTTTTAAACGTCTGCAGATTTCCGAGAACAATGTAAGAATTCCGAAGCATTTTTAAACGTCAGCGGAATTCCAAGAACAATGGAAGAGTTCCGAAGAATTTTTAAATGTCAGCGAATTTCGAGAACCATGGAAGAGTTCTGAAGGATTTTTAAACATCAGCGGAATTCCGTGAACATTGGAAGAGTTCCGAAGCATTTTTAAACTTCAGTGGAATTCTGAGAACAATGGAAGAGTTATGTAGCATTTTTAAACTTCAGAAGAATTCCAGTAACAATGGAAGAGTTTCAAAGCAATTTTAAACTTCAGCAGAATTCCGAGAACAATGGAAGAGTTCTGAAGCATTTTTAAACATCAGCAGAATTTCCAGAATAATGGAAGAGTTCCGAAGCATTTTTAAACGTCTGCAGAATTCCGAGAACAATGGAAGAGTTCCGAAGGATTTTTAAATGTCAGCAGAATTCCCAGAACAATGGAGAGTTCCAAAGGATTTTTAAACGTCAGCGGAATTCCGAGAACAATGGAAGAGTTCAGAAGCATTTTTAAACTCCGGCGGATTTCCGAGAACAATGGAAGTGTTCAGAAGCATTTTTAAACTTCAGCGTAATTCTGAGAACAATGGAAGGGTTCAGAAGCATTTTTAAACTTCAGCAGAATTCCGAAAACAACGCAGGAGTTGCAATGCATTTTTAAACGTCAGCAGAATTCCGAGAAAAATGGAAGAGTTCCGAAGCATTTCTAAATGTCAGCGAATTTCGAGAACCATGGAAGAGTTCTGAAGGATTTTTAAACATCAGCGGAATTCCGTGAACATTGGAAGAGTTCCGAAGCATTTTTAAACTTCAGTAGAATTCTGAGAACAATGGAAGAGTTATGTAGCATTTTTAAACTTCAGAAGAATTCCAGTAACAATGGAAGAGTTTCAAAGCAATTTTAAACTTCAGCAGAATTCCGAGAACAATGGAAGAGTTCTGAAGCATTTTTAAACATCAGCAGAATTTCCAGAATAATGGAAGAGTTCCGAAGCATTTTCAAACGTCTGCAGAATTCCGAGAACAATGGAAGAGTTCCGAAGGATTTTTAAATGTCAGCAGAATTCCCAGAACAATGGAGAGTTCCAAAGGATTTTTAAACGTCAGCGGAATTCCGAGAACAATGGAAGAGTTCAGAAGCATTTTTAAACTCCGGCGGATTTCCGAGAACAATGGAAGTGTTCAGAAGCATTTTTAAACTTCAGCGTAATTCTGAGAACAATGGAAGGGTTCAGAAGCATTTTTAAACTTCAGCAGAATTCCGAAAACAACGCAGGAGTTGCAATGCATTTTTAAACGTCAGCAGAATTCCGAGAAAAATGGAAGAGTTCCGAAGCATTTTTAAATGTCAGCAGAATTTCGAGAACAATGGAAGAGTTCCGAAGCATTTTTAAACTTTAGCGGAATTCCGAGAACAATGGATGAGTTCCGAAGCATTTTTAAACTTCAGAAGAATTCCAGGAACAATGGAAGAGTTCCAAAGCATTTTGAAACTTCAGAAGAATTCCAGGAACAATGGAAGAGTTCCGAAGCATTTTTAAACTTCAGCGGATTTCCGAGAACAATGGAAGAGTTCCGAAGCATTTTTAAACTTCAGCGGAATTCCGAGAACAATGGATGAGTTTCGAAGCATTTTTAAACATCAGCAGAATTCCGGGAACAATGGAAGAGTTCCGAAGCATTTTTAAACTTCAGAAGAATTCCAGGAACAATGGAAGAGTTCCAAAGCATTTTTAAACTTCAGAAGAATTCCAGGAACAATGGAAGAGTTCCGAAGCATTTTTAAACTTCGGCGGATTTCCGAGAACAATGGAAGTGTTCCGAAGTATTTTTAAACTCCAGCGGGATTCCGAGAACAATGGAAGAGTTCCGAAGCATTTTTAAACATCTGCAGATTTCCGAGAACAATGTAAGAATTCCGAAGCATTTTTAAACGTCAGCGGAATTCCAAGAACAATGGAAGAGTTCCGAAGAATTTTTAAATGTCAGCGAATTTCGAGAACCATGGAAGAGTTCTGAAGGATTTTTAAACATCAGCGGAATTCCGTGAACATTGGAAGAGTTCCGAAGCATTTTTAAACTTCAGTGGAATTCTGAGAACAATGGAAGAGTTATGTAGCATTTTTAAACTTCAGAAGAATTCCAGTAACAATGGAAGAGTTTCAAAGCAATTTTAAACTTCAGCAGAATTCCGAGAACAATGGAAGAGTTCTGAAGCATTTTTAAACATCAGCAGAATTTCCAGAATAATGGAAGAGTTCCGAAGCATTTTTAAACGTCTGCAGAATTCCGAGAACAATGGAAGAGTTCCGAAGGATTTTTAAATGTCAGCAGAATTCCCAGAACAATGGAGAGTTCCAAAGGATTTTTAAACGTCAGCGGAATTCCGAGAACAATGGAAGAGTTCAGAAGCATTTTTAAACTCCGGCGGATTTCCGAGAACAATGGAAGTGTTCAGAAGCATTTTTAAACTTCAGCGTAATTCTGAGAACAATGGAAGGGTTCAGAAGCATTTTTAAACTTCAGCAGAATTCCGAAAACAACGCAGGAGTTGCAATGCATTTTTAAACGTCAGCAGAATTCCGAGAAAAATGGAAGAGTTCCGAAGCATTTCTAAATGTCAGCGAATTTCGAGAACCATGGAAGAGTTCTGAAGGATTTTTAAACATCAGCGGAATTCCGTGAACATTGGAAGAGTTCCGAAGCATTTTTAAACTTCAGTGGAATTCTGAGAACAATGGAAGAGTTATGTAGCATTTTTAAACTTCAGAAGAATTCCAGTAACAATGGAAGAGTTTCAAAGCAATTTTAAACTTCAGCAGAATTACGAGAACAATGGAAGAGTTCTGAAGCATTTTTAAACATCAGCAGAATTTCCAGAATAATGGAAGAGTTCCGAAGCATTTTTAAACGTCTGCAGAATTCCGAGAACAATGGAAGAGTTCCGAAGGATTTTTAAATGTCAGCAGAATTCCCAGAACAATGGAGAGTTCCAAAGGATTTTTAAACGTCAGCGGAATTCCGAGAACAATGGAAGAGTTCAGAAGCATTTTTAAACTCCGGCGGATTTCCGAGAACAATGGAAGTGTTCAGAAGCATTTTTAAACTTCAGCGTAATTCTGAGAACAATGGAAGGGTTCAGAAGCATTTTTAAACTTCAGCAGAATTCCGAAAACAACGCAGGAGTTGCAATGCATTTTTAAACGTCAGCAGAATTCCGAGAAAAATGGAAGAGTTCCGAAGCATTTTTAAATGTCAGCAGAATTTCGAGAACAATGGAAGAGTTCCAAAGCATTTTTAAACTTCAGTGGAATTCTGAGAACAATGGAAGAGTTCCGTAGCATTTTTAAACTTCAGAAGAAT
Organism: Phyllobates terribilis; assembly: GCF_046119375.1. Classification (NCBI taxonomy): domain Eukaryota; kingdom Metazoa; phylum Chordata; class Amphibia; order Anura; family Dendrobatidae; genus Phyllobates; species Phyllobates terribilis. The sequence continues at coordinate 554,490,210 of NW_027362762.1, forward strand.
TCCAGGAACAATGGAAGAGTTCCGAAGCATTTTCAAACGTCAGCAGAATTCCTTGAACAATGAAAGAGTTCGGAAGCATTTTTAAACGTCAGCAGTATTCCGGGAACAATGGAACAGTTCCGAAGAATTTTTAAACGTCAGTGGAATTCCTTGAACAATGAAAGTGATCAGAAGCATTTTTAAACTTCAAAAGAATTCCGGGAACAATGGAAGAGTTCCGAAGCATTTTTAAACATCAGCAGTATTCCGGGAACAATGGAACAGTTCCGAAGAATTTTTAAACGTCAGTGGAATTCCTTGAACAATGAAAGAGATCAGAAGCATTTTTAAACTTCAAAAGAATTCCGGGAACAATGGAAGAGTTCCGAAGCATTTTTAAATGTCAGCAGAATCCCGAGAACAGTGGAAGAGTTCCGAAGCATTTTTAAACATCAGCAGAATTCTGGGAACAATGGAAGAGTTCCGAAGCATTTTTAAACTTTAGCGGAATTCCGAGAACAATGGATGAGTTCCGAAGCATTTTTAAACATCAGCAGAATTCCGGGAACAATGGAAGAGTTCCGAAGCATTTTTAAACTTCAGAAGAATTCCAGGAACAATGGAAGAGTTCCAAAGCATTTTGAAACTTCAGAAGAATTCCAGGAACAATGGAAGAGTTCCGAAGCATTTTTAAACTTCAGCGGATTTCCGAGAACAATGGAAGAGTTCCGAAGCATTTTTAAACTTCAGCGGAATTCCGAGAACAATGGATGAGTTTCGAAGCATTTTTAAACATCAGCAGAATTCCGGGAACAATGGAAGAGTTCCGAAGCATTTTTAAACTTCAGAAGAATTCCAGGAACAATGGAAGAGTTCCAAAGCATTTTTAAACTTCAGAAGAATTCCAGGAACAATGGAAGAGTTCCGAAGCATTTTTAAACGTCTGCAGATTTCCGAGAACAATGTAAGAATTCCGAAGCATTTTTAAACGTCAGCGGAATTCCAAGAACAATGGAAGAGTTCCGAAGAATTTTTAAATGTCAGCGAATTTCGAGAACCATGGAAGAGTTCTGAAGGATTTTTAAACATCAGCGGAATTCCGTGAACATTGGAAGAGTTCCGAAGCATTTTTAAACTTCAGTGGAATTCTGAGAACAATGGAAGAGTTATGTAGCATTTTTAAACTTCAGAAGAATTCCAGTAACAATGGAAGAGTTTCAAAGCAATTTTAAACTTCAGCAGAATTCCGAGAACAATGGAAGAGTTCTGAAGCATTTTTAAACATCAGCAGAATTTCCAGAATAATGGAAGAGTTCCGAAGCATTTTTAAACGTCTGCAGAATTCCGAGAACAATGGAAGAGTTCCGAAGGATTTTTAAATGTCAGCAGAATTCCCAGAACAATGGAGAGTTCCAAAGGATTTTTAAACGTCAGCGGAATTCCGAGAACAATGGAAGAGTTCAGAAGCATTTTTAAACTCCGGCGGATTTCCGAGAACAATGGAAGTGTTCAGAAGCATTTTTAAACTTCAGCGTAATTCTGAGAACAATGGAAGGGTTCAGAAGCATTTTTAAACTTCAGCAGAATTCCGAAAACAACGCAGGAGTTGCAATGCATTTTTAAACGTCAGCAGAATTCCGAGAAAAATGGAAGAGTTCCGAAGCATTTCTAAATGTCAGCGAATTTCGAGAACCATGGAAGAGTTCTGAAGGATTTTTAAACATCAGCCGAATTCCGTGAACATTGGAAGAGTTCCGAAGCATTTTTAAACTTCAGTAGAATTCTGAGAACAATGGAAGAGTTATGTAGCATTTTTAAACTTCAGAAGAATTCCAGTAACAATGGAAGAGTTTCAAAGCAATTTTAAACTTCAGCAGAATTCCGAGAACAATGGAAGAGTTCTGAAGCATTTTTAAACATCAGCAGAATTTCCAGAATAATGGAAGAGTTCCGAAGCATTTTCAAACGTCTGCAGAATTCCGAGAACAATGGAAGAGTTCCGAAGGATTTTTAAATGTCAGCAGAATTCCCAGAACAATGGAGAGTTCCAATGGATTTTTAAACGTCAGCGGAATTCCGAGAACAATGGAAGAGTTCAGAAGCATTTTTAAACTCCGGCGGATTTCCGAGAACAATGGAAGTGTTCAGAAGCATTTTTAAACTTCAGCGTAATTCTGAGAACAATGGAAGGGTTCAGAAGCATTTTTAAACTTCAGCAGAATTCCGAAAACAACGCAGGAGTTGCAATGCATTTTTAAACGTCAGCAGAATTCCGAGAAAAATGGAAGAGTTCCGAAGCATTTTTAAATGTCAGCAGAATTTCGAGAACAATGGAAGAGTTCCAAAGCATTTTTAAACTTCAGTGGAATTCTGAGAACAATGGAAGAGTTCTGTAGCATTTTTAAACTTCAGAAGAATTCCAGGAACAATGGAAGAGTTCCGAAGCATTTTCAAACGTCAGCAGAATTCCTTGAACAATGAAAGAGTTCGGAAGCATTTTTAAACGTCAGCAGTATTCCGGGAACAATGGAACAGTTCCGAAGAATTTTTAAACGTCAGTGGAATTCCTTGAACAATGAAAGAGATCAGAAGCATTTTTAAACTTCAAAAGAATTCCGGGAACAATGGAAGAGTTCCGAAGCATTTTTAAATGTCAGCAGAATTCCGAGAACAATGGAAGAGTACCGAAACATTTTTAAACATCAGCAGAATTCTGGGAACAATGGAAGAGTTCCGAAGCATTTTTAAACTTTAGCTGAATTCCGAGAACAATGGAAGAGTTCCAAAGCATTTTTAAACTTCAGAAGAATTCCAGGAACAATGGAAGAGTTCCGAAGCATTTTTAAACTTCGGCGGATTTCCGAGAACAATGGAAGTGTTCCGAAGTATTTTTAAACTCCAGCGGGATTCCGAGAACAATGGAAGAGTTCCGAAGCATTTTTAAACGTCAGCAGAATTCCGATAAAAATGGAAGAGTTCCGAAGCATTTTTAAATGTCAGCAGAATTTCGAGAACAATGGAAGAGTTCCGAAGCATTTTTAAACTTCAGTGGAATTCTGAGAACAATGGAAGAGTTCCATAGCATTTTTAAACTTCAGAAGAATTCCAGGAACAATGGAAGAGTTCCGAAGCATTTTCAAACGTCAGCAGAATTCCTTGAACAATGAAAGAGTTCGGAAGCATTTTTAAACATCAGCAGTATTCCGGGAACAATGGAACAGTTCCGAAGAATTTTTAAACGTCAGTGGAATTCCTTGAACAATGAAAGAGATCAGAAGCATTTTTAAACTTCAAGAGAATTCCGGGAACAATGGAAGAGTTCCGAAGCATTTTTAAATGTCAGCAGAATTCCGAGAACAATGGAAGAGTTCCGAAGCATTTTTAAACATCAGCAGAATTCTGGGAACAATGGAAGAGTTCCGAAGCATTTTTAAACTTTAGCGGAATTCCGAGAACAATGGATGAGTTCCGAAGCATTTTTAAACATCAGCAGAATTCCGGGAACAGTGGAAGAGTTCCGAAGCATTTTTAAACTTCAAAAGAATTCCAGGAACAATGGAAGAGTTCCAAAGCATTTTGAAACTTCAGAAGAATTCCAGGAACAATGGAAGAGTTCCGAAGCATTTTTAAACTTCAGCGGATTTCCGAGAACAATGGAAGTGTTCCGAAGTATTTTTAAACGCCAGCGGGATTCCGAGAACAATGGAAGAGTTCCGAAGCATTTTTAAACTTCAGCGGAATTCCGAGAACAATGGATGAGTTTTGAAGCATTTTTAAACATCAGCAGAATTCCGGGAACAATGGAAGAGTTCCGAAGCATTTTTAAACTTCAGAAGAATTCCAGGAACAATGGAAGAGTTCCAAAGCATTTTTAAACTTCAGAAGAATTCCAGGAACAATGGAAGAGTTCCGAAGCATTTTTAAAGTTCGGCGGATTTCCGAGAACAATGGAAGTGTTCCAAAGTATTTTTAAACTCCAGCGGGATTCCGAGAACAATGGAAGAGTTCCGAAGCATTTTTAAACGTCTGCAGAATTCCGAGAACAATGGAAGAATTCCAAAGCATTTTTAAACGTCAGCGGAATTCCAAGAACAATGGAAGAGTTCCGAAGCATTTTTAAATGTCAGCAGAATTCCGAGAACAATGGAAGAGTACCGAAACATTTTTAAACATCAGCAGAATTCTGGGAACAATGGAAGAGTTCCGAAGCATTTTTAAACTTTAGCTGAATTCCGAGAACAATGGATGAGTTCCGAAGCATTTTTAAACATCAGCAGAATTCCGGGAACAATGGAAGAGTTCTGATGCATTTTTAAATGTCAGCAGAATTCCGAGAACAATGGAAGAGTTCCGAAGCATTTTTAAACATCAGCAGAATTCTGGGAACAATGGAAGAGTTCCGAAGCATTTTTAAACTTCAGAAGAATTCCAGGAACAATGGAAGAGTTCCAAAGCATTTTTAAATGTCAGCAGAATTTCGAGAACAATGGAAGAGTTCCGAAGCATTTTTAAACTTCAGCAGAATTCCGAGAAAAATGGAAGAGTTCCGAAGGATTTTTAAACGTCAGCGGAATTCCGAGAACAATGGAAGAGTTCAGAAGCATTTTTAAACTCCGGCGGATTTCCGAGAACAATGGAAGTGTTCAGAAGCATTTTTAAACTTCAGCGTAATTCTGAGAACAATGGAAGGGTTCAGAAGCATTTTTAAACTTCAGCAGAATTCCGAAAACAACGCAGGAGTTGCAATGCATTTTTAAACGTCAGCAGAATTCCGAGAAAAATGGAAGAGTTCCGAAGCATTTTTAAATGTCAGCAGAATTTCGAGAACAATGGAAGAGTTCCAAAGCATTTTTAAACTTCAGTGGAATTCTGAGAACAATGGAAGAGTTCCGTAGCATTTTTAAACTTCAGAAGAATTCCAGGAACAATGGAAGAGTTCCGAAGCATTTTCAAACGTCAGCAGAATTCCTTGAACAATGAAAGAGTTCGGAAGCATTTTTAACGTCAGCAGTATTCCGGGAACAATGGAACAGTTCCGAAGAATTTTTAAACGTCAGTGGAATTCCTTGAACAATGAAAGAGATCAGAAGCATTTTTAAACTTCAAAAGAATTCCAGGAACAATGGAAGAGTTCCGAAGCATTTTTAAATGTCAGCAGAATTCCGAGAACAATGGAAGAGTACCGAAGCATTTTTAAACATCAGCAGAATTCTGGGAACAATGGAAGAGTTCCGAAGCATTTTTAAACTTTAGCGGAATTCCGAGAACAATGGATGAGTTCCGAAGCATTTTTAAACATCAGCAGAATTCCGGGAACAATGGAAGAGTTCTGAAGCATTTTTAAACGTCAGCCGAATTCCGAGAACAATGGAAGAGTTCCGAAGCATTTTTAAACATCAGCAGAATTCTGGGAACAATGGAAGAGTTCCGAAGCATTTTTAAACTTTAGCGGAATTCCGAGAACAATGGATGAGTTCCGAAGCATTTTTAAACATCAGCAGAATTCCGGGAACAATGGAAGAGTTCTGAAGCATTTTTAAATGTCAGCCGAATTCCGAGAACAATGGAAGAGTTCCGAAGCATTTTTAAACATCAGCAGAATTCTGGGAACAATGGAAGAGTTCCGAAGCATTTTTAAACTTCAGCGGAATTCCGAGAACAATGGATGAGTTTCGAAGCATTTTTAAACATCAGCAGAATTCCGGGAACAATGGAAGAGTTCCGAAGGATTTTTAAATGTCAGCAGAATTCCCAGAACAATGGAGAGTTCCAAAGGATTTTTAAACGTCAGCGGAATTCCGAGAAAAATGGAAGAGTTCCGAAGCATTTTTAAATGTCAGCAGAATTTCGAGAACAATGGAAGAGTTCCGAAGCATTTTTAAACTTCAGTGGAATTCTGAGAACAATGGAAGAGTTCCGTAGCATTTTTAAACTTCAGAAGAATTCCAGGAACAATGGAAGAGTTCCGAAGCATTTTCAAACGTCAGCAGAATTCCTTGAACAATGAAAGAGTTCGGAATCATTTTTAAACATCAGCAGTATTCCGGGAACAATGGAACAGTTCCGAAGAATTTTTAAACGTCAGTGGAATTCCTTGAACAATGAAAGAGATCAGAAGCATTTTTAAACTTCAAAAGAATTCCGGGAACAATGGAAGAGTTCCGAAGCATTTTTAAATGTCAGCAGAATCCCGAGAACAGTGGAAGAGTTCCGAAGCATTTTTAAACATCAGCAGAATTCTGGGAACAATGGAAGAGTTCCGAAGCATTTTTAAACTTTAGCGGAATTCCGAGAACAATGGATGAGTTCCGAAGCATTTTTAAACATCAGCAGAATTCCGGGAACAATGGAAGAGTTCCGAAGCATTTTTAAACTTCAGAAGAATTCCAGGAACAATGGAAGAGTTCCAAAGCATTTTGAAACTTCAGAAGAATTCCAGGAACAATGGAAGAGTTCCGAAGCATTTTTAAACTTCAGCGGATTTCCGAGAACAATGGAAGAGTTCCGAAGCATTTTTAAACTTCAGCGGAATTCCGAGAACAATGGATGAGTTTCGAAGCATTTTTAAACATCAGCAGAATTCCGGGAACAATGGAAGAGTTCCGAAGCATTTTTAAACTTCAGAAGAATTCCAGGAACAATGGAAGAGTTCCAAAGCATTTTTAAACTTCAGAAGAATTCCAGGAACAATGGAAGAGTTCCAAAGCATTTTTAAACTTCAGAAGAATTCCAGGAACAATGGAAGAGTTCCGAAGCATTTTTAAAGTTCGGCGGATTTCCGAGAACAATGGATGAGTTCTGAAGCATTTTTAAACATCAGCAGAATTCCGGGAACAATGGAAGAGTTCTGAAGCATTTTTAAACGTCAGCCGAATTCCGAGAACAATGGAAGAGTTCCGAAGCATTTTTAAACATCAGCAGAATTCTGGGAACAATGGAAGAGTTCCGAAGCATTTTTAAACTTTAGCGGAATTCCGAGAACAATGGATGAGTTCCGAAGCATTTTTAAACATCAGCAGAATTCCGGGAACAATGGAAGAGTTCTGAAGCATTTTTAAATGTCAGCCGAATTCCGAGAACAATGGAAGAGTTCCGAAGCATTTTTAAACATCAGCAGAATTCTGGGAACAATGGAAGAGTTCCGAAGCATTTTTAAACTTCAGCGGAATTCCCAGAACAATGGATGAGTTTCGAAGCATTTTTAAACATCAGCAGAATTCCGGGAACAATGGAAGAGTTCCGAAGCATTTTTAAACTTCAGAAGAATTCCAGGAACAATGGAAGAGTTCCAAAGCATTTTTAAACTTCAGAAGAATTCCAGGAACAATGGAAGAGTTCCGAAGCATTTTTAAACTTCGGCGGATTTCCGAGAACAATGGAAGTGTTCCGAAGTATTTTTAAACTCCAGCGGGATTCCGAGAACAATGGAAGAGTTCCGAAGCATTTTTAAACGTCTGCAGAATTCCGAGAACAATGGAAGAATTCCAAAGCATTTTTAAACGTCAGCGGAATTCCAAGAACAATGGAAGAGTTCCGAAGAATTTTTAAATGTCAGCGAATTTCGAGAACCATGGAAGAGTTCTGAAGGATTTTTAAACATCAGCGGAATTCCGTGAACATTGGAAGAGTTCCGAAGCATTTTTAAACTTCAGTGGAATTCTGAGAAGAATGGAAGAGTTATGTAGCATTTTTAAACTTCAGAAGAATTCCAGTAACAATGGAAGAGTTTCAAAGCAATTTTAAACTTCAGCAGAATTCCGAGAACAATGGAAGAATTCTGAAGCATTTTTAAACATCAGCAGAATTTCCAGAATAATGGAAGAGTTCCGAAGCATTTTCAAACGTCTGCAGAATTCCGAGAACAATGGAAGAGTTCCGAAGGATTTTTAAATGTCAGCAGAATTCCCAGAACAATGGAGAGTTCCAAAGGATTTTTAAACGTCAGCGGAATTCCGAGAACAATGGAAGAGTTCAGAAGCATTTTTAAACTCCGGCGGATTTCCGAGAACAATGGAAGTGTTCAGAAGCATTTTTAAACTTCAGCGTAATTCTGAGAACAATGGAAGGGTTCAGAAGCATTTTTAAACTTCAGCAGAATTCCGAAAACAACGCAGGAGTTGCAATGCATTTTTAAACGTCAGCATAATTCCGAGAAAAATGGAAGAGTTCCGAAGCATTTTTAAATGTCAGCAGAATTTCGAGAACAATGGAAGAGTTCCAAAGCATTTTTAAACTTCAGTGGAATTCTGAGAACAATGGAAGAGTTCTGTAGCATTTTTAAACTTCAGAAGAATTCCAGGAACAATGGAAGAGTTCCGAAGCATTTTCAAACGTCAGCAGAATTCCTTGAACAATGAAAGAGTTCGGAAGCATTTTTAAACGTCAGCAGTATTCCGGGAACAATGGAACAGTTCCGAAGAATTTTTAAACGTCAGTGGAATTCCTTGAACAATGAAAGAGATCAGAAGCATTTTTAAACTTCAAAAGAATTCCGGGAACAATGGAAGAGTTCCGAAGCATTTTTAAATGTCAGCAGAATTCCGAGAACAATGGAAGAGTACCGAAACATTTTTAAACATCAGCAGAATTCTGGGAACAATGGAAGAGTTCCGAAGCATTTTTAAACTTTAGCTGAATTCCGAGAACAATGGAAGAGTTCCAAAGCATTTTTAAACTTCAGAAGAATTCCAGGAACAATGGAAGAGTTCCGAAGCATTTTTAAACTTCGGCGGATTTCCGAGAACAATGGAAGTGTTCCGAAGTATTTTTAAACTCCAGCGGGATTCCGAGAACAATGGAAGAGTTCCGAAGCATTTTTAAACGTCAGCAGAATTACGATAAAAATGGAAGAGTTCCGAAGCATTTTTAAATGTCAGCAGAATTTCGAGAACAATGGAAGAGTTCCGAAGCATTTTTAAACTTCAGTGGAATTCTGAGAACAATGGAAGAGTTCCATAGCATTTTTAAACTTCAGAAGAATTCCAGGAACAATGGAAGAGTTCCGAAGCATTTTCAAACGTCAGCAGAATTCCTTGAACAATGAAAGAGTTCGGAAGCATTTTTAAACATCAGCAGTATTCCGGGAACAATGGAACAGTTCCGAAGAATTTTTAAACGTCAGTGGAATTCCTTGAACAATGAAAGAGATCAGAAGCATTTTTAAACTTCAAGAGAATTCCGGGAACAATGGAAGAGTTCCGAAGCATTTTTAAATGTCAGCAGAATTCCGAGAACAATGGAAGAGTTCCGAAGCAATTTTAAACATCAGCAGAATTCTGGGAACAATGGAAGAGTTCCGAAGCATTTTTAAACTTTAGCGGAATTCCGAGAACAATGGATGAGTTCCGAAGCATTTTTAAACATCAGCAGAATTCCGGGAACAGTGGAAGAGTTCCGAAGCATTTTTAAACTTCAAAAGAATTCCAGGAACAATGGAAGAGTTCCAAAGCATTTTGAAACTTCAGAAGAATTCCAGGAACAATGGAAGAGTTCCGAAGCATTTTTAAACTTCAGCGGATTTCCGAGAACAATGGAAGTGTTCCGAAGTATTTTTAAACGCCAGCGGGATTCCGAGAACAATGGAAGAGTTCCGAAGCATTTTTAAACTTCAGCGGAATTCCGAGAACAATGGATGAGTTTTGAAGCATTTTTAAACATCAGCAGAATTCCGGGAACAATGGAAGAGTTCCGAAGCATTTTTAAACTTCAGAAGAATTCCAGGAACAATGGAAGAGTTCCAAAGCATTTTTAAACTTCAGAAGAATTCCAGGAACAATGGAAGAGTTCCGAAGCATTTTTAAAGTTCGGCGGATTTCCGAGAACAATGGAAGTGTTCCGAAGTATTTTTAAACTCCAGCGGGATTCCGAGAACAATGGAAGAGTTCCGAAGCATTTTTAAACGTCTGCAGAATTCCGAGAACAATGGAAGAATTCCAAAGCATTTTTAAACGTCAGCGGAATTCCAAGAACAATGGAAGAGTTCCGAAGCATTTTTAAATGTCAGCAGAATTCCGAGAACAATGGAAGAGTTCCGAAGCATTTTTAAACATCAGCAGAATTCTGGGAACAATGGAAGAGTTCCGAAGCATTTTTAAACTTCAGAAGAATTCCAGGAACAATGGAAGAGTTCCAAAGCATTTTTAAATGTCAGCAGAATTTCGAGAACAATGGAAGAGTTCCGAAGCATTTTTAAACTTCAGAAGAATTCCGAGAAAAATGGAAGAGTTCCGAAGCATTTTTAAATGTCAGCAGAATTTCGAGAACAATGGAAGAGTTCCGAAGCATTTTTAAACTTCAGTGGAATTCTGAGAACAATGGAAGAGTTCCGTAGCATTTTTAAACTTCAGAAGAATTCCAGGAACAATGGAAGAGTTCCGAAGCATTTTCAAACGTCAGCAGAATTCCTTGAACAATGAAAGAGTTCGGAAGCATTTTTAAACATCAGCAGTATTCCGGGAACAATGGAACAGTTCCGAAGAATTTTTAAACGTCAGTGGAATTCCTTGAACAATGAAAGAGATCAGAAGCATTTTTAAACTTCAAAAGAATTCCGGGAACAATGGAAGAGTTCCGAAGCATTTTTAAATGTCAGCAGAATCCCGAGAACAGTGGAAGAGTTCCGAAGCATTTTTAAACATCAGCAGAATTCTGGGAACAATGGAAGAGTTCCGAAGCATTTTTAAACTTTAGCGGAATTCCGAGAACAATGGATGAGTTCCGAAGCATTTTTAAACATCAGCAGAATTCCGGGAACAATGGAAGAGTTCCGAAGCATTTTTAAACTTCAGAAGAATTCCAGGAACAATGGAAGAGTTCCAAAGCATTTTGAAACTTCAGAAGAATTCCAGGAACAATACAAGAGTTCCGAAGCATTTTTAAACTTCAGCGGATTTCCGAGAACAATGGAAGAGTTCCGAAGCATTTTTAAACTTCAGCGGAATTCCGAGAACAATGGATGAGTTTCGAAGCATTTTTAAACATCAGCAGAATTCCGGGAACAATGGAAGAGTTCCGAAGCATTTTTAAACTTCAGAAGAATTCCAGGAACAATGGAAGAGTTCCAAAGCATTTTTAAACTTCAGAAGAATTCCAGGAACAATGGAAGAGTTCCGAAGCATTTTTAAACTTCGGCGGATTCCCGAGAACAATGGAAGTGTTCCGAAGTATTTTTAAACTCCAGCGGGATTCCGAGAACAATGGAAGAGTTCCGAAGCATTTTTAAACGTCTGCAGATTTCCGAGAACAATGTAAGAATTCCGAAGCATTTTTAAACGTCAGCGGAATTCCAAGAACAATGGAAGAGTTCCGAAGAATTTTTAAATGTCAGCGAATTTCGAGAACCATGGAAGAGTTCTGAAGGATTTTTAAACATCAGCGGAATTCCGTGAACATTGGAAGAGTTCCGAAGCATTTTTAAACTTCAGAAGAATTCCAGGAACAATGGAAGAGTTCCAAAGCATTTTTAAACTTCAGAAGAATTCCAGGAACAATGGAAGAGTTCCGAAGCATTTTTAAAGTTCGGCGGATTTCCGAGAACAATGGAAGTGTTCCGAAGCATTTTTAAACGTCTGCAGAATTCCGAGAACAATGGAAGAATTCCAAAGCATTTTTAAACGTCAGCGGAATTCCAAGAACAATGGAAGAGTTCCGAAGAATTTTTAAATGTCAGCGAATTTCGAGAACCATGGAAGAGTTCTGAAGGATTTTTAAACATCAGCGGAATTCCGTGAACATTGGAAGAGTTCCGAAGCATTTTTAAACTTCAGTGGAATTCTGAGAACAATGGAAGAGTTATGTAGCATTTTTAAACTTCAGAAGAATTCCAGTAACAATGGAAGAGTTTCAAAGCAATTTTAATCTTCAGCAGAATTCCGAGAACAATGGAAGAGTTCTGAAGCATTTTTAAACATCAGCAGAATTTCCAGAATAATGGAAGAGTTCCGAAGCATTTTTAAACGTCTGCAGAATTCCGAGAACAATGGAAGAGTTCCGAAGGATTTTTAAATGTCAGCAGAATTCCCAGAACAATGGAGAGTTCCAAAGGATTTTTAAACGTCAGCGGAATTCCGAGAACAATGGAAGAGTTCAGAAGCATTTTTAAACTCCGGCGGATTTCCGAGAACAATGGAAGTGTTCAGAAGCATTTTTAAACTTCAGCGTAATTCTGAGAACAATGGAAGGGTTCAGAAGCATTTTTAAACTTCAGCAGAATTCCGAAAACAACGCAGGAGTTGCAATGCATTTTTAAACGTCAGCAGAATTCCGAGAAAAATGGAAGAGTTCCGAAGCATTTTTAAATGTCAGCGAATTTCGAGAACCATGGAAGAGTTCTGAAGGATTTTTAAACATCAGCGGAATTCCGTGAACATTGGAAGAGTTCCGAAGCATTTTTAAACTTCAGTAGAATTCTGAGAACAATGGAAGAGTTATGTAGCATTTTTAAACTTCAGAAGAATTCCAGTAACAATGGAAGAGTTTCAAAGCAATTTTAAACTTCAGCAGAATTCCGAGAACAATGGAAGAGTTCTGAAGCATTTTTAAACATCAGCAGAATTTCCAGAATAATGGAAGAGTTCCGAAGCATTTTCAAACGTCTGCAGAATTCCGAGAACAATGGAAGAGTTCCGAAGGATTTTTAAATGTCAGCAGAATTCCCAGAACAATGGAGAGTTCCAAAGGATTTTTAAACGTCAGCGGAATTCCGAGAACAATGGAAGAGTTCAGAAGCATTTTTAAACTCCGGCGGATTTCCGAGAACAATGGAAGTGTTCAGAAGCATTTTTAAACTTCAGCGTAATTCTGAGAACAATGGAAGGGTTCAGAAGCATTTTTAAACTTCAGCAGAATTCCGAAAACAACGCAGGAGTTGCAATGCATTTTTAAACGTCAGCAGAATTCCGAGAAAAATGGAAGAGTTCCGAAGCATTTTTAAATGTCAGCAGAATTTCGAGAACAATGGAAGAGTTCCAAAGCATTTTTAAACTTCAGTGGAATTCTGAGAACAATGGAAGAGTTCCGTAGCATTTTTAAACTTCAGAAGAATTCCAGGAACAATGGAAGAGTTCTGAAGCATTTTCAAACGTCAGCAGAATTCCTTGAACAATGAAAGAGTTCGGAAGCATTTTTAACGTCAGCAGTATTCCGGGAACAATGGAACAGTTCCGAAGAATTTTTAAACGTCAGTGGAATTCCTTGAACAATGAAAGAGATCAGAAGCATTTTTAAACTTCAAAAGAATTCCAGGAACAATGGAAGAGTTCCGAAGCATTTTTAAATGTCAGCAGAATTCCGAGAACAATGGAAGAGTACCGAAGCATTTTTAAACATCAGCAGAATTCTGGGAACAATGGAAGAGTTCCGAAGCATTTTTAAACTTTAGCGGAATTCCGAGAACAATGGATGAGTTCCGAAGCATTTTTAAACATCAGCAGAATTCCGGGAACAATGGAAGAGTTCCGAAGCATTTTTAAACTTCGGCGGATTTCCGAGAACAATGGAAGTGTTCCGAAGTATTTTTAAACTCCAGCGGGATTCCGAGAACAATGGAAGAGTTCCGAAGCATTTTTAAACGTCAGCAGAATTCCGATAAAAATGGAAGAGTTCCGAAGCATTTTTAAATGTCAGCAGAATTTCGAGAACAATGGAAGAGTTCCGAAGCATTTTTAAACTTCAGTGGAATTCTGAGAACAATGGAAGAGTTCCATAGCATTTTTAAACTTCAGAAGAATTCCAGGAACAATGGAAGAGTTCCGAAGCATTTTCAAACGTCAGCAGAATTCCTTGAACAATGAAAGAGTTCGGAAGCATTTTTAAACATCAGCAGTATTCCGGGAACAATGGAACAGTTCCGAAGAATTTTTAAACGTCAGTGGAATTCCTTGAACAATGAAAGAGATCAGAAGCATTTTTAAACTTCAAGAGAATTCCGGGAACAATGGAAGAGTTCCGAAGCATTTTTAAATGTCAGCAGAATTCCGAGAACAATGGAAGAGTTCCGAAGCATTTTTAAACATCAGCAGAATTCTGGGAACAATGGAAGAGTTCCGAAGCATTTTTAAACTTTAGCGGAATTCCGAGAACAATGGATGAGTTCCGAAGAATTTTTAAACATCAGCAGAATTCCGGGAACAGTGGAAGAGTTCCGAAGCATTTTTAAACTTCAAAAGAATTCCAGGAACAATGGAAGAGTTCCAAAGCATTTTGAAACTTCAGAAGAATTCCAGGAACAATGGAAGAGTTCCGAAGCATTTTTAAACTTCAGCGGATTTCCGAGAACAATGGAAGTGTTCCGAAGTATTTTTAAACGCCAGCGGGATTCCGAGAACAATGGAAGAGTTCCGAAGCATTTTTAAACTTCAGCGGAATTCCGAGAACAATGGATGAGTTTTGAAGCATTTTTAAACATCAGCAGAATTCCGGGAACAATGGAAGAGTTCCGAAGCATTTTTAAACTTCAGAAGAATTCCAGGAACAATGGAAGAGTTCCAAAGCATTTTTAAACTTCAGAAGAATTCCAGGAACAATGGAAGAGTTCCGAAGCATTTTTAAAGTTCGGCGGATTTCCGAGAACAATGGAAGTGTTCCAAAGTATTTTTAAACTCCAGCGGGATTCCGAGAACAATGGAAGAGTTCCGAAGCATTTTTAAACGTCTGCAGAATTCCGAGAACAATGGAAGAATTCCAAAGCATTTTTAAACGTCAGCGGAATTCCAAGAACAATGGAAGAGTTCCGAAGCATTTTTAAATGTCAGCAGAATTCCGAGAACAATGGAAGAGTACCGAAACATTTTTAAACATCAGCAGAATTCTGGGAACAATGGAAGAGTTCCGAAGCATTTTTAAACTTTAGCTGAATTCCGAGAACAATGGATGAGTTCCGAAGCATTTTTAAACATCAGCAGAATTCCGGGAACAATGGAAGAGTTCTGATGCATTTTTAAATGTCAGCAGAATTCCGAGAACAATGGAAGAGTTCCGAAGCATTTTTAAACATCAGCAGAATTCTGGGAACAATGGAAGAGTTCCGAAGCATTTTTAAACTTCAGAAGAATTCCAGGAACAATGGAAGAGTTCCAAAGCATTTTTAAATGTCAGCAGAATTTCGAGAACAATGGAAGAGTTCCGAAGCATTTTTAAACTTCAGCAGAATTCCGAGAAAAATGGAAGAGTTCCGAAGGATTTTTAAACGTCAGCGGAATTCCGAGAACAATGGAAGAGTTCAGAAGCATTTTTAAACTCCGGCGGATTTCCGAGAACAATGGAAGTGTTCAGAAGCATTTTTAAACTTCAGCGTAATTCTGAGAACAATGGAAGGGTTCAGAAGCATTTTTAAACTTCAGCAGAATTCCGAAAACAACGCAGGAGTTGCAATGCATTTTTAAACGTCAGCAGAATTCCGAGAAAAATGGAAGAGTTCCGAAGCATTTTTAAATGTCAGCAGAATTTCGAGAACAATGGAAGAGTTCCAAAGCATTTTTAAACTTCAGTGGAATTCTGAGAACAATGGAAGAGTTCCGTAGCATTTTTAAACTTCAGAAGAATTCCAGGAACAATGGAAGAGTTCCGAAGCATTTTCAAACGTCAGCAGAATTCCTTGAACAATGAAAGAGTTCGGAAGCATTTTTAACGTCAGCAGTATTCCGGGAACAATGGAACAGTTCCGAAGAATTTTTAAACGTCAGTGGAATTCCTTGAACAATGAAAGAGATCAGAAGCATTTTTAAACTTCAAAAGAATTCCAGGAACAATGGAAGAGTTCCGAAGCATTTTTAAATGTCAGCAGAATTCCGAGAACAATGGAAGAGTACCGAAGCATTTTTAAACATCAGCAGAATTCTGGGAACAATGGAAGAGTTCCGAAGCATTTTTAAACTTTAGCGGAATTCCGAGAACAATGGATGAGTTCCGAAGCATTTTTAAACATCAGCAGAATTCCGGGAACAATGGAAGAGTTCTGAAGCATTTTTAAACGTCAGCCGAATTCCGAGAACAATGGAAGAGTTCCGAAGCATTTTTAAACATCAGCAGAATTCTGGGAACAATGGAAGAGTTCCGAAGCATTTTTAAACTTTAGCGGAATTCCGAGAACAATGGATGAGTTCCGAAGCATTTTTAAACATCAGCAGAATTCCGGGAACAATGGAAGAGTTCTGAAGCATTTTTAAATGTCAGCCGAATTCCGAGAACAATGGAAGAGTTCCGAAGCATTTTTAAACATCAGCAGAATTCTGGGAACAATGGAAGAGTTCCGAAGCATTTTTAAACTTCAGCGGAATTCCGAGAACAATGGATGAGTTTCGAAGCATTTTTAAACATCAGCAGAATTCCGGGAACAATGGAAGAGTTCCGAAGGATTTTTAAATGTCAGCAGAATTCCCAGAACAATGGAGAGTTCCAAAGGATTTTTAAACGTCAGCGGAATTCCGAGAAAAATGGAAGAGTTCCGAAGCATTTTTAAATGTCAGCAGAATTTCGAGAACAATGGAAGAGTTCCGAAGCATTTTTAAACTTCAGTGGAATTCTGAGAACAATGGAAGAGTTCCGTAGCATTTTTAAACTTCAGAAGAATTCCAGGAACAATGGAAGAGTTCCGAAGCATTTTCAAACGTCAGCAGAATTCCTTGAACAATGAAAGAGTTCGGAATCATTTTTAAACATCAGCAGTATTCCGGGAACAATGGAACAGTTCCGAAGAATTTTTAAACGTCAGTGGAATTCCTTGAACAATGAAAGAGATCAGAAGCATTTTTAAACTTCAAAAGAATTCCGGGAACAATGGAAGAGTTCCGAAGCATTTTTAAATGTCAGCAGAATCCCGAGAACAGTGGAAGAGTTCCGAAGCATTTTTAAACATCAGCAGAATTCTGGGAA
Source organism: Phyllobates terribilis (assembly GCF_046119375.1). Lineage (NCBI taxonomy): Eukaryota > Metazoa > Chordata > Amphibia > Anura > Dendrobatidae > Phyllobates > Phyllobates terribilis. The sequence continues at coordinate 554,507,058 of NW_027362762.1, forward strand.
CAATGGAAGAGTTCCGAAGCATTTTTAAACTTTAGCGGAATTCCGAGAACAATGGATGAGTTCCGAAGCATTTTTAAACATCAGCAGAATTCCGGGAACAATGGAAGAGTTCCGAAGCATTTTTAAACTTCAGAAGAATTCCAGGAACAATGGAAGAGTTCCAAAGCATTTTGAAACTTCAGAAGAATTCCAGGAACAATGGAAGAGTTCCGAAGCATTTTTAAACTTCAGCGGATTTCCGAGAACAATGGAAGAGTTCCGAAGCATTTTTAAACTTCAGCGGAATTCCGAGAACAATGGATGAGTTTCGAAGCATTTTTAAACATCAGCAGAATTCCGGGAACAATGGAAGAGTTCCGAAGCATTTTTAAACTTCAGAAGAATTCCAGGAACAATGGAAGAGTTCCAAAGCATTTTTAAACTTCAGAAGAATTCCAGGAACAATGGAAGAGTTCCAAAGCATTTTTAAACTTCAGAAGAATTCCAGGAACAATGGAAGAGTTCCGAAGCATTTTTAAAGTTCGGCGGATTTCCGAGAACAATGGATGAGTTCTGAAGCATTTTTAAACATCAGCAGAATTCCGGGAACAATGGAAGAGTTCTGAAGCATTTTTAAACGTCAGCCGAATTCCGAGAACAATGGAAGAGTTCCGAAGCATTTTTAAACATCAGCAGAATTCTGGGAACAATGGAAGAGTTCCGAAGCATTTTTAAACTTTAGCGGAATTCCGAGAACAATGGATGAGTTCCGAAGCATTTTTAAACATCAGCAGAATTCCGGGAACAATGGAAGAGTTCTGAAGCATTTTTAAATGTCAGCCGAATTCCGAGAACAATGGAAGAGTTCCGAAGCATTTTTAAACATCAGCAGAATTCTGGGAACAATGGAAGAGTTCCGAAGCATTTTTAAACTTCAGCGGAATTCCCAGAACAATGGATGAGTTTCGAAGCATTTTTAAACATCAGCAGAATTCCGGGAACAATGGAAGAGTTCCGAAGCATTTTTAAACTTCAGAAGAATTCCAGGAACAATGGAAGAGTTCCAAAGCATTTTTAAACTTCAGAAGAATTCCAGGAACAATGGAAGAGTTCCGAAGCATTTTTAAACTTCGGCGGATTTCCGAGAACAATGGAAGTGTTCCGAAGTATTTTTAAACTCCAGCGGGATTCCGAGAACAATGGAAGAGTTCCGAAGCATTTTTAAACGTCTGCAGAATTCCGAGAACAATGGAAGAATTCCAAAGCATTTTTAAACGTCAGCGGAATTCCAAGAACAATGGAAGAGTTCCGAAGAATTTTTAAATGTCAGCGAATTTCGAGAACCATGGAAGAGTTCTGAAGGATTTTTAAACATCAGCGGAATTCCGTGAACATTGGAAGAGTTCCGAAGCATTTTTAAACTTCAGCGGAATTCCGAGAACAATGGAAGAGTTCAGAAGCATTTTTAAACTCCGGCGGATTTCCGAGAACAATGGAAGTGTTCAGAAGCATTTTTAAACTTCAGCGTAATTCTGAGAACAATGGAAGGGTTCAGAAGCATTTTTAAACTTCAGCAGAATTCCGAAAACAACGCAGGAGTTGCAATGCATTTTTAAACGTCAGCATAATTCCGAGAAAAATGGAAGAGTTCCGAAGCATTTTTAAATGTCAGCAGAATTTCGAGAACAATGGAAGAGTTCCAAAGCATTTTTAAACTTCAGTGGAATTCTGAGAACAATGGAAGAGTTCTGTAGCATTTTTAAACTTCAGAAGAATTCCAGGAACAATGGAAGAGTTCCGAAGCATTTTCAAACGTCAGCAGAATTCCTTGAACAATGAAAGAGTTCGGAAGCATTTTTAAACGTCAGCAGTATTCCGGGAACAATGGAACAGTTCCGAAGAATTTTTAAACGTCAGTGGAATTCCTTGAACAATGAAAGAGATCAGAAGCATTTTTAAACTTCAAAAGAATTCCGGGAACAATGGAAGAGTTCCGAAGCATTTTTAAATGTCAGCAGAATTCCGAGAACAATGGAAGAGTACCGAAACATTTTTAAACATCAGCAGAATTCTGGGAACAATGGAAGAGTTCCGAAGCATTTTTAAACTTTAGCTGAATTCCGAGAACAATGGAAGAGTTCCAAAGCATTTTTAAACTTCAGAAGAATTCCAGGAACAATGGAAGAGTTCCGAAGCATTTTTAAACTTCGGCGGATTTCCGAGAACAATGGAAGTGTTCCGAAGTATTTTTAAACTCCAGCGGGATTCCGAGAACAATGGAAGAGTTCCGAAGCATTTTTAAACGTCAGCAGAATTACGATAAAAATGGAAGAGTTCCGAAGCATTTTTAAATGTCAGCAGAATTTCGAGAACAATGGAAGAGTTCCGAAGCATTTTTAAACTTCAGTGGAATTCTGAGAACAATGGAAGAGTTCCATAGCATTTTTAAACTTCAGAAGAATTCCAGGAACAATGGAAGAGTTCCGAAGCATTTTCAAACGTCAGCAGAATTCCTTGAACAATGAAAGAGTTCGGAAGCATTTTTAAACATCAGCAGTATTCCGGGAACAATGGAACAGTTCCGAAGAATTTTTAAACGTCAGTGGAATTCCTTGAACAATGAAAGAGATCAGAAGCATTTTTAAACTTCAAGAGAATTCCGGGAACAATGGAAGAGTTCCGAAGCATTTTTAAATGTCAGCAGAATTCCGAGAACAATGGAAGAGTTCCGAAGCAATTTTAAACATCAGCAGAATTCTGGGAACAATGGAAGAGTTCCGAAGCATTTTTAAACTTTAGCGGAATTCCGAGAACAATGGATGAGTTCCGAAGCATTTTTAAACATCAGCAGAATTCCGGGAACAGTGGAAGAGTTCCGAAGCATTTTTAAACTTCAAAAGAATTCCAGGAACAATGGAAGAGTTCCAAAGCATTTTGAAACTTCAGAAGAATTCCAGGAACAATGGAAGAGTTCCGAAGCATTTTTAAACTTCAGCGGATTTCCGAGAACAATGGAAGTGTTCCGAAGTATTTTTAAACGCCAGCGGGATTCCGAGAACAATGGAAGAGTTCCGAAGCATTTTTAAACTTCAGCGGAATTCCGAGAACAATGGATGAGTTTTGAAGCATTTTTAAACATCAGCAGAATTCCGGGAACAATGGAAGAGTTCCGAAGCATTTTTAAACTTCAGAAGAATTCCAGGAACAATGGAAGAGTTCCAAAGCATTTTTAAACTTCAGAAGAATTCCAGGAACAATGGAAGAGTTCCGAAGCATTTTTAAAGTTCGGCGGATTTCCGAGAACAATGGAAGTGTTCCGAAGTATTTTTAAACTCCAGCGGGATTCCGAGAACAATGGAAGAGTTCCGAAGCATTTTTAAACGTCTGCAGAATTCCGAGAACAATGGAAGAATTCCAAAGCATTTTTAAACGTCAGCGGAATTCCAAGAACAATGGAAGAGTTCCGAAGCATTTTTAAATGTCAGCAGAATTCCGAGAACAATGGAAGAGTTCCGAAGCATTTTTAAACATCAGCAGAATTCTGGGAACAATGGAAGAGTTCCGAAGCATTTTTAAACTTCAGAAGAATTCCAGGAACAATGGAAGAGTTCCAAAGCATTTTTAAATGTCAGCAGAATTTCGAGAACAATGGAAGAGTTCCGAAGCATTTTTAAACTTCAGAAGAATTCCGAGAAAAATGGAAGAGTTCCGAAGCATTTTTAAATGTCAGCAGAATTTCGAGAACAATGGAAGAGTTCCGAAGCATTTTTAAACTTCAGTGGAATTCTGAGAACAATGGAAGAGTTCCGTAGCATTTTTAAACTTCAGAAGAATTCCAGGAACAATGGAAGAGTTCCGAAGCATTTTCAAACGTCAGCAGAATTCCTTGAACAATGAAAGAGTTCGGAAGCATTTTTAAACATCAGCAGTATTCCGGGAACAATGGAACAGTTCCGAAGAATTTTTAAACGTCAGTGGAATTCCTTGAACAATGAAAGAGATCAGAAGCATTTTTAAACTTCAAAAGAATTCCGGGAACAATGGAAGAGTTCCGAAGCATTTTTAAATGTCAGCAGAATCCCGAGAACAGTGGAAGAGTTCCGAAGCATTTTTAAACATCAGCAGAATTCTGGGAACAATGGAAGAGTTCCGAAGCATTTTTAAACTTTAGCGGAATTCCGAGAACAATGGATGAGTTCCGAAGCATTTTTAAACATCAGCAGAATTCCGGGAACAATGGAAGAGTTCCGAAGCATTTTTAAACTTCAGAAGAATTCCAGGAACAATGGAAGAGTTCCAAAGCATTTTGAAACTTCAGAAGAATTCCAGGAACAATACAAGAGTTCCGAAGCATTTTTAAACTTCAGCGGATTTCCGAGAACAATGGAAGAGTTCCGAAGCATTTTTAAACTTCAGCGGAATTCCGAGAACAATGGATGAGTTTCGAAGCATTTTTAAACATCAGCAGAATTCCGGGAACAATGGAAGAGTTCCGAAGCATTTTTAAACTTCAGAAGAATTCCAGGAACAATGGAAGAGTTCCAAAGCATTTTTAAACTTCAGAAGAATTCCAGGAACAATGGAAGAGTTCCGAAGCATTTTTAAACTTCGGCGGATTCCCGAGAACAATGGAAGTGTTCCGAAGTATTTTTAAACTCCAGCGGGATTCCGAGAACAATGGAAGAGTTCCGAAGCATTTTTAAACGTCTGCAGATTTCCGAGAACAATGTAAGAATTCCGAAGCATTTTTAAACGTCAGCGGAATTCCAAGAACAATGGAAGAGTTCCGAAGAATTTTTAAATGTCAGCGAATTTCGAGAACCATGGAAGAGTTCTGAAGGATTTTTAAACATCAGCGGAATTCCGTGAACATTGGAAGAGTTCCGAAGCATTTTTAAACTTCAGAAGAATTCCAGGAACAATGGAAGAGTTCCAAAGCATTTTTAAACTTCAGAAGAATTCCAGGAACAATGGAAGAGTTCCGAAGCATTTTTAAAGTTCGGCGGATTTCCGAGAACAATGGAAGTGTTCCGAAGCATTTTTAAACGTCTGCAGAATTCCGAGAACAATGGAAGAATTCCAAAGCATTTTTAAACGTCAGCGGAATTCCAAGAACAATGGAAGAGTTCCGAAGAATTTTTAAATGTCAGCGAATTTCGAGAACCATGGAAGAGTTCTGAAGGATTTTTAAACATCAGCGGAATTCCGTGAACATTGGAAGAGTTCCGAAGCATTTTTAAACTTCAGTGGAATTCTGAGAACAATGGAAGAGTTATGTAGCATTTTTAAACTTCAGAAGAATTCCAGTAACAATGGAAGAGTTTCAAAGCAATTTTAATCTTCAGCAGAATTCCGAGAACAATGGAAGAGTTCTGAAGCATTTTTAAACATCAGCAGAATTTCCAGAATAATGGAAGAGTTCCGAAGCATTTTTAAACGTCTGCAGAATTCCGAGAACAATGGAAGAGTTCCGAAGGATTTTTAAATGTCAGCAGAATTCCCAGAACAATGGAGAGTTCCAAAGGATTTTTAAACGTCAGCGGAATTCCGAGAACAATGGAAGAGTTCAGAAGCATTTTTAAACTCCGGCGGATTTCCGAGAACAATGGAAGTGTTCAGAAGCATTTTTAAACTTCAGCGTAATTCTGAGAACAATGGAAGGGTTCAGAAGCATTTTTAAACTTCAGCAGAATTCCGAAAACAACGCAGGAGTTGCAATGCATTTTTAAACGTCAGCAGAATTCCGAGAAAAATGGAAGAGTTCCGAAGCATTTTTAAATGTCAGCGAATTTCGAGAACCATGGAAGAGTTCTGAAGGATTTTTAAACATCAGCGGAATTCCGTGAACATTGGAAGAGTTCCGAAGCATTTTTAAACTTCAGTAGAATTCTGAGAACAATGGAAGAGTTATGTAGCATTTTTAAACTTCAGAAGAATTCCAGTAACAATGGAAGAGTTTCAAAGCAATTTTAAACTTCAGCAGAATTCCGAGAACAATGGAAGAGTTCTGAAGCATTTTTAAACATCAGCAGAATTTCCAGAATAATGGAAGAGTTCCGAAGCATTTTCAAACGTCTGCAGAATTCCGAGAACAATGGAAGAGTTCCGAAGGATTTTTAAATGTCAGCAGAATTCCCAGAACAATGGAGAGTTCCAAAGGATTTTTAAACGTCAGCGGAATTCCGAGAACAATGGAAGAGTTCAGAAGCATTTTTAAACTCCGGCGGATTTCCGAGAACAATGGAAGTGTTCAGAAGCATTTTTAAACTTCAGCGTAATTCTGAGAACAATGGAAGGGTTCAGAAGCATTTTTAAACTTCAGCAGAATTCCGAAAACAACGCAGGAGTTGCAATGCATTTTTAAACGTCAGCAGAATTCCGAGAAAAATGGAAGAGTTCCGAAGCATTTTTAAATGTCAGCAGAATTTCGAGAACAATGGAAGAGTTCCAAAGCATTTTTAAACTTCAGTGGAATTCTGAGAACAATGGAAGAGTTCCGTAGCATTTTTAAACTTCAGAAGAATTCCAGGAACAATGGAAGAGTTCTGAAGCATTTTCAAACGTCAGCAGAATTCCTTGAACAATGAAAGAGTTCGGAAGCATTTTTAACGTCAGCAGTATTCCGGGAACAATGGAACAGTTCCGAAGAATTTTTAAACGTCAGTGGAATTCCTTGAACAATGAAAGAGATCAGAAGCATTTTTAAACTTCAAAAGAATTCCAGGAACAATGGAAGAGTTCCGAAGCATTTTTAAATGTCAGCAGAATTCCGAGAACAATGGAAGAGTACCGAAGCATTTTTAAACATCAGCAGAATTCTGGGAACAATGGAAGAGTTCCGAAGCATTTTTAAACTTTAGCGGAATTCCGAGAACAATGGATGAGTTCCGAAGCATTTTTAAACATCAGCAGAATTCCGGGAACAATGGAAGAGTTCTGAAGCATTTTTAAACGTCAGCCGAATTCCGAGAACAATGGAAGAGTTCCGAAGCATTTTTAAACTTCAGCAGAATTCCGAGAACAATGGAAGAGTTCTGAAGCATTTTTAAACATCAGCAGAATTCCGGGAACAATGGAAGAGTTCTGAAGCATTTTTAAACGTCAGCCGAATTCCGAGAACAATGGAAGAGTTCCGAAGCATTTTTAAACTTCAGCAGAATTCCGAGAAATATGGAAGAGTTCTGAAGCATTTTTAAACATCAGCAGAATTTCCAGAATAATGGAAGAGTTCCGAAGCATTTTCAAACGTCTGCAGAATTCCGAGAACAATGGAAGAGTTCCGAAGGATTTTTAAATGTCAGCAGAATTCCCAGAACAATGGAGAGTTCCAAAGGATTTTTAAACGTCAGCGGAATTCCGAGAACAATGGAAGAGTTCAGAAGCATTTTTAAACTTCAGCAGAATTCCGAGAACAATGGAAGGGTTCAGAAGCATTTTTAAACTTCAGCAGAATTCCGAAAACAACGCAGGAGTTGCAATGCATTTTTAAACGTCAGCAGAATTCCGAGAAAAATGGAAGAGTTCCGAAGCATTTTTAAATGTCAGCGAATTTCGAGAACCATGGAAGAGTTCTGAAGGATTTTTAAACATCAGCGGAATTCCGTGAACATTGGAAGAGTTCCGAAGCATTTTTAAACTTCAGTAGAATTCTGAGAACAATGGAAGAGTTATGTAGCATTTTTAAACTTCAGAAGAATTCCAGTAACAATGGAAGAGTTTCAAAGCAATTTTAAACTTCAGCAGAATTCCGAGAACAATGGAAGAGTTCTGAAGCATTTTTAAACATCAGCAGAATTCCGGGAACAATGGAAGAGTTCTGAAGCATTTTTAAACGTCAGCCGAATTCCGAGAACAATGGAAGAGTTCCGAAGCATTTTTAAACTTCAGCAGAATTCCGAGAACAATGGAAGAGTTCTGAAGCATTTTTAAACATCAGCAGAATTTCCAGAATAATGGAAGAGTTCCGAAGCATTTTCAAACGTCTGCAGAATTCCGAGAACAATGGAAGAGTTCCGAAGGATTTTTAAATGTCAGCAGAATTCCCAGAACAATGGAGAGTTCCAAAGGATTTTTAAACGTCAGCGGAATTCCGAGAACAATGGAAGAGTTCAGAAGCATTTTTAAACTCCGGCGGATTTCCGAGAACAATGGAAGTGTTCAGAAGCATTTTTAAACTTCAGCGTAATTCTGAGAACAATGGAAGGGTTCAGAAGCATTTTTAAACTTCAGCAGAATTCCGAAAACAACGCAGGAGTTGCAATGCATTTTTAAACGTCAGCAGAATTCCGAGAAAAATGGAAGAGTTCCGAAGCATTTTTAAATGTCAGCAGAATTTCGAGAACAATGGAAGAGTTCCAAAGCATTTTTAAACTTCAGTGGAATTCTGAGAACAATGGAAGAGTTCCGTAGCATTTTTAAACTTCAGAAGAATTCCAGGAACAATGGAAGAGTTCCGAAGCATTTTCAAACGTCAGCAGAATTCCTTGAACAATGAAAGAGTTCGGAAGCATTTTTAACGTCAGCAGTATTCCGGGAACAATGGAACAGTTCCGAAGAATTTTTAAACGTCAGTGGAATTCCTTGAACAATGAAAGAGATCAGAAGCATTTTTAAACTTCAAAAGAATTCCAGGAACAATGGAAGAGTTCCGAAGCATTTTTAAATGTCAGCAGAATTCCGAGAACAATGGAAGAGTACCGAAGCATTTTTAAACATCAGCAGAATTCTGGGAACAATGGAAGAGTTCCGAAGCATTTTTAAACTTTAGCGGAATTCCGAGAACAATGGATGAGTTCCGAAGCATTTTTAAACATCAGCAGAATTCCGGGAACAATGGAAGAGTTCTGAAGCATTTTTAAACGTCAGCCGAATTCCGAGAACAATGGAAGAGTTCCGAAGCATTTTTAAACATCAGCAGAATTCTGGGAACAATGGAAGAGTTCCGAAGCATTTTTAAACTTTAGCGGAATTCCGAGAACAATGGATGAGTTCCGAAGCATTTTTAAACATCAGCAGAATTCCGGGAACAATGGAAGAGTTCTGAAGCATTTTTAAATGTCAGCCGAATTCCGAGAACAATGGAAGAGTTCCGAAGCATTTTTAAACATCAGCAGAATTCTGGGAACAATGGAAGAGTTCCGAAGCATTTTTAAACTTCAGCGGAATTCCGAGAACAATGGATGAGTTTCGAAGCATTTTTAAACATCAGCAGAATTCCGGGAACAATGGAAGAGTTCCGAAGCATTTTTAAACTTCAGAAGAATTCCAGGAACAATGGAAGAGTTCCGAAGCATTTTTAAAGTTCGGCGGATTTCCGAGAACAATGGAAGTGTTCCGAAGTATTTTTAAACTCCAGCGGGATTCCGAGAACAATGGAAGAGTTCCGAAGCATTTTTAAACGTCTGCAGAATTCCGAGAACAATGGAAGAATTCCAAAGCATTTTTAAACGTCAGCGGAATTCCAAGAACAATGGAAGAGTTCCGAAGAATTTTCAAATGTCAGCGAATTTCGAGAACCATGGAAGAGTTCTGAAGGATTTTTAAACATCAGCGGAATTCCGTGAACATTGGAAGAGTTCCGAAGCATTTTTAAACTTCAGTGGAATTCTGAGAACAATGGAAGAGTTATGTAGCATTTTTAAACTTCAGAAGAATTCCAGTAACAATGGAAGAGTTTCAAAGCAATTTTAAACTTCAGCAGAATTCCGAGAACAATGGAAGAATTCTGAAGCATTTTTAAACATCAGCAGAATTTCCAGAATAATGGAAGAGTTCCGAAGCATTTTTAAACGTCTGCAGAATTCCGAGAACAATGGAAGAGTTCCGAAGGATTTTTAAATGTCAGCAGAATTCCCAGAACAATGGAGAGTTCCAAAGGATTTTTAAACGTCAGCGGAATTCCGAGAACAATGGAAGAGTTCAGAAGCATTTTTAAACTCCGGCGGATTTCCGAGAACAATGGAAGTGTTCAGAAGCATTTTTAAACTTCAGCGTAATTCTGAGAACAATGGAAGGGTTCAGAAGCATTTTTAAACTTCAGCAGAATTCCGAAAACAACGCAGGAGTTGCAATGCATTTTTAAACGTCAGCAGAATTCCGAGAAAAATGGAAGAGTTCCGAAGCATTTTTAAATGTCAGCGAATTTCGAGAACCATGGAAGAGTTCTGAAGGATTTTTAAACATCAGCGGAATTCCGTGAACATTGGAAGAGTTCCGAAGCATTTTTAAACTTCAGTAGAATTCTGAGAACAATGGAAGAGTTATGTAGCATTTTTAAACTTCAGAAGAATTCCAGTAACAATGGAAGAGTTTCAAAGCAATTTTAAACTTCAGCAGAATTCCGAGAACAATGGAAGAGTTCTGAAGCATTTTTAAACATCAGCAGAATTTCCAGAATAATGGAAGAGTTCCGAAGCATTTTCAAACGTCTGCAGAATTCCGAGAACAATGGAAGAGTTCCGAAGGATTTTTAAATGTCAGCAGAATTCCCAGAACAATGGAGAGTTCCAAAGGATTTTTAAACGTCAGCGGAATTCCGAGAACAATGGAAGAGTTCAGAAGCATTTTTAAACTCCGGCGGATTTCCGAGAACAATGGAAGTGTTCAGAAGCATTTTTAAACTTCAGCGTAATTCTGAGAACAATGGAAGGGTTCAGAAGCATTTTTAAACTTCAGCAGAATTCCGAAAACAACGCAGGAGTTGCAATGCATTTTTAAACGTCAGCAGAATTCCGAGAAAAATGGAAGAGTTCCGAAGCATTTTTAAATGTCAGCAGAATTTCGAGAACAATGGAAGAGTTCCAAAGCATTTTTAAACTTCAGTGGAATTCTGAGAACAATGGAAGAGTTCCGTAGCATTTTTAAACTTCAGAAGAATTCCAGGAACAATGGAAGAGTTCTGAAGCATTTTCAAACGTCAGCAGAATTCCTTGAACAATGAAAGAGTTCGGAAGCATTTTTAACGTCAGCAGTATTCCGGGAACAATGGAACAGTTCCGAAGAATTTTTAAACGTCAGTGGAATTCCTTGAACAATGAAAGAGATCAGAAGCATTTTTAAACTTCAAAAGAATTCCAGGAACAATGGAAGAGTTCCGAAGCATTTTTAAACATCAGCAGAATTCTGGGAACAATGGAAGAGTTCCGAAGCATTTTTAAACTTCAGAAGAATTCCAGGAACAATGGAAGAGTTCCAAAGCATTTTTAAATGTCAGCAGAATTTCGAGAACAATGGAAGAGTTCCGAAGCATTTTTAAACTTCAGAAGAATTCCGAGAAAAATGGAAGAGTTCCGAAGCATTTTTAAATGTCAGCAGAATTTCGAGAACAATGGAAGAGTTCCGAAGCATTTTTAAACTTCAGTGGAATTCTGAGAACAATGGAAGAGTTCCGTAGCATTTTTAAACTTCAGAAGAATTCCAGGAACAATGGAAGAGTTCCGAAGCATTTTCAAACGTCAGCAGAATTCCTTGAACAATGAAAGAGTTCGGAAGCATTTTTAAACATCAGCAGTATTCCGGGAACAATGGAACAGTTCCGAAGAATTTTTAAACGTCAGTGGAATTCCTTGAACAATGAAAGAGATCAGAAGCATTTTTAAACTTCAAAAGAATTCCGGGAACAATGGAAGAGTTCCGAAGCATTTTTAAATGTCAGCAGAATCCCGAGAACAGTGGAAGAGTTCCGAAGCATTTTTAAACATCAGCAGAATTCTGGGAACAATGGAAGAGTTCCGAAGCATTTTTAAACTTTAGCGGAATTCCGAGAACAATGGATGAGTTCCGAAGCATTTTTAAACATCAGCAGAATTCCGGGAACAATGGAAGAGTTCCGAAGCATTTTTAAACTTCAGAAGAATTCCAGGAACAATGGAAGAGTTCCAAAGCATTTTGAAACTTCAGAAGAATTCCAGGAACAATACAAGAGTTCCGAAGCATTTTTAAACTTCAGCGGATTTCCGAGAACAATGGAAGAGTTCCGAAGCATTTTTAAACTTCAGCGGAATTCCGAGAACAATGGATGAGTTTCGAAGCATTTTTAAACATCAGCAGAATTCCGGGAACAATGGAAGAGTTCCGAAGCATTTTTAAACTTCAGAAGAATTCCAGGAACAATGGAAGAGTTCCAAAGCATTTTTAAACTTCAGAAGAATTCCAGGAACAATGGAAGAGTTCCGAAGCATTTTTAAACTTCGGCGGATTCCCGAGAACAATGGAAGTGTTCCGAAGTATTTTTAAACTCCAGCGGGATTCCGAGAACAATGGAAGAGTTCCGAAGCATTTTTAAACGTCTGCAGATTTCCGAGAACAATGTAAGAATTCCGAAGCATTTTTAAACGTCAGCGGAATTCCAAGAACAATGGAAGAGTTCCGAAGAATTTTTAAATGTCAGCGAATTTCGAGAACCATGGAAGAGTTCTGAAGGATTTTTAAACATCAGCGGAATTCCGTGAACATTGGAAGAGTTCCGAAGCATTTTTAAACTTCAGAAGAATTCCAGGAACAATGGAAGAGTTCCAAAGCATTTTTAAACTTCAGAAGAATTCCAGGAACAATGGAAGAGTTCCGAAGCATTTTTAAAGTTCGGCGGATTTCCGAGAACAATGGAAGTGTTCCGAAGCATTTTTAAACGTCTGCAGAATTCCGAGAACAATGGAAGAATTCCAAAGCATTTTTAAACGTCAGCGGAATTCCAAGAACAATGGAAGAGTTCCGAAGAATTTTTAAATGTCAGCGAATTTCGAGAACCATGGAAGAGTTCTGAAGGATTTTTAAACATCAGCGGAATTCCGTGAACATTGGAAGAGTTCCGAAGCATTTTTAAACTTCAGTGGAATTCTGAGAACAATGGAAGAGTTATGTAGCATTTTTAAACTTCAGAAGAATTCCAGTAACAATGGAAGAGTTTCAAAGCAATTTTAATCTTCAGCAGAATTCCGAGAACAATGGAAGAGTTCTGAAGCATTTTTAAACATCAGCAGAATTTCCAGAATAATGGAAGAGTTCCGAAGCATTTTTAAACGTCTGCAGAATTCCGAGAACAATGGAAGAGTTCCGAAGGATTTTTAAATGTCAGCAGAATTCCCAGAACAATGGAGAGTTCCAAAGGATTTTTAAACGTCAGCGGAATTCCGAGAACAATGGAAGAGTTCAGAAGCATTTTTAAACTCCGGCGGATTTCCGAGAACAATGGAAGTGTTCAGAAGCATTTTTAAACTTCAGCGTAATTCTGAGAACAATGGAAGGGTTCAGAAGCATTTTTAAACTTCAGCAGAATTCCGAAAACAACGCAGGAGTTGCAATGCATTTTTAAACGTCAGCAGAATTCCGAGAAAAATGGAAGAGTTCCGAAGCATTTTTAAATGTCAGCGAATTTCGAGAACCATGGAAGAGTTCTGAAGGATTTTTAAACATCAGCGGAATTCCGTGAACATTGGAAGAGTTCCGAAGCATTTTTAAACTTCAGTAGAATTCTGAGAACAATGGAAGAGTTATGTAGCATTTTTAAACTTCAGAAGAATTCCAGTAACAATGGAAGAGTTTCAAAGCAATTTTAAACTTCAGCAGAATTCCGAGAACAATGGAAGAGTTCTGAAGCATTTTTAAACATCAGCAGAATTTCCAGAATAATGGAAGAGTTCCGAAGCATTTTCAAACGTCTGCAGAATTCCGAGAACAATGGAAGAGTTCCGAAGGATTTTTAAATGTCAGCAGAATTCCCAGAACAATGGAGAGTTCCAAAGGATTTTTAAACGTCAGCGGAATTCCGAGAACAATGGAAGAGTTCAGAAGCATTTTTAAACTCCGGCGGATTTCCGAGAACAATGGAAGTGTTCAGAAGCATTTTTAAACTTCAGCGTAATTCTGAGAACAATGGAAGGGTTCAGAAGCATTTTTAAACTTCAGCAGAATTCCGAAAACAACGCAGGAGTTGCAATGCATTTTTAAACGTCAGCAGAATTCCGAGAAAAATGGAAGAGTTCCGAAGCATTTTTAAATGTCAGCAGAATTTCGAGAACAATGGAAGAGTTCCAAAGCATTTTTAAACTTCAGTGGAATTCTGAGAACAATGGAAGAGTTCCGTAGCATTTTTAAACTTCAGAAGAATTCCAGGAACAATGGAAGAGTTCTGAAGCATTTTCAAACGTCAGCAGAATTCCTTGAACAATGAAAGAGTTCGGAAGCATTTTTAACGTCAGCAGTATTCCGGGAACAATGGAACAGTTCCGAAGAATTTTTAAACGTCAGTGGAATTCCTTGAACAATGAAAGAGATCAGAAGCATTTTTAAACTTCAAAAGAATTCCAGGAACAATGGAAGAGTTCCGAAGCATTTTTAAATGTCAGCAGAATTCCGAGAACAATGGAAGAGTACCGAAGCATTTTTAAACATCAGCAGAATTCTGGGAACAATGGAAGAGTTCCGAAGCATTTTTAAACTTTAGCGGAATTCCGAGAACAATGGATGAGTTCCGAAGCATTTTTAAACATCAGCAGAATTCCGGGAACAATGGAAGAGTTCTGAAGCATTTTTAAACGTCAGCCGAATTCCGAGAACAATGGAAGAGTTCCGAAGCATTTTTAAACTTCAGCAGAATTCCGAGAACAATGGAAGAGTTCTGAAGCATTTTTAAACATCAGCAGAATTCCGGGAACAATGGAAGAGTTCTGAAGCATTTTTAAACGTCAGCCGAATTCCGAGAACAATGGAAGAGTTCCGAAGCATTTTTAAACTTCAGCAGAATTCCGAGAAATATGGAAGAGTTCTGAAGCATTTTTAAACATCAGCAGAATTTCCAGAATAATGGAAGAGTTCCGAAGCATTTTCAAACGTCTGCAGAATTCCGAGAACAATGGAAGAGTTCCGAAGGATTTTTAAATGTCAGCAGAATTCCCAGAACAATGGAGAGTTCCAAAGGATTTTTAAACGTCAGCGGAATTCCGAGAACAATGGAAGAGTTCAGAAGCATTTTTAAACTTCAGCAGAATTCCGAGAACAATGGAAGGGTTCAGAAGCATTTTTAAACTTCAGCAGAATTCCGAAAACAACGCAGGAGTTGCAATGCATTTTTAAACGTCAGCAGAATTCCGAGAAAAATGGAAGAGTTCCGAAGCATTTTTAAATGTCAGCGAATTTCGAGAACCATGGAAGAGTTCTGAAGGATTTTTAAACATCAGCGGAATTCCGTGAACATTGGAAGAGTTCCGAAGCATTTTTAAACTTCAGTAGAATTCTGAGAACAATGGAAGAGTTATGTAGCATTTTTAAACTTCAGAAGAATTCCAGTAACAATGGAAGAGTTTCAAAGCAATTTTAAACTTCAGCAGAATTCCGAGAACAATGGAAGAGTTCTGAAGCATTTTTAAACATCAGCAGAATTCCGGGAACAATGGAAGAGTTCTGAAGCATTTTTAAACGTCAGCCGAATTCCGAGAACAATGGAAGAGTTCCGAAGCATTTTTAAACTTCAGCAGAATTCCGAGAACAATGGAAGAGTTCTGAAGCATTTTTAAACATCAGCAGAATTTCCAGAATAATGGAAGAGTTCCGAAGCATTTTCAAACGTCTGCAGAATTCCGAGAACAATGGAAGAGTTCCGAAGGATTTTTAAATGTCAGCAGAATTCCCAGAACAATGGAGAGTTCCAAAGGATTTTTAAACGTCAGCGGAATTCCGAGAACAATGGAAGAGTTCAGAAGCATTTTTAAACTCCGGCGGATTTCCGAGAACAATGGAAGTGTTCAGAAGCATTTTTAAACTTCAGCGTAATTCTGAGAACAATGGAAGGGTTCAGAAGCATTTTTAAACTTCAGCAGAATTCCGAAAACAACGCAGGAGTTGCAATGCATTTTTAAACGTCAGCAGAATTCCGAGAAAAATGGAAGAGTTCCGAAGCATTTTTAAATGTCAGCAGAATTTCGAGAACAATGGAAGAGTTCCAAAGCATTTTTAAACTTCAGTGGAATTCTGAGAACAATGGAAGAGTTCCGTAGCATTTTTAAACTTCAGAAGAATTCCAGGAACAATGGAAGAGTTCCGAAGCATTTTCAAACGTCAGCAGAATTCCTTGAACAATGAAAGAGTTCGGAAGCATTTTTAACGTCAGCAGTATTCCGGGAACAATGGAACAGTTCCGAAGAATTTTTAAACGTCAGTGGAATTCCTTGAACAATGAAAGAGATCAGAAGCATTTTTAAACTTCAAAAGAATTCCAGGAACAATGGAAGAGTTCCGAAGCATTTTTAAATGTCAGCAGAATTCCGAGAACAATGGAAGAGTACCGAAGCATTTTTAAACATCAGCAGAATTCTGGGAACAATGGAAGAGTTCCGAAGCATTTTTAAACTTTAGCGGAATTCCGAGAACAATGGATGAGTTCCGAAGCATTTTTAAACATCAGCAGAATTCCGGGAACAATGGAAGAGTTCTGAAGCATTTTTAAACGTCAGCCGAATTCCGAGAACAATGGAAGAGTTCCGAAGCATTTTTAAACATCAGCAGAATTCTGGGAACAATGGAAGAGTTCCGAAGCATTTTTAAACTTTAGCGGAATTCCGAGAACAATGGATGAGTTCCGAAGCATTTTTAAACATCAGCAGAATTCCGGGAACAATGGAAGAGTTCTGAAGCATTTTTAAATGTCAGCCGAATTCCGAGAACAATGGAAGAGTTCCGAAGCATTTTTAAACATCAGCAGAATTCTGGGAACAATGGAAGAGTTCCGAAGCATTTTTAAACTTCAGCGGAATTCCGAGAACAATGGATGAGTTTCGAAGCATTTTTAAACATCAGCAGAATTCCGGGAACAATGGAAGAGTTCCGAAGCATTTTTAAACTTCAGAAGAATTCCAGGAACAATGGAAGAGTTCCGAAGCATTTTTAAAGTTCGGCGGATTTCCGAGAACAATGGAAGTGTTCCGAAGTATTTTTAAACTCCAGCGGGATTCCGAGAACAATGGAAGAGTTCCGAAGCATTTTTAAACGTCTGCAGAATTCCGAGAACAATGGAAGAATTCCAAAGCATTTTTAAACGTCAGCGGAATTCCAAGAACAATGGAAGAGTTCCGAAGAATTTTCAAATGTCAGCGAATTTCGAGAACCATGGAAGAGTTCTGAAGGATTTTTAAACATCAGCGGAATTCCGTGAACATTGGAAGAGTTCCGAAGCATTTTTAAACTTCAGTGGAATTCTGAGAACAATGGAAGAGTTATGTAGCATTTTTAAACTTCAGAAGAATTCCAGTAACAATGGAAGAGTTTCAAAGCAATTTTAAACTTCAGCAGAATTCCGAGAACAATGGAAGAATTCTGAAGCATTTTTAAACATCAGCAGAATTTCCAGAATAATGGAAGAGTTCCGAAGCATTTTTAAACGTCTGCAGAATTCCGAGAACAATGGAAGAGTTCCGAAGGATTTTTAAATGTCAGCAGAATTCCCAGAACAATGGAGAGTTCCAAAGGATTTTTAAACGTCAGCGGAATTCCGAGAACAATGGAAGAGTTCAGAAGCATTTTTAAACTCCGGCGGATTTCCGAGAACAATGGAAGTGTTCAGAAGCATTTTTAAACTTCAGCGTAATTCTGAGAACAATGGAAGGGTTCAGAAGCATTTTTAAACTTCAGCAGAATTCCGAAAACAACGCAGGAGTTGCAATGCATTTTTAAACGTCAGCAGAATTCCGAGAAAAATGGAAGAGTTCCGAAGCATTTTTAAATGTCAGCGAATTTCGAGAACCATGGAAGAGTTCCGAAGCATTTTTAAACTTCAGTAGAATTCTGAGAACAATGGAAGAGTTATGTAGCATTTTTAAACTTCAGAAGAATTCCAGTAACAATGGAAGAGTTTCAAAGCAATTTTAAACTTCAGCAGAATTCCGAGAACAATGGAAGAGTTCTGAAGCATTTTTAAACATCAGCAGAATTTCCAGAATAATGGAAGAGTTCCGAAGCATTTTCAAACGTCTGCAGAATTCCGAGAACAATGGAAGAGTTCCGAAGGATTTTTAAATGTCAGCAGAATTCCCAGAACAATGGAGAGTTCCAAAGGATTTTTAAACGTCAGCGGAATTCCGAGAACAATGGAAGAGTTCAGAAGCATTTTTAAACTCCGGCGGATTTCCGAGAACAATGGAAGTGTTCAGAAGCATTTTTAAACTTCAGCGTAATTCTGAGAACAATGGAAGGGTTCAGAAGCATTTTTAAACTTCAGCAGAATTCCGAAAACAACGCAGGAGTTGCAACGCATTTTTAAACGTCAGCAGAATTCCGAGAAAAATGGAAGAGTTCCGAAGCATTTTTAAATGTCAGCAGAATTTCGAGAACAATGGAAGAGTTCCAAAGCATTTTTAAACTTCAGTGGAATTCTGAGAACAATGGAAGAGTTCCGTAGCATTTTTAAACTTCAGAAGAATTCCAGGAACAATGGAAGAGTTCTGAAGCATTTTCAAACGTCAGCAGAATTCCTTGAACAATGAAAGAGTTCGGAAGCATTTTTAACGTCAGCAGTATTCCGGGAACAATGGAACAGTTCCGAAGAATTTTTAAACGTCAGTGGAATTCCTTGAACAATGAAAGAGATCAGAAGCATTTTTAAACTTCAAAAGAATTCCAGGAACAATGGAAGAGTTCCGAAGCATTTTTAAATGTCAGCAGAATTCCGAGAACAATGGAAGAGTACCGAAGCATTTTTAAACATCAGCAGAATTCTGGGAACAATGGAAGAGTTCCGAAACATTTTTAAACTTTAGCGGAATTCCGAGAACAATGGATGAGTTCCGAAGCATTTTTAAACATCAGCAGAATTCCGGGAACAATGGAAGAGTTCTGAAGCATTTTTAAACGTCAGCCGAATTCCGAGAACAATGGAAGAGTTCTGAAGCATTTTTAAACGTCAGCAGAATTCCGAGAAAAATGGAAGAGTTCCGAAGCATTTTTAAATGTCAGCGAATTTCGAGAACCATGGAAGAGTTCTGAAGGATTTTTAAACATCAGCGGAATTCCGTGAACATTGGAAGAGTTCCGAAGCATTTTTAAACTTCAGTAGAATTCTGAGAACAATGGAAGAGTTATGTAGCATTTTTAAACTTCAGAAGAATTCCAGTAACAATGGAAGAGTTTCAAAGCAATTTTAAACTTCAGCAGAATTCCGAGAACAATGGAAGAGTTCTGAAGCATTTTTAAACATCAGCAGAATTTCCAGAATAATGGAAGAGTTCCGAAACATTTTCAAACGTCTGCAGAATTCCGAGAACAATGGAAGAGTTCCGAAGGATTTTTAAATGTCAGCAGAATTCCCAGAACAATGGAGAGTTCCAAAGGATTTTTAAACGTCAGCGGAATTCCGAGAACAATGGAAGAGTTCAGAAGCATTTTTAAACTCCGGCGGATTTCCGAGAACAATGGAAGTGTTCAGAAGCATTTTTAAACTTCAGCATAATTCTGAGAACAATGGAAGGGTTCAGAAGCATTTTTAAACTTCAGCAGAATTCCGAAAACAACGCAGGAGTTGCAATGCATTTTTAAACGTCAGCAGAATTCCGAGAAAAATGGAAGAGTTCCGAAGCATTTTTAAATGTCAGCAGAATTTCGAGAACAATGGAAGAGTTCCAAAGCATTTTTAAACTTCAGTGGAATTCTGAGAACAATGGAAGAGTTCCGTAGCATTTTTAAACTTCAGAAGAATTCCAGGAACAATGGAAGAGTTCCGAAGCATTTTCAAACGTCAGCAGAATTCCTTGAACAATGAAAGAGTTCGGAAGCATTTTTAACGTCAGCAGTATTCCGGGAACAATGGAACAGTTCCGAAGAATTTTTAAACGTCAGTGGAATTCCTTGAACAATGAAAGAGATCAGAAGCATTTTTAAACTTCAAAAGAATTCCAGGAACAATGGAAGAGTTCCGAAGCATTTTTAAATGTCAGCAGAATTCCGAGAACAATGGAAGAGTACCGAAGCATTTTTAAACATCAGCAGAATTCTGGGAACAATGGAAGAGTTCCGAAGCATTTTTAAACTTTAGCGGAATTCCGAGAACAATGGATGAGTTCCGAAGCATTTTTAAACATCAGCAGAATTCCGGGAACAATGGAAGAGTTCTGAAGCATTTTTAAACGTCAGCCGAATTCCGAGAACAATGGAAGAGTTCCGAAGCATTTTTAAACTTCAGCAGAATTCCGAGAACAATGGAAGAGTTCTGAAGCATTTTTAAACATCAGCAGAATTTCCAGAATAATGGAAGAGTTCCGAAGCATTTTCAAACGTCTGCAGAATTCCGAGAACAATGGAAGAGTTCCGAAGGATTTTTAAATGTCAGCAGAATTCCCAGAACAATGGAGAGTTCCAAAGGATTTTTAAACGTCAGCGGAATTCCGAGAACAATGGAAGAGTTCAGAAGCATTTTTAAACTCCGGCGGATTTCCGAGAACAATGGAAGTGTTCAGAAGCATTTTTAAACTTCAGCGTAATTCTGAGAACAATGGAAGGGTTCAGAAGCATTTTTAAACTTCAGCAGAATTCCGAAAACAACGCAGGAGTTGCAATGCATTTTTAAACGTCAGCAGAATTCCGAGAAAAATGGAAGAGTTCCGAAGCATTTTTAAATGTCAGCAGAATTTCGAGAACAATGGAAGAGTTCCAAAGCATTTTTAAACTTCAGTGGAATTCTGAGAACAATGGAAGAGTTCCGTAGCATTTTTAAACTTCAGAAGAATTCCAGGAACAATGGAAGAGTTCCGAAGCATTTTCAAACGTCAGCAGAATTCCTTGAACAATGAAAGAGTTTGGAAGCATTTTTAACGTCAGCAGTATTCCGGGAACAATGGAACAGTTCCGAAGAATTTTTAAACGTCAGTGGAATTCCTTGAACAATGAAAGAGATCAGAAGCATTTTTAAACTTCAAAAGAATTCCAGGAACAATGGAAGAGTTCCGAAGCATTTTTAAATGTCAGCAGAATTCCGAGAACAATGGAAGAGTACCGAAGCATTTTTAAACATCAGCAGAATTCTGGGAACAATGGAAGAGTTCCGAAGCATTTTTAAACTTTAGCGGAATTCCGAGAACAATGGATGAGTTCCGAAGCATTTTTAAACATCAGCAGAATTCCGGGAACAATGGAAGAGTTCTGAAGCATTTTTAAACGTCAGCCGAATTCCGAGAACAATGGAAGAGTTCCGAAGCATTTTTAAACATCAGCAGAATTCTGGGAACAATGGAAGAGTTCCGAAGCATTTTTAAACTTTAGCGGAATTCCGAGAACAATGGATGAGTTCCGAAGCATTTTTAAACATCAGCAGAATTCCGGGAACAATGGAAGAGTTCTGAAGCATTTTTAAATGTCAGCCGAATTCCGAGAACAATGGAAGAGTTCCGAAGCATTTTTAAACATCAGCAGAATTCTGGGAACAATGGAAGAGTTCCGAAGCATTTTTAAACTTCAGCGGAATTCCGAGAACAATGGATGAGTTTCGAAGCATTTTTAAACATCAGCAGAATTCCGGGAACAATGGAAGAGTTCCGAAGCATTTTTAAACTTCAGAAGAATTCCAGGAACAATGGAAGAGTTCCGAAGCATTTTTAAAGTTCGGCGGATTTCCGAGAACAATGGAAGTGTTCCGAAGTATTTTTAAACTCCAGCGGGATTCCGAGAACAATGGAAGAGTTCCGAAGCATTTTTAAACGTCTGCAGAATTCCGAGAACAATGGAAGAATTCCAAAGCATTTTTAAACGTCAGCGGAATTCCAAGAACAATGGAAGAGTTCCGAAGAATTTTCAAATGTCAGCGAATTTCGAGAACCATGGAAGAGTTCTGAAGGATTTTTAAACATCAGCGGAATTCCGTGAACATTGGAAGAGTTCCGAAGCATTTTTAAACTTCAGTGGAATTCTGAGAACAATGGAAGAGTTATGTAGCATTTTTAAACTTCAGAAGAATTCCAGTAACAATGGAAGAGTTTCAAAGCAATTTTAAACTTCAGCAGAATTCCGAGAACAATGGAAGAATTCTGAAGCATTTTTAAACATCAGCAGAATTTCCAGAATAATGGAAGAGTTCCGAAGCATTTTTAAACGTCTGCAGAATTCCGAGAACAATGGAAGAGTTCCGAAGGATTTTTAAATGTCAGCAGAATTCCCAGAACAATGGAGAGTTCCAAAGGATTTTTAAACGTCAGCGGAATTCCGAGAACAATGGAAGAGTTCAGAAGCATTTTTAAACTCCGGCGGATTTCCGAGAACAATGGAAGTGTTCAGAAGCATTTTTAAACTTCAGCGTAATTCTGAGAACAATGGAAGGGTTCAGAAGCATTTTTAAACTTCAGCAGAATTCCGAAAACAACGCAGGAGTTGCAATGCATTTTTAAACGTCAGCAGAATTCCGAGAAAAATGGAAGAGTTCCGAAGCATTTTTAAATGTCAGCAGAATTTCGAGAACAATGGAAGAGTTCCAAAGCATTTTTAAACTTCAGTGGAATTCTGAGAACAATGGAAGAGTTCCGTAGCATTTTTAAACTTCAGAAGAATTCCAGGAACAATGGAAGAGTTCTGAAGCATTTTCAAACGTCAGCAGAATTCCTTGAACAATGAAAGAGTTCGGAAGCATTTTTAACGTCAGCAGTATTCCGGGAACAATGGAACAGTTCCGAAGAATTTTTAAACGTCAGTGGAATTCCTTGAACAATGAAAGAGATCAGAAGCATTTTTAAACTTCAAAAGAATTCCAGGAACAATGGAAGAGTTCCGAAGCATTTTTAAATGTCAGCAGAATTCCGAGAACAATGGAAGAGTACCGAAGCATTTTTAAACATCAGCAGAATTCTGGGAACAATGGAAGAGTTCCGAAACATTTTTAAACTTTAGCGGAATTCCGAGAACAATGGATGAGTTCCGAAGCATTTTTAAACATCAGCAGAATTCCGGGAACAATGGAAGAGTTCTGAAGCATTTTTAAACGTCAGCCGAATTCCGAGAACAATGGAAGAGTTCTGAAGCATTTTTAAACGTCAGCAGAATTCCGAGAAAAATGGAAGAGTTCCGAAGCATTTTTAAATGTCAGCGAATTTCGAGAACCATGGAAGAGTTCTGAAGGATTTTTAAACATCAGCGGAATTCCGTGAACATTGGAAGAGTTCCGAAGCATTTTTAAACTTCAGTAGAATTCTGAGAACAATGGAAGAGTTATGTAGCATTTTTAAACTTCAGAAGAATTCCAGTAACAATGGAAGAGTTTCAAAGCAATTTTAAACTTCAGCAGAATTCCGAGAACAATGGAAGAGTTCTGAAGCATTTTTAAACATCAGCAGAATTTCCAGAATAATGGAAGAGTTCCGAAACATTTTCAAACGTCTGCAGAATTCCGAGAACAATGGAAGAGTTCCGAAGGATTTTTAAATGTCAGCAGAATTCCCAGAACAATGGAGAGTTCCAAAGGATTTTTAAACGTCAGCGGAATTCCGAGAACAATGGAAGAGTTCAGAAGCATTTTTAAACTCCGGCGGATTTCCGAGAACAATGGAAGTGTTCAGAAGCATTTTTAAACTTCAGCATAATTCTGAGAACAATGGAAGGGTTCAGAAGCATTTTTAAACTTCAGCAGAATTCCGAAAACAACGCAGGAGTTGCAATGCATTTTTAAACGTCAGCAGAATTCCGAGAAAAATGGAAGAGTTCCGAAGCATTTTTAAATGTCAGCAGAATTTCGAGAACAATGGAAGAGTTCCAAAGCATTTTTAAACTTCAGTGGAATTCTGAGAACAATGGAAGAGTTCCGTAGCATTTTTAAACTTCAGAAGAATTCCAGGAACAATGGAAGAGTTCCGAAGCATTTTCAAACGTCAGCAGAATTCCTTGAACAATGAAAGAGTTCGGAAGCATTTTTAACGTCAGCAGTATTCCGGGAACAATGGAACAGTTCCGAAGAATTTTTAAACGTCAGTGGAATTCCTTGAACAATGAAAGAGATCAGAAGCATTTTTAAACTTCAAAAGAATTCCAGGAACAATGGAAGAGTTCCGAAGCATTTTTAAATGTCAGCAGAATTCCGAGAACAATGGAAGAGTACCGAAGCATTTTTAAACATCAGCAGAATTCTGGGAACAATGGAAGAGTTCCGAAGCATTTTTAAACTTTAGCGGAATTCCGAGAACAATGGATGAGTTCCGAAGCACTTTTAAACATCAGCAGAATTCCGGGAACAATGGAAGAGTTCTGAAGCATTTTTAAACGTCAGCCGAATTCCGAGAACAATGGAAGAGTTCCGAAGCATTTTTAAACTTCAGCAGAATTCCGAGAACAATGGAAGAGTTCTGAAGCATTTTTAAACATCAGCAGAATTTCCAGAATAATGGAAGAGTTCCGAAGCATTTTCAAACGTCTGCAGAATTCCGAGAACAATGGAAGAGTTCCGAAGGATTTTTAAATGTCAGCAGAATTCCCAGAACAATGGAGAGTTCCAAAGGATTTTTAAACGTCAGCGGAATTCCGAGAACAATGGAAGAGTTCCGAAGGATTTTTAAATGTCAGCAGAATTCCCAGAACAATGGAGAGTTCCAAAGGATTTTTAAACGTCAGCGGAATTCCGAGAACAATGGAAGTGTTCAGAAGCATTTTTAAACTTCAGCGTAATTCTGAGAACAATGGAAGGGTTCAGAAGCATTTTTAAACTTCAGCAGAATTCCGAAAACAACGCAGGAGTTGCAATGCATTTTTAAACGTCAGCAGAATTCCGAGAAAAATGGAAGAGTTCCGAAGCATTTTTAAATGTCAGCAGAATTTCGAGAACAATGGAAGAGTTCCAAAGCATTTTTAAACTTCAGTGGAATTCTGAGAACAATGGAAGAGTTCCGTAGCATTTTTAAACTTCAGAAGAATTCCAGGAACAATGGAAGAGTTCCGAAGCATCTTCAAACGTCAGCAGAATTCCTTGAACAATGAAAGAGTTTGGAAGCATTTTTAACGTCAGCAGTATTCCGGGAACAATGGAACAGTTCCGAAGAATTTTTAAACGTCAGTGGAATTCCTTGAACAATGAAAGAGATCAGAAGCATTTTTAAACTTCAAAAGAATTCCAGGAACAATGGAAGAGTTCCGAAGCATTTTTAAATGTCAGCAGAATTCCGAGAACAATGGAAGAGTACCGAAGCATTTTTAAACATCAGCAGAATTCTGGGAACAATGGAAGAGTTCCGAAGCATTTTTAAACTTTAGCGGAATTCCGAGAACAATGGATGAGTTCCGAAGCATTTTTAAACATCAGCAGAATTCCGGGAACAATGGAAGAGTTCTGAAGCATTTTTAAACGTCAGCCGAATTCCGAGAA
Organism: Phyllobates terribilis; assembly: GCF_046119375.1. Taxonomy (NCBI): domain Eukaryota; kingdom Metazoa; phylum Chordata; class Amphibia; order Anura; family Dendrobatidae; genus Phyllobates; species Phyllobates terribilis. The sequence goes on from NW_027362762.1 coordinate 554,532,346, forward strand.
CAATGGAAGAGTTCCGAAGCATTTTTAAACATCAGCAGAATTCTGGGAACAATGGAAGAGTTCCGAAGCATTTTTAAACTTTAGCGGAATTCCGAGAACAATGGATGAGTTCCGAAGCATTTTTAAACATCAGCAGAATTCCGGGAACAATGGAAGAGTTCTGAAGCATTTTTAAATGTCAGCCGAATTCCGAGAACAATGGAAGAGTTCCGAAGCATTTTTAAACATCAGCAGAATTCTGGGAACAATGGAAGAGTTCCGAAGCATTTTTAAACTTCAGCGGAATTCCGAGAACAATGGATGAGTTTCGAAGCATTTTTAAACATCAGCAGAATTCCGGGAACAATGGAAGAGTTCCGAAGCATTTTTAAACTTCAGAAGAATTCCAGGAACAATGGAAGAGTTCCAAAGCATTTTTAAACTTCAGAAGAATTCCAGGAACAATGGAAGAGTTCCGAAGCATTTTTAAAGTTCGGCGGATTTCCGAGAACAATGGAAGTGTTCCGAAGTATTTTTAAACTCCAGCGGGATTCCGAGAACAATGGAAGAGTTCCGAAGCATTTTTAAACGTCTGCAGAATTCCGAGAACAATGGAAGAATTCCAAAGCATTTTTAAACGTCAGCGGAATTCCAAGAACAATGGAAGAGTTCCGAAGAATTTTTAAATGTCAGCGAATTTCGAGAACCATGGAAGAGTTCTGAAGGATTTTTAAACATCAGCGGAATTCCGTGAACATTGGAAGAGTTCCGAAGCATTTTTAAACTTCAGTGGAATTCTGAGAACAATGGAAGAGTTATGTAGCATTTTTAAACTTCAGAAGAATTCCAGTAACAATGGAAGAGTTTCAAAGCAATTTTAAACTTCAGCAGAATTCCGAGAACAATGGAAGAATTCTGAAGCATTTTTAAACATCAGCAGAATTTCCAGAATAATGGAAGAGTTCCGAAGCATTTTTAAACGTCTGCAGAATTCCGAGAACAATGGAAGAGTTCCGAAGGATTTTTAAATGTCAGCAGAATTCCCAGAACAATGGAGAGTTCCAAAGGATTTTTAAACGTCAGCGGAATTCCGAGAACAATGGAAGAGTTCAGAAGCATTTTTAAACTCCGGCGGATTTCCGAGAACAATGGAAGTGTTCAGAAGCATTTTTAAACTTCAGCGTAATTCTGAGAACAATGGAAGGGTTCAGAAGCATTTTTAAACTTCAGCAGAATTCCGAAAACAACGCAGGAGTTGCAATGCATTTTTAAACGTCAGCAGAATTCCGAGAAAAATGGAAGAGTTCCGAAGCATTTTTAAATGTCAGCGAATTTCGAGAACCATGGAAGAGTTCTGAAGGATTTTTAAACATCAGCGGAATTCCGTGAACATTGGAAGAGTTCCGAAGCATTTTTAAACTTCAGTAGAATTCTGAGAACAATGGAAGAGTTATGTAGCATTTTTAAACTTCAGAAGAATTCCAGTAACAATGGAAGAGTTTCAAAGCAATTTTAAACTTCAGCAGAATTCCGAGAACAATGGAAGAGTTCTGAAGCATTTTTAAACATCAGCAGAATTTCCAGAATAATGGAAGAGTTCCGAAGCATTTTCAAACGTCTGCAGAATTCCGAGAACAATGGAAGAGTTCCGAAGGATTTTTAAATGTCAGCAGAATTCCCAGAACAATGGAGAGTTCCAAAGGATTTTTAAACGTCAGCGGAATTCCGAGAACAATGGAAGAGTTCAGAAGCATTTTTAAACTCCGGCGGATTTCCGAGAACAATGGAAGTGTTCAGAAGCATTTTTAAACTTCAGCGTAATTCTGAGAACAATGGAAGGGTTCAGAAGCATTTTTAAACTTCAGCAGAATTCCGAAAACAACGCAGGAGTTGCAATGCATTTTTAAACGTCAGCAGAATTCCGAGAAAAATGGAAGAGTTCCGAAGCATTTTTAAATGTCAGCAGAATTTCGAGAACAATGGAAGAGTTCCAAAGCATTTTTAAACTTCAGTGGAATTCTGAGAACAATGGAAGAGTACCGTAGCATTTTTAAACTTCAGAAGAATTCCAGGAACAATGGAAGAGTTCTGAAGCATTTTCAAACGTCAGCAGAATTCCTTGAACAATGAAAGAGTTCGGAAGCATTTTTAACGTCAGCAGTATTCCGGGAACAATGGAACAGTTCCGAAGAATTTTTAAACGTCAGTGGAATTCCTTGAACAATGAAAGAGATCAGAAGCATTTTTAAACTTCAAAAGAATTCCAGGAACAATGGAAGAGTTCCGAAGCATTTTTAAATGTCAGCAGAATTCCGAGAACAATGGAAGAGTACCGAAGCATTTTTAAACATCAGCAGAATTCTGGGAACAATGGAAGAGTTCCGAAGCATTTTTAAACTTTAGCGGAATTCCGAGAACAATGGATGAGTTCCGAAGCATTTTTAAACATCAGCAGAATTCCGGGAACAATGGAAGAGTTCTGAAGCATTTTTAAACGTCAGCCGAATTCCGAGAACAATGGAAGAGTTCCGAAGCATTTTTAAACTTCAGCAGAATTCCGAGAACAATGGAAGAGTTCTGAAGCATTTTTAAACATCAGCAGAATTTCCAGAATAATGGAAGAGTTCCGAAGCATTTTCAAACGTCTGCAGAATTCCGAGAACAATGGAAGAGTTCCGAAGGATTTTTAAATGTCAGCAGAATTCCCAGAACAATGGAGAGTTCCAAAGGATTTTTAAACGTCAGCGGAATTCCGAGAACAATGGAAGAGTTCAGAAGCATTTTTAAACTTCAGCAGAATTCCGAGAACAATGGAAGGGTTCAGAAGCATTTTTAAACTTCAGCAGAATTCCGAAAACAACGCAGGAGTTGCAATGCATTTTTAAACGTCAGCAGAATTCCGAGAAAAATGGAAGAGTTCCGAAGCATTTTTAAATGTCAGCGAATTTCGAGAACCATGGAAGAGTTCTGAAGGATTTTTAAACATCAGCGGAATTCCGTGAACATTGGAAGAGTTCCGAAGCATTTTTAAACTTCAGTAGAATTCTGAGAACAATGGAAGAGTTATGTAGCATTTTTAAACTTCAGAAGAATTCCAGTAACAATGGAAGAGTTTCAAAGCAATTTTAAACTTCAGCAGAATTCCGAGAACAATGGAAGAGTTCTGAAGCATTTTTAAACATCAGCAGAATTTCCAGAATAATGGAAGAGTTCCGAAACATTTTCAAACGTCTGCAGAATTCCGAGAACAATGGAAGAGTTCCGAAGGATTTTTAAATGTCAGCAGAATTCCCAGAACAATGGAGAGTTCCAAAGGATTTTTAAACGTCAGCGGAATTCCGAGAACAATGGAAGAGTTCAGAAGCATTTTTAAACTCCGGCGGATTTCCGAGAACAATGGAAGTGTTCAGAAGCATTTTTAAACTTCAGCATAATTCTGAGAACAATGGAAGGGTTCAGAAGCATTTTTAAACTTCAGCAGAATTCCGAAAACAACGCAGGAGTTGCAATGCATTTTTAAACGTCAGCAGAATTCCGAGAAAAATGGAAGAGTTCCGAAGCATTTTTAAATGTCAGCAGAATTTCGAGAACAATGGAAGAGTTCCAAAGCATTTTTAAACTTCAGTGGAATTCTGAGAACAATGGAAGAGTTCCGTAGCATTTTTAAACTTCAGAAGAATTCCAGGAACAATGGAAGAGTTCCGAAGCATTTTCAAACGTCAGCAGAATTCCTTGAACAATGAAAGAGTTCGGAAGCATTTTTAACGTCAGCAGTATTCCGGGAACAATGGAACAGTTCCGAAGAATTTTTAAACGTCAGTGGAATTCCTTGAACAATGAAAGAGATCAGAAGCATTTTTAAACTTCAAAAGAATTCCAGGAACAATGGAAGAGTTCCGAAGCATTTTTAAATGTCAGCAGAATTCCGAGAACAATGGAAGAGTACCGAAGCATTTTTAAACATCAGCAGAATTCTGGGAACAATGGAAGAGTTCCGAAGCATTTTTAAACTTTAGCGGAATTCCGAGAACAATGGATGAGTTCCGAAGCATTTTTAAACATCAGCAGAATTCCGGGAACAATGGAAGAGTTCTGAAGCATTTTTAAACGTCAGCCGAATTCCGAGAACAATGGAAGAGTTCCGAAGCATTTTTAAACTTCAGCAGAATTCCGAGAACAATGGAAGAGTTCTGAAGCATTTTTAAACATCAGCAGAATTTCCAGAATAATGGAAGAGTTCCGAAGCATTTTCAAACGTCTGCAGAATTCCGAGAACAATGGAAGAGTTCCGAAGGATTTTTAAATGTCAGCAGAATTCCCAGAACAATGGAGAGTTCCAAAGGATTTTTAAACGTCAGCGGAATTCCGAGAACAATGGAAGAGTTCAGAAGCATTTTTAAACTCCGGCGGATTTCCGAGAACAATGGAAGTGTTCAGAAGCATTTTTAAACTTCAGCGTAATTCTGAGAACAATGGAAGGGTTCAGAAGCATTTTTAAACTTCAGCAGAATTCCGAAAACAACGCAGGAGTTGCAATGCATTTTTAAACGTCAGCAGAATTCCGAGAAAAATGGAAGAGTTCCGAAGCATTTTTAAATGTCAGCAGAATTTCGAGAACAATGGAAGAGTTCCAAAGCATTTTTAAACTTCAGTGGAATTCTGAGAACAATGGAAGAGTTCCGTAGCATTTTTAAACTTCAGAAGAATTCCAGGAACAATGGAAGAGTTCCGAAGCATTTTCAAACGTCAGCAGAATTCCTTGAACAATGAAAGAGTTTGGAAGCATTTTTAACGTCAGCAGTATTCCGGGAACAATGGAACAGTTCCGAAGAATTTTTAAACGTCAGTGGAATTCCTTGAACAATGAAAGAGATCAGAAGCATTTTTAAACTTCAAAAGAATTCCAGGAACAATGGAAGAGTTCCGAAGCATTTTTAAATGTCAGCAGAATTCCGAGAACAATGGAAGAGTACCGAAGCATTTTTAAACATCAGCAGAATTCTGGGAACAATGGAAGAGTTCCGAAGCATTTTTAAACTTTAGCGGAATTCCGAGAACAATGGATGAGTTCCGAAGCATTTTTAAACATCAGCAGAATTCCGGGAACAATGGAAGAGTTCTGAAGCATTTTTAAACGTCAGCCGAATTCCGAGAACAATGGAAGAGTTCCGAAGCATTTTTAAACATCAGCAGAATTCTGGGAACAATGGAAGAGTTCCGAAGCATTTTTAAACTTTAGCGGAATTCCGAGAACAATGGATGAGTTCCGAAGCATTTTTAAACATCAGCAGAATTCCGGGAACAATGGAAGAGTTCTGAAGCATTTTTAAATGTCAGCCGAATTCCGAGAACAATGGAAGAGTTCCGAAGCATTTTTAAACATCAGCAGAATTCTGGGAACAATGGAAGAGTTCCGAAGCATTTTTAAACTTCAGCGGAATTCCGAGAACAATGGATGAGTTTCGAGGCATTTTTAAACATCAGCAGAATTCCGGGAACAATGGAAGAGTTCCGAAGCATTTTTAAACTTCAGAAGAATTCCAGGAACAATGGAAGAGTTCCAAAGCATTTTTAAACTTCAGAAGAATTCCAGGAACAATGGAAGAGTTCCGAAGCATTTTTAAAGTTCGGCGGATTTCCGAGAACAATGGAAGTGTTCCGAAGTATTTTTAAACTCCAGCGGGATTCCGAGAACAATGGAAGAGTTCCGAAGCATTTTTAAACGTCTGCAGAATTCCGAGAACAATGGAAGAATTCCAAAGCATTTTTAAACGTCAGCGGAATTCCAAGAACAATGGAAGAGTTCCGAAGAATTTTTAAATGTCAGCGAATTTCGAGAACCATGGAAGAGTTCTGAAGGATTTTTAAACATCAGCGGAATTCCGTGAACATTGGAAGAGTTCCGAAGCATTTTTAAACTTCAGTGGAATTCTGAGAACAATGGAAGAGTTATGTAGCATTTTTAAACTTCAGAAGAATTCCAGTAACAATGGAAGAGTTTCAAAGCAATTTTAAACTTCAGCAGAATTCCGAGAACAATGGAAGAATTCTGAAGCATTTTTAAACATCAGCAGAATTTCCAGAATAATGGAAGAGTTCCGAAGCATTTTTAAACGTCTGCAGAATTCCGAGAACAATGGAAGAGTTCCGAAGGATTTTTAAATGTCAGCAGAATTCCCAGAACAATGGAGAGTTCCAAAGGATTTTTAAACGTCAGCGGAATTCCGAGAACAATGGAAGAGTTCAGAAGCATTTTTAAACTCCGGCGGATTTCCGAGAACAATGGAAGTGTTCAGAAGCATTTTTAAACTTCAGCGTAATTCTGAGAACAATGGAAGGGTTCAGAAGCATTTTTAAACTTCAGCAGAATTCCGAAAACAACGCAGGAGTTGCAATGCATTTTTAAACGTCAGCAGAATTCCGAGAAAAATGGAAGAGTTCCGAAGCATTTTTAAATGTCAGCGAATTTCGAGAACCATGGAAGAGTTCTGAAGGATTTTTAAACATCAGCGGAATTCCGTGAACATTGGAAGAGTTCCGAAGCATTTTTAAACTTCAGTAGAATTCTGAGAACAATGGAAGAGTTATGTAGCATTTTTAAACTTCAGAAGAATTCCAGTAACAATGGAAGAGTTTCAAAGCAATTTTAAACTTCAGCAGAATTCCGAGAACAATGGAAGAGTTCTGAAGCATTTTTAAACATCAGCAGAATTTCCAGAATAATGGAAGAGTTCCGAAGCATTTTCAAACGTCTGCAGAATTCCGAGAACAATGGAAGAGTTCCGAAGGATTTTTAAATGTCAGCAGAATTCCCAGAACAATGGAGAGTTCCAAAGGATTTTTAAACGTCAGCGGAATTCCGAGAACAATGGAAGAGTTCAGAAGCATTTTTAAACTCCGGCGGATTTCCGAGAACAATGGAAGTGTTCAGAAGCATTTTTAAACTTCAGCGTAATTCTGAGAACAATGGAAGGGTTCAGAAGCATTTTTAAACTTCAGCAGAATTCCGAAAACAACGCAGGAGTTGCAATGCATTTTTAAACGTCAGCAGAATTCCGAGAAAAATGGAAGAGTTCCGAAGCATTTTTAAATGTCAGCAGAATTTCGAGAACAATGGAAGAGTTCCAAAGCATTTTTAAACTTCAGTGGAATTCTGAGAACAATGGAAGAGTACCGTAGCATTTTTAAACTTCAGAAGAATTCCAGGAACAATGGAAGAGTTCTGAAGCATTTTCAAACGTCAGCAGAATTCCTTGAACAATGAAAGAGTTCGGAAGCATTTTTAACGTCAGCAGTATTCCGGGAACAATGGAACAGTTCCGAAGAATTTTTAAACGTCAGTGGAATTCCTTGAACAATGAAAGAGATCAGAAGCATTTTTAAACTTCAAAAGAATTCCAGGAACAATGGAAGAGTTCCGAAGCATTTTTAAATGTCAGCAGAATTCCGAGAACAATGGAAGAGTACCGAAGCATTTTTAAACATCAGCAGAATTCTGGGAACAATGGAAGAGTTCCGAAGCATTTTTAAACTTTAGCGGAATTCCGAGAACAATGGATGAGTTCCGAAGCATTTTTAAACATCAGCAGAATTCCGGGAACAATGGAAGAGTTCTGAAGCATTTTTAAACGTCAGCCGAATTCCGAGAACAATGGAAGAGTTCCGAAGCATTTTTAAACTTCAGCAGAATTCCGAGAACAATGGAAGAGTTCTGAAGCATTTTTAAACATCAGCAGAATTTCCAGAATAATGGAAGAGTTCCGAAGCATTTTCAAACGTCTGCAGAATTCCGAGAACAATGGAAGAGTTCCGAAGGATTTTTAAATGTCAGCAGAATTCCCAGAACAATGGAGAGTTCCAAAGGATTTTTAAACGTCAGCGGAATTCCGAGAACAATGGAAGAGTTCAGAAGCATTTTTAAACTTCAGCAGAATTCCGAGAACAATGGAAGGGTTCAGAAGCATTTTTAAACTTCAGCAGAATTCCGAAAACAACGCAGGAGTTGCAATGCATTTTTAAACGTCAGCAGAATTCCGAGAAAAATGGAAGAGTTCCGAAGCATTTTTAAATGTCAGCGAATTTCGAGAACCATGGAAGAGTTCTGAAGGATTTTTAAACATCAGCGGAATTCCGTGAACATTGGAAGAGTTCCGAAGCATTTTTAAACTTCAGTAGAATTCTGAGAACAATGGAAGAGTTATGTAGCATTTTTAAACTTCAGAAGAATTCCAGTAACAATGGAAGAGTTTCAAAGCAATTTTAAACTTCAGCAGAATTCCGAGAACAATGGAAGAGTTCTGAAGCATTTTTAAACATCAGCAGAATTTCCAGAATAATGGAAGAGTTCCGAAACATTTTCAAACGTCTGCAGAATTCCGAGAACAATGGAAGAGTTCCGAAGGATTTTTAAATGTCAGCAGAATTCCCAGAACAATGGAGAGTTCCAAAGGATTTTTAAACGTCAGCGGAATTCCGAGAACAATGGAAGAGTTCAGAAGCATTTTTAAACTCCGGCGGATTTCCGAGAACAATGGAAGTGTTCAGAAGCATTTTTAAACTTCAGCATAATTCTGAGAACAATGGAAGGGTTCAGAAGCATTTTTAAACTTCAGCAGAATTCCGAAAACAACGCAGGAGTTGCAATGCATTTTTAAACGTCAGCAGAATTCCGAGAAAAATGGAAGAGTTCCGAAGCATTTTTAAATGTCAGCAGAATTTCGAGAACAATGGAAGAGTTCCAAAGCATTTTTAAACTTCAGTGGAATTCTGAGAACAATGGAAGAGTTCCGTAGCATTTTTAAACTTCAGAAGAATTCCAGGAACAATGGAAGAGTTCCGAAGCATTTTCAAACGTCAGCAGAATTCCTTGAACAATGAAAGAGTTCGGAAGCATTTTTAACGTCAGCAGTATTCCGGGAACAATGGAACAGTTCCGAAGAATTTTTAAACGTCAGTGGAATTCCTTGAACAATGAAAGAGATCAGAAGCATTTTTAAACTTCAAAAGAATTCCAGGAACAATGGAAGAGTTCCGAAGCATTTTTAAATGTCAGCAGAATTCCGAGAACAATGGAAGAGTACCGAAGCATTTTTAAACATCAGCAGAATTCTGGGAACAATGGAAGAGTTCCGAAGCATTTTTAAACTTTAGCGGAATTCCGAGAACAATGGATGAGTTCCGAAGCATTTTTAAACATCAGCAGAATTCCGGGAACAATGGAAGAGTTCTGAAGCATTTTTAAACGTCAGCCGAATTCCGAGAACAATGGAAGAGTTCCGAAGCATTTTTAAACTTCAGCAGAATTCCGAGAACAATGGAAGAGTTCTGAAGCATTTTTAAACATCAGCAGAATTTCCAGAATAATGGAAGAGTTCCGAAGCATTTTCAAACGTCTGCAGAATTCCGAGAACAATGGAAGAGTTCCGAAGGATTTTTAAATGTCAGCAGAATTCCCAGAACAATGGAGAGTTCCAAAGGATTTTTAAACGTCAGCGGAATTCCGAGAACAATGGAAGAGTTCAGAAGCATTTTTAAACTCCGGCGGATTTCCGAGAACAATGGAAGTGTTCAGAAGCATTTTTAAACTTCAGCGTAATTCTGAGAACAATGGAAGGGTTCAGAAGCATTTTTAAACTTCAGCAGAATTCCGAAAACAACGCAGGAGTTGCAATGCATTTTTAAACGTCAGCAGAATTCCGAGAAAAATGGAAGAGTTCCGAAGCATTTTTAAATGTCAGCAGAATTTCGAGAACAATGGAAGAGTTCCAAAGCATTTTTAAACTTCAGTGGAATTCTGAGAACAATGGAAGAGTTCCGTAGCATTTTTAAACTTCAGAAGAATTCCAGGAACAATGGAAGAGTTCCGAAGCATTTTCAAACGTCAGCAGAATTCCTTGAACAATGAAAGAGTTTGGAAGCATTTTTAACGTCAGCAGTATTCCGGGAACAATGGAACAGTTCCGAAGAATTTTTAAACGTCAGTGGAATTCCTTGAACAATGAAAGAGATCAGAAGCATTTTTAAACTTCAAAAGAATTCCAGGAACAATGGAAGAGTTCCGAAGCATTTTTAAATGTCAGCAGAATTCCGAGAACAATGGAAGAGTACCGAAGCATTTTTAAACATCAGCAGAATTCTGGGAACAATGGAAGAGTTCCGAAGCATTTTTAAACTTTAGCGGAATTCCGAGAACAATGGATGAGTTCCGAAGCATTTTTAAACATCAGCAGAATTCCGGGAACAATGGAAGAGTTCTGAAGCATTTTTAAACGTCAGCCGAATTCCGAGAACAATGGAAGAGTTCCGAAGCATTTTTAAACATCAGCAGAATTCTGGGAACAATGGAAGAGTTCCGAAGCATTTTTAAACTTTAGCGGAATTCCGAGAACAATGGATGAGTTCCGAAGCATTTTTAAACATCAGCAGAATTCCGGGAACAATGGAAGAGTTCTGAAGCATTTTTAAATGTCAGCCGAATTCCGAGAACAATGGAAGAGTTCCGAAGCATTTTTAAACATCAGCAGAATTCTGGGAACAATGGAAGAGTTCCGAAGCATTTTTAAACTTCAGCGGAATTCCGAGAACAATGGATGAGTTTCGAGGCATTTTTAAACATCAGCAGAATTCCGGGAACAATGGAAGAGTTCCGAAGCATTTTTAAACTTCAGAAGAATTCCAGGAACAATGGAAGAGTTCCAAAGCATTTTTAAACTTCAGAAGAATTCCAGGAACAATGGAAGAGTTCCGAAGCATTTTTAAAGTTCGGCGGATTTCCGAGAACAATGGAAGTGTTCCGAAGTATTTTTAAACTCCAGCGGGATTCCGAGAACAATGGAAGAGTTCCGAAGCATTTTTAAACGTCTGCAGAATTCCGAGAACAATGGAAGAATTCCAAAGCATTTTTAAACGTCAGCGGAATTCCAAGAACAATGGAAGAGTTCCGAAGAATTTTTAAATGTCAGCGAATTTCGAGAACCATGGAAGAGTTCTGAAGGATTTTTAAACATCAGCGGAATTCCGTGAACATTGGAAGAGTTCCGAAGCATTTTTAAACTTCAGTGGAATTCTGAGAACAATGGAAGAGTTATGTAGCATTTTTAAACTTCAGAAGAATTCCAGTAACAATGGAAGAGTTTCAAAGCAATTTTAAACTTCAGCAGAATTCCGAGAACAATGGAAGAATTCTGAAGCATTTTTAAACATCAGCAGAATTTCCAGAATAATGGAAGAGTTCCGAAGCATTTTTAAACGTCTGCAGAATTCCGAGAACAATGGAAGAGTTCCGAAGGATTTTTAAATGTCAGCAGAATTCCCAGAACAATGGAGAGTTCCAAAGGATTTTTAAACGTCAGCGGAATTCCGAGAACAATGGAAGAGTTCAGAAGCATTTTTAAACTCCGGCGGATTTCCGAGAACAATGGAAGTGTTCAGAAGCATTTTTAAACTTCAGCGTAATTCTGAGAACAATGGAAGGGTTCAGAAGCATTTTTAAACTTCAGCAGAATTCCGAAAACAACGCAGGAGTTTCAATGCATTTTTAAACGTCAGCAGAATTCCGAGAAAAATGGAAGAGTTCCGAAGCATTTTTAAATGTCAGCAGAATTTCGAGAACAATGGAAGAGTTCCAAAGCATTTTTAAACTTCAGTGGAATTCTGAGAACAATGGAAGAGTTCTGTAGCATTTTTAAACTTCAGAAGAATTCCAGGAACAATGGAAGAGTTCCGAAGCATTTTCAAACGTCAGCAGAATTCCTTGAACAATGAAAGAGTTCGGAAGCATTTTTAAACGTCAGCAGTATTCCGGGAACAATGGAACAGTTCCGAAGAATTTTTAAACGTCAGTGGAATTCCTTGAACAATGAAAGAGATCAGAAGCATTTTTAAACTTCAAAAGAATTCCGGGAACAATGGAAGAGTTCCGAAGCATTTTTAAATGTCAGCAGAATTCCGAGAACAATGGAAGAGTACCGAAACATTTTTAAACATCAGCAGAATTCTGGGAACAATGGAAGAGTTCCGAAGCATTTTTAAACTTTAGCTGAATTCCGAGAACAATGGAAGAGTTCCGAAGCATTTTTAAACATCAGCAGAATTCCGGGAACAATGGAAGAGTTCTGAAGCATTTTTAAACTTCAGAAGAATTCCAGGAACAATGGAAGAGTTCCAAAGCATTTTTAAACTTCAGAAGAATTCCAGGAACAATGGAAGAGTTCCGAAGCATTTTTAAACTTCGACGGATTTCCGAGAACAATGGAAGTGTTCCGAAGTATTTTTAAACTCCAGCGGGATTCCGAGAACAATGGAAGAGTTCCGAAGCATTTTTAAACGTCAGCAGAATTCCGATAAAAATGGAAGAGTTCCGAAGCATTTTTAAATGTCAGCAGAATTTCGAGAACAATGGAAGAGTTCCGAAGCATTTTTAAACTTCAGTGGAATTCTGAGAACAATGGAAGAGTTCCGTAGCATTTTTAAACTTCAGAAGAATTCCAGGAACAATGGAAGAGTTCCGAAGCATTTTCAAACGTCAGCAGAATTCCTTGAACAATGAAAGAGTTCGGAAGCATTTTTAAACATCAGCAGTATTCCGGGAACAATGGAACAGTTCCGAAGAATTTTTAAACGTCAGTGGAATTCCTTGAACAATGAAAGAGATCAGAAGCATTTTTAAACTTCAAGAGAATTCCGGGAACAATGGAAGAGTTCCGAAGCATTTTTAAATGTCAGCAGAATTCCGAGAACAATGGAAGAGTTCCGAAGCATTTTTAAACATCAGCAGAATTCTGGGAACAATGGAAGAGTTCCGAAGCATTTTTAAACTTTAGCGGAATTCCGAGAACAATGGATGAGTTCCGAAGCATTTTTAAACATCAGCAGAATTCCGGGAACAGTGGAAGAGTTCCGAAGCATTTTTAAACTTCAGAAGAATTCCAGGAACAATGGAAGAGTTCCAAAGCATTTTGAAACTTCAGAAGAATTCCAGGAACAATGGAAGAGTTCCGAAGCATTTTTAAACTTCAGCGGATTTCCGAGAACAATGGAAGTGTTCCGAAGTATTTTTAAACGCCAGCGGGATTCCGAGAACAATGGAGAGTTCCAAAGGATTTTTAAACGTCAGCGGAATTCCGAGAACAATGGAAGAGTTCAGAAGCATTTTTAAACTCCGGCGGATTTCCGAGAACAATGGAAGTGTTCAGAAGCATTTTTAAACTTCAGCGTAATTCTGAGAACAATGGAAGGGTTCAGAAGCATTTTTAAACTTCAGCAGAATTCCGAAAACAACGCAGGAGTTGCAATGCATTTTTAAACGTCAGCAGAATTCCGAGAAAAATGGAAGAGTTCCGAAGCATTTTTAAATGTCAGCAGAATTTCGAGAACAATGGAAGAGTTCCAAAGCATTTTTAATCTTCAGTGGAATTCTGAGAACAATGGAAGAGTTCCGTAGCATTTTTAAACTTCAGAAGAATTCCAGGAACAATGGAAGAGTTCCGAAGCATTTTCAAACGTCAGCAGAATTCCTTGAACAATGAAAGAGTTCGGAAGCATTTTTAAACGTCAGCAGTATTCCGGGAACAATGGAACAGTTCCGAAGAATTTTTAAACGTCAGTGGAATTCCTTGAACAATGAAAGAGATCAGAAGCATTTTTAAACTTCAAAAGAATTCCGGGAACAATGGAAGAGTTCCGAAGCATTTTTAAATGTCAGCAGAATTCCGAGAACAATGGAAGAGTACCGAAACATTTTTAAACATCAGCAGAATTCTGGGAACAATGGAAGAGTTCCGAAGCATTTTTAAACTTTAGCTGAATTCCGAGAACAATGGATGAGTTCCGAAGCATTTTTAAACATCAGCAGAATTCCGGGAACAATGGAAGAGTTCTGAAGCATTTTTAAATGTCAGCAGAATTCCGAGAACAATGGAAGAGTTCCGAAGCATTTTTAAACATCAGCAGAATTCTGGGAACAATGGAAGAGTTCCGAAGCATTTTTAAACTTCAGAAGAATTCCAGGAACAATGGAAGAGTTCCAAAGCATTTTTAAACTTCAGAAGAATTCCAGGAACAATGGAAGAGTTCCGAAGCATTTTTAAACTTCGGCGGATTTCCGAGAACAATGGAAGTGTTCCGAAGTATTTTTAAACTCCAGCGGGATTCCGAGAACAATGGAAGAGTTCCGAAGCATTTTTAAACGTCAGCAGAATTCCGAGAAAAATGGAAGAGTTCCGAAGCATTTTTAAATGTCAGCAGAATTTCGAGAACAATGGAAGAGTTCCGAAGCATTTTTAAACTTCAGTGGAATTCTGAGAACAATGGAAGAGTTCCGTAGCATTTTTAAACTTCAGAAGAATTCCAGGAACAATGGAAGAGTTCCGAAGCATTTTCAAACGTCAGCAGAATTCCTTGAACAATGAAAGAGTTCGGAAGCATTTTTAAACATCAGCAGTATTCCGGGAACAATGGAACAGTTCCGAAGAATTTTTAAACGTCAGTGGAATTCCTTGAACAATGAAAGAGATCAGAAGCATTTTTAAACTTCAAAAGAATTCCGGGAACAATGGAAGAGTTCCGAAGCATTTTTAAATGTCAGCAGAATCCTGAGAACAGTGGAAGAGTTCCGAAGCATTTTTAAACATCAGCAGAATTCTGGGAACAATGGAAGAGTTCCGAAGCATTTTTAAACTTTAGCGGAATTCCGAGAACAATGGATGAGTTCCGAAGCATTTTTAAACATCAGCAGAATTCCGGGAACAATGGAAGAGTTCCGAAGCATTTTTAAACTTCAGAAGAATTCCAGGAACAATGGAAGAGTTCCAAAGCATTTTGAAACTTCAGAAGAATTCCAGGAACAATGGAAGAGTTCCGAAGCATTTTTAAACTTCAGCGGATTTCCGAGAACAATGGAAGAGTTCCGAAGCATTTTTAAACTTCAGCGGAATTCCGAGAACAATGGATGAGTTTCGAAGCATTTTTAAACATCAGCAGAATTCCGGGAACAATGGAAGAGTTCCGAAGCATTTTTAAACTTCAGAAGAATTCCAGGAACAATGGAAGAGTTCCAAAGCATTTTTAAACTTCAGAAGAATTCCAGGAACAATGGAAGAGTTCCGAAGCATTTTTAAACTTCGGCGGATTTCCGAGAACAATGGAAGTGTTCCGAAGTATTTTTAAACTCCAGCGGGATTCCGAGAACAATGAAAGAGTTCCGAAGCATTTTTAAACGTCTGCAGACTTCCGAGAACAATGTAAGAATTCCGAAGCATTTTTAAACGTCAGCGGAATTCCAAGAACAATGGAAGAGTTCCGAAGAATTTTTAAATGTCAGTGAATTTCGAGAACCATGGAAGAGTTCTGAAGGATTTTTAAACATCAGCGGAATTCCGTGAACATTGGAAGAGTTCCGAAGCATTTTTAAACTTCAGTGGAATTCTGAGAACAATGGAAGAGTTATGTAGCATTTTTAAACTTCAGAAGAATTCCAGTAACAATGGAAGAGTTTCAAAGCAATTTTAAACTTCAGCAGAATTCCGAGAACAATGGAAGAGTTCTGAAGCATTTTTAAACATCAGCAGAATTTCCAGAATAATGGAAGAGTTCCGAAGCATTTTTAAACGTCTGCAGAATTCCGAGAACAATGGAAGAGTTCCGAAGGATTTTTAAATGTCAGCAGAATTCCCAGAACAATGGAGAGTTCCAAAGGATTTTTAAACGTCAGCGGAATTCCGAGAACAATGGAAGAGTTCAGAAGCATTTTTAAACTCCGGCGGATTTCCGAGAACAATGGAAGTGTTCAGAAGCATTTTTAAACTTCAGCGTAATTCTGAGAACAATGGAAGGGTTCAGAAGCATTTTTAAACTTCAGAAGAATTCCGAAAACAACGCAGGAGTTGCAATGCATTTTTAAACGTCAGCAGAATTCCGAGAAAAATGGAAGAGTTCCGAAGCATTTTTAAATGTCAGCAGAATTTCGAGGACAATGGAAGAGTTCCAAAGCATTTTTAATCTTCAGTGGAATTCTGAGAACAATGGAAGAGTTCCGTAGCATTTTTAAACTTCAGAAGAATTCCAGGAACAATGGAAGAGTTCCGAAGCATTTTCAAACGTCAGCAGAATTCCTTGAACAATGAAAGAGTTCGGAAGCATTTTTAAACGTCAGCAGTATTCCGGGAACAATGGAACAGTTCCGAAGAATTTTTAAACGTCAGTGGAATTCCTTGAACAATGAAAGAGATCAGAAGCATTTTTAAACTTCAAAAGAATTCCGGGAACAATGGAAGAGTTCCGAAGCATTTTTAAATGTCAGCAGAATTCCGAGAACAATGGAAGAGTACCGAAACATTTTTAAACATCAGCAGAATTCTGGGAACAATGGAAGAGTTCCGAAGCATTTTTAAACTTTAGCTGAATTCCGAGAACAATGGATGAGTTCCGAAGCATTTTTAAACATCAGCAGAATTCCGGGAACAATGGAAGAGTTCTGAAGCATTTTTAAATGTCAGCAGAATTCCGAGAACAATGGAAGAGTTCCGAAGCATTTTTAAACATCAGCAGAATTCTGGGAACAATGGAAGAGTTCCGAAGCATTTTTAAACTTCAGAAGAATTCCAGGAACAATGGAAGAGTTCCAAAGCATTTTTAAACTTCAGAAGAATTCCAGGAACAATGGAAGAGTTCCGAAGCATTTTTAAACTTCGGCGGATTTCCGAGAACAATGGAAGTGTTCCGAAGTATTTTTAAACTCCAGCGGGATTCCGAGAACAATGGAAGAGTTCCGAAGCATTTTTAAACGTCAGCAGAATTCCGAGAAAAATGGAAGAGTTCCGAAGCATTTTTAAATGTCAGCAGAATTTCGAGAACAATGGAAGAGTTCCGAAGCATTTTTAAACTTCAGTGGAATTCTGAGAACAATGGAAGAGTTCCGTAGCATTTTTAAACTTCAGAAGAATTCCAGGAACAATGGAAGAGTTCCGAAGCATTTTCAAACGTCAGCAGAATTCCTTGAACAATGAAAGAGTTCGGAAGCATTTTTAAACATCAGCAGTATTCCGGGAACAATGGAACAGTTCCGAAGAATTTTTAAACGTCAGTGGAATTCCTTGAACAATGAAAGAGATCAGAAGCATTTTTAAACTTCAAAAGAATTCCGGGAACAATGGAAGAGTTCCGAAGCATTTTTAAATGTCAGCAGAATCCTGAGAACAGTGGAAGAGTTCCGAAGCATTTTTAAACATCAGCAGAATTCTGGGAACAATGGAAGAGTTCCGAAGCATTTTTAAACTTTAGCGGAATTCCGAGAACAATGGATGAGTTCCGAAGCATTTTTAAACATCAGCAGAATTCCGGGAACAATGGAAGAGTTCCGAAGCATTTTTAAACTTCAGAAGAATTCCAGGAACAATGGAAGAGTTCCAAAGCATTTTGAAACTTCAGAAGAATTCCAGGAACAATGGAAGAGTTCCGAAGCATTTTTAAACTTCAGCGGATTTCCGAGAACAATGG
The DNA here is from genome assembly GCF_046119375.1 of Phyllobates terribilis. Classification (NCBI taxonomy): domain Eukaryota; kingdom Metazoa; phylum Chordata; class Amphibia; order Anura; family Dendrobatidae; genus Phyllobates; species Phyllobates terribilis. The sequence continues at coordinate 554,549,818 of NW_027362762.1, forward strand.
AAGAGTTCCGAAGCATTTTTAAACTTCAGCGGAATTCCGAGAACAATGGATGAGTTTCGAAGCATTTTTAAACATCAGCAGAATTCCGGGAACAATGGAAGAGTTCCGAAGCATTTTTAAACTTCAGAAGAATTCCAGGAACAATGGAAGAGTTCCAAAGCATTTTTAAACTTCAGAAGAATTCCAGGAACAATGGAAGAGTTCCGAAGCATTTTTAAACTTCGGCGGATTTCCGAGAACAATGGAAGTGTTCCGAAGTATTTTTAAACTCCAGCGGGATTCCGAGAACAATGGAAGAGTTCCGAAGCATTTTTAAACGTCTGCAGACTTCCGAGAACAATGTAAGAATTCCGAAGCATTTTTAAACGTCAGCGGAATTCCAAGAACAATGGAAGAGTTCCGAAGAATTTTTAAATGTCAGCGAATTTCGAGAACCATGGAAGAGTTCTGAAGGATTTTTAAACATCAGCGGAATTCCGTGAACATTGGAAGAGTTCCGAAGCATTTTTAAACTTCAGTGGAATTCTGAGAACAATGGAAGAGTTATGTAGCATTTTTAAACTTCAGAAGAATTCCAGTAACAATGGAAGAGTTTCAAAGCAATTTTAAACTTCAGCAGAATTCCGAGAACAATGGAAGAGTTCTGAAGCATTTTTAAACATCAGCAGAATTTCCAGAATAATGGAAGAGTTCCGAAGCATTTTTAAACGTCTGCAGAATTCCGAGAACAATGGAAGAGTTCCGAAGGATTTTTAAATGTCAGCAGAATTCCCAGAACAATGGAGAGTTCCAAAGGATTTTTAAACGTCAGCGGAATTCCGAGAACAATGGAAGAGTTCAGAAGCATTTTTAAACTCCGGCGGATTTCCGAGAACAATGGAAGTGTTCAGAAGCATTTTTAAACTTCAGCGTAATTCTGAGAACAATGGAAGGGTTCAGAAGCATTTTTAAACTTCAGAAGAATTCCGAAAACAACGCAGGAGTTGCAATGCATTTTTAAACGTCAGCAGAATTCCGAGAAAAATGGAAGAGTTCCGAAGCATTTTTAAATGTCAGCAGAATTTCGAGAACAATGGAAGAGTTCCAAAGCATTTTTAAACTTCAGTGGAATTCTGAGAACAATGGAAGAGTTCCGTAGCATTTTTAAACTTCAGAAGAATTCCAGGAACAATGGAAGAGTTCCGAAGCATTTTCAAACGTCAGCAGAATTCCTTGAACAATGAAAGAGTTCGGAAGCATTTTTAAACGTCAGCAGTATTCCGGGAACAATGGAACAGTTCCGAAGAATTTTTAAACGTCAGTGGAATTCCTTGAACAATGAAAGAGATCAGAAGCATTTTTAAACTTCAAAAGAATTCCGGGAACAATGGAAGAGTTCCGAAGCATTTTTAAATGTCAGCAGAATTCCGAGAACAATGGAAGAGTACCGAAGCATTTTTAAACATCAGCAGAATTCTGGGAACAATGGAAGAGTTCCGAAGCATTTTTAAACTTTAGCGGAATTCCGAGAACAATGGATGAGTTCCGAAGCATTTTTAAACATCAGCAGAATTCCGGGAACAATGGAAGAGTTCTGAAGCATTTTTAAACTTCAGAAGAATTCCAGGAACAATGGAAGAGTTCCAAAGCATTTTTAAACTTCAGAAGAATTCCAGGAACAATGGAAGAGTTCCGAAGCATTTTTAAAGTTCGGCGGATTTCCGAGAACAATGGAAGTGTTCCGAAGTATTTTTAAACTCCAGCGGGATTCCGAGAACAATGGAAGAGTTCCGAAGCATTTTTAAACGTCTGCAGAATTCCGAGAACAATGGAAGAATTCCAAAGCATTTTTAAACGTCAGCGGAATTCCAAGAACAATGGAAGAGTTCCGAAGAATTTTTAAATGTCAGCGAATTTCGAGAACCATGGAAGAGTTCTGAAGGATTTTTAAACATCAGCGGAATTCCGTGAACATTGGAAGAGTTCCGAAGCATTTTTAAACTTCAGTGGAATTCTGAGAACAATGGAAGAGTTATGTAGCATTTTTAAACTTCAGAAGAATTCCAGTAACAATGGAAGAGTTTCAAAGCAATTTTAAACTTCAGCAGAATTCCGAGAACAATGGAAGAGTTCTGAAGCATTTTTAAACATCAGCAGAATTTCCAGAATAATGGAAGAGTTCCGAAGCATTTTTAAACGTCTGCAGAATTCCGAGAACAATGGAAGAGTTCCGAAGGATTTTTAAATGTCAGCAGAATTCCCAGAACAATGGAGAGTTCCAAAGGATTTTTAAACGTCAGCGGAATTCCGAGAACAATGGAAGAGTTCAGAAGCATTTTTAAACTCCGGCGGATTTCCGAGAACAATGGAAGTGTTCAGAAGCATTTTTAAACTTCAGCGTAATTCTGAGAACAATGGAAGGGTTCAGAAGCATTTTTAAACTTCAGCAGAATTCCGAAAACAACGCAGGAGTTGCAATGCATTTTTAAACGTCAGCAGAATTCCGAGAAAAATGGAAGAGTTCCGAAGCATTTTTAAATGTCAGCAGAATTTCGAGAACAATGGAAGAGTTCCAAAGCATTTTTAAACTTCAGTGGAATTCTGAGAACAATGGAAGAGTTCCGTAGCATTTTTAAACTTCAGAAGAATTCCAGGAACAATGGAAGAGTTCCGAAGCATTTTCAAACGTCAGCAGAATTCCTTGAACAATGAAAGAGTTCGGAAGCAATTTTAAACGTCAGCAGTATTCCGGGAACAATGGAACAGTTCCGAATAATTTTTAAACGTCAGTGGAATTCCTTGAACAATGAAAGAGATCAGAAGCATTTTTAAACTTCAAAAGAATTCCGGGAACAATGGAAGAGTTCCGAAGCATTTTTAAATGTCAGCAGAATTCCGAGAACAATGGAAGAGTACCGAAACATTTTTAAACATCAGCAGAATTCTGGGAACAATGGAAGAGTTCCGAAGCATTTTTAAACTTTAGCTGAATTCCGAGAACAATGGATGAGTTCCGAAGCATTTTTAAACATCAGCAGAATTCCGGGAACAATGGAAGAGTTCTGAAGCATTTTTAAATGTCAGCAGAATTCCGAGAACAATGGAAGAGTTCCGAAGCATTTTTAAACATCAGCAGAATTCTGGGAACAATGGAAGAGTTCCAAAGCATTTTTAAACTTCAGAAGAATTCCAGGAACAATGGAAGAGTTCCGAAGCATTTTTAAACTTCGGCGGATTTCCGAGAACAATGGAAGTGTTCCGAAGTATTTTTAAACTCCAGCGGGATTCCGAGAACAATGGAAGAGTTCCGAAGCATTTTTAAACGTCAGCAGAATTCCGATAAAAATGGAAGAGTTCCGAAGCATTTTTAAATGTCAGCAGAATTTCGAGAACAATGGAAGAGTTCCGAAGCATTTTTAAACTTCAGTGGAATTCTGAGAACAATGGAAGAGTTCCGTAGCATTTTTAAACTTCAGAAGAATTCCAGGAACAATGGAAGAGTTCCGAAGCATTTTCAAACGTCAGCAGAATTCCTTGAACAATGAAAGAGTTCGGAAGCATTTTTAAACATCAGCAGTATTCCGGGAACAATGGAACAGTTCCGAAGAATTTTTAAACGTCAGTGGAATTCCTTGAACAATGAAAGAGATCAGAAGCATTTTTAAACTTCAAGAGAATTCCGGGAACAATGGAAGAGTTCCGAAGCATTTTTAAATGTCAGCAGAATTCCGAGAACAATGGAAGAGTTCCGAAGCATTTTTAAACATCAGCAGAATTCTGGGAACAATGGAAGAGTTCCGAAGCATTTTTAAACTTTAGCGGAATTCCGAGAACAATGGATGAGTTCCGAAGCATTTTTAAACATCAGCAGAATTCCGGGAACAGTGGAAGAGTTCCGAAGCATTTTTAAACTTCAGAAGAATTCCAGGAACAATGGAAGAGTTCCAAAGCATTTTGAAACTTCAGAAGAATTCCAGGAACAATGGAAGAGTTCCGAAGCATTTTTAAACTTCAGCGGATTTCCGAGAACAATGGAAGTGTTCCGAAGTATTTTTAAACGCCAGCGGGATTCCGAGAACAATGGAGAGTTCCAAAGGATTTTTAAACGTCAGCGGAATTCCGAGAACAATGGAAGAGTTCAGAAGCATTTTTAAACTCCGGCGGATTTCCGAGAACAATGGAAGTGTTCAGAAGCATTTTTAAACTTCAGCGTAATTCTGAGAACAATGGAAGGGTTCAGAAGCATTTTTAAACTTCAGCAGAATTCCGAAAACAACGCAGGAGTTGCAATGCATTTTTAAACGTCAGCAGAATTCCGAGAAAAATGGAAGAGTTCCGAAGCATTTTTAAATGTCAGCAGAATTTCGAGAACAATGGAAGAGTTCCAAAGCATTTTTAATCTTCAGTGGAATTCTGAGAACAATGGAAGAGTTCCGTAGCATTTTTAAACTTCAGAAGAATTCCAGGAACAATGGAAGAGTTCCGAAGCATTTTCAAACGTCAGCAGAATTCCTTGAACAATGAAAGAGTTCGGAAGCATTTTTAAACGTCAGCAGTATTCCGGGAACAATGGAACAGTTCCGAAGAATTTTTAAACGTCAGTGGAATTCCTTGAACAATGAAAGAGATCAGAAGCATTTTTAAACTTCAAAAGAATTCCGGGAACAATGGAAGAGTTCCGAAGCATTTTTAAATGTCAGCAGAATTCCGAGAACAATGGAAGAGTACCGAAACATTTTTAAACATCAGCAGAATTCTGGGAACAATGGAAGAGTTCCGAAGCATTTTTAAACTTTAGCTGAATTCCGAGAACAATGGATGAGTTCCGAAGCATTTTTAAACATCAGCAGAATTCCGGGAACAATGGAAGAGTTCTGAAGCATTTTTAAATGTCAGCAGAATTCCGAGAACAATGGAAGAGTTCCGAAGCATTTTTAAACATCAGCAGAATTCTGGGAACAATGGAAGAGTTCCGAAGCATTTTTAAACTTCAGAAGAATTCCAGGAACAATGGAAGAGTTCCAAAGCATTTTTAAACTTCAGAAGAATTCCAGGAACAATGGAAGAGTTCCGAAGCATTTTTAAACTTCGGCGGATTTCCGAGAACAATGGAAGTGTTCCGAAGTATTTTTAAACTCCAGCGGGATTCCGAGAACAATGGAAGAGTTCCGAAGCATTTTTAAACGTCAGCAGAATTCCGAGAAAAATGGAAGAGTTCCGAAGCATTTTTAAATGTCAGCAGAATTTCGAGAACAATGGAAGAGTTCCGAAGCATTTTTAAACTTCAGTGGAATTCTGAGAACAATGGAAGAGTTCCGTAGCATTTTTAAACTTCAGAAGAATTCCAGGAGCAATGGAAGAGTTCCGAAGCATTTTCAAACGTCAGCAGAATTCCTTGAACAATGAAAGAGTTCGGAAGCATTTTTAAACATCAGCAGTATTCCGGGAACAATGGAACAGTTCCGAAGAATTTTTAAACGTCAGTGGAATTCCTTGAACAATGAAAGAGATCAGAAGCATTTTTAAACTTCAAAAGAATTCCGGGAACAATGGAAGAGTTCCGAAGCATTTTTAAATGTCAGCAGAATCCTGAGAACAGTGGAAGAGTTCCGAAGCATTTTTAAACATCAGCAGAATTCTGGGAACAATGGAAGAGTTCCGAAGCATTTTTAAACTTTAGCGGAATTCCGAGAACAATGGATGAGTTCCGAAGCATTTTTAAACATCAGCAGAATTCCGGGAACAATGGAAGAGTTCCGAAGCATTTTTAAACTTCAGAAGAATTCCAGGAACAATGGAAGAGTTCCAAAGCATTTTGAAACTTCAGAAGAATTCCAGGAACAATGGAAGAGTTCCGAAGCATTTTTAAACTTCAGCGGATTTCCGAGAACAATGGAAGAGTTCCGAAGCATTTTTAAACTTCAGCGGAATTCCGAGAACAATGGATGAGTTTCGAAGCATTTTTAAACATCAGCAGAATTCCGGGAACAATGGAAGAGTTCCGAAGCATTTTTAAACTTCAGAAGAATTCCAGGAACAATGGAAGAGTTCCAAAGCATTTTTAAACTTCAGAAGAATTCCAGGAACAATGGAAGAGTTCCGAAGCATTTTTAAACTTCGGCGGATTTCCGAGAACAATGGAAGTGTTCCGAAGTATTTTTAAACTCCAGCGGGATTCCGAGAACAATGGAAGAGTTCCGAAGCATTTTTAAACGTCTGCAGACTTCCGAGAACAATGTAAGAATTCCGAAGCATTTTTAAACGTCAGCGGAATTCCAAGAACAATGGAAGAGTTCCGAAGAATTTTTAAATGTCAGCGAATTTCGAGAAACATGGAAGAGTTCTGAAGGATTTTTAAACATCAGCGGAATTCCGTGAACATTGGAAGAGTTCCGAAGCATTTTTAAACTTCAGTGGAATTCTGAGAACAATGGAAGAGTTATGTAGCATTTTTAAACTTCAGAAGAATTCCAGTAACAATGGAAGAGTTTCAAAGCAATTTTAAACTTCAGCAGAATTCCGAGAACAATGGAAGAGTTCTGAAGCATTTTTAAACATCAGCAGAATTTCCAGAATAATGGAAGAGTTCCGAAGCATTTTTAAACGTCTGCAGAATTCCGAGAACAATGGAAGAGTTCCGAAGGATTTTTAAATGTCAGCAGAATTCCCAGAACAATGGAGAGTTCCAAAGGATTTTTAAACGTCAGCGGAATTCCGAGAACAATGGAAGAGTTCAGAAGCATTTTTAAACTCCGGCGGATTTCCGAGAACAATGGAAGTGTTCAGAAGCATTTTTAAACTTCAGCGTAATTCTGAGAACAATGGAAGGGTTCAGAAGCATTTTTAAACTTCAGCAGAATTCCGAAAACAACGCAGGAGTTGCAATGCATTTTTAAACGTCAGCAGAATTCCGAGAAAAATGGAAGAGTTCCGAAGCATTTTTAAATGTCAGCAGAATTTCGAGAACAATGGAAGAGTTCCAAAGCATTTTTAAACTTCAGTGGAATTCTGAGAACAATGGAAGAGTTCCGTAGCATTTTTAAACTTCAGAAGAATTCCAGGAACAATGGAAGAGTTCCGAAGCATTTTCAAACGTCAGCAGAATTCCTTGAACAATGAAAGAGTTCGGAAGCAATTTTAAACGTCAGCAGTATTCCGGGAACAATGGAACAGTTCCGAATAATTTTTAAACGTCAGTGGAATTCCTTGAACAATGAAAGAGATCAGAAGCATTTTTAAACTTCAAAAGAATTCCGGGAACAATGGAAGAGTTCCGAAGCATTTTTAAATGTCAGCAGAATTCCGAGAACAATGGAAGAGTACCGAAACATTTTTAAACATCAGCAGAATTCTGGGAACAATGGAAGAGTTCCGAAGCATTTTTAAACTTTAGCTGAATTCCGAGAACAATGGATGAGTTCCGAAGCATTTTTAAACATCAACAGAATTCCGGGAACAATGGAAGAGTTCTGAAGCATTTTTAAATGTCAGCAGAATTCCGAGAACAATGGAAGAGTTCCGAAGCATTTTTAAACATCAGCAGAATTCTGGGAACAATGGAAGAGTTCCGAAGCATTTTTAAACTTCAGAAGAATTCCAGGAACAATGGAAGAGTTCCAAAGCATTTTTAAACTTCAGAAGAATTCCAGGAACAATGGAAGAGTTCCGAAGCATTTTTAAACTTCGGCGGATTTCCGAGAACAATGGAAGTGTTCCGAAGTATTTTTAAACTCCAGCGGGATTCCGAGAACAATGGAAGAGTTCCGAAGCATTTTTAAACGTCAGCAGAATTCCGATAAAAATGGAAGAGTTCCGAAGCATTTTTAAATGTCAGCAGAATTTCGAGAACAATGGAAGAGTTCCGAAGCATTTTTAAACTTCAGTGGAATTCTGAGAACAATGGAAGAGTTCCGTAGCATTTTTAAACTTCAGAAGAATTCCAGGAACAATGGAAGAGTTCCGAAGCATTTTCAAACGTCAGCAGAATTCCTTGAACAATGAAAGAGTTCGGAAGCATTTTTAAACATCAGCAGTATTCCGGGAACAATGGAACAGTTCCGAAGAATTTTTAAACGTCAGTGGAATTCCTTGAACAATGAAAGAGATCAGAAGCATTTTTAAACTTCAAGAGAATTCCGGGAACAATGGAAGAGTTCCGAAGCATTTTTAAATGTCAGCAGAATTCCGAGAACAATGGAAGAGTTCCGAAGCATTTTTAAACATCAGCAGAATTCTGGGAACAATGGAAGAGTTCCGAAGCATTTTTAAACTTTAGCGGAATTCCGAGAACAATGGATGAGTTCCGAAGCATTTTTAAACATCAGCAGAATTCCGGGAACAGTGGAAGAGTTCCGAAGCATTTTTAAACTTCAGAAGAATTCCAGGAACAATGGAAGAGTTCCAAAGCATTTTGAAACTTCAGAAGAATTCCAGGAACAATGGAAGAGTTCCGAAGCATTTTTAAACTTCAGCGGATTTCCGAGAACAATGGAAGTGTTCCGAAGTATTTTTAAACGCCAGCGGGATTCCGAGAACAATGGAGAGTTCCAAAGGATTTTTAAACGTCAGCGGAATTCCGAGAACAATGGAAGAGTTCAGAAGCATTTTTAAACTCCGGCGGATTTCCGAGAACAATGGAAGTGTTCAGAAGCATTTTTAAACTTCAGCGTAATTCTGAGAACAATGGAAGGGTTCAGAAGCATTTTTAAACTTCAGCAGAATTCCGAAAACAACGCAGGAGTTGCAATGCATTTTTAAACGTCAGCAGAATTCCGAGAAAAATGGAAGAGTTCCGAAGCATTTTTAAATGTCAGCAGAATTTCGAGAACAATGGAAGAGTTCCAAAGCATTTTTAATCTTCAGTGGAATTCTGAGAACAATGGAAGAGTTCCGTAGCATTTTTAAACTTCAGAAGAATTCCAGGAACAATGGAAGAGTTCCGAAGCATTTTCAAACGTCAGCAGAATTCCTTGAACAATGAAAGAGTTCGGAAGCATTTTTAAACGTCAGCAGTATTCCGGGAACAATGGAACAGTTCCGAAGAATTTTTAAACGTCAGTGGAATTCCTTGAACAATGAAAGAGATCAGAAGCATTTTTAAACTTCAAAAGAATTCCGGGAACAATGGAAGAGTTCCGAAGCATTTTTAAATGTCAGCAGAATTCCGAGAACAATGGAAGAGTACCGAAACATTTTTAAACATCAGCAGAATTCTGGGAACAATGGAAGAGTTCCGAAGCATTTTTAAACTTTAGCTGAATTCCGAGAACAATGGATGAGTTCCGAAGCATTTTTAAACATCAGCAGAATTCCGGGAACAATGGAAGAGTTCTGAAGCATTTTTAAATGTCAGCAGAATTCCGAGAACAATGGAAGAGTTCCGAAGCATTTTTAAACATCAGCAGAATTCTGGGAACAATGGAAGAGTTCCGAAGCATTTTTAAACTTCAGAAGAATTCCAGGAACAATGGAAGAGTTCCAAAGCATTTTTAAACTTCAGAAGAATTCCAGGAACAATGGAAGAGTTCCGAAGCATTTTTAAACTTCGGCGGATTTCCGAGAACAATGGAAGTGTTCCGAAGTATTTTTAAACTCCAGCGGGATTCCGAGAACAATGGAAGAGTTCCGAAGCATTTTTAAACGTCAGCAGAATTCCGAGAAAAATGGAAGAGTTCCGAAGCATTTTTAAATGTCAGCAGAATTTCGAGAACAATGGAAGAGTTCCGAAGCATTTTTAAACTTCAGTGGAATTCTGAGAACAATGGAAGAGTTCCGTAGCATTTTTAAACTTCAGAAGAATTCCAGGAACAATGGAAGAGTTCCGAAGCATTTTCAAACGTCAGCAGAATTCCTTGAACAATGAAAGAGTTCGGAAGCATTTTTAAACATCAGCAGTATTCCGGGAACAATGGAACAGTTCCGAAGAATTTTTAAACGTCAGTGGAATTCCTTGAACAATGAAAGAGATCAGAAGCATTTTTAAACTTCAAAAGAATTCCGGGAACAATGGAAGAGTTCCGAAGCATTTTTAAATGTCAGCAGAATCCTGAGAACAGTGGAAGAGTTCCGAAGCATTTTTAAACATCAGCAGAATTCTGGGAACAATGGAAGAGTTCCGAAGCATTTTTAAACTTTAGCGGAATTCCGAGAACAATGGATGAGTTCCGAAGCATTTTTAAACATCAGCAGAATTCCGGGAACAATGGAAGAGTTCCGAAGCATTTTTAAACTTCAGAAGAATTCCAGGAACAATGGAAGAGTTCCAAAGCATTTTGAAACTTCAGAAGAATTCCAGGAACAATGGAAGAGTTCCGAAGCATTTTTAAACTTCAGCGGATTTCCGAGAACAATGGAAGAGTTCCGAAGCATTTTTAAACTTCAGCGGAATTCCGAGAACAATGGATGAGTTTCGAAGCATTTTTAAACATCAGCAGAATTCCGGGAACAATGGAAGAGTTCCGAAGCATTTTTAAACTTCAGAAGAATTCCAGGAACAATGGAAGAGTTCCAAAGCATTTTTAAACTTCAGAAGAATTCCAGGAACAATGGAAGAGTTCCGAAGCATTTTTAAACTTCGGCGGATTTCCGAGAACAATGGAAGTGTTCCGAAGTATTTTTAAACTCCAGCGGGATTCCGAGAACAATGGAAGAGTTCCGAAGCATTTTTAAACGTCTGCAGACTTCCGAGAACAATGTAAGAATTCCGAAGCATTTTTAAACGTCAGCGGAATTCCAAGAACAATGGAAGAGTTCCGAAGAATTTTTAAATGTCAGCGAATTTCGAGAACCATGGAAGAGTTCTGAAGGATTTTTAAACATCAGCGGAATTCCGTGAACATTGGAAGAGTTCCGAAGCATTTTTAAACTTCAGTGGAATTCTGAGAACAATGGAAGAGTTATGTAGCATTTTTAAACTTCAGAAGAATTCCAGTAACAATGGAAGAGTTTCAAAGCAATTTTAAACTTCAGCAGAATTCCGAGAACAATGGAAGAGTTCTGAAGCATTTTTAAACATCAGCAGAATTTCCAGAATAATGGAAGAGTTCCGAAGCATTTTTAAACGTCTGCAGAATTCCGAGAACAATGGAAGAGTTCCGAAGGATTTTTAAATGTCAGCAGAATTCCCAGAACAATGGAGAGTTCCAAAGGATTTTTAAACGTCAGCGGAATTCCGAGAACAATGGAAGAGTTCAGAAGCATTTTTAAACTCCGGCGGATTTCCGAGAACAATGGAAGTGTTCAGAAGCATTTTTAAACTTCAGCGTAATTCTGAGAACAATGGAAGGGTTCAGAAGCATTTTTAAACTTCAGCAGAATTCCGAAAACAACGCAGGAGTTGCAATGCATTTTTAAACGTCAGCAGAATTCCGAGAAAAATGGAAGAGTTCCGAAGCATTTTTAAATGTCAGCAGAATTTCGAGAACAATGGAAGAGTTCCAAAGCATTTTTAAACTTCAGTGGAATTCTGAGAACAATGGAAGAGTTCCGTAGCATTTTTAAACTTCAGAAGAATTCCAGGAACAATGGAAGAGTTCCGAAGCATTTTCAAACGTCAGCAGAATTCCTTGAACAATGAAAGAGTTCGGAAGCAATTTTAAACGTCAGCAGTATTCCGGGAACAATGGAACAGTTCCGAATAATTTTTAAACGTCAGTGGAATTCCTTGAACAATGAAAGAGATCAGAAGCATTTTTAAACTTCAAAAGAATTCCGGGAACAATGGAAGAGTTCCGAAGCATTTTTAAATGTCAGCAGAATTCCGAGAACAATGGAAGAGTACCGAAACATTTTTAAACATCAGCAGAATTCTGGGAACAATGGAAGAGTTCCGAAGCATTTTTAAACTTTAGCTGAATTCCGAGAACAATGGATGAGTTCCGAAGCATTTTTAAACATCAACAGAATTCCGGGAACAATGGAAGAGTTCTGAAGCATTTTTAAACATCAGCAGAATTCTGGGAACAATGGAAGAGTTCCGAAGCATTTTTAAACTTCAGAAGAATTCCAGGAACAATGGAAGAGTTCCAAAGCATTTTTAAACTTCAGAAGAATTCCAGGAACAATGGAAGAGTTCCGAAGCATTTTTAAACTTCGGCGGATTTCCGAGAACAATGGAAGTGTTCCGAAGTATTTTTAAACTCCAGCGGGATTCCGAGAACAATGGAAGAGTTCCGAAGCATTTTTAAACGTCAGCAGAATTCCGATAAAAATGGAAGAGTTCCGAAGCATTTTTAAATGTCAGCAGAATTTCGAGAACAATGGAAGAGTTCCGAAGCATTTTTAAACTTCAGTGGAATTCTGAGAACAATGGAAGAGTTCCGTAGCATTTTTAAACTTCAGAAGAATTCCAGGAACAATGGAAGAGTTCCGAAGCATTTTCAAACGTCAGCAGAATTCCTTGAACAATGAAAGAGTTCGGAAGCATTTTTAAACATCAGCAGTATTCCGGGAACAATGGAACAGTTCCGAAGAATTTTTAAACGTCAGTGGAATTCCTTGAACAATGAAAGAGATCAGAAGCATTTTTAAACTTCAAGAGAATTCCGGGAACAATGGAAGAGTTCCGAAGCATTTTTAAATGTCAGCAGAATTCCGAGAACAATGGAAGAGTTCCGAAGCATTTTTAAACATCAGCAGAATTCTGGGAACAATGGAAGAGTTCCGAAGCATTTTTAAACTTTAGCGGAATTCCGAGAACAATGGATGAGTTCCGAAGCATTTTTAAACATCAGCAGAATTCCGGGAACAGTGGAAGAGTTCCGAAGCATTTTTAAACTTCAGAAGAATTCCAGGAACAATGGAAGAGTTCCAAAGCATTTTGAAACTTCAGAAGAATTCCAGGAACAATGGAAGAGTTCCGAAGCATTTTTAAACTTCAGCGGATTTCCGAGAACAATGGAAGTGTTCCGAAGTATTTTTAAACGCCAGCGGGATTCCGAGAACAATGGAGAGTTCCAAAGGATTTTTAAACGTCAGCGGAATTCCGAGAACAATGGAAGAGTTCAGAAGCATTTTTAAACTCCGGCGGATTTCCGAGAACAATGGAAGTGTTCAGAAGCATTTTTAAACTTCAGCGTAATTCTGAGAACAATGGAAGGGTTCAGAAGCATTTTTAAACTTCAGCAGAATTCCGAAAACAACGCAGGAGTTGCAATGCATTTTTAAACGTCAGCAGAATTCCGAGAAAAATGGAAGAGTTCCGAAGCATTTTTAAATGTCAGCAGAATTTCGAGAACAATGGAAGAGTTCCAAAGCATTTTTAATCTTCAGTGGAATTCTGAGAACAATGGAAGAGTTCCGTAGCATTTTTAAACTTTAGCTGAATTCCGAGAACAATGGATGAGTTCCGAAGCATTTTTAAACATCAGCAGAATTCCGGGAACAATGGAAGAGTTCTGAAGCATTTTTAAACTTTAGCTGAATTCCGAGAACAATGGATGAGTTCCGAAGCATTTTTAAACATCAGCAGAATTCCGGGAACAATGGAAGAGTTCTGAAGCATTTTTAAATGTCAGCAGAATTCCGAGAACAATGGAAGAGTTCCGAAGCATTTTTAAACATCAGCAGAATTCTGGGAACAATGGAAGAGTTCCGAAGCATTTTTAAACTTCAGAAGAATTCCAGGAACAATGGAAGAGTTCCAAAGCATTTTTAAACTTCAGAAGAATTCCAGGAACAATGGAAGAGTTCCGAAGCATTTTTAAACTTCGGCGGATTTCCGAGAACAATGGAAGTGTTCCGAAGTATTTTTAAACTCCAGCGGGATTCCGAGAACAATGGAAGAGTTCCGAAGCATTTTTAAACGTCAGCAGAATTCCGAGAAAAATGGAAGAGTTCCGAAGCATTTTTAAATGTCAGCAGAATTTCGAGAACAATGGAAGAGTTCCGAAGCATTTTTAAACTTCAGTGGAATTCTGAGAACAATGGAAGAGTTCCGTAGCATTTTTAAACTTCAGAAGAATTCCAGGAACAATGGAAGAGTTCCGAAGCATTTTCAAACGTCAGCAGAATTCCTTGAACAATGAAAGAGTTCGGAAGCATTTTTAAACATCAGCAGTATTCCGGGAACAATGGAACAGTTCCGAAGAATTTTTAAACGTCAGTGGAATTCCTTGAACAATGAAAGAGATCAGAAGCATTTTTAAACTTCAAAAGAATTCCGGGAACAATGGAAGAGTTCCGAAGCATTTTTAAATGTCAGCAGAATCCTGAGAACAGTGGAAGAGTTCCGAAGCATTTTTAAACATCAGCAGAATTCTGGGAACAATGGAAGAGTTCCGAAGCATTTTTAAACTTTAGCGGAATTCCGAGAACAATGGATGAGTTCCGAAGCATTTTTAAACATCAGCAGAATTCCGGGAACAATGGAAGAGTTCCGAAGCATTTTTAAACTTCAGAAGAATTCCAGGAACAATGGAAGAGTTCCAAAGCATTTTGAAACTTCAGAAGAATTCCAGGAACAATGGAAGAGTTCCGAAGCATTTTTAAACTTCAGCGGATTTCCGAGAACAATGGAAGAGTTCCGAAGCATTTTTAAACTTCAGCGGAATTCCGAGAACAATGGATGAGTTTCGAAGCATTTTTAAACATCAGCAGAATTCCGGGAACAATGGAAGAGTTCCGAAGCATTTTTAAACTTCAGAAGAATTCCAGGAACAATGGAAGAGTTCCAAAGCATTTTTAAACTTCAGAAGAATTCCAGGAACAATGGAAGAGTTCCGAAGCATTTTTAAACTTCGGCGGATTTCCGAGAACAATGGAAGTGTTCCGAAGTATTTTTAAACTCCAGCGGGATTCCGAGAACAATGGAAGAGTTCCGAAGCATTTTTAAACGTCTGCAGACTTCCGAGAACAATGTAAGAATTCCGAAGCATTTTTAAACGTCAGCGGAATTCCAAGAACAATGGAAGAGTTCCGAAGAATTTTTAAATGTCAGCGAATTTCGAGAACCATGGAAGAGTTCTGAAGGATTTTTAAACATCAGCGGAATTCCGTGAACATTGGAAGAGTTCCGAAGCATTTTTAAACTTCAGTGGAATTCTGAGAACAATGGAAGAGTTATGTAGCATTTTTAAACTTCAGAAGAATTCCAGTAACAATGGAAGAGTTTCAAAGCAATTTTAAACTTCAGCAGAATTCCGAGAACAATGGAAGAGTTCTGAAGCATTTTTAAACATCAGCAGAATTTCCAGAATAATGGAAGAGTTCCGAAGCATTTTTAAACGTCTGCAGAATTCCGAGAACAATGGAAGAGTTCCGAAGGATTTTTAAATGTCAGCAGAATTCCCAGAACAATGGAGAGTTCCAAAGGATTTTTAAACGTCAGCGGAATTCCGAGAACAATGGAAGAGTTCAGAAGCATTTTTAAACTCCGGCGGATTTCCGAGAACAATGGAAGTGTTCAGAAGCATTTTTAAACTTCAGCGTAATTCTGAGAACAATGGAAGGGTTCAGAAGCATTTTTAAACTTCAGCAGAATTCCGAAAACAACGCAGGAGTTGCAATGCATTTTTAAACGTCAGCAGAATTCCGAGAAAAATGGAAGAGTTCCGAAGCATTTTTAAATGTCAGCAGAATTTCGAGAACAATGGAAGAGTTCCAAAGCATTTTTAAACTTCAGTGGAATTCTGAGAACAATGGAAGAGTTCCGTAGCATTTTTAAACTTCAGAAGAATTCCAGGAACAATGGAAGAGTTCCGAAGCATTTTCAAACGTCAGCAGAATTCCTTGAACAATGAAAGAGTTCGGAAGCAATTTTAAACGTCAGCAGTATTCCGGGAACAATGGAACAGTTCCGAATAATTTTTAAACGTCAGTGGAATTCCTTGAACAATGAAAGAGATCAGAAGCATTTTTAAACTTCAAAAGAATTCCGGGAACAATGGAAGAGTTCCGAAGCATTTTTAAATGTCAGCAGAATTCCGAGAACAATGGAAGAGTACCGAAACATTTTTAAACATCAGCAGAATTCTGGGAACAATGGAAGAGTTCCGAAGCATTTTTAAACTTTAGCTGAATTCCGAGAACAATGGATGAGTTCCGAAGCATTTTTAAACATCAACAGAATTCCGGGAACAATGGAAGAGTTCTGAAGCATTTTTAAACATCAGCAGAATTCTGGGAACAATGGAAGAGTTCCGAAGCATTTTTAAACTTCAGAAGAATTCCAGGAACAATGGAAGAGTTCCAAAGCATTTTTAAACTTCAGAAGAATTCCAGGAACAATGGAAGAGTTCCGAAGCATTTTTAAACTTCGGCGGATTTCCGAGAACAATGGAAGTGTTCCGAAGTATTTTTAAACTCCAGCGGGATTCCGAGAACAATGGAAGAGTTCCGAAGCATTTTTAAACGTCAGCAGAATTCCGATAAAAATGGAAGAGTTCCGAAGCATTTTTAAATGTCAGCAGAATTTCGAGAACAATGGAAGAGTTCCGAAGCATTTTTAAACTTCAGTGGAATTCTGAGAACAATGGAAGAGTTCCGTAGCATTTTTAAACTTCAGAAGAATTCCAGGAACAATGGAAGAGTTCCGAAGCATTTTCAAACGTCAGCAGAATTCCTTGAACAATGAAAGAGTTCGGAAGCATTTTTAAACATCAGCAGTATTCCGGGAACAATGGAACAGTTCCGAAGAATTTTTAAACGTCAGTGGAATTCCTTGAACAATGAAAGAGATCAGAAGCATTTTTAAACTTCAAGAGAATTCCGGGAACAATGGAAGAGTTCCGAAGCATTTTTAAATGTCAGCAGAATTCCGAGAACAATGGAAGAGTTCCGAAGCATTTTTAAACATCAGCAGAATTCTGGGAACAATGGAAGAGTTCCGAAGCATTTTTAAACTTTAGCGGAATTCCGAGAACAATGGATGAGTTCCGAAGCATTTTTAAACATCAGCAGAATTCCGGGAACAGTGGAAGAGTTCCGAAGCATTTTTAAACTTCAGAAGAATTCCAGGAACAATGGAAGAGTTCCAAAGCATTTTGAAACTTCAGAAGAATTCCAGGAACAATGGAAGAGTTCCGAAGCATTTTTAAACTTCAGCGGATTTCCGAGAACAATGGAAGTGTTCCGAAGTATTTTTAAACGCCAGCGGGATTCCGAGAACAATGGAGAGTTCCAAAGGATTTTTAAACGTCAGCGGAATTCCGAGAACAATGGAAGAGTTCAGAAGCATTTTTAAACTCCGGCGGATTTCCGAGAACAATGGAAGTGTTCAGAAGCATTTTTAAACTTCAGCGTAATTCTGAGAACAATGGAAGGGTTCAGAAGCATTTTTAAACTTCAGCAGAATTCCGAAAACAACGCAGGAGTTGCAATGCATTTTTAAACGTCAGCAGAATTCCGAGAAAAATGGAAGAGTTCCGAAGCATTTTTAAATGTCAGCAGAATTTCGAGAACAATGGAAGAGTTCCAAAGCATTTTTAATCTTCAGTGGAATTCTGAGAACAATGGAAGAGTTCCGTAGCATTTTTAAACTTCAGAAGAATTCCAGGAACAATGGAAGAGTTCCGAAGCATTTTCAAACGTCAGCAGAATTCCTTGAACAATGAAAGAGTTCGGAAGCATTTTTAAACGTCAGCAGTATTCCGGGAACAATGGAACAGTTCCGAAGAATTTTTAAACGTCAGTGGAATTCCTTGAACAATGAAAGAGATCAGAAGCATTTTTAAACTTCAAAAGAATTCCGGGAACAATGGAAGAGTTCCGAAGCATTTTTAAATGTCAGCAGAATTCCGAGAACAATGGAAGAGTACCGAAACATTTTTAAACATCAGCAGAATTCTGGGAACAATGGAAGAGTTCCGAAGCATTTTTAAACTTTAGCTGAATTCCGAGAACAATGGATGAGTTCCGAAGCATTTTTAAACATCAGCAGAATTCCGGGAACAATGGAAGAGTTCTGAAGCATTTTTAAATGTCAGCAGAATTCCGAGAACAATGGAAGAGTTCCGAAGCATTTTTAAACATCAGCAGAATTCTGGGAACAATGGAAGAGTTCCGAAGCATTTTTAAACTTCAGAAGAATTCCAGGAACAATGGAAGAGTTCCAAAGCATTTTTAAACTTCAGAAGAATTCCAGGAACAATGGAAGAGTTCCGAAGCATTTTTAAACTTCGGCGGATTTCCGAGAACAATGGAAGTGTTCCGAAGTATTTTTAAACTCCAGCGGGATTCCGAGAACAATGGAAGAGTTCCGAAGCATTTTTAAACGTCAGCAGAATTCCGAGAAAAATGGAAGAGTTCCGAAGCATTTTTAAATGTCAGCAGAATTTCGAGAACAATGGAAGAGTTCCGAAGCATTTTTAAACTTCAGTGGAATTCTGAGAACAATGGAAGAGTTCCGTAGCATTTTTAAACTTCAGAAGAATTCCAGGAACAATGGAAGAGTTCCGAAGCATTTTCAAACGTCAGCAGAATTCCTTGAACAATGAAAGAGTTCGGAAGCATTTTTAAACATCAGCAGTATTCCGGGAACAATGGAACAGTTCCGAAGAATTTTTAAACGTCAGTGGAATTCCTTGAACAATGAAAGAGATCAGAAGCATTTTTAAACTTCAAAAGAATTCCGGGAACAATGGAAGAGTTCCGAAGCATTTTTAAATGTCAGCAGAATCCTGAGAACAGTGGAAGAGTTCCGAAGCATTTTTAAACATCAGCAGAATTCTGGGAACAATGGAAGAGTTCCGAAGCATTTTTAAACTTTAGCGGAATTCCGAGAACAATGGATGAGTTCCGAAGCATTTTTAAACATCAGCAGAATTCCGGGAACAATGGAAGAGTTCCGAAGCATTTTTAAACTTCAGAAGAATTCCAGGAACAATGGAAGAGTTCCAAAGCATTTTGAAACTTCAGAAGAATTCCAGGAACAATGGAAGAGTTCCGAAGCATTTTTAAACTTCAGCGGATTTCCGAGAACAATGGAAGAGTTCCGAAGCATTTTTAAACTTCAGCGGAATTCCGAGAACAATGGATGAGTTTCGAAGCATTTTTAAACATCAGCAGAATTCCGGGAACAATGGAAGAGTTCCGAAGCATTTTTAAACTTCAGAAGAATTCCAGGAACAATGGAAGAGTTCCAAAGCATTTTTAAACTTCAGAAGAATTCCAGGAACAATGGAAGAGTTCCGAAGCATTTTTAAACTTCGGCGGATTTCCGAGAACAATGGAAGTGTTCCGAAGTATTTTTAAACTCCAGCGGGATTCCGAGAACAATGGAAGAGTTCCGAAGCATTTTTAAACGTCTGCAGACTTCCGAGAACAATGTAAGAATTCCGAAGCATTTTTAAACGTCAGCGGAATTCCAAGAACAATGGAAGAGTTCCGAAGAATTTTTAAATGTCAGCGAATTTCGAGAACCATGGAAGAGTTCTGAAGGATTTTTAAACATCAGCGGAATTCCGTGAACATTGGAAGAGTTCCGAAGCATTTTTAAACTTCAGTGGAATTCTGAGAACAATGGAAGAGTTATGTAGCATTTTTAAACTTCAGAAGAATTCCAGTAACAATGGAAGAGTTTCAAAGCAATTTTAAACTTCAGCAGAATTCCGAGAACAATGGAAGAGTTCTGAAGCATTTTTAAACATCAGCAGAATTTCCAGAATAATGGAAGAGTTCCGAAGCATTTTTAAACGTCTGCAGAATTCCGAGAACAATGGAAGAGTTCCGAAGGATTTTTAAATGTCAGCAGAATTCCCAGAACAATGGAGAGTTCCAAAGGATTTTTAAACGTCAGCGGAATTCCGAGAACAATGGAAGAGTTCAGAAGCATTTTTAAACTCCGGCGGATTTCCGAGAACAATGGAAGTGTTCAGAAGCATTTTTAAACTTCAGCGTAATTCTGAGAACAATGGAAGGGTTCAGAAGCATTTTTAAACTTCAGAAGAATTCCGAAAACAACGCAGGAGTTGCAATGCATTTTTAAACGTCAGCAGAATTCCGAGAAAAATGGAAGAGTTCCGAAGCATTTTTAAATGTCAGCAGAATTTCGAGAACAATGGAAGAGTTCCAAAGCATTTTTAAACTTCAGTGGAATTCTGAGAACAATGGAAGAGTTCCGTAGCATTTTTAAACTTCAGAAGAATTCCAGGAACAATGGAAGAGTTCCGAAGCATTTTCAAACGTCAGCAGAATTCCTTGAACAATGAAAGAGTTCGGAAGCATTTTTAAACGTCAGCAGTATTCCGGGAACAATGGAACAGTTCCGAAGAATTTTTAAACGTCAGTGGAATTCCTTGAACAATGAAAGAGATCAGAAGCATTTTTAAACTTCAAAAGAATTCCGGGAACAATGGAAGAGTTCCGAAGCATTTTTAAATGTCAGCAGAATTCCGAGAACAATGGAAGAGTACCGAAGCATTTTTAAACATCAGCAGAATTCTGGGAACAATGGAAGAGTTCCGAAGCATTTTTAAACTTTAGCGGAATTCCGAGAACAATGGATGAGTTCCGAAGCATTTTTAAACATCAGCAGAATTCCGGGAACAATGGAAGAGTTCTGAAGCATTTTTAAACTTCAGAAGAATTCCAGGAACAATGGAAGAGTTCCAAAGCATTTTTAAACTTCAGAAGAATTCCAGGAACAATGGAAGAGTTCCGAAGCATTTTTAAAGTTCGGCGGATTTCCGAGAACAATGGAAGTGTTCCGAAGTATTTTTAAACTCCAGCGGGATTCCGAGAACAATGGAAGAGTTCCGAAGCATTTTTAAACGTCTGCAGAATTCCGAGAACAATGGAAGAATTCCAAAGCATTTTTAAACGTCAGCGGAATTCCAAGAACAATGGAAGAGTTCCGAAGAATTTTTAAATGTCAGCGAATTTCGAGAACCATGGAAGAGTTCTGAAGGATTTTTAAACATCAGCGGAATTCCGTGAACATTGGAAGAGTTCCGAAGCATTTTTAAACTTCAGTGGAATTCTGAGAACAATGGAAGAGTTATGTAGCATTTTTAAACTTCAGAAGAATTCCAGTAACAATGGAAGAGTTTCAAAGCAATT
This sequence comes from Phyllobates terribilis, assembly GCF_046119375.1. Taxonomy (NCBI): domain Eukaryota; kingdom Metazoa; phylum Chordata; class Amphibia; order Anura; family Dendrobatidae; genus Phyllobates; species Phyllobates terribilis. The sequence goes on from NW_027362762.1 coordinate 554,570,791, forward strand.
TTAAACTTCAGCAGAATTCCGAGAACAATGGAAGAGTTCTGAAGCATTTTTAAACATCAGCAGAATTTCCAGAATAATGGAAGAGTTCCGAAGCATTTTTAAACGTCTGCAGAATTCCGAGAACAATGGAAGAGTTCCGAAGGATTTTTAAATGTCAGCAGAATTCCCAGAACAATGGAGAGTTCCAAAGGATTTTTAAACGTCAGCGGAATTCCGAGAACAATGGAAGAGTTCAGAAGCATTTTTAAACTCCGGCGGATTTCCGAGAACAATGGAAGTGTTCAGAAGCATTTTTAAACTTCAGCGTAATTCTGAGAACAATGGAAGGGTTCAGAAGCATTTTTAAACTTCAGCAGAATTCCGAGAACAACGCAGGAGTTGCAATGCATTTTTAAACGTCAGCAGAATTCCGAGAAAAATGGAAGAGTTCCGAAGCATTTTTAAATGTCAGCAGAATTTCGAGAACAATGGAAGAGTTCCAAAGCATTTTTAAACTTCAGTGGAATTCTGAGAACAATGGAAGAGTTCCGTAGCATTTTTAAACTTCAGAAGAATTCCAGGAACAATGGAAGAGTTCCGAAGCATTTTCAAACGTCAGCAGAATTCCTTGAACAATGAAAGAGTTCGGAAGCATTTTTAAACGTCAGCAGTATTCCGGGAACAATGGAACAGTTCCGAAGAATTTTTAAACGTCAGTGGAATTCCTTGAACAATGAAAGAGATCAGAAGCATTTTTAAACTTCAAAAGAATTCCGGGAACAATGGAAGAGTTCCGAAGCATTTTTAAATGTCAGCAGAATTCCGAGAACAATGGAAGAGTACCGAAACATTTTTAAACATCAGCAGAATTCTGGGAACAATGGAAGAGTTCCGAAGCATTTTTAAACTTTAGCTGAATTCCGAGAACAATGGATGAGTTCCGAAGCATTTTTAAACATCAGCAGAATTCCGGGAACAATGGAAGAGTTCTGAAGCATTTTTAAATGTCAGCAGAATTCCGAGAACAATGGAAGAGTTCCGAAGCATTTTTAAACATCAGCAGAATTCTGGGAACAATGGAAGAGTTCCGAAGCATTTTTAAACTTCAGAAGAATTCCAGGAACAATGGAAGAGTTCCAAAGCATTTTTAAACTTCAGAAGAATTCCAGGAACAATGGAAGAGTTCCGAAGCATTTTTAAACTTCGGCGGATTTCCGAGAACAATGGAAGTGTTCCGAAGTATTTTTAAACTCCAGCGGGATTCCGAGAACAATGGAAGAGTTCCGAAGCATTTTTAAACGTCAGCAGAATTCCGAGAAAAATGGAAGAGTTCCGAAGCATTTTTAAATGTCAGCAGAATTTCGAGAACAATGGAAGAGTTCCAAATCATTTTTAAACTTCAGTGGAATTCTGAGAACAATGGAAGAGTTCCGTAGCATTTTTAAACTTCAGAAGAATTCCAGGAACAATGGAAGAGTTCCGAAGCATTTTCAAACGTCAGCAGAATTCCTTGAACAATGAAAGAGTTCGGAAGCATTTTTAAACATCAGCAGTATTCCGGGAACAATGGAACAGTTCCGAAGAATTTTTAAACGTCAGTGGAATTCCTTGAACAATGAAAGAGATCAGAAGCATTTTTAAACTTCAAAAGAATTCCGGGAACAATGGAAGAGTTCCGAAGCATTTTTAAATGTCAGCAGAATCCTGAGAACAGTGGAAGAGTTCCGAAGCATTTTTAATCATCAGCAGAATTCTGGGAACAATGGAAGAGTTCCGAAGCATTTTTAAACTTTAGCGGAATTCCGAGAACAATGGATGAGTTCCGAAGCATTTTTAAACATCAGCAGAATTCCGGGAACAATGGAAGAGTTCCGAAGCATTTTTAAACTTCAGAAGAATTCCAGGAACAATGGAAGAGTTCCAAAGCATTTTGAAACTTCAGAAGAATTCCAGGAACAATGGAAGAGTTCCGAAGCATTTTTAAACTTCAGCGGATTTCCGAGAACAATGGAAGAGTTCCGAAGCATTTTTAAACTTCAGCGGAATTCCGAGAACAATGGATGAGTTTCGAAGCATTTTTAAACATCAGCAGAATTCCGGGAACAATGGAAGAGTTCCGAAGCATTTTTAAACTTCAAAAGAATTCCAGGAACAATGGAAGAGTTCCAAAGCATTTTTAAACTTCAGAAGAATTCCAGGAACAATGGAAGAGTTCCGAAGCATTTTTAAACTTCGGCGGATTTCCGAGAACAATGGAAGTGTTCCGAAGTATTTTTAAACTCCAGCGGGATTCCGAGAACAATGGAAGAGTTCCGAAGCATTTTTAAACGTCTGCAGAATTCCGAGAACAATGGAAGAATTCCAAAGCATTTTTAAACGTCAGCGGAATTCCAATAACAATGGAAGAGTTCCGAAGAATTTTTAAATGTCAGCGAATTTCGAGAACCATGGAAGAGTTCTGAAGGATTTTTAAACATCAGCGGAATTCCGTGAACATTGGAAGAGTTCCGAAGCATTTTTAAACTTCAGTGGAATTCTGAGAACAATGGAAGAGTTATGTAGCATTTTTAAACTTCAGAAGAATTCCAGTAACAATGGAAGAGTTTCAAAGCAATTTTAAACTTCAGCAGAATTCCGAGAACAATGGAAGAGTTCTGAAGCATTTTTAAACATCAGCAGAATTTCCAGAATAATGGAAGAGTTCCGAAGCATTTTTAAACGTCTGCAGAATTCCGAGAACAATGGAAGAGTTCCGAAGGATTTTTAAATGTCAGCAGAATTCCCAGAACAATGGAGAGTTCCAAAGGATTTTTAAACGTCAGCGGAATTCCGAGAACAATGGAAGAGTTCAGAAGCATTTTTAAACTCCGGCGGATTTCCGAGAACAATGGAAGTGTTCAGAAGCATTTTTAAACTTCAGCGTAATTCTGAGAACAATGGAAGGGTTCAGAAGCATTTTTAAACTTCAGCAGAATTCCGAAAACAACGCAGGAGTTGCAATGCATTTTTAAACGTCAGCAGAATTCCGAGAAAAATGGAAGAGTTCCGAAGCATTTTTAAATGTCAGCAGAATTTCGAGAACAATGGAAGAGTTCCAAAGCATTTTTAAACTTCAGTGGAATTCTGAGAACAATGGAAGAGTTCCGTAGCATTTTTAAACTTCAGAAGAATTCCAGGAACAATGGAAGAGTTCCGAAGCATTTTCAAACGTCAGCAGAATTCCTTGAACAATGAAAGAGTTCGGAAGCATTTTTAAACGTCAGCAGTATTCCGGGAACAATGGAACAGTTCCGAATAATTTTTAAACGTCAGTGGAATTCCTTGAACAATGAAAGAGATCAGAAGCATTTTTAAACTTCAAAAGAATTCCGGGAACAATGGAAGAGTTCCGAAGCATTTTTAAATGTCAGCAGAATTCCGAGAACAATGGAAGAGTACCGAAACATTTTTAAACATCAGCAGAATTCTGGGAACAATGGAAGAGTTCCGAAGCATTTTTAAACTTTAGCTGAATTCCGAGAACAATGGATGAGTTCCGAAGCATTTTTAAACATCAGCAGAATTCCGGGAACAATGGAAGAGTTCTGAAGCATTTTTAAATGTCAGCAGAATTCCGAGAACAATGGAAGAGTTCCGAAGCATTTTTAAACATCAGCAGAATTCTGGGAACAATGGAAGAGTTTTGAAGCATTTTTAAACTTCAGAAGAATTCCAGGAACAATGGAAGAGTTCCAAAGCATTTTTAAACTTCAGAAGAATTCCAGGAACAATGGAAGAGTTCCGAAGCATTTTTAAACTTCGGCGGATTTCCGAGAACAATGGAAGTGTTCCGAAGTATTTTTAAACTCCAGCGGGATTCCGAGAACAATGGAAGAGTTCCGAAGCATTTTTAAACGTCAGCAGAATTCCGAGAAAAATGGAAGAGTTCCGAAGCATTTTTAAATGTCAGCAGAATTTCGAGAACAATGGAAGAGTTCCGAAGCATTTTTAAACTTCAGTGGAATTCTGAGAACAATGGAAGAGTTCCGTAGCATTTTTAAACTTCAGAAGAATTCCAGGAACAATGGAAGAGTTCCGAAGCATTTTCAAACGTCAGCAGAATTCCTTGAACAATGAAAGAGTTCGGAAGCATTTTTAAACATCAGCAGAATTCCGGGAACAATGGAACAGTTCCGAAGAATTTTTAAACGTCAGTGGAATTCCTTGAACAATGAAAGAGATCAGAAGCATTTTTAAACTTCAAAAGAATTCCGGGAACAATGGAAGAGTTCCGAAGCATTTTTAAATGTCAGCAGAATCCCGAGAACAGTGGAAGAGTTGCGAAGCATTTTTAAACATCAGCAGAATTCTGGGAACAATGGAAGTGTTCCGAAGCATTTTTAAACTTTAGCGGAATTCCGAGAACAATGGATGAGTTCCGAAGCATTTTTAAACATCAGCAGAATTCCGGGAACAATGGAAGAGTTCCGAAGCATTTTTAAACTTCAGAAGAATTCCAGGAACAATGGAAGAGTTCCAAAGCATTTTTAAACTTCAGAAGAATTCCAGGAACAATGGAAGAGTTCCGAAGCATTTTCAAACGTCAGCAGAATTCCTTGAACAATGAAAGAGTTCGGAAGCATTTTTAAACATCAGCAGTATTCCGGGAACAATGGAACAGTTCCGAAGAATTTTTAAACGTCAGTGGAATTCCTTGAACAATGAAAGAGATCAGAAGCATTTTTAAACTTCAAAAGAATTCCGCGAACAATGGAAGAGTTCCGAAGCATTTTTAAATGTCAGCAGAATCCCGAGAACAGTGGAAGAGTTCCGAAGCATTTTTAAACATCAGCAGAATTCCGGGAACAATGGAAGAGTTCCGAAGCATTTTTAAACTTCAGAAGAATTCCAGGAACAATGGAAGAGTTCCAAAGCATTTTGAAACTTCAGAAGAATTCCAGGAACAATGGAAGAGTTCCGAAGCATTTTTAAACTTCGGCGGATTTCCGAGAACAATGGAAGTGTTCCGAAGTATTTTTAAACTCCAGCGGGATTCTGAGAACAATGGAAGAGTTCCGAAGCATTTTTAAACGTCTGCAGATTTCCGAGAACAATGTAAGAATTCCGAAGCATTTTTAAACGTCAGCGGAATTCCAAGAACAATGGAAGAGTTCCGAAGAATTTTTAAATGTCAGCGAATTTCGAGAACCATGGAAGAGTTCTGAAGGATTTTTAAACATCAGCGGAATTCCGTGAACATTGGAAGAGTTCCGAAGCATTTTTAAACTTCAGTGGAATTCTGAGAACAATGGAAGAGTTATGTAGCATTTTTAAACTTCAGAAGAATTCCAGTAACAATGGAAGAGTTTCAAAGCAATTTTAAACTTCAGCAGAATTCCGAGAACAATGGAAGAGTTCTGAAGCATTTTTAAACATCAGCAGAATTTCCAGAATAATGGAAGAGTTCCGAAGCATTTTTAAACGTCTGCAGAATTCCGAGAACAATGGAAGAGTTCCGAAGGATTTTTAAATGTCAGCAGAATTCCCAGAACAATGGAGAGTTCCAAAAGATTTTTAAACGTCAGCGGAATTCCGAGAACAATGGAAGAGTTCAGAAGCATTTTTAAACTCCGGCGGATTTCCGAGAACAATGGAAGTGTTCAGAAGCATTTTTAAACTTCAGCGTAATTCTGAGAACAATGGAAGGGTTCAGAAGCATTTTTAAACTTCAGCAGAATTCCCAAAACAACGCAGGAGTTGCAATGCATTTTTAAACGTCAGCAGAATTCCGAGAAAAATGGAAGAGTTCCGAAGCATTTTTAAATGTCAGCAGAATTTCGAGAACAATGGAAGAGTTCCAAAGCATTTTTAAACTTCAGTGGAATTCTGAGAACAATGGAAGAGTTCCGTAGCATTTTTAAACTTCAGAAGAATTCCAGGAACAATGGAAGAGTTCCGAAGCATTTTCAAACGTCAGCAGAATTCCTTGAACAATGAAAGAGTTCGGAAGCATTTTTAAACGTCAGCAGTATTCCGGGAACAATGGAACAGTTCCGAAGAATTTTTAAACGTCAGTGGAATTCCTTGAACAATGAAAGAGATCAGAAGCATTTTTAAACTTCATAAGAATTCCGGGAACAATGGAAGAGTTCCGAAGCATTTTTAAACTCCGGCGGATTTCCGAGAACAATGGAAGAGTTCCGAAGGATTTTTAAACTTCAGAAGAATTCCAGGAACAATGGAAGAGTTCCAAAGCATTTTGAAACTTCAGAAGAATTCCAGGAACAATGGAAGCGTTCCGAAGCATTTTTAAACTTTAGCGGAATTCCGAGAACAATGGATGAGTTCCGAAGCATTTTTAAACATCAGCAGAATTCCGGGAACAATGGAAGAGTTCTGAAGCATTTTTAAATGTCAGCAGAATTCCGAGAACAATGGAAGAGTTCCGAAGCATTTTTAAACATCAGCAGAATTCTGGGAACAATGGAAGAGTTCCGAAGCATTTTTAAACTTCAGCGGAATTCCGAGAACAATGGATGAGTTTCGAAGCATTTTTAAACATCAGCAGAATTCCGGGAACAATGGAAGAGTTCCGAAACATTTTTAAACTTCAGAAGAATTCCAGGAACAATGGAAGAGTTCCAAAGCATTTTTAAACTTCAACGAGTTCCAGGAACAATGGAAGAGTTCCAAAGCATTTTGAAACTTCAGAAGAATTCCAGGAACCATGGAAGAGTTCCGAAGCATTTTTAAACTTCAGCGGGTTTCCGAGAACAATGGAAGTGTTCCGAAGTATTTTTAAACGCCAGCAGGATTCCGAGAACAATGGAAGAGTTCCGAAGGATTTTTAAATGTCAGCAGAATTCCCAGAACAATGGAGAGTTCCAAAGGATTTTTAAACGTCAGCGGAATTCCGAGAACAATGGAAGAGTTCAGAAGCATTTTTAAACTCCGGCGGATTTCCGAGAACAATGGAAGTGTTCAGAAGCATTTTTAAACTTCAGCGTAATTCTGAGAACAATGGAAGGGTTCAGAAGCATTTTTAAACTTCAGCAGAATTCCGAAAACAACGCAGGAGTTGGAATGCATTTTTAAACGTCAGCAGAATTCCGAGAAAAATGGAAGAGTTCCGAAGCATTTTTAAATGTCAGCAGAATTTCGAGAACAATGGAAGAGTTCCAAAGCATTTTTAAACTTCAGTGGAATTCTGAGAACAATGGAAGAGTTCCGTAGCATTTTTAAACTTCAGAAGAATTCCAGGAACAATGGAAGAGATCCGAAGCATTTTCAAACGTCAGCAGAATTCCTTGAACAATGAAAGAGTTCGGAAGCATTTTTAAACGTCAGCAGTATTCCGGGAACAATGGAACAGTTCCGAAGAATTTTTAAACGTCAGTGGAATTCCTTGAACAATGAAAGAGATCAGAAGCATTTTTAAACTTCAAAAGAATTCCGGGAACAATGGAAGAGTTCCGAAGCATTTTTAAATGTCAGCAGAATTCCGAGAACAATGGAAGAGTACCGAAACATTTTTAAACATCAGCAGAATTCTTGGAACAATGGAAGAGTTCCGAAGCATTTTTAAACTTTAGCTGAATTCCGAGAACAATGGATGAGTTCCGAAGCATTTTTAAACATCAGCAGAATTCCGGGAACAATGGAAGAGTTCTGAAGCATTTTTAAATGTCAGCAGAATTCCGAGAACAATGGAAGAGTTCCGAAGCATTTTTAAACATCAGCAGAATTCTGGGAACAATGGAAGAGTTCCGAAGCATTTTTAAACTTCAGAAGAATTCCAGGAACACTGGAAGAGTTCCAAAGCATTTTTAAACTTCAGAAGAATTCCAGGAACAATTGAAGAGTTCCGAAGCAATTTTAAACTTCGGCGGATTTCCGAGAACAATGGAAGTGTTCCGAAGTATTTTTAAACTCCAGCGGGATTCCGAGAACAATGGAAGAGTTCCGAAGCATTTTTAAACGTCAGCAGAATTCCGAGAAAAATGGAAGAGTTCCGAAGCATTTTTAAACTTCAGAAGAATTCCAGGAACAATGGAAGAGTTCCAAAGCATTTTGAAACTTCAGAAGAATTCCAGGAACAATGGAAGAGTTCCGAAGCATTTTTAAACTTCAGCGGATTTCCGAGAACAATGGAAGTGTTCCGAAGTATTGTTAAACGCCAGCGGGATTCCGAGAACAATGGAAGAGTTCCGAAGCATTTTTAAACTTCAGCGGAATTCCGAGAACAATGGATGAGTTTCGAAGCATTTTTAAACATCAGCAGAATTCCGGGAACAATGGAAGAGTTCCAAAGCATTTTTAAACTTCAGAAGAATTCCAGGAACAATGGAAGAGTTCCAAAGCATTTTTAAACTTCAGAAGAATTCCAGGAACATTGGAAGAGTTCCGAAGCATTTTTAAACTTCGGCGGATTTCCGAGAACAATGGAAGTGTTCCGAAGTATTTTTAAACGTCTGCAGAATTCCGAGAACAATGGAAGAATTCCGAAGCATTTTTAAACGTCAGCGGAATTCCAAGAACAATGGAAGAGTTCCGAAGAATTTTTAAATGTCAGCGAATTTCGAGAACCATGGAAGAGTTCTGAAGGATTTTTAAACATCAGCGGAATTCCGTGAACATTGGAAGAGTTCCGAAGCATTTTTAAACTTCAGTGGAATTCTGAGAACAATGGAAGAGTTATGTAGCATTTTTAAACTTCAGAAGAATTCCAGGAACCATGGAAGAGTTCCGAAGCATTTTTAAACTTCAGCGGATTTCCGAGAACAATGGAAGTGTTCCGAAGTATTTTTAAACGCCAGCAGGATTCCGAGAACAATGGAAGAGTTCCGAAGGATTTTTAAATGTCAGCAGAATTCCCAGAACAATGGAGAGTTCCAAAGGATTTTTAAACGTCAGCGGAATTCCGAGAACAATGGAAGAGTTCAGAAGCATTTTTAAACTCCGGCGGATTTCCGAGAACAATGGAAGTGTTCAGAAGCATTTTTAAACTTCAGCGTAATTCTGAGAACAATGGAAGGGTTCAGAAGCATTTTTAAACTTCAGCAGAATTCCGAAAACAACGCAGGAGTTGGAATGCATTTTTAAACGTCAGCAGAATTCCGAGAAAAATGGAAGAGTTCCGAAGCATTTTTAAATGTCAGCAGAATTCCGAGAACAATGGAAGAGTACCGAAACATTTTTAAACATCAGCAGAATTCTGGGAACAATGGAAGAGTTCCGAAGCATTTTTAAACTTTAGCTGAATTCCGAGAACAATGGATGAGTTCCGAAGCATTTTTAAACATCAGCAGAATTCCGGGAACAATGGAAGAGTTCTGAAGCATTTTTAAATGTCAGCAGAATTCCGAGAACAATGGAAGAGTTCCGAAGCATTTTTAAACATCAGCAGAATTCTGGGAACAATGGAAGAGTTCCGAAGCATTTTTAAACTTCAGAAGAATTCCAGGAACAATGGAAGAGTTCCAAAGCATTTTTAAACTTCAGAAGAATTCCAGGAACAATTGAAGAGTTCCGAAGCAATTTTAAACTTCGGCGGATTTCCGAGAACAATGGAAGTGTTCCGAAGTATTTTTAAACTCCAGCGGGATTCCGAGAACAATGGAAGAGTTCCGAAGCATTTTTAAACGTCAGCAGAATTCCGAGAAAAATGGAAGAGTTCCAAAGCATTTTGAAACTTCAGAAGAATTCCAGGAACAATGGAAGAGTTCCGAAGCATTTTTAAACTTCAGCGGATTTCCGAGAACAATGGAAGTGTTCCGAAGTATTGTTAAACGCCAGCGGGATTCCGAGAACAATGGAAGAGTTCCGAAGCATTTTTAAACTTCAGCGGAATTCCGAGAACAATGGATGAGTTTCGAAGCATTTTTAAACATCAGCAGAATTCCGGGAACAATGGAAGAGTTCCAAAGCATTTTTAAACTTCAGAAGAATTCCAGGAACAATGGAAGAGTTCCAAAGCATTTTTAAACTTCAGAAGAATTCCAGGAACATTGGAAGAGTTCCGAAGCATTTTTAAACTTCGGCGGATTTCCGAGAACAATGGAAGTGTTCCGAAGTATTTTTAAACGTCTGCAGAATTCCGAGAACAATGGAAGAATTCCGAAGCATTTTTAAACGTCAGCGGAATTCCAAGAACAATGGAAGAGTTCCGAAGAATTTTTAAATGTCAGCGAATTTCGAGAACCATGGAAGAGTTCTGAAGGATTTTTAAACATCAGCGGAATTCCGTGAACATTGGAAGAGTTCCGAAGCATTTTTAAACTTCAGTGGAATTCTGAGAACAATGGAAGAGTTATGTAGCATTTTTAAACTTCAGAAGAATTCCAGTAACAATGGAAGAGTTTCAAAGCAATTTTAAACTTCAGCAGAATTCCGAGAACAATGGAAGAGTTCTGAAGCATTTTTAAACATCAGCAGAATTTCCAGAATAATGGAAGAGTTCCGAAGCATTTTTAAACGTCTGCAGAATTCCGAGAACAATGGAAGAGTTCCGAAGGATTTTTAAATGTCAGCAGAATTCCCAGAACAATGGAGAGTTCCAAAGGATTTTTAAACGTCAGCGGAATTCCGAGAACAATGGAAGAGTTCAGAAGCATTTTTAAACTCCGGCGGATTTCCGAGAACAATGGAAGTGTTCAGAAGCATTTTTAAACTTCAGCGTAATTCTGAGAACAATGGAAGGGTTCAGAAGCATTTTTAAACTTCAGCAGAATTCCGAAAACAACGCAGGAGTTGCAATGCATTTTTAAACGTCAGCAGAATTCCGAGAAAAATGGAAGAGTTCCGAAGCATTTTTAAATGTCAGCAGAATTTCGAGAACAATGGAAGAGTTCCAAAGCATTTTTAAACTTCAGTGGAATTCTGAGAACAATGGAAGAGTTATGTAGCATTTTTAAACTTCAGAAGAATTCCAGTAACAATGGAAGAGTTTCAAAGCAATTTTAAACTTCAGCAGAATTCCGAGAACAATGGAAGAGTTCTGAAGCATTTTTAAACATCAGCAGAATTTCCAGAATAATGGAAGAGTTCCGAAGCATTTTTAAACGTCTGCAGAATTCCGAGAACAATGGAAGAGTTCCGAAGGATTTTTAAATGTCAGCAGAATTCCCAGAACAATGGAGAGTTCCAAAGGATTTTTAAACGTCAGCGGAATTCCGAGAACAATGGAAGAGTTCAGAAGCATTTTTAAACTCCGGCGGATTTCCGAGAACAATGGAAGTGTTCAGAAGCATTTTTAAACTTCAGCGTAATTCTGAGAACAATGGAAGGGTTCAGAAGCATTTTTAAACTTCAGCAGAATTCCGAAAACAACGCAGGAGTTGCAATGCATTTTTAAACGTCAGCAGAATTCCGAGAAAAATGGAAGAGTTCCGAAGCATTTTTAAATGTCAGCAGAATTTCGAGAACAATGGAAGAGTTCCAAAGCATTTTTAAACTTCAGTGGAATTCTGAGAACAATGGAAGAGTTCCGTAGCATTTTTAAACTTCAGAAGAATTCCAGGAACAATGGAAGAGTTCCGAAGCATTTTCAAACGTCAGCAGAATTCCTTGAACAATGAAAGAGTTCGGAAGCATTTTTAAACGTCAGCAGTATTCCGGGAACAATGGAACAGTTCCGAAGAAATTTTAAACGTCAGTGGAATTCCTTGAACAATGAAAGAGATCAGAAGCATTTTTAAACTTCAAAAGAATTCCGGGAACAATGGAAGAGTTCCGAAGCATTTTTAAATGTCAGCAGAATTCCGAGAACAATGGAAGAGTTCCGAAGCATTTTTAAACATCAGCAGAATTCCGGGAACAATGGAAGAGTTCCGAAGCATTTTTAAACTTCAGAAGAATTCCAGGAACAATGGAAGAGTTCCAAAGCATTTTGAAACTTCAGAAGAATTCCAGGAACAATGGAAGAGTTCCGAAGCATTTTTAAACTTTAGCGGAATTCCGAGAACAATGGATGAGTTCCGAAGCATTTTTAAACATCAGCAGAATTCCGGGAACAATGGAAGAGTTCTGAAGCATTTTTAAATGTCAGCAGAATTCCGAGAACAATGGAAGAGTTCCGAAGCATTTTTAAACATCAGCAGAATTCTGGGAACAATGGAAGAGTTCCGAAGCATTTTTAAACTTCAGCGGAATTCCGAGAACAATGGATGAGTTTCGAAGCATTTTTAAACATCAGCAGAATTCCGGGAACAATGGAAGAGTTCCGAAGCATTTTTAAACTTCAGAAGAATTCCAGGAACAATGGAAGAGTTCCAAAGCATTTTTAAACTTCAACGAATTCCAGGAACAATGGAAGAGTTCCAAAGCATTTTGAAACTTCAGAAGAATTCCAGGAACAATGGAAGAGTTCCGAAGCATTTTTAAACTTCAGCGGATTTCCGAGAACAATGGAAGTGTTCCGAAGTATTTTTAAACGCCAGCAGGATTCCGAGAACAATGGAAGAGTTCCGAAGCATTTTTAAACTTCAGCGGAATTCCGAGAACAATGGATGAGTTTCGAAGCATTTTTAAACATCAGCAGAATTCCGGGAACAATGGAAGAGTTCCGAAGCATTTTTAAACTTCAGAAGAATTCCAGGAACAATGGAAGAGTTCCAAAGCATTTTTAAACTTCAGTGGAATTCTGAGAACAATGGAAGAGTTATGTAGCATTTTTAAACTTCAGAAGAATTCCAGTAACAATGGAAGAGTTTCAAAGCAATTTTAAACTTCAGCAGAATTCCGAGAACAATGGAAGAGTTCTGAAGCATTTTTAAACATCTGCAGAATTTCCAGAATAATGGAAGAGTTCCGAAGCATTTTTAAACGTCTGCAGAATTCCGAGAACAATGGAAGAGTTCCGAAGGATTTTTAAATGTCAGCAGAATTCCCAGAACAATGGAGAGTTCCAAAGGATTTTTAAACGTCAGCGGAATTCCTTGAACAATGAAAGAGATCAGAAGCATTTTTAAACTTCAAAAGAATTCCGGGAACAATGGAAGAGTTCCGAAGCATTTTTAAATGTCAGCAGAATTCCGAGAACAATGGAAGAGTACCGAAGCATTTTTAAACATCAGCAGAATTCTGGGAACAATGGAAGAGTTCCGAAGCATTTTTAAACTTTAGCGGAATTCCGAGAACAATGGATGAGTTCCGAAGCATTTTTAAACATCAGCAGAATTCCGGGAACAATGGAAGAGTTCTGAAGCATTTTTAAATGTCAGCAGAATTCTGAGAACAATGGAAGAGTTCCGAAGCATTTTTAAACATCAGCAGAATTCTGGGAACAATGGAAGAGTTCCAAAGCATTTTTAAACTTCAGCGGAATTCCGAGAACAATGGATTAGTTTCGAAGCATTTTTAAACATCAGCAGAATTCCGGGAACAATGGAAGAGTTCCGAAGCATTTTTAAACTTCAGAAGAATTCCAGGAACAATGGAAGAGTTCCAAAGCATTTTTAAACTTCAACGAATTCCAGGAACAATGGAAGCGTTCCAAAACATTTTGAAACTTCAGAAGAATTCCAGGAACAATGGAAGAGTTCCGAAGCATTTTTAAACTTCAGCGGATTTCCGAGAACAATGGAAGTGTTCCGAAGTATTTTTAAACGCCAGCGGGATTTCGAGAACAATGGAAGAGTTCCGAAGCATTTTTAAACTTCAGCGGAATTCCGAGAACAATGGATGAGTTTCGAAGCATTTTTAAACATCAGCAGAATTCCGGGAACAATGGAAGAGTTCCGAAGCATTTTTAAACTTCAGAAGAATTCCAGGAACAATGGAAGAGTTCCAAAGCATTTTTAAACTTCAGAAGAATTCCAGGAACAATGTAAGAGTTCCGAAGCATTTTTAAACTTCGGCGGATTTCCGAGAACAATGGAAGTGTTCCGAAGTATTTTTAAACTCCAGCGGGATTCCGAGAACAATGGAAGAGTTCCAAAGCATTTTTAAAGGTCTGCAGAATTCCGAGAACAATGGAAGAATTCCGAAGCATTTTTAAACGTCAGCGGAATTCCAAGAACAATGGAAGAGTTCGGAAGAATTTTTAAATGTCAGCGAATTTCGAGAACCATGGAAGAGTTCTGAAGGATTTTTAAACATCAGCGGAATTCCGTGAACATTGGAAGAGTTCCGAAGCATTTTTAAACTTCAGTGGAATTCTGAGAACAATGGAAGAGTTATGTAGCATTTTTAAACTTCAGAAGAATTCCAGTAACAATGGAAGAGTTTCAAAGCAATTTTAAACTTCAGCAGAATTCCGAGAACAATGGAAGAGTTCTGAAGCATTTTTAAACATCAGCAGAATTTCCAGAATAATGGAAGAGTTCCGAAGCATTTTTAAACGTCTGCAGAATTCCGAGAACAATGGAAGAGTTCCGAAGGATTTTTAAACTTCAGAAGAATTCCAGGAACAATGGAAGAGTTCCAAAGCATTTTGAAACTTCAGAAGAATTCCAGGAACAATGGAAGCGTTCCGAAGCATTTTTAAACTTTAGCGGAATTCCGAGAACAATGGATGAGTTCCGAAGCATTTTTAAACATCAGCAGAATTCCGGGAACAATGGAAGAGTTCTGAAGCATTTTTAAATGTCAGCAGAATTCCGAGAACAATGGAAGAGTTCCGAAGCATTTTTAAACATCAGCAGAATTCTGGGAACAATGGAAGAGTTCCGAAGCATTTTTAAACTTCAGCGGAATTCCGAGAACAATGGATGAGTTTCGAAGCATTTTTAAACATCAGCAGAATTCCGGGAACAATGGAAGAGTTCCGAAACATTTTTAAACTTCAGAAGAATTCCAGGAACAATGGAAGAGTTCCAAAGCATTTTTAAACTTCAACGAATTCCAGGAACAATGGAAGAGTTCCAAAGCATTTTGAAACTTCAGAAGAATTCCAGGAACCATGGAAGGGTTCCGAAGCATTTTTAAACTTCAGCGGATTTCCGAGAACAATGGAAGTGTTCCGAAGTATTTTTAAACGCCAGCAGGATTCCGAGAACAATGGAAGAGTTCCGAAGGATTTTTAAATGTCAGCAGAATTCCCAGAACAATGGAGAGTTCCAAAGGATTTTTAAACGTCAGCGGAATTCCGAGAACAATGGAAGAGTTCAGAAGCATTTTTAAACTTTAGCTGAATTCCGAGAACAATGGATGAGTTCCGAAGCATTTTTAAACATCAGCAGAATTCCGGGAACAATGGAAGAGTTCTGAAGCATTTTTAAATGTCAGCAGAATTCCGAGAACAATGGAAGAGTTCCGAAGCATTTTTAAACATCAGCAGAATTCTGGGAACAATGGAAGAGTTCCGAAGCATTTTTAAACTTCAGAAGAATTCCAGGAACAATGGAAGAGTTCCAAAGCATTTTTAAACTTCAGAAGAATTCCAGGAACAATGGAAGAGTTCCGAAGCAATTTTAAACTTCGGCGGATTTCCTAGAACAATGGAAGTGTTCCGAAGTATTTTTAAACTCCAGCGGGATTCCGAGAACAATGGAAGAGTTCCGAAGCATTTTTAAACGTCAGCAGAATTCCGAGAAAAATGGAAGAGTTCCGAAGCATTTTTAAACTTCAGAAGAATTCCAGGAACAATGGAAGAGTTCCAAAGCATTTTTAAACTTCAGAAGAATTCCAGGAACAATGGAAGAGTTCCAAAGCATTTTGAAACTTCAGAAGAATTCCAGGAACAATGGAAGAGTTCCGAAGCATTTTTAAACTTCAGCGGATTTCCGAGAACAATGGAAGAGTTCCGAAGCATTTTTAAACGTCAGCAGAATTCCGAGAAAAATGGAAGAGTTCCGAAGCATTTTTAAATGTCAGCAGAATTTCGAGAACAATGGAAGAGTTCCGAAGCATTTTTAAACTTCAGTGGAATTCTGAGAACAATGGAAGAGTTCCGTAGCATTTTTAAACTTCAGAAGAATTCCAGGAACAATGGAAGAGTTCCGAAGCATTTTCAAACGTCAGCAGAATTCCTTGAACAATGAAAGAGTTCGGAAGCATTTTTAAACATCAGCAGTATTCCGGGAACAATGGAACAGTTCCGAAGAATTTTTAAATGTCAGTGGAATTCCTTGAACAATGAAAGAGTTCGGAAGCATTTTGAAACTTCAGAAGAATTCCAGGAAAAATGGAAGAGTTCCGAAGCATTTTTAAACTTCAGCGGATTTCCGAGAACAATGGAAGTGTTCCGAAGTATTTTTAAACGCCAGCGGGATTCCGAGAACAATGGAAGAGTTCCGAAGCATTTTTAAACTTCAGCGGAATTCCGAGAACAATGGATGAGTTTCGAAGCATTTTTAAACATCAGCAGAATTCCGGGAACAATGGAAGAGGTCCAAAGCATTTTTAAACTTCAGAAGAATTCCAGGAACAATGGAAGAGTTCCAAAGCATTTTTAAACTTCAGAAGAATTCCAGGAACATTGGAAGAGTTCCGAAGCATTTTTAAACTTCGGCGGATTTCCGAGAACAATGGAAGTGTTCCGAAGTATTTTTAAACTCCAGCGGGATTCCGAGAACAATGGAAGAGTTCCGAAGCTTTTTTAAACGTCTGCAGAATTCCGAGAACAATGGAAGAATTCCGAAGCATTTTTAAACGTCAGCGGAATTCCAAGAACAATGGAAGAGTTCCGAAGAATTTTTAAATGTCAGCGAATTTCGAGAACCATGGAAGAGTTCTGAAGGATTTTTAAACATCAGCGGAATTCCGTGAACATTGGAAGAGTTCCGAAGCATTTTTAAACTTCAGTGGAATTCTGAGAACAATGAAAGAGTTATGTAGCATTTTTAAACTTCAGAAGAATTCCAGTAACAATGGAAGAGTTTCAAAGCAATTTTAAACTTCAGCAGAATTCCGAGAACAATGGAAGAGTTCTGAAGCATTTTTAAACATCAGCAGAATTTCCAGAATAATGGAAGAGTTCCGAAGCATTTTCAAACGTCAGCAGAATTCCTTGAACAATGAAAGAGTTCGGAAGCATTTTTAAACATCAGCAGTATTCCGGGAACAATGGAACAGTTCCGAAGAATTTTTAAACGTCAGTGGAATTCCTTGAACAATGAAAGAGATCAGAAGCATTTTTAAACTTCAAAAGAATTCCGGGAACAATGGAAGAGTTCCGAAGCATTTTTAAATGTCAGCAGAATTCCGAGAACAATGGAAGAGTTCCGAAGCATTTTTAAACATCAGCAGAATTCTGGGAACAATGGAAGAGTTCCGAAGCATTTTTAAACTTTAGCGGAATTCCGAGAACAATGGATGAGTTCCGAAGCATTTTCAAACATCAGCAGAATTCCGGGAACAGTGGAAGAGTTCCGAAGCATTTTGAAACTTCAGAAGAATTCCAGGAACAATGGAAGAGTTCCGAAGCATTTTTAAACTTCAGCGGATTTCCGAGAACAATGGAAGTGTTCCGAAGTATTTTTAAACGCCAGCGGGATTCCGAGAACAATGGAAGAGTTCCGAAGCATTTTTAAACTTCAGCGGAATTCCGAGTACAATGGATGAGTTTCGAAGCATTTTTAAACATCAGCAGAATTCCGGGAACAATGGAAGAGTTCCAAACATTTTTAAACTTCAGAAGAATTCCAGGAACAATGGAAGAGTTCCAAAGCATTTTTAAACTTCAGAGGAATTCCAGGAACAATGGAAGAGTTCCGAAGCATTTTTAAACTTCGGCGGATTTCCGAGAACAATGGAAGAGTTCCGAAGCATTTTTAAACGTCTGCAGAATTCCGAGAACAATGGAAGAATTCCGAAGCATTTTTAAACGTCAGCGGAATTCCAAGAACAATGGAAGAGTTCCGAGGAATTTTTAAATGTCAGCGAATTTCGAGAACCATGGAAGAGTTCTGAAGGATTTTTAAACATCAGCGGAATTCCGTGAACATTGGAAGAGTTCCGAAGCATTTTTAAACTTCAGTGGAATTCTGAGAACAATGGAAGAGTTATGTAGCATTTTTAAACTTCAGAAGAATTCCAGTAACAATGGAAGAGTTTCAAAGCAATTTTAAACTTCAGCAGAATTCCGAGAACAATGGAAGAGTTCTGAAGCATTTTTAAACATCAGCAGAATTTCCAGAATAATGGAAGAGTTCCGAAGCATTTTTAAACGTCTGCAGAATTCCGAGAACAATGGAAGAGTTCCGAAGGATTTTTAAATGTCAGCAGAATTCCCAGAACAATGGAGAGTTCCAAAGGATTTTTAAACGTCAGCGGAATTCCGAGAACAATTGAAGAGTTCAGAAGCATGTTTAAACTCCGGCGGATTTCCGAGAACAATGGAAGTGTTCAGAAGCATTTTTAAACTTCAGCGTAATTCTGAGAACAATGGAAGGGTTCAGAAGCATTTTTAAACTTCAGCAGAATTCCGAAAACAACGCAGGAGTTGCAATGCATTTTTAAACGTCAGCAGAATTCCGAGAAAAATGGAAGAGTTCCGAAGCATTTTTAAATGTCAGCAGAATTTCGAGAACAATGGAAGAGTTCCAAAGCATTTTTAAACTTCAGTGGAATTCTGAGAACAATGGAAGAGTTCCGTAGCATTTTTAAACTTCAGAAGAATTCCAGGAACAATGGAAGAGTTCCGAAGCATTTTCAAACGTCAGCAGAATTCCTTGAACAATGAAAGAGTTCGGAAGCATTTTTAAACGTCAGCAGTATTCCGGGAACAATGGAACAGTTCCGAAGAATTTTTAAACGTCAGTGGAATTCCTTGAACAATGAAAGAGATCAGAAGCATTTTTAAACTTCAAAAGAATTCCGGGAACAATGGAAGAGTTCCGAAGCATTTTTAAATGTCAGCAGAATTCCGAGAACAATGGAAGAGTTCCGAAGCATTTTTAAACATCAGCAGAATTCTGGGAACAATGGAAGAGTTCCGAAGCATTTTTAAACTTTAGCGGAATTCCGAGAACAATGGATGAGTTCCGAAGCATTTGTAAACATCAGCAGAATTCCGGGAACAGTGGAAGAGTTCCGAAGCATTTTTAAACTTCAGAAGAATTCCAGGAACAATGGAAGAGTTCCAAAGCATTTTGAAACTTCAGAAGAATTCCAGGAACAATGGAAGAGTTCTGAAGCATTTTTAAACATCAGCAGAATTTCCAGAATAATGGAAGAGTTCCGAAGCATTTTTAAACGTCTGCAGAATTCCGAGAACAATGGAAGAGTTCCGAAGGATTTTTAAATGTCAGCAGAATTCCCAGAACAATGGAGAGTTCTGAAGGATTTTTAAACGTCAGCGGAATTCTGAGAACAATGGAAGAGTTCAGAAGCATTTTTAAACTCCGGCAGATTTCCGAGAACAATGGAAGTGTTCAGAAGCATTTTTAAACTTCAGCGTAATTCTGAGAACAATGGAAGGGTTCAGAAGCATTTTTAAACTTCAGCAGAATTCCGAAAACAATGCAAGAGTTGCAATGCATTTTTAAACGTCAGCAGAATTCCTTGAACAATGAAAGAGTTCGGAAGCATTTTTAAACGTCAGCAGTATTCCGGGAACAATGGATCAGTTCCGAAGAATTTTTAAACATCAGTGGAATTCCTTGAACAATGAAAGAGATCAGAAGCATTTTTAAACTTCAAAAGAATTCCGGGAACAATGGAAGAGTTCCGAAGCATTTTTAAACTTCAGTGGAATTCTGAGAACAATGGAAGAGTTATGTAGCATTTTTAAACTTCAGAAGAATTCCAGGAACAATGGAAGAGTTCCGAAGCATTTTCAAACGTCAGCAGAATTCCTTGAACAATGAAAGAGTTCGGAAGCATTTTTAAACGTCAGCAGTATTCCGGGAACAATGGAACAGTTCCGAAGAATTTTTAAACGTCAGTGGAATTCCTTGAACAATGAAAGAGATCAGAAGCATTTTTAAACTTCAAAAGAATTCCGGGAACAATGGAAGAGTTCCGAAGCATTTTTAAATGTCAGCAGAATTCCGAGAACAATGGAAGAGTACCGAAACATTTTTAAACATCAGCAGAATTCTGGGAACAATGGAAGAGTTCCGAAGCATTTTTAAACTTTAGCTGAATTCCGAGAACAATGGATGAGTTCCGAAGCATTTTTAAACATCAGCAGAATTCCGGGAACAATGGAAGAGTTCTGAAGCATTTTTAAATGTCAGCAGAATTCCGAGAACAATGGAAGAGTTCCGAAGCATTTTTAAACATCAGCAGAATTTCCAGAATAATGGAAGAGTTCCGAAGCATTTTCAAACGTCAGCAGAATTCCTTGAACAATGAAAGAGTTCGGAAGCATTTTTAAACATCAGCAGTATTCCGGGAACAATGGAACAGTTCCGAAGAATTTTTAAACGTCAGTGGAATTCCTTGAACAATGAAAGAGATCAGAAGCATTTTTAAACTTCAAAAGAATTCCGGGAACAATGGAAGAGTTCCGAAGCATTTTTAAATGTCAGCAGAATTCCGAGAACAATGGAAGAGTTCCGAAGCATTTTTAAACATCAGCAGAATTCTGGGAACAATGGAAGAGTTCCGAAGCATTTTTAAACTTTAGCGGAATTCCGAGAACAATGGATGAGTTCCGAAGCATTTTTAAACATCAGCAGAATTCCGGGAACAGTGGAAGAGTTCCGAAGCATTTTGAAACTTCAGAAGAATTCCAGGAACAATGGAAGAGTTCCGAAGCATTTTTAAACTTCAGCGGATTTCCGAGAACAATGGAAGTGTTCCGAAGTATTTTTAAACGCCAGCGGGATTCCGAGAACAATGGAAGAGTTCCGAAGCATTTTTAAACTTCAGCGGAATTCCGAGTACAATGGATGAGTTTCGAAGCATTTTTAAACATCAGCAGAATTCCGGGAACAATGGAAGAGTTCCAAACATTTTTAAACTTCAGAAGAATTCCAGGAACAATGGAAGAGTTCCAAAGCATTTTTAAACTTCAGAGGAATTCCAGGAACAATGGAAGAGTTCCGAAGCATTTTTAAACTTCGGCGGATTTCCGAGAACAATGGAAGAGTTCCGAAGCATTTTTAAACGTCTGCAGAATTCCGAGAACAATGGAAGAATTCCGAAGCATTTTTAAACGTCAGCGGAATTCCAAGAACAATGGAAGAGTTCCGAGGAATTTTTAAATGTCAGCGAATTTCGAGAACCATGGAAGAGTTCTGAAGGATTTTTAAACATCAGCGGAATTCCGTGAACATTGGAAGAGTTCAGAAGCATTTTTAAACTTCAGTGGAATTCTGAGAACAATGGAAGAGTTATGTAGCATTTTTAAACTTCAGAAGAATTCCAGTAACAATGGAAGAGTTTCAAAGCAATTTTAAACTTCAGCAGAATTCCGAGAACAATGGAAGAGTTCTGAAGCATTTTTAAACATCAGCAGAATTTCCAGAATAATGGAAGAGTTCCGAAGCATTTTTAAACGTCTGCAGAATTCCGAGAACAATGGAAGAGTTCCGAAGGATTTTTAAATGTCAGCAGAATTCCCAGAACAATGGAGAGTTCCAAAGGATTTTTAAACGTCAGCGGAATTCCGAGAACAATTGAAGAGTTCAGAAGCATGTTTAAACTCCGGCGGATTTCCGAGAACAATGGAAGTGTTCAGAAGCATTTTTAAACTTCAGCGTAATTCTGAGAACAATGGAAGGGTTCAGAAGCATTTTTAAACTTCAGCAGAATTCCGAAAACAACGCAGGAGTTGCAATGCATTTTTAAACGTCAGCAGAATTCCGAGAAAAATGGAAGAGTTCCGAAGCATTTTTAAATGTCAGCAGAATTTCGAGAACAATGGAAGAGTTCCAAAGCATTTTTAAACTTCAGTGGAATTCTGAGAACAATGGAAGAGTTCCGTAGCATTTTTAAACTTCAGAAGAATTCCAGGAACAATGGAAGAGTTCCGAAGCATTTTCAAACGTCAGCAGAATTCCTTGAACAATGAAAGAGTTCGGAAGCATTTTTAAACGTCAGCAGTATTCCGGGAACAATGGATCAGTTCCGAAGAATTTTTAAACATCAGTGGAATTCCTTGAACAATGAAAGAGATCAGAAGCATTTTTAAACTTCAAAAGAATTCCGGGAACAATGGAAGAGTTCCGAAGCATTTTTAAACTTCAGTGGAATTCTGAGAACAATGGAAGAGTTATGTAGCATTTTTAAACTTCAGAAGAATTCCAGGAACAATGGAAGAGTTCCGAAGCATTTTCAAACGTCAGCAGAATTCCTTGAACAATGAAAGAGTTCGGAAGCATTTTTAAACGTCAGCAGTATTCCGGGAACAATGGAACAGTTCCGAAGAATTTTTAAACGTCAGTGGAATTCCTTGAACAATGAAAGAGATCAGAAGCATTTTTAAACTTCAAAAGAATTCCGGGAACAATGGAAGAGTTCCGAAGCATTTTTAAATGTCAGCAGAATTCCGAGAACAATGGAAGAGTACCGAAACATTTTTAAACATCAGCAGAATTCTGGGAACAATGGAAGAGTTCCGAAGCATTTTTAAACTTTAGCTGAATTCCGAGAACAATGGATGAGTTCCGAAGCATTTTTAAACATCAGCAGAATTCCGGGAACAATGGAAGAGTTCTGAAGCATTTTTAAATGTCAGCAGAATTCCGAGAACAATGGAAGAGTTCCGAAGCATTTTTAAACATCAGCAGAATTCTGGGAACAATGGAAGAGTTCCGAAGCATTTTTAAACTTCAGAAGAATTCCAGGAACAATGGAAGAGTTCCAAAGCATTTTTAAACTTCAGAAGAATTCCAGGAACAATGGAAGAGTTTCGAAGCATTTTTAAACTTCGGCGGATTTCCGAGAACAATGGAAGTGTTCCGAAGTATTTTTAAACTCCAGCGGGATTCCGAGAACAATGGAAGAGTTCCGAAGCATTTTTAAACGTCTGCAGAATTCCGAGAACATTGGAAGAATTCCGAAGCATTTTTAAACGTCAGCGGAATTCCAAGAACAATGGAAGAGTTCCGAAGAATTTTTAAATGTCAGCGAATTTCGAGAACCATGGAAGAGTTCTGAAGGATTTTTAAACATCAGCGGAATTCCGTGAACATTGGAAGAGTTCCGAAGCATTTTTAAACTTCAGTGGAATTCTGAGAACAATGGAAGAGTTATGTAGCATTTTTAAACTTCAGAAGAATTCCAGTAACAATGGAAGAGTTTCAAAGCAATTTTAAACTTCAGCAGAATTCCGAGAACAATGGAAGAGTTCTGAAGCATTTTTAAACATCAGCAGAATTTCCAGAATAATGGAAGAGTTCCGAAGCATTTTTAAACGTCTGCAGAATTCCGAGAACAATGGAAGAGTTCCGAAGGATTTTTAAATGTCAGCAGAATTCCCAGAACAATGGAGAGTTCCAAAGGATTTTTAAACGTCAGCGGAATTCCGAGAACAATTGAAGAGTTCAGAAGCATGTTTAAACTCCGGCGGATTTCCGAGAACAATGGAAGTGTTCAGAAGCATTTTTAAACTTCAGCGTAATTCTGAGAACAATGGAAGGGTTCAGAAGCATTTTTAAACTTCAGCAGAATTCCGAAAACAACGCAGGAGTTGCAATGCATTTTTAAACGTCAGCAGAATTCCGAGAAAAATGGAAGAGTTCCGAAGCATTTTTAAATGTCAGCAGAATTTCGAGAACAATGGAAGAGTTCCAAAGCATTTTTAAACTTCAGTGGAATTCTGAGAACAATGGAAGAGTTCCGTAGCATTTTTAAACTTCAGAAGAATTCCAGGAACAATGGAAGAGTTCCGAAGCATTTTCAAACGTCAGCAGAATTCCTTGAACAATGAAAGAGTTCGGAAGCATTTTTAAACGTCAGCAGTATTCCGGGAACAATGGAACAGTTCCGAAGAATTTTTAAACGTCAGTGGAATTCCTTGAACAATGAAAGAGATCAGAAGCATTTTTAAACTTCAAAAGAATTCCGGGAACAATGGAAGAGTTCCGAAGCATTTTTAAATGTCAGCAGAATTCCGAGAACAATGGAAGAGTTCCGAAGCATTTTTAAACATCAGCAGAATTCTGGGAACAATGGAAGAGTTCCGAAGCATTTTTAAACTTTAGCGGAATTCCGAGAACAATGGATGAGTTCCGAAGCATTTGTAAACATCAGCAGAATTCCGGGAACAGTGGAAGAGTTCCGAAGCATTTTTAAACTTCAGAAGAATTCCAGGAACAATGGAAGAGTTCCAAAGCATTTTGAAACTTCAGAAGAATTCCAGGAACAATGGAAGAGTTCTGAAGCATTTTTAAACATCAGCAGAATTTCCAGAATAATGGAAGAGTTCCGAAGCATTTTTAAACGTCTGCAGAATTCCGAGAACAATGGAAGAGTTCCGAAGGATTTTTAAATGTCAGCAGAATTCCCAGAACAATGGAGAGTTCTGAAGGATTTTTAAACGTCAGCGGAATTCTGAGAACAATGGAAGAGTTCAGAAGCATTTTTAAACTCCGGCAGATTTCCGAGAACAATGGAAGTGTTCAGAAGCATTTTTAAACTTCAGCGTAATTCTGAGAACAATGGAAGGGTTCAGAAGCATTTTTAAACTTCAGCAGAATTCCGAAAACAATGCAAGAGTTGCAATGCATTTTTAAACGTCAGCAGAATTCCTTGAACAATGAAAGAGTTCGGAAGCATTTTTAAACGTCAGCAGTATTCCGGGAACAATGGATCAGTTCCGAAGAATTTTTAAACATCAGTGGAATTCCTTGAACAATGAAAGAGATCAGAAGCATTTTTAAACTTCAAAAGAATTCCGGGAACAATGGAAGAGTTCCGAAGCATTTTTAAACTTCAGTGGAATTCTGAGAACAATGGAAGAGTTATGTAGCATTTTTAAACTTCAGAAGAATTCCAGGAACAATGGAAGAGTTCCGAAGCATTTTCAAACGTCAGCAGAATTCCTTGAACAATGAAAGAGTTCGGAAGCATTTTTAAACGTCAGCAGTATTCCGGGAACAATGGAACAGTTCCGAAGAATTTTTAAACGTCAGTGGAATTCCTTGAACAATGAAAGAGATCAGAAGCATTTTTAAACTTCAAAAGAATTCCGGGAACAATGGAAGAGTTCCGAAGCATTTTTAAATGTCAGCAGAATTCCGAGAACAATGGAAGAGTACCGAAACATTTTTAAACATCAGCAGAATTCTGGGAACAATGGAAGAGTTCCGAAGCATTTTTAAACTTTAGCTGAATTCCGAGAACAATGGATGAGTTCCGAAGCATTTTTAAACATCAGCAGAATTCCGGGAACAATGGAAGAGTTCTGAAGCATTTTTAAATGTCAGCAGAATTCCGAGAACAATGGAAGAGTTCCGAAGCATTTTTAAACATCAGCAGAATTCTGGGAACAATGGAAGAGTTCCGAAGCATTTTTAAACTTCAGAAGAATTCCAGGAACAATGGAAGAGTTCCAAAGCATTTTTAAACTTCAGAAGAATTCCAGGAACAATGGAAGAGTTTCGAAGCATTTTTAAACTTCGGCGGATTTCCGAGAACAATGGAAGTGTTCCGAAGTATTTTTAAACTCCAGCGGGATTCCGAGAACAATGGAAGAGTTCCGAAGCATTTTTAAACGTCTGCAGAATTCCGAGAACAATGGAAGAATTCCGAAGCATTTTTAAACGTCAGCGGAATTCCAAGAACAATGGAAGAGTTCCGAAGAATTTTTAAATGTCAGCGAATTTCGAGAACCATGGAAGAGTTCTGAAGGATTTTTAAACATCAGCGGAATTCCGTGAACATTGGAAGAGTTCCGAAGCATTTTTAAACTTCAGTGGAATTCTGAGAACAATGGAAGAGTTATGTAGCATTTTTAAACTTCAGAAGAATTCCAGTAACAATGGAAGAGTTTCAAAGCAATTTTAAACTTCAGCAGAATTCCGAGAACAATGGAAGAGTTCTGAAGCATTTTTAAACATCAGCAGAATTTCCAGAATAATGGAAGAGTTCCGAAGCATTTTTAAACGTCTGCAGAATTCCGAGAACAATGGAAGAGTTCCGAAGGATTTTTAAATGTCAGCAGAATTCCCAGAACAATGGAGAGTTCCAAAGGATTTTTAAACGTCAGCGGAATTCCGAGAACAATGGAAGAGTTCAGAAGCATTTTTAAACTCCGGCGGATTTCCGAGAACAATGGAAGTGTTCAGAAGCATTTTTAAACTTCAGCGTAATTCTGAGAACAATGGAAGGGTTCAGAAGCATTTTTAAACTTCAGCAGAATTCCGAAAACAACGCAGGAGTTGCAATGCATTTTTAAACGTCAGCAGAATTCCGAGAAAAATGGAAGAGTTCCGAAGCATTTTTAAATGTCAGCAGAATTTCGAGAACAATGGAAGAGTTCCAAAGCATTTTTAAACTTCAGTGGAATTCTGAGAACAATGGAAGAGTTCCGTAGCATTTTTAAACTTCAGAAGAATTCCAGGAACAATGGAAGAGTTCCGAAGCATTTTCAAACGTCAGCAGAATTCCTTGAACAATGAAAGAGTTCGGAAGCATTTTTAAACGTCAGCAGTATTCCGGGAACAATGGAACAGTTCCGAAGAATTTTTAAACGTCAGTGGAATTCCTTGAACAATGAAAGAGATCAGAAGCATTTTTAAACTTCAAAAGAATTCCGGGAACAATGGAAGAGTTCCGAAGCATTTTTAAATGTCAGCAGAATTCCGAGAACAATGGAAGAGTACCGAAGCATTTTTAAACATCAGCAGAATTCTGGGAACAATGGAAGAGTTCCGAAGCATTTTTAAACTTTAGCGGAATTCCGAGAACAATGGATGAGTTCCGAAGCATTTTTAAACATCAGCAGAATTCCGGGAACAATGGAAGATTTCTGAAGCATTTTTAAATGTCAGCAGAATTCCGAGAACAATGGAAGAGTTCCGAAGCATTTTTAAACATCAGCAGAATTCCGGGAACAATGGAAGAGTTCCGAAGCATTTTTAAACTTCAGAAGAATTTCAGGAACAATGGAAGAGTTCCAAAGCATTTTTAAACTTCAGAAGAATTCCAGGAACAATGGAAGAGTTCCAAAGCATTTTTAAACTTCAACGAATTCCAGGAACAATGGAAGAGTTCCAAAGCATTTTGAAACTTCAGAAGAATTCCAGGAACAATGGAAGAGTTCCGAAGCATTTTTAAACTTCAGCGGATTTCCGAGAACAATGGAAGTGTTCCGAAGTATTTTTAAACGCCAGCAGGATTCCGAGAACAATGGAAGAGTTCCGAAGCATTTTTAAACTTCAGCGGAATTCCGAGAACAATGGATGAGTTTCGAAGCATTTTTAAACATCAGCAGAATTCCGGGAACAATGGAAGAGTTCCGAAGCATTTTTAAACTTCAGAAGAATTCCAGGAACAATGGAAGAGTTCCAAAGCATTTTTAAACTTCAGTGGAATTCTGAGAACAATGGAAGAGTTATGTAGCATTTTTAAACTTCAGAAGAATTCCAGTAACAATGGAAGAGTTTCAAAGCAATTTTAAACTTCAGCAGAATTCCGAGAACAATGGAAGAGTTCTGAAGCATTTTTAAACATCAGCAGAATTTCCAGAATAATGGAAGAGTTCCGAAGCATTTTTAAACGTCTGCAGAATTCCGAGAACAATGGAAGAGTTCCGAAGGATTTTTAAATGTCAGCAGAATTCCCAGAACAATGGAGAGTTCCAAAGGATTTTTAAACGTCAGCGGAATTCCGAGAACAATGGAAGAGTTCAGAAGCATTTTTAAACTCCGGCGGATTTCCGAGAACAATGGAAGTGTTCAGAAGCATTTTTAAACTTCAGCGTAATTCTGAGAACAATGGAAGGGTTCAGAAGCATTTTTAAACGTCAGCAGAATTCCGAGAAAAATGGAAGAGTTCCGAAGCATTTTTAAATGTCAGCAGAATTTCGAGAACAATGGAAGAGTTCCAAAGCATTTTTAAACTTCAGTGGAATTCTGAGAACAATGGAAGAGTTCAGTAGCATTTTTAAACTTCAGAAGAATTCCAGGAACAATGGAAGAGTTCCGAAGCATTTTCAAACGTCAGCAGAATTCCTTGAACAATGAAAGAGTTCGGAAGCATTTTTAAACGTCAGCAGTATTCCGGGAACAATGGAACAGTTCCGAAGAATTTTTAAACGTCAGTGGAATTCCTTGAACAATGAAAGAGATCAGAAGCATTTTTAAACTTCAAAAGAATTCCGGGAACAATGGAAGAGTTCCAAAGCATTTTTAAATGTCAGCAGAATTCCGAGAACAATGGAAGAGTTCCGAAGCATTTTTAAACATCAGCAGAATTCTGGGAACAATGGAAGAGTTCCGAAGCATTTTTAAACTTCAGCGGAATTCCGAGAACAATGGATGAGTTTCGAAGCATTTTTAAACATCAGCAGAATTCCGGGAACAATGGAAGAGTTCCGAAGCATTTTTAAACTTCAGAAGAATTCCAGGAACAATGGAAGAGTTCCAAAGCATTTTTAAACTTCAGAAGAATTCCAGGAACAATGGAAGGGTTCCGAAGCATTTTTAAACTCCAGCGGGATTCCGAGAACAATAGAAGTGTTCCGAAGTATTTTTAAACTCCAGCGGGATTCCGAGAACAATGGAAGAGTTCCGAAGCTTTTTTAAACGTCTGCAGAATTCCGAGAACAATGGAAGAGTTCCGAAGAATTTTTAAATGTCAGCGAATTTCGAGAACCATGGAAGAGTTCTGAAGGATTTTTAAACATCAGCGGAATTCCGTGAACATTGGAAGAGTTCCGAAGCATTTTTAAACTTCAGTGGAATTCTGAGAACAATGGAAGAGTTATGTAGCATTTTTAAACTTCAGAAGAATTCCAGTAACAATGGAAGAGTTTCAAAGCAATTTTAAACTTCAGCAGAATTCCGAGAACAATGGAAGAGTTCTGAAGCATTATTAAACATCAGCAGAATTTCAAGAATAATGGAAGAGTTCCGAAGCATTTTTAAACATCTGCAGAATTCCGAGAACAATGGAAGAGTTCCAAAGGATGTTTAAATGTCAGCAGAATTCCCAGAACAATGGAAGAGTTCCGAAGGATTTTTAAACGTCAGCGGAATTCCGAGAACAATGGAAGAGTTCAGAAGCATTTTTAAACTCCGGCGGATTTCCGAGAACAATGGAAGTGTTCAGAAGCATTTTTAAACTTCAGCGTAATTCTGAGAACAATGGAAGAGATCAGAAGCATTTTTAAACTTCAAAAGAATTCCGGGAACAATGGAAGAGTTCCGAAGCATTTTTAAATGTCAGCAGAATTCCGAGAACAATGGAAGAGTTCCGAAGCATTTATAAACTTCAGCGGATTTCCGAGAACAATGGAAGTGTTCCGAAGTATTTTTAAACGTTTGCAGATTTCCGAGAACAATGGAAGAGTTCCGTAGCATTTTTAAACTTCAGAAGAATTCCAGGAACAATGGAAGAGTTCCGAAGCATTTTTAAACGTCAGCAGAATTCCTTGAACAATGAAAGAGTTCCGAAGCATTTTTAAACATCAGCATAATTCTGGGAACAATGGAAGAGTTCCGAAGCATTTTTAAACTTCAGCGGAATTCCGAGAACAATGGATGAGTTTCGAAGCATTTTTAAACATCAGCAGAAATCCGGGAACAATGGAAGAGTTCCGAAGCATTTTTAAACTTCAGAAGAATTCCAGAAACAATGGAAGAGTTCCGAAGCATTTTTAAACTTCGGCGGATTTCCGAGAACAATGGAAGTGTTCCGAAGTATTTTTAAACTCCAGCGGGATTCCGAGAACAATGGAAGAGTTCCGAAGCATTTTTAAACGTCTGCAGAATTCCGAGAACAATGGAAGAATTCCGAAGCATTTTTAAACTTCGGCGGATTTCCGAGAACAATGGAAGTGTTCCGAAGTATTTTTAAACTCCAGCGGGATTCCGAGAACAATGGAAGAATTCCGAAGGATTTTTAAACGTCAGCGGAATTCCGAGAACAATGGAAGAGTTCCGAAGAATTTTTAAATGTCAGCGAATTTCGAGAATCATGGAAGAGTTCTGAAGGATTTTTAAACATCTGCAGAATTGCGAGAACAATGGAAGAGTTCCGAAGCATTTTTAAACTTCAGTGGAATTCTGAGAACAATGGAAGAGTTCCGTAGCATTTTTAAACTTCACTATAATTCCAGGAACAATGGAAGAGTTCTGAAGCATTTTTAAACGTCAGCAGAATTCCTTGAGCAATGAAAGAGTTCGGAAGCATTTTTAAACGTCAGCAGAATTCCGGGAACAATGGAACAGTTCCAAATAATTTTTAAACGTCAGTGGAATTCCTTTAACAATGAAAGAGATCAGAAGCATTTTTAAACTTCAAAAGAATTCCGGGAACAATGGAAGAGTTCCGAAGAATTTTTAAATGTCAGCAGAATTTCGAGAACAATGGAAGAGTTCCGAAGCATTTTTAAACATCAGCAGAATTCTGGGAACAATGGAAGAGTTCCAAAGCATTTTTAAACTTTAGCGGAATTCCGAGAACAATGGATGAGTTCGGAAGCATTTTTAAACGTCAGCAGAATTCCGGGAACAATGGAACAGTTCCGAATAATTTTTAAACCTCAGTGGAATTCCTTGAACAATGAAAGAGATCAGAAGCATTTTTAAACTTCAAAAGAATTCCGGGAACAATGGAAGAGTTCCGAAGCATTTTTAAACTTCAGAAGAATTCCAGGAACAATGGAAGAGTTCCAAAGCATTTTTAAACTTCAGAAGAATTCCAGGAACAATGGAAGAGTTCCGGAGCATTTTTAAACTTCGGCGGATTTCCGAGAACAATGGAAGTGTTCCGAAGTAATTTTAAACGCCAGCGAAATTCCGAGAACAGTGGAAAAGTTCCGAAGCATTTTTAAACTTCAGCAGAATTCCGAGAACAATGGAAGAGTTCTGAAGCATTTTTAAACATCAGCAGAATTTCCAGAATAATGGAAGAGTTCCGAAGCATTTTTAAACGTCTGCAGAATTCCGAGAACAATGGAAGAGTTCCGAAGGATTTTTAAATGTCAGCAGAATTCCCAGAACAATGGAGAGTTCTGAAGGATTTTTAAACGTCAGCGGAATTCTGAGAACAATGGAAGAGTTCAGAAGCATTTTTAAACTCCGGCAGATTTCCGAGAACAATGGAAGTGTTCAGAAGCATTTTTAAACTTCAGCGTAATTCTGAGAACAATGGAAGGGTTCAGAAGCATTTTTAAACTTCAGCAGAATTCCGAAAACAATGCAAGAGTTGCAATGCATTTTTAAACGTCAGCAGAATTCCTTGAACAATGAAAGAGTTCGGAAGCATTTTTAAACGTCAGCAGTATTCCGGGAACAATGGATCAGTTCCGAAGAATTTTTAAACATCAGTGGAATTCCTTGAACAATGAAAGAGATCAGAAGCATTTTTAAACTTCAAAAGAATTCCGGGAACAATGGAAGAGTTCCGAAGCATTTTTAAACTTCAGTGGAATTCTGAGAACAATGGAAGAGTTATGTAGCATTTTTAAACTTCAGAAGAATTCCAGGAACAATGGAAGAGTTCCGAAGCATTTTCAAACGTCAGCAGAATTCCTTGAACAATGAAAGAGTTCGGAAGCATTTTTAAACGTCAGCAGTATTCCGGGAACAATGGAACAGTTCCGAAGAATTTTTAAACGTCAGTGGAATTCCTTGAACAATGAAAGAGATCAGAAGCATTTTTAAACTTCAAAAGAATTCCGGGAACAATGGAAGAGTTCCGAAGCATTTTTAAATGTCAGCAGAATTCCGAGAACAATGGAAGAGTACCGAAGCATTTTTAAACATCAGCAGAATTCTGGGAACAATGGAAGAGTTCCGAAGCATTTTTAAACTTTAGCTGAATTCCGAGAACAATGGATGAGTTCCGAAGCATTTTTAAACATCAGCAGAATTCCGGGAACAATGGAAGAGTTCTGAAGCATTTTTAAATGTCAGCAGAATTCCGAGAACAATGGAAGAGTTCCGAAGCATTTTTAAACATCAGCAGAATTCTGGGAACAATGGAAGAGTTCCGAAGCATTTTTAAACTTCAGAAGAATTCCAGGAACAATGGAAGAGTTCCAAAGCATTTTTAAACTTCAGAAGAATTCCAGGAACAATGGAAGAGTTTCGAAGCATTTTTAAACTTCGGCGGATTTCCGAGAACAATGGAAGTGTTCCGAAGTATTTTTAAACTCCAGCGGGATTCCGAGAACAATGGAAGAGTTCCGAAGCATTTTTAAACGTCTGCAGAATTCCGAGAACAATGGAAGAATTCCGAAGCATTTTTAAACGTCAGCGGAATTCCAAGAACAATGGAAGAGTTCCGAAGAATTTTTAAATGTCAGCGAATTTCGAGAACCATGGAAGAGTTCTGAAGGATTTTTAAACATCAGCGGAATTCCGTGAACATTGGAAGAGTTCCGAAGCATTTTTAAACTTCAGTGGAATTCTGAGAACAATGGAAGAGTTATGTAGCATTTTTAAACTTCAGAAGAATTCCAGTAACAATGGAAGAGTTTCAAAGCAATTTTAAACTTCAGCAGAATTCCGAGAACAATGGAAGAGTTCTGAAGCATTTTTAAACATCAGCAG
Organism: Phyllobates terribilis; assembly: GCF_046119375.1. Taxonomy (NCBI): domain Eukaryota; kingdom Metazoa; phylum Chordata; class Amphibia; order Anura; family Dendrobatidae; genus Phyllobates; species Phyllobates terribilis. Next base: position 554,603,304 of record NW_027362762.1, read on the forward strand.
AATTTCCAGAATAATGGAAGAGTTCCGAAGCATTTTTAAACGTCTGCAGAATTCCGAGAACAATGGAAGAGTTCCGAAGGATTTTTAAATGTCAGCAGAATTCCCAGAACAATGGAGAGTTCCAAAGGATTTTTAAACGTCAGCGGAATTCCGAGAACAATGGAAGAGTTCAGAAGCATTTTTAAACTCCGGCGGATTTCCGAGAACAATGGAAGTGTTCAGAAGCATTTTTAAACTTCAGCGTAATTCTGAGAACAATGGAAGGGTTCAGAAGCATTTTTAAACTTCAGCAGAATTCCGAAAACAACGCAGGAGTTGCAATGCATTTTTAAACGTCAGCAGAATTCCGAGAAAAATGGAAGAGTTCCGAAGCATTTTTAAATGTCAGCAGAATTTCGAGAACAATGGAAGAGTTCCAAAGCATTTTTAAACTTCAGTGGAATTCTGAGAACAATGGAAGAGTTCCGTAGCATTTTTAAACTTCAGAAGAATTCCAGGAACAATGGAAGAGTTCCGAAGCATTTTCAAACGTCAGCAGAATTCCTTGAACAATGAAAGAGTTCGGAAGCATTTTTAAACGTCAGCAGTATTCCGGGAACAATGGAACAGTTCCGAAGAATTTTTAAACGTCAGTGGAATTCCTTGAACAATGAAAGAGATCAGAAGCATTTTTAAACTTCAAAAGAATTCCGGGAACAATGGAAGAGTTCCGAAGCATTTTTAAATGTCAGCAGAATTCCGAGAACAATGGAAGAGTACCGAAGCATTTTTAAACATCAGCAGAATTCTGGGAACAATGGAAGAGTTCCGAAGCATTTTTAAACTTTAGCGGAATTCCGAGAACAATGGATGAGTTCCGAAGCATTTTTAAACATCAGCAGAATTCCGGGAACAATGGAAGATTTCTGAAGCATTTTTAAATGTCAGCAGAATTCCGAGAACAATGGAAGAGTTCCGAAGCATTTTTAAACATCAGCAGAATTCCGGGAACAATGGAAGAGTTCCGAAGCATTTTTAAACTTCAGAAGAATTCCAGGAACAATGGAAGAGTTCCAAAGCATTTTTAAACTTCAGAAGAATTCCAGGAACAATGGAAGAGTTCCAAAGCATTTTTAAACTTCAACGAATTCCAGGAACAATGGAAGAGTTCCAAAGCATTTTGAAACTTCAGAAGAATTCCAGGAACAATGGAAGAGTTCCGAAGCATTTTTAAACTTCAGCGGATTTCCGAGAACAATGGAAGTGTTCCGAAGTATTTTTAAACGCCAGCAGGATTCCGAGAACAATGGAAGAGTTCCGAAGCATTTTTAAACTTCAGCGGAATTCCGAGAACAATGGATGAGTTTCGAAGCATTTTTAAACATCAGCAGAATTCCGGGAACAATGGAAGAGTTCCGAAGCATTTTTAAACTTCAGAAGAATTCCAGGAACAATGGAAGAGTTCCAAAGCATTTTTAAACTTCAGTGGAATTCTGAGAACAATGGAAGAGTTATGTAGCATTTTTAAACTTCAGAAGAATTCCAGTAACAATGGAAGAGTTTCAAAGCAATTTTAAACTTCAGCAGAATTCCGAGAACAATGGAAGAGTTCTGAAGCATTTTTAAACATCAGCAGAATTTCCAGAATAATGGAAGAGTTCCGAAGCATTTTTAAACGTCTGCAGAATTCCGAGAACAATGGAAGAGTTCCGAAGGATTTTTAAATGTCAGCAGAATTCCCAGAACAATGGAGAGTTCCAAAGGATTTTTAAACGTCAGCGGAATTCCGAGAACAATGGAAGAGTTCAGAAGCATTTTTAAACTCCGGCGGATTTCCGAGAACAATGGAAGTGTTCAGAAGCATTTTTAAACTTCAGCGTAATTCTGAGAACAATGGAAGGGTTCAGAAGCATTTTTAAACGTCAGCAGAATTCCGAGAAAAATGGAAGAGTTCCGAAGCATTTTTAAATGTCAGCAGAATTTCGAGAACAATGGAAGAGTTCCAAAGCATTTTTAAACTTCAGTGGAATTCTGAGAACAATGGAAGAGTTCAGTAGCATTTTTAAACTTCAGAAGAATTCCAGGAACAATGGAAGAGTTCCGAAGCATTTTCAAACGTCAGCAGAATTCCTTGAACAATGAAAGAGTTCGGAAGCATTTTTAAACGTCAGCAGTATTCCGGGAACAATGGAACAGTTCCGAAGAATTTTTAAACGTCAGTGGAATTCCTTGAACAATGAAAGAGATCAGAAGCATTTTTAAACTTCAAAAGAATTCCGGGAACAATGGAAGAGTTCCGAAGCATTTTTAAATGTCAGCAGAATTCCGAGAACAATGGAAGAGTTCCGAAGCATTTTTAAACATCAGCAGAATTCTGGGAACAATGGAAGAGTTCCGAAGCATTTTTAAACTTCAGCGGAATTCCGAGAACAATGGATGAGTTTCGAAGCATTTTTAAACATCAGCAGAATTCCGGGAACAATGGAAGAGTTCCGAAGCATTTTTAAACTTCAGAAGAATTCCAGGAACAATGGAAGAGTTCCAAAGCATTTTTAAACTTCAGAAGAATTCCAGGAACAATGGAAGGGTTCCGAAGCATTTTTAAACTCCAGCGGGATTCCGAGAACAATAGAAGTGTTCCGAAGTATTTTTAAACTCCAGCGGGATTCCGAGAACAATGGAAGAGTTCCGAAGCATTTTTAAACGTCTGCAGAATTCCGAGAACAATGGAAGAGTTCCGAAGAATTTTTAAATGTCAGCGAATTTCGAGAACCATGGAAGAGTTCTGAAGGATTTTTAAACATCAGCGGAATTCCGTGAACATTGGAAGAGTTCCGAAGCATTTTTAAACTTCAGTGGAATTCTGAGAACAATGGAAGAGTTATGTAGCATTTTTAAACTTCAGAAGAATTCCAGTAACAATGGAAGAGTTTCAAAGCAATTTTAAACTTCAGCAGAATTCCGAGAACAATGGAAGAGTTCTGAAGCATTATTAAACATCAGCAGAATTTCAAGAATAATGGAAGAGTTCCGAAGCATTTTTAAACATCTGCAGAATTCCGAGAACAATGGAAGAGTTCCAAAGGATGTTTAAATGTCAGCAGAATTCCCAGAACAATGGAAGAGTTCCGAAGGATTTTTAAACGTCAGCGGAATTCCGAGAACAATGGAAGAGTTCAGAAGCATTTTTAAACTCCGGCGGATTTCCGAGAACAATGGAAGTGTTCAGAAGCATTTTTAAACTTCAGCGTAATTCTGAGAACAATGGAAGAGATCAGAAGCATTTTTAAACTTCAAAAGAATTCCGGGAACAATGGAAGAGTTCCGAAGCATTTTTAAATGTCAGCAGAATTCCGAGAACAATGGAAGAGTTCCGAAGCATTTATAAACTTCAGCGGATTTCCGAGAACAATGGAAGTGTTCCGAAGTATTTTTAAACGTTTGCAGATTTCCGAGAACAATGGAAGAGTTCCGTAGCATTTTTAAACTTCAGAAGAATTCCAGGAACAATGGAAGAGTTCCGAAGCATTTTTAAACGTCAGCAGAATTCCTTGAACAATGAAAGAGTTCCGAAGCATTTTTAAACATCAGCATAATTCTGGGAACAATGGAAGAGTTCCGAAGCATTTTTAAACTTCAGCGGAATTCCGAGAACAATGGATGAGTTTCGAAGCATTTTTAAACATCAGCAGAAATCCGGGAACAATGGAAGAGTTCCGAAGCATTTTTAAACTTCAGAAGAATTCCAGAAACAATGGAAGAGTTCCGAAGCATTTTTAAACTTCGGCGGATTTCCGAGAACAATGGAAGTGTTCCGAAGTATTTTTAAACTCCAGCGGGATTCCGAGAACAATGGAAGAGTTCCGAAGCATTTTTAAACGTCTGCAGAATTCCGAGAACAATGGAAGAATTCCGAAGCATTTTTAAACTTCGGCGGATTTCCGAGAACAATGGAAGTGTTCCGAAGTATTTTTAAACTCCAGCGGGATTCCGAGAACAATGGAAGAATTCCGAAGGATTTTTAAACGTCAGCGGAATTCCGAGAACAATGGAAGAGTTCCGAAGAATTTTTAAATGTCAGCGAATTTCGAGAATCATGGAAGAGTTCTGAAGGATTTTTAAACATCTGCAGAATTGCGAGAACAATGGAAGAGTTCCGAAGCATTTTTAAACTTCAGTGGAATTCTGAGAACAATGGAAGAGTTCCGTAGCATTTTTAAACTTCACTATAATTCCAGGAACAATGGAAGAGTTCTGAAGCATTTTTAAACGTCAGCAGAATTCCTTGAGCAATGAAAGAGTTCGGAAGCATTTTTAAACGTCAGCAGAATTCCGGGAACAATGGAACAGTTCCAAATAATTTTTAAACGTCAGTGGAATTCCTTTAACAATGAAAGAGATCAGAAGCATTTTTAAACTTCAAAAGAATTCCGGGAACAATGGAAGAGTTCCGAAGAATTTTTAAATGTCAGCAGAATTTCGAGAACAATGGAAGAGTTCCGAAGCATTTTTAAACATCAGCAGAATTCTGGGAACAATGGAAGAGTTCCAAAGCATTTTTAAACTTTAGCGGAATTCCGAGAACAATGGATGAGTTCGGAAGCATTTTTAAACGTCAGCAGAATTCCGGGAACAATGGAACAGTTCCGAATAATTTTTAAACCTCAGTGGAATTCCTTGAACAATGAAAGAGATCAGAAGCATTTTTAAACTTCAAAAGAATTCCGGGAACAATGGAAGAGTTCCGAAGCATTTTTAAACTTCAGAAGAATTCCAGGAACAATGGAAGAGTTCCAAAGCATTTTTAAACTTCAGAAGAATTCCAGGAACAATGGAAGAGTTCCGGAGCATTTTTAAACTTCGGCGGATTTCCGAGAACAATGGAAGTGTTCCGAAGTAATTTTAAACGCCAGCGAAATTCCGAGAACAGTGGAAAAGTTCCGAAGCATTTTTAAACTTCAGCAGAATTCCGAGAACAATGGAAGAGTTCTGAAGCATTTTTAAACATCAGCAGAATTTCCAGAATAATGGAAGAGTTCCGAAGCATTTTTAAACGTCTGCAGAATTCCGAGAACAATGGAAGAGTTCCGAAGGATTTTTAAATGTCAGCAGAATTCCCAGAACAATGGAGAGTTCTGAAGGATTTTTAAACGTCAGCGGAATTCTGAGAACAATGGAAGAGTTCAGAAGCATTTTTAAACTCCGGCAGATTTCCGAGAACAATGGAAGTGTTCAGAAGCATTTTTAAACTTCAGCGTAATTCTGAGAACAATGGAAGGGTTCAGAAGCATTTTTAAACTTCAGCAGAATTCCGAAAACAATGCAAGAGTTGCAATGCATTTTTAAACGTCAGCAGAATTCCTTGAACAATGAAAGAGTTCGGAAGCATTTTTAAACGTCAGCAGTATTCCGGGAACAATGGATCAGTTCCGAAGAATTTTTAAACATCAGTGGAATTCCTTGAACAATGAAAGAGATCAGAAGCATTTTTAAACTTCAAAAGAATTCCGGGAACAATGGAAGAGTTCCGAAGCATTTTTAAACTTCAGTGGAATTCTGAGAACAATGGAAGAGTTATGTAGCATTTTTAAACTTCAGAAGAATTCCAGGAACAATGGAAGAGTTCCGAAGCATTTTCAAACGTCAGCAGAATTCCTTGAACAATGAAAGAGTTCGGAAGCATTTTTAAACGTCAGCAGTATTCCGGGAACAATGGAACAGTTCCGAAGAATTTTTAAACGTCAGTGGAATTCCTTGAACAATGAAAGAGATCAGAAGCATTTTTAAACTTCAAAAGAATTCCGGGAACAATGGAAGAGTTCCGAAGCATTTTTAAATGTCAGCAGAATTCCGAGAACAATGGAAGAGTACCGAAACATTTTTAAACATCAGCAGAATTCTGGGAACAATGGAAGAGTTCCGAAGCATTTTTAAACTTTAGCTGAATTCCGAGAACAATGGATGAGTTCCGAAGCATTTTTAAACATCAGCAGAATTCCGGGAACAATGGAAGAGTTCTGAAGCATTTTTAAATGTCAGCAGAATTCCGAGAACAATGGAAGAGTTCCGAAGCATTTTTAAACATCAGCAGAATTCTGGGAACAATGGAAGAGTTCCGAAGCATTTTTAAACTTCAGAAGAATTCCAGGAACAATGGAAGAGTTCCAAAGCATTTTTAAACTTCAGAAGAATTCCAGGAACAATGGAAGAGTTTCGAAGCATTTTTAAACTTCGGCGGATTTCCGAGAACAATGGAAGTGTTCCGAAGTATTTTTAAACTCCAGCGGGATTCCGAGAACAATGGAAGAGTTCCGAAGCATTTTTAAACGTCTGCAGAATTCCGAGAACAATGGAAGAATTCCGAAGCATTTTTAAACGTCAGCGGAATTCCAAGAACAATGGAAGAGTTCCGAAGAATTTTTAAATGTCAGCGAATTTCGAGAACCATGGAAGAGTTCTGAAGGATTTTTAAACATCAGCGGAATTCCGTGAACATTGGAAGAGTTCCGAAGCATTTTTAAACTTCAGTGGAATTCTGAGAACAATGGAAGAGTTATGTAGCATTTTTAAACTTCAGAAGAATTCCAGTAACAATGGAAGAGTTTCAAAGCAATTTTAAACTTCAGCAGAATTCCGAGAACAATGGAAGAGTTCTGAAGCATTTTTAAACATCAGCAGAATTTCCAGAATAATGGAAGAGTTCCGAAGCATTTTTAAACGTCTGCAGAATTCCGAGAACAATGGAAGAGTTCCGAAGGATTTTTAAATGTCAGCAGAATTCCCAGAACAATGGAGAGTTCCAAAGGATTTTTAAACGTCAGCGGAATTCCGAGAACAATGGAAGAGTTCAGAAGCATTTTTAAACTCCGGCGGATTTCCGAGAACAATGGAAGTGTTCAGAAGCATTTTTAAACTTCAGCGTAATTCTGAGAACAATGGAAGGGTTCAGAAGCATTTTTAAACTTCAGCAGAATTCCGAAAACAACGCAGGAGTTGCAATGCATTTTTAAACGTCAGCAGAATTCCGAGAAAAATGGAAGAGTTCCGAAGCATTTTTAAATGTCAGCAGAATTTCGAGAACAATGGAAGAGTTCCAAAGCATTTTTAAACTTCAGTGGAATTCTGAGAACAATGGAAGAGTTCCGTAGCATTTTTAAACTTCAGAAGAATTCCAGGAACAATGGAAGAGTTCCGAAGCATTTTCAAACGTCAGCAGAATTCCTTGAACAATGAAAGAGTTCGGAAGCATTTTTAAACGTCAGCAGTATTCCGGGAACAATGGAACAGTTCCGAAGAATTTTTAAACGTCAGTGGAATTCCTTGAACAATGAAAGAGATCAGAAGCATTTTTAAACTTCAAAAGAATTCCGGGAACAATGGAAGAGTTCCGAAGCATTTTTAAATGTCAGCAGAATTCCGAGAACAATGGAAGAGTACCGAAGCATTTTTAAACATCAGCAGAATTCTGGGAACAATGGAAGAGTTCCGAAGCATTTTTAAACTTTAGCGGAATTCCGAGAACAATGGATGAGTTCCGAAGCATTTTTAAACATCAGCAGAATTCCGGGAACAATGGAAGATTTCTGAAGCATTTTTAAATGTCAGCAGAATTCCGAGAACAATGGAAGAGTTCCGAAGCATTTTTAAACATCAGCAGAATTCCGGGAACAATGGAAGAGTTCCGAAGCATTTTTAAACTTCAGAAGAATTCCAGGAACAATGGAAGAGTTCCAAAGCATTTTGAAACTTCAGAAGAATTCCAGGAACAATGGAAGAGTTCCGAAGCATTTTTAAACTTTAGCGGAATTCCGAGAACAATGGATGAGTTCCGAAGCATTTTTAAACATCAGCAGAATTCCGGGAACAATGGAAGAGTTCTGAAGCATTTTTAAATGTCAGCAGAATTCCGAGAACAATGGAAGAGTTCCGAAGCATTTTTAAACATCAGCAGAATTCTGGGAACAATGGAAGAGTTCCGAAGCATTTTTAAACTTCAGCGGAATTCCGAGAACAATGGATGAGTTTCGAAGCATTTTTAAACATCAGCAGAATTCCGGGAACAATGGAAGAGTTCCGAAGCATTTTTAAACTTCAGAAGAATTCCAGGAACAATGGAAGAGTTCCAAAGCATTTTTAAACTTCAACGAATTCCAGGAACAATGGAAGAGTTCCAAAGCATTTTGAAACTTCAGAAGAATTCCAGGAACAATGGAAGAGTTCCGAAGCATTTTTAAACTTCAGCGGATTTCCGAGAACAATGGAAGTGTTCCGAAGTATTTTTAAACGCCAGCAGGATTCCGAGAACAATGGAAGAGTTCCGAAGCATTTTTAAACTTCAGCGGAATTCCGAGAACAATGGATGAGTTTCGAAGCATTTTTAAACATCAGCAGAATTCCGGGAACAATGGAAGAGTTCCGAAGCATTTTTAAACTTCAGAAGAATTCCAGGAACAATGGAAGAGTTCCAAAGCATTTTTAAACTTCAGTGGAATTCTGAGAACAATGGAAGAGTTATGTAGCATTTTTAAACTTCAGAAGAATTCCAGTAACAATGGAAGAGTTTCAAAGCAATTTTAAACTTCAGCAGAATTCCGAGAACAATGGAAGAGTTCTGAAGCATTTTTAAACATCAGCAGAATTTCCAGAATAATGGAAGAGTTCCGAAGCATTTTTAAACGTCTGCAGAATTCCGAGAACAATGGAAGAGTTCCGAAGGATTTTTAAATGTCAGCAGAATTCCCAGAACAATGGAGAGTTCCAAAGGATTTTTAAACGTCAGCGGAATTCCGAGAACAATGGAAGAGTTCAGAAGCATTTTTAAACTCCGGCGGATTTCCGAGAACAATGGAAGTGTTCAGAAGCATTTTTAAACTTCAGCGTAATTCTGAGAACAATGGAAGGGTTCAGAAGCATTTTTAAACGTCAGCAGAATTCCGAGAAAAATGGAAGAGTTCCGAAGCATTTTTAAATGTCAGCAGAATTTCGAGAACAATGGAAGAGTTCCAAAGCATTTTTAAACTTCAGTGGAATTCTGAGAACAATGGAAGAGTTCAGTAGCATTTTTAAACTTCAGAAGAATTCCAGGAACAATGGAAGAGTTCCGAAGCATTTTCAAACGTCAGCAGAATTCCTTGAACAATGAAAGAGTTCGGAAGCATTTTTAAACGTCAGCAGTATTCCGGGAACAATGGAACAGTTCCGAAGAATTTTTAAACGTCAGTGGAATTCCTTGAACAATGAAAGAGATCAGAAGCATTTTTAAACTTCAAAAGAATTCCGGGAACAATGGAAGAGTTCCGAAGCATTTTTAAATGTCAGCAGAATTCCGAGAACAATGGAAGAGTTCCGAAGCATTTTTAAACATCAGCAGAATTCTGGGAACAATGGAAGAGTTCCGAAGCATTTTTAAACTTCAGCGGAATTCCGAGAACAATGGATGAGTTTCGAAGCATTTTTAAACATCAGCAGAATTCCGGGAACAATGGAAGAGTTCCGAAGCATTTTTAAACTTCAGAAGAATTCCAGGAACAATGGAAGAGTTCCAAAGCATTTTTAAACTTCAGAAGAATTCCAGGAACAATGGAAGGGTTCCGAAGCATTTTTAAACTCCAGCGGGATTCCGAGAACAATAGAAGTGTTCCGAAGTATTTTTAAACTCCAGCGGGATTCCGAGAACAATGGAAGAGTTCCGAAGCATTTTTAAACGTCTGCAGAATTCCGAGAACAATGGAAGAGTTCCGAAGAATTTTTAAATGTCAGCGAATTTCGAGAACCATGGAAGAGTTCTGAAGGATTTTTAAACATCAGCGGAATTCCGTGAACATTGGAAGAGTTCCGAAGCATTTTTAAACTTCAGTGGAATTCTGAGAACAATGGAAGAGTTATGTAGCATTTTTAAACTTCAGAAGAATTCCAGTAACAATGGAAGAGTTTCAAAGCAATTTTAAACTTCAGCAGAATTCCGAGAACAATGGAAGAGTTCTGAAGCATTATTAAACATCAGCAGAATTTCAAGAATAATGGAAGAGTTCCGAAGCATTTTTAAACATCTGCAGAATTCCGAGAACAATGGAAGAGTTCCAAAGGATGTTTAAATGTCAGCAGAATTCCCAGAACAATGGAAGAGTTCCGAAGGATTTTTAAACGTCAGCGGAATTCCGAGAACAATGGAAGAGTTCAGAAGCATTTTTAAACTCCGGCGGATTTCCGAGAACAATGGAAGTGTTCAGAAGCATTTTTAAACTTCAGCGTAATTCTGAGAACAATGGAAGAGATCAGAAGCATTTTTAAACTTCAAAAGAATTCCGGGAACAATGGAAGAGTTCCGAAGCATTTTTAAATGTCAGCAGAATTCCGAGAACAATGGAAGAGTTCCGAAGCATTTTTAAACTTTAGCGGAATTCCGAGAACAATGGATGAGTTCCGAAGCATTTAAAAACATCAGCAGAATTCCAGGAACAATGGAAGAGTTCCGAAGCATTTTTAAACTTCAGAAGAATTCCAGGAACAATGGAAGAGTTCCAAAGCATTTTGAAACTTCAGAAGAATTCCAGGAACAATGGAAGAGTTCCGAAGCATTTATAAACTTCAGCGGATTTCCGAGAACAATGGAAGTGTTCCGAAGTATTTTTAAACGTTTGCAGATTTCCGAGAACAATGGAAGAGTTCCGTAGCATTTTTAAACTTCAGAAGAATTCCAGGAACAATGGAAGAGTTCCGAAGCATTTTTAAACGTCAGCAGAATTCCTTGAACAATGAAAGAGTTCCGAAGCATTTTTAAACATCAGCATAATTCTGGGAACAATGGAAGAGTTCCGAAGCATTTTTAAACTTCAGCGGAATTCCGAGAACAATGGATGAGTTTCGAAGCATTTTTAAACATCAGCAGAAATCCGGGAACAATGGAAGAGTTCCGAAGCATTTTTAAACTTCAGAAGAATTCCAGAAACAATGGAAGAGTTCCGAAGCATTTTTAAACTTCGGCGGATTTCCGAGAACAATGGAAGTGTTCCGAAGTATTTTTAAACTCCAGCGGGATTCCGAGAACAATGGAAGAGTTCCGAAGCATTTTTAAACGTCTGCAGAATTCCGAGAACAATGGAAGAATTCCGAAGCATTTTTAAACTTCGGCGGATTTCCGAGAACAATGGAAGTGTTCCGAAGTATTTTTAAACTCCAGCGGGATTCCGAGAACAATGGAAGAATTCCGAAGGATTTTTAAACGTCAGCGGAATTCCGAGAACAATGGAAGAGTTCCGAAGAATTTTTAAATGTCAGCGAATTTCGAGAATCATGGAAGAGTTCTGAAGGATTTTTAAACATCTGCAGAATTGCGAGAACAATGGAAGAGTTCCGAAGCATTTTTAAACTTCAGTGGAATTCTGAGAACAATGGAAGAGTTCCGTAGCATTTTTAAACTTCACTATAATTCCAGGAACAATGGAAGAGTTCTGAAGCATTTTTAAACGTCAGCAGAATTCCTTGAGCAATGAAAGAGTTCGGAAGCATTTTTAAACGTCAGCAGAATTCCGGGAACAATGGAACAGTTCCAAATAATTTTTAAACGTCAGTGGAATTCCTTTAACAATGAAAGAGATCAGAAGCATTTTTAAACTTCAAAAGAATTCCGGGAACAATGGAAGAGTTCCGAAGAATTTTTAAATGTCAGCAGAATTTCGAGAACAATGGAAGAGTTCCGAAGCATTTTTAAACATCAGCAGAATTCTGGGAACAATGGAAGAGTTCCAAAGCATTTTTAAACTTTAGCGGAATTCCGAGAACAATGGATGAGTTCGGAATCATTTTTAAACGTCAGCAGAATTCCGGGAACAATGGAACAGTTCCGAATAATTTTTAAACCTCAGTGGAATTCCTTGAACAATGAAAGAGATCAGAAGCATTTTTAAACTTCAAAAGAATTCCGGGAACAATGGAAGAGTTCCGAAGCATTTTTAAACTTCAGAAGAATTCCAGGAACAATGGAAGAGTTCCAAAGCATTTTTAAACTTCAGAAGAATTCCAGGAACAATGGAAGAGTTCCGGAGCATTTTTAAACTTCGGCGGATTTCCGAGAACAATGGAAGTGTTCCGAAGTAATTTTAAACGCCAGCGAAATTCCGAGAACAGTGGAAAAGTTCCGAAGCATTATTAAACGTCAGCAGAATTCCTTCAACAATGAAAGAGTTCAGAAGCATTTTTAAATTTCAGCAGAATTCCTTGAACAATGAAAGAGTTACGCAGCATTTTTAAACTTCAGAAGAATTCCGGGAACAATGGAAGAGTTCCGAAGCATTTTTAAACTTCAGCAGAAATCCGAGAACAATGGAAGAGTTCCGAATCATTTTTAAACTTCAGCAGAAATCCGAGAACAATGGAAGAGTTCCGAATCATTTTAAAATGTCAACAGAATTCCCAGAGCAATGGATGAGTTCCGAAGCATTTTTAAACTTCAGTGGAATTCCGAAAACAATGGAAGAGTTGCGAAGCATTTTTTAGCTTCAGCAGAAATGTAAGAACAATGGAAGAGTTCTGAAGCATTTTTAAACTTCAGCGGAATTGCTAGAACAAGGGAAGAGTTCCAAAGCATTTTTAAACTTCAGCGGATTTCCGAGATCAATGGAAGAGGTCCGAAGCATATTTAAAAGTCAGCGGAATTCCGAGAACAATGAAAGAGTTGAGAAACATTTTTTAACGTCAGCGGAATACCAAGAACAATGAAAGAGTTCCGAAGCATTTTTAAACTTCAGCAGAATTCCGAGAACAATTAAAGAGTCCTGAAGGATTTTTAAACGTCAGCGGAATTCCGAGAACAATGGAAGAGTTCCGAATCATTTTTAAGCTTCAGCAGAATTCTGAGAACAATGATAAAGTTCCGAAGCATTTTTAAACATCAGCGGAATTCCGAGAACAATTAAAGAGTTCCGAAGCATTTTTAAACGTCAGCAGAATTCCTTGAACAATGAAAGAGTTCCAAAGCATTTTTAAACTTCAGAGGAATTCCGGGAACAATGGAAGAATTCTGAAGCATTTTTAAACTTCAGAAATATGCCGGGAACTATGGAAGATTTGCAAAGCATTTTTTAGCTTCAGCAGAAATCTAAGAACAATGGAAGAGTTCTGAAGCATTTTTAAACTTCAGCGGAATTGCTAGAACAAGGGAAGAGTTCCAAAGCATTTTTAAACTTCAGCGGATTTCTGAGAACAATGGAAGAGTTCCGAAGCATTTTTAAACGTCAGCAGAATTCCGAGAACAATGAAAGAGTTCTGAAGCAATTTTAAGCTTCAGTGGAATTCTTGGAAAAATGGAAGTGTTCCGAAGTATTTTTATACTTCAGAAGAATTCCGGAAACAATGCAAGAGTTCCGAAGCATTTTTAAACTTCAGCAGAATTCCAAAAATAATAAAAGAGTACCCAAGCATTTTAAAACCTCAGCAGAATTCCCAGAGCAATGGAAGAGTTACGAAGCATTTTTAAACTTCAGCAGAATTCCGATAACAATGGAAGAGTTCCAAAGCATTTTTAAACTTTAGCGGATTTCCGAGAACAATGGAAGAGTTCCGAAGCATTATTAAACGTCAGCAGAATTCCTTGAACAATGAAAGAGTTCAGAAGCATTTTTAAACTTCAGCAGAATTCCTTGAACAATGAAAGAGTTCCGCAGCATTTTTAAACTTCAGTGGAATTCCGGGAACAATGGAAGAGTTCCGAAGCATTTTTAAACTTCAGAAGAATTCTGGGAACAATGGAAGAGTTCCGAAGCATTTTTAAACTTCAGCAGAAATCCGAGAACAATGGAAGAGTTCCGAATCATTTTAAAATGTCAACAGAATTCCCAGAGCAATGGATGAGTTCCGAAGCATTTTTAAACTTCAGCGGAATTCCGAAAACAATGGAAGAGTTGCGAAGCATTTTTTAGCTTCAGCAGAAATCTAAGAACAATGGAAGAGTTCTGAAGCATTTTTAAACTTCAGCGGAATTGCTACAACAAGGGAAGAGTTCCAAAGCATTTTTAAACTTCAGCGGATTTCCAAGATCAATGGAAGAGTTCCGAAGCATATTTAAAAGTCAGCGGAATTCCGAGAACAATGAAAGAGTTGAGAAGCATTTTTAAACGTCAGCAGAATTCCCAGAGCAATGGAAGAGTTCCGAAGCATTTTTAAACTTCAGCGGAATGAAGAAAACAATGGAAGAGTTCTGAAGCATTTTTAAACATCATCGTATTTCCGAGAACAATGGAAGAGTTCCAAAGCATTTTTAAACGTCAGCGGAATACTGAGAACAATGGAAGAGTACCGAAGCATTTTAAAATGTCAGCAGAATTCCCAGAGCGATGGAAGAGTTTCGAAGCATTTTTAAACTTCTGCGGAATGGCTAGAACAATGGAAGAGTTCCAAAGAATTTTTAAACATCAGCAGAATTCCGAGAACAATGAAAGAGTTCTGAAGCATTTTTAAATGTCAGCAGAATTCCTTGAACAATGAAAGAGTTCCAAAGCATTTTTAAACTTCAAAGGAATTCCGGGAACATTGGAAGAATTCTGAAGCATTTTTAAACTTCAGAAATATTCCGGGAACTATGGAAGAGTTGCAAAGCATTTTTTAGCTTCAGCAGAAATCTAAGAACAATGGAAGAGTTCTGAAGCATTTTTAAACTTCAGCGGAATTGCTAGAACAAGGGAGAGTTCCAAAGCATTTTTAAACTTCAGCGGATTTCCGAGAACAATGGAAGAGTTCCGAAGCATTTTTAAACGTCAGCGGAATTCCGAGAACAATGAAAGAGTTGAGAAGCATTTTTAAACGTCAGCAGAATTCCATGAACAATGAAAGAGTTCTGAAGCAATTTTATGCTTCAGTGGAATTCTTGGAAAAATGGAAGTGTTCCGAAGTATTTTTAAACTTCAGAAGAATTCCGGGAACATTGGAAGAGTTCCGAAGCATTTTTAAACTTCAGCAGAATTCCAAAATTAATGAAAGAGTACCGAAGCATTTTAAAACGTCAGCAGAATTCCCAGAGCAGTGGAAGAGTTACGAAGCATTTTTAAACTTCAGCAGAATTCCGAGAACAAAGGAAGAGTTCCAAAGCATTTTTAAACTTCAGCGGAATTCCGAGAACAATGAAAGAATTCCGAAGCATTTTTAACCTTCAGCGGAAATCCGAGAACAATGGAAGAGTTCCGAAACATTTTTAAACTTCAGCCGAATACCGATAACAATGGAAGAGTTCCGAAGCATTATTAAACGTCAGCGGAATTCCGAGAACAATGATAGAATTGAGAAGCATTTTTAAACGTCAGCAGAATTCCTTGAACAATGAAAGAGTTCTGAAGCAATTTTAAGCTTCAGTGGATTTCTGGGAAATATGGAAGTCTTCCGAAGTATTTTTAAACTTCAGAAGAATTCCGGGAAAAATGAAAGAGTTCAAAAGCATTTTTAAACTTCAGCAGAATTCCGAGAACAATGGAAGAGTTCCAAAGCATTTTTAAATGTCAGCAGAATTCCTTGAACAATGAAAGAGTTCCGAAGCATTTTTAAACTTCAGTGGAATTCCGGGAACAATGGAAGAGTTCCGAAGCATTTTTAAACTTCAGAAGAATTCCGGGAACAATGGAAGAGTTCCGAAGCATTTTTAAACTTCAGCAGAAATCCGAGAACAATGGAAGAGTTCCGAAGCATTTTTAAACTTCAGAAGAATTCCGGGAACAATGGAAGAGTTCCGAAGCATTTTTAAACTTCAGCAGAAATCCGAGAACAATGGAAGAGTTCCGAATCATTTTAAAATGTCAACAGAATTCCCAGAGCAATGGATGAGTTCCGAAGCATTTTTAAACTTCAGCGGAATTCCGAAAAAATGGAAGAGTTGCGAAGCATTTTTTAGCTTCAGCAGAAATCTAAGAACAATGGAAGAGTTCTGAAGCATTTTTAAACTTCAGCGGAATTCCTACAGCAATGGAAGAGTTCCAATGCATTTTTAACTTCAGCAGAATTCCTAGAACAATGGAAGAGTTCCGAAGTATTTCTGAACATCAGCAGAATTCCGAGAACAATTGAAGAGTTCCGAAACATTTTTAAACGTCAGCGGAATTCCGAGAGCAATGGAAGAGTTCCGAAGCATTTTTAAACTTCAGCGGAATTTCTAGAACAACGGAAGAGTTCCAAAGCATTTTTAAACTTTAGCGGCCTTCCGAGAACAATGGAAGAGTTCCGAAGCATTTTTAAGCGTCAGCAGAATTCCTTGAACAATTAAAGTGTTTCAAAGCATTTTTAAGCTTCAGTGGAATTCCGGAAACAATGGAAGTGTTCCGAAGCATTTTTAAACTTCAGAAGAATTCAGTGAACAATGGAAGAGTTCCGAAGCATTTTTAGACTTCAGCAGAATTCTCAGAACAATGGAAGAGTTCCGAAGCATTTTTAAACGTCAGAGGAATTCCGAGAACAATGAAAGAGTTCCGAAGCATTTTTAAACGTCAGCAGAATTCCTTGAACAATTAAAGAGTTCCGAAGCATTTTTAAGCTTCAGTGGAATTCCGGAAACAATGGAAGTGTTCCGAAGCATTTTTAAACTTCAGAAGAATTCAGTGAACAATGGAAGTGTTCCAAAGCATTTTTAGACTTCAAAAAAATTTTGAGAACAATGGAAGAGTTCCGAAGCATTTTTAAATGTCAGAGGAATTCCTTGAACAATGAAAGAGTTCCGAAGCATTTTTAAACTTCAGTGGAATTCCAGGAACAATGGAGAAGTTCCGAAGTATTTTTAAACTTCAGAGTAATTCCAGGAACAATGGAAGAGTTCTGAAGCATTTTTAAACATCATCGTATTTCCGAGAACAATGGAAGAGTTCCAAAGCATTTTTAAACGTCAGCGGAATACCGAGAACAATGGAAGAGTACCGAAGCGTTTTAAAACGTCAGCAGAATTCCCAGAGCGATGGAAGAGTTTCGAAGCATTTTTAAACTTCTGCGGAATGGCTAGAACAATGGAAGAGTTCCAAAGAATTTTTACATTTCAGCAGATTTCCGAGAACAATAAAAGAGTTCCGAAGCATTTTTAAACGTCAGCAGAATTTCTTGAACAATGAAAGAGTTCCGAAGCATTTTTAAGCTTCAGTGGAATTCCGGGAACAATGGAAGTGTTCCGAAGCATTTTTAATCTACAGAAGAATTCTGGAAACAATGGAAGAGTTCCGAAGCATTTTTAAACTTCAGCGGAATTCCGAGAACAATGAAAGAGTTCCAAAGCATTTTTAAACGTCACCAGAATTCCTTGAGCAATGACAGAGTTCCGAAGCATTTTTAAGCTTCAGTGGAATTCCGGGAAAAATGGAAGTGTTCCGAAGCATTTTTAATCTTCAGAAGAATTCCGGAAACAATGGAAGAGTTACGAAGCATTTTTAATCTTCAGCAGAATTCCTTGAACAATGAAAGCGTTCCGAAGCATTTTTAAGCTTCAGAGGAATTCCGGGAACAATGGAAGTGATCCGAATCATTTTTAATCTTCAGAAGAATTCCGGAAACAATGGAAGAGTTCCGAAGCATTTTTAAGCTTCAACAGAATTCCGAGAACAATGGAAGAGTTCCGAAGCATTTTTAAACGTCAGCGGAATTCCGAGAAAAATGAAAGAGGTCCGAAGCATTTTTAAACATCAGCAGAATTCCTTGAACAATGAAAGAGTTCCAAAGCATTTTTAAACTTCATCAGTATTCCTTGAACAATGAAAGAGTTCCAAAGCATTTTGAAACTTCAGCGGAATTCCAAGAACAATGAAAGAATTCTGAGGCATTATTAAACGTCAGCAAAATTCCGAGAACAATGAAAGAGTTTCGAAGCATTTTTAAATGTCAGCGGAATACCAAGAACAATGGAAGAGTTCCGACGCATTTTTAAACTTCAGCAGAATTCCGAGAACAATGGAAGAGTCCCGAAGGATTTTTAAACGTCAGCGAAATTCCGAGAACAATGGAAGAGTTCCGAAGCATTTTTAAACTTCAGCAGAATTCTGAGAACAATGGAAGAGTTCCGAAGCATTTTTAAACATCAGCCTAATTCCGAGAACAATGAAAGAGTTCCAAAGCATTTTTAAACGTCCGCAGAATTGCTTGAACAATGAAAGAGTTCCAAAGCATTTTTAAACTTCAGAGGAATTACGGGAACAATGGAAGAATTCTGAAGCATTTTTAAACTTCAGAAAAATTCCGGGAACAATGGAAGAGTTCCGAAGCATTTTTAAACTTCAGCAGAATTGCGAGAACAATGGAAGAGTACCAAAGAATTTTAAAAAGTCAGCAGAATTCCCAGAGCGATGGAAGAGTTCCGAAGCATTTTTAAACATCAGCGGAATTCCCAGAACAATGAAAGAGTTCCAAAGCATTTTTAAACGTCAGCAGAATTCCTAGAAAAATTGAAGAGTTCTGAAGCATTATTAAACGTCAGCAGAATTCCGAGAACAATGGAAGAGTTTCGAAGCATTTTTTAACGTCAGCGGAATACCACGAACAATGGAAGAGTTCCGAAGCATTTTTAAACTTCAGAAGAATTCCGAGAACAATTAAAGAGTCCTGAAGGATTTTTAAACGTCAGCGGAATTCCGAGAACAATGGAAGAGTTCCGAATCATTTTTAAACTTCAGCAGAATTCTGAGAACAATGAAAAAGTTCCGAAGCATTTTTAAACATCAGCGGAATTCTGAGAACAATTAAAGAGTTCCGAAGCATTTTTAAACGTCAGCAGAATTCCTTGAACAATGAAAGAGTTCCAAAGCATTTTTAAACTTCAGAGGAATTCCGGGAACAATGGAAGAATTCTGAAGCATTTTTAAACTTCAGAAATATGCCGGGAACTATGGAAGATTTGCAAAGCATTTTTTAGCTTCAGCAGAAATCTAAGAACAATGGAAGAGTTCTGAAGCATTTTTAAACTTCAGCGGAATTGCTAGACCAAGGGAAGAGTTCCAAAGCATTTTTAAACTTCAGCGGATTTCTGAGAACAATGGAAGAGTTCCGAAGCATTTTTAAACGTCAGCAGAATTCCGAGAACAATGAAATAGTTGAGAAGCATTTTTAAACGTCAGCAGAATTCCTTGAACAATGAAAGAGTTCTGAAGCAATTTTAAGCTTCAGTGGAATTCTTGGAAAAATGGAAGTATTCCGAAGTATTTTTAAACTTCAGAAGAATTCCGGGAACAATGCAAGAGTTCCGAAGCATTTTTAAACTTCAGCAGAATTCCAAAAATAATAAAAGAGTACTCAAGCATTTTAAAACGTCAGCAGAATTCCCAGAGCAATGGAAGAGTTACGAAGCATTTATAAACTTCAGTGGAATTCCGAAAACAATGGAAGAGTTACGAAGAATTTTTAAACTTCTGCGGAATTCCGAGAACAATTGAAGAGTTCTGAAGCATTATTAAACGTCAGAGGAATTCTAAGAACAATGGAAGAGTTCCGAAGCATTTTTAAACTTCAGCGGAATTCCGAGAACAATGGAAGAGTTCCGAAACATTTTTAAACTTCAGCAGAATTCCGATAACAATGGAAGAGTTCCAAAGTATTTTTAAACTTTATCGGATTTCCGAGAACAATGGAAGAGTTCCGAAGCATTATTAAACGTCAGCAGAATTCCTTCAACAATGAAAGAGTTCAGAAGCATTTTTAAATTTCAGCAGAATTCCTTGAACAATGAAAGAGTTCCGCAGCATTTTTAAACTTCAGAAGAATTCCGGGAACAATGGAAGAGTTCCGAAGCATTTTTAAACTTCAGCAGAAATCCGAGAACAATGGAAGAGTTCCGAATCATTTTAAAATGTCAACAGAATTCCCAGAGCAATGGATGAGTTCCGAAGCATTTTTAAACTTCAGCGGAATTCCAAAAACAATGGAAGAGTTGCGAAGCATTTTTTAGCTTCAGCAGAAATCTAAGAACAATGGAAGAGTTCTGAAGCATTTTTAAACTTCAGCGGAATTGCTAGAACAAGGTAAGAGTTCCAAAGCATTTTTAAACTTCAGCGGATTTCCGAGATCAATGGAAGAGTTCCGAAGCATATTTAAAAGTCAGCAGAATTCCGAGAACAATGAGAGTTGAGAAGCATTTTTAAACGTCAGCAGAATTCCTTGAACAATGGAAGAGTTCCAAAACATTTTAAAATGTCAGCAGAATTCCCAGAGCAATGGAAGAGTTCCGAAGCATTTTTAAACTTCAACGGAATGACGAAAACAATGGAAGAGTTCTGAAGCATTTTTAAACATCATCGTATTTCCGAGAAAAATGGAAGAGTTCCAAAGCATTTTTAAACGTCAGCGGAATACTGAGAACAATGGAAGAGTACCGAAGCATTTTAAAATGTCAGCAGAATTCCCAGAGCGATGGAAGAGTTTCGAAGCATTTTTAAACTTCTGCGGAATGGCTAGAACAATGGAAGAGTTCCAAAGAATTTTTAAACATCAGCAGAATTCCGAGAACAATGAAAGAGTTCTGAAGCATTTTTAAACGTCAGCAGAATTCCTTGAACAATGAAAGAGTTCCAAAGCATTTTTAAACTTCAGAGGAATTCCGGGAACAATGGAAGAATTCTGAAGCATTTTTAAACTTCAGAAATATGCCGGGAACTATGGAAGATTTGCAAAGCATTTTTTAGCTTCAGCAGAAATCTAAGAACAATGGAAGAGTTCTGAAGCATTTTTAAACTTCAGCGGAATTGCTAGACCAAGGGAAGAGTTCCAAAGCATTTTTAAACTTCAGCGGATTTCTGAGAACAATGGAAGAGTTCCGAAGCATTTTTAAACGTCAGCAGAATTCCGAGAACAATGAAATAGTTGAGAAGCATTTTTAAACGTCAGCAGAATTCCTTGAACAATGAAAGAGTTCTGAAGCAATTTTAAGCTTCAGTGGAATTCTTGGAAAAATGGAAGTATTCCGAAGTATTTTTAAACTTCAGAAGAATTCCGGGAACAATGCAAGAGTTCCGAAGCATTTTTAAACTTCAGCAGAATTCCAAAAATAATAAAAGAGTACTCAAGCATTTTAAAACGTCAGCAGAATTCCCAGAGCAATGGAAGAGTTACGAAGCATTTATAAACTTCAGTGGAATTCCGAAAACAATGGAAGAGTTACGAAGAATTTTTAAACTTCTGCGGAATTCCGAGAACAATTGAAGAGTTCTGAAGCATTATTAAACGTCAGAGGAATTCTAAGAACAATGGAAGAGTTCCGAAGCATTTTTAAACTTCAGCGGAATTCCGAGAACAATGGAAGAGTTCCGAAACATTTTTAAACTTCAGCAGAATTCCGACAACAATGGAAGAGTTCCAAAGTATTTTTAAACTTTATCGGATTTCCGAGAACAATGGAAGAGTTCCGAAGCATTATTAAACGTCAGCAGAATTCCTTCAACAATGAAAGAGTTCAGAAGCATTTTTAAATTTCAGCAGAATTCCTTGAACAATGAAAGAGTTCCGCAGCATTTTTAAACTTCAGAAGAATTCCGGGAACAATGGAAGAGTTCCGAAGCATTTTTAAACTTCAGCAGAAATCCGAGAACAATGGAAGAGTTCCGAATCATTTTAAAATGTCAACAGAATTCCCAGAGCAATGGATGAGTTCCGAAGCATTTTTAAACTTCAGCGGAATTCCAAAAACAATGGAAGAGTTGCGAAGCATTTTTTAGCTTCAGCAGAAATCTAAGAACAATGGAAGAGTTCTGAAGCATTTTTAAACTTCAGCGGAATTGCTAGAACAAGGTAAGAGTTCCAAAGCATTTTTAAACTTCAGCGGATTTCCGAGATCAATGGAAGAGTTCCGAAGCATATTTAAAAGTCAGCAGAATTCCGAGAACAATGAGAGTTGAGAAGCATTTTTAAACGTCAGCAGAATTCCTTGAACAATGGAAGAGTTCCAAAACATTTTAAAATGTCAGCAGAATTCCCAGAGCAATGGAAGAGTTCCGAAGCATTTTTAAACTTCAACGGAATGACGAAAACAATGGAAGAGTTCTGAAGCATTTTTAAACATCATCGTATTTCCGAGAAAAATGGAAGAGTTCCAAAGCATTTTTAAACGTCAGCGGAATACTGAGAACAATGGAAGAGTACCGAAGCATTTTAAAATGTCAGCAGAATTCCCAGAGCGATGGAAGAGTTTCGAAGCATTTTTAAACTTCTGCGGAATGGCTAGAACAATGGAAGAGTTCCAAAGAATTTTTAAACATCAGCAGAATTCCGAGAACAATGAAAGAGTTCTGAAGCATTTTTAAACGTCAGCAGAATTCCTTGAACAATGAAAGAGTTCCAAAGCATTTTTAAACTTCAGAGGAATTCCGGGAACAATGGAAGAATTCTGAAGCATTTTTAAACTTCAGAAATATTCCGGGAACTATGGAAGAGTTGCAAAGCATTTTTTAGCTTCAGCAGCAATCTAAGAACAATGGAAGAGTTCCGAATCATTTTAAAATGTCAACAGAATTCCCAGAGCAATGGATGAGTTCCGAAGCATTTTTAAACTTCAGCGGAATTCCGAAAACAATGGAAGAGTTGCGAAGCATTTTTTAGCTTCAGCAGAAATCTAAGAACAATGGAAGAGTTCTGAAGCATTTTTAAACTTCAGCGGAATTGCTAGAACAAGGGAAGTGTTCCAAAGCATTTTTAAACTTCAGCGGATTTCCGAGATCAATGGAAGAGTTCCGAAGCATATTTAAAAGTCAGCGGAATTCCGAGAACAATGAAAGAGTTGAGAAGCATTTTTAAACGTCAGCAGAATTCCTTGAACAATGGAAGAGTTCTGAAGCATTTTAAAATGTCAGCAGAATTCCCAGAGCAATGGAAGAGTTCCGAAGCATTTTTAAACTTCAGCGGAATGACGAAAACAATGGAAGAGTTCTGAAGCATTTTTAAACATCATCGTATTTCCGAGAACAATGGAAGAGTTCCAAAGCATTTTTAAACGTCAGCGGAATACTGAGAACAATGGAAGAGTACCGAAGCATTTTAAAATGTCAGCAGAATTCCCAGAGCGATGGAAGAGTTTCGAAGCATTTTTAAACGTCTGCGGAATGGCTAGAACAATGGAAGAGTTCCAAAGAATTTTTAAACATCAGCAGAATTCCGAGAACAATGAAAGAGTTCTGAAGCATTTTTAAACGTCAGCAGAATTCCTTGAACAATGAAAGAGTTCCAAAGCATTTTTAAACTTCAGAGGAATTCCGGGAACAATGGAAGAAATCTGAAGCATTTTTAAACTTCAGAAATATTCCGGGAACTATGGAAGATTTGCAAAGCATTTTTTAGCTTCAGCAGAAATCTAAGAACAATGGAAGAGTTCTGAAGCATTTTTAAACTTCAGCGGAATTGCTAGAACAAGGGAAGAGTTCCAAAGCATTTTTAAACTACAGCGGATTTCCGAGAACAATGGAAGAGTTCCGAAGAATTTTTAAACGTCAGCGGAATTCCGAGAACAATGAAAGAGTTGAGAAGCATTTTTAAACGTCAGCAGAATTCCATGAACGATGAAAGAGTTCTGAAGCAATTTTATGCTTCAGTGGAATTCTTGGAAAAATGGAAGTGTTCCGAAGTATTTTTAAACTTCAGAAGAATTCCGGGAATATTGGAAGAGTTCCGAAGCATTTTTAAACTTCAGCAGAATTCCAAAAATAATGAAAGAGTACCGAAGCATTTTAAAACGTCAGCAGAATTCCCAGAGCAGTGGAAGAGTTACGAAGCATTTATAAACTTCAGCAGAATTCCGAAAACAATGGAAGAGTTATGAAGAATTTTTAAACTTCTGCGGAATTCCGAGAACAATTGAAGAGTTCCGAAGCATTATTAAACGTCAGAGGAATTCTAAGAACAATGGAAGAGTTCCGAAGCATTTTTAACCTTCAGCAGAATTCTGAGAACAATGATAAAGTTCCGAAGCATTTTTAAACATCAGCGGAATTCCGAGAACAATTAAAGAGTTCCGAAGCATTTTTAAACGTCAGCAGAATTCCTTGAACAATGAAAGAGTTCCAAAGCATTTTTAAACTTCAGAGGAATTCCGGGAACAATGGAAGAATTCTGAAGCATTTTTAAACTTCAGAAATATGCCGGGAACTATGGAAGATTTGCAAAGCATTTTTTAGCTTCAGCAGAAATCTAAGAACAATGGAAGAGTTCTGAAGCATTTTTAAACTTCAGCAGAATTGCTAGAACAAGGGAAGAGTTCCAAAGCATTTTTAAACTTCAGCGGATTTCTGAGAACAATGGAAGAGTTCCGAAGTATTTTTAAACATCAGCAGAATTCCGAGAACAATGAAATAGTTGAGAAGCATTTTTAAACGTCAGCAGAATTCCTTGAACAATGAAAGAGTTCTGAAGCAATTTTAAGCTTCAGTGGAATTCTTGGAAAAATGGAAGTGTTACGAAGTATTTTTAAACTTCAGAAGAATTCCGGGAACAATGCAAGAGTTCCGAAGCATTTTTAAACTTCAGCAGAATTCCAAAAATAATAAAAGAGTACCCAAGCATTTTAAAACGTCAGCAGAATTCCCAGAGCAATGGAAGAGTTACGAAGCATTTATAAACTTCAGCGGAATTCCGAAAACAATGGAAGAGTTACGAAGAATTTTTAAACTTCTGCGGAATTCCGAGAACAAT
The DNA here is from genome assembly GCF_046119375.1 of Phyllobates terribilis. NCBI lineage: Eukaryota > Metazoa > Chordata > Amphibia > Anura > Dendrobatidae > Phyllobates > Phyllobates terribilis. The sequence continues at coordinate 554,627,898 of NW_027362762.1, forward strand.
TGAAGAGTTCTGAAGCATTATTAAACGTCAGAGGAATTCTAAGAACAATGGAAGAGTTCCGAAGCATTTTTAAACTTCAGCGGAATTCCGAGAACAATGGAAGAGTTCCGAAACATTTTTAAACTTCAGCGGATTTCTGAGATCAAGGGAAGAGTTCCAAAGCATTTTTAAACTTCAGCGGATTTCCGAGATCAATGGAAGAGTTCCGAAGCATATTTAAAAGTCAGCGGAATTCCGAGAACAATGAAAGAGTTGAGAAGCATTTTTAAACGTCAGCAGAATTCCTTGAACAATGAAAGAGTTCCAAAGCATTTTTAAACGTCAGCGGAATTCCGAGAACAATGGAAGAGTTCCAAAGCATTTTTAAACGTCAGCAGAATACCGAGAACAAGGGAAGAGTTCCGAAGCATTTTTAAACTACAGCGGAATTCGGAGAACAATGGAAGAGTTCCGAAACATTTTTAAACTTCAGCAGAATTCCGATAACAATGGAAGAGTTCCAAAGTATTTTTAAACTTTAGCGGATTTCCGAGAACAATGGAAGAGTTCCGAAGCATTATTAAACGTCAGCAGAATTCCTTCAACAATGAAAGAGTTCAGAAGCATTTTTAAATTTCAGCAGAATTCCTTGAACAATGAAAGAGTTCCGCAGCATTTTTAAACTTCAGTGGAATTCCGGGAACAATGGAAGAGTTCCGAAGCATTTTTAAACTTCAGAAGAATTCCGGGAAGAATGGAAGAGTTCCGAAGCATTTTTAAACTTCAGCAGAAATCCGAGAACAATGGAAGAGTTCCGAATCATTTTAAAATGTCAACAGAATTCCCAGAGCAATGGATGAGTTCCGAAGCATTTTTAAACTTCAGCGGAATTCCGAAAACAATGGAAGAGTTGCGAAGCATTTTTTAGCTTCAGCAGAAATCTAAGAACAATGGAAGAGTTCTGAAGCATTTTTAAACTTCAGCGGAATTGCTAGAACAAGGGAAGAGTTCCAAAGCATTTTTAAACTTCAGCGGATTTCCGAGATCAATGGAAGAGTTCCGAAGCATATTTAAAAGTCAGCGGAATTCCGAGAACAATGAAAGAGTTGAGAAGCATTTTTAAACGTCAGCAGAATTCCTTGAACAATGGAAGAGTTCCGAAGCATTTTAAAATGTCAGCAGAATTCCCAGAGCAATGGAAGAGTTCCGAAGCATTTTTAAACTTCAACGGAATGACGAAAACAATGGAAGAGTTCTGAAGCATTTTTAAACATCATCGTATTTCCGAGAAAAATGGAAGAGTTCCAAAGCATTTTTAAACGTCAGCGGAATACTGAGAACAATGGAAGAGTACCGAAGCATTTTAAAATGTCAACAGAATTCCCAGAGCAATGGATGAGTTCCGAAGCATTTTTAAACTTCAGCGGAATTCCGAAAACAATGGAAGAGTTGCGAAGCATTTTTTAGCTTCAGCAGAAATCTAAGAACAATGGAAGAGTTCTGAAGCATATTTAAAAGTCAGCGGAATTCCGAGAACAATGAAAGAGTTGAGAAGCATTTTTAAACATCAGCAGAATTCCTTGAACAATGGAAGAGTTCCGAAGCATTTTAAAATGTCAGCAGAATTCCCAGAGCGATGGAAGAGTTTCGAAGCATTTTTAAACGTCTGCGGAATGGCTAGAACAATCTAAGAGTTCCAAAGAATTTTTAAACATCAGCAGAATTCCGAGAACAATGAAAGAGTTCTGAAGCATTTTTACACGTCAGCAGAATTCCTTGAACAATGAAAGAGTTCCAAAGCATTTTTAAACTTCAGAGGAATTCCGGGAACAATGGAAGAATTCTGAAGCATTTTTAAACTTCAGAAATATTCCGGGAACTATGGAAGATTTGCAAAGCATTTTTTAGCTTCAGCAGAAATCTAAGAACAATGGAAGAGTTCTGAAGCATTTTTAAACTTCAGCGGAATTGCTAGAACAAGGGAAGAGTTCCAAAGCATTTTTAAACTTCAGCGGAATTCCGAAAACAATGGAAGAGTTGCGAAGCATTTTTTAGCTTCAGCAGAAATCTAAGAACAATGGAAGAGTTCTGAAGCATTTTTAAACTTCAGCGGAATTGCTAGAACAAGGGAAAAGTTCCAAAGCATTTTTAAACTTCAGCGGATTTCCGAGATTAATGGAAGAGTTCCGAAGCATATTTAAAAGTCAGCGGAATTCCGAGAACAATGAAAGAGTTGAGAAGCATTTTTAAACGTCAGCAGAATTCCTTGAACAATGGAAGAGTTCCGAAGCATTTTAAAATGTCAGCAGAATTCCCAGAGCGATGGAAGAGTTTCGAAGCATTTTTAAACGTCTGCGGAATGGCTAGAACAATGGAAGAGTTCCAAAGAATTTTTAAACATCAGCAGAATTCCGAGAACAATGAAAGAGTTCTGAAGCATTTTTAAACGTCAGCAGAATTCCTTGAACAATGAAAGAGTTCCAAAGCATTTTTAAACTTCAGAGGAATTCCGGGAACAATGGAAGAATTCTGAAGCATTTTTAAACTTCAGAAATATTCCGGGAACTATGGAAGATTTGCAAAGCATTTTTTAGCTTCAGCAGAAATCTAAGAACAATGGAAGAGTTCTGAAGCATTTTTAAACTTCAGCGGAATTGCTAGAACAAGGGAAGAGTTCCAAAGCATTTTTAAACTTCAGCGGATTTCCGAAAACAATGGAAGAGTTCCGAAGAATTTTTAAACGTCAGCGGAATTCCGAGAACAATGATAAAGTTCCGAAGCATTTTTAAACATCAGCGGAATTCCGAGAACAATTAAAGAGTTCCGAAGCATTTTTAAACGTCAGCAGAATTCCTTGAACAATGAAAGAGTTCCAAAGCATTTTTAAACTTCAGAGGAATTCCGGGAACAATGGAAGAATTCTGAAGCATTTTTAAACTTCAGAAATATGCCGGGAACTATGGAAGATTTGCAAAGCATTTTTTAGCTTCAGCAGAAATCTAAGAACAATGAAAGAGTTCTGAAGCAATTTTAAGCTTCAGTGGAATTCTTGGAAAAATGGAAGTGTTCCGAAGTATTTTTAAACTTCAGAAGAATTCCGGGAACAATGCAAGAGTTCCGAAGCATTTTTAAACTTCAGCAGAATTCCAAAAATAATAAAAGAGTACCCAAGCATTTTAAAACGTCAGCAGAATTCCCAGAGCAATGGAAGAGTTACGAAGCAATTATAAACTTCAGCGGAATTCCGAAAACAATGGAAGAGTTACGAAGAATTTTTAAACTTCTGCGGAATTCCGAGAACAATTGAAGAGTTCCAAAGTATTTTTAAACTTTAGCGGATTTCCGAGAACAATGGAAGAGTTCCGAAGCATTATTAAACGTCAGCAGAATTCCTTCAACAATGAAAGAGTTCAGAAGCATTTTTAAATTTCAGCAGAATTCCTTGAACAATGAAAGAGTTCCGCAGCATTTTTAAACTTCAGTGGAATTCCGGGAACAATGGAAGAGTTCCGAAGCATTTTTAAACTTCAGAAGAAATCCGAGAACAATGGAAGAGTTCCAAATCATTTTAAAATGTCAACAGAATTCCCAGAGCAATGGATGAGTTCCGAAGCATTTTTAAACTTCAGCGGAATTCCGAAAACAATGGAAGAGTTGCGAAGCATTTTTTAGCTTCAGCAGAAATCTAAGAACAATGGAAGAGTTCTGAAGCATTTTTAAACTTCAGCGGAATTGCTAGAACAAGGGTAGAGTTCCAAAGCATTTTTAAACTTCAGCGGATTTCCGAGATCAATGGAAGAGTTCCGAAGCATATTTAAAAGTCAGCGGAATTCCGAGAACAATGAAAGAGTTGAGAAGCATTTTTAAACGTCAGCAGAATTCCTTGAACAAAGGAAGAGTTCCGAAGCATTTTAAAATGTCAGCAGAATTCCCAGAGCAATGGAAGAGTTCCGAAGCATTTTTAAACTTCAACGGAATGACGAAAACAATGGAAGAGTTCTGAAGCATTTTTAAACATCATCGTATTTCCGAGAAAAATGGAAGAGTTCCAAAGCATTTTTAAACGTCAGCGGAATACTGAGAACAATGGAAGAGTACCGAAGCATTTTAAAATGTCAGCAGAATTCCCAGAGCGATGGAAGAGTTTCGAAGCATTTTTAAACTTCTGCGGAATGGCTAGAACAATGGAAGAGTTCCAAAGAATTTTTAAACATCAGCAGAATTCCGAGAACAATGAAAGAGTTCTGACGCATTTTTAAACGTCAGCAGAATTCCTTGAACAATGAAAGAGTTCCAAAGCATTTTTAAACTTCAGAGGAATTCCGGGAACAATGGAAGAATTCTGAAGCATTTTTAAACTTCAGAAATATTCCGGGAACTATGGAAGAGTTGCAAAGCATTTTTTAGCTTCAGCAGAAATCTAAGAACAATGGAAGAGTTCCGAATCATTTTAAAATGTCAACAGAATTCCCAGAGCAATGGATGAGTTCCGAAGCATTTTTAAACTTCAGCGGAATTCCGAAAACAATGGAAGAGTTGCGAAGCATTTTTTAGCTTCAGCAGAAATCTAAGAACAATGGAAGAGTTCTGAAGCATTTTTAAACTTCAGCGGAATTGCTAGAACAAGGGAAGAGTTCCAAAGAATTTTTAAACATCAGCAGAATTCCGAGAACAATGAAAGAGTTCTGAAGCATTTTTAAACGTCAGCAGAATTCCTTGAACATTGAAAGAGTTCCAAAGCATTTTTAAACTTCAGAGGAATTCCGGGAACAATGGAAGAATTCTGAAGCATTTTTAAACTTCAGAAATATTCCGGGAACTATGGAAGATTTGCAAAGCATTTTTTAGCTTCAGCAGAAATCTAAGAACAATGGAAGAGTTCTGAAGCATTTTTAAACTTCAGCGGAATTGCTAGAACAAGGGAAGAGTTCCAAAGCATTTTTAAACTTCAGCGGAATTCCGAAAACAATGGAAGAGTTGCGAAGCATTTTTTAGCTTCAGCAGAAATCTAAGAACAATGGAAGAGTTCTGAAGCATTTTTAAACTTCAGCGGAATTGCTAGAACAAGGGAAAAGTTCCAAAGCATTTTTAAACTTCAGCAGATTTCCGAGATCAATGGAAGAGTTCCGAAGCATATTTAAAAGTCAGCGGAATTCCGAGAACAATGAAAGAGTTGAGAAGCATTTTTAAACGTCAGCAGAATTCCTTGAACAATGGAAGAGTTCCGAAGCATTTTAAAATGTCAGCAGAATTCCCAGAGCGATGGAAGAGTTTCGAAGCATTTTTAAACGTCTGCGGAATGGCTAGAACAATGGAAGAGTTCCAAAGAATTTTTAAACATCAGCAGAATTCCGAGAACAATGAAAGAGTTCTGAAGCATTTTTAAACGTCAGCAGAATTCCTTGAACAATGAAAGAGTTCCAAAGCATTTTTAAACTTCAGAGGAATTCCGGGAACAATGGAAGAATTCTGAAGCATTTTTAAACTTCAGAAATATTCCGGGAACTATGGAAGATTTGCAAAGCATTTTTTAGCTTCAGCAGAAATCTAAGAACAATGGAAGAGTTCTGAAGCATTTTTAAACTTCAGCGGAATTGCTAGAACAAGGGAAGAGTTCCAAAGCATTTTTAAACTTCAGCGGATTTCCGAGAACAATGGAAGAGTTCCGAAGAATTTTTAAACGTCAGCGGAATTCCGAGAACAATGAAAGAGTTGAGAAGCATTTTTAAACGTCAGCAGAATTCCATGAACAATGAAAGAGTTCTGAAGCAATTTTATGCTTCAGTGGAATTCTTGGAAAAATGGAAGTGTTCCGAAGTATTTTTAAACTTCAGAAGAATTCTGGGAACATTGGAAGAGTTCCGAAGCATTTTTAAACTTCAGCAGAATTCCAAAAATAATGAAAGAGTACCGAAGCATTTTAAAACGTCAGCAGAATTCCCAGAGCAGTGGAAGAGTTACGAAGCATTTATAAACTTCAGCAGAATTCCAAAAACAATGGAAGAGTTATGAAGAATTTTTAAACTTCTGCGGAATTCCGAGAACAATTGAAGAGTTCCGAAGCATTATTAAACGTCAGAGGAATTCTAAGAACAATGGAAGAGTTCCGAAGCATTTTTAACCTTCAGCAGAATTCTGAGAACAATGATAAAGTTCCGAAGCATTTTTAAACATCAGCGGAATTCCGAGAACAATTAAAGAGTTCCGAAGCATTTTTAAACGTCAGCAGAATTCCTTGAACAATGAAAGAGTTCCAAAGCATTTTTAAACTTCAGAGGAATTCCGGGAACAATGGAAGAATTCTGAAGCATTTTTAAACTTCAGAAATATGCCGGGAACTATGGAAGATTTGCAAAGCATTTTTTAGCTTCAGCAGAAATCTAAGAACAATGGAAGAGTTCTGAAGCATTTTTAAACTTCAGCGGAATTGCTAGAACAAGGGAAGAGTTCCAAAGCATTTTTAAACTTCAGCGGATTTCTGAGAACAATGGAAGAGTTCCGAAGCATTTTTAAACGTCAGCAGAATTCCGAGAACAATGAAATAGTTGAGAAGCATTTTTAAACGTCAGCAGAATTCCTTGAACAATGAAAGAGTTCTGAAGCAATTTTAAGCTTCAGTGGAATTCTTGGAAAAATGGAAGTGTTCCGAAGTATTTTTAAACTTCAGAAGAATTCCGGGAACAATGCAAGAGTTCCGAAGCATTTTTAAACTTCAGCAGAATTCCAAAAATAATAAAAGAGTACCCAAGCATTTTAAAACGTCAGCAGAATTCCCAGAGCAATGGAAGAGTTACGAAGCATTTATAAACTTCAGCGGAATTCCGAAAACAATGGAAGAGTTACGAAGAATTTTTAAACTTCTGCGGAATTCCGAGAACAATTGAAGAGTTCTGAAGCATTATTAAACGTCAGAGGAATTCTAAGAACAATGGAAGAGTTCCGAAGCATTTTTAAACTTCAGCGGAATTCCGAGAACAATGGAAGAGTTCCGAAACATTTTTAAACTTCAGAAATATTCCGGGAACTATGGAAGAGTTGCAAAGCATTTTTTAGCTTCAGCAGAAATCTAAGAACAATGGAAGAGTTCCGAATCATTTTAAAATGTCAACAGAATTCCCAGAGCAATGGATGAGTTCCGAAGCATTTTTAAACTTCAGCGGAATTCCGAAAACAATGGAAGAGTTGCGAAGCATTTTTTAGCTTCAGCAGAAATCTAAGAACAATGGAAGAGTTCTGAAGCATTTTTAAACTTCAGCGGAATTGCTAGAACAAGGGAAGAGTTCCAAAGCATTTTTAAACTTCAGCGGATTTCCGAGATCAATGGAAGAGTTCCGAAGCATATTTAAAAGTCAGCGGAATTCCGAGAACAATGAAAGAGTTGAGAAGCATTTTTAAACGTCAGCAGAATTCCTTGAACAATGGAAGAGTTCCGAAGCATTTTAAAATGTCAGCAGAATTCCCAGAGCGATGGAAGAGTTTCGAAGCATTTTTAAACGTCTGCGGAATGGCTAGAACAATGGAAGAGTTCCAAAGAATTTTTAAACATCAGCAGAATTCCGAGAACAATGAAAGAGTTCTGAAGCATTTTTAAACGTCAGCAGAATTCCTTGAACAATGAAAGAGTTCCAAAGCATCTTTAAACTTCAGAGGAATTCCGGGAACAATGGAAGAATTCTGAAGCATTTTTAAACTTCAGAAATATTCCGGTAACTATGGAAGATTTGCAAAGCATTTTTTAGCTTCAGCAGAAATCTAAGAACAATGGAAGAGTTCTGAAGCATTTTTAAACTTCAGCGGAATTGCTAGAACAAGGGAAGAGTTCCAAAGCATTTTTAAACTTCAGCGGATTTACGAGATCAATGGAAGAGTTCCGAAGCATATTTAAAAGTCAGCGGAATTCCGAGAACAATGAAAGAGTTGAGAAGCATTTTTAAACGTCAGCAGAATTCCGAGAACAAAGGAAGAGTTCCGAAGCATTTTAAAATGTCAGCAGAATTCCCAGAGCAATGGAAGAGTTCCGAAGCATTTTTAAACTTCAACGGAATGACGAAAACAATGGAAGAGTTCTGAAGCATTTTTAAACATCATCGTATTTCCGAGAAAAATGGAAGAGTTCCAAAGCATTTTTAAACGTCAGCGGAATACTGAGAACAATGGAAGAGTACCGAAGCATTTTAAAATGTCAGCAGAATTCCCAGAGCGATGGAAGAGTTTCGAAGCATTTTTAAACTTCTGCGGAATGGCTAGAACAATGGAAGAGTTCCAAAGAATTTTTAAACATCAGCAGAATTCCGAGAACAATGAAAGAGTTCTGACGCATTTTTAAACGTCAGCAGAATTCCTTGAACAATGAAAGAGTTCCAAAGCATTTTTAAACTTCAGAGGAATTCCGGGAACAATGGAAGAATTCTGAAGCATTTTTAAACTTCAGAAATATTCCGGGAACTATGGAAGAGTTGCAAAGCATTTTTTAGCTTCAGCAGAAATCTAAGAACAATGGAAGAGTTCCGAATCATTTTAAAATGTCAACAGAATTCCCAGAGCAATGGATGAGTTCCGAAGCATTTTTAAACTTCAGCGGAATTCCGAAAACAATGGAAGAGTTGCGAAGCATTTTTTAGCTTCAGCAGAAATCTAAGAACAATGGAAGAGTTCTGAAGCATTTTTAAACTTCAGCGGAATTGCTAGAACAAGGGAAGAGTTCCAAAGCATTTTTAAACTTCAGCGGATTTCCGAGATCAATGGAAGAGTTCCGAAGCATATTTAAAAGTCAGCGGAATTCCGAAAACAATGAAAGAGTTGAGAAGCATTTTTAAACGTCAGCAGAATTCCTTGAACAATGGAAGAGTTCCGAAGCATTTTAAAATGTCTGCAGAATTCCCAGAGCGATGGAAGAGTTTCGAAGCATTTTTAAACGTCTGCGGAATGGCTAGAACAATGGAAGAGTTCCAAAGAATTTTTAAACATCAGCAGAATTCCGAGAACAATGAAAGAGTTCTGAAGCATTTTTAAACGTCAGCAGAATTCCTTGAACAATGAAAGAGTTCCAAAGCATTTTTAAACTATAGAGGAATTCCGGGAACAATGGAAGAATTCTGAAGCATTTTTAAACTTCAGAAATATTCCGGGAACTATGGAAGATTTGCAAAGCATTTTTTAGCTTCAGCAGAAATCTAAGAACAATGGAAGAGTTCTGAAGCATTTTTAAACTTCAGCGGAATTGCTAGAACAAGGGAAGAGTTCCAAAGCATTTTTAAACTTCAGCGGATTTCCGAGAACAAAGGAAGAGTTCCGAAGAATTTTTAAACGTCAGCGGAATTCCAAGAACAATGAAAGAGTTGAGAAGCATTTTTAAACGTCAGCAGAATTCCATGAACAATGAAAGAGTTCTGAAGCAATTTTATGCTTCAGTGGAATTCTTGGAAAAATGGAAGTGTTCCGAAGTATTTTTAAACTTCAGAAGAATTCCGGGAAAATTGGAAGAGTTCCGAAGCATTTTTAAACTTCAGCAGAATTCCAAAAATAATGAAAGAGTACCGAAGCATTTTAAAACATCAGCAGAATTCCCAGAGCAGTGGAAGAGTTACGAAGCATTTATAAACTTCAGCAGAATTCCGAAAACAATGGAAGAGTTATGAAGAATTTTTAAACTTCTGCGGAATTCCGAGAACAATTGAAGAGTTCCGAAGCATTATTAAACGTCAGAGGAATTCTAAGAACAATGGAAGAGTTCCTAAGCATTTTTAACCTTCAGCAGAATTCCGAGAACAATGGAAGAGTTCCGAAACATTTTTAAACTTCAGCCGAATACCGATAACAATGGAAGAGTTCCAAAGCATTTTTAAACTTCAGCGGATTTCTGAGAACAATGGAAGAGTTCCGAAGCATTTTTAAACGTCAGCAGAATTCCGAGAACAATGAAAGAGTTCTGAAGCAATTTTAAGCTTCAGTGGAATTCTTGGAAAAATGGAAGTGTTCCGAAGTATTTTTAAACTTCAGAAGAATTCCGGGAACAATGCAAGAGTTCCGAAGCATTTTTAAACGTCAGCAGAATTCCTTGAACAATGAAAGAGTTCCAAAGCATTTTTAAACTTCAGAGGAATTCCGGGAACAATGGAAGAATTCTGAAGCATTTTTAAACTTCAGAAATATGCCGGGAACTATGGAAGATTTGCAAAGCATTTTTTAGCTTCAGCAGAAATCTAAGAACAATGGAAGAGTTACGAAGAATTTTTAAGCTTCTGCGGAATTCCGAGAACAATTGAAGAGTTCTGAAGCATTATTAAACGTCAGAGGAATTCTAAGAACAATGGAAGAGTTCCGAAGCATTTTTAAACTTCAGCGGAATTCCGAGAACAATGGAAGAGTTCCGAAACATTTTTAAACTTCAGCAGAATTCCGATAACAATGGAAGAGTTCCAAAGCATTTTTAAACTTTAGCGGATTTCCGAGAACAATGGAAGAGTTCCGAAGCATTATTAAACGTCAGCAGAATTCCTTGAACAATGAAAGAGTTCTGAAGCATTTTTAAACTTCAGCAGAATTCCTTGAACAATGAAAGAGTTCCGCAGCATTTTTAAACTTCAGTGGAATTCCGGGAACAATGGAAGAGTTCCGAAGCATTTTTAAACTTCAGAAGAATTCCGGGAACAATGGAAGAGTTCCGAAGCATTTTTAAACTTCAGCAGAAATCCGAGAACAATGGAAGAGTTCAGAATCATTTTAAAATGTCAACAGAATTCCCAGAGCAATGGATGAGTTCCGAAGCATTTTTAAACTTCAGCGGAATTCCAAAAACAATGGAAGAGTTGCGAAGCATTTTTTAGCTTCAGCAGAAATCTAAGAACAATGGAAGAGTTCTGAAGCATTTTTAAACTTCAGCGGAATTGCTAGAACAAGGGAAGTGTTCCAAAGCACTTTTAAACTTCAGCGGATTTCCAAGATCAATGGAAGAGTTCCGAAGCATATTTAAAAGTCAGCGGAATTCAGAGCACAATGAAAGAGTTGAGAAGCATTTTTAAACGTCAGCAGAATTCCTTGAACAATAGAAGAGTTCCGAAGCATTTTAAAATGTCAGCAGAATTCCCAGAGCAATGGAAGAGTTCCGAAGCATTTTTAAACTTCAGCGGAATGACGAAAACAATGGAAAAGTTCTGAAGCATTTTTAAACATCATCGTATTTCCGAGAACAATGGAAGAGTTCCAAAGCATTTTTAAACGTCAGCGGAATACCGAGAACAATGGAAGAGTACCGAAGCATTTTAAAATGTCAGCAGAATTCCCAGAGCGATGGAAGAGTTTCGAAGCATTTTTAAACTTCTGCGGAATGGCTAGAACAATGGAAGAGTTCCAAAGAATTTTTAAACATCAGCAGAATTCCGAGAACAATGAAAGAGTTCTGAAGCATTTTTAAACGTCAGCAGAATTCCTTGAAAATGAAAGAGTTCCAAAGCATTTTTAAACTTCAGAGGAATTCCGGGAACAATGGAAGAATTCTGAAGCATTTTTAAACTTCAGAAATATTCCGGGAACTATGGAAGAGTTGCAAAGCATTTTTTAGCTTCAGCAGAAATCTAAGAACAATGGAAGAGTTCTGAAGCATTTTTAAACTTCAGCGGAATTGCTAGAACAAGGGAAGAGTTCAAAAGCATTTTTAAACTTCAGCGGATTTCCGAGAACAAAGGAAGAGTTCCGAAGAATTTTTAAACATCAGCGGAATTCCAAGAACAATGAAAGAGTTGAGAAGCATTTTTAAACGTCAGCAGAATTCCATGAACAATGAAAGAGTTCTGAAGCAATTTTATGCTTCAGTGGAATTCTTGGAAAAATGGAAGTGTTCCGAAGTATTTTTAAACTTCAGAAGAATTCCGGGAACATTGGAAGAGTTCCGAAGCATTTTTAAACTTCAGCAGAATTCCAAAAATAATGAAAGAGTACCGAAGCTTTTTAAAACGTCAGCAGAATTCCCAGAGCAGTGGAAGAGTTACGAAGCATTTATAAACTTCAGCAGAATTCCGAAAACAATGGAAGAGTTACGAAGAATTTTTAAACTTCTGCGGAATTCCGAGAACAATTGAAGAGTTCCGAAGCATTATTAAACGTCAGAGGAATTCTAAGAACAATGGAAGAGTTCCGAAGCATTTTTAAACTTCAGCAGAATTCCGAGAACAAAGGAAGAGTTCCAAAGCATTTTTAAACTTCAGCGGAATTCCGAGAACAATGAAAGAATTCCGAAGCATTTTTAACCTTCAGCGGAAATCCGAGAACAATGGAAGAGTTCCGAAACATTTTTAAACTTCAGCCGAATACCGATAACAATGGAAGAGTTCCAAAGCATTTTTAAACTTCAGCGGATTTCCGAGAACAATGGAAGAGTTCCGAAGCATTATTAAACGTCAGCGGAATTCCGAGAACAATGATAGAATTGAGAAGCATTTTTAAACGTCAGCAGAATTCCTTGAACAATGAAAGAGTTCTGAAGCAATTTTAAGCTTCAGTGGATTTCTGGGAAATATGGAAGTCTTCCGAAGTATTTTTAAACTTCAGAAGAATTCCGGGAAAAATGGAAGAGTTCCGAAGCATTTTTAAACTTCAGCAGAATTCCGAGAACAATGAAAGAGTTCCAAAGCATTTTTAAATGTCAGCAGAATTCCTTGAACAATGAAAGAGTTCCGAAGCATTTTTAAACTTCAGTGGAATTCCGGGAACAATGGAAGAGTTCCGAAGCATTTTTAAACTTCAGAAGAATTCCGGGAACAATGGAAGAGTTCCGAAGCATTTTTAAACTTCAGCAGAAATCCGAGAACAATGGAAGAGTTCCGAATCATTTTAAAATGTCAACAGAATTCCCAGAGCAATGGATGAGTTCCGAAGCATTTTTAAACTTCAGCGGAATTCCGAAAAAATGGAAGAGTTGCGAATCATTTTTTAGCTTCAGCAGAAATCTAAGAACAATGGAAGAGTTCTGAAGCATTTTTAAACTTCAGCGGAATTCCTACAACAATGGAAGAGTTCCAATGCATTTTTAACTTCAGCAGAATTCCGAGAACAATGGAAGAGTTCCGAAGTATTTCTGAACATCAGCAGAATTCCGAGAACAATGGAAGAGTTCCGAAACATTTTTAAACGTCAGCGGAATTCCGAGAGCAATGGAAGAGTTCCGAAGCATTTTTAAACTTCAGCGGAATTTCTAGAACAACGGAAGAGTTCCAAAGCATTTTTAAACTTTAGCGGCCTTCCGAGAACAATGGAAGAGTTCCGAAGCATTTTTAAGCGTCAGCAGAATTCCTTGAACAATTAAAGTGTTTCAAAGCATTTTTAAGCTTCAGTGGAATTCCGGAAACAATGGAAGTGTTCCGAAGCATTTTTAAACTTCAGAAGAATTCAGTGAACAATGGAAGAGTTCCGAAGCATTTTTAGACTTCAGCAGAATTCTCAGAACAATGGAAGAGTTCCGAAGAATTTTTAAACCTCAGAGGAATTCCGAGAACAATGAAAGAGTTCCGATGCATTTTTAAACGTCAGCAGAATTCCTTGAACAATTAAAGAGTTCCGAAGCATTTTTAAGCTTCAGTGGAATTCCGGAAACAATGGAAGTGTTCCGAAGCATTTTTAAACTTCAGAAGAATTCAGTGAACAATGAAAGAGTTCCGAATCATTTTAAAATGTCAACAGAATTCCCAGAGCAATGGATGAGTTCCGAAGCATTTTTAAACTTCAGCGGAATTCCGAAAACAATGGAAGAGTTGCGAAGCATTTTTTAGCTTCAGCAGAAATCTAAGAACAATGGAAGAGTTCTGAAGCATTTTTAAAGTTAAGCGGAATTCCTACAACAATGGAAGAGTTCCAATGCATTTTTAACTTCAGCAGAATTCCGAGAACAATGGAAGAGTTCCGAAGTATTTCTCAACATCAGCAGAATTCCGAGAACAATGGAAGAGTTCCGAAACATTTTTAAACGTCAGCGGAATTCCGAGATCAATGGAAGAGTTCCGAAGCATTTTTAAACTTTAGCGGCCTTCCGAGAACAATGGAAGAGTTCCGAAGCATTTTTAAACGTCAGCAGAATTCCTTGAACAATTAAAGAGTTTCGAAGCATTTTTAAGCTTCAGTGGAATTCCGGAAACAATGGAAGTGTTCCGAAGCATTTTTAAACTTCAGAAGAATTCAGTGAACAATGGAAGAGTTCCGAAGCATTTTTAGACTTCAGCAGAATTCTCAGAACAATGGATGAGTTCCGAAGCATTTTTAAACGTCAGAGGAATTCCGAGAACAATGAAAGAGTTCCGAAGCATTTTTAAACGTCAGCAGAATTGCTTGAACAATTAAAGTGTTCCGAAGCATTTTTAAACTTCAGAAGAATTCAGTGAACAATGGAAGAGTTCCAAAGCATTTTTAGACTTCAAAAAAATTCTGAGAACAATGGAAGAGTTCCGAAGCATTTTTAAATGTCAGAGGAATTCCTTGAACAATGAAAGAGTTCCGAAGCATTTTTAAACTTCAGTGGAATTCCAGGAACAATGGAGAAGTTCCGAAGTATTTTTAAACTTCAGAATAATTCCAGGAACAATGGAAGAGTTCTGAAGCATTTTTAAACATCATCGTATTTCCGAGAACAATGGAAGAGTTCCAAAGCATTTTTAAACGTCAGCGGAATACCGAGAACAATGGAAGAGTACCGAAGCATTTTAAAACGTCAGCAGAATTCCCAGAGCGATGGAAGAGTTTCGAAGCATTTTTAAACTTCTGCGGAATGGCTAGAACAATGGAAGAGTTCCAAAGAATTTTTACATTTCAGCAGATTTCCGAGAACAATGAAAGAGTTCCGAAGCATTTTTAAACGTCAGCAGAATTTCTTGAACAATGAAAGAGTTCCGAAGCATTTTTAAGCTTCAGTGGAATTCCGGGAACAATGGAAGTGTTCCGAAGCATTTTTAATCTACAGAAGAATTCTGGAAACAATGGAAGAGTTCCGAAGCATTTTTAAACTTCAGCGGAATTCCGAGAACAATGAAAGAGTTCCAAAGCATTTTTAAACGTCAGCAGAATTCCTTGAGCAATGACAGAGTTCCGAAGCATTTTTAAGCTTCAGTGGAATTCCGGGAAAAATGGAAGTGTTCCGAAGCATTTTTAATCTTCAGAAGAATTCCGGAAACAATGGAAGAGTTACGAAGCATTTTTAATCTTCAGCAGAATTCCTTGAACAATGAAAGCGTTCCGAAGCATTTTTAAGCTTCAGAGGAATTCCGGGAACAATGGAAGTGATACGAATCATTTTTAATCTTCAGAAGAATTCCGGAAACAATGGAAGAGTTCCGAAGCATTTTTAAGCTTCAACAGAATTCCGAGAACAATGGAAGAGTTCCGAAGCATTTTTAAACGTCAGCGGAATTCCGAGAAAAATGAAAGAGATCCGAAGCATTTTTAAACATCAGCAGAATTCCTTGAACAATGAAAGAGTTCCAAAGCATTTTTAAACTTCATCAGAATTCCTTGAACAATGAAAGAGTTCCAAAGCATTTTTAAACTTCAGCGGAATTCCAAGAACAATGAAAGAATTCTGAGGCATTATTAAACGTCAGCAAAATTCCGAGAACAATGAAAGAGTTTCGAAGCATTTTTAAATGTCAGCGGAATACCAAGAACAATGGAAGAGTTCCGAAGCATTTTTAAACTTCAGCAGAATTCTGAGAACAATGGAAGAGTTCCGAAGCATTTTTAAACATCAGCCTAATTCCGAGAACAATGGAAGAGTTCCGAAGCATTTTTAAACTTCAGCAGAATTCTGAGAACAATGGAAGAGTTCCGAAGCATTTTTAAACATCAGCGGAATTCCGAGAACAATTAAAGAGTTCCGAAGCATTTTTAAACGTCAGCAGAATTCCTTGAACAATGAAAGAGTTCCAAAGCATTTTTAAACTTCAGAGGAATTCCGGGAACAATGGAAGAATTCTGAAGCATTTTTAAACTTCAGAAATATGCCGGGAACTATGGAAGATTTGCAAAGCATTTTTTAGCTTCAGCAGAAATCTAAGAACAATGGAAGAGTTCTGAAGCATTTTTAAACTTCAGCGGAATTGCTAGAACAAGGGAAGAGTTCCAAAGCATTTTTAAACTTCAGCGGATTTCTGAGAACAATGGAAGAGTTCCGAAGCATTTTTAAACGTCAGCAGAATTCCGAGAACAATGAAATAGTTGAGAAGCATTTTTAAACGTCAGCAGAATTCCTTGAACAATGAAAGAGTTCTGAAGCAATTTTAAGCTTCAGTGGAATTCTTGGAAAAATTGAAGTATTCCGAAGTATTTTTAAACTTCAGAAGAATTCCGGGAACAATGAAAGAGTTCCGAAGCATTTTTAAACTTCAGCAGAATTCCAAAAATAATAAAAGAGTACCCAAGCATTTTTAAACTTCAGCAGAATTCCAAAAATAATAAAAGAGTACCCAAGCATTTTAAAACGTCAGCAGAATTCCCAGAGCAATGGAAGAGTTACGAAGCATTTATAAACTTCAGCGGAATTCCGAAAACAATGGAAGAGTTACGAAGAATTTTTAAACTTCTGCGGAATTCCGAGAACAATTGAAGAGTTCTGAAGCATTATTAAACGTCAGAGGAATTCTAAGAACAATGGAAGAGTTCCGAAGCATTTTTAAACTTCAGCGGAATTCCGAGAACAATGGAAGAGTTCCGAAACATTTTTAAACTTCAGCAGAATTCCGATAACAATGGAAGAGTTCCAAAGCATTTTTAAACTTTAGCGGATTTCCGAGAACAATGGAGAGTTCCGAAGCATTATTAAACGTCAGCAGAATTCCTTGAACAATGAAAGAGTTCAGAAGCATTTTTAAACTTCAGCAGAATTCCTTGAACAATGAAAGAGTTCCGCAGCATTTTTAAACTTCAGATGAATTCCGGGAACAATGGAAGAGTTCCGAAGCATTTTTAAACTTCAGCAGAAATCCGAGAACAATGGAAGAGTTCCGAATCATTTTAAAATGTCAACAGAATTCCCAGAGCAATGGATGAGTTCCGAAGCATTTTTAAACTTCAGCGGATTTCCGAGATCAATGGAAGAGTTCCGAAGCATATTTAAAAGTCAGCGGAATTCCGAGAACAATGAAAGAGTTGAGAAGCATTTTTTAACGTCAGCGGAATAACAAGAACAATGGAAGAGTTCCGAATCATTTTTAAACTTCAGCAGAATTCTGAGAACAATGATAAAGTTCCGAAGCATTTTTAAACATCAGCGGAATTCCGAGAACAATTAAAGAATTCCGAAGCATTTTTAAACGTCAGCAGAATTCCTTGAACAATGAAAGAGTTCCAAAGCATTTTTAAACTTCAGCGGATTTCTGAGAACAATGGAAGAGTTCCGAAGCATTTTTAAACTTCAGCGGAATGACGAAAACAATGGAAGAGTTCTGAAGCATTTTTAAACATCATCGTATTTCCGAGAACAATGGAAGAGTTCCAAAGCATTTTTAAACGTCAGCGGAATACTGAGAACAATGGAAGAGTACCGAAGCATTTTAAAATGTCAGCAGAATTCCCAGAGCGATGGAAGAGTTTCGAAGCATTTTTAAATGTCTGCGGAATGGCTAGAACAATGGAAGAGTTCCAAAGAATTTTTAAACATCAGCAGAATTCCGAGAACAATGAAAGAGTTCTGAAGCATTTTTAAACGTCAGCAGAATTCCTTGAACAATGAAAGAGTTCCAAAGCATTTTTAAACTTCAGAGGAATTCCGGGAACAATGGAAGAATTCTGAAGCATTTTTAAACTTCAGAAATATTCCGGGAACTATGGAAGATTTGCAAAGCATTTTTTAGCTTCAGCAGAAATCTAAGAACAATGGAAGAGTTCTGAAGCATTTTTAAACTTCAGCGGAATTGCTAGAACAAGGGAAGAGTTCCAAAGCATTTTTAAACTTCAACGGATTTCCGAGAACAATAGAAGAGTTCCGAAGAATTTTTAAACGTCAGCGGAATTCCGAGAACAATGAAAGAGTTGAGAAGCATTTTTAAACGTCAGCAGAATTCCATGAACAATGAAAGAGTTCTGAAGCAATTTTATGCTTCAGTGGAATTCTTGGAAAAATGGAAGTGTTCCGAAGTATTTTTAAACTTCAGAAGAATTCCGGGAACATTGGAAGAGTTCCGAAGCATTTTTAAACTTCAGCAGAATTCCAAAAATAATGAAAGAGTACCGAAGCATTTTAAAACGTCAGCAGAATTCCCAGAGCAGTGGAAGAGTTACGAAGCATTTATAAACTTCAGCAGAATTCCGAAAACAATGGAAGAGTTATGAAGAATTTTTAAACTTCTGCGGAATTCCGAGAACAATTGAAGAGTTCCGAAGCATTATTAAACGTCAGAGGAATTCTAAGAACAATGAAAGAGTTCCGCAGCATTTTTAAACTTCAGTGGAATTCCGGGAACAATGGAAGAGTTCCGAAGCATTTTTAAACTTCAGAAGAATTCCGGAAACAATGGAAGAGTTCCGAAGCATTTTTAAGCTTCAACAGAATTCCGATAACAATGGAAGAGTTCCAAAGCATTTTTAAACTTTAGCGGATTTCCGAGAACAATGGAAGAGTTCCCAAGCATTATTAAACGTCAGCAGAATTCCTTGAACAATGAAAGAGTTCTGAAGCATTTTTAAACTTCAGCAGAATTCCTTGACCAATGAAAGAGTTCCGCAGCATTTTTAAACTTCAGTGGAATTCCGGGAACAATGGAAGAGTTCCGAAGCATTTTTAAACTTCAGAAGAATTCCGGGAACAATGGAAGAGTTCCGAAGCATTTTTAAACTTCAGCAGAAATCCGAGAACAATGGAAGAGTTCAGAATCATTTTAAAATGTCAACAGAATTCCCAGAGCAATGGATGAGTTCCGAAGCATTTTTAAACTTCAGCGGAATTCCGAAAACAATGGAAGAGTTGCGAAGCATTTTTTAGCTTCAGCAGAAATCTAAGAACAATGGAAGAGTTCTGAAGCATTTTTAAACTTCAGCGGAATTGCTAGAACAAGGGAAGTGTTCCAAAGCACTTTTAAACTTCAGCGGATTTCCAAGATCAATGGAAGAGTTCCGAAGCATATTTAAAAGTCAGCGGAATTCAGAGCACAATGAAAGAGTTGAGAAGCATTTTTAAACGTCAGCAGAATTCCTTGAACAATAGAAGAGTTCCGAAGCATTTTAAAATGTCAGCAGAATTCCCAGAGCAATGGAAGAGTTCCGAAGCATTTTTAAACTTCAGCGGAATGACGAAAACAATGGAAAAGTTCTGAAGCATTTTTAAACATCATCGTATTTCCGAGAACAATGGAAGAGTTCCAAAGCATTTTTAAACGTCAGCGGAATACCGAGAACAATGGAAGAGTACCGAAGCATTTTAAAATGTCAGCAGAATTCCCAGAGCAATGGAAGAGTTCCGAAGCATTTTTAAACTTCAGCGGAATGACGAAAACAATGGAAAAGTTCTGAAGCATTTTTAAACATCATCGTATTTCCGAGAACAATGGAAGAGTTCCAAAGCATTTTTAAACGTCAGCGGAATACCGAGAACAATGGAAGAGTACCGAAGCATTTTAAAATGTCAGCAGAATTCCCAGAGCGATGGAAGAGTTTCGAAGCATTTTTAAACTTCTGCGGAATGGCTAGAACAATGGAAGAGTTCCAAAGAATTTTTAAACATCAGCAGAATTCCGAGAACAATGAAAGAGTTCTGAAGCATTTTTAAACGTCACCAGAATTCCTTGAACAATGAAAGAGTTCCAAAGCATTTTTAAACTTCAGAGGAATTCCGGGAACAATGGAAGAATTCTGAAGCATTTTTAAACTTCAGAAATATTCCGGGAACTATGGAAGAGTTGCAAAGCATTTTTTAGCTTCAGCAGAAATCTAAGAACAATGGAAGAGTTCTGAAGCATTTTTAAACTTCAGCGGAATTGCTAGAACAAGGGAAGAGTTCAAAAGCATTTTTAAACTTCAGCGGATTTCCGAGAACAATGAAAGAGTTCTGAAGCAATTTTATGCTTCAGTGGAATTCTTGGAAAAATGGAAGTGTTCCGAAGTATTTTTAAACTTCAGAAGAATTCCGGGAACATTGGAAGAGTTCCGAAGCATTTTTAAACTTCAGCAGAATTCCAAAAATAATGAAAGAGTACCGAAGCTTTTTAAAACGTCAGCAGAATTCCCAGAGCAGTGGAAGAGTTACGAAGCATTTATAAACTTCAGCAGAATTCCGAAAACAATGGAAGAGTTACGAAGAATTTTTAAACTTCTGCGGAATTCCGAGAACAATTGAAGAGTTCCGAAGCATTATTAAACGTCAGAGGAATTCTAAGAACAATGGAAGAGTTCCGAAGCATTTTTAAACTTCAGCAGAATTCCGAGAACAAAGGAAGAGTTCCAAAGCATTTTTAAACTTCAGCGGAATTCCGAGAACAATGAAAGAATTCCGAAGCATTTTTAACCTTCAGCGGAAATCCGAGAACAATGGAAGAGTTCCGAAACATTTTTAAACTTCAGCCGAATACCGATAACAATGGAAGAGTTCCAAAGCATTTTTAAACTTCAGCGGATTTCCGAGAACAATGGAAGAGTTCCGAAGCATTATTAAACGTCAGCGGAATTCCGAGAACAATGATAGAATTGAGAAGCATTTTTAAACGTCAGCAGAATTCCTTGAACAATGAAAGAGTTCTGAAGCAATTTTAAGCTTCAGTGGATTTCTGGGAAATATGGAAGTCTTCCGAAGTATTTTTAAACTTCAGAAGAATTCCGGGAAAAATGGAAGAGTTCCGAAGCATTTTTAAACTTCAGCAGAATTCCGAGAACAATGAAAGAGTTCCAAAGCATTTTTAAATGTCAGCAGAATTCCTTGAACAATGAAAGAGTTCCGAAGCATTTTTAAACTTCAGTGGAATTCCGGGAACAATGGAAGAGTTCCGAAGCATTTTTAAACTTCAGAAGAATTCCGGGAACAATGGAAGAGTTCCGAAGCATTTTTAAACTTCAGCAGAAATCCGAGAACAATGGAAGAGTTCCGAATCATTTTAAAATGTCAACAGAATTCCCAGAGCAATGGATGAGTTCCGAAACATTTTTAAACTTCAGCGGAATTCCGAAAAAATGGAAGAGTTGCGAATCATTTTTTAGCTTCAGCAGAAATCTAAGAACAATGGAAGAGTTCTGAAGCATTTTTAAACTTCAGCGGAATTCCTACAACAATGGAAGAGTTCCAATGCATTTTTAACTTCAGCAGAATTCCGAGAACAATGGAAGAGTTCCGAAGTATTTCTGAACATCAGCAGAATTCCGAGAACAATGGAAGAGTTCCGAAACATTTTTAAACGTCAGCGGAATTCCGAGAGCAATGGAAGAGTTCCGAAGCATTTTTAAACTTCAGCGGAATTTCTAGAACAACGGAAGAGTTCCAAAGCATTTTTAAACTTTAGCGGCCTTCCGAGAACAATGGAAGAGTTCCGAAGCATTTTTAAGCGTCAGCAGAATTCCTTGAACAATTAAAGTGTTTCAAAGCATTTTTAAGCTTCAGTGGAATTCCGGAAACAATGGAAGTGTTCCGAAGCATTTTTAAACTTCAGAAGAATTCAGTGAACAATGGAAGAGTTCCGAAGCATTTTTAGACTTCAGCAGAATTCTCAGAACAATGGAAGAGTTCCGAAGAATTTTTAAACCTCAGAGGAATTCCGAGAACAATGAAAGAGTTCCGATGCATTTTTAAACGTCAGCAGAATTCCTTGAACAATTAAAGAGTTCCGAAGCATTTTTAAGCTTCAGTGGAATTCCGGAAACAATGGAAGTGTTCCGAAGCATTTTTAAACTTCAGAAGAATTCAGTGAACAATGGAAGAGTTCCGAATCATTTTAAAATGTCAACAGAATTCCCAGAGCAATGGATGAGTTCCGAAGCATTTTTAAACTTCAGCGGAATTCCGAAAACAATGGAAGAGTTGCGAAGCATTTTTTAGCTTCAGCAGAAATCTAAGAACAATGGAAGAGTTCTGAAGCATTTTTAAAGTTAAGCGGAATTCCTACAACAATGGAAGAGTTCCAATGCATTTTTAACTTCAGCAGAATTCCGAGAACAATGGAAGAGTTCCGAAGTATTTCTCAACATCAGCAGAATTCCGAGAACAATGGAAGAGTTCCGAAACATTTTTAAACGTCAGCGGAATTCCGAGATCAATGGAAGAGTTCCGAAGCATTTTTAAACTTTAGCGGCCTTCCGAGAACAATGGAAGAGTTCCGAAGCATTTTTAAACGTCAGCAGAATTCCTTGAACAATTAAAGAGTTTCGAAGCATTTTTAAGCTTCAGTGGAATTCCGGAAACAATGGAAGTGTTCCGAAGCATTTTTAAACTTCAGAAGAATTCAGTGAACAATGGAAGAGTTCCGAAGCATTTTTAGACTTCAGCAGAATTCTCAGAACAATGGATGAGTTCCGAAGCATTTTTAAACGTCAGAGGAATTCCGAGAACAATGAAAGAGTTCCGAAGCATTTTTAAACGTCAGCAGAATTGCTTGAACAATTAAAGTGTTCCGAAGCATTTTTAAACTTCAGAAGAATTCAGTGAACAATGGAAGAGTTCCAAAGCATTTTTAGACTTCAAAAAAATTCTGAGAACAATGGAAGAGTTCCGAAGCATTTTTAAATGTCAGAGGAATTCCTTGAACAATGAAAGAGTTCCGAAGCATTTTTAAACTTCAGTGGAATTCCAGGAACAATGGAGAAGTTCCGAAGTATTTTTAAACTTCAGAATAATTCCAGGAACAATGGAAGAGTTCTGAAGCATTTTTAAACATCATCGTATTTCCGAGAACAATGGAAGAGTTCCAAAGCATTTTTAAACGTCAGCGGAATACTGAGAACAATGGAAGAGTACCGAAGCATTTTAAAATGTCAGCAGAATTCCCAGAGCGATGGAAGAGTTTCGAAGCATTTTTAAATGTCTGCGGAATGGCTAGAACAATGGAAGAGTTCCAAAGAATTTTTAAACATCAGCAGAATTCCGAGAACAATGAAAGAGTTCTGAAGCATTTTTAAACGTCAGCAGAATTCCTTGAACAATGAAAGAGTTCCAAAGCATTTTTAAACTTCAGAGGAATTCCGGGAACAATGGAAGAATTCTGAAGCATTTTTAAACTTCAGAAATATTCCGGGAACTATGGAAGATTTGCAAAGCATTTTTTAGCTTCAGCAGAAATCTAAGAACAATGGAAGAGTTCTGAAGCATTTTTAAACTTCAGCGGAATTGCTAGAACAAGGGAAGAGTTCCAAAGCATTTTTAAACTTCAACGGATTTCCGAGAACAATGGAAGAGTTCCGAAGAATTTTTAAACGTCAGCGGAATTCCGAGAACAATGAAAGAGTTGAGAAGCATTTTTAAACGTCAGCAGAATTCCATGAACAATGAAAGAGTTCTGAAGCAATTTTATGCTTCAGTGGAATTCTTGGAAAAATGGAAGTGTTCCGAAGTATTTTTAAACTTCAGAAGAATTCCGGGAACATTGGAAGAGTTCCGAAGCATTTTTAAACTTCAGCAGAATTCCAAAAATAATGAAAGAGTACCGAAGCATTTTAAAACGTCAGCAGAATTCCCAGAGCAGTGGAAGAGTTACGAAGCATTTATAAACTTCAGCAGAATTCCGAAAACAATGGAAGAGTTATGAAGAATTTTTAAACTTCTGCGGAATTCCGAGAACAATTGAAGAGTTCCGAAGCATTATTAAACGTCAGAGGAATTCTAAGAACAATGAAAGAGTTCCGCAGCATTTTTAAACTTCAGTGGAATTCCGGGAACAATGGAAGAGTTCCGAAGCATTTTTAAACTTCAGAAGAATTCCGGAAACAATGGAAGAGTTCCGAAGCATTTTTAAGCTTCAACAGAATTCCGATAACAATGGAAGAGTTCCGAAGCATTTTTAAACGTCAGCAGAATTCCTTGAACAATTAAAGAGTTTCGAAGCATTTTTAAGCTTCAGTGGAATTCCGGAAACAATGGAAGTGTTCCGAAGCATTTTTAAACTTCAGAAGAATTCAGTGAACAATGGAAGAGTTCCGAAGCATTTTTAGACTTCAGCAGAATTCTCAGAACAATGGATGAGTTCCGAAGCATTTTTAAACGTCAGAGGAATTCCGAGAACAATGAAAGAGTTCCGAAGCATTTTTAAACGTCAGCAGAATTGCTTGAACAATTAAAGTGTTCCGAAGCATTTTTAAACTTCAGAAGAATTCAGTGAACAATGGAAGAGTTCCAAAGCATTTTTAGACTTCAAAAAAATTCTGAGAACAATGGAAGAGTTCCGAAGCATTTTTAAATGTCAGAGGAATTCCTTGAACAATGAAAGAGTTCCGAAGCATTTTTAAACTTCAGTGGAATTCCAGGAACAATGGAGAAGTTCCGAAGTATTTTTAAACTTCAGAATAATTCCAGGAACAATGGAAGAGTTCTGAAGCATTTTTAAACATCATCGTATTTCCGAGAACAATGGAAGAGTTCCAAAGCATTTTTAAACGTCAGCGGAATACTGAGAACAATGGAAGAGTACCGAAGCATTTTAAAATGTCAGCAGAATTCCCAGAGCGATGGAAGAGTTTCGAAGCATTTTTAAATGTCTGCGGAATGGCTAGAACAATGGAAGAGTTCCAAAGAATTTTTAAACATCAGCAGAATTCCGAGAACAATGAAAGAGTTCTGAAGCATTTTTAAACGTCAGCAGAATTCCTTGAACAATGAAAGAGTTCCAAAGCATTTTTAAACTTCAACGGATTTCCGAGAACAATGGAAGAGTTCCGAAGAATTTTTAAACGTCAGCGGAATTCCGAGAACAATGAAAGAGTTGAGAAGCATTTTTAAACGTCAGCAGAATTCCATGAACAATGAAAGAGTTCTGAAGCAATTTTATGCTTCAGTGGAATTCTTGGAAAAATGGAAGTGTTCCGAAGTATTTTTAAACTTCAGAAGAATTCCGGGAACATTGGAAGAGTTCCGAAGCATTTTTAAACTTCAGCAGAATTCCAAAAATAATGAAAGAGTACCGAAGCATTTTAAAACGTCAGCAGAATTCCCAGAGCAGTGGAAGAGTTACGAAGCATTTATAAACTTCAGCAGAATTCCGAAAACAATGGAAGAGTTATGAAGAATTTTTAAACTTCTGCGGAATTCCGAGAACAATTGAAGAGTTCCGAAGCATTATTAAACGTCAGAGGAATTCTAAGAACAATGAAAGAGTTCCGCAGCATTTTTAAACTTCAGTGGAATTCCGGGAACAATGGAAGAGTTCCGAAGCATTTTTAAACTTCAGAAGAATTCCGGAAACAATGGAAGAGTTCCGAAGCATTTTTAAGCTTCAACAGAATTCCGAGAACAATGGAAGAGTTCCGAAGCATTTTTAAACGTCAGCGGAATTCCGAGAAAAATGAAAGAGGTCCGAAGCATTTTTAAACATCAGCAGAATTCCTTGAACAATGAAAGAGTTCCAAAGCATTTTTAAACTTCAGCGGAATTCCAAGAACAATGAAAGAATTCTGAGGCATTATTAAACGTCAGCAAAATTCCGAGAACAATGAAAGAGTTTCGAAGCATTTTTAAATTTCAGAGGAATACCAAGAACAATGGAAGAGTTCCGACGCATTTTTAAACTTCAGCAGAATTCCGAGAACAATGGAAGAGTCCCGAAGGATTTTTAAACGTCAGCGAAATTCCGAGAACAATGGAAGAGTTCCGAAGCATTTTTAAACTTCAGCAGAATTCTGAGAACAATGGAAGAGTTCCGAAGCATTTTTAAACATCAGCCTAATTCCGAGAACAATGAAAGAGTTCCGAAGCATTTTTAAACGTCCGCAGAATTGCTTGAACAATGAAAGAGTTCCAAAGCATTTTTAAACTTCAGAGGAATTACGGGAACAATGGAAGAATTCTGAAGAATTTTTAAACTTCAGAAAAATTCCGGGAACAATGGAAGAGTTCCGAAGCATTTTTAAACTTCAGCAGAATTGCGAGAACAATGGAAGAGTACCAAAGAATTTTAAAAAGTCAGCAGAATTCCCAGAGCGATGGAAGAGTTCCGAAGCATTTTTAAACATCAGCGGAATTCCCAGAACAATGAAAGAGTTCCAAAGCATTTTTATACGTCAGCAGAATTCCTAGAAAAATTGAAGAGTTCTGAAGCATTATTAAACGTCAGCAGAATTCCGAGAACAATGGAAGAGTTTCGAAGCATTTTTTAACGTCAGCGGAATACCAAGAACAATGGAAGAGTTCCGAAGCATTTTTAAACTTCAGCAGAATTCCGAGAACAATTAAAGAGTCCTGAAGGATTTTTAAACGTCAGCGGAATTCCGAGAACAATGGAAGAGTTCCGAATCATTTTTAAACTTCAGCAGAATTCTGAGAACAATGATAAAGTTCTGAAGCATTTTTAAACATCAGCGGAATTCCGAGAACAATGAAAGAGTTCCGAAGCATTTTTAAACGTCAGCAGAATTCCTTGAACAATGAAAGAGTTCCAAAGCATTTTTAAACTTCAGAGGAATTCCGGGAACAATGGAAGAATTCTGAAGCATTTTTAAACTTCAGAAATATGCCGGGAACTATGGAAGATTTGCAAAGCATTTTTTAGCTTCAGCAGAAATCTAAGAACAATGGAAGAGTTCTGAAGCATTTTTAAACTTCAGCGGAATTGCTAGAACAAGGGAAGAGTTCCAAAGCATTTTTAAACTTCAGCGGATTTCTGAGAACAATGGAAGAGTTCCGAAGCATTTTTAAATGTCAGCAGAATTCCGAGAACAATGAAATAGTTGAGAAGCATTTTTAAACGTCAGCAGAATTCCTTGAACAATGTAAGAGTTCTGAAGCAATTTTAAGCTTCAGTGGAATTCTTGGAAAAATGGAAGTGTTCCGAAGTATTTTTAAACTTCAGAAGAATTCCGGGAACAATGCAAGAGTTCCGAAGCATTTTTAAACATCAGCAGAATTCCAAAAATAATAAAAGAGTACCCAAGCATTTTAAAACGTCAGCAGAATTCCCAGAGCAATGGAAGAGTTACGAAGCATTTATAAACTTCAGTGGAATTCCGAAAACAATGGAAGAGTTACGAAGAATTTTTAAACTCCTGCGGAATTCCGAGAACAATTGAAGAGTTCTGAAGCATTATTAAACGTCAGAGGAATTCTAAGAACAATGGAAGAGTTCCGAAGCATTTTTAAACTTCAGCGGAATTCCGAGAACAATGGAAGAGTTCCGAAACATTTTTAAACTTCAGCAGAATTCCGATAACAATGGAAGAGTTCCAAAGTATTTTTAAACTTTAGCGGATTTCCGAGAACAATGGAAGAGTTCCGAAGCATTATTAAACGTCAGCAGAATTCCTTCAACAATGAAAGAGTTCAGAAGCATTTTTAAATTTCAGCAGAATTCCTTGAACAATGAAAGAGTTCCGCAGCATTTTTAAACTTCAGTGGAATTCCGGGAACAATGGAAGAGTTCCGAAGCATTTTTAAACTTCAGAAGAATTCCGGGAACAATGGAAGAGTTCCGAAGCATTTTTAAACTTCAGCAGAAATCCGAGAACAATGGAAGAGTTCCGAATCATTTTAAAATATCAACAGAATTCCCAGAGCAATGGATTAGTTCCGAAGCATTTTTAAACTTCAGCGGAATTCCGAAAACAATGGAAGAGTTAAGAAGCATTTTTTAGCTTCAGCAGAAATCTAAGAACAATGGAAGAGTTCTGAAGCATTTTTAAACTTCAGCGGAATTGCTAGAACAAGGGGAGAGTTCCAAAGCATTTTTAAACTTCAGCGGATTTCCGAGATCAATGGAAGAGTTCCGAAGCATATTTAAAAGTCAGCGGAATTCCTTGAACAATGAAAGAGTTGAGAAGCATTTTTAAACGTCAGCAGAATTCCTTGAACAATGGAAGAGTTCCAAAGCATTTTTAAACGTCAGCGGAATACTGAGAACAATGGAAGAGTACCGAAGCATTTTAAAATGTCAGCAGAATTCCCAGAGCGATGGAAGAGTTTCGAAGCATTTTTAAACTTCTGCGGAATGGCTAGAACAATGGAAGAGTTCCAAAGAATTTTTAAACATCAGCAGAATTCCGAGAACAATGAAAGAGTTCTGAAGCATTTTTAAACGTCAGCAGAATTCCTTGAACAATGAAAGAGTTCCAAAGCATTTTTAAACTTCAGAGGAATTCCGGGAACAATGGAAGAATTCTGAAGCATTTTTAAACTTCAGAAATATTCCGGGAACTATGGAAGAGTTGCAAAGCATTTTTTAGCTTCAGCAGAAATCTAAGAACAATGGAAGAGTTCCGAATCATTTTAAAATGTCAACAGAATTCCCAGAGCAATGGATGAGTTCCGAAGCATTTTTAAACTTCAGCGGAATTCCGAAAACAATGGAAGAGTTGCGAAGCATTTTTTAGCTTCAGCAGAAATCTAAGAACAATGGAAGAGTTCTGAAGCATTTTTAAACTTCAGCGGAATTGCTAGAACAAGGGAAGAGTTCCAAAGCATTTTTAAACTTCAGCGGATTTCCGAGATCAATGGAAGAGTTCCGAAGCATATTGAAAAGTCAGCGGAATTCCGAGAACAATGAAAGAGTTGAGAAGCATTTTTAAACGTCAGCAGAATTCCTTGAACAATGGAAGAGTTCCGAAGCATTTTAAAATGTCAGCAGAATTCCCAGAGCAATGGAAGAGTTCCGAAGCATTTTTAAACTTCAGCGGAATGACGAAAACAATGGAAGAGTTCTGAAGCATTTTTAAACATCATCGTATTTCCGAGAACAATGGAAGAGTTCCAAAGCATTTTTAAACGTCAGCGGAATACTGAGAACAATGGAAGAGTACCGAAGCATTTTAAAATGTCAGCAGAATTCCCAGAGCGATGGAAGAGTTTCGAAGCATTTTTAAACGTCTGCGGAATGGCTAGAACAATGGAAGAGTTCCAAAGAATTTTTAAACATCAGCAGAATTCCGAGAACAATGAAAGAGTTCTGAAGCATTTTTAAACGTCAGCAGAATTCCTTGAACAATGAAAGAGTTCCAAAGCATTTTTAAACTTCAGAGGAATTCCGGGAACAATGGAAGAATTCTGAAGCATTTTTAAACTTCAGAAATATTCCGGGAACTATGGAAGATTTGCAAAGCATTTTTTAGCTTCAGCAGAAATCTAAGAACAATGGAAGAGTTCTGAAGCATTTTTAAACTTCAGCGGAATTGCTAGAACAAGGGAAGAGTTCCAAAGCATTTTTAAACTTCAGCGGATTTCCGAGAACAATGGAAGAGTTCCGAAGAATTTTTAAACGTCAGCGGAATTCCGAGAACAATGAAAGAGTTGAGAAGCATTTTTAAACGTCAGCAGAATTCCATGAACAATGAAAGAGTTCTGAAGCAATTTTATGCTTCAGTGGAATTCTTGGAAAAATGGAAGTGTTCCGAAGTATTTTTAAACTTCAGAAGAATTCCGGGAACATTGGAAGAGTTCCGAAGCATTTTTAAACTTCAGCAGAATTCCAAAAATAATGAAAGAGTACCGAAGCATTTTAAAACGTCAGCAGAATTCCCAGAGCAGTGGAAGAGTTACGAAGCATTTATAAACTTCAGCAGAATTCCGAAAACAATGGAAGAGTTATGAAGAATTTTTAAACTTCTGCGGAATTCCGAGAACAATTGAAGAGTTCCGAAGCATTATTAAACGTCAGAGGAATTCTAAGAACAATGGAAGAGTTCCAAAGCATTTTTAACCTTCAGCAGAATTCTGAGAACAATGATAAAGTTCCGAAGCATTTTTAAACATCAGCGGAATTCCGAGAACAATTAAAGAGTTCCGAAGCATTTTTAAACGTCAGCAGAATTCCTTGAACAATGAAAGAGTTCCAAAGCATTTTTAAACTTCAGAGGAATTCCGGGAACAATGGAAGAATTCTGAAGCATTTTTAAACTTCAGAAATATTCCGGGAACTATGGAAGATTTGCAAAGCATTTTTTAGCTTCAGCAGAAATCTAAGAACAATGGAAGAGTTCTGAAGCATTTTTAAACTTCAGCGGAATTGCTAGAACAAGGGAAGAGTTCCAAAGCATTTTTAAACTTCAGCGGATTTCCGAGAACAATAGAAGAGTTCCGTAGAATTTTTAAACGTCAGCGGAATTCCGAGAACAATGAAAGAGTTGAGAAGCATTTTTAAACGTCAGCAGAATTCCATGAACAATGAAAGAGTTCTGAAGCAATTTTATGCTTCAGTGGAATTCTTGGAAAAATGGAAGTGTTCCGAATTATTTTTAAACTTCAGAAGAATTCCGGGAACATTGGAAGAGTTCCGAAGCATTTTTAAACTTCAGCAGAATTCCAAAAATAATGAAAGAGTACCGAAGCATTTTAAAACGTCAGCAGAATTCCCAGAGCAGTGGAAGAGTTACGAAGCATTTATAAACTTCAGCAGAATTCCGAAAACAATGGAAGAGTTATGAAGAATTTTTAAACTTCTGCGGAATTCCGAGAACAATTGAAGAGTTCCGAAGCATTATTAAACGTCAGAGGAATTCTAAGAACAATGGAAGAGTTCCGAAGCATTTTTAAACTTCAGCGGAATTCCGAGAACAATGGAAGAGTTCCGAAACATTTTTAAACTTCAGCAGAATTCCGATAACAATGGAAGAGTTCCAAAGTATTTTTAAACTTTAGCGGATTTCCGAGAACAATGGAAGAGTTCCGAAGCATTATTAAACGTCAGCAGAATTCCTTCAACAATGAAAGAGTTCAGAAGCATTTTTAAATTTCAGCAGAATTCCTTGAACAATGAAAGAGTTCCGCAGCATTTTTAAACTTCAGTGGAATTCCGGGAACAATGGAAGAGTTCCGAAGCATTTTTAAACTTCAGAAGAATTCCGGGAACAATGGAAGAGTTCCGAAGCATTTTTAAACTTCAGCAGAAATCCGAGAACAATGGAAGAGTTCCGAATCATTTTAAAATGTCAACAGAATTCCCAGAGCGATGGAAGAGTTTCGAAGCATTTTTAAACGTCTGCGGAATGGCTAGAACAATGGAAGAGTTCCAAAGAATTTTTAAACATCAGCAGAATTCCGAGAACAATGAAAGAGTTCTGAAGCATTTTTAAACGTCAGCAGAATTCCTTGAACAATGAAAGAGTTCCAAAGCATTTTTAAACTTCAGAGGAATTCCGGGAACAATGGAAGAATTCTGAAGCATTTTTAAACTTCAGAAATATTCCGGGAACTATGGAAGATTTGCAAAGCATTTTTTAGCTTCAGCAGAAATCTAAGAACAATGGAAGAGTTCTGAAGCATTTTTAAACTTCAGCGGAATTGCTAGAACAAGGGAAGAGTTCCAAAGCATTTTTAAACTTCAGCGGATTTCCGAGAACAATAGAAGAGTTCCGTAGAATTTTTAAACGTCAGCGGAATTCCGAGAACAATGAAAGAGTTGAGAAGCATTTTTAAACGTCAGCAGAATTCCATGAACAATGAAAGAGTTCTGAAGCAATTTTATGCTTCAGTGGAATTCTTGGAAAAATGGAAGTGTTCCGAATTATTTTTAAACTTCAGAAGAATTCCGGGAACATTGGAAGAGTTCCGAAGCATTTTTAAACTTCAGCAGAATTCCAAAAATAATGAAAGAGTACCGAAGCATTTTAAAACGTCAGCAGAATTCCCAGAGCAGTGGAAGAGTTACGAAGCATTTATAAACTTCAGCAGAATTCCGAAAACAATGGAAGAGTTATGAAGAATTTTTAAACTTCTGCGGAATTCCGAGAACAATTGAAGAGTTCCGAAGCATTATTAAACGTCAGAGGAATTCTAAGAACAATGGAAGAGTTCCGAAGCATTTTTAAATTTCAGCGGAATTCCGAGAACAATGGAAGAGTTCCGAAACATTTTTAAACTTCAGCAGAATTCCGATAACAATGGAAGAGTTCCAAAGTATTTTTAAACTTTAGCGGATTTCCGAGAACAATGGAAGAGTTCCGAAGCATTATTAAACGTCAGCAGAATTCCTTCAACAATGAAAGAGTTCAGAAGCATTTTTAAATTTCAGCAGAATTCCTTGAACAATGAAAGAGTTCCGCAGCATTTTTAAACTTCAGTGGAATTCCGGGAACAATGGAAGAGTTCCGAAGCATTTTTAAACTTCAGAAGAATTCCGGGAACAATGGAAGAGTTCCGAAGCATTTTTAAACTTCAGCAGAAATCCGAGAACAATGGAAGAGTTCCGAATCATTTTAAAATGTCAACAGAATTCCCAGAGCGATGGAAGAGTTTCGAAGCATTTTTAAACGTCTGCGGAATGGCTAGAACAATGGAAGAGTTCCAAAGAATTTTTAAACATCAGCAGAATTCCGAGAACAATGAAAGAGTTCTGAAGCATTTTTAAACGTCAGCAGAATTCCTTGAACAATGAAAGAGTTCCAAAGCATTTTTAAACTTCAGAGGAATTCCGGGAACAATGGAAGAATTCTGAAGCATTTTTAAACTTCAGAAATATTCCGGGAACTATGGAAGATTTGCAAAGCATTTTTTAGCTTCAGCAGAAATCTAAGAACAATGGAAGAGTTCTGAAGCATTTTTAAACTTCAGCGGAATTGCTAGAACAAGGGAAGAGTTCCAAAGCATTTTTAAACTTCAGCGGATTTCCGAGAACAATGGAAGAGTTCCGAAGAATTTTTAAACGTCAGCGGAATTCCGAGAACAATGAAAGAGTTGAGAAGCATTTTTAAACGTCAGCAGAATTCCATGAACAATGAAAGAGTTCTGAAGCAATTTTATGCTTCAGTGGAATTCTTGGAAAAATGGAAGTGTTCCAAAGTATTTTTAAACTTCAGAAGAATTCCGGGAACATTGGAAGAGTTCCGAAGCATTTTTAAACTTCAGCAGAATTCCAAAAATAATGAAAGAGTACCGAAGCATTTTAAAACGTCAGCAGAATTCCCAGAGCAGTGGAAGAGTTACGAAGCATTTATAAACTTCAGCAGAATTCCGAAAACAATGGAAGAGTTATGAAGAATTTTTAAACTTCTGCGGAATTCCGAGAACAATTGAAGAGTTCCGAAGCATTATTAAACGTCAGAGGAATTCTAAGAACAATGGAAGAGTTCCGAAGCATTTTTAACCTTCAGCAGAATTCCGAGAACAATGGAAGAGTTCCGAAACATTTTTAAACTTCAGCCGAATACCGATAACAATGGAAGAGTTCCAAAGCATTTTTAAACTTCAGCGGATTTCAGAGAACAATGGAAGAGTTCCGAAGCATTATTAAACGTCAGCGGAATTCCGAGAACAATGATAGAATTGAGAAGCATTTTTAAACGTCAGCAGAATTCCTTGAACAAAGAAAGAGTTCTGAAGCAATTTTAAGCTTCAGTGGATTTCTGGGAAATATGGAAGTCTTCCGAAGTATTTTTAAACTTCAGAAGAATTCCGGGAAAAATGGAAGAGTTCCAAAGCATTTTTAAACTTCAGCAGAATTCTGAGAACAATGGAAGAGTTCCAAAGCATTTTTAAATGTCAGCGGAATTCCGAGAGCAATGAAAGAGTTCCGAAGCATTTTTAAACATCAGCAGAATTCCTTGAACAATGAAAGAGTTCCGAAGCATTTTTAAACTTCAGCAGAATTCCTTGAACAATGAAAGAGTTCCGAAGCATTTTTAAACTTCAGAAGAATTCCGGGAACAATGGAAGAGTTCCGAAGCATTTTTAAACTTCAGCAGAAATCCGAGAACAATGGAAGAGTTCCGAATCATTTTAAAATGTCAACAGAATTCCCAGAGCAATGGATGAGTTCCGAAGCATTTTTAAACTTCAGCGGAATTCCGAAAAAATGGAAGAGTTGCGAAGCATTTTTTAGCTTCAGCAGAAATCTAAGAACAATGGAAGAGTTCTGAAGCATTTTTAAACTTCAGCGGAATTCCTACAACAATGGAAGAGTTCCAATGAATTTTTAACTTCAGCAGAATTCCGAGAACAATGGAAGAGTTCCGAAGTATTTCTGAACATCAGCAGAATTCCGAGAACAATGGAAGAGTTCCGAAACATTTTTAAACGTTGGCAGAATTCCGAGAGCAATGGAAGAGTTCCGAAGCATTTTTAAACTTCAGCGGAATTTCTAGAACAACGGAAGAGTTCCAAAGCATTTTTAAACTTTAGCGGCCTTCCGAGAACAATGGAAGAGTTCCGAAGCATTTTTAAGCGTCAGCAGAATTCCTTGAACAATTAAAGTGTTTCGAAGCATTTTTAAGCTTCAGTGGAATTCCGGAAACAATGGAAGTGTTCCGAAGCATTTTTAAACTTCAGAAGAATTCAGTGAACAATGGAAGAGTTCCGAAGCATTTTTAGACTTCAGAAGGATTCTGAGAACAATGTAAGAGTTCCGAAGCAATTTTAAACGTCAGAGGAATTCCGAGAACAATGAAAGAGTTCCGAAGCATTTTTAAACGTCAGCAGAATTCCTTGAACAATTAAAGAGTTCCGAAGCATTTTTAAGCTTCAGTGGAATTCTGGAAACAATGGAAGTGTTCCAAAGCATTTTTAAACTTCAGAAGAATTCAGTGAACAATGGAACAGTTCCGAAGCATTTTTAGACTTCAGAAGGATTCTGAGAACAATGTAAGAGTTCCGAAGCAATTTTAAACGTCAGAGGAATTCCTTGAAGAATGAAAGAGTTCCAAAGCATTTTTAAACTTCAGTGGAATTCTGGGAAAAATGGAGAAGTTCCGAAGCATTTTAAAATGTCAGCAGAATTCCCAGAGCAATGGAAGAGTTCCGAAGCATTTTTAAACTTCAGCGGAATGAGGAAAACAATGGAAGAGTTCCGAAGCATTTTTAAACTTCTGCAGAATTCTAAGAACAATGGAAGAGTTCTGAAGCATTTTTAAACATCATCGTATTTCCGAGAACAATGGAAGAGTTCCAAAGCATTTTTAAACGTCAGCAGAATACTGAGAACAATGGAAGAGTACCGAAGCATTTTAAAATGTCAGCAGAATTCCCAGAGCGATGTAAGGGTTCCGAAGCATTTTTAAACTTCTGCGGAATGGCTAGAACAATGGAAGAGTTCCAAAGAATTTTTAAATTTCAGCAGATTTCCGAGAACAATGAAAGAGTTCCGAAGCATTTTTAAGCTTCAGTGGAATTCCAGGAATAATAGAAGTGTTCCGAAGCATTTTTAATCTTCAGAAGAATTCCGGAAACAATGGAAGAGTTCCGACGCATTTTTAATCATCAGCGGAATTCAGAGAACAATGAAAGAGTTCCAAAGTATTTTTAAACATCAGCAGAATACCTTGATCAAAGAAAGAGTTCCGAAGCATTTTTAAACTTCAGCAGAATTCCTTGAACAATGAAAGAGTTCGAAAGCAGTTTTAATCTTCAATGGAATTCCGGGAACAATGGAAGTGTTCCGAAGCATTTTTAATCTTCAGAAGAATTCCGGAAACAATGGAAGAGTTCCGAAGCATTTTTAAGCTTCAGAAGAATTCCGAGAACAATGGAAGAGATCCGAAGCATTTTTAAACGTCAGCGGAATTCCGAGAACAATGAAAGAGTCCCGAAGGATTTTTAAACGTCAGCGGAATTCTGAGAACAATGGAAGAGTTCCGAAGCATTTTTAAACTTCAGCAGAATTCTGAGAACAAAGGAAGAGTTCCGAAGCATTTTTAAACATCAGCTTAATTCCGAGAACAATGAAAGAGTTCCGAAGCATTTTTAAACGTCAGCAGAATTGCTTGAACAATGAAAGAGTTCCAAAGCATTTTTAAACTTCAGAGGAATTACGGGAACAATGGAAGAATTCTGAAGCATTTTTAAACTTCAGAAAAATTCAGGGAACAATGGAAGAGTTCCGAAGTATTTCTGAACATCAGCAGAATTCCGAGAACAATGGAAGAGTTCCGAAACATTTTTAAACGTCAGCGGAATTCCGAGAGCAATGGAAGAGTTCCGAAGCATTTTTAAACTTCAGCGGAATTTCTAGAACAACGGAAGAGTTCCAAAGCATTTTTAAACTTTAGCGGCCTTCCGAGAACAATGGAAGAGTTCCGAAGCATTTTTAAGCGTCAGCAGAATTCCTTGAACAATTAAAGTGTTTCGAAGCATTTTTAAGCTTCAGTGGAATTCCGGAAACAATGGAAGTGTTCCGAAGCATTTTTAAACTTCAGAAGAATTCAGTGAACAATGGAAGAGTTCCGAAGCATTTTTAGACTTCAGCAGAATTCTCAGAACAATGGAAGAGTTCAGAAGCATTTTTAAACATCAGAGGAATTCCGAGAACAAAGAAAGAGTTCCGAAGCATTTTTAAACGTCAGCAGAATTCCTTGAACAATTAAAGAGTTCCGAAGCATTTTTAAGCTTCAGTGGAATTCTGGAAACAATGGAAGTGTTCCGAAGCATTTTTAAACTTCAGAAGAATTCAGTGAACAATGGAAGAGTTCCGAAGCATTTTTAGACTTCAGAAGAATTCTGAGAACAATGTAAGAGTTCCGAAGCAATTTTAAACGTCAGAGGAATTTCTTGAAGAATGAAAGAGTTCCGAAGCATTTTTAAACTTCATTGGAATTCCGGGAACAATGGAGAAGTTCCGAAGCATTTTTAAACTTCAGAAGAATTCCGGGAACAATGGAAGAGTTCCAAAACATTTTTAAACTTCAGCAGAAATCCGAGAATAATAGAAGAGTTCCGAAGCATTTTAAAATGTCAGCAGAATTCCCAGAGCAATGGAAGAGTTCCGAAGCATTTTTAAACTTCAGCGGAATGACGAAAACAATGGAAGAGTTCCGAAGCATTTTTAAACTTCTGCAGAATTCTAAGAACAATGGAAGAGTGCTGAAGCATTTTTAAACATCATCGTATTTCCGAGAACAATGGAAGAGTTCCAAAGCATTTTTAAACGTCAGCGGAATACTGAGAACAATGGAAGAGTACCGAAGCATTTTAAAATGTCAGCAGAATTCCCAGAGCGATGGAAGAGTTTCGAAGCATTTTAAAACTTCTGCGGAATGGCTAGAACAATGGAAGAGTTCCAAAGAATTTTTACATTTCAGCAGATTTCCGAGAACAATGAAAGAGTTCCAAAGCATTTTTAAGCTTCAGTGGAATTCCAGGAACAATAGAAGTGTTCCGAAGCATTTTTAATCTTCAGAAGAATTCCGGAAACAATGGAAGAGTTCCAAAGCATTTTTAATCATCAGCGGAATTCTGAGAACAATGAAAGAGTTCCAAAGTATTTTTAAACATCAGCAGAATACCTTGATCAAAGAAAGAGTTCTGAAGCATTTTTAAACTTCAGCAGAATTCCTTGAACAATGAAAGAGTTCCGAAGCAGTTTTAATCTTCAATGGAATTCCGGGAACAATGGAAGTGTTCCGAAGCATTTTTAATCTTCAGAAGAATTCCGGAAACAATGGAAGAGTTCCGAAGCATTTTTAAACGTCAGCGGAATTCCGAGAACAATGAAAGAGTCCCGAAGGATTTTTAAACGTCAGCGGAATTCCGAGAACAATGGAAGAGTTCCGAAGCATTTTTAAACTTCAGCAGAATTCTGAGAACAAAGGAAGAGTTCCGAAGCATTTTTAAACATCAGCTTAATTCCGAGAACAATGAAAGAGTTCCGAAGCATTTTTAAACGTCAGCAGAATTACTTGAACAATGAAAGTGTTCCAAAGCATTTTTAAACTTCAGAGGAATTACGGGAACAATGGAAGAATTCTGAAGCATTTTTAAACTTCAGAAAAATTCCGGGAACAATGGAAGAGTTCCGAAGCATTTTTAAACTTCAGCAGAATTGCGAGAACAATGGAAGAGTACCGAAGCATTTTAAAACGTCAGCAGAATTCCCAGAGCGATGGAAGAGTTCCGAAGCATTTTTAAACATCAGGGGAATTCCGAGAACAATGAAAGAGTTCCGAAGCATTTTTAAGCTTCAGGGGAATTCCGGGAACAATGGAAGTATTCCGAAGCATTTTTGATCTTGAGAAAAATTCCGGAAACAATGGAAGAGTTCCGAAGCATTTTTAAACTTCAGCAGAATTTTGAGAACAATGGAAGAGTTCCGAAGCATTTTTAAACGTCAGCGGAATTCCGAGAACAATGAAAGAGTTCCGAACCATTTTTAAACAACAGCAGAATTCCTTGAACGATGAAAGAGTTCCGAAGCATTTTTAAACTTCAGCAGAATTCCTTGAACAATGAAAGAGTTCCGAAGCATTTTTAAACTTCAGTGGAATTCCGGGAACAATGGAAGAGTTCCAAAGCATTTTTAAACTTCAGAAGAATTCCGGGAACAATGGAAGAGTTCCGAAGCATTTTTAAACTTCATTAGAAATCCGAGAACAATGGAAGAGTTACGAAGCATTTTAAAATGTCAACAGAATTCCCAGAGCAATGGATGAGTTCCGAAGCATTTTTAAACTTCAGTGGAATTCCGGGAACAATGGAGAAGTTCCGAAGCATTTTTAAACTTCAGAAGAATTCCGGGAACAATGGAAGAGTTCCAAAGCATTTTTAAACTTCAGCAGAAATCTGAGAACAAGGGAAGAGTTCCGAAGCATTTTAATATGTCAGCAGAATTCCCAGAGCACTGGAAGAGTTCCGAAGCATTTTTAAACTTCAGCGGAATGACGAAAACAATGGAAGAGTTCCAAAGCATTTTTAAACGTCAGCGGAATTCCGAGAACAATGAAAGAGTTCCGAAGCATTTTTAAACATCAGCAGAATTCCTTGAACAATGAAAGAGTTCCGAAGCATTTTTAAACTTCAGTGGAATTCCGGAAACAATGGAAGAGTTCCGAACCATTTTTAAACATCAGCAGAATTCCTTGAACAATGAAAGAGTTCCGAAGCATTTTTAAACTTCAGCAGAATTCCTTGAATAAAGAAAGAGTTCCGAAGCATTTTTAAACTTCAGCAGAATTCCTTGAACAATGAAAGAGTTCCAAAGCATTTTTAAACTTCAGAAGAATTCTGGGAACAATGGAAGAGTTCCGAAGCATTTTTAAACTTCAGCAGAATGCTGAGAACAATGGAAGAGTTACGAAGCATTTTAAAATGTCAACAGAATTCACAGAGCAATGGATGAGTTCCGAAGCATTTTTAAATTTCAGCGGAATTCTGAGAACAAAGGAAGAGTTCCGAAGCATTTTTAAACATCAGCCTAATTCCGAGAACAATGACAGAGTTCCGAAGCATTTTTAAACGTCAGCAGAATTACTTGAACAATGAAAGAGTTCCAAAGCATTTTTAAACTTCAGAGGAATTATGGGAACAATGGAAGAATTCTGAAGCATTTTTAAACTTCAGAAAAATTCCGGGAACAATGGAAGAGTTCCGAAGCATTTTTAAACTTCAGCAGAATTGCGAGAACAATGAAAGAGTTCCGAAGCATTTTTAAACTTTAGCGGAATTCCGAAAAAAATGGAAGAGTTGCGAAGCATTTTTTAGCTTCAGCAGAATTCCGAGAAAAATGGAAGAGTTCCGAAGTATTTCTAAACATCAGCAGAATTCCGAGAACAATGGAAGAGTTCCGAAACATTTTTAAACTCCAGCAGAATTCCTTGAACAATGAAAGAGTTCCGAAGCATTTTTAAACTTCAGTGGAATTCCGGGAACAATGGAAGAGTTCCAAAGCATTTTTAAACTTCAGAAGAATTCCGGGAACAATGGAAGAGTTCCGAAGCATTTTTAAACTTCATTAGAAATCCGAGAACAATGGAAGAGTTACGAAGCATTTTAAAATGTCAGCATAATTCCCAGAGCAATGGATGAGTTCCGAAGCATTTTTAAACTTTAGCGGAATTCCGAAAAAAATGGAAGAGTTGCGAAGCATTTTTTAGCTTCAGCAGAATTCCGAGAAAAATGGAAGAGTTCCGAAGTATTTCTAAACATCAGCAGAATTCCGAGAACAATGGAAGAGTTCCGAAACATTTTTAAACGTCAGCTGAATTCCGAGAGCAATGGAAGAGTTCCAAAGCATTTTTAAACTTCAGCGGAATTCCTAGAACAATGAAAGAGTTCCGAAGCATTTTTAAGCTTCGGTGGAATTCCGGGAACAATGGAAGTGTTCCGAAGCATTTTTAATCTTCAGAAAAATTCGGGAGACAATGGAAGATTTCCGAAGCATTTTTAAACTTCAGCAGAATTCCGAGAACAATGGAAGAGTTCCGAAGCATTTTTAAACGTCAGCGGTATTCCGAGAACAATGAAAGAGTTCCGAAACATTTTTAAACATCAGCAGAATTCCTTGAACAATGAAAGAGTTCTGAAGCATTTTTAAACTTCAGCAGAATTCCTTAAACAAAGAAAGAGTTCCGAAGCATGTTTAAACTTCAGCAGAATTCCTTGAACAATGGAAGAGTTCCGAAGCATTTTTAAACTTCATTGGCATTCCGGGAACATTGGAAGAGTTCCGAAGGATTTTTAAACGTCAGCGGAATTCCAAGAACAATGAAAGAGTTCCGAAGCATTTTTAAACATCAGCAGAATTCCTTGAACAATGAAAGAGTTCCGAAGCATTTTTAAACTTCAGTGGAATTCCGGGAACAATGGAAGAGTTCCAAAGCATTTTTAAACTTTAGCCGCCTTCCGAGAACAATGGAAGAGTTCCGAAGCATTTTTAAACGTCAGCAGAATTCATTGAACAATTAAAGAGTTCCGAAGCATTTTTAAGCTTCAGTGGAATTCCGGAAACAATGGAAATGTTCCGAAGCATTTTTAAACTTCAGAAGAATTCAGTGAACAATGGAAGAGTTCCGAAGCATTTTTAGACTTCAGCAGAATTCTGAGAACAATGGAAGAGTTTCGAAGCATTTTTAAACTTCAGCAGAATTCCTTGAACAAAGAAAGAGTTCCGAAGCATTTTTAAACTTCAGCAGAATTCCTTGAACAATGAAAGAGTTCCGAAGCATTTTTAAACTTCAGTGGAATTCCGGGAACAATGGAAGAGTTCCAAAGCATTTTTAAACTTCAGAAGAATTCCGGGAACAATGGAAGAGTTCCGAAGCATTTTTAAACTTCATTAGAAATCCGAGAACAATGGAAGAGTTACGAAGCATTTTAAAATGTCAGCATAATTCCCAGAGCAATGGATGAGTTCCGAAGCATTTTTAAACTTTAGCGGAATTCCGAAAAAAATGGAAGAGTTGCGAAGCATTTTTTAGCTTCAGCAGAATTCCGAGAAAAATGGAAGAGTTCCGAAGTATTTCTAAACATCAGCAGAATTCCGAGAACAATGGAAGAGTTCCGAAACATTTTTAAACTCCAGCAGAATTCCTTGAACAATGAAAGAGTTCCGAAGCATTTTTAAACTTCAGTGGAATTCCGGGAACAATGGAAGAGTTCCAAAGCATTTTTAAACTTCAGAAGAATTCCGGGAACAATGGAAGAGTTCCGAAGCATTTTTAAACTTCATTAGAAATCCGAGAACAATGGAAGAGTTACGAAGCATTTTAAAATGTCAGCATAATTCCCAGAGCAATGGATGAGTTCCGAAGCATTTTTAAACTTTAGCGGAATTCCGAAAAAAATGGAAGAGTTGCGAAGCATTTTTTAGCTTCAGCAGAATTCCGAGAAAAATGGAAGAGTTCCGAAGTATTTCTAAACATCAGCAGAATTCCGAGAACAATGGAAGAGTTCCGAAACATTTTTAAACGTCAGCTGAATTCCGAGAGCAATGGAAGAGTTCCAAAGCATTTTTAAACTTCAGCGGAATTCCTAGAACAATGAAAGAGTTCCGAAGCATTTTTAAGCTTCGGTGGAATTCCGGGAACAATGGAAGTGTTCCGAAGCATTTTTAATCTTCAGAAAAATTCGGGAGACAATGGAAGATTTCCGAAGCATTTTTAAACTTCAGCAGAATTCCGAGAACAATGGAAGAGTTCCGAAGCATTTTTAAACGTCAGCGGTATTCCGAGAACAATGAAAGAGTTCCGAAACATTTTTAAACATCAGCAGAATTCCTTGAACAATGAAAGAGTTCTGAAGCATTTTTAAACTTCAGCAGAATTCCTTAAACAAAGAAAGAGTTCCGAAGCATGTTTAAACTTCAGCAGAATTCCTTGAACAATGGAAGAGTTCCGAAGCATTTTTAAACTTCATTGGCATTCCGGGAACATTGGAAGAGTTCCGAAGGATTTTTAAACGTCAGCGGAATTCCAAGAACAATGAAAGAGTTCCGAAGCATTTTTAAACATCAGCAGAATTCCTTGAACAATGAAAGAGTTCCGAAGCATTTTTAAACTTCAGTGGAATTCCGGGAACAATGGAAGAGTTCCAAAGCATTTTTAAACTTTAGCCGCCTTCCGAGAACAATGGAAGAGTTCCGAAGCATTTTTAAACGTCAGCAGAATTCATTGAACAATTAAAGAGTTCCGAAGCATTTTTAAGCTTCAGTGGAATTCCGGAAACAATGGAAATGTTCCGAAGCATTTTTAAACTTCAGAAGAATTCAGTGAACAATGGAAGAGTTCCGAAGCATTTTTAGACTTCAGCAGAATTCTGAGAACAATGGAAGAGTTTCGAAGCATTTTTAAACTTCAGCAGAATTCCTTGAACAAAGAAAGAGTTCCGAAGCATTTTTAAACTTCAGTAGAATTCCTTGAACAATGAAAGAGTTCCGAAGCATTTTTAAACTTCAGTGGAATTCCGGGAACAATGGAAGAGTTTCAAAGCATTTTTAAACTTCAGAAGAATTCCGGGAACAATGGAAGAGTTCCGAAGCATTTTTAAACTTCATTAGAAATCCGAGAACAATGGAAGAGTTACGAAGCATTTTAAAATGTCAGCATAATTCCCAGAGCAATGGATGAGTTCCGAAGCATTTTT
This sequence comes from Phyllobates terribilis, assembly GCF_046119375.1. Classification (NCBI taxonomy): domain Eukaryota; kingdom Metazoa; phylum Chordata; class Amphibia; order Anura; family Dendrobatidae; genus Phyllobates; species Phyllobates terribilis. The sequence continues at coordinate 554,670,736 of NW_027362762.1, forward strand.
AAACTTTAGCGGAATTCCGAAAAAAATGGAAGAGTTGCGAAGCATTTTTTAGCTTCAGCAGAATTCCGAGAAAAATGGAAGAGTTCCGAAGTATTTCTAAACATCAGCAGAATTCCGAGAACAATGGAAGAGTTCCGAAACATTTTTAAACTCCAGCAGAATTCCTTGAACAATGAAAGAGTTCCGAAGCATTTTTAAACTTCAGTGGAATTCCGGGAACAATGGAAGAGTTCCAAAGCATTTTTAAACTTCAGAAGAATTCCGGGAACAATGGAAGAGTTCCGAAGAATTTTTAAACTTCATTAGAAATCCGAGAACAATGGAAGAGTTACGAAGCATTTTAAAATGTCAGCAGAATTCCCAGAGCAATGGATGAGTTCCGAAGCATTTTTAAACTTTAGCGGAATTCCGAAAAAAATGGAAGAGTTGCGAAGCATTTTTTAGCTTCAGCAGAATTCCGAGAAAAATGGAAGAGTTCCGAAGTATTTCTAAACATCAGCAGAATTCCGAGAACAATGGAAGAGTTCCGAAACATTTTTAAACGTCAGCTGAATTCCGAGAGCAATGGAAGAGTTCCAAAGCATTTTTAAACTTCAGCGGAATTCCTAGAACAATGAAAGAGTTCCGAAGCATTTTTAAGCTTCGGTGGAATTCCGGGAACAATGGAAGTGTTCCGAAGCATTTTTAATCTTCAGAAAAATTCGGGAAACAATGGAAGAGTTCCGAAGCATTTTTAAACTTCAGCAGAATTCCGAGAACAATGGAAGAGTTCCGAAGCATTTTTAAACGTCAGCGGTATTCCGAGAACAATGAAAGAGTTCCGAAACATTTTTAAACATCAGCAGAATTCCTTGAACAATGAAAGAGTTCTGAAGCATTTTTAAACTTCAGCAGAATTCCTTAAACAAAGAAAGAGTTCCGAAGCATTTTTAAACTTCAGCAGAATTCCTTGAACAATGGAAGAGTTCCGAAGCATTTTTAAACTTCATTGGCATTCCGGGAACATTGGAAGAGTTCCGAAGGATTTTTAAACGTCAGCGGAATTCCGAGAACAATGAAAGAGTTCTGAAGCATTTTTAAACTTCAGCAGAATTCCTTAAACAAAGAAAGAGTTCCAAACCATTTTTAAACATCAGCAGAATTCCTTGAACAATGAAAGAGTTCCGAAGCATTTTTAAACTTCAGCAGAATTCCTTATACAAAGAAAGAGTTCCGAAGCATTTTTAAACTTCAGCAGAATTCCTTGAACAATGGAAGAGTTCCGAAGCATTTTTAAACTTCATTGGCATTCCGGGAACATTGGAAGAGTTCCAAAGGATTTTTAATCATCAGAAGAATTCCGGGAACAATGGAAGAGTTCCGAAGCATTTTTAAACTTCAGCAGAAATCCGAGAACAATGGAAGAGTTACGAAGCATTTTAAAATGTCAACAGAATTCCGAGAGCAATGGAAGAGTTCCAAAGCATTTTTAAACTTCAGCGGAATTCCTAGAACAATGGAAGAGTTCCAAAGCATTTTTAAACTTTAGCCGCCTTCCGAGAACAATGGAAGAGTTCCGAAGCATTTTTAAACGTCAGCAGAATTCATTGAACAATTAAAGAGTTCCGAAGCATTTTTAAGCTTCAGTGGAATTCCGGAAACAATGGAAATGTTCCGAAGCATTTTTAAACTTCAGAAGAATTCAGTGAACAATGGAAGAGTTCCGAAGCATTTTTAGACTTCAGCAGAATTCTGAGAACAATGGAAGAGTTTCGAAGCATCTTTAAATGTCAGAGGAATTCCGAGAACAATGAAAGAGTTACGAAGCATTTTTAAACGTCAGCAGAATTCCTTGAATAATGAAAGAGTTTCGAAGCATTTTTAAACTTCTGTGGAGTTCCGGGAACAATGGAGAAGCTCCGAAGCATTTTTAAACTTCAGAAGAATTCCGGGAACAATGGAAGAGTTCCGAAGCATTTTTAAACTTCAGAAGAATTCTGGGAACAATGGAAGCGTTCCGAAGCATTTTTAAACTTCAGCAGAACGCTGAGAACAATGGAAGAGTTACGAAGCATTTTAAAATGTCAACAGAATTCACAGAGCAATGGATGAGTTTCGAAGCATTTTTAAATTTCAGCGGAATTCCGAAAACAATGGAAGAGTTGCAAAACATTTTTTAGCTTCAGCAGAATTCCGAGAACAATGGAAGAGTTCCAAAGTATTTCTAAACATCAGCAGAATTCCGAGAACAGTGGAAGAGTTCCGAAACATTTTTAAACGTCAGCGGAATTCCGAGAGCAATGGAAGAGTTCCAAAGCATTTTTAAACTTCAGCGGAATTCCTAGAACAATGGAAGAGTTCCAAAGCATTTTTAAACTTTAGCGGCCTTCCGAGAACATTGGAAGAGTTCCGAAGCATTTTTAAACATCAGCAGAATTCCGAGAACAATTAAAGACTTCCGAAGCATTTTTAAGCTTCAGTGGAATTCCGGAAACAAGGGAAGTGTTCCGAAGCATTTTTAAACTTCAGAAGAATTCAGTGAACAATGGAAGAGTTCCGAAAGCATTTTTAGACTTCAGCAGAATTCTGAGAACAATGGAAGCGTTCCGAAGCATTTTTAAACGTGAGAGGATTTCCGAGAACAATGGAAGAGTTCCGAACCATTTTTAAACATCAGCTTAATTCCGAGAACAATGAAAGAGTTCCAAATCATTTTTAAACGTCAGCAGAATTACTTGAACAATGAAAGAGTTCCAAAGCATTTTTAAACTTCAGAGGAATTACGGGAACAATGGAAGAATTCTGAAGCATTTTTAAACTTCAGAAAAATTCCGGGAACAATGGAAGAGTTCCGAAGCATTTTTAAACTTCAGCAGAATTGCGAGAACAATGGAAGAGTACCAAAGCATTTTAAAACGTCAGCAGAATTCCCAGAGCGATGGAAGAGTTCCGAAGCATTTTTAAACATCAGGGGAATTCCGAGAACAATGAAAGAGTTCCAAAGCATTTTTAAACATCAGCAGAATTCCTTGAACAATGAAAGAGTTCCGAAGCATTTTTAAGCTTCGGTGGAATTCCGGGAACAATGGAAGTGTTCCGAAGCATTTTTAATCTTCAGAAAAATTCGGGAAACAATGGAAGAGTTCCGAAGCATTTTTAAACTTCAGCAGAATTCCGAGAACAATGGAAGAGTTCCGAAGCATTTTTAAACGTCAGCGGTATTCCGAGAACAATGAAAGAGTTCCGAAACATTTTTAAACATCAGCAGAATTCCTTGAACAATGAAAGAGTTCTGAAGCATTTTTAAACTTCAGCAGAATTCCTTGAACGATGAAAGAGTTCCGAAGCATTTTTAAACTTCAGCAGAATTCCTTGAACAAAGAAAGAGTTCCGAAGCATTTTTAAACTTCAGCAGAATTCCTTGAACAATGAAAGAGTTCCGAAGCATTTTTAAACTTCAGTGGAATTCCGGGAACAATGGAAGAGTTCCAAAGCATTTTTAAACTTCAGAAGAATTCCGGGAACAATGGAAGAGTTCCGAAGCATTTTTAAACTTCATTAGAAATCCGAGAACAATGGAAGAGTTACGAAGCATTTTAAAATGTCAGCATAATTCCCAGAGCAATGGATGAGTTCCGAAGCATTTTTAAACTTTAGCGGAATTCCGAAAAAAATGGAAGAGTTGCGAAGCATTTTTTAGCTTCAGCAGAATTCCGAGAAAAATGGAAGAGTTCCGAAGTATTTCTAAACATCAGCAGAATTCCGAGAACAATGGAAGAGTTCCGAAACATTTTTAAACTCCAGCAGAATTCTTTGAACAATGAAAGAGTTCCGAAGCATTTTTAAACTTCAGTGGAATTCCGGGAACAATGGAAGAGTTCCAAAGCATTTTTAAACTTCAGAAGAATTCCGGGAACAATGGAAGAGTTCCGAAGCATTTTTAAACTTCATTAGAAATCCGAGAACAATGGAAGAGTTACGAAGCATTTTAAAATGTCAGCAGAATTCCCAGAGCAATGGATGAGTTCCGAAGCATTTTTAAACTTTAGCGGAATTCCGAAAAAAATGGAAGAGTTGCGAAGCATTTTTTAGCTTCAGCAGAATTCCGAGAAAAATGGAAGAGTTCCGAAGTATTTCTAAACATCAGCAGAATTCCGAGAACAATGGAAGAGTTCCGAAACATTTTTAAACGTCAGCTGAATTCCGAGAGCAATGGAAGAGTTCCAAAGCATTTTTAAACTTCAGCGGAATTCCTAGAACAATGAAAGAGTTCCGAAGCATTTTTAAGCTTCGGTGGAATTCCGGGAACAATGGAAGTGTTCCGAAGCATTTTTAATCTTCAGAAAAATTCGGGAAACAATGGAAGAGTTCCGAAGCATTTTTAAACTTCAGCAGAATTCCGAGAACAATGGAAGAGTTCCGAAGCATTTTTAAACGTCAGCGGTATTCCGAGAACAATGAAAGAGTTCCGAAACATTTTTAAACATCAGCAGAATTCCTTGAACAATGAAAGAGTTCTGAAGCATTTTTAAACTTCAGCAGAATTCCTTAAACAAAGAAAGAGTTCCGAAGCATTTTTAAACTTCAGCAGAATTCCTTGAACAATGGAAGAGTTCCGAAGCATTTTTAAACTTCATTGGCATTCCGGGAACATTGGAAGAGTTCCGAAGGATTTTTAAACGTCACCGGAATTCCGAGAACAATGAAAGAGTTCCGAAGCATTTTTAAACATCAGCAGAATTCCTTGAACAATGAAAGAGTTCCGAAGCATTTTTAAACTTCAGTGGAATTCCGGGAACAATGGAAGAGTTCCAAACCATTTTTAAACATCAGCAGAATTCCTTGAACAATGAAAGAGTTCCGAAGCATTTTTAAACTTCAGCAGAATTCCTTAAACAAAGAAAGAGTTCCGAAGCATTTTTAAACTTCAGCAGAATTTCTTGAACAATGGAAGAGTTCCGAAGCATTTTTAAACTTCATTGGCATTCCGGGAACATTGGAAGAGTTCCAAAGGATTTTTAATCATCAGAAGAATTCCGGGAACAATGGAAGAGTTCCGAAGCATTTTTAAACTTCAGCAGAAATCCGAGAACAATGGAAGAGTTACGAAGCATTTTAAAATGTCAACAGAATTCCGAGAGCAATGGAAGAGTTCCAAAGCATTTTTAAACTTCAGCGGAATTCCTAGAACAATGGAAGAGTTCCAAAGCATTTTTAAACTTTAGCCGCCTTCCGAGAACAATGGAAGAGTTCCGAAGCATTTTTAAACGTCAGCAGAATTCATTGAACAATTAAAGAGTTCCGAAGCATTTTTAAGCTTCAGTGGAATTCCGGAAACAATGGAAATGTTCCGAAGCATTTTTAAACTTCAGAAGAATTCAGTGAACAATGGAAGAGTTCCGAAGCATTTTTAGACTTCAGCAGAATTCTGAGAACAATGGAAGAGTTTCGAAGCATTTTTAAATGTCAGAGGAATTCCGAGAACAATGAAAGAGTTCCGAAGCATTTTTAAACGTCAGCAGAATTCCTTGAATAATGAAAGAGTTTCGAAGCATTTTTAAACTTCTGTGGAGTTCCGGGAACAATGGAGAAGCTCCGAAGCATTTTTAAACTTCAGAAGAATTCCGGGAACAATAGAAGAGTTCCAAAGCATTTTTAAACTTCAGCAGAAATCCGAGAACAAGGGAAGAGTTCCGAAGCATTTTAAAATGTCAGCAGAATTCCCAGAGCACTGGAAGAGTTCCGAAGCATTTTTAAACTTCAGCGGAATGACGAAAACAATGGAAGAGTTCCGAAGTATTTTTAAACTTCAGCAGAATTCTAAGAACAATGGAAGAGTTCTGAAGCATTTTTAAACATCATCGTATTTCCGAAAACAATGTAAGAGTTCCGAAGCATTTTTAAACGTCAGCGGAATACCGAGAACAATGGAAGAGTTCCGAAGCATTTTTAAACTTCAGCGGAATTCCGAGAACAATGGAAGAGTTCCGAAGCATTTTAAAACTTCAGCAGAATTCCGAGAACATTGGAAGAGTTCCGAAACATTTTTAAACTACAGCAGAATTCCGAGAACAATGGAAGCGTTCCAAAGCATTTTTAAACTTCAGCGGATTTCCAAGAACAATGGAAGAGTTCCGAAACATTTTTAAACGTCAGCGGAATTCCGAGAACAATGGAAGAGTTCCAAAGCAATTTTAAACGTCAGCGGAATTCCGAGAACAATGAAAGAGTTCCGAAGCATTTTTAAACATCAGCAGAATTCCTTGAACAATGAAAGAGTTCCGAAGCATTTTTAAACTTCAGTGGAATTCCGGGAACAATGGAAGAGTTCCGAACCATTTTTAAACATCAGCAGAATTCCTTGAACAATGAAACAGTTCCGAAGCATTTTTAAACTTCAGCAGAATTCCTTGAACAAAGAAAGAGTTCCGAAGCATTTTTAAACTTCAGCAGAATTCCTTGAACAATGAAAGAGTTCCGAAGCATTTTTAAACTTCAGTGGAATTCCGGGAACAATGGAAGAGTTCCGAAGCATTTTTAAACTTCAGAAGAATTCTGGGAACAATGGAAGCGTTCCGAAGCATTTTTAAACTTCAGCAGAACGCTGAGAACAATGGAAGAGTAACGAAGCATTTTAAAATGTCAACAGAATTCACAGAGCAATGGATGAGTTTCGAAGCATTTTTAAATTTCAGCGGAATTCCGAAAACAATGGAAGAGTTGCAAAACATTTTTTAGCTTCAGCAGAATTCCGAGAACAATGGAAGAGTTCCAAAGTATTTCTAAACATCAGCAGAATTCCGAGAACAGTGGAAGAGTTCCGAAACATTTTTAAACGTCAGCGGAATTCCGAGAGCAATGTAAGAGTTCCAAAGCATTTTTAAACTTCAGCGGAATTCCTAGAACAATGGAAGAGTTCCAAAGCATTTTTAAACTTTAGCGGCCTTCCGAGAACATTGGAAGAGTTCCGAAGCATTTTTAAACATCAGCAGAATTCCGAGAACAATTAAAGACTTCCGAAGCATTTTTAAGCTTCAGTGGAATTCCGGAAACAAGGGAAGTGTTCCGAAGCATTTTTAAACTTCAGAAGAATTCAGTGAACAATGGAAGAGTTCCGAAAGCATTTTTAGACTTCAGCAGAATTCTGAGAACAATGGAAGAGTTCCGAAGCATTTTTAAACGTGAGAGGATTTCCGAGAACAATGGAAGAGTTCCGAACCATTTTTAAACATCAGCTTAATTCCGAGAACAATGAAAGAGTTCCAAATCATTTTTAAACGTCAGCAGAATTACTTGAACAATGAAAGAGTTCCAAAGCATTTTTAAACTTCAGAGGAATTACGGGAACAATGGAAGAATTCTGAAGCATTTTTAAACTTCAGAAAAATTCCGGGAACAATGGAAGAGTTCCGAAGCATTTTTAAACTTCAGCAGAATTGCGAGAACAATGGAAGAGTACCAAAGCATTTTAAAACGTCAGCAGAATTCCCAGAGCGATGGAAGAGTTCCGAAGCATTTTTAAACATCAGGGGAATTCCGAGAACAATGAAAGAGTTCCAAAGCATTTTTAAACATCAGCAGAATTCCTTGAACAATGAAAGTGTTCCGAAGCATTTTTAATCTTCAGAAAAATTCGGGAAACAATGGAAGAGTTCCGAAGCATTTTTAAACTTCAGCAGAATTCCGAGAACAATGGAAGAGTTCCGAAGCATTTTTAAACGTCAGCGGTATTCCGAGAACAATGAAAGAGTTCCGAAGCATTTTTAAACATCAGCAGAATTCCTTGAACAATGAAAGAGTTCCGAAGCATTTTTAAACTTCAGTGGAATTCCGGGAACAATGGAAGAGTTCCAAACCATTTTTAAACATCAGCAGAATTCCTTGAACAATGAAAGAGCTCCGAAGCATTTTTAAACTTCAGCAGAATTCCTTAAACAAAGAAAGAGTTCCGAAGCATTTTTAAACTTCAGCAGAATTCCTTGAACAATGGAAGAGTTCCGAAGCATTTTTAAACTTCATTGGCATTCCGGGAACATTGGAAGAGTTCCAAAGGATTTTTAATCATCAGAAGAATTACGGGAACAATGGAAGAATTCTGAAGCATTTTTAAACTTCAGAAAAATTCCAGGAACAATGGAAGAGTTCCGAAGCATTTTTAAACTTCAGCAGAATTGCGAGAACAATGGAAGAGTACCAAAGCATTTTAAAACGTCAGCAGAATTCCCAGAGCGATGAAAGAGTTCCGAAGCATTTTTAAACATCAGGGGAATTCCGAGAACAATGAAAGAGTTCCAAAGCATTTTTAAACATCAGCAGAATTCCTTGAACAATGAAAGAGTTCCGAAGCATTTTTAAGCTTCGGTGGAATTCCGGGAACAATGGAAGTGTTCCGAAGCATTTTTAATCTTCAGAAAAATTCGGGAAACAATGGAAGAGTTCCGAAGCATTTTTAAACTTCAGCAGAATTCCGAGAACAATGGAAGAGTTCCGAAGCATTTTTAAACGTCAGCGGTATTCCGAGAACAATGAAAGAGTTCCGAAGCATTTTTAAACATCAGCAGAATTCCTTGAACAATGAAAGAGTTCCGAAGCATTTTTAAACTTCAGTGGAATTCCGGGAACAATGGAAGAGTTCCAAACCATTTTTAAACATCAGCAGAATTCCTTGAACAATGAAAGAGTTCCGAAGCATTTTTAAACTTCAGCAGAATTCCTTAAACAAAGAAAGAGTTCCGAAGCATTTTTAAACTTCAGCAGAATTCCTTGAACAATGGAAGAGTTCCGAAGCATTTTTAAACTTCATTGGCATTCCGGGAACATTGGAAGAGTTCCAAAGGATTTTTAATCATCAGAAGAATTCCGGGAACAATGGAAGAGTTCCGAAGCATTTTTAAACTTCAGCAGAAATCCGAGAACAATGGAAGAGTTACGAAGCATTTTAAAATGTCAACAGAATTCCGAGAGCAATGGAAGAGTTCCAAAGCATTTTTAAACTTCAGCGGAATTCCTAGAACAATGGAAGAGTTCCAAAGCATTTTTAAACTTTAGCCGCCTTCCGAGAACAATGGAAGAGTTCTGAAGCATTTTTAAACGTCAGCAGAATTCATTGAACAATTAAAGAGTTCCGAAGCATTTTTAAGCTTCAGTGGAATTCCGGAAACAATGGAAATGTTCCGAAGCATTTTTAAACTTCAGAAGAATTCAGTGAACAATGGAAGAGTTCCGAAGCATTTTTAGACTTCAGCAGAATTCTGAGAACAATGGAAGAGTTTCGAAGCATTTTTAAACTTCAGCAGAATTCCTTGAACAATGAAAGAGTTCCGAAGCATTTTTAAACTTCAGTGGAATTCCGGGAACAATGGAAGAGTTCCAAAGCATTTTTAAACTTCAGAAGAATTCCGGGAACAATGGAAGAGTTCCGAAGCATTTTTAAACTTCATTAGAAATCCGAGAACAATGGAAGAGTTACGAAGCATTTTAAAATGTCAGCATAATTCCCAGAGCAATGGATGAGTTCCGAAGCATTTTTAAACTTCATTAGAAATCCGAGAACAATGGAAGAGTTACGAAGCATTTTAAAATGTCAGCAGAATTCCCAGAGCAATGGATGAGTTCCGAAGCATTTTTAAACTTTAGCGGAATTCCGAAAAAAATGGAAGAGTTGCGAAGCATTTTTTAGCTTCAGCAGAATTCCGAGAAAAATGGAAGAGTTCTGAAGCATTTTTAAACGTCATCGTATTTCCGAGATCAATGGAAGAGTTCCAAAGCATTTTTAAACTTCAGAAGAATTCCGGGAACAATGGAAGAGTTCCGAAGCATTTTTAAACATCAGCAGAATTCCTTGAACAATGAAAGAGTCCCGAAGCATTTTTAAACTTCAGCAGAATTCCTTGAACAATGGAAGAGTTCCGAAGCATTTTTAAACTTCATTGGCATTCCGGGAACATTGGAAGAGTTCCGAAGGATTTTTAAACGTCAGCGGAATTCCGAGAACAATGAAAGAGTTCCGAAGCATTTTTAAACATCAGCAGAATTCCTTGAACAATGAAAGAGTTCCGAAGCATTTTTAAACTTCAGCAGAATTCCTTAAACAAAGAAAGGGTTCCGAAGCATTTTTAAACTTCAGCAGAATTCCTTGAACAATGGAAGAGTTCCGAAGCATTTTTAAACTTCATTGGCATTCCGGGAACATTGGAAGAGTTCCAAAGGATTTTTAATCATCAGAAGAATTCCGGGAACAATGGAAGAGTTCCGAAGCATTTTTAAACTTCATCAGAAATCCGAGAACAATGGAAGAGTTACGAAGCATTTTAAAATGTCAACAGAATTCCGAGAGCAATGGAAGAGTTCCAAAGCATTTTTAAACTTCAGCGGAATTCCTAGAACAATGGAAGAGTTCCAAACCATTTTTAAACTTTAGTCGCCTTCCGAGAACAATGGAAGAGTTCCGAAGCATTTTTAAACGTCAGCAGAATTCATTGAACAATTAAAGAGTTCCGAAGCATTTTTAAGCTTCAGTGGAATTCCGGAAACAATGGAAATGTTCCGAAGCATTTTTAAACTTCAGAAGAATTCAGTGAACAATGGAAGAGTTCCGAAGCATTTTTAGACTTCAGCAGAATTCTGAGAACAATGGAAGAGTTTCGAAGCATTTTTAAATGTCAGAGGAATTCCGAGAACAATGAAAGAGTTCCGAAGCATTTTTAAACGTCAGCAGAATTCCTTGAACAATGAAAGAGTTCCGAAGCATTTTTAAACTTCAGTGGAATTCCGGGAACAATGGAGAAGTTTCGAAGCATTTTTAAACTTCAGCAGAAATCCGAGAACAATGGAAGAATTCCGAAGCATTTTAAAATGTCAGCAGAATTCCCAGAGCAATGGAAGAGTTCCGAAGCATTTTTAAACTTCAGCGGAATGACGAAAACAATGGAAGAGTTCCGAAGCATTTTTAAACTTCAGCAGAATTCTAAGAACAATGGAAGAGTTCTGAAGCATTTTTAAACGTCATCGTATTTCTGAGAACAATGGAAGAGTTCCGAAGCATTTTTAAACTTCAGCAGAATTCCGAGAACAATGGAAGAGTTCCAAAGCATTTTTAAACGTCAGCGGAATTCCGAGAACAATGAAAGAGTTCCGAAGCATTTTTAAACATCAGCAGAATTCCTTGAACAAAGAAAGAGTTCCGAAGCATTTTTAAACATCAGCAGAATTCCTTGAACAATGGAAGAGTTCCGAAGCATTTTTAAACTTCAGTGGAATTCCGGAAACAATGGAAGTGTTCCGAAGCATTTTTAAACTTCAGAAGAATTCTGTGAATAATGGAAGAGTTCCGAAGCATTTTTAGACTTCAGCAGAATTCTGAGAACAATGGAAGAGTTCCGAAGCATTTTTAAACTTCAGTGGAATTCCGGAAACAATGAAAGAGTTCCGAAGAATTTTTAAACTTCATTGGAATTACGGGAACAATGGAGAAGTTCCGAAGCATTTTTAAACTTCAGAAGAATTCCGGGAACAATGGAAGCGTTCTAAAGCATTTTTAAACGTCAGCAGAATTCCTTGAACAGTGAAAGAGTTCCAAAGCATTTTTAAACTTCAGAGGAATTAAGGGAACAATGGAAGAATTCTGAAGCATTTTTAAACTTCAGAAAAATTCCGGGAACAATGGAAGAGTTCCGAAGCATTTTTAAATGTCAGAGGAATTCCGAGAACAATGAAAGAGTTCCAAAGCATTTTTAAACGTTAGCAGAATTCCTTGAACAATGAAAGAGTTCCGAAGAATTTTTAAACTTCATTGGAATTACGGGAACAATGGAGAAGTTCCGAAGCATTTTTAAACTTCAGAAGAATTCCGGGAACAATGGAAGAATTCTGAAGCATTTTTAAACTTCAGAAAAATTCCTGGAACAATGGAAGAGTTCCGAAGCATTTTAAAACTTCAGCAGAATTGCGAGAACAATGGAAGAGTACTGAAGCATTTTAAAACGTCAGCAGAATTCCCAGAGCGATGGAAGAGTTCCGAAGCATTTTTAAACATCAGGGGAATTCCGAGAACAATGAAAGAGTTCCAAAGCATTTTTAAACATCAGCAGAATTCCTTGAACAATGAAAGAGTTCCGAAACATTTTTAAACTTCAGCAGAATTCCTTGAACAATGGAAGAGTTCCGAAGCATTTTTAAACTTCATTGGCATTCCGGGAACATTGGAAGAGTTCCAAAGGATTTTTAATCATCAGAAGAATTACGGGAACAATGGAAGAATTCTGAAGCATTTTTAAACTTCAGAAAAATTCCGGGAACAATGGAAGAGTTCCGAAGCATTTTTAAACTTCAGCAGAATTGCGAGAACAATGGAAGAGTACCAAAGCATTTTAAAACGTCAGCAGAATTCCCAGAGCGATGAAAGAGTTCCGAAGCATTTTTAAACATCAGGGGAATTCCGAGAACAATGAAAGAGTTCCAAAGCATTTTTAAACATCAGCAGAATTCCTTGAACAATGAAAGAGTTCCGAAGCATTTTTAAGCTTCGGTGGAATTCCGGGAACAATGGAAGTGTTCCGAAGCATTTTTAATCTTCAGAAAAATTCGGGAAACAATGGAAGAGTTCCGAAGCATTTTTAAACTTCAGCAGAATTCCGAGAACAATGGAAGAGTTCCGAAGCATTTTTAAACGTCAGCGGTATTCCGAGAACAATGAAAGAGTTCCGAAGCATTTTTAAACATCAGCAGAATTCCTTGAACAATGAAAGAGTTCCGAAGCATTTTTAAACTTCAGTGGAATTCCGGGAACAATGGAAGAGTTCCAAACCATTTTTAAACATCAGCAGAATTCCTTGAACAATGAAAGAGTTCCGAAGCATTTTTAAACTTCAGCAGAATTCCTTAAACAAAGAAAGAGTTCCGAAGCATTTTTAAACTTCAGCAGAATTCCTTGAACAATGGAAGAGTTCCGAAGCATTTTTAAACTTCATTGGCATTCCGGGAACATTGGAAGAGTTCCAAAGGATTTTTAATCATCAGAAGAATTCCGGGAACAATGGAAGAGTTCCGAAGCATTTTTAAACTTCAGCAGAAATCCGAGAACAATGGAAGAGTTACGAAGCATTTTAAAATGTCAACAGAATTCCGAGAGCAATGGAAGAGTTCCAAAGCATTTTTAAACTTCAGCGGAATTCCTAGAACAATGGAAGAGTTCCAAAGCATTTTTAAACTTTAGCCGCCTTCCGAGAACAATGGAAGAGTTCTGAAGCATTTTTAAACGTCAGCAGAATTCATTGAACAATTAAAGAGTTCCGAAGCATTTTTAAGCTTCAGTGGAATTCCGGAAACAATGGAAATGTTCCGAAGCATTTTTAAACTTCAGAAGAATTCAGTGAACAATGGAAGAGTTCCGAAGCATTTTTAGACTTCAGCAGAATTCTGAGAACAATGGAAGAGTTTCGAAGCATTTTTAAATGTCAGAGGAATTCCGAGAACAATGAAAGAGTTCCGAAGCATTTTTAAACGTCAGCAGAATTCCTTGAACAATGAAAGAGTTCCGAAGCATTTTTAAACTTCAGTGGAATTCCGGGAACAATGGAGAAGTTTCGAAGCATTTTTAAACTTCAGCAGAAATCCGAGAACAATGGAAGAATTCCGAAGCATTTTAAAATGTCAGCAGAATTCCCAGAGCAATGGAAGAGTTCCGAAGCATTTTTAAACTTCAGCGGAATGACGAAAACAATGGAAGAGTTCCGAAGCATTTTTAAACTTCAGCAGAATTCTAAGAACAATGGAAGAGTTCTGAAGCATTTTTAAACGTCATCGTATTTCTGAGAACAATGGAAGAGTTCCGAAGCATTTTTAAACTTCAGCAGAATTCCGAGAACAATGGAAGAGTTCCAAAGCATTTTTAAACGTCAGCGGAATTCCGAGAACAATGAAAGAGTTCCGAAGCATTTTTAAACATCAGCAGAATTCCTTGAACAAAGAAAGAGTTCCGAAGCATTTTTAAACATCAGCAGAATTCCTTGAACAATGGAAGAGTTCCGAAGCATTTTTAAACTTCAGTGGAATTCCGGAAACAATGGAAGTGTTCCGAAGCATTTTTAAACTTCAGAAGAATTCTGTGAATAATGGAAGAGTTCCGAAGCATTTTTAGACTTCAGCAGAATTCTGAGAACAATGGAAGAGTTCCGAAGCATTTTTAAACTTCAGTGGAATTCCGGAAACAATGAAAGAGTTCCGAAGAATTTTTAAACTTCATTGGAATTACGGGAACAATGGAGAAGTTCCGAAGCATTTTTAAACTTCAGAAGAATTCCGGGAACAATGGAAGCGTTCTAAAGCATTTTTAAACGTCAGCAGAATTCCTTGAACAGTGAAAGAGTTCCAAAGCATTTTTAAACTTCAGAGGAATTAAGGGAACAATGGAAGAATTCTGAAGCATTTTTAAACTTCAGAAAAATTCCGGGAACAATGGAAGAGTTCCGAAGCATTTTTAAATGTCAGAGGAATTCCGAGAACAATGAAAGAGTTCCAAAGCATTTTTAAACGTTAGCAGAATTCCTTGAACAATGAAAGAGTTCCGAAGAATTTTTAAACTTCATTGGAATTACGGGAACAATGGAGAAGTTCCGAAGCATTTTTAAACTTCAGAAGAATTCCGGGAACAATGGAAGAATTCTGAAGCATTTTTAAACTTCAGAAAAATTCCTGGAACAATGGAAGAGTTCCGAAGCATTTTAAAACTTCAGCAGAATTGCGAGAACAATGGAAGAGTACTGAAGCATTTTAAAACGTCAGCAGAATTCCCAGAGCGATGGAAGAGTTCCGAAGCATTTTTAAACATCAGGGGAATTCCGAGAACAATGAAAGAGTTCCAAAGCATTTTTAAACATCAGCAGAATTCCTTGAACAATGAAAGAGTTCCGAAACATTTTTAAACTTCAGCAGAATTCCTTGAACAATGGAAGAGTTCCGAAGCATTTTTAAACTTCATTGGCATTCCGGGAACATTGGAAGAGTTCCAAAGGATTTTTAATCATCAGAAGAATTACGGGAACAATGGAAGAATTCTGAAGCATTTTTAAACTTCAGAAAAATTCCGGGAACAATGGAAGAGTTCCGAAGCATTTTTAAACTTCAGCAGAATTGCGAGAACAATGGAAGAGTACCAAAGCATTTTAAAACGTCAGCAGAATTCCCAGAGCGATGAAAGAGTTCCGAAGCATTTTTAAACATCAGGGGAATTCCGAGAACAATGAAAGAGTTCCAAAGCATTTTTAAACATCAGCAGAATTCCTTGAACAATGAAAGAGTTCCGAAGCATTTTTAAGCTTCGGTGGAATTCCGGGAACAATGGAAGTGTTCCGAAGCATTTTTAATCTTCAGAAAAATTCGGGAAACAATGGAAGAGTTCCGAAGCATTTTTAAACTTCAGCAGAATTCCGAGAACAATGGAAGAGTTCCGAAGCATTTTTAAACGTCAGCGGTATTCCGAGAACAATGAAAGAGTTCCGAAGCATTTTTAAACATCAGCAGAATTCCTTGAACAATGAAAGAGTTCCGAAGCATTTTTAAACTTCAGTGGAATTCCGGGAACAATGGAAGAGTTCCAAACCATTTTTAAACATCAGCAGAATTCCTTGAACAATGAAAGAGTTCCGAAGCATTTTTAAACTTCAGCAGAATTCCTTAAACAAAGAAAGAGTTCCGAAGCATTTTTAAACTTCAGCAGAATTCCTTGAACAATGGAAGAGTTCCGAAGCATTTTTAAACTTCATTGGCATTCCGGGAACATTGGAAGAGTTCCAAAGGATTTTTAATCATCAGAAGAATTCCGGGAACAATGGAAGAGTTCCGAAGCATTTTTAAACTTCAGCAGAAATCCGAGAACAATGGAAGAGTTACGAAGCATTTTAAAATGTCAACAGAATTCCGAGAGCAATGGAAGAGTTCCAAAGCATTTTTAAACTTCAGCGGAATTCCTAGAACAATGGAAGAGTTCCAAAGCATTTTTAAACTTTAGCCGCCTTCCGAGAACAATGGAAGAGTTCTGAAGCATTTTTAAACGTCAGCAGAATTCATTGAACAATTAAAGAGTTCCGAAGCATTTTTAAGCTTCAGTGGAATTCCGGAAACAATGGAAATGTTCCGAAGCATTTTTAAACTTCAGAAGAATTCAGTGAACAATGGAAGAGTTCCGAAGCATTTTTAGACTTCAGCAGAATTCTGAGAACAATGGAAGAGTTTCGAAGCATTTTTAAACTTCAGCAGAATTCCTTGAACAATGAAAGAGTTCCGAAGCATTTTTAAACTTCAGTGGAATTCCGGGAACAATGGAAGAGTTCCAAAGCATTTTTAAACTTCAGAAGAATTCCGGGAACAATGGAAGAGTTCCGAAGCATTTTTAAACTTCATTAGAAATCCGAGAACAATGGAAGAGTTACGAAGCATTTTAAAATGTCAGCATAATTCCCAGAGCAATGGATGAGTTCCGAAGCATTTTTAAACTTCATTAGAAATCCGAGAACAATGGAAGAGTTACGAAGCATTTTAAAATGTCAGCAGAATTCCCAGAGCAATGGATGAGTTCCGAAGCATTTTTAAACTTTAGCGGAATTCCGAAAAAAATGGAAGAGTTGCGAAGCATTTTTTAGCTTCAGCAGAATTCCGAGAAAAATGGAAGAGTTCTGAAGCATTTTTAAACGTCATCGTATTTCCGAGATCAATGGAAGAGTTCCAAAGCATTTTTAAACTTCAGAAGAATTCCGGGAACAATGGAAGAGTTCCGAAGCATTTTTAAACATCAGCAGAATTCCTTGAACAATGAAAGAGTCCCGAAGCATTTTTAAACTTCAGCAGAATTCCTTGAACAATGGAAGAGTTCCGAAGCATTTTTAAACTTCATTGGCATTCCGGGAACATTGGAAGAGTTCCGAAGGATTTTTAAACGTCAGCGGAATTCCGAGAACAATGAAAGAGTTCCGAAGCATTTTTAAACATCAGCAGAATTCCTTGAACAATGAAAGAGTTCCGAAGCATTTTTAAACTTCAGCAGAATTCCTTAAACAAAGAAAGGGTTCCGAAGCATTTTTAAACTTCAGCAGAATTCCTTGAACAATGGAAGAGTTCCGAAGCATTTTTAAACTTCATTGGCATTCCGGGAACATTGGAAGAGTTCCAAAGGATTTTTAATCATCAGAAGAATTCCGGGAACAATGGAAGAGTTCCGAAGCATTTTTAAACTTCATCAGAAATCCGAGAACAATGGAAGAGTTACGAAGCATTTTAAAATGTCAACAGAATTCCGAGAGCAATGGAAGAGTTCCAAAGCATTTTTAAACTTCAGCGGAATTCCTAGAACAATGGAAGAGTTCCAAACCATTTTTAAACTTTAGTCGCCTTCCGAGAACAATGGAAGAGTTCCGAAGCATTTTTAAACGTCAGCAGAATTCATTGAACAATTAAAGAGTTCCGAAGCATTTTTAAGCTTCAGTGGAATTCCGGAAACAATGGAAATGTTCCGAAGCATTTTTAAACTTCAGAAGAATTCAGTGAACAATGGAAGAGTTCCGAAGCATTTTTAGACTTCAGCAGAATTCTGAGAACAATGGAAGAGTTTCGAAGCATTTTTAAATGTCAGAGGAATTCCGAGAACAATGAAAGAGTTCCGAAGCATTTTTAAACGTCAGCAGAATTCCTTGAACAATGAAAGAGTTCCGAAGCATTTTTAAACTTCAGTGGAATTCCGGGAACAATGGAGAAGTTTCGAAGCATTTTTAAACTTCAGCAGAAATCCGAGAACAATGGAAGAATTCCGAAGCATTTTAAAATGTCAGCAGAATTCCCAGAGCAATGGAAGAGTTCCGAAGCATTTTTAAACTTCAGCGGAATGACGAAAACAATGGAAGAGTTCCGAAGCATTTTTAAACTTCAGCAGAATTCTAAGAACAATGGAAGAGTTCTGAAGCATTTTTAAACGTCATCGTATTTCTGAGAACAATGGAAGAGTTCCGAAGCATTTTTAAACTTCAGCAGAATTCCGAGAACAATGGAAGAGTTCCAAAGCATTTTTAAACGTCAGCGGAATTCCGAGAACAATGAAAGAGTTCCGAAGCATTTTTAAACATCAGCAGAATTCCTTGAACAAAGAAAGAGTTCCGAAGCATTTTTAAACATCAGCAGAATTCCTTGAACAATGGAAGAGTTCCGAAGCATTTTTAAACTTCAGTGGAATTCCGGAAACAATGGAAGTGTTCCGAAGCATTTTTAAACTTCAGAAGAATTCTGTGAATAATGGAAGAGTTCCGAAGCATTTTTAGACTTCAGCAGAATTCTGAGAACAATGGAAGAGTTCCGAAGCATTTTTAAACTTCAGTGGAATTCCGGAAACAATGAAAGAGTTCCGAAGAATTTTTAAACTTCATTGGAATTACGGGAACAATGGAGAAGTTCCGAAGCATTTTTAAACTTCAGAAGAATTCCGGGAACAATGGAAGCGTTCTAAAGCATTTTTAAACGTCAGCAGAATTCCTTGAACAGTGAAAGAGTTCCAAAGCATTTTTAAACTTCAGAGGAATTAAGGGAACAATGGAAGAATTCTGAAGCATTTTTAAACTTCAGAAAAATTCCGGGAACAATGGAAGAGTTCCGAAGCATTTTTAAATGTCAGAGGAATTCCGAGAACAATGAAAGAGTTCCAAAGCATTTTTAAACGTTAGCAGAATTCCTTGAACAATGAAAGAGTTCCGAAGAATTTTTAAACTTCATTGGAATTACGGGAACAATGGAGAAGTTCCGAAGCATTTTTAAACTTCAGAAGAATTCCGGGAACAATGGAAGAATTCTGAAGCATTTTTAAACTTCAGAAAAATTCCTGGAACAATGGAAGAGTTCCGAAGCATTTTAAAACTTCAGCAGAATTGCGAGAACAATGGAAGAGTACTGAAGCATTTTAAAACGTCAGCAGAATTCCCAGAGCGATGGAAGAGTTCCGAAGCATTTTTAAACATCAGGGGAATTCCGAGAACAATGAAAGAGTTCCAAAGCATTTTTAAACATCAGCAGAATTCCTTGAACAATGAAAGAGTTCCGAAACATTTTTAAGCTTCAGTGGAATTCCAGGAACAATGAAAGTGTTCCGAAGCATTTTTAATCTTCAGAAAAATTCCGGAAACAATGGAAGAGTTCCGAAGCATTTTTAAACTTCAGCAGAATTCCGAGAACAATGGAAGAGTTCCGAAGCATTTTTAAACATCAGCGGAATTCCGAGAACAATGAAAGAGTTCCGAACCATTTTTAAACATCAGCAGAATTCCTTGAACAATGAAAGAGTTCCGAAGCATTTTAAAACTTCAGCAGAATTCCTTGAACAAAGAAAGAGTTCCGAAGCATTTTTAAACTTCAGCAGAATTCCTCGAACAATGGAAGAGTTCCGAAGCATTTTTAAACTTCATTGGAATTCCGGGAACAATGGATGAGTTCCGAAGCATTTTTAAACTTCAGCAGAAATCCGAGAACAATGGAAGAGTTACGAAGCATTTTAAAATGTCAACAGAATTCCCAGAGCAATGGATGAGTTCTGAAGCATTTTTAAACTTCATTGGAATTCCGAAAACAATGGAAGAGTTGCGAAGCATTTTTTAGCTTCAGCAGAATTCCGAGAACAATGGAAGAGTTCTGAAGTATTTCTAAACATCATCAGAATTCTGAGAACAATGGAAGAGTTCCGAAACATTTATAAACGTCAGCGGAATTCCGAGAGCAATGGAAGAGTTCCGAAGCATTTTTAAACTTCAGTGGAATGACGAAAACAATGGAGGAGTTCCGAAGCATTTTTAAACTTCAGCAGAATTCTAAGAACAATGGAAGAGTTCTGAAGCATTTTTAAACGTCATCGTATTTCCGAGAAGAATGGAAGAGTTCCAAAGCATTTTTAAACGTCAGCGGAATACCGAGAACAATGGAAGAGTTCCGAAGCATTTTTAAACTTCAGCGGATTTCCAAGAACAATGGAAGAGTTCCGAAGGATTTTTAAACTTCAGTGGAATTCCGGGAACAATGGAAGAGTTCCGAAGCATTTTTAAACTTCAGATGAATTCCGGGAACAATGGAAGAGTTCCGAAGCATTTTTAAACTTCAGCAGAAATCCGAGAACAATGGAAGAGTTACAAAGCATTTTAAAATGTCAACAGAATTCCCAGAGCAATGGATGAGTTCCGAAGCATTTTTAAACCTCAGCGGAATTCCGAAAACAATGGAAGAGTTGCGAAGCATTTTTTAGCTTCAGCAGATTTCCGAGAACAATGGAAGAGTTACGAAGTATTTCTAAACATCAGCAGAATTCCGAGAACAATGGAAGAGTTCCAAAGCATTTTTAAACTTCAGCGGAATTCCTAGAACAATGTAAGAGTTCCAAAGCATTTTTAAACTTTAGCGGCCTTCCGAGAACAATGGAAGAGTTCCGAAGCATTTTTAAACGTCAGCAGAATTCCTTGAACAATTAAAGAGTTCCGAAGCATTTTTAAGCTTCAATGGAATTCCGGAAACAATGGAAGTGTTCCGAAGCATTTTTAAACTTCAGAAGAATTCAGTGAACAATGGAAGATTTCCGAAGCGTTTTTAGACTTCTGAAGAATTCTGAGAACAATGGAAGAGTTCCGAAACATTTTTAAACGTCAGAGGAATTCCGAGAACAATGAAAGAGTTCCGAATCATTTTTAAACGTCAGCAGAATTCCTTGAACAATGAAAGAGTTCCGAAGCATTTTGAAACTTCAGTGGAAGTCCGGGAACAATGGAGAAGTTCCGAAGCATTTTTAAACTTCAGAAGAATTCCGGGAACAATGAAAGAGTTCCAAAGCATTTTTAAACGTCAGCAGAATTCCTTGAACAATGAAAGAGTTCCGAAGCATTTTTAAACTTCAGTGGAATTCCGGGAACAATGGAGAAGTTCCGAAGCATTTTTGAACTTCAGAAGAATTCCGAGAACAATGAAAGAGATCCGAAGCATTTTTACACGTCAGCAGAATTACTTGAACAATGAAAGAGTTCCAAAGCATTTTTAAACTTCAGAGGAATTACGGGAACATGGAAGAATTCTGAAGCATTTTTAATCTTCAGAAAAATTCGGGAACAATGGAAGAGGTCCGAAGCATTTTTAAACTTCAGCAGAATTGCTAGAACAATGGAAGAGTACCGAAGCATTTTAAAATGTCAGGAGAATTCCCAGAGCGATGGAAGTGTTCCGAAGCATTTTTAAACATCAGGGGAATTCCGAGAACAATGAAAGAGTTCCAAAGCATTTTTAAACATCAGCAGAATTCCTTGAACAATGAAAGAGTTCCGAAGCATTTTTAAGCTTCAGTGGAATTCAGGGAACAATAGAAGTGTTCCGAAGCATTTTTAATCTTCAGAAAAATTCCGGAAGCAATGGAAGAGTTCTGAAGCATTTTTAAACTTCAGCAGAATTCCGAGAACAATGGAAGAGTTCCGAAGCATTTTGAAACATCAGCGGAATTCCGAGAACAATGAAAGAGTTCCGAACCATTTTTAAACATCAGCAGAATTCCTTGAACAATGAAAGAGTTCCGAAGCATTTTTAAGCTTCAGCAGAATTCCTTGAACAAAGAAAGAGTTCCGAAGCATTTTTAGACTTCAGCAGAATTCTCAGAACAATGGAAGAGTTCCCAAGCATTTTTAAACGTCAGCAGAATTCCTTGAACAATTAAAGAGTTCCGAAGCATTTTTAAGCTTCAGTGGAATTCCAGAAACAATGGAAGTGTTCCGAAGCATTTTTAAACTTCAGAGGAATTCCTTGAACAATGAAAGAGCTCTGAAGCATTTTTAAACTTCAGTGGAATTCCGGGAACAATGGAGAAGTTCCGAAGCACTTTTAAACTTCAGAAGAATTCCGAGAACAATGGAAGAGTTCCGAAGCATTTTTAAACTTCAGCAGAAATCCGAGAGCAATGGAATAGTTCCGAAGCATTTTAAAATGTCAGCAGAATTCCCAGAGCAATGGAAGAGTTCCGAAGCATTTTTAAACTTCAGCGGAATGACGAAAACAATGGAAGAGTTCCGAAGCATTTTTAAACTTCAGCAGAATTCTAAGAACAATGGAAGAGTTCTGAAGCATTTTTAAACATCATCGTATTTCCGAGAACAATGGAAGAGTTCCAAAGCATTTTTAAACGTCAGCGGAATACTGAGAACAATGGAAGAGTACCGAAGCATTTTAAAACGTCAGCAGAATTCCCAGAGCGATGGAAGAGTTTCGAAGCATTTTTAATCTTCTGCGGAATGGCTAGAACAATGGAAGAGTTCCAAAGAATTTTTAAATTTCAGCAGATTTCCGAGAACAATGAAAGATTTCCGAAGCATTTTTAAGCTTCAGTGGAATTCCGCGAACAATAGAAGTGTTCCGAAGCATTTTTAATCTTCAGAAGATTTCCGAGAACAATGGAAGAGTTCCGAAGCATTTTTAAACGTCAGCGGAATTCCGAGAACAATGAAAGATTTCCGAAGCATTTTTAAACTTCAGCAGAATTCCTTGAACAATGAAAGAGTTCCAAAGCATTTTTAAACTTCAGCGGAATTCCTAGAACAATGGAAGAGTTCTGAAGCATTATTAAACGTCAGCAGAATTCCGAGAACAATGGAAGAGTTTCGAAGCATTTTTAAACGTCAGCAGAATACCAAGAAAAATGGAAGAGTTCCGAAGCATTTTTAAACTTCAGCAGAATTCCGAGAACAATGGAAGAGTCCCGAAGGATTTTTAAATGTCAGCGGAATTCCGAGAACAATGAAAGAGTTCCGAAGCATTTTTAAACTTCAGCAGAATTCTGAGAACAATGGAAGAGTTCCGAAGCATTTTTAAACATCAGCTTAATTCCGAGAACAATGAAAGAGTTCCGAAGCATTTTTAAATGTCAGCAGAATTACTTGAACAATGAAAGCGTTTCGAAGCATTTTTAAACTTCAGTGGAATTCCGGGAACAATGGAGAAGTTCCGAAGCATTTTTAAACTTCAGAATAATTCCGGGAACAATGGAAGAGTTCCAAAGCATTTTTAAACTTCAGCAGAAAGCCGAGAACAATGGAGGAGTTCTGAAGCATTTTAAAATGTCAGCAGAATTCCCAGAGCAATGGAAGAGTTCCGAAGCATTTTTAAACTTCAGCGGAATGACGAAAACAATGGAAGAGTTCCGAAGCATTTTTAAACTTCAGCAGAATTCTAAGAATAATGGAAGAGTTCTGAAGCATTTTTAAACATCATCGTATTTCCGAGAACAATGGAAGAGTTCTGAAGCATTTTTAAACGTCAGCGGAATACCGAGAGCAATGGACGAGTTCCGAAGCATTTTTAAACTTCAGCGGAAATCTGAGAACAATGGAAGCGTTCCGAAGCATTTTTAAACTTCAGCGGAATTCCGAGAACATTGGAAGAGTTCCGAAACATTTTTAAACTTCAGCAGAATTCCGAGAACAATGGAAGAGTTCCAAAGCATTTTTAAACTTCAGCGGATTTCCAAGAACAATGGAAGAGTTCCGAAGCATTTTTAAACATCAGCGGAATTCCGAGAACAATGGAAGAGTTCCGAAGCATTTTTAAACTTCAGCAGAATTCCGAGAACAATGGAAGAGTTCCAAAGCATTTTTAAACGTCAGCGGAATTCCGAGAACAATGAAAGAGTTCCGAAGCATTTTTAAACATCAGCAGAATTCCTTGAACAATGAAAGAGTTCCGAAGCATTTTTAAACTTCAGCAGAATTCCTTAAACAAAGAAAGGGTTCCGAAGCATTTTTAAACTTCAGCAGAATTCCTTGAACAATGGAAGAGTTCCGAAGCATTTTTAAACTTCATTGGCATTCCGGGAACATTGGAAGAGTTCCAAAGGATTTTTAATCATCAGAAGAATTCCGGGAACAATGGAAGAGTTCCGAAGCATTTTTAAACTTCATCAGAAATCCGAGAACAATGGAAGAGTTACGAAGCATTTTAAAATGTCAACAGAATTCCGAGAGCAATGGAAGAGTTCCAAAGCATTTTTAAACTTCAGCGGAATTCCCAGAACAATGGAAGAGTTCCAAACCATTTTTAAACTTTAGTCGCCTTCCGAGAACAATGGAAGAGTTCCGAAGCATTTTTAAACGTCAGCAGAATTCATTGAACAATTAAAGAGTTCCGAAGCATTTTTAAGCTTCAGTGGAATTCCGGAAACAATGGAAATGTTCCGAAGCATTTTTAAACTTCAGAAGAATTCAGTGAACAATGGAAGAGTTCCGAAGCATTTTTAGACTTCAGCAGAATTCTGAGAACAATGGAAGAGTTTCGAAGCATTTTTAAATGTCAGAGGAATTCCGAGAACAATGAAAGAGTTCCGAAGCATTTTTAAACGTCAGCAGAATTCCTTGAACAATGAAAGAGTTCCGAAGCATTTTTAAACTTCAGTGGAATTCCGGGAACAATGGAGAAGTTTCGAAGCATTTTTAAACTTCAGCAGAAATCCGAGAACAATGGAAGAATTCCGAAGCATTTTAAAATGTCAGCAGAATTCCCAGAGCAATGGAAGAGTTCCGAAGCATTTTTAAACTTCAGCGGAATGACGAAAACAATGGAAGAGTTCCGAAGCATTTTTAAACTTCAGCAGAATTCTAAGAACAATGGAAGAGTTCTGAAGCATTTTTAAACGTCATCGTATTTCTGAGAACAATGGAAGAGTTCCGAAGCATTTTTAAACTTCAGCAGAATTCCGAGAACAATGGAAGAGTTCCAAAGCATTTTTAAACGTCAGCGGAATTCCGAGAACAATGAAAGAGTTCCGAAGCATTTTTAAACATCAGCAGAATTCCTTGAACAAAGAAAGAGTTCCGAAGCATTTTTAAACATCAGCAGAATTCCTTGAACAATGGAAGAGTTCCGAAGCATTTTTAAACTTCAGTGGAATTCCGGAAACAATGGAAGTGTTCCGAAGCATTTTTAAACTTCAGAAGAATTCTGTGAATAATGGAAGAGTTCCGAAGCATTTTTAGACTTCAGCAGAATTCTGAGAACAATGGAAGAGTTCCGAAGCATTTTTAAACTTCAGTGGAATTCCGGAAACAATGAAAGAGTTCCGAAGAATTTTTAAACTTCATTGGAATTACGGGAACAATGGAGAAGTTCCGAAGCATTTTTAAACTTCAGAAGAATTCCGGGAACAATGGAAGCGTTCTAAAGCATTTTTAAACGTCAGCAGAATTCCTTGAACAGTGAAAGAGTTCCAAAGCATTTTTAAACTTCAGAGGAATTAAGGGAACAATGGAAGAATTCTGAAGCATTTTTAAACTTCAGAAAAATTCCGGGAACAATGGAAGAGTTCCGAAGCATTTTTAAACGTTAGCAGAATTCCTTGAACAATGAAAGAGTTCCGAAGAATTTTTAAACTTCATTGGAATTACGGGAACAATGGAGAAGTTCCGAAGCATTTTTAAACTTCAGAAGAATTCCGGGAACAATGGAAGAATTCTGAAGCATTTTTAAACTTCAGAAAAATTCCTGGAACAATGGAAGAGTTCCGAAGCATTTTAAAACTTCAGCAGAATTGCGAGAACAATGGAAGAGTACTGAAGCATTTTAAAACGTCAGCAGAATTCCCAGAGCGATGGAAGAGTTCCGAAGCATTTTTAAACATCAGGGGAATTCCGAGAACAATGAAAGAGTTCCAAAGCATTTTTAAACATCAGCAGAATTCCTTGAACAATGAAAGAGTTCCGAAACATTTTTAAGCTTCAGTGGAATTCCAGGAACAATGAAAGTGTTCCGAAGCATTTTTAATCTTCAGAAAAATTCCGGAAACAATGGAAGAGTTCCGAAGCATTTTTAAACTTCAGCAGAATTCCGAGAACAATGGAAGAGTTCCGAAGCATTTTTAAACATCAGCGGAATTCCGAGAACAATGAAAGAGTTCCGAACCATTTTTAAACATCAGCAGAATTCCTTGAACAATGAAAGAGTTCCGAAGCATTTTAAAACTTCAGCAGAATTCCTTGAACAAAGAAAGAGTTCCGAAGCATTTTTAAACTTCAGCAGAATTCCTCGAACAATGGAAGAGTTCCGAAGCATTTTTAAACTTCATTGGAATTCCGGGAACAATGGATGAGTTCCGAAGCATTTTTAAACTTCAGCAGAAATCCGAGAACAATGGAAGAGTTACGAAGCATTTTAAAATGTCAACAGAATTCCCAGAGCAATGGATGAGTTCTGAAGCATTTTTAAACTTCATTGGAATTCCGAAAACAATGGAAGAGTTGCGAAGCATTTTTTAGCTTCAGCAGAATTCCGAGAACAATGGAAGAGTTCTGAAGTATTTCTAAACATCATCAGAATTCTGAGAACAATGGAAGAGTTCCGAAACATTTATAAACGTCAGCGGAATTCCGAGAGCAATGGAAGAGTTCCGAAGCATTTTTAAACTTCAGTGGAATGACGAAAACAATGGAGGAGTTCCGAAGCATTTTTAAACTTCAGCAGAATTCTAAGAACAATGGAAGAGTTCTGAAGCATTTTTAAACGTCATCGTATTTCCGAGAAGAATGGAAGAGTTCCAAAGCATTTTTAAACGTCAGCGGAATACCGAGAACAATGGAAGAGTTCCGAAGCATTTTTAAACTTCAGCGGATTTCCAAGAACAATGGAAGAGTTCCGAAGGATTTTTAAACTTCAGTGGAATTCCGGGAACAATGGAAGAGTTCCGAAGCATTTTTAAACTTCAGATGAATTCCGGGAACAATGGAAGAGTTCCGAAGCATTTTTAAACTTCAGCAGAAATCCGAGAACAATGGAAGAGTTACAAAGCATTTTAAAATGTCAACAGAATTCCCAGAGCAATGGATGAGTTCCGAAGCATTTTTAAACCTCAGCGGAATTCCGAAAACAATGGAAGAGTTGCGAAGCATTTTTTAGCTTCAGCAGATTTCCGAGAACAATGGAAGAGTTACGAAGTATTTCTAAACATCAGCAGAATTCCGAGAACAATGGAAGAGTTCCAAAACATTTTTAAATGTCAGCGGAATTCCGAGAGCAATGGAAGAGTTCCAAAGCATTTTTAAACTTCAGCGGAATTCCTAGAACAATGTAAGAGTTCCAAAGAATTTTTAAACTTTAGCGGCCTTCCGAGAACAATGGAAGAGTTCCGAAGCATTTTTAAACGTCAGCAGAATTCCTTGAACAATTAAAGAGTTCCGAAGCATTTTTAAGCTTCAATGGAATTCCGGAAACAATGGAAGTGTTCCGAAGCATTTTTAAACTTCAGAAGAATTCAGTGAACAATGGAAGATTTCCGAAGCGTTTTTAGACTTCTGAAGAATTCTGAGAACAATGGAAGAGTTCCGAAACATTTTTAAACGTCAGAGGAATTCCGAGAACAATGAAAGAGTTCCGAATCATTTTTAAACGTCAGCAGAATTCCTTGAACAATGAAAGAGTTCCGAAGCATTTTGAAACTTCAGTGGAAGTCCGGGAACAATGGAGAAGTTCCGAAGCATTTTTAAACTTCAGAAGAATTCCGGGAACAATGAAAGAGTTCCAAAGCATTTTTAAACGTCAGCAGAATTCCTTGAACAATGAAAGAGTTCCGAAGCATTTTTAAACTTCAGTGGAATTCCGGGAACAATGGAGAAGTTCCGAAGCATTTTTGAACTTCAGAAGAATTCCGAGAACAATGAAAGAGATCCGAAGCATTTTTACACGTCAGCAGAATTACTTGAACAATGAAAGAGTTCCAAAGCATTTTTAAACTTCAGAGGAATTACGGGAACATGGAAGAATTCTGAAGCATTTTTAATCTTCAGAAAAATTCGGGAACAATGGAAGAGGTCCGAAGCATTTTTAAACTTCAGCAGAATTGCTAGAACAATGGAAGAGTACCAAAGCATTTTAAAATGTCAGCAGAATTCCCAGAGCGATGGAAGTGTTCCGAAGCATTTTTAAACATCAGGGGAATTCCGAGAACAATGAAAGAGTTCCAAAGCATTTTTAAACATCAGCAGAATTCCTTGAACAATGAAAGAGTTCCGAAGCATTTTTAAGCTTCAGTGGAATTCCGGGAACAATAGAAGTGTTCCGAAGCATTTTTAATCTTCAGAAAAATTCCGGAAGCAATGGAAGAGTTCTGAAGCATTTTTAAACTTCAGCAGAATTCCGAGAACAATGGAAGAGTTCCGAAGCATTTTGAAACATCAGCGGAATTCCGAGAACAATGAAAGAGTTCCGAACCATTTTTAAACATCAGCAGAATTCCTTGAACAATGAAAGAGTTCCGAAGCATTTTTAAGCTTCAGCAGAATTCCTTGAACAAAGAAAGAGTTCCGAAGCATTTTTAGACTTCAGCAGAATTCTCAGAACAATGGAAGAGTTCCCAAGCATTTTTAAACGTCAGCAGAATTCCTTGAACAATTAAAGAGTTCCGAAGCATTTTTAAGCTTCAGTGGAATTCCAGAAACAATGGAAGTGTTCCGAAGCATTTTTAAACTTCAGAGGAATTCCTTGAACAATGAAAGAGCTCCGAAGCATTTTTAAACTTCAGTGGAATTCCGGGAACAATGGAGAAGTTCCGAAGCACTTTTAAACTTCAGAAGAATTCCGAGAACAATGGAAGAGTTCCGAAGCATTTTTAAACTTCAGCAGAAATCCGAGAGCAATGGAAGAGTTCCGAAGCATTTTAAAATGTCAGCAGAATTCCCAGAGCAATGGAAGAGTTCCGAAGCATTTTTAAACTTCAGCGGAATGACGAAAACAATGGAAGAGTTCCGAAGCATTTTTAAACTTCAGCAGAATTCTAAGAACAATGGAAGAGTTCTGAAGCATTTTTAAACATCATCGTATTTCCGAGAACAATGGAAGAGTTCCAAAGCATTTTTAAACGTCAGCGGAATACTGAGAACAATGGAAGAGTACCGAAGCATTTTAAAACGTCAGCAGAATTCCCAGAGCGATGGAAGAGTTTCGAAGCATTTTTAATCTTCTGCGGAATGGCTAGAACAATGGAAGAGTTCCAAAGAATTTTTAAATTTCAGCAGATTTCCGAGAACAATGAAAGATTTCCGAAGCATTTTTAAGCTTCAGTGGAATTCCGCGAACAATAGAAGTGTTCCGAAGCATTTTTAATCTTCAGAAGATTTCCGAGAACAATGGAAGAGTTCCGAAGCATTTTTAAACGTCAGCGGAATTCCGAGAACAATGAAAGATTTCCGAAGCATTTTTAAACTTCAGCAGAATTCCTTGAACAATGAAAGAGTTCCAAAGCATTTTTAAACTTCAGCGGAATTCCTAGAACAATGGAAGAGTTCTGAAGCATTATTAAACGTCAGCAGAATTCCGAGAACAATGGAAGAGTTTCGAAGCATTTTTAAACGTCAGCAGAATACCAAGAAAAATGGAAGAGTTCCGAAGCATTTTTAAACTTCAGCAGAATTCCGAGAACAATGGAAGAGTCCCGAAGGATTTTTAAATGTCAGCGGAATTCCGAGAACAATGAAAGAGTTCCGAAGCATTTTTAAACTTCAGCAGAATTCTGAGAACAATGGAAGAGTTCCGAAGCATTTTTAAACATCAGCTTAATTCCGAGAACAATGAAAGAGTTCCGAAGCATTTTTAAATGTCAGCAGAATTACTTGAACAATGAAAGCGTTTCGAAGCATTTTTAAACTTCAGTGGAATTCCGGGAACAATGGAGAAGTTCCGAAGCATTTTTAAACTTCAGAATAATTCCGGGAACAATGGAAGAGTTCCAAAGCATTTTTAAACTTCAGCAGAAAGCCGAGAACAATGGAGGAGTTCTGAAGCATTTTAAAATGTCAGCAGAATTCCCAGAGCAATGGAAGAGTTCCGAAGCATTTTTAAACTTCAGCGGAATGACGAAAACAATGGAAGAGTTCCGAAGCATTTTTAAACTTCAGCAGAATTCTAAGAATAATGGAAGAGTTCTGAAGCATTTTTAAACATCATCGTATTTCCGAGAACAATGGAAGAGTTCTGAAGCATTTTTAAACGTCAGCGGAATACCGAGAGCAATGGACGAGTTCCGAAGCATTTTTAAACTTCAGCGGAAATCTGAGAACAATGGAAGCGTTCCGAAGCATTTTTAAACTTCAGCGGAATTCCGAGAACATTGGAAGAGTTCCGAAACATTTTTAAACTTCAGCAGAATTCCGAGAACAATGGAAGAGTTCCAAAGCATTTTTAAACTTCAGCGGATTTCCAAGAACAATGGAAGAGTTCCGAAGCATTTTTAAACATCAGCGGAATTCCGAGAACAATGGAAGAGTTCCGAAGCATTTTTAAACTTCAGCAGAATTCCGAGAACAATGGAAGAGTTCCAAAGCATTTTTAAACGTCAGCGGAATTCCGAGAACAATGAAAGAGTTCCGAAGCATTTTTAAACATCAGCAGAATTCCTTGAACAATGAAAGAGTTCCAAAGCATTTTTAAACTTCAGCAGAATTCCTTGAACATTGAAAGAGTTCCGAAGCATTTTTAAACTTCAGTGGAATTCCGGGAACAATGGAAGAGTACCGAAGTATTTCTAAACATTAGCAGAATTCCGAGAACAGTGGAAGAGTTCCGAAATATTTTTAAACTTCAGCGGAATTCCGAGAGCAATGGAAGAGTTCCAAATAGAGATGAGCGTTGTTCTACTCGAACTGTTCGCCAATCTCAAATTCGAGCTGTTTTGGGCGGTGTTCGAGCCGTTCGGCGAACACGAACAATTTGAGAAAAATTCAGCTGTTCGAGGTTATGTTCGATAACTGTTCGTGCACCAAAATCATAACTGGAATTTTTCTCAGTAATGATGAAAATTAATGTTAATACGCAGTTTGAGTGTACAGCGGGGTGGGGTAGGGGCAGGGGATGGATCTCTGCAGGAACAATGAAGATCTCCATTTTTTTTTCTCTTTCCCGCATTTACAGTGGGGAGGTGCAATCTGTCAGCCTATCAGCAGCGCACACACGGAGCGAAGTGCTTTTTTTCACACAAGCAAGGGCATGTGTCATTGGCAGTGTATGTCACATGTCCTTGCCCTATAAGACCAAGCCATTTTCCCCGTCGCCACCATTTTCTCACTGCTGCAGCAGCGTGTTAGACGGCACCGCTGTTGCTGTGTGCGCTATACCTTGTTAATTTCAAGCCAATTTTTGCACAAATATACAGATAGCTTGGGAGTAGGGAATAGTTGTGATTGCAGTCCTTTTAAGGACTAGGTTACAGCATTTCCTATGACTTTTATCAGGGAGGTCTGTGCTCTTAAATAGATAGGTTGTGGGAGTAAAGACTAATTGTAATTGGAGTCCTTTTCAGGACTAGGTTACATCAGTTCCTATCAGTTTTTGCCAGGCAGGTCTGTGCCAGTGCTGTGCAAGTTTTTTTCACAGCATTTGGCTGAATCTAGCAAAGCTAAACCTTTTTGGCCTATTGCAGAGTGTGTTAGTCAGTGGAGTAGCCTATCTGTGTTGCAAGATATACCACCTGTGTATAGAATACCAATTTTTTTACTGCACCTAGTGAAGTAAAATCTTTTGGGCATAGCATCATTCTATTAGTCCATCTATACTGACCTCCATCAGGTTGCAAATTAAAACTAATTTTTATCTGCATCTACAGTACCTCTGAAAAAATATTTGGGCTTCTAGCTGTGTGTGGGACTTGTTGTATTAGTAAATCTATACTGACCTCCATCAGGTTGCAAACTGAATATATTTTTTTCTGCATCTACCTCTGAAAAAATATTTTGCCTTCTAGTAGTGTGTCGGACTTTCTCTATTAGTCCATCTATACTGACCTCTATCAGGTTGCAAATTAAAACTAATTTTTATCTGCATCTACACTACCTCTGAAAAAATATTTGGGCTTCTAGCTGTGTGTGGGACTTGTTGTATTAGTCCATCTATACTGACCTCCATCAGGTTGCAAACTGAATATATTTTTTTCTGCATCTACCTCTGAAAAAATATTGGGCTTCTAGCTGTGTGTGGGTCTTGTTCTATTAATCCATCTATACTGACCTCCATCAGGTTGCAAACTGAATATAATTTTTTTCTGCATCTAGCTCTGAAAAAATATTTGGCCTTCTAGTAGTGTGTCGGACTTTCTCTATTAGTCCATCTATACTGACCTCCATCAGGTTGCAAATTAAAACTAATTTTTATCTGCATCTACAGTACCTCTGAAAAAATATTTGGGCTTCTAGCTGTGTGTGGGACTTGTTGTATTAGTCCATCTATACTGACCTCCATCAGGTTGCAAACTGAATATATTTTTTTCTGCATCTACCTCTGAAAAAATATTTGGCCTTCTAGTAGTGTGTCGGACTTTCTCTATTAGTCCATCTATACTGATCTCCATCAGGTTGCAAATTAAAACTAATTTTTATCTGCATCTACAGTACCTCTGAAAAAATATTTGGGCTTCTAGCTGTGTGTGGGACTTGTTGTATTAGTCCATCTATACTGACCTCCATCAGATTGCAAATTCAAAATAATTTTTTTCTGCATCTAGCCCAGCCAATAGTTTTGGCCTAATACCACAGTTTTGCCACTCAGCTCTGCTCGGTTACCATCCATTGTTTTTTTGTGCAAACAACTCCAGAGTTGTGAATTAGTTAACCACCAAAATGAGTGGAAAAAGCCCTGCTGCTGGTGGAAAGGGGAATAGGCGTGTTGGGAAGGGGAAAAAAGGTTGTGTCCGTGGGGTAGGTGTTAAAGCAACAGTAACATCTGCAGAAGAAAGACCATCTTCCAGCCAAACTAAAATGTCTACTTCTTTTAGCGGACAATGTGATAAGATCCCTTTCTTACGGCCACGCCAATCGCTACAAATTCCAGATGAGGCACAAAAACAGCAGGTGCTTCAACGGATATCAAGTGCTCCTTTAAGTGGGCTCTCCTCCACATCAACTTCAACATCACAAATACTCCAGTCCTCAAAGGTGTCACCCAAATCGCACTTGCTTCCTCACAGCTCCCAAATCTCCAGCTGCCTGTCTGAGTATGAGGTAGAACAGATGGTTGAGTCTGCAGAGCTGTTTACTCATACTATAGCCTGGGAATCAGAGGTCGACTCCAGCGCTTCTGTGAATCCAGACGAGGAAATGATCTGCACTGATGCCCAGAATCTTTATGAGTCGGATCCAGGACCAGACGCAGAAGGTTCTGACCATAATGTAGACCCTCATTCCCAAACTGTAACTCCTGTTGGTGGAGACAATGAGGAAGACGATGATAAGACTCAAATACCTGATTGGAGCGACAACTTTAGTTTTTTGTCAGGGCAGGAACAGGTTGGCTCTGAGGACGACGGGTGTGATAACGCACAGGGTGATGATGATGAGGTCGGAGATCCCACTTACTGTCAACCCACAGTCAGCCAAGAGATGAGGTCAGCAGAGGAGGTGGAGGAAGATGCTAGTGACGACGAGGTTAGGTTGCGCCTTCCTGGACAGAGACGTAGTACTGGAAGCACGTCAACAACTGCATCCTCAAACACAACTCTGCCTCTCACCACAAGTCGTGGTGGCTCTTCAGGTCGCATGGGTGCTAAGCCTTCCATAGCCTGGGCATTTTTTCAGATCGATAAAGATGACCCAACTCGTGTTATCTGTAACATTTGTCAGCAAAAGCTAAGTAGAGGCCAAAAAATACATAGTTTGAGTACTTCATGCATGAACCGGCACATGGACATGAAGCATAAGTTGCAGTGGGAAGCTCAGTGTGCTACAATGCGGCCTAGCCGGCCGGGCCAACCACCGTCTGCCATACCTTGTGCATCCGCGGCTTCTTCATCCTCTGTGACTGGGGGGACAGCAGTCACACCTGTTTTGGGGCGCAGACCTGCCACCTCTTTACCCGCAACAGCCAGCGTGATTGGCAGGTCATCATTTTCTTTGGAGGTGGTAACACCAGCTGGTGTTGAGCGCTGTCCGACATCGATAGCACCACCTTTGGATCAAGGCAACCTAACATGTCCGTCTGCATCTTCCTCACAGACCGGCAGTTTGCCGGGGACACCCTTATCAACCCCGTCTAAGCACAATAGCCAGCCCTCGGTCCCTCAGATGTGGACAAGTAAAAGACCATTTCCTCCTAGCCATGAGAAAGCTAAGAGGTTGAATTTCACCATCTGCAAGCTCTTGGCTACAGAAATGCTGCCTTTCCGCCTGATGGACACAGAGGATTTTCGAGACCTTATGTCCGTCGCAGTGCCCCAGTACCAGATGCCCAGTCGGCACTACTTCTCAAAGAAAGGTGTGCCTGCGCTCCACCAGCATGTCGCACACAACATCACCGCTTCTTTGAGAAACTCTGTGTGTGACAGGGTGCATTTCACCACAGACACTTGGACGAGTAGGCATGGACAGGTGCGTTACATGTCGCTGACTGGGCACTGGGTAACTATGGTGACAGCAGAACAAGGGGCTGCTGTCCAATTCTTGCCGTCCCCACGAGTTGTGCGTCAATCCTCTTTATGTCAAAGTTCCTCCACTGCTTCTGCCTCCTCAACCTCCTCTCGGTCTTCCACCTGCACCCAAAGCCTGTCTGGTCATGCCACAAGCTTTCTAACTGCGCAGAAGGGATCCTGCACACCTCCTTACTATGCTGGCAGTAGGGCTCAACGTCATCAGGCGGTTTTTACATTTAAATGTCTGGGAAATGTGAGTCACACAGCTGAGGAGTTGTGGTCAGCTCTGGAGAACCAATTTCATGAATGGTTGTCTCCACTGGACCTGAAACCAGGGAAGGCCGTGTGCGACAATGCTGCAAACCTGGGTGCGGCCCTTCGCCGGGGCAATGTCACACACGAGCCTTGTATGGCTCACGTGTTGAACCTGGTTGTCCAGCAATTTTTAGACCACTATCCCAGACTAGATGGCCTTCTGCAGAGGGCACGGTCGCTGTGTGCTCACTTCCGCCGTTCGCATCCCGCAGCTCAGCGACTTACATCTCTACAGAAGTCGTTGGGCCTGCCACTTCACCGGCTAAAATGCAATGTGCCTACCCGGAGGAATTCAACTCTGCACATGTTGCAGCGACTGTGGCAGCACCGACAAGCCCTGGTCAAATACGTTCTGACGTATAGCCTGGGCCAACGAGATTCAGAGGTGGGGCAAATCACGCTGGAGGAGTGGTCTCAGATCAGGGAACTATGCACCCTTCTGCACAGTTTTGAAATGGCGACGAAGATGTTTAGTGCTGACGATGCCATTATCAGCATGACTATTCCGGTGATTAACATGCTGGAGCACATGTTAAACAGAATTCGGAGTCAGGTGGTGGCACAAGTGGAGGTGTAGGAAGTAGAGGAGGAGGAGTTGTATGCGGAAGGGCTAACATCTGCAAGGTCCAGAAGGTCGGCAGCACCAAGGCGGCAGGCATGTGAGGGTGGGGGAGATGGTTTTACCAGGGCGCATGGTAGCAGCCAAACTAGTGAGGAAGGTGCAGGAGCCCAGGAAGAAGTGGAGGACGAACTGATGGAAGACTCATCAGATGAGGGAGACCTTGATCACATTTCTGTTGTGCGAGGTTGGGGGGAGAGGACAGAGGAAGGAAGCATGATTGTTACCTCGCCACCAACACAACAGGGACTTGGTGCTCCTGGATGCGCAACACACATGAGTGCCTTCTTGCTGCACTACCTGCAACATGACCCTCGAATTGTGAGAATTAGAAATAATCCTGACTACTGGGTTGCCACACTGTTAGATCCCCGGTACAAAAGTAAATTTGCAGAAATTATTCCTGCCATAGAAAGGGATGCACGCATTCAGGAGTATCAGCAGAGACTGTTGCAGAATCTTACATGTGCTTTTCCACAAAACACCAGTGGTGCACGTAGTGAATCTCACAGTTCCAACTTGCCAACCGTGGGACCGTCAAGTGTTCAGCACTCAAACCGTAACAGAACCACAGTATCTGGTGGTAACATCAATTTTGCGGAATCATTTCACCACTTTTTTAGCCCATCCTTTGCAAGGCCACAGGAGACAAGAAGTCTGACACATAGTCAACGCCTAGAGACGATGGTACAGTTGTATCTCCAAGTAAACATTGAAGCCACAACTGTGTCACTGGACCCTTGCTCTTTTTGGGCTTCCAATCTGGATAAATGGCCGGAGCTAGCCACTTACGCCTTGGAGATCTTGTCATGCCCCGCAGCCAGCGTTCTGTCTGAACGTGTGTTCAGCGCTGCTGGTGGTGTGCTGACAGATAAGCGCACGCGGCTCTCCACTGATAATGTAGACAGACTCACGTTCATAAAGATGAACAAATCATGGATCCGAAGCGACTTTTCTACCCCTGTGTCATCCTGGGGAGAGTAAAAGCTTGATGATTGGTTAAAATCACCCTATCAAACGTTTTAAGCTTTTAAATTACTAATCATGTTTATCTGTATCTTGACTGGAAACTAATTTGGGCTTTGTAGCAGTGTGCAGCACTGATCCTATTAGGCCATCTATAATAAGCTCCACCAGATTTAAAATTAAAAATAATTTTTAGCTGCATCTAGCCCGGAAAATAATTTTGGGGCTCCGAGATGCGCAAGACACATAAGTGCCTTCTTGCTGCACTACCTGCAGCATGACCCTCATATTGTCAGAATTCGAAGTAATCATGACTACTGGGTTGCCACACTCTTAGATCCCCCAAACTTTTCGATCAACCTTTTCATTTTAATAAAGACCAAAAAAATGGTCATTTTTGAAATTATAAGCATTAGCAGGTTGTTAGAAACTGAAATCAAACAGTTTTCAACTCAAAACTTTATTCTAGGTGATGTTACATTTTCACATAGGACCCCTTGTTCGAAAGGAGCTTCTGAACTCTCTCGTCCATTGAATTTGTCAGGTTTTGGATGGTTTCTGCTTCAATTGTTTTGCATGAGGACAGAATACCCTCCCAGAGCTGTTGCTTAGATGTGAACTGCCTCCCGCCATCATAGACACTCCTTTTAATGATGCTCCAAAGGTTCTGAATGGGGTAGAGGTCAGGGGAGCATGGGGGTCACACCATAAGTTTGTCCCCTTTTATGCCCATATCAGCCAGAGATGCAGATGTTTTATGTGCAGCATGAGATGGTGCATTATCATGCAGAAAAATGATCTTGCTGTGAAATGCACGGTTCTTCTTCTTGAACCATGGCAGGAAGTGCTGTTTGAGAAAATCCACATACATTATGGAGTTCATCTTTAGCGCCTTCAGGGATCCTAAAGGGGCCGACAATCTCTCTCCCCATGATTCCAGCCCAAAACATTACTCCACCTCCTCCTTGTTGGCGCTGTAGCCGTGTTTGCGTGGGGTGTCCATCAACCAGCCATCCTCCACTCCATCCATCTGGACCATCGAGCGCTGCACGGCACTCATCCATGAACAAAACAGTTTTGAAATCAGTCTTCATGTAATGTTTGGCCCACTGGAGCCATTTCTGCTTGTGTGAAGTGGATAGAGGAGGTCGACAGGATGGCGTATGCACAGCTGCAAACCTCTGAAGGACCCTGCATCTTGTTGTTCGGGGGACGTTGGAGGCACAAGCAGCTTCAAAAACTTGTCTGCTGCTATGACAAGGCATTTTTGCCGCTGCTCTTTCAACCTGACGTAATTGCCTGTAGGAAAGAGTCCTCAATTTGCCCTTATCAGCACGCACACGTGTGTACTGTGAATCAGCTACATACTTCTTGATTGCCAAGACACTTCATCCTGATCATCGCACAATGTTGATTGTAGTCATGCCTTGACCTAAACACTCCACAATTTGTTGCTTCTCAGCAGCCGACACATCCTTTTTCTTTCCCATTTTGGCAGAAAATGTAGGCTGCTTAATAATGTGAGAGAGCCTTCTTAAGTAGTCTTGCCTTTCATTGGACACACATGCCAAACTAATTAGCACAGGTGTCTGCAATTGCTTACAGTGATATAAAGAGCCCTGACACACATCACCATCAATGAGTTTAACTGACAAACAAACAAATTCTTCCCTTATCACTCCTAAACACTTTTTGCATAATAATTTGGAACGCGGTGTACATGTGCTTTTCCACAAAACACCAGCGGTTCACGTAGTGAATC
Organism: Phyllobates terribilis; assembly: GCF_046119375.1. Lineage (NCBI taxonomy): Eukaryota > Metazoa > Chordata > Amphibia > Anura > Dendrobatidae > Phyllobates > Phyllobates terribilis. The sequence continues at coordinate 554,708,791 of NW_027362762.1, forward strand.
TTACAGTTCTAACTTGCCAACCGTGGTCTGTATGGAATTGTTCAATAAAGGGCCCAAAATAAAGATAACATAGATGGGAGAGGTCTCTATGAATAGGAATTCCTAAGTATTTGATACCCTGTGAGGGCCAGGCAAAGGGAAAGTTGGACTGGATGGAATCCTATATGGATTTGGGGAGGGAGACATCGAGGGCCTCAGACTTCTCTGCATTGATTTTAAAATTTTACCATGTAACAAAGTGATCTATTTCAGCCATAACAGCAGGGATGGATATATGTGATTGAGTGATATAAACTAGGACATCATCAGCAAATAGAGAGCACTTGTACTCGGTGCCTCCCACCTCAATCCACCTAATATTGGGGTTATGGCGAATTGATGAGAGCAGGTGCTCCATCACTAGGATGTATAAGAGAGGGGACAGAGGACATCCCTGCCTTGTCCCATTGGTGATTGTGAAAGGTGATGAAAATGTTCTGACGCACCCCCTGGGCCTTAGGACACCCGGAGCTGGACCCTTTTTGGTGGATGCTGGTGGTTGTAGTCTTCGTGGCGGCGACCCGGTTCCGTGGCTCAGGGCGGTCAAACCAGTGGCGGAACTATTTATGTGGCTTTGATGTTTAAATGTCCGACTACGCCACCCGTGGATTGTGGTCAGAGTGAACCGCCGCTACAGGGCAGACCGCTGAGGCTGGTGTTGGGGGTGCAGCAAAGCGTAGCATAACTCCCCACGGGAGGAGTATAGCCTCAGGGCAGTGTATGCGGAGGATGGGGGTGATGGTGCAGGGCAGCAGCAGTAACGACACGGAGTCAGTGATGCAGTCCAGGGCCTTTACTCACAGTTCTTATTATCCAGACCACGTCTGCAGGTAACGGCTGCCCACGTCGTACTGTGCTCACCAGGTGAGGGGCTCAGACAACTCCCAGATAACTTTGGAGCACTTCACAGGACCCCCTTTGTGTGTCCTTTGTCTGGCCTTTCTTACCAACACTTCTGTCCGGCTGCCTCGGGCCTCCTCTTGGTAAACTTGGCGCCAGTTTCCCTGACCCTATGTGGTGCCTTCCTAGCGGGTGTAGCGAGGGGCTGCGCCACATAAAATGTCAGAGCCTCCGGTTGCTAGCTGAGGGTCGTTTCCTGCCTCCACTAGTTCGGGGACCGGTCTCCCCCTTTGGCCTGACCCCTCCACGCAGGTGGATTCGGGCGTGTGGTGGCGACTCGCCCGTCCGCACCCCTGGGATCCCTTCATTCCTTGTTCCTGGAGCCTTCTCCGCTCCTCTTCCTTCCTTCTCCCTCTTCCAGGCCTGGGCCTCTGTTACTAGGCCCGCCTCCGGAGCAGAGCTCATGCAGAGCCCCTGCTCCCTGCCACTTCTGCTCAGACTTCTCTGCACTGAACTAAGATGGTGCCCACCTTTTATACTCCCTTCTCAATGCACCCAGGAACTGCTTCCTCCCTGCTCCTGCACTACAGGGTTCCCCTTCCTCAGTGTTCCCTCCCCCCACTCCAGCCAGGGACAGGGACTGTCGTGCCCATCTCAGGGGCATATTGGTCGCCCTGCCCCACGGCAATGTGGTGTAATGCATGCAGGTGTCGGGTCCTGATCCACACTCCATCCTTACCTGAGAGTGAGATATCACACCTCTGGGTGAGGTGCAATACGTCTGTAGCAACCGAGCCCTCAGGGTGCTACAGTTCCATTTATCTTCAGCCTACGTGACGTATTGCGATACAGGGCCGTGATTTTGGCTATAAAAGGGTCCCCTAGACCCCTACCCCAAGCTTTTTAAGAGAATCATATATGGCGTGCCAGGAGACTCTATGGAATGCTTTCTCAGCATCCAACGAGAGTATCTAATTACAAATTTTTAACTGCATCTAGCCCAGGAAATACTTTGTGCCTAGTAGCAGTGTCTGCTAGTCAGCGGATTATCCCGGCTGTTAAGCAAGCTACACCACCTGTAGTTTAGACACTTAATTTTTTCAAAGGAAATGCTTCGGGACCATGGGATACTCAGTGAAGAGCATCAGGAGGCACCCCAAGGCATAGGGGCTGGGACTGGCAGTAGGATGCCTTGCGGTGGACAGCCGAGCTCGATCCTTATAAAAGCTTTTTAACTGCAGCAGCTTTAGTGGACGCTACTGGAGCTGGAATTACGCGGCTGCTGGCATGAGACTTGCCCTCCAATAGATCCTTGTAAATGGATTTAAAGTGTATTCATTCAAAATAGAGAGACAATTTAAATTAAAAAGCTGAGAGCTGCCTCCACCACAGGGGGGCTCGCTCGACCCACCAGCGGACAGGCACCAGTATTGGGAGAGGGGGGCTGGCCATCAGGGTTCACCGCGGCTCTGGCACAAACCCGGCGACACGGAGGTGGCATGGGCAGGAGCGGACTGGCCGTGTCGGCTTCTCACTTTTTGGATTTTAGAAGGGCATGACATGCCTATATCTGTGTCTCCCCCTCCTTTTACTCCTCCACCTCTTTTATTTTCGCATGACTATATGTACTTGTCACTTTTCCATGTGTTATTTGTGTCTTCTGAGCAGTTTGTCAGCTTTTGGACACCTTTGAAGGTGTTTTCTAGGTGTTTCTATGTGTTTTTGTTTGCCTGCCATTGGTTTTAACGGTGTTCGAAGGTGTTCGACGAACAGTTCGATGAACAGTTCGGCGAACACACGGGTGTTCGACAAACCGAACCGAACTCGAACACTACGGGGGTGGCTCAACACTAGTTCCAAAGCATTTTTAAACTTCAGCGGAATTCCTAGAACAATGGAAGAGTTCCAAAGCATCTTTAAACTTTAGCGGCCTTCCGAGAACAATGGAAGAGTTACGAAGCATTTTTAAACGTCAGCAGAATTCCTTGAACAATTAAAGAGTTCCGAAGCATTTTTAAGCTTCAGTGGAATTCCGGAAACAATGGAAGTGTTCCGAAGCATTTTTAAACTTCAGAAGAATTCAGTGAACAATGGAAGAGTTCCGAAGCATTTTTAGACTTCAGCAGAATTCTGAGAACAATGGAAGAGTTCCGAAGCATTTTTAAACGTCAGAGGAATTCCGAGAACAATGGAAGAGTTCCGAAGCATTTTTAAACATCAGCTTAATTCCGAGAACAATGAAAGAGTTCCGAAGCATTTTTAAACGTCAGCAGAATTACTTGAACAATGAAAGAGTTCCAAAGCATTTTTAAACTTCAGAGGAATTACGGGAACAATGGAAGAATTCTGAAGCATTTTTAAACTTCAGCAGAATTGCGAGAACAATGGAAGAGTACCGAAGCATTTTAAAACATCAGCAGAATTCCCAGAGCGATGGAAGAGTTCCAAAGCATTTTTAAACATCAGGGGAATTCCGAGAACAATGAAAGAGTTCCAAAGCATTTTTAAACATCAGCAGAATTCCTTGAACAATGAAAGAGTTCCGAAGCATTTTTAAGCTTCAGTGGAATTCCGGGAACAATGGAAGTGTTCCGAAGCATTTTTAATCTTCTGAAAAATTCCGGAAACAATGGAAGAGTTCCGAAGCATTTTTAAACTTCAGCTGAATTCTAGAACAATGGAAGAGTTCCGAAGCATTTTTAAACGTCAGCGGAATTCCGAGAACAATGAAAGAGTTCCGATCCATTTTTAAACATCAGCAGAATTCCTTGAACAATGAAAGAGTTCCGAAGCATTTTTAAACTTCAGAAGAATTCCTTGAACAAAGAAAGAGTTCCGAAGCATTTTTAAACTTCAGCAGAATTCCTTGAACAATGGAAGAGTTCCAAAGCATTTTTAAACTTCATTGGAATTCCGGGAACAATGGAAGAGTTCCGAAGCATTTTTAAATTTCAGAAGAATTCAGGGAACAATGGAAGAGTTCCGAAGCATTTTTAAACTTCTGCAGAAATCCGAGAACAATGGAAGAGTAACGAAGCATTTTAAAATGTCAACAGAATTCCCAGAGCAATGGATGAGTTCCGAAGCATTTTTAAACTTCAGCAGAAATCCGAGAACAATGGAAGAGTTACGAAGCATTTTAAAATGTCAACAGAATTCCCAGAGCAATGGATGAGTTCCGAAGCATTTTTAAACTTAAGCGGAATTCCGAAAACAATGGAAGAGTTGCGAAGCATTTTTTAGCTTCAGCAGGATTCCGAGAACAATGGAAGAGTTCCGAAGTATTTCTAAACATCACCAGAATTCCGAGAACAATGGAAGAGTTACGAAACATTTTTAAATGTCAGCGGAATTCCGAGAGCAATGGAAGAGTTCCAAAGCATTTTTAAACTTCAGCGGATTTCCTAGAACAATGGAAGAGTTCCAAAGCATTTTTAAACTTTAGCGGCCTTCCGAGAACAATGGAAGAGTTCCGAAGCATTTTTAAACGTCAGCAGAATTCATTGAACAATTAAAGAGTTCCGAAGCATTTTTAAGCTTCAGTGGCATTCCGGAAACAATGGAAGTGTTCCCAAGCATTTTTAAACTTCAGAAGAATTCAGTGAACAATGGAAGAGTTCCGAAGCATTTTTAGACTTCAGCAGAATTCTGAGAACAATGGAAGAGTTCCGAAGCATTTTTAAACGTCAGCAGAATTCCTTGAACAATGAAAGAGTTCCGAAGCATTTTTAAACTTCAGTGGAATTCCGGGAACAATGGAAGAGTTCCGAAGCATTTTAAAATGTCAGCAGAATTCCCAGAGCAATGGAAGAGTTCCGAAGCATTTTTAAACTTCAGCGGAATGACGAAAACAATGGAAGAGTTCCGAAGCATTTTTAAACTTCAGCAGAATCCTAAGAACAATGGAAGAGTTCTGAAGCATTTTTAAATGTCATCGTATTTCCGAGAACAATGGAAGAGTTCCAAAGCATTTTTAAACGTCAGCGGAATACCGAGAACAATGGAAGAGTTCCGAAGCATTTTTAAACTTCAGCGGATTTCCAAGAACAATGGAAGATTTCCGAAGCATTTTTAAACGTCAGCGGAATTCCGAGAACAATGGAAGAGTTCCGAAGCATTTTTAAACGAACGTCAGCGGAATTCCGAGAACAATGAAAGAGTTCTGAAGCATTTTTAAACTTCAGTGGAATTCCGGGAACAATGGAAGAGTTCCGAACCATTTTTAAACATCAGCAGAATTCCTTGAACAATGAAAGAGTTCCAAAGCATTTTTAAACTTCAGCAGAATTCCTTGAAAAAAGAAAGAGTTCCGAAGCATTTTTAAACTTCAGCAGAATTCCTTGAACAATGAAAGAGTTCCGAAGCATTTTTAAACTTCAGTGGAATTCCGGGAACAATGGAAGAGTTCCGAAGCATTTTTAAACTTCAGAAGAATTCCGGGAACAATGGAAGAGTTCCGAAGCATTTTTAAACTTCAGCGGAATTCCGAAAACAATGGAAGAGTTGCGAAGCATTTTTTAGCTTCAGCAGATTTCCGAGAACAATGCAAGAGTTCCGAAGTATTTCTAAATATCAACAGAATTCCGAGAACAATGGAAGAGTTCCGAAACATTTTTAAACGTCAGCGGAATTCCGAGAGCAATGGAAGAGTTCCGAAGCATTTTTAAACTTCAGCGGAATTCCTAGAACAATGGAAGAGTTCCAAAGCATTTTTAAACTTTAGCGGCCTTCCGAGAACAATGAAAGAGTTCCGAAGCATTTTTAAACGTCAGAGGAATTCCGAGAACAATGGTAGAATTCGGAAGCATTTTTAAACATCAGCTTAATTCCGAGAACAATGAAAGAGTTCCGAAGCATTTTTAAATGTCAGCAGAATTACTTGAACAATGAAAGAGTTCCAAAGCATTTTTAAACTTCAGAGGAATTACGGGAACAATGGAAGAATTCTGAAGTATTTTTAAACTTCAGCAGAATTGCGAGAACAATGGAAAAGTACCGAAGCTTTTTAAAACGTCAGCAGAATTCCCAGAGCAATGAAAGAGTTCCGAAGCATTTTTAAACATCAGGGGAATTCCGAGAACAATGAAAGCGTTCAAAAGCATTTTTAAACATCAGCAGAATTCCTTGAACAATGAAAGAGTTCCGAAGCATTTTTAAGCTTCAGTGGAATTCCGGGAACAATGGAAGAGTTCCGAAGCATTTTTAATCTTCAGAAAAATTCCGGAAACAATGGAAGAGTTCCGAAGCATTTTTAAACTTCAGCAGAATTCCGAGAACAATGGAAGAGTTCCAAAGCATTTTTAAATTTCAGAAGAATTCCGGGAACAAAGGAAGAGTTCCGAAGCATTTTTAAACTTCAGCAGAAATCCGAGAACAATGGAAGAGTTGCGAAGCATTTTAAAATGTCAACAGAATTCCCAGAGCAATGGATGAGTTCCGAAGCATTTTTAAACTTCAGCGGAATTCCGAAAACAATGGAAGAGTTGCGAAGCATTTTTTAGCTTCAGCAGAATTCCGAGAACAATGGAAGAGTTCCGAAGTATTTTTAAACATCACCAGAATTCCGAGAACAATGGAAGAGTTCCGAAACATTTTTAAATGTCAGCGGAATTCCGAGAGCAATGGAAGAGTTCCAAAGCATTTTTAAACTTCAGTGGAATTCCTAGAACAATGGAAGAGTTCCAAAGCATTTTTAAACTTTAGCGGCCTTCCGAGAACAATAGAAGAGTTCCGAAGCATTTTTAAACGTCAGCAGAATTCATTGAACAATTAAAGAGTTCCGAAGCATTTTTAAGCTTCAGTGGAATTCCGGAAACAATGGAAGTGTTCCGAAGCATTTTTAAACTTCAGAAGAATTCAGTGAACAATGGAAGAGTTCCGAAGCATTTTTAAATGTCAGCGGAATTCCGAGAACAATGAAAGAGTTCAGAACCGTTTTTAAACATCAGCAGAATTCCTTGAACAATGAAAGAGTTCCGATGCATTTTTAAACTTCAGCAGAATTCCTTGAACAAAGAAAGAGTTCCGAAGCATTTTTAAACTTCAGCAGAATTCCTTGAACAATGGAAGAGTTCCGAAGCATTTTTAAACTTCATTGGAATTCCGGGAACAATAGAAGAGTTCCGAAGCATTTTTAAATTTCAGAAGAATTCCGGGAACAAAGGAAGAGTTCCGAAGCATTTTTAAACTTCAGCAGAAATCCGAGAACAATGGAAGAGTTGCGAAGCATTTTAAAATGTCAACAGAATTCCCAGAGCAATGGATGAGTTCCGAAGCATTTTTAAACTTCAGCGGAATTCCGAAAACAATGGAAGAGTTGCGAAGCATTTTTTAGCTTCAGCAGAATTCCGAGAACAATGGAAGAGTTCCGAAGTATTTTTAAACATCACCAGAATTCCGAGAACAATGGAAGAGTTCCGAAACATTTTTAAATGTCAGCGGAATTCCGAGAGCAATGGAAGAGTTCCGAAGCATTTTTAAACATCAGCTTAATTCCGAGAACAATGAAAGAGTTCCGAAGCATTTTTAAACGTAAGCAGAATTACTTGAACAATGAAAGAGTTCCAAAGCATTTTTAAACTTCAGAGGAATTACGGGAACAATGGAAGAATTCTGAAGCATTTTTAAACTTCAGCAGAATTGCGAGAACAATGGAAGAGTACCGAAGCATTTTAAAACGTCAGCAGAATTCCCAGAGCGATGGAAGAGTTCCGAACCATTTTTAAACATCAGCAGAATTCCTTGAACAATGAAAGAGTTCCGAAGCATTTTTAAACTTCAGCGGAATTCCTAGAACAATGGAAGAGTTCCAAAGCATTTTTAAACTTTAGCGGCCTTCCGAGAACAATAGAAGAGTTCCGAAGCATTTTTAAATGTCAGCAGAATTCATTGAACAATTAAAGAGTTCCGAAGCATTTTTAAGCTTCAGTGGAATTCCTAGAACAATGGAAGAGTTCCAAAGCATTTTTAAACTTTAGCGGCCTTCCGAGAACAATAGAAGAGTTCCGAAGCATTTTTAAACGTCAGCAGAATTCATTGAACAATTAAAGAGTTCCGAAGCATTTTTAAGCTTCAGTGGAATTCCGGAAACAATGGAAGTGTTCCGAAGCATTTTTAAACTTCAGAAGAATTCAGTGAACAATGGAAGAGTTCCGAAGCATTTTTAGACTTCAGCAGAATTCTGAGAACAATGGAAGAGTTCCGAAGCATTTTTAAACGTCAGAGGAATTCCGAGAACAAAGAAAGAGTTCCGAAGCATTTTTAAACGTCAGCAGAATTCCTTGAACAATGAAAGAGTTCCAAAGCATTTTTAAACTTCAGTGAAATTCCGGGAACAATGGAAGAGTTCCGAAGCATTTTAAAAAGTCATCAGAATTCCCAGTGCAATGGAAGAGTTCCGAAGCATTTTTAAATGTCATCGTATTTCCGAGAACAATGGAAGAGTTCCAAAGCATTTTTAAACGTCAGTGGAATACCGAGAACAATGGAAGAGTTCCGAAGCATTTTTAAACTTCAGAGGATTTCCAAGAACAATGGAAGAGTTCCGAAGCATTTTTAAACGTCAGCGGAATTCCGAGAACAATGGAAAAGTTCCGAAGCATTTTTAAACTTCAGCAGAATTCCGAGAACAATGGAAGAGTTCCAAAGCATTTTTAAACGTCAGCAGAATTCCTTGAACAATGAAAGAGTTCCGAAGCATTTTTAAACTTCAGCAGAATTCCTTGAACAATGAAAGAGTTCTGAAGCATTTTTAAACTTCAGTGGAATTCCGGGAACAATGGAAGAGTTCCGAACCATTTTTAAACATCAGCAGAATTCCTTGAACAATGAAAGAGTTCCGAAGCATTTTTAAACTTCAGCGGAATTCCTAGAACAATGGAAGAGTTCCAAAGCATTTTTAAACTTTAGCGGCCTTCCGAGAACAATAGAAGAGTTCCGAAGCATTTTTAAATGTCAGCAGAATTCATTGAACAATTAAAGAGTTCCGAAGCATTTTTAAGCTTCAGTGGAATTCCGGAAACAATGGAAGTGTTCCGAAGCATTTTTAAACTTCAGAAGAATTCAGTGAACAATGGAAGCGTTCCGAAGCATTTTTAGACTTCAGCAGAATTCTGAGAAAAATGGAAGAGTTCCGAAGCATTTTTAAACTTCAGCAGAAATCCGAGAACAATGGAAGAGTTACGAAGCATTTTAAAATGTCAACAGAATTCCCAGAGCAATGGATGAGTTCCGAAGCATTTTTAAACTTCAGCAGAAATCCGAGAACAATGGAAGAGTTACGAAGCATTTTAAAATGTCAACAAAATTCCCAGAGCAATGGATGAGTTCCGAAGCATTTTTAAACTTCAGCGGAATTCCGAAAACAATGGAAGAGTTGCGAAGCATTTTTTAGCTTCAGCAGATTTCCGAGAACAATGGAAGAGTTCCGAAGTATTTCTAAACATCAACAGAATTCCGAGAACAATGGAAGAGTTCCAAAGCATTTTTAAACTTCAGCGGAATTTCTAGAACAATGGAAGAGTTCCAAAGCATTTTTAAACTTTAGCGGCCTTCCGAGAACAATGGAAGAGTTCCGAAGCATTTTTAAACGTCAGAGGAATTCCGAGAACAATGGAAGAGTTCCGAAGCATTTTTAAACATCAGCTTAATTCCGAGAACAATGAAAGAGTTCCGAAGCATTTTTAAACGTAAGCAGAATTACTTGAACAATGAAAGAGTTCCAAAGCATTTTTAAACTTCAGAGGAATTACGGGAACAATGGAAGAATTCTGAAGCATTTTTAAACTTCAGCAGAATTGCGAGAACAATGGAAGAGTACCGAAGCATTTTAAAACGTCAGCAGAATTCCCAGAGCGATGGAAGAGTTCCGAAGCATTTTTAAACTTCAGCAGAATTCCTTGAACAATGAAAGAGTTCTGAAGCATTTTTAAACTTCAGTGGAATTCCGGGAACAATGGAAGAGTTCCGAACCATTTTTAAACATCAGCAGAATTCCTTGAACAATGAAAGAGTTCCGAAGCATTTTTAAACTTCAGCGGAATTCCTAGAACAATGGAAGAGTTCCAAAGCATTTTTAAACTTTAGCGGCCTTCCGAGAACAATAGAAGAGTTCCGAAGCATTTTTAAATGTCAGCAGAATTCATTGAACAATTAAAGAGTTCCGAAGCATTTTTAAGCTTCAGTGGAATTCCGGAAACAATGGAAGTGTTCCGAAGCATTTTTAAACTTCAGAAGAATTCAGTGAACAATGGAAGAGTTCCAAAGCATTTTCAGACTTCAGCAGAATTCTGAGAAAAATGGAAGAGTTCCGAAGCATTTTTAAACTTCAGCAGAAATCCGAGAACAATGGAAGAGTTACGAAGCATTTTAAAATGTCAACAAAATTCCCAGAGCAATGGATGAGTTCCGAAGCATTTTTAAACTTCAGCGGAATTCCGAAAACAATGGAAGAGTTGCGAAGCATTTTTTAGCTTCAGCAGATTTCCGAGAACAATGGAAGAGTTCCGAAGTATTTCTAAACATCAACAGAATTCCGAGAACAATGGAAGAGTTCCAAAGCATTTTTAAACTTCAGCGGAATTCCTAGAACAATGGAAGAGTTCCAAAGCATTTTTAAACTTTAGCGGCCTTCCGAGAACAATGGAAGAGTTCCGAAGCATTTTTAAACGTCAGAGGAATTCCGAGAACAATGGAAGAGCTCCGAAGCATTTTTAAACATCAGCTTAATTCCGAGAACAATGAAAGAGTTCCGAAGCATTTTTAAACGTAAGCAGAATTACTTGAACAATGAAAGAGTTCCAAAGCATTTTTAAACTTCAGAGGAATTACGGGAACAATGGAAGAATTCTGAAGCATTTTTAAACTTCAGCAGAATTGCGAGAACAATGGAAGAGTACCGAAGCATTTTAAAACGTCAGCAGAATTCCCAGAGCGATGGAAGAGTTCCGAAGCATTTTTAAACATCAGGGGAATTCCGAGAACAATGAAAGAGTTCCAAAGCATTTTTAAACATCAGCAGAATTCCTTGATCAATGATAGATTTCCGAAGCATTTTTAAGCTTCAGTAGAATTCCGGGAACAATGGAGGTGTTCCGAAGCATTTTTAATCTTCAGAAAAATTCAGGAAACAATGGAAGAGTTCCGAAGCATTTTTAAACTTCAGCAGAATTCCGAGAACAATGGAAGAGTTCCGAAGCATTTTTAAACGTCAGCGGAATTCCGAGAACAATGAAAGAGTTCCGAACCATTTTTAAACATCAGCAGATTTCCTTGAACAATGAAAGAGTTCCGAAGCATTTTTAAACTTCAGCAGAATTCCTTGAACAAAGAAAGAGTTCCGAAGCATTTTTAAACATCAGCAGAATTCCTTGAACAATGGAAGAGTTCCGAAGCATTTTTAAACTTCATTGGAATTACGGGAACAATGGAAGAGTTCCGAAGCATTTTTAAACTTCAGAAGAATTCCGGGAACAATGGAAGAGATCCGAAGCATTTTTAAACTTCAGCAGAAATCCGAGAACAATGGAAGAGTTACGAAGCATTTTTAAACTTCAGCAGAAATCCGAGAACAATGGAAGAGTTACGAAGCATTTTAAAATGTCAACAGAATTCCCTGAGCAATGGATGAGTTCCAAAGCATTTTTAAACTTCAGCGGAATTCCGAAAACAATGGAAGAGTTGCGAAGCATTTTTTAGCTTCAGCAGATTTCCGAGAACAATGGAAGAGTTCCGAAGTATTTCTAAACATCAACAGAATTCCGAGAACAATGGAAGAGTTCCGAAACATTTTTAAACATCAGCGGAATTCCGAGAGCAATGGAAGAGCTCCAAAGCATTTTTAAACTTCAGCGGAATTCCTAGAACAATGGAACAGTTCCAAAGCATTTTTAAATGTCAGAGGAATTCCGAGAACAATGGAAGAGTTCCGAAGCATTTTTAAACATCAGCTTAATTCCGAGAACAATGAAAGAGTTCCGAAGCATTTTTAAACTTCAGAGGAATTACGGGAACAATGGAAGAATTCTGAAGCATTTTTAAACTTCAGCAGAATTGCGAGAACAATGGAAGAGTACCGAAGCATTTTAAAACGTCAGCAGAATTCCCAGAGCGATGGAAGAGTTCCGAAGCATTTTTAAACATCAGGGGAATTCCGAGAACAATGAAAGAGTTCCAAAGCATTTTTAAACATCAGCAGAATTCCTTGAACAATGAAAGAGTTCCGAAGCATTTTTAAGCTTCAGTGGAATTCCGGGAACAATGGAAGTGTTCCGAAGCATTTTTAATCTTCTGAAAAATTCCGGAAACAATGGAAGAGTTCCGAAGCATTTTTAAACTTCAGCTGAATTCTAGAACAATGGAAGAGTTCCGAAGCATTTTTAAACGTCAGCGGAATTCCGAGAACAATGAAAGAGTTCCGATCCATTTTTAAACATCAGCAGAATTCCTTGAACAATGAAAGAGTTCCGAAGCATTTTTAAACTTCAGCAGAATTCCTTGAACAAAGAAAGAGTTCCGAAGCATTTTTAAACTTCAGCAGAATTCCTTGAACAATGGAAGAGTTCCAAAGCATTTTTAAACTTCATTGGAATTCCGGGAACAATGAAAGAGTTCCGAAGCATTTTTAAATTTCAGAAGAATTCAGGGAACAATGGAAGAGTTCCGAAGCATTTTTAAACTTCAGCAGAAATCCGAGAACAATGGAAGAGTAACGAAGCATTTTAAAATGTCAACAGAATTCCCAGAGCAATGGATGAGTTCCGAAGCATTTTTAAACTTCAGCAGAAATCCGAGAACAATGGAAGAGTTACGAAGCATTTTAAAATGTCAACAGAATTCCCAGAGCAATGGATGAGTTCCGAAGCATTTTTAAACTTAAGTGGAATTCCGGGAACAATGGAAGAGTTCCGAACCATTTTTAAACATCAGCAGAATTCCTTGAACAATGAAAGAGTTCCGAAGCATTTTTAAACTTCAGCGGAATTCCTAGAACAATGGAAGAGTTCCAAAGCATTTTTAAACTTTAGCGGCCTTCCGAGAACAATAGAAGAGTTCCGAAGCATTTTTAAATGTCAGCAGAATTCATTGAACAATTAAAGAGTTCCGAAGCATTTTTAAGCTTCAGTGGAATTCCTAGAACAATGGAAGAGTTCCAAAGCATTTTTAAACTTTAGCGGCCTTCCGAGAACAATAGAAGAGTTCCGAAGCATTTTTAAACGTCAGCAGAATTCATTGAACAATTAAAGAGTTCCGAAGCATTTTTAAGCTTCAGTGGAATTCCGGAAACAATGGAAGTGTTCCGAAGCATTTTTAAACTTCAGAAGAATTCAGTGAACAATGGAAGAGTTCCGAAGCATTTTTAGACTTCAGCAGAATTCTGAGAACAATGGAAGAGTTCCGAAGCATTTTTAAACGTCAGAGGAATTCCGAGAACAAAGAAAGAGTTCCGAAGCATTTTTAAACGTCAGCAGAATTCCTTGAACAATGAAAGAGTTCCAAAGCATTTTTAAACTTCAGTGAAATTCCGGGAACAATGGAAGAGTTCCGAAGCATTTTAAAAAGTCATCAGAATTCCCAGTGCAATGGAAGAGTTCCGAAGCATTTTTAAACTTCAGCGGAATGACGAAAACAATGGAAGAGTTCCGAAGCATTTTTAAACTTCAGCAGAATTCTAAGAACAATGGAAGAGTTCTGAAGCATTTTTAAATGTCATCGTATTTCCGAGAACAATGGAAGAGTTCCAAAGCATTTTTAAACGTCAGTGGAATACCGAGAACAATGGAAGAGTTCCGAAGCATTTTTAAACTTCAGAGGATTTCCAAGAACAATGGAAGAGTTCCGAAGCATTTTTAAACGTCAGCGGAATTCCGAGAACAATGGAAAAGTTCCGAAGCATTTTTAAACTTCAGCAGAATTCCGAGAACAATGGAAGAGTTCCAAAGCATTTTTAAACGTCAGCGGAATTCCGAGAACAATGAAAGAGTTCCGAAGCATTTTTAAACATCAGCAGAATTCCTTGAACAATGAAAGAGTTCCGAAGCATTTTTAAACTTCAGCAGAATTCCTTGAACAAAGAAAGAGTTCTGAAGCATTTTTAAACTTCAGTGGAATTCCGGGAACAATGGAAGAGTTCCGAACCATTTTTAAACATCAGCAGAATTCCTTGAACAATGAAAGAGTTCCGAAGCATTTTTAAACTTCAGCGGAATTCCTAGAACAATGGAAGAGTTCCAAAGCATTTTTAAACTTTAGCGGCCTTCCGAGAACAATAGAAGAGTTCCGAAGCATTTTTAAATGTCAGCAGAATTCATTGAACAATTAAAGAGTTCCGAAGCATTTTTAAGCTTCAGTGGAATTCCGGAAACAATGGAAGTGTTCCGAAGCATTTTTAAACTTCAGAAGAATTCAGTGAACAATGGAAGCGTTCCGAAGCATTTTTAGACTTCAGCAGAATTCTGAGAAAAATGGAAGAGTTCCGAAGCATTTTTAAACTTCAGCAGAAATCCGAGAACAATGGAAGAGTTACGAAGCATTTTAAAATGTCAACAGAATTCCCAGAGCAATGGATGAGTTCCGAAGCATTTTTAAACTTCAGCAGAAATCCGAAAACAATGGAAGAGTTACGAAGCATTTTAAAATGTCAACAAAATTCCCAGAGCAATGGATGAGTTCCGAAGCATTTTTAAACTTCAGCGGAATTCCGAAAACAATGGAAGAGTTGCGAAGCATTTTTTAGCTTCAGCAGATTTCCGAGAACAATGGAAGAGTTCCGAAGTATTTCTAAACATCAACAGAATTCCGAGAACAATGGAAGAGTTCCAAAGCATTTTTAAACTTCAGCGGAATTCCTAGAACAATGGAAGAGTTCCAAAGCATTTTTAAACTTTAGCGGCCTTCCGAGAACAATGGAAGAGTTCCGAAGCATTTTTAAACGTCAGAGGAATTCCGAGAACAATGGAAGAGTTCCGAAGCATTTTTAAACATCAGCTTAATTCCGAGAACAATGAAAGAGTTCCGAAGCATTTTTAAACGTAAGCAGAATTACTTGAACAATGAAAGAGTTCCAAAGCATTTTTAAACTTCAGAGGAATTACGGGAACAATGGAAGAATTCTGAAGCATTTTTAAACTTCAGCAGAATTGCGAGAACAATGGAAGAGTACCGAAGCATTTTAAAACGTCAGCAGAATTCCCAGAGCGATGGAAGAGTTCCGAAGCATTTTTAAACATCAGGGGAATTCCGAGAACAATGAAAGAGTTCCAAAGCATTTTTAAACATCAGCAGAATTCCTTGATCAATGATAGAGTTCCGAAGCATTTTTAAGCTTCAGTAGAATTCCGGGAACAATGGAGGTGTTCCGAAGCATTTTTAATCTTCAGAAAAATTCAGGAAACAATGGAAGAGTTCCGAAGCATTTTTAAACTTCAGCAGAATTCCGAGAACAATGGAAGAGTTCCGAAGCATTTTTAAACGTCAGCGGAATTCCGAGAACAATGAAAGAGTTCCGAAGCATTTTTAAACATCAGCAGATTTCCTTGAACAATGAAAGAGTTCCGAAGCATTTTTAAACTTCAGCAGAATTCCTTGAACAAAGAAAGAGTTCCGAAGCATTTTTAAACATCAGCAGAATTCCTTGAACAATGGAAGAGTTCCGAAGCATTTTTAAACTTCATTGGAATTACGGGAACAATGGAAGAGTTCCGAAGCATTTTTAAACTTCAGAAGAATTCCGGGAACAATGGAAGAGATCCGAAGCATTTTTAAACTTCAGCAGAAATCCGAGAACAATGGAAGAGTTACGAAGCATTTTTAAACTTCAGCAGAAATCCGAGAACAATGGAAGAGTTACGAAGCATTTTAAAATGTCAACAGAATTCCCAGAGCAATGGATGAGTTCCAAAGCATTTTTAAACTTCAGCGGAATTCCGAAAACAATGGAAGAGTTCCGAAGCATTTTTAAACTTCAGCAGAAATCCGAGAACAATGGAAGAGGTAGGAAGCATTTTAAAATGTCAACAGAATTCCCAGAGCAATGGATGAGTTCCGAAGCATTTTTAAACTTCAGCGGAATTCCGAAAACAATGGAAGAGTTGCGAAGCATTTTTTAGCTTCAGCAGATTTCCGAGAACAATGGAAGAGTTCCGAAGTATTTCTAAACATCAACAGAATTCCGAGAACAATGGAAGAGTTCCGAAACATTTTTAAACGTCAGCGGAATTCCGAGAGCAATGGAAGAGCTCCAAAGCATTTTTAAACTTCAGCGGAATTCCTAGAACAATGGAACAGTTCCAAAGCATTTTTAAATGTCAGAGGAATTCCGAGAACAATGGAAGAGTTCCGAAGCATTTTTAAACATCAGCTTAATTCCGAGAACAATGAAAGAGTTCCGAAGCATTTTTAAACTTCAGAGGAATTACGGGAACAATGGAAGAATTCTGAAGCATTTTTAAACTTCAGCAGAATTGCGAGAACAATGGAAGAGTACCGAAGCATTTTAAAACGTCAGCAGAATTCCCAGAGCGATGGAAGAGTTCCGAAGCATTTTTAAACATCAGGGGAATTCCGAGAACAATGAAAGAGTTCCAAAGCATTTTTAAACATCAGCAGAATTCCTTGAACAATGAAAGAGTTCCGAAGCATTTTTAAGCTTCAGTGGAATTCCGGGAACAATGGAAGTGTTCCGAAGCATTTTTAATCTTCTGAAAAATTCCGGAAACAATGGAAGAGTTCCGAAGCATTTTTAAACTTCAGCTGAATTCTAGAACAATGGAAGAGTTCCGAAGCATTTTTAAACGTCAGCGGAATTCCGAGAACAATGAAAGAGTTCCGATCCATTTTTAAACATCAGCCGAATTCCTTGAACAATGAAAGAGTTCCGAAGCATTTTTAAACTTCAGCAGAATTCCTTGAACAAAGAAAGAGTTCCGAAGCATTTTTAAACTTCAGCAGAATTCCTTGAACAATGGAAGAGTTCCAAAGCATTTTTAAACTTCATTGGAATTCCGGGAACAATGGAAGAGTTCCGAAGCATTTTTAAATTTCAGAAGAATTCAGGGAACAATGGAAGAGTTCCGAAGCATTTTTAAACTTCAGCAGAAATCCGAGAACAATGGAAGAGTAACGAAGCATTTTAAAATGTCAACAGAATTCCCAGAGCAATGGATGAGTTCCGAAGCATTTTTAAACTTCAGCAGAAATCCGAGAACAATGGAAGAGTTACGAAGCATTTTAAAATGTCAACAGAATTCCCAGAGCAATGGATGAGTTCCGAAGCATTTTTAAACTTAAGCGGAATTCCGAAAACAATGGAAGTGTTGCGAAGCATTTTTTAGCTTCAGCAGGATTCCGAGAACAATGGAAGAGTTCCGAAGTATTTCTAAACATCACCAGAATTCCGAGAACAATGGAAGAGTTCCGAAACATTTTTAAATGTCAGCGGAATTCCGAGAGCAATGGAAGAGTTCCAAAGCATTTTTAAACTTCAGCGGATTTCCTAGAACAATGGAAGAGTTCCAAAGCATTTTTAAACTTTATCGGCCTTCCGAGAACAATGTAAGAGTTCCAAAGCATTTTTAAACGTCAGCAGAATTCATTGAACAATTAAAGAGTTCCGAAGCATTTTTAAGCTTCAGTGGCATTCCGGAAACAATGGAAGTGTTCCCAAGCATTTTTAAACTTCAGAAGAATTCAGTGAACAATGGAAGAGTTCCGAAGCATTTTTAGACTTCAGCAGAATTCTGAGAACAATGGAAGAGTTCCGAAGCATTTTTAAACGTCAGCAGAATTCCTTGAACAATGAAAGAGTTTCGAAGCATTTTTAAACTTCAGTGGAATTCCGGGAACAATGGAAGAGTTCCGAAGCATTTTAAAATGTCAGCAGAATTCCCAGAGCAATGGAAGAGTTCCGATGCATTTTTAAACTTCAGCGGAATGACGAAAACAATGGAAGAGTTCCGAAGCATTTTTAAACTTCAGCAGAATCCTAAGAACAATGGAAGAGTTCTGAAGCATTTTTAAATGTCATCGTATTTCCGAGAACAATGGAAGAGTTCCAAAGCATTTTTAAACGTCAGCGGAATACCGAGAACAATGGAAGAGTTCCGAAGCATTTTTAAACTTCAGCGGATTTCCAAGAACAATGGAAGATTTCCGAAGCATTTTTAAACGTCAGCGGAATTCCGAGAACAATGGAAGAGTTCCGAAGCATTTTTAAACGTCAGCGGAATTCCGAGAACAATGAAAGAGT
The DNA here is from genome assembly GCF_046119375.1 of Phyllobates terribilis. Taxonomy (NCBI): domain Eukaryota; kingdom Metazoa; phylum Chordata; class Amphibia; order Anura; family Dendrobatidae; genus Phyllobates; species Phyllobates terribilis. The sequence continues at coordinate 554,726,912 of NW_027362762.1, forward strand.
TCTGAAGCATTTTTAAACTTCAGTGGAATTCCGGGAACAATGGAAGAGTTCCGAACCATTTTTAAACATCAGCAGAATTCCTTGAACAATGAAAGAGTTCCAAAGCATTTTTAAACTTCAGCAGAATTCCTTGAAAAAAGAAAGAGTTCCGAAGCATTTTTAAACTTCAGCAGAATTCCTTGAACAATGAAAGAGTTCCGAAGCATTTTTAAACTTCAGTGGAATTCCGGGAACAATGGAAGAGTTCCGAAGCATTTTTAAACTTCAGAAGAATTCCGGGAACAATGGAAGAGTTCCGAAGCATTTTTAAACTTCAGCGGAATTCCGAAAACAATGGAAGAGTTGCGAAGCATTTTTTAGCTTCAGCAGATTTCCGAGAACAATGCAAGAGTTCCGAAGTATTTCTAAACATCAACAGAATTCCGAGAACAATGGAAGAGTTCCGAAACATTTTTAAACGTCAGCGGAATTCCGAGAGCAATGGAAGAGTTCCAAAGCATTTTTAAACTTTAGCGGCCTTCCGAGAACAATGAAAGAGTTCCGAAGCATTTTTAAACGTCAGAGGAATTCCGAGAACAATGGTAGAATTCGGAAGCATTTTTAAACATCAGCTTAATTCCGAGAACAATGAAAGAGTTCCGAAGCATTTTTAAATGTCAGCAGAATTACTTGAACAATGAAAGAGTTCCAAAGCATTTTTAAACTTCAGAGGAATTACGGGAACAATGGAAGAATTCTGATGTATTTTTAAACTTCAGCAGAATTGCGAGAACAATGGAAAAGTACCGAAGCTTTTTAAAACGTCAGCAGAATTCCCAGAGCAATGAAAGAGTTCCGAAGCATTTTTAAACATCAGGGGAATTCCGAGAACAATGAAAGAGTTCAAAAGCATTTTTAAACATCAGCAGAATTCCTTGAACAATGAAAGAGTTCCGAAGCATTTTTAAGCTTCAGTGGAATTCCGGGAACAATGGAAGTGTTCCGAAGCATTTTTAATCTTCAGAAAAATTCCGGAAACAATGGAAGAGTTCCGAAGCATTTTTAAACTTCAGCAGAATTCCGAGAACAATGGAAGAGTTCCAAAGCATTTTTAAATTTCAGAAGAATTCCGGGAAAAAAGGAAGAGTTCCGAAGCATTTTTAAACTTCAGCAGAAATCCGAGAACAATGGAAGAGTTGCGAAGCATTTTAAAATGTCAACAGAATTCCCAGAGCAATGGATGAGTTCCGAAGCATTTTTAAACTTCAGCGGAATTCCGAAAACAATGGAAGAGTTGCGAAGCATTTTTTAGCTTCAGCAGAATTCCGAGAACAATGGAAGAGTTCCGAAGTATTTTTAAACATCACCAGAATTCCGAGAACAATGGAAGAGTTCCGAAACATTTTTAAATGTCAGCGGAATTCCGAGAGCAATGGAAGAGTTCCAAAGCATTTTTAAACTTCAGTGGAATTCCTAGAACAATGGAAGAGTTCCAAAGCATTTTTAAACTTTAGCGGCCTTCCGAGAACAATAGAAGAGTTCCGAAGCATTTTTAAACGTCAGCAGAATTCATTGAACAATTAAAGAGTTCCGAAGCATTTTTAAGCTTCAGTGGAATTCCGGAAACAATGGAAGTGTTCCGAAGCATTTTTAAACTTCAGAAGAATTCAGTGAACAATGGAAGAGTTCCGAAGCATTTTTAAATGTCAGCGGAATTCCGAGAACAATGAAAGAGTTCAGAACCGTTTTTAAACATCAGCAGAATTCCTTGAACAATGAAAGAGTTCCGAAGCATTTTTAAACTTCAGCAGAATTCCTTGAACAAAGAAAGAGTTCCGAAGCATTTTTAAACTTCAGCAGAATTCCTTGAACAATGGAAGAGTTCCGAAGCATTTTTAAACTTCATTGGAATTCCGGGAACAATAGAAGAGTTCCGAAGCATTTTTAAATTTCAGAAGAATTCCGGGAACAAAGGAAGAGTTCCGAAGCATTTTTAAACTTCAGCAGAAATCCGAGAACAATGGAAGAGTTGCGAAGCATTTTAAAATGTCAACAGAATTCTCAGAGCAATGGATGAGTTCCGAAGCATTTTTAAACTTCAGCGGATTTCCGAAAACAATGGAAGAGTTGCGAAGCATTTTTTAGCTTCAGCAGAATTCCGAGAACAATGGAAGAGTTCCGAAGTATTTTTAAACATCACCAGAATTCCGAGAACAATGGAAGAGTTCCGAAACATTTTTAAATGTCAGCGGAATTCCGAGAGCAATGGAAGAGTTCCGAAGCATTTTTAAACATCAGCTTAATTCCGAGAACAATGAAAGAGTTCCGAAGCATTTTTAAACGTAAGCAGAATTACTTGAACAATGAAAGAGTTCCAAAGCATTTTTAAACTTCAGAGGAATTACGGGAACAATGGAAGAATTCTGAAGCATTTTTAAACTTCAGCAGAATTGCGAGAACAATGGAAGAGTACCGAAGCATTTTAAAACGTCAGCAGAATTCCCAGAGCGATGGAAGAGTTCCGAAGCATTTTTAAACTTCAGCAGAATTCCTTGAACAATGAAAGAGTTCTGAAGCATTTTTAAACTTCAGTGGAATTCCGGGAACAATGGAAGAGTTCCGAACCATTTTTAAACATCAGCAGAATTCCTTGAACAATGAAAGAGTTCCGAAGCATTTTTAAACTTCAGCGGAATTCCTAGAACAATGGAAGAGTTCCAAAGCATTTTTAAACTTTAGCGGCCTTCCGAGAACAATAGAAGAGTTCCGAAGCATTTTTAAATGTCAGCAGAATTCATTGAACAATTAAAGAGTTCTGAAGCATTTTTAAGCTTCAGTGGAATTCCTAGAACAATGGAAGAGTTCCAAAGCATTTTTAAACTTTAGCGGCCTTCCGAGAACAATAGAAGAGTTCCGAAGCATTTTTAAACGTCAGCAGAATTCATTGAACAATTTAAGAGTTCCGAAGCATTTTTAAGCTTCAGTGGAATTCCGGAAACAATGGAAGTGTTCCGAAGCATTTTTAAACTTCAGAAGAATTCAGTGTACAATGGAAGAGTTCCGAAGCATTTTTAGACTTCAGCAGAATTCTGAGAACAATGGAAGAGTTCCGAAGCATTTTTAAACGTCAGAGGAATTCCGAGAACAATGAAAGAGTTCCGAAGCATTTTTAAACGTCAGCAGAATTCCTTGAACAATGAAAGAGTTCCAAAGCATTTTTAAACTTCAGTGAAATTCCGGGAACAATGGAAGAGTTCCGAAGCATTTTAAAAAGTCATCAGAATTCCCAGTGGAATGGAAGAGTTCCGAAGCATTTTTAAACTTCAGCGGAATGACGAAAACAATGGAAGAGTTCCGAAGCATTTTTAAACTTCAGCAGAATTCTAAGAACAATGGAAGAGTTCTGAAGCATTTTTAAATGTCATCGTATTTCCGAGAACAATGGAAGAGTTCCAAAGCATTTTTAAACGTCAGTGGAATACCGAGAACAATGGAAGAGTTCCGAAGCATTTTTAAACTTCAGAGGATTTCCAAGAACAATGGAAGAGTTCCGAAGCATTTTTAAACGTCAGCGGAATTCCGAGAACAATGGAAAAGTTCCGAAGCATTTTTAAACTTCAGCAGAATTCCGAGAACAATGGAAGAGTTCCAAAGCATTTTTAAACGTCAGCGGAATTCCGAGAACAATGAAAGAGTTCCGAAGCATTTTTAAACATCAGCAGAATTCCTTGAACAATGAAAGAGTTCCGAAGCATTTTTAAACATCAGCAGAATTCCTTGAACAATGAAAGAGTTCCGAAGCATTTTTAAACTTCAGCGGAATTCCTAGAACAATGGAAGAGTTCCAAAGCATTTTTAAACTTTAGCGGCCTTCCGAGAACAATAGAAGAGTTCCGAAGCATTTTTAAATGTCAGCAGAATTCATTGAACAATTAAAGAGTTCCGAAGCATTTTTAAGCTTGAGTGGAATTCCGGAAACAATGGAAGTGTTCCGAAGCATTTTTAAACTTCAGAAGAATTCAGTGAACAATGGAAGCGTTCCGAAGCATTTTTAGACTTCAGCAGAATTCTGAGAAAAATGGAAGAGTTCCGAAGCATTTTTAAACTTCAGCAGAAATCCGAGAACAATGGAAGAGTTACGAAGCATTTTAAAATGTCAACAGAATTCCCAGAGCAATGAATGAGTTCCGAAGCATTTTTAAACTTCAGCAGAAATCCGAGAACAATGGAAGAGTTACAAAGCATTTTAAAATGTCAACAAAATTCCCAGAGCAATGGATGAGTTCCGAAGCATTTTTAAACTTCAGCGGAATTCCGAAAACAATGGAAGAGTTGCGAAGCATTTTTTAGCTTCAGCAGATTTCCGAGAACAATGGAAGAGTTCCGAAGTATTTCTAAACATCAACAGAATTCCGAGAACAATGGAAGAGTTCCAAAGCATTTTTAAACTTCAGCGGAATTCCTAGAACAATGGAAGAGTTCCAAAGCATTTTTAAACTTTAGCGGCCTTCCGAGAACAATGGAAGAGTTCCGAAGCATTTTTAAACGTCAGAGGAATTCCGAGAACAATGGAAGAGTTCCGAAGCATTTTTAAACATCAGCTTAATTCCGAGAACAATGAAAGAGTTCCGAAGCATTTTTAAACGTAAGCAGAATTACTTGAACAATGAAAGAGTTCCAAAGCATTTTTAAACTTCAGAGGAATTACGGGAACAATGGAAGAATTCTGAAGCATTTTTAAACTTCAGCAGAATTGCGAGAACAATGGAAGAGTACCGAAGCATTTTAAAACGTCAGCAGAATTCCCAGAGCGATGGAAGAGTTCCGAAGCATTTTTAAACTTCAGCAGATTTCCTTGAACAATGAAAGAGTTCTGAAGCATTTTTAAACTTCAGTGGAATTCCGGGAACAATGGAAGAGTTCCGAACCATTTTTAAACATCAGCAGAATTCCTTGAACAATGAAAGAGTTCCGAAGCATTTTTAAACTTCAGCGGAATTCCTAGAACAATGGAAGAGTTCCAAAGCATTTTTAAACTTTAGCGGCCTTCCGAGAACAATAGAAGAGTTCCGAAGCATTTTTAAATGTCAGCAGAATTCATTGAACAATTAAAGAGTTCCGAAGCATTTTTAAGCTTCAGTGGAATTCCGGAAACAATGGAAGTGTTCCGAAGCATTTTTAAACTTCAGAAGAATTCAGTGAACAATGGAAGAGTTCCGAAGCATTTTCAGACTTCAGCAGAATTCTGAGAAAAATGGAAGAGTTCCGAAGCATTTTTAAACTTCAGCAGAAATCCGAGAACAATGGAAGAGTTACGAAGCATTTTAAAATGTCAACAAAATTCCCAGAGCAATGGATGAGTTCCGAAGCATTTTTAAACTTCAGCGGAATTCCGAAAACAATGGAAGAGTTGCGAAGCATTTTTTAGCTTCAGCAGATTTCCGAGAACAATGGAAGAGTTCCGAAGTATTTCTAAACATCAACAGAATTCCGAGAACAATGGAAGAGTTCCAAAGCATTTTTAAACTTCAGCGGAATTCCTAGAACAATGGAAGAGTTCCAAAGCATTTTTAAACTTTAGCGGCCTTCCGAGAACAATGGAAGAGTTCCGAAGCATTTTTAAACGTCAGAGGAATTCCGAGAACAATGGAAGAGTTCCGAAGCATTTTTAAACATCAGCTTAATTCCGAGAACAATGAAAGAGTTCCGAAGCATTTTTAAACGTAAGCAGAATTACTTGAACAATGAAAGAGTTCCAAAGCATTTTTAAACTTCAGAGGAATTACGGGAACAATGGAAGAATTCTGAAGCATTTTTAAACTTCAGCAGTATTGCGAGAACAATGGAAGAGTACCGAAGCATTTTAAAACGTCAGCAGAATTCCCAGAGCGATGGAAGAGTTCCGAAGCATTTTTAAACATCAGGGGAATTCCGAGAACAATGAAAGAGTTCCAAAGCATTTTTAAACATCAGCAGAATTCCTTGATCAATGATAGAGTTCCGAAGCATTTTTAAGCTTCAGTAGAATTCCGGGAACAATGGAGGTGTTCCGAAGCATTTTTAATCTTCAGAAAAATTCAGGAAACAATGGAAGAGTTCCGAAGCATTTTTAAACGTCAGCGGAATTCCGAGAACAATGAAAGAGTTCCGAAGCATTTTTAAACATCAGCAGATTTCCTTGAACAATGAAAGAGTTCCGAAGCATTTTTAAACTTCAGCAGAATTCCTTGAACAAAGAAAGAGTTCCGAAGCATTTTTAAACATCAGCAGAATTCCTTGAACAATGGAAGAGTTCCGAAGCATTTTTAAACTTCATTGGAATTACGGGAACAATGGAAGAGTTCCGAAGCATTTTTAAACTTCAGAAGAATTCCGGGAACAATGGAAGAGATCCGAAGCATTTTTAAACTTCAGCAGAAATCCGAGAACAATGGAAGAGTTACGAAGCATTTTAAAATGTCAACAGAATTCCCAGAGCAATGGATGAGTTCCAAAGCATTTTTAAACTTCAGCGGAATTCCGAAAACAATGGAAGAGTTCCGAAGCATTTTTAAACTTCAGCAGAAATCCGAGAACAATGGAAGAGGTACGAAGCATTTTAAAATGTCAACAGAATTCCCAGAGCAATGGATGAGTTCCGAAGCATTTTTAAACTTCAGCGGAATTCCGAAAACAATGGAAGAGTTGCGAAGCATTTTTTAGCTTCAGCAGATTTCCGAGAACAATGGAAGAGTTCCGAAGTATTTCTAAACATCAACAGAATTCCGAGAACAATGGAAGAGTTCCGAAACATTTTTAAACGTCAGCGGAATTCCGAGAGCAATGGAAGAGCTCCAAAGCATTTTTAAACTTCAGCGGAATTCCTAGAACAATGGAACAGTTCCAAAGCATTTTTAAATGTCAGAGGAATTCCGAGAACAATGGAAGAGTTCCGAAGCATTTTTAAACATCAGCTTAACTCCGAGAACAATGAAAGAGTTCCGAAGCATTTTTAAACTTCAGAGGAATTACGGGAACAATGGAAGAATTCTGAAGCATTTTTAAACTTCAGCAGAATTGCGAGAACAATGGAAGAGTACCGAAGCATTTTAAAACGTCAGCAGAATTCCCAGAGCGATGGAAGAGTTCCGAAGCATTTTTAAACATCAGGGGAATTCCGAGAACAATGAAAGAGTTCCAAAGCATTTTTAAACATCAGCAGAATTCTTTGAACAATGAAAGAGTTCCGAAGCATTTTTAAGCTTCAGTGGAATTCCGGGAACAATGGAAGTGTTCCGAAGCATTTTTAATCTTCAGAAAAATTCCGGAAACAATGGAAGAGTTCCGAAGCATTTTTAAACTTCAGCAGAATTCCGAGAACAATGGAAGAGTTGCGTAGGATTTTTAAACGTCAGCGGAATTCCGAGAACAATGAAAGAGTTCCGAGCCATTTTTAAACATCAACAGAATTCCTTGATTAATGAAAGAGTTCCGAAGCATTTTTAAACTTCAGCAGAATTCCTTGAACAAAGAAAGAGTTGCGAAGCATTTTTAAACTTCAGCAGAATTCCTTGAACAATGGAAGAGTTCCAAAGCATTTTTAAACATCAGCAGAATTCTTTGAACAATGAAAGAGTTCCGAAGCATTTTTAAGCTTCAGTGGAATTCCGGGAACAATGGAAGTGTTCCGAAGCATTTTTAATCTTCAGAAAAATTCCGGAAACAATGGAAGAGTTCCGAAGCATTTTTAAACTTCAGCAGAATTCCGAGAACAATGGAAGAGTTGCGTAGGATTTTTAAACGTCAGCGGAATTCCGAGAACAATGAAAGAGTTCCGAGCCATTTTTAAACATCAACAGAATTCCTTGATTAATGAAAGAGTTCCGAAGCATTTTTAAACTTCAGCAGAATTCCTTGAACAAAGAAAGAGTTGCGAAGCATTTTTAAACTTCAGCAGAATTCCTTGAACAATGGAAGAGTTCCGAAGCATTTTTAAACTTCATTGGAATTCCAGGAACAATGGAAGAGTTCCGAAGCATTTTTAAACTTCAGAGGAATTACGGGAACAATGGAAGAATTCTGAAGCATTTTTAAACTTCAGCAGAATTGCGAGAACAATGGAAGAGTACCGAAGCATTTTTAAACTTCATTGGAATTCCAGGAACAATGGAAGAGTTCCGAAGCATTTTTAAACTTCAGAAGAATTCCGGGAACAATGGAAGAGTTCCGAAGCATTTTTAAACTTCAGCAGAATTCCGAGAACAATATAAGAGTTCCAAAGCATTTTTAAACGTCAGCGGAATTCCGAGAACAATGAAAGAGTTCCGAAGCATTTTTAAACATCAGCAGAATTCCTTGAACAATGAAAGAGTTCCGAAGCATTTTTAAACTTCAGTGGAATTCCGGGAACAATGGAAGAGTTCCGAACCATTTTTAAACATCAGCAGAATTCCTTGAACAATGAAACAGTTCCGAAGCATTTTTAAACTTCAGCAGAATTCCTTGAACAAAGAAAGAGTTCCGAAGCATTTTTAAACTTCAGCAGAATTCCTTGAACAATGAAAGAGTTCCGAAGCATTTTTAAACTTCAGTGGAATTCCGGGAACAATGGAAGAGTTCCGAAGCATTTTTAAACTTCAGAAGAATTCTGGGAACAATGGAAGCGTTCCGAAGCATTTTTAAACTTCAGCAGAACGCTGAGAACAATGGAAGAGTTACGAAGCATTTTAAAATGTCAACAGAATTCCCAGAGCAATGGATGAGTTCCGAAGCATTTTTAAACTTCAGCAGAAATCCGAGAACAATGGAAAAGTTACGAAGCATTTTAAAATGTCAACAGAATTCCCAGAGCAATGGATGAGTTCCGAAGCATTTTTAAACTTCAACGGAATTCCCAAAACAATGGAAGAGTTGCGAAGCATTTTTTAGCTTCAGCAGAATTCCGAGAACAATGGAAGAGTTCCGAAGTATTTCTAAACATCACCAGATATCCGAGAACAATGGAATTGTTCCGAAACATTTTTAAACGTCAGCGGAATTCCAAGAGCAATGGAAGAGTTCCAAAGCATTTTTAAACTTCAGGGGAATTCCTAGAACAATGGAAGAGTTCCAAAGCATTTTTAAACTTTAGCGGCCTTCCGAGAACAATGGAAGAGTTCCGAAGCATTTTTAAACGTCAGCAGAATTCATTGAACAATTAAAGAGTTCCAAAGCATTTTTAAACTTCAGAGGAATTACGGGAACAATGGAAGAATTCTGAAGCATTTTTAAACTTCAGCAGAATTGCGAGAACAATGGAAGAGTACCGAAGCATTTTAAAACGTCAGCAGAATTCCCAGAGCGATGGAAGAGTTCCGAAGCATTTTTAAACTTCAGCAGATTTCCTTGAACAATGAAAGAGTTCTGAAGCATTTTTAAACTTCAGTGGAATTCCGGGAACAATGGAAGAGTTCCGAACCATTTTTAAACATCAGCAGAATTCCTTGAACAATGAAAGAGTTCCGAAGCATTTTTAAACTTCAGCGGAATTCCTAGAACAATGGAAGAGTTCCAAAGCATTTTTAAACTTTAGCGGCCTTCCGAGAACAATAGAAGAGTTCCGAAGCATTTTTAAATGTCAGCAGAATTCATTGAACAATTAAAGAGTTCCGAAGCATTTTTAAGCTTCAGTGGAATTCCGGAAACAATGGAAGTGTTCCGAAGCATTTTTAAACTTCAGAAGAATTCAGTGAACAATGGAAGAGTTCCGAAGCATTTTCAGACTTCAGTAGAATTCTGAGAAAAATGGAAGAGTTCCGAAGCATTTTTAAACTTCAGCAGAAATCCGAGAACAATGGAAGAGTTACGAAGCATTTTAAAATGTCAACAAAATTCCCAGAGCAATGGATGAGTTCCGAAGCATTTTTAAACTTCAGCGGAATTCCGAAAACAATGGAAGAGTTGCGAAGCATTTTTTAGCTTCAGCAGATTTCCGAGAACAATGGAAGAGTTCCGAAGTATTTCTAAACATCAACAGAATTCCGAGAACAATGGAAGAGTTCCAAAGCATTTTTAAACTTCAGCGGAATTCCTAGAACAATGGAAGAGTTCCAAAGCATTTTTAAACTTTAGCGGCCTTCCGAGAACAATGGAAGAGTTCCGAAGCATTTTTAAACGTCAGAGGAATTCCGAGAACAATGGAAGAGTTCCGAAGCATTTTTAAACATCAGCTTAATTCCGAGAACAATGAAAGAGTTCCGAAGCATTTTTAAACGTATGCAGAATTACTTGAACAATGAAAGAGTTCCAAAGCATTTTTAAACTTCAGAGGAATTACGGGAACAATGGAAGAATTCTGAAGCATTTTTAAACTTCAGCAGAATTGCGAGAACAATGGAAGAGTACCGAAGCATTTTAAAACGTCAGCAGAATTCCCAGAGCGATGGAAGAGTTCCGAAGCATTTTTAAACATCAGGGGAATTCCGAGAACAATGAAAGAGTTCCAAAGCATTTTTAAACATCAGCAGAATTCCTTGATCAATGATAGAGTTCCGAAGCATTTTTAAGCTTCAGTAGAATTCCGGGAACAATGGAGGTGTTCCGAAGCATTTTTAATCTTCAGAAAAATTCAGGAAACAATGGAAGAGTTCCGAAGCATTTTTAAACGTCAGCGGAATTCCGAGAACAATGAAAGAGTTCCGAACCATTTTTAAACATCAGCAGATTTCCTTGAACAATGAAAGAGTTCCGATGCATTTTTAAACTTCAGCAGAATTCCTTGAACAAAGAAAGAGTTCCGAAGCATTTTTAAACATCAGCAGAATTCCTTGAACAATGGAAGAGTTCCGAAGCATTTTTAAACTTCATTGGAATTACGGGAACAATGGAAGAGTTCCGAAGCATTTTTAAACTTCAGAAGAATTCCGGGAACAATGGAAGAGATCCGAAGCATTTTTAAACTTCAGCAGAAATCCGAGAACAATGGAAGAGTTACGAAGCATTTTAAAATGTCAACAGAATTCCCAGAGCAATGGATGAGTTCCAAAGCATTTTTAAACTTCAGCGGAATTCCGAAAACAATGGAAGAGTTCCGAAGCATTTTTAAACTTCAGCAGAAATCCGAGAACAATGGAAGAGGTACGAAGCATTTTAAAATGTCAACAGAATTCCCAGAGCAATGGATGAGTTCCGAAGCATTTTTAAACTTCAGCGGAATTCCGAAAACAATGGAAGAGTTGCGAAGCATTTTTTAGCTTCAGCAGATTTCCGAGAACAATGGAAGAGTTCCGAAGTATTTCTAAACATCAACAGAATTCCGAGAACAATGGAAGAGTTCCGAAACATTTTTAAACGTCAGCGGAATTCCGAGAGCAATGGAAGAGCTCCAAAGCATTTTTAAACTTCAGCGGAATTCCTAGAACAATGGAACAGTTCCAAAGCATTTTTAAATGTCAGAGGAATTCCGAGAACAATGGAAGAGTTCCGAAGCATTTTTAAACATCAGCTTAATTCCGAGAACAATGAAAGTGTTCCGAAGCATTTTTAAACTTCAGAGGAATTACGGGAACAATGGAAGAATTCTGAAGCATTTTTAAACTTCAGCAGAATTGCGAGAACAATGGAAGAGTACCGAAGCATTTTAAAACGTCAGCAGAATTCCCAGAGCGATGGAAGAGTTCCGAAGCATTTTTAAACATCAGGGGAATTCCGAGAACAATGAAAGAGTTCCAAAGCATTTTTAAACATCAGCAGAATTCTTTGAACAATGAAAGAGTTCCGAAGCATTTTTAAGCTTCAGTGGAATTCCGGGAACAATGGAAGTGTTCCGAAGCATTTTTAATCTTCAGAAAAATTCCGGAAACAATGGAAGAGTTCCGAAGCATTTTTAAACTTCAGCAGAATTCCGAGAACAATGGAAGAGTTCCGAAGCATTTTTAAACTTCATTGGAATTCCGGGAACAATGGAAGAGTTCCGAAGCATTTTTAAACTTCAGAAGAATTCCGGGAACAATGGAAGAGTTCCGAAGCATTTTTAAACTTCAGCAGAATTCCGAGAACAATATAAGAGTTCCAAAGCATTTTTATACGTCAGCGGAATTCCGAGAACAATGAAAGAGTTCCGAAGCATTTTTAAACATCAGCAGAATTCCTTGAACAATGAAAGAGTTCCGAAGCATTTTTAAACTTCAGTGGAATTCCGGGAACAATGGAAGAGTTCCGAACAATTTTTAAACATCAGCAGAATTCCTTGAACAATGAAACAGTTCCGAAGCATTTTTAAACTTCAGCAGAATTCCTTGAACAAAGAAAGAGTTCCGAAGCATTTTTAAACTTCAGCAGAATTCCTTGAACAATGAAAGAGTTCCGAAGCATTTTTAAACTTCAGTGGAATTCCGGGAACAATGGAAGAGTTCCGAAGCATTTTTAAACTTCAGAAGAATTCTGGGAACAATGGAAGCGTTCCGAAGCATTTTTAAACTTTAGAAGAATTCAGTGAACAATGGAAGAGTTCCGAAGCATTTTTAGAATTCAGCAGAAATCTGAGAACAATGGAAGAGTTCCGAAGCATTTTTAAACGTCAGAGGAATTCCGAGAACAATGAAAGAGTTCCGAAGAATTTTTAAACGTCAGCAGAATTCCATGAACAATGAAAGAGTTCCGAAGCATTTTTAAACTTCAGTGGAATTCCAGGAACAATGGAAGAGTTCCGAAGCATTTTAAAATGTCAGCAGAATTCCCAGAGCAATGGTAGAGTTCCGAAGCATTTTTAAACTTCAGCGGAATGACGAAAACAATGGAAGAGTTCCGAAGCATTTTTAAACTTCAGCAGAATTCTAAGAACAATGGAAGAGTTCTGAAGCATTTTTAAATGTCATCGTATTTCCGAGAACAATGGAAGAGTTCCAAAGCATTTTTAAACTTCAGAAGAATTCCGGGAACAATGGAAGAGATCCGAAGCATTTTTAAACTTCAGCAGAAATCCGAGAACAATGGAAGAGTTACGAAGCATTTTTAAACTTCAGCAGAAATCCGAGAACAATGGAAGAGTTACGAAGCATTTTAAAATGTCAACAGAATTCCCAGAGCAATGGATGAGTTCCAAAGCATTTTTAAACTTCAGCGGAATTCCGAAAACAATGGAAGAGTTCCGAAGCATTTTTAAACTTCAGCAGAAATCCGAGAACAATGGAAGAGGTGCGAAGCATTTTAAAATGTCAACAGAATTCCCAGAGCAATGGATGAGTTCCGAAGCATTTTTAAACTTCAGTGGAATTCCGGGAACAATGGAAGAGTTCCGAAGCATTTTAAAATATCAGCAGAATTCCCAGAGCAATGGTAGAGTTCCGAAGCATTTTTAAACTTCAGCGGAATGACGAAAACAATGGAAGAGTTCCGAAGCATTTTTAAACTTCAGCAGAATTCTAAGAACAATGGAAGAGTTCTGAAGCATTTTTAAACGTCATCGTATTTCCGAGAACAATGGAAGAGTTCCAAAGCATTTTTAAACTTCAGAAGAATTCCGGGAACAATGGAAGAGATCCGAAGCATTTTTAAACTTCAGCAGAAATCCGAGAACAATGGAAGAGTTACGAAGCATTTTTAAACTTCAGCAGAAATCCGAGAACAATGGAAGAGTTACGAAGCATTTTAAAATGTCAACAGAATTCCCAGAGCAATGGATGAGTTCCAAAGCATTTTTAAACTTCAGCGGAATTCCGAAAACAATGGAAGAGTTCCGAAGCATTTTTAAACTTCAGCAGAAATCCGAGAACAATGGAAGAGGTACGAAGCATTTTAAAATGTCAACAGAATTCCCAGAGCAATGGATGAGTTCCAAAGCATTTTTAAACTTCAGCGGAATTCCGAAAACAATGGAAGTGTTCCGAAGTATTTCTAAACATCAACAGAATTCCGAGAACAATGGAAGAGTTCCGAAACATTTTTAAACGTCAGCGGAATTCCGAGAGCAATGGAAGAGCTCCAAAGCATTTTTAAACTTCAGCGGAATTCCTAGAACAATGGAACAGTTCCAAAGCATTTTTAAATGTCAGAGGAATTCCGAGAACAATGGAAGAGTTCCGAAGCATTTTTAAACATCAGCTTAATTCCGAGAACAATGAAAGAGTTCCGAAGCATTTTTAAACTTCAGAGGAATTACGGGAACAATGGAAGAATTCTGAAGCATTTTTTAACTTCAGTGGAATTCCGGGAAGAACGGAAGAGTTCCGAACCATTTTTAAACATCAGCAGAATTCCTTGAACAATGAAAGAGTTCCGAAGCATTTTTAAACTTCAGCAGAATTCCTTGAACAAAGAAAGAGTTCCGAAGCTTTTTTAAACTTCAGCAGAATTCCTTGAACAATGAAAGAGTTCCGAAGCATTTTTAAACTTCAGTGGAATTCCAGGAACAATGGAAGAGTTCCGAAGCATTTTTAAACTTCAGAAAAATTCCGGGAACAATGGAAGAGTTCCGAAGCATTTTTAAACTTCAGCAGAAATCCGAGAACAATGGAAGAGTTACAAAGCATTTTAAAATGTCAACAGATTTCCCAGAGCAATGGATGAGTTCCGAAGCATTTTTAAACTTCAGCAGAATTCCGAAAACAATGGAAGAGTTGCGAAGTATTTCTAAACATCACCAGAATTCCGAGAACAATGGAAGAGTTGCGAAGTATTTCTAAACATCACCAGAATTCCGGAAACAATGGAAGAGTTCCGAAGCATTTTTAGACTTCAGCAGAATTCTGAGAACAATGGAAGAGTTCCGAAGCATTTTTAAACGTCAGAGGAATTCCGAGAACAATGAAAGAGTTCCGAAGCATTTTTAAACGTCAGCAGAATTCCTTGAACAAAGAAAGAGTTTCGAAGCATTTTTAAACTTCAGTGGAATTCCGGGAACAATGGAAGAGTTCCGAAGCATTTTTAAACTTCAGAAAAATTCCGGGAACAATGGAAGAGTTCCGAAGCATTTTTAAACTTCAGCAGAAATCCGAGAACAATGGAAGAGTTACGAAGCATTTTAAAATGTCAACAGAATTCCCAGAGCAATGGATGAGTTCCGAAGCATTTTTAAACTTCAGCGGAATTCCGAAAACAATGGAAGAGTTCCGAAGCATTTTTAAACTTCAGCAGAAATCCGAGAACAATGGAAGAGTTACAAAGCATTTTAAAATGTCAACAGATTTCCCAGAGCAATGGATGAGTTCCGAAGCATTTTTAAACTTCAGCAGAATTACGAAAACAATGGAAGAGTTGCGAAGCATTTTTTAGCTTCAGCAGATTTCCGAGAACAATGGAGGAGTTCCGAAGTATTTCTAAACATCAACAGAATTCCGAGAACAATGGAAGAGTTCCGAAACATTTTTAAACGTCAGCGGAATTCCGAGAGCAATGGAAGAGTTCCAAAGCATTTTTAAACTTCAACGGAATTCATAGAACAATGGAAGAGTTCCAAAGCATTTTAAAACTTTAGCGGCCTTCCGAGAACAATGGAAGAGTTCCGAAGCATTTTTAAACGTCAGCAGAATTCCATGAACAATTAAAGAGTTCCTAAGCATTTTTAAGCTTCAGTGGAATTCCGGAAACAATGGAAGTGTTCCGAAGCATTTTTAAACTTCAGAAGAATTCAGTGAACAATGGAAGAGTTCCAAAGCATTTTTGAACTTCAGCAGAAATCCAAGAACAATGGAAGAGTTCCGAAGCATTTTAAAATGTCAGCAGAATTCCCAGAGCAATGGAAGAGTTCCGAAGCATTTTTAAACATCAGCTTAATTCCGAGAACAATGAAAGAGTTCCGAAGCATTTTTAAACTTCAGCAGAATTCCTTGAACAAAGAAAGAGTTCCGAAGCATTTTTAAACTTCAGCAGAATTCCTTGAACAATGGAAGAGTTCCGAAGCATTTTTAAACTTCATTGGAATTCCGGGAACAATGGAAGAGTTCCGAAGCATTTTTAAACTTCAGAAGAATTCCGGGAACAAAGGAAGAGTTCCGAAGCATTTTTAAACTTCAGCAGAAATCCGAGAACAATGGAAGAGTTACGAAGCATTTTAAAATATCAACAGAATTCCTAGAGCAATGGATGAGTTCCGAAGCATTTTTAAACTTCAGCGGAATTCCGAAAACAATGGAAGAGTTGCGAAGCATTTTTTAGCTTCAGCAGAATTCCGAGCACAATGGAAGTGTTCCGAAGTATTTCTAAACATCACCAGAATTCCGAGAACAATGGAAGAGTTCCGAAACATTTTTAAATGTCAGCGGAATTCCGAGAGCAATGGAAGAGTTCCAAAGCATTTTTAAACTTCAGCGGAATTCCTAGAACAATGGAAGAGTTCCAAAGCATTTTTAAACTTTAGCGGCCTTCCGAGAACAATAAAAGAGTTCCAAAGCATTTTTAAATGTCAGCAGAATTCATTGAACAATTAAAGAGTTCCGAAGCATTTTTAAGCTTCAGTGGAATTCCGGAAACAATGGAAGTGTTCCGAAGCATTTTTAGACTTCAGCAGAATTCTGAGAACAATGGAAGAGTTCCGAAGCATTTTTAAACGTCAGAGGAATTCCGAGAACAATGAAAGAGTTCCGAAGCATTTTTAAACGTCAGCAGAATTCCTTGAACAAAGAAAGAGTTTCGAAGCATTTTTAAACTTCAGTGGAATTCCGGGAACAATGGAAGAGTTCCGAAGCATTTTAAAATGTCAGCAGAATTCCCAGAGCAATGGAAGTGTTCCGAAGCATTTTTAAACTTCAGCGGAATGACGAAAACAATGGAAGAGTTCCGAAGCATTTTTAAACTTCAGCAGAATTCTAAGAACAATGGAAGAGTTCTGAAGCATTTTTAAATGTCATCGTATTTCTGAGAACAATGGAAGAGTTCCAAAGCATTTTTAAACGTCAGCGGAATACCGAGAACAATGGAAGAGTTCCGAAGCATTTTAAAACGTCAGCAGAATTCCCAGAGCAATGGAAGAGTTCCGAAGCATTTTTAAACTTCAGTGGAATTTCGGGAACAATGGAAGAGTTCCGAAGCATTTTAAAATGTCAGCAGAATTCCCAGAGCAATGGTAGAGTTCTGAAGCATTTTTAAACTTCAGCGGAATGACGAAAACAATGGAAGAGTTCCGAAGCATTTTTAAACTTCAGCAGAATTCTAAGAACAATGGAAGAGTTCCGAAGCATTTTTAAACTTCAGCAGAATTCTAAGAACAATGGAAGAGTTCCGAAGCATTTTTAAACTTCAGCAGAATTCCTTGAACAATGAAAGAGTTCTGAAGCATTTTTTTACTTCAGTGGAATTCCGGGAACAATGGAAGAGTTCCAAACCATTTTTAAACATCAGCAGAATTCCTTGAACAATGAAAGAGTTCCGAAGCATTTTTAAACTTCAGCAGAATTCCTTGAACAAAGAAAGAGTTCCGAAGCTTTTTTAAACTTCAGCAGAATTCCTTGAACAATGAAAGAGTTCCGAAGCATTTTTAAACTTCAGTGGAATTCCGGGAACAATGGAAGAGTTCCGAAGCATTTTTAAACTTCAGAAAAATTCCGGGAACAATGAAAGAGTTCCGAAGCATTTTTAAACTTCAGCAGAAATCCGAGAACAATGGAAGAGTTACGAAGCATTTTAAAATGTCAACAGAATTCCCAGAGCAATGGATGAGTTCCGAAGCATTTTTAAACTTCAGCGGAATTCCGAAAACAATGGAAGAGTTCCGAAGCATTTTTAAACTTCAGCAGAAATCCGAGAACAATGGAAGAGTTACAAAGCATTTTAAAATGTCAACAGATTTCCCAGAGCAATGGATGAGTTCCGAAGCATTTTTAAACTTCAGCAGAATTCCGAAAACAATGGAAGAGTTGCAGAGCATTTTTTAGCTTCAGCAGATTTCCGAGAACAATGGAGGAGTTCCGAAGTATTTCTAAACATCAACAGAATTCCGAGAACAATGGAAGAGTTCCGAAACATTTTTAAACGTCAGCGGAATTCCGAGAGCAATGGAAGAGTTCCAAAGCATTTTTAAACTTCAGTGGAATTCCTAGAACAATGGAAGAGTTCCAAAGCATTTTTAAACTTTAGCGGCCTTCCGAGAACAATAGAAGAGTTCCGAAGCATTTTTAAATGTCAGCAGAATTCATTGAACAATTAAAGAGTTCCGAAGCATTTTTAAGCTTCAGTGGAATTCCGGAAACAATGGAAGTGTTCCGAAGCATTTTTAAACTTCAGAAGAATTCAGTGAACAATGGAAGAGTTCCGAAGCATTTTTAGACTTCAGCAGAATTCTGAGAACAATGGAAGAGTTCCGAAGTATTTTTAAACGTCAGAGGAATTCCGAGAACAATGAAAGAGTTCCGAAGCATTTTTAAACGTCAGCAGAATTCCTTGAACAAAGAAAGAGTTCCGAAGCATTTTTAAACTTCAGTGGAATTCTGGGAACAATGGAAGAGTTCTGAAGCATTTTAAAATGTCAGCAGAATTCCCAGAGCAATGGAAGAGTTCCGAAGCATTTTTAAACTTCAGCGGAATGACGAAAACAATGGAAGAGTTCCGAAGCATTTTTAAACTTCAGCAGAATTCTAAGAACAATGGAAGAGCTCTGAAGCATTTTTAAATGTCATCGTATTTCTGAGAACAATGGAAGAGTTCCAAAGCATTTTTAAACGTCAGCGGAATACCGAGAACAATGGAAGAGTTCCGAAGCATTTTAAAACGTCAGCAGAATTCCCAGAGCAATGGAAGAGTTCCGAAGCATTTTTAAACATCAGGGGAATTCCGAGAACAATGAAAGAGTTCAAAAGCATTTTTAAACATCAGCAGAATTCCTTGAACAATGAAAGAGTTCCGAAGCATTTTTAAGCATCAGTGGAATTCCAGGAACAATGGAAGTGTTCCGAAGCATTTTTAATCTTCAGAAAAATTCCGGAAACAATGCAGGAGTTCCGAAGCATTTTTAAACTTCAGCAGAATTCTATGAACAATGGAAGAGTTTTGAAGCATTTTTAAATGTCATAGTATTTCCGAGAACAATGGAAGAGTTCCAAAGCATTTTTAAATGTCAGCGGAATTCCGAGAACAATGGAAGAGTTCCGAAGCATTTTTAAACTTCAGCAGAAATCCGAGAACAATGGAAGAGTTACGAAGCATTTCTAAACTTCAGCAGAAATCCAAGAACAATGGAAGAGTTGAGAAGCATTTTTAAACTTCAGCAGAATTCCGAGAACAATGGAAGAGTTCCAAAGCATTTTTAAACGTCAGCGGAATTCCGAGAACAATGAAAGAGTTCCGAAGCATTTTTAAACATCATCAGAATTCCTTGAAGAATGAAAGAGTTCTGAAGCATTTTTAAACTTTAGTGGAATTCCGGGAACAATGGAAGAGTTCCGAAGCATTTTTAAACATCAGCTTAATTCCGAGAACAATGGAAGAGTACCGAAGCATTTTAAAACGTCAGCAGAATTCCCAGAGCGATGGAAGAGTTCTGAACCATTTTTAAACATCAGCAGAATTCCTTGAACAATGAAAGAGTTCCGAAGCATTTTTAAACATCAGCAGAATTCCTTGAACAATGAAAGAGTTCCGAAGCATTTTTAAACTTCAGCAGAATTCCTTGAACAAAGAAAGAGTTCCGAAGCATTTTTAAACTTCAGCAGAATTCCTTGAACAATGGAAGAGTTACGAAGCATTTTTAAACTTCATTGGAATTCCGGGAACAATGGAAGAGTTCCGAAGCATTTTTAAACTTCAGAAGAATTCCGGGAACAATGGAAGAGTTCCGAAGCATTTTTAAACTTCAGCAGAAATCCGAGAACAATGGAAGAGTTACGAAGCATTTTAAAATGTCAACAGATTTCCCAGAGCAATGGATGAGTTCCGAAGCATTTTTAAACTTCAGCAGAATTCCGAAAACAATGGAAGAGTTGCAGAGCATTTTTTAGCTTCAGCAGATTTCCGAGAACAATGGAGGAGTTCCGAAGTATTTCTAAACATCAACAGAATTCCGAGAACAATGGAAGAGTTCCGAAACATTTTTAAACGTCAGCGGAATTCCGAGAGCAATGGAAGAGTTCCAAAGCATTTTTAAACTTCAACGGAATTCATAGAACAATGGAAGAGATCCAAAGCATTTTAAAACTTTAGCGGCCTTCCGAGAACAATGGAAGAGTTCCGAAGCATTTTTAAACGTCAGCAGAATTCCATGAACAATTAAAGAGTTCCTAAGCATTTTTAAGCTTCAGTGGAATTCCGGAAACAATGGAAGTGTTCCGAAGCATTTTTAAACTTCAGAAGAATTCAGTGAACAATGGAAGAGTTCCAAAGCATTTTTAAACTTCAGCAGAAATCCAAGAACAATGGAGGAGTTCCGAAGCATTTTAAAATGTCAGCAGAATTCCCAGAGCAATGGAAGAGTTCCGAAGCATTTTTAAACATCAGCTTAATTCCGAGAACAATGAAAGAGTTCAGAAGCATTTTTAAACTTCAGCAGAATTCCTTGAACAAAGAAAGAGTTCCGAAGCATTTTAAAATATCAACAGAATTCCTAGAGCAATGGATGAGTTCCGAAGCATTTTTAAACTTCAGCAGAATTCCTTGAACAATGGAAGAGTTCCGAAGCATTTTTAAACTTCATTGGAATTCCGGGAACAATGGAAGAGTTCCGAAGCATTTTTAAACTTCAGAAGAATTCCGGGAACAAAGGAAGAGTTCCGAAGCATTTTTAAACTTCAGCAGAAATCCGAGAACAATGGAAGAGTTACGAAGCATTTTAAAATATCAACAGAATTCCTAGAGCAATGGATGAGTTCCGAAGCATTTTTAAACTTCAGCGGAATTCCGAAAACAATGGAAGAGTTGCGAAGCATTTTTTAGCTTCAGCAGAATTCCGAGAACAATGGAAGAGTTCCGAAGTATTTCTAAACATCACCAGAATTCCGAGAACAATGGAAGAGTTCCAAAACATTTTTAAATGTCAGCGGAATTCCGAGAGCAATGGAAGAGTTCCAAAGCATTTTTAAACTTCAGCGGAATTCCTAGAACAATGGAAGAGTTCCAAAGCATTTTTAAACTTTAGCGGCCTTCCGAGAACAATAGAAGAGTTCCGAAGCATTTTTAAACGTCAGCAGAATTCATTGAACAATTAAAGAGTTCCGAAGCATTTTTAAGCTTCAGTGGAATTCCGGAAACAATGGAAGTGTTCCGAAGCATTTTTAAACTTCAGAAGAATTCAGTGAACAATGGAAGAGTTCCGAAGCATTTTTAGACTTCAGCAGAATTCTGAGAACAATGGAAGAGTTCCGAAGTATTTTTAAACGTCAGAGGAATTCCGAGAACAATGAAAGAGTTCCGAAGCATTTTTAAAAGTCAGCAGAATTCCTTGAACAAAGAAAGAGTTCCGAAGCATTTTTAAACTTCAGTGGAATTCCGGGAACAATGGAAGAGTTCTGAAGCATTTTAAAATGTCAGCAGAATTCCCAGAGCAATGGAAGAGTTCCGAAGCATTTTTAAACTTCAGCGGAATGACGAAAACAATGGAAGAGTTCCGAAGCATTTTTAAACTTCAGTAGAATTCTAAGAACAATGGAAGAGTTCTGAAGCATTTTTAAATGTCATCGTATTTCTGAGAACAATGGAAGAGTTCCAAAGCATTTTTAAACGTCAGCGGAATACCGAGAACAATGGAAGAGTTCCGAAGCATTTTAAAACGTCAGCAGAATTCCCAGAGCAATGGAAGAGTTCCGAAGCATTTTTAAACATCAGGGGAATTCCGAGAACAATGAAAGAGTTCAAAAGCATTTTTAAACATCAGCAGAATTGCTTGAACAATGAAAGAGTTCCGAAGCATTTTTAAGCATCAGTGGAATTCCAGGAACAATGGAAGTGTTCCGAAGCATTTTTAATCTTCAGAAAAATTCCGGAAACAATGCAGGAGTTCCGAAGCATTTTTAAACTTCAGCAGAATTCTATGAACAATGGAAGAGTTTTGAAGCATTTTTAAATGTCATAGTATTTCCGAGAACAATGGAAGAGTTCCAAAGCATTTTTAAATGTCAGCGGAATACCGAGAACAATATAAGAGTTCCGAAGCATTTTTAAACTTCAGCGGATTTCCAAGAACAATGGAAAAGTTCCGAAGCATTTTTAAACGTCAGCGAAATTCCGAGAACAATGGAAGAGTTGAGAAGCATTTTTAAACTTCAGCAGAATTCCGAGAACAATGGAAGAGTTCCAAAGCATTTTTAAACGTCAGCGGAATTCCGAGAACAATGAAAGAGTTCCGAAGCATTTTTAAACATCATCAGAATTCCTTGAAGAATGAAAGAGTTCTGAAGCATTTTTAAACTTCAGTGGAATTCCGGGAACAATGGAAGAGTTCCGAACCATTTTTAAACATAAGCAGAATTCCTTGAACAATGAAAGAGTTCCGAAGCATTTTTAAACATCAGCTTAATTCCGAGCACAATGGAAGAGTACCAAAGCATTTTAAAACGTCAGCAGAATTCCCAGAGCGATGGAAGAGTTCTGAACCATTTTTAAACATCAGCAGAATTCCTTGAACAATGAAAGAGTTCCGAAGCATTTTTAAACATCAGCAGAATTCCTTGAACAATGAAAGAGTTCCGAAGCATTTTTAAACTTAAGCAGAATTCCTTGAACAAAGAAAGAGTTCCGAAGCATTTTTAAACTTCATTGGAATTCCGGGAACAATGGAAGAGTTCCAAACCATTTTTAAACATCAGCAGAATTCCTTGAACAATGAAAGAGTTCCGAAGGATTTTTAAACTTCAGCAGAATTCCTTGAACAAAGAAAGAGTTCCGAAGCTTTTTTAAACTTCAGCAGAATTCCTTGAACAATGAAAGAGTTCCGAAGCATTTTTAAACTTCAGTGGAATTCCGGGAACAATGGAAGACTTCCGAAGCATTTTTAAACTTCAGAAAAATTCCGGGAACAATGGAAGAGTTCCGAAGCATTTTTAAACTTCAGCAGAAATCCGAGAACAATGGAAGAGTTACGAAGCATTTTAAAATGTCAACAGAATTCCCAGAGCAATGGATGAGTTCCGAAGCATTTTTAAACTTCAGCGGAATTCCGAAAACAATGGAAGAGTTCCGAAGCATTTTTAAACTTCAGCAGAAATCCGAGAACAATGGAAGAGTTACAAAGCATTTTAAAATGTCAACAGATTTCCCAGAGCAATGGATGAGTTCCGAAGCATTTTTAAACTTCAGCAGAATTCCGAAAACAATGGAAGAGTTGCAGAGCATTTTTTAGCTTCAGCAGATTTCCGGGAACAATGGAGGAGTTCCGAAGTATTTCTAAACATCAACAGAATTCCGAGAACAATGGAAGAGTTCCGAAACATTTTTAAACGTCAGCGGAATTCCGAGAGCAATGGAAGAGTTCCAAAGCATTTTTAAACTTCAACTGAATTCATAGAACAATGGAAGAGTTCCAAAGCATTTTAAAACTTTAGCGGCCTTCCGAGAACAATGGAAGAGTTCCGAAGCATTTTTAAACGTCAGCAGAATTCCATGAACAATTAAAGAGTTCCTAAGCATTTTTAAGCTTCAGTGGAATTCCGGAAACAATGGAAGTGTTCCGAAGCATTTTTAAACTTCAGAAGAATTCAGTGAACAATGGAAGAGTTCCAAAGCATTTTTAAACTTCAGCAGAAATACAAGAACAATGGAGGAGTTCCGAAGCATTTTAAAATGTCAGCAGAATTCCCAGAGCAATGGAAGAGTTCCGAAGCATTTTTAAACATCAGCTTAATTCCGAGAACAATGAAAGAGTTCAGAAGCATTTTTAAACTTCAGCAGAATTCCTTGAACAAAGAAAGAGTTCCGAAGCATTTTAAAATATCAACAGAATTCCTAGAGCAATGGATGAGTTCCGAAGCATTTTTAAACTTCAGCAGAATTCCTTGAACAATGGAAGAGTTCCGAAGCATTTTTAAACTTCATTGGAATTCCGGGAACAATGGAAGAGTTCCGAAGCATTTTTAAACTTCAGAAGAATTCCGGGAACAAAGGAAGAGTTCCGAAGCATTTTTAAACTTCAGCAGAAATCCGAGAACAATGGAAGAGTTACGAAGCATTTTAAAATATCAACAGAATTCCTAGAGCAATGGATGAGTTCCGAAGCATTTTTAAACTTCAGCGGAATTCCGAAAACAATGGAAGAGTTGCGAAGCATTTTTTAGCTTCAGCAGAATTCCGAGAACAATGGAAGAGTTCCGAAGTATTTCTAAACATCACCAGAATTCCGAGAACAATGGAAGAGTTCCAAAACATTTTTAAATGTCAGCGGAATTCCGAGAGCAATGGAAGAGTTCCAAAGCATTTTTAAACTTCAGCGGAATTCCTAGAACAATGGAAGAGTTCCAAAGCATTTTTAAACTTTAGCGGCCTTCCGAGAACAATAGAAGAGTTCCGAAGCATTTTTAAACGTCAGCAGAATTCATTGAACAATTAAAGAGTTCCGAAGCATTTTTAAGCTTCAGTGGAATTCCGGAAACAATGGAAGTGTTCCGAAGCATTTTTAAACTTCAGAAGAATTCAGTGAACAATGGAAGAGTTCCGAAGCATTTTTAGACTTCAGCAGAATTCTGAGAACAATGGAAGAGTTCCGAAGTATTTTTAAACGTCAGAGGAATTCCGAGAACAATGAAAGAGTTCCGAAGCATTTTTAAACGTCAGCAGAATTCCTTGAACAAAGAAAGAGTTCCGAAGCATTTTTAAACTTCAGTGGAATTCCGGGAACAATGGAAGAGTTCTGAAGCATTTTAAAATGTCAGCAGAATTCCCAGAGCAATGGAAGAGTTCCGAAGCATTTTTAAACTTCAGCGGAATGACGAAAACAATGGAAGAGTTCCGAAGCATTTTTAAACTTCAGCAGAATTCTAAGAACAATGGAAGAGTTCTGAAGCATTTTTAAATGTCATCGTATTTCTGAGAACAATGGAAGAGTTCCAAAGCATTTTTAAACGTCAGCGGAATACCGAGAACAATGGAAGAGTTCCGAAGCATTTTAAAACGTCAGCAGAATTCCCAGAGCAATGGAAGAGTTCCGAAGCATTTTTAAACATCAGGGGAATTCCGAGAACAATGAAAGAGTTCAAAAGCATTTTTAAACATCAGCAGAATTCCTTGAACAATGAAAGAGTTCCGAAGCATTTTTAAGCATCAGTGGAATTCCAGGAACAATGGAAGTGTTCCGAAGCATTTTTAATCTTCAGAAAAATTCCGGAAACAATGCAGGAGTTCCGAAGCATTTTTAAACTTCAGCAGAATTCTATGAACAATGGAAGAGTTTTGAAGCATTTTTAAATGTCATAGTATTTCCGAGAACAATGGAAGAGTTCCAAAGCATTTTTAAATGTCAGCGGAATACCGAGAACAATATAAGAGTTCCGAAGCATTTTTAAACTTCAGCGGATTTCCAAGAACAATGGAAAAGTTCCGAAGCATTTTTAAACGTCAGCGAAATTCCGAGAACAATGGAAGAGTTGAGAAGCATTTTTAAACTTCAGCAGAATTCCGAGAACAATGGAAGAGTTCCAAAGCATTTTTAAACGTCAGCGGAATTCCGAGAACAATGAAAGAGTTCCGAAGCATTTTTAAACATCATCAGAATTCCTTGAAGAATGAAAGAGTTCTGAAGCATTTTTAAACTTCAGTGGAATTCCGGGAACAATGGAAGAGTTCCGAACCATTTTTAAACATAAGCAGAATTCCTTGAACAATGAAAGAGTTCCGAAGCATTTTTAAACATCAGCTTAATTCCGAGAACAATGGAAGAGTACCGAAGCATTTTAAAACGTCAGCAGAATTCCCAGAGCGATGGAAGAGTTCTGAACCATTTTTAAACATCAGCAGAATTCCTTGAACAATGAAAGAGTTCCGAAGCATTTTTAAACATCAGCAGAATTCCTTGAACAATGAAAGAGTTCCGAAGCATTTTTAAACTTCAGCAGAATTCCTTGAACAAAGAAAGAGTTCCGAAGCATTTTTAAACTTCAGCAGAATTCCTTGAACAATGGAAGAGTTACGAAGCATTTTTAAACTTCATTGGAATTCCGGGAACAATGGAAGAGTTCCGAAGCATTTTTAAACTTCAGAAGAATTCCGGGAACAATGGAAGAGTTCCGAAGCATTTTTAAACTTCAGCAGAAATCCGAGAACAATGGAAGAGTTACGAAGCATTTCTAAACTTCAGCAGAAATCCAAGAACAATGGAAGAGTTACGAAGCATTTTAAAATGTCAACAGAATTCCCAGAGCAATGGATGAGTTCCGAAGCATTTTTAAACGTCAGCGGAATACCGAGAACAATGGAAGAGTTCCAAAGCATTTTAAAACGTCAGCAGAATTACCAGAGCAATGGAAGAGTTCCGAAGCATTTTTAAACATCAGGGGAATTCCGAGAACAATGAAAGAGTTCAAAAGCATTTTTAAACATCAGCAGAATTCCTTGAACAATGAAAGTTTTCCGAAGCATTTTTAAGCATCAGTGGAATTCCAGGAACAATGGAAGTGTTCCGAAGCATTTTTAATCTTCAGAAAAATTCCGGAAACAATGCAGGAGTTCCGAAGCATTTTTAAACTTCAGCAGAATTCTAAGAACAATGGAAGAGTTTTGAAGCATTTTTAAATGTCATAGTATTTCCGAGAACAATGGAAGAGTTCCAAAGCATTTTTAAATGTCAGCGGAATACCGAGAACAATATAAGAGTTCCGAAGCATTTTTAAACTTCAGCGGATTTCCAAGAACAATGGAAAAGTTCCGAAGCATTTTTAAACGTCAGCGAAATTCCGAGAACAATGGAAGAGTTGAGAAGCATTTTTAAACTTCAGCAGAATTCCGAGAACAATGGAAGAGTTCCAAAGCATTTTTAAACGTCAGCGGAATTCCGAGAACAATGAAAGAGTTCCGAACCATTTTTAAACATAAGCAGAATTCCTTGAACAATGAAAGAGTTCCGAAGCATTTTTAAACATCAGCTTAATTCCAAGCACAATGGAAGAGTACCAAAGCATTTTAAAACGTCAGCAGAATTCCCAGAGCGATGGAAGAGTTCTGAACCATTTTTAAACATCAGCAGAATTCCTTGAACAATGAAAGAGTTCCGAAGCATTTTTAAACATCAGCAGAATTCCTTGAACAATGAAAGAGTTCCGAAGCATTTTTAAACTTCAGCAGAATTCCTTGAACAAAGAAAGAGTTCCGAAGCATTTTTAAACTTCATTGGAATTCCGGGAACAATGGAAGAGTTCCGAAGCATTTTTAAACTTCAGAAGAATTCTGGGAACAATGGAAGAGTTCCGAAGCATTTTTAAACTTCAGCAGAAATCCGAGAACAATGGAAGAGTTACGAAGCATTTTAAAATGTCAACAGAATTCCCAGAGCAATGGATGAGTTCCGAAGCATTTTTAAACTTCAGCGGAATTCCGAAAACAATGGAAGAGTTCCGAAGCATTTTTAAACTTCAGCAGAAATCCGAGAACAATGGAAGAGTTACAAAGCATTTTAAAATGTCAACAGATTTCCCAGAGCAATGGATGAGTTCCGAAGCATTTTTAAACTTCAGCAGAATTCCGAAAACAATGGAAGAGTTGCAGAGCATTTTTTAGCTTCAGCAGATTTCCGAGAACAATGGAGGAGTTCCGAAGTATTTCTAAACATCAACAGAATTCCGAGAACAATGGAAGAGTTCCGAAACATTTTTAAACGTCAGCGGAATTCCGAGAGCAATGGAAGAGTTCCAAAGCATTTTTAAACTTCAACGGAATTCATAGAACAATGGAAGAGTTCCAAAGCATTTTAAAACTTTAGCGGCCTTCCGAGAACAATGGAAGAGTTCCGAAGCATTTTTAAACGTCAGCAGAATTCCATGAACAATTAAAGAGTTCCTAAGCATTTTTAAGCTTCAGTGGAATTCCGGAAACAATGGAAGTGTTCCGAAGCATTTTTAAACTTCAGAAGAATTCAGTGAACAATGGAAGAGTTCCAAAGCATTTTTAAACTTCAGCAGAAATCCAAGAACAATGGAGGAGTTCCGAAGCATTTTAAAATGTCAGCAGAATTCCCAGAGCAATGGAAGAGTTCCGAAGCATTTGTAAACATCAGCTTAATTCCGAGAACAATGAAAGAGTTCCGAAGTATTTTTAAACTTCAGCAGAATTCCTTGAACAAAGAAAGAGTTCCGAAGCATTTTTAAACTTCAGTGGAATTCCGGGAACAATGGAAGAGTTCCGAAGCATTTTAGAATGTCAGCAGAATTCCCAGAGCAATGGAAGAGTTCCGAAGCATTTTTAAACTTCAGCGGAATGACGAAAACAATGGAAGAGTTCCGAAGCATTTTTAAACTTCAGCAGAATTCTAAGAACAATGGAAGAGTTCTGAAGCATTTTTAAATGTCATCGTATTTCTGAGAACAATGGAAGAGTTCCAAAGCATTTTTAAACGTCAGCGGAATACCGAGAACAATGG
Organism: Phyllobates terribilis; assembly: GCF_046119375.1. Lineage (NCBI taxonomy): Eukaryota > Metazoa > Chordata > Amphibia > Anura > Dendrobatidae > Phyllobates > Phyllobates terribilis. The sequence continues at coordinate 554,755,326 of NW_027362762.1, forward strand.
AAGAGTTCCGAAGCATTTTAAAACGTCAGCAGAATTCCCAGAGCAATGGAAGAGTTCCGAAGCATTTTTAAACATCAGGGGAATTCGGAGAACAATGAAAGAGTTCAAAAGCATTTTTAAACATCAGCAGAATTCCTTGAACAATGAAAGAGTTCCGAAGCATTTTTAAGCATCAGTGGAATTCCAGGAACAATGGAAGTGTTCCGAAGCATTTTTAATCTTCAGAAAAATTCCGGAAACAATGCAGGAGTTCCGAAGCATTTTTAAACTTCAGCAGAATTCTAAGAACAATGGAAGAGTTTTGAAGCATTTTTAAATGTCATAGTATTTCCGAGAACAATGGAAGAGTTCCAAAGCATTTTTAAATGTCAGCGGAATACCGAGAACAATATAAGAGTTCCGAAGCATTTTTAAACTTCAGCGGATTTCCAAGAACAATGGAAAAGTTCCGAAGCATTTTTAAACGTCAGCGAAATTCCGAGAACAATGGAAGAGTTGAGAAGCATTTTTAAACTTCAGCAGAATTCCGAGAACAATGGAAGAGTTCCAAAGCATTTTTAAACGTCAGCGGAATTCCGAGAACAATGAAAGAGTTCCGAAGCATTTTTAAACATCATCAGAATTCCTTGAAGAATGAAAGAGTTCTGAAGCATTTTTAAACTTCAGTGGAATTCCGGGAACAATGGAAGAGTTCCGAACCATTTTTAAACATAAGCAGAATTCCTTGAACAATGAAAGAGTTCCGAAGCATTTTTAAACATCAGCTTAATTCCGAGAACAATGGAAGAGTACCGAAGCATTTTAAAACGTCAGCAGAATTCCCAGAGCGATGGAAGAGTTCTGAACCATTTTTAAACATCAGCAGAATTCCTTGAACAATGAAAGAGTTCCGAAGCATTTTTAAACATCAGCAGAATTCCTTGAACAATGAAAGAGTTCCGAAGCATTTTTAAACTTCAGCAGAATTCCTTGAACAAAGAAAGAGTTCCGAAGCATTTTTAAACTTCAGCAGAATTCCTTGAACAATGGAAGAGTTACGAAGCATTTTTAAACTTCATTGGAATTCCGGGAACAATGGAAGAGTTCCGAAGCATTTTTAAACTTCAGAAGAATTCCGGGAACAATGGAAGAGTTCCGAAGCATTTTTAAACTTCAGCAGAAATCCGAGAACAATGGAAGAGTTACGAAGCATTTCTAAACTTCAGCAGAAATCCAAGAACAATGGAAGAGTTACGAAGCATTTTAAAATGTCAACAGAATTCCCAGAGCAATGGATGAGTTCCGAAGCATTTTTAAACGTCAGCGGAATACCGAGAACAATGGAAGAGTTCCAAAGCATTTTAAAACGTCAGCAGAATTACCAGAGCAATGGAAGAGTTCCGAAGCATTTTTAAACATCAGGGGAATTCCGAGAACAATGAAAGAGTTCAAAAGCATTTTTAAACATCAGCAGAATTCCTTGAACAATGAAAGTTTTCCGAAGCATTTTTAAGCATCAGTGGAATTCCAGGAACAATGGAAGTGTTCCGAAGCATTTTTAATCTTCAGAAAAATTCCGGAAACAATGCAGGAGTTCCGAAGCATTTTTAAACTTCAGCAGAATTCTAAGAACAATGGAAGAGTTTTGAAGCATTTTTAAATGTCATAGTATTTCCGAGAACAATGGAAGAGTTCCAAAGCATTTTTAAATGTCAGCGGAATACCGAGAACAATATAAGAGTTCCGAAGCATTTTTAAACTTCAGCGGATTTCCAAGAACAATGGAAAAGTTCCGAAGCATTTTTAAACGTCAGCGAAATTCCGAGAACAATGGAAGAGTTGAGAAGCATTTTTAAACTTCAGCAGAATTCCGAGAACAATGGAAGAGTTCCAAAGCATTTTTAAACGTCAGCGGAATTCCGAGAACAATGAAAGAGTTCCGAACCATTTTTAAACATAAGCAGAATTCCTTGAACAATGAAAGAGTTCCGAAGCATTTTTAAACATCAGCTTAATTCCAAGCACAATGGAAGAGTACCAAAGCATTTTAAAACGTCAGCAGAATTCCCAGAGCGATGGAAGAGTTCTGAACCATTTTTAAACATCAGCAGAATTCCTTGAACAATGAAAGAGTTCCGAAGCATTTTTAAACATCAGCAGAATTCCTTGAACAATGAAAGAGTTCCGAAGCATTTTTAAACTTCAGCAGAATTCCTTGAACAAAGAAAGAGTTCCGAAGCATTTTTAAACTTCATTGGAATTCCGGGAACAATGGAAGAGTTCCGAAGCATTTTTAAACTTCAGAAGAATTCTGGGAACAATGGAAGAGTTCCGAAGCATTTTTAAACTTCAGCAGAAATCCGAGAACAATGGAAGAGTTACGAAGCATTTTAAAATGTCAACAGAATTCCCAGAGCAATGGATGAGTTCCGAAGCATTTTTAAACTTCAGCGGAATTCCGAAAACAATGGAAGAGTTCCGAAGCATTTTTAAACTTCAGCAGAAATCCGAGAACAATGGAAGAGTTACAAAGCATTTTAAAATGTCAACAGATTTCCCAGAGCAATGGATGAGTTCCGAAGCATTTTTAAACTTCAGCAGAATTCCGAAAACAATGGAAGAGTTGCAGAGCATTTTTTAGCTTCAGCAGATTTCCGAGAACAATGGAGGAGTTCCGAAGTATTTCTAAACATCAACAGAATTCCGAGAACAATGGAAGAGTTCCGAAACATTTTTAAACGTCAGCGGAATTCCGAGAGCAATGGAAGAGTTCCAAAGCATTTTTAAACTTCAACGGAATTCATAGAACAATGGAAGAGTTCCAAAGCATTTTAAAACTTTAGCGGCCTTCCGAGAACAATGGAAGAGTTCCGAAGCATTTTTAAACGTCAGCAGAATTCCATGAACAATTAAAGAGTTCCTAAGCATTTTTAAGCTTCAGTGGAATTCCGGAAACAATGGAAGTGTTCCGAAGCATTTTTAAACTTCAGAAGAATTCAGTGAACAATGGAAGAGTTCCAAAGCATTTTTAAACTTCAGCAGAAATCCAAGAACAATGGAGGAGTTCCGAAGCATTTTAAAATGTCAGCAGAATTCCCAGAGCAATGGAAGAGTTCCGAAGCATTTGTAAACATCAGCTTAATTCCGAGAACAATGAAAGAGTTCCGAAGTATTTTTAAACTTCAGCAGAATTCCTTGAACAAAGAAAGAGTTCCGAAGCATTTTTAAACTTCAGTGGAATTCCGGGAACAATGGAAGAGTTCCGAAGCATTTTAGAATGTCAGCAGAATTCCCAGAGCAATGGAAGAGTTCCGAAGCATTTTTAAACTTCAGCGGAATGACGAAAACAATGGAAGAGTTCCGAAGCATTTTTAAACTTCAGCAGAATTCTAAGAACAATGGAAGAGTTCTGAAGCATTTTTAAATGTCATCGTATTTCTGAGAACAATGGAAGAGTTCCAAAGCATTTTTAAACGTCAGCGGAATACCGAGAACAATGGAAGAGTTCCGAAGCATTTTAAAACGTCAGCAGAATTCCCAGAGCAATGGAAGAGTTCCGAAGCATTTTTAAACATCAGGGGAATTCGGAGAACAATGAAAGAGTTCAAAAGCATTTTTAAACATCAGCAGAATTCCTTGAACAATGAAAGAGTTCCGAAGCATTTTTAAGCATCAGTGGAATTCCAGGAACAATGGAAGTGTTCCGAAGCATTTTTAATCTTCAGAAAAATTCCGGAAACAATGCAGGAGTTCCGAAGCATTTTTAAACTTCAGCAGAATTCTAAGAACAATGGAAGAGTTTTGAAGCATTTTTAAATGTCATAGTATTTCCGAGAACAATGGAAGAGTTCCAAAGCATTTTTAAATGTCAGCGGAATACCGAGAACAATATAAGAGTTCCGAAGCATTTTTAAACTTCAGCGGATTTCCAAGAACAATGGAAAAGTTCCGAAGCATTTTTAAACGTCAGCGAAATTCCGAGAACAATGGAAGAGTTGAGAAGCATTTTTAAACTTCAGCAGAATTCCGAGAACAATGGAAGAGTTCCAAAGCATTTTTAAACGTCAGCGGAATTCCGAGAACAATGAAAGAGTTCCGAAGCATTTTTAAACATCATCAGAATTCCTTGAAGAATGAAAGAGTTCTGAAGCATTTTTAAACTTCAGTGGAATTCCGGGAACAATGGAAGAGTTCCGAACCATTTTTAAACATAAGCAGAATTCCTTGAACAATGAAAGAGTTCCGAAGCATTTTTAAACATCAGCTTAATTCCGAGAACAATGGAAGAGTACCGAAGCATTTTAAAACGTCAGCAGAATTCCCAGAGCGATGGAAGAGTTCTGAACCATTTTTAAACATAAGCAGAATTCCTTGAACAATGAAAGAGTTCCGAAGCATTTTTAAACATCAGCTTAATTCCGAGAACAATGGAAGAGTACCGAAGCATTTTAAAACGTCAGCAGAATTCCCAGAGCGATGGAAGAGTTCTGAACCATTTTTAAACATCAGCAGAATTCCTTGAACAATGAAAGAGTTCCGAAGCATTTTTAAACATCAGCAGAATTCCTTGAACAATGAAAGAGTTCCGAAGCATTTTTAAACTTCAGCAGAATTCCTTGAACAAAGAAAGAGTTCCGAAGCATTTTTAAACTTCATTGGAATTCCGGGAACAATGGAAGAGTTCTGAAGCATTTTTAAACTTCAGAAGAATTCTGGGAACAATGGAAGAGTTCCGAAGCATTTTTAAACTTCAGCAGAAATCCGAGAACAATGGAAGAGTTATGAAGCATTTTAAAATGTCAACAAAATTCCCAGAGCAATGGATGAGTTCCGAAGCATTTTTAAACTTCAGCAGAAATCCGAGAACAATGGAAGAGTTACGAAGCATTTTAAAATGTCAACAGAATTCCCAGAGCAATGGATGAGTTCCGAAGCATTTTTAAACTTCAGCGGAATTCCTTGAACAATGAAAGCGTTCCGAAGCATTTTTAAACTTCAGCAGAATTCCTTGAACAAAGAAAGAGTTCCGAAGCATTTTTAAACTTCAGTGGAATTCTGGGAACAATGGAAGAGTTCTGAAGTATTTTTAAACGTCAGAGGAATTCCGAGAACAATGAAAGAGTTCCGAAGCATTTTTAAACGTCAGCAGAATTCCTTGAACAAAGAAAGAGTTCCGAAGCATTTTTAAACTTCAGTGGAATTCTGGGAACAATGGAAGAGTTCTGAAGCATTTTAAAATGTCAGCAGAATTCCCAGAGCAATGGAAGAGTTCCGAAGCATTTTTAAACTTCAGCGGAATGACGAAAACAATGGAAGAGTTCCGAAGCATTTTTAAACTTCAGCAGAATTCTAAGAATAATGGAAGAGCTCTGAAGCATTTTTAAATGTCATCGTATTTCTGAGAACAATGGAAGAGTTCCAAAGCATTTTTAAACGTCAGCGGAATACCGAGAACAATGGAAGAGTTCCGAAGCATTTTAAAACGTCAGCAGAATTCCCAGAGCAATGGAAGAGTTCCGAAGCATTTTTAAACATCAGGGGAATTCCGAGAACAATGAAAGAGTTCAAAAGCATTTTTAAACATCAGCAGAATTCCTTGAACAATGAAAGAGTTCCGAAGCATTTTTAAGCATCAGTGGAATTCCAGGAACAATGGAAGTGTTCCGAAGCATTTTTAATCTTCAGAAAAATTCCGGAAACAATGCAGGAGTTCCGAAGCATTTTTAAACTTCAGCAGAATTCTATGAACAATAGAAGAGTTTTGAAGCATTTTTAAATGTCATAGTATTTCCGAGAACAATGGAAGAGTTCCAAAGCATTTTTAAATGTCAGCGGAATACCGAGAACAATATAAGAGTTCCGAAGCATTTTTAAACTTCAGCGGATTTCCAAGAACAATGGAAAAGTTCCGAAGCATTTTTAAACGTCAGCGAAATTCCGAGAACAATGGAAGAGTTGAGAAGCATTTTTAAACTTCAGCAGAATTCCGAGAACAATGGAAGAGTTCCGAAACATTTTTAAACATCATCAGAATTCCTTGAAGAATGAAAGAGTTCTGAAGCATTTTTTTACTTCAGTGGAATTCCGGGAACAATGGAAGAGTTCCGAACCATTTTTAAACATAAGCAGAATTCCTTGAACAATGAAAGAGTTCCGAAGCATTTTTAAACATCAGCTTAATTCCGAGAACAATGGAAGAGTACCGAAGCATTTTAAAACGTCAGCAGAATTCCCAGAGCGATGGAAGAGTTCTGAACCATTTTTAAACATCAGCAGAATTCCTTGAACAATGAAAGAGTTCCGAAGCATTTTTAAACATCAGCAGAATTCCTTGAACAATGAAAGAGTTCCGAAGCATTTTTAAACTTCAGCAGAATTCCTTGAACAAAGAAAGAGTTCTGAAGCATTTTTAAACTTCAGCAGAATTCCTTGAACAATGGAAGAGTTACAAAGCATTTTTAAACTTCATTGGAATTCCGGGAACAATGGAAGAGTTCCGAAGCATTTTTAAACTTCAGAAGAATTCCGGGAACAATGGAAGAGTTCCGAAGCATTTTTAAACTTCAGCAGAAATCCGAGAACAATGGAAGAGTTACGAAGCATTTCTAAACTTCAGCAGAAATCCAAGAACAATGGAAGAGTTACGAAGCATTTTAAAATGTCAACAGAATTCCCAGAGCAATGGATGAGTTCCGAAGCATTTTTAAACGTCAGCGGAATACCGAGAACAATGGAAGAGTTCCAAAGCATTTTAAAACGTCAGCAGAATTACCAGAGCAATGGAAGAGTTCCGAAGCATTTTTAAACATCAGGGGAATTCCGAGAACAATGAAAGAGTTCAAAAGCATTTTTAAACATCAGCAGAATTCCTTGAACAATGAAAGAGTTCCGAAGCATTTTTAAGCATCAGTGGAATTCCAGGAACAATGGAAGTGTTCCGAAGCATTTTTAATCTTCAGAAAAATTCCGGAAACAATGCAGGAGTTCCGAAGCATTTTTAAACTTCAGCAGAATTCTAAGAACAATGGAAGAGTTTTGAAGCATTTTTAAATGTCATAGTATTTCCGAGAACAATGGAAGAGTTCCAAAGCATTTTTAAATGTCAGCGGAATACCGAGAACAATATAAGAGTTCCGAAGCATTTTTAAACTTCAGCGGATTTCCAAGAACAATGGAAAAGTTCCGAAGCATTTTTAAACGTCAGCGAAATTCCGAGAACAATGGAAGAGTTGAGAAGCATTTTTAAACTTCAGCAGAATTCCGAGAACAATGGAAGAGTTCCAAAGCATTTTTAAACGTCAGCGGAATTCCGAGAACAATGAAAGAGTTCCGAAGCATTTTTAAACATCATCAGAATTCCTTGAAGAATGAAAGAGTTCTGAAGCATTTTTAAACTTCAGTGGAATTCCGGGAACAATGGAAGAGTTCCGAACCATTTTTAAACATAAGCAGAATTCCTTGAACAATGAAAGAGTTCCGAAGCATTTTTAAACATCAGCTTAATTCCGAGCACAATGGAAGAGTACCAAAGCATTTTAAAACGTCAGCAGAATTCCCAGAGCGATGGAAGAGTTCTGAACCATTTTTAAACATCAGCAGAATTCCTTGAACAATGAAAGAGTTCCGAAGCATTTTTAAACATCAGCAGAATTCCTTGAACAATGAAAGAGTTCCGAAGCATTTTTAAACTTCAGCAGAATTCCTTGAACAAAGAAACAGTTCCGAAGCATTTTTAAACTTCATTGGAATTCCGGGAACAATGGAAGAGTTCCAAACCATTTTTAAACATCAGCAGAATTCCTTGAACAATGAAAGAGTTCCGAAGCATTTTTAAACTTCAGCAGAATTCCTTGAACAAAGAAAGAGTTCCGAAGCTTTTTTAAACTTCAGCAGAATTCCTTGAACAATGGAAGAGTTCCGAAGCATTTTTAAACTTCATTGGAATTCCGGGAACAATGGAAGAGTTCTGAAGCATTTTTAAACTTCAGAAGAATTCCGGGAACAATGGAAGAGTTCCGAAGCATTTTTAAACTTCAGCAGAAATCCGAGAACAATGGAAGAGTTACGAAGCATTTTTAAATTTCAGCAGAAATCCAAGAACAATGGAAGAGTTACGAAGCATTTTAAAATGTCAACAGAATTCCCAGAGCAATGGATGAGTTCCGAAGCATTTTTAAACTTCAGCGGAATTCCGAAAACAATGGAAGAATTCCGAAGCATTTTTAAACTTCAGCAGAAATCCGAGAACAATGGAAGAGTTACGAAGCATTTTAAAATGTCAACAAAATTCCCAGAGCAATGGATGAGTTCCGAAGCATTTTTAAACTTCAGCGGAATTCCGAAAACAATGGAAGAGTTGCGAAGCATTTTTTAGCTTCAGCAGATTTCCGAGAACAATGGAAGAGTTCCGAAGTATTTCTAAACATCAACAGAATTCCGAGAGCAATGGAAGAGTTCCGAAACATTTTTAAACATCAGCGGAATTCCGAGAGCAATGGAAGAGTTCCAAAGCATTTTAAACTTCAGGGGAATTCCTAGAACAATGGAAGAGTTACAAAGCATTTTTAAACTTTAGCGGCCTTCCGAGAACAATGGAAGAGTTCCGAAGCATTTTTAAACGTCAGCAGAATTCATTGAACAATTAAAGAGTTCCGAAGCATTTTTAAGCTTCAGTGGAATTCCGGAAACAATGGAAGTGTTCCGAAGCATTTTTAAACTTCAGAAGTATTCAGTGAACAATGGAAGAGTTCCGAAGCATTTTTAGAATTCAGCAGAATTCTGAGAACAATGGAAGAGTTCCGAAGCATTTTTAAACGTCAGAGGAATTCCGAGAACAATGAAAGAGTTCCAAAGAATTTTTAAACGTCAGCAGAATTACATGAACAATGAAAGAGTTCCGAAGCATTTTTAAACTTCAGTGGAATTCCGGGAACAATGGAAGAGTTCCGAAGCATTTTAAAATGTCAGCAGAATTCCCAGAGCAATGGGAGAAAACAATCGAAGAGTTCCGAAGCATTTTTAAACTTCAGCAGAATTCTAAGAACAATGGAAGAGTTCTGAAGCATTTTTAAACGTCATCGTATTTCCGAGAACAATGGAAGAGTTCCAAAGCATTTTTAAACGTCAGCAGAATACCGAGAACAATGGAAGAGTTCCGAAGCATTTTTAAACGTCAGCAGAATTCCGAGAACAATGGAAGAGTTCCAAAGCATTTTTAAATGTCAGCGGAATTCCGAGAACAATGAAAGAGTTCCGAAGTATTTTTAAACATCAGCAGAATTCCGTGAACAATGAAAGAGTTCCGAAGCATTTTTAAACTTCAGCAGAATTCCTTGAACAATATAAGAGTTCTGAAGCATTTTTTAACTTCAGTGGAATTCCGGGAACAATGGAAGAGTTCCGAACCATTTTTAAACATCAGCAGAATTCCTTGAACAATGAAAGAGTTCCGAAGCATTTTTAAACTTCAGCAGAATTCCTTGAACAAAGAAAGAGTTCCGAAGCTTTTTTAAACTTCAGCAGAATTCCTTGAACAATGAAAGAGTTCCGAAGCATTTCTAAGCTTCAGTGGAATTCCGGGAACAATGGAAGAGTTCCGAAGCATTTTTAAACTTCAGAAAAATTCCAGGAACAATGGAAGAGTTCCGAAGCATTTTTAAACTTCAGCAGAAATCCGAGAACAATGGAAGAGTTACGAAGCATTTCAAAATGTCAACAGAATTCCCAGAGCAATGGATGAGTTCCGAAGCATTTTTAAACTTCAGCGGAATTCCGAAAACAATGGAAGAGTTCAAAAGCATTTTTAAACATCAGCAGAATTCCTTGAACAATGAAAGAGTTCTGAAGCATTTTTAAGCATCAGTGGAATTCCAGGAACAATGGAAGTGTTCCGAAGCATTTTTAATCTTCAGAAAAATTCCGGAAACAATGCAGGAGTTCCGAAGCATTTTTAAACTTCAGCAGAATTCTAAGAACAATGGAAGAGTTTTGAAGCATTTTTAAATGTCATAGTATTTCCGAGAACAATGGAAGAGTTCCAAAGCATTTTTAAATGTCAGCGGAATACCGAGAACAATATAAGAGTTCCGAAGCATTTTTAAACTTCAGCGGATTTCCAAGAACAATGGAAAAGTTCCGAAGCATTTTTAAACGTCAGCGAAATTCCGAGAACAATGGAAGAGTTGAGAAGCATTTTTAAACTTCAGCAGAATTCCGAGAACAATGGAAGAGTTCCAAAGCATTTTTAAACGTCAGCGGAATTCCGAGAACAATGAGAGAGTTCCGAAGCATTTTTAAACATCATCAGAATTCCTTGAAGAATGAAAGAGTTCTGAAGCATTTTTAAACTTCAGTGGAATTCCGGGAACAATGGAAGAGTTCCGAACCATTTTTAAACATAAGCAGAATTCCTTGAACAATGAAAGAGTTCCGAAGCATTTTTAAACATCAGCTTAATTCCGAGAACAATGGAAGAGTACCGAAGCATTTTAAAACGTCAGCAGAATTCCCAGAGCGATGGAAGAGTTCTGAACCATTTTTAAACATCAGCAGAATTCCTTGAACAATGAAAGAGTTCCGAAGCATTTTTAAACATCACCAGAATTCCTTGAACAATGAAAGAGTTCCGAAGCATTTTTAAACTTCAGCAGAATTCCTTGAACAAAGAAAGAGTTCCGAAGCATTTTTAAACTTCAGCAGAATTCCTTGAACAATGGAAGAGTTACGAAGCATTTTAAAACTTCATTGGAATACCGGGAACAATGGAAGAGTTCCGAAGCATTTTTAAACTTCAGAAGAATTCCGGGAACAATGGAAGAGTTCCGAAGCATTTTTAAACTTCAGCAGAAATCCGAGAACAATGGAAGAGTTACGAAGCATTTTTAAACTTCAGCAGAAATCCAAGAACAATGGAAGAGTTACGAAGCATTTTAAAATGTCAACAGAATTCCCAGAGCAATGGATGAGTTCCGAAGCATTTTTAAACTTCAGCGGAATTCCGAAAACAATGGAAGAGTTCCGAAGCATTTTTAAACTTCAGCAGAAATCCGAGAACAATGGAAGAGTTACGAAGCATTTTAAAATGTCAACAGAATTCCCAGAGCAATGGATGAGTTCCGAAGCATTTTTAAACTTCAGCGGAATTCCGAAAACAATGGAAGAGTTGCGAAGCATTTTTTAGCTTCAGCAGATTTCCGAGAACAATGGAAGAGTTCCGAAGTATTTCTAAACATCAACAGAATTCCGAGAGCAATGGAAGAGTTCCGAAACATTTTTAAACGTCAGCGGAATTCCGAGAGCAATGGAAGAGTTCCAAAGCATTTTTAAACTTCAGCGGAATTCCTAGAATGGAAGAGTTCCAAAGCATTTTTAAACGTCAGAGGAATACCGAGAACAATGGAAGAGTTCCGAAGCATTTTTAAATATCAGCTTAATTCCGAGAACAATGAAAGAGTTCCGAAGCATTTTTAAACGTCAGCAGAATTACTTGAACAATGAAAGAGTTCCAAAGCAATTTTAAACTTCAGAGGAATTATGGGAACAATGGAAGAATTCTGATGCATTTTTAAACTTCAGCAGAATTTCGAGAACAATGGAAGAGTACCGAAGCATTTTAAAATGTCAGCAGAATTCCCAGAGCGATGTAAGAGTTCCGAAGCATTTTTAAACATCAGGGGAATTCCGAGAACAATGAAAGAGTTCCAAAGCATTTTTAAACATCAGCAGAATTCTTTGAACAATGAAAGAGTTCCGAAGCATTTTTAAGCTTCAGTGGAATTCCGGGAACAATGGAAGTGTTCCGAAACATTTTTAATCTTCAGAAAAATTCCGGAAACAATGGAAGAGTTCCGAAGCATTTTTAAACTTCAGCAGAATTCCGAGAACAATGGAAGAGTTCCGAAGCATTTTTAAACGTCAGCGGAATTCCGAGAACAATGAAAGAGTTCTGAACCATTTTTAAACATCAGCAGAATTCCTTGAACAATGAAAGAGTTCCGAAACATTTTTAAACTTCAGCAGAATTCCGAGAACAAAGAAAGAGTTGCGAAGCATTTTTAAACTTCAGCAGAATTCTTTGAACAATGTAAGAGTTCCGAAGCATTTTTAAACTTCATTGGAATTCCGGGAACAATGGAAGAGTTCCGAAGCATTTTTAAACTTCAGAAGAATTCTGGGAACAATGGAAGAGTTCCGAAGCATTTTTAAACGTCAACAGAAATCCGAGAACAATGGAAGAGTTCCGAAGCATTTTTAAACTTCAGCAGAATTCTAAGAACAATGGAAGAGTTCTGAAGCATTTTTAAACGTCATCGTATTTCCGAGAACAATGGAAGAGTTCCAAAGCATTTTTAAACGTCAGCAGAATACCGAGAACAATGGAAGAGTTCCGAAGCATTTTTAAACGTCAGCAGAATTCCGAGAACAATGGAAGAGTTCCAAAGCATTTTTAAATGTCAGCGGAATTCCTAGAACAATGAAAGAGTTCCGAAGCATTTTTAAACATCAGCAGAATTCCGTGAACAAAGAAAGAGTTGCGAAGCATTTTTAAACTTCAGCAGAATTCTTTGAACAATGTAAGAGTTCCGAAGCATTTTTAAACTTCATTGGAATTCCGGGAACAATGGAAGAGTTCCGAAGCATTTTTAAACTTCAGAAGAATTCTGGGAACAATGGAAGAGTTCCGAAGCATTTTTAAACGTCAACAGAAATCCGAGAACAATGGAAGAGTTCCGAAGCATTTTTAAACTTCAGCAGAATTCTAAGAACAATGGAAGAGTTCTGAAGCATTTTTAAACGTCATCGTATTTCCGAGAACAATGGAAGAGTTCCAAAGCATTTTTAAACGTCAGCAGAATACCGAGAACAATGGAAGAGTTCCGAAGCATTTTTAAACGTCAGCAGAATTCCGAGAACAATGGAAGAGTTCCAAAGCATTTTTAAATGTCAGCGGAATTCCTAGAACAATGAAAGAGTTCCGAAGCATTTTTAAACATCAGCAGAATTCCGTGAACAATGAAAGAGTTCCGAAGCATTTTTAAACTTCAGCAGAATTCCTTGAACAATATAAGAGTTCTGAAGCATTTTTTATCTTCAGTGGAATTCCGGGAACAATGGAAGAGTTCCGAACCATTTTTAAACATCAGCAGAATTCCTTGAACAATGAAAGAGTTCCGAAGCATCTTTAAACTTCAGCAGAATTCCTTGAACAAAGAAAGAGTTCCGAAGCTTTTTTAAACTTCAGCAGAATTCCTTGAACAATGAAAGAGTTCCGAAGCATTTTTAAACTTCAGTGGAATTCCGGGAACAATGGAAGAGTTCCGAAGCATTTTTAAACTTCAGAAAAATTCCAGGAACAATGGAAGAGTTCCGAAGCATTTTTAAACTTCAGCAGAAATCCGAGAACAATGGAAGAGTTACGAAGCATTTCAAAATGTCAACAGAATTCCCAGAGCAATGGATGAGTTCCGAAGCATTTTTAAACTTCAGCGGAATTCCGAAAACAATGGAAGAGTTCAAAAGCATTTTTAAACATCAGCAGAATTCCTTGAACAATGAAAGAGTTCCGAAGCATTTTTAAGCATCAGTGGAATTCCAGGAACAATGGAAGTGTTCCGAAGCATTTTTAATCTTCAGAAAAATTCCGGAAACAATGCAGGAGTTCCGAAGCATTTTTAAACTTCAGCAGAATTCCTTGAACAATGGAAGAGTTCCGAAGCATTTTTAAACTTCATTGGAATTCCGGGAACAATGGAAGAGTTCTGAAGCATTTTTAAACTTCAGAAGAATTCCGGGAACAATGGAAGAGTTCCGAAGCATTTTTAAACTTCAGCAGAAATCCGAGAACAATGGAAGAGTTACGAAGCATTTTTAAATTTCAGCAGAAATCCAAGAACAATGTAAGAGTTACGAAGCATTTTAAAATGTCAACAGAATTCCCAGAGCAATGGATGAGTTCCGAAGCATTTTTAAACTTCAGCGGAATTCCGAAAACAATGGAAGAATTCCGAAGCATTTTTAAACTTCAGCAGAAATCCGAGAACAATGGAAGAGTTCCGAAGTATTTCTAAACATCAACAGAATTCCGAGAGCAATGGAAGAGTTCCGAAACATTTTTAAACATCAGCGGAATTCCGAGAGCAATGGAAGAGTTCCAAAGCATTTTAAACTTCAGGGGAATTCCTAGAACAATGGAAGAGCTCCAAAGCATTTTTAAACTTTAGCGGCCTTCCGAGAACAATGGAAGAGTTCCGAAGCATTTTTAAACGTCAGCAGAATTCATTGAACAATTAAAGAGTTCCGAAGCATTTTTAAGCTTCAGTGGCATTCCGGAAACAATGGAAGTGTTCCGAAGCATTTTTAAACTTCAGAAGAATTCAGTGAACAATGGAAGAGTTCCGAAGCATTTTTAGAATTCAGCAGAATTCTGAGAACAATGGAAGAGTTCCGAAGCATTTTTAAACGTCAGAGGAATTCCGAGAACAATGAAAGAGTTCCGAAGAATTTTTAAACGTCAGCAGAATTCCATGAACAATGAAAGAGTTCCGAAGCATTTTTAAACTTCAGTGGAATTCCGGGAACAATGGAAGAGTTCCGAAGCATTTTAAAATGTCAGCAGAATTCCCAGAGCAATGGTAGAAAACAATCGAAGAGTTCCGAAGCATTTTTAAACTTCAGCAGAATTCTAAGAACAATGGAAGAGTTCTGAAGCATTTTTAAACGTCATCGTATTTCCGAGAACAATGGAAGAGTTCCAAAGCATTTTTAAACGTCAGCAGAATACCGAGAACAATGGAAGAGTTCCGAAGCATTTTTAAACGTCAGCAGAATTCCGAGAACAATGGAAGAGTTCCAAAGCATTTTTAAATGTCAGCGGAATTCCGAGAACAATGAAAGAGTTCCGAAGTATTTTTAAACATCAGCAGAATTCCGTGAACAATGAAAGAGTTCCGAAGCATTTTTAAACTTCAGCAGAATTCCTTGAACAATATAAGAGTTCTGAAGCATTTTTTAACTTCAGTGGAATTCCGGGAACAATGGAAGAGTTCCGAACCATTTTTAAACATCAGCAGAATTCCTTGAACAATGAAAGAGTTCCGAAGCATTTTTAAACTTCAGCAGAATTCCTTGAACAATGAAAGAGTTCCGAAGCATTTCTAAACTTCAGTGTAATTCCGGGAACAATGGAAGAGTTCCGAAGCATTTTTAAACTTCAGAAAAATTCCAGGAACAATGGAAGAGTTCCGAAGCATTTTTAAACTTCAGCAGAAATCCGAGAACAATGGAAGAGTTACGAAGCATTTCAAAATGTCAACAGAATTCCCAGAGCAATGGATGAGTTCCAAAGCATTTTTAAACTTCAGCGGAATTCCGAAAACAATGGAAGAGTTCAAAAGCATTTTTAAACATCAGCAGAATTCCTTGAACAATGAAAGAGTTCCGAAGCATTTTTAAGCATCAGTGGAATTCCAGGAACAATGGAAGTGTTCCGAAGCATTTTTAATCTTCAGAAAAATTCCGGAAACAATGCAGGAGTTCCGAAGCATTTTTAAACTTCAGCAGAATTCTAAGAACAATGGAAGAGTTTTGAAGCATTTTTAAATGTCATAGTACTTCCGAGAACAATGGAAGAGTTCCAAAGCATTTTTAAATGTCAGCGGAATACCGAGAACAATATAAGAGTTCCGAAGCATTTTTAAACTTCAGCGGATTTCCAAGAACAATGGAAAAGTTCCGAAGCATTTTTAAACGTCAGCGAAATTCCGAGAACAATGGAAGAGTTGAGAAGCATTTTTAAACTTCAGCAGAATTCCGAGAACAATGGAAGAGTTCCAAAGCATTTTTAAACGTCAGCGGAATTCCGAGAACAATGAGAGAGTTCCGAAGCATTTTTAAACATCATCAGAATTCCTTGAAGAATGAAAGAGTTCTGAAGCATTTTTAAACTTCAGTGGAATTCCGGGAACAATGGAAGAGTTCCGAACCATTTTTAAACATAAGCAGAATTCCTTGAACAATGAAAGAGTTCCGAAGCATTTTTAAACATCAGCTTAATTCCGAGAACAATGGAAGAGTACCGAAGCATTTTAAAATGTCAGCAGAATTCCCAGAGCGATGGAAGAGTTCTGAACCATTTTTAAACATCAGCAGAATTCCTTGAACAATGAAAGAGTTCCGAAGCATTTTTAAACATCAGCAGAATTCCTTGAACAATGAAAGAGTTCCGAAGCATTTTTAAACTTCAGCAGAATTCCTTGAACAAAGAAAGAGTTCCGAAGCATTTTTAAACTTCAGCAGAATTCCTTGAACAATGGAAGAGTTACGAAGCATTTTAAAACTTCATTGGAATTCCGGGAACAATGGAAGAGTTCCGAAGCATTTTTAAACTTCAGAAGAATTCCGGGAACAATGGAAGAGTTCCGAAGCATTTTTAAACTTCAGCAGAAATCCGAGAACAATGGAAGAGTCACGAAGCATTTTTAAACTTCAGCAGAAATCCAAGAACAATGGAAGAGTTACAAAGCATTTTAAAATGTCAACAGAATTCCCAGAGCAATGGATGAGTTCCGAAGCATTTTTAAACTTCAGCGGAATTCCGAAAACAATGGAAGAGTTCCGAAGCATTTTTAAACTTCAGCAGAAATCCGAGAACAATGGAAGAGTTACGAAGCATTTTAAAATGTCAACAGAATTCCCAGAGCAATGGATGAGTTCCGAAGCATTTTTAAACTTCAGCGGAATTCCGAAAACAATGGAAGAGTTGCGAAGCATTTTTTAGCTTCAGCAGATTTCCGAGAACAATGGAAGAGTTCCGAAGTATTTCTAAACATCAACAGAATTCCGAGAGCAATGGAAGAGTTCCGAAACATTTTTAAACGTCAGCGGAATTCCGAGAGCAATGGAAGAGTTCCAAAGCATTTTTAAACTTCAGCGGAATTCCTAGAATGGAAGAGTTCCAAAGCATTTTTAAACGTCAGAGGAATACCGAGAACAATGGAAGAGTTCCGAAGCATTTTTAAATATCAGCTTAATTCCGAGAACAATGAAAGAGTTCCGAAGCATTTTTAAACGTCAGCAGAATTACTTGAACAATGAAAGAGTTCCAAAGCAATTTTAAACTTCAGAGGAATTATGGGAACAATGGAAGAATTCTGATGCATTTTTAAACTTCAGCAGAATTTCGAGAACAATGGAAGAGTACCGAAGCATTTTAAAACGTCAGCAGAATTCCCAGAGCGATGTAAGAGTTCCGAAGCATTTTTAAACATCAGGGGAATTCCGAGAACAATGAAAGAGTTCCAAAGCATTTTTAAACATCAGCAGAATTCTTTGAACAATGAAAGAGTTCCGAAGCATTTTTAAGCTTCAGTGGAATTCCGGGAACAATGGAAATGTTCCGAAACATTTTTAATCTTCAGAAAAATTCCGGAAACAATGGAAGAGTTCCGAAGCATTTTTAAACTTCAGCAGAATTCCGAGAACAATGGAAGAGTTCCGAAGCATTTTTAATCGTCAGCGGAATTCCGAGAACAATGAAAGAGTTCTGAACCATTTTTAAACATCAGCAGAATTCCTTGAACAATGAAAGAGTTCCGAAACATTTTTAAACTTCAGCAGAATTCCGAGAACAAAGAAAGAGTTGCGAAGCATTTTTAAACTTCAGCAGAATTCTTTGAACAATGGAAGAGTTCCGAAGCATTTTTAAACTTCATTGGAATTCCGGGAACAATGGAAGAGTTCCGAAGCATTTTTAAACTTCAGAAGAATTCTGGGAACAATGGAAGAGTTCCGAAGCATTTTTAAACGTCAACAGAAATCCGAGAACAATGGAAGAGTTCCGAAGCATTTTTAAACGTCAGAGGAATTCCGAGAACAATGAAAGAGTTCCGAAGCATTTTTAAACGTCAGCAGAATTCCTTGAACAAAGAAAAATTTCCGAAGCATTTTTAAACTTCAGTGGAATTCCGGGAACAATGGAAGAGTTCCGAAGCATTTTAAAATGTCAGCAGAATTCCCAGAGCAATGGAAGAGTTCTGAAGCATTTTTAAATGTCATCGTATTTCTGAGAACAATGGAAGAGTTCCAAAGCATTTTTAAACGTCAGCGGAATACCGAGAACAATGGAAGAGTTCCGAAGCATTTTAAAACGTCAGCAGAATTCCCAGAGCAATGGAAGAGTTCCGAAGCATTTTTAAACATCAGGGGAATTCCGAGAACAATGAAAGAGTTCAAAAGCATTTTTAAACATCAGCAGAATTCCTTGAACAATGAAAGAGTTCCGAAGCATTTTTAAGCATCAGTGGTATTCCAGGAACAATGGAAGTGTTCCGAAGCATTTTTAATCTTCAGAAAAATTCCGGAAACAATGCAGGAGTTCCGAAGCATTTTTAAACTTCAGCAGAATTCTAAGAACAATGGAAGAGTTTTGAAGCATTTTTAAATGTCATAGTATTTCCGAGAACAATGGAAGAGTTCCAAAGCATTTTTAAATGTCAGCGGAATACCGAGAACAATATAAGAGTTCCGAAGCATTTTTAAACTTCAGCGGATTTCCAAGAACAATGGAAAAGTTCCGAAGCATTTTTAAACGTCAGCGAAATTCCGAGAACAATGGAAGAGTTGAGAAGCATTTTTAAACTTCAGCAGAATTCCGAGAACAATGGAAGAGTTCCAAAGCATTTTTAAACGTCAGCGGAATTCCGAGAACAATGAAAGAGTTCCGAAGCATTTTTAAACATCATCAGAATTCCTTGAAGAATGAAAGAGTTCTGAAGCATTTTTAAACTTCAGTGTAATTCCGGGAACAATGGAAGAGTTCCGAACCATTTTTAAACATAAGCAGAATTCCTTGAACAATGAAAGAGTTCCGAAGCATTTTTAAACATCAGCTTAATTCCGAGCACAATGGAAGAGTACCGAAGCATTTTAAAACGTCAGCAGAATTCCCAGAGCGATGGAAGAGTTCTGAACCATTTTTAAACATCAGCAGAATTCCTTGAACAATGAAAGAGTTCCGAAGCATTTTTAAACATCAGCAGAATTCCTTGAACAATGAAAGAGTTCCGAAGCATTTTTAAACTTCAGCAGAATTCCTTGAACAAAGAAAGAGTTCCGAAGCATTTTTAAACTTCATTGGAATTCCGGGAACAATGGAAGAGTTCCGAAGCATTTTTAAACTTCAGAAGAATTCTGGGAACAATGGAAGAGTTCCGAAGCATTTTTAAACTTCAGCAGAAATCCGAGAACAATGGAAGAGTTATGAAGCATTTTAAAATGTCAACAGAATTCCCAGAGCAATGGATGAGTTCCGAAGCATTTTTAAACTTCAGCGGAATTCCTTGAACAATGAAAGCGTTCCGAAGCATTTTTAAACTTCAGCAGAATTCCTTGAACAAAGAAAGAGTTCCGAAGCATTTTTAAACTTCAGCAGAATTCCTTGAACAATGGAAGAGTTCCGAAGCATTTTTAAACTTCATTGGAATTCCGGGAACAATGGAAGAGTTCCGAAGCATTTTTAAACTTCAGAAGAATTCCGGGAACAATGGAAGAGTTCCGAAGCATTTTTAAACTTCAGCAGAAATCCGAGAACAATGGAAGAGTTACGAAGCATTTTTAAATTTCAGCAGAAATCCAAGAACAATGGAAGAGTTACGAAGCATTTTAAAATGTCAACAGAATTCCCAGAGCAATGGATGAGTTCCGAAGCATTTTTAAACTTCAGCGGAATTCCGAAAACAATGGAAGAGTTGCGAAGCATTTTTTAGCTTCAGCAGATTTCCGAGAACAATGGAAGAGTTCCGAAGTATTTTAAACTTCATGGGAATTCCTAGAACAATGGAAGAGTTCCAAAGCATTTTTAAACTTTAGCGGCCTTCCGAGAACAATGGAAGAGTTCCGAAGCATTTTTAAACGTCAGCAGAATTCATTGAACAATTAAAGAGTTCCGAAGCATTTTTAAGCTTCAGTGGAATTCCGGAAACAATGGAAGTGTTCCGAAGCATTTTTAAACTTCAGAAGAATTCAGTGAACAATGGAAGAGTTCCGAAGCATTTTTAGAATTCAGCAGAATTCTGAGAACAATGGAAGAGTTGCGAAGCATTTTTAAACGTCAGAGGAATTCCGAGAACAATGAAAGAGTTCCGAAGAATTTTTAAACGTCAGCAGAATTCCATGAACAATGAAAGAGTTCCGAAGCATTTTTAAATTTCAGTGGAATTCCGGGAACAATGGAAGAGTTCCAAAGCATTTTAAAACTTTAGCGGCCTTCCGAGAACAATGGAAGAGTTCCGAAGCATTTTTAAATGTCAGCAGAATTCCTTGAACAATTAAAGAGTTCCTAAGCATTTTTAAGCGTCAGTGGAATTCCGGAAACAATGGAAGTGTTCCGAAGCATTTTTAAACTTCAGAAGAATTCAGTGAACAATGGAAGAGTTCCAAAGCATTTTTAAACTTCAGCAGAAATCCAAGAACAATGGAAGAGTTCCGAAGCATTTTAAAATGTCAGCAGAATTCCCAGACCAATGGAAGAGTTCCGAAGCATTTTTAAACATCAGCTTAATTCCGAGAACAATGAAAGAGTTCCGAAGCATTTTTAAACTTCAGCAGAATTCCTTGAACAAAGAAAGAGTTCCGAAGCATTTTTAAACTTCAGCAGAATTCCTTGAACAATGGAAGAGTTCCGAAGCATTTTTAAACTTCATTGGAATTCCGGGAACAATGGAAGAGTTCCGAAGCATTTTTAAACTTCAGAAGAATTCCGGGAACAAAGGAAGAGTTCCGAACCATTTTTAAACTTCAGCAGAAATCCGAGAACAATGGAAGAGTTATGAAGCATTTTAAAATATCAACAGAATTCCTAGAGCAATGGATGAGTTCCGAAGCATTTTTAAACTTCAGCGGAATTCCAAAAACAATGGAAGAGTTGCGAAGCATTTTTTATCTTCAGCAGAATTCCGAGAACAATGGAAGAGTTCCGAAGTATTTCTAAACATCACCAGAATTCCGAGAACAATGGAAGAGTTCCGAAACATTTTTAAATGTCAGCGGAATTCCGAGAGCAATGGAAGAGTTCCAAAGCATTTTTAAACTTCAGCGGAATTCCTAGAACAATGGAAGAGTTAAAAGCATTTTTAAACTTTAGCGGCCTTCCGAGAACAATAGAAGAGTTCCGAAGCATTTTTAAATGTCAGCAGAATTCATTGAACAATTAAAGAGTTCCAAAGCATTTTTAAGCTTCAGTGGAATTTCGGAAACAATGGAAGTGTTCCGAAGCATTTTTAAACATCAGAAGAATTCAGTGAACAATGGAAGAGTTCCGATGCATTTTTAGACTTCAGCAGAATTCTGAGAACAATGGAAGAGTTCCGAAGCATTTTTAAACGTCAGAGGAATTCCGAGAACAATGAAAGAGTTCCGAAGCATTTTTAAACGTCAGCAGAATTCCTTGAACAAAGAAAAAGTTCCGAAGCATTTTTAAACTTCAGTGGAATTCCGGGAACAATGGAAGAGTTCCGAAGCATTTTTAAACTTCAGCGGAATGACGAAAACAATGGAAGAGTTCCGAAGCATTTTTAAACTTCAGCAGAATTCTAAGAACAATAGAAGAGTTCCAAAGCATTTTTAAACGTCAGCGGAATACCGAGAACAATGGAAGAGTTCCGAAGCATTTTAAAACGTCAGCAGAATTCCCAGAGCAATGGAAGAGTTCCGAAGCATTTTTAAACATCAGGCGAATTCCGAGAACAATGAAAGAGTTCAAAAGCATTTTTAAACATCAGCAGAATTCTAAGAACAATGGAAGAGTTTTGAAGCATTTTTAAATGTCATAGTATTTCCGAGAACAATGGAAGAGTTCCAAAGCATTTTTAAACTTCAGCGGAATGACGAAAACAATGGAAGAGTTCCGAAGCATTTTTAAACTTCAGCAGAATTCTAAGAACAATGGAAGAGTTCTGAAGCATTTTTAAATGTCATCGTATTTCTGAGAACAATAGAAGAGTTCCAAAGCATTTTTAAACGTCAGCGGAATACCGAGAACAATGGAAGAGTTCCGAAGCATTTTTAAGCATCAGTGGAATTCCAGGAACAATGGAAGTGTTCCGAAGCATTTTTAATCTTCAGAAAAATTCTGGAAACAATGCAGGAGTTCCGAAGCATTTTTAAACTTCAGCAGAATTCTAAGAACAATGGAAGAGTTTTGAAGCATTTTTAAATGTCATAGTATTTCCGAGAACAATGGAAGAGTTCCAAAGCATTTTTAAATGTCAGCGGAATACCGCGAACAATGGAAGAGTTCCGAAGCATTTTTAAACTTCAGCGGATTTCCAAGAACAATGGAAAAGTTCCGAAGCATTTTTAAACGTCAGCGAAATTCCGAGAACAATGGAAGAGTTGAGAAGCATTTTTAAACTTCAGCAGAATTCCGAGAACAATGGAAGAGTTCCAAAGCATTTTTAAACGTCAGCGGAATTCCGAGAACAATGAAAGAGTTCCGAAGCATTTTTAAACATCATCAGAATTCCTTGAAGAATGAAAGAGTTCTGAAGCATTTTTAAACTTCAGTGGAATTCCGGGAACAATGGAAGAGTTCCGAACCATTTTTAAACATAAGCAGAATTCCTTGAACAATGAAAGAGTTCCGAAGCATTTTTAAACATCAGCTTAATTCCGAGAACAATGAAAGAGTTCCGAAGCATTTTTAAACTTCAGCAGAATTCCTTGAACAAAGAAAGAGTTTCGAAGCATTTTTAAACTTCATTGGAATTCCGGGAACAATGGAAGAGTTCCGAAGCATTTTTAAACTTCAGAAGAATTCCGGGAACAAAGGAAGAGTTCCGAAGCATTTTTAAACTTCATCAGAAATCCGAGAACAATGGAAGAGTTATGAAGCATTTTAAAATATCAACAGAATTCCTAGAGCAATGGTTGAGTTCCGAAGCATTTTTAAACTTCAGCGGAATTCCAAAAACAATGGAAGAGTTGCGAAGCATTTTTTATCTTCAGCAGAATTCCGAGAACAATGGAAGAGTTCCGAAGTATTTCTAAACATCACCAGAATTCCGAGAACAATGGAAGAGTTCCGAAACATTTTTAAATGTCAGCGGAATTCCGAGAGCAATGGAAGAGTTCCAAAGCATTTTTAAACTTCAGCGGAATTCCTAGAACAATGGAAGAGTTCCAAAGCATTTTTAAACTTTAGCGGCCTTCCGAGAACAATAGAAGAGTTCCAAAGCATTTTTAAACGTCAGCAGAATTCATTGAACAATTAAAGAGTTCCGAAGCATTTTTAAGCTTCAGTGGAATTCCGGAAACAATGGAAGTGTTCCGAAGCATTTTTAAACTTCAGCAGAATTCAGTGAACAATGGAAGAGTTCCGAAGCATTTTTAGACTTCAGCAGAATTCTGAGAACAATGGAAGAGTTCCGAAGCATTTTTAAACGTCAGAGGAATTCCGAGAACAATGAAAGAGTTCCGAAGCATTTTTAAACGTCAGCAGAATTCCTTGAACAAAGAAAGAGTTCCGAAGCATTTTTAAACTTCAGTGGAATTCCGGGAACAATGGAAGAGTTCCGAAGCATTTTAAAATGTCAGCAGAATTCCCAGAGCAATGGAAGAGTTCCGAAGCTTTTTTAAACTTCAGCGGAATGACGAAAACAATGGAAGAGTTCCGAAGCATTTTTAAACTTCAGCAGAATTCTAAGAACAATGGAAGAGTTCTGAAGCATTTTTAAATGTCATCGTATTTCTGAGAACAATGGAAGAGTTCCAAAGCATTTTTAAACGTCAGCGGAATACCGAGAAAAATGGAAGAGTTCCGAAGCATTTTAAAACGTCAGCAGAATTCCCAGAGCAATGGAAGAGTTCCGAAGCATTTTTAAACATCAGGGGAATTCCGAGAACAATGAAAGAGTTCAAAAGCATTTTTAAACATCAGCAGAATTCCTTGAACAATGAAAGAGTTCCGAAGCATTTTTAAGCATCAGTGGAATTCCAGGAACAATGGAAGTGTTCCGAAGCATTTTTAATCTTCAGAAAAATTCCGGAAACAATGCAGGAGTTCCGAAGCATTTTTAAACTTCAGCAGAATTCTAAGAACAATGGAAGAGTTTTGAAGCATTTTTAAATGTCATAGTATTTCCGAGAACAATGGAAGAGTTCCAATGCATTTTTAAATGTCAGCGGAATACCGCGAACAATGGAAGAGTTCCGAAGCATTTTTAAACTTCAGCGGATTTCCAAGAACAATGGAAAAGTTCCGAAGCATTTTTAAACGTCAGCGAAATTCCGAGAACAATGGAAGAGTTGAGAAGCATTTTTAAACTTCAGCAGAATTCCGAGAACAATGGAAGAGTTCCAAAGCATTTTTAAACGTCAGCGGAATTCCGAGAACAATGAAAGAGTTCCGAAGCATTTTTAAACATCATCAGAATTCCTTGAAGAATGAAAGAGTTCTGAAGCATTTTTAAACTTCAGTGGAATTCCGGGAACAATGGAAGAGTTCCGAACCATTTTTAAACATAAGCAGAATTCCTTGAACAATGAAAGAGTTCCGAAGCATTTTTAAACATCAGCTTAATTCCGAGAACAATGAAAGAATTCCGAAGCATTTTTAAACTTCAGCAGAATTCCTTGAACAAAGAAAGAGTTCCGAAGCATTTTTAAACTTCATTGGAATTCCGGGAACAATGGAAGAGTTCCGAAGCATTTTTAAACTTCAGAAGAATTCCGGGAACAAAGGAAGAGTTCCGAAGCATTTTTAAACTTCATCAGAAATCCGAGAACAATGGAAGAGTTATGAAGCATTTTAAAATATCAACAGAATTCCTAGAGCAATGGTTGAGTTCCGAAGCATTTTTAAACTTCAGCGGAATTCCAAAAACAATGGAAGAGTTGCGAAGCATTTTTTATCTTCAGCAGAATTCCGAGAACAATGGAAGAGTTCCGAAGTATTTCTAAACATCACCAGAATTCCGAGAACAATGGAAGAGTTCCGAAACATTTTTAAATGTCAGCGGAATTCCGAGAGCAATGGAAGAGTTCCAAAGCATTTTTAAACTTCAGCGGAATTCCTAGAACAATGGAAGAGTTCCAAAGCATTTTTAAACTTTAGCGGCCTTCCGAGAACAATAGAAGAGTTCCAAAGCATTTTTAAACGTCAGCAGAATTCATTGAACAATTAAAGAGTTCCGAAGCATTTTTAAGCTTCAGTGGAATTCCGGAAACAATGGAAGTGTTCCGAAGCATTTTTAAACATCAGCTTAATTCCGAGAACAATGGAAGAGTACCGAAGCATTTTAAAACGTCAGCAGAATTCCCAGAGCGATGGAAGAGTTCTGAACCATTTTTAAACATCAGCAGAATTCCTTGAACAATGAAAGAGTTCCGAAGCATTTTTAAACATCAGCAGAATTCCTTGAACAATGAAAGAGTTCCGAAGCATTTTTAAACTTCAGCTGAATTCCTTGAACAAAGAAAGAGTTCCGAAGCATTTTTAAACTTCAGCAGAATTCCTTGAACAATGGAAGAGTTCCGAAGCATTTTTAAACTTCATTGGAATTCCGGGAACAATGGAAGAGTTCCGAAGCATTTTTAAACTTCAGAAGAATTCCGGGAACAATGGAAGAGTTCCGAAGCATTTTTAAACTTCAGCAGAAATCCGAGAACAATGGAAGAGTTACGAAGCATTTTTAAACTTCAGCAGAAATCCAAGAACAATGGAAGAGTTACGAAGCATTTTAAAATGTCAACAGAATTCCCAGAGCAATGGATGAGTTCCGAAGCATTTTTAAACTTCAGCGTAATTCCGAAAACAATGGAAGAGTTGCGAAGCATTTTTTAGCTTTAGCAGATTTCCGAGAACAATGGAAGAGTTCCGAAGTATTTCTAAACATCAACAGAATTCCGCGAGCAATGGAAGAGTTCCGAAACATTTTTAAACGTCAGCAGAATTCCGAGAGCAATGGAAGAGTTCCAAAGCATTTTTAAACTTCAGCGGAATTCCTAGAATGGAAGAGTTCCAAAGCATTTTTAAACGTCAGAGGAATTCCGAGAACAATGGAAGAGTTCCGAAGCATTTTTAAATATCAGCTTAATTCCGAGAACAATGAAAGAGTTCCGAAGCATTTTTAAACGTCAGCAGAATTACTTGAACAGTGAAAGAGTTCCGAAGCATTTTTAAGCTTCAGTGGAATTCCGGGAACAATGGAAGTGTTCCGAAACATTTTTAATCTTCAGAAAAATTCTGGAAACAATGGAAGAGTTCCGAAGCATTTTTAAACTTCAGCAGAATTCCGAGAACAATGGAAGAGTTCCGAAGCATTTTTAAACGTCAGCGGAATTCCGAGAACAATGAAAGAGTTCCGAACCATTTTTAAACATCAGCAGAATTCCTTGAACAATGAAAGAGTTCCGAAGCATTTTTAAACTTCAGCAGAATTCCGAGAACAAAGAAAGAGTTGCGAAGCATTTTTAAACTTCAGCAGAATTCCTTGAACAATGGAAGAGTTCCGAAGCATTTTTAAACTTCATTGGAATTCCGGGAACAATGGAAGAGTTCCGAAGCATTTTTAAACTTCAGAAGAATTCTGGGAACAATGGAAGAGTTCCGAAGCATTTTTAAACTTCAGCAGAAATCCGAGAACAATGGAAGAGTTACGAAGCATTTTTAAATTTCAGCAGAAATCCAAGAACAATGGAAGAGTTACGAAGCATTTTAAAATGTCAACAGAATTCCCAGAGCAATGGATGAGTTCCGAAGCATTTTTAAACTTCAGCGGAATTCCGAAAACAATGGAAGAATTCCGAAGCATTTTTAAACTTCAGCAGAAATCCGAGAACAATGGAAGAGTTACGAAGCATTTTAAAATGTCAACAGAATTCCCAGAGCAATGGATGAGTTCCGAAGCATTTTTAAACTTCAGCGGAATTCCGAAAACAAAGGAAGAGTTGCGAAGCATTTTTTAGCTTCAGCAGATTTCCGAGAACAATGGAAGAGTTCAGAAGTATTTCTAAACATCAACAGAATTCCGAGAGCAATGGAAGAGTTCCGAAACATTTTTAAACGTCAGCGGAATTCCGAGAGCAATGGAAGAGTTCCAAAGCATTTTAAACTTCAGGGGAATTCCTAGAACAATGGAAGAGTTCCAAAGCATTTTTAAACTTTAGCGGCCTTCCGAGAACAATGGAAGAGTTCCGAAGCATTTTTAAACGTCAGCAGAATTCATTGAACAATTAAAGAGTTCCGAAGCATTTTTAAGCTTCAGTGGAATTCCAGAAACAATGGAAGTGTTCCGAAGCATTTTTAAATTTCAGAAGAATTCAGTGAACAATGGAAAAGTTCAGAAGCATTTTTAGAATTCAGCAGAATTCTGAGAACAATGGAAGAGTTCCGAAGCATTTTTAAACGTCAGCAGAATTCCTTGAACAAAGAAAGAGTTCCGAAGCATTTTTAAACTTCAGTGGAATTCCGGGAACAATGGAAGAGTTCCGAAGCATTTTAAAATGTCAGCAGAATTCCCAGAGCAATGGAAGAGTTCCGAAGCTTTTTTAAACTTCAGCGGAATGACGAAAACAATGGAAGAGTTCCGAAGCATTTTTAAACTTCAGCAGAATTCTAAGAACAATGGAAGAGTTCTGAAGCATTTTTAAGCATCAGTGGAATTCCAGGAACAATGGAAGTGTTCCGAAGCATTTTTAATCTTCAGAAATATTCCGGAAACAATGCAGGAGTTCCGAAGCATTTTTAAACTTCAGCAGAATTCTAAGAACAATGGAAGAGTTTTGAAGCATTTTTAAATGTCATAGTATTTCCGAGAACAATGGAAGAGTTCCAAAGCATTTTTAAATGTCAGCGGAATACCGCGAACAATGGAAGAGTTCCGAAGCATTTTTAAACTTCAGCGGATTTCCAAGAACAATGGAAAAGTTCCGAAGCATTTTTAAACGTCAGCGAAATTCCGAGAACAATGGAAGAGTTGAGAAGCATTTTTAAACTTCAGCAGAATTCCGAGAACAATGGAAGAGTTCCAAAGCATTTTTAAACGTCAGCGGAATTCCGAGAACAATGAAAGAGTTCCGAAGCATTTTTAAACATCATCAGAATTCCTTGAAGGATGAAAGAGTTCTGAAGCATTTTTAAACTTCAGTGGAATTCCGGGAACAATGGAAGAGTTCCGAACCATTTTTAAACATAAGCAGAATTCCTTGAACAATGAAAGAGTTCCGAAGCATTTTTAAACATCAGCTTAATTCCGAGAACAATGGAAGAGTACCGAAGCATTTTAAAACGTCAGCAGAATTCCCAGAGCGATGGAAGAGTTCTGAACCATTTTTAAACATCAGCAGAATTCCTTGAACAATGAAAGAGTTCCGAAGCATTTTTAAACTTCAGCTGAATTCCTTGAACAAAGAAAGAGTTCCGAAGCATTTTTAAACTTCAGCAGAATTCCTTGAACAATGGAAGAGTTCCGAAGCATTTTTAAACTTCATTGGAATTCCGGGAACAATGGAAGAGTTCCGAAGCATTTTTAAACTTCAGAAGAATTCCGGGAACAATGGAAGAGTTCCGAAGCATTTTTAAACTTCAGCAGAAATCCGAGAACAATGGAAGAGTTACGAAGCATTTTTAAACTTCAGCAGAAATCCAAGAACAATGGAAGAGTTACGAAGCATTTTAAAATGTCAACAGAATTCCCAGAGCAATGGATGAGTTCCGAAGCATTTTTAAACTTCAGCGGAATTCCGAAAACAATGGAAGAGTTGCGAAGCATTTTTTAGCTTTAGCAGATTTCCGAGAACAATGGAAGAGTTCCGAAGTATTTCTAAACATCAACAGAATTCCGCGAGCAATGGAAGAGTTCCGAAACATTTTTAAACGTCAGCAGAATTCCGAGAGCAATGGAAGAGTTCCAAAGCATTTTTAAACTTCAGCGGAATTCCTAGAATGGAAGAGTTCCAAAGCATTTTTAAACGTCAGAGGAATTCCGAGAACAATGGAAGAGTTCCGAAGCATTTTTAAATATCAGCTTAATTCCGAGAACAATGAAAGAGTTCCGAAGCATTTTTAAACGTCAGCAGAATTACTTGAACAGTGTAAGAGTTCCGAAGCATTTTTAAGCTTCAGTGGAATTCCGGGAACAATGGAAGTGTTCCGAAACATTTTTAATCTTCAGAAAAATTCCGGAAACAATGGAAGAGTTCCGAAGCATTTTTAAACTTCAGCAGAATTCCGAGAACAATGGAAGAGTTCCGAAGCATTTTTAAACGTCAGCGGAATTCCGAGAACAATGAAAGAGTTCCGAACCATTTTTAAACATCAGCAGAATTCCTTGAACAATGAAAGAGTTCCGAAGCATTTTTAAACTTCAGCAGAATTCCGAGAACAAAGAAAGAGTTGCGAAGCATTTTTAAACTTCAGCAGAATTCCTTGAACAATGGAAGAGTTCCGAAGCATTTTTAAACTTCATTGGAATTCCGGGAACAATGGAAGAGTTCCGAAGCATTTTTAAACTTCAGAAGAATTCTGGGAACAATGGAAGAGTTCCGAAGCATTTTTAAACTTCAGCAGAAATCCGAGAACAATGGAAGAGTTACAAAGCATTTTTAAATTTCAGCAGAAATCCAAGAACAATGGAAGAGTTACGAAGCATTTTAAAATGTCAACAGAATTCCCAGAGCAATGGATGAGTTCCGAAGCATTTTTAAACTTCAGCGGAATTCCGAAAACAATGGAAGAATTCCGAAGCATTTTTAAACTTCAGCAGAAATCCGAGAACAATGGAAGAGTTACGAAGCATTTTAAAATGTCAACAGAATTCCCAGAGCAATGGATGAGTTCCGAAGCATTTTTAAACTTCAGCGGAATTCCGAAAACAAAGGAAGAGTTGCGAAGCATTTTTTAGCTTCAGCAGATTTCCGAGAACAATGGAAGAGTTCCGAAGTATTTCTAAACATCAACAGAATTCCGAGAGCAATGGAAGAGTTCCGAAACATTTTTAAACGTCAGCGGAATTCCGAGAGCAATGGAAGAGTTCCAAAGCATTTTAAACTTCAGGGGAATTCCTAGAACAATGGAAGAGTTCCAAAGCATTTTTAAACTTTAGCGGCCTTCCGAGAACAATGGAAGAGTTCCGAAGCATTTTTAAACGTCAGCAGAATTCATTGAACAATTAAAGAGTTCCGAAGCATTTTTAAGCTTCAGTGGAATTCCAGAACCAATGGAAGTGTTCCGAAGCATTTTTAAATTTCAGAAGAATTCAGTGAACAATGGAAAAGTTCAGAAGCATTTTTAGAATTCAGCAGAATTCTGAGAACAATGGAAGAGTTCCGAAGCATTTTTAAACGTCAGCAGAATTCCTTGAACAAAGAAAGAGTTCCGAAGCATTTTTAAACTTCAGTGGAATTCCGGGAACAATGGAAGAGTTCCGAAGCATTTTAAAATGTCAGCAGAATTCCCAGAGCAATGGAAGAGTTCCGAAGCTTTTTTAAACTTCAGCGGAATGACGAAAACAATGGAAGAGTTCCGAAGCATTTTTAAACTTCAGCAGAATTCTAAGAACAATGGAAGAGTTCTGAAGCATTTTTAAATGTCATCGTATTTCTGAGAACAATGGAAGAGTTCCAAAGCATTTTTAAACGTCAGCGGAATACCGAGAACAATGGAAGAGTTCCGAAGCATTTTAAAACGTCAGCAGAATTCCCAGAGCAATGGAAGAGTTCCGAAGCATTTTTAAACATCAGGGGAATTCCGAGAACAATGAAAGAGTTCAAAAGCATTTTTAAACATCAGCAGAATTCCTTGAACAATGAAAGAGTTCCGAAGCATTTTTAAGCATCAGTGGAATTCCAGGAACAATGGAAGTGTTCCGAAGCATTTTTAATCTTCAGAAATATTCCGGAAACAATGCAGGAGTTCCGAAGCATTTTTAAACTTCAGCAGAATTCTAAGAACAATGGAAGAGTTTTGAAGCATTTTTAAATGTCATAGTATTTCCGAGAACAATGGAAGAGTTCCAAAGCATTTTTAAATGTCAGCGGAATACCGCGAACAATGGAAGAGTTCCGAAGCATTTTTAAACTTCAGCGGATTTCCAAGAACAATGGAAAAGTTCCGAAGCATTTTTAAACGTCAGCGAAATTCCGAGAACAATGGAAGAGTTGAGAAGCATTTTTAAACTTCAGCAGAATTCCGAGAACAATGGAAGAGTTCCAAAGCATTTTTAAACGTCAGCGGAATTCCGAGAACAATGAAAGAGTTCCGAAGCATTTTTAAACATCATCAGAATTCCTTGAAGGATGAAAGAGTTCTGAAGCATTTTTAAACTTCAGTGGAATTCCGGGAACAATGGAAGAGTTCCGAACCATTTTTAAACATAAGCAGAATTCCTTGAACAATGAAAGAGTTCCGAAGCATTTTTAAACATCAGCTTAATTCCGAGAACAATGGAAGAGTACCGAAGCATTTTAAAACGTCAGCAGAATTCCCAGAGCGATGGAAGAGTTCTGAACCATTTTTAAACATCAGCAGAATTCCTTGAACAATGAAAGAGTTCCGAAGCATTTTTAAACTTCAGCTGAATTCCTTGAACAAAGAAAGAGTTCCGAAGCATTTTTAAACTTCAGCAGAATTCCTTGAACAATGGAAGAGTTCCGAAGCATTTTTAAACTTCATTGGAATTCCGGGAACAATGGAAGAGTTCCGAAGCATTTTTAAACTTCAGAAGAATTCCGGGAACAATGGAAGAGTTCCGAAGCATTTTTAAACTTCAGCAGAAATCCGAGAACAATGGAAGAGTTACGAAGCATTTTTAAACTTCAGCAGAAATCCAAGAACAATGGAAGAGTTACGAAGCATTTTAAAATGTCAACAGAATTCCCAGAGCAATGGATGAGTTCCGAAGCATTTTTAAACTTCAGCGGAATTCCGAAAACAATGGAAGAGTTGCGAAGCATTTTTTAGCTTTAGCAGATTTCCGAGAACAATGGAAGAGTTCCGAAGTATTTCTAAACATCAACAGAATTCCGCGAGCAATGGAAGAGTTCCGAAACATTTTTAAACGTCAGCAGAATTCCGAGAGCAATGGAAGAGTTCCAAAGCATTTTTAAACTTCAGCGGAATTCCTAGAATGGAAGAGTTCCAAAGCATTTTTAAACGTCAGAGGAATTCCGAGAACAATGGAAGAGTTCCGAAGCATTTTTAAATATCAGCTTAATTCCGAGAACAATGAAAGAGTTCCGAAGCATTTTTAAACGTCAGCAGAATTACTTGAACAGTGTAAGAGTTCCGAAGCATTTTTAAGCTTCAGTGGAATTCCGGGAACAATGGAAGTGTTCCGAAACATTTTTAATCTTCAGAAAAATTCCGGAAACAATGGAAGAGTTCCGAAGCATTTTTAAACTTCAGCAGAATTCCGAGAACAATGGAAGAGTTCCGAAGCATTTTTAAACGTCAGCGGAATTCCGAGAACAATGAAAGAGTTCCGAACCATTTTTAAACATCAGCAGAATTCCTTGAACAATGAAAGAGTTCCGAAGCATTTTTAAACTTCAGCAGAATTCCGAGAACAAAGAAAGAGTTGCGAAGCATTTTTAAACTTCAGCAGAATTCCTTGAACAATGGAAGAGTTCCGAAGCATTTTTAAACTTCATTGGAATTCCGGGAACAATGGAAGAGTTCCGAAGCATTTTTAAACTTCAGAAGAATTCTGGGAACAATGGAAGAGTTCCGAAGCATTTTTAAACTTCAGCAGAAATCCGAGAACAATGGAAGAGTTACGAAGCATTTTTAAATTTCAGCAGAAATCCAAGAACAATGGAAGAGTTACGAAGCATTTTAAAATGTCAACAGAATTCCCAGAGCAATGGATGAGTTCCGAAGCATTTTTAAACTTCAGCGGAATTCCGAAAACAATGGAAGAATTCCGAAGCATTTTTAAACTTCAGCAGAAATCCGAGAACAATGGAAGAGTTACGAAGCATTTTAAAATGTCAACAGAATTCCCAGAGCAATGGATGAGTTCCGAAGCATTTTTAAACTTCAGCGGAATTCCGAAAACAAAGGAAGAGTTGCGAAGCATTTCTTAGCTTCAGCAGATTTCCGAGAACAATGGAAGAGTTCCGAAGTATTTCTAAACATCAACAGAATTCCGAGAGCAATGGAAGAGTTCCGAAACATTTTTAAACGTCAGCGGAATTCCGAGAGCAATGGAAGAGTTCCTAAGCATTTTAAACTTCAGGGGAATTCCTAGAACAATGGAAGAGTTCCAAAGCATTTTAAAACTTTAGCGGCCTTCCGAGAACAATGGAAGACTTCCGAAGCATTTTTAAACGTCAGCAGAATTCATTGAACAATTAAAGAGTTCCGAAGCATTTTTAAGCTTCAGTGGAATTCCAGAAACAATGGAAGTGTTCCGAAGCATTTTTAAACTTCAGAAGAATTCAGTGAACAATGGAAAAGTTCAGAAGCATTTTTAGAATTCAGCAGAATTCTGAGAACATTGGAAGAGTTCCGAAGCATTTTTAAACGTCAGAGGAATTCCGAGAACAATGAAAGAGTTCCGAAGAATTTTTAAACGTCAGCAGAATTCCATGAACAATGAAAGAGTTCCGAAGCATTTTTAAACTTCAGTGGAATTCCGGGAACAATGGAAGAGTTCCGAAGCATTTTAAAATGTCAGCAGAATTCCCAGAGCAATGGTAGAAAACAATGGAAGAGTTCCGAAGCATTTTTAAACTTCAGCAGAATTCTAAGAACAATGGAAGAGTTCTGAAGCATTTTTAAACGTCATCGTATTTCCGAGAACAATGGAAGAGTTCCAAAGCATTTTTAAACGTCAGCAGAATACCGATAACAATGGAAGAGTTCCGAAGCATTTTTAAACGTCAGCGGAATTCCGAGAACAATGGAAGAGTTCCGAAGCATTTTTAAACATCAGCAGAATTCCGAGAACAATGGAAGAGTTCCAAAGCATTTTTAAACGTCAGCGGAATTCCGAGAACAATGAAAGAGTTCCGAAGCATTTTTAAACATCAGCAGAATTCCTTGAACAATGAAAGAGTTCCGAAGCATTTTTAAACTTCAGCAGAATTCCTTGAACAATTAAAGAGTTCTGAAGCATTTTTTAACTTCAGTGGAATTCCGGGAACAATGGAAGAGTTCCGAACCATTTTTAAACATCAGCAGAATTCCTTGAACAATGAAAGAGTTCCGAAGCATTTTTAAACTTCAGCAGAATTCCTTGAACAAAGAAAGAGTTCCGAAGCTTTTTTAAACTTCAGCAGAATTCCTTGAACAATGAAAGAGTTCCGAAGCATTTTTAAACTTCAGTGGAATTCCGGGAACAATGGAAGAGTTCCGAAGCATTTTTAAACTTCAGAAAAATTCCGGGAACAATGGAAGAGTTCCGAAGCATTTTTAAACTTCAGCAGAAATCCGAGAACAATGGAAGAGTTACGAAGCATTTTAAAATGTCAACAGAATTCCCAGAGCAATGGATGAGTTCCGAAGCATTTTTAAACTTCAGCGGAATTCCGAAAACAATGGAAGAGTTCCGAAGCATTTTTAAACTTCAGCAGAAATCCGAGAACAATGGAAGAGTTACAAAGCATTTTAAAATGTCAACAGATTTCCCAGAGCAATGGATGAGTTCCGAAGCATTTTTAAACTTCAGCAGTATTCCGAAAACAATGGAAGAGTTGCGAAGCATTTTTTAGCTTCAGCAGATTTCCGAGAACAATGGAGGAGTTCCAAAGTATTTCTAAACATCAACAGAATTCCGAGAACAATGGAAGAGTTCCGAAACATTTTTAAACGTCAGCGGAATTCCGAGAGCAATGGAAGAGTTCCAAAGCATTTTTAAACTTCAGCGGAATTCCTAGAACAATGGAAGAGTTCCAAAGCATTTTAAAACTTTAGCGGCCTTCCGAGAACAATGGAAGAGTTCCGAAGCATTTTTAAACGTCAGCAGAATTCCTTGAACAATTAAAGAGTTCCTAAGCATTTTTAAGCTTCAGTGGAATTCCGGAAACAATGGAAGTGTTTCGAAGCATTTTTAAACTTCAGAAGAATTCAGTGAACAATGGAAGAGTTCCAAAGCATTTTTAAACTTCAGCAGAAATCCAAGAACAATGGAAGAGTTCCGAAGCATTTTAAAATGTCAGCAGAATCCCCAGAGCAATGGAAGAGTTCCAAAGCATTTTTAAACATCAGCTTAATTCCGAGAACAATGAAAGAGTTCCGAAGCATTTTTAAACTTCAGCAGAATTCCTTGAACAAAGAAAGAGTTCCGAAGCATTTTTAAACTTCAGCAGAATTCCTTGAACAATGGAAGAGTTCCGAAGCATTTTTAAACTTCATTGGAATTCCGGGAACAATGGAAGAGTTCCGAAGCATTTTTAAACTTCAGAAGAATTCCGGGAACAAAGGAAGAGTTCCGAAGCATTTTTAAACTTCAGCAGAAATCCGAGAACAATGGAAGAGTTACGAAGCATTTTAAAATATCAACAGAATTCCTAGAGCAATGGATGAGTTCCGAAGCATTTTTAAACTTCAGCGGAATTCCGAGAACAAAGAAAGAGTTGCGAAGCATTTTTAAACTTCAGCAGAATTCCTTGAACAATGGAAGAGTTCCGAAGCATTTTTAAACTTCATTGGAATTCCGGGAACAATGGAAGAGTTCCGAAGCATTTTTAAACTTCAGAAGAATTCTGGGAACAATCGAAGAGTTCCGAAGCATTTTTAAACTTCAGCAGAAATCCGAGAACAATGGAAGAGTTAGGAAGCATTTTAAAATGTCAACAGAATTGCCAGAGCAATGGATGAGTTCCGAAGCATTTTTAAACTTCAGCAGAAATCTGAGAACAATGGAAGAGTTACGAAGCATTTTAAAATGTCAACAGAATTCCCAGAGCAATGGATGAGTTCCGAAGCATTTTTAAACTTCAGCGGAATTCCTTGAACAATGAAAGCGTTCCGAAGCATTTTTAAACTTCAGCAGAATTCCTTGAACAAAGAAAGAGTTCCGAAGCATTTTTAAACTTCAGCAGAATTCCTTGAACAATGGAAGAGTTCCGAAGCATTTTTAAACTTCATTGGAATTCCGGGAACAATGGAAGAGTTCCGAAGCATTTTTAAACTTCAGAAGAATTCCGGGAACAATGGAAGAGTTCCGAAGCATTTTTAAACTTCAGCAGAAATCCGAGAACAATGGAAGAGTTACGAAGCATTTTTAAATTTCAGCAGAAATCCAAGAACAATGGAAGAGTTACGAAGCATTTTAAAATGTCAACAGAATTCCCAGAGCAATGGATGAGTTCCGAAGCATTTTTAAACTTCAGCAGAAATCCGAGAACAATGGAAGAGTTACGAAGCATTTTTAAATTTCAGCAGAAATCCAAGAACAATGGAAGAGTTACGAAGCATTTTAAAATGTCAACAGAATTCCCAGAGCAATGGATGAGTTCCGAAGCATTTTTAAACTTCAGCGGAATTCCGAAAACAATGGAAGAATTCCGAAGCATTTTTAAACTTCAGCAGAAATCCGAGAACAATGGAAGAGTTACGAAGCATTTTAAAATGTCGACAGAATTCCCAGAGCAATGGATGAGTTCCGAAGCATTTTTAAACTTCAGCGGAATTCCGAAAACAAAGGAAGAGTTGCGAAGCATTTTTTAGCTTCAGCAGATTTCCGAGAACAATGGAAGAGTTCCGAAGTATTTCTAAACATCAACAGAATTCCGAGAGCAATGGAAGAGTTCCGAAACATTTTTAAACGTCAGCGGAATTCCGAGAGCAATGGAAGAGTTCCAAAGCATTTTAAACTTCAGGGGAATTCCTAGAACAATGGAAGAGTTCCAAAGCATTTTTAAACTTTATCGGCCTTCCGAGAACAATGGAAGAGTTCCGAAGCATTTTTAAACGTCAGCAGAATTCATTGAACAATTAAAGAGTTCCGAATCATTTTTAAGCTTCAGTGGAATTCCGGAAACAATGGAAGTGTTCCGAAGCATTTTTAAACTTCAGAAGAATTCAGTGAACAATGGAAAAGTTCCGAAGCATTTTTAGAATTCAGCAGAATTCTGAGAACAATGGAAGAGTTCCGAAACATTTTAAAATGTCAGCAGAATTCCCAGAGCAATGGAAGAGTTCCGAAGCATTTTTAAACATCAGCTTAATTCCGAGAACAATGAAAGAGTTCCGAAGCATTTTTAAACTTCAGCAGAATTCCTTGAACAATGGAAGAGTTCCGAAGCATTTTTAAACTTCAGCAGAATTCCTTGAACAAAGAAAGAGTTCCGAAGCATTTTTAAACTTCAGCAGAATTCCTTGAACAATGGAAGAGTTCCGAAGCATTTTTAAACTTCAGAAGAAATCCGAGAACAATGGAAGAGTTGCGAAGCATTTTAAAATATCAACAGAATTCCTAGAGCAATGGATGAGTTCCGAAGCATTTTTAAACTTCAGCGGAATTCCGAAAACAATGGAAGAGTTGCGAAGCATTTTTTAGCTTCAGCAGAATTCCGAGAACAATGGAAGAGTTCCAAAGCATTTTTAAACTTTAGCGGCCTTTCGAGAACAATAGAAGTTTCGAAGCATTTTTAAACGTCAGCAGAATTCATTGAACAATTAAAGAGTTCCGAAGCATTTTTAAGCTTCAGTGGAATTCCAGAAACAATGGAAGTGTTCCGAAGCATTTTTAAACTTCAG
The DNA here is from genome assembly GCF_046119375.1 of Phyllobates terribilis. Taxonomy (NCBI): domain Eukaryota; kingdom Metazoa; phylum Chordata; class Amphibia; order Anura; family Dendrobatidae; genus Phyllobates; species Phyllobates terribilis. The sequence continues at coordinate 554,793,001 of NW_027362762.1, forward strand.
AAGAATTCAGTGAACAATGGAAAAGTTCAGAAGCATTTTTAGAATTCAGCAGAATTCTGAGAACAATGGAAGAGTTTCGAAGCATTTTTAAACGTCAGCAGAATTCCTTGAACAAAGAAAGAGTTCCGAAGCATTTTTAAACTTCAGTGGAATTCCGGGAACAATGGAAGAGTTCCGAAGCATTTTAAAATGTCAGCAGAATTCCCAGAGCAATGGAAGAGTTCCGAAGCTTTTTTAAACTTCAGCGGAATGACGAAAACAATGGAAGAGTTCCGAAGCATTTTTAAACTTCAGCAGAATTCTAAGAACAATGGAAGAGTTCTGAAGCATTTTTAAATGTCATCGTATTTCTGAGAACAATGGAAGAGTTCCAAAGCATTTTTAAACGTCAGCGGAATACCGAGAACAATGGAAGAGTTCCGAAGCATTTTAAAACGTCAGCAGAATTCCCAGAGCAATGGAAGAGTTCCGAAGCATTTTTAAACATCAGGGGAATTCCGAGAACAATGAAAGAGTTCAAAAGCATTTTTAAACATCAGCAGAATTCCTTGAACAATGAAAGAGTTCCGAAGCATTTTTAAGCATCAGTGGAATTCCAGGAACAATGGAAGTGTTCCGAAGCATTTTTAATCTTCAGAAATATTCCGGAAACAATGCAGGAGTTCCGAAGCATTTTTAAACTTCAGCAGAATTCTAAGAACAATGGAAGAGTTTTGAAGCATTTTTAAATGTCATAGTATTTCCGAGAACAATGGAAGAGTTCCAAAGCATTTTTAAATGTCAGCGGAATACCGCGAACAATGGAAGAGTTCCGAAGCATTTTTAAACTTCAGCGGATTTCCAAGAACAATGGAAAAGTTCCGAAGCATTTTTAAACGTCAGCGAAATTCCGAGAACAATGGAAGAGTTGAGAAGCATTTTTAAACTTCAGCAGAATTCCGAGAACAATGGAAGAGTTCCATAGCATTTTTAAACGTCAGCGGAATTCCGAGAACAATGAAAGAGTTCCGAAGCATTTTTAAACATCATCAGAATTCCTTGAAGGATGAAAGAGTTCTGAAGCATTTTTAAACTTCAGTGGAATTCCGGGAACAATGGAAGAGTTCCGAACCATTTTTAAACATAAGCAGAATTCCTTGAACAATGAAAGAGTTCCGAAGCATTTTTAAACATCAGCTTAATTCCGAGAACAATGGAAGAGTACCGAAGCATTTTAAAACGTCAGCAGAATTCCCAAAGCGATGGAAGAGTTCTGAACCATTTTTAAACATCAGCAGAATTCCTTGAACAATGAAAGAGTTCCGAAGCATTTTTAAACATCAGCAGAATTCCTTGAACAATGAAAGAGTTCCGAAGCATTTTTAAACTTCAGCTGAATTCCTTGAACAAAGAAAGAGTTCCGAAGCATTTTTAAACTTCAGCAGAATTCCTTGAACAATGGAAGAGTTCCGAAGCATTTTTAAACTTCATTGGAATTCCGGGAACAATGGAAGAGTTCCGAAGCATTTTTAAACTTCAGAAGAATTCCGGGAACAATGGAAGAGTTCCGAAGCATTTTTAAACTTCAGCAGAAATCCGAGAACAATGGAAGAGTTACGAAGCATTTTTAAACTTCAGCAGAAATCCAAGAACAATGGAAGAGTTACGAAGCATTTTAAAATGTCAACAGAATTCCCAGAGCAATGGATGAGTTCCGAAGCATTTTTAAACTTCAGCGGAATTCCGAAAACAATGGAAGAGTTCCGAAGCATTTTTAAACTTCAGCAGAAATCCGAGAACAATGGAAGAGTTACGAAGCATTTTAAAATGTCAACAGAATTCCCAGAGCAATGGATGAGTTCCGAAGCATTTTTAAACTTCAGCGGAATTCCGAAAAGAATGGAAGAGTTGCGAAGCATTTTTTAGCTTTAGCAGAATTCCGAGAACAATGGAAGAGTTCCGAAGTATTTCTAAACATCAACAGAATTCCGCGAGCAATGGAAGAGTTCCGAAACATTTTTAAACGTCAGCAGAATTCCGAGAGCAATGGAAGAGTTCCAAAGCATTTTTAAACTTCAGCGGAATTCCTAGAATGGAAGAGTTCCAAAGCATTTTTAAACGTCAGAGGAATTCCGAGAACAATGGAAGAGTTCCGAAGCATTTTTAAATATCAGCTTAATTCCGAGAACAATGAAAGAGTTCCGAAGCATTTTTAAACGTCAGCAGAATTACTTGAACAGTGAAAGAGTTCCGAAGCATTTTTAAGCTTCAGTGGAATTCCGGGAACAATGGAAGTGTTCCGAAACATTTTTAATCTTCAGAAAAATTCCGGAAACAATGGAAGAGTTCCGAAGCATTTTTAAACTTCAGCGGAATTCCGAAAAGAATGGAAGAGTTGCGAAGCATTTTTTAGCTTTAGCAGAATTCCGAGAACAATGGAAGAGTTCCGAAGCATTTTTAAACTTCAGCAGAATTCCGAGAACAATGGAAGAGTTCCGAAGCATTTTTAAACGTCAGCGGAATTCCGAGAACAATGAAAGAGTTCCGAACCATTTTTAAACATCAGCAGAATTCCTTGAACAATGAAAGAGTTCCGAAGCATTTTTAAACTTCAGCAGAATTCCGAGAACAAAGAAAGAGTTGAGAAGCATTTTTAAACTTCAGCAGAATTCCTTGAACAATGGAAGAGTTCCGAAGCATTTTTAAACTTCATTGGAATTCTGGGAACAATGGAAGAGTTCCGAAGCATTTTTAAACTTCAGAAGAATTCTGGGAACAATGGAAGAGTTCCGAAGCATTTTTAAACTTCAGCAGAAATCCGAGAACAATGGAAGAGTTACGAAGCATTTTTAAATTTCAGCAGAAATCCAAGAACAATGGAAGAGTTACGAAGCATTTTAAAATGTCAACAGAATTCCCAGAGCAATGGATGAGTTCCGAAGCATTTTTAAACTTCAGCGGAATTCCGAAAACAATGGAAGAATTCCGAAGCATTTTTAAACTTCAGCAGAAATCCGAGAACAATGGAAGAGTTACGAAGCATTTTAAAATGTCAACAGAATTCCCAGAGCAATGGATGAGTTCCGAAGCATTTTTAAACTTCAGCGGAATTCCGAAAACAAAGGAAGAGTTGCGAAGCATTTTTTAGCTTCAGCAGATTTCCGAGAACAATGGAAGAGTTCCGAAGTATTTCTAAACATCAACAGAATTCCGAGAGCAATGGAAGAGTTCTGAAACATTTTTAAACGTCAGCGGAATTCCGAGAGCAATGGAAGAGTTCCAAAGCATTTTAAACTTCAGGGGAATTCCTAGAACAATGGAAGAGTTCCAAAGCATTTTAAAACTTTAGCGGCCTTCCGAGAACAATGGAAGAGTTCCGAAGCATTTTTAAACGTCAGCAGAATTCATTGAACAATTAAAGAGTTCCGAAGCATTTTTAAGCTTCAGTGGAATTCCAGAAACAATGGAAGTGTTCCGAAGCATTTTTAAACTTCAGAAGAATTCAGTGAACAATGGAAAAGTTCAGAAGCATTTTTAGAATTCAGCAGAATTCTGAGAACAATGGAAGAGTTCCGAAGCATTTTTAAACGTCAGAGGAATTCCGAGAACAATGAAAGAGTTTCGAAGAATTTTTAAACGTCAGCAGAATTCCATGAACAATGAAAGAGTTCCGAAGCATTTTTAAACTTCAGTGGAATTCCGGGAACAATGGAAGAGTTCCGAAGCATTTTAAAATGTCAGCAGAATTACCAGAGCAATGGTAGAAAACAATGGAAGAGTTCCGAAGCATTTTTAAACTTCAGCAGAATTCTAAGAACAATGGAAGAGTTCTGAAGCATTTTTAAACGTCATCGTATTTCCGAGAACAATGGAAGAGTTCCAAAGCATTTTTAAACGTCAGCAGAATACCGAGAACAATGGAAGAGTTCCGAAGCATTTTTAAACGTCAGCGGAATTCCGAGAACAATGGAAGAGTTCCGAAGCATTTTTAAACGTTAGCAGAATTCCGAGAACAATGGAAGAGTTCCAAAGCATTTTTAAACGTCAGCGGAATTCCGAGAACAATGAAAGAGTTCCGAAGCATTTTTAAACATCAGCAGAATTCCTTGAACAATGAAAGAGTTCCGAAGCATTTTTAAACTTCAGCAGAATTCCTTGAACAATGAAAGAGTTCTGAAGCATTTTTTAACTTCAGTGGAATTCCGGGAACAATGGAAGAGTTCCGAAACATTTTTAAACATCAGCAGAATTCCTTGAACAATGAAAGAGTTCCGAAGCATTTTTAAACTTCAGCAGAATTCCTTGAACAAAGAAAGAGTTCCGAAGCTTTTTTAAACTTCAGCAGAATTCCTTGAACAATGAAAGAGTTCCGAAGCATTTTTAAACTTCAGTGGAATTCCGGGAACAATGGAAGAGTTACGAAGCATTTTTAAACTTCAGCAGAAATCCGAGAACAATGGAAGAGTTACGAAGCATTTTAAAATGTCAACAGAATTCCCAGAGCAATGGATGAGTTCCGAAGCATTTTTAAACTTCAGCGGAATTCCGAAAACAATGGAAGAGTTCCGAAGCATTTTTAAACTTCAGCAGAAATCCGAGAACAATGGAAGAGTTACAAAGCATTTTAAAATGTCAACAGATTTCCCAGAGCAATGGATGAGTTCCGAAGCATTTTTAAACTTCAGCAGAATTCCGAAAACAATGGAAGAGTTGCGAAGCATTTTTTAGCTTCAGCAGATTTCCGAGAACAATGGAGGAGTTCCAAAGTATTTCTAAACATCAACAGAATTCCGAGAACAATGGAAGAGTTCCGAAACATTTTTAAACGTCAGCGGAATTCCGAGAGCAATGGAAGAGTTCCAAAGCATTTTTAAACTTCAGCGGAATTCCTAGAACAATGGAAGAGTTCCAAAGCATTTTAAAACTTTAGCGGCCTTCCGAGAACAATGGAAGAGTTCCGAAGCATTTTTAAACGTCAGCAGAATTCCTTGAACAATTAAAGAGTTCCTAAGCATTTTTAAGCTTCAGTGGAATTCCAGAAACAATGGAAGTGTTTCGAAGCATTTTTAAACTTCAGAAGAATTCAGTGAACAATGGAAGAGTTCCAAAGCATTTTTAAACTTCAGCAGAAATCCAAGAACAATGGAAGAGTTCCGAAGCATTTTAAAATGTCAGCAGAATTCCCAGAGCAATGGAAGAGTTCCGAAGCATTTTTAAGCATCAGTGGAATTCCAGGAACAATGGAAGTGTTCCGAAGCATTTTTAATCTTCAGAAATATTCCGGAAACAATGCAGGAGTTCCGAAGCATTTTTAAACTTCAGCAGAATTCTAAGAACAATGGAAGAGTTTTGAAGCATTTTTAAATGTCATAGTATTTCCGAGAACAATGGAAGAGTTCCAAAGCATTTTTAAATGTCAGCGGAATACCGCGAACAATGGAAGAGTTCCGAAGCATTTTTAAACTTCAGCGGATTTCCAAGAACAATGGAAAAGTTCCGAAGCATTTTTAAACGTCAGCGAAATTCCGAGAACAATGGAAGAGTTGAGAAGCATTTTTAAACTTCAGCAGAATTCCGAGAACAATGGAAGAGTTCCAAAGCATTTTTAAACGTCAGCGGAATTCCGAGAACAATGAAAGAGTTCCGAAGCATTTTTAAACATCATCAGAATTCCTTGAAGGATGAAAGAGTTCTGAAGCATTTTTAAACTTCAGTGGAATTCCGGGAACAATGGAAGAGTTCCGAACCATTTTTAAACATAAGCAGAATTCCTTGAACAATGAAAGAGTTCCGAAGCATTTTTAAACATCAGCTTAATTCCGAGAACAATGGAAGAGTACCGAAGCATTTTAAAACGTCAGCAGAATTCCCAAAGCGATGGAAGAGTTCTGAACCATTTTTAAACATCAGCAGAATTCCTTGAACAATGAAAGAGTTCCGAAGCATTTTTAAACTTCAGCTGAATTCCTTGAACAAAGAAAGAGTTCCGAAGCATTTTTAAACTTCAGCAGAATTCCTTGAACAATGGAAGAGTTCCGAAGCATTTTTAAACTTCATTGGAATTCCGGGAACAATGGAAGAGTTCCGAAGCATTTTTAAACTTCAGAAGAATTCCGGGAACAATGGAAGAGTTCCGAAGCATTTTTAAACTTCAGCAGAAATCCGAGAACAATGGAAGAGTTACGAAGCATTTTTAAACTTCAGCAGAAATCCAAGAACAATGGAAGAGTTACGAAGCATTTTAAAATGTCAACAGAATTCCCAGAGCAATGGATGAGTTCCGAAGCATTTTTAAACTTCAGCGGAATTCCGAAAACAATGGAAGAGTTCCGAAGCATTTTTAAACTTCAGCAGAAATCCGAGAACAATGGAAGAGTTACGAAGCATTTTAAAATGTCAACAGAATTCCCAGAGCAATGGATGAGTTCCGAAGCATTTTTAAACTTCAGCGGAATTCCGAAAAGAATGGAAGAGTTGCGAAGCATTTTTTAGCTTTAGCAGAATTCCGAGAACAATGGAAGAGTTCCGAAGTATTTCTAAACATCAACAGAATTCCGCGAGCAATGGAAGAGTTCCGAAACATTTTTAAACGTCAGCAGAATTCCGAGAGCAATGGAAGAGTTCCAAAGCATTTTTAAACTTCAGCGGAATTCCTAGAATGGAAGAGTTCCAAAGCATTTTTAAACGTCAGAGGAATTCCGAGAACAATGGAAGAGTTCCGAAGCATTTTTAAATATCAGCTTAATTCCGAGAACAATGAAAGAGTTCCGAAGCATTTTTAAACGTCAGCAGAATTACTTGAACAGTGAAAGAGTTCCGAAGCATTTTTAAGCTTCAGTGGAATTCCGGGAACAATGGAAGTGTTCCGAAACATTTTTAATCTTCAGAAAAATTCCGGAAACAATGGAAGAGTTCCGAAGCATTTTTAAACTTCAGCGGAATTCCGAAAAGAATGGAAGAGTTGCGAAGCATTTTTTAGCTTTAGCAGAATTCCGAGAACAATGGAAGAGTTCCGAAGCATTTTTAAACTTCAGCAGAATTCCGAGAACAATGGAAGAGTTCCGAAGCATTTTTAAACGTCAGCGGAATTCCGAGAACAATGAAAGAGTTCCGAACCATTTTTAAACATCAGCAGAATTCCTTGAACAATGAAAGAGTTCCGAAGCATTTTTAAACTTCAGCAGAATTCCGAGAACAAAGAAAGAGTTGAGAAGCATTTTTAAACTTCAGCAGAATTCCTTGAACAATGGAAGAGTTCCGAAGCATTTTTAAACTTCATTGGAATTCCGGGAACAATGGAAGAGTTCCGAAGCATTTTTAAACTTCAGAAGAATTCTGGGAACAATGGAAGAGTTCCGAAGCATTTTTAAACTTCAGCAGAAATCCGAGAACAATGGAAGAGTTACGAAGCATTTTTAAATTTCAGCAGAAATCCAAGAACAATGGAAGAGTTACGAAGCATTTTAAAATGTCAACAGAATTCCCAGAGCAATGGATGAGTTCCGAAGCATTTTTAAACTTCAGCGGAATTCCGAAAACAATGGAAGAATTCCGAAGCATTTTTAAACTTCAGCAGAAATCCGAGAACAATGGAAGAGTTACGAAGCATTTTAAAATGTCAACAGAATTCCCAGAGCAATGGATGAGTTCCGAAGCATTTTTAAACTTCAGCGGAATTCCGAAAACAAAGGAAGAGTTGCGAAGCATTTTTTAGCTTCAGCAGATTTCCGAGAACAATGGAAGAGTTCCGAAGTATTTCTAAACATCAACAGAATTCCGAGAGCAATGGAAGAGTTCTGAAACATTTTTAAACGTCAGCGGAATTCCGAGAGCAATGGAAGAGTTCCAAAGCATTTTAAACTTCAGGGGAATTCCTAGAACAATGGAAGAGTTCCAAAGCATTTTAAAACTTTAGCGGCCTTCCGAGAACAATGGAAGAGTTCCGAAGCATTTTTAAACGTCAGCAGAATTCATTGAACAATTAAAGAGTTCCGAAGCATTTTTAAGCTTCAGTGGAATTCCAGAAACAATGGAAGTGTTCCGAAGCATTTTTAAACTTCAGAAGAATTCAGTGAACAATGGAAAAGTTCAGAAGCATTTTTAGAATTCAGCAGAATTCTGAGAACAATGGAAGAGTTCCGAAGCATTTTTAAACGTCAGAGGAATTCCGAGAACAATGAAAGAGTTTCGAAGAATTTTTAAACGTCAGCAGAATTCCATGAACAATGAAAGAGTTCCGAAGCATTTTTAAACTTCAGTGGAATTCCGGGAACAATGGAAGAGTTCCGAAGCATTTTAAAATGTCAGCAGAATTCCCAGAGCAATGGTAGAAAACAATGGAAGAGTTCCGAAGCATTTTTAAACTTCAGCAGAATTCTAAGAACAATGGAAGAGTTCTGAAGCATTTTTAAACGTCATCGTATTTCCGAGAACAATGGAAGAGTTCCAAAGCATTTTTAAACGTCAGCAGAATACCGAGAACAATGGAAGAGTTCCGAAGCATTTTTAAACGTCAGCGGAATTCCGAGAACAATGGAAGAGTTCCGAAGCATTTTTAAACGTCAGCAGAATTCCGAGAACAATGGAAGAGTTCCAAAGCATTTTTAAACGTCAGCGGAATTCCGAGAACAATGAAAGAGTTCCGAAGCATTTTTAAACATCAGCAGAATTCCTTGAACAATGAAAGAGTTCCGAAGCATTTTTAAACTTCAGCAGAATTCCTTGAACAATGAAAGAGTTCTGAAGCATTTTTTAACTTCAGTGGAATTCCGGGAACAATGGAAGAGTTCCGAAACATTTTTAAACATCAGCAGAATTCCTTGAACAATGAAAGAGTTCCGAAGCATTTTTAAACTTCAGCAGAATTCCTTGAACAAAGAAAGAGTTCCGAAGCTTTTTTAAACTTCAGCAGAATTCCTTGAACAATGAAAGAGTTCCGAAGCATTTTTAAACTTCAGTGGAATTCCGGGAACAATGGAAGAGTTACGAAGCATTTTTAAACTTCAGCAGAAATCCGAGAACAATGGAAGAGTTACGAAGCATTTTAAAATGTCAACAGAATTCCCAGAGCAATGGATGAGTTCCGAAGCATTTTTAAACTTCAGCGGAATTCCGAAAACAATGGAAGAGTTCCGAAGCATTTTTAAACTTCAGCAGAAATCCGAGAACAATGGAAGAGTTACAAAGCATTTTAAAATGTCAACAGATTTCCCAGAGCAATGGATGAGTTCCGAAGCATTTTTAAACTTCAGCAGAATTCCGAAAACAATGGAAGAGTTGCGAAGCATTTTTTAGCTTCAGCAGATTTCCGAGAACAATGGAGGAGTTCCAAAGTATTTCTAAACATCAACAGAATTCCGAGAACAATGGAAGAGTTCCGAAACATTTTTAAATGTCAGCGGAATTCCGAGAGCAATGGAAGAGTTCCAAAGCATTTTTAAACTTCAGCGGAATTCCTAGAACAATGGAAGAGTTCCAAAGCATTTTAAAACTTTAGCGGCCTTCCGAGAACAATGGAAGAGTTCCGAAGCATTTTTAAACGTCAGCAGAATTCCTTGAACAATTAAAGAGTTCCTAAGCATTTTTAAGCTTCAGTGGAATTCCGGAAACAATGGAAGTGTTTCGAAGCATTTTTAAACTTCAGAAGAATTCAGTGAACAATGGAAGAGTTCCAAAGCATTTTTAAACTTCAGCAGAAATCCAAGAACAATGGAAGAGTTCCGAAGCATTTTAAAATGTCAGCAGAATTCCCAGAGCAATGGAAGAGTTCCGAAGCATTTTTAAATATCAGCTTAATTCCGAGAACAATGAAAGAGTTCCGAAGCATTTTTAAACTTCAGCAGAATTCCTTGAACAAAGAAAGAGTTCCGAAGCATTTTTAAACTTCAGCAGAATTCCTTGAACAATGGAAAAGTTCCGAAGCATTTTTAAACTTCATTGGAATTCCGGGAACAATGGAAGAGTTCCGAAGCATTTTTAAACTTCAGAAGAATTCCGGGAACAAAGGAAGAGTTCCGAAGCATTTTTAAACTTCAGAAGAATTCCGAGAACAATGGAAGAGTTACGAAGCATTTTAAAATATCAACAGAATTCCTAGAGCAATGGATGAGTTCCGAAGCATTTTTAAACTTCAGCGGAATTCCGAGAACAAAGAAAGAGTTGCGAAGCATTTTTAAACTTCAGCAGAATTCCTTGAACAATGGAAGAGTTCCGAAGCATTTTTAAACTTCATTGGAATTCCGGGAACAATGGAAGAGTTCCGAAGCATTTTTAAACTTCAGAAGAATTCTGAGAACAATCGAAGAGTTCCGAAGCATTTTTAAACTTCAGCAGAAATCCGAGAACAATGGAAGAGTTAGGAAGCATTTTAAAATGTCAACAGAATTCCCAGAGCAATGGATGAGTTCCGAAGCATTTTTAAACTTCAGCAGAAATCCGAGAACAATGGAAGAGTTACGAAGCATTTTAAAATGTCAACAGAATTCCCAGAGCAATGGATGAGTTCCGAAGCATTTTTAAACTTCAGCGGAATTCCTTGAACAATGAAAGCGTTCCGAAGCATTTTTAAACTTCAGCAGAATTCCTTGAACAAAGAAAGAGTTCCGAAGCATTTTTAAACTTCAGCAGAATTCCTTGAACAATGGAAGAGTTCCGAAGCATTTTTAAACTTCATTGGAATTCCGGGAACAATGGAAGAGTTCCGAAGCATTTTTAAACTTCAGAAGAATTCCGGGAACAATGGAAGAGTTCCGAAGCATTTTTAAACTTCAGCAGAAATCCGAGAACAATGGAAGAGTTACGAAGCATTTTTAAATTTCAGCAGAAATCCAAGAACAATGGAAGAGTTACGAAGCATTTTAAAATGTCAACAGAATTCCCAGAGCAATGGATGAGTTCCGAAGCATTTTTAAACTTCAGCAGAAATCCGAGAACAATGGAAGAGTTACGAAGCATTTTTAAATTTCAGCAGAAATCCAAGAACAATGGAAGAGTTACGAAGCATTTTAAAATGTCAACAGAATTCCCAGAGCAATGGATGAGTTCCGAAGCATTTTTAAACTTCAGCGGAATTCCGAAAACAATGGAAGAATTCCGAAGCATTTTTAAACTTCAGCAGAAATCCGAGAACAATGGAAGAGTTACGAAGCATTTTAAAATGTCGACAGAATTCCCAGAGCAATGGATGAGTTCCGAAGCATTTTTAAACTTCAGCGGAATTCCGAAAACAAAGGAAGAGTTGCGAAGCATTTTTTAGCTTCAGCAGATTTCCGAGAACAATGGAAGAGTTCCGAAGTATTTCTAAACATCAACAGAATTCCGAGAGCAATGGAAGAGTTCCGAAACATTTTTAAACGTCAGCGGAATTCCGAGAGCAATGGAAGAGTTCCAAAGCATTTTAAACTTCAGGGGAATTCCTAGAACAATGGAAGAGTTCCAAAGCATTTTTAAACTTTAGCGGCCTTCCGAGAACAATGGAAGAGTTCCGAAGCATTTTTAAACGTCAGCAGAATTCATTGAACAATTAAAGAGTTCCGAAGCATTTTTAAGCTTCAGTGGAATTCCGGAAACAATGGAAGTGTTCCGAAGCATTTTTAAACTTCAGAAGAATTCAGTGAACAATGGAAAAGTTCCGAAGCATTTTTAGAATTCAGCAGAATTCTGAGAACAATGGAAGAGTTCCGAAGCATTTTAAAATGTCAGCAGAATTCCCAGAGCAATGGAAGGGTTCCGAAGCATTTTTAAACATCAGCTTAATTCCGAGAACAATGAAAGAGTTCCGAAGCATTTTTAAACTTCAGCAGAATTCCTTGAACAAAGAAAGAGTTCCGAAGCATTTTTAAACTTCAGCAGAATTCCTTGAAAAATGGAAGAGTTCCGAAGCATTTTTAAACTTCATTGGAATTCCGGGAACAATGGAAGAGTTCCGAAGCATTTTTAAACTTCAAAAGAATTCCGGGAACAAAGGAAGAGTTCCGAAGCATTTTTAAACTTCAGCAGAAATCCGAGAACAATGGTAGAGTTGCGAAGCATTTTAAAATATCAACAGAATTCCTAGAGCAATGGATGAGTTCCGAAGCATTTTTAAACTTCAGCGGAATTCCGAAAACAATGGAAGAGTTGCGAAGCATTTTTTAGCTTCAGCAGAATTCCGAGAACAATGGAAGAGTTCCAAAGCATTTTTAAACTTTAGCGGCCTTTCGAGAACAATAGAAGTTTCGAAGCATTTTTAAATGTCAGCAGAATTCATTGAACAATTAAAGAGTTCCGAAGCATTTTTAAGCTTCAGTGGAATTCCGGAAACAATGGAAGTGTTACGAAGCATTTTTAAACTTCAGAAGAATTCAGTGAACAATGGAAGAGTTCCGAAGCATTTTTAGACTTCAGCAGAATTCTGAGAACAATGGAAGAGTTCCGAAGCATTTTTAAACGTCAGAGGAATTCCGAGAACAATGAAAGAGTTCCGAAGCATTTTTAAACGTCAGCAGAATTCCTTGAACAAAGAAAGAGTTCCGAAGCATTTTTAAACTTCAGTGGAATTCCGGGAACAATGGAAGAGTTCCGAAGCATTTTAAAATGTCAGCAGAATTCCCAGAGCAATGGAAGAGTTCCGAAGCATTTTTAAACTTCAGCGGAATGACGAAAACAATGGAAGAGTTCCGAAGCATTTTTAAACTTCAGCAGAATTCTAAGAACAATGGAAGAGTTATGAAGCATTTTTAAATGTCATCGTATTTCTGAGAACAATGGAAGAGTTCCAAAGCATTTTTAAACGTCAGTGGAATACCGAGAACAATGGAAGAGTTCCGAAGCATTTTAAAACGTCAGCAGAATTCCCAGAGCAATGGAAGAGTTCCAAAGCATTTTTAAACATCAGGGGAATTCCGAGAACAATGAAAGAGTTCAAAAGCATTTTTAAACATCAGCAGAATTCCTTGAACAATGAAAGAGTTCCGAAGCATTTTTAAGCATCAGTGGAATTCCAGGAACAATGGAAGTGTTCCGAAGCATTTTTAATCTTCAGAAAAATTCCAGAAACAATGCAGGAGTTCCGAAGCATTTTTAAACTTCAGCAGAATTCTAAGAACAATGGAAGAGTTTTGAAGCATTTTTAAATGTCATAGTATTTCCGAGAACAATGGAAGAGTTCCAAAGCATTTTTAAATGTCAGCAGAATACCGAGAACAATGGAAGAGTTCCGAAGCATTTTTAAACTTCAGCGGATTTCAAAGAACAATGGAAAAGTTCCGAAGCATTTTTAAACGTCAGCGAAATTCCGAGAACAATGGAAGAGTTGAGAAGCATTTTTAAACTTCAGCAGAATTCCGAGAACAATGGAAGAGTTCCAAAGCATTTTTAAACGTCAGCGGAATTCCGAGAACAATGAAAGAGTTCCGAAGCATTTTAAAACGTCAGCAGAATTCCCAGAGCGATGGAAGAGTTCTGAACCATTTTTAAACATCAGCAGAATTCCTTGAACAATGAAAGAGTTCCGAAGCATTTTTAAACATCAGCAGAATTCCTTGAACAATGAAAGAGTTCTGAAGCATTTAAAAACTTCAGCAGAATTCCTTGAACAAAGAAAGAGTTCCGAAGCATTTTTAAACTTCAGCAGGATTCCTTGAACAATGGAAGAGTTCCGAAGCATTTTTAAACTTCATTGGAATTCCGGGAACAATGGAAGAGTTCCGAAGCATTTTTAAACTTCAGAAGAATTCCGGGAACAATGGAAGAGTTCCGAAGCATTTTTAAACTTCAGCAGAAATCCGAGAACAATGGAAGAGTTACGAAGCATTTTTAAACTTCAGCAGAAATCCAAGAACAATGGAATAGTTACGAAGCATTTTAAAATGTCAACAGAATTCCCAGAGCAATGGATGAGTTCCGAGCCATTTTTAAACTTCAGCGGAATTCCGAAAACAATGGAAGAGTTCCGAAGCATTTTTAAACTTCAGCAGAAATCCGAGAAAAATGGAAGAGTTACGAAGCATTTTAAAATGTCAACAGAATTCCCAGAGCAATGGATGAGTTCCGAAGCATTTTTAAACTTCAGCGGAATTCCGAAAACAATGGAAGAGTTGCGAAGCATTTTTAAACTTCAGCAGAATTCCGAGAACAATGGAAGAGTTCCAAAGCATTTTTAAACGTCAGCGGAATTCCGAGAACAATGAAAGAGTTCCGAAGCATTTTAAAACGTCAGCAGAATTCCCAGAGCGATGGAAGAGTTCTGAACCATTTTTAAACATCAGCAGAATTCCTTGAACAATGAAAGAGTTCCGAAGCATTTTTAAACATCAGCAGAATTCCTTGAACAATGAAAGAGTTCTGAAGCATTTAAAAACTTCAGCAGAATTCCTTGAACAAAGAAAGAGTTCCGAAGCATTTTTAAACTTCAGCAGGATTCCTTGAACAATGGAAGAGTTCCGAAGCATTTTTAAACTTCATTGGAATTCCGGGAACAATGGAAGAGTTCCGAAGCATTTTTAAACTTCAGAAGAATTCCGGGAACAATGGAAGAGTTCCGAAGCATTTTTAAACTTCAGCAGAAATCCGAGAACAATGGAAGAGTTACGAAGCATTTTTAAACTTCAGCAGAAATCCAAGAACAATGGAAGAGTTACGAAGCATTTTAAAATGTCAACAGAATTCCCAGAGCAATGGATGAGTTCCGAGCCATTTTTAAACTTCAGCAGAATTCCGAAAACAATGGAAGAGTTCCGAAGCATTTTTAAACTTCAGCAGAAATCCGAGAAAAATGGAAGAGTTCCGAAGCATTTTAAAATGTCAACAGAATTCCCAGAGCAATGGATGAGTTCCGAAGCATTTTTAAACTTCAGCGGAATTCCGAAAACAATGGAAGAGTTGCGAAGCATTTTTTAGCTTCAACAGATTTCCGAGAACAATGGAAGAGTTCCGAAGTATTTGTAAACATCAACAGAATTCCGAGAGCAATGGAAGAGTTCCGAAACATTTTTAAACGTCAGCGGAATTCCGAGAGCAATGGAAGAGTTCCAAAGCATTTTTAAACTTCAGCGGAATTCCTAGAATGGAAGAGTTCCAAAGCATTTTTAAACGTCAGAGGAATTCCGAGAACAATGGAAGAGTTCCGAAGCATTTTTAAATATCAGCTTAATTCCGAGAACAATGAAAGAGTTCCGAAGCATTTTTAAACGTCAGCAGAATTACTTGAACAATGAAAGAGTTCCAAAGCAATTTTAAACTTCAGAGGAATTATGGGAACAATGGAAGAATTCTGAAGCATTTTTAAACTTCAGCAGAATTTCGAGAACAATGGAAGAGTACCAAAGCATTTTAAAACGTCAGCAGAATTCCCAGAGCAATGGAAGAGTTCCGAAGCATTTTTAAACTTCAGCGGAATGACAAAAACAATGGAAGAGTTCCGAAGCATTTTTAAACTTCAGCAGAATTCTAAGAACAATGGAAGAGTTATGAAGCATTTTTAAATGTCATCGTATTTCTGAGAACAATGGAAGAGTTCCAAAGCATTTTTAAACGTCAGCGGAATACCGAGAACAATGGAAGAGTTCCAAAGCATTTTAAAACGTCAGCAGAATTCCCAGAGCAATGGAAGAGTTCCGAAGCATTTTTAAACATCAGGGGAATTCCGAGAACAATGAAAGAGTTCAAAAGCATTTTTAAACATCAGCAGAATTCCTTGAACAATGAAAGAGTTCCAAAGCATTTTTAAGCATCAGTGGAATTCCAGGAACAATGGAAGTGTTCCGAAGCATTTTTAATCTTCAGAAAAATTCCAGAAACAATGCAGGAGTTCCGAAGCATTTTTAAACTTCAGCAGAATTCTAAGAACAATGGAAGAGTTTTGAAGCATTTTTAAATGTCATAGTATTTCCGAGAACAATGGAAGAGTTCCAAAGCATTTTTAAATGTCAGCGGAATACCGAGAACAATGGAAGAGTTCCGAAGCATTTTTAAACTTAAGCGGATTTCCAAGAACAATGGAAAAGTTCCGAAGCATTTTTAAACGTCAGCGAAATTCCGAGAACAATGGAAGAGTTGAGAAGCATTTTTAAACTTCAGCAGAATTCCGAGAACAATGGAAGAGTTTCAAAGCATTTTTAAACGTCAGCAGAATTCCGAGGACAATGAAAGAGTTCCGAAGCATTTTTAAACATCATCAGAATTCCTTGAAGAATGAAAGAGTTCTGAAGCATTTTTAAACTTCAGTGGAATTCCGGGAACAATGGAAGAGTTCCGAACCATTTTTAAACATAAGCAGAATTCCTTGAACAATGAAAGAGTTCCGAAGCATTTTTAAACATCAGCTTAAATCCGAGAACAATGGAAGAGTACCGAAGCATTTTAAAACGTCAGCAGAATTCCCAGAGCGATGGAAGAGTTCTGAACCATTTTTAAACATCAGCAGAATTCCTTGAACAATGAAAGAGTTCCGAAGCATTTTTAAACTTCAGCAGAATTCCTTAAACAAAGAAAGAGTTCCGAAGCATTTTTAAACTTCAGCAGAATTCCTTGAACAATGAAAGAGTTCCGAAGCATTTTTAAGCATCAGTGGAATTCCAGGAACAATGGAAGTGTTCCGAAGCATTTTTAATCTTCAGAAAAATTCCAGAAACAATGCAGGAGTTCCGAAGCATTTTTAAACTTCAGCAGAATTCCTTGAACAATGAAAGAGTTCCGAAGCATTTTTAAGCATCAGTGGAATTCCAGGAACAATGGAAGTGTTCCGAAGCATTTTTAATCTTCAGAAAAATTCCAGAAACAATGCAGGAGTTCCGAAGCATTTTTAAACATCAGGGGAATTCCGAGAACAATGAAAGAGTTCAAAAGCATTTTTAAACATCAGCAGAATTCCTTGAACAATGAAAGAGTTCCAAAGCATTTTTAAGCATCAGTGGAATTCCAGGAACAATGGAAGTGTTCCGAAGCATTTTTAATCTTCAGAAAAATTCCAGAAACAATGCAGGAGTTCCGAAGCATTTTTAAACTTCAGCAGAATTCTAAGAACAATGGAAGAGTTTTGAAGCATTTTTAAATGTCATAGTATTTCCGAGAACAATGGAAGAGTTCCAAAGCATTTTTAAATGTCAGCGGAATACCGAGAACAATGGAAGAGTTCCGAAGCATTTTTAAACTTCAGCGGATTTCCAAGAACAATGGAAAAGTTCCGAAGCATTTTTAAACGTCAGCAAAATTCCGAGAACAATGGAAGAGTTGAGAAGCATTTTTAAACTTCAGCAGAATTCCGAGAACAATGGAAGAGTTTCAAAGCATTTTTAAACGTCAGCAGAATTCCGAGAACAATGAAAGAGTTCCGAAGCATTTTTAAACATCATCAGAATTCCTTGAAGAATGAAAGAGTTCTGAAGCATTTTTAAACTTCAGTGGAATTCCGGGAACAATGGAAGAGTTCCGAACCATTTTTAAACATAAGCAGAATTCCTTGAACAATGAAAGAGTTCCGAAGCATTTTTAAACATCAGCTTAAATCCGAGAACAATGGAAGAGTACCGAAGCATTTTAAAACGTCAGCAGAATTCCCAGAGCGATGGAAGAGTTCTGAACCATTTTTAAACATCAGCAGAATTCCTTGAACAATGAAAGAGTTCCGAAGCATTTTTAAACTTCAGCAGAATTCCTTAAACAAAGAAAGAGTTCCGAAGCATTTTTAAACTTCAGCAGAATTCCTTGAACAATGAAAGAGTTCCGAAGCATTTTTAAGCATCAGTGGAATTCCAGGAACAATGGAAGTGTTCCGAAGCATTTTTAATCTTCAGAAAAATTCCAGAAATAATGCAGGAGTTCCGAAGCATTTTTAAACTTCAGCAGAATTCTAAGAACAATGGAAGAGTTTTGAAGCATTTTTAAATGTCATAGTATTTCCGAGAACAATGGAAGAGTTCCAAAGCATTTTTAAATGTCAGCAGAATACCGAGAACAATGGAAGAGTTCCAAAGCATTTTTAAACGTCAGCGGAATTCCGAGAACAATGAAAGAGTTCCGAAGCATTTTAAAACGTCAGCAGAATTCCCAGAGCGATGGAAGAGTTCTGAACCATTTTTAAACATCAGCAGGATTCCTTGAACAATGGAAGAGTTCCGAAGCATTTTTAAACTTCATTGGAATTCCGGGAACAATGGAAGAGTTCCGAAGCATTTTTAAACTTCAGAAGAATTCCGGGAACAATGGAAGAGTTCCGAAGCATTTTTAAACTTCAGCAGAAATCCGAGAACAATGGAAGAGTTACGAAGCATTTTTAAACTTCAGCAGAAATCCAAGAACAATGGAAGAGTTACGAAGCATTTTAAAATGTCAACAGAATTCCCAGAGCAATGGATGAGTTCCGAGCCATTTTTAAACTTCAGCGGAATTCCGAAAACAATGGAAGAGTTCCGAAGCAGTTTTAAACGTCAGCAGAATTCCCAGAGCAATGGAAGAGTTCCGAAGCATTTTTAAACTTCAGCGGAATGACAAAATCAATGGAAGAGTTCCGAAGCATTTTTAAACTTCAGCAGAATTCTAAGAACAATGGAAGAGTTATGAAGCATTTTTAAATGTCATCGTATTTCTGAGAACAATGGAAGAGTTCCAAAGCATTTTTAAACGTCAGCGGAATACCGAGAACAATGGAAGAGTTCCAAAGCATTTTAAAACGTCAGCAGAATTCCCAGAGCAATGGAAGAGTTCCGAAGCATTTTTAAACATCAGGGGAATTCCGAGAACAATGAAAGAGTTCAAAAGCATTTTTAAACATCAGCAGAATTCCTTGAACAATGAAAGAGTTCCAAAGCATTTTTAAGCATCAGTGGAATTCCAGGAACAATGGAAGTGTTCCGAAGCATTTTTAATCTTCAGAAAAATTCCAGAAACAATGCAGGAGTTCCGAAGCATTTTTAAACTTCAGCATAATTCTAAGAACAATGGAAGAGTTTTGAAGCATTTTTAAATGTCATAGTATTTCCGAGAACAATGGAAGAGTTCCAAAGCATTTTTAAATGTCAGCGGAATACCGAGAACAATGGAAAAGTTCCGAAGCATTTTTAAACTTCAGCGGATTTCCAAGAACAATGGAAAAGTTCCGAAGCATTTTTAAACGTCAGCGAAATTCCGAGAACAATGGAAGAGTTGAGAAGCATTTTTAAACTTCAGCAGAATTCCGAGAACAATGGAAGAGTTTCAAAGCATTTTTAAACGTCAGCGGAATTCCGAGAACAATGAAAGAGTTCCGAAGCATTTTTAAACATCATCAGAATTCCTTGAAGAATGAAAGAGTTCTGAAGCATTTTTAAACTTCAGTGGAATTCCGGGAACAATGGAAGAGTTCCGAACCATTTTTAAACATAAGCAGAATTCCTTGAACAATGAAAGAGTTCCGAAGCATTTTTAAACATCAGCTTAAATCCGAGAACAATGGAAGAGTACCGAAGCATTTTAAAACGTCAGCAGAATTCCCAGAGCGATGGAAGAGTTCTGAACCATTTTTAAACATCAGCAGAATTCCTTGAACAATGAAAGAGTTCCGAAGCATTTTTAAACTTCAGCAGAATTCCTTGAACAAAGAAAGAGTTCCGAAGCATTTTTAAACTTCAGCAGAATTCCTTGAACAATGGAAGAGTTTCGAAGCATTTTTAAACTTCATTGGAATTCCGGGAACAATGGAAGAGTTCCGAAGCATTTTTAAACGTCAGAGGAATTCCGAGAACAATGAAAGAGTTCCGAAGCATTTTTAAACGTCAGCAGAATTCCTTGAACAAAGAAAGAGTTCCGAAGCATTTTTAAACTTCAGTGGAATTCCGGGAACAATGGAAGAGTTCCGAAGCATTTTACAATGTCAGCAGAATTCCCAGAGCAATGGAAGAGTTCCGAAGCATTTTTAAACTTCAGCGGAATGACGAAAACAATGGAAGAGTTCCGAAGCATTTTTAAACTTCAGCAGAATTCTAAGAACAATGGAAGAGTTATGAAGCATTTTTAAATGTCATCGTATTTCTGAGAACAATGGAAGAGTTCCAAAGCATTTTTAAACGTCAGCGGAATACCGAGAACAATGGAAGAGTTCCGAAGCATTTTAAAACGTCAGCAGAATTCCCAGAGCAATGGAAGAGTTCCAAAGCATTTTTAAACATCAGGGGAATTCCGAGAACAATGAAAGAGTTCAAAAGCATTTTTAAACATCAGCTGAATTCCTTGAACAATGAAAGAGTTCCGAAGCATTTTTAAGCATCAGTGGAATTCCAGGAACAATGGAAGTGTTCCGAAGCATTTTTAATCTTCAGAAAAATTCCAGAAACGATGCAGGAGTTCCGAAGCATTTTTAAACTTCAGCAGAATTCTAAGAACAATGGAAGAGTTTTGAAGCATTTTTAAATGTCATAGTATTTCCGAGAACAATGGAAGAGTTCCAAAGCATTTTTAAATGTCAGCGGAATACCGAGAACAATGGAAGAGTTCCGAAGCATTTTTAAACTTCAGCGGATTTCAAAGAACAATGGAAAAGTTCCGAAGCTTTTTTAAACGTCAGCGAAATTCCGAGAACAATGGAAGAGTTGAGAAGCATTTTTAAACTTCAGCAGAATTCCGAGAACAATGGAAGAGTTCCAAAGCATTTTTAAACGTCAGCGGAATTCCGAGAACAATGAAAGAGTTCCGAAGCATTTTAAAACATCAGCAGAATTCCCAGAGCGATGGAAGAGTTCTGAACCATTTTTAAACATCAGCAGAATTCCTTGAACAATGAAAGAGTTCCGAAGCATTTTTAAACATCAGCAGAATTCCTTGAACAATGAAAGAGTTCTGAAGCATTTTTACACTTCAGCAGAATTCCTTGAACAAAGAAAGAGTTCCGAAGCATTTTTAAACTTCAGCAGGATTCCTTGAACAATGGAAGAGTTCCGAAGCATTTTTAAACTTCATTGGAATTCCGGGAACAATGGAAGAGTTCCGAAGCATTTTTAAACTTCAGAAGAATTCCGGGAACAATGGAAGAGTTCCGAAGCATTTTTAAACTTCAGCAGAAATCCGAGAACAATGGAAGAGTTACGAAGCATTTTTAAACTTCAGCAGAAATCCAAGAACAATGGAAGAGTTACGAAGCATTTTAAAATGTCAACAGAATTCCCAGAGCAATGGATGAGTTCCGAGGCATTTTTAAACTTCAGCGGAATTCCGAAAACAATGGAAGAGTTCCGAAGCATTTTTAAACTTCAGCAGAAATCCGAGAAAAATGGAAGAGTTACGAAGCATTTTAAAATGTCAACAGAATTCCCAGAGCAATGGATGAGTTCCGAAGCATTTTTAAACTTCAGCGGAATTCCGAAAACAATGGAAGAGTTGCGAAGCATTTTTTAGCTTCAGCAGATTTCCGAGAACAATGGAAGAGTTCCGAAGTATTTGTAAACATCAACAGAATTCCGAGAGCAATGGAAGAGTTCCGAAACATTTTTAAACGTCAGCGGAATTCCGAGAGCAATGGAAGAGTTCCAAAGCATTTTTAAACTTCAGCGGAATTCCTAGAATGGAAGAGTTCCAAAGCATTTTTAAACGTCAGAGGAATTCCGAGAACAATGGAAGAGTTCCGAAGCATTTTTAAATATCAGCTTAATTCCGAGAACAATGAAAGAGTTCCGAAGCATTTTTAAACGTCAGCAGAATTACTTGAACAATGAAAGAGTTCCAAAGCAATTTTAAACTTCAGAGGAATTATGGGAACAATGGAAGAATTCTGAAGCATTTTTAAACTTCAGCAGAATTCCTTGAACAATGAAAGAGTTCCGAAGCATTTTTAAACTTCAGCAGAATTCCGAGAACAAAGAAAGAGTTGCGAAGCATTTTTAAACTTCAGCAGAATTCCTTGAACAATGGAAGAGTTCAGAAGCATTTTTAAACTTCATTGGAATTCCGAGAACAATGGAAGAGTTCCGAAGCATTTTTAAACTTCAGAAGAATTCTGGGAACAATGGAAGAGTTCCGAAGAATTTTTAAACTTCAGCAGAAATCCGAGAACAATGGAAGAGTTATGAAGCATTTTAAAATGTCAACAGAATTCCCAGAGCAATGGATGAGTACCGAAGCATTTTTAAACTTCAGCAGAATTCCTTGAACAATGGAAGAGTTTCGAAGCATTTTTAAACTTCATTGGAATTCCGGGAACAATGGAAGAGTTCCGAAGCATTTTTAAACGTCAGAGGAATTCCGAGAACAATGAAAGAGTTCCGAAGCATTTTTAAACGTCAGCAGAATTCCTTGAACAAAGAAAGAGTTCCGAAGCATTTTTAAACTTCAGTGGAATTCCGGGAACAATGGAAGAGTTCCGAAGCATTTTACAATGTCAGCAGAATTCCCAGAGCAATGGAAGAGTTCCGAAGCATTTTTAAACTTCAGCGGAATGACGAAAACAATGGAAGAGTTCCGAAGCATTTTTAAACTTCAGCAGAATTCTAAGAACAATGGAAGAGTTATGAAGCATTTTTAAATGTCATCGTATTTCTGAGAACAATGGAAGAGTTCCAAAGCATTTTTAAACGTCAGCGGAATACCGAGAACAATGGAAGAGTTCCGAAGCATTTTAAAACGTCAGCAGAATTCCCAGAGCAATGGAAGAGTTCCAAAGCATTTTTAAACATCAGGGGAATTCCGAGAACAATGAAAGAGTTCAAAAGCATTTTTAAACATCAGCTGAATTCCTTGAACAATGAAAGAGTTCCGAAGCATTTTTAAGCATCAGTGGAATTCCAGGAACAATGGAAGTGTTCCGAAGCATTTTTAATCTTCAGAAAAATTCCAGAAACGATGCAGGAGTTCCGAAGCATTTTTAAACTTCAGCAGAATTCTAAGAACAATGGAAGAGTTTTGAAGCATTTTTAAATGTCATAGTATTTCCGAGAACAATGGAAGAGTTCCAAAGCATTTTTAAATGTCAGCGGAATACCGAGAACAATGGAAGAGTTCCGAAGCATTTTTAAACTTCAGCGGATTTCAAAGAACAATGGAAAAGTTCCGAAGCTTTTTTAAACGTCAGCGAAATTCCGAGAACAATGGAAGAGTTGAGAAGCATTTTTAAACTTCAGCAGAATTCCGAGAACAATGGAAGAGTTCCAAAGCATTTTTAAACGTCAGCGGAATTCCGAGAACAATGAAAGAGTTCCGAAGCATTTTAAAACATCAGCAGAATTCCCAGAGCGATGGAAGAGTTCTGAACCATTTTTAAACATCAGCAGAATTCCTTGAACAATGAAAGAGTTCCGAAGCATTTTTAAACATCAGCAGAATTCCTTGAACAATGAAAGAGTTCTGAAGCATTTTTACACTTCAGCAGAATTCCTTGAACAAAGAAAGAGTTCCGAAGCATTTTTAAACTTCAGCAGGATTCCTTGAACAATGGAAGAGTTCCGAAGCATTTTTAAACTTCATTGGAATTCCGGGAACAATGGAAGAGTTCCGAAGCATTTTTAAACTTCAGAAGAATTCCGGGAACAATGGAAGAGTTCCGAAGCATTTTTAAACTTCAGCAGAAATCCGAGAACAATGGAAGAGTTACGAAGCATTTTTAAACTTCAGCAGAAATCCAAGAACAATGGAAGAGTTACGAAGCATTTTAAAATGTCAACAGAATTCCCAGAGCAATGGATGAGTTCCGAGGCATTTTTAAACTTCAGCGGAATTCCGAAAACAATGGAAGAGTTCCGAAGCATTTTTAAACTTCAGCAGAAATCCGAGAAAAATGGAAGAGTTACGAAGCATTTTAAAATGTCAACAGAATTCCCAGAGCAATGGATGAGTTCCGAAGCATTTTTAAACTTCAGCGGAATTCCGAAAACAATGGAAGAGTTGCGAAGCATTTTTTAGCTTCAGCAGATTTCCGAGAACAATGGAAGAGTTCCGAAGTATTTGTAAACATCAACAGAATTCCGAGAGCAATGGAAGAGTTCCGAAACATTTTTAAACGTCAGCGGAATTCCGAGAGCAATGGAAGAGTTCCAAAGCATTTTTAAACTTCAGCGGAATTCCTAGAATGGAAGAGTTCCAAAGCATTTTTAAACGTCAGAGGAATTCCGAGAACAATGGAAGAGTTCCGAAGCATTTTTAAATATCAGCTTAATTCCGAGAACAATGAAAGAGTTCCGAAGCATTTTTAAACGTCAGCAGAATTACTTGAACAATGAAAGAGTTCCAAAGCAATTTTAAACTTCAGAGGAATTATGGGAACAATGGAAGAATTCTGAAGCATTTTTAAACTTCAGCAGAATTCCTTGAACAATGAAAGAGTTCCGAAGCATTTTTAAACTTCAGCAGAATTCCGAGAACAAAGAAAGAGTTGCGAAGCATTTTTAAACTTCAGCAGAATTCCTTGAACAATGGAAGAGTTCAGAAGCATTTTTAAACTTCATTGGAATTCCGAGAACAATGGAAGAGTTCCGAAGCATTTTTAAACTTCAGAAGAATTCTGGGAACAATGGAAGAGTTCCGAAGAATTTTTAAACTTCAGCAGAAATCCGAGAACAATGGAAGAGTTATGAAGCATTTTAAAATGTCAACAGAATTCCCAGAGCAATGGATGAGTACCGAAGCATTTTTAAACTTCAGCAGAAATCCGAGAAAAATGGAAGAGTTACGAAGCATTTTAAAATGTCAACAGAATTCCCAGAGCAATGGATGAGTTCCGAAGCATTTTTAAACTTCAGCGGAATTCCTTGAACAATGAAAGCGTTCCGAAGCATTTTTAAACTTCAGCAGAATTCCTTGAACAAAGAAAGAGTTCCGAAGCATTTTTAAACTTCAGCAGAATTCCTTGAACAATGGAAGAGTTCCGAAGCATTTTTAAACTTCATTGGAATTCCGGGAACAATGGAAGAGTTCCGAAGCATTTTTAAACTTCAGAAGAATTCCGGGAACAATGGAAGAGTTCCGAAGCATTTTTAAACTTCAGCAGAAATCCGAGAACAATGGAAGAGTTACGAAGCATTTTTAAATTTCAGTAGAAATCCAAGAACAATGGAAGAGTTACGAAGCATTTTAAAATGTCGACAGAATTCCCAGAGCAATGGATGAGTTCCGAAGCATTTTTAAACTTCATCGGAATTCTGAAAACAATGGAAGAATTCCGAAGCATTTTTAAACTTCAGCAGAAATCCGAGAACAATGGAAGAGTTACGAAGCATTTTAAAATGTCAACAGAATTCCCAGAGCAATGGATGAGTTCCGAAGCATTTTTAAACTTCAGCAGAAATCCGAGAACAATGGAAGAGTTACGAAGCATTTTAAAATGTCAACAGAATTCCCAAAGCAATGGATGAGTTCCGAAGCATTTTTAAACTTCAGCGGAATTCCGAAAACAATGGAAGAGTTCCGAAACATTTTTAAACGTCAGCGGAATTCCGAGAGCAATGGAAGAGTTCCAATGCACTTTTAAACTTCAGCGGAATTCCTAGAATGGAAGAGTTCCAAAGCATTTTTGAACGTCAGAGGAATTCCGAGAACAATGGAAGAGTTCCGAAGCATTTTTAAATATCAGCTTAATTCCGAGAACAATGAAAGAGTTCCGAAGCATTTTTAAACGTCAGCAGAATTACTTGAACAATGAAAGAGTTCCAAAGCAATTTTAAACTTCAGAGGAATTATGGGAACAATGGAAGTATTCTGAAGCATTTTTAAACTCAGCAGAATTGCGAGAACAATGGAAGAGTACCGAAGCATTTTAAAACGTCAGCAGAATTCCCAGAGCGATGGAAGAGTTCCGAAGCATTTTTAAACATCAGGGGAATTCCGAGAACAATGAAAGAGTTTCAAAGCATTTTTAAACATCAGCAGAATTCTTTGAACAATGAAAGAGTTCCGAAGCATTTTTAAGCTTCAGTGGAATTCCGGGAACAATGGAAGTGTTCCGAAGCATTTTTAAACTTCAGCAGAATTCCGAGAACAATGGAAGTGTTCCGAAGCATTTTTAAACGTCAGCGGAATTCCGAGAACAATGAAAGAGTTCCGAACCATTTTTAAACATCAGCAGAATTCCTTGAACAATGAAAGAGTTCCGAAGCATTTTTAAACTTCAGCAGAATTCCTTGAACAATGGAAGAGTTCCGAAGCATTTTTAAACTTCATTGGAATTCCGGGAACAACGGAAGAGTTCCGAAGCATTTTTAAACTTCAGAAGAATTCCGGGAACAATGGAAGAATTCCGAAGCATTTTTAAACTTCAGCAGAAATCCGAGAACAATGGAAGAGTTAAGAAGCATTTTAAAATGTCAACAGAATTCCCAGAGCAATGGATGAGTTCCGAAGCATTTTTAAACTTCAGCGGAATTCCGAAAACAATGGAAGAGTTGCGAAGCATTTTTTAGCTTCAGCAGAATTCCGAGAACAATGGAAGAGTTCCAAAGTATTTCTAAACATCACCAGAATTCCGAGAACAATGGAATTGTTCCGAAACATTTTTAAACGTCAGCAGAATTCCGAGAGCAATGGAAGAGTTCCAAAGCATTTTTAAACTTCAGGGGAATTCTTAGAACAATGGAAGAGTTCCAAAGCATTTTTAAACCTTAGCGGCCTTCCGAGAACAATGGAAGAGTTACGAAGCATTTTTAAACTTCAGAAGAATTCAGTGAACAATGGAAGAGTTCCGAAGCATTTTTAAACTTCAGCGGAATTCCGAAAACAATGGAAGAGTTCCGAAACATTTTTAAACGTCAGCGGAATTCCGAGAGCAATGGAAGAGTTCCAATGCACTTTTAAACTTCAGCGGAATTCCTAGAATGGAAGAGTTCCAAAGCATTTTTGAACGTCAGAGGAATTCCGAGAACAATGGAAGAGTTCCGAAGCATTTTTAAATATCAGCTTAATTCCGAGAACAATGAAAGAGTTCCGAAGCATTTTTAAACGTCAGCAGAATTACTTGAACAATGAAAGAGTTCCAAAGCAATTTTAAACTTCAGAGGAATTATGGGAACAATGGAAGTATTCTGAAGCATTTTTAAACTCAGCAGAATTGCGAGAACAATGGAAGAGTACCGAAGCATTTTAAAACGTCAGCAGAATTCCCAGAGCGATGGAAGAGTTCCGAAGCATTTTTAAACATCAGGGGAATTCCGAGAACAATGAAAGAGTTTCAAAGCATTTTTAAACATCAGCAGAATTCTTTGAACAATGAAAGAGTTCCGAAGCATTTTTAAGCTTCAGTGGAATTCCGGGAACAATGGAAGTGTTCCGAAGCATTTTTAAACTTCAGCAGAATTCCGAGAACAATGGAAGTGTTCCGAAGCATTTTTAAACGTCAGCGGAATTCCGAGAACAATGAAAGAGTTCCGAACCATTTTTAAACATCAGCAGAATTCCTTGAACAATGAAAGAGTTCCGAAGCATTTTTAAACTTCAGCAGAATTCCTTGAACAATGGAAGAGTTCCGAAGCATTTTTAAACTTCATTGGAATTCCGGGAACAACGGAAGAGTTCCGAAGCATTTTTAAACTTCAGAAGAATTCCGGGAACAATGGAAGAATTCCGAAGCATTTTTAAACTTCAGCAGAAATCCGAGAACAATGGAAGAGTTAAGAAGCATTTTAAAATGTCAACAGAATTCCCAGAGCAATGGATGAGTTCCGAAGCATTTTTAAACTTCAGCGGAATTCCGAAAACAATGGAAGAGTTGCGAAGCATTTTTTAGCTTCAGCAGAATTCCGAGAACAATGGAAGAGTTCCAAAGTATTTCTAAACATCACCAGAATTCCGAGAACAATGGAATTGTTCCGAAACATTTTTAAACGTCAGCAGAATTCCGAGAGCAATGGAAGAGTTCCAAAGCATTTTTAAACTTCAGGGGAATTCTTAGAACAATGGAAGAGTTCCAAAGCATTTTTAAACCTTAGCGGCCTTCCGAGAACAATGGAAGAGTTACGAAGCATTTTTAAACTTCAGAAGAATTCAGTGAACAATGGAAGAGTTCCGAAGCATTTTTAAACTTCATTGGAATTCCGGGAACAATGGAAGAGTTCCGAAGCATTTTTAAACTTCAGAAGAATTCCGGGAACAATGGAAGAGTTCCGAAGCATTTTTAAACTTCAGCAGAAATCCGAGAACAATGGAAGAGTTACGAAGCATTTTAAAATGTCAACAGAATTCCCAGAGCAATGGATGAGTTCCGAAGCATTTTTAAACTTCAGCAGAATTCCGAAAACAATGGAAGAGTTGCGAACATTTTTTAGCTTCAGCAGATTTCCGAGAACAATGGAAGAGTTCCGAAGTATTTCTAAACATCAGCAGAATTCCGAGAACAATGGAAGAGTTCCGAAACATTTTTAAACGTCAGCGGAATTCCGAGAGCAATGGAAGAGTTCCAAAGCATTTTTAAACTTCAGCGGAATTCCTAGAACAATGGAAGAGTTCCAAAGCATTTTTAAACTTTAGCGGCCTTCCGAGAACAATGGAAGAGTTCCGAAGCATTTTTAAACGTCAGCAGAATTCCTTGAACAACTAAAGAGTTCCGAAGCATTTTTAAGCTTCAGTGGAATTCCGGAAACAATGGAAGTGTTCCGAAGCATTTTTAAACTTCAGAACAATTCAGTGAACAATGGAAGAGTTCCAAAGCATTTTTAAACTTCAGCAGAAATCCGAGAAGAATGGAAGAGTTCCGAAGCATTTTTAAACATCAGCTTAATTCCGAGAACAATGAAAGAGTTCCGAAGCATTTTTAAACGTCAGCAGAATTACTTGAACAATGAAAGAGTTCCGAAGCATTTTTAAGCTTCAGTGGAATTCCGGGAACAATGGAAGTGTTCCGAAGCATTTTTAATCTTCAGAAAAATTCCGGAAACAATGGAAGAGTTCCGAAGCATTTTTAAACTTCAGCAGAATTCCGAGAACAATGGAAGAGTTCCGAAGCATTTTTAAACGTCAGCGGAATTCTGAGAACAATGAAAGAGTTCCGAACCATTTTTAAACATCAGCAGAATTCCTTGAACAATGAAAGTGTTCCGAAGCATTTTTAAACTTCAGCAGAATTCCTTGAACAAAGATATAGTTCCGAAGCATTTTTAAACTTCAGCAGAATTCCTTGAACAACTAAAGAGTTCCGAAGCATTTTTAAGCTTCAGTGGAATTCCGGAAACAATGGAAGTGTTCCGAAGCATTTTTAAACTTCAGAACAATTCAGTGAACAATGGAAGAGTTCCAAAGCATTTTTAAACTTCAGCAGAAATCCGAGAAGAATGGAAGAGTTCCGAAGCATTTTTAAACATCAGCTTAATTCCGAGAACAATGGAAGAGTTCCGAAGCATTTTTAAACTTCAGAAGAATTCTGGGAACAATGGAAGAGTTCCGAAGAATTTTTAAACTTCAGCAGAAATCCGAGAACAATGGAAGAGTTATGAAGCATTTTAAAATGTCAACAGAATTCCCAGAGCAATGGATGAGTACCGAAGCATTTTTAAACTTCAGCAGAAATCCGAGAAAAATGGAAGAGTTACGAAGCATTTTAAAATGTCAACAGAATTCCCAGAGCAATGGATGAGTTCCGAAGCATTTTTAAACTTCAGCGGAATTCCTTGAATAATGAAAGCGTTCCGAAGCATTTTTAAACTTCAGCAGAATTCCTTGAACAAAGAAAGAGTTCCGAAGCATTTTTAAACTTCAGCAGAATTCCTTGAACAATGGAAGAGTTCCGAAGCATTTTTAAACTTCAGCAGAATTCCGAGAACAAAGAAAGAGTAGTGAAGCATTTTTAAACTTCAGCAGAATTCCTTGAACAATGGAAGAGTTCCGAAGCATTTTTAAACTTCATTGGAATTCCGGGAACAACGGAAGAGTTCCGAAGCATTTTTAAACTTCAGAAGAATTCCGGGAACAATGGAAGAATTCCGAAGCATTTTTAAACTTCAGCAGAAATCCGAGAACAATGGAAGAGTTAAGAAGCATTTTAAAATGTCAACAGAATTCCCAGAGCAATGGATGAGTTCCGAAGCATTTTTAAACTTCAGCGGAATTCCGAAAACAATGGAAGAGTTGCGAAGCATTTTTTAGCTTCAGCAGAATTCCGAGAACAATGGAAGAGTTCCAAAGTATTTCTAAACATCACCAGAATTCCGAGAACAATGGAATTGTTCCGAAACATTTTTAAACGTCAGCAGAATTCCGAGAGCAATGGAAGAGTTCCAAAGCATTTTTAAACTTCAGGGGAATTCTTAGAACAATGGAAGAGTTCCAAAGCATTTTTAAACCTTAGCGGCCTTCCGAGAACAATGGAAGAGTTACGAAGCATTTTTAAACTTCAGAAGAATTCAGTGAACAATGGAAGAGTTCCGAAGCATTTTTAAACTTCATTGGAATTCCGGGAACAATGGAAGAGTTCCGAAGCATTTTTAAACTTCAGAAGAATTCCGGGAACAATGGAAGAGTTCCGAAGCATTTTTAAACTTCAGCAGAAATCCGAGAACAATGGAAGAGTTACGAAGCATTTTAAAATGTCAACAGAATTCCCAGAGCAATGGATGAGTTCCGAAGCATTTTTAAACTTCAGCAGAATTCCGAAAACAATGGAAGAGTTGCGAACATTTTTTAGCTTCAGCAGATTTCCGAGAACAATGGAAGAGTTCCGAAGTATTTCTAAACATCAGCAGAATTCCGAGAACAATGGAAGAGTTCCGAAACATTTTTAAACGTCAGCGGAATTCCGAGAGCAATGGAAGAGTTCCAAAGCATTTTTAAACTTCAGCGGAATTCCTAGAACAATGGAAGAGTTCCAAAGCATTTTTAAACTTTAGCGGCCTTCCGAGAACAATGGAAGAGTTCCGAAGCATTTTTAAACGTCAGCAGAATTCCTTGAACAACTAAAGAGTTCCGAAGCATTTTTAAGCTTCAGTGGAATTCCGGAAACAATGGAAGTGTTCCGAAGCATTTTTAAACTTCAGAACAATTCAGTGAACAATGGAAGAGTTCCAAAGCATTTTTAAACTTCAGCAGAAATCCGAGAAGAATGGAAGAGTTCCGAAGCATTTTTAAACATCAGCTTAATTCCGAGAACAATGAAAGAGTTCCGAAGCATTTTTAAACGTCAGCAGAATTACTTGAACAATGAAAGAGTTCCGAAGCATTTTTAAGCTTCAGTGGAATTCCGGGAACAATGGAAGTGTTCCGAAGCATTTTTAATCTTCAGAAAAATTCCGGAAACAATGGAAGAGTTCCGAAGCATTTTTAAACTTCAGCAGAATTCCGAGAACAATGGAAGAGTTCCGAAGCATTTTTAAACGTCAGCGGAATTCTGAGAACAATGAAAGAGTTCCGAACCATTTTTAAACATCAGCAGAATTCCTTGAACAATGAAAGTGTTCCGAAGCATTTTTAAACTTCAGCAGAATTCCTTGAACAAAGATATAGTTCCGAAGCATTTTTAAACTTCAGCAGAATTCCTTGAACAACTAAAGAGTTCCGAAGCATTTTTAAGCTTCAGTGGAATTCCGGAAACAATGGAAGTGTTCCGAAGCATTTTTAAACTTCAGAACAATTCAGTGAACAATGGAAGAGTTCCAAAGCATTTTTAAACTTCAGCAGAAATCCGAGAAGAATGGAAGAGTTCCGAAGCATTTTTAAACATCAGCTTAATTCCGAGAACAATGGAAGAGTTCCGAAGCATTTTTAAACTTCAGAAGAATTCTGGGAACAATGGAAGAGTTCCGAAGAATTTTTAAACTTCAGCAGAAATCCGAGAACAATGGAAGAGTTATGAAGCATTTTAAAATGTCAACAGAATTCCCAGAGCAATGGATGAGTACCGAAGCATTTTTAAACTTCAGCAGAAATCCGAGAAAAATGGAAGAGTTACGAAGCATTTTAAAATGTCAACAGAATTCCCAGAGCAATGGATGAGTTCCGAAGCATTTTTAAACTTCAGCGGAATTCCTTGAACAATGAAAGCGTTCCGAAGCATTTTTAAACTTCAGCAGAATTCCTTGAACAAAGAAAGAGTTCCGAAGCATTTTTAAACTTCAGCAGAATTCCTTGAACAATGGAAGAGTTCCGAAGCATTTTTAAACTTCATTGGAATTCCGGGAACAATGGAAGAGTTCCGAAGCATTTTTAAACTTCAGAAGAATTCCGGGAACAATGGAAGAGTTCCGAAGCATTTTTAAACTTCAGCAGAAATCCGAGAACAATGGAAGAGTTACGAAGCATTTTTAAATTTCAGTAGAAATCCAAGAACAATGGAAGAGTTACGAAGCATTTTAAAATGTCGACAGAATTCCCAGAGCAATGGATGAGTTCCGAAGCATTTTTAAACTTCATCGGAATTCTGAAAACAATGGAAGAATTCCGAAGCATTTTTAAACTTCAGCAGAAATCCGAGAACAATGGAAGAGTTACGAAGCATTTTAAAATGTCAACAGAATTCCCAGAGCAATGGATGAGTTCCGAAGCATTTTTAAACTTCAGCAGAAATCCGAGAACAATGGAAGAGTTACGAAGCATTTTAAAATGTCAACAGAATTCCCAAAGCAATGGATGAGTTCCGAAGCATTTTTAAACTTCAGCGGAATTCCGAAAACAATGGAAGAGTTCCGAAACATTTTTAAACGTCAGCGGAATTCCGAGAGCAATGGAAGAGTTCCAATGCACTTTTAAACTTCAGCGGAATTCCTAGAATGGAAGAGTTCCAAAGCATTTTTGAACGTCAGAGGAATTCCGAGAACAATGGAAGAGTTCCGAAGCATTTTTAAATATCAGCTTAATTCCGAGAACAATGAAAGAGTTCCGAAGCATTTTTAAACGTCAGCAGAATTACTTGAACAATGAAAGAGTTCCAAAGCAATTTTAAACTTCAGAGGAATTATGGGAACAATGGAAGTATTCTGAAGCATTTTTAAACTCAGCAGAATTGCGAGAACAATGGAAGAGTACCGAAGCATTTTAAAACGTCAGCAGAATTCCCAGAGCGATGGAAGAGTTCCGAAGCATTTTTAAACATCAGGGGAATTCCGAGAACAATGAAAGAGTTTCAAAGCATTTTTAAACATCAGCAGAATTCTTTGAACAATGAAAGAGTTCCGAAGCATTTTTAAGCTTCAGTGGAATTCCGGGAACAATGGAAGTGTTCCGAAGCATTTTTAAACTTCAGCAGAATTCCGAGAACAATGGAAGTGTTCCGAAGCATTTTTAAACGTCAGCGGAATTCCGAGAACAATGAAAGAGTTCCGAACCATTTTTAAACATCAGCAGAATTCCTTGAACAATGAAAGAGTTCCGAAGCATTTTTAAACTTCAGCAGAATTCCGAGAACAAAGAAAGAGTAGTGAAGCATTTTTAAACTTCAGCAGAATTCCTTGAACAATGGAAGAGTTCCGAAGCATTTTTAAACTTCATTGGAATTCCGGGAACAACGGAAGAGTTCCGAAGCATTTTTAAACTTCAGAAGAATTCCGGGAACAATGGAAGAATTCCGAAGCATTTTTAAACTTCAGCAGAAATCCGAGAACAATGGAAGAGTTAAGAAGCATTTTTTAGCTTCAGCAGAATTCCGAGAACAATGGAAGAGTTCCAAAGTATTTCTAAACATCACCAGAATTCCGAGAACAATGGAATTGTTCCGAAACATTTTTAAACGTCAGCAGAATTCCGAGAGCAATGGAAGAGTTCCAAAGCATTTTTAAACTTCAGGGGAATTCTTAGAACAATGGAAGAGTTCCAAAGCATTTTTAAACCTTAGCGGCCTTCCGAGAACAATGGAAGAGTTACGAAGCATTTTTAAACTTCAGAAGAATTCAGTGAACAATGGAAGAGTTCCGAAGCATTTTTAAACTTCATTGGAATTCCGGGAACAATGGAAGAGTTCCGAAGCATTTTTAAACTTCAGAAGAATTCCGGGAACAATGGAAGAGTTCCGAAGCATTTTTAAACTTCAGCAGAAATCCGAGAACAATGGAAGAGTTACGAAGCATTTTAAAATGTCAACAGAATTCCCAGAGCAATGGATGAGTTCCGAAGCATTTTTAAACTTCAGCGGAATTCCGAAAACAATGGAAGAGTTGCGAACATTTTTTAGCTTCAGCAGATTTCCGAGAACAATGGAAGAGTTCCGAAGTATTTCTAAACATCAGCAGAATTCCGAAAACAATGGAAGAGTTCCGAAACATTTTTAAACGTCAGCGGAATTCCGAGAGCAATGGAAGAGTTCCAAAGCATTTTTAAACTTCAGCGGAATTCCTAGAACAATGGAAGAGTTCCAAAGCATTTTTAAACTTTAGCGGCCTTCCGAGAACAATGGAAGAGTTCCGAAGCATTTTTAAACGTCAGCAGAATTCCTTGAACAACTAAAGAGTTCCGAAGCATTTTTAAGCTTCAGTGGAATTCCGGAAACAATGGAAGTGTTCCGAAGCATTTTTAAACTTCAGAACAATTCAGTGAACAATGGAAGAGTTCCAAAGCATTTTTAAACTTCAGCAGAAATCCGAGAAGAATGGAAGAGTTCCGAAGCATTTTCAAACATCAGCTTAATTCCGAGAACAATGAAAGAGTTCCGAAGCATTTTTAAACGTCAGCAGAATTACTTGAACAATGAAAGAGTTCCGAAGCATTTTTAAGCTTCAGTGGAATTCCGGGAACAATGGAAGTGTTCCGAAGCATTTTTAATCTTCAGAAAAATTCCGGAAACAATGGAAGAGTTCCGAAGCATTTTTAAACTTCAGCAGAATTCC
Organism: Phyllobates terribilis; assembly: GCF_046119375.1. Taxonomy (NCBI): domain Eukaryota; kingdom Metazoa; phylum Chordata; class Amphibia; order Anura; family Dendrobatidae; genus Phyllobates; species Phyllobates terribilis. Next base: position 554,827,644 of record NW_027362762.1, read on the forward strand.
GAGAACAATGGAAGAGTTCCGAAGCATTTTTAAACGTCAGCGGAATTCTGAGAACAATGAAAGAGTTCCGAACCATTTTTAAACATCAGCAGAATTCCTTGAACAATGAAAGTGTTCCGAAGCATTTTTAAACTTCAGCAGAATTCCTTGAACAAAGATATAGTTCCGAAGCATTTTTAAACTTCAGCAGAATTCCTTGAACAACTAAAGAGTTCCGAAGCATTTTTAAGCTTCAGTGGAATTCCGGAAACAATGGAAGTGTTCCGAAGCATTTTTAAGCTTCAGAACAATTCAGTGAACAATGGAAGAGTTCCAAAGCATTTTTAAACTTCAGCAGAAATCCGAGAAGAATGGAAGAGTTCCGAAGCATTTTTAAACATCAGCTTAATTCCGAGAACAATGGAAGAGTTCCGAAGCATTTTTAAACTTCAGAAGAATTCTGGGAACAATGGAAGAGTTCCGAAGAATTTTTAAACTTCAGCAGAAATCCGAGAACAATGGAAGAGTTATGAAGCATTTTAAAATGTCAACAGAATTCCCAGAGCAATGGATGAGTACCGAAGCATTTTTAAACTTCAGCAGAAATCCGAGAAAAATGGAAGAGTTACGAAGCATTTTAAAATGTCAACAGAATTCCCAGAGCAATGGATGAGTTCCGAAGCATTTTTAAACTTCAGCGGAATTCCTTGAACAATGAAAGCGTTCCGAAGCATTTTTAAACTTCAGCAGAATTCCTTGAACAAAGAAAGAGTTCCGAAGCATTTTTAAACTTCAGCAGAATTCCTTGAACAATGGAAGAGTTCCGAAGCATTTTTAAACTTCATTGGAATTCCGGGAACAATGGAAGAGTTCCGAAGCATTTTTAAACTTCAGAAGAATTCCGGGAACAATGGAAGAGTTCCGAAGCATTTTTAAACTTCAGCTGAAATCCGAGAACAATGGAAGAGTTACGAAGCATTTTTAAATTTCAGTAGAAATCCAAGAACAATGGAAGAGTTACGAAGCATTTTAAAATGTCGACAGAATTCCCAGAGCAATGGATGAGTTCCGAAGCATTTTTAAACTTCATCGGAATTCTGAAAACAATGGAAGAATTCCGAAGCATTTTTAAACTTCAGCAGAAATCCGAGAACAATGGAAGAGTTACGAAGCATTTTAAAATGTCAACAGAATTCCCAGAGCAATGGATGAGTTCCGAAGCATTTTTAAACTTCAGCAGAAATCCGAGAACAATGGAAGAGTTACGAAGCATTTTAAAATGCCAACAGAATTCCCAAAGCAATGGATGAGTTCCGAAGCATTTTTAAACTTCAGCGGAATTCCGAAAACAATGGAAGAGTTCCGAAACATTTTTAAACGTCAGCGGAATTCCGAGAGCAATGGAAGAGTTCCAATGCACTTTTAAACTTCAGCGGAATTCCTAGAATGGAAGAGTTCCAAAGCATTTTTGAACGTCAGAGGAATTCCGAGAACAATGGAAGAGTTCCGAAGCATTTTTAAATATCAGCTTAATTCCGAGAACAATGAAAGAGTTCCGAAGCATTTTTAAACGTCAGCAGAATTACTTGAACAATGAAAGAGTTCCAAAGCAATTTTAAACTTCAGAGGAATTATGGGAACAATGGAAGTATTCTGAAGCATTTTTAAACTCAGCAGAATTGCGAGAACAATGGAAGAGTACCGAAGCATTTTAAAACGTCAGCAGAATTCCCAGAGCGATGGAAGAGTTCCGAAGCATTTTTAAACATCAGGGGAATTCCGAGAACAATGAAAGAGTTTCAAAGCATTTTTAAACATCAGCAGAATTCTTTGAACAATGAAAGAGTTCCGAAGCATTTTTAAGCTTCAGTGGAATTCCGGGAACAATGGAAGTGTTCCGAAGCATTTTTAAACTTCAGCAGAATTCCGAGAACAATGGAAGTGTTCCGAAGCATTTTTAAACGTCAGCGGAATTCCGAGAACAATGAAAGAGTTCCGAACCATTTTTAAACATCAGCAGAATTCCTTGAACAATGAAAGAGTTCCGAAGCATTTTTAAACTTCAGCAGAATTCCGAGAACAAAGAAAGAGTAGTGAAGCATTTTTAAACTTCAGCAGAATTCCTTGAACAATGGAAGAGTTCCGAAGCATTTTTAAACTTCATTGGAATTCCGGGAACAACGGAAGAGTTCCGAAGCATTTTTAAACTTCAGAAGAATTCCGGGAACAATGGAAGAATTCCGAAGCATTTTTAAACTTCAGCAGAAATCCGAGAACAATGGAAGAGTTAAGAAGCATTTTAAAATGTCAACAGAATTCCCAGAGCAATGGATGAGTTCCGAAGCATTTTTAAACTTCAGCGGAATTCCGAAAACAATGGAAGAGTTGCGAAGCATTTTTTAGCTTCAGCAGAATTCCGAGAACAATGGAAGAGTTCCAAAGTATTTCTAAACATCACCAGAATTCCGAGAACAATGGAATTGTTCCGAAACATTTTTAAACGTCAGCAGAATTCCGAGAGCAATGGAAGAGTTCCAAAGCATTTTTAAACTTCAGGGGAATTCTTAGAACAATGGAAGAGTTCCAAAGCATTTTTAAACCTTAGCGGCCTTCCGAGAACAATGGAAGAGTTACGAAGCATTTTTAAACTTCAGAAGAATTCAGTGAACAATGGAAGAGTTCCGAAGCATTTTTAAACTTCATTGGAATTCCGGGAACAATGGAAGAGTTCCGAAGCATTTTTAAACTTCAGAAGAATTCCGGGAACAATGGAAGAGTTCCGAAGCATTTTTAAACTTCAGCAGAAATCCGAGAACAATGGAAGAGTTACGAAGCATTTTAAAATGTCAACAGAATTCCCAGAGCAATGGATGAGTTCCGAAGCATTTTTAAACTTCAGCGGAATTCCGAAAACAATGGAAGAGTTGCGAACATTTTTTAGCTTCAGCAGATTTCCGAGAACAATGGAAGAGTTCCGAAGTATTTCTAAACATCAGCAGAATTCCGAGAACAATGGAAGAGTTCCGAAACATTTTTAAACGTCAGCGGAATTCCGAGAGCAATGGAAGAGTTCCAAAGCATTTTTAAACTTCAGCGGAATTCCTAGAACAATGGAAGAGTTCCAAAGCATTTTTAAACTTTAGCGGCCTTCCGAGAACAATGGAAGAGTTCCGAAGCATTTTTAAACGTCAGCAGAATTCCTTGAACAACTAAAGAGTTCCGAAGCATTTTTAAGCTTCAGTGGAATTCCGGAAACAATGGAAGTGTTCCGAAGCATTTTTAAACTTCAGAACAATTCAGTGAACAATGGAAGAGTTCCAAAGCATTTTTAAACTTCAGCAGAAATCCGAGAAGAATGGAAGAGTTCCGAAGCATTTTTAAACATCAGCTTAATTCCGAGAACAATGAAAGAGTTCCGAAGCATTTTTAAACGTCAGCAGAATTACTTGAACAATGAAAGAGTTCCGAAGCATTTTTAAGCTTCAGTGGAATTCCGGGAACAATGGAAGTGTTCCGAAGCATTTTTAATCTTCAGAAAAATTCCGGAAACAATGGAAGAGTTCCGAAGCATTTTTAAACTTCAGCAGAATTCCGAGAACAATGGAAGAGTTCCGAAGCATTTTTAAACGTCAGCGGAATTCTGAGAACAATGAAAGAGTTCCGAACCATTTTTAAACATCAGCAGAATTCCTTGAACAATGAAAGTGTTCCGAAGCATTTTTAAACTTCAGCAGAATTCCTTGAACAAAGATATAGTTCCGAAGCATTTTTAAACTTCAGCAGAATTCCTTGAACAACTAAAGAGTTCCGAAGCATTTTTAAGCTTCAGTGGAATTCCGGAAACAATGGAAGTGTTCCGAAGCATTTTTAAACTTCAGAACAATTCAGTGAACAATGGAAGAGTTCCAAAGCATTTTTAAACTTCAGCAGAAATCCGAGAAGAATGGAAGAGTTCCGAAGCATTTTTAAACATCAGCTTAATTCCGAGAACAATGGAAGAGTTCCGAAGCATTTTTAAACTTCAGAAGAATTCTGGGAACAATGGAAGAGTTCCGAAGAATTTTTAAACTTCAGCAGAAATCCGAGAACAATGGAAGAGTTATGAAGCATTTTAAAATGTCAACAGAATTCCCAGAGCAATGGATGAGTACCGAAGCATTTTTAAACTTCAGCAGAAATCCGAGAAAAATGGAAGAGTTACGAAGCATTTTAAAATGTCAACAGAATTCCCAGAGCAATGGATGAGTTCCGAAGCATTTTTAAACTTCAGCGGAATTCCTTGAACAATGAAAGCGTTCCGAAGCATTTTTAAACTTCAGCAGAATTCCTTGAACAAAGAAAGAGTTCCGAAGCATTTTTAAACTTCAGCAGAATTCCTTGAACAATGGAAGAGTTCCGAAGCATTTTTAAACTTCATTGGAATTCCGGGAACAATGGAAGAGTTCCGAAGCATTTTTAAACTTCAGAAGAATTCCGGGAACAATGGAAGAGTTCCGAAGCATTTTTAAACTTCAGCAGAAATCCGAGAACAATGGAAGAGTTACGAAGCATTTTTAAATTTCAGTAGAAATCCAAGAACAATGGAAGAGTTACGAAGCATTTTAAAATGTCGACAGAATTCCCAGAGCAATGGATGAGTTCCGAAGCATTTTTAAACTTCATCGGAATTCTGAAAACAATGGAAGAATTCCGAAGCATTTTTAAACTTCAGCAGAAATCCGAGAACAATGGAAGAGTTACGAAGCATTTTAAAATGTCAACAGAATTCCCAGAGCAATGGATGAGTTCCGAAGCATTTTTAAACTTCAGCAGAAATCCGAGAACAATGGAAGAGTTACGAAGCATTTTAAAATGTCAACAGAATTCCCAAAGCAATGGATGAGTTCCGAAGCATTTTTAAACTTCAGCGGAATTCCGAAAACAATGGAAGAGTTCCGAAACATTTTTAAACGTCAGCGGAATTCCGAGAGCAATGGAAGAGTTCCAATGCACTTTTAAACTTCAGCGGAATTCCTAGAATGGAAGAGTTCCAAAGCATTTTTGAACGTCAGAGGAATTCCGAGAACAATGGAAGAGTTCCGAAGCATTTTTAAATATCAGCTTAATTCCGAGAACAATGAAAGAGTTCCGAAGCATTTTTAAACGTCAGCAGAATTACTTGAACAATGAAAGAGTTCCAAAGCAATTTTAAACTTCAGAGGAATTATGGGAACAATGGAAGTATTCTGAAGCATTTTTAAACTCAGCAGAATTGCGAGAACAATGGAAGAGTACCGAAGCATTTTAAAACGTCAGCAGAATTCCCAGAGCGATGGAAGAGTTCCGAAGCATTTTTAAACATCAGGGGAATTCCGAGAACAATGAAAGAGTTTCAAAGCATTTTTAAACATCAGCAGAATTCTTTGAACAATGAAAGAGTTCCGAAGCATTTTTAAGCTTCAGTGGAATTCCGGGAACAATGGAAGTGTTCCGAAGCATTTTTAAACTTCAGCAGAATTCCGAGAACAATGGAAGTGTTCCGAAGCATTTTTAAACGTCAGCGGAATTCCGAGAACAATGAAAGAGTTCCGAACCATTTTTAAACATCAGCAGAATTCCTTGAACAATGAAAGAGTTCCGAAGCATTTTTAAACTTCAGCAGAATTCCGAGAACAAAGAAAGAGTAGTGAAGCATTTTTAAACTTCAGCAGAATTCCTTGAACAATGGAAGAGTTCCGAAGCATTTTTAAACTTCATTGGAATTCCGGGAACAACGGAAGAGTTCCGAAGCATTTTTAAACTTCAGAAGAATTCCGGGAACAATGGAAGAATTCCGAAGCATTTTTAAACTTCAGCAGAAATCCGAGAACAATGGAAGAGTTAAGAAGCATTTTAAAATGTCAACAGAATTCCCAGAGCAATGGATGAGTTCCGAAGCATTTTTAAACTTCAGCGGAATTCCGAAAACAATGGAAGAGTTGCGAAGCATTTTTTAGCTTCAGCAGAATTCCGAGAACAATGGAAGAGTTCCAAAGTATTTCTAAACATCACCAGAATTCCGAGAACAATGGAATTGTTCCGAAACATTTTTAAACGTCAGCAGAATTCCGAGAGCAATGGAAGAGTTCCAAAGCATTTTTAAACTTCAGGGGAATTCTTAGAACAATGGAAGAGTTCCAAAGCATTTTTAAACCTTAGCGGCCTTCCGAGAACAATGGAAGAGTTACGAAGCATTTTTAAACTTCAGAAGAATTCAGTGAACAATGGAAGAGTTCCGAAGCATTTTTAAACTTCATTGGAATTCCGGGAACAATGGAAGAGTTCCGAAGCATTTTTAAACTTCAGAAGAATTCCGGGAACAATGGAAGAGTTCCGAAGCATTTTTAAACTTCAGCAGAAATCCGAGAACAATGGAAGAGTTACGAAGCATTTTAAAATGTCAACAGAATTCCCAGAGCAATGGATGAGTTCCGAAGCATTTTTAAACTTCAGCGGAATTCCGAAAACAATGGAAGAGTTGCGAACATTTTTTAGCTTCAGCAGATTTCCGAGAACAATGGAAGAGTTCCGAAGTATTTCTAAACATCAGCAGAATTCCGAGAACAATGGAAGAGTTCCGAAACATTTTTAAACGTCAGCGGAATTCCGAGAGCAATGGAAGAGTTCCAAAGCATTTTTAAACTTCAGCGGAATTCCTAGAACAATGGAAGAGTTCCAAAGCATTTTTAAACTTTAGCGGCCTTCCGAGAACAATGGAAGAGTTCCGAAGCATTTTTAAACGTCAGCAGAATTCCTTGAACAACTAAAGAGTTCCGAAGCATTTTTAAGCTTCAGTGGAATTCCGGAAACAATGGAAGTGTTCCGAAGCATTTTTAAACTTCAGAACAATTCAGTGAACAATGGAAGAGTTCCAAAGCATTTTTAAACTTCAGCAGAAATCCGAGAAGAATGGAAGAGTTCCGAAGCATTTTTAAACATCAGCTTAATTCCGAGAACAATGAAAGAGTTCCGAAGCATTTTTAAACGTCAGCAGAATTACTTGAACAATGAAAGAGTTCCGAAGCATTTTTAAGCTTCAGTGGAATTCCGGGAACAATGGAAGTGTTCCGAAGCATTTTTAATCTTCAGAAAAATTCCGGAAACAATGGAAGAGTTCCGAAGCATTTTTAAACTTCAGCAGAATTCCGAGAACAATGGAAGAGTTCCGAAGCATTTTTAAACGTCAGCGGAATTCTGAGAACAATGAAAGAGTTCCGAACCATTTTTAAACATCAGCAGAATTCCTTGAACAATGAAAGTGTTCCGAAGCATTTTTAAACTTCAGCAGAATTCCTTGAACAAAGATATAGTTCCGAAGCATTTTTAAACTTCAGCAGAATTCCTTGAACAACTAAAGAGTTCCGAAGCATTTTTAAGCTTCAGTGGAATTCCGGAAACAATGGAAGTGTTCCGAAGCATTTTTAAACTTCAGAACAATTCAGTGAACAATGGAAGAGTTCCAAAGCATTTTTAAACTTCAGCAGAAATCCGAGAAGAATGGAAGAGTTCCGAAGCATTTTTAAACATCAGCTTAATTCCGAGAACAATGAAAGAGTTCCGAAGCATTTTTAAACGTCAGCAGAATTACTTGAACAATGAAAGAGTTCCGAAGCATTTTTAAGCTTCAGTGGAATTCCGGGAACAATGGAAGTGTTCCGAAGCATTTTTAATCTTCAGAAAAATTCCGGAAACAATGGAAGAGTTCCGAAGCATTTTTAAACTTCAGCAGAATTCCGAGAACAATGGAAGAGTTCCGAAGCATTTTTAAACGTCAGCGGAATTCTGAGAACAATGAAAGAGTTCCGAACCATTTTTAAACATCAGCAGAATTCCTTGAACAATGAAAGTGTTCCGAAGCATTTTTAAACTTCAGCAGAATTCCTTGAACAAAGATATAGTTCCGAAGCATTTTTAAACTTCAGCAGAATTCCTTGAACAATGGAAGAGTTCCGAAGCATTTTTAAACTTCATTGGAATTCCGGGAACAATGGAAGAGTTCCGAAGCATTTTTAAACTTCAGCAGAATTCCTTGAACAATGGATGAGTTCCGAGGCATTTTTAAACTTCAGCGGAATTCCGAAAACAATGGAAGAGTTGCGAAGCATTTTTTAGCTTCAGCAGAATTCCGAGAACAATGGAAGAGTTCCGAAGTATTTCTAAACATCACCAGAATTCCGGGAACATTGGAAGAGTTCCGAAACATTTTTAAACGTCAGCGGAATTCCGAGAGCAATGGAAGAGTTCCAAAGCATTTTTAAACTTCAGCGGAATTCCTAGAACAATGGAAGAGTTCCAAAGCATTTTTAAACTTTAGCGGCCTTCCGAGAACAATGGAAGAGTTCCGAAGCATTTTTAAACGTCAGCAGAATTCATTGAACAATGAAAGAGTTCTGAAGCATTTTTAAACTTCAGTGGAATTCCGGGAACAATGGAGAAGTTCCGAAGCATTTTTAAACTTCAGAAGAATTCCGGGAACAATGGAAGAGTTCCAAAGCATTTTTAAACTTCAGCAGAAATCCGAGAACAATGGAAGAGTTACGAATCATTTTTTAGCTTCAGCAGAATTCCGAGAACAATGGAAGAGTTCCGAAGTATTTCTAAACATCAGCAGAATTCCGAGAACAATGGAAGAGTTCCGAAACCTTTTTAAACGTCAGCGGAATTCCGAGAGCAATGGAAGAGTTCCAAAGCATTTTTAAACTTCAGCGGAATTCCCAGAACAATGGAAGAGTTCCAAAGCATTTTTAAACTTTAGCAGCCTTCCGAGAACAATGGAAGAGTTCCGAAGCATTTTTAAACGTCAGCGGAATTCCGAGAGCAATGGAAGAGTTCCAAAGCATTTTTAAACTTCAGCGGAATTCCTAGAACAATGGAAGAGTTCCAAAGCATTTTTAATCTTTAGCGGCCTTCCGAGAACAATGGAAGAGTTCCGAAGCATTTTTAAACGTCAGCAGAATTCTTTGAACAATGAAAGAGTTCCGAAGCATTTTTAAACTTCAGTGGAATTCCGGGAACAATGGAGAAGTTCCTAAGCATTTTTAAACTTCAGAAGAATTCCTTGAACAATGAAAGAGTTCCAAAGCATTTTTAAACTTCAGCAGAAATCAGAGAACAATGGAAGAGTTACAAAGCATTTTAAAATGTCAACAGAATTCCCAGAGCAATGGATGAGTTCCGAAGCATTTTTAAACTTCAGCGGAATTCCGAAAACAATGGAAGAGTTGCGAACATTTTTTAGCTTCAGCAGATTTCCGAGAACAATGGAAGAGTTCCGAAGTATTTCTAAACATCAGCAGAATTCCGAGAACAATGGAAGAGTTCCGAAACATTTTTAAACGTCAGTGGAATTCCGAGAGCAATGGAAGAGTTTCAAAGCATTTTTAAACTTCAGCGGAATTCCTAGAACAATGGAAGAGTTCCAAAGCATTTTTAAACTTTAGCGGCCTTCCGAGAACAATGGAAGAGTTCCGAAGCATTTTTAGACTTCAGCAGAATTCTGAGAACAATGGAAGAGTTCCGAAGCATTTTTAAACGTCAGAGGATTTCTGAGAACAATGAAAGAGTTCCGAAGCATTTTTAAACGTCAGCAGATTTCCTTGAACAATGAAAGAGTTCCGAACCATTTTTAAACATCAGCAGAATTCCTTGAACAATGAATGAGTTCCGAAGCATTTTTAAACTTCAGCAGAATTCCTTGAACAAAGAATGAGTTCCGAAGGATTTTTAAACTTCAGCAGAATTCCTTGAACAATGGAAGAGTTCCGAAGCATTTTTAAACTTCATTGTAATTCCGGGAACAATGGAAGAGTTCCGAAGCATTTTTAAACTTTAGAAGAATTCCGAAAACAATGGAAGAGTTGCGAAGCATTTTTTAGCTTCAGCAGAATTCCGAGAACAATGGAAGAGTTCCAAAGCATTTTTAAACTTTAGCGGATTTCCGAGAACAATGGAAGAGTTCCGAAGCATTATTAAATGTCAGCAGAATTCCTTGAACAATGAAAGAGTTCCGAAGCATTTTTAAACTTCATTGGAATTCCGGGAACAATGGAAGAGTTCCGAAGCATTTTTAAACTTCAGAAGAATTCCGGGAACAATGGAAGAGTTCCGAAGCATTTTTAAACTTCAGCAGAAATCCGAGAACAATGGAAGAGTTCCGAAGCATTTTTAAACTTCAGCGGAATTCCTAGAACAATGGAAGAGTTCCAAAGCATTTTTAAACTTTAGCGGCCTTCCGAGAACAATGGAAGAGTTCCGAAGCATTTTTAAACGTCAGCAGAATTCATTGAACAATGAAAGAGTTCTGAAGCATTTTTAAACTTCAGTGGAATTCCGGGAACAATGGAGAAGTTCCGAAGCATTTTTAAACTTCAGAAGAATTCCGGGAACAATGGAAGAGTTCCAAAGCATTTTTAAACTTCAGCAGAAATCCGAGAACAATGGAAGAGTTACGAATCATTTTTTAGCTTCAGCAGAATTCCGAGAACAATGGAAGAGTTCCGAAGTATTTCTAAACATCAGCAGAATTCCGAGAACAATGGAAGAGTTCCGAAACCTTTTTAAACGTCAGCGGAATTCCGAGAGCAATGGAAGAGTTCCAAAGCATTTTTAAACTTCAGCGGAATTCCCAGAACAATGGAAGAGTTCCAAAGCATTTTTAAACTTTAGCAGCCTTCCGAGAACAATGGAAGAGTTCCGAAGCATTTTTAAACGTCAGCGGAATTCCGAGAGCAATGGAAGAGTTCCAAAGCATTTTTAAACTTCAGCGGAATTCCTAGAACAATGGAAGAGTTCCAAAGCATTTTTAATCTTTAGCGGCCTTCCGAGAACAATGGAAGAGTTCCGAAGCATTTTTAAACGTCAGCAGAATTCTTTGAACAATGAAAGAGTTCCGAAGCATTTTTAAACTTCAGTGGAATTCCGGGAACAATGGAGAAGTTCCTAAGCATTTTTAAACTTCAGAAGAATTCCTTGAACAATGAAAGAGTTCCAAAGCATTTTTAAACTTCAGCAGAAATCAGAGAACAATGGAAGAGTTACAAAGCATTTTAAAATGTCAACAGAATTCCCAGAGCAATGGATGAGTTCCGAAGCATTTTTAAACTTCAGCGGAATTCCGAAAACAATGGAAGAGTTGCGAACATTTTTTAGCTTCAGCAGATTTCCGAGAACAATGGAAGAGTTCCGAAGTATTTCTAAACATCAGCAGAATTCCGAGAACAATGGAAGAGTTCCGAAACATTTTTAAACGTCAGTGGAATTCCGAGAGCAATGGAAGAGTTTCAAAGCATTTTTAAACTTCAGCGGAATTCCTAGAACAATGGAAGAGTTCCAAAGCATTTTTAAACTTTAGCGGCCTTCCGAGAACAATGGAAGAGTTCCGAAGCATTTTTAGACTTCAGCAGAATTCTGAGAACAATGGAAGAGTTCCGAAGCATTTTTAAACGTCAGAGGATTTCTGAGAACAATGAAAGAGTTCCGAAGCATTTTTAAACGTCAGCAGATTTCCTTGAACAATGAAAGAGTTCCGAACCATTTTTAAACATCAGCAGAATTCCTTGAACAATGAATGAGTTCCAAAGCATTTTTAAACTTCAGCAGAATTCCTTGAACAAAGAAAGAGTTCCGAAGGATTTTTAAACTTCAGCAGAATTCCTTGAACAATGGAAGAGTTCCGAAGCATTTTTAAACTTCATTGTAATTCCGGGAACAATGGAAGAGTTCCGAAGCATTTTTAAACTTTAGAAGAATTCCGAAAACAATGGAAGAGTTGCGAAGCATTTTTTAGCTTCAGCAGAATTCCGAGAACAATGGAAGAGTTCCAAAGCATTTTTAAACTTTAGCGGATTTCCGAGAACAATGGAAGAGTTCCGAAGCATTATTAAATGTCAGCAGAATTCCTTGAACAATGAAAGAGTTCCGAAGCATTTTTAAACTTCATTGGAATTCCGGGAACAATGGAAGAGTTCCGAAGCATTTTTAAACTTCAGAAGAATTCCGGGAACAATGGAAGAGTTCCGAAGCATTTTTAAACTTCAGCAGAAATCCGAGAACAATGGAAGAGTTCCGAAGCATTTTTAAACTTCAGCGGAATTCCGAAAACAATGGAAGAGTTGCGAAGCATTTTTTAGCTTCAGCAGAATTCCGAGAACAATGGAAGAGTTCCGAAGTATTTCTAAACATCAGCAGAATTCCGAGAACAATGGAAGAGTTCCGAAACATTTTTAAACGTCAGCGGAATTCCGAGAGCAATGGAAGAGTTCCAAAGCATTTTTAAACTTCAGCGGAATTCCTAGAACAATGGAAGAGTTCCAAAGCATTTTTAAACTTTAGCGGCCTTCCGAGAACAATGAAAGAGTTCCGAAGCATTTTTAAACGTCAGCAGAATTCCTTGAACAACTAAAGAGTTCCGAAGCATTTTTAAGCTTCAGTGGAATTCCGGAAACAATGGAAGTGTTCCGAAGCATTTTTAAACTTCAGAACAATTCAGTGAACAATGGAAGAGTTCCAAAGCATTTTTAAACTTCAGCAGAAATCCGAGAAGAATGGAAGAGTTCCGAAGCATTTTTAAACATCAGCTTAATTCCGAGAACAATGAAAGAGTTCCGAAGCATTTTTAAACGTCAGCAGAATTACTTGAACAATGAAAGAGTTCCGAAGCATTTTTAAGCTTCAGTGGAATTCCGGGAACAATGGAAGTGTTCCGAAGCATTTTTAATCTTCAGAAAAATTCCGGAAACAATGGAAGAGTTCCGAAGCATTTTTAAACTTCAGCAGAATTCCGAGAACAATGGAAGAGTTCCAATGCATTTTTAAACGTCAGCGGAATTCTGAGAACAATGAAAGAGTTCCGAACCATTTTAAAACATCAGCAGAATTCCTTGAACAATGAAAGTGTTCCGAAGCATTTTTAAACTTCAGCAGAATTCCTTGAACAAAGAAATAGTTCCGAAGCATTTTTAAACTTCAGCAGAATTCCTTGAACAATGGAAGAGTTCCGAAGCATTTTTAAACTTCATTGGAATTCCGGGAACAATGGAAGAGTTCCGAAGCATTTTTAAACTTCAGCAGAATTCCTTGAACAATGGATGAGTTCCGAAGCATTTTTAAACTTCAGCGGAATTCCGAAAACAATGGAAGAGTTGCGAAGCATTTTTTAGCTTCAGCAGAATTCCGAGAACAATGGAAGAGTTCCGAAGTATTTCTAAACATCACCAGAATTCCAGGAACATTGGAAGAGTTCCGAAACATTTTTAAACGTCAGCGGAATTCCGAGAGCAATGGAAGAGTTCCAAAGCATTTTTAAACTTCAGCGGAATTCCGAGAACAATGGAAGAGTTCCAAAGCATTTTTAAACTTTAGCGGCCTTCCGAGAACAATGGAAGAGTTCCGAAGCATTTTTAAACGTCAGCAGAATTCATTGAACAATGAAAGAGTTCCGAAGCATTTTTAAACTTCAGTGGAATTCCGGGAACAATGGAGAAGTTCCGAAGCATTTTTAAACTTCAGAAGAATTCCGGGAACAATGGAAGAGTTCCAAAGAATTTTTAAACTTCAGCAGAAATCCGAGAACAATGGAAGAGTTACGAAGCATTTTTTAGCTTCAGCAGAATTCCGAGAACAATGGAAGAGTTCCGAAGTATTTCTAAACATCAGCAGAATTCCGAGAACAATGGAAGAGTTCCGAAACCTTTTTAAACGTCAGCGGAATTCCGAGAGCAATGGAAGAGTTCCAAAGCATTTTTAAACTTCAGCGGAATTCCTAGAACAATGGAAGAGTTCCAAAGCATTTTTAAACTTTAGCAGCCTTCCGAGAACAATGGAAGAGTTCCGAAGCATTTTTAAACGTCAGCGGAATTCCGAGAGCAATGGAAGAGTTCCAAAGCATTTTTAAACTTCAGCGGAATTCCTAGAACAATGGAAGAGTTCCAAAGCATTTTTAAACTTTAGCGGCCTTCCGAGAACAATGGAAGAGTTCCGAAGCATTTTTAAACTTCAGAAGAATTCCTTGAACAATGAAAGAGTTCCAAAGCATTTTTAAACTTCAGCAGAAATCAGAGAACAATGGAAGAGTTACAAAGCATTTTAAAATGTCAACAGAATTCCCAGAGCAATGGATGAGTTCCGAAGCATTTTTAAACTTCAGCGGAATTCCGAAAACAATGGAAGAGTTGCGAACATTTTTTAGCTTCAGCAGAATTCCGAGAACAATGGAAGAGTTCCGAAGCATTTTTAAACTTCAGAAGAATTCCGAAAACAATGGAAGAGTTGCGAAGCATTTTTTAGCATCAGCAGAATTCCGAGAACAATGGAAGAGTTCCGAAGTATTTCTAAACATCACCAGAATTCCAAGAACAATGGAAGAGTTCCGAAACATTTTTAAACTTCAGCGGAATGACGAAAACAATGGAAGAGTTCCGAAGCATTTTTAAACTTAAGCAGAATTCTAAGAACAATGGAAGAGTTCTGAAGCATTTTTAAACGTCATCGTATTTCCGAGAACAATGGAAGAGTTCCAAATAATTTTTAAACGTCAGCGGAACACCGAGAACAATGGAAGAGTTCCGAAGCATTTTTAAACTTCAGCAGAATTCCGAGAACAATGGAAGAGTTCCGAAGCATTTTTAAACGTCAGCAGAATTCCTTGAACAATTAAAGAGTTCCGAAGCATTTTTAAGCTTCAGTGGAATTCCGGAAACAATGGAAGTGTTCCGAAGCATTTTTAAACTTCAGAAGAATTCAGTGAACAATGGAAGAGTTCCAAAGCATTTTTAAACTTCAGCAGAAATCCAAGAACAATGGAAGAGTTCCGAAGCATTTTAAAATGTCAGCAGAATTCCCAGAGCAATGGAAGAGTTCCGAAGCATTTTTAAACATCAGCTTAATTCCGAGAACAATGAAAGAGTTCCGAAGCATTTTTAAACGTCAGCAGAATTACTTGAACAATGAAAGAGTTCCGAAGCATTTTTAAGCTTCAGTGTAATTCCGGGAACAATGGAAGTGTTCCGAAGCATTTTTAATCTTCAGAAAAATTCCGGAAACAATGGAAGAGTTCCAAAGCATTTTTAAACTTTAGCAGAATTCCGAGAACAATGGAAGAGTTCCAAAGCATTTTTAAACTTCAGCAGAATTCCTTGAACAATGGAAGAGTTCCGAAGCATTTTTAAACTTCATTGGAATTCAGGGAACAATGGAAGTGTTCCGAAGCATTTTTAAACTTCAGAAGAATTCAGTGAACAATGGAAGAGTTCCAAAGCATTTTTAAACTTCAGCAGAAATCCGAGAACAATGGAAGAGTTACGAAGCATTTTAAAATGTCAACAGAATTCCCAGAGCAATGGATGAGTTCCAAAGCATTTTTAAACTTCAGCGGAATTCCGAAAACAATGGAAGAGTTCCGAAGCATTTTTAAACTTCAGCAGAAATCCGAGAACAATGGAAGAGGTACGAAGCATTTTAAAATGTCAACAGAATTCCCAGAGCAATGGATGAGTTCCGAAGCATTTTTAAACTTCAGCGGAATTCCGAAAACAATGGAAGAGTTGCGAAGCATTTTTTAGCTTCAGCAGAATTCCGAGACCAATGGAAGTGTTCCGAAGCATTTTTAAACTTCAGCGGAATTCCTAGAACAATGGAAGAGTTCCAAAGCATTTTTAAACTTTATCGGCCTTCCGAGAACAATGGAAGAGTTCCGAAGCATTTTTAAACTTCAGAAGAATTCCGAAAACAATGGAAGAGTTGCGAAGCATTTTTTAGCTTCAGCAGAATTCCGAGAACAATGGAAGAGTTCCGAAGTATTTCTAAACATCACCAGAATTCCAAGAACAATGGAAGAGTTCTGAAGCATTTTTAAACGTCATCGTATTTCCGAGAACAATGGAAGAGTTCCAAAGCATTTTTAAACGTCAGCGGAACACCGAGAACAATGGAAGAGTTCCGAAGCATTTTTAAACTTCAGCGGATTTCCAAGAACAATGGAAGAGTTCCGAAGCATTTTTAAACGTCAGCGGAATTCCGAGAACAATGAAAGGGTTCCGAAGCATTTTTAAACTTCAGCAGAATTCCTTGAACAAAGAAAGAGTTCCGAAGCATTTTTAAACTTCAGCAGAATTCCTTGAACAATGGAAGAGTTCCGAAGCATTTTTAAACTTCATTGGAATTCAGGGAACAATGGAAGAGTTCCGAAGCATTTTTAAACTTCAGAAGAATTCCGGGAACAATGGAAGAGTTCCGAAGCATTTTTAAACTTCAGCAGAAATCCGAGAACAATGGAAGAGTTGCGAAGCATTTTAAAATGTCAACAGAATTCCCAGAGCAATGGATGAGTTCCGAAGCATTTTTAAACTTCAGCGGAATTCCGAATACAATGGAAGAGTTGCGAAGCATTTTTTAGCTTCAGCAGAATTCCGAGAACAATGTAAGAGTTCCGAAACATTTTTAAACGTCAGCGGAATTCCGAGAACAATGGAAGAGTTCCGAAGCATTATTAAATGTCAGCAGAATTCCTTGAACAATGAAAGAGTTCCGAAGCATTTTTAAACTTCATTGGAATTCCGGGAACAATGGAAGAGTTCCGAAGCATTTTTAAACTTCAGAAGAATTCCGGGAACAATGGAAGAGTTCCGAAGCATTTTTAAACTTCAGCAGAAATCCGAGAACAATGGAAGAGTTCCGAAGCATTTTTAAACTTCAGCGGAATTCCGAAAACAATGGAAGAGTTGCGAAGCATTTTTTAGCTTCAGCAGAATTCCGAGAACAATGGAAGAGTTCCGAAGTATTTCTAAACATCAGCAGAATTCCGAGAACAATGGAAGAGTTCCGAAACATTTTTAAACGTCAGCGGAATTCCGAGAGCAATGGAAGAGTTCCAAAGCATTTTTAAACTTCAGCGGAATTCCTAGAACAATGGAAGAGTTCCAAAGCATTTTTAAACTTTAGCGGCCTTCCGAGAACAATGAAAGAGTTCCGAAGCATTTTTAAACGTCAGCAGAATTCCTTGAACAACTAAAGAGTTCCGAAGCATTTTTAAGCTTCAGTGGAATTCCGGAAACAATGGAAGTGTTCCGAAGCATTTTTAAACTTCAGAACAATTCAGTGAACAATGGAAGAGTTCCAAAGCATTTTTAAACTTCAGCAGAAATCCGAGAAGAATGGAAGAGTTCCGAAGCATTTTTAAACATCAGCTTAATTCCGAGAACAATGAAAGAGTTCCGAAGCATTTTTAAACGTCAGCAGAATTACTTGAACAATGAAAGAGTTCCGAAGCATTTTTAAGCTTCAGTGGAATTCCGGGAACAATGGAAGTGTTCCGAAGCATTTTTAATCTTCAGAAAAATTCCGGAAACAATGGAAGAGTTCCGAAGCATTTTTAAACTTCAGCAGAATTCCGAGAACAATGGAAGAGTTCCAATGCATTTTTAAACGTCAGCGGAATTCTGAGAACAATGAAAGAGTTCCGAACCATTTTAAAACATCAGCAGAATTCCTTGAACAATGAAAGTGTTCCGAAGCATTTTTAAACTTCAGCAGAATTCCTTGAACAAAGAAATAGTTCCGAAGCATTTTTAAACTTCAGCAGAATTCCTTGAACAATGGAAGAGTTCCGAAGCATTTTTAAACTTCATTGGAATTCCGGGAACAATGGAAGAGTTCCGAAGCATTTTTAAACTTCAGCAGAATTCCTTGAACAATGGATGAGTTCCGAAGCATTTTTAAACTTCAGCGGAATTCCGAAAACAATGGAAGAGTTGCGAAGCATTTTTTAGCTTCAGCAGAATTCCGAGAACAATGGAAGAGTTCCGAAGTATTTCTAAACATCACCAGAATTCCAGGAACATTGGAAGAGTTCCGAAACATTTTTAAACGTCAGCGGAATTCCGAGAGCAATGGAAGAGTTCCAAAGCATTTTTAAACTTCAGCGGAATTCCGAGAACAATGGAAGAGTTCCAAAGCATTTTTAAACTTTAGCGGCCTTCCGAGAACAATGGAAGAGTTCCGAAGCATTTTTAAACGTCAGCAGAATTCATTGAACAATGAAAGAGTTCCGAAGCATTTTTAAACTTCAGTGGAATTCCGGGAACAATGGAGAAGTTCCGAAGCATTTTTAAACTTCAGAAGAATTCCGGGAACAATGGAAGAGTTCCAAAGAATTTTTAAACTTCAGCAGAAATCCGAGAACAATGGAAGAGTTACGAAGCATTTTTTAGCTTCAGCAGAATTCCGAGAACAATGGAAGAGTTCCGAAGTATTTCTAAACATCAGCAGAATTCCGAGAACAATGGAAGAGTTCCGAAACCTTTTTAAACGTCAGCGGAATTCCGAGAGCAATGGAAGAGTTCCAAAGCATTTTTAAACTTCAGCGGAATTCCTAGAACAATGGAAGAGTTCCAAAGCATTTTTAAACTTTAGCAGCCTTCCGAGAACAATGGAAGAGTTCCGAAGCATTTTTAAACGTCAGCGGAATTCCGAGAGCAATGGAAGAGTTCCAAAGCATTTTTAAACTTCAGCGGAATTCCTAGAACAATGGAAGAGTTCCAAAGCATTTTTAAACTTTAGCGGCCTTCCGAGAACAATGGAAGAGTTCCGAAGCATTTTTAAACTTCAGAAGAATTCCTTGAACAATGAAAGAGTTCCAAAGCATTTTTAAACTTCAGCAGAAATCAGAGAACAATGGAAGAGTTACAAAGCATTTTAAAATGTCAACAGAATTCCCAGAGCAATGGATGAGTTCCGAAGCATTTTTAAACTTCAGCGGAATTCCGAAAACAATGGAAGAGTTGCGAACATTTTTTAGCTTCAGCAGAATTCCGAGAACAATGGAAGAGTTCCGAAGCATTTTTAAACTTCAGAAGAATTCCGAAAACAATGGAAGAGTTGCGAAGCATTTTTTAGCATCAGCAGAATTCCGAGAACAATGGAAGAGTTCCGAAGTATTTCTAAACATCACCAGAATTCCAAGAACAATGGAAGAGTTCCGAAACATTTTTAAACTTCAGCGGAATGACGAAAACAATGGAAGAGTTCCGAAGCATTTTTAAACTTAAGCAGAATTCTAAGAACAATGGAAGAGTTCTGAAGCATTTTTAAACGTCATCGTATTTCCGAGAACAATGGAAGAGTTCCAAATAATTTTTAAACGTCAGCGGAACACCGAGAACAATGGAAGAGTTCCGAAGCATTTTTAAACTTCAGCAGAATTCCGAGAACAATGGAAGAGTTCCGAAGCATTTTTAAACGTCAGCAGAATTCCTTGAACAATTAAAGAGTTCCGAAGCATTTTTAAGCTTCAGTGGAATTCCGGAAACAATGGAAGTGTTCCGAAGCATTTTTAAACTTCAGAAGAATTCAGTGAACAATGGAAGAGTTCCAAAGCATTTTTAAACTTCAGCAGAAATCCAAGAACAATGGAAGAGTTCCGAAGCATTTTAAAATGTCAGCAGAATTCCCAGAGCAATGGAAGAGTTCCGAAGCATTTTTAAACATCAGCTTAATTCCGAGAACAATGAAAGAGTTCCGAAGCATTTTTAAACGTCAGCAGAATTACTTGAACAATGAAAGAGTTCCGAAGCATTTTTAAGCTTCAGTGTAATTCCGGGAACAATGGAAGTGTTCCGAAGCATTTTTAATCTTCAGAAAAATTCCGGAAACAATGGAAGAGTTCCAAAGCATTTTTAAACTTTAGCAGAATTCCGAGAACAATGGAAGAGTTCCAAAGCATTTTTAAACTTCAGCAGAATTCCTTGAACAATGGAAGAGTTCCGAAGCATTTTTAAACTTCATTGGAATTCAGGGAACAATGGAAGTGTTCCGAAGCATTTTTAAACTTCAGAAGAATTCAGTGAACAATGGAAGAGTTCCAAAGCATTTTTAAACTTCAGCAGAAATCCGAGAACAATGGAAGAGTTACGAAGCATTTTAAAATGTCAACAGAATTCCCAGAGCAATGGATGAGTTCCAAAGCATTTTTAAACTTCAGCGGAATTCCGAAAACAATGGAAGAGTTCCGAAGCATTTTTAAACTTCAGCAGAAATCCGAGAACAATGGAAGAGGTACGAAGCATTTTAAAATGTCAACAGAATTCCCAGAGCAATGGATGAGTTCCGAAGCATTTTTAAACTTCAGCGGAATTCCGAAAACAATGGAAGAGTTGCGAAGCATTTTTTAGCTTCAGCAGAATTCCGAGACCAATGGAAGTGTTCCGAAGCATTTTTAAACTTCAGCGGAATTCCTAGAACAATGGAAGAGTTCCAAAGCATTTTTAAACTTTATCGGCCTTCCGAGAACAATGGAAGAGTTCCGAAGCATTTTTAAACTTCAGAAGAATTCCGAAAACAATGGAAGAGTTGCGAAGCATTTTTTAGCTTCAGCAGAATTCCGAGAACAATGGAAGAGTTCCGAAGTATTTCTAAACATCACCAGAATTCCAAGAACAATGGAAGAGTTCTGAAGCATTTTTAAACGTCATCGTATTTCCGAGAACAATGGAAGAGTTCCAAAGCATTTTTAAACGTCAGCGGAACACCGAGAACAATGGAAGAGTTCCGAAGCATTTTTAAACTTCAGCGGATTTCCAAGAACAATGGAAGAGTTCCGAAGCATTTTTAAACGTCAGCGGAATTCCGAGAACAATGAAAGGGTTCCGAAGCATTTTTAAACTTCAGCAGAATTCCTTGAACAAAGAAAGAGTTCCGAAGCATTTTTAAACTTCAGCAGAATTCCTTGAACAATGGAAGAGTTCCGAAGCATTTTTAAACTTCATTGGAATTCAGGGAACAATGGAAGAGTTCCGAAGCATTTTTAAACTTCAGAAGAATTCCGGGAACAATGGAAGAGTTCCGAAGCATTTTTAAACTTCAGCAGAAATCCGAGAACAATGGAAGAGTTGCGAAGCATTTTAAAATGTCAACAGAATTCCCAGAGCAATGGATGAGTTCCGAAGCATTTTTAAACTTCAGCGGAATTCCGAATACAATGGAAGAGTTGCGAAGCATTTTTTAGCTTCAGCAGAATTCCGAGAACAATGTAAGAGTTCCGAAACATTTTTAAACGTCAGCGGAATTCCGAGAGCAATGGAAGAGTTCCAAAGCATTTTTAAACTTTATCTGCCTTCCGAGAACAATGGAAGAGTTCTGAAGCATTTTTAAACTTCAGTGGAATTACGGGAACAATGGAGAAGTTCCGAAGCATTTTTAAACTTCAGAAGAATTCCGGGAACAATGGAAGAGTTCCAAAGCATTTTTAAACTTCAGCAGAATTCCGAGAACAATGGAAGAGTTCCAAAGCATTTTTAAACGTCAGCGGAATTCCGAGAACAAAGAAAGAGTTCTGAAGCATTTTTAAACGTCAGCGGAATTCCGAGAGCAATGGAAGAGTTCCAAAGCATTTTTAAACTTCAGCGGAATTCCTAGAACAATGGAAGAGTTCCAAAGCATTTTTAAACTTCAGCAGAATTCCTAGAACAATGGAAGAGTTCCAAAGCATTTTTAAACTTTATCTGCCTTCCGAGAACAATGGAAGAGCTCTGAAGCATTTTTAAACGTCAGCGGAATTCCGAGAGCAATGGAAGAGATCCAAAGCATTTTTAAACTTCAGCGGAATTCCTAGAACAATGGAAGAGTTCCAAAGCATTTTTAAACTTCAGCAGAATTCCGAGAACAATGGAAGAGTTCCAAAGCATTTTTAAACGTCAGCGGAATTCCGAGAACAAAGAAAGAGTTCCGAAGCATTTTTAAACATCAGCAGAATTCCTTGAACAATGAAAGAGTTCCGAAGCATTTTTAAACTTCAGCAAAATTCCTTGAAAAATGAAAGAGTTCTGAAGCATTTTTAAACTTCAGTGGAATTCCGGGAACAATGGAGAAGTTACGAAGCATTTTTAAACTTCAGAAGAATTCCGGGAACAATGGAAGAGTTCCAAAGCATTTTTAAACTTCAGCAGAATTCCTTGAACAATGAAAGAGTTCTGAAGCATTTTTAAACTTCAGTGGAATTCCGGGAACAATGGAAGAGTTCCGAAGCATTTTTAAACTGAAGAAGAATTCCGGGAACAATGGAAGAGTTCCGAAGCATTTTTAAACTTCAGCAGAATTCCGAGAACAATGGAAGAGTTCCAAAGCATTTTTAAACGTCAGCGGAATTCCGAGAACAAAGAAAGAGTTCTGAAGCATTTTTAAACGTCAGCGGAATTCCGAGAGCAATGGAAGAGTTCCAAAGCATTTTTAAACTTCAGCGGAATTCCTAGAACAATGGAAGAGTTCCAAAGCATTTTTAAACTTCAGCAGAATTCCTAGAACAATGGAAGAGTTCCAAAGCATTTTTAAACTTTATCTGCCTTCCGAGAACAATGGAAGAGCTCTGAAGCATTTTTAAACGTCAGCGGAATTCCGAGAGCAATGGAAGAGTTACAAAGCATTTTTAAACTTCAGCGGAATTCCTAGAACAATGGAAGAGTTCCAAAGCATTTTTAAACTTCAGCAGAATTCCGAGAACAATGGAAGAGTTCCAAAGCATTTTTAAACGTCAGCGGAATTCCGAGAACAAAGAAAGAGTTCTGAAGCATTTTTAAACGTCAGCGGAATTCCGAGAGCAATGGAAGAGTTCCAAAGCATTTTTAAACTTCAGCGGAATTCCTAGAACAATGGAAGAGTTCCAAAGCATTTTTAAACTTCAGCAGAATTCCTAGAACAATGGAAGAGTTCCAAAGCATTTTTAAACTTTATCTGCCTTCCGAGAACAATGGAAGAGTTCTGAAGCATTTTTAAACGTCAGCGGAATTCCGAGAGCAATGGAAGAGTTCCAAAGCATTTTTAAACTTCAGCGGAATTCCTAGAACAATGGAAGAGTTCCAAAGCATTTTTAAACTTCAGCAGAATTCCGAGAACAATGGAAGAGTTCCAAAGCATTTTTAAACGTCAGCGGAATTCCGAGAACAAAGAAAGAGTTCCGAAGCATTTTTAAACATCAGAAGAATTCCTTGAACAATGAAAGAGTTCCGAAGCATTTTTAAACTTCAGCATAAATCCGAGAACAATGGAAGAGTTACGAAGCATTTTAAAATGTCAACAGAATTCCCAGAGCAATGGATGAGTTCCGAAACATTTTTAAACGTCAGCGGAATTCCGAGAGCAATGGAAGAGTTCCAAAGCATTTTTAAACTTCAGCGGAATTCCGAGAACAATGGAAGAGTTCCAAAGCATTTTTAAACTTTAGCGGCCTTCCGAGAACAATGGAAGAGTTCCGAAGCATTTTTAAACGTCAGCAGAATTCCTTGAACAATTAAAGAGTTCCGAAGCATTTTTAAGCTTCAGTGGAATTCCGGAAACAATGGAAGTGTTCCGAAGCATTTTTAAACTTCAGAAGAATTCAGTGAACAATGGAAGAGTTCCAAAGCATTTTTAAACTTCAGCAGAAATCCGAGAACAATGGAAGAGTTACGAAGCATTTTAAAATGTCAACAGAATTCCCAGAGCAATGGATGAGTTCCAAAGCATTTTTAAACTTCAGCGGAATTCCGAAAACAATGGAAGAGTTCCGAAGCATTTTTAAACTTCAGCAGAAATCCGAGAACAATGGAAGAGGTACGAAGCATTTTAAAATGTCAACAGAATTCCCAGAGCAATGGATGAGTTCCGAAGCATTTTTAAACTTCAGCGGAATTCCGAAAACAATGGAAGAGTTGCGAAGCATTTTTTAGCTTCAGCAGAATTCCGAGAACAATGGAAGAGTTCCGAAGTATTTCTAAACATCACCAGAATTCCAGGAACATTGGAAGAGTTCCGAAACATTTTTAAACGTCAGCGGAATTCCGAGAGCAATGGAAGAGTTCCAAAGCATTTTTAAACTTCAGCGGAATTCCGAGAACAATGGAAGAGTTCCAAAGCATTTTTAAACTTTAGCGGCCTTCCGAGAACAATGGAAGAGTTCCGAAGCATTTTTAAACGTCAGCAGAATTCATTGAACAATGAAAGAGTTCCGAAGCATTTTTAAACTTCAGTGGAATTCCGGGAACAATGGAGAAGTTCCGAAGCATTTTTAAACTTCAGAAGAATTCCGGGAACAATGGAAGAGTTCCAAAGAATTTTTAAACTTCAGCAGAAATCCGAGAACAATGGAAGAGTTACGAAGCATTTTTTAGCTTCAGCAGAATTCCGAGAACAATGGAAGAGTTCCGAAGTATTTCTAAACATCAGCAGAATTCCGAGAACAATGGAAGAGTTCCGAAACCTTTTTAAACGTCAGCGGAATTCCGAGAGCAATGGAAGAGTTCCAAAGCATTTTTAAACTTCAGCGGAATTCCTAGAACAATGGAAGAGTTCCAAAGCATTTTTAAGCTTCAGTGGAATTCCGGAAACAATGGAAGTGTTCCGAAGCATTTTTAAACTTCAGAAGAATTCAGTGAACAATGGAAGAGATCCAAAGCATTTTTAAACTTCAGCAGAAATCCAAGAACAATGGAAGAGTTCCGAAGCATTTTAAAATGTCAGCAGAATTCCCAGAGCAATGGAAGAGTTCCGAAGCATTTTTAAACATCAGCTTAATTCCGAGAACAATGAAAGAGTTCCGAAGCATTTTTAAACGTCAGCAGAATTACTTGAACAATGAAAGAGTTCCGAAGCATTTTTAAGCTTCAGTGTAATTCCGGGAACAATGGAAGTGTTCCGAAGCATTTTTAATCTTCAGAAAAATTCCGGAAACAATGGAAGAGTTCCAAAGCATTTTTAAACTTTAGCAGAATTCCGAGAACAATGGAAGAGTTCCAAAGCATTTTTAAACTTCAGCAGAATTCCTTGAACAATGGAAGAGTTCCGAAGCATTTTTAAACTTCATTGGAATTCAGGGAACAATGGAAGTGTTCCGAAGCATTTTTAAACTTCAGAAGAATTCAGTGAACAATGGAAGAGTTCCAAAGCATTTTTAAACTTCAGCAGAAATCCGAGAACAATGGAAGAGTTACGAAGCATTTTAAAATGTCAACAGAATTCCCAGAGCAATGGATGAGTTCCAAAGCATTTTTAAACTTCAGCGGAATTCCGAAAACAATGGAAGAGTTCCGAAGCATTTTTAAACTTCAGCAGAAATCCGAGAACAATGGAAGAGGTACGAAGCATTTTAAAATGTCAACAGAATTCCCAGAGCAATGGATGAGTTCCGAAGCATTTTTAAACTTCAGCGGAATTCCGAAAACAATGGAAGAGTTGCGAAGCATTTTTTAGCTTCAGCAGAATTCCGAGACCAATGGAAGTGTTCCGAAGCATTTTTAAACTTCAGCGGAATTCCTAGAACAATGGAAGAGTTCCAAAGCATTTTTAAACTTTATCGGCCTTCCGAGAACAATGGAAGAGTTCCGAAGCATTTTTAAACTTCAGAAGAATTCCGAAAACAATGGAAGAGTTGCGAAGCATTTTTTAGCTTCAGCAGAATTCCGAGAACAATGGAAGAGTTCCGAAGTATTTCTAAACATCACCAGAATTCCAAGAACAATGGAAGAGTTCTGAAGCATTTTTAAACGTCATCGTATTTCCGAGAACAATGGAAGAGTTCCAAAGCATTTTTAAACGTCAGCGGAACACCGAGAACAATGGAAGAGTTCCGAAGCATTTTTAAACTTCAGCGGATTTCCAAGAACAATGGAAGAGTTCCGAAGCATTTTTAAACGTCAGCGGAATTCCGAGAACAATGAAAGGGTTCCGAAGCATTTTTAAACTTCAGCAGAATTCCTTGAACAAAGAAAGAGTTCCGAAGCATTTTTAAACTTCAGCAGAATTCCTTGAACAATGGAAGAGTTCCGAAGCATTTTTAAACTTCATTGGAATTCAGGGAACAATGGAAGAGTTCCGAAGCATTTTTAAACTTCAGAAGAATTCCGGGAACAATGGAAGAGTTCCGAAGCATTTTTAAACTTCAGCAGAAATCCGAGAACAATGGAAGAGTTGCGAAGCATTTTAAAATGTCAACAGAATTCCCAGAGCAATGGATGAGTTCCGAAGCATTTTTAAACTTCAGCGGAATTCCGAATACAATGGAAGAGTTGCGAAGCATTTTTTAGCTTCAGCAGAATTCCGAGAACAATGTAAGAGTTCCGAAACATTTTTAAACGTCAGCGGAATTCCGAGAGCAATGGAAGAGTTCCAAAGCATTTTTAAACTTTATCTGCCTTCCGAGAACAATGGAAGAGTTCTGAAGCATTTTTAAACTTCAGTGGAATTACGGGAACAATGGAGAAGTTCCGAAGCATTTTTAAACTTCAGAAGAATTCCGGGAACAATGGAAGAGTTCCAAAGCATTTTTAAACTTCAGCAGAATTCCGAGAACAATGGAAGAGTTCCAAAGCATTTTTAAACGTCAGCGGAATTCCGAGAACAAAGAAAGAGTTCTGAAGCATTTTTAAACGTCAGCGGAATTCCGAGAGCAATGGAAGAGTTCCAAAGCATTTTTAAACTTCAGCGGAATTCCTAGAACAATGGAAGAGTTCCAAAGCATTTTTAAACTTCAGCAGAATTCCTAGAACAATGGAAGAGTTCCAAAGCATTTTTAAACTTTATCTGCCTTCCGAGAACAATGGAAGAGCTCTGAAGCATTTTTAAACGTCAGCGGAATTCCGAGAGCAATGGAAGAGATCCAAAGCATTTTTAAACTTCAGCGGAATTCCTAGAACAATGGAAGAGTTCCAAAGCATTTTTAAACTTCAGCAGAATTCCGAGAACAATGGAAGAGTTCCAAAGCATTTTTAAACGTCAGCGGAATTCCGAGAACAAAGAAAGAGTTCCGAAGCATTTTTAAACATCAGCAGAATTCCTTGAACAATGAAAGAGTTCCGAAGCATTTTTAAACTTCAGCAAAATTCCTTGAAAAATGAAAGAGTTCTGAAGCATTTTTAAACTTCAGTGGAATTCCGGGAACAATGGAGAAGTTACGAAGCATTTTTAAACTTCAGAAGAATTCCGGGAACAATGGAAGAGTTCCAAAGCATTTTTAAACTTCAGGAGAATTCCTTGAACAATGAAAGAGTTCTGAAGCATTTTTAAACTTCAGTGGAATTCCGGGAACAATGGAAGAGTTCCGAAGCATTTTTAAACTGAAGAAGAATTCCGGGAACAATGGAAGAGTTCCAAAGCATTTTTAAACTTCAGCAGAATTCCGAGAACAATGGAAGAGTTCCAAAGCATTTTTAAACGTCAGCGGAATTCCGAGAACAAAGAAAGAGTTCTGAAGCATTTTTAAACGTCAGCGGAATTCCGAGAGCAATGGAAGAGTTCCAAAGCATTTTTAAACTTCAGCGGAATTCCTAGAACAATGGAAGAGTTCCAAAGCATTTTTAAACTTCAGCAGAATTCCTAGAACAATGGAAGAGTTCCAAAGCATTTTTAAACTTTATCTGCCTTCCGAGAACAATGGAAGAGCTCTGAAGCATTTTTAAACGTCAGCGGAATTCCGAGAGCAATGGAAGAGTTACAAAGCATTTTTAAACTTCAGCGGAATTCCTAGAACAATGGAAGAGTTCCAAAGCATTTTTAAACTTCAGCAGAATTCCGAGAACAATGGAAGAGTTCCAAAGCATTTTTAAACGTCAGCGGAATTCCGAGAACAAAGAAAGAGTTCTGAAGCTTTTTTAAACGTCAGCGGAATTCCGAGAGCAATGGAAGAGTTCCAAAGCATTTTTAAACTTCAGCGGAATTCCTAGAACAATGGAAGAGTTCCAAAGCATTTTTAAACTTCAGCAGAATTCCTAGAACAATGGAAGAGTTCCAAAGCATTTTTAAACTTTATCTGCCTTCCGAGAACAATGGAAGAGTTCTGAAGCATTTTTAAACGTCAGCGGAATTCCGAGAGCAATGGAAGAGTTCCAAAGCATTTTTAAACTTCAGCGGAATTCCTAGAACAATGGAAGAGTTCCAAAGCATTTTTAAACTTCAGCAGAATTCCGAGAACAATGGAAGAGTTCCAAAGCATTTTTAAACGTCAGCGGAATTCCGAGAACAAAGAAAGAGTTCCGAAGCATTTTTAAACATCAGAAGAATTCCTTGAACAATGAAAGAGTTCCGAAGCATTTTTAAACTTCAGCATAAATCCGAGAACAATGGAAGAGTTACGAAGCATTTTAAAATGTCAACAGAATTCCCAGAGCAATGGATGAGTTCCGAAACATTTTTAAACGTCAGCGGAATTCCGAGAGCAATGGAAGAGTTCCAAAGCATTTTTAAACTTCAGCGGAATTCCGAGAACAATGGAAGAGTTCCAAAGCATTTTTAAACTTTAGCGGCCTTCCGAGAACAATGGAAGAGTTCCGAAGCATTTTTAAACGTCAGCAGAATTCCTTGAACAATTAAAGAGTTCCGAAGCATTTTTAAGCTTCAGTGGAATTCCGGAAACAATGGAAGTGTTCCGAAGCATTTTTAAACTTCAGAAGAATTCAGTGAACAATGGAAGAGTTCCAAAGCATTTTTAAACTTCAGCAGAAATCCGAGAACAATGGAAGAGTTACGAAGCATTTTAAAATGTCAACAGAATTCCCAGAGCAATGGATGAGTTCCAAAGCATTTTTAAACTTCAGCGGAATTCCGAAAACAATGGAAGAGTTCCGAAGCATTTTTAAACTTCAGCAGAAATCCGAGAACAATGGAAGAGGTACGAAGCATTTTAAAATGTCAACAGAATTCCCAGAGCAATGGATGAGTTCCGAAGCATTTTTAAACTTCAGCGGAATTCCGAAAACAATGGAAGAGTTGCGAAGCATTTTTTAGCTTCAGCAGAATTCCGAGACCAATGGAAGTGTTCCGAAGCATTTTTAAACTTCAGCGGAATTCCTAGAACAATGGAAGAGTTCCAAAGCATTTTTAAACTTTATCGGCCTTCCGAGAACAATGGAAGAGTTCCGAAGCATTTTTAAACTTCAGAAGAATTCCGAAAACAATGGAAGAGTTGCGAAGCATTTTTTAGCTTCAGCAGAATTCCGAGAACAATGGAAGAGTTCCGAAGTATTTCTAAACATCACCAGAATTCCAAGAACAATGGAAGAGTTCTGAAGCATTTTTAAACGTCATCGTATTTCCGAGAACAATGGAAGAGTTCCAAAGCATTTTTAAACGTCAGCGGAACACCGAGAACAATGGAAGAGTTCCGAAGCATTTTTAAACTTCAGCGGATTTCCAAGAACAATGGAAGAGTTCCGAAGCATTTTTAAACGTCAGCGGAATTCCGAGAACAATGAAAGGGTTCCGAAGCATTTTTAAACTTCAGCAGAATTCCTTGAACAAAGAAAGAGTTCCGAAGCATTTTTAAACTTCAGCAGAATTCCTTGAACAATGGAAGAGTTCCGAAGCATTTTTAAACTTCATTGGAATTCAGGGAACAATGG
The DNA here is from genome assembly GCF_046119375.1 of Phyllobates terribilis. Classification (NCBI taxonomy): domain Eukaryota; kingdom Metazoa; phylum Chordata; class Amphibia; order Anura; family Dendrobatidae; genus Phyllobates; species Phyllobates terribilis. The sequence continues at coordinate 554,856,992 of NW_027362762.1, forward strand.
AAGAGTTCCGAAGCATTTTTAAACTTCAGAAGAATTCCGGGAACAATGGAAGAGTTCCGAAGCATTTTTAAACTTCAGCAGAAATCCGAGAACAATGGAAGAGTTGCGAAGCATTTTAAAATGTCAACAGAATTCCCAGAGCAATGGATGAGTTCCGAAGCATTTTTAAACTTCAGCGGAATTCCGAATACAATGGAAGAGTTGCGAAGCATTTTTTAGCTTCAGCAGAATTCCGAGAACAATGTAAGAGTTCCGAAACATTTTTAAACGTCAGCGGAATTCCGAGAGCAATGGAAGAGTTCCAAAGCATTTTTAAACTTTATCTGCCTTCCGAGAACAATGGAAGAGTTCTGAAGCATTTTTAAACTTCAGTGGAATTACGGGAACAATGGAGAAGTTCCGAAGCATTTTTAAACTTCAGAAGAATTCCGGGAACAATGGAAGAGTTCCAAAGCATTTTTAAACTTCAGCAGAATTCCGAGAACAATGGAAGAGTTCCAAAGCATTTTTAAACGTCAGCGGAATTCCGAGAACAAAGAAAGAGTTCTGAAGCATTTTTAAACGTCAGCGGAATTCCGAGAGCAATGGAAGAGTTCCAAAGCATTTTTAAACTTCAGCGGAATTCCTAGAACAATGGAAGAGTTCCAAAGCATTTTTAAACTTCAGCAGAATTCCTAGAACAATGGAAGAGTTCCAAAGCATTTTTAAACTTTATCTGCCTTCCGAGAACAATGGAAGAGCTCTGAAGCATTTTTAAACGTCAGCGGAATTCCGAGAGCAATGGAAGAGATCCAAAGCATTTTTAAACTTCAGCGGAATTCCTAGAACAATGGAAGAGTTCCAAAGCATTTTTAAACTTCAGCAGAATTCCGAGAACAATGGAAGAGTTCCAAAGCATTTTTAAACGTCAGCGGAATTCCGAGAACAAAGAAAGAGTTCCGAAGCATTTTTAAACATCAGCAGAATTCCTTGAACAATGAAAGAGTTCTGAAGCATTTTTAAACTTCAGCAAAATTCCTTGAAAAATGAAAGAGTTCTGAAGCATTTTTAAACTTCAGTGGAATTCCGGGAACAATGGAGAAGTTACGAAGCATTTTTAAACTTCAGAAGAATTCCGGGAACAATGGAAGAGTTCCAAAGCATTTTTAAACTTCAGCAGAATTCCTTGAACAATGAAAGAGTTCTGAAGCATTTTTAAACTTCAGTGGAATTCCGGGAACAATGGAAGAGTTCCGAAGCATTTTTAAACTGAAGAAGAATTCCGGGAACAATGGAAGAGTTCCGAAGCATTTTTAAACTTCAGCAGAATTCCGAGAACAATGGAAGAGTTCCAAAGCATTTTTAAACGTCAGCGGAATTCCGAGAACAAAGAAAGAGTTCTGAAGCATTTTTAAACGTCAGCGGAATTCCGAGAGCAATGGAAGAGTTCCAAAGCATTTTTAAACTTCAGCGGAATTCCTAGAACAATGGAAGAGTTCCAAAGCATTTTTAAACTTCAGCAGAATTCCTAGAACAATGGAAGAGTTCCAAAGCATTTTTAAACTTTATCTGCCTTCCGAGAACAATGGAAGAGCTCTGAAGCATTTTTAAACGTCAGCGGAATTCCGAGAGCAATGGAAGAGTTACAAAGCATTTTTAAACTTCAGCGGAATTCCGAGAACAATGGAAGAGTTCCAAAGCATTTTTAAACGTCAGCGGAATTCCGAGAACAAAGAAAGAGTTCTGAAGCATTTTTAAACGTCAGCGGAATTCCGAGAGCAATGGAAGAGTTCCAAAGCATTTTTAAACTTCAGCGGAATTCCTAGAACAATGGAAGAGTTCCAAAGCATTTTTAAACTTCAGCAGAATTCCTAGAACAATGGAAGAGTTCCAAAGCATTTTTAAACTTTATCTGCCTTCCGAGAACAATGGAAGAGTTCTGAAGCATTTTTAAACGTCAGCGGAATTCCGAGAGCAATGGAAGAGTTCCAAAGCATTTTTAAACTTCAGCGGAATTCCTAGAACAATGGAAGAGTTCCAAAGCATTTTTAAACTTCAGCAGAATTCCGAGAACAATGGAAGAGTTCCAAAGCATTTTTAAACGTCAGCGGAATTCCGAGAACAAAGAAAGAGTTCCGAAGCATTTTTAAACATCAGAAGAATTCCTTGAACAATGAAAGAGTTCCGAAGCATTTTTAAACTTCAGCATAAATCCGAGAACAATGGAAGAGTTACGAAGCATTTTAAAATGTCAACAGAATTCCCAGAGCAATGGATGAGTTCCGAAACATTTTTAAACGTCAGCGGAATTCCGAGAGCAATGGAAGAGTTCCAAAGCATTTTTAAACTTCAGCGGAATTAATAGAACAATGGAAGAGTTCCAAAGCATTTTTAAACTTTAGCGGCCTTCCGAGAACAATGGAAGAGTTCCGAAGCATTTTTAAACGTCAGCAGAATTCCTTGAACAATTAAAGAGTTCCGAAGCATTTTTAAGCTTCAGTGGAATTCCGGAAACAATGGAAGTGTTCCGAAGCATTTTTAAACTTCAGAAGAATTCAGTGAACAATGGAAGAGTTCCAAAGCATTTTTAAACTTCAGCAGAAATCCGAGAACAATGGAAGAGTTACGAAGCATTTTAAAATGTCAACAGAATTCCCAGAGCAATGGATGAGTTCCAAAGCATTTTTAAACTTCAGCGGAATTCCGAAAACAATGGAAGAGTTCCGAAGCATTTTTAAACTTCAGCAGAAATCCGAGAACAATGGAAGAGGTACGAAGCATTTTAAAATGTCAACAGAATTCCCAGAGCAATGGATGAGTTCCGAAGCATTTTTAAACTTCAGCGGAATTCCGAAAACAATGGAAGAGTTGCGAAGCATTTTTTAGCTTCAGCAGAATTCCGAGACCAATGGAAGTGTTCCGAAGCATTTTTAAACTTCAGCGGAATTCCTAGAACAATGGAAGAGTTCCAAAGCATTTTTAAACTTTATCGGCCTTCCGAGAACAATGGAAGAGTTCCGAAGCATTTTTAAACTTCAGAAGAATTCCGAAAACAATGGAAGAGTTGCGAAGCATTTTTTAGCTTCAGCAGAATTCCGAGAACAATGGAAGAGTTCCGAAGTATTTCTAAACATCACCAGAATTCCAAGAACAATGGAAGAGTTCTGAAGCATTTTTAAACGTCATCGTATTTCCGAGAACAATGGAAGAGTTCCAAAGCATTTTTAAACGTCAGCGGAACACCGAGAACAATGGAAGAGTTCCGAAGCATTTTTAAACTTCAGCGGATTTCCAAGAACAATGGAAGAGTTCCGAAGCATTTTTAAACGTCAGCGGAATTCCGAGAACAATGAAAGGGTTCCGAAGCATTTTTAAACTTCAGCAGAATTCCTTGAACAAAGAAAGAGTTCCGAAGCATTTTTAAACTTCAGCAGAATTCCTTGAACAATGGAAGAGTTCCGAAGCATTTTTAAACTTCATTGGAATTCAGGGAACAATGGAAGAGTTCCGAAGCATTTTTAAACTTCAGAAGAATTCCGGGAACAATGGAAGAGTTCCGAAGCATTTTTAAACTTCAGCAGAAATCCGAGAACAATGGAAGAGTTGCGAAGCATTTTAAAATGTCAACAGAATTCCCAGAGCAATGGATGAGTTCCGAAGCATTTTTAAACTTCAGCGGAATTCCGAATACAATGGAAGAGTTGCGAAGCATTTTTTAGCTTCAGCAGAATTCCGAGAACAATGTAAGAGTTCCGAAACATTTTTAAACGTCAGCGGAATTCCGAGAGCAATGGAAGAGTTCCAAAGCATTTTTAAACTTTATCTGCCTTCCGAGAACAATGGAAGAGTTCTGAAGCATTTTTAAACTTCAGTGGAATTACGGGAACAATGGAGAAGTTCCGAAGCATTTTTAAACTTCAGAAGAATTCCGGGAACAATGGAAGAGTTCCAAAGCATTTTTAAACTTCAGCAGAATTCCGAGAACAATGGAAGAGTTCCAAAGCATTTTTAAACGTCAGCGGAATTCCGAGAACAAAGAAAGAGTTCTGAAGCATTTTTAAACGTCAGCGGAATTCCAAGAGCAATGGAAGAGTTCCAAAGCATTTTTAAACTTCAGCGGAATTCCTAGAACAATGGAAGAGTTCCAAAGCATTTTTAAACTTCAGCAGAATTCCTAGAACAATGGAAGAGTTCCAAAGCATTTTTAAACTTTATCTGCCTTCCGAGAACAATGGAAGAGCTCTGAAGCATTTTTAAACGTCAGCGGAATTCCGAGAGCAATGGAAGAGATCCAAAGCATTTTTAAACTTCAGCGGAATTCCTAGAACAATGGAAGAGTTCCAAAGCATTTTTAAACTTCAGCAGAATTCCGAGAACAATGGAAGAGTTCCAAAGCATTTTTAAACGTCAGCGGAATTCCGAGAACAAAGAAAGAGTTCCGAAGCATTTTTAAACATCAGCAGAATTCCTTGAACAATGAAAGAGTTCCGAAGCATTTTTAAACTTCAGCAAAATTCCTTGAAAAATGAAAGAGTTCTGAAGCATTTTTAAACTTCAGTGGAATTCCGGGAACAATGGAGAAGTTACGAAGCATTTTTAAACTTCAGAAGAATTCCGGGAACAATGGAAGAGTTCCAAAGCATTTTTAAACTTCAGCAGAATTCCTTGAACAATGAAAGAGTTCTGAAGCATTTTTAAACTTCAGTGGAATTCCGGGAACAATGGAAGAGTTCCGAAGCATTTTTAAACTGAAGAAGAATTCCGGGAACAATGGAAGAGTTCCGAAGCATTTTTAAACTTCAGCAGAATTCCGAGAACAATGGAAGAGTTCCAAAGCATTTTTAAACGTCAGCGGAATTCCGAGAACAAAGAAAGAGTTCTGAAGCATTTTTAAACGTCAGCGGAATTCCGAGAGCAATGGAAGAGTTCCAAAGCATTTTTAAACTTCAGCGGAATTCCTAGAACAATGGAAGAGTTCCAAAGCATTTTTAAACTTCAGCAGAATTCCTAGAACAATGGAAGAGTTCCAAAGCATTTTTAAACTTTATCTGCCTTCCGAGAACAATGGAAGAGCTCTGAAGCATTTTTAAACGTCAGCGGAATTCCGAGAGCAATGGAAGAGTTACAAAGCATTTTTAAACTTCAGCGGAATTCCTAGAACAATGGAAGAGTTCCAAAGCATTTTTAAACTTCAGCAGAATTCCGAGAACAATGGAAGAGTTCCAAAGCATTTTTAAACGTCAGCGGAATTCCGAGAACAAAGAAAGAGTTCTGAAGCATTTTTAAACGTCAGCGGAATTCCGAGAGCAATGGAAGAGTTCCAAAGCATTTTTAAACTTCAGCGGAATTCCTAGAACAATGGAAGAGTTCCAAAGCATTTTTAAACTTCAGCAGAATTCCTAGAACAATGGAAGAGTTCCAAAGCATTTTTAAACTTTATCTGCCTTCCGAGAACAATGGAAGAGTTCTGAAGCATTTTTAAACGTCAGCGGAATTCCGAGAGCAATGGAAGAGTTCCAAAGCATTTTTAAACTTCAGCGGAATTCCTAGAACAATGGAAGAGTTCCAAAGCATTTTTAAACTTCAGCAGAATTCCGAGAACAATGGAAGAGTTCCAAAGCATTTTTAAACGTCAGCGGAATTCCGAGAACAAAGAAAGAGTTCCGAAGCATTTTTAAACATCAGAAGAATTCCTTGAACAATGAAAGAGTTCCGAAGCATTTTTAAACTTCAGCATAAATCCGAGAACAATGGAAGAGTTACGAAGCATTTTAAAATGTCAACAGAATTCCCAGAGCAATGGATGAGTTCCGAAACATTTTTAAACGTCAGCGGAATTCCGAGAGCAATGGAAGAGTTCCAAAGCATTTTTAAACTTTAGCGGCCTTCCGAGAACAATGGAAGAGTTCCGAAGCATTTTTAAACGTCAGCAGAATTCCTTGAACAATTAAAGAGTTCCGAAGCATTTTTAAGCTTCAGTGGAATTCCGGAAACAATGGAAGTGTTCCGAAGCATTTTTAAACTTCAGAAGAATTCAGTGAACAATGGAAGAGTTCCAAAGCATTTTTAAACTTCAGCAGAAATCCGAGAACAATGGAAGAGTTACGAAGCATTTTAAAATGTCAACAGAATTCCCAGAGCAATGGATGAGTTCCAAAGCATTTTTAAACTTCAGCGGAATTCCGAAAACAATGGAAGAGTTCCGAAGCATTTTTAAACTTCAGCAGAAATCCGAGAACAATGGAAGAGGTACGAAGCATTTTAAAATGTCAACAGAATTCCCAGAGCAATGGATGAGTTCCGAAGCATTTTTAAACTTCAGCGGAATTCCGAAAACAATGGAAGAGTTGCGAAGCATTTTTTAGCTTCAGCAGAATTCCGAGACCAATGGAAGTGTTCCGAAGCATTTTTAAACTTCAGCGGAATTCCTAGAACAATGGAAGAGTTCCAAAGCATTTTTAAACTTTATCGGCCTTCCGAGAACAATGGAAGAGTTCCGAAGCATTTTTAAACTTCAGAAGAATTCCGAAAACAATGGAAGAGTTGCGAAGCATTTTTTAGCTTCAGCAGAATTCCGAGAACAATGGAAGAGTTCCGAAGTATTTCTAAACATCACCAGAATTCCAAGAACAATGGAAGAGTTCTGAAGCATTTTTAAACGTCATCGTATTTCCGAGAACAATGGAAGAGTTCCAAAGCATTTTTAAACGTCAGCGGAACACCGAGAACAATGGAAGAGTTCCGAAGCATTTTTAAACTTCAGCGGATTTCCAAGAACAATGGAAGAGTTCCGAAGCATTTTTAAACGTCAGCGGAATTCCGAGAACAATGAAAGGGTTCCGAAGCATTTTTAAACTTCAGCAGAATTCCTTGAACAAAGAAAGAGTTCCGAAGCATTTTTAAACTTCAGCAGAATTCCTTGAACAATGGAAGAGTTCCGAAGCATTTTTAAACTTCATTGGAATTCAGGGAACAATGGAAGAGTTCCGAAGCATTTTTAAACTTCAGAAGAATTCCGGGAACAATGGAAGAGTTCCGAAGCATTTTTAAACTTCAGCAGAAATCCGAGAACAATGGAAGAGTTGCGAAGCATTTTAAAATGTCAACAGAATTCCCAGAGCAATGGATGAGTTCCGAAGCATTTTTAAACTTCAGCGGAATTCCGAATACAATGGAAGAGTTGCGAAGCATTTTTTAGCTTCAGCAGAATTCCGAGAACAATGTAAGAGTTCCGAAACATTTTTAAACGTCAGCGGAATTCCGAGAGCAATGGAAGAGTTCCAAAGCATTTTTAAACTTTATCTGCCTTCCGAGAACAATGGAAGAGTTCTGAAGCATTTTTAAACTTCAGTGGAATTACGGGAACAATGGAGAAGTTCCGAAGCATTTTTAAACTTCAGAAGAATTCCGGGAACAATGGAAGAGTTCCAAAGCATTTTTAAACTTCAGCAGAATTCCGAGAACAATGGAAGAGTTCCAAAGCATTTTTAAACGTCAGCGGAATTCCGAGAACAAAGAAAGAGTTCTGAAGCATTTTTAAACGTCAGCGGAATTCCGAGAGCAATGGAAGAGTTCCAAAGCATTTTTAAACTTCAGCGGAATTCCTAGAACAATGGAAGAGTTCCAAAGCATTTTTAAACTTCAGCAGAATTCCTAGAACAATGGAAGAGTTCCAAAGCATTTTTAAACTTTATCTGCCTTCCGAGAACAATGGAAGAGCTCTGAAGCATTTTTAAACGTCAGCGGAATTCCGAGAGCAATGGAAGAGATCCAAAGCATTTTTAAACTTCAGCGGAATTCCTAGAACAATGGAAGAGTTCCAAAGCATTTTTAAACTTCAGCAGAATTCCGAGAACAATGGAAGAGTTCCAAAGCATTTTTAAACGTCAGCGGAATTCCGAGAACAAAGAAAGAGTTCCGAAGCATTTTTAAACATCAGCAGAATTCCTTGAACAATGAAAGAGTTCCGAAGCATTTTTAAACTTCAGCAAAATTCCTTGAAAAATGAAAGAGTTCTGAAGCATTTTTAAACTTCAGTGGAATTCCGGGAACAATGGAGAAGTTACGAAGCATTTTTAAACTTCAGAAGAATTCCGGGAACAATGGAAGAGTTCCAAAGCATTTTTAAACTTCAGCAGAATTCCTTGAACAATGAAAGAGTTCTGAAGCATTTTTAAACTTCAGTGGAATTCCGGGAACAATGGAAGAGTTCCGAAGCATTTTTAAACTGAAGAAGAATTCCGGGAACAATGGAAGAGTTCCGAAGCATTTTTAAACTTCAGCAGAATTCCGAGAACAATGGAAGAGTTCCAAAGCATTTTTAAACGTCAGCGGAATTCCGAGAACAAAGAAAGAGTTCTGAAGCATTTTTAAACGTCAGCGGAATTCCGAGAGCAATGGAAGAGTTCCAAAGCATTTTTAAACTTCAGCGGAATTCCTAGAACAATGGAAGAGTTCCAAAGCATTTTTAAACTTCAGCAGAATTCCTAGAACAATGGAAGAGTTCCAAAGCATTTTTAAACTTTATCTGCCTTCCGAGAACAATGGAAGAGCTCTGAAGCATTTTTAAACGTCAGCGGAATTCCGAGAGCAATGGAAGAGTTACAAAGCATTTTTAAACTTCAGCGGAATTCCTAGAACAATGGAAGAGTTCCAAAGCATTTTTAAACTTCAGCAGAATTCCGAGAACAATGGAAGAGTTCCAAAGCATTTTTAAACGTCAGCGGAATTCCGAGAACAAAGAAAGAGTTCTGAAGCATTTTTAAACGTCAGCGGAATTCCGAGAGCAATGGAAGAGTTCCAAAGCATTTTTAAACTTCAGCGGAATTCCTAGAACAATGGAAGAGTTCCAAAGCATTTTTAAACTTCAGCAGAATTCCTAGAACAATGGAAGAGTTCCAAAGCATTTTTAAACTTTATCTGCCTTCCGAGAACAATGGAAGAGTTCCGAAGCATTTTTAAACATCAGCAGAATTCCTTGAACAATGAAAGAGTTCCGAAGCATTTTTAAACTTCAGCATAAATCCGAGAACAATGGAAGAGTTACGAAGCATTTTAAAATGTCAACAGAATTCCCAGAGCAATGGATGAGTTCCGAAACATTTTTAAACGTCAGCGGAATTCCGAGAGCAATGGAAGAGTTCCAAAGCATTTTTAAACTTCAGCGGAATTAATAGAACAATGGAAGAGTTCCAAAGCATTTTTAAACTTTAGCGGCCTTCCGAGAACAATGGAAGAGTTCCGAAGCATTTTTAAACGTCAGCAGAATTCCTTGAACAATTAAAGAGTTCCGAAGCATTTTTAAGCTTCAGTGGAATTCCGGAAACAATGGAAGTGTTCCGAAGCATTTTTAAACTTCAGAAGAATTCAGTGAACAATGGAAGAGTTCCAAAGCATTTTTAAACTTCAGCAGAAATCCGAGAACAATGGAAGAGTTACGAAGCATTTTAAAATGTCAACAGAATTCCCAGAGCAATGGATGAGTTCCAAAGCATTTTTAAACTTCAGCGGAATTCCGAAAACAATGGAAGAGTTGCGAAGCATTTTTTAGCTTCAGCAGAATTCCGAGACCAATGGAAGTGTTCCGAAGCATTTTTAAACTTCAGCGGAATTCCTAGAACAATGGAAGAGTTCCAAAGCATTTTTAAACTGAAGAAGAATTCCGGGAACAATGGAAGAGTTCCGAAGCATTTTTAAACTTCAGCAGAATTCCGAGAACAATGGAAGAGTTCCGAAACATTTTTAAATGTCAGCGGTATTCCGAGAGCAATGGAAGAGTTCCAAAGCATTTTTAAACTTCAGCAGAATTCCGAGAACAATGGAAGAGTTCCAAAGCATTTTTAAACGTCAGCGGAATTCCGAGAACAAAGAAAGAGTTCCGAAGCATTTTTAAACATCAGCAGAATTCCTTGAACAATGAAAGAGTTCCGAAGCATTTTTAAACTTCAGCAAAATTCCTTGAAAAATGAAAGAGTTCTGAAGCATTTTTAAACTTCAGTGGAATTCCGGGAACAATGGAGAAGTTACGAAGCATTTTTAAACTTCAGAAGAATTCCGGGAACAATGGAAGAGTTCCAAAGCATTTTTAAACTTCAGCAGAATTCCTTGAACAATGAAAGAGTTCTGAAGCATTTTTAAACTTCAGTGGAATTCCGGGAACAATGGAAGAGTTCCGAAGCATTTTTAAACTGAAGAAGAATTTCGGGAACAATGGAAGAGTTCCGAAGCATTTTTAAACTTCAGCAGAATTCCGAGAACAATGGAAGAGTTCCGAAACATTTTTAAATGTCAGCGGAATTCCGAGAGCAATGGAAGAGTTCCAAAGCATTTTTAAACTTCAGCGGAATTCCTAGAACAATGGAAGAGTTCCAAAGCATTTTTAAACTTTAGCGGCCTTCCGAGAACAATGGATGAGTTCCGAAGCATTTTTAAACGTCAGCAGAATTCCTTGAACAATTAAAGAGTTTCGAAGCATTTTTAAGCTTCAGTGGAATTCCGGAAACAATGGATGTGTTCCGAAGCATTTTTAAACTTCAGAAGAATTCAGTGAACAATGGAAGAGTTCCGAAGCATTTTTAGACTTCAGCAGAATTCTGAGAACAATGGAAGAGTTCCGAAGCATTTTTAAACGTCAGAGGATTTCTGAGAACAATGAAAGAGTTCCGAAGCATTTTTAAACGTCAGCAGAATTCCTTGAACAATGAAAGAGTTCCGAACCATTTTTAAACATCAGCAGAATTCCTTGAACAATGAATGAGTTCCGAAGCATTTTTAAACTTCAGCAGAATTCCTTGAACAAAGAAAGAGTTCCGAAGGATTTTTAAACTTCAGCAGAATTCCTTGAACAATGGAAGAGTTCTGAAGCATTTTTAAACTTCATTGGAATTCCGGGAACAATGGAAGTGTTCCGAAGCATTTTTAAACTTCAGAAGAATTCCGAAAACAATGGAAGAGTTGCGAAGCATTTTTTAGCTTCAGCAGAATTCCGAGAACAATGGAAGAGTTCCGAAGTATTTCTAAACTCCACCAGAATTCCAAGAACAATGGAAGAGTTCCGAAACATTTTTAAACGTCAGCGGAATTCCGAGAGCAATGGAAGAGTTCCAAAGCATTTTTAAACTTCAGCGAAATTCCTAGAACAATGGAAGAGTTCCAAAGCATTTTTAAACTTTAGCGGCCTTCCAAGAACAATGGAAGAGTTCCGAAGCATTTTTAAACGTCAGCAGAATTCATTGAACGATGAAAGAGTTCCGAAGCATTTTTAAACTTCAGTGGAATTACGGGAACAATGGAGAAGTTCCGAAGCATTTTTAAACTTCAGAAGAATTCCGGGAACAATGGAAGAGTTCCAAAGCATTTTTAAACTTCAGCAGAATTCCGAGAACAATGGAAGAGTTCCAAAGCATTTTTAAACGTAAGCGGAATTCCGAGAACAAAGAAAGAGTTCTGAAGCATTTTTAAACGTCAGCGGAATTCCGAGAGCAATGGAAGAGTTCCAAAGCATTTTTAAACTTCAGCGGAATTCCTAGAACAATGGAAGAGTTCCAAAGCATTTTTAAACTTCAGCAGAATTCCTAGAACAATGGAAGAGTTCCAAAGCATTTTTAAACTTTATCTGCCTTCCGAGAACAATGGAAGAGCTCTGAAGCATTTTTAAACGTCAGCGGAATTCCAAGAGCAATGGAAGAGTTCCAAAGCATTTTTAAACTTCAGCGGAATTCCTAGAACAATGGAAGAGTTCCAAAGCATTTTTAAACTTCAGCAGAATTCCGAGAACAATGGAAGAGTTCCAAAGCATTTTTAAACGTCAGCGGAATTCCGAGAACAAAGAAAGTGTTCCGAAGCATTTTTAAACATCAGCAGAATTCCTTGAACAATGAAAGAGTTCCGAAGCATTTTTAAACTTCAGCAAAATTCCTTGAAAAATGAAAGAGTTCTGAAGCATTTTTAAACTTCAGTGGAATTCCGGGAACAATGGAGAAGTTACGAAGCATTTTTAAACTTCAGAAGAATTCCGGGAACAATGGAAGAGTTCCAAAGCATTTTTAAACTTCAGCAGAATTCCTTGAACAATGAAAGAGTTCTGAAGCATTTTTAAACTTCAGTGGAATTCCGGGAACAATGGAAGAGTTCCGAAGCATTTTTAAACTGAAGAAGAATTCCGGGAACAATGGAAGAGTTCCGAAGCATTTTTAAACTTCAGCAGAATTCCGAGAACAATGGAAGAGTTCCGAAACATTTTTAAATGTCAGCGGAATTCCGAGAGCAATGGAAGAGTTCCAAAGCATTTTTAAACTTCAGCGGAATTCCTAGAACAATGGAAGAGTTCCAAAGCATTTTTAAACTTTAGCGGCCTTCCGAGAACAATGGAAGAGTTCCGAAGCATTTTTAAACGTCAGCAGAATTCCTTGAACAATTAAAGAGTTCTGAAGCATTTTTAAGCTTCAGTGGAATTCCGGAAACAATGGATGTGTTCCGAAGCATTTTTAAACTTCAGAAGAATTCAGTGAACAATGGAAGAGTTCCGAAGCTTTTTTAGACTTCAGCAGAATTCTGAGAACAATGGAAGAGTTCCGAAGCATTTTTAAACGTCAGAGGATTTCTGAGAACAATGAAAGAGTTCCGAAGCATTTTTAAACGTCAGCAGAATTCCTTGAACAATGAAAGAGTTCCGAACCATTTTTAAACATCAGCAGAATTCCTTGAACAATGAATGAGTTCCGAAGCATTTTTAAACTTCAGCAGAATTCCTTGAACAAAGAAAGAGTTCCGAAGGATTTTTAAACTTCAGCAGAATTCCTTGAACAATGGAAGAGTTCCGAAGCATTTTTAAACTTCATTGGAATTCCGGGAACAATGGAAGAGTTCCGAAGCATTTTTAAACTTCAGAAGAATTCCGAAAACAATGGAAGAGTTGCGAAGCATTTTTTAGCTTCAGCAGAATTCCGAGAACAATGGAAGAGTTCCGAAGTATTTCTAAACACCACCAGAATTCCAAGAACAATGGAAGAGTTCCGAAACATTTTTAAACGTCAGCGGAATTCCGAGAGCAATGGAAGAGTTCCAAAGCATTTTTAAACTTCAGCGGAATTCCTAGAACAATGGAAGAGTTCCAAAGCATTTTTAAACTTTAGCGGCCTTCCGAGAACAATGGAAGAGTTCCGAAGCATTTTTAAACGTCAGCAGAATTCATTGAACGATGAAAGAGTTCCGAAGCATTTTTAAACTTCAGTGGAATTACGGGAACAATGGAGAAGTTCCGAAGCATTTTTAAACTTCAGAAGAATTCCGGGAACAATGGAAGAGTTCCAAAGCATTTTTAAACTTCAGCAGAAATCCGAGAACAATGGAAGAGTTCCGAAGCATTTTAAAATGTCAGCAGAATTCTAAGAGCAATGGAAGAGTTCAGAAGCATTTTTAAACTTCAGCGGAATGCCGAAAACAATGGAAGAGTTCCGAAGCATTTCTAAACTTCAGCAGAATTCTAAGAACAATGGAAGAGTTCTGAAGCATTTTTAAATGTCATCGTATTTCCGAGAACAATGGAAGAGTTCCAAAGCATTTTTAAACGTCAGCGGAATACCGAGAACAATGGAAGAGTTCCGAAGCATTTTTAAACTTCAGCGGATTTCCAAGAACAATGGAAGAGTTCCGAAGCATTTTTAAATGTCAGTGGAATTCCGAGAACAATGAAAGAGTTCCAAAGCATTTTTAAACTTCAGCAGAATTCCGAGAACAATGGAAGAGTTCCAAAGCATTTTTAAACGTCAGCGGAATTCCGAGAACAAAGAAAGAGTTCCGAAGCATTTTTAAACATCAGCAGAATTCCTTGAACAATGAAAGAGTTCCGAAGCATTTTTAAACTTCAGCAGAATTCCTTGAAAAATGAAAGAGTTCTGAAGCATTTTTAAACTTCAGTGGAATTCCGGGAACAAAGGAAGAGTTCCGAAGCATTTTTATACTTCAGAAGAATTCCGGGAACAATGGAAGAGTTCCGAAGCATTTTTAAACTTCAGCATAAATCCAAGAACAATGGAAGAGTTACGAAGCATTTTAAAATGTCAACAGAATTCCCAGAGCAATGGATGAGTTCCGAAACATTTTTAAACGTCAGCGGAATTCCGAGAGCAATGGAAGAGTTCCAAAGCATTTTTAAACTTCAGCGGAATTCTTAGAACAATGGAAGAGTTCCAAAGCATTTTTAAACTTTAGCGGCCTTCCGAGAACAATGGAAGAGTTCCGAAGCATATTTAAACGTCAGCAGAATTCCTTGAACAATTATAGAGTTCCGAAGCATTTTTAAGCTTCAGTGGAATTCCGGAAACAATGGAAGTGTTCCGAAGCATTTTTAAACTTCAGAAGAATTCAGTGAACAATGGAAGAGTTCCAAAGCATTTTTAAACTTCAGCAGAAATCCAAGAACAATGGAAGAGTTCCGAAGCATTTTAAAATGTCAGCAGAATTCCCAGAGCAATGGAAGAGTTCCGAAGCATTTTTAAACATCAGCTTAATTCCAAGAACAATGAAAGAGTTCCGAAGCATTTTTAAACGTCAGCAGAATTACTTGAACAATGAAAGAGTTCCGAAGCATTTTTAAGCTTCAGTGTAATTCCGGGAACAAAGGAAGTGTTCCGAAGCATTTTTAATCTTCAGAAAAATTCCGGAAACAATGGAAGAGTTCCGAAGCATTTTTAAACTTCAGCAGAATTCCGAGAACAATGGAAGAGTTCCGAAGCATTTTTAAACTTCAGCAGAATTCCTTGAACAATGGAAGAGTTCCGAAGCATTTTTAAACTTCATTGGAATTCAGGGAACAATGGAAGAGTTCCGAAGCATTTTTAAACTTCAGAAGAATTCCGGGAACAATGGAAGAGTTCCGAAGCATTTTTAAACTTCAGCAGAAATCCGAGAACAATGGAGGAGTTACGAAGCATTTTAAAATGTCAACAGAATTCCCAGATCAATGGATGAGTTCCGAAGCATTTTTAAACTTCAGCGGAATTCCGAAAACAATGGAAGAGTTGCGAAGCATTTTTTAGCTTCAGCAGAATTCCGAGAACAATGGAAGAGTTCCGAAGTATTTCTAAACATCAGCAGAATTCCGAGAACAATGGAAGAGTTCCGAAACATTTTTAAACGTCAGCGGAATTCCGAGAGCAATGGAAGATTTCCAAAGCATTTTAAACTTCAGCGGAATTCCTAGAACAATGGAAGAGTTCCAAAGCATTTTTAAACTTTATCGGCCTTCCGAGAACAATGGAAGAGTTCCGAAGCATTTTTAAACTTCAGCAGAATTCCTTGAACAATGGAAGAGTTCCGAAGCATTTTTAAACTTCATTGGAATTCAGGGAACAATGGAAGAGTTCCGAAGCATTTTTAAACTTCAGAAGAATTCCGGGAACAATGGAAGAGTTCCGAAGCATTTTTAAACTTCAGCAGAAATCCGAGAACAATGGAAGAGTTACGAAGCATTTTAAAATGTCAACAGAATTCCCAGAGCAATGGATGAGTTCCGAAGCATTTTTAAACTTCAGCGGAATTCCGAAAACAATGGAAGAGTTGCAAAGCATTTTTTAGCTTCAGCAGAATTCCGAGAACAATGGAAGAGTTCCGAAACATTTTTAAACGTCAGCGGAATTCCGAGAGCAATGGAAGAGTTCCAAAGCATTTTTAAACTTCAGCGGAATTCCTAGAACAATGGAAGAGTTCCAAAGCATTTTTAAACTTTATCTGCCTTCCGAGAACAATGGAAGAGTTCTGAAGCATTTTTAAACGTCAGCGGAATTCCGAGAGCAATGGAAGAGTTCCAAAGCATTTTTAAACTTCAGCGGAATTCCTAGAACAATGGAAGAGTTCCAAAGCATTTTTAAACTTTAGCGGCCTTCCGAGAACAATGGAAGAGTTCCGAAGCATTTTTAAACGTCAGCAGAATTCATTGAACAATGAAAGAGTTCCGAAGCATTTTTAAACTTCAGAAGAATTCAGTGAACAATGGAAGAGTTCCAAAGCATTTTTAAACTTCAGCAGAAATCCAAGAACAATGGAAGAGTTCCGAAGCATTTTAAAATGTCAGCAGAATTCCCAGAGCAATGGAAGAGTTCCGAAGCATTTTTAAACATCAGCTTAATTCCGAGAACAATGAAAGAGTTCCGAAGCATTTTTAAATGTCAGCAGAATTACTTGAACAATGAAAGAGTTCCGAAGCATTTTTAAGCTTCAGTGTAATTCCGGGAACAATGGAAGTGTTCCGAAGCATTTTTAATCTTCAGAAAAATTCCGGAAACAATGGAAGAGTTCCGAAGCATTTTTAAACTATAGCAGAATTCCGAGAACAATGGAAGAGTTCCGAAGCATTTTTAAACGTCAGCAGAATTCCTTGAACAATGAAAGTGTTCCAAAGCATTTTTAAACTTCAGCAGAATTCCTTGAACAAAGAAAGAGTTCCGAAGCATTTTTAAACTTCAGCAGAATTCCTTGAACAATGGAAGAGTTCCGAAGCATTTTTAAACTTCATTGGAATTCAGGGAACAATGGAAGAGTTCCAAAGCATTTTTAAACTTCAGAAGAATTCCGGGAACAATGGAAGAGTTCCGAAGCATTTTTAAACTTCAGCAGAAATCCGAGAACAATGGAAGAGTTACGAAGCATTTTAAAATGTCATCAGAATTCCCAGAGCAATGGATGAGTTCCGAAGCATTTTTAAACTTCAGCGGAATTCCGAAAACAATGGAAGAGTTGCGAAGCATTTTTTAGCTTCAGCAGAATTCCGAGAACAATGGAAGAGTTCCGAAACATTTTTAAACGTCAGCGGAATTCCGAGAGCAATGGAAGAGTTCCAAAGCATTTTTAAACTTCAGCGGAATTCCTAGAACAATGGAAGAGTTCCAAAGCATTTTTAAACTTTATCTGCCTTCCGAGAACAATGGAAGAGTTCTGAAGCATTTTTAAACTTCAGTGGAATTACGGGAACAATGGAGAAGTTCCGAAGCATTTTTAAACTTCAGAAGAATTCCGGGAACAATGGAAGAGTTCCAAAGCATTTTTAAACTTCAGCAGAATTCCGAGAACAATGGAAGAGTTCCAAAGCATTTTTAAACGTCAGCGGAATTCCGAGAACAAAGAAAGAGTTCTGAAGCATTTTTAAACGTCAGCGGAATTCCGAGAGCAATGGAAGAGTTCCAAAGCATTTTTAAACTTCAGCGGAATTCCTAGAACAATGGAAGAGTTCCAAAGCATTTTTAAACTTCAGCAGAATTCCTAGAACAATGGAAGAGTTCCAAAGCATTTTTAAACTTTATGTGCCTTCCGAGAACAATGGAAGAGCTCTGAAGCATTTTTAAACGTCAGCGGAATTCCGAGAGCAATGGAAGAGTTCCAAAGCATTTTTAAACTTCAGCGGAATTCCTAGAACAATGGAAGAGTTCCAAAGCATTTTTAAACTTCAGCAGAATTCCGAGAACAATGGAAGAGTTCCAAAGCATTTTTAAACGTCAGCGGAATTCCGAGAACAAAGAAAGAGTTCCGAAGCATTTTTAAACATCAGCAGAATTCCTTGAACAATGAAAGAGTTCCGAAGCATTTTTAAACTTCAGCAAAATTCCTTGAAAAATGAAAGAGTTCTGAAGCATTTTTAAACTTCAGTGGAATTCCGGGAACAATGGAGAAGTTACGAAGCATTTTTAAACTTCAGAAGAATTCCGGGAACAATGGAAGAGTTCCAAAGCATTTTTAAACTTCAGCAGAATTCCTTGAACAATGAAAGAGTTCTGAAGCATTTTTAAACTTCAGTGGAATTCCGGGAACAATGGAAGAGTTCCGAAGCATTTTTAAACTGAAGAAGAATTCCGGGAACAATGGAAGAGTTCCGAAGCATTTTTAAACTTCAGCAGAATTCCGAGAACAATGGAAGAGTTCCAAAGCATTTTTAAACGTCAGCGGAATTCCGAGAACAAAGAAAGAGTTCTGAAGCATTTTTAAACGTCAGCGGAATTCCGAGAGCAATGGAAGAGTTCCAAAGCATTTTTAAACTTCAGCGGAATTCCTAGAACAATGGAAGAGTTCCAAAGCATTTTTAAACTTCAGCAGAATTCCTAGAACAATGGAAGAGTTCCAAAGCATTTTTAAACTTTATCTGCCTTCCGAGAACAATGGAAGAGCTCTGAAGCATTTTTAAACGTCAGCGGAATTCCGAGAGCAATGGAAGAGTTCCAAAGCATTTTTAAACTTCAGCGGAATTCCTAGAACAATGGAAGAGTTCCAAAGCATTTTTAAACTTCAGCAGAATTCCGAGAACAATGGAAGAGTTCCAAAGCATTTTTAAACGTCAGCGGAATTCCGAGAACAAAGAAAGAGTTCTGAAGCATTTTTAAACGTCAGCGGAATTCCGAGAGCAATGGAAGAGTTCCAAAGCATTTTTAAACTTCAGCGGAATTCCTAGAACAATGGAAGAGTTCCAAAGCATTTTTAAACTTCAGCAGAATTCCTAGAACAATGGAAGAGTTCCAAAGCATTTTTAAACTTTATCTGCCTTCCGAGAACAATGGAAGAGTTCTGAAGCATTTTTAAACGTCAGCGGAATTCCGAGAGCAATGGAAGAGTTCCAAAGCATTTTTAAACTTCAGCGGAATTCCTAGAACAATGGAAGAGTTCCAAAGCATTTTTAAACTTCAGCAGAATTCCGAGAACAATGGAAGAGTTCCAAAGCATTTTTAAACGTCAGCGGAATTCCGAGAACAAAGAAAGAGTTCCGAAGCATTTTTAAACATCAGCAGAATTCCTTGAACAATGAAAGAGTTCCGAAGCATTTTTAAACTTCAGCATAAATCCGAGAACAATGGAAGAGTTACGAAGCATTTTAAAATGTCAACAGAATTCCCAGAGCAATGGATGAGTTCCGAAACATTTTTAAACGTCAGCGGAATTCCGAGAGCAATGGAAGAGTTCCAAAGCATTTTTAAACTTCAGCGGAATTAATAGAACAATGGAAGAGTTCCAAAGCATTTTTAAACTTTAGCGGCCTTCCGAGAACAATGGAAAAGTTCCGAAGCATTTTTAAACGTCAGCAGAATTCCTTGAACAATTAAAGAGTTCCGAAGCATTTTTAAGCTTCAGTGGAATTCCGGAAACAATGGAAGTGTTCCGAAGCATTTTTAAACTTCAGAAGAATTCAGTGAACAATGGAAGAGTTCCAAAGCATTTTTACACTTCAGCAGAAATCCGAGAACAATGGAAGAGTTACGAAGCATTTTAAAATGTCAACAGAATTCCCAGAGCAATGGATGAGTTCCAAAGCATTTTTAAACTTCAGCGGAATTCCGAAAACAATGGAAGAGTTCCGAAGCATTTTTAAACTTCAGCAGAAATCCGAGAACAATGGAAGAGGTACGAAGCATTTTAAAATGTCAACAGAATTCCCAGAGCAATGGATGAGTTCCGAAGCATTTTTAAACTTCAGCGGAATTCCGAAAACAATGGAAGAGTTGCGAAGCATTTTTTAGCTTCAGCAGAATTCCGAGACCAATGGAAGTGTTCCGAAGCATTTTTAAACTTCAGCGGAATTCCTAGAACAATGGAAGAGTTCCAAAGCATTTTTAAACTGAAGAAGAATTCCGGGAACAATGGAAGAGTTCCGAAGCATTTTTAAACTTCAGCAGAATTCCGAGAACAATGGAAGAGTTCCGAAACATTTTTAAATGTCAGCGGTATTCCGAGAGCAATGGAAGAGTTCCAAAGCATTTTTAAACTTCAGCAGAATTCCGAGAACAATGGAAGAGTTCCAAAGCATTTTTAAACGTCAGCGGAATTCCGAGAACAAAGAAAGAGTTCTGAAGCATTTTTAAACGTCAGCGGAATTCCGAGAGCAATGGAAGAGTTCCAAAGCATTTTTAAACTTCAGCGGAATTCCTAGAACAATGGAAGAGTTCCAAAGCATTTTTAAACTTCAGCAGAATTCCTAGAACAATGGAAGAGTTCCAAAGCATTTTTAAACTTTATCTGCCTTCCGAGAACAATGGAAGAGTTCTGAAGCATTTTTAAACGTCAGCGGAATTCCGAGAGCAATGGAAGAGTTCCAAAGCATTTTTAAACTTCAGCGGAATTCCTAGAACAATGGAAGAGTTCCAAAGCATTTTTAAACTTCAGCAGAATTCCGAGAACAATGGAAGAGTTCCAAAGCATTTTTAAACGTCAGCGGAATTCCGAGAACAAAGAAAGAGTTCCGAAGCATTTTTAAACATCAGCAGAATTCCTTGAACAATGAAAGAGTTCCGAAGCATTTTTAAACTTCAGCATAAATCCGAGAACAATGGAAGAGTTACGAAGCATTTTAAAATGTAAACAGAATTCCCAGAGCAATGGATGAGTTCCGAAACATTTTTAAACGTCAGCGGAATTCCGAGAGCAATGGAAGAGTTCCAAAGCATTTTTAAACTTCAGCGGAATTAATAGAACAATGGAAGAGTTCCAAAGCATTTTTAAACTTTAGCGGCCTTCCGAGAACAATGGAAAAGTTCCGAAGCATTTTTAAACGTCAGCAGAATTCCTTGAACAATTAAAGAGTTCCGAAGCATTTTTAAGCTTCAGTGGAATTCCGGAAACAATGGAAGTGTTCCGAAGCATTTTTAAACTTCAGAAGAATTCAGTGAACAATGGAAGAGTTCCAAAGCATTTTTACACTTCAGCAGAAATCCGAGAACAATGGAAGAGTTACGAAGCATTTTAAAATGTCAACAGAATTCCCAGAGCAATGGATGAGTTCCAAAGCATTTTTAAACTTCAGCGGAATTCCGAAAACAATGGAAGAGTTCCGAAGCATTTTTAAACTTCAGCAGAAATCCGAGAACAATGGAAGAGGTACGAAGCATTTTAAAATGTCAACAGAATTCCCAGAGCAATGGATGAGTTCCGAAGCATTT
The DNA here is from genome assembly GCF_046119375.1 of Phyllobates terribilis. Lineage (NCBI taxonomy): Eukaryota > Metazoa > Chordata > Amphibia > Anura > Dendrobatidae > Phyllobates > Phyllobates terribilis. Next base: position 554,877,883 of record NW_027362762.1, read on the forward strand.
TTAAACTTCAGCGGAATTCCGAAAACAATGGAAGAGTTGCGAAGCATTTTTTAGCTTCAGCAGAATTCCGAGACCAATGGAAGTGTTCCGAAGCATTTTTAAACTTCAGCGGAATTCCTAGAACAATGGAAGAGTTCCAAAGCATTTTTAAACTGAAGAAGAATTCCGGGAACAATGGAAGAGTTCCGAAGCATTTTTAAACTTCAGCAGAATTCCGAGAACAATGGAAGAGTTCCGAAACATTTTTAAATGTCAGCGGTATTCCGAGAGCAATGGAAGAGTTCCAAAGCATTTTTAAACTTCAGCAGAATTCCGAGAACAATGGAAGAGTTCCAAAGCATTTTTAAACGTCAGCGGAATTCCGAGAACAAAGAAAGAGTTCCGAAGCATTTTTAAACATCAGCAGAATTCCGTGAACAATGAAAGAGTTCCGAAGCATTTTTAAACTTCAGCAAAATTCCTTGAAAAATGAAAGAGTTCTGAAGCATTTTTAAACTTCAGTGGAATTCCGGGAACAATGGAGAAGTTACGAAGCATTTTTAAACTTCAGAAGAATTCCGGGAACAATGGAAGAGTTCCAAAGCATTTTTAAACTTCAGCAGAATTCCTTGAACAATGAAAGAGTTCTGAAGCATTTTTAAACTTCAGCAGAAATCCGAGAACAATGGAAGAGGTACGAAGCATTTTAAAATGTCAACAGAATTCCCAGAGCAATGGATGAGTTCCGAAGCATTTTTAAACTTCAGCGGAATTCCGAAAACAATGGAAGAGTTGCGAAGCATTTTTTAGCTTCAGCAGAATTCCGAGACCAATGGAAGTGTTCCGAAGCATTTTTAAACTTCAGCGGAATTCCTAGAACAATGGAAGAGTTCCAAAGCATTTTTAAACTGAAGAAGAATTCCGGGAACAATGGAAGAGTTCCGAAGCATTTTTAAACTTCAGCAGAATTCCGAGAACAATGGAAGAGTTCCGAAACATTTTTAAATGTCAGCGGTATTCCGAGAGCAATGGAAGAGTTCCAAAGCATTTTTAAACTTCATTGGAATTCCGGGAACAATGGAAGAGTTCCGAAGCATTTTTAAACTTCAGAAGAATTCCGAAAACAATGGAAGAGTTGCGAAGCATTTTTTAGCTTCAGCAGAATTCCGAGAACAATGGAAGAGTTCCGAAACATTTTTAAACGTCAGCGGAATTCCGAGAGCAATGGAAGAGTTCCAAAGCATTTTTAAACTTCAGCGGAATTCCTAGAACAATGGAAGAGTTCCAAAGCATTTTTAAACTTTAGCGGCCTTCCGAGAACAATGGAAGAGTTCCGAAGCATTTTTAAACGTCAGCAGAATTCATTGAACGATGAAAGAGTTCCGAAGCATTTTTAAACTTCAGTGGAATTACGGGAACAATGGAGAAGTTCCGAAGCATTTTTAAACTTCAGAAGAATTCCGGGAACAATGGAAGAGTTCCAAAGCATTTTTAAACGTCAGCGGAATTCCGAGAACAAAGAAAGTGTTCCGAAGCATTTTTAAACATCAGCAGAATTCCTTGAACAATGAAAGAGTTCCGAAGCATTTTTAAACTTCAGCAAAATTCCTTGAAAAATGAAAGAGTTCTGAAGCATTTTTAAACTTCAGTGGAATTCCGGGAACAATGGAGAAGTTACGAAGCATTTTTAAACTTCAGAAGAATTCCGGGAACAATGGAAGAGTTCCAAAGCATTTTTAAACTTCAGCAGAATTCCTTGAACAATGAAAGAGTTCTGAAGCATTTTTAAATGTCAGCGGAATTCCGAGAGCAATGGAAGAGTTCCAAAGCATTTTTAAACTTCAGCGGAATTCCTAGAACAATGGAAGAGTTCCAAAGCATTTTTAAACTTTAGCGGCCTTCCGAGAACAATGGAAGAGTTCCGAAGCATTTTTAAACGTCAGCAGAATTCCTTGAACAATTAAAGAGTTCTGAAGCATTTTTAAGCTTCAGTGGAATTCCGGAAACAATGGATGTGTTCCGAAGCATTTTTAAACTTCAGAAGAATTCAGTGAACAATGGAAGAGTTCCGAAGCATTTTTAAACTTCAGTGGAATTACGGGAACAATGGAGAAGTTCCGAAGCATTTTTAAACTTCAGAAGAATTCCGGGAACAATGGAAGAGTTCCAAAGCATTTTTAAACTTCAGCAGAATTCCGAGAACAATGGAAGAGTTCCAAAGCATTTTTAAACGTCAGCGGAATTCCGAGAACAAAGAAAGAGTTCTGAAGCATTTTTAAACGTCAGCGGAATTCCGAGAGCAATGGAAGAGTTCCAAAGCATTTTTAAACTTCAGCGGAATTCCTAGAACAATGGAAGAGTTCCAAAGCATTTTTAAACTTCAGCAGAATTCCTAGAACAATGGAAGAGTTCCAAAGCATTTTTAAACTTTATCTGCCTTCCGAGAACAATGGAAGAGCTCTGAAGCATTTTTAAACGTCAGCGGAATTCCGAGAGCAATGGAAGAGTTCCAAAGCATTTTTAAACTTCAGCGGAATTCCTAGAACAATGGAAGAGTTCCAAAGCATTTTTAAACTTCAGCAGAATTCCGAGAACAATGGAAGAGTTCCAAAGCATTTTTAAACGTCAGCGGAATTCCGAGAACAAAGAAAGAGTTCTGAAGCATTTTTAAACGTCAGCGGAATTCCGAGAGCAATGGAAGAGTTCCAAAGCATTTTTAAACTTCAGCGGAATTCCTAGAACAATGGAAGAGTTCCAAAGCATTTTTAAACTTCAGCAGAATTCCTAGAACAATGGAAGAGTTCCAAAGCATTTTTAAACTTTATCTGCCTTCCGAGAACAATGGAAGAGTTCCAAAGCATTTTTAAACTTCAGCGGAATTCCTAGAACAATGGAAGAGTTCCAAAGCATTTTTAAACTTCAGCAGAATTCCGAGAACAATGGAAGAGTTCCAAAGCATTTTTAAACGTCAGCGGAATTCCGAGAACAAAGAAAGAGTTCCGAAGCATTTTTAAACATCAGCAGAATTCCTTGAACAATGAAAGAGTTCCGAAGCATTTTTAAACTTCAGCATAAATCCGAGAACAATGGAAGAGTTACGAAGCATTTTAAAATGTCAACAGAATTCCCAGAGCAATGGATGAGTTCCGAAACATTTTTAAACGTCAGCGGAATTCCGAGAGCAATGGAAGCGTTCCAAAGCATTTTTAAACTTCAGCGGAATTAATAGAACAATGGAAGAGTTCCAAAGCATTTTTAAACTTTAGCGGCCTTCCGAGAACAATGGAAGAGTTCCGAAGCATTTTTAAACGTCAGCAGAATTCCTTGAACAATTAAAGAGTTCCGAAGCATTTTTAAGCTTCAGTGGAATTCCGGAAACAATGGAAGTGTTCCGAAGCATTTTTAAACTTCAGAAGAATTCAGTGAACAATGGAAGAGTTCCAAAGCATTTTTAAACTTCAGCAGAAATCCGAGAACAATGGAAGAGTTACGAAGCATTTTAAAATGTCAACAGAATTCCCAGAGCAATGGATGAGTTCCAAAGCATTTTTAAACTTCAGCGGAATTCCGAAAACAATGGAAGAGTTCCGAAGCATTTTTAAACTTCAGCAGAAATCCGAGAACAATGGAAGAGGTACGAAGCATTTTAAAATGTCAACAGAATTCCCAGAGCAATGGATGAGTTCCGAAGCATTTTTAAACTTCAGCGGAATTCCGAAAACAATGGAAGAGTTGCGAAGCATTTTTTAGCTTCAGCAGAATTCCGAGACCAATGGAAGTGTTCCGAAGCATTTTTAAACTTCAGCGGAATTCCTAGAACAATGGAAGAGTTCCAAAGCATTTTTAAACTGAAGAAGAATTCCGGGAACAATGGAAGAGTTCCGAAGCATTTTTAAACTTCAGCAGAATTCCGAGAACAATGGAAGAGTTCCGAAACATTTTTAAATGTCAGCGGTATTCCGAGAGCAATGGAAGAGTTCCAAAGCATTTTTAAACTTCAGCAGAATTCCGAGAACAATGGAAGAGTTCCAAAGCATTTTTAAACGTCAGCGGAATTCCGAGAACAAAGAAAGAGTTCCGAAGCATTTTTAAACATCAGCAGAATTCCTTGAACAATGAAAGAGTTCCGAAGCATTTTTAAACTTCAGCAAAATTCCTTGAAAAATGAAAGAGTTCTGAAGCATTTTTAAACTTCAGTGGAATTCCGGGAACAATGGAGAAGTTACGAAGCATTTTTAAACTTCAGAAGAATTCCGGGAACAATGGAAGAGTTCCAAAGCATTTTTAAACTTCAGCAGAATTCCTTGAACAATGAAAGAGTTCTGAAGCATTTTTAAACTTCAGCAGAAATCCGAGAACAATGGAAGAGGTACGAAGCATTTTAAAATGTCAACAGAATTCCCAGAGCAATGGATGAGTTCCGAAGCATTTTTAAACTTCAGCGGAATTCCGAAAACAATGGAAGAGTTGCGAAGCATTTTTTAGCTTCAGCAGAATTCCGAGACCAATGGAAGTGTTCCGAAGCATTTTTAAACTTCAGCGGAATTCCTAGAAAAATGGAAGAGTTCCAAAGCATTTTTAAACTGAAGAAGAATTCCGGGAACAATGGAAGAGTTCCGAAGCATTTTTAAACTTCAGCAGAATTCCGAGAACAATGGAAGAGTTTCGAAACATTTTTAAATGTCAGCGGTATTCCGAGAGCAATGGAAGAGTTCCAAAGCATTTTTAAACTTCATTGGAATTCCGGGAACAATGGAAGAGTTCCGAAGCATTTTTAAGCTTCAGCAGAATTCTGAGAACAATGGAAGAGTTCCGAAGTATTTCTAAACACCACCAGAATTCCAAGTACAATGGAAGAGTTCCGAAACATTTTTAAACGTCAGCGGAATTCCGAGAGCAATGGAAGAGTTCCAAAGCATTTTTAAACTTCAGCGGAATTCCTAGAACAATGGAAGAGTTCCAAAGCATTTTTAAACTTTAGCGGCCTTCCGAGAACAATGGAAGAGTTCCGAAGCATTTTTAAACGTCAGCAGAATTCATTGAACGATGAAAGAGTTCCGAAGCATTTTTAAACTTCAGTGGAATTACGGGAACAATGGAGAAGTTCCGAAGCATTTTTAAACTTCAGAAGAATTCCGGGAACAATGGAAGAGTTCCAAAGCATTTTTAAACTTCAGCAGAATTCCGAGAACAATGGAAGAGTTCCAAAGCATTTTTAAACGTCAGCGGAATTCCGAGAACAAAGAAAGAGTTCTGAAGCATTTTTAAACGTCAGCGGAATTCCGAGAGCAATGGAAGAGTTCCAAAGCATTTTTAAACTTCAGCGGAATTCCTAGAACAATGGAAGAGTTCCAAAGCATTTTTAAACTTCAGCAGAATTCCTAGAACAATGGAAGAGTTCCAAAGCATTTTTAAACTTTATCTGCCTTCCGAGAACAATGGAAGAGCTCTGAAGCATTTTTAAACGTCAGCGGAATTCCGAGAGCAATGGAAGAGTTCCAAAGCATTTTTAAACTTCAGCGGAATTCCTAGAACAATGGAAGAGTTCCAAAGCATTTTTAAACTTCAGCAGAATTCCGAGAACAATGGAAGAGTTCCAAAGCATTTTTAAACGTCAGCGGAATTCCGAGAACAAAGAAAGTGTTCCGAAGCATTTTTAAACATCAGCAGAATTCCTTGAACAATGAAAGAGTTCCGAAGCATTTTTAAACTTCAGCAAAATTCCTTGAAAAATGAAAGAGTTCTGAAGCATTTTTAAACTTCAGTGGAATTCCGGGAACAATGGAGAAGTTACGTAGCATTTTTAAACTTCAGAAGAATTCCGGGAACAATGGAAGAGTTCCAAAGCATTTTTAAACTTCAGCAGAATTCCTTGAACAATGAAAGAGTTCTGAAGCATTTTTAAACTTCAGTGGAATTCCGGGAACAATGGAAGAGTTCCGAAGCATTTTTAAACTGAAGAAGAATTCCGGGAACAATGGAAGAGTTCCGAAGCATTTTTAAACTTCAGCAGAATTCCGAGAACAATGGAAGAGTTCTGAAACATTTTTAAATGTCAGCGGAATTCCGAGAGCAATGGAAGAGTTCCAAAGCATTTTTAAACTTCAGCGGAATTCCTAGAACAATGGAAGAGTTCCAAAGCATTTTTAAACTTTAGCGGCCTTCCGAGAACAATGGAAGAGTTCCGAAACATTTTTAAACGTCAGCAGAATTCCTTGAACAATTAAAGAGTTCTGAAGCATTTTTAAGCTTCAGTGGAATTCCGGAAACAATGGATGTGTTCCGAAGCATTTTTAAACTTCAGAAGAATTCAGTGAACAATGGAAGAGTTCCGAAGCATTTTTAGACTTCAGCAGAATTCTGAGAACAATGGAAGAGTTCCGAAGCATTTTTAAACGTCAGAGGATTTCTGAGAACAATGAAAGAGTTCCGAAGCATTTTTAAACGTCAGCAGAATTCCTTGAACAATGAAAGAGTTCCGAACCATTTTTAAACATCAGCAGAATTCCTTGAACAATGAATGAGTTCCGAGGCATTTTTAAACTTCAGCAGAATTCCTTGAACAAAGAAAGAGTTCCGAAGGATTTTTAAACTTCAGCAGAATTCCTTGAACAATGGAAGAGTTCCGAAGCATTTTTAAACTTCATTGGAATTCCGGGAACAATGGAAGAGTTCCGAAGCATTTTTAAACTTCAGAAGAATTCCGAAAACAATGGAAGAGTTGCGAAGCATTTTTTAGCTTCAGCAGAATTCCGAGAACAATGGAAGAGTTCCGAAGTATTTCTAAACACCACCAGAATTCCAAGAACAATGGAAGAGTTCCGAAACATTTTTAAATGTCAGCGGAATTCCGAGAGCAATGGAAGAGTTCCAAAGCATTTTTAAACTTCAGCGGAATTCCTAGAACAATGGAAGAGTTCCAAAGCATTTTTAAACTTTAGCGGCCTTCCGAGAACAATGGAAGAGTTCCGAAGCATTTTTAAACGTCAGCAGAATTCATTGAACGATGAAAGAGTTCCGAAGCATTTTTAAACTTCAGTGGAATTACGGGAACAATGGAGAAGTTCCGAAGCATTTTTAAACTTCAGAAGAATTCCGGGAACAATGGAAGAGTTCCAAAGCATTTTTAAACTTCAGCAGAAATCCGAGAACAATGGAAGAGTTCCGAAGCATTTTAAAATGTCAGCAGAATTCTAAGAGCAATGGAAGAGTTCAGAAGCATTTTTAAACTTCAGCGGAATGCCGAAAACAATGGAAGAGTTCCGAAGCATTTCTAAACTTCAGCAGAATTCTAAGAACAATGGAAGAGTTCTGAAGCATTTTTAAACGTCATCGTATTTCCGAGAACAATGGAAGAGTTCCAAAGCATTTTTAAACGTCAGCGGAATACCGAGAACAATGGAAGAGTTCCGAAGCATTTTTAAACTTCAGAGGATTTCCAAGAACAATGGAAGAGTTCCGAAGCATTTTTAAATGTCAGTGGAATTCCGAGAACAATGAAAGAGTTCCAAAGCATTTTTAAACTTCAGCAGAATTCCGAGAACAATGGAAGAGTTCCAAAGCATTTTTAAACGTCAGCGGAATTCCGAGAACAAAGAAAGAGTTCCGAAGCATTTTTAAACATCAGCAGAATTCCTTGAACAATGAAAGAGTTCCGAAGCATTTTTAAACTTCAGCAGAATTCCTTGAAAAATGAAAGAGTTCTGAAGCATTTTTAAACTTCAGTGGAATTCCGGGAACAAAGGAAGAGTTCCGAAGCATTTTTATACTTCAGAAGAATTCCGGGAACAATGGAAGAGTTCCGAAGCATTTTTAAACTTCAGCATAAATCCGAGAACAATGGAAGAGTTACGAAGCATTTTAAAATGTCAACAGAATTCCCAGAGCAATGGATGAGTTCCGAAACATTTTTAAACGTCAGCGGAATTCCGAGAGCAATGGAAGAGTTCCAAAGCATTTTTAAACTTCAGCGGAATTCTTAGAACAATGGAAGAGTTCCAAAGCATTTTTAAACTTTAGCGGCCTTCCGAGAACAATGGAAGAGTTCCGAAGCATATTTAAACGTCAGCAGAATTCCTTGAACAATTATAGAGTTCCGAAGCATTTTTAAGCTTCAGTGGAATTCCGGAAACAATGGAAGTGTTCCGAAGCATTTTTAAACTTCAGAAGAATTCAGTGAACAATGGAAGAGTTCCAAAGCATTTTTAAACTTCAGCAGAAATCCAAGAACAATGGAAGAGTTCCGAAGCATTTTAAAATGTCAGCAGAATTCCCAGAGCAATGGAAGAGTTCCGAAGCATTTTTAAACATCAGCTTAATTCCGAGAACAATGAAAGAGTTCCGAAGCATTTTTAAACGTCAGCATAATTACTTGAACAATGAAAGATTTCCGAAGCATTTTTAAGCTTCAGTGTAATTCCGGGAACAATGGAAGTGTTCCGAAGCATTTTTAATCTTCAGAAAAATTCCGGAAACAATGGAAGAGTTCCGAAGCATTTTTAAACTTCAGCAGAATTCCGAGAACAATGGAAGAGTTCCGAAGCATTTTTAAACGTCAGCAGAATTCCTTGAACAATGAAAGTGTTCCGAAGCATTTTTAAACTTCAGCAGAATTCCTTGAACAAAGAAAGAGTTCCGAAGCATTTTTAAACTTCAGCAGAATTCCTTGAACAATGGAAGAGTTCCGAAGCATTTTTAAACTTCATTGGAATTCAGGGAACAATGGAAGAGTTCCGAAGCATTTTTAAACTTCAGAAGAATTCCGGGAACAATGGAAGAGTTCCGAAGCATTTTTAAACTTCAGCAGAAATCCGAGAACAATGGAAGAGTTACGAAGCATTTTAAAATGTCAACAGAATTCCCAGAGCAATGGATGAGTTCCGAAGCATTTTTAAACGTCAGCGGAATTCCGAGAACAAAGAAAGAGTTCTGAAGCATTTTTAAACGTCAGCGGAATTCCGAGAGCAATGGAAGAGTTCCAAAGCATTTTTAAACTTCAGCGGAATTCCTAGAACAATGGAAGAGTTCCAAAGCATTTTTAAACTTCAGCAGAATTCCTAGAACAATGGAAGAGTTCCAAAGCATTTTTAAACTTTATCTGCCTTCCGAGAACAATGGAAGAGCTCTGAAGCATTTTTAAACGTCAGCGGAATTCCGAGAGCAATGGAAGAGTTCCAAAGCATTTTTAAACTTCAGCGGAATTCCTAGAACAATGGAAGAGTTCCAAAGCATTTTTAAACTTCAGCAGAATTCCGAGAACAATGGAAGAGTTCCAAAGCATTTTTAAACGTCAGCGGAATTCCGAGAACAAAGAAAGTGTTCCGAAGCATTTTTAAACATCAGCAGAATTCCTTGAACAATGAAAGAGTTCCGAAGCATTTTTAAACTTCAGCAAAATTCCTTGAAAAATGAAAGAGTTCTGAAGCATTTTTAAACTTCAGTGGAATTCCGGGAACAATGGAGAAGTTACGAAGCATTTTTAAACTTCAGAAGAATTCCGGGAACAATGGAAGAGTTCCAAAGCATTTTTAAACTTCAGCAGAATTCCTTGAACAATGAAAGAGTTCTGAAGCATTTTTAAACTTCAGTGGAATTCCGGGAACAATGGAAGAGTTCCGAAGCATTTTTAAACTTCAGCAGAATTCCGAGAACAATGGAAGAGTTCCGAAACATTTTTAAATGTCAGCGGAATTCCGAGAGCAATGGAAGAGTTCCAAAGCATTTTTAAACTTCAGCAGAATTCCTAGAACAATGGAAGAGTTCCAAAGCATTTTTAAACTTTAGCGGCCTTCCGAGAACAATGGAAGAGTTCCGAAGCATTTTTAAACGTCAGCAGAATTCCTTGAACAATTAAAGAGTTCTGAAGCATTTTTAAGCTTCAGTGGAATTCCGGAAACAATGGATGTGTTCCGAAGCATTTTTAAACTTCAGAAGAATTCAGTGAACAATGGAAGAGTTCCGAAGCATTTTTAGACTTCAGCAGAATTCTGAGAACAATGGAAGAGTTCCGAAGCATTTTTAAACGTCAGAGGATTTCTGAGAACAATGAAAGAGTTCCGAAGCATTTTTAAACGTCAGCAGAATTCCTTGAACAATGAAAGAGTTCCGAACCATTTTTAAACATCAGCAGAATTCCTTGAACAATGAATGAGTTCCGAAGCATTTTTAAACTTCAGCAGAATTCCTTGAACAAAGAAAGAGTTCCGAAGGATTTTTAAACTTCAGCAGAATTCCTTGAACAATGGAAGAGTTCCGAAGCATTTTTAAACTTCATTGGAATTCCGGGAACAATGGAAGAGTTCCGAAGCATTTTTAAACTTCAGAAGAATTCCGAAAACAATGGAAGAGTTGCGAAGCATTTTTTAGCTTCAGCAGAATTCCGAGAACAATGGAAGAGTTCCGAAGTATTTCTAAACACCACCAGAATTCCAAGAACAATGGAAGAGTTCCGAAACATTTTTAAACGTCAGCGGAATTCCGAGAGCAATGGAAGAGTTCCAAAGCATTTTTAAACTTCAGCGGAATTCCTAGAACAATGGAAGAGTTCCAAAGCATTTTTAAACTTTAGCGGCCTTCCGAGAACAATGGAAGAGTTCCGAAGCATTTTTAAACGTCAGCAGAATTCATTGAACGATGAAAGAGTTCCGAAGCATTTTTAAACTTCAGTGGAATTACGGGAACAATGGAGAAGTTCCGAAGCATTTTTAAACTTCAGAAGAATTCCGGGAACAATGGAAGAGTTCCAAAGCATTTTTAAACTTCAGCAGAAATCCGAGAACAATGGAAGAGTTCCGAAGCATTTTAAAATGTCAGCAGAATTCTAAGAGCAATGGAAGAGTTCAGAAGCATTTTTAAACTTCAGCGGAATGCCGAAAACAATGGAAGAGTTCCGAAGCATTTCTAAACTTCAGCAGAATTCTAAGAACAATGGAAGAGTTCTGAAGCATTTTTAAACGTCATCGTATTTCCGAGAACAATGGAAGAGTTCCAAAGCATTTTTAAACGTCAGCGGAATTCCGAGAACAAAGAAAGAGTTCCGAAGCATTTTTAAACATCAGCAGAATTCCTTGAACAATGAAAGAGTTCCGAAGCATTTTTAAACTTCAGCAGAATTTCTTGAAAAATGAAAGAGTTCTGAAGCATTTTTAAACTTCAGTGGAATTCCGGGAACAAAGGAAGAGTTCCGAAGCATTTTTATACTTCAGAAGAATTCCGGGAACAATGGAAGAGTTCCGAAGCATTTTTAAACTTCAGCATAAATCCGAGAACAATGGAAGAGTTACGAAGCATTTTAAAATGTCAACAGAATTCCCAGAGCAATGGATGAGTTCCGAAACATTTTTAAACGTCAGCGGAATTCCGAGAGCAATGGAAGAGTTCCAAAGCATTTTTAAACTTCAGCGGAATTCTTAGAACAATGGAAGAGTTCCAAAGCATTTTTAAACTTTAGCGGCCTTCCGAGAACAATGGAAGAGTTCCGAAGCATATTTAAACGTCAGCAGAATTCCTTGAACAATTATAGAGTTCCGAAGCATTTTTAAGCTTCAGTGGAATTCCGGAAACAATGGAAGTGTTCCGAAGCATTTTTAAACTTCAGCAGAATTCCTTGAACAAAGAAAGAGTTCCGAAGCATTTTTAAACTTCAGCAGAATTCCTTGAACAATGGAAGAGTTCCGAAGCATTTTTAAACTTCATTGGAATTCAGGGAACAATGGAAGAGTTCCGAAGCATTTTTAAACTTCAGAAGAATTCCGGGAACAATGGAAGAGTTCCGAAGCATTTTTAAACTTCAGCAGAAATCCGAGAACAATGGAAGAGTTACGAAGCATTTTAAAATGTCAACAGAATTCCCAGAGCAATGGATGAGTTCCGAAGCATTTTTAAACTTCAGCGGAATTCCGAAAACAATGGAAGAGTTGCGAAGCATTTTTTAGCTTCAGCAGAATTCCGAGAACAATGGAAGAGTTCCGAAGTATTTCTAAACATCAGCAGAATTCCGAGAACAATGGAAGAGTTCCGAAACATTTTTAAACGTCAGCGGAATTCCGAGAGCAATGGAAGATTTCCAAAGCATTTTTAAACTTCAGCGGAATTCCTAGAACAATGGAAGAGTTCCAAAGCATTTTTAAACTTTATCGGCCTTCCGAGAACAATGGAAGAGTTCCGAAGCATTTTTAAACTTCAGCAGAATTCCTTGAACAATGGAAGAGTTCCGAAGCATTTTTAAACTTCAGAAGAATTCCGGGAACAATGGAAGAGTTCCGAAGCATTTTTAAACTTCAGCAGAAATCCGAGAACAATGGAAGAGTTACGAAGCATTTTAAAATGTCAACAGAATTCCCAGAGCAATGGATGAGTTCCGAAGCATTTTTAAACTTCAGCGGAATTCCGAAAACAATGGAAGAGTTGCGAAGCATTTTTTAGCTTCAGCAGAATTCCGAGAACAATGGAAGAGTTCCGAAGTATTTCTAAACATCAGCAGAATTCCGAGAACAATGGAAGAGTTCCGAAACATTTTTAAACGTCAGCGGAATTCCGAGAGCAATGGAAGATTTCCAAAGCATTTTTAAACTTCAGCGGAATTCCTAGAACAATGGAAGAGTTCCAAAGCATTTTTAAACTTTATCGGCCTTCCGAGAACAATGGAAGAGTTCCGAAGCATTTTTAAACTTCAGCAGAATTCCTTGAACAATGGAAGAGTTCCGAAGCATTTTTAAACTTCATTGGAATTCAGGGAACAATGGAAGAGTTCCGAAGCATTTTTAAACTTCAGAAGAATTCGGGGAACAATGGAAGAGTTCCGAAGCATTTTTAAACTTCAGCAGAAATCTGAGAACAATGGAAGAGTTACGAAGCATTTTAAAATGTCAACAGAATTCCCAGAGCAATGGATGAGTTCCGAAGCATTTTTAAACTTCAGCGGAATTCCGAAAACAATGGAAGAGTTGCAAAGCATTTTTTAGCTTCAGCAGAATTCCGAGAACAATGGAAGAGTTCCGAAACATTTTTAAACGTCAGCGGAATTCCGAGAGCAATGGAAGAGTTCCAAAGCATTTTTAAACTTCAGCGGAATTCCTAGAACAATGGAAGAGTTCCAAAGCATTTTTAAACTTTATCTGCCTTCCGAGAACAATGGAAGAGTTCTGAAGCATTTTTAAACGTCAGCGGAATTCCGAGAGCAATGGAAGAGTTCCAAAGCATTTTTAAACTTCAGCGGAATTCCTAGAACAATGGAAGAGTTCCAAAGCATTTTTAAACTTTAGCGGCCTTCCGAGAACAATGGAAGAGTTCCGAAGCATTTTTAAACGTCAGCAGAATTCATTGAACAATGAAAGAGTTCCGAAGCATTTTTAAACTTCAGAAGAATTCAGTGAACAATGGAAGAGTTCCAAAGCATTTTTAAACTTCAGCAGAAATCCAAGAACAATGGAAGAGTTCCGAAGCATTTTAAAATGTCAGCAGAATTCCCAGAGCAATGGAAGAGTTCCGAAGCATTTTTAAACATCAGCTTAATTCCGAGAACAATGAAAGAGTTCTGAAGCATTTTTAAATGTCAGCAGAATTACTTGAACAATGAAAGAGTTCCGAAGCATTTTTAAGCTTCAGTGTAATTCCGGGAACAATGGAAGTGTTCCGAAGCATTTTTAATCTTCAGAAAAATTCCGGAAACAATGGAAGAGTTCCGAAGCATTTTTAAACTATAGCAGAATTCCGAGAACAATGGAAGAGTTCCGAAGCATTTTTAAACGTCAGCAGAATTCCTTGAACAATGAAAGTGTTCCAAAGCATTTTTAAACTTCAGCAGAATTCCTTGAACAAAGAAAGAGTTCCGAAGCATTTTTAAACTTCAGCAGAATTCCTTGAACAATGGAAGAGTTCCGAAGCATTTTTAAACTTCATTGGAATTCAGGGAACAATGGAAGAGTTCCGAAGCATTTTTAAACTTCAGAAGAATTCCGGGAACAATGGAAGAGTTCCGAAGCATTTTTAAACTTCAGCAGAAATCCGAGAACAATGGAAGAGTTACGAAGCATTTTAAAATGTCAACAGAATTCCCAGAGCAATGGATGAGTTCCGAAGCATTTTTAAACTTCAGCGGAATTCCGAAAACAATGGAAGAGTTGCGAAGCATTTTTTAGCTTCAGCAGAATTCCGAGAACAATGGAAGAGTTCCGAAACATTTTTAAACGTCAGCGGAATTCCGAGAGCAATGGAAGAGTTCCAAAGCATTTTTAAACTTCAGCGGAATTCCTAGAACAATGGAAGAGTTCCAAAGCATTTTTAAACTTTATCTGCCTTCCGAGAACAATGGAAGAGTTCTGAAGCATTTTTAAACGTCAGCGGAATTCCGAGAGCAATGGAAGACTTCCAAAGCATTTTTAAACTTCAGCGGAATTCCTAGAACAATGGAAGAGTTCCAAAGCATTTTTAAACTTCAGCAGAATTCCGAGAACAATGGAAGAGTTCCAAAGCATTTTTAAACGTCAGCGGAATTCCGAGAACAAAGAAAGAGTTCTGAAGCATTTTTAAACGTCAGCGGAATTCCGAGAGCAATGGAAGAGTTCCAAAGCATTTTTAAACTTCAGCGGAATTCCTAGAACAATGGAAGAGTTCCAAAGCATTTTTAAACTTCAGCAGAATTCCTAGAACAATGGAAGAGTTCCAAAGCATTTTTAAACTTTATCTGCCTTCCGAGAACAATGGAAGAGTTCTGAAGCATTTTTAAACGTCAGCAGAATTCCTTGAACAAAGAAAGAGTTCCGAAGGATTTTTAAACTTCAGCAGAATTCCTTGAACAATGGAAGAGTTCCGAAGCATTTTTAAACTTCATTGTAATTCCGGGAACAATGGAAGATTTCCGAAGCATTTTTAAACTTTAGAAGAATTCCGAAAACAATGGAAGAGTTGCGAAGCATTTTTTAGCTTCAGCAGAATTCCGAGAACAATGGAAGAGTTCCAAAGCATTTTTAAACTTTAGCGGATTTCCGAGAACAATGGAAGAGTTCCGAAGCATTATTAAATGTCAGCAGAATTCCTTGAACAATGAAAGAGTTCCGAAGCATTTTTAAACTTCATTGGAATTCCGGGAACAATGGAAGAGTTCCGAAGCATTTTTAAACTTCAGAAGAATTCCGGGAACAATGGAAGAGTTCCGAAGCATTTTTAAACTTCAGCAGAAATCCGAGAACAATGGAAGAGTTACGAAGCATTTTAAAATGTCAACAGAATTCCCAGAGCAATGGATGAGTTCCGAAGCATTTTTAAACTTCAGCGGAATTCCGAAAACAATGGAAGAGTTGCGAAGCATTTTTTAGCTTCAGCAGAATTCCGAGAACAATGGAAGAGTTCCGAAGTATTTCTAAACATCAGCAGAATTCCGAGAACAATGGAAGAGTTCCGAAACATTTTTAAACGTCAGCGGAATTCCGAGAGCAATGGAAGAGTTCCAAAGCATTTTTAAACTTCAGCGGAATTCCTAGAACAATGGAAGAGTTCCAAAGCATTTTTAAACTTTAGCGGCCTTCCGAGAACAATGGAAGAGTTCCGAAGCATTTTTAAACGTCAGCAGAATTCCTTGAACAACTAAAGAGTTCCGAAGCATTTTTAAGCTTCAGTGGAATTCCGGAAACAATGGAAGTGTTCCGAAGCATTTTTAAACTTCAGAACAATTCAGTGAACAATGGAAGAGTTCCAAAGCATTTTTAAACTTCAGCAGAAATCCGAGAAGAATGGAAGAGTTCCGAAGCATTTTTAAACATCAGCTTAATTCCGAGAACAATGAAAGAGTTCCAAAGCATTTTTAAACGTCAGCAGAATTACTTGAACAATGAAAGAGTTCCGAAGCATTTTTAAGCTTCAGTGGAATTCCGGGAACAATGGAAGTGTTCCGAAGCATTTTTAATCTTCAGAAAAATTCCGGAAACAATGGAAGAGTTCCGAAGCATTTTTAAACTTCAGCAGAATTCCGAGAACAATGGAAGAGTTCCGATGCATTTTTAAACGTCAGCGGAATTCTGAGAACAATGAAAGAGTTCCGAACCATTTTTAAACATCAGCAGAATTCCTTGAACAATGAAAGTGTTCCGAAGTATTTTTAAACTTCAGCAGAATTCCTTGAACAAAGAAATAGTTCCGAAGCATTTTTAAACTTCAGCAGAATTCCTTGAACAATGGAAGAGTTCCGAAGCATTTTTAAACTTCATTGGAATTCCGGGAACAATGGAAGAGTTCCGAAGCATTTTTAAACTTCAGCAGAATTCCTTGAACAATGGATGAGATCCGAAGCATTTTTAAACTTCAGCGGAATTCCGAAAACAATGGAAGAGTTGCGAAGCATTTTTTAGCTTCAGCAGAATTCCGAGAACAATGGAAGAGTTCCGAAGTATTTCTAAACATCACCAGAATTCCGGGAACATTGGAAGAGTTCCGAAACATTTTTAAACGTCAGCGGAATTCCGAGAGCAATGGAAGAGTTCCAAAGCATTTTTAAACTTCAGCGGAATTCCTAGAACAATGGAAGAGTTCCAAAGCATTTTTAAACTTTAGCGGCCTTCCGAGAACAATGGAAGAGTTCCGAAGCATTTTTAAATGTCAGCAGAATTCATTGAACGATGAAAGAGTTCCGAAGCATTTTTAAACTTCAGTGGAATTACGGGAACAATGGAGAAGTTCCGAAGCATTTTTAAACTTCAGAAGAATTCCGGGAACAATGGAAGAGTTCCAAAGCATTTTTAAACTTCAGCAGAAATCCGAGAACAATGGAAGAGTTCCGAAGCATTTTAAAATGTCAGCAGAATTCTAAGAGCAATGGAAGAGTTCAGAAGCATTTTTAAACTTCAGCGGAATGCCGAAAACAATGGAAGAGTTCCGAAGCATTTCTAAACTTCAGCAGAATTCTAAGAACAATGGAAGAGTTCTGAAGCATTTTTAAACGTCATCGTATTTCCGAGAACAATGGAAGAGTTCCAAAGCATTTTTAAACGTCAGCGGAATACCGAGAACAATGGAAGAGTTCCGAAGCATTTTTAAACTTCAGCGGATTTCCAAGAACAATGGAAGAGTTCCGAAGCATTTTTAAATGTCAGTGGAATTCCGAGAACAATGAAAGAGTTCCAAAGCATTTTTAAACTTCAGCAGAATTCCGAGAACAATGGAAGAGTTCCAAAGCATTTTTAAACGTCAGCGGAATTCCGAGAACAAAGAAAGAGTTCCGAAGCATTTTTAAACATCAGCAGAATTCCTTGAACAATGAAAGAGTTCCGAAGCATTTTTAAACTTCAGCAGAATTCCGAGAACAATGGAAGAGTTCCAAAGCATTTTTAAACGTCAGCGGAATTCCGAGAACAAAGAAAGAGTTCCGAAGCATTTTTAAACGTCAGCAGAATTACTTGAACAATGAAAGAGTTCCGAAGCATTTTTAAGCTTCAGTGGAATTCCGGGAACAATGGAAGTGTTCCGAAGCATTTTTAATCTTCAGAAAAATTCCGGAAACAATGGAAGAGTTCCGAAGCATTTTTAAACTTCAGCAGAATTCCGAGAACAATGGAAGAGTTCCGATGCATTTTTAAACGTCAGCGGAATTCTGAGAACAATGAAAGAGTTCCGAACCATTTTTAAACATCAGCAGAATTCCTTGAACAATGAAAGTGTTCCGAAGCATTTTTAAACTTCAGCGGAATTCCTAGAACAATGGAAGAGTTCCAAAGCATTTTTAAACTTTAGCGGCCTTCCGAGAACAATGGAAGAGTTCCGAAGCATTTTTAAACGTCAGCAGAATTCATTGAACGATGAAAGAGTTCCGAAGCATTTTTAAACTTCAGTGGAATTACGGGAACAATGGAGAAGTTCCGAAGCATTTTTAAACTTCAGAAGAATTCCGGGAACAATGGAAGAGTTCCAAAGCATTTTTAAACTTCAGCAGAAATCCGAGAACAATGGAAGAGTTCCGAAGCATTTTAAAATGTCAGCAGAATTCTAAGAGCAATGAAAGAGTTCAGAAGCATTTTTAAACTTCAGCGGAATGCCGAAAACAATGGAAGAGTTCCGAAGCATTTCTAAACTTCAGCAGAATTCTAAGAACAATGGAAGAGTTCTGAAGCATTTTTAAACGTCATCGTATTTCCGAGAACAATGGAAGAGTTCCAAAGCATTTTAAAACGTCAGCGGAATACCGAGAACAATGGAAGAGTTCCGAAGCATTTTTAAACTTCAGCGGATTTCCAAGAACAATGGAAGAGTTCCGAAGCATTTTTAAATGTCAGTGGAATTCCGAGAACAATGAAAGAGTTCCAAAGCATTTTTAAACTTCAGCAGAATTCCGAGAACAATGGAAGAGTTCCAAAGCATTTTTAAACGTCAGCGGAATTCCGAGAACAAAGAAAGAGTTCCGAAGCATTTTTAAACATCAGTAGAATTCCTTGAACAATGAAAGAGTTCCGAAGCATTTTTAAACTTCAGCAGAATTCCTTGAAAAATGAAAGAGTTCTGAAGCATTTTTAAACTTCAGTGGAATTCCGGGAACAAAGGAAGAGTTCCGAAGCATTTTTATACTTCAGAAGAATTCCGGGAACAATGGAAGAGTTCCGAAGCATTTTTAAACTTCAGCATAAATCCGAGAACAATGGAAGAGTTACGAAGCATTTTAAAATGTCAACAGAATTCCCAGAGCAATGGATGAGTTCCGAAACATTTTTAAACGTCAGCGGAATTCCGAGAGCAATGGAAGAGTTCCAAAGCATTTTTAAACTTCAGCGGAATTCTTAGAACAATGGAAGAGTTCCAAAGCATTTTTAAACTTTAGCGGCCTTCCGAGAACAATGGAAGAGTTCCGAAGCATATTTAAACGTCAGCAGAATTCCTTGAACAATTATAGAGTTCCGAAGCATTTTTAAGCTTCAGTGGAATTCCGGAAACAATGGAAGTGTTCCGAAGCATTTTTAAACTTCAGAAGAATTCAGTGAACAATGGAAGAGTTCCAAAGCATTTTTAAACTTCAGCAGAAATCCAAGAACAATGGAAGAGTTCCGAAGCATTTTAAAATGTCAGCAGAATTCCCAGAGCAATGGAAGAGTTCCGAAGCATTTTTAAACATCAGCTTAATTCCGAGAACAATGAAAGAGTTCCGAAGCATTTTTAAACGTCAGCAGAATTACTTGAACAATGAAAGAGTTCCGAAGCATTTTTAAGCTTCAGTGTAATTCCGGGAACAATGGAAGTGTTCCGAAGCATTTTTAATCTTCAGAAAAATTCCGGAAACAATGGAAGTGTTCCGAAGCATTTTTAAACTTCAGAAGAATTCAGTGAACAATGGAAGAGTTCCAAAGCATTTTTAAACTTCAGCAGAAATCCAAGAACAATGGAAGAGTTCCGAAGCATTTTAAAATGTCAGCAGAATTCCCAGAGCAATGGAAGAGTTCCGAAGCATTTTTAAACATCAGCTTAATTCCGAGAACAATGAAAGAGTTCCGAAGCATTTTTAAACGTCAGCAGAATTACTTGAACAATGAAAGAGTTCCGAAGCATTTTTAAGCTTCAGTGGAATTCCGGGAACAATGGAAGTGTTCCGAAGCATTTTTAATCTTCAGAAAAATTCCGGAAACAATGGAAGAGTTCCGAAGCATTTTTAAACTTCAGCAGAATTCCGAGAACAATGGAAGAGTTCCGATGCATTTTTAAACGTCAGCGGAATTCTGAGAACAATGAAAGAGTTCCGAACCATTTTTAAACATCAGCAGAATTCCTTGAACAATGAAAGTGTTCCGAAGCATTTTTAAACTTCAGCAGAATTCCTTGAACAAAGAAATAGTTCCGAAGCATTTTTAAACTTCAGCAGAATTCCTTGAACAATGGAAGAGTTCCGAAGCATTTTTAAACTTCATTGGAAATCCGGGAACAATGGAAGAGTTCTGAAGCATTTTTAAACTTCATTGTAATTCCGGGAACAATGGAAGAGTTCCGAAGCATTTTTAAACTTTAGAAGAATTCCGAAAACAATGGAAGAGTTGCGAAGCATTTTTTAGCTTCAGCAGAATTCCGAGAACAATGGAAGAGTTCCAAAGCATTTTTAAACTTTAGCGGATTTCCGAGAACAATGGAAGAGTTCCGAAGCATTATTAAATGTCAGCAGAATTCCTTGAACAATGAAAGAGTTCCGAAGCATTTTTAAACTTCAGCGGAATTCCGAAAACAATGGAAGAGTTGCGAAGCATTTTTTAGCTTCAGCAGAATTCCGAGAACAATGGAAGAGTTCCGAAGTATTTCTAAACATCACCAGAATTCCGGGAACATTGGAAGAGTTCCGAAACATTTTTAAACGTCAGCGGAATTCCGAGAGCAATGGAAGAGTTCCAAAGCATTTTTAAACTTCAGCGGAATTCCTAGAACAATGGAAGAGTTCCAAAGCATTTTTAAACTTTAGCGGCCTTCCGAGAACAATGGAAGAGTTCCGAAGCATTTTTAAACGTCAGCAGAATTCATTGAACGATGAAAGAGTTCCGAAGCATTTTTAAACTTCAGTGGAATTACGGGAACAATGGAGAAGTTCCGAAGCATTTTTAAACTTCAGAAGAATTCCGGGAACAATGGAAGAGTTCCAAAGCATTTTTAAACTTCAGCAGAAATCCGAGAACAATGGAAGAGTTCCGAAGCATTTTAAAATGTCAGCAGAATTCTAAGAGCAATGAAAGAGTTCAGAAGCATTTTTAAACTTCAGCGGAATGCCGAAAACAATGGAAGAGTTCCGAAGCATTTCTAAACTTCAGCAGAATTCTAAGAACAATGGAAGAGTTCTGAAGCATTTTTAAACGTCATCGTATTTCCGAGAACAATGGAAGAGTTCCAAAGCATTTTAAAACGTCAGCGGAATACCGAGAACAATGGAAGAGTTCCGAAGCATTTTTAAACTTCAGCGGATTTCCAAGAACAATGGAAGAGTTCCGAAGCATTTTTAAATGTCAGTGGAATTCCGAGAACAATGAAAGAGTTCCAAAGCATTTTTAAACTTCAGCAGAATTCCGAGAACAATGGAAGAGTTCCAAAGCATTTTTAAACGTCAGCGGAATTCCGAGAACAAAGAAAGAGTTCCGAAGCATTTTTAAACATCAGTAGAATTCCTTGAACAATGAAAGAGTTCCGAAGCATTTTTAAACTTCAGCAGAATTCCTTGAAAAATGAAAGAGTTCTGAAGCATTTTTAAACTTCAGTGGAATTCCGGGAACAAAGGAAGAGTTCCGAAGCATTTTTATACTTCAGAAGAATTCCGGGAACAATGGAAGAGTTCCGAAGCATTTTTAAACTTCAGCATAAATCCGAGAACAATGGAAGAGTTACGAAGCATTTTAAAATGTCAACAGAATTCCCAGAGCAATGGATGAGTTCCGAAACATTTTTAAACGTCAGCGGAATTCCGAGAGCAATGGAAGAGTTCCAAAGCATTTTTAAACTTCAGCGGAATTCTTAGAACAATGGAAGAGTTCCAAAGCATTTTTAAACTTTAGCGGCCTTCCGAGAACAATGGAAGAGTTCCGAAGCATATTTAAACGTCAGCAGAATTCCTTGAACAATTATAGAGTTCCGAAGCATTTTTAAGCTTCAGTTGAATTCCGGAAACAATGGAAGTGTTCCGAAGCATTTTTAAACTTCAGAAGAATTCAGTGAACAATGGAAGAGTTCCAAAGCATTTTTAAACTTCAGCAGAAATCCAAGAACAATGGAAGAGTTCCGAAGCATTTTAAAATGTCAGCAGAATTCCCAGAGCAATGGAAGAGTTCCGAAGCATTTTTAAACATCAGCTTAATTCCGAGAACAATGAAAGAGTTCCGAAGCATTTTTAAACGTCAGCAGAATTACTTGAACAATGAAAGAGTTCCGAAGCATTTTTAAGCTTCAGTGTAATTCCGGGAACAATGGAAGTGTTCCGAAGCATTTTTAATCTTCAGAAAAATTCCGGAAACAATGGAAGTGTTCCGAAGCATTTTTAAACTTCAGAAGAATTCAGTGAACAATGGAAGAGTTCCAAAGCATTTTTAAACTTCAGCAGAAATCCAAGAACAATGGAAGAGTTCCGAAGCATTTTAAAATGTCAGCAGAATTCCCAGAGCAATGGAAGAGTTCCGAAGCATTTTTAAACATCAGCTTAATTCCGAGAACAATGAAAGAGTTCCGAAGCATTTTTAAATGTCAGCAGAATTACTTGAACAATGAAAGAGTTCCGAAGCATTTTTAAGCTTCAGTGTAATTCCGGGAACAATGGAAGTGTTCCGAAGCATTTTTAATCTTCAGAAAAATTCCGGAAACAATGGAAGAGTTCCCAAGCATTTTTAAACTTCAGCAGAATTCCGAGAACAATGGAAGAGTTCCGAAGCATTTTTAAATTTCAGCAGAATTCCTTGAACAATGAAAGTGTTCCGAAGCATTTTTAAACTTCAGCAGAATTCCTTGAACAAAGAAAGAGTTCCGAAGCATTTTTAAACTTCAGCAGAATTCCTTGAACAATGGAAGAGTTCCGAAGCATTTTTAAACTTCATTGGAATTCAGGGAACAATGGAAGAGTTCCGAAGCATTTTTAAACTTCAGAAGAATTCCGGGAACAATGGAAGAGTTCCGAAGCATTTTTAAACTTCAGCAGAAATCCGAGAACAATGGAAGAGTTACGAAGCATTTTAAAATGTCAACAGAATTCCCAGAGCAATGGATGAGTTCCGAAGCATTTTTAAACTTCAGCGGAATTCCGAAAACAATGGAAGAGTTGCGAAGCATTTTTTAGCTTCAGCAGAATTCCGAGAACAATGGAAGAGTTCCGAAGTATTTCTAAACATCAGCAGAATTCCGAGAACAATGGAAGAGTTCCGAAACATTTTTAAACGTCAGCGGAATTCCGAGAGCAATGGAAGATTTCCAAAGCATTTTTAAACTTCAGCGGAATTCCTAGAACAATGGAAGAGTTCCAAAGCATTTTTAAACTTTATCGGCCTTCCGAGAACAATGGAAGAGTTCCGAAGCATTTTTAAACTTCAGCAGAATTCCTTGAACAATGGAAGAGTTCCGAAGCATTTTTAAACTTCATTGGAATTCAGGGAACAATGGAAGAGTTCCGAAGCATTTTTAAACTTCAGAAGAATTCCGGGAACAATGGAAGAGTTCCGAAGCATTTTTAAACTTCAGCAGAAATCCGAGAACAATGGAAGAGTTACGAAGCATTTTAAAATGTCAACAGAATTCCCAGAGCAATGGATGAGTTCCGAAGCATTTTTAAACTTCAGCGGAATTCCGAAAACAATGGAAGAGTTGCGAAGCATTTTTTAGCTTCAGCAGAATTCCGAGAACAATGGAAGAGTTCCGAAACATTTTTAAACGTCAGCGGAATTCCGAGAGCAATGGAAGAGTTCCAAAGCATTTTTAAACTTCAGCGGAATTCCTAGAACAATGGAAGAGTTCCAAAGCATTTTTAAACTTTATCTGCCTTCCGAGAACAATGGAAGAGTTCTGAAGCATTTTTAAACGTCAGCGGAATTCCGAGAGCAATGGAAGAGTTCCAAAGCATTTTTAAACTTCAGCGGAATTCCTAGAACAATGGAAGAGTTCCAAAGCATTTTTAAACTTTAGCGGCCTTCCGAGAACAATGGAAGAGTTCCGAAGCATTTTTAAACGTCAGCAGAATTCATTGAACAATGAAAGAGTTCCGAAGCATTTTTAAACTTCAGAAGAATTCAGTGAACAATGGAAGAGTTCCAAAGCATTTTTAAACTTCAGCAGAAATCCAAGAACAATGGAAGAGTTCCGAAGCATTTTAAAATGTCAGCAGAATTCCAAGAGCAATGGAAGAGTTCCGAAGCATTTTTAAACATCAGCTTAATTCCGAGAACAATGAAAGAGTTCCGAAGCATTTTTAAATGTCAGCAGAATTACTTGAACAATGAAAGAGTTCCGAAGCATTTTTAAGCTTCAGTGTAATTCCGGGAACAATGGAAGTGTTCCGAAGCATTTTTAATCTTCAGAAAAATTCCGGAAACAATGGAAGAGTTCCGAAGCATTTTTAAACTATAGCAGAATTCCGAGAACAATGGAAGAGTTCCGAAGCATTTTTAAACGTCAGCAGAATTCCTTGAACAATGAAAGTGTTCCAAAGCATTTTTAAACTTCAGCAGAATTCCTTGAACAAAGAAAGAGTTCCGAAGCATTTTTAAACTTCAGCAGAATTCCTTGAACAATGGAAGAGTTCCGAAGCATTTTTAAACTTCATTGGAATTCAGGGAACAATGGAAGAGTTCCGAAGCATTTTTAAACTTCAGAAGAATTCCGGGAACAATGGAAGAGTTCCGAAGCATTTTTAAACTTCAGCAGAAATCCGAGAACAATGGAAGAGTTACGAAGCATTTTAAAATGTCAACAGAATTCCCAGAGCAATGGATGAGTTCCGAAACATTTTTAAACTTCAGCGGAATTCCGAAAACAATGGAAGAGTTGCGAAGCATTTTTTAGCTTCAGCAGAATTCCGAGAACAATGGAAGAGTTCCGAAACATTTTTAAACGTCAGCGGAATTCCGAGAGCAATGGAAGAGTTCCAAAGCATTTTTAAACTTCAGCGGAATTCCTAGAACAATGGAAGAGTTCCAAAGCATTTTTAAACTTTATCTGCCTTCCGAGAACAATGGAAGAGTTCTGAAGCATTTTTAAACGTCAGCAGAATTCCGAGAGCAATGGAAGAGTTCCAAAGCATTTTTAAACTTCAGCGGAATTCCTAGAACAATGGAAGAGTTCCAAAGCATTTTTAAACTTCAGCAGAATTCCGAGAACAATGGAAGAGTTCCAAAGCATTTTTAAACGTCAGCGGAATTCCGAGAACAAAGAAAGAGTTCTGAAGCATTTTTAAACGTCAGCGGAATTCCGAGAGCAATGGAAGAGTTCCAAAGCATTTTTAAACTTCAGCGGAATTCCTAGAACAATGGAAGAGTTCCAAAGCATTTTTAAACTTCAGCAGAATTCCTAGAACAATGGAAGAGTTCCAAAGCATTTTTAAACTTTATCTGCCTTCTGAGAACAATGGAAGAGTTCTGAAGCATTTTTAAACGTCAGCAGAATTCCTTGAACAAAGAAAGAGTTCCGAAGGATTTTTAAACTTCAGCAGAATTCCTTGAACAATGGAAGAGTTCCGAAGCATTTTTAAACTTCATTGTAATTCCGGGAACAATGGAAGAGTTCCGAAGCATTTTTAAACTTTAGCGGATTTCCGAGAACAATGGAAGAGTTCCGAAGCATTATTAAATGTCAGCAGAATTCCTTGAACAATGAAAGAGTTCCGAAGCATTTTTAAACTTCATTGGAATTCCGGGAACAATGGAAGAGTTCCGAAGCATTTTTAAACTTCAGAAGAATTCCGGGAACAATGGAAGAGTTCCGAAGCATTTTTAAACTTCAGCAGAAATCCGAGAACAATGGAAGAGTTACGAAGCATTTTAAAATGTCAACAGAATTCCCAGAGCAATGGATGAGTTCCGAAGCATTTTTAAACTTCAGCGGAATTCCGAAAACAATGGAAGAGTTGCAAAGCATTTTTTAGCTTCAGCAGAATTCCGAGAACAATGGAAGAGTTCCGAAGTATTTCTAAACATCAGCAGAATTCCGAGAACAATGGAAGAGTTCCGAAACATTTTTAAACGTCAGCGGAATTCCGAGAGCAATGGAAGAGTTCCAAAGCATTTTTAAACTTCAGCGGAATTCCTAGAACAATGGAAGAGTTCCAAAGCATTTTTAAACTTTAGCGGCCTTCCGAGAACAATGGAAGAGTTCCGAAGCATTTTTAAACGTCAGCAGAATTCCTTGAACAACTAAAGAGTTCCGAAGCATTTTTAAGCTTCAGTGGAATTCCGGAAACAATGGAAGTGTTCCGAAGCATTTTTAAACTTCAGAACAATTCAGTGAACAATGGAAGAGTTCCAAAGCATTTTTAAACTTCAGCAGAAATCCGAGAAGAATGGAAGAGTTCCGAAGCATTTTTAAACATCAGCTTAATTCCGAGAACAATGAAAGAGTTCCGAAGCATTTTTAAACGTCAGCAGAATTACTTGAACAATGAAAGAGTTCCGAAGCATTTTTAAGCTTCAGTGGAATTCCGGGAACAATGGAAGTGTTCCGAAGCATTTTTAATCTTCAGAAAAATTCCGGAAACAATGGAAGAGTTCCGAAGCATTTTTAAACTTCAGCAGAATTCCGAGAACAATGGAAGAGTTCCGATGCATTTTTAAACGTCAGCGGAATTCTGAGAACAATGAAAGAGTTCCGAACCATTTTTAAACATCAGCAGAATTCCTTGAACAATGAAAGTGTTCCGAAGCATTTTTAAACTTCAGCAGAATTCCTTGAACAAAGAAATAGTTCCGAAGCATTTTTAAACTTCAGCAGAATTCCTTGAACAATGGAAGAGTTCCGAAGCATTTTTAAACTTCATTGGAATTCCGGGAACAATGGAAGAGTTCCGAAGCATTTTTAAACTTCATTGTAATTCCGGGAACAATGGAAGAGTTCCGAAGCATTTTTAAACTTTAGAAGAATTCCGAAAACAATGGAAGAGTTGCGAAGCATTTTTTAGCTTCAGCAGAATTCCGAGAACAATGGAAGAGTTCCAAAGCATTTTTAAACTTTAGCGGATTTCCGAGAACAATGGAAGAGTTCCGAAGCATTATTAAATGTCAGCAGAATTCCTTGAACAATGAAAGAGTTCCGAAGCATTTTTAAACTTCAGCGGAATTCCGAAAACAATGGAAGAGTTGCGAAGCATTTTTTAGCTTCAGCAGAATTCCGAGAACAATGGAAGAGTTCCGAAGTATTTCTAAACATCACCAGAATTCCGGGAACATTGGAAGAGTTCCGAAACATTTTTAAACGTCAGCGGAATTCCGAGAGCAATGGAAGAGTTCCAAAGCATTTTTAAACTTCAGCGGAATTCCTAGAACAATGGAAGAGTTCCAAAGCATTTTTAAACTTTAGCGGCCTTCCGAGAACAATGGAAGAGTTCCGAAGCATTTTTAAACGTCAGCAGAATTCATTGAACGATGAAAGAGTTCCGAAGCAT
This sequence comes from Phyllobates terribilis, assembly GCF_046119375.1. Classification (NCBI taxonomy): domain Eukaryota; kingdom Metazoa; phylum Chordata; class Amphibia; order Anura; family Dendrobatidae; genus Phyllobates; species Phyllobates terribilis. The sequence continues at coordinate 554,904,929 of NW_027362762.1, forward strand.
TTTTAAACTTCAGTGGAATTACGGGAACAATGGAGAAGTTCCGAAGCATTTTTAAACTTCAGAAGAATTCCGGGAACAATGGAAGAGTTCCAAAGCATTTTTAAACTTCAGCAGAAATCCGAGAACAATGGAAGAGTTCCGAAGCATTTTAAAATGTCAGCAGAATTCTAAGAGCAATGGAAGAGTTCAGAAGCATTTTTAAACTTCAGCGGAATGCCGAAAACAATGGAAGAGTTCCGAAGCATTTCTAAACTTCAGCAGAATTCTAAGAACAATGGAAGAGTTCTGAAGCATTTTTAAACGTCATCGTATTTCCGAGAACAATGGAAGAGTTCCAAAGCATTTTAAAACGTCAGCGGAATACCGAGAACAATGGAAGAGTTCCGAAGCATTTTTAAACTTCAGCGGATTTCCAAGAACAATGGAAGAGTTCCGAAGCATTTTTAAATGTCAGTGGAATTCCGAGAACAATGAAAGAGTTCCAAAGCATTTTTAAACTTCAGCAGAATTCCGAGAACAATGGAAGAGTTCCAAAGCATTTTTAAACGTCAGCGGAATTCCGAGAACAAAGAAAGAGTTCCGAAGCATTTTTAAACATCAGTAGAATTCCTTGAACAATGAAAGAGTTCCGAAGCATTTTTAAACTTCAGCAGAATTCCTTGAAAAATGAAAGAGTTCTGAAGCATTTTTAAACTTCAGTGGAATTCCGGGAACAAAGGAAGAGTTCCGAAGCATTTTTATACTTCAGAAGAATTCCGGGAACAATGGAAGAGTTCCGAAGCATTTTTAAACTTCAGCATAAATCCGAGAACAATGGAAGAGTTACGAAGCATTTTAAAATGTCAACAGAATTCCCAGAGCAATGGATGAGTTCCGAAACATTTTTAAACGTCAGCGGAATTCCGAGAGCAATGGAAGAGTACCAAAGCATTTTTAAACTTCAGCGGAATTCTTAGAACAATGGAAGAGTTCCAAAGCATTTTTAAACTTTAGCGGCCTTCCGAGAACAATGGAAGAGTTCCGAAGCATATTTAAACGTCAGCAGAATTCCTTGAACAATTATAGAGTTCCGAAGCATTTTTAAGCTTCAGTGGAATTCCGGAAACAATGGAAGTGTTCCGAAGCATTTTTAAACTTCAGAAGAATTCAGTGAACAATGGAAGAGTTCCAAAGCATTTTTAAACTTCAGCAGAAATCCAAGAACAATGGAAGAGTTCCGAAGCATTTTAAAATGTCAGCAGAATTCCCAGAGCAATGGAAGAGTTCCGAAGCATTTTCAAACATCAGCTTAATTCCGAGAACAATGAAAGAGTTCCGAAGCATTTTTAAACGTCAGCAGAATTACTTGAACAATGAAAGAGTTCCGAAGCATTTTTAAGCTTCAGTGTAATTCCGGGAACAATGGAAGTGTTCCGAAGCATTTTTAATCTTCAGAAAAATTCCGGAAACAATGGAAGAGTTCCGAAGCATTTTTAAACTTCAGCAGAATTCCGAGAACAATGGAAGAGTTCCGAAGCATTTTTAAATTTCAGCAGAATTCCTTGAACAATGAAAGTGTTCCGAAGCATTTTTAAACTTCAGCAGAATTCCTTGAACAAAGAAAGAGTTCCGAAGCATTTTTAAACTTCAGCAGAATTCCTTGAACAATGGAAGAGTTCCGAAGCATTTTTAAACTTCATTGGAATTCAGGGAACAATGGAAGAGTTCCGAAGCATTTTTAAACTTCAGAAGAATTCCGGGAACAATGGAAGAGTTCCGAAGCATTTTTAAACTTCAGCAGAAATCCGAGAACAATGGAAGAGTTACGAAGCATTTTAAAATGTCAACAGAATTCCCAGAGCAATGGATGAGTTCCGAAGCATTTTTAAACTTCAGCGGAATTCCGAAAACAATGGAAGAGTTGCGAAGCATTTTTTAGCTTCAGCAGAATTCCGAGAACAATGGAAGAGTTCCGAAGTATTTCTAAACATCAGCAGAATTCCGAGAACAATGGAAGAGTTCCGAAACATTTTTAAACGTCAGCGGAATTCCGAGAGCAATGGAAGATTTCCAAAGCATTTTTAAACTTCAGCGGAATTCCTAGAACAATGGAAGAGTTCCAAAGCATTTTTAAACTTTATCGGCCTTCCGAGAACAATGGAAGAGTTCCGAAGCATTTTTAAACTTCAGCAGAATTCCTTGAACAATGGAAGAGTTCCGAAGCATTTTTAAACTTCATTGGAATTCAGGGAACAATGGAAGAGTTCCGAAGCATTTTTAAACTTCAGAAGAATTCCGGGAACAATGGAAGAGTTCCGAAGCATTTTTAAACTTCAGCAGAAATCCGAGAACAATGGAAGAGTTACGAAGCATTTTAAAATGTCAACAGAATTCCCAGAGCAATGGATGAGTTCCGAAGCATTTTTAAACTTCAGCGGAATTCCGAAAACAATGGAAGAGTTGCGAAGCATTTTTTAGCTTCAGCAGAATTCCGAGAACAATGGAAGAGTTCCGAAACATTTTTAAACGTCAGCGGAATTCCGAGAGCAATGGAAGAGTTCCAAAGCATTTTTAAACTTCAGCGGAATTCCTAGAACAATGGAAGAGTTCCAAAGCATTTTTAAACTTTATCTGCCTTCCGAGAACAATGGAAGAGTTCTGAAGCATTTTTAAACGTCAGCGGAATTCCGAGAGCAATGGAAGAGTTCCAAAGCATTTTTAAACTTCAGCGGAATTCCTAGAACAATGGAAGAGTTCCAAAGCATTTTTAAACTTTAGCGGCCTTCCGAGAACAATGGAAGAGTTCCGAAGCATTTTTAAACGTCAGCAGAATTCATTGAACAATGAAAGAGTTCCGAAGCATTTTTAAACTTCAGAAGAATTCAGTGAACAATGGAAGAGTTCCAAAGCATTTTTAAACTTCAGCAGAAATCCAAGAACAATGGAAGAGTTCCGAAGCATTTTAAAATGTCAGCAGAATTCCCAGAGCAATGGAAGAGTTCCGAAGCATTTTTAAACATCAGCTTAATTCCGAGAACAATGAAAGAGTTCCGAAGCATTTTTAAATGTCAGCAGAATTACTTGAACAATGAAAGAGTTCCGAAGCATTTTTAAGCTTCAGTGTAATTCCGGGAACAATGGAAGTGTTCCGAAGCATTTTTAATCTTCAGAAAAATTCCGGAAACAATGGAAGAGTTCCGAAGCATTTTTAAACTATAGCAGAATTCCGAGAACAATGGAAGAGTTCCGAAGCATTTTTAAACGTCAGCAGAATTCCTTGAACAATGAAAGTGTTCCAAAGCATTTTTAAACTTCAGCAGAATTCCTTGAACAAAGAAAGAGTTCCGAAGCATTTTTAAACTTCAGCAGAATTCCTTGAACAATGGAAGAGTTCCGAAGCATTTTTAAACTTCATTGGAATTCAGGGAACAATGGAAGAGTTCCGAAGCATTTTTAAACTTCAGAAGAATTCCGGGAACAATGGAAGAGTTCCGAAGCATTTTTAAACTTCATTGGAATTCAGGGAACAATGGAAGAGTTCCGAAGCATTTTTAAACTTCAGCAGAAATCCGAGAACAATGGAAGAGTTACGAAGCATTTTAAAATGTCAACAGAATTCCCAGAGCAATGGATGAGTTCCGAAGCATTTTTAAACTTCAGCGGAATTCCGAAAACAATGGAAGAGTTGCGAAGCATTTTTTAGCTTCAGCAGAATTCCGAGAACAATGGAAGAGTTCCGAAACATTTTTAAACGTCAGCGGAATTCCGAGAGCAATGGAAGAGTTCCAAAGCATTTTTAAACTTCAGCGGAATTCCTAGAACAATGGAAGAGTTCCAAAGCATTTTTAAAGTTTATCTGCCTTCCGAGAACAATGGAAGAGTTCTGAAGCATTTTTAAACGTCAGCGGAATTCCGAGAGCAATGGAAGAGTTCCAAAGCATTTTTAAACTTCAGCGGAATTCCTAGAACAATGGAAGAGTTCCAAAGCATTTTTAAACTTCAGCAGAATTCCGAGAACAATGGAAGAGTTCCAAAGCATTTTTAAATGTCAGCGGAATTCCGAGAACAAAGAAAGAGTTCTGAAGCATTTTTAAACGTCAGCGGAATTCCGAGAGCAATGGAAGAGTTCCAAAGCATTTTTAAACTTCAGCGGAATTCCTAGAACAATGGAAGAGTTCCAAAGCATTTTTAAACTTCAGCAGAATTCCTAGAACAATGGAAGAGTTCCAAAGCATTTTTAAACTTTATCTGCCTTCCGAGAACAATGGAAGAGTTCTGAAGCATTTTTAAACGTCAGCAGAATTCCTTGAACAAAGAAAGAGTTCCGAAGGATTTTTAAACTTCAGCAGAATTCCTTGAACAATGGAAGAGTTCCGAAGCATTTTTAAACTTCATTGTAATTCCGGGAACAATGGAAGAGTTCCGAAGCATTTTTAAACTTTAGAAGAATTCCGAAAACAATGGAAGAGTTGCGAAGCATTTTTTAGCTTCAGCAGAATTCCGAGAACAATGGAAGAGTTCCAAAGCATTTTTAAACTTTAGCGGATTTCCGAGAACAATGGAAGAGTTCCGAAGCATTATTAAATGTCAGCAGAATTCCTTGAACAATGAAAGAGTTCCGAAGCATTTTTAAACTTCATTGGAATTCCGGGAACAATGGAAGAGTTCCGAAGCATTTTTAAACTTCAGAAGAATTCCGGGAACAATGGAAGAGTTCCGAAGCATTTTTAAACTTCAGCAGAAATCCGAGAACAATGGAAGAGTTACAAAGCATTTTAAAATGTCAACAGAATTCCCAGAGCAATGGATGAGTTCCGAAGCATTTTTAAACTTCAGCGGAATTCCGAGAACAATGGAAGAGTTCCGAAGTATTTCTAAACATCAGCAGAATTCCGAGAACAATGGAAGAGTTCCGAAACATTTTTAAACGTCAGCGGAATTCCGAGAGCAATGGAAGAGTTCCAAAGCATTTTTAAACTTCAGCGGAATTCCTAGAACAATGGAAGAGTTCCAAAGCATTTTTAAACTTTAGCGGCCTTCCGAGAACAATGGAAGAGTTCCGAAGCATTTTTAAACGTCAGCAGAATTCCTTGAACAACTAAAGAGTTCCGAAGCATTTTTAAGCTTCAGTGGAATTCCGGAAACAATGGAAGAGTTCCGAAGCATTTTTAAACTTCAGCAGAATTCCGAGAACAATGGAAGAGTTCCGATGCATTTTTAAACGTCAGCGGAATTCTGAGAACAATGAAAGAGTTCCGAACCATTTTTAAACATCAGCAGAATTCCTTGAACAATGAAAGTGTTCCGAAGCATTTTTAAACTTCAGCAGAATTCCTTGAACAAAGAAATAGTTCCGAAGCATTTTTAAACTTCAGCAGAATTCCTTGAACAATGGAAGAGTTCCGAAGCATTTTTAAACTTCATTGGAATTCCGGGAACAATGGAAGAGTTCCGAAGCATTTTTAAACTTCAGCAGAATTCCTTGAACAATGGATGAGTTCCGAAGCATTTTTAAACTTCAGCGGAATTCCGAAAACAATGGAAGAGTTGCGAAGCATTTTTTAGCTTCAGCAGAATTCCGAGAACAATGGAAGAGTTCCGAAGTATTTCTAAACATCACCAGAATTCCGGGAACATTGGAAGAGTTCCGAAACATTTTTAAACGTCAGCGGAATTCCGAGAGCAATGGAAGAGTTCCAAAGCATTTTTAAACTTCAGCGGAATTCCTAGAACAATGGAAGAGTTCCAAAGCATTTTTAAACTTTAGCGGCCTTCCGAGAACAATGGAAGAGTTCCGAAGCATTTTTAAACGTCAGCAGAATTCATTGAACAATGAAAGAGTTCCGAAGCATTTTTAAACTTCAGTGGAATTCCGGGAACAATGGAGAAGTTCCGAAGCATTTTTAAACTTCAGAAGAATTCCGGGAACAATGGAAGAGTTCCAAAGCATTTTTAAACTTCAGCAGAAATCCGAGAACAATCGAAGAGTTACGAAGCATTTTTTAGCTTCAGCAGAATTCCGAGAACAATGGAAGAGTTCCGAAGTATTTCTAAACATCAGCAGAATTCCGAGAACAATGGAAGAGTTCCGAAACCTTTTTAAACGTCAGCGGAATTCCGAGAGCAATGGAAGAGTTCCAAAGCATTTTTAAACTTCAGCGGAATTCCTAGAACAATGGAAGAGTTCCAAAGCATTTTTAAACTTTAGCGGCCTTCCGAGAACAAAGGAAGAGTTCCGAAGCATTTTTAAACTTCAGAAGAATTCCTTGAACAATGAAAGAGTTCCAAAGCATTTTTAAACTTCAGCAGAAATCAGAGAACAATGGAAGAGTTACAAAGCATTTTAAAATGTCAACAGAATTCCCAGAGCAATGGATGAGTTCCGAAGCATTTTTAAACTTCAGCGGAATTCCGAAAACAATGGAAGAGTTGCGAACATTTTTTAGCTTCAGCAGAATTCCGAGAACAATGGAAGAGTTCCGAAGCATTTTTAAACTTCAGAAGAATTCCGAAAACAATGGAAGAGTTGCGAAGCATTTTTTAGCTTCAGCAGAATTCCGAGAACAATGGAAGAGTTCCGAAGTATTTCTAAACATCACCAGAATTCCAAGAACAATGGAAGAGTTCCGAAACATTTTTAAACTTCAGCGGAATGACGAAAACAATGGAAGAGTTCCGAAGCATTTTTAAACTTCAGCAGAATTCTAAGAACAATGGAAGAGTTCTGAAGCATTTTTAAACGTCATCGTATTTCCGAGAACAATGGAAGAGTTCCAAAGCATTTTTAAACGTCAGCGGAACACCGAGAACAATGGAAGAGTTCCAAAGCATTTTTAAACTTCAGCGGATTTCCAAGAACAATGAAAGAGTTCCGAAGCATTTTTAAACGTCAGCGGAATTCCGAGAACAATGAAACGGTTCCGAAGCATTTTTAAACTTCAGCAGAATTCCGAGAACAATGGAAGAGTTCCAAAGCATTTTTAAACGTCAGCGGAATTCCGAGAACAATGAAAGGGTTCCGAAGCATTTTTAAACTTCAGCAGAATTCCGAGAACAATGGAAGAGTTCCGAAGCATTTTTAAACGTCAGCAGAATTCCTTGAACAATTAAAGAGTTCCGAAGCATTTTTAAGCTTCAGTGGAATTCCGGAAACAATGGAAGTGTTCCGAAGCATTTTTAAACTTCAGAAGAATTCAGTGAACAATGGAAGAGTTCCAAAGCATTTTTAAACTTCAGCAGAAATCCAAGAACAATGGAAGAGTTCCGAAGCATTTTAAAATGTCAGCAGAATTCCCAGAGCAATGGAAGAGTTCCGAAGCATTTTTAAACATCAGCTTAATTCCGAGAACAATGAAAGAGTTCCGAAGCATTTTTAAACGTCAGCAGAATTACTTGAACAATGAAAGAGTTCCGAAGCATTTTTAAGCTTCAGTGTAATTCCGGGAACAATGGAAGTGTTCCGAAGCATTTTTAATCTTCAGAAAAATTCCGGAAACAATGGAAGAGTTCCGAAGCATTTTTAAACTTTAGCAGAATTCCGAGAACAATGGAAGAGTTCCGAAGCATTTTTAAACGTCAGCAGAATTCCTTGAACAATGAAAGTGTTCCGAAGCATTTTTAAACTTCAGCAGAATTCCTTGAACAAAGAAAGAGTTCCAAAGCATTTTTAAACTTCAGCAGAATTCCTTGAACAATGGAAGAGTTTCGAAGCATTTTTAAACTTCATTGGAATTCAGGGAACAATGGAAGAGTTCCGAAGCATTTTTAAACTTCAGAAGAATTCCGGGAACAATGGAAGAGTTCCGAAGCATTTTTAAACTTCAGCAGAAATCCGAGAACAATGGAAGAGTTACGAAGCATTTTAAAATGTCAACAGAATTCCCAGAGCAATGGATGAGTTCCGAAGCATTTTTAAACTTCAGCGGAATTCCGAAAACAATGGAAGAGTTGCGAAGCATTTTTAAGCTTCAGCAGAATTCCGAGAACAATGGAAGAGTTCCGAAACATTTTTAAACGTCAGCGGAATTCCGAGAGCAATGGAAGAGTTCCAATGCATTTTTAAACTTCAGCGGAATTCCTAGAATAATGGAAGAGTTCCAAAGCATTTTTAAACTTTATCTGCCTTCCGAGAACAATGGAAGAGTTCTGAAGCATTTTTAAACGTCAGCGGAATTCTGAGAGCAATGGAAGAGTTCTAAAGCATTTTTAAACTTCAGCGGAATTCCTAGAACAATGGAAGAGTTCCAAAGCATTTTTAAACTTCAGCAGAATTCCGAGAACAATGGAAGAGTTCCAAAGCATTTTTAAACGTCAGCGGAATTCCGAGAACAAAGAAAGAGTTCTGAAGCATTTTTAAACGTCAGCGGAATTCCGAGGGCAATGGAAGAGTTCCAAAGCATTTTTAAACTTCAGCGGAATTCCTAGAACAATGGAAGAGTTCCAAAGCATTTTTAAACTTCAGCAGAATTCCTAGAACAATGGAAGAGTTCCAAAGCATTTTTAAACTTTATCTGCCTTCCGAGAACAATGGAAGAGTTCCAAAGCATTTTTAAACGTCAGCGGAATTCCGAGAACAAAGAAAGAGTTCCGAAGCATTTTTAAACATCAGCAGAATTCCTTGAACAATTAAAGAGTTCCGAAGCATTTTTAAGCTTCAGTGGAATTCCGGAAACAATGGAAGTGTTCCGAAGCATTTTTAAACTTCAGAAGAATTCAGTGAACAATGGAAGAGTTCCAAAGCATTTTTAAACTTCAGCAGAAATCCAAGAACAATGGAAGAGTTACGAAGCATTTTAAAATGTCAACAGAATTCCCAGAGCAATGGATGAGTTCCAAAGCATTTTTAAACTTCAGCGGAATTCCGAAAACAATGGAAGAGTTCCGAAGCATTTTTAAACTTCAGCAGAAATCCGAGAACAATGGAAGAGGTACGAAGCATTTTAAAATGTCAACAGAATTCCCAGAGCAATGGATGAGTTCCGAAGCATTTTTAAACTTCAGCGGAATTCCGAAAACAATGGAAGAGTTGCGAAGCATTTTTTAGCTTCAGCAGAATTCCGATACCAATGGAAGTGTTCCGAAGCATTTTTAAACTTCAGCGGAATTCCTAGAACAATGGAAGAGTTCCAAAGCATTTTTAAACTTTATCGGCCTTCCGAGAACAATGGAAGAGTTCCGAAGCATTTTTAAACTTCAGAAGAATTCCGAAAACAATGGAAGAGTTGCGAAGCATTTTTTAGCTTCAGCAGAATTCCGAGAACAATAAAAGAGTTCCGAAGTATTTCTAAACACCACCAGAATTCCAAGAACAATGGAAGAGTTCCGAAACATTTTTAAACGTCAGCGGAATTCCGAGAGCAATGGAAGAGTTCCAAAGCATTTTTAAACTTCAGCGGAATTCCTAGAACAATGGAAGAGTTCCAAAGCATTTTTAAACTTTAGCGGCCTTCCGAGAACAATGGAAGAGTTCCAAAGCATTTTTAAACGTCAGCGGAATTCCGAGAACAAAGAAAGAGTTCTGAAGCATTTTTAAACGTCAGTGGAATTCCGAGAGCAATGGAAGAGTTCCAAAGCATTTTTAAACTTCAGCGGAATTCCTAGAACAATGGAAGAGTTCCAAAGCATTTTTAAACTTCAGCAGAATTCCTAGAACAATGGAAGAGTTCCAAAGCATTTTTAAACTTTATCTGCCTTCCGAGAACAATGGAAGAGTTCTGAAGCATTTTTAAATGTCAGCAGAATTCCTTGAACAAAGAAAGAGTTCCGAAGGATTTTTAAACTTCAGCAGAATTCCTTGAACAATGGAAGAGTTCCGAAGCATTTTTAAACTTCATTGTAATTCCGGGAACAATGGAAGAGTTCCGAAGCATTATTAAACTTTAGAAGAATTCCGAAAACAATGGAAGAGTTGCGAAGCATTTTTTAGCTTCAGCAGAATTCCGAGAACAATGGAAGAGTTCCAAAGCATTTTTAAACTTTAGCGGATTTCCGAGAACAATGGAAGAGTTCCGAAGCATTATTAAATGTCAGCAGAATTCCTTGAACAATGAAAGAGTTCCGAAGCATTTTTAAACTTCATTGGAATTCCGGGAACAATGGAAGAGTTCCGAAGCATTTTTAAACTTCAGAAGAATTCCGGGAACAATGGAAGAGTTCCGAAGCATTTTTAAACTTCAGCAGAAATCCGAGAACAATGGAAGAGTTACAAAGCATTTTAAAATGTCAACAGAATTCCCAGAGCAATGGATGAGTTCCGAAGCATTTTTAAACTTCAGCGGAATTCCGAAAACAATGGAAGAGTTGCGAAGCATTTTTTAGCTTCAGCAGAATTCCGAGAACAATGGAAGAGTTCCGAAGTATTTCTTAACATCAGCAGAATTCCGAGAGCAATGGAAGAGTTCCAAAACATTTTTAAACGTCAGCGGAATTCCGAGAGCAATGGAAGAGTTCCAAAGCATTTTTAAACTTCAGCGGAATTCCTAGAACAATGGAAGAGTTCCAAAGCATTTTTAAACTTTAGCGGCCTTCCGAGAACAATGGAAGAGTTCCGAAGCATTTTTAAACGTCAGCAGAATTCCTTGAACAACTAAAGAGTTCCGAAGCATTTTTAAGCTTCAGTGGAATTCCGGAAACAATGGAAGTGTTCCGAAGCATTTTTAAACTTCAGAACAATTCAGTGAACAATGGAAGAGTTCCAAAGCATTTTTAAACTTCAGCAGAAATCCGAGAAGAATGGAAGAGTTCCGAAGCATTTTTAAACATCAGCTTAATTCCGAGAACAATGAAAGAGTTCCGAAGCATTTTTAAACGTCAGCAGAATTACTTGAACAATGAAAGAGTTCCGAAGCATTTTTAAGCTTCAGTGGAATTCCGAGAACAATGGAAGTGTTCCGAAGCATTTTTAATCTTCAGAAAAATTCTGGAAACAATGGAAGAGTTCCGAAGCATTTTTAAACTTCAGCAGAATTCCGAGAACAATGGAAGAGTTCCGATGCATTTTTAAACGTCAGCGGAATTCTGAGAACAATGAAAGAGTTCCGAACCATTTTTAAACATCAGCAGAATTCCTTGAACAATGAAAGTGTTCCGAAGCATTTTTAAACTTCAGCAGAATTCCTTGAACAAAGAAATAGTTCCGAAGCATTTTTAAACTTCAGCAGAATTCCTTGAACAATGGAAGAGTTCCGAAGCATTTTTAAACTTCATTGGAATTCCGGGAACAATGGAAGAGTTCCGAAGCATTTTTAAACTTCAGCAGAATTCCGTGAACAATGGATGAGTTCCGAAGCATTTTTAAACTTCAGCGGAATTCCGAAAACAATGGAAGAGTTGCGAAGCATTTTTTAGCTTCAGCAGAATTCCGAGAACAATGGAAGAGTTCCGAAGTATTTCTAAACATCACCAGAATTCCGGGAACATTGGAAGAGTTCCGAAACATTTTTAAACGTCAGCGGAATTCCGAGAGCAATGGAAGAGTTCCAAAGCATTTTTAAACTTCAGCGGAATTCCTAGAACAATGGAAGAGTTCCAAAGCATTTTTAAACTTTAGCGGCCTTCCGAGAACAATGGAAGAGTTCCGAAGCATTTTTAAACGTCAGCAGAATTCATTGAACAATGAAAGAGTTCCGAAGCATTTTTAAACTTCAGTGGAATTCCGGGAACAATGGAGAAGTTCCGAAGCATTTTTAAACTTCAGAAGAATTCCGGGAACAATGGAAGAGTTCCAAAGCATTTTTAAACTTCAGCAGAAATCCGAGAACAATGGAAGAGTTACGAAGCATTTTTTAGCTTCAGCAGAATTCCGAGAACAATGGAAGAGTTCCGAAGTATTTCTAAACATCAGCAGAATTCCGAGAACAATGGAAGAGTTCCGAAACCTTTTTAAACGTCAGCGGAATTCCGAGAGCAATGGAAGAGTTCCAAAGCATTTTTAAACTTCAGCGGAATTCCTAGAACAATGGAAGAGTTCCAAAGCATTTTTAAACTTTAGCAGCCTTCCGAGAACAATGGAAGAGTTCCGAAGCATTTTTAAACGTCAGCGGAATTCCGAGAGCAATGGAAGAGTTCCAAAGCATTTTTAAACTTTAGCGGCCTTCCGAGAACAATGGAAGAGTTCCGAAGCATTTTTAAACTTCAGAAGAATTCCTTGAACAATGAAAGAGTTCCAAAGCATTTTTAAACTTCAGCAGAAATCAGAGAACAATGGAAGAGTTACAAAGCATTTTAAAATGTCAACAGAATTCCCAGAGCAATGGATGAGTTCCGAAGCATTTTTAAACTTCAGCGGAATTCCGAAAACAATGGAAGAGTTGCGAACATTTTTTAGCTTCAGCAGAATTCCGAGAACAATGGAAGAGTTCCGAAGCATTTTTAAACTTCAGAAGAATTCCGAAAACAATGGAAGAGTTGCGAAGCATTTTTTAGCTTCAGCAGAATTCCGAGAACAATGGAAGAGTTCCGAAGTATTTCTAAACATCACCAGAATTCCAAGAACAATGGAAGAGTTCCGAAACATTTTTAAACTTCAGCGGAATGACGAAAACAATGGAAGAGTTCCGAAGCATTTTTAAACTTCAGCAGAATTCTAAGAACAATGGAAGAGTTCTGAAGCATTTTTAAACGTCATCGTATTTCCGAGAACAATGGAAGAGTTCCAAAGCATTTTTAAACGTCAGCGGAACACCGAGAACAATGGAAGAGTTCCGAAGCATTTTTAAACTTCAGCGGATTTCCAAGAACAATGGAAGAGTTCCGAAGCATTTTTAAACGTCAGCGGAATTCCGTGAACAATGAAACGGTTCCGAAGCATTTTTAAACTTCAGCAGAATTCCGAGAACAATGGAAGAGTTCCAAAGCATTTTTAAACGTCAGCGGAATTCCGAGAACAATGAAAGGGTTACGAAGCATTTTTAAACTTCAGCAGAATTCCGAGAACAATGGAAGAGTTCCGAAGCATTTTTAAACGTCAGCAGAATTACTTGAACAATGAAAGAGTTCCGAAGCATTTTTAAGCTTCAGTGTAATTCCGGGAACAATGGAAGTGTTCCGAAGCATTTTTAATCTTCAGAAAAATTCCGGAAACAATGGAAGAGTTCCGAAGCATTTTTAAACTTTAGCAGAATTCCGAGAACAATGGAAGAGTTCCGAAGCATTTTTAAACGTCAGCAGAATTCCTTGAACAATGAAAGTGTTCCGAAGCATTTTTAAACTTCAGCAGAATTCCTTGAACAAAGAAAGAGTTCCAAAGCATTTTTAAACTTCAGCAGAATTCCTTGAACAATGGAAGAGTTCCGAAGCATTTTTAAACTTCATTGGAATTCAGGGAACAATGGAAGAGTTCCGAAGCATTTTTAAACTTCAGAAGAATTCCGGGAACAATGGAAGAGTTCCGAAGCATTTTTAAACTTCAGCAGAAATCTGAGAACAATGGAAGAGTTACGAAGCATTTTAAAATGTCAACAGAATTCCCAGAGCAATGGATGAGTTCCGAAGCATTTTTAAACTTCAGCGGAATTCCGAAAACAATGGAAGAGTTGCGAAGCATTTTTTAGCTTCAGCAGAATTCCGAGAACAATGGAAGAGTTCCGAAACATTTTTAAACGTCAGCGGAATTCCGAGAGCAATGGAAGAGTTCCAATGCATTTTTAAACTTCAGCGGAATTCCTAGAATAATGGAAGAGTTCCAAAGCATGTTTAAACTTTATCTGCCTTCCGAGAACAATGGAAGAGTTCTGAAGCATTTTTAAACTTCAGCAGAATTCCTTGAACAAAGAAAGAGTTCCGAAGCATTTTTAAACTTCAGCAGAATTCCTTGAACAATGGAAGAGTTCCGAAGCATTTTTAAACTTCATTGGAATTCAGGGAACAATGGAAGAGTTCCGAAGCATTTTTAAACTTCAGAAGAATTCCGGGAACAATGGAAGAGTTCAGAAGCATTTTTAAACTTCAGCAGAAATCCGAGAACAATGGAAGAGTTGCGAAGCATTTTAAAATGTCAACAGAATTCCCAGAGCAATGGATGAGTTCCGAAGCATTTTTAAACTTCAGCGGAATTCCGAAAACAATGGAAGAGTTGCGAAGCATTTTTTAGCTTCAGCAGAATTCCAAGAACAATGGAAGAGTTCTGAAGCATTTTTAAACGTCAGCGGAATTCCGAGAGCAATGGAAGAGTTCCAAAGCATTTTTAAACTTCAGCGGAATTCCTAGAACAATGGAAGAGTTCCAAAGCATTTTTAAACTTCAGCAGAATTCCGAGAACAATGGAAGAGTTCCAAAGCATTTTTAAACGTCAGCGGAATTCCGAGAACAAAGAAAGAGTTCTGAAGCATTTTTAAACGTCAGCGGAATTCCGAGAGCAATGGAAGAGTTCCAAAGCATTTTTAAACTTCAGCGGAATTCCTAGAACAATGTAAGAGTTCCAAAGCATTTTTAAACTTCAGCAGAATTCCTAGAACAATGGAAGAGTTCCAAAGCATTTTTAAACTTTATCTTCCTTCCGGGAACAATGGAAGAGTTCCAAAGCATTTTTAAACTTCAGCAGAATTCCGAGAACAATGGAAGAGTTCCGAAACATTTTTAAACGTCAGCGGAATTCCGAGAGCAATGGAAGAGTTCCAAAGCATTTTAAAACTTCAGCGGAATTCCTAGAACAATGGAAGAGTTCCAAAGCATTTTTAAACTTTAGCGGCCTTCCGAGAACAATGGAAGAGTTCCGAAGCATTTTTATACGTCAGCAGAATTCCTTGAACAATTAAAGAGTTCCGAAGCATTTTTAAGCTTCAGTGGAATTCCGGAAACAATGGATGTGTTCCGAAGCATTTTTAAACTTCATAAGAATTCAGTGAACAATGGAAGAGTTCCGAAGCATTTTTAGACTTCAGCAGAATTCTGAGAACAATGGAAGAGTTCCGAAGCATTTTTAAACGTCAGAGGATTTCTGAGAACAATGAAAGAGTTCCGAAGCATTTTTAAACGTCAGCAGAATTCCTTGAACAATGAAAGAGTTCCGAACCATTTTTAAACATCAGCAGAATTCCTTGAACAATGAATGAGTTCCGAAGCATTTTTAAACTTCAGCAGAATTCCTTGAACAAAGAAAGAGTTCCGAAGGATTTTTAAACTTCAGCAGAATTCCTTGAACAATGGAAGAGTTACGAAGCATTTTTAAACTTCATTGGAATTCCGGGAACAATGGAAGAGTTCCGAAGCATTTTTAAACTTCAGAAGAATTCCGAAAACAATGGAAGAGTTGCGAAGCATTTTTTAGCTTCAGCAGAATTCCGAGAACAATGGAAGAGTTCCGAAGTATTTCTAAACACCACCAGATTTCCAAGAACAATGGAAGAGTTCCGAAACATTTTTAAACGTCAGCGGAATTCCGAGAGCAATGGAAGAGTTCCAAAGCATTTTTAAACTTCAGCGGAATTCCTAGAACAATGGAAGAGTTCCAAAGCATTTTTAAACTTTAGAGGCCTTCCGAGAACAATGGAAGAGTTCCGAATCATTTTTAAACGTCAGCAGAATTCATTGAACGATGAAAGAGTTCCGAAGCATTTTTAAACTTCAGTGGAATTACGGGAACAATGGAGAAGTTCCGAAGCATTTTTAAACTTCAGAAGAATTCCGGGAACAATGGAAGAGTTCCGAAGCATTTTTAAACTTCAGCAGAAATCCGAGAACAATGGAAGAGTTACGAAGCATTTTAAAATGTCAACAGAATTCCCAGAGCAATGGATGAGTTCCGAAGCATTTTTAAACTTCAGCGGAATTCCGAAAACAATGGAAGAGTTGAGAAGCATTTTTTAGCTTCAGCAGAATTCCGAGAACAATGGAAGAGTTCCGAAGTATTTCTAAACATCAGCAGAATTCCGAGAACAATGGAAGAGTTCCGAAACATTTTTAAACGTCAGCGGAATTCCGAGAGCAATGGAAGATTTCCAAAGCATTTTTAAACTTCAGCGGAATTCCTAGAACAATGGAAGAGTTCCAAAGCATTTTTAAACTTTATCGGCCTTCCGAGAACAATGGAAGAGTTCCGAAGCATTTTTAAACGTCAGCGGAATTCCGAGAGCAATGGAAGAGTTCCAAAGCATTTTTAAACTTCAGCGGAATTCCTAGAACAATGGAAGAGTTCCAAAGCATTTTTAAACTTTAGCGGCCTTCCGAGAACAATGGAAGAGTTCCGAAGCATTTTTAAACGTCAGCAGAATTCATTGAACAATGAAAGAGTTCCGAAGCATTTTTAAACTTCAGAAGAATTCAGTGAACAATGGAAGAGTTCCAAACATTTTTAAACTTCAGCAGAAATCCAAGAACAATGGAAGAGTTCCGAAGCATTTTAAAATGTCAGCAGAATTCCCAGAGCAATGGAAGAGTTCCGAAGCATTTTTAAACATCAGCTTAATTCCGAGAACAATGAAAGAGTTCCGAAGCATTTTTAAATGTCAGCAGAATTACTTGAACAATGAAAGAGTTCCGAAGCATTTTTAAGCTTCAGTGTAATTCTGGGAACAATGGAAGTGTTCCGAAGCATTTTTAATCTTCAGAAAAATTCCGGAAACAATGGAAGAGTTCCGAAGCATTTTTAAACTATAGCAGAATTCCGAGAACAATGGAAGAGTTCCGAAGCATTTTTAAACGTCAGCAGAATTCCTTGAACAATGAAAGTGTTCCGAAGCATTTTTAAACTTCAGCAGAATTCCTTGAACAAAGAAAGAGTTCTGAAGCATTTTTAAACTTCAGCAGAATTCCTTGAACAATGGAAGAGTTCCGAAGCATTTTTAAACTTCATTGGAATTCAGGGAACAATGGAAGAGTTCCGAAGCATTTTTAAACTTCAGAAGAATTCCGGGAACAATGGAAGAGTTCCGAAGCATTTTTAAACTTCAGCAGAAATCCGAGAACAATGGAAGAGTTACGAAGCATTTTAAAATGTCAACAGAATTCCCAGAGCAATGGATGAGTTCCGAAGCATTTTTAAACTTCAGCGGAATTCCGAAAACAATGGAAGAGTTGCGAAGCATTTTTTAGCTTCAGCAGAATTCCGAGAACAATGGAAGAGTTCCGAAACATTTTTAAACGTCAGCGGAATTCCGAGAGCAATGGAAGAGTTCCAAAGCATTTTTAAACTTCAGCGGAATTCCTAGAACAATGGAAGAGTTCCAAAGCATTTTTAAACTTTATCTGCCTTCCGAGAACAATGGAAGAGTTCTGAAGCATTTTTAAACGTCAGCGGAATTCCAAGAGCAATGGAAGAGTTCCAAAGCATTTTTAAACTTCAGCGGAATTCCTAGAACAATGGAAGAGTTCCAAAGCATTTTTAAACTTCAGCAGAATTCCGAGAACAATGGAAGAGTTCCAAAGCATTTTTAAACGTCAGCGGAATTCCGAGAACAAAGAAAGAGTTCTGAAGCATTTTTAAACGTCAGCGGAATTCCGAGAGCAATGGAAGAGTTCCAAAGCATTTTTAAACTTCAGCGGAATTCCTAGAACAATGGAAGAGTTCCAAAGCATTTTTAAACTTCAGCAGAATTCCTAGAACAATGGAAGAGTTCCAAAGCATTTTTAAACTTTATCTGCCTTCCGAGAAAAATGGAAGAGTTCTGAAGCATTTTTAAACGTCAGCGGTATTCCGAGAGCAATGGAAGAGTTCAAAAGCATTTTTAAACTTCAGCAGAATTCCGAGAACAATGGAAGAGTTCCAAAGCATTTTTAAACGTCAGCGGAATTCCGAGAACAAAGAAAGAGTTCCGAAGCATTTTTAAACATCAGCAGAATTCCTTGAACAATGAAAGAGTTCCGAAGCATTTTTAAACTTCAACAAAATTCCTTGAAAAATGAAAGAGTTCTGAAGCATTTTTAAACTTCAGTGGAATTCCGGGAACAATGGAGAAGTTACGAAGCATTTTTAAACTTCAGAAGAATTCCGGGAACAATGGAAGAGTTCCAAAGCATTTTTAAACTTCAGCAGAATTCCTTGAACAATGAAAGAGTTCTGAAGCATTTTTAAACTTCAGTGGAATTCCGGGAACAATGGAAGAGTTCCGAAGCATTTTTAAACTGAAGAAGAATTCCGGGAACAATGGAAGAGTTCCGAAGCATTTTTAAACTTCAGCAGAATTCCGAGAACAATGGAAGAGTTCCAAAGCATTTTTAAACTTTAGCGGCCTTCCGAGAACAATGGAAGAGTTCCGAAGCATTTTTAAACGTCAGAGGATTTCTGAGAACAATGAAAGAGTTCCGAAGCATTTTTAAACGTCAGCAGAATTCCTTGAACAATGAAAGAGTTCCGAACCATTTTTAAACATCAGCAGAATTCCTTGAACAATGAATGAGTTCCGAAGCATTTTTAAACTTCAGCAGAATTCCTTGAACAAAGAAAGAGTTCCGAAGGATTTTTAAACTTCAGCAGAATTCCTTGAACAATGGAAGAGATCCGAAGCATTTTTAAACTTCATTGGAATTCCGGGAACAATGGAAGAGTTCCGAAGCATTTTTAAACTTCAGAAGAATTCCGAAAACAATGGAAGAGTTGCGAAGCATTTTTTAGCTTCAGCAGAATTCCGAGAACAATGGAAGAGTTCCGAAGTATTTCTAAACACCACCAGAATTCCAAGAACAATGGAAGAGTTCCGAAACATTTTTAAACGTCAGCGGAATTCCGAGAGCAATGGAAGAGTTCCAAAGCATTTTTAAACTTCAGCGGAATTCCTAGAACAATGGAAGAGTTCCAAAGCATTTTTAAACTTTAGCGGCCTTCCGAGAACAATGGAAGAGTTCCGAAGCATTTTTAAACGTCAGCAGAATTCATTGAACGATGAAAGAGTTCCGAAGCATTTTTAAACTTCAGTGGAATTACGGGAACAATGGAGAAGTTCCGAAGCATTTTTAAACTTCAGAAGAATTCCGGGAACAATGGAAGAGTTCCAAAGCATTTTTAAACTTCAGCAGAAATCCGAGAACAATGGAAGAGTTCCGAAGCATTTTAAAATGTCAGCAGAATTCTAAGAGCAATGGAAGAGTTCAGAAGCATTTTTAAACTTCAGCGGAATGCCGAAAACAATGGAAGAGTTCCGAAGCATTTCTAAACTTCAGCAGAATTCTAAGAACAATGGAAGAGTTCTGAAGCATTTTTAAACGTCATCGTATTTCCGAGAACAATGGAAGAGTTCCAAAGCATTTTTAAACGTCAGCGGAATACCGAGAACAATGGAAGAGTTCCGAAGCATTTTTAAACTTCAGCGGATTTCCAAGAACAATGGAAGAGTTCCGAAGCATTTTTAAATGTCAGTGGAATTCCGAGAACAATGAAAGAGTTCCAAAGCATTTTTAAACTTCAGCAGAATTCCGAGAACAATGGAAGAGTTCCAAAGCATTTTTAAACGTCAGCGGAATTCCGAGAACAAAGAAAGAGTTCCGAAGCATTTTTAAACATCAGCAGAATTCCTTGAACAATGAAAGAGTTCCGAAGCATTTTTAAACTTCAGCAGAATTCCTTGAAAAATGAAAGAGTTCTGAAGCATTTTTAAACTTCAGTGGAATTCCGGGAACAAAGGAAGAGTTCCGAAGCATTTTTATACTTCAGAAGAATTCCGGGAACAATGGAAGAGTTCCGAAGCATTTTTAAACTTCAGCATAAATCCGAGAACAATGGAAGAGTTACGAAGCATTTTAAAATGTCAACAGAATTCCCAGAGCAATGGATGAGTTCCGAAACATTTTTAAACGTCAGCGGAATTCCGAGAGCAATGGAAGAGTTCCGAAGCATATTTAAACGTCAGCAGAATTCCTTGAACAATTATAGAGTTCCGAAGCATTTTTAAGCTTCAGTGGAATTCCGGAAACAATGGAAGTGTTCCGAAGCATTTTTAAACTTCAGAAGAATTCAGTGAACAATGGAAGAGTTCCAAAGCATTTTTAAACTTCAGCAGAAATCCAAGAACAATGGAAGAGTTCCGAAGCATTTTAAAATGTCAGCAGAATTCCCAGAGCAATGGAAGAGTTCCGAAGCATTTTTAAACATCAGCTTAATTCCGAGAACAATGAAAGAGTTCCGAAGCATTTTTAAGCTTCAGTGTAATTCCGGGAACAATGGAAGTGTTCCGAAGCATTTTTAATCTTCAGAAAAATTCCGGAAACAATGGAAGAGTTCCGAAGCATTTTTAAACTATAGCAGAATTCCGAGAACAATGGAAGAGTTCCGAAGCATTTTTAAACGTCAGCAGAATTCCTTGAACAATGAAAGTGTTCCGAAGCATTTTTAAACTTCAGCAGAATTCCTTGAACAAAGACAGAGTTCCGAAGCATTTTTAAACTTCAGCAGAATTCCTTGAACAATGGAAGAGTTCCGAAGCATTTTTAAACTTCATTGGAATTCAGGGAACAATGGAAGAGTTCCGAAGCATTTTTAAACTTCAGAAGAATTCCGGGAACAATGGAAGAGTTCCGAAGCATTTTTAAACTTCAGCAGAAATCCGAGAACAATGGAAGAGTTACGAAGCATTTTAAAATGTCAACAGAATTCCCAGAGCAATGGATGAGTTCCGAAGCATTTTTAAACTTCAGCGGAATTCCGAAAACAATGGAAGAGTTGCGAAGCATTTTTTAGCTTCAGCAGAATTCCGAGAACAATGGAAGAGTTCCGAAACATTTTTAAACGTCAGCGGAATTCCGAGAGCAATGGAAGAGTTCCAAAGCATTTTTAAACTTCAGCGGAATTCCTAGAACAATGGAAGAGTTCCAAAGCATTTTTAAACTTTATCTGCCTTCCGAGAACAATGGAAGAGTTCTGAAGCATTTTTAAACGTCAGCGGAATTCCAAGAGCAATGGAAGAGTTCCAAAGCATTTTTAAACTTCAGCGGAATTCCTAGAACAATGGAAGAGTTCCAAAGCATTTTTAAACTTCAGCAGAATTCCGAGAACAATGGAAGAGTTCCAAAGCATTTTTAAACGTCAGCGGAATTCCGAGAACAAAGAAAGAGTTCTGAAGCATTTTTAAACGTCAGCGGAATTCCGAGAGCAATGGAAGAGTTCCAAAGCATTTTTAAACTTCAGCGGAATTCCTAGAACAATGGAAGAGTTCCAAAGCATTTTTAAACTTCAGCAGAATTCCTAGAACAATGGAAGAGTTCCAAAGCATTTTTAAACTTTATCTGCCTTCCGAGAACAATGGAAGAGTTCTGAAGCATTTTTAAACGTCAGCGGTATTCCGAGAGCAATGGAAGAGTTCCAAAGCATTTTTAAACTTCAGCAGAATTCCGAGAACAATGGAAGAGTTCCAAAGCATTTTTAAACGTCAGCGGAATTCCGAGAACAAAGAAAGAGTTCCGAAGCATTTTTAAACATCAGCAGAATTCCTTGAACAATGAAAGAGTTCCGAAGCATTTTTAAACTTCAACAAAATTCCTTGAAAAATGAAAGAGTTCTGAAGCAGTTTTAAACTTCAGTGGAATTCCGGGAACAATGGAGAAGTTACGAAGCATTTTTAAACTTCAGAAGAATTCCGGGAACAATGGAAGAGTTCCAAAGCATTTTTAAACTTCAGCAGAATTCCTTGAACAATGAAAGAGTTCTGAAGCATTTTTAAACTTCAGAAGAATTCCGAAAACAATGGAAGAGTTGCGAAGCATTTTTTAGCTTCAGCAGAATTCCGAGAACAATGAAAGAGTTCCGAAGTATTTCTAAACACCACCAGAATTCCAAGAACAATGGAAGAGTTCCGAAACATTTTTAAACGTCAGCGGAATTCCGAGAGCAATGAAAGAGTTCCAAAGCATTTTTAAACTTCAGCGGAATTCCTAGAACAATGGAAGAGTTCCAAAGCATTTTTAAACTTTAGCGGCCTTCCGAGAACAATGGAAGAGTTCCGAAGCATTTTTAAACGTCAGCAGAATTCATTGAACGATGAAAGAGTTCCGAAGCATTTTTAAACTTCAGTGGAATTACGGGAACAATGGAGAAGTTCCGAAGCATTTTTAAACTTCAGAAGAATTCCGGGAACAATGGAAGAGTTCCAAAGCATTTTTAAACTTCAGCAGAATTCCGAGAACAATGGAAGAGTTCCGAAACATTTTTAAACGTCAGCGGAATTCCGAGAGCAATGGAAGAGTTCCAAAGCATTTTTAAACTTCAGCGGAATTCCTAGAACAATGGAAGAGTTCCAAAGCATTTTTAAACTTTAGCGGCCTTCCGAGAACAATGGAAGAGTTCCGAAGCATTTTTATACGTCAGCAGAATTCCTTGAACAATTAAAGAGTTCCGAAGCATTTTTAAGCTTCAGTGGAATTCCGGAAACAATGGATGTGTTCCGAAGCATTTTTAAACTTCATAAGAATTCAGTGAACAATGGAAGAGTTCCGAAGC
Organism: Phyllobates terribilis; assembly: GCF_046119375.1. Lineage (NCBI taxonomy): Eukaryota > Metazoa > Chordata > Amphibia > Anura > Dendrobatidae > Phyllobates > Phyllobates terribilis. The sequence continues at coordinate 554,927,268 of NW_027362762.1, forward strand.
ATTTTTAGACTTCAGCAGAATTCTGAGAACAATGGAAGAGTTCCGAAGCATTTTTAAACGTCAGAGGATTTCTGAGAACAATGAAAGAGTTCCGAAGCATTTTTAAACGTCAGCAGAATTCCTTGAACAATGAAAGAGTTCCGAACCATTTTTAAACATCAGCAGAATTCCTTGAACAATGAATGAGTTCCGAAGCATTTTTAAACTTCAGCAGAATTCCTTGAACAAAGAAAGAGTTCCGAAGGATTTTTAAACTTCAGCAGAATTCCTTGAACAATGGAAGAGTTACGAAGCATTTTTAAACTTCATTGGAATTCCGGGAACAATGGAAGAGTTCCGAAGCATTTTTAAACTTCAGAAGAATTCCGAAAACAATGGAAGAGTTGCGAAGCATTTTTTAGCTTCAGCAGAATTCCGAGAACAATGGAAGAGTTCCGAAGTATTTCTAAACACCACCAGATTTCCAAGAACAATGGAAGAGTTCCGAAACATTTTTAAACGTCAGCGGAATTCCGAGAGCAATGGAAGAGTTCCAAAGCATTTTTAAACTTCAGCGGAATTCCTAGAACAATGGAAGAGTTCCAAAGCATTTTTAAACTTTAGCGGCCTTCCGAGAACAATGGAAGAGTTCCGAATCATTTTTAAACGTCAGCAGAATTCATTGAACGATGAAAGAGTTCCGAAGCATTTTTAAACTTCAGTGGAATTACGGGAACAATGGAGAAGTTCCGAAGCATTTTTAAACTTCAGAAGAATTCCGGGAACAATGGAAGAGTTCCGAAGCATTTTTAAACTTCAGCAGAAATCCGAGAACAATGGAAGAGTTACGAAGCATTTTAAAATGTCAACAGAATTCCCAGAGCAATGGATGAGTTCCGAAGCATTTTTAAACTTCAGCGGAATTCCGAAAACAATGGAAGAGTTGAGAAGCATTTTTTAGCTTCAGCAGAATTCCGAGAACAATGGAAGAGTTCCGAAGTATTTCTAAACATCAGCAGAATTCCGAGAACAATGGAAGAGTTCCGAAACATTTTTAAACGTCAGCGGAATTCCGAGAGCAATGGAAGATTTCCAAAGCATTTTTAAACTTCAGCGGAATTCCTAGAACAATGGAAGAGTTCCAAAGCATTTTTAAACTTTATCGGCCTTCCGAGAACAATGGAAGAGTTCCGAAGCATTTTTAAACGTCAGCGGAATTCCGAGAGCAATGGAAGAGTTCCAAAGCATTTTTAAACTTCAGCGGAATTCCTAGAACAATGGAAGAGTTCCAAAGCATTTTTAAACTTTAGCGGCCTTCCGAGAACAATGGAAGAGTTCCGAAGCATTTTTAAACGTCAGCAGAATTCATTGAACAATGAAAGAGTTCCGAAGCATTTTTAAGCTTCAGTGTAATTCTGGGAACAATGGAAGTGTTCCGAAGCATTTTTAATCTTCAGAAAAATTCCGGAAACAATGGAAGAGTTCCGAAGCATTTTTAAACTATAGCAGAATTCCGAGAACAATGGAAGAGTTCCGAAGCATTTTTAAACGTCAGCAGAATTCCTTGAACAATGAAAGTGTTCCGAAGCATTTTTAAACTTCAGCAGAATTCCTTGAACAAAGAAAGAGTTCCGAAGCATTTTTAAACTTCAGCAGAATTCCTTGAACAATGGAAGAGTTCCGAAGCATTTTTAAACTTCATTGGAATTCAGGGAACAATGGAAGAGTTCCGAAGCATTTTTAAACTTCAGAAGAATTCCGGGAACAATGGAAGAGTTCCGAAGCATTTTTAAACTTCAGCAGAAATCCGAGAACAATGGAAGAGTTACGAAGCATTTTAAAATGTCAACAGAATTCCCAGAGCAATGGATGAGTTCCGAAGCATTTTTAAACTTCAGCGGAATTCCGAAAACAATGGAAGAGTTGCGAAGCATTTTTTAGCTTCAGCAGAATTCCGAGAACAATGGAAGAGTTCCGAAACATTTTTAAACGTCAGCGGACTTCCGAGAGCAATGGAAGAGTTCCAAAGCATTTTTAAACTTCAGCGGAATTCCTAGAACAATGGAAGAGTTCCAAAGCATTTTTAAACTTTATCTGCCTTCCGAGAACAATGGAAGAGTTCTGAAGCATTTTTAAACGTCAGCGGAATTCCGAGAGCAATGGAAGAGTTCCAAAGCATTTTTAAACTTCAGCGGAATTCCTAGAACAATGGAAGAGTTCCAAAGCATTTTTAAACTTCAGCAGAATTCCGAGAACAATGGAAGAGTTCCAAAGCATTTTTAAACGTCAGCGGAATTCCGAGAACAAAGAAAGAGTTCTGAAGCATTTTTAAACGTCAGCGGAATTCCGAGAGCAATGGAAGAGTTCCAAAGCATTTTTAAACTTCAGCGGAATTCCTAGAACAATGGAAGAGTTCCAAAGCATTTTTAAACTTCAGCAGAATTCCTAGAACAATGGAAGAGTTCCAAAGCATTTTTAAACTTTATCTGCCTTCCGAGAACAATGGAAGAGTTCTGAAGCATTTTTAAACGTCAGCGGTATTCCGAGAGCAATGGAAGAGTTCCAAAGCATTTTTAAACTTCAGCAGAATTCCGAGAACAATGGAAGAGTTCCAAAGCATTTTTAAACGTCAGCGGAATTCCGAGAACAAAGAAAGAGTTCCGAAGCATTTTTAAACATCAGCAGAATTCCTTGAACAATGAAAGAGTTCCGAAGCATTTTTAAACTTCAGCAAAATTCCTTGAAAAATGAAAGAGTTCTGAAGCATTTTTAAACTTCAGTGGAATTCCGGGAACAATGGAGAAGTTACGAAGCATTTTTAAACTTCAGAAGAATTCCGGGAACAATGGAAGAGTTCCAAAGCATTTTTAAACTTCAGCAGAATTCCTTGAACAATGAAAGAGTTCTGAAGCATTTTTAAACTTCAGAAGAATTCCGAAAACAATGGAAGAGTTGCGAAGCATTTTTTAGCTTCAGCAGAATTCCGAGAACAATGGAAGAGTTCCGAAGTATTTCTAAACACCACCAGAATTCCAAGAACAATGGAAGAGTTCCGAAACATTTTTAAACGTCAGCGGAATTCCGAGAGCAATGGAAGAGTTCCAAAGCATTTTTAAACTTCAGCGGAATTCCTAGAACAATGGAAGAGTTCCAAAGCATTTTTAAACTTTAGCGGCCTTCCGAGAACAATGGAAGAGTTCCGAAGCATTTTTAAACGTCAGCAGAATTCATTGAACGATGAAAGAGTTCCGAAGCATTTTTAAACTTCAGTGGAATTACGGGAACAATGGAGAAGTTCCGAAGCATTTTTAAACTTCAGAAGAATTCCGGGAACAATGGAAGAGTTCCAAAGCATTTTTAAACTTCAGCAGAATTCCGAGAAAAATGGAAGAGTTCCGAAACATTTTTAAACGTCAGCGGAATTCCGAGAGCAATGGAAGAGTTCCAAAGCATTTTTAAACTTCAGCGGAATTCCTAGAACAATGGAAGAGTTCCAAAGCATTTTTAAACTTTAGCGGCCTTCCGATAACAATGGAAGAGTTCCGAAGCATTTTTATACGTCAGCAGAATTCCTTGAACAATTAAAGAGTTCCGAAGCATTTTTAAGCTTCAGTGGAATTCCGGAAACAATGGATGTGTTCAGAAGCATTTTTAAACTTCATAAGAATTCAGTGAACAATGGAAGAGTTCCGAAGCATTTTTAGACTTCAGCAGAATTCTGAGAACAATGGAAGAGTTCCGAAGCATTTTTAAACGTCAGAGGATTTCTGAGAACAATGAAAGAGTTCCAAAGCATTTTTAAACGTCAGCAGAATTCCTTGAACAATGAAAGAGTTCCGAACCATTTTTAAACATCAGCAGAATTCCTTGAACAATGAATGAGTTCCGAAGCATTTTTAAACTTCAGCAGAATTCCTTGAACAAAGAAAGAGTTCCGAAGGATTTTTAAACTTCAGCAGAATTCCTTGAACAATGGAAGAGTTACGAAGCATTTTTAAACTTCATTGGAATTCCGGGAACAATGGAAGAGTTCCGAAGCATTTTTAAACTTCAGAAGAATTCCGAAAACAATGGAAGAGTTGCGAAGCATTTTTTAGCTTCAGCAGAATTCCGAGAACAATGGAAGAGTTCCGAAGTATTTCTAAACACCACCAGAATTCCAAGAACAATGGAAGAGTTCCGAAACATTTTTAAACGTCAGCGGAATTCCGAGAGCAATGGAAGAGTTCCAAAGCATTTTTAAACTTCAGCGGAATTCCTAGAACAATGGAAGAGTTCCAAAGCATTTTTAAACTTTAGCGGCCTTCCGAGAACAATGGAAGAGTTCCGAATCATTTTTAAACGTCAGCAGAATTCATTGAACGATGAAAGAGTTCCGAAGCATTTTTAAACTTCAGTGGAATTACGGGAACAATGGAGAAGTTCCGAAGCATTTTTAAACTTCTGAAGAATTCCGGGAACAATGGAAGAGTTCCAAAGCATTTTTAAACTTCAGCAGAAATCCGAGAACAATGGAAGAGTTCCGAAGCATTTTAAAATGTCAGCAGAATTCTAAGAGCAATGGAAGAGTTCAGAAGCATTTTTAAACTTCAGCGGAATGCCGAAAACAATGGAAGAGTTCCGAAGCATTTCTAAACTTCAGCAGAATTCTAAGAACAATGGAAGAGTTCTGAAGCATTTTTAAACGTCATCGTATTTCCGAGAACAATGGAAGAGTTCCAAAGCATTTTTAAACGTCAGCGGAATACCGAGAACAATGGAAGAGTTCCGAAGCATTTTTAAACTTCAGCAGATTTCCAAGAACAATGGAAGAGTTCTGAAGCATTTTTAAACGTCATCATATTTCCGAGAACAATGGAAGAGTTCCAAAGCATTTTTAAACGTCAGCGGAATACCGAGAACAATGGAAGAGTTCCGAAGCATTTTTAAACTTCAGCAGATTTCCAAGAAGAATGGAAGAGTTCCGAAGCATTTTTAAATGTCAGTGGAATTCCGAGAACAATGAAAGAGTTCCGTAGCATTTTTAAACTTCAGCAGAATTCCGAGAACAATGGAAGAGTTCCAAAGCATTTTTAAACGTCAGCGGAATTCCGAGAACAAAGAAAGAGTTCCGAAGCATTTTTAAACATCAGCAGAATTCCTTGAACAATGAAAGAGTTCCGAAGCATTTTTAAACTTCAGCAGAATTCCTTGAACAATGAAAGAGTTCTGAAGCATTTTTAAACTTCAGTGGAATTCCGGGAACAATGGAAGAGTTCCGAAGCATTTTTAAACTGAAGAAGAATTCCGGGAACAATGGAAGAGTTCCGAAGCATTTTTAAACTTCAGCAGAATTCCGAGAACAATGGAAGAGTTCCGAAACATTTTTAAACGTCAGCGGAATTCCGAGAGCAATGGAAGAGTTCCAAAGCATTTTTAAACTTCAGCGGAATTCCTAGAAGAATGGAAGAGTTCCAAAGCATTTTTAAACTTTAGCGGCCTTCCGAGAACAATGGAAGAGTTCCGAAGCATTTTTAAACGTCAGCAGAATTCCTTGAACAATTAAAGAGTTCCGAAGCATTTTTAAGCTTCAGTGGAATTCCGGAAACAATGGATGTGTTCCGAAGCATTTTTAAACTTCAGAAGAATTCAGTGAACAATGGAAGAGTTCCAAAGCATTTTTAAACTTCAGCAGAAATCCAAGAACAATGGAAGAGTTCCGAAGCATTTTAAAATGTCAGCAGAATTCCCAGAGCAATGGAAGAGTTCCGAAGCATTTTTAAACATCAGCTTAATTCCGAGAACAATGAAAGAGTTCCGAAGCATTTTTAAACGTCAGCAGAATTACTTGAACAATGAAAGAGTTCCGAAGCATTTTTAAGCTTCAGTGTAATTCCGGGAACAATGGAAGTGTTCCGAAGCATTTTTAATCTTCAGAAAAATTCCGGAAACAATGGAAGAGTTCCGAAGCATTTTTAAACTTCAGCAGAATTCCGAGAACAATGGAAGAGTTCCGAAGCATTTTTAAACGTCAGCAGAATTCCTTGAACAATGAAAGTGTTCCGAAGCATTTTTAAACTTCAGCAGAATTCCTTGAACAAAGAAAGAGTTCCGAAGCATTTTTAAACTTCAGCAGAATTCCTTGAACAATGGAATAGTTCCGAAGCATTTTTAAACTTCATTGGAATTCAGGGAACAATGGAAGAGTTCCGAAGCATTTTTAAACTTCAGAAGAATTCCGGGAACAATGGAAGAGTTCCGAAGCATTTTTAAACTTCAGCAGAAATCCGAGAACAATGGAAGAGTTACGAAGCATTTTAAAATGTCAACAGAATTCCCAGAGCAATGGATGAATTCCGAAGCATTTTTAAACTTCAGCGGAATTCCGAAAACAATGGAAGAGTTGCGAAGCATTTTTTAGCTTTAGCAGAATTCCGAGAACAATGGAAGAGTTCCGAAGTATTTCTAAACATCAGCAGAATTCCGAGAACAATGGAAGAGTTCCGAAACATTTTTAAACGTCAGCGGAATTCCGAGAGCAATGGAAGATTTCCAAAGCATTTTTAAACTTCAGCGGAATTCCTAGAACAATGGAAGAGTTCCGAAGCATTTTAAAATGTCAGCAGAATTCTAAGAGCAATGGAAGAGTTCAGAAGCATTTTTAAACTTCAGCGGAATGCCGAAAACAATGGAAGAGTTCCGAAGCATTTCTAAACTTCAGCAGAATTCTAAGAACAATGGAAGAGTTCTGAAGCATTTTTAAACGTCATCGTATTTCCGAGAACAATGGAAGAGTTCCAAAGCATTTTTAAACGTCAGCGGAATACCGAGAACAATGGAAGAGTTCCGAAGCATTTTTAAACTTCAGCGGATTTCCAAGAACAATGGAAGAGTTCCGAAGCATTTTTAAATGTCAGTGGAATTCCGAGAACAATGAAAGAGTTCCGAAGCATTTTTAAACTTCAGCAGAATTCCGAGAACAATGGAAGAGTTCCAAAGCATTTTTAAACGTCAGCGGAATTCCGAGAACAAAGAAAGAGTTCCGAAGCATTTTTAAACATCAGCAGAATTCCTTGAACAATGAAAGAGTTCCGAAGCATTTTTAAACTTCAGCAGAATTCCTTGAAAAATGAAAGAGTTCTGAAGCATTTTTAAACTTTATCGGCCTTCCGAGAACAATGGAAGAGTTCCGAAGCATTTTTAAACGTCAGCGGAATTCCGAGAGCAATGGAAGAGTTCCAAAGCATTTTTAAACTTCAGCGGAATTCCTAGAACAATGGAAGAGTTCCAAAGCATTTTTAAACTTTAGCGGCCTTCCGAGAACAATGGAAGAGTTCCGAAGCATTTTTAAACGTCAGCAGAATTCATTGAACAATGAAAGAGTTCCGAAGCATTTTTAAACTTCAGAAGAATTCAGTGAACAATGGAAGAGTTCCAAAGCATTTTTAAACTTCAGCAGAAATCCAAGAACAATGGAAGAGTTCCGAAGCATTTTAAAATGTCAGCAGAATTCCCAGAGCAATGGAAGAGTTCCGAAGCATTTTTAAACATCAGCTTAATTCCGAGAACAATGAAAGAGTTCCGAAGCATTTTTAAATGTCAGCAGAATTACTTGAACAATGAAAGAGTTCCGAAGCATTTTTAAGCTTCAGTGTAATTCTGGGAACAATGGAAGTGTTCCGAAGCATTTTTAATCTTCAGAAAAATTCCGGAAACAATGGAAGAGTTCCGAAGCATTTTTAAACTATAGCAGAATTCCGAGAACAATGGAAGAGTTCCGAAGCATTTTTAAACGTCAGCAGAATTCCTTGAACAATGAAAGTGTTCCGAAGCATTTTTAAACTTCAGCAGAATTCCTTGAACAAAGAAAGAGTTCCGAAGCATTTTTAAACTTCAGCAGAATTCCTTGAACAATGGAAGAGTTCCGAAGCATTTTTAAACTTCATTGGAATTCAGGGAACAATGGAAGAGTTCCGAAGCATTTTTAAACTTCAGAAGAATTCCGGGAACAATGGAAGAGTTCCGAAGCATTTTTAAACTTCAGCAGAAATCCGAGAACAATGGGAGAGTTACGAAGCATTTTAAAATGTCAACAGAATTCCCAGAGCAATGGATGAGTTCCGAAGCATTTTTAAACTTCAGCAGAATTCCGAGAACAATGGAAGAGTTCCGAAACATTTTTAAACGTCAGCGGAATTCCGAGAGCAATGGAAGAGTTCCAAAGCATTTTTAAACTTCAGCGGAATTCCTAGAACAATGGAAGAGTTCCAAAGCATTTTTAAACTTTATCTGCCTTCCGAGAACAATGGAAGAGTTCTGAAGCATTTTTAAACGTCAGCGGAATTCCGAGAGCAATGGAAGAGTTCCAAAGCATTTTTAAACTTCAGCGGAATTCCTAGAACAATGGAAGAGTTCCAAAGCATTTTTAAACTTTATCTGCCTTCCGAGAACAATGGAAGAGTTCTGAAGCATTTTTAAACGTCAGCGGTATTCCGAGAGCAATGGAAGAGTTCCAAAGCATTTTTAAACTTCAGCAGAATTCCGAGAACAATGGAAGAGTTCCAAAGCATTTTTAAACGTCAGCGGAATTCCGAGAACAAAGAAAGAGTTCCGAAGCATTTTTAAACATCAGCAGAATTCCTTGAACAATGAAAGAGTTCCGAAGCATTTTTAAACTTCAGCAAAATTCCTTGAAAAATGAAAGAGTTCTGAAGCATTTTTAAACTTCAGTGGAATTCCGGGAACAATGGAGAAGTTACGAAGCATTTTTAAACTTCAGAAGAATTCCGGGAACAATGGAAGAGTTCCAAAGCATTTTTAAACGTCAGCGGAATTCCGAGAACAAAGAAAGAGTTCCGAAGCATTTTTAAACATCAGCAGAATTCCTTGAACAATGAAAGAGTTCCGAAGCATTTTTAAACTTCAGCAAAATTCCTTGAAAAATGAAAGAGTTCTGAAGCATTTTTAAACTTCAGTGGAATTCCGGGAACAATGGAGAAGTTACGAAGCATTTTTAAACTTCAGAAGAATTCCGGGAACAATGGAAGAGTTCCAAAGCATTTTTAAACTTCAGCAGAATTCCTTGAACAATGAAAGAGTTCTGAAGCATTTTTAAACTTCAGAAGAATTCCGAAAACAATGGAAGAGTTGCGAAGCATTTTTTAGCTTCAGCAGAATTCCGAGAACAATGGAAGAGTTCCGAAGTATTTCTAAACACCACCAGAATTCCAAGAACAATGGAAGAGTTCCGAAACATTTTTAAACGTCAGCGGAATTCCGAGAGCAATGGAAGAGTTCCAAAGCATTTTTAAACTTCAGCGGAATTCCTAGAACAATGGAAGAGTTCCAAAGCATTTTTAAACTTTAGCGGCCTTCCGAGAACAATGGAAGAGTTCCGAAGCATTTTTAAACGTCAGCAGAATTCATTGAACGATGAAAGAGTTCCGAAGCATTTTTAAACTTCAGTGGAATTACGGGAACAATGGAGAAGTTCCGTAGCATTTTTAAACTTCAGAAGAATTCCGGGAACAATGGAAGAGTTCCAAAGCATTTTTAAACTTCAGCAGAATTCCGAGAACAATGGAAGAGTTTCGAAACATTTTTAAACGTCAGCGGAATTCCGAGAGCAATGGAAGAGTTCCAAAGCATTTTTAAACTTCAGCGGAATTCCTAGAACAATGGAAGAGTTCCAAAGCATTTTTAAACTTTAGCGGCCTTCCGATAACAATGGAAGAGTTCCGAAGCATTTTTATACGTCAGCAGAATTCCTTGAACAATTAAAGAGTTCCGAAGCATTTTTAAGCTTCAGTGGAATTCCGGAAACAATGGATGTGTTCCGAAGCATTTTTAAACTTCATAAGAATTCAGTGAACAATGGAAGAGTTCCGAAGCATTTTTAGACTTCAGCAGAATTCTGAGAACAATGGAAGAGTTCCGAAGCATTTTTAAACGTCAGAGGATTTCTGAGAACAATGAAAGAGTTCCAAAGCATTTTTAAACGTCAGCAGAATTCCTTGAACAATGAAAGAGTTCCGAACCATTTTTAAACATCAGCAGAATTCCTTGAACAATGAATGAGTTCCGAAGCATTTTTAAACTTCAGCAGAATTCCTTGAACAAAGAAAGAGTTCCGAAGGATTTTTAAACTTCAGCAGAATTCCTTGAACAATGGAAGAGTTACGAAGCATTTTTAAACTTCATTGGAATTCCGGGAACAATGGAAGGGTTCCGAAGCATTTTTAAACTTCAGAAGAATTCCGAAAACAATGGAAGAGTTGCGAAGCATTTTTTAGCTTCAGCAGAATTCCGAGAACAATGGAAGAGTTCCGAAGTATTTCTAAACACCACCAGAATTCCAAGAACAATGGAAGAGTTCCGAAACATTTTTAAACGTCAGCGGAATTCCGAGAGCAATGGAAGAGTTCCAAAGCATTTTTAAACTTCAGCGGAATTCCTAGAACAATGGAAGAGTTCCAAAGCATTTTTAAACTTTAGCGGCCTTCCGAGAACAATGGAAGAGTTCCGAATCATTTTTAAACGTCAGCAGAATTCATTGAACGATGAAAGAGTTCCGAAGCATTTTTAAACTTCAGTGGAATTACGGGAACAATGGAGAAGTTCCGAAGCATTTTTAAACTTCAGAAGAATTCCGGGAACAATGGAAGAGTTCCAAAGCATTTTTAAACTTCAGCAGAAATCCGAGAACAATGGAAGAGTTCCGAAGCATTTTAAAATGTCAGCAGAATTCTAAGAGCAATGGAAGAGTTCAGAAGCATTTTTAAACTTCAGCGGAATGCCGAAAACAATGGAAGAGTTCCGAAGCATTTCTAAACTTCAGCAGAATTCTAAGAACAATGGAAGAGTTCTGAAGTATTTTTAAACGTCATCGTATTTCCGAGAACAATGGAAGAGTTCCAAAGCATTTTTAAACGTCAGCGGAATACCGAGAACAATGGAAGAGTTCCGAAGCATTTTTAAACTTCAACAGATTTCCAAGAACAATGGAAGAGTTCTGAAGCATTTTTAAACGTCATCGTATTTCCGAGAACAATGGAAGAGTTCCAAAGCATTTTTAAACGTCAGCGGAATACCGAGAACAATGGAAGAGTTCCGAAGCATTTTTAAACTTCAGCAGATTTCCAAGAACAATGGAAGAGTTCCGAAGCATTTTTAAATGTCAGTGGAATTCCGAGAACAATGAAAGAGTTCCGAAGCATTTTTAAACGTCAGCAGAATTCATTGAACAATGAAAGAGTTCCGAAGCATTTTTAAACTTCAGAAGAATTCAGTGAACAATGGAAGAGTTCCAAAGCATTTTTAAACTTCAGCAGAAATCCAAGAACAATGGAAGAGTTCCGAAGCATTTTAAAATGTCAGCAGAATTCCCAGAGCAATGGAAGAGTTCCGAAGCATTTTTAAACATCAGCTTAATTCCGAGAACAATGAAAGAGTTCCGAAGCATTTTTAAATGTCAGCAGAATTACTTGAACAATGAAAGAGTTCCGAAGCATTTTTAAGCTTCAGTGTAATTCTGGGAACAATGGAAGTGTTCCGAAGCATTTTTAATCTTCAGAAAAATTCCGGAAACAATGGAAGAGTTCCGAAGCATTTTTAAACTATAGCAGAATTCCGAGAACAATGGAAGAGTTCCGAAGCATTTTTAAACGTCAGCAGAATTCCTTGAACAATGAAAGTGTTCCGAAGCATTTTTAAACTTCAGCAAAATTCCTTGAACAAAGAAAGAGTTCCGAAGCATTTTTAAACTTCAGCAGAATTCCTTGAACAATGGAAGAGTTCCGAAGCATTTTTAAACTTCATTGGAATTCAGGGAACAATGGAAGAGTTCCGAAGCATTTTTAAACTTCAGAAGAATTCCGGGAACAATGGAAGAGTTCCGAAGCATTTTTAAACTTCAGCAGAAATCCGAGAACAATGGAAGAGTTACGAAGCATTTTTAAACTTTATCTGCCTTCTGAGAACAATGGAAGAGTTCTGAAGCATTTTTAAACGTCAGCGGTATTCCGAGAGCAATGGAAGAGTTCCAAAGCATTTTTAAACGTCAGCGGAATTCCGAGAACAAAGAAAGAGTTCTGAAGCATTTTTAAACATCAGCAGAATTCCTTGAACAATGAAAGAGTTCCGAAGCATTTTTAAACTTCAGCAAAATTCCTTGAAAAATGAAAGAGTTCTGAAGCATTTTTAAACTTCAGTGGAATTCCGGGAACAATGGAGAAGTTACGAAGCATTTTTAAACTTCAGAAGAATTCCGGGAACAATGGAAGAGTTCCAAAGCATTTTTAAACTTCAGCAGAATTCCTTGAACAATGAAAGAGTTCTGAAGCATTTTTAAACTTCAGAAGAATTCCGAAAACAATGGAAGAGTTGCGAAGCATTTTTTAGCTTCAGCAGAATTCCGAGAACAATGGAAGAGTTCCGAAGTATTTCTAAACACCACCAGAATTCCAAGAACAATGGAAGAGTTCCGAAACATTTTTAAACGTCAGCGGAATTCCGAGAGCAATGGAAGAGTTCCAAAGCATTTTTAAACTTCAGCGGAATTCCTAGAACAATGGAAGAGTTCCAAAGCATTTTTAAACTTTAGCGGCCTTCCGAGAACAATGGAAGAGTTCCGAAGCATTTTTAAACGTCAGCAGAATTCATTGAACGATGAACGAGTTCCGAAGCATTTTTAAACTTCAGTGGAATTACGGGAACAATGGAGAAGTTCCGAAGCATTTTTAAACTTCAGAAGAATTCCGGGAACAATGGAAGAGTTCCAAAGCATTTTTAAACTTCAGCAGAATTCCGAGAACAATGGAAGAGTTTCGAAACATTTTTAAACGTCAGCGGAATTCCGAGAGCAATGGAAGAGTTCCAAAGCATTTTTAAACTTCAGCGGAATTCCTAGAACAATGGAAGAGTTCCAAAGCATTTTTAAACTTTAGCGGCCTTCCGATAACAATGGAAGAGTTCCGAAGCATTTTTATACGTCAGCAGCATTCCTTGAACAATTAAAGAGTTCCGAAGCATTTTTAAGCTTCAGTGGAATTCCGGAAACAATGGATGTGTTCCGAAGCATTTTTAAACTTCATAAGAATTCAGTGAACAATGGAAGAGTTCCGAAGCATTTTTAGACTTCAGCAGAATTCTGAGAACAATGGAAGAGTTCCGAAGCATTTTTAAACGTCAGAGGATTTCTGAGAACAATGAAAGAGTTCCAAAGCATTTTTAAACGTCAGCAGAATTCCTTGAACAATGAAAGAGTTCCGAACCATTTTTAAACATCAGCAGAATTCCTTGAACAATGAATGAGTTCCGAAGCATTTTTAAACTTCAGCAGAATTCCTTGAACAAAGAAAGAGTTCCGAAGGATTTTTAAACTTCAGCAGAATTCCTTGAACAATGGAAGAGTTACGAAGCATTTTTAAACTTCATTGGAATTCCGGGAACAATGGAAGAGTTCCGAAGCATTTTTAAACTTCAGAAGAATTCCGAAAACAATGGAAGAGTTGCGAAGCATTTTTTAGCTTCAGCAGAATTCCGAGAACAATGGAAGAGTTCCGAAGTATTTCTAAACACCACCAGAATTCCAAGAACAATGGAAGAGTTCCGAAACATTTTTAAACGTCAGCGGAATTCCGAGAGCAATGGAAGAGTTCCAAAGCATTTTTAAACTTCAGCGGAATTCCTAGAACAATGGAAGAGTTCCAAAGCATTTTTAAACTTTAGCGGCCTTCCGAGAACAATGGAAGAGTTCCGAATCATTTTTAAACGTCAGCAGAATTCATTGAACGATGAAAGAGTTCCGAAGCATTTTTAAACTTCAGTGGAATTACGGGAACAATGGAGAAGTTCCGAAGCATTTTTAAACTTCAGAAGAATTCCGGGAACAATGGAAGAGTTCCAAAGCATTTTTAAACTTCAGCAGAAATCCGAGAACAATGGAAGAGTTCCGAAGCATTTTAAAATGTCAGCAGAATTCTAAGAGCAATGGAAGAGTTCAGAAGCATTTTTAAACTTCAGCGGAATGCCGAAAACAATGGAAGAGTTCCGAAGCATTTCTAAACTTCAGCAGAATTCTAAGAACAATGGAAGAGTTCTGAAGCATTTTTAAACGTCATCGTATTTCCGAGAACAATGGAAGAGTTCCAAAGCATTTTTAAACGTCAGCGGAATACCGAGAACAATGGAAGAGTTCCGAAGCATTTTTAAACTTCAGCAGATTTCCAAGAACAATGGAAGAGTTCTGAAGCATTTTTAAACGTCATCGTATTTCCGAGAACAATGGAAGAGTTCCAAAGCATTTTTAAACGTCAGCGGAATACCGAGAACAATGGAAGAGTTCCGAAGCATTTTTAAACTTCAGCAGATTTCCAAGAACAATGGAAGAGTTCCGAAGCATTTTTAAATGTCAGTGGAATTCCGAGAACAATGAAAGAGTTCCGAAGCATTTTTAAACTTCAGCAGAATTCCGAGAACAATGGAAGAGTTCCAAAGCATTTTTAAACGTCAGCGGAATTCCGAGAACAAAGAAAGAGTTCCGAAGCATTTTTAAACATCAGCAGAATTCCTTGAACAATGAAAGAGTTCCGAAGCATTTTTAAACTTCAGCAGAATTCCTTGAACAATGAAAGAGTTCTGAAGCATTTTTAAACTTCAGTGGAATTCCGGGAACAATGGAAGAGTTCCGAAGCATTTTTAAACTGAAGAAGAATTCCGGGAACAATGGAAGAGTTCCGAAGCATTTTTAAACTTCAGCAGAATTCCGAGAACAATGGAAGAGTTCCGAAACATTTTTAAACGTCAGCGGAATTCCGAGAGCAATGGAAGAGTTCCAAAGCATTTTTAAACTTCAGCGGAATTCCTAGAACAATGGAAGAGTTCCAAAGCATTTTTAAACTTTAGCGGCCTTCCGAGAACAATGGAAGAGTTCCGAAGCATTTTTAAACGTCAGCAGAATTCCTTGAACAATTAAAGAGTTCCGAAGCATTTTTAAGCTTCAGTGGAATTCCGGAAACAATGGATGTGTTCCGAAGCATTTTTAAACTTCAGAAGAATTCAGTGAACAATGGAAGAGTTCCAAAGCATTTTTAAACTTCAGCAGAAATCCAAGAACAATGGAAGAGTTCCGAAGCATTTTTAAACGTCAGCAGAATTCCTTGAACAATTAAAGAGTTCCGAAGCATTTTTAAACTTCATTGGAATTCAGGGAACAATGGAAGAGTTCCGAAGCATTTTTAAACTTCAGAAGAATTCCGGGAACAATGGAAGCGTTCCGAAGCATTTTTAAACTTCAGCAGAAATCCGAGAACAATGGAAGAGTTACGAAGCATTTTAAAATGTCAACAGAATTCCCAGAGCAATGGATGAATTCCGAAGCATTTTTAAACTTCAGCGGAATTCCGAAAACAATGGAAGAGTTGCGAAGCATTTTTTAGCTTTAGCAGAATTCCGAGAACAATGGAAGAGTTCCGAAGTATTTCTAAACATCAGCAGAATTCCGAGAACAATGGAAGAGTTCCGAAACATTTTTAAACGTCAGCGGAATTCCGAGAGCAATGGAAGATTTCCAAAGCATTTTTAAACTTCAGCGGAATTCCTAGAACAATGGAAGAGTTCCGAAGCATTTTAAAATGTCAGCAGAATTCTAAGAGCAATGGAAGAGTTCAGAAGCATTTTTAAACTTCAGCGGAATGCCGAAAACAATGGAAGAGTTCCGAAGCATTTCTAAACTTCAGCAGAATTCTAAGAACAATGGAAGAGTTCTGAAGCATTTTTAAACGTCATCGTATTTCCGAGAACAATGGAAGAGTTCCAAAGCATTTTTAAACGTCAGCGGAATACCGAGAACAATGGAAGAGTTCCGAAGCATTTTTAAACTTCAGCGGATTTCCAAGAACAATGGAAGAGTTCCGAAGCATTTTTAAATGTCAGTGGAATTCCGAGAACAATGAAAGAGTTCCGAAGCATTTTTAAACTTCAGCAGAATTCCGAGAACAATGGAAGAGTTCCAAAGCATTTTTAAACGTCAGCGGAATTCCGAGAACAAAGAAAGAGTTCCGAAGCATTTTTAAACATCAGCAGAATTCCTTGAACAATGAAAGAGTTCCGAAGCATTTTTAAACTTCAGCAGAATTCCTTGAAAAATGAAAGAGTTCTGAAGCATTTTTAAACTTCAGTGGAATTCCGGGAACAAAGGAAGAGTTCCGAAGCATTTTTAAACTTCAGAAGAATTCCGGGAACAATGGAAGAGTTCCGAAGCATTTTTAAACTTCAGCATAAATCCGAGAACAATGGAAGAGTTACAAAGCATTTTAAAATGTCAACAGAATTCCCAGAGCAATGGATGAGTTCCGAAACATTTTTAAACGTCAGCGGAATTCCGAGAGCAATGGAAGAGTTCCAAAGCATTTTTAAACTTCAGCGGAATTCTTAGAACAATGGAAGAGTTCCAAAGCATTTTTAAACTTTAGCGGCCTTCCGAGAACAATGGAAGAGTTCCGAAGCATATTTAAACGTCAGCAGAATTCCTTGAACAATTATAGAGTTCCGAAGCATTTTTAAGCTTCAGTGGAATTCCGGAAACAATGGAAGTGTTCCGAAGCATTTTTAAACTTCAGAAGAATTCAGTGAACAATGGAAG
This sequence comes from Phyllobates terribilis, assembly GCF_046119375.1. Classification (NCBI taxonomy): domain Eukaryota; kingdom Metazoa; phylum Chordata; class Amphibia; order Anura; family Dendrobatidae; genus Phyllobates; species Phyllobates terribilis. The sequence continues at coordinate 554,943,868 of NW_027362762.1, forward strand.
AGTTCCAAAGCATTTTTAAACTTCAGCAGAAATCCAAGAACAATGGAAGAGTTCCGAAGCATTTTAAAATGTCAGCAGAATTCCCAGAGCAATGGAAGAGTTCCGAAGCATTTTTAAACATCAGCTTAATTCCGAGAACAATGAAAGAGTTCCGAAGCATTTTTAAACGTCAGAGGATTTCTGAGAACAATGAAAGAGTTCCGAAGCATTTTTAAACGTCAGCAGAATTCCTTGAACAATGAAAGAGTTCCGAACCATTTTTAAACATCAGCAGAATTCCTTGAACAATGAATGAGTTCCGAAGCATTTTTAAACTTCAGCAGAATTCCTTGAACAAAGAAAGAGTTCCGAAGGATTTTTAAACTTCAGCAGAATTCCTTGAACAATGGAAGAGTTCCGAAGCATTTTTAAACTTCATTGGAATTCCGGGAACAATGGAAGAGTTCCGAAGCATTTTTAAACTTCAGAAGAATTCCGAAAACAATGGAAGAGTTGCGAAGCATTTTTTAGCTTCAGCAGAATTCCGAGAACAATGGAAGAGTTCCGAAGTATTTCTAAACACCACCAGAATTCCAAGAACAATGGAAGGGTTCCGAAACATTTTTAAACGTCAGCGGAATTCCGAGAGCAATGGAAGAGTTCCAAAGCATTTTTAAACTTCAGCGGAATTCCTAGAACAATGGAAGAGTTCCAAAGCATTTTTAAACTTTAGCGGCCTTCCGAGAACAATGGAAGAGTTCCGAAGCATTTTTAAACGTCAGCAGAATTCATTGAACGATGAAAGAGTTCCGAAGCATTTTTAAACTTCAGTGGAATTACGGTAACAATGGAGAAGTTCCGAAGCATTTTTAAACGTCAGCGGAATTCCGAGAGCAATGGAAGAGTTCCAAAGCATTTTTAAACTTCAGCGGAATTCCTAGAACAATGGAAGAGTTCCAAAGCATTTTTAAACTTTAGCGGCCTTCCGAGAACAAAGGAAGAGTTCCGAAGCATTTTTATACGTCAGCAGAATTCCTTGAACAATTAAAGAGTTCCGAAGCATTTTTAAGCTTCAGTGGAATTCCGGAAACAATGGATGTGTTCCGAAGCATTTTTAAACTTCAGAAGAATTCAGTGAACAATGGAAAAGTTCCGAAGCATTTTTAGACTTCAGCAGAATTCTGAGAACAATGGAAGATTTCCGAAGCATTTTTAAACGTCAGAGGATTTCTGAGAACAATGAAAGAGTTCCGAAGCATTTTTAAACGTCAGCAGAATTCCTTGAACAATGAAAGAGTTCCGAACCATTTTTAAACATCAGCAGAATTCCTTGAACAATGAATGAGTTCCGAAGCATTTTTAAACTTCAGCAGAATTCCTTGAACAAAGAAAGAGTTCCGAAGGATTTTTAAACTTCAGCAGAATTCCTTGAACAATGGAAGAGTTCCGAAGCATTTTTAAACTTCATTGGAATTCCGGGAACAATGGAAGAGTTCCGAAGCATTTTTAAACTTCAGAAGAATTCCGAAAACAATGGAAGAGTTGCGAAGCATTTTTTAGCTTCAGCAGAATTCCGAGAACAATGGAAGAGTTCCGAAGTATTTCTAAACACCACCAGAATTCCAAGAACAATGGAAGAGTTCCGAAACATTTTTAAACGTCAGCGGAATTCCGAGAGCAATGGAAGAGTTCCAAAGCATTTTTAAACTTCAGCGGAATTCCTAGAACAATGGAAGAGTTCCAAAGCATTTTTAAACTTTAGCGGCCTTCCAAGAACAATGGAAGAGTTCCGAAGCATTTTTAAACGTCAGCAGAATTCATTGAACGATGAAAGAGTTCCGAAGCATTTTTAAACTTCAGTGGAATTACGGGAACAATGGAGAAGTTCCGAAGCATTTTTAAACTTCAGAAGAATTCCGGGAACAATGGAAGAGTTCCAAAGCATTTTTAAACTTCAGCAGAATTCCGAGAACAATGGAAGAGTTCCGAAACATTTTTAAACGTCAGCGGAATTCCGAGAGCAATGGAAGAGTTCCAAAGCATTTTTAAACTTCAGCGGAATTCCTAGAACAATGGAAGAGTTCCAAAGCATTTTTAAACTTTAGCGGCCTTCCGAGAACAATGGAAGAGTTCCGAAGCATTTTTATACGTCAGCAGAATTCCTTGAACAATTAAAGAGTTCCGAAGCATTTTTAAGCTTCAGTGGAATTCCGGAAACAATGGATGTGTTCCGAAGCATTTTTAAACTTCAGAAGAATTCAGTGAACAATGGAAGAGTTCCGAAGCATTTTTAGACTTCAGCAGAATTCTGAGAACAATGGAAGAGTTCCGAAGCATTTTTAAACGTCAGAGGATTTCTGAGAACAATGAAAGAGTTCCGAAGCATTTTTAAACGTCAGCAGAATTCCTTGAACAATGAAAGAGTTCCGAACCATTTTTAAACATCAGCAGAATTCCTTGAACAATGAATGAGTTCCGAAGCATTTTTAAACTTCAGCAGAATTCCTTGAACAAAGAAAGAGTTCCGAAGGATTTTTAAACTTCAGCAGAATTCCTTGAACAATGGAAGAGTTACGAAGCATTTTTAAACTTCATTGGAATTCCGGGAACAATGGAAGAGTTCCGAAGCATTTTTAAACTTCAGAAGAATTCCGAAAACAATGGAAGAGTTGCGAAGCATTTTTTAGCTTCAGCAGAATTCCGAGAATAATGGAAGAGTTCCGAAGTATTTCTAAACACCACCAGAATTCCAAGAACAATGGAAGAGTTCCGAAACATTTTTAAACGTCAGCGGAATTCCGAGAGCAATGGAAGAGTTCCAAAGCATTTTTAAACTTCAGCGGAATTCCTAGAACAATGGAAGAGTTCCAAAGCATTTTTAAACTTTAGCGGCCTTCCGAGAACAATGGAAGAGTTCCGAAGCATTTTTAAACGTCAGCAGAATTCATTGAACGATGAAAGAGTTCCGAAGCATTTTTAAACTTCAGTGGAATTACGGGAACAATGGAGAAGTTCCGAAGCATTTATAAACTTCAGAAGAATTCCGGGAACAATGGAAGAGTTCAGAAGCATTTTTAAACTTCAGCGGAATGCCGAAAACAATGGAAGAGTTCCGAAGCATTTCTAAACTTCAGCAGAATTCTAAGAACAATGGAAGAGTTCTGAAGCATTTTTAAACGTCATCGTATTTCCGAGAACAATGGAAGAGTTCCGAAGCATTTTTAAATGTCAGTGGAATTCCGAGAACAATGAAAGAGTTCCGAAGCATTTTTAAACTTCAGCAGAATACCGAGAACAATGGAAGAGTTCCAAAGCATTTTTAAACGTCAGCAGAATACCGAGAACAATGGAAGAGTTCCGAAGCATTTTTAAACTTCAGCGGATTTCCACGAACAATGGAAGAGTTCCGAAGCATTTTTAAATGTCAGTGGAATTCCGAGAACAATGAAAGAGTTCCGAAACATTTTTAAACTTCAGCAGAATTCCGAGAACAATGGAAGAGTTCCAAAGCATTTTTAAACGTCAGCGGAATTCCGAGAACAAAGAAAGAGTTCCGAAGCATTTTTAAACATCAGCAGAATTCCTTGAACAATGAAAGAGTTCCGAAGCATTTTTAAACTTCAGCAGAATTCCTTGAACAATGAAAGAGTTCTGAAGCATTTTTAAACTTCAGTGGAATTCCGGGAACAATGGAAGAGTTCCGAAGCATTTTTAAACTGAAGAAGAATTCCGGGAACAATGGAAGAGTTCCAAAGCAATTTTAAACGTCAGCGGAATACCGAGAACAATGGAAGAGTTCCGAAGCATTTTTAAACTTCAGCGGATTTCCAAGAACAATGGAAGAGTTCCGAAGCATATTTAAATGTCAGTGGAATTCCGAGAACAATGAAAGAGTTCCGAAGCATTTTTAAACTTCAGCAGAATTCCGAGAACAATGGAAGAGTTCCAAAGCATTTTTAAACGTCAGCGGAATTCCGAGAACAAAGAAAGAGTTCCGAAGCATTTTTAAACATCAGCAGAATTCCTTGAACAATGAAAGAGTTCCGAAGCATTTTTAAACTTCAGCAGAATTCCTTGAACAATGAAAGAGTTCTGAAGCATTTTTAAACTTCAGTGGAATTCCGGGAACAATGGAAGAGTTCCGAAGCATTTTTAAACTGAAGAAGAATTCCGGGAACAATGGAAGAGTTCCGAAGCATTTTTAAACTTCAGCAGAATTCCGAGAACAATGGAAGAGTTCCGAAACATTTTTAAACGTCAGCGGAATTCCGAGAGCAATGGAAGAGTTCCAAAGCTTTTTTAAACTTCAGCGGAATTCCTAGAACAGTGGAAGAGTTCCAAAGCATTTTTAAACTTTAGCGGCCTTCCGAGAACAATGGAAGAGTTCCGAAGCATTTTTAAACTTCAGAAGAATTCAGTGAACAATGGAAGAGTTCCAAAGCATTTTTAAACTTCAGCAGAAATCCAAGAACAATGGAAGAGTTCCGAAGCATTATAAAATGTCAGCAGAATTCCCAGAGCAATGAAGAGTTCCGAAGCATTTTTAAACATCAGCTTAATTCCGAGAACAATGAAAGAGTTCCGAAGCATTTTTAAACGTCAGCAGAATTACTTGAACAATGAAAGAGTTCCGAAGCATTTTTAAGCTTCAGTGTAATTCCGGGAACAATGGAAGTGTTCCGAAGCATTTTTAATCTTCAGAAAAATTCCGGAAACAATGGAAGAGTTCCGAAGCATTTTTAAACTTCAGCAGAAATCCGAGAACAATGGAAGAGTTACGAAGCATTTTAAAATGTCAACAGAATTCCCAGAGCAATGGATGAGTTCCGAAGCATTTTTAAACTTCAGCGGAATTCCGAAAACAATGGAAGAGTTGCGAAGCATTTTTTAGCTTCAGCAGAATTCCGAGAACAATGGAAGAGTTCCGAAGTATTTCTAAACATCAGCAGAATTCCGAGAACAATGGAAGAGTTCCGAAACATTTTTAAACGTCAGCGGAATTCCGAGAGCAATGGAAGATTTCCAAAGCATTTTTAAACTTCAGCGGAATTCCTAGAACAATGGAAGAGTTCCAAAGCATTTTTAAACTTTAGCGGCCTTCCGAGAACAATGGAAGAGTTCCGAAGCATTTTTAAACGTCAGCAGAATTCATTGAACAATGAAAGAGTTCCGAAGCATTTTTAAACTTCAGAAGAATTCAGTGAACAATGGAAGAGTTCCAAAGCATTTTTAAACTTCAGCAGAAATCCAAGAACAATGGAAGAGTTCCGAAGCATTTTAAAATGTCAGCAGAATTCCCAGAGCAATGGAAGAGTTCCGAAGCATTTTTAAACATCAGCTTAATTCCGAGAACAATGAAAGAGTTCCGAAGCATTTTTAAATGTCAGCAGAATTACTTGAACAATGAAAGAGTTCCGAAGCATTTTTAAGCTTCAGTGTAATTCCGGGAACAATGGAAGTGTTCCGAAGCATTTTTAATCTTCAGAAAAATTCCGGAAACAATGGAAGAGTTCCGAAGCATTTTTAAACTATAGCAGAATTCCGAGAACAATGGAAGAGTTCCGAAGCATTTTTAAACGTCAGCAGAATTCCTTGAACAATGAAAGTGTTCCGAAGCATTTTTAAACTTCAGCAGAATTCCTTGAACAAAGAAAGAGTTCCGAAGCATTTTTAAACTTCAGCAGAATTCCTTGAACAATGGAAGAGTTTCGAAGCATTTTTAAACTTCATTGGAATTCAGGGAACAATGGAAGAGTTCCGAAGCATTTTTAAACTTCAGAAGAATTCCGGGAACAATGGAAGAGATCCGAAGCATTTTTAAACTTCAGCAGAAATCCGAGAACAATGGAAGAGTTACGAAGCATTTTAAAATGTCAACAGAATTCCCAGAGCAATGGATGAGTTCCGAAGCATTTTTAAACTTCAGCGGAATTCCGAAAACAATGGAAGAGTTGCGAAGCATTTTTTAGCTTCAGCAGAATTCCGAGAACAATGGAAGAGTTCCGAAACATTTTTAAACGTCAGCGGAATTCCGAGAACAATGGAAGAGTTCCGAAACATTTTTAAACGTCAGCGGAATTCCGAGAGCAATGGAAGAGTTCCAAAGCATTTTTAAACTTCAGCGGAATTCCTAGAACAATGGAAGAGTTCCAAAGCATTTTTAAACTTTATCTGCCTTCCGAGAACAATGGAAGAGTTCTGAAGCATTTTTAAACGTCAGCGGAATTCCGAGAGCAATGGAAGAGTTCCAAAGCATTTTTAAACTTCAGCGGAATTCCGAGAACAAAGAAAGAGTTCTGAAGCATTTTTAAACGTCAGCGGAATTCCGAGAGCAATGGAAGAGTTCCAAAGCATTTTTAAACTTCAGCGGAATTCCTAGAACAATGGAAGAGTTCCAAAGCATTTTTAAACTTCAGCAGAATTCCTAGAACAATGGAAGAGTTCCAAAGCATTTTTAAACTTTATCTGCCTTCTGAGAACAATGGAAGAGTTCTGAAGCATTTTTAAACGTCAGCGGTATTCCGAGAGCAATGGAAGAGTTCCAAAGCATTTTTAAACTTCAGCAGAATTCAGAGAACAATGGAAGAGTTCCAAAGCATTTTTAAACGTCAGCGGAATTCCGAGAACAAAGAAAGAGTTCCGAAGCATTTTTAAACATCAGCAGAATTCCTTGAAAAATGAAAGAGTTCTGAAGCATTTTTAAACTTCAGTCCAATTCCGGGAACAATGGAGAAGTTACGAAGCATTTTTAAACTTCAGAAGAATTCCGGGAACAATGGAAGAGTTCCGAAGCATTTTTAAACTTCAGCAGAATTCCGAGAACAATGGAAGAGTTCCGAAACATTTTTAAACGTCAGCGGAATTCCGAGAGCAATGGTAGAGTTCCAAAGCATTTTTAAACTTCAGCGGAATTCCTAGAACAATGGAAGAGTTCCAAAGCATTTTTAAACTTTAGCGGCCTTCCGAGAACAATGGAAGAGTTCCGAAGCATTTTTAAACGTCAGCAGAATTCCTTGAACAATTAAAGAGTTCCGAAGCATTTTTAAGCTTCAGTGGAATTCCGGAAACAATGGATGTGTTCCGAAGCATTTTTAAACTTCAGAAGAATTCAGTGAACAATGGAAGAGTTCCGAAGCATTTTTAGACTTCAGCAGAATTCTGAGAACAATGGAAGAGTTCCGAAGCATTTTTAAACGTCAGAGGATTTCTGAGAACAATGAAAGAGTTCCGAAGCATTTTTAAACGTCAGCAGAATTCCTTGAACAATGAAAGAGTTCCGAACCATTTTTAAACATCAGCAGAATTCCTTGAACAATGAATGAGTTCCGAAGCATTTTTAAACTTCAGCAGAATTCCTTGAACAAAGAAAGAGTTCCGAAGGATTTTTAAACTTCAGCAGAATTCCTTGAACAATGGAAGAGTTACGAAGCATTTTTAAACTTCATTGGAATTCCGGGAACAATGGAAGAGTTCCGAAGCATTTTTAAACTTCAGAAGAATTCCGAAAACAATGGAAGAGTTGCGGAGCATTTTTTAGCTTCAGCAGAATTCCGAGAATAATGGAAGAGTTCCGAAGTATTTCTAAACACCACCAGAATTCCAAGAACAATGGAAGAGTTCCGAAACATTTTTAAACGTCAGCGGAATTCCGAGAGCAATGGAAGAGTTCCAAAGCATTTTTAAACTTCAGCGGAATTCCTAGAACAATGGAAGAGTTCCAAAGCATTTTTAAACTTTAGCGGCCTTCCGAGAACAATGGAAGAGTTCCGAAGCATTTTTAAACGTCAGCAGAATTCATTGAACGATGAAAGAGTTCCGAAGCATTTTTAAACTTCAGTGGAATTACGGGAACAATGGAGAAGTTCCGAAGCATTTATAAACTTCAGAAGAATTCCGGGAACAATGGAAGAGTTCCAAAGCATTTTTAAACTTCAGCAGAAATCCGAGAACAATGGAAGAGTTCCGAAGCATTTTAAAATGTCAGCAGAATTCTAAGAGCAATGGAAGAGTTCAGAAGCATTTTTAAACTTCAGCGGAATGCCGAAAACAATGGAAGAGTTCCGAAGCATTTCTAAACTTCAGCAGAATTCTAAGAACAATGGAAGAGTTCTGAAGCATTTTTAAACGTCATCGTATTTCCGAGAACAATGGAAGAGTTCCGAAGCATTTTTAAATGTCAGTGGAATTCCGAGAACAATGAAAGAGTTCCGAAGCATTTTTAAACTTCAGCAGAATACCGAGAACAATGGAAGAGTTCCAAAGCATTTTTAAACGTCAGCAGAATACCGAGAACAATGGAAGAGTTCCGAAGCATTTTTAAACTTCAGCGGATTTCCACGAACAATGGAAGAGTTCCGAAGCATTTTTAAATGTCAGTGGAATTCCGAGAACAATGAAAGAGTTCCGAAACATTTTTAAACTTCAGCAGAATTCCGAGAACAATGGAAGAGTTCCAAAGCATTTTTAAACGTCAGCGGAATTCCGAGAACAAAGAAAGAGTTCCGAAGCATTTTTAAACATCAGCAGAATTCCTTGAACAATGAAAGAGTTCCGAAGCATTTTTAAACTTCAGCAGAATTCCTTGAACAATGAAAGAGTTCTGAAGCATTTTTAAACTTCAGTGGAATTCCGGGAACAATGGAAGAGTTCTGAAGCATTTTTAAACTGAAGAAGAATTCCGGGAACAATGGAAGAGTTCCAAAGCAATTTTAAACGTCAGCGGAATACCGAGAACAATGGAAGAGTTCCGAAGCATTTTTAAACTTCAGCAGATTTCCAAGAACAATGGAAGAGTTCCGAAGCATATTTAAATGTCAGTGGAATTCCGAGAACAATGAAAGAGTTCCGAAGCATTTTTAAACTTCAGCAGAATTCCGAGAACAATGGAAGAGTTCCAAAGCATTTTTCAACGTCAGCGGAATTCCGAGAACAAAGAAAGCGTTCCGAAGCATTTTTAAACATCAGCAGAATTCCTTGAACAATGAAAGAGTTCCGAAGCATTTTTAAACTTCAGCAGAATTCCTTGAACAATGAAAGAGTTCTGAAGCATTTTTAAACTTCAGTGGAATTCCGGGAACAATGGAAGAGTTCCGAAGCATTTTTAAACTGAAGAAGAATTCCGGGAACAATGGAAGAGTTCCGAAGCATTTTTAAACTTCAGCAGAATTCCGAGAACAATGGAAGAGTTCCGAAACATTTTTAAACGTCAGCGGAATTCCGAGAGCAATGGAAGAGTTCCAAAGCTTTTTTAAACTTCAGCGGAATTCCTAGAACAGTGGAAGAGTTCCAAAGCATTTTTAAACTTTAGCGGCCTTCCGAGAACAATGGAAGAGTTCCGAAGCATTTTTAAATGTCAGCAGAATTCCTTGAACAATTAAAGAGTTCCGAAGCATTTTTAAGCTTCAGTGGAATTCCGGAAACAATGGATGTGTTCCGAAGCATTTTTAAACTTCAGAAGAATTCAGTGAACAATGGAAGAGTTCCAAAGCATTTTTAAACTTCAGCAGAAATCCAAGAACAATGGAAGAGTTCCGAAGCATTTTAAAATGTCAGCAGAATTCCCAGAGCAATGAAGAGTTCCGAAGCATTTTTAAACATCAGCTTAATTCCGAGAACAATGAAAGAGTTCCGAAGCATTTTTAAACGTCAGCAGAATTACTTGAACAATGAAAGAGTTCCGAAGCATTTTTAAGCTTCAGTGTAATTCCGGGAACAATGGAAGTGTTCCGAAGCATTTTTAATCTTCAGAAAAATTCCGGAAACAATGGAAGAGTTCCGAAGCATTTTTAAACTTCAGCAGAAATCCGAGAACAATGGAAGAGTTACGAAGCATTTTAAAATGTCAACAGAATTCCCAGAGCAATGGATGAGTTCCGAAGCATTTTTAAACTTCAGCGGAATTCCGAGAACAATGGAAGAGTTCCGAAGTATTTCTAAACATCAGCAGAATTCCGAGAACAATGGAAGAGTTCCGAAACATTTTTAAACGTCAGCGGAATTCCGAGAGCAATGGAAGATTTCCAAAGCATTTTTAAACTTCAGCGGAATTCCTAGAACAATGGAAGAGTTCCAAAGCATTTTTAAACTTTAGCAGCCTTCCGAGAACAATGGAAGAGTTCCGAAGCATTTTTAAACGTCAGCAGAATTCATTGAACAATGAAAGAGTTCCGAAGCATTTTTAAACTTCAGAAGAATTCAGTGAACAATGGAAGAGTTCCAAAGCATTTTTAAACTTCAGCAGAAATCCAAGAACAATGGAAGAGTTCCGAAGCATTTTAAAATGTCAGCAGAATTCCCAGAGCAATGGAAGAGTTCCGAAGCATTTTTAAACATCAGCTTAATTCCGAGAACAATGAAAGAGTTCCGAAGCATTTTTAAATGTCAGCAGAATTACTTGAACAATGAAAGAGTTCCGAAGCATTTTTAAGCTTCAGTGTAATTCCGGGAACAATGGAAGTGTTCCGAAGCATTTTTAATCTTCAGAAAAATTCCGGAAACAATGGAAGAGTTCCGAAGCATTTTTAAACTATAGCAGAATTCCGAGAACAATGGAAGAGTTACGAAGCATTTTAAAATGTCAACAGAATTCCCAGAGCAATGGATGAGTTCCGAAGCATTTTTAAACTTCAGCGGAATTCCGAAAACAATGGAAGAGTTGCGAAGCATTTTTTAGCTTCAGCAGAATTCCGAGAACAATGGAAGAGTTCCGAAACATTTTTAAACGTCAGCGGAATTCCGAGAACAATGGAAGAGTTCCGAAACATTTTTAAACGTCAGCGGAATTCCGAGAGCAATGGAAGAGTTCCAAAGCATTTTTAAACTTCAGCGGAATTCCTAGAACAATGGAAGAGTTCCAAAGCATTTTTAAACTTTATCTGCCTTCCGAGAACAATGGAAGAGTTCTGAAGCATTTTTAAACGTCAGCGGAATTCCGAGAGCAATGGAAGAGTTCCAAAGCATTTTTAAACTTCAGCGGAATTCCGAGAACAAAGAAAGAGTTCTGAAGCATTTTTAAACGTCAGCGGAATTCCGAGAGCAATGGAAGAGTTCCAAAGCATTTTTAAACTTCAGCGGAATTCCTAGAACAATGGAAGAGTTCCAAAGCATTTTTAAACTTCAGCAGAATTCCTAGAACAATGGAAGAGTTCCAAAGCATTTTTAAACTTTATCTGCCTTCTGAGAACAATGGAAGAGTTCTGAAGCATTTTTAAACGTCAGCGGTATTCCGAGAACAATGGAAGAGTTCCAAAGCATTTTTAAACTTCAGCAGAATTCAGAGAACAATGGAAGAGTTCCAAAGCATTTTTAAACGTCAGCGGAATTCCGAGAACAAAGAAAGAGTTCCGAAGCATTTTTAAACATCAGCAGAATTCCTTGAAAAATGAAAGAGTTCTGAAGCATTTTTAAACTTCAGTCCAATTCCGGGAACAATGGAGAAGTTACGAAGCATTTTTAAACTTCAGAAGAATTCCGGGAACAATGGAAGAGTTCCGAAGCATTTTTAAACTTCAGCAGAATTCCGAGAACAATGGAAGAGTTCCGAAACATTTTTAAACGTCAGCGGAATTCCGAGAGCAATGGTAGAGTTCCAAAGCATTTTTAAACTTCAGCGGAATTCCTAGAACAATGGAAGAGTTCCAAAGCATTTTTAAACTTTAGCGGCCTTCCGAGAACAATGGAAGAGTTCCGAAGCATTTTTAAACGTCAGCAGAATTCCTTGAACAATTAAAGAGTTCCGAAGCATTTTTAAGCTTCAGTGGAATTCCGGAAACAATGGATGTGTTCCGAAGCATTTTTAAACTTCAGAAGAATTCAGTGAACAATGGAAGAGTTCCGAAGCATTTTTAGACTTCAGCAGAATTCTGAGAACAATGGAAGAGTTCCGAAGCATTTTTAAACGTCAGAGGATTTCTGAGAACAATGAAAGAGTTCCGAAGCATTTTTAAACGTCAGCAGAATTCCTTGAACAATGAAAGAGTTCCGAACCATTTTTAAACATCAGCAGAATTCCTTGAACAATGAATGAGTTCCGAAGCATTTTTAAACTTCAGCAGAATTCCTTGAACAAAGAAAGAGTTCCGAAGGATTTTTAAACTTCAGCAGAATTCCTTGAACAATGGAAGAGTTACGAAGCATTTTTAAACTTCATTGGAATTCCGGGAACAATGGAAGAGTTCCGAAGCATTTTTAAACTTCAGAAGAATTCCGAAAACAATGGAAGAGTTGCGGAGCATTTTTTAGCTTCAGCAGAATTCCGAGAATAATGGAAGAGTTCCGAAGTATTTCTAAACACCACCAGAATTCCAAGAACAATGGAAGAGTTCGGGAAACATTTTTAAACGTCAGCGGAATTCCGAGAGCAATGGAAGAGTTCCAAAGCATTTTTAAACTTCAGCGGAATTCCTAGAACAATGGAAGAGTTCCAAAGCATTTTTAAACTTTAGCGGCCTTCCGAGAACAATGGAAGAGTTCCGAAGCATTTTTAAACGTCAGCAGAATTCATTGAACGATGAAAGAGTTCCGAAGCATTTTTAAACTTCAGTGGAATTACGGGAACAATGGAGAAGTTCCGAAGCATTTATAAACTTCAGAAGAATTCCGGGAACAATGGAAGAGTTCCAAAGCATTTTTAAACTTCAGCAGAAATCCGAGAACAATGGAAGAGTTCCGAAGCATTTTAAAATGTCAGCAGAATTCTAAGAGCAATGGAAGAGTTCAGAAGCATTTTTAAACTTCAGCGGAATGCCGAAAACAATGGAAGAGTTCCGAAGCATTTCTAAACTTCAGCAGAATTCTAAGAACAATGGAAGAGTTCTGAAGCATTTTTAAACGTCATCGTATTTCCGAGAACAATGGAAGAGTTCCAAAGCATTTTTAAACGTCAGCGGAATACCGAGAACAATGGAAGAGTTCCGAAGCATTTTTAAACTTCAGCGGATTTCCAAGAACAATGGAAGAGTTCCGAAGCATTTTTAAATGTCAGTGGAATTCCGAGAACAATGAAAGAGTTCCGAAGCTTTTTAAACTTCAGCAGAATTCCGAGAACAATGGAAGAGTTCCAAAGCATTTTTAAACGTCAGCGGAATTCCGAGAACAAAGAAAGAGTTCCGAAGCATTTTTAAACATCAGCAGAATTCCTTGAACAATGAAAGAGTTCCGAAGCATTTTTAAACTTCAGCAGAATTCCTTGAACAATGAAAGAGTTCTGAAGCATTTTTAAACTTCAGTGGAATTCCGGGAACAATGGAAGAGTTCCGAAGCATTTTTAAACTGAAGAAGAATTCCGGGAACAATGGAAGAGTTCCGAAGCATTTTTAAACTTCAGCAGAATTCCGAGAACAATGGAAGAGTTCCGAAACATTTTTAAACGTCAGCGGAATTCCGAGAGCAATGGCAGAGTTCCAAAGCATTTTTAAACTTCAGCGGAATTCCTAGAACAGTGGAAGAGTTCCAAAGCATTTTTAAACTTTAGCGGCCTTCCAAGAACAATGGAAGAGTTCCGAAGCATTTTTAAACGTCAGCAGAATTCCTTGAACAATTAAAGAGTTCCGAAGCATTTTTAAGCTTCAGTGGAATTCCGGAAACAATGGATGTGTTCCGAAGCATTTTTAAACTTCAGAAGAATTCAGTGAACAATGGAAGAGTTCCAAAGCATTTTTAAACTTCAGCAGAAATCCAAGAACAATGGAAGAGTTCCGAAGCATTTTAAAATGTCAGCAGAATTCCCAGAGCAATGAAGAGTTCCGAAGCATTTTTAAACTTCAGCAGAAATCCGAGAACAATGGAAGAGTTACGAAGCATTTTAAAATGTCAACAGAATTCCCAGAGCAATGGATGAGTTCCGAAGCATTTTTAAACTTCAGCGGAATTCCGAAAACAATGGAAGAGTTGCGAAGCATTTTTTAGCTTCAGCAGAATTCCGAGAACAATGGAAGAGTTCCGAAGTATTTCTAAACATCAGCAGAATTCCGAGAACAATGGAAGAGTTCCGAAACATTTTTAAACGTCAGCGGAATTCCGAGAGCAATGGAAGATTTCCAAAGCATTTTTAAACTTCAGCGGAATTCCTAGAACAATGGAAGAGTTCCAAAGCATTTTTAAACTTTATCGGCCTTCCGAGAACAATGGAAGAGTTCCGAAGCATTTTTAAACGTCAGCGGAATTCCTAGAACAATGGAAGAGTTCCAAAGCATTTTTAAACTTTAGCGGCCTTCCGAGAACAATGGAAGAGTTCCGAAGCATTTTTAAACGTCAGCAGAATTCATTGAACAATGAAAGAGTTCCGAAGCATTTTTAAACTTCAGAAGAATTCAGTGAACAATGGAAGAGTTCCAAAGCATTTTTAAACTTCAGCAGAAATCCAAGAACAATGGAAGAGTTCCGAAGCATTTTAAAATGTCAGCAGAATTCCCAGAGCAATGGAAGAGTTCCGAAGCATTTTTAAACATCAGCTTAATTCCAAGAACAATGAAAGAGTTCCGAAGCATTTTTAAACGTCAGCAGAATTACTTGAACAATGAAAGAGTTCCGAAGCATTTTTAAGCTTCAGTGTAATTCCGGGAACAATGGAAGTGTTCCGAAGCATTTTTAATCTTCAGAAAAATTCCGGAAACAATGCAAGAGTTCCGAAGCATTTTTAAACTATAGCAGAATTCCGAGAACAATGGAAGAGTTCCGAAGCATTTTTAAACGTCAGCAGAATTCCTTGAACAATGAAAGTGTTCCGAAGCATTTTTAAACTTCAGCAGAATTCCTTGAACAAAGAAAGAGTTCCGAAGCATTTTTAAACTTCAGCAGAATTCCTTGAACAATGGAAGAGTTCCGAAGCATTTTTAAACTTCATTGGAATTCAGGGAACAATGGAAGAGTTCCGAAGCATTTTTAAACTTCAGAAGAATTCCGGGAACAATGGAAGAGTTCCGAAGCATTTTTAAACTTCAGCAGAAATCCGAGAACAATGGAAGAGTTACGAAGCATTTTAAAATGTCAACAGAATTCCCAGAGCAATGGATGAGTTCCGAAGCATTTTTAAACTTCAGCGGAATTCCTAGAACAATGGAAGAGTTCCAAAGCATTTTTAAACTTCAGCAGAATTCCGAGAACAATGGAAGAGTTCCAAAGCATTTTTAAACGCCAGCGGAATTCCGAGAACAAAGAAAGAGTTCTGAAGCATTTTTAAACGTCAGCGGAATTCCGAGAGCAATGGAAGAGTTCCAAAGCATTTTTAAACTTCAGCGGAATTCCTAGAACAATGAAAGAGTTCCGAAGCATTTTTAAACTTCAGCAAAATTCCTTGAAAAATGAAAGAGTTCTGAAGCATTTTTAAACTTCAGTGGAATTCCGGGAACAATGGAGAAGTTACGAAGCATTTTTAAACTTCAGAAGAATTCCGGGAACAATGGAAGAGTTCCAAAGCATTTTTAAACTTCAGCAGAATTCCTTGAACAATGAAAGAGTTCTGAAGCATTTTTAAACTTCAGCGGAATTCCTAGAACAATGGAAGAGTTCCAAAGCATTTTTAAACTTTAGCGGCCTTCCGAGAACAATGGAAGAGTTCCGAAGCATTTTTAAACGTCAGCAGAATTCATTGAACGATGAAAGAGTTCCGAAGCATTTTTAAACTTCAGTGGAATTACGGGAACAATGGAGAAGTTCCGAAGCATTTTTAAACTTCAGAAGAATTCCGGGAACAATGGAAGAGTTCCAAAGCATTTTTAAACTTCAGCAGAATTCCGAGAACAATGGAAGAGTTCCGAAACATTTTTAAACGTCAGCGGAATTCCGAGAGCAATGGAAGAGTTCCAAAGCATTTTTAAACGTCAGCAGAATTCCTTGAACAATGAAAGAGTTCCGAACCATTTTTAAGCTTCAGTGGAATTCCGGAAACAATGGATGTGTTCCGAAGCATTTTTAAACTTCAGAAGAATTCAGTGAACAATGGAAGAGTTCCGAAGCATTTTTAGACTTCAGCAGAATTCTGAGAACAATGGAAGAGTTCCGAAGCATTTTTAAACGTCAGAGGATTTCTGAGAACAATGAAAGAGTTCCGAAGCATTTTTAAACGTCAGCAGAATTCCTTGAACAATGAAAGAGTTCCGAACCATTTTTAAACATCAGCAGAATTCCTTGAACAATGAATGAGTTCCGAAGCATTTTTAAACTTCAGCAGAATTCCTTGAACAAAGAAAGAGTTCCGAAGGATTTTTAAACTTCAGCAGAATTCCTTGAACAATGGAAGAGTTACGAAGCATTTTTAAACTTCATTGGAATTCCGGGAACAATGGAAGAGTTCCGAAGCATTTTTAAACTTCAGAAGAATTCCGAAAACAATGGAAGAGTTGCGAAGCATTTTTTAGCTTCAGCAGAATTCCGAGAACAATGGAAGAGTTCCGAAGTATTTCTAAACACCACCAGAATTCCAAGAACAATGGAAGAGTTCCGAAACATTTTTAAACGTCAGCGGAATTCCGAGAGCAATGGAAGAGTTCCAAAGCATTTTTAAACTTCAGCGGAATTCCTAGAACAATGGAAGAGTTCCAAAGCATTTTTAAACTTTAGCGGCCTTCCGAGAACAATGGAAGAGTTCCGAAGCATTTTTAAACGTCAGCAGAATTCATTGAAAGATGAAAGAGTTCCGAAGCATTTTTAAACTTCAGTGGAATTACGGGAACAATGGAGAAGTTCCGAAGCATTTTTAAACTTCAGAAGAATTCCGGGAACAATGGAAGAGTTCCAAAGCATTTTTAAACGTCAGCGGAATTCCGAGAACAAAGAAAGAGTTCCGAAGCATTTTTAAACATCAGCAGAATTCCTTGAACAATGAAAGAGTTCCGAAGCATTTTTAAACTTCAGCAGAATTCCTTGAACAATGAAAGAGTTCTGAAGCATTTTTAAACTTCAGTGGAATTCCGGGAACAATGGAAGAGTTCCGAAGCATTTTTAAACTGAAGAAGAATTCCGGGAACAATGGAAGAGTTCCGAAGCATTTTTAAACTTCAGCAGAATTCCGAGAACAATGGAAGAGTTCCGAAACATTTTTAAACGTCAGCGGAATTCCGAGAGCAATGGAAGAGTTCCAAAGCATTTTTAAACTTCAGCGGAATTCCTAGAACAATGGAAGAGTTCCAAAGCATTTTTAAACTTTAGCGGCCTTCCGAGAACAATGGAAGAGTTCCAAAGCATTTTTAAACTTCAGCGGAATTCCTAGAACAATGGAAGAGTTCCAAAGCATTTTTAAACTTTAGCGGCCTTCCGAGAACAATGGAAGAGTTCCGAAGCATTTTTAAACGTCAGCAGAATTCATTGAACGATGAAAGAGTTCCGAAGCATTTTTAAACTTCAGTGGAATTACGGGAACAATGGAGAAGTTCCGAAGCATTTTTAAACTTCAGAAGAATTCCGGGAACAATGGAAGAGTTCCAAAGCATTTTTAAACTTCAGCAGAATTCCGAGAACAATGGAAG
Organism: Phyllobates terribilis; assembly: GCF_046119375.1. Classification (NCBI taxonomy): domain Eukaryota; kingdom Metazoa; phylum Chordata; class Amphibia; order Anura; family Dendrobatidae; genus Phyllobates; species Phyllobates terribilis. The sequence continues at coordinate 554,961,309 of NW_027362762.1, forward strand.
AGTTCCGAAACATTTTTAAACGTCAGCGGAATTCCGAGAGCAATGGAAGAGTTCCAAAGCATTTTTAAACTTCAGCGGAATTCCTAGAACAATGGAAGAGTTCCAAAGCATTTTTAAACTTTAGCGGCCTTCCGAGAACAATGGAAGAGTTCCGAAGCATTTTTATACGTCAGCAGAATTCCTTGAACAATTAAAGAGTTCCGAAGCATTTTTAAGCTTCAGTGGAATTCCGGAAACAATGGATGTGTTCCGAAGCATTTTTAAACTTCAGCAGAAATCGGAGAACAATGGAAGAGTTCCGAAGCATTTTAAAATGTCAGCAGAATTCTAAGAGCAATGGAAGAGTTCAGAAGCATTTTTAAACTTCAGCGGAATGCCGAAAACAATGGAAGAGTTCCGAAGCATTTCTAAACTTCAGCAGAATTCTAAGAACAATGGAAGAGTTCTGAAGCATTTTTAAACGTCATCGTATTTCCGAGAACAATGGAAGAGTTCCAAAGCATTTTTAAATGTCAGCGGAATACCGAGAACAATGGAAGAGTTCCGAAGCATTTTTAAACTTCAGCAGAATTCCGAGAACAATGGAAGAGTTCCAAAGCATTTTTAAACGTCAGCGGAATTCCGAGAACAAAGAAAGAGTTCCGAAGCATTTTTAAACATCAGCAGAATTCCTTGAACAATGAAAGAGTTCCGAAGCATTTTTAAACTTCAGCAGAATTCCTTGAAAAATGAAAGAGTTCTGAAGCATTTTTAAACTTCAGTGGAATTCCGGGAACAAAGGAAGAGTTCCGAAGCATTTTTAAACTTCAGAAGAATTCCGGGAACAATGGAAGAGTTCCGAAGCATTTTTAAACTTCAGCATAAATCCGAGAACAATGGAAGAGTTACGAAGCATTTTAAAATGTCAACAGAATTCCCAGAGCAATGGATGAGTTCCGAAACATTTTTAAACGTCAGCGGAATTCCGAGAGCAATGGAAGAGTTCCAAAGCATTTTTAAACTTCAGCGGAATTCTTAGAACAATGGAAGAGTTCCAAAGCATTTTTAAACTTTAGCGGCCTTCCGAGAACAATGGAAGAGTTCCGAAGCATTTTTAAACGTCAGCAGAATTCCTTGAACAATTATAGAGTTCCGAAGCATTTTTAAGCTTCAGTGGAATTCCGGAAACAATGGAAGTGTTCCGAAGCATTTTTAAACTTCAGAAGAATTCAGTGAACAATGGAAGAGTTCCAAAGCATTTTTAAACTTCAGCAGAAATCCAAGAACAATGGAAGAGTTCCGAAGCATTTTAAAATGTCAGCAGAATTCCCAGAGCAATGGAAGAGTTCCGAAGCATTTTTAAACATCAGCTTAATTCCGAGAACAATGAAAGAGTTCCGAAACATTTTTAAACGTCAGCAGAATTACTTGAACAATGAAAGAGTTCCGAAGCATTTTTAAGCTTCAGTGTAATTCCGGGAACAATGGAAGTGTTCCGAAGCATTTTTAATCTTCAGAAAAATTCCGGAAACAATGGAAGAGTTCCGAAGCATTTTTAAACTTCAGCAGAATTCCGAGAACAATGGAAGAGTTCCGAAGCATTTTTAAACGTCAGCAGAATTCCTTGAACAATGAAAGTGTTCGGAAGCATTTTTAAACTTCAGCAGAATTCCTTGAACAAAGAAAGAGTTCCGAAGCATTTTTAAACTTCAGCAGAATTCCTTGAACAATGGAAGAGTTCCGAAGCATTTTTAAACTTCATTGGAATTCAGGGAACAATGGAAGAGTTCCGAAGCATTTTTAAACTTCAGAAGAATTCCGGGAACAATGGAAGAGTTCCGAAGCATTTTTAAACTTCAGCAGAAATCCGAGAACAATGGAAGAGTTACGAAGCATTTTAAAATGTCAACAGAATTCCCAGAGCAATGGATGAGTTCCGAAGCATTTTTAAACTTCAGCGGAATTCCGAAAACAATGGAAGAGTTGCGAAGCAATTTTTAGCTTCAGCAGAATTCCGAGAACAATGGAAGAGTTCCGAAGTATTTCTAAACATCAGCAGAATTCCGAGAACAATGGAAGAGTTCCGAAACATTTTTAAACGTCAGCGGAATTCCGAGAGCAATGGAAGATTTCCAAAGCATTTTTAAACTTCAGCGGAATTCCTAGAACAATGGAAGAGTTCCAAAGCATTTTTAAACTTTATCGGCCTTCCGAGAACAATGGAAGAGTTCCGAAGCATTTTTAAACGTCAGCGGAATTCCGAGAGCAATGGAAGAGTTCCAAAGCATTTTTAAACTTCAGCGGAATTCCTAGAACAATGGAAGAGTTCCAAAGCATTTTTAAACTTTAGCGGCCTTCCGAGAACAATGGAAGAGTTCCGAAGCATTTTTAAACGTCAGCAGAATTCATTGAACAATGAAAGATTTCCGAAGCATTTTTAAACTTAAGAAGAATTCAGTGAACAATGGAAGAGTTCCAAAGCATTTTTAAACTTTAGGAGAAATCCAAGAACAATGGAAGAGTTCCGAAGCATTTTAAAATGTCAGCAGAATTCCCAGAGCAATGGAAGAGTTCCGAAGCATTTTTAAACATCAGCTTAATTCCAAGAACAATGAAAGAGTTCCGAAGCATTTTTAAACGTCAGCAGAATTACTTGAACAATGAAAGAGTTCTGAAGTATTTTTAAGCTTCAGTGTAATTCCGGGAACAATGGAAGTGTTCCGAAGCATTTTTAATCTTCAGAAAAATTCCAGAAACAATGGAAGAGTTCCGAAGCATTTTTAAACTATAGCAGAATTCCGAGAACAATGGAAGAGTTCCGAAGCATTTTTAAACGTCAGCAGAATTCCTTGAACAATGAAAGAGTTCCGAAGCATTTTTAAACTTCATTGGAATTCAGGGAACAACGGAAGAGTTCCGAAGCATTTTTAAACTTAAGAATTCCGGAAACAATGGAAGAGTTCCGAAGCATTTTTAAACTTCAGCAGAAATCCGAGAACAATGGAAGAGTTACGAAGCATTTTAAAATGTCAACAGAATTCCCAGAGCAATGGATGAGTTCCGAAGCATTTTTAAACTTCAGCGGAATTCCGAAAACAATGGAAGAGTTGCGAAGCATTTTTTAGCTTCAGCAGAATTCCGAGAACAATGGAAGAGTTCCGAAACATTTTTAAACGTCAGCGGAATTCCGAGAGCAATGGAAGAGTTCCAAAGCATTTTTAAACTTCAGCGGAATTCCTAGAACAATGGAAGAGTTCCAAAGCATTTTTAAACTTTATCTGCCTTCCGAGAACAATGGAAGAGTTCTGAAGCATTTTTAAACATCAGCGGAATTCCGAGAGCAATGGAAGAGTTCCAAAGCATTTTTAAACTTCAGCGGAATTCCTAGAACAATGGAAGAGTTCCAAAGCATTTTTAAACTTCAGCAGAATTCCGAGAACAATGGAAGAGTTCCAAAGCATTTTTAAACGTCAGCGGAATTCCGAGAACAAAGAAAGAGTTCTGAAGCATTTTTAAACGTCAGAGGAATTCCGAGAGCAATGGAAGAGTTCCAAAGCATTTTTAAACTTCAGCGGAATTCCTAGAACAATGGAAGAGTTCCAAAGCATTTTTAAACTTCAGCAGAATTCCTAGAACAATGGAAGAGTTCCAAAGCATTTTTAAACTTTATCTGCCTTCCGAGAACAATGGAAGAGTTCTGAAGCATTTTTAAACGTCAGCGGAATTCCGAGAGCAATGGAAGAGTTCCAAAGCATTTTTAAACTTCAGCGGAATTCCTAGAACAATGGAAGAGTTCCAAAGCATTTTTAAACTTCAGCAGAATTCCGAGAACAATGGAAGAGTTCCAAAGCATTTTTAAACGTCAGCGGAATTCCGAGAACAAAGAAAGAGTTCCGAAGCATTTTTAAACATCAGCAGAATTCCTTGAACAATGAAAGAGTTCCGAAGCATTTTTAAACTTCAGCAAAATTCCTTGAAAAATGAAAGAGTTCTGAAGCATTTTTAAACTTCAGTGGAATTCCGGGAACAATGGAGAAGTTACGAAGCATTTTTAAACTTCAGAAGAATTCCGGGAACAATGGAAGAGTTCCAAAGCATTTTTAAACTTCAGCAGAATTCCTTGAACAATGAAAGAGTTCTGAAGCATTTTTAAACTTAAGTGGAATTCCGGGAACAATGGAAGAGTTCCGAAGTATTTTTAAACTGAAGAAGAATTCCGGGAACAATGGAAGAGTTCCAAAGCATTTTTAAACTTCAGCAGAATTCCGAGAACAATGGAAGAGTTCCGAAGCATTTTTAAATGTCAGCGGAATACCGAGAACAATGGAAGAGTTCCGAAGCATTTTTAAACTTCAGCAGAATTCCGAGAACAATGGAAGAGTTCCAAAGCATTTTTAAACGTCAGCGGAATTCCGAGAACAAAGAAAGAGTTCCGAAGCATTTTTAAACATCAGCAGAATTCCTTGAACAATGAAAGAGTTCCGAAGCATTTTTAAACTTCAGCAGAATTCCTTGAAAAATGAAAGAGTTCTGAAGCATTTTTAAACTTCAGTGGAATTCCGGGAACAAAGGAAGAGTTCCGAAGCATTTTTAAACTTCAGAAGAATTCCGGGAACAATGGAAGAGTTCCGAAGCATTTTTAAACTTCAGCATAAATCCGAGAACAATGGAAGAGTTACGAAGCATTTTAAAATGTCAACAGAATTCCCAGAGCAATGGATGAGTTCCGAAACATTTTTAAACGTCAGCGGAATTCCGAGAGCAATGGAAGAGTTCCAAAGCATTTTTAAACTTCAGCGGAATTCTTAGAACAATGGAAGAGTTCCAAAGCATTTTTAAACTTTAGCGGCCTTCCGAGAACAATGGAAGAGTTCCGAAGCATTTTTAAACGTCAGCAGAATTCCTTGAACAATTATAGAGTTCCGAAGCATTTTTAAGCTTCAGTGGAATTCCGGAAACAATGGAAGTGTTCCGAAGCATTTTTAAACTTCAGAAGAATTCAGTGAACAATGGAAGAGTTCCAAAGCATTTTTAAACTTCAGCAGAAATCCAAGAACAATGGAAGAGTTCCGAAGCATTTTAAAATGTCAGCAGAATTCCCAGAGCAATGGAAGAGTTCCGAAGCATTTTTAAACATCAGCTTAATTCCGAGAACAATGAAAGAGTTCCGAAACATTTTTAAACGTCAGCAGAATTACTTGAACAATGAAAGAGTTCCGAAGCATTTTTAAGCTTCAGTGTAATTCCGGGAACAATGGAAGTGTTCCGAAGCATTTTTAATCTTCAGAAAAATTCCGGAAACAATGGAAGAGTTCCGAAGCATTTTTAAACTTCAGCAGAATTCCGAGAACAATGGAAGAGTTCCGAAGCATTTTTAAACGTCAGCAGAATTCCTTGAACAATGAAAGTGTTCGGAAGCATTTTTAAACTTCAGCAGAATTCCTTGAACAAAGAAAGAGTTCCGAAGCATTTTTAAACTTCAGCAGAATTCCTTGAACAATGGAAGAGTTCCGAAGCATTTTTAAACTTCATTGGAATTCAGGGAACAATGGAAGAGTTCCGAAGCATTTTTAAACTTCAGAAGAATTCCGGGAACAATGGAAGAGTTCCGAAGCATTTTTAAACTTCAGCAGAAATCCGAGAACAATGGAAGAGTTACGAAGCATTTTAAAATGTCAACAGAATTCCCAGAGCAATGGATGAGTTCCGAAGCATTTTTAAACTTCAGCGGAATTCCGAAAACAATGGAAGAGTTGCGAAGCAATTTTTAGCTTCAGCAGAATTCCGAGAACAATGGAAGAGTTCCGAAGTATTTCTAAACATCAGCAGAATTCCGAGAACAATGGAAGAGTTCCGAAACATTTTTAAACGTCAGCGGAATTCCGAGAGCAATGGAAGATTTCCAAAGCATTTTTAAACTTCAGCGGAATTCCTAGAACAATGGAAGAGTTCCAAAGCATTTTTAAACTTTATCGGCCTTCCGAGAACAATGGAAGAGTTCCGAAGCATTTTTAAACGTCAGCGGAATTCCGAGAGCAATGGAAGAGTTCCAAAGCATTTTTAAACTTCAGCGGAATTCCTAGAACAATGGAAGAGTTCCAAAGCATTTTTAAACTTTAGCGGCCTTCCGAGAACAATGGAAGAGTTCCGAAGCATTTTTAAACGTCAGCAGAATTCATTGAACAATGAAAGATTTCCGAAGCATTTTTAAACTTAAGAAGAATTCAGTGAACAATGGAAGAGTTCCAAAGCATTTTTAAACTTCAGGAGAAATCCAAGAACAATGGAAGAGTTCCGAAGCATTTTAAAATGTCAGCAGAATTCCCAGAGCAATGGAAGAGTTCCGAAGCATTTTTAAACATCAGCTTAATTCCAAGAACAATGAAAGAGTTCCGAAGCATTTTTAAACGTCAGCAGAATTACTTGAACAATGAAAGAGTTCTGAAGTATTTTTAAGCTTCAGTGTAATTCCGGGAACAATGGAAGTGTTCCGAAGCATTTTTAATCTTCAGAAAAATTCCAGAAACAATGGAAGAGTTCCGAAGCATTTTTAAACTATAGCAGAATTCCGAGAACAATGGAAGAGTTCCGAAGCATTTTTAAACGTCAGCAGAATTCCTTGAACAATGAAAGAGTTCCGAAGCATTTTTAAACTTCATTGGAATTCAGGGAACAACGGAAGAGTTCCGAAGCATTTTTAAACTTCAGAAGAATTCCGGGAACAATGGAAGAGTTCCGAAGCATTTTTAAACTTCAGCAGAAATCCGAGAACAATGGAAGAGTTACGAAGCATTTTAAAATGTCAACAGAATTCCCAGAGCAATGGATGAGTTCCGAAGCATTTTTAAACTTCAGCGGAATTCCGAAAACAATGGAAGAGTTGCGAAGCATTTTTTAGCTTCAGCAGAATTCCGAGAACAATGGAAGAGTTCCGAAACATTTTTAAACGTCAGCGGAATTCCGAGAGCAATGGAAGAGTTCCAAAGCATTTTTAAACTTCAGCGGAATTCCTAGAACAATGGAAGAGTTCCAAAGCATTTTTAAACTTTATCTGCCTTCCGAGAACAATGGAAGAGTTCTGAAGCATTTTTAAACATCAGCGGAATTCCGAGAGCAATGGAAGAGTTCCAAAGCATTTTTAAACTTCAGCGGAATTCCTAGAACAATGGAAGAGTTCCAAAGCATTTTTAAACTTCAGCAGAATTCCGAGAACAATGGAAGAGTTCCAAAGCATTTTTAAACGTCAGCGGAATTCCGAGAACAAAGAAAGAGTTCTGAAGCATTTTTAAACGTCAGAGGAATTCCGAGAGCAATGGAAGAGTTCCAAAGCATTTTTAAACTTCAGCGGAATTCCTAGAACAATGGAAGAGTTCCAAAGCATTTTTAAACTTCAGCAGAATTCCTAGAACAATGGAAGAGTTCCAAAGCATTTTTAAACTTTATCTGCCTTCCGAGAACAATGGAAGAGTTCTGAAGCATTTTTAAACGTCAGCGGAATTCCGAGAGCAATGGAAGAGTTCCAAAGCATTTTTAAACTTCAGCGGAATTCCTAGAACAATGGAAGAGTTCCAAAGCATTTTTAAACTTCAGCAGAATTCCGAGAACAATGGAAGAGTTCCAAAGCATTTTTAAACGTCAGCGGAATTCCGAGAACAAAGAAAGAGTTCCGAAGCATTTTTAAACATCAGCAGAATTCCTTGAACAATGAAAGAGTTCCGAAGCATTTTTAAACTTCAGCAAAATTCCTTGAAAAATGAAAGAGTTCTGAAGCATTTTTAAACTTCAGTGGAATTCCGGGAACAATGGAGAAGTTACGAAGCATTTTTAAACTTCAGAAGAATTCCGGGAACAATGGAAGAGTTCCAAAGCATTTTTAAACTTCAGCAGAATTCCTTGAACAATGAAAGAGTTCTGAAGCATTTTTAAACTTAAGTGGAATTCCGGGAACAATGGAAGAGTTCCGAAGTATTTTTAAACTGAAGAAGAATTCCGGGAACAATGGAAGAGTTCCAAAGCATTTTTAAACTTCAGCAGAATTCCGAGAACAATGGAAGAGTTCCGAAGCATTTTTAAACTTCAGCAGAATTCCGAGAACAATGGAAGAGTTCCGAAACATTTTTAAACGTCAGCGGAATTCCGAGAGCAATGGAAGAGTTCCAAAGCATTTTTAAACTTCAGCGGAATGCCGAAAACAATGGAAGAGTTCCGAAGCATTTCTAAACTTCAGCAGAATTCTAAGAACAATGGAAGAGTTCTGAAGCATTTTGAAACGTCATCGTATTTCCGAGAACAATGGAAGAGTTCCAAAGCATTTTTAAATGTCAGCGGAATACCGAGAACAATGGAAGAGTTCCGAAGCATTTTTAAACTATAGCAGAATTCCGAGAACAATGGAAGAGTTCCGAAGCATTTTTAAACGTCAGCAGAATTCCTTGAACAATGAAAGAGTTCCGAAGCATTTTTAAACTTCATTGGAATTCAGGGAACAACGGAAGAGTTCCGAAGCATTTTTAAACTTCAGAAGAATTCCGGGAACAATGGAAGAGTTCCGAAGCATTTTTAAACTTCAGCAGAAATCCGAGAACAATGGAAGAGTTACGAAGCATTTTAAAATGTCAACAGAATTCCCAGAGCAATGGATGAGTTCCGAAGCATTTTTAAACTTCAGCGGAATTCCGAAAACAATGGAAGAGTTGCGAAGCATTTTTTAGCTTCAGCAGAATTCCGAGAACAATGGAAGAGTTCCGAAACATTTTTAAACGTCAGCGGAATTCCGAGAGCAATGGAAGAGTTCCAAAGCATTTTTAAACTTCAGCGGAATTCCTAGAACAATGGAAGAGTTCCAAAGCATTTTTAAACTTTATCTGCCTTCCGAGAACAATGGAAGAGTTCTGAAGCATTTTTAAACATCAGCGGAATTCCGAGAGCAATGGAAGAGTTCCAAAGCATTTTTAAACTTCAGCGGAATTCCTAGAACAAAGGAAGAGTTCCAAAGCATTTTTAAACTTCAGCAGAATTCCGAGAACAATGGAAGAGTTCCAAAGCATTTTTAAACGTCAGCGGAATTCCGAGAACAAAGAAAGAGTTCTTAAACATTTTTAAACGTCAGAGGAATTCCGAGAGCAATGGAAGAGTTCCAAAGCATTTTTAAACTTCAGCGGAATTCCTAGAACAATGGAAGAGTTCCAAAGCATTTTTAAACTTCAGCAGAATTCCTAGAACAATGGAAGAGTTCCAAAGCATTTTTAAACTTTATCTGCCTTCCGAGAACAATGGAAGAGTTCTGAAGCATTTTTAAACGTCAGCGGAATTCCGAGAGCAATGGAAGAGTTCCAAAGCATTTTTAAACTTCAGCGGAATTCCTAGAACAATGGAAGAGTTCCAAAGCATTTTTAAACTTCAGCAGAATTCCGAGAACAATGGAAGAGTTCCAAAGCATTTTTAAACGTCAGCGGAATTCCGAGAACAAAGAAAGAGTTCCGAAGCATTTTTAAACATCAGCAGAATTCCTTGAACAATGAAAGAGTTCCGAAGCATTTTTAAACTTCAGCAAAATTCCTTGAAAAATGAAAGAGTTCTGAAGCATTTTTAAACTTCAGTGGAATTCCGGGAACAATGGAGAAGTTACGAAGCATTTTTAAACTTCAGAAGAATTCCGGGAACAATGGAAGAGTTCCAAAGCATTTTTAAACTTCAGCAGAATTCCTTGAACAATGAAAGAGTTCTGAAGCATTTTTAAACTTAAGTGGAATTCCGGGAACAATGGAAGAGTTCCGAAGTATTTTTAAACTGAAGAAGAATTCCGGGAACAATGGAAGAGTTCCAAAGCATTTTTAAACTTCAGCAGAATTCCGAGAACAATGGAAGAGTTCCGAAGCATTTTTAAACTTCAGCAGAATTCCGAGAACAATGGAAGAGTTCCGAAACATTTTTAAACGTCAGCGGAATTCCGAGAGCAATGGAAGAGTTCCAAAGCATTTTTAAACTTCAGCGGAATGCCGAAAACAATGGAAGAGTTCCGAAGCATTTCTAAACTTCAGCAGAATTCTAAGAACAATGGAAGAGTTCTGAAGCATTTTTAAACGTCATCGTATTTCCGAGAACAATGGAAGAGTTCCAAAGCATTTTTAAATGTCAGCGGAATACCGAGAACAATGGAAGAGTTCCGAAGCATTTTTAAACTATAGCAGAATTCCGAGAACAATGGAAGAGTTCCGAAGCATTTTTAAACGTCAGCAGAATTCCTTGAACAATGAAAGAGTTCCGAAGCATTTTTAAACTTCATTGGAATTCAGGGAACAACGGAAGAGTTCCGAAGCATTTTTAAACTTCAGAAGAATTCCGGGAACAATGGAAGAGTTCCGAAGCATTTTTAAACTTCAGCAGAAATCCGAGAACAATGGAAGAGTTACGAAGCATTTTAAAATGTCAACAGAATTCCCAGAGCAATGGATGAGTTCCGAAGCATTTTTAAACTTCAGCGGAATTCCGAAAACAATGGAAGAGTTGCGAAGCATTTTTTAGCTTCAGCAGAATTCCGAGAACAATGGAAGAGTTCCGAAACATTTTTAAACGTCAGCGGAATTCCGAGAGCAATGGAAGAGTTCCAAAGCATTTTTAAACTTCAGCGGAATTCCTAGAACAATGGAAGAGTTCCAAAGCATTTTTAAACTTTATCTGCCTTCCGAGAACAATGGAAGAGTTCTGAAGCATTTTTAAACATCAGCGGAATTCCGAGAGCAATGGAAGAGTTCCAAAGCATTTTTAAACTTCAGCAGAATTCCGAGAACAATGGAAGAGTTCCAAAGCATTTTTAAACGTCAGCGGAATTCCGAGAACAAAGAAAGAGTTCCGAAGCATTTTTAAACATCAGCAGAATTCCTTGAACAATGAAAGAGTTCCGAAGCATTTTTAAACTTCAGCAAAATTCCTTGAAAAATGAAAGAGTTCTGAAGCATTTTTAAACTTCAGTGGAATTCCGGGAACAATGGAGAAGTTACGAAGCATTTTTAAACTTCAGAAGAATTCCGGGAACAATGGAAGAGTTCCAAAGCATTTTTAAACTTCAGCAGAATTCCTTGAACAATGAAAGAGTTCTGAAGCATTTTTAAACTTAAGTGGAATTCCGGGAACAATGGAAGAGTTCCGAAGTATTTTTAAACTGAAGAAGAATTCCGGGAACAATGGAAGAGTTCCAAAGCATTTTTAAACTTCAGCAGAATTCCGAGAACAATGGAAGAGTTCCGAAGCATTTTTAAACTTCAGCAGAATTCCGAGAACAATGGAAGAGTTCCGAAACATTTTTAAACGTCAGCGGAATTCCGAGAGCAATGGAAGAGTTCCAAAGCATTTTTAAACTTCAGCGGAATGCCGAAAACAATGGAAGAGTTCCGAAGCATTTCTAAACTTCAGCAGAATTCTAAGAACAATGGAAGAGTTCTGAAGCATTTTTAAACGTCATCGTATTTCCGAGAACAATGGAAGAGTTCCAAAGCATTTTTAAATGTCAGCGGAATACCGAGAACAATGGAAGAGTTCCGAAGCATTTTTAAACTATAGCAGAATTCCGAGAACAATGGAAGAGTTCCGAAGCATTTTTAAACGTCAGCAGAATTCCTTGAACAATGAAAGAGTTCCGAAGCATTTTTAAACTTCATTGGAATTCAGGGAACAACGGAAGAGTTCCGAAGCATTTTTAAACTTCAGAAGAATTCCGGGAACAATGGAAGAGTTCCGAAGCATTTTTAAACTTCAGCAGAAATCCGAGAACAATGGAAGAGTTACGAAGCATTTTAAAATGTCAACAGAATTCCCAGAGCAATGGATGAGTTCCGAAGCATTTTTAAACTTCAGCGGAATTCCGAAAACAATGGAAGAGTTGCGAAGCATTTTTTAGCTTCAGCAGAATTCCGAGAACAATGGAAGAGTTCCGAAACATTTTTAAACGTCAGCGGAATTCCGAGAGCAATGGAAGAGTTCCAAAGCATTTTTAAACTTCAGCGGAATTCCTAGAACAATGGAAGAGTTCCAAAGCATTTTTAAACTTTATCTGCCTTCCGAGAACAATGGAAGAGTTCTGAAGCATTTTTAAACATCAGCGGAATTCCGAGAGCAATGGAAGAGTTCCAAAGCATTTTTAAACTTCAGCGGAATTCCTAGAACAATGGAAGAGTTCCAAAGCATTTTTAAACTTCAGCAGAATTCCGAGAACAATGGAAGAGTTCCAAAGCATTTTTAAACGTCAGCGGAATTCCGAGAACAAAGAAAGAGTTCTGAAGCATTTTTAAACGTCAGAGGAATTCCGAGAGCAATGGAAGAGTTCCAAAGCATTTTTAAACTTCAGCGGAATTCCTAGAACAATGGAAGAGTTCCAAAGCATTTTTAAACTTCAGCAGAATTCCTAGAACAATGGAAGAGTTCCAAAGCATTTTTAAACTTTATCTGCCTTCCGAGAACAATGGAAGAGTTCTGAAGCATTTTTAAACGTCAGCGGAATTCCGAGAGCAATGGAAGAGTTCCAAAGCATTTTTAAACTTCAGCGGAATTCCTAGAACAATGGAAGAGTTCCAAAGCATTTTTAAACTTTATCTGCCTTCCGAGAACAATGGAAGAGTTCTGAAGCATTTTTAAACATCAGCGGAATTCCGAGAGCAATGGAAGAGTTCCAAAGCATTTTTAAACTTCAGCAGAATTCCGAGAACAATGGAAGAGTTCCAAAGCATTTTTAAACGTCAGCGGAATTCCGAGAACAAAGAAAGAGTTCCGAAGCATTTTTAAACATCAGCAGAATTCCTTGAACAATGAAAGAGTTCCGAAGCATTTTTAAACTTCAGCAAAATTCCTTGAAAAATGAAAGAGTTCTGAAGCATTTTTAAACTTCAGTGGAATTCCGGGAACAATGGAGAAGTTACGAAGCATTTTTAAACTTCAGAAGAATTCCGGGAACAATGGAAGAGTTCCAAAGCATTTTTAAACTTCAGCAGAATTCCTTGAACAATGAAAGAGTTCTGAAGCATTTTTAAACTTAAGTGGAATTCCGGGAACAATGGAAGAGTTCCGAAGTATTTTTAAACTGAAGAAGAATTCCGGGAACAATGGAAGAGTTCCAAAGCATTTTTAAACTTCAGCAGAATTCCGAGAACAATGGAAGAGTTCCGAAGCATTTTTAAACTTCAGCAGAATTCCGAGAACAATGGAAGAGTTCCGAAACATTTTTAAACGTCAGCGGAATTCCGAGAGCAATGGAAGAGTTCCAAAGCATTTTTAAACTTCAGCGGAATGCCGAAAACAATGGAAGAGTTCCGAAGCATTTCTAAACTTCAGCAGAATTCTAAGAACAATGGAAGAGTTCTGAAGCATTTTTAAACGTCATCGTATTTCCGAGAACAATGGAAGAGTTCCAAAGCATTTTTAAATGTCAGCGGAATACCGAGAACAATGGAAGAGTTCCGAAGCATTTTTAAACTATAGCAGAATTCCGAGAACAATGGAAGAGTTCCGAAGCATTTTTAAACGTCAGCAGAATTCCTTGAACAATGAAAGAGTTCCGAAGCATTTTTAAACTTCATTGGAATTCAGGGAACGACGGAAGAGTTCCGAAGCATTTTTAAACTTCAGAAGAATTCCGGGAACAATGGAAGAGTTCCGAAGCATTTTTAAACTTCAGCAGAAATCCGAGAACAATGGAAGAGTTACGAAGCATTTTAAAATGTCAACAGAATTCCCAGAGCAATGGATGAGTTCCGAAGCATTTTTAAACTTCAGCGGAATTCCGAAAACAATGGAAGAGTTGCGAAGCATTTTTTAGCTTCAGCAGAATTCCGAGAACAATGGAAGAGTTCCGAAACATTTTTAAACGTCAGCGGAATTCCGAGAGCAATGGAAGAGTTCCAAAGCATTTTTAAACTTCAGCGGAATTCCTAGAACAATGGAAGAGTTCCAAAGCATTTTTAAACTTTATCTGCCTTCCGAGAACAATGGAAGAGTTCTGAAGCATTTTTAAACATCAGCGGAATTCCGAGAGCAATGGAAGAGTTCCAAAGCATTTTTAAACTTCAGCGGAATTCCTAGAACAATGGAAGAGTTCCAAAGCATTTTTAAACTTCAGCAGAATTCCGAGAACAATGGAAGAGTTCCAAAGCATTTTTAAACGTCAGCGGAATTCCGAGAACAAAGAAAGAGTTCTGAAGCATTTTTAAACGTCAGAGGAATTCCGAGAGCAATGGAAGAGTTCCAAAGCATTTTTAAACTTCAGCGGAATTCCTAGAACAATGGAAGAGTTCCAAAGCATTTTTAAACTTCAGCAGAATTCCTAGAACAATGGAAGAGTTCCAAAGCATTTTTAAACTTTATCTGCCTTCCGAGAACAATGGAAGAGTTCTGAAGCATTTTTAAACGTCAGCGGAATTCCGAGAGCAATGGAAGAGTTCCAAAGCATTTTTAAACTTCAGCGGAATTCCTAGAACAATGGAAGAGTTCCAAAGCATTTTTAAACTTCAGCAGAATTCCGAGAACAATGGAAGAGTTCCAAAGCATTTTTAAACGTCAGCGGAATTCCGAGAACAAAGAAAGAGTTCCGAAGCATTTTTAAACATCAGCAGAATTCCTTGAACAATGAAAGAGTTCCGAAGCATTTTTAAACTTCAGCAAAATTCCTTGAAAAATGAAAGAGTTCTGAAGCATTTTTAAACTTCAGTGGAATTCCGGGAACAATGGAGAAGTTACGAAGCATTTTTAAACTTCAGAAGAATTCCGGGAACAATGGAAGAGTTCCAAAGCATTTTTAAACTTCAGCAGAATTCCTTGAACAATGAAAGAGTTCTGAAGCATTTTTAAACTTAAGTGGAATTCCGGGAACAATGGAAGAGTTCCGAAGTATTTTTAAACTGAAGAAGAATTCCGGGAACAATGGAAGAGTTCCAAAGCATTTTTAAACTTCAGCAGAATTCCGAGAACAATGGAAGAGTTCCGAAGCATTTTTAAACTTCAGCAGAATTCCGAGAACAATGGAAGAGTTCCGAAACATTTTTAAACGTCAGCGGAATTCCGAGAGCAATGGAAGAGTTCCAAAGCATTTTTAAACTTCAGCGGAATGCCGAAAACAATGGAAGAGTTCCGAAGCATTTCTAAACTTCAGCAGAATTCTAAGAACAATGGAAGAGTTCTGAAGCATTTTTAAACGTCATCGTATTTCCGAGAACAATGGAAGAGTTCCAAAGCATTTTTAAATGTCAGCGGAATACCGAGAACAATGGAAGAGTTCCGAAGCATTTTTAAACTATAGCAGAATTCCGAGAACAATGGAAGAGTTCCGAAGCATTTTTAAACGTCAGCAGAATTCCTTGAACAATGAAAGAGTTCCGAAGCATTTTTAAACTTCATTGGAATTCAGGGAACAACGGAAGAGTTCCGAAGCATTTTTAAACTTCAGAAGAATTCCGGGAACAATGGAAGAGTTCCGAAGCATTTTTAAACTTCAGCAGAAATCCGAGAACAATGGAAGAGTTACGAAGCATTTTAAAATGTCAACAGAATTCCCAGAGCAATGGATGAGTTCCGAAGCATTTTTAAACTTCAGCGGAATTCCGAAAACAATGGAAGAGTTGCGAAGCATTTTTTAGCTTCAGCAGAATTCCGAGAACAATGGAAGAGTTCCGAAACATTTTTAAACGTCAGCGGAATTCCGAGAGCAATGGAAGAGTTCCAAAGCATTTTTAAACTTCAGCGGAATTCCTAGAACAATGGAAGAGTTCCAAAGCATTTTTAAACTTTATCTGCCTTCCGAGAACAATGGAAGAGTTCTGAAGCATTTTTAAACATCAGCGGAATTCCGAGAGCAATGGAAGAGTTCCAAAGCATTTTTAAACTTCAGCGGAATTCCTAGAACAATGGAAGAGTTCCAAAGCATTTTTAAACTTCAGCAGAATTCCGAGAACAATGGAAGAGTTCCAAAGCATTTTTAAACGTCAGCGGAATTCCGAGAACAAAGAAAGAGTTCTGAAGCATTTTTAAACGTCAGAGGAATTCCGAGAGCAATGGAAGAGTTCCAAAGCATTTTTAAACTTCAGCGGAATTCCTAGAACAATGGAAGAGTTCCAAAGCATTTTTAAACTTCAGCAGAATTCCTAGAACAATGGAAGAGTTCCAAAGCATTTTTAAACTTTATCTGCCTTCCGAGAACAATGGAAGAGTTCTGAAGCATTTTTAAACGTCAGCGGAATTCCGAGAGCAATGGAAGAGTTCCAAAGCATTTTTAAACTTCAGCGGAATTCCTAGAACAATGGAAGAGTTCCAAAGTATTTTTAAACTTCAGCAGAATTCCGAGAACAATGGAAGAGTTCCAAAGCATTTTTAAACGTCAGCGGAATTCCGAGAACAAAGAAAGAGTTCCGAAGCATTTTTAAACATCAGCAGAATTCCTTGAACAATGAAAGAGTTCCGAAGCATTTTTAAACTTCAGCAAAATTCCTTGAAAAATGAAAGAGTTCTGAAGCATTTTTAAACTTCAGTGGAATTCCGGGAACAATGGAGAAGTTACGAAGCATTTTTAAACTTCAGAAGAATTCCGGGAACAATGGAAGAGTTCCAAAGCATTTTTAAACTTCAGCAGAATTCCTTGAACAATGAAAGAGTTCTGAAGCATTTTTAAACTTAAGTGGAATTCCGGGAACAATGGAAGAGTTCCGAAGTATTTTTAAACTGAAGAAGAATTCCGGGAACAATGGAAGAGTTCCAAAGCATTTTTAAACTTCAGCAGAATTCCGAGAACAATGGAAGAGTTCCGAAGCATTTTTAAACTTCAGCAGAATTCCGAGAACAATGGAAGAGTTCCGAAACATTTTTAAACGTCAGCGGAATTCCGAGAGCAATGGAAGAGTTCCAAAGCATTTTTAAACTTCAGCGGAATGCCGAAAACAATGGAAGAGTTCCGAAGCATTTCTAAACTTCAGCAGAATTCTAAGAACAATGGAAGAGTTCTGAAGCATTTTTAAACGTCATCGTATTTCCGAGAACAATGGAAGAGTTCCAAAGCATTTTTAAATGTCAGCGGAATACCGAGAACAATGGAAGAGTTCCGAAGCATTTTTAAACTTCAGCAGAATTCCGAGAACAATGGAAGAGTTCCAAAGCATTTTTAAACGTCAGCGGAATTCCGAGAACAAAGAAAGAGTTCCGAAGCATTTTTAAACATCAGCAGAATTCCTTGAACAATGAAAGAGTTCCGAAGCATTTTTAAACTTCAGCAGAATTCCTTGAAAAATGAAAGAGTTCTGAAGCATTTTTAAACTTCAGTGGAATTCCGGGAACAAAGGAAGAGTTCCGAAGCATTTTTAAACTTCAGAAGAATTCCGGGAACAATGGAAGAGTTCCGAAGCATTTTTAAACTTCAGCATAAATCCGAGAACAATGGAAGAGTTACGAAGCATTTTAAAATGTCAACAGAATTCCCAGAGCAATGGATGAGTTCCGAAACATTTTTAAACGTCAGCGGAATTCCGAGAGCAATGGAAGAGTTCCAAAGCATTTTTAAACTTCAGCGGAATTCTTAGAACAATGGAAGAGTTCCAAAGCATTTTTAAACTTTAGCGGCCTTCCGAGAACAATGGAAGAGTTCCGAAGCATTTTTAAACGTCAGCAGAATTCCTTGAACAATTATAGAGTTCCGAAGCATTTTTAAGCTTCAGTGGAATTCCGGAAACAATGGAAGTGTTCCGAAGCATTTTTAAACTTCAGAAGAATTCAGTGAACAATGGAAGAGTTCCAAAGCATTTTTAAACTTCAGCAGAAATCCAAGAACAATGGAAGAGTTCCGAAGCATTTTAAAATGTCAGCAGAATTCCCAGAGCAATGGAAGAGTTCCGAAGCCTTTTTAAACATCAGCTTAATTCCGAGAACAATGAAAGAGTTCCGAAACATTTTTAAACGTCAGCAGAATTACTTGAACAATGAAAGAGTTCCGAAGCATTTTTAAGCTTCAGTGTAATTCCGGGAACAATGGAAGTGTTCCGAAGCATTTTTAATCTTCAGAAAAATTCCGGAAACAATGGAAGAGTTCCGAAGCATTTTTAAACTTCAGCAGAATTCCGAGAACAATGGAAGAGTTCCGAAGCATTTTTAAACGTCAGCAGAATTCCTTGAACAATGAAAGTGTTCGGAAGCATTTTTAAACTTCAGCAGAATTCCTTGAACAAAGAAAGAGTTCCGAAGCATTTTTAAACTTCAGCAGAATTCCTTGAACAATGGAAGAGTTCCGAAGCATTTTTAAACTTCATTGGAATTCAGGGAACAATGGAAGAGTTCCGAAGCATTTTTAAACTTCAGAAGAATTCCGGGAACAATGGAAGAGTTCCGAAGCATTTTTAAACTTCAGCAGAAATCCGAGAACAATGGAAGAGTTACGAAGCATTTTAAAATGTCAACAGAATTCCCAGAGCAATGGATGAGTTCCGAAGCATTTTTAAACTTCAGCGGAATTCCGAAAACAATGGAAGAGTTGCGAAGCAATTTTTAGCTTCAGCAGAATTCCGAGAACAATGGAAGAGTTCCGAAGTATTTCTAAACATCAGCAGAATTCCGAGAACAATGGAAGAGTTCCGAAACATTTTTAAACGTCAGCGGAATTCCGAGAGCAATGGAAGATTTCCAAAGCATTTTTAAACTTCAGCGGAATTCCTAGAACAATGGAAGAGTTCCAAAGCATTTTTAAACTTTATCGGCCTTCCGAGAACAATGGAAGAGTTCCGAAGCATTTTTAAACGTCAGCGGAATTCCGAGAGCAATGGAAGAGTTCCAAAGCATTTTTAAACTTCAGCGGAATTCCTAGAACAATGGAAGAGTTCCAAAGCATTTTTAAACTTTAGCGGCCTTCCGAGAACAATGGAAGAGTTCCGAAGCATTTTTAAACGTCAGCAGAATTCATTGAACAATGAAAGATTTCCGAAGCATTTTTAAACTTAAGAAGAATTCAGTGAACAATGGAAGAGTTCCAAAGCATTTTTAAACTTCAGGAGAAATCCAAGAACAATGGAAGAGTTCCGAAGCATTTTAAAATGTCAGCAGAATTCCCAGAGCAATGGAAGAGTTCCGAAGCATTTTTAAACATCAGCTTAATTCCAAGAACAATGAAAGAGTTCCGAAGCATTTTTAAACGTCAGCAGAATTACTTGAACAATGAAAGAGTTCTGAAGTATTTTTAAGCTTCAGTGTAATTCCGGGAACAATGGAAGTGTTCCGAAGCATTTTTAATCTTCAGAAAAATTCCAGAAACAATGGAAGAGTTCCGAAGCATTTTTAAACTATAGCAGAATTCCGAGAACAATGGAAGAGTTCCGAAGCATTTTTAAACGTCAGCAGAATTCCTTGAACAATGAAAGAGTTCCGAAGCATTTTTAAACTTCATTGGAATTCAGGGAACAACGGAAGAGTTCCGAAGCATTTTTAAACTTCAGAAGAATTCCGGGAACAATGGAAGAGTTCCGAAGCATTTTTAAACTTCAGCAGAAATCCGAGAACAATGGAAGAGTTACGAAGCATTTTAAAATGTCAACAGAATTCCCAGAGCAATGGATGAGTTCCGAAGCATTTTTAAACTTCAGCGGAATTCCGAAAACAATGGAAGAGTTGCGAAGCATTTTTTAGCTTCAGCAGAATTCCGAGAACAATGGAAGAGTTCCGAAACATTTTTAAACGTCAGCGGAATTCCGAGAGCAATGGAAGAGTTCCAAAGCATTTTTAAACTTCAGCGGAATTCCTAGAACAATGGAAGAGTTCCAAAGCATTTTTAAACTTTATCTGCCTTCCGAGAACAATGGAAGAGTTCTGAAGCATTTTTAAACATCAGCGGAATTCCGAGAGCAATGGAAGAGTTCCAAAGCATTTTTAAACTTCAGCGGAATTCCTAGAACAATGGAAGAGTTCCAAAGCATTTTTAAACTTCAGCAGAATTCCGAGAACAATGGAAGAGTTCCAAAGCATTTTTAAACGTCAGCGGAATTCCGAGAACAAAGAAAGAGTTCTGAAGCATTTTTAAACGTCAGAGGAATTCCGAGAGCAATGGAAGAGTTCCAAAGCATTTTTAAACTTCAGCGGAATTCCTAGAACAATGGAAGAGTTCCAAAGCATTTTTAAACTTCAGCAGAATTCCTAGAACAATGGAAGAGTTCCAAAGCATTTTTAAACTTTATCTGCCTTCCGAGAACAATGGAAGAGTTCCAAAGCATTTTTAAACTTCAGCAGAATTCCGAGAACAATGGAAGAGTTCCAAAGCATTTTTAAACGTCAGCGGAATTCCGAGAACAAAGAAAGAGTTCCGAAGCATTTTTAAACATCAGCAGAATTCCTTGAACAATGAAAGAGTTCCGAAGCATTTTTAAACTTCAGCAAAATTCCTTGAAAAATGAAAGAGTTCTGAAGCATTTTTAAACTTCAGTGGAATTCCGGGAACAATGGAGAAGTTACGAAGCATTTTTAAACTTCAGAAGAATTCCGGGAACAATGGAAGAGTTCCAAAGCATTTTTAAACTTCAGCAGAATTCCTTGAACAATGAAAGAGTTCTGAAGCATTTTTAAACTTAAGTGGAATTCCGGGAACAATGGAAGAGTTCCGAAGTATTTTTAAACTGAAGAAGAATTCCGGGAACAATGGAAGAGTTTCAAAGCATTTTTAAACTTCAGCAGAATTCCGAGAACAATGGAAGAGTTCCGAAGCATTTTTAAACTTCAGCAGAATTCCGAGAACAATGGAAGAGTTCCGAAACATTTTTAAACGTCAGCGGAATTCCGAGAGCAATGGAAGAGTTCCAAAGCATTTTTAAACTTCAGCGGAATTCCTAGAACAATGGAAGAGTTCCAAAGCATTTTTAAACTTTAGCGGCCTTCCGAGAACAATGGAAGAGTTCCGAAGCATTTTTAAACGTCAGCAGAATTCCTTGAACAATTAAAGAGTTCCGAAGCATTTTTAAGCTTCAGTGGAATTCCGGAAACAATGGATGTGTTCCGAAGCATTTTTAAACTTCAGAAGAATTCAGTGAACAATGGAAGAGTTCCGAAGCATTTTTAGACTTCAGCAGAATTCTGAGAACAATGGAAGAGTTCCGAAGCATTTTTAAACGTCAGAGGATTTCTGAGAACAATGAAAGAGTTCCGAAGCATTTTTAAACATCAGCAGAATTCCTTGAACAATGAAAGAGTTCCGAACCATTTTTAAACATCAGCAGAATTCCTTGAACAATGAATGAGTTCCGAAGCATTTTTAAACTTCAGCAGAATTCCTTGAACAAAGAAAGAGTTCCGAAGGATTTTTAAACTTCAGCAGAATTCCTTGAACAATGGAAGAGTTCCGAAGCATTTTTAAACTTCATTTGAATTCCGGGAACAATGGAAGAGTTCCGAAGCATTTTTAAACTTCAGAAGAATTCCGAAAACAATGGAAGAGTTGCGAAGCATTTTTTAGCTTCAGCAGAATTCCGAGAACAATGGAAGAGTTCCGAAGTATTTCTAAACACCACCAGAATTCCAAGAACAATGGAAGAGTTCCGAAACATTTTTAAACGTCAGCGGAATTCCGAGAGCAATGGAAGAGTTCCAAAGCATTTTTAAACTTCAGCGGAATTCCTAGAACAATGGAAGACTTCCAAAGCATTTTTAAACTTTAGCGGCCTTCCGAGAACAATGGAAGAGTTCCGAAGCATTTTTAAACGTCAGCAGAATTCATTGAACGATGAAAGAGTTCCGAAGCATTTTTAAACTTCAGTGGAATTACGGGAACAATGGAGAAGTTCCGAAGCATTTTTAAACTTCAGAAGAATTCCGGGAACAATGGAAGAGTTCCAATGCATTTTTAAACTTCAGCAGAAATCCGAGAACAATGGAAGAGTTCCGAAGCATTTTTAAACTTCAGCGGAATGCCGAAAACAATGGAAGACTTCCGAAGCATTTCTAAACTTCAGCAGAATTCTAAGAACAATGGAAGAGTTCTGAAGCATTTTTAAACGTCATCGTATTTCCGAGAACATTGGAAGAGTTCCGAAGCATTTTTAAACTTCAGCGGATTTCCAAGAACAATGGAAGAGTTCCGAAGCATTTTTAAATGTCAGTGGAATTCCGAGAACAATGAAAGAGTTTCGAAGCATTTTTAAACTTCAGCAGAATTCCGAGAACAATGGAAGAGTTCCAAAGCATTTTTAAACATCAGCGGAATTCCGAGAACAAAGAAAGAGTTCCGAAGCATTTTTAAACATCAGTAGAATTCCTTGAACAATGAAAGAGTTCCGAAGCATTTTTAAACTTCAGCAGAATTCCTTGAAAAATGAAAGAGTTCTGAAGCATTTTTAAACTTCAGTGGAATTCCGGGAACAAAGGAAGAGTTCCGAAGCATTTTTAAACTTCAGAAGAATTCCGGGAACAATGGAAGAGTTCCGAAGCATTTTTAAACTTCAGCATAAATCCGAGAACAATGGAAGAGTTACGAAGCATTTTAAAATGTCAACAGAATTCCCAGAGCAATGGATGAGTTCCGAAACATTTTTAAACGTCAGCGGAATTCCAAGAGCAATGGAAGAGTTCCAAAGCATTTTTAAACTTCAGCGGAATTCCTAGAACAATGGAAGAGTTCCAAAGCATTTTTAAACTTTAGCGGCCTTCCGAGAACAATGGAAGAGTTCCGAAGCATTTTTAAACGTCAGCAAAATTCCTTGAACAATTAAAGAGTTCCGAAGCATTTTTAAGCTTCAGTGGAATTCCGGAAACAATGGATGTGTTCCGAAGCATTTTTAAACTTCAGAAGAATTCCGAAAACAATGGAAGAGTTGCGAAGCATTTTTTAGCTTCAGCAGAATTCCGAGAACAATGGAAGAGTTCCGAAGTATTTCTAAACACCACCAGAATTCCAAGAACAATGGAAGAGTTCCGAAACATTTTTAAACGTCAGCGGAATTCCGAGAGCAATGGAAGAGTTCCAAAGCATTTTTAAACTTCAGCGGAATTCCTAGAACAATGGAAGAGTTCCAAAGCATTTTTAAACTTTAGCGGCCTTCCGAGAACAATGGAAGAGTTCCGAAGCATTTTTAAACGTCAGCAGAATTCATTGAACGATGAAAGAGTTCCGAAGCATTTTTAAACTTCAGTGGAATTACGGGAACAATGGAGAAGTTCCGAAGCATTTTTAAACTTCAGAAGAATTCCGGGAACAATGGAAGAGTTCCAATGCATTTTTAAACTTCAGCAGAAATCCGAGAACAATGGAAGAGTTCCGAAGCATTTTTAAACTTCAGCGGAATGCCGAAAACAATGGAAGACTTCCGAAGCATTTCTAAACTTCAGCAGAATTCTAAGAACAATGGAAGAGTTCTGAAGCATTTTTAAACGTCATCGTATTTCCGAGAACAATGGAAGAGTTCCGAAGCATTTTTAAACTTCAGCGGATTTCCAAGAACAATGGAAGAGTTCCGAAGCATTTTTAAATGTCAGTGGAATTCCGAGAACAATGAAAGAGTTTCGAAGCATTTTTAAACTTCAGCAGAATTCCGAGAACAATGGAAGAGTTCCAAAGCATTTTTAAACATCAGCGGAATTCCGAGAACAAAGAAAGAGTTCCGAAGCATTTTTAAACATCAGCAGAATTCCTTGAACAATGAAAGAGTTCCGAAGCATTTTTAAACTTCAGCAGAATTCCTTGAAAAATGAAAGAGTTCTGAAGCATTTTTAAACTTCAGTGGAATTCCGGGAACAAAGGAAGAGTTCCGAAGCATTTTTAAACTTCAGAAGAATTCCGGGAACAATGGAAGAGTTCCGAAGCATTTTTAAACTTCAGCATAAATCCGAGAACAATGGAAGAGTTACGAAGCATTTTAAAATGTCAACAGAATTCCCAGAGCAATGGATGAGTTCCGAAACATTTTTAAACGTCAGCGGAATTCCGAGAGCAATGGAAGAGTTCCAAAGCATTTTTAAACTTCAGCGGAATTCCTAGAACAATGGAAGAGTTCCAAAGCATTTTTAAACTTTAGCGGCCTTCCGAGAACAATGGAAGAGTTCCGAAGCATTTTTAAACGTCAGCAGAATTCCTTGAACAATTAAAGAGTTCCGAAGCATTTTTAAGCTTCAGTGGAATTCCGGAAACAATGGATGTGTTCCGAAGCATTTTTAAACTTCAGAAGAATTCAGTGAACAATGGAAGAGTTCTGAAGCATTTTTAGACTTCAGCAGAATTCTGAGAACAATGGAAGAGTTCCGAAGCATTTTTAAACGTCAGAGGATTTCTGAGAACAATGAAAGAGTTCCGAAGCATTTTTAAACATCAGCAGAATTCCTTGAACAATGAAAGAGTTCCGAACCATTTTTAAACATCAGCAGAATACCTTGAACAATGAATGAGTTCCGAAGCATTTTTAAACTTCAGCAGAATTCCTTGAACAAAGAAAGAGTTCCGAAGGATTTTTAAACTTCAGCAGAATTCCTTGAACAATGGAAGAGTTCCGAAGCATTTTTAAACTTCATTTGAATTCCGGGAACAATGGAAGAGTTCCGAAGCATTTTTAAACTTCAGAAGAATTCCGAAAACAATGGAAGAGTTGCGAAGCATTTTTTAGCTTCAGCAGAATTCCGAGAACAATGGAAGAGTTCCGAAGTATTTCTAAACACCACCAGAATTCCAAGAACAATGGAAGAGTTCCGAAACATTTTTAAACGTCAGCGGAATTCCGAGAGCAATGGAAGAGTTCCAAAGCATTTTTAAACTTCAGCGGAATTCCTAGAACAATGGAAGAGTTCCAAAGCATTTTTAAACTTTAGCGGCCTTCCGAGAACAATGGAAGAGTTCCGAAGCATTTTTAAACGTCAGCAGAATTCATTGAACGATGAAAGAGTTCCGAAGCATTTTTAAACTTCAGTGGAATTACGGGAACAATGGAGAAGTTCCGAAGCATTTTTAAACTTCAGAAGAATTCCGGGAACAATGGAAGAGTTCCAATGCATTTTTAAACTTCAGCAGAAATCCGAGAACAATGGAAGAGTTCCGAAGCATTTTTAAACTTCAGCGGAATGCCGAAAACAATGGAAGACTTCCGAAGCATTTCTAAACTTCAGCAGAATTCTAAGAACAATGGAAGAGTTCTGAAGCATTTTTAAACGTCATCGTATTTCCGAGAACAATGGAAGAGTTCCGAAGCATTTTTAAACTTCAGCGGATTTCCAAGAACAATGGAAGAGTTCCGAAGCATTTTTAAATGTCAGTGGAATTCCGAGAACAATGAAAGAGTTTCGAAGCATTTTTAAACTTCAGCAGAATTCCGAGAACAATGGAAGAGTTCCAAAGCATTTTTAAACATCAGCGGAATTCCGAGAACAAAGAAAGAGTTCCGAAGCATTTTTAAACATCAGCAGAATTCCTTGAACAATGAAAGAGTTCCGAAGCATTTTTAAACTTCAGCAGAATTCCTTGAAAAATGAAAGAGTTCTGAAGCATTTTTAAACTTCAGTGGAATTCCGGGAACAAAGGAAGAGTTCCGAAGCATTTTTAAACTTCAGAAGAATTCCGGGAACAATGGAAGAGTTCCGAAGCATTTTTAAACTTCAGCATAAATCCGAGAACAATGGAAGAGTTACGAAGCATTTTAAAATGTCAACAGAATTCCCAGAGCAATGGATGAGTTCCGAAACATTTTTAAACGTCAGCGGAATTCCGAGAGCAATGGAAGAGTTCCAAAGCATTTTTAAACTTCAGCGGAATTCTTAGAACAATGGAAGAGTTCCAAAGCATTTTTAAACTTTAGCGGCCTTCCAAGAACAATGGAAGAGTTCCGAAGCATTTTTAAACGTCAGCAGAATTCCTTGAACAATTATAGAGTTCCGAAGCATTTTTAAGCTTCAGTGGAATTCCGGAAACAATGGAAGTGTTCCGAAGCATTTTTAAACTTCAGAAGAATTCAGTGAACAATGGAAGAGTTCCAAAGCATTTTTAAACTTCAGCAGAAATCCAAGAACAATGGAAGAGTTCCGAAGCATTTTAAAATGTCAGCAGAATTCCCAGAGCAATGGAAGAGTTCCGAAGCATTTTTAAACATCAGCTTAATTACGAGAACAGTGAAAGAGTTCCGAAGCATTTTTAAACGTCAGCAGAATTACTTGAACAATGAAAGAGTTCCGAAGCATTTTTAAGCTTCAGTGTAATTCCGTTAACAATGGAAGTGTTCCAAAGCATTTTTAATCTTCAGAAAAATTCCGGAAACAATGGAAGAGTTCCGAAGCATTTTTAAACTTCAGCAGAATTCCATGAACAAAGAAAGAGTTCCGAAGCATTTTTAAACTTCAGCAGAATTCCTTGAACAATGGAAGAGTTCCGAAGCATTTTTAAACTTCATTAGAATTCAGGGAACAATGGAAGAGTTCTGAAGCATTTTTAAACTTCAGAAGAATTTCGGGAACAATGGAAGAGTTCCGAAGCATTTTTAAACTTCAGCAGAAATCCGAGAACAATGGAAGAGTTACGAAGCATTTTAAAATGTCAACAGAATTCCCAGAGCAATGGATGAGTTCCGAAGCATTTTTAAACTTCAGCGGAATTCCGAAAACAATGGAAGAGTTGCGAAGCATTTTTTAGCTTCAGCAGAATTCCGAGAACAATGGAAGAGTTCCGAAACATTTTTAAACGTCAGCGGAATTCCGAGAGCAATGGAAGAGTTCCAAAGCATTTTTAAACTTCAGCGGAATTCCTAGAACAATGGAAGAGTTCCAAAGCATTTTTAAACTTTATCTGCCTTCCGAGAACAATGGAAGAGTTCTGAAGCATTTTTAAACGTCAGCGGAATTCCGAGAGCAATGGAAGAGTTCCAAAGCATTTTTAAACTTCAGCGGAATTCCTAGAACAATGGAAGAGTTCCGAAGCATTTTTAAACTTCAGCAGAATTCCTTGAACAAAGAAAGAGTTCCGAAGGATTTTTAAACTTCAGCAGAATTCCTTGAACAATGGAAGAGTTCCGAAGCATTTTTAAACTTCATTGGAATTCCGTGAACAATGGAAGAGTTCCGAAGCATTTTTAAACTTCAGAAGAATTCCGAAAACAATGGAAGAGTTGCGAAGCATTTTTTAGCTTCAGCAGAATTCCGAGAACAATGGAAGAGTTCCGAAGTATTTCTAAACACCACCAGAATTCCAAGAACAATGGAAGAGTTCCGAAACATTTTTAAACGTCAGCGGAATTCCGAGAGCAATGGAAGAGTTCCAAAGCATTTTTAAACGTCAGCAGAATTACTTGAACAATGAAAGAGTTCCGAAGTATTTTTAAGCTTCAGTGTAATTCCGGGAACAATGGAGGTGTTCCGAAGCATTTTTAATCTTCAGAAAAATTCCAGAAACAATGGAAGAGTTCCGAAGCATTTTTAAACTATAGCAGAATTCCGAGAACAATGGAAGAGTTCCGAAGCATTTTTAAACGTCAGCAGAATTCCTTGAACAATGAAAGAGTTCCGAAGCATTTTTAAACTTCAGCAGAATTCCTTGAACAATGGAAGAGTTCCGAAGCATTTTTAAACTTCATTGGAATTCAGGGAACAATGGAAGAGTTCCGAAGCATTTTTAAACTTCAGAAGAATTCCGGGAACAATGGAAGAGTTCCGAAGCATTTTTAAACTTCAGCAGAAATCCGAGAACAATGGAAGAGTTACGAAGCATTTTAAAATGTCAACAGAATTCCCAGAGCAATGGATGAGTTCCGAAGCATTTTTAAACTTCAGCGGAATTCCGAAAACAATGGAAGAGTTGCGAAGCATTTTTTAGCTTCAGCAGAATTCCGAGAACAATGGAAGAGTTCCGAAACATTTTTAAACGTCAGCGGAATTCCGAGAGCAATGGAAGAGTTCCAAAGCATTTTTAAACTTCAGCGGAATTCCTAGAACAATGGAAGAGTTCCAAAGCATTTTTAAACTTTATCTGCCTTCCGAGAACAATGGAAGAGTTCTGAAGCATTTTTAAACATCAGCGGAATTCCGAGAGCAATGGAAGAGTTCCAAAGCATTTTTAAACTTCAGCGGAATTCCTAGAACAATGGAAGAGTTCCAAAGCATTTTTAAACTTCAGCAGAATTCCGAGAACAATGGAAGAGTTCCAAAGCATTTTTAAACGTCAGCGGATTTCCGAGAACAAAGAAAGAGTTCTGAAGCATTTTTAAACGTCAGCGGAATTCCGAGAGCAATGGAAGAGTTCCAAAGCATTTTTAAACTTCAGCGGAATTCCTAGAACAATGGAAGAGTTCCAAAGCATTTTTAAACTTCAGCAGAATTCCTAGAACAATGGAAGAGTTCCAAAGCATTTTTAAACTTTATCTGCCTTCCGAGAACAATGGAAGAGTTCTGAAGCATTTTTAAACGTCAGCGGAATTCCGAGAGCAATGGAAGAGTTCCAAAGCATTTTTAAACTTCAGCGGAATTCCTAGAACAATGGAAGAGTTCCAAAGCATTTTTAAACTTCAGCAGAATTCCGAGAACAATGGAAGAGTTCCAAAGCATTTTTAAACTTCAGCGGAATTCCTAGAGCAATGGATGAGTTCCGAAGCATTTTTAAACTTCAGCGGAATTCCGAAAACAATGGAAGAGTTGCGAAGCATTTTTTAGCTTCAGCAGAATTCCGAGAACAATGGAAGAGTTCCGAAACATTTTTAAACGTCAGCGGAATTCCGAGAGCAATGGAAGAGTTCCAAAGCATTTTTAAACTTCAGCGGAATTCGTAGAACAATGGAAGAGTTCCAAAGCATTTTTAAACTTTATCTGCCTTCCGAGAACAATGGAAGAGTTCTGAAGCATTTTTAAACGTCAGCGGAATTCCGAGAGCAATGGAAGAGTTCCAAAGCATTTTTAAACTTCAGCGGAATTCCTAGAACAATGGAAGAGTTCCGAAGCATTTTTAAACTTCAGCAGAATTCCTTGAACAAAGAAAGAGTTCCGAAGGATTTTTAAACTTCAGCAGAATTCCTTGAACAATGGAAGAGTTCCGAAGCATTTTTAAACTTCATTGGAATTCCGGGAACAATGGAAGAGTTCCGAAGCATTTTTAAACTTCAGAAGAATTCCGAAAACAATGGAAGAGTTGCGAAGCATTTTTTAGCTTCAGCAGAATTCCGAGAACAATGGAAGAGTTCCGAAGTATTTCTAAACACCACCAGAATTCCAAGAACAATGGAAGAGTTCCGAAACATTTTTAAACATCAGCGGAATTCCGAGAGCAATGGAAGAGTTCCAAAGCATTTTTAAACTTCAGCGGAATTCCTAGAACAATGGAAGAGTTCCAAAGCATTTTTAAACTTTAGCGGCCTTCCGAGAACAATGGAAGAGTTACGAAGCATTTTTAAACGTCAGCAGAATTCATTGAACGATGAAAGAGTTCCGAAGCATTTTTAAACTTCAGTGGAATTACGGGAACAATGGAGAAGTTCCGAAGCATTTTTAAACTTCAGAAGAATTCCGGGAACAATGGAAGAGTTCCAAAGCATTTTTAAACTTCAGCAGAAATCCGAGAACAATGGAAGAGTTCCGAAGCATTTTAAAATGTCAGCAGAATTCTAAGAGCAATGGAAGAGTTCAGAAGCATTTTTAAACTTCAGCGGAATGCCGAAAACAATGGAAGAGTTCCGAAGCATTTCTAAACTTCAGCAGAATTCTAAGAACAATGGAAGAGTTGTGAAGCATTTTTAAACGTCATTGTATTTCCGAGAACAATGGAAGAGTTCCAAAGCATTTTTAAACGTCAGCGGAATACCGAGAACAATGGAAGAGTTCCGAAGCATTTTTAAACTTCAGCGGATTTCCAAGAACAATGGAAGTGTTCCGAAGCATTTTTAAATGTCAGTGGAATTCCGAGAACAATGAAAGAGTTCCGAAGCATTTTTAAACTTCAGCAGAATTCCGAGAACAATGGAAGAGTTCCAAAGCATTTTTAAACGTCAGCGGAATTCCGAGAACAAAGAAAGAGTTCCGAAGCATTTTTAAACATCAGCAGAATTCCTTGAACAATGAAAGAGTTCCGAAGCATTTTTAAACTTCAGCAGAATTCCTTGAAAAATGAAAGAGTTCTGAAGCATTTTTAAACTTCAGTGGAATTCCGGGAACAAAGGAAGAGTTCCGAAGCATTTTTAAACTTCAGAAGAATTCCGGGAACAATGGAAGAGTTCCGAAGCATTTTTAAACTTCAGCATAAATCCGAGAACAATGGAAGAGTTACGAAGCATTTTAAAATGTCAACAGAATTCCCAGAGCAATGGATGAGTTCCGAAACATTTTTAAACGTCAGCGGAATTCCGAGAGCAATGGAAGAGTTCCAAAGCATTTTTAAACTTCAGCGGAATTCTTAGAACAATGGAAGAGTTCCAAAGCATTTTTAAACTTTAGCGGCCTTCCGAGAACAATGGAAGAGTTCCGAAGCATTTTTAAACGTCAGCAGAATTCCTTGAACAATTATAGAGTTCCGAAGCATTTTTAAGCTTCAGTGGAATTCCGGAAACAATGGAAGTGTTCCGAAGCATTTTTAAACTTCAGAAGAATTCAGTGAACAATGGAAGAGTTCCAAAGCATTTTTAAACTTCAGCAGAAATCCAAGAACAATGGAAGAGTTCCGAAGCATTTTAAAATGTCAGCAGAATTCCCAGAGCAATGGAAGAGTTCCGAAGCATTTTTAAACATCAGCTTAATTCCGAGAACAGTGAAAGAGTTCCGAAGCATTTTTAAAAGTCAGCAGAATTACTTGAACAATGAAAGAGTTCCGAAGCATTTTTAAGCTTCAGTGTAATTCCGGGAACAATGGAAGTGTTCCAAAGCATTTTTAATCTTCAGAAAAATTCCGGAAACAATGGAAGAGTTCCGAAGCATTTTTAAACTTCAGCAGAATTCCGAGAACAATGGAAGAGTTCCGAAGCATTTTTAAACGTCAGCAGAATTCCTTGAACAATGAAAGTGTTCCGAAGCATTTTTAAACTTCAGCAGAATTCCTTGAACAAAGAAAGAGTTCCAAAGCATTTTTAAACTTCAGCAGAATTCCTTGAACAATGGAAGAGTTCCGAAGCATTTTTAAACTTCATTGGAATTCAGGGAACAATGGAAGAGTTCCGAAGCATTTTTAAACTTTAGAAGAATTCCGGGAACAATGGAAGAGTTCCGAAGCATTTTTAAACTTCAGCAGAAATCCGAGAAAAATGGAAGAGTTACGAAGCATTTTAAAATGTCAACAGAATTCCCAGAGCAATGGATGAGTTCCGAAGCATTTTTAAACTTCAGCGGAATTCCGAAAACAATGGAAGAGTTGCGAAGCATTTTTTAGCTTCAGCAGAATTCCGAGAACAATGGAAGAGTTCCGAAGTATTTCTAAACATCAGCAGAATTCCGAGAACAATGGAAGAGTTCCGAAACATTTTTAAACGTCAGCGGAATTCCGAGAGCAATGGAAGATTTCCAAAGCATTTTTAAACTTCAGCGGAATTCCTAGAACAATGGAAGAGTTCCAAAGCATTTTTAAACTTTATCGGCCTTCCGAGAACAATGGAAGAGTTCCGAAGCATTTTTAAACGTCAGCGGAATTCCGAGAGCAATGGAAGAGTTCCAAAGCATTTTTAAACTTCAGCGGAATTCCTAGAACAATGGAAGAGTTCCAAAGCATTTTTAAACTTTAGCGGCCTTCCGAGAACAATGGAAGAGTTCCGAAGAATTTTTAAACGTCAGCAGAATTCATTGAACAATGAAAGAGTTCCGAAGCATTTTTAAACTTCAGAAGAATTCAGTGAACAATGGAAGAGTTCCAAAGCATTTTTAAACTTCAGCAGAAATCCAAGAACAATGGAAGAGTTCCGAAGCATTTTAAAATGTCAGCAGAATTCCCAGAGCAATGGAAGAGTTCCGAAGCATTTTTAAACATCAGCTTAATTCCGAGAACAATGAAAGAGTTCCGAAGCATTTTTAAACGTCAGCAGAATTACTTGAACAATGAAAGAGTTCCGAAGCATTTTTAAGCTTCAGTGTAATTCCGGGAACAATGGAAGTGTTCCGAAGCATTTTTAATCTTCAGAAAAATTCCAGAAACAATGGAAGAGTTCCGAAGCATTTTTAAACTATAGCAGAATTCCGAGAACAATGGAAGAGTTCCGAAGCATTTTTAAACGTCAGCAGAATTCCTTGAACAATGAAAGTGTTCCGAAGCATTTTTAAACTTCAGCAGAATTCCTTGAACAAAGAAAGAGTTCCGAAGCATTTTTAAACTTCAGCAGAATTCCTTGAACAATGGAAGAGTTCCGAAGCATTTTTAAACTTCATTGGAATTCAGGGAACAATGGAAGAGTTCCGAAGCATTTTTAAACTTCAGAAGAATTCCGGGAACAATGGAAGAGTTCCGAAGCATTTTTAAACTTCAGCAGAAATCCGAGAACAATGGAAGAGTTACGAAGCATTTTAAAATGTCAACAGAATTCCCAGAGCAATGGATGAGTTCCGAAGCATTTTTAAACTTCAGCGGAATTCCGAAAACAATGGAAGAGTTGCGAAGCATTTTTTAGCTTCAGCAGAATTCCGAGAACAATGGAAGGGTTCCGAAACATTTTTAAACGTCAGCGGAATTCCGAGAGCAATGGAAGAGTTCCAAAGCATTTTTAAACTTCAGCGGAATTCCTAGAACAATGGAAGAGTTCCAAAGTATTTTTAAACTTTATCTGCCTTCCGAGAACAATGGAAGAGTTCTGAAGCATTTTTAAACGTCAGCGGAATTCCGAGAGCAATGGAAGAGTTCCAAAGCATTTTTAAACTTCAGCGGAATTCCTAGAACAATGGAAGAGTTCCGAAGCATTTTTAAACTTCAGCAGAATTCCTTGAAAAAAGAAAGAGTTCCGAAGGATTTTTAAACTTCAGCAGAATTCCTTGAACAATGGAAGAGTTCCGAAGCATTTTTAAACTTCATTGGAATTCCGGGAACAATGGAAGAGTTCCGAAGCATTTTTAAACTTCAGAAGAATTCCGAAAACAATGGAAGAGTTGCGAAACATTTTTTAGCTTCAGCAGAATTCCGAGAACAATGGAAGAGTTCCGAAGTATTTCTAAACACCACCAGAATTCCAAGAACAATGGAAGAGTTCCGAAACATTTTTAAACGTCAGCGGAATTCCGAGAGCAATGGAAGAGTTCCAAAGCATTTTTAAACTTCAGCGGAATTCCTAGAACAATGGAAGAGTTCCAAAGCATTTTTAAACTTTAGCGGCCTTCCGAGAACAATGGAAGAGTTCCGAAGCATTTTTAAACGTCAGCAGAATTCATTGAACGATGAAAGAGTTCCGAAGCATTTTTAAACTTCAGTGGAATTACGGGAACAATGGAGAAGTTCCGAAGCATTTTTAAACTTCAGAAGAATTCCGGGAACAATGGAAGAGTTCCAAAGCATTTTTAAACTTCAGCAGAAATCCGAGAACAATGGAAGAGTTCCGAAGCATTTTAAAATGTCAGCAGAATTCTAAGAGCAATGGAAGAGTTCAGAAGCATTTTTAAACTTCAGCGGAATGCCGAAAACAATGGAAGAGTTCCGAAGCATTTCTAAACTTCAGCAGAATTCTAAGAACAATGGAAGAGTTCTGAAGCATTTTTAAACGTCATCGTATTTCCGAGAACAATGGAAGAGTTCCAAAGCATTTTTAAACGTCAGCGGAATACCGAGAACAATGGAAGAGTTCCGAAGCATTTTTAAACTTCAGCGGATTTCCAAGAACAATGGAAGAGTTCCGAAGCATTTTTAAATGTCAGTGGAATTCCGAGAACAATGAAAGAGTTCCGAAGCATTTTTAAACTTCAGCAGAATTCCGAGAACAATGGAAGAGTTCCAAAGCATTTTTAAACGTCAGCGGAATTCCGAGAACAAAGAAAGAGTTCCGAAGCATTTTTAAACATCAGCAGAATTCCTTGAACAATGAAAGAGTTCCGAAGCATTTTTAAACTTCAGCAGAATTCCTTGAAAAATGAAAGAGTTCTGAAGCATTTTTAAACTTCAGTGGAATTCCGGGAACAAAGGAAGAGTTCCGAAGCATTTTTAAACTTCAGAAGAATTCCGGGAACAATGGAAGAGTTCCGAAGCATTTTTAAACTTCAGCATAAATCCGAGAACAATGGAAGAGTTACGAAGCATTTTAAAATGTCAACAGAATTCCCAGAGCAATGGATGAGTTCCGAAACATTTTTAAACGTCAACGGAATTCCGAGAGCAATGGAAGAGTTCCGAAGCATTTTTAAACGTCAGCAGAATTCCTTGAACAATTATAGAGTTCCGAAGCATTTTTAAGCTTCAGTGGAATTCCGGAAACAATGGAAGTGTTCCGAAGCATTTTTAAACTTCAGAAGAATTCAGTGAACAATGGAAGAGTTCCAAAGCATTTTTAAACTTCAGCAGAAATCCAAGAACAATGGAAGAGTTCCGAAGCATTTTAAAATGTCAGCAGAATTCCCAGAGCAATGGAAGAGTTCCGAAGCATTTTTAAACATCAGCTTAATTCCGAGAACAATGAAAGAGTTCCGAAGCATTTTTAAACGTCAGCAGAATTCCTTGAACAATGAAAGTGTTCCGAAGCATTTTTAAACTTCAGCAGAATTCCTTGAACAAAGAAAGAGTTCCGAAGCATTTTTAAACTTCAGCAGAATTCCTTGAACAATGGAAGAGTTCCGAAGCATTTTTAAACTTCATTGGAATTCAGGGAACAATGGAAGAGTTCCGAAGCATTTTTAAACTTCAGAAGAATTCCGGGAACAATGGAAGAGTTCCGAAGCATTTTTAAACTTCAGCAGAAATCCGAGAACAATGGAAGAGTTACGAAGCATTTTAAAATGTCAACAGAATTCCCAGAGCAATGGATGAGTTCCGAAGCATTTTTAAACTTCAGCGGAATTCCGAAAACAATGGAAGAGTTGCGAAGCATTTTTTAGCTTCAGCAGAATTCCGAGAACAATGGAAGAGTTCCGAAGTATTTCTAAACATCAGCAGAATTCCGAGAACAATGGAAGAGTTCTGAAACATTTTTAAACGTCAGCGGAATTCCGAGAGCAATGGAAGATTTCCAAAGCATTTTTAAACTTCAGCGGAATTCCTAGAACAATGGAAGAGTTCCAAAGCATTTTTAAACTTTATCGGCCTTCCGAGAACAATGGAAGAGTTCCGAAGCATTTTTAAACGTCAGCGGAATTCCGAGAGCAATGGAAGAGTTCCAAAGCATTTTTAAACTTCAGCGGAATTCCTAGAACAATGGAAGAGTTCCAAAGCATTTTTAAACTTTAGCGGCCTTCCGAGAACAATGGAAGAGTTCCGAAGCATTTTTAAACGTCAGCAGAATTCATTGAACAATGAAAGAGTTCCGAAGCATTTTTAAACTTCAGAAGAATTCAGTGAACAATGGAAGAGTTCCAAAGCATTTTTAAACTTCAGCAGAAATCCAAGAACAATGGAAGAGTTCCGAAGCATTTTAAAATGTCAGCAGAATTCCCAGAGCAATGGAAGAGTTCCGAAGCATTTTTAAACATCAGCTTAATTCCGAGAACAATGAAAGAGTTCCGAAGCATTTTTAAACGTCAGCAGAATTACTTGAACAATGAAAGAGTTCCGAAGCATTTTTAAGCTTCAGTGTAATTCCGGGTACAATGGAAGTGTTCCGAAGCATTTTTAATTTTCAGAAAAATTCCGGAAACAATGGAAGAGTTCCGAAGCATTTTTAAACTATAGCAGAATTCCGAGAACAATGGAAGAGTTCCGAAGCATTTTTAAACGTCAGCAGAATTCCTTGAACAATGAAAGTGTTCCGAAGCATTTTTAACCTTCAGCAGAATTCCTTGAACAAAGAAAGAGTTCCGAAGCATTTTTAAACTTCAGCAGAATTGCTTGAACAATGGAAGAGTTCCGAAGCATTTTTAAACTTCATTGGAATTCAGGGAACAATGGAAGAGTTCCGAAGCATTTTTAAACTTCAGAAGAATTCCGGGAACAATGGAAGAGTTCCGAAGCATTTTTAAACTTCAGCAGAAATCCGAGAACAATGGAAGAGTTACGAAGCATTTTAAAATGTCAACAGAATTCCCAGAGCAATGGATGAGTTCCGAAGCATTTTTAAACTTCAGCGGAATTCCGAAAACAATGGAAGAGTTGCGAAGCATTTTTTAGCTTCAGCAGAATTCCGAGAACAATGGAAGAGTTCCGAAACATTTTTAAACGTCAGCGGAATTCCGAGAGCAATGGAAGAGTTCCAAAGCATTTTTAAACTTCAGCGGAATTCCTAGAACAATGGAAGAGTTCCAAAGCATTTTTAAACGTCAGCGGAAATCCGAGAACAAAGAAAGAGTTCCGAATCATTTTTAAACATCAGCAGAGTTCCTTGAACAATGAAAGAGTTCCAAAGCATTTTTAAACTTCAGCAGAATTCCGAGAACAATGGAAGAGTTCTAAAGCATTTTTAAACGTCAGCGGAAATCCGAGAACAAAGAAAGAGTTCCGAATCATTTTTAAACATCAGCAGAGTTCCTTGAACAATGAAAGAGTTCCGAAGCATTTTTAAACTTCAGCAGAATTCCTTGAAAAATGAAAGAGTTCTGAAGCATTTTTAATCTTCAGTGGAATTCCAGGAACAATGGAGAAGTTCCGAAGCATTTTTAAACTTCAGAAGAATTCCGGGAACAATGGAAGAGTTCCAAAGCATTTTTAAACTTCAGCAGAATTCCTTGAACAATGAAAGAGTTCTGAAGCATTTTTAAACTTCAGTGGAATTCCGGGTACAATGGAAGAGTTCCGAAGCATTTTTAAACTGAAGAAGAATTCCGGGAACAATGGAAGAGTTCCGAAGCATTTTTAAACTTCATCAGAATTCCGAGAATAATGGAAGAGTTCCGAAACATTTTTAAACGTCAGCGGAATTCCGAGAGCAATGGAAGAGTTCCAAAGCATTTTTAAACTTCAGCGGAATTCCTAGAACAATGGAAGAGTTCCAAAGCATTTTTAAACTTTAGCTGCCTTCCGAGAACAATGGAAGAGTTCCGAAGCATTTTTAAACGTCAGCAGAATTCCTTGAACAATTAAAGAGTTCCGAAGCATTTTTAAGCTTCAGTGGAATTCCGGAAACAATGGATGTGTTCCGAAGCATTTTTAAACTTCAGAAGAATTCAGTGAACAATGGAAGAGTTCCGAAGCATTTTTAGACTTCAGCAGAATTCTGAGAACAATGGAAGAGTTCCGAAGCATTTTTAAACGTCAGAGGATTTCTGAGAACAATGAAAGAGTTCCGAAGCATTTTTAAACGTCAGCAGAATTCCTTGAACAATGAAAGACTTCCGAACCATTTTTAAACATCAGCAGAATTCCTTGAACAATGAATGAGTTCCGAAGCATTTTTAAACTTCAGCAGAATTCCTTGAACAAAGAAAGAGTTCCGAAGGATTTTTAAACTTCAGCAGAATTCCTTGAACAATGGAAGAGTTCCGAAGCATTTTTAAACTTCATTGGAATACCGGGAACAATGGAAGAGTTCCGAAGCATTTTTAAACTTCAGAAGAATTCCGAAAACAATGGAAGAGTTGCGAAGCATTTTTTAGCTTCAGCAGAATTCCGAGAACAATGGAAGAGTTCCAAAGTATTTCTAAACATCACCAGAATTCCAAGAACAATGGAAGAGTTCCGAAACATTTTTAAACGTCAGCGGAATTCCGAGAGCAATGGAAGAGTTCCAAAGCATTTTTAAACTTCAGCGGAATTCCTAGAAAAATGGAAGAGTTCCAAAGCATTTTTAAACTTTAGCGGCCTTCCGAGAACAATGGAAGAGTTGCGAAGCATTTTTAAACGTCAGCAGAATTCATTGAACGATGAAAGAGTTCCGAAGCATTTTTAAACTTCATTGGAATTCAGGGAACAATGGAAGAGTTCCGAAGCATTTTTAAACTTCAGAAGAATTCCGGGAACAATGGAAGAGTTCCGAAGCATTTTTAAACTTCAGCAGAAATCCGAGAACAATGGAAGAGTTACGAAGCATTTTAAAATGTCAACAGAATTCCCAGAGCAATGGATGAGTTCCGAAGCATTTTTAAACTTCAGCGGAATTCCGAAAACAATGGAAGAGTTGCGAAGCATTTTTTAGCTTCAGCAGAATTCCGAGAACAATGGAAGAGTTCCGAAACATTTTTAAACGTCAGCGGAATTCCGAGAGCAATGGAAGAGTTCCAAAGCATTTTTAAACTTCAGCGGAATTCCTAGAACAATGGAAGAGTTCCAAAGCATTTTTAAACGTCAGCGGAAATCCGAGAACAAAGAAAGAGTTCCGAATCATTTTTAAACATCAGCAGAGTTCCTTGAACAATGAAAGAGTTCCAAAGCATTTTTAAACTTCAGCAGAATTCCGAGAACAATGGAAGAGTTCTAAAGCATTTTTAAACGTCAGCGGAAATCCGAGAACAAAGAAAGAGTTCCGAATCATTTTTAAACATCAGCAGAGTTCCTTGAACAATGAAAGAGTTCCGAAGCATTTTTAAACTTCAGCAGAATTCCTTGAAAAATGAAAGAGTTCTGAAGCATTTTTAAACTTCAGTGGAATTCCAGGAACAATGGAGAAGTTCCGAAGCATTTTTAAACTTCAGAAGAATTCCGGGAACAATGGAAGAGTTCCAAAGCATTTTTAAACTTCAGCAGAATTCCTTGAACAATGAAAGAGTTCTGAAGCATTTTTAAACTTCAGTGGAATTCCGGGTACAATGGAAGAGTTCCGAAGCATTTTTAAACTGAAGAAGAATTCCGGGAACAATGGAAGAGTTCCGAAGCATTTTTAAACTTCATCAGAATTCCGAGAATAATGGAAGAGTTCCGAAACATTTTTAAACGTCAGCGGAATTCCGAGAGCAATGGAAGAGTTCCAAAGCATTTTTAAACTTCAGCGGAATTCCTAGAACAATGGAAGAGTTCCAAAGCATTTTTAAACTTTAGCTGCCTTCCGAGAACAATGAAGTAGGTGCTGGTAAAAAATCCGCGCTCCTCCGTAGTGAAGAATTATGACGAGAGATTGTATAATTAAACAATCTTGTGGTTTATTGTTAAAAGCTACGATTACTACGCGTTTCGTGGACGTCCCGTCCACTTCCTCAGGTACATAGCTGATGTAGACCGATTTATCAAACGGTCTTATATACATAAAACTACACGTGGTGAAAAAAAAAAGGAGAAAAGCCCGCTGTTATTCTTGACGCCAAGACCAACCAACGGTTTACAGAGAGACAGTGAAATTATTTATAAATAGATTAAATAAAATTATTGGTCGACTAATTACACTCTTATGCAGATAAAATGAAAACCATAGAACAAATAATTAAAATGACCTCTGAAATGTAATGATCCAAATGTTTTAAAACATTTATATTAAAACACATGGGACAAAACATTTGTAGTTGATCGAGGACCGCAGTGTATGCGATCCCAAAGTCCTAGCTATATTGTATCATGTGTGAAAGATCAGAGAGTCCAGACCGCTCTGCCAGACCTCACACCTCGTCGGCTGACAGGCAGAAAACCAAGAGCTGAAGGAATGGCAGAAGGTGCAAGCCTGCTACTGGTGTATTAGGTATGAGGTGTTTGTCAGTGAGGAAAGGGGGGGAAGGAGGGAGGACGGGCATGTAGAGATGACTGAGGACCGCAAGTGTGTAAACTCCTGAACGATTGGTATATTACAATGAGGTGTTTGTCAGTGAGGAAAGGGGGGGAAGGAGGGAGGACGGGCATGTAGAGATGACTGAGGACCGCAAGTGTGTAAACTCCTGAACGATTGGTATATTACAATGTATTGAAGATAAGATCTTCCAGATCACTGTGCTGGATCTCACACCTCGTCGGCTGACTGACAGTCAGCCGACGAGGTGTGAGATCCAGCACAGTGATCTGGAAGATCTTATCTTCAATACATTGTAATATACCAATCGTTCAGGAGTTTACACACTTGCGGTCCTCAGTCATCTCTACATGCCCGTCCTCCCTCCTTCCCCCCCTTTCCTCACTGACAAACACCTCATACCTAATACACCAGTAGCAGGCTTGCACCTTCTGCCATTCCTTCAGCTCTTGGTTTTCTGCCTGTCAGCCGACGAGGTGTGAGGTCTGGCAGAGCGGTCTGGACTCTCTGATCTTTCACACATGATACAATATAGCTAGGACTTTGGGATCGCATACACTGCGGTCCTCGATCAACTACAAATGTTTTGTCCCATGTGTTTTAATATAAATGTTTTAAAACATTTGGATCATTACATTTCAGAGGTCATTTTAATTATTTGTTCTATGGTTTTCATTTTATCTGCATAAGAGTGTAATTAGTCGACCAATAATTTTATTTAATCTATTTATAAATAATTTCACTGTCTCTCTGTAAACCGTTGGTTGGTCTTGGCGCCAAGAATAACAGCGGGCTTTTCTCCTTTTTTTTTTTTCACCACGTGTAGTTTTATGTATATAAGACCGTTTGATAAATCGGTCTACATCAGCTATGTACCTGAGGAAGTGGACGGGACGTCCACGAAACGCGTAGTAATCGTAGCTTTTAACAATAAACCACAAGATTGTTTAATTATACAATCTCTCGTCATAATTCTTCACTACGGAGGAGCGCGGATTTTTTACCAGCACCTACTT
The DNA here is from genome assembly GCF_046119375.1 of Phyllobates terribilis. Lineage (NCBI taxonomy): Eukaryota > Metazoa > Chordata > Amphibia > Anura > Dendrobatidae > Phyllobates > Phyllobates terribilis. Next base: position 555,001,930 of record NW_027362762.1, read on the forward strand.
CATCCTACTACAGACTACCTACAAGATCCCTAGGGATTCTGTGCTGGCTGCAGCCCTTCGTCACTAATTCTTACATGAGTTGTGCATTACACAACTCATTAAGGTGAGCACATTTTCTTTTTACCCACGTGGTTGTTGTTGGATAACAGCGCTATTGCGCCCCTATCTTTTTACTTATTTTCCGAGAACAATGGAAGAGTTCCGAAGCATTTTTAAACGTCAGCAGAATTCCTTGAACAATTAAAGAGTTCCGAAGCATTTTTAAGCTTCAGTGGAATTCCGGAAACAATGGATGTGTTCCGAAGCATTTTTAAACTTCAGAAGAATTCAGTGAACAATGGAAGAGTTCCGAAGCATTTTTAGACTTCAGCAGAATTCTGAGAACAATGGAAGAGTTCCGAAGCATTTTTAAACGTCAGAGGATTTCTGAGAACAATGAAAGAGTTCCGAAGCATTTTTAAACGTCAGCAGAATTCCTTGAACAATGAAAGAGTTCCGAACCATTTTTAAACATCAGCAGAATTCCTTGAACAATGAATGAGTTCCGAAGCATTTTTAAACTTCAGCAGAATTCCTTGAACAAAGAAAGAGTTCCGAAGGATTTTTAAACTTCAGCAGAATTCCTTGAACAATGGAAGAGTTCCGAAGCATTTTTAAACTTCATTGGAATACCGGGAACAATGGAAGAGTTCCGAAGCATTTTTAAACTTCAGAAGAATTCCGAAAACAATGGAAGAGTTGCGAAGCATTTTTTAGCTTCAGCAGAATTCCGAGAACAATGGAAGAGTTCCAAAGTATTTCTAAACATCACCAGAATTCCAAGAACAATGGAAGAGTTCCGAAACATTTTTAAACGTCAGCGGAATTCCGAGAGCAATGGAAGAGTTCCAAAGCATTTTTAAACTTCAGCGGAATTCCTAGAAAAATGGAAGAGTTCCAAAGCATTTTTAAACTTTAGCGGCCTTCCGAGAACAATGGAAGAGTTGCGAAGCATTTTTAAACGTCAGCAGAATTCATTGAACGATGAAAGAGTTCCGAAGCATTTTTAAACTTCAGAAGAATTCCGGGAACAATGGAAGAGTTCCAAAGCATTTTTAAACTTCAGCAGAAATCCAAGAACAATGGAAGAGTTCCGAAGCATTTTAAAATGTCAGCAGAATTCTAAGAGCAATGGAAGAGTTCAGAAGCATTTTTAAACTTCAGCGGAATGCCGAAAACAATGGAAGAGTTCCGAAGCATTTCTAAACTTCAGCAGAATTCTAAGAATAATGGAAGAGTTCTGAAGCATTTTTAAACGTCATCGTATTTCCGAGAACAATGGAAGAGTTCCAAAGCATTTTTAAACGTCAGCGGAATACCGAGAACAATGGAAGAGTTCCGAAGCATTTTTAAACTTCAGCGGATTTCCAAGAACAATGGAAGAGTTCCGAAGCATTTTTAAACGTCAGTGGAATTCCGAGAACAATGAAAGAGTTCCGAAGCATTTTTAAACTTCAGCAGAATTCCGAGAACAATGGAAGAGTTCCAAAGTATTTTTAGACTTCAGCAGAATTCTGAGAACAATGGAAGAGTTCCGAAGCATTTTTAAACGTCAGAGGATTTCTGAGAACAATGAAAGAGTTCCGAAGCATTTTTAAACGTCAGCAGAATTCCTTGAACAATGAAAGAGTTCCGAACCATTTTTAAACATCAGCAGAATTCCTTGAACAATGAATGAGTTCCGAAGCATTTTTAAACTTCAGCAGAATTCCTTGAACAAAGAAAGAGTTCCGAAGGATTTTTAAACTTCAGCAGAATTCCTTGAACAAAGGAAGAGTTCCGAAGCATTTTTAAACTTCATTGGAATACCGGGAACAATGGAAGAGTTCCGAAGCATTTTTAAACTTCAGAAGAATTCCGAAAACAATGGAAGAGTTGCGAAGCATTTTTTAGCTTCAGCAGAATTCCGAGAACAATGGAAGAGTTCCAAAGTATTTCTAAACATCACCAGAATTCCAAGAACAATGGAAGAGTTCCGAAACATTTTTAAACGTCAGCGGAATTCCGAGAGCAATGGAAGAGTTCCAAAGCATTTTTAAACTTCAGCGGAATTCCTAGAACAATGGAAGAGTTCCAAAGCATTTTTAAACTTTAGCGGCCTTCCGAGAACAATGGAAGAGTTGCGAAGCATTTTTAAACGTCAGCAGAATTCATTGAACGATGAAAGAGTTCCGAAGCATTTTTAAACTTCAGTGGAATTACGGGATCAATGGAGAAGTTCCGAAGCATTTTTAAACTTCAGAAGAATTCCGGGAACAATGGAAGAGTTCCAAAGCATTTTTAAACTTCAGCAGAAATCCAAGAACAATGGAAGAGTTCCGAAGCATTTTAAAATGTCAGCAGAATTCTAAGAGCAATGGAAGAGTTCAGAAGCATTTTTAAACTTCAGCGGAATGCCGAAAACAATGGAAGAGTTCCGAAGCATTTCTAAACTTCAGCAGAATTCTAAGAATAATGGAAGAGTTCTGAAGCATTTTTAAACGTCATCGTATTTCCGAGAACAATGGAAGAGTTCCAAAGCATTTTTAAACGTCAGCGGAATACCGAGAACAATGGAAGAGTTCCGAAGCATTTTTAAACTTCAGCGGATTTCCAAGAACAATGGAAGAGTTCCGAAGCATTTTTAAACGTCAGTGGAATTCCGAGAACAATGAAAGAGTTCCGAAGCATTTTTAAACTTCAGCAGAATTCCGAGAACAATGGAAGAGTTCCAAAGTATTTTTAAACGTCAGCGGAATTCCGAGAACAAAGAAAGAGTTCCGAAGCATTTTTAAACTTCAGCAGAATTCCTTGAAAAATGAAAGAGTTCTGAAGCATTTTTAAACTTCAGTGGAATTCCGGGAACAATGGAAGAGTTCCAAAGCATTTTTAAACTTCAGAAGAATTCCGGGAACAATGGAAGAGTTCCGAAGCATTTTTAAACTTCAGCATAAATCCGAGAACAATGGAAGAGTTACGAAGCATTTTAAAATGTCAACAGAATTCCCAGAGCAATGGATGAGTTCCGAAACATTTTTAAACGTCAGCGGAATTCCGAGAGCAATGGAAGAGTTCCAAAGCATTTTTAAACTTCAGCGGAATTCCTAGAACAATGGAAGAGTTCCAAAGCATTTTTAAACTTTATCGGCCTTCCGAGAACAGTGGAAGAGTTCCGAAGCATTTTTAAACGTCAGCGGAATTCCGAGAGCAATGGAAGAGTTCCAAAGCATTTTTAAACTTCAGCAGAATTCCTAGAACAATGGAAGAGTTCCAAAGCATTTTTAAACTTTAGCGGCCTTCCGAGAACAATGGAAGAGTTCCGAAGCATTTTTAAACGTCAGCAGAATTCATTGAACAATGAAAGAGTTCCGAAGCATTTTTAAACTTCAGAAGAATTCCGGGAACAATGGAAGAGTTCCAAAGCATTTTTAAACTTCAGCAGAATTCCTTGAACAATGAAAGAGTTCTGAAGCATTTTTAAACTTCAGCGGAATTCCGAAAACAATGGAAGAGTTGCGAAGCATTTTTAAACTTCATTGGAATACCGGGAACAATGGAAGAGTTCCGAAGCATTTTTAAACTTCAGAAGAATTCCGAAAACAATGGAAGAGTTGCGAAGCATTTTTTAGCTTCAGCAGAATTCCGAGAACAATGGAAGAGTTCCAAAGTATTTCTAAACATCACCAGAATTCCAAGAACAATGGAAGAGTTCCGAAACATTTTTAAACGTCAGCGGAATTCCGAGAGCAATGGAAGAGTTCCAAAGCATTTTTAAACTTCAGCGGAATTCCTAGAACAATGGAAGAGTTCCAAAGCATTTTTAAACTTTAGCGGCCTTCCGAGAACAATGGAAGAGTTGCGAAGCATTTTTAAACGTCAGCAGAATTCATTGAACGATGAAAGAGTTCCGAAGCATTTTTAAACTTCAGTGGAATTACGGGATCAATGGAGAAGTTCCGAAGCATTTTTAAACTTCAGAAGAATTCCGGGAACAATGGAAGAGTTCCAAAGCATTTTTAAACTTCAGCAGAAATCCAAGAACAATGGAAGAGTTCCGAAGCATTTTAAAATGTCAGCAGAATTCTAAGAGCAATGGAAGAGTTCAGAAGCATTTTTAAACTTCAGCGGAATGCCGAAAACAATGGAAGAGTTCCGAAGCATTTCTAAACTTCAGCAGAATTCTAAGAACAATGGAAGAGTTCTGAAGCATTTTTAAACGTCATCGTATTTCCGAGAACAATGGAAGAGTTCCAAAGCATTTTTAAACGTCAGCGGAATACCGAGAACAATGGAAGAGTTCCGAAGCATTTTTAAACTTCAGCGGATTTCCAAGAACAATGGAAGAGTTCCGAAGCATTTTTAAACGTCAGTGGAATTCCGAGAACAATGAAAGAGTTCCGAAGCATTTTTAAACTTCAGCAGAATTCCGAGAACAATGGAAGAGTTCCAAAGTATTTTTAAACGTCAGCGGAATTCCGAGAACAAAGAAAGAGTTCCGAAGCATTTTTAAACTTCAGCAGAATTCCTTGAAAAATGAAAGAGTTCTGAAGCATTTTTAAACTTCAGTGGAATTCCGGGAACAATGGAAGAGTTCCAAAGCATTTTTAAACTTCAGAAGAATTCCGGGAACAATGGAAGAGTTCCGAAGCATTTTTAAACTTCAGCATAAATCCGAGAACAATGGAAGAGTTACGAAGCATTTTAAAATGTCAACAGAATTCCCAGAGCAATGGATGAGTTCCGAAACATTTTTAAACGTCAGCGGAATTCCGAGAGCAATGGAAGAGTTCCAAAGCATTTTTAAACTTCAGCGGAATTCCTAGAACAATGGAAGAGTTCCAAAGCATTTTTAAACTTTATCGGCCTTCCGAGAACAGTGGAAGAGTTCCGAAGCATTTTTAAACGTCAGCGGAATTCCGAGAGCAATGGAAGAGTTCCAAAGCATTTTTAAACTTCAGCAGAATTCCTAGAACAATGGAAGAGTTCCAAAGCATTTTTAAACTTTAGCGGCCTTCCGAGAACAATGGAAGAGTTCCGAAGCATTTTTAAACGTCAGCAGAATTCATTGAACAATGAAAGAGTTCCGAAGCATTTTTAAACTTCAGAAGAATTCCGGGAACAATGGAAGAGTTCCAAAGCATTTTTAAACTTCAGCAGAATTCCTTGAACAATGAAAGAGTTCTGAAGCATTTTTAAACTTCAGCGGAATTCCGAAAACAATGGAAGAGTTGCGAAGCATTTTTAAACGTCAGCAGAATTCCTTGAACAATTAAAGAGTTCCGAAGCATTTTTAAGCTTCAGTGGAATTCCGGAAACAATGGAAGTGTTCCGAAGCATTTTTAAACTTCAGAAGAATTCAGTGAACAATGGAAGAGTTCCAAAGCATTTTTAAACTTCAGCAGAAATCCAAGAACAATGGAAGAGTTCCGAAGCATTTTAAAATGTCAGCAGAATTCCCAGAGCAATGGAAGAGTTCCGAAGCATTTTTAAACATCAGCTTAATTCCGAGAACAATGAAAGAGTTCCGAAGCATTTTTAAACGTCAGCAGAATTACTTGAACAATGAAAGAGTTCCGAAGCATTTTTAAGCTTCAGTGTAATTCCGGGAACAATGGAAGTGTTCCGAAGCATTTTTAATCTTCAGAAAAATTCCGGAAACAATGGAAGAGTTCCGAAGCATTTTTAAACTTCAGTGGAATTCCGGGAACAATGGAGAAGTTCCGAAGCATTTTTAAACTTCAGAAGAATTCCGGGAACAATGGAAGAGTTCCAAAGCATTTTTAAACTTCAGCAGAATTCCTTGAACAATGAAAGAGTTCTGAAGCATTTTTAAACTTCAGTGGAATTCCGGGAACAATGGAAGAGTTCCGAAGCATTTTTAAACTTCAGAAGAATTCCGGGAACAATGGAAGAGTTCCGAAGCATTTTAAAATGTCAACAGAATTCCCAGAGCAATGGATGAGTTCCGAAGCATTTTTAAACTTCAGCGGAATTCCGAAAACAATGGAAGAGTTGCGAAGCATTTTTAAATGTCAGCAGAATTCCTTGAACAATTAAAGAGTTCCGAAGCATTTTTAAGCTTCAGTGGAATTCCGGAAACAATGGAAGTGTTCCGAAGCATTTTTAAACTTCAGAAGAATTCAGTGAACAATGGAAGAGTTCCAAAGCATTTTTAAACTTCAGCAGAAATCCAAGAACAATGGAAGAGTTCCGAAGCATTTTAAAATGTCAGCAGAATTCCCAGAGCAATGGAAGAGTTCCGAAGCATTTTTAAACATCAGCTTAATTCCGAGAACAATGAAAGAGTTCCGAAGCATTTTTAAACGTCAGCAGAAATACTTGAACAATGAAAGAGTTCCAAAGCATTTTTAAGCTTCAGTGGAATTCCGGGAACAATGGAAGTGTTCCGAAGCATTTTTAATCTTCAGAAAAATTCCGGAAACAATGGAAGAGTTCCGAAGCATTTTTAAACTTCAGCAGAATTCCGAGAACAATGGAAGAGTTCCGAAGCATTTTTAAACGTCAGCGGAATTCCGAGAACAATGAAAGAGTTCCGAACCATTTTTAAACATCAGCATAATTCCTTGAACAATGAAAGTGTTCCGAAGCATTTTTAAACTTCAGCGGAATGCCGAAAACAATGGAAGAGTTCCGAAGCATTTTTAAACTTCAGCAGAATTCTAAGAACAATGGAAGAGTTCTGAAGCATTTTTAAACGTCATCGTATTTCCGAGAACAATGGAAGAGTTCCAAAGCATTTTTAAACGTCAGCGGAATACCGAGAACAATGGAAGAGTTCTGAAGCATTTTTAAACTTCAGCGGATTTCCAAGAACATTGGAAGAGTTCCGAAGCATTTTTAAACGTCAGTGGAATTCCGAGAACAATGAAAGAGTTCCGAAGCATTTTTAAACTTCAGCAGAATTCCGAGAACAATGGAAGAGTTCCAAAGCATTTTTAAACGTCAGCGGAATTCCGAGAACAAAGAAACAGTTCCGAAGCATTTTTAAACATCAGCAGAATTCCTTGAACAATGAAAGAGTTCCGAAGCATTTTTAAACTTCAGCAGAATTCCTTGAAAAAATGAAAGAGTTCTGAAGCATTTTTAAACTTCAGTGGAATTACGGGTACAATGGAAGAGTTCCGAAGCATTTTTAAACTTCAGAAGTATTCCGGGAACAATGGAAGAGTTCCGAAGAATTTTTAAACTTCAGCATAAATCCGAGAACAATGGAAGAGTTACGAAGCATTTTAAAATGTCAACAGAATTCTCAGAGCAATGGATGAGTTCCGAAACATTTTTAAACGTCAGTGGAATTCCGAGAGCAATGGAAGAGTTCCAAAGCATTTTTAAACTTCAGCGGAATTCCTAGAACAATGGAAGAGTTCCAAAGCATTTTTAAACTTTAGCGGCCTTCCGAGAACAATGGAAGAGTTCCGAAGCATTTTTAAACGTCAGCAGAATTCCTTGAACAATTAAAGAGTTCCGAAGCATTTTTAAGCTTCAGTGGAATTCCGGAAACAATGGAAGTGTTCCGAAGCATTTTTAAACTTCAGAAGAATTCAGTGAACAATGGAAGAGTTCCAAAGCATTTTTAAACTTCAGCAGAAATCCAAGAACAATGGAAGAGTTCCGAAGCATTTTAAAATGTCAGCAGAATTCCCAGAGCAATGGAAGAGTTCCGAAGCATTTTTAAACATCAGCTTAATTCCGAGAACAATGAAAGAGTTCCGAAGCATTTTTAAACGTCAGCAGAATTACTTGAACAATGAAAGTGTTCCAAAGCATTTTTAATCTTCAGAAAAATTCCGGAAACAATGGAAGAGTTCCGAAGCATTTTTAAACTTCAGCAGATTTCCGAGAACAATGGAAGAGTTCCGAAGCATTTTTAAACGTCAGCAGAATTCCTTGAACAATGAAAGTGTTCCGAAGCATTTTTAAACTTCAGCAGAATTCCTTGAACAAAGAAAGAGTTCCGAAGCATTTTTAAACTTCAGCAGAATTACTTGAACAATGGAAGAGTTCCGAAGCATTTTTAAACTTCATTGGAATTCAGGGAACAATGGAAGAGTTACGAAGCATTTTAAAATGTCAACAGAATTCCCAGAGCAATGGATGAGTTCCGAAGCATTTTTAAACTTCAGCGGAACTCCGAAAACAATGGAAGAGTTGCGAAGCATTTTTTAGCTTCAGCAGAATTCCAAGAACAATGGAAGAGTTCCGAAGTATTTCTAAACATCAGCAGAATTCCGAGAACAATGGAAGAGTTCCGAAACATTTTTAAACGTCAGGGGAATTCCGAGAGAAATGGAAGAGTTCCAAAGCATTTTTAAACTTCAGCGGAATTCCTAGAACAATGGAAGAGTTCCAAAGCATTTTTAAACGTCAGCAGAATTACTTGAACAATGAAAGAGTTCCGAAGCATTTTTAAGCTTCAGTGTAATTCCGGGAACAATGGAAGTGTTCCGAAGCATTTTTAATCTTCAGAAAAATTCCGGAAACAATGGAAGAGTTCCGAAGCATTTTTAAACTATAGAAGAATTCCGAGAACAATGGAAGAGTTCCGAAGCATTTTTAAATGTCAGCAGAATTCCTTGAACAATGAAAGTGTTCCGAAGCATTTTTAAACTTCAGCAGAATTCCTTGAACAAAGAAAGAGTTCCGAAGCATTTTTAAACTTCAGCAGAATTCCTTGAACAATGGAAGAGTTCCGAAGCATTTTTAAACTTCATTGGAATTCAGGGAACAATGGAAGAGTTCCGAAGCATTTTTAAACTTCAGAAGAATTCCGGGAACAATGGATGAGTTCCGAAGCATTTTTAAACTTCAGCAGAAATCCGAGAACAATGGAAGAGTTACGAAGCATTTTAAAATGTCAACAGAATTCCCAGAGCAATGGATGAGTTCCGAAGCATTTTTAAACTTCAGCGGAATTCCAAAAACAATGGAAGAGTTGCGAAGCATTTTTTAGCTTCAGCAGAATTCCGAGAACAATGGAAGAGTTCCGAAACATTTTTAAACGTCAGCGGAATTCCGAGAGCAATGGAAGAGTTCCAAAGCATTTTTAAACTTCAGCGGAATTCCTAGAACAATGGAAGAGTTCCAAAGCATTTTTAAACTTTATCTGCCTTCCGAGAACAATGGAAGAGTTCTGAAGCATTTTTAAACGTCAGCGGAATTCCGAGAGCAATGGAAGAGTTCCAAAGCATTTTTAAACTTCAGCGGAATTCCTAGAACAATGGAAGAGTTCCGAAGCAATTTTAAACTTCAGCAGAATTCCTTGAACAAAGAAAGAGTTCCGAAGGATTTTTAAACTTCAGCAGAATTCCTTGAACAATGGAAGAGTTCCGAAGCATTTTTAAACTTCATTGGAATTCCGGGAACAATGGAAGAGTTCCGAAGCATTTTTAAACTTCAGAAGAATTCCGAAAACAATGGAAGAGTTGCGAAGCATTTTTTAGCTTCAGCAGAATTCCGAGAACAATGGAAGAGTTCCGAAGTATTTCTAAACACCACCAGAATTCCAAGAACAATGGAAGAGTTCCGAAACATTTTTAAACGTCAGCGGAATTCCGAGAGCAATGGAAGAGTTCCAAAGCATTTTTAAACTTCAGCGGAATTCCTAGAACAATGGAAGAGTTCCAAAGCATTTTTAAACTTTAGCGGCCTTCCGAGAACAATGGAAGAGTTCCGAAGCATTTTTAAACGTCAGCAGAATTCATTGAACGATGAAAGAGTTCCGAAGCATTTTTAAACTTCAGTGGAATTACGGGAACAATGGAGAAGTTCCGAAGCATTTTTAAACTTCAGAAGAATTCCGGGAACAATGGAAGAGTTCCAAAGCATTTTTAAACTTCAGCAGAAATCCGAGAACAATGGAAGAGTTCCGAAGCATTTTAAAATGTCAGCAGAATTCTAAGAGCAATGGAAGAGTTCAGAAGCATTTTTAAACTTCAGCGGAATGCCGAAAACAATGGAAGAGTTCCGAAGCATTTCTAAACTTCAGCAGAATTCTAAGAACAATGGAAGAGTTCTGAAGCATTTTTAAACGTCATCGTATTTCCGAGAACAATGGAAGAGTTCCAAAGCATTTTTAAACGTCAGTGGAATACCGAGAACAATGGAAGAGTTCCGAAGCATTTTTAAACGTCAGCGGAATTCCGAGAACAAAGAAAGAGTTCCGAAGCATTTTTAAATGTCAGTGGAATTCCGAGAACAATGAAAGAGTTCCGAAGCATTTTTAAACGTCAGCGAAATTCCGAGAACAAAGAAAGAGTTCCGAAGCATTTTTAAACATCAGCAGAATTCCTTGAACAATGAAAGAGTTCCGAAGCATTTTTAAACTTCAGCAGAATTCCTTGAAAAATGAAAGAGTTCTGAAGCATTTTTAAACTTCAGTGGAATTCCGGGAACAAAGGAAGAGTTCCGAAGCAATTTTAAACTTCAGAAGAATTCCGGGAACAATGGAAGAGTTCCGAAGCATTTTTAAACTTCAGCATAAATCCGAGAACAATGGAAGAGTTACGAAGCATTTTAAAATGTCAACAGAATTCCCAGAGCAATGGATGAGTTCCGAAACATTTTTAAACGTCAGCGGAATTCCGAGAGCAATGGAAGAGTTCCAAAGCATTTTTAAACTTCAGCGGAATTCTTAGAACAATGGAAGAGTTCCAAAGCATTTTTAAACTTTAGCGGCCTTCCGAGAACAATGGAAGAGTTCCGAAGCATTTTTAAACGTCAGCAGAATTCCTTGAACAATTATAGAGTTCCGAAGCATTTTTAAGCTTCAGTGGAATTCCGGAAACAATGGAAGTGTTCCGAAGCATTTTTAAACTTCAGAAGAATTCCGAGAACAATGAAAGAGTTCCGAAGCATTTTTAAACGTCAGCAGAATTCCTTGAACAATGAAAGTGTTCCGAAGCATTTTTAAACTTCAGCAGAATTCCGAGAACAATGGAAGAGTTCCGAAACATTTTTAAACGTCAGCGGAATTCCGAGAGCAATGGAAGATTTCCAAAGCATTTTTAAACTTCAGCGGAATTCCTAGAACAATGGAAGAGTTCCGAAGCATTTTTAAACGTCAGCGGAATTCCGAGAGCAATGGAAGAGTTCCAAAGCATTTTTAAACTTCAGCGGAATTCCTAGAACAATGGAAGAGTTCCAAAGCATTTTTAAACTTTAGCGGCCTTCCGAGAACAATGGAAGAGTTCCGAAGCATTTTTAAACGTCAGCAGAATTCATTGAACAATGAAAGAGTTCCGAAGCATTTTTAAACTTCAGAAGAATTCAGTGAACAATGGAAGAGTTCCAAAGCATTTTTAAACTTCAGCAGAAATCCAAGAACAATGGAAGAGTTCCGAAGCATTTTAAAATGTCAGCAGAATTCCCAGAGCAATGGAAGAGTTCCGAAGCATTTTTAAACATCAGCTTAATTCTGAGAACAATGAAAGAGTTCCGAAGCATTTTTAAACGTCAGCAGAATTACTTGAACAATGAAAGAGTTCCGAAGCATTTTTAAGCTTCAGAAAAATTCCGGAAACAATGGAAGAGTTCCGAAGCATTTTTAAACTATAGCAGAATTCCGAGAACAATGGAAGAGTTCCGAAGCATTTTTAAACGTCAGCAGAATTCCTTGAACAATGAAAGTGTTCCGAAGCATTTTTAAACTTCAGCAGAATTCCTTGAACAAAGAAAGAGTTCCGAAGCATTTTTAAACTTCAGCAGAATTCCTTGAACAATGGAAGAGTTCCGAAGCATTTTTAAACTTCATTGGAATTCAGGGAACAATGGAAGAGTTCCGAAGCATTTTTAAACTTCAGAAGAATTCCGGGAACAATGGAAGAGTTCCGAAGCATTTTTAAACTTCAGCAGAAATCCGAGAACAATGGAAGAGTTACAAAGCATTTTAAAATGTCAACAGAATTCCCAGAGCAATGGATGAGTTCCGAAGCATTTTTAAACTTCAGCGGAATTCCGAAAACAATGGAAGAGTTGCGAAGCATTTTTTAGCTTCAGCAGAATTCCGAGAACAATGGAAGAGTTCCGAAACATTTTTAAACGTCAGCGGAATTCCGAGAGCAATGGAAGAGTTCCAAAGCATTTTTAAACTTCAGCGGAATTCCTAGAACAATGGAAGAGTTCCAAAGCATTTTTAAACTTTATCTGCCTTCCGAGAACAATGGAAGAGTTCTGAAGCATTTTTAAACGTCAGCGGAATTCCGAGAGCAATGGAAGAGTTCCAAAGCATTTTTAAACTTCAGCGGAATTCCTAGAACAATGGAAGAGTTCCAAAGCATTTTTAAACTTCAGCAGAATTCCGAGAACAATGGAAGAGTTCCAAAGCATTTTTAAACGTCAGCGGAAATCCGAGAACAAAGAAAGAGTTCCGAATCATTTTTAAACATCAGCAGAATTCCTTGAACAATGAAAGAGTTCCGAAGCATTTTTAAACTTCAGCAGAATTCCTTGAAAAATGAAAGAGTTCTGAAGAATTTTAAACTTCAGTGGAATTCCGGGAACAATGGAGAAGTTCCGAAGCATTTTTAAACTTCAGAAGAATTCCGGGAACAATGGAAGAGTTCCAAAGCATTTTTAAACTTCAGCAGAATTCCTTGAACAATGAAAGAGTTCTGAAGCATTTTTAAACTTCAGTGGAATTCCGGGAACAATGGAAGAGTTCCGAAGCATTTTTAAACTGAAGAAGAATTCCGGGAACAATGGAAGAGTTCCGAAGCATTTTTAAACTTCAGCAGAATTCCGAGAACAATGGAAGAGTTCCGAAACATTTTTAAACGTCAGCGGAATTCCGAGAGCAATGGAAGAGTTCCAAAGCATTTTTAAACTTCAGCGGAATTCCTAGAACAATGGAAGAGTTCCAAAGCATTTTTAAACTTTAGCTGCCTTCCGAGAACAATGGAAGAGTTCCGAAGCATTTTTAAACGTCAGAGGATTTCTGAGAACAATGAAAGAGTTCCGAAGCATTTTTAAACGTCAGCAGAATTCCTTGAACAATGAAAGAGTTCCGAACCATTTTTAAACATCAGCAGAATTCCTTGAACAATGAATGAGTTCCGAAGCATTTTTAAACTTCAGCAGAATTCCTTGAACAAAGAAACAGTTCCGAAGGATTTTTAAACTTCAGCAGAATTCCTTGAACAATGGAAGAGTTCCGAAGCATTTTTAAACTTCATTGGAATTCCGGGAACAATGGAAGAGTTCCGAAGCATTTTTAAACTTCAGAAGAATTCCGAAAACAATGGAAGAGTTGCGAAGCATTTTTTAGCTTCAGCAGAATTCCGAGAACAATTGAAGAGTTCCAAAGTATTTCTAAACACCACCAGAATTCCAAGAACAATGGAAGAGTTCCGAAACATTTTTAAACGTCAGCGGAATTCCGAGAGCAATGGAAGAGTTCCAAAGCATTTTTAAACTTCAGCGGAATTCCTAGAACAATGGAAGAGTTCCAAAGCATTTTTAAACTTCAGCGGAATGCCAAAAACAATGGAAGAGTTCCGAAGCATTTCTAAACTTCAGCAGAATTCTAAGAACAATGGAAGAGTTCTGAAGCATTTTTAAACGTCATCGTATTTCTGAGAACAATGGAAGAGTTCCAAAGCATTTTTAAACGTCAGCGGAATACCGAGAACAATGGAAGAGTTCCGAAGCATTTTTAAACTTCAGCGGATTTCCAAGAACAATGGAAGAGTTCCGAAGCATTTTTAAATGTCAGTGGAATTCCGAGAACAATGAAAGAGTTCCGAAGCATTTTTAAACTTCAGCAGAATTCCGAGAACAATGGAAGAGTTCCAAAGCATTTTTAAACGTCAGCGGAATTCCGAGAACAAAGAAAGAGTTCCGAAGCATTTTTAAACATCAGCAGAATTCCTTGAACAATGAAAGAGTTCCGAAGCATTTTTAAACTTCAGCAGAATTCCTTGAAAAATGAAAGAGTTCTGAAGCATTTTTAAACTTCAGTGGAATTCCGGGAACAAAGGAAGAGTTCCGAAGCATTTTTAAACTTCAGAAGAATTCCGGGAACAATGGAAGAGTTCCGAAGCATTTTTAAACTTCAGCATAAATCCGAGAACAATGGAAGAGTTACGAAGCATTTTAAAATGTCAACAGAATTCCCAGAGCAATGGATGAGTTCCGAAACATTTTTAAACGTCAGCGGAATTCCGAGAGCAATGGAAGATTTCCAAAGCATTTTTAAACTTCAGCGGAATTCCTAGAACAATGGAAGAGTTCCAAAGCATTTTTAAACTTTATCGGCCTTCCGAGAACAATGGAAGAGTTCCGAAGCATTTTTAAACGTCAGCGGAATTCCGAGAGCAATGGAAGAGTTCCAAAGCATTTTTAAACTTCAGCGGAATTCCTAGAACAATGGAAGAGTTCCAAAGCATTTTTAAACTTTAGCGGCCTTCCGAGAACAATGGAAGAGTTCCGAAGCATTTTTAAACGTCAGCAGAATTCATTGAACAATGAAAGAGTTCCGAAGCATTTTTAAACTTCAGAAGAATTCAGTCAACAATGGAAGAGTTCCAAAGCATTTTTAAACTTCAGCAGAAATCCAAGAACAATGGAAGAGTTCCGAAGCATTTTAAAATGTCAGCAGAATTCCCAGAGCAATGGAAGAGTTCCGAAGCATTTTTAAACTTCAGCGGAATTCCTAGAACAATGGAAGAGTTCCAAAGCATTTTTAAACTTTATCTGCCTTCCGAGAACAATGGAAGAGTTCTGAAGCATTTTTAAACGTCAGCGGAATTCCGAGAGCAATGGAAGAGTTCCAAAGCATTTTTAAACTTCAGCGGAATTCCTAGAACAATGGAAGAGTTCCAAAGCATTTTTAAACTTCAGCAGAATTCCGAGAACAATGGAAGAGTTCCAAAGCATTTTTAAACGTCAGCGGAAATCCGAGAACAAAGAAAGAGTTCCGAATCATTTTTAAACATCAGCAGAATTCCTTGAACAATGAAAGAGTTCCGAAGCATTTTTAAACTTCAGCAGAATTCCTTGAAAAATGAAAGAGTTCTGAAGAATTTTAAACTTCAGTGGAATTCCGGGAACAATGGAGAAGTTCCGAAGCATTTTTAAACTTCAGAAGAATTCCGGGAACAATGGAAGAGTTCCAAAGCATTTTTAAACTTCAGCAGAATTCCTTGAACAATGAAAGAGTTCTGAAGCATTTTTAAACTTCAGTGGAATTCCGGGAACAATGGAAGAGTTCCGAAGCATTTTTAAACTGAAGAAGAATTCCGGGAACAATGGAAGAGTTCCGAAGCATTTTTAAACTTCAGCAGAATTCCGAGAACAATGGAAGAGTTCCGAAACATTTTTAAACGTCAGCGGAATTCCGAGAGCAATGGAAGAGTTCCAAAGCATTTTTAAACTTCAGCGGAATTCCTAGAACAATGGAAGAGTTCCAAAGCATTTTTAAACTTTAGCTGCCTTCCGAGAACAATGGAAGAGTTCCGAAGCATTTTTAAACGTCAGAGGATTTCTGAGAACAATGAAAGAGTTCCGAAGCATTTTTAAACGTCAGCAGAATTCCTTGAACAATGAAAGAGTTCCGAACCATTTTTAAACATCAGCAGAATTCCTTGAACAATGGAAGAGTTCCGAAGCATTTTTAAACTTCATTGGAATTCCGGGAACAATGGAAGAGTTCCGAAGCATTTTTAAACTTCAGAAGAATTCCGAAAACAATGGAAGAGTTGCGAAGCATTTTTTAGCTTCAGCAGAATTCCGAGAACAATGGAAGAGTTCCAAAGTATTTCTAAACACCACCAGAATTCCAAGAACAATGGAAGAGTTCCGAAACATTTTTAAACGTCAGCGGAATTCCGAGAGCAATGGAAGAGTTCCAAAGCATTTTTAAACTTCAGCGGAATTCCTAGAACAATGGAAGAGTTCCAAAGCATTTTTAAACTTCAGCGGAATGCCGAAAACAATGGAAGAGTTCCGAAGCATTTCTAAACTTCAGCAGAATTCTAAGAACAATGGAAGAGTTCTGAAGCATTTTTAAACG
The DNA here is from genome assembly GCF_046119375.1 of Phyllobates terribilis. NCBI lineage: Eukaryota > Metazoa > Chordata > Amphibia > Anura > Dendrobatidae > Phyllobates > Phyllobates terribilis. Next base: position 555,017,975 of record NW_027362762.1, read on the forward strand.
TCATCGTATTTCCGAGAACAATGGAAGAGTTCCAAAGCATTTTTAAACGTCAGCGGAATACCGAGAACAATGGAAGAGTTCCGAAGCATTTTTAAACTTCAGCGGATTTCCAAGAACAATGGAAGAGTTCCGAAGCATTTTTAAATTTCAGTGGAATTCCGAGAACAATGAAAGAGTTCCGAAGCATTTTTAAACTTCAGCAGAATTCCGAGAACAATGGAAGAGTTCCAAAGCATTTTTAAACGTCAGCGGAATTCCGAGAACAAAGAAAGAGTTCCGAAGCATTTTTAAACATCAGCAGAATTCCTTGAACAATGAAAGAGTTCCGAAGCATTTTTAAACTTCAGCAGAATTCCTTGAAAAATGAAAGAGTTCTGAAGCATTTTTAAACTTCAGTGGAATTCCGGGAACAAAGGAAGAGTTCCGAAGCATTTTTAAACTTCAGAAGAATTCCGGGAACAATGGAAGAGTTCCGAAGCATTTTTAAACTTCAGCATAAATCCGAGAACAATGGAAGAGTTACGAAGCATTTTAAAATGTCAACAGAATTCCCAGAGCAATGGATGAGTTCCGAAACATTTTTAAACGTCAGCGGAATTCCGAGAGCAATGGAAGAGTTCCAAAGCATTTTTAAACTTCAGCGGAATTCTTAGAACAATGGAAGAGTTCCAAAGCATTTTTAAACTTTAGCGGCCTTCCGAGAACAATGGAAGAGTTCCGAAGCATTTTTAAACGTCAGCAGAATTCCTTGAACAATTATAGAGTTCCGAAGCATTTTTAAGCTTCAGTGGAATTCCGGAAACAATGGAAGTGTTCCGAAGCATTTTTAAACTTCAGAAGAATTCAGTGAACAATGGAAGAGTTCCAAAGCATTTTTAAACTTCAGCAGAAATCCAAGAACAATGGAAGAGTTCCGAAGCATTTTAAAATGTCAGAAGAATTCCCAGAGCAATGGAAGAGTTCCGAAGCATTTTTAAACATCAGCTTAATTCCGAGAACAATGAAATAGTTCCGAAGCATTTTTAAACGTCAGCAGAATTCCTTGAACAATGAAAGTGTTCCGAAGCATTTTTAAACTTCAGCAGAATTCCTTGAACAAAGAAAGAGTTCCGAATCATTTTTAAACTTCAGCAGAATTCCTTGAACAATGGAAGAGTTCCGAAGCATTTTTAAACTTCATTGGAATTCAGGGAACAATGGAAGAGTTCCGAAGCATTTTTAAACTTCAGAAGAATTCCGGGAACAATGGAAGAGTTCCGAAGCATTTTTAAACTTCAGCAGAAATCCGAGAACAATGGAAGAGTTACGAAGCATTTTAAAATGTCAACAGAATTCCCAGAGCAATGGATGAGTTCCGAACCATTTTTAAACTTCAGCGGAATTCCGAAAACAATGGAAGAGTTGCGAAGCATTTTTTAGCTTCAGCAGAATTCCGAGAACAATGGAAGAGTTCCGAAGTATTTCTAAACATCAGCAGAATTCCGAGAACAATGGAAGAGTTCCGAAACATTTTTAAACGTCAGCGGAATTCCGAGAGCAATGGAAGATTTCCAAAGCATTTTTAAACTTCAGCGGAATTCCTAGAACAATGGAAGAGTTCCAAAGCATTTTTAAACTTTATCGGCCTTCCGAGAACAATGGAAGAGTTCCGAAGCATTTTTAAACGTCAGCGGAATTCCGAGAGCAATGGAAGAGTTCCAAAGCATTTTTAAACTTCAGCGGAATTCCTAGAACAATGGAAGAGTTCCAAAGCATTTTTAAACTTTAGCGGCCTTCCGAGAACAATGGAAGAGTTCCGAAGCATTTTTAAACGTCAGCAGAATTCATTGAACAATGAAAGAGTTCCGAAGCATTTTTAAACTTCAGAAGAATTCAGTCAACAATGGAAGAGTTCCAAAGCATTTTTAAACTTCAGCAGAAATCCAAGAACAATGGAAGAGTTCCGAAGCATTTTAAAATGTCAGCAGAATTCCCAGAGCAATGGAAGAGTTCCGAAGCATTTTTAAACATCAGCTTAATTCCGAGAACAATGAAAGAGTTGCGAAGCATTTTTAAACGTCAGCAGAATTACTTGAACAATGAAAGAGTTCCGAAGCATTTTTAAGCTTCAGTGTAATTCCGGGTACAATGGAAGTGTTCCGAAGCATTTTTAATCTTCAGAAAAATTCCGGAAACAATGGAAGAGTTCCGAAGCATTTTTAAACTATAGCAGAATTCCGAGAACAATGGAAGAGTTCCGAAGCATTTTTAAACGTCAGCAGAATTCCTTGAACAATGAAAGTGTTCCGAAGCATTTTTAAACTTCAGCAGAATTCCTTGAACAAAGAAAGAGTTCCGAAGCATTTTTAAACTTCAGAAGAATTCCTTGAACAATGGAAGAGTTCCGAAGCATTTTTAAACTTCAGCGGAATTCCGAAAACAATGGAAGAGTTGCGAAGCATTTTTTAGCTTCAGCAGAATTCCGAGAACAATGGAAGAGTTCCGAAACATTTTTAAACGTCAGCGGAATTCCGAGAGCAATGGAAGAGTTCCAAAGCATTTTTAAACTTCAGCGGAATTCCTAGAACAATGGAAGAGTTCCAAAGCATTTTTAAACTTTATCTGCCTTCCGAGAACAATGGAAGAGTTCTGAAGCATTTTTAAACGTCAGCGGAATTCCGAGAGCAATGGAAGAGTTCCAAAGCATTTTTAAACTTCAGCGGAATTCCTAGAACAATGGAAGAGTTCCAAAGCATTTTTAAACTTCAGCAGAATTCCGAGAACAATGGAAGAGTTCCAAAGCATTTTTAAACGTCAGCGGAAATCCGAGAACAAAGAAAGAGTTCCGAATCATTTTTAAACATCAGCAGAATTCCTTGAACAATGAAAGAGTTCCGAAGCATTTTTAAACTTCAGCAGAATTCCTTGAAAAATGAAAGAGTTCTGAAGCATTTTTAAACTTCAGTGGAATTCCGGGAACAATGGAGAAGTTCCGAAGCATTTTTAAACTTCAGAAGAATTCCGGGAACAATGGAAGAGTTCCAAAGCATTTTTAAACTTCAGCAGAATTCATTGAACAATGAAAGAGTTCTGAAGCATTTTTAAACTTCAGTGGAATTCCGGGAACAATGGAAGAGTTCCGAAGCATTTTTAAACTGAAGAAGAATTCCGGGAACAATGGAAGAGTTCCGAAGCATTTTTAAACTTCAGCAGAATTCCGAGAACAATGGAAGAGTTCCGAAACATTTTTAAACGTCAGCGGAATTCCGAGAGCAATGGAAGAGTTCCAAAGCATTTTTAAACTTCAGCGGAATTCCTAGAACAATGGAAGAGTTCCAAAGCATTTTTAAACTTTAGCTGCCTTCCGAGAACAATGGAAGAGTTCCGAAGCATTTTTAAACGTCAGAGGATTTCTGAGAACAATGAAAGAGTTCCGAAGCATTTTTAAACGTCAGCAGAATTCCTTGAACAATGAAAGAGTTCCGAACCATTTTTAAACTTCAGCAGAATTCTAAGAACAATGGAAGAGTTCTGAAGCATTTTTAAACGTCATCGTATTTCCGAGAACAATGGAAGAGTTCCAAAGCATTTTTAAACGTCAGTGGAATACCGAGAACAATGGAAGAGTTCCGAAGCATTTTTAAACGTCAGCGGAATTCCGAGAACAAAGAAAGAGTTCCGAAGCATTTTTAAATGTCAGTGGAATTCCGAGAACAATGAAAGAGTTCCGAAGCATTTTTAAACGTCAGCGGAATTCCGAGAACAAAGAAAGAGTTCCGAAGCATTTTTAAACATCAGCAGAATTCCTTGAACAATGAAAGAGTTCCGAAGCATTTTTAAACTTCAGCAGAATTCCTTGAAAAATGAAAGAGTTCTGAAGCATTTTTAAACTTCAGTGGAATTCCGGGAACAAAGGAAGAGTTCCGAAGCAATTTTAAACTTCAGAAGAATTCCGGGAACAATGGAAGAGTTCCGAAGCATTTTTAAACTTCAGCATAAATCCGAGAACAATGGAAGAGTTACGAAGCATTTTAAAATGTCAACAGAATTCCCAGAGCAATGGATGAGTTCCGAAACATTTTTAAACGTCAGCGGAATTCCGAGAGCAATGGAAGAGTTCCAAAGCATTTTTAAACTTCAGCGGAATTCTTAGAACAATGGAAGAGTTCCAAAGCATTTTTAAACTTTAGCGGCCTTCCGAGAACAATGGAAGAGTTCCGAAGCATTTTTAAACGTCAGCAGAATTCCTTGAACAATTATAGAGTTCCGAAGCATTTTTAAGCTTCAGTGGAATTCCGGAAACAATGGAAGTGTTCCGAAGCATTTTTAAACTTCAGAAGAATTCCGAGAACAATGAAAGAGTTCCGAAGCATTTTTAAACGTCAGCAGAATTCCTTGAACAATGAAAGTGTTCCGAAGCATTTTTAAACTTCAGCAGAATTCCGAGAACAATGGAAGAGTTCCGAAACATTTTTAAACGTCAGCGGAATTCCGAGAGCAATGGAAGATTTCCAAAGCATTTTTAAACTTCAGCGGAATTCCTAGAACAATGGAAGAGTTCCGAAGCATTTTTAAACGTCAGCGGAATTCCGAGAGCAATGGAAGAGTTCCAAAGCATTTTTAAACTTCAGCGGAATTCCTAGAACAATGGAAGAGTTCCAAAGCATTTTTAAACTTTAGCGGCCTTCCGAGAACAATGGAAGAGTTCCGAAGCATTTTTAAACGTCAGCAGAATTCATTGAACAATGAAAGAGTTCCGAAGCATTTTTAAACTTCAGAAGAATTCAGTGAACAATGGAAGAGTTCCAAAGCATTTTTAAACTTCAGCAGAAATCCAAGAACAATGGAAGAGTTCCGAAGCATTTTAAAATGTCAGCAGAATTCCCAGAGCAATGGAAGAGTTCCGAAGCATTTTTAAACATCAGCTTAATTCTGAGAACAATGAAAGAGTTCCGAAGCATTTTTAAACGTCAGCAGAATTACTTGAACAATGAAAGAGTTCCGAAGCATTTTTAAGCTTCAGTGTAATTCCGGGTACAATGGAAGTGTTCCGAAGCATTTTTAATCTTCAGAAAAATTCCGGAAACAATGGAAGAGTTCCGAAGCATTTTTAAACTATAGCAGAATTCCGAGAACAATGGAAGAGTTCCGAAGCATTTTTAAACGTCAGCAGAATTCCTTGAACAATGAAAGTGTTCCGAAGCATTTTTAAACTTCAGCAGAATTCCTTGAACAAAGAAAGAGTTCCGAAGCATTTTTAAACTTCAGCAGAATTCCTTGAACAATGGAAGAGTTCCGAAGCATTTTTAAACTTCATTGGAATTCAGGGAACAATGGAAGAGTTCCGAAGCATTTTTAAACTTCAGAAGAATTCCGGGAACAATGGAAGAGTTCCGAAGCATTTTTAAACTTCAGCAGAAATCCGAGAACAATGGAAGAGTTACAAAGCATTTTAAAATGTCAACAGAATTCCCAGAGCAATGGATGAGTTCCGAAGCATTTTTAAACTTCAGCGGAATTCCGAAAACAATGGAAGAGTTGCGAAGCATTTTTTAGCTTCAGCAGAATTCCGAGAACAATGGAAGAGTTCCGAAACATTTTTAAACGTCAGCGGAATTCCGAGAGCAATGGAAGAGTTCCAAAGCATTTTTAAACTTCAGCGGAATTCCTAGAACAATGGAAGAGTTCCAAAGCATTTTTAAACTTTATCTGCCTTCCGAGAACAATGGAAGAGTTCTGAAGCATTTTTAAACGTCAGCGGAATTCCGAGAGCAATGGAAGAGTTCCAAAGCATTTTTAAACTTCAGCGGAATTCCTAGAACAATGGAAGAGTTCCAAAGCATTTTTAAACTTCAGCAGAATTCCGAGAACAATGGAAGAGTTCCAAAGCATTTTTAAACGTCAGCGGAAATCCGAGAACAAAGAAAGAGTTCCGAATCATTTTTAAACATCAGCAGAATTCCTTGAACAATGAAAGAGTTCCGAAGCATTTTTAAACTTCAGCAGAATTCCTTGAAAAATGAAAGAGTTCTGAAGAATTTTAAACTTCAGTGGAATTCCGGGAACAATGGAGAAGTTCCGAAGCATTTTTAAACTTCAGAAGAATTCCGGGAACAATGGAAGAGTTCCAAAGCATTTTTAAACTTCAGCAGAATTCCTTGAACAATGAAAGAGTTCTGAAGCATTTTTAAACTTCAGTGGAATTCCGGGAACAATGGAAGAGTTCCGAAGCATTTTTAAACTGAAGAAGAATTCCGGGAACAATGGAAGAGTTCCGAAGCATTTTTAAACTTCAGCAGAATTCCGAGAACAATGGAAGAGTTCCGAAACATTTTTAAACGTCAGCGGAATTCCGAGAGCAATGGAAGAGTTCCAAAGCATTTTTAAACTTCAGCGGAATTCCTAGAACAATGGAAGAGTTCCAAAGCATTTTTAAACTTTAGCTGCCTTCCGAGAACAATGGAAGAGTTCCGAAGCATTTTTAAACGTCAGAGGATTTCTGAGAACAATGAAAGAGTTCCGAAGCATTTTTAAACGTCAGCAGAATTCCTTGAACAATGAAAGAGTTCCGAACCATTTTTAAACATCAGCAGAATTCCTTGAACAATGGAAGAGTTCCGAAGCATTTTTAAACTTCATTGGAATTCCGGGAACAATGGAAGAGTTCCGAAGCATTTTTAAACTTCAGAAGAATTCCGAAAACAATGGAAGAGTTGCGAAGCATTTTTTAGCTTCAGCAGAATTCCGAGAACAATGGAAGAGTTCCAAAGTATTTCTAAACACCACCAGAATTCCAAGAACAATGGAAGAGTTCCGAAACATTTTTAAACGTCAGCGGAATTCCGAGAGCAATGGAAGAGTTCCAAAGCATTTTTAAACTTCAGCGGAATTCCTAGAACAATGGAAGAGTTCCAAAGCATTTTTAAACTTCAGCGGAATGCCGAAAACAATGGAAGAGTTCCGAAGCATTTCTAAACTTCAGCAGAATTCTAAGAACAATGGAAGAGTTCTGAAGCATTTTTAAACGTCATCGTATTTCCGAGAACAATGGAAGAGTTCCAAAGCATTTTTAAACGTCAGCGGAATACCGAGAACAATGGAAGAGTTCCGAAGCATTTTTAAACTTCAGCGGATTTCCAAGAACAATGGAAGAGTTCCGAAGCATTTTTAAATTTCAGTGGAATTCCGAGAACAATGAAAGAGTTCCGAAGCATTTTTAAACTTCAGCAGAATTCCGAGAACAATGGAAGAGTTCCAAAGCATTTTTAAACGTCAGCGGAATTCCGAGAACAAAGAAAGAGTTCCGAAGCATTTTTAAACATCAGCAGAATTCCTTGAACAATGAAAGAGTTCCGAAGCATTTTTAAACTTCAGCAGAATTCCTTGAAAAATGAAAGAGTTCTGAAGCATTTTTAAACTTCAGTGGAATTCCGGGAACAAAGGAAGAGTTCCGAAGCATTTTTAAACTTCAGAAGAATTCCGGGAACAATGGAAGAGTTCCGAAGCATTTTTAAACTTCAGCATAAATCCGAGAACAATGGAAGAGTTACGAAGCATTTTAAAATGTCAACAGAATTCCCAGAGCAATGGATGAGTTCCGAAACATTTTTAAACGTCAGCGGAATTCCGAGAGCAATGGAAGAGTTCCAAAGCATTTTTAAACTTCAGCGGAATTCTTAGAACAATGGAAGAGTTCCAAAGCATTTTTAAACTTTAGCGGCCTTCCGAGAACAATGGAAGAGTTCCGAAGCATTTTTAAACGTCAGCAGAATTCCTTGAACAATTATAGAGTTCCGAAGCATTTTTAAGCTTCAGTGGAATTCCGGAAACAATGGAAGTGTTCCGAAGCATTTTTAAACTTCAGAAGAATTCAGTGAACAATGGAAGAGTTCCAAAGCATTTTTAAACTTCAGCAGAAATCCAAGAACAATGGAAGAGTTCCGAAGCATTTTAAAATGTCAGAAGAATTCCCAGAGCAATGGAAGAGTTCCGAAGCATTTTTAAACATCAGCTTAATTCCGAGAACAATGAAATAGTTCCGAAGCATTTTTAAACGTCAGCAGAATTCCTTGAACAATGAAAGTGTTCCGAAGCATTTTTAAACTTCAGCAGAATTCCTTGAACAAAGAAAGAGTTCCGAATCATTTTTAAACTTCAGCAGAATTCCTTGAACAATGGAAGAGTTCCGAAGCATTTTTAAACTTCATTGGAATTCAGGGAACAATGGAAGAGTTCCGAAGCATTTTTAAACTTCAGAAGAATTCCGGGAACAATGGAAGAGTTCCGAAGCATTTTTAAACTTCAGCAGAAATCCGAGAACAATGGAAGAGTTACGAAGCATTTTAAAATGTCAACAGAATTCCCAGAGCAATGGATGAGTTCCGAACCATTTTTAAACTTCAGCGGAATTCCGAAAACAATGGAAGAGTTGCGAAGCATTTTTTAGCTTCAGCAGAATTCCGAGAACAATGGAAGAGTTCCGAAGTATTTCTAAACATCAGCAGAATTCCGAGAACAATGGAAGAGTTCCGAAACATTTTTAAACGTCAGCGGAATTCCGAGAGCAATGGAAGATTTCCAAAGCATTTTTAAACTTCAGCGGAATTCCTAGAACAATGGAAGAGTTCCAAAGCATTTTTAAACTTTATCGGCCTTCCGAGAACAATGGAAGAGTTCCGAAGCATTTTTAAACGTCAGCGGAATTCCGAGAGCAATGGAAGAGTTCCAAAGCATTTTTAAACTTCAGCGGAATTCCTAGAACAATGGAAGAGTTCCAAAGCATTTTTAAACTTTAGCGGCCTTCCGAGAACAATGGAAGAGTTCCGAAGCATTTTTAAACGTCAGCAGAATTCATTGAACAATGAAAGAGTTCCGAAGCATTTTTAAACTTCAGAAGAATTCAGTCAACAATGGAAGAGTTCCAAAGCATTTTTAAACTTCAGCAGAAATCCAAGAACAATGGAAGAGTTCCGAAGCATTTTAAAATGTCAGCAGAATTCCCAGAGCAATGGAAGAGTTCCGAAGCATTTTTAAACATCAGCTTAATTCCGAGAACAATGAAAGAGTTGCGAAGCATTTTTAAACGTCAGCAGAATTACTTGAACAATGAAAGAGTTCCGAAGCATTTTTAAGCTTCAGTGTAATTCCGGGTACAATGGAAGTGTTCCGAAGCATTTTTAATCTTCAGAAAAATTCCGGAAACAATGGAAGAGTTCCGAAGCATTTTTAAACTATAGCAGAATTCCGAGAACAATGGAAGAGTTTCGAAGCATTTTTAAACGTCAGCAGAATTCCTTGAACAATGAAAGTGTTCCGAAGCATTTTTAAACTTCAGCAGAATTCCTTGAACAAAGAAAGAGTTCCGAAGCATTTTTAAACTTCAGAAGAATTCCTTGAACAATGGAAGAGTTCCGAAGCATTTTTAAACTTCAGCGGAATTCCGAAAACAATGGAAGAGTTGCGAAGCATTTTTTAGCTTCAGCAGAATTCCGAGAACAATGGAAGAGTTCCGAAACATTTTTAAACGTCAGCGGAATTCCGAGAGCAATGGAAGAGTTCCAAAGCATTTTTAAACTTCAGCGGAATTCCTAGAACAATGGAAGAGTTCCAAAGCATTTTTAAACTTTATCTGCCTTCCGAGAACAATGGAAGAGTTCTGAAGCATTTTTAAACGTCAGCGGAATTCCGAGAGCAATGGAAGAGTTCCAAAGCATTTTTAAACTTCAGCGGAATTCCTAGAACAATGGAAGAGTTCCAAAGCATTTTTAAACTTCAGCAGAATTCCGAGAACAATGGAAGAGTTCCAAAGCATTTTTAAACGTCAGCGGAAATCCGAGAACAAAGAAAGAGTTCCGAATCATTTTTAAACATCAGCAGAATTCCTTGAACAATGAAAGAGTTCCGAAGCATTTTTAAACTTCAGCAGAATTCCTTGAAAAATGAAAGAGTTCTGAAGCATTTTTAAACTTCAGTGGAATTCCGGGAACAATGGAGAAGTTCCGAAGCATTTTTAAACTTCAGAAGAATTCCGGGAACAATGGAAGAGTTCCAAAGCATTTTTAAACTTCAGCAGAATTCATTGAACAATGAAAGAGTTCTGAAGCATTTTTAAACTTCAGTGGAATTCCGGGAACAATGGAAGAGTTCCGAAGCATTTTTAAACTGAAGAAGAATTCCGGGAACAATGGAAGAGTTCCGAAGCATTTTTAAACTTCAGCAGAATTCCGAGAACAATGGAAGAGTTCCGAAACATTTTTAAACGTCAGCGGAATTCCGAGAGCAATGGAAGAGTTCCAAAGCATTTTTAAACTTCAGCGTAATTCCTAGAACAATGGAAGAGTTCCAAAGCATTTTTAAACTTTAGCTGCCTTCCGAGAACAATGGAAGAGTTCCGAAGCATTTTTAAACGTCAGAGGATTTCTGAGAACAATGAAAGAGTTCCGAAGCATTTTTAAACGTCAGCAGAATTCCTTGAACAATGAAAGAGTTCCGAACCATTTTTAAACATCAGCAGAATTGCTTGAACAATGAATGAGTTCCGAAGCATTTTTAAACTTCAGCAGAATTCCTTGAACAAAGAAAGAGTTCCAAAGGATTTTTAAACTTCAGCAGAATTCCTTGAACAATGGAAGAGTTCCGAAGCATTTTTAAACTTCATTGGAATTCCGGGAACAATGGAAGAGTTCCGAAGCATTTTTAAACTTCAGAAGAATTCCGAAAACAATGGAAGAGTTGCGAAGCATTTTTTAGCTTCAGCAGAATTCCTTGAACAATGGAAGAGTTCCGAAGCATTTTTAAACTTCATTGGAATTCCGGGAACAATGGAAGAGTTCCGAAGCATTTTTAAACTTCAGAAGAATTCCGAGAACAATGGAAGAGTTCCAAAGTATTTCTAAACATCACCAGAATTCCAAGAACAATGGAAGAGTTCCGAAACATTTTTAAACGTCAGCGGAATTCCGAGAGCAATGGAAGAGTTCCAAAGCATTTTTAAACTTCAGCGGAATTCCTAGAACAATGGAAGAGTTCCAAAGCATTTTTAAACTTTAGCGGCCTTCCGAGAACAATGGAAGAGTTCCGAAGCATTTTTAAACGTCAGCAGAATTCATTGAACGATGAAAGAGTTCCGAAGCATTTTTAAACTTCAGTGGAATTACGGGAACAATGGAGAAGTTCCGAAGCATTTTTAAACTTCAGAAGAATTCCGGGAACAATGGAAGAGTTCCAAAGCATTTTTAAACTTCAGCAGAAATCCAAGAACAATGGAAGAGTTCCGAAGCATTTTAAAATGTCAGCAGAATTCTAAGAGCAATGGAAGAGTTCAGAAGCATTTTTAAACTTCAGCGGAATGCCGAAAACAATGGAAGAGTTCCGAAGCATTTCTAAACTTCAGCAGAATTCTAAGAACAATGGAAGAGTTCTGAAGCATTTTTAAACGTCATCGTATTTCCGAGAACAATGGAAGAGTTCCAAAGCATTTTTAAACGTCAGCGGAATACCGAGAACAATGGAAGAGTTCCGAAGCATTTTTAAACTTCAGCGGATTTCCAAGAACAATGGAAGAGTTCCGAAGCATTTTTAAATGTCAGTGGAATTCCGAGAACAATGAAAGAGTTCCGAAGCATTTTTAAACTTCAGCAGAATTCCGAGAACAATGGAAGAGTTCCAAAGCATTTTTAAACGTCAGCGGAATTCCGAGAACAAAGAAAGAGTTCCGAAGCATTTTTAAACATCAGCAGAATTCCTTGAACAATGAAAGAGTTCCGAAGCATTTTTAAACTTCAGCAGAATTCCTTGAAAAATGAAAGAGTTCTGAAGCATTTTTAAACTTCAGTGGAATTCCGGGAACAAAGGAAGAGTTCCGAAGCATTTTTAAACTTCAGAAGAATTCCGGGAACAATGGAAGAGTTCCGAAGCATTTTTAAACTTCAGCATAAATCCGAGAACAATGGAAGAGTTACGAAGCATTTTAAAATGTCAACAGAATTCCCAGAGCAATGGATGAGTTCTGAAACATTTTTAAACGTCAGCGGAATTCCGAGAGCAATGGAAGAGTTCCAAAGCATTTTTAAACTTCAGCGGAATTCTTAGAACAATGGAAGAGTTCCAAAGCATTTTTAAACTTTAGCGGCCTTCCGAGAACAATGGAAGAGTTCCGAAGCATTTTTAAACGTCAGCAGAATTCCTTGAACAATTATAGAGTTCCGAAGCATTTTTAAGCTTCAGTGGAATTCCGGAAACAATGGAAGTGTTCCGAAGCATTTTTAAACTTCAGAAGAATTCAGTGAACAATGGAAGAGTTCCGAAGCATTTTTAAACGTCAGCAGAATTCCTTGAACAATGAAAGTGTTCCGAAGCATTTTTAAACTTCAGCAGAATTCCTTGAACAAAGAAAGAGTTCCGAAGCATTTTCAAACTTCAGCAGAATTCCTTGAACAATGGAAGAGTTCCGAAGCATTTTTAAACTTCATTGGAATTCAGGGAACAATGGAAGAGTTCCGAAGCATTTTTAAACTTCAGAAGAATTCCGGGAACAATGGAAGAGTTCCGAAGCATTTTTAAACTTCAGCAGAAATCCGAGAACAATGGAAGAGTTACGAAGCATTTTAAAATGTCAACAGAATTCCCAGAGCAATGGATGAGTTCCGAAGCATTTTTATACTTCAGCGGAATTCCGAAAACAATGGAAGAGTTGCGAAGCATTTTTTAGCTTCAGCAGAATTCCGAGAACAATGGAAGAGTTCCGAAGTATTTCTAAACATCAGCAGAATTCCGAGAACAATGGAAGAGTTCCGAAACATTTTTAAACGTCAGCGGAATTCCGAGAGCAATGGAAGATTTCCAAAGCATTTTTAAACTTCAGCGGAATTCCTAGAACAATGGAAGAGTTCCAAAGCATTTTTAAACTTTATCGGCCTTCCGAGAACAATGGAAGAGTTCCGAAGCATTTTTAAACGTCAGCGGAATTCCGAGAGCAATGGAAGAGTTCCAAAGCATTTTTAAACTTCAGCGGAATTCCTAGAACAATGGAAGAGTTCCAAAGCATTTTTAAACTTTAGCGCCCTTCCGAGAACAATGGAAGAGTTCCGAAGCATTTTTAAACGTCAGCAGAATTCATTGAACAATGAAAGAGTTCCGAAGCATTTTTAAACTTCAGAAGAATTCAGTGAACAATGGAAGAGTTCCAAAGCATTTTTAAACTTCAGCAGAAATCCAAGAACAATGGAAGAGTTCCGAAGCATTTTAAAATGTCAGCAGAATTCCCAGAGCAATGGAAGAGTTCCGAAGCATTTTTAAACATCAGCTTAATTCCGAGAACAATGAAAGAGTTCCGAAGCATTTTTAAACGTCAGCAGAATTACTTGAACAATGAAAGAGTTCCGAAGCATTTTTAAGCTTCAGTGTAATTCCGGGTACAATGGAAGTGTTCCGAAGCATTTTTAATCTTCAGAAAAATTCCGGAAACAATGGAAGAGTTCCGAAGCATTTTTAAACTATAGCAGAATTCCGAGAACAATGGAAGAGTTCCGAAGCATTTTTAAACGTCAGCAGAATTCCTTGAACAATGAAAGTGTTCCGAAGCATTTTTAAACTTCAGCAGAATTCCTTGAACAAAGAAAGAGTTCCGAAGCATTTTTAAACTTCAGCAGAATTCCTTGAACAATGGAAGAGTTCCGAAGCATTTTTAAACTTCATTGGAATTCAGGGAACAATGGAAGAGTTCCGAAGCATTTTTAAACTTCAGAAGAATTCCGGGAACAATGGAAGAGTTCCGAAGCAAATTTAAACTTCAGCAGAAATCCGAGAACAATGGAAGAGTTACGAAGCTTTTTAAAATGTCAACAGAATTCCCAGAGCAATGGATGAGTTCCGAAGCATTTTTAAACTTCAGCGGAATTCCGAAAACAATGGAAGAGTTGCGAAGCATTTTTTAGCTTCAGCAGAATTCCGAGAACAATGGAAGAGTTCCGAAACATTTTTAAACGTCAGCGGAATTCCGAGAGCAATGGAAGAGTTCCAAAGCATTTTTAAACTTCAGCGGAATTCCTAGAACAATGGAAGAGTTCCAAAGCATTTTTAAACTTTATCTGCCTTCCGAGAACAATGGAAGAGTTCTGAAGCATTTTTAAACGTCAGCGGAATTCCGAGAGCAATGGAAGAGTTCCAAAGCATTTTTAAACTTCAGCGGAATTCCTAGAACAATGGAAGAGTTCCAAAGCATTTTTAAACTTCAGCAGAATTCCGAGAACAATTGAAGAGTTCCAAAGCATTTTTAAACGTCAGCGGAAATCCGAGAACAAAGAAAGAGTTCCGAATCATTTTTAAACATCAGCAGAATTCCTTGAACAATGAAAGAGTTCCGAAGCATTTTTAAACTTCAGCAGAATTCCTTGAAAAATGAAAGAGTTCTGAAGCATTTTTAAACTTCAGTGGAATTCCGGGAACAATGGAGAAGTTCTGAAGCATTTTTAAACTTCAGAAGAATTCCGGGAACAATGGAAGAGTTCCAAAGCATTTTTAAACTTCAGCAGAATTCCTTGAACAATGAAAGAGTTCTGAAGCATTTTTAAACTTCAGTGGACTTCCGGGAACAATGGAAGAGTTCCGAAGCATTTTTAAACTTCAGCAGAATTCCGAGAACAATGGAAGAGTTCCGAAACATTTTTAAACGTCAGCGGAATTCCGAGAGCAATGGAAGAGTTCCAAAGCATTTTTAAACTTCAGCGGAATTCCTTGAACAATGGAAGAGTTCCGAAGCATTTTTAAACTTCATTGGAATTCCGGGAACAATGGAAGAGTTCCAAAGTATTTCTAAACATCACCAGAATTCCAAGAACAATGGAAGAGTTCCGAAACATTTTTAAACGTCAGCGGAATTCCGAGAGCAATGGAAGAGTTCCAAAGCATTTTTAAACTTCAGCGGAATTCCTAGAACAATGGAAGAGTTCCAAAGCATTTTTAAACTTTAGCGGCCTTCCGAGAACAATGGAAGAGTTCCGAAGCATTTTTAAACGTCAGTGGAATTACGGGAACAATGGAGAAGTTCCGAAGCATTTTTAAACTTCAGAAGAATTCCGGGAACAATGGAAGAGTTCCAAAGCATTTTTAAACTTCAGCAGAAATCCAAGAGCAATGGAAGAGTTCCGAAGCATTTTAAAATGTCAGCAGAATTCTAAGAGCAATGGAAGAGTTCAGAAGCATTTTTAAACTTCAGCGGAATGCCGAAAACAATGGAAGAGTTCCGAAGCATTTCTAAACTTCAGCAGAATTCTAAGAACAATGGAAGAGTTCTGAAGCATTTTTAAACGTCATCGTATTTCCGAGAACAATGACAGAGTTCCAAAGCATTTTTAAACGTCAGCGGAATACCGAGAACAATGGAAGAGTTCCGAAGCATTTTTAAACTTCAGCGGATTTCCAAGAACAATGGAAGAGTTCCGAAGCATTTTTAAATGTCAGTGGAATTCTGAGAACAATGAAAGAGTTCCGAAGCATTTTTAAACTTCAGCAGAATTCCGAGAACAATGGAAGAGTTCCAAAGCATTTTTAAACGTCAGCGGAATTCCGAGAACAAAGAAAGAGTTCCGAAGCATTTTTAAACATCAGCAGAATTCCTTGAACAATGAAAGAGTTCCGAAACATTTTTAAACTTCAGCAGAATTCCTTGAAAAATGAAAGAGTTCTGAAGCATTTTTAAACTTCAGTGGAATTCCGGGAACAAAGGAAGAGTTCCGAAGCATTTTTAAACTTCAGAACAATTCCGGGAACAATGGAAGAGTTCCGAAGCATTTTTAAACTTCAGCATAAATCCGAGAACAATGGAAGAGTTACGAAGCATTTTAAAATGTCAACAGAATTCCCAGAGCAATGGATGAGTTCCGAAACATTTTTAAACGTCAGCGGAATTCCGAGAGCAATGGAAGAGTTCCAAAGCATTTTTAAACTTCAGCGGAATTCTTAGAACAATGGAAGAGTTCCAAAGCATTTTTAAACTTTAGCGGCCTTCCGAGAACAATGGAAGAGTTCCGAAGCATTTTTAAACGTCAGCAGAATTCCTTGAACAATTATAGAGTTCCGAAGCATTTTTAAGCTTCAGTGGAATTCCGGAAACAATGGAAGTGTTCCGAAGCATTTTTAAACTTCAGAAGAATTCAGTGAACAATGGAAGAGTTCCAAAGCATTTTTAAACTTCAGCAGAAATCCAAGAACAATGGAAGAGTTCCGAAGCATTTTAAAATGTCAGCAGAATTCCCAGAGCAATGGAAGAGTTCCGAAGCATTTTTAAACATCAGCTTAATTCCGAGAACAATGAAAGAGTTCCGAAGCATTTTTAAACGTCAGCAGAATTCCTTGAACAATGAAAGTGTTCCGAAGCATTTTTAAACTTCAGCAGAATTCCTTGAACAAAGAAAGAGTTCCGAAGCATTTTTAAACTTCAGCAGAATTCCTTGAACAATGGAAGAGTTCCGAAGCATTTTTAAACTTCATTGGAATTCAGGGAACAATGGAAGAGTTCCGAAGCATTTTTAAACTTCAGAAGAATTCCGGGAACAATGGAAGAGTTCCGAAGCATTTTTAAACTTCAGCAGAAATCCGAGAACAATGGAAGAGTTACGAAGCATTTTAAAATGTCAACAGAATTCCCAGAGCAATGGATGAGTTCCGAAGCATTTTTAAACTTCAACGGAATTCCGAAAACAATGGAAGAGTTGCGAAGCATTTTTTAGCTTCAGCAGAATTCCGAGAACAATGGAAGAGTTCCGAAGTATTTCTAAACATCAGCAGAATTCCGAGATTAATGGAAGAGTTCCGAAACATTTTTAAACGTCAGCGGAATTCCGAGAGCAATGGAAGATTTCCAAAGCATTTTTAAACTTCAGCGGAATTCCTAGAACAATGGAAGAGTTCCAAAGCATTTTTAAACTTTATCGGCCTTCCGAGAACAATGGAAGAGTTCCGAAGCATTTTTAAACGTCAGCGGAATTCCGAGAGCAATGGAAGAGTTCCAAAGCATTTTTAAACTTTAGCGGCCTTCCGAGAACAATGGAAGAGTTCCGAAGCATTTTTAAACGTCAGCAGAATTCATTGAACAATGAAAGAGTTCCGAAGCATTTTAAAATGTCAGCAGAATTCCCAGAGCAATGGAAGAGTTCCGAAGCATTTTTAAACATCAGCTTAATTCCGAGAACAATGAAAGAGTTCCGAAGCATTTTTAAACGTCAGCAGAATTACTTGAACAATGAAAGAGTTCCGAAGCATTTTTAAGCTTCAGTGTAATTCCGGGTACAATGGAAGTGTTCCGAAGCATTTTTAATCTTCAGAAAACTTCCGGAAACAATGGAAGAGTTCCGAAGCATTTTTAAACTATAGCAGAATTCCGAGAACAATGGAAGAGTTCCGAAGCATTTTTAAACGTCAGCAGAATTCCTTGAACAATGAAAGTGTTCCGAAGCATTTTTAAACTTCAGCAGAATTCCTTGAACAAAGAAAGAGTTCCGAAGCATTTTTAAACTTCAGCAGAATTCCTTGAACAATGGAAGAGTTCCGAAGCATTTTTAAACTTCATTGGAATTCAGGGAACAATGGAAGAGTTCCGAAGCATTTTTAAACTTCAGAAGAATTCCGGGAACAATGGAAGAGTTCCGAAGCATTTTTAAACTTCAGCAGAAATCCGAGAACAATGGAAGAGTTACGAAGCATTTTAAAATGTCAACAGAATTCCCAGAGCAATGGATGAGTTCCGAAGCATTTTTAAACTTCAGCGGAATTCCGAAAACAATGGAAGAGTTGCGAAGCATTTTTTAGCTTCAGCAGAATTCCGAGAACAATGGAAGAGTTCCGAAACATTTTTAAACGTCAGCGGAATTCCGAGAGCAATGGAAGAGTTCCAAAGCATTTTTAAACTTCAGCGGAATTCCTAGAACAATGGAAGAGTTCCAAAGCATTTTTAAACTTCAGCAGAATTCCTTGAACAATGAAAGAGTTCTGAAGCATTTTTAAACTTCAGTGGAATTCCGGGAACAATGGAAGAGTTCCGAAGCATTTTTAAACTGAAGAAGAATTCCGGGAACAATGGAAGAGTTCCGAAGCATTTTTAAACTTCAGCAGAATTCCGAGAACAATGGAAGAGTTCCGAAACATTTTTAAACGTCAGCGGAATTCCGAGAGCAATGGAAGAGTTCCAAAGCATTTTTAAACTTCAGCGGAATTCCTAGAACAATGGAAGAGTTCCAAAGCATTTTTAAACTTTAGCTGCCTTCCGAGAACAATGGAAGAGTTCCGAAGCATTTTTAAACGTCAGAGGATTTCTGAGAACAATGAAAGAGTTCCGAAGCATTTTTAAACGTCAGCAGAATTCCTTGAACAATGAAAGAGTTCCGAACCATTTTTAAACATCAGCAGAATTCCTTGAACAATGAATGAGTTCCGAAGCATTTTTAAACTTCAGCAGAATTCCTTGAACAAAGAAAGAGTTCCAAAGGATTTTTAAACTTCAGCAGAATTCCTTGAACAATGGAAGAGTTCCGAAGCATTTTTAAACTTCATTGGAATTCCGGGAACAATGGAAGAGTTCCGAAGCATTTTTAAACTTCAGAAGAATTCCGAAAACAATGGAAGAGTTGCGAAGCATTTTTTAGCTTCAGCAGAATTCCGAGAACAATGGAAGAGTTCCAAAGTATTTCTAAACATCACCAGAATTCCAAGAACAATGGAAGAGTTCCGAAACATTTTTAAACGTCAGCGGAATTCCGAGAGCAATGGAAGAGTTCCAAAGCATTTTTAAACTTCAGCGGAATTCCTAGAACAATGGAAGAGTTCCAAAGCATTTTTAAACTTTAGCGGCCTTCCGAGAACAATGGAAGAGTTCCGAAGCATTTTTAAACGTCAGCAGAATTCATTGAACGATGAAAGAGTTCCGAAGCATTTTTAAACTTCAGTGGAATTAGGGGAACAATGGAGAAGTTCCGAAGCATTTTTAAACTTCAGAAGAATTCCGGGAACAATGGAAGAGTTCCAAAGCATTTTTAAACTTCAGCAGAAATCCAAGAACAATGGAAGAGTTCCGAAGCATTTTAAAATGTCAGCAGAATTCTAAGAGCAATGGAAGAGTTCAGAAGCATTTTTAAACTTCAGCGGAATGCCGAAAACTATGGAAGAGTTCCGAAGCATTTCTAAACTTCAGCAGAATTCTAAGAACAATGGAAGAGTTCTGAACCATTTTTAAACGTCATCGTATTTCCGAGAACAATGGAAGAGTTCCAAAGCATTTTTAAACGTCAGCGGAATACCGAGAACAATGGAAGAGTTCCGAAGCATTTTTAAACTTCAGCGGATTTCCAAGAACAATGGAAGAGTTCCGAAGCATTTTTAAACGTCATCGTATTTCCGAGAACAATGGAAGAGTTCCAAAGCATTTTTAAACGTCAGCGGAATACCGAGAACAATGGAAGAGTTCCGAAGCATTTTTAAACTTCAGCGGATTTCCAAGAACAATGGAAGAGTTCCGAAGCATTTTTAAATGTCAGTGGAATTCCGAGAACAATGAAAGAGTTCCGAAGCATTTTTAAACTTCAGCAGAATTCCGAGAACAATGGAAGAGTTCCAAAGCATGTTTAAACGTCAGCGGAATTCCGAGAACAAAGAAAGAGTTCCGAAGCATTTTTAAACATCAGCAGAATTCCTTGAACAATGAAAGAGTTCCGAAGCATTTTTAAACTTCAGCAGAATTCCTTGAACAATGAAAGAGTTCTGAAGCATTTTTAAACTTCAGTGGACTTCCGGGAACAATGGAAGAGTTCCGAAGCATTTTTAAACTTCAGCAGAATTCCGAGAACAATGGAAGAGTTCCGAAACATTTTTAAACGTCAGCGGAATTCCGAGAGCAATGGAAGAGTTCCAAAGCATTTTTAAACTTCAGCGGAATTCCTTGAACAATGGAAGAGTTCCGAAGCATTTTTAAACTTCATTGGAATTCCGGGAACAATGGAAGAGTTCCAAAGTATTTCTAAACATCACCAGAATTCCAAGAACAATGGAAGAGTTCCGAAACATTTTTAAACGTCAGCGGAATTCCGAGAGCAATGGAAGAGTTCCAAAGCATTTTTAAACTTCAGCGGAATTCCTAGAACAATGGAAGAGTTCCAAAGCATTTTTAAACTTTAGCGGCCTTCCGAGAACAATGGAAGAGTTCCGAAGCATTTTTAAACGTCAGTGGAATTACGGGAACAATGGAGAAGTTCCGAAGCATTTTTAAACTTCAGAAGAATTCCGGGAACAATGGAAGAGTTCCAAAGCATTTTTAAACTTCAGCAGAAATCCAAGAGCAATGGAAGAGTTCCGAAGCATTTTAAAATGTCAGCAGAATTCTAAGAGCAATGGAAGAGTTCAGAAGCATTTTTAAACGTCAGCGGAATTCCGAGAGCAATGGAAGAGTTCCAAAGCATTTTTAAACTTCAGCGGAATTCCTAGAACAATGGAAGAGTTCCAAAGCATTTTTAAACTTTAGCGGCCTTCCGAGAACAATGGAAGAGTTCCGAAGCATTTTTTAAACGTCAGCAGAATTCATTGAACAATGAAAGAGTTCCGAAGCATTTTAAAATGTCAGCAGAATTCCCAGAGCAATGGAAGAGTTCCGAAGCATTTTTAAACATCAGCTTAATTCCGAGAACAATGAAAGAGTTCCGAAGCATTTTTAAACGTCAGCAGAATTACTTGAACAATGAAAGAGTTCCGAAGCATTTTTAAGCTTCAGTGTAATTCCGGGTACAATGGAAGTGTTCCGAAGCATTTTTAATCTTCAGAAAACTTCCGGAAACAATGGAAGAGTTCCGAAGCATTTTTAAACTATAGCAGAATTCCGAGAACAATGGAAGAGTTCCGAAGCATTTTTAAACGTCAGCAGAATTCCTTGAACAATGAAAGTGTTCCGAAGCATTTTTAAACTTCAGCAGAATTCCTTGAACAAAGAAAGAGTTCCGAAGCATTTTTAAACTTCAGCAGAATTCCTTGAACAATGGAAGAGTTCCGAAGCATTTTTAAACTTCATTGGAATTCAGGGAACAATGGAAGAGTTCCGAAGCATTTTTAAACTTCAGAAGAATTCCGGGAACAATGGAAGAGTTCCGAAGCATTTTTAAACTTCAGCAGAAATCCGAGAACAATGGAAGAGTTACGAAGCATTTTAAAATGTCAACAGAATTCCCAGAGCAATGGATGAGTTCCGAAGCATTTTTAAACTTCAGCGGAATTCCGAAAACAATGGAAGAGTTGCGAAGCATTTTTTAGCTTCAGCAGAATTCCGAGAACAATGGAAGAGTTCCGAAACATTTTTAAACGTCAGCGGAATTCCGAGAGCAATGGAAGAGTTCCAAAGCATTTTTAAACTTCAGCGGAATTCCTAGAACAATGGAAGAGTTCCAAAGCATTTTTAAACTTCAGCAGAATTCCTTGAACAATGAAAGAGTTCTGAAGCATTTTTAAACTTCAGTGGAATTCCGGGAACAATGGAAGAGTTCCGAAGCATTTTTAAACTGAAGAAGAATTCCGGGAACAATGGAAGAGTTCCGAAGCATTTTTAAACTTCAGCAGAATTCCGAGAACAATGGAAGAGTTCCGAAACATTTTTAAACGTCAGCGGAATTCCGAGAGCAATGGAAGAGTTCCAAAGCATTTTTAAACTTCAGCGGAATTCCTAGAACAATGGAAGAGTTCCAAAGCATTTTTAAACTTTAGCTGCCTTCCGAGAACAATGGAAGAGTTCCGAAGCATTTTTAAACGTCAGAGGATTTCTGAGAACAATGAAAGAGTTCCGAAGCATTTTTAAACGTCAGCAGAATTCCTTGAACAATGAAAGAGTTCCGAACCATTTTTAAACATCAGCAGAATTCCTTGAACAATGAATGAGTTCCGAAGCATTTTTAAACTTCAGCAGAATTCCTTGAACAAAGAAAGAGTTCCAAAGGATTTTTAAACTTCAGCAGAATTCCTTGAACAATGGAAGAGTTCCGAAGCATTTTTAAACTTCATTGGAATTCCGGGAACAATGGAAGAGTTCCGAAGCATTTTTAAACTTCAGAAGAATTCCGAAAACAATGGAAGAGTTGCGAAGCATTTTTTAGCTTCAGCAGAATTCCGAGAACAATGGAAGAGTTCCAAAGTATTTCTAAACATCACCAGAATTCCAAGAACAATGGAAGAGTTCCGAAACATTTTTAAACGTCAGCGGAATTCCGAGAGCAATGGAAGAGTTCCAAAGCATTTTTAAACTTCAGCGGAATTCCTAGAACAATGGAAGAGTTCCAAAGCATTTTTAAACTTTAGCGGCCTTCCGAGAACAATGGAAGAGTTCCGAAGCATTTTTAAACGTCAGCAGAATTCATTGAACGATGAAAGAGTTCCGAAGCATTTTTAAACTTCAGTGGAATTACGGGAACAATGGAGAAGTTCCGAAGCATTTTTAAACTTCAGAAGAATTCCGGGAACAATGGAAGAGTTCCAAAGCATTTTTAAACTTCAGCAGAAATCCAAGAACAATGGAAGAGTTCCGAAGCATTTTAAAATGTCAGCAGAATTCTAAGAGCAATGGAAGAGTTCAGAAGCATTTTTAAACTTCAGCGGAATGCCGAAAACAATGGAAGAGTTCCGAAGCATTTCTAAACTTCAGCAGAATTCTAAGAACAATGGAAGAGTTCTGAACCATTTTTAAACGTCATCGTATTTCCGAGAACAATGGAAGAGTTCCAAAGCATTTTTAAACGTCAGCGGAATACCGAGAACAATGGAAGAGTTCCGAAGCATTTTTAAACTTCAGCGGATTTCCAAGAACAATGGAAGAGTTCCGAAGCATTTTTAAACGTCATCGTATTTCCGAGAACAATGGAAGAGTTCCAAAGCATTTTTAAACGTCAGCGGAATACCGAGAACAATGGAAGAGTTCCGAAGCATTTTTAAACTTCAGCGGATTTCCAAGAACAATGGAAGAGTTCCGAAGCATTTTTAAATGTCAGTGGAATTCCGAGAACAATGAAAGAGTTCCGAAGCATTTTTAAACTTCAGCAGAATTCCGAGAACAATGGAAGAGTTCCAAAGCATGTTTAAACGTCAGCGGAATTCCGAGAACAAAGAAAGAGTTCCGAAGCATTTTTAAACATCAGCAGAATTCCTTGAACAATGAAAGAGTTCCGAAGCATTTTTAAACTTCAGCAGAATTCCTTGAAAAATGAAAGAGTTCTGAAGCATTTTTAAACTTCAGTGGAATTCCGGGAACAAAGGAAGAGTTCCGAAGCATTTTTAAACTTCAGAAGAATTCCGGGAACAATGGAAGAGTTCCGAAGCATTTTTAAACTTCAGCATAAATCCGAGAACAATAGAAGAGTTATGAAGCATTTTAAAATGTCAACAGAATTCCCAGAGCAATGGATGAGTTCCGAAACATTTTTAAACGTCAGCGGAATTCCGAGAGCAATGGAAGAGTTCCAAAGCATTTTTAAACTTCAGCGGAATTCTTAGAACAATGGAAGAGTTCCAAAGCATTTTTAAACTTTAGCGGCCTTCCGAGAACAATGGAAGAGTTCCGAAGCATTTTTAAACGTCAGCAGAATTCCTTGAACAATTATAGAGTTCCGAAGCATTTTTAAGCTTCAGTGGAATTCCGGAAACAATGGAAGTGTTCCGAAGCATTTTTAAACTTCAGAAGAATTCAGTGAACAATGGAAGAGTTCCAAAGCATTTTTAAACTTCGGCAGAAATCCAAGAACAATGGAAGAGTTCCGAAGCATTTTAAAATGTCAGCAGAATTCCCAGAGCAATGGAAGAGTTCCGAAGCATTTTTAAACATCAGCTTAATTCCGAGAACAATGAAAGAGTTCCGAAGCATTTTTAAACGTCAGCAGAATTCCTTGAACAATGAAAGTGTTCCGAAGCATTTTTAAACTTCAGCAGAATTCCTTGAACAAAGAAAGAGTTCCGAAGCATTTTTAAACTTCAGCAGAATTCCTTGAACAATGGAAGAGTTCCGAAGCATTTTTAAACTTCATTGGAATTCAGGGAACAATGGAAGAGTTCCGAAGCATTTTTAAACTTCAGAAGAATTCCGGGAACAATGGAAGAGTTCCAAAGCATTTTTAAACTTCAGCGGAATTCCTAGAACAATGGAAGAGTTCCAAAGCATTTTTAAACTTTATCGGCCTTCCGAGAACAATGGAAGAGTTCCGAAGCATTTTTAAACGTCAGCGGAATTCCGAGAGCAATGGAAGAGTTCCAAAGCATTTTTAAACTTCAGCGGAATTCCTAGAACAATGGAAGAGTTCCAAAGCATTTTTAAACTTTAGCGGCCTTCCGAGAACAATGGAAGAGTTCCGAAGCATTTTTAAACATCAGCAGAATTCATTGAACAATGAAAGAGTTCCGAAGCATTTTTAAACTTCAGAAGAATTCAGTGAACAATGGAAGAGTTCCAAAGCATTTTTAAACTTCAGCAGAAATCCAAGAACAATGGAAGAGTTCCGAAGCATTTTAAAATGTCAGCAGAATTCCCAGAGCAATGGAAGAGTTCCGAAGCATTTTTAAACATCAGCTTAATTCCGAGAACAATGAAAGAGTTCCGAAGCATTTTTAAACGTCAACAGAATTACTTGAACAATGAAAGAGTTCCGAAGCATTTTTAAGCTTCAGTGTAATTCCGGGTACAATGGAAGTGTTCCGAAGCATTTTTAATCTTCAGAAAAATTCCGGAAACAATGGAAGAGTTCCGAAGCATTTTTAAACTATAGCAGAATTCCGAGAACAATGGAAGAGTTCCGAAGCATTTTTAAACGTCAGCAGAATTCCTTGAACAATGAAAGTGTTCCGAAGCATTTTTAAACTTCAGCAGAATTCCTTGAACAAAGAAAGAGTTCCGAAGCATTTTTAAACTTCAGCAGAATTCCTTGAACAATGGAAGAGTTCCGAAGCATTTTTAAACTTCATTGGAATTCAGGGAACAATGGAAGAGTTCCGAAGCATTTTTAAACTTCAGAAGAATTCCGGGAACAATGGAAGAGTTCCGAAGCATTTTTAAACTTCAGCAGAAATCCTAGAACAATGGAAGAGTTACGAAGCATTTTAAAATGTCAACAGAATTCCCAGAGCAATGGATGAGTTCCGAAGCATTTTTAAACTTCAGCGGAATTCCGAAAACAATGGAAGAGTTGCGAAGCATTTTTTAGCTTCAGCAGAATTCCGAGAACAATGGAAGAGTTCCGAAACATTTTTAAACGTCAGCGGAATTCCGAGAGCAATGGAAGAGTTCCAAAGCATTTTTAAACTTCAGCGGAATTCCTAGAACAATGGAAGAGTTCCAAAGCATTTTTAAACTTTATCTGCCTTCCGAGAACAATGGAAGAGTTCTGAAGCATTTTTAAACGTCAGCGGAATTCCGAGAGCAATGGAAGAGTTCCAAAGCATTTTTAAACTTCAGCGGAATTCCTAGAACAATGGAAGAGTTCCAAAGCATTTTTAAACTTCAGCAGAATTCCGAGAACAATGGAAGAGTTCCAAAGCATTTTTAAATGTCAGCGGAAATCCGAGAACAAAGAAAGAGTTCCGAATCATTTTTAAACATCAGCAGAATTCCTTGAACAATGAAAGAGTTCCGAAGCATTTTTAAACTTCAGCAGAATTCCTTGAAAAATGAAAGAGTTCTGAAGCATTTTTAAACTTCAGTGGAATTCCGGGAACAATGGAGAAGTTCCGAAGCATTTTTAAACTTCAGAAGAATTCCGGGAACAATGGAAGAGTTCCAAAGCATTTTTAAACTTCAGCAGAATTCCTTGAACAATGAAAGAGTTCTGAAGCATTTTTAAACTTCAGTGGAATTCCGGGAACAATGGAAGAGTTCCGAAGCATTTTTAAACTTCAGAAGAATTCCGGGAACAATGGAAGAGTTCCGAAGCATTTTTAAACTTCAGCAGAATTCCGAGAACAATGGAAGAGTTCCGAAACATTTTTAAACGTCAGCGGAATTCCGAGAGCAATGGAAGAGTTCCAAAGCATTTTTAAACTTCAGCGGAATTCCTAGAACAATGGAAGAGTTCCAAAGCATTTTTAAACTTTAGCGGCCTTCCGAGAACAATGGAAGAGTTCCGAAGCATTTTTAAACGTCAGCAGAATTCATTGAACGATGAAAGAGTTCCGAAGCATTTTTAAACTTCAGTGGAATTACGGGAACAATGGAGAAGTTCCGAAGCATTTTTAAACTTCAGAAGAATTCCGGGAACAATGGAAGAGTTCCAAAGCATTTTTAAACTTCAGCAGAAATCCAAGAGCAATGGAAGAGTTCCGAAGCATTTTAAAATGTCAGCAGAATTCTAAGAGCAATGGAAGAGTTCAGAAGCATTTTTAAACTTCAGCGGAATGCCGAAGACAATGGAAGAGTTCCGAAGCATTTCTAAACTTCAGCAGAATTCTAAGAACAATGGAAGAGTTCTGAAGCATTTTTAAACGTCATCGTATTTCCGAGAACAATGGAAGAGTTCCGAAGCATTTTTAAACGTCAGCGGAATACCGAGAACAATGGAAGAGTTCCGAAGCATTTTTAAACTTCAGCGGATTTCCAAGAACAATGGAAGAGTTCCGAAGCATTTTTAAATGTCAGTGGAATTCCGAGAACAATGAAAGAGTTCCGAAGCATTTTTAAACTTCAGCAGAATTCCGAGAACAATGGAAGAGTTCCAAAGCATTTTTAAAC
The DNA here is from genome assembly GCF_046119375.1 of Phyllobates terribilis. Lineage (NCBI taxonomy): Eukaryota > Metazoa > Chordata > Amphibia > Anura > Dendrobatidae > Phyllobates > Phyllobates terribilis. The sequence goes on from NW_027362762.1 coordinate 555,044,679, forward strand.
GTCAGCGGAATTCCGAGAACAAAGAAAGAGTTCCGAAGCATTTTTAAACATCAGCAGAATTCCTTGAACAATGAAAGAGTTCCGAAGCATTTTTAAACTTCAGCAGAATTCCTTGAAAAATGAAAGAGTTCTGAAGCATTTTTAAACTTCAGTGGAATTCCGGGAACAAAGGAAGAGTTCCGAAGCATTTTTAAACTTCAGAAGAATTCCGGGAACAATGGAGGAGTTCCGAATCATTTTTAAACTTCAGCATAAATCCGAGAACAATGGAAGAGTTACGAAGCATTTTAAAATGTCAACAGAATTCCCAGAGCAATGGATGAGTTCCGAAACATTTTTAAACGTCAGCGGAATTCCGAGAGCAATGGAAGAGTTCCAAAGCATTTTTAAACTTCAGCGGAATTCTTAGAACAATGGAAGAGTTCCAAAGCATTTTTAAACTTTAGCGGCCTTCCGAGAACAATGGAAGAGTTCCGAAGCATTTTTAAACGTCAGCAGAATTCCTTGAACAATTATAGAGTTCCGAAGCATTTTTAAGCTTCAGTGGAATTCCGGAAACAATGGAAGTGTTCCGAAGCATTTTTAAACTTCAGAAGAATTCAGTGAACAATGGAAGAGTTCCAAAGCATTTTTAAACTTCAGCAGAAATCCAAGAACAATGGAAGAGTTCCGAAGCATTTTAAAATGTCAGCAGAATTCCCAGAGCAATGGAAGAGTTCCGAAGCATTTTTAAACATCAGCTTAATTCCGAGAACAATGAAAGAGTTCCGAAGCATTTTTAAACGTCAGCAGAATTCCTTGAACAATGAAAGTGTTCCGAAGCATTTTTAAACTTCAGCAGAATTCCTTGAACAAAGAAAGAGTTCCGAAGCATTTTTAAACTTCAGCAGAATTCCTTGAACAATGGAAGAGTTCCGAAGCATTTTTAAACTTCATTGGAATTCAGGGAACAATGGAAGAGTTCCGAAGCATTTTTAAACTTCAGAAGAATTCCGGGAACAATGGAAGAGTTCCGAAGCATTTTTAAACTTCAGCAGAAATCCGAGAACAATGGAAGAGTTACGAAGCATTTTTAAACGTCAGCAGAATTCATTGAACAATGAAAGAGTTCCGAAGCATTTTTAAACTTCAGAAGAATTCAGTGAACAATGGAAGAGTTCCAAAGCATTTTTAAACTTCAGCAGAAATCCAAGAACAATGGAAGAGTTCCGAAGCATTTTAAAATGTCAGCAGAATTCCCAGAGCAATGGAAGAGTTCCGAAGCATTTTTAAACATCAGCTTAATTCCGAGAACAATGAAAGAGTTCCGAAGCATTTTTAAACGTCAACAGAATTACTTGAACAATGAAAGAGTTCCGAAGCATTTTTAAGCTTCAGTGTAATTCCGGGTACAATGGAAGTGTTCCGAAGCATTTTTAATCTTCAGAAAAATTCTGGAAACAATGGAAGAGTTCCGAAGCATTTTTAAACTATAGCAGAATTCCGAGAACAATGGAAGAGTTCCGAAGCATTTTTAAACGTCAGCAGAATTCCTTGAACAATGAAAGTGTTCCGAAGCATTTTTAAACTTCAGCAGAATTCCTTGAACAAAGAAAGAGTTCCGAAGCATTTTTAAACTTCAGCAGAATTCCTTGAACAATGGAAGAGTTCCGAAGCATTTTTAAACTTCATTGGAATTCAGGGAACAATGGAAGAGTTCCGAAGCATTTTTAAACTTCAGAAGAATTCCGGGAACAATGGAAGAGTTCCGAAGCATTTTTAAACTTCAGCAGAAATCCGAGAACAATGGAAGAGTTACGAAGCATTTTAAAATGTCAACAGAATTCCCAGAGCAATGGATGAGTTCCGAAGCATTTTTAAACTTCAGCGGAATTCCGAAAACAATGGAAGAGTTGCGAAGCATTTTTTAGCTTCAGCAGAATTCCGAGAACAATGGAAGAGTTCCGAAACATTTTTAAACGTCAGCGGAATTCCGAGAGCAATGGAAGAGTTCCAAAGCATTTTTAAACTTCAGCGGAATTCCTAGAACAATGGAAGAGTTCCGAAGCATTTTTAAACTTTATCTGCCTTCCGAGAACAATGGAAGAGTTCTGAAGCATTTTTAAACGTCAGCGGAATTCCGAGAGCAATGGAAGAGTTCCAAAGCATTTTTAAACTTCAGCGGAATTCCTAGAACAATGGAAGAGTTCCAAAGCATTTTTAAACTTCAGCAGAATTCCGAGAACAATGGAAGAGTTCCAAAGCATTTTTAAATGTCAGCGGAAATCCGAGAACAAAGAAAGAGTTCCGAATCATTTTTAAACATCAGCAGAATTCCTTGAACAATGAAAGAGTTCCGAAGCATTTTTAAACTTCAGCAGAATTCCTTGAAAAATGAAAGAGTTCTGAAGCATTTTTAAACTTCAGTGGAATTCCGGGAACAATGGAGAAGTTCCGAAGCATTTTTAAACTTCAGAAGAATTCCGGGTACAATGGAAGAGTTCCAAAGCATTTTTAAACTTCAGCAGAATTCCTTGAACAATGAAAGAGTTCTGAAGCATTTTTAAACTTCAGTGGAATTCCGGGAACAATGGAAGAGTTCCGAAGCATTTTTAAACTTCAGAAGAATTCCGGGAACAATGGAAGAGTTCCGAAGCATTTTTAAACTTCAGCAGAATTCCGAGAACAATGGAAGAGTTCCGAAACATTTTTAAACGTCAGCGGAATTCCGAGAGCAATGGAAGAGTTCCAAAGCATTTTTAAACTTCAGCGGAATTCCTAGAACAATGGAAGAGTTCCAAAGCATTTTTAAACTTTAGCGGCCTTCCGAGAACAATGGAAGAGTTCCGAAGCATTTTTAAACGTCAGCAGAATTCATTGAACGATGAAAGAGTTCCGAAGCATTTTTAAACTTCAGTGGAATTACGGGAACAATGGAGAAGTTCCGAAGCATTTTTAAACTTCAGAAGAATTCCGGGAACAATGGAAGAGTTCCAAAGCATTTTTAAACTTCAGCAGAAATCCAAGAGCAATGGAAGAGTTCCGAAGCATTTTAAAATGTCAGCAGAATTCTAAGAGCAATGGAAGAGTTCAGAAGCATTTTTAAACTTCAGCGGAATGCCGAAGACAATGGAAGAGTTCCGAAGCATTTCTAAACTTCAGCAGAATTCTAAGAACAATGGAAGAGTTCTGAAGCATTTTTAAACGTCATCGTATTTCCGAGAACAATGGAAGAGTTCCGAAGCATTTTTAAACGTCAGCGGAATACCGAGAACAATGGAAGAGTTCCGAAGCATTTTTAAACTTCAGCGGATTTCCAAGAACAATGGAAGAGTTCCGAAGCATTTTTAAATGTCAGTGGAATTCCGAGAACAATGAAAGAGTTCCGAAGCATTTTTAAACTTCAGCAGAATTCCGAGAACAATGGAAGAGTTCCAAAGCATTTTTAAACGTCAGCGGAATTCCGAGAACAAAGAAAGAGTTCCGAAGCATTTTTAAACATCAGCAGAATTCCTTGAACAATGAAAGAGTTCCGAAGCATTTTTAAACTTCAGCAGAATTCCTTGAAAAATGAAAGAGTTCTGAAGCATTTTTAAACTTCAGTGGAATTCCGGGAACAAAGGAAGAGTTCCGAAGCATTTTTAAACTTCAGAAGAATTCCGGGAACAATGGAAGAGTTCCGAATCATTTTTAAACTTCAGCATGAATCCGAGAACAATGGAAGAGTTACGAAGCATTTTAAAATGTCAACAGAATTCCCAGAGCAATGGATGAGTTCCGAAACATTTTTAAACGTCAGCGGAATTCCGAGAGCAATGGAAGAGTTCCAAAGCATTTTTAAACTTCAGCGGAATTCTTAGAACAATGGAAGAGTTCCAAAGCATTTTTAAACTTTAGCGGCCTTCCGAGAACAATGGAAGAGTTCCGAAGCATTTTTAAACGTCAGCAGAATTCCTTGAACAATTATAGAGTTCCGAAGCATTTTTAAGCTTCAGTGGAATTCCGGAAACAATGGAAGTGTTCCGAAGCATTTTTAAACTTCAGAAGAATTCAGTGAACAATGGAAGAGTTCCAAAGCATTTTTAAACTTCAGCAGAAATCCAAGAACAATGGAAGAGTTCCGAAGCATTTTAAAATGTCAGCAGAATTCCCAGAGCAATGGAAGAGTTCCGAAGCATTTTTAAACATCAGCTTAATTCCGAGAACAATGAAAGAGTTCCGAAGCATTTTTAAACGTCAGCAGAATTCCTTGAACAATGAAAGTGTTCCGAAGCATTTTTAAACTTCAGCAGAATTCCTTGAACAAAGAAAGAGTTCCGAAGCATTTTTAAACTTCAGCAGAATTCCTTGAACAATGGAAGAGTTCCGAAGCATTTTTAAACTTCATTGGAATTCAGGGAACAATGGAAGAGTTCCGAAGCATTTTTAAACTTCAGAAGAATTCCGGGAACAATGGAAGAGTTCCGAAGCATTTTTAAACTTCAGCAGAAATCCGAGAACAATGGAAGAGTTACGAAGCATTTTAAAATGTCAACAGAATTCCCAGAGCAATGGATGAGTTCCGAAGCATTTTTAAACTTCAGCGGAATTCCGAAAACAATGGAAGAGTTGCGAAGCATTTTTTAGCTTCAGCAGAATTCCGAGAACAATGGAAGAGTTCCGAAGTATTTCTAAACATCAGCAGAATTCCGAGAACAATGGAAGAGTTCCGAAACATTTTTAAACGTCAGCGGAATTCCGAGAGCAATGGAAGATTTCCAAAGCATTTTTAAACTTCAGCGGAATTCCTAGAACAATGGAAGAGTTCCAAAGCATTTTTAAACTTTATCGGCCTTCCGAGAACAATGGAAGAGTTCCGAAGCATTTTTAAACGTCAGCGGAATTCCGAGAGCAATGGAAGAGTTCCAAAGCATTTTTAAACTTCAGCGGAATTCCTAGAACAATGGAAGAGTTCCAAAGCATTTTTAAACTTTAGCGGCCTTCCGAGAACAATGGAAGAGTTCCGAAGCATTTTTAAACGTCAGCAGAATTCATTGAACAATGAAAGAGTTCCGAAGCATTTTTAAACTTCAGAAGAATTCAGTGAACAATGGAAGAGTTCCAAAGCATTTTTAAACTTCAGCAGAAATCCAAGAACAATGGAAGAGTTCCGAAGCATTTTAAAATGTCAGCAGAATTCCCAGAGCAATGGAAGAGTTCCGAAGCATTTTTAAACATCAGCTTAATTCCGAGAACAATGAAAGAGTTCCGAAGCATTTTTAAACGTCAGCAGAATTACTTGAACAATGAAAGAGTTCCGAAGCATTTTTAAGCTTCAGTGTAATTCCGGGTACAATGGAAGTGTTCCGAAGCATTTTTAATCTTCAGAAAAATTCCGGAAACAATGGAAGAGTTCCGAAGCATTTTTAAACTATAGCAGAATTCCGAGAACAATGGAAGAGTTCCGAAGCATTTTTAAACGTCAGCAGAATTCCTTGAACAATGAAAGTGTTCCGAAGCATTTTTAAACTTCAGCAGAATTCCTTGAACAAAGAAAGAGTTCCGAAGCATTTTTAAACTTCAGCAGAATTCCTTGAACAATGGAAGAGTTCCGAAGCATTTTTAAACTTCATTGGAATTCAGGGAACAATGGAAGAGTTCCGAAGCATTTTTAAACTTCAGAAGAATTCCGGGAACAATGGAAGAGTTCCGAAGCATTTTTAAACTTCAGCAGAAATCCGAGAACAATGGAAGAGTTACGAAGCATTTTAAAATGTCAACAGAATTCCCAGAGCAATGGATGAGTTCCGAAGCATTTTTAAACTTCAGCGGAATTCCGAAAACAATGGAAGAGTTGCGAAGCATGTTTTAGCTTCAGCAGAATTCCGAGAACAATGGAAGAGTTCCGAAACATTTTTAAACTTCAGCAGAATTCCTTGAAAAATGAAAGAGTTCTGAAGCATTTTTAAACTTCAGTGGAATTCCGGGAACAATGGAGAAGTTCCGAAGCATTTTTAAACTTCAGAAGAATTCCGGGAACAATGGAAGAGTTCCAAAGCATTTTTAAACTTCAGCAGAATTCCTTGAACAATGAAAGAGTTCTGAAGCATTTTTAAACTTCAGTGGAATTCCGGGAACAATGGAAGAGTTCCGAAGCATTTTTAAACTTCAGAAGAATTCCGGGAACAATGGAAGAGTTCCGAAGCATTTTTAAACTTCAGCAGAATTCCGAGAACAATGGAAGAGTTCCGAAACATTTTTAAACGTCAGCGGAATTCCGAGAGCAATGGAAGAGTTCCAAAGCATTTTTAAACTTCATTGGAATTCCGGGAACAATGGAAGAGTTCCGAAGCATTTTTAAACTTCAGAAGAATTCCGAAAACAATGGAAGAGTTGCGAAGCATTTTTTAGCTTCAGCAGAATTCCGAGAACAATGGAAGAGTTCCAAAGTATTTCTAAACATCACCAGAATTCCAAGAACAATGGAAGAGTTCCGAAACATTTTTAAACGTCAGCGGAATTCCGAGAGCAATGGAAGAGTTCCAAAGCATTTCTAAACTTCAGCGGAATTCCTAGAACAATGGAAGAGTTCCAAAGCATTTTTAAACTTTAGCGGCCTTCCGAGAACAATGGAAGAGTTCCGAAGCATTTTTAAACGTCAGCAGAATTCATTGAACGATGAAAGAGTTCCGAAGCATTTTTAAACTTCAGTGGAATTACGGGAACAATGGAGAAGTTCCGAAGCATTTTTAAACTTCAGAAGAATTCCGGGAACAATGGAAGAGTTCCAAAGCATTTTTAAACTTCAGCAGAAATCCAAGAACAATGGAAGAGTTCCGAAGCATTTTAAAATGTCAGCAGAATTCTAAGAGCAATGGAAGAGTTCAGAAGCATTTTTAAACTTCAGCGGAATGCCGAAAACAATGGAAGAGTTCCGAAGCATTTCTAAACTTCAGCAGAATTCTAAGAACAATGGAAGAGTTCTGAAGCATTTTTAAACGTCATCGTATTTCCGAGAACAATGGAAGATTTCCAAAGCATTTTTAAACGGCAGCGGAATACCGAGAACAATGGAAGAGTTCCGAAGCATTTTTAAACTTCAGCGGATTTCCAAGAACAATGGAAGAGTTCCGAAGCATTTTTAAACGTCAGTGGAATTCCGAGAACAATGAAAGAGTTCCGAAGCATTTTTAAACTTCAGCAGAATTCCGAGAACAATGGAAGAGTTCCAAAGCATTTTTAAACGTCAGCGGAATTCCGAGAACAAAGAAAGAGTTCCGAAGCATTTTTAAACATCAGCAGAATTCCTTGAACAATGAAAGAGTTCCGAAGCATTTTTAAACTTCAGCAGAATTCCTTGAAAAATGAAAGAGTTCTGAAGCATTTTTAAACTTCAGTGGAATTCCGGGAACAAAGGAAGAGTTCCGAAGCATTTTTAAACTTCAGAAGAATTCCGGGAACAATGGAAGAGTTCCGAATCATTTTTAAACTTCAGCATAAATCCGAGAACAATGGAAGAGTTACGAAGCATTTTAAAATGTCAACAGAATTCCCAGAGCAATGGATGAGTTCCGAAACATTTTTAAACGTCAGCGGAATTCCGAGAGCAATGGAAGTGTTCCAAAGCATTTTTAAACTTCAGCGGAATTCTTAGAACAATGGAAGAGTTCCAAAGCATTCTTAAACTTTAGCGGCCTTCCGAGAACAATGGAAGAGTTCCGAAGCATTTTTAAACGTCAGCAGAATTCCTTGAACAATTATAGAGTTCCGAAGCATTTTTAAGCTTCAGTGGAATTCCGGAAACAATGGAAGTGTTCCGAAGCATTTTTAAACTTCAGAAGAATTCAGTGAACAATGGAAGAGTTCCAAAGCATTTTTAAACTTCAGCAGAAATCCAAGAACAATGGAAGAGTTCCGAAGCATTTTAAAATGTCAGCAGAATTCCCAGAGCAATGGAAGAGTTCCGAAGCATTTTTAAACATCAGCTTAATTCCGAGAACAATGAAAGAGTTCCGAAGCATTTTTAAACGTCAGCAGAATTCCTTGAACAATGAAAGTGTTCCGAAGCATTTTTAAACTTCAGCAGAATTCCTTGAACAAAGAAAGAGTTCCGAAGCATTTTTAAACTTCAGCTGAATTCCTTGAACAATGGAAGAGTTCCGAAGCATTTTTAAACTTCATTGGAATTCAGGGAACAATGGAAGAGTTCCGAAGCATTTTTAAACTTCAGAAGAATTCCGGGAACAATGGAAGAGTTCCGAAACATTTTTAAACTTCAGCAGAAATCCGAGAACAATGGAAGAGTTACGAAGCATTTTAAAATGTCAACAGAATTCCCAGAGCAATGGATGAGTTCCGAAGCATTTTTAAACTTCAGCGGAATTCCGAAAACAATGGAAGAGTTGCGAAGCATTTTTTAGCTTCAGCAGAATTCCGAGAACAATGGAAGAGTTCCGAAGTATTTCTAAACATCAGCAGAATTCCGACAACAATGGAAGAGTTCCGAAACATTTTTAAACGTCAGCGGAATTCCGAGAGCAATGGAAGATTTCCAAAGCATTTTTAAACTTCAGCGGAATTCCTAGAACAATGGAAGAGTTCCAAAGCATTTTTAAACTTTATCGGCCTTCCGAGAACAATGGAAGAGTTCCGAAGCATTTTTAAACGTCAGCGGATTTCCGAGAGCAATGGAAGAGTTCCAAAGCATTTTTAAACTTCAGCGGAATTCCTAGAACAATGGAAGAGTTCCAAAGCATTTTTAAACTTTAGCGGCCTTCCGAGAACAATGGAAGAGTTCCGAAGCATTTTTAAACGTCAGCAGAATTCATTGAACAATGAAAGAGTTCCGAAGCATTTTTAAACTTCAGAAGAATTCAGTGAACAATGGAAGAGTTCCAAAGCATTTTTAAACTTCAGCAGAAATCCAAGAACAATGGAAGAGTTCCGAAGCATTTTAAAATGTCAGCAGAATTCCCAGAGCAATGGAAGAGTTCCGAAGCATTTTTAAACATCAGCTTAATTCCGAGAACAATTAAAGAGTTCCGAAGCATTTTTAAACGTCAGCAGAATTACTTGAACAATGAAAGAGTTCCGAAGCATTTTTAAGCTTCAGTGTAATTCCGGGTACAATGGAAGTGTTCCGAAGCATTTTTAATCTTCAGAAAAATTCCGGAAACAATGGAAGAGTTCCGAAGCATTTTTAAACATCAGCTTAATTCCGAGAACAATGAAAGAGTTCCGAAGCATTTTTAAACGTCAGCAGAATTACTTGAACAATGAAAGAGTTCCGAAGCATTTTTAAGCTTCAGTGTAATTCCGGGTACAATGGAAGTGTTCCGAAGCATTTTTAATCTTCAGAAAAATTCCGGAAACAATGGAAGAGTTCCGAAGCATTTTTAAACATCAGCTTAATTCCGAGAACAATGAAAGAGTTCCGAAGCATTTTTAAACGTCAGCAGAATTACTTGAACAATGAAAGAGTTCCGAAGCATTTTTAAGCTTCAGTGTAATTCCGGGTACAATGGAAGTGTTCCGAAGCATTTTTAATCTTCAGAAAAATTCCGGAAACAATGGAAGAGTTCCGAAGCATTTTTAAACATCAGCTTAATTCCGAGAACAATGAAAGAGTTCCGAAGCATTTTTAAACGTCAGCAGAATTACTTGAACAATGAAAGAGTTCCGAAGCATTTTTAAGCTTCAGTGTAATTCCGGGTACAATGGAAGTGTTCCGAAGCATTTTTAATCTTCAGAAAAATTCCGGAAACAATGGAAGAGTTCCGAAGCATTTTTAAACATCAGCTTAATTCCGAGAACAATGAAAGAGTTCCGAAGCAGTTTTAAACGTCAGCAGAATTCCTTGAACAATGAAAGTGTTCCGAAGCATTTTTAAACTTCAGCAGAATTCCTTGAACAAAGAAAGAGTTCCGAAGCATTTTTAAACTTCAGCAGAATTCCTTGAACAATGGAAGAGTTCCGAAGCATTTTTAAACTTCATTGGAATTCAGGGAACAATGGAAGAGTTCCGAAGCATTTTTAAACTTCAGAAGAATTCCGGGAACAATGGAAGAGTTCCGAAGCATTTTTAAACTTCAGCAGAAATCCGAGAACAATGGAAGAGTTACGAAGCATTTTAAAATGTCAACAGAATTCCCAGAGCAATGGATGAGTTCCGAAGCATTTTTAAACTTCAGCGGAATTCCGAAAACAATGGAAGAGTTGCGAAGCATGTTTTAGCTTCAGCAGAATTCCGAGAACAATGGAAGAGTTCCGAAACATTTTTAAACTTCAGCAGAATTCCTTGAAAAATGAAAGAGTTCTGAAGCATTTTTAAACTTCAGTGGAATTCCGGGAACAATGGAGAAGTTCCGAAGCATTTTTAAACTTCAGAAGAATTCCGGGAACAATGGAAGAGTTCCAAAGCATTTTTAAACTTCAGCAGAATTCCTTGAACAATGAAAGAGTTCTGAAGCATTTTTAAACTTCAGTGGAATTCCGGGAACAATGGAAGAGTTCCGAAGCATTTTTAAACTTCAGAAGAATTCCGGGAACAATGGAAGAGTTCCGAAGCATTTTTAAACTTCAGCAGAATTCCGAGAACAATGGAAGAGTTCCGAAACATTTTTAAACGTCAGCGGAATTCCGAGAGCAATGGAAGAGTTCCAAAGCATTTTTAAACTTCATTGGAATTCCGGGAACAATGGAAGAGTTCCGAAGCATTTTTAAACTTCAGAAGAATTCCGAAAACAATGGAAGAGTTGCGAAGCATTTTTTAGCTTCAGCAGAATGCCGAGAACAATGGAAGAGTTCCAAAGTATTTCTAAACATCACCAGAATTCCAAGAACAATGGAAGAGTTCCGAAACATTTTTAAACGTCAGCGGAATTCCGAGAGCAATGGAAGAGTTCCAAAGCATTTCTAAACTTCAGCGGAATTCCTAGAACAATGGAAGAGTTCCAAAGCATTTTTAAACTTTAGCGGCCTTCCGAGAACAATGGAAGAGTTCCGAAGCATTTTTAAAAGTCAGCAGAATTCATTGAACGATGAAAGAGTTCCGAAGCATTTTTAAACTTCAGTGGAATTACGGGAACAATGGAGAAGTTACGAAGCATTTTTAAACTTCAGAAGAATTCCGGGAACAATGGAAGAGTTCCAAAGCATTTTTAAACTTCAGCAGAAATCCAAGAACAATGGAAGAGTTCCGAAGCATTTTAAAATGTCAGCAGAATTCTAAGAGCAATGGAAGAGTTCAGAAGCATTTTTAAACTTCAGCGGAATGCCGAAAACAATGGAAGAGTTCCGAAGCATTTCTAAACTTCAGCAGAATTCTAAGAACAATGGAAGAGTTCTGAAGCATTTTTAAACGTCATCGTATTTCCGAGAACAATGGAAGATTTCCAAAGCATTTTTAAACGGCAGCGGAATACCGAGAACAATGGAAGAGTTCCGAAGCATTTTTAAACTTCAGCGGATTTCCAAGAACAATGGAAGAGTTCCGAAGCATTTTTAAACGTCAGTGGAATTCCGAGAACAATGAAAGAGTTCCGAAGCATTTTTAAACTTCAGCAGAATTCCGAGAACAATGGAAGAGTTCCAAAGCATTTTTAAACGTCAGCGGAATTCCGAGAACAAAGAAAGATTTCCGAAGCATTTTTAAACTTCAGCAGAATTCCTTGAAAAATGAAAGAGTTCTGAAGCATTTTTAAACTTCAGTGGAATTCCGGGAACAATGGAAGAGTTCCGAAGCATTTTTAAACTTCAGAAGAATTCCGGGAACAATGGAAGAGTTCCGAAGCATTTTTAAACTTCAGCATAAATCCGAGAACAATGGAAGAGTTACGAAGCATTTTAAAATGTCAACAGAATTCCCAGAGCAATGGATGAGTTCCGAAACATTTTTAAACGTCAGCGGAATTCCGAGAGCAATGGAAGAGTTCCAAAGCATTTTTAAACTTCAGCGGAATTCCTAGAACAATGAAAGAGTTCCAAAGCATTTTTAAACTTTATCGGCCTTCCGAGAACAATGGAAGAGTTCCGAAGCATTTTTAAACGTCAGCGGAATTCCGAGAGCAATGGAAGAGTTCCAAAGCATTTTTAAACTTTAGCGGCCTTCCGAGAACAATGGAAGAGTTCCGAAGCATTTTTAAACGTCAGCAGAATTCATTGAACAATGAAAGAGTTCCGAAGCATTTTTAAACTTCAGTGGAATTCCGGGAACAATGGAGAAGTTCCGAAGCATTTTTAAACTTCAGAAGAATTCCGGGAACAATGGAAGAGTTCCAAAGCATTTTTAAACTTCAGCAGAATTCCTTGAACAATGAAAGAGTTCTGAAGCATTTTTAAACTTCAGTGGAATTCCGGGAACAATGGAAGAGTTCCGAAGCATTTTTAAACTTCAGAAGAATTCCGGGAACAATGGAAGAGTTCCGAAGCATTTTTAAGCTTCAGTGTAATTCCGGGAACAATGGAAGTGTTCCGAAGCATTTTTAATCTTCAGAAAAATTCCGGAAACAATGGAAGAGTTCCGAAGCATTTTTAAACTTCAGTGGAATTCCGGGAACAATGGAGAAGTTCCGAAGCATTTTTAAACTTCAGAAGAATTCCGGGAACAATGGAAGAGTTCCAACGTATTTTTAAACTTTAGCAGAATTCCTTGAACAATGAAAGAGTTCTGAAGCATTTTTAAACTTCAGTGGAATTCCGGGAACAATGGAAGAGTTCCGAAGCATTTTTAAACTTCAGAAGAATTCCGGGAACAATGGAAGAGTTCCGAAGCATTTTAAAATGTCAACAGAATTCCCAGAGCAATGGATGAGTTCCGAAGCATTTTTAAACTTCAGCGGAATTCCGAAAACAATGGAAGAGTTGCGAAGCATTTTTAAATGTCAGCAGAATTCCTTGAACAATTATAGAGTTCCGAAGCATTTTTAAGCTTCAGTGGAATTCCGGAAACAATGGAAGTGTTCCGAAGCATTTTTAAACTTCAGAAGAATTCAGTGAACAATGGAAGAGTTCCAAAGCATTTTTAAACTTCAGCAGAAATCCAAGAACAATGGAAGAGTTCCGAAGCATTTTAAAATGTCAGCAGAATTCCCAGAGCAATGGAAGAGTTCCGAAGCATTTTTAAACATCAGCTTAATTCCGAGAACAATGAAAGAGTTCCGAAGCATTTTTAAACGTCAGCAGAATTACTTGAACAATGACAGAGTTCCAAAGCATTTTTAAGCTTCAGTGGAATTCCGGGAACAATGGAAGTGTTCCGAAGCATTTTTAATCTTCAGAAAAATTCCGGAAACAATGGAAGAGTTCCGAAGCATTTTTAAACTTCAGCAGAATTCCGAGAACAATGGAAGAGTTCCGAAGCATTTTTAAACGTCAGCGGAATTCCGAGAACAATGAAAGAGTTCCGAACCATTTTTAAACATCAGCATAATTCCTTGAACAATGAAAGTGTTCCGAAGCATTTTTAAACTTCAGCGGAAAGCCGAAAACAATGGAAGAGTTCCGAAGCATTTTTAAACTTCAGCAGAATTCTAAGAACAATGGAAGAGTTCTGAAGCATTTTTAAACGTCAGCGGAATACCGAGAACAATGGAAGAGTTCTGAAGCATTTTTAAACTTCAGCGGATTTCCAAGAACAATGGAAGAGTTCCGAAGCATTTTTAAACGTCAGTGGAATTCCGAGAACAATGAAAGAGTTCCGAAGCATTTTTAAACTTCAGCAGAATTCCGAGAACAATGGAAGAGTTCCAAAGCATTTTTAAACGTCAGCGGAATTCCGAGAACAAAGAAAGAGTTCCGAAGCATTTTTAAACATCAGCAGAATTCCTTGAACAATGAAAGAGTTCCGAAGCATTTTTAAACTTCAGCAGAATTCCTTGAAAAATGAAAGAGTTCTGAAGCATTTTTAAACTTCAGTGGAATTACGGGAACAATGGAAGAGTTCCGAAGCATTTTTAAACTTCAGAAGAATTCCGGGAACAATGGAAGAGTTCCGAAGCATTTTTAAACTTCAGCATAAATCCGAGAACAATGGAAGAGTTACGAAGCATTTTAAAATGTCAACCGAATTCTCAGAGCAATGGATGAGTTCCGAAACATTTTTAAACGTCAGCGGAATTCCGAGAGCAGTGGAAGAGTTCCAAAGCATTTTTAAACTTCAGCGGAATTCCTAGAACAATGGAAGAGTTCCAAAGCATTTTTAAACTTTAGCGGCCTTCCGAGAACAATGGAAGAGTTCCGAAGCATTTTTAAACGTCAGCAGAATTCCTTGAACAATTAAAGAGTTCCGAAGCATTTTTAAGCTTCAGTGGAATTCCGGAAACAATGGAAGTGTTCCGAAGTATTTTTAAACTTCAGAAGAATTCAGTGAACAATGGAAGAGTTCCAAAGCATTTTTAAACTTCAGCAGAAATCCAAAAACAATGGAAGAGTTCCGAAGCATTTTAAAATGTCAGCAGAATTCCCAGAGCAATGGAAGAGTTCCGAAGCATTTTTAAACATCAGCTTAATTCCGAGAACAATGAAAGAGTTCCGAAGCATTTTTAAACGTCAGCAGAATTACTTGAACAATGACAGAGTTCCAAAGCATTTTTAAGCTTCAGTGGAATTCCGGGAACAATGGAAGTGTTCCGAAGCATTTTTAATCTTCAGAAAAATTCCGGAAACAATGGAAGAGTTCCGAAGCATTTTTAAACGTCAGCAGAATTCCTTGAACAATGAAAGTGTTCCGAAGCATTTTTAAACTTCAGCAGAATTCCTTGAACAAAGAAAGAGTTCCGAAGCATTTTTAAACTTCAGCAGAATTACTTGAACAATGGAAGAGTTCCGAAGCATTTTTAAACTTCATTGGAATTCAGGGAACAATGGAAGAGTTCCGAAGCATTTTTAAACTTCAGAAGAATTCCGGGAACAATGGAAGAGTTCCGAAGCATTTTTATACTTCAGCAGAAATCCGAGAACAATGGAAGAGTTACGAAGCATTTTAAAATGTCAACAGAATTCCCAGAGCAATGGATGAGTTCCGAAGCTTTTTTAAACTTCAGCGGAATTCCGAAAACAATGGAAGAGTTGCGAAGCATTTTTTAGCTTCAGCAGAATTCCGAGAACAATGGAAGAGTTCCGAAGTATTTCTAAACATCAGCAGAATTCCGAGAACAATGGAAGAGTTCCGAAACATTTTTAAACGTCAGGGAAATTCCGAGAGAAATGGAAGAGTTCCAAAGCATTTTTAAACTTCAGCGGAATTCCTAGAACAATGGAAGAGTTCCAAAGCATTTTTAAACTTTATCGGCCTTCCGAGAACAATGGAAGAGTTCCGAAGCATTTTTAAATGTCAGCAGAATTCCGAGAGCAATGGAAGAGTTCCGCAGCATTTTTAAACGTCAGCAGAATTCATTGAACAATGAAAGAGTTCCGAAGCATTTTTAAACTTCAGTGGAATTCCGGGAACAATGGAGAAGTTCCGAAGCATTTTTAAACTTCAGAAGAATTCCGGGAACAATGGAAGAGTTCCAAAGCATTTTTAAACTTCAGCAGAATTCCTTGAACAATGAAAGAGTTCTGAAGCATTTTTAAACTTCAGTGGAATTCCGGGAACAATGGAAGAGTTCCGAAGCATTTTTAAACTTCAGAAGAATTCCGGTAACAATGGAAGAGTTCCGAAGCATTTTTAAACTTCAGCAGAAATCCGAGAACAATGGAAGAGTTACGAAGCATTTTAAAATGTCAACAGAATTCCCAGAGCAATGGATGAGTTCCGAAGCGTTTTTAAACTTCAGCGGAATTCCGAAAACAATGGAAGAGTTGCGAAGCATTTTTAAACGTCAGCAGAATTCCTTGAACAATTAAAGAGTTCCGAAGCATTTTTAAGCTTCAGTGGAATTCCGGAAACAATGGAAGTGTTCCGAAGCATTTTTAAACTTCAGAAGAATTCAGTGAACAATGGAAGAGTTCCAAAGCATTTTTAAACTTCAGCAGAAATCCAAGAACAATGGAAGAGTTCCGAAGCATTTTAAAATGTCAGCAGAATTCCCAGAGCAATGGAAGAGTTCCGAAGCATTTTTAAACATCAGCTTAATTCCGAGAACAATGAAAGAGTTCCGAAGCATTTTTAAACGTCAGCAGAATTACTTGAACAATGACAGAGTTCCAAAGCATTTTTAAGCTTCAGTGGAATTCCGGGAACAATGGAAGTGTTCCGAAGCATTTTTAATCTTCAGAAAAATTCCGGAAACAATGGAAGAGTTCCGAAGCATTTTTAAACTTCAGCAGAATTCCGAGAACAATGGAAGAGTTCCGAAGCATTTTTAAACGTCAGCGGAATTCCGAGAACAATGAAAGAGTTCCGAACCATTTTTAAACATCAGCATAATTCCTTGAACAATGAAAGTGTTCCGAAGCATTTTTAAACTTCAGCGGAAAGCCGAAAACAATGGAAGAGTTCCGAAGCATTTTTAAACTTCAGCAGAATTCTAAGAACAATGGAAGAGTTCTGAAGCATTTTTAAACGTCAGCGGAATACCGAGAACAATGGAAGAGTTCTGAAGCATTTTTAAACTTCAGCGGATTTCCAAGAACAATGGAAGAGTTCCGAAGCATTTTTAAACGTCAGTGGAATTCCGAGAACAATGAAAGAGTTCCGAAGCATTTTTAAACTTCAGCAGAATTCCGAGAACAATGGAAGAGTTCCAAAGCATTTTTAAACGTCAGCGGAATTCCGAGAACAAAGAAAGAGTTCCGAAGCATTTTTAAACATCAGCAGAATTCCTTGAACAATGAAAGAGTTCCGAAGCATTTTTAAACTTCAGCAGAATTCCTTGAAAAATGAAAGAGTTCTGAAGCATTTTTAAACTTCAGTGGAATTACGGGAACAATGGAAGAGTTCCGAAGCATTTTTAAACTTCAGAAGAATTCCGGGAACAATGGAAGAGTTCCGAAGCATTTTTAAACTTCAGCATAAATCCGAGAACAATGGAAGAGTTACGAAGCATTTTAAAATGTCAACAGAATTCTCAGAGCAATGGATGAGTTCCGAAACATTTTTAAACGTCAGCGGAATTCCGAGAGCAGTGGAAGAGTTCCAAAGCATTTTTAAACTTCAGCGGAATTCCTAGAACAATGGAAGAGTTCCAAAGCATTTTTAAACTTTAGCGGCCTTCCGAGAACAATGGAAGAGTTCCGAAGCATTTTTAAACGTCAGCAGAATTCCTTGAACAATTAAAGAGTTCCGAAGCATTTTTAAGCTTCAGTGGAATTCCGGAAACAATGGAAGTGTTCCGAAGTATTTTTAAACTTCAGAAGAATTCAGTGAACAATGGAAGAGTTCCAAAGCATTTTTAAACTTCAGCAGAAATCCAAAAACAATGGAAGAGTTCCGAAGCATTTTAAAATGTCAGCAGAATTCCCAGAGCAATGGAAGAGTTCCGAAGCATTTTTAAACATCAGCTTAATTCCGAGAACAATGAAAGAGTTCCGAAGCATTTTTAAACGTCAGCAGAATTACTTGAACAATGACAGAGTTCCAATGCATTTTTAAGCTTCAGTGGAATTCCGGGAACAATGGAAGTGTTCCGAAGCATTTTTAATCTTCAGAAAAATTCCGGAAACAATGGAAGAGTTCCCAAGCATTTTTAAACGTCAGCAGAATTCCTTGAACAATGAAAGTGTTCCGAAGCATTTTTAAACTTCAGCAGAATTCCTTGAACAAAGAAAGAGTTCCGAAGCATTTTTAAACTTCAGCAGAATTACTTGAACAATGGAAGAGTTCCGAAGCATTTTTAAACTTCATTGGAATTCAGGGAACAATGGAAGAGTTCCGAAGCATTTTTAAACTTCAGAAGAATTCCGGGAACAATGGAAGAGTTCCGAAGCATTTTTATACTTCAGCAGAAATCCGAGAACAATGGAAGAGTTACGAAGCATTTTAAAATGTCAACAGAATTCCCAGAGCAATGGATGAGTTCCGAAGCATTTTTAAACTTCAGCGGAATTCCGAAAACAATGGAAGAGTTGCGAAGCATTTTTTAGCTTCAGCAGAATTCCGAGAACAATGGAAGAGTTCCGAAGTATTTCTAAACATCAGCAGAATTCCGAGAACAATGGAAGAGTTCCGAAACATTTTTAAACGTCAGGGAAATTCCGAGAGAAATGGAAGAGTTCCAAAGCATTTTTAAACTTCAGCGGAATTCCTAGAACAATGGAAGAGTTCCAAAGCATTTTTAAACTTTATCGGCCTTCCGAGAACAATGGAAGAGTTCCGAAGCATTTTTAAATGTCAGCAGAATTCCGAGAGCAATGGAAGAGTTCCGAAGCATTTTTAAACGTCAGCAGAATTCATTGAACAATGAAAGAGTTCCGAAGCATTTTTAAACTTCAGTGGAATTCCGGGAACAATGGAGAAGTTCCGAAGCATTTTTAAACTTCAGAAGAATTCCGGGAACAATGGAAGAGTTCCAAAGCATTTTTAAACTTCAGCAGAATTCCTTGAACAATGAAAGAGTTCTGAAGCATTTTTAAACTTCAGTGGAATTCCGGGAACAATGGAAGAGTTCCGAAGCATTTTTAAACTTCAGAAGAATTCCGGGAACAATGGAAGAGTTCCGAAGCATTTTTAAACTTCAGCAGAAATCCGAGAACAATGGAAGAGTTACGAAGCATTTTAAAATGTCAACAGAATTCCCAGAGCAATGGATGAGTTCCGAAGCGTTTTTAAACTTCAGCGGAATTCCGAAAACAATGGAAGAGTTGCGAAGCATTTTTAAACGTCAGCAGAATTCCTTGAACAATTAAAGAGTTCCGAAGCATTTTTAAGCTTCAGTGGAATTCCGGAAACAATGGAAGTGTTCCGAAGCATTTTTAAACTTCAGAAGAATTCAGTGAACAATGGAAGAGTTCCAAAGCATTTTTAAACTTCAGCAGAAATCCAAGAACAATGGAAGAGTTCCGAAGCATTTTAAAATGTCAGCAGAATTCCCAGAGCAATGGAAGAGTTCCGAAGCATTTTTAAACATCAGCTTAATTCCGAGAACAATGAAAGAGTTCCGAAGCATTTTTAAACGTCAGCAGAATTACTTGAACAATGAAAGAGTTCCAAAGCATTTTTAACCTTCAGTGGAATTCCGGGAACAATGGAAGTGTTCCGAAGCATTTTTAATCTTCAGAAAAATTCCGGAAACAATGGAAGAGTTCCGAAGCATTTTTAAACTTCAGCAGAATTCCGAGAACAATGGAAGAGTTCCGAAGCATTTTTAAACATCAGCGGAATTCCGAGAACAATGAAATACTTCCGAACCATTTTTAAACATCAGCATAATTCCTTGAACAATGAAAGTGTTCCGAAGCATTTTTAAACTTCAGCGGAATGCCGAAAACAATGAAAGAGTTCCGAAGCATTTTTAAACTTCAGCAGAATTCCTTGAAAAATGAAAGAGTTCTGAAGCATTTTTAAACTTCAGTGGAATTACGGGAACAATGGAAGAGTTCCGTAGCATTTTTAAACTTCAGAAGAATTCCGGGAACAATGGATGAGTTCCGAAACATTTTTAAACGTCAGCGGAATTCCGAGAGCAATGGAAGAGTTCCAAAGCATTTTTAAACTTCAGTGGAATTCCTAGAACAATGAAAGAGTTCCAAAGCATTTTTAAACTTTATCGGCCTTCCGAGAACAATGGAAGAGTTCCGAAGCATTTTTAAACGTCAGCGGAATTCCGAGAGCAATGGAAGAGTTCCAAAGCATTTTTAAACTTTAGCGGCCTTCCGAGAACAATGGAAGAGTTCCGAAGCATTTTTAAACGTCAGCAGAATTCATTGAACAATGAAAGAGTTCCGAAGCATTTTTAAACTTCAGTGGAATTCCGGGAACAATGGAGAAGTTCCGAAGCATTTTTAAACTTCAGAAGAATTCCGGGAACAATGGAAGAGTTCCAAAGCATTTTTAAACTTCAGCAGAATTCCTTGAACAATGAAAGAGTTCTGAAGCATTTTTAAACTTCAGTGGAATTCCGGGAACAATGGAAGAGTTCCGAAGCATTTTTAAACTTCAGAAGAATTCCGGGAACAATGGAAGAGTTCCGAAGCATTTTTAAGCTTCAGTGTAATTCCGGGAACAATGGAAGTGTTCCGAAGCATTTTTAATCTTCAGAAAAATTCCGGAAACAATGGAAGAGTTCCGAAGCATTTTTAAACTTCAGTGGAATTCCGGGAACAATGGAGAAGTTCCGAAGCATTTTTAAACTTCAGAAGAATTCCGGGAACAATGGAAGAGTTCCAAAGCATTTTTAAACTTCAGCAGAATTCCTTGAACAATGAAAGAGTTCTGAAGCATTTTTAAACTTCAGTGGAATTCCGGGAACAATGGAAGAGTTCCGAAGCATTTTTAAACTTCAGAAGAATTCCGGGAACAATGGAAGAGTTCCGAAGCATTTTTAAACTTCAGCAGAAATCCGAGAACAATGGAAGAGTTACGAAGCATTTTAAAATGTCAACAGAATTCCCAGAGCAATGGATGAGTTCCGAAGCGTTTTTAAACTTCAGCGGAATTCCGAAAACAATGGAAGAGTTGCGAAGCATTTTTAAACGTCAGCAGAATTCCTTGAACAATTAAAGAGTTCCGAAGCATTTTTAAGCTTCAGTGGAATTCCGGAAACAATGGAAGTGTTCCGAAGCATTTTTAAACTTCAGAAGAATTCAGTGAACAATGGAAGAGTTCCAAAGCATTTTTAAACTTCAGCAGAAATCCAAGAACAATGGAAGAGTTCCGAAGCATTTTAAAATGTCAGCAGAATTCCCAGAGCAATGGAAGAGTTCCGAAGCATTTTTAAACATCAGCTTAATTCCGAGAACAATGAAAGAGTTCCGAAGCATTTTTAAACGTCAGCAGAATTACTTGAACAATGACAGAGTTCCAAAGCATTTTTAAGCTTCAGTGGAATTCCGGGAACAATGGAAGTGTTCCGAAGCATTTTTAATCTTCAGAAAAATTCCGGAAACAATGGAAGAGTTCCGAAGCATTTTTAAACTTCAGCAGAATTCCGAGAACAATGGAAGAGTTCCGAAGCATTTTTAAACGTCAGCGGAATTCCGAGAACAATGAAAGAGTTCCGAACCATTTTTAAACATCAGCATAATTCCTTGAACAATGAAAGTGTTCCGAAGCATTTTTAAACTTCAGCGGAAAGCCGAAAACAATGGAAGAGTTACGAAGCATTTTTAAACTTCAGCAGAATTCTAAGAACAATGGAAGAGTTCTGAAGCATTTTTAAACGTCAGCGGAATACCGAGAACAATGGAAGAGTTCTGAAGCATTTTTAAACTTCAGCGGATTTCCAAGAACAATGGAAGAGTTCCGAAGCATTTTTAAACGTCAGTGGAATTCCGAGAACAATGAAAGAGTTCCGAAGCATTTTTAAACATCAGCAGAATTCCTTGAACAATGAAAGAGTTCCGAAGCATTTTTAAACTTCAGCAGAATTCCTTGAAAAATGAAAGAGTTCTGAAGCATTTTTAAACTTCAGTGGAATTACGGGAACAATGGAAGAGTTCCGAAGCATTTTTAAACTTCAGAAGAATTCCGGGAACAATGGAAGAGTTCCGAAGCATTTTTAAACTTCAGCATAAATCCGAGAACAATGGAAGAGTTACGAAGCATTTTAAAATGTCAACAGAATTCTCAGAGCAATGGATGAGTTCCGAAACATTTTTAAACGTCAGCGGAATTCCGAGAGCAGTGGAAGAGTTCCAAAGCATTTTTAAACTTCAGCGGAATTCCTAGAACAATGGAAGAGTTCCAAAGCATTTTTAAACTTTAGCGGCCTTCCGAGAACAATGGAAGAGTTGCGAAGCATTTTTAAACGTCAGCAGAATTCCTTGAACAATTAAAGAGTTCCGAAGCATTTTTAAGCTTCAGTGGAATTCCGGAAACAATGGAAGTGTTCCGAAGCATTTTTAAACTTCAGAAGAATTCAGTGAACAATGAAAGAGTTCCAAAGCATTTTTAAACTTCAGCAGAAATCCAAGAACAATGGAAGAGTTCCGAAGCATTTTAAAATGTCAGCAGAATTCCCAGAGCAATGGAAGAGTTCCGAAGCATTTTTAAACATCAGCTTAATTCCGAGAACAATGAAAGAGTTCCGAAGCATTTTTAAACGTCAGCAGAATTACTTGAACAATGACAGAGTTCCAAAGCATTTTTAAGCTTCAGTGGAATTCCGGGAACAATGGAAGTGTTCCGAAGCATTTTTAATCTTCAGAAAAATTCCGGAAACAATGGAAGAGTTCCGAAGCATTTTTAAACTTCAGCAGATTTCCGAGAACAATGGAAGAGTTCCGAAGCATTTTTAAACGTCAGCAGAATTCCTTGAACAATGAAAGTGTTCCGAAGCATTTTTAAACTTCAGCAGAATTCCTTGAACAAAGAAAGAGTTCCGAAGCATTTTTAAACTTCAGCAGAATTACTTGAACAATGGAAGAGTTCCGAAGCATTTTTAAACTTCATTGGAATTCAGGGAACAATGGAAGAGTTCCGAAGCATTTTTAAACTTCAGAAGAATTCCGGGAACAATGGAAGAGTTCCGAAGCATTTTTATACTTCAGCAGAAATCCGAGAACAATGGAAGAGTTACGAAGCATTTTAAAATGTCAACAGAATTCCCAGAGCAATGGATGAGTTCCGAAGCATTTTTAAACTTCAGCGGAATTCCGAAAACAATGGAAGAGTTGCGAAGCATTTTTTAGCTTCAGCAGAATTCCGAGAACAATGGAAGAGTTCCGAAGTATTTCTAAACATCAGCAGAATTCCGAGAACAATGGAAGAGTTCCGAAACATTTTTAAACGTCAGGGGAATTCCGAGAGAAATGGAAGAGTTCCAAAGCATTTTTAAACTTCAGCGGAATTCCTAGAACAATGGAAGAGTTCCAAAGCATTTTTAAACTTTATCGGCCTTCCGAGAACAATGGAAGAGTTCCGAAGCATTTTTAAATGTCAGCAGAATTCCGAGAGCAATGGAAGAGTTCCAAAGCATTTTTAAACTTCAGCGGAATTCCTAGAACAATGGAAGAGTTCCAAAGCATTTTTAAACTTTAGCGGCCTTCCGAGAACAATGGAAGAGTTCCGAAGCATTTTTAAACGTCAGCAGAATTCATTGAACAATGAAAGAGTTCCGAAGCATTTTTAAACTTCAGTGGAATTCCGGGAACAATGGAGAAGTTCCGAAGCATTTTTAAACTTCAGAAGAATTCCGGGAACAATGGAAGAGTTCCAAAGCATTTTTAAACTTCAGCAGAATTCCTTGAACAATGAAAGAGTTCTGAAGCATTTTTAAACTTCAGTGGAATTCCGGGAACAATGGAAGAGTTCCGAAGCATTTTTAAACTTCAGAAGAATTCCGGGAACAATGGAAGAGTTCCGAAGCATTTTTAAACTTCAGCAGAAATCCGAGAACAATGGAAGAGTTACGAAGCATTTTAAAATGTCAACAGAATTCCCAGAGCAATGGATGAGTTCCGAAGCGTTTTTAAACTTCAGCGGAATTCCGAAAACAATGGAAGAGTTGCGAAGCATTTTTAAACGTCAGCAGAATTCCTTGAACAATTAAAGAGTTCCGAAGCATTTTTAAGCTTCAGTGGAATTCCGGAAACAATGGAAGTGTTCCGAAGCATTTTTAAACTTCAGAAGAATTCAGTGAACAATGGAAGAGTTCCAAAGCATTTTTAAACTTCAGCAGAAATCCAAGAACAATGGAAGAGTTCCGAAGCATATTAAAATGTCAGCAGAATTCCCAGAGCAATGGAAGAGTTCCGAAGCATTTTTAAACATCAGCTTAATTCCGAGAACAATGAAAGAGTTCCGAAGCATTTTTAAACGTCAGCAGAATTACTTGAACAATGAAAGAGTTCCAAAGCATTTTTAACCTTCAGTGGAATTCCGGGAACAATGGAAGTGTTCCGAAGCATTTTTAATCTTCAGAAAAATTCCGGAAACAATGGAAGAGTTCCGAAGCATTTTTAAACTTCAGCAGAATTCCGAGAACAATGGAAGAGTTCCGAAGCATTTTTAAACGTCAGCGGAATTCCGAGAACAATGAAATAGTTCCGAACCATTTTTAAACATCAGCATAATTCCTTGAACAATGAAAGTGTTCCGAAGCATTTTTAAACTTCAGCGGAATGCCGAAAACAATGAAAGAGTTCCGAAGCATTTTTAAACTTCAGCAGAATTCCTTGAAAAATGAAAGAGTTCTGAAGCATTTTTAAACTTCAGTGGAATTACGGGAACAATGGAAGAGTTCCGAAGCATTTTTAAACTTCAGAAGAATTCCGGGAACAATGGAAGAGTTCCGAAGCATTTTTAAACTTCAGCATAAATCCGAGAACAATGGAAGAGTTACGAAGCATTTTAAAATGTCAACAGAATTCTCAGAGCAATGGATGAGTTCCGAAACATTTTTAAACGTCAGCGGAATTCCGAGAGCAGTGGAAGAGTTCCAATGCATTTTTAAACTTCAGCGGAATTCCTAGAACAATGGAAGAGTTCCAAAGCATTTTTAAACTTTAGCGGCCTTCCGAGAACAATGGAAGAGTTCCGAAGCATTTTTAAACGTCAGCAGAATTCCTTGAACAATTAAAGAGTTCCGAAGCATTTTTAAGCTTCAGTGGAATTCCGGAAACAATGGAAGTGTTCCGAAGCATTTTTAAACTTCAGAAGAATTCAGTGAACAATGGAAGAGTTCCAAAGCATTTTTAAACTTCAGCAGAAATCCAAGAACAATGGAAGAGTTCCGAAGCATTTTAAAATGTCAGCAGAATTCCCAGAGCAATGGAAGAGTTCCGAAGCATTTTTAAACATCAGCTTAATTCCGAGAACAATGAAAGAGTTCCGAAGCATTTTTAAACGTCAGCAGAATTACTTGAACAATGACAGAGTTCCAAAGCATTTTTAAGCTTCAGTGGAATTCCGGGAACAATGGAAGTGTTCCGAAGCATTTTTAATCTTCAGAAAAATTCCGGAAACAATGGAAGAGTTCCGAAGCATTTTTAAACTTCAGCAGATTTCCGAGAACAATGGAAGAGTTCCGAAGCATTTTTAAACGTCAGCAGAATTCCTTGAACAATGAAAGTGTTCCGAAGCATTTTTAAACTTCAGCAGAATTCCTTGAACAAAGAAAGAGTTCCGAAGCATTTTTAAACTTCAGCAGAATTACTTGAACAATGGAAGAGATCCGAAGCATTTTTAAACTTCATTGGAATTCAGGGAACAATGGAAGAGTTCCGAAGCATTTTTAAACTTCAGAAGAATTCCGGGAACAATGGAAGAGTTCCGAAGCATTTTTATACTTCAGCAGAAATCCGAGAACAATGGAAGAGTTACGAAGCATTTTAAAATGTCAACAGAATTCCCAGAGCAATGGATGAGTTCCGAAGCATTTTTAAACTTCAGCGGAATTCCGAAAACAATGGAAGAGTTGCGAAGCATTTTTTAGCTTCAGCAGAATTCCGAGAACAATGGAAGAGTTCCGAAGTATTTCTAAACATCAGCAGAATTCCGAGAACAATGGAAGAGTTCCGAAACATTTTTAAACGTCAGGGGAATTCCGAGAGAAATGGAAGAGTTCCAAAGCATTTTTAAACTTCAGCGGAATTCCTAGAACAATGGAAGAGTTCCAAAGCATTTTTAAACTTTATCGGCCTTCCGAGAACAATGGAAGAGTTCCGAAGCATTTTTAAATGTCAGCAGAATTCCGAGAGCAATGGAAGAGTTCCAAAGCATTTTTAAACTTCAGCGGAATTCCTAGAACAATGGAAGAGTTCCAAAGCATTTTTAAACTTTAGCGGCCTTCCGAGAACAATGGAAGAGTTCCGAAGCATTTTTAAACGTCAGCAGAATTCATTGAACAATGAAAGAGTTCCGAAGCATTTTTAAACTTCAGTGGAATTCCGGGAACAATGGAGAAGTTCCGAAGCATTTTTAAACTTCAGAAGAATTCCGGGAACAATGGAAGAGTTCCAAAGCATTTTTAAACTTCAGCAGAATTCCTTGAACAATGAAAGAGTTCTGAAGCATTTTTAAACTTCAGTGGAATTCCGGGAACAATGGAAGAGTTCCGAAGCATTTTTAAACTTCAGAAGAATTCCGGGAACAATGGAAGAGTTCCGAAGCATTTTTAAACTTCAGCAGAAATCCGAGAACAATGGAAGAGTTACGAAGCATTTTAAAATGTCAACAGAATTCCCAGAGCAATGGATGAGTTCCGAAGCGTTTTTAAACTTCAGCGTAATTCCGAAAACAATGGAAGAGTTGCGAAGCATTTTTAAACGTCAGCAGAATTCCTTGAACAATTAAAGAGTTCCGAAGCATTTTTAAGCTTCAGTGGAATTCCGGAAACAATGGAAGTGTTCCGAAGCATTTTTAAACTTCAGAAGAATTCAGTGAACAATGGAAGAGTTACGAAGCATTTTAAAATGTCAACAGAATTCTCAGAGCAATGGATGAGTTCCGAAACATTTTTAAACGTCAGCGGAATTCCGAGAGCAGTGGAAGAGTTCCAAAGCATTTTTAAACTTCAGCGGAATTCCTAGAACAATGGAAGAGTTCCAAAGCATTTTTAAACTTTAGCGGCCTTCCGAGAACAATGGAAGAGTTCCGAAGCATTTTTAAACGTCAGCAGAATTCCTTGAACAATTAAAGAGTTCCGAAGCATTTTTAAGCTTCAGTGGAATTCCGGAAACAATGGAAGTGTTCCGAAGCATTTTTAAACTTCAGAAGAATTCAGTGAACAATGGAAGAGTTCCAAAGCATTTTTAAACTTCAGCAGAAATCCAAGAACAATGGAAGAGTTCCGAAGCATTTTAAAATGTCAGCAGATTTCCCAGAGCAATGGAAGAGTTCCGAAGCATTTTTAAACATCAGCTTAATTCCGAGAACAATGAAAGAGTTCCGAAGCATTTTTAAACGTCAGCAGAATTACTTGAACAATGAAAGAGTTCCAAAGCATTTTTAACCTTCAGTGGAATTCCGGGAACAATGGAAGTGTTCCGAAGCATTTTTAATCTTCAGAAAAATTCCGGAAACAATGGAAGAGTTCCGAAGCATTTTTAAACTTCAGCAGAATTCCGAGAACAATGGAAGAGTTCCGAAGGATTTTTAAACGTCAGCGGAATTCCGAGAACAATGAAATAGTTCCGAACCATTTTTAAACATCAGCATAATTCCTTGAACAATGAAAGTGTTCCGAAGCATTTTTAAACTTCAGCGGAATGCCGAAAACAATGGAAGAGTTCCGAAGCATTTTTAAACTTCAGCAGAATTCTAAGAACAATGGAAGAGTTCTGAAGCATTTTTAAACGTCATCGTATTTCCGAGAACAATGGAAGAGTTCCAAAGCATTTTTAAACGTCAGTGGAATACCGAGAACAATGGAAGAGTTCTGAAGCATTTTTAAACTTCAGCGGATTTCCAAGAACAATGGAAGAGTTCCGAAGCATTTTTAAACGTCAGTGGAATTCCGAGAACAATGAAAGAGTTCCGCAGCATTTTTAAACTTCAGCAGAATTCCGAGAACAATGGAAGAGTTCCAAAGCATTTTTAAACGTCAGCGGAATTCCGAGAACAAAGAAAGAGTTCCGAAGCATTTTTAAACATCAGCAGAATTCCTTGAACAATGAAAGAGTTCCGAAGCATTTTTAAACTTCAGCAGAATTCCTTGAAAAATGAAAGAGTTCTGAAGCATTTTTAAACTTCAGTGGAATTCCGGGAACAATGGAAGAGTTCCAAAGCATTTTTAAACTTCAGAAGAATTCCGGGAACAATGGAAGAGTTCCGAAGCATTTTTAAACTTCAGCATAAATCCAAGAACAATGGAAGAGTTACGAAGCATTTTAAAATGTCAACAGAATTCTCAGAGCAATGGATGAGTTCCGAAACATTTTTAAACGTCAGCGGAATTCCAAGAGCAATGGAAGAGTTCCAAAGCATTTTTAAACTTCAGCGGAACTCCTAGAACAATGGAAGAGTTCCAAAGCATTTTTAAACTTTAGCGGCCTTCCGAGAACAATGGAAGAGTTCCGAAGCATTTTTAAACGTCAGCAGAATTCCTTGAACAATTAAAGAGTTCCGAAGCATTTTTAAGCTTCAGTGGAATTCCGGAAACAATGGAAGTGTTCCGAAGCATTTTTAAACTTCAGAAGAATTCAGTGAACAATGGAAGAGTTCCAAAGCATTTTTAAACTTCAGCAGAAATCCAAGAACAATGGAAGAGTTCCGAAGCATTTTAAAATGTCAGCAGAATTCCCAGAGCAATGGAAGAGTTCCGAAGCATTTTTAAACATCAGCTTAATTCCGAGAACAATGAAAGAGTTCCGAAGCATTTTTAAACGTCAGCAGAATTACTTGAACAATGAAAGTGTTCCGAAGCATTTTTAAACTTCAGCAGAATTCCTTGAACAAAGAAAGAGTTCCGAAGCATTTTTAAACTTCAGCAGAATTACTTGAACAATGGAAGAGTTCCGAAACATTTTTAAACTTCATTGGAATTCAGGGAACAATGGAAGAGTTCCGAAGCATTTTTAAACTTCAGAAGAATTCCGGGAACAATGGAAGAGTTCCGAAGCATTTTTATACTTCAGCAGAAATCCGAGAACAATGGAAGAGTTACGAAGCATTTTAAAATGTCAACAGAATTCCCAGAGCAATGGATGAGTTCCGAAGCATTTTTAAACTTCAGCGGAATTCCTAGAACAATGGAAGAGTTCCAAAGCATTTTTAAACTTTATCGGCCTTCCGAGAACAATGGAAGAGTTCCGAAGCATTTTTAAACGTCAGCAGAATTCCGAGAGCAATGGAAGAGTTCCAAAGCATTTTTAAACTTCAGCGGAATTCCTAGAACAATGGAAGAGTTCCAAAGCATTTTTAAACTTTAGCGGCCTTCCGAGAACAATGGAAGAGTTCCGAAGCATTTTTAAACTTCAGCAGAATTCCTTGAACAATGAAAGAGTTCTGAAGCATTTTTAAACTTCAGTGGAATTCCGGGAACAATGGAAGAGTTCCGAAGCATTTTTAAACTTCAGAAGAATTCCGGGAACAATGTAAGAGTTCCGAAGCATTTTTAAACTTCAGCAGAAATCCGAGAACAATGGAAGAGTTACGAAGCATTTTAAAATGTCAACAGAATTCCCAGAGCAATGGATGAGTTCCGAAGCATTTTTAAACTTCAGCGGAATTCCGAAAACAATGGAAGAGTTGCGAAGCATTTTTAAACGTCAGCAGAATTCCCAGAGCAATGGAAGAGTTCCGAAGCATTTTTAAACATCAGCTTAATTCCGAGAACAATGAAAGAGTTCCGAAGCATTTTTAAACGTCAGCAGAATTACTTGAACAATGAAAGAGTTCCAAAGCATTTTTAAGCTTCAGTGGAATTCCGGGAACAATGGAAGTGTTCCGAAGCATTTTTAATCTTCAGAAAAATTCCGGAAACAATGGAAGAGTTCCGAAGCATTTTTAAACTTCAGCAGAATTCCGAGAACAATGGAAGAGTTCCGAAGCATTTTTAAACGTCAGCGGAATTCCGAGAACAATGAAATAGTTCCGAACCATTTTTAAACATCAGCATAATTCCTTGAACAATGAAAGTGTTCCGAAGCATTTTTAAACTTCAGCGGAATGCCGAAAACAATGGAAGAGTTCCAAAGCATTTTTAAACTTCAGCAGAATTCTAAGAACAATGGAAGAGTTCTGAAGCATTTTTAAACGTCATCGTATTTCCGAGAACAATGGAAGAGTTCCAAAGCATTTTTAAACGTCAGCGGAATACCGAGAACAATGGAAGAGTTCTGAAGCATTTTTAAACTTCAGCGGATTTCCAAGAACAATGGAAGAGTTCCGAAGCATTTTTAAACGTCAGTGGAATTCCGAGAACAATGAAAGAGTTCCGAAGCATTTTTAAACTTCAGCAGAATTCCGAGAACAATGGAAGAGTTCAAAAGCATTTTTAAACGTCAGCGGAATTCCGAGAACAAAGAAAGAGTTCCGAATCATTTTTAAACATCAGCAGAATTCCTTGAACAATGAAAGAGTTCCGAAGCATTTTTAAACTTCAGCAGAATTCCTTGAAAAATGAAAGAGTTCTGAAGCATTTTTAAACTTCAGTGGAATTCCGGGAACAATGGAAGAGTTCCGAAGCATTTTTAAACTTCAGAAGAATTCCGGGAACAATGGAAGAGTTCCGAAGCATTTTTAAACTTCAGCATAAATCCAAGAACAATGGAAGAGTTACGAAGCATTTTAAAATGTCAACAGAATTCTCAGAGCAATGGATGAGTTCCGAAACATTTTTAAACGTCAGCGGAATTCCGAGAGCAGTGGAAGAGTTCCAAAGCATTTTTAAACTTCAGCGGAATTCCTAGAACAATGGAAGAGTTCCAAAGCATTTTTAAACTTTAGCGGCCTTCCGAGAACAATGGAAGAGTTCCGAAGCATTTTTAAACGTCAGCAGAATTCCTTGAACAATTAAAGAGTTCCGAAGCATTTTTAAGCTTCAGTGGAATTCCGGAAACAATGGAAGTGTTCCGAAGCATTTTTAAACTTCAGAAGAATTCAGTGAACAATGGAAGAGTTCCAAAGCATTTTTAAACTTCAGCAGAAATCCAAGAACAATGGAAGAGTTCCGAAGCATTTTAAAATGTCAGCAGAATTCCCAGAGCAATGGAAGAGTTCCGAAGCATTTTTAAACATCAGCTTAATTCCGAGAACAATGAAAGAGTTCCGAAGCATTTTTAAACGTCAGCAGAATTACTTGAACAATGACAGAGTTCCAAAGCATTTTTAAGCTTCAGTGGAATTCCGGGAACAATGGAAGTGTTCCGAAGCATTTTTAATCTTCAGAAAAATTCCGGAAACAATGGAAGAGTTCCGAAGCATTTTTAAACTTCAGCAGATTTCCGAGAACAATGGAAGAGTTCCGAAGCATTTTTAAACGTCAGCAGAATTCCTTGAACAATGAAAGTGTTCCGAAGCATTTTTAAACTTCAGCAGAATTCCTTGAACAAAGAAAGAGTTCCGAAGCATTTTTAAACTTCAGCAGAATTACTTGAACAATGGAAGAGTTCCGAAGCATTTTTAAACTTCATTGGAATTCAGGGAACAATGGAAGAGTTCCGAAGCATTTTTAAACTTCAGAAGAATTCCGGGAACAATGGAAGAGTTCCGAAGCATTTTTATACTTCAGCAGAAATCCGAGAACAATGGAAGAGTTACGAAGCATTTTAAAATGTCAACAGAATTCCCAGAGCAATGGATGAGTTCCGAAGCATTTTTAAACTTCAGCGGAATTCCGAAAACAATGGAAGAGTTGCGAAGCATTTTTTAGCTTCAGCAGAATTCCGAGAACAATGGAAGAGTTCCGAAGTATTTCTAAACATCAGCAGAATTCCGAGAACAATGGAAGAGTTCCGAAACATTTTTAAACGTCAGTGGAATTCCGAGAGAAATGGAAGAGTTCCAAAGCATTTTTAAACTTCAGCGGAATTCCTAGAACAATGGAAGAGTTCCAAAGCATTTTTAAACTTTATCGGCCTTCCGAGAACAATGGAAGAGTTCCGAAGCATTTTTAAATGTCAGCAGAATTCCGAGAGCAATGGAAGAGTTCCAAAGCATTTTTAAACTTCAGCGGAATTCCTAGAACAATGGAAGAGTTCCAAAGCATTTTTAAACTTTAGCGGCCTTCCGAGAACAATGGAAGAGTTCCGAAGCATTTTTAAACGTCAGCAGAATTCATTGAACAATGAAAGAGTTCCGAAGCATTTTTAAACTTCAGTGGAATTCCGGGAACAATGGAGAAGTTCCGAAGCATTTTTAAACTTCAGAAGAATTCCGGGAACAATGGAAGAGTTCCAAAGCATTTTTAAACTTCAGCAGAATTCCTTGAACAATGAAAGAGTTCTGAAGCATTTTTAAACTTCAGTGGAATTCCGGGAACAATGGAAGAGTTCCGAAGCATTTTTAAACTTCAGAAGAATTCCGGGAACAATGGAAGAGTTCCGAAGCATTTTTAAACTTCAGCAGAAATCCGAGAACAATGGAAGAGTTACGAAGCATTTTAAAATGTCAACAGAATTCCCAGAGCAATGGATGAGTTCCGAAGCGTTTTTAAACTTCAGCGGAATTCCGAAAACAATGGAAGAGTTGCGAAGCATTTTTAAACGTCAGCAGAATTCCTTGAACAATTAAAGAGTTCCGAAGCATTTTTAAGCTTCAGTGGAATTCCGGAAACAATGGAAGTGTTCCGAAGCATTTTTAAACTTCAGAAGAATTCAGTGAACAATGGAAGAGTTACGAAGCATTTTAAAATGTCAACAGAATTCTCAGAGCAATGGATGAGTTCCGAAACATTTTTAAACGTCAGCGGAATTCCGAGAGCAGTGGAAGAGTTCCAAAGCATTTTTAAACTTCAGCGGAATTCCTAGAACAATGGAAGAGTTCCAAAGCATTTTTAAACTTTAGCGGCCTTCCGAGAACAATGGAAGAGTTCCGAAGCATTTTTAAACGTCAGCAGAATTCCTTGAACAATTAAAGAGTTCCGAAGCATTTTTAAGCTTCAGTGGAATTCCGGAAACAATGGAAGTGTTCCGAAGCATTTTTAAACTTCAGAAGAATTCAGTGAACAATGGAAGAGTTCCAAAGCATTTTTAAACTTCAGCAGAAATCCAAGAACAATGGAAGAGTTCCGAAGCATTTTAAAATGTCAGCAGATTTCCCAGAGCAATGGAAGAGTTCCGAAGCATTTTTAAACATCAGCTTAATTCCGAGAACAATGAAAGAGTTCCGAAGCATTTTTAAACGTCAGCAGAATTACTTGAACAATGAAAGAGTTCCAAAGCATTTTTAACCTTCAGTGGAATTCCGGGAACAATGGAAGTGTTCCGAAGCATTTTTAATCTTCAGAAAAATTCCGGAAACAATGGAAGAGTTCCGAAGCATTTTTAAACTTCAGCAGAATTCCGAGAACAATGGAAGAGTTCCGAAGCATTTTTAAACGTCAGCGGAATTCCGAGAACAATGAAATAGTTCCGAACCATTTTTAAACATCAGCATAATTCCTTGAACAATGAAAGTGTTCCGAAGCATTTTTAAACTTCAGCGGAATGCCGAAAACAATGGAAGAGTTCCGAAGCATTTTTAAACTTCAGCAGAATTCTAAGAACAATGGAAGAGTTCTGAAGCATTTTTAAACGTCATCGTATTTCCGAGAACAATGGAAGAGTTCCAAAGCATTTTTAAACGTCAGTGGAATACCGAGAACAATGGAAGAGTTCTGAAGCATTTTTAAACTTCAGCGGATTTCCAAGAACAATGGAAGAGTTCCGAAGCATTTTTAAACGTCAGTGGAATTCCGAGAACAATGAAAGAGTTCCGCAGCATTTTTAAACTTCAGCAGAATTCCGAGAACAATGGAAGAGTTCCAAAGCATTTTTAAACGTCAGCGGAATTCCGAGAACAAAGAAAGAGTTCCGAAGCATTTTTAAACATCAGCAGAATTCCTTGAACAATGAAAGAGTTCCGAAGCATTTTTAAACTTCAGCAGAATTCCTTGAAAAATGAAAGAGTTCTGAAGCATTTTTAAACTTCAGTGGAATTCCGGGAACAATGGAAGAGTTCCAAAGCATTTTTAAACTTCAGAAGAATTCCGGGAACAATGGAAGAGTTCCGAAGCATTTTTAAACTTCAGCATAAATCCAAGAACAATGGAAGAGTTACGAAGCATTTTAAAATGTCAACAGAATTCTCAGAGCAATGGATGAGTTCCAAAACATTTTTAAACGTCAGCGGAATTCCAAGAGCAATGGAAGAGTTCCAAAGCATTTTTAAACTTCAGCGGAATTCCTAGAACAATGGAAGAGTTCCAAAGCATTTTTAAACTTTAGCGGCCTTCCGAGAACAATGGAAGAGTTCCGAAGCATTTTTAAACGTCAGCAGAATTCCTTGAACAATTAAAGAGTTCCGAAGCATTTTTAAGCTTCAGTGGAATTCCGGAAACAATGGAAGTGTTCCGAAGCATTTTTAAACTTCAGAAGAATTCAGTGAACAATGGAAGAGTTCCAAAGCATTTTTAAACTTCAGCAGAAATCCAAGAACAATGGAAGAGTTCCGAAGCATTTTAAAATGTCAGCAGAATTCCCAGAGCAATGGAAGAGTTCCGAAGCATTTTTAAACATCAGCTTAATTCCGAGAACAATGAAAGAGTTCCGAAGCATTTTTAAACGTCAGCAGAATTACTTGAACAATGAAAGTGTTCCGAAGCATTTTTAAACTTCAGCAGAATTCCTTGAACAAAGAAAGAGTTCCGAAGCATTTTTAAACTTCAGCAGAATTACTTGAACAATGGAAGAGTTCCGAAACATTTTTAAACTTCATTGGAATTCAGGGAACAATGGAAGAGTTCCGAAGCATTTTTAAACTTCAGAAGAATTCCGGGAACAATGGAAGAGTTCCGAAGCATTTTTATACTTCAGCAGAAATCCGAGAACAATGGAAGAGTTACGAAGCATTTTAAAATGTCAACAGAATTCCCAGAGCAATGGATGAGTTCCGAACCATTTTTAAACTTCAGCGGAATTCCTAGAACAATGGAAGAGTTCCAAAGCATTTTTAAACTTTATCGGCCTTCCGAGAACAATGGAAGAGTTCCGAAGCATTTTTAAACGTCAGCAGAATTCCGAGAGCAATGGAAGAGTTCCAAAGCATTTTTAAACTTCAGCGGAATTCCTAGAACAATCGAAGAGTTCCAAAGCATTTTTAAACTTTAGCGGCCTTCCGAGAACAATGGAAGAGTTCCGAAGCATTTTTAAACGTCAGCAGAATTCATTGAACAATGAAAGAGTTCCGAAGCATTTTTTAACTTCAGTGGAATTCCGGGAACAATGGAGAAGTTCCGAAGCATTTTTAAACTTCAGAAGAATTCCGGGAACAATGGAAGAGTTCCAAAGCATTTTTAAACTTCAGCAGAATTCCTTGAACAATGAAAGAGTTCTGAAGCATTTTTAAACTTCAGTGGAATTCCGGGAACAATGGAAGAGTTCCGAAGCATTTTTAAACTTCAGAAGAATTCCGGGAACAATGTAAGAGTTCCGAAGCATTTTTAAACTTCAGCAGAAATCCGAGAACAATGGAAGAGTTACGAAGCATTTTAAAATGTCAACAGAATTCCCAGAGCAATGGATGAGTTCCGAAGCATTTTTAAACTTCAGCGGAATTCCGAAAACAATGGAAGAGTTGCGAAGCATTTTTAAACGTCAGCAGAATTCCTTGAACAATTAAAGAGTTCCGAAGCATTTTTAAGCTTCAGTGGAATTCCGGAAACAATGGAAGTGTTCCGAAGCATTTTTAAACTTCAGAAGAATTCAGTGAACAATGGAAGAGTTCCAAAGCATTTTTAAACTTCAGCAGAAATCCAAGAACAATGGAAGAGTTCCGAAGCATTTTAAAATGTCAGCAGAATTCCCAGAGCAATGGAAGAGTTCCGAAGCATTTTTAAACATCAGCTTAATTCCGAGAACAATGAAAGAGTTCCGAAGCATTTTTAAACGTCAGCAGAATTACTTGAACAATGAAAGAGTTCCAAAGCATTTTTAAGCTTCAGTGGAATTCCGGGAACAATGGAAGTGTTCCAAAGCATTTTTAATCTTCAGAAAAATTCCGGAAACAATGGAAGAGTTCCGAAGCATTTTTAAACTTCAGCAGAATTCCGAGAACAATGGAAGAGTTCCGAAGCATTTTTAAACGTCAGCGGAATTCCGAGAACAATGAAATAGTTCCGAACCATTTTTAAACATCAGCATAATTCCTTGAACAATGAAAGTGTTCCGAAGCATTTTTAAACTTCAGCGGAATGCCGAAAACAATGGAAGAGTTCCAAAGCATTTTTAAACTTCAGCAGAATTCTAAGAACAATGGAAGAGTTCTGAAGCATTTTTAAACGTCATCGTATTTCCGAGAACAATGGAAGAGTTCCAAAGCATTTTTAAACGTCAGCGGAATACCGAGAACAATGGAAGAGTTCTGAAGCATTTTTAAACTTCAGCGGATTTCCAAGAACAATGGAAGAGTTCCGAAGCATTTTTAAACGTCAGTGGAATTCCGAGAACAATGAAAGAGTTCCGAAGCATTTTTAAACTTCAGCAGAATTCCGAGAACAATGGAAGAGTTCAAAAGCATTTTTAAACGTCAGCGGAATTCCGAGAACAAAGAAAGAGTTCCGAATCATTTTTAAACATCAGCAGAATTCCTTGAACAATGAAAGAGTTCCGAAGCATTTTTAAACTTCAGCAGAATTCCTTGAAAAATGAAAGAGTTCTGAAGCATTTTTAAACTTCAGTGGAATTCCGGGAACAATGGAAGAGTTCCGAAGCATTTTTAAACTTCAGAAGAATTCCGGGAACAATGGAAGAGTTCCGAAGCATTTTTAAACTTCAGCATAAATCCAAGAACAATGGAAGAGTTACGAAGCATTTTAAAATGTCAACAGAATTCTCAGAGCAATGGATGAGTTCCGAAACATTTTTAAACGTCAGCGGAATTCCGAGAGCAATGGAAGAGTTCCAAAGCATTTTTAAACTTCAGCGGAATTCCTAGAACAATGGAAGAGTTCCAAAGCATTTTTAAACTTTAGCGGCCTTCCGAGAACAATGGAAGAGTTCCGAAGCATTTTTAAACGTCAGCAGAATTCCTTGAACAATTAAAGAGTTCCGAAGCATTTTTAAGCTTCAGTGGAATTCCGGAAACAATGGAAGTGTTCCGAAGCATTTTTAAACTTCAGAAGAATTCAGTGAACAATGGAAGAGTTCCAAAGCATTTTTAAACTTCAGCAGAAATCCAAGAACAATGGAAGAGTTCCGAAGCATTTTAAAATGTCAGCAGAATTCCCAGAGCAATGGAAGAGTTCCGAAGCATTTTTAAACATCAGCTTAATTACGAGAACAATAAAAGAGTTCCGAAGCATTTTTAAACGTCAGCAGAATTACTTGAACAATGAAAGTGTTCCAAAGCATTTTTAAACTTCAGCAGAATTCCTTGAACAAAGAAAGAGTTCCGAAGCATTTTTAAACTTCAGCAGAATTACTTGAACAATGGAAGAGTTCCGAAATATTTTTAAACTTCATTGGAATTCAGGGAACAATGGAAGAGTTCCGAAGCATTTTTAAACTTCAGAAGAATTCCGGGAACAATGGAAGAGTTCCGAAGCATTTTTATACTTCAGCAGAAATCCGAGAACAATGGAAGAGTTACGAAGCATTTTAAAATGTCAACAGAATTCCCAGAGCAATGGATGAGTTCCGAAGCATTTTTAAACTTCAGCGGAATTCCGAAAACAATGGAAGAGTTGCGAAGCATTTTTTAGCTTCAGCAGAATTCCGAGAACAATGGAAGAGTTCCGAAGTATTTCTAAACATCAGCAGAATTCCGAGAACAATGGAAGAGTTCCGAAACATTTTTAAACGTCAGGGGAATTCCGAGAGAAATGGAAGAGTTCCAAAGCATTTTTAAACTTCAGCGGAATTCCTAGAACAATGGAAGAGTTCCAAAGCATTTTTAAACTTTATCGGCCTTCCGAGAACAATGGAAGAGTTCCGAAGCATTTTTAAACGTCAGCAGAATTCCGAGAGCAATGGAAGAGTTCCAAAGCATTTTTAAACTTCAGCGGAATTCCTAGAACAATGGAAGAGTTCCAAAGCATTTTTAAACTTTAGCGGCCTTCCGAGAACAATGGAAGAGTTCCGAAGCATTTTTAAACGTCAGCAGAATTCATTGAACAATGAAAGAGTTCCGAAGCATTTTTAAACTTCAGTGGAATTCCGGGAACAATGGAGAAGTTCCGAAGCATTTTTAAACTTCAGAAGAATTCCGGGAACAATGGAAGAGTTCCAAAGCATTTTTAAACTTCAGCAGAATTCCTTGAACAATGAAAGAGTTCTGAAGCATTTTTAAACTTCAGTGGAATTCCGGGAACAATGGAAGAGTTCCGAAGCATTTTTAAACTTCAGAAGAATTCCGGGAACAATGGAAGAGTTCCGAAGCATTTTTAAACTTCAGCAGAAATCCGAGAACAATGGAAGAGTTATGAAGCATTTTAAAATGTCAACAGAATTCCCAGAGCAATGGATGAGTTCCGAAGCATTTTTAAACTTCAGCGGAATTCCGAAAACAATGGAAGAGTTGCGAAGCATTTTTAAACGTCAGCAGAATTCCTTGAACAATTAAAGTGTTCCGAAGCATTTTTAAACTTCAGAAGAATTCAGTGAACAATGGAAGAGTTCCAAAGCATTTTTAAACTTCAGCAGAAATCCAAGAACAATGGAAGAGTTCCGAAGCATTTTAAAATGTCAGCAGAATTCCCAGAGCAATGGAAGAGTTCCGAAGCATTTTTAAACATCAGCTTAATTCCGAGAACAATGAAAGAGTTCCGAAGCATTTTTAAACGTCAGCAGAATTACTTGAACAATGAAAGAGTTCCAAAGCATTTTTAAGCTTCAGTGGAATTCCGGGAACAATGGAAGTGTTCCGAAGCATTTTTAATCTTCAGAAAAATTCCGAAAACAATGGAAGAGTTCCGAAGCATTTTTAAACTTCAGCAGAATTCCGAGAACAATGGAAGAGTTCCGAAGCATTTTTAAACGTCAGCGGAATTCCGAGAACAATGAAAGAGTTCCGAAAGATTTTTAAACATCAGCAGAATTCCTTGAACAATGAAAGTGTTCCGAAGCATTTTTAAACTTCAGCAGAATTCCTTGAACAAAGAAAGAGTTCCGAAGCATTTTTAAACTTCAGCAGAATTCCTTGAACAATGGAAGAGTTCCGAAGCATTTTTAAACTTCATTGGAATTCTGGGAACAATGGAAGAGTTCCAAAGCATTTTTAAACTTCAGCAGAAATCCAAGAACAATGGAGGAGTTCCGAAGCATTTTAAAATGTCAGCAGAATTCCCAGAGCAATGGAAGAGTTCCTAAGCATTTTTAAACATCAGCTTAATTCCGAGAACAATGAAAGAGTTACGAAGCATTTTTAAACGTCAGCAGAATTACTTGAACAATGAAAGAGTTCCAAAGCATTTTTAAGCTTCAGTGGAATTCCGTGAACAATGGAAGTGTTCCAAAGCATTTTTAATCTTCAGAAAAATTCCGGAAAAAATGGAAGAGTTCCGAAGCATTTTTAAACTTCAGCAGAATTCCGAGAACAATGGAAGAGTTCCGAAGCATTTGTAAACGTCAGCGGAATTCCGAGAACAATAGAGTTCCGAACCATTTTTAAACATCAGCAGAATTCCTTGAACAATGAAAGTGTTCCGAAGCATTTTTAAACTTCAGCAGAATTCCTTGAACAAAGAAAGAGTTCCGAAGCATTTTTAAACTTCAGCACAATTCCTTGAACAATGGAAGAGTTCCGAAGCATTTTTAAACTTCATTGGAATTCCGGGAGCAATGGAAGAGTTCCAAAGCATTTTTAAACTTCAGAAGAATTCCGGGAACAATGGAAGAGTTCCGAAGCATTTTTAAACTTCAGCAGTAATCCGAGAACAATGGAAGAGTTACGAAGCATTTTAAAATGTCAACAGAATTCCCAGAGCAATGGATGAGTTCCGAAGCATTTTTAAACTTCAGCGGAATTCCGAAAACAATGGAAGAGTTGCGAAGCATTTTTTAGCTTCAGCAGAATTCCGAGAACAATGGAAGAGTTCCGAAGTATTTCTAAACATCAGCAGAATTCCGAGAACAATGGAAGAGTTCTGAAACATTTTTAAACGTCAGCGGAATTCCGAGAGCAATGGAAGAGTTCCAAAGCATTTTTAAACTTCAGCGGAATTCCTAGAACAATGGAAGAGTTCCAAAGCATTTTTAAACTTTATCAGCCTTCCGAGAACAATGGAAGAGTTCCGAAGCATTTTTAAACGTCAGCGGAATTCCGAGAACAATGAAAGAGTTCCGAACCATTTTTAAACATCAGCAGAATTCCTTGAACAATGAAAGTGTTCCGAAGCATTTTTAAACTTCAGCAGAATTCCTTGAACAAAGAAAGAGTTCCGAAGCATTTTTAAACTTCAGCAGAATTCCTTGAACAATGGAAGAGTTCCGAAGCATTTTTAAACTTCATTGGAATTCTGGGAACAATGGAAGAGTTCCAAAGCATTTTTAAACTTCAGCAGAAATCCAAGAACAATGGAGGAGTTCCGAAGCATTTTAAAATGTCAGCAGAATTCCCAGAGCAATGGAAGAGTTCCTAAGCATTTTTAAACATCAGCTTAATTCCGAGAACAATGAA
Source organism: Phyllobates terribilis (assembly GCF_046119375.1). Classification (NCBI taxonomy): domain Eukaryota; kingdom Metazoa; phylum Chordata; class Amphibia; order Anura; family Dendrobatidae; genus Phyllobates; species Phyllobates terribilis. The sequence continues at coordinate 555,084,931 of NW_027362762.1, forward strand.
AGAGTTACGAAGCATTTTTAAACGTCAGCAGAATTACTTGAACAATGAAAGAGTTCCAAAGCATTTTTAAGCTTCAGTGGAATTCCGTGAACAATGGAAGTGTTCCAAAGCATTTTTAATCTTCAGAAAAATTCCGGAAAAAATGGAAGAGTTCCGAAGCATTTTTAAACTTCAGCAGAATTCCGAGAACAATGGAAGAGTTCCGAAGCATTTGTAAACGTCAGCGGAATTCCGAGAACAATAGAGTTCCGAACCATTTTTAAACATCAGCAGAATTCCTTGAACAATGAAAGTGTTCCGAAGCATTTTTAAACTTCAGCAGAATTCCTTGAACAAAGAAAGAGTTCCGAAGGATTTTTAAACTTCAGCACAATTCCTTGAACAATGGAAGAGTTCCGAAGCATTTTTAAACTTCATTGGAATTCCGGGAGCAATGGAAGAGTTCCGAAGCATTTTTAAACTTCAGAAGAATTCCGGGAACAATGGAAGAGTTCCGAAGCATTTTTAAACTTCAGCAGAAATCCGAGAACAATGGAAGAGTTACGAAGCATTTTAAAATGTCAACAGAATTCCCAGAGCAATGGATGAGTTCCGAAGCATTTTTAAACTTCAGCGGAATTCCGAAAACAATGGAAGAGTTGCGAAGCATTTTTTAGCTTCAGCAGAATTCCGAGAACAATGGAAGAGTTCCGAAGTATTTCTAAACATCAGCAGAATTCCGAGAACAATGGAAGAGTTCTGAAACATTTTTAAACGTCAGCGGAATTCCGAGAGCAATGGAAGAGTTCCAAAGCATTTTTAAACTTCAGCGGAATTCATTGAACAATGAAAGAGTTCCGAAGCATTTTTAAACTTCAGTGGAATTCCGGGAACAATGGAGAAGTTCCGAAGCATTTTTAAACTTCAGAAGATTTCCGGGAACAATGGAAGAGTTCCAAAGCATTTTTAAACTTCAGCAGAATTCCTTGAACAATGAAAGAGTTCTGAAGCATTTTTAAACTTCAGTGGAATTCCGGGAACAATGGAAGAGTTCCGAAGCATTTTTAAACTTCAGAAGAATTCCGGGAACAATGGAAGAGTTCCGAAGCATTTTTAAACTTCAGCAGAAATCCGAGAACAATGGAAGAGTTACGAAGCATTTTAAAATGTCAACAGAATTCCCAGAGCAATGGATGAGTTCCGAAGCATTTTTAAACTTCAGCGGAATTCCGAAAACAATTTAAGAGTTGCGAAGCATTTTTAAACTTCAGCAGAAATCCGAGAACAATGGAAGAGTTCCGAAACATTTTTAAACGTCAGCGGAATTCCGATAGCAATGGAAGAGTTCCAAAGCATTTTTAAACTTCAGCGGAATTCCTAGAACAATGGAAGAGTTCCAAAGCATTTTTAAACTTTAGCGGCCTTCCGAGAACAATGGAAGAGTTCCGAAGCATTTTTAAACGTCAGCAGAATTCCTTGAACAATTAAAGAGTTCCGAAGCATTTTTAAGCTTCAGTGGAATTCCGGAAACAATGGAAGTGTTCCGAAGCATTTTTAAACTTCAGAAGAATTCAGTGAACAATGGAAGAGTTCCAAAGCATTTTTAAACTTCAGCAGAAATCCAAGAACAATGGAAGAGTTCCGAAGCATTTTAAAATGTCAGCAGAATTCCCAGAGCAATGGAAGAGTTCCGAAGCATTTTTAAACATCAGCTTAATTCCGAGAACAATAAAAGAGTTCCGAAGCATTTTTAAACGTCAGCAGAATTACTTGAACAATGAAAGTGTTCCAAAGCATTTTTAAACTTCAGCAGAATTCCTTGAACAAAGAAAGAGTTCCGAAGCATTTTTAAACTTCAGCAGAATTACTTGAACAATGGAAGAGTTCCGAAATATTTTTAAACTTCATTGGAATTCAGGGAACAATGGAAGAGTTCCGAAGCATTTTTAAACTTCAGAAGAATTCCGGGAACAATGGAAGAGTTCCGAAGCATTTTTATACTTCAGCAGAAATCCGAGAACAATGGAAGAGTTACGAAGCATTTTAAAATGTCAACAGAATTCCCAGAGCAATGGATGAGTTCCGAAGCATTTTTAAACTTCAGCGGAATTCCGAAAACAATGGAAGAGTTGCGAAGCATTTTTTAGCTTCAGCAGAATTCCGAGAACAATGGAAGAGTTCCGAAGTATTTCTAAACATCAGCAGAATTCCGAGAACAATGGAAGAGTTCCGAAACATTTTTAAACGTCAGGGGAATTCCGAGAGAAATGGAAGAGTTCCAAAGCATTTTTAAACTTCAGCGGAATTCCTAGAACAATGGAAGAGTTCCAAAGCATTTTTAAACTTTATCGGCCTTCCGAGAACAATGGAAGAGTTCCGAAGCATTTTTAAACGTCAGCAGAATTCCGAGAGCAATGGAAGAGTTCCAAAGCATTTTTAAACTTCAGCGGAATTCCTAGAACAATGGAAGAGTTCCAAAGCATTTTTAAACTTTAGCGGCCTTCCGAGAACAATGGAAGAGTTCCGAAGCATTTTTAAACGTCAGCAGAATTCATTGAACAATGAAAGAGTTCCGAAGCATTTTTAAACTTCAGTGGAATTCCGGGAACAATGGAGAAGTTCCGAAGCATTTTTAAACTTCAGAAGAATTCCGGGAACAATGGAAGAGTTCCAAAGCATTTTTAAACTTCAGCAGAATTCCTTGAACAATGAAAGAGTTCTGAAGCATTTTTAAACTTCAGTGGAATTCCGGGAACAATGGAAGAGTTCCGAAGCATTTTTAAACTTCAGAAGAATTCCGGGAACAATGGAAGAGTTCCGAAGCATTTTTAAACTTCAGCAGAAATCCGAGAACAATGGAAGAGTTATGAAGCATTTTAAAATGTCAACAGAATTCCCAGAGCAATGGATGAGTTCCGAAGCATTTTTAAACTTCAGCGGAATTCCGAAAACAATGGAAGAGTTGCGAAGCATTTTTAAACGTCAGCAGAATTCCCAGAGCAATGGAAGAGTTCCGAAGCATTTTTAAACATCAGCTTAATTCCGAGAACAATGAAAGAGTTCCGAAGCATTTTTAAGCTTCAGTGGAATTCCGGAAACAATGGAAGTGTTCCGAAGCATTTTTAAACTTCAGAAGAATTCAGTGAACAATGGAAGAGTTCCGAAGCATTTTTAGACTTCAGCAGAATTCTGAGAACAATGGAAGAGTTCCGAAGCATTTTTAAACGTCAGAGGAATTCCGAGAACAATGAAAGAGTTCCGAAGCATTTTTAAACTTCAGCAGAATTCCTTGAACAATGAAAGAGTTCCGAAGCATTTTTAAACTTCAGTGGAATTCCGGGAACAATGGAAGAGTTCCGAACCATTTTTAAACATCAGCAGAATTCCTTGAACAATGAAAGAGTTCCGAAGCATTTTTAAACTTCAGCAGAATTCCTTGAACAATGAAAGAGTTCCGAAGCATTTTTAAACTTCAGTGGAATGCCGGGAACAATGGAAGAGTTCCGAACCATTTTTAAACATCAGAAGTATTCCTTGAACAATGAAAGAGTTCCGAAGCATTTTTAAACTTCAGCAGAAATCAGAGAACAATGGAAGAGTTACAAATCATTTTAAAATGTCAACAGAATTCCCAGAGCAATGGATGAGTTCCGAAGCATTTTTAAACTTCAGCGGAATTCCGAAAACAATGAAAGAGTTCCGAAGTATTTTTAAACTTCAGCAGAAATCCGAGAACAATGGAAGAGTTCCGAAACATTTTTAAACGTCAGCGGAATTCCGAGAGCAATGGAAGAGTTCAAAAGCATTTTTAAACTTCAGCGGAATTCCTAGAACAATGGAAGAGTTCCAAAGCATTTTTAAACTTCAGCAGAATTCCGAGAACAATGGAAGAGTTCCAAAGCATTTTTAAACGTCAGCGGAATTCCGAGAACAATGGAAGAGTTCCAAAGCATTTTTAAACGTCAGCGGAATTCCGAGAACAAAGAAAGAGTTCCGAAGCATTTTTAAACATCAGCAGAATTCCTTGAACAATGAAAGAGTTCCGAAGCATTTTTAAACTTCAGCAGAAATCCTTGAACAATGAAAGAGTTCTGAAGCATTTTTAAACTTCAGTGGAATTCCGGGAACAATGGAAGAGTTCCGAAGCATTTTTAAACTTCAGAAGAATTCCAGGAACAATGGAAGAGTTCCGAAGCATTCTTAAACTTCAGCGGAATTCCGAAAACAATGGAAGAGTTGCGAAGCATTTTTTAGCTTCAGCAGATTTCCGAGAACAATGGAAGAGTTCCGAAGTATTTCTAAACATCAGCAGAATTCCGAGAACAATGGAAGAGTTCCGAAACATTTTTAAACGTCAGCGGAATTCCGAGAGCAATGGAAGAGTTCCAAAGCATTTTTAAACTTCAGCGGAATTCCTAGAACAATGGAAGAGTTCCAAAGCATTTTTAAACTTTAGCGGCCTTCCGAGAACAATGGAAGAGTTCCGAAGCATTTTTAAACGTCAGCAGAATTCCTTGAACAATTAAAGAGTTCCGAAGCATTTTTAAGCTTCAGTGGAATTCCGGAAACAATGGAAGTGTTCCGAAGTATTTTTAAAGTTCAGAAGAATTCAGTGAACAATGGAAGAGTTCCGAAGCATTTTTAGACTTCAGCAGAATTCTGAGAACAATGGAAGAGTTCCGAAGCATTTTTAAACGTCAGAGGAATTCCGAGAACAATGAAAGAGTTCCGAAGCATTTTTAAACGTCAGCGGAATTCCTTGAACAATGAAAGAGTTCCGAAGCATTTTTAAGCTTCAGTGGAATTCCGGAAACAATGGAAGTGTTTCGAAGCATTTTTAAACTTCAGAAGAATTCAGTGAACAATGGAAGAGTTCCAAAGCATTTTTAAACTTCAGCAGAAATCCGAGAACAATGGAAGAGTTCCGAAGCATTTTAAAATGTCAGCAGAATTCCCAGAGCAATTGAAGAGTTCCGAAGCATTTTTAAACATCAGCTTAATTCCGAGAACAATGGAAGTGTTCCGAAGCATTTTTAATCTTCAGAAAAATTCCGGAAACAATGGAAGAGTTCCGAAGCATTTTTAAACTTCAGCAGAATTCCGAGAACAATGGAAGAGTTCCGAAGCATTTTTAAACGTCAGCGGAATTCCCAGAACAATGAAAGAGTTCCGAACCATTTTTAAACATCAGCAGAATTCCTTGAACAATGAAAGAGTTCCGAAGCATTTTTAAACTTCAGCGGCATTCCGAAAACAATGGAAGAGTTGCGAAGCATTTTTTAGCTTCAGCAGAATTCCGAGAACAATGGAAGAGTTCCGAAGTATTTCTAAACATCAGCAGAATTCCGAGAACAATGGAAGAGTTCTGAAACATTTTTAAACGTCAGCGGAATTCCGAGAGCAATGGAAGAGTTCCAAAGCATTTTTAAACTTCAGCGGAATTCATTGAACAATGAAAGAGTTCCGAAGCATTTTTAAACTTCAGTGGAATTCCGGGAACAATGGAGAAGTTCCGAAGCATTTTTAAACTTCAGAAGATTTCCGGGAACAATGGAAGAGTTCCAAAGCATTTTTAAACTTCAGCAGAATTCCTTGAACAATGAAAGAGTTCTGAAGCATTTTTAAACTTCAGTGGAATTCCGGGAACAATGGAAGAGTTCCGAAGCATTTTTAAACTTCAGAAGAATTCCGGGAACAATGGAAGAGTTCCGAAGCATTTTTAAACTTCAGCAGAAATCCGAGAACAATGGAAGAGTTACGAAGCATTTTAAAATGTCAACAGAATTCCCAGAGCAATGGATGAGTTCCGAAGCATTTTTAAACTTCAGCGGAATTCCGAAAACAATGGAAGAGTTGCGAAGCATTTTTAAACTTCAGCAGAAATCCGAGAACAATGGAAGAGTTCCGAAACATTTTTAAACGTCAGCGGAATTCCGATAGCAATGGAAGAGTTCCAAAGCATTTTTAAACTTCAGCGGAATTCCTAGAACAATGGAAGAGTTCCAAAGCATTTTTAAACTTTAGCGGCCTTCCGAGAACAATGGAAGAGTTCCGAAGCATTTTTAAACGTCAGCAGAATTCCTTGAACAATTGAAGAGTTCCGAAGCATTTTTAAGCTTCAGTGGAATTCCGGAAACAATGGAAGTGTTTCGAAGCATTTTTAAACTTCAGAAGAATTCAGTGAACAATGGAAGAGTTCCAAAGCATTTTTAAACTTCAGCAGAAATCCGAGAACAATGGAAGAGTTCCGAAGCATTTTAAAATGTCAGCAGAATTCCCAGAGCAATGGAAGAGTTCCGAAGCATTTTTAAACATCAGCTTAATTCCGAGAACAATGAAAGAGTTCCGAAGCATTTTTAAGCTTCAGTGGAATTCCGGAAACAATGGAAGTGTTCCGAAGCATTTTTAAACTTCAGAAGAATTCAGTGAACAATGGAAGAGTTCCGAAGCATTTTTAGACTTCAGCAGAATTCTGAGAACAATGGAAGAGTTCCGAAGCATTTTTAAACGTCAGAGGAATTCCGAGAACAATGAAAGAGTTCCGAAGCATTTTTAAACTTCAGCAGAATTCCTTGAACAATGAAAGAGTTCCGAAGCATTTTTAAACTTCAGTGGAATTCCGGGAACAATGGAAGAGTTCCGAACCATTTTTAAACATCAGCAGAATTCCTTGAACAATGAAAGAGTTCCGAAGCATTTTTAAACTTCAGCAGAATTCCTTGAATAATGAAAGAGTTCCGAAGCATTTTTAAACTTCAGTGGAATGCCGGAAACAATGGAAGAGTTCCGAACCATTTTTAAACATCAGAAGTATTCCTTGAACAATGAAAGAGTTCCGAAGCATTTTTAAACTTCAGCAGAAATCCGAGAACAATGGAAGAGTTACGAAGCATTTTAAAATGTCAACAGAATTCCCAGAGCAATGGATGAGTTCCGAAGCATTTTTAAACTTCAGCGGAATTCCGAAAACAATGGAAGAGTTGCGAAGCATTTTTTAGCTTCAGCAGAATTCCGAGAACAATGGAAGAGTTCCGAAGTATTTCTAAACATCAGCAGAATTCCGAGAACAATGGAAGAGTTCTGAAACATTTTTAAACGTCAGCGGAATTCCGAGAGCAATGGAAGAGTTCCAAAGCATTTTTAAACTTCAGCGGAATTCCTAGAACAATGGAAGAGTTCCAAAGCATTTTTAAACTTTATCGGCCTTCCGAGAACAATGGAAGAGTTCCGAAGCATTTTTAAACGTCAGCGGAATTCCGAGAGCAATGGAAGAGTTCCAAAGCTTTTTTAAACTTCAGCGGAATTCCTAGAACAATGGAAGAGTTCCAAAGCATTTTTAAACTTTAGCGGCCTTCCGAGAACAATGGAAGAGTTCCGAAGCATTTTTAAACGTCAGCAGAATTCATTGAACAATGAAAGAGTTCCGAAGCATTTTTAAACTTCAGTGGAATTCCCGGAACAATGGAGAAGTTCCGAAGCATTTTTAAACTTCAGAAGAATTCTGGGAACAATGGAAGAGTTCCAAAGCATTTTTAAACTTCAGCAGAATTCCTTGAACAATGAAAGAGTTCTGAAGCATTTTTAAACTTCAGTGGAATTCCGGGAACAATGGAAGAGTTCCGAAGCATTTTTAAACTTCAGAAGAATTCCGGGAACAATGGAAGAGTTCCGAAGCATTTTTAAACTTCAGCAGAAATCCGAGAACAATGGAAGAGTTACGAAGCATTTTAAAATGTCAACAGAATTCCCAGAGCAATGGATGAGTTCCGAAGCATTTTTAAACGTCAGCAGAATTCATTGAACAATGAAAGAGTTCCGAAGCATTTTTAAACTTCAGTGGAATTCCGGGAACAATGGAGAAGTTCCGAAGCATTTTTAAACTTCAGAAGACTTCCGGGAACAATGGTAGAGTTCCAAAGCATTTTTAAACTTCAGCAGAATTCCTTGAACAATGAAACAGTTCTGAAGCATTTTTAAACTTCAGCAGAATTCCGAAAACAATGGAAGAGTTGCGAAGCATTTTTAAACGTCAGCAGAATTCCTTGAACAATTAAAGAGTTCCGAAGCAATTTTAAGCTTCAGTGGAATTCCGGAAACAATGGAAGTGTTCCGAAGCATTTTTAAACTTCAGAAGAATTCAGTGAACAATGGAAGAGTTCCAAAGCATTTTTAAACTTCAGCAGAAATCCAAGAACAATGGAAGAGTTCCGAAGCATTTTAAAATGTCAGCAGAATTCCCAGAGCAATGGAAGAGTTCCGAAGCATTTTTAAACATCAGCTTAATTCCGAGAACAATGATAGAGTTCCGAAGCATTTTTAAACGTCAGCAGAATTACTTGAACAATGAAAGAGTTCCAAAGCATTTTTAAGCTTCAGTGGAATTCCGGGAACAATGGAAGTGTTCCGAAGCATTTTTAATCTTCAGAAAAATTCCGAAAACAATGGAAGAGTTCCGAAGCATTTTTAAACTTCAGCAGAATTCCGAGAACAATGGAAGAGTTCCGAAGCATTTTTAAACGTCAGCGGAATTCCGAGAACAATGAAAGAGTTCCGAACCATTTTTAAACATCAGCAGAATTCCTTGAACAATGAAAGTGTTCCGAAGCATTTTTAAACTTCAGCAGAATTCCTTGAACAAAGAAAGAGTTCCGAAGCATTTTTAAACGTCAGCAGAATTCATTGAACAATGAAAGAGTTCCAAAGCATTTTTAAACTTCAGTGGAATTCCGGGAACAATGGAGAAGTTCCGAAGCATTTTTAAACTTCAGAAGAATTCCGGGAACAATGGAAGAGTTCCAAAGCATTTTTAAACTTCAGCAGAATTCCTTGAACAATGAAAGAGTTCTGAAGCATTTTTAAACTTCAGTGGAATTCCGGGAACAATGGAAGAGTTCCGAAGCATTTTTAAACTTCAGAAGAATTCCGGGAACAATGGAAGAGTTCCGAAGCATTTTTAAACTTCAGCAGAAATCCGAGAACAATGGAAGAGTTACGAAGCATTTTAAAATGTCAACAGAATTCCCAGAGCAATGGATGAGTTCCGAAGCATTTTTAAACGTCAGCAGAATTCATTGAACAATGAAAGAGTTCCGAAGCATTTTTAAACTTCAGTGGAATTCCGGGAACAATGGAGAAGTTCCGAAGCATTTTTAAACTTCAGAAGATTTCCGGGAACAATGGAAGAGTTCCAAAGCATTTTTAAACTTCAGCAGAATTCCTTGAACAATGAAAGAGTTCTGAAGCATTTTTAAACTTCAGTGGAATTCCGGGAACAATGGAAGAGTTCCGAAGCATTTTTAAACTTCAGAAGAATTCCGGGAACAATGGAAGAGTTCCGAAGCATTTTTAAACTTCAGCAGAAATCCGAGAACAATGGAAGAGTTACGAAGCATTTTAAAATGTCAACAGAATTCCCAGAGCAATGGATGAGTTCCGAAGCATTTTTAAACTTCAGCGGAATTCCGAAAACAATGGAAGAGTTGCGAAGCATTTTTAAACTTCAGCAGAAATCCGAGAACAATGGAAGAGTTCCGAAACATTTTTAAACGTCAGCGGAATTCCGATAGCAATGGAAGAGTTCCAAAGCATTTTTAAACTTCAGCGGAATTCCTAGAACAATGGAAGAGTTCCAAAGCATTTTTAAACTTTAGCGGCCTTCCGAGAACAATGGAAGAGTTCCGAAGCATTTTTAAACGTCAGCAGAATTCCTTGAACAATGAAACAGTTCTGAAGCATTTTTAAACTTCAGCAGAATTCCGAAAACAATGGAAGAGTTGCGAAGCATTTTTAAACGTCAGCAGAATTCCTTGAACAATTAAAGAGTTCCGAAGCAATTTTAAGCTTCAGTGGAATTCCGGAAACAATGGAAGTGTTCCGAAGCATTTTTAAACTTCAGAAGAATTCAGTGAACAATGGAAGAGTTCCAAAGCATTTTTAAACTTCAGCAGAAATCCAAGAACAATGGAAGAGTTCCGAAGCATTTTAAAATGTCAGCAGAATTCCCAGAGCAATGGAAGAGTTCCGAAGCATTTTTAAACATCAGCTTAATTCCGAGAACAATGATAGAGTTCCGAAGCATTTTTAAACGTCAGCAGAATTACTTGAACAATGAAAGAGTTCCAAAGCATTTTTAAGCTTCAGTGGAATTCCGGGAACAATGGAAGTGTTCCGAAGCATTTTTAATCTTCAGAAAAATTCCGAAAACAATGGAAGAGTTCCGAAGCATTTTTAAACTTCAGCAGAATTCCGAGAACAATGGAAGAGTTCCGAAGCATTTTTAAACGTCAGCGGAATTCCGAGAACAATGAAAGAGTTCCGAACCATTTTTAAACATCAGCAGAATTCCTTGAACAATGAAAGTGTTCCGAAGCATTTTTAAACTTCAGCAGAATTCCTTGAACAAAGAAAGAGTTCCGAAGCATTTTTAAACGTCAGCAGAATTCATTGAACAATGAAAGAGTTCCAAAGCATTTTTAAACTTCAGTGGAATTCCGGGAACAATGGAGAAGTTCCGAAGCATTTTTAAACTTCAGAAGAATTCCGGGAACAATGGAAGAGTTCCAAAGCATTTTTAAACTTCAGCAGAATTCCTTGAACAATGAAAGAGTTCTGAAGCATTTTTAAACTTCAGTGGAATTCCGGGAACAATGGAAGAGTTCCGAAGCATTTTTAAACTTCAGAAGAATTCCGGGAACAATGGAAGAGTTCCGAAGCATTTTTAAACTTCAGCAGAAATCCGAGAACAATGGAAGAGTTACGAAGCATTTTAAAATGTCAACAGAATTCCCAGAGCAATGGATGAGTTCCGAAGCATTTTTAAACGTCAGCAGAATTCATTGAACAATGAAAGAGTTCCGAAGCATTTTTAAACTTCAGTGGAATTCCGGGAACAATGGAGAAGTTCCGAAGCATTTTTAAACTTCAGAAGATTTCCGGGAACAATGGAAGAGTTCCAAAGCATTTTTAAACTTCAGCAGAATTCCTTGAACAATGAAAGAGTTCTGAAGCATTTTTAAACTTCAGTGGAATTCCGGGAACAATGGAAGAGTTCCGAAGCATTTTTAAACTTCAGAAGAATTCCGGGAACAATGGAAGAGTTCCGAAGCATTTTTAAACTTCAGCAGAAATCCGAGAACAATGGAAGAGTTACGAAGCATTTTAAAATGTCAACAGAATTCCCAGAGCAATGGATGAGTTCCGAAGCATTTTTAAACTTCAGCGGAATTCCGAAAACAATGGAAGAGTTGCGAAGCATTTTTAAACTTCAGCAGAAATCCGAGAACAATGGAAGAGTTCCGAAACATTTTTAAACGTCAGCGGAATTCCGATAGCAATGGAAGAGTTCCAAAGCATTTTTAAACTTCAGCGGAATTCCTAGAACAATGGAAGAGTTCCAAAGCATTTTTAAACTTTAGCGGCCTTCCGAGAACAATGGAAGAGTTCCGAAGCATTTTTAAACGTCAGCAGAATTCCTTGAACAATTGAAGAGTTCCGAAGCATTTTTAAGCTTCAGTGGAATTCCGGAAACAATGGAAGTGTTTCGAAGCATTTTTAAACTTCAGAAGAATTCAGTGAACAATGGAAGAGTTCCAAAGCATTTTTAAACTTCAGCAGAAATCCGAGAACAATGGAAGAGTTCCGAAGCATTTTAAAATGTCAGCAGAATTCCCAGAGCAATGGAAGAGTTCCGAAGCATTTTTAAACATCAGCTTAATTCCGAGAACAATGAAAGAGTTCCGAAGCATTTTTAAGCTTCAGTGGAATTCCGGAAACAATGGAAGTGTTCCGAAGCATTTTTAAACTTCAGAAGAATTCAGTGAACAATGGAAGAGTTCCGAAGCATTTTTAGACTTCAGCAGAATTCTGAGAACAATGGAAGAGTTCCGAAGCATTTTTAAACGTCAGAGGAATTCCGAGAACAATGAAAGAGTTCCGAAGCATTTTTAAACTTCAGCAGAATTCCTTGAACAATGAAAGAGTTCCGAAGCATTTTTAAACTTCAGTGGAATTCCGGGAACAATGGAAGAGTTCCGAACCATTTTTAAACATCAGCAGAATTCCTTGAACAATGAAAGAGTTCCGAAGCATTTTTAAACTTCAGCAGAATTCCTTGAACAATGAAAGAGTTCCGAAGCATTTTTAAACTTCAGTGGAATGCCGGGAACAATGGAAGAGTTCCGAACCATTTTTAAACATCAGAAGTATTCCTTGAACAATGAAAGAGTTCCGAAGCATTTTTAAACTTCAGCAGAAATCAGAGAACAATGGAAGAGTTACAAATCATTTTAAAATGTCAACAGAATTCCCAGAGCAATGGATGAGTTCCGAAGCATTTTTAAACTTCAGCGGAATTCCGAAAACAATGAAAGAGTTCCGAAGTATTTTTAAACTTCAGCAGAAATCCGAGAACAATGGAAGAGTTCCGAAACATTTTTAAACGTCAGCGGAATTCCGAGAGCAATGGAAGAGTTCAAAAGCATTTTTAAACTTCAGCGGAATTCCTAGAACAATGGAAGAGTTCCAAAGCATTTTTAAACTTCAGCAGAATTCCGAGAACAATGGAAGAGTTCCAAAGCATTTTTAAACGTCAGCGGAATTCCGAGAACAATGGAAGAGTTCCAAAGCATTTTTAAACGTCAGCGGAATTCCGAGAACAAAGAAAGAGTTCCGAAGCATTTTTAAACATCAGCAGAATTCCTTGAACAATGAAAGAGTTCCGAAGCATTTTTAAACTTCAGCAGAAATCCTTGAACAATGAAAGAGTTCTGAAGCATTTTTAAACTTCAGTGGAATTCCGGGAACAATGGAAGAGTTCCGAAGCATTTTTAAACTTCAGAAGAATTCCAGGAACAATGGAAGAGTTCCGAAGCATTCTTAAACTTCAGCGGAATTCCGAAAACAATGGAAGAGTTGCGAAGCATTTTTTAGCTTCAGCAGATTTCCGAGAACAATGGAAGAGTTCCGAAGTATTTCTAAACATCAGCAGAATTCCGAGAACAATGGAAGAGTTCCGAAACATTTTTAAACGTCAGCGGAATTCCGAGAGCAATGGAAGAGTTCCAAAGCATTTTTAAACTTCAGCGGAATTCCTAGAACAATGGAAGAGTTCCAAAGCATTTTTAAACTTTATCGGCCTTCCGAGAACAATGGAAGAGTTCCGAAGCATTTTTAAACGTCAGCGGAATTCCGAGAGCAATGGAAGAGTTCCAAAGCTTTTTTAAACTTCAGCGGAATTCCTAGAACAATGGAAGAGTTCCAAAGCATTTTTAAACTTTAGCGGCCTTCCGAGAACAATGGAAGAGTTCCGAAGCATTTTTAAACGTCAGCAGAATTCATTGAACAATGAAAGAGTTCCGAAGCATTTTTAAACTTCAGTGGAATTCCCGGAACAATGGAGAAGTTCCGAAGCATTTTTAAACTTCAGAAGAATTCTGGGAACAATGGAAGAGTTCCAAAGCATTTTTAAACTTCAGCAGAATTCCTTGAACAATGAAAGAGTTCTGAAGCATTTTTAAACTTCAGTGGAATTCCGGGAACAATGGAAGAGTTCCGAAGCATTTTTAAACTTCAGAAGAATTCCGGGAACAATGGAAGAGTTCCGAAGCATTTTTAAACTTCAGCAGAAATCCGAGAACAATGGAAGAGTTACGAAGCATTTTAAAATGTCAACAGAATTCCCAGAGCAATGGATGAGTTCCGAAGCATTTTTAAACGTCAGCAGAATTCATTGAACAATGAAAGAGTTCCGAAGCATTTTTAAACTTCAGTGGAATTCCGGGAACAATGGAGAAGTTCCGAAGCATTTTTAAACTTCAGAAGACTTCCGGGAACAATGGTAGAGTTCCAAAGCATTTTTAAACTTCAGCAGAATTCCTTGAACAATGAAACAGTTCTGAAGCATTTTTAAACTTCAGCAGAATTCCGAAAACAATGGAAGAGTTGCGAAGCATTTTTAAACGTCAGCAGAATTCCTTGAACAATTAAAGAGTTCCGAAGCAATTTTAAGCTTCAGTGGAATTCCGGAAACAATGGAAGTGTTCCGAAGCATTTTTAAACTTCAGAAGAATTCAGTGAACAATGGAAGAGTTCCAAAGCATTTTTAAACTTCAGCAGAAATCCAAGAACAATGGAAGAGTTCCGAAGCATTTTAAAATGTCAGCAGAATTCCCAGAGCAATGGAAGAGTTCCGAAGCATTTTTAAACATCAGCTTAATTCCGAGAACAATGATAGAGTTCCGAAGCATTTTTAAACGTCAGCAGAATTACTTGAACAATGAAAGAGTTCCAAAGCATTTTTAAGCTTCAGTGGAATTCCGGGAACAATGGAAGTGTTCCGAAGCATTTTTAATCTTCAGAAAAATTCCGAAAACAATGGAAGAGTTCCGAAGCATTTTTAAACTTCAGCAGAATTCCGAGAACAATGGAAGAGTTCCGAAGCATTTTTAAACGTCAGCGGAATTCCGAGAACAATGAAAGAGTTCCGAACCATTTTTAAACATCAGCAGAATTCCTTGAACAATGAAAGTGTTCCGAAGCATTTTTAAACTTCAGCAGAATTCCTTGAACAAAGAAAGAGTTCCGAAGCATTTTTAAACGTCAGCAGAATTCATTGAACAATGAAAGAGTTCCAAAGCATTTTTAAACTTCAGTGGAATTCCGGGAACAATGGAGAAGTTCCGAAGCATTTTTAAACTTCAGAAGAATTCCGGGAACAATGGAAGAGTTCCAAAGCATTTTTAAACTTCAGCAGAATTCCTTGAACAATGAAAGAGTTCTGAAGCATTTTTAAACTTCAGTGGAATTCCGGGAACAATGGAAGAGTTCCGAAGCATTTTTAAACTTCAGAAGAATTCCGGGAACAATGGAAGAGTTCCGAAGCATTTTTAAACTTCAGCAGAAATCCGAGAACAATGGAAGAGTTACGAAGCATTTTAAAATGTCAACAGAATTCCCAGAGCAATGGATGAGTTCCGAAGCATTTTTAAACGTCAGCAGAATTCATTGAACAATGAAAGAGTTCCGAAGCATTTTTAAACTTCAGTGGAATTCCGGGAACAATGGAGAAGTTCCGAAGCATTTTTAAACTTCAGAAGATTTCCGGGAACAATGGAAGAGTTCCAAAGCATTTTTAAACTTCAGCAGAATTCCTTGAACAATGAAAGAGTTCTGAAGCATTTTTAAACTTCAGTGGAATTCCGGGAACAATGGAAGAGTTCCGAAGCATTTTTAAACTTCAGAAGAATTCCGGGAACAATGGAAGAGTTCCGAAGCATTTTTAAACTTCAGCAGAAATCCGAGAACAATGGAAGAGTTACGAAGCATTTTAAAATGTCAACAGAATTCCCAGAGCAATGGATGAGTTCCGAAGCATTTTTAAACTTCAGCGGAATTCCGAAAACAATGGAAGAGTTGCGAAGCATTTTTAAACTTCAGCAGAAATCCGAGAACAATGGAAGAGTTCCGAAACATTTTTAAACGTCAGCGGAATTCCGATAGCAATGGAAGAGTTCCAAAGCATTTTTAAACTTCAGCGGAATTCCTAGAACAATGGAAGAGTTCCAAAGCATTTTTAAACTTTAGCGGCCTTCCGAGAACAATGGAAGAGTTCCGAAGCATTTTTAAACGTCAGCAGAATTCCTTGAACAATGAAACAGTTCTGAAGCATTTTTAAACTTCAGCAGAATTCCGAAAACAATGGAAGAGTTGCGAAGCATTTTTAAACGTCAGCAGAATTCCTTGAACAATTAAAGAGTTCCGAAGCAATTTTAAGCTTCAGTGGAATTCCGGAAACAATGGAAGTGTTCCGAAGCATTTTTAAACTTCAGAAGAATTCAGTGAACAATGGAAGAGTTCCAAAGCATTTTTAAACTTCAGCAGAAATCCAAGAACAATGGAAGAGTTCCGAAGCATTTTAAAATGTCAGCAGAATTCCCAGAGCAATGGAAGAGTTCCGAAGCATTTTTAAACATCAGCTTAATTCCGAGAACAATGATAGAGTTCCGAAGCATTTTTAAACGTCAGCAGAATTACTTGAACAATGAAAGAGTTCCAAAGCATTTTTAAGCTTCAGTGGAATTCCGGGAACAATGGAAGTGTTCCGAAGCATTTTTAATCTTCAGAAAAATTCCGAAAACAATGGAAGAGTTCCGAAGCATTTTTAAACTTCAGCAGAATTCCGAGAACAATGGAAGAGTTCCGAAGCATTTTTAAACGTCAGCGGAATTCCGAGAACAATGAAAGAGTTCCGAACCATTTTTAAACATCAGCAGAATTCCTTGAACAATGAAAGTGTTCCGAAGCATTTTTAAACTTCAGCAGAATTCCTTGAACAAAGAAAGAGTTCCGAAGCATTTTTAAACGTCAGCAGAATTCATTGAACAATGAAAGAGTTCCAAAGCATTTTTAAACTTCAGTGGAATTCCGGGAACAATGGAGAAGTTCCGAAGCATTTTTAAACTTCAGAAGAATTCCGGGAACAATGGAAGAGTTCCAAAGCATTTTTAAACTTCAGCAGAATTCCTTGAACAATGAAAGAGTTCTGAAGCATTTTTAAACTTCAGTGGAATTCCGGGAACAATGGAAGAGTTCCGAAGCATTTTTAAACTTCAGAAGAATTCCGGGAACAATGGAAGAGTTCCGAAGCATTTTTAAACTTCAGCAGAAATCCGAGAACAATGGAAGAGTTACGAAGCATTTTAAAATGTCAACAGAATTCCCAGAGCAATGGATGAGTTCCGAAGCATTTTTAAACGTCAGCAGAATTCATTGAACAATGAAAGAGTTCTGAAGCATTTTTAAACTTCAGTGGAATTCCGGGAACAATGGAAGAGTTCCGAAGCATTTTTAAACTTCAGAAGAATTCCGGGAACAATGGAAGAGTTCCGAAGCATTTTTAAACTTCAGCAGAAATCCGAGAACAATGGAAGAGTTACGAAGCATTTTAAAATGTCAACAGAATTCCCAGAGCAATGGATGAGTTCCGAAGCATTTTTAAACTTCAGCGGAATTCCGAAAACAATGGAAGAGTTGCGAAGCATTTTTAAACTTCAGCAGAAATCCGAGAACAATGGAAGAGTTCCGAAACATTTTTAAACGTCAGCGGAATTCCGATAGCAATGGAAGAGTTCCAAAGCATTTTTAAACTTCAGCGGAATTCCTAGAACAATGGAAGAGTTCCAAAGCATTTTTAAACTTTAGCGGCCTTCCGAGAACAATGGAAGAGTTCCGAAGCATTTTTAAACGTCAGCAGAATTCCTTGAACAATGAAACAGTTCTGAAGCATTTTTAAACTTCAGCAGAATTCCGAAAACAATGGAAGAGTTGCGAAGCATTTTTAAACGTCAGCAGAATTCCTTGAACAATTAAAGAGTTCCGAAGCAATTTTAAGCTTCAGTGGAATTCCGGAAACAATGGAAGTGTTCCGAAGCATTTTTAAACTTCAGAAGAATTCAGTGAACAATGGAAGAGTTCCAAAGCATTTTTAAACTTCAGCAGAAATCCAAGAACAATGGAAGAGTTCCGAAGCATTTTAAAATGTCAGCAGAATTCCCAGAGCAATGGAAGAGTTCCGAAGCATTTTTAAACATCAGCTTAATTCCGAGAACAATGATAGAGTTCCGAAGCATTTTTAAACGTCAGCAGAATTACTTGAACAATGAAAGAGTTCCAAAGCATTTTTAAGCTTCAGTGGAATTCCGGGAACAATGGAAGTGTTCCGAAGCATTTTTAATCTTCAGAAAAATTCCGAAAACAATGGAAGAGTTCCGAAGCATTTTTAAACTTCAGCAGAATTCCGAGAACAATGGAAGAGTTCCGAAGCATTTTTAAACGTCAGCGGAATTCCGAGAACAATGAAAGAGTTCCGAACCATTTTTAAACATCAGCAGAATTCCTTGAACAATGAAAGTGTTCCGAAGCATTTTTAAACTTCAGCAGAATTCCTTGAACAAAGAAAGAGTTCCGAAGCATTTTTAAACGTCAGCAGAATTCATTGAACAATGAAAGAGTTCCAAAGCATTTTTAAACTTCAGTGGAATTCCGGGAACAATGGAGAAGTTCCGAAGCATTTTTAAACTTCAGAAGAATTCCGGGAACAATGGAAGAGTTCCAAAGCATTTTTAAACTTCAGCAGAATTCCTTGAACAATGAAAGAGTTCTGAAGCATTTTTAAACTTCAGTGGAATTCCGGGAACAATGGAAGAGTTCCGAAGCATTTTTAAACTTCAGAAGAATTCCGGGAACAATGGAAGAGTTCCGAAGCATTTTTAAACTTCAGCAGAAATCCGAGAACAATGGAAGAGTTACGAAGCATTTTAAAATGTCAACAGAATTCCCAGAGCAATGGATGAGTTCCGAAGCATTTTTAAACGTCAGCAGAATTCATTGAACAATGAAAGAGTTCTGAAGCATTTTTAAACTTCAGTGGAATTCCGGGAACAATGGAAGAGTTCCGAAGCATTTTTAAACTTCAGAAGAATTCCGGGAACAATGGAAGAGTTCCGAAGCATTTTTAAACTTCAGCAGAAATCCGAGAACAATGGAAGAGTTACGAAGCATTTTAAAATGTCAACAGAATTCCCAGAGCAATGGATGAGTTCCGAAGCATTTTTAAACTTCAGCGGAATTCCGAAAACAATGGAAGAGTTGCGAAGCATTTTTAAACTTCAGCAGAAATCCGAGAACAATGGAAGAGTTCCGAAACATTTTTAAACGTCAGCGGAATTCCGATAGCAATGGAAGAGTTCCAAAGCATTTTTAAACTTCAGCGGAATTCCTAGAACAATGGAAGAGTTCCAAAGCATTTTTAAACTTTAGCGGCCTTCCGAGAACAATGGAAGAGTTCCGAAGCATTTTTAAACGTCAGCAGAATTCCTTGAACAATGAAACAGTTCTGAAGCATTTTTAAACTTCAGCAGAATTCCGAAAACAATGGAAGAGTTGCGAAGCATTTTTAAACGTCAGCAGAATTCCTTGAACAATTAAAGAGTTCCGAAGCAATTTTAAGCTTCAGTGGAATTCCGGAAACAATGGAAGTGTTCCGAAGCATTTTTAAACTTCAGAAGAATTCAGTGAACAATGGAAGAGTTCCAAAGCATTTTTAAACTTCAGCAGAAATCCAAGAACAATGGAAGAGTTCCGAAGCATTTTAAAATGTCAGCAGAATTCCCAGAGCAATGGAAGAGTTCCGAAGCATTTTTAAACATCAGCTTAATTCCGAGAACAATGATAGAGTTCCGAAGCATTTTTAAACGTCAGCAGAATTACTTGAACAATGAAAGAGTTCCAAAGCATTTTTAAGCTTCAGTGGAATTCCGGGAACAATGGAAGTGTTCCGAAGCATTTTTAATCTTCAGAAAAATTCCGAAAACAATGGAAGAGTTCCGAAGCATTTTTAAACTTCAGCAGAATTCCGAGAACAATGGAAGAGTTCCGAAGCATTTTTAAACGTCAGCGGAATTCCGAGAACAATGAAAGAGTTCCGAACCATTTTTAAACATCAGCAGAATTCCTTGAACAATGAAAGTGTTCCGAAGCATTTTTAAACTTCAGCAGAATTCCTTGAACAAAGAAAGAGTTCCGAAGCATTTTTAAACGTCAGCAGAATTCATTGAACAATGAAAGAGTTCCAAAGCATTTTTAAACTTCAGTGGAATTCCGGGAACAATGGAGAAGTTCCGAAGCATTTTTAAACTTCAGAAGAATTCCGGGAACAATGGAAGAGTTCCAAAGCATTTTTAAACTTCAGCAGAATTCCTTGAACAATGAAAGAGTTCTGAAGCATTTTTAAACTTCAGTGGAATTCCGGGAACAATGGAAGAGTTCCGAAGCATTTTTAAACTTCAGAAGAATTCCGGGAACAATGGAAGAGTTCCGAAGCATTTTTAAACTTCAGCAGAAATCCGAGAACAATGGAAGAGTTACGAAGCATTTTAAAATGTCAACAGAATTCCCAGAGCAATGGATGAGTTCCGAAGCATTTTTAAACGTCAGCAGAATTCATTGAACAATGAAAGAGTTCTGAAGCATTTTTAAACTTCAGTGGAATTCCGGGAACAATGGAAGAGTTCCGAAGCATTTTTAAACTTCAGAAGAATTCCGGGAACAATGGAAGAGTTCCGAAGCATTTTTAAACTTCAGCAGAAATCCGAGAACAATGGAAGAGTTACGAAGCATTTTAAAATGTCAACAGAATTCCCAGAGCAATGGATGAGTTCCGAAGCATTTTTAAACTTCAGCGGAATTCCGAAAACAATGGAAGAGTTGCGAAGCATTTTTAAACTTCAGCAGAAATCCGAGAACAATGGAAGAGTTCCGAAACATTTTTAAACGTCAGCGGAATTCCGATAGCAATGGAAGAGTTCCAAAGCATTTTTAAACTTCAGCGGAATTCCTAGAACAATGGAAGAGTTCCAAAGCATTTTTAAACTTTAGCGGCCTTCCGAGAACAATGGAAGAGTTCCGAAGCATTTTTAAACGTCAGCAGAATTCCTTGAACAATGAAACAGTTCTGAAGCATTTTTAAACTTCAGCAGAATTCCGAAAACAATGGAAGAGTTGCGAAGCATTTTTAAACGTCAGCAGAATTCCTTGAACAATTAAAGAGTTCCGAAGCAATTTTAAGCTTCAGTGGAATTCCGGAAACAATGGAAGTGTTCCGAAGCATTTTTAAACTTCAGAAGAATTCAGTGAACAATGGAAGAGTTCCAAAGCATTTTTAAACTTCAGCAGAAATCCAAGAACAATGGAAGAGTTCCGAAGCATTTTAAAATGTCAGCAGAATTCCCAGAGCAATGGAAGAGTTCCGAAGCATTTTTAAACATCAGCTTAATTCCGAGAACAATGATAGAGTTCCGAAGCATTTTTAAACGTCAGCAGAATTACTTGAACAATGAAAGAGTTCCAAAGCATTTTTAAGCTTCAGTGGAATTCCGGGAACAATGGAAGTGTTCCGAAGCATTTTTAATCTTCAGAAAAATTCCGAAAACAATGGAAGAGTTCCGAAGCATTTTTAAACTTCAGCAGAATTCCGAGAACAATGGAAGAGTTCCGAAGCATTTTTAAACGTCAGCGGAATTCCGAGAACAATGAAAGAGTTCCGAACCATTTTTAAACATCAGCAGAATTCCTTGAACAATGAAAGTGTTCCGAAGCATTTTTAAACTTCAGCAGAATTCCTTGAACAAAGAAAGAGTTCCGAAGCATTTTTAAACGTCAGCAGAATTCATTGAACAATGAAAGAGTTCCAAAGCATTTTTAAACTTCAGTGGAATTCCGGGAACAATGGAGAAGTTCCGAAGCATTTTTAAACTTCAGAAGAATTCCGGGAACAATGGAAGAGTTCCAAAGCATTTTTAAACTTCAGCAGAATTCCTTGAACAATGAAAGAGTTCTGAAGCATTTTTAAACTTCAGTGGAATTCCGGGAACAATGGAAGAGTTCCGAAGCATTTTTAAACTTCAGAAGAATTCCGGGAACAATGGAAGAGTTCCGAAGCATTTTTAAACTTCAGCAGAAATCCGAGAACAATGGAAGAGTTACGAAGCATTTTAAAATGTCAACAGAATTCCCAGAGCAATGGATGAGTTCCGAAGCATTTTTAAACGTCAGCAGAATTCATTGAACAATGAAAGAGTTCTGAAGCATTTTTAAACTTCAGTGGAATTCCGGGAACAATGGAAGAGTTCCGAAGCATTTTTAAACTTCAGAAGAATTCCGGGAACAATGGAAGAGTTCCGAAGCATTTTTAAACTTCAGCAGAAATCCGAGAACAATGGAAGAGTTACGAAGCATTTTAAAATGTCAACAGAATTCCCAGAGCAATGGATGAGTTCCGAAGCATTTTTAAACTTCAGCGGAATTCCGAAAACAATGGAAGAGTTGCGAAGCATTTTTAAACTTCAGCAGAAATCCGAGAACAATGGAAGAGTTCCGAAACATTTTTAAACGTCAGCGGAATTCCGATAGCAATGGAAGAGTTCCAAAGCATTTTTAAACTTCAGCGGAATTCCTAGAACAATGGAAGAGTTCCAAAGCATTTTTAAACTTTAGCGGCCTTCCGAGAACAATGGAAGAGTTCCGAAGCATTTTTAAACGTCAGCAGAATTCCTTGAACAATGAAACAGTTCTGAAGCATTTTTAAACTTCAGCAGAATTCCGAAAACAATGGAAGAGTTGCGAAGCATTTTTAAACGTCAGCAGAATTCCTTGAACAATTAAAGAGTTCCGAAGCAATTTTAAGCTTCAGTGGAATTCCGGAAACAATGGAAGTGTTCCGAAGCATTTTTAAACTTCAGAAGAATTCAGTGAACAATGGAAGAGTTCCAAAGCATTTTTAAACTTCAGCAGAAATCCAAGAACAATGGAAGAGTTCCGAAGCATTTTAAAATGTCAGCAGAATTCCCAGAGCAATGGAAGAGTTCCGAAGCATTTTTAAACATCAGCTTAATTCCGAGAACAATGATAGAGTTCCGAAGCATTTTTAAACGTCAGCAGAATTACTTGAACAATGAAAGAGTTCCAAAGCATTTTTAAGCTTCAGTGGAATTCCGGGAACAATGGAAGTGTTCCGAAGCATTTTTAATCTTCAGAAAAATTCCGAAAACAATGGAAGAGTTCCGAAGCATTTTTAAACTTCAGCAGAATTCCGAGAACAATGGAAGAGTTCCGAAGCATTTTTAAACGTCAGCGGAATTCCGAGAACAATGAAAGAGTTCCGAACCATTTTTAAACATCAGCAGAATTCCTTGAACAATGAAAGTGTTCCGAAGCATTTTTAAACTTCAGCAGAATTCCTTGAACAAAGAAAGAGTTCCGAAGCATTTTTAAACGTCAGCAGAATTCATTGAACAATGAAAGAGTTCCAAAGCATTTTTAAACTTCAGTGGAATTCCGGGAACAATGGAGAAGTTCCGAAGCATTTTTAAACTTCAGAAGAATTCCGGGAACAATGGAAGAGTTCCAAAGCATTTTTAAACTTCAGCAGAATTCCTTGAACAATGAAAGAGTTCTGAAGCATTTTTAAACTTCAGTGGAATTCCGGGAACAATGGAAGAGTTCCGAAGCATTTTTAAACTTCAGAAGAATTCCGGGAACAATGGAAGAGTTCCGAAGCATTTTTAAACTTCAGCAGAAATCCGAGAACAATGGAAGAGTTACGAAGCATTTTAAAATGTCAACAGAATTCCCAGAGCAATGGATGAGTTCCGAAGCATTTTTAAACGTCAGCAGAATTCATTGAACAATGAAAGAGTTCCGAAGCATTTTTAAACTTCAGTGGAATTCCGGGAACAATGGAGAAGTTCCGAAGCATTTTTAAACTTCAGAAGATTTCCGGGAACAATGGAAGAGTTCCAAAGCATTTTTAAACTTCAGCAGAATTCCTTGAACAATGAAAGAGTTCTGAAGCATTTTTAAACTTCAGTGGAATTCCGGGAACAATGGAAGAGTTCCGAAGCATTTTTAAACTTCAGAAGAATTCCGGGAACAATGGAAG
Source organism: Phyllobates terribilis (assembly GCF_046119375.1). Lineage (NCBI taxonomy): Eukaryota > Metazoa > Chordata > Amphibia > Anura > Dendrobatidae > Phyllobates > Phyllobates terribilis. The sequence continues at coordinate 555,108,401 of NW_027362762.1, forward strand.
AGTTCCGAAGCATTTTTAAACTTCAGCAGAAATCCGAGAACAATGGAAGAGTTACGAAGCATTTTAAAATGTCAACAGAATTCCCAGAGCAATGGATGAGTTCCGAAGCATTTTTAAACTTCAGCGGAATTCCGAAAACAATGGAAGAGTTGCGAAGCATTTTTAAACTTCAGCAGAAATCCGAGAACAATGGAAGAGTTCCGAAACATTTTTAAACGTCAGCGGAATTCCGATAGCAATGGAAGAGTTCCAAAGCATTTTTAAACTTCAGCGGAATTCCTAGAACAATGGAAGAGTTCCAAAGCATTTTTAAACTTTAGCGGCCTTCCGAGAACAATGGAAGAGTTCCGAAGCATTTTTAAACGTCAGCAGAATTCCTTGAACAATTGAAGAGTTCCGAAGCATTTTTAAGCTTCAGTGGAATTCCGGAAACAATGGAAGTGTTTCGAAGCATTTTTAAACTTCAGAAGAATTCAGTGAACAATGGAAGAGTTCCAAAGCATTTTTAAACTTCAGCAGAAATCCGAGAACAATGGAAGAGTTCCGAAGCATTTTAAAATGTCAGCAGAATTCCCAGAGCAATGGAAGAGTTCCGAAGCATTTTTAAACATCAGCTTAATTCCGAGAACAATGAAAGAGTTCCGAAGCATTTTTAAGCTTCAGTGGAATTCCGGAAACAATGGAAGTGTTCCGAAGCATTTTTAAACTTCAGAAGAATTCAGTGAACAATGGAAGAGTTCCGAAGCATTTTTAGACTTCAGCAGAATTCTGAGAACAATGGAAGAGTTCCGAAGCATTTTTAAACGTCAGAGGAATTCCGAGAACAATGAAAGAGTTCCGAAGCATTTTTAAACTTCAGCAGAATTCCTTGAACAATGAAAGAGTTCCGAAGCATTTTTAAACTTCAGTGGAATTCCGGGAACAATGGAAGAGTTCCGAACCATTTTTAAACATCAGCAGAATTCCTTGAACAATGAAAGAGTTCCGAAGCATTTTTAAACTTCAGCAGAATTCCTTGAACAATGAAAGAGTTCCGAAGCATTTTTAAACTTCAGTGGAATGCCGGGAACAATGGAAGAGTTCCGAACCATTTTTAAACATCAGAAGTATTCCTTGAACAATGAAAGAGTTCCGAAGCATTTTTAAACTTCAGCAGAAATCAGAGAACAATGGAAGAGTTACAAATCATTTTAAAATGTCAACAGAATTCCCAGAGCAATGGATGAGTTCCGAAGCATTTTTAAACTTCAGCGGAATTCCGAAAACAATGAAAGAGTTCCGAAGTATTTTTAAACTTCAGCAGAAATCCGAGAACAATGGAAGAGTTCCGAAACATTTTTAAACGTCAGCGGAATTCCGAGAGCAATGGAAGAGTTCAAAAGCATTTTTAAACTTCAGCGGAATTCCTAGAACAATGGAAGAGTTCCAAAGCATTTTTAAACTTCAGCAGAATTCCGAGAACAATGGAAGAGTTCCAAAGCATTTTTAAACGTCAGCGGAATTCCGAGAACAATGGAAGAGTTCCAAAGCATTTTTAAACGTCAGCGGAATTCCGAGAACAAAGAAAGAGTTCCGAAGCATTTTTAAACATCAGCAGAATTCCTTGAACAATGAAAGAGTTCCGAAGCATTTTTAAACTTCAGCAGAAATCCTTGAACAATGAAAGAGTTCTGAAGCATTTTTAAACTTCAGTGGAATTCCGGGAACAATGGAAGAGTTCCGAAGCATTTTTAAACTTCAGAAGAATTCCAGGAACAATGGAAGAGTTCCGAAGCATTCTTAAACTTCAGCGGAATTCCGAAAACAATGGAAGAGTTGCGAAGCATTTTTTAGCTTCAGCAGATTTCCGAGAACAATGGAAGAGTTCCGAAGTATTTCTAAACATCAGCAGAATTCCGAGAACAATGGAAGAGTTCCGAAACATTTTTAAACGTCAGCGGAATTCCGAGAGCAATGGAAGAGTTCCAAAGCATTTTTAAACTTCAGCGGAATTCCTAGAACAATGGAAGAGTTCCAAAGCATTTTTAAACTTTAGCGGCCTTCCGAGAACAATGGAAGAGTTCCGAAGCATTTTTAAACGTCAGCAGAATTCCTTGAACAATTAAAGAGTTCCGAAGCATTTTTAAGCTTCAGTGGAATTCCGGAAACAATGGAAGTGTTCCGAAGTATTTTTAAAGTTCAGAAGAATTCAGTGAACAATGGAAGAGTTCCGAAGCATTTTTAGACTTCAGCAGAATTCTGAGAACAATGGAAGAGTTCCGAAGCATTTTTAAACGTCAGAGGAATTCCGAGAACAATGAAAGAGTTCCGAAGCATTTTTAAACGTCAGCAGAATTCCTTGAACAATGAAAGAGTTCCGAAGCATTTTTAAACTTCAGTGGAATTCCGGGAACAATGGAAGAGTTCCGAACCATTTTTAAACATCAGCAGAATTCCTTGAACAATGAAAGAGTTCCAAAGCATTTTTAAACTTCAGCAGAATTCCTTGAACAATGAAAGAGTTCCGAAGCATTTTTAAACTTCAGTGGAATTCCGGGAACAATGGAAGAGTTCCGAACCATTTTTAAACATCAGCAGAATTCCTTGAACAATGAAAGAGTTCCGAAGCATTTTTAAACTTCAGCAGAATTCCTTGAACAATGAAAGAGTTCCGAAGCATTTTTAAACTTCAGTGGAATGCCGGGAACAATGGAAGAGTTCCGAACCATTTTTAAACATCAGAAGAATTCCTTGAACAATGAAAGAGTTCCGAAGCATTTTTAAACTTCAGCAGAAATCAGAGAACAATGGAAGAGTTACAAATCATTTTAAAATGTCAACAGAATTCCCAGAGCAATGGATGAGTTCCGAAGCATTTTTAAACTTCAGCGGAATTCCGAAAACAATGAAAGAGTTCCAAAGCATTTTTAAACTTCAGCAGAAATCCGAGAACAATGGAAGAGTTCCGAAACATTTTTAAACGTCAGCGGAATTCCGAGAGCAATGGAAGAGTTCCAAAGCATTTTTAAACTTCAGCGGAATTCCTAGAACAATGGAAGAGTTCCAAAGCATTTTTAAACTTTAGCGGCCTTCCGAGAACAATGGAAGAGTTCCGAAGCATTTTTAAACGTCAGCAGAATTCCTTGAACAATTAAAGAGTTCCGAAGCATTTTTAAGCTTCAGTGGAATTCCGGAAACAATGGAAGTGTTTCGAAGCATTTTTAAACTTCAGAAGAATTCAGTGAACAATGGAAGAGTTCCAAAGCATTTTTAAACTTCAGCAGAAATCCGAGAACAATGGAAGAGTTCCGAAGCATTTTAAAATGTCAGCAGAATTCCCAGAGCAATGGAAGAGTTCCGAAGCATTTTTAAACATCAGCTTAATTCCGAGAACAATGAAAGAGTTCCGAAGCATTTTTAAGCTTCAGTGGAATTCCGGAAACAATGGAAGTGTTCCGAAGCATTTTTAAACTTCAGAAGAATTCAGTGTACAATGGAAGAGTTCCGAAGCATTTTTAGACTTCAGCAGAATTCTGAGAACAATGGAAGAGTTCCGAAGCATTTTTAAACGTCAGAGGAATTCCGAGAACAATGAAAGAGTTCCGAAGCATTTTTAAACGTCAGCAGAATTCCTTGAACAATGAAAGAGTTCCGAAGCATTTTTAAACTTCAGTGGAATTCCGGGAACAATGGAAGAGTTCCGAACCATTTTTAAACATCAGCAGAATTCCTTGAACAATGAAAGAGTTCCGAAGCATTTTTAAACTTCAGCAGAATTCCTTGAACAATGAAAGAGTTCCGAAGCATTTTTAAACTTCAGTGGAATGCCGGGAACAATGGAAGAGTTCCGAACCATTTTTAAACATCAGAAGAATTCCTTCAACAATGAAAGAGTTCAGAAGCATTTTTAAACTTCAGCAGAAATCAGAGAACAATGGAAGAGTTACGAAGCATTTTAAAATGTCAACAGAATTCCCAGAGCAATGGATGAGTTACGAAGCATTTTTAAACTTCAGCGGAATTCCGAAAACAATGGAAGAGTTCCGAAGCATTTTTAAACTTCAGCAGAAATCCGAGAACAATGGAAGAGTTACGAAGCATTTTAAAATGTCAACAGAATTCCCAGAGCAATGGATGAGTTCCGAAGCATTTTTAAACTTCAGCGCAATTCGGAAAACAATGGAAGAGTTGCGAACATTTTTTAGCTTCAGCAGATTTCCGAGAACAATGGAAGAGTTCCGAAGTATTTCTAAACATCAGCAGAATTCTGAGAACAATGGAAGAGTTCCGAAACATTTTTAAACGTCAGCGGAATTCCGAGAGCAATGGAAGAGTTCAAAAGCATTTTTAAACTTCAGCGGAATTCCTAGAACAATGGAAGTGTTCCAAAGCATTTTTAAACTTCAGCAGAATTCCGAGAACAATGGAAGAGTTCCAAAGCATTTTTAAACGTCAGCGGAATTCCGAGAACAATGGAAGAGTTCCAAAGCATTTTTAAACGTCAGCGGAATTCCGAGAACAAAGAAAGAGTTCCGAAGCATTTTTAAACATCAGCAGAATTCCTTGAACAATGAAAGAGTTCCGAAGCATTTTTAAACTTCAGCAGAAATCCTTGAACAATGAAAGAGTTCTGAAGCATTTTTAAACTTCAGTGGAATTCCGGGAACAATGGAAGAGTTCCGAAGCATTTTTAAACTTCAGAAGAATTCCGGGAACAATGGAAGAGTTCCGAAGCATTCTTAAACTTCAGCGGAATTCCGAAAACAATGGAAGAGTTGCGAAGCATTTTTTAGCTTCAGCAGATTTCCGAGAACAATGGAAGAGTTCCGAAGTATTTCTAAACATCAGCAGAATTCCGAGAACAATGGAAGAGTTCCGAAACATTTTTAAACGTCAGCGGAATTCCGAGAGCAATGGAAGAGTTCCAAAGCATTTTTAAACTTCAGCGGAATTCCTAGAACAATGGAAGAGTTCCAAAGCATTTTTAAACTTTAGCGGCCTTCCGAGAACAATGGAAGAGTTCCGAAGCATTTTTAAACGTCAGCAGAATTCCTTGAACAATTAAAGAGTTCCGAAGCATTTTTAAGCTTCAGTGGAATTCCGGAAACAATGGAAGTGTTCCGAAGTATTTTTAAAGTTCAGAAGAATTCAGTGAACAATGGAAGAGTTCCGAAGCATTTTTAGACTTCAGCAGAATTCTGAGAACAATGGAAGAGTTCCGAAGCATTTTTAAACGTCAGAGGAATTCCGAGAACAATGAAAGAGTTCCGAAGCATTTTTAAACGTCAGCAGAATTCCTTGAACAATGAAAGAGTTCCGAAGCATTTTTAAACTTCAGTGGAATTCCGGGAACAATGGAAGAGTTCCGAACCATTTTTAAACATCAGCAGAATTCCTTGAACAATGAAAGAGTTCCAAAGCATTTTTAAACTTCAGCAGAATTCCTTGAACAATGAAAGAGTTCCGAAGCATTTTTAAACTTCAGTGGAATTCCGGGAACAATGGAAGAGTTCCGAACCATTTTTAAACATCAGCAGAATTCCTTGAACAATGAAAGAGTTCCGAAGCATTTTTAAACTTCAGCAGAATTCCTTGAACAATGAAAGAGTTCCGAAGCATTTTTAAACTTCAGTGGAATGCCGGGAACAATGGAAGTGTTCCGAACCATTTTTAAACATCAGAAGAATTCCTTGAACAATGAAAGAGTTCCGAAGCATTTTTAAACTTCAGCAGAAATCAGAGAACAATGGAAGAGTTACAAATCATTTTAAAATGTCAACAGAATTCCCAGAGCAATGGATGAGTTCCGAAGCATTTTTAAACTTCAGCGGAATTCCGAATACAATGAAAGAGTTCCAAAGCATTTTTAAACTTCAGCAGAAATCCGAGAACAATGGAAGAGTTCCGAAACATTTTTAAACGTCAGCGGAATTCCGAGAGCAATGGAAGAGTTCCAAAGCATTTTTAAACTTCAGCGGAATTCCTAGAACAATGGAAGAGTTCCAAAGCATTTTTAAACTTTAGCGGCCTTCCGAGAACAATGGAAGAGTTCCGAAGCATTTTTAAACGTCAGCAGAATTCCTTGAACAATTAAAGAGTTCCGAAGCATTTTTAAGCTTCAGTGGAATTCCGGAAACAATGGAAGTGTTTCGAAGCATTTTTAAACTTCAGAAGAATTCAGTGAACAATGGAAGAGTTCCAAAGCATTTTTAAACTTCAGCAGAAATCCGAGAACAATGGAAGAGTTCCGAAGCATTTTAAAATGTCAGCAGAATTCCCAGAGCAATGGAAGAGTTCCGAAGCATTTTTAAACATCAGCTTAATTCCGAGAACAATGAAAGAGTTCCGAAGCATTTTTAAGCTTCAGTGGAATTCCGGAAACAATGGAAGTGTTCCGAAGCATTTTTAAACTTCAGAAGAATTCAGTGTACAATGGAAGAGTTCCGAAGCATTTTTAGACTTCAGCAGAATTCTGAGAACAATGGAAGAGTTCCGAAGCATTTTTAAACGTCAGAGGAATTCCGGGAACAATGGAAGAGTTCCGAACCATTTTTAAACTTCAGCAGAATTCCTTGAACAATGAAAGAGTTCCGAAGCATTTTTAAACTTCAGCAGAATTCCTTGAACAATGAAAGAGTTCCGAAGCATTTTTAAACTTCAGTGGAATGCCGGGAACAATGGAAGAGTTCCGAACCATTTTTAAACATCAGAAGAATTCCTTGAACAATGAAAGAGTTCAGAAGCATTTTTAAACTTCAGCAGAAATCAGAGAACAATGGAAGAGTTACGAAGCATTTTAAAATGTCAACAGAATTCCCAGAGCAATGGATGAGTTACGAAGCATTTTTAAACTTCAGCGGAATTCCGAAAACAATGGAAGAGTTCCGAAGCATTTTTAAACTTCAGCAGAAATCCGAGAACAATGGAAGAGTTACGAAGCATTTTAAAATGTCAACAGAATTCCCAGAGCAATGGATGAGTTCCGAAGCATTTTTAGACTTCAGCAGAATTCTGAGAACAATGGAAGAGTTCCGAAGCATTTTTAAACGTCAGAGGAATTCCGAGAACAATGAAAGAGTTCCGAAGCATTTTTAAACGTCAGCAGAAATCCTTGAACAATGAAAGAGTTCCGAAGCATTTTTAAACTTCAGTGGAATTCCGGGAACAATGGAAGAGTTCCGAACCATTTTTAAACATCAGCAGAATTCCTTGAACAATGAAAGAGTTCCGAAGCATTTTTAAACTTCAGTGGAATGCCGGGAACAATGGAAGAGTTCCGAACCATTTTTAAACATCAGAAGAATTCCTTGAACAATGAAAGAGTTCAGAAGCATTTTTAAACTTCAGCAGAAATCCGAGAACAATGGAAGAGTTACGAAGCATTTTAAAATGTCAACAGAATTCCCAGAGCAATGGATGAGTTCCGAAGCATTTTTAAGCTTCAGCGGAATTCCAAAAACAATGGAAGAGTTGCGAAGCATTTTTTAGCTTCAGCAGAATTCCGAGAACAATGGAAGAGTTCCGAAGTATTTGTAAACATCACCAGAATTCCAAGAACAATGGAAGAGTTCCGAAACATTTTTAAACGTCAGCAGAATTTTGAGAGCAATGGAAGAGTTCCAAAGCTTTTTTAAACTTCAGCGGAATTCCTAGATCAATGGAAGAGTTCCAAAGCATTTTTAAACTTTAGAGGCCTTCCGAGAACAATGGAAGAGTTCCGAAGCATTTTTAAACGTCAGCAGAATTCATTGAACAATGAAAGAGTTCCGAAGCATTTTTAAACTTCAGTGGAATTCTGCGAACAATGGAGAAGTTCCGAAGCATTTTTAAACTTCAGCAGAAATCCGAGAACAATGGAAGAGTTCCGAAGCATTTTAAAATGTCAGCAGAATTCCCAGAGCAATGGAAGAGTTCCGAACCATTTTTAAACATCAGCTTAATTCCGAGAACAATGAAAGAGTTCCGAAGCATTTTTAAACGTCAGCAGAATTCCTTGAACAATGAAAGAGTTCCGAAGCATTTTTAAGCTTCAGTGGAATTCCGGGAACAATGGAAGTGTTCCGAAGCATTTTTAATCTTCAGAAAAATTCCGGAAACAATGGAAGAGTTCCGAAGCATTTTTAAACTTCAGCAGAATTCCGAGAACAATGGAAGAGTTCCGAAGCATTTTTAAATGTTAGCGGAATTCCCAGAACAATGAAAGAGTTCCGAACCATTTTTAAACTTCAGCGGAATTCCTTGAACAATGAAAGAGTTCCGAAGCATTTTTAAACTTCATTGGAATTCCGGGAACAATGGAGAAGTTCCGAAGCATTTTTAAACTTCAGAGGAATTCAGGAAACAATGGAAGAGTTCCAAAGCATTTTTAAACTTCAGCAGATATACGAGAACAATGGAAGAGTTCCGAAGCATTTTTAAACTTCAGCAGAATTCCTTGAACAAAGAAAGAGTTCCGAAGGATTTTTAAACTTCAGCAGAATTCCTTGAACAATGGAAGAGTTCCGAAGCATTTTTAAACTTCATTGGAATTCCGGGAACAATGGAAGAGTTCCGAAGCATTTTTAAACTTCAGAAGAATTCCGGGAAAAATGGAAGAGTTCCGAAGCATTTTTAAACTTCAGCAGAAATCCGAGAACAATGGAAGAGTTACGAAGCATTTTAAAATGTCAACAGAATTCCCAGAGCAATGGATGAGTTCCGAAGCATTTTTAAGCTTCAGCGGAATTCCAAAAACAATGGAAGAGTTGCGAAGCATTTTTTAGCTTCAGCAGAATTCCGAGAACAATGGAAGAGTTCCGAAGTATTTCTAAACATCACCAGAATTCCAAGAACAATGGAAGAGTTCCGAAACATTTTTAAACGTCAGCGGAATTTTGAGAGCAATGGAAGAGTTCCAAAGCTTTTTTAAACTTCAGCGGAATTCCTAGAACAATGGAAGAGTTCCAAAGCATTTTTAAACTTTAGAGGCCTTCCGAGAACAATGGAAGAGTTCCGAAGCATTTTTAAACGTCAGCAGAATTCATTGAACAATGAAAGAGTTCCGAAGCATTTTTAAACTTCAGTGGAATTCCTCGAACAATGGAGAAGTTCCGAAGCATTTTTAAACTTCAGTAGAAATCCGAGAACAATGGAAGAGTTCCGAAGCATTTTAAAATGTCAGCAGAATTCCCAGAGCAATGGAAGAGTTCCGAACCATTTTTAAACTTCAGCAGAATTCTAAGAACAATGGAAGAGTTCTGAAGCATTTTTAAACGTCATCGTATTTCCGAGAACAATGGAAGAGTTCCAAAGCATTTTTAAACGTCAGCGGAATACCGAGAACAATGGAAGAGTTCCGAAGCATTTTTAAACTTCAGCGGATTTCCAAGAACAATGTAAGAGTTCCGAAGCATTTTTAAACGTCATCGGAATTCCGAGAACAATGAAAGAATTCCGAAGCATTTTTAAACTTCAGCAGAATTCCGAGAACAATGGAAGAGTTCCAAAGCATTTTTAAACGTCAGCGGAACTCCGAGAACAATGGAAGAGTTCCAAAGCATTTTTAAACGTCAGCGGAATTCCGAGAACAAAGAAAGAGTTCCGAAGCATTTTTAAACATCAGCAGAATTCCTTGAACAATGAAAGAGTTCCGAAGCATTTTTAAACTTCAGCAGAATTCCTTGAACAATGAAAGAGTTCTGAAGCATTATTAAACTTCAGTGGAATTCCGGGAACAATAGAAGAGTTCCGAAGCATTTTTAAACTTCAGCAGAAATCCGAGAACAATGGAAGAGTTACGAAGCATTTTAAAATGTCAACAGAATTCCCAGAGCAATGGATGAGTTCCGAAGCATTTTTAAACTTCAGCGGAATTCCGAAAACAATGGAAGAGTTGCGAAGCATTTTTTAGCTTCAGCAGATTTCCGAGAACAATGGAAGAGTTCAGAAGTATTTCTAAACATCAGCAGAATTCCGAGAACAATGGAAGAGTTCTGAAACATTTTTAAACGTCAGTGGAATTCCGAGAGCAATGGAAGAGTTCCAAAGCATTTTTAAACTTCAGCGGATTTCCTAGAACAATGGAAGAGTTCCAAAGCATTTTTAAACTTTAGCGGCCTTCCGAGAACAATGGAAGAGTTCCGAAGCATTTTTAAACGTCAGCAGAATTCCTTGAACAATGAAAGAGTTCCGAAGCATTTTTAAACTTCAGTAGAATTCCGGGAACAATGGAAGAGTTCCGAAGCATTTTTAAACTTCAGAAGAATTCCGGGAACAATGGAAGAGTTCTGAAGCATTTTTAAACTTCAGCAGTAATCCGAGAACAATGGAAGAGTTACGAAGCATTTTAAAATGTCAACAGAATTCCCAGAGCAATGGATGAGTTCCGAAGCATTTTTAAACTTCAGCGGAATTCCGAAAACAATGGTAGAGTTGCGAAGCATTTTTTAGCTCCAGCAGAATTCCGAGAACAATGGAAGAGTTCCGAAGTATTTTTAAACGTCAGAGGAATTCCGAGAACAATGAAAGAGTTCCGAAGCATTTTTAAACGTCAGCAGAATTCCTTGAACAATGAAAGAGTTCCGAAGCATTTTTAAACTTCAGTGGAATTCCGGGAACAATGGAAGAGTTCCGAACCAATTTTAAACATCAGCAGAATTCCTTGAACAATGAAAGAGTTCCGAAGCATTTTTAAACTTCAGCAGAATTCCTTGAACAATGGAAGAGTTCTGAAGCATTTTTAAACTTCAGTGGAATGCCGGGAACAATGAAAGAGTTCCGAACCATTTTTAAACATCAGAAGAATTCCTTGAACAATGAAAGAGTTCCGAAGCATTTTTAAACTTCAGCAGAAATCAGAGAACAATGGAAGAGTTACGAAGCATTTTAAAATGTCAACAGAATTCCCAGAGCAATGGATGAGTTCCGAAGCATTTTTAAACTTCAGCGGAATTCCGAAAACAATGGAAGAGTTCCGAAGCATTTTTAAACTTCAGCAGAAATCAGAGAACAATGGAAGAGTTACGAAGCATTTTAAAATGTCAACAGAATTCCCAGAGCAATGGATGAGTTCCGAAGCATTTTTAAACTTCAGCGGAATTCCGAAAACAATGGAAGAGTTGCGAACATTTTTTAGCTTCAGCAGATTTCCGAGAACAATTGGAAGAGTTCCAAAGTATTTCTAAACATCAGCAGAATTCCGAGAACAATGGAAGAGTTCCGAAACATTTTTAAACGTCAGCGGAATTCCGAGAGCAATGGAAGAGTTCCAAAGCATTTTTAAACTTCAGCGGAATTCCTAGAACAATGGAAGAGTTCCAAAGCATTTTTAAACTTTAGCGGCCTTCCGAGAACAATGGAAGAGTTCCGAAGCATTTTTAAACGTCAGCAGAATTCCATGAACAAATAAAGACTTCCGAAGCAATTTTAAGCTTCAGTGGAATTCCGGAAACAATGGAAGTGTTTCGAAGCATTTTTAAACTTCAGAAGAATTCAGTGAACAATGGAAGAGTTCCAAAGCATTTTTAAACTTCAGCAGAAATCCGAGAACAATGGAAGAGTTCCGAAGCATTTTAAAATGTCAGCAGAATTCCCAGAGCAATGGAAGAGTTCCGAAGCATTTTTAAACATCAGCTTAATTCCGAGAACAATGAAAGAGTTCCGAAGCATTTTTAAACGTCAACAGAATTCCATGCAAAAAATGAAAGAGTTCCGAAGCATTTTTAAGCTTCAGTGGAATTCCGGGAACAATGGAAGTGTTCCGAAGCATTTTTAATCTTCAGAAAAATTCCGGAAACAATGGAAGAGTTCCGAAGCATTTTTAAACTTCAGCAGAATTCCGAGAACAATGTAAGAGTTCCGAAGCATTTTTAAACGTTAGCGGAATTCCCAGAACAATGAAAGAGTTCCGAACCATTTTTAAACATCAGCAGAATTCCTTGAACAATGAAAGAGTTCCGAAGCATTTTTAAACTTCAGTGGAATTCCGGGAACAATGGAGAAGTTCCGAAGCATTTTTAAACTTCAGAGGAATTCAGGAAACAATGGAAGAGTTCCAAAGCATTTTTAAACTTCAGCAGATATACGAGAACAATGGAAGAGTTCCGAAGCATTTTTAAACTTCAGCAGAATTCCTTGAACAAAGAAAGAGTTCCGAAGGATTTTTAAACTTCAGCAGAATTCCTTGAACAATGGAAGAGTTCCGAAGCATTTTTAAACTTCATTGGAATTCCGGGAACAATGGAAGAGTTCCGAAGCATTTTTAAACTTCAGAAGAATTCCGGGAACAATGTAAGAGTTCCGAAGCATTTTTAAACTTCAGCAGAAATCCGAGAACAATCAAAGAGTTACGAATAGAGATGAGCGGTGTTCGACTAGAACTGTTCGCCAATCTCAAATTCGAGCTGTTTTGGGCGGTGTTCGAGTTGTTCGACGAACCCGAACGATTTGCAAAAAATTCGGCTGTTCGAGGTTATGTTCGATAACTGTTCGTGCACCAAAAGCGTGTCCTGCATGTCTGGCGCTATTTAGAGCACCAATCATGCAGGGATTGTCTGCCACTCACTGTAATGCCACAGCCATGGTGGTTGTGGCATTACAGTGATTGCCCAAATCGATGGGAACAGTGCCAACAGTGAAACATGAAAAGCCGGCAATTCAGCAGCGGCATACACCTGTACCCGACAATTTAGAACCGAAAGAATAGAGCTTCACACATAGATTAGATAGATATAAACATGTCAGTCACATATATATGAAGTATAGTGACAGTGTTGCTTACTGTACTTGTCATTTAGCGTAAAGGATTTATCAAAAAAAATAATAGTGTTTTCATGCACCGTCTCTTTAAAAAAGCCGGCCGGCAATTCAGCAGCGGTACCCGACAATTTATAACAGACAGAATAGAGCTTCACACATAGATTAGATAGATAGAAACATGTCAGCCACATATATACGAAGTACAGTGACAGTGTTGCTTACTGTACTTGTCATTTAGCGTAAAGGATTTATCAAAAAAAATAATAGTGTTTTCATGCACCGTCTCTTTAAAAAAGCCAGCCGGCAATTCAGCAGCGGTACCCAACAATTTATAACAGACAGAATAGAGCTTCACACATAGATTAGATAGATAGAAACATGTCAGTCACATATATATGAAGTACAGTGATAGTGTTGGTTACTGTACTTGTCATTTAGTATTAAAATAAAGGATTTATTATTAAAAAAATTGGCGTGGGGTTCCCCTTAATTTTAGGCTCTAGCGGAGGTTAAGCAGACGGCTGGGGCAGATGTTTGAAGCCTGGGAAGGGGGTAATACCCACGGAGCTTCCCAGGCTACTAATATCAGCCCCCAGCTGAATACATAGCCTTTACTAGCTATTAAAATGGGGGACCCCCCAAAAAAAATGACGTGGGGTCCCCCCTAATTTAATAGCTAGCAAAGGCTAGGCAGACAGCTGGGGGCTGATATTAATAGCCCAGGAAGGGAGCCATGAATATTGGCCCCCTCCCAGGCTAGAAACACCAGCCGTCAGCCGCCCCAGAAATGGCGCATTCATAGGATGCGCCAATTCTGGCACTTAGCCTCGCTCTTCCACGCTGCCCTGGTGCGGTGGCAGGGGGTAATAGGGTTGGGGTTGATGTCAGCTTATAATGCCAGCTGACATCAAGCCCAGGTTAGTAATGGAGAGGCGTCTATAAGACACCCCCATTACTAACCCCATAGTCAAAGTTAAAATAACACAAACACCCAGAATAAAGTCCTTTAATTGAAATAAAGACACAATCCTTTATTGTTCTAAATTAAACCATACTTACCATCACGCCCATTCCAGCTGAAGCCAACGATCTCCTGCAATAAAAGAAAAATAATAAAGCAACCTCATCCTTACCTTTCCATGGTTCCCACGACAGCTTCAGCTCTGCTACATCGAGATGACTGGCTGGACCGCAGCAGAACGCTGCCATCCAGCCTCTCATCCCGCAGACACTGAGAAGCGCAGGCTTGCTTGCGCTGCTCAGCGTCTCTCTGTGACGACATCCAGATGAGCCGAGTTCATGTCCAATGAACTCGGCTCACCTCATGCACGTCACTGACAGCGTGGGAAAATTCTCACGCTGAAGCGGTGAGTGCAGGAGAATTCTCCCACGCTGTCAGTGACGTGCATAAGGTGAGCTCATGTCCAATGAACTCAGCTCACCTCCTGCACGTCACTGACAGCGTGGGAGAATTCTCCTGCACTCAGCGCTTCAGCGTGAGAATTCTCCCACGCTGAAGCGCTGAGTGCAGGAGAATTTTCCCACGCTGTCAGTGACGTGCATAAGGTGAGCTCATGTCCAATGAACTCAGCTCACCTCCTGCACGTCACTGACAGCGTGGGAGAATTCTCCTGCACTCAGCGCTTCAGTGTGAGAATTCTCCCACGCTGAAACGCTGAGTGCAGGAGAATTTTCCCACGCTGTCAGTGACGTGCATGAGGTGAGCCGAGTTCATTGGACATTAACTCGGCTCATCTGGATGCCCTCACAGAGAGACACTGTGGAGCGCAAGCAAGCCTGCGCTTCTCAGTGTCTGCGGGATGACAGGCTGGATGGCAGCGTTCTGCTGCGGTCCAGCCAGTCATCTCGATGTAGCACCTGGCTGGACACAAAAACAGGGCGAAGCCCCACGTCAATTTTCTTTAAATTATTTCATGAAATAATTAAGAAAAAAAGGGCTTCCCTATATTGTTGTGTCTGGCCAGGTACAAATAGGCAGCTGGTGGTTGGGGGCAGCCCGTTCCTGCCTGCTGTACCTGGCTGGACACAAATATAGTGCGAAGCCCCACGTCAATTTTTTTTAAATTATTTCATGAATTTCCTGAAATAATTTAAAAAAATTGAAGTGGGGCTTCGCACTATATTTGTGTCCAGCCAGGTACAGCAGGCAGGAACGGGCTGCCCCCATCCACCAGCTGCCTATTTGTACCTGGCCGGACACAACAATATAGGTAAGGCCTTTTTTTCTTAATTATTTCATGAATTAAAATTAATTCATTAATTAAAAAAAAAGTACGTGGGGCTTCGCCCTATTTTTGTGTCCAGCCAGGTACAACTAGGCAGCTGGGGGCTGGAATCTGCAGCGCAGGGAGGCCCAAGCTTTCTGGGCCCCCCCGCTACAAATTGCAGTCCGCAGCCGCCCCGGAAAATGGCGCGTTCATAGAAGCGCCATCTTCTGGCGCTGTACCCAACTCATCCAGGGCCCTGGTGCGGTGGCTCACTGGGTAATAAAGGGGTTAGGGCCAGCTTGGTATTATCAGCTGGCCCCAAGCCCAAAATTCATGGGGTCACGCCAGTATTAGACATGACCGCCATGAATTTCTAGTAAAGTATTTAAAAAAAACACAACACTCAGAATAAAGTCCTTTAATTGAAATAAAGACACAATTCTTTATTGTTCTAAATTAAACCATACTTACCATCACACCCATTCCAGCTGAAGCCAACGATCTCCTGCAATAAAAGAAAAATAATAAACCAACCTCATCCTTACCTTTCCATGGTTCCCAGGACAGCTTCAGCTCTGCTACATCGAGATGACTGGCTGGACCGCAGCAGAACGCTGCCATCCAGTCTGTCATCCTGCAGACACTGAGAAGCGCAGGCTTGTTTGCGCTCCTCACTGTCTCGCTGTGACGGCATCCAGATGAGCCGAGGTCATGTCCAATGAACTCGGCTCACCTCATGCACGTCACTGACAGGGTGGGAAAATTCTCCTGCAATCAGCGCTTCAGCGTGAGAATTTTCCCACGCTGTCAGTGACGTGCATGAGGTGAGCCGAGTTCATTGGACATGAACTCGGCTCATCTGGATGTCGTCACAGAGAGACGCTGAGCAGCGCAAGCAAGCCTGCGCTTCTCAGTGTCTGCGGGATGACAGGCTGGATGGCAGCGTTCTGCTGCGGTCCAGCCTGTCATCTCGATGTAGCAGAGCTGAAGCTGTCGTGGGAACCATGGAAAGGTAAGGATGAGGTTGCTTTATTATTTTTCTTTTATTGCAGGAGATCGTTGGCTTCAGCTGGAATGGGCGTGATGGTAAGTATGGTTTAATTTAGAACAATAAAGGATTGTGTCTTTATTTCAATTAAAGGACTTTATTCTGGGTGTTTGTGTTTTTTTTAACTTTGACTATGGGGTTAGTAATGGGGGTGTCTTATAGACGCCTCTCCATTACTAACCTGGGCTTGATGTCAGCTGGCATTATAAGCTGACATCAACCCCAACCCTATTACCCCCTGCCACCGCACCAGGGCAGCGTGGAAGAGCGAGGCTAAGTGCCAGAATTGGCGCATCCTATGAATGCGCCATTTCTGGGGCGGCTGACGGCTGGTGTTTCTAGCCTGGGAGGGGGCCAATATTCATGGCTCCCTTCCTGGGCTATTAATATCAGCCCCCAGCTGTCTGCCTAGCCTTTGCTAGCTATTAAATTAGGGGGGATCCCACGTCATTTTTTTTGGGGGGTCCCCCATTTTAATAGCTAGTAAAGGCAATGTATTCAGCTGGGGGCTGATATTAGTAGCCTGGGAAGCTCCGTGGGTATTACCCCCTTCCCAGGCTTCAAACATCTGCCCCAGCCGTCTGCTTAACCTCCGCTAGAGCCTAAAATTAAGGGGAACCCCACGCCAATTTTTTTAATAATAAATCCTTTATTTTAATACTAAATGACAAGTACAGTAACCAACACTATCACTGTACTTCATATATATGTGACTGACATGTTTCTATCTATCTAATCTATGTGTGATGCGCTATCTTTCTGTTCTAAATTGTCGGGTACCGCTGCTGAACTGCCGGCCGGCTTTTTTAAAGAGACAGTGCATGAAAACACTAATATTTTTTTAAATAAATCCTTTACACTAAATGACAAGTACAGTAAGCAACACTATCACTGTACTTATTATATATGTGACTGACATGTTTCTATCTATCTAATCTATGTGTGAAGCTCTATTCTTTCTGTTCTAAATTGTCGGGTACAGATGCTGAATTGCCGGCCGGCTTTTTTAAAGAGACGGTGCATGAAAACACTAATATTTTTTTTTAATAAATCCTTTACACTAAATGACAAGTGCAGTAACCAACACTGTCACTGTGCTTCTTATATGTGTGAATGACATGTTTCTATCTATCTAATCTATGTGTGATGCTCTATTCCTTCTTGTCTAAATTGTCGGGTACCGGTGTATGCCGCTGCTGAATTTGCCGGCCGGCTTTTTTAAAGAGAGTGTCTTCTGAGCAGTTTGTCAGCTTTTGGACACCTTTGCAGGTGTTTTCTATGTGTTTCTATGTGTTTTTGTTTGCCTGCCATTGGTTTTAACGGTGTTCGCGGGTGTTCTAAGGTGTTCGACGTACAGTTCAACGAACAGTTCCTCGAACATCCCGGTGTTCGACGAACCGAACCGAACCCGAACACTACGGGGGTGGCTCAACACTAGTTACGAAGCATTTTAAAATGTCAACAGAATTCCCAGAGCAATGGATGAGTTCCGAAGCATTTTTAAGCTTCAGCGGAATTCCAAAAACAATGGAAGAGTTGCGAAGCATTTTTTAGCTTCAGCAGAATTCTGAGAACAATGGAAGAGTTCCGAAGTATTTCTAAACATCACCAGAATTCCAAGAACAATGGAAGAGTTCCGAAACATTTTTAAACGTCAGCGGAATTTTGAGAGCAATGGAAGAGTTCCAAAGCATTTTTAAACTTCAGCGGAATTCCTAGAACAATGGAAGAGTTCCAAAGCATTTTTAAACTTTAGTGGCCTTCCAAGAACAATGGAAGAGTTCCGAAGCATTTTTAAACGTCAGCAGAATTCATTGAACAATGAAAGAGTTCCGAAGCATTTTTAAACTTCAGTGGAATTCCGGGAACAATGGAGAAGTTCCGAAGCATTTTTAAACTTCAGCAGAAATCCGAGAACAATGGAAGAGTTCCGAAGCATTTTAAAATGTCAGCAAAATTCCCAGAGCAATGGAAGAGTTCAGAAGCATTTTTAAACTTCAGCAGAATTCCTTGAACAATGAAAGAGTTCCGAAGCATTTTTAAACTTCAGCAGAATTCCTTGAACAATGAAAGAGTTCTGAAGCATTTTTAAACTTCAGTGGAATTCCGGGAACAATAGAAGAGTTCCGAAGCATTTTTAAACTTCAGCAGAAATCCGAGAACAATGGAAGAGTTACGAAGCATTTTAATATGTCAACAGAATTCCCAGAGCAATGGATGAGTTCCGAAGCATTTTTAAACTTCAGCGGAATTCCGAAAACAATGGAAGAGTTGCGAAGCATTTTTTAGCTTCAGCAGATTTCCGAGAACAATGGAAGAGTTCAGAAGTATTTCTAAACATCAGCAGAATTCCGAGAACAATGGAAGAGTTCCGAAACATTTTTAAACGTCAGCGGAATTCCGAGAGCAATGGAAGAGTTCCAAAGCATTTTTAAACTTCAGCGGAATTCCTAGAACAATGGAAGAGTTCCAAAGCATTTTTAAACTTTAGCGGCCTTCCGAGAACAATGGAAGAGTTCCGAAGCATTTTTAAACGTCAGCAGAATTCCTTGAACAATTAAAGAGTTCCGAAGCATTTTTAAGCTTCAGTGGAATTCCGGAAACAATGGAAGTGTTCCGAAGCATTTTTAAACTTCAGAAGAATTCAGTGAACAATGGAAGAGTTCCGAAGCATTTTTAGACTTCAGCAGAATTCTGAGAACAATAGAAGAGTTCCGAAGCATTTTTAAACGTCAGAGGAATTCCGGGAACAATGGAGAAGTTCCGAAGCATTTTTAAACTTCAGCAGAAATCCGAGAACAATGGAAAAGTTCCGAAGCATTTTAAAATGTCAGCAAAATTCCCAGAGCAATGGAAGAGTTCAGAAGCATTTTTAAACTTCAGCAGAATTCTAAGAACAATGGAAGAGTTCTGAAGCATTTTTAAACGTCATCGTATTTCCGAGAACAATGGAAGAGTTCCAAAGCATTTTTAAACGTCAGCGGAATACCGAGAACAATGGAAGAGTTCCGAAGCATTTTTAAACTTCAGCGGATTTCCAAGAACAATGGAAGAGTTCCGAAGCATTTTTAAACTTCAGCAGAAATCCGAGAACAATGGAAGAGTTACGAAGCATTTTAAAATGTCAACAGAATTCCCAGAGCAATGGATGAGTTCCGAAGCATTTTTAAACATCAGCGGAATACCGAGAACAATGGAAGAGTTCCGAAGCATTTTTAAACGTCAGAGGAATTCCGAGAACAATGAAGGAGTTAGGAAGCATTTTTAAACGTCAGCAGAATTCCTTGAACAATGAAAGAGTTCCGAAGCATTTTTAAACTTCAGTGGAATTCCGGGAACAATGGAAGAGTTCCAAACCATTTTTAAACATCAGCAGAATTCCATGAACAATGAAAGAGTTCCGAAGCATTTTTAAACTTCAGCAGAATTCCTTGAACAAAGAAAGAGTTCCGAAGCATTTTTAAACTTCAGCAGAATTCCTTGAACAATGAAAGAGTTCCGAAGCATTTTTAAACTTCAGTAGAATTCCGGGAACAATGGAAGAGTTCCGAAGCATTTTTAAACTTCAGAAGAATTCCGGGAACAATGGAAGAGTTCCGAAGCATTTTTAAACTTCAGCAGAAATCCAAGAACAATGGAAGAGTTACGAAGCATTTTAAAATGTCAACAGAATTCCCAGAGCAATGGATGAGTTCCGAGGCATTTTTAAACTTCAGCGGAATTCTGAAAACAATGGTGGAGTTGCGAAGCATTTTTTAGCTTCAGCAGAATTCCGAGAACAATGGAAGAGTTCCGAAGTATTTCTAAACATCACCAGAATTCCTTAAACAATGAAAGAGTTCCGAAGCATTTTTAAACTTCAGTGGAATTCCGGGAACAATAGAGAAGTTCCGAAGCATTTTTAAGCTTCAGAGGAATTACGGGAACAATGGAAGAGTTCCAAAGCATTTTTAAACTTCAGCAGAATTCCTTGAACAAAGAAAGAGTTCCGAAGGATTTTTAAACTTCAGCAGAATTCCTTGAACAATGGAAGAGTTCCGAAGCATTTTTAAACTTCATTGGAATTCCGGGAACAATGGAGAAGTTCCGAAGCATTTTTAAACTTCAGCGGAATTCCGAAAACAATGGAAGAGTTCCGAAGCATTTTTAAACTTCAGCAGAAATCCGAGAACAATGGAAGAGTTACGAAGCATTTTAAAATGTCAACAGAATTCCCAGAGCAATGGATGAGTTCCGAAGCATTTTTAAACTTCAGCGGAATTCCGAAAACAATGGAGGAGTTGCGAACATTTTTTAGCTTCAGCAGATTTAAGAGAACAATGGAAGAGTTCAGAAGTATTTCTAAACATCAGCAGAATTCCGAGAACAATGGAAGAGATCTGAAACATTTTTAAACGTCAGCGGAATTACGAGAGCAATGGAAGAGTTACAAAGCATTTTTAAACTTCAGCGGAATTCCTAGAACAATGGAAGAGTTCCAAAGCATTTTTAAACTTTAGCGGCCTTCCGAGAACAATGGAAGAGTTCCGAAGCATTTTTAAACGTCAGCAGAATTCCTTGAACAATTAAAGAGTTCCGAAGCATTTTTAAGCTTCAGTGGAATTCCGGAAACAATGGAAGTGTTTCGAAGCATTTTTAAACTTCAGAAGAATTCAGAGAACAATGGAAGAGTTCCAAAGCATTTTTAAACTTCAGCAGAAATCCGAGAACAATGGAAGAGTTCCGAAGCATTTTAAAATGTCAGCAGAATTCCCAGAGCAATTGAAGAGTTCCGAAGCATTTTTAAACATCAGCTTAATTCCGAGAACAATGGAAGTGTTCCGAAGCATTTTTAATCTTCAGAAAAATTCCGGAAACAATGGAAGAGTTCCGAAGCATTTTTAAACTTCAGCAGAATTCCGAGAACAATGGAAGAGTTCCGAAGCATTTTTAAACGTCAGCGGAATTCCCAGAACAATGAAAGAGTTCCGAACCATTTTTAAACATCAGCAGAATTCCTTGAACAATGAAAGAGTTCCGAAGCATTTTTAAACTTCAGCGGAATTCCGAAAACAATGGAAGAGTTGCGAAGCATTTTTTAGCTTCAGCAGAATTCCGAGAACAATGGAAGAGTTCCGAAGTATTTCTAAACATCAGCAGAATTCCGAGAACAATGGAAGAGTTCCGAAACATTTTTAAACGTCAGCGGAATTCCGAGAGCAATGGAAGAGTTCCAACGCATTTTTAAACTTCAGCGGAATTCCTAGAACAATGGAAGAGTTCCAAAGCATTTTTAAACTTTAGCGGCCTTCCGAGAACAATGGAAGAGTTCCGAAGCATTTTTAAACGTCAGCAGAATTCCTTGAACAATTAAAGAGTTCCGAAGCATTTTTAAGCTTCAGTGGAATTCCGGAAACAATGGAAGTGTTCCGAAGCATTTTTAAACTTCAGAAGAATTCAGTGAACAATGGAAGAGTTCCGAAGCATTTTTAGACTTCAGCAGAATTCTGAGAACAATGGAAGAGTTCCGAAGCATTTTTAAACGTCAGAGGAATTCCGAGAACAATGAAAGAGTTCCGAAGCATTTTTAAACGTCAGCAGAATTCCTTGAACAATGAAAGAGTTCCGAAGCATTTTTAAACTTCAGTGGAATTCCGGGAACAATGGAAGAGTTCCGAACCATTTTTAAACATCAGCAGAATTCCTTGAACAATGAAAGAGTTCCGAAGCATTTTTAAACTTCATTGGAATTCCGGGAACAATGGAGAAGTTCCGAAGCATTTTTAAACTTCAGCGGAATTCCGAAAACAATGGAAGAGTTCCGAAGCATTTTTAAACTTCAGCAGAAATCCGAGAACAATGGAAGAGTTACGAAGCATTTTAAAATGTCAACAGAATTCCCAGAGCAATGGATGAGTTCCGAAGCATTTTTAAACTTCAGCGGAATTCCGAAAACAATGGAGGAGTTGCGAACATTTTTAAACGTCAGCGGAATTCCGAGAGCAATGGAAGAGTTCCAAAGCATTTTTAAACTTCAGCGGAATTCCTAGAACAATGGAAGAGTTCCAAAGCATTTTTAAACTTTAGCGGCCTTCCGAGAACAATGGAAGAGTTCCGAAGCATTTTTAAACGTCAGCAGAATTCCTTGAACAATTAAAGAGTTCCGAAGCATTTTTAAGCTTCAGTGGAATTCCGGAAACAATGGAAGTGTTCCGAAGCATTTTTAAACTTCAGAAGAATTCAGTGAACAATGGAAGAGTTCCGAAGCATTTTTAGACTTCAGCAGAATTCTGAGAACAATGGAAGAGTTCCGAAGCATTTTTAAACGTCAGAGGAATTCCGAGAACAATGAAAGAGTTCCGAAGCATTTTTAAACGTCAGCAGAATTCCTTGAACAATGAAAGAGTTCCGAAGCATTTTTAAACTTCAGTGGAATTCCGGGAACAATGGAAGAGTTCCGAACCATTTTTAAACATCAGCAGAATTCCTTGAACAATGAAAGAGTTCCGAAGCATTTTTAAACTTCATTGGAATTCCGGGAACAATGGAGAAGTTCCGAAGCATTTTTAAACTTCAGCGGAATTCCGAAAACAATGGAAGAGTTCCGAAGCATTTTTAAACTTCAGCAGAAATCCGAGAACAATGGAAGAGTTACGAAGCATTTTAAAATGTCAACAGAATTCCCAGAGCAATGGATGAGTTCCGAAGCATTTTTAAACTTCAGCGGAATTCCGAAAACAATGGAGGAGTTGCGAACATTTTTAAACGTCAGCGGAATTCCGAGAGCAATGGAAGAGTTCCAAAGCATTTTTAAACTTCAGCGGAATTCCTAGAACAATGGAAGAGTTCCAAAGCATTTTTAAACTTTAGCGGCCTTCCGAGAACAATGGAAGAGTTCCGAAGCATTTTTAAACGTCAGCAGAATTCCTTGAACAATTAAAGAGTTCCGAAGCATTTTTAAGCTTCAGTGGAATTCCGGAAACAATGGAAGTGTTCCGAAGCATTTTTAAACTTCAGAAGAATTCAGTGAACAATGGAAGAGTTCCGAAGCATTTTTAGACTTCAGCAGAATTCTGAGAACAATGGAAGAGTTCCGAAGCATTTTTAAACGTCAGAGGAATTCCGAGAACAATGAAAGAGTTCCGAAGCATTTTTAAACGTCAGCAGAATTCCTTGAACAATGAAAGAGTTCCGAAGCATTTTTAAACTTCAGTGGAATTCCGGGAACAATGGAAGAGTTCCGAACCATTTTTAAACATCAGCAGAATTCCTTGAACAATGAAAGAGTTCCGAAGCATTTTTAAACGTCAGCGGAATTCCCAGAACAATGAAAGAGTTCCGAACCATTTTTAAACATCAGCAGAATTCCTTGAACAATGAAAGAGTTCTGAAGCATTTTTAAACTTCAGTGGAATTCCGGGAACAAAGGAAGAGTTCCGAAGCATTTTTAAACTTCAGCAGAAATCCGAGAACAATGGAAGAGTTACGAAGCATTTTAAAATGTCAACAGAATTCCCAGAGCAATGGATGAGTTCCGAAGCATTTTTAAACTTCAGCGGAATTCCGAAAACAATGGAAGAGTTGCGAAGTATTTTTTAGCTTCAACAGATTTCCGAGAACAATGGAAGAGTTCCGAAGTATTTCTAAACATCAGCAGAATTCCGAGAACAGTGGAAGAGTTCCGAAACATTTTTAAACGTCAGCGGAATTCCGAGAGCAATGGAAGAGTTCCAAAGCATTTTTAAACTTCAGCGGAATTCCTAGAACAATGGAAGAGTTCCAAAGCATTTTTAAACTTTAGCGGCCTTCCGAGAACAATGGAAGAGTTCCGAAGCACTTTTAAACGTCAGAGGAATTCCGAGAACAATGAAAGAGTTCCGAAGCATTTTTAAACGTCAGCAGAATTCCTTGAACAATGAAAGAGTTCCGAAGCATTTTTAAACTTCAGTTGAATTCCGGGAACAATGGAAGAGTTCCAAAGCATTTTTAGACTTCAGCAGAATTCTGAGAACAATGGAAGAGTTCCGAAGCATTTTTAAACGTCAGAGGAATTCCGACAACAATGAAAGAGTTCCGAAGCATTTTTAAACGTCAGCAGAATTCCTTGAACAATGAAAGAGTTCCGAAGCATTTTTAAACTTCAGTTGAATTCCGGGAACAATGGAAGAGTTCCGAACCATTTTTAAACATCAGCAGAATTCCTTGAACAATGAAAGAGTTCCGAAGCATTTTTAAACTTCAGCAGAATTCCTTAAACAATGAAAGAGTTCCGAAGCATTTTTAAACTTCAGTGGAATTCCGGGAACAATGGAAGAGTTCCGAACCATTTTTAAACATCAGAAGAATTCCTTGAACAATGAAAGAGTTCCGAAGCATTTTTAAACTTCAGCAGAAATCAGAGAACAATTTTAGAGTTACGAAGCATTTTAAAATTTCAAAAGAATTCAAAGAGCAATGGATGAGTTCCGAAGCATTTTTAAACTTCAGCGGAATTCCGAAAACAATGGAAGATTTCCGTATCATTTTTAAACTTCAGCAGAAATCCGAGAACAATGGAAGAGTTGCGAAGCATTTTAAAATGTCAACAGAATTCCCAGAGCAATGGATGAGTTCCGAAGCATTTTTAAACTTCAGCGGAATTCCGAAAACAATGGAAGAGTTGCGAACATTTTTTAGCTTCAGCAGATTTCCGAGAACAATGGAAGAGTTCCGAAGTATTTCTAAACATCAGCAGAATTCAGAGAACAATGGAAGAGTTCCGAAGCATTTTTAAACGTCAGCAGAATTCCTTGAACAATTAAAGAGTTCCGAAGCATTTTTAAGCTTCAGTGGAATTCCGGAAACAATGGAAGTTTTCCGCAGCATTTTTAAACTTCAGAAGAATTCAGTGAACAATGGAAGAGTTCCAAAGCATTTTTAAACTTCAGCAGAAATCCGAGAACAATGGAAGAGTTCCGAAGCATTTTAAAATGTCAGCAGAATTCCCAGAGCAATGGAAGAGTTCCGAAGCATTTTTAAACATCAGCTTAATTCCGAGAACAATGAAAGAGTTCCAAAGCATTTTTAAACGTCAGCAGAATTCCTTGAACAATGAAAGAGTTCCGAAGCATTTTTAAGCTTCAGTGGAATTCCGGGAACAATGGAAGTGTTCCGAAGCATTTTTAATCTTCAGAAAAATTCCGGAAACAATGGAAGAGTTCCGAAGCATTTTTAAACTTCAGCAGAATTCCGAGAACAATGGAAGAGTTCCGAAGCATTTTTAAACGTCAGCGGAATTCCCCGAACAATGAAAGAGTTCCGAACCATTTTTAAACATCAGCAGAATTCCTTGAACAATGAAAGAGTTCCGAAGCATTTTTAAACTTCAGCAGAATTCCTTGAACAAAGAAAGAGTTCCGAAGGATTTTTAAACTTCAGCAGAATTCCTTGAACAATGGAAGAGTTCCGAAGCATTTTGAAACTTCATTGGAATTCCGGGAACAATGGAAGAGTTCCGAAGCATTTTTAAACTTCAGAAGAATTCCGAAAACAATGGAAGAGTTGCGAAGCATTTTTTAGCTTCAGCAGAATTCCGAGAACAATGGAAGAGTTCCGAAGTATTTCTAAACATCACCAGAATTCCAAGAACAATGGAAGAGTTCCGAAACATTTTTAAACGTCAGCGGAATTCCGAGAGCAATGGAAGAGTTCCAAAGCATTTTTAAACTTCAGCGGAATTCCTAGAACAATGGAGGAGTTCCAAAGCATTTTTAAACTTTAGCGGCCTTCCGAGAACAATGGAAGAGTTCTGAAGCATTTTTAAACGTCAGCAGAATTCATTGAACAATGAAACAGTTCAGAAGCATTTTTAAACTTCAGTGGAATTCCGGGAACAATGGAAGTGTTCCGAAGCATTTTTAAACTTCAGAAGAATTCAGTGAACATTGGAAGAGTTCCGAAGCATTTTTAGACTTCAGCAGAATTCTGAGAACAATGGAAGAGTTCCGAAGCATTTTTAAACGTCAGAGGAATTCCGAGAACAATGAAAGAGTTCCGAAGCATTTTTAAATGTCAGCACAATTCCTTGAACAATGAAAGAGTTCCGAAGCATTTTTAAACTTCAGTGGAATTCCGGGAACAATGGAAGAGTTCCGAACCATTTTTAAACGTCAGCGGAATTCCGAGAACAATGAAAGAGTTCCGAAGCATTTTTAAACATCAGCAGAATTCCTTGAACAATGAAAGAGTTCCGAAGCATTTTTAAACTTCAGCAGAATTCCTTGAACAATGAAAGAGTTCTGAAGCATTTTTAAACTTCAGTGGAATTCCGGGAACAATGGAAGAGTTCAGAACCATTTTTAAACATCAGCAGAATTCCTTGAACAATGAAAGAGTTCCGAATCATTTTTAAACTTCAGCAGAATTCCTTGAACAATGAAAGAGTTCCGAAGCATTTTTAAACTTCAGCAGAATTCCTTGAACAAAGATAGAGTTCCGAAGCATTTTTAAACTTCAGCAGAATTCCTTGAACAATGAAAGAGTTCCGAAGCATTTTTAAACTTCAGTGGAATTCCAGGAACAATGGAACAGTTCCGAAGCATTTTTAAACTTCAGAAGTATTCCGGGAACAATGGAAGAGTTCCGAAGCATTTTTAAACTTCAGCAGAAATCCGAGAACAATGGACGAGTTAGGAAGCATTTTAAAATGTCAACAGAATTCCCAGAGCAAAGGATTAGTTCCGAAGCATGTTTAAACTTCAGAGGAATTCCGAAAACAATGGAAGAGTTGCGAAGCATTTTTTAGCTTCAGCAGAATTACGAGAACAATGGAGGAGTTCCAAAGTATTTCTAAACATCACCAGAATTCCGAGAACAATGGAAGAGTTCCGAAACATTTTTTAACGTCAGCGGAATTCCGAGAGCAATGGAAGAGTTCCAAAGCATTTTTAAACTTCAGCGGAATTCCTAGAACAATGGAAGAGTTCCAAAGCATTTTTAAACTTTAGCGGCCTTCCGAGAACAATGTAAGAGTTCCGAAGCATTTTTAAATGTCAGCAGAATTCATTGAACAATTAAAGAGTTCCGATGCATTTTAAAGCTTCAGTGGAATTCCGGAAACAATGGAAGTGTTCCGAAGCATTTTTAAACTTCAGCGGAATTCCGAAAACAATGGAAGAGTTCCGTAGCATTTTTAAACTTCAGCAGAAATCCGAGAACAATGGAAGAGTTGCGAAGCATTTTAAAATGTCAACAGAATTCCCAGAGCAATGGATGAGTTCCGAAGCATTTTTAAACTTCAGCGGAATTCCGAAAACAATGGAAGAGTTGCGAACATTTTTTAGCTTCAGCAGATTTCCGAGAACAATGGAAGAGTTCCGAAGTATTTCTAAACATCAGCAGAATTCAGAGAACAATGGAAGAGTTCCGAAGCATTTTTAAACGTCAGCAGAATTCCTTGAACAATTAAAGAGTTCCGAAGCATTTTTAAGCTTCAGTGGAATTCCGGAAACAA
Organism: Phyllobates terribilis; assembly: GCF_046119375.1. Classification (NCBI taxonomy): domain Eukaryota; kingdom Metazoa; phylum Chordata; class Amphibia; order Anura; family Dendrobatidae; genus Phyllobates; species Phyllobates terribilis. The sequence continues at coordinate 555,135,861 of NW_027362762.1, forward strand.
TGGAAGTGTTCCGCAGCATTTTTAAACTTCAGAAGAATTCAGTGAACAATGGAAGAGTTCCAAAGCATTTTTAAACTTCAGCAGAAATCCAAGAACAATGGAAGAGTTCCGAAGCATTTTAAAATGTCAGCAGAATTCCCAGAGCAATGGAAGAGTTCCGAAGCATTTTTAAACATCAGCTTAATTCCGAGAACAATGAAAGAGTTCCAAAGCATTTTTAAACGTCAGCAGAATTCCTTGAACAATGAAAGAGTTCCGAAGCATTTTTAAGCTTCAGTGGAATTCCGGGAACAATGGAAGTGTTCCGAAGCATTTTTAATCTTCAGAAAAATTCCGGAAACAATGGAAGAGTTCCGAAGCATTTTTAAACTTCAGCAGAATTCCGAGAACAATGGAAGAGTTCCGAAGCATTTTTAAACGTCAGCGGAATTCCCCGAACAATGAAAGAGTTCCGAACCATTTTTAAACATCAGCAGAATTCCTTGAACAATGAAAGAGTTCCGAAGCATTTTTAAACTTCAGCAGAATTCCTTGAACAAAGAAAGAGTTCCGAAGGATTTTTAAACTTCAGCAGAATTCCTTGAACAATGGAAGAGTTCCGAAGCATTTTGAAACTTCATTGGAATTCCGGGAACAATGGAAGAGTTCCGAAGCATTTTTAAACTTCAGAAGAATTCCGAAAACAATGGAAGAGTTGCGAAGCATTTTTTAGCTTCAGCAGAATTCCGAGAACAATGGAAGAGTTCCGAAGTATTTCTAAACATCACCAGAATTCCAAGAACAATGGAAGAGTTCCGAAACATTTTTAAACGTCAGCGGAATTCCGAGAGCAATGGAAGAGTTCCAAAGCATTTTTAAACTTCAGCGGAATTCCTAGAACAATGGAGGAGTTCCAAAGCATTTTTAAACTTTAGCGGCCTTCCGAGAACAATGGAAGAGTTCTGAAGCATTTTTAAACGTCAGCAGAATTCATTGAACAATGAAACAGTTCAGAAGCATTTTTAAACTTCAGTGGAATTCCGGGAACAATGGAAGTGTTCCGAAGCATTTTTAAACTTCAGAAGAATTCAGTGAACATTGGAAGAGTTCCGAAGCATTTTTAGACTTCAGCAGAATTCTGAGAACAATGGAAGAGTTCCGAAGCATTTTTAAACGTCAGAGGAATTCCGAGAACAATGAAAGAGTTCCGAAGCATTTTTAAATGTCAGCACAATTCCTTGAACAATGAAAGAGTTCCGAAGCATTTTTAAACTTCAGTGGAATTCCGGGAACAATGGAAGAGTTCCGAACCATTTTTAAACGTCAGCGGAATTCCGAGAACAATGAAAGAGTTCCGAAGCATTTTTAAACATCAGCAGAATTCCTTGAACAATGAAAGAGTTCCGAAGCATTTTTAAACTTCAGCAGAATTCCTTGAACAATGAAAGAGTTCTGAAGCATTTTTAAACTTCAGTGGAATTCCGGGAACAATGGAAGAGTTCAGAACCATTTTTAAACATCAGCAGAATTCCTTGAACAATGAAAGAGTTCCGAATCATTTTTAAACTTCAGCAGAATTCCTTGAACAATGAAAGAGTTCCGAAGCATTTTTAAACTTCAGTGGAATTCCAGGAACAATGGAACAGTTCCGAAGCATTTTTAAACTTCAGAAGTATTCCGGGAACAATGGAAGAGTTCCGAAGCATTTTTAAACTTCAGCAGAAATCCGAGAACAATGGACGCGTTAGGAAGCATTTTAAAATGTCAACAGAATTCCCAGAGCAAAGGATTAGTTCCGAAGCATGTTTAAACTTCAGAGGAATTCCGAAAACAATGGAAGAGTTGCGAAGCATTTTTTAGCTTCAGCAGAATTACGAGAACAATGGAGGAGTTCCGAAGTATTTCTAAACATCACCAGAATTCCGAGAACAATGGAAGAGTTCCGAAACATTTTTTAACGTCAGCGGAATTCCGAGAGCAATGGAAGAGTTCCAAAGCATTTTTAAACTTCAGCGGAATTCCTAGAACAATGGAAGAGTTCCAAAGCATTTTTAAACTTTAGCGGCCTTCCGAGAACAATGTAAGAGTTCCGAAGCATTTTTAAATGTCAGCAGAATTCATTGAACAATTAAAGAGTTCCGATGCATTTTAAAGCTTCAGTGGAATTCCGGAAACAATGGAAGTGTTCCGAAGCATTTTTAAACTTCAGAAGAATTCAGTGAACAATGTAATAGTTCCGAAGCATTTTTAGACTTCAGAGGAATTCCGAGAACAAAGAAAGAGTTCCGAAGCCTTTTTAAACTTCAATGGAATTCCGGGAACAATGGAGAAGTTCCGAAGCATTTTTAAACTTCAGAAGAATTCCGGGAACAATGGAAGAGTTCCAAAGCATTTTTAAACTTCAGCAGAAATCCGAGAACAATGGAAGAGTTACGAAGCATTTTAAAATGTCAGGAGAATTCCCAGAACAATGGAAGAGTTCAGAAGCATTTTTAAACTTCAGCAGAATGACGAAAACAATGGAAGAGTTCCGAAGCATTTTTAAACTTCAGCAGAATTCTAAGAACAATGGAAGAGTTCTGAAGCATTTTTAAACGTCATCGTATTTCCGAGAACAATGGAAGAGTTCCAAAGCATTTTTAAACGTCAGTGGAATTCCAAGAACAATGGAAGAGTTCCGAAGCATTTTTAAACGTCAGTGGAATTCCGAGAACAATGAAAGAGTTCCGAAGCATTTTTAAACTTCAGCAGAATTCCGAGTACAATGGAAGAGTTCCAAAGCATTTTTAAACGTCAGCGGAATTCCGAGAACAATGGAAGAGTTCCAAAGCATTTTTAAACGTCAGCGGAATTCCGAGAAAAAAGAAAGAGTTTCGAAGCATTTTTAAACATCAGCAGAATTCCTTGAACAATGAAAGAGTTCCGAAGCATTTTTAAACTTCAGCAGAATTTCTTGAACAATGAAAGTGTTCTGAAGCATTTTTAAACTTCAGTGGAATTCCGGGAACAATGGAAGAGTTCCGAAGCATTTTTAAACTTCAGAAGAATTCCGGGAACAATGGAAGAGTTCCGAAGCATTTTTAAACTTCAGCAGAAATCCGAGAACAATGGAAGAGTTACGAAGCATTTTAAAATGTCAACAGAATTCCCAGAGCAATGGATGAGTTCCGAAGCATTTTTAAACTTCAGCGGAATTCCGAAAACAATGGAAGAGTTGCGAAGCATTTTTTAGCTTCAGCAGATTTCTGAGAACAATGGAAGAGTTCCGAAGTATTTCTAAACATCAGCAGAATTCCGAGAACAATGGAAGAGTTCCGAAACATTTTTAAACGTTAGCGGAATTCCGAGAGCAATGGAAGAGTTCCAAAGCATTTTTAAACTTCAGCAGAATTCCTAGAACAATGGAAGAGTTCCAAAGCATTTTTAAACTTTAGCGGCCTTCCGATAACAATGGAAGAGTTCCGAAGCATTTTTAAACGTCAGCAGAATTCCTTGAACAATTAAAGAGTTCCGAAGCATTTTTAAGCTTCAGTGGAATTCCGGAAACAATGGAAGTGTTCCGAAGCATTTTTAAACTTCAGAAGAATTCAGTGAACATTGGAAGAGTTCCGAAGCATTTTTAGACTTCAGCAGAATTCTGAGAACAATGGAAGAGTTCCGAAGCATTTTTAAACGTCAGAGGAATTCCGAGAACAATGAAAGAGTTCCGAAGCATTTTTAAATGTCAGCACAATTCCTTGAACAATGAAAGAGTTCCGAAGCATTTTTAAACTTCAGTGGAATTCCGGGAACAATGGAAGAGTTCCGAACCATTTTTAAACATCAGCAGAATTCCTTGAACAATGAAAGAGTTCCGAAGCATTTTTAAACTTCAGTAGAATTCCGGGAACAATGGAAGAGTTCCGAAGCATTTTTAAACTTCAGAAGAATTCCGGGAACAATGGAAGAGTTCCAAAGCATTTTTAAACTTCAGCAGAAATCCGAGAACAATGGAAGAGTTATGAAGCATTTTATAATGTCAACAGAATTCCCAGAGCAATGGATGAGTTCCGAAGCATTTTTAAACTTCAGCGGAATTCCGAAAACAATGGAAGAGTTGCGAAGCATTTTTTAGCTTCAGCAGAATTCCAAGAACAATGGAAGAGTTCCGAAGTATTTCTAAACATCACCAGAATTCCATGAACAATGGAAGAGTTCCGAAACATTTTTAAACGTCAGCGGAATTTTGAGAGCAATGGAAGAGTTCCAAAGCATCTTTAAACTTCAGAAGAATTCCGGGGACAATGGAAGAGTTCCGAAGCATTTTTAAACTTCAGCAGAAATCCGAGAACAATGGAAGAGTTACAAAGCATTTTAAAATGTCAACAGAATTCCCAGAGCAATGGATGAGTTCCGAAGCATTTTTAAACTTCAGCGGAATTCCAAAAACAATGGAAGAGTTGCGAAGCATTTTTAAGCTTCAGTGGAATTCCGGAAACAATGGAAGTGTTCCGAAGCATTTTTAAACTTCAGAAGAATTCAGTGAACAATGGAAGAGTTCTGAAGCATTTTTAGACTTCAGCAGAATTCTGAGAACAATGGAAGAGTTCCAAAGCATTTTTAAACGTCAGCGGAATTCCGAGAACAATGAAAGAGTTCCGAAGCATTTTTAAACTTCAGCAGAATTCCTTGAACAATGAAAGAGTTCTGAAGCATTTTTAAACTTCAGTGGAATTCCGGGAACAATGGAACAGTTCCGAACCATTTTTAAACATCAGCAGAATTCCTTGAACAATGAAAGAGTTCCGAAGCATTTTTAAACTTCAGCAGAATTCCTTGAACAATGAAAGAGTTCCGAAGCATTTTTAAACTTCAGCAGAATTCCTTGAACAATGAAAGAGTTCTGAAGCATTTTTAAACTTCAGTGGAATTCCGGGAACAATGGAAGAGTTGCGAAGCATTTTTTAGCTTCAGCAGATTTCCGAGAACAATGGAAGAGTTCCGAAGTATTTCTAAACATCAGCAGAATTCCGAGAACAATGGAAGAGTTCCGAAACATTTTTAAACGTCAGCGGAATTCCGAGAGCAATGGAAGAGTTCCAAAGTGTTTTTAAACTTCAGCGGAATTCCTAGAAAAATGGAAGAGTTCCAAAGCATTTTTAAACTTTAGCGGCCTTCCGAGAACAATGGAAGAGTTCCGAAGCATTTTTAAACTTCAGCAGAATTCCTTGAACAACGAAAGAGTTCCGAAGCATTTTTAAACTTCAGCAGAATTCCTTGAACAAAGAAAGAGTTCCGAAGTATTTTTAAACTTCAGCAGAATTCCTTGAACAAAGAAAGAGTTCCGAAGCATTTTTAAACGTCAGCAGAATTCATTGAACAATTAAAGAGTTCCGATGCATTTTTAAGCTTCAGTGGAATTCCGGAAACAATGGAAGTGTTCCGAAGCATTTTTAAACTTCAGAAGAATTCAGTGAACAATGTAATAGTTCCGAAGCATTTTTAGACTTCAGAGGAATTCCGAGAACAATGAAAGAGTTCCGAATCATTTTTAAACGTCAGCAGAATTCCTTGAACAATGAAAGAGTTCCGAAGCATTTTTTAACTTCAGTGGAATTCCGGGAACAATGGAGAAGTTCCGAAGCATTTTTAAACTTCAGAAGAATTCCGGGAACAATGGAAGAGTTCCAAAGCATTTTTAAACTTCAGCAGAAATCCGAGAACAATGGAAGAGTTCCGAAGCATTTTAAAATGTCAGCAGAATTCCCAGAGCAATGGAAGAGTTCAGAAGCATTTTTAAACTTCAGCGGAATGACGAAAACAATGGAAGAGTTCCGAAGCATTTTTAAACTTCAGCAGAATTCTAAGAACAATGGAAGAGTTCTGAAGCACTTTTAAACGTCATCGTATTTCCGAGAACAATGGAAGAGTTCCAAAGAATTTTTAAACGTCAGCGGAATACCGAGAACAATGGAAAAGTTCCGAAGCATTTTTAAACTTCAGCGGATTTCCAAGAACAATGGAAGAGTTCCGAAGCATTTTTAAACGTCAGCGGAATTCCGAGAACAATGAAAGAGTTCCGAAGCATTTTTAAACTTCAGCAGAATTCCGAGAACAATGGAAGAGTTCCAAAGCATTTTTAAACGTCAGCGGAATTCCGAGAACAATGGAAGAGTTCCAAAGCATTTTTAAACGTCAGCGGAATACCGAGAACAATGGAAGAGTTCCGAAGCATTTTTAAACTTCAGCGGATTTCCAAGAACAATGGAAGAGTTCCGAAGCATTTTTAAACATCAGCAGAATTCCTTGAACAATGAAAGAGTTCCGAAGCATTTTTAAACTTCAGCAGAATTCCTTGAACAATGAAAGAGTTCTGAAGCATTTTTAAACTTCAGAAGTATTCCGGGAACAATGGAAGAGTTCCGAAGCATTTTTAAACTTCAGCAGAATTCCGAGAACAATGGAAGAGTTAGGAAGCATTTTAAAATGTCAACAGAATTCCCAGAGCAATGGATTAGTTCCGAAGCATGTTTAAACTTCAGAGGAATTCCGAAAACAATGGAAGAGTTGCGAAGCATTTTTTAGCTTCAGCAGAATTACGAGAACAATGGAGGAGTTCCGAAGTATTTCTAAACATCACCAGAATTCCGAGAACAATGGAAGAGTTCCGAAACATTTTTTAACGTCAGCGGAATTCCGAGAGCAATGGAAGAGTTCCAAAGCATTTTTAAACTTCAGCGGAATTCCTAGAACAATGGAAGAGTTCCAAAGCATTTTTAAACTTTAGCGGCCTTCCGAGAACAATGGAAGAGTTCCGAAGCATTTTTACATGTCAGCAGAATTCATTGAACAATTAAAGAGTTCCGATGCATTTTAAAGCTTCAGTGGAATTCCGGAAACAATGGAAGTGTTCCGAAGCATTTTTAAACTTCAGAAGAATTCAGTGAACAATGTAATAGTTCCGAAGCATTTTTAGACTTCAGAGGAATTCCGAGAACAAAGAAAGAGTTCCGAAGCATTTTTAAACTTCAGTGGAATTTCGGGAACAATGGAGAAGTTCCGAAGCATTTTTAAACTTCAGAAGAATTCCGGGAACAATGGAAGAGTTCCAAAGCATTTTTAAACTTCAGCAGAAATCCGAGAACAATGGAAGAGTTACGAAGCATTTTAAAATGTCAGCAGAATTCCCAGAACAATGGAAGAGTTCAGAAGCATTTTTAAACTTCAGCAGAATGACGAAAACAATGGAAGAGTTCCGAAGCATTTTTAAACTTCAGCAGAATTCCTTGAACAATGAAAGAGTTCCGAAGCATTTTTAAACTTCAGCAGAATTCCTTGAACAATGAAAGAGTTCTGAAGCATTTTTAAACTTCAGTGGAATTCCGGGAACAATGGAAGAGTTGCGAAGCATTTTTTAGCTTCAGCAGATTTCCGAGAACAATGGAATAGTTCCGAAGTATTTCTAAACATCAGCAGAATTCCGAGAACAATGGAAGAGTTCCGAAACATTTTTAAACGTCAGCGGAATTCCGAGAGCAATGGAAGAGTTCCAAAGTGTTTTTAAACTTCAGCGGAATTCCTAGAAAAATGGAAGAGTTCCAAAGCATTTTTAAACTTTAGCGGCCTTCCGAGAACAATGGAAGAGTTCCGAAGCATTTTTAAACTTCAGCAGAATTCCTTGAACAACGAAAGAGTTCCGAAGCATTTTTAAACTTCAGCAGAATTCCTTGAACAAAGAAAGAGTTCCGAAGTATTTTTAAACTTCAGCAGAATTCCTTGAACAAAGAAAGAGTTCCGAAGCATTTTTAAACTTCAGTGGAATTCCAGGAACAATGGAACAGTTCCGAAGCATTTTTAAACTTCAGAAGTATTCCGGGAACAATGGAAGAGTTCCGAAGCATTTTTAAACTTCAGCAGAAATCCGAGAACAATGGACGAGTTAGGAAGCATTTTAAAATGTCAACAGAATTCCCAGAGCAAAGGATTAGTTCCGAAGCATGTTTAAACTTCAGAGGAATTCCGAAAACAATGGAAGAGTTGCGAAGCATTTTTTAGCTTCAGCAGAATTACGAGAACAATGGAGGAGTTCCGAAGTATTTCTAAACATCACCAGAATTCCGAGAACAATGGAAGAGTTCCGAAACATTTTTTAACGTCAGCGGAATTCCGAGAGCAATGGAAGAGTTCCAAAGCATTTTTAAACTTCAGCGGAATTCCTAGAACAATGGAAGAGTTCCAAAGCATTTTTAAACTTTAGCGGCCTTCCGAGAACAATGTAAGAGTTCCGAAGCATTTTTAAATGTCAGCAGAATTCATTGAACAATTAAAGAGTTCCGATGCATTTTAAAGCTTCAGTGGAATTCCGGAAACAATGGAAGTGTTCCGAAGCATTTTTAAACTTCAGAAGAATTCAGTGAACAATGTAATAGTTCCGAAGCATTTTTAGACTTCAGAGGAATTCCGAGAACAAAGAAAGAGTTCCGAAGCCTTTTTAAACTTCAATGGAATTCCGGGAACAATGGAGAAGTTCCGAAGCATTTTTAAACTTCAGAAGAATTCCGGGAACAATGGAAGAGTTCCAAAGCATTTTTAAACTTCAGCAGAAATCCGAGAACAATGCAAGAGTTACGAAGCATTTTAAAATGTCAGGAGAATTCCCAGAACAATGGAAGAGTTCAGAAGCATTTTTAAACTTCAGCAGAATGACGAAAACAATGGAAGAGTTCCGAAGCATTTTTAAACTTCAGCAGAATTCTAAGAACAATGGAAGAGTTCTGAAGCATTTTTAAACGTCATCGTATTTCCGAGAACAATGGAAGAGTTCCAAAGCATTTTTAAACGTCAGTGGAATTCCAAGAACAATGGAAGAGTTCCGAAGCATTTTTAAACGTCAGTGGAATTCCGAGAACAATGAAAGAGTTCCGAAGCATTTTTAAACTTCAGCAGAATTCCGAGTACAATGGAAGAGTTCCAAAGCATTTTTAAACGTCAGCGGAATTCCGAGAACAATGGAAGAGTTCCAAAGCATTTTTAAACGTCAGCGGAATTCCGAGAAAAAAGAAAGAGTTTCGAAGCATTTTTAAACATCAGCAGAATTCCTTGAACAATGAAAGAGTTCCGAAGCATTTTTAAACTTCAGCAGAATTCCGGGAACAATGGAAGAGTTCCGAAGCATTTTTAAACTTCAGCAGAAATCCGAGAACAATGGAAGAGTTACGAAGCATTTTAAAATGTCAACAGAATTCCCAGAGCAATGGATGAGTTCCGAAGCATTTTTAAACTTCAGCGGAATTCCGAAAACAATGGAAGAGTTGCGAAGCATTTTTTAGCTTCAGCAGATTTCTGAGAACAATGGAAGAGTTCCGAAGTATTTCTAAACATCAGCAGAATTCCGAGAACAATGGAAGAGTTCCGAAACATTTTTAAACGTTAGCGGAATTCCGAGAGCAATGGAAGAGTTCCAAAGCATTTTTAAACTTCAGCAGAATTCCTAGAACAATGGAAGAGTTCCAAAGCATTTTTAAACTTTAGCGGCCTTCCGATAACAATGGAAGAGTTCCGAAGCATTTTTAAACGTCAGCAGAATTCCTTGAACAATTAAAGAGTTCCGAAGCATTTTTAAGCTTCAGTGGAATTCCGGAAACAATGGAAGTGTTCCGAAGCATTTTTAAACTTCAGAAGAATTCAGTGAACATTGGAAGAGTTCCGAAGCATTTTTAGACTTCAGCAGAATTCTGAGAACAATGGAAGAGTTCCGAAGCATTTTTAAACGTCAGAGGAATTCCGAGAACAATGAAAGAGTTCCGAAGCATTTTTAAATGTCAGCACAATTCCTTGAACAATGAAAGAGTTCCGAAGCATTTTTAAACTTCAGTGGAATTCCGGGAACAATGGAAGAGTTCCGAACCATTTTTAAACATCAGCAGAATTCCTTGAACAATGAAAGAGTTCCGAAGCATTTTTAAACTTCAGTAGAATTCCGGGAACAATGGAAGAGTTCCGAAGCATTTTTAAACTTCAGAAGAATTCCGGGAACAATGGAAGAGTTCCAAAGCATTTTTAAACTTCAGCAGAAATCCGAGAACAATGGAAGAGTTATGAAGCATTTTATAATGTCAACAGAATTCCCAGAGCAATGGATGAGTTCCGAAGCATTTTTAAACTTCAGCGGAATTCCGAAAACAATGGAAGAGTTGCGAAGCATTTTTTAGCTTCAGCAGAATTCCAAGAACAATGGAAGAGTTCCGAAGTATTTCTAAACATCACCAGAATTCCATGAACAATGGAAGAGTTCCGAAACATTTTTAAACGTCAGCGGAATTTTGAGAGCAATGGAAGAGTTCCAAAGCATCTTTAAACTTCAGAAGAATTCCGGGGACAATGGAAGAGTTCCGAAGCATTTTTAAACTTCAGCAGAAATCCGAGAACAATGGAAGAGTTACAAAGCATTTTAAAATGTCAACAGAATTCCCAGAGCAATGGATGAGTTCCGAAGCATTTTTAAACTTCAGCGGAATTCCAAAAACAATGGAAGAGTTGCGAAGCATTTTTAAGCTTCAGTGGAATTCCGGAAACAATGGAAGTGTTCCGAAGCATTTTTAAACTTCAGAAGAATTCAGTGAACAATGGAAGAGTTCTGAAGCATTTTTAGACTTCAGCAGAATTCTGAGAACAATGGAAGAGTTCCAAAGCATTTTTAAACGTCAGCGGAATTCCGAGAACAATGAAAGAGTTCCGAAGCATTTTTAAACTTCAGCAGAATTCCTTGAACAATGAAAGAGTTCTGAAGCATTTTTAAACTTCAGTGGAATTCCGGGAACAATGGAACAGTTCCGAACCATTTTTAAACATCAGCAGAATTCCTTGAACAATGAAAGAGTTCCGAAGCATTTTTAAACTTCAGCAGAATTCCTTGAACAATGAAAGAGTTCCGAAGCATTTTTAAACTTCAGCAGAATTCCTTGAACAATGAAAGAGTTCTGAAGCATTTTTAAACTTCAGTGGAATTCCGGGAACAATGGAAGAGTTGCGAAGCATTTTTTAGCTTCAGCAGATTTCCGAGAACAATGGAAGAGTTCCGAAGTATTTCTAAACATCAGCAGAATTCCGAGAACAATGGAAGAGTTCCGAAACATTTTTAAACGTCAGCGGAATTCCGAGAGCAATGGAAGAGTTCCAAAGTGTTTTTAAACTTCAGCGGAATTCCTAGAAAAATGGAAGAGTTCCAAAGCATTTTTAAACTTTAGCGGCCTTCCGAGAACAATGGAAGAGTTCCGAAGCATTTTTAAACTTCAGCAGAATTCCTTGAACAACGAAAGAGTTCCGAAGCATTTTTAAACTTCAGCAGAATTCCTTGAACAAAGAAAGAGTTCCGAAGTATTTTTAAACTTCAGCAGAATTCCTTGAACAAAGAAAGAGTTCCGAAGCATTTTTAAACGTCAGCAGAATTCATTGAACAATTAAAGAGTTCCGATGCATTTTTAAGCTTCAGTGGAATTCCGGAAACAATGGAAGTGTTCCGAAGCATTTTTAAACTTCAGAAGAATTCAGTGAACAATGTAATAGTTCCGAAGCATTTTTAGACTTCAGAGGAATTCCGAGAACAATGAAAGAGTTCCGAATCATTTTTAAACGTCAGCAGAATTCCTTGAACAATGAAAGAGTTCCGAAGCATTTTTTAACTTCAGTGGAATTCCGGGAACAATGGAGAAGTTCCGAAGCATTTTTAAACTTCAGAAGAATTCCGGGAACAATGGAAGAGTTCCAAAGCATTTTTAAACTTCAGCAGAAATCCGAGAACAATGGAAGAGTTCCGAAGCATTTTAAAATGTCAGCAGAATTCCCAGAGCAATGGAAGAGTTCAGAAGCATTTTTAAACTTCAGCGGAATGACGAAAACAATGGAAGAGTTCCGAAGCATTTTTAAACTTCAGCAGAATTCTAAGAACAATGGAAGAGTTCTGAAGCACTTTTAAACGTCATCGTATTTCCGAGAACAATGGAAGAGTTCCAAAGAATTTTTAAATGTCAGCGGAATACCGAGAACAATGGAAAAGTTCCGAAGCATTTTTAAACTTCAGCGGATTTCCAAGAACAATGGAAGAGTTCCGAAGCATTTTTAAACGTCAGCGGAATTCCGAGAACAATGAAAGAGTTCCGAAGCATTTTTAAACTTCAGCAGAATTCCGAGAACAATGGAAGAGTTCCAAAGCATTTTTAAACGTCAGCGGAATTCCGAGAACAATGGAAGAGTTCCAAAGCATTTTTAAACGTCAGCGGAATACCGAGAACAATGGAAGAGTTCCGAAGCATTTTTAAACTTCAGCGGATTTCCAAGAACAATGGAAGAGTTCCGAAGCATTTTTAAACATCAGCAGAATTCCTTGAACAATGAAAGAGTTCCGAAGCATTTTTAAACTTCAGCAGAATTCCTTGAACAATGAAAGAGTTCTGAAGCATTTTTAAACTTCAGAAGTATTCCGGGAACAATGGAAGAGTTCCGAAGCATTTTTAAACTTCAGCAGAATTCCGAGAACAATGGAAGAGTTAGGAAGCATTTTAAAATGTCAACAGAATTCCCAGAGCAATGGATTAGTTCCGAAGCATGTTTAAACTTCAGAGGAATTCCGAAAACAATGGAAGAGTTGCGAAGCATTTTTTAGCTTCAGCAGAATTACGAGAACAATGGAGGAGTTCCGAAGTATTTCTAAACATCACCAGAATTCCGAGAACAATGGAAGAGTTCCGAAACATTTTTTAACGTCAGCGGAATTCCGAGAGCAATGGAAGAGTTCCAAAGCATTTTTAAACTTCAGCGGAATTCCTAGAACAATGGAAGAGTTCCAAAGCATTTTTAAACTTTAGCGGCCTTCCGAGAACAATGGAAGAGTTCCGAAGCATTTTTACATGTCAGCAGAATTCATTGAACAATTAAAGAGTTCCGATGCATTTTAAAGCTTCAGTGGAATTCCGGAAACAATGGAAGTGTTCCGAAGCATTTTTAAACTTCAGAAGAATTCAGTGAACAATGTAATAGTTCCGAAGCATTTTTAGACTTCAGAGGAATTCCGAGAACAAAGAAAGAGTTCCGAAGCATTTTTAAACTTCAGTGGAATTCCGGGAACAATGGAGAAGTTCCGAAGCATTTTTAAACTTCAGAAGAATTCCGGGAACAATGGAAGAGTTCCAAAGCATTTTTAAACTTCAGCAGAAATCCGAGAACAATGGAAGAGTTACGAAGCATTTTAAAATGTCAGCAGAATTCCCAGAACAATGGAAGAGTTCAGAAGCATTTTTAAACTTCAGCAGAATGACGAAAACAATGGAAGAGTTCCGAAGCATTTTTAAACTTCAGCAGAATTCCTTGAACAATGAAAGAGTTCCGAAGCATTTTTAAACTTCAGCAGAATTCCTTGAACAATGAAAGAGTTCTGAAGCATTTTTAAACTTCAGTGGAATTCCGGGAACAATGGAAGAGTTGCGAAGCATTTTTTAGCTTCAGCAGATTTCCGAGAACAATGGAATAGTTCCGAAGTATTTCTAAACATCAGCAGAATTCCGAGAACAATGGAAGAGTTCCGAAACATTTTTAAACGTCAGCGGAATTCCGAGAGCAATGGAAGAGTTCCAAAGTGTTTTTAAACTTCAGCGGAATTCCTAGAAAAATGGAAGAGTTCCAAAGCATTTTTAAACTTTAGCGGCCTTCCGAGAACAATGGAAGAGTTCCGAAGCATTTTTAAACTTCAGCAGAATTCCTTGAACAACGAAAGAGTTCCGAAGCATTTTTAAACTTCAGCAGAATTCCTTGAACAAAGAAAGAGTTCCGAAGTATTTTTAAACTTCAGCAGAATTCCTTGAACAAAGAAAGAGTTCCGAAGGATTTTTAAACTTCAGCAGAATTCCTTGAACAATGGAAGAGTTCCGAAGCATTTTGAAACTTCATTGGAATTCCGGGAACAATGGAAGAGTTCCGAAGCATTTTTAAACTTCAGAAGAATTCCGAAAACAATGGAAGAGTTGCGAAGCATTTTTTAGCTTCAGCAGAATTCCGAGAACAATGGAAGAGTTCCGAAGTATTTCTAAACATCACCAGAATTCCAAGAACAATGGAAGAGTTCCGAAACATTTTTAAACGTCAGCGGAATTCCGAGAGCAATGGAAGAGTTCCAAAGCATTTTTAAACTTCAGCGGAATTTCTAGAACAATGGAGGAGTTCCAAAGCATTTTTAAACTTTAGCGGCCTTCCGAGAACAATGGAAGAGTTCTGAAGCATTTTTAAACGTCAGCAGAATTCATTGAACAATGAAACAGTTCAGAAGCATTTTTAAACTTCAGTGGAATTCCGGGAACAATGGAAGTGTTCCGAAGCATTTTTAAACTTCAGAAGAATTCAGTGAACATTGGAAGAGTTCCGAAGCATTTTTAGACTTCAGCAGAATTCTGAGAACAATGGAAGAGTTCCGAAGCATTTCTAAACGTCAGAGGAATTCCGAGAACAATGAAAGAGTTCCGAAGCATTTTTAAATGTCAGCACAATTCCTTGAACAATGAAAGAGTTCCGAAGCATTTTTAAACTTCAGTGGAATTCCGGGAACAATGGAAGAGTTCCGAACCATTTTTAAACGTCAGCGGAATTCCGAGAACAATGAAAGAGTTCCGAAGCATTTTTAAACATCAGCAGAATTCCTTGAACAATGAAAGAGTTCCGAAGCATTTTTAAACTTCAGCAGAATTCCTTGAACAATGAAAGAGTTCTGAAGCATTTTTAAACTTCAGTGGAATTCCGGGAACAATGGAAGAGTTCAGAACCATTTTTAAACATCAGCAGAATTCCTTGAACAATGAAAGAGTTCCGAATCATTTTTAAACTTCAGCAGAATTCCTTGAACAATGAAAGAGTTCCGAAGCATTTTTAAACTTCAGCAGAATTCCTTGAACAAAGATAGAGTTCCGAAGCATTTTTAAACTTCAGCAGAATTCCTTGAACAATGAAAGAGTTCCGAAGCATTTTTAAACTTCAGTGGAATTCCAGGAACAATGGAACAGTTCCGAAGCATTTTTAAACTTCAGAAGTATTCCGGGAACAATGGAAGAGTTCCGAAGCATTTTTAAACTTCAGCAGAAATCCGAGAACAATGGACGAGTTAGGAAGCATTTTAAAATGTCAACAGAATTCCCAGAGCAAAGGATTAGTTCCGAAGCATGTTTAAACTTCAGAGGAATTCCGAAAACAATGGAAGAGTTGCGAAGCATTTTTTAGCTTCAGCAGAATTACGAGAACAATGGAATAGTTCCGAAGTATTTCTAAACATCACCAGAATTCCGAGAACAATGGAAGAGTTCCGAAACATTTTTTAACGTCAGCGGAATTCCGAGAGCAATGGAAGAGTTCCAAAGCATTTTTAAACTTCAGCGGAATTCCTAGAACAATGGAAGAGTTCCAAAGCATTTTTAAATGTCAGCAGAATTCATTGAACAATTAAAGAGTTCCGATGCATTTTAAAGCTTCAGTGGAATTCCGGAAACAATGGAAGTGTTCCGAAGCATTTTTAAACTTCAGAAGAATTCAGTGAACAATGTAATAGTTCCGAAGCATTTTTAGACTTCAGAGGAATTCCGAGAACAAAGAAAGAGTTCCGAAGCCTTTTTAAACTTCAATGGAATTCCGGGAACAATGGAGAAGTTCCGAAGCATTTTTAAACTTCAGAAGAATTCCGGGAACAATGGAAGAGTTCCAAAGCATTTTTAAACTTCAGCAGAAATCCGAGAACAATGGAAGAGTTACGAAGCATTTTAAAATGTCAGCAGAATTCCCAGAACAATGGAAGAGTTCAGAAGCATTTTTAAACTTCAGCAGAATGACGAAAACAATGGAAGAGTTCCGAAGCATTTTTAAACTTCAGCAGAATTCTAAGAACAATGGAAGAGTTCTGAAGCATTTTTAAACGTCATCGTATTTCCGAGAACAATGGAAGAGTTCCAAAGCATTTTTAAACGTCAGTGGAATTCCAAGAACAATGGAAGAGTTCCGAAGCATTTTTAAACGTCAGTGGAATTCCGAGAACAATGAAAGAGTTCCGAAGCATTTTTAAACTTCAGCAGAATTCCGAGTACAATGGAAGAGTTCCAAAGCATTTTTAAACGTCAGCGGAATTCCGAGAACAATGGAAGAGTTCCAAAGCATTTTTAAACGTCAGCGGAATTCCGAGAAAAAAGAAAGAGTTTCGAAGCATTTTTAAACATCAGCAGAATTCCTTGAACAATGAAAGAGTTCCGAAGCATTTTTAAACTTCAGCAGAATTTCTTGAACAATGAAAGTGTTCTGAAGCATTTTTAAACTTCAGTGGAATTCCGGGAACAATGGAAGAGTTCCGAAGCATTTTTAAACTTCAGAAGAATTCCGGGAACAATGGAAGAGTTCCGAAGCATTTTTAAACTTCAGCAGAAATCCGAGAACAATGGAAGAGTTACGAAGCATTTTAAAATGTCAACAGAATTCCCAGAGCAATGGATGAGTTCCGAAGCATTTTTAAACTTCAGCGGAATTCCGAAAACAATGGAAGAGTTGCGAAGCATTTTTTAGCTTCAGCAGATTTCTGAGAACAATGGAAGAGTTCCGAAGTATTTCTAAACATCAGCAGAATTCCGAGAACAATGGAAGAGTTCCGAAACATTTTTAAACGTTAGCGGAATTCCGAGAGCAATGGAAGAGTTCCAAAGCATTTTTAAACTTCAGCAGAATTCCTAGAACAATGGAAGAGTTCCAAAGCATTTTTAAACTTTAGCGGCCTTCCGATAACAATGGAAGAGTTCCGAAGCATTTTTAAACGTCAGCAGAATTCCTTGAACAATTAAAGAGTTCCGAAGCATTTTTAAGCTTCAGTGGAATTCCGGAAACAATGGAATTGTTCCGAAGCATTTTTAAACTTCAGAAGAATTCAGTGAACATTGGAAGAGTTCCGAAGCATTTTTAGACTTCAGCAGAATTCTGAGAACAATGGAAGAGTTCCGAAGCATTTTTAAACGTCAGAGGAATTCCGAGAACAATGAAAGAGTTCCGAAGCATTTTTAAATGTCAGCACAATTCCTTGAACAATGAAAGAGTTCCGAAGCATTTTTAAACTTCAGTGGAATTCCGGGAACAATGGAAGAGTTCCGAACCATTTTTAAACATCAGCAGAATTCCTTGAACAATGAAAGAGTTCCGAAGCATTTTTAAACTTCAGTAGAATTCCGGGAACAATGGAAGAGTTCCGAAGCATTTTTAAACTTCAGAAGAATTCCGGGAATAATGGAAGAGTTCCAAAGCATTTTTAAACTTCAGCAGAAATCCGAGAACAATGGAAGAGTTATGAAGCATTTTATAATGTCAACAGAATTCCCAGAGCAATGGATGAGTTCCGAAGCATTTTTAAACTTCAGCGGAATTCCGAAAACAATGGAAGAGTTGCGAAGCATTTTTTAGCTTCAGCAGAATTCCAAGAACAATGGAAGAGTTCCGAAGTATTTCTAAACATCACCAGAATTCCATGAACAATGGAAGAGTTCCGAAACATTTTTAAACGTCAGCGGAATTTTGAGAGCAATGGAAGAGTTCCAAAGCATCTTTAAACTTCAGAAGAATTCCGGGGACAATGGAAGAGTTCCGAAGCATTTTTAAACTTCAGCAGAAATCCGAGAACAATGGAAGAGTTACAAAGCATTTTAAAATGTCAACAGAATTCCCAGAGCAATGGATGAGTTCCGAAGCATTTTTAAACTTCAGCGGAATTCCAAAAACAATGGAAGAGTTGCGAAGCATTTTTAAGCTTCAGTGGAATTCCGGAAACAATGGAAGTGTTCCGAAGCATTTTTAAACTTCAGAAGAATTCAGTGAACAATGGAAGAGTTCCGAAGCATTTTTAGACTTCAGCAGAATTCTGAGAACAATGGAAGAGTTCCAAAGCATTTTTAAACGTCAGCGGAATTCCGAGAACAATGAAAGAGTTCCGAAGCATTTTTAAACTTCAGCAGAATTCCTTGAACAATGAAAGAGTTCTGAAGCATTTTTAAACTTCAGTGGAATTCCGGGAACAATGGAACAGTTCCGAACCATTTTTAAACATCAGCAGAATTCCTTGAACAATGAAAGAGTTCCGAAGCATTTTTAAACTTCAGCAGAATTCCTTGAACAATGAAAGAGTTCCGAAGCATTTTTAAACTTCAGCAGAATTCCTTGAACAATGAAAGAGTTCTGAAGCATTTTTAAACTTCAGTGGAATTCCGGGAACAATGGAAGAGTTGCGAAGCATTTTTTAGCTTCAGCAGATTTCCGAGAACAATGGAAGAGTTCCGAAGTATTTCTAAACATCAGCAGAATTCCGAGAACAATGGAAGAGTTCCGAAACATTTTTAAACGTCAGCGGAATTCCGAGAGCAATGGAAGAGTTCCAAAGTGTTTTTAAACTTCAGCGGAATTCCTAGAAAAATGGAAGAGTTCCAAAGCATTTTTAAACTTTAGCGGCCTTCCGAGAACAATGGAAGAGTTCCGAAGCATTTTTAAACTTCAGCAGAATTCCTTGAACAACGAAAGAGTTCCGAAGCATTTTTAAACTTCAGCAGAATTCCTTGAACAAAGAAAGAGTTCCGAAGTATTTTTAAACTTCAGCAGAATTCCTTGAACAAAGAAAGAGTTCCGAAGAATTTTTAAACGTCAGCAGAATTCATTGAACAATTAAAGAGTTCCGATGCATTTTTAAGCTTCAGTGGAATTCCGGAAACAATGGAAGTGTTCCGAAGCATTTTTAAACTTCAGAAGAATTCAGTGAACAATGTAATAGTTCTGAAGCATTTTTAGACTTCAGAGGAATTCCGAGAACAATGAAAGAGTTCCGAATCATTTTTAAACGTCAGCAGAATTCCTTGAACAATGAAAGAGTTCCGAAGCATTTTTTAACTTCAGTGGAATTCCGGGAACAATGGAGAAGTTCCGAAGCATTTTTAAACTTCAGAAGAATTCCGGGAACAATGGAAGAGTTCCAAAGCATTTTTAAACTTCAGCAGAAATCCGAGAACAATGGAAGAGTTCCGAAGCATTTTAAAATGTCAGCAGAATTCCCAGAGCAATGGAAGAGTTCAGAAGCATTTTTAAACTTCAGCGGAATGACGAAAACAATGGAAGAGTTCCGAAGCATTTTTAAACTTCAGCAGAATTCTAAGAACAATGGAAGAGTTCTGAAGCACTTTTAAACGTCATCGTATTTCCGAGAACAATGGAAGAGTTCCAAAGAATTTTTAAACGTCAGGGGAATACCGAGAACAATGGAAAAGTTCCGAAGCATTTTTAAACTTCAGCGGATTTCCAAGAACAATGGAAGAGTTCCGAAGCATTTTTAAACGTCAGCGGAATTCCGAGAACAATGAAAGAGTTCCGAAGCATTTTTAAACTTCAGCAGAATTCCGAGAACAATGGAAGAGTTCCAAAGCATTTTTAAACGTCAGCGGAATTCCGAGAACAATGGAAGAGTTCCAAAGCATTTTTAAACGTCAGCGGAATACCGAGAACAATGGAAGAGTTCCGAAGCATTTTTAAACTTCAGCGGATTTCCAAGAACAATGGAAGAGTTCTGAAGCATTTTTAAACTTCAGCAGAATTCCGAGAACAATGGAAGAGTTCCAAAGCATTTTTAAACGTCAGCGGAATTCCGAGAACAATGGAAGAGTTCCAAAGCATTTTTAAACGTCAGCGGAATTCCGAGAACAATGAAAGAGTTCCGAAGCATTTTTAAACATCAGCAGAATTCCTTGAACAATGAAAGAGTTCCGAAGCATTTTTAAACTTCAGCAGAATTCCTTGAACAATGAAAGAGTTCTGAAGCATTTTTAAACTTCAGAAGTATTCCGGGAACAATGGAAGAGTTCCGAAGCATTTTTAAACTTCAGCAGAAATCCGAGAACAATGGAAGAGTTAGGAAGCATTTTAAAATGTCAACAGAATTCCCAGAGCAATGGATTAGTTCCGAAGCATGTTTAAACTTCAGAGGAATTCCGAAAACAATGGAAGAGTTGCGAAGCATTTTTTAGCTTCAGCAGAATTACGAGAACAATGGAGGAGTTCCGAAGTATTTCTAAACATCACCAGAATTCCGAGAACAATGGAAGAGTTCCGAAACATTTTTTAACGTCAGCGGAATTCCGAGAGCAATGGAAGAGTTCCAAAGCATTTTTAAACTTCAGCGGAATTCCTAGAACAATGGAAGAGTTCCAAAGCATTTTTAAACTTTAGCGGCCTTCCGAGAACAATGGAAGAGTTCCGAAGCATTTTTACATGTCAGCAGAATTCATTGAACAATTAAAGAGTTCCGATGCATTTTAAAGCTTCAGTGGAATTCCGGAAACAATTTAAGTGTTCCGAAGCATTTTTAAACTTCAGAAGAATTCAGTGAACAATGTAATAGTTCCGAAGCATTTTTAGACTGCAGAGGAATTCCGAGAACAAAGAAAGAGTTCCGAAGCATTTTTAAACTTCAGTGGAATTCCGGGAACAATGGAGAAGTTCCGAAGCATTTTTAAACTTCAGAAGAATTCCGGGAACAATGGAAGAGTTCCAAAGCATTTTTAAACTTCAGCAGAAATCCGAGAACAATGGAAGAGTTAAGAAGCATTTTAAAATGTCAGCAGAATTCCCAGAACAATGGAAGAGTTCAGAAGCATTTTTAAACTTCAGCAGAATGACGAAAACAATGGAAGAGTTCCGAAGCATTTTTAAACTTCAGCAGAATTCTAAGAACAATGGAAGAGTTCTGAAGCATTTTTAAACGTCATCGTATTTCCGAGAACAATGGAAGAGTTCCAAAGCATTTTTAAACGTCAGTGGAATTCCAAGAACAATGGAAGAGTTCCGAAGCATTTTTAAACGTCAGTGGAATTCCGAGAACAATGAAAGAGTTCCGAAGCATTTTTAAACTTCAGCAGAATTCCGAGTACAATGGAAGAGTTCCAAAGCATTTTTAAACGTCAGCGGAATTCCGAGAACAATGGAAGAGTTCCAAAGCATTTTTAAACGTCAGCGGAATTCCGAGAAAAACGAAAGAGTTCCGAAGCATTTTTAAACATCAGCAGAATTCCTTGAACAATGAAAGAGTTCCGAAGCATTTTTAAACTTCAGCAGAATTTCTTAAACAATGAAAGAGTTCTGAAGC
This sequence comes from Phyllobates terribilis, assembly GCF_046119375.1. Classification (NCBI taxonomy): domain Eukaryota; kingdom Metazoa; phylum Chordata; class Amphibia; order Anura; family Dendrobatidae; genus Phyllobates; species Phyllobates terribilis. Next base: position 555,156,997 of record NW_027362762.1, read on the forward strand.
ATTTTTAAACTTCAGTGGAATTCCGGGAACAATGGAAGAGTTCCGAAGCATTTTTAAACTTCAGAAGAATTCCGGGAACAATGGAAGAGTTCCGAAGCATTTTTAAACTTCAGCAGAAATCCGAGAACAATGGAAGAGTTACGAAGCATTTTAAAATGTCAACAGAATTCCCAGAGCAATGGATGAGTTCCGAAGCATTTTTAAACTTCAGCGGAATTCCGAAAACAATGGAAGATTTGCGAAGCATTTTTTAGCTTCAGCAGATTTCTGAGAACAATGGAAGAGTTCCGAAGTATTTCTAAACATCAGCAGAATTCCGAGAACAATGGAAGAGTTCCGAAACATTTTTAAACGTTAGCGGAATTCCGAGAGCAATGGAAGAGTTCCAAAGCATTTTTAAACTTCAGCGGAATTCCTAGAACAATGGAAGAGTTCCAAAGCATTTTTAAACTTTAGCGGCCTTCCGAGAACAATGGAAGAGTTCCGAAGCATTTTTAAACGTCAGCAGAATTCCTTGAACAATTAAAGAGTTCCGAAGCATTTTTAAGCTTCAGTGGAATTCCGGAAACAATGGAAGTGTTCCGAAGCATTTTTAAACTTCAGAAGAATTCAGTGAACATTGGAAGAGTTCCGAAGCATTTTTAGACTTCAGCAGAATTCTGAGAACAATGGAAGAGTTCCGAAGCATTTTTAAACGTCAGAGGAATTCCGAGAACAATGAAAGAGTTCCGAAGCATTTTTAAATGTCAGCACAATTCCTTGAACAATGAAAGAGTTCCGAAGCATTTTTAAACTTCAGTGGAATTCCGGGAACAATGGAAGAGTTCCGAACCATTTTTAAACATCAGCAGAATTCCTTGAACAATGAAAGAGTTCCGAAGCATTTTTAAACTTCAGTAGAATTCCGGGAACAATGGAAGAGTTCCGAAGCATTTTTAAACTTCAGAAGAATTCCGGGAACAATGGAAGAGTTCCGAAGCATTTTTAAACTTCAGCAGAAATCCGAGAACAATGGAAGAGTTATGAAGCATTTTATAATGTCAACAGAATTCCCAGAGCAATGGATGAGTTCCGAAGCATTTTTAAACTTCAGCGGAATTCCGAAAACAATGGAAGAGTTGCGAAGCATTTTTTAGCTTCAGCAGAATTCCAAGAACAATGGAAGAGTTCCGAAGTATTTCTAAACATCACCAGAATTCCATGAACAATGGAAGAGTTCCGAAACATTTTTAAACGTCAGCGGAATTTTGAGAGCAATGGAAGAGTTCCAAAGCATTTTTAAACTTCAGCGGAATTCCTAGAACAATGGAAGAGTTCCAAAGCATTTTTAAACTTTAGCGGCCTTCCGAGAACAATGGAAGAGTTCCGAAGCATTTTTAAATGTCAGCAGAATTCATTGAACAATGAAAGAGTTCCGAAGCATTTTTAAACTTCAGTGGAATTCCGGGAACAATGGAGAAGTTCCGAAGCATTTTTAAACTTCAGAAGAATTCCGGGAACAATGGAAGAGTTCCAAAGCATTTTTAAACTTCAGCAGAAATCCGAGAATAATGGAAGAGTTCTGAAGCATTTTAAAATGTCAGCAGAATTCCCAGAGCAATGGAAGAGTTCAGAAGCATTTTTAAACTTCAGCGGAATGACGAAAACAATGGAAGAGTTCCGAAGCATTTTTAAACTTCAGCAGAATTCTAAGAACAATGGAAGAGTTCTGAAGCATTTTTAAACGTCATCGTATTTCCGAGAACAATGGAAGAGATCCAAAGCATTTTTAAACGTCAGCGGAATACCGAGAACAATGGAAGAGTTCCGAAGCATTTTTAAACTTCAGCGGATTTCCAAGAACAATGGAAGAGTTCCGAAGCATTTTTAAACATCAGCGGAATTCCGAGAACAATGAAAGAGTTCCAAAGCATTTTTAAACTTCAGCAGAATTCCGAGAACAATGGAAGAGTTCCAAAGCATTTTTAAACGTCAGCGGAATTCCGAGAACAATGGAAGAGTTCCAAAGCATTTTTAAACGTCAGCAGAATTCCGAGAACAAAGAAAGAGTTCCGAAGCATTTTTAAACATCAGCAGAATTCCTTGAACAATGAAAGAGTTCCGAAGCATTTTTAAACTTCAGCAGAATTCCTAGAACAATGAAAGAGTTCTGAAGCATTTTTAAACTTCAGTGGAATTCCGGGAACAATGGAAGAGTTCCGAAGCATTTTTAAACTTCAGAAGAATTCCGGGAACAATGGAAGAGTGCCGAAGCATTTTTAAACTTCAGCAGAAATCCAAGAACAATGGAAGAGTTACGAAGCATTTTAAAATGTCAACAGAATTCCCAGAGCAATGGATGAGTTCTGAAGCATTTTTAAACCTCAGCGGAATTCCGAAAACAATGGAAGAGTTGCGAAGCATTTTTTAGCTTCAGCAGATTTCTGAGAACAATGGAAGAGTTCCGAAGTATTTCTAAACATCAGCAGAATTCCGAGAACAATGGAAGAGTTCCGAAACATTTTTAAACGTTAGCGGAATTCCGAGAGCAATGGAAGAGTTCCAAAGCATTTTTAAACTTCAGCGGAATTCCTAGAACAATGGAAGAGTTCCAAAGCATTTTTAAACTTTAGCGGCCTTCCGAGAACAATGGAAGAGTTCCGAAGCATTTTTAAACGTCAGCAGAATTCCTTGAACAATTAAAGAGTTCCGAAGCATTTTTAAGCTTCAGTGGAATTCCGGAAACAATGGAAGTGTTCCGAAGCATTTTTAAACTTCAGAAGAATTCAGTGAACATTGGAAGAGTTCCGAAGCATTTTTAGACTTCAGCAGAATTCTGAGAACAATGGAAGAGTTCCGAAGCATTTTTAAACGTCAGAGGAATTCCGAGAACAATGAAAGAGTTCCGAAGCATTTTTAAATGTCAGCACAATTCCTTGAACAATGAAAGAGTTTCGAAGCATTTTTAAACTTCAGTGGAATTCCGGGAACAATGGAAGAGTTCCGAACCATTTTTAAACATCAGCAGAATTCCTTGAACAATGAAAGAGTTCCGAAGCATTTTTAAACTTCAGTAGAATTCCGGGAACAATGGAAGAGTTCCGAAGCATTTTTAAACTTCAGAAGAATTCCGGGAACAATGGAAGAGTTCCGAAGCATTTTTAAACTTCAGCAGAAATCCGAGAACAATGGAAGAGTTATGAAGCATTTTATAATGTCAACAGAATTCCCAGAGCAATGGATGAGTTCCGAAGCATTTTTAAACTTCAGCGGAATTCCGAAAACAATGGAAGAGTTGCGAAGCATTTTTTAGCTTCAGCAGAATTCCAAGAACAATGGAAGAGTTCCGAAGTATTTCTAAACATCACCAGAATTCCATGAACAATGGAAGAGTTCCGAAACATTTTTAAACGTCAGCGGAATTTTGAGAGCAATGGAAGAGTTCCAAAGCATTTTAAAACTTCAGCGGAATTCCTAGAACAATGGAAGAGTTCCAAAGCATTTTTAAACTTTAGCGGCCTTCCGAGAACAATGGAAGAGTTCCGAAGCATTTTTAAATGTCAGCAGAATTCATTGAACAATGAAAGAGTTCCGAAGCATTTTTAAACTTCAGTGGAATTCCGGGAACATTGGAGAAGTTCCGAAGCATTTTTAAACTTCAGAAGAATTCCGGGAACAATGGAAGAGTTCCAAAGCATTTTTAAACGTCAGCGGAATACCGAGAACAATGGAAGAGTTCTGAAGCATTTTTAAACGTCATCGTATTTCCGAGAACAATGGAAGAGATCCAAAGCATTTTTAAACGTCAGCGGAATACCGAGAACAATGGAAGAGTTCCGAAGCATTTTTAAACTTCAGCGGATTTCCAAGAACAATGGAAGAGTTCCAAAGCATTTTTAAACGTCAGCGGAATTCCGAGAACAATGAAAGAGTTCCAAAGCATTTTTAAACTTCAGCAGAATTCCGAGAACAATGGAAGAGTTCCAAAGCATTTTTAAACGTCAGCGGAATTCCGAGAACAATGGAAGAGTTCCAAAGCATTTTTAAACGTCAGCGGAATTCCGAGAACAAAGAAAGAGTTCCGAAGCATTTTTAAACATCATCAGAATTCCTTGAACAATGAAAGAGTTCCGAAGCATTTTTAAACTTCAGCAGAATTCCTAGAACAATGAAAGAGTTCTGAAGCATTTTTAAACTTCAGTGGAATTCCGGGAACAATGGAAGAGTTCCGAAGCATTTTTAAACTTCAGAAGAATTCCGGGAACAATGGAAGAGTGCCGAAGCATTTTTAAACTTCAGCAGAAATCCAAGAACAATGGAAGAGTTACGAAGCATTTTAAAATGTCAACAGAATTCCCAGAGCAATGGATGAGTTCTGAAGCATTTTTAAACCTCAGCGGAATTCCGAAAACAATGGAAGAGTTGCGAAGCATTTTTTAGCTTCAGCAGATTTCAGAGAACAATGGAAGAGTTCCGAAGTATTTCTAAACATCAGCAGAATTCTGAGAACAATGGAAGAGTTCCGAAACATTTTTAAACGTCAGCGGAATTCCGAGAGCAATGGAAGAGTTCCAAAGCATTTTTAAACTTCAGCGGAATTCCTAGAACAATGGAAGAGTTCCAAAGCATTTTTAAACTTTAGCGGCCTTCCGAGAACAATGGAACAGTTCCGAAGCATTTTTAAACGTCAGCAGAATTCCTTGAACAATTAAAGAGTTCCGAAGCATTTTTAAGCTTCAGTGGAATTCCGGAAACAATGGAATGTTCTGAAGCATTTGTAAACTTCAGAAGAATTCAGTGAACAATGGAAGAGTTCCGAAGCATTTTTAGACTTCAGCAGAATTCTGAGAACAATGGAAGAGTTCCGAAGCATTTTTAAACGTCAGAGGAATTCCGAGAACAATGAAAGAGTTCCGAAGCATTTTTAAACGTCAGCAGAATTCCTTGAACAATGAAAGAGTTCCGAAGCATTTTTAAACTTCAGTGGAATTCCGGAAACAATGGAAGAGTTCCGAACCATTTTTAAACATCAGCAGAATTCCTTGAACAATGAAAGAGTTCCGAAGCAATTTTAAACTTCAGCAGAAATTCTTGAACAAAGAAAGAGTTCCGAATCATTTTTAAACTTCAGCAGAATTCCTTGAACAATGAAAGAGTTCCGAAGCATTTTCAAACTTCAGTAGAATTCCGGGAACAATGGAAGGGTTCGGAAGCATTTTTAAACTTCAGAAGAATTCCGAGAACAATGGAAGAGTTCCGAAGCATTTTTAAACTTCAGCAGAAATCCGAGAACAATGGAAGAGTTACTAAGCATTTTAAAATGTCAACAGAATTCCCAGAGCAATGGATGAGTTCCGAAGCATTTTTAAACTTCAGCGGAATTCCGAAAACAATGGAAGAGTTGCGAAGCATTTTTTAGCTTCAGCAGATTTCCGAGAACAATGGAAGAGTTCCGAAGTATTTCTAAATATCACCAGAATTCCTTAAACAATGAAAGAGTTCCGAAGTATTTTTAAACTTCAGTGGAATTCCGGGAACAATGGAGAAGTTCCGAAGCATTTTTAAACTTCAGAGGAATTCCGGGAACAATGGAAGAGTTCCAAAGCATTTTTAAACTTCAGCAGATATACGAGAACAATGGAAGAGTTCCGAAGCATTTTAACATGTCAGCAGAATTCCCAGAGCAATGGAAGAGTTCAGAAGCATTTTTAAACTTCAGCGGAATGACGAAAACAATGGAAGAGTTCCGAAGCATTTTTAAACTTCAGCAGAATTCTAAGAACAATGGAAGAGTTCTGAAGCATTTTTAAACGTCATCGTATTTCCGAGAACAATGGAAGAGTTCCAAAGCATTTTTAAACGTCAGCGGAATACCGAGAACAATGGAAGAGTTCCGAAGCATTTTTAAACTTCAGCGGATTTCCAAGAACAATGGAAGAGTTCCGAAGCATTTTTAAACGTCAGCGGAATTCCGAGAACAATGAAAGAGTTCCGAATCATTTTTAATCTTCAGCAGAATTCCTTGAACAATGAAAGAGTTCTGAAGCATTTTTAAACTTCAGTGGAATTCCGGGAACAATGGAACAGTTCCGAACCATTTTTAAACATCAGCAGAATTCCTTGAACAATGAAAGAGTTCCGAAGCATTTTTAAACTTCAGCAGAAATCCGAGAACAATGGAAGAGTTACAAAGCATTTTAAAACGTCAACAGAATTCCCAGAGCAATGGATGAGTTCCGAAGCATTTTTAAACTTCAGCGGAATTCCAAAAACAATGGAAGAGTTGCGAAGCATTTTTAAGCTTCAGTGGAATTCCGGAAACAATGGAAGTGTTCCGAAGCATTTTTAAACTTCAGAAGAATTCAGTGAACAATGGAAGAGTTCCGAAGCATTTTTAGACTTCAGCAGAATTCTGAGAACAATGGAAGAGTTCCAAAGCATTTTTAAACGTCAGCGGAATTCCGAGAACAATGAAAGAGTTCCGAAGCATTTTTAAACTTCAGCAGAATTCCTTGAACAATGAAAGAGTTCCGAAGCATTTTTAAACTTCAGCAGAATTACTTGAACAAAGAAAGAGTTCCGAAGTATTTTTAAACTTCAGCAGAAGTCCTTGAACAAAGAAAGAGTTCCGAAGCATTTTTAAATGTCAGCAGAATTCATTGAACAATTAAAGAGTTCCGATGCATTTTTAAGCTTCAGTGGAATTCCGGAAACAATGGAAGTGTTCCGAAACATTTTTAAACTTCAGAAGAATTCAGTGAACAATGTAATAGTTCCGAAGCATTTTTAGACTTCAGAGGAATTCCGAGAACAATGAAAGAGTTCCGAATCATTTTTAAACGTCAGCAGAATTCCTTGAACAATGAAAGAGTTCCGAAGCATTTTTTAACTTCAGTGGAATTCCGGGAACAATGGAGAAGTTCCGAAGCATTTTTAAACTTCAGAAGAATTCCGGGAACAATGGAAGAGTTCCAAAGCATTTTTAAACTTCAGCAGAAATCCGAGAACAATGGAAGAGTTCCGAAGCATTTTAAAATGTCAGCAGAATTGCCAGAGCAATGGAAGAGTTCAGAAGCATTTTTAAACTTCAGCGGAATGACGAAAACAATGGAAGAGTTCCGAAGCATTTTTAAACTTCAGCAGAATTCTAAGAACAATGGAAGAGTTCTGAAGCACTTTTAAACGTCATCGTATTTCCGAGAACAATGGAAGAGTTCCAAAGAATTTTTAAACGTCAGCGGAATACCGAGAACAATGGAAAAGTTCCGAAGCATTTTTAAACTTCAGCGGATTTCCAAGAACAATGGAAGAGTTCCGAAGCATTTTTAAACGTCAGCGGAATTCCGAGAACAATGAAAGAGTTCCGAAGCATTTTTAAACTTCAGCAGAATTCCGAGAACAATGGAAGAGTTCCAAAGCATTTTTAAACGTCAGCGGAATTCCGAGAACAATGGAAGAGTTCCAAAGCATTTTTAAACGTCAGCAGAATACCGAGAACAATGGAAGAGTTCCGAAGCATTTTTAAACTTCAGCGGATTTCCAAGAACAATGGAAGAGTTCCGAAGCATTTTTAAACGTCAGCGGAATTCAGAGAACAATGAAAGAGTTCTGAAGCATTTTTAAACTTCAGCAGAATTCCGAGAACAATGGAAGAGTTCCAAAGCATTTTTAAACGTCAGCGGAATTCCGAGAACAATGGAAGAGTTCCAAAGCATTTTTAAACGTCAGCAGAATTCCGAGAACAATGAAAGAGTTCCGAAGCATTTTTAAACATCAGCAGAATTCCTTGAACAATGAAAGAGTTCCGAAGCATTTTTAAACTTCAGCAGAATTCCTTGAACAATGAAAGAGTTCTGAAGCATTTTTAAACTTCAGTGGAATTCCGGGAACAATGGAAGAGTTCAGAACCATTTTTAAACATCAGCAGAATTCCGTCAACAATGAAAGAGTTCCGAATCATTTTTAAACTTCAGCAGAATTCCTTGAACAATGAAAGAGTTCCGAAGCATTTTTAAACTTCAGCAGAATTCCTTGAACAAAGATAGAGTTCCGAAGCATTTTTAAACTTCAGCAGAATTCCTTGAACAATGAAAGAGTTCCGAAGCATTTTTAAACTTCAGTGGAATTCCAGGAACAATGGAACAGTTCCGAAGCATTTTTAAACTTCAGAAGTATTCCGGGAACAATGGAAGAGTTCCGAAGCATTTTTAAACTTCAGCAGAAATCCGAGAACAATGGAAGAGTTAGGAAGCATTTTAAAATGTCAACAGAATTCCCAGAGCAATGGATGAGTTCCGAAGCATGTTTAAACTTCAGAGGAATTCCGAAAACAATGGAAGAGTTGCGAAGCATTTTTTAGCTTCAGCAGAATTACGAGAACAATGGAAGAGTTCCGAAGTATTTCTAAACATCACCAGAATTCCGAGAACAATGGAAGAGTTCCGAAACATTATTTAACGTCAGCGGAATTCCGAGAGCAATGGAAGAGTTCCAAAGCATTTTTAAACTTCAGCGGAATTCCTAGAACAATGGAAGAGTTCCAAAGCATTTTTAAACTTTAGCGGCCTTCCGAGAACAATGGAAGAGTTCCGAAGCATTTTTAAATGTCAGCAGAATTCATTGAACAATTAAAGAGTTCCGATGCATTTTTAAGCTTCAGTGGAATTCCGGAAACAATGGAAGTGTTCCGAAACATTTTTAAACTTCAGAAGAATTCAGTGAACAATGTAATAGTTCCGAAGCATTTTTAGACTTCAGAGGAATTCCGAGAACAATGAAAGAGTTCCGAATCATTTTTAAACGTCAGCAGAATTCCTTGAACAATGAAAGAGTTCCGAAGCATTTTTTAACTTCAGTGGAATTCCGGGAACAATGGAGAAGTTCCGAAGCATTTTTAAACTTCAGAAGAATTCCGGGAACAATGGAAGAGTTCCAAAGCATTTTTAAACTTTAGCAGAAATCCGAGAACAATGGAAGAGTTCCGAAGCATTTTAAAATGTCAGCAGAATTGCCAGAGCAATGGAAGAGTTCAGAAGCATTTTTAAACTTCAGCGGAATGACGAAAACAATGGAAGAGTTCCGAAGCATTTTTAAACTTCAGCAGAATTCTAAGAACAATGGAAGAGTTCTGAAGCACTTTTAAACGTCATCGTATTTCCGAGAACAATGGAAGAGTTCCAAAGAATTTTTAAACGTCAGCGGAATACCGAGAACAATGGAAAAGTTCCGAAGCATTTTTAAACTTCAGCGGATTTCCAAGAACAATGGAAGAGTTCCAAAGCATTTTTAAACGTCAGCGGAATTCCGAGAACAATGAAAGAGTTCCGAAGCATTTTTAAACTTCAGCAGAATTCCGAGAACAATGGAAGAGTTCCAAAGCATTTTTAAACGTCAGCGGAATTCCGAGAACAATGGAAGAGTTCCAAAGCATTTTTAAACGTCAGCAGAATACCGAGAACAATGGAAGAGTTCCGAAGCATTTTTAAACTTCAGCGGATTTCCAAGAACAATGGAAGAGTTCCGAAGCATTTTTAAACGTCAGCGGAATTCAGAGAACAATGAAAGAGTTCTGAAGCATTTTTAAACTTCAGCAGAATTCCGAGAACAATGGAAGAGTTCCAAAGCATTTTTAAACGTCAGCGGAATTCCGAGAACAATGGAAGAGTTCCAAAGCATTTTTAAACGTCAGCAGAATTCCGAGAACAATGAAAGAGTTCCGAAGCATTTTTAAACATCAGCAGAATTCCTTGAACAATGAAAGAGTTCCGAAGCATTTTTAAACTTCAGCAGAATTCCTTGAACAATGAAAGAGTTCTGAAGCATTTTTAAACTTCAGTGGAATTCCGGGAACAATGGAAGAGTTCAGAACCATTTTTAAACATCAGCAGAATTCCGTCAACAATGAAAGAGTTCCGAATCATTTTTAAACTTCAGCAGAATTCCTTGAACAATGAAAGAGTTCCGAAGCATTTTTAAACTTCAGCAGAATTCCTTGAACAAAGATAGAGTTCCGAAGCATTTTTAAACTTCAGCAGAATTCCTTGAACAATGAAAGAGTTCCGAAGCATTTTTAAACTTCAGTGGAATTCCAGGAACAATGGAACAGTTCCGAAGCATTTTTAAACTTCAGAAGTATTCCGGGAACAATGGAAGAGTTCCGAAGCATTTTTAAACTTCAGCAGAAATCCGAGAACAATGGAAGAGTTAGGAAGCATTTTAAAATGTCAACAGAATTCCCAGAGCAATGGATGAGTTCCGAAGCATGTTTAAACTTCAGAGGAATTCCGAAAACAATGGAAGAGTTGCGAAGCATTTTTTAGCTTCAGCAGAATTACGAGAACATTGGAAGAGTTCCGAAGTATTTCTAAACATCACCAGAATTCCGAGAACAATGGAAGAGTTCCGAAACATTATTTAACGTCAGCGGAATTCCGAGAGCAATGGAAGAGTTCCAAAGCATTTTTAAACTTCAGCGGAATTCCTAGAACAATGGAAGAGTTCCAAAGCATTTTTAAACTTTAGCGGCCTTCCGAGAACAATGGAAGAGTTCCGAAGCATTTTTAAATGTCAGCAGAATTCATTGAACAATTAAAGAGTTCCGATGCATTTTTAAGCTTCAGTGGAATTCCGGAAACAATGGAAGTGTTCCGAAACATTTTTAAACTTCAGAAGAATTCAGTGAACAATGTAATAGTTCCGAAGCATTTTTAGACTTCAGAGGAATTCCGAGAACAATGAAAGAGTTCCGAATCATTTTTAAACGTCAGCAGAATTCCTTGAACAATGAAAGAGTTCTGAAGCATTTTTTAACTTCAGTGGAATTCCGGGAACAATGGAGAAGTTCCGAAGCATTTTTAAACTTCAGAAGAATTCCGGGAACAATGGAAGAGTTCCAAAGCATTTTTAAACTTCAGCAGAAATCCGAGAACAATGGAAGAGTTCCGAAGCATTTTAAAATGTCAGCAGAATTGCCAGAGCAATGGAAGAGTTCAGAAGCATTTTTAAACTTCAGCGGAATGACGAAAACAATGGAAGAGTTCCGAAGCATTTTTAAACTTCAGCAGAATTCTAAGAACAATGGAAGAGTTCTGAAGCACTTTTAAACGTCATCGTATTTCCGAGAACAATGGAAGAGTTCCAAAGAATTTTTAAACGTCAGCGGAATACCGAGAACAATGGAAAAGTTCCGAAGCATTTTTAAACTTCAGCGGATTTCCAAGAACAATGGAAGAGTTCCGAAGCATTTTTAAACGTCAGCGGAATTCCGAGAACAATGAAAGAGTTCCGAAGCATTTTTAAACTTCAGCAGAATTCCGAGAACAATGGAAGAGTTCCAAAGCATTTTTAAACGTCAGCGGAATTCCGAGAACAATGGAAGAGTTCCAAAGCATTTTTAAACGTCAGCAGAATACCGAGAACAATGGAAGAGTTCCGAAGCATTTTTAAACTTCAGCGGATTTCCAAGAACAATGGAAGAGTTCCGAAGCATTTTTAAACGTCAGCGGAATTCAGAGAACAATGAAAGAGTTCTGAAGCATTTTTAAACTTCAGCAGAATTCCTTGAACAATGGAAGAGTTCCAAAGCATTTTTAAACGTCAGCGGAATTCCGAGAACAATGGAAGAGTTCCAAAGCATTTTTAAACGTCAGCAGAATTCCGAGAACAATGAAAGAGTTCCGAAGCATTTTTAAACATCAGCAGAATTCCTTGAACAATGAAAGAGTTCCGAAGCATTTTTAAACTTCAGCAGAATTCCTTGAACAATGAAAGAGTTCTGAAGCATTTTTAAACTTCAGTGGAATTCCGGGAACAATGGAAGAGTTCAGAACCATTTTTAAACATCAGCAGAATTCCGTCAACAATGAAAGAGTTCCGAATCATTTTTAAACTTCAGCAGAATTCCTTGAACAATGAAAGAGTTCCGAAGCATTTTTAAACTTCAGCAGAATTCCTTGAACAAAGATAGAGTTCCGAAGCATTTTTAAACTTCAGCAGAATTCCTTGAACAATGAAAGAGTTCCGAAGCATTTTTAAACTTCAGTGGAATTCCAGGAACAATGGAACAGTTCCGAAGCATTTTTAAACTTCAGAAGTATTCCGGGAACAATGGAAGAGTTCCGAAGCATTTTTAAACTTCAGCAGAAATCCGAGAACAATGGAAGAGTTAGGAAGCATTTTAAAATGTCAACAGAATTCCCAGAGCAATGGATGAGTTCCGAAGCATGTTTAAACTTCAGAGGAATTCCGAAAACAATGGAAGAGTTGCGAAGCATTTTTTAGCTTCAGCAGAATTACGAGAACAATGGAAGAGTTCCGAAGTATTTCTAAACATCACCAGAATTCCGAGAACAATGGAAGAGTTCCGAAACATTATTTAACGTCAGCGGAATTCCGAGAGCAATGGAAGAGTTCCAAAGCATTTTTAAACTTCAGCGGAATTCCTAGAACAATGGAAGAGTTCCAAAGCATTTTTAAACTTTAGCGGCCTTCCGAGAACAATGGAAGAGTTCCGAAGCATTTTTAAATGTCAGCAGAATTCATTGAACAATTAAAGAGTTCCGATGCATTTTTAAGCTTCAGTGGAATTCCGGAAACAATGGAAGTGTTCCGAAGCATTTTTAAACTTCAGAAGAATTCAGTGAACAATGTAATAGTTCCGAAGCATTTTTAGACTTCAGAGGAATTCCGAGAACAATGAAAGAGTTCCGAAGCATTTTTAAACGTCAGCAGAATTCCTTGAACAATGAAAGAGTTCCGAAGCATTTTTTAACTTCAGTGGAATTCCGGGAACAATGGAGAAGTTCCGAAGCATTTTTAAACTTCAGAAGAATTCCGGGAACAATGGAAGAGTTCCAAAGCATTTTTAAACTTCAGCAGAAATCCGAGAACAATGGAAGAGTTCTGAAGCATTTTAAAATGTCAGCAGAATTCCCAGAGCAATGGAAGAGTTCAGAAGCATTTTTAAACTTCAGCGGAATGACGAAAACAATGGAAGAGTTCTGAAGCATTTTTAAACGTCATCGTATTTCCGAGAACAATGGAAGAGTTCCAAAGCATTTTTAAACGTCAGCGGAATACCGAGAACAATGGAAGAGTTCCGAAGAGTTTTTAAACTTCAGCGGATTTCCAAGAACAATGGAAGAGTTCCGAAGCATTTTTAAACGTCAGCGGAATTCCGAGAACAATGAAAGAGTTCCGAAGCATTTTTAAACTTCAGCAGAATTCCGAGAACAATGGAAGAGTTCCAAAGCATTTTTAAACGTCAGCGGAATTCTGAGAACAATGGAAGAGTTCCAAAGCATTTTTAAACGTCAGCGGAATACCGATAACAATGTAAGAGTTCCGAAGCATTTTTAAACTTCAGCGGATTTCCAAGAACAATGGAAGAGTTCCGAAGCATTTTTAAACGTCAGCAGAATTCAGAGAACAATGAAAGAGTTCTGAAGCATTTTTAAACTTCAGCAGAATTCCGAGAACAATGGAAGAGTTCCAAATCATTTTTAAACGTCAGCGGAATTCCGAGAACAATGGAAGAGTTCCAAAGCATTTTTAAACGTCAGCGGAATTCCGAGAACAATGAAAGAGTTCCGAAGCATTTTTAAACATCAGCAGAATTCCTTGAACAATGAAAGAGTTCCGAAGCATTTTTAAACTTCAGCAGAATTCCTTGAACAATGAAAGAGTTCTGAAGCATTTTTAAACTTCAGTGGAATTCCGGGAACAATGGAAGAGTTCTGAACCATTTTTAAACATCAGCAGAATTCCTTGAACAATGAAAGAGTTCCGAATCATTTTTAAACTTCAGCAGAATTCCTTGAACAATGAAAGAGTTCCGAAGCATTTTTAAACTTCAGCAGAATTCCTTGAACAATGAAAGAGTTCCGAAGCATTTTTAAACTTCAGTGGAATTCCAGGAACAATGGAACAGTTCCGAAGCATTTTTAAACTTCAGAAGTATTCCGGGAACAATGGAAGAGTTCCGAAGCATTTTTAAACTTCAGCAGAAATCCGAGAACAATGGAAGAGTTAGGAAGCATTTTAAAATGTCAACAGAATTCCCAGAGCAATGGATTAGTTCCGAAGCATGTTTAAACTTCAGAGGAATTCCGAAAACAATGGAAGAGTTGCGAAGCATTTTTTAGCTTCAGCAGAATTACGAGAACAATGGAGGAGTTCCGAAGTATTTCTAAACATCACCAGAATTCCGAGAACAATGGAAGAGTTCCGAAACATTTTTTAACGTCAGCGGTATTCCGAGAGCAATGGAAGAGTTCCAAAGCATTTTTAAACTTCAGCGGAATTCCTAGAACAATGGAAGAGTTCCAAAGCATTTTTAAACTTTAGCGGCCTTCCGAGAACAATGGAAGAGTTCCGAAGCATTTTTAAATGTCAGCAGAATTCATTGAACAATGAAAGAGTTCCGAAGCATTTTTAAACTTCAGTGGAATTCCGGGAACAATGGAGAAGTTCCGAAGCATTTTTAAACTTCAGAAGAATTCCGGGAACAATGGAAGAGTTCCAAAGCATTTTTAAACTTCAGCAGAAATCCGAGAATAATGGAAGAGTTCTGAAGCATTTTAAAATGTCAGCAGAATTCCCAGAGCAATGGAAGAGTTCAGAAGCATTTTTAAACTTCAGCGGAATGACGAAAACAATGGAAGAGTTCCGAAGCATTTTTAAACTTCAGCAGAATTCTAAGAACAATGGAAGAGTTCTGAAGCATTTTTAAACGTCATCGTATTTCCGAGAACAATGGAAGAGATCCAAAGCATTTTTAAACGTCAGCGGAATACCGAGAACAATGGAAGAGTTCCGAAGCATTTTTAAACTTCAGCGGATTTCCAAGAACAATGGAAGAGTTCCGAAGCATTTTTAAACATCAGCGGAATTCCGAGAACAATGAAAGAGTTCCAAAGCATTTTTAAACTTCAGCAGAATTCCGAGAACAATGGAAGAGTTCCAAAGCATTTTTAAACGTCAGCGGAATTCCGAGAACAATGGAAGAGTTCCAAAGCATTTTTAAACGTCAGCAGAATTCCGAGAACAAAGAAAGAGTTCCGAAGCATTTTTAAACATCAGCAGAATTCCTTGAACAATGAAAGAGTTCCGAAGCATTTTTAAACTTCAGCAGAATTCCTAGAACAATGAAAGAGTTCTGAAGCATTTTTAAACTTCAGTGGAATTCCGGGAACAATGGAAGAGTTCCGAAGCATTTTTAAACTTCAGAAGAATTCCGGGAACAATGGAAGAGTGCCGAAGCATTTTTAAACTTCAGCAGAAATCCAAGAACAATGGAAGAGTTACGAAGCATTTTAAAATGTCAACAGAATTCCCAGAGCAATGGATGAGTTCTGAAGCATTTTTAAACCTCAGCGGAATTCCGAAAACAATGGAAGAGTTGCGAAGCATTTTTTAGCTTCAGCAGATTTCTGAGAACAATGGAAGAGTTCCGAAGTATTTCTAAACATCAGCAGAATTCCGAGAACAATGGAAGAGTTCCGAAACATTTTTAAACGTTAGCGGAATTCCGAGAGCAATGGAAGAGTTCCAAAGCATTTTTAAACTTCAGCGGAATTCCTAGAACAATGGAAGAGTTCCAAAGCATTTTTAAACTTTAGCGGCCTTCCGAGAACAATGGAAGAGTTCCGAAGCATTTTTAAACGTCAGCAGAATTCCTTGAACAATTAAAGAGTTCGGAAGCATTTTTAAGCTTCAGTGGAATTCCGGAAACAATGGAAGTGTTCCGAAGCATTTTTAAACTTCAGAAGAATTCAGTGAACATTGGAAGAGTTCCGAAGCATTTTTAGACTTCAGCAGAATTCTGAGAACAATGGAAGAGTTCCGAAGCATTTTTAAATGTCAGCACAATTCCTTGAACAATGAAAGAGTTCCGAAGCATTTTTAAACTTCAGTGGAATTCCGGGAACAATGGAAGAGTTCCGAACCATTTTTAAACATCAGCAGAATTCCTTGAACAATGAAAGAGTTCCGAAGCATTTTTAAACTTCAGTAGAATTCCGGGAACAATGGAAGAGTTCCGAAGCATTTTTAAACTTCAGAAGAATTCCGGGAACAATGGAAGAGTTCCGAAGCATTTTTAAACTTCAGCAGAAATCCGAGAACAATGGAAGAGTTATGAAGCATTTTATAATGTCAACAGAATTCCCACAGCAATGGATGAGTTCCGAAGCATTTTTAAACTTCAGCGGAATTCCGAAAACAATGGAAGAGTTGCGAAGCATTTTTTAGCTTCAGCAGAATTCCAAGAACAATGGAAGAGTTCCGAAGTATTTCTAAACATCACCAGAATTCCATGAACAATGGAAGAGTTCCGAAACATTTTTAAACGTCAGCGGAATTTTGAGAGCAATGGAAGAGTTCCAAAGCATTTTAAAACTTCAGCGGAATTCCTAGAACAATGGAAGAGTTCCAAAGCATTTTTAAACTTTAGCGGCCTTCCGAGAACAATGGAAGAGTTCCGAAGCATTTTTAAATGTCAGCAGAATTCATTGAACAATGAAAGAGTTCCGAAGCATTTTTAAACTTCAGTGGAATTCCGGGAACAATGGAGAAGTTCCGAAGCATTTTTAAACTTCAGAAGAATTCCGGGAACAATGGAAGAGTTCCAAAGCATTTTTAAACTTCAGCAGAAATCCGAGAATAATGGAAGAGTTCTGAAGCATTTTAAAATGTCAGCAGAATTCCCAGAGCAATGGAAGAGTTCAGAAGCATTTTTAAACTTCAGCGGAATGACGAAAACAATGGAAGAGTTCCGAAGCATTTTTAAACTTCAGCAGAATTCTAAGAACAATGGAAGAGTTCTGAAGCATTTTTAAACGTCATCGTATTTCCGAGAACAATGGAAGAGATCCAAAGCATTTTTAAACGTCAGCGGAATACCGAGAACAATGGAAGAGTTCCGAAGCATTTTTAAACTTCAGCGGATTTCCAAGAACAATGGAAGAGTTCCGAAGCATTTTTAAACGTCAGCGGAATTCCGAGAACAATGAAAGAGTTCCAAAGCATTTTTAAACTTCAGCAGAATTCCGAGAACAATGGAAGAGTTCCAAAGCATTTTTAAACGTCAGCGGAATTCCGAGAACAATGGAAGAGTTCCAAAGCATTTTTAAACGTCAGCGGAATTCCGAGAACAAAGAAAGAGTTCCGAAGCATTTTTAAACATCAGCAGAATTCCTTGAACAATGAAAGAGTTCCGAAGCATTTTTAAACTTCAGCAGAATTCCTAGAACAATGAAAGAGTTCTGAAGCATTTTTAAACTTCAGTGGAATTCCGGGAACAATGGAAGAGTTCCGAAGCATTTTTAAACTTCAGAAGAATTCCGGGAACAATGGAAGAGTGCCGAAGCATTTTTAAACTTCAGCAGAAATCCAAGAACAATGGAAGAGTTACGAAGCATTTTAAAATGTCAACAGAATTCCCAGAGCAATGGATGAGTTCTGAAGCATTTTTAAACCTCAGCGGAATTCCGAAAACAATGGAAGAGTTGCGAAGCATTTTTTAGCTTCAGCAGATTTCAGAGAACAATGGAAGAGTTCCGAAGTATTTCTAAACATCAGCAGAATTCTGAGAACAATGGAAGAGTTCCGAAACATTTTTAAACGTCAGCGGAATTCCGAGAGCAATGGAAGAGTTCCAAAGCATTTTTAAACTTCAGCGGAATTCCTAGAACAATGGAAGAGTTCCAAAGCATTTTTAAACTTTAGCGGCCTTCCGAGAACAATGGAACAGTTCCGAAGCATTTTTAAACGTCAGCAGAATTCCTTGAACAATTAAAGAGTTCCGAAGCATTTTTAAGCTTCAGTGGAATTCCGGAAACAATGGAATGTTCTGAAGCATTTGTAAACTTCAGAAGAATTCAGTGAACAATGGAAGAGTTCCGAAGCATTTTTAGACTTCAGCAGAATTCTGAGAACAATGGAAGAGTTCCGAAGCATTTTTAAACGTCAGAGGAATTCCGAGAACAATGAAAGAGTTCCGAAGCATTTTTAAACGTCAGCAGAATTCCTTGAACAATGAAAGAGTTCCGAAGCATTTTTAAACTTCAGTGGAATTCCGGAAACAATGGAAGAGTTCCGAACCATTTTTAAACATCAGCAGAATTCCTTGAACAATGAAAGAGTTCCGAAGCAATTTTAAACTTCAGCAGAAATCCTTGAACAAAGAAAGAGTTCCGAATCATTTTTAAACTTCAGCAGAATTCCTTGAACAATGAAAGAGTTCCGAAGCATTTTCAAACTTCAGTAGAATTCCGGGAACAATGGAAGGGTTCGGAAGCATTTTTAAACTTCAGAAGAATTCCGAGAACAATGGAAGAGTTCCGAAGCATTTTTAAACTTCAGCAGAAATCCGAGAACAATGGAAGAGTTACGAAGCATTTTAAAATGTCAACAGAATTCCCAGAGCAATGGATGAGTTCCGAAGCATTTTTAAACTTCAGCGGAATTCCGAAAACAATGGAAGAGTTGCGAAGCATTTTTTAGCTTCAGCAGATTTCCGAGAACAATGGAAGAGTTCCGAAGTATTTCTAAATATCACCAGAATTCCTTAAACAATGAAAGAGTTCCGAAGTATTTTTAAACTTCAGTGGAATTCCGGGAACAATGGAGAAGTTCCGAAGCATTTTTAAACTTCAGAGGAATTCCGGGAACAATGGAAGAGTTCCAAAGCATTTTTAAACTTCAGCAGATATACGAGAACAATGGAAGAGTTCCGAAGCATTTTAACATGTCAGCAGAATTCCCAGAGCAATGGAAGAGTTCAGAAGCATTTTTAAACTTCAGCGGAATGACGAAAACAATGGAAGAGTTCCGAAGCATTTTTAAACTTCAGCAGAATTCTAAGAACAATGGAAGAGTTCTGAAGCATTTTTAAACGTCATCGTATTTCCGAGAACAATGGAAGAGTTCCAAAGCATTTTTAAACGTCAGCGGAATACCGAGAACAATGGAAGAGTTCCGAAGCATTTTTAAACTTCAGCGGATTTCCAAGAACAATGGAAGAGTTCCGAAGCATTTTTAAACGTCAGCGGAATTCAGAGAACAATGAAAGAGTTCTGAAGCATTTTTAAACTTCAGCAGAATTCCGAGAACAATGGAAGAGTTCCAAAGCATTTTTAAACGTCAGCGGAATTCCGAGAACAATGAAAGAGTTCCGAATCATTTTTAATCTTCAGCAGAATTCCTTGAACAATGAAAGAGTTCTGAAGCATTTTTAAACTTCAGTGGAATTCCGGGAACAATGGAACAGTTCCGAACCATTTTTAAACATCAGCAGAATTCCTTGAACAATGAAAGAGTTCCGAAGCATTTTTAAACTTCAGCAGAATTCCTTGAACAATGAAAGAGTTCCGAAGCATTTTTAAACTTCAGTGGAATTCCGGGAACAATGGAAGAGTTCCGAAGCATTTTTAAACTTCAGAAGAATTCCGGGGACAATGGAAGAGTTCCGAAGCATTTTTAAACTTCAGCAGAAATCCGAGAACAATGGAAGAGTTACAAAGCATTTTAAAACGTCAACAGAATTCCCAGAGCAATGGATGAGTTCCGAAGCATTTTTAAACTTCAGCGGAATTCCAAAAACAATGGAAGAGTTGCGAAGCATTTTTAAGCTTCAGTGGAATTCCGGAAACAATGGAAGTGTTCCGAAGCATTTTTAAACTTCAGAAGAATTCAGTGAACAATGGAAGAGTTCCGAAGCATTTTTAGACTTCAGCAGAATTCTGAGAACAATGGAAGAGTTCCAAAGCATTTTTAAACGTCAGCGGAATTCCGAGAACAATGAAAGAGTTCCGAAGTATTTTTAAACTTCAGCAGAATTCCTTGAACAATGAAAGAGTTCCGAAGCATTTTTAAACTTCAGCAGAATTCCTTGAACAAAGAAAGAGTTCCGAAGTATTTTTAAACTTCAGCAGAAGTCCTTGAACAAAGAAAGAGTTCCGAAGCATTTTTAAATGTCAGCAGAATTCATTGAACAATTAAAGAGTTCCGATGCATTTTTAAGCTTCAGTGGAATTCCGGAAACAATGGAAGTGTTCCGAAACATTTTTAAACTTCAGAAGAATTCAGTGAACAATGTAATAGTTCCGAAGCATTTTTAGACTTCAGAGGAATTCCGAGAACAATGAAAGAGTTCCGAATCATTTTTAAACGTCAGCAGAATTCCTTGAACAATGAAAGAGTTCCGAAGCATTTTTTAACTTCAGTGGAATTCCGGGAACAATGGAGAAGTTCCGAAGCATTTTTAAACTTCAGAAGAATTCCGGGAACAATGGAAGAGTTCCAAAGCATTTTTAAACTTCAGTGGAATTCCGGGAACAATGGAAGAGTTCCGAAGCATTTTTAAACTTCAGAAGAATTCCGGGAACAATGGAAGAGTGCCGAAGCATTTTTAAACTTCAGCAGAAATCCAAGAACAATGGAAGAGTTACGAAGCATTTTAAAATGTCAACAGAATTCCCAGAGCAATGGATGAGTTCTGAAGCATTTTTAAACCTCAGCGGAATTCCGAAAACAATGGAAGAGTTGCGAAGCATTTTTTAGCTTCAGCAGATTTCTGAGAACAATGGAAGAGTTCCGAAGTATTTCTAAACATCAGCAGAATTCCGAGAACAATGGAAGAGTTCCGAAACATTTTTAAACGTTAGCGGAATTCCGAGAGCAATGGAAGAGTTCCAAAGCATTTTTAAACTTCAGCGGAATTCCTAGAACAATGGAAGAGTTCCAAAGCATTTTTAAACTTTAGCGGCCTTCCGAGAACAATGGAAGAGTTCCGAAGCATTTTTAAACGTCAGCAGAATTCCTTGAACAATTAAAGAGTTCCGAAGCATTTTTAAGCTTCAGTGGAATTCCGGAAACAATGGAAGTGTTCCGAAGCATTTTTAAACTTCAGAAGAATTCAGTGAACATTGGAAGAGTTCCGAAGCATTTTTAGACTTCAGCAGAATTCTGAGAACAATGGAAGAGTTCCGAAGCATTTTTAAATGTCAGCACAATTCCTTGAACAATGAAAGAGTTCCGAAGCATTTTTAAACTTCAGTGGAATTCCGGGAACAATGGAAGAGTTCCGAACCATTTTTAAACATCAGCAGAATTCCTTGAACAATGAAAGAGTTCCGAAGCATTTTTAAACTTCAGTAGAATTCCGGGAACAATGGAAGAGTTCCGAAGCATTTTTAAACTTCAGAAGAATTCCGGGAACAATGGAAGAGTTCCGAAGCATTTTTAAACTTCAGCAGAAATCCGAAAACAATGGAAGAGTTATGAAGCATTTTATAATGTCAACAGAATTCCCAGAGCAATGGATGAGTTCCGAAGCATTTTTAAACTTCAGCGGAATTCCGAAAACAATGGAAGAGTTGCGAAGCATTTTTTAGCTTCAGCAGAATTCCAAGAACAATGGAAGAGTTCCGAAGTATTTCTAAACATCACCAGAATTCCATGAACAATGGAAGAGTTCCGAAACATTTTTAAACGTCAGCGGAATTTTGAGAGCAATGGAAGAGTTCCAAAGCATTTTAAAACTTCAGCGGAATTCCTAGAACAATGGAAGAGTTCCAAAGCATTTTTAAACTTTAGCGGCCTTCCGAGAACAATGAAAGAGTTCCGAAGCATTTTTAAACTTCAGCAGAATTCCTTGAACAATGAAAGAGTTCCGAAGCATTTTTAAACTTCAGCAGAATTCCTTGAACAATGAAAGAGTTCCGAAGCATTTTTAAACTTCAGCAGAATTCCTTGAACAAAGAAAGAGTTCCGAAGTATTTTTAAACTTCAGCAGAAGTCCTTGAACAAAGAAAGAGTTCCGAAGCATTTTTAAATGTCAGCAGAATTCATTGAACAATTAAAGAGTTCCGATGCATTTTTAAGCTTCAGTGGAATTCCGGAAACAATGGAAGTGTTCCGAAACATTTTTAAACTTCAGAAGAATTCAGTGAACAATGTAATAGTTCCGAAGCATTTTTAGACTTCAGAGGAATTCCGAGAACAATGAAAGAGTTCCGAATCATTTTTAAACGTCAGCAGAATTCCTTGAACAATGAAAGAGTTCCGAAGCATTTTTTAACTTCAGTGGAATTCCGGGAACAATGGAGAAGTTCCGAAGCATTTTTAAACTTCAGAAGAATTCCGGGAACAATGGAAGAGTTCCAAAGCATTTTTAAACTTCAGTGGAATTCCGGGAACAATGGAAGAGTTCCGAAGCATTTTTAAACTTCAGAAGAATTCCGGGAACAATGGAAGAGTGCCGAAGCATTTTTAAACTTCAGCAGAAATCCAAGAACAATGGAAGAGTTACGAAGCATTTTAAAATGTCAACAGAATTCCCAGAGCAATGGATGAGTTCTGAAGCATTTTTAAACCTCAGCGGAATTCCGAAAACAATGGAAGAGTTGCGAAGCATTTTTTAGCTTCAGCAGATTTCTGAGAACAATGGAAGAGTTCCGAAGTATTTCTAAACATCAGCAGAATTCCGAGAACAATGGAAGAGTTCCGAAACATTTTTAAACGTTAGCGGAATTCCGAGAGCAATGGAAGAGTTCCAAAGCATTTTTAAACTTCAGCGGAATTCCAAGAACAATGGAAGAGTTCCAAAGCATTTTTAAACTTTAGCGGCCTTCCGAGAACAATGGAAGAGTTCCGAAGCATTTTTAAACGTCAGCAGAATTCCTTGAACAATTAAAGAGTTCCGAAGCATTTTTAAGCTTCAGTGGAATTCCGGAAACAATGGAAGTGTTCCGAAGCATTTTTAAACTTCAGAAGAATTCAGTGAACATTGGAAGAGTTCCGAAGCATTTTTAGACTTCAGCAGAATTCTGAGAACAATGGAAGAGTTCCGAAGCATTTTTAAATGTCAGCACAATTACTTGAACAATGAAAGAGTTCCGAAGCATTTTTAAACTTCAGTGGAATTCCGGGAACAATGGAAGAGTTCCGAACCATTTTTAAACATCAGCAGAATTCCTTGAACAATGAAAGAGTTCCGAAGCATTTTTAAACTTCAGTAGAATTCCGGGAACAATGGAAGAGTTCCGAAGCATTTTTAAACTTCAGAAGAATTCCGGGAACAATGGAAGAGTTCCGAAGCATTTTTAAACTTCAGCAGAAATCCGAAAACAATGGAAGAGTTATGAAGCATTTTATAATGTCAACAGAATTCCCAGAGCAATGGATGAGTTCCGAAGCATTTTTAAACTTCAGCGGAATTCCGAAAACAATGGAAGAGTTGCGAAGCATTTTTTAGCTTCAGCAGAATTCCAAGAACAATGGAAGAGTTCCGAAGTATTTCTAAACATCACCAGAATTCCATGAACAATGGAAGAGTTCCGAAACATTTTTAAACGTCAGCGGAATTTTGAGAGCAATGGAAGAGTTCCAAAGCATTTTAAAACTTCAGCGGAATTCCTAGAACAATGGAAGAGTTCCAAAGCATTTTTAAACTTTAGCGGCCTTCCGAGAACAATGGAAGAGTTCCGAAGCATTTTTAAATGTCAGCAGAATTCATTGAACAATGAAAGAGTTCCGAAGCATTTTTAAACTTCAGTGGAATTCCGGGAACAATGGAGAAGTTCCGAAGCATTTTTAAACTTCAGAAGAATTCCGGGAACAATGGAAGAGTTCCAAAGCATTTTTAAACTTCAGCAGAAATCCGAGAATAATGGAAGAGTTCTGAAGCATTTTAAAATGTCAGCAGAATTCCCAGAGCAATGGAAGAGTTCAGAAGCATTTTTAAACTTCAGCGGAATGACGAAAACAATGGAAGAGTTCCGAAGCATTTTTAAACTTCAGCAGAATTCTAAGAACAATGGAAGAGTTCTGAAGCATTTTTAAACGTCATCGTATTTCCGAGAACAATGGAAGAGATCCAAAGCATTTTTAAACGTCAGCGGAATACCGAGAACAATGGAAGAGTTCCGAAGCATTTTTAAACTTCAGCGGATTTCCAAGAACAATGGAAGAGTTCCGAAGCATTTTTAAACGTCAGCGGAATTCCGAGAACAATGAAAGAGTTCCAAAGCATTTTTAAACTTCAGCAGAATTCCGAGAACAATGGAAGAGTTCCAAAGCATTTTTAAACGTCAGCGGAATTCCGAGAACAATGGAAGAGTTCCAAAGCATTTTTAAACGTCAGCGGAATTCCGAGAACAAAGAAAGAGTTCCGAAGCATTTTTAAACATCAGCAGAATTCCTTGAACAATGAAAGAGTTCCGAAGCATTTTTAAACTTCAGCAGAATTCCTAGAACAATGAAAGAGTTCTGAAGCATTTTTAAACTTCAGTGGAATTCCGGGAACAATGGAAGAGTTCCGAAGCATTTTTAAACTTCAGAAGAATTCCGGGAACAATGGAAGAGTGCCGAAGCATTTTTAAACTTCAGCAGAAATCCAAGAACAATGGAAGAGTTACGAAGCATTTTAAAATGTCAACAGAATTCCCAGAGCAATGGATGAGTTCTGAAGCATTTTTAAACCTCAGCGGAATTCCGAAAACAATGGAAGAGTTGCGAAGCATTTTTTAGCTTCAGCAGATTTCAGAGAACAATGGAAGAGTTCCGAAGTATTTCTAAACATCAGCAGAATTCTGAGAACAATGGAAGAGTTCCGAAACATTTTTAAACGTCAGCGGAATTCCGAGAGCAATGGAAGAGTTCCAAAGCATTTTTAAACTTCAGCGGAATTCCTAGAACAATGGAAGAGTTCCAAAGCATTTTTAAACTTTAGCGGCCTTCCGAGAACAATGGAACAGTTCCGAAGCATTTTTAAACGTCAGCAGAATTCCTTGAACAATTAAAGAGTTCCGAAGCATTTTTAAGCTTCAGTGGAATTCCGGAAACAATGGAATGTTCTGAAGCATTTGTAAACTTCAGAAGAATTCAGTGAACAATGGAAGAGTTCCGAAGCATTTTTAGACTTCAGCAGAATTCTGAGAACAATGGAAGAGTTCCGAAGCATTTTTAAACGTCAGAGGAATTCCGAGAACAATGAAAGAGTTCCGAAGCATTTTTAAACGTCAGCAGAATTCCTTGAACAATGAAAGAGTTCCGAAGCATTTTTAAACTTCAGTGGAATTCCGGAAACAATGGAAGAGTTCCGAACCATTTTTAAACATCAGCAGAATTCCTTGAACAATGAAAGAGTTCCGAAGCAATTTTAAACTTCAGCAGAAATCCTTGAACAAAGAAAGAGTTCCGAATCATTTTTAAACTTCAGCAGAATTCCTTGAACAATGAAAGAGTTCCGAAGCATTTTTAAACTTCAGTGGAATTCCGGGAACAATGGAAGAGTTCCGAAGCATTTTTAAACTTCAGAAGAATTCCGGGGACAATGGAAGAGTTCCGAAGCATTTTTAAACTTCAGCAGAAATCCGAGAACAATGGAAGAGTTACAAAGCATTTTAAAATGTCAACAGAATTCCCAGAGCAATGGATGAGTTCCGAAGCATTTTTAAACTTCAGCGGAATTCCAAAAACAATGGAAGAGTTGCGAAGCATTTTTAAGCTTCAGTGGAATTCCGGAAACAATGGAAGTGTTCCGAAGCATTTTTAAACTTCAGAAGAATTCAGTGAACAATGGAAGAGTTCCGAAGCATTTTTAGACTTCAGCAGAATTCTGAGAACAATGGAAGAGTTCCAAAGCATTTTTAAACGTCAGCGGAATTCCGAGAACAATGAAAGAGTTCCGAAGCATTTTTAAACTTCAGCAGAATGACTTGAACAATGAAAGAGTTCCGAAGCATTTTTAAACTTCAGCAGAATTCCTTGAACAAAGAAAGAGTTCCGAAGTATTTTTAAACTTCAGCAGAATTCCTTGAACAAAGAAAGAGTTCCGAAGCATTTTTAAATGTCAGCAGAATTCATTGAACAATTAAAGAGTTCCGATGCATTTTTAAGCTTCAGTGGAATTCCGGAAACAATGGAAGTGTTCCGAAACATTTTTAAACTTCAGAAGAATTCAGTGAACAATGTAATAGTTCCGAAGCATTTTTAAACTTCAGAGGAATTCCGAGAACAATGAAAGAGTTCCGAATCATTTTTAAACGTCAGCAGAATTCCTTGAACAATGAAAGAGTTCCGAAGCATTTTTTAACTTCAGTGGAATTCCGGGAACAATGGAGAAGTTCCGAAGCATTTTTAAACTTCAGAAGAATTCCGGGAACAATGGAAGAGTTCCAAAGCATTTTTAAACTTCAGCAGAAATCCGAGAACAATGGAAGAGTTCCGAAGCATTTTAAAATGTCAGCAGAATTGCCAGAGCAATGGAAGAGTTCAGAAGCATTTTTAAACTTCAGCGGAATGACGAAAACAATGGAAGAGTTCCGAAGCATTTTTAAACTTCAGCAGAATTCTAAGAACAATGGAAGAGTTCTGAAGCACTTTTAAACGTCATCGTATTTCCGAGAACAATGGAAGAGTTCCAAAGAATTTTTAAACGTCAGCGGAATACCGAGAACAATGGAAAAGTTCCGAAGCATTTTTAAACTTCAGCGGATTTCCAAGAACAATGGAAGAGTTCCGAAGCATTTTTAAACGTCAGCGGAATTCCGAGAACAATGAAAGAGTTCCGAAGCATTTTTAAACTTCAGCAGAATTCCGAGAACAATGGAAGAGTTCCAAAGCATTTTTAAACGTCAGCGGAATTCCGAGAACAATGGATGAGTTCCAAAGCATTTTTAAACGTCAGCAGAATACCGAGAACAATGGAAGAGTTCCGAAGCATTTTTAAACTTCAGCGGATTTCCAAGAACAATGGAAGAGTTCCGAAGCATTTTTAAACGTCAGCGGAATTCAGAGAACAATGAAAGAGTTCTGAAGCATTTTTAAACTTCAGCAGAATTCCGAGAACAATGGAAGAGTTCCAAAGCATTTTTAAACGTCAGCGGAATTCCGAGAACAATGGAAGAGTTCCAAAGCATTTTTAAACGTCAGCGGAATTCCGAGAACACTGAAAGAGTTCCGAAGCATTTTTAAACATCAGCAGAATTCCTTGAACAATGAAAGAGTTCCGAAGCATTTTTAAACTTCAGCAGAATTCCTTGAACAATGAAAGAGTTCTGAAGCATTTTTAAACTTCAGTGGAATTCCGGGAACAATGGAAGAGTTCAGAACCATTTTTAAACATCAGCAGAATTCCTTGAACAATGAAAGAGTTCCGAATCATTTTTAAACTTCAGCAGAATTCCTTGAACAATGAAAGAGTTCCGAAGCATTTTTAAACTTCAGCAGAATTCCTTGAACAAAGATAGAGTTCCGAAGCATTTTTAAACTTCAGCAGAATTCCTTGAACAATGAAAGAGTTCCGAAGCATTTTTAAACTTCAGTGGAATTCCAGGAACAATGGAACAGTTCCGAAGCATTTTTAAACTTCAGAAGTATTCCGGGAACAATGGAAGAGTTCCGAAGCATTTTTAAACTTCAGCAGAAATCCGAGAACAATGGAAGAGTTAGGAAGCATTTTAAAATGTCAACAGAATTCCCAGAGCAATGGATGAGTTCCGAAGCATGTTTAAACTTCAGAGGAATTCCGAAAACAATGGAAGAGTTGCGAAGCATTTTTTAGCTTCAGCAGAATTACGAGAACAATGGAAGAGTTCCGAAGTATTTCTAAACATCACCAGAATTCCGAGAACAATGGAAGAGTTCCGAAACATTTTTTAACGTCAGCGGAATTCCGAGAGCAATGGAAGAGTTCCAAAGCATTTTTAAACTTCAGCAGAAATCCGAGAACAATGGAAGAGTTCCGAAGCATTTTAAAATGTCAGCAGAATTGCCAGAGCAATGGAAGAGTTCAGAAGCATTTTTAAACTTCAGCGGAATGACGAAAACAATGGAAGAGTTCCGAAGCATTTTTAAACTTCAGCAGAATTCTAAGAACAATGGAAGAGTTCTGAAGCACTTTTAAACGTCATCGTATTTCCGAGAACAATGGAAGAGTTCCAAAGAATTTTTAAACGTCAGCGGAATACCGAGAACAATGGAAAAGTTCCGAAGCATTTTTAAACTTCAGCGGATTTCCAAGAACAATGGAAGAGTTCCGAAGCATTTTTAAACGTCAGCGGAATTCCGAGAACAATGAAAGAGTTCCGAAGCATTTTTAAACTTCAGCAGAATTCCGAGAACAATGGAAGAGTTCCAAAGCATTTTTAAACGTCAGCGGAATTCCGAGAACAATGGAAGAGTTCCAAAGCATTTTTAAACGTCAGCAGAATACCGAGAACAATGGAAGAGTTCCGAAGCATTTTTAAACTTCAGCGGATTTCCAAGAACAATGGAAGAGTTCCGAAGCATTTTTAAACGTCAGCGGAATTCAGAGAACAATGAAAGAGTTCTGAAGCATTTTTAAACTTCAGCAGAATTCCGAGAACAATGGAAGAGTTCCAAAGCATTTTTAAACGTCAGCGGAATTCCGAGAACAATGGAAGAGTTCCAAAGCATTTTTAAACGTCAGCGGAATTCCGAGAACACTGAAAGAGTTCCGAAGCATTTTTAAACATCAGCAGAATTCCTTGAACAATGAAAGAGTTCCGAAGCATTTTTAAACTTCAGCAGAATTCCTTGAACAATGAAAGAGTTCTGAAGCATTTTTAAACTTCAGTGGAATTCCGGGAACAATGGAAGAGTTCAGAACCATTTTTAAACATCAGCAGAATTCCTTGAACAATGAAAGAGTTCCGAATCATTTTTAAACTTCAGCAGAATTCCTTGAACAATGAAAGAGTTCCGAAGCATTTTTAAACTTCAGCAGAATTCCTTGAACAAAGATAGAGTTCCGAAGCATTTTTAAACTTCAGCAGAATTCCTTGAACAATGAAAGAGTTCCGAAGCATTTTTAAACTTCAGTGGAATTCCAGGAACAATGGAACAGTTCCGAAGCATTTTTAAACTTCAGAAGTATTCCGGGAACAATGGAAGAGTTCCGAAGCATTTTTAAACTTCAGCAGAAATCCGAGAACAATGGAAGAGTTAGGAAGCATTTTAAAATGTCAACAGAATTCCCAGAGCAATGGATGAGTTCCGAAGCATGTTTAAACTTCAGAGGAATTCCGAAAACAATGGAAGAGTTGCGAAGCATTTTTTAGCTTCAGCAGAATTACGAGAACAATGGAAGAGTTCCGAAGTATTTCTAAACATCACCAGAATTCCGAGAACAATGGAAGAGTTCCGAAACATTTTTTAACGTCAGCGGAATTCCGAGAGCAATGGAAGAGTTCCAAAGCATTTTTAAACTTCAGCAGAAATCCGAGAACAATGGAAGAGTTCCGAAGCATTTTAAAATGTCAGCAGAATTGCCAGAGCAATGGAAGAGTTCAGAAGCATTTTTAAACTTCAGCGGAATGACGAAAACAATGGAAGAGTTCCGAAGCATTTTTAAACTTCAGCAGAATTCTAAGAACAATGGAAGAGTTCTGAAGCACTTTTAAACGTCATCGTATTTCCGAGAACAATGGAAGAGTTCCAAAGAATTTTTAAACGTCAGCGGAATACCGAGAACAATGGAAAAGTTCCGAAGCATTTTTAAACTTCAGCGGATTTCCAAGAACAATGGAAGAGTTCCGAAGCATTTTTAAACGTCAGCGGAATTCCGAGAACAATGAAAGAGTTCCGAAGCATTTTTAAACTTCAGCAGAATTCCGAGAACAATGGAAGAGTTCCAAAGCATTTTTAAACGTCAGCGGAATTCCGAGAACAATGGAAGAGTTCCAAAGCATTTTTAAACGTCAGCAGAATACCGAGAACAATGGAAGAGTTCCGAAGCATTTTTAAACTTCAGCGGATTTCCAAGAACAATGGAAGAGTTCCGAAGCATTTTTAAACGTCAGCGGAATTCAGAGAACAATGAAAGAGTTCTGAAGCATTTTTAAACTTCAGCAGAATTCCGAGAACAATGGAAGAGTTCCAAAGCATTTTTAAACGTCAGCGGAATTCCGAGAACAATGGAAGAGTTCCAAAGCATTTTTAAACGTCAGCGGAATTCCGAGAACACTGAAAGAGTTCCGAAGCATTTTTAAACATCAGCAGAATTCCTTGAACAATGAAAGAGTTCCGAAGCATTTTTAAACTTCAGCAGAATTCCTTGAACAATGAAAGAGTTCTGAAGCATTTTTAAACTTCAGTGGAATTCCGGGAACAATGGAAGAGTTCAGAACCATTTTTAAACATCAGCAGAATTCCTTGAACAATGAAAGAGTTCCGAATCATTTTTAAACTTCAGCAGAATTCCTTGAACAATGAAAGAGTTCCGAAGCATTTTTAAACTTCAGCAGAATTCCTTGAACAAAGATAGAGTTCCGAAGCATTTTTAAACTTCAGCAGAATTCCTTGAACAATGAAAGAGTTCCGAAGCATTTTTAAACTTCAGTGGAATTCCAGGAACAATGGAACAGTTCCGAAGCATTTTTAAACTTCAGAAGTATTCCGGGAACAATGGAAGAGTTCCGAAGCATTTTTAAACTTCAGCAGAAATCCGAGAACAATGGAAGAGTTAGGAAGCATTTTAAAATGTCAACAGAATTCCCAGAGCAATGGATGAGTTCCGAAGCATGTTTAAACTTCAGAGGAATTCCGAAAACAATGGAAGAGTTGCGAAGCATTTTTTAGCTTCAGCAGAATTACGAGAACAATGGAAGAGTTCCGAAGTATTTCTAAACATCACCAGAATTCCGAGAACAATGGAAGAGTTCCGAAACATTTTTTAACGTCAGCGGAATTCCGAGAGCAATGGAAGAGTTCCAAAGCATTTTTAAACTTCAGCAGAAATCCGAGAACAATGGAAGAGTTCCGAAGCATTTTAAAATGTCAGCAGAATTGCCAGAGCAACGGAAGAGTTCAGAAGCATTTTTAAACTTCAGCGGAATGACGAAAACAATGGAAGAGTTCCGAAGCATTTTTAAACTTCAGCAGAATTCTAAGAACAATGGAAGAGTTCTGAAGCACTTTTAAACGTCATCGTATTTCCAAGAACAATGGAAGAGTTCCAAAGAATTTTTAAACGTCAGCGGAATACCGAGAACAATGGAAAAGTTCCGAAGCATTTTTAAACTTCAGCGGATTTCCAAGAACAATGGAAGAGTTCCGAAGCATTTTTAAACGTCAGCGGAATTCCGAGAACAATGAAAGAGTTCCGAAGCATTTTTAAACTTCAGCAGAATTCCGAGAACAATGGAAGAGTTCCAAAGCATTTTTAAACGTCAGCGGAATTCCGAGAACAATGGAAGAGTTCCAAAGCATTTTTAAACGTCAGCAGAATACCGAGAACAATGGAAGAGTTCCGAAGCATTTTTAAACTTCAGCGGATTTCCAAGAACAATGGAAGAGTTCCGAAGCATTTTTAAACGTCAGCGGAATTCAGAGAACAATGAAAGAGTTCTGAAGCATTTTTAAACTTCAGCAGAATTCCGAGAACAATGGAAGAGTTCCAAAGCATTTTTAAACGTCAGCGGAATTCCGAGAACAATGGAAGAGTTCCAAAGCATTTTTAAACGTCAGCGGAATTCCGAGAACACTGAAAGAGTTCCGAAGCATTTTTAAACATCAGCAGAATTCCTTGAACAATGAAAGAGTTCCGAAGCATTTTTAAACTTCAGCAGAATTCCTTGAACAATGAAAGAGTTCTGAAGCATTTTTAAACTTCAGTGGAATTCCGGGAACAATGGAAGAGTTCAGAACCATTTTTAAACATCAGCAGAATTCCTTGAACAATGAAAGAGTTCCGAATCATTTTTAAACTTCAGCAGAATTCCTTGAACAATGAAAGAGTTCCGAAGCATTTTTAAACTTCAGCAGAATTCCTTGAACAAAGATAGAGTTCCGAAGCATTTTTAAACTTCAGCAGAATTCCTTGAACAATGAAAGAGTTCCGAAGCATTTTTAAACTTCAGTGGAATTCCAGGAACAATGGAACAGTTCCGAAGCATTTTTAAACTTCAGAAGTATTCCGGGAACAATGGAAGAGTTCCGAAGCATTTTTAAACTTCAGCAGAAATCCGAGAACAATGGAAGAGTTAGGAAGCATTTTAAAATGTCAACAGAATTCCCAGAGCAATGGATGAGTTCCGAAGCATGTTTAAACTTCAGAGGAATTCCGAAAACAATGGAAGAGTTGCGAAGCATTTTTTAGCTTCAGCAGAATTACGAGAACAATGGAAGAGTTCCGAAGTATTTCTAAACATCACCAGAATTCCGAGAACAATGGAAGAGTTCCGAAACATTTTTTAACGTCAGCGGAATTCCGAGAGCAATGGAAGAGTTCCAAAGCATTTTTAAACTTCAGCAGAAATCCGAGAACAATGGAAGAGTTCCGAAGCATTTTAAAATGTCAGCAGAATTGCCAGAGCAACGGAAGAGTTCAGAAGCATTTTTAAACTTCAGCGGAATGACGAAAACAATGGAAGAGTTCCGAAGCATTTTTAAACTTCAGCAGAATTCTAAGAACAATGGAAGAGTTCTGAAGCACTTTTAAACGTCATCGTATTTCCAAGAACAATGGAAGAGTTCCAAAGAATTTTTAAACGTCAGCGGAATACCGAGAACAATGGAAAAGTTCCGAAGCATTTTTAAACTTCAGCGGATTTCCAAGAACAATGGAAGAGTTCCGAAGCATTTTTAAACGTCAGCGGAATTCCGAGAACAATGAAAGAGTTCCGAAGCATTTTTAAACTTCAGCAGAATTCCGAGAACAATGGAAGAGTTCCAAAGCATTCTTAAACGTCAGCGGAATTCCGAGAACAATGGAAGAGTTCCAAAGCATTTTTAAACGTCAGCAGAATACCGAGAACAATGGAAGAGTTCCGAAGCATTTTTAAACTTCAGCGGATTTCCAAGAACAATGGAAGAGTTCCGAAGCATTTTTAAACGTCAGCGGAATTCAGAGAACAATGAAAGAGTTCTGAAGCATTTTTAAACTTCAGCAGAATTCCGAGAACAATGGAAGAGTTCCAAAGCATTTTTAAACGTCAGCGGAATTCCGAGAACAATGGAAGAGTTCCAAAGCATTTTTAAACGTCAGCGGAATTCCGAGAACACTGAAAGAGTTCCGAAGCATTTTTAAACATCAGCAGAATTCCTTGAACAATGAAAGAGTTCCGAAGCATTTTTAAACTTCAGCAGAATTCTAAGAACAATGGAAGAGTTCTGAAGCATTTTTAAACGTCATCGTATTTCCGAGAACAATGGAAGAGTTCCAAAGCATTTTTAAATGTCAGTGGAATTCCAAGAACAATGGAAGAGTTCCGAAGCATTTTTAAACGTCAGTGGAATTCCGAGAACAATGAAAGAGTTCCGAAGCATTTTTAAACTTCAGCAGAATTACGAGTACAATGGAAGAGTTCCAAAGCATTTTTAAACGTCAGCGGAATTCCGAGAACAATGGAAGAGTTCCAAAGCATTTTTAAACGTCAGCGGAATTCCGAGAAAAAAGAAAGAGTTCCGAAGCATTTTTAAACATCAGCAGAATTCCTTGAACAATGAAAGAGTTCCGAAGCATTTTTAAACTTCAGCAGAATTCCTTGAACAATGAAAGAGTTCCGAAGCATTTTTAAACTTCAGTGGAATGCCGGGAACAATGGAAGAGTTCCGAACCATTTTTAAACATCAGAAGAATTCCTTGAACAATGAAAGAGTTCCGAAGCATTTTTAAACTTCAGCAGAAATCAGAGAACAATGGAAGAGTTACAAATCATTTTAAAATGTCAACAGAATTCCCAGAGCAATGGATGAGTTCCGAAGCATTTTTAAACTTCAGCGGAATTCCGAAAACAATGAAAGAGTTCCGAAGCATTTTTAAACTTCAGCAGAAATCCGAGAACAATGGAAGAGTTACGAAGCATTTTAAAATGTCAACAGAATTCCCAGAGCAATGGATGAGTTCCGAAGCATTTTTAAACTTCAGCGAAATTCCGAAAACAATGGAAGAGTTGCGAAGCATTTTTTAGCTTCAGCAGATTTCTGAGAACAATGGAAGAGTTCCGAAGTATTTCTAAACATCAGCAGAATTCCGAGAACAATGGAAGAGTTCCGAAACATTTTTAAACGTTAGCGGAAGTCCGAGAGCAATGGAAGAGTTCCAAAGCATTTTTAAACTTCAGCGGAATTCCTAGAACAATGGAAGAGTTCCAAAGCATTTTTAAACTTTAGCGGCCTTCCGAGAACAATGGAAGAGTTCCGAAGCATTTTTAAACGTCAGCAGAATTCCTTGAACAATTAAAGAGTTCCGAAGCATTTTTAAGCTTCAGTGGAATTCCGGAAACAATGGAAGTGTTCCGAAGCATTTTTAAACTTCAGAAGAATTCAGTGAACATTGGAAGAGTTCCGAAGCATTTGTAGACTTCAGCAGAATTCTGAGAACAATGGAAGAGTTCCGAAGCATTTTTAAACGTCAGAGGAATTCCGAGAACAATGAAAGAGTTCCGAAGCATTTTTAAATGTCAGCACAATTCCTTGAACAATGAAAGAGTTCCGAAGCATTTTTAAACTTCAGTGGAATTCCAGGAACGATGGAAGAGTTCCGAACCATTTTTAAACATCAGCAGAATTCCTTGAACAATGAAAGAGTTCCGAAGCATTTTTAAACTTCAGTAGAATTCCGGGAACAATGGAAGAGTTCCGAAGCATTTTTAAACTTCAGAAGAATTCCGGGAACAATGGAAGAGTTCCGAAGCATTTTTAAACTTCAGCAGATATCCGAGAACAATGGAAGAGTTATGAAGCATTTTATAATGTCAACAGAATTCCCAGAGCAATGGATGAGTTCCGAAGCATTTTTAAACTTCAGCGGAATTCCGAAAACAATGGAAGAGTTGCGAAGCATTTTTTAGCTTCAGCAAAATTCCAAGAACAATGGAAGAGTTCCGAAGTATTTCTAAACATCACCAGAATTCCATGAACAATGGAAGAGTTCCGAAACATTTTTAAACGTCAGCGGAATTTTGAGAGCAATGGAAGAGTTCCAAAGCATTTTTAAACTTCAGCGGAATTCCTAGAACAATGGAAGAGTTCCAAAGCATTTTTAAACTTTAGCGGCCTTCCGAGAACAATGGAAGAGTTCCGAAGCATTTTTAAATGTCAGCAGAATTCATTGAACAATGAAAGAGTTCCGAAGCATTTTTAAACTTCAGTGGAATTCCGGGAACAATGGAGAAGTTCCGAAGCATTTTTAAACTTCAGAAGAATTCCGGGAACAATGGAAGAGTTCCAAAGCATTTTTAAACTTCAGCAGAAATCCGAGAATAATGGAAGAGTTCTGAAGCATTTTAAAATGTCAGCAGAATTCCCAGAGCAATGGAAGAGTTCAGAAGCATTTTTAAACTTCAGCGGAATGACGAAAACAATGGAAGAGTTCCGAAGCATTTTTAAACTTCAGCAGAATTCTGAGAACAATGGAAGAGTTCTGAAGCATTTTTAAACGTCATCGTATTTCCGAGAACAATGGAAGAGATCCAAAGCATTTTTAAACGTCAGCGGAATACCGAGAACAATGGAAGAGTTCCGAAGCATTTTTAAACTTCAGCGGATTTCCAAGAACAATGGAAGAGTTCCGAAGCATTTTTAAACTTCAGCAGAATTCCTAGAACAATGAAAGAGTTCTGAAGCATTTTTAAACTTCAGTGGAATTCCGGGAACAATGGAAGAGTTCCGAAGCATTTTTAAACTTCAGAAGAATTCCGGGAACAATGGAAGAGTGCCGAAGCATTTTTAAACTTCAGCAGAAATCCAAGAACAATGGAAGAGTTACGAAGCATTTTAAAATGTCAACAGAATTCCCAGAGCAATGGATGAGTTCCGAAGCATTTTTAAACCTCAGCGGAATTCCGAAAACAATGGAAGAGTTGCGAAGCATTTTTTAGCTTCAGCAGATTTCAGAGAACAATGGAAGAGTTCCTAAGTATTTCTAAACATCAGCAGAATTCTGAGAACAATGGAAGAGTTCCGAAACATTTTTAAACGTCAGCGGAATTCCGAGAGCAATGGAAGAGTTCCAAAGCATTTTTAAACTTCAGCGGAATTCCTAGAACAATGGAAGAGTTCCAAAGCATTTTTAAACTTTAGCGGCCTTCCGAGAACAATGGAACAGTTCCGAAGCATTTTTAAACGTCAGCAGAATTCCTTGAACAATTAAAGAGTTCCGAAGCATTTTTAAGCTTCAGTGGAATTCCGGAAACAATGGAATGTTCTGAAGCATTTGTAAACTTCAGAAGAATTCAGTGAACAATGGAAGAGTTCCGAAGCATTTTTAGACTTCAGCAGAATTCTGAGAACAATGGAAGAGTTCCGAAGCATTTTTAAACGTCAGAGGAATTCCGAGAACAATGAAAGAGTTCCGAAGCATTTTTAAACGTCAGCAGAATTCCTTGAACAATGAAAGAGTTCCGAAGCATTTTTAAACTTCAGTGGAATTCCGGGAACAATGGAAGAGTTCCGAACCATTTTTAAACATCAGCAGAATTCCTTGAACAATGAAAGAGTTCCGAAGCAATTTTAAACTTCAGCAGAAATCCTTGAACAAAGAAAGAGTTCCGAATCATTTTTAAACTTCAGCAGAATTCCTTGAACAATGAAAGAGTTCCGAAGCATTTTCAAACTTCAGTAGAATTCCGGGAACAATGGAAGGGTTCGGAAGCATTTTTAAACTTCAGAAGAATTCCGGGAACAATGGAAGAGTTCCGAAGCATTTTTAAACTTCAGCAGAAATCCGAGAACAATGGAAGAGTTACGAAGCATTTTAAAATGTCAACAGAATTCCCAGAGCAATGGATGAGTTCCGAAGCATTTTTAAACTTCAGCGGAATTCCGAAAACAATGGAAGAGTTGCGAAGCATTTTTTAGCTTCAGCAGATTTCCGAGAACAATGGAAGAGTTCCGAAGTATTTCTAAATATCACCAGAATTCCTTAAACAATGAAAGAGTTCCGAAGTATTTTTAAACTTCAGTGGAATTCCGGGAACAATGGAGAAGTTCCGAAGCATTTTTAAACTTCAGAGGAATTCCGGGAACAATGGAAGAGTTCCAAAGCATTTCTAAACTTCAGCAGATATACGAGAACCATGGAAGAGTTCCGAAGCATTTTAACATGTCAGCAGAATTCCCAGAGCAATGGAAGAGTTCAGAAGCATTTTTAAACTTCAGCGGAATGACGAAAACAATGGAAGAGTTCCGAAGCATTTTTAAACTTCAGCAGAATTCTAAGAACAATGGAAGAGTTCTGAAGCATTTTTAAACGTCATCGTATTTCCGAGAACAATGGAAGAGTTCCAAAGCATTTTTAAACGTCAGCGGAATACCGAGAACAATGGAAGAGTTCCGAAGCATTTTTAAACTTCAGCGGATTTCCAAGAACAATGGAAGAGTTCCGAAGCATTTTTAAACGTCAGCGGAATTCAGAGAACAATGAAAGAGTTCTGAAGCATTTTTAAACTTCAGCAGAATTCCGAGAACAATGGAAGAGTTCCAAAGCATTTTTAAACGTCAGCGGAATTCCGAGAACAATGAAAGAGTTCCGAAGCATTTTTAATCTTCAGCAGAATTCCTTGAACAATGAAAGAGTTCTGAAGCATTTTTAAACTTCAGTGGAATTCCGGGAACAATGGAACAGTTCCGAACCATTTTTAAACATCAGCAGAATTCCTTGAACAATGAAAGAGTTCCGAAGCATTTTTAAACTTCAGCAGAATTCCTTGAACAATGAAAGAGTTCCGAAGCATTTTTAAACTTCAGTGGAATTCCGGGAACAATGGAAGAGTTCCGAAGCATTTTTAAACTTCAGAAGAATTCCGGGGACAATGGAAGAGTTCCGAAGCATTTTTAAACTTCAGCAGAAATCCGAGAACAATGGAAGAGTTACAAAGCATTTTAAAATGTCAACAGAATTCCCAGAGCAATGGATGAGTTCCGAAGCATTTTTAAACTTCAGCGGAATTCCAAAAACAATGGAAGAGTTGCGAAGCATTTTTAAGCTTCAGTGGAATTCCGGAAACAATGGAAGTGTTCCGAAGCATTTTTAAACTTCAGAAGAATTCAGTGAACAATGGAAGAGTTCCGAAGCATTTTTAGACTTCAGCAGAATTCTGAGAACAATGGAAGAGTTCCAAAGCATTTTTAAACGTCAGCGGAATTCCGAGAACAATGAAAGAGTTCCGAAGCATTTTTAAACTTCAGCAGAATGACTTGAACAATGAAAGAGTTCCGAAGCATTTTTAAACTTCAGCAGAATTCCTTGAACAAAGAAAGAGTTCCGAAGTATTTTTAAACTTCAGCAGAATTCCTTGAACAAAGAAAGAGTTCCGAAGCATTTTTAAATGTCAGCAGAATTCATTGAACAATTAAAGAGTTCCGATGCATTTTTAAGCTTCAGTGGAATTCCGGAAACAATGGAAGTGTTCC
Source organism: Phyllobates terribilis (assembly GCF_046119375.1). NCBI lineage: Eukaryota > Metazoa > Chordata > Amphibia > Anura > Dendrobatidae > Phyllobates > Phyllobates terribilis. The sequence continues at coordinate 555,195,355 of NW_027362762.1, forward strand.
GAAACATTTTTAAACTTCAGAAGAATTCAGTGAACAATGTAATAGTTCCGAAGCATTTTTAAACTTCAGAGGAATTCCGAGAACAATGAAAGAGTTCCGAATCATTTTTAAACGTCAGCAGAATTCCTTGAACAATGAAAGAGTTCCGAAGCATTTTTTAACTTCAGTGGAATTCCGGGAACAATGGAGAAGTTCCGAAGCATTTTTAAACTTCAGAAGAATTCCGGGAACAATGGAAGAGTTCCAAAGCATTTTTAAACTTCAGCAGAAATCCGAGAACAATGGAAGAGTTCCGAAGCATTTTAAAATGTCAGCAGAATTGCCAGAGCAATGGAAGAGTTCAGAAGCATTTTTAAACTTCAGCGGAATGACGAAAACAATGGAAGAGTTCCGAAGCATTTTTAAACTTCAGCAGAATTCTAAGAACAATGGAAGAGTTCTGAAGCACTTTTAAACGTCATCGTATTTCCGAGAACAATGGAAGAGTTCCAAAGAATTTTTAAACGTCAGCGGAATACCGAGAACAATGGAAAAGTTCCGAAGCATTTTTAAACTTCAGCGGATTTCCAAGAACAATGGAAGAGTTCCGAAGCATTTTTAAACGTCAGCGGAATTCCGAGAACAATGAAAGAGTTCCGAAGCATTTTTAAACTTCAGCAGAATTCCGAGAACAATGGAAGAGTTCCAAAGCATTTTTAAACGTCAGCGGAATTCCGAGAACAATGGAAGAGTTCCAAAGCATTTTTAAACGTCAGCAGAATACCGAGAACAATGGAAGAGTTCCGAAGCATTTTTAAACTTCAGCGGATTTCCAAGAACAATGGAAGAGTTCCGAAGCATTTTTAAACGTCAGCGGAATTCAGAGAACAATGAAAGAGTTCTGAAGCATTTTTAAACTTCAGCAGAATTCCGAGAACAATGGAAGAGTTCCAAAGCATTTTTAAACGTCAGCGGAATTCCGAGAACAATGGAAGAGTTCCAAAGCATTTTTAAACGTCAGCGGAATTCCGAGAACACTGAAAGAGTTCCGAAGCATTTTTAAACATCAGCAGAATTCCTTGAACAATGAAAGAGTTCCGAAGCATTTTTAAACTTCAGCAGAATTCCTTGAACAATGAAAGAGTTCTGAAGCATTTTTAAACTTCAGTGGAATTCCGGGAACAATGGAAGAGTTCAGAACCATTTTTAAACATCAGCAGAATTCCTTGAACAATGAAAGAGTTCCGAATCATTTTTAAACTTCAGCAGAATTCCTTGAACAATGAAAGAGTTCCGAAGCATTTTTAAACTTCAGCAGAATTCCTTGAACAAAGATAGAGTTCCGAAGCATTTTTAAACTTCAGCAGAATTCCTTGAACAATGAAAGAGTTCCGAAGCATTTTTAAACTTCAGTGGAATTCCAGGAACAATGGAACAGTTCCGAAGCATTTTTAAACTTCAGAAGTATTCCGGGAACAATGGAAGAGTTCCGAAGCATTTTTAAACTTCAGCAGAAATCCGAGAACAATGGAAGAGTTAGGAAGCATTTTAAAATGTCAACAGAATTCCCAGAGCAATGGATGAGTTCCGAAGCATGTTTAAACTTCAGAGGAATTCCGAAAACAATGGAAGAGTTGCGAAGCATTTTTTAGCTTCAGCAGAATTACGAGAACAATGGAAGAGTTCCGAAGTATTTCTAAACATCACCAGAATTCCGAGAACAATGGAAGAGTTCCGAAACATTTTTTAACGTCAGCGGAATTCCGAGAGCAATGGAAGAGTTCCAAAGCATTTTTAAACTTCAGCAGAAATCCGAGAACAATGGAAGAGTTCCGAAGCATTTTAAAATGTCAGCAGAATTGCCAGAGCAATGGAAGAGTTCAGAAGCATTTTTAAACTTCAGCGGAATGACGAAAACAATGGAAGAGTTCCGAAGCATTTTTAAACTTCAGCAGAATTCTAAGAACAATGGAAGAGTTCTGAAGCACTTTTAAACGTCATCGTATTTCCGAGAACAATGGAAGAGTTCCAAAGAATTTTTAAACGTCAGCGGAATACCGAGAACAATGGAAAAGTTCCGAAGCATTTTTAAACTTCAGCGGATTTCCAAGAACAATGGAAGAGTTCCGAAGCATTTTTAAACGTCAGCGGAATTCCGAGAACAATGAAAGAGTTCCGAAGCATTTTTAAACTTCAGCAGAATTCCGAGAACAATGGAAGAGTTCCAAAGCATTTTTAAACGTCAGCGGAATTCCGAGAACAATGGATGAGTTCCAAAGCATTTTTAAACGTCAGCAGAATACCGAGAACAATGGAAGAGTTCCGAAGCATTTTTAAACTTCAGCGGATTTCCAAGAACAATGGAAGAGTTCCGAAGCATTTTTAAACGTCAGCGGAATTCAGAGAACAATGAAAGAGTTCTGAAGCATTTTTAAACTTCAGCAGAATTCCGAGAACAATGGAAGAGTTCCAAAGCATTTTTAAACGTCAGCGGAATTCCGAGAACAATGGAAGAGTTCCAAAGCATTTTTAAACGTCAGCGGAATTCCGAGAACACTGAAAGAGTTCCGAAGCATTTTTAAACATCAGCAGAATTCCTTGAACAATGAAAGAGTTCCGAAGCATTTTTAAACTTCAGCAGAATTCCTTGAACAATGAAAGAGTTCTGAAGCATTTTTAAACTTCAGTGGAATTCCGGGAACAATGGAAGAGTTCAGAACCATTTTTAAACATCAGCAGAATTCCTTGAACAATGAAAGAGTTCCGAATCATTTTTAAACTTCAGCAGAATTCCTTGAACAATGAAAGAGTTCCGAAGCATTTTTAAACTTCAGCAGAATTCCTTGAACAAAGATAGAGTTCCGAAGCATTTTTAAACTTCAGCAGAATTCCTTGAACAATGAAAGAGTTCCGAAGCATTTTTAAACTTCAGTGGAATTCCAGGAACAATGGAACAGTTCCGAAGCATTTTTAAACTTCAGAAGTATTCCGGGAACAATGGAAGAGTTCCGAAGCATTTTTAAACTTCAGCAGAAATCCGAGAACAATGGAAGAGTTAGGAAGCATTTTAAAATGTCAACAGAATTCCCAGAGCAATGGATGAGTTCCGAAGCATGTTTAAACTTCAGAGGAATTCCGAAAACAATGGAAGAGTTGCGAAGCATTTTTTAGCTTCAGCAGAATTACGAGAACAATGGAAGAGTTCCGAAGTATTTCTAAACATCACCAGAATTCCGAGAACAATGGAAGAGTTCCGAAACATTTTTTAACGTCAGCGGAATTCCGAGAGCAATGGAAGAGTTCCAAAGCATTTTTAAACTTCAGCAGAAATCCGAGAACAATGGAAGAGTTCCGAAGCATTTTAAAATGTCAGCAGAATTGCCAGAGCAATGGAAGAGTTCAGAAGCATTTTTAAACTTCAGCGGAATGACGAAAACAATGGAAGAGTTCCGAAGCATTTTTAAACTTCAGCAGAATTCTAAGAACAATGGAAGAGTTCTGAAGCACTTTTAAACGTCATCGTATTTCCAAGAACAATGGAAGAGTTCCAAAGAATTTTTAAACGTCAGCGGAATACCGAGAACAATGGAAAAGTTCCGAAGCATTTTTAAACTTCAGCGGATTTCCAAGAACAATGGAAGAGTTCCGAAGCATTTTTAAACGTCAGCGGAATTCCGAGAACAATGAAAGAGTTCCGAAGCATTTTTAAACTTCAGCAGAATTCCGAGAACAATGGAAGAGTTCCAAAGCATTTTTAAACGTCAGCGGAATTCCGAGAACAATGGAAGAGTTCCAAAGCATTTTTAAACGTCAGCAGAATACCGAGAACAATGGAAGAGTTCCGAAGCATTTTTAAACTTCAGCGGATTTCCAAGAACAATGGAAGACTTCCGAAGCATTTTTAAACGTCAGCGGAATTCAGAGAACAATGAAAGAGTTCTGAAGCATTTTTAAACTTCAGCAGAATTCCGAGAACAATGGAAGAGTTCCAAAGCATTTTTAAACGTCAGCGGAATTCCGAGAACAATGGAAGAGTTCCAAAGCATTTTTAAACGTCAGCGGAATTCCGAGAACACTGAAAGAGTTCCGAAGCATTTTTAAACATCAGCAGAATTCCTTGAACAATGAAAGAGTTCCGAAGCATTTTTAAACTTCAGCAGAATTCCTTGAACAATGAAAGAGTTCCGAAGCATTTTTAAACTTCAGCAGAATTCCTTGAACAATGAAAGAGTTCTGAAGCATTTTTAAACTTCAGTGGAATTCCGGGAACAATGGAAGAGTTCAGAACCATTTTTAAACATCAGCAGAATTCCTTGAACAATGAAAGAGTTCCGAATCATTTTTAAACTTCAGCAGAATTCCTTGAACAATGAAAGAGTTCCGAAGCATTTTTAAACTTCAGCAGAATTACTTGAACAAAGATAGAGTTCCGAAGCATTTTTAAACTTCAGCAGAATTCCTTGAACAATGAAAGAGTTCCGAAGCATTTTTAAACTTCAGTGGAATTCCAGGAACAATGGAACAGTTCCGAAGCATTTTTAAACTTCAGAAGTATTCCGGGAACAATGGAAGAGTTCCGAAGCATTTTTAAACTTCAGCAGAAATCCGAGAACAATGGAAGAGTTAGGAAGCATTTTAAAATGTCAACAGAATTCCCAGAGCAATGGATGAGTTCCGAAGCATGTTTAAACTTCAGAGGAATTCCGAAAACAATGGAAGAGTTGCGAAGCATTTTTTAGCTTCAGCAGAATTACGAGAACAATGGAAGAGTTCCGAAGTATTTCTAAACATCACCAGAATTCCGAGAACAATGGAAGAGTTCCGAAACATTTTTTAACGTCAGCGGAATTCCGAGAGCAATGGAAGAGTTCCAAAGCATTTTTAAACTTCAGCGGAATTCCTAGAACAATGGAAGAGTTCCAAAGCATTTTTAAACTTTAGCGGCCTTCCGAGAACAATGGAAGAGTTCCGAAGCATTTTTAAACGTCAGCAGAATTCATTGAACAATTAAAGAGTTCCGATGCATTTTTAAGCTTCAGTGGAATTCCAGAAACAATGGAAGTGTTCCGAAGCAGTTTTAAACTTCAGAAGAATTCAGTGAACAATGTAATAGTTCCGAAGCATTTTTAGACTTCAGAGGAATTCCGAGAACAATGAAAGAGTTCCGAAGCATTTTTAAACGTCAGCAGAATTCCTTGAACAATGAAAGAGTTCCGAAGCATTTTTTAACTTCAGTGGAATTCCGGGAACAATGGAGAAGTTCCGAAGCATTTTTAAACTTCAGAAGAATTCCGGGAACAATGGAAGAGTTCCAAAGCATTTTTAAACTTCAGCAGAAATCCGAGAACAATGGAAGAGTTCTGAAGCATTTTAAAATGTCAGCAGAATTCCCAGAGCAATGGAAGAGTTCAGAAGCATTTTTAAACTTCAGCGGAATGACGAAAACAATGGAAGAGTTCCGAAGCATTTTTAAACTTCAGCAGAATTCTAAGAACAATGGAAGAGTTCTGAAGCATTTTTAAACGTCATCGTATTTCCGAGAACAATGGAAGAGTTCCAAAGCATTTTTAAACGTCAGCGGAATACCGAGAACAATGGAAGAGTTCCGCAGCGTTTTTAAACTTCAGCGGATTTCCAAGAACAATGGAAGAGTTCCGAAGCATTTTTAAACTTCAGCGGATTTCCAAGAACAATGGAAGAGTTCCGAAGCATTTTTAAACGTCAGCGGAATTCCGAAAACAATGAAAGAGTTCCGAAGCATTTTTAAACTTCAGCAGAATTCCGAGAACAATGGAAGAGTTCCAAAGCATTTTTAAACGTCAGCGGAATTCCGAGAACAATGGAAGAGTTCCAAAGCATTTTTAAACGTCAGCGGAATTCCGAGAACAATGAAAGAGTTCCGAAGCATTTTTAAACATCAGCAGAATTACTTGAACAATGAAAGAGTTCCGAAGCATTTTTAAACTTCAGCAGAATTCCTTGAACAATGAAAGAGTTCTGAAGCATTTTTAAACTTCAGTGGAATTCCGGGAACAATGGAAGAGTTCCGAAGCATTTTTAAACATCAGCAGAATTCCTTGAACAATGAAAGAGTTCCGAAGCATTTTTAAACTTCAGCAGAATTCCTTGAACAAAGAAAGAGTTCCGAAGCATTTTTAAACTTCAGCAGAATTCCTTGAACAATGAAAGAGTTCCGAAGCATTTTTAAACTTCAGAAGAATTCCGGGAACAATGGAAGAGTTCCGAAGCATTTTTAAACTTCAGCAGAAATCCGAGAACAATGGAAGAGTTACGAAGCATTTTAAAATGTCAACAGAATTCCCAGAGCAATGGATGAGTTCCGAAGCATTTTTAAACTTCAGCGGAATTCCGAAAACAATGGAAGAGTTGCGAAGCATTTTTTAGCTTCAGCAGATTTCCGAGAACAATGGAAGAGTTCCGAAGTATTTCTAAACATCAGCAGAATTCCGAGAACAATGGAAGAGTCCCGAAACATTTTAAAACGTCAGCGGAATTCCGAGAGCAATGGAAGACTTCCAAAGCATTTTTAAACTTCAGCGGAATTCCTAGAACAATGGAAGAGTTCCACAGCATTTTTAAACTTTAGCGGCCTTCCGAGAACAATGGAAGAGTTCCGAAGCATTTTTAAACATCAGCAGAATTCCTTGAACAATTAAAGAGTTCCGAAGCATTTTTAAGCTTCAGTGGAATTCCGGAAACAATTTAAGTGTTCCGAAGCATTTTTAAACTTCAGAAGAATTCAGTGAACAATGGAAGAGTTCCGAATCATTTTTAAACGTCAGAGGAATTCCGAGAACAATGAAAGAGTTCCGAAGCATTTTTAAACTTCATTGGAATTCCGGGAACAATGGAAGAGTTCCGAACCATTTTTAAACTTCAGAAGAATTCCGGGAACAATGGAAGAGTTCTGAAGCATTTTTAAACTTCAGCAGAACTCCGAGAACAATGGAAGAGTTACGAAGCATTTTAAAATGTCAACAGAATTCCCACAGCAATGGATGAGTTCCGAAGCATTTTTAAACTTCAGTGGAATTCCGGGAACAATGGAAGTGTTCCGAAGCATTTTTAAACTTCAGAAGAATTCCGGTAACAATGGAAGGGTTCCGAAGCATTTTTAAACATCAGCAGAATTCCTTGAACAATGAAAGAGTTCCGAAGCATTTTTAAACTTCAGCAGAATTCCTTGAACAAAGAAAGAGTTCCGAAGTATTTTTAAACTTCAGCAGAATTCCTTGAACAAAGAAAGAGTTCCGAAGCATTTTTAAACTTCAGCAGAAATCCGAGAACAATGGAAGAGTTCCGAAGCATTTTTAAACGTCAGCGGAATTCCGAGAACAATGAAAGAGTTCCGAACCATTTTTAAACCTCAGCAGAATACCTTGAACAATGAAAGAGTTCCGAAGCATTTTTAAACTTCAGCAGAATTCCTTGAACAAAGAAAGAGTTCCGAAGCATTTTTAAACTTCAGCAGAATTCCTTGAACAATGAAAAAGTTCCGAAGCATTTTAAAACTTCATTGGAATTCCGGGAACAATGGAAGAGTTCCGAAGCATTTTTAAACTTCAGAAGAATTCCGGGAACAATGGAAGAGTTCCGAAGCATTTTTAAACTTCAGCAGAAATCCGAGAACAATGGAAGAGTTACGAAGCATTTTAAAATGTCAACAGAATTCCCAGAGCAATGGATGAGTTCCGAAGCATTTTTAAACTTCAGCGGAATTCTGAAAATAATGGAAGAGTTGCGAAGCATTTTTTAGCTTCAGCAGAATTCCGAGAACAATGGAAGAGTTCCGAAGTATTTCTAAACATCACCAGAATTCCGAGAACAATAGAAGAGTTCCGAAACATTTTTAAACGTCAGCGGAATTCTGAGAGCAATGGAAGAGTTCCAAAGCATTTTTAAACTTTAGCGGCCTTCCGAGAACAATGGAAGAGTTCCGAAGCATTTTTAAACTTTAGCGGCCTTCCGAGAACAATGGAAGAGTTCCGAAGCATTTATAAACGTCAGCAGAATTCATTGAACAATTAAAGAGTTCCGAAGCATTTTTAAGTTTCAGTGGAATTCCGGAAACAATGGAAGTGTTCCAAAGCATTTTTAAACTTCAGAAGAATTCAGTGAACAATTGAAGAGTTCCGAAGCATTTTTAGACTTCAGCAGAATTCTGAGAACAATGGAAGAGTTCCGAAGCATTTTTAAACGTCAGAGGAATTCCAAGAACAATGAAAGAGTTCCGAAGCATTTTTAAATGTCAGCAGAATTCCTTGAACAATGAAAGAGTTCGGAAGCATTTTTAAACTTCAGTGGAATTCCGGGAACAATGGAGAAGTTCCGAAGCATTTTTAAACTTCAGAAGAATTATGGGAACAATGGAAGAGTTCCAAAGCACTTTTTAACTTCAGCAGAAATCCGAGAGCAATGGAAGAGTTCCGAAGCATTTTAAAATGTCAGCAGAATTCCCAGAGCAATGGAATAGTTCCGAAGCATTTTTAAACTTCAGTGGAATGACGAAAACAATGGAAGAGTTCCGAAGCAATTTTAAACTTCAGCAGAATTCTAAGAACAATGGAAGAGTTCTGAAGCATTTTTAAATGTCATCGTATTTCCGAGAACAATGGAAGAGTTCCAAAGCATTTTTAAACGTCAGCGGAATTCCGAGAACAATGAAAGAGTTCCGAAGCATTTTTAAACTTCAGCAGAATTGCTTGAACAATGAAAGAGTTCCGAAGCATTTTTATACTTCAGTGGAATTCCGGGAACAATGGAAGATTTCCGAACCATTTTTACACATCAGCAGAATTCCTTGTACAATGAAAGAGTTCCGAAGCATTTTTAAACTTCAGCAGAATTCCTTGAACAAAGAAAGAGTTCCGAAGCATTTTTAAACTTCAGCAGAATTCCTTGAACAATGAAAGAGTTTCGAAGCATTTTTAAACTTCAGTGGAATTCCGGGAACAATGGAAGAGTTCCGAAGCATTTTTAAACTTCAGAAGAATTCCGAGAACAATGGAAGAGTTCCGAAGCATTTTTAAACTTCAGCAGAAATCCGAGAACAATGGAAGAGTTCTGAAGCATTTTAAAATGTCAGCAGAATTCCCAGAGCAATGGAAGAGTTCAGAAGCATTTTTAAACTTCAGCGGAATGACGAAAACAATGGAAGAGTTCCGAAGCATTTTTAAACTTCAGCAGAATTCTAAGAACAATGGAAGAGTTCTGAAGCATTTTTAAACGTCATCGTATTTCCGAGAACAATGGAAGAGTTCCAAAGCATTTTTAAACGTCAGCGGAATACCGAGAACAATGGAAGAGTTCCGCAGCGTTTTTAAACTTCAGCGGATTTCCAAGAACAATGGAAGAGTTCCGAAGCATTTTTAAACTTCAGCGGATTTCCAAGAACAATGGAAGAGTTCCGAAGCATTTTTAAACGTCAGCGGAATTCCGAAAACAATGAAAGAGTTCCGAAGCATTTTTAAACTTCAGCAGAATTCCGAGAACAATGGAAGAGTTCCAAAGCATTTTTAAACGTCAGCGGAATTCCGAGAACAATGGAAGAGTTCCAAAGCATTTTTAAACGTCAGCGGAATTCCGAGAACAATGAAAGAGTTCCGAAGCATTTTTAAACATCAGCAGAATTACTTGAACAATGAAAGAGTTCCGAAGCATTTTTAAACTTCAGCAGAATTCCTTGAACAATGAAAGAGTTCTGAAGCATTTTTAAACTTCAGTGGAATTCCGGGAACAATGGAAGAGTTCCGAAGCATTTTTAAACATCAGCAGAATTCCTTGAACAATGAAAGAGTTCCGAAGCATTTTTAAACTTCAGCAGAATTCCTTGAACAAAGAAAGAGTTCCGAAGCATTTTTAAACTTCAGCAGAATTCCTTGAACAATGAAAGAGTTCCGAAGCATTTTTAAACTTCAGAAGAATTCCGGGAACAATGGAAGAGTTCCGAAGCATTTTTAAACTTCAGCAGAAATCCGAGAACAATGGAAGAGTTACGAAGCATTTTAAAATGTCAACAGAATTCCCAGAGCAATGGATGAGTTCCGAAGCATTTTTAAACTTCAGCGGAATTCCGAAAACAATGGAAGAGTTGCGAAGCATTTTTTAGCTTCAGCAGATTTCCGAGAACAATGGAAGAGTTCCGAAGTATTTCTAAACATCAGCAGAATTCCGAGAACAATGGAAGAGTCCCGAAACATTTTAAAACGTCAGCGGAATTCCGAGAGCAATGGAAGACTTCCAAAGCATTTTTAAACTTCAGCGGAATTCCTAGAACAATGGAAGAGTTCCACAGCATTTTTAAACTTTAGCGGCCTTCCGAGAACAATGGAAGAGTTCCGAAGCATTTTTAAACATCAGCAGAATTCCTTGAACAATTAAAGAGTTCCGAAGCATTTTTAAGCTTCAGTGGAATTCCGGAAACAATTTAAGTGTTCCGAAGCATTTTTAAACTTCAGAAGAATTCAGTGAACAATGGAAGAGTTCCGAATCATTTTTAAACGTCAGAGGAATTCCGAGAACAATGAAAGAGTTCCGAAGCATTTTTAAACTTCATTGGAATTCCGGGAACAATGGAAGAGTTCCGAACCATTTTTAAACTTCAGAAGAATTCCGGGAACAATGGAAGAGTTCTGAAGCATTTTTAAACTTCAGCAGAACTCCGAGAACAATGGAAGAGTTACGAAGCATTTTAAAATGTCAACAGAATTCCCACAGCAATGGATGAGTTCCGAAGCATTTTTAAACTTCAGTGGAATTCCGGGAACAATGGAAGTGTTCCGAAGCATTTTTAAACTTCAGAAGAATTCCGGTAACAATGGAAGGGTTCCGAAGCATTTTTAAACATCAGCAGAATTCCTTGAACAATGAAAGAGTTCCGAAGCATTTTTAAACTTCAGCAGAATTCCTTGAACAAAGAAAGAGTTCCGAAGTATTTTTAAACTTCAGCAGAATTCCTTGAACAAAGAAAGAGTTCCGAAGCATTTTTAAACTTCAGCAGAAATCCGAGAACAATGGAAGAGTTCCGAAGCATTTTTAAACGTCAGCGGAATTCCGAGAACAATGAAAGAGTTCCGAACCATTTTTAAACCTCAGCAGAATACCTTGAACAATGAAAGAGTTCCGAAGCATTTTTAAACTTCAGCAGAATTCCTTGAACAAAGAAAGAGTTCCGAAGCATTTTTAAACTTCAGCAGAATTCCTTGAACAATGAAAAAGTTCCGAAGCATTTTAAAACTTCATTGGAATTCCGGGAACAATGGAAGAGTTCCGAAGCATTTTTAAACTTCAGAAGAATTCCGGGAACAATGGAAGAGTTCCGAAGCATTTTTAAACTTCAGCAGAAATCCGAGAACAATGGAAGAGTTACGAAGCATTTTAAAATGTCAACAGAATTCCCAGAGCAATGGATGAGTTCCGAAGCATTTTTAAACTTCAGCGGAATTCTGAAAATAATGGAAGAGTTGCGAAGCATTTTTTAGCTTCAGCAGAATTCCGAGAACAATGGAAGAGTTCCGAAGTATTTCTAAACATCACCAGAATTCCGAGAACAATAGAAGAGTTCCGAAACATTTTTAAACGTCAGCGGAATTCTGAGAGCAATGGAAGAGTTCCAAAGCATTTTTAAACTTTAGCGGCCTTCCGAGAACAATGGAAGAGTTCCGAAGCATTTTTAAACTTTAGCGGCCTTCCGAGAACAATGGAAGAGTTCCGAAGCATTTATAAACGTCAGCAGAATTCATTGAACAATTAAAGAGTTCCGAAGCATTTTTAAGTTTCAGTGGAATTCCGGAAACAATGGAAGTGTTCCAAAGCATTTTTAAACTTCAGAAGAATTCAGTGAACAATTGAAGAGTTCCGAAGCATTTTTAGACTTCAGCAGAATTCTGAGAACAATGGAAGAGTTCCGAAGCATTTTTAAACGTCAGAGGAATTCCAAGAACAATGAAAGAGTTCCGAAGCATTTTTAAATGTCAGCAGAATTCCTTGAACAATGAAAGAGTTCGGAAGCATTTTTAAACTTCAGTGGAATTCCGGGAACAATGGAGAAGTTCCGAAGCATTTTTAAACTTCAGAAGAATTATGGGAACAATGGAAGAGTTCCAAAGCACTTTTTAACTTCAGCAGAAATCCGAGAGCAATGGAAGAGTTCCGAAGCATTTTAAAATGTCAGCAGAATTCCCAGAGCAATGGAATAGTTCCGAAGCATTTTTAAACTTCAGTGGAATGACGAAAACAATGGAAGAGTTCCGAAGCAATTTTAAACTTCAGCAGAATTCTAAGAACAATGGAAGAGTTCTGAAGCATTTTTAAATGTCATCGTATTTCCGAGAACAATGGAAGAGTTCCAAAGCATTTTTAAACGTCAGCGGAATTCCGAGAACAATGAAAGAGTTCCGAAGCATTTTTAAACTTCAGCAGAATTGCTTGAACAATGAAAGAGTTCCGAAGCATTTTTATACTTCAGTGGAATTCCGGGAACAATGGAAGATTTCCGAACCATTTTTACACATCAGCAGAATTCCTTGTACAATGAAAGAGTTCCGAAGCATTTTTAAACTTCAGCAGAATTCCTTGAACAAAGAAAGAGTTCCGAAGCATTTTTAAACTTCAGCAGAATTCCTTGAACAATGAAAGAGTTTCGAAGCATTTTTAAACTTCAGTGGAATTCCGGGAACAATGGAAGAGTTCCGAAGCATTTTTAAACTTCAGAAGAATTCCGAGAACAATGGAAGAGTTCCGAAGCATTTTTAAACTTCAGCAGAAATCCGAGAACAATGGAAGAGTTCTGAAGCATTTTAAAATGTCAGCAGAATTCCCAGAGCAATGGAAGAGTTCAGAAGCATTTTTAAACTTCAGCGGAATGACGAAAACAATGGAAGAGTTCCGAAGCATTTTTAAACTTCAGCAGAATTCTAAGAACAATGGAAGAGTTCTGAAGCATTTTTAAACGTCATCGTATTTCCGAGAACAATGGAAGAGTTCCAAAGCATTTTTAAACGTCAGCGGAATACCGAGAACAATGGAAGAGTTCCGCAGCGTTTTTAAACTTCAGCGGATTTCCAAGAACAATGGAAGAGTTCCGAAGCATTTTTAAACTTCAGCGGATTTCCAAGAACAATGGAAGAGTTCCGAAGCATTTTTAAACGTCAGCGGAATTCCGAAAACAATGAAAGAGTTCCGAAGCATTTTTAAACTTCAGCAGAATTCCGAGAACAATGGAAGAGTTCCAAAGCATTTTTAAACGTCAGCGGAATTCCGAGAACAATGGAAGAGTTCCAAAGCATTTTTAAACGTCAGCGGAATTCCGAGAACAATGAAAGAGTTCCGAAGCATTTTTAAACATCAGCAGAATTACTTGAACAATGAAAGAGTTCCGAAGCATTTTTAAACTTCAGCAGAATTCCTTGAACAATGAAAGAGTTCTGAAGCATTTTTAAACTTCAGTGGAATTCCGGGAACAATGGAAGAGTTCCGAAGCATTTTTAAACATCAGCAGAATTCCTTGAACAATGAAAGAGTTCCGAAGCATTTTTAAACTTCAGCAGAATTCCTTGAACAAAGAAAGAGTTCCGAAGCATTTTTAAACTTCAGCAGAATTCCTTGAACAATGAAAGAGTTCCGAAGCATTTTTAAACTTCAGAAGAATTCCGGGAACAATGGAAGAGTTCCGAAGCATTTTTAAACTTCAGCAGAAATCCGAGAACAATGGAAGAGTTACGAAGCATTTTAAAATGTCAACAGAATTCCCAGAGCAATGGATGAGTTCCGAAGCATTTTTAAACTTCAGCGGAATTCCGAAAACAATGGAAGAGTTGCGAAGCATTTTTTAGCTTCAGCAGATTTCCGAGAACAATGGAAGAGTTCCGAAGTATTTCTAAACATCAGCAGAATTCCGAGAACAATGGAAGAGTCCCGAAACATTTTAAAACGTCAGCGGAATTCCGAGAGCAATGGAAGACTTCCAAAGCATTTTTAAACTTCAGCGGAATTCCTAGAACAATGGAAGAGTTCCACAGCATTTTTAAACTTTAGCGGCCTTCCGAGAACAATGGAAGAGTTCCGAAGCATTTTTAAACATCAGCAGAATTCCTTGAACAATTAAAGAGTTCCGAAGCATTTTTAAGCTTCAGTGGAATTCCGGAAACAATTTAAGTGTTCCGAAGCATTTTTAAACTTCAGAAGAATTCAGTGAACAATGGAAGAGTTCCGAATCATTTTTAAACGTCAGAGGAATTCCGAGAACAATGAAAGAGTTCCGAAGCATTTTTAAACTTCATTGGAATTCCGGGAACAATGGAAGAGTTCCGAACCATTTTTAAACTTCAGAAGAATTCCGGGAACAATGGAAGAGTTCTGAAGCATTTTTAAACTTCAGCAGAACTCCGAGAACAATGGAAGAGTTACGAAGCATTTTAAAATGTCAACAGAATTCCCACAGCAATGGATGAGTTCCGAAGCATTTTTAAACTTCAGTGGAATTCCGGGAACAATGGAAGTGTTCCGAAGCATTTTTAAACTTCAGAAGAATTCCGGTAACAATGGAAGGGTTCCGAAGCATTTTTAAACATCAGCAGAATTCCTTGAACAATGAAAGAGTTCCGAAGCATTTTTAAACTTCAGCAGAATTCCTTGAACAAAGAAAGAGTTCCGAAGTATTTTTAAACTTCAGCAGAATTCCTTGAACAAAGAAAGAGTTCCGAAGCATTTTTAAACTTCAGCAGAAATCCGAGAACAATGGAAGAGTTCCGAAGCATTTTTAAACGTCAGCGGAATTCCGAGAACAATGAAAGAGTTCCGAACCATTTTTAAACCTCAGCAGAATACCTTGAACAATGAAAGAGTTCCGAAGCATTTTTAAACTTCAGCAGAATTCCTTGAACAAAGAAAGAGTTCCGAAGCATTTTTAAACTTCAGCAGAATTCCTTGAACAATGAAAAAGTTCCGAAGCATTTTAAAACTTCATTGGAATTCCGGGAACAATGGAAGAGTTCCGAAGCATTTTTAAACTTCAGAAGAATTCCGGGAACAATGGAAGAGTTCCGAAGCATTTTTAAACTTCAGCAGAAATCCGAGAACAATGGAAGAGTTACGAAGCATTTTAAAATGTCAACAGAATTCCCAGAGCAATGGATGAGTTCCGAAGCATTTTTAAACTTCAGCGGAATTCTGAAAATAATGGAAGAGTTGCGAAGCATTTTTTAGCTTCAGCAGAATTCCGAGAACAATGGAAGAGTTCCGAAGTATTTCTAAACATCACCAGAATTCCGAGAACAATAGAAGAGTTCCGAAACATTTTTAAACGTCAGCGGAATTCTGAGAGCAATGGAAGAGTTCCAAAGCATTTTTAAACTTTAGCGGCCTTCCGAGAACAATGGAAGAGTTCCGAAGCATTTTTAAACTTTAGCGGCCTTCCGAGAACAATGGAAGAGTTCCGAAGCATTTATAAACGTCAGCAGAATTCATTGAACAATTAAAGAGTTCCGAAGCATTTTTAAGTTTCAGTGGAATTCCGGAAACAATGGAAGTGTTCCAAAGCATTTTTAAACTTCAGAAGAATTCAGTGAACAATTGAAGAGTTCCGAAGCATTTTTAGACTTCAGCAGAATTCTGAGAACAATGGAAGAGTTCCGAAGCATTTTTAAACGTCAGAGGAATTCCAAGAACAATGAAAGAGTTCCGAAGCATTTTTAAATGTCAGCAGAATTCCTTGAACAATGAAAGAGTTCGGAAGCATTTTTAAACTTCAGTGGAATTCCGGGAACAATGGAGAAGTTCCGAAGCATTTTTAAACTTCAGAAGAATTATGGGAACAATGGAAGAGTTCCAAAGCACTTTTTAACTTCAGCAGAAATCCGAGAGCAATGGAAGAGTTCCGAAGCATTTTAAAATGTCAGCAGAATTCCCAGAGCAATGGAATAGTTCCGAAGCATTTTTAAACTTCAGTGGAATGACGAAAACAATGGAAGAGTTCCGAAGCAATTTTAAACTTCAGCAGAATTCTAAGAACAATGGAAGAGTTCTGAAGCATTTTTAAATGTCATCGTATTTCCGAGAACAATGGAAGAGTTCCAAAGCATTTTTAAACGTCAGCAGAATTCCGAGAACAATGAAAGAGTTCCGAAGCATTTTTAAACTTCAGCAGAATTGCTTGAACAATGAAAGAGTTCCGAAGCATTTTTATACTTCAGTGGAATTCCGGGAACAATGGAAGATTTCCGAACCATTTTTACACATCAGCAGAATTCCTTGTACAATGAAAGAGTTCCGAAGCATTTTTAAACTTCAGCAGAATTCCTTGAACAAAGAAAGAGTTCCGAAGCATTTTTAAACTTCAGCAGAATTCCTTGAACAATGAAAGAGTTCCGAAGCATTTTTAAACTTCAGTGGAATTCCGGGAACAATGGAAGAGTTCCGAAGCATTTTTAAACTTCAGAAGAATTCCGAGAACAATGGAAGAGTTCCGAAGCATTTTTAAACTTCAGCAGAAATCCGAGAACAATGGAAGAGTTACGAAGCATTTTAAAATGTCAACAGAATTCCCAGAGCAATGGATGAGTTCCGAAGCATTTTTAAACTTCAGTGGAATTCCGGGAACAATGGAAGTGTTCCGAAGCATTTTTAAACTTTAGCAGAATTCCGAGAACAATGGAAGAGTTCCAAAGCATTTTTAAACGTCAGCGGAATTCCGAGAACAATGAAAGAGTTCCGAAGCATTTTTAAACATCAGCAGAATTCCTTGAACAATGAAAGAGTTCCGAAGCATTTTTAAACGTCAGCAGAATTCCTTGAACAATGAAAGAGTTCCGAAGCATTTTTAAGCTTCAGTGGAATTCCGAGAACAATGGAAGTGTTCCGAAGCATTTTTAATCTTCAGAAAAATTCCGGAAACAATGGAAGAGTTCCGAAGCATTTTTAAACTTCAGCGGAATGAAGAAAACAATGGAAGAGTTCCGAAGCATTTTTAAACTTCAGCAGAATTCTAAGAACAATGGAAGAGTTCTGAAGCATTTTTAAACGTCATCGTATTTCCGAGAACAATGGAAGAGTTCCGAAGCATTTTTAAAAATCAGCGGAATTCCGAGCACAATGGAAGAGTTCCGAAGCATTTTTAAACTTCAGCAGAATTCTGAGAACAATGGAAGAGTTCCGAAGCATTTTTAAACTTCAGTGGAATTCCGGGAACAATGGAAGAGTTCCGAACCATTTTTAAACATCAGCAGAATTCCTTGAACAATGAAAGAGTTCCAAAGCATTTTTAAACTTCAGCAGAATTCCTTGAACAAAGAAAGAGTTCCGAAGCATTTTTAAACTTCAGCAGAATTCCTTGAACAATGAAAGTGTTCCGAAGCATTTTTAAACTTCAGTGGAATTCCGGGAACAATGGAAGAGTTCCGAAGCATTTTTAAACTTCAGAAGAATTCTGGGAACAATTGAAGAGTTCCGAAGAATTTTTAAATGTCAGCGGAATTCCGAGAGCAATGGAAGAGTTCCAAAGCATTTTTAAACTTCAGTGGAATTCCTAGAACAATGGAAAAGTTCCAAAGCATTTTTAAACTTTAGCGGCCTTCCGAGAACAATGGAAGAGTACCGATGCATTTTTAAACGTCAGCAGAATTCCTTGAACAATTAAAGAGTTCTGAAGCATTTTTAAGCTTCAGTGGAATTCCGGAAACAATGGAAGTGTTCCGAAGCATTTTTAAACTTCAGAAGAATTCAGTGAACAATGGAAGAGTTCCGAAGCATTTTTAGACTTCAGCAGAATTCTGAGAACAATGGAAGAGTTCCGAAGCATTTTTAAACGTCAGAGGAATTCCGAGAACATTGAAAGAGTTCCGAAGCATTTTTAAACTTCAGTGGAATTCCGGGAACAATGGAGATGTTCCGAAGCATTTTTAAACTTCAGAAGAATTCCGGGAACAATGGAAGAGTTCCAAAGCATTTTTAAACTTCAGCAGAAATCCGAGAACAATGGAAGAGTTCCGAAGCATTTTAAAATGTCAGCAGAATTCCCAGAGCAATGGATGAGTTCCGGAGCATTTTTAAACTTCAGCGGAATTCCGAAAACAATGGAAGAGTTGCGAAGCATTTTTTAGCTTCAGCAGATTTCCGAGAACAATGGAAGAGTTCCGAAGTATTTCTAAACATGAGCAGAATTCCGAGAACAATGGAAGAGTTCCGAAACATTTTTAAACGTTAGCGGAATTCCGAGAGCAATGGAAGACTTCCAAAGCATTTTTAAACTTCAGCGGAATTCCTAGAACAATGGAAGAGTTCCAAAGCATTTTTAAACTTTAGCGGCCTTCCGAGAACAATGGAAGAGTTCCGAAGCATTTTTAAACATCAGCAGAATTCCTTGAACAATTAAAGAGTTCCGAAGCATTTTTAAGCTTCAGTGGAATTCCGAGAACAATGAAAGAGTTCCGAAGCATTTTTAAACATCAGCAGAATTCCTTGAGCAATGAAAGAGTTCCGAAGCATTTTTAAACTTCAGCAGAATTGCTTGAACAATGAAAGAGTTCTGAAGCATTTTTAAACTTCAGTGGAATTCCGGGAACAATGGAAGATTTCCGAACCATTTTTAAACATCAGCAGAATTCCTTGTACAATGAAAGAGTTCCGAAGCATTTTTAAACTTCAGCAGAATTCCTTGAACAAAGAAAGAGTTCCGAAGCATTTTTAAACTTCAGCAGAATTCCTTGAACAATGAAAGAGTTCCGAAGCATTTTTAAACTTCAGTGGAATTCCGGGAACAATGGAAGAGTTCCGAAGCATTTTTAAACTTCAGAAGAATTCCGAGAACAATGGAAGAGTTCCGAAGCATTTTTAAACTTCAGCAGAAATCCGAGAACAATGGAAGAGTTACGAAGCATTTTAAAATGTCAACAGAATTCCCAGAGCAATGGATGAGTTCCGAAGCATTTTTAAACTTCAGTGGAATTCCGGGAACAATGGAAGTGTTCCGAAGCATTTTTAAACTTCAGTGGAATTCCGGGAACAATGGAAGATTTCCGAACCATTTTTAAACATCAGCAGAATTCCTTGTACAATGAAAGAGTTCCGAAGCATTTTTAAACTTCAGCAGAATTCCTTGAACAAAGAAAGAGTTCCGAAGCATTTTTAAACTTCAGCAGAATTCCTTGAACAATGAAAGAGTTCCGAAGCATTTTTAAGCTTCAGTGGAATTCCGGGAACAATGGAAGTGTTCCGAAGCATTTTTAATCTTCAGAAAAATTCCGGAAACAATGGAAGAGTTCCGAAGCATTTTTAAACTTCAGCAGAATTCCGAGAACAATGGAAGAGTTCCGAAGCATTTTTAAACGTCAGTGGAATTCCGAGAACAATGAAAGAGTTCCGAACCAATTTTAAACATCAGCAGAATTCTTGAACAATGAAAGAGTTCCGAAGCATTTTTAAACTTCAGCAGAATTTCTTGAACAAAGAAAGAGTTCCGAAGCATTTTTAAACTTCAGCAGAATTCCTTGAACAATGGAAGAGTTCCGAAGCATTTTTAAACTTCATTGGAATTCCGGTAACAATGAAAGAGTTCCGAAGCATTTTTAAACATCAGCAGAATTCCTTGAACAAAGAAAGAGTTCCGAAGCATTTTTAAACTTCAGCAGAATTCCTTGAACAATGAAAGAGTTCTGAAGCATTTTTAAACTTCAGTGGAATTCCGGGAACAATGGAAGAGTTCCGAACCATTTTTAAACATCAGCAGAATTCCTTGAACAATGAAAGAGTTCCGAAGCATTTTTAAACTTCAGCAGAATTCCTTGAACAAAGAAAGAGTTCCGAAGCATTTTTAAACTTCAGCAGAATTCCTTGAACAATGAAAGAGTTCCGAAGCATTTTTAAACTTCAGTGGAATTCCGGGAACAATGGAAGATTTCCGAAGCATTTTTAAACTTCAGAAGAATTCCGGGAACAATGGAAGAGTTCGGAAGCATTTTTAAACTTCAGCAAAAATCCGAGAACAATGGAAGAGTTACGAAGCATTTTAAAATGTCAACAGAATTCACAGAGCAATGGATGAGTTCCGGAGCATTTTTAAACTTCAGCGGAATTCCGAAAACAATGGAAGAGTTGCGAAGCATTTTTTAACTTCAGCGGAATTCCTAGAACAATGGAAGAGTTCCAAACCATTTTTAAACTTTAGCGGCCTTCCGAGAACAATGGAAGAGTTCCGAAGCATTTTTAAACATCAGCAGAATTCCTTGAACAATTAAAGAGTTCCGAAGCATTTTTAAGCTTCAGTGGAATTCCGAGAACAATGAAAGAGTTCCGAAGCATTTTTAAACATCAGCAGAATTCCTTGAGCAATGAAAGAGTTCCGAAGCATTTTTAAACTTCAGCAGAATTCCTTGTACAATGAAAGAGTTCCGAAGCATTTTTAAACTTCAGCAGAATTCCTTGAACAAAGAAAGAGTTCCGAAGCATTTTTAAACTTCAGCAGAATTCCTTGAACAATGAAAGAGTTCCGAAGCATTTTTAAACTTCAGTGGAATTCCGGGAACAATGGAAGAGTTCCGAAGCATTTTTAAACTTCAGAAGAATTCTGGGAACAATTGAAGAGTTCCGAAGCATTTTTAAATGTCAGCGGAATTCCCAGAGCAATGGATGAGTTCCAAAGCATTTTTAAACTTTATCAGAATTCCGAGAACAATGGAGGAGTTCCAAAGCATTTTTAAACGTCAGTGGAATTCCGAGAACAATGAAAGAGTTCCGAAGCATTTTTAAACGTCAGCAGAATTCCTTGAACAATGAAAGAGTTCCGAAGCATTTTTAAGCTTCAGTGGAATTCCAGGAACAATGGAAGTGTTCCGAAGCATTTTTAATCTTCAGAAAAATTCCGGAAACAATGGAAGAGTTCCGAAGCATTTTTAAACTTCAGCAGAATTCCGAGAACAATGGAAGAGTTCCGAAGCATTTTTAAACGTCAGCGGAATTCCGAGAACAATGAAAGAGTTCCGAACCATTTTTAAACATCAGAAGAATTCCTTGAACAATGAAAGAGTTCCGAAGCATTTTTAAACTTCAGCAGAATTTCTTGAACAAAGAAAGAGTTCCGAAGCATTTTTAAACTTCAGCAGAATTCCTTGAACAATGAAAGAGTTCTGAAGCATTTTTAAACTTCAGTGGAATTCCGGGAACAATGGAAGAGTTCCGAACCATTTTTAAACATCAGCAGAATTCCTTGAACAATGAAAGAGTTCCGAAGCATTTTTAAACTTCAGCAGAATTCCTTGAATAAAGAAAGAGTTCCGAACCATTTTTAAACATCAGCAGAATTCCTTGAACAATGAAAGAGTTGCGAAGCATTTTTTAGCTTCAGCAGAATTCAGAGAACAATGGAAGAGTTCCGAAACATTTTTAAACGTCAGCGGAATTCCGAGAGCAATGGAAGAGTTCCAAAGCATTTTTAAACTTCAGCGGAATTCCTAGAACAATGGAAGAGTTCCAAAGCATTTTTAAACTTTAGCGGCCTTCCGAGAACAATTAAAGAGTTCCGAAGCATCTTTAAGCTTCAGTGGAATTCCTGAAACAATGGAAGTGTTCCGAAGCATTTTTAAACTTCAGAAGAATTCAGTGAACAATGGAAGAGTTCCGAAGCATTTTTAGACTTCAGCAGAATTCTGAGAACAATGGAAGAGTTCCGAAGCAATTTTAAACGTCAGAGGAATTCCGAGAACAATGAAAGAGTTCCGAAGCATTTTTAAACTTCAGAAGAATTCCGGGAACAATGGAAGAGTTCCAAAGTATTTTTAAACTTCAGCGGAATGACGAAAACAATGGAAGAGTTCCGAAGCATTTTTAAACTTCAGCGGAATGACGAAAACAATGGAAGAGTTCCGAAGCATTTTTAAACTTCAGCAGAATTCTAAGAACAATGGAAGAGGTCTGAAGCATATTTAAACATCATCATATTTCCAAGAACAATGGAAGAGTTCCGAAGCATTTTTAAACTTCAGCAGAATTCCGAGAACAATGGAAGAGTTCCAAAGCATTTTTAAACTTTAGCGGCCTTCCGAGAACAATGGAAGAGTTCCGAAGCATTTTTAAACATCAGCAGAATTCCTTGAACAATTAAAGAGTTCCGAAGCATTTTTAAGCTTCAGTGGAATTCCGAGAACAATGAAAGAGTTCCGAAGCATTTTTAAACATCAGCAGAATTCCTTGAGCAATGAAAGAGTTCCGAAGCATTTTTAAACTTCAGCAGAATTCCTTGTACAATGAAAGAGTTCCGAAGCATTTTTAAACTTCAGCAGAATTCCTTGAACAAAGAAAGAGTTCCGAAGCATTTTTAAACTTCAGCAGAATTCCTTGAACAATGAAAGAGTTCCGAAGCATTTTTAAACTTCAGTGGAATTCCGGGAACAATGGAAGAGTTCCGAAGCATTTTTAAACTTCAGAAGAATTCTGGGAACAATGGAAGAGTTCCGAAGCATTTTTAAACTTCAGCGGAATGACGAAAACAATGGAAGAGTTCCGAAGCATTTTTAAACTTCAGCAGAATTCTAAGAACAATGGAAGAGGTCTGAAGCATATTTAAACATCATCATATTTCCAAGAACAATGGAAGAGTTCCGAAGCATTTTTAAACTTCAGCAGAATTCCGAGAACAATGGAAGAGTTCCAAAGCATTTTTAAACGTCAGCGGAATTCCGAGAACAATGAAAGAGTTCCGAAGCATTTTTAAACATCAGCAGAAATCCTTGAACAATGAGAGTCCCTATGCATTTTTAAACTTCAGCAGAATTCTAAGAACAATGGAAGAGTTCTGAAGCATTTTTAAACATCATCGTATTTCTGAGAACAATGGAAGAGTTCCAAAGCATTTTTAAACGCCAGCGGAATACCGAGAACAATGGAAGAGTTCCGAAGCATTTTTAAACTTCAGCGGATTTCCAAGAACAATGGAAGAGTTCCGAAGCATTTTTAAACGTCAGCGGAATTCCGAGAACAATGGAAGAGTTCCGAAGCATTTTTAAACTTCAGCGGAATTCCGAGAACAATGGAAGAGTTCCAAAGCATTTTTAAACTTCAGCGGATTTCCGAGAACAATGGAAGAGTTCCGAAGCATTTTTAAACGTCTACGGAATTCCGAGAACAATGGAAGAGTTCCAAAGCATTTTTAAACTTCAGCGGAATTCCGAGAACAATGGAAGAGTTCCAAAGCATTTTTAAACTTCAGCGGATTTCCGAGAACAATGGAAGAGTTCCGAAGCATTTTTAAACGTCAGCGGAATTCCGAGAACAATGGAAGAGTTCCGAAGCATTTTTAAACTTCAGCGGAATTCCGAGAACAATGGAAGAGTTCCAAAGCATTTTTAAACTTCAGCAAGTTTCCGAGAACAATGGAAGAGTTCCGAAGCATTTTTAAACGTCTACGTAATTCCGAGAACAATGGAAGAGTTCCAAAGCATTTTTAAACATCAGCGGAATTCCGAGAACAATGAAAGAGTTCCGAAGCATTTTTAAACTTCAGCGGAATTCCGAGAACAATGGAAGAGTTCTGAAGCATTTTTAAACTTCAGCCGAATTCCGAGAACATTGGAAGAGTTCCGAAACATTTTTAAACTTCAGCAGAATTCCGAGAACAATGGAAGAGTTCCAAAGCATTTTTAAACTTCAGCGGATTACCGAGAACAATGAAAGAGTTCCGAACCATTTTTAAACATCAGCAGAATTCCTTGAACAATGAAAGTGTTCCGAAGCATTTTTAAACTTCAGCAGAATTCCTTGAAAAAAGAAAGAGTTCCGAAGCATTTTTAAACTTCAGCAGAATTCCTTGAACAATGAAAGAGTTCCGAAGCATTTTTAAACTTCATTGGAATTCCGGGAACAATGGAAGAGTTCCGAAGCATTTTTAAACTTCAGAAGAATTTCGGGAACAATGGAAGAGCTCCGAAGCATTTTTAAACTTCAGCAGAAATCCGAGAACAATGGAAGAGTTACGAAGCATTTTAAAATGTCAACAGAATTCCCAGAGCAATGGATGAGTTCCGAAGCATTTTTAAACTTCAGTGGAATTCCGAAAACAATGGAAGAGTTGCGAAGCATTTTTTAGCTTCAGCAGAATTCCGAGAACAAAGGAAGTGTTCCGAAACATTTTTAAACATCAGCGGAATTCCGAGAGCAATGGAAGAGTTCCAAAGCATTTTTAAACTTCAGCGGAATTCCTAGAACAATGGAAGAGTTCCAAAGCATTTTTAAACTTTAGCGACCTTCCGAGAACAATTAAAGAGTTCCGAAGCATTTTTAAGATTCAGTGGAATTCCTGAAACAATGGAAGTGTTCCGAAGCATTTTTAAACTTCAGAAAAATTCAGTGAACAATGGAAGAGTTCCGAAGCATTTTTAGACTTCAGCAGAATTCTGAGAACAATGGAAGAGTTCCGAAGCAATTTTAAACGTCAGAGGAATTCCGAGAACAATGAAAGAGTTCCGAAGCATTTTTAAACTTCAGAAGAATTCCGGGAACAATGGAAGAGTTCCAAAGCTTTTTTAAACTTCAGCAGAAATCCGAGAACAATGGAAGAGTTCCGAAGCATTTTAAAATGTCAGCAGAATTCCCAGAGCAATGGAAGAGTTCCGAAGCATTTTTAAACTTCAGCAGAATTCTAAGAACAATGGAAGAGTTCTGAAGCATTTTTAAACGTCATCGTATTTCCGAGAACAATGGAAGAGTTCCAAAGCATTTTTAAACGTCAGCGGAATACCGAGAACAATGAAAGAGTTCCGAAGCATTTTTAAACTTCAGTGGAATTCCGAGAACAATGGAAGAGTTCCGAAGCATTTTTAAACTTCAGCGGAATTCCGAGAACATTGGAAGATTTCCGAAACATTTTTAAACTTCAGCAGAATTCCTTGAACAAAGAAAGAGTTCCGAAGCATTTTTAAACTTCAGCAGAATTCCTTGAACAATGAAAGAGTTCCGAAGCATTTTTAAACTTCAGTGGAATTCCGGGAACAATGGAAGAGTTCCGAAGCATTTTTAAACTTCAGCGGAATTCCGAAAACAATGGAAGAGTTGCGAAGCATTTTTTAGCTTCAGCAGAATTCCGAGAACAATGGAAGAGTTCCGAAGTATTTCTAAACATCAGCAGAATTAAGAGAACAATGGAAGAGTTCCGAAACATTTTTAAACGTCAGCAGAATTCCTTGAACAATTAAAGAGTTCCGAAGCATTTTTAAGCTTCAGTGGAATTCCGGAAACAATGGAAGTGTTCCGAAGCATTTTTAAACTTCAGAAGAATTCAGTGAACAATGGAAGAGTTCCGAAGCATTTTTAGACTTCAGCAGAATTCTGAGAACAATGGAAGTGTTCCGAAGCATTTTTAAACGTCAGAGGAATTCCGAGAACAATGAAAGAGTTCCGAAGCATTTTTAAACTTCAGTGGAATTCTGGGAACAATGGAGATGTTCCGAAGCATTTTTAAACTTCAGAAGAATTCAGTGAACAATGGAAGAGTTCCGAAGCATTTTTAGACTTCAGCAGAATTCTGAGAACAATGGAAGTGTTCCGAAGCATTTTTAAACGTCAGAGGAATTCCGGAAACAATGGAAGTGTTCCGAAGCATTTTTAAACTTCAGCAGAAATCCGAGAACAATGGAAGAGTTCCAAAGCATTTTTAAACGTCAGCGGAATTCCGAGAACAATGAAAGAGTTCCGAAGCATTTTTAAACATCAGCAGAATTCCTTGAACAATGAAAGAGTTAGGAAGCATTTTTAAACTTCAGCAGAATTCTAAGAACAATGGAAGAGTTCTGAAGCATTTTTAAACATCATCGTATTTCTGAGAACAATGGAAGAGTTCCAAAGCATTTTTAAACTTCAGCAGAAATCCGAGAACAATGGAAGAGTTACGAAGCATTTTGAAATGTCAACAGAATTCCCAGAGCAATGGATGAGTTCCGAAGCATTTTTAAACTTCAGCGGAATTCCGAAAACAATGGAAGAGTTGCGAAGCATTTTTTAGCTTCAGCAGTATTCCGAGAACAATGGAAGAGTTCCGAAGTATTTCTAAACATCAGCAGAATTCCGAGAACAATGGAAGAGTTCCGAAACATTTTTACACGTCAGCGGAATTCCGAGAGCAATGGAAGAGTTCCAAAGCATTTTTAAACTTCAGCGGAATTCCTAGAACAATGGAAGAGTTCCAAAGCATTTTTATATTTTAGCGGCCTTCCGAGAACAATGGAAGAGTTCCGAAGCATTTTTAAACGTCAGCAGAATTCCTTGAACAATTAAAGAGTTCCGAAGCATTTTTAAGCTTCAGTGGAATTCCGGAAACAATGGAAGTGTTCCGAAGCATTTTTAAACTTCAGAAGAATTCAGTGAACAATGGAAGAGTTCCGAAGCATTTTTAAACATCAGAGGAATTCCGAGAACAATGAAAGAGTTCCGAAGCATTTTTAAACTTCAGTGGAATTCCGGGAACAATGGAGATGTTCCGAAGCATTTTTAAACTTCAGAAGAATTCCGGGAACAATGGATGAGTTCCAAAGCATTTTTAAACTTCAGCAGAAATCCGAGAACAATGAAAGAGTTCCGAAGCATTTTTAAGCTTCAGTGGAATTCCGGGAACAATGGAAGTGTTCCGAAGCATTTTTAATCTTCAGAAAAATTCCGGAAACAATGGAAGAGTTCCGAAGCATTTTTAAACTTCAGCAGAATTCCGAGAACAATGGAAGAGGTCCGAAGCATTTTTAAACTTCAGCGGAATTCCGAGAACAATGGAAGAGTTCCGAAGCATTTTTAAACTTCAGCGGAATTCCGAGAACATTGGAAGAGT
Source organism: Phyllobates terribilis (assembly GCF_046119375.1). NCBI lineage: Eukaryota > Metazoa > Chordata > Amphibia > Anura > Dendrobatidae > Phyllobates > Phyllobates terribilis. The sequence continues at coordinate 555,222,152 of NW_027362762.1, forward strand.
TCCGAAACATTTTTAAACTTCAGCAGAATTCCATGAACAAAGAAAGAGTTCCGAAGCATTTTTAAACTTCAGCAGAATCCCTTGAACAATGAAAGAGTTCCGAAGCATTTTTAAACTTCATTGGAATTCCGGGAACAATGGAAGAGTTCCGAAGAATTTTTAAACTTCAGAAGAATTCTGGGAACAATGGAAGAGTTCCGAAGCATTTTTAAACTTCAGCGGAATTCCGAAAACAATGGAAGAGTTGCGAAGCATTTTTTAGCTTCAACAGAATTCCGAGAACAATGGAAGAGTTCCGAAGTATTTCTAAACATCAGCAGAATTCCGAGAACAATAGAAGAGTTCCGAAACATTTTTAAACGTCAGCGGAATTCCGAGAGCAATGGAAGAGTTCCAAAGCATTTTTAAACTTCAGCGGAATTCCTAGAACAATGGAAGAGTTCCAAAGCATTTTTAAACTTTAGCGGCCTTCCGAGAACAATGGAAGAGTTCCGAAGCATTTTTAAACGTCAGCAGAATTCCTTGAACAATTAAAGAGTTCCGAAGCATTTTTAAGCTTCAGTGGAATTCCGGAAACAATGGAAATGTTCCGAAGCATTTTTAAACTTCAGAAGAATTCAGTGAACAATGGAAGAGTTCCGAAGCATTTTTAGACTTCAGCAGAATTCTGAGAACAATGGAAGAGTTCCGAAGCATTTTTAAACGTCAGAGGAATTCCGAGAACAATGAAAGAGTTCCGAAGCATTTTTAAACTTCAGTGGAATTCAGGGAACAATGGAGATGTTTCGAAGCATTTTTAAACTTCAGAAGAATTACGGGAACAATGGAAGAGTTCCAAAGCATTTTTAAACTTCAGCAGAAATCCGAGAACAATGGAAGAGTTCCGAAGCATTTTAAAATGTCAGCAGAATTCCCAGAGCAATGGAAGAGTTCCGAAGCATTTTTAAACTTCAGCGGAATGACGAAAACAATGGAAGAGTTCCGAAGCATTTTTTAAACTTCAGCAGAATTCTAAGAACAATGGAAGAGGTCTGAAGCATATTTAAACATCATCATATTTCCAAGAACAATGGAAGCGTTCCGAAGCATTTTTAAACTTCAGCAGAATTCCGAGAACAATGGAAGAGTTCCAAAGCATTTTTAAACGTCAGCGGAATTCCGAGAACAATGAAAGAGTTCCGAAGCATTTTTAAACATCAGCAGAATTCCTTGAACAATGAGAGTCCCTATGCATTTTTAAACTTCAGCAGAATTCTAAGAACAATGGAAGAGTTCTGAAGCATTTTTAAACATCATCGTATTTCTGAGAACAATGGAAGAGTTCCAAAGCATTTTTAAACGCCAGCGGAATACCGAGAACAATGGAAGAGTTCCGAAGCATTTTTAAACTTCAGCGGAATTCCGAGAACAATGGAAGAGTTCCAAAGCATTTTTAAACTTCAGCGGATTTCCGAGAACAATGGAAGAGTTCCGAAGCATTTTTAAACGTCAGCGGAATTCCGAGAACAATGAAAGAGTTCCGAAACATTTTTAAACTTCAGCAGAATTCCGAGAACAATGGAAGAGTTCCAAAGCATTTTTAAACTTCAGCGGATTACCGAGAACAAAAAAAGAGTTCCGAACCATTTTTAAACATCAGCAGAATTCCTTGAACAATGAAAGTGTTCCGAAGCATTTTTAAACTTCAGCAGAATTCCTTGAAAAAAGAAAGAGTTCCGAAGCATTTTTAAACTTCAGCAGAATTCCTTGAACAATGAAAGAGTTCCGAAGCATTTTTAAACTTCATTGGAATTCCGGGAACAATGGAAGAGTTCCGAAGCATTTTTAAACTTCAGAAGAATTCCGGGAACAATGGAAGAGCTCCGAAGCATTTTTAAACTTCAGCAGAAATCCGAGAACAATGGAAGAGTTACGAAGCATTTTAAAATGTCAACAGAATTCCCAGAGCAATGGATGAGTTCCGAAGCATTTTTAAACTTCAGTGGAATTCCGAAAACAATGGAAGAGTTGCGAAGCATTTTTTAGCTTCAGCAGAATTCCGAGAACAAAGGAAGTGTTCCGAAACATTTTTAAACATCAGCGGAATTCCGAGAGCAATGGAAGAGTTCCAAAGCATTTTTAAACTTCAGCGGAATTCCTAGAACAATGGAAGAGTTCCAAAGCATTTTTAAACTTTAGCGACCTTCCGAGAACAATTAAAGAGTTCCGAAGCATTTTTAAGATTCAGTAGAATTCCTGAAACAATGGAAGTGTTCCGAAGCATTTTTAAACTTCAGAAAAATTCAGTGAACAATGGAAGAGTTCCGAAGCATTTTTAGACTTCAGCAGAATTCTGAGAACAATGGAAGAGTTCCGAAGCAATTTCAAACGTCAGAGGAATTCCGAGAACAATGAAAGAGTTCCGAAGCATTTTTAAACTTCAGAAGAATTCCGGGAACAATGGAAGAGTTCCAAAGCTTTTTTAAACTTCAGCAGAAATCCGAGAACAATGGAAGAGTTCCGAAGCATTTTAAAATGTCAGCAGAATTCCCAGAGCAATGGAAGAGTTCCGAAGCATTTTTAAACTTCAGCGGAATGACAAAAACAATGGAAGAGTTCCGAAGCATTTTTAAACTTCAGCAGAATTCTAAGAACAATGGAAGAGTTCTGAAGCATTTTTAAACGTCAGCGGAATACCGAGAACAATGAAAGAGTTCCGAAGCATTTTTAAACTTCAGTGGAATTCCGAGAACAATGGAAGAGTTCCGAAGCATTTTTAAACTTCAACGGAATTCCGAGAACATTGGAAGATTTCCGAAACATTTTTAAACTTCAGCAGAATTCCTTGAACAAAGAAAGAGTTCCGAAGCATTTTTAAACTTCAGCAGAATTCCTTGAACAATGAAAGAGTTCCGAAGCATTTTTAAACTTCAGTGGAATTCCGGGAACAATGGAAGAGTTCCGAAGCATTTTTAAACTTCAGAAGAATTCTGGGAACAATGGAAGAGTTCCGAAGCATTTTTAAACTTCAGCAGAAATCCGAGAATAATGGAAGAGTTACGAAGCATTTTAAAATGTCAACAGAATTCCCAGAGCAATGGATGAGTTCCAAAGCATTTTTAAACTTCAGCGGAATTCCGAAAACAATGGAAGAGTTGCGAAGCATTTTTTAGCTTCAGCAGAATTCCGAGAACAATGGAAGAGTTCCGAAGTATTTCTAAACATCAGCAGAATTAAGAGAACAATGGAAGAGTTCCGAAACATTTTTAAACGTCAGCGGAATTCCGAGAGCAATGGAAGAGTTTCAAAGCATTTTTAAACTTCAGCGGAATTCCTAGAACAATGGAAGAGTTCCAAAGCATTTTTAAACTTTAGCGGCCTTCCGAGAACAATGGAAGAGTTCCGAAGCATTTTTAAACGTCAGCAGAATTCCTTGAACAATTAAAGAGTTCCGAAGCATTTTTAAGCTTCAGTGGAATTCCGGAAACAATGGAAGTGTTCCGAAGCATTTTTAAACTTCAGAAGAATTCAGTGAACAATGGAAGAGTTCCGAAGCATTTTTACACTTCAGCAGAATTCTGAGAACAATGGAAGTGTTCCGAAGCATTTTTAAACGTCAGAGGAATTCCGAGAACAATGAAAGAGTTCCGAAGCATTTTTAAACTTCAGTGGAATTCTGGGAACAATGGAGATGTTCCGAAGCATTTTTAAACTTCAGCAGAATTCCTTGAACAATGAAAGAGTTCCGAAGCATTTTTAAACTTCATTGGAATTCCGGGAACAATGGAAGAGTTCCGAAGCATTTTTAAACTTCAGAAGAATTCCGGGAACAATGGAAGAGCTCCGAAGCATTTTTAAACTTCAGCAGAAATCCGAGAACAATGGAAGAGTTACGAAGCATTTTAAAATGTCAACAGAATTCCCAGAGCAATGGATGAGTTCCGAAGCATTTTTAAACTTCAGTGGAATTCCGAAAACAATGGAAGAGTTGCGAAGCATTTTTTAGCTTCAGCAGAATTCCGAGAACAAAGGAAGTGTTCCGAAACATTTTTAAACATCAGCGGAATTCCGAGAGCAATGGAAGAGTTCCAAAGCATTTTTAAACTTCAGCGGAATTCCTAGAACAATGGAAGAGTTCCAAAGCATTTTTAAACTTTAGCGACCTTCCGAGAACAATTAAAGAGTTCCGAAGCATTTTTAAGATTCAGTAGAATTCCTGAAACAATGGAAGTGTTCCGAAGCATTTTTAAACTTCAGAAAAATTCAGTGAACAATGGAAGAGTTCCGAAGCATTTTTAGACTTCAGCAGAATTCTGAGAACAATGGAAGAGTTCCGAAGCAATTTCAAACGTCAGAGGAATTCCGAGAACAATGAAAGAGTTCCGAAGCATTTTTAAACTTCAGAAGAATTCCGGGAACAATGGAAGAGTTCCAAAGCTTTTTTAAACTTCAGCAGAAATCCGAGAACAATGGAAGAGTTCCGAAGCATTTTAAAATGTCAGCAGAATTCCCAGAGCAATGGAAGAGTTCCGAAGCATTTTTAAACTTCAGCGGAATGACAAAAACAATGGAAGAGTTCCGAAGCATTTTTAAACTTCAGCAGAATTCTAAGAACAATGGAAGAGTTCTGAAGCATTTTTAAACGTCAGCGGAATACCGAGAACAATGAAAGAGTTCCGAAGCATTTTTAAACTTCAGTGGAATTCCGAGAACAATGGAAGAGTTCCGAAGCATTTTTAAACTTCAACGGAATTCCGAGAACATTGGAAGATTTCCGAAACATTTTTAAACTTCAGCAGAATTCCTTGAACAAAGAAAGAGTTCCGAAGCATTTTTAAACTTCAGCAGAATTCCTTGAACAATGAAAGAGTTCCGAAGCATTTTTAAACTTCAGTGGAATTCCGGGAACAATGGAAGAGTTCCGAAGCATTTTTAAACTTCAGAAGAATTCTGGGAACAATGGAAGAGTTCCGAAGCATTTTTAAACTTCAGCAGAAATCCGAGAATAATGGAAGAGTTACGAAGCATTTTAAAATGTCAACAGAATTCCCAGAGCAATGGATGAGTTCCAAAGCATTTTTAAACTTCAGCGGAATTCCGAAAACAATGGAAGAGTTGCGAAGCATTTTTTAGCTTCAGCAGAATTCCGAGAACAATGGAAGAGTTCCGAAGTATTTCTAAACATCAGCAGAATTAAGAGAACAATGGAAGAGTTCCGAAACATTTTTAAACGTCAGCGGAATTCCGAGAGCAATGGAAGAGTTTCAAAGCATTTTTAAACTTCAGCGGAATTCCTAGAACAATGGAAGAGTTCCAAAGCATTTTTAAACTTTAGCGGCCTTCCGAGAACAATGGAAGAGTTCCGAAGCATTTTTAAACGTCAGCAGAATTCCTTGAACAATTAAAGAGTTCCGAAGCATTTTTAAGCTTCAGTGGAATTCCGGAAACAATGGAAGTGTTCCGAAGCATTTTTAAACTTCAGAAGAATTCAGTGAACAATGGAAGAGTTCCGAAGCATTTTTACACTTCAGCAGAATTCTGAGAACAATGGAAGTGTTCCGAAGCATTTTTAAACGTCAGAGGAATTCCGAGAACAATGAAAGAGTTCCGAAGCATTTTTAAACTTCAGTGTAATTCTGGGAACAATGGAGATGTTCCGAAGCATTTTTAAACTTCAGAAGAATTCAGTGAACAATGGAAGAGTTCCGAAGCATTTTTAGACTTCAGCAGAATTCTGAGAACAATGGAAGTGTTCCGAAGCATTTTTAAACGTCAGAGGAATTCCGGAAACAATGGAAGTGTTCCGAAGCATTTTTAAACTTCAGCAGAAATCCGAGAACAATGGAAGAGTTCCAAAGCATTTTTAAACGTCAGCGGAATTCCGAGAACAATGAAAGAGTTCCGAAGCATTTTTAAACATCAGCAGAATTCCTTGAACAATGAAAGAGTTAGGAAGCATTTTTAAACTTCAGCAGAATTCTAAGAACAATGGAAGAGTTCTGAAGCATTTTTAAACATCATCGTATTTCTGAGAACAATGGAAGAGTTCCAAAGCATTTTTAAACTTCAGCAGAAATCCGAGAACAATGGAAGAGTTACGAAGCATTTTGAAATGTCAACAGAATTCCCAGAGCAATGGATGAGTTCCGAAGCATTTTTAAACTTCAGCGGAATTCCGAAAACAATGGAAGAGTTGCGAAGCATTTTTTAGCTTCAGCAGTATTCCGAGAACAATGGAAGAGTTCCGAAGTATTTCTAAACATCAGCAGAATTCCGAGAACAATGGAAGAGTTCCGAAACATTTTTACACGTCAGCGGAATTCCGAGAGCAATGGAAGAGTTCCAAAGCATTTTTAAACTTCAGCGGAATTCCTAGAACAATGGAAGAGTTCCAAAGCATTTTTATATTTTAGCGGCCTTCCGAGAACAATGGAAGAGTTCCGAAGCATTTTTAAACGTCAGCAGAATTCCTTGAACAATTAAAGAGTTCCGAAGCATTTTTAAGCTTCAGTGGAATTCCGGAAACAATGGAAGTGTTCCGAAGCATTTTTAAACTTCAGAAGAATTCAGTGAACAATGGAAGAGTTCCGAAGCATTTTTAAACATCAGAGGAATTCCGAGAACAATGAAAGAGTTCCGAAGCATTTTTAAAGTTCAGTGGAATTCCGGGAACAATGGAGATGTTCCGAAGCATTTTTAAACTTCAGAAGAATTCCGGGAACAATGGATGAGTTCCAAAGCATTTTTAAACTTCAGCAGAAATCCGAGAACAATGAAAGAGTTCCTAAGCTTTTTTAAGCTTCAGTGGAATTCCGGGAACAATGGAAGTGTTCCGAAGCATTTTTAATCTTCAGAAAAATTCCGGAAACAATGGAAGAGTTCCGAAGCATTTTTAAACTTCAGCAGAATTCCGAGAACAATGGAAGAGTTCCGAAGCATTTTTAAACTTCAGCGGAATTCCGAGAACAATGGAAGAGTTCCGAAGCATTTTTAAACTTCAGCGGAATTCCGAGAACATTGGAAGAGTTCCGAAACATTTTTAAACTTCAGCAGAATTCCATGAACAAAGAAAGATTTCCGAAGCATTTTTAAACTTCAGCAGAATCCCTTGAACAATGAAAGAGTTCCGAAGCATTTTTAAACTTCATTGGAATTCCGGGAACAATGGAAGAGTTCCGAAGAATTTTTAAACTTCAGAAGAATTCTGGGAACAATGGAAGAGTTCCGAAGCATTTTTAAACTTCAGCAGAAATCCGAGAACAATGGATGAGTTACGAAGCATTTTAAAATGTCAACAGAATTCCCAGAGCAATGGATGAGTTCCGAAGCATTTTTAAACTTCAGCGGAATTCCGAAAACAATGGAAGAGTTGCGAAGCATTTTTTAGCTTCAACAGAATTCCGAGAGCAATGGAAGAGTTCCAAAGCATTTTTAAACTTCAGCGGAATTCCTAGAACAATGGAAGAGTTCCAAAGCATTTTTAAACTTTAGCGACCTTCCGAGAACAATTAAAGAGTTCCGAAGCATTTTTAAGATTCAGTGGAATTCCTGAAACAATGGAAGTGTTCCGAAGCATTTTTAAACTTCAGAAAAATTCAGTGAACAATGGAAGAGTTCCGAAGCATTTTTAGACTTCAGCAGAATTCTGAGAACAATGGAAGAGTTCCGAAGCAATTTCAAACGTCAGAGGAATTCCGAGAACAATGAAAGAGTTCCGAAGCATTTTTAAACTTCAGAAGAATTCCGGGAACAATGGAAGAGTTCCAAAGCTTTTTTAAACTTCAGCAGAAATCCGAGAACAATGGAAGAGTTCCGAAGCATTTTAAAATGTCAGCAGAATTCCCAGAGCAATGGAAGAGTTCCAAAGCATTTTTAAACTTCAGCGGAATGACAAAAACAATGGAAGAGTTCCGAAGCATTTTTAAACTTCAGCAGAATTCTAAGAGCAATGGAAGAGTTCTGAAGCATTTTTAAACGTCAGCGGAATACCGAGAACAATGAAAGAGTTCCGAAGCATTTTTAAACTTCAGTGGAATTCCGAGAACAATGGAAGAGTTCCGAAGCATTTTTAAACTTCAACGGAATTCCGAGAACATTGGAAGATTTCCGAAACATTTTTAAACTTCAGCAGAATTCCTTGAACAAAGAAAGAGTTCCGAAGCATTTTTAAACTTCAGCAGAATTCCTTGAACAATGAAAGAGTTCCGAAGCATTTTTAAACTTCAGTGGAATTCCGGGAACAATGGAAGAGTTCCGAAGCATTTTTAAACTTCAGAAGAATTCTGGGAACAATGGAAGAGTTCCGAAGCATTTTTAAACTTCAGCAGAAATCCGAGAATAATGGAAGAGTTACGAAGCATTTTAAAATGTCAACAGAATTCCCAGAGCAATGGATGAGTTCCAAAGCATTTTTAAACTTCAGCGGAATTCCGAAAACAATGGAAGAGTTGCGAAGCATTTTTTAGCTTCAGCAGAATTCCGAGAACAATGGAAGAGTTCCGAAGTATTTCTAAACATCAGCAGAATTAAGAGAACAATGGAAGAGTTCCGAAACATTTTTAAACGTCAGCGGAATTCCGAGAGCAATGGAAGAGTTTCAAAGCATTTTTAAACTTCAGCGGAATTCCTAGAACAATGGAAGAGTTCCAAAGCATTTTTAAACTTTAGCGGCCTTCCGAGAACAATGGAAGAGTTCCGAAGCATTTTTAAACGTCAGCAGAATTCCTTGAACAATTAAAGAGTTCCGAAGCATTTTTAAGCTTCAGTGGAATTCCGGAAACAATGGAAGTGTTCCGAAGCATTTTTAAACTTCAGAAGAATTCAGTGAACAATGGAAGAGTTCCGAAGCATTTTTAGACTTCAGCAGAATTCTGAGAACAATGGAAGTGTTCCGAAGCATTTTTAAACGTCAGAGGAATTCCGAGAACAATGAAAGAGTTCCGAAGCATTTTTAAACTTCAGTGGAATTCTGGGAACAATGGAGATGTTCCGAAGCATTTTTAAACTTCAGAAGAATTCAGTGAACAATGGAAGAGTTCCGAAGCATTTTTAGACTTCAGCAGAATTCTGAGAACAATGGAAGTGTTCCGAAGCATTTTTAAACGTCAGAGGAATTCCGGAAACAATGGAAGTGTTCCGAAGCATTTTTAAACTTCAGCAGAAATCCGAGAACAATGGAAGAGTTCCAAAGCATTTTTAAACGTCAGCGGAATTCCGAGAACAATGAAAGAGTTCCGAAGCATTTTTAAACATCAGCAGAATTCCTTGAACAATGAAAGAGTTAGGAAGCATTTTTAAACTTCAGCAGAATTCTAAGAACAATGGAAGAGTTCTGAAGCATTTTTAAACATCATCGTATTTCTGAGAACAATGGAAGAGTTCCAAAGCATTTTTAAACTTCAGCAGAAATCCGAGAACAATGGAAGAGTTACGAAGCATTTTGAAATGTCAACAGAATTCCCAGAGCAATGGATGAGTTCCGAAGCATTTTTAAACTTCAGCGGAATTCCGAAAACAATGGAAGAGTTGCGAAGCATTTTTTAGCTTCAGCAGTATTCCGAGAACAATGGAAGAGTTCCGAAGTATTTCTAAACATCAGCAGAATTCCGAGAACAATGGAAGAGTTCCGAAACATTTTTACACGTCAGCGGAATTCCGAGAGCAATGGAAGAGTTCCAAAGCATTTTTAAACTTCAGCGGAATTCCTAGAACAATGGAAGAGTTCCAAAGCATTTTTATATTTTAGCGGCCTTCCGAGAACAATGGAAGAGTTCCGAAGCATTTTTAAACGTCAGCAGAATTCCTTGAACAATTAAAGAGTTCCGAAGCATTTTTAAGCTTCAGTGGAATTCCGGAAACAATGGAAGTGTTCCGAAGCATTTTTAAACTTCAGAAGAATTCAGTGAACAATGGAAGAGTTCCGAAGCATTTTTAAACATCAGAGGAATTCCGAGAACAATGAAAGAGTTCCGAAGCATTTTTAAACTTCAGTGGAATTCCGGGAACAATGGAGATGTTCCGAAGCATTTTTAAACTTCAGAAGAATTCCGGGAACAATGGATGAGTTCCAAAGCATTTTTAAACTTCAGCAGAAATCCGAGAACAATGAAAGAGTTCCTAAGCTTTTTTAAGCTTCAGTGGAATTCCGGGAACAATGGAAGTGTTCCGAAGCATTTTTAATCTTCAGAAAAATTCCGGAAACAATGGAAGAGTTCCGAAGCATTTTTAAACTTCAGCAGAATTCCGAGAACAATGGAAGAGTTCCGAAGCATTTTTAAACTTCAGCGGAATTCCGAGAACAATGGAAGAGTTCTGAAGCATTTTTAAACTTCAGCGGAATTCCGAGAACATTGGAAGAGTTCCGAAACATTTTTAAACTTCAGCAGAATTCCATGAACAAAGAAAGAGTTCCGAAGCATTTTTAAACTTCAGCAGAATCCCTTGAACAATGAAAGAGTTCCGAAGCATTTTTAAACTTCATTGGAATTCCGGGAACAATGGAAGAGTTCCGAAGAATTTTTAAACTTCAGAAGAATTCTGGGAACAATGGAAGAGTTCCGAAGCATTTTTAAACTTCAGCAGAAATCCGAGAACAATGGAAGAGTTACGAAGCATTTTAAAATGTCAACAGAATTCCCAGAGCAATGGATGAGTTCCGAAGCATTTTTAAACTTCAGCGGAATTCCGAAAACAATGGAAGAGTTGCGAAGCATTTTTTAGCTTCAACAGAATTCCGAGAACAATGGAAGAGTTCCGAAGTATTTCTAAACATCAGCAGAATTCCGAGAACAATAGAAGAGTTCCGAAACATTTTTAAACGTCAGCGGAATTCCGAGAGCAATGGAAGAGTTCCGAAGCATTTTTAAACTTCAGCGGAATGACAAAAACAATGGAAGAGTTCCGAAGCATTTTTAAACTTCAGCAGAATTCTAAGAACAATGGAAGAGTTCTGAAGCATTTTTAAACGTCAGCGGAATACCGAGAACAATGAAAGAGTTCCGAAGCATTTTTAAACTTCAGTGGAATTCCGAGAACAATGGAAGAGTTCCGAAGCATTTTTAAACTTCAACGGAATTCCGAGAACATTGGAAGATTTCCGAAACATTTTTAAACTTCAGCAGAATTCCTTGAACAAAGAAAGAGTTCCGAAGCATTTTTAAACTTCAGCAGAATTCCTTGAACAATGAAAGAGTTCCGAAGCATTTTTAAACTTCAGTGGAATTCCGGGAACAATGGAAGAGTTCCGAAGCATTTTTAAACTTCAGAAGAATTCTGGGAACAATGGAAGAGTTCCGAAGCATTTTTAAACTTCAGCAGAAATCCGAGAATAATGGAAGAGTTACGAAGCATTTTAAAATGTCAACAGAATTCCCAGAGCAATGGATGAGTTCCAAAGCATTTTTAAACTTCAGCGGAATTCCGAAAACAATGGAAGAGTTGTGAAGCATTTTTTAGCTTCAGCAGAATTCCGAGAACAATGGAAGAGTTCCGAAGTATTTCTAAACATCAGCAGAATTAAGAGAACAATGGAAGAGTTCCGAAACATTTTTAAACGTCAGCGGAATTCCGAGAGCAATGGAAGAGTTTCAAAGCATTTTTAAACTTCAGCGGAATTCCTAGAACAATGGAAGAGTTCCAAAGCATTTTTAAACTTTAGCGGCCTTCCGAGAACAATGGAAGAGTTCCGAAGCATTTTTAAACGTCAGCAGAATTCCTTGAACAATTAAAGAGTTCCGAAGCATTTTTAAGCTTCAGTGGAATTCCGGAAACAATGGAAGTGTTCCGAAGCATTTTTAAACTTCAGAAGAATTCAGTGAACAATGGAAGAGTTCCGAAGCATTTTTAAACGTCAGAGGAATTCCGAGAACAATGAAAGAGTTCCGAAGCATTTTTAAACTTCAGTGGAATTCTGGGAACAATGGAGATGTTCCGAAGCATTTTTAAACTTCAGAAGAATTCAGTGAACAATGGAAGAGTTCCGAAGCATTTTTAGACTTCAGCAGAATTCTGAGAACAATGGAAGTGTTCCGAAGCATTTTTAAACGTCAGAGGAATTCCGGAAACAATGGAAGTGTTCCGAAGCATTTTTAAACTTCAGCAGAAATCCGAGAACAATGGAAGAGTTCCAAAGCATTTTTAAACGTCAGCGGAATTCCGAGAACAATGAAAGAGTTCCGAAGCATTTTTAAACATCAGCAGAATTCCTTGAACAATGAAAGAGTTAGGAAGCATTTTTAAACTTCAGCAGAATTCTAAGAACAATGGAAGAGTTCTGAAGCATTTTTAAACATCATCGTATTTCTGAGAACAATGGAAGAGTTCCAAAGCATTTTTAAACTTCAGCAGAAATCCGAGAACAATGGAAGAGTTACGAAGCATTTTGAAATGTCAACAGAATTCCCAGAGCAATGGATGAGTTCCGAAGCATTTTTAAACTTCAGCGGAATTCCGAAAACAATGGAAGAGTTGCGAAGCATTTTTTAGCTTCAGCAGTATTCCGAGAACAATGGAAGAGTTCCGAAGTATTTCTAAACATCAGCAGAATTCCGAGAACAATGGAAGAGTTCCGAAACATTTTTACACGTCAGCGGAATTCCGAGAGCAATGGAAGAGTTCCAAAGCATTTTTAAACTTCAGCGGAATTCCTAGAACAATGGAAGAGTTCCAAAGCATTTTTATATTTTAGCGGCCTTCCGAGAACAATGGAAGAGTTCCGAAGCATTTTTAAACGTCAGCAGAATTCCTTGAACAATTAAAGAGTTCCGAAGCATTTTTAAGCTTCAGTGGAATTCCGGAAACAATGGAAGTGTTCCGAAGCATTTTTAAACTTCAGAAGAATTCAGTGAACAATGGAAGAGTTCCGAAGCATTTTTAAACATCAGAGGAATTCCGAGAACAATGAAAGAGTTCCGAAGCATTTTTAAACTTCAGTGGAATTCCGGGAACAATGGAGATGTTCCGAAGCATTTTTAAACTTCAGAAGAATTCCGGGAACAATGGATGAGTTCCAAAGCATTTTTAAACTTCAGCAGAAATCCGAGAACAATGAAAGAGTTCCTAAGCTTTTTTAAGCTTCAGTGGAATTCCGGGAACAATGGAAGTGTTCCGAAGCATTTTTAATCTTCAGAAAAATTCCGGAAACAATGGAAGAGTTCCGAAGCATTTTTAAACTTCAGCAGAATTCCGAGAACAATGGAAGAGTTCCGAAGCATTTTTAAACTTCAGCGGAATTCCGAGAACAATGGAAGAGTTCTGAAGCATTTTTAAACTTCAGCGGAATTCCGAGAACATTGGAAGAGTTCCGAAACATTTTTAAACTTCAGCAGAATTCCATGAACAAAGAAAGAGTTCCGAAGCATTTTTAAACTTCAGCAGAATCCCTTGAACAATGAAAGAGTTCCGAAGCATTTTTAAACTTCATTGGAATTCCGGGAACAATGGAAGAGTTCCGAAGAATTTTTAAACTTCAGAAGAATTCTGGGAACAATGGAAGAGTTTCGAAGCATTTTTAAACTTCAGCAGAAATCCGAGAACAATGGAAGAGTTACGAAGCATTTTAAAATGTCAACAGAATTCCCAGAGCAATGGATGAGTTCCGAAGCATTTTTAAACTTCAGCGGAATTCCGAAAACAATGGAAGAGTTGCGAAGCATTTTTTAGCTTCAACAGAATTCCGAGAACAATGGAAGAGTTCCGAAGTATTTCTAAACATCAGCAGAATTCCGAGAACAATAGAAGAGTTCCGAAACATTTTTAAACGTCAGCGGAATTCCGAGAGCAATGGAAGAGTTCCAAAGCATTTTTAAACTTCAGCGGAATTCCTAGAACAATGGAAGACTTCCAAAGCATTTTTAAACTTTAGCGGCCTTCCGAGAACAATGGAAGAGTTCCGAAGCATTTTTAAACGTCAGCAGAATTCCTTGAACAATTAAAGAGTTCCGAAGCATTTTTAAGCTTCAGTGGAATTCCGGAAACAATGGAAGTGTTCCGAAGCATTTTTAAACTTCAGAAGAATTCAGTGAACAATGGAAGAGTTCCGAAGCATTTTTAGACTTCAGCAGAATTCTGAGAACAATGGAAGAGTTCCGAAGCATTTTTAAACGTCAGAGGAATTCCGAGAACAATGAAAGAGTTCCGAAGCATTTTTAAACTTCAGTGGAATTCCGGGAACAATGGAGATGTTCCGAAGCATTTTTAAACTTCAGCAGAAATCCGAGGACAATGGAAGAGTTCCGAAGCATTTTAAAATGTCAGCAGAATTCCCAGAGCAATGGAAGAGTTCCGAAGCATTTTTAAACTTCAGCGGAATGACGAAAACAATGGAAGAGTTCCGAAGCACTTTTAAACTTCAGCAGAATTCTAAGAACAATGGATGAGTTTCGAAGCATTTTTAAACTTCAGCAGAATTCCGGGAACAATGGAAGTGTTCCGAAGCATTTTTAAACTTCAGCAGAATTCCGAGAACAATGGAAGAGTTCCAAAGCATTTTTAAACGTCAGCGGAATTCCGAGAACAATGAAAGAGTTCCGAAGCATTTTTAAACTTCAGCAGAATTCCTTGAACAATGAAAGAGTTCCGAAGCATTTTTAAACGTCAGCAGAATTCCTTGAACAATGAAAGAGTTCCAAAGCATTTTTAAGCTTCAGTGGAATTCCGGGAACAATGGAAGTGTTCCGAAGCATTTTTAAACTTCAGAAAAATTCCGGAAACAATGCAAGAGTTCCGAACCATTTTTAAACTTCAGCAGAATTCCGAGAACAATGGAAGAGTTCCGAAGCATTTTTAAACATCAGCGGAATTCCGAAAACAATGAAAGAGTTCCGAACCATTTTTAAACATCAGCAGAATTCCTTGAACAATGAAAGAGTTCCGAAGCATTTTTAAACTTCAGCAGAATTCCTTGAACAAAGAAAGAGTTCTGAAGCATTTTTAAACTTCAGCAGAATTCCTTGAACAATGAAAGAGTTCCAAAGCATTTTTAATCTTTAGTGGCCTTCCGAGAACAATTAAAGAGTTCCGAAGCATTTTTAAGCTTCAGTGGAATTCCTGAAACAATGGAAGTGTTCCGAAGCATTTTTAAACTTCAGAAGAATTCAGTGAACAATGGAAGAGTTCCGAAGCATTTTTAGACTTCAGCAGAATTCTGAGAACAATGGAAGAGTTCCGAAGCAATTTTAAACGTCAGAGGAATTCCGAGAACAATGAAAGAGTTCCGAAGCATTTTTAAACTTCAGAAGAATTCCGGGAAAAATGGAAGAGTTCCATAGCATTTTTAAACTTCAGCAGAAATCCGAGAACAATGGAAGAGTTCCGAAGCATTTTAAAATGTCAGCAGAATTCCCAGAGCAATGGAAGAGTTCCGAAGCATTTTTAAACTTCAGCGGAATGACAAAAACAATGGAAGAGTTCCGAAGCATTTTTAAACTTCAGCAGAATTCTAAGAACAATGGAAGAGTTCTGAAGCATTTTTAAACGTCATCGTATTTCCAAGAACAATAGAAGAGTTCCAAAGCATTTTTAAACGTCAGCAGTATACCGAGAACAATTGAAGAGTTCCGAAGCATTTTTAAACTTCAGCGAAATTCCGAGAACAATGGAAGAGTTCCGAAGCATTTTTAAACTTCAGCGGAATTCCGAGAACATTGGAAGATTTCCGAAACATTTTTAAACTTCAGCAGAATTCCTTGAACAAAGAAAGAGTTCCGAAGCATTTTTAAACTTCAGCAGAATTCCTTGAACAATGAAAGAGTTCCGAAGCATTTTTAAACTTCAGCAGAAATCCGAGAACAATGAAAGAGTTCCGAAGCATTTTTAAACTTCAGTGGAATTCAGGGAACAATGGAGATGTTTCGAAGCATTTTTAAACTTCAGCAGAATTCCGAGAACAATGGAAGTGTTCCGAAGCATTGTTAACCTTCAGCAGAATACCGAGAACAATGTAGAGCTCCAAAGCAATTTTAAACGTCATTGGAATTCCGAGAACAATGGAAGAGTTCCGAAGCATTATTAAAAGACAGCTGAATTCCGAGAACAATGAAAGAGTTCCGAAGCATTTTTAAACGTCAGCAGAATTCCGAAAACAATGGAAGAGTTACGAAGCATTTTTAAACTTCTTCGGAATTCCAAGAACAATGGAAGAGTTCTGAAGCATTTTTAAACTTCAGCGGAATTCCGAGAACATTGGAAGAGTTCCGAAACATTTTTAAACTTCAGCAGAATTCCATGAACAAAGAAAGAGTTCCGAAGCATTTTTAAACTTCAGCAGAATCCCTTGAACAATGAAAGAGTTCCGAAGCATTTTTAAACTTCATTGGAATTCCGGGAACAATGGAAGAGTTCCGAAGAATTTTTAAACTTCAGAAGAATTCTGGGAACAATGGAAGAGTTCCGAAGCATTTTTAAACATCAGCGGAATTCCGAAAACAATGAAAGAGTTCCGAACCATTTTTAAACATCAGCAGAATTCCTTGAACAATGAAAGAGTTCCGAAGCATTTTTAAACTTCAGCAGAATTCCTTGAACAAAGAAAGAGTTCTGAAGCATTTTTAAACTTCAGCAGAATTCCTTGAACAATGAAAGAGTTCCAAAGCATTTTTAATCTTTAGTGGCCTTCCGAGAACAATTAAAGAGTTCCGAAGCATTTTTAAGCTTCAGTGGAATTCCTGAAACAATGGAAGTGTTCCGAAGCATTTTTAAACTTCAGAAGAATTCAGTGAACAATGGAAGAGTTCCGAAGCATTTTTAGACTTCAGCAGAATTCTGAGAACAATGGAAGAGTTCCGAAGCAATTTTAAACGTCAGAGGAATTCCGAGAACAATGAAAGAGTTCCGAAGCATTTTTAAACTTCAGAAGAATTCCGGGAAAAATGGAAGAGTTCCATAGCATTTTTAAACTTCAGCAGAAATCCGAGAACAATGGAAGAGTTCCGAAGCATTTTAAAATGTCAGCAGAATTCCCAGAGCAATGGAAGAGTTCCGAAGCATTTTTAAACTTCAGCGGAATGACAAAAACAATGGAAGAGTTCCGAAGCATTTTTAAACTTCAGCAGAATTCTAAGAACAATGGAAGAGTTCTGAAGCATTTTTAAACGTCATCGTATTTCCAAGAACAATAGAAGAGTTCCAAAGCATTTTTAAACGTCAGCAGTATACCGAGAACAATTGAAGAGTTCCGAAGCATTTTTAAACTTCAGCGAAATTCCGAGAACAATGGAAGAGTTCCGAAGCATTTTTAAACTTCAGCGGAATTCCGAGAACATTGGAAGATTTCCGAAACATTTTTAAACTTCAGCAGAATTCCTTGAACAAAGAAAGAGTTCCGAAGCATTTTTAAACTTCAGCAGAATTCCTTGAACAATGAAAGAGTTCCGAAGCATTTTTAAACTTCAGCAGAAATCCGAGAACAATGAAAGAGTTCCGAAGCATTTTTAAACTTCAGTGGAATTCAGGGAACAATGGAGATGTTTCGAAGCATTTTTAAACTTCAGCAGAATTCCGAGAACAATGGAAGTGTTCCGAAGCATTGTTAACCTTCAGCAGAATACCGAGAACAATGTAGAGCTCCAAAGCAATTTTAAACGTCATTGGAATTCCGAGAACAATGGAAGAGTTCCGAAGCATTATTAAAAGACAGCTGAATTCCGAGAACAATGAAAGAGTTCCGAAGCATTTTTAAACGTCAGCAGAATTCCGAAAACAATGGAAGAGTTACGAAGCATTTTTAAACTTCTTCGGAATTCCAAGAACAATGGAAGAGTTCTGAAGCATTTTTAAACTTCAGCGGAATTCCGAGAACATTGGAAGAGTTCCGAAACATTTTTAAACTTCAGCAGAATTCCATGAACAAAGAAAGAGTTCCGAAGCATTTTTAAACTTCAGCAGAATCCCTTGAACAATGAAAGAGTTCCGAAGCATTTTTAAACTTCATTGGAATTCCGGGAACAATGGAAGAGTTCCGAAGAATTTTTAAACTTCAGAAGAATTCTGGGAACAATGGAAGAGTTCCGAAGCATTTTTAAACATCAGCGGAATTCCGAAAACAATGAAAGAGTTCCGAACCATTTTTAAACATCAGCAGAATTCCTTGAACAATGAAAGAGTTCCGAAGCATTTTTAAACTTCAGCAGAATTCCTTGAACAAAGAAAGAGTTCTGAAGCATTTTTAAACTTCAGCAGAATTCCTTGAACAATGAAAGAGTTCCAAAGCATTTTTAATCTTTAGTGGCCTTCCGAGAACAATTAAAGAGTTCCGAAGCATTTTTAAGCTTCAGTGGAATTCCTGAAACAATGGAAGTGTTCCGAAGCATTTTTAAACTTCAGAAGAATTCAGTGAACAATGGAAGAGTTCCGAAGCATTTTTAGACTTCAGCAGAATTCTGAGAACAATGGAAGAGTTCCGAAGCAATTTTAAACGTCAGAGGAATTCCGAGAACAATGAAAGAGTTCCGAAGCATTTTTAAACTTCAGAAGAATTCCGGGAAAAATGGAAGAGTTCCATAGCATTTTTAAACTTCAGCAGAAATCCGAGAACAATGGAAGAGTTCCGAAGCATTTTAAAATGTCAGCAGAATTCCCAGAGCAATGGAAGAGTTCCGAAGCATTTTTAAACTTCAGCGGAATGACAAAAACAATGGAAGAGTTCCGAAGCATTTTTAAACTTCAGCAGAATTCTAAGAACAATGGAAGAGTTCTGAAGCATTTTTAAACGTCATCGTATTTCCAAGAACAATAGAAGAGTTCCAAAGCATTTTTAAACGTCAGCAGTATACCGAGAACAATTGAAGAGTTCCGAAGCATTTTTAAACTTCAGCGAAATTCCGAGAACAATGGAAGAGTTCCGAAGCATTTTTAAACTTCAGCGGAATTCCGAGAACATTGGAAGATTTCCGAAACATTTTTAAACTTCAGCAGAATTCCTTGAACAAAGAAAGAGTTCCGAAGCATTTTTAAACTTCAGCAGAATTCCTTGAACAATGAAAGAGTTCCGAAGCATTTTTAAACTTCAGCAGAAATCCGAGAACAATGAAAGAGTTCCGAAGCATTTTTAAACTTCAGTGGAATTCAGGGAACAATGGAGATGTTTCGAAGCATTTTTAAACTTCAGCAGAATTCCGAGAACAATGGAAGTGTTCCGAAGCATTGTTAACCTTCAGCAGAATACCGAGAACAATGTAGAGCTCCAAAGCAATTTTAAACGTCATTGGAATTCCGAGAACAATGGAAGAGTTCCGAAGCATTATTAAAAGACAGCTGAATTCCGAGAACAATGAAAGAGTTCCGAAGCATTTTTAAACGTCAGCAGAATTCCGAAAACAATGGAAGAGTTACGAAGCATTTTTAAACTTCTTCGGAATTCCAAGAACAATGGAAGAGTTCTGAAGCATTTTTAAACTTCAGCGGAATTCCGAGAACATTGGAAGAGTTCCGAAGCATTTTTAAACTTCAGCAGAATCCCTTGAACAATGAAAGAGTTCCGAAGCATTTTTAAACTTCATTGGAATTCCGGGAACAATGGAAGAGTTCCGAAGAATTTTTAAACTTCAGAAGAATTCTGGGAACAATGGAAGAGTTCCGAAGCATTTTTAAACTTCAGCAGAAATCCGAGAACAATGGAAGAGTTACGAAGCATTTTAAAATGTCAACAGAATTCCCAGAGCAATGGATGAGTTCCGAAGCATTTTTAAACTTCAGCGGAATTCCGAAAACAATGGAAGAGTTGCGAAGCATTTTTTAGCTTCAACAGAATTCCGAGAACAATGGAAGAGTTCCGAAGTATTTCTAAACATCAGCAGAATTCCGAGAACAATAGAAGAGTTACGAAACATTTTTAAACGTCAGCGGAATTCCGAGAGCAATGGAAGAGTTCCAAAGCATTTTTAAACTTCAGCGGAATTCCTAGAACAATGGAAGAGTTCCAAAGCATTTTTAAACTTTAGCGGCCTTCCGAGAACAATGGAAGAGTTCCGAAGCATTTTTAAATGTCAGCAGAATTCCTTGAACAATTAAAGAGTTCCGAAGCATTTTTAAGCTTCAGTGGAATTCCGGGAACAATGGAAGAGTTCCGAAGCATTTTTAAACTTCAGAAGAATTCTGGGAACAATGGAAGAGTTCCGAAGCATTTTTAAACTTCAGCAGAAATCCGAGAATAATGGAAGAGTTACGAAGCATTTTAAAATGTCAACAGAATTCCCAGAGCAATGGATGAGTTCCAAAGCATTTTTAAACTTCAGCGGAATTCCGAAAACAATGGAAGAGTTGCGAAGCATTTTTTAGCTTCAGCAGAATTCCGAGAACAATGGAAGAGTTCCGAAGTATTTCTAAACATCAGCAGAATTAAGAGAACAATGGAAGAGTTCCGAAACATTTTTAAACGTCAGCGGAATTCCGAGAGCAATGGAAGAGTTTCAAAGCATTTTTAAACTTCAGCGGAATTCCTAGAACAATGGAAGAGTTCCAAAGCATTTTTAAACTTTAGCGGCCTTCCGAGAACAATGGAAGAGTTCCGAAGCATTTTTAAACGTCAGCAGAATTAATTGAACAATTAAAGAGTTCCGAAGCATTTTTAAGCTTCAGTGGAATTCCGGAAACAATGGAAGTGTTCCGAAGCATTTTTAAACTTCAGAAGAATTCAGTGAACAATGGAAGAGTTCCGAAGCATTTTTAGACTTCAGCAGAATTCTGAGAACAATGGAAGAGTTCCGAAGCAATTTTAAACGTCAGAGGAATTCCGAGAACAATGAAAGAGTTCCGAAGCATTTTTAAACTTCAGAAGAATTCCGGGAAAAATGGAAGAGTTCCATAGCATTTTTAAACTTCAGCAGAAATCCGAGAACAATGGAAGAGTTCCGAAGCATTTTAAAATGTCAGCAGAATTCCCAGAGCAATGGAAGAGTTCCGAAGCATTTTTAAACTTCAGCGGAATGACAAAAACAATGGAAGAGTTCCGAAGCATTTTTAAACTTCAGCAGAATTCTAAGAACAATGGAAGAGTTCTGAAGCATTTTTAAACGTCATCGTATTTCCAAGAACAATAGAAGAGTTCCAAAGCATTTTTAAACGTCAGCAGTATACCGAGAACAATTGAAGAGTTCCGAAGCATTTTTAAACTTCAGCGAAATTCCGAGAACAATGGAAGAGTTACGAAGCATTTTTAAACTTCTTCGGAATTCCAAGAACAATGGAAGAGTTCTGAAGCATTTTTAAACTTCAGCGGAATTCCGAGAACATTGGAAGAGTTCCGAAACATTTTTAAACTTCAGCAGAATTCCATGAACAAAGAAAGAGTTCCGAAGCATTTTTAAACTTCAGCAGAATCCCTTGAACAATGAAAGAGTTCCGAAGCATTTTTAAACTTCATTGGAATTCCGGGAACAATGGAAGAGTTCCGAAGAATTTTTAAACTTCAGAAGAATTCTGGGAACAATGGAAGAGTTCCGAAGCATTTTTAAACATCAGCGGAATTCCGAAAACAATGAAAGAGTTCCGAACCATTTTTAAACATCAGCAGAATTCCTTGAACAATGAAAGAGTTCCGAAGCATTTTTAAACTTCAGCAGAATTCCTTGAACAAAGAAAGAGTTCTGAAGCATTTTTAAACTTCAGCAGAATTCCTTGAACAATGAAAGAGTTCCAAAGCATTTTTAATCTTTAGTGGCCTTCCGAGAACAATTAAAGAGTTCCGAAGCATTTTTAAGCTTCAGTGGAATTCCTGAAACAATGGAAGTGTTCCGAAGCATTTTTAAACTTCAGAAGAATTCAGTGAACAATGGAAGAGTTCCGAAGCATTTTTAGACTTCAGCAGAATTCTGAGAACAATGGAAGAGTTCCGAAGCAATTTTAAACGTCAGAGGAATTCCGAGAACAATGAAAGAGTTCCGAAGCATTTTTAAACTTCAGAAGAATTCCGGGAAAAATGGAAGAGTTCCATAGCATTTTTAAACTTCAGCAGAAATCCGAGAACAATGGAAGAGTTCCGAAGCATTTTAAAATGTCAGCAGAATTCCCAGAGCAATGGAAGAGTTCCGAAGCATTTTTAAACTTCAGCGGAATGACAAAAACAATGGAAGAGTTCCGAAGCATTTTTAAACTTCAGCAGAATTCTAAGAACAATGGAAGAGTTCTGAAGCATTTTTAAACGTCATCGTATTTCCAAGAACAATAGAAGAGTTCCAAAGCATTTTTAAACGTCAGCAGTATACCGAGAACAATTGAAGAGTTCCGAAGCATTTTTAAACTTCAGCGAAATTCCGAGAACAATGGAAGAGTTCCGAAGCATTTTTAAACTTCAGCGGAATTCCGAGAACATTGGAAGATTTCCGAAACATTTTTAAACTTCAGCAGAATTCCTTGAACAAAGAAAGAGTTCCGAAGCATTTTTAAACTTCAGCAGAATTCCTTGAACAATGAAAGAGTTCCGAAGCATTTTTAAACTTCAGCAGAAATCCGAGAACAATGAAAGAGTTCCGAAGCATTTTTAAACTTCAGTGGAATTCAGGGAACAATGGAGATGTTTCGAAGCATTTTTGAACTTCAGCAGAATTCCGAGAACAATGGAAGTGTTCCGAAGCATTGTTAACCTTCAGCAGAATACCGAGAACAATGTAGAGCTCCAAAGCAATTTTAAACGTCATTGGAATTCCGAGAACAATGGAAGAGTTCCGAAGCATTATTAAAAGACAGCTGAATTCCGAGAACAATGAAAGAGTTCCGAAGCATTTTTAAACGTCAGCAGAATTCCGAAAACAATGGAAGAGTTACGAAGCATTTTTAAACTTCTTCGGAATTCCAAGAACAATGGAAGAGTTCTGAAGCATTTTTAAACTTCAGCGGAATTCCGAGAACATTGGAAGAGTTCCGAAACATTTTTAAACTTCAGCAGAATTCCATGAACAAAGAAAGAGTTCCGAAGCATTTTTAAACTTCAGCAGAATCCCTTGAACAATGAAAGAGTTCCGAAGCATTTTTAAACTTCATTGGAATTCCGGGAACAATGGAAGAGTTCCGAAGAATTTTTAAACTTCAGAAGAATTCTGGGAACAATGGAAGAGTTCCGAAGCATTTTTAAACATCAGCGGAATTCCGAAAACAATGAAAGAGTTCCGAACCATTTTTAAACATCAGCAGAATTCCTTGAACAATGAAAGAGTTCCGAAGCATTTTTAAACTTCAGCAGAATTCCTTGAACAAAGAAAGAGTTCTGAAGCATTTTTAAACTTCAGCAGAATTCCTTGAACAATGAAAGAGTTCCAAAGCATTTTTAATCTTTAGTGGCCTTCCGAGAACAATTAAAGAGTTCCGAAGCATTTTTAAGCTTCAGTGGAATTCCTGAAACAATGGAAGTGTTCCGAAGCATTTTTAAACTTCAGAAGAATTCAGTGAACAATGGAAGAGTTCCGAAGCATTTTTAGACTTCAGCAGAATTCTGAGAACAATGGAAGAGTTCCGAAGCAATTTTAAACGTCAGAGGAATTCCGAGAACAATGAAAGAGTTCCGAAGCATTTTTAAACTTCAGAAGAATTCCGGGAAAAATGGAAGAGTTCCATAGCATTTTTAAACTTCAGCAGAAATCCGAGAACAATGGAAGAGTTCCGAAGCATTTTAAAATGTCAGCAGAATTCCCAGAGCAATGGAAGAGTTCCGAAGCATTTTTAAACTTCAGCGGAATGACAAAAACAATGGAAGAGTTCCGAAGCATTTTTAAACTTCAGCAGAATTCTAAGAACAATGGAAGAGTTCTGAAGCATTTTTAAACGTCATCGTATTTCCAAGAACAATAGAAGAGTTCCAAAGCATTTTTAAACGTCAGCAGTATACCGAGAACAATTGAAGAGTTCCGAAGCATTTTTAAACTTCAGCGAAATTCCGAGAACAATGGAAGAGTTCCGAAGCATTTTTAAACTTCAGCGGAATTCCGAGAACATTGGAAGATTTCCGAAACATTTTTAAACTTCAGCAGAATTCCTTGAACAAAGAAAGAGTTCCGAAGCATTTTTAAACTTCAGCAGAATTCCTTGAACAATGAAAGAGTTCCGAAGCATTTTTAAACTTCAGCAGAAATCCGAGAACAATGAAAGAGTTCCGAAGCATTTTTAAACTTCAGTGGAATTCAGGGAACAATGGAGATGTTTCGAAGCATTTTTAAACTTCAGCAGAATTCCGAGAACAATGGAAGTGTTCCGAAGCATTGTTAACCTTCAGCAGAATACCGAGAACAATGTAGAGCTCCAAAGCAATTTTAAACGTCATTGGAATTCCGAGAACAATGGAAGAGTTCCGAAGCATTATTAAAAGACAGCTGAATTCCGAGAACAATGAAAGAGTTCCGAAGCATTTTTAAACGTCAGCAGAATTCCGAAAACAATGGAAGAGTTACGAAGCATTTTTAAACTTCTTCGGAATTCCAAGAACAATGGAAGAGTTCTGAAGCATTTTTAAACTTCAGCGGAATTCCGAGAACATTGGAAGAGTTCCGAAGCATTTTTAAACTTCAGCAGAATCCCTTGAACAATGAAAGAGTTCCGAAGCATTTTTAAACTTCATTGGAATTCCGGGAACAATGGAAGAGTTCCGAAGAATTTTTAAACTTCAGAAGAATTCTGGGAACAATGGAAGAGTTCCGAAGCATTTTTAAACTTCAGCAGAAATCCGAGAACAATGGAAGAGTTACGAAGCATTTTAAAATGTCAACAGAATTCCCAGAGCAATGGATGAGTTCCGAAGCATTTTTAAACTTCAGCGGAATTCCGAAAACAATGGAAGAGTTGCGAAGCATTTTTTAGCTTCAACAGAATTCCGAGAACAATGGAAGAGTTCCGAAGTATTTCTAAACATCAGCAGAATTCCGAGAACAATAGAAGAGTTCCGAAACATTTTTAAACGTCAGCGGAATTCCGAGAGCAATGGAAGAGTTCCAAAGCATTTTTAAACTTCAGCGGAATTCCTAGAACAATGGAAGAGTTCCAAAGCATTTTTAAACTTTAGCGGCCTTCCGAGAACAATGGAAGAGTTCCGAAGCATTTTTAAATGTCAGCAGAATTCCTTGAACAATTAAAGAGTTCCGAAGCATTTTTAAGCTTCAGTGGAATTCCGGAAACAATGGAAGTGTTCCGAAGCATTTTTAAACTTCAGAAGAATTCAGTGAACAATGGAAGAGTTCCGAAGCATTTTTAGACTTCAGCAGAATTCTGAGAACAATGGAAGAGTTCCGAAGCATTTTTAAACGTCAGAGGAATTCCGAGAACAATGAAAGAGTTCCGAAGCATTTTTAAACTTCAGTGGAATTCCGGGAACAATGGAGATGTTCCGAAGCATTTTTAAACTTCAGCAGAAATCCGAGGACAATGGAAGAGTTCCGAAGCATTTTAAAATGTCAGCAGAATTCCCAGAGCAATGGAAGAGTTCCGAAGCATATTTAAACTTCAGCAGAATTCCTTGAACAATGAAAGAGTTCCGAAGCATTTTTAAACGTCAGCAGAATTCCTTGAACAATGAAAGAGTTCCAAAGCATTTTTAAGCTTCAGTGGAATTCCGGGAACAATGGAAGTGTTCCGAAGCATTTTTAATCTTCAGAAAAATTCCGGAAACAATGCAAGAGTTCCGAACCATTTTTAAACTTCAGCAGAATTCCGTGAACAATGGAAGCGTTCCGAAGCATTTTTAAACATCAGCGGAATTCCGAAAACAATGAAAGAGTTCCGAACCATTTTTAAACATCAGCAGAATTCCTTGAACAATGAAAGAGTTCCGAAGCATTTTTAAACTTCAGCAGAATTCCTTGAACAAAGAAAGAGTTCTGAAGCATTTTTAAACTTCAGCAGAATTCTTTGAACAATGAAAGAGTTCCAAAGCATTTTTAAACTTTAGTGGCCTTCCGAGAACAATTAAAGAGTTCCGAAGCATTTTTAAGCTTCAGTGGAATTCCTGAAACAATGGAAGTGTTCCGAAGCATTTTTAAACTTCAGAAGAATTCAGTGAACAATGGAAGAGTTCCGAAGCATTTTTAGACTTCAGCAGAATTCTGAGAACAATGGAAGAGTTCCGAAGCAATTTTAAACGTCAGAGGAATTCCGAGAACAATGAAAGAGTTCCGAAGCATTTTTAAACTTCAGAAGAATTCCGGGAAAAATGGAAGAGTTCCATAGCATTTTTAAACTTCAGCAGAAATCCGAGAACAATGGAAGAGTTCCGAAGCATTTTAAAATGTCAGCAGAATTCCCAGAGCAATGGAAGAGTTCCGAAGCATTTTTAAACTTCAGCGGAATGACAAAAACAATGGAAGAGTTCCGAAGCATTTTTAAACTTCAGCAGAATTCTAAGAACAATGGAAGAGTTCTGAAGCATTTTTAAACGTCATCGTATTTCCAAGAACAATAGAAGAGTTCCAAAGCATTTTTAAACGTCAGCAGTATACCGAGAACAATTGAAGAGTTCCGAAGCATTTTTAAACTTCAGCGGAATTCCGAGAACAATGGAAGAGTTCCGAAGCATTTTTAAACTTCAGCGGAATTCCGAGAACATTGGAAGATTTCCGAAACATTTTTAAACTTCAGCAGAATTCCTTGAACAAAGAAAGAGTTCCGAAGCATTTTTAAACTTCAGCAGAATTCCTTGAACAATGAAAGAGTTCCGAAGCATTTTTAAACTTCAGCAGAAATCCGAGAACAATGAAAGAGTTCCGAAGCATTTTTAAACTTCAGTGGAATTCAGGGAACAATGGAGATGTTTCGAAGCATTTTTAAACTTCAGCAGAATTCCGAGAACAATGGAAGTGTTCCGAAGCATTGTTAACCTTCAGCAGAATACCGAGAACAATGTAGAGCTCCAAAGCAATTTTAAACATCATTGGAATTCCGAGAACAATGGAAGAGTTCCGAAGCATTATTAAAAGACAGCTGAATTCCGAGAACAATGAAAGAGTTCCGAAGCATTTTTAAACGTCAGCAGAATTCCGAAAACAATGGAAGAGTTACGAAGCATTTTTAAACTTCTTCGGAATTCCAAGAACAATGGAAGAGTTCTGAAGCATTTTTAAACATCAGCGGAATTCCTTGAACAATGGAAGAGTTCCAAAGCTTTTTTAAACTTCAACAGAATTCTGAGAACAATGGAAAAGTTCCAAAGCATTTCTAAAACTTCAGCGGAATTCCTAGAACAATGTAAGAATTCCGAAGCATTTTTAAACATCAGCGGTATTGCAAGAACAATGGAAGAGTTCCGAAGGATTTTTAAATGTTAGTGGAATTCCGAGAACAATGGAAAAGTTCCAAAGCATTTTTAAACGTCAGCAGAATTTCGAGAGCAATGGAAGAGTTCCAAGGCATTTTTAAACATCATCAGAATACTGAGAACGATGGAAGAGTTCCGAAGCATTTTTAAACATCATCGGAATTCCGAGAACAATGGAAGTGTTCCGTAGCATTTTTAAACATCAGTAGAATTCCGAGAACAATGGAAGTGTTCCGAAGCATTGTTAAACTTCAGCAGAATGCCGAGAACAATGAAGAGTTCCAAAGCAATTTTAAACGTCAGTGGAATTCCGAGAACAATGGAAGAGTTCCGAAGCATTATTAAACGAAAGCTGAATTTTGAGAACAATGAAAGAGTTCCGAAGCATTTTTAAATGTCAGCAGAATTCGGAGAACAATGGAAGAGTTCCGAAGCATTTTTAAATGTCAGCGGAATTCCGAGAAAAATGGAATAGTTCCGTATTATTTTTAAATGTCAGCAGAATTCCGAGAACAATGGAAGAATTCAGTACTATTTTTAAATGTCAGCAGAATTCAGAGAACAATGGAAGAGTTCCGAAACATTTTTAAACGTCAGCGGAATTCCAAGAACAATGTAAGAGTTCAGAAACATTTTTAAACTTCAGCAGAATTCCGAGAACATTGGAAGAGTTCCGAAGGATTTTTAAACTTCAGAAGAATTCCGAGAAAAATGGAAGAGTTCCAAAGCATTTTTAAACTTCAGAGGATTTAGGAGAACAATGGAAGAGTTCCGAAGCATTTTTAAACGTCAGCGGAATTCCATGAACAATGAAAGAGTTCCGAAGCATTTGTAAACGTCAGCAGAAGTCCTTGAATAATGAAAGAGTTCCGAAGCATTTTTAAGCTTCAGTGGATATCCGGGAACAATGGAAGAGATACGAAGCATTTTTAAACTTCAGAAGAATTCCGGGAACAATGGAAGAGTTTCGATGGATTTTTAAACATCATCGGAATTCCGAGAACAATGGAAGAGTTCGGAAGCATTTTTAAACTTCAGCGGAATTCTGAGAGCATTGGAAGAGTTCCGAAGGATTTTTAAACTTCAGCAGAATTCCGAGAAAAATGGAAGAGTTCCTATGTATTTTTAAATGTCAGCAGAATTCCGAGAACATGGAAGAGTTCCGAAACATATTTAAACGTCAGCGGAATTCGAGTACAATGGAAGTGTTCCGAAGCATTTTTAAACTTCAGCAGAATACCGAAAACAATGGAGGAGTTCCAAAGCAATTTTAAACATCAGCAGAATGACAAAAACAATGGAAGAGTTCCGAAGCATTTTTAAACTTCAGCAGAATTCTAAGAACAATGGAAGAGTTCTGAAGCATATTTAAACATCATCGTATTTCCGAGAACAATGGAAGAGTTCCAAAGCATTTTTAAACGTCTGCAGAATACCGAGAACAATGGAAGAGTTCCGAAGCGTTTTTAAACTTCATCGGAATTCCGAGAACAATGGAAGAGTTCCGAAGCATTTTTAAACTTCAGCGGAATTCCGAGAACATTGGAAGAGTTCCGAAACATTTTTAAACTTCAGCAGAATTCTGAGAACAATGGAAGAGTTCCAAAGCATTTTTAAACTTCAGCGGATTTCCAAGAATAATGGAAGAGTTCCAAAGCATTTTTAAACGTCAGTGGAATTCCGAGAACAATGGAAGAGTTCCGAAGCATTTTTAAACTTCAGCAGAATTCCGAGAACAATGGAAGAGTTCCAAAGCAATTTTAAACGTCAGCGGAATTCCGAGAACAATGAAAGAGTTCCGAAGCATTTTTAAACATCAGCAGAATTCCTTGAACAATGAAAGAGTTCCGGAGCATTTTTAAACTTCAGCAGAATTCCTTGAACAATGAAAGAGTTCCGAAGCATTTTTAAACTTCAGTGGAATTCCGGGAACAATGGAAGAGTTCCGAACCATTTTTAAACATCAGCATAATTCCTTGAACAATAAAAGAGTTCCGAAGCAATTTTAAACTTCAGCAGAATTCCTTGAACAAAGAAAGAGTTCCGAAGCATTTTTAAACTTCAGCTGAATTCCTTGAACAATGAAAGAGTTCCGAAGCATTTTAAAACTTCAGTGGAATTACGGGAACAATGGAAGAGTTCTGAAGCATTTTTAAACTTCAGAAGAATTCCGGTAACAATGGAAGAGTTCCGAAGCATTTTTAAACTTCAGCAGAAATCCGAGAACAATGGAAGAGTTACGTAACATTTTAAAATGTTAACAGAATTCCCAGAGCAGTGGATGAGTTCCGAAGCATTTTTAAACTTCAACGGAATTCCGAAAACAATGGAAGAGTTGCGAAGCATTTTTTAGCTTCAGCAGAATTTCGAGAACAATGGAAGAGTTCCGAAGTATTTCTAAACATCAGCAGAATTCCGAGAACAATGGAAGAGTTCCGAAACATTTTTAAACGTCAGCGGAATTCCGAGAGCAATGGAAGAGTTCAAAAGCATTTTTAAACATCAGCAGAATTCCGAGAACAATGGAAGAGTTCAAAACATTTTTAAACGTCAGCGGAATTCCGACAGCAATGGAAGAGTTCCAAAGCATTTTTAAACTTCAGCGGAATTCCTAGAACAATGGAATAGTTCCTAAGCATTTTAAAACTTTAGCGGCCTTCCGAGAACAATGGAAGTGTTCCGAAGCATTTTTAAACGGCAGCAGAATTCCTTGAACAATTAAAGAGTTCCGAAGCATTTTTAAGCTTCAGTGGAATTCCGGAAACAATGGAAGTGTTCTGAAGCATTTTTAAACTTCAGAAGAATTCAGTGAACAATGGAAGAGTTCCGAAGCATTTTTAAACGTCAGAGGAATTCCGAGAACAATGAAAGAGTTCCGAAGCATTTTTACACATCAGCAGAATTCCTTGAACAATGAAAGAGTACCGAAGCATTTTTAAACTTCAGTGGAATTCCGGGAACAATGGAGAAGTTCCGAAGCATTTTTAAACTTCAGAAGAATTCCGGGAACAATGGAAGAGTTCCAAAGCATTTTTAAACTTCAGCAGAAATCCGAGAACAATGGAAGAGTTCCGAAGCATTTTAAAATGTCAGCAGAATTCCCAGAGCAATGGAAGAGTTCCGAAGCATTTTTAAACTTCAGCGGAATGACGAGAACAATGGAAGAATTCCGAAGCATTTTTAAACTTCAGCAGAATTCTAAGAACAATGGAAGAGTTCTGAAGCATTTTTAAACATCATCGTATTTCCGAGAACAATGGAAGAGTTCCAAAGCATTTTTAAACTTCAGCGTAATTCCGAGAACATTGGAAGAGTTCCGAAACATTTTTAAACTTCAGCAGAATTCCGAGAACAATGGAAGAGTTCCAAAGCATTTTTAAACTTCAGCGGATTTCCGAGAACAATGGAAGAGTTCCGAAGCATTTTTAAATGTCAGCGGAATTCCGAGAACAATGGAAGAGTTCCGAAGCATGTTTAAACTTCAGCAGAATTCCGAGAACAATGGAAGAGTTCCAAAGCATTTTTAAACTTCAGCGGATTTCCGAGAACAATGGAAGAGTTCCAAAGCATTTTTAACCGTCAGCGGAATTCCGAGAACAATGAAAGAGTTCCGAAGCATTTTTAAACTTCAGCCGAATTCCGAGAACATTGGAAGAGTTCCGAAACATTTTTAAACTTCAGCAGAATTCCGAGAACAATGGAAGAGTTCCAAAGCATTTTTAAACTTCAGCGGATTTCCAAGAACAATGGAAGAGTTCCGAAGCATTTTTAAACGTCAGCGGAATTCCGAGAACAATGGAAGAGTTCCGAAGCATTTTTAAACTTCAGCAGAATTCCGAGAACAATGGAAGCGATCCAAAGCATTTTTAAATGTCAGCGGAATTCCGAGAACAATGAAAGAGTTCCGAAGCATTTTTAAACATCAGCAGAATTCCTTGAACAATGACAGGGTTCCGAAGCATTTTTAAACTTGAGCAGAATTCCTTGAACAATGAAAGAGTTCCGAAGCATTTTTAAACTTCAGTGGAATTCCGGGAACAATGGAAGAGTTCCGAACCATTTTTAAACTTAAGAAGAATTCTGGGAACAATGGAAGAGTTCCGAAGCATTTTTAAACTTCAGCAGAAATCCGAGAACAATGGAAGAGTTACGAAGCATTTTCAAATGTCAACAGAATTCCCAGAGCAATGGATGAGTTCCGAAGCATTTTTAAACTTCAGCGGAATTCCGAAAACAATGGAAGTGTTGCGAAGCATTTTTTAGCTTCAGCAGAAATCTAAGAAAAATGGAAGAGTTCTGAAGCATTTTTAACTTCAGCAGAATTCCAAGAACAATGGAAGAGTTCCGAAGTATTTCTAAACATCAGCAGAATTCCGAGAACAATGGAAGAGTTCCGAAACATTTTTAAACTTCAGCAGAATTCTGAGAACAATGGAAGAGTTCCAAAGCATTTTTAAACTTCAGCGGATTTCCAAGAATAATGGAAGAGTTCCAAAGCATTTTTAAACGTCAGTGGAATTCCGAGAACAATGGAAGAGTTCCGAAGCATTTTTAAACTTCAGCAGAATTCCGAGAACAATGGAAGAGTTCCAAAGCAATTTTAAACGTCAGCGGAATTCCGAGAACAATGAAAGAGTTCCGAAGCATTTTTAAACATCAGCAGAATTCCTTGAACAATGAAAGAGTTCCGGAGCATTTTTAAACTTCAGCAGAATTCCTTGAACAATGAAAGAGTTCCGAAGCATTTTTAAACTTCAGTGGAATTCCGGGAACAATGGAAGAGTTCCGAACCATTTTTAAACATCAGCATAATTCCTTGAACAATAAAAGAGTTCCGAAGCAATTTTAAACTTCAGCAGAATTCCTTGAACAAAGAAAGAGTTCCGAAGCATTTTTAAACTTCAGCTGAATTCCTTGAACAATGAAAGAGTTCCGAAGCATTTTAAAACTTCAGTGGAATTACGGGAACAATGGAAGAGTTCTGAAGCATTTTTAAACTTCAGAAGAATTCCGGTAACAATGGAAGAGTTCCGAAGCATTTTTAAACTTCAGCAGAAATCCGAGAACAATGGAAGAGTTACGTAACATTTTAAAATGTTAACAGAATTCCCAGAGCAGTGGATGAGTTCCGAAGCATTTTTAAACTTCAACGGAATTCCGAAAACAATGGAAGAGTTGCGAAGCATTTTTTAGCTTCAGCAGAATTTCGAGAACAATGGAAGAGTTCCGAAGTATTTCTAAACATCAGCAGAATTCCGAGAACAATGGAAGAGTTCCGAAACATTTTTAAACGTCAGCGGAATTCCGAGAGCAATGGAAGAGTTCAAAAGCATTTTTAAACATCAGCAGAATTCCGAGAACAATGGAAGAGTTCAAAACATTTTTAAACGTCAGCGGAATTCCGACAGCAATGGAAGAGTTCCAAAGCATTTTTAAACTTCAGCGGAATTCCTAGAACAATGGAATAGTTCCTAAGCATTTTAAAACTTTAGCGGCCTTCCGAGAACAATGGAAGTGTTCCGAAGCATTTTTAAACGGCAGCAGAATTCCTTGAACAATTAAAGAGTTCCGAAGCATTTTTAAGCTTCAGTGGAATTCCGGAAACAATGGAAGTGTTCTGAAGCATTTTTAAACTTCAGAAGAATTCAGTGAACAATGGAAGAGTTCCGAAGCATTTTTAAACGTCAGAGGAATTCCGAGAACAATGAAAGAGTTCCGAAGCATTTTTACACATCAGCAGAATTCCTTGAACAATGAAAGAGTACCGAAGCATTTTTAAACTTCAGTGGAATTCCGGGAACAATGGAGAAGTTCCGAAGCATTTTTAAACTTCAGAAGAATTCCGGGAACAATGGAAGAGTTCCAAAGCATTTTTAAACTTCAGCAGAAATCCGAGAACAATGGAAGAGTTCCGAAGCATTTTAAAATGTCAGCAGAATTCCCAGAGCAATGGAAGAGTTCCGAAGCATTTTTAAACTTCAGCGGAATGACGAGAACAATGGAAGAATTCCGAAGCATTTTTAAACTTCAGCAGAATTCTAAGAACAATGGAAGAGTTCTGAAGCATTTTTAAACATCATCGTATTTCCGAGAACAATGGAAGAGTTCCAAAGCATTTTTAAACTTCAGCGTAATTCCGAGAACATTGGAAGAGTTCCGAAACATTTTTAAACTTCAGCAGAATTCCGAGAACAATGGAAGAGTTCCAAAGCATTTTTAAACTTCAGCGGATTTCCGAGAACAATGGAAGAGTTCCGAAGCATTTTTAAATGTCAGCGGAATTCCGAGAACAATGGAAGAGTTCCGAAGCATGTTTAAACTTCAGCAGAATTCCGAGAACAATGGAAGAGTTCCAAAGCATTTTTAAACTTCAGCGGATTTCCGAGAACAATGGAAGAGTTCCAAAGCATTTTTAACCGTCAGCGGAATTCCGAGAACAATGAAAGAGTTCCGAAGCATTTTTAAACTTCAGCCGAATTCCGAGAACATTGGAAGAGTTCCGAAACATTTTTAAACTTCAGCAGAATTCCGAGAACAATGGAAGAGTTCCAAAGCATTTTTAAACTTCAGCGGATTTCCAAGAACAATGGAAGAGTTCCGAAGCATTTTTAAACGTCAGCGGAATTCCGAGAACAATGGAAGAGTTCCGAAGCATTTTTAAACTTCAGCAGAATTCCGAGAACAATGGAAGCGATCCAAAGCATTTTTAAATGTCAGCGGAATTCCGAGAACAATGAAAGAGTTCCGAAGCATTTTTAAACATCAGCAGAATTCCTTGAACAATGACAGGGTTCCGAAGCATTTTTAAACTTGAGCAGAATTCCTTGAACAATGAAAGAGTTCCGAAGCATTTTTAAACTTCAGTGGAATTCCGGGAACAATGGAAGAGTTCCGAACCATTTTTAAACTTAAGAAGAATTCTGGGAACAATGGAAGAGTTCCGAAGCATTTTTAAACTTCAGCAGAAATCCGAGAACAATGGAAGAGTTACGAAGCATTTTCAAATGTCAACAGAATTCCCAGAGCAATGGATGAGTTCCGAAGCATTTTTAAACTTCAGCGGAATTCCGAAAACAATGGAAGTGTTGCGAAGCATTTTTTAGCTTCAGCAGAAATCTAAGAAAAATGGAAGAGTTCTGAAGCATTTTTAACTTCAGCAGAATTCCAAGAACAATGGAAGAGTTCCGAAGTATTTCTAAACATCAGCAGAATTCCGAGAACAATGGAAGAGTTCCAAAACATTTTTAAACATCAGCGGAATTCCGAGAGCAATGGAAGAGTTCCGAAGCATTTTTAAACTTCAGCGGAATTCCTAGAACAATGGAAGAGTTCCAAAGCATTTCTAAACTTTAGCGGCCTTCCGAGAACAATGGAAGAGTTCCGAAGCATTTTTAAACGTCAGCAGAATTCCTTGAAGAATTAAAGAGTTCTGAATCAATTTTAAGCTTCAGTGGAATTCCGGGAACAATGGAGATGTTCCGAAGCATTTTTAAACATCAGCAGAATTCCTTGAACAATGGAAGAGTTCCGAAGCATTTTTAAACTTCAGCAGAATTCCTTGAACAATGAAAGAGTTCCGAAGCATTTTTAAACTTCAGCAGAAATCCGAGAACATTGGAAGAGTTACGAAGCATTTTAAAATGTTAACAGAATTCCCAGAGCAATGCATGAGTTCCGAAGCATTTTTAAACTTCAGCGGAATTCCGAAAACAATGGAAGAGTTGCGAAGCATTTTTTAGCTTCAGCAGAATTCCGAGAACAATGGAAGAGTTCCGAAGTATTTCTAAACATCAGCAGAATTCCGAGAACAATGGAAGAGTTCCGAAACATTTTTAAACGTCAGCGGAATTCAGAGAGCAATGGAAGAGTTCCAAAGCATTTTTAAACATCAGCAGAATTTCGAGAACAATGGAAGAGTTCCGAAACATTTTTAAACGTCAGTGGAATTCCGAGAGTAATGGAAGAGTTCCAAATCATTTTTAAACTTCAGCGGAATTCCTAGAACAATGGAAGAGTTCCAAAGCATTTTTAAACTTTAGCGGCCTTGAGAGAACAATGGAAGAGTTCCGAAGCATTTTTAAACGTCATCAGAATTCCTTGAACAATTAAAGAGTTCCGAAGCATTTTTAAGCTTCAGTGGAATTCCGGAAACAATGGAAGTGTTCCGAAGAATTTTAAACTTCAGAAGACTTCAGTGAACAATGGAAGATTTCCAAAGCATTTTTAGACTTCATCAGAATTCTGAGAACAATGGAAGAGTTCCGAAGCATTTTTAAACATCAGAGGAATTCCGAGAACAATGAAAGAGTTCCGAAGCATTTTTAAATGTCAGCAGAATTCCTTGAACAATGAAAGAGTTCCGAAGCATTTTTAAACTTCAGTGGAAATCCGGGAACAATGGAGAAGTTCCGAAGCATTTTTAAACTTCAGTGGAATTCCGGGAACAATGGAAGAGTTCCATAGCATTTTTAAACTTCAGCAGAAATCCGAGAACAATGGAAGAGTTCCGAAGCATTTTAAAATGTCAGCAGAATTCCCTGAGCAATGGAAGAGTTCCGAAGCATTTTTAAACTTCAGCGGAATGACGAGAACAATGGAAGAATTCCGAAGCATTTTTAAACTTCAGCAGAATTCTAAGAACAATGGAAGAGTTCCGAAGCATTTTTAAACGTCAGCAGAATTCCTTGAAGAATTAAAGAGTTCCGAATCAATTTTAAGCTTCAGTGGAATTCCGGGAACAATGGAGATGTTCCGAAGCATTTTTAAACTTCAGAAGAATTCCGGGAACAATGGAAGAGTTCCAAAGCATTTTTAAACTTCAGCAGAAATCCGAGAACAATAGAAGAGTTCCGAAGCATTTTAAAATGACAGCAGAATTCCCAGAGCAATGGAAGAGTTCCGAAGCATTTTTAAACTTCAGCAGAATTCTAAGAACAATGGAAGAGTTCTGAAGCAAATTTAAACATCATCGTATTTCCGAGAACAATGGAAGAGTTCCGAAGCATTTTTAAACTTCAGCAGAATTCCGAGAACAATGGAAGAGTTCCAAAGCATTTTTAAACGTCAGCGGAAT
This sequence comes from Phyllobates terribilis, assembly GCF_046119375.1. NCBI lineage: Eukaryota > Metazoa > Chordata > Amphibia > Anura > Dendrobatidae > Phyllobates > Phyllobates terribilis. The sequence continues at coordinate 555,258,427 of NW_027362762.1, forward strand.
TCCGAGAACAATGAAAGAGTTCCGAAGCATTTTTAAACATCAGCAGAATTCCTTGAACAATGAAAGAGTTCCGAAGCATTTTTAAACTTCAGCAGAATTCCGAGAACAATGAAAGAGTTCCGAAGCATTTTTAAACTTCAGTGGAATTCCGGGAACAATGGAAGAGATCCGAACCATTTTTAAACATCAGCAGAATTCCTTGAACAATGAAAGAGTTCCGAAGCATTTTTAAACTTCAGCAGAATTCCTTGAACAAAGAAAGAGTTCCGAAGCATTTTTATACTTCAGCAGAATTCCTTGAACAATGAAAGAGTTCCGAAGCATTTTTAAACTTCAGTGGAATTCCGGGAACAATGGAAGAGTTCCGAAGCATTTTTAAACTTCAGAAGAATTCTGGGAACAATGGAAGAGTTCCGAAGCATTTTTAAACTTCAGCAGAAATCCGAGAACAATGGAAGAGTTAAGAAGCATTTTAAAATGTCAACAGAATTCCCAGAGCAATGGATGAGTTCCGAAGCATTTTTAAACTTCAGCGGAATTCCGAAAACAATGGAAGAGTTGCGAAGCATTTTTTAGCTTCAGCAGAATTCCGAAAACAATGGAAGAGTTCCGAAGTATTTCTAAACATCAGCAGAATTCCGAGAACAATGGAAGAGTTCCGAAACATTTTTAAACGTCAGCGGAATTCCGAGAGCAATGGAAGAGTTCCAAAGCATTTTTAAACTTCAGCGGAATTCCTAGAACAATGGAAGAGTTCCAAAGCATTTTTAAACGTCAGCAGAATTCCTTGAACAATTAAAGAGTTCCGAAGCATTTTTAAGCTTCAGTGGAATTCCGGAAACAATGGAAGTGTTCCGAAGCATTTTTAAACTTCAGAAGAATTCAGTGAACAATGGAAGAGTTCCGAAGCATTTTTAGACTTCAGCAGAATTCTGAGAACAATGGAAGAGTTCCAAAGCATTTTTAAACGTCAGAGGAATTCCGAGAACAATGAAAGAGTTCCGAAGCATTTTTAAACTTCAGTGGAATTCCGGGAACAATGGAGATGTTCCAAAGCATTTTTAAACTTCAGAAGAATTCCGGGAACAATGGAAGAGTTCCAAAGCATTTTTAAACTTCAGCAGAAATCCGAGAACAATGGAAGAGTTTCGAAGCATTTTAAAATGTCAGCAGAATTCCCAGAGCAATTGAAGAGTTCCGAAGCATTTTTAAACTTCAGCGGAATGACGAAAACAATGGAAGAGTTCCGAAGCATTTTTAAACTTCAGCAGAATTCTAAGAACAATGGAAGAGTTCTGAAGCATATTTAAACATCATCGTATTTCCGAGAACAATGGAAGAGTTCCAAAGCATTGTTAAACTACAGCGGAATTCCGAGAACAATGGAAGAGTTCCAAAGCATTTTTAAACTTCAGCGGAATTCCAAGAACATTGGAAGAGTTCCGAAACATTTTTAAACTTCAGCAGAATTCCGAGAACAATGGAAGAGTTCCAAAGCATTTTTAAACTTCAGCGGATTTCCAAGAACAATGGAAGAGTTCCGAAGCATTTTTAAACGTCAGCGGAATTCCGAGAACAATGGAAGAGTTCCGAAGCATTTTTAAACTTCAGCAGAATTCCGAGAACAATGGAAGAGTTCCAAAGCATTTTTAAACGTCAGCGGAATTCCGAGAACAGTGAAAGAGTTCCGAAGCATTTTTAAACATCAGCAGAATTCCTTGAACAATGGAAGAGTTCCGAAGCATTTTTAAACTTCAGCAGAATTCCTTGAACAATGAAAGAGTTCCGAAGCATTTTTAAACTTCAGTGGAATTCCGGGAACAATGGAAGAGTTCCGAAGCATTTTTAAACTTCAGCAGAAATCCGAGAACATTGGAAGAGTTACGAAGCATTTTAAAATGTTAACAGAATTCCCAGAGCAATGCATGAGTTCCGAAGCATTTTTAAACTTCAGCGGAATTCCGAAAACAATGGAAGAGTTGCGAAGCATTTTTTAGCTTCAGCAGAATTCCGAGAACAATGGAAGAGTTCCGAAGTATATCTAAACATCAGCAGAATTCCGAGAACAATGGAAGAGTTCCGAAACATTTTTAAATGTCAGCGGAATTCAGAGAGCAATGGAAGAGTTCCGAAGTATTTCTAAACATCAGCAGAATTCCGAGAACAATGGAAGAGTTCCGAAACATTTTTAAACGTCAGCGGAATTCCGAGAGCAATGGAAGAATTCCTAAGCATTTTTAAACTTCAGCGGAATTCCTAGAACAATGGAAGAGTTCCAAAGCATTTTTAAATGTCAGCAGAATTCCTTGAACAATTAAAGAGTTCGGAAGCATTTTTAAGCTTCAGTGTAATTCCGGAAACAATGGAAGTGTTCCGAAGCATTTTTAAACTTCAGAAGAATTCAGTGAACAATGGAAGAGTTCCGAAGCATTTTTAGACTTCAGCAGAATTCTGAGAACAATGAAAGAGTTCCGAAGCATTTTTAAACTTCAGTGGAATTCCGGGAACAATGGAAGAGTTCCAAAGCATTTTTAAACTTCAGCAGAAATCCGAAAACAATGGAAGAGTTCCGAAGCATTTTAAAATGTCAGCAGAATTCCCAGAGCAATGGAAGAGTTCCAAAGCATTTTTAAACTTCAGCGGAATGACGAAAACAATGGAAGAGTTCCGAAGCATTTTTAAACTTCAGCAGAATTCTAAGAACAATGGAAGAGTTCTGAAGCATATTTAAACATCATCGTATTTCCGAGAACAATGGAAGAGTTAAAAAAGCATTTTTAAACGTCTTCGGAATACCGAGAACAATGGAAGAGTTCCGAAGCATTTTTAAACTTCAGCGGAATTCCGAGAACAATGGAAGAGTTCCAAAGCATTTTTAAACTTCAGCGGAATTCCGAGAACACTGGAAGAGTTCCGAAACATTTTTAAACTTCAGCAGAATTCCTTGAACAATGGAAGAGTTCCAAAGCATTTTTAAACTTCAGCGGATTTCCAAGAACAATGGAAGAGTTCCGAAGCATTTTTAAACGTCAGCGGAATTCCGAGAACAATGGAAGAGTTCCGAAGCATTTTTAAACTTCAGCAGAATTCCGAGAACAATGGAAGAGTTCCAAAGCATTTTTAAACTTCAGCGGAATTCCGAGAACAATGGAAGAGTTCCAAAGCATTTTTAAACTTCAGCGGAATTCCGAGAACATTGGAAGAGTTCCGAAACATTTTTAAACTTCAGCAGAATTCCGAGAACAATGGAAGAGTTCCAAAGCATTTTTAAACTTCAGCGGATTTCCAAGAACAATGGAAGAGTTCCGAAGCATTTTTAAACGTCAGCGGAATTCCGAGAACAATGCAAGAGTTCCGAAGCATTTTTAAACGTCAGCAGAATTCCTTGAACAATTAAAGAGTTCCGAAGCATTTTTAAGCTTCAGTGGAATTCCGGAAACAATGGAAGTGTTCCGAAGCATTTTTAAACTTCAGAAGAATACAGTGAACAATGGAAGAGTTCCGAAGCATTTTTAGACTTCAGCAGAATTCTGAGAACAATGGAAGAGTTCCGAATCAATTTTAAGCTTCAGTGGAATTCCGGGAACAATGGAGATGTTCCGAAGCATTTTTAAACTTCAGAAGAATTCCGGGAACAATGGAAGAGTTCCAAAGCATTTTTAAACTTCAGCAGAAATCCGAGAACAATAGAAGAGTTCCGAAGCATTTTTAAACTTCAGCGGAATGACGAAAAAAATGGAAGAGTTCCGAAGCATTTTTAAACTTCAGCAGAATTCTAAGAACAATGGAAGAGTTCCGAAGCATTTTTAAACGTCAGAGGAATTCCGAGAACAATGAAAGAGTTCCGAAGCATTTTTAAACTTCAGTGGAATTCCGGGAACAATGGAGATGTTCCGAAGCATTTTTAAACTTCAGAAGAATTCCGGGAACAATGGAAGAGTTCCAAAGCATTTTTAAACTTCAGCAGAAATCCGAGAACAATGGAAGAGTTCCGAAGCATTTTAAAATGTCAGCAGAATTCCCAGAGCAATTGAAGAGTTCCGAAGCATTTTTAAACATCAGCGGAATGACGAAAACAATGGAAGAGTTCCGAAGCATTTTTAAACTTCAGCAGAATTCCTTGAACAATGAAAGAGTTCTGAAGCATTTTTAAACTTCAGCAGAAATTCCGAGAACAATGAAAGAGTTTCGAAGCATTTTTAAACTTCAGTGGAATTCCGGGAACAATGGAAGAGATCCGAACCATTTTTAAACATCAGCAGAATTCCTTGAACAATGAAAGAGTTCCGAAGCATTTTTAAACTTCAGCAGAATTCCTTGAACAAAGAAAGAGTTCCGAAGCATTTTTATACTTCAGCAGAATTCCTTGAACAATGAGAGACTTCCGAAGCATTTTTAAACTTCAGTGGAATTCCGGGAACAATGGAAGAGTTCCGAAGCATTTTTAAACTTCAGAAGAATTCTGGGAACAAGGGAAGAGTTCCGAAGCATTTTTAAACTTCAGCAGAAATCCGAGAACAATGGAAGAGTTACGAAGCATTTTAAAATGTCAACAGAATTCCCAGAGAAATGGATGAGTTCCGAAGCATTTTTAAACTTCAGCGGAATTCCGAAAACAATGGAAGAGTTGCGAAGCATTTTTTAGCTTCAGCAGAATTCCGAAAACAATGGAAGAGTTCCGAAGTATTTCTAAACATCAGCAGAATTCCGAGAACAATGGAAGAGTTCCGAAACATTTTTAAACGTCAGCGGAATTCCGAGAGCAATGGAAGAGTTCCAAAGCATTTTTAAACTTCAGCGGAATTCCTAGAACAATGGAAGAGTTCCAAAGCATTTTTAAACGTCAGCAAAATTCCTTGAACAATTAAAGAGTTCCGAAGCATTTTTAAGCTTCAGCAGAATTCTAAGAACAATGGAAGAGTTCCGAAGCATTTTTAAACGTCAGAGGAATTCCGAGAACAATGAAAGAGTTCCGAAGCATTTTTAAACTTCAGTGGAATTCCGGGAACAATGGAGATGTTCCGAAGCATTTTTAAACTTCAGAAGAATTCCGGGAACAATGGAAGAGTTCCAAAGCATTTTTAAACTTCAGCAGAAATCCGAGAACAATGGAAGAGTTCCGAAGCATTTTAAAATGTCAGCAGAATTCCCAGAGCAATTGAAGAGTTCCGAAGCATTTTTAAACATCAGCGGAATGACGAAAACAATGGAAGAGTTCCGAAGCATTTTTAAACTTCAGCAGAATTCCTTGAACAATGAAAGAGTTCTGAAGCATTTTTAAACTTCAGCAGAAATTCCGAGAACAATGAAAGAGTTTCGAAGCATTTTTAAACTTCAGTGGAATTCCGGGAACAATGGAAGAGATCCGAACCATTTTTAAACATCAGCAGAATTCCTTGAACAATGAAAGAGTTCCGAAGCATTTTTAAACTTCAGCAGAATTCCTTGAACAAAGAAAGAGTTCCGAAGCATTTTTATACTTCAGCAGAATTCCTTGAACAATGAGAGAGTTCCGAAGCATTTTTAAACTTCAGTGGAATTCCGGGAACAATGGAAGAGTTCCGAAGCATTTTTAAACTTCAGAAGAATTCTGGGAACAAGGGAAGAGTTCCGAAGCATTTTTAAACTTCAGCAGAAATCCGAGAACAATGGAAGAGTTACGAAGCATTTTAAAATGTCAACAGAATTCCCAGAGAAATGGATGAGTTCCGAAGCATTTTTAAACTTCAGCGGAATTCCGAAAACAATGGAAGAGTTGCGAAGCATTTTTTAGCTTCAGCAGAATTCCGAAAACAATGGAAGAGTTCCGAAGTATTTCTAAACATCAGCAGAATTCCGAGAACAATGGAAGAGTTCCGAAACATTTTTAAACGTCAGCGGAATTCCGAGAGCAATGGAAGAGTTCCAAAGCATTTTTAAACTTCAGCGGAATTCCTAGAACAATGGAAGAGTTCCAAAGCATTTTTAAACGTCAGCAAAATTCCTTGAACAATTAAAGAGTTCCGAAGCATTTTTAAGCTTCAGTGGAATTCCGGAAACAATGGAAGTGTTCCGAAGCATTTTTAAACTTCAGAAGAATTCAGTGAACAATGGAAGAGTTCCGAAGCATTTTTAGACTTCAGCAGAATTCTGAGAACAATGGAAGAGTTCCGAAGCATTTTTAAACGTCAGAGGAATTCCGAGAACAATGAAAGAGTTCCGAAGCATTTTTAAACTTCAGTGGAATTCCGGGAACAATGGAGATGTTCCGAAGCATTTTTAAACTTCAGAAGAATTCCGGGAACAATGGAAGAGTTCCAAAGCATTTTTAAACTTCAGCAGAAATCCGAGAACAATGGAAGAGTTCCGAAGCATTTTAAAATGTCAGCAGAATTCCCAGAGCAATTGAAGAGTTCCGAAGCATTTTTAAACATCAGCGGAATGACGAAAACAATGGAAGAGTTCCGAAGCATTTTTAAACTTCAGCAGAATTCTAAGAACAATGGAAGAGTTCCAAAGCATTTTTAAACGTCAGCGGAATTCCGAGAACAATGAAAGAGTTCCGAAGCATTTTTAAACATCAGCCGAATTCCTTGAACAATGGAAGAGTTCCGAAGCATTTTTAAACTTCAGCAGAATTCCTTGAACAATGAAAGAGTTCCGAAGCATTTTTAAACTTCAGTGGAATTCCGGGAACAATGGAAGAGTTCCGAAGCATTTTTAAACTTCAGCAGAAATCCGAGAACATTGGAAGAGTTACGAAGCATTTTAAAATGTTAACAGAATTCCCAGAGCAATGCATGAGTTCCGAAGCATTTTTAAACTTCAGCAGAAATCCGAGAACAATGGAAGAGTTACGAAGCATTTTAAAATGTCAACAGAATTCCCAGAGCAATGGATGAGTTCCGAAGCATTTTTAAACTTCAGCGGAATTCCGAAAACAATGGAAGAGTTGCGAAGCATTTTTTAGCTTCAGCAGAATTCCGAAAACAATGGAAGAGTTCCGAAGTATTTCTAAACATCAGCAGAATTCCGAGAACAATGGAAGAGTTCCGAAACATTTTTAAACGTCAGCGGAATTCCGAGAGCAATGGAAGAGTTCCAAAGCATTTTTAAACTTCAGCGGAATTCCTAGAACAATGGAAGAGTTCCAAAGCATTTTTAAACGTCAGCAAAATTCCTTGAACAATTAAAGAGTTCCGAAGATTTTTTAAGCTTCAGTGGAATTCCGGAAACAATGGAAGTGTTCCGAAGCATTTTTAAACTTCAGAAGAATTCAGTGAACAATGGAAGAGTTCCGAAGCATTTTTAGACTTCAGCAGAATTCTGAGAACAATGGAAGAGTTCCGAAGCATTTTTAAACGTCAGAGGAATTCCGAGAACAATGAAAGAGTTCCGAAGCATTTTTAAACTTCATTGGAATTCCGGGAACAATGGAGATGTTCCGAAGCATTTTTAAACTTCAGAAGAATTCCGGGAACAATGGAAGAGTTCCAAAGCATTTTTAAACTTCAGCAGAAATCCGAGAACAATGGAAGAGTTCCGAAGCATTTTAAAATGTCAGCAGAATTCCCAGAGCAATTGAAGAGTTCCGAAGCATTTTTAAACATCAGCGGAATGACGAAAACAATGGAAGAGTTCCGAAGCATTTTTAAACTTCAGCAGAATTCTAAGAACAATGGAAGAGTTCCAAAGCATTTTTAAACGTCAGCGGAATTCCGAGAACAATGAAAGAGTTCCGAAGCATTTTTAAACATCAGCCGAATTCCTTGAACAATGGAAGAGTTCCGAAGCATTTTTAAACTTCAGCAGAATTCCTTGAACAATGAAAGAGTTCCGAAGCATTTTTAAACTTCAGTGGAATTCCGGGAACAATGGAAGAGTTCCGAAGCATTTTTAAACTTCAGCAGAAATCCGAGAACATTGGAAGAGTTACGAAGCATTTTAAAATGTTAACAGAATTCCCAGAGCAATGCATGAGTTCCGAAGCATTTTTAAACTTCAGCGGAATTCCGAAAACAATGGAAGAGTTCCAAAGCATTTTTAAACTTCAGCAGAAATCCGAGAACAATGGAAGAGTTCCGAAGCATTTTAAAATGTCAGCAGAATTCCCTGAGCAATGGAAGAGTTCCGAAGCATTTTTAAACTTCAGCGGAATGACGAGAACAATGGAAGAATTCCGAAGCATTTTTAAACTTCAGCAGAATTCTAAGAACAATGGAAGAGTTCCGAAGCATTTTTAAACGTCAGCAGAATTCCTTGAAGAATTAAAGAGTTCCGAATCAATTTTAAGCTTCAGTGGAATTCCGGGAACAATGGAGATGTTCCGAAGCATTTTTAAACTTCAGAAGAATTCCGGGAACAATGGAAGAGTTCCAAAGCATTTTTAAACTTCAGCAGAATGACGAAAAAAATGGAAGAGTTCCGAAGCATTTTTAAACTTCAGCAGAATTCTAAGAACAATGGAAGAGTTCTGAAGCAAATTTAAACATCATCGTATTTCCGAGAACAATGGAAGAGTTCCGAAGCATTTTTAAACTTCAGCAGAATTCCGAGAACAATGGAAGAGTTCCAAAGCATTTTTAAACGTCAGCGGAATTCCGAGAACAATGAAAGAGTTCCGAAGCATTTTTAAACATCAGCAGAATTCCTTGAACAATGAAAGAGTTCTGAAGCATTTTTAAACTTGAGCAGAATTCCGAGAACAATGAAAGAGTTCCGAAGCATTTTTAAACTTCAGTGGAATTCCGGGAACAATGGAAGAGATCCGAACCATTTTTAAACATCAGCAGAATTCCTTGAACAATGAAAGAGTTCCGAAGCATTTTTAAACTTCAGCAGAATTCCTTGAACAAAGAAAGAGTTCCGAAGCATTTTTATACTTCAGCAGAATTCCTTGAACAATGAGAGAGTTCCGAAGCATTTTTAAACTTCAGTGGAATTCCGGGAACAATGGAAGAGTTCCGAAGCATTTTTAAACTTCAGAAGAATTCTGGGAACAATGGAAGAGTTCCGAAGCATTTTTAAACTTCAGCAGAAATCCGAGAACAATGGAAGAGTTACGAAGCATTTTAAAATGTCAACAGAATTCCCAGAGCAATGGATGAGTTCCGAAGCATTTTTAAACTTCAGCGGAATTCCGAAAACAATGGAAGAGTTGCGAAGCATTTTTTAGCTTCAGCAGAATTCCGAAAACAATGGAAGAGTTCCGAAGTATTTCTAAACATCAGCAGAATTCCGAGAACAATGGAAGAGTTCCGAAACATTTTTAAACGTCAGCGGAATTCCGAGAGCAATGGAAGAGTTCCAAAGCATTTTTAAACTTCAGCGGAATTCCTAGAACAATGGAAGAGTTCCAAAGCATTTTTAAACATCAGCAGAATTCCTTGAACAATTAAAGAGTTCCGAAGCATTTTTAAGCTTCAGTGGAATTCCGGAAACAATGGAAGTGTTCCGAAGCATTTTTAAACTTCAGAAGAATTCAGTGAACAATGGAAGAGTTCCGAAGCATTTTTAGACTTCAGCAGAATTCTGAGAACAATGGAAGAGTTCCGAAGCATTTTTAAACGTCAGAGGAATTCCGAGAACAATGAAAGAGTTCCGAAGCATTTTTAAACTTCAGTGGAATTCCGGGAACAATGGAGATGTTCCGAAGCATTTTTAAACTTCAGAAGAATTCCGGGAACAATGGAAGAGTTCCAAAGCATTTTTAAACTTCAGCAGAAATCCGAGAACAATGGAAGAGTTCCGAAGCATTTTAAAATGTCAGCAGAATTCCCAGAGCAATTGAAGAGTTCCGAAGCATTTTTAAACATCAGCGGAATGACGAAAACAATGGAAGAGTTCCGAAGCATTTTTAAACTTCAGCAGAATTCTAAGAACAATGAAAGAGTTCTGAAGCATATTTAAACATCATCGTATTTCCGAGAACAATGGAAGAGTTAAAAAAGCATTTTTAAACGTCTTCGGAATACCGAGAACAATGGAAGAGTTCCGAAGCATTTTTAAACTTCAGCGGAATTCCGAGAACAATGGAAGAGTTCCAAAGCATTTTTAAACTTCAGCGGAATTCCGAGAACATTGGAAGAGTTCCGAAACATTTTTAAACTTCAGCAGAATTCCAAGAACAATGGAAGAGTTCCAAAGCATTTTTAAACTTCAGCGGATTTCCAAGAACAATGGAAGAGTTCCGAAGCATTTTTAAACGTCAGCGGAATTCCGAGAACAATGGAAGAGTTCCGAAGCATTTTTAAACTTCAGCAGAATTCCGAGAACAATGGAAGAGTTCCAAAGCATTTTTAAACGTCAGCGGAATTCCGAGAACAATGAAAGAGTTCCGAAGCATTTTTAAACATCAGCAGAATTCCTTTAACAATGGAAGAGTTCCGAAGCATTTTTAAACTTCAGCAGAATTCCTTGAACAATGAAAGAGTTCCGAAGCATTTTTAAACTTCAGTGGAATTCCGGGAACAATGGAAGAGTTCCGAAGCATTTTTAAACTTCAGCAGAAATCCGAGAACATTGGAAGAGTTACGAAGCATTTTAAAATGTTAACAGAATTCCCAGAGCAATGCATGAGTTCCGAAGCATTTTTAAACTTCAGCGGAATTCCGAAAACAATGGAAGAGTTGCGAAGCATTTTTTAGCTTCAGCAGAATTCCAAGAACAATGGAAGAGTTCCGAAACATTTTTAAACGTCAGCGGAATTCAGAGAGCAATGGAAGAGTTCCAAAGCATTTTTAAACATCAGCAGAATTTCGAGAACAATGGAAAAGTTCCGAATCATTTTTAAACTTTAGCGGCCTTGAGAGAACAATGGAAGAGTTCCGAAGCATTTTTAAACGTCAGCAGAATTCCTTGAACAATTAAAGAGTTCCGAAGCATTTTTAAGCTTCAGTGGAATTCCGGAAACAATGGAAGTGTTCCGAAGCATTTTTAAACTTCAGAAGAATTCAGTGAACAATGGAAGATTTCCAAAGCATTTTTAGACTTCATCAGAATTCTGAGAACAATGGAAGAGTTCCGAAGCATTTTTAAACATCAGAGGAATTCCGAGAACAATGAAAGAGTTCCGAAGCATTTTTAAATGTCAGCAGAATTCCTTGAACAATGAAAGAGTTCCGAAGCATTTTTAAACTTCAGTGGAAATCCGGGAACAATGGAGAAGTTCCGAAGCATTTTTAAACTTCAGAAGAATTCCGGGAACAATGGAAGAGTTCCAAAGCATTTTTAAACGTCAGCGGAATTCCGAGAACAATGAAAGAGTTCCGAAGCATTTTTAAACTTCAGCAGAATTCCTTGAACAAAGAAAGAGTTCCGAAGCATTTTTAAACTTCAGCAGAATTCCTTGAACAATGAAAGAGTTCCGAAGCAATTTTAAAATTCAGTGGAATTCCGGGAACAATGGAAGAGTTCCGAAGCATTTATAAACTTCAGAAGAATTCTGAGAACAATGGAAGAGTTCCGAAGCATTTTTAAACTTCAGCAGAAATCCAAGAACAATGGAAGAGTTACGAAGCATTTTAAAATGTCAACAGAATTCCCAGAGCAATGGATGAGTTCCGAAGCATTTTTAAACTTCAGCGGAATTCCGAAAACAATGGAAGAGTTGCGAAGCATTTTTTAGCTTCAGCAGAATTCCGAAAACAATGGAAGAGTTCCGAAGTATTTCTAAACATCAGCAGAATTCCGAGAACAATGGAAGAGTTCCGAAACATTTTTAAACGTCAGCGGAATTCCAAGAGCAATGGAAGAGTTCCTAAGCATTTTTAAACTTCAGCGGAATTCCTAGAACAATGGAAGAGTTCCAAAGCATTTTTAAACGTCAGCAGAATTCCTTGAACAATTAAAGAGTTCCAAAGCATTTTTAAGCTTCAGTGGAATTCCGGAAACAATGGAAGTGTTCCGAAGCATTTTTAAACTTCAGAAGAATTCAGTGAACAATGGAAGAGTTCCGAAGCATTTTTAGACTTCAGCAGAATTCTGAGAACAATGGAAGAGTTCCGAAGCATTTTTAAACGTCAGAGGAATTCCGAGAAGAATGAAAGAGTTCCGAAGCATTTTTAAACTTCAGTGGAATTCCGGGAACAATGGAGATGTTCCGAAGCATTTTTAAACTTCAGAAGAATTCCGGGAACAATGGAAGAGTTCCAAAGCATTTTTAAACTTCAGCAGAAATCCGAGAACAATGGAAGAGTTCCGAAGCATTTTAAAATGTCAGCAGAATTCCCAGAGCAATGGAAGAGTTCCGAAGCATTTTTAAACTTCAGCGGAATTCCGAAAACAATGGAAGAGTTCCGAAGCATTTTTAAACTTCAGCAGAATTCTAAGAACAATGGAAGAGTTCTGAATCATATTTAAACATCATCGTATTTCCGAGAACAATGGAAGAGTTATAAAAGCATTTTTAAACGTCTTCGGAATACCGAGAACAATGGAAGAGTTCCGAAGCATTTTTAAACTTCAGCGGAATTCCGAGAACAATGGAAGAGTTCCAAAGCATTTTTAAACTTCAGCGGAATTCCGAGAACATTGGAAGAGTTCCGAAACATTTTTAAACTTCAGCAGAATTCCGAGAACAATGGAAGAGTTCCAAAGCATTTTTAAACTTCAGCGGATTTCCAAGAACAATGGAAGAGTTCCGAAGCATTTTTAAACGTCAGCGGAATTCCGAGAACAATGGAAGAGTTCCGAAGCATTTTTAAACTTCAGCAGAATTCCGAGAACAATGGAAGAGTTCCAAAGCATTTTTAAACGTCAGCGGAATTCCGAGAACAATGAAAGAGTTCCGAAGCATTTTTAAACATCAGCCGAATTCCTTGAACAATGGAAGAGTTCCGAAGCATTTTTAAACTTCAGCAGAATTCCTTGAACAATGAAAGAGTTCCGAAGCATTTTTAAACTTCAGTGGAATTCCGGGAACAATGGAAGAGTTCCGAAGCATTTTTAAACTTCAGCAGAAATCCGAGAACATTGGAAGAGTTACGAAGCATTTTAAAATGTTAACAGAATTCCCAGAGCAATGCATGAGTTCCGAAGCATTTTTAAACTTCAGCGGAATTCCGAAAACAATGGAAGAGTTGCGAAGCATTTTTTAGCTTCAGCAGAATTCCGAGAACAATGGAAGAGTTCCGAAGTATTTCTAAACATCAGCAGAATTCCGAGAACAATGGAAGCGTTCCGAAACATTTTTAAACGTCAGCGGAATTCAGAGAGCAATGGAAGAGTTCCAAAGCATTTTTAAACATCAGCAGAATTTCCAGAACAATGTAAGAGTTCCGAATCATTTTTAAACTTTAGCGGCCTTGAGAGAACAATGGAAGAGTTCCGAAGCATTTTTAAACGTCAGCAGAATTCCTTGAACAATTAAAGAGTTCCGAAGCATTTTTAAGCTTCAGTGGAATTCCGGAAACAATGGAAGTGTTCCGAAGCATTTTTAAACTTCAGAAGAATTCAGTGAACAATGGAAGATTTCCAAAGCATTTTTAGACTTCATCAGAATTCTGAGAACAATGGAAGAGTTCCGAAGCATTTTTAAACATCAGAGGAATTCCGAGAACAATGAAAGAGTTCCGAAGCATTTTTAAATGTCAGCAGAATTCCTTGAACAATGAAAGAGTTCCGAAGCATTTTTAAACTTCAGTGGAAATCCGGGAACAATGGAGAAGTTCCGAAGCATTTTTAAACTTCAGAAGAATTCCGGGAACAATGGAAGAGTTCCAAAGCATTTTAAAATGTCAGCAGAATTCCCTGAGCAATGGAAGAGTTCCGAAGCATTTTTAAACTTCAGCGGAATTCTAAGAACAATGGAAGAGTTCCGAAGCATTTTTAAACGTCAGCAGAATTCCTTGAAGAATTAAAGAGTTCCGAATCAATTTTAAGCTTCAGTGGAATTCCGGGAACAATGGAGATGTTCCGAAGCATTTTTAAACTTCAGAAGAATTCCGGGAACAATGGAAGAGTTCCAAAGCATTTTTAAACTTCAGCAGAAATCTGAGAACAATAGAAGAGTTCCGAAGCATTTTTAAACTTCAGCGGAATGACGAAAAAAATGGAAGAGTTCCGAAGCATTTTTAAACTTCAGCAGAATTCTAAGAACAATGGAAGAGTTCTGAAGCAAATTTAAACATCATCGTATTTCCGAGAACAATGGAAGAGTTCCGAAGCATTTTTAAACTTCAGCAGAATTCCGAGAACAATGGAAGAGTTCCAAAGCATTTTTAAACGTCAGCGGAATTCCGAGAACAATGAAAGAGTTCCGAAGCATTTTTAAACATCAGCAGAATTCCTTGAACAATGAAAGAGTTCTGAAGCATTTTTAAACTTCAGCAGAATTCCGAGAACAATGAAAGAGTTCCGAAGCATTTTTAAACTTCAGTGGAATTCCGGGAACAATGGAAGAGATCCGAACCATTTTTAAACATCAGCAGAATTCCTTGAACAATGAAAGAGTTCCGAAGCATTTTTAAACTTCAGCAGAATTCCTTGAACAAAGAAAGAGTTCCGAAGCATTTTTATACTTCAGCAGAATTCCTTGAAGAATGAGAGAGTTCCGAAGCATTTTTAAACTTCAGTGGAATTCCGGGAACAATGGAAGAGTTCCGAAGCATTTTTAAACTTCAGAAGAATTCTGGGAACAATGGAAGAGTTCCGAAGCATTTTTAAACTTCAGCAGAAATCCGAGAACAATGGAAGAGTTACGAAGCATTTTAAAATGTCAACAGAATTCCCAGAGCAATGGATGAGTTCCGAAGCATTTTTAAACTTCAGCGGAATTCCGAAAACAATGGAAGAGTTGCGAAGCATTTTTTAGCTTCAGCAGAATTCCGAAAGCAATGGAAGAGTTCCGAAGTATTTCTAAACATCAGCAGAATTCCGAGAACAATGGAAGAGTTCCGAAACATTTTTAAACGTCAGCGGAATTCCGAGAGCAATGGAAGAGTTCCAAAGCATTTTTAAACTTCAGCGGAATTCCTAGAACAATGGAAGAGTTCCAAATCATTTTTAAACGTCAGCAGAATTCCTTGAACAATTAAAGAGTTCCGAAGCATTTTTAAGCTTCAGTGGAATTCCGGAAACAATGGAAGTGTTCCGAAGCATTTTTAAACTTCAGAAGAATTCAGTGAACAATGGAAGAGTTCCGAAGCATTTTTAGACTTCAGCAGAATTCTGAGAACAATGGAAGAGTTCCGAAGCATTTTTAAACGTCAGAGGAATTCCGAGAACAATGAAAGAGTTCCGAAGCATTTTTAAACTTCAGTGGAATTCCGGGAATAATGGAGATGTTCTGAAGCATTTTTAAACTTCAGAAGAATTCCGGGAACAATGGAAGAGTTCCAAAGCATTTTTAAACTTCAGCAGAAATCCGAGAACAATGGAAGAGTTCCGAAGCATTTTAAAATGTCAGCAGAATTCCCAGAGCAATTGAAGAGTTCCGAAGCATTTTTAAACATCAGCGGAATGACGAAAACAATGGAAGAGTTCCGAAGCATTTTTAAACTTCAGCAGAATTCTAAGAACAATGAAAGAGTTCTGAAGCATATTTAAACATCATCGTATTTCCGAGAACAATGGAAGAGTTAAAAAAGCATTTTTAAACGTCTTCGGAATTCCGAGAACATTGGAAGAGTTCCGAAACATTTTTAAACTTCAGCAGAATTCCGAGAACAATGGAAGAGTTCCAAAGCATTTTTAAACTTCAGCGGATTTCCAAGAACAATGGAAGAGTTCCGAAGCATTTTTAAACGTCAGCGGAATTCCGAGAACAATGGAAGAGTTCCGAAGCATTTTTAAACTTCAGCAGAATTCCGAGAACAATGGAAGAGTTCCAAAGCATTTTTAAACTTCAGCGGAATTCCGAGAACATTGGAAGAGTTCCGAAACATTTTTAAACTTCAGCAGAATTCCGAGAACAATGGAAGAGTTCCAAAGCATTTTTAAACTTCAGCGGATTTCCAAGAACAATGGAAGAGTTCCGAAGCATTTTTAAACGTCAGCGGAATTCCGAGAACAATGGAAGAGTTCCGAAGCATTTTTAAACTTCAGCAGAATTCCGAGAACAATGGAAGAGTTCCAAAGCATTTTTAAACGTCAGCGGAATTCCGAGAACAATGAAAGAGTTCCGAAGCATTTTTAAACATCAGCCGAATTCCTTGAACAATGGAAGAGTTCCGAAGCATTTTTAAACTTCAGCAGAATTCCTTGAACAATGAAAGAGTTCCGAAGCATTTTTAAACTTCAGTGGAATTCCGGGAACAATGGAAGAGTTCCGAAGCATTTTTAAACTTCAGCAGAAATCCGAGAACATTGGAAGAGTTACGAAGCATTTTAAAATGTTAACAGAATTCCCAGAGCAATGCATGAGTTCCGAAGCATTTTTAAACTTCAGCGGAATTCCGAAAACAATGGAAGAGTTGCGAAGCATTTTTTAGCTTCAGCAGAATTCCGAGAACAATGGAAGAGTTCCGAAGTATTTCTAAACATCAGCAGAATTCCGAGAACAATGGAAGCGTTCCGAAACATTTTTAAACGTCAGCGGAATTCAGAGAGCAATGGAAGAGTTCCAAAGCATTTTTAAACATCAGCAGAATTTCCAGAACAATGTAAGAGTTCCGAATCATTTTTAAACTTTAGCGGCCTTGAGAGAACAATGGAAGAGTTCCGAAGCATTTTTAAACGTCAGCAGAATTCCTTGAACAATTAAAGAGTTCCGAAGCATTTTTAAGCTTCAGTGGAATTCCGGAAACAATGGAAGTGTTCCGAAGCATTTTTAAACTTCAGAAGAATTCAGTGAACAATGGAAGATTTCCAAAGCATTTTTAGACTTCATCAGAATTCTGAGAACAATGGAAGAGTTCCGAAGCATTTTTAAACATCAGAGGAATTCCGAGAACAATGAAAGAGTTCCGAAGCATTTTTAAATGTCAGCAGAATTCCTTGAACAATGAAAGAGTTCCGAAGCATTTTTAAACTTCAGTGGAAATCCGGGAACAATGGAGAAGTTCCGAAGCATTTTTAAACTTCAGAAGAATTCCGGGAACAATGGAAGAGTTCCAAAGCATTTTAAAATGTCAGCAGAATTCCCTGAGCAATGGAAGAGTTCCGAAGCATTTTTAAACTTCAGCGGAATTCTAAGAACAATGGAAGAGTTCCGAAGCATTTTTAAACGTCAGCAGAATTCCTTGAAGAATTAAAGAGTTCCGAATCAATTTTAAGCTTCAGTGGAATTCCGGGAACAATGGAGATGTTCCGAAGCATTTTTAAACTTCAGAAGAATTCCGGGAACAATGGAAGAGTTCCAAAGCATTTTTAAACTTCAGCAGAAATCTGAGAACAATAGAAGAGTTCCGAAGCATTTTTAAACTTCAGCGGAATGACGAAAAAAATGGAAGAGTTCCGAAGCATTTTTAAACTTCAGCAGAATTCTAAGAACAATGGAAGAGTTCTGAAGCAAATTTAAACATCATCGTATTTCCGAGAACAATGGAAGAGTTCCGAAGCATTTTTAAACTTCAGCAGAATTCCGAGAACAATGGAAGAGTTCCAAAGCATTTTTAAACGTCAGCGGAATTCCGAGAACAATGAAAGAGTTCCGAAGCATTTTTAAACATCAGCAGAATTCCTTGAACAATGAAAGAGTTCTGAAGCATTTTTAAACTTCAGCAGAATTCCGAGAACAATGAAAGAGTTCCGAAGCATTTTTAAACTTCAGTGGAATTCCGGGAACAATGGAAGAGATCCGAACCATTTTTAAACATCAGCAGAATTCCTTGAACAATGAAAGAGTTCCGAAGCATTTTTAAACTTCAGCAGAATTCCTTGAACAAAGAAAGAGTTCCGAAGCATTTTTATACTTCAGCAGAATTCCTTGAAGAATGAGAGAGTTCCGAAGCATTTTTAAACTTCAGTGGAATTCCGGGAACAATGGAAGAGTTCCGAAGCATTTTTAAACTTCAGAAGAATTCTGGGAACAATGGAAGAGTTCCGAAGCATTTTTAAACTTCAGCAGAAATCCGAGAACAATGGAAGAGTTACGAAGCATTTTAAAATGTCAACAGAATTCCCAGAGCAATGGATGAGTTCCGAAGCATTTTTAAACTTCAGCGGAATTCCGAAAACAATGGAAGAGTTGCGAAGCATTTTTTAGCTTCAGCAGAATTCCGAAAGCAATGGAAGAGTTCCGAAGTATTTCTAAACATCAGCAGAATTCCGAGAACAATGGAAGAGTTCCGAAACATTTTTAAACGTCAGCGGAATTCCGAGAGCAATGGAAGAGTTCCAAAGCATTTTTAAACTTCAGCGGAATTCCTAGAACAATGGAAGAGTTCCAAATCATTTTTAAACGTCAGCAGAATTCCTTGAACAATTAAAGAGTTCCGAAGCATTTTTAAGCTTCAGTGGAATTCCGGAAACAATGGAAGTGTTCCGAAGCATTTTTAAACTTCAGAAGAATTCAGTGAACAATGGAAGAGTTCCGAAGCATTTTTAGACTTCAGCAGAATTCTGAGAACAATGGAAGAGTTCCGAAGCATTTTTAAACGTCAGAGGAATTCCGAGAACAATGAAAGAGTTCCGAAGCATTTTTAAACTTCAGTGGAATTCCGGGAATAATGGAGATGTTCTGAAGCATTTTTAAACTTCAGAAGAATTCCGGGAACAATGGAAGAGTTCCAAAGCATTTTTAAACTTCAGCAGAAATCCGAGAACAATGGAAGAGTTCCGAAGCATTTTAAAATGTCAGCAGAATTCCCAGAGCAATTGAAGAGTTCCGAAGCATTTTTAAACATCAGCGGAATGACGAAAACAATGGAAGAGTTCCGAAGCATTTTTAAACTTCAGCAGAATTCTAAGAACAATGAAAGAGTTCTGAAGCATATTTAAACATCATCGTATTTCCGAGAACAATGGAAGAGTTAAAAAAGCATTTTTAAACGTCTTCGGAATTCCGAGAACATTGGAAGAGTTCCGAAACATTTTTAAACTTCAGCAGAATTCCGAGAACAATGGAAGAGTTCCAAAGCATTTTTAAACTTCAGCGGATTTCCAAGAACAATGGAAGAGTTCCGAAGCATTTTTAAACGTCAGCGGAATTCCGAGAACAATGGAAGAGTTCCGAAGCATTTTTAAACTTCAGCAGAATTCCGAGAACAATGGAAGAGTTCCAAAGCATTTTTAAACGTCAGCGGAATTCCGAGAACAATGAAAGAGTTCCGAAGCATTTTTAAACATCAGCAGAATTCCTTGAACAATGGAAGAGTTCCGAAGCATTTTTAAACTTCAGCAGAATTCCTTGAACAATGAAAGAGTTCCGAAACATTTTTAAACTTCAGTGGAATTCCGGGAACAATGGAAGAGTTCCGAAGCATTTTTAAACTTCAGCAGAAATCCGAGAACATTGGAAGAGTTACGAAGCATTTTAAAATGTTAACAGAATTCCCAGAGCAATGCATGAGTTCCGAAGCATTTTTAAACTTCAGCGGAATTCCGAAAACAATGGAAGAGTTGCGAAGCATTTTTTAGCTTCAGCAGAATTCCGAGAACAATGGAAGAGTTCCGAAGTATTTCTAAACATCAGCAGAATTCCGAGAACAATGGAAGCGTTCTGAAACATTTTTAAACGTCAGCGGAATACAGAGACCAATGGAAGAGTTCCAAAGCATTTTTAAATATCAGCAGAATTTCGAGAACAATGTAAGAGTTCCGAATCATTTTTAAACTTTAGCGGCCTTGAGAGAACAATGGAAGAGTTCCGAAGCATTTTTAAACGTCAGCAGAATTCCTTGAACAATTAAAGAGTTCCGAAGCATTTTTAAGCTTCAGTGGAATTCCGGAAACAATGGAAGTGTTCCGAAGCATTTTTAAACTTCAGAAGAATTCAGTGAACAATGGAAGATTTCCAAAGCATTTTTAGACTTCATCAGAATTCTGAGAACAATGGAAGAGTTCCGAAGCATTTTTAAACATCAGAGGAATTCCGAGAACAATGAAAGAGTTCCGAAGCATTTTTAAATGTCAGCAGAATTCCTTGAACAATGAAAGAGTTCCGAAGCATTTTTAAACTTCAGTGGAAATCCGGGAACAATGGAGAAGTTCCGAAGCATTTTTAAACTTCAGAAGAATTCCGGGAACAATGGAAGAGTTCCAAAGCATTTTAAAATGTCAGCAGAATTCCCTGAGCAATGGAAGAGTTCCGAAGCATTTTTAAACTTCAGCAGAATTCTAAGAACAATGGAAGAGTTCCGAAGCATTTTTAAACGTCAGCAGAATTCCTTGAAGAATTAAAGAGTTCCGAATCAATTTTAAGCTTCAGTGGAATTCCGGGAACAATGGAGATGTTCCGAAGCATTTTTAAACTTCAGAAGAATTCCGGGAACAATGGAAGAGTTCCAAAGCATTTTTAAACTTCAGCAGAAATCCGAGAACAATAGAAGAGTTCCGAAGCATTTTAAAATGTCAGCAGAATTCCCAGAGCAATGGAAGAGTTCCGAAGCATTTTTAAACTTCAGCGGAATGACGAAAAAAATGGAAGAGTTCCGAAGCATTTTTAAACTTCAGCAGAATTCTAAGAACAATGGAAGAGTTCTGAAGCAAATTTAAACATCATCGTATTTTCGAGAACAATGGAAGAGTTCCGAAGCATTTTTAAACTTCAGCAGAATTACGAGAACAATGGAAGAGTTCCAAAGCATTTTTAAACGTCAGCAGAATTCCTTGAACAAAGAAAGAGTTCCGAAGCATTTTTAAACTTCAGCAGAATTCCTTGAACAATGAAAGAGTTCCGAAGCATTTTTAAACTTCAGTGGAATTCCGGGAACAATGGAAGAGTTCCAAAGCATTTTTCAACTTCAGCGGAATTCCGAGAACATTGGAAGAGTTCCGAAACATTTTTAAACTTCAGCAGAATTCCGAGAACAATGGAAGAGTTCCAAAGCATTTTTAAACTTCAGCGGATTTCCAAGAACAATGGAAGAGTTCCGAAGCATTTTTAAACGTCAGCGGAATTCCGAGAACAATGGAAGAGTTCCGAAGCATTTTTAAACTTCAGCAGAATTCCGAGAACAATGGAAGAGTTCCAAAGCATTTTAAAACGTCAGCGGAATTCCGAGAACAATGAAAGAGTTCCGAAGCATTTTTAAACATCAGCCGAATTCCTTGAACAATGGAAGAGTTCCGAAGCATTTTTAAACTTCAGCAGAATTCCTTGAACAATGAAAGAGTTCCGAAGCATTTTTAAACTTCAGTGGAATTCCGGGAACAATGGAAGAGTTCCGAAGCATTTTTAAACTTCAGCAGAAATCCGAGAACATTGGAAGAGTTACGAAGCATTTTAAAATGTTAACAGAATTCCCAGAGCAATGCATGAGTTCCGAAGCATTTTTAAACTTCAGCGGAATTCCGAAAACAATGGAAGAGTTGCGAAGCATTTTTTAGCTTCAGCAGAATTCCGAGAACAATGGAAGAGTTCCGAAGTATTTCTAAACATCAGCAGAATTCCGAGAACAATGGAAGCGTTCCGAAACATTTTTAAACGTCAGCGGAATTCAGAGAGCAATGGAAGAGTTCCAAAGCATTTTTAAACATCAGCAGAATTTCGAGAACAATGTAAGAGTTCCGAATCATTTTTAAACTTTAGCGGCCTTGAGAGAACAATGGAAGAGTTCCGAAGCATTTTTAAACATCAGCAGAATTCCTTGAACAATTAAAGAGTTCCGAAGCATTTTTAAGCTTCAGTGGAATTCCGGAAACAATGGAAGTGTTCCGAAGCATTTTTAAACTTCAGAAGAATTCAGTAAACAATGGAAGATTTCCAAAGCATTTTTAGACTTCATCAGAATTCTGAGAACAATGGAAGAGTTCCGAAGCATTTTTAAACATCAGAGGAATTCCGAGAACAATGAAAGAGTTCCGAAGCATTTTTAAATGTCAGCAGAATTCCTTGAACAATGAAAGAATTCCGAAGCATTTTTAAACTTCAGTGGAAATCCGGGAACAATAGAGAAGTTCCGAAGCATTTTTAAACTTCAGAAGAATTCCGGGAACAATGGAAGAGTTCCAAAGCATTTTAAAATGTCAGCAGAATTCCCTGAGCAATGGAAGAGTTCCGAAGCATTTTTAAACTTCAGCAGAATTCTAAGAACAATGGAAGAGTTCCGAAGCATTTTTAAACGTCAGCAGAATTCCTTGAAGAATTAAAGAGTTCCGAATCAATTTTAAGCTTCAGTGGAATTCCGGGAACAATGGAAATGTTCCGAAGCATTTTTAAACTTCAGAAGAATTCCGGGAACAATGGAAGAGTTCCAAAGCATTTTTAAACTTCAGCAGAAATCCGAGAACAATAGAAGAGTTCCAAAGCATTTTAAAATGTCAGCAGAATTCCCAGAGCAATGGAAGAGTTCCGAAGCATTTTTAAACTTCAGCGGAATGACGAAAAAAATGGAAGAGTTCCGAAGCATTTTTAAACTTCAGCAGAATTCTAAGAACAATGGAAGAGTTCTGAAGCAAATTTAAACATCATCGTATTTTCGAGAACAATGGAAGAGTTCCGAAGCATTTTTAAACTTCAGCAGAATTACGAGAACAATGGAAGAGTTCCAAAGCAATTTTAAACGTCAGCGGAATTCCGAGAACAATGAAAGAGTTCCGAAGCATTTTTAAACATCAGCAGTATTCCTTGAACAATGAAAGAGTTCCGAAGCATTTTTAAACTTCAGCAGAATTCCGAGAACAATGAAAGAGTTCCGAAGCATTTTTAAACTTCAGTGGAATTCCGGGAACAATGGAAGAGTTCCGAACCATTTTTAAACATCAGCAGAATTCCGAGAACAATGAAAGAGTTCCGAAGCATTTTTAAACTTCAGCAGAATTCCTTGAACAAAGAAAGAGTTCCGAAGCATTTTTAAACTTCAGCAGAATTCCTTGAACAATGAAAGAGTTCCGAAGCATTTTTAAACTTCAGCGGAATTCCGGGAACAATGGAAGAGTTCCGAAGCATTTTTAAACTTCAGCAGAAATCCGAGAACAATGGAAGAGTTACGAAGCATTTTAAAATGTCAACAGAATTCCCAGAGCAATGGATGAGTTCCGAAGCATTTTTTAATTTCAGCGGAATTCCGAAAACAATGGAAGAGTTGCGAAGCATTTTTTAGCTTCAGCAGAATTCCGAAAACAATGGAAGAGTTCCGAAGTATTTCTAAACATCAGCAGAATCCCGAGAACAATGGAAGAGTTCCGAAACATTTTTAAACGTCAGCGGAATTCCGAGAGCAATGGAAGAGTTCCAAAGCATTTTTAAACTTCAGCGAAATTTCTAGAACAATGGAAGAGTTCCAAAGCATTTTTAAACGTCAGCAGAATTCCTTGAACAATTAAAGAGTTCCGAAGTATTTTTAAGCTTCAGTGGAATTCCGGAAACAATGGAAGTGTTCCGAAGCATTTTTAAACTTCAGAAGAATTCAGTGAACAATGGAAGAGTTCCGAAGCATTTTTAGACTTCAGCAGAATTCTGAGAACAATGGAAGAGTTCCGAAGCATTTTTAAACGTCAGAGGAATTCCGAGAACAATGAAAGAGTTTCGAAGCATTTTTAAACTTCAGTGGAATTCCAGGAACAATGGAGATGTTCCGAAGCATTTTTAGACTTCAGCAGAATTCCGAGAACAATGGAAGCGTTCCGAAACATTTTTAAACGTCAGCGGAATTCAGAGAGCAATGGAAGAGTTCCAAAGCATTTTTAAACTTCAGCAGAAATCCGAGAACAATGGAAGAGTTCCGAAGCATTTTAAAATGTCAGCAGAATTCCCAGAGCAATGGAAGAGTTCCGAAGCATTTTTAAACTTCAGCGGAATGACGAAAACAATGGAAGAGTTCCGAAGCATTTTTAAACTTCAGCAGAATTCTAAGAACAATGGAAGAGTTCTGAAGCATATTTAACCATCATCGTATTTCCGAGAACAATGGAAGAGTTAAAAAAGCATTTTTAAACGTCTTCGGAATACCGAGAACAATGGAAGAGTTCCGAAGCATTTTTAAACTTCAGCGGAATTCCGAGAACAATGGAAGAGTTCCAAAGCATTTTTAAACTTCAGCGGAATTCCGAGAACATTGGAAGAGTTCCGAAACATTTTTAAGCTTCAGCAGAATTCCGAGAACAATGGAAGAGTTCCAAAGCATTTTTAAACTTCAGCGGATTTCCAAGAACAATGGAAGAGTTCCAAAGCATTTTTAAACGTCAGCGGAATTCCGAGAACAATGGAAGAGTTCCGAAGCATTTTTAAACTTCAGCAGAATTCCGAGAACAATGGAAGAGTTCCAAAGCATTTTTAAACGTCAGCGGAATTCCGAGAACAATGAAAGAGTTCCGAAGCATTTTTAAACATCAGCCGAATTCCTTGAACAATGGTAGAGTTCCGAAGCATTTTTAAACTTCAGCAGAATTCCTTGAACAATGAAAGAGTTCCGAAGCATTTTTAAACTTCAGTGGAATTCCGGGAACAATGGAAGAGTTCCGAAGCATTTTTAAACTTCAGCAGAAATCCGAGAACATTGGAAGAGTTACGAAGCATTTTAAAATGTTAACAGAATTCCCAGAGCAATGCATGAGTTCCGAAGCATTTTTAAACTTCAGCGGAATTCCGAAAACAATGGAAGAGTTGCGAAGCATTTTTTAGCTTCAGCAGAATTCCGAGAACAATGGAAGAGTTCCGAAGTATTTCTAAACATCAGCAGAATTCCGAGAACAATGGAAGCGTTCCGAAACATTTTTAAACGTCAGCGGAATTCAGAGAGCAATGGAAGAGTTCCAAAGCATTTTTAAACATCAGCAGAATTTCGAGAACAATGGAAGAGTTCCGAATCATTTTTAAACTTTAGCGGCCTTGAGAGAACAATGGAAGAGTTCCGAAGCATTTTTAAACGTCAGCAGAATTCCTTGAACAATTAAAGAGTTCCGAAGCATTTTTAAGCTTCAGTGGAATTCCGGAAACAATGGAAGTGTTCCGAAGCATTTTTAAACTTCAGAAGAATTCAGTGAACAATGGAAGATTTCCAAAGCATTTTTAGACTTCATCAGAATTCTGAGAACAATGGAAGAGTTCCGAAGCATTTTTAAACATCAGAGGACTTCCGAGAACAATGAAAGAGTTCCGAAGCATTTTTAAATGTCAGCAGAATTCCTTGAACAATGAAAGAGTTCCGAAGCATTTTTAAACTTCAGTGGAAATCCGGGAACAATGGAGAAGTTCCGAAGCATTTTTAAACTTCAGAAGAATTCCGGGAACAATGGAAGAGTTCCAAAGCATTTTAAAATGTCAGCAGAATTCCCTGAGCAATGGAAGAGTTCCGAAGCATTTTTAAACTTCAGCGGAATGACGAGAACAATGGAAGAATTCCGAAGCATTTTTAAACTTCAGCAGAATTCTAAGAACAATGGAAGAGTTCCGAAGCATTTTTAAACGTCAGCAGAATTCCTTGAACAATTAAAGAGTTCCGAAGCATTTTTAAGCTTCAGTGGAATTCCGGAAACAATGGAAGTGTTCCGAAGCATTTTTAAACTTCAGAAGAATTCAGTGAACAATGGAAGATTTCCAAAGCATTTTTAGACTTCATCAGAATTCTGAGAACAATGGAAGAGTTCCGAAGCATTTTTAAACATCAGAGGACTTCCGAGAACAATGAAAGAGTTCCGAAGCATTTTTAAATGTCAGCAGAATTCCTTGAACAATGAAAGAGTTCCGAAGCATTTTTAAACTTCAGTGGAAATCCGGGAACAATGGAGAAGTTCCGAAGCATTTTTAAACTTCAGAAGAATTCCGGGAACAATGGAAGAGTTCCAAAGCATTTTAAAATGTCAGCAGAATTCCCTGAGCAATGGAAGAGTTCCGAAGCATTTTTAAACTTCAGCGGAATGACGAGAACAATGGAAGAATTCCGAAGCATTTTTAAACTTCAGCAGAATTCTAAGAACAATGGAAGAGTTCCGAAGCATTTTTAAATGTCAGCAGAATTCCTTGAAGAATTAAAGAGTTCCGAATCAATTTTAAGCTTCAGTGGAATTCCGGGAACAATGGAGATGTTCCGAAGCATTTTTAAACTTCAGAAGAATTCCGGGAACAATGGAAGAGTTCCAAAGCATTTTTAAACTTCAGCAGAAATCCGAGAACAATAGAAGAGTTCCGAAGCATTTTAAAATGTCAGCAGAATTCCCAGAGCAATGGAAGAGTTCCGAAGCATTTTTAAACTTCAGCGGAATGACGAAAAAATGGAAGAGTTCCGAAGCATTTTTAAACTTCAGCAGAATTCTAAGAACAATGGAAGAGTTCTGAAGCAAATTTAAACATCATCGTATTTCCGAGAACAATGGAAGAGTTCCGAAGCATTTTTAAACTTCAGCAGAATTACGAGAACAATGGAAGAGTTCCAAAGCATTTTTAAACGTCAGCGGAATTCCGAGAACAATGAAAGAGTTCCGAAGCATTTTTAAACATCAGCAGAATTTCTTGAACAATGAAAGAGTTCCGAAGCATTTTTAAACTTCAGCAGAATTCCGAGAACAATGAAAGAGTTCCGAAGCATTTTTAAACTTCAGTGGAATTCCGGGAACAATGGAAGAGTTCCGAACCATTTTTAAACATCAGCAGAATTCCGAGAACAATGAAAGAGTTCCGAAGCATTTTTAAACTTCAGCAGAATTCCTTGAACAAAGAAAGAGTTCCGAAGCATTTTTAAACTTCAGTGGAATTCCGGGAACAATGGAAGAGTTCCGAAGCATTTTTAAACTTCAGCAGAAATCCGAGAACAATGGAGGAGTTACGAAGCATTTTAAAATGTCAACAGAATTCCCAGAGCAATGGATGAGTTCCGAAGCATTTTTAAACTTCAGCGGAATTCCGAAAACAATGGAAGAGTTGCGAAGCATTTTTTAGCTTCAGCAGAATTCCGAAAACAATGGAAGAGTTCCGAAATATTTCTAAACATCAGCAGAATTCCGAGAACAATGGAAGAGTTCCGAAACATTTTTAAACGTCAGCGGAATTCCGAGAGCAATGGAAGAGTTCCAAAGCATTTTTAAACTTCAGCGAAATTCCTAGAACAATGGAAGAGTTCCAAAGCATTTTTAAACGTCAGCAGAATTCCTTGAACAATTAAAGAGTTCCGAAGTATTTTTAAGCTTCAGTGGAATTCCGGAAACAATGGAAGTGTTCCGAAGCATTTTTAAACTTCAGAAGAATTCAGTGAACAATGGAAGAGTTCCGAAGCATTTTTAGACTTCAGCAGAATTCTGAGAACAATGGAAGAGTTCCGAAGCATTTTTAAACGTCAGAGGAATTCCGAGAACAATGAAAGAGTTCCGAAGCATTTTTAAACTTCAGTGGAATTCCGGGAACAATGGAGATGTTCCGAAGCATTTTTAAACTTCAGAAGAATTCCGGGAACAATGGAAGAGTTCCAAAGCATTTTTAAACTTCAGCAGAAATCCGAGAACAATGGAAGAGTTCCGAAGCATTTTAAAATGTCAGCAGAATTCCCAGAGCAATGGAAGAGTTCCGAAGCATTTTTAAACTTCAGCGGAATTCCGAAAACAATGGAAGTGTTGCGAAGCATTTTTTAGCTTCAGCAGAAATCTAAGAAAAATGGAAGAGTTCTGAAGCATTTTTAACTTCAGCAGCATTCCGAGAACAATGGAAGAGTTCCGATGTATTTCTAAACATCAGCAGAATTCAGAGAACAATGGAAGAGTTCCGAAACATTTTTAAACGTCAGCGGAATTCAGAGAGCAATGGAAGAGTTCCAAAGCATTTTTAAACATCAGCAGAATTCCGAGAACAATGGAAGAGTTCCGAAACATTTTTAAACGTCAGCGGAATTCCGAGAGCAATGGAAGAGTTCCAAATCATTTTTAAACTTCAGCGGAATTCCTAGAACAATGGAAGAGTTCCAAAGCATTTTTAAACTGTAGCGGCCTTGAGAGAACAATGGAAGAGTTCCGAAGCATTTTTAAACGTCAGCAGAATTCCTTGAACAATTAACCCCTTAATAACATCTGACGTACTAATACGCGTCTGTGCCCTGGGACTTAAGAGCCAGACCCGTATTAGTACGTCATCGCGATCGCGCGCGCACACAGGCTGTGCGGGCGCGATCGCCGCCGGGTGTCAGCTGATTGTCACAGCTGACACCCGGTACTATGTGCAGGGAGTGGTCTTGCACCGCTCCCAGCACATTAACCCCCGCGATGCTGTGATCGAAGTCGATCGCGGCATTGCGGGGGCAAGGGGAGGTGATCGGCGATACTCACCTCCTCTTCTGGCTTCCAGCGCAGTCTGCAAAGGCTTCCCGGGTGTTGCCATGACGACCCGATGTCGTCATGACAACATCCGGGTCACCAGAGAGCAGAAAGATTGTTTGGACATGCGCAGTGCATCTCCAAGCAATCTTCACACTGTGCACTTCTGACAGCCTTCATGGCATAGGGATGGTGCTCCATTCCTGTGCCATGCAGGCGATCAGAAAAAAAAAAGTGAAAGTCCCAGAGTGGGACAAAGTAATAAAGTGTATAAACTGTGTGAAAGTGGAAAAAAAAAAATGTGCAAAAATATTATAAAAAAATAAAAAAAATAATACACCAAAAATAAAAATATAATGTACCCATCAATAAATATTATTATAAAAAAAATTAAAAAAAAACAATAAAAGTACACATATTTGGTATCGCCGCGTCCGGAACAACCTGACCTATAAAACTGTCCCACTAGTTAACCCCTTCAGTGAACACGGTAAAAAAAAAAAAAAAAAACGAAGCAAAAAACAATGCTTTATCACCATACCGCCAAACAAAAAGTGGAATAACACGCGATCAAAAAGACGCATATAAATAAAAATGATACCGTTGAAAACGTCATCTCATCCCACAAAAAATAAGTCACCATACAGCTCCATCAGCCGAAAAATAAAAAAGTTATAGCTCTCAGAATAAAGCGATACTAAAAAATATTTTTTTCTATAAAATAGCTTTTATTGTGTATAAGCGCCAAAACATAGAAAAATGATACAAATGTGGTACCGCTGTAAACGTACTGACCCGGAGAGTAAAGCTGCCTCATCAATTTTACCACACGCGGAACAGAATAAAAAAAAAAAAAAAAAAACAATTCCTGAATTGTTGGTTTTTGTTTATTCTGCCTCCCAAAAATCGGAATAGAAAGCGATCAAAAAATGTCACGTGCCTGAAAATGGCACCAATAACAACGTCAAGTCATCCCGCAAAAAAGGAGCCGTCACATGACTGTCTGCCAAAATCTGGAAAAATTATAGCTCTCAAAATATGGCGATGCAAAAACTAGATTTTACAAAAAATGCGTCTTTTAGTGTGTGACAGCTGTCAGTCATAAAAACCCCATATGATTCTGGCATTGCTGTAATCGCACCGACCCGAAGAATAAAGTCGTCTAATCACTTATACCGCACAAGGAACGGCGTCAAAAATAAACTCTTGGGTTACGATTGGGCTAGGGTTAGGGCTGGGTTTGGGGCTAGGGTTGTGCTGGGGCTAGGGTTGTGCTGGGGCTAGGGTTGTGCTGGGGCTAGGGTTGTGCTGGGGCTAGGGTTGTGCTAGGGTTAGGGCTGGGGTTGGGATTTTTTTCAAAGGTAAGAAAAAAAGATGACGATATGGCGACTAGTGTTGAGAGCAAGTGCTTGCTACTTGAGTTTGCATCGGGTGCTCTGGTATGCATTGAGTATCGTGGGTATTTGAGCGACATGCTCGAGTCTCTGCCCCATATGCTTCACGGCCAAAAAACTTTACGGGGATTGCCTGCCATGCACGAGCGATCCCCGCATGGTTTTTTTTGGGTGTCTAATAACCGTGAAACATGCGGAGCAGGGACTCGAGCATGTCACTCGAGCACACGCTGTACATGGTGCATACCTGAGTACCCGATGCAAACTCAAGTAGCGAGCACTTGCGCTCAAGAATAATGACAACTTATTCAATATGATGACCTAATGTAAACAAATAATGTGCCGTACCTCTGGGTTCAAAATGTTCACTATACACCTTAATAAAATCCTTGAGGGGTATAGTTTCCAAAATGGGGTCACTTGTGGGGGAGCTCCACTGTTTAGGCACATCACGGGCTCTCCAAACGCAACATGGTATCCGCTAACAAATTGAATGGAAAATCGGCTCAAATTGTTAGCGGACACCACATTGCGTTTGGAGAGCCCCTCTGTGCCCAAACTTTGGAGCTCCCCCACAAGTGACCCCATTTTGGAAACTAGACCCCCCAAGGCACCTTTCTAGATGCATAGTGAGCACTTGGAACCCCCAAGTGCTTCACAAATTGATTCGTAAAAATGAAAAAGTGAAAAAAAAAACACTTTTTCATTTTTATGAATCAATTTGTGAAGCACGTGGGGTTCCAAGTGCTCACTATGAATCTAGATAGGTGCCTTGGGGGGTCTAGTTTCCAAAATGGGGTCACTTGTGGGGGAGCTCCAATGTTTGGGCACACAGGGACTCTCCAAATGCAACATGATATCCGCTAACAAATTGTCGGCTCAAATTGTTAGCGGATATCATGTTGCATTTGGAGAGTCCCTGTGTTCCCAAACATTGGAGCTCCCCCACAAGTGACCCCATTTTGGAAACTAGACCCCCCAAGGCACCTATCTAAATGCATAGTGAGCACTTGGAACCCCAGGTGCTTCACAAATTGATTCATAAAAATGAAAAAGTGTTTTTTTTTTCACTTTTTCATTATTACGAATCAATTTGTGAAGCACCTGGGGGTTCCAAGTGCTCACTATGCATCTAGAAAGGTGCCTTGGGGGTCTAGTTTCCAAAATGGGGTCACTTGTGGGGGAGCTCCAATGTTTGGGCACACAGGGACTCTCTAAATGCAACATGGTATCCGCTAACAAATTGAATGGAAAATCGGCTCAAATTGTTAGCGGACACCACATTGCGTTTGGAGAGCCCCTCTGTGCCCAAACTTTGGAGATCCCCCACAATTGACCCCATTTTGGAAACTAGACCCCCCAAGGCACCTTTCTAGATGCATAGTGAGCACTTGGAACCCCCAGGTGCTTCACAAATTGATTTGTAAAAATGAAAAAGTGAAAAAAAAAAACACTTTTTCATTTTTATGAATCAATTTGTGAAGCACCTGGGGTTCCAAGTGCTCACTATGAATCTAGATAGGTGCCTTGGGGGGTCTAGTTTCCAAAATGGGGTCACTTGTGGGGGAGCTCCAAAGTTTGGGCACAGAGGGGCTCTCCAAGCGCAATGTGGCATCCGCTAACAATTTGAGCCGATTTTCCATTCAATTTGTTAGCGGATACCATGTTGCATTTAGAGAGTCCCTGTGTGCCCAAACATTGGAGCTCCCCCACAAGTGACCCCATTTTGGAAACTAGACCACCCAAGGCGCCTATCTAGATGCATAGTGAGCACTTGGAACCCTCAGGTGCTTCACAAATTGATTCATACAAATGAAAAAGTGTTTTTTTTTCACTTTTTCATTGTTACGAATCAATTTGTGAAGCACCTGGGGGTTCCAAGTGCTCACTATGCATCTAGATAGGTGCCTTGGGGGGTCTAGTTTCCAAAATGGGGTGAGTTGTGGGGGAGCTCCAATGTTTGGGCACATAGGGACTCTCTAAATGCAACATGGTGTCCTCTAACAAATTTAACGGAAAATCGGCTCAAATTGTTAGCGACACCATGTTGCGTTTGGAGAGCCGCTGTGTGCCCAAACATTGGAGCTCCCCCACAAGTGACCCCATTTTGGAAACTAGACCCCCCAAGGCACCTATATAGATGCATTGTGAGCACTTGGAACCCTCAGGTGCTTCACAAATTGATTCATAAAAATGAAAAAGTTTTTTTTTTTTTCACTTTTTCATTGTTACGAATCAATTTGTGAAGCACCTGGGGGTTCCAAGTGCTCACTATGCATCTAGAAAGGTGCCTTGGGGGGTCTAGTTTCCAAAATGGGGTCACTTGTGGGGGAGCTCCAAAGTTTGGGCACACATGGGCTCTCCAAACACAACATGGCGTCCGCTAATTATTCAAGCAAATTTTACAATCAAAAAGTCAAATGGCGCTCCTTCCCTTCCGAGCCCTGCCGTGCGCCCAAACAGTGTTTTTTCCCCAAATATTGGGTATCTGCGTGCCCAGGGGAAATTGCACAACAAATTTTGGGGTCCATTTTTTCTTGTTACCCCTGTGAAAATAAAAAAAATTGGGTCTAAAGTAACATTTTTGTGAAAAAAGTTAAATGTTCATTTTTTTCTTCCACATTCAAAAAATTCCTGTGAAGCACCTGAAGGGTTAATAAAGTTCTTGAATGTGGTTTTGAGCACCTTGAGGGGTGCAGTTTTTAGAATGGTGTCACTTTTGGGTATTTTCTGTCATAAAGACCTCTCAAAGTGACTTCAAATGTGATGTGGTCCCTAAAAAAAAGGTTTTGTAAATTTTGTTGGAAAAATGAGAAATCACTGGTCAACTTTTAACCCTTATAGCTCCCTAACAAAAAAAAATTTGGGTTCCAAAATTGTGCTGATGTAAAGTAGACATGTGGGAAATGTTATTTATTAACTCTTTTGTGTGACATATCGCTCTGATTTCAGGGCTTAAAAATTCAAATTTTGAAAATTGCAAAATTTTCAAAATTTTCACCAAATTTCCGTTTTTTTCACAAATAAACGCAAGTGATATCGAAGAAATTTTTCCACAATCATGAAGTACAATATGTCACGAAAAAATAATCTCAGAATCAGGGGGATACGTTGAAGCGTTCCAGAGTAATTACCTCATAAAGTGACAGTGGTCAGAATTGTAAAAATTGGCCCGGTCATTAACGTGCAAACCACCCACGGGGCTTAAGGGGTTAAAGAGTTCCGAAGCATTTTTAAGCTTCAGTGGAATTCCGGAAACAATGGAAATGTTCCGAAGCATTTTTAAACTTCAGAAGAATTCAGTGAACAATGGAAGAGTTCCAAAGCATTTTTAGACTTCATCAGAATTCTGAGAACAATGGAAGAGTTCCGAAGCATTTTTAAACATCAGAGGAATTCCGAGAACAATGAAAGAGTTCCGAAGCATTTTTAAATGTCAGCAGAATTCCTTGAACAATGAAAGAGTTCCGAAGCATTTTTAAACTTCAGTGGAAATTCGGGAACAATGGAGAAGTTCCGAAGCATTTTTAAACTTCAGAAGAATTCCGGGAACAATGGAAGAGTTCCAAAGCATTTTTAAACTTCAGCAGAAATCCGAGAACAATGGAAGAGTTCCGAAGCATTTTAAAATGTCAGCAGAATTCCCAGAGCAATGGAAGAGTTCCGAAGCATTTTTAAACTTCAGCGGAATGACGAGAACAATGGAAGAATTCAGAAGAATTTTTAAACTTCAGCAGAATTCTAAGAACAATGGAAGAGTTCTGAAGCATTTTTAAACATCATCTTATGTCTGAGAACAATGGAAGAGTTCCGAAGCATTTTTAAACTTCAGCGGAATTCCGAGAACAATGGAAGAGTTCCGAAGCATTTTTAAACTTCAGCGGAATTCCGAGAACAATGGAAGAGTTCCGAAACATTTTTAAACTTCAGCAGAATTCCGAGAACAATGTAAGAGTTCCAAAGCATTTTTAAAACTTCAGCGGAATTCCGAGAGCAATGGAAGAATTCCGAAGCATTTTTAAACATCAGCGGTATTGCGAGAACAATGGAAGAGTTCCGAAGCATTTTTAAACTTCAGCAGAATTCCGAGAACAATGGAAGTGTTCCGAAGCATTGTTAACCTTCAGAAGAATACCAAGAACAATGAAGAGCTCCAAAGCAATTTTAAACGTCAGTGGAATTCCGAGAACAATGGAAGAGTTCCGAAGCATTATTAAAAGACAGCTGAATTCCGAGAACAATGAAAGAGTTCTGAAGCATGTTCAAACGTCAGCAGAATTCCGATAGGAATGGAAGAGTTACGAAGCATTTTTAAACTTCTGCGGAATTCCAAGAACAAAGGAAGAGTTCCGAAGCATTTTTAAACATCAGCGGAATTCCTTGAACAATGGAAGAGTTCCGAAGCTTTTTTAAACTTCAGCAGAATTCCGAGAACAATAGAAAAGTTCCAAAGCATTTCTAAAACTTCAGCGGAATTCCGAGAACAATGGAAGAATTCCGAAGCATTTTTAAACATCAGCGTTATTGCGAGAACAATGGAAGAGTTCCGAAGGATTTTTAAACGTTAGTGGAATTCCGAAAACAATGGAAGATTTCCGAAGCCTTTTTAAACGTCAGCAGAATTCCGAGAACAATGGAAAAGTTCCGAAGCATTTTTAAACGTCAGCAGAATTTCGAGAGCAATGGAAGAGTTCCAAGGCATTTTTAAACATCATCGGAATTCTGAGAACAATGGAAGAGTTCTGAAGCATTTTTAAACATCATCGGAATTCCGAGAACAATGGAAGTGTTCCGTAGCATTTTTAAACATCAGCAGAATTCCGAGAACAATGGAAGTCTTCCGAAGCATTGTTAAACTTCAGCAGAATAACGAGAACAATGAAGAGTTCCAAAGCAATTTTAAACGTCAGTGGAATTCCGTGAACAATGGAAGAGTTCCAAAGCATTATTAAACGAAAGCTGAATTCTGAGAACAATGAAAGAGTTCCGAAGCATTTTTAAATGTCAGCAGAATTCCGAGAACAATGGAAGAGTTCCGAAGCATTTTTAAATGTCCGCGGAATTCCGAGAAAAATGGAATAGTTCCGTACTATTTTTAAATGTCAGCAGAATTCCGCGAACATTGGAAGAGTTCCGAAGGATTTTTAAACTTCAGAAGAATTCCGAGAAAAATGGAAGAGTTCCAAAGCATTTTTAAACTTCAGAGGATTTAGGAGAACAATGGAAGAGTTCCGAAGCATTTTTAAACATCAGCGGAATTCCGGGAACAATGGAAGAGTTACGAAGCATTTTTAAACTTCAGAAGAATTCCGGGAACAATGGAAGAGTTTCGATGCATTTTTAAACATCATCGGAATTCCGAGAACAATGGAAGAGTTCGGAAGCATTTTTAAACTTCAGCGGAATTCCGAGAACATTGGAAGAGTTCCGAAGTATTTTTAAACTTCAGCAGAATTCCGAGAAAAATGGAAGAGTTCCTATGTATTTTTAAATGTCAGCAGAATTCCGAGAACATGGAAGAGTTCCGAAACATTTTTAAACGTCAGCGGAATTCGGAGAACAATGGAAGAGTTACAAAGCATTTTTAAAACTTCAGCAGAATTCCGAGAACAATGGAAGAATTCCGAAGCATTTTTAAACATCATAGGAATTCCGAGAACAATGGAAGTGTTCCGAAGCATTTTTAAACATCAGCAGAATTCGAGTACAATGGAAGTGTTCCGAAGCATTTTTAAACTTCAGCAGAATACCGAAAACAATGGAGGAGTTCCAAAGCAATTTTAAACATCAGTGGAATTCCGAGAACAATGGAAGAGTTCCAAAGCATTTTTAAATGTCAGCAGAATTCCTTGAACAATGAAAGAGTTCCGAAGAATTTTTAAGCTTCAGTGGAATTCCGGGAATAATGGAAGAGTTCCGAAGCATTTTTAAACTTCAGAAGAATTCCGGGAACAATGGAAGAGTTCCGATGCGTTTTTAAGCGTCAGCAGAATTCCGAGAACAATGAAAGAGTTCCGAAGCATTTTTAAACGTCAGCAGAATTCCGAGAACAACGGAAGAGTTCCAAAGCATTTTTAAATGTCAGCGGAATTCCGAGAATAATGGAATAGTTCCGAAGCATTTTTAAACTTCAGCAGAATTCTGAGAACAATGGAAGAGTTCCGTACTGTTTTTAAATGTCTGCAGAATTCCGAGAAAAATGGAAGAGTTCCGAAACATTTTTAATCGTCAGCGGAATTCCGAGAACAATGGAAGAGATCCGAAGCATTTTTAAACTTCATTGGAATTCCTGGACCAATGGAAGAATTCCAAATCATTTTTAAACTTCAGAAGAATTCTGGGAACAATGGAAGAGTCACGAAGCATTTTTTAACTTCAGCAGAATTCCAAGAGCAATGGAAGAGTTCCGAAGCATTTTAAAACGTCAGCAGAATTCCCAGAACAATGGAAGAATTCCGAAGCATTTTTAAACTTCAGGGGAATTCCGAAAACAAGGTAAGAGTTATAAAGCATTTTCAAACGTCAGCAGAATTCCGAAAACAATGGAAGAGTTTCAAAGCATTTTTAAACTTCAGCGGAATTCCAAGAACAATGGAAGAGTTCCGAACCATTATTAAACATCAGCAGAATTCTGAGAACAATGGATGAGTTCTGAAGCTTTTTTAAACGTCAGCAGAATCCTTGAGCAATGAAAGCTTTCCAAAGAATTTTTAAACTTCAGCAGAATTCCGAGAACAATGGAAGAGTTCTGAAGCATTTTTAAACATCTGCGGAATTCCGAGAACAATGGAAGAGTTCCAAAGCATTTTTAAAACTTCAGCGGAATTCCTAGAACAATGGAAGAGTTCCGAAGCATTATTAAACATCAGCAGAATTCCGAAAACTGTGGAAGAGTTACGAAGCATTTTTAAACTTCAGAGGAATTCCGGGAACAATGGGAGAGTTCCGAAACATTTTTAAACGTCAGCGGAATTCAGAGAACAATGAAAGAGTTCTAAAGCATTTTTAAAACTTCAGCG
Source organism: Phyllobates terribilis (assembly GCF_046119375.1). Lineage (NCBI taxonomy): Eukaryota > Metazoa > Chordata > Amphibia > Anura > Dendrobatidae > Phyllobates > Phyllobates terribilis. The sequence goes on from NW_027362762.1 coordinate 555,295,097, forward strand.
AAATTCCGAGAACAATGGAAGAATTCCGAAGCATTTTTAAACATCAGCAGAATTCCGAGAACAATGGAAGAGTTCCAAAGGATTTTTAAACTTCAGTGGAATTCCGGGAACAATGGTAGAGTTCCGAAGCATTTTTAAACTTCAGTGGAGTTCCGGGAACAATGGAAGAGTTCCGAAGCATTTTTAAGCTTCATTGGAATTCCGGGAACAACGGAAGAGTTCCGAAGCATTTTAAGACGTCAGCAGAATTACCAGAACAATGGAAGAGTTCCGAAGCATTTTTAAACTTCAGGGGAATTCCGAAAACAAGGGAAGAGTTACAAAGCATTTTTAAACGTCAGCAAAATTCCGAGAACAATGGAAGAGTTCCGAAGCATTTTTAAACTTCAGCGGAATTCCGAGAACAATGGAAGAGTTCCGAACAAGTATTAAACGTCAGCAGAATTCTGAGAACAATGGAAGCGTTCCGAAGCTTTTTTAAACGTCAGCGGAATCCTTGAACAATGGAAGAGTTCCAAATCATTTTTAAACTTCAGCAGAATTCCGAGAACAATGGAAGAGTTCCGAAGCATTTTTAAAACTTCTGCGGAATTCCTAGAATATTGGAAGAGTTCCGAAGCATTATTAAACGTCAGCAGATTTCCGAAAACTATGGAAGAGTTACGAAGCATTTTTAAACTTCAGTGGAATTCCGAGAACAATGGACGAGTTCCGAACTATTTTTAAATGTCAGCAGAATTCTAAGAACAATGGAAGAGTTCTGAAACATTTTTAAACATCTGCGGAATTCCGAGAACAATGGAAGAGTTCTGAAGCATTTTTCAACTTCAGCGGAATTCCGAGAACATTGGAAGAGTTCCGAAGGATTTTTAAACTTCAGCAGAATTCCGAGAACAATGGAAGAGTTCCGATGTATTTTTAAATGTCAGCAGAATTCCGAGAACAATGTAAGAGTTCCGAAACATTTTTAAACGTCAGCGGAATTCAGAGAACAATGAAAGAGTTCCAAAGCATTTTTAAAACTTCAGTTGAATTCCGAGAACAATGGAAGAATTCCGAAGCATTTTTAAACATCAGCGGTATTGCGAGAACAATGGAAGAGTTCCGAAGCATTTTTAAACGTCAGTGGAATTCCGGAAACAATGGAAGAGTTCCGAAGCATTTTTAAACTTCTGCGGAATTTTGAGAACAATGGAAGAGTTACGAAGCATTTTTAAACTTCAGCGGATTTCCTAGAAGAATGAAAGAGTTCCTAAGCATTTTTAAACGTCAAAAGAATTCCTTGAAAAATGAAAGAGTTTTGAAGCATTTTTAAACTTCAGTGGAATTCCGGGAACAATGGTAAAGTTCCGAAGCATTTTTAAACTTCAGTGGAGTTCCGGGAAAAATGGAAGAGTTCCGAAGCATTTTTAAACTTCAGTGGAATTCCGGGAACAATGGTAGAGTTCCGAAGCATTTTTAAACTTCAGTGGAGTTCCGGGAACAATGGAAGATTTCCAAAGCATTTTTAAACTTCAGAAGAATTCTGGGAACAATGGAAGAGTTCTGGAGCATTTTTAAACTTCAGAAGTATTCCGGGAACAATGGAAGAGTTCCGAAGCATTTTTAAACTTCAGCAGAATTCCGAGAACAATGGAAGAGTTCGGAAGCATTTTAAAACGTCAGCAGAAATCTGAGAGCAATGGAAGAGTTCCGAAGCATTTTTAAAAGTCAGCGGAATCCTTGAACAATGGAAGAGTTCCAAAGCATTTTTAAACTTCAGCAGAATTCCGAGAACAAGGGAAGAGTTCCGAAGAATTTTTAAACATCAGCGGAATTCTGAGAACAATGGAAGAGTTCCAAAGCATTTTTAAAACTTCAGCGGAATTCCTAGGCCAATGGAAGAGTTCCGAAGCATTATTAAACGTCAACAGAATTACGAGAACAATGGAAGAGTTCCGAAGCATTTTTAAATGTCAGCGGAATTCCGAGAACATCGGAAGAGTTCCGAAGCATTTTTAAACTTCAGCAGAATTCCGAGAACAATGGAAGAGTTCTGAAGGATTTTTAAACGTCAGCGGAAATCCGAGGACAATGGAAGAGTTCCGAAGCATTTTAAAACTTTAGCGGATTTCTGAGAACAATGGAAGGGTTCCGAAGCATTTTTAAACATCAGCAGAATTCCTTGAACAATGAAAGAGTTCGAAAACATTTTTAAACTTCAGTGGAATTCCAGGAACAATGGAAGAGTTCCGAAGCATTTTAAAACGTCAGCAGAATTTCCAGAGCAATGGAAGAGTTCTGAAGCATTTTTAAACTTCAGCGGCATTACGAAAACTATGGAAGAGATACGAAGTATTTTTAAACTTCGGCAGAATTCTGAGAAGAATGGAAGAGTTCCGAAGCATTTTTAAACTACAGCGGAATTCCTAGAACAATGGAAGAGCTCCAAAGCATTTTTAAACTTCAGAGGATTTCCGTGAACAATGAAAGAGTTCAAAAGCATTTTTAAACGTCAGCAGAATTCCTTGAACAATGAAAGAGTTCCAAAGCATTTTTAAGCTTCAGTGGAATTCCGGGAAAAATGGAAGAGTTCCGAAACATTTTTAAACTTCAGAAGAATTCCGGGAACAATGGAAGAGTTCCGATGCCTTTTAAACGTCAGCAGAATTCCGAGAACAATGGAAAAGTACCAAAACATTTTTAAACGTCAGCGGAATTCGGAGAACAATGGAAAAGTTCCGAAGCTTTTTTAAACGTCAGCGGAATCCTTGAACAATGGAAGAGTTGCAAAGCATTTTTAAACTTCAGCAGAATTCCGAGAACAATGGAAGAGTTCCGAAGCATTTTTAAACATCAGCGGAATTCTGAGAACAATGGAAGAGTTCCAGAGCATTTTTAAAACTTCAGCGGAATTTCTTGAACAATGGAAGAGTTCCGAAGGATTATTAAACGTCAGCAGAATTCCGAGAACAATGGAAGAGTTCCGAAGAATTTTTAAACGTCAGCGGAATTCCGAAAACTATGGAAGAGATACGAAGCATTTTTAAACTTCATCAGAATTCTGAGAAGAATGGAAGAGTTCCGAAGCATTTTTAAACAACAGCGGAATTCCTAGAACAATGGAAGAGCTCCAAAGCATTTTTAAACTTCAGAGGATTTCCGTGAACAATTAAAGAGTTCTAAAGCATTTTTAAACGTCAGCAGAATTCCTTGAACAATGAAAGAGTTCCAAAGCATTTTTAAGCTTCAGTGGAATTCCGGGAACAATGGAAGAGTTCCGATGCCTTTTTAAACGTCAGCAGAATTCCGAGAACAATGGAAAAGTTCCGAAGCATTTTTAAATGTCAGCAGAATTTCGAGAACAATGGAAGAGTTCCGAAACATTTTTAAACGTCAGCGGAATTCTGAGAACAATGGAAGAGTTCCGAAGCATTTTTAAACATCAGCGAATTCTGAGAACAATGGAAGAGTTCCAAAGCATTTTTAAAACTTCACCGGACTTCCTAGAACAATGGAAGAGTTCCCAAGGATTATTAAACGTCAGAAGAATTCCGAAAACTATGGAAGAGTTATGAAGCATTTTTAAACTTCAGTGGAATTCCGGGAACAATGGAAGAGTTCTGAAGCATTTTTAAACTTCAGAAGAATTCCGAGAGCAATGGAAGAGTTCCGAAGCATTTTTAAACTTCAGCAGAATTCCGAGAACAATGGAAGAGTTCCGAAGCATTTTAAAACGTCAGCAGAAATCTGAGAGCAATGGAAGAGTTCCGAAGCATTTTTAAACGTCAGCGGAACCCTTGAACAATGGAAGAGTTCCAAAGCATTTTTAAACTACAGCAGAATTCCGAGAACAATGGAAGAGTTGCGAAGCATTTTTAAACATCAGCGGAATACTGAGAACAATGGAAGAGTTCCAAAGCATTTTTAAAACTTCAGTGGAATTCCTAGACCAATGGAAGAGTTCCAAAGCATTATTAAACGTCAACAGAATTACGAGAACAATGGAAGAGTTCCAAAGCATTTTTAAACGTCAGCGGAATTCCGAGAACATCGGAAGAGTTCCGAAGCATTTTTAAACTTCAGCAGAATTACGAGAACAATGGAAGAGTTCTGAAGGATTTTTAAACGTCAGCGGAAATCCGAGGACAATGGAAGAGTTCCGATGCATTTTAAAACTTTAGCGGATTTCTGAGAACAATGGAAGAGTTCCGAAGCATTTTTAAACATCAGCAGAATTCCTTGAACAATGAAAGAGTTTCAAAACATTTTTAAACTTCAGTGGAATTCCGGGAACAATGGAAGAGTTCCGAAGCATTTTAAAATGTCAGCAGAATTCCCAGAGCAATGGAAGAGTTCCAAAGCACTTTTAAACTTCAGCGAAATTCCGAAAACTATGGAAGAGATACGAAGCATTTTTAAACTTCGTCAGAATTCTGAGAAGAATGGAAGAGTTCCAAAGCATTGTTAAACTACAGCGGAATTCCTAGAACAATGGAAGAGCTCCAAAGCATTTTTAAACTTCAGAGGATTTCTGTGAACAATGAAAGAGTTCAAAAGCATTTTTAAACGTCAGCAGAATTCCATGAACAATGAAAGAGTTCCAAAGCATTTTTAAGCTTCAGTGGAATTCCGGGAACAATGGAAGAGTTCCGAAACATTTTTAAACTTCAGAAGAATTCCGGGAACAATGGAAGAGTTCCAATGCCTTTTTAAACGTCAGCAGAATTCCGAGAACAATGGAAAAGTTCCGAAGCATTTTTAAACGTCAGCAGAATTTCGAGAACAATGGAAGAGTTCCGAAGCATTTTTAAACGTCAGCGGAATTCTGAGAACAATGGAAGAGTTCCGAAGCATTTTTAAACTTCAGCGGAATTCCGAGAACAATGGAAGTGTTCCGAACCATTATTAAACGTCAGCAGAATTCTGAGAACAATGGAAGAGTTCCGAAGCTTTTTCAAACGTCAGCGGAATCCTTGAACAATGGAAGAGTTCCAAAGCATTTTTAAACTTCAGCAGAATTCCGAGAACAATGGAAGAGTTCCGAAGCATTTTTAAACATCAGCGGAATTCTGAGAACAATGGAAGAGTTCCAAAGCATATTTAAAAGTTCAGCGGAATTCCTAGACCAATGGAAGAGTTCCGAAGCATTATTAAACGTCATCAGAATTACGAGAACAGTGGAAGAGTTCCGAAGCATTTTTAAACGTCATCGGAATTCCGAGAACATCGGAACAGTTCCGAAGCATTTTTTAACTTCAGCAGAATTCCGAGAACAAGGGAAGAGTTCTGAAGGCTTTTTAAACGTCAGCGGAAATCCGAGGACAATGGAACAGTTCCGAAGCATTTTAAAACTTTAGCGGATTTCTGAGAACAATGGAAGAGTTCCGAAGCATTTTTAAACGTCATCAGAATTCCGAGAACAAGGGAAGAGTTCCGAAGTATTTTTAAACATCAGCGGAATTCTGAGAACAATGGAAGAGTTCCAAAGCATATTTAAAACTTCAGCGGAATTCCTAGACCAATGGAAGAGTTCCGAAGCATTATTAAACGTCAACAGGATTACGAGAACAATGGAAGAGTTCCGAAACATTTTTAAATGTCATCAGAATTTCGAGAACATCGGAAGAGTTCCGAAGCATTTTTAAACTTCAGCAGAATTCCGAGAACAATGGAAGAGTTCTGAAGGATTTATAAACGTCAACGGAAATCCGAGGACAATGGAAGAGTTCCGAAGCATTTTAAAACTTTAGCGGATTTCTGAGAACAATGGAAGAGTTCCGAAGAATTTTTAAACATCAGCAGAATTCCTTGAACAATGAAAGAGTTCCAAAGCATTTTTAAGCTTCAGTGGAATTCCGGGAACAATGGAAGAGTTCCGAAGCATTTTAAAATGTCAGCAGAATTCCCAGAGCAATGGAAGAGTTCCGAAGCATTTTTAAACTTCAGCGGAATTCCGAAAACTATGGAAGAGATACGAAGCATTTTTAAACTTCATCAGAATTCTGAGAAGAATGGAAGAGTTCCGAAGCATTTTTAAACAACAGCTGAATTCCTAGAACAATGGAAGAGCTCCAAAGCATTTTTAAACTTCAGAGGATTTTCGTGAACAATTAAAGAGTTCAAAAGCATTTTTAAACGTCAGCAGAATTCCTTGAACAATGAAAGAGTTCCAAAGCATTTTTAAGCTTCAGTGGAATTCCGGGAACAATGGAAGAGTTCCGAAACATTTTTAAACTTCAGAAGAATTCCGGGAACAATGGAAGAGTTCCGATGCCTTTTTAAACGTCAGCAGAATTCCGAGAACAATGGAAAAGTTCCGAAGCATTTTTAAATGTCAGCAGAATTTCGAGAACAATGGAAGAGTTCCGAAACATTTTTAAACGTCAGCGGAATTCTGAGAACAATGGAAGAGTTCCGAAGCATTTTTAAACGTCAGCGGAATCCTTGAACAATGGAAGAGTTCCAAAGCATTTTTAAACTTCAGCAGAATTCCGAGAACAATGGAAGAGTTCCGAAGCATTTTTAAACATCAGCGGAATTCTGAGAACAATGGAAGAGTTCCAAAGCATTTTTAAAACTTCAGCGGAATTCCTAGAACAATGGAAGAGTTCCGAAGGATTATTAAACGTCAGTAGAATTCCGAAAACTATGGAAGAGTTACGTAGCATTTTTAAACTTCAGTGGAATTCCGGGAACAATGGAAGAGTTCTGAAGCATTTTTAAACTTCAGAAGAATTCCGGGAACAATGGAAGAGTTCCGAAGCATTTTTAAACTTCAGCAGAATTCCGAGAACAATGGAAGAGTTCCGAAGCATTTTAAAACGTCAGCAGAAATCTGAGAGCAATGAAAGAGTTCCGAAGCATTTTTAAACTTCAGCGGAATCCTTGGTCAATGGAAGAGTTCCAAAGCATTTTTAAACTTCAGCAGAATTCCGAGAACAATGGAAGGGTTCCGAAGCATTTTTAAACATCAGCGGAATTCTGAGAACAATGGAAGAGTTCCAAAGCATTTTTAAAACTTCAGCGGAATTCCTAGAACAATGGAAGAGTTCCGAAGGATTATTAAACGTCAGCAGAATTCCGAAAACTATGGAAGAGTTACGAAGCATTTTTAAACTTCAGTGGAATTCCGGGATCAATGGAAGAGTTCTGAAGCATTTTTAAACTTCAGAAGAATTCCGGGAACAATGGAAGAGTTCCGAAGCATTTTTAAACTTCAGCAGAATTCCGCGAACAATGTAAGAGTTCCGAAGCATTTTAAAACGTCAGCAGAAATCTGAGAGCAATGGAAGAGTTCCGAAGCATTTTTAAACATCAGCGGAATCCTTGAACAATGGAAGAGTTCCAAAGCATTTTTCAATATTAGCAGAATTTCAAGAACAATGGAAGAGTTCCGAAGCATTTTAAAACATCAGCGGAATTCTGAGAACAATGGAAGAGTTCCAAAGCATTTTTAAAACTTCAGCGGAATTCCTAGACCAATGGAAGAGTTCCAAAGCATTATTAAACGTCAACAGAATTCCGAGAACAATGTAAGAGTTCCGAAGAATTTTTAAACGTCAGCGGAATTCCGAGAACATTGGAAGAGTTCCGAAGCATTTTTAAACTTCAGCAGATTTCCGAGAACAATGGAAGAGTTCTGAAGGATTTTTAAACGTCAGCGGAAATCCGAGGACAATGGAAGAGTTCCGAAGCATTTTAAAACTTTAGCGGATTTCTGAGAACAATGGAAGAGTTCCGAAGCATTTTTAAACATCAGCAGAATTCCTTGAACAATGAAAGAGTTCCAAAGCATTTTTAAACTTCAGTGGAATTCCAGGAACAATGGAAGAGTTCCGAAGCATTTTTAAACTTCAGCAGAATTCCTAGACCAATGGAAGAGTTCCGAAGCATTATTAAACGTCAACAGAATTACGAGAACAATGGAAGAGTTCCGAAGCATTTTTAAACATCACCGGAATTCCGAGAACAACGGATGAGTTCCGAAGCATTTTTAAACTTCAGCAGAATTCCGAGAACAATGAAGAGTTCTGAAGGCTTTTTAAACGTCAGCGGAAATCCGAGGACAATGGAAGAGTTCCGAAGCATTTTAAAACTTTAGCGGATTTCTGAGAACAATGGAAGAGTTCCGAAGAATTTTAAAACATCAGCAGAATTCCTTGAACAATGAAAGAGTTCCAAAACATTTTTAAACTTCAGTGGAATTCCGGGAACAATGGAAGAGTTCCGAAGCATTTTCAAATGTCAGCAGAATTCCCAGAGCAAAGGAAGAGTTCCGAAGCATTTTTAAACTTCAGCTGAATTCCGAAAACTATGGAAGAGATACGAAGCATTTTTAAACTTCGGCAGAATTCTGAGAAGAATGGAAGAGTTCCGAAGCATTTTTAAACTACAGCGGAATTCCTAGAACAATGGAAGAGTTCCAAAGCATTTTTAAACTTCAGAGGATTTCCGTGAACAATGAAAGAGTTCAAAAGCATTTTTAAACGTCAACAGAATTCCTTGAACAATGAAAGAGTTCCAAAGCATTTTTAAGCTTCAGTGGAATTCCGGGAACAATGGAAGAGTTCCGAAGCATTTTAAAACGTCAGCAGAATTCCCAGAGCAATGGAAGAGTTCCGAAGCATTTTTAAACTTCAGCGGAATTCTGAAAACTATGGAAGAGATACGAAGCATTTTTAAACTTCGTCAGAATTCTGAGAAGAATGGAAGAGTTCCGAAGCATTTTTAAACTACAGCGGAATTCCTAGAACAATGGAAGAGCTCCAAAGCATTTTTAAACCTCAGAGGATTTCCGTGAACAATGAAAGAGTTCAAAAGCATTTTTAAACGTCAGCAGAATTCCTTAAACAATGAAAGAGTTCCAAAGCATTTTTAAGCTTCAGTGGAATTCCGGGAACAATGGAAGTGTTCCGAAACATTTTTAAACCTCAGAAGAATTCCGGGAACAATGGAAGAGTTCCGATGCCTTTTTAAATGTCAGCAGAATTCCGAGAACAATGGAAAAGTTCCGAAGCATTTTTAAATGCCAGCAGAATTTCGAGAACAATGGAAGAGTTCCGAAACATTTTTAAACGTCAGCGGAATTCTGAGAACAATGGAAGAGTTCCGAAGCATTTTTAAACTTCAGCGGAATTCCGAGAACAATGGAAGTGTTCCGAACCATTATTAAACGTCAGCAGAATTCTGAGAACAATGGAAGAGTTCCGAAGCTTTTTTAAACGTCAGCAGAATTCCGAGAACAATCTAAGAGTTCCGAAGCATTTTTAAACATCAGCGGAATTCTGCGAACAATGGAAGAGTTCCAAAGCATTTTTAAAACTTCAGCGGAATTCCTAGAACAATGGAAGAGTTCCGAAGGATTATTAAACGTCAGCAGAATTCCAAAAACTATGGAAGAGTTACGTAGCATTTTTAAACTTCAGTGGAATTCCGGGAACAATGGAAGAGTTCTGAAGCATTTTTAAACTTCAGAAGAATTCCAGGAACAATGGAAGAGTTCCGAAGCATTTTTAAACTTCAGCAGAATTCCGAGAACAATGGAAGAGTTCCGAAGCATTTTAAAACGTCATCAGAAATCTGAGAGCAATGGAAGAGTTCCGAAGCATTTTTAAACGTCAGCGGAATTCCGAGAACACCGGAAGAGTTCCGAAGCATTTTTAAACTTCAGCAGATTTCCGAGAACAATGGAAGAGTTCTGAAAGATTTTTAAACGTCAGCGGAAATCCGAGGACAATGGAAGAGTTCCGAAGCATTTTAAAACTTTAGCGGATTTCTGAGAACAATGGAAGACTTCCGGAGCATTTTAAAATGTCAGCAGAATTCCCAGAGCAATAGAAGAGTTCGGAAGAATTTTTAGACTTCAGCGGAATTCCGAAAACTATGGAAGAGTTACGAAGCATTTTTAAACTTCAGTGCAATTCCGGGAACAATGGAAGAGTTCCGAAGCATTTTTAAACTTCAATAGAATTCCGGGAACAATGGAAGAGTTCCGAAGCATTTTTAAACTTCAACAGAATTCCGAGAACAATGGAAGAGTTCCGAAGCATTTTCAAACGTCAGCAGAATTCTCAGAGCAATGGAAGAGTTCAAAAGCATTTTTAAACGTCAGCAGAATTCCCATGGAAGAGATGTCGAGGTCACAATAGATTAACAAGACGGTTTTAATGCCCCTTGGAAGAGTGGTGGATGTCGCAGTGGATTAAATAGACAATATCAATGAGCCTTGGAAGAGTGGTGGAGGTCGCAGTGGAATAAAAAGACATTAGAAATGCCCCTTGGAAGAGTGGTGGAGGTCGCAGTGGAATAAAAAGACAATATCAATGCCCCGTGGAAGGGACGTGGAGGTCACAGTAGCTTAACAAGACGGTTTTAATGCCCCTTGGAAGAGTGGTGGAGGTTGCAGGCGATTAAAAAGACAATAACAATGCCCATTGGAAGAGTGTTGAAGGTCCCAGTGGAATAAAAAGACAATATCAATGCCCCTTAGAAGAGTGCTGGAGGTTACATTGGAAAAAAAGACATTATCAATGCCCCTTGCAAGAGCTGTGGAGTTCAGAGTGGTTTAAATTGACGGTTTTAATGCCCCTTGGAAGGTACGTGGAGGTGACAGTAGCTTAACAAGACGTTTTTCATGCCCCTTGGATTAGTGGTGGAGGTCGCAGTGGATTAAAAAGACAATATGAATGCCCCTTGGAAGAGTGGTGAAGGTTACAGTGGAATAAAAAGACAATATCAATGCCCCTTGGAAGAGTGGTGATGGTTACAGTTGAATAAAAAAACAATATCAATGCCGCTTGGAAGAGTGATGGAGGTTACAGTGGAATAAAAAGACAATATCAATGCCCCTTGGAACAGTGGTGGAGGTTACACTTAAAAGAAAGACAATATCAATGCCCCGTGGAAGAGATGTGGAGGTCACAATAGCTTAACAAGATGTTTTTAATGCCCCTTGGAAGAGTGGTGGAGGTCGCAGTGGATTAAAAAGACAATATCAATGAGCCTTGGAAGAGTGGTGGAGGTCACAGTGGAATAAAAGGACATTATAAATGCACGTTGGAAGAGTGGTGAAGGTCGCAGTGGAATAAAAAGACAATATCAATGCCCCTTGGACGAGTGGTGGAGGTTACAGTGGAATAAAAAGACAGTTTCAATGCCCTGTTGAAGAGACGTGGAGGTCACAGTAGCTTATCAAGACGGTTTTAGTGCCTCTTGGAGGACTGGTGGACGTCTCAGTGGAATAAAATGACAATATCAATGCCTCTTGGAAGAGTGGTGGAGGTTACAGTGGAATAAAAAGACAATACTAATGCCCCTTGGAAGAGCTGTGGAGTTCAGAGTGGTATAACCAGATGGTTTTAACGATCGTTGGAAGAGACGTGGAGGTCACAGTAAATTAACAAGACGGTTTTCATGCCCCTTGGAAGAGTGGTGGAGGTCGAAGTGGATTAAAAAGACAATGTCAATGCCTCTTGGAAAAGTGGTGGAGGTTACAGTGGAATAAAAAGACAATATCAATGCCCCTTGGAAGTTCAGGTGGAGTTCCGATTGGTTTAACCATACGGTTTTAATGCCCCGTGGAAGAGATGTGGAGGTCACAGTAGCTTAACAAGATGGTATTAATGCCACATGGAAGAGTGGTGGAGGTTACAGTGGAATAAAAAGACAATATCAATGCCCCATGGAAGAGATGTGGAGGTCACTGTTGCTTAACAATATGGTTTTAATGCCCCTTGGAAGAGTGGTGGAGGTCGCAGTGGAATAAAAAGACAATGTCAATGCCCCTTGGAAGAGTGGTGGAGGTTAGAGTGGAATAAAAAGACAATATACATGGCCCTTGGAAGTACTGTGGAGTTCAGAGTGGTTTAACCAGATGGTTTTAATGCCCCTTGGAAGGGAAGTCGACGTCACAGTAGCATAACAAGACTGTTTTAATGACCCTTGGAAGAGTGGTGGAGTTCGCAGTGGATTAAAAAGACAATATCAATGCCCCTTGGAAGAGTGGTGGAGGTGGCAGTGGAATAAAAAGACAATATCAATGCCCCGTGGAAGGGACGTGGAGGTCACAGTAGCTTAACAAGACGGTTTTAATGCCCCTTGAAAGAGTGGTGGAGGTTGCAGGCGATTAAAAAGACAATAACAATGCCCATTGGAAGAGTGATGGAGGTCACAGTGGAATAAAAAGACAATATCAATGCCCCTTAGAAGAGTGCTGGAGGTTACATTGGAAAAAAAGACATTATCAATGCCCCTTGCAAGAGCTGTGGAGTTCAGAGTGGTTTAAATTGACGGTTTTATTGCCCCTTGGAAGGTACGTGGAGGTGACAGTAGCTTAACAAGACGTTTTTCATGCCCCTTGGAATAGTGGTGGAGGTCGCAGTGGATTAAAAAGACAATATGAATGCCCCTTGGAAGAGTGGTGAAGGTTACAGTGGAATAAAAAGACAATATCAATGCCCCTTGGAAGAGTGGTGAAGGTTACAGTTGAATAAAAAGACAATATCAATGCCGCTTGGAAGAGTGATGGAGGTTACAGTGGAATAAAAAGACAATATCAATGCCCCTTGGAACAGTGATGGAGGTTACACTTAAAAGAAAGACAATATAAATGCTCTGTGGAAGAGATGTGGAGGTCACAATAGCTTAACAAGACGGTTTTAATGCCCCTTGGAAGAGTGGTGGAGGTCGCAGTGGATTAAAAAGACAATATCAATGAGCCTTGGAAGAGTGGTGGAGGTCACAGTGGAATAAAAAGACATTATAAATGCGCGTTGGAAGAGTGGTGGAGGTCGCAGTGGAATAAAAAGACAATATCAATGCCCCTTGGACGAGTGGTGGAGGTTACAGTGGAATAAAAAGACAGTTTCAATGCCCTGTTGAAAAGACGTGGAGGTCACAGTAGCTTAACAAGACGGTTTTAATACCTCTTGGAGGACTGGGGGAGGTCGCAGTGGAATAAAATGACAATATCAATGCCCCTTGGAAGAGTGGTGGAGGTTACAGTGGAATAAAAAGACAATAATAATGCCCCTTGGAAGAGCTGTGGAGTTCAGGGTGGTATAACCATACGGTTTTAATGCTCCTTGGAGGAGACGTGGAAGTCACAGTAACTTAACAAGACGGCTTTAGTGCCCCTTGGAAGATTGGTGGAGGTCGCAGTGGAATAAAAAAACAATATCAATGCCCCTTGGAAGATTGGTGGAGGTTACAATGGAATAAAAAGACAATATCAATGCCCCGTGGAAGAGATGTGGAGGTCACTATAGCTTAACAATATGGTTTTAATGCCCTTTGGAAGAGTGGTGGAGGTCGCAGTGGAATAAAAAGACAATGTCAATGCCCCTTGGAAGAGTGGTGGAGGTTAGAGTGGAATAAAAAGACAATACAAATGCCCTTGGAAGAGCTGTGGAGTTCAGAGTGGTATAACCAGATGGTTTTAATGCCCCTTGGAAGAGAAGTCGACGTCACAGTAGCATAACAAGACGGTATTAATGCCCCTTGGAAGAGTGGTGGAGGTTGCAGGCGATTAAAAAGACAATAACAATGCCCATTGGAAGAGTAGTGGAGGTCACAGTGGAATAAAAAAACAAAATCAATGCCCTTTGGAAGAGTGGTGGAGGTTACAGTGGAATAAAAAGACAATATAAATGCCCCTTGGTAGAGCTGTGGAGTTCAGAGTTGTTTAACCAGACGGTTTTAATGCCCCTTGGAAGAGACGTGGAGGTCACAGTAGCTTAACAAGACTGTTTTAATGCCCCTTGGAAGAGTGTTGGAGGTCGCAGTGGATTAAAAAGACAATATCAATGCCCCTTAGAAGAGAGGTAGAAGTCGCAGTGGAATAAAAGTACAATATCAATGCCACTTGGAAGAGTGGTGGAGGTTACAGTGGAATAAAAAGACAATATCAATGCCCAGTGGAATAGACATGGACGTGACAGTAGCTTAACAAGACGGCTTTATTGCCCCTTGGAAGAGTGGTGGAGGTTGCAGTGGATTAAAAAGACAATATCAATGCCCATTGGAAGAGTGGTAGAGATCGCAGTGGAATAAAAAGACCAAATCAATGCCCCTTGGAAGAGTGGTGGAGGTTAGAGTGGAATGAAAAGACAATGCCAGTGCTCCTTGGAAGAACTGTGGAGTTCAGAGTGGTTTAAATTGACGGTTTTAATGCCCCTTGGAAGAGACGTGGAGGCCACAGTGGATTAAAAAGATGGTCTTAATTCCCCTTGGAAGAGTGGTGGAGGTCGCAGTGGAATAAACAGACAATGTCAATGCCCATTGGAAGAGGGGTGGAGGTTAGAGTGGAATAAAAAGACAATACCAGTGCTCCTTGGAAGAACTGTGGAGTTCAGGAAGGTTTAAATTGACGGTTTTAATGCTCCCTTGGAAGAGAAGTGGAGGTCACAGTGGATTAAAAAGACAATATTAATGCCCCTTAGAAGAGTGGTGGAGGTCGCACTAGATTAAAAAGACAATATTAATGCCCCTTGGAAGAGTGGTGGAGGTCGCAGTGGAATAAAAAGACAATATCAATGCCCCTTCGACGAGTGGTGGAGGTTACAGTGGAATAAAAAGACAATTTCAATGCTCCTTGGAAGAGACGTGGAGGTCACAGTAGCTTATCAAGACGGTTTTAATGCCCCTAGGAAGAGTGGTGGAGGTCGAAGTGGATTAAAAAGACAATTTCAATGCTCCTTGAAGGAGAGGTTGAAGTCTCAGCGGAATAAAAAGACAATATCAATGCACCTTGGAAGAGTGTTGGAGGTTCCAGTGGAATAAAAAGACAATATCAATGCCCTGTGGAAGAGACATGGAGGTCACAGTAGCTTAACAAGACGGTTTTAATGCAACTTTGAAGAGTGGTGGAGGTCGCAGTGGAATAAAAGGACAATATTAATGCCCCTTGGAAGAGTGGTGGAGGTTACAGTGGAATAAAAAGACAATATCAATGCCCCTTGGAAGTTCTGTGGAGTTCAGATTGGTTTAACCATACGGTTTTAATGCCCCTTGGAAGAGACGTAGAGGTCACAGTAGCTTAACAAGATGGTTTTAATGCCACATGGAAGAGTGGATGAGGTTGCAGTGGATTAAAAAGACAATATCAATGCCCCGAGGAAGAGTGGTGGAGCTCGCAGTGGAATAAAAAGACAATATCAATGCCCCGTGGAAGAGACGTGGACGTCACAGTAGCTTAAGAAGATGGTTTTAATGCCCTTCGGAAGAGTGGTGGAGGTCGCAGTGGATTAAAAAGACAATACCAATGCCCATTGGAAAGTGGTGGAGGTCACAGTGGATTAAAAATACAATATCAATGCCCCTTGGTAGAGTGGTGGAGGTTACAGTGGAATTTAAATACAATATTAATGCCCCGTGGAAGAGATGTTGAGGTCACTGTAGCTTAACAAGACAGTTTTAATGCCCCTTGGAAGAATGGTGGAGGTTACAGTGGAATAAAAGGACAATATTAATGCCCCTTGGAAGAGTGCTGGAGGTTACATTGGAATAAAAAGACAATATCAATGCCCCTTGCAAGAGCTGTGGAGTTCAGAGTGGTTTAAATTGACGGTTTTAATGCCCCGTGGAATTGACGTGGAGGTCAAAGTAGCTTAACAACACGGTTTTAATGGCCCTTGGAAGAGTGATGGAGATCGCAGTTGATTAAAAAGACAATATAAATGCCCCTTAGAAGAGTGGTAGAGGTCGCAGTGGAATAAAAAGACAATATCAATGACCCTTGGAAGAGTAGTGGAGGTCGCAGTGGAAGAAAAAAACAATATCAATGCCCCTTGGAAGAGTGGTGGAGATAACAGTGGATTAAAAAGACAATATCAATGCCCCTTGGAAGAGCAGTGGAGTTCAGAGTAGTTCAACCAGACGGTTTTAATGCCCATTGGAAGTGACGTGGAGGTCACAGTAGCTTAAAAAGACATTTTTAATGCCCCTTGGAAAAGTGGTGGAGGTCGCAGTGGATTAAAAAGACAATATCAATGCCCCTTGGAAGAGTGGTGGAGGTGGCAGTGTAATAAAAAGACAATAGCAATGCCCCTTGGAAGAGTGGTGGAGATTACAGTGGAATAAAAAGACAATATCAATGCCCCGTGAAAGAGACGTGGATGTCACAGAAGCTTAACAAGACGGTTTTAATGTCCCTTTGAAGAGAGGTGAAAGTCGCAGTGGAATAAAAAGACAATATCAATGCCCCATGGAAAAGTGCTGGAGGTTACAGTGGAATCAAAAACAATATCAAATCCCTTGCAAGAGCTGTGGAGCTGAGAGTGGTTTAAATTGACGGTTTTAATGCCCCTTGGAAAAGACGTGGAGGTCACAGTAGATTAACAAGAATTTTTTAATGCCCCTTGGAAGAGTGGTGGTGGTCGAAGTGGATTAAAAAGACAATGTCAATACTCCTTGAAGGAGAGGTTGAAGTCTCAGTGGAATAAAAAGACATTATCAATGCACCTTGGAAGAGTGTTGGAGGTTCCAGTGGAATAAAAGACAATATCAATGCCCTGTGGAAGAGACATGGATGTCACAGTAGCTTAACAAGATGGTTTTAATACCCTTTGGAAGAGTGGTGGAGGTCGCAGTGGAACAAAAAGACAATATCAATGCCCCTTGGAAGAGTGGTGGAGGATACAGTGGAATAAAAAGACAATATCAATGCCCCTTGGAAGATCTGTGGAGTTCAGATTGGTTTAACCATACGATTTTAATGCCCCTTGGAAGAGACGTGGAGGTCGCAGTAGCTTAACAAGACGGTTTTAATGCCACATGGAAGAGTGGTGGAGCTTGCAGTGGATTAAAAAGACAATATCAATGCCCCGAGGAAGAGTGGTGAAGGTCGCACTGGAATTAAAATACTATATCAATGCCCCTTTGCAGAGTGTTGGAGGTTACAGTGGAATTTAAAGACAATATCAATGCCCCGTGGAAGAGAACTGGAGGTCACTGTAGCTTAACAGGACAGTTTTAATGCCCCTTGGAAGAATGGTGGGGGTCGCAGTGGAATAAAAAGACAATGTCAATGCCCCTTGGAAGAGTGGTGGAGATTACAGTGGAATAAAAAGACAATACCAATGCCCCTTGGAAGAGCTGTGGAGTTCAGTGGTTTAACCAAACGGTTTTAATGGCCATTGGAAATGACGTGGAGGTCACAGTAGCTTAAAAAGACTTTTTTAATGCCCCTTGGAAAAGTGGTGGAGGTCGCAGTGGATTAAAAAGACAATATCTTTGCCCCTTGGAAGAGTGGTGGAGGTGGCAGTGGAATAAAAAGATAATATCAATGCCCCTTGGAAGAATGATGGAGGTCGCAGTGGAATAAAAAGACAATACCAATGCCTCTTGGAAGAGCTGTGGAGTTCAGAGTGGTTTAACCTGATGGTTTTATTGCCCCTTGGATGAGACGTGGAGGTCACAGTAGATTAACAAGATGGTTTTAATGCCCCTTGCAAAAGTGGTGGAGGTCACAGTGGATTAAAAAGACAATATCAATGCCCCGTGGAAGACACATGGAGGACACAGTAGCTTAACAAGACAGTTTTAATGCCCCTTGGAAGAGTGATGGAGGTCGCAGTGGAATAAAAACACAATATCAATGCCTCTTGAAAGAGTGGCGGAGGTTACAGTGAAATAAAAATACAATATCAATGCCTCTTGAAAGAGCTATGGAGTTCAGAGTCGTTTAACCAGATGGATTTAATGCCCCTTGGAAGAGTGGTGGAGGTCGCAGTGCATTAAAAGACAATATCAATACCCCTTGAAAGAATGGTGGAGGTTACAGTGGAATAAAAAGACAATATCAATGCCCCTTGGAAGAGCTGTGGTGTTCAGAGTGGTTTAACCAGACAGTTTTAATGCCCCTTGGAAGAGATGTGGAGGTCACAGTAGCTTAACAAGACTGTTTTAATGCCTCTTGGAAGAGTGGTGGAGGTCGCAGTGGATTAAAAAAACAATATCAATGCCCCTTAGAAGAGAGGTGGAAGTCGCAGTGGAATAAAAAGACAATATCAATACCCCTTGGAAGAGTGGTGGAGGATACAGTGGAAGAAAATGACAGTATCAATGCCCCGTGGAAAAGACATGGACATTATAGTAGCGAAACAAGATGTTTTTAATGCACCTTGGGAGAGTGGTGGAAGTTGTAGTGGAATAAAAAGACAATATCAATGCCCCTTGAAAGAGTGTTGTAGGTTACAGTGGAGTAAAAAGACAATATCAATGCCTCTTGCAAGAGCTGTGGAGTTCAGAGTGGTTTAAATTGATGCTTTTAATGCACCTTGGAAGAGACGTGGAGGTCACAGTAGCTTAACAATATGGTTTTAATACCCCTTGGAAGAGTGGTGGAGGTCGCAGAGGATTAAAAAGACAATATCAATGTCACTTGGTAGAGTGGTGAAGGTCCCAGTGTAATAAAAAGACAACATCATTGCCCCTTGGAAGAGTGGTGGAGGTTACAGTGGAATAAAAAGACAATATCAATGCCCCTTGGAAGAGTGCTGAAGGATACATTGGAATAAAAAGACAATATCAATACCCCTTGCAAGAGCTGTGGAGTTCAGAGTGGTTTAAATTGACGGTTTTAATGCCCCTTGGAAGGGTTGTGGAGGTGACAGTAGCTTAACAAGATGGTTTTAATGCCCCTTGGTAGAGTGGTGGAGGTCACAGTGGATTAAAAAGACAATATGAATGCCACTTGGAAGAGTGCTGGAGGTTACATTGGAATAAAAAGACAACATCAATGCCCCTTGCAAGAGCTGTGGAGTTCAGAGTGTTTTAAATTGATGTTTTCAATGCCCCTTGGAAGGGACGTGGAGGTGACAGTAGCTTAACAAGACGGTTTTAATGCCCCTTGGAAGAGTGGTGGAGGTCGCAGTGCATTAAAAAGACAATATCCATACCCCTTGGAAGAATGGTGGAGGTTACAGTGGAATAAAAAGACAATATCAATGCCCCTTGGAAGAGATGTGGAGTTCAAAGTGGTTTAACCAGATGGTTTTAATGCCCCTTGGAAGAGATGTGTAGGTTACAGTAGCTTAACAAGACTGTTTTAATGCCTCTTGGAAGAGTGGTGGAGGTCGCAGTGGATTAAAAAGACAATATCAATGAACCTTAGAAGAGAGGTGCAAGTCGCAGTGGAATAAAAAGACAATATCAATACCCCTTGGAAGAGTGGTGGAGGATACAGTGGAATAAAAAGACAGTAACAATGTCCCGTGAAATAGACATGGACGGTACAGTAGCTAAACAAGATGTTTTTAATGCACCTTGGGATAGCGGTGGAAGTCGTAGTGGAATTAAAAGACAATATCAATGCCCCTTGAAAGAGTGTTGTAGGTTACAGTGGAGTACAATGACAATATCAATGCCTCTTGCAAGAGCTGTGGAGTTCAGAGTGGTTTAAATTAACAGTTTTAATGCACCTTGGAAGAGACGTGGAGGTCACAGTAGCTTAACAATATGGTTTTAATGCCACTTGGAGAGTGGTGGAGGTCGCAGTGGATTAAAAAGACAATATCAGTGCCATTTGGAAAAGTGGTGAAGGTCCCAGTCGAATAAAAAGACAATATCAATGCCTCATGGAAGAGTGGTGGAGGTTACAGTGGAATAAAAAGACAATATCAATGCCCCTTGGAAGAGTGCTGGAGGTTACATTGGAATAAAAAGACAATATCAATGCCCCTTGCAAGAGCTGTGGAGTTCAGAGTTGTTTAAATTGACAGTTTTAATGCCCGCTGGAAGGGACGAGGAGGTGACAGTAGCTTAACAAGACGGTTTTAATGCCCCTTGGAAGAGTGGTGGAGGTCGCAGTGGATTAAATAGACAATATTAATGACGCTTGGAAGAGTGCTAGAGGTTACATTGGAATAAATAGACAATATCAATGCCCCTTGCAAGAGCTGTGGAGTTCACAGTGGTTTAAATTGACGGTTTTAAAGCACCTTGGAAGTGACGAGGAGGTGACAGTAGCTTAACAAGACAGTTTTAATGCCCCTTGGAAGAGAGGTGGAGGTCGCAGTGGAATAAAAAGACATTATCAAAGCCCCTTGGAAGAGTGGTGGAGGTCGCAGTGGAATAAAAAGACAATATCAATGCCCCGTGGAAGGGACGTGGAGGTCACAGTAGCTTAACAAGACGGTTTTAATGCCCCTTGGAAGAGTGGTGGAGGTGGCAGGCGATTAAAAAGACAATAACAATGCCCATTTGAAGAGTGTTGAAGGTCCCAGTGGAATAAAAAGACAATATCAATGCCCCTTAGAAGAGTGCTGGAGGTTACATTGGAAAAAAAGACATTATCAATGCCCCTTGCAAGAGCTGTGGAGTTCAGAGTGGTTTAAATTGACGGTTTTAATGCCCCTTGGAAGGTACGTGGAGGTGACAGTAGCTTAACAAGACGTTTTTCATGCCCCTTGGAATAGTGGTGGAGTTCGCAGTGGATTAAAAAGACAATATGAATGCCCCTTGGAAGAGTGGTGAAGGTTACAGTGGAATAAAAAGACAATATCAATGCCCCTTGGAAGAGTGGTGATGGTTACAGTTGAATAAAAAAACAATATCAATGCCGCTTGGAAGAGTGATGGAGGTTACAGTGGAATAAAAAGACAATATCAATGCCCCTTGGAACAGTGGTGGAGGTTACACTTAAAAGAAAGACAATATCAATGCCCCGTGGAAGAGATGTGGAGGTCACAATAGCTTAACAAGATGTTTTTAATGCCCCTTGGAAGAGTGGTGGAGGTCACAGTGGAATAAAAGGACATTATAAATGCACGTTGGAAGAGTGGTGAAGGTCGCAGTGGAATAAAAAGACAATATCAATGTCCCTTGGACGAGTGGTGGAGGTTACAGTGGAATAAAAAGACAGTTTCAATGCCCTGTTGAAGAGACGTGGAGGTCACAGTAGCTTATCAAGACGGTTTTAATGCCTCTTGGAGGACTGGTGGACGTCTCAGTGGAATAAAATGACAATATCAATGCCTCTTGGAAGAGTGGTGGAGGTTACAGTGGAATAAAAAGACAATAATAATGCCCCTTGGAAGAGCTGTGGAGTTCAGAGTGGTATAACCAGACGGTTTTAACGATCCTTGGAAGAGACGTGGAGGTCACAGTAAATTAACAAGACGGTTTTCATGCCCCTTGGAAGAGTGGTGGAGGTCGAAGTGGATTAAAAAGACAATGTCAATGCCTCTTGGAAAAGTGGTGGAGGTTACAGTGGAATAAAAAGACAATATCAATGCCCCTTGGAAGTTCAGGTGGAGTTCAGATTGGTTAACCATACGGTTTTAATGCCCAGTGGAAGAGACGTGGAGGTCACAGTAGCTTAACAAGATGGTATTAATGCCACATGGAAGAGTGGTGGAGGTTACAGTGGAATAAAAAGACAATATCAATGCCCCATGGAAGAGATGTGGAGGTCACTGTAGCTTAACAATATGGTTTTAATGCCCCTTGGAAGAGTGGTGGAGGTCGCAGTGGAATAAAAAGACAATGTCAATGCCCCTTGGAAGAGTGGTGGAGGTTAGAGTGGAATAAAAAGACAATATACATGGCCCTTGGAAGTACTGTGGAGTTCAGAGTGGTTTAACCAGATGGTTTTAATGCCCCTTGGAAGGGAAGTCGACGTCACAGTAGCATAACAAGACTGTTTTAATGACCCTTGGAAGAGTGGTGGAGTTCGCAGTGGATTAAAAAGACAATATCAATGCCCCTTGGAAGAGTGGTGGAGGTGGCAGTGGAATAAAAAGACAATATCAATGCCCCGTGGAAGGGACGTGGAGGTCACAGTAGCTTAACAAGACGGTTTTAATGCCCCTTGAAAGAGTGGTGGAGGTTGCAGGCGATTAAAAAGACAATAACAATGCCCATTGGAAGAGTGGTGGAGGTCACAGTGGAATAAAAAGACAATATCAATGCCCCTTAGAAGAGTGCTGGAGGTTACATTGGAAAAAAAGACATTATCAATGCCCCTTGCAAGAGCTGTGGAGTTCAGAGTGGTTTAAATTGACGGTTTTATTGCCCCTTGGAAGGTACGTGGAGGTGACAGTAGCTTAACAAGACGTTTTTCATGCCCCTTGGAATAGTGGTGGAGGTCGCAGTGGATTAAAAAGACAATATGAATGCCCCTTGGAAGAGTGGTGAAGGTTACAGTGGAATAAAAAGACAATATCAATGCCCCTTGGAAGAGTGGTGAAGGTTACAGTTGAATAAAAAGACAATATCAATGCCGCTTGGAAGAGTGATGGAGGTTACAGTGGAATAAAAAGACAATATCAATGCCCCTTGGAACAGTGGTGGAGGTTACACTTAAAAGAAAGACAATATAAATGCTCCGTGGAAGAGATGTGGAGGTCACAATAGCTTAACAAGACGGTTTTAATGCCCCTTGGAAGAGTGGTGGAGGTCGCAGTGGATTAAAAAGACAATATCAATGAGCCTTGGAAGAGTGGTGGAGGTCACAGTGGAATAAAAAGACATTATAAATGCGCGTTGGAAGAGTGGTGGAGGTCGCAGTGGAATAAAAAGACAATATCAATGCCCCTTGGACGAGTGGTGGAGGTTACAGTGGAATAAAAAGACAGTTTCAATGCCCTGTTGAAAAGACGTGGAGGTCACAGTAGCTTAACAAGACGGTTTTAATACCTCTTGGAGGACTGGGGGAGGTCGCAGTGGAATAAAATGACAATATCAATGCCACTTGGAAGAGTGGTGGAGGTTACAGTGGAATAAAAAGACAATAATAATGACCCTTGGAAGAGCTGTGGAGTTCAGGGTGGTATAACCATACGGTTTTAATGCTCCTTGGAGGAGACGTGGAAGTCACAGTAACTTAACAAGACGGTTTTAGTGCCCCTTGGAAGATTGGTGGAGGTCGCAGTGGAATAAAAAAACAATATCAATGCCCCTTGGAAGATTGGTGGAGGTTACAGTGGAATAAAAAGACAATATCAATGCCCCGTGGAAGAGATGTGGAGGTCACTATAGCTTAACAATATGGTTTTAATGCCCTTTGGAAGAGTGGTGGAGGTCACAGTGGAATAAAAAGACAATGTCAATGCCCCTTGGAAGAGTGGTGGAGGTTAGAGTGGAATAAAAAGACAATACAAATGCCCTTGGAAGAGCTGTGGAGTTCAGAGTGGTATAACCAGATGGTTTTAATGCCCCTTGGAAGAGAAGTCGACGTCACAGTAGCATAACAAGACGGTTTTAATGCCCCTTGGAAGAGTGGTGGAGGTTGCAGGCGATTAAAAAGACAATAACAATGCCCATTGGAAGAGTAGTGGAGGTCACAGTGGAATAAAAAGACAAAATCAATGCCCTTTGGAAGAGTGGTGGAGGTTACAGTGGAATAAAAAGACAATATAAATGCCCCTTGGTAGAGCTGTGGAGTTCAGAGTTGTTTAACCAGACGGTTTTAATGCCCCTTGGAAGAGACGTGGAGGTCACAGTAGCTTAACAAGACTGTTTTAATGCCCCTTGGAAGAGTGGTGGAGGTCGCAGTGGATTAAAAAGACAATATCAATGCCCCTTAGAAGAGAGGTAGAAGTCGCAGTGGAATAAAAGTACAATGTCAATGCCACTTGGAAGAGTGGTGGAGGTTACAGTGGAATAAAAGGACAATATCAATGCCCCGTGGAATAGACATGGACGTGACAGTAGCTTAACAAGACGGCTTTATTGCCCCTTGGAAGAGTGGTGGAGGTTGCAGTGGATTAAAAAGACAATATCAATGCCCATTGGAAGAGTGGTAGAGATCGCAGTGGAATAAAAAGACCAAATTAATGCCCCTTGGAAGAGTGGTGGAGGTTAGAGTGGAATAAAAAGACAATGCCAGTGCTCCTTGGAAGAACTGTGGAGTTCAGAGTGGTTTAAATTGACGGTTTTAATGCCCCTTTGGAAGAGACGTGGAGGTCACAGTGGATTAAAAAGATGGTCTTAATTCCCCTTGGAAGAGTGGTGGAGGTCGCAGTGGAATAAACAGACAATGTCAATGCCCATTGGAAGAGGGGTGGAGGTTAGAGTGGATTAAAAAGACAATACCAGTGCTCCTTGGAAGAACTGTGGAGTTCAGGAGGGTTTAAATTGACGGTTTTAATGCTCCCTTGGAAGAGAAGTGGAGGACACAGTGGATTAAAAAGACAATATCAATGCCCCTTAGAAGAGTGGTGGAGGTCGCACTAGATTAAAAAGACAATATTAATGCCCCTTGGAAGAGTGGTGGAGGTCGCAGTGGAATAAAAAGACAATATCAATGCACCTTGGACGAGTGGTGGAGGTTACAGTGGAATAAAAAGACAATTTCAATGCCCCTTGGAAGAGACGTGGAGGTCACAGTAGCTTATCAAGACGGTTTTAATGCCCCTAGGAAGAGTGGTGGAGGTCGAAGTGGATTAAAAAGACAATGTCAATGCTCCTTGAAGGAGAGGTTGAAGTCTCAGCGGAATAAAAAGACAATATCAATGCACCTTGGAAGAGTGTTGGAGGTTCCAGTGGAATAAAAAGACAATATCAATGCCCTGTGGAAGAGACATGGAGGTCACAGCAGCTTAACAAGACGGTTTTAATGCAACTTTGAAGAGTGGTGGAGGTCTCAGTGGAATAAAAGGACAATATTAATGCCCCTTGGAAGAGTGGTGGAGGTTACAGTGGAATAAAAAGACAATATCAATGCCCCTTGGAAGTTCTGTGGAGTTCAGATTGGTTTAACCATACGGTTTTAATGCCCCTTGGAAGAGACGTGGAGGTAACAGTAGCTTAACAAGATTGTTTTAATGCCACATGGAAGAGTGGATGAGGTTGCAGTGGATTAAAAAGACAATATCAATGCCCCGAGGAAGAGTGGTGGAGCTCGCAGTGGAATAAAAAGACAATATCAATGCCCCGTGGAAGAGACGTGGACGTCACAGTGGCTTAAGAAGATGGTTTTAATGCCCTTCGGAAGAGTGGTGGAGGTCGCAGTGGATTAAAAAGACAATATCAATGCCCATTGGAAAGTGGTGGAGGTCACAGTGGATTAAAAATACAATATCAATGCCCCTTGGTAGAGTGGTGGAGGTTACAGTGGAATTTAAATACAATATCAATGCCCCGTGGAAGAGATGTGGAGGTCACTGTAGCTTAACAAGACAGTTTTAATGCCCCTTGGAAGAATGGTGGAGGTCGCAGTGGAATAAAAAGACAATGTCAATGCCCCTTGGAAGAGTGGTGGAGGTTAGAGTGGAATAAAAAGACAATACCAATGCCCCTTGGAAGAGCTGTGGAGTTCAGTGTGGTTTAACCAGACGGTTTTAATGCCCATTGGTAGTGACGTGGAGGTCACAGTAGCTTAAAAAGACGTTCTTAATGCCCCTTGGAATAGTGGTGGACGTCGCTGTGGATTAAAAAGACAATATCAATGCCCCTTGGAAGAGGGATGGAGGAGGCAGTGGAATAAAAAGACAATATCAATGCCCCTTGGAAGAATGATGGAGGTCACAGTGGAATAAAAAGACAATATCAGTGCCCCTTGGTAGAGTGGTGGAGGTTACAGTGGAATTTAAATACAATATCAATGCCCCTTGGAAGAGATGTGGAGTTCACTGTAGCTTAACAAGACAGTTTTAATGCCCCTTGGAAGAATGGTGGAGGTCGCAGTGGAATAAAAAGACAATGTCAATGCCCCTTGGAATAGTGGTGGAGGTTAGAGTGGAATAAAAAGACAATACCCATACACCTTGGAAGAGCTGTGGAGTTCAGAGTGGTTTAACCAGACGGTTTTAATGCCCATTTGAAGTGACGTGGAGGTCACAGTAGCTTAAAAAGACGTTTTTAATGCCCCTTGGAAAAGTGGTGAAGGTTGCAGTGGATTAAAAAGACAATATCAATGCCCCTTGGAAGAGTGGTGGAGGTGGCAGTGGAAAAAAAAGACAATATCAATGCCCCTTGGAAGAATGATGGAGGTCGCAGTGGAATAAAAAGACGATGTCAATGCCCCTTGGAAGAGTGGTGGAGGTTAGAGTGGAATAAAAAGACAATACCAATGCCCCTTGAAAGAGCTGTGGAGTTCAGAGTGGTTCAACCTGATGGTTTTATTGCCCCTTGGAAGAGACGTGGAGGTCACAGTAGCTTAACAAGACTGTTTTATTGCCTCTTGGAAGAGTGGTGGAGGTCACAGAGGATTAAAAAGACAATATCAATGCCCCGTGGAAGAAACATGGAGGTCACAGTAGCTTAACAAGACAGTTTTAATGCCCCTTGGAAGAGTGGTGGAGGTCGCAGTGGAATAAAAAGACAATATCAATGCCCCTTGAAGGAGTGGTGGAGGTTACAGTGAAATAAAAAGACAATATCAATGCCTTTTGAAAGAGCTATGGAGTTCAGAGTGGTTTAACCAGATGGTTTTAATGCCCCTTGGAAGAGACGTGGAGGTCACAGTAGCTTAACAAGACTGTTTTATTGCCTCTTGGAAGAGTTTTAGAGGTCGCAGTGGATTAAAAAGACAATATCAATGCCCCTTAGAAGAGAGGTGGAAGTCGCAGTGGAATAAAAAGACAATATAAATACCCCTTGAAAGAGTGGTGGAGGATACAGTTGAAAAAAAAGACAATATCAGTGCCCCGTGGAATAGACATGGACGTTACAGTAGCTAAACAAGATGTTTTTAATGCACCTTGGCATAGTGGTGGAAGTCGTAGTGGAATAAAAAGACAATATTAATTCCCCTTGAAAGAATGCTGTAGGTTACAATGGAATAAACAGACAGTATCAATGCCTCTTGCAAGAGCTGTGGAGATCAGAGTGGTTTAAATTGAAGGTTTTAATGCACCTTGGAAAAGACGTGGAGGTCACAGTAGTTTAAAAATACGGTTTTAATGCCCCTTGGAAGAGTGGTGGAGGCTACAGTGGAATAAAAAGACAATATCAATGCCCCGTGAGAGAGAGGTGGAGGTCACAGTAGCTTAACAAGACGGTTTTAATGCCCCTTGGAAGAGAGGTGGAAGTTGCAGTGGAATAAAAAGACAATATCAATGCCCCTTGGAAGAGTGCTGGAGGTTACATTGGAAAAAAAGACATTATCAATGCCCCTTGCAAGAGCTGTGGAGTTCAGAGTGGTTTAAATTGACTGTTTTAATGCCATTGGAAGGTACGTGGAGGTGACAGTAGCTTAACAAGACTGTTTTAATGCCCCTTTTGAAAAGTAGTGGAGGTTGCAGAGGATTAAAAAGACAATATGAATGCCCCTTGGAAGAGTGGTGGAGGTTACAGTGAAATAAAAAGACAATATCAATGCCCCTTGGAACAGTGGTGGAGGTTACAGTTAAAGGAAAGACAATATCAATGCCCCGTGGAAGAGATGTGGAGGTCACAATAGCTTAACAAGACGGATTTAATGCCCCTTGGAAGAGTGGTGGAGGTCGCAGTGGATTAAAAAGACAATATCAATGAGCCTTGGAAGAGTGGTGGAGGTCGCAGTGGAATAAAAAGACATTATAAATGTCCCTTGGAAGAGTGGTGGAGGTCGCAGTGGAATAAAAAGACAATATCAATGCACCTTGGACGAGTGGTGGAGGTTACAGTGGAATAAAAAGACAGTTTCAATGCCCCGTTGAAGAGACGTGGAGGTCACAGTAGCTTAACAAGACCGTTTTAATGCCTCTTTTAGGACTGGTGGAGGTCGCAGTGGAATAAAATGACAATATCAATGCCCCTTGGAAGTGTGATGGAGGTTACAGTGGAATAAAAAGACAATAATAATGCCCCTTGGAAGAGCTGTAGAGTAACCATATGGTTTTAACGCTCCTTGGAAGAGACGTGGAGGTCACAATAACTTAACAAGATGGTTTTAATGCCCCTTGGAAGAGTGCTGGAGGTCGTAGTGGAATAAAAAAACAATATCAATGCCCCTTGGAAGATTGGTGGAGGTTACAGTGGAATAAAAAGACAATATCAATGCACCGTGGAATAGATGTGGAGGTCACTGTTGCTTGACAATATGGTTTTAATGCCCCTTGGAAGAGTGGTGGAGGTCGCAGTGGAATAAAAAGACAATGTCAATGCCCCTTGAAAGAGTGGTGGAGGTGGCAGTGGAATAAAAAGACAATATCAATGCCCCGTGGAAGGGACGTGGAGGTCACAGTAGCTTAACAAGACGGTTTTAATGCCCCTTGGAAAAGTGGTGGAGGTTGCAGGCGATTAAAAAGACAATAACAATGCCCATTGGAAGAGTGGTGGAGGTCGCAGTGGAATAAAAAGACAAAATCAATGCCCCTTGGAAGAGTGGTGAAGGTTACAGTGGAATAAAAAGACAATATAAATGCCCCTTGGTAGAGCTGTGGAGTTCAGAGTGGTTTATCCAGACGGTTTTAATGCCCCTTGGAAGAGACGTGGAGGTCACAGTAGCTTAACAACACGGTTTTAATGGCCCTTGTAAGAGTGATGGAGATCGCAGTTGATTAAAAATACAATATAAATGCCCCTTAGAAGAGTGGCAGAGGTCGCAGTGGAATAAAAATACAATGTCAATGCCACTTGGAAGAGTGGTGGAGGTTACAGTGGAATAAAAAGACAATATCAATGCCCCGTGGAATAAACATGGACGTGACAGTAGCTTAACAAAACGGCTTTATTGCCCCTTGGAAGAGTGGTGGAGGTTGCAGTGGATTAAAAAGACAATATCAATGCCCGTTGGAAGAGTGGTAGAGGTCACAGTGGAATAAAAAGATCAAATCATTGCCCCTTGGAAGAGTGGTGGAGGTTACAGTGGAATAAAAAGACAATATCAATGCCCCATGGAAGAGTTGTGGAGGTCACTGTAGCTTAACAAGATGGTCTTAATTCCCCTTGGAAGAGTGGTGGAGGTCACAGTGGAATAAATAGACAATGTCAATGACTCTTGGAAGAGTGGTGGAGGTTAGAGTGGAATAAAAAGACAATACCAGTGCTCCTTGGAAGAATTGTGGAGTTCAGAGTGGTTTAAATTGACGGTTTTAATGCTCCCTTGGAAGAGACGTGGAGGTCACAGTGGATTAAAAAGACAATACCAATGCCACTTGGAAGAGTGATGAAGGTCCCAGTGGAATAAAAAGACAATATAAATGCCCCTTGGAAGAGTGGTGGAGGTTAAAGTGGAATAAAAAGACAATATCAATGCCCCGTGAAAGAGACGTGGAGGTCACAGTAGCATAAAAAGACGGTTTTAATGCCCCTTGGAAGAGAGGTGGAAGTTGCAGTGGAATAAAAAGACAATATCAATGCCCCTTGGAAGAGTGCTGGAGGTTACATTGGAATAAAAAGACAATATCAATGCCCCTTGCAAGAGCTGTGGAGTTCAGAGTGGTTTAAATTGACGGTTTTAATGCCCCGTGGAATTGACGTGGAGGTCAAAGTAGCTTAACAACACGGTTTTAATGGCCCTTGGAAGAGTGATGGAGATCGCAGTTGATTAAAAAGACAATATAAATGCCCCTTAGAAGAGTGGTAGAGGTTGCAGTGGAATAAAAAGACAATATCAATGACCCTTGGAAGAGTAGTGGAGGTCGCAGTGGAAGAAAAAAACAATATCAATGCCCCTTGGAAGAGTGGTGGAGATAACAGTGGATTAAAAAGACAATATCAATGCCCCTTGGAAGAGCAGTGGAGGTCAGAGTAGTTCAACCAGACGGTTTTAATGCCCATTGGAAGTGACGTGGAGGTCACAGTAGCTTAAAAAGACGGTTTTAATGCCCCTTGGAAGAGTGGTGGTGGTCGCAATGGAATAAAAAGACAATATCAATGCCCTGTGGAAGAGTGGTGGAGGTCGCAGTGGAAAACAGAGACAATATCAATGCCCCTTGGAAGAGTGGTGGAGGTTACAGTGGATTAAAAAGACAATATCAATGCCCCTTGGAAGAGCAGTGGAGGTCAGAGTAGTTCAACCAGACGGTTTTAATGCCCATTGGAAGTGACGTGGAGGTCACAGTAGCTTAAAAAGACATTTTTAATTCCCCTTGGAAAAGTGGTGGAGGTCGCAGTGGATTAAAAAGACAATATCAATGCCCCTTGGAAGAGTGGTGGAGGTGGCAGTGTATTAAAAAGACAATAGCAATGCCCCTTGGAAGAGTGGTGGAGATTACAGTGGAATAAAAAGACAATATCAATGCCCCGTGAAAGAGACGTGGATGTCACAGAAGCTTAACAAGACGGTTTTAATGCCACATGGAAGAGTGGTGGAGCTTGCAGTGGATTAAAAAGACAATATCAATGCCCCGAGGAAGAGTGGTGAAGGTCGCACTGGAATTAAAATACTATATCAATGCCACTTTGCAGAGTGGTGGAGGTTACAGTGGAATTTAAAGACAATATCAATGCCCCGTGGAAGAGAACTGGAGGTCACTGTAGCTTAACAGGACAGTTTTAATGCCCCTTGGAAGAATGGTGGGGGTCGCAGTGGAATAAAAAGACAATGTCAATGCCCCTTGGAAGAGTGGTGGAGATTACAGTGGAATAAAAAGACAATACCAATGCCCCTTGGAAGAGCTGTGGAGTTCAGTGGTTTAACCAAACGGTTTTAATGGCCATTGGAAATGACGTGGAGGTCACAGTAGCTTAAAAAGACTTTTTTAATGCCCCTTGGAAAAGTGGTGGAGGTCGCAGTGGATTAAAAAGACAATATCAATGCCCCTTGGAAGAGTGGTGGAGGTGGCAGTGGAATAAAAAGATAATATCAATGCCCCTTGGAAGAATGATGGAGGTCGCAGTGGAATAAAAAGACAATACCAATGCCTCTTGGAAGAGCTGTGGAGTTCAGAGTGGTTTAACCTGATGGTTTTATTGCCCCTTGGAAGAGACATGGAGGTCACAGTAGATTAACAAGATGGTTTTAATGCCCCTTGCAAAAGTGGTGGAGGTCACAGTGGATTAAAAAGACAATATCAATGCCCCGTGGAAGACACATGGAGGACACAGTAGCTTAACAAGACAGTTTTAATGCCCCTTGGAAGAGTGATGGAGGTCGCAGTGGAATAAAAACACAATATCAATGCCTCTTGAAAGAGTGGCGGAGGTTACAGTGAAATAAAAATACAATATCAATGCCTCTTGAAAGAGCTATGGAGTTCAGAGTCGTTTAACCAGATGGATTTAATGCCCCTTGGAAGAGTGGTGGAGGTCGCAGTGCATTAAAAAGACAACATCAATACCCCTTGGAAGAATGGTGGAGGTAACAGTGGAATAAAAAGACAATATCAATGCCCCTTGGAAGAGCTGTGGAGTTCAGAGTGGTTTAACCAGACAGATTTAATGCCCCTTGGAAGAGATGTGGAGGTCACAGTAGCTTAACAAGACTGTTTTAATGCCTCTTGGAAGAGTGGTGGAGGTCGCAGTGGATTAAAAAAACAATATCAATGCCCCTTAGAAGAGAGGTGGAAGTCGCAGTGGAATAAAAAGACAATATAAATACCCCTTGGAAGAGTGGTGGAGGATACAGTGGAAGAAAATGACAGTATCAATGCCCCGTGGAATAGACATGGACATTATAGTAGCTAAACAAGATGTTTTTAATGCACCTTGGGAGAGTGGTGGAAGTCGTAGTGGAATAAAAAGACAATATCAATGCACCTTGAAAGAGTGTTGTAGGTTACAGTGGAGTAAAAAGACAATATCAATGCCTCTTGCAAGAGCTGTGGAGTTCAGAGTGGTTTAAATTGATGCTTTTAATGCACCTTGGAAGAGACGTGGAGGTCACAGTAGCTTAACAATATGGTTTTAATACCCCTTGGAAGAGTGGTGGAGGTCGCAGAGGATTAAAAAGACAACATCAATGCCCCTTGCAAGAGCTGTGGAGTTCAGAGTGTTTTAAATTGATGTTTTCAATGCCCCTTGGAAGGGACGTGGAGGTGACAGTAGCTTAACAAGACGGTTTTAATGCCCCTTGGAAGAGTGGTGGAGGTCGCAGTGCATTAAAAAGACAATATCCATACCCCTTGGAAGAATGGTGGAGGTTACAGTGGAATAAAAAGACAATATCAATGCCCCTTGGAAGAGATGTGGAGTTCAGAGTGGTTTAACCAGACAGATTTAATGCCCCTTGGAAGAGATGTGGAGGTCACAGTAGCTTAACAAGACTGTTTTAATGCCTCTTGGAAGAGTGGTGGAGGTCGCAGTGGATTAAAAAAACAATATCAATGCCCCTTAGAAGAGAGGTGGAAGTCGCAGTGGAATAAAAAGACAATATAAATACCCCTTGGAAGAGTGGTGGAGGATACAGTGGAAGAAAATGACAGTATCAATGCCCCGTGGAATAGACATGGACATTATAGTAGCTAAACAAGATGTTTTTAATGCACCTTGGGAGAGTGGTGGAAGTCGTAGTGGAATAAAAAGACAATATCAATGCACCTTGAAAGAGTGTTGTAGGTTACAGTGGAGTAAAAAGACAATATCAATGCCTCTTGCAAGAGCTGTGGAGTTCAGAGTGGTTTAAATTGATGCTTTTAATGCACCTTGGAAGAGACGTGGAGGTCACAGTAGCTTAACAATATGGTTTTAATACCCCTTGGAAGAGTGGTGGAGGTCGCAGAGGATTAAAAAGACAACATCAATGCCCCTTGCAAGAGCTGTGGAGTTCAGAGTGTTTTAAATTGATGTTTTCAATGCCCCTTGGAAGGGACGTGGAGGTGACAGTAGCTTAACAAGACGGTTTTAATGCCCCTTGGAAGAGTGGTGGAGGTCGCAGTGCATTAAAAAGACAATATCCATACCCCTTGGAAGAATGGTGGAGGTTACAGTGGAATAAAAAGACAATATCAATGCCCCTTGGAAGAGATGTGGAGTTCAAAGTGGTTTAACCAGACGGTTTTAATGCCCCTTGGAAGAGATGTGTTGGTTACAGTAGCTTAACAAGACTGTTTTAATGCCTCTTGGAAGAGTGGTGGAGGTCGCAGTGGATTAAAAAGACAATATCAATGAACCTTAGAAGAGAGGTGCAAGTCGCAGTGGAATAAAAAGACAATATCAATACCCCTTGGAAGAGTGGTGGAGGATACAGTGGAATAAAAAGACAGTAACAATGTCCCGTGAAATAGACATGGACGGTACAGTAGCTAAACAAGAGGTTTTTAATGCACCTTGGGATAGCGGTGGAAGTCGTAGTGGAATTAAAAGACAATATCAATGCCCCTCGAAAGAGTGTTGTAGGTTACAGTGGAGTACAATGACAATATCAATGCCTCTTGCAAGAGCTGTGGAGTTCAGAGTGGTTTAAATTGACAGTTTTAATGCACCTTAGAAGAGACGTGGAGGTCACAGTAGCTTAACAATATGGTTTTAATGCCACTTGGAGAGTGGTGGAGGTCGCAGTGGATTAAAAAGACAATATCAGTGCCATTTGGAAAAGTGGTGAAGGTCCCAGTCGAATAAAAAGACAATATCAATGCCTCATGGAAGAGTGGTGGAGGTTACAGTGGAATAAAAAGACAATATCAATGCCCCTTGGAAGAGTGCTGGAGGTTACATTGGAAAAAAAGACAATATCAATGCCCCTTGCAAGAGCTGTGGAGTTCAGAGTTGTTTAAATTGACAGTTTTAATGCACCCTGGAAGGGACGAGGAGGTGACAGTAGCTTAACAAGACGGTTTTAATGCCCCTTGGAAGAGTGGTGGAGGTCGCAGTGGATTAAATAGACAATATTAATGACGCTTGGAAGAGTGCTAGAGGTTACATTGGAATAAATAGACAATATCAATGCCCCTTGCAAGAGCTGTGGAGTTCACAGTGGTTTAAATTGACGGTTTTAAAGCACCTTGGAAGTGACGAGGAGGTGATAGTAGCTTAACAAGACAGTTTTAATGCCCCTTGGAAGAGAGGTGGAGGTCGCAGTGGAATAAAAAGACAATATCAATGCCCCTTGGACGAGTGGTGGAGGTTACAGTGGAATAAAAAGACAATTTCAATGCCCCGTGGAAGAGACGTGGAGGTCACAGTAGCTTAACAAGACTGTTTTAATGCCTCTTGGAGGACTAGTGGAGGTCGCAGTGGAATAAAAAGACAATGTCAATGCCCCTTGGAAGAGTGGTGGAGGTTAGAGTGGAATAAAAAGACAATAATAATGCCCCTTGGAAGAGCTGTGGAGTTCAGAGTGGTATAACCAGACTGTTTTAACGCTCCTTGGAAGAGACGTGGAGGTCACAGTAACTTAACAAGACGGTTTTAATGCCCCTTGGAAGAGTGGTGGAGGTCACAGTGGAATACAAAAACAATATCAATTCCCCTTGGAAGATTGGTGGAGGTTACAGTGGAATAAAAAGACAATGTCAATGCCCCTTGGAAGAGTGGTGGAGGTTAGAGTGGAATAAAAAGACAATATAAATGCCCCTTGGAAGAACTGTGGAGTTCAGAGTGGTTTAACC
The DNA here is from genome assembly GCF_046119375.1 of Phyllobates terribilis. Taxonomy (NCBI): domain Eukaryota; kingdom Metazoa; phylum Chordata; class Amphibia; order Anura; family Dendrobatidae; genus Phyllobates; species Phyllobates terribilis. The sequence continues at coordinate 555,329,434 of NW_027362762.1, forward strand.
AGATGGTTTTAAAGACCCTTGGAAGAGAAGTCGACGTCACAGTAGCATAACAAGACGGTTTTAATGCCCCTTGGAAGAGTGGTATAATTCGCAGTGGATTAAAAAGACAATATCAATGCCCCTTGGAAGAGTGGTGGAGGTCGCAGTGGAATAAAATAACAATATCAATGCCCCGTGGAAGGGACGTGGAGGTCACAGTAGCTTAACAAGACGGTTTTAATGGCCCTTGGAATAGTGGTGGAGGTTGCAGGCGATTAAAAAGACAATAGCAATGCCCATTGTAAGAGAGGTGGAGGTCGAAATGGAATAAAAAGACAAAATCAATGCCCCTTGGAAGAGTGGTGGAGGTTACAGTGGAATAAAAAGACAATATCAATGCCCCTTGGAAGAGCTGTGGAGTTCAGAGTGGTTTAACCAGACGGCTTTAATGCCCCTTGGAAGAGAGGTGGAGGTCACAGTAGCTTAACAAGACTGTTTTAATGCCCCATGGAAGAGTGGTGGAGGTCTCAGTTGATTAAAAAGACAATATCAATGCCCCTTAGAAGAGAGGTGAAAGTCGCAGTGGAATAAAAAGACAATGTCAATGCCACTTGGAAGAGTGGTGGAGGTTACAGTGGAATAAAAAGACAATATCAATGCCCCGTGGTATAGACATGGACGTGACAGTAGCTTAACAAGACGGCTTTAATGCCCCTTGGAAGAGTTGTGGAGGTTGCAGTGGATTAAAAAGACAATATCAATGCCCATTGGAAGAGTGGTAGAGGTCGCCGTGGAATAAAAAGACAAAATCAATGCCCCTTGGAAGAGTGGTGCAGGTTACAGTGGAATAAAAAGACAATATCAATGCCCCATGGAAGAGTGGTGGAGGTTACAGTGGAAAAAAAAGACAATATCAATGCCCCATGGAAGAGTTGTGGAGGTCACTGTAGCTTAACAACATGGCCTTAATGCCCCTTGGAACAGTGGTGGAGGTCGCAGTGGAATAAATAGACAATATCAATGCCCCTTGGAAGAGTGTTGGAGGTTAGAGTGGAATAAAAATACAATACCAGTGATCCTTGGAAGAGCTGTGGAGTCCAGAGTGGTTTAAATTGATGGTTTTAATTCCTCTTGGAAGAGACGTGGAGGTCACAGTGGATTAAAAAGACAATATCAATGCCCCTTGGAAGAGTGGTGGAGGTCGCAGTGGATTAAAAAGATAATATCAATGCCCCTTGGAAGAGTGGTGGAGGTCGCAGTGGAATAAAAAGACAACATCAAATCCGCGTGGAAGGGACGTGGAGGTCACAGTAGCTTCACAAGACGGTTTTAATGCTCCTTGGAAGAGAGGTGGAGGTCGCAGTTGATTAAAAAGACAATATCAATGCCCCTTGGAAGAGTGGTAGAGGTCTCAGTGGATTAAAAAGACAATATCAATGCCCCTTGGAAGAGTGGTAGAGGTCGCAGTGGAATAAAAAGACAATATCAATGAACGCTTGGAAGAGTGGTGGATGTTACAGTCGAATAAAAAGACAATATCAATGCCTCTTGTAAGATCTGTGCAGTTCAGAGTGTTTAACCAGACGGTTTCAATGGCCCTTGGAAGAGATGTGGAGGACACAGTAGCTTAACAATACTGTTTTAATGCCCCTTGGAAGAGTGGTCAAGATCGTTGTGGATTTAAAAGACAATATCAATGCCCCTTAGAAGAGTGGTGGAGGTCGCAGTGGAATAAAAAGACAATATCAATGCCCTTGGAAGATTGGTGGAGGTTGCAGTGGAATAAAAAGACAATATCAATGCCCCTTGAAGAGTGGTGGAGGTTACAGTGGAATAAGAAGACAATATCAATGCCCTGTGTAGGAAACTTGGAGGTCACAGTAGCTTAACAAGTCGGTTTTAATGCCCCTTGGAAAAGTCGTGGACGTCGCAGAGGATTAAAAAGACAATATCAATGCACTTGGAAGAGTGCAGAAGGTTACAATGGTATAAAAAGACATTGTCAATGCCCCTTGGAAGAGCTGTGGAGCTCAGAGCGGTTCAACCAGACGGTTTTAATGCCCCTTGGAAGAGACTTGGAGGTCACAGTAGCTTAACAAGACGGTTTTAAAGCCCCTTGGAAGAGTGGTGGAGGTCGCAATGGAATAAAAAGACAATATCAAAGCCCCTTGGAAGAGTGGTGGAGGTCGCAGTGGAAAACAGAGACAATATCAATGCCCCTTGGAAGAGTGGTGGAGGTTACAGTTGAATAAAAAGACAATATCAATGCCACGTGGAAGAGATGTGGAGATCACAGTAGCTTAACAAGACGGTTTTAATGCCCCTTGGAAGAGTGGTGGAGGTCGCAGTGGATTAAAAAGACAATATCAATGAGAATTGGAAGAGTGGTGGAGGTCGCAGTGGAATAAAAAGACATTATCAATGCCCCTTGGAAGAGTGGTGGAGGTCGCAGTGGAATAAAAAGATAATATCAATGCCCCTTGGACGAGTGGTGGAGGTTACAGTAGCTTAAAAAGACTGTTTTAATGCCTCTTGGAGGACTGGTGGAGGTCGCAGTGGAATAAAAAGACAATATCAATGCCCCTTGGAAGAGTGGTGGAGGTTACAGTGGAATAAAAAGACAATATCAATTCCCCTTGGACGAGTGGTGGAGGTTACAGTGAAATAAAAAGAAAATTTCAATGCCCCGTGGAAGAGACATGGAGGTCACAGTAACTTAACAAGACGGTTTTAATGCCTCTTGGAAGAGTGGTGGAGGTCGCAGTGGAGTACAAAAACAATATCAATGCGCCTTGGAAGATTGGTGGAGGTCGCAGTGAAATAAAAAGACAATATCAAAGCCCCGTGGAAGAGATGTGGAGGTCACAGTAGCTTAACAATATGGTTTTAATGCCCCTTGGAAGAGTGGTGGAGGTCGCAGTGGAATAAAAAGACAATGTCAATGCCCCTTGGAAAAGTGGTGGAGTATAGAGTGGAATAAAAAGACAATATAAATGCCCCTTGGAAGAGCTGTGGAGTTCAGAGTGGTTTATCCAGATGGTTTTAATGCCCCTTGGAAGAGAAGTCGACGTCACAGTAGCATAACAAGACGGTTTTAATGCCCCTTGGAAGAGTGGTGGAGTTCACAGTGGATTAAAAAGACAATATCAATGCCCCTTGGAAGAGTGGTGGAGGTCGCAGTCGAATAAAAAGACAATATCAATGCCCCATGGAAGGGACGTGGAGGTCACAGTAGCTTAACAAGACAGTTTTATTGCCCCTTGGAAGAGTGGTGGAGGTTGCAGTGGAATAAAAAGACAAAATCAATGCCCCTTGGAAGAGCTGTGGAGTTCAGAGTGGTTTATGCAGACGGTTTTAATGCCCCTTGGAAGAGACGTGGAGGTCACAGTAGCTTAACAAGACTGTTTTAATGCCCCTTGGAAGAGTGGTGGAGGTCGCAGTGGATTAAAAAGACAATGTCAATGCCACTTGAAAGAGTGGTGGACGTTAGAGTGGAATAAAAAGACAATACCAATGCTCCATGGAAGAGCTGTGGAGTCCAGAGAGGTTTATATTGATGGTTTTAATGCCCCTTGGAAGAGACGTGGAAGTCACAGTGGATTATCAAGACAATATCAATGCCCCTTGGAAGAGTGGTTGAGGTCGCAGTGGATTAAAAAGACAATATCAATGCCCCTTGGAAGAGTGGTGGAGGTCGCAGTGGAATAAAAAGACAATGTCAATGCCCCTTGGAAGAGCGGTGGAGTATAGAGTGGAATAAAAAGAAAATATAAATGCCCCTTGGAAGAGCTGTGGCGTTCAGAGTGGTTTATCCAGATGGTTTTAATGCCCCTTGGAAGAGAAGTCGACGTCACAGTAGCATAACAAGACGGTTTTAATGCCCCTTGGAAGAGTGGTGGATTTCACAGTGGATTAAAAAGACAATATCAATGCCCCTTGGAAGAGTGGTGGAGGTCGCAGTCGAATAAAAAGACAACATCAATGCCCAGGGAAGGGACGTGGAGGTCACAGTAGCTTAACAAGACAGTTTTATTGCCCCTTAGAAGAGTGGTGGAGGTTGCAGTGGAATAAAAAGACAAAATCAATGCCCCTTGGAAGAGCTGTGGAGTTCAGAGTGGTTTAACCAGACGGTTTTAATGCCCCTTGGAAGAGACGTGGAGGTCACAGTAGCTTAACAAGACTGTTTTAATGCCCCTTGGAAGAGTGGTGGAGGTCGCAGTGGATTAAAAAGACAATATCAATGCCCCTTAGAAGAGAGGTGGAAGTCACAGTGGAATAAAAAGACAATGTCAATGCCACTTGAGAGAGTGGTGGAGGTTAGAGTGGAATAAAAAGACAATACCAATGCTCCATGGAAGAGCTGTGGAGTCCAGAGAGGTTTAAATTGATGGTTTTAATGCCCCTTGGAAGAGACGTGGAAGTCACAGTGGATTATCAAGACAATATCAATGCCCCTTGGAAGAGTGGTGGAGGTCGCAGTGGATTAAAAAGACAATATCAATGTCCCTTGGAAGAGTGGTGGAGATCGCAGTGGATTAAAAAGACAATATCAATGCAACTTGGAAGAGTGGTGGAGGTCGCAGTGGAATAAAAAGACAATATCAACGCCCCGTGGAAGAGACGTGGAGGTCACAGTAGCTTCACAAGACGGTTTTAATACTTCTTGGAAGAGAGGTGGAGGTCGCAGTTGATTAAAAAGACAATATCAATGTCCCTTGGAAGAGTGGTGGAGTTCGCAGTGGATTAAAAAGACAATATCAATGCCCCTTGGAAGAGTGGTGGAGGTCGCAGTGAAATAAAAAGACAATATCAATGCCCCTTGGAAGAGTGGTGGAGGTCGCAGTGGAATAAAAAGACAATATCAACGCCCCGTGGAAGAGACGTGGAGGTCACAGTAGCTTTACAAGACGGTTTTATTGCTCCTTGAAAGAGAGGTGGATGTCTCAGTTGATTAAAAAGACAATATCAATATCCCTTGGAAGAGTGGTGGAGTTCGCAGTGGATTAAAAAGACAATATCAATGCCCCTTGGAAGAGTGGTGGAGGTCGCAGTGGATTAAAAAGACAATATCAATGTCCCTTGGAAGAGTGGTGGAGTTCGCAGTGGATTAAAAAGACAATATCAATGCCCCTTGGAAGAGTGGTGGAGGTCGCAGTGGAATAAAAAGAAAATATCAATGCCCCTTGGAAGAGTGGTGGAGGTCGCAGTGGATTAAAAAGACAATATCAATGCCCCTTGGAAGAGTGGTGGAGGTCGCAGTGGAATAAAAAGACAATATCAATACCCCTTGGAAGAGTGGTGGAGGATACAGTGGAATAAAAAGACAGTAACAATGTCCCGTGAAATAGACATGGACGGTACAGTAGCTAAACAAGAGGTTTTTAATGCACCTTGGGATAGCGGTGGAAGTCGTAGTGGAATTAAAAGACAATATCAATGCCCCTTGAAAGAGTGTTGTAGGTTACAGTGGAGTACAATGACAATATCAATGCCTCTTGCAAGAGCTGTGGAGTTCAGAGTGGTTTAAATTGACAGTTTTAATGCACCTTAGAAGAGACGTGGAGGTCACAGTAGCTTAACAATATGGTTTTAATGCCACTTGGAGAGTGGTGGAGGTCGCAGTGGATTAAAAAGACAATATCAGTGCCATTTGGAAAAGTGGTGAAGGTCCCAGTCGAATAAAAAGACAATATCAATGCCTCATGGAAGAGTGGTGGAGGTTACAGTGGAATAAAAAGACAATATCAATGCCCCTTGGAAGAGTGCTGGAGGTTACATTGGAAAAAAAGACAATATCAATGCCCCTTGCAAGAGCTGTGGAGTTCAGAGTTGTTTAAATTGACAGTTTTAATGCACCCTGGAAGGGACGAGGAGGTGACAGTAGCTTAACAAGACGGTTTTAATGCCCCTTGGAAGAGTGGTGGAGGTCGCAGTGGATTAAATAGACAATATTAATGACGCTTGGAAGAGTGCTAGAGGTTACATTGGAATAAATAGACAATATCAATGCCCCTTGCAAGAGCTGTGGAGTTCACAGTGGTTTAAATTGACGGTTTTAAAGCACCTTGGAAGTGACGAGGAGGTGACAGTAGCTTAACAAGACAGTTTTAATGCCCCTTGGAAGAGAGGTGGAGGTCGCAGTGGAATAAAAAGACATTATCAAAGCCCCATGGAAGAGTGGTGGAGGTCGCAGTGGAATAAAAAGACAATATCAATGCCCCTTGGACGAGTGGTGGAGGTTACAGTGGAATAAAAAGACAATTTCAATGCCCCGTGGAAGAGACGTGGAGGTCACAGTAGCTTAACAAGACTGTTTTAATGCCTCTTGGAGGACTAGTGGAGGTCGCAGTGGAATAAAAAGACAATGTCAATGCCCCTTGGAAGAGTGGTGGAGGTTAGAGTGGAATAAAAAGACAATAATAATGCCCCTTGGAAGAGCTGTGGAGTTCAGAGTGGTATAACCAGACTGTTTTAACGCTCCTTGGAAGAGACGTGGAGGTCACAGTAACTTAACAAGACGGTTTTAATGCCCCTTGGAAGAGTGGTGGAGGTCGCAGTGGAATACAAAAACAATATCAATTCCCCTTGGAAGATTGGTGGAGGTTACAGTGGAATAAAAAGACAATGTCAATGCCCCTTGGAAGAGTGGTGGAGGTTAGAGTGGAATAAAAAGACAATATAAATGCCCCTTGGAAGAACTGTGGAGTTCAGAGTGGTTTAACCAGATGGTTTTAAAGCCCCTTGGAAGAGAAGTCGACGTCACAGTAGCATAACAAGACGGTTTTAATGCCCCTTGGAAGAGTGGTGGAATTCGCAGTGGATTAAAAAGACAATATCAATGCCCCTTGGAAGAGTGGTGGAGGTCGCAGTGGAATAAAATAACAATATCAATGCCCCGTGGAAGGGACGTGGAGGTCACAGTAGCTTAACAAGACGGTTTTAATGGCCCTTGGAATAGTGGTGGAGGTTGCAGGCGATTAAAAAGACAATAGCAATGCCCATTGGAAGAGAGGTGGAGGTCGAAATGGAATAAAAAGACAAAATCAATGCCCCTTGGAAGAGTGGTGGAGGTTACAGTGGAATAAAAAGACAATATCAATGCCCCTTGGAAGAGCTGTGGAGTTCAGAGTGGTTTAACCAGACGGCTTTAATGCCCCTTGGAAGAGAGGTGGAGGTCACAGTAGCTTAACAAGACTGTTTTAATGCCCCATGGAAGAGTGGTGGAGGTCTCAGTTGATTAAAAAGACAATATCAATGCCCCTTAGAAGAGAGGTGAAAGTCGCAGTGGAATAAAAAGACAATGTCAATGCCACTTGGAAGAGTGGTGGAGGTTACAGTGGAATAAAAAGACAATATCAATGCCCCGTGGTATAGACATGGACGTGACAGTAGCTTAACAAGACGGCTTTAATGCCCCTTGGAAGAGTTGTGGAGGTTGCAGTGGATTAAAAAGACAATATCAATGCCCATTGGAAGAGTGGTAGAGGTCGCCGTGGAATAAAAAGACAAAATCAATGCCCCTTGGAAGAGTGGTGCAGGTTACAGTGGAATAAAAAGACAATATCAATGCCCCATGGAAGAGTGGTGGAGGTTACAGTGGAAAAAAAAGACAATATCAATGCCCCATGGAAGAGTTTTGGAGGTCACTGTAGCTTAACAACATGGCCTTAATGGCCCTTGGAACAGTGGTGGAGGTCGCAGTGGAATAAATAGACAATATCAATGCCCCTTGGAAGAGTGTTGGAGGTTAGAGTGGAATAAAAATACAATACCAGTGATCCTTGGAAGAGCTGTGGAGTCCAGAGTGGTTTAAATTGATGGTTTTAATTCCTCTTGGAAGAGACGTGGAGGTCACAGTGGATTAAAAAGACAATATCAATGCCCCTTGGAAGAGTGGTGGAGGTCGCAGTGGATTAAAAAGATAATATCAATGCCCCTTGGAAGAGTGGTGGAGGTCGCAGTGGAATAAAAAGACAACATCAAATCCGCGTGGAAGGGACGTGGAGGTCACAGTAGCTTCACAAGACGGTTTTAATGCTCCTTGGAAGAGAGGTGGAGGTCACAGTTGATTAAAAAGACAATATCAATGCCCCTTGGAAGAGTGGTAGAGGTCTCAGTGGATTAAAAAGACAATATCAATGCCCCTTGGAAGAGTGGTAGAGGTCGCAGTGGAATAAAAAGACAATATCAATGAACGCTTGGAAGAGTGGTGGATGTTACAGTCGAATAAAAAGACAATATCAATGCCTCTTGTAAGATCTGTGCAGTTCAGAGTGTTTAACCAGACGGTTTCAATGGCCCTTGGAAGGGATGTGGAGGACACAGTAGCTTAACAATACTGTTTTAATGCCCCTTGGAAGAGTGGTCAAGATCGTTGTGGATTTAAAAGACAATATCAATGCCCCTTAGAAGAGTGGTGGAGGTCGCAGTGGAATAAAAAGACAATATCAATGCCCTTGGAAGATTGGTGGAGGTTGCAGTGGAATAAAAAGACAATATCAATGCCCCTTGAAGAGTGGTGGAGGTTACAGTGGAATAAGAAGACAATATCAATGCCCTGTGTAGGAAACTTGGAGGTCACAGTAGCTTAACAAGACGGTTTTAATGCCCCTTGGAAAAGTCGTGGACGTCGCAGAGGATTAAAAAGACAATATCAATGCACTTGGAAGAGTGCAGAAGGTTACAATGGTATAAAAAGACATTGTCAATGCCCCTTGGAAGAGCTGTGGAGCTCAGAGCGGTTCAACCAGACGGTTTTAATGCCCCTTGGAAGAGACTTGGAGGTCACAGTAGCTTAACAAGACGGTTTTAAAGCCCCTTGGAAGAGTGGTGGAGGTCGCAATGGAATAAAAAGACAATATCAAAGCCCCTTGGAAGAGTGGTGGAGGTCGCAGTGGAAAACAGAGACAATATCAATGCCCCTTGGAAGAGTGGTGGAGGTTACAGTTGAATAAAAAGACAATATCAATGCCACGTGGAAGAGATGTGGAGATCACAGTAGCTTAACAAGATGGTTTTAATGCCCCTTGGAAGAGTGGTGAAGGTCGCAGTGGATTAAAAAGACAATATCAATGAGAATTGGAAGAGTGGTGGAGGTCGCAGTGGAATAAAAAGACATTATCAATGCCCCTTGGAAGAGTGGTGGAGGTCGCAGTGGAATAAAAAGATAATATCAATGCCCCTTGGACGAGTGGTGGAGGTTACAGTAGCTTAAAAAGACTGTTTTAATGCCTCTTGGAGGACTGGTGGAGGTCGCAGTGGAATAAAAAGACAATATCAATGCCCCTTGGAAGAGTGGTGGAGGTTACAGTGGAATAAAAAGACAATATCAATTCCCCTTGGACGAGAGGTGGAGGTTACAGTGGAATAAAAAGAAAATTTCAATGCCCCGTGGAAGAGACGTAGAGGTCACAGTAACTTAACAAGACGGTTTTAATGCCTCTTGGAAGAGTGGTGGAGGTCGCAGTGGAGTACAAAAACAATATCAATGCGCCTTGGAAGATTGGTGGAGGTCGCAGTGAAATAAAAAGACAATATCAAAGCCCCGTGGAAGAGATGTGGAGGTCACAGTAGCTTAACAATATGGTTTTAATGCCCCTTGGAAGAGTGGTGGAGGTCGCAGTGGAATAAAAAGACAATGTCAATGCCCCTTGGAAGAGTGGTGGAGTATAGAGTGGAATAAAAAGACAATATAAATGCCCCTTGGAAGAGCTGTGGAGTTCAGAGTGGTTTATCCAGATGGTTTTAATGCCCCTTGGAAGAGAAGTCGACGTCACAGTAGCATAACAAGACGGTTTTAATGCCCCTTGGAAGAGTGGTGGAGTTCACAGTGGATTAAAAAGACAATATCAATGCCCCTTGGAAGAGTGGTGGAGGTCGCAGTCGAATAAAAAGACAATATCAATGCCCCATGGAAGGGACGTGGAGGTCACAGTAGCTTAACAAGACAGTTTTATTGCCCCTTGGAAGAGTGGTGGAGGTTGCAGTGGAATAAAAAGACAAAATCAATGCCCCTTGGAAGAGCTGTGGAGTTCAGAGTGGTTTATGCAGACGGTTTTAATGCCCCTTGGAAGAGACGTGGAGGTCACAGTAGCTTAACAAGACTGTTTTAATGCCCCTTGGAAGAGTGGTGGAGGTCGCAGTGGATTAAAAAGACAATGTCAATGCCACTTGAAAGAGTGGTGGAGGTTAGAGTGGAATAAAAAGACAATACCAATGCTCCATGGAAGAGCTGTGGAGTCCAGAGAGGTTTATATTGATGGTTTTAATGCCCCTTGGAAGAGACGTGGAAGTCACAGTGGATTATCAAGACAATATCAATGCCCCTTGGAAGAGTGGTTGAGGTCGCAGTGGATTAAAAAGACTATATCAATGCCCCTTGGAAGAGTGGTGGAGGTCGCAGTGGAATAAAAAGACAATGTCAATGCCCCTTGGAAGAGCGGTGGAGTATAGAGTGGAATAAAAAGAAAATATAAATGCCCCTTGGAAGAGCTGTGGCGTTCAGAGTGGTTTATCCAGATGGTTTTAATGCCCCTTGGAAGAGAAGTCGACGTCACAGTAGCATAACAAGACGGTTTTAATGCCCCTTGGAAGAGTGGTGGAGTTCACAGTGGATTAAAAAGACAATATCAATGCCCCTTGGAAGAGTGGTGGAGGTCGCAGTCGAATAAAAAGACAACATCAATGCCCAGTGGAAGGGACGTGGAGGTCACAGTAGCTTAACAAGACAGTTTTATTGCCCCTTGGAAGAGTGGTGGAGGTTGCAGTGGAATAAAAAGACAAAATCAATGCCCCTTGGAAGAGCTGTGTGTTAGAACCTTGCTGTTAGGTTTTTTTTCCTTTGCTGGTCATGACCTTGTTGGCCTATTTAATCCTGCTCCGCCCTTCTGGCTTTGCTGGACTTCATTGTATATCTACTTTCTAGCTAGCCTGTGCTCTGTATCTAACTCTGTTAGTTTGCTTGGTCTACGGACCTCTAGGTTCTATCTATTTTGTTTGTTCGTCTGTCTGCTACTATTTCTGTTAGGAGGTGTCCCATATTCCTCCCAGTCCTTAGTACTTGTAGGGATTCCCTCCCCAAATCTATAGGTCTCCGTACAGACTAGATTAGGACTTTAGCAGGTCTGATCGCAGGATCAGGTTCCCTGTTACATCGTAGGGATTCAGCTGAGTCTTATAGTAGGGACAGATCTCCTCTCTTTCCTTAGCTTTGGTAGCAGAACATAACAGTAAGTCCAGCCTGTAAATTCTCTAAGGAAAGATTTTTTTTTGTTCCATCATGGTGTCGGTTCAGGATTTGGCTAAACACCTGCAGGGACTCTCTCTGGAAGTGGCCGAGCTCCGTCAGCACGTGAGTAACTGTCCTGGAGCATATTTCTTGGAGCCTAAGGTATGTTTGCCGGATTTATTTTTTGGTGAACATCGAGAATTTTTTTCATTTAAAAATGCTTGCTTATTGTATTTTCGTTTGAGACCCAAGTCCTCTGGGGATGAATCCCAGCGCGTAGGGTTCATAATGTCACTTTTGCGCAAAGAGCCTCAGGAGTGGGCCTTTTCTTTGCAACCTAGTGATACATGCTTCAGATCAGTGGATAGTTTTTTTTCTGCTTTAGGACTATTATATGATGATCCTGACCGTGTGGCATCAGCTGAGACTGAGTTGAGACGTTTAAAACAAGGATCAGGTAATATGGAAAAATATTGTACACATTTTCGTCGTTGGTCCACTCAAACAGGGTGGAACGATTCTGCTCTGAAAAGTCTATTTCTTGCTGGGCTCAGTGAAAAGGTTAAAGACCTGCTAATTGCTTATCCTACACCTGAGGATTTGCAACAGGCTATGCAATTAGCTATACGGGTGGACAGAAGACTGCGTGCTAGGGTTAATGAGAGCAAATCCTCTGCTATGTCAGTTTCTGGTTATGATAATGTGTGTACTAACAGTGGTGAACCGATGGAGATTGGATCGGTGGCACCTCGCTCTCAAGAAAAACACCGTCGTTTTTCAGAAGGCTTGTGTTTCTATTGCGGGAAATCTGGTCATTTGATTAAAGGCTGTGAGCTTCGTATGAAGAAAGAAAAAAAAATGGTCAGTCACGCCCGTATTGCCTGTTTAAATTCCAAGGGTATATTTTTAGCTGCTTCCACGATTGCTCAGGAAAAATTAATGGAATTTCGGGTGTTTGTTGATTGCGGGTCTACACTAAATGTTATTGATGGGGGATTCGTGGAAAAACTCAATTTAAAACCTGAACCTTTATCATCCCCCATTGCTGTGGTTTCTGTGGATGGCTCCCCTTTGAAGAATATTACTCTCAAGGTCAGTGAATTTCCTCTCACTATTAATGGTGTTCACCATGAGAAATTGGATTTGGTAGTGTTGAATAACTTGCCTTCTCCAGTAATATTGGGTTTGCCCTGGTTAAAATTTCACAATCCTGTACTGGATTGGTCTACCAGTGAAATTAAATCCTGGAGCCATAAATGTTATGACAAGTGTTGTAACGGGCGTATTGCAGCTTTGGATAGGGGAGAATTGCCTGTTCCTATTCAGGATTTTTGGAGAGTTTTTTCTGAGAAAGAATCGCAGGTTTTGCCTCCCCATAGAGACTATGATTGTTCTATTGAATTTGTCCCTGGAGCGACTCTTCCTAAAAGTCGTTTATTTAACCTTACTATTCCTGAGAGGAAGGCTTTGGAGGAATACATACAGACAAGTTTGGCCGCCGGTCACATTAGGCCCTCTAAGTCTCCTGTGGCGGTTGGATTTTTTTTTGTAAAAAAAAAGGACGGCGGTTTACGTCCTTGTCTGGATTTTCGTGAGATTAACAAAATTACGGTACGCAATCCTTACCCACTGCCATTGATTCCTGATCTGTTTAACCAGTTATTGGGGGCCAAGTGGTTCTCTAAAATTGACCTTAAGGGGGCATACAATCTGTTGCGCATGAAGGAGGGTGATGAATGGAAGACTGCTTTTAACACTCCTGTGGGTCATTTTGAGAATCTGGTTATGCCTTTTGGTCTTACTAATGCTCCTGCATTTTTTCAGAATCTGATTAATGACATCCTTAGACCTTTGATCGGTAAAAATGTGGTTGTGTATTTGGATGACATTTTGATTTATTCGCCAGATCTGGAGTCTCATTGGCGGAGCGTGCGTGAGGTATTACAGTTATTAATGGACAATTCGCTTTTTGCTAAGCTGGAGAAATGTGAGTTCGCTGTACAGAGAATTAGTTTTTTGGGCTACATTATCTCCAGCAAAGGTTTTGAGATGGATCCGGTTAAGGTTCAGGCTGTGCAGGAATGGCCTAGGCCTATTGGTTTGAAATCAATACAGAGGTTTTTGGGTTTCGCCAATTACTATAGAAAATTCATAAAAAATTTTTCTAGTATTGTCAAACCTCTGACTGATCTCACCAGGAAAGGTGCTGATGCGGTTCAGTGGTCTTCTGAGGCCATTGAAGCTTTTGTGTATCTCAAGGAGAGGTTCACCTCTGCTCCCATCCTTATGCAGCCTGATGTTACTAGGCCGTTTTTGGTTGAGGTTGATGCTTCCTCTGTGGGCGTTGGCGCAGTATTGTCTCAGGATAACGGGGATGGATTACATCCCTGTGCATTTTTTTCAAAAAAATTTTCGGAGACTGAATTGAATTACGATATTGGTAATCGGGAATTATTGGCTATTAAACTCGCATTTGAACACTGGCGCCACTTCTTGGAAGGTGCGGAATTTCCCGTTCAGGTTCTTACGGATCATAAAAATCTGATATATCTTGACGCTGCCAAGCGCCTGAATGCCCGTCAGGCTAGGTGGGCACTGTTTTTCTCGCGGTTTAATTTCTCCGTTACTTACATCCCTGGTACTAAGAATGTTAAGGCGGATGCCTTGTCTCGCAGTTTTTCTCCCATAGTCGGTGCTGAGAAAGAGGAAAACATTTTACAAGAAGGTGTTGTGATAGCTGCTTTAGACTCCGTTTTGGAAGATGAGATTCTTAAAGCTCAGGAGAATGCCCCATCTAACACTCCTCATGGGAGGTTGTTTGTGCCTGGGACCTTTAGGAGAGATTTGTTTGTTGAGTGTCACGAATCTCGGTTGGCAGGTCATCCCGGAATCTCTGAGACCAAGAGACTGGTGGGTCGCAGTTTTTGGTGGCCTGGATGGCAGAAGGAAGTCATTAAGTGGGTGCGCCAATGTACTATATGTGCTAGATCTAAGTCCTCACATACTCCTGCTGCGGGGTTGCTTTGTCCTTTGGAGGTCCCCCGTGCTCCTTGGACACATTTGGCTATGGACTTTATAACTGACCTTCCCCCCTCTGAGGGTTTTACTGTCATCTGGGTGGTCGTGGACCGTTTTAGCAAGATGTGTCACTTGGTTCCCTTCGTCAAACTGCCCTGCGCTAAAACTCTCGCTAAGGCCTTTGTCAAGGAAATTGTCAGACTTCATGGCGTTCCTACTGACATTGTTTCTGATAGGGGTCCTCAGTTCGTGGCTCGTTTTTGGCGTGCCTTTTGTGACAGGTTGGGAATTCATTTGTCGTTTTCGTCCGGATATCATCCTGAATCTAATGGCCAGACAGAAAGGAAAAACCAGGATGTTGAGCAGTTCTTGCGTTGTTTTGTGGCAGACAATCAAGAGGGGTGGTCTGAGTTTCTGCCACTTGCCGAATTTGCTCTGAACAATCATACATCTTCTTCTGCTGGTTGTTCGCCTTTTTTTTGTTGTTCTGGGAGACATCCGTCGTTTGGGTCGTTCTCCAAGTTGGGATCTGCCGTGCCTGAGGAGGAGAATTTTTCCGGTGATTTGGAAAGAGTTTGGACGGATGTGCGTGGTAATCTTCAGGAGGCCAACAGAAAATCTAAAGACTACTTTGATAGGAAACGACAGGAGGTTTTGTTCGCTGTTGGTGACATGGTTTGGTTGTCCTCTAGGAATCTGCGGTTGAGGATTCCTTCTAAGAAATTGGGTCCCAAGTTTGTAGGGCCCTTTAAGGTGCTTCAGGTTGTCAACCAATCTGCTGTTAGGTTGGAGGTTCCTACCTCCTGGAGAATTAATCCGGTCTTTCATGTCTCTCTGTTAAAAAAAGCTGTTGTGTCGGATGGTGACGCCTCTGCCTCTGTTCCTCCGGTGGTGGAGGACGGGGAATATGAAATTTCTCGCATCCTTGACTCTAGACGGTATAGAGGTAGTTTGCAGTATCTTGTGGCCTGGAAAGGTTTCGGACCCGAGGATAACTCTTGGGTGAGGTCAGATGATGTTTCCGCGTCCAGACTTATCAGAGCGTTTCACAGGAGATTTCCTGATAAGCCTGGTCCTAGGGGATCCGGAGGATCCTCTTAGAAGGGGGGGTACTGTTAGAACCTTGCTGTTAGGTTTTTTTTCCTTTGCTGGTCATGACCTTGTTGGCCTATTTAATCCTGCTCCGCCCTTCTGGCTTTGCTGGACTTCATTGTATATCTACTTTCTAGCTAGCCTGTGCTCTGTATCTAACTCTGTTAGTTTGCTTGGTCTACGGACCTCTAGGTTCTATCTATTTTGTTTGTTCGTCTGTCTGCTACTATTTCTGTTAGGAGGTGTCCCATATTCCTCCCAGTCCTTAGTACTTGTAGGGATTCCCTCCCCAAATCTATAGGTCTCCGTACAGACTAGATTAGGACTTTAGCAGGTCTGATCGCAGGATCAGGTTCCCTGTTACATCGTAGGGATTCAGCTGAGTCTTATAGTAGGGACAGATCTCCTCTCTTTCCTTAGCTTTGGTAGCAGAACATAACACTGTGGAGTTCAGAGTGGTTTAACCAGACGGTTTTAATGCCCCTTGGAAGAGACGTGGAGGTCACAGTAGCTTAACAAGACTGTTTTAATGCCCCTTGGAAGAGTGGTGGAGGTCGCAGTGGATTAAAAAGACAATATCAATGCCCCTTAGAAGAGAGGTGGAAGTCGCAGTGGAATAAAAAGACAATGTCAATGCCACTTGAAAGAGTGGTGGAGGTTAGAGTGGAATAAAAAGACAATACCAATGCTCCATGGAAGAGCTGTGGAGTCCAGAGAGGCTTAAATTGATGGTTTTAATGCCCCTTGGAAGAGACGTGGAAGTCACAGTGGATTATCAAGACAATATCAATGCCCCTTGGAAGAGTGGTGGAGGTCGCAGTGGATTAAAAAGACAATATCAATGTCCCTTGGAAGAGTGGTGGAGATCGCAGTGGATTAAAAAGACAATATCAATGCAACTTGGAAGAGTGGTGGAGGTCGCAGTGGAATAAAAAGACAATATCAACGCCCCGTGGAAGAGACGTGGAGGTCACAGTAGCTTTACAAGACGGTTTTATTGCTCCTTGAAAGAGAGGTGGATGTCGCAGTTGATTAAAAAGACAATATCAATATCCCTTGGAAGAGTGGTGGAGTTCGCAGTGGATTAAAAAGACAATATCAATGCCCCTTGGAAGAGTGGTGGAGGTCGCAGTGGATTAAAAAGACAATATCAATGTCCCTTGGAAGAGTGGTGGAGTTCGCAGTGGATTAAAAAGACAATATCAATGCCCCTTGGAAGAGTGGTGGAGGTCGCAGTGGAATAAAAAGACAATATCAATGCCCCTTGGAAGAGTGGTGGAGGTCGCAGTGGAATAAAAAGACAATATCAACGCCCCGTGGAAGAGAAGTGGAGGTCACAGTAGCTTCAAAAGACGGTTTTATTGCTCCTTGAAAGAGAGGTGGATGTCGCAGTTGATTAAAAAGACAATATCAATATCCCTTGGAAGAGTGGTGGAGTTCGCAGTGGATTAAAAAGACAATATCAATGCCCCTTGGAAGAGTGGTGGAGGTCGCAGTGGATTAAAAAGACAATATCAATGTCCCTTGGAAGAGTGGTGGAGTTCGCAGTGGATTAAAAAGACAATATCAATGTCCCTTGGAAGAGTGGTGGAGGTCGCAGTGGATTAAAAAGACAATATCAATGTCCCTTGGAAGAGTGGTGGAGGTCGCAGTGGAATAAAAAGACAACGTCAATGCCCCTTGGAAGAGTGGTGGAGTATAGCGTGGAATAAAAAGACAATATAAATGCCCCTTGGAAGAGCTGTGGCGTTCAGAGTGGTTTATCCAGATGTTTTTAATGCCCCTTGGAAGAGAAGTCGACGTCACAATAGCATAACAAGACGGTTTTATTGCCCCTTGGAAGAGTGGTGGAGTTCACAGTGGATTAAAAAGACAATATCAATGCCCCTTGGAAGAGTGGTGGAGGTCGCAGTCGAATAAAAAGACAACATCAATGCCCAGTGGAAGGGACGTGGAGGTCACAGTAGCTTAACAAGACAGTTTTATTGCCCCTTGGAAGAGTGGTGGATGTTGCAGTGGAATAAAAAGACAAAATCAATGCCCCTTGGAAGAGCTGTGGAGTTCAGAGTGGTTTAACCAGACTTTTTTAATGCCCCTTGGAAGAGACGTGGAGGTCACAGTAGCTTAACAAGACTGTTTTAATGCCCCTTGGAAGAGTGGTGGAGGTCGCAGTGGATTAAAAAGACAATATCAATGCCCCTTAGAAGAGAGGTGGAAGTCGCAGTGGAATAAAAAGACAATGTCAATGCCACTTGAAAGAGTGGTGGAGTTTAGAGTGGAATAAAAAGACAATACCAATGCTCCATGGAAGAGCTGTGGAGTCCAAAGAGGTTTAAATTGATGGTTTTAATGCCCCTTGGAAGAGACGTGGAAGTCACAGTGGATTATCAAGACAATATCAATGCCCCTTGGAAGAGTGGTGGAGGTCGCAGTGGATTAAAAAGACAATACCAATGTCCCTTGGAAGAGTGGTCGATATCGCAGTGGATTAAAAAGACAATATCAATGCAACTTGGAAGAGTGGTGGAGGTCGCAGTGGAATAAAAAGACAATATCAACGCCCCGTGGAAGAGACGTGGAGGTCACAGTAGCTTCACAAGACGGTTTTAATACTTCTTGGAAGAGAGGTGGAGGTCGCAGTTGATTAAAAAGACAATATCAATGTCCCTTGGAAGAGTGGTGGAGTTCGCAGTGGATTAAAAAGACAATATCAATGCCCCTTGGAAGAGTGGTGGAGGTCGCATTGAAATAAAAAGACAATATCAATGCCCCTTCTAAGAGTGGTGGAGGTCGCAGTGGAATAAAAAGACAATATCAACGCCCCGTGGAAGAGATGTGGAGGTCACAGTAGCTTTACAAGACGGTTTTATTGCTCCTTGAAAGAGAGGTGGATGTCGCAGTTGATTAAAAAGACAATATCAATGTCCCTTGGAAGAGTGGTGGAGTTCGCAGTGGATTAAAAAGACAATATCAATGCCCCTTGGAAGAGTGGTGGAGGTCGCAGTGGATTAAAAAGACAATATCAATGTCCCTTGGAAGAGTGGTGGAGTTCGCAGTGGATTAAAAAGACAATATCAATGCCCCTTGGAAGAGTGGTGGAGGTCGCAGTGGAATAAAAAGACAAAATCAACGCCCCGTGGAAGAGACGTGGAGGTCACAGTAGCTTCACAAGACGGTTTTAATACTTCTTGGAAGAGAGATGGAGGTCGCAGTTGATTAAAAAGACAATATCAATGTCCCTTGGAAGAGTGGTGGAGTTCGCAGTGGATTAAAAAGACAATATCAATGCCCCTTGGAAGAGTGGTGGAGGTCGCAGTGGAATAAAAAGACAATATCAATGACCCTTGGAAGAGTGGTGGAGGTCGCAGTGGAATAAAAAGACAATATCAACGCCCCGTGGAAGAGACGTGGAGGTCACAGTAGCTTCACAAGACGGTTTTATTGCTCCTTGAAAGAGAGGTGGATGTCGCAGTTGATTAAAAAGACAATATCAATATCCCTTGGAAGAGTGGTGGAGTTCGCAGTGGATTAAAAAGACAATATCAATGCCCCTTGGAAGAGTGGTGGAGGTCGCAGTGGATTAAAAAGACAATATCAATGTCCCTTGGAAGAGTGGTGGAGTTCGCAGTGGATTAAAAAGACAATATCAATGCCCCTTGGAAGAGTGGTGGAGGTCGCAGTGGAATAAAAAGACAATATCAACGCCCCGTGGAAGAGACGTGGAGGTCACAGTAGCTTCACAAGACGATTTTAATACTTCTTGGAAGAGAGGTGGAGGTCGCAGTTGATTAAAAAGACAATATCAATGTCCCTTGGAAGAGTGGTGGAGTTCGCAGTGGATTAAAAAGACAATATCAATGCCCCTTGGAAGAGTGGTGGAGGTCGCAGTGGAATAAAAAGACAATATCATCGCCGCGTGGAAGAGACGTGGAGGTCACAGTAGCTTCACAAGACGGTTTTATTGCTCCTTGAAAGAGAGGTGGATGTCGCAGTTGATTAAAAAGACAATATCAATGTCCCTTGGAAGAGTGGTGGAGTTCGCAGTGGATTAAAAAGACAATATCAATGCCCCTTGGAAGAGTGGTGGAGGTCGCAGTGGAATAAAAAACAATATCAACGCCCCGTGGAAGAGACGTGGAGGTCACAGTAGCTTCACAAGACGGTTTTAATACTTCTTGGAAGAGAGGTGGAGGTCGCAATTTATTAAAAAGACAATATCAATGCCCCTTGGAAGAGTCGTGGACGTCGCAGAGAAATAAAAAGACAATATCAATGCACTTGGAAGAGTGCAGGAGGTTACAATGGAATAAAAAGACATTGTCAATGCCCCTTGGAAGAGCTGTGGAACTCAGAGCGGTTTAACCAGATGGTTTTAATGCCCCTTGGAAGAGACTTGGAGGTCACAGTAGCTTAACAAGACGGTTTTAAAGCCCCTTGGAAGAGTGATGGAGGTCGCAATGGAAAAAAAAGACAATATCAATGCCCTGTGGAAGGGACGTGGAGGTCACAGTAGAATAACAAGACGGTTTTAATGCCCATTGGTAGAGTAGTGGAGGTCGTAGTGGATAAAAAAGACAATATCAAAGCCCCTTGGAAGAGTGGTGGAGGTCGCAGTGGAAAACAGAGACAATATCAATGCCCCTTGGAAGAGTGGTGGAGGTTACAGTGGAATAAAAAGACAATATCAATGCCCCATGGAAGAGTTGTGGAGGTCACTGTAGCTTAACAAGATGGTCTTAATGCCCCTTGGAATAGTGGTGGAGGTCGCAGTGGAATAAATAG
The DNA here is from genome assembly GCF_046119375.1 of Phyllobates terribilis. Lineage (NCBI taxonomy): Eukaryota > Metazoa > Chordata > Amphibia > Anura > Dendrobatidae > Phyllobates > Phyllobates terribilis. The sequence goes on from NW_027362762.1 coordinate 555,349,532, forward strand.
ACAGTGTCAATACCCTTGGAAGAGTGGTGGAGGTTAGAGTGAAATAAAAAGACAATTCCAGTGCTCCTTGGAAGAGCTGTGGAGTTCAGAGTGTTTTAAATTGACGGTTTTAATGCCGCTTGGAAAAGACGTGGAGGTCACAGTGGATTAAAAAGACATAATCGATGCCAATTGTAAGAGTGGTGGAGGTCGCAGTGGAATAAAAAGAAAATATCAATGCCCCTTAAATGAGTGGTGGAGGTTACAGTGGAAAAAAAAGACAATATCAATGTTCCTTGGAAGAGGAGTGAAGGTCGCAGTGGAATAAAAAGACAATATTAATGTCCCTTGGAAGAGTGGTGGAGGTCGCAGTGGATTAAAAAGACAATATCAATGCCCCTTGGAAGAGTGGTGGAGGTTACAGTGGAATAAGAAGACAATATCAATGCCCTGTGTAAGAAACTTGGAGGTCACAGTAGCTTAACATGACGGTTTTAATGCCGCTTGGAAGAGTCGTGGACGTCGCAGAGGAATAAAAAGACAATATCAATGCACTTGGAATAGTGCAGAAGGTTACAGTGGAATAAAAAGACATTGTCAATGCCCCTTGGAAGAGCTGTGGAGCTCAGAGCGGTTTAACCAGACGGTTTTAATGCCCCTTGGAAGAGACTTGGAGGTCACAGTAGCTTAACAAGACGGTTTTAAAGCCCCTTGGAAGAGTGGAGGAGGTCGCAATGGAAAAAAAAGACAATATCAATGCCCTGTGGAAGGGACGTGGAGGTCACAGTAGCATAACAAGACGGTTTTAATGCCCATTGGTAGAGTAGTGGAGGTAGCAGTGGATAAAAAAGACAATATCAAAGCCCCTTGGAAGAGTGGTGGAGGTCGCAGTGGAAAACAGAGACAATATCAATGCCCCTTGGAAGAGTGGTGGAGGTTACAGTGGAATAAAAAGACAATATCAATGACCCATGGAAGAGTTGTGGAGGTCACTGTAGCTTAACAAGATGGTCTTAATGCCCCTTGGAAGAGTGGTGGAGGTCACAGTGGAATAAATAGACAGTGTCAATACCCTTGGAAGAGTGGTGGAGGTTAGAGTGGAATAAAAAGACAATTCCAGTGCTTCTTGGAAGAGCTGTGCAGTTCAGAGTGGTTTAAATTGACGGTTTTAATGCCCCTTGGAAGAGACGTGGAGGTCACAGTGGATTAAAAAGACAATATCAATGCCCCTTGGAAGAGTGGTGGAGGTCGCAGTGGATTAAAAAGACAATATCAATGTCTCTTGGAAGAGTGGTGGACGTCGCAGAGGAATAAAAAGACAATATCAATGCACTTGGAAGAGTGCAGGAGGTTACAATGGAATAAAAAGACATTGTCAATGCCCCTTGGAAGAGCTGTGGAACTCAGAGTGGTTTAACCAGACGGTTTTAATGCCCCTTGGAAGAGACTTGGAGGTCACAGTAGCTTAAAAAGACGGTTTTAATGCCCCTTGGAAGAGTGGTGGTGGTCGCAATGGAATAAAAAGACAATATCAATGCCCTGTGGAAGAGTGGTGGAGGTCGCAGTGGAAAACAGAGACAATATCAATGCCCCTTGGAAGAGTGGTGGAGGTTACAGTCGATTAAAAAGACAATATCAATGCCCCTTGGAAGAGACGTGGAGGTCACAGTAGCTTATCAAGACTGTTTTAATACCCCTTGGAATAGTGGTGGAGGTCGCAGTGGATTAAAAAGACAATATCAACACCCGTTAGAAGAGTGGTGGAGGTCGCAATGGAATAAAAAGACAATATCAATTCCCCTTGGAAGAGATGTGGTGGTCGCAGTGGATTAAAAAGACAATATCAATGCCTCGTGGAAGAGACTTGGAGGTCAGAGAAGTTTAACAAGTTGGTTTTAATGCCCCTTGGAAGAGAGGTGGAGGTCGCAGTGGAATAAAAAGACAATATCAGTGCCCCTTGGAAGAGTGGTGGAGGTTAAAGTCGAATAAAAAGACAATATTAAAGCCCCTTGGATGAGTGGTGGAGGTTAAAGTCGAATAAAAAGACAATATCAATGCCTCTTGGAAGAGCTGTGGAGTTCAGAGTTGATTAACCAGACGGTTTTAATGCCGCTTGGAAGAGACGTGGAGGTCACAGTAGCTTATCAAAACTGTTTTAATGCCCCTTGGAAGAGTGGTGGAGGTCGCAGTAAAATAAAAAGACAATTCCAATGCCCCTTGGAAGAGTGGTGGAGGTTACAGTGGAATAAAAAGACAATATCAATGCCCCTTGGAAGAGCTGTGGAGTTCACAGTGGTTTAACCAGAAGGTTTTAAGGCACCGTGGAATAGACATGGAGGTCACAGTAGCTTAACAAGACGGTTTTAATGCCCCTTGGAAGAGTGGTGGAGGTCGCAGTGGAATACAAAAACAATATCAATTCCCCTTGGAAGATTGGTGGAGGTTACAGTGGAATAAAAAGTCAATGTCAATGCCCCTTGGAAGAGTGGTGGAGGTTAGAGTGGAATAAAAAGACAATATAAATGCCCCTTGGAAGAACTGTGGAGTTCAGAGTGGTTTAAGAAGATGGTTTTAAAGCCCCTTGGAAGAGAAGTCGACGTCACAGTAGCATAACAAGACGGTTTTAATGCCCCTTGGAAGAGTGGTGGAGTTCACAGTGGATTAAAAAGACAATATCAATGCCCCTTGGAAGAGTGGTGGAGGTCGCAGTGGAATAAAATAACAATATCAATGCCCCGTGGAAGGGACGTGGAGGTCACAGTAGCTTAACAAGACGGTTTTAATGCCCCTTGGAAGAGTGGTGGAGGTTGCAAGCGATTAAAAAGACAATAGCAATGCCCATTGGAAGAGAGGTGGAGGTCGAAATGGAATAAAAAGACAAAATCAATGCCCCTTGGAAGAGTGGTGGAGGTCGCAGTGGAATAAAATAACAATATCAATGCCCCGTGGAAGGGACGTGGAGGTCACAGTAGCTTAACAAGACGGTTTTAATGCCCCTTGGAAGAGTGGTGGAGGTTGCAGGCGATTAAAAAGACAATAGCAATGCCCATTGGAAGAGAGGTGGAGGTCGAAATGGAATAAAAAGACAAAATCAATGCCCCTTGGAAGTGTGGTGGAGGTTACAGTGGAATAAAAAGACAATATCAATGCCCCTTGGAAGAGCTGTGGCGTTCAGAGTGGCTTAACCAGATGGCTTTAATGCCCCTTGGAAGAGAGGTGGAGGTCACAGTAGCTTAACAAGACTGTTTTAATGCCCCATGGAAGAGTGGTGGAGGTCTCAGATGATTAAAAAGACAATATTAATGCCCCTTAGAAGAGAGGTGAAAGTCGCAGTGGAATAAAAAGACAATGTCAATGCCACTTGGAAGAGTGGTGGAGGTTACAGTGGAATAAAAAGACAATATCAATGCCCCGTGGTATAGACATGGACGTGACAGTAGCTTAACAAGACGGCTTTAATGCCCCTTGGAAGAGTTGTGGAGGTTGCAGTGGATTAAAAAGACAGTATCAATGCCCATTGGAAGAGTGGTAGAGGTCGCCGTGGAATAAAAAGACAAAATCAATGCCCATTGGAAGAGTGGTCCAGGTTACAGTGGAATAAAAAGACAATATCAATGCCCCATGGAAGAGTGGTGGAGGTTACAGTGGAAAAAAAAGACAATATCAATGCCCCATGGAAGAGTTGTGGAGGTCACTGTAGCTTAACAACATGGTCTTAATGCCCCTTTGAACAGTGGTGGAGGTCACAGTGGAATAAATAGACAATATCAATGCCCCTTGGAAGAGTGTTGGAGGTTAGAGTGGAATAAAAATACAATACCAGTGCTCCTTGGAAGAGCTGTGGAGTCCAGAGTGGTTTAAATTGATGGTTTTAATTCCTCTTGGAAGAGACGTGGAGGTCACAGTGGATTAAAAAGACAATATCAATGCCCCTTGGAAGAGTGGTGGAGGTCGCAGTGGATTAAAAAGATAATATCAATGCCCCTTGGAAGAGTGGTGGAGGTCGCAGTGGAATAAAAAGACAATATCAAATCCGCGTGGAAGGGACGTGGAGGTCACATTAGCTTCACAAGACGGTTTTAATGCTCCTTGGAAGAGAGGTGGAGGTCGCAGTTGATTAAAAAGACAATATCAATGCCCCTTGGAAGAGTGGTAGAGGTCTCAGTGGATTAAAAAGACAATATCAATGCCCCTTGGAAGAGTGGTAGAGGTCGCAGTGGAATAAAAAGACATTATCAATGAACGCTTGGAAGAGTGGTGGATGTTACAGTCGAATAAAAAGACAATATCAATGCCACTGTGCAGTTCAGAGTGTTTAACCAGACGGTTTCAATGGCCCTTGGAAGAGATGTGGAGGTCACAGACGCTTAACAAGACTGTTATAATACCCCTTGGAAGTGTGGTCGAGATCGTTGTGGATTTAAAAGACAATATCAATGCCCCTTAGAAGAGTGGTGGAGGTTGCAGTGGAATAAAAAGACAATATCAATGCCCTTGGAAGATTGGTGGAGGTTGCAGTGGAATAAAAAGACAATAACAATGCCCCTTGAAGAGTGGTGGAGGTTACAGTGGAATAAGAAGACAATATCAATGCCCTGTGTAGGAAACTTGGAGGTCACAGTAGCTTAACAAGACGGTTTTAATGCCCCTTGGAAGAGTCGTGGACGTCGCAGAGGATTAAAAAGACAATATCAATGCACTTGGAAGAGTGCAGAAGGTTACAGTGGTATAAAAAGACATTGTCAATGCCCCTTGGAAGAGCTGTGGAGCTCAGGGCGGTTCAACCAGACGGTTTTAATGCCCCTTGGAAGAGACTTGGAGGTCACAGTAGCTTAACAAGACGGTTTTAAAGCCCCTTGGAAGAGTGGTGGAGGTCGCAATGGAATAAAAAGACAATATCAAAGCCCCTTGGAATAGTGGTGGAGGTCGCAGTGGAAAACAGAGACAATATCAATGCCCCTTGGAAGAGTGGTGGAGGTTACAGTTGAATAAAAAGACAATATCAATACCACGTGGAAGAGATGTGGAGGTCACAGTAGCTTAACAAGATGGTTTTAATGCCCCTTGGAAGAGTGGTGGAGGTCGCAGTGGATTAAAAAGACAATATCAATGAGACTTGGAAGAGAGATGGAGATCGCAGTGGAATAAAAAGATAATATCAATGCCCCTTGGACGAGTGGTGGAGGTTACAGTGGAATAAAAAGACAATTTCAATGCCCCGTGGAAGAGACGTGGAGGTCACAGTAGCTTAAAAAGACTGTTTTAATGCCTCTTGGAGGACTGGTGGAGGTCACAGTGGAATAAAAAGACAATATCAATGCCCCCTTGGAAGAGTGGTGGAGGTTACAGTGGAATAAAAAGACAATATCAATTCCCCTTGGACGAGTGGTGGAGGTTACAGTGGAATAAAAAGTAAATTTCAATGCCCCGTGGAAGAGACGTGGAGGTCACAGTAACTTAACAAGACGGTTTTAATGCCTCTTGGAAGAGTGGTGGAGGTCGCAGTGGAATACAAAAACAATATCAATGCGCCTTGGAAGATTGGTGGAGGTCGCAGTGAAATAAAAAGACAATATCAAAGCCCCGTGGAAGAGATGTGGAGTATAGAGTGGAATAAAAAGACAATATAAATGCCCCTTGGAAGAGCTGTGGAGTTCAGAGTGGTTTATCCAGATGGTTTTAATGCCCCTTGGAAGAGAAGTCGACGTCACAGTAGCATAACAAGACGGTTTTAATGCCCCTTGGAAGAGTGGTGGAGTTCACAGTGGATTAAAAAGACAATATCAATGCCCCGTGGAAGGGACGTGGAGGTCACAGTAGCTTAACAAGACAGTTTTATTGCCCCTTGGAAGAGTGGAGAAGGTTGCAGTGGAATAAAAAGACAAAATCAATGCCCCTTGGAAGAGCTGTGGAGTTCAGAGTGGTTTATGCAGACGGTTTTAATGCCCCTTGGAAGAGACGTGGAGGTCACAGTAGCTTAACAAGACTGTTTTAATGCCCCATGGAAGAGTGGTGGAGGTGCAGTGGATTAAAAAGACAACATCAATGCCCCTTTGAAGAGAGGTGGAAGTCGCAGTGGAATAAAAAGACAATGTCAATGCCACTTGAAAGAGTGGTGGAGGTTAGAGTGGAATAAAAATACAATACCAATGCTCCATGGAAGAGCTGTGGAGTCCAGAGAGGTTTAAATTGATGGTTTTAATGCCCCTTGGAAGAGACGTGGAAGTCACAGTGGATTATCAAGACAATATCAATGCCCCTTGGAAGAGTGGTTGAGGTCGCAGTGGATTAAAAAGACAATATCAATGCCCCTTGGAAGAGTGGTGGAGGTCGCAGTGGAATAAAAAGACAATGTCAATGCCCCTTGGAAGAGTGGTGGAGTATAGAGTGGAATAAAAAGACAATATAAATGCCCCTTGGAAGAGCTGTGGCGTTCAGAGTGGTTTATCCAGATGGTTTTAATGCCCCTTGGAAGAGAAGTCGACGTCACAGTAGCATAACAAGACGGTTTTAATGCCCCTTGGAAGAGTGCTGGAGTTCACAGTGGATTAAAAAGACAATATCAATGCCCCTTGGAAGAGTGGTGGAGGTCGCAGTCGAATAAAAAGACAACATCAATGCCCCGTGGAAGGGACGTGGAGGTCACAGTAGCTTAACAAGACAGTTTTATTGCCCCTTGGTAGAGTGGTGGAGGTTGCAGTGAAATAAAAAGACAAAATCAATGCCCCTTGGAAGAGCTGTGGAGTTCAGAGTGGTTTAACCAGACGGTTTTAATGCCCCTTGGAAGAGACGTGGAGGTCACAGTAGCTTAACAAGACTGTTTTAATGTCCCTTGGAAGAGTGGTGGAGGTCGCAGTGGATTAAAAAGACAATATCAATGCCCCTTAGAAGAGAGGTGGAAGTCGCAGTGGAATAAAAAGACAATGTCAATGCCACTTGAAAGAGTGGTGGAGGTTAGAGTGGAATAAAAAGACAATACCAATGCTCCATGGAAGAGCTGTGGAGTCCAGAGAGGTTTAAATTGATGTTTTTAATGCCCCTTGGAAGAGACGTGGAAGTCACAGTGGATTATCAAGACAATATCAATGCCCCTTGGAAGAGTGGTGGAGGTCGCAGTGGAATAAAAAGACAATATCAACTCCCTGTGGAAGAGACGTGGAGGTCACAGTAGCTTCACAAGATGGTTTTAATACTTCTTGGAAGAGAGGTGGAGGTCGCAGTTGATTAAAAAGACAATATCAATGTCCCTTGGAAGAGTGGTGGAGTTCGCAGTGGATTAAAAAGACAATATCAATGCCCCTTGGAAGAGTGGTGGAGGTCGCAGTGGAATAAAAAGACAATATCAATGCCCCTTGGAAGAGTGGTGGAGGTCGCAGTGGAATAAAAAGACAATATCAACGCCCCGTGGAAGAGACGTGGAGGTCACAGTAGCTTCACAAGACGGTTTTATTGCTCCTTGAAAGAGAGGTGGATGTCACAGTTGATTAAAAAGACAATATCAATATCCCTTGGAAGAGTGGTGGAGTTCGCAGTGGATTAAAAAGACAATATCAATGCCCCTTGGAAGAGTGGTGGAGGTCGCAGTGGATTAAAAAGACAATATCAATGTCCCTTCGAAGAGTGGTGGAGTTCGCAGTGGATTAAAAAGACAATATCAATGCCCCTTGGAAGAGTGGTGGAGGTCGCAGTGGAATAAAAAGACAATATCAACGCCCCGTGGAAGAGACGTGGAGGTCACAGTAGCTTCACAAGACGGTTTTAATACTTCTTGGAATAGAGGTGGAGGTCGCAGTTGATTAAAAAGACAATATCAATGTCCCTTGGAAGAGTGGTGGAGTTCGCAGTGGATTAAAAAGACAATATCAATGCCCCTTGGAAGAGTGGTGGAGGTCGCAGTGGAATAAAAAGACAATATCAATGCCCCTTGGGAGAGTGGTGGAGGTCGCAGTGGAATAAAATGACAATATCAACGCCGCGTTTAAGAGACGTGGAGGTCACAGTAGCTTCACAAGACGGTTTTATTGCTCCTTGAAAGAGAGGTGGATGTTGCAGTTGATTAAAAAGACAATATCAATGTCCCTTGGAAGAGTGGTGGAGTTCGCAGTGGATTAAAAAGACAATATCAATGCCCCTTGGAAGAGTGGTGGAGGTCGCAGTGGAATAAAAAGACAATATCAACGCCCCATGGAAGAGACGTGGAGGTCACAGTAGCTTCACAAGACGGTTTTAATACTTCTTGGAAGAGAGGTGGAGGTCGCAATTGATTAAAAAGACAATATCAATGCCCCTTGGAAGAGTCGTGGACGTCGCAGAGGAATAAAAAGACAATATCAATGCACTTGGAAGAGTGCAGGAGGTTACAATGGAATAAAAAGACATTGTCAATGCCCCTTGGAAGAGCTGTGGAACTCAGAGCGGTTTAAGCAGACGGTTTTAATGCCCCTTGGAAGAGACTTGGAGGTCACAGTAGCTTAAAAAGACGGTTTTAATGCCCCTTGGAAGAGTGGTGGTGGTCGCAATGGAATAAAAAGACAATATCAATGCCCTGTGGAAGAGTGGTGGAGGTCGCAGTGTAAAACAGAGACAATATCAATGCCCCTTGGAAGAGTGGTGGAGGTTACAGTCGATTAAAAAGACAATATCAATGCCCCTTGGAAGAGACGTGGAGGTCACTGTAGCTTATCAAGACTGTTTTAATACCCCTTGGAATAGTGGTGGAGGTCGCAGTGGATTAAAAAGACAATATCAACACCCGTTAGAAGAGTGGTGGAGGTCGCAATGGAATAAAAAGACAATATCAATTCCCCTTGGAAGAGATGTGGTGGTCGCAGTGGAATAAAAAGACAATATCAATGCCTCGTGGAAGAGACTTGGAGGTCAGAGTAGTTTAACAAGTTGGTTTTAATGCCCCTTAAAAGAGAGGTGGAGGCCGCAGTGGAATAAAAAGACAATATCAGTGCCCCTTGGAAGAGTGGTGGAGGTTAAAGTCGAATAAAAAGACAATATTAAAGCCCCTTGGATGAGTGGTGGAGGTTAAAGTCGAATAAAAAGACAATATCAATGCCTCTTGGAAGAGCTGTGGAGTTCAGAGTGGATTAACCAGACGGTTTTAATGCCCCTTGGAAGAGACGTGGAGGTCACAGTAGCTTATCAAAACTGTTTTAATGCCCCTTGGAAGAGTGGTGGAGGTCGCAGTAAAATAAAAAGACAATACCAATGCCCCTTGGAAGAGTGGTGGAGGTTACAGTGGAATAAAAAGACAATATCAATGCCCCTTGGAAGAGCTGTGGAGTTCACAGTGGTTTAACCAGAAAGTTTTAAGGCACCGTGGAATAGACGTGGAGGTCACAGTAGCTTAACAAGACGGTCTTAATGCTTCTTGGAAGAGAGATGGAGGTCGCAGTGGATTAAAAAGACAAAATCAATGCCCCTTGGAAGAGTCGTGGAGGTTACAGTGGAATAAAAAGACAATAGCAATGCCTCTTGCAAGAGCTGTGGAGTTCAGAGTTTTTTAAATTGATTTTTTTAATGCCCCTTGGAAGAGACATGGAGGTCACAGTAGCTTAACAAGACAGTTTTAATGCCCCTTGGAAGAATGGTGGAGGTCGCAGTGGATTAAAAAGACATTATCAATGCCAATTGTAAGAGTGGTGGAGGTCGCAGTGGAATAAAAAGAAAATATCAATGCCCATTAGATGAGTGGTGGAGGTTACAGTGGAAAAAAAAGACAATATCAATGTTCCTTGGAAGAGGAGTGAAGGTCGCAGTGGAATAAAAAGACAATATCAATGTCCCTTGGAAGAGTGGTGGAGGTCGCAGAGGATTAAAAAGACAATATCAATGCCCCTTGGAAGAGTGGTGGAGGTTACAGTGGAATAAGAAGACAATATCAATGCCCTGTGTAAGAAACTTGGAGGTCACAGTAGCTTAACATGACGGTTTTAATGCCGCTTGGAAGAGTCGTGGACGTCGCAGAGGAATAAAAAGACAATATCAATGCACTTGGAATAGTGCAGAAGGTTACAGTGGAATAAAAAGACATTGTCAATGCCCCTTGGAAGAGCTGTGGAGCTCGGAGAGGTTTAACCAGACGGTTTTAATGCCCCTTGGAAGAGACTTGGAGGTCGCAGTAGCTTAACAAGACGGTTTCAAAGCCCCTTGGAAGAGTGGTGGAGGTCGCAATGGAAAAAAAAGACAATATCAATGCCCTGTGGAAGGGACGTGGAGGTCACAGTAGCATAACAAGACGGTTTTAATGCCCATTGGTAGAGTAGTGGAGGTCGCAGTTGATAAAAAAGACAATATCAAAGCCCTTTGGAAGAGTGGTGGAGGTCGCAGTGGAAAACAGAGACAATATCAATGCCCCTTGGAAGAGTGGTGGAGGTTACAGTGGAATAAAAAGACAATATCAATGACCCATGGAAGAGTTGTGGAGGTCACTGTAGCTTAACAAGATGGTCTTAATGCCCCTTGGAAGAGTGGTGGAGGTCGCAGTGGAATAAATAGACAGTGTCAATACCCTTGGAAGAGTGGTGGAGGTTAGAGTGGAATAAAAAGACAATTCCAGTGCTTCTTGGAAGAGCTGTGCAGTTCAGAGTGGTTTAAATTGACGGTTTTAATGCCCCTTGGAATAGACGTGGAGGTCACAGTGCATTAAAAAGACAATATCAATGCCCCTTGGAAGAGTGGTGGAGGTCGCAGTGGATTAAAAAGACAATATCAATGTCCCTTGGAAGAGTGGTGCAGGTCGCAGTGGAATAAAAAGACAATATCAATGCCCCGTGGAAGGGACGTGGAGGTCACAGTACCTTCACAAGACGGTTTTGATGCCCCTTGGAAGAGAGGTGGAGGTCGCAGTTGATTGAAAAGACAATATCAATGCCCCTTGGAAGAGTGGTGGAGGTCACAGTGGAATAAAAAGACAATATCAATGCCGCTTGGAAGAGTGGTGGATGTTACAGTCGAATAAAAAGACAATATCAATGCCTCTTGTAAGAGCTGTGGAGTTCAGAGTGTTTAACGAGACGGTTTTAATGCCCCTTGGAAGAGACGAGAAGGTCACAGTAGCTTAACAAGTCTGTTTTAATGCCCCTTGGAAGAGTTGTGGAGATCGTTGTGGATTTAAAAGACAATATCAATGCCCCTTAGAAGAGTTTTGGAGGTCGCAGTGGAATAAAAAGACAAAATCAATGCCCCTTGGAAGATTGGTGGAGGTTACAGTGGAATAAAAAGACAATATCAATGCCCCTTGGAAGAGTGGTGGAGGTTACAGTGGAAGAAAAAAACAATATCAATGCCCTGTGTAAGAAACTTGGAGGTCACAGTAGCTTAAAAATACGGTTTTAATGCCCCTTGGAAAAGTCTTGGACGTCGCAGAGGAATAAAAAGACAATATCAATGCACTTGGAAGAGTGCAGAAGGTCACAATGTAATAAAAGGACATTGTTAATGACCCTAGGAAGAGCTGTGGAGCTCAGAGCAGTTTAACCAGACGGGTTTAGTGCCCCTTCGAAGAGACTTGGAGGTCACAAAGCTTAACAAGACGGTTTTAATGCCCCTTGGAAGAGTGGTGGAGGTTGCAATGGAATAAAAAGACAATATCAATGCCCCGTGGAAGGGAGTTGGAGGTCACAGTAGCTTAACAAGAAGGTTGTAATGCCCATTGGAAGAGTAGTGGAGATCGCAGTGGATAAAAAAGACAATATCAAAGCCCCTTGGAAGAGTGGTGGAGGTCGCAGTTTAAAACAGAGACAATATCAATGCCCCTTGGAAGAGTGGTGGAGGTTACAGTCGAATAAAAAGACAATATCAATGCCTCTTGGATGAGCTATGGAGTACAGAGTGGTTTAACCAGACAGTTTAATGCCCCTTGGAAGAGACGTGGAGGTCACAGTAGCTTATCAAGACTATTTTAATGCCCCTTGGAAGAGTGGTGGAAGTCGCAGTGGATTAAAAAGACAATATCAATGCCCATTAGAAGAGTGGTGGAGGTCGCAGTGGAATAAAAAGACAATATCAATGCCTCGTGGAAGAGAATTGGAGGTCACAGTAGCTTAACAAGATGGTTTTAATGCACCTTGGAAGAGAGGTGGAGGTAGCAGTGGAATAAAAAGACAATATCAATGACCCTTGGAAGAGTAGTGGAGGACGCAGTGGAATAAAAAGACAATATTAATGCACCTTGGAAGAGTGGTGGAGGTCGCAGTAAAATAAAAAGACAATATCAATGCCCCTTGGAAGAATGGTGGAGGTTACAGTGGAATTAAAAAGACAATATCAATGCCACTTGGAAGAGCTGTGGAGTTCACAGTGGTTTAACCAGAAGGTTTTAAGGCACCGTGGAATAGACGTGGAGGTCACAGTAGCTAAACAGGATGGCTTTAATGCTTCTTGGAAGAGTTATGGAGGTCGCAGTGGATTAAAAAGACAAAATCAATGCCCCTTGGAAGAGTGGTGGAGGTTACAGTGGAATAAAAAGACAATATCAATGCCTCTTGTAAGAGCTGTGGAGTTCAGAGTGGTTTGAATTGACGGTTTTAATGCTCTTTGGAAGAGACGTGGAGGTCACAGTAGCTTAACAAGACGGTTTTAATGCCCCTTGGAAGAGTGGTGGAGTTTACAGTAGAATAAAAAGACAATATCAATGCCTCTTGGAAGAGTGGTGAAGGTCGCAGTGGAATAAAAAGACAATATTAATGCCCCTTGGAAGAGTGGACGAGGTCTCAGTAAAATAAAAAACAATATCAATTCCCCTTGGAAGAGTGGTGAGGTTACAGTGGAATAAAAAGTTATTATCAATGCCCCTTGGAAGAGCTGTGGAGTTCACAGTGGTTTAACCAGAAGGTTTTAAGGCACCGTGGAATAGATGCGGAGGTCACAGTAGCTAAACAAGACGGTTTTAATGCTTCTTGGATAAGAGATGGAGGTCGCAGTGGATTAAAAAGACAAAATCAATGCCCCTTGGAAGAGTGGTGGAGGTTATAGTGGAATAAAAAAACAATATCAATGCCTCTTGCAAGAGCTTTGGAGTTCAGAGTGGTTTAAATTGATGGTTTTAATGCCCCTTGAAAGAGACGTGGAGGTCACAGCAGCTTAACAAGACGGTTTTAATGCCCCTTGGAAGAGTGGTGGAGATGGCAGTGGATTAAATAGACATTATCGATGCCCCTTGGAAGAGTGGTGGAGGTCGCAGTAGAATAAAAAGAAAATATCAATAACCCTTAGAAGAGCAGTGGAGGTTACAGTGGAAAAAAAAGACAATATCAATGTTCATTGGAAGAGGGGTGAAGTTCGCAGTGGAATAAAAATACAATATCAATGTCCCTTGGAAGAGTGGTGGATATCACAGTGAATTAGAAATACAATATCAATGCCCCTTGGAAGAGTGGTGGAGGTCGCAGTGGAATAAAAAGACAATATCAATTCTCCTTGGAAGAGATATGGAGGTCCCAGTGGAATAAAAAGACAATATCAATGCCTCGTGGAAGAGACTTGGAGGACACAGTAGCTTAACAAGATGGTTTTAATGCCCCTTGGAAGAGAGCTGGAGGTCGCAGTGGAATAAAAAGACAATATCAATGCCCCTTGTAAGAGTGGTGGTTGTTCCAGTGGAATAAAAAGACAATATCAATGACTCTTGGAAGAGTGGTGGAGGTCACAGTGGTATAAAAAGACAATATTAATGACCCTTGGAAGAGTGGTGAAGGTCGCAGTAAAATAAAAAGACAATATCAATGCCCCTTGGAAAAGTGGTGGAGGTTACCGTGGAATTAAAATGACAATATCAATGCCCCTTTGAAGAGCTGTGGAGTTCACAGTGGTTTAACCAGAAGGTTTTAAGGCACCGTGGAATAGACGTGGAGGTCACAGTAGCTAAACAAGACGGTTTTAATGCTTCTTGGAAGAGTGATGGAGCTCGCAGTGGATTAAAAAGACAAAATCAATGCCCCTTGAAAGAGTGGTGGAGGTTACAGTGGAATAAAAAGTCAATATCAATGCCTCTTGCAAGAGCTGTGGAGTTCAGAGTGGTTTGAATTGACGGTTGTAATTCCACTTGGAAGAGACGTGGAGGTCACAGTAGCTTAAGAAGATGGTTTTAATGCCCCGTGGAAGAGTGGTGGAGGTTACAGTAGAATAAAAAGACAATATCAATGCCCCTTGGAAGAGTGGTGGAGGTCGCAGTAGAATAAAAAGACAATATCAATGCCCCGTGGAAGGGACGTGGAGGTCACAGTAGCTTAACAAGACGGTTTTAATGCCCCTTGGAAGAGTGGTGGAGGTCGCAGTGGATTAAAAAGACTATCAAATCCCCTTGGAAGAGTTGTGGAGGTCGCAGTGGAAAAAAAGACAATATCAATGCCGCTTGGAAGAGTGGTGGAGGTCAGAGTTGAATAAAAAGACAATATCAATGCCTCTTGGAAGAGCAGTGGAGTTCAGAGTGGTTTAACCATGCGGTTTTAATTCTCCTTGGAAGAGACGTGGAGGTCACAGAAACTTATCAAGACTGTTTTAAAGCCCCTTGGAGGAGTGGTAGATGTCGCAGTGGATTAAAAAGACAATATCAATGCCCCTTGGAAGAGTGGTGTAGGTTACAGTGGAATTAAAAGACAATATCAATGCCCCTTGGAAGAGTGGTGGAGGTTACAGTGGAATAAAAAGACAATATCACTGCCCTTTGGGAGAGTGGTGGAGGTTCCAATTAAATAAAAAGACAATATCAATGCCACTTGGAAGAGACGTGGAGGTCACAGTGGAATAAAATGACAATATTAATGGCCCTTGGAAGAGTGGTGGAGGTCGCAGTAAAATAAAAAAAAAATATCAATGCCCCTTGGAAGAGTGGTGGAGGTTACAGTGGAATAAAAAGACAATATCAATGTCCCTTGGAATAGCTGTGGAGTTCACAGTGGTTTAACCAGAAAGTTTTAATGCACTGTGGAATAGATGTGGAGGTCACAGTAGGATAACAAGACGGTTTCAATGCTTCTTGGAAGAGTGATCGAGGTCGCAGTGGATTAAAAAGACAATATCAATGCCCCTTGGAAGAGTGTTGGAGGTTACAGTGGAATAAAAAGACAATATCAATGCCCTGTATAAGAACCTTGGAGGTCACAGTAGCTTAACAAGACGGTTTTAATGCTCGTGGGAAGAGTCGTGGTCGTCGCAGAGGAATAAAAAGACAATATCAATGCACTTGGAAGAGTGCAGAAGGTTACAATGGAATAAAAAGACATTGTCAATGCCCCTTGGAAGAGCTGTGGAGCTCAGAGTGGTTTAACCAAACGGTTTTAATGCCCCTTGGAAGAGACTTGGAGGTCACAGTAGCTTAGCAAGACGGTTTTAATGCCCCTTGGAAGAGTGGTGGAGGTCACAGTGGAATAAAAATACAATATCAATGCCAATTGAAAGAGTGGTGGAAGTTACAGTGGAATGAAAAGACAATATCAATGCCCCTTGGAAGAGGGTTGGAGGTTACATGGGAATAAAAAGACAATATCAATGCCCCTTGCAAGAGCTGTGGAGTTCAGAGTGGTTTAAATTGACGGTTTTAATGCCCTGTGGAATTGATGTGGAGGTCAAAGTAGCTTAACAACACGGTTTAAATGGCCCTTGGAAGAGTGGTGGAGGTCGCAGATGATTAAAAAGACAATTTAAATGCCCCTTAGAAGAGTGGTGGAGGTCGCAGTGAAGTAAAAAGACAATATCAATGCCCCTTGGAAGAGTAGTGGAGGTCGCAGTGGAATAGAAAAACAATATCAATGCCCCTTGGAAGAGTTGTGAAGGTAACAGTGGATTAAAAAGACAATATCAATGCTCCTTGGAAGAGCAGTGGAGTTCAGAGTAGTTAAACTAGACGGTTTTAATGCCCATTGGAAGTGACGTGGAGGTCACAGTAGCTTAAAAAGACGTTTTTAATGCCCCTTGGAAAAGTGGTGGAGGTCGCAGTGGATTAAAAAGACAAAATCAATGCCCCTTGGAAGAGTTGTGGATTTGGCAGTGGAATAAAAAAACAAGATCAAGGCCCCTTGGAAGAGTGGTGGAGTTTACAGTGGAATAAAAAGAAAATATCAATGCCCCGTGAAAGAGACGTGGATGTCGCAGTATCTTAACAAGACGGTTTTAATGTCCCTTGGAAGAAAGGTAAAAGTCACAGTGGATTAAAAAGAC
Organism: Phyllobates terribilis; assembly: GCF_046119375.1. Lineage (NCBI taxonomy): Eukaryota > Metazoa > Chordata > Amphibia > Anura > Dendrobatidae > Phyllobates > Phyllobates terribilis. The sequence goes on from NW_027362762.1 coordinate 555,365,678, forward strand.
AATATCAATGCCCCTTGGAAGAGTGCTGGAGGTTACAGTGGAATAAAAAACAATATCAAAGCCCCTTGCAAGAGCTGTGGAGTTGAGAGTGGTTTAAATTGATGGTTTTAATGCTCCTTGGAAGAGACGTGGAGGTCACAGTAGATTAACAAGACTGTTTTAATGCCCCTTGGAAGAGTGGTGGAGGTCAAAGTGCATTAAAAAGACATTGTCAATGCTCCTTGAAGGAGTGGTTGAAGTCTCAGTGGAATAAAAAGACAATATCAATGCACCTTGGAAGAGTGTTGGAGGTTTCAGTGGAATAAAAAGACAATATCAATGCCCTGTGGAAGAGACATGGAGTTCACAGTAGCTTAACAAGACGGTTTTAATGCCCCTTTGAAGAGTGATGGAGGTCGCAGTGGATTAAAAAGACAATATCAATGAGCCTTGGAAGAGTGGTGGAGGTAGCAGTGGAATAAAAAGACATTATCAATGCCCCTTGGAAGAGTGGTGGATGTCGCAGTGGAATAAAAAAACAATATAAATGCCCCTTGAACGAGTGGTGGAGTTTACAGTGGAATAAAAGGACAATTTCATTGCCCCGTGGAAGAGACGTGGAGGTCACAGTAGCTTAACAAGACGGTTTTAATGCCACTTGGAGGACTGGTGGAGGTCGCAGTGGAATAAAAAGACAATATCAATTCCCCTTGGAAGAGTGGTGGTGGTTACAGTGGAATAAAAAGACAATAATAATGCCCCTTGGAAGAGCTGTTGAGTTCAGAATGGTATAACCAGACGGTTGTAACGCTCCTTGGAAGTGACGTGGAGGTCACAGTAACTTAACAAGACTGTTTTAATGCCCCTTGGAAGAGTGGTGGAGGTCGCAGTGGAATAAAAAACAATATCAATGCCCCTTGGAAGATTGGTGGAGGTCGCAGTGGAATAAAAGACAATATCAATGCCCCGTGGAAGAGATGTGGAGGTCACTGTAGCTTAACAATATGGTTTTAATGCCCCTTGGAAGAGTGGTGGAGGTCGCAGTGGAATAAAAAGACAATGTCAATGCCCCTTGGAAGAGTTGTGGATGTTAGAGTGGAATAAAAAGACAATACAAATGCCCCTTGGAAGAGCTGTGGAGTTCAGAGTGGTTTAACCACATGGTTTTAATGCCCCTTGAAAGAGAAGTCGACGTCACAGTAGCATAACTAGACGGTTTTAATGCCCCTTGGAAGAGTGGTGGTGTTCGCAGTGGATTAAAAAGACAATATTAATGCCCCATGGAAGGGACGTGGAGGTCACAGTGGTGGAGGTTGCAGGGGATTAAAAAGACAATAACAATGCCCATTGGATGAGTGGTGGAGGTCGCAGTGGAATAAAAAGACAAAATCAATGCTCCTTGGAAGAGTGGTGGAGGTTACAGTGGAATAAAAAGACAATATCAATGTCCCTTGGAATAGCTGTGGAGTTCAGAGTGGTTTAACCAGATGGTTTTAATGCCCCTTGGAAGAGATGTGGAGGTCACAGTAGCTTAAAAAGACTGTTTTAATGTCCCTTGGAACAGTGGTGGAGGTCGCAGTGGATTAGAAAGACAATATCAATGCCCCTTAGAAGAGAGGTGGAAGTCGCAGTGGAAAAAAAAGACAATGTCAATGCCACTTGGAAGAGTGGTGGAGATTACAGTGGAATAAAAAGACAATATCAATGCCCCGTGGAATAGACATGGACGTGACAGTAGCTTAACAAGACAGCTTTAATGCCCCTTGGAAGAGTGGTGGAGGTTGCAGTGGATTAAAAAGACAATATCAATGCCCATTGGAAGAGTGGTAGAGGTCGCAGTGAAATAAAAAGACAAAATCATTACCCCTTGGAAGAGTGGTGGAGGTTACAGTGGAATAAAAAAAAAATATCAATGCCCCATGGAAGAGTTGTGGAGGTCACTGTAGCTTAACAAGATGGTCTGAATGCCCCTTGGAAGAGTGGTGGAGGTCGCAGTGGAATAAATCGACAATGTCAATGCCCCTTGGAAGAGTGGTGGAGGTTAGAGTGGAATAAAAAAACAATACCAGTGCTCCTTGGAAGAGCTGTGGAGTTCAGTGTGGATTAAATTGACGGTTTTAATGCCCCTTGGAAGAGACGTGGAGGTCACAGTGGATTAAAAAGACAAAATCAATGCCCCTTGGAAGAGTGGTGGAGGTCGCAGTGGATTAAAAATACAATATCAATGCCACTTGGAAGAGAGGTGGAGGTCGCAGTGGAATAAAAAGACAATATCAATGCCCAGTTGAAGGGACGTGGAGGTCACAGTAGCTTCACAAGAAGGTTTTAATGCCCCATGGAAGAGAGGTGGAGGTCGCAGTTGATTAAAAAGACAATATCAATGCCCCTTGGAAGTGTGGTGGAGGTCGCAGTGGAATAAAAAGACAATATCAATACCGCCTGGAAGAGTGGTGGATGTTACAGTCGAAGAAAAATACAATATCAATGCCTCTTGTAAGAGCTGTGGAGTTCAGAGTGTTTAACCAGAGGGTTTTAATGCCCCTTGGAAGAGACGAGGAGGCTCACAGTAGCTTAACAAGACTGTTTTATTGCCCCTTGGAAGAGTGGTGGAGATCGTTGTGGATTTAAAAGACAATATCAATGCCCCTTAGAAGAGTGGTGGCGGTTGCAGTGGAATAAAAAGACAATATCAATGCCCCTTGGAAGATTGGTGGAGGTTACAGTGGAATAAAAAGACAATATCAATGCCCCTTGGAAGAGTGGTGGAGTTTACAGTGGAATAAAAAGACAATATCAATGCCCTGTGTAAGAAACTTGGAGGTCACAGCGTAACAAGACAGTTTTAATGCCCCTTGGAAGAGTCGTGGATGTTACAATGGAATAAAAAGACATTGTCAATGCCCCTTTGAAGAGCTGTGGAGTACAGAGTGGTTTAACCAGATGGCTTTATTGCCACTTGGAAGAGACGTTGATGTCACAGTAGATTAACAAGACGGTTTTAATGCCCCTTGGAAAAGTGGTGGACGTCACAGTGGATTAAAAAGACAATATCAATGCCCAGTGGAATAGAAAAGGACGTTACACTAGCTAAACAAGATGTTTTTAATGCACCTTGGGAGAGTGATGGAAGTCGTAATGGAATAAAAAGACAATATCAATGCCTCTTGAAAGAGTGCTGTAGGTTACAGTGGAGTAAAAAGACAATATCAATGCCTCTTGAGAGCTGTGGAGCTCAGAGTGGTTTAAATTGACGGTTTTAATGCACCTTGGAAGAGACTTGGAGGTCACTGTAACTTAACAATACGGTTTTAATACCCCTTGGAAGAGTGGTGGAGGTCGCAGTGGATTAAAAAGACAATATGAATGCCCCTTGGAAGAGTGGTGGAGGTCGCAGTGGAATAAAAAGACAATATCAATGCCCCTTGGAAGAGTGGTGGAGGTTACAGTTGAATAAAAAGACAATGTCAATGCCCCTTGAAACAGTGGTGGAGGTTACAGTTAAATAAAAAGAAAATACAATGCCCCGTGGAAGAGATGTGGAGGTCACAATAGCTTAACAAGACGCTTTTAATGCCCCTTGGAAGAGTGGTGGAGGTCGCAGTGGATTAAAAAGACAATATCAATGAGACTTGTAAGAGTGGTGGAGGTCGCAGTGGAATAAAAAGACAATATAAATGCCCTTTGGACGAGTGGTGGAGGTTACAGTGGAATAAAAAGACAATTTCAATGCCCCGTGGAAGAGAAGTGGAGGTCACAGTAGCTTAACAAAACTATTTTAAGGCCTCTTGGAAGAGTGGTGGAGGTCGCAGTGGATTAAAAAGACAATATCAATGCCCCTTAAAAGAGAGGTGGAAATCGCAGTGGAATAAAAAGACAATATCCATACCCCTTGGAAGAGTGGTGGAGGATACAGTTTAATAAAAAGACAATATCAATGCCCCGTGGAATAGACATGGACGTTACAGTAGCTAAACAAGATGTTTTTAATGCACCTTGGGAGAGTGGTGGAAGTCGTAGTGGAATAAAAAGATAATATCAATGCCCCTTGAAAGAGTACTGTAGGTTACAGTGGAGTAAAAAGACAATATCAATGCCTCTTGCAAGAGCTGTGTAGTTCAGAGTGGTTTAAATTGACGGTTTTAATGCACCTTGGAAGAGACGTGGAGGTCACAGTAGCTTAACAATACGGTTTTAATGCCACTTGGAAGAGTGATGAAGGTCCCAGTGGAATAAAAAGACAATATCAATGCCCCTTGGAAGAGTGGTGGAGGTTACAGTGGAATAAAAAGACAATATCAATGCCCCGTGAAAGAGACGTGGAGGTCAAAGTAGCTTAACAAGACAGTTTTAATGCCCCTTGGAAGAAAGGTGGAAGTTGCAGTGGAATAAAAAGACAATATCAATGCCCCTTGGAAGAGTGCTGGAGGTTACATTGGAATAAAAAGACAATATCAATGCTCCTTGCAAGAGCTGTGGAGTTCAGAGTGGTTTAAATTGACGGTTTTAATGCCCCTTGGAAAGGACGTGGAGGTGACAGTAGCTTAAAAAAACGTTTTTAATGCCGCTTGGAAGAGTGTTGGAGGTCACAGTGGATTAAAAAGACAATATGAATGCCCCTTGGAAAAGTGGTGAAGGTCGCAGTGGAATAAAAAGACAATATCAATGCCCCTTGGAAGAGTGGTGGTGGTTACAGTTGAATTAATAAACAATATCAATGCCCCTTGAAAGAGTGATGGAGGTTACAGTGGAATAAAAAGACAATGTCAATGCCCCTTGGAACAGTGGTGGAGGTTACAGTTAAATAAAAAGACAATATCAATGCCCCGTGGAAGAGATGTGGAGGTCACAATAGCTTAACAAGACGGTTTTAATGCCCCTTGGAAGAGTGGTGGAGGTCGCAGTGGATTAAAAAGACAATATCAATGAGCCTTAGAAGAGTGGTGAAGGTCGCAGTGGAATAAAAAGACATTATCAATGCCCCTTGGAAGAGTGGTGTAGGTCGCAGTGGAATAAAAAGACAATATAAATGCCCCTAGGACGAGTGGTGGAGGTTACAGTGGAATAATAAGACAATTTCAATGCCCCGTGGAAGAGACATGGAGATCACAGTAGCTTAACAAGACGGTTTTAATGCATCTTGGAAGACTGGTGGAGGTCGCAGTGGAATGAAAAGACAATATCAATGCCCCTTGGAAGAGTGGTGGAGGTTTCAGTGGAATAAAAAGACAATAATAATGCCCCTTGGAAGAGCTGTGGAGTTCAGAGTGGTATAACCAGACGGTTTTAACGCTCCTTGGAAGAGACGGGGAGGTCACAGTAACTTAACAAGATGGTTTTAATGCCCCTTGGAAGAGTGGTGGTGGTCGCAGTGGAATAAAAAAAACAATATCAATGCACCTTGGAAGATTGGTGGAGGTTACAGTGGAATAAATAGACAATATCAGTGCCCCGTGGAAGTGATGTGGAGGTCACTGCTGCATAACAATATGGTTTTAATGCCCCTTGGAAGAGTGGTGGAGGTCGCAGTGGAATAAAAAGACAATATCAATGCCCCTTGGAAGAGTGGTGGAGGTTTCAGTGGAATAAAAAGACAATAATAATGCCCCTTGGAAGAGCTGTGGAGTTCAGAGTGGTTTAACCAGACGGTTTTAATGCCCCTTGGAAGAGACGTGGAGGTCACAGTAGCTTAACAAGACTGTTTTAATGCCCCTTGGAAGAGAGGTGGAAGTCACAGTGGAATAAAAAGACAATGTCAATGCCACTTGGAAGAGTGATGGAGGTCGCAGTGGAATAAAAAGACAATATCAATGCCCCGTGGAATAGACATGGACGTGACAGTAGCTTAAGAAGACGGCTTTAATGCCCCTTGGGAGAGTGGTGGAGGTTGCAGTGCATTAAAAAGACAATATCAATGCCCATTGGAAGAGTGGTAGAGGTCGCAGTGGAATAAAAAGACAAAAACAAAGCCCCTTGGAAGAGTGGTGGAGGTTACAGTGGATTAAAAAGACAATATCAATGCCCCATGAAAGAGTTGTGGAGGTCACTGTAGCTTAACAAGATGGTCTTAATGCCCCTTGGAAGAGTGGTAGAGGTCGCTGTGGAACAAATATACAATGTCAATGTCCCTTGGAAGAGTGGTGGAGGTTAGAGTGGAATAAAAAGACAATACCAGTGCTCCTTGGAAGATCTTTTTAAATTGACGGTTTTAATGCCCCTTGGAAGAGACGTGGAGGTCACAGTGGATTAAAAAGACAATATCAATGCCCCTTGGAAGAGTGGTGGAGGTCGCAGTGGATTAAAAAGACAATATCAATGCCCCTTGGAAGAGTGGTGGAGGTCGCAGTGGAATAAAAAGACAATATCAATGCCCCGTGGAAGGTATGTGGAGGTCACAGTAGCTTCACAAGACGGTTTTAATGCCCCTTGGAAGAGACTTGGAGGTCACAGTAGCTTAACAAGACGGTTTTAATGCCCCTTGGGAGAGTGGTGGAGGTCGCAGTGGAAAACAGAGACAATATCAATGCCCCTTGGAAGAGTGGTGGAGGTTGCATTGGAATAAAAAGACAATATCAATGCCCCTTGCAAGAGTTGTGGAGTTCAGAGTGGTTTAAATTGACGGTTTTAATGCCCCTTGGAAAGGACGTGGAGGTGACAGTAGCTGAAGAAGACGATTTTAATGCCGCTTGGAAGATTGGTGGAGGTCGCAGTGGATTAAAAAGACAATATGAATGCCCCTTGCAAGAGTGGTGAAGGTTGCAGTGGAATAAAAAGACAATATCAATGCCCCTTGGAAGAGTGGTGGAGGTTACAGTTGAATAAAAAGACAATATCAATGCCCCTTGGAAGAGTGATGGCGGTTACAGTGGAATAAAAAGACAATGTCAATTGCCCCTTGGAACAGTGGTGGAAGTTACAGTTAAATAAAAAGACAATATCAATGCCCCTTTGAAGAGACATGGAGGTCACAATAGCTTAACAAGACGGTTTTAATGCCCCTTGTAAGAGTGTTGGAGGTCGCAGTGGAATAAAAAGACAATATCAATGAGCCTTAGAAGAGTGGTGGAGGTCGCAGTAAAATAAAAAGACATTATCAATGCCCCTTGGAAGAGTGGTGGAGGTCGCAGTGGAATAAAAATACAATATAAATGCCCCTAGTACGAGTGGTGGAGGTTACAGTGGAATAAAAAGACAATTTCAATGCCCCTTGGAAGAGACATGGAGGTCACAGTAGCTTAACAAGACGGTTTTAATGCCCCTTGGAAGAGTGGTGGAGTTAGCAGTGGATTAAAAAGACAATATCAATGCCCCTTGGAAGAGTGGTGGAGGTCGCAGTGGAATAAAAAGACAATATCAATAGCCCGTGGAAGGGACGTGGAGGTCACAGTAGCTTAACAAGATGGTTTTAATGCCCATTGGAAGAGTGGTGGAGGTTGCAGGGGATTAAAAGGACAATAACATTGCCCATTGGAAGAGTGGTGGAGGTAGCAGTGGAATAAAAAGACAAAAGCAATGCCCCTTGGAAGAGAGATTGAGGTTACAGTGGAATAAAAAGACAATATCAATGACCCCTGGGAAGAGCTGTGGGGTTCAGAGTGGTTTAACCAGACGGTTTTAATGCCCTTTGGAAGAGACGTGGAGGTCACAGTAGCTTAACAAGACTGTTTTAATGCCCCTTGGAAGAGTGGTGGAGGTCGCAGTGGATTAAAAAGACAAAATCAATGCCCCTTAGAAGAGAGGTGGAAGTCGCAGTGGAATAAAAAGACAATATCAATGCCCCGTGGAACAGACATGGACGTGACAGTAGCTTAACAAGACGGCTTTAATGCCCCTTGGGAGAGTGTTGGAGGTTGCAGTGCATTAAAAAGACAATATCAATGCCCATTGGAAGAGTGGTAGAGGTCGCAGTGGAATAAAAAGACAAAAACAATGCCCCTTGGAAGAGTGGTGGAGGTTACAGTGGATTAAAAAGACAATATCAATGCCCCATGGAAGAGTTGTGGAGGTCACTGTAGCTTAACAAGATGGTCTTAATGCCCCTTGGAAGAGTGGTAGAGGTCGCTGTGGAATAAATAGACAATGTCAATGCCCCTTGGAATAGTGGTGGAGGTTAGAGTGGAATAAAAAGACAATACCAGTGCTCCTTGGAAGATCTGTTTAAATTGACGGTTTTAATGCCCCTTGGAAGAGACGTGGAGGTCACAGTGGATTAAAAAGACAATATTAATGCCCCTTGGAAGAGTGGTGGAGGTCGCAATGGAATAAAAAGACAATATAAATGCCCCTAGTACGAGTGGTGGAGGTTACAGTGGAATAAAAAGACAATTTCAATGCCCCGTGGAAGAGACATGGAGGTCACAGTAGCTTAACAAGACGGTTTTAGTGCATCTTGGAAGACTGGTGGAGGTCGCAGTGGAATGAAAAGACAATATCAATGCCCCTTGGAATGCCCCTAGTACGAGTGGTGGAGGTTTCAGTGGAATAAAAAGACAATAATAATGCCCCTTGGAAGAGCTGTGGAGTTCAGAGTGGTATAACCAGACGGTTTTAAAGCTCCTTGGAAGAGACGTGGAGGTCACAGTAACTTAACAAGATGGTTTTAATGCCCCTTGGAAGAGTGGTGGAGTTCGCAGTGGAATAAAAAAACAATATCAATGCCCCTTGGAAGATTGGTGGAGGTTACAGTGGAATAAAAAGACAATATCAATGCCCCGTGGAAGTGATGTGGAGGTCACTGTAGCTTAACAATATGGTTTTAATGCCCCTTGGAAGAGTGGTGGAGGTCGCACTGGAATAACAAGACAATGTCAACGCCCCTTGGAAGAGTGGTGGAGGTCAGAGTGGAATAAAAAGAAAATACAAATTCCCCTTGGAAGAGCTGTGGGGTTCAGAGTGGTTTAACCAGAAGGTTTTAATGCCGCTTGAAAGAGAAGTCGACGTCACAGTAGCATAACAAGACGGTTTTAATGCCCCTTGGAAGAGTGGTGGAGTTAGCAGTGGAATAAAAAGACAATATCAATGGCCCGTGGAAGGGACGTGGAGGTCACAGTAGCTTAACAAGATGGTTTTAATGCCCCTTGGAAGAGTGATGGAGGTTGCAGGGGATTAAAAAGACAATAACATTGCCCATTGGAAGAGTGGTGGAGGTCGCAGTGGAATAAAAAGACTAAATCAACGCCCCTTGGAAGAGAGGTTGAGGTTACAGTGGAATAAAAAGACAATATCAATGACCCCTGGGAAGAGCTGTGGAGTTCAGAGTGGTTTAACGACGGTTTTAATGCCCCTTGAAAGAGACGTGGAGGTCACAGTAGCTTAACAAGACTGTTTTAATGCCCCTTGGAAGAGTGGTGGAGGTCTCAGTGGATTAAAAAGACAATATCAATGCCCCTTAGAAGAGAGGAGGAAGTCGCAGTGGAATAAAAACACAATGTCAATGCCACTTGGAAGAGTGGTGGAGGTCGCAGTGGAATAAAAAGACAATATCAATGCCCCGTGGAATAGACATGGACGTGACAGTAGCTTAACAAGACAGCTTTACTGCCCCTTGGGACAGTGGTGGAGGTTGCAGTGCATTAAAAAGACAATATCAATGCCCATTAGAAGAGTGGTAGAGGTCGCAGTGGAATAAAAAGACAAAAACAATGCCCCTTGGAAGAGTAATGGAGGTTACAGTGGAATAAAAAGACAATATCAATGCCCCATGGAAGAGTTGTGGAGGTCACTGTAGCTTAACAAGATGGTCTAAATGCCCCTTGGAATAGTGGTAGAGGTTGCTGTGGAATAAATAGACAATGTCAATGCCCCTTGGAAGAGTGGTGGAGGTTAGAGTGGAATAAAAAGACAATACCAGTGCTCCTTGGAAGAGCTGTTTAAATTGACGGTTTTAATGCCCCTTGGAAGAGACGTGGAGGTCACAGTGGATTAAAAAGACAATATCAATGCCCCTTGGAAGAGTGGTGGAGGTCGCAGTGGAATAAAAAGACAATGTCAATGCCCCGTGGAAGGTATGTGGAGGTCACAGTAGCTTCACAAGACGGTTTTAATGCCCCTTGGAAGAGACTTGGAGGTCACAGTAGCTTAACAAGACGGTTTTAATGCCCCTTGGAAGAGTGGTGGAGGTCGCAGTGGAAAACAGAGACAATATCAATGCCCCTTGGAAGAGTGGTGGAGGTTACAGTCGAATAAAAAGACAATATCACTGCCTCTTGGAAGAGCTGTGTAGTACAGAGTGGTTTAACCAGACGCTTTAATGCCCCTTGGAAGAGACGTGGAGGTCACAGTAGCTTATCAAGACGGTTTTAATGCCCCTTGGAAGAGTGGTGGAGGTCGCAGTGGATTAAAAAGACAATATTAATGGCCCTTAGAAGAGTATAGGAGGTCGCAGTGGAATAAAAAGACAATATCAATTTCCCTTGGAAGAGATGTGGATGTCGCAGTGGAATAAAAAGACAATATCAATGCCCCTTGGAAGAGCTGTTGAGTTCACAGTGATTTAACCAGAAGGTTTTAAGGCACCGTGGAATAGACGTGGAGGTCACGTAGCTAAACAAGACGGTTTTATTGCATCTTGGAAGAGAGATGGAGGTCGCAATGGATTAAAAAAACAAAATCAATGCCCCTTGGAAGAGAGGTGGAGGTTACAGTGGAATAAAAAGACAATATCAATGCCTCTTGCAAGAGCTGTGGAGTTCAGAGTGGTTTAAATTGACGGTTTTAATGCCCCTTGGAAGAGATGTGGAGGTCACAGTAGCTTAACAAGACGGTTTTAATGCCCCTTGGAAGAGTGGTGGAGGTTACAGTCTTATAGAAGGACAATATCAATGCCTCTTGGAAGAGATGTGGATTCCAGAGTGGTTTAACCAGACGGTTTTAATGCCCCATGGAAGAGACGTGGAGGTCACAGTAGCTTATAAAAACTGTTTTAATGCCCTTTGGATGATTGGTGGAGGTCGCAGTGGATTAAAAAGACAATATCAATGCCCCTTAGAAGAGTGGTGGAGGTCGCAGTGGAATAAAAAGACAATATCAATGCCTCGTGGAAGAGACTTGGAGGTCACAGTAGCTTAACAATATGGTTTTATTGCCCCTTGGAAGAGAGGTGGAGGTCGCAGTGGAATAAAAAGACAAAATCAATGTCCATTGGAAGAGTGGTGGAGGTTACAGTGGAATAAAAAGACAATATCAATGACCCTTGGAAGAGTAGTGGAGGTCGGAGTGGAATAAAAAGACAATATTAATGCCCCTTGGAAGAGTGGTGGAGGTCGCAGTAAAATAAAAAGACAATAACAATGCCCCTTGGAAGAGTGGTGGAGGTTCCAATTAAATAAAAAGACAATATCAATGCCCCTTGGAAGAGATGTGGAGGTCACAGCCTTCAAACAGAGGCTGGACAGACATCTGTCTGAGATGATCTAGTGAATGCTGCTTTGAGCAGGGGGTTGGACCAGATGACCCAGGAGGTCCCTTCCAACTCTACCATTCTATGATTCTATGAATAAAAAGACAATATCAATTCCCCTTGGAAGAGTGGTGGAGGTTAGAGTGGAATAAAAAGACAATATCTATGCCCCTTGGAAGAGCTGTGGAGTTCACAGTGGTTTAACCAGAAAGTTTTAATGCACCATGGAATAGACGTGGAGGTCACAGTAGCTTAACAAGACGGTTTCAATGCTTCTTGGAAGAGTGATGGAGGTCGCAGTGGATTAAAAAGACAATATCAATGCCCTTTGGAAGAGTGGTGGAGGTTACAGTGGAATAAAAAGACAATATCAATGACCTGTGTAAGAAATTTGGAGGTCACAGTAGGTTAACAAGGCGTTTTTAATGCCCCTTGGAAGAGTCGTGGACGTCGCAGAGGAATAAAAAGACAATATCAATGCACTTGGAAGAGTGCAGAAGGTTACAGTGGAATAAAAAGACATTGTAAATGCCCTTTGGAAGAGCTGTGGAGCTCAGAGCGGTTTAACCAGACGGTTTTAATGCCCCTTGGAAGAGACTTGGAGGTCACAGTAGCTTAACAAGATGGTTTTAATGCCCCTTGGAAGAGTGGTGGAGGTCATAGTGGAATAAAAATACAATATCAATGCCCCTTGAAAGAGTGGTGGAAGTTACAGTGAAATAAAAAGACAATATCAATGCCCCTTGGAAGAGCTGTGGAGTACAGAGTGGTTTAACCAAACGGTTTTAGTGCCCCTTGGAAGAGACGTGGAGGTCACAGTAGTTTAACAAGACGGTTTTAATGCCCCTTGGAAGAGTGGTGGAGGTCGCAGTGGATTAAAAAGACAATATCAATGAACCTTGGAAGAGTGGTGGAGGTCGCAGTGGAATAAAAAGACAATATCAATGCCCCTTGGAAGAGTGGTGGAGGTTACAGTGGAATAAAAAGACAATATCAATGCCTCTTGGAAGAGTGGTGGAGGTTACAGTGGAATAAAAAGACAATATCAATGCCCCGTGGAAGAGACGTGGACGTCACAGTAGCTTAACAAGACGGTTTTAATGCCCCTTGGCAGAGTGGTGGAGGTCGCAGTAGAATAAAAAGACAATATCTATGCCCCGTGGAAGAGACGTGGAGGTCACAGTTGCTTAACAAGACTGTTTTAATGCCCCTTAGAACAGTGGTGGAGGTTACAGTGGAATAAAGGACAATATCAATGCCCTTTGGAAGAGTGGCAGAGGTCGCAGTGGAATAAAAAGACAATATCAATGCCCCTTGGAAGAGTGGTGGAGGTCGCAGTCTAATAACCTCACTGGTACATGCTCTGCATATCTTCTCTGCTTGCTGTGTCTGCTGTAATCTAATGCTCTGCTTTGCTGATTCACCTCACTGGTACATGCTCTGCATAACTTCTCTGCTTTATCTGTCCCACTCCATTCAATACCCATATATGTCTGTCCCTTCCCCACTATAGATCTTATCTGATTTTTAGAGGTGCTAAACTGCAGAGACTAGAGTCCTAGCTCTGTGTTTGATCACCCAGCCATCTCCTGGTGAGACGACCAGCTGCTAATTTAGCCATATGCAGCTCCCACAATGCCCTTCACCTGATAGTTTAATGTGCCCTATATATTTAGAAGCTCTGTAAGGGGTGCACTTGTGCTGGGGTGTGCAGGCGTCTTCTTGTGCAATGTGGCTTCGGAGATAAGTGGCAGTTATTTCAGAGGCATTTAGTCAGGGCAGGAGTCAGGTAACCAAAACTTTGACCACTTACTCTCTTTTAACTATGTTTCTGTTAGCTCTCACTTTTTCCTTCATAGTCCTCCACTTTCTAGTAACCCCTCAAATCCCTACACCTAGTAAGAAACTCTTCATCTCTCCCTCCATCCTCCCCATTCATCTCACCTCCTCCTCCATATTATTCCTAAACATTCAATCCTGGATCTCCAAACACAGACAGCCACCTCATGCTCTCTCTTGCTCCCACCTGCTAACACTTTCTCTGCTCCTCCTCACTGATGGAGATATCTCTCCAAATCCTGGTCCTCCTCGCGATATCCCCACAGTTACTTCTTCCTCCTATCCACGACCTTCCACAAACTGTCGCAACCCTTCTAACCTCATACCCATGCAACCAATCCCCACTCCCTTAGTTGATCTAACAGGAGCTCTATGGAACGCTCGCTCTGTCTGCAACAAACTTTCCTTCATCAACGATCTTTTCATTACTAACAAACTTTCCTTCCTCACCATCACTGAAACCTGGCTCATCCCCTCTGACACATCCTCCCCAGCTGCACTTTCATATGGCGCATTCCACCTTTCCCACACCCCCCGCCCCAACAGCAAACATGGCGGAGGCGTAGGTTTTCTCCTATCAGAACACTGCGCTTTCACCCAAATCCCACTGCCACCCTCCGTTACACTCCCCTCTCTTGAGGTGCACTGTGTGCGCATCTGTTCCCCCTCCAACCTCCAACTGGCCGTCGTTTACCGAACCCCAGGGCAAGCCACCACCTTCTTAGACCACTTCACCACCTGGCTGCTTCACTTCCTCTCCACTGACATCACCACTATCATAATGGGTGACTTCAAAATCCCCATTAACACTTCCCATTCGTCTGTCTCTAAGTTCCTATCTCTCACTTCCTCCTTCGGACTCACTCAATGGTCTTCCACACCCACCCACAAAGATGGCCACACACTGGACCTCATTTTCACCCGCCTCTGTTCCCTATCTAACCTCTCTAACTCACCTCTCCTTCTCTCTGATCACAGCCTACTTACAATCTCTTCTCTCTCCTCCCTGGGGCAACAATCCCCACTCCACAAACTTGCATACCCTCGCAGAAATCTCAAACACCTTGACTTACACTCACTCTCTGAATCCCTCCTCCCTCTTACAGACATAAATTCCTTACACGATGCAGACGTTGCTGCTGCTTCATATAACACCACAATAGCTGCAGCTCTAGACTCGATCGCCCCTCTCACACACACCACATCTCGCACATTCAACAGGCAACCCTGGCACACTAAACTTACTAAAGAACTGCGCCGGTCCTCCAGGGTTGCGGAGCGGAGATGGAAAAGGTCTCACTCCATCGAGCACTTCATCGCATTCAAGCAATACCTCACTAATTTCAAGTCTGCACTCACTACAGCAAAACAAATCTACTTCTCATCTCTCATATCCTCCCTATCTCACAACCCTAAACAGCTATTTAACACTTTCAACTCTCTCCTTCGTCCCCCAGCACCTCCTCCCTCTTCTCTCATCTCAGCCGATGACTTTGCCTCATTCTTCAAACAGAAGATTGACACCATCAGACAAAACTTTTGCCAAAAGTCCACACAACCCCTCCTCATATCTATTCAACCCTCATCCTCCAAACCCCAGTTCTCCACCATTACAGAAGGTCAAGTCTCCTCTTTACTCTCCAAATCACACCTCACCACCTGCGAACTTGACCCAATCCCATCCCACCTCATCACTAACCTTACCACAGTCTTCATCCCAACCCTAACCCACCTCTTCAATCTGTCACTAACAACCGGTGTCTTCCACTCATGTTTCAAACATGCCGCAATCACACCCATCCTCAAAAAGCCCTCCCTTGACCCTTCCTCTCTGACTAGCTACCACCCCATATCACTCCTCCCTTTTGCCTCAAAACTTCTAGAACAACATGTCCACCTTGAACTGTCCTCCCACCTCTCCTCCTGCTCCCTCTTCGACCGCCTGCAGTCTGGCTTCCGACCGCATCACTCGACTGAAACTGCCCTGACCAAAGTCACCAACGACCTACTTAATGCCAAATCCAAGCGACACTACTCCATCCTCCTCCTTCTGGACCTGTCATCTGCCTTTGACACAGTGGACCATTCCCTCTTACTCCAGATTCTCTCATCTCTTCGCATCACGGACTTGGCTCTATCTTGGATCTCCTCATACTTAACCGAGAGGACATTCAGCGTCTCCCACTCACGCACCACCTCCTCATCTCGCCCCCTATCTGTCGGTGTCCCCCAAGGTTCAGTTCTAGGACCTCTGCTCTTCTCCATCTACACCTTTGGCCTGGGACAGCTCAGAGAGTCTCACGGTTTTCAGTATCACCTCTATGCTGACGACACACAGATCTACCTCTCTGGACCCGATATCTCCTCCCTACTAACCAAAATCCCACAATGTCTGTCCGCCATGTCATCCTTCTTCTCTGACAGATTTCTAAAACTAAACATGGATAAAACAGAGTTCATCATCTTTACACCCTCTCATTCACATCCCCCATCTGACCTAGCCATCAACGTCAATGGCTGTTCCCTCTCCCCAGTCCCACAAGCTCGCTGCCTTGGAGTAACCCTGGACTCTGATCTCTCCTTCCAGCCACATATCCAAGCCCTTTCCACTTCCTGCCGACTCCAACTTAAAAACATCTCCCGGATCCGTGCATTCTACAGCAAAGACCCTGAAAAAACACTAGTGCATGCCCTCATCATATCCCGCCTCGAATACTGCAACCTCCTGCTCCGTGGCCTCCCTTACAACACTCTTGCGCCTCTCCAATCTATCCTAAGCTCTGCTGCTCGACTAATTCACCTGTCCCCCCGCTATTTCCCGGCCTCTCCTCTCTGTCAATCTCTTCACTGGCTCCCCATTGCCCAGAGAATCCAGTTCAAAACTCTAACCATGGCATACGAAGCCATCCACAACCTGTCTCCCACATACATCTGTGACCTAGTCTCCCGGTACTTACCTGCACGCAACCTCCAATCCTCTCAAGATCTCCTTCTCTACTCCCCTCTTATCTCCTCCTCCCACAATCACATACAAGATTTCTCCCGTGCATCCCCCCTACTCTGGAACTCTCTACCCCAACACATCAGACTCTCGCCGACCGTGGAAACCTTCAAAAGAAACCTGAAGACCCACCTCTTCCGACAAGAATACAACCTGCAGTAACCACCGCTGCATGACCAGCTCTACCCTCACTTAATGTATCCTCACCCATCCCTTCTAGAATGTGAGCACTCGCGGGAAGGGTCCTCGCTCCTCCTGTACCAGTCGCTAACCCGTTTTGTTAAGATTATGTAAATGCTTTTCTTATGTATATCCCTATTACGTGTAAAGCGCCATGGAATAAATGGCACTATAATAATAAATAATAATAATAATAATAAAAAGACAATATCAATTCCCATAGGAAAAGTGGTGGAGGTTACAGTGGAATAAAAATACAATATCAATGCCCATTTGATGAGCTGTGGAATTCAGAGTGGTTTAACCAGACGGTTTTAATGCCCCTTGGAAGAGACGTGGAGGTCATAGTAGCTTAATAAGATGTTTTTAATGCCTCTTGGAAGAGTGGTGGAGGTCGCAGTGGTTTAAAAAGACAATATCACTGCCCCTTAGAAGAGAGGTGGAGGTTACATTGAAATAAAAAGACAATATCAATGCCCCGTGGAATAGACATGGAGGTTACAGCAGCTTAACAAGACAGTTTTAATGCCCCTTGGAAGAGTGGTGGAGGTTAGATTGGAATAAAAAGACAATACCAATGCCCCTTGGAAGAGCTGTGGAGTTCAGAGTTGTTTAACCAGATGGTTTCATTGCCCGTTGGAAGAGACGTGGAGTTCACAGTTGATTAACAAGACGGTTTTAATGCCCCTTGGAAAAGTGGTGGAGGTCACAGTGGATTAAAAAGACAATATCAATGCCCCGTCGAAGACACGTGGAGGTCACAGTAGCTTAACAAGGCAGTTTTAATGCCCCTTGGAAGAGTGGTGGAGGTCGAAGTGGAATAAAAAGACAATATCAATGAACCTTGAAAGAGTGGTGGAGGTTACAGTGAAATAAAAAGACAATATCAATGCCTCTTGAAAGAGCTATGGAGTTCAGAGTGGTTTAACAAGATGGTTTTATTGCCCCTTGGAAGAGTGGTGGAGGTCGCAGTGCATTAAAAAGACAATATCAATACCCCTTGGAAGAATGGTGGAGGTTACAGTGGAATAAAAAGACAATATCAATGCCCCTTGGAAGAGCTGTGGAGTTCAGAGTTGTTTAACCAGACGGTTTTAATGCCCCTTGGAAGAGATGTGGAGGTCACAGTAGCTTAACAAGACTGTTTTAATGCCTCTTGGAAGAGTGGTGGAGGTCGCAGTGGATTAAAAAGACAATATCAATGCCCCTTAGAAGAGAGGTGGAAGTCGCAGTGGAATAAAAAGACAATATCAATACCCCTTGGAAGAGTGGTGGAGGATAGAGTGGAATAATAAGACAATATCAATGCCCCGTGGAAGAGTGGTGGAGGTTACAGTGGAATAAAA
Source organism: Phyllobates terribilis (assembly GCF_046119375.1). Taxonomy (NCBI): domain Eukaryota; kingdom Metazoa; phylum Chordata; class Amphibia; order Anura; family Dendrobatidae; genus Phyllobates; species Phyllobates terribilis. The sequence goes on from NW_027362762.1 coordinate 555,383,418, forward strand.
AGACAATATCAATGCCCTGTGTAATAAACTTGGAGGTCACAGTAGCTTAACAAGACGGTTTTAATGCCCCTTGGAAGAGTCGTGGACATCGCAGACGAATAAAAAGACAATATCAATGCACTTGGAAGAGTGCAGAAGGTTACAATGGAATAAAAAGACATTGTCAATGCCCCTTGGAAGAGCTGTGGAGCTCAGAGCGGTTTAACCAGACGATTTTAATGCCCCTTGGAAGAGACTTGGATGTCACAGTAGCTTAACAAGACGGTTTTAATGCCCCTTGGAAGAGTGGTAGAGGTCGCAATGGAATAAAAAGACAATATCAAAGCCCCGTGGAAGGGATGTGGAGGTCACAGTAGCATAAGAAAACGGTTTTAATGCCCATTGGAAGAGTGGTGGAAGTCGCAGTGGAATAAAAAGACAATATTAATGCCCCTTGGAAGAGTGGTGGAGGTTACAGTGTAATAAAAAAGACAATATCAATGCCTCTTGCAAGAGCTGTGGAGTTCAGAGAGGTTTAAATTGACGGTTTTAATGCCCCCTGGAAGAGACGTGGAGGTCACAGTTGCGTAACAAGACGGTTTCAATGCTTCTTAGAAGAGTGATGGAGGTCGCATTGGATTAAAAAGACAATATCAATGCCCCTTGGAAGAGTGGTGAAGGTTATAGTGGAATATAAAGACAATATCAATGCCCTGTGTAAGAAACTTGGAGGTCACAGTAGCTTAACAGGACGGTTTTAATGCCCATTGGAAGAGTGGTGGAGGTCGCAGTGGAATAAAAAGACAATATTAATGCCCCTTGAAAGAGTGGTGGAGGTCGCAGTGGAATAAAAAGACAATATCAATGCCTCTTGGAAGAGTGGTGGAGGTTACAGTGGAATAAAAAGACAATATCTATGCCCCGTGGAAGAGACGTGGACATCACAGTAGCTTAACAAGACTGTTTTAATGCCCCTTGGCAGAGTGGTGGAGGTCGCAGTGGAATAAAATGACAATAACAATGCCCTGTGGAAGAGACGTGGAGGTCACAGTAGCTTAACAAGACGATTTTAATGCCCCTTAGAACAGTGGTGGAGGTTACAGTGGAATAAAGGACAATATCAATGCCCTTTGGAAGAGTGGCGGAGGTCGCAGTGGAATAAAAAGACAATATCAATGCCCCTTGGAAGAGTGGTGGAGGTCGCAGTGGAATAACCTCACTGGTACATGCTTTGCATAACTTCTCTGCTTGCTGTGTCAGCTGTAATCTAATGCTCTGCTTTGCTGATTCACCTCACTGATACATGATCTGCATAACTTCTCTGCTTGCTTTGTCTGCTGTAATCTAATGCTCTGCTTTGCTGATTGACCTCACTGGTACATGCTCTGCATAACTTCTCTGCTTTATCTGTCCCACTCCATTCAATACCCACATATGTCTGTCCCTTCCCCACTATAGATCTTATCTGATTTTTAGAGGTGCTAAACTGCAGAGACTAGAGTCCTAGCTCTGTGTTTGATCACCCAGCCATCTCCTGGTGAGACGACCAGCTGCTAATTTAGCCATATGCAGCTCCCACAATGCTCTTCACCTGATAGTTTAATGTGCCCTATATATTTAGAAGCTCTGTAAGGGGTGCACTTGTGCTGGGGTGTGCACGCGTCTTCTTGTGCAAAGTGGCTTCGGAGATAAGTGGCAGTTATTTCAGAGGCAGTTAGTCAGGGCAGGAGTCAGGTAACCAACACTTTGACCACTTACTCTCTTTTAACTATGTTTCTGTTAGCTTTCACTTTTTCCTGTATAGTCCTCCACTTTCTAGTAACTCCTCAAATCCCTACACCTAGTAAAAAACTCTTCATCTCTCCCTCCATCCTCCCCATTCATCTCACCTCCTACTCCAAATTATTCCTAAACATTCAATCCTGGATCTCCAAACACAGACAGCCACCTCATGCTCTCTCTTGCTCCCACCTGCTAACACTTTCTCTGCTCCTCCTCACTGCTGGAGATCTCTCTCCAAATCCTGGTTCTCCTCTCCATATCCCCACAGTTACTTCTTCGTCCTATCCACGACCTTCCACAAACTGTCGCAACCCTTCTAACCTCATACCCATCCAACCAATCCCCACTCCCTTAGTTGATCTAACAGGAGCTCTATGGAAAGCTCGCTCTGTCTGCAGCAAACTTTCCTTCATCCACGATCTTTTCATTACAAACAAGCTTTCCTTCCTCGCCATCACTGAAACCTGGCTCACCCCCTCTGACACAGCCTCCCCAGCTGCACTTTCATATGGTGGATTCCACCTTTCCCACACCCCTCGCCCCAACGGCAAACATGGCGGAGGCGTAGGTTTTCTCCTATCAGAACACTGCGCTTTCACCCAAATCCCACTGCCACCCTTCGTTACACTCCCCTCTTTTGAGGTGCACTGTGTGCGCATCTATTCCTCCTCCAACCTCCAACTGGCTGTCGTTTACCGACCCCCAGGGCAAGCCACCACCTTCTTAGACCACTTCACCACCTGGCTGCTTCACTTCCTCTCCACTGACATCCCCACTATCATAATGGGTGACTTCAACATCCCCATTAACACTTCCCACTCGTCTGTCTCTAAGTTCCTATCTCTCACTTCCTCCTTCGGACTCACTCAATGGTCTTCCACACCCACTCACAAAGATGGCCACACACTGGACCTCATCTTCACCCGCCTCTGTTCCATATCTAACCTCTCTAACTCACCTCTCCCTCTCTCTGATCACAGCCTACTTACATTCTCTTCTCTCTCCTCCCCGGGGCAACAATCCCCACTCCACAAACTTGCATACCCTCGCAGAAATCTCAAACACCTTGACTTACACTCACTCTCTGAATCCGGCCTCCCTCTTAAATTCCTTACTCAATGCAGACGTTGCTGCTGCTTCATATAACACCACAATAGCTGCAGCTCTAGACTCGATTGCCCCTCTCACACACACCACATCTCGCACATTCAACAGGCAACCCTGGCACACTAAACTTACTAAATAACTGCGCCGGGCCTCCAGGGTTGCGGAGCGGAGATGGAAAAGGTCTCACTCCATCGACCACTTCATCGCATTCAAGCAATCCCTCACTAATTTCAAGTCTGCACTCACTACAGCAAAACAAACCTACTTCTCATCTCTCATATCCTCCCTATCTCACAACCCTAAACAGCTATTTAACACTTTCAACTCTCTCCTTCGTCCCCCAGCACCTCCTCCCTCTTCTCTCATCTCAGCCGACGACTTTGCCTCATTCTTCAAACAGAAGATTGACACCATCAGACAAAACTTTTGCCTAAAGTCCACACAACCCCTCCTCATATCTATTCAACCCTCCTCCTCCAAACCCCACTTCTCCACCATTACAGAAGGTCAAGTCTCCTCTTTACTCTCCAAATCACACCTCACCACCTGCGAACTTGACCCAATCCCATCCCACCTCATCACTAACCTTACCACAGTCTTCATCCCAACCCTAACCCACCTCTTCAATCTGTCACTAACAACCGGTGTCTTACCCTCATGTTTCAAACATGCCGCAATCACACCCATCCTCAAAAAGCCCTCCCTTGACCCTTCCTCTCTGACTAGCTACCGCCCCATATCACTCCTCCCCTTTGCCTCAAAACTACTAGAACAACATGTCCACCTTGAACTGTCCTCCCACCTCTCCTCCTGCTCCCTCTTCGACCGCCTGCAATCTGGCATCCGACCCCATCACTCGACTGAAACTTCCCTGACCAAAATCACCAATGACCTACTAAATGCCAAATCCAAGCGACACTACTCCATCCTCCTCCTTCTGGACCTGTCATCTGCCTTTGACACAGTGGACCATTCCCTCTTACTCCAGATTCTCTCATCTCTTCACATCACGGACTTGGCTCTATCTTGGATCTCCTCATACTTGACCGAGAGGACATTCAGCGTCTCCCACTCACGCACCACCTCCTCATCTCGCCCCCTATCTGTCGGTGTCCCCCAAGGTTCAGTTCCAGGACCTCTGCTCTTCTCCATCTACACCTTTGGCCTGGGACAGCTCATAGAGTCTCACGGTTTTCAGTATCACCTCTATGCTGACGACACACAGATCTACCTCTCTGGACCCGATATCTCCTCCCTACTAACCAAAATCCCACAATGTCTGTCCGCCATGTCATCCTTCTTCTCTGACAGATTTCTAAAACTCAACATGGATAAAACAGAGTTCATCATCTTTCCACCCTCTCATTCACATCCCACATCTGACCTAGCCATCAAAGTCAATGGCTGTTCACTCTCCCCAGTCCCACAAGCTCGCTGCCTTGGAATAACCCTGGACTCTGATCTCTCCTTCAAGCCACATATCCAAGCCCTTTCCACTTCCTGCCGACTCCAACTCAAAAACATCTCCCGGATCCGTGCATTCCTCAGCAAAGACTCTGCAAAAACACTAGTGCATGCCCTCATCATATCCCGCCTCGACTACTGCAACCTCCTGCTCTGTGGCCTCCCTTACAACACTCTTGCGCCTCTGCAATCTATCCTAAACTCTGCTGCTCGACTAATTCACCTGTCCCCCCGCTATTCCCCGGCCTCTTCTCTCTGTCAATCTCTTCACTGGCTCCCCATTGCCCAGAGAATCCAGTTCAAAACTCTAACCATGGCATACGAAGCCATCCACAACCTGACTCCCCCATACATCTGTGACCTAGTCTACTGGTACTTCCCTGCACGCAACCTCCAATCCTCTCAAGATCTCCTTCTCTACTCCCCTCTTATCTCCTCCTCCCACAATCGTATACAAGATTTCTTCCGTGCATCCCCCCTGCTCTGGAACTCTCTACCCCAACACATCAGACTCTCGCCGACCATGGAAACCTTCAAAAGAAACCTGAAGACCCACCTCTTCCGACAAGCCTACAAACTGCAGTAACCACCGCTGCACGACCAGCTCTACCCTCACTTAATGTATCCTCACCCATCCCTTCTAGAATGTGAGCACTCGCGGGCAGGGTCCTCACTCCTCCTGTACCAGTCGCTAACTCATTTTGTTAAGATTATGTAAATGCTTTTCTTATGTATATCCCTATCACGTGTAAAGAGCCATGGAATAAATGGCGGTATAATAATAAATAATAATAATAATAATAAAAAGACAATATTAATTCCCATAGGAAAAGTGGTGGAGGTTACAGTGGAATAAAAAGACAATATCAATGCCCCTTTGATGAGCTGTGGAATTCAGAGTGGTTTAACCAGACGGTTTTAATGCCCCTTGGAAGAGACGTGGAGGTCATAGTAGCTTAATAAGATGTTTTTAATGCCTCCTGGAAGAGTGGTGGAGGTCGCAGTGGTTTAAAAAGACAATATCTCTGCCCCTTAGAAGAGTGGTGGAGGTTACATTGAAATAAAAAGACAATATCAATGCCCCGTGGAATAGAAATGGAGGTTACAGCAGCTTAACAAGACAGTTTTAATGCCCCTTGGAAGAGTGGTGGAGGTTAGATTGGAATAAAAAGACAATACCAATGCCCCTTGGAAGACTTGTGGAGTTCAGAGTGGTTTAAACTGATGGTTTCATTGCCCCTTGGAAGAGACGTGGAGGTCACAGTAGATTAACAAGACTGTTTTAATGCCCCTTGGAAAAGTGGTGGAGGTCACAGTGGATTAAAAAGACAATATCAATGCCCCGTTGAAGACAAGTGGAGGTCACAGTAGCTTAACAAGACAGTTTTAATGCCCCTTGGAAGAGTGGTGGAGGTCGCAGTGAAATAAAAAGACAATATCAATGCCCCTTGAAAGAGCTATGGAGTTCAGAGTGCTTTAACAAGATGGTTTTAATTCCCCTTGGAAGAGTGTTGGAGGTCGCAGTGCATTAAAAAGACAATATCAATACCCCTTGGAAGAATGGTGGAGGTTACAGTGGAATAAAAAGACAATATCAATGTCCCTTGGAAGAGCTGTGGAGTTCAGAGTTGTTTAACCAGACGGTTTTAATGCCCCTTGGAAGAGAAGTGGAGGTCACAGTAGCTTAACAAGACTGTTTTAATGCCTCTTGGAAGAGTGGTGGAGGTCGCAGTGTATTAAAAAAACAATATCAATGCCCCTTAGAAGAGAGGTGGAGGATAGAGTGGAATAAAAAGACAATATCAATGCCCCGTGGAAGAGTGGTGGAGGTTACAGTGGAATAAAAAGACAATATCAATGCCCTGTGTAAGAAACTTGGAGGTCACAGTAGCTTAACAAGACGGTTTTAATGCCCCTTGGAAGAGTCGTGGACATCGCAGAGGAATAAAAAGACAATATCAATGCACTTGGAAGAGTGCAGAAGGTTACAATGGAATAAAAAGACATTGTCAATGCCCGTTGGAAGAGCTGTGGAGCTCAGAGAGGTTTAACCAGACGATTTTAATGCCCCTTGGAAGAGACTTGGATGTCACAGTAGCTTAACAAGATGGTTTTAATGCCCCTTGGAAGAGTGGTGGAGGTCGCAATGGAATAAAAAGACAATATCAATGCCCCGTTGAATAGACATGGACGTTACAGTAGCTAAACAAGATGTTTTTAATGCACCTTGGGAGAGTGGTGGAAGTCGTAGTGGAATAAAAAGACAATATCAATGCACCTTGAAAGAGTAATGTAGGTTACAGTGGAATAAAAGACAATATCAATGCCTCTTGCAAGAGCTGTAGAGTACAGAGTGGTTTAAATTGACAGTTTTAAAGCACCTTGGAAGAGACGTGGAGGTCACACTAGCTTAACAAGACGGTTTTAATGCCACATGGAAGAGTGGTGGAGGTTGCAGTGGATTAAAAAGACAATATCAATGCCCCGAGGAAGAGTGGTGGAGGTCGCAGTGGAATAAAAAGACAATATCAATGCCCCGTGAAAGAGCCGTTAAGTTCACAGTAGCTTAACAGGATGGTTTTAATGCCCTTTGGAAGAGTGGTGAAGGTCGCAGTGGATTAAAAAGACAATATCAATGCCCTTTGGAAGAGTGGTGGAGGTCGCAGTGGAATAAAAATACAATATCAATGCCCCTTGGTAGAGTGGTGGAGGTTACAGTGGAATTTAAAGTCAATATCAATGCGCCGTGGAAGAGATGTGGAGGTCACTGTAGCTTAACAAGACAGTTTTAATGCCCCTTGGAAGAAAGGTGGAGGTCGCAGTGGAATAAAAAGACAATGTCAATGCTCCTTGGAAGAGCGGTGGTGGTTAGAATGGAATAAAAAGACAATGTCAATGCCCCTTGGAAGAGCTGTGAAGTTCAGAGTGGTTTAACCAGACGGTTTTAATGCCCATTCGAAGTGACGTGGAAGTCACAGTAGCTTAAAATGACGTTTTTAATGCCCCTTGGAATAGTGGTGGTGGTCGCAATGGATTAAAAAGACAATATCAATGCCCCTTATATCAGAGTTGGAGGTGGCAGTGGAATAAAAAGACAATATCAATGCCCCTTGGAAGAATGATGGAGGTCGCAGTGGAATAAAAAGACAATGTCGATGCCCTTTGGAATAGTGGTGGAGGTTGGAGTGGAATAAAAAGACAATACCAATGCCCCTTGGAAGAGCTGTGGAGTTCAGAGTGGTTTAACCAGATGGTTTTATTGCCCCTTGTAAGAGACGTGGAGGTCAGAGTAGATTAACAAGACGGTTTTAATGCCCCTTGGAAAAGTGGTGGAGGTCACAGTGGATTAAAAAGACAATATCAATGCCCCGTGGAAGACACGTGGAGGTCACAGTAGATTAACAAGACAGTTTTAATGCCACTTGGAAGAGTGGTGGAGGTCGCAGTGGAATAAAAAGACAATATCAATGCCCCTTGAAGGAGTGGTGGAGGTTACAGTGAAATAAAAAGACAATATCAATGCCTCTTGAAAGAGCTATGGAGATCAGAGTGGTTTAACCAGATGGTTTTAATGTCCCTTGGAAGAGTGGTGGAGGACGCAGTGCATTAAAAAGACAATATCAATACCCCTTGGAAGAATAGTTCAGGTTACAGTGGAATAAAAAGACAAAATCAATGCCCCTTGGAAGAGCTGTGGAGTTCAGAGTGGTTTAACCAGACGGTTTTAAAGCACCTTGGAAGAGATGTGGAGGTCACAGTAGCTTAACAAGACTGTTTTAATGCCTCTTGGAAGAGTGGTGGAGGTCGCAGTGGATTAAAAAGACAATATCAATGCCCCTTAGAAGAGAGGTGGAGGTCACAGTGGAATAAAAACACAATATCAATACCCCTTGGATGAGTGGTGGGGGATACAGTGGAATAAAAACACAATATCAATGCCCCGTGGAATAGACATGGACGTTACAGTAGCTTAACAAGATGTTTTTAATGCACTTTGGAACAGTGGTGGAAGTCGTAATGGAATAAAAAGACAATATCAATACCCCTTGAAAGAGTGCTGTAGGTTACAGTGGAGTAAAAAGACAATATCAATGCCGCTTGGAAGAGTGGTGCAGGTTACAGTGGAATAAAAAGACAATATCAATGCCACTTGGAAGAGTGGTGAAGGTCCCAGTGGAATAAAAAGACAATATCAATGCCCCTTGGAAGAGTGGTGAAGGTCCCAGTGGAATAAAAAGACAATATCAATGCCCCTTGAAAGAGAGGTGGAAGTTGGAGTGGAATAAAAAGACAATATCAATGCCCCTTGGAAGAGTGCTGGAGGTTACATTGGAATAAAAAGACAACATCAATGCCCCTTGCAAGAGCTGTGGAGTTCAGAGTGGTTTAAATTGACGATTTTAATGCCCCTTGGAAGAGACGTGGAGGTGACAGTAGCTTAACAAGACCGTTTTAATGCCCCTTGGAAGAGTTGTGAAGGTCGCAGTGGAATAAAAAGACAATATCAATGCCTCTTGGAAGAGTGGTGGAGGTTACAGTTGAATAAAAAGACAATATCAATGCCCCTTGGAACAGTGGTGGAGGTAACAGTTAAATAAAAAGACAATATCAATGACCCGTGGAAGAGATGTGGAGGTCACAATAGCTTAACAAGACGGTTTTATTGCCCATTGGAAGAGTGGTGGAGGTCGCAGTGGATTAAAAAGACAATATCAATGAGCCTTGGAAGAGTGGTGGAGGTCGCATCGGAATAAAAAGACGTTATCAATGCCCCTTGGAAGAGTGGTGTAGGTCGCAGTGGAATAAAAGGACAATATCAATGACCCGTGGACGAGTTGTGGAGGTTACAGTGGAATAAAAAGACAATATCAATGCCCCTTGGAAGAGCTGTGGAGTTCACAGTGGTTTAACCAGAAGGTTTTAAGGCACCGTGGAATAGACGTGGAGGTCACAGTAGCTAAACAAGACGGTTTTAATGCTTCTTGGAATAGTGATGGAGGTCGCAGTGGATTAAAAAACAAAATCAATGCCCCTTGGAAGAGTGGTGGAGGTTACAGTGGAATAAAAAGACAACATCAATGCCTCTTGCAAGAGTTGTGGAGTTCAGAGTGGTTTAAATTGACGGTTTTAATGCCCCTTGGAAGAGACGTGGAGGTCACAGTAGCTTATCAAAACTGTTTTAATGCCCCTTGGAAGAGTGTTGGAGGTCGCAGTGGATTAAAAAGACAATATCAATGCCCCTTAGAAGAGTGGTGGAGGTCGCAGTGGAATAAAAAGACAATATCAATTCCACTTGGAAGAGATGTGGAGGTCGCAATGGAATAAAAAGACAATATCAATGCCTCGTGGAAGAGACTTGGAGGTCACAGTAGCTTAACAAGATGGTTTTAATGCCCCTTAGAAGAGAGGTGGAGGTCGCAGTGGAATGAAAAGACAATATCAATGCCCCTAGGAAGACTGCTGGAGATTACAATGGAATAAAAAGACAATATCAATGCCTCTTGCAAGAGCTGTGGAGTTCAGAGTGGTTTAAATTGACGGCTTTAATGCCCCATGGAAGAGAAGTGGAGGTCACAGTAGCTTAATAAGACGGTTTTATTGCCACATGGAAAAGTGGTGGAGGTCGCAGTGGATAAAAAAGACAATATCAATGCCCCTTGGAAGAGTCGTGGAGGTGGCAGTGGAATAAAAAGACAATATCAATGCCCCTTGGAAGAGCTGTGGAGTACAGTGTGGTTTAACCGAACGGTTTTAGTGCCCCTTGGAAGAGACGTGAAGGTTATAGTAGCTTAACAAGACAGTTTTAATGCCCCTTGGAAGAGTGGTGGAGTTCGCCGTGGATAAAAAAGACAATATCAATGAACCTTGGAAGAGTGGTGGAGGTCGCAGTGCAATAAAAAGACAATATCAATGCCCCTTGGAAGAGTGGTGGAGGTTACAGTGGAATAAAAAGACAATATCAATGCCTCTTGAAAGAGTGGTGGAGGTTACAGTGGAATAAAAAGACAATATCAATGCCCCGTGGAAGAGACGTGGACATCACAGTAGCTTAACAAGATGGTTTAAATGCCCCTTGGCAGAGTGGTGGAGGTCGCAGTGGAAAAAAAAGACAATAACAGTGCCCTGTGGAAGAGACGTGGAGGTAGACCAGTAGCTTAACAAGACGGTATTAATGCACCTTAGAACAGTGGTGGAGGATACAGTGGAATAAAAGACAATGTCAATGCCCTTTGGAAGAGTGGCGGAGGTCGCAGTGGAATAAAAAGACAATATGAATGCCCCGTGGAAGAGTGGTGGAGGTTACAGTGGAATAAAAAGACAATATCAATGCCCCTTGGAAGGGCTATTGAGTACACAGTGGTTTAACCAGAAGGTTTTAAGGCACCGTGGAATAGACTGGGAGGTCACAGTAGCTAAACAAGATGGTTTTATTGCTTCTTGGAAGAGAGATGGAGGTCGCAGTGGATTAAAAAGACAAAATCAATGCCCCTTGGAAAAGTGGTGGAGGTTACAGTGGGATAAAAAGACAATATCAATGCCTCTTGCAAGAGCTGCGGAGTTCAGAGTCGTTTAAATTGAATGTTTTAATGCCCCTTGGAAGAGACGTGGAGGTCACAGTGGAAAAAAAAGACAATATCAATGTTCCGTTGAAGAGGGGTGAAGGTCGCAGTGGAATGAAAAGACAAAATCAATGTCTGTTGGAAGAGTGGTGGAGGTCGCAGTGGATTAAAAAGACAATATCACATCCCCTTGGAAAAGTGGTGGAGGTCGCAGTGGAAAAAAAAGACAATATCAATGCCCGTTGGAGGAGTGGTGGAGGTCGCAATGGAAAAAAAAGACAATATCATTGCCCCGTGGAAGGGAAGTGGAGGTCACCGTAGCATAACAAGACGGTTTTATTGCCCATAGGAAGAGTGGTGGAGGTCGCAGTGGATAAAAAAGACAGTATCAAAGCCCCTTGGAAGAGTGGTGGAGGTCGCAGTGGAAAACAGAGACAATATCAATGCCCCTTGGAAGAGTGTTGGAGGTTACAGTCATATAAAAAGACAATATCAATGCCTCTTGGAAAAGCTGTGGAGTACAGAGTGTTTAATGCCCCTTGGAAGAGACGTGGAGGACACAGTAGCTTATCAAGACAGTTTTAATGCCCCTTGGAAGAGAGGTGGAGGTCGCAGTGGATTAAAAAGACAATATCAATGCCCCTTAGAAGAGTGGTGGAGGTCGCAGAGAATTAAAAGACAATATCAATTCCCCTTGGAAGAGATGTGGAGGTTGCAGTGGAATAAAAAGACAATATCAATGCCTCGTGGAAGAGACTTGGAGGTCACAGTAGCTTAACAAGATGGTTTTGATGCCCCTTGGAAGAGAGGTGGAGGTCACAGTGGAATAAAAATAAAATATCAATGCCCCTTGGAAGAGTGGTGGAGGTTACAGTGGAATAAAAAGACAATATCAATGACCCTTGGAAGAGTGGTGGAGGTCGCATTGGAATAAAAAGACAATATTAATGCCCCTTGGAAGAGTTGTGGAGGTCGCAGTAAAATAAAAAGACAATATCAATGCCCCTTGGAAGAGTGGTATAGGTTACAGTGGCATTAAAAGACAATATCAATGCCCCTTGGAAGAGCTGCGGAGTTCACAGTGGTTTAACCAGTAGGTTTTAAGGCACCGTGGAATAGACGTGGAGGTCACAGTAGCTAAACAAGACGGTTTTAATGCTTCTTGGAAGAGTGATGGAGGTCGCAGTGGATTAAAAAGACAAAATCAATGCCCCTTGGAAGAGTGGTGGAGGTTACAGTGGAATAAAAAGACAATATCAATGACCCTTGGTAGAGTGGTGGAGGTCGCAGAGCAATAAAAAGACAATATATATGCCCCTTGGAAGAGTGGTGGAGGTCCCAGTAAAATAAAAAGACAATATCAATGCCCCTTGGAAGAGTGGTGGAGGTTACAGTGGAATAAAAAGACAATATCAATGCCTCTTGCTAGAGCTGTGGAGTTCAGACTGGTTTAAATTTACGGTTTTAATGCCCCTTGGAAGAGACGTGTAGGTCACAGTAGCTTAACAAGACAGTTTTAATGGCCCTTGGAAGAGTGGTGGAGGTCGCAGTGGATTAAAAAGACATTATCGATGCCCCTTGGAAGAGTGGTGGAGGTTACAGTGGAATAAAAAGACAATATCAATGACCCTTGGAAGAGTATTGGAGGTTACGGTGGAATAAAAAGACAATATAAATGCCTCCTGGAAGAGAGTTGGAGGTCGCAGTGGAATAAAAAGACAATATCAATGACCCTTGGAAGAGTGGTGGAGGTCGCAGTGGAATAAAAAGACAATATCAATGCCCTTGGAAGAGTGGTGGAGGTTATAGTGGAATAAAAAGACAATATCAATGACCCTTGGAAGAGTGGTGGAGGTCACAGTGGAATAAAAAGACAATATTAATGCCCCTTGGAATAGTGGTGGAGGTCGCAGTAAAATAAAAAGACAATATCAATGCCCCTTGTAAGAGTGGTGGATGTTACAGTGGAATAAAAAGACAATATCAATGCCCCTTGGAAGAGTTGTGGAGTTCACAGTGGTTTAACCAGAAGGTTTTAAGGCACCGTGGAATAGACGTGGAGCTCACAGTAGCTAAAAAAGATCGTTTTAATGCTTCTTGGAAGAGTGATGGAGGTCGCAGTGGATTAAAAAGACAAAATCAATGCCCCTTGGAAGAGCTGTGGAGTTCAGAGTGGTTTAAATTGACGGTTTTAATGCCCCTTGGAAGAGACGTGGAGGTCACAGTAGCTTAACAAGACGGTTTTAATGCCCCTTGGAAGAGTGGTGGAAGTCGCAGTGGAATGAAAAGACAATATCAATGCCCCTAGGAAGACTGCTGGAGATTACAATGGAATAAAAAGACAATATCAATGCCTCTTGAAAGAGCTGTGGAGTTCAGAGTGGTTTAAATTGACGGTTTTAATGCCCCTTGGAAGAGACGTGGAGGTCACAGTAGCTTAACAAGACGGTTTTAATGCCCCTTGGAAGAGTGGTGGAAGTCGCAGTGGAATGAAAAGACAATATCAATGCCCCTAGGAAGACTGCTGGAGATTACAATGGAATAAAAAGACAATATCAATGCCTCTTGCAAGAGCTGTGGAGTTCAGAGTGGTTTAAATTGACGGTTTTAATGCCCCATGGAAGAGAAGTGGAGGTCACAGTAGCTTAATAAGACGGTTTTATTGCCACATGGAAAAGTGGTGGAGGTCGCAGTGGATAAAAAAGACAATATCAATGCCCCTTGGAAGAGTCGTGGAGGTGGCAGTGGAATAAAAAGACAATATCAATGCCCCTTGGAAGAGCTGTGGAGTACAGTGTGGTTTAACCGAACGGTTTTAGTGCCCCTTGGAAGAGACGTGAAGGTTATAGTAGCTTAACAAGACGGTTTTAATGCCCCTTGGAAGAGTGGTGGAGTTCGCAGTGGATAAAAAAGACAATATCAATGAACCTTGGAAGAGTGGTGGAGGTCGCAGTGGAATAAAAAGACAATATCAATGCCCCTTGGAAGAGTGGTGGAGGTTACAGTGGAATAAAAAGACAATATCAATGCCTCTTGGAAGAGTGGTGGAGGTTACAGTGGAATAAAAAGACAATATCAATGCCCCTTGGAAGAGACGTGGACATCACAGTAGCTTAACAAGACGGTTTAAATGCCCCTTGGCAGAGTGGTGGAGGTCGCAGTGGAAAAAAAAATACAATCACAGTGCCCTGTGGAAGAGACGTGGAGGTAGACCAGTAGCTTAACAAGACGGTATTAATGCACCTTAGAACAGTGGTGGAGGATACAGTGGAATAAAAGACAATGTCAATGCCCTTTGGAAGAGTGGCGGAGGTCGCAGTGGAATAAAAAGACAATATGAATGCCCCTTGGAAGAGTGGTGGAGGTTACAGTGGAATAAAAAGACAATATCAATGCCCCTTGGAAGAGCTATTGAGTACACAGTGGTTTAACCAGAAGGTTTTAAGGCACCGTGGAATAGACGTGGAGGTCACAGTAGCTAAACAAGACGGTTTTAATGCTTCTTGGAAGAGAGATGGAGGTCGCAGTGGATTAAAAAGACAAAATCAATGCCCCTTGGAAAAGTGGTGGAGGTTACAGTGGGATAAAAAGACAATATCAATGCCTCTTGCAAGAGCTGCGGAGTTCAGAGTCGTTTAAATTGAATGTTTTAATGCCCCTTGGAAGAGACGTGGAGGTCACAGTGGAAAAAAAAGACAATATCAATGTTCCGTTGAAGAGGGGTGAAGGTCGCAGTGGAATGAAAAGACAAAATCAATGTCTGTTGGAAGAGTGGTGGAGGTCGCAGTGGATTAAAAAGACAATATCAATGCCCCTTGGAAGAGTTGTGGAGGTCGCAGTGAAATAAAAAGACAATATCAATGCCCCGTGGAAGGGACGTGGAGGTCACAGTAGCTTAACAAGACGGTTTTAATGCCCCTTGGAAAAGCGGTGGAGGTCGCAGTGGATTAAAAAAACTATCACATCCCCTTGGAAGAGTGGTGGAGGTCGCAGTGGAAAAAAAAGACAATATCAATGCCCCTTGGAGGAGTGGTGGAGGTCGCAATGGAATAAAAAGACAATATCATTGCCCCGTGGAAGGGAAGTGGAGGTCACAGTAGCATAACAAGACGGTTTTATTGCCCATAGGAAGAGTGGTGGAGGTCGCAGTGGATAAAAAAGACAGTATCAAAGCCCCTTGGAAGAGTGGTGGAGGTCGCAGTGGAAAACAGAGACAATATCAATGAACCTTGGAAGAGTGTTGGAGGTTACAGTCATATAAAAAGACAATATTAATGCCTCTTGGAAAAGCTGTGGAGTACAGAGGGTTTAATGCCCCTTGGAAGAGACGTGGAGGACACAGTAGCTTATCAAGACAGTTTTAATGCCCCTTGGAAGAGAGGTGGAGGTCGCAGTGGATTAAAAAGACAATATCAATGCCCCTTAGAAGAGTGGTGGAGGTCGCAGAGAATTAAAAGACAATATCAATTCCCCTTGGAAGAGATGTGGAGGTTGCAGTGGAATAAAAAGACAATATCAATGCCTCGTGGAAGAGACTTGGAGGTCACAGTAGCTTAACAAGATGGTTTTGATGCCCCTTGGAAGAGAGGTGGAGGTCGCAGTGGAATAAAAATACAATATCAATGCCCCTTGGAAGAGTGGTGGAGGTTACAGAGGAATAAAAAGACAATATCAATGACCCTTGGAAGAGTGGTGGAGGTCGCATTGGAATAAAAAGACAATATTAATGCCCCTTGGAAGAGTGGTGGAGGTCGCAGTAAAATAAAAAGACAATATTAATGCCCCTTGGAAGAGTGGTATAGGTTACAGTGGAATTAAAAGACAATATCAATGCCCCTTGGAAGAGCTGCGGAGTTCACAGTGGTTTAACCAGTAGGTTTTAAGGCACCGTGGAATAGACGTGGAGGTCACAGTAGCTAAACAAGACGGTTTTAATGCTTCTTGGAAGAGTGATGGAGGTCGCAGTGGATTAAAAAGACAAAATCAATGCCCCTTGGAAGAGTGGTGGAGGTTACAGTGGAATAAAAAGACAATATTGATGCCTCTTGCAAGAGCTGTGGAGTTCAGAGTGGTTTAAATTGACGGTTTTAATGCCCATTGGAAGAGACGTGGAGGTCACAGTAGCTTATCAAAACTGTTTTAATGCTCCTTGTAAGAGTGGTGGAGGTCGCAGTGGATTAAAAAGACAATATCAATGCCCCTTAGAAGATTGGTGGAGGTCGCAGTGGAATAAAAAGACAATATCAATTCCACTTGGAAGAGATGTGGAGGTCGCAGTGGAATAAAAAGACAAGATCAATGCCTCGTGGAAGAGATTTGTAGGTCACAGTAGCTTAAGAAGATGGTTTTAATGCCCTTTGGAAGAGAGGTGGAGGTCGCAGTGGAATATAAAAACATTATCAATGCCACTTGGAAGAGTGGTGGAGGTTACAGTGGAAAATAAGACAATATCAATGACCCTTGGAAGAGTGGTGGAGGTTACAGTGGGATAAAAAGACAATATCAATGCCTCTTGCAAGAGCTGTGGAGTTCAGAGTGGTTTAAATTTATGGTTTTAATGTCCCTTGGAAGAGACGTGGAGGTCACAGTAGCTTAAGAAGATAATTTTAATGCCCCTTGGAAGAGTGGTGGAGGTCGCAGAGGATTAAAAAGACATTATCGATGCCCCTTGGAAGAGTGGTGGAGGTCGCAGTGGAATTAAAAGAAAATATAAATGCCCCTTAGAAGAGTGGTGGAGGTTACAGTGGAAAAAAAGACAATATTAATGTTCCTTGGAAGAGGGGTGAAGGTCGCAGTGGGATAAAAAGACAATATCAATGTCTGTTGAAAGAGTGGTGGAGGTCGCAGTGGATTAAAAAGACAATATCAATGCCTCTTGGAAGAGTGGTAGGAGGTCGCAGTTGAATAAAAAGACAATATCAATGCCCCATGGAAGGGACGTGGAGGTCACAGTAGCTTAACAAGACAGTTTTAATGCCCCTTGGAAGAGTAGTGGAGGTCGCAGTGGATTAAAAGGACTATCAAATCCCCTTGGAAGAGTGGTGGAGGTCACAGTGGAAAAAAAAGACAATAGCAATGCCCCTTCGAAGAGTGGTGGAGGTTACAGTTGAATAAAAAGACAATATCAATGCCTCTTGGAATAGATGTGGAGTTCAGAGTGGTTTAACCATGCGGTTTTAATGCCCCTTGGAAGAGACGTGGAGGTCACAGAAGCTTATCAAGACAGTTTTAAAGCCCCTTGCAGGAGTGGTAGAGGTCGCAGTGGATTAAAAAGACAATATCAATGCCCCTTGGAAGAGTGGTGGAGGTTACAGTGGAATAAAAACACAATATCAATGCCCTTTGGAAGAGTGGTGGAGGTTACAGTGGAATAAAAAGACAATATCAATGTCCCTTGGAAGAATGGTGGAGGTAACAGTGGAATAAAAAGACAATATCAATGCCCCTTGGAAGTGTGGTGGAGGTTCCAATTAAATAAAAAGACAATATCAATGCCCCTTGGAAGAGACGTGGAGGTCACAGTGGAATAAAAAGACAATATTAATGCCCCTTGGAAGAGTGGTGGAGGTCGCAGTAAAATAAAAAGACAATATCAATGCCCCTTGGAAGAGTGGTGGAGGTTAGAGTGGAATGAAAAGACAATATCAATGCCCCTTGGAAGAGCTGTGGAGTTCACAGTGGTTTAACCAGAAAGTTTTAATGCACCGTGGAATAGACGTGGAGGTCACAGAAGCTTAACAAGACGGTTTCAATGCTTCTTTGAAGAGTGATGGAGGTCGCAGTGGATTAAAAAGACAATATCAATGCCCCTTGGAAGAGTGGTGGAGGTTACAGTGAAATAAAAAGACAATATCAATGCCCCTTGGAAGAGCTGTGGAATACAGAGTGGTTTAACCAAACGGTTTTAGTGCCCCTTGGAAGAGACGTGGAGGTCACAGTAGCTTAACATGATGGTTTTAATGCCCCTTGGAAGAGTGGTGGAGGTCGCAGTGGATTAAAAAGACAATATCAATGAACCTTGGAAGAGTGGTGGTGGTCGCAGTGGAATAAAAAGACAATATCAATGCCCCTTGGAAGAGTGGTGGAGGTTACAGTGGAATAAAAAGACAATATCAATGCCCCGTGGAAGAGACGTGGACATTACAGTAGCTTAACAAGATGGTTTTAATTCCCCTTGGCAGAGTGGTGGAGGTCGCAGTGGAATAAAAAGACAATAACAATGCCCTGTGGAAGAGACGTGGAGGTCACAGTAGCTTAACAAGACGGTTTTAATGCACCTTAGAACAGTGGTGGAGGTTACAGTGGAATAAAAGACAATATCAATGCCCTTTGGAAGAGTGGCGGAGGTCGCAGTGGAATAAAAAGACAATATCAATGCCCCTTGGAAGAGTGGTGTAGGTCGCAGTGGAATAACCTCACTGGTACATGCTCTGCATAACTTCTCTGCTTTCTGTGTCTGCTGTAGTCTAATGCTCTGCTTTGCTGATTCACCTCACTGGCACATGCTCTGCATAACTTCTCTGGTTGCTGTTTCTGCTGTAATCTAATGCTCTGCTTTGCTGATTCACCTCACTGGTACATGCTGTGCATAACTTCTCTGCTTGCTGTGTCTGCTGTAATCTAATGCTCTGCTTTGCTGATTCACCTCACTGGTACATGCTCTGCATAACTTCTCTGCTTTATCTGTCCCACTCCATTCAATACCCACATATGTCTGTCCCTTCCCCACTATAGATCTTATCTGATTTTTAGCGGTGCTTAACTGCAGAGACTAGAGTCCTAGCTCTGTGTTTGATCACCCAGCCATCTCCTGGTGAGACGACCAGCTGCTAATTTAGCCTTATGCAGCTCCCACAATGCCCTTCACCTGATAGTTTAATGTGCCCTATATATTTAGAAGCTCTGTAAGGGGTGCACTTGTGCTGGGGTGTGCACGCATCTTCTTGTGCAAAGTGGCTTCGGAGATAAGTGGCAGTTATTTCAGAGGCAGTTAGTCAGGGCAGGAGTCAGGTAACCAACACTTTGACCACTTACTTTCTTTTAACTATGTTTCTGTTAGCTCTCACTTTTTCCTCTATAGTCCTCCACTTTCTAGTAACCCCTCAAATCCCTACACCTAGTAAGAAACTCATCATCTCTCCCTCCATCCTTCCTTTCATCTCACCTCCACCTCCAAATTATTCCTAAACATTCAATCCTGGATCTCCAAACACAGACAGCCACCTCATGTTCTCTTGCTCCCACCTGCTAACACTTTCTCTGCTCCTCCTCACTGCTGGAGATATCTCTCCAAATCCTGGTCCTCCTCGCCATATCCCCACAGTTACTTATTCCTCGTATCCATGACCTTCCAGAAACTGTCGCAACCCTTCTAACCTCATACCCATCCAACCAATCCCCACTCCCTTAGTTGCTCTAACAGGAGCTCTATGGAACGCTCGCTCTGTCTGCAACAAACTTTCCTTCATCCACGATCTTTTCATTACAAACAAACTTTCCTTCCTCGCCATCAATGAAACCTTGCTCACCCCCTCTGACACAGCCTCCCCAGCTGCACTTTCATATGGCGGATTCCACCTTTCCCACACCCCCCGCCCCAACGGCAAACATGGCGGAGGCGTAGGTTTTCTCCTATCAGAACACTGCGCTTTCACCCAAATCCCACTGCCACCCTCCGTTACACTCCCCTCTTTTGAGGTGCACTGTGTGCGCATCTATTCCCCCTCCAACCTCCAACTGGCCGTCGTTTACCGACCCCCAGGGCAAGCCACAACCTTCTTAGACCACTTCACCACCTGGCTGCATCACTTCCTCTCCACTGACATCCCTACTATCATAATGGGTGATTTCAACATCCCCATTAACACTTCCCACTCGTTTGTCTCTAAGTTCCTATCTATCACTTCCTCCTTCGGACTCACTCAATGGTCATCCACACCCACCCACAAAGATGGCCACACACTGGACCTCTTCTTCACCCGCCTCTGTTCCCTATCTAACCTCTCTAACTCACCTCTCTTACTCTCTGATAACAGCCTACTTACATTCTCTTCTCTCTCCTCCCCGGGGCAACAATCCCCACTCCACCAACTTGCATACCCTCGCAGAAATCTCAAACACCTTGACTTAAACTCACTCTCTGAATCCCTCCTCCCTCTTACAGACATAAATTTCTTACACGATGCAGACGTTGCTGCTGCTTCAAATATCACCACAATAGCTGCAGCTCTAGACTCGATCGCCCCTCTCACACACACCACATCTCGCACATTCAACAGGCAATCCTGGCACACTAAACTTACTAAAGAACTGCGCCGGGCCTCCAGGGTTGCGGAGCGGAGATGGAAAAGGTCTCACTCCATCGAGCACTTCATCGCATTCAAGCAATCCCTCACTAATTTCAAGTCTGCACTCACTACAGCAAAACAAACCTACTTCTCATCTCTCATATCCTCCCTATCTCACAACCCTAAACAGCTATTTAACACTTTCAACTCTCTCCTTTGTCGCCCTGCACCTCCTCCCTCTTCTCTCATCTCAGCCGACGACTTTGCCTCATTCTTCAAACAGAAGATTGACACCATCAGGCAAAACTTTTGCCTAAAGTCCACACAACCCCTCCTCATATCTATTCAACCCTCCTCCTCCAAACCCCATTTCTCCACCATTACAGAAGGTCAAGTCTCCTCTTTACTCTCCAAATCACACCTCACCACCTGCGAACTTGACCCAATCCCATCCCCCCTCATCACTAATCTTACCACAGTCTTCATCCAAACCCTAACCCATCTCTTCAATCTGTCACTAACAACCGGTGTCTTCCCCTCATGTTTCAAACATGCCGCAATCACACCCATCCTCAAAAAGCCCTCCCTTGACCCTTCCTCTCTGACTAGCTACCGCCCCATATCACTCCTCCCCTTTGCCTCAAAACTACTAGAACAACATGTCCACCTTGAACTGTCCTCCCACCTCTCCTCCTGCTCCCTCTTCGACCGCCTGCAATCTGGCTTCCGACCCCATCACTCGACTGAAACTGCCCTGACCAAAGTCACCAACGACCTACTAAATGCCAAATCCAAGCGACACTACTCCATGCTCCTCCTTCTGGACCTGTCATCTGCCTTTGACACAGTGGACCATTCCCTCTTACTCCAGATTCTCTCATCTCTTGGCATCATGGACTTGGCTCTATCTTGGATCTCCTCATACTTAACAGACAGGACATTCAGCGTCTCCCACTCACGCACCACCTCCTCATCTCGCCCCGTATCTGTCGGTGTCCCCCAAGGTTCAGTTCTAGGACTTCTGCTCTTCTCCATCTAAACCTTTGGCCTGGGACAGCTCATAGAGTCTCACGGTTTTCAGTATCACCTCTATGCTGACGACACACAGATCTACCTCTCTGGACCCGATATCTCCTCCCTACTAACCAAAATCCCACAATGTCTGTCCGCCATGTCATCCTTCTTCTCTGACAGATTTCTAAAACTCAACATGGATAAAACAGAGTTCATCATCTTTCCACCCTCTCATTCACATCCCCCATCTGACCTAGCCATCAACTTCAATGGCTGTTCACTCTCCCCAGTCACACAAGCTCGCTGACTTGGAGTATCCCTGGACTCTGATCTCTCCTTCAAGCCGCATATCCAAGCCCTTTCCACTTCCTGCCGACTCCAACTCAAAAACATCTCCCGGATCTGTGCATTCCTCAGCAAAGACTCTGCAAGAAAACTAGTGCATACCCTCGTCATATCCCGCCTCGACTACTGCAACCTCCTGCTCCGTGGCCTCCCTTACAACACTCTTGCACCTCTCCAATCTATCCTAAGCTCTGCTGCTTGACTAATTCACCTGACACCCCGCTATTCCCCCTGCCTCTCCTCTCTGTCAATCTCTTCACTGGCTCCCCATTGCCCAGAGAATCCAGTTCAAAACTCTAACCATGGCATACAAAGCCATCCACAACCTGTCTCCCCCATACATCTGTGACCTAGTCTCCCGGTACTTACCTGCACGCAACCTCCGATCCTCACAAAATCTCCTTCTCTACTCCCCTCTTATCTCCTCCTCCCACAATCGTATACAAGATTTCTCCCGTGCATCCCCCCTACTCTGGAACTCTCTACCCCAACACATCAGACTCTCGCCGACCGTGGAAACCTTCAAAAGAAACCTAAAGACCCACCTCTTCCGACAAGCATACAACCTGCAGTAACCACCGCTGCACGACCAGCTCTGCCCTCACCTAATGTATCCTCACCCATCCCGTCTAGAACGTGAGCCCTCGCGGGCAGGGTCTTCGCTCCTCCTGTACCAGTCACTGACTCGTTTTGTTAAGATTATGTAAATGCTTTTGTTATGTATATCCCTATCACATGTAAAGCGCCATGGAATAAATGGCGCTATAAAAATAAATAATAATAATAATAATAAGACAATATCAATGCCCCTTTGAAGAGTGCTGGAGATTACAATGGAATAAAAAGACAATATCAATGCCCCTTTCAAGAGCTGTGGAGTTCAAAGTGGTTTAAATTGACGGCTTTAATGCCCCTTGGAAGAGAAGTGAAGGTCACAGTAGCTTAATAAGGTGGCTTTAATGCCACATGGAAAAGTGGTGGAGGTCGCAGTGTATTAAAAAGACAATATCAATGCCCCGAGGAAGAGTGGTGGAGGTCGCAGTGGAATAAAAAGACAATATCAATGCCCCTTGGAAGAGTGGTGGAGGTTACAGTGGAAAAAAAAGACAATATCAATGCCCCGTGGAAGAGACGTGGAGGTCACAGTAGCTTAACAAGACGGTTTTAATGCCCCTTGGAAGAGTGGTGAAGGTCACAGTTGATTAAAAAGACAATATCAATGCCCCTTGGAAGAGTGGTGGGGGTTGCAGTGGAATAAAAAGGCAATATAAATGCCCCATGGAATTGACGTGGAGGTCAAAGTAGCTTAACAACACAGTTTTAATGGCCCTTGGAAGAGTGGTGGAGGCCGCAGTTGATTAAAAAGACAATATCAATGCCCCTTAGAAGAGAGGTGGAATTCGCAGTGGAATAAAAAGACAATGTCAATGCCACTTGGAAGAGTGGTGTAGGTTACAGTGGAATAAAAAGACAATATCAATGCCCCGTGGAATAGACATGGACGTGACAGTAGCTGAGCAAGACGGCTTTAATGCCCCTTGGAAGAGTGGTGGAGGTTGCAGTGGATTAAAAAGACAATTTCAATGCCCATTGGAAGAGTGGTAGAGGTAGCAGTGGAATAAAAGGACTAAATAAATGCCCCTTGGAAGAGTGGTGGAGGTTAAAGTGGAATAAAAATAAAATATCAATGCCCCATGGAAGAGTTGTGGAGATCACTGTAGCTTAACAAGATGGTCTTAATGCCCCTTGGAAGAGTGGTGGAGGTCACAGTGGAATAAATAGACAATGTCAATGCCCCTTGGAAGAGTGGTGGAGGTTAGAGTGGAATAAAAAGACAATACCAGTGCTCCTTGGAAGAGCTGTGGAGTTCAGAGGGGTTTAAATTGACGGTTTTAATGCCCCTTGGAAGAGACGTGGAGGTCACAGTGGATTAAAAAGACAATATCAATGCCCCTTGGAAAAGTGGTGGAGGACGCAGTGGATTAAAAGACAATATCAATGCCCCTTGGAAGAGTGGTGGAGGTCGCAGTGGAATAAAAAGACAATATCAATGCCCCGTGGAAGGGACGTGGAGGTCACAGTAGCTTTACAAGACGGTTTTAATGCCCCTTGGAAGAGAGTTGGTGGTCGTAGTTGATTAAAAAGACAATATCAATGCCCCTTGGAAGAGTGGTGGAGGTCGCAGTGGAATAAAAAGACAATATCAATGCCGCTTGGAAGAGTAGTGGATGTTACAGTCGAATAAAAAGACAATATCAATGCCTCTTGTAAGAGCTGTGGAGTTCACAGTGGTTTAACCAGAATGTTTTAAGGCACCGTGGAATAGACGTGGAGGTCACAGTAGCTAAACAAGACGGTTTTAATGCTTCTTGGAAGAGTGGTGGAGGTTACAGTGGAATAAAAAGACAATATCAATGCCTCTTTCAAGAGCTGTGGAGTTCAGAGTGGTTTCAATTCACGGTTTTAATGCCCCTTAGAAGAGACGTGGAGGTCACAGTAGCTTAACAAGACGGTTTTAATGCCCCTTAGAAGAGTGTTGGAGGTTACAGTCGAATAAAAAGACAATATCAATTCCTCTTGGAAGAGCTGTGGAGTTCAGAGTGGTTTAACCAGACGGTTTTAATGCCCCATGGAAGAGACGTGAAAGTCACAGTAGCTTATCAAAACTGTTTTAATGCCCCTTGGAAGAGTGGGGGAGGTCGCAGTGGATTAAAAAGATAATATCAATGCCCCTTAGTAGAGTGGTGGAGGTCGCAGTGGAATAAAAAGACAATATCAATTCCACTTGGAAGAGATGTGGAGGTCGCAGTGGAATAAAAAGCCAATATCAATGCCTCGTGGAAGAGACTTGGAGGTCACAGGAGCTTAACAAGATGGTTTTAATGCCCCTTGGAAGAGTGGTGGAGGTCGCAGTGGAATAAAAAGACAATATCAATGACCCCTTGGAAGAGCTGTGGAGTTCACAGTGGTTTAACCAGAAGGTTTTAAGGCACCGTGGAATAGACGTGGAGGTCACAGTAGCTAAACAAGACGGTTTTAATGCTTCTTGGAAGAGAGAAGGAGGTCGCAGTGGATTAAAAAGACAAAATCAATGCCCCTTGGAAGAGTGGTGGAGGTTACAGTGGAATAAAAAGACAATATCAATGCCTCTTGCAAGAGCTGTGGAGTTCAGAGTGGTTTAAATTGACGGTTTTAATGCCCCTTGGAAGAGATGTGGAGGTCACAGTAGCTTAACAAGACGGCTTTAATGCCCCTTGGGAGAGTGGTGGAGGTCGCAGTGGATTAAAAAGACATAATCGATGCCCCTTGGAAGAGTGGTGAATGTCGCAGTGGAATAAAAAGAAAATATCAATGCCCCTTAGAAGAGGGGTGGAGGTTACAGTGGAAAAAAAAAAACAATATCAATGTTCCTTGAAAGAGGGGTGAAGGTCGCAGTGGAATAAAAAGACAATATCAATGCCCCTTGGAAGAGTGGTGGAGGTCGCAGTGGAATAAAAAGACAATATCAATGCCCCGTGGATGGGACGTGCAGGGCACAGTAGCTTTACAAGACGGTTTTAATGCTCCTTGGAAGAGTGGTGGAGGTCGCAGTGGATTAAAAAGACTATCAAATTCCCTTGGAAGAGTGGTGGAGGTTGCAGTGGAAAAAAAGACAATATCAATGCCCCTTGGAAGAGTGGTGGAGGTTACAGTTGAATAAAAAGACAATATCAATGCCTCTTGGAAGAGCTGTGGAGTACAGAGTTTTTTAACCATGCGGTTTCAATGCCCCTTGGAAGAGACATGGAGGTCACAGAGGCTTATCAAGACTGTTTTAAAGCTCCTTGGAGCAGTGGTAGAAGTCGCAGTGGATTAAAAAGACAATACCAATGCCCCTTGGAAGAGTGGTGGAGGTTACAGTGGAATAACAAACAATATCAATGCCCCTTGGAAGAGTGTTGGAGGTTACAGTGGAATAACAAGACAATATCAATGCCCCCTGGAAAAGTGATGGGGGTTACAGTGGAATAAAAAGACAATATCAATGTCCCTTGGAAGAATGGTGGAGGTTACAGTGGAATAAAAAGACAATATAAATGCCCCTTGGAAGAGTGGTGGAGGTTCCAATTAAATAAAAAGACAATATCAATGCCCCTTGTAAGAGACGTGGAGGTCACACTGGAATAAAAAGACAATATTAATGCCCCTTGGAAGAGTGGTGGAGGTCGCAGTTCAATAAAAAGACAATATCAATTCCCCTTGGAAGAGTGGTGGAGGTTAGAGTGGAATAAAAAGACAATATCAGTGCCCCTTGGATAAGCTGTGGAGTTCACAGTTGTTTAACCAGAAAGTTTAAATGCACCGTGGAATAGACGTGGAGGTCACAGTAGCTTAACAAGACGGTTTCAATGCTTCTTGGAAGAGTGATGGAGGTCGCAGTGGATTAAAAAGACAATATCAATGCCCCTTGGGAGAGTGGTGGAGGTTACAGTGGAATAAAAAGACAATATCAATGCCCTGTGTAAGAAACTTGGAGGTCAGAGTAGCTTAACAAGACGGTTTTAATGCCCCTTGGAAGAGTCGTGGATGTTGCAGAGGAATAAAAAGACATTATCAATACACTTGGAAGAGTGCAGAAGGTTACAATGGAATAAAAAGACATTGTCAATGCCCCTTGGAAGAGATGTGGAGGTCACAGTAGCTTAACAAGACGGTTTTAAAACCCCTTGGAAGAGTGGTGGAGGTCGCAGTGGATTAAAAAACAATATCAATGAACCTTGGAAGAGTGGTGGTCGCAGTGGAATAAAAAGTCAATATCAATGCCCCTTGGAAGAGTGGTGGAGGTTACAGTGGAATAAAAAGACAATATCAATGCCTCTTGGAAGAGTGGTGGAGGTTACAGTGGAAAAAAAAGACAATATCAATGCCCCGTGGAAGAGACGTGGACATCACAGTAGCTTAGCAAGGCGGTATTAATGCCCCTTGGGAGAGTGGTGGAGGTCGCAGTGGAATAAAAAGACAATAACAATGCCCTGTAGAAGAGACGAGGAGGTCACAGTAGCTTAACAAGATGGTTTTAATGCCCCTTAGAACAATGGTGGAGGTTACAGTGGAATAAAATACAATATCAATGCCCTTTGGAAGAGTGGCGGAGGTCGCAGTGGAATAAAAAGACAATATCAATGCCCCTTGGAATAGTGGTGGAGGTCGCAGTGGAATAACCTCACTGGTACATGCTCTGCATAACTTCTCTGCTTGCTGTGTCTGCTGTAATCTAATGCTCTGCTTTGCTGATTCACCTCACTGGTACATGCTCTGCATAACTTCTCTGCTTGCTGTGTCTGCTGTAATCTAATGCTCTGCTTTGCTGATTCACCTAACTGGTACATGCTCTGCATAACTTCTCTGCTTTATCTGTCCCACTCCATTCAATACCCACATATGTCTGTCCCTTCCCCACTATAGAACTTATCTGATTTTTAGAGGTGCTAAACTGCAGAGACTAGAGTCCTAGCTCTGTGTTTGATCACCCAGCCATCTCCTGGTGAGACGACCAGCTGCTTATTTAGCCATATGCAGCTCCCACATTGCCCTTCACCTGATAGTTTAATGTTCCCTATATATTTAGAAGCTCTGTAAGGGTTGCACTTGTGCTGGGGTGTGCACACGTCTTCTTGTGCAAAGTGGCTTCGGAGATAAGTGGCAGTTATTTCAGAGGCAGTTAGTCAGGGCAGGAGTCAGGTAACCAACACATTGACCACTTACTCTCTTTTAACTATGTTTCTGTTAGCACTCACTTTTTCCTCTATAGTCCTCCACTTTCTAGTAACCCCTCAAATCCCTACACCTAGTAAGAAACTCTTCATCTCTCCCTCCATCCTCCCCATTCATCTCACCTCCTCCTCCAAATTTTTCCTAAACATTCAATCCTGGATCTCCAAACACAGACAGCCACCTCATGCTCTCTCTTGCTCCCACCTGCTAACACTTTCTCTGCTCCTCCTCACTGATGGAGATATCTCTCCAAATCCTGGTCCTCCTCGCCATATCCCCACAGTTATTTCTTCCTCCTATCCACGACCTTCCACAAACTGTCGCAACCCTTCTAACCTCATACCCATCCAAAAAATCCCCACTCCCTTAGTTGCTCTAACAGGAGCTTTTCATTACAAACAAACTTTCCTTCCTCGCCATCACTGAAACCTGGCTCACCCCCTCTGACACAGCCTCCCCAGCTGCACTTTCATATGGCGGATTCCACCTTTCCCATACCCCCCGCCCCAACGACAAACATGGCAGAGGCGTAGGTTTTCTCCTATCAGAACACTGCGCTTTCACCCAAATCCCACTGCCACCCTCCGTTCCACTCCCCTCTTTTGAGGTGCACTGTGTGCGCATCTATTCCCCCTCCAACCTCCAGTTGGCCGTCGTTTACCGACCCCCAGGGCAAGACACCACCTTCTTAGACCACTTCACCACCTGGCTGCTTCACTTCCTCTCCACTGACATCCCCACTATCATAATGGGTGGCTTCAACATCCCCATTAACACTTCCCACTCGTCTGTCTCTAAGTTCCTATCTCTCACTTCCTCCTTCGGACTCACTCAATGGTCTTCCACACCCACCCACAAAGAATGGCCACGCACTGGACCTCATCTTCACCCGCCTCTGTTCCCTATCTAACCTCTCTAACTCACCTCTCCCTCTCTCTGATCACAGCCTACTTACATTCTCTTCTCTCTCCTCCCAGGGGCAACAATCCCCTCTCCACAAACTTGCATACCCTCGCAGAAATCTCAAACACCTTGACTTACACTCACTCTCTGAATCCCTCCTCCCTCTTACAGACATAAATTCCTTACAAGATGCAGACGTTGCTGCTGCTTCATATAACACAACAGTAGCTGCAGCTCTAGACTCGATCGCCCCTCTCACAGACACCACATCTCGCACATAAAACAGGCAACCCGGGCACATTAAACTTACTAAAGTACTGCGCCGGGCCTCCAGAGTTGCGAAGCGGAGATGGAAAAGGTCTAACTCCATCGAGCACTTCATCGCATTCAAGCAATTCCTCACTAATTTCAAGTCCGCACTCACTACAGCAAAACAAACCTACTTCTCATCTCTCATATCCTCCCTATCTCACAACCCTAAACAGCTATTTAACACTTTCAACTCTCTGCTTCGTCCCCCAGCACCTCCTCCCTCTTCTCTCATCTCAGCCGATGACTCTGCCTCATTCTTCAAACAGAAGATTGACACCATCAGACAAAACTTTTCCCTAAAGTCCACACAACCCCTCCTCATATCTATTCAACCCTCCTCCTCCAAACCCCACTTCTCCACCATTACAGAAGATCAAGTCTCCTCTTTACTCTACAAATCACACCTCACCACCTACGAACTTGACCCAATCCCATCCCACCTCATCACTAACCTTACCACAGTCTTCATCCCAACCCTAACCCACCTCTTCAATCTGTCACTAACAACCGGTGTCTTCCTCTCATGTTTCAAACATGCCACAATCAGACCCATCCCTTGACCCTTCCTCTCTGACTAGCTACCGCCCCATATCACTCCTCCCCTTTGCCTCAAAACTACTAGAACAACATGTCCACCTTGAACTGTCCTCCCAGCTCTCTGGAGGTCGCAGTGGAATAAAAAGACAAAATCAATGCCCCTTGAAAGAGTTGTGGAGGTTACAGTGGAATAAAAAGACAATATCAATGCCCCTTGGAAGAGCTGTGGAGTTCAGAGTGGTTTAACCAGACGGTTTTAATGCCACTTGGAAGAGTGGTGGAGGTCGCAGTGGATTAAAAAGACAATATCAATGCCCCTTAGAAGAGAGGTGGAAGTCGCAGGGGAATAAAAAGGCAATGTCAATGCCATTTGGAAGAGTGGTGGAGGTTACAGTGGAATAAAAAAACAATATCAATGCCCCGTGGAATAGACATGGACGTGACAGTAGCTTAACAAGACGGCTTTATTGCCCCTTGGAAGAGAGGTGGAGGTTGCAGTGGATTAAAAAGACAATATCAATGACCATTGGAAGAGTGGTAGAGGTTGCAGTGGAATAAAAAAACAAAATCAATGCCCCTTGGAACAGTGGTGGAGGTTACAGTGGAATAAAAAGACATTATCAATGCACCATGGAAGAGTTGTGGAGGTCACTGTAGCTTAACAAGAAGGTCTTAATGCCCCTTGGAAGAGTGGTGGAGGCTGCAGTGGAATAAATAGACAATGTCAATGCCCCTTGGAAGAGTGGTGGAGGTTAGAGTGGAATAAAAAGACAATACCAGTGCTCCTTGGAAGAGCTGTGGAGTTCAGAGTGTTTTAAATTGACGGTTTTAATGCCCCTTGGAAGAGACGTGGAGGTCACAGGGAATTAAAAAGACAATATCAATGCCCCTTGGGAGAGTGGTGGAGGTCTCAGTGGATTAAAAAGACAATATCAATGCCCCTTGGAAGAGTGGTGGAAGTCACATTGGAATAAAAAGACATTATCAATGCCACGTGGAAGGGACGAGGAGGTCACAGTAGCTTCACAAGACGGTTTTAATGCCCCTTGGACGAGAGGTGGAGGTCGCAGCTGATTAAAAAGACAATATCAATGCCCCTTGGAAGAGTGGTGGAGGTCGCAGTAGAATAAAAAGACAATATCAATGCCTCTTGTAAGAGCTGTGGAGTTCAGAGTGTTTAACCAGACGGTTTTAATGCCCCTTGGAAGAGACGAGTAGGTCACAGTAGCTTAACAAGACTGTTTTAATGCCCCTTGGAAGAGTGGTGGAGATCGTTGTGGATTTAAAAGACAATATCAAAGCCCCTTAGAAGAGTGGTAGAGGTCGCAGTGGAATAAAGAGACAACACCAATGCCCCTTGGAGAATTGGTGGAGGTTACAGTGGAAAAAAAAGACAATATCAATGCCCCTTGGAAGAGTGGTGGAGGTTACAGTAGAATAAAAAGACATTACCAATGCCCTGTGAAACAAACTTGGAGGTTGCAGTAGCTTAACAAGACGATTTTAATGCCCCTTGGAAGAGTCGTGGACGTCGCAGAGGAATAAAAAGACAATATCAATGCACTTGGAAGAGTGCAGAAGGTTACAATGGAATAAAAAGACATTGTCAATGCCCCTTGGTAGAGCTGTGGAGCTCAGAGCGGTTTAACCAGACGGTTTTAATGCCCCTTGGAAGGGACTTTGAGGTCACAGTAGCATAACAAGACGATTTAAATGCCCATTGGAAGAGTGGTGGAGGTCGCAGTGGATAAAAAAGACAATATCAAAGCCCCTTGGAAGAGTGGTGGAGGTCGCAGTGTAAAACAGAGACAATATCAATGCCCCTTGGAAGAGTGGTGGAGGTTACAGTCGAATAAAAAGACAATATCAATACCTCTTGGAAGAGCTGTGGAGTTCAGAGAGGATAACCAGACGGTTTTAATGCCCCTTGGAAGAGACGTGGAGGTCACAGTAGCTTATCAAAACTGTTTTAATGCCCCTTGGAAGAGTGATGGAGGTCGCAGTGGATTAAAAAGACAATATCAATGCCCCTTAGAAGAGTGGAGGAGGTTGCAGTGGAATAAAAAGACAATATCAATTCCACTTGGAAGAGATGTGGAGATCGCAGTGGAATAAAAAGACATTATCAATGCCTCGTGGAAGAGACTTGGAGGTCACAGTAGCTTAACAAGATGGTTTTAATGCCCCTTGGAAGAGAGGTGGAGGTTGCAGTGGAATAAAAAGATAATATCAATGCCCTGTGAAAGAAACATGGAGGTCACAGTAGCTTATCAAGACGGTTTTAATGCCCCTTGGAAGAGTCGTGGACGTCGCAGAGGAATAAAAACACAATATCAATGCACTTGGAAGAGTGCAGAAGGTTACAATGGAATAAAAAGACATTGTCAATGCCCCTTGGAAGAGCTGTGGAGCTCAGAGCGGTTTAAACTAACGGTTTTAATGCCCCATGGAAGAGACTTGGAGGTCCCAGTAGCTTAACAAGACGGTTTTAATGCCCCTTGGAATAGTGGTGGAGGTCGCAATGGAATAAAAAGACAATATCAATGCCCCTTGGAAGGGACGTGGACGTCACAGTAGCATAACAAGACGGTTTTAATGCCCATTGGAAGAGTGGTGGAGGTCGCAGTGGATAAAAAAGACAATATCAAAGCCCCTTGGAAGAGTGGTGGAGGTCGCAGTGGAAAACAGAGACAATATCAATGCCACTTGGAAGAGTGGTGGAGGTGGCAGTGGAATAAAAAGACAATATCAATGCCCCTTGGCAGAATAATGGAGGTCGCAGTGGAATAAAAAGACAATGTCAATGACCCTTGGAAGAGTGGTGGAGGTTAGAGTGGAATAAAAAGGCAACACCAATGCCCCTTGGAAGAGCTGTGGAGTTCAGAGTGTTTTAACCAGACGGTTTTATTGCCCCTTGGAAGAGACGTGGAGGTCACAGTAGATTAACAAGACGGTTTTAATGCCCCTTGGAAAAGTGGTGAAGGTCACAGTGGAATAAAATGACAATATCAATGCCCCGAGGAACACAAGTGGAGGTCACAGTAGCTTAACAAGACAGTTTAAATGCAACTTGGAAGAGTGGTGGAGGTCGCAGTGGAATAAAAAGTCAATATTAATGCCCATTGGAAGAGTAGTGGAGGTCGCAGTGGAATAAAAAAACAATATCAATGCCCCTTGGAAAAGTGGTGGATTTAACAGTGGATTAAAAAGACAATATCAATGCCCCTTGGAAGATCAGTGGAGTTTAGAGTAGTTAAACCAGACGGTTTTAATGCCCATTTGAAGTGACGTGGAGGTCACAGTAGCTTAAAAAGATATTTTTAATGCCCCTTGGAAAAGTGGTGGAGGTCGCAGTGAATTAAAAAGATAATATCTATGCCCCTTGGAAGAGTGGTGGAGGTGGCAGTGGAATAAAAAGACAATATCAATGCCCCGTGAAAGAGACGTGGATGTCACAGTAGCTTAACAAGACGGTTTTAATGTCCCTTGAAAGAGAGGTGAAATTCGCAGTGGAATAAAAAGACAATATCAATGCCCCTTGGAAGAGTGCTGGAGATTACAGTGGAATAAAAAACAATATCAAAGCCGCTTGCAAGAGCTGTGGAGTTGAGAGTGGTTTAAATTGACTGTTTTAATGCCCCTTGGAAGAGACGTGGAGGTCACAGTAGATTAACAAGACTGTTTTAATGCCCCTTGGAAGAGTGATGGAGGTCAAAGTGGAATAAAAAGACAATGTCAATACACTTTGAAGGAGTAGTTGAAGTCTCAGTGGAATAAAAAGACAATATCAATGCACCTTGGAAGAGTGTTGGAGGTTCCAGTGGAATAAAAAGACAATACCAAATCCCAGTGGAAGAGACAAGGAGGTCACAGTAGCTTAACAAGACGGCTTTAATGCCCCTTGGAAGAGTGGTGGAGGTCGCAGTGGAATAAAAAGACAAAATCAATGCCCCTTGGAAGAGGGGTGGAGGACACAGTGGAATAAAAAGACAATATCAATGCCCCTTGGAAGATCTGTGGAGTTCAGATTGGTTTAACCATACGGTTTTAATGCCTCGTGGAAGAGACGTGGAGGTCACAGTAGCTTGACAAGATGGTTTTAATGCCCTTTGGAAGAGTGGTGGAGGTCGCAGTTGATTAAAAAGACAATATCAATGCCCTTTGAAAGAGTGGTGGAGGTCGCAGTGGTATAAAAATACAATATCAATGCCCCTTGGTAGAGTGGTGGAGGTTACAGTGGAATTTAAAGACAATATCAATGCCATGTGGAAGAGATGTGGAGGTCACTGTAGCTTAACAAGACAGTTTTAATGCCCCTTGGAAGAATGGTGGAGGTCGCAGTGGAATAAAAAGACAATATCAATGCCCCGTGGAATAGACATGGACGTGACAGTAGCTAAACAAGATGGCTTTAATGCCCCTTGGAAGTGTGGTGGAGGTAGCAGTGGATTAAAAAGACAATATCAATGCCCATTGGAAGAGTGGTAGAGGTCACAGTGGAATAAAAAGACAAAATCAATGCCCCTTGGAAGAGTGGTGGAGGTTAGATTGGAATAAAAAGACAATATCAATGCCCCATGGAAGAGTTGTGAAGGTCACTGTAGCTTATCAAGATGCTCTTTATGCCCCTTGGAAGAGTGGTGGAGGTCGCAGTGGAATAAATAGACAATGTCAATGCCCCTTGGAAAAGTGGTGGAGGTTAGAGTGGAATAACAAGACAATACCAGTGCTCCTTGGAAGAGCTGTGGAGTTCAGAGTGGTTTAAATTGACGGTTTTAATGCCCCTTGAAAAAGATGTGGAGGTCACCGTGGATTAAAAAGACAATATCAATGCCCATTGGAAGAGTGGTGGAGGTCGCAGTGGATTAAAAAGACAATATCAATGCCCCTTGGAAGAGTGGTGGAGGTCGCAGTGGAATAAAAAGACAATATCAATGCCCCGTGAAAGGGTCGTGGAGGTCACAGTAGCTTCACAAGACGGTTTTAATGCCCCTTGGAAGAGAGGTGGAGGTCGCAGTTGATTAAAAATACAATATCAATGCCGCTTGGAAGAGTGGTGGAAGTCGCAGTGGAATAAAAAGACAATATCAATGCCGCTTGGAAGAGTGGTGGATGTTACAGTCGAATAAAACGACAATATTAATGCCTCTTGTAAGAGCTGTGGAGTTCACAGTGTTTAACCAGACGGTTTTAATGCCCCTTGGAAGAGACGAGGAGGTCACAGTAGCTTAACAAGACTGTTTTAATGCCCCTTGGAAGAGTGGTGAAGATCGTTGTGGATTTAAAAGACAATATCAGTGCCCCTTAGGAGAGTGGTGGAGGTCGCAGTGGAATAAAAAGACAATATCAATGCCCCTTGGAAGATAGGTGGAGGTCAGAGTGGAATAAAAAGACAATATCAATTCCACCTGGAAGAGTGGTGGAGGTTACAGTGCAATAAAAAGACAATATAAATGCCCTGTGTAAGAAACTTGGAGGTCACAGTAGCTTAACAAGAAGGTTTTAATGCCCCTTGGAAGAGTCGTGGACGTCGCAGAGGATTAAAAAGACAATATCAATGCACTTGGAAGAGTGCAGAAGGTTACAATGGAATAAAAAGACATTGTCAATGCCCCTTGGAAGAGCTGTGGAGCTCAGAGCGGTTTAACCAGACATTTTTAATGCCCCTTGGAAGAGACTTGGAGGTCACAGTAGCTTAACAAGACGGCTTTAATGCCCCTTGGAAGAGTGGTGGAGGTCGCAATGGATTAAAAAGACAATATCAATGCCCCGTGGAAGGGACGTGGAGCTCACAGTAGCATAACAAGACGGTTTTAATGCCCATTGGAAGAGTGGTGGAGGTCGCAATGGACAAAAAGACAATATCAAAGCCCCTTGGAAGAGTCGTAGAGGTCGCAGTGTAAAACAGAGACAATATCAATGCCTCTTGGAAGAGCTGTGGAGTACAGAGTTGTTTAACCAGACGGTTTAATGCCCCTTGGAAGAGACGTGGAGGTCACAGTAGCTTATCAAGACTGTTTTAATGCCCCTTGAAAGAGTGGTGGAGGTCGCAGTGGATTAAAAAGATAAAATCAATGCCATTTGGAAGAGTGGTGGAGGTTACAGTGGAATAAAAATACAATATCAATGCCTCTTGCAAGAGCTGTGGAGTTCAGAGTGGTTTAAATTGACGGTTTTAATGCACCTTGGAAGAGACGTCGAGGTCACAGCAGCTTAACAGTATGGATATAATGCCCCTTGGAAAAGTGGTGGAGGTCGCATTGGATTAAAAAGACAATATCAATGCCACTTGGAAGAGTGTTGAAGGTCCCAGTGGAATAAAAAGACAATATCAATGCCACTTGGAAGAGTGGTGGAGGTTACAGTGGAATAAAAAGACAATATCAATGCCCCGTGAAAGAGACGTGGAGGTCACAGTAGCTTAACAAGACGGTTTTAATGCCCCTTGGAAGAGACGTGGAAGTTGCAGTGGAACAAAGAGACAATATCAATGCCCCTTGGAAGAGTGCTGGAGGTTACATTGGAATAAAAAGACAATATCAATGCCCCTTGCAAGAGCTGTGGAGTTCAGAGTGGTTTAAATTGACGGTTTTAATGCCCGTCGGAAGAAACGTGGAGGTGACAGTAGCTTAACAAGACGGTTTTATTGCCCCTTGGAAGAGTGGTGGAGGTCGCAGTGGATTAAAAAGACAATTTGAATTCCCCTTGGAAGAGTGGTGGAGGTCGCAGTGGAATAAAGAGACAATATCAATGCCCCTTGGAAGAGTGGTGGAGGTTACAGCTGAATAAAAAAACAATATCAATGCCCCTTGGAAGAGTGATGGAGGTTACAGTGGAATTTAAAGACAATATCAATGCCCCTTGGAACAGTGGTGGAGGTTACAGTTAAATAAAAAGACAATATCAATGCCCCGTGGAAGAGATGTGTAGGTCACAATAGCTTCATAAGACGGTTTTAATGCCCCTTGGAAGAGCGGTGGAGTTCGCAGTGGATTACAAAGACAATATCAAAGCCCCTTGGAAGAGTGGTGGAGGTCGCAGTGGAATAAACAGACAATATCAATGCCCTGTGGAAGGGACGTGGAGGTCACAATAGCTTAACAAGACAGTTTAAATGCCCCTTCGAAGAGTGGTGGAGGTTGCAGGGGATTAAAAAGACAATAACAATGCCCCTTGGAGAGTGGTGGAGGTCGCAGTGGAATAAAAAGACAATATCAATGCCCCGTGGAAGGGACGTGGAGGTCACAGTAACTTAACAAGATGGTTTTAATGCCCCTTTGAAGAGTGGTGGAGGTCACAGTGGAATAAAAAGACAATATCAATGCCCCTTGGAAGAGTGGAGGAGATTACAGTGGAATAAAAAGACAATATCAATGCCTGTGTAAGAAACTTGGACGTTACAGTAGCTTAACAAGACGGTTTTAATGCCCCTTTGAAGAGTCCTGGACGTCGCAGAGGAATAAAAGGACAATATCAATGCACTTGGAAGAGTGCAGTAGGTTACAATGGAATAAAAAGACATTGTCAATGCCCCTTGGAAGAGCTGTGGAGCTCAGAGAGGTTTAACCAGACGGGTTTAATGCCCCTTGGAAGAGACTTGGAGGTCACAGTAGCTTAACAAGACGGTTTAAATGCCCATTGGAAGCGTGGTGGAGGTCGCAATGGATAAAAAGACTATATCAAAGCCCCTTGGAATAGTGGTGGAGGTCGCAGTGGAAAACAGAGACAATATCAATGCCCTTGGAAGAGTGGTGGAGGTTACAGTCGAATAAAAAGACAACATCAATGCCTCTTGGATGAGCTGTGGAGTACAGAGTGGTTTAACCAGACGGTTTAATGCCCCTTGGAAGAGACGTGGAGGTCACAGTGGAATAAAAAGACAATATCAATTCCCCTTGGAAGAGATGTGGAGGTCGCAGTGGAATAAAAAGACAATATCAATGCCTCGTGGAAGATACTTGGAGGTCACAGGAGCTTAACAAGATGGTTTTAATGCCCCTTGGAAGAGAGGTGGAGGTCGCAGTGGAATAAAAAGACAATATCAATGCCCCTTGGAAGAGTGGTGGAGGTTACAGTGGAATAAAAAGACAATATCAATGACCATTGGAAGAGTGGTGGAGGTCGCAGTGGAATAAAAAGACAATATTAATGATCCTTCGAAGAGTGGTGGAGGTGGCAGTAAAATAAAAAGACTATATCAATGCCCCTTTTAAGAGTGGTGGAGGTTACAGTGGAATAAAAAGACAATATCAATGCCCCTTGGAAGAGCTGTGGAGTTCACAGTGGTTTAACCAGAAGGTTTTAAGGCACCGTGGAAAAGACGTGGAGGTCACAGTAGCTAAACAAGATGGTTTTAATGCTTCTTGGAAGAGTGATGGATGTCGCAGTGGATTAAAAAGACAAAATCAATGCCCCTTGGAAGAGTGGTGGAGGTTACAGTGGAATAAAAAGACAATATCAATGCCTCTTGTAAGAGCTGTGGAGTTCAAAGTGGTTTAAATTGACGATTTTAATGCACCTTGGAATTGACGTAGAGGTCACAGCAGCTTAACAATACGGTTATAATGCCCCTTGGAATAGTGGTGGAGGTCGCAGTGGATTAAAAAGACAATATCAATGCCACTTGGAAGAGTGGTGAAGGTCCCAGTGGAATAAAAAGACAATATCAATGCCACTTTTAAGAGTGGTGGAGGTTACAGTGGAATAAAAAGACAATATCAATGCCCCGTGAAAGAGACGTGGAGGTCACAGTAGCTTAACAAGACAGTTTTAATGCCCCTTGGAAGAGAGGTGGAAGTTGCAGTGGAATAAAAAGACTATATCAATGCCCCTTGGAAGAGTGCTGGAGGTTGCATTGGAATAAAAAGACAATATCAATGCCCCTTGCAAGAGATGTGGAGTTCAGAATGGTTTAAATTGACGGCTTTAATGCCCCTTGGAAGCGACGTGGAGGTGACAGTAGCTTAACAAGACGGTTTTAATGCCCCTTGGAAGAGTGGTGGAGTTCGCAGTGGATTACAAAGACAATAACAATGCCCATTGGAAGAGTGGTGGAGGTCGCAGTGGAATAAAAAGACAAAATCAATGCTCCTTGGAAGAGTAGTGGAGGTTACAGTGGAATAAAAAGACAATATCAATGCCCCTTGGAAGAGCTGTGGAGTTCAGAGTGGTTTAACCAGACGGTTTTAATGACCCTTGGAAGAGACGTGGAGGTCACAGTAGCTTAACAAGATGGTTTTAATGCCCCTTGGAAGAGTGGTGGAGGTCGCAATGGAATAAAAAGACAATATCAATGCCCCGTGGAAGGGAAGTGGGGGTCACAGTAGCATAACAAGACGGTTTTAATGCCCATTGGAAGAGTGGTGGAGGTCGCAGTGGATAAAAAGACAATATCAAAGCCCCTTGGAAGAGTGGTGGAGGTTGCAGTGGAAAACAGAGACAATATCAATGCCCCTTGGATGAGTGGTGGAGGTTACAGTCGAATAAAAAGAAAATATCAATGCCTCTTGAAAGAGCTGTGGAGTACAGAGTGGTTTAAGCAGACGGTTTAATGCCCCTTGGAAGAGACGTGGAGGTCACAGTAGCTTATCAAGACTGTTTTAATGCCCTTTGGAAGAGTGGTGGAGGTCGCAGTGAATTAAAAAGTCATTATCAATGCCCCTTAGAAGAGTGGTGGAGGTCGCAGTGGAATAAAAAGACAATATAAATTCCCCTTGGTAGAGATGTGGAGGTCGCAGTGGAATAAAAAGACAATATCAATGCCTCGTGGAAGATACTTGGAGGTCACAGGAGCTTAACAAGATGGTTTTAATGCCCCTTGGAAGAGAGGTGGAAGTTGCAGTGGAATAAAAAGACAATATCAATGCCCCTTGGAAGAGTGTTGGAGGTTACATTGGAATAAAAAGACAATATCAATGCCCCTTGAAAGAGCTGTGGAGTTCAGAGTGGTTTAAAATGACGGTTTAGATGCCACTTGAAAGGGACGTGGAGGTGACAGTAGCTTAACAAGATGGTTTTAATGCCCCTTGTAAGAGTGGTGGAGGACGCAGTGGATTAAAAAGACAATATCAATGCCCCTTGGAAGAGTGATGTAGGTTGCAGTGGAATTTAAAGACAATATCAATGCCCTTTGGAACAGTGGTGGAGGTTACAGTTAAATAAAAAGACAATATCAATGCCCCGTGGAAGAGATGTGGAGGTCACAATAGCTTAATAAGACGGTTTTAATGCCCCTTGGAAGAGTGGTGGAGGTCGCAGTGGATTAAAAAGACAATATCAATGAGCCTTGGAAGAGTGGTGGAGGTCGCAATGGAATAAAAAGACAATATCAATGCCCCTTGGACGAGTGGTGTAGGTTACAGTGGAATAAAAAGACTATTTAAATGCCCCGTGGAAGAGACGTGGAGGTCAGAGTGGTATAACCAGACGGTTTTAACACTCCTTGGAAGAGATGTGGAGGTCACTGTAGCTTAACAATATTGTTTTAATGCCCTTTGGAAGAGTGGTAGAGGTCGCAGTGGAATAAAAAGACAATGTCAATGCCCCTTGGAAGAGTGGTGGAGGTTAGTGTGGAATTAAAAGACAATAAAAATGCCCATTGGAAGAGATGTGGAGTTCAGAGTGGTATAACCAGACGGTTTTAACACTCCTTGGAAGAGACGTGGAGATCACAGTAATTTAACAAGACGGTTTTAATGCCCCTTGGAAGAGTGGTGGAGTTCGCAGTGGATTAAAAAGACAATATCAATGCCCATTGGAAGAGTGGTGGAGGTCACAGTGGAAAAAAAAGACAATATCAATGCACCGTGGAAGGGACGTGGAGGTCACAGTAGCTTAACAAGATGGTCTTAATACCCCTTGGAAGAGTGATGGAGGTCGCAGTGGAATAAATAGACAATGTCAATGCCCCTTGGAAGAGCGGTGGAGGTTAGAGTGGAATAAAAAGACAATACCAGTGCTCCTTGGAAGAGCTGTGGAGTTCAGAGTGGTTTAAATTGACGGTTTTAATGCCGCTTGGAAGAGACGTGGAGGTCACAGTGGATTAAAAAGACAATATCAAGGCCCCTTGGAAGAGTGTTGGAGGTCGCAGTGGATTAAAAAGACAATATCAATGCCCCTTGGAAGAGTGGTGGAGGTCGCAGTGGAATAAAAAGACAATATCAATGCCACTTGGAAGAATGGTGGATGTTACAGTCGAATAAAAAGACAATATCAATGCCTCTTGTAAGAGCTGTGGAGTTCAGAGTGTTTAACCAGACGGTTTTAATGCCCCTTGGAAGAGACGAGGACGACAGAGTAGCTTAACAAAACTGTTTTAATGCCCCTTGGAAGAGTGGTGGAGATCGTTGTGGATTTAAAAGACAATATCAATGCCCCTTATGAGAGTGGTGGAGGTCGCAGTGGAATAAAAAGACAATATCAATGCCCCTTGGAAGAGTGGTAGAGGTTGCAGTGGAATAAAAAGACAATATCAAAGCCCCTTGCAAGAGATGTGGAGTTCAGAATGGTTTAAATTGACGGTTTTAATGCCCCTTGGAAGCGACGTGGAGGTGACAGTAGCTTAACAAGACGGTTTTAATGCCCCTTGGAAGAGTGGTGGAGTTCGCAGTGGATTACAAAGACAATAACAATGCCCATTGGAAGAGTGGTGGAGGTCGCAGTGGAATAAAAAGACAAAATCAATGCCCCTTGGAAGAGTTGTGGAGGTTACAGTGGAATAAAAAGACAATATCAATGCCCCTTGGAAGAGCTGTGGAGTTCAAAGTGGTTTAACCAGACGGTTTTAATGACCCTTGCAAGAGACGTGGAGGTCACAGTAGCTTAACAAGATGGTTTTAATGCCCCTTGAAAGAGTGGTGGAGGTCGCAATGGAATAAAAAGACAATATCTATTCCCCGTGGAAGTGAAGTGGGGGTCACAGTAGCATAACAAGACGGTTTTAATGCCCATTGGAAGAAGGGTGGAGGTCGCAGTGGATAAAAAGACAATATCAAAGCCCCTTGGAAGAGTGGTGGAGGTTGCAGTGGAAAACAGAGACAATATCAATGCCACTTGGATGAGTGGTGGAGGTTACAGTCGAATAAAAAGACAATATCAATGCCTCTTGAAAGAGCTGTGGAGTACAGAGTGGTTTAAGCAGACGGTTTAATGCCCCTTGGAAGAGACGTGGAGGTCACAGTAGCTTATCAAGACTGTTTTAATGCCCTTTGGAAGAGTGGTGGAGGTCGCAGTGAATTAAAAAGTCATTATCAATGCCCCTTAGAAGAGTGGTGGAGGTCGCAGTGGAATAAAAAGACAATATAAATTCCCCTTGGAAGAGATGTGGAGGTCGCAGTGGAATAAAAAGACAATATCAATGCCTCGTGGAAGATACTTGGAGGTCACAGGAGCTTAACAAGATGGTTTTAATGCCCCTTGGAAGAGAGGTGGAAGTTGCAGTGGAATAAAAAGACAATATCAATGCCCCTTGGAAGAGTGTTGGAGGTTACATTGGAATAAAAAGACAATATCAATGCCCCTTGAAAGAGCTGTGGAGTTCAGAGTGGTTTAAAATGACGGTTTAGATGCCACTTGGAAGGGACGTGGAGGTGACAGTAGCTTAGCAAGATGGTTTTGATGCCCCTTGTAAGAGTGGTGGAGGACGCAGTGGATTAAAAAGACAATATCAATGCCCCTTGGAAGAGTGGTGGAGGTCGCAATGGAATAAAAAGACATTATCAATGCCCCTTGGAAGTGTGATGGAGTTCGCAGTGGAATAAAAAGACAATATCAATGCCCCTTGGACGAGTGGTGTAGGTTACAGTGGAATAAAAAGACTATTTAAATGCCCCGTGGAAGAGACGTGGAGGTCAGAGTGGTATAACCAGATGGTTTTAACACTCCTTGGAAGAGATGTGGAGGTCACTGTAGCTTAACAATATTGTTTTAATGCCCTTTGGAAGAGTGGTAGAGGTCGCAGTGGAATAAAAAGACAATGTCAATGCCCCTTGGAAGAGTGGTGGAGGTTAGAGTGGAATTAAAAGACAATAAAAATGCCCCTTGGAAGAGATGTGGAGTTCAGAGTGGTATAACCAGACGGTTTTAACACTCCTTGGAAGAGACGTGGAGATCACAGTAATTTAACAAGACGGTTTTAATGCCCCTTGGAAGAGTGGTGGAGTTCGCAGTGGATTAAAAAGACAATATCAATGCCCATCGGAAGAGTGGTGGAGGTCACAGTGGAAAAAAAAGACAATATCAATGCACCGTGGAAGGGACATGGAGGTCACAGTAGCTTAACAAGATGGTCTTAATACCCCTTGGAAGAGTGGTGGAGGTCGCAGTGGAATAAATAGACAATGTCAATGCCCCGTGGAAGAGCGGTGGAGGTTAGAGTGGAATAAAAAGACAATACCAGTGCTCCTTGGAAGAGCTGTGGAGTTCAGAGTGGTTTAAATTGACGGTTTTAATGCCGCTTGGTAGAGACGTGGAGGTCACAGTGGATTAAAAAGACAATATCAAGGCCCCTTGGAAGAGTGGTGGAGGTCGCAGTGGATTAAAAAGACAATATCAATGCCCCTTGGAAGAGTGGTGGAGGTCGCAGTGGAATAAAAAGACAATATCAATGCCACTTGGAAGAATGGTGGATGTTACAGTCGAATAAAAAGACAATATCAATGCCTCTTGTAAGAGCTGTGGAGTTCAGAGTGTTTAACCAGACGGTTTTAATGCCCCTTGGAAGAGACGAGGACGACAGAGTAGCTTAACAAAACTGTTTTAATGCCCCTTGGAAGAGTGGTGGAGATCGTTGTGGTTTTAAAAGACAATATCAATGCCCCTTATGAGAGTGGTGGAGGTCGCAGTGGAATAAAAAGACAATATCAATGCCCCTTGGAAGAGTGGTAGAGGTTGCAGTGGAATAAAAAGACAATATCAATGCCCTGAATAAGAAACTTGGAGGTCACAGTTGATTAACAAGATGGTTTTAATGCCCCTTGGAAGAATATTGGACGTCGCAGAGGAATAAAGAGACAATATCAATGCACTTGGAAGAGTGCAGAAGGTTACAATGCAATTAAAAGACATTGTCAATGCCCCTTAGAAGAGCTGTGGAGCTCAGAGCGTTTTAACCAGACGGTTTTAATGCCCCTTGGAAGAGACTTGGAGGTCACAGTAGCTTAACAAGTCGGTTTTAATGCCCCTTGGAAGAGTGGTGGAGGTCGCAATGGAATAAAAAGACAATATCAATGCCCTGTGGAAGGGATGTGGAGGTCATAGTAGCATAACAAGAAGGTTTAAATGCCCATTGGAAGAGTGGTGGAGGTCGCAGTGGATAAAAAGACAATATCAAAGCCCCTTGGAGGAGTGGTGGAGGTCGCAGTGGAAAACAGAGACAATATTAATGCCCCTTGGAAGAGTGGTGGAGGATACAGTCGAATAAAAAGACAATATCAATGCCTCTTTGAAGAGCTGTGGAGTACAGAGTGGTTTAACCAGATGGTTTAATGCTCCTTGGAAGAGACGTGGAGGTCACAGTGGATTAGCTTATCAAGACTGTTTTAATGCCCCTTGGAAGAGTGGAGGAGGTCACAGTGGATTAAAAAGATAATACCAATGCCCCTTAGAAGAGTGGTGGAGGTGGCAGTGGAATAAAAAGACAATATCAATTCCCCTTGGAAGAGATGTGGAGGTCGCAGTGGAATAAAAAGACAATATTAATGCCTCGTGTAAGAGACTTGAAGGTCACAGGAGCTTAACAGGATGGTTTTAATGCCCCTTGGAAGAGAGGTGGAGGTCACAGTGGAATAAAAAGACAATATCAATGCCTCTTGGAAGAACTGTGGAGTTCAGAGTGGCTTATCCAGATTGTTTTAATGCCCATTGGAAGAGACGTGGAGGTCACAGTAGCTTATCAAAACTGTTTTAATGCCACTTGGAAGAGTGGTGGAGGTCGCAGTGGATTAAAAAGACAATATCAATGACCGTTAGAAGAGTGGTGGAGGTCGCAGTGGAATAAAAAGACAATATCAATTCCACTTGGAAGAGATGTGGAGGTCGCAGTGGATTAAAAAGACAATATCAATGTTCCTTGGAAGAGGGGTGAAGGTCGCAGTGGAATAAAAAAAAAAATATTAATGCCCCTTGGAAGAGTGGTGGAGGTCGCAGTAAAATAAAAATACAATATCAATGCCCCTTAGAAGAGCGCTGGAGGTTACATTGGAATAAAAAGACAATATCAATGCCCCATGGAATAGATATGGAGGTTACAGCAGCTTAACAAGACAGTTTTAATGCCCCTTGGGAGAGCGGTGGAAGACGCAGTGGAATAAAAATACAATATCAATGCCCCTTGGAAGAGTGCAGGAGGTTACAGTGGAATAAAAAACAATATCAAAGCCCCTTGCAAGAGCTGTGGAGTTGAGCGTGGTTTAAATTGACGGTTTTATTGCCCCTTGGAAGAGACGTGGAGGTCACAGTAGATTAACAAGACTGTTTTAATGCCCCTTGGAAGAGTGGTGGAGGTCGCAGTGGAATAAAAAAACAATATCAATGCCCCTTGGAAGATTGGTGGAGGTTACTGTGGAATAAAAAGAAAATATCAATGCCCCTTGGAAGAGATGTAGAGGTCACTGTAGC
Source organism: Phyllobates terribilis (assembly GCF_046119375.1). Taxonomy (NCBI): domain Eukaryota; kingdom Metazoa; phylum Chordata; class Amphibia; order Anura; family Dendrobatidae; genus Phyllobates; species Phyllobates terribilis. The sequence continues at coordinate 555,428,077 of NW_027362762.1, forward strand.
TTAATAATATGGTTTTAATGCAACTTGGAAGAGTAGTGGAGGTCGCAGTGGAATAAAAAGACAATGTCAATGCCCTTTGGAAGAGTGCTGTAGTTCAGAGTGGTTTAACCAGACGGTTTAATGCCCCTTGGAAGAGACGTGGAGGTCACAGTAGCTTATCAAGACTGTTTTAATGCCCCTTGGAAGAGTGGTGGAGGTCGCAGTGGATTAAAAAGACAATATCAATGCCCATAAGAAGAGTGGTTGAGGTCGCAGTGGAATAAAAAGACAATATCAATTGACCTTGGAAGACATGTGGAGGTCGCAGTGGAATAAAAAGACAATATCAATGCCTCGTGGAAGAGACTTGGAGGTCACAGTAGCCTAACAAGATGGTTTTATTTCCCCTTGGAAGAGAGTTGGAGGTCGCTGTGGAATAAAAAGACAATATCAATGCCCCTTGGAAGAGTGGTGGAGGTTACAGTGGAATAAAAAGACGATATCAATGACCCTTGGAAGAGTGGTGGAGGTCGCAGTGGAATAACAAGAGAATATTAATGCCGCTTAGAAGAGTGGTGGAGTTCGCAGTAAAATAAAAAGACAATATCAATGCCCCTTGGAAGAGTGGTGGAGGTTACAGTGGAATAAAAAGACAATATCAATGCCCCTTGGAAGGGCTGTGTAGTTCACAGTGGTTTAATCAGAAGGTTTTAAGGCACCGTAGAATAGACGAGGAGGTCACAGTAGCTTAACAAGACGGTTTTAATGCCCCTTGGAAGAGTGGTGAAGGTCGCAGTGGATTAAAAAGACATTATCGATGCCTCTTGGAAGAGTGATGGAGGTTACAGTGGAATAAATGTAAAATATCAATGCCCCTTGGAAGAGTGGTGGAGGTCGCAATGGAATAAAAAGACAATATCAATGCCCTGTGGAAGGGATGTGGAGGTCATAGTAGCATAACAAGAAGGTTTAAATGCCCATTGGAAGAGTGGTGGAGGTCGCAGTGGATAAAAAGACAATATCAAAGCCCCTTGGAGGAGTGGTGGAGGTCGCAGTGGAAAACAGAGACAATATTAATGCCCCTTGGAAGAGTGGTGGAGGATACAGTCGAATAAAAAGACAATATCAATGCCTCTTTGAAGAGCTGTGGAGTACAGAGTGGTTTAACCAGATGGTTTAATGCTCCTTGGAAGAGACGTGGAGGTCACAGTGGATTAGCTTATCAAGACTGTTTTAATGCCCCTTGGAAGAGTGGAGGAGGTCACAGTGGATTAAAAAGATAATACCAATGCCCCTTAGAAGAGTGGTGGAGGTGGCAGTGGAATAAAAAGACAATATCAATTCCCCTTGGAAGAGATGTGGAGGTCGCAGTGGAATAAAAAGACAATATTAATGCCTCGTGTAAGAGACTTGAAGGTCACAGGAGCTTAACAGGATGGTTTTAATGCCCCTTGGAAGAGAGGTGGAGGTCACAGTGGAATAAAAAGACAATATCAATGCCTCTTGGAAGAACTGTGGAGTTCAGAGTGGCTTATCCAGATTGTTTTAATGCCCATTGGAAGAGACGTGGAGGTCACAGTAGCTTATCAAAACTGTTTTAATGCCACTTGGAAGAGTGGTGGAGGTCGCAGTGGATTAAAAAGACAATATCAATGACCGTTAGAAGAGTGGTGGAGGTCGCAGTGGAATAAAAAGACAATATCAATTCCACTTGGAAGAGATGTGGAGGTCGCAGTGGATTAAAAAGACAATATCAATGTTCCTTGGAAGAGGGGTGAAGGTCGCAGTGGAATAAAAAAAAAAATATTAATGCCCCTTGGAAGAGTGGTGGAGGTCGCAGTAAAATAAAAATACAATATCAATGCCCCTTAGAAGAGCGCTGGAGGTTACATTGGAATAAAAAGACAATATCAATGCCCCATGGAATAGATATGGAGGTTACAGCAGCTTAACAAGACAGTTTTAATGCCCCTTGGGAGAGCGGTGGAAGACGCAGTGGAATAAAAATACAATATCAATGCCCCTTGGAAGAGTGCAGGAGGTTACAGTGGAATAAAAAACAATATCAAAGCCCCTTGCAAGAGCTGTGGAGTTGAGCGTGGTTTAAATTGACGGTTTTATTGCCCCTTGGAAGAGACGTGGAGGTCACAGTAGATTAACAAGACTGTTTTAATGCCCCTTGGAAGAGTGGTGGAGGTCGCAGTGGAATAAAAAAACAATATCAATGCCCCTTGGAAGATTGGTGGAGGTTACTGTGGAATAAAAAGAAAATATCAATGCCCCTTGGAAGAGATGTAGAGGTCACTGTAGCTTAATAATATGGTTTTAATGCAACTTGGAAGAGTAGTGGAGGTCGCAGTGGAATAAAAAGACAATGTCAATGCCCCTTGGAAGAGTGCTGTAGTTCAGAGTGGTTTAACCAGACGGTTTAATGCCCCTTGGAAGAGACGTGGAGGTCACAGTAGCTTATCAAGACTGTTTTAATGCCCCTTGGAAGAGTGGTGGAGGTCGCAGTGGATTAAAAAGACAATATCAATGCCCATAAGAAGAGTGGTTGAGGTCGCAGTGGAATAAAAAGACAATATCAATTGACCTTGGAAGAGATGTGGAGGTCGCAGTGGAATAAAAAGACAATATCAATGCCTCGTGGAAGAGACTTGGAGGTCACAGTAGCCTAACAAGATGGTTTTATTTCCCCTTGGAAGAGAGTTGGAGGTCGCTGTGGAATAAAAAGACAATATCAATGCCCCTTGGAAGAGTGGTGGAGGTTACAGTGGAATAAAAAGACGATATCAATGACCCTTGGAAGAGTGGTGGAGGTCGCAGTGGAATAACAAGAGAATATTAATGCCGCTTAGAAGAGTGGTGGAGTTCGCAGTAAAATAAAAAGACAATATCAATGCCCCTTGGAAGAGTGGTGGAGGTTACAGTGGAATAAAAAGACAATATCAATGCCCCTTGGAAGGGCTGTGTAGTTCACAGTGGTTTAATCAGAAGGTTTTAAGGCACCGTAGAATAGACGAGGAGGTCACAGTAGCTTAACAAGACGGTTTTAATGCCCCTTGGAAGAGTGGTGAAGGTCGCAGTGGATTAAAAAGACATTATCGATGCCTCTTGGAAGAGTGATGGAGGTTACAGTGGAATAAATGTAAAATATCAATGCCCCTTGGAAGAGTGGTGGAGGTCGCAATGGAATAAAAAGACAATATCAATGCCCTGTGGAAGGGATGTGGAGGTCATAGTAGCATAACAAGAAGGTTTAAATGCCCATTGGAAGAGTGGTGGAGGTCGCAGTGGATAAAAAGACAATATCAAAGCCCCTTGGAGGAGTGGTGGAGGTCGCAGTGGAAAACAGAGACAATATTAATGCCCCTTGGAAGAGTGGTGGAGGATACAGTCGAATAAAAAGACAATATCAATGCCTCTTTGAAGAGCTGTGGAGTACAGAGTGGTTTAACCAGATGGTTTAATGCTCCTTGGAAGAGACGTGGAGGTCACAGTGGATTAGCTTATCAAGACTGTTTTAATGCCCCTTGGAAGAGTGGAGGAGGTCACAGTGGATTAAAAAGATAATACCAATGCCCCTTAGAAGAGTGGTGGAGGTGGCAGTGGAATAAAAAGACAATATCAATTCCCCTTGGAAGAGATGTGGAGGTCGCAGTGGAATAAAAAGACAATATTAATGCCTCGTGTAAGAGACTTGAAGGTCACAGGAGCTTAACAGGATGGTTTTAATGCCCCTTGGAAGAGAGGTGGAGGTCACAGTGGAATAAAAAGACAATATCAATGCCTCTTGGAAGAACTGTGGAGTTCAGAGTGGCTTATCCAGATTGTTTTAATGCCCATTGGAAGAGACGTGGAGGTCACAGTAGCTTATCAAAACTGTTTTAATGCCACTTGGAAGAGTGGTGGAGGTCGCAGTGGATTAAAAAGACAATATCAATGACCGTTAGAAGAGTGGTGGAGTTCGCAGTGGAATAAAAAGACAATATCAATTCCACTTGGAAGAGATGTGGAGGTCGCAGTGGATTAAAAAGACAATATCAATGTTCCTTGGAAGAGGGGTGAAGGTCGCAGTGGAATAAAAAAAAAAATATTAATGCCCCTTGGAAGAGTGGTGGAGGTCGCAGTAAAATAAAAATACAATATCAATGCCCCTTAGAAGAGCGCTGGAGGTTACATTGGAATAAAAAGACAATATCAATGCCCCATGGAATAGATATGGAGGTTACATCAGCTTAACAAGACAGTTTTAATGCCCCTTGGGAGAGCGGTGGAAGACGCAGTGGAATAAAAATACAATATCAATGCCCCTTGGAAGAGTGCAGGAGGTTACAGTGGAATAAAAAACAATATCAAAGCCCCTTGCAGGAGCTGTGGAGTTGAGCGTGGTTTAAATTGACGGTTTTATTGCCCCTTGGAAGAGACGTGGAGGTCACAGTAGATTAACAAGACTGTTTTAATGCCCCTTGGAAGAGTGGTGGAGGTCGCAGTGGAATAAAAAAACAATATCAATGCCCCTTGGAAGATTGGTGGAGGTTACTGTGGAATAAAAAGAAAATATCAATGCCCCTTGGAAGAGATGTAGAGGTCACTGTAGCTTAATAATATGGTTTTAATGCAACTTGGAAGAGTAGTGGAGGTCGCAGTGGAATAAAAAGACAATGTCAATGCCCCTTGGAAGAGTGCTGTAGTTCAGAGTGGTTTAACCAGACGGTTTAATGCCCCTTGGAAGAGACGTGGAGGTCACAGTAGCTTATCAAGACTGTTTTAATGCCCCTTGGAAGAGTGGTGGAGGTCGCAGTGGATTAAAAAGACAATATCAATGCCCATAAGAAGAGTGGTTGAGGTCGCAGTGGAATAAAAAGACAATATCAATTGACCTTGGAAGAGATGTGGAGGTCGCAGTGGAATAAAAAGACAATATCAATGCCTCGTGGAAGAGACTTGGAGGTCACAGTAGCCTAACAAGATGGTTTTATTTCCCCTTGGAAGAGAGTTGGAGGTCGCTGTGGAATAAAAAGACAATATCAATGCCCCTTGGAAGAGTGGTGGAGGTTACAGTGGAATAAAAAGACGATATCAATGACCCTTGGAAGAGTGGTGGAGGTCGCAGTGGAATAACAAGAGAATATTAATGCCGCTTAGAAGAGTGGTGGAGTTCGCAGTAAAATAAAAAGACAATATCAATGCCCCTTGGAAGAGTGGTGGAGGTTACAGTGGAATAAAAAGACAATATCAATGCCCCTTGGAAGGGCTGTGTAGTTCACAGTGGTTTAATCAGAAGGTTTTAAGGCACCGTAGAATAGACGAGGAGGTCACAGTAGCTTAACAAGACGGTTTTAATGCCCCTTGGAAGAGTGGTGAAGGTCGCAGTGGATTAAAAAGACATTATCGATGCCTCTTGGAAGAGTGATGGAGGTTACAGTGGAATAAATGTAAAATATCAATGCCCCTTAGAAGAGTGGTGGAGGTTACAGTGGGACAAAAAGACAATATCAATGCCCCTTGGAAGAGTGGTGGAGGTTTCAGTGGAATAAAAAGACAATATCATTGCCCCTTGCAAGATCTGTGGAGTTCAGAGTGGTTTAAATTGACTGTTTTAATGCCCCTTGGAAGAGACGTGAAGGTCACAGTGTCTTAAAAAGACGGTTTTAATGCCCCTTGGAAGAGTGGTGGAGGTCGCAGTGGATTAAAAAGACATTATCGATGCCCCTTGGAAGAGTGGTGGAGGTCGCAGTGGAATAAAAAGAAAATATCAATGCCCCTTAGAAGAGTGGTGGAGGTTACAGTGGAAAAAAAAGACAATGTCAATGCCCCTTGGAATAGTATTGGAGGTTACAGTGGAATAAAAAGACAATATCAATGCCCCTTGGAAGAGCTGTGGAGTTCACAGTGGTTTAACCAGAAGGTTTTAAGGCACCGGGGAATAGACGAGGAGGTCACAGTTAGTGTTGAGCCACCCCCGTAGTGTTCGAGTTCGGTTCGGTTCGTCGAACACCCGTGTGTTCGCCGAACTGTTCGTCGAACTGTTCGTCGAACACCTTCAAACACCGTTAAAACCAATGGCAGGCAAACAAAAACACATAGAAACACATAGAAAACACCTTCAAAGGTGTCCAAAAGCTGACAAACTGCTCAGAAGACACAACTAACACATGGAAAAGTGACAAGTACATATAGTCATGCGAAAATAAAAGAGGTGGAGGAGTAAAAGGAGGGGGAGACACAGATATAGGCATGTCATGCCCTTCTAAAATCCAAAAAGTGAGAAGCCGACACGGCCAGTCCGCTCCTGCCCGTGCCACCTCCGTGTCGCCGGGTTTGTGCCAGAGCCGCGGTGAACCCTGATGGCCAGCCCCCCTCTCCCAATACTGGTGCCTGTCCGCTGGTGGGTCGAGCGAGCCCCCCTGTGGTGGAGGCAGCTCTAAGCTTTTTAATTTAAATTGTCTCTCTAATTTGAATGAATACACTTTAAATCCATTTACAAGGATCTATTGGAGGGCAAGTCTCATGCCAGCAGCCGCGTAATTCCAGCTCCAGTAGCGTCCACTAAAGCTGCTGCAGTTAAAAAGCTTTTATAAGGATCGAGCTCGGCTGTCCACCGCAAGGCATCCTACTGCCAGTCCCAGCCCCTATGCCTTGGGGTGCCTCCTGATGCTCTTCACTGGGTATCCCATGGTCCCGAAGCATTTCCTTTGAAAAAATTAAGTGTCTAAACTACAGGTGGTGTAGCTTGCTTAACAGCCGGGATAATCCGCTGACTAGCAGACACTGCTACTAGGCACAAAGTATTTCCTGGGCTAGATGCAGTTAAAAATTTGTAATTAGATACTCTCGTTGGATACTGAGAAAGCATTCCATAGAGTCTCCTGGCACGCCATATATGATTCTCTTAAAAAGCTTGGGGTAGGGGTCTAGGGGACCCTTTTATAGCCAAAATCACGGCCCTGTATCACAATACGTCACCTAGGACTGAAGATAAATTGGAACTGTAGCACCCTGAGGGCTCGGTTGCTACAGAGGTATTGCACCTCACCCAGAGGTGTGATATCTCACTCTCAGGTAAGGATGGAGTGTGGATCAGGACCCGACACCTGCATGCATTACACCACATTGCCGTGGGGCAGGGCGACCAATATGCCTCTGAGATGGGCACGAGAGTCCCTGTCCCTGGCTGGAGTGGGGGGAGGGAACACTGAGGAAGGGGAACCCTGTAGTGCAGGAGCAGGGAGGAAGCAGTTCCTGGGTGCATTGAGAAGGGAGTATAAAAGGTGGGCACCATCTTAGTTCAGTGCAGAGAAGTCTGAGCAGAAGTGGCAGGGAGCAGGGGCTCTGCATGAGCTCTGCTCCGGAGGCGGGCCTAGTAACAGAGGCCCAGGCCTAGAAGAGGGAGAAGGAAGGAAGAGGAGCGGAGAAGGCTCCAGGAACGAGGAATGAAGGGATCCCAGGGGTGCGGACGGGCGAGTCGCCACCGCACGCCCGAATCCACCTGCGTGGAGGGGTCAGGCCAAAGGGGGAGACCGGTCCCCGAAACTAGTGGAGGCAGGAAACGACCCTCAGCTAGAAACCGGAGGCTGTGACATTTTATGTGGCGCAGCCCCTCGCTACACCCGCTAGGAAGGCACCACATAGGGTCAGGGAAACTGGCGCCAAGTTTACCAAGAGGAGGCCCGAGGCAGCCGGACAGAAGGGTTGGTAAGAAAGGCCAGACAAAGGACACACAAAGGGGGTCCTGTGAAGCGCTCCAAAGTTATCTGGGAGTTGTCTGAGCCCCTCACCTGGTGAGCACAGTACGACGTGGGCAGCCGTTACCTGCAGACGTGGTCTGGATAATAAGAACTGTGAGTAAAGGCCCTGGACTGCATCACTGACTCCGTGTCGTTACTGCTGCTGCCCTGCACCATCACCCCCATCCTCCGCATACACTGCCCTGAGGCTATATTCCTCCCGTGGGGAGTTATGCTACGCTCTGCTGCACCCACAACACCAGCCTCAGCGGTCTGCCCTGCAGCGGCGGTTCACTCTGACCGCAATCCACGGGTGGCGTAGTCGGACATTTAAACATCAAAACCACATAAATAGTTCCGCCACTGGTTTGACCACCCTGAGCCACGGAACCGGGTCGCCGCCACGAAGACTACAACCACCAGCAATTCCAAAAAGGGTCCGGCTCCGGGTGTCCCAAGGCCCAGGGGGTGCATCAGAACATTTTCATCACCTTTCACAATCACCAATGGGACAAGGCAGGGATGTCCTCTGTCCCCTCTCTTATACATCCTAGTGACGGAGCACCTGCTCTCATCAATTCGCCATAACTCCAAAATTAGGTGGATTGAGGTGGGAGGCACCGAGTACAAGTGCTCTCTATTTGCTGATGATGTCCTAGTATATATCACTCAATCACATATATCCATCCATGCTGTTATGGCTGAAATAGATCACTTTGTTACATGGTCAAATTTTAAAATCAATGCAGCGAAGTCTGAGGCCCTCGATGTCTCCCTCCCCAAATCCATATAGGATTCCATCCAGTCCAACTTTCCCTTTGCCTGGCCCTCACAGGGTATCAAATACTTAGGAATTCCTATTCATAGAGACCTCTCCCATCTATGTTATCTTAATTTTGGGCCCTTTATTGAACAACTCCATACAGACCACGGTTGGCAAGTTAGAACTGTAAGATTCACTACGTGAACCACTGGTGTTTTGTGGAAAAACACATGTACACTGCGTTCCAAATTATTATGCAAAAAGTGTTTAGGAGTGATAAGGGAAGAATTTGTTTGTTTGTCAGTTAAACTCATTGATGGTGATGTGTGTCAGGGCTCTTTATATCACTGTAAGCAATTGCAGACACCTGTGCTAATTAGTTTGGCAGGTGTGTCCAATGAAAGGCAAGACTACTTAAGAAGGCTGTCTCACATTATTAAGCAGCCTACATTTTCTGCCAAAATGGGAAAGAAAAAGGATGTGTCGGCTGCTGAGAAGCAACAAATTGTGGAGTGTTTAGGTCAAGGCATGACTACAATCAACATTGTGCGATGATCAGGATGAAGTGTCTTGGCAATCAAGAAGTATGTAGCTGATTCACAGTACACACGTGTGCGTGCTGATAAGGGCAAATTGAGGACTCTTTCCTACAGGCAATTACGTCAGGTTGAAAGAGCAGCGGCAAAAAAGCCTTGTCATAGCAGCAGACAAGTTTTTGAAGCTGCTTGTGCCTCCAACGTCCACCGAACAACAAGATGCAGGGTCCTTCAGAGGTTTGCAGCTGTGCATACGCCATCCTGTCGACCTCCTCTATCCACTTTACACAAGCAGAAATGGCTCCAGTGGGCCAAACATTACATGAAGACTGATTTCAAAACTGTTTTGTTCACGGATGAGTGCCGTGCAGCGCTCGATGGTCCAGATGGATGGAGTGGAGGATGGCTGGTTGATGGACACCCCACGCAAACACGGCTACAGCGCCAACAAGGAGGAGGTGGAGTAATGTTTTGGGCTGGAATCATGGGGAGAGAGATTGTCGGCCCCTTTAGGATCCCTGAAGGCGCTAAAGATGAACTCCATAATGTATGTGGATTTTCTCAAACAGCACTTCCTGCCATGGTTCAAGAAGAAGAACCGTGTATTTCACAGCAAGATAATTTTTTTGCATGATAATGCACCATCTCATGCTGCACATAAAACATCTGCATCTCTGGCTGATATGGGCATAAAAGGGGACAAACTTATGGTGTGACCCCCATGCTCCCCTGACCTGTACCCCATTCAGAACCTTTGGAGCATCATTAAAAGGAGTCTCTATGATGGCGGGAGGCAGTTCACATCTAAGCAACAGCTCTGGGATGGTATTCTGTCCTCATGCAAAACAATTGAAGCAGAAACCATCCAAAACCTGACAAATTCAATGGACGAGAGAGTTCAGAAGCTCCTTTCGAACAAGGGGTCCTATGTGAAAATGTAACATCACCTAGAATAAAGTTTTGAGTTGAAAACTGTTTGATTTCAGTTTCTAACAACCTGCTAATGCTTATAATTTCAAAAATGACAATTTTTTTGGTCTTTATTAAAATGAAAAGGTTGATCGAAAAGTTTGGGGGATCTAAGAGTGTGGCAACCCAGTAGTCATGATTACTTCGAATTCTGACAATATGAGGGTCATGCTGCAGGTAGTGCAGCAAGAAGGCACTTATGTGTCTTGCGCATCTCGGAGCCCCAAAATTATTTTCCGGGCTAGATGCAGCTAAAAATTATTATTAATTTTAAATCTGGTGAAGCTTTAGTATAGATGGCCTAATAGGATCAGTGCTGCACACTGTTACAAAGCCCAAATTATTTTCCAGTCAAGATACAGATAAACATGATTAGTAATTTTAAATCTGGTGGAGCTTATTATAGATGGCCTAATAGAATCAGTGCTGCACACTGCTACAAAGCCCAAATTATTTTCCAGCCAAGATACAGATAAACATGATTAGTAATTTGAAAGCTTAAAACGGTTGGTAGGGTGATTTTAACCAATCATCAAGCTTTTACTCTCCCCAGGATGACACGGGTAGAAAAGTCGTTTCGGATCCATGATTTGTTCATCTTTATGAACGTGAGTCTGTCTACATTATCAGTGGAGAGCCGCGTGCGCTTATCTGTCAGCACACCACCAGCAGCGCTGAACACACGTTCAGACAGAACGCTGGCTGCGGGGCATGACAAGATCTCCAAGGCGTAAGTGGCTAGCTCCGGCCATTTATCCAGATTGGAAGCCCAAAAAGAGCAAGGGTCCAGTGACACAGTCGTGGCTTCAATGTTTACTTGGAGATACTCCTGTACCATCGTCTCTAGGCGTTGACTATGTGTCAGACTTCTTGTCTCCTGTGGCCTTGCAAAGGATGGGCTAAAAAAGTGGTGAAATGATTCCGCAAAATTGATGTTACCAGCAGATACTGTGGTTCTGTTACGGTTTGAGTGCTGAACACTTGACGGTCCCACGGTTGGCAAGTTGGAACTGTGAGATTCACTACGTGCACCACTGGTATTTTGTGGAAAAGCACATGTAAGATTCTGCAACAGTCTCTGCTGATACTCCTGCATGCGTGCATCCCTTTCTATGGCAGGAATAATTTCTGCAAATTTACTTTTGTACCGGGGATCTAACAGTGTGGCAACCCAGTAGTCAGGATTATTTCTAATTCTCACAATTCGAGGGTCATGTTGCAGGTAGTGCAGCAAGAAGGCACTCATGTGTGTTGCGCATCCAGGAGCACCAAGTCCCTGTTGTGTTGGTGGCGAGGTAACAATCATGCTTCCTTCCTCTGTCCTCTCCCCCCAACCTCGCACAACAGAAATGTGATCAAGGTCTCCCTCATCTGATGAGTCTTCCATCAGTTCGTCCTCCACTTCTTCCTGGGCTCCTGCACCTTCCTCACTAGTTTGGCTGCTACCATGCACCCTGGTAAAACCATCTCCCCCACCCTCACATGCCTGCCGCCTTGGTGCTGCCGACCGTCTGGACCTTGCAGATGTTAGCCCTTCCGCATACAACTCCTCCTCCTCTACTTCCTCCACCTCCTCTTGTGCCACCACCTGACTCCGAATTCTGTTTAACATGTGCTCCAGCATGTAAATCACCGGAATAGTCATGCTGATAATGGCATCGTCAGCACTAAACATCTTCGTCGCCATTTCAAAACTGTGCAGAAGGGTGCATAGGTCCCTGATCTGAGACCACTCCTCCAGCGTGATTTGCCCCACCTCTGAATCTCGTTGGCCCAGGCTATACGTCAGAACGTATTGCACCAGGGCTTGTCGGTGCTGCCACAGTCGCTGCAACATGTGCAGAGTTGAATTCCACCGGGTAGGCACATCGCATTTTAGCCGGTGAAGTGGCAGGCCCAACGACTTCTGTAGAGATGTAAGTCGCTGAGCTGCGGGATGCGAACGGCGGAAGTGAGCACACAGCGACCGTGCCCTCTGCAGAAGGCCATCTAGTCTGGGATAGTGGGCTAAAAATTGCTGGACAACCAGGTTCAACACGTGAGCCATACAAGGCACGTGTGTGACATTGCCCCGGCGAAGGGCCGCACCCAGGTTTGCAGCATTGTCGCACACGGCCTTCCCTGGTTTCAGGTCCAGTGGAGACAACCATTCATGAAATTGGTTCTCCAGAGCTGACCACAACTCCTCAGCTGTGTGACTCACATTTCCCAGACATTTCAATGTAAAAACCGCCTGATGACGTTGAGCCCTACTGCCAGCATAGTAAGGAGGTGTGCAGGATCCCTTCTGCGCAGTTAGAAAGCTTGTGGCATGACCAGACAGGCTTTGGGTGCAGGTGGAAGACCGAGAGGAGGTTGAGGAGGCAGAAGCAGTGGAGGAACTTTGACATAAAGAGGATTGACGCACAACTCGTGGGGACGGCAAGACTTGGACAGCAGCCCCTTGTCCTGCTGTCACCATAGTTACCCAGTGCCCAGTCAGCGACATGTAACGCCCCTGTCCATGCCTACTCGTCCAAGTGTCTGTGGTGAAATGCACCCTGTCACACACAGAGTTTCTCAAAGAAGTGGTGATGTTGTGTGCGACATGCTGGTGGAGCGCAGGCACACCTTTCTTTGAGAAGTAGTGCCGACTGGGCATCTGGTACTGGGGCACTGCGACGGACATAAGGTCTCGAAAATCCTCTGTGTCCACCAGGCGGAAAGGCAGCATTTCTGTAGCCAAGAGCTTGCAGATGGTGAAATTCAACCTCTTAGCTTTCTCATGGCTAGGAGGAAATGGTCTTTTACTTGTCCACATCTGAGGGACCGAGGGCTGGCTATTGTGCTTAGACGGGGTTGATAAGGGTGTCCCCGGCAAACTGCCGGTCTGTGAGGAAGATGCAGGCGGACATGTTAGGTTGCCTTGATCCAAAGGTGGTGCTATCGATGTCGGACAGCGCTCAACACCAGCTGGTGTTACCACCTCCAAAGAAAATGATGACCTGCCAATCACGCTGGCTGTTGCGGGTAAAGAGGTGGCAGGTCTGCGCCCCAAAACAGGTGTGACTGCTGTCGCCCCAGTCACAGAGGATGAAGAGGCCGCGAATGCACAAGATATGGCAGACGGCGATTGGCCCGGCCGGCTAGGCCGCATTGTAGCACACTGAGCTTCCCACTGCAACTTATGCTTCATGTCCATGTGCCGGTTCATGCATGAAGTACTCAAACTATGTATTTTTTGGCCTCTACTTAGCTTTTGCTGACAAATGTTACAAATAACACGAGTTGGGTCATCTTTATCGATCTGAAAAAATGCCCAGGCTATGCAAGGCTTAGCACCCATGCGACCTGAAGAGCCACCACGACTTGTGGTGAGAGGCAGAGTTGTGTTTGAGGATGCAGTTGTTGACGTGCTTCCAGTACTACGTCTCTGTCCAGGAAGGCGCAACCTGACCTCGTCGTCACTAGCATCTTCCTCCACCTCCTCTGCTGACCTCATCTCTTGGCTGACTGTGGATTGACAGTAAGTGGGATCTCCGACCTCATCATCATCACCCTGTGCGTTATCACACCCGTCGTCCTCAGAGCCAACCTGTTCCTGCCCTGACAAAAAACTAAAGTTGTCGCTCCAATCAGGTATTTGAGTCTTATCATCGTCTTCCTCATTGTCTCCACCAACAGGAGTTACAGTTTGGGAATGAGGGTCTACATTATGGTCAGAACCTTCTGCGTCTGGTCCTGGATCCGACTCATAAAGATTATGGGCATCAGTGCAGATCATTTCCTCGTCTGGATTCACAGAAGCGCTGGAGTCGACCTCTGATTCCCAGGCTATAGTATGAGTAAACAGCTCTGCAGACTCAACCATCTGTTCTACCTCATACTCAGACGGGCAGCTGGAGATTTGGGAGCTGTGAGGAAGCAAGTGTGATTTGGGTGACACCTTTGAGGACTGGAGTATTTGTGATGTTGAAGTTGATGTGGAGGAGAGCCCACTTAAAGGAGCACTTGATATCCGTTGAAGCACCTGCTGTTTTTGTGCCTCATCTGGAATTTGTAGCGATTGGCATGGCCGTAAGAAAGGGATCTTATCACATTGTCCGCTAAAAGAAGTAGACATTTTAGTTTGGCTGGAAGATGGTCTTTCTTCTGCAGATGTTACTGTTGCTTTAACACCTACCCCACGGACACAACCTTTTTTCCCCTTCCCAACACGCCTATTCCCCTTTCCACCAGCAGCAGGCCTTTTTCCACTCATTTTGGTGGTTAACTAATTCACAACTCTGGAGTTGTTTGCACAAAAAAACAATGGATGGTAACCGAGCAGAGCTGAGTGGCCAAACTGTGGTATTAGGCCAAAACTATTGGCTGGGTTAGATGCAGAAAAAAATTATTTTGAATTTGCAACCTGATGGAGGTCAGTATAGATGGACTAATACAAATAGTCCCACACACAGCTAGAAGCCCAAATATTTTTTCAGAGGTACTGTAGATGCAGATAAAAATTATTTTTAATTTGCAACCTGATGGAGGTCAGTATAGATGGACTAATAGACCAAGTCCCACACACTGCTAGAAGCCCAAATATTTTTTCAGAGCTAGATGCAGAAAAAAATTATTTTTAATTTGCAACCTGATGGAGGTCAGTATAGATGGACTAATAGACCAAGTCCCACACACCGCTAGAAGCCCAAATATTTTTTCAGAGCTAGATGCAGAAAAAAATGATATTCAATTTGCAACCTGCTGGAGGTCAGTATAGAAGGACTAATAGAACAAGTCCCACACACTGCTAGAAGCCCAAATATTTTTTCAGAGCTAAGTGAAGAAAAAAATTATTTTTAATTTGCAACCTGATGGAGGTCAGTATAGATGGACTAATAGACCAAGTCCCACACACTGCTAGAAGCCCAAATATTTTTTCAGAGCTAGATGCAGAAAAAAAATATTTTTAATTTGCAACCTGATGGAGGTCAGTATAGATGGACTAATAGACCAAGTCCCACACACCGCTAGAAGCCCAACTATTTTTTCAGAGCTAGATGCAGAAAAAAATTATATTCAATTTGCAACCTGCTGGAGGTCAGTATAGAAGGACTAATAGAACAAGTCCCACACACTGCTAGAAGCCCAAATATTTTTTCAGAGCTAAATGAAGAAAAAAAATATTTTTAATTTGCAACCTGATGGAGGTCAGTATAGATGGACTAATAGACCAAGTCCCACACACCGCTAGAAGCCCAACGATTTTTTCAGAGCTAGATGCAGAAAAAAATTATATTCAATTTGCAACCTGCTGGAAGTCAGTATAGATGGACTAATAGACCAAGTCCCACACACCGCTAGAAGCCCAACTATTTTTTCAGAGCTAGATGCAGAAAAAAATTATATTCAATTTGCAACCTGCTGGAGGTCAGTATAGAAGGACTAATAGAACAAGTCCCACACACTGCTAGAAGCCCAAATATTTTTTCAGAGCTAAATGAAGAAAAAAATTATTTTTAGTTTGCAACCTGATGGAGGTCAGTATAGATGGACTAATAGACCAAGTCCCACACACTGCTAGAAGCCCAAATATTTTTTCAGAGCTAGATGCAGAAAAAAATTATTTTTAATTTGCAACCTGATGGAGGTCAGTATAGATGGACTAATAGACCAAGTCCCACACACCGCTAGAAGCCCAACTATTTTTTCAGAGCTAGATGCAGAAAAAAATGATATTCAATTTGCAACCTGCTGGAGGTCAGTATAGAAGGACTAATAGACCAAGTCCCACACACCGCTAGAAGCCCAACTATTTTTTCAGAGCTAGATGCAGAAAAAAATTATATTCAATTTGCAACCTGCTGGAGGTCAGTATAGAAGGACTAATAGAACAAGTCCCACACACTGCTAGAAGCCCAAATATTTTTTCAGAGCTAAATGAAGAAAAAAATTATTTTTAGTTTGCAACCTGATGGAGGTCAGTATAGATGGACTAATAGACCAAGTCCCACACACTGCTAGAAGCCCAAATATTTTTTCAGAGCTAGATGCAGAAAAAAATTATATTCAGTTTGCAACCTGATGGAGGTCAGTATAGATGGACTAATAGAATGATGCTATGCCCAAAAGATTTTACTTCACTAGGTGCAGTAAAAAAATTGGTATTCTATACACAGGTGGTATATCTTGCAACACAGATAGGCTACTCCACTGACTAACACACTCTGCAATAGGCCAAAAAGGATTAGCTTTGCTAGATTCAGCCAAATGCTGTGAAAAAAACTTGCACAGCACTGGCACAGACCTGCCTGGCAAAAACTGATAGGAACTCATGTAACCTAGTCCTGAAAAGGACTCCAATTACAATTAGTCTTTACTCCCACAACCTATCTATTTAAGAGCACAGACCTCCCTGATAAAAGTCGTAGGAAATGCTGTAACCTAGTCCTTAAAAGGACTGCAATCACAACTATTCCCTACTCCCAAGCTATCTGTATATTTGTGCGAAAATTGGCTTGAAGTTAACAAGGTATAGCGCACACAGCAACAGCGGTGCCGTCTAACACGCAGCTGCAGCAGTGAGAAAATGGTGGCGACGGGGAAAATGGCTTGGTCTTATAGGGCAAGGACATGTGACATACACTGCCAATGACACATGCCCTTGCTTGTGTGAAAAAAAGCACTTCGCTCCGTGTGTGCGCTGCTGATAGGCTGACAGATTGCACCTCCCCACTGCAAATGCGGGAAAGAGAAAAAAAAATGGAGATCTTCATTGTTCCTGCAGAGATCCATCCCCTGCCCCTCCCCCCACCCCGCTGTACACTCAAACTGCATATTAACATTAATTTTCATCATTACTGAGAAAAAATCCAGTTATGATTTTGGTGCACGAACAGTTATCGAACATAACCTCGAACAGCCAAATTTTTCTCAAATTGTTCGTGTTCGCCGATCGGCTCGAACACCGCCCAAAACAGCTCGAATTTGAGATTGGCGAACAGTTCGAGTAGAACAACGCTCATCTCTAGTCACAGTAGCTAAACAAGATGGTTTTATTGCTTCTTGGAAGAGAGATGGAGGTCGCAGTGGATTAAAAAGACAAAATCAATGCCCCTTGGAAGAGAGATGGAGGTTACAGTTGAATAAAAAGACAATATCAATGCCTCATGCAAGAACTGTGGAGTTCAGAGTGGTTTAAATTGACGGTTTTAATGCCCCTTGGAAGAGACGTGGAGGTCACAGTATCTTAACAAGACGGTTTTAATGCCCCTTGGAAGAGTATTGGAGGTCGCAGTGGATTAAAAAGACATTATCGACGCCCCTTGGAAGAGTGGTGGAGGTCGCAGTGGAATAAAAAGAAAATATCAATGCCCCTTAGAATAGTGGTGGAGGTTACAGTGGAAAAAAAAGACAATATCAATGTTCCTTGGTAGAGGGGTGAAGGTCGCAGTGGAATAAAAAGACAATACCAATGTCCCTTGGAAGAGTGGTGGAGGTCGCAGTGGATTAAAAAAGCAATATCAATGCCCTTTGGAAGAGTGGTGGAGGTCGCAGTGGAATAAAAAGACAATATCAATGCCCAGTGGAAGGGACGTGGAGGTCACAGTAGCTCAACAAGACGGTTTTAATGCACCTTGGAAGAGTGGTGGAGGTCGCAGTGGATTAAAAGGGCTGTCAAATCCCCTTGGAAGAGTGGTGGAGGTCGCAGTGGAAAAAAAAGACAATATCAATGCCCCTTGGAAGAGTGGTGGAGGTTACAGTGGAATAAAAAGACAATATCAATGCCCCTTGGAAGGGCTGTGGAGTTCACAGTGGTTTAATCAGAAGGTTTTAAGGCACCGTAGAATAGACGAGGAGGTCACAGTAGCTTAACAAGACGGTTTTAATGCCCCTTGGAAGAGTGGTGAAGGTCGCAGTGGATTAAAAAGACATTATCGATGCCTCTTGGAAGAGTGGTGGAGGTTACAGTGGAATAAGTGTAAAATATCAATGCCCCTTAGAAGAGTGGTGGAGGTTACAGTGGGACAAAAAGACAATATCAATGCCCCTTGGAAGAGTGGTGGAGGTTTCAGTGGAATAAAAAGACAATATCAATGCCCCTTGCAAGATCTGTGGAGTTCAGAGTGGTTTAAATTGACTGTTTTAATGCCCCTTGGAAGAGACGTGAAGGTCACAGTGTCTTAAAAAGACGGTTTTAATGCCCCTTGGAAGAGTGGTGGAGGTCGCAGTGGATTAAAAAGACATTATCGATGCCCCTTGGAAGAGTGGTGGAGGTCGCAGTGGAATAAAAAGAAAATATCAATGCCCCTTAGAAGAGTGGTGGAGGTTACAGTGGAAAAAAAAGACAATGTCAATGCCCCTTGGAATAGTATTGGAGGTTACAGTGGAATAAAAAGACAATATCAATGCCCCTTGGAAGAGCTGTGGAGTTCACAGTGGTTTAACCAGAAGGTTTTAAGGCACCGGGGAATAGACGAGGAGGTCACAGTAGCTAAACAAGATGGTTTTATTGCTTCTTGGAAGAGAGATGGAGGTCGCAGTGGATTAAAAAGACAAAATCAATGCCCCTTGGAAGAGAGATGGAGGTTACAGTGGAATAAAAAGACAATATCAATGCCTCATGCAAGAACTGTGGAGTTCAGAGTGGTTTAAATTGACGGTTTTAATGCCCCTTGGAAGAGACGTGGAGGTCACAGTATCTTAACAAGACGGTTTTAATGCCCCTTGGAAGAGTATTGGAGGTCGCAGTGGATTAAAAAGACATTATCGACGCCCCTTGGAAGAGTGGTGGAGGTCGCAGTGGAATAAAAAGAAAATATCAATGCCCCTTAGAATAGTGGTGGAGGTTACAGTGGAAAAAAAAGACAATATCAATGTTCCTTGGTAGAGGGGTGAAGGTCGCAGTGGAATAAAAAGACAATACCAATGTACCTTGGAAGAGTGGTGGAGGTCGCAGTGGATTAAAAAAGCAATATCAATGCCCTTTGGAAGAGTGGTGGAGGTCGCAGTGGAATAAAAAGACAATATCAATGCCCAGTGGAAGGGACGTGGAGGTCACAGTAGCTCAACAAGACGGTTTTAATGCACCTTGGAAGAGTGGTGGAGGTCGCAGTGGATTAAAAGGGCTATCAAATCCCCTTGGAAGAGTGGTGGAGGTCGCAGTGGAAAAAAAAGACAATATCAATGCCCCTTGGAAGAGTGGTGGAGGTTACAGTGGAATAAAAAGTCAATATCATTGTCCCTTGGAAGAATGGTGGAGGTTACAGTGGAATAAAAAGACAATATCAATGCCCCTTGGAAGAGTGGTGGAGGTTCCAATTAAATAAAAAAAAATATCAATGCCCCTTGGAAGAGACGTAGAGGTCACAGTGGAATGAAAAGACAATATTAATTCCCCTTGGAAGAGTGGTGGAGGTCGCAGTAAAATAAAAAGACAATATCTATGCCTCTTGGACGAGTGGTGGAGGTTAGAGTGGAATAAAAAGACAATGTCAATGCCCCTTGGAAGAGCTGTGAAATTCACAGTGGTTTAACCAGAAAGTTTTAATGCACCGTGGAATAGACGTGGAGGTCACAGTAGCTCAACAAGACGGTTTCAATGCTTCTTGGAAGAGTGATGGAGGTCGCAGTGGATTAAAGAGACAATATCAATGCCCCTTGGAAGAGTGGTGGAGGTTACAGTGGAATAAAAAGACAATATCAATGCCCTGTGTAAGAAACTTGGACGTCACAGTAGCTTAACAAGACAGTTTTAATGCCCCTTGGAAGAGTCGTGGACGTCGCAGAGGAAAAAAAGACAGTATCAATGCACTTGGAAGAGTGCAGAAGGTTACAATGGAATAAAAAGACATTGCCAATGCCCCTTGGAAGAGCTGTGGAGCTCAGAGCTGTTTAACCAGACGGTTTTAATGCCCCTTGGAAGAGACTTGGAGGCCACAGTAGCTTAACAAAATGGTTTTAATGCCCCTTGGAAGAGTGGTGGAGGTCACAGTGGAATAAAAATACAATATCAATGCCAATTGAAAGAGTAGTGGAAGTTACAGTGAAATAAAAAGACAATATCAATGCCCCTTGGAAGAGCTGTGGAGTACAGAGTGGTTTAACCAAACGGTTTTAGTGCCCCTTGGAAGAGACGTGGAGGTCACAGTAGCTTAACAAGACGTTTTTAATGCCCCTTGGAAGAGTGGTGGATGTCGCAGTGGAATAAAAAGACAATATCAATGCCCCGTGGAAGAGACGTGGACATCACAGTAGCTTAACAAGACGGTTTTAATGCCCCTTGGCAGAGTGATGGAGGTCGCAGTGGAATAAAAAGACAATAACAATGCCCTGTGGAAGAGACGTGGAGGTCACAGTAGCTTAGCAAGACTGTTTTAATGCCCCTTAGAACACTGGTGGATGTTACAGTGGAATAAAAGACAATATCAATGCCCTTTGGAAGAGTGATGGAGTTCGCAGTGGAATAACCTCACTGGTACATGCTCTGCATTACTTCTCTGCTTGCAGTGTCTGCTGTAATCTAATGCTCTGCTTTGCTGATTCACCTCACTGGTACATGCTCTGCATAACTTCTCTGCTTGCTGTGTCTGCTGTAATCTAATGCTCTGCTTTGCTGATTCACCTCACTGGTACATGCTCTGCATATCTTCTCTGCTTGCTGTGTCTGCTGTAATCTAATGCTCTGCTTTGCTGATTCACCTCACTGGTACATGCTCTGCATAACTTCTCTGCTTTATCTGTCCCACTCCATTCAATACCCACATATGTCTGTCCCTTCCCCACTGTAGATCTTATCTGATTTTTAGAGGTGCTAAACTGCAGAGACTAGAGTCCTAGCTCTGTGTTTGATCACCCAGTCATCTCCTGGTGAGAGGACCAGCTGCTAATTTAGCCATATGCAGCTCCCACAATGCCCTTCCACTGATAGTTTAATGTGCCCTATATATTTAGAAGCTCTGTAAGGGGTGCACTAGTGCTGGGGTGTGCACGCGTCTTCTTGTGCAAAGTGGCTTTGGAGATAAGTGGCAGTTATTTCAGAGGCAGTTAGTCAGGGCTGGAGTCAGGTAACCAACACTTTGACCACTTACTCTCTTTTAATTATGTTTCTGTTAGCTCTCACTTTTTCCTCTATAGTCCTCCACTTTCTAGTAACCCCTCAAATCACTACACCTAGTAAGAAACTCTTCATCTCTCCCTCCATTCTCCCCATTCATCTCACCTCCTCCTCCAAATTATTCCTAAACATTCAATCCTGGATCTCCAAACACAGACAGCCACCTCATGCTCTCTCTTGCTCCCACCTGCTAACACTTTCTCTGCTCCTCCTCACTGCTGGAGATATCTCTCCAAATCCTGGTCCTCCTCGCCATATCCCTACAGTTACTTCTTCCTCCTATCCACGACCTTCCACAAACTGTCGCAACCCTTCTAAACTCATACCCATCCAACCAATCCCCACTCCCTTAGTTGCTGTAACAGGAGATCTATGGAACGCTCGCTCTGTCTGCAACAAACTTTCCTTCATTCACGATCTTTTCATTACAAACAAACTTTCCTTCCTCGCCATCACTGAAACCTGGCTCACCCCCTCTGACACAGCCTCCCCAGCTGCACTTTCATATGGCGGATTCCACCTTTCCCACACCCCCCGCCCCAACGGTAAACATGGCGGAGGCGTAGGTTTTCTCCTATCAGAACACTGCGCTTTCACCCAAATCCCACTTCCACCCTCCGTTACACTCCCCTCTTTTGAGGTGCACTGTGTGCGCATCTATTCTCCCTCCAACCTCCAACTGGCCGTAGTTCATCGACCCCCAGGGAAAGCCACCACCTACTTAGACCACTTCACCACCTGGCTGATTCACTTCCTCTCCACTGACATCCCCACTATCATAATGGGTGACTTCAACATCCCCATTAACACTTCCCACTCGTCTGTCTCTATGTTCCTATCTCTCACTTCCTCCTTCAGACTCACTCAATGGTCTTCCACACCCACCCACAAAGATGGCCACACACTGGACCTCATGTTTACCCGCCTCTGTTCCCTATCTAACCTCTCTAACTCACCTCTCCCTCTCTCTGATCACAGACTACTTACATTCTCTTCTCTCTCCTCCCCGGGGCAAAAATCCCCACTCCACAAACTTGCATACCCTCACAGAAATCTCAAACACCTTGACTTACACTCACTCTCTGAATCCCTCCTCTCTCTTACAGACATAAATTCCTTACACGATGCAGACGTTGCTGCTGCTTCATATAACACCACAATTGTTATGTTCTGCTACCAAAGCTAAGGAAAGAGAGGAGGTCTGTCCCTACTATAGGACTCAGCTGAATCCCTACGATGTAACAGGGAACCTGATCCTGCGATCAGACCTGCTAAAGTCCTAATCTAGTCTGTACGAAGACCTATAGATGTGGGGAGGGAATCCCTACAAGTACTAAGGACTGGGAGGAATATGGGACACCTCCTAACAGAAATAGTAGCAGACAGACGAACAAACAAAATAGATAGAACATAGAGGTCCGTAGACCAAGCAAACTAACAGAGTTAGATACAGAGCACAGGCTAGCTAGAAAGTAGATATACAATGAAGTCCAGCAAAGCCAGAAGGGCGGAGCAGGATTAAATAGGCCAACAAGGTCATGTGACCAGCAAAGGAAAAAAAACCTAACAGCAAGGTTCTAACAGTACCCCCCCTTCTAAGAGGATCCTCCGGATCCCCTAGGACCAGGCTTATCAGGAAATCTCCTGTGAAACGCTCTGATAAGTCTGGACGCGGAAACATCATCTGACCTCACCCAAGAGTTATCCTCGGGTCCGAAACCTTTCCAGGCCACAAGATACTGCAAACTACCTCTATACCGTCTAGAGTCAAGGATGCGAGAAATTTCATATTCCCCGTCCTCCACCACCGGAGGAACAGAGGCAGAGGCGTCACCATCCGACACAACAGCTTTTTTTAACAGAGAGACATGAAAGACCGGATTAATTCTCCAGGAGGTAGGAACCTCCAACCTAACAGCAGATTGGTTGACAACCTGAAGCACCTTAAAGGGCCCTACAAACTTGGGACCCAATTTCTTAGAAGGAATCCTCAACCGCAGATTCCTAGAGGACAACCAAACCATGTCACCAACAGCGAACAAAACCTCCTGTCGTTTCCTATCAAAGTAGTCTTTAGATTTTCTGTTGGCCTCCTGAAGATTACCACGCACATCCGTCCAAACTCTTTCCAAATCACCGGAAAAATTCTCCTCCTCAGGCACGGCAGATCCCAACTTGAAGAACGACCCAAACGACGGATGTCTCCCAGAACAACAAAAAAAAGGCGAACAACCAGCAGAAGAAGATGTATGATTGTTCAGAGCAAATTCGGCAAGTGGCAGAAACTCAGACCACCCCTCTTGATTGTCTGCCACAAAACAACGCAAGAACTGCTCAACATCCTGGTTTTTCCTTCCTGTCTGGCCATTAGATTCAGGATGATATCCGGACGAAAACGACAAATGAATTCCCAACCTGTCACAAAAGGCACGCCAAAAACGAGCCACGAACTGAGGACCCCTATCAGAAACAATGTCAGTAGGAACGCCATGAAGTCTGACAATTTCCTTGACAAAGGCCTTAGCGAGAGTTTTAGCGCAGGGCAGTTTGACGAAGGGAACCAAGTGACACATCTTGCTAAAACGGTCCACGACCACCCAGATGACAGTAAAACCCTCAGAGGGGGGAAGGTCAGTTATAAAGTCCATAGCCAAATGTGTCCAAGGAGCACTGGGGACCTCCAAAGGACAAAGCAACCCCGCAGCAGGAGTATGTGAGGACTTAGATCTAGCACATATAGTACATTGGCGCACCCACTTAATGACTTCCTTCTGCCATCCAGGCCACCAAAAACTGCGACCCACCAGTCTCTTGGTCTCAGAGATTCCGGGATGACCTGCCAACCGAGATTCGTGACACTCAACAAACAAATCTCTCCTAAAGGTCCCAGGCACAAACAACCTCCCATGAGGAGTGTTAGATGGGGCATTCTCCTGAGCTTTAAGAATCTCATCTTCCAAAACGGAGTCTAAAGCAGCTATCACAACACCTTCTTGTAAAATGTTTTCCTCTTTCTCAGCACCGACTATGGGAGAAAAACTGCGAGACAAGGCATCCGCCTTAACATTCTTAGTACCAGGGATGTAAGTAACGGAGAAATTAAACCGCGAGAAAAACAGTGCCCACCTAGCCTGACGGGCATTCAGGCGCTTGGCAGCATCAAGATATATCAGATTTTTATGATCCGTAAGAACCTGAACGGGAAATTCCGCACCTTCCAAGAAGTGGCGCCAGTGTTCAAATGCGAGTTTAATAGCCAATAATTCCCGATTACCAATATCGTAATTCAATTCAGTCTCCGAAAAATTTTTTGAAAAAAAGGCACAGGGATGTAATCCATCCCCGTTATCCTGAGACAATACTGCGCCAACCCCCACAGAGGAAGCATCAACCTCAACCAAAAACGGCCTAGTAACATCAGGCTGCATAAGGATGGGAGCAGAGGTGAACCTCTCCTTGAGATACACAAAAGCTTCAATGGCCTCAGAAGACCACTGAACCGCATCAGCACCTTTCCTGGTGAGATCAGTCAGAGGTTTGACAATACTAGAAAAAATTTTTATGAATTTTCTATAGTAATTGGCGAAACCCAAAAACCTCTGTATCGATTTCAAACCAATAGGCCTAGGCCATTCCTGCACAGCCTGAACCTTAACCGGATCCATCTCAAAACCTTTGCTGGAGATAATGTAGCCCAAAAAACTAATTCTCTGTACAGCGAACTCACATTTCTCCAGCTTAGCAAAAAGCGAATTGTCCATTAATAACTGTAATACCTCACGCACGCTCCGCCAATGAGACTCCAGATCTGGCGAATAAATCAAAATGTCATCCAAATACACAACCACATTTTTACCGATCAAAGGTCTAAGGATGTCATTAATCAGATTCTGGAAAAATGCAGGAGCATTAGTAAGACCAAAAGGCATAACCAGATTCTCAAAATGACCCACAGGAGTGTTAAAAGCAGTCTTCCATTCATCACCCTCCTTCATGCGCAACAGATTGTATGCCCCCTTAAGGTCAATTTTAGAGAACCACTTGGCCCCCAATAACTGGTTAAACAGATCATGAATCAATGGCAGTGGGTAAGGATTGCGTACCGTAATTTTGTTAATCTCACGAAAATCCAGACAAGGACGTAAACCGCCGTCCTTTTTTTTTACAAAAAAAAAATCCAACCGCCACAGGAGACTTAGAGGGCCTAATGTGACCGGCGGCCAAACTTGTCTGTATGTATTCCTCCAAAGCCTTCCTCTCAGGAATAGTAAGGTTAAATAAACGACTTTTAGGAAGAGTCGCTCCAGGGACAAATTCAATAGAACAATCATAGTCTCTATGGGGAGGCAAAACCTGCGATTCTTTCTCAGAAAAAACTCTCCAAAAATCCTGAATAGGAACAGGCAATTCTCCCCTATCCAAAGCTGCAATACGCCCGTTACAACACTTGTCATAACATTTATGGCTCCAGGATTTAATTTCACTGGTAGACCAATCCAGTACAGGATTGTGAAATTTTAACCAGGGCAAACCCAATATTACTGGAGAAGGCAAGTTATTCAACACTACCAAATCCAATTTCTCATGGTGAACACCATTAATAGTGAGAGGAAATTCACTGACCTTGAGAGTAATATTCTTCAAAGGGGAGCCATCCACAGAAACCACAGCAATGGGGGATGACAAAGGTTCAGGTTTTAAATTGAGTTTTTCCACGAATCCCCCATCAATTACATTCAGTGTAGACCCGCAATCAACAAACACCCGAAATTCCATTAATTTTTCCTGAGCAATCGTGGAAGCAGCTAAAAATATACCCTTGGAATTTAAACAGGCAATACGGGCGTGACTGACCATTTTTTTTTCTTTCTTCATACGAAGCTCACAGCCTTTAATCAAATGACCAGATTTTCCGCAATAGAAACACAAGCCTTCCGAAAAACGACGGTCTTTTTCTTGAGAGCGAGGTGCCACCGATCCAATCTCCATCGGTTCACCACTGTTAGTACACACATTATCATAACCAGAAACTGACATAGCAGAGGATTTGCTCTCATTAACCCTAGCACGCAGTCTTCTATCCACCCGTATAGCTAATTGCATAGCCTGTTGCAAATCCTCAGGTGTAGGATAAGCAATTAGCAGGTCTTTAACCCTTTCACTGAGCCCAGCAAGAAATAGACTTTTCAGAGCAGAATCGTTCCACCCTGTTTGAGTGGACCAACGACGAAAATGAGTACAATATTTTTCCACATTACCTGATCCTTGTTTTAGACGTCTCAACTCAGTCTCAGCTGATGCCACACGGTCAGGATCATCATATAATAGTCCTAAAGCAGAAAAAAAACTATCCACCGATCTGAAGCATGTATCACTAGGTTGCAAAGAAAAGGCCCACTCCTGAGGCTCTTTGCGCAAAAGTGACATTATGAACCCTACGCGCTGGGATTCATCCCCAGAGGACTTGGGTCTCAAACGAAAATACAATAAGCAAGCATTTTTAAATGAAAAAAATTCTCGATGTTCACCAAAAAATAAATCCGGCAAACATACCTTAGGCTCCAAGAAATATGCTCCAGGACAGTTACTCACGTGCTGACGGAGCTCGGCCACTTCCAGAGAGAGTCCCTGCAGGTGTTTAGCCAAATCCTGAACCGACACCATGATGGAACAAAAAAAAATCTTTCCTTAGAGAATTTGCAGGCTGGACTTACTGTTATGTTCTGCTACCAAAGCTAAGGAAAGAGAGGAGATCTGTCCCTACTATAGGACTCAGCTGAATCCCTACGATGTAACAGGGAACCTGATCCTGCGATCAGACCTGCTAAATTCCTAATCTAGTCTGTACGAAGACCTATAGATGTGGGGAGGGAATCCCTACAAGTACTAAGGACTGGGAGGAATATGGGACACCTCCTAACAGAAATAGTAGCAGACAGACGAACAAACAAAATAGATAGAACATAGAGGTCGGTAGACCAAGCAAACTAACAGAGTTAGATACAGAGCACAGGCTAGCTAGAAAGTAGATATACAATGAAGTCCAGCAAAGCCAGAAGGGCGGAGCAGGATTAAATAGGCCAACAAGGTCATGTGACCAGCAAAGGAAAAAAAACCTAACAGCAAGGTTCTAACAACAATAGCTGCAGCTCTAGACTCGATCGCCCCTCTCACACACACCACATCTCGCACATTCAACAGGCAACCCTGGCACGCTAAACTTACTAAAGAACTGCGCCGGGCCTCCAGGGTTGCGGAGCGGAGATGGAAAAGGTCTCACTCGATCGAGCACTTCATCGCATTCAAGCAATCCCTCACTAATTTCAAGCCCGCACTCACTACAGCAAAACAAACCTACTTCTCATCTCTCATATCCTCCCTATCTCACAACCCTAAACAGCTATGTAGCACTTTCAACTCTCTCCTTCGTCCCCCAGCACCTCCTCCCTCTTCTATCATCACAGCCGACGACTTTGCCTAATTCTTCAAACAGAAGATTGACACCATCAGACAAAACTTTTGCCTAAAGTCCACACAACCCCTCCTCATATCTATTCATCCCTCCTCCTCCAAACCCCACTTCTCCACCATTACAGAAGGTACAGTCTCCTCTTTACTCTCCAAATCACACCTCACCACCTGCGAACTTGACCCAATCAAATCCCACCTCATTACTAACCTTACCACAGTCTTCATCCCAACCCTAACCCACCTCTTCAATCTGTCACTAACAACCGGTGTCTTCCCCTCATGTTTCAAACATGCCGCAATCACACCCATCCTCAAAAAGCCCTACCTTGATCCTTCCTCTCTGACTAGCTACCGCCCCATATCACTCCCCCCCTTTGCCTCAAAACTACTAGAACAACATGTCCACCTTGAACTGTCCTCCCACCTCTCCTCCTGCTCCCTCTTCGACCACCTGCAATCTGGCTTCCGACCGCATCACCCGACTGAAACTGCGCTGACCAAAGTCACCAACGACCTACTAAATGCCAAATCCAAGCGACCCTACTCCATCCTCCTCCTTCTGGACCTGTCATCTGCCTTTGACACAGTGGACCATTCCCTCTTACTCCAGATTCTCTCATCTCTTGTCATCACGGACTTGGCTCTATCTTGGATCTCCTCATACTTAACAGACAGGACATTCATCGTCTCCCACTCACGCACCACCTCCTCATCTCGCCCCCTATCTCTGGGTGTCCCCCAAAGTACAGTTCTAGGATCTCTGCTCTTCTCCATCTACACCTTTGGCCTGGGACAGCTCATAGAGTCTCACGGTTTTCAGTATCACCTCTATGCTGACGACACACAGATCTACCTCTCTGGATCCGATATCTCCTCCCTACTAACCAAAATCCCACAATGTCTGTCCGTCATGTCATCCTTCTTCTCTGACAGATTTCTAAAACTCAACATGGATAAAACAGAGTTCAACATCTTTCCACCCTCTCATTCACATCCCCCATCTGACCTAGCCATCAACGTCAATGGCTGTTCACTCTCCCCAGTCCCACAAGCTCGCTGCCTTGGAGTAACCCTGGACTCTGATCTCTCCTTCAAGCCACATATCCAAGCCCTTTCCACTTCCTACCGACTCCAACTCAAAAACATCTCCCGGATCCGTGCATTCCTCAGCAAAGACTCTGCAAACACACTAGTGCATGCCCTCATCATATCCCGCCTTGACTACTGCATCCTCCTGCTCCGTGGCCTCCCTTGCAACACTCTTGCGCCTCTCCTAAACTCTGCTGCTCGACTAATTCACCTATCCCCCCGCTATTCCCCGGCCTCTCCTCTCTGTCAATCTCTTCCCTGGCTCCCCATTGCCCAGAGAATCCAGTTCAAAACTCTAACCATGGCATACAAAGCCATCCACAACCTGTCTCCCCCATACATCTGTGACCTAGTCTCCCGGTACTTACCTGCACGCAACCTCCGATCCTCACAAGATCTCCTTCTCTACTCCCCTCTTATCTCCTCCTCCCACAATCATATACAAGATTTCTCCCGTGCATTCCCCCTACTCTGGAACTCTCTACCCCAACACATCAGACTCTCGCCGACCGTGGAAACCTTCAAAAGAAACCTGAAGACCCACCTCTTCCGACAAGCCTACAACCTGCAGTTACCACCGCTGCACGACATGCTCTATCCTCACCTAATGTATCCTCACCCATCCCTTTTAGAATGTGAGCCTCGTGGGCAGGGTCCTCCCTCCTCCTGTACCAGTCGCTGACTCATTTTGTTAAGATTATGTAAACTCTTTTGTTATGTACATCCCTATCACATGTACAGAGCAATGGAATAAATGGCGCTATAATAATAAATAATAACAATAATAAAAAGACAATATCAATTACAATAGGAAAAGTGGTGGAGGTTACAGTGGAAAAAAAGACAATATCAATGCCCTGTGGAAGATCAGATCAAAGAGCCTCGGCACTCAAACGTCCTTTTGCAAGAGAAAATTTATTGACTTTGTGAAATAAATCTACACACAGAAATAACACCAACAAAACGTTTCGGTCTTAGCGACCTTCTTCAGTTGACGGGTAATTCTGCGAGAGATGTGAGCAATGAATAGTTCCCAATAGGGCTGCCTGCTGGGAAGCGCGTGGGGGCATGGACATCACAACGCGTTGTGATGTCCGTTGTGATGTCCATGCCCCCACGCGCTTCCCAGTAGGCAGCCCTATGGGGAACCATTCATTGCTCACATCTCTCGCA
This sequence comes from Phyllobates terribilis, assembly GCF_046119375.1. Taxonomy (NCBI): domain Eukaryota; kingdom Metazoa; phylum Chordata; class Amphibia; order Anura; family Dendrobatidae; genus Phyllobates; species Phyllobates terribilis. The sequence goes on from NW_027362762.1 coordinate 555,457,867, forward strand.
GAATTACCAGTCAACTGAAGAAGGTCGCTAAGACCGAAACGTTTTGTTGGAGTTATTTCTGTGTGCAGATTTATTTCACAAAGTCAATAAATTTTCTCTTGCAAAAGGACGTTTGAGTGCCGAGGCTCTTTGATCTGATATACCAGGGTTCGGCCCCTACTCGTGCACACTCATAGGGAGTGCAGTGATTTATATCTTGCCCTGTGGAAGAGACACAGTAGCTTAACAAGACAGTTTTACTGCCCCTTGAAAGATTGGTGGAGGTCGCTATGGAATAAAAAGACAATATCAATGCACCTTGGAAGAGTGGCGGAGGAAACAGTGGAATAAAAAGACAATATCAAAGCCCCTTGGAAGATCTGTGGAGTTCAGATTGGTTTAACCATACGGTTTTAATGCCCCTTGGAAGAGACGTGGAGGTCACAGTAGCTTAACAAGACGGTTTTAATGCCACATGGAAGAGTGGTGGAGGTTGCAGTGGATTAAAAAGACAATATCAATGCCCTGAGGAAGAGTGGTGGAGGTCGCAGTGGAATAAAAAGACAATATCAATGCCCCGTGGAAGAGACGTGGAGGTCACAGTAGCTTAACAAGATGGTTTTAATGCCCTTTGGAAGAGTGGTGGAGGTCACAGTGGATTAAAAAGACAATATCAATGCCCTTTGGAAGAGTGGTGGAGGTCGCAGTGAAATAAAAATACAATATCTATTCAGCTTGGTATAGTGGTGGAGGTTACAGTGGAATTTAAAGACAATATCAGTGCCCTATGGAAGAGATGTGGAGGTCACTGTAGCTTAACAACACAGTCTTAATGCCCCTTGGAAGAGTGGTGGAGGTCTCAGTGGAATAAAAAGACAATGTCAATGCCCCTTGGAAGAGTGGTGGAGGTTAGAGTGGAATAAAAAGACAATACCAATGCCCCTTGCAAGAGCTGTGGAGTTCAGAGTGGTTTAACCAGACGGTATTAATGCCCAATGGAAGTGACGTGGAGGTCACAGTAGCTTAAAAAGACGCTTTTAATGCCCCTTGGAAAAGTGGTGAAGGTCGCAGTGGATTAAAAAGACAATATCAATGCCCCTTGGAAGAGTGGTGGAGGTTGCAGTGGAATAAAAAGACAATATCAATGTCCCTTGGAAGAATGATGGAGGTCACAGTGGAATAAAAAGACAATGTCAATGCCTCTTGGAAGAGTGGTGGAGGTTCGAGTGGAATAAAAAGACAATACCAATGCCCCTTGGAAGAGATGTGGAGTTCAGAATGGTTTAACCAGTTGGTTTTATTGCCCCTTGGAAGAGACGTGGAGGTCACAGTAGATTAAAAAGACGGTTTTAATGCCCCTTGGAAAAGTGGTGGAGGTCACAGTGGATTAAAAAGACAATTTCAATGCCCCATGGAAGACAAGTGGAGGTCACAGTAGCTTAAAAAGACAGTTTTAATGCCCCTTGGAAGAGTGGTGGAGGTCGCAGTGGAATAAAAAGACAATGTCATTGCCCCTTGAAAGATTGGTGGAGGTTACAGTGAAATAAAAAGACAATATCAATGCCTCTTGAAAGAGCTATGGAGTTCAGAGTGGTTTAACCAGATGGTTTTAATGCCCCTTGGAAGAGTGGTGGAGGTCGCAGTGCATTAAAAAGACAATATCAATACCCCTTGGAAGAATGCTGGAGGTTACAGTGGAATAGAAAGACAATATCAATGCCCCTTGGAAGAGCTGTGGAGTTCAGAGTGTTTTAAACAGATGGTTTTAATGCCCTTGGAAGAGATGTGGAGGTCACAGTAGCTTAACAAGACTGTCTTAATGCCTCTTGGAAAAGTGGTGGAGGTCGCAGTGAATTAAAAAGACAATATCAATGCCCCTTAGAAGAGAGGTGGAAGTCGCAGTGGAATAAAAAGAGAGTATCAATACCCCTTGGAAAAGTGGTGGAGGATACAGTGGAATAAAAAGACAATATCAATGCCCCGTGGAATAGACATGGATGTTACAGTAGCTAAACAAGATGTTTGTAATGCACCTTGGGAGAGTGGTGGAAGTCGTAGTGGAATAAAAAGACAATATCAATGCCCCTTGAAAGAGTGCTGTAGGTTACAGTGGAGTAAAAAGACGATATCAATGCCTCTTGCAATAGCTGTGGAGTTCAGAGTGGTTTAAATTGATGGTTTTAATGCACCAATGACGTGGAGGTCACAGTAGCTTAAAAATACGATTTTAATGCCCCTTGGAAGAGTGGTGGAGGTCGCAGTGGATTAAAAAGACAATATCAATGCCACTTGGAAGATTGGTGAAGGTCCCAGTGGAATAAAAAGACAATATCAATGCCCCTTGGATGAGTTGTGGAGGTTACAGTGGAATAAAAAGACAATATCAATGCCCCTTGGAAGAGTGATGGAGATTACAGTGGAATAAAAAATAATATCAATGCCCCTTGGAACAGTGGTGGAGGTTAAAGTTAAATAAAAAGTCAATATCAATGACCCGTGGAAGAGATGTTGAGGTCACAATAGCTTAACAATACAGTTTTAATGCCCCTTGGAAGAGTGGTGGAAGTCGCAGTGGATTAAAAAGACAATATCAATGAGCCTTGGTAGAGTGGTGGAGGTCGCAGTGGAATAATAAGACATTATCAATGCCCCTTGGAAGAGTGGTGGAGGTCGCAGTGGAATAAAAAGACAATAATAATGCCCCTTGGAAGAGCTGTGGAGTTCAGAGTGGTATAACCAGACATTTTTAACGCTCCTTGGAAGAGACGTGGAGGTCACAGTAACTTAACAAGACGGTTTTAATGCCCCTTGGAAAAGTGGTGGAGTTCGCAGTGGATTTAAAAGACAATATCAATGCCCCTTGGAAGAGTGGTGGAGGTCGCAGTGGAATAAAAAGACAATATCAATGCCCCGTGGAAATGACGTGCAGGTCACAGTAGCTTAACAAGACGGTTTTAATGCCCCTTGGAAAAGTGGTTGAGGTCGCAGTTGAATAAAAAAACAAAATCAATGCCCCTTGGAAGAGTGGTGGAGGTCGCAGTGGATTAAAAAGACAATATCAATGCCCATTAGAAGAGAGGTGGAAGTCGCAGTGGAATAAAAAGACAATGTCAATGCCACTTGGAAGAGTGGTGGAGGTTACAGTGGAATAAAAAGACAATATCAAAGCCCGGTGGAATAGACATGGACGCGACAGTAGCTTAACAAGAGGGCTTTAATGCCCCTTGGAACAGTGTTGGAGGTTGCAGTGGAATAAATAGACAAAGTCAATGCCCCTTGAAAGAGTGGTGGAGGTTAGAGTGGAATAAAAAGACAATACCAGTGCTCCTTGGAAGAGCTGTGGAGTTCAGAGTGGTTTAAATTGACGGTTTTAATGCCCCTTGGAAGAGACGTGGAGGTCAAAGTGGATTAAAAAGACAATATCAATGCCCCTTGGAAGAGTGGTGGAGGTCGCAGTGGATTAAAAAGACAATATCAATACCCTTTGGAAGAGTGGCGGAGGTCGCAGTGGAATAAAAAGACAATATCAATGCCCCTTGGTAGAGTGGTTGAGGTTACAGTGGAATAAAAAGACAATATCAATGCCCTGTGTAAGAAAGTTGGAGGTCACAGTAGCTTAACAAGACGGTTTTAATGCCCCTTGGAAGAGTCGTGGACGTCGCAGAGGAATAAAAAGACTATATCAATGTCCCTTGGAAGAAAGGTGGAGGTTACAGTGGAATAAAAGGTCAATATCAATGTCCCTTGGAAGAATGGTGGAGGTCAAAGTAGAATAAAAAGACAATATCAATGCCCATTGGAAGAGTGGTGGAGGTTCCAATTAAATAAAAAGACAATATCAATGCCTCTTGGAAGAGACGTTGAGGTCACAGTGGAATAAAAAGACAATATTAATACGCCTTGGAAGAGTGGTGGAGGTCGCAGTAAAATAAAAAGACAATATCAATGCCCCTTGGAAGAGTGATGGAGGTTAGAGTGGAATAAAAAGACAATATCAATGAGCCTTGGAAGAGCTGTGGAGTTCTCAGTGGTTTAACCAGAAGTTTTAATGCACCGTGGAATAGACGTGGAGGTCACAGTAGCTTAACAAGACGGTTTCAATGCTTCTTGGAAGAGTGATGGAGCTCGCAGTGGATTAAAAAGACAATATCAATGCCCCTTGGAAGAATGGTGGAGGTTACAGTGGAATAAAAAGACAATATCAATGCCCTGTGTAAGAAACTTGGAGGTCACTGAAGCTTAACAAGATGGTTTTAATGACCCTTGGAAGAGTTGTTGACGTTGCAGAGGAATGAAAAGACAATATCAATGCACATGGAAGAGTGCAGAAGTTTACAATGGAATAAAAAGACATTGTCAATGCCCCTTGGAAGAGCTGTGGATCTAAGAGCGGATTAATCAGATGGTTTTAATGCCCCTTGGAAGAGTGGTGGAGGTCGCAGTGGAATAAAAAGACAATATTAATGCCCCTTGGAAGAGTGGTGGAGGTCGCAGTGGAATAAAAAGACAATATCAATGCCTCTTGCAAGAGCTGTGGAGTTCAGAGTGGTTTAAATTTACGGTTTTAATGCCCCTTGGAAGAGACGTGGAGGTCACAGTAGCTTAACAAGACAGTTTTAATGCCACTTGGAAGAGTGGTGGAGGTCGCAGTGGATTAAAAAGACATTATCGATGCCCCTTGGAAGAGTGTTGGAGGTCGCAGTGGAATAAAAAGAAAATATCAATGCCCCTTAGAAGAGTGGTGGAGGTTACATTGGAAAAAAAAGACAATATCAATGTTCCTTGGAAGAGGGGAGAAGGTCGCAGTGGAATGAAAAGACAGTATCAATGTCCCTTGGAAGAGTGGTGGAGGTCGCAGTGGATTAAAAAGACAATATCAATGCCCCGTGGAAGAGTAGTGGAGTTCGCTGTGGAATAAAAAGACAATATCAATGCCCCGTGGAAGGGACGTGGAGGTCGCAGTAGCTTAACAAGACGGTTTTAATGCCCCTTGGTATAGTGGTGGAGGTCGCAGTGGAATAATAAGACATTATCAATGCCCCTTGGAAGAGTGGTGGAGGTCGCAGTGGAATAAAAAGACAAAATCAATGCCCCTTGGACTAGTGGTGGAGGTTACAGTCGAATAAAAAGACAATAATAATGCCCCTTGGAAGAGCTATGGAGTTCAGAGTGGTATAACCAGACATTTTTAAAGCTCCTTGGAAGTGACGTGGAGGTCACAGTAACTTAACAAGACGGTTTTAATGCCCCTTGGAAGGGTGGTGGAGGTCGCTTTGGAATAAAAAAACAATATCAATGCCTCTTGGAAGATTAGTGGAGGTTCCAGTGGAATAAAAAGACAATATCAATGCCCCGTGGAAGAGATGTGGAGGTCACTGTAACTTAACAATATGGTTTTAATTCCCCTTGGAAGAGTGGTGGAGGTCGCAGTGGAATAAGAAGACAATGTCAATGCCCCTTGGAAGAGTGGTGGAGGTTAGAGAGGAATAAAAAGACAATACAAATTCCACTTGGAAGAGCTGTAGAGTTCAGAGTGGCATAGCCAGATGATTTTAATGCCCCTTGGAAGAGAAGTCGACGTCACAGTAGCATAACAAGACGGATTTAATACCCCTTGGAAGAGTGGTGGAGGTTGCAGTGGATTAAAAAGATAATATCTATGCACCTTGGAAGAGTGGTGGAGGTCGCAGTGGAATAAAAAGACACAATCAATGCCCCTTTGAAGAGTGGTGGAGGTTACAGTGGAAAAAAAAGACAATATCAATGCCCCATGGAAGAGTTGTGGAGGTCACTGTTGCTTAACAAGATGGTCTTAATGCCCCTTGGAAGAGTGGTGGAGGTCGCAGTGGAACAAAAAGACAATGTCAATGCCCCTTGGAAGAGTGGTGGAGGTTAGACTGGAATAAAAAGACAATACCAGTGCTCCTTGGAAGAGCTGTGGAGTTCAGAGTGGTTTAAATTGACAGTTTTAATGCCCCTTGGAAGAGACGTGGAGGTCACAGTGGATTAAAAAGACAATATCAATGCCCCGTGCAATAGACATGGACGTGACAGTAGCTTAATAAGACTGCTTTAATGCCCCTTGGATTAGTGGCGGAGGTTGCAGTGGATTAAAAAGACAATATCAATGCCCATTGGAAGAGTGGTAGAGGTCGCAGTGGAATAAAAAGACAAAATCATTGCCCCTTGGAAGACTGCTGGAGGTAACAGTGGATTAAAAAGCCAATATCAATGCCCCTTGGAAGAGCAGTGGAGTTCAGAGTAGTTAATCCAGACGGTTTTAATGTCCATTGGAAGTGACATGGAGGTCACAGTAGCTTAAAAAGACATTTTTAATGCTCCTTGGAAAAGTGGTGGAGGTCGCAGTGGATTAAAAAGACAATATCAATGCCCCTTGGAAGAGTGGTGGAGGTGGCAGTGGAATAAAAAGACAATATCAATGCCCCTTGGAAGAGTGGTGGAGTTTACAGTGGAATAAAAAGACAATATAAATGCCCCGTGAAAGAGATGTGGATGTCACAGTAGCTTAACAAGACGGTTTTAATGTGCCTTGGAAGAGAGGTGAAAGTCGCAGTAGAATAAAAAGACAATATCAATGCCCCTTGGAAGAGTCCTGGAGGTTACAGTGGAATAAAAAACAATATCAAAGCCCCTTGCAAGAGCTGTGAAATTGAGAGTGGTTTAAATTGACAGTTTTTTTAATGCCCCTTGGAAGAGACGTGGAGGTCACAGTAGATTAACAAGACTGTTTTAATGCCCCTTGGAAGAGTGGTGGAGGTCGAAGTGGATTAAAAAGACAATGTCAATGCTCATTGAAGGAGTGGTTGAAGTCTGAGTGGAATAAAAAGACAATATCAATGCACCTTGGAAGAGTGTTGGAGGTTCCAGTGGAATAAAAAGACAATACCAGTGCTCCTTGGAAGAGCTGTGGAGTTCAGAGTGGTTTAAATTGACAGTTTTAATGCCCCTTGGAAGAGACGTGGAGGTCACAGTGGATTAAAAAGACAATATCAATGCCCCGTGGAATAGACATGGACGTGACCGTAGCTTAACAAGACGGATTTAATGCCCCTTGGAAGAGTGGTAGAGGTTGCAGTGGATTAAAAAGACACTATCAATGCCCATTGGAAGAGTGGTAGAGGTCGCAGTGGAATAAAAACACACAATCAATGCCCCTTGGAAGAGTGGTGGAGGTTACAGTGGAAAAAAAAGACAATATCAATGCCCCGTGGAAATGACGTGTAGGTCACAGTAGCTTAACAAGACAGTTTTAATGCCCCATGGAAGAGTGGTTGAGGTCGCAGTTGAATAAAAAAACAAAATCAATGCCCCTTGGAAGAGTGGTGGAGGTTACAGTGGAAAAAAAAGACAATACAAATTCCACTTGGAAGAGCTGTAGAGTTCAGAGAGGCATAGCCAGATGATTTTAATGCCCCTTGGAAGATAAGTCGACATCACAGTAGCATAACAAGACGGTTTTAATGCCCCTTGGAAAAGTGGTGGAGTTCGCAGTGGATTTAAAAGACAATATCAATGCCCCTTGGAAGAGTGGTGGAGGTCGCAGTGGAATAAAAATACACAATCAATGCCCCTTTGAAGAGTGGTGGAGGTTACAGTGGAAAAAAAAGACAATATCAATGCCCCATGGAAGAGTTGTGGAGGTCACTGTTGCTTAACAAGATGGTCTCAATGCCCCTTGGAAGAGTGGTGGAGGTCGCAGTGGAATAAATAGACAATGTCAATGCCCCTTGGAAGAGTGGTGGAGGTTAGACTGGAATAAAAAGACAATACCAGTGCTCCTTGGAAGAGCTGTGGAGTTGAGAGTGGTTTAAATTTACAGTTTTAATGCCCCTTGGGAGAGACGTGGAGGTCACAGTGGAATAAAAAGACAATATCAATGCCCCGTGGAATAGACATGGACATGACAGTAGCTTAACAAGACTGCTTTAATGCCCCTTGGAAGAGTGGCGGAGGTTGCAGTGGATTAAAAAGACAATATCAATGCCCATTGGAAGAGTGGTAGAGGTCGCAGTGGAATAAAAAGACAAAATCAATGCCCCTTGGAAGACTGCTGGAGGTAACAGTGGATTAAAAAGCCAATATCAATGCCCCTTGGAAGAGCAGTGGAGTTCAGAGTAGTTAATCCAGATGGTTTTAATGCCCATGGGAAGTGACATGGAGGTCACAGTAGCTTAAAAAGACATTTTTAATGCTCCTTGGAAAAGTGGTGGAGGTCGCAGTGGATAAAAAAGACAATATCAATGCCCCTTGGAAGAGTGGTGGAGGTGGCAGTGGAATAAAAAGACAATATCAATGCCCCTTGGAAGAGTGGTGGAGTTTACAGTGGAATAAAAAGACAATATCAATGCCCCGTGAAAGAGATGTGGATGTCACAGTAGCTTAACAAGACGGTTTTAATGTGCCTTGGAAGAGAGGTGAAAGTCGCAGTGGAATAAAAAGACAATATCAATGCCCCTTGGAAGAGTCCTGGAGGTTACAGTGGAATAAAAAACAATATCAAAGCCCCTTGCAAGAGCTGTGAAATTGAGAGTGGTTTAAATTGACAGTTTTAATGCCCCTTGGAAGAGGCGTGGAGGTCACAGTAGATTAACAAGACTGTTTTAATGCCCCTTGGAAGAGTGGTGGAGGTCGAAGTGGATTAAAAAGACAATGTCAATGCTCCTTGAAGGAGTGGTTGAAGTCTTAGTGGAATAAAAAGACAATATCAATGCACCTTGGAACAGTGTTGGAGGTTCCAGTGGAATAAAAAGACAATACCAGTGCTCCTTGGAAGACCTGTGGAGTTCAGAGTGGTTTAAATTGACAGTTTTAATGCCCCTTGGAAGAGACGTGGAGGTCACATTGGATTAAAAAGACAATATCAATGCCCCGTGCAATAGACTTGGACGTGACCGTAGCTTAACAAGACGGATTTAATGCCCCTTGGAAGAGTGGTGGAGGTTACAGTGGAAAAAAAAGACAATATCCATGCCCCATGGAAGAGTTGTGGAGGTCACTATTGCTTAACAAGATGGTCTTAATGCCCCTTGGAAGAGTGGTGGAGATTGCAGTGGAATAAATAGACAATGTTAATGCCCCTTGGAAGAGTGGTGGAGTTCAGAGTGGTTTAAATTTACAGTTTTAATGCCCCTTGGAAGAGACGTGGAGGTCACAGGGGATTAAAAAGACAATATCAATGCCCCGTGGATTAGACATGGACGTGACAGTAGCTTAACAAGACTGCTTTAATGCCCCATGGAAGAGTGGCGTAGGTTGCAGTGGATTAAAAATACAATATCAATGCCCATTGGAAGAGTGGTAGAGATCGCAGTGGAATAAAAAGACAAAATCAATGCCCCTTGGAAGACTGCTGGAGGTAACAGTGGATTAAAAAGCCAATATCAATGCCTCTTGGAAGAGCAGTGGAGTTCAGAGTATTTAATCCAGACGGTTTTAATGCCCATTGGAAGTGACGTGGAGGTCACAGTAGCTTACAAAGACATTTCTAATGCTCCTCGGAAAAGAGGTGGAGGTCGCAGTGGATTAAAAAGACAATATCAATGCCCCTTGGTAGAGTGGTTGAGGTTACAGTGGAATAAAAACACAATATCAATGCCCCTTGTTAGAGTGGTGGAGTTTACAGTGGAATAAAAAGACAATATCACTGCCCCGTGAAAGAGACGTGGATGTCACAGTAGCTTAACAAGACGGTTTTAATGTGCCTTGGAAGAGAGGTGAAAGTCGCAGTGGAATAAAAAGACAATATCAATGCCCCTTGGAATAATGATGGAGGTCGCAGTGGAATAAAAAGACAATGTCAATGCCCCTTGTAAGAGTGGTGGAGGTTAGAGTGGAATAAAAAGACAATACCAATGCCCCTTGGAAGAGCTGTGGAGTTCAGAGTGGTTTTACCAGATGGTTTTATTGCCCCTTGGAAGAGACGTGGAGGTCACAGTAGATTAACAAGGCGGTTTTAATGCCCCTTGGAAAAGTGGTGGAGGTCACAGTGGATTAAAAAGACAATATCAATGTCCCGTGGAAGACACGTGGAGGTCAAAGTAGCTTAACAAGTCAGTTTTAATGCCCCTTGGAAGAGTTTTGGAGGTCGCAGTGGAATAAAAAGACTATATCAATGCCCCTTGAATGAGTGGTGGAGGTTAGAGTGAAATAAAAAGACATTATCAATGCCTCTTGAAAGAGCTATGGAGTTCAGAGTGGTTTAAACAGATGGTTTTAATACCCCTTGGAAGAGTGGTGGAGGTCGCAGTGCATTAAAAAGAAAATATCAATACCCCTTGGAAGAATGTCGGAGGTTACAGTGGAATAAAAAGACAATATCAATGCCCCTTGGAAGAGCTGTGGAGTTCAGAGTGGTTTAACAAGACGGTTTTAATGCGCCTTGGAAGAGATGTGGAGGTCACAGTCGTTTAACAAGACTGTTTTAATGACTCTTGGAAGAGTGGTGGAGGTCGCAGTGGATTAAAAAGATAATATCAATAACCCTTAGAAGAGAGGTGGAAGTCGCAGTGGAATAAAAAGACAATATCAATACCCCTTGGAAGAGTGGTGGAGGATACAGTGGAAAAAAAAGACAATATCAATGCCCCGTGGAATAGACAAGGACGTTACAGTAGCTAAACAAGATGTTTTTAATACACCTTGGGAGAGTGGTGGAAGTCGTAGTGGAATAAAAAGACAATATCAATGCCCCTTGAAAGAGTGCTGTGGGTTACAGTGGAGTAAAAAGACAATATCAATGCCTCTTGCAAGAGCTGTGGAGTTCAGAGTGGTTTAAATTGACGGTTTTAATGCACCTTGGAAGAGACGTGGAGGTCACAGTAGCTTAACAATACAGTTTTAATGCCCCTTGGAAAAGTGGTGGAGTTCGCAGTGGATTAAAAAGACAATATCAATGCCACTTGGAAGAGTGGTGAAGGTCTCAGCGGAATAAAAAGACAATATCAATGCCCCTTGGAAGAGTGGTGGAGGTTACAGTGGAATAAAAAGACAATATCAATGCACCGTGAAAGAGACGTGGAGGTCACAGTAGCTTTACAAGATGGTTTTAATGCCCCTTGGAAGAGAGGTGGAATGCGCAGTGGAATAAAAAGTCAATATCAATGCCCCTTGGAAGAGTGCTGGATGTTACATTGGAATTAAAACACAATATCAATGCCCCTTGCAAGGGCTGTGGAGTTCAGAGTGGTTTAAATTGACGGTTTTAATGCCCCTTGGAAGGGACGTGGAGGTGAGAGTAGCTTAACAAGACGGTTTTAATGCCCCTTGGAAGAGTGGTGAAGGTCGCAATGGATTAAAAAGACAATATGAATGCCCCTTGGAAGAGTGGTGTAGGTCGCAGTGGAATAAAAAGACAATATCAATGCCCCTTAGAAGAGTGATGGAGGTTACAGTGGAATAAAAAGACAATATCAATGCCCCTTGGAACAGTGGTGGAGGTTACAGTTAAACAAAAAAACAATATCAATGCCCCGTGGAAAAGATGTGGCGTTCACAATAGCTTAACAAGACGGTTTTAATGCCCCATGGAAGAGTGGTGGAGGTCGCAATGGATTAAAAAGACAATATCAATGAGACTTAGAAGAGTGGTGGAGGTCGCAGTGGAATAAAAAGACATTATCAATGGCCCTTGAAAGAGTGTTGGAGGTCACAGTGGAATAAAAAGACAATATCAATGCCCCTTGGACGAGTAGCGGAGGATACAGTGGAATAAAAAGACAATTTCAATGCCCTGTGGAAGAGACGTGGAGGTCACAGTAGCTTAACAAGACGGTTTTAATGCCTCTTGGAGGACTGAAGGATGTCGCAGTGGAATAAAAAGACAATATCAATGCCCCTTGGGAGAGTGGTGGAGGTTACAGTGGAATAAAAAGACAATAATAATGCCCCTTGGAAGAGCTGTGGAGTTCAGAGTGGTATAACCAGACTGTTTTAGCGCTCCTTGGAAGAGACGTGGAGGTCACAGTAACTTAACAAGACGGTTTTAATGCCCCTTGGAAGAGTGGTGGAGGTCGCAGTGGATTAAAAAAACAATATCAATGCCCCTTGGAAGATTGGTGGAGGTTACAGTGGAATAAATAGACAATGTCAATACCCCGTGGAAGAGATGTGGAGGTCACTGTAGCTTAACAATATGGTTTTAATGCCCCTTGGAAGAGTGGTGGAGGTCGCAGTGGAATAAAAAGACAATGTCAATGCCCGTTGGAAGAGTGGTGGAGGATAGAGTGGAATAAAAAGACAATATAAATGCCCTTTGGAAGAGCTGTGGAGTTCAGAAAGGTTTAACCAGAAGGTTTTAATGCCCCTTGGAAGAGAAGTCAACGTCACAGTAGCATAACAAGACGGTTTTAATGCCCCTTGGAAGAGTGGTGGGGTTCGCAGTGGATTAAAAAGACAATATCAATGCCCCTTGGAAGAGTGGTGGAGGTTACAGTGGAATAAAAAGACAATATCAATGCCCCTTGGAAGAGTGGTGGAGGTTACAGTGGAATAAAAAGACAATATCAATGTCCCTTGGAAGAATGGTGGAGGTTACAGTCGAATAAAAAGATAATATCAATGCCCCTTGGAAGAGTGGTGGAGGTTCCAATTAAATAAAAAGACAGTATCAATTCCCCTTGGAAGAGACGTGGACGTCACAGTAAAATAAAAAGACAATATCAGTGCCCCTTGGAAGAGTGGTGGAGGTTAGAGTGGAATAAAGAGACAATATCAATGCCCCTTGGAAGAGCTGTGGAGTTCACAGTGGTTTAACCAGAAAGTTTTAATGCACTGTGGAATAGACGTGGAGGTCATAGTAGCTTAACAAGACGGTTTCAATGCTTCTTGGAAGAGTGATGGAGGTTGCAGTGGATTAAAAAGACAATATCAATGCCCCTTGGAAGAGTGGTGTAGGTTACAGTGGAATAAAAAGACAATATCAATGCCCTGTGTAAGAAACTTGGAGGTCACATTAGCTTAACAAGACGGTTTTAATGCCCCTTGTAAGAGTCGTGGACGTCGCAGAGGAATAAAAAGACAATATCAATGCACTTGGAAGAGTGCAAAAGGTTACAATGGAATAAAAAGACATTGTCAATGCCCCATGGAGGAGGTGTGGAGCTCAGAGCAGTTTAACCAGACAGTTTTAATACCCCTTGGAGAGACATGGAGGTCACAGTAGCTTAACAAGACGGTTTTAATGCCCCTTGGAAGAGTGGTGGAGGTCACAGTGGAATAAAAATACAATATCAATGCCCCTTGAAAGAGTGGTGGAAGTTACAGTGAAATAAAAAGACAATATCAATGCCCCTTGGAAGAGCTGTGGAGTACTGAGTGGTTTAAAAAAACGGTTTTAGTGCCCCTTGGAAGAGACCTGGAGGTCACAGTAGCTTAACAAGACAGTTTTAATGCCCCTTGGAAGAGTGGTGGAGGTCGCAGTGGATTAAAAAGACTATATCAATGCCTCTTGCAAGAACTGTGGAGTCCAGAGTGGTTTAAATTGATGGTTTTAATGCGCCTTGTAAGAGACGTGGAGGTCACAGTAGCTTAACAAGACGTAATGACCCCTTGGAAGAGTGGTGGTGGTCGCAGAGGATTAAAAAGACATTATTGATGCCCCTTGGAAGAGTGGTGGAGGTCGCAGTGGTATAAAAAGAAAATATCAATGCCCCTTAGAAGAGTGGTGGAGGTTACAGTGGAAAAAGAAGACAATATCAATGTTCCTTGAAAGAGGGGTGAAGGTCGCAGTGGAATAAAAAGACAATATCAATGTCCCTTGGAAGAGTGGTGTAGGTCGCAGTGGATTAAAAAGACAATATCAATGCCCCTTGGAAGAGTGGTGGTGGTCTCAGTGAAATAAAAAGACATTATCAATGCCCCGTGGAAGGGACGTGGAGGTCACACTAGCTTAACAAGATGGTTTTAATGCCCCTTGGAAGAGTGGTGGAGGTCACAGTGGATTAAAAAGACTATCAAATCCCCTTGGAAGAGTGGTGGAGGTCGCAGTGGAAAAAAAAGACAATATCAATGTCCCTTGGAAGAGTGGTGGAGGTTACAGTTGAATAAAAAGACAATATCAATGCCTCTTGGTAGAGCTGTGGAGTTCAGAGTGGTTTAACCATGCGGTTTTAATGCCCCTTGGAAGAGATGTGGAGGTCACAGAAGCTTATCAAGATGGTTTTAATGCCCCTTGGAAGAGTGGTGGAGATCGCAGTGGATTAAAAAGACAATATTATTGAACCTTGGAAGAGTGGTGGAGATCGCAGTGGAATAAAAAGACAATATCAATGCCTCTTGGAAGAGTGGTGGAGGTTACAGTGGAATAAAAAGACAATATCAATGCCTCTTGGAAGAGTGGTGGAGGTTACAGTGGAAAAAAAAGACAATAACAATGCCCTGTGGAAGAGACTTGTAGGTCGCAGTGGAATATAAAGACAATATCAATGCCCCTTGGAAGAGAGGTGGAGGTCGCAGTGGAATAAAAAGACAATATCAATGCCCCTTGGAAGAGTGGTGGAGGTTACAGTGGAATAAAAAGACAATACAATGACCCATGGAAGAGTGGTGGAGGTCGCCATGGAATAAAAATACAATATTAATGCCCCTTGGAGGAGTTCACCGTGGTTTAACCAGAAGGTTTTAAGGCACCGTGGAATAGACGTGGAGGTCACAGTAGCTAATCAAGACGGTTTTAATGCTTCTTGGAAGAGAGATGGAGGTTGCAGTGGATTAAAAAGCCATTATCGATGCCCCTTGGAATAGTGGTGGAGGACGCAGTGGAATAAAAAGAAAATATCAATGCCCCTTGGAAGAGCTGTGGAGTTCAGAGTGGTATAACCAGACGGTTTTAACGCTCCTTGGAAGAGACATGGAGGTCACAGTAATTTAACAAGACGGTTTTAATGCCCCTTGGAAGAGTGGTGGAGGTCGCAGTGGAATAAAAAAACAAAATCAATGGCCCTTGGAAGACTGGTGGAGGTTACAGTGGAATAAAAAGACAATATCAATGCCCCTTGGAAGAGTGGTGTAGGTCGCAGTGGATTAAAAAGACAATATCAATGCCCCTTGGAAGAGTGGTGGAGGTCTCAGTGAAATAAAAAGACATTATCAATGCCCCGTGGAAGGGACGTGGAGGTCACAGTAGCTTAACAAGATGGTTTTAATGCCCCTTGGAAGAGTGGTGGAGGTCACAGTGGATTAAAAAGACTATCAAATCCCCTTGGAAGAGTGGTGGAGGTCGCAGTGGAAAAAAAAGACAATATCAAAGTCCCTTGGAAGAGTGGTGGAGGTTACAGTTGAATAAAAAGACAATATCAAAGCCTCTTGGTAGAGCTGTGGAGTTCAGAGTGGTTTAACCATGCGGTTTTAATGCCCCTTGGAAGAGATGTGGAGGTCAAAGAAGCTTATCAAGACGGTTTTAATGCCCCTTGGAAGAGTGGTGGAGATCGCAGTGGATTAAAAAGACAATATTATTGAACCTTGGAAGAGTGGTGGAGATCGCAGTGGAATAAAAAGACAATATCAATGCCCCTTGGAAGAGTGGTGGAGGTTACAGTGGAATAAAAAGACAATATCAATGCCTCTTGGAAGAGTGGTGGAGGTTACAGTGGAATAAAAAGACAATAATAATGCCCTGTGGAAGAGACTTGTAGGTCGCAGTGGAATATAAAGACAATATCAATGCCCCTTGGAAGAGAGGTGGAGGTCGCAGTGGAATAAAAAGACAATATCAATGCCCCTTGGAAGAGTGGTGGAGGTTACAGTGGAATAAAAAGACAATACAATGACCCATGGAAGAGTGGTGGAGGTCGCCATGGAATAAAAATACAATATTAATGCCCCTTGGAGGAGTTCACCGTGGTTTAACCAGAAGGTTTTAAGGCACCGTGGAATAGACGTGGAGGTCACAGTAGCTAATCAAGACGGTTTTAATGCTTCTTGGAAGAGAGATGGAGGTCGCAGTGGATTAAAAAGCCATTATCGATGCCCCTTGGAATAGTGGTGGAGGTCGCAGTGGAATAAAAAGAAAATATCAATGCCCCTTGGAAGAGCTGTGGAGTTCAGAGTGGTATAACCAGACGGTTTTAACGCTCCTTGGAAGAGACATGGAGGTCACAGTAACTTAACAAGACGGTTTTAATGCCCCTTGGAAGAGTGGTGGAGGTCGCAGTGGAATAAAAAAACAAGATCAATGGCCCTTGGAAGACTGGTGGAGGTTAGAGTGGAATAAAAAGACAATATCAATGCCCCATGGAAGAGTTGTGGAGGTCACTGTAGCTTAACAAGATGTTCTTAATGCCCCTTGGAAGAGTGGTGGAGGTCGCAGTGGAATAAATAGACAATGTCAATGCCCCTTGGAAGAGTGGTGGAGGTTAGAGTGGAATAAAAAGACAATACAAGTGCTCCTTGGAAGAGCTGTGGAGTTCAGAGTGGTTTTAATTGACGGTTTTAATTCCCCTTGGAAGAGACGTGGAGGTCACAGTGGATTAAAAAGACAATATCAAAGCCCCTTGGAAGAGTGGTGGAGGTCGCAGTAGATTAAAAAGACAATATAAATGCCCCATGGAAGAGTTGTGGAGGTCACTGTAGCTTAACAAGATGTACTTAATGCCCCTTGGAAGAGTGGTGGAGGTCGCAGTGGAATAAATAGACAATGTCAATGCCACTTGGAAGAGTGGTGGAGGTTAGAGTGGAATAAAAAGACAATACAAGTGCTCCTTGGAAGAGCTGTGGAGTTCAGAGTGGTTTAAATTGACGGTTTTAATTCCCCTTGGAAGAGACGTGGAGGTCACAGTGGATTAAAAAGATAATATCAAAGCCCCTTGGAAGAGTGGTGGAGGTCGCAGTGGATTAAAAAGACAATATAAATGCCCCTTTGAAGAGTGGTGGAGGTTACAGTGGAATAAAAAGACAATATCAATGCCCCGTGGAAGGGACGTGGAGGTCACAGTAGCTAAACAAGATGGTTTTAATGCTTCTTGGAAAAGAGATGGAGGTCGCAGTGGATTAAAAAGACATTATCGATGCCCCGTGGAAGAGTGGTGGAGGTCGCAGTGGAATAAAAAAAAAATATCAATGCCCCTTGAAAGAGCTGTGGAGTTCAGAGTGGTATAACCAGACGGTTTTAACGCTCCTTGGAAGAGACATGGAGGTCACAGTAACTTAACAAGACGGTTTTAATGCCCCTTGGAAGAGTGGTGGAGGTCGCAGTGGAATAAAAAAACAAGATCAATGCCCCTTGGAAGACTGGTGGAGGTTACAGTGGAATAAAAAGACATTATCAATGCCCCATGGAAGAGTTGTGGAGGTCACTGTAGCTTAACAAGATGTTCTTAATGCCCCTTGGAAGAGTGGTGGAGGTCGCAGTTGATTAAAAAGACAATATCAATGGCCTTTGGAAGAGTGGTGGAGGTCGCAGTGGAATAAAAAGACAATATCAATGCCGCTTGGAAAAGTGGTGGATGTTACAGTCGAATAAAAAGACAATATCAATGCCTCTTGTAAGAGCTGTGGAGTTCAGAGTGTTTAACCAGATGGTTTCAATGCCCCTTGGAAGAGACGAGGAGGTCACAGTAGCTTAACAAGACTGTTTTAATGCCCCTTGGAAGCGTGGTGGAGATCGTTGTGGATTGCAAAGACAATATCAATGCCCCTTAGAAGAGTGGTGGAGGTCGCAGTGGAATAAAAATACTTTATCAATGCCCTTTGGAAGATTGGTGGAGGTTACAGTGGAATAAAAAGACAATATCAATGCCCCTTGGAAGAGTGGTGGAGGTTACAGTGGAATAAAAGACATTATCAATGCCCTGTGAAAGAAAGTTGGAGGTCACAATAGCTTAACAAGACGGTTTTAATGACCCTTGGAAGAGTCGTGGACGTCGCAGAGGAATAAAAAGACAATATCAATGCACTTGGACGAGTGCAGAAGGTTACAATGGAATAAAAAGACATTGTCAATGCCCCTTGGAAGAGCTGTGTAACTCAGAGCGGTTTAACCAGACGGTTTTAATGCCCCTTGGAAGAGATTTGGAGGTCACAGTAGCTTAACAAGACGGTTTTAATGCCCCTTGGAAGAGTGGTGGAGGTCGCAATTGAATAAAAAGACAATATCAATGCCCCATGGAAGGGACGTGGAGGTCACAGTAGCATAACAAGATGGTTTAAATGCCCATTGGAAGAGTGGTGGAGGTCGCAGTGGATAAAAAAGACAATATCAAAGCCCCTTGGAAGAGTGGTGGAGGTCGCAGTGGAAAACAGAGACAATATGAATTACCCTTGGAAGAGTCGTGGAGGTTACAGTCGAATAAAAAGACAATATCAATGCCTCTTGGAAGAGCTGTGGAGTACAGAGTCATTTAACCAGACGGTTTAATGCCCCTTGGAAGAGACATGGAGGTCACAGTAGCTTATCAAGACTATTTTAATGCCCCTTGGAAGAGTGGTGGAGGCCGCAGTGGAATAAAAAGACAATATCAATGCCCCTTAGAAAAGTGGTGGATGTCGCAGTGGAATAAAAAGACAATATCAATTCCCCTTGGAAGAGATGTGGAGGTCGCAGTGGAATAAAAAGACAAAATCAATGCCTCGTGGAAGAGACTTGGAGGTCACAGTAGCTTAACAAGATGGTTTTATTGCCCCTTGGAAGAGAGGTGGAGGTTGCAGAGGAATATAAAGACAATATCAATGCTCCTTGGAAGAGAGGTGGAGGTTACAATGGAATAAAAAGACAATATTAATGACACTAGGAAGAATGGTGGAGGTCGCAGTGGAATAAAAAGACAATATTAATGCCCCTTGGAAGAGTGGTTGAGGTCGCAGTAAAATGAAAAGACAATATCAATGCCCCTTGGAAGAGTGGTGGAGGTTACAGTGGAATAAAAAGACAATATCAATACCCCTTGGAAGAGCTCTGGAGTTCACAGTGGTTTAACCAGAAGGTTTTAAGGCACCGTGGAATAGACGTGGAGGTCACAGTATCTAAACAAGACGGTTTTATTGCTTCTTGGAAGAGCGATGGAGGTCGCAGTGGATTAAAAAGACAATATCAATGCCCCTTGGAAGAGTGGTGGAGGTTACAGTGGAATAAAAAGACAATATCAATGCCCTGTGTAAGAAACTTGGAGGTCACAGGAGCTTAACAAGACAGTTTTAATGCCCATTGGAAGAGTCGTGGACGTCGCAGAGGAATAAAAAGACAATATCAATGCACTTGGAAGAGTGGTTGAGGTCGCAGTAAAATGAAAAGACAATATCAATGCCCCTTGGAAAAGTGGTGGAGGTTACCGTGGAATTAAAATGACAATATCAATGCCCCTTGGAAGAGCTCTGGAGTTCACAGTGGTTTAACCAGAAGGTTTTAAGGCACCGTGGAATAGACGTGGAGGTCACAGTATCTAAACAAGACGGCTTTATTGCTTCTTGGAAGAGCGATGGAGGTCGCAGTGGATTAAAAAGACAAAATCAATGCCCCTTGGAAGAGTGGTGGAGGTTACAGTGGATTAAAAAGACAATATCAATGCCTCTTGCAAGAGGTGTGGAGTTCAAAGTGGTTTAAATTGACGGTTTTAATGCCGCTTGGAAGAGACGTGGAGGTCACAGTAGCTTAACAAGACGGTTTTAATGCCCCTTGGAAGAGTGGTGGAGAATACAGTCGAATAAAAAGTCAATATCAATGCCTCTTGGAAGAGCTGTGGAGTTCACAGTGGTTTAACCAGACGGTTTTAATGCCCCTTGGAAGAGATATGGAGGTCACAGTAGCTTATCAAAACTGTTTTAATGACCCTGGGAAGAGTGGTGGAGGTCGCAGTGGATTAAAAAGACAATATCAATGCCCCTTAGAAGAGTGGTGGAGGTCGCAGTGGAACAAAAAGACCATATCAATTCCACCTGGAAAAGATGTGGAGGTCGCAGGGAAAAAAAAAGAAAATATCATTGCCTCGTGGAAAAGACTTGGAGGTCACAGTAGCTTAACAAGATGGTTTTAATGCCCCTTGGAAGAGACGTGGAGGTCACAGTAGCTAAACAAGACTGTTTTAATGCTTCTTGGTAGAGAATTAGGCCGCAGTGGATTAAAAATACAAAATGAATGCCCCTTGGAAGAGTGGTGGAGGTTACATTGGAATAAATAGACAATATCAATGCCTCTTGCAAGAGCTGTGGAGTTCAGAGTGGTTTAAATTGATGGTTTTAATTCCCCTTGGAAGAGATGTGGAGGTCACAGTAGCTTAACAAGACCGTTTAATGCCCCTTGGAGGAGTGGTGGAGGTCGCAGTGGATTAAAAAGACATTATCGATGCCCCTTGGAAGAGTGGTGGAGGTCGCAGTGGAATAAAAAGAAAATATCAATGCCCCTTAGAAGAGTGGTGGAGGTTACAGTGGAAAAAAAAGACAATATCAATGTTCCTTGGAAGAGGGGTAAAGGTCGCAGTGGAATAAATAGACAATATCAATGCCTCTTGCAAGAGCTGTGGAGTTCAGAGTGGTTTAAATTGATGTTTTTAATGCCCCTTGGAAGAGATGTGGAGGTCACAGTAGCTTAACAAGACGGTTTAATGCCCCTTGGAAGAGTGGTGGAGGTCGCAGTGGATTAAAAAGACAATATCAATGCCCCTTGGTAGAGTGGTGGAGGGCGCAGTGGAATAAAAAGACAATTTCAATGCCCCGTGGAAGTGACATGGAGGTCACAGTAACTTAACAAGATGGTTTTAATGCCCTTGGAAGAGTGGTGGAGGTCGCAGTGGATTAAAAAGACTATAAAATCCCCTTGAAAGAGTGGTGGAGGTCGCAGTTGAATAAAAAGACAATAACAAAGCCTCTTGGAAGAGCTGTGGAGTTCAGAGTGGTTTACCCATGCGGTTTTAATGCCCCTTGGAAGAGTGGTGGAGGTCGCAGTGAAATAAAAAGAAAATATCAATGCCCCTTGGAAGAGTGGTGGAGGTTACAGTGGAATAAAAAGACAATATCAATGCCCCTTGGAAGAGTGGTGGAGGTCACTGTGGAATAAAAAGACAATATCAATGCCCGTGGAAGGGACATGGAGGTCACAGTAGCTTAACAAGACGGTTTTAATGCCCCTTGGAAGAGTGGTGGAGGTCGCAGTGGATTAAAAAGACTATCAAATCCCCTCGGAAGAGTGGTGGAGGTCGCAGTGGAATAAAAAGACAATATCAATGCCCCTTGGAAGAGTGGTGGAGGTCAGAGTGGAATAAAAAGACAATATCAATGCCCCTTGGAAGAGCTGTGGAGTTCACAGTGGTTTAACCAGAAAGTTTTAGTGCACCGTGGAATAGACGTGGAGGTCACAGTAGCTTAAAAAGACGGTTTCAATGCTTCTTGGAAGAGTGATGGAGGTCGCAGTGTATTAAAAAGACAATATCAATGCCCCTTGGAAGAGTGGTGGAGGTTACAGTGGAATAAAAAGACAATATCAATGCCCTGTGTAAGAAACTTGGAGGTCACAGGAGCTTAACAAGACAGTTTTAATGCCCATTGGAAGAGTCGTGGACGTCGCAGAGGAATAAAAAGACAATATCAATGCACTTGGAAGAGTGCAGAAGGTTACAATGGAATAAATAGACATTGTCAATGCCCCTTGGAAGAGCTGTGTAGCTCAGAGCGATTTAACCAGACGGTTTTAATGCCCCTTGGAAGAGACATGGAGGTCACAGTAGCTTAACAAGACGGTTTTAATGCCCCTTGGAAGAGTGGTGGAGGTCACGGTGGAATAAAACACAATATCAATGCCCCTTGAAAGAGTGGTGGAAGTTACAGTGAAATAAAAAGACAATATCAATGCCCCTTGGAAGAGTGGTGGAGGTTACAGTGGAATAAAAAGACAATATCAATGCCTCTTGGAAGAGTGGTGGAGGTTACAGTGGAATAAAAAGACAATATCAATGCCACTTGGAAGAGCTTTGGAGTACAGAGTGGTTTAAGCAAATGGTTTTAATGCCCCTTGGAAGAGACGTGGATGTCACAGTAGCTTAACAAGATGGTTTTAATGCCCCTTGGAAGAGTGTTGGAGGTCGCAGTGGATTAAAAAGACAATATCAATGAACCTTGGAAGAGTGGTGGAGGTCGCAGTGGAATAAAAAGACAATATCAATGCCCCTTGGAAGAGTGGTGGAGGTTACAATGGAATAAAAAGACAATATCAATGCCTCTTGGAAGAGTGGTGGAGGTTTCAGTGGAATAAAAAGACAATATCAATGCCCAGTGGAAGAGACGTGGACATCACAGTAGCTTAACAAGACCGTTTTAATGCCCCTTAGAACAGTGGTGGAGGTTACAGTGGAATAAAATACAATATCAATGCCCTTTGGAAGAGTGGCGGAGGTCGCAGTGGAATAAAAAGACAATATCAATGCCCCTTGGAATAGTGGTGGAGGTCGCAGTGGAATAACCTCACTGGTACATGCTCTGCATAACTTCTCTGCTTGCTGTGTCTGCTGTAATCTAATGCTCTGCTTTGCTGATTCACCTCACTGGTACTTGCTCTGCATAACTTCTCTGCTTGCTGTGTCTGCTGTAATCTAATGCTCTGCTTTGCTGATTCACCTCATTGCTACATGCTCAGCCTAACTTTGCTGCTTGCTATGTCTGCTGTAATCTAATGCTCTGCTTTGCTGATTCACCTCACTGGTACATTCTCTGCATAACTTCTCTGCTTGCTGTGTCTGCTGTAATCTAATGCTCTTCTTTGCTAATTCACCTCACTGGTACATGCTCTGCATAACTTCTCTGCTTTATCTGTCCCACTTCCTTCAATACCCACATATGTCTGTCCCTTCCCCACTAGAGATCTTATCTGATTTTTAGAGGAGCTAAACTGCAGAGACTAGAGTCCTAGTTCTGTGTTTGATCACCCAGCCATCTCCTGGTGAAACGACCAGTTGCTAATTTAGCCATAAGCAGCTCCCACAATGCCCTTCACCTGATGGTTTAATGTGCCCTATATATTTAGAATCTCTGTAAGGGGTGCACTTGTGCTGGGGTTTGCACGCGTCTTCTTGTGCAAGTGGCTTCGGTGATAAGTGGCAGTTATTTCAGAGGCAGTTAGTCAGGGCAGGAGTCAGGTAACCAACACTTTGACCACTTACTCTCTTTTAACTATGTTTCTGTTAGCTCTCACTTTTTCCTCTATAGTCCTCCACTTTCTAGTAACCCCTCAAATCCCTAAACCTAGTAAGAAACTCTTCATCTCTCCCTCCATCCTCCCCATTCATCTCACCTCCTCCTCCAAATTATTCCTAAACATTCAATCCTGGATCTCCAAACACAGACAGCCACCTCATGCTCTCTCTTGCTCCCACCTGCTAACACTTTCTCTGCTCCTCCTCACTGCTGGAGATATCTCTCCAAATCCTGGTCCTCCTCACCATATCCCCACAGTTACTTCTTCCTCCTATCCACGACCTTCCACAAACTGTCGCAACCCTTCTAAGCTCATACCCATCCAACCAATCCCCACTCCCTTAGTTGCTCTAACAGAAGCTCTATGGAACGCTCGCTCTGTCAGCAACAAACTTTCCTTCATCCACGATCTTTTCATTACAAACAAACTTTCCTTCCTCGCCATCACTGAAACCTGGCTCACCCCCTCTGACACAGCCTCCCCAGCTGCACTTTCATATGGCGGATTCCACCTTTCCCACACCCCCTGCCCCAACGGCAAACATGACGGAGGCGTAGGTTTTCTCCTATCAGAACACTGTGCTTTCACACAAATCCCACTGCCACCCTCCGTTACACTCCCCTCTTTTGAGGTGCACTGTGTGCGCATCTATTCCCTCTCCAACCTCCAACTGGCCGTCGTTTACCGACCCCCAGGGCAAGCCACCACCTTCTTAGACCACTTCACCACCTGGCTGCTTCACTTCCTCTCCACTGACATCCCCACTATCATAATGGGTGACTTCAACATCCCCATTAACACTTACCACTCGTCTGTCTCTAAGTTCCTATCTCTCACTTCCTCCTTCGGACTCACTCAATGGTCTTCCACACCCACCCACAAAGATGGCCACACACTGGACCTCATCTTCACCCGCCTCTGTTCCCTATCTAACCTCTCTAACTCACCTCTCCCTCTCTGATCACAGCCTACTTATATTCTCTTCTCTCTCCTCCCCGGGGCAACAATCCCCAATCCACAAACTTGCATACCCTCGCAGAAATCTCAAACACCTTGACTTACACTCACTCTCTGAATCCCTCCTACCTCTTACAGACATAAATTCCTTACACGATGCAGACGTTGCTGCTGCTTCATATAACACCACAATAGCTGCAGCTCTAGACTCGATCGCCCCTCTCACACACACCACATCTCGCACATTCAACAGGCAACCCTGGCACACTAAACTTACTAAAGAACTGCGCCGGGCCTCCAGGGTTGCGGAGCGGAGATGGAAAACGTCTCACTCCATCGAGCACTTCATCGCATTCAAGCAATCCCTCACTAATTTCAAGTCCGTACTCACTACAGCAAAACAAACCTACTTCTCATCTCTCATATCCTCCCTATCTCACATCCCTAAACAGCTATTTAACACTTTCAACTCTCTCCTTCGTCCCCCAGCACCTCCTCCCTCTTCTCTCATCTCAGCCGAAGGCTTTGCCTCTTTCTTCAAACAGAAGATTGACACCATCAGACAAAACTTTTGCTTAAAGTCCACACAACCCCTCCTCATATCTATTCAACCCTCCTCCTCCAAACCCCACTTCTCCACCATTACAGAAGGTCAAGTCTACTCTTTACTCTCCAAATCACACCTCACCACCTGGGAACTTGACCCAATCCCATCCCACCTCATCACTAACCTTACCATAGCCTTCATCCCAACCCTAACCCACCTCTTCAATCTGTCACTAACAACCGGTGTCTTCCCCTTAGGTTTCAAACATGCCGCAATCACACCCATCCTCAAAAAGCCCTCCCTTGACCCTTACTCTCTGACTAGCTACCGCCCCATATCACTCCTCCACTTTGCCTCAAAACTACTAGAACAACATGTCCACCTTGAACTGTCCTCCCACCTCTCCTCCTGCTCCCTCTTCGACCGCCTGCAATCTGGCTTCCGACCGCATCACTCGACTGAAACTGCCCTGACCAAAGTCACCAACGACCTCCTAAATGCCAAATCCAAGGGACACTACTCCATCCTTCTCCTTCTGGACCTGTCATCTGCCTTTGACACAGTGGACCATTCCCTCTTACTCCAGATTCTCTCATCTCTTGGCATCACGTACTTGGCTCTATCTTGGATCTTCTCATACTTAACAGACAGGACATTCAACGTCTCCCACTCACGCACCACCTCCTCATCTCGACCCCTATCTGTCGGTGTCCCCCAAGGTTCAGTTCTAGGACCTCTGCTCTACTCCATCTACACCTTTGGCCTGGGAAAACTCCTAGAGTCTCACGGTTTTCAGTATCACCTCTATGCTGACGACACAAAGATCTACCTCTCTGGACCCGATATCTCCTCCCTACTAACCAAAATCCCACAATGTCTGGTCGCCATGTCATCCATCTTCTCTGACAGATTTCTAAAACTCAACATGGATAAAACAGAGTTCATCATCTTTCCACCCTCTCATTCACATCCCCCATGTGACCTAGCCATCAACGTCAATGGCTGTTCACTCTCCCCAGTCCCACAAGCTCGCTGCCTTGGAGTAACCCTGGACTCTGATCTCTCCTTCAAGCCACATATCCAAGCCCTTTCCACTTCCTGCCGACTCCAACTCAAAAACATCTCCCGGATCCGTGCATTCCTCAGCAAAGACTCTGCAAAAACACTAGTGCATGCCCTAATCATATCCCGCCTCGACTACTGCAACCTCCTGCTCCGTGGCCTCCCTTACAACACTCTTGCGCCTCTCCAATCTATCCTAAACTCTGCTGCTCGACTAATTCACCTGTCCCCCCGCTATTCCCCGGCCTCTCTTCTCTGTCAATCTCTTCACTGGCTCCCCGTTTCCCAGAGAATCCAGTTCAAAACTCTAACCATGGCATACAAAGCCATCCACAACCAGTCTCCCCCATACATCTGTGACCTAGTCTCCCGGTACTTACCTGCATGCAACCTCCGATCCTCACAAGATCTCCTTCTCTACTCCCCTCTTATCTCCTCCTCCCACAATCGTATACAAGATTTCTCCCGTGCATCCCTACTACTCTGCAACTCTCTACCCCAACACATCAGACTCTCGCCGACCGTGGAAACCTTCAAAAGAAACCTGAAGACCTACCTCTTCCGACAAGCCTACAACCTGTTGTAGCCACCGCTGCACGACCAGCTGTACCCTCACCTAATGTATCCTCACCCATCCCTTCTAGAATGTGAGCCCACGCGGGCAGGGTCCTCGCTCCTCCTGTACCAGTCGCTGTCTCGTTTTGTTAAAATTATGTAAATGCTTTTTTTATGTATATCCCTATCACATGTAATAAATGGCGCTATAATAATAAATAATAATAATAATAAAAAGACAATGTCAATTCCCATAGGAAAAGTGGTGGATGTTACAGTGGAATAAAAAGACAATATCAATGCCCCTTTGATGAGCTGTGGAATTCAGAGTGGTTTAACTAGACGGTTTTAATGCCCCTTGGAAGAGACGTGGAGGTCATAGTAGCTTAATAAGATGTTTTAATTGAATCTTGGAAGAGTGGTGGAGGTCGCAGTGGTTTAAAAAGACATTATCACTGCCCCTTAGAAGAGTGGTGGAGGTTACATTGGAATAAAAAGACAATATCAATGCCCCGTGGAATAGACATGGAGGTTCCAGCAGCTTAACAAGACAGTTTTAATGCCCCTTGGAAGAGTGGTGGAGGTCGCAGTTGATTAAAAAGACAATATAAATGCCCCTTAGAAGAGTGGTGGA
Source organism: Phyllobates terribilis (assembly GCF_046119375.1). Lineage (NCBI taxonomy): Eukaryota > Metazoa > Chordata > Amphibia > Anura > Dendrobatidae > Phyllobates > Phyllobates terribilis. The sequence goes on from NW_027362762.1 coordinate 555,484,732, forward strand.
GATCGCACTGGAATAAAAAGACAATATCAATGCCCCTTGGAAGAGTAGTGGAGGTCGCATTGGAATTAAAAACAATATCAATGCCCCTTGGAAGAGTGGTGGAGGTAGCAGTGGATTAAACAGACAATATCAATGCCCGCTGGAAGAGTGGTGGAGGTTACAGTGAAATAAAAAAACAATATCAATGCCTCTTGAAAGAGTTATGGAGTTCAGAGTGGTTTAACCAGATGGTTTTAATTCCCCTTGGAAGAGTGGTGGAGGTCGCAGTGCATTAAAAAGACAATATCAATACCCCTTGGAAGAATGGTGGAGGTTACAGTGGAATAAAAAGACAATATCAATGCCCCTTGGAAGGGCTGTGGAGTTCAGAGTTGTTTAACCAAACGGTTTTAATGCCCCTTGGAAGAGATGTGGAGGTCACAGTAGCTTAACAAGACTGTTTTATTGCCTCTTGGAAGAATGGTGGAGGTCGCAGAGGATTAAAAAGACAATATCAATGCCCCTTGGAAGAGATGTGGAAGACGCAGTGGAATAAAAAGGAAATATCAATGCCCCTTAGAAGAGTGGTGGAGGTTACAGTGGCAAAAAAAGACAACATCAATGTTCCTTGGAAGAGGGGTGAAGGTCGCAGTGGAATAAAAAGACAATATCAATGTCCCTTGGAAGAGTGGTGGAGGAAGCAGTGGACTTAAAAGACAATATCAATGCCCCTTGGAAGAGTGGTGGAGGTCGCAGTGGAATAAATAGACAATATCAATGCCCCGTGGAAGGGACATGGAGGTGACAGTAGCTTAACAAGACATTTTTAATGCCCCTTGGAAAAGTGGTGGAGGTCGCAGTGGATTAAAAAGACTATCAAATCACCTAGGAAGAGTGGTGGAGGTCGCAGTGGAAAAAAAAGACAATCTCAATGCCCATTGGAAGAGTGGTGGAGGTTACAGTTGAATAAAAAGACAATATCAATGCCTCGTGGAAGAGCTGTGGAGTTCAGAGTGGTTTAACCATGCAGTTTTAATGTCCCTTGGAAGAGACGAGGAGGTCACAGTAGCTTAACAAGACTGTCCTAATGCCCCTTGGAAGAGTGGTGGAGATCGTTGTGGATTTAAAAGACAATATCAATGCCCCAAGGAAGAGTGGTGTAGGTCGCAGTGGAATAAAAAGACAAGATCAATGCCCCGTGTAAGATACGTGGAGGTCAAAGTAGCTTAACAAGATGGTTTTAATGCCCTTTGGAAGAGTGGTGGAGGTCACAGTGGATTAAAAAGACAATATCAATGCCCTTTGGAAGAGTGGTGGAGGTCACAGTGGAATAAAAATACAACATCAATACCCCTTGGTAGAGTGGTATAGGTTACAGTGGAATTTAAAGACAATATTAATGCCCCATGGAAGAGATGTGGATGTCACTGTAGCTTAACAAAACAGTTTTAATGCCCCTTGGAAGAATGGTGGAGGTCGCAGTGGAATAAAAAGACAATGTCAATGCCCCTTGGAAGAGTGTTGGAGGTTAGAGTGGAATAAAAAGACAATACCAATGCCCCTTGGAAGAGCTGTGGAGTTCAGAGTGGTTTAACCAGACGGTTTTAATGCCCATTGGAAGTGACGTGGAGGAACACAGTAGCTTAAAAAGAAGTTTTTAATGACCCTTGGAAAAGTGGTGGAGGTCGCAGTTGATTAAAAAGACAATATCAATGCCCCTTGGAAGAGTGGTGGAGGTGGCAGTGGAATAAAAAGACAATATCAATGCCCCTTGGAAGAATGATGGAGGTCGCAGTGGAATAAAAAGACAATGTCAATGCCCCTTGGAAGAGTGGTGGAGGTTAGAGTGGAAAAAAAAGACAATACCTATGCCCCTTGGAAGAGCTGTGGAGTTCAGAGTGGTTTAACCACATGGTTTTATTGCCCCTTGGACGAGACGTGGAGGTATCAGTAGATAAACAAGACGGTTTTAATGCCCCTTGGAAAAGTGGTGGAGGTCACAGTGGATTAAAAAGACAATATCAATGCCCCGTGGAAGACACGTAGAGGTGACAGTAGCTTAACAAGACAGTTTTAATGCCCCTTGGAAGAGTGGTGGAGGTTGCAGTGGAATAAAAAGACAATATCAATGCCCCTTGGAAGAGCTGTGGAGTTCAGAGTGGTTTAACCAGACGGTTTTAATGCCCCTTGAAATAGATGTGGAGGTCACAGTAGCTTAACAAGACTGTTTTAATGCCTCTTGGAAGAGTGGTGGAGGTCGCAGTGGATTAAAAAGACAATATCAATGCCCCTTGGAAGAGTGGTGAAGTACACAGTGGAATAAAAAGACAATATCAATGCCCCTTGGAAGAGTGGTGGAGGATACAGGGGAATAAAAAGACAATATTAATGCCCCGTGAAAGAGACGTGGAGGTCACAGTAGCTTAACAAGACGGTTTTAATGCCACTTGGAAGAGAGGTGGAAGTTGCAGTGGAATAAAAAGACAATATCAATGCCTCTTGGAACAGTTCTGGAGGTTACATTGGAATAAAAAGACAATATCAATGCCCCTTGCAAAAGCTGTGTAGTTCAGAGTAGTTAAACCAGACAGTTTTAATGCCCATTGGAAGTGACGTGTAGGTCACAGTAGCTTAAAAAGACATTTTTAATACCCCTTGGAAAAGTGGTGGAGGTCGCAGTGGATTAAAAAGACAATATCAATGCCCCTTGGAAGAATGATGGAGGTCGCAGTGGAATAAAAAGACAATGTCAATGCCACTTGGAAGAGTGGTGGAGGTTAGAGAGGAATAAAAAGACAATACCAGTGCTCCTTGGAAGACCTGTGGAGATCAGAGTGGTTTAAATTGATGGTTAGTGTTGTCAGTGATCGTTCCGATTTCAGTTCCAGAGCGATTCGCCCAATGCGTCCTTGATATTTAGTCGTTTTCAACCAATTTTCTGGATTTTTGAAAATTTCACTTTTTTGCGAAAATATCCACTAAAGGAGGGAATAATATGTGTGAGTGTACCCCAGGAGAGTTCCAAATGTGTGTGGGTAGAATATATATCCCACGGGGTAAAATTGAAAAAAGTTGAAAAAAATTTTTTTTTGGACTTAGTCATTTTTCCGGCGTTTATCAGACTTTCAGATAGGGCAAATGTCAGTGAGCTTTTCGATTTCAGTTCCAGAGCGATTCGCCCACTGACTCCTTGATATTTAGTTATTTTCAGTCAACTTTCTGGATTTTTGAAAATTTCACTTTTTTGTGAAAGTATCCACTAAATGAGGGAATAATATATGTGAGGGTACCCCAGGAGAGTTCCAAATGTGTGTGGGTAGAATATATATCCCACGGGGGTAAAATTGAAAAAAGTTGAAAAAAATATTTTTTTGGACGTAGTCATTTTTCCGGCGTTTTTCAGACTTTCAGATAGGGCAAATGTCTGTGAGCGTTTCGATTTCAGTTCCAGAGCGATTCGCCCAATGAGTCCTTGATATTTAGTCATTTTCAGCCAATATTTTGGATTCTTGAAAATTTCACTTTTTTGTGAAAATATCCACTAAATGAGGGAATAATATGTGTGAGGGTACCCCAGGAGAGTTCCAAATGTGTGTGGGTAGAATATATATCCCACGGGGGTAAAATTGAAAAAAGTTGAAAATTTTTTTTTTGACTTAGTAATTTTTCCAACGTTTGTCAGACTTTCAGATAGGGCAAATGTCAGTGATCGTTCCGATTTCATTCCAGAGCGATTCGCCCAATGAGTCCTTGATATTTAGTCGTTTTCAGCCAATTTTCTGGATTTTTGAGAATTTCACTTTTTTGTGAAAATATCCACTAAATGAGGGAATAATATGTGTGAGGGTACACCAGGAGAGTTCCAAATGTGTGTGGGTAGAATATATATCCCACGGGGATAAAATTCAAAAAAGTTGAAAAAATTTTTTTTTGGACTTAGTCATTTTTCTGGCGTTTATCAGACTTTCAGATAGGGCAAATGTCAGTGAGCGTTTCGATTTCAGTTCCAGAGCGATTCGCCCAATGAGTCCTTGATATTTAGTCATTTTCAGCCAACTTTCTGGATTTTTGAAAATTTCACTTTTTTGTGAAAATATCCACTAAATGAGGGAATAATATGTGTGAGGGTACCCCAGGAGAGTTCCAAATGTGTGTGGGTAGAATATATATCCCACGGGGGTAAAATTGAAAAAAGTTTAAAAAAATTTTTTTTTGGATGTAGTCATTTTTCCGGCGTGTATCAAACTTTCAGATAGGGCAAATGTCAGTGAGCGTTTCGATTTCAGTTCCAGAGCTATTCGCCCAATGAGTCCTTGATATTTAGCTGTTTTCAGCCAATATTTTGGATTTTTGAAAATTTCACTTTTTTGTGAAAATATCCACTAAATGAGGGAATAATATGTGTGAGGGTACCCCAGGAGAGTTCCAAATGTGTGTGGGTAGACTATATATCCCACGGGGGTAAAATTGAAAAAAGTTAAAAAAATTTTTTTTTTGGACTTAGTCTTTTTTCCGACGTTTATCAGACTTTCAGATAGGGCAAATGTCAGTGAGCGTTCCAATTTCAGTTCCAGAGCGATTCGCCCAATGAGTCCTTGATATTTAGTCGTTTTCAGACAATTTTCTGGATTTTTGAAAATTTCACTTTTTTGTGAAAATATCCACTAAATGAGGGAATAATATGTGTGAGGGTACCCCAGGAGAGTTCCAAATGTGTGTGGGTAGAATATATATCCCACGGGGTAAAATTGAAAAAAGGTGAAACAAATTTTTTTTGGACTTAGTCATTTTTCCGGCGTTTATCAGACTTTCAGATAGGGCAAATGTCAGTGAGCGTTTCGATTTCAGTTCCGGAGCGATTCGCCCACTGAGTCCTTGATATTTAGCTGTTTTCAGCCAATATTTTGGATTTTTGAAAATTTTACTTTTTTGTGAAAATATACTCTAAATGAGGGAATAATATGTGTGAGGGTACCCCAGGAGAGTTCCAAATGTGTGTGGGTAGAATATATATCCCACGGGGGTAAAATTGAAAAAAGTTGAAAAATTTTTTTTCTTTGGACTTAGTAATTTTTCCAGCATTTATCAGACTTTCAGTTAGGGCAAATGTCAGTGATCGTTCCGATTTCAGTTCCAGAGCGATTCGCCCAATGAGTTCTTGATATTTAGTCGTTTTCAGCCAATTTTCTGGATTTTTGAAAATTTCACTTTTTTGTGAAAATATCCACTAAATGAGGGAATAATATGTGTGAGGGTACCCCAGGAGAGTTCCAAATGTGTGTGGGTAGAATATATATCCCACGGGGGTAAAATTGAAAAAAGTTGAACATTTTTTTTTTTTTTGACTTAGTCATTTTTCCGGCGTTTATCAGACTTTCAGATAGGGCAAATGTCAGTGAGAGTTCCGATTTCAGTTCCAGAGCGATTCACCCAATGAGTCCTTGATATTTAGTCGTTTTCAGCCAATTTTCTGGATTTTTTAAAATTTCACTTTTTTGTGAAAATATCCACTAAATGAGGGAATAATATGTGTGAGGGTACCCCAGGAGAGTTCCAAATGTGTGTGGGTAAAATATATATCCCACTGGGGTAAAATTGAAAAAAGTTGAAAATTATTTTTTTTTTTACTTAGTCATTTTTCCAACGTTTGTCAGACTTTCAGATAGGGGAAATGTCAGTGAGCGTTCCGATTTCAGTTCCAGAGCTATTCGCCCAGTGAGTCCTTGATATTTAGTCATTTTCAGCCAATATTTAGGATTTTTGAAAATTTCACTTTTTTGTGAAAATATCCACTAAATGAGGGGATAATATGTGTGAGGGTACCCCAGGAGAGTTCCAAATGTGTGTGGGTAGAATATATATCCCACGGGGGTAAAATTGAAAAAAGTTGAAAATTATTATTTTTTTGACTTAATCATTTTTCCAACGTTTGTCAGACTTTCAGATAGGGGAAATGTCAGTGAGCGTTCCGATTTCAGTTCCAGAGCGATTTCCCAATGAGTCCTTGATATTTAGTCTTTTTCAGCCAATTTTCTGGATTTTTGAAAAATTCACTTTTTTGTGAAAATATCCGCTATATGAGGGAATAATATGTGCGAGGGTACCCCAGGAGAGTTTCAAATGTGTGTGGGTAGAATATATATCCCACGGGGGTAAAATTGAAAAAAGTTGAAAAAAAATTTTTCTTTGGACTTAGTCATTTTTCCGGCGTTTATCAGACTTTCAGATAGGGCAAATGTCAGTGAGCGTTTCGATTTCAGTTCCAGAACGATTCGCCCAATGAGTCCTTGATATTCAGTCGTTTTCAGCCAATATTTTGGATTTTTGAAAATTTCACTTTTTTGTGAAAATATCCACTAAATGAGGGAATAATATGTGTGAGGGTACCCCAGGAGAGTTCCAAATGTGTGTGGGTAGAATATATATCCCACGGGGGTAAAATTGAAAAAAGTTGAACTTTTTTTTTTTGGGATTTAGTCATTTTTCCGGCGTTTATCAGACTTTCAGATAGGGCAAATGTCAGTGAGCGTTCCAATTTCAGTTCCAGAGCGATTCGCCCAATGAGTCCTTGATATTTAGTCGTTTTCAGACAATTTTCTGGATTTTTGAAAATTTCACTTTTTTGTGAAAATATCCACTAAATGAGGGAATAATATGTGTGAGGGTACCCCAGGAGAGATCCAAATGTGTGTGGGTAGAATATATATCCCACGGGGGTAAAATTGAAAAAAGTTGAAACATTTTTTTTCTTTGGACTTAGTCATTTTTCCGGCGTTTATCAGACTTTCAGATAGGGCAAATGTCAGTGATCGTTCCCATTTCAGTTCTAGAGCGATTCGCCCAATGAGTACTTGATATTTAGTCTTTTTCAGCCAAATTTCTGCATTTTTGAAAAATTCACTTTTTTGTGAAAATATCCACTAAATGAGGGAATAATATGTGTGAGGTTACCCCAGGAGAGTTCCAAATGTGTGTGGGTAGAATATATATCCCACGGGGGTAAAATTGAAAAAAGTTGAACATTTTTTTTTTTTTGACTTAGTCATTTTTCCGGCGTTTATCAGACTTTCAGATAGGGCAAATGTCAGTGATCGTTCCGATTTCAGTTCTAGAGCGATTCGCCCAATGAGTCCTTGATATTTAGTGGTTTTCAGCCAATTTTCTGGATTTTTGAAAATTTCACTTTTTTGTGAAAATATAAACTAAATGAGGGAATAATATGTGTGAGGGTACCCCAGGAGAGTTCCAAATGTGTGTGGGTAGAATATATATCCCACGGGGGTAAAATTGAAAAAAGTTGAAATTTTTTTTTTTTTTGACTTAGTAATTTTTCCAACGTTTGTCAGACTTTCAGATAGGGGAAATGTCAGTGAGCGTTCCGATTTCAGTTCCAGAGCGATTCGCCCAATGAGTCCTTGATATTTAGTCTTTTTCAGCCAAATTTCTGGATTTTTGAAAAATTCACTTTTTTGTGAAAATATCCACTAAATGAGGGAATAATATGTGTGAGGGTACCCCAGGAGAGTTCCAAATGTGTGTGGGTAGAATATATATCCCACGGGGGTAAAATTGAAAAAAGTTGAAAATTTTTTTTTTTTTACTTATTTTTCCAACGTTTGTCAGACTTTCAGATAGGGGAAATGTCAGTGAGCGTTCCGATTTCAGTTCCAGAGTTATTCGACCAATGAGTCCTTGATATTTAGTTGTTTTCAGCCAATTTTCTAGATTTTTGAAAATTTCCCTTGTTTGTGAAAATATCCACTAAATGAGGGAATAATAAGTGTGAGGTTACCCCAGGAGAGTTCCAATTGTTTGTGGGTAGAATATATATCCCACGGGGGTAAAATTTAAAAAAGTTGAACATTTTTTTTTTTTTGACTTAGTCATTTTTCCGGCGTTTATCAGACTTTCAGATAGGGCAAATGTCAGTGAGAGTTCCGATTTCAGTTCCAGAGCGATTCGCCCAATGAGTCCTTGATATTTAGTCGTTTTCAGCAAATTTTCTGGATTTTTTAAAATTTCACTTTTTTGTGAAAATATCCACTAAATGAGGGAATAATATGTGTGAGGGTACCCCAGGAGAGTTCCAAATGTGTGTGGGTAAAATATATATCCCACGGGGGTAAAATTGAAAAAAGTTGAAAATTATTTTTTTTTTGACTTAGTCATTTTTCCAACGTTTGTCAGACTTCCAGATAGGGGAAATGTCAGTGATCGTTCCGATTTCAGTTCCAGAGCTATTCGCCCACTGAGTCCTTGATATTTAGTCATTTTCAGCCAATATTTTGGATTTTTGAAAATTTCACTTTTTTGTGAAAATATCCACTAAATGAGGGGATAATATGTGTGAGGGTACCCCAGGAGAGTTCCAAATGTGTGTGGGTAGAATATATATCCCACGGGGGTAAAATTGAAAAAAGTTGAAATTTATTTTTTTTTTGACTTAGTAATTTTTCCAACGTTTGTCAGACTTTCAGATAGGGGAAATGTCAGTGAGCGTTCCGATTTCAGTTCCAGAGCGATTCGCCCAATGAGTCCTTGATATTTAGTCTTTTTCAGCCAAATTTCTGGATTTTTGAAAAATTCACTTTTTTGTGAAAATATCCACTAAATGAGGGAATAATATGTGTGAGGGTACCCCAGGAGAGTTCCAAATGTGTGTGGGTAGAATATATATCCCACGGGGGTAAAATTGAAAAAAGTTGAAAATTATTATTTTTTTGACTTAGTCATTTTTCCAACGTTTGTCAGACTTTCAGATAGGGGAAATGTCAGTGAGCGTTCCGATTTCAGTTCCAGAGCGATTTCCCAATGAGTCCTTGATATTTAGTCTTTTTCAGCCAATTTTCTGGATTTTTGAAAAATTCACTTTTTTGTGAAAATATCCGCTATATGAGGGAATAATATGTGCGAGGGTACCCCAGGAGAGTTTCAAATGTGTGTGGGTAGAATATATATCCCACGGGGGTAAAATTGAATAAAGTTGAAAAAAATTTTTTTTTTGGACTTAGTAATTTTTCCGGCATTTATCAGACTTTCAGTTAGGGCAAATGTCAGTGATCGTTCCGATTTCAGTTCCAGAGCGATTCGCCCAATGAGTTCTTGATATTTAGTCGTTTTCAGCCAATTTTCTGGATTTTTGAAAAATTCACTTTTTTGTGAAAATATCCACTAAATGAGGGAATAATATGTGTGAGGTTACCCCAGGAGAGTTCCAAATGTGTGTGGGTAGAATATATATCCCACGGGGGTAAAATTGAAAAAAGTTGAACATTTTTTTTTTTTTGACTTAGTCATTTTTCCGGCGTTTATCAGACTTTCAGATAGGGCAAATGTCAGTGATCGTTCCGATTTCAGTTCTAGAGCGATTCGCCCAATGAGTCCTTGATATTTAGTGGTTTTCAGCCAATTTTCTGGATTTTTTAAAATTTCACTTTTTTGTGAAAATATCCGCTATATGAGGGAATAATATGTGCGAGGGTACCCCAGGAGAGTTTCAAATGTGTGTGGGTAGAATATATATCCCACGGGGGTAAAATTGAAAAAAGTTGAAAATTATTATTTTTTTGACTTAGTCATTTTTCCGGCGTTTATCAGACTTTCAGATAGGGCAAATGTCAGTGAGCGTTTCGATTTCAGTTCCAGAACGATTCGCCCAATGAGTCCTTGATATTTAGTTGTTTTCAGCCAATTTTCTGGATTTTTGAAAATTTCACTTTTTTGTGAAAATATCCACTAAATGAGGGAATAATATGTGCGAGGGTACCCCAGGAAAGTTTCAAATGTGTGTGGGTAGAATATATATCCCACGGGGGTAAAATTGAAAACGGTTGAAAAATTTTTTTTCTTTGGACTTAGTCATTTTTCCGGCGTTTATCAGACTTTCAGATAGGGGAAATGTCAGTGCGCATTCCTATTTCAGTTCCAGAGCGATTCGCCCAATGAGTCCTTGATATTTAGTCTTTTTCAGCCAAATTTCTGGATTTTTGAAAAATTCACTTTTTTGTGAAAATATCCACTAAATGAGGGAATAATATGTGTGAGGGTACCCCAGGAGAGTTCCAAATGTGTGTGGGTAGAATATATATCCCACGGGGGTAAAATTGAAAAAAGTTGAAAAAATTTTTTTTTTGGATGTAGTCATTTTTCCGGCGTGTATCAAACTTTCAAATAGGGCAAATGTCAGTGAGCATTTCGATTTCAGTTCCAGAGCTTTTCGCCCAATGAGTCCTTGATATTTAGCTGTTTTCAGCCAATATTTTTGATTTTTGAAAATTTCACTTTTTTGTGAAAATATCCACTAAATGAGGGAATAATATGTGTGAGGGTACCCCAGGAGAGTTCCAAATGTGTGTGGGTAGACTATATATCCCACGGGGGTAAAATTGAAAAAAGTTTAAAAAATTTTTTTTTTGGACTTAGTAATTTTTCCGGCGTTTATCAGACTTTCAGATAGGGCAAATGTCAGTGAGCGTTCCAATTTCAGTTCCAGAGCGATTCGCCCAATGAGTCCTTGATATTTAGTCGTTTTCAGACAATTTTCTGGATTTTTGAAAATTTCACTTTTTTGTGAAAATATCCACTAAATGAGGGAATAATATGTGTGAGGGTACCCCAGGAGAGTTCCAAATGTGTGTGGGTAGAATATATATCCCACGGGGTAAAATTGAAAAAAGGTGAAACAAATTTTTTTTGGACTTAGTCATTTTTCCGGCGTTTATCAGACTTTCAGATAGGGCAAATGTCAGTGAGCGTTCCAATTTCAGTTCCAGAGCGATTCGCCCAATGAGTCCTTGATATTTAGTCGTTTTCAGACAATTTTCTGGATTTTTGAAAATTTCACTTTTTTGTGAAAATATCCACTAAATGAGGGAATAATATGTGTGAGGGTACCCCAGGAGAGTTCCAAATGTGTGTGGGTAGAATATATATCCCACGGGGTAAAATTGAAAAAAGGTGAAACAAATTTTTTTTGGACTTAGTCATTTTTCCGGCGTTTATCAGACTTTCAGATAGGGCAAATGTCAGTGAGCGTTTCGATTTCAGTTCCTGAGCGATTCGCCCACTGAGTCCATGATATTTAGCTGTTTTCAGCCAATATTTTGGATTTTTGAAAATTTCACTTTTTTGTGAAAATATACTCTAAATGAGGGAATAATATGTGTGAGGGTACCCCAGGAGAGTTCCAAATGTGTGTGATTAGAATATATATCCCACGGGGGTAAAATTGAAAAAAGTTGAAAAAAATTTTTTTTTGGATGTAGTCATTTTTCCGACGTTTATCAAACTTTCAGATAGGGTAAATGTCAGTGAGCATTTCGATTTCAGTTCCAGAGCGATTCGCCCAATGAGTCCTTGATATTTAGTCGTTTTCAGTCAATATTTTGGATTTTTGAAAATTTCACTTTTTTGTGAAAATATCCACTAAATGGGGGAATAATATGTGTGAGGGTACCCCAGGAGAGTTCCAAATGTGTGTGGGTAGAATATATATCCCACGGGGGTAAAATTGAAAAAAGTTGAACATTTTTTTTTTTTTGACTTAGTCATTTTTCCGGCGTTTATCAGACTTTCAGATAGGGCAAATGTCAGTGAGAGTTCCGATTTCAGTTCCAGAGCGATTTCCCAATGAGTCCTTGATATTTAGTCTTTTTCAGCCAATTTTCTGGATTTTTGAAAAATTCACTTTTTTGTGAAAATATCCGCTATATGAGGGAATAATATGTGCGAGGGTACCCCAGGAGAGTTTCAAATGTGTGTGGGTAGAATATATATCCCACGGGGGTAAAATTGAAAAAAGTTGAAAAAAATTTTTTCTTTGGACTTAGTAATTTTTCCGGCATTTATCAGACTTTCAGTTAGGGCAAATGTCAGTGATCGTTCCGATTTCAGTTCCAGAGCGATTCGCCCAATGAGTTCTTGATATTTAGTCGTTTTCAGCCAATTTTCTGGATTTTTGAAAATTTCACTTTTTTGTGAAAATATCCACTAAATGAGGGAATAATATGTGTGAGGGTACCCCAGGAGAGTTCCAAATGTGTGTGGGTAGAATATATATCCCACGGGGGTAAAATTGAAAAAAGTTGAACATTTTTTTTTTTTTTACTTAGTCATTTTTCCGGCGTTTATCAGACTTTCAGATAGGGCAAATGTCAGTGATCGTTCCGATTTCAGTTCTAGAGCGATTCGCCCAATGAGTCCTTGATATTTAGTGGTTTTCAGCCAATTTTCTGGATTTTTTAAAATTTCACTTTTTTGTGAAAATATCCACTAAATGAGGGAATAATATGTGTGAGGGTACCCCAGGAGAGTTCCAAATGTGTGTGGGTAAAATATATATCCCACGGGGGTAAAATTGAAAAAAGTTGAAAATTATTTTTTTTTTGACTTAGTCATTTTTCCAACGTTTGTCAGACTTTCAGATAGGGGAAATGTCAGTGAGCGTTCCGATTTCAGTTCCAGAGCTATTCGCCCACTGAGTCCTTGATATTTAGTCATTTTCAGCCAATATTTTGGATTTTTGAAAATTTCACTTTTTTGTGAAAATATCCGCTATTTGAGGGAATAATATGTGCAAGGGTACCCCAGGAGAGTTTCAAATGTGTGTGGGTAGAATATATATCCCACGGGGGTAAAATTGAAAAAAGTTGAAAATTATTATTTTTTTGACTTAGTCATTTTTCCGGCGTTTATCAGACTTTCAGATAGGGCGAATGTCAGTGAGCGTTTCGATTTCAGTTCCAGAACGATTCGGCCAATGAGTCCTTGATATTTAGTTGTTTTCAGCCAATTTTCTGGATTTTTGAAAATTTCACTTTTTTGTGAAAATATCCACTAAATGAGGTAATAATATGTGCGAGGGTACCCCAGGAAAGTTTCAAATGTGTGTGGATAGAATATATATCCCACGGGGGTAAAATTAAAAACGGTTGAAAAATTTTTTTTCTTTGGACTTAGTCATTTTTCCGGCGTTTATCAGACTTTCAGATAGGGGAAATGTCAGTGCGCGTTCCTATTTCAGTTCCAGAGCGATTCGCCCAATGAGTCCTTGATATTTAGTCTTTTTCAGCCAAATTTGTGGATTTTTGAAAAATTCACTTTTTTGTGAAAATATCCACTAAATGAGGGAATAATATGTGTGAGGGTACCCCAGGAGAGTTCCAAATGTGTGTGGGTAGAATATATATCCCACGGGGGTAAAATTGAAAAAAGTTGAAAAAATTTTTTTTTTGGATGTAGTCATTTTTCCGGCGTGTATCAAACTTTCAAATAGGGCAAATGTCAGTGAGCATTTCGATTTCAGTTCCAGAGCTTTTCGCCCAATGAGTCCTTGATATTTAGCTGTTTTCAGCCAATATTTTTGATTTTTGAAAATTTCACTTTTTTGTGAAAATATCCACTAAATGGGGGAATAATATGTGTGAGGGTACCCCAGGAGAGTTCCAAATGTGTGTGGGTAGAATATATATCCCACGGGGGTAAAATTGAAAAAAGTTGAAAAATTTTTTTTCTTTGGACTTAGTAATTTTTCCGGCATTTATCAGACTTTCAGTTAGGGCAAATGTCAGTGATCGTTCCGATTTCAGTTCCAGAGCGATTCGCCCAATGAGTTCTTGATATTTAGTCGTTTTCAGCCAATTTTCTGGATTTTTGAAAATTTCACTTTTTTGTGAAAATATCCACTAAATGAGGGAATAATATGTGTGATGGTACCCCAGGAGAGTTCCAAATGTGTGTGGGTAGAATATATATCCCACGGGGGTAAAATTGAAAAAAGTTGAAAAATTTTTTTTCTTTGGACTTAGTCATTTTTCCGGCGTTTATCAGACTTTCAGATAGGGCAAATGTCAGTGATCGTTCCCATTTCAGTTCTAGAGCGATTCGCCCAATGAGTCCTTGATATTTAGTCTTTTTCAGCCAAATTTCTGGATTTTTGAAAAACTCACTTTTTTGTGAAAATATCCACTAAATGAGGGAATAATATGTGTGAGGGTACCCCAGGAGAGTTCCAAATGTGTGTGGGTAGAATATATATCCCACGGGGGTAAAATTGAAAGAAGTTGAAAATTTTTTTTTTTTTACTTATTTTTCCAACGTTTGTCAGACTTTCAGATAGGGGAAATGTCAGTGAGCGTTCCGATTTCAGTTCCAGAGCGATTCGCCCAATGAGTCCTTGATATTTAGTCTTTTTCAGCCAAATTTCTGGATTTTTGAAAAACTCTCTTTTTTGTGAAAATATCCACTAAATGAGGGAATAATATGTGTGAGGGTACCCCAGGAGATTTCCAAATGTGTGTGGGTAGAATATATATCCCACGGGGGTAAAATTGAAAAAAGTTGAAAATTATTATTTTTTTGACTTAGTCATTTTTCCAACGTTTGTCAGACTTTCAGATAGGGGAAATGTCAGTGAGCGTTCCGATTTCAGTTCCAGAGCGATTTCCCAATGAGTCCTTGATATTTAGTCTTTTTCAGCCAATTTTCTGGATTTTTGAAAAATTCACTTTTTTGTGAAAATATCCGCTATATGAGGGAATAATATGTGCGAGGGTACCCCAGGAGAGTTTCAAATGTGTGTGGGTAGAATATATATCCCACGGGGGTAAAATTGAAAAAAGTTGAAAAAAAATTTTTCTTTGGACTTAGTCATTTTTCCGGCGTTTATCAGACTTTCAGATAGGGCAAATGTCAGTGAGCGTTTCGATTTCAGTTCCAGAACGATTCGCCCAATGAGTCCTTGATATTCAGTCGTTTTCAGCCAATATTTTGGATTTTTGAAAATTTCACTTTTTTGTGAAAATATCCACTAAATGAGGGAATAATATGTGTGAGGGTACGCCAGGAGAGTTCCAAATGTGTGTGGGTAGAATATATATCCCACGGGGGTAAAATTGCAAAAAGTTGAAAATTTTTTTTTTTTTTCTTATTTTTTCCAACGTTTGTCAGACTTTCAGATAGGGGAAATGTCAGTGAGCGTTCCGATTTCAGTTCCAGAGTGATTCGCCCAATGAGTCCTTGATATTTAGTTGTTTTCAGCCAATTTTCTGGATTTTTGAAAATTTCACTTTTTTGTGAAAATATCCACTAAATGAGGGAATAATATGTGTGAGGGTACCCCAGGAGAGTTCCAAATGTGTGTGGGTAGAATATATATCCCACGGGGGTAAAATTGAAAAAAGTTGAACATTTTTTTTTTTTGACTTAGTCATTTTTCCGGCGTTTATCAGACTTTCAGATAGGGCAAATGTCAGTGATCGTTCCGATTTCAGTTCTAGAGCGATTCGCCCAATGAGTCCTTGATATTTAGTGGTTTTCAGCCAATTTTCTGGATTTTTGAAAATTTCACTTTTTTGTGAAAATATCCACTAAATGAGGGAATAATATGTGTGAGGTTACCCCAGGAGAGTTCCAAATGTGTGTGGGTAGAATATATATCCCACGGGGGTAAAATTGAAAAAAGTTGAACATTTTTTTTTTTTGACTTAGTAATTTTTCTAACGTTTGTCAGACTTTCAGATAGGGGAAATGTCAGTGAGCGTTCCGATTTCAGTTCCAGAGCGATTCGCCCAATGAGTCCTTGATATTTAGTCTTTTTCAGCCAAATTTCTGGATTTTTGAAAAATTCACTTTTTTGTGAAAATATCCACTAAATGAGGGAATAATATGTGCGAGGGTACCCCAGGAAAGTTTCAAATGTGTATGGGTAGAATATATATCCCACGGGCGTAAAATTGAAAAAAGTTGAAATTTTTTTTTTTTTTTACTTATTTTTCCAACGTTTGTCAGACTTTCAGATAGGGAAAATGTCAGTGAGCGTTCCGATTTCAGTTCCAGAGTGATTCGCCCAATGAGTCCTTGATATTTAGTTGTTTTCAGCCAATTTTCTGGATTTTCGAAAATTTCACTTTTTTGTGAAAATATCCACTAAATGAGGGAATAATATGTGTGAGGGTACCCCAGGAGACTTCCAAATGTGTGTGGGTAGAATATATATCCCACGGGGGTAAAATTGAAAAAAGTTTAAAATTATTTTTTTTTTTGACTTAGTCATTTTTCCAACGTTTGTCAGACTTTCAGATAGGGGAAATGTCAGTGAGCGTTCCGATTTCAGTTCCAGAGCTATTCGCCCACTGAATCCTTGATATTTAGTCGTTTTCAGCCAATATTTTGGATTTTTGAAAATTTCACTTTTTTGTGAAAATATCCACTAAATGAGGGGATAATATGTGTGAGGGTACCCCAGGAGAGTTCCAAATGTGTGTGGGTAGAATATATATCCCACGGGGGTAAAATTGAAAAAAGTTGAAATTTTTTTTTTTTTTGACTTAGTAATTTTTCCAACGTTTGTCAGACTTTCAGATAGGGGAAATGTCAGTGAACGTTCCGATTTCAGTTCCAGAGCGATTCGCCCAATGAGTCCTTGATATTTAGTCTTTTTCAGCCAAATTTCTGGATTTTTGAAAAATTCACTTTTTTGTGAAAATATCCACTAAATGAGGGAATAATATGTGTGAGGGTACCCCAGGAGAGTTCCAAATGTGTGTGGGTAGAATATATATCCCACGGGGGTAAAATTGAAAAAAGTTGAAAATTATTATTTTTTTGGCTTAGTCATTTTTCCAACGTTTGTCAGACTTTCAGATAGGGCAAATGTCAGTGAGAGTTCCGATTTCAGTTCCAGAGCGATTCGCCCAATGAGTCCTTGATATTTAGTCGTTTTCTGCCAATTTTCTGGATTTTTTAAAATTTCACTTTTTTGTGAAAATGTCCACTAAATGAGGGAATAATATGTGTGAGGGTACCCCAGGAGAGTTCCAAATATGTGTGGGTAAAATATATATCCCACGGGGGTAAAATTGAAAAAAGTTGAAAATTTTTTTTTTTTTGACTTAGTAATTTTTCCAACGTTTGTCAGACTTTTAGATAGGGGAAATGTCAGTGAGCGTTCCGATTTCAGTTCCAGAGCGATTCGCCCAATGAGTCCTTGATATTTAGTCTTTTTCAGCCAAATTTCTGGATTTTTGAAAAACTCACTTTTTTGTGAAAATATCCACTAAATGAGGGAATAATATGTGTGAGGGTACCCCAGGAGAGTTCCAAATGTGTGTGGGTAGAATATATATCCCACGGGGGTAAAATTGAAAAAAGTTGAAAAAATTTTTTTCTTTGGACTTAGTCATTTTTCCGGCGTTTATCAGACTTTCAGATAGGGCAAATGTCAGTGAGCGTTTCGATTTCAGTTCCAGAGCGATTCGCCCAATGAGTCCTTGATATTCAGTCGTTTTCAGCCAATATTTTGGATTTTTGAAAATTTCACTTTTTTGTGAAAATATCCACTAAATGAGGGAATAATATGTGTGAGGGTACCCCAGGAGAGTTCCAAATGTGTGTGGGTAGAATATATATCCCACGGGGGTAAAATTGAAAAAAGTTGAACATTTTTTTTTTTTGACTTAGTCATTTTTCCGGCGTTTATCAGACTTTCAGATAGGGCAAATGTCAGTGATCGTTCCGATTTCAGTTCTAGAGCGATTCGCCCAATGAGTCCTTGATATTTAGTGGTTTTCAGCCAATTTTCTGGATTTTTGAAAATTTCACTTTTGTGAAAATATAAACTAAATGAGGGAATAATATGTGTGAGGGTACCCCAGGAGAGTTCCAAATGTGTGTGGGTAGAATATATATCTCACGGGGGTAAAATTGAAAATAGTTGAAATTTCTTTTTTTTTGACTTAGTAATTTTTCCAACGTTTGTCAGACTTTCAGATAGGGGAAATGTCAGTGAGCGTTCCGATTTCAGTTCCAGAGCGATTCGCCCAATGAGTCCTTGATATTTAGTCTTTTTCAGCCAAATTTCTGGATTTTTGAAAAATTCAGTTTTTTTTGAAAATATCCACTAAATGAGGGAATAATATGTGCGAGGGTACCCCAGGAAAGTTTCAAATGTGTGTGGGTAGAATATATATCCCACGGGGGTAAAATTGAAAAAAGTTGAAATTTTTTTTTTTTTTTACTTATTTTTCCAACGTTTGTCAGACTTTCAGATAGGGAAAATGTCAGTGAGCGTTCCGATTTCAGTTCCAGAGCGATTCGCCCAATGAGTCCTTGATATTTAGTCTTTTTCAGCCAAATTTCTGGATTTTTGAAAAATTCACTTTTTTGTGAAAATATCCACTAAATGAGGGAATAATATGTGTGAGGGTACCCCAGGAGAGTTCCAAACGTGTGTGGGTAGAATATATATCCCACGGGGGTAAAATTGAAAAAAGTTGAAAATTATTATTTTTTTGGCTTAGTCATTTTTCCAACGTTTGTCAGACTTTCAGATAGGGGAAATGTCAGTGAGCGTTCCGATTTCAGTTCCAGAGCGATTTCCCAATGAGTCCTTGATATTTAGTCTTTTTCAGCCAAATTTCTGGATTTTTGAAAAACTCACTTTTTTGTGAAAATATCCACTAAATGAGGGAATAATATGTGTGAGGGTACCCCAGGAGATTTCCAAATGTGTGTGGGTAGAATATATATCCCACGGGGGTAAAATTGAAAAAAGTTGAAAATTATTATTTTTTTGACTTAGTCATTTTTCCAACGTTTGTCAGACTTTCAGATAGGGGAAATGTCAGTGAGCGTTCCGATTTCAGTTCCAGAGCGATTTCCCAATGAGTCCTTGATATTTAGTCTTTTTCAGCCAATTTTCTGGATTTTTGAAAAATTCACTTTTTTGTGAAAATATCCGCTATATGAGGGAATAACATGTGCGAGGGTACCCCAGGAGAGTTTCAAATGTGTGTGGGTAGAATATATATCCCACGGGGGTAAAATTGAAAAAAGTTGAAAAAATTTTTTTCTTTGGACTTAGTCATTTTTCCGGCGTTTATCAGACTTTCAGATAGGGCAAATGTCAGTGAGCATTTCGATTTCAGTTCCAGAGCGATTCGCCCAATGAGTCCTTGATATTCAGTCGTTTTCAGCCAATATTTTGGATTTTTGAAAATTTCACTTTTTTGTGAAAATATCCACTAAATGAGGGAATAATATGTGTGAGGGTACCCCAGGAGAGTTCCAAATGTGTGTGGGTAGAATATATATCCCACGGGGGTAAAATTGCAAAAAGTTGAAATTTTTTTTTTTTTTTCTTATTTTTTCCAACGTTTGTCAGACTTTCAGATAGGGGAAATGTCAGTGAGCGTTCCGATTTCAGTTCCAGAGTGATTCGCCCAATGAGTCCTTGATATTTAGTTGTTTTCAGCCAATTTTCTGGATTTTTGAAAATTTCACTTTTTTGTGAAAATATCCACTAAATGAGGGAATAATATGTGTGAGGGTACCCCAGGAGAGTTCCAAATGTGTGTGGGTAGAATATATATCCCACGGGGGTAAAATTTAAAAAAGTTGAAAAATTTTTTTTCTTTGGACTTAGTCATTTTTCCGGCGTTTATCAGACTTTCAGATAGGGCAAATGTCAGTGATCATTCCCATTTCAGTTCTAGAGCGATTCGCCCAATGAGTCCTTGATATTTAGTCTTTTTCAGCCAAATTTCTGGATTTTTGAAAAATTCACTTTTTTGGGAAAATATCCACTAAATGAGGGAATAATATGTGTGAGGTTACCCCAGGAGAGTTCCAAATGTGTGTGGGTAGAATATATATCCCACGGGGGTAAAATTGAAAAAAGTTGAACATTTTTTTTTTTTGACTTAGTCATTTTTCCGGCGTTTATCAGACTTTCAGATAGGGCAAATGTCAGTGATCGTTCCGATTTCAGTTCTAGAGCGATTCGCCCAATGAGTCCTTGATATTTAGTGGTTTTCAGCCAATTTTCTGGATTTTTGAAAATTTCACTTTTGTGAAAATATAAACTAAATGAGGGAATAATATGTGTGAGGGTACCCCAGGAGAGTTCCAAATGTGTGTGGGTAGAATATATATCCCACGGGGGTAAAATTGAAAAAAGTTGAAATTTTTTTTTTTTTTTACTTATTTTTCCAACGTTTGTCAGACTTTCAGATAGGGAAAATGTCAGTGAGCATTCCGATTTCAGTTCCAGAGCGATTCGCCCAATGAGTCCTTGATATTTAGTCTTTTTCAGCCAAATTTCTGGATTTTTGAAAAATTCAGTTTTTTTTTAAAATATCCACTAAATGAGGGAATAATATGTGCGAGGGTACCCCAGGAAAGTTTCAAATGTGTGTGGGTAGAATATATATCCCACGGGGGTAAAATTGAAAAAAGTTGAAATTTTTTTTTTTTTTTACTTATTTTTCCAACGTTTGTCAGACTTTCAGATAGGGAAAATGTCAGTGAGCGTTCCGATTTCAGTTCCAGAGCGATTCGCCCAATGAGTCCTTGATATTTAGTCTTTTTCAGCCAAATTTCTGGATTTTTGAAAAATTCACTTTTTTGTGAAAATATCCACTAAATGAGGGAATAATATGTGTGAGGGTACCCCAGGAGAGTTCCAAACGTGTGTGGGTAGAATATATATCCCACGGGGGTAAAATTGAAAAAAGTTGAAAATTATTATTTTTTTGGCTTAGTCATTTTTCCAACGTTTGTCAGACTTTCAGATAGGGGAAATGTCAGTGAGCGTTCCGATTTCAGTTCCAGAGCGATTTCCCAATGAGTCCTTGATATTTAGTCTTTTTCAGCCAATTTTCTGGATTTTTGAAAAATTCACTTTTTTGTGAAAATATCCGCTATATGAGGGAATAATATGTGCGAGGGTACCCCAGGAGAGTTTCAAATGTGTGTGGGTAGAATATATATCCCACGGGGGTAAAATTGAAAAAAGTTGAAAAAAAATTTTTCTTTGGACTTAGTCATTTTTCCGGTGTTTATCAGACTTTCAGATAGGGCAAATGTCAGTGAGCGTTTCGATTTCAGTTCCAGAACGATTCGCCCAATGAGTCCTTGATATTCAGTCGTTTTCAGCCAATGTTTTGGATTTTTGAAAATTTCACTTTTTTGTGAAAATATCCACTAAATGAGGGAATAATATGTGTGAGGGTACCCCAGGAGAGTTCCAAATGTGTGTTGGTAGAATATATATCCCACGGGGGTAAAATTGCAAAAAGTTGAAAATTTTTTTTTTTTTTACTTATTTTTTCCAACGTTTGTCAAACTTTCAGATAGGGGAAATGTCAGTGAGCGTTCCGATTTCAGTTCCAGAGTGATTCGCCCAATGAGTCCTTGATATTTAGTTGTTTTCAGCCAATTTTCTGGATTTTTGAAAATTTCACTTTTTTGTGAAAATATCCACTAAATGAGGGAATAATATGTGTGAGGTTACCCCAGGAGAATTCCAAATGTGTGTAGGTAGAATATATATCCCACGGGGGTAAAATTGAAAAAAGTTGAACATTTTTTTTTTTTTTGACTTAGTCATTTTTCCAACGTTTGTCACACTTTCAGATAGGTGAAATGTCAGTGAGCGTTCCGATTTCAGTTCCAGAGCGATTCGCCCAATGAGTCCTTGATATTTAGTCGTTTTCAGCCAATTTTCTGGATTTTTTAAAATTTCACTTTTTTGTGAAAATATCCACTAAATGAGGGAATAATATGTGTGAGGTTACCCCAGGAGAATTCCAAATGTGTGTGGGTAGAATATATATCCCACGGGGGTAAATTTGAAAAAAGTTGAAAATTTTTTTTTTTTTTACTTATTTTTCCAACGTTTGTCAGACTTTCAGATAGGGAAAATGTCAGTGAGCGTTCCGATTTCAGTTCCAGAGTGATTCGCCCAATGAGTCCTTGATATTTAGTTGTTTTCAGCCAATTTTATGGATTTTTGAAAATTTCACTTTTTTGTGAAAATATCCACTAAATGAGGGAATAATATGTGCGAGGGTACCCCAGGAAAGTTTCAAATGTGTGTGGGTAGAATATATATCCCACGGGGGTAAAATTGAAAAAGGTTGAAAAATTTTTTTTCTTTGGACTTAGTCATTTTTCCGGCGTTTATCAGACTTTCAGATAGGGGAAATGTCAGTGAGCGTTCCTATTTCAGTTCCAGAGCGATTCGCCCAATGAGTCCTTGATATTTAGTCGTTTTCAGCCAATTTTCTGGATTTTTTAAAATTTCACTTTTTTTGTGAAAATATCCACTAAATGAGGGGATAATATGTGTGAGGGTACCCCAGGAGAGTTCCAAATGTGTGTGGGTAGAATATATATCCCACGGGGGTAAAATTGAAAAAAGTTGAAATTTTTTTTTTTTTTGACTTAGTAATTTTTCCAACGTTTGTCAGACTTTCAGATAGGGGAAATGTCAGTGAGCGTTCCGATTTCAGTTCCAGAGCGATTCGCCCAATGAGTCCTTGATATTTAGTCTTTTTCAGCCAAATTTCTGGATTTTTGAAAAATTCACTTTTTTGTGAAAATATCCACTAAATGAGGGAATAATATGTGTGAGAGTACCCCAGGAGAGTTCCAAATGTGTGTGGGTAGAATATATATCCCACGGGGGTAAAATTGAAAAAAGTTGAAAATTATTATTTTTTTGGCTTAGTCATTTTTCCAACGTTTGTCAGACTTTCAGATAGGGGAAATGTCAGTGAGCGTTCCGATTTCAGTTCCAGAGCGATTTCCCAATGAGTCCTTGATATTTAGTCTTTTTCAGCCAATTTTCTGGATTTTTGAAAAATTCACTTTTTTGTGAAAATATCCGCTATATGAGGGAATAATATGTGCGAGGGTACCCCAGGAGAGTTTCAAATGTGTGTGGGTAGAATATATATCCCACGGGGGTAAAATTGAAAAAAGTTGAAAAAAAATTTTTCTTTGGACTTAGTCATTTTTCCTGCGTTTATCAGACTTTCAGATAGGGCAAATGTCAGTGAGCGTTTCGATTTCAGTTCCAGAACGATTCGCCCAATGAGTCCTTGATATTCAGTCGTTTTCAGGCAATATTTTGGATTTTTGAAAATTTCACTTTTTTGTGAAAATATCCACTAAATGAGGGAATAATATGTGTGAGGGTACCCCAGGAGAGTTCCAAATGTGTGTGGGTAGAATATATATCCCACGGGGGTAAAATTGCAAAAAGTTGAAAATTATTTTTTTTTTTACTTATTTTTTCCAACGTTTGTCAGACTTTCAGATAGGGGAAATGTCAGTGAGCGTTCCGATTTCAGTTCCAGAGTGATTCGCCCAATGAGTCCTTGATATTTAGTTGTTTTCAGCCAATTTTCTGGATTTTTGAAAATTTCACTTTTTTGTGAAAATATCCACTAAATGAGGGAATAATATGTGTGAGGTTACCCCAGGAGAATTCCAAATGTGTGTAGGTAGAATATATATCCCACGGGGGTAAAATTGAAAAAAGTTGAACATTTTTTTTTTTTTGACTTAGTCATTTTTCCAACGTTTGTCAGACTTTCAGATAGGTGAAATGTCAGTGAGCGTTCCGATTTCAGTTCCAGAGCGATTCGCCCAATGAGTCCTTGATATTTAGTCGTTTTCAGCCAATTTTCTCGATTTTTTAAAATTTCACTTTTTTGTGAAAATATCCACTAAATGAGGGAATAATATGTGTGAGGTTACCCCAGGAGAATTCCAAATGTGTGTGGGTAGAATATATATCCCACGGGGGTAAAATTGAAAAAAGTTGAAAATTTTTTTTTTTTTTACTTATTTTTCCAACGTTTGTCAGACTTTCAGATAGGGAAAATGTCAGTGAGCGTTCCGATTTCAGTTCCAGAGTGATTCGCCCAATGAGTCCTTGATATTTAGTTGTTTTCAGCCAATTTTCTGGATTTTTGAAAATTTCACTTTTTTGTGAAAATATCCACTAAATGAGGGAATAATATGTGCGAGGGTACCCCAGGAAAGTTTCAAATGTGTGTGGGTAGAATATATATCCCACGGGGGTAAAATTGAAAAAGGTTGAAAATTTTTTTTTCTTTGGACTTAGTCATTTTTCCGGCGTTTATCAGACTTTCAGATAGGGGAAATGTCAGTGAGCGTTCCGATTTCAGTTCCAGAGCGATTCGCCCAATGAGTCCTTGATATTTAGTCTTTTTCAGCCAAATTTCTGGATTTTTGAAAAATTCACTTTTTTTGTGAAAATATCCACTAAATGAGGGAATAATACAGTACAGACCAAAAGTTTGGACACACCTTCTCATTTAAAGATTTTTCTGTATTTTCATGACTATGAAAATTGTATATTCACACTGAAGGCATCAAAACTATGAATTACCACATGTGGAATTATATGCTTAACAAAAAAGTGTGAAACAACTGAAAATATGTCTTATATTCTTGGTTCTTCAAAGTAGCCACCTTTTGCTTTGATGACTGCTTTGCAAACTCTTGGCATTCTCTTGATGAATTTAAGAGGTAGTCACCGGAAATGGTTTTCACTTCACAGGTGTGCCCTGTCAGGTTTAATAAGTGGGATTTCTTGACATATAAATGGGGTTGGGACCATCAGTTGTGTTGTGCAAAAGTCTGGTGGATACACAGCTGATAGTCCTACTGAATAGACTGTTAGAATTTGTATTATGGCAAGAAAAAAGCAGCTAAGTTAAGAAAAACGAGTGGCCATCATTACTTTAAGAAATGAAGGTCAGTCAGTCCGAAAAATTGGGAAAACTTTGAAAGTGTCCCCAAGTGCAGTTGCAAAAACCATCAAGCGCTGCAAAGAAACTGGCTCACATGAGTACCGCCCCAGTAAAGGAAGACCAAGAGTCACCTCTGCTTCTGAGGATAAGTTTATCTGAGTCACCAGCCTCAGAAATCGCAGGTTAACAGCAGCTCAGATTAGAGACAAGGTCAATGCCACACAGAGTTCTAGCAGCAGACACATCTCTTCTACAACTGTTAAGAGGAGACTTTGTGCAGCAGGCCTTCATGGTAAAATAGCTGCTAGGAAACCACTGCTAAGGACAGGCAACAAGCAGAAGAGACTTGTTTGGGCTAAAGAACACAAGGAATGCACATCAGACCAGTGGAAATCTGTGCTTTGGTCTGATGAGTCCAAATTTGAGATCTTTGGTTTCAACCACCGTGTCTTTATGCGACGCAGAAAAGGTGAACGGATGGACTCTACATGCCTGGTTCCCACCGTGAAGCATGGAGGAAGAGGTGTGATGGTGTGGGGGTGCTTTGCTGGTGACACTGTTGGGGATTTATTTAAAAGTGAAGGCATACTGAACCAGCATGGCTACCACAGCGTCTTGCAGCGGCATGCTATTCCATCTGGTTTGCGTTTAGTTGGACCATCATTTATTTTTCAACAGGACAATGACACCAAACACACCTCCAGGCTGTGTAAGGGCTATTTGACCAAGAAGGAGAGTGATGGGGGGCTACGCCAGATGACCTGGCCTCCACAGTCACCAGACCTGAACACAATCAAGATGCTGTGGGGTGAGCTGGACCGCAGAGTGAAGGCAAAAGAGCCAACAAGTGCTAAGCATCTCTGGGAACTCCTTCAAGATTGTTGGAAGACCATTTCCGGTGACTACCTCTTAAGCTCATCAAGAGAATGCCAAGAGTGTGCAAAGCAGTCATCAAAGCAAAAGGTGGCTACTTTGAAGAACCTAGAATATAAGACATAGTTTCAGTTGTTTCACACTTTTTTGTTAAGTATATAATTCCACATGTGTTAATTCATAGTTTTGATGCCTTCAGTGTGAATGTACAATTTTCATAGTCATGAAAATACAGAAAAATCTTTAAATAAGAAGGTGTGTCCAAACTTTTGGTCTGTACTGTATGTGTGAGGGTACCCCAGGAGAGTTCCAAATGTGTGTGGGTAGAATATATATCCCACGGGGGTAAAATTGAAAAAAGTTGAAAATTTATTTTTTTTTACTTATTTTTCCAACGTTTGTCAGACTTTCAGATAGGGGAAATGTCAGTGAGCGTTCCGATTTCAGTTCCAGAGTGATTCGACCAATGAGTCCTTGATATTTAGTTGTTTTCAGCTAATTTTCTAGATTTTTGAAAATTTCACTTGTTTGTGAAAATATCCACTAAATGAGGGAATAATATGTGTGAGGTTACCCCAGGAGAGTTCCAAATGTGTGTGGGTAGAATATATATCCCACGGGGGTAAAATTGAAAAAAGTTGAACATTTTTTTTTTTTGACTTAGTCATTTTTCCAACGTTTGTCAGACTTTCAGATAAGGGAAATGTCAGTGAGCGTTCCGATTTCAGTTCCAGAGCGATTCGCCCAATGAGTCCTTGATATTTAGTCCTTTTCAGCCAATTTTCTGGATTTTTGAAAAATTCACTTTTTTGTGAAAATATCCACTAAATGAGGGAATAATATGTGTGAGGGTACCCCAGGAGAGTTCCAAATGTGTGTGGGTAAAATATATATCCCACGGGGGTAAAATTGAAAAAAGTTGAAAATTATTTTTTTTTTGACTTAGTCATTTTTCCAACGTTTGTCAGACTTTCAGACAGGGGAAATGTCAGTGAGCGTTCCGATTTCAGTTCCAGAGCTATTCGCCCACTGAGTCCTTGATATTTAGTCATTTTCAGCCAATATTTTGGATTTTTGAAAATTTCACTTTTTTGTGAAAATATCCACTAAATGAGGGGATAATATGTGTGAGGGTACCCCAGGAGAGTTCCAAATGTGTGTGGGTAAAATATATATCCCACGGGGGTAAAATTGAAAAAAGTTGAAATTTTTTTTTTTTTGACTTAGTAATTTTTCCAACGTTTGTCAGACTTTCAGATAGGGGAAATGTCAGTGAGCGTTCCGATTTCAGTTCCAGAGCGATTCGCCCAATGAGTCCTTGATATTTAGTCTTTTTCAGCCAAATTTCTGGATTTTTGAAAAATTCACTTTTTTGTGAAAATATCCACTAAATGAGGGAATAATATGTGTGAGGGTACCCCAGGAGAGTTCCAAATGTGTGTGGGTAGAATATATATCCCACGGGGGTAAAATTGAAAAAAGTTGAAAAAAATTTTTTCTTTGGACTTAGTCATTTTTCCGGCGTTTATCAGACTTTCAGATAGGGCAAATGTCAGTGAGCGTTTCGATTTCAGTTCCAGAACGATTCGCCCAATGAGTCGTTGATATTCACTCGTTTTCAGCCAATATTTTGGATTTTTGAAAATTTCACTTTTTTGTGAAAATATCCACTAAATGAGGGAATAATATGTGTGAGGGTACCCCAGGAGAGTTCCAAATGTGTGTGGGTAGAATATATATCCCACGGGGGTAAAATTGCAAAAAGTTGAAAAATTTTTTTTTTTTACTTATTTTTCCAACGTTTGTCAGATTTTCAGATAGGGGAAATGTCAGTGTGCGTTCCGATTTCAGTTCCAGAGTGATTCGCCCAATGAGTCCTTGATATTTAGTTGTTTTCAGCCAATTTTCTGGATTTTTGAAAATTTCACTTTTTTGTGAAAATACCCACTAAATGAGGGAATAATATGTGTGAGGTTACCCCAGGAGAATTCCAAATGTGTGTGGGTAGAGTATATATCCCACGGGGGTAAAATTGAAAAAAGTTGAAATTATTTTTTTTTTTGACTTAGTAATTTTTCCAACGTTTGTCAGACTTTCAGATAGGGGAAATGTCAGTGAGCGTTCCAATTTCAGTTCCAGAGCGATTCGCCCAATGAGTCCTTGATATTTAGTCCTTTTCAGCCAATTTTCTGGATTTTTGAAAAATTCACTTTTTTGTGAAAATATCCACTAAATGAGGGAATAATATGTGTGAGGGTACCCCAGGAGAGTTCCAAATGTGTGTGGGTAAAATATATATCCCACGGGGGTAAAATTGAAAAAAGTTGAAAATTATTTTTTTTTTGACTTAGTCATTTTTCCAACGTTTGTCAGACTTTCAGACAGGGGAAATGTCAGTGAGCGTTCCGATTTCAGTTCCAGAGCTATTCGCCCACTGAGTCCTTGATATTTAGTCATTTTCAGCCAATATTTTGGATTTTTGAAAATTTCACTTTTTTGTGAAAATATCCACTAAATGAGGGGATAATATGTGTGAGGGTACCCCAGGAGAGTTCCAAATGTGTGTGGGTAGAATATATATCC
This sequence comes from Phyllobates terribilis, assembly GCF_046119375.1. Lineage (NCBI taxonomy): Eukaryota > Metazoa > Chordata > Amphibia > Anura > Dendrobatidae > Phyllobates > Phyllobates terribilis. Next base: position 555,512,730 of record NW_027362762.1, read on the forward strand.
CACGGGGGTAAAATTGAAAAAAGTTGAAATTTTTTTTTTTTTGACTTAGTAATTTTTCCAACGTTTGTCAGACTTTCAGATAGGGGAAATGTCAGTGAGCGTTCCGATTTCAGTTCCAGAGCGATTCGCCCAATGAGTCCTTGATATTTAGTCTTTTTCAGCCAAATTTCTGGATTTTTGAAAAATTCACTTTTTTGTGAAAATATCCACTAAATGAGGGAATAATATGTGTGAGGGTACCCCAGGAGAGTTCCAAATGTGTGTGGGTAGAATATATATCCCACGGGGGTAAAATTGAAAAAAGTTGAAAAAAATTTTTTCTTTGGACTTAGTCATTTTTCCGGCGTTTATCAGACTTTCAGATAGGGCAAATGTCAGTGAGCGTTTCGATTTCAGTTCCAGAACGATTCGCCCAATGAGTCGTTGATATTCACTCGTTTTCAGCCAATATTTTGGATTTTTGAAAATTTCACTTTTTTGTGAAAATATCCACTAAATGAGGGAATAATATGTGTGAGGGTACCCCAGGAGAGTTCCAAATGTGTGTGGGTAGAATATATATCCCACGGGGGTAAAATTGCAAAAAGTTGAAAATTTTTTTTTTTTTTACTTATTTTTCCAACGTTTGTCAGATTTTCAGATAGGGGAAATGTCAGTGTGCGTTCCGATTTCAGTTCCAGAGTGATTCGCCCAATGAGTCCTTGATATTTAGTTGTTTTCAGCCAATTTTCTGGATTTTTGAAAATTTCACTTTTTTGTGAAAATACCCACTAAATGAGGGAATAATATGTGTGAGGTTACCCCAGGAGAATTCCAAATGTGTGTGGGTAGAGTATATATCCCACGGGGGTAAAATTGAAAAAAGTTGAAATTATTTTTTTTTTTGACTTAGTAATTTTTCCAACGTTTGTCAGACTTTCAGATAGGGGAAATGTCAGTGAGCGTTCCAATTTCAGTTCCAGAGCGATTCGCCCAATGAGTCCTTGATATTTAGTCTTTTTCAGCCAAATTTCTGGATTTTTGAAAAATTCACTTTTTTGTGAAAATATCCACTAAATGAGGGAATAATATATGTGAGGGTACCCCAGGAGAGTTCCAAATGTGTGTGGGTAGAATATATATCCGACGGGGGTAAAATTGAAAAAAGTTGAAAATTATTATTTTTTTGACTTAGTCATTTTTCCAACGTTTGTCAGACTTTCAGATAGGGGAAATGTCAGTGAGCGTTCCGATTTCAGTTCCAGAGCGATTTCCCAATGAGTCCTTGATATTTAGTCTTTTTCAGCCAATTTTCTGGATTTTTGAAAAATTCACTTTTTTGTGAAAATATCCGCTATATGAGGGAATAATATGTGCGAGGGTACCCCAGGAGAATTTCAAATGTGTGTGGGTAGAATATATATGCCACGGGGGTAAAATTGAAAAAAGTTGAAAATTTTTTTTTTTTTACTTAGTAATTTTTCCAATGTTTGTCAGACTTTCAGATAGGGAAATGTCAGTGAGCGTTCCGATTTCAGTTCCAGAGCGATTCGCCCAATGAGTCCTTGATATTTAGTCTTTTCCAGCCAATTTTTTGGATTTTTGAAAAATTCACTTTTTTGTGAAAATATCCACTAAATGAGGGAATAATATGTGTGAGAGTACCACAGGAGAGTTCCAAATGTGTGTGGGTAAAATATATATCCCACAGGGGTAAAATTGAAAAAAGTTTAAAAAAATTTTTTTTTGGATGTAGTCATTTTTCCAGCATTTATCAAACTTTCAGATACGGCAAATGTCAGTGAGCGTTTCAATGTCAGTTCCAGAGCGATTCGCCCAATGATTCCTTGATATTTAGTCGTTTTCAGCCAATATTTTGGATTTTTGAAAATGTCACTTTTTTGTGAAAATATCCACTAAATGAGGGAATAATATGTGTGAGGGTACCCCAGGAGAGTTCCAAATGTGTGTGGGCAGAATATATATCCCACGGGGGTAAAATTGAAAAAAGTTGAAAAATTTTTTTTCTTTGGATTTAGTCATTTTTCCGACATTTATCAGACTTTCAGATAGGGGACATGTCAGTGATCGTTCCGATTTCAGTTCCAGAGCGATTCGCCCAATGAGTCCTTGATATTTAGTCGTTTTCAGCCAATTTTCTGGATTTTTGAAAATTTCACTTTTTTGTGAAAATATCCACTAAATGAGGTAATAATATGTGTGAGGGTACCCCAGGAGATTTCCTAATGTGTGTGGGTAGATTATATATGCCACGGGGGTAAAATTGAAAAAAGTTGAAAATTTTTTTTTTTTTTTACTTAGTAATTTTTCCAACGTTTGTCAGACTTTCAGATAGGGAAATGTCAGTGAGCGTTCCGATTTCAGTTCCAGAGCGATTCGCCCAATAAGTCCTTGATATTTAGTCTTTTTCAGCCAATTTTCTGGATTTTTGAAAAATTCACTTTTTTGTGAAAATATCCACTAAATGAGGGAATAATATGTGTGAGGGTACCACAGGAGAGTTCCAAATGTGTGTGGGTAGAATATATATCCCACGGGGGTAAAATTGAAAAAAGTTGAAAAAATTTTTTTTTTATGTAGTCATTTTTCTGGCGTGTATCAAACTTTCAGATAGGGCAAATGTCAGTGAGCGTTTCGATTTCATTTCCAGAGCGATTCGCCCAATGAGTCCTTGATCTTTAGTCTTTTTTAGCCAAATTTCTGGATTTTTGAAAAATTCACTTTTTTGTTAAAATATCCACTAAATGAGGGAATAATATGTGTGAGGGTACCCCAGGAGAGTTCCAACTGTGTGTGGGTAGAATATATATCCCACGGGGGTAAAATTGAAAAAAGTTGAAAACATTTTTTTCTTTGGACTTAGTCATTTTTCCGGCGTTTATCAGAATTTCAGATAGGGCAAATGTCAGTGAGCATTTCGATTTCAGTTCCAGAGCGATTCGCCCAATGAGTCCTTGATATTTAGTCGTTTTCAGCCAATATTTTGGATTTTTGAAAATTTCACTTTTTTGTGAAAATATCCGCTAAATGAGGGAATAATATGTGTGAGGGTACCCCAGGAGAGTTCCAAATGTGTGTGGGTAGAATATATATCCCACGGGGGTAAAATAGAAAAAAGTTGAAAATTTTTTTTTTTTTTGACTTCGTAATTTTTCCAACGTTTGTCAGACTTTGAGATAGGGGAAATGTCAGTGAGAGTTCCGATTTAAGTTCCAGAGCGATTCGCCCAATGAGACCTTGATATTTAGTCGTTTTCAGCCAATTTTCTGGATTTTTGAAAATTTTACTTTTTTGTGAAAATATCCACTAAATGAGGGAATAATATGTGTGAGGGTACCCCAGGAGAGTTCCAAATGTGTGTGGGTAGAATATATATCCCACGGGGGTAAAATTGAAAAAAGTTGAAAAAAAATTTTTGCTTTTGTCTTAGTTATTTTTCCAGCGTTTATCAGCCTTTCAGAGAGGGCAAATGTCAGTGATCGTTCCGATTTCAGTTCCATAGCGATTCGCCCAATGAGTCCTTGATATTTAGTCGTTTTCAGCCAAGTTTCTGGATTTTTGAAAGTGTAACTTTTTTGTGAAAATATCCACTAAATGAGGGAATAATATATGTGAGGGTACCCCAGGAGAGTTCCAAATGTGTGTGGGTAGAATATATATCCCACGGGGGTAAAATTGAAAAAAGTTTAAAAAATTTTTTTTTTGAACTTAGTCATTTTTCCAGCGTTTATCAGACTTTCAGAGAGGGCAAATGTCAGTGATCGTTCCGATTTCAGTTCCAGAGCGATACGCCCAATGAGTCCTTGATATTTCGTCGTTTTCAGCCAATTTTCTGGATTTTTGAAAATGTCACTTTTTTTGTGAAAATATCCACTAAATGAGGGAATAATATGTGTGAGGGTACACCAGGAGAGTTCCAAATGTGTGTGGGTAGAATATATATCCCACGGGGGTAAAATTTAAAAAAGTTGAAAAAAAATTTTTTTTTTACTTAGTCATTTTTCCGGCGTTTATCAGACTTTCAGATAGGGCAAATGTCAGTGAGCGTTCCAATTTCAGTTCCAGAGCGATTCGCCCAATGAGTCCTTGATATTTAGTCGTTTTCTGCCAATTTTCTGGATTTTTTGAAAATGTCACTTTTTTGTGAAAATATCTACTAAATGAGGGAATAATATGTGTGAGGGTACCCCAGGAGAGTTCCAAATGTGTGTGGGTAGAATATATATCCCACGGGGGTAAAATTGAAAAAAGTTTAAAAAAATTTTTTTTTGGATGTAGTCATTTTTCCGGCGTTTATCAAACTTTCAGATAGGGCAAATGTCAGTGAGCGCTTCGATTTCAGTCCCAGAGCGATTCGCCCAATGAGTCCTTGATATTTAGTCTTTTTCAGCCAATTTTCTGGATTTTTGAAAAATTCACATTTTTATGAAAATATCCACTAAATGAGGGAATAATATCTGTGAGGGTACCCCAGGAGAGTTCCAAATGTGTGTGGGTAGAATATATATCCCACGGGGGTAAAATTGAAAAAAGTTGAAAAAATTTTTTTTTTGAACTTAGTCATTTTTCCAGCGTTTATCAGACTTTCAGAGAGGGCAAATGTCAGTGAGCATTCCGATTTCAGTTCCACAGCGATTCGCCCAATGAGTCCATGATATTTAGTCGTTTTCAGCCAATTTTCTGGATTTTTGAAAATTTCACTTTTTTGTGAAAATATCCACTAAATGAGGGAATAATATGTGTGAGGGTACCCCAGGAGAGTTCCAAATGTGTGTGGGTAGAATATATATCCCACGGGGGTAAAATTGAAAAAAGTTGAAAAAAATTTTTTTTTGGACTGTCATTTTTCCGCCGTTTATCAGACTTTCAGATAGGGCAAATGTCAGTGATCGTTCCGATTTCAGTTCCAGAGCGATTCGCCCAATGAGTCGTTGATATTTAGTCGTTTTCAGCCAATTTTCTGGATTTTTGAAAATTTAACTTTTTTGTGAAAATATCCACTAAATGAGGGAATAATATGTGTGAGGGTACCCCAGGAGAGTTCCAAATGTGTGTGGGTAAAATATATATCCCACGGGGGTAAAATTGAAAAAAGTTGAAAATTTTTTTTTTTTTGAGTTAGTCATTTTTCCAACGTTTGTCACAATTTCAGATAGGGGAAATGTCAGTGAGCGTTCCGATTTCAGTTCCAGAGCGATTCGCCCAATGAGTCCTTGATATTTAGTCGTTTTCAGCCAATATTTTGGATTTTTGAAAATTTCACTTTTTTGTGAAAATATCCACTAAATGAGGGAATAATATGTGTGAGGGTACCCCAGGAGAGTTCCAAATGTGTGTGGGTAAAATATATATCCCACGGGGGTAAAATTGAAAAAAGTTGAAAAAAATTTTTTTTTGAACTTAGTCATTCTTCCAGCGTTTATCAGACTTTCAGAGAGGGCAAATGTCAGTGAGCATTCCAATTTCAGTTCCACAGCGATTCGCCCAATGAGTCCATGATATTTAGTCTTTTTCAGACAATTTTCTGGATTTTTGAAAAATTCACATTTTTGTGAAAATATCCACTAAATGAGGGAATAATATGTGTGAGGGTACCCGAGGAGCGTTGCAAATGTGTGTGGGTAGAATATATATCCCACGGGGGTAAAATTGAAAAAAGTTGAATAAAATATTTTTTTGGATGTAGTCATTTTTCTGGCGTTTATCAAACTTTCAGATAGGGCAAATGTCAGTGAGCGCTTCGATTTCAGTCCCAGAGCGATTCGCCCAATGAGTCCTTGATATTTTGTCGTTTTCAGCCAATTTTCTGGATTTTTGAAAATTTCACTTTTTTGTGAAAATATCCACTAAATGAGGGAATAATATGTGTGAGGGTACCCCAGGAGAGTTCCAAATGTGTGTGGGTAGAATATATATCCCACGGGGGTAAAATTGAAAAAAGTTGAAAAAAAATTTTTTTTGGACTGTCATTTTTCCGCCGTTTATCAGACTTTCAGATATGGCAAATGTCAGTGATCGTTCCGATTTCAGTTCCAGAGCGATTCGCCCAATGAGTCGTTGATATTTAGTCGTTTTCAGCCAATTTTCTGGATTTTTGAAAATTTAACTTTTTTGTGAAAATATCCACTAAATGAGGGAATAATATGTGTGAGGGTACCCCAGGAGCGTTGCAAATGTGTGTGGGTAGAATATATATCCCACGGGGGTAAAATTGAAAAAAGTTGAATAAAATATTTTTTTGGATGTAGTCATTTTTCTGGCGTTTATCAAACTTTCAGATAGGGCAAATGTCAGTGAGCGCTTCGATTTCAGTCCCAGAGCGATTCGCCCAATGAGTCCTTGATATTTAGTCGTTTTCAGCCAATTTTCTGGATTTTTGAAAATTTCACTTTTTTGTGAAAATATCCACTAAATGAGGGAATAATATGTGTGAGGGTACCCCAGGAGAGTTCCAAATGTGTGTGGGTAAAATATATATCCCGCGGGGGTAAAATTGAAAAAAGTTGAAAATTTTTTTTTTTTTGAGTTAGTCATTTTTCCAACGTTTGTCACAATTTCAGATAGGGGAAATGTCAGTGAGCGTTCCGATTTCAGTTCCAGAGCGATTCGCCCAATGAGTCCTTGATATTTAGTCTTTTTCAGCCAATTTTCTGGATTTTTGAAAAATTCACATTTTTGTGAAAATATCCACTAAATGAGGGAATAATATGTGTGAGGGTACCCCAGGAGAGTTCCAAATGTGTGTGGGTAGAATATATATCCCACGGGGGTAAAATTGAAAAAAGTTGAAAATTTTTTTTTTTTGAACTTAGTCATTTTTCCAGCGTTTATCAGACTTTCAGAGAGGGCAAATGTCAGTGAGCATTCCAAATTCAGTTCCAGAGCGATTCGCCCAATGAGTCCTTGATATTTAGTCGTTTTCAGCCAATATTTTGGATTTTTGAAAATTTCACTTTTTTGTGAAAATATCCACTAAATGAGGGAATAATATGTGTGAGGGTACCCCAGGAGAGTTCCAAATGTGTGTGGGTAGAATATATATCCAACTGGGGTAAAATTGATAAAAATTGAAAAAATTTTTTTTGGGACTTAGTCATTTTTCCGGCGTTTATCAGACTTTCAGATAGGGCATATGTCAGTGAGCGTTCCAATTTCAGTTCCAGAGCGATTCGCCCAATGAATCCTTGATATTTAGTCGTTTTCAGCCAATTTTCTAGATTTTTGAAAATGTCACTTTTTTGTGAAAATATCCACTAAATGAGGGAATAATATGTGTGAGGGTACCCCAGGAAAGTTCCAAATGTGTGTGGGTAGAATATATATCCCACGGGGGTAAAATTGAAAAAAGGTGAAAATTTTTTTTTTTTTTACTTAGTCATTTTTCCAACGTTTGTCAGACTTTCAGATATGGGAAATGTCAGTGAGCATTCCGATTTCAGTTCCAGAGCGATTCTCCCAATGAGTCCTTGATATTTAGTCGTTTTCAGCCAATATTTTGGATATTTGAAAATTTCACTTTTTTGCGAAATTATCCACTAAATGATGGAATAATATGTGTGATGGTACCCCAGGAGAGTTCCAAATGTGTGTGGGTAGAATATATATCCCACGGGGGTAAAATTGAAAAAAGGTGAGAAAATTATTTTTTTGGACTTAGTCATTTTTCCGGCGTTCTTCAGACTTTCAGATAGGGCAAATGTCAGTGAGCGTTCCGATTTCAGTTTCAGAGCGATTCGCCCAATGAGTCCTTGATATTTAGTCGTTTTCAGCCAATATTTTGGATTTTTGAAAATTTCACTTTTTTGTGAAATTATCCACTAAATGATGGAATAATATGTGTGATGGTACCCCAGGAGAGTTCCAAATGTGTGTGGGTAGAATATATATCCCACGGGGGTAAAATTGAAAAAAGTTAAAAAAAATTTTTTTTTGGGCTTAGTCATTTTTCCGCCGTTTATCAGACTTTCAGATAGGGCAAATGTCAGTGATCGTTTCGATTTCAGTTCCAGAGCGATTCGCCCAATGAGTCCTTGATATTTAGTCGTTTTCAGCCAATTTTGTGGATTTTTGAAAATTTCACTTTTTTGTGAAAATATCCACTAAATGAGGGAATAATATGTGTGAGGGTACCCCAGGAGAGTTCCAAATGTGTGTGGGTAGAATATATATCCCACGGGGGTAAAATTGAAAAAAGTTGAAAACATTTTTTTTTTTACTTAGTCATTTTTCCAGCGTTTATCAGACTTTCAGAGAGGGCAAATGTCAGTGAGCATTCCAATTTCAGTTCCACAGCGATTCGCCCAATGAGTGCATGATATTTAGTCTTTTTCAGCCAATTTTCTGGATTTTTGAAAAATTCACATTTTTGTGAAAATATCCACTAAATGAGGGAATAATATGTGTGAAGGTACCCCAGGAGAGTTCCAAATGTGTGTGGGTAGAATATATATCCCACGGGGGTAAAATTGAAAAAAGTTGAAAAAAATTTTTTTTTGGACTGTCATTTTTCCGCCGTTTATCAGACTTTCAGATAGGGCAAATGTCAGTGATCGTTCCGATTTCAGTTCCAGAGCGATTCGCCCAATGAGTCCTTGATATTTAGTCGTTTTCAGCCAATATTTTGGATTTTTGAAAATTTCACTTTTTTGTGAAAATATACACTAAATGAGGGAATAATATGTGTGAGGGTACCCCAGGAGAGTTCCAAATGTGTGTGTGTAGAATATATATCCCACGTGGGTAAAATTGAAAAAAGTTGAAAAAAATTTTTTTTTGGACTTAGTCATTTTTCCGGCGTTTATCAGACTTTCAGATAGGGCATATGTCAGTGAGAGTTCCAATTTCAGTTCCAGAGCGATTCGCCCAATGAGTACTTGATATTTAGTCGTTTTCAGCCAATATTTTGGATTTTTGAAAATTTCACTTTTTTGTGAAAATATCCACTAAATGAGGGAATAATATGTGTGAGGGTACCCCAGGAGAGTTCCAAATGTGTGTGGGTAGAATATATATCCAACTGGGGTAAAATTGAAAAAAGTTGAAAAAATTTTTTTTGGGACTTAGTCATTTTTCCGGCGTTTATCAGACTTTCAGACAGGGCATATGTCAGTGAGCGTTCCAATTTCAGTTCCAGAGCGATTCGCCCAATGAGTCCTTGATATTTAGTCGTTTTCAGCCAATATTTTGGATTTTTGAAAATTTCACTTTTTTGTGAAAATATCCACTAAATGAGGGAATAATATGTGTGAGGGTACCCCAGGAGAGTTCCAAATGTGTGTGGGTAGAATATATATCCAACTGGGGTAAAATTGAAAAAAGTTGAAAAAATTTTTTTTGGGACTTAGTCATTTTTCCGGCGTTTATCAGACTTTCAGACAGGGCATATGTCAGTGAGCGTTCCAATTTCAGTTCCAGAGCGATTCGCCCAATGAGTCCTTGATATTTAGTCGTTTTCAGCCAATATTTTGGATTTTTGAAAATTTCACTTTTTTGTGAAAATATCCACTAAATGAGGGAATAATATGTGTGAGGGTACCCCAGGAAAGTTCCAAATGTGTGTGGGTAGAATAAAAATCCCACGGGGGTAATATTGAAAAAAGGTGAAAAAAATATTTTTTTGGACTTAGTCATTTTTCCGGCGTTTATCAGACTTTCAGATAGGGCAAATGTCAGTGAGCATTTCGATTTCAGTTCCAGAGCGATACGCCCAATGAGTCCTTGATGTTTAGTCGTTTTCAGCCAATATTTTGGATATTTGAAAATTTCACTTTTTTGCGAAAATGTCCACTAAATGAGGGAATAATATGTGTGAGGGTACCCCAGGAGAGTTCCAAATGTGTGTGGGTAGAATATATATCCAACTGGGGTAAAATTGAAAAAAGTTGAAAAAATTTTTTTTTTGACTTAGTCATTTTTCCGGCATTTATCAGACTTTCAGATAGGGGAAATGTCAGGGAGCGTTCCAATATCAGCTCCAGAGCGACTCGCCCAATGAGTCCTTGATATTTAGTCGTTTTCAGCCAATTTTGTGGATTTTTGAAAATGTCACTTTTTTGTGAAAATATCCACTAAATGAGGGAATAATATGTGTGAGGGTACCCCAGGAAAGTTCCAAATGTGTGTGGGTAGAATATATATCCCACGGGGGTAAAATTGAAAAAAGGTGAAATTTTTTTTTTTTTGACTTAGTCATTTTTCCAACTTTTGTCAGACTTTCAGATAGGGGAAATGTCAGTGAGCATTCCGATTTCAGTTCCAGAGCGATTCTCCCAATGAGTCCTTGATATTTAGTCGTTTTCAGCCAATATTTTGGATTTTTGAAAATTTCACTTTTTTGTGAAAATATCCACTAAATGAGGGAATAATATGTGTGAGGGTACCCCAGGAGAGTTCCAAATGTGTGTGGGTAGAATATATATCCCACGGGGGTAAAATTGAAAAAAGTTAAAAAAAAATTTTTTTTGGGCTTAGTCATTTTTCCGCCGTTTATCAGACTTTCAGATAGGGCAAATGTCAGTGATCGTTTCGATTTCAGTTCCAGAGCGATTCGCCCAATGAGTCCTTGATATTTAGTCGTTTTCAGCCAATTTTGTGGATTTTTGAAAATTTCACTTTTTTGTGAAAATATCCACTAAATGAGGGAATAATATGTGTGAGGGTACCCCAGGAGAGTTCCAAATGTGTGTGGGTAGAATATATATCCCACGGGGGTAAAATTGAAAAAAGTTGAAAACATTTTTTTTTTTACTTAGTCATTTTTCCAGCGTTTATCAGACTTTCAGAGAGGGCAAATGTCAGTGAGCATTCCAATTTCAGTTCCACAGCGATTCGCCCAATGAGTCCATGATATTTAGTCTTTTTCAGCCAATTTTCTGGATTTTTGAAAAATTCACATTTTTGTGAAAATATCCACTAAATGAGGGAATAATATGTGTGAGGATACCCCAGGAGAGTTCCAAATGTGTGTGGGTAGAATATATATCCCACGTGGGTAAAATTGAAAAAAGTTGAGAAAAAATTTTTTTGGGTCTTAGTCATTTTTCCGGCGTTTATCAGACTTTCAGATAGGGCAAATGTCAGTGAGCGTTCCAATTTCAGTTCCAGAGCGATTTGCCCAATGAGTCCTTGATATTTAGTCGTTTTCAGCCAATTTTCTGGATTTTTTGAAAATGTCACTTTTTTGTGAAAATATCCACTAAATGAGGGAATAATATGTGTGAGGGTACCCCAGGAGCGTTGCAAATGTGTGTGGGTAGAATATATATCCCACGGGGGTAAAATTGAAAAAAGTTGAATAAAATATTTTTTTGGATGTAGTCATTTTTCTGGCGTTTATCAAACGTTCAGATAGGGCAAATGTCAGTGAGCGCTTCGATTTCAGTCCCAGAGCGATTCTCCCAATGAGTCCTTGATATTTAGTCGTTTTCAGCCAATTTTCTGGATTTTTAAAAATTTCACTTTTTTGTGAAAATATCCACTAAATGAGGGAATAATATGTGTGAGGGTACCCCAGGAGAGTTCCAAATGTGTGTGGGTAAAATATATATCCCACGGGGGTAAAATTGAAAAAAGTTTAAAATTTTTTTTTTTTTGACTTAGTCATTTTTCCAACGTTTGTCACACTTTCAGATAGGGGAAATGTCAGTGAGCGTTCCGATTTCAGTTCCAGAGCGATTCGCCCAATGAGTCCTTGATATTTAGTCGTTTTCAGCCAATATTTTGGATTTTTGAAAATTTCACTTTTTTGTGAAAATATACACTAAATGAGGGAATAATATGTGTGAGGGTACCCCAGGAGAGTTCCAAATGTGTGTGTGTAGAATATATATCCCACGTGGGTAAAATTGAAAAAAGTTGAAAAAAATTTTTTTTTGGACTTAGTCATTTTTCCGGCGTTTATCATACTTTCAGATAGGGCATATGTCAGTGAGAGTTCCAATTTCAGTTCCAGAGCGATTCGCCCAATGAGTCCTTGATATTTAGTCGTTTTCAGCCAATATTTTGGATTTTTGAAAATTTCACTTTTTTGTGAAAATATCCACTAAATGAGGGAATAATATGTGTGAGGGTACCCCAGGAGAGTTCCAAATGTGTGTGGGTAGAATATATATCCAACTGGGGTAAAATTGAAAAAAGTTGAAAAAATTTTTTTTGGGACTTAGTCATTTTTCCGGCGTTTATCAGACTTTCAGACAGGGCATATGTCGGTGAGCGTTCCAATTTCAGTTCCAGAGCGATTCGCCCAATGAGTCCTTGAAATTTAGTCGTTTTCAGACAATATTTTGGATTTTTGAAAATTTCACTTTTTTGTGAAAATATCCACTGAATGAGGGAATAATATGTGTGAGGGAACCCCAGGAGAGTTCCAAATGTGTGTGGGTAGAATATATATCCCACGGGGGTAAAATTGAAAAAAGTTGAAAAAAAATTTTTTTTGGACTTAGTCATTTTTCCGCCGTTTAGCAGACTTTCAGATAGGGCAAATGTCAGTGATCGTTCCGATTTCAGTTCCAGAGCGATTCGCCCAATGAGTCCTTGATATTTATCCGTTTTCAGCCAATTTTCTGGATTTTTGAAAATGTCACTTTTTTGTGAAAATATCCACTAAATGAGGGAATAATATGTGTGAGGGTACCCCAGGAAAGTTCCAAATGTGTGTGGGTAGAATATATATCCCACTGGGGTAAAATTGAAAAAAGGTGAAAATTTATTTTTTTTTTGACTTAGTCATTTTTCCAACGTTTGTCAGACTTTCAGATAGGGGAAATGTCAGTGAGCATTCCGATTTCAGTTCCAGAGCGATTCTCCCAATGAGTCTTTGATATTTAGTCGTTTTCAGCCAATATTTTGGATATTTGAAAATTTCACTTTTTTGCGAAATTATCCACTAAATGATGGAATAATATGTGTGAGGGTACCCCAGGAGAGTTCCAAATGTGTGTGGGTAGACTATATATCCCACGGGGGTAAAATTGAAAAAAGTTAAAAAAATTTTTTTTTTGGACTTAGTCATTTTTCCGGCGTTTATCAGACTTTCAGATAGGGCAAATGTCAGTGAGCGTTTCGATTTCAGTTCCAGAGCGATTCACCCAATGAGTCCTTGATATTTAGTCGTTTTCAGCCAATTTTGTGGATTTTTGAAAATTTCACTTTTTTGTGAAAATATCGACCAAATGAGGGAATAATATGTGTGAAGGTACCCCAGGAGAGTTCCAAATGTGTGTGGGTAGAATATATATCCCACGGGGGTAAAATTGAAAAAAGTTGAAAACATTTTTTTTTTTACTTAGTCATTTTTCCGGCGTTTACCAGACTTTCAGATAGGGCAAATGTCAGTGAGCGTTTCGATTTCAGTTTCAGAGCGATTCGCCCAATGAGTCCTTGATATTTAGTCGTTTTCAGCCAATATTTTGGATTTTTGAAAATTTCACTTTTTTGTGAAAATATCCACTAAATGAGGGAATAATATGTGTGAGGGTACCCCAGGAAAGTTCCAAATGTGTGTGGGTAGAATATATATCCCACGGGGGTAATATTGAAAAAAGGTGAAAAAATTATTTTTTTGGACTTAGTCATTTTTCCGGCATTTATCAGACTTTCAGATAGGGGAAATGTCATCGAGCGTTCCAATATCAGCTCCAGAGCGACTCGCCCAATGAGTCCTTGATATTTAGTCGTTTTCAGCCAATTTTGTGGATTTTTGAAAATGTCACTTTTTTGTGAAAATATCCACTAAATGAGGGAATAATATGTGTGAGGGTACCCCAGGAGAGTTCCAAATGTGTGTGGGTAGAATATATATCCAACTGGGGTAAAATTGAAAAAAGTTGAAAAAATTTTTTTTGGGACTTAGTCATTTTTCCGGCGTTTATCAGACTTTCAGACAGGGCATATGTCAGTGAGCGTTCCAATTTCAGTTCCAGAGCGATTCGCCCAATGAGTCCTTGATATTTAGTCGTTTTCAGCCAATATTTTGGATTTTTGAAAATTTCACTTTTTTGTGAAAATATCCACTAAATGAGGGAATAATATGTGTGAGGGTACCCCAGGAGAGTTCCAAATGTGTGTGGGTAGAATATATATCCCACGGGGGTAAAATTGAAAAAAGGTGAAAAAATTATTTTTTTGGACTTAGTCATTTTTCCAGCGTTTATCAGACTTTCAGATAGTGCAAATGTCAGTGAGCGTTTCGATTTCAGTTCCAGAGCGATTCGCCCAATGAGTCCTTGATGTTTAGTCGTTTTCAGCCAATATTTTGGATATTTGAAAATTTCACTTTTTTGCGAAAATGTCCACTAAATGATGGAATAATATGTGTGAGGGTACCCCAGGAGAGTTCCAAATGTGTGTGGGTAGAATATATATCCAACTGGGGTAAAATTGAAAAAAGTTGAAAAAATTTTTTTTTGGACTTAGTCATTTTTCCGGCGTTTATCAGACTTTCAGATAGGGCAAATGTCAGTGAGCGTTTTGATTTCAGTTCCAGAGCGATTCGCCCAATGAGTCCTTGATATTTAGTCGTTTTCAGCTAATTTTGTGGATTTTTGAAAATTTCACTTTTTTGTGAAAATATCCACTAAATGAGGGAATAATATGTGTGAGGGTACCCCAGGAGAGTTCCAAATGTGTGTGGGTAGAATATATATCCCACGGGGGTAAAATTGAAAAAAGTTGAAAAATTTTTAATTTTTTTTACTTAGTCATTTTTCCGGCATTTATCAGACTTTCAGATAGGGGAAATGTCAGTGAGCATTCCGATTTCAGTTCCAGAGCGATTCGTCCAATGAGTCCTTGATATTTAGTCGTTTTCAGCCAATTTTGTGGATTTTTGAAAATTTCACTTTTTTGTGAAAATATCCACTAAATGAGGGAATAATATGTGTGAGGGTACCCCAGGAGAGTTCCAAATGTGTGTGGGTAGAATATATATCCCACGGGGGTAAAATTGAAAAAAGGTGAAAAAATTATTTTTTTGGACTTAGTCATTTTTCCAGTGTTTATCAGACTTTCAGATAGTGCAAATGTCAGTGAGCGTTTCGATTTCAGTTCCAGAGCGATTCGCCCAATGAGTCCTTGATATTTAGTCGTTTTCAGCCAATATTTTGGATATTTGAAAATTTCACTTTTTTGCGAAATTATCCACTAAATGATGGAATAATATGTGTGAGGGTACCCCAGGAGAGTTCCAAATGTGTGTGGGTAGACTATATATCCCACGGGGGTAAAATTGAAAAAAGTTGAAAAAATTTTTTTTTTGGACTTAGTCATTTTTCCGGCGTTCTTCAGACTTTCAGATAGGGCAAATGTCAGTGAGCGTTCCGATTTCAGTTTCAGAGCGATTCGCCCAATGAGTCCTTGATATTTAGTCGTTTTCAGCCAATATTTTGGATTTTTGAAAATTTCACTTTTTTGTGAAAATATCCACTAAATGAGGGAATAATATGTGTGAGGGTACCCCAGGAAAGTTCCAAATGTGTGTGGGTAGAATATATATCCCACGGGGGTAAAATTGAAAAAAGGTGAAAAAATTATTTTTTTGGACTTAGTCATTTTTCCGGCGTTTATCAGACTTTCAGATAGGGCAAATGTCAGTGAACATTTCGATTTCAGTTCCAGAGCGATTCGCCCAATGAGTCCTTGATGTTTAGTCGTTTTCAGCCAATATTTTGGATATTTGAAAATTTCACTTTTTTGCGAAAATGTCCACTAAATGATGGAATAATATGTGTGAGGGTACCCCAGGAGAGTTCCAAATGTGTGTGGGTAGAATATATATCCAACTGGGGTAAAATTGAAAAAAGTTGAAAAAATTTTTTTTTGGACTTAGTCATTTTTCCGGCGTTTATCAGACTTTCAGATAGGGCAAATGTCAGTGAGCGTTTTGATTTCAGTTCCAGAGCGATTCGCCCAATGAGTCCTTGATATTTAGTCGTTTTCAGCTAATTTTGTGGATTTTTGAAAATTTCACTTTTTTGTGAAAATATCCACTAAATGAGGGAATAATATGTGTGAGGGTACCCCAGGAGAGTTCCAAATGTGTGTGGGTAGAATATATATCCCACGGGGGTAAAATTCAAAAAAGTTGAAAAATTTTTAATTTTTTTTACTTAGTCATTTTTCCGGCATTTATCAGACTTTCAGATAGGGGAAATGTCAGTGAGCATTCCGATTTCAGTTCCAGAGCGATTCGTCCAATGAGTCCTTGATATTTAGTCGTTTTCAGCCAATTTTGTGGATTTTTGAAAATTTCACTTTTTTGTGAAAATATCCACTAAATGAGGGAATAATATGTGTGAGGGTACCCCAGGAAAGTTCCAAATGTGTGTGGGTAGAATATATATCCCACGGGGGTAAAATTGAAAAAAGGTGAAAAAATTATTTTTTTGGACTTAGTCATTTTTCCGGCGTTTATCAGACTTTCAGATAGGGCAAATGTCAGTGAGCGTTCCGATTTCAGTTCCAGAGCGATTCGCTCAATGAGTCCTTGACATTTAGTCGTTTTCAGCCAATTTTCTGGATTTTTGAAAATTTCACTTTTTTGTGAAAATATCCACTAAATGAGGGAATAATGTGTGTGAGGGTACCCCAGGAGATTTCCAAATGTGTGTGGGTAGAATATATATCCCACGGAGGTAAAATTGAACAAAGTTGAAAAAATTTTTTTTTTGGACTTAGTCATTGTTCCGGCGTTTATCAGACTTTCAGATAGGGCAAATGTCAGTGAGCATTCCGATTTCAGGTCCAGAGCGATTCGCCCAATGAGTCCTTGATATTTAGTCGTTTTCAGCCAATTTTCTGGATTTTGGAAAATTTCACTTTTTTGTGAAAATATCCACTAAATGAGGGAACAGTATGTGTGAGGGTACCCCAGGAGAGTTCCAAATGTGTGTGGGTAGAATATATATCCCACGGGGGTAAAATTGAAAAAAGTTGAAAAAATTTTTTTTTTGGACTTAGTCATTTTCCGGCATTTATCAGACTTTCAGATAGGGGAAATGTCAGTGAGCATTCCGATTTCAGTTCCAGAGCGATTCGCCCAATGAGTCCTTGATATTTAGTCGTTTTCAGCCAATTTTCTGGATTTTTGAAAATTTCACTTTTTTGTGAAAATATCCACTAAATGAGGGAATAATATGTGTGAGGGTACCCCAGGAGAGTTCCAAATGTGTGTGGGTAGAATATATATCCCACGGGGGTAAAATTGAAAAAAGTTGAAAAAATCATTTTTTTGGACTTAGTCATTTTTCCGGCATTTATCAGACTTTCAGATAGGGGAAATGTCAGTGAGCGTTCCGATTTCAGGTCCAGAGTGATTCGCCCAATGAGTCCTTGATATTTAGTCGTTTTCAGCCAATTTTCGAGATTTTTGAAAATTTCACTTTTTTGTGAAAATATCCACTAAATGAGGGAATAATGTGTGTGAGGGTACCCCAGGAGAGTTCCAAATGTGTGTGGGTAGAATATATATCCCACGGGGGTAAAATTGAAAAAAGTTGAAAAAATTATTTTTCTGGACTTAGTCATTGTTCCGGCGTTTATCAAACTTTCAGATAGGGGAAATGTCAGTGAGCATTCCGATTTCAGTTCCAGAGCGATTTGCCCAATGAGTCCTTGATATTTAGTCATTTTCAGCCAATTTTCTGGATTTTTGAAAATGTCACTTTTTTGTGAAAATATCCACTAAATGAGGGAATAATATGTGTGAGGGTACCCCAGGAGAGTTCCAAATGTGTGTGGGTAGAACATATATCCCACGGGGGTAAAATTGAAAAAAGTTGAAAAAATTATTTTTTTGGACTTAGTCATTTTCCGGCATTTATCAGACTTTCAGATAGGGGAAATGTCAGTGAGCATTCCGATTTCAGTTCCAAAGCGATTCGCCCAATGAGTCCTTGATATTTAGTCGTTTTCAGCCAATTTTCTGGATTTTTGAAAATTTCACTTTTTTGTGAAAATATCCACTAAATGAGGGAACAGTATGTGTGAGGGTACCCCAGGAGAGTTCCAAATGTGTGTGGGTAGAATATATATCCCACGGGGGTAAAATTGAAAAAAGTTGAAAATATTTTTTTTTTGGACTTAGTCATTTTCCGGCATTTATCAGACTTTCAGATAGGGGAAATGTCAGTGAGCATTCCGATTTCAGTTCCAGAGCGATTCGCCCAATGAGTCCTTGATATTTAGTCGTTTTCAGCCAATTTTCTGGATTTTTGAAAATTTCACTTTTTTGTGAAAATATCCACTAAATGAGGGAATAATATGTGTGAGGGTACCCCAGGAGAGTTCCAAATGTGTGTGGGTAGAATATATATCCCACGGGGGTAAAATTGAAAAAAGTTGAAAAAATCATTTTTTTGGACTTAGTCATTTTTCCGGCATTTATCAGACTTTCAGATAGGGGAAATGTCAGTGAGCGTTCCGATTTCAGGTCCAGAGCGATTCGCCCAATGAGTCCTTGATATTTAGTCATTTTCAGCCAATTTTCTGGATTTTTGAAAATGTCACTTTTTTGTGAAAATATCCACTAAATGAGGGAATAATATGTGTGAGGGTACCCCAGGAGAGTTCCAAATGTGTGTGGGTAGAACATATATCCCACGGGGGTAAAATTGAAAAAAGGTGAAAAAGTTATTTTTTTGGTCTTAGTCATTTTTCCGGCGTTTATCAGAATTTCAGATAGGGGAAATGTGAGTGAGCATTCCGATTTCAGTTCCAGAGCGATTCGCCCAATGCGTCCTTGATATTTAGTCGTTTTCAGCCAATTTTCTGGATTTTTGAAAATTTCACTTTTTTGTGAAAATATCCACTAAATGAGGGAACAGTATGTGTGAGGGTACCCCAGGAGAGTTCCAAATGTGTGTGGGTAGAATATATATCCCACGGGGGTAAAATTGAAAAAAGTTGAAAATATTTTTTTTTTGGACTTAGTCATTTTCCGGCATTTATCAGACTTTCAGATAGGGGAAATGTCAGTGAGCGTTCCGATTTCAGTTCCAGAGCGATTCGCCCAATGAGTCCTTGATATTTAGTCGTTTTCAGCCAATTTTCTGGATTTTTGAAAATTTCACTTTTTTGTGAAAATATCCACTAAATGAGGGAATAATATGTGTGAGGGTACCCCAGGAGAGTTCCAAATGTGTGTGGGTAGAATATATATCCCACGGGGGTAAAATTGAAAAAAGTTGAAAAATTTTTAATTTTTTTTACTTAGTCATTTTTCCGGCATTTATCAGACTTTCAGATAGGGGAAATGTCAGTGAGCATTCCGATTTCAGTTCCAGAGCGATTCGTCCAATGAGTCCTTGATATTTAGTCGTTTTCAGCCAATTTTGTGGATTTTTGAAAATTTCACTTTTTTGTGAAAATATCCACTAAATGAGGGAATAATATGTGTGAGGGTACCCCAGGAGAGTTCCAAATGTGTGTGGGTAGAATATATATCCCACGGGGGTAAAATTGAAAAAAGGTGAAAAAATTATTTTTTTGGACTTAGTCATTTTTCCAGTGTTTATCAGACTTTCAGATAGTGCAAATGTCAGTGAGCGTTTCGATTTCAGTTCCAGAGCGATTCGCCCAATGAGTCCTTGATATTTAGTCGTTTTCAGCCAATATTTTGGATATTTGAAAATTTCACTTTTTTGCGAAATTATCCACTAAATGATGGAATAATATGTGTGAGGGTACCCCAGGAGAGTTCCAAATGTGTGTGGGTAGACTATATATCCCACGGGGGTAAAATTGAAAAAAGTTGAAAAAATTTTTTTTTTGGACTTAGTCATTTTTCCGGCGTTCTTCAGACTTTCAGATAGGGCAAATGTCAGTGAGCGTTCCGATTTCAGTTTCAGAGCGATTCGCCCAATGAGTCCTTGATATTTAGTCGTTTTCAGCCAATATTTTGGATTTTTGAAAATTTCACTTTTTTGTGAAAATATCCACTAAATGAGGGAATAATATGTGTGAGGGTACCCCAGGAAAGTTCCAAATGTGTGTGGGTAGAATATATATCCCACGGGGGTAAAATTGAAAAAAGGTGAAAAAATTATTTTTTTGGACTTAGTCATTTTTCCGGCGTTTATCAGACTTTCAGATAGGGCAAATGTCAGTGAACATTTCGATTTCAGTTCCAGAGCGATTCGCCCAATGAGTCCTTGATGTTTAGTCGTTTTCAGCCAATATTTTGGATATTTGAAAATTTCACTTTTTTGCGAAAATGTCCACTAAATGATGGAATAATATGTGTGAGGGTACCCCAGGAGAGTTCCAAATGTGTGTGGGTAGAATATATATCCAACTGGGGTAAAATTGAAAAAAGTTGAAAAAATTTTTTTTTGGACTTAGTCATTTTTCCGGCGTTTATCAGACTTTCAGATAGGGCAAATGTCAGTGAGCGTTTTGATTTCAGTTCCAGAGCGATTCGCCCAATGAGTCCTTGATATTTAGTCGTTTTCAGCTAATTTTGTGGATTTTTGAAAATTTCACTTTTTTGTGAAAATATCCACTAAATGAGGGAATAATATGTGTGAGGGTACCCCAGGAGAGTTCCAAATGTGTGTGGGTAGAATATATATCCCACGGGGGTAAAATTCAAAAAAGTTGAAAAATTTTTAATTTTTTTTACTTAGTCATTTTTCCGGCATTTATCAGACTTTCAGATAGGGGAAATGTCAGTGAGCATTCCGATTTCAGTTCCAGAGCGATTCGTCCAATGAGTCCTTGATATTTAGTCGTTTTCAGCCAATTTTGTGGATTTTTGAAAATTTCACTTTTTTGTGAAAATATCCACTAAATGAGGGAATAATATGTGTGAGGGTACCCCAGGAAAGTTCCAAATGTGTGTGGGTAGAATATATATCCCACGGGGGTAAAATTGAAAAAAGGTGAAAAAATTATTTTTTTGGACTTAGTCATTTTTCCGGCGTTTATCAGACTTTCAGATAGGGCAAATGTCAGTGAGCGTTCCGATTTCAGTTCCAGAGCGATTCGCTCAATGAGTCCTTGACATTTAGTCGTTTTCAGCCAATTTTCTGGATTTTTGAAAATTTCACTTTTTTGTGAAAATATCCACTAAATGAGGGAATAATGTGTGTGAGGGTACCCCAGGAGATTTCCAAATGTGTGTGGGTAGAATATATATCCCACGGAGGTAAAATTGAACAAAGTAGAAAAAATTTTTTTTTTGGACTTAGTCATTGTTCCGGCGTTTATCAGACTTTCAGATAGGGCAAATGTCAGTGAGCATTCCGATTTCAGGTCCAGAGCGATTCGCCCAATGAGTCCTTGATATTTAGTCGTTTTCAGCCAATTTTCTGGATTTTGGAAAATTTCACTTTTTTGTGAAAATATCCACTAAATGAGGGAACAGTATGTGTGAGGGTACCCCAGGAGAGTTCCAAATGTGTGTGGGTAGAATATATATCCCACGGGGGTAAAATTGAAAAAAGTTGAAAAAATATTTTTTTTGGACTTAGTCATTTTCCGGCATTTATCAGACTTTCAGATAGGGGAAATGTCAGTGAGCATTCCGATTTCAGTTCCAGAGCGATTCGCCCAATGAGTCCTTGATATTTAGTCGTTTTCAGCCAATTTTCTGGATTTTTGAAAATTTCACTTTTTTGTGAAAATATCCACTAAATGAGGGAATAATATGTGTGAGGGTACCCCAGGAGAGTTCCAAATGTGTGTGGGTAGAATATATATCCCACGGGGGTAAAATTGAAAAAAGTTGAAAAAATCATTTTTTTGGACTTAGTCATTTTTCCGGCATTTATCAGACTTTCAGATAGGGGAAATGTCAGTGAGCGTTCCGATTTCAGGTCCAGAGTGATTCGCCCAATGAGTCCTTGATATTTAGTCGTTTTCAGCCAATTTTCGAGATTTTTGAAAATTTCACTTTTTTGTGAAAATATCCACTAAATGAGGGAATAATGTGTGTGAGGGTACCCCAGGAGAGTTCCAAATGTGTGTGGGTAGAATATATATCCCACGGGGGTAAAATTGAAAAAAGTTGAAAAAATTATTTTTCTGGACTTAGTCATTGTTCCGGCGTTTATCAAACTTTCAGATAGGGGAAATGTCAGTGAGCATTCCGATTTCAGTTCCAGAGCGATTTGCCCAATGAGTCCTTGATATTTAGTCATTTTCAGCCAATTTTCTGGATTTTTGAAAATGTCACTTTTTTGTGAAAATATCCACTAAATGAGGGAATAATATGTGTGAGGGTACCCCAGGAGAGTTCCAAATGTGTGTGGGTAGAACATATATCCCACGGGGGTAAAATTGAAAAAAGTTGAAAAAATTATTTTTTTGGACTTAGTCATTTTCCGGCATTTATCAGACTTTCAGATAGGGGAAATGTCAGTGAGCATTCCGATTTCAGTTCCAAAGCGATTCGCCCAATGAGTCCTTGATATTTAGTCGTTTTCAGCCAATTTTCTGGATTTTTGAAAATTTCACTTTTTTGTGAAAATATCCACTAAATGAGGGAACAGTATGTGTGAGGGTACCCCAGGAGAGTTCCAAATGTGTGTGGGTAGAATATATATCCCACGGGGGTAAAATTGAAAAAAGTTGAAAATATTTTTTTTTTGGACTTAGTCATTTTCCGGCATTTATCAGACTTTCAGATAGGGGAAATGTCAGTGAGCATTCCGATTTCAGTTCCAGAGCGATTCGCCCAATGAGTCCTTGATATTTAGTCGTTTTCAGCCAATTTTCTGGATTTTTGAAAATTTCACTTTTTTGTGAAAATATCCACTAAATGAGGGAATAATATGTGTGATGGTACCCCAGGAGAGTTCCAAATGTGTGTGGGTAGAATATATATCCCACGGGGGTAAAATTGAAAAAAGTTGAAAAAATCATTTTTTTGGACTTAGTCATTTTTCCGGCATTTATCAGACTTTCAGATAGGGGAAATGTCAGTGAGCGTTCCGATTTCAGGTCCAGAGCGATTCGCCCAATGAGTCCTTGATATTTAGTCATTTTCAGCCAATTTTCTGGATTTTTGAAAATGTCACTTTTTTGTGAAAATATCCACTAAATGAGGGAATAATATGTGTGAGGGTACCCCAGGAGAGTTCCAAATGTGTGTGGGTAGAACATATATCCCACGGGGGTAAAATTGAAAAAAGGTGAAAAAGTTATTTTTTTGGTCTTAGTCATTTTTCCGGCGTTTATCAGAATTTCAGATAGGGGAAATGTGAGTGAGCATTCCGATTTCAGTTCCAGAGCGATTCGCCCAATGCGTCCTTGATATTTAGTCGTTTTCACCCAATTTTCTGGATTTTTGAAAATTTCACTTTTTTGTGAAAATATCCACTAAATGAGGGAATAATATGTGTGAGGGTACCCCAGGAGAGTTCCAAATGTGTGTGGGCAGACTATATATCCCACGGGGGTAAAATTGAAAAAAGCTGAAAAAATTATTTTTTTGGACTTAGTCATTTTTCCGGCGTTTATCAGACTTTCAGATAGGGGAAATGTCAGTGAGCATTCCGATTTCAGTTCCAAAGCGATTCGCCCAATGAGTCCTTGATATTTAGTCGTTTTCAGCCAATTTTCTGGATTTTTGAAAATTTCACTTTTTTGTGAAAATATCCACTAAATGAGGGAATAATATGTGTGAGGGTACCCCAGGAGAGTTCCAAATGTGTGTGGGTAGAATATATATCCCACGGGGGTAAAATTGAAAAAAGTTGAAAAATTTTTAATTTTTTTTACTTAGTCATTTTTCCGGCATTTATCAGACTTTCAGATAGGGGAAATGTCAGTGAGCATTCCGATTTCAGTTCCAGAGCGATTCGTCCAATGAGTCCTTGATATTTAGTCGTTTTCAGCCAATTTTGTGGATTTTTGAAAATTTCACTTTTTTGTGAAAATATCCACTAAATGAGGGAATAATATGTGTGAGGGTACCCCAGGAGAGTTCCAAATGTGTGTGGGTAGAATATATATCCCACGGGGGTAAAATTGAAAAAAGGTGAAAAAATTATTTTTTTGGACTTAGTCATTTTTCCAGTGTTTATCAGACTTTCAGATAGTGCAAATGTCAGTGAGCGTTTCGATTTCAGTTCCAGAGCGATTCGCCCAATGAGTCCTTGATATTTAGTCGTTTTCAGCCAATATTTTGGATATTTGAAAATTTCACTTTTTTGCGAAATTATCCACTAAATGATGGAATAATATGTGTGAGGGTACCCCAGGAGAGTTCCAAATGTGTGTGGGTAGACTATATATCCCACGGGGGTAAAATTGAAAAAAGTTGAAAAAATTTTTTTTTTGGACTTAGTCATTTTTCCGGCGTTCTTCAGACTTTCAGATAGGGCAAATGTCAGTGAGCGTTCCGATTTCAGTTTCAGAGCGATTCGCCCAATGAGTCCTTGATATTTAGTCGTTTTCAGCCAATATTTTGGATTTTTGAAAATTTCACTTTTTTGTGAAAATATCCACTAAATGAGGGAATAATATGTGTGAGGGTACCCCAGGAAAGTTCCAAATGTGTGTGGGTAGAATATATATCCCACGGGGGTAAAATTGAAAAAAGGTGAAAAAATTATTTTTTTGGACTTAGTCATTTTTCCGGCGTTTATCAGACTTTCAGATAGGGCAAATGTCAGTGAACATTTCGATTTCAGTTCCAGAGCGATTCGCCCAATGAGTCCTTGATGTTTAGTCGTTTTCAGCCAATATTTTGGATATTTGAAAATTTCACTTTTTTGCGAAAATGTCCACTAAATGATGGAATAATATGTGTGAGGGTACCCCAGGAGAGTTCCAAATGTGTGTGGGTAGAATATATATCCAACTGGGGTAAAATTGAAAAAAGTTGAAAAAATTTTTTTTTGGACTTAGTCATTTTTCCGGCGTTTATCAGACTTTCAGATAGGGCAAATGTCAGTGAGCGTTTTGATTTCAGTTCCAGAGCGATTCGCCCAATGAGTCCTTGATATTTAGTCGTTTTCAGCTAATTTTGTGGATTTTTGAAAATTTCACTTTTTTGTGAAAATATCCACTAAATGAGGGAATAATATGTGTGAGGGTACCCCAGGAGAGTTCCAAATGTGTGTGGGTAGAATATATATCCCACGGGGGTAAAATTCAAAAAAGTTGAAAAATTTTTAATTTTTTTTACTTAGTCATTTTTCCGGCATTTATCAGACTTTCAGATAGGGGAAATGTCAGTGAGCATTCCGATTTCAGTTCCAGAGCGATTCGTCCAATGAGTCCTTGATATTTAGTCGTTTTCAGCCAATTTTGTGGATTTTTGAAAATTTCACTTTTTTGTGAAAATATCCACTAAATGAGGGAATAATATGTGTGAGGGTACCCCAGGAAAGTTCCAAATGTGTGTGGGTAGAATATATATCCCACGGGGGTAAAATTGAAAAAAGGTGAAAAAATTATTTTTTTGGACTTAGTCATTTTTCCGGCGTTTATCAGACTTTCAGATAGGGCAAATGTCAGTGAGCGTTCCGATTTCAGTTCCAGAGCGATTCGCTCAATGAGTCCTTGACATTTAGTCGTTTTCAGCCAATTTTCTGGATTTTTGAAAATTTCACTTTTTTGTGAAAATATCCACTAAATGAGGGAATAATGTGTGTGAGGGTACCCCAGGAGATTTCCAAATGTGTGTGGGTAGAATATATATCCCACGGAGGTAAAATTGAACAAAGTTGAAAAAATTTTTTTTTTGGACTTAGTCATTGTTCCGGCGTTTATCAGACTTTCAGATAGGGCAAATGTCAGTGAGCATTCCGATTTCAGGTCCAGAGCGATTCGCCCAATGAGTCCTTGATATTTAGTCGTTTTCAGCCAATTTTCTGGATTTTGGAAAATTTCACTTTTTTGTGAAAATATCCACTAAATGAGGGAACAGTATGTGTGAGGGTACCCCAGGAGAGTTCCAAATGTGTGTGGGTAGAATATATATCCCACGGGGGTAAAATTGAAAAAAGTTGAAAAAATTTTTTTTTTGGACTTAGTCATTTTCCGGCATTTATCAGACTTTCAGATAGGGGAAATGTCAGTGAGCATTCCGATTTCAGTTCCAGAGCGATTCGCCCAATGAGTCCTTGATATTTAGTCGTTTTCAGCCAATTTTCTGGATTTTTGAAAATTTCACTTTTTTGTGAAAATATCCACTAAATGAGGGAATAATATGTGTGAGGGTACCCCAGGAGAGTTCCAAATGTGTGTGGGTAGAATATATATCCCACGGGGGTAAAATTGAAAAAAGTTGAAAAAATCATTTTTTTGGACTTAGTCATTTTTCCGGCATTTATCAGACTTTCAGATAGGGGAAATGTCAGTGAGCGTTCCGATTTCAGGTCCAGAGTGATTCGCCCAATGAGTCCTTGATATTTAGTCGTTTTCAGCCAATTTTCGAGATTTTTGAAAATTTCACTTTTTTGTGAAAATATCCACTAAATGAGGGAATAATGTGTGTGAGGGTACCCCAGGAGAGTTCCAAATGTGTGTGGGTAGAATATATATCCCACGGGGGTAAAATTGAAAAAAGTTGAAAAAATTATTTTTCTGGACTTAGTCATTGTTCCGGCGTTTATCAAACTTTCAGATAGGGGAAATGTCAGTGAGCATTCCGAT
This sequence comes from Phyllobates terribilis, assembly GCF_046119375.1. NCBI lineage: Eukaryota > Metazoa > Chordata > Amphibia > Anura > Dendrobatidae > Phyllobates > Phyllobates terribilis. Next base: position 555,539,331 of record NW_027362762.1, read on the forward strand.
TTCAGTTCCAGAGCGATTTGCCCAATGAGTCCTTGATATTTAGTCATTTTCAGCCAATTTTCTGGATTTTTGAAAATGTCACTTTTTTGTGAAAATATCCACTAAATGAGGGAATAATATGTGTGAGGGTACCCCAGGAGAGTTCCAAATGTGTGTGGGTAGAACATATATCCCACGGGGGTAAAATTGAAAAAAGTTGAAAAAATTATTTTTTTGGACTTAGTCATTTTCCGGCATTTATCAGACTTTCAGATAGGGGAAATGTCAGTGAGCATTCCGATTTCAGTTCCAAAGCGATTCGCCCAATGAGTCCTTGATATTTAGTCGTTTTCAGCCAATTTTCTGGATTTTTGAAAATTTCACTTTTTTGTGAAAATATCCACTAAATGAGGGAACAGTATGTGTGAGGGTACCCCAGGAGAGTTCCAAATGTGTGTGGGTAGAATATATATCCCACGGGGGTAAAATTGAAAAAAGTTGAAAAAATCATTTTTTTGGACTTAGTCATTTTTCCGGCATTTATCAGACTTTCAGATTGGGGAAATGTCAGTGAGCGTTCCGATTTCAGGTCCAGAGCGATTCGCCCAATGAGTCCTTGATATTTAGTCATTTTCAGCCAATTTTCTGGATTTTTGAAAATGTCACTTTTTTGTGAAAATATCCACTAAATGAGGGAATAATATGTGTGAGGGTACCCCAGGAGAGTTCCAAATGTGTGTGGGTAGAACATATATCCCACGGGGGTAAAATTGAAAAAAGGTGAAAAAGTTATTTTTTTGGTCTTAGTCATTTTTCCGGCGTTTATCAGAATTTCAGATAGGGGAAATGTGAGTGAGCATTCCGATTTCAGTTCCAGAGCGATTCGCCCAATGCGTCCTTGATATTTAGTCGTTTTCACCCAATTTTCTGGATTTTTGAAAATTTCACTTTTTTGTGAAAATATCCACTAAATGAGGGAATAATATGTGTGAGGGTACCCCAGGAGAGTTCCAAATGTGTGTGGGCAGACTATATATCCCACGGGGGTAAAATTGAAAAAAGCTGAAAAAATTATTTTTTTGGACTTAGTCATTTTTCCGGCGTTTATCAGACTTTCAGATAGGGGAAATGTCAGTGAGCATTCCGATTTCAGTTCCAAAGCGATTCGCCCAATGAGTCCTTGATATTTAGTCGTTTTCAGCCAATTTTCTGGATTTTTGAAAATTTCACTTTTTTGTGAAAATATCCACTAAATGAGGGAACAGTATGTGTGAGGGTACCCCAGGAGAGTTCCAAATGTGTGTGGGTAGAATATATATCCCACGGGGGTAAAATTGAAAAAAGTTGAAAATATTTTTTTTTTGGACTTAGTCATTTTCCGGCATTTATCAGACTTTCAGATAGGGGAAATGTCAGTGAGCGTTCCGATTTCAGTTCCAGAGCGATTCGCCCAATGAGTCCTTGATATTTAGTCGTTTTCAGCCAATTTTCTGGATTTTTGAAAATTTCACTTTTTTGTGAAAATATCCACTAAATGAGGGAATAATATGTGTGAGGGTACCCCAGGAGAGTTCCAAATGTGTGTGGGTAGAATATATATCCCACGGGGGTAAAATTGAAAAAAGTTGAAAAAATCATTTTTTTGGACTTAGTCATTTTTCCGGCATTTATCAGACTTTCAGATACGGCAAATGTCAGTGAGCGTTCCGATTTCAGGTCCAGAGCGATTCGCCCAATGTGTCCTTGATATTTAGTCGTTTTCAGCCAATTTTCTAGATTTTTGAAAATTTCACTTTTTTGTGAAAATATCCACTAAACGAGGGAATAATGTGTGTGAGGGTACCCCAGGAGAGTTCCAAATGTGTGTGGGTAGAATATATATCCCACGGGGGTAAAATTGAAAAAAGTTGAAAAAATAATTTTTTTGGACTTAGTCATTGTTCCGGCGTTTATCAGACTTTCAGATAGGGCAAATGTCATTGAGCGTTCCAATTTCAGTTCCAGAGCAATTCGCCCAATGAGTCCTTGATATTTAGTCGTTTTCAGCCAATTTTCTGGATTTTTGAAAATGTCACTTTTTTGTGAAAATATCCACTAAATGATGAAATAATATGTGTGAGGGTACCCCAGGAGACTTATAAATGTGTGTGGGTAGAATATATATCCCACGGGGGTAAAATTGAAAAATGGTGAAAAAATTATTTTTTTGGACTTAGTCATTGTTCCGGCGTTTATCAGACTTTCAGATAGGGCAAATGTCAGTGAGCATTTCGATTTCAGTTCCAGAGCGATTCGCCCAATGAGTCCTTGATATTTAGTCGTTTTCAGCCAATTTTCTGGATTTTTGAAAATTTCACTTTTTTGTGAAAATATCCACTAAATGAGGGAATAATATGTGTGAGGGTACCCCAGGAGAGTTCCAAATGTGTGTGGGTAGAATATATATCCCACGGGGGTAAAATTGAAAAAAGTTGAAAAAATTATTTTTTTGGACTTAGTCATTGTTCCGGCGTTCATCAGACTTTCAGATAGGGCAAATGTCAGTGAGCGTTCTGATTTCAGTTCCAGAGCGATTCGCCCAATGAGTCCTTGACATTTAGTCATTTTCAGCCAATTTTCTGGATTTTTGAAAATGTCACTTTTTTGTGAAAATATCCACTATATGAGGGAATAATATGTGTGAGGGTACCCTAGGAGAGTTCCAAATGTGTGTGGGTAGAATATATATCCCACGGGGGTAAAATTGAAAAAAGTTGAAAAAATTATTTTTTTGGACTTAGTCATTCTTCCGGCGTTTATCAAACTTTCAGATAGGGGAAATGTCAGTGAGCATTCCGATTTCAGTTCCAGAGCGATTCGCCCAATGAGTCCTTGATATTTAGTCGTTTTCAGCCAATTTTCTGGATTTTTGAAAATTTCACTTTTTTGTGAAAATATCCACTAAATGAGGGAACAGTATGTGTGAGGGTACCCCAGGAGAGTTCCAAATGTGTGTGGGTAGAATATATATCCCACGGGGGTAAAATTGAAAAAAGTTGAAAAAATTTTTTTTTTGGACTTAGTCATTTTCCGCCATTTCTCAGACTTTCAGATAGGGGAAATGTCAGTGAGCCTTCCGATTTCAGGTCCAGAGCGATTCGCCCAATGTGTCCTTGATATTTAGTCGTTTTCAGCCAATTTTCTAGATTTTTGAAAATTTCACTTTTTTGTGAAAATATCCACTAAATGAGGGAATAATGTGTGTGAGGGTACCCCAGGAGAGTTCCAAATGTGTGTGGGTAGAATATATATCCCACGGGGGTAAAATTGAAAAAAGTTGAAAAAATCATTTTTTTGGACTTAGTCATTGTTCCGGCGTTTATCAAACTTTCAGATAGGGGAAATGTCAGTGAGCATTCCGATTTCAGTTCCAGAGCGATTTGCCCAATGAGTCCTTGATATTTAGTCATTTTCAGCCAATTTTCTGTATTTTTAAAAATGTCACTTTTTTGTGAAAATATCCGCTAAATGAGGGAATAATATGTGTGAGGGTACCCCAGGAGAGTTCCAAATGTGTGTGGGCAGACTATATATCCCACGGGGGTAAAATTGAAAAAAGCTGAAAAAATTATTTTTTTGGACTTAGTCATTTTTCCGGCGTTTATCAGACTTTCAGATAGGGCAAATGTCATTGAGTGTTCCAATTTCAGTTCCAGAGCAATTCGCCCAATGAGTCCTTGATATTTAGTCGTTTTCAGCCAATTTTCTGGATTTTTGAAAATGTCACTTTTTTGTGAAAATATCCACTAAATGATGAAATAATATGTGTGAGGGTACCCCAGGAGAGTTCCAAATGTGTGTGGGTAGGATATATATCCCACGGGGGTAAAATTGAAAAAAGTTGAAAAAATTTTTTTTTTGGACTTAGTTATTTTTCCGGCATTTATCAGACTTTCAGATAGGGGAATTGTCAGTGAGCGTTCCGATTTCAGTTCCAGAGCGATTCGCCCAATGAGTCCTTGATATTTAGTCGTTTTCAGCCAATTTTCTGGATTTTTGAAAATTTCACTTTTTTATGAAAATATCCACTAAATGAGGGAATAATGTGTGTGAGGGTACCCCAGGAGAGTTCCAAATGTGTGTGGGTAGAATATATATCCCACGGGGGTAAAATTGAAAAATGGTGAGAAAATCATTTTTTTGGACTTAGTAATTTTTCCGGCATTTATCAGACTTTCAGATAGGGGAAATGTCATTGAGCGTTCCGATTTCAGTTCCAGAGCGATTCGCCCAATGTGTCCTTGATATTTAGTCGTTTTCAGCCAATTTTCTAGATTTTTGAAAATTTCACTTTTTTGTGAAAATATCCACTAAATGAGGGAATAATGTGTGTGAGGGTACCCCAGGAGAGTTCCAAATGTGTGTGGGTAGAATATATATCCCACGGGGGTAAAATTGAAAAAAGTTGAAAAAATTATTTTTTTGGACTTAGTCATTGTTCCGGCGTTGATCAAACTTTCAGATAGGGGAAATGTCAGTGAGCATTCCGATTTCAGTTCCAGAGCGATTTGCCCAATGAGTCCTTGATATTTAGTCATTTTCAGCCAATTTTCTGGATTTTTGAAAATGTCACTTTTTTGTGAAAATATCCACTAAATGAGGGAATAATATGTGTGAGGGTACCCCAGGAGAGTTCCAAATGTGTGTGGGTAGAACATATATCCCACGGGGGTAAAATTGAAAAAAGGTGAAAAAGTTATTTTTTTGCACTTAGTCATTTTTCCGGCGTTTATCAGACTTTCAGATAGGGGAAATGTGAGTGAGCGTTCCGATTTCAGTTCCAGAGCGATTCGCCCAATGCGTCCTTGATATTTAGTCGTTTTCAGCCAATTTTCTGGATTTTTGAAAATTTCACTTTTTTGTGAAAATATCCACTAAATGAGGGAATAATATGTGTGAGGGTACCCCAGGAGAGTTCCAAATGTGTGTGGGCAGACTATATATAACACGGGGGTAAAATTGAAAAAATTTGAAAAAATTTTTTTTTGGACTTAGTCATTTTTCCGGCGTTTATCTGACTTTCAGATAGGGCAAATGTCAGTGAGCGTTCCAATTTCAGTTCCAGAGCGATTCGCCCAATGAGTCCTTGATATTTAGTCGTTTTCAGCCAATTTTCTGGATTTTTGAAAATTTCACTTTTTTGTGAAAATATCCACTAAATGAGGGAATAATATGTGTGAGGGTACCCCAGGAGAGTTCCAAATGTGTGTGGGTAGAATATATATCCCACGGGGGTAAAATTGAAAAATGGTGAAAAAATTATTTTTTTGGACTTAGTCATTTTTCCGGCGTTTATCAGACTTTCAGATAGGGCAAATGTCAGTGAGCATTTCGATTTCAGTTCCAGAGCGATTCGCCCAATGAGTCCTTGATATTTAGTCATTTTCAGCCAATATTTTGGATTTTTGAAAATTTCACTTTTTTGTGAAAATATCCACTAAATGAGGGAACAATATGTGTGAGGGTACCCCAGGAGAGTTCAAAATGTGTGTGGGTAGAATATATATCCAACGGGGGTAAAATTGAAAAAAGTTGAAAACATTTTTTTTTTGGACTGTCATTTTTCGGGCATTTATCAGACTTTCAGATAGGGCAAATGTCAGTGAGCGTTCCATTTTCAGTTCCAGAGCGATTCGCCCAATGAGTCCTTGATATATAGTCGTTTTCAGCTAATTTTCTGGATTTTTGAAAATTTCACTTTTTTGTGAAAATATCCACTAAATGAGGGAATAATATGTGTGAGGGTACCCCAGGAGAGTTCCAAATGTGTGTGGGTAAAATATATATCCCACGGGGCTAAAATTGAAAAAAGGTGAAAAAGTTATTTTTTTGGACTTAGTCATTTTTCCTGCGTTTATCAGACTTTCAGATAGGGCAAATGTCAGTGAGCGTTTCGATTTCAGTACCAGAGCGATTCGCCCAATAAGTCATTGATATTTAGTCGTTTTCAGCCAATATTTTGGATATTTGAAAATTTCTCTTTTTTGTGAAAATATCCACTAAATGATGGAATAATATGTGTGACGGCGTTCATCAGACTTTCAGATAGGGCAAATGTCAGTGAGGGTTCCGATTTCAGTTCCAGAGCGATTCGCCCAATGAGTCCTTGATATTTAGTCGTTTTCAGCCAATTTTCTGGATTTTTGAAAATTTCACTTTTTTGTGAAAATGTCCACTAAATGATGGAGAGTTCCAAATGTGTGTGGGTAGAATATATATCCCACGGGGGTAAAATTGAAAAAAGTTAAAAAAATTTTTTTTTTGGACTTAGCCATTTTTCCAGCATTTATCAGACTTTCAGATAGGGGAAATGTCAGTGAGCGTTCCGATTTCAGTTCCAGAGCGATTCGTCCAATGAGTCCTTGATATTTAGTCGTTTTCAGCCAATTTTGTGGATTTTTGAAAATTTCACTTTTTTGTGAAAATATCCACTAAATGAGGGAATAATATGTGTGAGGGTACCCCAGGAAAGTTCCAAATGTGTGTGGGTAGAATATATATCCCACGGGGGTAAAATTGAAAAAAGGTGAAAAAATTATTTTTTTGGACTTAGTCATTTTTCCAGCGTTTATCAGACTTTCAGATAGTGCAAATGTCAGTGAGCGTTTCGATTTCAGTTCCAGAGCGATTCGCCCAATGAGTCCTTGATATTTAGTCGTTTTCAGCCAATTTTGTGGATTTTTGAAAATGTCATGTTTTTGTGAAAATATCCACTAAATGAGGGAATAATATGTGTGAGGGTACCCCAGGAGAGTTCCAAATGTGTGTGGGTAGAATATATATCCCACGGGGGTAAAATTGAAAAAAGTTGAAAAATTTTTTTTTTTTTTTACTTAGTCATTTTTCCGGCGTTTATCAGACTTTCAGACAGGGGAAATGTCAGTGAGCATTCCGATTTCAGTTCCAGAGCGATTCGTCCAATGAGTCCTTGATATTTAGTCGTTTTCAGCCATTATTTTTTATATTTGAAAATTTCACTTTTTTGTGAAAATATCCACTAAATGAGGGAATAATATGTGTGAGGGTACCCCAGGAGAGTTCCAAATGTGTGTGGGTAGAATATATATCCCACGGGGGTAAAATTGAAAAAAGTTGAAAAAAATTTTTTTTTGGACTTAAGTCATTTTTCCGGCATTTATCAGACTTTCAGATAGGGGAAATGTCAGTGAGCGTTCCGATTTCAGTTCCAGAGCGATTCGCTCAATGAGTCCTTGATATTTAGTCGTTTTCAGCCAATTTTCTGGATTTTTGAAAATTTCACTTTTTTGTGAAAATATCCACTAAATGAGGGAATAATATGTGTGAGGGTACCCCAGGAGAGTTCCAAATGTGTGTGGGTAGAATATATATCCCACGGGGGTAAAATTGAAAAATGGTGAAAAAATTATTTTTTTGGACTTAGTCATTTTTCCGGCGTTTATCAGACTTTCAGATAGGGCAAATGTCAGTGAGCGTTCCGATTTCAGTTCCAGAGCGATTCGCCCAATGAGTCCTTGACATTTAGTCGTTTTCAGCCAATTTTCTGGATTTTTGAAAATTTCACTTTTTTGTGAAAATATCCACTAAATGAGGGAATAATGTGTGTGAGGGTACCCCAGGAGAGTTCCAAATGTGTGTGGGTAGAATATATATCCCACGGAGGTAAAATTGAACAAAGTTGAAAAAATTTTTTTTTTGGACTTAGTCATTGTTCCGGCGTTTATCAGACTTTCAGATAGGGCAAATGTCAGTGAGCATTCCGATTTCAGGTCCAGAGCGATTCGCCCAATGAGTCCTTGATATTTAGTCGTTTTCAGCCAATTTTCTGGATTTTTGAAAATTTCACTTTTTTGTGAAAATATCCACTAAATGAGGGAATAATATGTGTGAGGGTACCCCAGGAGAGTTCCAAATGTGTGTGGGTAGAGTATATATCCCACGGGGGTAAAATTGAAAAAAGCTGAAAAAATTTTTTTTTTGGACTTAGTCATTTTTCCGGCGTTTATCAGACTTTCAGATAGGGCAAATGTCAGTGAGCGTTCCGATTTCAGTTCCAGAGCGATTCGCCCAATGAGTCCTTGACATTTAGTCGTTTTCAGCCAATTTTCTGGATTTTTGAAAATTTCACTTTTTTGTGAAAATATCCACTAAATGAGGGAATAATATGTGTGAGGGTACCCCAGGAGAGTTCCAAATGTGTGTGGGTAGAATATATATCCCACGGGGGTAAAATTGAAAAAAGTTGAAAAAATTATTTTTTTGGACTTAGTCATTGTTCCGGCGTTGATCAAACTTTCAGATAGGGGAAATGTCAGTGAGCATTCCGATTTCAGTTCCAGAGCGATTTGCCCAATGAGTCCTTGATATTTAGTCATTTTCAGCCAATTTTCTGGATTTTTGAAAATGTCACTTTTTTGTGAAAATATCCACTAAATGAGGGAATAATATGTGTGAGGGTACCCCAGGAGAGTTCCAAATGTGTGTGGGTAGAACATATATCCCACGGGGGTAAAATTGAAAAAAGGTGAAAAAGTTATTTTTTTGGACTTAGTCATTTTTCCGGCGTTTATCAGACTTTCAGATAGGGGAAATGTGAGTGAGCGTTCCGATTTCAGTTCCAGAGCAATTCGCCCAATGCGTCCTTGATATTTAGTCGTTTTCAGCCAATTTTCTGGATTTTTGAAAATTTCACTTTTTTGTGAAAATATCCACTAAATGAGGGAATAATATGTGTGAGGGTACCCCAGGAGAGTTCCAAATGTGTGGGGGCAGACTATATATAACACGGGGGTAAAATTGAAAAAATTTGAAAAAATTTTTTTTTGGACTTAGTCATTTTTCCGGCGTTTATCTGACTTTCAGATAGGGCAAATGTCAGTGAGCGTTCCAATTTCAGTTCCAGAGCGATTCGCCCAATGAGTCCTTGATATTTAGTCGTTTTCAGCCAATTTTCTGGATTTTTGAAAATTTCACTTTTTTGTGAAAATATCCACTAAATGAGGGAATAATATGTGTGAGGGTACCCCAGGAGAGTTCCAAATGTGTGTGGGTAGAATATATATCCCACGGGGGTAAAATTGAAAAATGGTGAAAAAATTATTTTTTTGGACTTAGTCATTTTTCCGGCGTTTATCAGACTTTCAGATAGGGCAAATGTCAGTGAGCATTTCGATTTCAGTTCCAGAGCGATTCGCCCAATGAGTCCTTGATATTTAGTCATTTTCAGCCAATATTTTGGATTTTTGAAAATTTCACTTTTTTGTGAAAATATCCACTAAATGAGGGAACAATATGTGTGAGGGTACCCCAGGAGAGTTCAAAATGTGTGTGGGTAGAATATATATCCAACGGGGGTAAAATTGAAAAAAGTTGAAAACATTTTTTTTTTGGACTGTCATTTTTCGGGCATTTATCAGACTTTCAGATAGGGCAAATGTCAGTGAGCGTTCCATTTTCAGTTCCAGAGCGATTCGCCCAATGCGTCCTTGATATTTAGTCGTTTTCAGCCAATTTTCTGGATTTTTGAAAATTTCACTTTTTTGTGAAAATATCCACTAAATGAGGGAATAATATGTGTGAGGGTACCCCAGGAGAGTTCCAAATGTGTGTGGGCAGACTATATATAACACGGGGGTAAAATTGAAAAAATTTGAAAAAATTTTTTTTTGGACTTAGTCATTTTTCCGGCGTTTATCTGACTTTCAGATAGGGCAAATGTCAGTGAGCGTTCCAATTTCAGTTCCAGAGCGATTCGCCCAATGAGTCCTTGATATTTAGTCGTTTTCAGCCAATTTTCTGGATTTTTGAAAATTTCACTTTTTTGTGAAAATATCCACTAAATGAGGGAATAATATGTGTGAGGGTACCCCAGGAGAGTTCCAAATGTGTGTGGGTAGAATATATATCCCACGGGGCTAAAATTGAAAAAAGGTGAAAAAGTTATTTTTTTGGACTTAGTCATTTTTCCTGCGTTTATCAGACTTTCAGATAGGGCAAATGTCAGTGAGCGTTTCGATTTCAGTACCAGAGCGATTCGCCCAATAAGTCATTGATATTTAGTCGTTTTCAGCCAATATTTTGGATATTTGAAAATTTCTCTTTTTTGTGAAAATATCCACTAAATGATGGAATAATATGTGTGACGGCGTTCATCAGACTTTCAGATAGGGCAAATGTCAGTGAGGGTTCCGATTTCAGTTCCAGAGCGATTCGCCCAATGAGTCCTTGATATTTAGTCGTTTTCAGCCAATTTTCTGGATTTTTGAAAATTTCACTTTTTTGTGAAAATGTCCACTAAATGATGGAGAGTTCCAAATGTGTGTGGGTAGAATATATATCCCACGGGGGTAAAATTGAAAAAAGTTAAAAAAATTTTTTTTTTGGACTTAGCCATTTTTCCAGCATTTATCAGACTTTCAGATAGGGGAAATGTCAGTGAGCGTTCCGATTTCAGTTCCAGAGCGATTCGCCCAATGAGTCCTTGATATTTAGTCGTTTTCAGCCAATTTTGTGGATTTTTGAAAATGTCATATTTTTGTGAAAATATCCACTAAATGAGGGAATAATATGTGTGAGGGTACCCCAGGAGAGTTCCAAATGTGTGTGGGTAGAATATATATCCCACGGGGGTAAAATTGAAAAAAGTTGAAAAAAATTTTTTTTTGGACTTAAGTCATTTTTCCGGCATTTATCAGACTTTCAGATAGGGGAAATGTCAGTGAGCGTTCCGATTTCAGTTCCAGAGCGATTCGCTCAATGAGTCCTTGATATTTAGTCGTTTTCAGCCAATTTTCTGGATTTTTGAAAATTTCACTTTTTTGTGAAAATATCCACTAAATGAGGGAATAATATGTGTGAGGGTACCCCAGGAGAGTTCCAAATGTGTGTGGGTAGAGTATATATCCCACGGGGGTAAAATTGAAAAAAGCTGAAAAAATTTTTTTTTTGGACTTAGTCATTTTTCCGGCGTTTATCAGACTTTCAGATAGGGCAAATGTCAGTGAGCGTTCCGATTTCAGTTCCAGAGCGATTCGCCCAATGAGTCCTTGACATTTAGTCGTTTTCAGCCAATTTTCTGGATTTTTGAAAATTTCACTTTTTTGTGAAAATATCCACTAAATGAGGGAATAATATGTGTGAGGGTACCCCAGGAGAGTTCCAAATGTGTGTGGGTAGAATATATATCCCACGGGGGTAAAATTGAAAAAAGTTGAAAAGATTATTTTTTTGGACTTAGTCATTGTTCCGGCGTTTATCAAACTTTCAGATAGGGGAAATGTCAGTGAGCATTCCGATTTCAGGTCCAGAGCGATTCGCCCAATGAGTCCTTGATATTTAGTCGTTTTCAGCCAATTTTGTGGATTTTTGAAAATTTCACTTTTTTGTGAAAATATCCACTAAATGAGGGAATAATATGTGTGAGGGTACCCCAGGAGAGTTCCAAATGTGTGTGGGTAGAATATATATCCCACGGGGGTAAAATTGAAAAAAGTTGAGAAAATAATTTTTTTGCACTTAGTCGTTTTTCCGGCATTTATCAGACTTTCAGATAGGGGAAATGTCATTGAGCATTCCGATTTTAGTTCCAGAGCGATACGCCCAATGTGTCCTTGATATTTAGTCGTTTTCAGCCAATTTTCTAGATTTTTGAAAATTTCACTTTTTTGTGAAAATATCCACTAAATGAGGGAATAATGTGTGTGAGGGTACCCCAGGAGAGTTCCAAATGTGTGTGGGTAGAATATATATCCCACGGGGGTAAAATTGAAAAAAGTTGAAAAAATTATTTTTTTGGACTTAGTCATTGTTCCGGCGTTTATCAAACTTTCAGATAGGGGAAATGTCAGTGAGCATTCCGATTTCAGTTCCAGAGCGATTCGCCCAATGAGTCCTTGATATTTAGTCGTTTTCAGCCAATTTTCTGGATTTTTGAAAATGTCACTTTTTTGTGAAAATATCCACTAAATGAGGGAATAATATGTGTGAGGGTACCCTAGGAGAGTTCCAAATGTGTGTGGGTAGAATATATATCCCACGGGGGTAAAATTGAAAAAAGTTGAAAAAATTATTTTTTTGGACTTAGTCATTTTTCCAGCGTTTATCAAACTTTCAGATAGGGGAAATGTCAGTGAGCATTCCGATTTCAGTTCCAGAGCGATTCGCCCAATGAGTCCTTGATATTTAGTCGTTTTCAGCCAATTTTCTGGATTTTTGAAAATTTCACTTTTTTGTGAAAATATCCACTAAATGAGGGAATAATATGTGTGAGGGTACCCCAGGAGAGTTCCAAATGTGTGTGGGTAGAATATATATCCCACGGGGGTAAAATTGAAAAAAGTTGAAAAAATCATTTTTTTGGACTTAGTCATTTTTCCGGCATTTATCAGACTTTCAGATAGGGGAAATGTCAGTGAGCGTTCCGATTTCAGGTCCAGAGCGTTTCGCCCAATGTGTCCTTGATATTTAGTCGTTTTCAGCCAATTTTCTAGATTTTTGAAAATTTCACTTTTTTGTGAAAATATCCACTAAATGAGGGAATAATGTGTGTGAGGGTACCCCAGGAGAGTTCCAAATGTGTGTGGGTAGAATATATATCCCACGGGGGTAAAATTGAAAAAAGTTGAAAAAATTATTTTTTTGGACTTAGTCATTGTTCCGGCGTTTATCAAACTTTCAGATAGGGGAAATGTCAGTGAGCATTCCGATTTCAGTTCCAGAGCGATTTGTCCAATGAGTCCTTGATATTTAGTCATTTTCAGCCAATTTTCTGGATTTTTGAAAATGTCACTTTTTTTTGAAAATATCCACTAAATGAGGGAATAATATGTGTGAGGGTACCCCAGGAGAGTTCCAAATGTGTGTGGGTAGAACATATATCCCACGGGGGTAAAATTGAAAAAAGGTGAAAAAGTTATTTTTTTGGACTTAGTCATTTTTCCGGCGTTTATCAGAATTTCAGATAGGGGAAATGTGAGTGAGCGTTCCGATTTCAGTTCCAGAGCGATTCGCCCAATGCGTCCTTGATATTTAGTCGTTTTCAGCCAATTTTCTGGATTTTTGAAAATTTCACTTTTTTGTGAAAATATCCACTAAATGAGGGAATAATATATGTGAGGGTACCCCAGGAGAGTTCCAAATGTGTGTGGGCAGGCTATATATCCCACGGGGGTAAAATTGAAAAAAGTTGAAAAAATTATTTTTTTGGACTTAGTCATTGTTCCGGCGTTTATCAGACTTTCAGATAGGGCAAATGTCAGTGAGCGTTCCGATTTCAGTTCCAGAGCAATTCGCCCAATGAGTCCTTCATATTTAGTCGTTTTCAGCCAATTTTCTGGATTTTTGAAAATGTCACTTTTTTGTGAAAATATCCACTAAATGAGGGAATAATATGTGTGAGGGTACCCCAGGAGAGTTCCAAATGTGTGTGGGTAGAATATATATCCCACGGGGGTAAAATTGAAAAAAGTTGAAAAAATCATTTTTTTGGACTTAGTCATTTTTCCGGCATTTATCAGACTTTCAGATAGGGGAAATGTCAGTGAGCGTTCCGATTTCAGGTCCAGAGCGTTTCGCCCAATGTGTCCTTGATATTTAGTCGTTTTCAGCCAATTTTCTAGATTTTTGAAAATGTCACTTTTTTGTGAAAATATCCACTAAATGAGGGAATAATATGTGTGAGGGTACCCCAGGAGAGTTCCAAATGTGTGTGGGTAGAACATATATCCCACGGGGGTAAAATTGAAAAAAGGTGAAAAAGTTATTTTTTTGGACTTAGTCATTGTTCCGGCGTTTATCAGAATTTCAGATAGGGGAAATGTGAGTGAGCGTTCCGATTTCAGTTCCAGAGTGATTCGCCCAATGCGTCCTTGATATTTAGTCGTTTTCAGCCAATTTTCTGGATTTTTGAAAATTTCACTTTTTTGTGAAAATATCCACTAAATGAGGGAATAATATATGTGAGGGTACCCCAGGAGAGTTCCAAATGTGTGTGGGCAGACTATATATCCCACGGGGGTAAAATTGAAAAAAGTTGAAAAAATTATTTTTTTGGACTTAGTCATTGTTCCGGCGTTTATCAGACTTTCAGATAGGGCAAATGTCAGTGAGCGTTCCGATTTCAGTTCCAGAGCAATTCGCCCAATGAGTCCTTGATATTTAGTCGTTTTCAGCCAATTTTCTGGATTTTTGAAAATGTCACTTTTTTGTGAAAATATCCACTAAATGAGGGAATAATATGTGTGAGGGTACCCTAGGAGAGTTCCAAATGTGTGTGGGTAGAATATATATCCCACGGGGGTAAAATTGAAAAAAGTTGAAAAAATTATTTTTTTGGACGTAGTCATTTTTCCGGCGTTTATCAAACTTTCAGATAGGGGAAGTGTCAGTGAGCATTCCGATTTCAGTTCCAGAGCGATTCGCCCAATGAGTCCTTGATATTTAGTCGTTTTCAGCCAATTTTCTGGATTTTTGAAAATTTCACTTTTTTGTGAAAATATCCACTAAATGAGGGAATAATATGTGTGAGGGTACCCCAGGAGAGTTCCAAATGTGTGTGGGTAGAATATATATCCCACGGGGGTAAAATTGAAAAAAGTTGAAAAAATTATTTTTTTGGACTTAGTCATTGTTCCGGCGTTTATCAAACTTTCAGATAGGGGAAATGTCAGTGAGCATTCCGATTTCAGTTCCAGAGCGATTCGCCCAATGAGTCCTTGATATTTAGTCGTTTTCAGCCAATTTTCTGGATTTTTGAAAATGTCACTTTTTTGTGAAAATATCCACTAAATGAGGGAATAATATGTGTGAGGGTACCCTAGGAGAGTTCCAAATGTGTGTGGGTAGAATATATATCCCACGGGGGTAAAATTGAAAAAAGTTGAAAAAATTATTTTTTTGGACTTAGTGATTTTTCCAGCGTTTATCAAACTTTCAGATAGGGGAAATGTCAGTGAACATTCCGATTTCAGTTCCAGAGCGATTCGCCCAATGAGTCCTTGATATTTAGTCGTTTTCAGCCAATTTTCTGGATTTTTGAAAATTTCACTTTTTTATGAAAATATCCACTAAATGAGGGAATAATATGTGTGAGGGTACCCCAGGAGAGTTCCAAATGTGTGTGGGTATAATATATATCCCACGGGGGTAAAATTGAAAAAAGTTGAAAAAATCATTTTTTTGGACTTAGTCATTTTTCCGGCATTTATCAGACTTTCAGATAGGGGAAATGTCAGTGAGCGTTCCGATTTCAGGTCCAGAGCATTTCGCCCAATGTGTCCTTGATATTTAGTCGTTTTCAGCCAATTTTCTAGATTTTTGAAAATGTCACTTTTTTGTGAAAATATCCACTAAATGAGGGAATAATATGTGTGAGGGTACCCCAGGAGAGTTCCAAATGTGTGTGGGTAGAATATATATCCCACGGGGGTAAAATTGAAAAAAGTTGAAAAAATTATTTTTTTGGACTTAGTCATTGTTCCGGCGTTTATCAAACTTTCAGATAGGGGAAATGTCAGTGAGCATTCCGATTTCAGTTCCAGAGCGATTTGCCCAATGAGTCCTTGATATTTAGTCATTTTCAGCCAATTTTCTGGATTTTTGAAAATGTCACTTTTTTGTGAAAATATCCACTAAATGAGGGAATAATATGTGTGAGGGTACCCCAGGAGAGTTCCAAATGTGTGTGGGTAGAACATATATTCCACGGGGGTAAAATTGAAAAAAGGTGAAAAAGTTATTTTTTTGGACTTAGTCATTTTTCCGGCGTTTATCAGAATTTCAGATAGGGGAAATGTGAGTGAGCGTTCCGATTTCAGTTCCAGAGCGATTTGTCCAATGAGTCCTTGATATTTAGTCATTTTCAGCCAATTTTCTGGATTTTTGAAAATGTCACTTTTTTGTGAAAATATCCACTAAATGAGGGAATAATATGTGTGAGGGTACCCCAGGAGAGTTCCAAATGTGTGTGGGTAGAACATATATCCCACGGGGGTAAAATTGAAAAAAGGTGAAAAAGTTATTTTTTTGGACTTAGTCATTTTTCCGGCGTTTATCAGAATTTCAGATAGGGGAAATGTGAGTGAGCGTTCCGATTTCAGTTCCAGAGCGATTCACCCAATGCGTCCTTGATATTTAGTCGTTTTCAGCCAATTTTCTGAATTTTTGAAAATTTCACTTTTTTGTGAAAATATCCACTAAATGAGGGAATAATATATGTGAGGGTACCCCAGGAGAGTTCCAAATGTGTGTGGGCAGACTATATATCCCACGGGGGTAAAATTGAAAAAAGTTGAAAAAATTATTTTTTTGGACTTAGTCATTGTTCCGGCGTTTATCAGACTTTCAGATAGGGCAAATGTCAGTGAGCGTTCCGATTTCAGTTCCAGAGCAATTCGCCCAATGAGTCCTTCATATTTAGTCGTTTTCAGCCAATTTTCTGGATTTTTGAAAATGTCACTTTTTTGTGAAAATATCCACTAAATGAGGGAATAATATGTGTGAGGGTACCCCAGGAGAGTTCCAAATGTGTGTGGGTAGAATATATATCCCACGGGGGTAAAATTGAAAAAAGTTGAAAAAATCATTTTTTTGGACTTAGTCATTTTTCCGGCATTTATCAGACTTTCAGATAGGGGAAATGTCAGTGAGCGTTCCGATTTCAGGTCCAGAGCGTTTCGCCCAATGTGTCCTTGATATTTAGTCGTTTTCAGCCAATTTTCTAGATTTTTGAAAATGTCACTTTTTTGTGAAAATATCCACTAAATGAGGGAATAATATGTGTGAGGGTACCCCAGGAGAGTTCCAAATGTGTGTGGGTAGAACATATATCCCACGGGGGTAAAATTGAAAAAAGGTGAAAAAGTTATTTTTTTGGACTTAGTCATTGTTCCGGCGTTTATCAGAATTTCAGATAGGGGAAATGTGAGTGAGCGTTCCGATTTCAGTTCCAGAGCGATTCGCCCAATGCGTCCTTGATATTTAGTCGTTTTCAGCCAATTTTCTGGATTTTTGAAAATTTCACTTTTTTGTGAAAATATCCACTAAATGAGGGAATAATATATGTGAGGGTACCCCAGGAGAGTTCCAAATGTGTGTGGGCAGACTATATATCCCACGGGGGTAAAATTGAAAAAAGTTGAAAAAATTATTTTTTTGGACTTAGTCATTGTTCCGGCGTTTATCAGACTTTCAGATAGGGCAAATGTCAGTGAGCGTTCCGATTTCAGTTCCAGAGCAATTCGCCCAATGAGTCCTTGATATTTAGTCGTTTTCAGCCAATTTTCTGAATTTTTGAAAATGTCACTTTTTTGTGAAAATATCCACTAAATGAGGGAATAATATGTGTGAGGGTACCCCAGGAGAGTTCCAAATGTGTGTGGGTAGAATATATATCCCACGGGGGTAAAATTGAAAAAAGTTGAAAAAATCATTTTTTTGGACTTAGTCATTTTTCCGGCATTTATCAGACTTTCAGATAGGGGAAATGTCAGTGAGCGTTCCGATTTCAGGTCCAGAGCGTTTCGCCCAATGTGTCCTTGATATTTAGTCGTTTTCAGCCAATTTTCTAGATTTTTGAAAATTTCACTTTTTTGTGAAAATATCCACTAAACGAGGGAATAATGTGTGTGAGGGTACCCCAGGAGAGTTCCAAATGTGTGTGGGTAGAATATATATCCCACGGGGGTAAAATTGAAAAAAGTTGAAAAAATTATTTTTTTGGACTTAGTCATTGTTCCGGCGTTTATCAAACTTTCAGATAGGGGAAATGTGAGTGAGCATTCCGATTTCAGTTCCAGAGCGATTCGCCCAATGCGTCCTTGATATTTAGTCGTTTTCAGCCAATTTTCTGGATTTTTGAAAATTTCACTTTTTTGTGAAAATATCCACTAAATGAGGGAATAATATGTGTGAGGGTACCCCAGGAGAGTTCCAAATGTGTGTGGGTAGAATATATATCCCACGGGGGTAAAATTGAAAAAACTTGAAAAAATTATTTTTTTGGACTTAGTCATTGTTCCGGCGTTTATCAAACTTTCAGATAGGGGAAATGTCAGTGAGCATTCCGATTTCAGTTCCAGAGCGATTTGCCCAATGAGTCCTTGATATTTAGTCATTTTCAGCCAATTTTCTGGATTTTTGAAAATGTCACTTTTTTGTGAAAATATCCACTAAATGAGGGAATAATATGTGTGAGGGTACCCCAGGAGAGTTCCAAATGTGTGTGGGTAGAATATATATCCCACGGGGGTAAAATTGAAAGAAGTTGAAAAAATTATTTTTTTGGACTTAGTCATTGTTCCGGCGTTTATCAGACTTTCAGATAGGGCAAATGTCAGTGAGCGTTCCGATTTCAGTTCCAGAGCGATTCGCCCAATGAGTCCTTGACATTTAGTCGTTTTCAGCCAATTTTCTGGATTTTTGAAAATTTCACTTTTTTGTGAAAATATCCACTAAATGAGGGAATAATATGTGTGAGGGTACCCCAGGAGAGTTCCAAATGTGTGTGGGTAGAATATATATCCCACGGGGGTAAAATTGAAAAAAGTTGAAAAGATTATTTTTTTGGACTTAGTCATTGTTCCGGCGTTTATCAAACTTTCAGATAGGGGAAATGTCAGTGAGCATTCCGATTTCAGGTCCAGAGTGATTCGCCCAATGAGTCCTTGATATTTAGTCGTTTTCAGCCAATTTTGTGGATTTTTGAAAATGTCACTTTTTTGTGAAAATATCCACTAAATGAGGGAATAATATGTGTGAGGGTACCCCAGGAGAGTTCCAAATGTGTGTGGGTAGAATATATCTCGCACGGGGGTAAAATTGAAAAAAGTTGAAAAAATTATTTTTTTGGACTTAGTTATTGTTCCGGCGTTTATCAAACTTTCAGATAGGGGAAATGTCAGTGAGCATTCCGATTTCAGGTCCAGAGCGATTCGCCCAATGCGTCCTTGATATTTAGTCGTTTTCAGCCAATTTTCTGGAATTTTTGAAAATTTCACTTTTTTGTGAAAATATCCACTAAATGAGGGAATAATATGTGTGAGGGTACCCCAGGAAAGTTCCAAATGTGTGTGGGTAGAACATATATCCCACGGGGGTAAAATTGAAAAAAGGTGAAAAAGTTATTTTTTTGGACTTAGTCATTTTTCCGGCGTTTATCAGACTTTCAGATAGGGGAAATGTGAGTGAGTGTTCCGATTTCAGTTCCAGAGCGATTCGCCCAATGCGTCCTTGATATTTAGTCGTTTTCAGCCAATTTTCTGGATTTTTGAAAATTTCACTTTTTTGTGAAAATATCCACTAAATGAGGGAATAATATGTGTGAGGGTACCCCAGGAGAGTTCCAAATGTGTGTGGGCAGACTATATATCCCACGGGGGTAAAATTGAAAAAAGCTGAAAAAAATATTTTTTTGGACTTAGTCATTTTTCCGGCGTTTATCAGACTTTCAGATAGGGGAAATGTGAGTGAGCGTTCCGATTTCAGTTCCAGAGCGATTCGCCCAATGAGTCCTTGATATTTAGTCATTTTCAGCCAATTTTCTGGATTTTTGAAAATTTCACTTTTTTGTGAAAATATCCACTAAATGAGGGAATAATATGTGTGAGGGTACCCCAGGAGAGTTCCAAATGTGTGTGGGTAGAATATATCTCCCACGGGGGTAAAATTGAAAAAAGTTTAAAAAATTATTTTTTTGGACTTAGTCATTGTTCCGGCGTTTATCAAACTTTCAGATAGGGGAAATGTCAGTGAGCATTCCGATTTCAGGTCCAGAGCGATTCGCCCAATGAGTCCTTGATATTTAGTCGTTTTCAGCCAATTTTCTGGATTTTTGAAAATTTCACTTTTTTGTGAAAATATCCACTAAATGAGGGAATAATATGTGTGAGGGTACCCCAGGAGAGTTCCAAATGTATGTGGGTAGAATATATATCCCACGGGGGTAAAATTGAAAAAAGTTGAAAAAATTATTTTTTTGGACTTAGTCATTGTTCCGGCGTTTATCAAACTTTCAGATAGGGGAAATGTCAGTGAGCATTCCGATTTCAGTTCCAGAGCGATTTGCCCAATGAGTCCTTGATATTTAGTCATTTTCAGCCAATTTTCTGGATTTTTGAAAATGTCACTTTTTTGTGAAAATATCCACTAAATGAGGGAATAATATGTGTGAGGGTACCCCAGGAGAGTTCCAAATGTGTGTGGGTAGAATATATATCCCACGGGGGTAAAATTGAAAAAAGTTGAAAAAATTATTTTTTTGGACTTAGTCATTGTTCCGGCGTTTATCAGACTTTCAGATAGGGCAAATGTCAGTGAGCGTTCCAATTTCAGTTCCAGAGCGAATCGCCCAATGAGTCCTTGACATTTAGTCGTTTTCAGCCAATTTTCTGGATTTTTGAAAATGTCACTTTTTTGTGAAAATATCCACTAAATGAGGGAATAATATGTGTGAGGGTACCCTAGGAGAGTTCCAAATGTGTGTGGGTAGAATATATATCCCACGGGGGTAAAATTGAAAAAAGTTGAAAAAATTATTTTTTTGGACTTAGTCATTTTTCCGGCGTTTATCAAACTTTCAGATAGGGGAAATGTCAGTGAGCATTCCGATTTCAGTTCCAGAGCGATTCGCCCAATGAGTCCTTGATATTTAGTCGTTTTCAGCCAATTTTCTGGATTTTTGAAAATTTCACTTTTTTGTGAAAATATCCACTAAATGAGGGAACAGTATGTGTGATGGTACCCCAGGAGAGTTCCAAATGTGTGTGGGTAGAATATATATCCCACGGGGGTAAAATTGAAAAAAGGTGAAAAAGTTATTTTCTTGGACTTAGTCATTTTTCCGGCGTTTATCAGAATTTCAGATAGGGGAAATGTGAGTGAGCGTTCCGATTTCAGTTCCAGAGCGATTCGCCCAATGCGTCCTTGATATTTAGTCGTTTTCAGCCAATTTTCTGGATTTTTGAAAATTTCACTTTTTTGTGAAAATATCCACTAAATGAGGGAATAATATGTGTGAGGGTACCCCAGGAGATTTCCAAATGTGTGTGGGCAGACTATATATCCCACGGGGGTAAAATTGAAAAAAGTTGAAAAAATTATTTTTTTGGACTTAGTCATTGTTCCGGCGTTTATCAGACTTTCAGATAGGGCAAATGTCAGTGAGCGTTCCGGTTTCAGTTCCAGAGCAATTCGCCCAATGAGTCCTTGATATTTAGTCGTTTTCAGCCAATTTTCTGGATTTTTGAAAATTTCACTTTTTTGTGAAAATATCCACTAAATGAGGGAATAATATGTGTGAGGGTACCCCAGGAGAGTTCCAAATGTGTGTGGGTAGAATATATATCCCACGGGGGTAAAATTGAAAAAACTTGAAAAAATTATTTTTTTGGACTTAGTCATTGTTCCGGCGTTTATCAAACTTTCAGATAGGGGAAATGTCAGTGAGCATTCCGATTTCAGGTCCAGAGCGATTCGCCCAATGAGTCCTTGATATTTAGTCGTTTTCAGCCAATTTTCTGGATTTTTGAAAATTTCACTTTTTTGTGAAAATATCCACTAAATGAGGGAATAATATGTGTGAGGGTACCCCAGGAGAGTTCCAAATGTATGTGGGTAGAATATATATCCCACGGGGGTAAAATTGAAAAAAGTTGAAAAAATTATTTTTTTGGACTTAGTCATTGTTCCGGCGTTTATCAGACTTTCAGATAGGGCAAATGTCAGTGAGCGTTCCGATTTCAGTTCCAGAGCAATTCGCCCAATGAGTCCTTGATATTTAGTCGTTTTCAGCCAATTTTCTGGATTTTTGAAAATTTCACTTTTTTGTGAAAATATCCACTAAATGAGGGAATAATATGTGTGAGGGTACCCCAGGAGAGTTCCAAATGTGTGTGGGTAGAATATATATCCCACGGGGGTAAAATTGAAAAAAGTTGAAAAAATTATTTTTTTGGACTTAGTCATTGTTCCGGCGTTTATCAAACTTTCAGATAGGGGAAATGTCAGTGAGCATTCCGATTTCAGTTCCAGAGCGATTTGCCCAATGAGTCCTTGATATTTAGTCATTTTCAGCCAATTTTCTGGATTTTTGAAAATGTCACTTTTTTGTGAAAATATCCACTAAATGAGGGAATAATATGTGTGAGGGTACCCCAGGAGAGTTCCAAATGTGTGTGGGTAGAACATATATCCCACGGGGGTAAAATTGAACAATGGTGAAAAAGTTATTTTTTTGGACTTAGTCATTTTTCCGGCGTTTATCAGACTTTCAGATAGGGGAAATGTGAGTGAGTGTTCCGATTTCAGTTCCAGAGCGATTCGCCCAATGCGTCCTTGATATTTAGTCGTTTTCAGCCAATTTTCTGGATTTTTGAAAATTTCTCTTTTTTGTGAAAATATCCACTAAATGAGGGAATAATATGTGTGAGGGTACCCCAGGAGAGTTCCAAATGTGTGTGGGCAGACTATATATCCCACGGGGGTAAAATTGAAAAAAGCTGAAAAAATTATTTTTTTGGACTTAGTCATTTTTCCGGCGTTTATCAGACTTTCAGATAGGGCAAATGTCATTGAGCGTTCCAATTTCAGTTCCAGAGCAATTCGCCCAATGAGTCCTTGATATTTAGTCGTTTTCAGCCAATTTTCTGGATTTTTGAAAATGTCACTTTTTTGTGAAAATATCCACTAAATGATGAAATAATATGTGTGAGGGTACCCCAGGAGAGTTCCAAATGTGTGTGGGTAGAATATATCTCCCACGGGGGTAAAATTGAAAAAAGTTGAAAAAATTATTTTTTTGGACTCAGTCATTGTTCCGGCGTTTATCAAACTTTCAGATAGGGGAAATGTCAGTGAGCATTCCGATTTCAGGTCCAGAGCGATTCGCCCAATGAGTCCTTGATATTTAGTCGTTTTCAGCCAATTTTCTGGATTTTTGAAAATTTCACTTTTTTGTGAAAATATCCACTAAATGAGGGAATAATATGTGTGAGGGTACCCCAGGAGAGTTCCAAATGTGTGTGGGTAGAATATATATCCCACGGGGGTAAAATTGAAAAAAGTTGAAAAAATTATTTTTTTGGACTTAGTCATTGTTCCGGCGTTTATCAGACTTTCAGATAGGGCAAATGTCAGTGAGCGTTCCAATTTCAGTTCCAGAGCGAATCGCCCAATGAGTCCTTGACATTTAGTCGTTTTCAGCCAATTTTCTGGATTTTTGAAAATGTCACTTTTTTGTGAAAATATCCACTAAATGAGGGAATAATATGTGTGAGGGTACCCTAGGAGAGTTCCAAATGTGTGTGGGTAGAATATATATCCCACGGGGGTAAAATTGAAAAAAGTTGAAAAAATTATTTTTTTGGACTTAGTCATTTTTCCGGCGTTTATCAAACTTTCAGATAGGGGAAATGTCAGTGAGCATTCCGATTTCAGTTCCAGAGCGATTCGCCCAATGAGTCCTTGATATTTAGTCGTTTTCAGCCAATTTTCTGGATTTTTGAAAATTTCACTTTTTTGTGAAAATATCCACTAAATGAGGGAACAGTATGTGTGATGGTACCCCAGGAGAGTTCCAAATGTGTGTGGGTAGAATATATATCCCACGGGGGTAAAATTGAAAAAAGTTGAAAAAATTTTTTTTTTGGACTTAGTCATTTTCCGGCATTTCTCAGACTTTCAGATAGGGGAAATGTCAGTGAGCGTTGCGATTTCAGTTCCAGAGCGATTCGCCCAATGAGTCCTTGATATTTAGTCGTTTTCAGCCAATTTTCTGGATTTTTGAAAATGTCACTTTTTTGTGAAAATATCCACTAAATGATGAAATAATATGTGTGAGGGTACCCCAGGAGAGTTATAAATGTGTGTGGGTAGAATATATATCCCACGGGGGTAAAATTGAAAAATGGTGAAAAAATTATTTTTTTGGACTTAGTCATTTTTCGGCCGTTTATCAGACTTTCAGATAGGGCAAATGTCAGTGAGCATTTCGATTTCAGTTCCAGAGCGATTCGCCCAATGAGTCCTTGATATTTAGTCATTTTCAGCCAATTTTCTGGATTTTTGAAAATTTCACTTTTTTGTGAAAATATCCACTAAATGAGGGAATAATATGTGTGAGGGTACCCCAGGAGAGTTCCAAATGTGTGTGGGTAGAATATATATCCCACGGGGGTAAAATTGAAAAAAGTTGAAAAAATTATTTTTTTGGACTTAGTCATTGTTGCGGCGTTTATCAGACTTTCAGATAGGGCAAATGTCAGTGAGCGTTCCGATTTCAGTTCCAGAGCGAATCGCCCAATGAGTCCTTGATATTTAGTCGTTTTCAGCCAATTTTCTGGATTTTTGAAAATTTCACTTTTTTGTGAAAATATCCACTAAATGAGGGAATAATATGTGTGAGGGTACCCCAGGAGAGTTCCAAATGTGTGTGGGTAGAATATATATCCCACTGGGGTAAAATTGAAAAAAGTTGAAAAAATCATTTTTTTGGACTTAGTCATTTTTCCGGCATTTATCAGACTTTCAGATAGGGGAAATGTCAGTGAGCGTTCCGATTTCAAGTCCAGAGCGAATCGCCCAATGTGTCCTTGATATTTAGTCGTTTTCAGCCAATTTTCTAGATTTTTGAAAATTTCACTTTTTTGTGAAAATATCCACTAAATGAGGGAATAATGTGTGTGAGGGTACCCCAGGAGAGTTCCAAATGTGTGTGGGTAGAATATATATCCCACGGGGGTAAAATTGAAAAAAGTTGAAAAAATTATTTTTTTGGACTTAGTCATTGTTCCGGCGTTTATCAAACTTTCAGATAGGGGAAATGTCAGTGAGCGTTCCGATTTCAGTTCCAGAGCGATTCGCCCAATGCGTCCTTGATATTTAGTCGTTTTCAGCCAATTTTCTGGATTTTTGAAAATTTCACTTTTTTGTGAAAATATCCACTAAATGAGGGAATAATATGTGTGAGGGTACCCCAGGAGAGTTCCAAATGCGTGTGGGCAGACTATATATAACACGGGAGTAAAATTGAAAAAATTTGAAAAAATTTTTTTTTTGGACTTAGTCATTTTTCCGCCGTTTATCTGACTTTCAGATAGGGCAAATGTCAGTGAGCGTTCCAAATTCAGTTCCAGAGCGATTCGCCCAATGAGTCCTTGATATTTAGTCATTTTCAGCCAATATTTTGGATTTTTGAAAATTTCACTTTTTTGTGAAAATATCCACTAAATGAGGGAACAATATGTGTGAGGGTACCCCAGGAGAGTTCAAAATGTGTGTGGGTAGAATATATATCCAACGGGGGTAAAATTGAAAAAAGTTGAAAACATTTTTTTTTTGGACTGTCATTTTTCGGGCATTTATCAGACTTTCAGATAGGGCAAATGTCAGTGAGCGTTCCATTTTCAGTTCCAGAGCGATTCGCCCAATGAGTCCTTGATATATAGTCGTTTTCAGCCAATTTTCTGGATTTTTGAAAATTTCACTTTTTTGTGAAAATATCCACTAAATGAGGGAATAATATGTGTGAGGGTACCCCAGGAGAGTTCCAAATGTGTGTGGGTAAAATATATATCCCACGGGGCTAAAATTGAAAAAAGGTGAAAAAGTTATTTTTTTGGACTTAGTCATTTTTCCTGCGTTTATCAGACTTTCAGATAGGGCAAATGTCAGTGAGCGTTTCGATTTAAGTACCAGAGCGATTCGCCCAATAAGTCATTGATATTTAGTCGTTTTCAGCCAATATTTTGGATATTTGAAAATTTCTCTTTCTTGAGAAAATATCCACTAAATGATGGAATAATATGTGTGACGGCGTTCATCAGACTTTCAGATAGGGCAAATGTCAGTGAGGGTTCCGATTTCAGTTCCAGAGCGATTCGCCCAATGAGTCCTTGATATTTAGGCGTTTTCAGCCAATTTTCTGGATTTTTGAAAATTTCACTTTTTTGTGAAAATGTCCACTAAATGATGGAGAGTTCCAAATGTGTGTGGGTAGAATATATATCCCACGGGGGTAAAATTGAAAAAATTTTAAAAATTTTTTTTTTGGACTTAGCCATTTTTCCAGCATTTATCAGACTTTCAGATAGGGGAAATGTCAGTGAGCGTTCCGATTTCAGTTCCAGAGCGATTCGTCCAATGAGTCCTTGATATTTAGTCGTTTTCAGCCATTATTTTTTATATTTGAAAATTTCACTTTTTTGTGAAAATATCCACTAAATGAGGGAATAATATGTGTGAGGGTACCCCAGGAGAGTTCCAAATGTGTGTGGGTAGAATATATATCCCACGGGGGTAAATTTGAAAAAAGTTGAAAAAATTTTTTTTTTGGACTTAAGTCATTTTTCCGGCATTTATCAGACTTTCAGATAGGGGAAATGTCAGTGAGCGTTCCGATTTCAGTTACAGAGCGATTCGCTCAATGAGTCCTTGATATTTAGTCGTTTTCAGCCAATTTTCTGGATTTTTGAAAATTTCACTTTTTTGTGAAAATATCCACTAAATGAGGGAATAATGTTTGTGAGGGTACCCCAGGAGAGTTCCAAATGTGTGTGGTTAGAATATATATCCCACGGGGGTAAAATTGAAAAAAGTTGAAAAAATTATTTTTTTGGACTTAGTCATTGTTCCGGCGTTTATCAGACTTTCAGATAGGGCAAATGTCATTGAGCGTTCCAATTTCAGTTCCAGAGCAATTCGCCCAATGAGTCCTTGATATTTAGTCGTTTTCAGCCAATTTTCTGGATTTTTGAAAATGTCACTTTTTTGTGAAAATATCCACTAAATGATGAAATAATATGTGTGAGGGTACCCCAGGAGAGTTCCAAATGTGTGTGGGTAGAATATATCTCCCACGGGGGTAAAATTGAAAAAAGTTGAAAAAATTATTTTTTTGGACTTAGTCATTGTTCCGGCGTTTATCAAACTTTCAGATAGGGGAAATGTCAGTGAGCATTCCGATTTCAGGTCCAGAGCGATTCGCCCAATGAGTCCTTGATATTTAGTCGTTTTCAGCCAATTTTCTGGATTTTTGAAAATTTCACTTTTTTGTGAAAATATCCACTAAATGAGGGAATAATATGTGTGAGGGTACCCCAGGAGAGTTCCAAATGTGTGTGGGTAGAATATATATCCCACGGGGGTAAAATTGAAAAAAGTTGAAAAAATTATTTTTTTTGGACTTAGTCATTGTTCCGGCGTTTATCAAACTTTCAGATAGGGGAAATGTCAGTGAGCATTCCGATTTCAGGTCCAGAGCGATTTGCCCAATGAGTCCTTGATATTTAGTCATTTTCAGCCAATTTTCTGGATTTTTGAAAATGTCACTTTTTTGTGAAAATATCCAGTAAATGAGGGAATAATATGTGTGAGGGTACCCCAGGAGAGTTCCAAATGTGTGTGGGTAGACTATATATCCCACGGGGGTAAAATTGAAAAAAGCTGAAAAAATTATTTTTTTGGACTTAGTCATTTTTCCGGCGTTTATCAGACTTTCAGATAGGGCAAATGTCATTGAGCGTTCCAATTTCAGTTCCAGAGCAATTCGCCCAATGAGTCCTTGATATTTAGTCGTTTTCAGCCAATTTTCTGGATTTTTGAAAATGTCACTTTTTTGTGAAAATATCCACTAAATGATGAAATAATATGTGTGAGGGTACCCCAGGAGAGTTATAAATGTGTGTGGGTAGAATATATATCCCACGGGGGTAAAATTGAAAAATGGTGAAAAAATTATTTTTTTGGACTTAGTCATTTTTCCGCTGTTTATCAGACTTTCAGATAGGGCAAATGTCAGTGAGCATTTCGATTTCAGTTCCAGAGCGATTCGCCCAATGAGTCCTTGATATTTAGTCGTTTTCAGCCAATTTTCTGGATTTTTGAAAATTTCACTTTTTTGTGAAAATATCCACTAAATGAGGGAATAATGTGTGTGAGGGTACCCCAGGAGAGTTCCAAATGTGTGTGGTTAGAATATATATCCCACGGGGGTAAAATTGAAAAAAGTTGAAAAAATTATTTTTTTGGACTTAGTCATTGTTCCGGCGTTTATCAGACTTTCAGATAGGGCAAATGTCATTGAGCGTTCCAATTTCAGTTCCAGAGCAATTCGCCCAATGAGTCCTTGATATTTAGTCGTTTTCAGCCAATTTTCTGGATTTTTGAAAATGTCACTTTTTTGTGAAAATATCCACTAAATGATGAAATAATATGTGTGAGGGTACCCCAGGAGAGTTCCAAATGTGTGTGGGTAGAATATATCTCCCACGGGGGTAAAATTGAAAAAAGTTGAAAAAATTATTTTTTTGGACTTAGTCATTGTTCCGGCGTTTATCAAACTTTCAGATAGGGGAAATGTCAGTGAGCATTCCGATTTCAGGTCCAGAGCGATTCGCCCAATGAGTCCTTGATATTTAGTCGTTTTCAGCCAATTTTCTTGATTTTTGAAAATTTCACTTTTTTGTGAAAATATCCACTAAATGAGGGAATAATATGTGTGAGGGTACCCCAGGAGAGTTCCAAATGTGTGTGGGTAGAATATATATCCCACGGGGGTAAAATTGAAAAAAGTTGAAAAAATTATTTTTTTGGTCTTAGTCATTGTTCCGGCGTTTATCAAACTCTCAGATAGGGGAAATGTCAGTGAGCATTCCGATTTCAGGTCCAGAGCGATTTGCCCAATGAGTCCTTGATATTTAGTCATTTTCAGCCAATTTTCTGGATTTTTGAAAATGTCACTTTTTTGTGAAAATATCCAGTAAATGAGGGAATAATATGTGTGAGGGTACCCCAGGAGAGTTCCAAATGTGTGTGGGTAGACTATATATCCCACGGGGGTAAAATTGAAAAAAGCTGAAAAAATTATTTTTTTGGACTTAGTCATTTTTCCGGCGTTTATCAGACTTTCAGATAGGGCAAATGTCATTGAGCGTTCCAATTTCAGTTCCAGAGCAATTCGCCCAATGAGTCCTTGATATTTAGTCGTTTTCAGCCAATTTTCTGGATTTTTGAAAATGTCACTTTTTTGTGAAAATATCCACTAAATGATGAAATAATATGTGTGAGGGTACCCCAGGAGAGTTATAAATGTGTGTGGGTAGAATATATATCCCACGGGGGTAAAATTGAAAAATGGTGAAAAAATTATTTTTTTGGACTTAGTCATTTTTCCGCCGTTTATCAGACTTTCAGATAGGGCAAATGTCAGTGAGCATTTCGATTTCAGTTCCAGAGCGATTCGCCCAATGAGTCCTTGATATTTAGTCGTTTTCAGCCAATTTTCGAGATTTTTGAAAATTTCACTTTTTTGTGAAAATATCCACTAAATGAGGGAATAATATGTGTGAGGGTACCCCAGGAGAGTTCCAAATGTGTGTGGGTAGAATATATATCCCACGGGGGTAAAATTGAAAAAAGCTGAAAAAATTATTTTTTTGGACTTAGTCATTTTTCCGGTGTTTATCAGACTTTCAGATAGGGCAAATGTCATTGAGTGTTCCAATTTCAGTTCCAGAGCAATTGGCCTAATGAGTCCTTGATATTTAGTCGTTTTCAGGGAATTTTCTGGATTTTTGAAAATGTCACTTTTTTGTGAAAATATCCACTAAATGATGAAATAATATGTGTGAGGGTACCCCAGGAGAGTTCCAAATGTGTGTGGGTAGGATATATATCCCACGGGGGTAAAATTGAAAAAAGTTGAAAAAATTTTTTTTTTGGACTTAGTTATTTTTCCGGCATTTATCAGACTTTCAGATAGGAGAATTGTCATTGAGCGTTCCAATTTCATTTCCAGAGCGATTCGCCCAATGTGTCCTTGATATTTAGTCGTTTTCAGCCAATTTTCTAGATTTTTGAAAATTTCACTTTTTTGTGAAAATATCCACTAAATGAGGGAATAATGTGTGTGAGGGTACCCCAGGAGAGTTCCAAATGTGTGTGGGTAGAATATATATCCCACGGGGGTAAAATTGAAAAAAGTTGAAAAAATTATTTTTTTGGACTTAGTCATTGTTCCGGCGTTTATCAAACTTTCAGATAGGGGAAATGTCAGTGAGCATTCCGATTTCAGTTCCAGAGCGATTTGCCCAATGAGTCCTTGATATTTAGTCATTTTCAGCCAATTTTCTGGATTTTTGAAAATGTCACTTTTTTGTGAAAATATCCAGTAAATGAGGAAATAATATGTGTGAGGGTACCCCAGGAGAGTTCCAAATGTGTGTGGGTAGAACATATATCCCACGGGGGTAAAATTGAAAAAAGGTGAAAAAGTTATTTTTTTGGACTTAGTCATTTTTCCGGCGTTTATCAGACTTTCAGATAGGGGAAATGTGAGTGAGTGTTCCGATTTCAGTTCCAGAGCGATTCGCCCAATGCTTCCTTGATTTTTAGTCGTTTTCAGCCAATTTTCTGGATTTTTGAAAATTTCACTTTTTTGTGAAAATATCCACTAAATGAGGGAATAATATGTGTGAGGGTACCCCAGGAGAGTTCCAAATGTGTGTGGGCAGACTATATATCCCACGGGGGTAAAATTGAAAAAAGCTGAAAAAATTATTTTTTTGGACTTAGTCATTTTTCCGGCGTTTATCAGACTTTCAGATAGGGCAAATGTCATTGAGCGTTCCAATTTCAGTTCCAGAGCAATTCACCCAATGAGTCCTTGATATTTAGTCGTTTTCAGCCAATTTTCTGGATTTTTGAAAATGTCACTTTTTTGTGAAAATATCCACTAAATGATGAAATAATATGTGTGAGGGTACCCCAGGAGAGTTATAAATGTGTGTGGGTAGAATATATATCCCACGGGGGTAAAATTGAAAAATGGTGAAAAAATCATTTTTTTGGACTTAGTCATTTTTCCGCCGTTTATCAGACTTTCAGATAGGGCAAATGTCAGTGAGCGTTCCGATTTCAGTTCCAGAGCGATTTGCCCAATGAGTCCTTGATATTTAGTCATTTTCAGCCAATTTTCTGGATTTTTGAAAATGTCACTTTTTTGTGAAAATATCCACTAAATGAGGGAATAATATGTGTGAGGGTACCCCAGGAGAGTTCCAAATGTGTGTGGGTAGAACATATATCCCACGGGGGTAAAATTGAAAAAAGGTGAAAAAGTTATTTTTTTGGACTTAGTCATTTTTCCGGCGTTTATCAGACTTTCAGATAGGGGAAATGTGAGTGAGCGTTCCGATTTCAGTTCCAGAGCGATTCGCCCAATGCGTCCTTGATATTTAGTCGTTTTCAGCCAATTTTCTGGACTTTTGAAAATTTCACTTTTTTGTGAAAATATCCACTAAATGAGGGAATAATATGTGTGAGGGTACCCCAGGAGAGTTCCAAATGTGTGTGGGCAGACTATATATAACAAGTGGGTAAAATTGAAAAAATTTGAAAAAATTTTTTTTTTGGACTTAGTCATTTTTCCGGCGTTTATCAGACTTTCAGATAGGGGAAATGTGAGTGAGTGTTCCGATTTCAGTTCCAGAGCGATTCGCCCAATGCTTCCTTGATATTTAGTCGTTTTCAGCCAATTTTCTGGATTTTTGAAAATTTCACTTTTTTGTGAAAATATCCACTAAATGAGGGAATAATATGTGTGAGGGTACCCCAGGAGAGTTCCAAATGTGTGTGGGCAGACTATATATCCCACGGGGGTAAAATTGAAAAAAGCTGAAAAAATTATTTTTTTGGACTTAGTCATTTTTCCGGCGTTTATCAGACTTTCAGATAGGGCAAATGTCATTGAGCGTTCCAATTTCAGTTCCAGAGCAATTCGCCCAATGAGTCCTTGATATTTAGTCGTTTTCAGCCAATTTTCTGGATTTTCGAAAATGTCACTTTTTTGTGAAAATATCCACTAAATGATGAAATAATATGTGTGAGGGTACCCCAGGAGAGTTATAAATGTGTGTGGGTAGAATATATATCCCACGGGGGTAAAATTGAAAAATGGTGAAAAAATTATTTTTTTGGACTTAGTCATTTTTCCGCCGTTTATCAGACTTTCAGATAGGGCAAATGTCAGTGAGCATTTCGATTTCAGTTCCAGAGCGATTCGCCCAATGAGTCCTTGATATTTAGTCGTTTTCAGCCAATTTTCTGGATTTTTGAAAATTTCACTTTTTTGTGAAAATATCCACTAAATGAGGGAATAATATGTGTGAGGGTACCCCAGGAGAGTTCCAAATGTGTGTGGGTAGGATATATATCCCACGGGGGTAAAATTGAAAAAAGTTGAAAAAATTTTTTTTTTGGACTTAGTTATTTTTCCGGCATTTATCAGACTTTCAGATAGGGGAATTGTCAGTGAGCGTTCCGATTTCAGTTCCAGAGCGATTCGCCCAATGAGTCCTTGATATTTAGTCGTTTTCAGCCAATTTTCTGGATTTTTGAAAATTTTACTTTTTTATGAAAATATCCACTAAATGAGGGAATAATATGTGTGAGGGTACCCCAGGAGAGTTCCAAATGTGTGTGGGTAGAATATATATCCCACGGGGGTAAAATTGAAAAATGGTGAGAAAATCATTTTTTTGGGCTTAGTAATTTTTCCGGCATTTATCAGACTTTCAGATAGGGGAAATGTCATTGAGAGTTCCGATTTCAGTTCCAGAGCGATTCGCCCAATGTGTCCTTGATATTTAGTCGTTTTCAGCCAATTTTCTAGATTTTTGAAAATTTCACTTTTTTGTGAAAATATCCACTAAATGAGGGAATAATGTGTGTGAGGGTACCCCAGGAGAGTCCCAAATGTGTGTGGGTAGAATATATATCCCACGGGGGTAAAATTGAAAAAAGTTGAAAAAATTATTTTTTTGGACTTAGTCATTGTTCCGGCGTTTATCAAACTTTCAGATAGGGGAAATGTCAGTGAGCATTCCGATTTCAGTTCCAGAGCGATTTGCCCAATGAGTCCTTGATATTTAGGCATTTTCAGCCAATTTTCTGGATTTTTGAAAATGTCACTTTTTTGTGAAAATATCCACTAAATGAGGGAATAATATGTGTGAGGGTACCCCAGGAGAGTTCCAAATGTGTGTGGGTAGAACATATATCCCACGGGGGTAAAATTGAAAAAATTTGAAAAAATTTTTTTTTTGGACTTAGTCATTTTTCCGGCGTTTATCAGACTTTCAGATAGGGCAAATGTCATTGAGCGTTCCAATTTCAGTTCCAGAGCAATTCGCCCAATGAGTCCTTCATATTTAGTCGTTTTCAGCCAATTTTCTGGATTTTTGAAAATGTCACTTTTTTGTGAAAATATCCACTAAATGATGAAATAATATGTGTGAGGGTACCCCAGGAGAGTTATAAATGTGTGTGGGTAGAATATATATCCCACGGGGGTAAAATTGAAAAATGGTGAAAAAATTATTTTTTTGGACTTAGTCATTTTTCCGCCGTTTATCAGACTTTCAGATAGGGCAAATGTCAGTGAGCATTTCGATTTCAGTTCCAGAGCGATTCTCTCAATGAGTCCTTGATATTTAGTCGATTTCAGCCAATTTTCTGGATTTTTGAAAATTTCACTTTTTTGTGAAAATATCCACTAAATGAGGGAATAATATGTGTGAGGGTACCCCAGGAGAGTTCCAAATGTGTGTGGGTAGAATATATATCCCACGGGGGTAAAATTGAAAAAAGTTGAAAAAATTATTTTTTTGGACTTAGTCATTGTTCCGGCGTTTATCAGACTTTCAGATAGGGCAAATGTCAGTGAGCGTTCCGATTTCAGTTCCAGAGCGATTCGCCCAATGAGTCCTTGACATTTAGTCATTTTCAGCCAATTTTCTGGATTTTTGAAAATGTCACTTTTTTGTGAAAATATCCACTAAATGAGGGAATAATATGTGTGAGGGTACCCCAGGAGAGTTCCAAATGTGTGTGGGTAGAACATATATCCCACGGGGGTAAAATTGAAAAAAGGTGAAAAAGTTATTTTTTTGGACTTAGTCATTTTTCCGGCGTTTATCAGACTTTCAGATAGGGGAAATGTGAGTGAGTGTTCCGATTTCAGTTCCAGAGCGATTCGCCCAATGCTTCCTTGATTTTTAGTCGTTTTCAGCCAATTTTCTGGATTTTTGAAAATTTCACTTTTTTGTGAAAATATCCACTAAATGAGGGAATAATATGTGTGAGGGTACCCCAGGAGAGTTCCAAATGTGTGTGGGCAGACTATATATCCCACGGGGGTAAAATTGAAAAAAGCTGAAAAAATTATTTTTTTGGACTTAGTCATTTTTCCGGCGTTTATCAGACTTTCAGATAGGGCAAATGTCATTGAGCGTTCCAATTTCAGTTCCAGAGCAATTCACCCAATGAGTCCTTGATATTTAGTAGTTTTCAGCCAATTTTCTGGATTTTTGAAAATGTCACTTTTTTGTGAAAATATCCACTAAATGATGAAATAATATGTGTGAGGGTACCCCAGGAGAGTTATAAATGTGTGTGGGTAGAATATATATCCCACGGGGGTAAAATTGAAAAATGGTGAAAAAATTATTTTTTTGGACTTAGTCATTTTTCCGCCGTTTATCAGACTTTCAGATAGGGCAAATGTCAGTGAGCATTTCGATTTCAGTTCCAGAGCGATTCGCCCAATGAGTCCTTGATATTTAGTCGTTTTCAGCCAATTTTCTGGATTTTTGAAAATTTCAATTTTGTGAAAATATCCACTAAATGAGGGAATAATATGTGTGAGGGTACCCCAGGAGAGTTCCAAATGTGTGTGGGTAGAATATATATCCCACGGGGGTAAAATTGAAAAAAGTTGAAAAAATTATTTTTTTGGACTTAGTCATTGTTCCGGCGTTTATCAGACTTTCAGATAGGGCAAATGTCAGTGAGCGTTCCGATTTCAGTTCCAGAGCGATTCGCCCAATGAGTCCTTGACATTTAGTCGTTTTCAGCCAATTTTCTGGATTTTTGAAAATGTCACTTTTTTGTGAAAATATCCACTAAATGAGGGAATAATATGTGTGAGGGTACCCCAGGAGAGTTCCAAATGTGTGTGGGCAGACTATATATCCCATGGGGGTAAAATTGAAAAAAGCTGAAAAAATTATTTTTTGGACTTAGTCATTTTTCCGGCGTTTATCAGACTTTCAGATAGGGCAAATGTCATTGAGTGTTCCAATTTCAGTTCCAGAGCAATTGGCCCAATGAGTCCTTGATATTTAGTCGTTTTCAGCCAATTTTCTGGATTTTTGAAAATGTCACTTTTTTGTGAAAATATCCACTAAATGATGAAATAATATGTGTGAGGTACCCCAGGAGAGTTATAAATGTGTGTGGGTAGAATATATATCCCACGGGGGTAAAATTGAAAAAAGTTGAAAAAATTATTTTTTTGGACTTAGTCATTGTTCCGGTGTTTATCAAACTTTCAGATAGGGGAAATGTCAGTGAGCATTCCGATTTCAGTTCCAGAGCGATTTGCCCAATGAGTCCTTGATATTTAGTCATTTTCAGCCAATTTTCTGGATTTTTGAAAATGTCACTTTTTTGTGAAAATATCCACTAAATGAGGGAATAATATGTGTGAGGGTACCCCAGGAGAGTTCCAAATGTGTGTGGGTAGAACATATATCCCACGGGGGTAAAATTGAAAAAAGGTGAAAAAGTTATTTTTTTGGACTTAGTCATTTTTCCGGCGTTTATCAGACTTTCAGATAGGGGAAATGTGAGTGAGCGTTCCGATTTCAGTTCCAGAGCGATTCGCCCAATGCGTCCTTGATATTTAGTCGTTTTCAGCCAATTTTCTGGACTTTTGAAAATTTCACTTTTTTGTGAAAATATCCACTAAATGAGGGAATAATATGTGTGAGGGTACCCCAGGAGAGTTCCAAATGTGTGTGGGCAGACTATATATAACAAGTGGGTAAAATTGAAAAAATTTGAAAAAATTTTTTTTTTGGACTTAGTCATTTTTCCGGCGTTTATCAGACTTTCAGATAGGGGAAATGTGAGTGAGTGTTCCGATTTCAGTTCCAGAGCGATTCGCCCAATGCTTCCTTGATATTTAGTCGTTTTCAGCCAATTTTCTGGATTTTTGAAAATTTCACTTTTTTGTGAAAATATCCACTAAATGAGGGAATAATATGTGTGAGGGTACCCCAGGAGAGTTCCAAATGTGTGTGGGCAGACTATATATCCCACGGGGGTAAAATTGAAAAAAGCTGAAAAAATTATTTTTTTGGACTTAGTCATTTTTCCGGCGTTTATCAGACTTTCAGATAGGGCAAATGTCATTGAGCGTTCCAATTTCAGTTCCAGAGCAATTCGCCCAATGAGTCCTTGATATTTAGTCGTTTTCAGCCAATTTTCTGGATTTTTGAAAATGTCACTTTTTTGTGAAAATATCCACTAAATGATGAAATAATATGTGTGAGGGTACCCCAGGAGAGTTATAAATGTGTGTGGGTAGAATATATATCCCACGGGGGTAAAATTGAAAAATGGTGAAAAAATTATTTTTTTGGACTTAGTCATTTTTCCGCCGTTTATCAGACTTTCAGATAGGGCAAATGTCAGTGAGCATTTCGATTTCAGTTCCAGAGCGATTCGCCCAATGAGTCCTTGATATTTAGTCGTTTTCAGCCAATTTTCTGGATTTTTGAAAATTTCACTTTTTTGTGAAAATATCCACTAAATGAGGGAATAATATGTGTGAGGGTACCCCAGGAGAGTTCCAAATGTGTGTGGGTAGGATATATATCCCACGGGGGTAAAATTGAAAAAAGTTGAAAAAATTTTTTTTTTGGACTTAGTTATTTTTCCGGCATTTATCAGACTTTCAGATAGGGGAATTGTCAGTGAGCGTTCCGATTTCAGTTCCAGAGCGATTCGCCCAATGAGTCCTTGATATTTAGTCGTTTTCAGCCAATTTTCTGGATTTTTGAAAATTTCACTTTTTTATGAAAATATCCACTAAATGAGGGAATAATATGTGTGAGGGTACCCCAGGAGAGTTCCAAATGTGTGTGGGTAGAATATATATCCCACGGGGGTAAAATTGAAAAATGGTGAGAAAATCATTTTTTTGGGCTTAGTAATTTTTCCGGCATTTATCAGACTTTCAGATAGGGGAAATGTCATTGAGAGTTCCGATTTCAGTTCCAGAGCGATTCGCCCAATGTGTCCTTGATATTTAGTCGTTTTCAGCCAATTTTCTAGATTTTTGAAAATTTCACTTTTTTGTGAAAATATCCACTAAATGAGGGAATAATGTGTGTGAGGGTACCCCAGGAGAGTCCCAAATGTGTGTGGGTAGAATATATATCCCACGGGGGTAAAATTGAAAAAAGTTGAAAAAATTATTTTTTTGGACTTAGTCATTGTTCCGGCGTTTATCAAACTTTCAGATAGGGGAAATGTCAGTGAGCATTCCGATTTCAGTTCCAGAGCGATTTGCCCAATGAGTCCTTGATATTTAGGCATTTTCAGCCAATTTTCTGGATTTTTGAAAATGTCACTTTTTTGTGAAAATATCCACTAAATGAGGGAATAATATGTGTGAGGGTACCCCAGGAGAGTTCCAAATGTGTGTGGGTAGAACATATATCCCACGGGGGTAAAATTGAAAAAAGGTGAAAAAGTTATTTTTTTGGACTTAGTCATTTTTCCGGCGTTTATCAGACTTTCAGATAGGGGAAATGTGAGTGAGCGTTCCGATTTCAGTTCCAGAGCGATTCGCCCAATGCGTCCTTGATATTTAGTCGTTTTCAGCCAATTTTCTGGACTTTTGAAAATTTCACTTTTTTGTGAAAATATCCACTAAATGAGGGAATAATATGTGTGAGGGTACCCCAGGAGAGTTCCAAATGTGTGTGGGCAGACTATATATAACAAGTGGGTAAAATTGAAAAAATTTGAAAAAATTTTTTTTTTGGACTTAGTCATTTTTCCGGCGTTTATCAGACTTTCAGATAGGGGAAATGTGAGTGAGTGTTCCGATTTCAGTTCCAGAGCGATTCGCCCAATGCTTCCTTGATATTTAGTCGTTTTCAGCCAATTTTCTGGATTTTTGAAAATTTCACTTTTTTGTGAAAATATCCACTAAATGAGGGAATAATATGTGTGAGGGTACCCCAGGAGAGTTCCAAATGTGTGTGGGCAGACTATATATCCCACGGGGGTAAAATTGAAAAAAGCTGAAAAAATTATTTTTTTGGACTTAGTCATTTTTCCGGCGTTTATCAGACTTTCAGATAGGGCAAATGTCATTGAGCGTTCCAATTTCAGTTCCAGAGCAATTCGCCCAATGAGTCCTTGATATTTAGTCGTTTTCAGCCAATTTTCTGGATTTTTGAAAATGTCACTTTTTTGTGAAAATATCCACTAAATGATGAAATAATATGTGTGAGGGTACCCCAGGAGAGTTATAAATGTGTGTGGGTAGAATATATATCCCACGGGGGTAAAATTGAAAAATGGTGAAAAAATTATTTTTTTGGACTTAGTCATTTTTCCGCCGTTTATCAGACTTTCAGATAGGGCAAATGTCAGTGAGCATTTCGATTTCAGTTCCAGAGCGATTCGCCCAATGAGTCCTTGATATTTAGTCGTTTTCAGCCAATTTTCTGGATTTTTGAAAATTTCACTTTTTTGTGAAAATATCCACTAAATGAGGGAATAATATGTGTGAGGGTACCCCAGGAGAGTTCCAAATGTGTGTGGGTAGGATATATATCCCACGGGGGTAAAATTGAAAAAAGTTGAAAAAATTTTTTTTTTGGACTTAGTTATTTTTCCGGCATTTATCAGACTTTCAGATAGGGGAATTGTCAGTGAGCGTTCCGATTTCAGTTCCAGAGCGATTCGCCCAATGAGTCCTTGATATTTAGTCGTTTTCAGCCAATTTTCTGGATTTTTGAAAATTTCACTTTTTTATGAAAATATCCACTAAATGAGGGAATAATATGTGTGAGGGTACCCCAGGAGAGTTCCAAATGTGTGTGGGTAGAATATATATCCCACGGGGGTAAAATTGAAAAATGGTGAGAAAATCATTTTTTTGGGCTTAGTAATTTTTCCGGCATTTATCAGACTTTCAGATAGGGGAAATGTCATTGAGAGTTCCGATTTCAGTTCCAGAGCGATTCGCCCAATGTGTCCTTGATATTTAGTCGTTTTCAGCCAATTTTCTAGATTTTTGAAAATTTCACTTTTTTGTGAAAATATCCACTAAATGAGGGAATAATGTGTGTGAGGGTACCCCAGGAGAGTCCCAAATGTGTGTGGGTAGAATATATATCCCACGGGGGTAAAATTGAAAAAAGTTGAAAAAATTATTTTTTTGGACTTAGTCATTGTTCCGGCGTTTATCAAACTTTCAGATAGGGGAAATGTCAGTGAGCATTCCGATTTCAGTTCCAGAGCGATTTGCCCAATGAGTCCTTGATATTTAGGCATTTTCAGCCAATTTTCTGGATTTTTGAAAATGTCACTTTTTTGTGAAAATATCCACTAAATGAGGGAATAATATGTGTGAGGGTACCCCAGGAGAGTTCCAAATGTGTGTGGGTAGAACATATATCCCACGGGGGTAAAATTGAAAAAAGGTGAAAAAGTTATTTTTTTGGACTTAGTCATTTTTCCGGCGTTTATCAGACTTTCAGATAGGGGAAATGTGAGTGAGCGTTCCGATTTCAGTTCCAGAGCGATTCGCCCAATGCGTCCTTGATATTTAGTCGTTTTCAGCCAATTTTCTGGACTTTTGAAAATTTCACTTTTTTGTGAAAATATCCACTAAATGAGGGAATAATATGTGTGAGGGTACCCCAGGAGAGTTCCAAATGTGTGTGGGCAGACTATATATAACACGGGGGTAAAATTGAAAAAATTTGAAAAAATTTTTTTTTTGGACTTAGTCATTTTTCCGGCGTTTATCAGACTTTCAGATAGGGCAAATGTCATTGAGCGTTCCAATTTCAGTTCCAGAGCAATTCGCCCAATGAGTCCTTCATGTTTAGTCGTTTTCAGCCAATTTTCTGGATTTTTGAAAATGTCACTTTTTTGTGAAAATATCCACTAAATGATGAAATAATATGTGTGAGGGTACCCCAGGAGAGTTATAAATGTGTGTGGGTAGAATATATATCCCACGGGGGTAAAATTGAAAAATGGTGAAAAAATTATTTTTTTGGACTTAGTCATTTTTCCGCCGTTTATCAGACTTTCAGATAGGGCAAATGTCAGTGAGCATTTCGATTTCAGTTCCAGAGCGATTCTCTCAATGAGTCCTTGATATTTAGTCGATTTCAGCCAATTTTCTGGATTTTTGAAAATTTCACTTTTTTGTGAAAATATCCACTAAATGAGGGAATAATATGTGTGAGGGTACCCCAGGAGAGTTCCAAATGTGTGTGGGTAGAATATATATCCCACGGGGGTAAAATTGAAAAAAGTTGAAAAAATTATTTTTTTGGACTTAGTCATTGTTCCGGCGTTTATCAGACTTTCAGATAGGGCAAATGTCAGTGAGCGTTCCGATTTCAGTTCCAGAGCGATTCGCCCAATGAGTCCTTGACATTTAGTCGTTTTCAGCCAATTTTCTGGATTTTTGAAAATGTCA
This sequence comes from Phyllobates terribilis, assembly GCF_046119375.1. Classification (NCBI taxonomy): domain Eukaryota; kingdom Metazoa; phylum Chordata; class Amphibia; order Anura; family Dendrobatidae; genus Phyllobates; species Phyllobates terribilis. The sequence goes on from NW_027362762.1 coordinate 555,579,895, forward strand.
CTTTTTTGTGAAAATATCCACTAAATGAGGGAATAATATGTGTGAGGGTACCCCAGGAGAGTTCCAAATGTGTGTGGGCAGACTATATATCCCATGGGGGTAAAATTGAAAAAAGCTGAAAAAATTATTTTTTTGGACTTAGTAATTTTTCCGGTGTTTATCAGACTTTCAGATAGGGCAAATGTCATTGAGTGTTCCAATTTCATTTCCAGAGCAATTGGCCCAATGAGTCCTTGATATTTAGTCGTTTTCAGCCAATTTTCTGGATTTTTGAAAATGTCACTTTTTTGTGAAAATATCCACTAAATGATGAAATAATATGTGTGAGGGTACCCCAGGAGAGTTCCAAATGTGTGTGGGTAGGATATATATCCCACGGGGGTAAAATTGAAAAAAGTTGAAAAAATTTTTTTTTTGGACTTAGTTATTTTTCCGGCATTTATCAGACTTTCAGATAGGGGAATTGTCAGTGAGCGTTCCGATTTCAGTTCCAGAGCGATTCGCCCAATGAGTCCTTGATATTTAGTCATTTTCAGCCAATTTTCTGGATTTTTGAAAATTTCACTTTTTTATGAAAATATCCACTAAATGAGGGAATAATATGTGTGAGGGTACCCCAGGAGAGTTCCAAATGTGTGTGGGTAGAATATATATCCCACGGGGGTAAAATTGAAAAATGGTGAGAAAATCATTTTTTTGGGCTTAGTAATTTTTCCGGCATTTATCAGACTTTCAGATAGGGGAAATGTCATTGAGAGTTCCGATTTCAGTTCCAGAGCGATTCGCCCAATGTGTCCTTGATATTTAGTCGTTTTCAGCCAATTTTCTAGATTTTTGAAAATTTCACTTTTTTGTGAAAATATCCACTAAATGAGGGAATAATGTGTGTGAGGGTACCCCAGGAGAGTTCCAAATGTGTGTGGGTAGAATATATATCCCACGGGGTAAAATTGAAAAAAGTTGAAAAAATTATTTTTTTGGACTTAGTCATTGTTCCGGCGTTTATCAGAATTTCAGATAGGGGAAATGTGAGTGAGCGTTCCGATTTCAGTTCCAGAGCGATTCGCCCAATGCGTCCTTGATATTTAGTCGTTTTCAGCCAATTTTCTGGATTTTTGAAAATTTCACTTTTTTGTGAAAATATCCACTAAATGAGGGAATAATATGTGTGAGGGTACCCCAGGAGATTTCCAAATGTGTGTGGGCAGACTATATATCCCACGGGGGTAAAATTGAAAAAAGTTGAAAAAATTATTTTTTTGGACTTAGTCATTGTTCCGGCGTTTATCAGACTTTCAGATAGGGCAAATGTCAGTGAGCGTTCCGGTTTCAGTTCCAGAGCAATTCGCCCAATGAGTCCTTGATATTTAGTCGTTTTCAGCCAATTTTCTGGATTTTTGAAAATTTCACTTTTTTGTGAAAATATCCACTAAATGAGGGAATAATATGTGTGAGGGTACCCCAGGAGAGTTCCAAATGTGTGTGGGTAGAATATATATCCCACGGGGGTAAAATTGAAAAAACTTGAAAAAATTATTTTTTTGGACTTAGTCATTGTTCCGGCGTTTATCAAACTTTCAGATAGGGGAAATGTCAGTGAGCATTCCGATTTCAGGTCCAGAGCGATTCGCCCAATGAGTCCTTGATATTTAGTCGTTTTCAGCCAATTTTCTGGATTTTTGAAAATTTCACTTTTTTGTGAAAATATCCACTAAATGAGGGAATAATATGTGTGAGGGTACCCCAGGAGAGTTCCAAATGTATGTGGGTAGAATATATATCCCACGGGGGTAAAATTGAAAAAAGTTGAAAAAATTATTTTTTTGGACTTAGTCATTGTTCCGGCGTTTATCAGACTTTCAGATAGGGCAAATGTCAGTGAGCGTTCCGATTTCAGTTCCAGAGCAATTCGCCCAATGAGTCCTTGATATTTAGTCGTTTTCAGCCAATTTTCTGGATTTTTGAAAATTTCACTTTTTTGTGAAAATATCCACTAAATGAGGGAATAATATGTGTGAGGGTACCCCAGGAGAGTTCCAAATGTGTGTGGGTAGAATATATATCCCACGGGGGTAAAATTGAAAAAAGTTGAAAAAATTATTTTTTTGGACTTAGTCATTGTTCCGGCGTTTATCAAACTTTCAGATAGGGGAAATGTCAGTGAGCATTCCGATTTCAGTTCCAGAGCGATTTGCCCAATGAGTCCTTGATATTTAGTCATTTTCAGCCAATTTTCTGGATTTTTGAAAATGTCACTTTTTTGTGAAAATATCCACTAAATGAGGGAATAATATGTGTGAGGGTACCCCAGGAGAGTTCCAAATGTGTGTGGGTAGAACATATATCCCACGGGGGTAAAATTGAACAATGGTGAAAAAGTTATTTTTTTGGACTTAGTCATTTTTCCGGCGTTTATCAGACTTTCAGATAGGGGAAATGTGAGTGAGTGTTCCGATTTCAGTTCCAGAGCGATTCGCCCAATGCGTCCTTGATATTTAGTCGTTTTCAGCCAATTTTCTGGATTTTTGAAAATTTCTCTTTTTTGTGAAAATATCCACTAAATGAGGGAATAATATGTGTGAGGGTACCCCAGGAGAGTTCCAAATGTGTGTGGGCAGACTATATATCCCACGGGGGTAAAATTGAAAAAAGCTGAAAAAATTATTTTTTTGGACTTAGTCATTTTTCCGGCGTTTATCAGACTTTCAGATAGGGCAAATGTCATTGAGCGTTCCAATTTCAGTTCCAGAGCAATTCGCCCAATGAGTCCTTGATATTTAGTCGTTTTCAGCCAATTTTCTGGATTTTTGAAAATGTCACTTTTTTGTGAAAATATCCACTAAATGATGAAATAATATGTGTGAGGGTACCCCAGGAGAGTTCCAAATGTGTGTGGGTAGAATATATCTCCCACGGGGGTAAAATTGAAAAAAGTTGAAAAAATTATTTTTTTGGACTCAGTCATTGTTCCGGCGTTTATCAAACTTTCAGATAGGGGAAATGTCAGTGAGCATTCCGATTTCAGGTCCAGAGCGATTCGCCCAATGAGTCCTTGATATTTAGTCGTTTTCAGCCAATTTTCTGGATTTTTGAAAATTTCACTTTTTTGTGAAAATATCCACTAAATGAGGGAATAATATGTGTGAGGGTACCCCAGGAGAGTTCCAAATGTGTGTGGGTAGAATATATATCCCACGGGGGTAAAATTGAAAAAAGTTGAAAAAATTATTTTTTTGGACTTAGTCATTGTTCCGGCGTTTATCAGACTTTCAGATAGGGCAAATGTCAGTGAGCGTTCCAATTTCAGTTCCAGAGCGAATCGCCCAATGAGTCCTTGACATTTAGTCGTTTTCAGCCAATTTTCTGGATTTTTGAAAATGTCACTTTTTTGTGAAAATATCCACTAAATGAGGGAATAATATGTGTGAGGGTACCCTAGGAGAGTTCCAAATGTGTGTGGGTAGAATATATATCCCACGGGGGTAAAATTGAAAAAAGTTGAAAAAATTATTTTTTTGGACTTAGTCATTTTTCCGGCGTTTATCAAACTTTCAGATAGGGGAAATGTCAGTGAGCATTCCGATTTCAGTTCCAGAGCGATTCGCCCAATGAGTCCTTGATATTTAGTCGTTTTCAGCCAATTTTCTGGATTTTTGAAAATTTCACTTTTTTGTGAAAATATCCACTAAATGAGGGAACAGTATGTGTGATGGTACCCCAGGAGAGTTCCAAATGTGTGTGGGTAGAATATATATCCCACGGGGGTAAAATTGAAAAAAGTTGAAAAAATTTTTTTTTTGGACTTAGTCATTTTCCGGCATTTCTCAGACTTTCAGATAGGGGAAATGTCAGTGAGCGTTGCGATTTCAGTTCCAGAGCGATTCGCCCAATGAGTCCTTGATATTTAGTCGTTTTCAGCCAATTTTCTGGATTTTTGAAAATGTCACTTTTTTGTGAAAATATCCACTAAATGATGAAATAATATGTGTGAGGGTACCCCAGGAGAGTTATAAATGTGTGTGGGTAGAATATATATCCCACGGGGGTAAAATTGAAAAATGGTGAAAAAATTATTTTTTTGGACTTAGTCATTTTTCGGCCGTTTATCAGACTTTCAGATAGGGCAAATGTCAGTGAGCATTTCGATTTCAGTTCCAGAGCGATTCGCCCAATGAGTCCTTGATATTTAGTCATTTTCAGCCAATTTTCTGGATTTTTGAAAATTTCACTTTTTTGTGAAAATATCCACTAAATGAGGGAATAATATGTGTGAGGGTACCCCAGGAGAGTTCCAAATGTGTGTGGGTAGAATATATATCCCACGGGGGTAAAATTGAAAAAAGTTGAAAAAATTATTTTTTTGGACTTAGTCATTGTTGCGGCGTTTATCAGACTTTCAGATAGGGCAAATGTCAGTGAGCGTTCCGATTTCAGTTCCAGAGCGAATCGCCCAATGAGTCCTTGATATTTAGTCGTTTTCAGCCAATTTTCTGGATTTTTGAAAATTTCACTTTTTTGTGAAAATATCCACTAAATGAGGGAATAATATGTGTGAGGGTACCCCAGGAGAGTTCCAAATGTGTGTGGGTAGAATATATATCCCACTGGGGTAAAATTGAAAAAAGTTGAAAAAATCATTTTTTTGGACTTAGTCATTTTTCCGGCATTTATCAGACTTTCAGATAGGGGAAATGTCAGTGAGCGTTCCGATTTCAAGTCCAGAGCGAATCGCCCAATGTGTCCTTGATATTTAGTCGTTTTCAGCCAATTTTCTAGATTTTTGAAAATTTCACTTTTTTGTGAAAATATCCACTAAATGAGGGAATAATGTGTGTGAGGGTACCCCAGGAGAGTTCCAAATGTGTGTGGGTAGAATATATATCCCACGGGGGTAAAATTGAAAAAAGTTGAAAAAATTATTTTTTTGGACTTAGTCATTGTTCCGGCGTTTATCAAACTTTCAGATAGGGGAAATGTCAGTGAGCGTTCCGATTTCAGTTCCAGAGCGATTCGCCCAATGCGTCCTTGATATTTAGTCGTTTTCAGCCAATTTTCTGGATTTTTGAAAATTTCACTTTTTTGTGAAAATATCCACTAAATGAGGGAATAATATGTGTGAGGGTACCCCAGGAGAGTTCCAAATGCGTGTGGGCAGACTATATATAACACGGGAGTAAAATTGAAAAAATTTGAAAAAATTTTTTTTTTGGACTTAGTCATTTTTCCGCCGTTTATCTGACTTTCAGATAGGGCAAATGTCAGTGAGCGTTCCAAATTCAGTTCCAGAGCGATTCGCCCAATGAGTCCTTGATATTTAGTCATTTTCAGCCAATATTTTGGATTTTTGAAAATTTCACTTTTTTGTGAAAATATCCACTAAATGAGGGAACAATATGTGTGAGGGTACCCCAGGAGAGTTCAAAATGTGTGTGGGTAGAATATATATCCAACGGGGGTAAAATTGAAAAAAGTTGAAAACATTTTTTTTTTGGACTGTCATTTTTCGGGCATTTATCAGACTTTCAGATAGGGCAAATGTCAGTGAGCGTTCCATTTTCAGTTCCAGAGCGATTCGCCCAATGAGTCCTTGATATATAGTCGTTTTCAGCCAATTTTCTGGATTTTTGAAAATTTCACTTTTTTGTGAAAATATCCACTAAATGAGGGAATAATATGTGTGAGGGTACCCCAGGAGAGTTCCAAATGTGTGTGGGTAAAATATATATCCCACGGGGCTAAAATTGAAAAAAGGTGAAAAAGTTATTTTTTTGGACTTAGTCATTTTTCCTGCGTTTATCAGACTTTCAGATAGGGCAAATGTCAGTGAGCGTTTCGATTTAAGTACCAGAGCGATTCGCCCAATAAGTCATTGATATTTAGTCGTTTTCAGCCAATATTTTGGATATTTGAAAATTTCTCTTTCTTGTGAAAATATCCACTAAATGATGGAATAATATGTGTGACGGCGTTCATCAGACTTTCAGATAGGGCAAATGTCAGTGAGGGTTCCGATTTCAGTTCCAGAGCGATTCGCCCAATGAGTCCTTGATATTTAGGCGTTTTCAGCCAATTTTCTGGATTTTTGAAAATTTCACTTTTTTGTGAAAATGTCCACTAAATGATGGAGAGTTCCAAATGTGTGTGGGTAGAATATATATCCCACGGGGGTAAAATTGAAAAAATTTTAAAAATTTTTTTTTTGGACTTAGCCATTTTTCCAGCATTTATCAGACTTTCAGATAGGGGAAATGTCAGTGAGCGTTCCGATTTCAGTTCCAGAGCGATTCGTCCAATGAGTCCTTGATATTTAGTCGTTTTCAGCCATTATTTTTTATATTTGAAAATTTCACTTTTTTGTGAAAATATCCACTAAATGAGGGAATAATATGTGTGAGGGTACCCCAGGAGAGTTCCAAATGTGTGTGGGTAGAATATATATCCCACGGGGGTAAATTTGAAAAAAGTTGAAAAAATTTTTTTTTTGGACTTAAGTCATTTTTCCGGCATTTATCAGACTTTCAGATAGGGGAAATGTCAGTGAGCGTTCCGATTTCAGTTACAGAGCGATTCGCTCAATGAGTCCTTGATATTTAGTCGTTTTCAGCCAATTTTCTGGATTTTTGAAAATTTCACTTTTTTGTGAAAATATCCACTAAATGAGGGAATAATGTGTGTGAGGGTACCCCAGGAGAGTTCCAAATGTGTGTGGTTAGAATATATATCCCACGGGGGTAAAATTGAAAAAAGTTGAAAAAATTATTTTTTTGGACTTAGTCATTGTTCCGGCGTTTATCAGACTTTCAGATAGGGCAAATGTCATTGAGCGTTCCAATTTCAGTTCCAGAGCAATTCGCCCAATGAGTCCTTGATATTTAGTCGTTTTCAGCCAATTTTCTGGATTTTTGAAAATGTCACTTTTTTGTGAAAATATCCACTAAATGATGAAATAATATGTGTGAGGGTACCCCAGGAGAGTTCCAAATGTGTGTGGGTAGAATATATCTCCCACGGGGGTAAAATTGAAAAAAGTTGAAAAAATTATTTTTTTGGACTTAGTCATTGTTCCGGCGTTTATCAAACTTTCAGATAGGGGAAATGTCAGTGAGCATTCCGATTTCAGGTCCAGAGCGATTCGCCCAATGAGTCCTTGATATTTAGTCGTTTTCAGCCAATTTTCTGGATTTTTGAAAATTTCACTTTTTTGTGAAAATATCCACTAAATGAGGGAATAATATGTGTGAGGGTACCCCAGGAGAGTTCCAAATGTGTGTGGGTAGAATATATATCCCACGGGGGTAAAATTGAAAAAAGTTGAAAAAATTATTTTTTTGGACTTAGTCATTGTTCCGGCGTTTATCAAACTTTCAGATAGGGGAAATGTCAGTGAGCATTCCGATTTCAGGTCCAGAGCGATTTGCCCAATGAGTCCTTGATATTTAGTCATTTTCAGCCAATTTTCTGGATTTTTGAAAATGTCACTTTTTTGTGAAAATATCCAGTAAATGAGGGAATAATATGTGTGAGGGTACCCCAGGAGAGTTCCAAATGTGTGTGGGTAGACTATATATCCCACGGGGGTAAAATTGAAAAAAGCTGAAAAAATTATTTTTTTGGACTTAGTCATTTTTCCGGCGTTTATCAGACTTTCAGATAGGGCAAATGTCATTGAGCGTTCCAATTTCAGTTCCAGAGCAATTCGCCCAATGAGTCCTTGATATTTAGTCGTTTTCAGCCAATTTTCTGGATTTTTGAAAATGTCACTTTTTTGTGAAAATATCCACTAAATGATGAAATAATATGTGTGAGGGTACCCCAGGAGAGTTATAAATGTGTGTGGGTAGAATATATATCCCACGGGGGTAAAATTGAAAAATGGTGAAAAAATTATTTTTTTGGACTTAGTCATTTTTCCGCTGTTTATCAGACTTTCAGATAGGGCAAATGTCAGTGAGCATTTCGATTTCAGTTCCAGAGCGATTCGCCCAATGAGTCCTTGATATTTAGTCGTTTTCAGCCAATTTTCTGGATTTTTGAAAATTTCACTTTTTTGTGAAAATATCCACTAAATGAGGGAATAATGTGTGTGAGGGTACCCCAGGAGAGTTCCAAATGTGTGTGGTTAGAATATATATCCCACGGGGGTAAAATTGAAAAAAGTTGAAAAAATTATTTTTTTGGACTTAGTCATTGTTCCGGCGTTTATCAGACTTTCAGATAGGGCAAATGTCATTGAGCGTTCCAATTTCAGTTCCAGAGCAATTCGCCCAATGAGTCCTTGATATTTAGTCGTTTTCAGCCAATTTTCTGGATTTTTGAAAATGTCACTTTTTTGTGAAAATATCCACTAAATGATGAAATAATATGTGTGAGGGTACCCCAGGAGAGTTCCAAATGTGTGTGGGTAGAATATATCTCCCACGGGGGTAAAATTGAAAAAAGTTGAAAAAATTATTTTTTTGGACTTAGTCATTGTTCCGGCGTTTATCAAACTTTCAGATAGGGGAAATGTCAGTGAGCATTCCGATTTCAGGTCCAGAGCGATTCGCCCAATGAGTCCTTGATATTTAGTCGTTTTCAGCCAATTTTCTTGATTTTTGAAAATTTCACTTTTTTGTGAAAATATCCACTAAATGAGGGAATAATATGTGTGAGGGTACCCCAGGAGAGTTCCAAATGTGTGTGGGTAGAATATATATCCCACGGGGGTAAAATTGAAAAAAGTTGAAAAAATTATTTTTTTGGTCTTAGTCATTGTTCCGGCGTTTATCAAACTCTCAGATAGGGGAAATGTCAGTGAGCATTCCGATTTCAGGTCCAGAGCGATTTGCCCAATGAGTCCTTGATATTTAGTCATTTTCAGCCAATTTTCTGGATTTTTGAAAATGTCACTTTTTTGTGAAAATATCCAGTAAATGAGGGAATAATATGTGTGAGGGTACTCCAGGAGAGTTCCAAATGTGTGTGGGTAGACTATATATCCCACGGGGGTAAAATTGAAAAAAGCTGAAAAAATTATTTTTTTGGACTTAGTCATTTTTCCGGTGTTTATCAGACTTTCAGATAGGGCAAATGTCATTGAGTGTTCCAATTTCAGTTCCAGAGCAATTGGCCTAATGAGTCCTTGATATTTAGTCGTTTTCAGGGAATTTTCTGGATTTTTGAAAATGTCACTTTTTTGTGAAAATATCCACTAAATGATGAAATAATATGTGTGAGGGTACCCCAGGAGAGTTCCAAATGTGTGTGGGTAGGATATATATCCCACGGGGGTAAAATTGAAAAAAGTTGAAAAAAATTTTTTTTTGGACTTAGTTATTTTTCCGGCATTTATCAGACTTTCAGATAGGAGAATTGTCATTGAGCGTTCCAATTTCATTTCCAGAGCGATTCGCCCAATGTGTCCTTGATATTTAGTCGTTTTCAGCCAATTTTCTAGATTTTTGAAAATTTCACTTTTTTGTGAAAATATCCACTAAATGAGGGAATAATGTGTGTGAGGGTACCCCAGGAGAGTTCCAAATGTGTGTGGGTAGAATATATATCCCACGGGGGTAAAATTGAAAAAAGTTGAAAAAATTATTTTTTTGGACTTAGTCATTGTTCCGGCGTTTATCAAACTTTCAGATAGGGGAAATGTCAGTGAGCATTCCGATTTCAGTTCCAGAGCGATTTGCCCAATGAGTCCTTGATATTTAGTCATTTTCAGCCAATTTTCTGGATTTTTGAAAATGTCACTTTTTTGTGAAAATATCCAGTAAATGAGGAAATAATATGTGTGAGGGTACCCCAGGAGAGTTCCAAATGTGTGTGGGTAGAACATATATCCCACGGGGGTAAAATTGAAAAAAGGTGAAAAAGTTATTTTTTTGGACTTAGTCATTTTTCCGGCGTTTATCAGACTTTCAGATAGGGGAAATGTGAGTGAGTGTTCCGATTTCAGTTCCAGAGCGATTCGCCCAATGCTTCCTTGATTTTTAGTCGTTTTCAGCCAATTTTCTGGATTTTTGAAAATTTCACTTTTTTGTGAAAATATCCACTAAATGAGGGAATAATATGTGTGAGGGTACCCCAGGAGAGTTCCAAATGTGTGTGGGCAGACTATATATCCCACGGGGGTAAAATTGAAAAAAGCTGAAAAAATTATTTTTTTGGACTTAGTCATTTTTCCGGCGTTTATCAGACTTTCAGATAGGGCAAATGTCATTGAGCGTTCCAATTTCAGTTCCAGAGCAATTCACCCAATGAGTCCTTGATATTTAGTCGTTTTCAGCCAATTTTCTGGATTTTTGAAAATGTCACTTTTTTGTGAAAATATCCACTAAATGATGAAATAATATGTGTGAGGGTACCCCAGGAGAGTTATAAATGTGTGTGGGTAGAATATATATCCCACGGGGGTAAAATTGAAAAATGGTGAAAAAATTATTTTTTTGGACTTAGTCATTTTTCCGCCGTTTATCAGACTTTCAGATAGGGCAAATGTCAGTGAGCGTTCCGATTTCAGTTCCAGAGCGATTTGCCCAATGAGTCCTTGATATTTAGTCATTTTCAGCCAATTTTCTGGATTTTTGAAAATGTCACTTTTTTGTGAAAATATCCACTAAATGAGGGAATAATATGTGTGAGGGTACCCCAGGAGAGTTCCAAATGTGTGTGGGTAGAACATATATCCCACGGGGGTAAAATTGAAAAAAGGTGAAAAAGTTATTTTTTTGGACTTAGTCATTTTTCCGGCGTTTATCAGACTTTCAGATAGGGGAAATGTGAGTGAGCGTTCCGATTTCAGTTCCAGAGCGATTCGCCCAATGCGTCCTTGATATTTAGTCGTTTTCAGCCAATTTTCTGGACTTTTGAAAATTTCACTTTTTTGTGAAAATATCCACTAAATGAGGGAATAATATGTGTGAGGGTACCCCAGGAGAGTTCCAAATGTGTGTGGGCAGACTATATATAACAAGTGGGTAAAATTGAAAAAATTTGAAAAAATTTTTTTTTTGGACTTAGTCATTTTTCCGGCGTTTATCAGACTTTCAGATAGGGGAAATGTGAGTGAGTGTTCCGATTTCAGTTCCAGAGCGATTCGCCCAATGCTTCCTTGATATTTAGTCGTTTTCAGCCAATTTTCTGGATTTTTGAAAATTTCACTTTTTTGTGAAAATATCCACTAAATGAGGGAATAATATGTGTGAGGGTACCCCAGGAGAGTTCCAAATGTGTGTGGGCAGACTATATATCCCACGGGGGTAAAATTGAAAAAAGCTGAAAAAATTATTTTTTTGGACTTAGTCATTTTTCCGGCGTTTATCAGACTTTCAGATAGGGCAAATGTCATTGAGCGTTCCAATTTCAGTTCCAGAGCAATTCGCCCAATGAGTCCTTGATATTTAGTCGTTTTCAGCCAATTTTCTGGATTTTCGAAAATGTCACTTTTTTGTGAAAATATCCACTAAATGATGAAATAATATGTGTGAGGGTACCCCAGGAGAGTTATAAATGTGTGTGGGTAGAATATATATCCCACGGGGGTAAAATTGAAAAATGGTGAAAAAATTATTTTTTTGGACTTAGTCATTTTTCCGCCGTTTATCAGACTTTCAGATAGGGCAAATGTCAGTGAGCATTTCGATTTCAGTTCCAGAGCGATTCGCCCAATGAGTCCTTGATATTTAGTCGTTTTCAGCCAATTTTCTGGATTTTTGAAAATTTCACTTTTTTGTGAAAATATCCACTAAATGAGGGAATAATATGTGTGAGGGTACCCCAGGAGAGTTCCAAATGTGTGTGGGTAGGATATATATCCCACGGGGGTAAAATTGAAAAAAGTTGAAAAAATTTTTTTTTTGGACTTAGTTATTTTTCCGGCATTTATCAGACTTTCAGATAGGGGAATTGTCAGTGAGCGTTCCGATTTCAGTTCCAGAGCGATTCGCCCAATGAGTCCTTGATATTTAGTCGTTTTCAGCCAATTTTCTGGATTTTTGAAAATTTCACTTTTTTATGAAAATATCCACTAAATGAGGGAATAATATGTGTGAGGGTACCCCAGGAGAGTTCCAAATGTGTGTGGGTAGAATATATATCCCACGGGGGTAAAATTGAAAAATGGTGAGAAAATCATTTTTTTGGGCTTAGTAATTTTTCCGGCATTTATCAGACTTTCAGATAGGGGAAATGTCATTGAGAGTTCCGATTTCAGTTCCAGAGCGATTCGCCCAATGTGTCCTTGATATTTAGTCGTTTTCAGCCAATTTTCTAGATTTTTGAAAATTTCACTTTTTTGTGAAAATATCCACTAAATGAGGGAATAATATGTGTGAGGGTACCCCAGGAGAGTTCCAAATGTGTGTGGGTAGAACATATATCCCACGGGGGTAAAATTGAAAAAATTTGAAAAAATTTTTTTTTTGGACTTAGTCATTTTTCCGGCGTTTATCAGACTTTCAGATAGGGCAAATGTCATTGAGCGTTCCAATTTCAGTTCCAGAGCAATTCGCCCAATGAGTCCTTCATATTTAGTCGTTTTCAGCCAATTTTCTGGATTTTTGAAAATGTCACTTTTTTGTGAAAATATCCACTAAATGATGAAATAATATGTGTGAGGGTACCCCAGGAGAGTTATAAATGTGTGTGGGTAGAATATATATCCCACGGGGGTAAAATTGAAAAATGGTGAAAAAATTATTTTTTTGGACTTAGTCATTTTTCCGCCGTTTATCAGACTTTCAGATAGGGCAAATGTCAGTGAGCATTTCGATTTCAGTTCCAGAGCGATTCTCTCAATGAGTCCTTGATATTTAGTCGATTTCAGCCAATTTTCTGGATTTTTGAAAATTTCACTTTTTTGTGAAAATATCCACTAAATGAGGGAATAATATGTGTGAGGGTACCCCAGGAGAGTTCCAAATGTGTGTGGGTAGAATATATATCCCACGGGGGTAAAATTGAAAAAAGTTGAAAAAATTATTTTTTTGGACTTAGTCATTGTTCCGGCGTTTATCAGACTTTCAGATAGGGCAAATGTCAGTGAGCGTTCCGATTTCAGTTCCAGAGCGATTCGCCCAATGAGTCCTTGACATTTAGTCATTTTCAGCCAATTTTCTGGATTTTTGAAAATGTCACTTTTTTGTGAAAATATCCACTAAATGAGGGAATAATATGTGTGAGGGTACCCCAGGAGAGTTCCAAATGTGTGTGGGTAGAACATATATCCCACGGGGGTAAAATTGAAAAAAGGTGAAAAAGTTATTTTTTTGGACTTAGTCATTTTTCCGGCGTTTATCAGACTTTCAGATAGGGGAAATGTGAGTGAGTGTTCCGATTTCAGTTCCAGAGCGATTCGCCCAATGCTTCCTTGATTTTTAGTCGTTTTCAGCCAATTTTCTGGATTTTTGAAAATTTCACTTTTTTGTGAAAATATCCACTAAATGAGGGAATAATATGTGTGAGGGTACCCCAGGAGAGTTCCAAATGTGTGTGGGCAGACTATATATCCCACGGGGGTAAAATTGAAAAAAGCTGAAAAAATTATTTTTTTGGACTTAGTCATTTTTCCGGCGTTTATCAGACTTTCAGATAGGGCAAATGTCATTGAGCGTTCCAATTTCAGTTCCAGAGCAATTCACCCAATGAGTCCTTGATATTTAGTCGTTTTCAGCCAATTTTCTGGATTTTTGAAAATGTCACTTTTTTGTGAAAATATCCACTAAATGATGAAATAATATGTGTGAGGGTACCCCAGGAGAGTTATAAGTGTGTGTGGGTAGAATATATATCCCACGGGGGTAAAATTGAAAAATGGTGAAAAAATTATTTTTTTGGACTTAGTCATTTTTCCGCCGTTTATCAGACTTTCAGATAGGGCAAATGTCAGTGAGCATTTCGATTTCAGTTCCAGAGCGATTCGCCCAATGAGTCCTTGATATTTAGTCGTTTTCAGCCAATTTTCTGGATTTTTGAAAATTTCAATTTTGTGAAAATATCCACTAAATGAGGGAATAATATGTGTGAGGGTACCCCAGGAGAGTTCCAAATGTGTGTGGGTAGAATATATATCCCACGGGGGTAAAATTGAAAAAAGTTGAAAAAATTATTTTTTTGGACTTAGTCATTGTTCCGGCGTTTATCAGACTTTCAGATAGGGCAAATGTCAGTGAGCGTTCCGATTTCAGTTCCAGAGCGATTCGCCCAATGAGTCCTTGACATTTAGTCGTTTTCAGCCAATTTTCTGGATTTTTGAAAATGTCACTTTTTTGTGAAAATATCCACTAAATGAGGGAATAATATGTGTGAGGGTACCCCAGGAGAGTTCCAAATGTGTGTGGGCAGACTATATATCCCATGGGGGTAAAATTGAAAAAAGCTGAAAAAATTATTTTTTTGGACTTAGTCATTTTTCCGGCGTTTATCAGACTTTCAGATAGGGCAAATGTCATTGAGTGTTCCAATTTCAGTTCCAGAGCAATTGGCCCAATGAGTCCTTGATATTTAGTCGTTTTCAGCCAATTTTCTGGATTTTTGAAAATGTCACTTTTTTGTGAAAATATCCACTAAATGATGAAATAATATGTGTGAGGTACCCCAGGAGAGTTATAAATGTGTGTGGGTAGAATATATATCCCACGGGGGTAAAATTGAAAAAAGTTGAAAAAATTATTTTTTTGGACTTAGTCATTGTTCCGGTGTTTATCAAACTTTCAGATAGGGGAAATGTCAGTGAGCATTCCGATTTCAGTTCCAGAGCGATTTGCCCAATGAGTCCTTGATATTTAGTCATTTTCAGCCAATTTTCTGGATTTTTGAAAATGTCACTTTTTTGTGAAAATATCCACTAAATGAGGGAATAATATGTGTGAGGGTACCCCAGGAGAGTTCCAAATGTGTGTGGGTAGAACATATATCCCACGGGGGTAAAATTGAAAAAAGGTGAAAAAGTTATTTTTTTGGACTTAGTCATTTTTCCGGCGTTTATCAGACTTTCAGATAGGGGAAATGTGAGTGAGCGTTCCGATTTCAGTTCCAGAGCGATTCGCCCAATGCGTCCTTGATATTTAGTCGTTTTCAGCCAATTTTCTGGACTTTTGAAAATTTCACTTTTTTGTGAAAATATCCACTAAATGAGGGAATAATATGTGTGAGGGTACCCCAGGAGAGTTCCAAATGTGTGTGGGCAGACTATATATAACAAGTGGGTAAAATTGAAAAAATTTGAAAAAATTTTTTTTTTGGACTTAGTCATTTTTCCGGCGTTTATCAGACTTTCAGATAGGGGAAATGTGAGTGAGTGTTCCGATTTCAGTTCCAGAGCGATTCGCCCAATGCTTCCTTGATATTTAGTCGTTTTCAGCCAATTTTCTGGATTTTTGAAAATTTCACTTTTTTGTGAAAATATCCACTAAATGAGGGAATAATATGTGTGAGGGTACCCCAGGAGAGTTCCAAATGTGTGTGGGCAGACTATATATCCCACGGGGGTAAAATTGAAAAAAGCTGAAAAAATTATTTTTTTGGACTTAGTCATTTTTCCGGCGTTTATCAGACTTTCAGATAGGGCAAATGTCATTGAGCGTTCCAATTTCAGTTCCAGAGCAATTCGCCCAATGAGTCCTTGATATTTAGTCGTTTTCAGCCAATTTTCTGGATTTTTGAAAATGTCACTTTTTTGTGAAAATATCCACTAAATGATGAAATAATATGTGTGAGGGTACCCCAGGAGAGTTATAAATGTGTGTGGGTAGAATATATATCCCACGGGGGTAAAATTGAAAAATGGTGAAAAAATTATTTTTTTGGACTTAGTCATTTTTCCGCCGTTTATCAGACTTTCAGATAGGGCAAATGTCAGTGAGCATTTCGATTTCAGTTCCAGAGCGATTCGCCCAATGAGTCCTTGATATTTAGTCGTTTTCAGCCAATTTTCTGGATTTTTGAAAATTTCACTTTTTTGTGAAAATATCCACTAAATGAGGGAATAATATGTGTGAGGGTACCCCAGGAGAGTTCCAAATGTGTGTGGGTAGGATATATATCCCACGGGGGTAAAATTGAAAAAAGTTGAAAAAATTTTTTTTTTGGACTTAGTTATTTTTCCGGCATTTATCAGACTTTCAGATAGGGGAATTGTCAGTGAGCGTTCCGATTTCAGTTCCAGAGCGATTCGCCCAATGAGTCCTTGATATTTAGTCGTTTTCAGCCAATTTTCTGGATTTTTGAAAATTTCACTTTTTTATGAAAATATCCACTAAATGAGGGAATAATATGTGTGAGGGTACCCCAGGAGAGTTCCAAATGTGTGTGGGTAGAATATATATCCCACGGGGGTAAAATTGAAAAATGGTGAGAAAATCATTTTTTTGGGCTTAGTAATTTTTCCGGCATTTATCAGACTTTCAGATAGGGGAAATGTCATTGAGAGTTCCGATTTCAGTTCCAGAGCGATTCGCCCAATGTGTCCTTGATATTTAGTCGTTTTCAGCCAATTTTCTAGATTTTTGAAAATTTCACTTTTTTGTGAAAATATCCACTAAATGAGGGAATAATGTGTGTGAGGGTACCCCAGGAGAGTCCCAAATGTGTGTGGGTAGAATATATATCCCACGGGGGTAAAATTGAAAAAAGTTGAAAAAATTATTTTTTTGGACTTAGTCATTGTTCCGGCGTTTATCAAACTTTCAGATAGGGGAAATGTCAGTGAGCATTCCGATTTCAGTTCCAGAGCGATTTGCCCAATGAGTCCTTGATATTTAGGCATTTTCAGCCAATTTTCTGGATTTTTGAAAATGTCACTTTTTTGTGAAAATATCCACTAAATGAGGGAATAATATGTGTGAGGGTACCCCAGGAGAGTTCCAAATGTGTGTGGGTAGAACATATATCCCACGGGGGTAAAATTGAAAAAAGGTGAAAAAGTTATTTTTTTGGACTTAGTCATTTTTCCGGCGTTTATCAGACTTTCAGATAGGGGAAATGTGAGTGAGCGTTCCGATTTCAGTTCCAGAGCGATTCGCCCAATGCGTCCTTGATATTTAGTCGTTTTCAGCCAATTTTCTGGACTTTTGAAAATTTCACTTTTTTGTGAAAATATCCACTAAATGAGGGAATAATATGTGTGAGGGTACCCCAGGAGAGTTCCAAATGTGTGTGGGCAGACTATATATAACACGGGGGTAAAATTGAAAAAATTTGAAAAAATTTTTTTTTTGGACTTAGTCATTTTTCCGGCGTTTATCAGACTTTCAGATAGGGCAAATGTCATTGAGCGTTCCAATTTCAGTTCCAGAGCAATTCGCCCAATGAGTCCTTCATGTTTAGTCGTTTTCAGCCAATTTTCTGGATTTTTGAAAATGTCACTTTTTTGTGAAAATATCCACTAAATGATGAAATAATATGTGTGAGGGTACCCCAGGAGAGTTATAAATGTGTGTGGGTAGAATATATATCCCACGGGGGTAAAATTGAAAAATGGTGAAAAAATTATTTTTTTGGACTTAGTCATTTTTCCGCCGTTTATCAGACTTTCAGATAGGGCAAATGTCAGTGAGCATTTCGATTTCAGTTCCAGAGCGATTCTCTCAATGAGTCCTTGATATTTAGTCGATTTCAGCCAATTTTCTGGATTTTTGAAAATTTCACTTTTTTGTGAAAATATCCACTAAATGAGGGAATAATATGTGTGAGGGTACCCCAGGAGAGTTCCAAATGTGTGTGGGTAGAATATATATCCCACGGGGGTAAAATTGAAAAAAGTTGAAAAAATTATTTTTTTGGACTTAGTCATTGTTCCGGCGTTTATCAGACTTTCAGATAGGGCAAATGTCAGTGAGCGTTCCGATTTCAGTTCCAGAGCGATTCGCCCAATGAGTCCTTGACATTTAGTCGTTTTCAGCCAATTTTCTGGATTTTTGAAAATGTCACTTTTTTGTGAAAATATCCACTAAATGAGGGAATAATATGTGTGAGGGTACCCCAGGAGAGTTCCAAATGTGTGTGGGCAGACTATATATCCCATGGGGGTAAAATTGAAAAAAGCTGAAAAAATTATTTTTTTGGACTTAGTAATTTTTCCGGTGTTTATCAGACTTTCAGATAGGGCAAATGTCATTGAGTGTTCCAATTTCATTTCCAGAGCAATTGGCCCAATGAGTCCTTGATATTTAGTCGTTTTCAGCCAATTTTCTGGATTTTTGAAAATGTCACTTTTTTGTGAAAATATCCACTAAATGATGAAATAATATGTGTGAGGGTACCCCAGGAGAGTTCCAAATGTGTGTGGGTAGGATATATATCCCACGGGGGTAAAATTGAAAAAAGTTGAAAAAATTTTTTTTTTGGACTTAGTTATTTTTCCGGCATTTATCAGACTTTCAGATAGGGGAATTGTCAGTGAGCGTTCCGATTTCAGTTCCAGAGCGATTCGCCCAATGAGTCCTTGATATTTAGTCATTTTCAGCCAATTTTCTGGATTTTTGAAAATTTCACTTTTTTATGAAAATATCCACTAAATGAGGGAATAATATGTGTGAGGGTACCCCAGGAGAGTTCCAAATGTGTGTGGGTAGAATATATATCCCACGGGGGTAAAATTGAAAAATGGTGAGAAAATCATTTTTTTGGGCTTAGTAATTTTTCCGGCATTTATCAGACTTTCAGATAGGGGAAATGTCATTGAGAGTTCCGATTTCAGTTCCAGAGCGATTCGCCCAATGTGTCCTTGATATTTAGTCGTTTTCAGCCAATTTTCTAGATTTTTGAAAATTTCACTTTTTTGTGAAAATATCCACTAAATGAGGGAATAATGTGTGTGAGGGTACCCCAGGAGAGTTCCAAATGTGTGTGGGTAGAATATATATCCCACGGGGTAAAATTGAAAAAAGTTGAAAAAATTATTTTTTTGGACTTAGTCATTGGTCCGGCGTTTATCAAACTTTCAGATAGGGGAAATGTCAGTGAGCATTCCGATTTCAGTTCCAGAGTGATTTGCCCAATGAGTCCTTGATATTTAGTCATTTTCAGCCAATTTTCTGGATTTTTGAAAATGTCACTTTTTTGTGAAAATATCCACTAAATGAGGGAATAATATGTGTGAGGGTACCCCAGGAGAGTTCCAAATGTGTGTGGGTAGAACATATATCCCACGGGGGTAAAATTGAAAAAAGGTGAAAAAGTTATTTTTTTGGACTTAGTCATTTTTCCGGCGTTTATCAGACTTTCAGATAGGGGAAATGTGAGTGAGCGTTCCGATTTCAGTTCCAGAGCGATTCGCCCAATGCGTCCTTGATATTTAGTCGTTTTCAGCCAATTTTCTGGACTTTTGAAAATTTCACTTTTTTGTGAAAATATCCACTAAATGAGGGAATAATATGTGTGAGGGTACCCCAGGAGAGTTCCAAATGTGTGTGGGCAGACTATATATAACACGGGGGTAAAATTGAAAAAATTTGAAAAAATTTTTTTTTTGGACTTAGTCATTGTTCCGGCGTTTATCAAACTTTCAGATAGGGGAAATGTCAGTGAGCATTTCGATTTCAGTTCCAGAGCGATTCGCCCAATGAGTCCTTGATATTTAGACATTTTCAGCCAATATTTTGGATTTTTGAAAATTTCACTTTTTTGTGAAAATATCCACTAAATGAGGGAACAATATGTGTGAGGGTACCCCAGGAGAGTTCCAAATGTGTGTGGGTAGAATACATATCCCACGGGGTAAAATTGAAAAAAGTTGAAAAAAATTTTTTTTTGGACTTAGTCATTTTTCCGTCGTTTATCAGACTTTCAGATAGGGCAAATGTCAGTGAGCATTTCGATTTCAGTTCCAGAGCGATTCGCCCAATGAGTCCTTGATATTTAGTCGTTTTTAGCCAATTTTCTGGATTTTTGAAAATTTCACTTTTTTGTGAAAATATCCACTAAATGATGGAATAATATGTGTGACGGCGTTCATCAGACTTTCAGATAGGGGAAATGTCAGTGAGCGTTCCGATTTCAGTTCCAGAGCGATTCGCCCAATGAGTCCTTGATATTTAGTCGTTTTCAGCCAATTTTCTGGATTTTTGAAAATTTCACTTTTTTGTGAAAATGTCCACTAAATGATGGAGAGTTCCAAATTTGTGTGGGTAGAATATATATCCCACGGGGGTAAAATTGAAAAAAGTTAAAAAAAAAATTATTTTGGACTTAGCCATTTTTCCAGCATTTATCAGACTTTCAGATAGGGGAAATGTCAGTGAGCGTTCCAATTTCAGTTCCAGAGCGATTCGCCCAATGAGTCCTTGATATTTAGTCGTTTTCAGCCAATTTTCTGGATTTTTGAAAATTTCACTTTTTTGTGAAAATATCCACTAAATGAGGGAATAATATGTGTGAGGGTACCCCAGCAGAGTTCCAAATGTGTGTGGGTAGAATATGTATCCCACGGGGGTAAAATTGAAAAAAGTTGAAAAATTTTTTTTTTTGAACTTAGTCATTTTTCCGGCATTTATCAGACTTTCAGATGGGGAAATGTCAGTGAGCGTTCCGATTTCAGTTCCAGAGTGATTCGCCCAATGAGTCCTTGATATTTAGTCGTTTTCAGCCAATTTTCTGGATTTTTGAAAATTTCATATTTTGGGAAAATATCCACTAAATAAGGGAATAATATGTGTGAGGGTACCCCAGGAGAGTTCCAAATGTGTGGGTAGAATATATATCCCACGGGGGTAAAATTGAAAAAAAGTGAAAAAATTATTTTTTTGGACTTAGTCATTTTTCCGGCGTTTATCAGACTTTCAGATAGGGGAAATGTCAGTGAGCATTTCGATTTCAGTTCCAGAGCGATTCGCCCAATGAGTCCTTGATATTTAGTCGTTTTCAGCCAAAATTTGGGATATTTGAAAATTTCACTTTTTTGTGAAAATATGTGTGAGGGTACCCCAGGAGAGATCCAAATGTGTGTGGGTAGAATATATTTCCCACGGGGGTAAAATTGAAAAAAGTTTAAAAAAAATTTTTTTTTGGACTTAGTCATTTTTCCGGCGTTTATCAGACTTTCAGATAGGGCAAATGTCAGTGAGCGTTCCGATTTCAGTTCCAGAGTGATTCGCCCGATGAGTTCTTGATATTTAGTCATTTTCAGCCAATATTTTGGATTTTTGAAAATTTCACTTTTTTGTGAAAATATCCACTAAATGATGGAATAATATGTGTGAGGGTACCCCAGGAGAGTTCCAAATGTGTGTGGGTAGAATATTTATCCCACGGGGGTAAAATTGAAAAAAGTTTTTAAAAATTTTTTTTTTGGACTTAGTCATTTTTCCGGCATTTATCAGACTTTCAGCTATGGCAAATGTCAGTGAGCGTTCCGATTTCAGTTCCAGAGCGATTCGCCCAATGAGTCTTTGATATTTAGTCGATTTCAGCCAGTTTTCTGGATTTTTGAAAATTTCACTTTTTTGTGAAAATATCCACTAAATAATGGAATAATATGTGTGAGGGTACCCCAGGAGAGTTCCAAATGTGTGTGGGTAGAATATTTATACCACGGGGGTAAAATTGAAAATAGTTGAAAACATTTTTATTTTGGACTGTCATTTTTCCAGCGTTTATCCGACTTTCAGATAGGGGAAATGTCAGTGAGCATTCCGATTTCAGTTTCAGAGCGATTCGCCCAATGAGTTCTTGATATTTAGTCATTTTCATCCAATTTTCTGGATTTTTGAAATTTTCACTTTTTTGTGAAAATATCCACTAAATGAGGGAATAGTATGTGTGAGGGTACCCCAGGAGAGTTCCAAATGTGTGTGGGTAGAATATATATCCCACGGGGGTAAAATTGAAAAAAGTTGAAAAATTTTTTTTTTTTGACCTAGTCATTTTTCCGCCATTTATCAGACTTTCAGATAGGGGAAATTTCAGTGAGCGTTCCGATTTCAGTTAGAGAGCGATTCGCCCAATGAGTCCTTGATATTTAGTCGTTTTCAGCCAATTTTCTGTTTTTTTTGAAAATTTCACTTTTTTGTGAAAATATCCACTAAATGAGAGAATAATATGTGTGAGGGTACTCCAGGAGAGTTCCAAATGTGTGTGGGTAGAATATATATCCCACGGGGGTAAAATTGAAAAAAGTTGAAATTTTTTTTTTGAACTTAGTCATTTTTCTGGCGTTCATCAGACTTTCAGATAGGGCAAATGTCAGTGAACATTCCGATTTCAGTTCCAGAGCAATTCGCCCAATGAGTCCTTGATATTTAGTCGTTTTCAGCCAATTTTCTGGATTTTTGAAAATTTCACTTTTTTGTGAAAATATCCACTAAATGATGGAATAATATGTGTGAGGGTTCCCCAGGAGAGTTCCAAATGTGTGTGGGTAGAATATGTATCCCAAGGGGGTAAAATTGAAAAAAGTTGAAAAAAAATTTTTTTTGTACTTAGTCATTTTTCCGGCGTTTATCAGCCTTTCAGATAGGGGAAATGTTAGTGAGCGTTCCGATTTCAGTTCCAGAGCGATTCGCTCAATGAGTCCTTGATATCTAGTCGTTTTCAGCAAATTTTCTGGATTTTTGAAAATTTCACTTTTTTGTGAAAATATCCACTAAATGAGAGAATAATATGTGTGAGGGTGCTCCAGGAGAGTTCCAAATGTGTGTGGGTAGAATATATATCCCACGGGGGTAAAATTGAAAAAAGTTGAAAAAATTATTTTTTTGGACTTAGTCATTTTTCCGGCATTTATCAGAATTTCAGATAGGGAAAATGTCAGTGAGCGTTCCGATTTCAGTTCCACAGCGATTCGCCCAATGAGTCCTTGATATTTAGTCGTTTTCAGCCAATTTTCTGGATTTTGAAAATTTCACTTTTTTGTGAAAATATCCCCTAAATGAGGGAATAATATGTGTGAGGGTTCCCCTTGAGAGTTCCAAATGTGTGTGGGTAAAATATATATCCCACGGGGGTAAAATTGAAAAAAGGTGAAAAAGTTATTTTTTTGGACTTAGTCATTTTTAATGCGTTTATCAGACTTTCAGATAGGGCAAATGTCAGTGAGCGTTTCGATTTCAGTTCCAGAGCGATTCGCCCAATAAGTCATTGATATTTAGTCGTTTTCAGCCAATATTTTGGATATTTGAAAATTTCTCTTTTTTGTGAAAATGTCCACTAAATGATGGAGAGTTCCAAATTTGAGTGGGTAGAATATATATCCCACGGGGGTAAAATTGAAAAAAGTTAAAAAAAAAATTATTTTGGACTTAGCCATTTTTCCAGCATTTATCAGACTTTCAGATAGGGGAAATGTCAGTGAGCGTTCCAATTTCAGTTCCAGAGCGATTCGCCCAATGAGTCCTTGATATTTAGTCATTTTCAGCCAATTTTCTGGATTTTTGAAACTTTCACTTTTTTGTGAAAATATCCACTAAATGAGGGAATAATATGTGTGAGGGTACCCCAGCAGAGTTCCAAATGTGTGTGGGTAGAATATATATCCCACGGGGGTAAAATTGAAAAAAGTTGAAAAAATATTTTTTTTGAACTTAGTCATTTTTCTGGCATTTATCAGACTTTCAGATGGGGAAATGTCAGTGAGCGTTCCGATTTCAGTTCCAGAGTGATTCGCCCAATGAGTTCTTGATATTTAGTCATTTTCAGCCAATATTTTGGATTTTTGAAAATTTCACTTTTTTGTGAAAATATCCACTAAATGATAGAATAATATGTGTGAGGGTACCCCAGGAGAGTTCCAAATGTGTGTGGGTAGAATATTTATCCCACGGGGGTAAAATTGAAAAAAGTTTTTAAAAATTTTTTTTTTGGACTTAGTCATTTTTCCGCCATTTATCAGACTTTCAGGTAGGGCAAATGTCAGTGAGCATTCCATTTTCAGCTCCAGAGCGATTCGCCCAATGCGTCCTTGATATTTAGTCATTTTCAGCCAATTTTCTGGATTTTTGAAAATTTCACTTTTTTGTGAAAATATCCACTAAATGAGGGAATAATATGTGTGAGGGTACCCCAGGAGAGTTCCAAATGTGTGTGGGTAGAATATATATCCCACGGGGGTAAAATTGAAAAAAGGTGAAAAAATTATTTTTTTGGACTTAGTCATTTTTCCGGCTTATATCAGACTTTCAGATAGGGCAAATGTCAGTGAGCGTTCCGATTTCAGCTCCAAAGCGATTCGCCCAATGAGTTCTTGATATTTAGTAGATTTCACCCAATTTTCAGGATTTTTGAAAATTTCATTTTTTTGTGAAAATATCCACTAAATGATGGAATAATATGCGTGAGGGTACCCCAGGAGAGTTCCAAATGTGTGTGGGTAGAATATATATCCCACGGGGGTAAAATTGAAAAAAGTTAAAAAAATTTGTTTTTTGGACTTAGTCATTTTTCCGGCGTTTATCAGACTTTCAGATAGGGCAAATGTCAGTGAGCGTTCCGATTTCAGTTCCAGAGCGATTCGCCCAATGAGTTCTTGATAGTTAGTCATTTTCAGCCAATATTTTGGATTTTTGAAAATTTCACTTTTTTGTGAAAATATCCACTAAATGATGGAATAATATGTGTGAGGGTACCCCAGGAGAGTTCCAAATGTGTGTCGGTAGAATATTTATACCACGGGGGTAAAATTGAAAATAGTTGAAAACATTTTTATTTTGGACTGTCATTTTTCCGACATTTATCAGACTTTCAGATAGGGCAAATTTCAGTGAGCGTTCCGATTTCAGCTCCAAAGCGATTCGCCCAAAGAGTCCTTGATATTTAGTCGTTTTCAGTCAATATTTTGGATTTTTGAAAATTTCACTTTTTTGTGAAAATATCCACTAAATGAGGGAATAAAATGTGTGAGGGTACCCCAAGTAAGTTCCAAATGTGTGTGCGTAGAATATATATCCCACGGGGATAAAATTGAAAAAAGTTTAAAAAATTTTTTTTTTGGACTTAGTCATTTTTCCGTTCTTTATCAGACTTTCAGATAGGGGAAATTTCAGCGAGCATTCCGATTTCAGTTCCAGAGTGATTCGCCCAATGGGTCCTTGATATTTAGTCGTTTTCAGCCAATTTTCTGGATTTTTGAAAATTTCACTTTTTTGTGAAAATATCCACTAAATGATGGAATAATATGTGTGAGGGTACCCCAGGAGAGTTCCAAATGTGTGTGGGTACAATATATATCCCACGGGGGTAAAATTGAAAAAAATTGAAAACATTTTTTTTTTGGACTTAATCATTTTTCCGGCATTTATCAGACTTTCAGGTACAGCAAATGTCAGTGAGCGTTCCATTTTCAGTTCCAGAGCGATTCGACCAATAAGTCTTTGATATTTAGTCTTTTTCAGCCAATTTTCAGGATTTTTGAAAATTTCACTTTTTTTGTGAAAATATCCACTAAATGATGGAATAATATGTGTGAGGGTTCCCCCGGAGAGTTCAAATGTGTGTGGGTAGAATATTTATACCACGGGGGTAAAATTGAAAAAAGTTGAAAACATTTTTTTTTTGGACTGTCATTTTTCCGGCATTTATCAGACTTTCAGATAGGGCAAATGTCAGGGAGCGTTCCATTTTCAGTTCCAGAGCGATTCGCCCAATGAGTCCTTGATATTTAGTCGTTTTCAGCCAATTTTCTGGATTTTTTAAAATTTCACTTTCTTGCAAAAATATCCACTAAATGAGGGAATAATATGTGTGAGGGTACCCCAGGGGAGTTCCAAATGTGTGTGGGTAGAATATATATCCCAAAGGGGTAAAATTGAAAAAAGTTTAAAAAAATTTTTTTGGACTTAGTCATTTTTCCGTTCTTTATCAGACTTTCAGATAGGGGAAATTTCAGTGAGCGTTCCGATTTCAGTTCCAGAGCGGTTCGCCCAATGAGTCCTTGATATTTAGTCGTTTTCAGCCAGTTTCTGGATTTTTGAAAACTTCACTTTTTTGTGAAAATATCCACTAAATGAGGGAATAATATGTGTGAGGGTACCCCAGCAGAGTTCCAAATGTGTGTGGGTAGAATATATATCCCACGGGGGTAAAATTGAAAAAAGTTGAAAAAATTTTTTTTTTGAACTTAGTCATTTTTCCGGCATTTATCAGACTTTCAGATGGGGAAATGTCAGTGAGCGTTCCGATTTCAGTTCCAGAGTGATTCGCCCAATGAGTTCTTGATATTTAGTCATTTTCAGCCAATATTTTGGATTTTTGAAAATTTCACTTTTTTGTGAAAATATCCACTAAATGATAGAATAATATGTGTGAGGGTACCCCAGGAGAGTTCCAAATGTGTGTGGGTAGAATATTTATCCCACGGGGGTAAAATTGAAAAAAGTTTTTTAAAATTTTTTTTTTGGACTTAGTCATTTTTCCGCCATTTATCAGACTTTCAGGTAGGGCAAATGTCAGTGAGCATTCCATTTTCAGCTCCAGAGCGATTCGCCCAATGCGTCCTTGATATTTAGTCATTTTCAGCCAATTTTCTGGATTTTTGAAAATTTCACTTTTTTGTGAAAATATCCACTAAATGAGAGAATAATATGTGTGAGGGAGAGTTCCAAATGTGTGTGGGTAGAATATATATCCCACGGGGGTAAAATTGAAAAAAGTTGAAATTTTTTTTTTGAACTTAGTCATTTTTCCGGCGTTTATCAGACTTTCAGTTAGGGGAAATGTCAGTAAGCGTTCCGATTTCAGTTCCAGAGCGATTCTCCCATTGAGTCCTTGATATTTAGTCGTTTTCAGCCAATTTTCTGGATTTTTGAAAATTTCACTTTTTGGTGAAAATATCCACTAAATGAGGGAATAATATGTGTGAAGGTACCCCAGGAGAGTTCCAAATGTGTGTGGGTAGAATATATATCCCACGGGGGTAAAATTGAAAAAAGTTAAAAAAATTTTTTTTTGGACTTAGTCATTTTTCCGGCGTTCATCAGACTTTCAGCTATGGCAAATGTCAGTGAGCGTTCCGATTTCAGTTCCAGAGCAATTCGCGAAATGAGTCCTTGATATTTAGTCGTTTTCAGCCAATTTTCTGGATTTTTGAAAATTTCACTTTTTTGTGAAAATATCCACTAAATGAGGGAATAATATGTGTGAGGGTACCCCAGGAGAGTTCCAAATGTGTGTGGGTAGAATATATATCCCACAGGGGTAAAATTGAAAAAAGTTGAAAAAATTTTTTTTTGGACTTAGTCATTTTTCCGCCATTTATCAGACTTTCAGATAGGGGAAATTTCAGTGAGCGTTCCGATTTCAGTTAGAGAGCGATTCGCCCAATGAGTCCTTGATATTTAGTCATTTTCAGCTAATTTTCTGGGTTTTTTGAAAATTTCACTTTTTTTGTGAAAATATCCACTAAATGAGGGAATAATATGTGTGAGGGTACTCCAGGAGAGTTCCAAATGTGTGTGGGTAGAATATAGATCCCACGGGGGTAAAATTGAAAAAAGTTGAAAAAATTATTTTTTTGGACTTCGGCATTTTTCCGGCGTTCATCACACTTTCAGATAGGGGAAATGTCAGTGAGCGTTCCAATTTCAGTTCCAGAGCAATTCGCGAAATGAGTCCTTGATATTTAGTCGTTTTCAGCCAATTTTCTGGATTTTTGAAAATTTCACTTTTTTGTGAAAATATCCACTAAATGAGGGAATAATATGTGTGAGGGTACCACAGGAGAGTTCCAAATGTGTGTGGGTAGAATATATATCCCACGGGGGTAAAATTGAAAAAAGTTGAAAAATTTTTTTTTTTGGACTTAGTCATTTTTCGGGCATTCATCAGACTTTCAGATAGGGCAAATGTCAGTGAGCGTTCCGATTTCAGTTCCAGAGCGATTCGCCCAATGAGTCCTTGATATTTAGTCGTTTTCAGTAAATATTTTGGATTTTTGACAATTTCACTTTTCTGTGAAAATATCCACTAAATGAGGGAATAATATGTGTGAGAGAACCCCAGGAGAGTTCCAAATGTGTGTGGGTAGAATATATATCCCACGGGGGTAAAATTGAAAAAAGTTTAAAAAAAATTTTTTTTGGACTTAGTCATTTTTCCGGCATTTATCCGACTTTCAGATAGGGGAAATGTCAGTGAGCGTTTCGATTTCAGTTCCAGAGCGATTCGCCCAATGAGTCCTTGATATTTAGTCGTTTTCAGGCAATTTTCTGGATTTTTGAAAATTTCACTTTTTTGTGAAAATATCCACTAAATGAGAGAATAATATGTGTGAGGGTACCCCAGGAGAGTTCCAAATGTGTGTGGGTAGAATATATATCCCACGGGGGTAAAATTGAAAAAAGTTGAAATTTTTTTTTTTAACTTAGTCATTTTTCCGGCGTTTATCAGACTTTCAGTTAGGGGAAATGTCAGTGAGCGTTCCGATTTCAGTTCCAGAGCGATTCGCCGAATGCGTCCTTGATATTTAGTCGTTTTCAGCCAATATTTTGGATTTTTGAAAATTTCAAATTTTTGTGAAAATATCCAATAAATGTGGGAATAATATGTGTGAGGGTACCCCAGGAGAGTTCCAAATGTGTGTGGGTAGAATATATATCCCACGGGGGTAAAATTGAAAAAAGTTGAAAAAATTTTTTTTTGGACTTCGTCATTTTTCCGGCGTTCATCAGACTTTCAGCTATGGCAAATGTCAGTGAGCGTTCCGATTTCAGTTCCAGAGCGATTCGCCCAATGAGTCCTTGATATTTAATCGTTTTCAGCCAGTTTTCTGGATTTTTGAAAATTTCACTTTTTTGTGAAAATATCCAATAAATGAGGGAATAATATGTGTGAGGGTACCCCAGGAGAGTTCCAAATGTGTGTAGGGAGAATATATATCCCACGGTGGTAAAATTGAAAAAAGTTGAAAAAATTATATTTTTGGACTTAGTCATTTTTCCGGCTTTCATCAGACTTTCAGATAGGGCAAATGTCAATGAGCGTTCCCATTTCAGTTCCAGAGTGATTCGCCCAATAAGTCCTTGATATTTAGTCGTTTTCAGCCGATATTTTGAATTTTTGAAAATTTCACTTTTTTGGGAAAATATCGACTAAATGAGGGAATAATATGTGTGAGGGTACCCCAGGAGAGTTCCAAATGTGTGTGGGTAGAATATATATCCCACGGGGGTAAAATTGAAAAAAGTTGAATACAATTTTTTTTTGGACTTAGTCATTTTTCCGGCGTTTATCCGACTTTCAGATAGGGGAAATGTCAGTGAGCGTTCCGATTTCAGTTCCAGAGCGATTCGCCCAATGAGTCCTTGATATTTAGTCGTTTTCAGCCAATTTTCTGGATTTTTGAAAATTTCACTTTTTTGTGAAAATATCCACTAAATGAGGGAATAATATGTGTGAGGGTACCCCAGGAGAGTTCCAAATGTGTGTGGGTAGAATATATATCCCACGGGGGTAAAATTGAAAAAAGTTGAAAAATCTTTTTTTTGGACTTAGTCATTTTTCCGGCGTTCATCAGACTTTCAGCTATGGCAAATGTCAGTGAGCGTTCCGATTTCAGTTCCAGAGCAATTCGCGAAATGAGTCCTTGATATTTAGTCGTTTTCAGCCAATTTTCTGGATTTTTGAAAATTTCACTTTTTTGTGAAAATATCCACTAAATGAGGGAATAATATGTGTGAGGGTACCCCAGGAGAGTTCCAAATGTGTGTGGGTAGAATATATATCCCACAGGGGTAAAATTGAAAAAAGTTGAAAAAATTTTTTTTTGGACTTAGTCATTTTTCCGCCATTTATCAGACTTTCAGATAGGGGAAATTTCAGTGAGCGTTCCGATTTCAGTTAGAGAGCGATTCGCCCAATGAGTCCTTGATATTTAGTCATTTTCAGCTAATTTTCTGGGTTTTTTGAAAATTTCACTTTTTTTGTGAAAATATCCACTAAATGAGGGAATAATATGTGTGAGGGTACTCCAGGAGAGTTCCAAATGTGTGTGGGTAGAATATAGATCCCACGGGGGTAAAATTGAAAAAAGTTGAAAAAATTATTTTTTTGGACTTCGGCATTTTTCCGGCGTTCATCACACTTTCAGATAGGGGAAATGTCAGTGAGCGTTCCAATTTCAGTTCCAGAGCAATTCGCGAAATGAGTCCTTGATATTTAGTCGTTTTCAGCCAATTTTCTGGATTTTTGAAAATTTCACTTTTTTGTGAAAATATCCACTAAATGAGGGAATAATATGTGTGAGGGTACCACAGGAGAGTTCCAAATGTGTGTGGGTAGAATATATATCCCACGGGGGTAAAATTGAAAAAAGTTGAAAAATTTTTTTTTTTGGACTTAGTCATTTTTCGGGCATTCATCAGACTTTCAGATAGGGCAAATGTCAGTGAGCGTTCCGATTTCAGTTCCAGAGCGATTCGCCCAATGAGTCCTTGATATTTAGTCGTTTTCAGTAAATATTTTGGATTTTTGACAATTTCACTTTTCTGTGAAAATATCCACTAAATGAGGGAATAATATGTGTGAGAGAACCCCAGGAGAGTTCCAAATGTGTGTGGGTAGAATATATATCCCACGGGGGTAAAATTGAAAAAAGTTTAAAAAAAATTTTTTTTGGACTTAGTCATTTTTCCGGCATTTATCCGACTTTCAGATAGGGGAAATGTCAGTGAGCGTTTCGATTTCAGTTCCAGAGCGATTCGCCCAATGAGTCCTTGATATTTAGTCGTTTTCAGGCAATTTTCTGGATTTTTGAAAATTTCACTTTTTTGTGAAAATATCCACTAAATGAGAGAATAATATGTGTGAGGGTACCCCAGGAGAGTTCCAAATGTGTGTGGGTAGAATATATATCCCACGGGGGTAAAATTGAAAAAAGTTGAAATTTTTTTTTTTAACTTAGTCATTTTTCCGGCGTTTATCAGACTTTCAGTTAGGGGAAATGTCAGTGAGCGTTCCGATTTCAGTTCCAGAGCGATTCGCCGAATGCGTCCTTGATATTTAGTCGTTTTCAGCCAATATTTTGGATTTTTGAAAATTTCAAATTTTTGTGAAAATATCCAATAAATGTGGGAATAATATGTGTGAGGGTACCCCAGGAGAGTTCCAAATGTGTGTGGGTAGAATATATATCCCACGGGGGTAAAATTGAAAAAAGTTGAAAAAATTTTTTTTTGGACTTCGTCATTTTTCCGGCGTTCATCAGACTTTCAGCTATGGCAAATGTCAGTGAGCGTTCCGATTTCAGTTCCAGAGCGATTCGCCCAATGAGTCCTTGATATTTAATCGTTTTCAGCCAGTTTTCTGGATTTTTGAAAATTTCACTTTTTTGTGAAAATATCCAATAAATGAGGGAATAATATGTGTGAGGGTACCCCAGGAGAGTTCCAAATGTGTGTAGGGAGAATATATATCCCACGGTGGTAAAATTGAAAAAAGTTGAAAAAATTATATTTTTGGACTTAGTCATTTTTCCGGCTTTCATCAGACTTTCAGATAGGGCAAATGTCAATGAGCGTTCCCATTTCAGTTCCAGAGTGATTCGCCCAATAAGTCCTTGATATTTAGTCGTTTTCAGCCGATATTTTGAATTTTTGAAAATTTCACTTTTTTGGGAAAATATCGACTAAATGAGGGAATAATATGTGTGAGGGTACCCCAGGAGAGTTCCAAATGTGTGTGGGTAGAATATATATCCCACGGGGGTAAAATTGAAAAAAGTTGAATACAATTTTTTTTTGGACTTAGTCATTTTTCCGGCGTTTATCCGACTTTCAGATAGGGGAAATGTCAGTGAGCGTTCCGATTTCAGTTCCAGAGCGATTCGCCCAATGAGTCCTTGATATTTAGTCGTTTTCAGCCAATTTTCTGGATTTTTGAAAATTTCACTTTTTTGTGAAAATATCCACTAAATGAGGGAATAATATGTGTGAGGGTACCCCAGGAGAGTTCCAAATGTGTGTGGGTAGAATATATATCCCACGGGGGTAAAATTGAAAAAAGTTGAAAAATCTTTTTTTTGGACTTAGTCATTTTTCCGGCGTTCATCAGACTTTCAGATAGGGCAAATGTCAGTGAGCATTCCGATTTCAGTTCCAGAGCGATTCGCCCAATGAGTCCTTGATATTTAGTCGTTTTCAGCCAATTTTCTGGATTTTTGATTTTTTCATTTTTTTGTGAAAATATCCACTAAATGAGGGAATAATATGTGTGAGGGTACCCCAGGAGAGTTCCAAATGTGTGTGGGTAGAATATATATCCCACGTGGGTAAAATTGAAAAAGTTGAAAAAAATTTTTTTTGGACTTAGTCATTTTTACGGCGTTCATCAGACTTTCAGCTATGGCAAATGTCAGTGAGCGTTCCGATTTCAGTTCCAGAGCAATTCGCCCAATGAGTCCTTGATATTTAGTCGTTTTCAGCCAATTTTCTGGAATTTTGAAAATTTCACTTTTTTGTGAAAATATCCACTAAATGAGGGAATAATATGTGTGAGGGTACCCCAGGAGAGTTCCAAATGTGTGTGGGTAGAATATATATCCCACGGGGGTAAAATTGAAAAAAGTTGAAAAAATTATTTTTTTGGACTTAGTCATTTTTCCTGCTTTCATCAGACTTTCAGATAGGGCAAATGTCAATGAAAATTCCGATTTCAGTTCCAGAGCGATTCTCCCAATGAGTTCTTGATATTTAGTCGTTTTCAGACAATAATTGGATTTTTGATTTTTTCATTTTTTTGTGAAAATATCCACTAAATGAGGGAATAATATGTGTGAGGGTACCCCAGGAGAGTTCCAAATGTGTGTGGGTAGAATATATATCCCACGGGGGTAAAATTGAAAAAAGTTTAAAAATTTTTTTTTGGACTTAGTCATTTTTCCGGCGTTCATCAGACTTTCAGATAGGGCAAATGTCAGTGAGCATTCCGATTTCAGTTCCAGACCAATTCGCCCAATGAGTTCTTGATATTTACTCGTTTTCAGCCAATTTTCTGGATTTTTGAAAATTTCACTTTTTTGTGAAAATATC
Organism: Phyllobates terribilis; assembly: GCF_046119375.1. Taxonomy (NCBI): domain Eukaryota; kingdom Metazoa; phylum Chordata; class Amphibia; order Anura; family Dendrobatidae; genus Phyllobates; species Phyllobates terribilis. Next base: position 555,612,828 of record NW_027362762.1, read on the forward strand.
CACTAAATGAGGGAATAATATGTGTGAGGGTACCCCAGGAGAGTTCCAAATGTGTGTGGGTAGAATATATATCCCACGAGGGTAAAATTGAAAAAAGTTGAAAAAATTATTTTTTTGGACTTAGTCATTTTTCCTGCTTTCATCAGACTTTCAGATAGGGCAAATGTCAATGAAAATTCCGATTTCAGTTCCAGAGCGATTCTCCCAATGAGTTCTTGATATTTAGTCGTTTTCAGACAATAATTGGATTTTTGATTTTTTCATTTTTTTGTGAAAATATCCACTAAATGAGGGAATAATATGTGTGAGGGTACCCCAGGAGAGTTCCAAATGTGTGTGGGTAGAATATATATCCCACGGGGGTAAAATTGAAAAAAGTTTAAAAATTTTTTTTTGGACTTAGTCATTTTTCCGGCGTTCATCAGACTTTCAGATAGGGCAAATGTCAGTGAGCATTCCGATTTCAGTTCCAGACCAATTCGCCCAATGAGTTCTTGATATTTAGTCGTTTTCAGCCAATTTTCTGGATTTTTGAAAATTTCACTTTTTTGTGAAAATATCCACTAAATGAGGGAATAATATGTGTGAGGGTACCCCAGGAGAGTTCCAAATGTGTGTGGGTAGAATATATATCCCACGAGGGTAAAATTGAAAAAAGTTGAAATAATTTTTTTTTTGACTTAGTCATTTTTCCGGCGTTCATCAGACTTTCAGCTATGGCAAATGTCAGCGAGCGTTCCAATTTCAGTTCCAGAGCTATTTGCCCAATGAGTCCTTGATATTTAGTCGTTTTCAGCCAATTTTCTGGATTTTTGAAAATTTCACTTTTTTGTGAAAATATCCACTAAATGAGGGAATAATATGTGTGAGGGTACCCCAGAAGAGTTCCAAATGTGTGTGGGTAGAATATATATCCCACGGGGGTAAAATTGAAAAAAGTTGAAAAAATTTTTTTTTTGGCCTGTCTATTTTCGGGCATTTATCAGACTTTCAGATAGGGCAAATGTCAGTGAGCATTCCATTTTCAGTTCCAGAGCGATTCGCCCAATGAGTCCTTGATATTTAGTCGTTTTCAGCCAATTTTCTGGATTTTTGAAAATTTCACTTTTTTGTGAAAATATCCACTAAATGAGGGAATAATATGTGTGAGGGTACCCCAGGAGAGTTCCAAATGTGTGTGGGTAGAATATATATCCCACGGGGTTCAAACTGTAAAAAGTTGAACAAATTTTTTTTTGGACAGTCATTTTTTCAGCGTTCATCCGACTTTCAGGTAGGGGAAATGTCAGTGATCGCTCAGATTTCAGTTCCAGAGCAATTCGCCCAATGAGTCCTTGATATTTAGTCGTTTTCAGCCAATATTTTGGATTTTTGAAAATTTCAAATTTTTGTGAAAATATCCAATAAATGTGGGAATAATATGTGTGAGGGTACCCCAGGAGAGTTCCAAATGTGTGTGGGTAGAATACATATCCCACAGGGGTAAAATTGAAAAAAGTTTAAAAAATTATTTTTTTGGACTTAGTCATTTTTCCGGCATTTATCAGACTTTCAGATAGGTGAAATGTCAGTGAGCATTCCATTTTCAGTTTCAGAGCGAGTCGCCCAATGAGTCCTTGATATTTAGTCGTTTTCAGCCAATTTTCTGGATTTTTGAAAATTTCACTTTTTTGTGAAAATATCCACTAAATGAGGGAATAATATGTGTGAAGGTACCCCAGGAGAGTTCCAAATGTGTGTGGGTAGAATATATATCCCACGGGGGTAAAATTGAAAAAAGTTGAAAAAATTATTTTTTTGGACTTAGTCATTTTTCCGCCGTTCATCAGACTTTCAGATAGGGCAAATGTCAGTGAGCGTTCCGATTTCAGTTCCAGAGCGATTCGCCGAATGAGTCCTTGATATTTAGTCGTTTTCAGCCAATATTTTGGATTTTTGAAAATTTCAAATTTTTGTGAAAATATCCAATAAATGTGGGAATAATATGTGTGAGGGTACCCCAGGAGAGTTCCAAATGTGTGTGGGTAGAATACATATCCCACAGGGGTAAAATTGAAAAAAGTTTAAAAAATTTTTTTTTAGACTTAGTCATTTTTCCGGCGTTTATCACACTTTCAGTTAGGGCAAATGTCTGTGAGCGTTCCGATTTCAGTTCCAGACCAATTCGCCCAATGAGTTCTTGATATTTAGTCGTTTTCAGCCAATTTTCTGGATTTTTGAAAATTTCACTTTTTTGTGAAAATATCCACTAAATGAGGGAATAATATGTGTGAGGGTACCCCAGGAGAGTTCCAAATGTGTGTGGGTAGAATATATATCCCACGGGGGTTAAACTGAAAAAAGTTGAACAAATTTTTTTTTGGACAGTCATTTTTTCGGCGTTCATCCGACTTCAGTTAGGGGAAATGTCAGTGCGCGTTCCGATTTCAGTTCCAGAGCGATTCGCCCAATGAGTCCTTGATATTTATTCATTTTCAGCCAATATTTTGGATATTTGAAAATTTTACTTTTTGTGAAAATATCCACTAAATGAGGGAATAATATGTGTAAGGGTACCACAGGAGAGTTCCAAATGTGTGTGGGTAGAATATATATCCCACGGGGGTAAAATTGAAAAAAGTAAAAAAAAAATTTTTTGGACTGTCATTTTTCCTGCGTTCATCAGACTTTCAGATAGGGCAAATGTCAGTGAGCATTCCGATTTCAGTTCCAGACCAATTCGCCCAATGAGTTCTTGATATTTAGTCGTTTTCAGCCAATTTTCTGGATTTTTGAAAATTTCACTTTTTTGTGAAAATATCCACTTAATGAGGGAATAATATGTGTGAAGGTACCCCAGGAGAGTTCCACATGTGTGTGGGTAGAATATATTTCCCACGGGGGTAAAATTGAAAAAAGTTGAAAAAATTTTTTTTTTGGACTTAGTCATTTTTCCGGCGTTCATCAGTCTTTCAGATAAGGCAAATGTCAGTGAGCATTCCGATTTCAGTTCCAGAGCGATTCGCCCAATGAGTCCTTGATATTTAGTCGTTTTCAGCCAATATTTTGGATTTTTGAAAATGTCACTTTTTTGTGAAAATATCCAATAAATGAGGGAATAATATGTGTGAGGGTACCACAGGAGAGTTCCAAATGTGTGTGGGTAGAATATATATCCCACGGGGGTAAAATTGAAAAAAGTTGAAAAAAATTTTTTTTTGGACTTTTTCATTTTTCCGGCGTTCATCAGACTTTCAGATAGGGCAAATGTCAGTGAGCATTCCGATTTCAGTTCCAGAGCGATTCGCCCAATGAGTCCTTGATATTTAGTCGTTTTCAGCCAATTTTCTGGATTTTGGAAAATTTAAATTTTTTGTGAAAATATCCACTAAATGAGGGAATAATATGTGTGAGGGTACCCCAGGAGAGTTCCAAATGTGTGTGGGTAGAATATATATCCCACGGGGGTAAAATTGAAAAAAGTTGAAAAAATTTTTTTTTTGGACTGTCATTTTTCGGGCATTTATCAGACTTTCAGATAGGGCAAATGTCAGTGAGCATTCCATTTTCAGTTCCAGAGCGATTCGCCCAATGAGTCCTTGATATTTAGTCGTTTTCAGCCAATTTTCTGGATTTTTGAAAATTTCACTTTTTTGTGAAAATATCCACTAAATGAGGGAATAATATGTGTGAGGGTACCCCAGGAGAGTTCCAAATGTGTGTGGGTAGAATATATATCCCACGGGGGTAAAATTGAAAAAAGTTTAAAAACATTTTTTTTTGGACTTAGTCATTTTTCCGGCGTTCATCAGACTTTCAGATAGGGCAAATGTCAGTGAGCATTCCGATTTCAGTTCCAGACCAATTCGCCCAATGAGTTCTTGATATTTAGTCGTTTTCAGCCAATTTTCTGGATTTTTGAAAATTTCACTTTTTTGTGAAAATATCCACTAAATGAGGGAATAATATGTGTGAGGGTACCCCAGGAGAGTTCCACATGTGTGTGGGTAGAATATATTTCCCACGGGGGTAAAATTGAAAAAAGTTGAAAAAATGTTTTTTTTTGACTTAGTCATTTTTCCGGCGTTCATCAGTCTTTCAGATAAGGCAAATGTCAGTGAGCATTCCGATTTCAGTTCCAGAGCGATTCGCCCAATGAGTTCTTGATATTTAGTCGTTTTCAGCCAATTTTCTGGATTTTTGAAAATTTCACTTTTTTGTGAAAATATCCACTTAATGAGGGAATAATATGTGTGAGGGTACCCCAGGAGAGTTCCACATGTGTGTGGGTAGAATATATTTCCCACGGGGGTAAAATTGAAAAAAGTTGAAAAAATTTTTTTTTTGGACTTAGTCATTTTTCCGGCGTTCATCAGTCTTTCAGATAAGGCAAATGTCAGTGAGCATTCCGATTTCAGTTCCAGAGCAATTCGCCAAATGAGTCCTTGATATTTAGTCGTTTCCAGCCAATTTTCTGGATTTTTGAAAATTTCCCTTTTTTGTGAAACTATCCACTAAATGAGGGAATAATATGTGTGTGGGTACCCCAGTAGAGTTCCAAATGTGTGTGGGTAGAATATATATCCCACGGGGTAAAATTTAAAAAAGTTGAAAAATTTTTTTTTTGGACTTAGTAATTTTTCCAGCATTTATCAGACTTTCAGATAGGGGAAATGTCAGTGAGCGTTCCGATTTCAGTTCCAGAACGATTCGCCCAATGAGTCCTTGATATTTAGTCATTTTCAGCCAATATTTTGGATATTTGAAAATTTTACTTTTTGTGAAAATATCCACTAAATGAGGGAATAATATATGTAAGGGTACCACAGGAGAGTTCCAAATGTGTGTGGGTAGAATATATATCCCACGGGGGTAAAATTGAAAAAAGTTGAAAATATTTTTTTTTTGGACTTAGTAATTTTTCCAGCGTTCATCAGACTTTCAGATATAGCAAATGTAAATGAGCGTTCCGATTTCAGTTCCAGAGCGATTCGCCCAATGAGTCCTTGATATTTAGTCGTTTTCAGCCAATTTTCTGGATTTTGGAAAATTTAACTTTTTTGTGAAAATATCCACTAAATGAGGGAATAATATGTGTGAGGGTACCGCAGGAGAGTTCCAAATGTGTGTGGGTAGAATATATATCCCACAGGGGTAAAATTGAAAAAAGTTGAAAACATTTTTTTTTTGGACTGTCATTTTTCGGGCATTTATCAGACTTTCAGATAGGGCAAATGTCAGTGAGCATTCCATTTTCAGTTCCAGAACGATTCGCCCGATGAGTCCTTGATATTTAGTCATTTTCAGGTAATATTTTGGATATTTGAAAATTTTACTTTTTTGTGAAAATATCCACTTAATGAGGGAATAATATGTGTGAGGGTACCCCAGGAGAGTTCCAAATGTGTGTGGGTAGAATATATATCCCACGGGGATAAAATTCAAAAAAGTTGAAAAAAATTTTTTTTTAGACTTAGTCATTTTTCCGGCATTTATCAGACTTTCAGAAAGGGGAAATGTCTGTGAGCATTCCAATTTCAGTTCCATAGCGATTCACCCAATGAGTCCTTGATATTTAGTCGTTTTCAGCCAATTTTCTGGATTTTTGAAAATTTCACTTTTTTGTGAAAATATCCACTAAATGAGGGAATAATATGTGTGAGGGTACCCCAGGAGAGTTCCAAATGTGTGTGGGTAGAATATATATGCCACGGGGGTAAAATTGAAAAAAGTTGAAAAAATTTTTTTTTGGACTTAGTCATTTTTCCGGCGTTCATCAGACTTTCAGATAGGGCAAATGTCAGTGAGTGTTCCGATTTCAGTTCCAGAGCAATTCGCCAAATGAGTCCTTGATATTTAGTCGTTTTCAGCCAATTTTCTGGATTTTTGAAAATTTCACTTTTTTGTGAAACTATCCACTAAATGAGGGAATAATATGTGTGAGGGTACCCCAGTAGAGTTCCAAATGTGTGTGGGTAGAATATATATCCCAGGGGGTAAAATTAAAAAAGTTGAAAAATTTTTTTTTTTGGACTTAGTCATTTTTCTGGTGTTCATCAGACTTTCAGATAGGGCAAATGTCAGTCAGCATTCCGATTTCAGTTCCAGAGCGATTCGCCCAATGAGTCCTTGATATTTAGTCATTTTCAGCCAATATTTTGGATATTTGAAAATTTTACTTTTTGTGAAAATATTCACTAAATGAGGGAATAATATGTGTAAGGGTACCACAGGAGAGTTCCAAATGTGTGTGGGTAGAATATATATCCCACGGGGGTAAAATTGAAAAAAGTTGAAAATTTTTTTTTTTGGGACTTAGTAATTTTTCCAGCGTTCATCAGACTTTCAGATATAGCAAATGTAAGTGAGCGTTCCGATTTCAGTTCCAGAGCGATTCGCCCAATGAGTCCTTGATATTTAGTCATTTTCAGCCAATTTTTTGGATATTTGAAAATTTTACTTTTTTGTGAAAATATCCACTAAATGAGGGAATAATATGTGTGAGGGTACCGCAGGAGAGTTCCAAATGTGTGTGGGTAGAATATATATCCCACGGGGGTAAAATTGAATAAAGGTGAAAAAATTATTTTTTTGGACTTAGTCATTTTTCCGGCATTTATCAGACTTTCAGATAGGGGAAATGTCTGTGAGCGTTCCGATTTCAGTTCCAGAGCGATTCGCCCAATGAGTCCTTGATATTTAGTAGTTTTCAGCCAATATTTTGGATTTTTGAAAATTTCACTTTTTTGTGAAAATATCCAATAAATGAGGGAATAATATGTGTGAGGGTACCACAGGAGAGTTCCAAATGTGTGTGGGTAGAATATATATCCCACGGGGGTAAAATTGAAAAAAGTTGAAAAAACTTTTTTTTTTGGACTTAGTCATTTTTCTGTCATTCATCAGACTTTCAGATAGGACAAATGTCAGTGAGCATTCCGATTTCAGTTCCAGAGCGATTCGCCCAATGAGTCCTTGATATTTAGTCATTTTCAGTCAATATTTTGGATTCTTGAAAATTTCACATTTTTGTGAAAATATCCTCTAAATGAGAGAATAATATGTGTGAGGGTGAAATCGTTCCGATTTCAGTTCCAGAGCGATTCGCCCAATGAGTCCTTGATATTTAGTCGTTTTCAGCCAATTTTCTGGATTTTTGAAAATTTCACTTTTTTGTGAAAATATCCACTAAATGAGGGAATAAAATGCGTGAGGGCACCCCAGGAGAGTTCCAAATGTGTGTGGGTAGAATATATATCCCACGGAGGTAAAATTGAAAAAAGTTGAAAAAAAAATTTTTTTGGACTTAGTCATTTTTCCGGCGTTCATCAGACTTTCAGATAGGGCAAATGTCAGTGAGCGTTCCGATTTCAGTTCCAGAGCGATTCGCCCAATGAGTCCTTGATATTTAGTCTTTTTCAGCCAATATTTTGGATTCTTGAAAATTTCTCTTTTTTGTGAAAATATCCACTAAATGAGGGAATAATATGTGTGAGGGTACCCCAGGAGAGTTCCAAATGTGTGTGGGTAGAATATATATCCCACGGGGGTAAAATTGAAAAAAGTTGAAAAAAATTTTTTCTTGGACTTAGTCATTTTTCCGGCGTTCATCAGACTTTCAGATAGGGCAAATGTCAGTGAGCGTTCCGATTTCAGTTCCAGAGCGATTCGCACAATGAGTCCTTGATATTTAGTCGTTTTCAGCCAATATTTTGGATATTTGAAAATTTCACTTTTTTGTGAAAATATCCACTAAATGAGGGAATAATATGTGTGAGGGTACCCCAGGAGCGTTCCAAATGTGTGTGGGTAGAATATATATCCCACGGGGGTAAAATTGAAAAAAGTTAAAAAATTTTTTTTTTTGAACTTAGTCATTTTTCCGGCGTTCATCAGACTTTCAGATAGGGCAAATGGCAGAGATCGTTCCGATTTCAGTTCCAGAGCGATTCGCCCCATGAGTCCTTGATATTTAGTCGTTTTCAGCCAATATTTTGGATATTTGAAAATTTCACTTTTTTGTGAAAATATCCACTAAATGAGGGAATAATATGTGTGAGGGTACCCCAGGAAAGTTCCAAATGTGTGTGGGTAGAATATATATCCCACGGGGGTAAAATTGAAAAAAGTTGAAAAAGTTATTTTTTTGGACTTAGTCATTTTTCCGGCGTTCATCAGACTTTCAGATAGGGCAAATGTCAGTGAGCGTTCCGATTTCAGTTCCAGAGCGATTCGCCCAATGAGTCCTTGATATTTAGTCGTTATCAGCCAATTTTCTGGATTTTTGAAAATTTCACTTTTTTGTGAAAATATCCACTAAAGGAGGGAATAATATGTGTGAGGGTACCCCAGGAGAGTTCCAAATGTGTGTGGGTAGAATATATATCCCACGGGGGTAAAATTGAAAAAAGTTTAAAAAAATTTTTTTTTGGACTTAGTCATTTTTCCGGCGTTTATCTGACTTTCAGATAGGGGAAATGTCAGTGAGCGTTCCGATTTCAGTTCCAGAGCGATTCGCCCAATGAGTCCTTGATATTTAGTCGTTTTCAACTAATTTTCTGGATTTTTGAAAATTTCACTTTTTTGTGAAAATATCCACTAAATGAGGGAATAACATGTGTGAGGGTACCCCAGGAGATTTCCAAATGTGTGTGGGTAGAATATATATCCCACGGGGGTAAAATTGAAAAAAGTTGAAAAAGGTTTTTTTTGGACTTAGTCATTTTTCCGGCGTTCATCAGACTTTCAGATAGGGCAAAAGTCAGTGAGCGTTCCGATTTCAGTTCCAGAGCGATTCGCCCAATGAGTCCTTGATATTTAGTCGTTTACAGCCAATATTTTGGATTCTTGAAAATTTCACTTTTTTGTGAAAATATCCACTAAATGAGGGAATAATATGTGCGAGGGTACCCAAGGAGAGTTCCAAATGTGTGTGGGTAGAATATATGTCCCACGCGGGTAAAATTGAAAAAAGTTGAAAAATTTTTTTTTCTGGACTTAGTAATTTTTCCAGCGTTTATCAGACTTTCAGATATGGCAAATGTCAGTGAGCGTTCAGATTTCAGTTCCAGAGCGATTCGCCCAATGAGTCCTTGATATTTACTCGTTATCAGCCAATTTTCTGGATTTTTGAAAATTTCACTTTTTTGTGAAAATATCCACTAAATGAGGGAATAATATGTGTGAGGGTACCCCAGGAGAGTTCCAAATGTGTGTGGGTAGAATATATATCCCACGGGGGTAAAATTGAAAAAAGTTGAAAACAATTTTTTTTTGGACTTAGTAATTTTTCCGGCATTAATCAGACTTTAAGATAGCGGAAATGTCAGTGAGCGTTCCGATTTCAGTTCCAGAGCGATTCGCCGAATGAGTCCTTGATATTTAGTCGTTATCAGCAAATTTTCTGAATTTTTGAAAATTTCACTTTTTTGTGAAAATATCCACTAAATGAGGGAATAATATGTGTGAGGGTACCCCAGGAGAGTTCAAAATGTGTGTGGGTAGAATATATATCCCACGTGGGTGAAATTGAAAAAAGTTTAAAAAAATTTTTTTTTGGACTTAGTCATTTTTCCGGCGTTTATCACACTTTCAGATAGGGGAAATGTCAGTGAGCGTTCCGATTTCAGTTCCAGAGCGATTCGCCCAATGAGTCCTTGATATTTAGTCGTTTTCAGCCAATTTTCTGGATTTTTGAAAATTTCACTTTTTTGTGAAAATATCCACTAAATGAGGGAATAATATGTGTGAGGGTACCCCAGGAGAGTTCCAAATGTGTGTGGGTAGAATATATATCCCACGGGGGTAAATTTGAAAAAAGTTGAAAACAATTTTTTTTTGGACTTAGTCATTTTTCTGGCATTTATCAGACTTTCAGATAGGGGAAATGTTAGTGAGCATTCCGATTTCAGTTCCAGAGCGATTCGCCCAATGAGTCCTTGATATTTAGTCGTTAGCCAATTTTCTGGATTTTTGAAAATTTGACTTTTTTGTGAAAATATCCACTAAATGAGGGAATAATATGTGTGAGGGTACCCCAGGAGAGTTCCAAATGTGTGTGGGTAGAATATATATCCCACGGGGGTAAAATTGAAAAAAGTTGAAAACAATTTTTTTTTGGACTTAGTCATTTTTCCGGCATTTATCAGACTTTCAGATAGGGGAAATAGTGAGCATTCCGATTTCAGTTCCAGAGCGATTCGCCCAATGAGTCCTTGATATTTAGTCGTTAGCCAATTTTCTGGATTTTTGAAAATTTGACTTTTTTGTGAAAATATCCACTAAATGAGGGAATAATATGTGTGAGGGTACCCCAGGAGAGTTCCAAATGTGTGTGGGTAGAATATATAACCCACGGGGGTAAAATTGAAAAAAGTTGAAAACAATTTTTTTTTGGACTTAGTAATTTTTCCGGCATTTATCAGACTTTCAGATAGCAAAAATGTCAGTGAGCGTTCCGATTTCAGTTCCAGAGCGATTCGCCCAATTAGTCCTTGATATTTAGTCGTTATCAGCCAATTTTCTGGATTTTTGAAAATTTCACTTTTTTGTGAAAATATCCACTAAATGAGGGAATAAAATGTGTGAGGGTACCCCAGGAGTGTTCCAAATGTGTGTGGGTAGAATATATATCCCACGGGGGTAAAATTGAAAAAAGTTGAAAAAAATTTTTTTTTTGGACTTAGTAATTTTTCCAGCTTTTATCAGACTTTCAGATAGGGCAAATGTCAGTGATCGTACCGATTTCAGTTCCACAGCGATTCGCCCAATGATTACTTGATATTTAGTCTTTTTCAGCCAATATTTTGGATATTTGAAAATTTTACTTTTTTGTGAAAATATCCACTAAATGAGGGAATAATATGTGTGAGGGCACTCCAGGAGAGTTCCAAATGTGTGTGGGTAGAATATATATCCCACGGAGGTAAAATTGAAAAAAGTTGAAAAAAAAAATTTTTTGGACTTAGTCATTTTTCCGGCGTTTATCAGACTTTCAGATAGGGGAAATGTCAGTGAGCGTTCCGATTTCAGTTCCAGAGCGATTCGCCCAATGAGTCCTTGATATTTAGTCGTTTTCAGCCAATTTTCTGGATTTTTGAACATTTCAATTTTTTGTGAAAATATCCACTAAATGAGGGAATAATATGTGTGAGGGTACCCCAGGAGAGTTCCAAATGTGTGTGGGTAGAATATATATCCCACGGGGGTAAAATTGAAAAAAGTTGAAAAAAATTTTTTTTTTGGACTTAGTCATTTTTACGGCATTTATCAGACTTTCAGATAGGGGAAATGTCAGTGAGCGTTCCACCTTCAGCTCCAGAGCGATTCGCCCAATGAGTCCTTGATATTTAGTCGTTATCAGCCAATTTTCTGGATTTTTGAAAATTTGACTTTTTTGTGAAAATATCCACTAAATGAGGGAATAATATGTGTGAGGGTACCCCAGGAGAGTTCCAAATGTGTGTGGGTAGAATATATATCCCACGGGGGTAAAATTGAAAAAAGTTGAAAACAATTTTTTTTTGGACTTAGTAATTTTTCCGGCATTTATCAGACTTTCAGATAGCGGAAATGTCAGTGAGTGTTCCGATTTCAGTTCCAGAGCGATTCGCCCAATTAGTCCTTGATATTTAGTCGTTATCAGCCAATTTTCTTGATTTTTGAAAATTTGACTTTTTTGTGAAAATATCCACTAAATGAGGGAATAATATGTGTGAGGGTACCCCAGGAGAGTTCCAAATGTGTGTGGGTAGAATATATATCCCACGGGGGTAAAATTGAAAAAAGTTGAAAAAAAATTTTTTTTTGGACTTAGTCATTTTTACGGCATTTATCAGACTTTCAGATAGGGCAAATCTCAGTGAGCTTTCCGATTTCAGTTCCAGAGCGATTCGCCCAATGAGTCCTTGATATTTAGTCGTTTTCAGCCAATATTTTGGATATTTGAAAATTTCACTTTTTTGTGAAAATATCCACTAAATGAGGGAATAATATGTGTGAGAGCACTCCAGGAGAGTTCCAAATGTGTGTGGGTAGAATATATATCCCACGGAGGTAAAATTGAAAAAAGTTGAAAAAAAAAATTTTTTGGACTTAGTCATTTTTCCGGCGTTTATCAGACTTTCAGATAGGGGAAATGTCAGTGAGCGTTCCGCCTTCAGCTCCAGTGCGATTCGCCCAATGAGTCCTTGATATTTAGTCGTTATTAGCGAATTTTCTGGATTTTTGAAAATTTCACTTTTTTGTGAAAATATCCACTAAATGAGGGAATAATATTTGTGAGGGTACCCCAGGAGAGTTCCAAATGTGTGTGGGTAGAATATATATCCCACGGGGGTAAAATTGAAAAAAGTTGAAAACAATTTTTTTTTGGACTTAGTAATTTTTCCGGCATTTATCAGACTTTCAGATAGCGGAAATGTCAGTGAGCGTTCCGATTTCAGTTCCAGAGCGATTCGCCCAATGAGTCCTTGATATTTAGTCGTTATCAGCAAATTTTCTGGATTTTTGAAAATTTCACTTTTTTGTGAAAATATCCACTAAATGAGGGAATAATATGTGTGAGGGTACCCCAGGAGAGTTCCAAATGTGTGTGGGTAGAATATATATCCCACGGGGTAAAATTGAAAAAAGTTGAAAAAAATTTTTTTTTTGGACTTAGTAATTTTTCCAGCTTTTATCAGACTTTCAGATAGGGCAAATGTCAGTGAGCTTTCCGATTTCAGTTCCAGAGCGATTCACCCAATGAGTCCTTGATATTTAGTCGTTTTCAGCCAATTTTCTGGATTTTTGAAAATTTCACTTTTTTGTGAAAATATCCACTAAATGAGGGAATAATATGTGTGAGGGTACCCCAGGAGAGTTCCAAATGTGTGTGGGTAGAATATATATCCCACGGGGGTAAAATTGAAAAAAGTTGAAAACAATTTTTTTTTGGACTTAGTAATTTTTCCGGCATTTATCAGACTTTCAGATAGCGGAAATGTCAGTGAGTGTTCCGATTTCAGTTCCAGAGCGATTCGCCCAATGAGTCCTTGATATTTAGTCGTTATCAGCCAATTTTCTTGATTTTTGAAAATTTGACTTTTTTGTGAAAATATCCACTAAATGAGGGAATAATATGTGTGAGGGTACCCAAGGAGAGTTCCAAATGTGTGTGGGTAGAATATATATCCCACGGGGGTAAAATTGAAAAAAGTTGAAAAAAATTTTTTTTTTGGACTTAGTCATTTTTACGGCATTTATCAGACTTTCAGATAGGGCAAATCTCAGTGAGCTTTCCGATTTCAGTTCCAGAGCGATTCGCCCAATGAGTCCTTGATACTTAGTCGTTTTCAGCCAATATTTTGGATAGTTGAAAATTTCACTTTTTTGTGAAAATATCCACTAAATGAGGGAATAATATGTGTGAGAGCACTCCAGGAGAGTTCCAAATGTGTGTGGGTAGAATATATATCCCACGGAGGTAAAATTGAAAAAAGTTGAAAAAAAAAAATTTTTGGACTTAGTCATTTTTCCGGCGTTTATCAGACTTTCAGATAGGGGAAATGTCAGTGAGCATTCCGATTTCAGTTCCAGAGCGATTCGCCCAATGAGTCCTTGATATATAGTCGTTTTCAGCCAATTTTATGGATTTTTGAAAATTTCACTTTTTTGTGAAAATATCCACTAAATGAGGGAATAATATGTGTGAGGGTACCCCAGGAGAGTTCCAAATGTGTGTGGGTAGAATATATATCCCACGTGGGTAAAATTGAAAAAAGTTTAAAAAAATTTTTTTTTGGACTTAGTCATTTTTCCGGCGTTTATCTGACTTTCAGATATGGGGAAATGTCATTGAGCGTTCCGATTTCAGTTCCAGAGCAATTCGCCCAATGAGTCCTTGATATTTAGTCGTTATTAGCGAATTTTCTGGATTTTTGAAAATTTCACTTTTTTGTGAAAATATCCACTAAATGAGGGAATAATATTTGTGAGGGTACCCCAGGAGAGTTCCAAATGTGTGTGGGTAGAATATATATCCCACGGGGGTAAAATTGAAAAAAGTTGAAAACAATTTTTTTTTGGACTTAGTAATTTTTCCGGCATTTATCAGACTTTCAGATAGCGGAAATGTCAGTGAGCGTTCCGATTTCAGTTCCAGAGCGATTCGCCCAATGAGTCCTTGATATTTAGTCGTTTTCAGCCAATATTTTGGATATTTGAAAATTTCACTTTTTTGTGAAAATATCCACTAAATGAGGGAATAATATGTGTGAGAGCACTCCAGGAGAGTTCCAAATGTGTGTGGGTAGAATATATATCCCACGGAGGTAAAATTGAAAAAAGTTGAAAAAAAAAATTTTTTGGACTTAGTCATTTTTCCGGCGTTTATCAGACTTTCAGATAGGGGAAATGTCAGTGAGCGTTCCGCCTTCAGCTCCAGTGCGATTCGCCCAATGAGTCCTTGATATTTAGTCGTTATTAGCGAATTTTCTGGATTTTTGAAAATTTCACTTTTTTGTGAAAATATCCACTAAATGAGGGAATAATATTTGTGAGGGTACCCCAGGAGAGTTCCAAATGTGTGTGGGTAGAATATATATCCCACGGGGGTAAAATTGAAAAAAGTTGAAAACAATTTTTTTTTGGACTTAGTAATTTTTACGGCATTTATCAGACTTTCAGATAGCGGAAATGTCAGTGAGCGTTCCGATTTCAGTTCCAGAGCGATTCGCCCAATGAGTCCTTGATATTTAGTCGTTATCAGCAAATTTTCTGGATTTTTGAAAATTTCACTTTTTTGTGAAAATATCCACTAAATGAGGGAATAATATGTGTGAGGGTACCCCAGGAGAGTTCCAAATGTGTGTGGGTAGAATATATATCCCACGGGGTAAAATTGAAAAAAGTTGAAAAAAATTTTTTTTTTGGACTTAGTAATTTTTCCAGCTTTTATCAGACTTTCAGATAGGGCAAATGTCAGTGAGCTTTCCGATTTCAGTTCCAGAGCGATTCACCCAATGAGTCCTTGATATTTAGTCGTTTTCAGCCAATTTTCTGGATTTTTGAAAATTTCACTTTTTTGTGAAAATATCCACTAAATGAGGGAATAATATGTGTGAGGGTACCCCAGGAGAGTTCCAAATGTGTGTGGGTAGAATATATATCCCACGGGGGTAAAATTGAAAAAAGTTGAAAACAATTTTTTTTTGGACTTAGTAATTTTTCCGGCATTTATCAGACTTTCAGATAGCGGAAATGTCAGTGAGTGTTCCGATTTCAGTTCCAGAGCGATTCGCCCAATGAGTCCTTGATATTTAGTCGTTATCAGCCAATTTTCTTGATTTTTGAAAATTTGACTTTTTTGTGAAAATATCCACTAAATGAGGGAATAATATGTGTGAGGGTACCCAAGGAGAGTTCCAAATGTGTGTGGGTAGAATATATATCCCACGGGGGTAAAATTGAAAAAAGTTGAAAAAAATTTTTTTTTTGGACTTAGTCATTTTTACGGCATTTATCAGACTTTCAGATAGGGCAAATCTCAGTGAGCTTTCCAATTTCAGTTCCAGAGCGATTCGCCCAATGAGTCCTTGATACTTAGTCGTTTTCAGCCAATATTTTGGATAGTTGAAAATTTCACTTTTTTGTGAAAATATCCACTAAATGAGGGAATAATATGTGTGAGAGCACTCCAGGAGAGTTCCAAATGTGTGTGGGTAGAATATATATCCCACGGAGGTAAAATTGAAAAAAGTTGAAAAAAAAAAATTTTTGGACTTAGTCATTTTTCCGGCGTTTATCTGACTTTCAGATATGGGGAAATGTCATTGAGCGTTCCGATTTCAGTTCCAGAGCAATTCGCCCAATGAGTCCTTGATATTTAGTCGTTATTAGCGAATTTTCTGGATTTTTGAAAATTTCACTTTTTTGTGAAAATATCCACTAAATGAGGGAATAATATTTGTGAGGGTACCCCAGGAGAGTTCCAAATGTGTGTGGGTAGAATATATATCCCACGGGGGTAAAATTGAAAAAAGTTGAAAACAATTTTTTTTTGGACTTAGTAATTTTTCCGGCATTTATCAGACTTTCAGATAGCGGAAATGTCAGTGAGCGTTCCGATTTCAGTTCCAGAGCGATTCGCCCAATGAGTCCTTGATATTTAGTCGTTATCAGCCAATTTTCTGGATTTTTGAAAATTTCACTTTTTTGTGAAAATATCCACTAAATGAGGGAATAATATGTGTGAGAGTACCCCAGGAGAGTTCCAAATGTGTGTGGGTAGATTATATATCCCACGGGGGTAAAATTGAAAAAAGTTGAAAAAAATTTTTTTTTTGGACTTAGTAATTTTTCCAGCTTTTATCAGACTTTCAGATAGGGCAAATGTCAGTGATCGTTCCGATTTCAGTTCCAGAGCGATTCGCCCAATGAGTCCTTGATATTTAGTCTTTTTCAGCCAATATTTTGGATTCTTGAAAATTTCTCTTTTTTGTGAAAATAACCACTAAATGAGGGAATAATATGTGTGAGGGTACCCCAGAAGAGTTCCAAATGTGTGTGGGTAGAATATATATCCCACGGGGGTAAAATTGAAAAAAATTGAAAAATTTTTTTTTTTGGACTTAATCATTTTTCCAGCGTTCATCAGACTTTCAGATAGGGCAAATGTCAGTGATCGTTCCGATTTCAGTTCCAGAGCGATTTGCCCAATGAGTCCTTGATATTTAGTCTTTTTCAGCCAATATTTTGGATTCTTGAAAATTTCTCTTTTTTGTGAAAATAACCACTAAATGAGGGAATAATATGTGTGAGGGTACCCCAGGAGAGTTGCAAATGTGTGTGGGTAGAATATATATCCCACGGGGGTAAAATTGAAAAAAGTTGAAAAATTTTTTTTTTTGGACTTAGTAATTTTTCCGGCGTTTATCTGACTTTCAGATAGGGGAAATGTTAGTGAGCGTTCCGATTTCAGTTCCAGAGTGATACGCCCAATGAGTCCTTGATATTTAGTCGTTTACAGCCAATATTTTGGATTCTTGAAAATTTCACTTTTTTGTGAAAATATCCACTAAATGAGGGAATAATATGTGTGAGGGTACCCCAGGAGAGTTCCAAATGTGTGTGGGTAGAACATATATCCCACGGGGGTAAAATTTAAAAAAGTTTAAAAAAATTTTTTTTTTGGACTTAGTAATTTTTCCAGCGTTTATCAGACTTTCAGATAGGGGAAATGTCAGTGAGCGTTCCGATTTCAGTTCCAGAGCGATTCGCCCAATGAGTCCTTGATATTTAGTCGTTATCAGCCAATTTTCTGAATTTTTGAAAATTTCACTTTTTTGTGAAAATATCCACTAAATGAGGGAATAATATGTGTGAGGGTACCCCAGGAGAGTTCCAAATGTGTGTGGGTAGAATATATATCCCACGGGGGTAAAATTTAAAAAAGTTTAAAAAAATTTTTTTTGGACTTAGTCATTTTTCCGGCGTTCATCAGACTTTCAGATAGGGGAAATGTCAGTGAGCGTTCAGATTTCAATTCCAGAGCGATTCGCCCAATGAGTCCTTGATATTTAGTCTTTTTCAGCCAATATTTTGGATTCTTGAAAATTTCTCTTTTTTGTGAAAATAAAAACTAAATGAGGGAATAATATGTTTGAGGGTACCCCAGGAGAGTTCCAAATGTGTGTGGGTAGAATATATATCCCACGGGGGTAAAATTGAAAAAAGTTGAAAACAATTTTTTTTTGGACTTAGTCATTTTTCCGGCATTTATCAGACTTTCAGATAGGGGAAATGTCAGTGAGCGTTCCGATTTCAGTTCCAGAGCGATTCACCCAATGAGTTATTGATATTTAGTCGTTATCAGCCAAATTTCTGGATTTTTGAAAATTTCACTTTTTTGTGAAAATATCCACTAAATGAGGAATAATATGTGTGAGGGTACCCCAGGAGAGTTCCAAATGTGTGTGGGTAGAATATAAATCCCACGAGGGTAAAATTGAAAAAAGTTGAAAAAAAATTTTTTTTGGACTTAGTCATTTTTCCGGCGTTCATCAGACTTTCAGATAGGGCAAATGTCAGTGAGCGTTCCGATTTCAGTTCCAGAGCGATTCGCCCAATGAGTCCTTGATATTTAGTCGTTTTCAGCCAATTTTCTGGATTTTTGAAAATTTCACTTTTTTGTGAAAATATCCACTAAATGAGGGAATAATATGTGTGAGGGTACCCCAGGAGAGTTCCAAATGTGTGTGGGTAGAACATATATCCCACGGGGGTAAAATTGAAAAAAGTTGAAAACAATTTTTTTTTGGACTTAGTAATTTTTCCGGCATTTATCAGACTTTCAGATAGCGGAAATGTCAGTGAACGTTCCGATTTCAGTTCCAGAGCGATTCGCCCAATGAGTCCTTGATATTTAGTCGTTTTCAGCCAATTTTCTGGATTTTTGAAAATTTCACTTTTTTTGTGAAAATATCCACTAAATGAGGGAATAATATGTGTGAGGGTACCCCAGGAGAGTTCCAACTGTGTGTGGGTAGAATATATATCCCACGGGGGTAAAATTTAAAAAAGTTTAAAAAAATTTTTTTTTTGGACTTAGTAATTTTTCCAGCGTTTATCAGACTTTCAGATAGGGGAAATGTCAGTGAGCGTTCACATTTCAATTCCAGAGCGATTCGCCCAATGAGTCCTTGATATTTAGTCTTTTTCAGCCAATATTTTGGATTCTTGAAAATTTCTCTTTTTTGTGAAAATAACCACTAAATGAGGGAATAATATGTTTGAGGGTACCCCAGGAGAGTTCCAAATGTGTGTGGGTAGAATATATATCCCACGGGGGTAAAATTGAAAAAAGTTGAAAACAATTTTTTTTTGGACTTAGTCATTTTTCCGGCATTTATCAGACTTTCAGATAGGGGAAATGTCAGTGAGCGTTCCGATTTCAGTTCCAGAGCGATTCTCCCAATGAGTCCTTGATATTTAGTCGTTATCAGCCAAATTTCTGGATTTTTGAAAATTTCACTTTTTTGTGAAAATATCCACTAAATGAGGGAATAATATGTGTGAAGGTACCCCAGGAGAGTTCCAAATGTGTGTGGGTAGAATATATATCCCACGGGGGTAAAATTGAAAAAAGTTGAAAACAATTTTTTTTTGGACTTAGTCATTTTTCCGGCATTTATCAGACTTTCAGATAGGGGAAATGTCAGTGAGCGTTCCGATTTCAGTTCCAGAGCGATTCACCCAATGAGTTATTGATATTTAGTCGTTATCAGCCAAATTTCTGGATTTTTGAAAATTTCACTTTTTTGTGAAAATATCCACTAAATGAGGAATAATATGTGTGAGGGTACCCCAGGAGAGTTCCAAATGTGTGTGGGTAGAATATAAATCCCACGAGGGTAAAATTGAAAAAAGTTGAAAAAAAATTTTTTTTGGACTTAGTCATTTTTCCGGCGTTCATCAGACTTTCAGATAGGGCAAATGTCAGTGAGCTTTCCGATTTCAGTTCCAGAGCGATTCGCCCAATGAGTCCTTGATATTTAGTCGTTTTCAGCCAATATTTTGGATATTTGAAAATTTCACTTTTTTGTGAAAATATCCACTAAATGAGGGAATAATATGTGTGAGGGTACCCCAGGAGAGTTCCAAATGTGTGTCGGCAGAATATATATCCCACGGGGGTAAAATTGAAAAAAGTTGAAAACAATTTTTTTTTGGACTTAGTAATTTTTCCGGCATTTATCAGACTTTCAGATAGCGGAAATGTCAGTGAACGTTCCGATTTCAGTTCCAGAGCGATTCGCCCAATGAGTCCTTGATATTTAGTCGTTTTCAGCCAATTTTCTGGATTTTTGAAAATTTCACTTTTTTTGTGAAAATATCCACTAAATGAGGGAATAATATGTGTGAGGGTACCCCAGGAGAGTTCCAACTGTGTGTGGGTAGAATATATATCCCACGGGGGTAAAATTTAAAAAAGTTTAAAAAAATTTTTTTTTTGGACTTAGTAATTTTTCCAGCGTTTATCAGACTTTCAGATAGGGGAAATGTCAGTGAGCGTTCACATTTCAATTCCAGAGCGATTCGCCCAATGAGTCCTTGATATTTAGTCTTTTTCAGCCAATATTTTGGATTCTTGAAAATTTCTCTTTTTTGTGAAAATAACCACTAAATGAGGGAATAATATGTTTGAGGGTACCCCAGGAGAGTTCCAAATGTGTGTGGGTAGAATATATATCCCACGGGGGTAAAATTGAAAAAAGTTGAAAACAATTTTTTTTTGGACTTAGTCATTTTTCCGGCATTTATCAGACTTTCAGATAGGGGAAATGTCAGTGAGCGTTCCGATTTCAGTTCCAGAGCGATTCTCCCAATGAGTCCTTGATATTTAGTCGTTATCAGCCAGATTTCTGGATTTTTGAAAATTTCACTTTTTTGTGAAAATATCCACTAAATGAGGGAATAATATGTGTGAAGGTACCCCAGGAGAGTTCCAAATGTGTGTGGGTAGAATATATATCCCACGGGGGTAAAATTGAAAAAAGTTGAAAACTATTTTTTTTTGGACTTAGTAATTTTTCCGGCATTTATCAGACTTTCAGATAGCGGAAATGTCAGTGAGCGTTCCGATTTCAGTTCCAGAGCGATTCGCCCAATGAGTCCTTGATATTTAGTCGTTATCAGCCAATTTTCTGGATTTTTGAAAATTTCACTTTTTTGTGAAAATATCCACTAAATGAGGAATAATATGTGTGAGGGTACCCCAGGAGAGTTCCAAATGTGTGTGGGTAGAATATATATCCCACGAGGGTAAATTTGAAAAAAGTTGAAAAAAATTTTTTTTTGGACTTAGTCATTTTTCCGGCGTTTATCTGACTTTCAGATAGGGCAAATGTCAGTGAGCGTTCCGATTTCAGTTCCAGAGCGATTCGCCCAATGAGTCCTTGATATTTAGTCGTTTTCAGCCAATTTTCTGGATTTTTGAAAATTTCACTTTTTTGTGAAAATATCCACTAAATGAGGGAATAATATGTGTGAGGGTACCCCATTAGAGTTCCAAATGTGTGTGGGTAGAATATATATCCCACGGGGGTAAAATTATAAAAAGTTAAAAACAATTTTTTTTTGGACTTAGTCATTTTTCCTGCGTTTATCTGACTTTCAGATAGGGGAAATGTTAGTGAGCGTTCCGATTTCAGTTCCAGAGTGATTCGCCCAATGAGTCCTTGATATTTAGTCGTTTACAGCCAATATTTTGGATTCTTGAAAATTTCACTTTTTTGTGAAAATATCCACTAAATGAGGGAATAATATGTGTGAGGGTACCCCAGGAGAGTTCAAATGTGTGTGGGTAGAACATATATCCCACGGGGGTAAAATTGAAAAAAGTTGAAAACAATTTTTTTTTGGACTTAGTAATTTTTCCGGCATTTATCAGACTTTCAGATAGCGGAAATATCAGTGAACGTTCCGATTTCAGTTCCAGAGCGATTCGCCCAATGAGTCCTTGATATTTAGTCGTTTTCAGCCAATTTTCTGGATTTTTGAAAATTTCAATTTTTTTGTGAAAATATCCACTAAATGAGGGAATAATATGTGTGAGGGTACCCCAGGAGAGTTCCAAATGTGTGTGGGTAGAATATATATCCCACGAGGGTAAAATTGAAAAAAGTTGAAAAAAAATTTTTTTTGGACTTAGTCATTTTTCCGGCGTTCATCAGACTGTCAGATAGGGCAAATGTCAGTGAGCTTTCCGATTTCAGTTCCAGAGCGATTCGCCCAATGAGTCCTTGATATTTAGTCGTTTTCAGCCAATTTTCTGGATTTTTGAAAATTTCACTTTTTTGTGAAAATATCCACTAAATGAGGGAATAATATGTGTGAGGGTACCCCAGGAGAGTTCCAAATGTGTGTGGGTAGAATTTATATCCCACGGGGGTAAAATTGAAAAAAGTTGAAAAATTTTTTTTTTAGACTTAGTAATTTTTCCAGCGTTTATCAGACTTTCAGATAGGGCAAATGTCAGTGAGCGTTCCGATTTCAGTTCCAGAGTGATTCGCCCAATGAGTCCTTGATATTTAGTCGTTTACAGCCAATATTTAGGATTCTTGAAAATTTCACTTTTTTGTGAAAATATCCACTAAATGAGGGAATAATATGTGTGAGGGTACCCCAGGAGAGTTCCAAATGTGTGTGGGTAGAACATATATCCCACGGGGGTAAAATTGAAAAAAGTTGAAAACAATTTTTTTTTGGACTTAGTAATTTTTCCGGCATTTATCAGACTTTCAGATAGCGGAAATGTCAGTGAACGTTCCGATTTCAGTTCCAGAGCGATTCGCCCAATGAGTCCTTGATATTTAGTTGTTTTCAGCCAATTTTCTGGATTTTTGAAAATTTCACTTTTTTTGTGAAAATATCCACTAAATGAGGGAATAATATGTGTGAGGGTACCCCAGGAGAGTTCCAAATGTGTGTGGGTAGAATATATATCCCACGGGGGTAAAATTTAAAAAAGTTTAAAAAAATTTTTTTTTTGGACTTAGTAATTTTTCCAGCGTTTATCAGACTTTCAGATAGGGGAAATGTCAGTGAGCGTTCAGATTTCAATTCCAGAGCGATTCGGCCAATGAGTCCTTGATATTTAGTCTTTTTCAGCCAATATTTTGGATTCTTGAAAATTTCTCTTTTTTGTGAAAATAACCACTAAATGAGGGAAAAATATGTTTGAGGGTACCCCAGGAGAGTTCCAAATGTGTGTGGGTAGAATATATATCCCACGGGGGTAAAATTGAAAAAAGTTGAAAACAATTTTTTTTTGGACTTAGTCATTTTTCCGGCATTTATCAGACTTTCAGATAGGGGAAATGTCAGTGAGCGTTCCGATTTCAGTTCCAGAGCGATTCTCCCAGTGAGTCCTTGATATTTAGTCGTTATCAGCCAAATTTCTGAATTTTTGAAAATTTCACTTTTTTGTGAAAATATCCACTAAATGAGGGAATAATATGTGTGAAGGTACCCCAGGAGAGTTCCAAATGTGTGTGGGTAGAATATATATCCCACGGGGGTAAAATTGAAAAAAGTTGAAAACTATTTTTTTTTGGACTTAGTAATTTTTCCGGCATTTATCAGACTTTCAGATAGCGGAAATGTCAGTGAGCGTTCCGATTTCAGTTCCAGAGCGATTCGCCCAATGAGTCCTTGATATTTAGTCGTTATCAGCCAATTTTCTGGATTTTTGAAAATTTCACTTTTTTGTGAAAATATCCACTAAATGAGGAATAATATGTGTGAGGGTACCCCAGGAGAGTTCCAAATGTGTG
Source organism: Phyllobates terribilis (assembly GCF_046119375.1). Lineage (NCBI taxonomy): Eukaryota > Metazoa > Chordata > Amphibia > Anura > Dendrobatidae > Phyllobates > Phyllobates terribilis. Next base: position 555,636,122 of record NW_027362762.1, read on the forward strand.
TGGGTAGAATATATATCCCACGAGGGTAAAATTGAAAAAAGTTGAAAAAAAATTTTTTTTGGACTTAGTCATTTTTCCGGCGTTCATCAGACTTTCAGATAGGGCAAATGTCAGTGAGCGTTCCGATTTCAGTTCCAGAGCGATTCGCCCAATGAGTCCTTGATATTTAGTCGTTTTCAGCCAATTTTCGGGATTTTTGAAAATTTCACTTTTTTGTGAAAATATCCACTAAATGAGGGAATAATATGTGTGAGGGTACCCCAGGAGAGTTCCAAATGTGTGTGGGTAGAATTTATATCCCACGGGGGTAAAATTGAAAAAAGTTTAAAAAAATTTTTTTTTGGACTTAGTCATTTTTCCGGCGTTTATCTGACTTTCAGATAGGGGAAATGTCAGTGAGCGTTCCGATTTCAGTTCCAGAGCAATTCGCCCAATGAGTCCTTGATATTTAGTCGTTATCAGCCAATTTTCAGGATTTTTGAAAATTTCACTTTTTTGTGAAAATATCCACTAAATGAGGGAATCATATGTGTGAGGGTACCCCAGGAGAGTTCCAAATGTGTGTGGGTAGAATATATATCCCATGGGGGTAAAATTGAAAAAAGTTTAAAAAAATTTTTTTTTGGACTTAGTCATTTTTCCGGCGTTTATCTGACTTTCAGATAGGGGAAATGTCAGTGAGCGTTCCGATTTCAGTTCCAGAGCAATTCGCCCAATGAGTCCTTGATATTTAGTCGTTAACAGCCAATTTTCTGGATTTTTGAAAATTTCACTTTTTTGTGAAAATATCCACTAAATGAGGGAATCATATGTGTGAGGGTACCCCAGGAGAGTTCCAAATGTGTGTGGGTAGAATATATATCCCATGGGGGTAAAATTGAAAAAAGTTGAAAAATTTTTTTTTTTGGACTTAGTCATTTTTCCAGCGTTTATCAGACTTTCAGATAGGGAAAATGTCAGTGAGCGTTCAGATTTCAGTTCCAGAGTGATTCGCCCAATGAGTCCTTGATATTTAGTCGTTTTCAGCCAATATTTTGAATATTTGAAAATTTCACTTGTTTGTGAAAATATCCACTAAATGAGGGAATAATATATGTGAGGGTACCCCAGGAGAGTTCCAAATGTGTGTGGGTAGAATATATATCCCACGGAGGTAAAATTGAAAAAACTTGAAAAAAAAATTTTTTTGGACTTAGTCATTTTTCCGGCGTTTATCAGACTTTCAGATAGGGGAAATGTCAGTGAGCATTCCGATTTCAGTTCCAGAGCGATTCGCCCAATGAGTCCTTGATATTTAGTCGTTTTCAGCCAATTTTCTGGATTTTTGAAAATTTCACTTTTTTGTGAAAATATCCACTAAATGAGGGAATAATATGTGTGAGGGTACCCCAGGAGAGTTCCAAATGTGTGTGGGTAGAATATATATCCCACGTGGGTAAAATTGAAAAAAGTTTAAAAAATTTTTTTTTGGACTTAGTCATTTTTCCGGCGTTTATCTGACTTTCAGATATGGGGAAATGTCAGTGAGCATTCCGATTTCAGTTCCAGAGCGATTCGCCCAATGAGTCCTTGATATTTAGTCGTTTTCAGCCAATTTTCTGGATTTTTGAACATTTCACTTTTTTGTGAAAATATCCACTAAATGAGGGAATAATATGTGTGAGGGTACCCAAGGAGAGTTCCAAATGTGTGTGGGTAGAATACATATGCCACGGGGGTAAAATTGAAAAAAGTTGAAAACAATTTTTTTTTGGACTTAGTCATTTTTACGGCATTTATCAGATTTTCAGATAGGGGAAATGTCAGTTAGCGTTCCGCCTTCAGCTCCAGAGCGATTCGCCCTATGAGTCCTTGATATTTAGTCGTTATCAGCCAATTTTCTGGATTTTTGAAAATTTCACTTTTTTGTGAAAATATCCACTAAATGAGGGAATAATATGTGTGAGGGTACCCCAGGAGAGTTCCAAATGTGTGTGGGTAGAATATATATCCCACGGGGGTAAAATTGAAAAAGTTGAAAAAAATTTTTTTTTTGGACTTAGTAATTTTTCCAGCTTTTATCAGACTTTCAGATAGGGCAAATGTCAGTGAGCTTTCCGATTTCAGTTCCAGAGCGATTCGCCCAATGAGTCCTTGATATTTAGTCGTTTTCAGCCAATATTTTGGATATTTGAAAATTTCACTTTTTTGTGAAAATATCCACTAAATGAGGGAATAATATGTGTGAGGGCACTCCAGGAGAGTTCCAAATGTGTGTGGGTAGAATATATGTCCCACGGAGGTAAAATTGAAAAAAGTTGAAAAAAAAATTTTTTTGGACTTAGTCATTTTTCCGGCGTTTATCAGACTTTCAGATAGGGGAAATGTCAGTGAGCGTTCAGATTTCAGTTCCAGAGCGATTCGCCCAATGAGTCCTTGATATTTAGTCGTTTTCAGCCAATATTTTGGATATTTGAAAATTTCACTTGTTTGTGAAAATATCCACTAAATGAGGGAATAATATGTGTGAGGGTACCCCAGGAGAGTTCCAAATGTGTGTGGGTAGAATATATATCCCACGTGGGCAAAATTGAAAAAAGTTTAAAAAAATTTTTTTTTGGACTTAGTCATTTTTCCGGCGTTTATCTGACTTTCAGATAGGGCAAATGTCAGTGAGTGTTCCGATTTCAGTTCCAGAGCGATTCGCCCAATGAGTCGTTGATATTTAGTCGTTTACAGCCAATATTTTGGATTCTTGAAAATTTCACTTTTTTGTGAAAATATCCACTAAATGAGGGAATAATATGTGTGAGGGTACCCCAGGAGAGTTCCAAATGTGTGTGGGTAGAATATATATCCCACGTGGGTAAAATTGAAAAAAGTTTAAAAAAATATTTTTTTGGACTTAGTCATTTTTCCGGCGTTTATCTGACTTTCAGATAGGGGAAATGTCAGTGAGTGTTCCGATTTCAGTTCCAGAGCGATTCGCCCAATGAGTCCTTGATATTTAGTCGTTTTCAGCCAATTTTCTGGATTTTTGAAAATTTCACTTTTTTGTGAAAATATCCACTAAATGAGGGAATAATATGTGTGAGGGTACCCCAGGAGAGTTCCAAATGTGTGTGGGTAGAATTTATATCCCACGGGGGTAAAATTGAAAAAAGTTGAAAAATTTTTTTTTTGGACTTAGTACTTTTTCCAGCGTTTATCAGACTTTCAGATAGGGCAAATGTCAGTGAGCATTCAGATTTCAGTTCCAGAGCGATTCGCCCAATGAGTCCTTGATATTTAGTCGTTTTCAGCCAATATTTTGGATATTTGAAAATTTCACTTTTTTGTGAAAATATCCACTAAATGAGGGAATAATATGTGTGAGGGTACCACAGGAGAGTTCCAAATGTGTGTGGGTAGAATATATATCCCACGTGGGTAAAATTGAAAAAAGTTTAAAAAAATTTTTTTTTGGACTGTCATTTTTCCGGCGTTTATCTGACTTTCAGATAGGGGAAATGTCAGTGAGCGTTCTGATTTCAGTTCCAGAGCGATTCGCCCAATGAGTCCTTGATGTTTAGTTGTTTTCAGCCAATTTTCGGTATTTTTGAAAATTTCACTTTTTTGTGAAAATATCCACTAAATGAGGGAATAATATGTGTGAGGGTACCCCAGGAGAGTTCCAAATGTGTGTGGGTAGAATACATAACCCAGGGGGGTAAAATTGAAAAAAGTTGAAAAAGGTTTTTTTTTGGACTTAGTAATTTTTCCATCGTTTATCAGACTTTCAGATAGGGCAAATGTCAGTGAGCGCTCAGATTTCAGTTCCAGAGCGATTCGCCCAATGAGTCCTTGATATTTAGTCGTTTTCAGCCAATATTTTGGATATTTGAAAATTTCACTTTTTTGTGAAAATATCCACTAAATGAGGGAATAATATGTGTGAGGGTACCCCAGGAGAGTTCCAAATGTGTGTGGGTAGAATATATATCCCACGAGGAAAAAATTGAAAAAAAATTTTTTTTGGACTTAGTCATTTTTCCGGCGTTCATCAGACTTTCAGATAGGGCAAATGTCAGTGAGCGTTCCGATTTCAGTTCCAGAGCGATTCGCCCAATGAGTCCTTGATATTTAGTCGTTTACAGCCAATATTTTGGATTCTTGAAAATTTTACTTTTTTGTGAAAATATCCACTAAATGAGGGAATAATATGTGTGAGGGTACCCCAGGAGAGTTCCAAATGTGTGTGGGTAGAATTTATATCCCACGGGGGTAAAATTGAAAAAAGTTGAAAAAATTTTTCTTTGGGACTTAGTCATTTTTCCGGCGTTTATCTGACTTTCAGATAGGGCAAATGTCAGTGAGTGTTCCGATTTCAGTTCCAGAGCGATTCGCCCAATGAGTCGTTGATATTTAGTCGTTTACAGCCAATATTTTGGATTCTTGAAAATTTCACTTTTTTGTGAAAATATCCACTAAATGAGGGAATAATATGTGTGAGGGTACCCCAGGAGAGTTCCAAATGTGTGTGGGTAGAATATATATCCCACGTGGGTAAAATTGAAAAAAGTTTAAAAAAATATTTTTTTGGACTTAGTCATTTTTCCGGCGTTTATCTGACTTTCAGATAGGGGAAATGTCAGTGAGTGTTCCGATTTCAGTTCCAGAGCGATTCACCCAATGAGTCCTTGATATTTAGTCGTTTTCAGCCAATTTTCTGGATTTTTGAAAATTTCACTTTTTTGTGAAAATATCCACTAAATGAGGGAATAATATGTGTGAGGGTACCCCAGGAGAGTTCCAAATGTGTGTGGGTAGAATTTATATCCCACGGGGGTAAAATTGAAAAAAGTTGAAAAATTTTTTTTTTGGACTTAGTACTTTTTCCAGCGTTTATCAGACTTTCAGATAGGGCAAATGTCAGTGAGCATTCAGATTTCAGTTCCAGAGCGATTCGCCCAATGAGTCCTTGATATTTAGTCGTTTTCAGCCAATATTTTGGATATTTGAAAATTTCACTTTTTTGTGAAAATTTCCACTAAATGAGGGAATAATATGTGTGAGGGCACCCCAGGAGAGTTCCAAATGTGAGTGGGTAGAATATATATCCCACGAGGGTAAAATTGAAAAAAGTTGAAAAAAAATTTTTTTTTGGACTTAGTCATTTTTCCGGCGTTCATCAGACTTTCAGATAGGGCAAATGTCAGTGAGCGTTCCGATTTCAGTTCCAGAGCGATTCGCCCAATGAGTCCTTGATATTTAGTCGTTTTCAGCCAATATTTTGGATATTTGAAAATTTCACTTTTTTGTGAAAATATCCACTAAATGAGGGAATAATATGTGTGAGGGTACCTCAGGAGAGTTCCAAATGTGTGTGGGTAGAATATATATCCCACGTGGGTAAAATTGAAAAAAGTTTAAAAAAATTTTTTTTTGGACTTAGTCATTTTTCCGGCGTTTATCTGACTTTCAGATAGGGGAAATGTCAGTGAGCGTTCCGATTTCAGTTCCAGAGCGATTCGCCCAATGAGTCCTTGATATTTAGTCGTTTTCAGCCAATTTTCTGGATTTTTGAACATTTCACTTTTTTGTGAAAATATCCACTAAATGAGGGAATAATATGTGTGAGGGTACCCCAGGAGAGTTCCAAATGTGTGTGGGTAGAATATATATGCCACGGGGGTAAAACTGAAAAAAGTTGAAAACAATTTTTTTTTGGACTTAGTCATTTTTCCGGCATTTATCAGATTTTCAGATAGGGGAAATGTCAGTTAGCGTTCCGCCTTCAGCTCCAGAGCGATTCGCCCTATGAGTCCTTGATATTTAGTCGTTATCAGCCAATTTTCTGGATTTTTGAAAATTTCACTTTTTTGTGAAAATATCCACTAAATGAGGGAATAATATGTGTGAGGGTACCCCAGGAGAGTTCCAAATGTGTGTGGGTAGAATATATATCCCACGGGGGTAAAATTGAAAAAGTTGAAAAAAATTTTTTTTTGGACTTAGTCATTTTTCCGGCGTTTATCTGACTTTCAGATAGGGGAAATGTCAGTGAGCGTTCTGATTTCAGTTCCAGAGCGATTCGCCCAATGAGTCCCTGATGTTTAGTTGTTTTCAGCCAATTTTCGGTATTTTTGAAAATTTCACTTTTTTGTGAAAATATCCACTAAATGAGGGAATAATATGTGTGAGGGTACCCCAGGAGAGTTCCAAATGTGTGTGGGTAGAATACATAACCCAGGGGGGTAAAATTGAAAAAAGTTGAAAAAGGTTTTTTTTTGGACTTAGTAATTTTTCCATCGTTTATCAGACTTTCAGATAGGGCAAATGTCAGTGAGCGTTCAGATTTCAGTTCCAGAGCGATTCGCCCAATGAGTCCTTGATATTTAGGCGTTTTCAGCCAATATTTTGGATATTTGAAAATTTCACTTTTTTGTGAAAATATCCACTAAATGAGGGAATAATATGTGTGAGGGTACCTCAGGAGAGTTCCAAATGTGTGTGGGTAGAATATATATCCCACGTGGGTAAAATTGAAAAAAGTTTAAAAAAATTTTTTTTTGGACTTAGTCATTTTTCCGGCGTTTATCTGACTTTCAGATAGGGGAAATGTCAGTGAGCGTTCCGATTTCAGTTCCAGAGCGATTCGCCCAATGAGTCCTTGATATTTAGTCGTTTTCAGCCAATTTTCTGGATTTTTGAACATTTCACTTTTTTGTGAAAATATCCACTAAATGAGGGAATAATATGTGTGAGGGTACCCCAGGAGAGTTCCAAATGTGTCTGGGTAGAATATATATGCCACGGGGGTAAAACTGAAAAAAGTTGAAAACAATTTTTTTTTGGACTTAGTCATTTTTCCGGCATTTATCAGATTTTCAGATAGGGGAAATGTCAGTTAGCGTTCCGCCTTCAGCTCCAGAGCGATTCGCCCTATGAGTCCTTGATATTTAGTCGTTATCAGCCAATTTTCTGGATTTTTGAAAATTTCACTTTTTTGTGAAAATATCCACTAAATGAGGGAATAATATGTGTGAGGGTACCCCAGGAGAGTTCCAAATGTGTGTGGGTAGAATATATATCCCACGGGGGTAAAATTGAAAAAGTTGAAAAAAATTTTTTTTTTGGACTTAGTAATTTTTCCAGCTTTTATCAGACTTTCAGATAGGGCAAATGTCAGTGAGCTTTCCGATTTCAGTTCCAGAGCGATTCGCCCAATGAGTCCTTGATATTTAGTCGTTTTCAGCCAATATTTTGGATATTTGAAAATTTCACTTTTTTGTGAAAATATCCACTAAATGAGGGAATAATATGTGTGAGGGCACTCCAGGAGAGTTCCAAATGTGTGTGGGTAGAATATATAACCCAGGGGGGTAAAATTGAAAAAAGTTGAAAAAGTTTTTTTTTTGGACTTAGTAATTTTTCCTTCGTTTATCAGACTTTCAGATAGGGCAAATGTCAGTGAGCATTCAGATTTCAGTTCCAGAGCGATTCGCCCAATGAGTCCTTGATATTTAGTCGTTTTCAGCCAATATTTTGGATATTTGAAAATTTCACTTTTTTGTGAAAATATCCACTAAATGAGGGAATAATATGTGTGAGGGTACCCCAGGAGAGTTCCAAATGTGTGTGGGTAGAATATATATCCCACGAGGAAAAAATTGAAAAAAAATTTTTTTTGGACTTAGTCATTTTTCCGGCGTTCATCAGACTTTCAGATAGGGCAAATGTCAGTGAGCGTTCCGATTTCAGTTCCAGAGCGATTCGCCCAATGAGTCCTTGATATTTAGTCGTTTACAGCCAATATTTTGGATTCTTGAAAATTTTACTTTTTTGTGAAAATATCCACTAAATGAGGGAATAATATGTGTGAGGGTACCCCAGGAGAGTTCCAAATGTGTGTGGGTAGAATTTATATCCCACGGGGGTAAAATTGAAAAAAGTTGAAAAAATTTTTCTTTGGGACTTAGTCATTTTTCCGGCGTTTATCTGACTTTCAGATAGGGCAAATGTCAGTGAGTGTTCCGATTTCAGTTCCAGAGCGATTCGCCCAATGAGTCGTTGATATTTAGTCGTTTACAGCCAATATTTTGGATTCTTGAAAATTTCACTTTTTTGTGAAAATATCCACTAAATGAGGGAATAATATGTGTGAGGGTACCCCAGGAGAGTTCCAAATGTGTGTGGGTAGAATATATATCCCACGTGGGTAAAATTGAAAAAAGTTTAAAAAAATATTTTTTTGGACTTAGTCATTTTTCCGGCGTTTATCTGACTTTCAGATAGGGGAAATGTCAGTGAGTGTTCCGATTTCAGTTACAGAGCGATTCACCCAATGAGTCCTTGATATTTAGTCGTTTTCAGCCAATTTTCTGGATTTTTGAAAATTTCACTTTTTTGTGAAAATATCCACTAAATGAGGGAATAATATGTGTGAGGGTACCCCAGGAGAGTTCCAAATGTGTGTGGGTAGAATTTATATCCCACGGGGGTAAAATTGAAAAAAGTTGAAAAATTTTTTTTTTGGACTTAGTACTTTTTCCAGCGTTTATCAGACTTTCAGATAGGGCAAATGTCAGTGAGCATTCAGATTTCAGTTCCAGAGCGATTCGCCCAATGAGTCCTTGATATTTAGTCGTTTTCAGCCAATATTTTGGATATTTGAAAATTTCACTTTTTTGTGAAAATATCCACTAAATGAGGGAATAATATGTGTGAGGGTACCACAGGAGAGTTCCAAATGTGTGTGGGTAGAATATATATCCCACGTGGGTAAAATTGAAAAAAGTTTAAAAAAATTTTTTTTTGGACTGTCATTTTTCCGGCGTTTATCTGACTTTCAGATAGGGGAAATGTCAGTGAGCATTCCGATTTCAGTTCCAGAGCAATTCGCCCAATGAGTCCTTGATATTTAGTCGTTATCAGCCAATTTTCTGGATTTTTGAAAATTTCACTTTTTTGTGAAAATATCCACTAATTGAGGGAATAATATGTGTGAGGGTACCCCAGGAGAGTTCCAAATGTGTGTAGGTAGAATATATATCCCACGTGGGCAAAATTGAAAAAAGTTTAAAAAAATTTTTTTTTGGACTTAGTCATTTTTCCGGCGTTTATCTGACTTTCAGATAGGGGAAATGTCAGTGAGCGTTCCGATTTCAGTTCCAGAGCGATTCGCCCAATGAGTCCTTGATATTTAGTCGTTTACAGCCAATATTTTGGATTCTTGAAAATTTCACTTTTTTGTGAAAATATCCACTAAATGAGGGAATAATATGTGTGAGGGTACCCCAGGAGAGTTCCAAATGTGTGTGGGTAGAATTTATTTCCCACGGGGGTAAAATTGAAAAAAGTTTAAAAATTTTTTTTTGGACTTAGTAATTTCTCCAGCGTTTATCAGACTTTCAGATAGGGCAAATGTCAGTGAGCATTCAGATTTCAGTTCCAGAGCGATTCGCCCAATGAGTCCTTGATATTTAGTGGTTTTCAGCCAATATTTTGGATATTTGAAAATTTCACTTGTTTGTGAAAATATCCACTAAATGAGGGAATAATATGTGTGAGGGTACCCCAGGAGAGTTCCAAATGTGTGTGGGTAGAATATATATCCCACGTGGGCAAAATTGAAAAAAGTTTAAAAAATTTTTTTTTTGGACTTAGTCATTTTTCCGGCGTTTATCTGACTTTCAGATAGGGGAAATGTCAGTGAGCGTTCTGATTTCAGTTCCAGAGCGATTCGCCCAATGAGTCCCTGATGTTTAGTTGTTTTCAGCCAATTTTCGGTATTTTTGAAAATTTCACTTTTTTGTGAAAATATCCACTAAATGAGGGAATAATATGTGTGAGGGTACCCCAGGAGAGTTCCAAATGTGTGTGGGTAGAATACATAACCCAGGGGGGTAAAATTGAAAAAAGTTGAAAAAGGTTTTTTTTTGGACTTAGTAATTTTTCCATCGTTTATCAGACTTTCAGATAGGGCAAATGTCAGTGAGCGTTCAGATTTCAGTTCCAGAGCGATTCGCCCAATGAGTCCTTGATATTTAGTCGTTTTCAGCCAATATTTTGGATATTTGAAAATTTCACTTTTTTGTGAAAATATCCACTAAATGAGGGAATAATATGTGTGAGGGTACCACAGGAGAGTTCCAAATGTGTGTGGGTAGAATATATATCCCACGTGGGTAAAATTGAAAAAAGTTTAAAAAAATTTTTTTTTGGACTGTCATTTTTCCGGCGTTTATCTGACTTTCAGATAGGGGAAATGTCAGTGAGCATTCCGATTTCAGTTCCAGAGCAATTCGCCCAATGAGTCCTTGATATTTAGTCGTTATCAGCCAATTTTCTGGATTTTTGAAAATTTCACTTTTTTGTGAAAATATCCACTAATTGAGGGAATAATATGTGTGAGGGTACCCCAGGAGAGTTCCAAATGTGTGTAGGTAGAATATATATCCCACGTGGGCAAAATTGAAAAAAGTTTAAAAAAATTTTTTTTTGGACTTAGTCATTTTTCCGGCGTTTATCTGACTTTCAGATAGGGGAAATGTCAGTGAGCGTTCCGATTTCAGTTCCAGAGCGATTCGCCCAATGAGTCCTTGATATTTAGTCGTTTACAGCCAATATTTTGGATTCTTGAAAATTTCACTTTTTTGTGAAAATATCCACTAAATGAGGGAATAATATGTGTGAGGGTACCCCAGGAGAGTTCCAAATGTGTGTGGGTAGAATTTATTTCCCACGGGGGTAAAATTGAAAAAAGTTTAAAAATTTTTTTTTGGACTTAGTAATTTCTCCAGCGTTTATCAGACTTTCAGATAGGGCAAATGTCAGTGAGCATTCAGATTTCAGTTCCAGAGCGATTCGCCCAATGAGTCCTTGATATTTAGTGGTTTTCAGCCAATATTTTGGATATTTGAAAATTTCACTTGTTTGTGAAAATATCCACTAAATGAGGGAATAATATGTGTGAGGGTACCCCAGGAGAGTTCCAAATGTGTGTGGGTAGAATATATATCCCACGTGGGCAAAATTGAAAAAAGTTTAAAAAATTTTTTTTTTGGACTTAGTCATTTTTCCGGCGTTTATCTGACTTTCAGATAGGGGAAATGTCAGTGAGCGTTCTGATTTCAGTTCCAGAGCGATTCGCCCAATGAGTCCCTGATGTTTAGTTGTTTTCAGCCAATTTTCGGTATTTTTGAAAATTTCACTTTTTTGTGAAAATATCCACTAAATGAGGGAATAATATGTGTGAGGGTACCCCAGGAGAGTTCCAAATGTGTGTGGGTAGAATACATAACCCAGGGGGGTAAAATTGAAAAAAGTTGAAAAAGGTTTTTTTTTGGACTTAGTAATTTTTCCATCGTTTATCAGACTTTCAGATAGGGCAAATGTCAGTGAGCGTTCAGATTTCAGTTCCAGAGCGATTCGCCCAATGAGTCCTTGATATTTAGTCGTTTTCAGCCAATATTTTGGATATTTGAAAATTTCACTTTTTTGTGAAAATATCCACTAAATGAGGGAATAATATGTGTGAGGGTACCCCAGGAGAGTTCCAAATGTGTGTGGGTAGAATATATATCCCACGTGGGTAAAATTGAAAAAAGTTTAAAAAAATTTTTTTTTGGACTTAGTCATTTTTCCGGCGTTTATCTGACTTTCAGATAGGGGAAATGTTAGTGAGCCTTCCGATTTCAGTTCCAGAGTGATTCACCCAGTGAGTCCTTGATATTTAGTCGTTTTCAGCCAATATTTTGGATATTTGAAAATTTCACTTTTTTGTGAAAATATCCACTAAATGAGGGAATAATATGTGTGAGGGTACCCCAGGAGAGTTCCAAATGTGTGTGGGTAGAATATATATCCCACGGGGGTAAAATTGAAAAAAGTTGAAACCTATTTTTTTTTGGACTTAGTAATTTTTGCGGCATTTATCAGACTTTCAGATAGCGGAAATGTCAGTGAGCGTTCCGATTTCAGTTCCAGAGCGATTCGCCCAATGAGTCCTTGATATTTAGTCGTTTACAGCCAATATTTTGGATTCTTGAAAATTTCACTTTTTTGTGAAAATATCCACTAAATGAGGGAATAATATGTGTGAGGGTACCCCAGGAGAGTTCCAAATGTGTGTGGGTAGAATATATATCCCACGGGGGTAAAATTTAAAAAAGTTTAAAAAAATTTTTTTTTTGGACTTAGTAATCTTTCCAGCGTTTATCACACTTTCAGATAGGGGAAATGTCAGTGAGCGTTCAGATTTCAATTCCAGAGCGATTCGCCCAATGAGTCCTTGATATTTAGTCTTTTTCAATCAATATTTTGGATTCTTGAAAATTTCTCTTTTTTGTGAAAATATCCACTAAATGAGGGAATAATATGTGTGAGGGTACCCCAGGAGAGTTCCAAATGTGTGTGGGTAGAATATATGTCCCACGGAGGTAAAATTGAAAAAAGTTGAAAAAAAAATTTTTTTGGACTTAGTCATTTTTCCGGCGTTTATCAGACTTTCAGATAGGGGAAATGTCAGTGAGCGTTCAGATTTCAGTTCCAGAGCGATTCGCCCAATGAGTCCTTGATATTTAGTCGTTTTCAGCCAATATTTTGGATATTTGAAAATTTCACTTGTTTGTGAAAATATCCACTAAATGAGGGAATAATATGTGTGAGGGTACCCCAGGAGAGTTCCAAATGTGTGTAGGTAGAATATATAACCCAGGGGGGTAAAATTGAAAAAAGTTGAAAAAGTTTTTTTTTTGGACTTAGTAATTTTTCCTTCGTTTATCAGACTTTCAGATAGGGCAAATGTCAGTGAGCATTCAGATTTCAGTTCCAGAGCGATTCGCCCAATGAGTCCTTGATATTTAGTCGTTTTCAGCCAATATTTTGGATATTTGAAAATTTCACTTTTTTGTGAAAATATCCACTAAATGAGGGAATAATATGTGTGAGGGTACCCCAGGAGAGTTCCAAATGTGTGTGGGTAGAATATATATCCCACGGGGGTAAAATTGAAAAAAGTTGAAAAATTTTTTTTTTGGACTTAGTAATTTTTCCAGCGTTTATCAGACTTTCAGATAGGGCAAATGTCAGTGAGCATTCAGATTTCAGTTCCAGAGCGATTTGCCCAATGAGTCCTTGATATTTAGTCGTTTACAGCCAATATTTTGGATTCTTAAAAATTTCACTTTTTTGTGAAAATATCCACTAAATGAGGGAATAATATGTGTGAGGGTACCCCAGGAGAGTTCCAAATGTGTGTGGGTAGAATATATAACCCAGGGGGGTAAAATTGAAAAAAATTGAAAAAGTTTTTTTTTTGGACTTAGTAATTTTTCCATCGTTTATCAGACTTTCAGACAGGGCAAATGTCAGTGAGCGTGCAGATTTCAGTTCCAGAGCGATTCGCCCAATGAGTCCTTGATATTTAGTCGTTTTCAACCAATTTTCTGGATTTTTGAAAATTTCACTTTTTTGTGAAAATATCCACTAAATGAGGGAATAATATGTGTGAGGGTACAACAGGAGAATTACCAAATGTGTGTGGGTAGAATAGATATCCCACGGGGATAAAATTGAAAAAAGTTGAACATTTTTTGGGGGGGGAATTAGTCATTTTTCCGGCGTTTATCAGACTTTCAGATAGGGGAAATGTCAATGTGAGCGTTCCGATTTCAGTTCCAGAGCGATTCACCAAATGAGTCCTTGATATTTAGTCGTTTTCAGCCAATTTTCTGGATTATTTAAAATTTCACTTTTTAGTGAAAATATCCACTAAATGAGGGAATAATATGTGTGAGGGCACCCCAGGAGAGTTCCAAATGTGTGTGGGTAGAATATATATCCCACGAGGGAAAAATTGAAAAAAGTTGAAAAAAAATTTTTTTTGGACTTAGTCATTTTCCGGCGTTTATCTGACTTTAAGATAGGGGAAATGTCAGTGAGCGTTCCGATTTCAGTTCCAGAGCGATTCGCCCAATGAGTCTTTGATATTTAGTCGTTATCAGCCAATTTTCTGGATTTTTGAAAATTTCACTTTTTTTGTGAAAATATCCACTAAATGAGGGAATAATATGTGTGAGGGTACCCCAGGAGAGTTCCAAATGTGTGTGGGTAGAATATATATCCCACGGGGGTAAAATTGAAAAAAGTTTAAAAAAATTTTTTTTTGGACTTAGTCATTTTTCCGGCGTTTATCTGACTTTCAGATAGGGGAAATGTTAGTGAGCGTTCCGATTTCAGTTCCAGAGTGATTCGCCCAATGAGTCCTTGATATTTAGTCGTTTTCAGCCAATATTTTGGATATTTAAAAATTTCACTTTTTTGTGAAAATATCCACTAAATGAGGGAATAATATGTGTGAGGGTACCCCAGGAGAGTTCCAAATGTGTGTGGGTAGAATATATATCCCACGGGGGTAAAATTGAAAAAAGTTGAAACCTATTTTTTTTTTGGACTTAGTAATTTTTGCGGCATTTATCAGACTTTCAGACAGCGGAAATGTCAGTGAGCGTTCCGATTTCAGTTCCAGAGCGATTCGCCCAATGAGTCCTTGATATTTAGTCGTTTTCAGCCAATATTTTGGATTCTTGAAAATTTCACTTTTTTGTGAAAATATCCACTAAATGAGGGAATAATATGTGTGAGGGTACCCCAGGAGAGTTCCAAATGTGTGTGGGTAGAATATATATCCCACGGGGGTAAAATTTAAAAAAGTTGAAAAAAAATTTTTTTTTGGACTTAGTAATTTTTCCAGCGTTTATCAGACTTTCAGATAGGGCAAATGTCAGTGAGCATTCAGATTTCAGTTCCAGAGCGATTTGCCCAATGAGTCCTTGATATTTAGTCGTTTACAGCCAATATTTTGGATTCTTAAAAATTTCACTTTTTTGTGAAAATATCCACTAAATGAGGGAATAATATGTGTGAGGGTACCCCAGGAGAGTTCCAAATGTGTGTGGGTAGAATATATAACCCAGGGGGGTAAAATTGAAAAAAATTGAAAAAGTTTTTTTTTTGGACTTAGTAATTTTTCCATCGTTTATCAGACTTTCAGATAGGGCAAATGTCAGTGAGCGTGCAGATTTCAGTTCCAGAGCGATTCGCCCAATGAGTCCTTGATATTTAGTCGTTTTCAACCAATTTTCTGGATTTTTGAAAATTTCACTTTTTTGTGAAAATATCCACTAAATGAGGGAATAATATGTGTGAGGGTACCCCAGGAGAGTTCCAAATGTGTGTGGGTAGAATATATATCCCACGGGGGTAAAATTGAAAAAAGTTGAAAAAATTATTTTTTTGGACTTAGTCATTTTTCCGGCGTTCATCAGACTTTCAGATAGGGCAAATGTCAGTGAGCGTTCCGATTCCAGTTCCAGAGGATTCGCCCAATGAGTCCTTGATATTTAGTCGTTTTCAGCCAATATTTTGGATTCTTGAAAATTTCACTTTTTTGTGAAAATATCCACTAAATGAGGGAATAATATGTGTGAGGGTACCCCAGGAGAGTTCCAAATCTGTGTGGGTAGAATATATATCCCACGAGGGTAAAATTGAAAAAAGTTGAAAAAAATTTTTTTTTGGACTTAGTCATTTTTCCGGCGTTTATCAGACTTTCAGATAGGGGAAATGTCAGTGAGAGTTCTGATTTCAGTTCCAGAGCGATTCGCCCAATGAGTCCTTGATATTTAGTCGTTTTCAGTCAATATTTTGGATATTTGAAAATTTCACTTTTTTGTGAAAATATCCACTAAATGAGGGAATAATATGTGTGAGGGTACCCCAGGAGAGTTCCAAATGTGTGTGGGTAGAATATATATCCCACGAGGGTAAAATTGAAAAAAGTTTAAAAAAAAATTTTTTTTTGGACTTAGTAATTTTTCCTTCGTTTATCAGACTTTCAGATAGGGCAAATGTCAGTGAGCGTTCCGATTTCAGTTCCAGAGCGATTCGCCCAATGAGTCCTTGATATTTAGTCGTTTACAGCCAATATTTTAGATTCTTGAAAATTTTACTTTTTTGTGAAAATAACCACTAAATGAGGGAATAATATGTGTGAGAGTACCCCAGGAGAGTTCCAAATGTGTGTGGGTAGAATATATATCCCACGGGGGTAAAATTGAAAAAAGTTGAAAAATTTTTTTTTTGGGGAATTAGTAATTTTTCCGGCGTTTATCAGACTTTCAGATAGGGGAAATGTCAATGTGAGCGTTCCGATTTCAGTTCCAGAGCGATTCACCAAATGAGTCCTTGATATTTAGTCGTTTTCAGCCAATTTTCTGGATTATTTAAAATTTCACTTTTTAGTGAAAATATCCACTAAATGAGGGAAAAATATATGTGAGAGTACCCCAGGAGAGTTCCAAATGTGTGTGGGTAGAATATATATCCCACGAGGGTAAAATTGAAAAAAGTTGAAAAAAAATTTTTTGGGGATTAGTCATTTTTCCAGCGTTTATCTGACTCTCAGACAGGGGAAATGTCAGTGAGAGTTCCGATTTCATTTCCAGAGCGATTCGCCCAATGAGTCCTTGATATTTAGTCGTTTTCAACCAATTTTCTGGATTTTTTAAAATTTCACTTTTTTGTGAAAATATCCACTAAATGAGGGAATAATATGTGTGAGGGTACAACAGGAGAATTACCAAATGTGTGTGGGTAGAACAGATATCCCACGGGGATAATATTGAAAAAAGTTGAACATTTTTTTGGGGGGGAATTAGTCATTTTTCCGGCGTTTATCAGACTTTCAGATAGGGGAAATGTCAATGTGAGCGTTCCGATTTCAGTTCCAGAGCGATTCACCAAATGAGTCCTTGATATTTAGTCGTTTTCAGCCAATTTTCTGGATTATTTAAAATTTCACTTTTTAGTGAAAATATCCACTAAATGAGGGAATAATATGTGTGAGGGCACCCCAGGAGAGTTCCAAATGTGTGTGGGTAGAATATATATCCCACGAGGGTAAAATTGAAAAAAGTTGAAAAAAAATTTTTTTTGGACTTAGTCATTTTCCGGCGTTTATCTGACTTTAAGATAGGGGAAATGTCAGTGAGCGTTCCGATTTCAGTTCCAGAGCGATTTGCCCAATGAGTCTTTGATATTTAGTCGTTATCAGCCAATTTTCTGGATTTTTGAAAATTTCACTTTTTTTGTGAAAATATCCAATAAATGAGGGAATAATATGTGTGAGGGTACCCCAGGAGAGTTCCAAATGTGTGTGGGTAGAATATATATCCCACGGGGGTAAAATTGAAAAAAGTTGAAAAAATTATTTTTTTGGACTTAGTCATTTTTCCGGCGTTCATCAGACTTTCAGATAGGGCAAATGTCAGTGAGCGTTCCGATTCCAGTTCCAGAGGATTCGCCCAATGAGTCCTTGATATTTAGTCGTTTTCAGCCAATATTTTGGATTCTTGAAAATTTCACTTTTTTGTGAAAATATCCACTAAATAAGGGAATAGTATGTGTGAGGGTACCCCAGGAGAGTTCCAAATGTGTGTGGGTAGAATATATATCTCACGGGGGTAAAATTGAAAAAAGTTGAAAAAATTTTTTTTTTGGACTTAGTAATTTTTCCAGCGTATATCAGACTTTCAGATATGGCAAATGTCAGTGAGCGTTCAGATTTCAGTTCCAGACCGATTCTCCTATTGAGTCCTTGATTTTTAGTCGTTTTCAGCCAATATTTTGGATATTTGAAAATTTAACTTTTTTGTGAAAATATCCACTAAATGAGGGAATAATATGTGTGAGGGTACCCCAGGAGAGTTCCAAATCTGTGTGGGTAGAATATATATCCCACGAGGGTAAAATTGAAAAAAGTTGAAAAAAATTTTTTTTTGGACTTAGTCATTTTTCCGGCGTTTATCAGACTTTCAGATAGGGGAAATGTCAGTGAGAGTTCTGATTTCAGTTCCAGAGCGATTCGCCCAATGAGTCCTTGATATTTAGTCGTTTTCAGCCAATTTTCTGGATTTTTGAAAATTTCACTTTTTTGTGAAAATATCCACTAAATGAGGGAATAATATGTGTGAGGGTACCACAAGAGAGTTCCAAATGTGTGTGCATAGAATATATATCCCACGGGGATAAAATTGAAAAAAGTTTGAAAATTTTTTTTTTTGGACTTAGCCATTTTTCCGGCGTTCTAGGGCAAATGTCAGTGAGCGTTCCGATTTCAGTTCCAGAGCGATTCGCCCAATGAGTCCTTGATATTTAGTCGTTTCCAGCCAATTTTCTGGATTTTTAAAAAATTTCACTTTTTTGTGAAAATATCCACTAAATGAGGGAATAATATTTGTGAGGGTACCCCAGGAGAGTTCCAAATGTGTGTGGGTAGAATATATAACCCACGGGGGTAAAATTGAAAAAAGTTGAAAAAATTTATTTTTGGGACTTAGTCATTTTTCCGGCGTTTTTCAGACTTTCAGATAGGGGAAATGTCAGTGTGAGCGTTCCGATTTCAGTTCCAGAGGGATTCGCCCAATGAGTCCTTGATATTTAGTGGTTTTCAGCCAATTTTCTGGATTTTTGAAAATTTCACTTTTTTGTGAAAATATCCACTAAATGAGGGAATAATATGTGTGAGGGTACAACAGGAGAATTACCAAATGTGTGTGGGTAGAATATATATCTCACGGGGGTAAAATTGAAAAAAGTTGAAAAAATTTTTTTTTTGGACTTAGTCATTTTTCCGGCGTTTATCAGACTTTCAGATATGGCAAATGTCAGTGAGCGTTCAGATTTCAGTTCCAGACGGATTCTCCTAATGAGTCCTTGATATTTAGTCGTTTTCAGCCAATATTTTGGATATTTGAAAATTTAACTTTTTTGTGAAAATATCCACTAAATGAGGGAATAATATGTGTGAGGGTACCCCAGGAGAGTTCCAAATGTGTGTGGGTAGAATATATAACCCACGGGGGTAAAATTGAAAAAAGTTGAAAAAATTTATTTTTGGGACTTAGTCATTTTTCCGGCGTTAATCAGACTTTCAGATAGGGGAATTGTCAGTGTGAGCGTTCCGATTTCAGTTCCAGAGGGATTCGCCCAATGAGTCCTTGATATTTAGTGGTTTTCAGCCAATTTTCTGGATTTTTGAAAATTTCACTTTTTTGTGAAAATATCCACTAAATGAGGGAATAATATGTGTGAGGGTACAACAGGAGAATTACCAAATGTGTGTGGGTAGAATATATATCCCACGGGGGTAAAATTGAAAAAAGTTGAAAAAATTTTTTTTGTGGACTTAGTAATTTTTCCAGCGTATATCAGACTTTCAGATAGGGGAAATGTCAGTGAGCGTTCCGATTTCAGTTTCAGAGCGATTCTCCCAATGAGTCCTTGATATTTAGTCGTTTTCAGCCAATATTTTGGATTCTTGAAAATTTCACTTTTTTGTGAAAATATCCACTAAATGAGGGAATAATATGTGTGAGGGTACCCCGGGAGAGTTCCAAATGTGTGTGGGTAGAATATATATCTCACGGGGGTAAAATTGAAAAAAGTTGAAAATATTTTTTTTTTGGACTTAGTAATTTTTCCAGCGTATATCAGACTTTCAGATATGGCAAATGTAAGTGAGCGTTCAGATTTCAGTTCCAGACCGATTCTCCTAATGAGACCTTGATATTTAGTCGTTTTCAGCCAATATTTTGGATATTTGAAAATTTTACTTTTTTGTGAAAATATCCACTAAATGAGGGAATAATATGTGTGAGGGTACCCCAGGAGAGTTCCAAATGTGTGTGGGTAGAATATATATCCCACGAGGGTAAAATTGAAAAAAGTTGAAAAAAAATTTTTTTTGGACTTAGTCATTTTTCCGGCGTTCATCAAACTTTCAGATAGGGCAAATGTCAGTGAGCGTTCCGATTTCAGTTCCAGAGCGATTCGCCCAATGAGTCCTTGATATTTAGTCGTTTCCAGCCAATTTTCTGGATTTTTAAAAAATTTCACTTTTTTGTGAAAATATCCACTAAATGAGGGAATAATATGTGTGAGGGTACCCAAGGAGAGTTCCAAATGTGTGTGGGCAGAATATATAACCCACGGGGGTAAAATTGAAAAAAGTTGAAAAAATTTATTTTTGGGACTTAGTCATTTTTCCGGCGTTTATCAGACTTTCAGATAGGGGAAATGTCAGTGTGAGCGTTCCGATTTCAGTTCCAGAGCGATTCGCCCAATGAGTCCTTGATATTTAGTGGTTTTCAGCCAATTTTCTGGATTTTTGAAAATTTCACTTTTTTGTGAAAATATCCACTAAATGAGGGAATAATATGTGTGAGGGTACAACAGGAGAATTACCAAATGTGTTTGGGTAGAATATATATCCCACGGGGGTAAAATTGAAAAAAGCTGAAAAAAATTTTTTTGTGGACTTAGTAATTTTTCCAGCGTATATCAGACTTTCAGATAGGGGAAATGTCAGTGAGCGTTCCGATTTCAATTCCAGACCGATTCTCCTAATGCGTCCTTGATATTTAGTCGTTTTCAGCCAATATTTTGGATATTTGAAAATTTAACTTTTTTGTGAAAATATCCACTAAATGAGGGAATAATATGTGTGAGGGTACCCCAGGAGAGTTCCAAATGTGTGTGGGTAGAATATATATCCCACGAGGGTAAAATTGAAAAAAGTTGAAAAAAAATTTTTTTTGGACTTAGTCATTTTTCCGGCGTTTATCAGACTTTCAGATAGGGGAAATGTCAGTGAGAGTTCTGATTTCAGTTCCAGAGCGATTCGCCCAATGAGTCCTTGATATTTAGTCGTTTTCAGCCAATTTTCTGGATTTTTGAAAATTTCACTTTTTTGTGAAAATATCCACTAAATGAGGGAATAATATGTGTGAGGGTACCACAAGAGAGTTCCAAATGTGTGTGCATAGAATATATATCCCACCGGGATAAAATTGAAAAAAGTTTGAAAATTTTTTTTTTTTGGACTTACCCATTTTTCCGGCGTTCTAGGGCAAATGTCAGTGAGCGTTCCGATTTCAGTTTCAGAGCGATTCGCCCAATGAGTCCTTGATATTTATTCGTTTTCAGCCAATATTTAGGATTCTTGAAAATTTCACTTTTTTGTGAAAATATCCACTAAATGAGGGAATAATATGTGTGAGGGTACCACAAGAGAGTTCCAAATGTGTGTGGGTAGAATATATATCCCACGGGGGTAAAATTGAAAAAAGTTGAAAATTTTTTTTTTTTGGACTTAGTCATTTTTCCGGCGTTCATCAAACTTTCAGATAGGGCAAATGTCAGTGAGCGTTCCGATTTCAGTTCCAGAGCGATTCGCCCAATGAGTCCTTGATATTTAGTCGTTTCCAGCCAATTTTCTGGATTTTTAAAAAATTTCACTTTTTTGTGAAAATATCCACTAAATGAGGGAATAATATGTGTGAGGGTACAACAGGAGAATTACCAAATGTGTGTGGGTAGAATATATATCCCACGGGGGTAAAATTGAAAAAAGTTGAAAAAATTATTTTTGTGGACTTAGTAATTTTTCCAGCGTATATCAGACTTTCAGATAGGGGAAATTTCAGTGAGCGTTCCGATTTCAGTTTCAGAGCGATTCTCCCAATGAGTCCTTGATATTTAGTCGTTTTCAGCCAATATTTTGGATTCTTGAAAATTTCACTTTTTTGTGAAAATATCCACTAAATGAGGGAATAATATGTGTGAGGGTACCACAAGAGAGTTCCAAATGTGTGTGGGTAGAATATATATCCCACGGGGGTAAAATTGAAATAAGTTGAAAATTTTTTTTTTTTGGACTTAGTCATTTTTCCGGCGTTTATCAGACTTTCAGATAGGGGAAATGTCAGTGAGCGTTCCGATGTCAGTTCCAGAGCAATTCGCCCAATGAGTCCTTGAAATTTAGTCGTTTTCAGCCAATATTTTGGATTTTTGAAAATTTCACTTTTTTGTGAAAATATCCACTAAATGAGGGAATAATATGTGTCAGGTTCCCCAGGAGAGTTCCAAATGTGTGTGGGTAGAATATATATCCCACGGGGGTAAAATAGAAAAAAGTTGAAAAATTTTTTTTTTTGGACTTAGTCATTTTTCCGGCGTTCATCAGACTTTCAGATAGGGCAAATGTCAGTGAGCGTTTCGATTTCGGTTCCAGAGCGATTCGCCCAATGAGTCCTTGATATTTAGTCGTTTTCAGACATTACTTTGGATATTTGAAAATTTCACTTTTTTGTGAAAATATCCACTAAATGAGGGAATAATAAGTGTGAGGGTACCACAGGAGAGTTCCAAATGTGTGTGGGTAGAATATATATCCCACGGTGGTAAAAATTGAAAAAGTTTAAAAATTATTTTTTTTGGACTTAGTCATTTTTCCGGCGTTCATCAGACTTTCAGATAGGGCAAATGTCAGTGAGCGTTCCGATGTCAGTTCCAGAGCAATTCGCCCAATGAGTCCTTGATATTTACTCGTTTTCAGCCAATATTTTGGATTTTTGAAAATTTCACTTTTTTGTGAAAATATCCACTAAATGAGGGAATAATATGTGTCAGGTTCCCCAGGAGAGTTCCAAATGTGTGTGGGTAGAATATATATCCCACGGGGGTAAAATAGAAAAAAGTTGAAAAATTTTTTTTTTTGGACTTAGTCATTTTTCCGGCGTTCATCAGACTTTCAAATAGGGCAAATGTCAGTGAGCGTTTCGAATTCAGTTCCAGAGCCATTCGCCCAATGAGTCCTGGATATTTAGTCGTTTTCAGCCATTATTTTGGATATTTGAAAATTTCACTTTTTTGTGAAAATATCCACTAAATGAGGGTTATAATATGTGTGAGGGTACCCCAGGAGAGTTCCAAATGTGTGTGGGTAGAATATATATCCCACGGGGTAAAATTGAAAAAAGTTGAAAAAATTTTTTTTTTGGACATAGTCATTTTTCTGGCATTTATCAGACTTTCAGATAGGGGAATTGTCAGTGAGCGTTCCGATTTCAGTTCCAGAGCGGTCCGCCCAATGAGTCCTTGATATTCAGTCGTTTTCAGCCAATTTTCTGGATTTTTGAAAATTTCACTTTTTTGTGAAAATATCCACTAAATGAGGGAATAATATGTGTGAGGGTACCCCAGGAGAGTTCCAAATGTGTGTGGGTAGAATATATATCCCACGGGGGTAAAATTGAAAAAAATTGCAAAAATTTTTTTTTTGGACTTAGTCATTTTTCTGGCATTTATCATTCTTTCAGATAGGGCAAATGTCAGTGAGCGTTCCGATTTCAGTTCCAGAGCGATTCGCCCAATGAGTCCTTGATATTTAGTCGTTTTCAGCCAATTTTCTGGATTTTTGAAAATTTCACTTTTTTGTGAAAATATCCACTAAATGAGGGAAAAATATGTGTGAGGGTACCTCAGGAGAGTTCCAAATGTGTGTGGGTAGAATATATATCCCACGGGGGTAAAATTGAAAAAAGTTGCAAAATTTTTTTTGGGGGACTTAGTCATTTTTCCGGCGTTCATCAGACTTTCAAATAGGGCAAATGTCAGTGAGCGTTTCGATTTCGGTTCCAGAGCGATTCGCCCAATGAGTCCTTGATATTTAGTCGTTTTCAGTCAATATTTTGGATATTTGAAAATTTCACTTTTTCGTGAAAATATCCACTAAATGAGGGAACAATATGTGTGAGGGTACCAAAGGAGAGTTCCAAATGTGTGTGGGTAGAATAAATATCCCACGGGGGTAAAATTGAAAAAAGTTTAAAAATTATTTTTTTTGGACTTAGTCATTTTTCCGGCGTTCATCAGACTTTCAGATAGGGCAAATGTCAGTGAGCGTTCCGATTTCAGTTCCAGAGCAATTCGCCCAATGAGTCCTTGATATTTAGTCGTTTTCAGCCAATATTTTGGATATTTAAAAATTTCACTTTTTGGTGAAAATATCCACTAAATGAGGGAATAATATGTGTGAGGGTACCCCGGGAGAGTTTCAAATGTGTGTGGGTAGAATATAAATCCCAAGAGGGTAAAATTGAAAAAAGTTGAAAAAAATTTTTTTTTGGACTAGTCATTTTTCCGGCGTTTAACTGACTTTCAGATAGGGGAAATGTCAATGAGCATTCCGATTTCAGTTCCAGAGCGATTCGCCCAATGAGTCCTTGATATTTAGTCATTTTCAGCCAATTTTCTGGATTTTTGAAAATTTCATTTTTGTGTGAAAATATCCACTATATGAGGGAATAATATGTGTGAGGGTACAACAGGAGAATTACTAAATGTGTGTGGGTAGAATATATATCCCACGGGGGTAAAATTGAAAAAAGTTGAAATAATTTTTTTTTTGGACTTAGTTATTTTTCCTGCGTTCATCAGACATTCAGATACAGCAAATGTCAGTGAGCTTTCCGATTTCAGTTCCAGAGCGATTCGCCCAATGAGTCCTTGATATTTAGTCGTTTTCAGCCAATTTTCTGGATTTTTGAAAATTTCACTTTTTTGTGAAAATATCCACTAAATGAGGGAATAATATGTGTGAGGGTTCCCCAGGAGAGCTCCAAATGTGTGTGGGTAGAATATATATCCCACGGGGTAAAATTGAAAAAAGTTGAAAAAAATTTTTTTTGGACATAGTCATTTTTCTGGCATTTATCAGACCTTCAGATAGGGGAAATGTCAGTGAGCGTTCCGATTTCAGTTCCAAAGCGGTTCGCCCAATGAGTCCTTGACATTTAGTCGTTTTCAGCCAATTTTCTGGATTTTTGAAAATTTCACTTTTTTGTGAAAATATCCACTAAATGAGGGAATAATATGTGTGAGGGTACCACAGGAGAGTTCCAAATGTGTGTGGGTAGAATATATATCCCACGGGGGTAAAATTGAAAAAAATTGCAAAAATTTTTTTTTTGGACTTAGTCATTTTTCTGGCGTTTATCAGACTTTCAGATAGGGGAAATGTCAGTGAGCATTCCGATTTCAGTTTCAGAGCGATTCTCCCAATGAGTCCTTGATATTTAGTCGTTTTCAGCCAATATTTTGGATATTTAAAAATTTCACTTTTTTGTGAAAATATCCACTAAATGAGGGAATAATATGTGTGAGGGTACCCCGGGAGAGTTCCAAATGTGTGTGGGTAGAATATATATCCCACGGGGTAAAATTGAAAAAAGTTGAAAAAATTTTTTTTTGGACTTAGTCATTTTTCCGGCGTTCATCAGACTTTCAGATAGGGTAATTGTCAGTGAGCATTCCGATTTCAGTTCCAGAGCGGTTCGCCCAATGAGTCCTTGATATTTAGTCGTTTTCAGCCAATATTTTGGATATTTAAAAATTTCACTTTTTTGTGAAAATATCCACTAAATGAGGGAATAATATGTGTGAGGGTACCCCAGGAGAGTTCCAAATGTGTGTGGGTAGAATATATATCCCACGGGGTAAAATTGAAAAAAGTTGAAAAAAATTTTTTTTGGACATAGTCATTTTTCTGGCATTTATTAGACTTTCAGATAGGGGAAATGTCAATGAGCGTTCCGATTTCAGTTCCAGAGCGATTCGCCCAATGAGTCCTTGATATTTAGTCATTTTCAGCCAATTTTCTGGATTTTTGAAAATTTCACTTTTTTGTGAAAATATCCACTAAATGAGGGAATAATATGTGTGAGGGTACAACAGGAGAATTACCAAATGTGTGTGGGTAGAATATATATCCCACGGGGGTAAAATAGAAAAAAGTTGAAACATTTTTTTGGGGGGACTTAGTCATTTTTCCAGCGGTTATCAGACTTTCAAATAGGGCAAATGTCAGTGAGCGTTCCGATTTCAGTTCCAGAGCGATTCGCCCAATGAGACCTTGATATTTAGTCGTTTTCAGCCAATTTTCTGGATTTTTTAAAATTTCAATTTTTAGTGAAAATATCCACTAAATGAGGGAATAATATGTGTCAGGGTTCCCCAGGAGAGTTCCAAATGTGTGTGGGTAGAATATATATCCCACGGGGGTAAAATTGAAAAAAGTTGAAAAATTTTTTTGGGGGGACTTAGTCATTTTTCCAGCGGTTATCAGACTTTCAAATAGGGCAAATGTCAGTGAGCGTTCCGATTTCAGTTCCAGAGCGATTCGCCCAATGAGTCCTTGATATTTAGTCGTTTTCAGCCAATTTTCTGGATTTTTGAAAATTTCTCTTTTTTGTGAAAATATCCACTAAATGAGGGAATAATATGAGTGAGGGTACCCCAGGAGAGTTCCAAATGTGTGTGGGTAGAATATATATCCCACGGGGGTAAAATTGAAAAAAATTGCAAAAATTTTTTTTTTGGACTTAGTCATTTTTCTGGCGTTTATCATTCTTTCAGATAGGGGAAATGTCAGTGAGCGTTCCAATTTCAGTTCCAGAGCGATTCGCCCAATGAGTCCTTGATATTTAGTCGTTTTCAGCCAATTTTCGGGATTTTTGAAAATTTCACTTTTTTGTGAAAATATCCACTAAATGAGGGAATAATATGTGTGAGGGTACCACAGGAGAGTTCCAAATGTGAGTGGGTAGAATATATATCCCACGGGGGTAAAATTGAAAAAAGATTAAAAATTTTTTTTTTTTTTGGACTTAGTCATTTTTCCTGCGTTCATCAGACTTTCAGATAGAGCAAATGTCAGTGAGCTTTCCGATTTCAGTTCCAGAGCGATTCGCCCAATGAGTCCTTGATATTTAGTCGTTTTCAGCCAATGTTTTGGATTTTTGAAAATTTCACTTTTTTGTGAAAATATCCACTAAATGAGGGAATAATATGTGTGAGGGTTCTCCAGGAGAGTTCCAAATGTGTGTGGGTAGAATATATATCCCACGGGGGTAAAATAGAAAAAAGTTGAAACATTTTTTTTTTTTGGACTTAGTCATTTTTCCGGCGTTCATCAGACTTTCAGATAGGGCAAATGTCAGTGAGCTTTCCGATTTCAGTTCCAGAGCGATTCGCCCAATGAGTCCTTGATATTTAGTCGTTTTCAGCCAATATTTAGGATATTTGAAAATTTCACTTTTTCGTGAAAATATCCACTAAATGAGGGAATAATATGTGTGAGGGTACCCCAGGAGAGTTCCAAATGTGTGTGGGTAGAATATATATCCCACGGGGGTAAAATTGAAAAAAGTTGAAAACATTTTTTTTTGGGACTTAGTCATTTTTCCAGCAGTTATCAGACTTTCAAATAGGGGAAATGTCAGAAAGCGTTCCGATTTCAGTTCCAGAGCGAATCGCCCAATGAGTCCTTGATATTTAGTCGTTTTCAGCCAATTTTCTGCGTTTTTGAAAATTTCACTTTTTTGTGAAAATATCCTCTAAATGAGGGAATAATATGTGTTAGGGTACACCAGGAGAGTTCCAAATGTGTGTGGGTAGAATATATATCCCACAGGGGAAAAATTGAAAAAAGTTGAAACATTTTTTTTTTGGACTTAGTCATTTTTCCGGCGTTTATCAGACTTTCAGATAGTGGAAATGTCAGTGAGCGTTCCGATATCAGTTCCAGAGCGATTCGCCCAATGAGTCCTTGATATTTAGTCGTTTTCAGCGAATTTTCTTGGTTTTTGAAAATTTCACTTTTTTTTTAAAATATCCACTAAATTATGGAATAATATGTGTGAGGGTACCACAGGAGAGTTCCAAATGTGTGTGGGTAGAATATATATCCCACGGGGGTAAAATTGAAAAAAGTTGAAAAAAAAATTTTTTTTGACTTAGTAATTTTTCTGCCATTTATCAGACTTTCAGATAGGGCAAATGTCAGTGAGCGTTCCAATTTCAGTTCCAGAGCAATTCGCCCAATGAGTCCTTGATATTTAGTCGTTTTCAGCCAATTTTCTGGATTTTTGAAAATTTCACTTTTTTGTGAAAATATCCTCTAAATGAGGGAATAATATGTTTTAGGGTACACCAGGAGAGTTCCAAATGTGTGTGGGTAGAATATATATCCCACATGGGAAAAATTGAAAAAAGTTGAAAAATTTTTTTTTTTGGACTTAGTCATTTTTCCGGCGTTTATCAGACTTTCAGATAGGGGAAATGTCAGTGAGCGTTCCGATTTCAGTTCCAGAGCGATTCGCCCAATCAGTCCTTGATATTTAGTCGTTTTCAGCCAATATTTTGGATTTTTGAAAATTTCACTTTTTCGTGAAAATATCCACTAAATGAGGGGATAATATGTGTGAGGGTACCCCAGGAGAGTTCCAAATGTGTGTGGGTAGAATATATATCCCACGGGGGTAAAATTGAAAAAAGTTGAAAAAATTTTTTTTGGGGACTTAGTCATTTTTCCAGCGGTTATCAGACTTTCAAATAGGGCAAATGTCAGTGAGCGTTCCGATTTCGGTTCCAGAGCGATTCGCCCAATGAGTCCTTGATATTTAGTTGTTTTCAGCAAATTTTCTGGATCTTTGAAAATGTCACATTTTTGTGAAAATATCCACTAAATGAGGGAATAATATGTGTGAGGGTACCCCAGGAGAGTTCCAAATGTGTATGCGGGGGTAAAATTGAAAAAAGTTGAAAAATTTTTGTTTTTGGACTTTGTCATTTTTCCGGCGTTCATCAGACTTTCAGATAGGGCAAATGTCATTGAGCGTTCCGATTTCAGTTCCAGAGCGATTCGCCCGATGAGTCCTTGATATTTATTCGTTTTCAGAAAATTTTCTGAATTTTTGAATGTTTAACTTTTTTGTGAAAATGTCCACTAAATGAGGGAATAATATGCTTGAGGGTTCCCAGGAAGAGTTCCAAATGTGTGCGGGTAGAATATATATCCCACAGGAGTAAAATTGAAAAAAGTTGAAAAAATTTTTTTTTTGGACTTAGTAATTTTTCCGGAGTTTATCAGACTTTTAGATAGGGGAAATGTCAGTGAGCGTTACGATTTCAGTTCCAGAGCTATTCGCCCAATGAGTCCTTGATATTTAGTCGTTTGCAGCCAATTTTCTGAATTTTTGAAAGTTTAACTTTTTTGTGAAAATGTCCACTAAATGAAGGAATAATATGTTTGAGGGTTCCCAGGAAGAGTTCCAAATGTGTGTGAGTAGAATATATAACCCACGGGGGTAAAATTGAAAAAGTTTAAAAATATTTTTTTTTGGACTTAGTCATTTTTCCGCCTTTTATCAGACTTTCAGATAGTGGAAATGTCAGTGTGCGTTCCGATTTCAGTTCCAGAGCGATTCGCCCGATGAGTCCTTGATATTTAGTTGTTTTCAGCCAATTTTCTGAATTTTTGAATATTTCACTGTTTTGTGAGAACATCCGCTAAATGAGGAAATAACATGTGTGAGGGTACCCCAGGAGAGTTCCAAATGTGTGTGGGTAGAATATATATCCCACGGGGGTAAAATTGAAAAAGTTTAAAAATATATTTTTTTTGGACTTAGTCATTTTTCCTGCGTTTATCAGACTTTTAGATAGGGGAAATGTCAGTGAGCGCTCCGATTTCAGTTCCAGAGCGATTTGCCCAATGAGTCCTTGATATTTAGTCGTTTGCAGCCAATTTTCTGAATTTTTGAAAATTTCACTTTTTTGTGAAAATATCCACTAAATCAGGTAATAATATGTGTGAGGGTACCCCAGGTGAGTTCCAAATGTGTGTGGGTAGGATATATATCCCACGGGAGTAAAATTGAAAAAAGTTGAAAACATTTTTTTTTTTTGGACTTACTCATTTTTCCGGCATTTATCAGACTTTTAGATAGGGTAAATGTCAGTGAGCGTATCGATTTCAGTTCCAGAGCAATTCGCCCGATCAGTCCTTGATATTTATACGTTTTCAGCCAATTTTCTGAATTTTTGAAAATTTTATTTTTTTGTGAAAATATCCACTAAATGAGGGAATAATATGTGTGAGGGTACCGCAGGACAGTACCAAATGTGTGTGGGTAGAATATATATCCCACGGGGGTAAAATTGAAAAAAGTTGAAAAACATTTTTTTTTGGACTTAGTAATTTTTCCGCCTTTTATCAGACTTTTAGATAGGGGAAATGTCAGTGAGCATTCCGATTTTCAGTTCCAGAGTGATTCGCCCGATGAGTCCTTGATATTTATTCGTTTTCAGCCAATTTTCTGAATTTTTGAAAATTTCACTTTTTTGTGAAATTATCCACTAAATGAGGGAATAATATATGTGAGGGTACTCCAGGAGAGTTCCAAATGTGCGTGGGTAGAATATATATCCCACGGGAGTAAAACTGAGAAAAGTTGAAAAACATTTTTTTTTGGACTTACTCATTTTTCCGGCGTTAATCCGACTTTTAGATAGGGAAAATGTCAGTGAGCGTACCGATTTCAGTTCCAGAGCGATTCGCCTGATGAGTCCTTGATATTTAGTCGTTTTCAGCTAATTTTCTGAATTTTTGAAAATTTCACTTTTTTGTGAAAATATCCACTAAATGAGGGAATAATATGTGTGAGGGTACCCCAGGAGAGTTCCAAATGTGTGTGGGTAGAATATATATCCCACGGGGGTAAAATTGAAAAAAGTTGAAAAAAAATAGTTTTTTGGACTTAGTCAATTTTCCAGCGTTTATCCGACTTTCAGATAGGGGAAATGTCAGTGAGCATTCCGATTTCAGCTCCAGAGCGATTCACCCGATGAGTCCTTGATATTTAATCGTTTTCAGACAGTTTTCAGAATTTTTGAAAATTTCACTTTTTTGTGAAAATATCCACTAAATGAGGTAATAATATGTGTGAGGGTACCCCAGGAGAGTTCCAAATGTGTATGGGTAGAATATATATCCCACGGGGGTAAAATTGAAAAAAGTTGAAAAATGTTTGTTTTTGGATATAGTCATTTTTTCGGCGTTTATCAGACTTTCAGATAGAGGAAATGTCACTGAGCATTCCGATTTCAGTTCTAGAGCGATTCGCCCGATGAGTCCTTGATATTCAGTCGTTTTCAGCCAGTATTCTGAATTTTTGAAAATTTCACTTTTTTGTGAAAATATCCACTAAATGAGGGAATAATATGTGTGAGGGTACCCCAGGAGAGTTCCAAGTGTGTGTGGGTAGAATATATATCCCACGGGGGTAAAATTGAAAAAAGGTGAAAAATTATTTTTTTGGGATTTAGTCATTTTTTCGGCGTTTATCAGACTTTCAGATAGGGGAAACGTGCGTGAGCATTCCGATTTCAGTTCCAGAGCGATTAGCCCGATGAGTCTATGATAATTAGTCGTTTTCAGCCAATTTTCTGAATTTTTGAAAATTTCACTTTTTTGTGAAAATATCCACTAAATGAGGTAATAATATGTGTGAGGGTACCCCAGGAGAGTTCCAAATGTGTGTGGGTAGAACATATATCCCAGGCGGGTAAAATTGAAAAAAGTTGAAGAAAATTTTTTTTTGGACTTAGTGAATTTTCCGGCGTTTATCAGACTTTCATATAGGGGAAATGTCAGTGAGCATTCCGATTTCAGTTCCAGAGCGATTCGCCCAATGAATCCTTGATATTTAGTCGTTTTCAGCCAGTTTTCTGAATTTTTGAAAAATTCTCTTTTTTGTGAAAATATCCACTAAATGAGGGAATAATATTTGTGAGGGTACCCCATGAGAATTAAAATGTGCGTGGGTAGAATATATATCCCATGGGAGTAAAATTGAAAAAAGTTGAAAAAATTTTTTTTTTGGACTTAGTCATTTTTCCGGCGTTTATCAGACTGTTAGATAGGGGAAATGTCAGTGAGCATTCCAATTTCAGTTCCAGGGTGATTCGACCGATGAGTCCTTGATATTTAGTCATTTTCAGACAGTTTTCTGAATTTTTGAAAAATTCACTTTTTTGTGAAAATATCCACTAAATGAGGGAATAATGTGTGTGAGGATACCCCCGGAGAGTTCCAAATGTGTGTGGGTATAATATATATCCCACGGAGGTAAAATTGAAAAAGTTGAAAACATTTTTTTTTTGGACTTAGTCTTTTTTCCGGCGTTTATTAGACTTTCAGATAGTGGAGTTGACAGTGAGCATTCTGATTTCAGTTCCAGAGCGATTCGCCCGATGAGTCCTTGATATTTAGTCGTTTTCAGCCAATTTTCAGAATTTTTGAAAATGTCACTTTTTTTTGAAAATATCCACTAAATGAGGGAATAATATGTGTGAGGGTACCCCAGGAGAGTTCCAAATATGTGTGGGTAGAATATATATCCTAAGGGGGGAAAATTGAAAAAAGAAAAAAAAATATATTTTTTGGACTTGGTCATTTTTTCGGCGTTTATCAGACTTTCAGATAGGGGAAATGTCAGTGAGCATTCCAATTTCAGTTCCAGGGCGATTCGACCGATGAGTTCTTGATATTTAGTCATTTTCAGCCAGTTTTCTGAATTTTTGAAAAATTCACTTTTTTGTGAAAATATCCACTAAATGAGGGAATAATATGTGTGAGGATACCCCAGGAGAGTTCCAAATGTGTATGGGTAGAATATATATCCCACGGGGGTAAAATTGAAAAAGTTGAAAACATTTTTTTCTGTTGGACTTAGTCATTTTTCTGGTGTTTATCAGACTTTCAGTTAGGGGAAATGTCAGTGAGCGTTCCAATTTCAGTTCCATGGCGATTCGACCGATGAGTCCTTGATATTTAGTCATTTTCAGCCAGTTTTCTGAACTTTTGAAAAATTCACTTTTTTGTGAAAATATCCACTAAATGAGGGAATAATATGTGTGAGGATACCCCAGGAGAGTTCCAAATGTGTGTGGGTAGAATATATATCCCACGGAGGTAAAATTGAAAAAGTTGAAAACATTTTTTTTTTTGGACTTAGTCATTTTTCCGGCGTTTATCAGAATTTCAGATAGGGGTAATGTCAGTGAGCATTCCGATTTCAGTTCCAGAGCGATTCGCCCGATGAGTCCTTGATATTTAGTTGTTTTCTTCCAATTTTCTGAAAATTTCACTTTTTTGTGAAAATATCCAGTAAATGAGGTAATAATATGTGTGAGGGTACCCCAGGAGAGTTCCAAATGTGTGTGGGTAGAATATATATCCCACGGGGGTAAAATTGAAAAAATTTGAAAAAAATGTTTTTTTGGACTTAGTCATTTTTCCGGCGTTTATCAGACTTTCAGATAGGGGAAATGTCAGAGAGCGTTCCAATTTCAGTTCCAGGGTGATTCGTCCGATGAGTCCTTGATATTTAGTCATTTTCAGCCAGTATTCTGAATTTTTGAAAATTTTACTTTTTTGTGAAAATATCCACTAAATGAGGGAATAATATGTGTGAGGGTACCCCAGGAGAGTTCCAAATGTGTGTGGGTAGAATATATATCCCACGGGGGTAAAATTGAAAATAGTTGAACAATTTTTGTTTTTGGATTTAGTCATTTTTTCGGCGTTTATCAGACTTTCAGATAGGGGAAATGTCAGTGAGCGTTCCGATTTCAGTTCCAGAGCGATTAGCCCGATGAGTCCTTGATAATTAGTCGTTTTCAGTCAATTTTCTGAATTTTTGAAAATTTCACTTTTTTGTGAAAATATCCACTAAATGAGGGAATAATATGTGTGAGGGTACCCCAGGAGAGTTCCAAATGTGTGTGGGTAGAATATATATCCCACAGGGGTATAATTGAAAAAAGTTGAAAAAAAAATTTTTTGGGACTTAGTCATTTTTTCGGCGTTTATCATACTTTCAGATAGGGGAAACGTCAGTGAGCATTCCGATTTCAGTTCCAGAGCGATTCACCCGATGAGTCCTTGATACTTAGTTGTTTTCAACCAGTATTTTGAATTTTTGAAAATTTTACTTTTTTGTGAAAATATCCACTAAATGAGGGAATAATATGTGTGAGGGTACCGCAGGAGAGTTCCAAATGTGTGTGGGTAGAATATATATCCCACGGGGGTAAAATTTAAAAAAGTTGAAAAATTTTTTTGGGGGGAATTAGTCAACTTTCCGGCGTTTATCCGACTTTCAGATAGGGGAAATGTCAGTGAGCATTCCGATTTCAGTTCCAGAGCGATTCACCCGATGAGTCCTTGATATTTAGTCGTTTTCAACCAGTTTTCTGAATTTTTGAAAATGTCACTTTTTTGTGAAAATATCCACTAAATGAGGTAATAATATGTGTGAGGGTACCCCAGGAGAGTTCCAAATGTGTGTGGGTAGAATATATATCCCACGGGGGTAAAATTGAAAAAAGTTGAAAAAAAAATTTTTTTGGACTGTCATTTTTTCGCCTTTTATCAGACTTTCAGATAGGGGAAACGTCAGTGAGCATTCCAATTTCAGTTCCAGAGCGATTCGACCGATGAGTCCTTGATATTTAGTCGTTTTCAGCCAGTTTTCTGAATTTTTGAAAATTTCACTTTTTTGTGAAAATATCCACTAAATGAGGGAATAATATGTGTGAGGGTACCCCAGGAGAGTTCCAAATGTGTGTGGGTAGAATATATATCCCACGGGGGTAAAATTGAAAAAAATTTAAAAATTTTTTTTTTTCGACTTAATCATTTTTCCATCGTTTATCAGTCTTTCAGATAGGGGAAATGTCAGTGAGCGTTCTGATTTCAGTTCCAGAGCGATTCGCCCGATGAGTCCTTCATATTTAGTCGTTTTCAGCCAGTTTTCAGAATTTTTGAAAATTTCACTTTTTTGTGAAAATATCCACTAAATGAGGGAATAATATGTGTGAGGGTACCCCAGGAGAGTTCCAAATGTGTGTGGGTAGAATATATATCCCACGGGGGTAAAATTGAAAAAAATTTAAAAATTTTTTTTTTTCGACTTAATCATTTTTCCATCGTTTATCAGTCTTTCAGATAGGGGAAATGTCAGTGAGCGTTCTGATTTCAGTTCCAGAGCGATTCGCCCGATGAGTCCTTCATATTTAGTCGTTTTCAGCCAGTTTTCTGAATTTTTGAAAATTTCACTTTTTTTGAAAATATCCACTAAATGAGGGAATAATATGTGTGAGGGTACCCCAGGAGAGTTCCAAATGTGTGTGGGTAGAATATATATCCCACGGGGGTAAAATTGAAAAAAGTTGAAAAAAATTTTTTTTTTGGACTTAGTCATTTTTCTGCCGTTTATCACACTTTCAGATAGGGGAAATGTCAATGAGCGTTCCGATTTCATTTCCAGAGCGATTCTCCGGATGTATCCTTGATATTTAGTTGTTTTCAGCCAGTTTTCTGAATTTTTGAAAATTTCACTTTTTTGTGAAAATATCCACTAAATGAGGGAATAATATGTGTGAGGGTACCCCAGGAGAGTTCCAAATGTGTGTGGGTAGAATATATATCCCTCAGGGGTATAATTGAAAAAAGTTTAAAAAAAATTTTTTTGGGACTTAGTCATTTTTTCGGCGTTTATCATACTTTCAGATAGGGGAAACGTCAGTGAGCATTCCGATTTCAGTTCCAGAGCGATTCTCCCGATGAGTCCTTGATATTTAGTCGTTTTCATCCAATTTTCTGAATTTTTGAAAATTTCACTTTTTTGTGAAAATATCCAGTAAATGAGGGAATAATATGTGTGAGAGTACCCCAGGAGAGTACCAAATGTGTGTGGGTAGAATATATATCCCACGGGGGTAAAATTGAAAAAAGGTGAAAAATTTTTTTTTTGGCATTTAGTCATTTTTCCGGCGTTTATCCGACTTTCAGATAGGGAAAATGTCAGTGAGCATTCCGATTTCAGTTCCAGAGCGATTCACCTGATGAGTCCTTGATATTTAGTCGTTTTCAGCCAGTTTTCTGAATTTTGGAAATTTTACTTTTTTGTGAAAATATCCACTAAATGAGGGAATAATATGTGTGAGGGTACCCCAGGAGAGTTCCAAATGTGTGTGGGTAGAATATATATCCCACGGGGGTAAAATTGAAAAAAGTTAAAAAAAAATTTTTTTGCACTTAGTCTTTTTTTCGGCGTTTATCAGACTTTCAGATAGAGGAAACGTCAGTGAACATTCCGATTTCAGTTCCAGAGCGATTCGCCCGATGAGTCCTTCATATTTAGTCGTTTTCAGCCAGTATTCTGAATTTTTGAAAATTTTACTTTTTTGTGAAAATATCCACTAGATGAAGGAATAATACGTGTGACAGTACCCCAGGAGAGTTCCAAATGTGTGTGGGTAGAATATATATCCCACGGGGGTAAAATTTAAAAAAGTTAAAAAAAAAATTTTTTGCACTTAGTCTTTTTTTCGGCGTTTATCCCACTTTCAGATAGGGGAAATGTCAATGAGCGTTCCGATTTCATTTCCAGAGCGATTCGCCGGATGTATACTTGATATTTAGTTGTTTTCAGCCAGTTTTCTGAATTTTTGAAAATTTCATTTTTTTGTGAAAATATCCACTAAATGAGGGAATAATATGTGTGAGGGTACCCCAGGAGAGTTCCAAATGTGTGTGGGTAGAATATATATCCCACGGGGGTAAAATTGAAAAAAGTTGAAAAATGTTTGTTTTTGGATTTAGTCATTTTTTCGGCGTTTATCAGACTTTCAGATAGGGGAAATGTGAGTGAGCATTCCGATTTTAGTTCCATAGCAATTCACCCGATGAGTCTTTGATATTTAGTCGTTTTCAGCCAGTTTTCTGAATTTTTGAAAATTTCACTTTTTTGTGAAAATATCCACTAAATGAGGTAATAATATGTGTGAGGGTACCCCAGGAGAGTTCCAAATGTGTGTGGGTAGAATATATATCCCACAGGGTTAAAATTGAAAAAAGTTGAAAAAAATTTTTTTTTCGACTTAATCATTTTTCCAGCGTTTATCAGTCTTTCAGATAGGGGAAATGTCAGTGAGCGTTCCGATTTCAGTTCCAGAGCGATTCGCCCGATGAGTCCTTCATATTTAGTCGTTTTCAGCCAGTATTCTGAATTTTTGAAAATTTTACTTTTTTGTGAAAATATCCACTAGATGAAGGAATAATATGTGTGATGGTACCCCAGGAGAGTTCCAAATGTGTGTGGGTAGAATATATATCCCACGGGGGTAAAATTGAAAAAAATTTTTTTTTTGGACTTAGTCATTTTTCTGCCGTTTATCACACTTTCAGATAGGGGAAATGTCAATGAGCGTTCCGATTTCATTTCCAGAGCGATTCGCCGGATGTATCCTTGATATTTAGTTGTTTTCAGCCAGTTTTCTGAATTTTTGAAAATTTCACTTTTTTGTGAAAATATCCACTAAATGAGGGAATAATATGTGTGAGGGTACCCCAGGAGAGTTCCAAATGTGTGTGGGTAGAATATATATCCCACGGGGGTAAAATTGAAAAAAGTTGAAAAAAAATTTTTTTTGAACTTAGTCTTTTTTTCGGCGTTTATCAGACTTTCAGATAGGGGAAACGTCAGTGAGCATTCCGATTTCAGTTCCAGAGCGATTCACCCGATGAGTCTTTGATATTTAGTCGTTTTCAGCCAGTTTTCTGAATTTTTGAAAATTTCACTTTTTTGTGAAAATATCCACTAAATGAGGGAATAATATGTGTGAGGGTACCCCAGGAGAGTTCCAAGTGTGTGTTGGTAGAATATATATCCCACGGGGGTAAAATTGAAAAAAGGTGAAAAATTTTTTTTTTGGCATTTAGTCATTTTTCCGGCGTTTATCCGACTTTCAGATAGGGAAAATGTCAGTGAGCATTCCGATTTCAGTTCCAGAGCGATTCACCTGATGAGTCCTTGATATTTAGTCGTTTTCAGCCAGTTTTCTGAATTTTGGAAATTTTACTTTTTTGTGAAAATATCCACTAAATGAGGGAATAATATGTGTGAGGGTACCCCAGGAGAGTTCCAAATGTGTGTGGGTAGAATATATATCCCACGGGGGTAAAATTGAAAAAAGTTAAAAAAAAATTTTTTTGCACTTAGTCTTTTTTTCGGCGTTTATCAGACTTTCAGATAGAGGAAACGTCAGTGAACATTCCGATTTCAGTTCCAGAGCGATTCGCCCAATGAGTCCTTCATATTTAGTCGTTTTCAGCCAGTATTCTGAATTTTTGAAAATTTTACTTTTTTGTGAAAATATCCACTAGATGAAGGAATAATACGTGTGACGGTACCCCAGGAGAGTTCCAAATGTGTGTGGGTAGAATATATATCCCACGGGGGTAAAATTGAAAAAAGTTAAAAAAAAATTTTTTTGCACTTAGTCTTTTTTTCGGCGTTTATCAGACTTTCAGATAGGGGAAATGTCAGTGAGCGTTCCGATTTCAGTTCCAGAGCGATTAGCCCGATGAGTCCTTGATAATTAGTCGTTTTCAGTCAAATTTCTGAATTTTTGAAAATTTCACTTTTTTGTGAAAATATCCACTAAATGAGGGAATAATATGTGTGAGGGTACCCCAGGAGAGTTCCAAATGTGTGTGGGTAGAATATATATCCCACGGGGGTAAAATTGAAAAAAGTTGAAAAATGTTTGTTTTTGGATTTAGTCATTTTTTCGGCGTTTATCAGACTTTCAGATAGGGGAAATGTCAGTGAGCGTTCCGATTTCAGTTCCAGAGCGATTAGCCCGATGAGTCCTTGATATTTAGTCGATTTCAGCCAGTTTTCTGAATTTTTGAAATTTTCACTTTTTTGTGAAAATATCCACTAAATGAGGGAATAATATGTGTGAGGGTAACCCAGGAGAGTTCCAAATGTGTGTGGGTAGAATATAAATCCC
The DNA here is from genome assembly GCF_046119375.1 of Phyllobates terribilis. Classification (NCBI taxonomy): domain Eukaryota; kingdom Metazoa; phylum Chordata; class Amphibia; order Anura; family Dendrobatidae; genus Phyllobates; species Phyllobates terribilis. The sequence continues at coordinate 555,674,693 of NW_027362762.1, forward strand.
ATGGGGGTAAAATTGAAAAAAGTTGAAAAAAAATTTTTTTTTTTACTTAGTAATTTTTTCGGCATTTATCAGACTTTCAGATCGGGGAAACGTCAGTGAGCATTACAATTTCAGTTCCAGAGCAATTCGCCCGTTGAGTCCTTGATATTTAGTCGTTTTCAGCCAGTTTTCTGAATTTTTGAAAATTTCACTTTTTTCTGAAAATATCCACTAAATGAGGGAATAATATGTGTGAGGGTACCCCAGAAGAGTTCCAAATGTGTGTGGGTAGAATATATATCCCACGGGGGTAAAATTGAAAAAAGTTAAAAAAAATGTTTTTTTGGGAATTAGTCAATTTTCCGGCGTTTATCCGACTTTCAGATAGGGGAAATGTCAGTGAGCATTCCGATTTCAGTTCCAGAGCGATTCACCCGATGAGTCCTTGATAATTAGTCGTTTTCATCCAATTTTCTGAATTTTTGAAAATTCACTTTTTTGTGAAAATATCCAGTAAATGAGGGAATAATATGTGTGAGAGTACCCCAGGAGAGTTCCAAATGTGTGTGCGTAGAATATATATCCCACGGGGGTAAAATTGAAAAAAGTTGAAAAAATTTTTTTTTTGGACTTACTCATTTTTCCGCCTTTTATCAGACTTTCAGATAGGGGAAATGTCAGTGAGCATTCCGATTTCAGTTCCAGAGCGATTCACCTGATGAGTCCTTGATATTTAGTCGTTTTCAGCCAGTTTTCTGAATTTTTGAAAATTTCACTTTTTTGTGAAAATATCCACTAAATGAGGGAATAATATGTGTGAGGGTACCCCAGGAGAGTTCCAAATGTGTGTGGGTAGAATATATATCCAACGGGGGTAAAATTGAAAAAAGTTTAAAAAAATGGTTTTTTGGGAATTAGTCAATTTTCCGGCGTTTATCCGACTTTCAGATTGGGGAAATGTCGGTGAGCATTCCGATTTCAGTTCCAGAGCGATTCACCCGATGAGTCCTTGATATTTAGTCGTTTTCAGCCAATTTTCTGAATTTTTGAAAATTTCACTTTTTTGTGAAAATATCCACTAAATGAGGGAATAATTTGTGTGAGGGTACCCCAGGAGAGTTCCAAATGTGTGTGGGAAGAATATATATCCCACGGGGGTAAAACTGAAAAAAGTTGAAAAAAATTTTTTTTTGGACTTAGTCAATTTTCCGGCGTTTATCAGACTTTCAAATAGGGGAAATGTCAGTGAGCATTCCGATTTCAGTTCCAGAGCGATTCACGCGATAAGTCCTTGATAATTAGTCGTTTTCAGCCAGTTTTCTGAATTTTTGAAAATTTCACTTTTTTGTGAAAATATCCACTAAATGAGGGAATAATATGTGTGAGGGTACCCCAGGAGAGTTCCAAATGTGTGTGGGTAGAATATATATCCAACGGGGGTAAAATTGAAAAAAGTTTAATAAATTTTTTTTTTCGACTTAGTCAATTTTCCGGCGTTTATCAGACTTTCAGATAGGGTAAAAGTCAGTGAGCATTGCAATTTCAGTTCCAGTGCCATTCGCCTGATGAGTCCTTGATATTTAGTCGTTTTCATCCAATTTTCTGAATTTTTGAAAATTTCACTTTTTTGTGAAAATATCCACTAAATGAGGTAATAATATGTGTGAGGGTGCCCCAGGAGAGTTCAAAATGTGTGTGGGTAGAATATATATCCCACGGGGGTAAAATTGAAAAGAGTTGAAAAAATTTTTTTTTTGGACTTACTCATTTTTCCGCCTTTTATCAGACTTTCAGATAGGGGAAATGTCAGTGAGCATTCCGATTTCAGTTCCAGAGCGATTCACCTGATGAGTCCTTGATATTTAGTCGTTTTCAGCCAGTTTTCTGAATTTTTGAAAATTTCACTTTTTTGTGAAAATATCCACTAAATGAGGTAATAATATGTGTGAGGGTACCCCAGGAGAGTTCCAAATGTGTGTGGGTAGAATATATATCCCACGGGGGTAAAATTGAAAACAGTTGAAAAAAAAATTTTTTTGGACTGTCATTTTTTCGCCGTTTATCAGACTTTCAGATAGGGGAAACGTCAGTGAGCATTCCAATTTCAGTTCCAGAGCGATTCGCCCGATGAGTCCTTGATATTTAGTCGTTTTCAGCCAGTTTTCTGAATTTTTGAAAATTTCACTTTTTTGTGAAAATATCCAATAAATGAGGGAATAATATGTGTGAGGTTACCCCAGGAGAGTACCAAATGTGTTTGGGTAGAATATATATCCCACGGGGGTAAAATTGAAAAAAGTTGAAAAAATTTTTTTGGGGGGAAATATTCAACTTTCCGGCGTTTATCCGACTTTCAGATAGGGGAAATGTCAGTGAGCGTTCCAATTTCAGTTCCAGAGCGATTCGAACGATGAGTCCTTGATATTTTGTCGTTTTCAGCCAATTTTCTGAATTTTTGAAAATTTCACTTTTTTGTGAAAATTTCCACTAAATGAGGGAATAATATGTGTGAGAGTACCCCAGGAGAGTTCCAAATGTGTGTGGGTAGAATATATATCCCACGGGGGTAAAATTGAAAAAAGTTGAGAAATTTTTATTTTTCAACTTAGTCATTTTTACGGCATTTATCAGTCTTTTAGATAGGGGAAATGTCAGTGAGCGTTCCAATTTCAGCTCCAGGGCGATTTGCCCGATGAGTCCTTGATATTTAGTCGTTTTCAGCCAATTTTCTGAATTTTTGAAAACTTCACTTTTTTGTGAAAATATCCACTAAATGAGGGAATAATATGTTTGAGGGTACCCCAGGAGAGTTCCAAATGTGTGTGGGTAGAATATATATCCTACGGGGGTAAAATTGAAAAAAGTTTAAAAAAAAATTTTTTTTGGACCTAGTCAATTTTCCGGCGTTTATCCGAATTTCATATAGAGGAAATGTCAGTGAGCATTCCGATTTCAGTTCCAGAGCCATTCACCCGATGAGTCCTTGATATTTAGTCGTTTTCAGCCAGTTTTCTGAATTTTGGAAAATTTCACTTTTCTGTGAAAATATCCACTAAATGAGGTAATAATATGTGTGAGGGTACCCCAGGAGAGTTCCAAATGTGTGTGGGTAGAATATATCCCACGGGTGTAAAATTGAAAAAAGTTGAAAAAATTTTTTTTTTGGACTTAGTCATTTTTCCGCCGTTTATCAGACTTTCAGATAGGGGAAATGTCAGTGAGCATTCCAATTTCAGTTCCAGGGCGATTCGCCCGATGAGTCCTTGATATTTAGTCGTTTTCAGCCAATTTTCTGAATTTTTGAAAATTTCACTTTTTTATTAAAATATACACTAAATGAGGGAATAATATGTGTGAGGGTACCCCAGGAGAGTTCCAAATGTGTGTTGGTAGAATATATATCCCACGGTGGAAAAATTGAAAAAAGTTGAAAACATTTTTTTTTTGGACTTAGTCATTTTTCCGGCGTTTATCAGACTTTCAGATAGGGGAAATGTCAGTGTGCATTCCGATTTCAGTTCCAGAGCGATTCGCCCGATGAGTCCTTGATAATTAGTCGTTTTCAGCCAGTTTTCTGAATTTTTGAAAATTTCACTTTTTTTGTGAAAATATCCACTAAATGAAGGAGTAATATTTGTGAGGGTACCACAGGAGAGTTCTAAATGTATGTGGGTAGAATATATATTCCACGGGTGTAAAATTGAAAAAAGTTATAAAAAAATAATTTTTGGAGTTAGTCATTTTTCCGGCGTTTATCAGACTTTCAGATAGGGGAAATGTCAGTGAGCGCTCCAATTTCAGTTCCAGAGCGATTCTCCCAATGAATCCTTGATATTTAGTCGTTTTCAGCCAATTTTCTGAATTTTTGAAAATTTCACTTTTTTTGTGAAAATATCCAGTAAATGAGGGAATAATACAGTTATATGAAAAAGTTTGGGCACCCCTATTAATCTTAAGCTTAATGTTTTATAAAAATTGGTGTTTTTGCAACAGCTATTTCAGTTTGATATATGTAATAACTGTTGGTCTCAGTAATGTTTCTGCCTTGAAATGAGGTTTATTGTACTAACAGAAAATGTGCAATCTGCATTCAAACAAAATTTGACAGGTGCTTAAGTATGGGCACCTCACCAGAAAAGTGACATTAATATTTAGTAGATCCTCCTTTTGCAAAAATAACAGCCTCTAGTCGTTACCTGTAGCTTTTAATGATTTCCTGGATCCTGGATGAAGGTATTTTTGACCATTCCTCTTTACAAAACAATTCCAGTTCAGTTAAGTTTGATGGTCGCCGAGCATGGACAGCCCTCTTCAAATGATCCCACAGATGTTCAATGATATTCAGGTCTGGGGACTGGGATGGCCATTCCAGAACATTGTAATTGTTCCTCTGCATGAATGCCTGAGTAGATTTGGAGCGGTGTTTTGGATCATTGTCTTGCTGAAAGATCCATCCCCTGCGTAATTTCAACTTTGTCACTGATTCTTGAACATTATTGTCAAGAATCTGCTGATACTGAGTGGAATCCATGCGTCCCTCAACTTTAACAAGATTCCCAGTGCTGGCATTGGCCACACAGCCCCAAAGCATGATGGAACCTCCACCAAATTTTACTGTGGGTAGCAAGTGTTTTTATTGGAATGCTGTGTTTTCTTGCCGCCATGCATAACGCCTTTTTCTATGACCAAACAACTCAATCTTGGTTTCATCAGTCCACAGGACCTTCTTCCAAAAAGAAATTGGCTTCTCCAAATGTGCTTCTGCATACCTCAGCCGACTCTGTTTGTGGCGTGCTTGCAAAAACGGCTTCTTTCGCATCACTCTCCCATACAGCTTCTCCTTGTGCAAAGTGCGTTGTATAGTTGACCGATGCACAGTGAAACCATCTGCAGCAAGTTGATACTGCAGCTCTCTGGAGGTGGTCTGAGGATTGTCCTTGACTGATCTCACCATTCTTCTTTTCTGCCTTTCTGATGTTTTTCTTGGCCTGCCACTTCTGGCCTTAACAAGAACTGTCCCTGTGTTCTTCCATTTCCTTACTATGTTCCTCACAGTGGAAACTGACAGGTTAAATCGCTGAGACAGCTTTTTGTAACCTACCCCTGAACAACTATGTTGAATAATCTTTGTTTTCAGATCATTTGACAGTTGTTTTGAGGAGCCCATGATGGCACTCTTCAGAGGAGATTCAAACAGGAGAACAACTTGCAAGTGGCCACTTTAAGTAGCTTTTCTCATGATTTCAAACACCTGGCTATGAAGTTCAAAGCTCAATGAAGTTACAAAAGCAAAAAAAGTGCTTTAGTAAGTCTGTGAAAAGTAGGCAGGAGTATTTAAACAAGAAAATGATAAGGGTGCCCATACTTATGCACCTGTCAAATTTAGTTTGAATGCAGATTGCACATTTTCTGTTAGTACAATAAACCTCATTTCAAAGCAGAAACATTACTGTGTCCAACAGTTATTACATATATCAAACCGAAATAGCTGTTGCAAAAACACCAATTTTTATAAAACATTAAGCTTAAGATTAATAGGGGTACCCAAACTGATTCATATAACTGTATGTGTGAGGGTACCCCAGGAGAGTTCCAAATGTGCGTGGGTAGAATATATATCCCACGGGAGTAAAATTGAAAAAAGTTGAAAAAAATTTTTATTTGGACTTACTTATTTTTCCGCCGTTTATGAGACTTTCAGATAGGGGAAATGTCAGTGAGCATTCCGATTTCAGTTCCAGAGCGATTCGCCCGATGAGTCCTTGATATTTAGTCGTTTTCAGCCAATTTTCTGAATTTTTGAAATTTTCACTTTTTTGTGAAAATATCCACTAAATGAGGGAATAATATGTGTGAGGGTTCCCCAGGAGAATTCCAAATGTGTGTGGGTTGAATATATATCCCACAGGGGTAAAATTGAATAAAGTTGCAAAAAAATTTTTTTTGGACTTAGTTAATTTTTCGGCGTTTATCATACTTTCAGGTAGGGGAAACGTCAGTGAGCATTCTGATTTCAGTTCCAGAGCGATTCGCCCGGAGTCCTTGATATTTAGTTGTTTTCAGCCACTTTTCTGAATTTTTAAAAATTTCAATTTTTTGTGATAATATCCGCTAAATTAGGGAATAACATGTGTGAGGGTACCCCAGGAGAGTTCCAAATGTGTGTGGGTAGAATATATATCCCACGGGGGTAAAACTGAAAAAAGTTTTAAAAATTTTTTTTTTGGACTTAGTCATTTTTCCGCCGTTTATCAGACTTTCAGATAGGGGAAATGTCAGTGAGCATTCCAATTTCAGTTCCAGGGCGATTCGCCCGATGAGTCCTTGATATTTAGTCGTTTTCAGCCAATTTTCTGAATTTTTGAAAATTTCACTTTTTTATTAAAATATACACTAAATGAGGGAATAATATGTGTGAGGGTACCCCAGGAGAGTTCCAAATGTGTGTTGGTAGAATATATATCCCACGGTGGAAAAATTGAAAAAAGTTGAAAACATTTTTTTTTTGGACTTAGTCATTTTTCCGGCGTTTATCAGACTTTCAGATAGGGGAAATGTCAGTGTGCATTCCGATTTCAGTTCCAGAGCGATTCGCCCGATGAGTCCTTGATAATTAGTCGTTTTCAGCCAGTTTTCTGAATTTTTGAAAATTTCACTTTTTTTGTGAAAATATCCACTAAATGAGGGAGTAATATTTGTGAGGGTACCACAGGAGAGTTCTAAATGTATGTGGGTAGAATATATATTCCACGGGTGTAAAATTGAAAAAAGTTATAAAAAAATAATTTTTGGAGTTAGTCATTTTTCCGGCGTTTATCAGACCTTCAGATAGGGGAAATGTCAGTGAGCGCTCCAATTTCAGTTCCAGAGCGATTCTCCCAATGAATCCTTGATATTTAGTCGTTTTCAGCCAATTTTCTGAATTTTTGAAAATTTCACTTTTTTTGTGAAAATATCCAGTAAATGAGGGAATAATACAGTTATATGAAAAAGTTTGGGCACCCCTATTAATCTTAAGCTTAATGTTTTATAAAAATTGGTGTTTTTGCAACAGCTATTTCAGTTTGATATATGTAATAACTGTTGGTCTCAGTAATGTTTCTGCCTTGAAATGAGGTTTATTGTACTAACAGAAAATGTGCAATCTGCATTCAAACAAAATTTGACAGGTGCTTAAGTATGGGCACCTCACCAGAAAAGTGACATTAATATTTAGTAGATCCTCCTTTTGCAAAAATAACAGCCTCTAGTCGTTACCTGTAGCTTTTAATGATTTCCTGGATCCTGGATGAAGGTATTTTTGACCATTCCTCTTTACAAAACAATTCCAGTTCAGTTAAGTTTGATGGTCGCCGAGCATGGACAGCCCTCTTCAAATGATCCCACAGATGTTCAATGATATTCAGGTCTGGGGACTGGGATGGCCATTCCAGAACATTGTAATTGTTCCTCTGCATGAATGCCTGAGTAGATTTGGAGCGGTGTTTTGGATCATTGTCTTGCTGAAAGATCCATCCCCTGCATAATTTCAACTTTGTCACTGATTCTTGAACATTATTGTCAAGAATCTGCTGATACTGAGTGGAATCCATGCGTCCCTCAACTTTAACAAGATTCCCAGTGCTGGCATTGGCCACACAGCCCCAAAGCATGATGGAACCTCCACCAAATTTTACTGTGGGTAGCAAGTGTTTTTATTGGAATGCTGTGTTTTCTTGCCGCCATGCATAACGCCTTTTTCTATGACCAAACAACTCAATCTTGGTTTCATCAGTCCACAGGACCTTCTTCCAAAAAGAAATTGGCTTCTCCAAATGTGCTTCTGCATACCTCAGCCGACTCTGTTTGTGGCGTGCTTGCAAAAACGGCTTCTTTCGCATCACTCTCCCATACAGCTTCTCCTTGTGCAAAGTGCGTTGTATAGTTGACCGATGCACAGTGAAACCATCTGCAGCAAGTTGATACTGCAGCTCTCTGGAGGTGGTCTGAGGATTGTCCTTGACTGATCTCACCATTCTTCTTTTCTGCCTTTCTGATGTTTTTCTTGGCCTGCCACTTCTGGCCTTAACAAGAACTGTCCCTGTGTTCTTCCATTTCCTTACTATGTTCCTCACAGTGGAAACTGACAGGTTAAATCGCTGAGACAGCTTTTTGTAACCTACCCCTGAACAACTATGTTGAATAATCTTTGTTTTCAGATCATTTGACAGTTGTTTTGAGGAGCCCATGATGGCACTCTTCAGAGGAGATTCAAACAGGAGAACAACTTGCAAGTGGCCACTTTAAGTAGCTTTTCTCATGATTTCAAACACCTGGCTATGAAGTTCAAAGCTCAATGAAGTTACAAAAGCAAAAAAAGTGCTTTAGTAAGTCTGTGAAAAGTAGGCAGGAGTATTTAAACAAGAAAATGATAAGGGTGCCCATACTTATGCACCTGTCAAATTTAGTTTGAATGCAGATTGCACATTTTCTGTTAGTACAATAAACCTCATTTCAAAGCAGAAACATTACTGTGTCCAACAGTTATTACATATATCAAACCGAAATAGCTGTTGCAAAAACACCAATTTTTATAAAACATTAAGCTTAAGATTAATAGGGGTACCCAAACTGATTCATATAACTGTATGTGTGAGGGTACCCCAGGAGAGTTCCAAATGTGCGTGGGTAGAATATATATCCCACGGGAGTAAAATTGAAAAAAGTTGAAAAAAATTTTTATTTGGACTTACTTATTTTTCCGCCGTTTATGAGACTTTCAGATAGGGGAAATGTCAGTGAGCATTCCGATTTCAGTTCCAGAGCGATTCGCCCGATGAGTCCTTGATATTTAGTCGTTTTCAGCCAATTTTCTGAATTTTTGAAATTTTCACTTTTTTGTGAAAATATCCACTAAATGAGGGAATAATATGTGTGAGGGTTCCCCAGGAGAATTCCAAATGTGTGTGGGTTGAATATATATCCCACAGGGGTAAAATTGAATAAAGTTGCAAAAAAATTTTTTTTGGACTTAGTTAATTTTTCGGCGTTTATCATACTTTCAGGTAGGGGAAACGTCAGAGAGCATTCTGATTTCAGTTCCAGAGCGATTCGCCCGGAGTCCTTGATATTTAGTTGTTTTCAGCCACTTTTCTGAATTTTTAAAAATTTCAATTTTTTGTGATAATATCCGCTAAATTAGGGAATAACATGTGTGAGGGTACCCCAGGAGAGTTCCAAATGTGTGTGGGTAGAATATATATCCCACGGGGGTAAAACTGAAAAAAGTTTTAAAAATTTTTTTTTTGGACTTAGTCATTTTTCCGCCGTTTATCAGACTTTCAGATAGGGGAAATGTCAGTGAGCATTCCAATTTCAGTTCCAGGGCGATTCGCCCGATGAGTCCTTCATATTTAGTCGTTTTCAGCCAATATTCTGAATTTTTTAAAATTTCACTTTTTTGTGAAAATATCTGCTAAATGAGGGAATAACATGTGTGAGAGTACCCCAGGAGAGTTCCAAATGTGCGTGGGTAGAATATATATCCCACGGGAGTAAAATTGAAATAAGTTGAAAAAATTTTTTTTTTGGAGTAAGTCATTTTTCCTGCGTTTATCAGACTTTCAGATAGGGGAAATGTCAGTGAGCATTCCGATTTCAGTTCCAGAGTGATTCGCCCGATGAATCCTTGATATTTAGAAGTTTTCAGCCAATTTTCAGAATTTTTGAAAATTTCACTATTTTTTGAAAATATCCACTAAATTAGGGAACAATATGTGTGTCTGGGTACCCCAGGAGAGTTCCAAATGTGCGTGGGTAGAATATATATCACACGGGATTAAAACTGAAAAAAGCTGAAAAATGTTTTTTTTGGACTTAGTCATTTTTCTGCCGTTTATCACACTTTCAGATAGGGGAAATTTCAGTGAGCATTCTGATTTCATTTCCAGAGCGATTCGCCCGATGAGTCCTTGATATTTAGTCGTTTTCAGCCAACTTTCTGAATTTTTGAATATTTCACTTTTATGTGAAAATATCCACTAAATGATTGAATAATATGTGTGAGGGTACCCCAGGAGAGTTCCAAATGTGCGTGGGTAGAATATAAATCCCACGGGGGTAAAATTGAAAAAAGTTGAAAACATTTTTTTTTTGGACTTAGTCATTTTTCCGGCGTTTATCAGACTTTCAGATAGGGGAAATGTCAGTGAGCGTTCCAATTTCAGTTCCAGAGCGATTCACCCGATGAATCCTTGATATTTAGTCGTTTTTAGCCAATTTTCTGAATTTTTGAAAATTTCACTTTTTTGTGAAAATATCCAGTAAATGAGGGAATAATACAGTTATATGAAAAAGTTTGGGCACCCCTATTAATCTTAAGCTTAATGTTTTTTAAAAATTGTTGTTTTTGCAACAGCTATTTCAGTTTGATATATGTAATAACTGTTGGACACTGTAATGTTTCTGCCTTGAAATGAGGTTTATTGTACTAACAGAAAATGTGCAATCTGCATTCAAACAAAATTTGACAGGTGCATAAGTATGGGCACCTCACCAGAAAAGTGACATTAATATTTAGTAGATCCTCCTTTTGCAAAAATAACAGCCTCTAGTCATTACCTGTAGCTTTTAATGATTTCCTGGATCCTGGATGAAGGTATCTTTGACCATTCCTCTTTACAAAACAATTCCAGTTCAGTTAAGTTTGATGGTCGCCGAGCATGGACAGCCCTCTTCAAATGATCCCACAGATGTTCAATGATATTCAGGTCTGGGGACTGGGATGGCCATTCCAGAACATTGCAATTGTTCCTCTGCATGAATGCCTGAGTAGATTTGGAGCGGTGTTTTGGATCATTGTCTTGCTGAAAGATCCATCCCCTGCTTAATTTTAACTTTGTCACTGATTCTTGAACATTATTGTCAAGAATCTGCTGATACTGAGTGGAATCCATGCGTCCCTCAACTTTAACAAGATTCCCAGTGCTGGCATTGGCCACACAGCCCCAAAGCATGATGGAACCTCCACCAAATTTTACTGTGGGTAGCAAGTGTTTTTCTTGGAATGCTGTGTTTTTTTGCCGCCATGCATAATGCCTTTTTCTATGACCAAACAACTCAATCTTGGTTTCATCAGTCCACAGGACCTTCTTCCAAAAAGAAATTGGCTTCTCCAAATGTGCTTCTGCATACCTCAGCCGACTCTGTTTGTGGCGTGCTTGCAAAAATGGCTTCTTTCGCATCACTCTCCCATACAGCTTCTCCTTGTGCAAAGTGCGTTGTATAGTTGACCGATGCACAGTGACACCATCTGCAGCAAGTTGATACTGCAGCTCTCTGGAGGTGGTCTTAGGATTGTCCTTGACTGATCTCACCATTCTTCTTCTCTGCCTTTCTGATGTTTTTCTTGGCCTGCCACTTCTGGCCTTAACAAGAACTGTCCCTGTGTTCTTCCATTTCCTTACTATGTTCCTCACAGTGGAAACTGACAGGTTAAATCGCTGAGACAGCTTTTTGTATCCTACCCCTGAACAACTATGTTGAATAATCTTTGTTTTCAGATCATTTGACAGTTGTTTTGAGGAGCCCATGATGGCACTCTTCAGAGGAGATTCAAACAGGAGAACAACTTGCAAGTGGCCACTTTAAGTAGCTTTTCTCATGATTTCATACAACTGGCTATGACGTTCAAAGCTCTATGAAGTTACAAAAGCAAAAAAAGTGCTTTAGTAAGTCTGTGAAAAGTAGGCAGGAGTATTTAAAACAAGAAAATGATAAGGGTGGCCATACTTATGCACCTGTCAAATTTAGTTTGAATGCAGATTGCACATTTTCTGTTAGTACAATAAACCTCATTTCAAAGCAGAAACTTTACTGTGTCCAACAGTTTTTACATATATCAAACTGAAATAGCTGTTGCAAAAACACCAATTTTTATAAAACATTAAGCTTAAGACTAATAGGGGTGCCCAAACTTATTCATATAACTGTATGTGTGAGGGTACCCCAGGAGAGTTCCAAATGTGCGTGGGTAGAATATATATCACACGGGATTAAAACTGAAAAAAGCTGAAAAATTTTTTTTTTGGACTTAGTCATTTTTCTGCCGTTTATCAGACTTTCAGATAGGGGAAATTTCAGTGAGCATTCCGATTTCATTTCCAGAGCAATTCGCCCGATGAGTCCTTGATATTTAGTCGTTTTCAGCCAATTTTCTGAATTTTTTAATATTTCACTTTTATGTGAAAATATCCACTAAATGAGGGAATAATATGTGTGAGGGCACCCCAGGAGAGTTCCAAATGTGCGTGGGTAGAATATAAATCCCACAGGGGTAAAATTGAAAAAAGTTGAAAACATTTTTTTTTTGGACTTAGTCATTTTTCCGGCGTTCATCAGACTTTCAGATAGGGGAAATGTCAGTGAGCGTTCCAATTTCAGTTCCAGAGCGATTCACCCGATGAATCCTTGATATTTATTCGTTTTTAGCCAATTTTCTGAATTTTTGAAAATTTCACTTTTTTGTGAAAATATTAATTAAATGAGGGAATAATATGTGTGATAGTACCCCAGGAGAGTTCCAAATGAGTGTGGGCAGAATATACATCCTACGGGAGTAAAATTGAAAAAAGTTGACAAAAATATTTTTTTGTACTTAGTCATTTTTCCAGCGTTTATCAGAATTTCAGATAGGGGAAATGTCAGTGAGCGTTCCGATTTCAGTTCCAGAGTGATTCGCCCAATGAGACCTTGATATTTAGTCGCTTTCAGCCAATTTTCATAATTTTTGAAAATTTCACTTTTTGTGAAAATATCCACTAAATGAGGGAATAATATATGTGACGGTACCCCAGGAGAGTTCCAAATGTGTGTGGGTAGAATATATATCCCACCGGGGTAAAATTGAAAAAAGTAAAAAAAATATTTTTTTTGGACTTAGTCATTTTTCCGGCGTTTATCAGACTTTCAGATAGAGGAAATGTCAGTGAGCATTCCGATTTCAGTTCCTGAGCGATTCGCCCAATGAGTTCTTGATATTTAGTCGTTTTCAGCCAATTTTCTGGATTTTTGAAAATTTCACTTTTTTGTGAAAATATCCACTAAATGAGGGAATAATATATGTGACGGTACCCCAGGAGAGTTCCAAATGTGTGTGGGTAGAATATATATCCCACCGGGGTAAAATTGAAAAAAGTAAAAAATATATATTTTTTTGGACTTAGTCATTTTTCCGGCGTTTATCAGATTTTCAGATAGGGGAAATGTCAGTGAGCATTCCGATTTCAGTTCCTGAGCGATTCGCCCAATGAGTTCTTGATATTTAGTCGTTTTCAGCCAATTTTCTGAATTTTTGAAAATTTCACTTTTTTGTGAAAATATCCACTAAATGAGGGAATAATATATGTGACGGTACCCCAGGAGAGTTCCAAATGTGTGTGGGTAGAATATATATCCCACCGGGGTAAAATTGAAAAAAGTAAAAAATATATATTTTTTTGGACTTAGTCATTTTTCCGGCGTTTATCAGATTTTCAGATAGGGGAAATGTCAGTGAGCATTCCGATTTCAGTTCCTGAGCGATTCGCCCAATGAGTTCTTGATATTTAGTCGTTTTCAGCCAATTTTCTGAATTTTTGAAAATTTCACTTTTTTGTGAAAATATCCACTAAATGAGGGAATAATATGTGTGAGGGTACCCCAGGAGAGTTCCAAATGTTTGTGGGTAGAATATATATCCCACGGGGGTAAAATTGAAAAAAGTTGAAAAATTGGTTTTTTTTGGATTTAGTCATTTTTCGGGCATTTATCAGACTTTCAGATAGGGAAAATATCAGTGAGCGTTCCGATTCCAGTTCCAGAGCGATTCGCCCAATGAGTCCTTGATATTTAGTCGTTTTCAGGCAATTTTCTGGATTTTTGAAAATTTCACTTTTTTGTGAAAATATCCACTAAATGAGGGAATAATATGTGTGAGGGTACCCCAGGAGAGTTCCAAATGTGTGTGGGTAGAATATATATTCCACGGGGGTAAAATTTAAAAAAGTTGAAAAAATATTTTTTGGGGGATTTAGTCATTTTTCCGGCGTTTATCAGACTTTCAGATAGGGGAAATGTCAGTGATCATTACGATTTCAGTTCCAGAGCGATTCGCCCAATGAGTCCTTGCTATTTAGTCGTTTTCAGCCAATTTTTTGGATTTTTGAAAATTTCACTTTTTTGTGAAAATATCCACTAAATGAGGGAATAATATGTGTGAGGGTACCCCAGGAGAGTTCCAAATGTGTGTGGGTAGAATATACAGTGCCTACAAGTAGTATTCAACCCCCTGCAGATTTAGCTGGTTTGATAAGATGCAAATAAGTTAGAGCCTTCAAACTGCAAACGAGAGTAGGTTTTATGAACAGAAGCATAAATCTTACAAACCAAAAAGTTATGTTGCTCAGTTGAATTTTATTACATTTTAAACATAAAAGTGTGGGTCAATTATTATACAACCCCTATGTTTAATATTATGTGGAATAACCCTTGTTTGCAATTACAGCTAATAATCGTCTTTTATAAGACCTGATCAGGCCGGCACAGGTCTGTGGAGTTATCTTGGCCCACTCCTCCATGCAGATCTTCTCCAAGTTATCTAGGTTCTTTGGGTGTCTCATGTGGACTTTATTCTTGAGCTCCTTCCACAAGTTTTCAATTGGGTTAAGGTCAGGAGACTGACTAGGCCACTCCAACACCTTGACTTTTTCCCTCTTGAACCAGGCCTTGGTTTTCTTGGCTGTGTGCTTTGGGTCGTTGTCTTGTTGGAAGATGAAATTGCGACCCATCTTAAGATCCTTGATGGAGGAGCAGAGGTTCTTGGCCAAAATCTCCAGGTAGGCCGTGCTATCCATGTTCCCATGGATGCGGACCAGATGGCCAGGCCCCTTGGCTGAGAAACAGCCCCACAGCATGATGCTGCCACCACCATGCTTGACTGTAGGGATGGTATTCTTGGGGTCGTATGCAGTGCCATCCAGTCTCCAAACGTCACGTGTGTGGTTGGCACCAAAGATCTCGATCTTGGTTTCATCAGACCATAGAATCTTGAACCAGTCTGTCTCAGAGTCCTCCAAGTGATCATGAGTCCTCCAAGTGATGTAGACGAGCCTTGACATGACGCTTTGAAAGTAAAGGTACCATACAGGCTCGTCTGGAACGGAGACCATTGCGGTGGAGTACGTTACTTATGGTATTGACTGAAACCAATGTCCCCACTGCCATGAGATCTTCCCAGAGCTCCTTCCTTGTTGTCCTTGGGTTAGCCTTGACTCTTCGGACAAGCCTGGCCTCGGCACGGGAGCACACTTTCAAAGGCTGTCCAGGCCGTGGAAGGCTAACAGTAGTTCCATAAGCCTTCCACTTATGGATGATGCTCCCATTAGTGGAGACAGGTAGGCCCAACTCCTTGGAAAGGGTTTTGTACCCCTTGCCAGCCTTGTGTCCCTCCACGATCTTGTCTCTGATGGCCTTGGAATGCTCCTTTGTCTTTCCCATGTTGACCATGTCTGAGTGCTGTTCACAAGTTTGGGGAGGGTCTTAAATAGTCAGAAAAGGCTGGCAAAAGAGATCTTTAATCCACACATGTGAAGCTCATTATTCTTGGTGCCTGAACTACTTCTTAATACTTTAGGGGGACCAAACAGAATTCTTGTGGTTTGAGGGGTTGAATAATAAATTACACTCTGAATTAACTTTTAACGTTTTTAAAAAAAAAAAAAAAAAAAAAAATAAATTTTGCTGCAGTGCATTTCCCACTTCCAGGCTGATCTACAGTACAAATGTCACAATGCCAAGTTAATTCCGCATGTGTCAACCAGCTAAATCTGCAGGGGGTTGAATACTACTTGTAGGCACTGTATATCCCACGGGGGTAAAATTGAAAAAAGTTGAAAAAATTTTTTTGGGGGGATTTAGTCATTTTTCCGGCGTTTATCAGATTTTCAGATAGGGGAAATGTCAGTGAGCGTTCCGATTTCAGTTCCAGAGCGATTCGCCCAATCAGTCCTTCATATTTAGTCGTTTTCAGCCAATTTTCTGGATTTTTGAAAATTTCACTTTTTTGTGAAAATATCCACTAAATGAGGGAATAATATGTGTGAGGGTACCCCAGGAGAGTTCCAAATGTGTGTGGGTAGAATATATATCCCACGGGGGTAAAATTGAAAAAAATTGAAAAATTTTTTTTCTTTTTACTTAGTCATTTTTACGGCATTTATCAGACTTTCAGATAGGGGAAATGTCAGTGAGCGTTCCGATTTCAGTTCTAGAGCGATTCACCCAATGAGTCCTTCATATTTAGTCGTTTTCAGCCAATTTTCTGGATTTTTGAAAATGTCACTTTTTTGTGAAAATATCCACTAAATGAGGGAATAATATGTGTGAGGGTACCCCAGGAGAGTTCCAAATGTGTGTGGGTAGAATAAATATCCCACAGGGTTAAAATTGAAAAAAGTTGACAAAAATATTTTTTTGTACTTAGTCATTTTTCCGGCGTTTATCAGACTTTCAGATAGGGGAAATGTCAGTGAGCGTTCCAATTTCAGTTCCAGAGCGATTCGCCGGATGAATCCTTGATATTCCGTCGTTTTCAGCCAATTTTCTGGATTTTGAAAATTTCACTTTTTTGTGGAAATATCCACTAAATGAGGGAATAATATGTGTGAGGGTACCCCAGGAGAGTTCCAAATGTGTGTGGGTAGAATATATATCCCACGGGGGTAAAATTGAAAAAAGTTGAAAAAAATTTTTTTTCGGACTTAGTCATTTTTCCGGCATTTATCAGAATTTCAGATAGGGAAAATGTCAGTGAGCGTTCCGATTTCAGTTCCAGAGCGATTCGCCCAATGAGTCCTTCATATTTCGTCGTTTTCAGCCAATTTTCTGGATTTTTGAAAATTTCACTTTTTTGTGAAAATATTAATTAAATGAGGGAATAATATGTGTGATAGTACCCCAGGAGAGTTCCAAATGAGTGTGGGTAGAATATACATCCTACGGGAGTAAAATTGAAAAAGTTGACAAAAATATTTTTTTGTACTTAGTCATTTTTCCAGCGTTTATCAGACTTTCAGATAGGGGAAATGTCAGTGAGCGTTCCGATTTCAGTTCCAGAGTGATTCGCCCAATGAGACCTTGATATTTAGTCGTTTTCAGCCAATTTTCTGGATTTTGAAAATTACACTTTTTTGTGAAAATATCCACTAAATGAGGGAATAATATGTGTGAGGGTACCCCAGGAGAGTTCCAAATGTGTGTGGGTAGAATATATATCCCACGGGGGTAAAATTGAAAAAAGTTGAAAATTTTTTATTTTTGGACTTAGTCATTTTTCTGGCGTTTATCAGACTTTCAGATAGCGGAAACAGTGAGCGTTACGATTTCAGTTCCAGAGCGAATCGCCCAATGAGTCCTTGATATTTAGTCGTTTTCAGCCAATTTTCTGGATTTTTGAAAATTTCACTTTTTTGTGAAAATATTAATTAAATGAGGGAATAATATGTGTGATAGTACCCCAGGAGAGTTCCAAATGAGTGTGGGTAGAATATACATCCTACGGGAGTAAAATTGAAAAAAGTTGACAAAAATATTTTTTTGTACTTAGTCATTTTTCCAGCGTTTATCAGACTTTCAGATAGGGGAAATGTCAGTGAGCGTTCCGATTTCAGTTCCAGAGTGATTCGCCCAATGAGACCTTGATATTTAGTCGTTTTCAGCCAATTTTCTGGATTTTGAAAATTACACTTTTTTGTGAAAATATCCACTAAATGAGGGAATAATATGTGTGAGGGTACCCCAGGAGAGTTCCAAATGTGTGTGGGTAGAATATATATCCCACGGGGGTAAAATTGAAAAAAGTTGAAAATTTTTTATTTTTGGACTTAGTCATTTTTCTGGCGTTTATCAGACTTTCAGATAGCGGAAACAGTGAGCGTTACGATTTCAGTTCCAGAGCGAATCGCCCAATGAGTCCTTGATATTTAGTCGTTTTCAGCCAATTTTCGGGATTTTTGAAAATTTCACTTTTTTGTGAAAATATTAATTAAATGAGGGAATAATATGTGTGATAGTACCCCAGGAGAGTTCCAAATGAGTGTGGGTAGAATATGCATCCTACGGGGGTAAAATTGAAAAAAGTTGAAAAAAATTTTTTTTTTTGGACTTAGTCATTTTTCCGGCGTTTATCAGACTTTCAGATAGGGGAAATGTCAGTGAGCGTTCCGATTTCAGTTCCAGAGTGATTCGCCCAATGAGTCCATGATATTTAGTCAATTTCAGCCAATTTTCTGGATTTTTGAAAATTTCACTTTTTTGTGAAAATATTCATTAAATGAGGGAATAATACGTGTGAGGGTACCCCAGGAGAGTTCCAAATGTGTGTGGGTAGAATATATATCCCACGGGGGTAAAATTGAAAAAAGTTGAAAAATTTTTTTTTTTTAACTTAGTCATTTTTCCGGCATTTATCAGACTTTCAGATAGGGGAAATGTCAGTGAGCGTTCCGATTTCAGTTCTAGAGCGATTTGCCCCATGAGTCCTTCATATTTAGTCGTTTTCAGCCAATTTTCTGAATTTTTGAAAATTTCACTTTTTTGTGAAAATATCCACTAAATGAGGGAATAATATGTGTGAGGGTACCCTAGGAGAGTTCCAAATGTGTGTGGGTAGAATATATATCCCACGGGGTTAAAATTGAAAAAGGTAGAAAAAAATTTTTTTTTTGTACTTAGTCATTTTTCCGGCGTTTATCAGACTTTCAGATAGGGGAAATGTCAGTGAGCAAGCCGATTTCAATTCCAGAGCGATTCGCCGGATGAGTCCTTGATATTTCGTCGTTTTCAGGCAATTTTCTGAACTTTTGAAAATTTCACTTTTTTGTGAAAATATCCACTAAATGAGGGAATAATATGTGTGAGGGTACCCCAGGAGAGTTTCAAATGTGTGTGGGCAGAATATATATCCCACAGGGTTAAAATTGCAGAAGGTTGAAAATTATTTTTTTTTGTACTTAGTCATTTTTCCAGCGTTTATCAGACTTTCAGATAGGGGAAATGTCAGTGAGCGTTCCGATTTCAGTTCCAGAGTGATTCGCCCAATGAGACCTTGATATTTAGTCGTTTTCAGCCAATTTTCTTGATTTTGAAAATTTCACTTTTTTGTGAAAATATCCACTAAATGAGGGAATAATATGTGTGAGTGTACCCAAGGAGAGTTCCAAATGTGTGTGGGTAGAATATATATCCCACGGGGGAAAAATGGAAAAAAGTTGAAAAAAATTTTTTTTTGGACTTAGTAATTTTTTCGGCGTTTATCAGAATTTCAGATAGGGGAAATGTCAGTGAGCGTTCCGATTTCAGTTCCAGAGCGATTCGCCCAATCAGTGCTTGATATTTAGTCGTTTTCAGCCAATTTTCTGGATTTTTGAAAATTTCACTTTTTTGTGAAAATATCCACTAAATGAGGGAATAATATGTGTGAGGGTACCCCAGGAGAGTTCCAAATGTGTGTGGGTAGAATAAATATCCCACAGGGTTAAAATTGAAAAAAGTTGACAAAAATATTTTTTTGTACTTAGTCATTTTTCCGTCGTTTATCAGACTTTCAGATAGGGGAAATGTCAGTGAGCGTTCCGATTTCAGTTCCAGAGCGATTCGCCGGATGAATCCTTGATATTTCGTCGTTTTCAGCCAATTTTCTGGATTTTGAAAATTTCACTTTTTTGTGAAAATATCCACTAAATGAGGGAATAATATGTGTGAGGGTACCCCAGGAGAGTTCCAAATGTGTGTGGGTAGAATATATATCCCACGGGGGTAAAATTGAAAAAAGTTGAAAACATTTTTTTTTTCGGACTTAGTCATTTTTCCGGCATTTATCAGAATTTCAGATAGGGAAAATGTCAGTGAGCGTTCCGATTTCAGTTCCACAGCGATTCGCCCAATGAGTCCTTGATATTTAGTCGTTTTCAGCCAATTTTCTGGATTTTGAAAATTTCACTTTTTTGTGAAAATATCCCCTAAATGAGGGAATAATATGTGTGAGGGTACCCCAGGAGAGTTCCAAATGTGTGTGGGTAGAATATATATCCCACGGGGGTAAAATTGAAAAAAGTTGAAAAAATATTTTTTTTGGACTTAGTCATTTTTCCGGCGTTTATCAGAATTTCA
Organism: Phyllobates terribilis; assembly: GCF_046119375.1. Taxonomy (NCBI): domain Eukaryota; kingdom Metazoa; phylum Chordata; class Amphibia; order Anura; family Dendrobatidae; genus Phyllobates; species Phyllobates terribilis. Next base: position 555,694,856 of record NW_027362762.1, read on the forward strand.
GATAGGGGAAATGTCAGTGAGCGTTCCGATTTCAGTTCCAGAGCGATTCGCCCAATGAGTCCTTCATATTTAGTCGTTTTCAGCCAATTTTCTGGATTTTTGAAAATGTCACTTTTTTGTGAAAATATCCACTAAATGAGGGAATAATATGTGTGAGGGTACCCCAGGAGAGTTCCAAATGTGTGTGGGTAGAATAAATATCCCACAGGGTTAAAATTGAAAAAAGTTGACAAAAATATTTTTTTGTACTTAGTCATTTTTCCGGCGCTTATCAGACTTTCAGATAGGGGAAATGTCAGTGAGCGTTCCGATTTCAGTTCCAGAGCGATTCGCCGGATGAGTCCTTGATATTTCGTCGTTTTCAGCCAATTTTCTGGATTTTGAAAATTTCACTTTTTTGTGAAAATATCCACCAAATGAGGGAATAATATGTGTGAGGGTACCCCAGGAGAGTTCCAAATGTGTGTGGGTAGAATATATATCCTACGGGGGTAAAATTGAAAAAAGTTGAAAATTTTTTTTTTTCGGACTTAGTCATTTTTCTGGCGTTTATCAGACTTTCAGATAGGGGAAACGTCAGTGAGCGCTCCGATTTCAGTTCCAGAGCGAATCACCCAATGAGTCCTTGATATTTAGTCGTTTTCAGCCGATTTTCTGGATTTTTGAAAATTTCACTTTTTTGTGAAAATATTCATTAAATGAGGGAATAATATGTGTGAGGGTACCCCAGGAGAGTTCCAAATGTGTGTGGGTAGAATATATATCCCACGGGGGTAAAATTGAAAAAAGTTGAAAAAATTTTTTTTTTGGACTTAGTCATTTTTCTGGCGTTTATCAGACTTTCAGATAGCGGAAGCGTCAGTGAGCTTTCCGATTTCAGTTCCAGAGCGAATCGCCCAATGAGTCCTTGATATTTAGTCGTTTTCAGCCGATTTTCTGGATTTTTGAAAATTTCACTTTTTGGGAAAATATTCATTAAATGTGGGAATAATATGTGTGAGGGTACCCCAGGAGAGTTCCAAATGTGTGTGGGTAGAATATATATCCTACGGGGGTAAAATTGAAAAAAGTTGAAAAATTTTTTTTTTTGGTCTTAGTCATTTTTCTGGCATTTATCAGACTTTCAGATAGGGGAAATGTCAGTGAGCGTTCCGATTTCAGTTTTAGAGCGATTCGCCCAATGAGTCCTTCATATTTAGTAGTTTTCAGCCAATTTTCTGGATTTTTGAAAATTTCACTTTTTTGTGAAAATATCCACTAAATGAGGGAATAATATGTGTGAGAGTACCCTAGGAGAGTTCCAAATGTGTGTGGGTAGAATATATATCCCACAGGGTTAAAATTGAAAAAGGTTGAAAAAATTTTTTTTTTGTACTTAGTCATTTTTCCGGCGTTTATCAGACTTTCAGATAGCGGAAAAGTCAGTGAGCTTTCCGATTTCAGTTTCAGAGCGAATCGCCCAATGAGTCCTTGATATTTAGTCGTTTTCAGCCGATTTTCTGGATTTTTGAAAATTTCACTTTTTTGTGAAAATATTCATTAAATGAGGGAATAATATGTGTGAGGGTACCCCAGAAGAGTTCCAAATGTGTCTGGGTAGAATATATATCCCACGGGGGTAAAACTTAAAAAAGTTGAAAAAATTTTTTTTTTTGGACTTAGTCATTTTTCCGGCATTTATCAGACTTTCAGATAGGGGAAATGTCAGTGAGCGTTCCGATTTCAGTTCCAGAGCGATTCGCCGGATGAGTCCTTGATATTTAGTCTTTTTCAGCCAATTTTCTGGATTTTTGAAAATTTCACTTTTTTGTGAAAATATTAATTAAATGAGGGAATAATATGTGTGATAGAACCCCAGGAGAGTTCCAAATGAGTGTGGGTAGAATATACATCCTACGGGAGTAAAATTGAAAAAAGTTGACAAAAATATTTTTTTGTACTTAGTCATTTTTCCAGCGTTTATCAGACTTTCAGATAGGGGAAATGTCAGTGAGCGTTCCGATTTCAGTTCCAGAGTGATTCGCCCAATGAGACCTTGATATTTAGTCGTTTTCAGCCAATTTTCTGGATTTTGAAAATTTCACTTTTTTGTGAAAATATTCACTAAATGAGGGAATAATATGTGTGAGGGTACCCCAGGAGAGTTCCAAATGTGTGTGGGTAGAATATATATCCCACGGGGGTAAAATTGAAAAAAGTTGAAAATTTTTTATTTTTGGACTTAGTCATTTTTCTGGCGTTTATCAGACTTTCAGATAACGGAAACAGTGAGAGTTACGATTTCAGTTCCAGAGCGAATCGCCCAATGAGTCCTTGATATTTAGTCGTTTTCAGCCAATTTTCTGGATTTTTGAAAATTTCACTTTTTTGTGAAAATATTAATTAAATGAGGGAATAATATGTGTGATAGTACCCCAGGAGAGTTCCAAATGAGTGTGGGTAGAATATGCATCCTACGGGGGTAAAATTGAAAAAAGTTGAAAAAAATTTTTTTTTTTGGACTTAGTCATTTTTCCGGCGTTTATCAGACTTTCAGATAGGGGAAATGTCAGTGAGCGTTCCGATTTCAGTTCCAGAGTGATTCGCCCAATGAGTCCATGATATTTAGTCAATTTCAGCCAATTTTCTGGATTTTTGAAAATTTCACTTTTTTTGTGAAAATATTCATTAAATGAGGGAATAATACGTGTCAGGGTACCCCAGGAGAGTTCCAAATGTGTGTGGGTAGAATATATATCCCACGGGGGTAAAATTGAAAAAAGTTGAAAAATTTTTTTTTTTGAACTTAGTCATTTTTCCGGCATTTATCAGACTTTCAGATAGGGGAAATGTCAGTGAGCGTTCCGATTTCAGTTCTAGAGCGATTTGCCCCATGAGTCCTTCATATTTAGTCGTTTTCAGACAATTTTCTGAATTTTTGAAAATTTCACTTTTTTGTGAAAATATCCACTAAATGAGGGAATAATATGTGTGAGGGTACCCTAGGAGAGTTCCAAATGTGTGTGGGTAGAATATATATCCCACAGGGTTAAAATTGAAAAAGGTAGAAAAATTTTTTTTTTTTGTACTTAGTCATTTTTCCGGCGTTTATCAGACTTTCAGATAGGGGAAATGTCAGTGAGCAAGCCGATTTCAATTCCAGAGCGATTCGCCGGATGAGTCCTTGATATTTCGTCGTTTTCAGGCAATTTTCTGAACTTTTGAAAATTTCACTTTTTTGTGAAAATATCCACTAAATGAGGGAATAATATGTGTGAGGGTACCCCAGGAGAGTTTCAAATGTGTGTGGGTAGAATATATATCCCACAGGGTTAAAATTGCAGAAGGTTGAAAATTATTTTTTTTTTGTACTTAGTCATTTTTCCAGCGTTTATCAGACTTTCAGATAGGGGAAATGTCAGTGAGCGTTCCGATTTCAGTTCCAGAGTGATTCGCCCAATGAGACCTTGATATTTAGTCGTTTTCAGCCAATTATCTGGATTTTTGAAAATTTCACTTTTTTGTGAAAATATCCACTAAATGAGGGAATAATATGTGTGAGGGTACCCCAGGAGAGTTCCAAATGTGTGTGGGTAGAATATATATCCCACGGGGGTAAAATTGAAAAAAGTTGAAAAATTTTTTTTTTTGAATTTAGTCATTTTTACGGCGTTTATCAAAATTTCAGATAGGGGAAATGTCAGTGAGCGTTCCGATTTCAGTTCCAGAGCGATTCGCCCAATGAGTCCTTGATATTTAGTCGTTTTCAGCCAATTTTCTGGATTTTGAAAATTTCACTTTTTTGTGAAAATATCCACTAAATGAGGGAATAATATGTGTGAGGGTACCCCAGGAGAGTTCCAAATGTGTGTGGGTAGAATATATATCCCACGGGGGTAAAATTGAAAAAAGTTGAAAAAATATTTTTTTTGGACTTAGTCATTTTTCCGGCGTTTATCAGAATTTCAGATAGGGGAAATGTCAGTGAGCGTTCCGATTTCAGTTCCAGAGCGATTCGCCCAATGAGTCCTTCATATTTAGTCGTTTTCAGCCAATTTTCTGGATTTTTGAAAATGTCACTTTTTTGTGAAAATATCCACTAAATGAGGGAATAATATGTGTGAGGGTACCCCAGGAGAGTTCCAAATGTGTGTGGGTAGAATATATATCCCACGGGGGTAAAATTGAAAAAAGTTGAAAAATTTTTTTTTTTTAACTTAGTCATTTTTCCGGCATTTATCAGACTTTCAGATAGGGGAAATGTCAGTGAGCGTTCCGATTTCAGTTCTAGAGCGATTTGCCCCATGAGTCCTTCATATTTAGTCGTTTTCAGCCAATTTTCTGAATTTTTGAAAATTTCACTTTTTTGTGAAAATATCCACTAAATGAGGGAATAATATGTGTGAGGGTACCCTAGGAGAGTTCCAAATGTGTGTGGGTAGAATATATATCCCACGGGGTTAAAATTGAAAAAGGTAGAAAAAAATTTTTTTTTTGTACTTAGTCATTTTTCCGGCGTTTATCAGACTTTCAGATAGGGGAAATGTCAGTGAGCAAGCCGATTTCAATTCCAGAGCGATTCGCCGGATGAGTCCTTGATATTTCGTCGTTTTCAGGCAATTTTCTGAACTTTTGAAAATTTCACTTTTTTGTGAAAATATCCACTAAATGAGGGAATAATATGTGTGAGGGTACCCCAGGAGAGTTTCAAATGTGTGTGGGCAGAATATATATCCCACAGGGTTAAAATTGCAGAAGGTTGAAAATTATTTTTTTTTGTACTTAGTCATTTTTCCAGCGTTTATCAGACTTTCAGATAGGGGAAATGTCAGTGAGCGTTCCGATTTCAGTTCCAGAGTGATTCGCCCAATGAGACCTTGATATTTAGTCGTTTTCAGCCAATTTTCTTGATTTTGAAAATTTCACTTTTTTGTGAAAATATCCACTAAATGAGGGAATAATATGTGTGAGTGTACCCAAGGAGAGTTCCAAATGTGTGTGGGTAGAATATATATCCCACGGGGGAAAAATGGAAAAAAGTTGAAAAAAATTTTTTTTTGGACTTAGTAATTTTTTCGGCGTTTATCAGAATTTCAGATAGGGGAAATGTCAGTGAGCGTTCCGATTTCAGTTCCAGAGCGATTCGCCCAATCAGTGCTTGATATTTAGTCGTTTTCAGCCAATTTTCTGGATTTTTGAAAATTTCACTTTTTTGTGAAAATATCCACTAAATGAGGGAATAATATGTGTGAGGGTACCCCAGGAGAGTTCCAAATGTGTGTGGGTAGAATAAATATCCCACAGGGTTAAAATTGAAAAAAGTTGACAAAAATATTTTTTTGTACTTAGTCATTTTTCCGTCGTTTATCAGACTTTCAGATAGGGGAAATGTCAGTGAGCGTTCCGATTTCAGTTCCAGAGCGATTCGCCGGATGAATCCTTGATATTTCGTCGTTTTCAGCCAATTTTCTGGATTTTGAAAATTTCACTTTTTTGTGAAAATATCCACTAAATGAGGGAATAATATGTGTGAGGGTACCCCAGGAGAGTTCCAAATGTGTGTGGGTAGAATATATATCCCACGGGGGTAAAATTGAAAAAAGTTGAAAAATTTTTTTTTTCGGACTTAGTCATTTTTCCGGCATTTATCAGAATTTCAGATAGGGAAAATGTCAGTGAGCGTTCCGATTTCAGTTCCACAGCGATTCGCCCAATGAGTCCTTGATATTTAGTCGTTTTCAGCCAATTTTCTGGATTTTGAAAATTTCACTTTTTTGTGAAAATATCCCCTAAATGAGGGAATAATATGTGTGAGGGTACCCCAGGAGAGTTCCAAATGTGTGTGGGTAGAATATATATCCCACGGGGGTAAAATTGAAAAAAGTTGAAAAAATATTTTTTTTGGACTTAGTCATTTTTCCGGCGTTTATCAGAATTTCAGATAGGGGAAATGTCAGTGAGCGTTCCGATTTCAGTTCCAGAGCGATTCGCCCAATGAGTCCTTCATATTTAGTCGTTTTCAGCCAATTTTCTGGATTTTTGAAAATGTCACTTTTTTGTGAAAATATCCACTAAATGAGGGAATAATATGTGTGAGGGTACCCCAGGAGAGTTCCAAATGTGTGTGGGTAGAATAAATATCCCACAGGGTTAAAATTGAAAAAAGTTGACAAAAATATTTTTTTGTACTTAGTCATTTTTCCGGCGCTTATCAGACTTTCAGATAGGGGAAATGTCAGTGAGCGTTCCGATTTCAGTTCCAGAGCGATTCGCCGGATGAGTCCTTGATATTTCGTCGTTTTCAGCCAATTTTCTGGATTTTGAAAATTTCACTTTTTTGTGAAAATATCCACCAAATGAGGGAATAATATGTGTGAGGGTACCCCAGGAGAGTTCCAAATGTGTGTGGGTAGAATATATATCCTACGGGGGTAAAATTGAAAAAAGTTGAAAATTTTTTTTTTTCGGACTTAGTCATTTTTCTGGCGTTTATCAGACTTTCAGATAGGGGAAACGTCAGTGAGCGCTCCGATTTCAGTTCCAGAGCGAATCACCCAATGAGTCCTTGATATTTAGTCGTTTTCAGCCGATTTTCTGGATTTTTGAAAATTTCACTTTTTTGTGAAAATATTCATTAAATGAGGGAATAATATGTGTGAGGGTACCCCAGGAGAGTTCCAAATGTGTGTGGGTAGAATATATATCCCACGGGGGTAAAATTGAAAAAAGTTGAAAAAATTTTTTTTTTGGACTTAGTCATTTTTCTGGCGTTTATCAGACTTTCAGATAGCGGAAGCGTCAGTGAGCTTTCCAATTTCAGTTCCAGAGCGAATCGCCCAATGAGTCCTTGATATTTAGTCGTTTTCAGCCGATTTTCTGGATTTTTGAAAATTTCACTTTTTGGGAAAATATTCATTAAATGTGGGAATAATATGTGTGAGGGTACCCCAGGAGAGTTCCAAATGTGTGTGGGTAGAATATATATCCTACGGGGGTAAAATTGAAAAAAGTTGAAAAATTTTTTTTTTTGGTCTTAGTCATTTTTCTGGCATTTATCAGACTTTCAGATAGGGGAAATGTCAGTGAGCGTTCCGATTTCAGTTTTAGAGCGATTCGCCCAATGAGTCCTTCATATTTAGTAGTTTTCAGCCAATTTTCTGGATTTTTGAAAATTTCACTTTTTTGTGAAAATATCCACTAAATGAGGGAATAATATGTGTGAGAGTACCCTAGGAGAGTTCCAAATGTGTGTGGGTAGAATATATATCCCACAGGGTTAAAATTGAAAAAGGTTGAAAAAATTTTTTTTTTGTACTTAGTCATTTTTCCGGCGTTTATCAGACTTTCAGATAGCGGAAAAGTCAGTGAGCTTTCCGATTTCAGTTTCAGAGCGAATCGCCCAATGAGTCCTTGATATTTAGTCGTTTTCAGCCGATTTTCTGGATTTTTGAAAATTTCACTTTTTTGTGAAAATATTCATTAAATGAGGGAATAATATGTGTGAGGGTACCCCAGAAGAGTTCCAAATGTGTCTGGGTAGAATATATATCCCACGGGGGTAAAATTTAAAAAAGTTGAAAAAATTTTTTTTTTTGGACTTAGTCATTTTTCCGGCATTTATCAGACTTTCAGATAGGGGAAATGTCAGTGAGCGTTCCGATTTCAGTTCCAGAGCGATTCGCCGGATGAGTCCTTGATATTTCGTCGTTTTCAGCCAATTTTCTGGATTTTTGAAAATTTCACTTTTTTGTGAAAATATCCACTAAATGAGGGAATAATATGTGTGAGGGTACCCTAGGAGAGTTCCAAATGTGTGTGGGTAGAATATATATCCCACAGGGTTAAAATTGAAAAAGGTTGAAAAAAATTTTTTTTTGTACTTAGTCATTTTTCCAGCGTTTATCCGACTTTCAGATAGGGGAAATGTCAGTGAGCATTCCGATTTCAGTTCTACAGCGATTCGCCCAATGAGTCCTTCATATTTAGTCGTTTTCAGCCAATTTTCTGGATTTTTGAAAATTTCACTTTTTTGTGAAAATATTAATTAAATGAGGGAATAATATGTGTGATAGAACCCCAGGAGAGTTCCAAATGAGTGTGGGTAGAATATACATCCTACGGGAGTAAAATTGAAAAAAGTTGACAAAAATATTTTTTTGTACTTAGTCATTTTTCCAGCGTTTATCAGACTTTCAGATAGGGGAAATGTCAGTGAGCGTTCCGATTTCAGTTCCAGAGTGATTCGCCCAATGAGACCTTGATATTTAGTCGTTTTCAGCCAATTTTCTGGATTTTGAAAATTTCACTTTTTTGTGAAAATATTCACTAAATGAGGGAATAATATGTGTGAGGGTACCCCAGGAGAGTTCCAAATGTGTGTGGGTAGAATATATATCCCACGGGGGTAAAATTGAAAAAAGTTGAAAATTTTTTATTTTTGAACTTAGTCATTTTTCCGGCATTTATCAGACTTTCAGATAGGGGAAATGTCAGTGAGCGTTCCGATTTCAGTTCTAGAGCGATTTGCCCCATGAGTCCTTCATATTTAGTCGTTTTCAGACAATTTTCTGAATTTTTGAAAATTTCACTTTTTTGTGAAAATATCCACTAAATGAGGGAATAATATGTGTGAGGGTACCCTAGGAGAGTTCCAAATGTGTGTGGGTAGAATATATATCCCACAGGGTTAAAATTGAAAAAGGTAGAAAAATTTTTTTTTTTTGTACTTAGTCATTTTTCCGGCGTTTATCAGACTTTCAGATAGGGGAAATGTCAGTGAGCAAGCCGATTTCAATTCCAGAGCGATTCGCCGGATGAGTCCTTGATATTTCGTCGTTTTCAGGCAATTTTCTGAACTTTTGAAAATTTCACTTTTTTGTGAAAATATCCACTAAATGAGGGAATAATATGTGTGAGGGTACCCCAGGAGAGTTTCAAATGTGTGTGGGTAGAATATATATCCCACAGGGTTAAAATTGCAGAAGGTTGAAAATTATTTTTTTTTTGTACTTAGTCATTTTTCCAGCGTTTATCAGACTTTCAGATAGGGGAAATGTCAGTGAGCGTTCCGATTTCAGTTCCAGAGTGATTCGCCCAATGAGACCTTGATATTTAGTCGTTTTCAGCCAATTTTCTGGATTTTTGAAAATTTCACTTTTTTGTGAAAATATCCACTAAATGAGGGAATAATATGTGTGAGGGTACCCCAGGAGAGTTCCAAATGTGTGTGGGTAGAATATATATCCCACGGGGGTAAAATTGAAAAAAGTTGAAAAATTTTTTTTTTTGAATTTAGTCATTTTTCCGGCGTTTATCAAAATTTCAGATAGGGGAAATGTCAGTGAGCGTTCCGATTTCAGTTCCAGAGCGATTCGCCCAATGAGTCCTTGATATTTAGTCGTTTTCAGCCAATTTTCTGGATTTTGAAAATTTCACTTTTTTGTGAAAATATCCACTAAATGAGGGAATAATATGTGTGAGGGTACCCCAGGAGAGTTCCAAATGTGTGTGGGTAGAATATATATCCCACGGGGGTAAAATTGAAAAAAGTTGAAAAAATATTTTTTTTGGACTTAGTCATTTTTCCGGCGTTTATCAGACTTTCAGATAGGGGAAATGTCAGTGAGCGTTCCGATTTCAGTTCCAGAGCGATTCGCCCAATGAGTCCTTCATATTTAGTCGTTTTCAGCCAATTTTCTGGATTTTTGAAAATGTCACTTTTTTGTGAAAATATCCACTAAATGAGGGAATAATATGTGTGAGGGTACCCCAGGAGAGTTCCAAATGTGTGTGGGTAGAATAAATATCCCACAGGGTTAAAATTGAAAAAAGTTGACAAAAATATTTTTTTGTACTTAGTCATTTTTCCGGCGCTTATCAGACTTTCAGATAGGGGAAATGTCAGTGAGCGTTCCGATTTCAGTTCCAGAGCGATTCGCCGGATGAGTCCTTGATATTTCGTCGTTTTCAGACAATTTTCTGGATTTGGAAAATTTCACTTTTTTGTGAAAATATCCACTAAATGAGGGAATAATATGTGTGAGGGTACCCCAGGAGAGTTCCAAATGTGTGTGGGTAGAATATATATCCCACGGGGGTAAAATTGAAAAAAGTTAAAAAAAAATTTTTTTTGGACTTAGTCATTTTTCCGGCGTTTATCAGAATTTCAGATAGGGGAAATGCCAGTGACCATTCCGATTTCAGTTCCAGAGCGATTCGCCCAATGAGTCCTTCATATTTAGTCGTTTTCAGCCAATTTTCTGGATTTTTGAAAATTTCACTTTTTTGTGAAAATATCCACTAAAAGAGGGAATAATATGTGTGAGGGTACCCTAGGAGAGTTCCAAATGTGTGTGGGTAGAATATATATCCCACAGGGTTAAAATTGAAAAAGGTTGAAAAAAATTTTTTTTTGTACTTAGTCATTTTTCCGGCGTTTATCCGACTTTCAGATAGGGGAAATGTCAGTGAGCGTTCCGATTTCAGTTCCAGAGCGATTCGCCGGATGAGTCCTTGATATTTCATCGTTTTCAGCCAATTTTCTGAATTTTTGAAAATTTCACTTTTTTGTGAAAATATCCACTAAATGAGGGAATAATATGTGTGAGGGTACCCCAGGAGAGTTCCAAATGTGTGTGGGCAGAATGTATATCCCACGGGGGTAAAATTGAAAAAGTTGAAAAAAATTTTTTTTGGACTTAGTCATTTTTCCGGCATTTATCAGAATTTCAGATAGGGGAAATGTCAGTGAGCATTCCAATTTCAGTTCCAGAGTGATTCGTCCAATGAGACCTTGATATTTAGTCGTTTTCAGCCAATTTTCTGGATTTTGAAAATTTCACTTTTTTGTGAAAATATCCACTAAATGAGGGAATATTATGTGTGAGGGTACCCTAGGAGAGTTCCAAATGTGTGTGGGTAGAATATATATCCCACGGGGGTAAAATTGAAAAAAGTTGAAAAAAAATTTTTTTTTGACTTAGTCATTTTTCTGGCGTTTATCAGACTTTCAGATAGCGGAAATATCAGTGAGTGTTCCGATTTTAGTTCCAGAGCGAATCGCCCAATGAGTCCTTGATATTTAGTCAATTTCAGCCAATTTTCTGGATTTTTGAAAATTTCACTTTTTTGTGAAAATATTCAATAAATGAGGGAATAATACGTGTGAGGGTACCCCAGGAGAGTTCCAAATGTGTGTGGGTAGAATATATATCCCACGGGGGTAAAATTGAAAAATTTTGAAAATTATTTTTTTTTTGTACTTAGTAATTTTTCCGGCGTTTATCAGACTTTCAGATAGGGGAAATGTCAGTGAGCGTTCCGATTTCAGTTCCAGAGCGATTCACCGGATGAGTCCTTGATACTTCGTCGTTTTCAGCCAATTTTCTGGATTTTGAAAATTTCACTTTTTTGTGAAAATATCCACTAAATGAGGGAATAATATGTGTGAGGGTATCCCAGGAGAGTATCAAATGTGTGTGGGTAGAATATATATCCCACGTGGGTAAAATTGAAAAAAGTTGAAAACATTTTTTTTTTTGGACTTAGTAATTTTTCCGGCATTTATCAGAATTTCAGATAGGGGAAATGTCAGTGAGCGTTCCGATTTCAATTCCAGAGCGATTCGCCCAATGAAACCTGGATATTTAGTCGTTTTCAGCCAATTTTCTGGATTTGGAAAATTTCACTTTTTTGTGAAAATATCCACTAAATGAGGGAATATTATGTGTGAGGGTACCCCAGGAGAGTTCCAAATGTGTGTGGGTAGAATATATATCCCACGGGGGTAAAATTGAAAAAAGTTGAACAATTTTTTTTTGAACTTAGTCATTTTTCCGGCGTTTATCAAAATTTCAGATAGGGGAAATGTCAGTGAGCGTTCCGATTTCAGTTCCAGAGCGATTCGCCCAATGAGTCCTTGATATTTAGTCGTTTTCAGCCAATTTTCTGGATTTTTGAAAATGTCACTTTTTTGTGAAAATATTCATTAAATGAGGGAATAATACGTGTGAGGGTACCCCAGGAGAGTTCCAAATGTGTGTGGGTAGAATATATATCCCACGGGGGTAAAATTGAAAAAAGTTGAAAAATTTTTTTTTTTTGAACTTAGTCATTTTTCCGGCGTTTATCAGAATTTCAGATAGGGGAAATGTCAGTGAGCGTTCCGATTTCAGTTCCAGAGTGATTCGCCGGATGAGTCCTTGATATTTCGTCATTTTCAGCCAATTTTTCAGAATTTTTGAAAATTTCACTTTTTTGTGAAAATATCCACTAAATGAGGGAATAATATGTGTGAGGGTACCCCAGGAGAGTTCCAAATGTGTGTGTGTAGAATATATATACCACGGGGGTAAAATTGAAAAAGTTGAAAAAAAATTCTTTTTGGACTTAAGTCATTTTTTCTGCGTTTATCAGACTTTCAGATAGCGGAAACATCAGTGAGTGTTCCGATTTCAGTTCCAGAGCGAATCGCCCAATGAGTCCTTGATATTTAGTCAATTTCAGCCAATTTTCTGGATTTTTGAAAATTTCACTTTTTTGTGAAAATATCCACTAAATGAGGGAATAATATGTGTGAGGGTACCCCAGGAAAGTTCCAAATGTGTGTGGGTAGAATATATAGCCCACAGGGTTAAAATTGAAAAAAGTTAAAAAAAAAATTTTTTTTTGTACTTAGTCATTTTTCCGGCGTTTATCAGAATTTCAGATAGGGGAAATGTCAGTGAGCATTCCGATTTCAGTTCCAGAGCGATTCGCCCAATGAGTCCTTCATATTTAGTCGTTTTCAGCCAATTTTCTGGATTTTTGAAAATTTCACTTTTTTGTGAAAATATCCACTAAATGAGGGAATAATATGTGTGAGGGTACCCCAGGAGAGTTCCAAATGTGTGTGGGTAGAATATATATCCCACGGGGGTAAAATTGAAAAAAGTTGAAAAAATTTTCTTTTTGAACGTAGTCATTTTTCCGGCGTTTATCAGAATTTCAGATAGGGGAAATGTCAGTGAGCATTCCGATTTCAGTTCCAGAGCGATTCGCCCAATGAGTCCTTCATATTTAGTCGTTTTCAGCCAATTTTCTGGATTTTGAAAATTTCACTTTTTTGTGAAAATATCCACTAAATGAGGGAATAATATGTGTGAGGGTACCCCAGAAGAGTTCCAAATGTGTGTGGGTAGAATATATAGCCCACAGGGTTAAAATTGAAAAAAGTTTAAAAAATAAATTTTTTTTTTGGACTTAGTCATTTTTCCGGCGTTCATCAGAATTTCAGATAGGGGAAATGTCAGTGAGCGTTCCGATTTCAGTTCCAGAGCGATTCGCCCAATGATTCCTTCATATTTCATTGTTTTCAGCCAATTTTCTGGATTTTTGAAAATTTCACTATTTTGTCAAAATATCCACTAAATAAGGGAATAATATGTGTGAGGGTACCATAGGAGAGTTCCACATGTGTGTGGGTAGAATATATATCCCACGGGGGTAAAATTGAAAAAGTTGAAAAAAGTTTCTTTTTGGACGTAAGTCATTTTTTCGGCGTTTATCAGACTTTCAGATAGCGGAAACATCAGTGAGTGTTCCGATTTCAGTTCCAGAGCGAATCGCCCAATGAGTCCTTGATATTTAGTAAATTTCAGCAGATTTTCTGGATTTCTAAAAATTTCACTTTTTTGTGAAAATATTCACTAAATGAGGGAATAATACGTGTGAGGGTACCCCAGGAGAGTTCCACATGTGTGTGGGTAGAATATATAAAATACGGGGGTAAAATTGAAAAAAGTTGAAAATTTTTTTTTTGTTGTACTTAGTCATTTTTATGGCGTTTATCAGACTTTCAGATAGGAGAAATGTCAGTGAGCGTTCCGATTTCAGTTTCACAGTGATTCGCCCAATGAGACCTTGATATTTAGTCGTTTTCAGCCAATTTTCTGGATTTTGAAAAGTTCACTTTTTTGTGAAAATATCCACTAAATGAGGGAATAATATGTGTGAGGGTACACCAGAAGAGTTCCAAATGTGTGTGGGTAGAATATATATCCCACGGGGGTAAAATTGAAAAAAGTTGAAAAAATTTTTTTTTTGGACTTAGTCATTTTTTCTGCGTTTATCAGTCTTTCAGATAGGGGAAATGTCAGTGAGCGTTCCGATTTCAGTTCCAGAGTGATTCGCCCAATGAGACCTTGATATTTAGTCGTTTTCATCCAATTTTCTGGATTTTTGAAAATTTCACTTTTTTGTGAAAATATCCACTAAATGAGGGAATAATATGTGTGAGGGTACCCCAGGAGAGTTCCAAATGTGTGTGGGTAGAATATATATCCCACAGGGTTAAAATTGAAAAAGGTTGAAAATTTTTTTTTTTCTGTACTTAGTCATTTTTCCGGCGTTTATCAGACTTTCAGATAGGGGAAATGTCAGTGAGCGTTCCGATTTCAGTTCCAGAGCGATTCGCCGGATGAGTCCTTGATATTTTATCGTTTTCAGCCAATTTTCTGGATTTTGAAAATTTCACTTTTTTGTGAAAATATCCACTAAATGAGGGAATAATATGTGTTAGGGTACCCCAGAAGATTTTCCAAATGTGTGTGGGTAGAATATATATCCCACGGGGGTAAAATTGAAAAAAGTTGAAAACATTTTCTTTTTGAACGTAGTCATTTTTCCGGCGTTTATCAGAATTTCAGATAGGGGAAATGTCAGTGAGCATTCCGATTTCAGTTCCAGAGCGATTCGCCCAATGAGTCCTTCATATTTAGTCGTTTTCAGCCAATTTTCTGGATTTTGAAAATTTCACTTTTTTGTGAAAATATCCACTAAATGAGGGAATAATATGTGTGAGGGTACCCCAGAAGAGTTCCAAATGTGTGTGGGTAGAATAAATAGCCCACAGGGTTAAAATTGAAAAAAGTTAAAAAAAAAAATTTTTTTTTTGGACTTAGTCATTTTTCCGGCGTTCATCAGAATTTCAGATAGGGGAAATGTCAGTGAGCGTTCCGATTTCAGTTCCAGAGCGATTCGCCCAATGAGTCCTTCATATTTAATTGTTTTCAGCCAATTTTCTGGATTTTTGAAAATTTCACTTTTTTGTGAAAATATCCACTAAATGAGGGAATAATATGTGTGAGGGTACCCCAGGAGAGTTCCAAATGTGTGTGGGTAGAATATATATCCCACGGGGGTAAAATTGAAAAAGTTGAAAAAAGTTTCTTTTTTGACGTAAGTCATTTTTTCGGCGTTTATCAGACTTTCAGATAGCGGAAACATCAGTGAGTGTTCCGATTTCAGTTCCAGAGCGAATCGCCCAATGAGTCCTTGATATTTAGTAAATTTCAGCAGATTTTCTGGATTTCTAAAAATTTCACTTTTTTGTGAAAATATTCACTAAATGAGGGAATAATACGTGTGAGGGTACCCCAGGAGAGTTCCACATGTGTGTGGGTAGAATATATAAAATACGGGGGTAAAATTGAAAAAAGTTGAAAATTTTTTTTTTGTTGTACTTAGTCATTTTTATGGCGTTTATCAGACTTTCAGATAGGAGAAATGTCAGTGAGCGTTCCGATTTCAGTTTCACAGTGATTCGCCCAATGAGACCTTGATATTTAGTCGTTTTCAGCCAATTTTCTGGATTTTGAAAAGTTCACTTTTTTGTGAAAATATCCACTAAATGAGGGAATAATATGTGTGAGGGTACACCAGAAGAGTTCCAAATGTGTGTGGGTAGAATATATATCCCACGGGGGTAAAATTGAAAAAAGTTGAAAAAATTTTTTTTTTGGACTTAGTCATTTTTTCTGCGTTTATCAGTCTTTCAGATAGGGGAAATGTCAGTGAGCGTTCCGATTTCAGTTCCAGAGTGATTCGCCCAATGAGACCTTGATATTTAGTCGTTTTCATCCAATTTTCTGGATTTTTGAAAATTTCACTTTTTTGTGAAAATATCCACTAAATGAGGGAATAATATGTGTGAGGGTACCCCAGGAGAGTTCCAAATGTGTGTGGGTAGAATATATATCCCACAGGGTTAAAATTGAAAAAGGTTGAAAATTTTTTTTTTTCTGTACTTAGTCATTTTTCCGGCGTTTATCAGACTTTCAGATAGGGGAAATGTCAGTGAGCGTTCCGATTTCAGTTCCAGAGCGATTCGCCGGATGAGTCCTTGATATTTTATCGTTTTCAGCCAATTTTCTGGATTTTGAAAATTTCACTTTTTTGTGAAAATATCCACTAAATGAGGGAATAATATGTGTTAGGGTACCCCAGAAGATTTTCCAAATGTGTGTGGGTAGAATATATATCCCACGGGGGTAAAATTGAAAAAAGTTGAAAACATTTTCTTTTTGAACGTAGTCATTTTTCCGGCGTTTATCAGAATTTCAGATAGGGGAAATGTCAGTGAGCATTCCGATTTCAGTTCCAGAGCGATTCGCCCAATGAGTCCTTCATATTTAGTCGTTTTCAGCCAATTTTCTGGATTTTGAAAATTTCACTTTTTTGTGAAAATATCCACTAAATGAGGGAATAATATGTGTGAGGGTACCCCAGAAGAGTTCCAAATGTGTGTGGGTAGAATAAATAGCCCACAGGGTTAAAATTGAAAAAAGTTAAAAAAAAAAATTTTTTTTTTGGACTTAGTCATTTTTCCGGCGTTCATCAGAATTTCAGATAGGGGAAATGTCAGTGAGCGTTCCGATTTCAGTTCCAGAGCGATTCGCCCAATGAGTCCTTCATATTTAATTGTTTTCAGCCAATTTTCTGGATTTTTGAAAATTTCACTTTTTTGTGAAAATATCCACTAAATGAGGGAATAATATGTGTGAGGGTACCCCAGGAGAGTTCCAAATGTGTGTGGGTAGAATATATATCCCACGGGGGTAAAATTGAAAAAAGTTGAAAAATTTTTTTTTTTGGACGTGGTCATTTTTCCGGCGTTTATCAGAATTTCAGATAGGGGAAATGTCAGTGAGCGTTTCGATTTCAGTTCCAGAGTGATTCGCGCAATGAGACCTTGATATTTAGTCGTTTTCAGCCAATTTTCTGGATTTTGAAAATTTAACTTTTTTTGGGAAAATATCCACTTAATGAGGGAATAATATGTGTGAGGGTACCCCAGAAGAGTTCCAAATGTGTGTGGGTAGAATATATATCCCACGGGGGTAAAATTGAAAAAAGTTGAAAAAATATTTTTTTTTGGACTTAGTCATTTTTCCGGCGTTTATCAAACTTTCAGATAGGGGAAATGTCAGTGAGCATTCCGATTTCAGTTCAAGAGCGATTCACCCAATGACTCCTTGGTATTTAGTCGTTTTCAGCCAATTTTCTGGATTTTTGAAATTTTCACTTTTTTGTGAAAATATCCACTAAATGAGGGAATAATATGTGTGAGGGTACCCCAGGAGAGTTCCAAATGTGTGTGGGTAGAATATATATCTCACGGGGGTAAAATTGAAAAAAGTTTAAAAAAATTTTTTTTTGGACTTAGTCATTTTTCCGGTGTTTATTAGACTTTCAGATAGGGCAATTTTGTGAGGGAGTGTTCCGATTTCAGTTCCAGAGCGATTCGCCCAATAATTCTTTGATATTTAGTCGTTTTCAGCCAATATTCTGGATTTTTGAACATTTCACTTTTTTGTGAAAATATCCACTAAATGAGAGAATAATATGTGTGAGGGTACCCCAGGAGAGTTCCAAATGTGTGTAGGTAGAATATATATCCCACGCGGGTAAAATTGAAAAAAGTTGAAAAAATTTTTTTTTTGGACTTAGTCATTTTTCCGGCGTTTATCGGACTTTCAGATATGGCAAATGTCAGTGAGCATTCCGATTTCAGTTCCAGAGCGATTCGCCCAATGAGTCTGTGATATTTAGTCGTTTTCAGCCAATTTTCTGGATTTTTGAAAATTTCACTTTTTTGTGAAAATATCCACTAAATGAGGGAATAATATGTGTGAGGGTACCCCAGGAGAGTTCCAAATGTGTGTGGGTAGAATATATATATTCCACAGGGTAAAATTGAAAAAAGTTGAAAAAAATTTTTTTTTGGACTTAGTGATTTTTCCGGCGTTTATCAGACTTTCAGATAGGGCAAATGTCAGTGAGCATTCCGATTTCAGTTCCAGAGGATTTCGCCCAATAAGTCTTTGATATTTAGTCATTTTCAGCCAATTTTCTGGATTTTTGAAAATTTCACTTTTTTGTGAAAATATCCACTAAATGAGGGAATAATATGTGTGAGAGTACCGCAGGAGAGTTCCAAATGTGTGTGGGTAGAATACATATCCCACGGGGATAAAATTGAAAAAAGTTGAAACATTGTTTTTTTTGGACTTAGTCATTTTTCCGGCGTTTATCAGACTTTCACATAGGGGAAATGTCAGTGAGCATACCGATTTCAGTTCCAGAGCGATTCGCCCAATGAGTCTGTGATATTTAGTCGTTTTCAGCCAATTTTCTGGATTTTTGAAAATTTCACTTTTTTGTGAAAATATCCACTAAATGAGGGAATAATATGTGTGAGGGTACCCCAGGAGAGTTCCAAATGTGTGTGGGTAGAATATATATTCCACGGGGTAAAATTGAAAAAAATTGAAAACAATTTTTTTTTGGACTTAGTGATTTTTTCGGCGTTTATCAGACTTTCAGATAGGGCACATGTCAGTGAGCGTTCCAATTTCAGTTCCAGAGCGATTCGTCCAATGAGTCCTTAATATTTAGTCGTTTTCAGCCAATTTTCTGAATTTTTGAAAATTTCACTTTTTGGTGAAAATATCCACTAAATGAGAGAATAATATGTGTGAGGGTACCCCAGGAGAGTTCCAAATGTGTGTGGGTAGCATATATATCCCACAGGGTTAAAATTGAAAAAGGTTGAAAAAAATTTTTTTTTTGTACTTAGTCATTTTTCCGGCGTTTATCAGACTTTCAGATAGGAGAAATGTCAGTGAGCGTTCCGATTTCAGTTCCACAGTGATTCGCCCAATGAGACCTTGATATTTAGTCGTTTTCAGCCAATTTTCTGGATTTTGAAAATTTCACTTTTTTGTGAAAATATCCACTAAATGAGGGAATAATATGTGTGAGGGTACCCCAGGAGAGTTCCAAATGTGTGTGGGTAGAATATATATCCCACGGGGATAAAATTGAAAAAAGTTTAAAAATTTTTTTTTTTGGACTTTGTCATTTTTCCGGCGTTTATCAGACTTTCAGATATGGCAAATGTCAGTGAGCATTCCGATTTCAGTTCCAGAGCGATTCGCCAAATGAGTCCTAGATATTTAGTCGTTTTCAGCCAATTTTCTGGATTTTTGAAAATTTCACTTTTTTGTGAAAATATCCACTAAATGAGGGAATAATATGTGTGAGGATACCCCAGGAGAGTTCCAAATGTGTGTGGGTAGAATACATATCCCACGGGGATAAAATTGAAAAAAGTTGAAACATTGTTTTTTTTGGACTTAGTCATTTTTCCGGCGTTTATCAGACTTTCAGATAGGGGAAATGTCAGTGAGCATACCGATTTCAGTTCCAGAGCGATTCGCCCAATGAGTCTGTGATATTTAGTCGTTTTCAGCCAATTTTCTGGATTTTTGAAAATTTCACTTTTTTGTGAAAAAATCCACTAAATGAGGGAATAATATGTGTGAGGGTACCCCAGGAGAGTTCCAAATGTGTGTGGGTAGAATATATATTCCACGGGGTAAAATTGAAAAAAATTGAAAACAATTTTTTTTTGGACTTAGTGATTTTTCCGGCGTTTATCAGACTTTCAGATAGGGCACATGTCAGTGAGCGTTCCAATTTCAGTTCCAGAGCGATTCGCCCAATGAGTCCTTAATATTTAGTCGTTTTCAGCCAATTTTCTGAATTTTTGAAAATTTCACTTTTTGGTGAAAATATCCACTAAATGAGAGAATAATATGTGTGAGGGTACCCCAGGAGAGTTCCAAATGTGTGAGGGTAGCATATATATCCCACAGGGTTAAAATTGAAAAAGGTTGAAAAAAATTTTTTTTTTGTACTTAGTCATTTTTCCGGCTTTTATCAGACTTTCAGATAGGAGAAATGTCAGTGAGCATTCCGATTTCAGTTCCACAGTGATTCGACCAATGAGACCTTGATATTTAGTCGTTTTCAGCCAATTTTCTGGATTTTGAAAATTTCACTTTTTGTGAAAATATCCACTAAATGAGGGAATAATATGTGTGAGGGTACCCCAGGAGAGTTCCAAATGTGTGTGGGTAGAATATATATCCCACGGGGGTAAAATTGAAAAAAGTTGAAAAAATTTTTTTTTTGGACGTAGTCATTTTTCCGGCGTTTATCAGAATTTCAGATAGGGGAAATGTCAGTGAGCATTCCGATTTCAGTTCCAGAGCGATTCGCCAAATGAGTCCTAGATATTTAGTCGTTTTCAGCCAATTTTCTGGATTTTTGAAAATTTCACTTTTTTGTGAAAATATCCACTAAATGAGGGAATAATATGTGTGAGGATACCCCAGGAGAGTTCCAAATGTGTGTGGGTAGATTATATATCTCACGGGGGTAAAATTGAAAAAAGTTTAAAAAAAATTTTTTTTGGACTTAGTCATTTTTCCGGTGTTTATTAGACTTTCAGATAGGGCAAATGTCAGTGAGCGTTCCGATTTCAGTTCCAGAGCGATTCGCCCAATAAGTCTTTGATATTTAGTCGTTTTCAGCCAATTTTCTGGATTTTTGAAAATTTCACTTTTTTGTGAAAATATCCACTAAATGAGGGAATAATATGTGTGAGGGTACCCCAGTAGAGTTCCAAATGTGTGTGGGTAGAATATATATCCCACGGGGTAAAATTGAAAAAAGTTTAAAAAATTTTTTTTTTGGACTTAGTGATTTTTCCGGCGTTTATCAGACTTTCAGATAGGGCAAATGTCAGTGAGCATTCCGATTTCAGTTCCAGAGCGATTCGCCCAATGAGTCTGTGATATTTAGTCGTTTTCAGCCAATTTTCTGGATTTTTGAAAATTTCACTTTTTTGTGAAAATATCCACTAAATGAGGGAATAATATGTGTGAGGGTACCCCAGGAGAGTTCCAAATGTGTGTGGGTAGATTATATATCTCACGGGGGTAAAATTGAAAAAAGTTTAAAAAAATTTTTTTTTGGACTTAGTCATTTTTCCGGTGTTTATTAGACTTTCAGATAGGGCACATGTCAGTGAGCGTTCCAATTTCAGTTCCAGAGCGATTCGTCCAATGAGTCCTTAATATTTAGTCGTTTTCAGCCAATTTTCTGAATTTTTGAAAATTTCACTTTTTGGTGAAAATATCCACTAAATGAGAGAATAATATGTGTGAGGGTACCCCAGGAGAGTTCCAAATGTGTGTGGGTAGAATATATATCCCACGGGGGTAAAATTGAAAAAAGTTGAAAAATTTTTTTTGGACTTAGTCATTTTTCCGGCGTTTATCAGACTTTCAGATAGGGAAATGTCAGTGAGCGTTCCGATTTCAGTTCCAGAGCGATTCGCCCAATGAGTCCTTGATATTTAGTCGTTTTCAGCCAATTTTCTGGATTTTTGAAAATTTCACTTTTTTTGTGAAAATATCCACTAAATGAGGGAATAATATGTGTGAGGGTACCCCAGGAGAGTTTCAAATGTGTGTGGGTAGAATATATACAGTACAGACCAAAAGTTTGGACACACCTTCTCATTTAAAGTTTTTTCTGTATTTTCATTTCTATGAAAATTGTACATTCACACTGAAGGCATCAAAACTATGAATTAACACATGTGGAATTATATACTTAACAAAAAGTGTGAAACAACTGAAAATATGTCTTATATTCTCGGTTCTTCAAAGTAGCCACCTTTTGCTTTGATGACTGCTTTGCACACTCTTGGCATTCTCTTGATGAGCTTCAAGAGGTAGTCACCGGAAATGGTCTTCCAACAATCTTGAAGGAGTTCCCAGAGATGCTTAGCACTTGTTGGCCCTTTTGCCTTCACTCTGCGGTCCAGCTCACCACAAACCATCTCGATTGGGTTCAGGTCTGGTGACTGTGGAGGCCAGGTCATCTGGCGTAGCACCCCATAACTCTCAATCTTGGTCAAATAGCCCTTATACAGCCTGGAGGTATGTTTGGGGTCATTGTCCTGTTGAAAAATAAATGATGGTCCAACTAAACGCAAACCGGATGGAATAGCATGCTGCTGCAAGATGCTGTGGTAGCCATGCTTGTTCAGTATGCCTTCAATTTTGAATAAATCCCCAACAGTGTCACAAGCAAATTACCCCCACACCATCACACCTCCTCCTCCATGCTTCACGGTGGAAACCAGGCATGTAGAGTCCACCCGTTCACATTTTCTGCGTCGCACAAAGACACGGTGGATGGAACTAAAGATCTCAAATTTGAACTAATCAGACCAAAGCACAGATTTCCACTGGTCTAATGTCCACTCCTTGTGTTCTTTAGCCCAAGCAAGTCTCTTCTGCTTGTTGCCTGTCCTTAGCAGTGGTTTCCTAGCAGCTATTTTACCATGAAGGCCTTCTGCACAAAGTCTCCTCTTAACAGTTGTTGTAGAGACGTGTCTGCTGCTAGAACTCTGTGTGGCATTGACCTGGTCTCTAATCTGAGCTGCTGTTGACCTGCGATTTCTGAAGCTGGTGACTCGGATAAACTTATCCTCAGAAGCAGAGGTGACTCTTGGTCTTCCTTTCCTGGGGTGGTCTTCATGTGAGCCAGTTTCTTTGTGGCTCTTGATGGTTTTTGCAACTGCACTTGGGGACACTTTCAAAGTTTGCCCAATTTTTCGGACTGACTGACCTTCATTTCTTAAAGCAATGATGGCCACTCGTTTTTCTTAGCTGCTTTTTTCCTGCCATAATACAAATTCTAACAGTTTATTCAGTAGGACTATCAGCTGTGTATCCACCTGACTTCTGCACAACACAACTGATGGTCCGAACCCCATTTATAAGGCAAGAAATCCCACTTATTAAACCTGACAGGGCACACCTGTGAAGTGAAAACCATTTCCGGTGACTACCTCTTGAAGCTCATCAAGAGAATGCCAAGAGTGTGCAAAGCAGTCATCAAAGCAAAAGGTGGCTACTTTGAAGAACCTAGAATATAAGACATATTTTCAGTTGTTTCACACTTTTTTGCTAAGTATATAATTCCACATGTGTTAATTCATAGTTTTGATGCGTTCAGTGTGAATGTACAATTTTCAAAGTCATGAAAACACAGAAAAATCTTTAAATGAGAAGGTGTGTCCAAACTTTTGGTCTGTACTGTATCTCACGGGGGTAAAATTGAAAAAAGTTGAAAAAATTTTTTTTTTGGACTTAGTCATTTTTCCGGTGTTTATTAGACTTTCAGATAGGGCAAATGTCAGTGAGCATTCCGATTTCAGTTCCAGAGCGATTTGCCCAATGAGTCCTTGATATTTAGTCGTTTTCAGCCAATTTTCTGGATTTTTGAAAATTTCACTTTTTTGTGAAAATATCCACTAAATGAGAGAATAATATGTGTGAGGGTACCCCGGGAGAGTTCCAAATGTGTGTGGGTAGAATATATATCCCACGGGGTAAAAATGAAAAAAGTTGAAAAATTTTTTTTTTGGTCTTAGTCATTTTTCCGGCGTTTATCAAACTTTCAGATAGGGGAAATGTCAGTGAGCGTTCCGATTTCAGTTCCAGAGCGCTTTGCCCAATGAGTAATTGATATTTAGTCGTTTTCAGCCAATTTTCTGGATTTTTGAAAATTTCACTTTTTTGTGAAAATATCCACTAAATGAGGGAATAATATGTGTGAGGGTACCCCAGGAGAGTTCCAAATTTGTGTGGGTAGAATAAATATCTCACGGGGGTAAAATTGAAAAAAGTTGAAAACAATTTTTTTTTGGACTTAGTGATTTTTCTGGCGTTTATCAGACTTTCAGATAGGGCACATGTCAGTGAGAGTTCCAATTTCAGTTCCAGAGCGATTCCCCAATGAGTCTTTGATATTTAGTCGTTTTCAGCCAATTTTCTGTATTTTTGAAAATTTCACTTTTTTGTGAAAATATCCACTAAATGAGGGAATAATATGTGTGAGGGTACCCCAGGAGAGTTCCAAATGTGTGTGGGTAGCATATATATCTCACGGGGGTAAAATTGAAAAAAGTTGAAAAAATTTTTTTTTTGGACTTAGTCATTTTTCCGGCGTTTATCAAACTTTCAGATAGGGGAAATGTCAGTGAGCGTTCCGATTTCAGTTCCAGAGCGATTCGCCCAATGAGTCCTTGATATTTAGTCGTTTTCAGCCAATTTTCTGGATTTTTTAAAATTTCACTTTTTTGTGAAAATATCCACTAAATGAGAGAATAATATGTGTGAGGGTACCCCAGGAGAGTTCCAAATGTGTGTGGGTAGAATATATCTTCCACGGGGTAAAATTGAAAAAAGTTGAAAACAATTTTTTTTTGGACTTAGTGATTTTTCTGGCGTTTATCAGACTTTCAGATAGGGCACATGTCAGTGAGCGTTCCAATTTCAGTTCCAGAGCGATTCCCCAATGAGTCTTTGATATTTAGTCGTTTTCAGCCAATTTTCTGTATTTTTGAAAATTTCACTTTTTTGTGAAAATATCCACTAAATGAGGGAATAATATGTGTGAGGGTACCCCAGGAGAGTTCCAAATGTGAGTGGGTAGCATATATATCTCACGGGGGTAAAATTGAAAAAAGTTTAAAAAATTTTTTTTTTGGACTTAGTAATTTTTCCGGCGTTTATCAGACCTTCAGATAGGGCAAATGTCAGTGAGCGGTCCGATTTCAGTTCCAGAGCGATTTGCCCAATGAGTCCTTGATATTTAGTCCTTTTCAGCCAATTTTCTGGATTTTTGAAAATTTCACTTTTTTGTGAAAATATCCACTAAATGAGAGAATAATATGTGTGAGGGTAACCCAGGAGAGTTCCAAATGTGTGTGAGTAGAATATATATCCCACGGGGTAAAATTGAAAAAAGTTGAAAAAATTTTTTTTTTGGACTTAGTGATTTTTCCGGCGTTTATCAGACTTTCAGATAGGGCAAATGTCAGTGAGCATTCCGATTTCAGTTCCAGAGCGATTCGCCCAATAAGTCTTTGATATTTAGTCGTTTTCAGCCAATTCTCTGGATTTTTGAAAATTTCACTTTTTTGTGAAAATATCCACTAAATGAGGGAATAATATGTGTGAGGGTACCCCAGGAGAGTTCCAAATGTGTGTGGGTAGAATATATATCTCACGGGGGTAAAATTGAAAAAAGTTGAAAACATTTTTTTTTGGACTTAGTGATTTTACCGGCGTTTATCAAACTTTCAGATAGGGGAAATGTCAGTGAGCGTTCCGATTTCAGTTCCAGAGCGATTCGCCCAATGAGTCCTTGATATTTAGTCGTTTTCAGCCAATTTTCTGGATTTTTCAAAATTTCACTTTTTTGTGAAAATATCCACTAAATGAGAGAATAATATGTGTGAGGGTACCCCAGGAGAGTTCCAAATGTGTGTGGGTAGAATATATATCCCACGGGGTAAAATTGAAAAAAGTTGAAAAAAATTTATTTTTGGACTTAATGATTTTACCGGCGTTTATCAGACTTTCAGATAGGGCAAATGTCAGTGAGCATTCCGATTTCAGTTCCAAAGCGATTCGCCCAATGAGTCTTTGATATTTAGTCGTTTTCAGCCAATTTTCTGGATTTTTGAAAATTTCACTTTTTTGTGAAAATATCCACTAAATGAGGGAATAATATGTGTGAGGGTACCCCAGGAGAGTTCCAAATGTGTGTGGGTAGAATATATATCTCACGGGGGTAAAATTGAAAAAAGTTGAAAAATTTTTTTTTTGGTCTTAGTCATTTTTCCGGCGTTTATCAAACTTTCAGATAGGGGAAATGTCAGTGAGCGTTCCGATTTCAGTTCCAGAGCGCTTTGCCCAATGAGTAATTGATATTTAGTCGTTTTCAGCCAATTTTCTGGATTTTTGAAAATTTCACTTTTTTGTGAAAATATCCACTAAATGAGGGAATAATATGTGTGAGGGTACCCCAGGAGAGTTCCAAATTTGTGTGGGTAGAATAAATATCTCACGGGGGTAAAATTGAAAAAAGTTGAAAACAATTTTTTTTTGGACTTAGTGATTTTTCTGGCGTTTATCAGACTTTCAGATAGGGCACATGTCAGTGAGAGTTCCAATTTCAGTTCCAGAGCGATTCCCCAATGAGTCTTTGATATTTAGTCGTTTTCAGCCAATTTTCTGTATTTTTGAAAATTTCACTTTTTTGTGAAAATATCCACTAAATGAGGGAATAATATGTGTGAGGGTACCCCGGGAGAGTTCCAAATGTGTGTGGGTAGAATATATATCCCACGGGGTAAAATTGAAAAAAGTTGAAAAAAATTTATTTTTGGACTTAATGATTTTACCGGCGTTTATCAGACTTTCAGATAGGGCAAATGTCAGTGAGCATTCCGATTTCAGTTCCAGAGCGATTCCCCAATGAGTCTTTGATATTTAGTCGATTTCAGCCAATTTTCTGTATTTTTGAAAATTTCACTTTTTTGTGAAAATATCCACTAAATGAGGGAATAATATGTGTGAGGGTACCCCAGGAGAGTTCCAAATGTGAGTGGGTAGCATATATATCTCACGGGGGTAAAATTGAAAAAAGTTTAAAAAATTTTTTTTTTGGACTTAGTAATTTTTCCGGCGTTTATCAGACCTTCAGATAGGGCAAATGTCAGTGAGCGTTCCGATTTCAGTTCCAGAGCGATTTGCCCAATGAGTCCTTGATATTTAGTCCTTTTCAGCCAATTTTCTGGATTTTTGAAAATTTCACTTTTTTGTGAAAATATCCACTAAATGAGAGAATAATATGTGTGAGGGTAACCCAGGAGAGTTCCAAATGTGTGTGAGTAGAATATATATCCCACGGGGTAAAATTGAAAAAAGTTGAAAAAATTTTTTTTTTGGACTTAGTGATTTTTCCGGCGTTTATCAGACTTTCAGATAGGGCAAATGTCAGTGAGCATTCCGATTTCAGTTCCAGAGCGATTCGCCCAATAAGTCTTTGATATTTAGTCGTTTTCAGCCAATTCTCTGGATTTTTGAAAATTTCACTTTTTTGTGAAAATATCCACTAAATGAGGGAATAATATGTGTGAGGGTACCCCAGGAGAGTTCCAAATGTGTGTGGGTAGAATATATATCTCACGGGGGTAAAATTGAAAAAAGTTGAAAAAATTTTTTTTTGGTCTTAGTCATTTTTCCGGCGTTTATCAAACTTTCAGATAGGGGAAATGTCAGTGAGCTTTCCGATTTCAGTTCCAGAGCGCTTTGCCCAATGAGTAATTGATATTTAGTGGTTTTCAGCCAATTTTCTGGATTTTTGAAAATGTCACTTTTTTGTGAAAATATCCACTAAATGAGGGAATAATATGTGTGAGGGTACCCCAGGAGAGTTCCAAATGTGTGTGGGTAGAATATATATCCCACGGGGATAAAATGGAAAAAAGTTGAAAAATTTTTTTTTTTTTGGACTTAGTCATTTTTCCGGCGTTTATCAGACTTTCAGATAGGGGAAATGTCAGTGAGCGCTCCGATTTCAGTTCCAGAGCGCTGTGCCCAATGAGTCCTTGATATTTAGTCGTTTTCAGCCAATTTTCTGGATTTTTGAAAATTTCACTTTTTTGTGAAAATATCCACTAAATGAGGGAATAATATGTGTGAGGGTACCCCAGGAGAGTTCCAAATGTGTGTGGGTAGAATATATATCTCACGGGGGTAAAATTGAAAAAAGTTGAAAACATTTTTTTTTGGACTTAGTGATTTTACCGGCGTTTATCAAACTTTCAGATAGGGGAAATGTCAGTGAGCGTTCCGATTTCAGTTCCAGAGCGATTCGCCCAATGAGTCCTTGATATTTAGTCGTTTTCAGCCAATTTTCTGGATTTTTGAAAATTTCACTTTTTTGTGAAAATATCCACTAAATGAGAGAATAATATGTGTGAGGGTACCCCAGGAGAGTTCCAAATGTGTGTGGGTAGAATATATATCTCACGGGGGTAAAATTGAAAAAAGTTGAAAAAATTTTTTTTTGGTCTTAGTCATTTTTCCGGCGTTTATCAAACTTTCAGATAGGGGAAATGTCAGTGAGCGTTCCGATTTCAGTTCCAGAGCGCTTTGCCCAATGAGTACTTGATATTTAGTCGTTTTCAGCCAATTTTCTGGATTTTTGAAAATTTCACTTTTTTGTGAAAATATCCACTAAATGAGGGAATAATATGTGTGAGGGTACCCCAGGAGAGTTCCAAATGTATTTGGGTAGAATATATATCTCACGGGGGTAAAATTGAAAAAAGTTGAAAAAATTTTTTTTTGGTCTTAGTCATTTTTCCGGCGTTTATCAAACTTTCAGATAGGGGAAATGTCAGTGAGCGTTCCGATTTCAGTTCCAGAGCGCTTTGCCCAATGAGTAATTGATATTTAGTCGTTTTCAGCCAATTTTCTGGATTTTTGAAAATGTCACTTTTTTGTGAAAATATCCACTAAATGAGGGAATAATATGTGTGAGGGTACCCCAGGAGAGTTCCAAATGTGTGTGGGTAGAATATATATCCCACGGGGATAAAATGGAAAAAAGTTGAAAAATTTTTTTTTTTTGGACTTAGTCATTTTTCCGGCGTTTATCAGACTTTCAGATAGGGGAAATGTCAGTGAGCGTTCCGATTTCAGTTCCAGAGCGCTTTGCCCAATGAGTCCTTGATATTTAGTCGTTTTCAGCCAATTTTCTGGATTTTTGAATATTTCACTTTTTTGTGAAAATATCCACTAAATGAGGGAATAATATGTGTGAGGGTACCCCAGGAGAGTTCCAAATGTGTGTGGGTAGAATATATATCCCACGGGGGTAAAATTGAAAAAAGTTTAAAAAATTTTTTTTTTGGACTTAGTAATTTTTCCGGCGTTTATCAGACCTTCAGATAGGGCAAATGTCAGTGAGCGTTCCGATTTCAGTTCCAGAGCGATTTGCCCAATGAGTCCTTGATATTTAGTCCATTTCAGCCAATTTTATGGATTTTTGAAAATTTCACTTCTTTGTGAAAATATCCACTAAATGAGAGAATAATATGTGTGAGGGTAACCCAGGAGAGTTCCAAATGTGTGTGAGTAGAATATATATCTCACGGGGTAAAATTGAAAAAAGTTGAAAAAAATTTTTTTTTGGACTTAGTGATTTTTCCGGCGTTTATCAGACTTTCAGATAGGGCAAATGTCAGTGAGCATTCCGATTTCAGTTCCAAAGCGATTCGCCCAATGAGTCTTTGATATTTAGTCGTTTTCAGCCAATTCTCTGGATTTTTGAAAATTTCACTTTTTTGTGAAAATATCCACTAAATGAGGGAATAATATGTGTGAGGGTACCCCAGGAGAGTTCCAAATGTGTGTGGGTAGAATATATATCTCACGGGGGTAAAATTGAAAAAAGTTGAAAAAATTTTTTTTTGGACTTAGTCATTTTTCCGGCGTTTATCAAACTTTCAGATAGGGGAAATGTCAGTGAGCGTTCCGATTTCAGTTCCAGAGCGCTTTGCCCAATGAGTAATTGATATTTAGTCGTTTTCAGCCAATTTTCTGGATTTTTGAAAATTTCACTTTTTTGTGAAAATATCCACTAAATGAGGGAATAATATGTGTGAGGGTACCCCAGGAGAGTTCCAAATGTGTGTGGGTAGAATATATATCTCACGGGGGTAAAATTGAAAAAAGTTTAAAAAATTTTTTTTTGGTCTTAGTCATTTTTCCGGCGTTTATCAAACTTTCAGATAGGGGAAATGTCAGTGAGCATTCCGATTTCAGTTCCAGAGCGCTTTGCCCAATGAGTACTTGATACTAAGTCGTTTTCAGCCAATTTTCTGGATTTTTGAAAATGTCACTTTTTTGTGAAAATATCCACTAAATGAGGGAATAATATGTGTGAGGGTACCCCAGGAGAGTTCCAAATGTGTGTGGGTAGAATATATATCCCACGGGGATAAAATGGAAAAAAGTTGAAAAAATTTTTTTTTTTGGACTTAGTCATTTTTCCGGTGTTTATCAGACTTTCAGATAGGGGAAATGTCAGTGAGCGTTCCGATTTCAGTTCCAGAGCGCTTTGCCCAATGAGTCCTTGATATTTAGTCGTTTTCAGCCAATTTTCTGGATTTTTGAATATTTCACTTTTTTGTGAAAATATCCACTAAATGAGGGAATAATATGTGTGAGGGTACCCCAGGAGAGTTCCAAATGTGTGTGGGTAGAATATATATCCCACGGGGGTAAAATTGAAAAAAGTTGAAAAAATTTTTTTTTTTGGACTTAGTCATTTTTCCGGCGTTTATCAAACTTTCAGATAGGGGAAATGTCAGTGAGCGTTCCGATTTCAGTTCCAGAGCGATTTGCCCAATGAGTCCTTGATATTTAGTCCTTTTCAGCCAATTTTCTGGATTTTTGAAAATTTCACTTTTTTGTGAAAATATCCACTAAATGAGAGAATAATATGTGTGAGGGTAACCCAGGAGAGTTCCAAATGTGTGTGAGTAGAATATATATCCCACGGGGTAAAATTGAAAAAAATTTTTTTTGGGACTTAGTGATTTTTCCGGCGTTTATCAGACTTTCAGATAGGGCAAATGTCAGTGAGCATTCCGATTTCAGTTCCAGAGCGATTCGCCCAATAAGTCTTTGATATTTAGTCGTTTTCAGCCAATTCTCTGGATTTTTGAAAATTTCACTTTTTTGTGAAAATATCCACTAAATGAGGGAATAATATGTGTGAGGGTAACCCAGGAGAGTTCCAAATGTGTGTGGGTAGAATATATATCTCACGGGGGTAAAATTGAAAAAAGTTGAAAAAATTTTTTTTTGGTCTTAGTCATTTTTCCGGCGTTTATCAAACTTTCAGATAGGGGAAATGTCAGTGAGCGTTCCAATTTCAGTTCCAGAGCGCTTTGCCCAATGAGTAATTGATATTTAGTCGTTTTCAGCCAATTTTCTGGATTTTTGAAAATTTCACTTTTTTGTGAAAATATCCACTAAATGAGGGAATAATATGTGTGAGGGTACCCCAGGAGAGTTCCAAATGTGTGTGGGTAGAATATATATCTCACGGGGGTAAAATTGAAAAAAGTTGAAAAAATTTTTTTTTGGTCTTAGTCATTTTTCCGGCGTTTATCAAACTTTCAGATAGGGGAAATGTCAGTGAGAGTTCCGATTTCAGTTCCAGAGCGCTTTGCCCAATGAGTACTTGATATTTAGTCGTTTTCAGCCAATTTTCTGGATTTTTGAAAATTTCACTTTTTTGTGAAAATATCCACTAAATGAGGGAATAATATGTGTGAGGGTACCCCAGGAGAGTTCCAAATGTGTGTGGGTAGAATATATATCTCACGGGGGTAAAATTGAAAAAAGTTGAAAACATTTTTTTTTGGTCTTAGTCATTTTTCCGGCGTTTATCAAACTTTCAGATAGGGGAAATGTCAGTGAGCGTTCCGATTTCAGTTCCAGAGCGCTTTGCCCAATGAATAATTGATATTTAGTCGTTTTCAGCCAATTTTCTGGATTTTTGAAAATGTCACTTTTTTGTGAAAATATCCACTAAATGAGGGAACAATATGTGTGAGGGTACCCCAGGAGAGTTCCAAATGTGTGTGGGTAGAATATATATCCCACGGGGATAAAATGGAAAAAAGTTGAAAAATTTTTTTTTTTTGGACTTAGTCATTTTTCCGGCGTTTATCAGACTTTCAGATAGGTGAAATGTCAGTGAGCGTTCCGATTTCAGTTCCAGAGCGCTTTGCCCAATGAGTCCTTGATATTTAGTCGTTTTCAGCCAATTTTCTGGATTTTTGAATATTTCACTTTTTTGTGAAAATATCCACTAAATGAGGGAATAATATGTGTGAGGGTACCCCAGGAGAGTTCCAAATGTGTGTGGGTAGAATATATATCCCACGGGGGTAAAATTGAAAAAAGTTGAAAAAATTTTTTTTTTGGACTTAGTCATTTTTCCGGCGTTTATCAAACTTTCAGATAGGGGAAATGTCAGTGAGCATTCCGATTTCAGTTCCAGAGCGATTCGCCCAATGAGTCCTTGATATTTAGTCGTTTTCAGCCAATTTTCTGGATTTTTGAAAATTTCACTTTTTTGTGAAAATATCCACTAAATGAGAGAATAATATGTGTGAGGGTACCCCAGGAGAGTTCCAAATGTGTGTGGGTAGAATATATCTTCCACGGGGTAAAATTGAAAAAAGTTGAAAACAATTTTTTTTTGGACTTAGTGATTTTTCTGGCGTTTATCAGACTTTCAGATAGGGCACATGTCAGTGAGCGTTCCAATTTCAGTTCCAGAGCGATTCCCCAATGAGTCTTTGATATTTAGTCGTTTTCAGCCAATTTTCTGTATTTTTGAAAATTTCACTTTTTTGTGAAAATATCCACTAAATGAGGGAATAATATGTGTGAGGGTACCCCAGGAGAGTTCCAAATGTGAGTGGGTAGCATATATATCTCACGGGGGTAAAATTGAAAAAAGTTTAAAAAATTTTTTTTTGGGACTTAGTAATTTTTCCGGCGTTTATCAGACCTTCAGATAGGGCAAATGTCAGTGAGCGTTCCGATTTCAGTTCCAGAGCGATTTGCCCAATGAGTCCTTGATATTTAGTCCTTTTCAGCCAATTTTCTGGATTTTTGAAAATTTCACTTTTTTGTGAAAATATCCACTAAATGAGAGAATAATATGTGTGAGGGTAACCCAGGAGAGTTCCAAATGTGTGTGAGTAGAATATATATCCCACGGGGTAAAATTGAAAAAAGTTGAAAAAAATTTTTTTTTGCACTTAGTGATTTTTCCGGCGTTTATCAGACTTTCAGATAGGGCAAATGTCAGTGAGCATTCCGATTTCAGTTCCAGAGCGATTCGCCCAATAAGTCTTTGATATTTAGTCGTTTTCAGCCAATTCTCTGGATTTTTGAAAATTTCACTTTTTTGTGAAAATATCCACTAAATGAGGGAATAATATGTGTGAGGGTACCCCAGGAGAGTTCCAAATGTGTGTGGGTAGAATATATATCTCACGGGGGTAAAATTGAAAAAAGTTGAAAAAATTTTTTTTTGGTCTTAGTCATTTTTCCGGCGTTTATCAAACTTTCAGATAGGGGAAATGTCAGTGAGCGTTCCGATTTCAGTTCCAGAGCTCTTTGCCCAATGAGTAATTGATATTTAGTCGTTTTCAGTCAATTTTCTGGATTTTTGAAAATGTCACTTTTTTGTGAAAATATCCACTAAATGAGGGAATAATATGTGTGAGGGTACCCCAGGAGAGTTCCAAATGTGTGTGGGTAGAATATATATCCCACGGGGATAAAATGGAAAAAAGTTGAAAAATTTTTTTTTTTTGGACTTAGTCATTTTTCCGGCGTTTATCAGACTTTCAGATAGGGGAAATGTCAGTGAGCGTTCCGATTTCAGTTCCAGAGCGCTTTGCCCAATGAGTAATTGATATTTAGTCGTTTTCAGTCAATTTTCTGGATTTTTGAAAATGTCACTTTTTAGTGAAAATATCCACTAAATGAGGGAATAATATGTGTGAGGGTACCCCGGGAGATTTCCAAATGTGTGTGGGTAGAATATATATCCCACGGGGGTAAAATTGAAAAAAGTTGAAAAATTTTTTTTTTTGGACTTAGTCATTTTTGCGGCGTTTATCAAACTTTCAGATAGGGGAAATATCAGTGAGCGTTCCGATTTTAGTTCCAGAGCGATTCGCCCAATGAGTCCTTGATATTTAGTCGTTTTCAGCCAATTTTCTGGATTTTTGAAAATTTCACTTTTTTGTGAAAATATCCACTAAATGAGAGAATAATATGTGTGAGGGTACCCCAGGAGAGTTCCAAATGTGTGTGGGTAGAATATATATCCCACGGGGGTAAAATTGAAAAAAGTTTAAAAAAATTTTTTTTTGGACTTAGTCATTTTTCCGGCGTTTATCAGAATTTCAGATAGGTCAAATGTCAGTGAGCGTTCCGATTTCAGTTCCAGAGCGATTTGCCCAATGAGTCCTTGATATTTAGTCGTTTTCAGCCAATTTTCTGGATTTTTGAAAATTTCACTTTTTTGTGAAAATATCCACTAAATGAGAGAATAATATGTGTGAGGGTACCCCAGGAGAGTTCCAAATGTGTGTGGGTAGAATATATATCCCACGGGGGTAAAATTGAAAAAAGTTGAAAAATTTTTTTTTTTGGACTTAGTCATTTTTCCGGCGTTTATCAAACTTTCAGATAGGGGAAATGTCAGTGAGCGTTCCGATTTCAGTTCCAGAACGATTCGCCCAATTAGTCCTTGATATTTAGTCGTTTTCAGCCAATTTTCTGGATTTTTGAAAATTTCACTTTTTTGTGAAAATATCCACTAAATGAGGGAATAATATGTGCGAGGGTACCCCAGGAGAGTTCCAAATGTGTGTGGGTAGAATATATATCCCACGGGGGTAAAATTGAAAAAAGTTTAAAAAAATTTTTTTTTGGACTTAGTCATTTTTCCGGCGTTTATCAGACCTTCAGATAGGGCAAATGTCAGTGAGCGTTCCGATTTCAGTTCCAGAGCGATTTGCCCAATGAGTCCTTGATATTTAGTCGTTTTCAGCCAATTTTCTGGATTTTTGAAAATTTCACTTTTTTGTGAAAATATCCACTAAATGAGAGAATAATATGTGTGAGGGTACCCCAGGAGAGTTCCAAATGTGTGTGGGTAGAATATATATCCCACGGGGTAAAATTGAAAAAAGTTGAAAAATTTTTTTTTTTGGACTTAGTCATTTTTCCGGCGTTTATCAAACTTTCAGATAGGGGAAATGTCAGTGAGCGTTCCGATTTCAGTTCCAGAGCGCTGTGCCCAATGAGTCCTTGATATTTAGTCGTTTTCAGCCAATTTTCTGGATTTTTGAAAATTTCACTTTTTTGTGAAAATATCCACTAAATGAGGGAATAATATGTGTGAGGGTACCCCAGGAGAGTTCCAAATGTGTGTGGGTAGAATATATATCTCACGGGGGTAAAATTGAAAAAATTTGAAAACATTTTTTTTTGGATTTAGTGATTTTACCGGCGTTTATCAAACTTTCAGATAGGGGAAATGTCAGTGAGCGTTCCGATTTCAGTTCCAGAGCGATTCGCCCAATGAGTCCTTGATATTTAGTCGTTTTCAGCCAATTTTCTGGATTTTTGAAAATTTCACTTTTTTGTGAAAATATCCACTAAATGAGAGAATAATATGTGTGAGGGTACCCCAGGAGAGTTCCAAATGTGTGTGGGTAGAATATATATCCCACGGGGGTAAAATTGAAAAAAGTTGAAAAATTTTTTTTTTTGGACTTAGTCATTTTTCCGGCGTTTATCAGAACTTCAGATAGGGCAAATGTCAGTGAGCATTCCGATTTCAGTTCCAGAGCGATTTGCCCAATGAGTCCTTGATATTTAGTCGTTTTCAGCCAATTTTCTGGATTTTTGAAAATTTCACTTTTTTGTGAAAATATCCACTAAATGAGAGAATAATATGTGTGAGGGTACCCAGGGAGAGTTCCAAATGTGTGTGGGTAGAATATATATCCCACGGGGTAAAATTGAAAAAAGTTGAAAAAAATTTATTTTTGGACTTAATGATTTTACCGGCGTTTATCAAACTTTCAGATAGGGGAAATGTCAGTGAGCGTTCCGATTTCAGTTCCAGAGCGATTCGCCTAATGAGTCCTTGATATTTAGTCGTTTTCAGCCAATTTTCTGGATTTTTGAAAATTTCACTTTTTTGTGAAAATATCCACTAAATGAGAGAATAATATGTGTGAGGGTACCCCAGGAGAGTTCCAAATGTGTGTGGGTAGAATATATCTTCCACGGGGTAAAATTGAAAAAAGTTGAAAACAATTTTTTTTTGGACTTAGTGATTTTTCTGGCGTTTATCAGACTTTCAGATAGGGCACATGTCAGTGAGCGTTCCAATTTCAGTTCCAGAGCGATTCCCCAATGAGTCTTTGATATTTAGTCGTTTTCAGCCAATTTTCTGTATTTTTGAAAATTTCACTTTTTTGTGAAAATATCCACTAAATGAGGGAATAATATGTGTGAGGGTACCCCAGGAGAGTTCCAAATGTGAGTGGGTAGAATATATATCCCACGGGGGTAAAATTGAAAAAAGTTGAAACAATTTTTTTTTTGGACTTAGTAATTTTTCCGGCGTTTATCAGACTTTCAGATATGGCAAATGTCAGTGAGCATTCCGATTTCAGTTCCAGAGCGCTTTGCCCAATGAGTCCTTGATATTTAGTCGTTTTCAGCCAATTTTCTGGATTTTTGAAAATTTTACTTTTTTGTGAAAATATCCACTAAATGAGAGAATAATATGTGTGAGGGTACCCCAGAAGAGTTCCAAATGTGTGTGGGTAGAATATATATCCCACAGGGGTAAAATTGAAAAAAGTTTAAAAAAATTTTTTTTTGGATTTAGTCATTTTTCCGGCATTTATCAGACTTTCAGATAGGGCAAATGTCAGTGAGCGTTCTGATTTCAGTTCCAGAGCGATTCGCCCAATGAATCCTTGATTTTTAGTCGTTTTCAGCCAATTTTCTGATTTTCTGAAAATTTCACTTTTTTGTGAAAATATCCACTAAATGAGGGAATAATATGTGTGAGGGTACCCCAGGAGAGTTCCAAATGTGTGTGGGTAGAATATATATCCCACGGGGGTAAAATTGAAAAAAGTTTAAAAAAAATTTTTTTTGGACTTAGTCATTTTTCCGGCGTTTATCAGACTTTCAGATAGGGCAAATGTCAGTGAGCATTCCGTTTTCAGTTCCAGAGCGATTCGCCCAATGAGTCCTTGATTTTTAGTCGTTTTCAGCCAATTTTCTGAATTTTTGAAAATTTCACTTTTTTGTGAAAATATCCACTAAATGAGGGAATAATATGTGTGAGGGTATCCCAGGAGAGTTCCAAATGTGTGTGGGTAGAATATATATCCCACGGGGGTAAAATTGAAAAAAGTTTAAAAAAATTTTTTTTTGGACTTAGTCATTTTTCCGGCGTTTATCAGACCTTCAGATAGGGCAAATGT
This sequence comes from Phyllobates terribilis, assembly GCF_046119375.1. Taxonomy (NCBI): domain Eukaryota; kingdom Metazoa; phylum Chordata; class Amphibia; order Anura; family Dendrobatidae; genus Phyllobates; species Phyllobates terribilis. Next base: position 555,731,994 of record NW_027362762.1, read on the forward strand.
CAGTGAGCGTTCCGATTTCAGTTCCAGAGCGATTTGCCCAATGAGTCCTTGATATTTAGTCGTTTTCAGCCAATTTTCTGGATTTTTGAAAATTTCACTTTTTTGTGAAAATATCCACTAAATGAGAGAATAATATGTGTGAGGGTACCCCAGGAGAGTTCCAAATGTGTGTGGGTAGAATATATATCCCACGGGGTAAAATTGAAAAAAGTTATAAAAAATTTATTTTTGGACTTAGTGATTTTTCCGGCGTTTGTCAGACTTTCAGATAGGGCAAATGTCAGTGAGCATTCCGATTTCAGTTCCAGAGCAATTCGCCCAATAAGTCTTTGATATTTAGTCGTTTTCAGCCAATTTTCTGGATTTTTGAAAATTTCACTTTTTTGTGAAAATATCCACTAAATGAGGGAATAATATGTGTGAGGGTACCCCAGGAGAGTTCCAAATGTGTGTGGGTAGAATATATATCCCACGGGGTAAAATTGAAAAAAGTTGAAAAAATTAAAACTTTCAGATAGGGCAAATGTCAGTGAGCATTCCGATTTCAGTTCCAGAGCGCTTTGCCCAATGAGTCCTTGATATTTAGTCGTTTTCAGCCAATTTTCTGGATTTTTGAAAATTTCACTTTTTTTTGCGAAAATATCCACTAAATGAGGGAATAATATGTGTGAGGGTACCGCAGGAGAGCTCCAAATGTGTGTGGGTAGAATATACGTCCCACGGGGATAAAATGGAAAAAGTTGAAAAATTTTTTTTTTTGGACTTAGTCATTTTTCTGGCGTTTATCAGACTTTCAGATAGGGGAAATGTCAGTGAGCATTCCGATTTCAGTTCCAGAGCGATTCGCCCATTGAGTCCTTGATTTTTAGTCGTTTTCAGCCAATTTTCTGGATTTTTGAAAATTTAACTTTTTTGTGAAAATATCCACTAAATGAGGGAATAATATGTGTGACGGTACCCCAGGAGAGTTATAAATGTGTGTGGGTAGAATATATATCCCACGGGGGTAAAATTGAAAAAAGTTGAAAAAAAATTTTTTTGGGACTTAGTCATTTTTCCGGCATTTATCAGACTTTCAGATAGGGCAAATGTCAGTGAGCATTCCGTTTTCAGTTCCAGAGCGATTCACCCAATGAGTCCTTGATATTTATTCGTTTTCAGGCAATTTTCTGGATTTTTGAAAATTTCACTTTTTTGTGAAAATATCCACTAAATGAAGGAATAATATGTGTGACGGTACCCCAGGAGAGTTCCAAATGTGTGTGGGTAGAATATATATCCCACGGGGTAAAATTGAAAAAAGTTGAAAAAATTTTTTTTTGGACTTAGTGATTTTTCCGGCGTTTATCAGACTTTCAGATAGGGCAAATGTCAGTGAGCGTTCCGATTTCAGTTCCAGAGCGATTCGCCCAATAGGACTTTGATATTTAGTCGTTTTCAGCCAATTTTCTGGATTTTTGAAAATTTCACTTTTTTGTGAAAATATCCACTAAATGAGGGAATAATATGTGTGAGGGTACCCCAGGAGAGTTCCAAATGTGTGTGGGTAGAATATATATCCCACGGGGTAAAATTGAAAAAAGTTGAAATTTTTTTTTTTTTGACTTAGTCATTTTTCCGGCGTTTATCAGACTTTCAGATAGGGGAAATGTCAGTGAGCGTTCCGATTTCAGTTCCAGAGCGATTCGCCCAATGAGTCCTTGATATTTACTCGTTTTCAGCCATTTTTCTGGATTTTTGAAAATTTCACTTTTTTGTGAAAATATCCACTAAATGAGAGAATAATATGTGTGAGGGTACCCCAGGAGAGTTCCAAATGTGTGTGGGTAGAATATATATCCCGCGGGGGTAAAATTGAAAAAAGTTGAAAAAAATTTTTTTTTGGACTTACTCATTTTTCAGGCATTTATCAGACTTTCAGATAGGGCAAATGTCAGTGAGCGTTCCGATTTCAGTTCCAGAGCGATTCGCCCAATGAGTCCTTGATTTTTAGTCGTTTTCAGCCAATTTTCTGAATTCCTGAAAATTTCACTTTTTTGTGAAAATATCCACTAAATGAGGGAATAATATGTGTGACGGTACCCCAGGAGAGTTCCAAATGTGTGTGGGTAGAATATATATCCCACGGGGGTAAAATTTAAAAAAGTTGAAAAAAATTTTTTTTTGGACTTAGTCATTTTTCCGGCATTTATCAGACTTTCAGATAGGGCAAATGTCAGTGAGCATTCCGTTTTCAGTTCCAGAGCGATTCGCCCAATGAGTCCTTGATTTTTAGTCGTTTTCAGCCAATTTTCTGAATTTCTGAAAATTTCACTTTTTTGTGAAAATATCCACTAAATGAGGGAATAATATGTGTGAGGGTACCCCAGGAGAGTTCCAAATGTGTGTGGGTAGAATATATATCCCACGGGGGTAAAATTGAAAAAAGTTGAAAAAATTTTTTTTTTGGACTTAGTCATTTTTCAGGCATTTATCAGACTTTCAGATAGGGCAAATGTCAGTGAGCGTTCCGATTTCAGTTCCAGAGCGATTCGCCCAATGAGTCCTTGATTTTTAGTCGTTTTCAGCCAATTATCTGAATTTCTGAAAATTTCACTTTTTTGTGAAAATATCCACTAAATGAGGGAATAATATGTGTGAGGGTACCCCAGGAGAGTTCCAAATGTGTGTGGGTAGAATATATATCCCACGGGGGTAAAATTTAAAAAAGTTTAAAAAAAATTTTTTTTGGACTTAGTCATTTTTCCGGCGTTTATCAGACTTTCAGATAGGGCAAATATTAATGAGCATTCCGATTTCAGTTCCAGAGCGCTTTGCCCAATGAGTCCTTGATATTTAGTCGTTTTCAGCCAATTTTCTGGATTTTTGAAAATTTCACTTTTTTGTGAAAATATCCACTAAATGAGAGAATAATATGTGTGAGGGTACCCCAGGAGAGTTCCAAATGTGTGTGGGTAGAATATTTATCCCATGGGGGTAAAATTGAAAAAAGTTGAAAAAAATTTTTTTTTGGACTTAGTCATTTTTCAGGCATTTATCAGACTTTCAGATAGGGCAAATGTCAGTGAGCGTTCCGATTTCAGTTCCAGAGCGATTCGCCCAATGAGTCCTTGATTTTTAGTCGTTTTCAGCCAATTTTCTGAATTTCTGAAAATTTCACTTTTTGTGAAAATATCCACTAAATGAGGGAATAATATGTGTGACGGTACCCCAGGAGAGTTCCAAATGTGTGTGGGTAGAATATATATCCCACGGGGGTAAAATTTAAAAAAGTTGAAAAAAATTTTTTTTTGGACTTAGTCATTTTTCCGGCATTTATCAGACTTTCAGATAGGGGAAATGTCAGTGAGCATTCCGTTTTCAGTTCCAGAGCGATTCGCCCAATTAGTCCTTGATATTTAGTCGTTTTCAGCCAATTTTCTGGATTTTTGAAAATTTCACTTTTTTGTGAAAATATCCACTAAATGAGAGAATAATATGTGTGAGGGTACCCCAGGAGAGTTCCAAATGTGTGGGTAGAATATTTATCCCATGGGGGTAAAATTGAAAAAAGTTGAAAAAAATTTTTTTTTGGACTTAGTCATTTTTCAGGCATTTATCAGACTTTCAGATAGGGCAAATGTCAGTGAGCGTTCCGATTTCAGTTCCAGAGCGATTCGCCAATGAGTCCTTGATTTTTAGTCGTTTTCAGCCAATTTTCTGAATTTCTGAAAATTTCACTTTTTTGTGAAAATATCCACTAAATGAGGGAATAATATGTGTGAGGGTACCTCAGGAGAGTTCCAAATGTGTGTGGGTAGAATATATATCCCACGGTGGTAAAATTGAAAAAAGTTTTAAAAAAATTTTTTTTGGACTTAGTCATTTTTCCGGCGTTTATCAGACTTTCAGATAGGGCAAATGTCAGTGAGCATTCCGATTTCAGTTCCAGAGCGATTCGCCCAATGAGTCTTTGATATTTAGTCGTTTTCAGCCAATTTTCTGGATTTTTGAAAATTTCACTTTTTTGTTAAAATATCCACTAAATGAGGGAATAATATGTGTGACAGTACCCCAGGAGAGTTCCAAATGTGTGTGGGTAGAATATATATCCCACGGGGGTAAAATTGAAAAAGTTGAAAAAATTTTTTTTTTGGACTTAGTCATTTTTCCGGCGTTTATCAAACTTTCAGATAGGGGAAATGTCAGTGAGCGTTCCGATTTCAGTTCAAGAGCGATTTGCCCATTGAGTCCTTGATATTTAGTCGTTTTCAGCCAATTTTCTGGATTTTTGAAAATTTCACTTTTTTGTGAAAATATCCACTAAATGAGGGAATAATATGTGTGAGGGTACCCAAGGAGAGCTCCAAATGTGTGTGGGTAGAATATATATCCCACGGGGGTAAAATTGAAAAAAGTTTAAAAAAATTTTTTTTTTGGACTTAGTCATTTTTCCGGCGTTTATCAGACTTTCAGATAGGGCAAATGTCAGTGAGCATTCCGATTTCAGTTCCAGAGCGCTTTGCCCAATGAGTCCTTGATATTTAGTCGTTTTCAGCCAATTTTCTGGATTTTTGAAAATTTCACTTTTTTGTGAAAATATCCACTAAATGAGGGAATAATATGTGTGACGGTACCCCACGAGAGTTATAAATGTGTGTGGGTAGAATATATATCCCACGGGGGTAAAATTGAAAAAAGTTGAAAAAAATTTTTTTTGGGACTTAGTCATTTTTCCGGCATTTATCAGACTTTCAGATAGGGCAAATGTCAGTGAGCATTCCGTTTTCAGTTCCAGAGCGATTCACCCAATGAGTCCTTGATATTTATTCGTTTTCAGGCAATTTTCTGGATTTTTGAAAATTTCACTTTTTTGTGAAAATATCCACTAAATGAAGGAATAATATGTGTGACGGTACCCCAGGAGAGTTCCAAATGTGTGTGGGTAGAATATATATCCCACGGGGTAAAATTGTAAAAAGTTGAAAAAATTTTTTTTTTGGACTTAGTGATTTTTCCGGCGTTTATCAGACTTTCAGATAGGGCAAATGTCAGTGAGCATTCCGATTTCAGTTCCAGAGCGCTTTGCCCAATGAGTCCTTGATATTTAGTCGTTTTCAGCCAATTTTCTGGATTTTTGAAAATTTCACTTTTTTTGCGAAAATATCCACTAAATGAGGGAATAATATGTGTGAGGGTACCGCAGGAGAGCTCCAAATGTGTGTGGGTAGAATATACGTCCCACGGGGATAAAATGGAAAAAGTTGAAAAATTTTTTTTTTTGGACTTAGTCATTTTTCTGGCGTTTATCAGACTTTCAGATAGGGGAAATGTCAGTGAGCATTCCGATTTCAGTTCCAGAGCGATTCGCCCATTGAGTCCTTGATTTTTAGTCGTTTTCAGCCAATTTTCTGGATTTTTGAAAATTTAACTTTTTTGTGAAAATATCCACTAAATGAGGGAATAATATGTGTGACGGTACCCCAGGAGAGTTATAAATGTGTGTGGGTAGAATATATATCCCACGGGGGTAAAATTGAAAAAAGTTGAAAAAAAATTTTTTTGGGACTTAGTCATTTTTCCGGCATTTATCAGACTTTCAGATAGGGCAAATGTCAGTGAGCATTCCGTTTTCAGTTCCAGAGCGATTCACCCAATGAGTCCTTGATATTTATTCGTTTTCAGGCAATTTTCTGGATTTTTGAAAATTTCACTTTTTTGTGAAAATATCCACTAAATGAAGGAATAATATGTGTGACGGTACCCCAGGAGAGTTCCAAATGTGTGTGGGTAGAATATATATCCCACGGGGTAAAATTGAAAAAAGTTGAAAAAATTTTTTTTTGGACTTAGTGATTTTTCCGGCGTTTATCAGACTTTCAGATAGGGCAAATGTCAGTGAGCGTTCCGATTTCAGTTCCAGAGCGATTCGCCCAATAGGACTTTGATATTTAGTCGTTTTCAGCCAATTTTCTGGATTTTTGAAAATTTCACTTTTTTGTGAAAATATCCACTAAATGAGGGAATAATATGTGTGAGGGTACCCCAGGAGAGTTCCAAATGTGTGTGGGTAGAATATATATCCCACGGGGTAAAATTGAAAAAAGTTGAAATTTTTTTTTTTTTGACTTAGTCATTTTTCCGGCGTTTATCAGACTTTCAGATAGGGGAAATGTCAGTGAGCGTTCCGATTTCAGTTCCAGAGCGATTCGCCCAATGAGTCCTTGATATTTACTCGTTTTCAGCCATTTTTCTGGATTTTTGAAAATTTCACTTTTTTGTGAAAATATCCACTAAATGAGAGAATAATATGTGTGAGGGTACCCCAGGAGAGTTCCAAATGTGTGTGGGTAGAATATATATCCCGCGGGGGTAAAATTGAAAAAAGTTGAAAAAAATTTTTTTTTGGACTTACTCATTTTTCAGGCATTTATCAGACTTTCAGATAGGGCAAATGTCAGTGAGCGTTCCGATTTCAGTTCCAGAGCGATTCGCCCAATGAGTCCTTGATTTTTAGTCGTTTTCAGCCAATTTTCTGAATTCCTGAAAATTTCACTTTTTTGTGAAAATATCCACTAAATGAGGGAATAATATGTGTGAGGGTACCCCAGGAGAGTTCCAAATGTGTGTGGGTAGAATATATATCCCACGGGGGTAAAATTTAAAAAAGTTGAAAAAAATTTTTTTTTGGACTTAGTCATTTTTCCGGCATTTATCAGACTTTCAGATAGGGCAAATGTCAGTGAGCATTCCGTTTTCAGTTCCAGAGCGATTCGCCCAATGAGTCCTTGATTTTTAGTCGTTTTCAGCCAATTTTCTGAATTTCTGAAAATTTCACTTTTTTGTGAAAATATCCACTAAATGAGGGAATAATATGTGTGAGGGTACCCCAGGAGAGTTCCAAATGTGTGTGGGTAGAATATATATCCCACGGGGGTAAAATTGAAAAAAGTTGAAAAAATTTTTTTTTTGGACTTAGTCATTTTTCAGGCATTTATCAGACTTTCAGATAGGGCAAATGTCAGTGAGCGTTCCGATTTCAGTTCCAGAGCGATTCGCCCAATGAGTCCTTGATTTTTAGTCGTTTTCAGCCAATTATCTGAATTTCTGAAAATTTCACTTTTTTGTGAAAATATCCACTAAATGAGGGAATAATATGTGTGAGGGTACCCCAGGAGAGTTCCAAATGTGTGTGGGTAGAATATATATCCCACGGGGGTAAAATTTAAAAAAGTTTAAAAAAAATTTTTTTTGGACTTAGTCATTTTTCCGGCGTTTATCAGACTTTCAGATAGGGCAAATATTAATGAGCATTCCGATTTCAGTTCCAGAGCGCTTTGCCCAATGAGTCCTTGATATTTAGTCGTTTTCAGCCAATTTTCTGGATTTTTGAAAATTTCACTTTTTTGTGAAAATATCCACTAAATGAGAGAATAATATGTGTGAGGGTACCCCAGGAGAGTTCCAAATGTGTGTGGGTAGAATATTTATCCCATGGGGGTAAAATTGAAAAAAGTTGAAAAAAATTTTTTTTTGGACTTAGTCATTTTTCAGGCATTTATCAGACTTTCAGATAGGGCAAATGTCAGTGAGCGTTCCGATTTCAGTTCCAGAGCGATTCGCCCAATGAGTCCTTGATTTTTAGTCGTTTTCAGCCAATTTTCTGAATTTCTGAAAATTTCACTTTTTGTGAAAATATCCACTAAATGAGGGAATAATATGTGTGACGGTACCCCAGGAGAGTTCCAAATGTGTGTGGGTAGAATATATATCCCACGGGGGTAAAATTTAAAAAAGTTGAAAAAAATTTTTTTTTGGACTTAGTCATTTTTCCGGCATTTATCAGACTTTCAGATAGGGGAAATGTCAGTGAGCATTCCGTTTTCAGTTCCAGAGCGATTCGCCCAATTAGTCCTTGATATTTAGTCGTTTTCAGCCAATTTTCTGGATTTTTGAAAATTTCACTTTTTTGTGAAAATATCCACTAAATGAGAGAATAATATGTGTGAGGGTACCCCAGGAGAGTTCCAAATGTGTGGGTAGAATATTTATCCCATGGGGGTAAAATTGAAAAAAGTTGAAAAAAATTTTTTTTTGGACTTAGTCATTTTTCAGGCATTTATCAGACTTTCAGATAGGGCAAATGTCAGTGAGCGTTCCGATTTCAGTTCCAGAGCGATTCGCCAATGAGTCCTTGATTTTTAGTCGTTTTCAGCCAATTTTCTGAATTTCTGAAAATTTCACTTTTTTGTGAAAATATCCACTAAATGAGGGAATAATATGTGTGAGGGTACCTCAGGAGAGTTCCAAATGTGTGTGGGTAGAATATATATCCCACGGGGGTAAAATTGAAAAAAGTTTTAAAAAAATTTTTTTTGGACTTAGTCATTTTTCCGGCGTTTATCAGACTTTCAGATAGGGCAAATGTCAGTGAGCATTCCGATTTCAGTTCCAGAGCGATTCGCCCAATGAGTCTTTGATATTTAGTCGTTTTCAGCCAATTTTCTGGATTTTTGAAAATTTCACTTTTTTGTTAAAATATCCACTAAATGAGGGAATAATATGTGTGACAGTACCCCAGGAGAGTTCCAAATGTGTGTGGGTAGAATATATATCCCACGGGGGTAAAATTGAAAAAGTTGAAAAAATTTTTTTTTTGGACTTAGTCATTTTTCCGGCGTTTATCAAACTTTCAGATAGGGGAAATGTCAGTGAGCGTTCCGATTTCAGTTCAAGAGCGATTTGCCCATTGAGTCCTTGATATTTAGTCGTTTTCAGCCAATTTTCTGGATTTTTGAAAATTTCACTTTTTTGTGAAAATATCCACTAAATGAGGGAATAATATGTGTGAGGGTACCCAAGGAGAGCTCCAAATGTGTGTGGGTAGAATATATATCCCACGGGGGTAAAATTGAAAAAAGTTTAAAAAAATTTTTTTTTTGGACTTAGTCATTTTTCCGGCGTTTATCAGACTTTCAGATAGGGCAAATGTCAGTGAGCATTCCGATTTCAGTTCCAGAGCGCTTTGCCCAATGAGTCCTTGATATTTAGTCGTTTTCAGCCAATTTTCTGGATTTTTGAAAATTTCACTTTTTTGTGAAAATATCCACTAAATGAGGGAATAATATGTGTGACGGTACCCCACGAGAGTTATAAATGTGTGTGGGTAGAATATATATCCCACGGGGGTAAAATTGAAAAAAGTTGAAAAAAATTTTTTTTGGGACTTAGTCATTTTTCCGGCATTTATCAGACTTTCAGATAGGGCAAATGTCAGTGAGCATTCCGTTTTCAGTTCCAGAGCGATTCACCCAATGAGTCCTTGATATTTATTCGTTTTCAGGCAATTTTCTGGATTTTTGAAAATTTCACTTTTTTGTGAAAATATCCACTAAATGAAGGAATAATATGTGTGACGGTACCCCAGGAGAGTTCCAAATGTGTGTGGGTAGAATATATATCCCACGGGGTAAAATTGAAAAAAGTTGAAAAAATTTTTTTTTTGGACTTAGTGATTTTTCCGGCGTTTATCAGACTTTCAGATAGGGCAAATGTCAGTGAGCGTTCCGATTTCAGTTCCAGAGCGATTCGCCCAATAGGACTTTGGTATTTAGTCGTTTTCAGCCAATTTTCTGGATTTTTGAAAATTTCACTTTTTTGTGAAAATATCCACTAAATGAGGGAATAATATGTGTGAGGGTACCCCAGGAGAGTTCCAAATGTGTGTGGGTAGAATATATATCCCACGGGGTAAAATTGAAAAAAGTTGAAAATTTTTTTTTTTTTGACTTAGTCATTTTTCCGGCGTTTATCAGACTTTCAGATAGGGGAAATGTCAGTGAGCGTTCCGATTTCAGTTCCAGAGCGATTCGCCCAATGAGTCCTTGATATTTACTCGTTTTCAGCCATTTTTCTGGATTTTTGAAAATTTCACTTTTTTGTGAAAATATCCACTAAATGAGAGAATAATATGTGTGAGGGTACCTCAGGAGAGTTCCAAATGTGTGTGGGTAGAATATATATCCCAAGGGGGTAAAATTGAAAAAAGTTTAAAAAAAATTTTTTTTGGACTTAGTCATTTTTCCGGCGTTTATCAGACTTTCAGATAGGGCAAATGTCAGTGAGCTTTCCGATTTCAGTTCCAGAGTGATTCGCCCAATGAGTCTTTGATATTTAGTCGTTTTCAGCCAATTTTCTGGATTTTTGAAAATTTCACTTTTTTGTGAAAATATCCACTAAATGAGGGAATAATATGTGTGACGGTACCCCAGGAGAGTTCCAAATGTGTATGGGTAGAATATATATCCCACGGGGGTAAAATTTAAAAAAGTTGAAAAAAATTTTTTTTTGGACTTAGTCATTTTTCCGGCATTTATCAGACTTTCAGATAGGGCAAATGTCAGTGAGCATTCCGTTTTCAGTTCCAGAGCGATTCGCCCAATGAGTCCTTGATTTTTAGTCGTTTTCAGCCAATTTTCTGAATTTCTGAAAATTTCACTTTTTTGTGAAAATATCCACTAAATGAGGGAATAATATGTGTGAGGGTACCCCAGGAGAGTTCCAAATGTGTGTGGGTAGAATATATATCCCACGGGGGTAAAATTGAAAAAAGTTGAAAAAATTTTTTTTTTGGACTTAGTCATTTTTCAGGCATTTATCAGACTTTCAGATAGGGCAAATGTCAGTGAGCGTTCCGATTTCAGTTCCAGAGCGATTCGCCCAATGAGTCCTTGATTTTTAGTCGTTTTCAGCCAATTATCTGAATTTCTGAAAATTTCACTTTTTTGTGAAAATATCCACTAAATGAGGGAATAATATGTGTGAGGGTACCCCAGGAGAGTTCCAAATGTGTGTGGGTAGAATATACATCCCACGGGGGTAAAATTTAAAAAAGTTTAAAAAAAATTTTTTTTGGACTTAGTCATTTTTCCGGCATTTATCAGACTTTCAGATAGGGCAAATGTTAGTGAGCATTCCGATTTCAGTTCCAGAGCGCTTTGCCCAATGAGTCCTTGATATTTAGTCGTTTTCAGCCAATTTTCTGGATTTTTGAAAATTTCACTTTTTTGTGAAAATATCCACTAAATGAGAGAATAATATGTGTGAGGGTACCCCAGGAGAGTTCCAAATGTGTGTGGGTAGAATATTTATCCCATGGGGGTAAAATTGAAAAAAGTTGAAAAAAATTTTTTTTTGGACTTAGTCATTTTTCAGGCATTTATCAGACTTTCAGATAGGGCAAATGTCAGTGAGCGTTCCGATTTCAGTTCCAGAGCGATTCGCCCAATGAGTCCTTGATTTTTAGTCGTTTTCAGCCAATTTTCTGAATTTCTGAAAATTTCACTTTTTTGTGAAAATATCCACTAAATGAGGGAATAATATGTGTGACGGTACCCCAGGAGAGTTCCAAATGTGTGTGGGTAGAATATATATCCCACGGGGGTAAAATTTAAAAAAGTTGAAAAAAATTTTTTTTTGGACTTAGTCATTTTTCCGGCATTTATCAGACTTTCAGATAGGGGAAATGTCAGTGAGCATTCCGTTTTCAGTTCCAGAGCGATTCGCCCAATTAGTCCTTGATATTTAGTCGTTTTCAGCCAATTTTCTGGATTTTTGAAAATTTCACTTTTTTGTGAAAATATCCACTAAATGAGAGAATAATATGTGTGAGGGTACCCCAGGAGAGTTCCAAATGTGGGGGTAGAATATTTATCCCATGGGGGTAAAATTGAAAAAAGTTGAAAAAAATTTTTTTTTGGACTTAGTCATTTTTCAGGCATTTATCAGACTTTCAGATAGGGCAAATGTCAGTGAGCGTTCCGATTTCAGTTCCAGAGCGATTCGCCCAATGAGTCCTTGATTTTTAGTCGTTTTCAGCCAATTTTCTGAATTTCTGAAAATTTCACTTTTTTGTGAAAATATCCACTAAATGAGGGAATAATATGTGTGACAGTACCCCAGGAGAGTTCCAAATGTGTGTGGGTAGAATATATATCCCACGGGGGTAAAATTGAAAAAAGTAGAAAAAAATTTTTTTTTGGACTTAGTCATTTTTCCGGCATTTATCAGACTTTCAGATAGGGCAAATGTCAGTGAGCATTCCGTTTTCAGTTCCAGAGCGATTCGCCCAATGAGTCCTTGATATTTAGTCGTTTTCAGCCAATTTTCTGAATTTCTGAAAATTTCACTTTTTTGTGAAAATATCCACTAAATGAGGGAATAATATGTGTGAGGGTACCCCAGGAGAGTTCCAAATGTGTGTGGGTAGAATATATATCCCACGGGGGTAAAATTGAAAAAAGTTGAAAAAATTTTTTTTTTGGACTTAGTCATTTTTCCGGCATTTATCAGACTTTCAGATAGGGCAAATGTCAGTGAGCATTCCGTTTTCAGTTCCAGAGCGATTCGCCCAATGAGTACTTGATTTTTAGTCGTTTTCAGCCAATTTTCTGAATTTCTGAAAATTTCACTTTTTTGTGAAAATATCCACTAAATGAGGGAATAATATGTGTGAGGGTACCCCAGGAGAGTTCCAATTGTGTGTGGGTAGAATATATATCCCACGGGGGTAAAATTGAAAAAAGTTGAAAAAATTTTTTTTTTGGACTTAGTCATTTTTCAGGCATTTATAAGACTTTCAGATAGGGCAAATGTTAGTGAGCATTCCGATTTCAGTTCCAGAGCGCTTTGCCCAATGAGTCCTTGATATTTAGTCGTTTTCAGCCAATTTTCTGGATTTTTGAAAATTTCACTTTTTTGTGAAAATATCCACTAAATGAGAGAATAATATGTGTGAGGGTACCCCAGGAGAGTTCCAAATGTGTGTGGGTAGAATATTTATCCCATGGGGGTAAAATTGAAAAAAGTTGAAAAAAATTTTTTTTTGGACTTAGTCATTTTTCAGGCATTTATCAGACTTTCAGATAGGGCAAATGTCAGTGAGCGTTCCGATTTCAGTTCCAGAGCGATTCGCCCAATGAGTCCTTGATTTTTAGTCGTTTTCAGCCAATTTTCTGAATTTCTGAAAATTTCACTTTTTTGTGAAAATATCCACTAAATGAGGGAATAATATGTGTGACGGTACCCCAGGAGAGTTCCAAATGTGTGTGGGTAGAATATATATCCCACGGGGGTAAAATTTAAAAAAGTTGAAAAAAATTTTTTTTTGGACTTAGTCATTTTTCCGGCATTTATCAGACTTTCAGATAGGGGAAATGTCAGTGAGCATTCCGTTTTCAGTTCCAGAGCGATTCGCCCAATTAGTCCTTGATATTTAGTCGTTTTCAGCCAATTTTCTGGATTTTTGAAAATTTCACTTTTTTGTGAAAATATCCACTAAATGAGAGAATAATATGTGTGAGGGTACCCCAGGAGAGTTCCAAATGTGTGGGTAGAATATTTATCCCATGGGGGTAAAATTGAAAAAAGTTGAAAAAAATTTTTTTTTGGACTTAGTCATTTTTCAGGCATTTATCAGACTTTCAGATAGGGCAAATGTCAGTGAGCGTTCCGATTTCAGTTCCAGAGCGATTCGCCCAATGAGTCCTTGATTTTTAGTCGTTTTCAGCCAATTTTCTGAATTTCTGAAAATTTCACTTTTTTGTGAAAATATCCACTAAATGAGGGAATAATATGTGTGACAGTACCCCAGGAGAGTTCCAAATGTGTGTGGGTAGAATATATATCCCACGGGGGTAAAATTGAAAAAAGTTGAAAAAAATTTTTTTTTGGACTTAGTCATTTTTCCGGCATTTATCAGACTTTCAGATAGGGCAAATGTCAGTGAGCATTCCGTTTTCAGTTCCAGAGCGATTCGCCCAATGAGTCCTTGATTTTTAGTCGTTTTCAGCCAATTTTCTGAATTTCTGAAAATTTCACTTTTTTGTGAAAATATCCACTAAATGAGGGAATAATATGTGTGAGGGTACCCCAGGAGAGTTCCAAATGTGTGTGGGTAGAATATATAAATACCACCGGGGTAAAATTGAAAAAAGTTGAAAAAATTTTTTTTTGGGACTTAGTCATTTTTCAGACATTTATAAGACTTTCAGATAGGGCAAATGTCAGTGAGCATTCCGATTTCAGTTTTAGAGCGATTCGCCCAATAAGTCTTTGATATTTAGTCGTTTTCAGCCAATTTTCTGGATTTTTGAAAATTTCACTTTTTTGTGAAAATATCCACTAAATGAGGGAATAATATGTGTGAGGGTTCCCCAGGAGAGTTCCAAATGTGTGGGTAGAATATATATCCCATGGGGGTAAAATTGAAAAAAGTTGAAAAAAATTTTTTTTTGGACTTAGTCATTTTTCAGGCATTTATCAGACTTTCAGATAGGGCAAATGTCAGTGAGCGTTCCGATTTCAGTTCCAGAGCGATTCGCCCAATGAGTCCTTGATTTTTAGTCGTTTTCAGCCAATTTTCTGAATTTCTGAAAATTTCACTTTTTTGTGAAAATATCCACTAAATGAGGGAATAATATGTGTGAGGGTACCTCAGGAGAGTTCCAAATGTGTGTGGGTAGAATATATATCCCACGGGGGTAAAATTGAAAAAAGTTTAAAAAAATTTTTTTTTGGACTTAGTCATTTTTCCGGCGTTTATCAGACTTTCAGATAGGGCAAATGTCAGTGAGCATTCCGATTTCAGTTCCAGAGCGATTCGCCCAATGAGTCTTTGATATTTAGTCGTTTTCAGCCAATTTTCTGGATTTTTGAAAATTTCACTTTTTTGTGAAAATATCCACTAAATGAGGGAATAATATGTGTGACAGTACCCCAGGAGAGTTCCAAATGTGTGTGGGTAGAATATATATCCCACGGGGGTAAAATTTAAAAAAGTTGAAAAAAATATTTTTTTGGACTTAGTCATTTTTCCGGCATTTATCAGACTTTCAGATAGGGCAAATGTTAGTGAGCATTCCGATTTCAGTTCCAGAGCGCTTTGCCCAATGAGTCCTTGATATTTAGTCGTTTTCAGCCAATTTTCTGGATTTTTGAAAATTTCACTTTTTTGTGAAAATATCCACTAAATGAGAGAATAATATGTGTGAGGGTACCCCAGGAGAGTTCCAAATGTGTGTGGGTAGAATATTTATCCCATGGGGGTAAAATTGAAAAAAGTTGAAAAAAATTTTTTTTTGGACTTAGTCATTTTTCAGGCATTTATCAGACTTTCAGATAGGGCAAATGTCAGTGAGCGTTGCGATTTCAGTTCCAGAGCGATTCGCCCAATGAGTCCTTGATTTTTAGTCGTTTTCAGCCAATTTTCTGAATTTCTGAAAATTTCACTTTTTTGTGAAAATATCCACTAAATGAGGGAATAATATGTGTGACGGTACCCCAGGAGAGTTCCAAATGTGTGTGGGTAGAATATATATCCCACGGGGGTAAAATTTAAAAAAGTTGAAAAAAATTTTTTTTTGGACTTAGTCATTTTTCCGGCATTTATCAGACTTTCAGATAGGGGAAATGTCAGTGAGCATTCCGTTTTCAGTTCCAGAGCGATTCGCCCAATTAGTCTTTGATATTTAGTCGTTTTCAGACAATTTTCTGGATTTTTGAAAATTTCACTTTTTTGTGAAAATATCCACTAAATGAGAGAATAATATGTGTGAGGGTACCCCAGGAGAGTTCCAAATGTGTGGGTAGAATATTTATCCCATGGGGGTAAAATTGAAAAAAGTTGAAAAAAATTTTTTTTTGGACTTAGTCATTTTTCAGGCATTTATCAGACTTTCAGATAGGGCAAATGTCAGTGAGCGTTCCGATTTCAGTTCCAGAGCGATTCGCCCAATGAGTCCTTGATTTTTAGTCGTTTTCAGCCAATTTTCTGAATTTCTGAAAATTTCACTTTTTTGTGAAAATATCCACTAAATGAGGGAATAATATGTGTGAGGGTACCTCAGGAGAGTTCCAAATGTGTGTGGGTAGAATATATATCCCACGGGGGTAAAATTGAAAAAAGTTTAAAAAAATTTTTTTTTGGACTTAGTCATTTTTCCGGCGTTTATCAGACTTTCAGATAGGGCAAATGTCAGTGAGCATTCCGATTTCAGTTCCAGAGCGATTCGCCCAATGAGTCTTTGATATTTAGTCGTTTTCAGCCAATTTTCTGGATTTTTGAAAATTTCACTTTTTTGTGAAAATATCCACTAAATGAGGGAATAATATGTGTGACAGTACCCCAGGAGAGTTCCAAATGTGTGTGGGTAGAATATATATCCCACGGGGGTAAAATTTAAAAAAGTTGAAAAAAATATTTTTTTGGACTTAGTCATTTTTCCGGCATTTATCAGACTTTCAGATAGGGCAAATGTTAGTGAGCATTCCGATTTCAGTTCCAGAGCGCTTTGCCCAATGAGTCCTTGATATTTAGTCGTTTTCAGCCAATTTTCTGGATTTTTGAAAATTTCACTTTTTTGTGAAAATATCCACTAAATGAGAGAATAATATGTGTGAGGGTACCCCAGGAGAGTTCCAAATGTGTGTGGGTAGAATATTTATCCCATGGGGGTAAAATTGAAAAAAGTTGAAAAAAATTTTTTTTTGGACTTAGTCATTTTTCAGGCATTTATCAGACTTTCAGATAGGGCAAATGTCAGTGAGCGTTGCGATTTCAGTTCCAGAGCGATTCGCCCAATGAGTCCTTGATTTTTAGTCGTTTTCAGCCAATTTTCTGAATTTCTGAAAATTTCACTTTTTTGTGAAAATATCCACTAAATGAGGGAATAATATGTGTGACGGTACCCCAGGAGAGTTCCAAATGTGTGTGGGTAGAATATATATCCCACGGGGGTAAAATTTAAAAAAGTTGAAAAAAATTTTTTTTTGGACTTAGTCATTTTTCCGGCATTTATCAGACTTTCAGATAGGGGAAATGTCAGTGAGCATTCCGTTTTCAGTTCCAGAGCGATTCGCCCAATTAGTCTTTGATATTTAGTCGTTTTCAGACAATTTTCTGGATTTTTGAAAATTTCACTTTTTTGTGAAAATATCCACTAAATGAGAGAATAATATGTGTGAGGGTACCCCAGGAGAGTTCCAAATGTGTGGGTAGAATATTTATCCCATGGGGGTAAAATTGAAAAAAGTTGAAAAAAATTTTTTTTTGGACTTAGTCATTTTTCAGGCATTTATCAGACTTTCAGATAGGGCAAATGTCAGTGAGCGTTCCGATTTCAGTTCCAGAGCGATTCGCCCAATGAGTCCTTGATTTTTAGTCGTTTTCAGCCAATTTTCTGAATTTCTGAAAATTTCACTTTTTTGTGAAAATATCCACTAAATGAGGGAATAATATGTGTGAGGGTACCTCAGGAGAGTTCCAAATGTGTGTGGGTAGAATATATATCCCACGGGGGTAAAATTGAAAAAAGTTTAAAAAAAATTTTTTTTGGACTTAGTCATTTTTCCGGCGTTTATCAGACTTTCAGATAGGGCAAATGTCAGTGAGCATTCCGATTTCAGTTCCAGAGCGATTCACCCAATGAGTCTTTGATATTTAGTCGTTTTCAGCCAATTTTCTGGATTTTTGAAAATTTCACTTTTTTGTGAAAATATCCACTAAATGAGGGAATAATATGTGTGACAGTACCCCAGGAGAGTTCCAAATGTGTGTGGGTAGAATATATATCCCACGGGGGTAAAATTGAAAAAAGTTGAAAAAATTTTTTTTTTGGACTTAGTCATTTTTCCGGCATTTATCAGACTTTCAGATAGGGCAAATGTCAGTGAGCATTCCGTTTTCAGTTCCAGAGCGATTCGCCCAATGAGTACTTGATTTTTAGTCGTTTTCAGCCAATTTTCTGAATTTCTGAAAATTTCACTTTTTTGTGAAAATATCCACTAAATGAGGGAATAATATGTGTGAGGGTACCCCAGGAGAGTTCCAATTGTGTGTGGGTAGAATATATATCCCACGGGGGTAAAATTGAAAAAAGTTGAAAAAATTTTTTTTTTGGACTTAGTCATTTTTCAGGCATTTATAAGACTTTCTGATAGGGCAAATGTCAGTGAGCGTTCCGATTTCAGTTCCATAGCGATTCGCCCAATGAGTCCTTGATTTTTAGTCGTTTTCAGCCAATTTTCTGAATTTCTGAAAATTTCACTTTTTTGTGAAAATATCCACTAAATTAGTGAATAATATGTGTGAGGGTACCCCAGGAGAGTTCCAAATGTGTGTGGGTAGAATATATAAATACCACGGGGGTAAAATTGAAAAAAGTTGAAAAAATTTTTTTTTTGGACTTAGTCATTTTTCCGGCGTTTATCAGACTTTCAGATAGGGCAAATGTCAGTGAGCGTTCTGATTTCAGTTCCAGAACGATTCGCCCAATGAGTCCTTGATATTTAGTCGTTTTCAGCCAATTTTCTGGATTTTTGAAAATTTCACTTTTTTGTGAAAATATCCACTAAATGAGGGAATAATATGTGTGAGGGTTCCCCAGGAGAGTTCCAAATGTGTGTGGGTAGAATATATATCCCACGTGGGTAAAATTGAAAAAAGTTTAAAAAAATTTTTTTTTGGAATTAGTGATTTTTACGGCGTTTATCAGACTTTCATATAGGGCAAATGTCAGTGAGCGTTCCGATTTCAGTTCCCGAGCGATTCGCCCAATGAGTCCTTGATATTTACTCGTTTTCAGCCATTTTTCTGGATTTTTGAAAATTTCACTTTTTTGTGAAAATATCCACTAAATGAGAGAATAATATGTGTGAGGGTACCCCAGGAGAGTTCCAAATGTGTGTGGGTAGAATATATATCCCACGGGGATAAAATTGAAAAAAGTTGAAAAAAATTTTTTTTTGGACTTACTCATTTTTCCGGCATTTATCAGACTTTCAGATAGGGCAAATGTCAGTGAGCGTTCCGATTTCAGTTCCAGAGCGATTCTCCCAATGAGTCCTTGATTTTTAGTCGTTTTCAGCCAATTTTCTGGATTTTTGAAAATTTCACTTTTTTGTGAAAATATCCACTAAATGAGGGAATAATATGTGTGACGGTACCCCAGGAGAGTTCCAAATGTGTGTGGGTAGAATATATATCCCACGGGGGTAAAATTGAAAAAGTTGAAAAAATTTTTTTTTTGGACTTAGTCATTTTTCCGGCGTTTATCAAACTTTCAGATAGGGGAAATGTCAGTGAGCGTTCCGATTTCAGTTCAAGAGCGATTTGCCCATTGAGTCCTTGATATTTAGTCGTTTTCAGCCAATTTTCTGGATTTTTGAAAATTTCACTTTTTTGTGAAAATATCCACTAAATGAGGGAATAATATGTGTGAGGGTTCCCCAGGAGACTTCCAAATGTGTGCGGGTAGAATATATATCCCACGTGGGTAAAATTAAAAAAAGTTGAAAAAAATTTTTTTTTGGACTTAGTGATTTTTCCGGCGTTTATCAGACTTTCATATAGGGCAAATGTCAGTGAGTATTCCGATTTCAGTTCCAGAGCGATTCGCCCAATGAGTCTTTGATATTTAGTCGTTTTCAGCCAATTTTCTGGATTTTTGAAAATTTCACTTTTTTGTGAAAATATCCACTAAATGAGGGAATAATATGTGTGACGGTACCCCAGGAGAGTTCCAAATGTGTGTGGGTAGAATATATATCCCACGGGGGTAAAATTGAAAAAAGTTGAAAACATTTTTTTTTTTGGACTTAGTCATTTTTCCGGCGTTTATCAAACTTTCAGAGAGGGGAAATGTCAGTGAGCGTTCCAATTTCAGTTCAAGAGCGATTCGCCCAATGAGTCCTTGATATTTAGTCGTTTTCAGCCAATTTTCTGGATTTTTGAAAATTTCACTTTTTTGTGAAAATATCCACTAAATGAGGGAATAATATGTGTGAGGGTACCCCAGGAGAGTTCCAAATGTGTGTGGGTAGAATATATATCCCACGGGGGTAAAATTGAAAAAAGTTAAAAAAAATTTTTTTTTGGACTTAGTCATTTTTCCGGCATTTATCAGACTTTCAGATATGGCAAATGTCAGTGAGCGTTCCGATTTCAGTTCCATAGCGATTCGCCCAATGAGTCCTTGATTTTTAGTCGTTTTCAGCCAATTTTCTGAATTTCTGAAAATTTCACTTTTTTGTGAAAATATCCACTAAATGAGGGAATAATATGTGTGAGGGTACCCCAGGAGAGTTCCAAATGTGTGTGGGTAGAATATATATCCCACGGGGGTAAAATTGAAAAAAGTTGAAAAAATTTTTTTTTTGGACTTAGTCATTTTTCAGGCATTTATAAGACTTTCAGATAGGGCAAATGTCAGTGAGCGTTCCGATTTCAGTTCCAGAGCGATTCGCCCAATGAGTCCTTGATTTTTAGTCGTTTTCAGCCAATTTTCTGAATTTCTGAAAATTTCACTTTTTTGTGAAAATATCCACTAAATGAGGGAATAATATGTGTGAGGGTACCCCAGGAGAGTTCCAAATGTGTGTGGGTAGAATATATAAATACCACCGGGGTAAAATTGAAAAAAGTTGAAAAAATTTTTTTTTGGGACTTAGTCATTTTTCAGACATTTATAAGACTTTCAGATAGGGCAAATGTCAGTGAGCATTCCGATTTCAGTTCCAGAGCGATTCGCCCAATAAGTCTTTGATATTTAGTCGTTTTCAGCCAATTTTCTGGATTTTTGAAAATTTCACTTTTTTGTGAAAATATCCACTAAATGAGGGAATAATATGTGTGAGGGTACCGCAGGAGAGTTCCAAATGTGTGTGGGTAGAATATATATCCCACGGGGATAAAATTGAAAAAAGTTGAAAAAAATTTTTTTTGGACTTAGTCATTTTTCCGGCGTTTATCAGACTTTCAGATAGGGCAAATGTCACTGAGCATTCCAATTTCAGTTCCAGAGCGATTCGCCCAATGAGTCTTTGATATTTAGTCGTTTTCAGCCAATTTTCTGGATTTTTGAAAATTTCACTTTTTTGTGAAAATATCCACTAAATGAGGGAATAATATGTGTGAGGGTTCCCCAGGAGAGTTCCAAATGTGTGTGGGTAGAATATATATCCCATGGGGGTAAAATTGAAAAAAGTTGAAAAAAAATTTTTTTTGGACTTAGTCATTTTTCAGGCATTTATCAGACTTTCAGATAGGGCAAATGTCAGTGAGCGTTCCGATTTCAGTTCCAGAGCGATTCGCCCAATGAGTCCTTGATTTTTAGTCGTTTTCAGCCAATTTTCTGAATTTCTGAAAATTTCACTTTTTTGTGAAAATATCCACTAAATGAGGGAATAATATGTGTGAGGGTACCTCAGGAGAGTTCCAAATGTGTGTGGGTAGAATATATATCCCACGGGGGTAAAATTGAAAAAAGTTTAAAAAAAATTTTTTTTGGACTTAGTCATTTTTCCGGCATTTATCAGACTTTCAGATAGGGCAAATGTCAGTGAGCATTCCGTTTTCAGTTCCAGAGCGATTCGCCCAATGAGTCCTTGATTTTTAGTCGTTTTCAGCCAATTTTCTGAATTTCTGAAAATTTCACTTTTTTGTGAAAATATCCACTAAATGAGGGAATAATATGTGTGAGGGTACCCCAGGAGAGTTCCAATTGTGTGTGGGTAGAATATATATCCCACGGGGGTAAAATTGAAAAAAGTTGAAAAAATTTTTTTTTTGGACTTAGTCATTTTTCAGGCATTTATCAGACTTTCAGATAGGGCAAATGTCAGTGAGCGTTCCGATTTCAGTTCCATAGCGATTCGCCCAATGAGTCCTTGATTTTTAGTCGTTTTCAGCCAATTTTCTGAATTTCTGAAAATTTCACTTTTTTTGTGAAAATATCCACTAAATGAGTGAATAATATGTGTGAGGGTACCCCAGGAGAGTTCCAAATGTGTGTGGGTAGAATGTATATCCCACGGGGGTAAAATTTAAAAAAGTTTAAAAAAAATTTTTTTGGGACTTAGTCATTTTTCCGGCGTTTATCAGACTTTCAGATAGGGCAAATGTCAGTGAGCATTCCGATTTCAGTTCCAGAGCGCTTTGCCCAATGAGTCCTTGATACTTAGTCGTTTTCAGCCAATTTTCTGAATTTCTGAAAATTTCACTTTTTTGTGAAAATATCCACTAAATGACGGAATAATATGTGTGAGGGTACCCCAGGAGAGTTCCAAATGTGTGTGGGTAGAATATATAAATACCACGGGGGTAAAATTGAAAAAAGTTGAAAAAATTTTTTTTTTGGACTTAGTCATTTTTCAGACATTTATAAGACTTTCAGATAGGGTAAATGTCAGTGAGCATTCCGATTTCAGTTCCAGAGCGATTCGCCCAATAAGTCTTTGATATTTAGTCGTTTTCAGCCAATTTTCTGGATTTTTGAAAATTTCACTTTTTTGTGAAAATATCCACTAAATGAGGGAATAATATGTGTGAGGG
Organism: Phyllobates terribilis; assembly: GCF_046119375.1. Lineage (NCBI taxonomy): Eukaryota > Metazoa > Chordata > Amphibia > Anura > Dendrobatidae > Phyllobates > Phyllobates terribilis. The sequence goes on from NW_027362762.1 coordinate 555,754,360, forward strand.
TACCCCAGGAGAGTTCCAAATGTGTGTGGGTAGAATATATAAATACCACGGGGGTAAAATTGAAAAAAGTTGAAAAAATTTTTTTTTTGGACTTAGTCATTTTTCAGACATTTATAAGACTTTCAGATAGGGTAAATGTCAGTGAGCATTCCGATTTCAGTTCCAGAGCGATTCGCCCAATAAGTCTTTGATATTTAGTCGTTTTCAGCCAATTTTCTGAATTTCTGAAAATTTCACTTTTTTGTGAAAATATCCACTAAATGAGGGAATAATATGTGTGAGGGTACCCCAGGAGAGTTCCAATTGTGTGTGGGTAGAATATATATCCCACGGGGGTAAAATTGAAAAAAGTTGAAAAAATTTTTTTTTTGGACTTAGTCATTTTTCAGGCATTTATAAGACTTTCTGATAGGGCAAATGTCAGTGAGCGTTCCGATTTCAGTTCCATAGCGATTCGCCCAATGAGTCCTTGATTTTTAGTCGTTTTCAGCCAATTTTCTGAATTTCTGAAAATTTCACTTTTTTGTGAAAATATCCACTAAATTAGTGAATAATATGTGTGAGGGTACCCCAGGAGAGTTCCAAATGTGTGTGGGTAGAATATATAAATACCACGGGGGTAAAATTGAAAAAAGTTGAAAAAATTTTTTTTTTGGACTTAGTCATTTTTCCGGCGTTTATCAGACTTTCAGATAGGGCAAATGTCAGTGAGCGTTCTGATTTCAGTTCCAGAACGATTCGCCCAATGAGTCCTTGATATTTAGTCGTTTTCAGCCAATTTTCTGGATTTTTGAAAATTTCACTTTTTTGTGAAAATATCCACTAAATGAGGGAATAATATGTGTGAGGGTTCCCCAGGAGAGTTCCAAATGTGTGTGGGTAGAATATATATCCCACGTGGGTAAAATTGAAAAAAGTTTAAAAAAATTTTTTTTTGGAATTAGTGATTTTTACGGCGTTTATCAGACTTTCATATAGGGCAAATGTCAGTGAGCGTTCCGATTTCAGTTCCCGAGCGATTCGCCCAATGAGTCCTTGATATTTACTCGTTTTCAGCCATTTTTCTGGATTTTTGAAAATTTCACTTTTTTGTGAAAATATCCACTAAATGAGAGAATAATATGTGTGAGGGTACCCCAGGAGAGTTCCAAATGTGTGTGGGTAGAATATATATCCCACGGGGATAAAATTGAAAAAAGTTGAAAAAAATTTTTTTTTGGACTTACTCATTTTTCCGGCATTTATCAGACTTTCAGATAGGGCAAATGTCAGTGAGCGTTCCGATTTCAGTTCCAGAGCGATTCTCCCAATGAGTCCTTGATTTTTAGTCGTTTTCAGCCAATTTTCTGGATTTTTGAAAATTTCACTTTTTTGTGAAAATATCCACTAAATGAGGGAATAATATGTGTGACGGTACCCCAGGAGAGTTCCAAATGTGTGTGGGTAGAATATATATCCCACGGGGGTAAAATTGAAAAAGTTGAAAAAATTTTTTTTTTGGACTTAGTCATTTTTCCGGCGTTTATCAAACTTTCAGATAGGGGAAATGTCAGTGAGCGTTCCGATTTCAGTTCAAGAGCGATTTGCCCATTGAGTCCTTGATATTTAGTCGTTTTCAGCCAATTTTCTGGATTTTTGAAAATTTCACTTTTTTGTGAAAATATCCACTAAATGAGGGAATAATATGTGTGAGGGTTCCCCAGGAGACTTCCAAATGTGTGCGGGTAGAATATATATCCCACGTGGGTAAAATTAAAAAAAGTTGAAAAAAATTTTTTTTTGGACTTAGTGATTTTTCCGGCGTTTATCAGACTTTCATATAGGGCAAATGTCAGTGAGTATTCCGATTTCAGTTCCAGAGCGATTCGCCCAATGAGTCTTTGATATTTAGTCGTTTTCAGCCAATTTTCTGGATTTTTGAAAATTTCACTTTTTTGTGAAAATATCCACTAAATGAGGGAATAATATGTGTGACGGTACCCCAGGAGAGTTCCAAATGTGTGTGGGTAGAATATATATCCCACGGGGGTAAAATTGAAAAAAGTTGAAAACATTTTTTTTTTTGGACTTAGTCATTTTTCCGGCGTTTATCAAACTTTCAGAGAGGGGAAATGTCAGTGAGCGTTCCAATTTCAGTTCAAGAGCGATTCGCCCAATGAGTCCTTGATATTTAGTCGTTTTCAGCCAATTTTCTGGATTTTTGAAAATTTCACTTTTTTGTGAAAATATCCACTAAATGAGGGAATAATATGTGTGAGGGTACCCCAGGAGAGTTCCAAATGTGTGTGGGTAGAATATATATCCCACGGGGGTAAAATTGAAAAAAGTTAAAAAAAATTTTTTTTTGGACTTAGTCATTTTTCCGGCATTTATCAGACTTTCAGATATGGCAAATGTCAGTGAGCGTTCCGATTTCAGTTCCATAGCGATTCGCCCAATGAGTCCTTGATTTTTAGTCGTTTTCAGCCAATTTTCTGAATTTCTGAAAATTTCACTTTTTTGTGAAAATATCCACTAAATGAGGGAATAATATGTGTGAGGGTACCCCAGGAGAGTTCCAAATGTGTGTGGGTAGAATATATATCCCACGGGGGTAAAATTGAAAAAAGTTGAAAAAATTTTTTTTTTGGACTTAGTCATTTTTCAGGCATTTATAAGACTTTCAGATAGGGCAAATGTCAGTGAGCGTTCCGATTTCAGTTCCAGAGCGATTCGCCCAATGAGTCCTTGATTTTTAGTCGTTTTCAGCCAATTTTCTGAATTTCTGAAAATTTCACTTTTTTGTGAAAATATCCACTAAATGAGGGAATAATATGTGTGAGGGTACCCCAGGAGAGTTCCAAATGTGTGTGGGTAGAATATATAAATACCACCGGGGTAAAATTGAAAAAAGTTGAAAAAATTTTTTTTTGGGACTTAGTCATTTTTCAGACATTTATAAGACTTTCAGATAGGGCAAATGTCAGTGAGCATTCCGATTTCAGTTCCAGAGCGATTCGCCCAATAAGTCTTTGATATTTAGTCGTTTTCAGCCAATTTTCTGGATTTTTGAAAATTTCACTTTTTTGTGAAAATATCCACTAAATGAGGGAATAATATGTGTGAGGGTACCGCAGGAGAGTTCCAAATGTGTGTGGGTAGAATATATATCCCACGGGGATAAAATTGAAAAAAGTTGAAAAAAATTTTTTTTGGACTTAGTCATTTTTCCGGCGTTTATCAGACTTTCAGATAGGGCAAATGTCACTGAGCATTCCAATTTCAGTTCCAGAGCGATTCGCCCAATGAGTCTTTGATATTTAGTCGTTTTCAGCCAATTTTCTGGATTTTTGAAAATTTCACTTTTTTGTGAAAATATCCACTAAATGAGGGAATAATATGTGTGAGGGTTCCCCAGGAGAGTTCCAAATGTGTGTGGGTAGAATATATATCCCATGGGGGTAAAATTGAAAAAAGTTGAAAAAAAATTTTTTTTGGACTTAGTCATTTTTCAGGCATTTATCAGACTTTCAGATAGGGCAAATGTCAGTGAGCGTTCCGATTTCAGTTCCAGAGCGATTCGCCCAATGAGTCCTTGATTTTTAGTCGTTTTCAGCCAATTTTCTGAATTTCTGAAAATTTCACTTTTTTGTGAAAATATCCACTAAATGAGGGAATAATATGTGTGAGGGTACCTCAGGAGAGTTCCAAATGTGTGTGGGTAGAATATATATCCCACGGGGGTAAAATTGAAAAAAGTTTAAAAAAAATTTTTTTTGGACTTAGTCATTTTTCCGGCATTTATCAGACTTTCAGATAGGGCAAATGTCAGTGAGCATTCCGTTTTCAGTTCCAGAGCGATTCGCCCAATGAGTCCTTGATTTTTAGTCGTTTTCAGCCAATTTTCTGAATTTCTGAAAATTTCACTTTTTTGTGAAAATATCCACTAAATGAGGGAATAATATGTGTGAGGGTACCCCAGGAGAGTTCCAATTGTGTGTGGGTAGAATATATATCCCACGGGGGTAAAATTGAAAAAAGTTGAAAAAATTTTTTTTTTGGACTTAGTCATTTTTCAGGCATTTATCAGACTTTCAGATAGGGCAAATGTCAGTGAGCGTTCCGATTTCAGTTCCATAGCGATTCGCCCAATGAGTCCTTGATTTTTAGTCGTTTTCAGCCAATTTTCTGAATTTCTGAAAATTTCACTTTTTTTGTGAAAATATCCACTAAATGAGTGAATAATATGTGTGAGGGTACCCCAGGAGAGTTCCAAATGTGTGTGGGTAGAATGTATATCCCACGGGGGTAAAATTTAAAAAAGTTTAAAAAAAATTTTTTTGGGACTTAGTCATTTTTCCGGCGTTTATCAGACTTTCAGATAGGGCAAATGTCAGTGAGCATTCCGATTTCAGTTCCAGAGCGCTTTGCCCAATGAGTCCTTGATACTTAGTCGTTTTCAGCCAATTTTCTGAATTTCTGAAAATTTCACTTTTTTGTGAAAATATCCACTAAATGACGGAATAATATGTGTGAGGGTACCCCAGGAGAGTTCCAAATGTGTGTGGGTAGAATATATAAATACCACGGGGGTAAAATTGAAAAAAGTTGAAAAAATTTTTTTTTTGGACTTAGTCATTTTTCAGACATTTATAAGACTTTCAGATAGGGTAAATGTCAGTGAGCATTCCGATTTCAGTTCCAGAGCGATTCGCCCAATAAGTCTTTGATATTTAGTCGTTTTCAGCCAATTTTCTGGATTTTTGAAAATTTCACTTTTTTGTGAAAATATCCACTAAATGAGGGAATAATATGTGTGAGGGTACCCCAGGAGAGTTCCAAATGTGTGTGGGTAGAATATATATCCCACGGGGATAAAATTGAAAAAAGTTGAAAAAAAATTTTTTTGGACTTAGTCATATTTCCGGCGTTTATCAGACTTTCAGATAGGGCAAATGTCACTGAGCATTCCGATTTCAGTTCCAGAGCGATTCGCCCAATGAGTCCTTGATATTTACTCGTTTTCAGCCATTTTTCTGGATTTTTGAAAATTTCACTTTTTTGTGAAAATATCCACTAAATGAGAGAATAATATGTGTGAGGGTACCCCAGGAGAGTTCCAAATGTGTGTGGGTAGAATATTTATCCCACGGGGATAAAATTGAAAAAAGTTGAAAAAAATTTTTTTTTGGACTTAGTCATTTTTCCGGCGTTTATCAAACTTTCAGATAAGGGAAATGTCAGTGAGCGTTCCGATTTCAGTTCAAGAGCGGTTCGCCCATTGAGTCCTAGATATTTAGTCGTTTTCAGCCAATTTTCTGAATTTCTGAAAATTTCACTTTTTTGTGAAAATATCCACTAAATGAGGGAATAATATGTGTGAGGGTACCCCAGGAGAGTTCCAAATGTGTGTGGGTAGAATGTATATCCCGCGGGGGTAAAATTTAAAAAAGTTTTAAAAAAATTTTTTTTGGACTTAGTCATTTTTCCGGCGTTTATCAGACTTTCAGATAGGGCAAATATCAGTGAGCATTCCGATTTCAGTTCCAGAGCGATTCGCCAAATGAGTCTTTGATGTTTAGTCGTTTTCAGCCAATTTTCTGGATTTTTTAAAATTTCACTTATATGTGAAAATATCCACTAAATGAGGGAATAATATGTGTGACGGTACCCCAGGAGAGTTCCAAATGTGTGTGGGTAGAATATATATCCCACGGGGTAAAATTGAAAAAAGTTGAAAAAATTTTTTTTTTGGACTTAGTCATTTTTCCGGCGTTTATCAGACTTTCAGATAGGGCAAATGTCAGTGAGCGTTCTGATTTCAGTTCCAGAGCGATTCGCCCAATGAGTCCTTGATATTTAGTCGTTTTCAGCCAATTTTCTGGATTTTTGAAAATTTCACTTTTTTGTGAAAATATCCACTAAATGAGGGAATAATATGTGTGAGGGTTCCCCAGGAGAGTTCCAAATGTGTGTGGGTAGAATATATATCCCACGTGGGTAAAATTGAAAAAAGTTTAAAAAAATTTTTTTTTGGAATTAGTGATTTTTACGGCGTTTATCAGACTTTCATATAGGGCAAATGTCAGTGAGCGTTCCGATTTCAGTTCCCGAGCGATTCGCCCAATGAGTCCTTGATATTTACTCGTTTTCAGCCATTTTTCTGGATTTTTGAAAATTTCACTTTTTTGTGAAAATATCCACTAAATGAGAGAATAATATGTGTGACGGTACCCCAGGAGAGTTCCAAATGTGTGTGGGTAGAATATATATCCCACGGGGGTAAAATTGAAAAAAGTTGAAAAAAATTTTTTTTTGGACTTACTCATTTTTCCGGCATTTATCAGACTTTCAGATAGGGCAAATGTCAGTGAGCGTTCCGATTTCAGTTCCAGAGCGATTCGCCCAATGAGTCCTTGATTTTTAGTCGTTTTCAGCCAATTTTCTGAATTTTTGAAAATTTCACTTTTTTGTGAAAATATCCACTAAATGAGGGAATAATATGTGTGACGGTACCCCAGGAGAGTTCCAAATGTGTGTGGGTAGAATATATATCCCATGGGGGTAAAATTGAAAAAAGTTGAAAAAATTTTTTTTTTGGACTTACTCATTTTTCTGGCGTTTATCAAACTTTCAGATAGGGGAAATGTGAGTGAGCGTTCCGATTTCAGTTCAAGAGCGATTTGCCCATTGAGTCCTTGATATTTAGTCGTTTTCAGCCATTTTTCTGGATTTTTGAAAATTTCACTTTTTTGTGAAAATATCCACTAAATGAGAGAATAATATGTGTGAGGGTACCCCAGGAGAGTTCCAAATGTGTGTGGATAGAATATATATCCCAAGGGGGTAAAATTGAAAATAGTTGAAAAAAATTTTTTTGGGACTTAGTCATTTTTCCGGCGTTTATCAAACTTTCAGATAAGGGAAATGTCAGTGAGCGTTCCGATTTCAGTTCAAGAGCGATTCGCCCATTGAGTCCTTGATATTTAGTCGTTTTCAGCCAATTTTCTGAATTTCTGAAAATTTCACTTTTTTGTGAAAATATCCACTAAATGAGGGAATAATATGTGTGAGGGTACCCCAGGAGAGTTCCAAATGTGTGTGGGTAGAATATATATCCCACGGGGGTAAAATTGAAAAAAGTTGAAAAAAAATTTTTTTTGGACTTAGTCATTTTTCCGGCGTTTATCAGACTTTCAGATAGGGCAAATATCAGTGAGCATTCCGATTTCAGTTCCAGAGCGATTCGCCAAATGAGTCTTTGATATTTAGTCGTTTTCAGCCAATTTTCTGGATTTTTGAAAATTTCACTTTTCTGTGAAAATATCCACTAAATGAGGGAATAATATGTGTGAGGGTACCCCAGGAGAGTTCCAAATGTGTGTGGGTAGAATATATATCCCACGGGGGTAAAATTGAAAAAGTTGAAAAAATTTTTTTTTTGGACTTAGTCATTTTTCCGGCGTTTATCAAACTTTCAGATAGGGGAAATGTCAGTGAGCGTTCCGATTTCAGTTCAAGAGCGATTTGCCCATTGAGTCCTTGATATTTAGTCGTTTTCAGCCAATTTTCGGGATTTTTGAAAATTTCACTTTTTTGTGAAAATATCCACTAAATGAGGGAATAATATGTGTGAGGGTTCCCCAGGAGACTTCCAAATGTGTGCGGGTAGAATATATATCCCACGTGGGTAAAATTAAAAAAAGTTGAAAAAAATTTTTTTTTGGACTTAGTGATTTTTCCGGCGTTTATCAGACTTTCATATAGGGCAAATGTCAGTGAGCATTCCGATTTCAGTTCCAGAGCGATTCGCCCAATGAGTCTTTGATATTTAGTCGTTTTCAGCCAATTTTCTGGATTTTTGAAAATTTCACTTTTTTGTGAAAATATCCACTAAATGAGGAAATAATATGTGTGAGGGTACCCCAGGAGAGTTCCAAATGTGTGTGGGTAGAATATATATCCCACGGGGGTAAAATTGAAAAAAGTTGAAAAAAATTTTTTTTTGGACTTAGTCATTTTTCCGGCATTTATCAGACTTTCAGATAGGGCAAATGTCAGTGAGCATTCCGATTTCAGTTCCAGAGCGCTTTGCCCAATGAGTCCTTGATATTTAGTCGTTTTCAGCCAATTTTCTGAATTTCTGAAAATTTCACTTTTTTGTGAAAATATCCACTAAATGACGGAATAATATGTGTGAGGGTACCCCAGGAGAGTTCCAAATGTGTGTGGGTAGAATATATAAATACCACGGTGGTAAAATTGAAAAAAGTTGAAAAAATTTTTTTTTTGGACTTAGTCATTTTTCAGACATTTATAAGACTTTCAGATAGGGTAAATGTCAGTGAGCATTCTGATTTCAGTTCCAGAGCGCTTTGCCCAATGAGTCCTTGATATTTAGTCGTTTTCAGCCAATTTTCTGGATTTTTGAAAATTTCACTTTTTTGTGAAAATATCCACTAAATGAGGGAATAATATGTGTGAGGGTACCGCAGGAGAGTTCCAAATGTGTGTGGGTAGAATATATATCCCACGGGGATAAAATTGAAAAAAGTTGAAAAAAAATTTTTTTGGACTTAGTCATTTTTCCGGCGTTTATCAGACTTTCAGATAGGGCAAATGTCAGTGAGCGTTCCGATTTCAGTTCAAGAGCGGTTCGCCCATTGAGTCCTAGATATTTAGTCGTTTTCAGCCAATTTTCTGAATTTCTGAAAATTTCACTTTTTTGTGAAAATATCCACTAAATGAGGGAATAATATGTGTGAGGGTACCCCAGGAGAGTTCCAAATGTGTGTGGGTAGAATGTATATCCCGCGGGGGTAAAATTTAAAAAAGTTTAAAAAAAATTTTTTTTGGACTTAGTCATTTTTCCGGCGTTTATCAGACTTTCAGATAGGGCAAATATCAGTGAGCATTCCGATTTCAGTTCCAGAGCGATTCGCCAAATGAGTCTTTGATATTTAGTCGTTTTCAGCCAATTTTCTGGATTTTTGAAAATTTCACTTATATGTGAAAATATCCACTAAATGAGAGAATAATATGTGTGAGGGTACCCCAGGAGAGTTCCAAATGTGTGTGGATAGAATATATATCCCAAGGGGGTAAAATTGAAAATAGTTGAAAAAAATTTTTTTGGGACTTAGTCATTTTTCCAGCGTTTATCAAACTTTCAGATAAGGGAAATGTCAGTGAGCGTTCCGATTTCAGTTCAAGAGCGATTCGCCCATTGAGTCCTTGATATTTAGTCGTTTTCAGCCAATTTTCTGAATTTCTGAAAATTTCACTTTTTTGTGAAAATATCCACTAAATGAGGGAATAATATGTGTGAGGGTACCCCAGGAGAGTTCCAAATGTGTGTGGGTAGAATATATATCCCACGGGGGTAAAATTGAAAAAAGTTTAAAAAAAATTTTTTTTGGACTTAGTCATTTTTCCGGCGTTTATCAGACTTTCAGATAGGGCAAATATCAGTGAGCATTCCGATTTCAGTTCCAGAGCGATTCGCCAAATGAGTCTTTGATATTTAGTCGTTTTCAGCCAATTTTCTGGATTTTTGAAAATTTCACTTTTTTGTGAAAATATCCACTAAATGAGGGAATAATATGTGTGACGGTACCCCAGGAGAGTTCCAAATGTGTGTGGGTAGAATATATATCCCACGGGGGTAAAATTGAAAAAGTTGAAAAAATTTTTTTTTTGGACTTAGTCATTTTTCCGGCGTTTATCAAACTTTCAGATAGGGGAAATGTCAGTGAGCGTTCCGATTTCAGTTCAAGAGCGATTTGCCCATTGAGTCCTTGATATTTAGTCGTTTTCAGCCAATTTTCTGGATTTTTGAAAATTTCACTTTTTTGTGAAAATATCCACTAAATGAGGGAATAATATGTGTGAGGGTTCCCCAGGAGACTTCCAAATGTGTGCGGGTAGAATATATATCCCACGTGGTTAAAATTAAAAAAAGTTGAAAAAAATTTTTTTTTGGACTTAGTGATTTTTCCGGCGTTTATCAGACTTTCATATAGGGCAAATGTCAGTGAGCATTCCGATTTCAGTTCCAGAGTGATTCGCCCAATGAGTCTTTGATATTTAGTCGTTTTCAGCCAATTTTCTGGATTTTTGAAAATTTCACTTTTTTGTGAAAATATCCACTAAATGAGGGAATAATATGTGTGAGGGTACCCCAGGACAGTTCCAAATGTGTGTGGGTAGAATATATATCCCACGGGGGTAAAATTGAAAAAAGTTGAAAAAAATTTTTTTTTGGACTTAGTCATTTTTCCGGCATTTATCAGACTTTCAGATAGGGCAAATGTCAGTGAGCATTCCGATTTCAGTTCCAGAGCGCTTTGCCCAATGCGTCCTTGATATTTAGTCGTTTTCAGCCAATTTTCTGAATTTCTGAAAATTTCACTTTTTTGTGAAAATATCCACTAAATAACGGAATAATATGTGTGAGGGTACCCCAGGAGAGTTCCAAATGTGTGTGCGTAGAATATATAAATACCACGGGGGTAAAATTGAAAAAAGTTGAAAAAATTTTTTTTTTGGACTTAGGCATTTTTCAGACATTTATAAGACTTTCAGATAGGGTAAATGTCAGTGAGCATTCCGATTTCAGTTCCAGAGCGATTCGCCCAATAAGTCTTTGATATTTAGTCGTTTTCAGCCAATTTTCTGGATTTTTGAAAATTTCACTTTTTTGTGAAAATATCCACTAAATGAGGGAATAATATGTGTGAGGGTACCGCAGGAGAGTTCCAAATGTGTGTGGGTAGAATATATATCCCACGGGGATAAAATTGAAAAAAGTTGAAAAAAAATTTTTTTGGACTTAGTCATTTTTCCGGCATTTATCAGACTTTCAGATAGGGCAAATGTCACTGAGCATTCCGATTTCAGTTCCAGAGCGATTCGCCCAATGAGTCCTTGATATTTACTCGTTTTCAGCCATTTTTCTGGATTTTTGAAAATTTCACTTTTTTGTGAAAATATCCACTAAATGAGAGAATAATATGTGTGAGGGTACCCCAGGAGAGTTCCAAATGTGTGTGGGTAGAATATATATCCCACGGGGATAAAATTGAAAAAAGTTGAAAAAAAATTTTTTTTGGACTTAGTCATTTTTCCGGCGTTTATCAAACTTTCAGAGAGGGGAAATGTCAGTGAGCGTTCCAATTTCAGTTCAAGAGCGATTCGCCCAATGAGTCCTTGATATTTAGTCGTTTTCAGCCAATTTTCTGGATTTTTGAAAATTTCACTTTTTTGTGAAAATATCCACTAAATGAGGGAATAATATGTGTGAGGGTACCCCAGGAGAGTTCCAAATGTGTGTGGGTAGAATATATATCCCACGGGGGTAAAATTGAAAAAAGTTGAAAAAAATTTTTTTTTGGACTTAGTCATTTTTCCGGCATTTATCAGACTTTCAGATAGGGCAAATGTCAGTGAGCGTTCCGATTTCAGTTCCAGAGCGATTCGCCCAATGAGTCCTTGATTTTTAGTCGTTTTCAGCCAATTTTCTGAATTTCTGAAAATTTCACTTTTTTGTGAAAATATCCACTAAATGAGGGAATAATATGTGTGAGGGTACCCCAGGAGAGTTCCAAATGTGTGTGGGTAGAATATATATCCCACGGGGGTAAAATTGATAAAAGTTTAAAAAAAATTTTTTTTGGACTTAGTCATTTTTCCTGCGTTTATCAGACTTTCAGATAGGGCAAATATCAGTGAGCATTCCGATTTCAGTTCCAGAGCGATTCGCCAAATTCGTCTTTGATATTTAGTCGTTTTCAGCCAATTTTCTGGATTTTTGAAAATTTCACTTTTTTGTGAAAATATCCACTAAATGAGGGAATAATATGTGTGACGGTACCCCAGGAGAGTTCCAAATGTGTGTGGGTAGAATATATATCCCACGGGGTAAAATTGAAAAAAGATGAAAAAATTTTTTTTTTGGACTTAGTCATTTTTCCGGCGTTTATCAGACTTTCAGATAGGGCAAATGTCAGTGAGCGTTCCGATTTCAGTTCCAGAGTGATTTGCCCAATGAGTCCTTGATATTTAGTCGTTTTCAGCCAATTTTCTGGATTTTTGAAAATTTCACTTTTTTGTGAAAATATCCACTAAATGAAGGAATAATATGTTTGACGGTACCCCAGGAGAGTTCCAAATGTGTGTGGGTAGAATGTATATCCCGCGGGGGTAAAATTTAAAAAAGTTTAAAAAAAATTTTTTTTGGACTTAGTCATTTTTCCGGCGTTTATCAGACTTTCAGATAGGGCAAATATCAGTGAGCATTCCGATTTCAGTTCCAGAGCGATTCGCCAAATGAGTCTTTGATATTTAGTCGTTTTCAGCCAATTTTCTGGATTTTTGAAAATTTCACTTATATGTGAAAATATCCACTAAATGAGAGAATAATATGTGTGAGGGTACCCCAGGAGAGTTCCAAATGTGTGTGGATAGAATATATATCCCAAGGGGGTAAAATTGAAAATAGTTGAAAAAAATTTTTTTGGGACTTAGTCATTTTTCCGGCGTTTATCAAACTTTCAGATAAGGGAAATGTCAGTGAGCGTTCCGATTTCAGTTCAAGAGCGATTCGCCCATTGAGTCCTTGATATTTAGTCGTTTTCAGCCAATTTTCTGAATTTCTGAAAATTTCACTTTTTTGTGAAAATATCCACTAAATGAGGGAATAATATGTGTGAGGGTACCCCAGGAGAGTTCCAAATGTGTGTGGGTAGAATATATATCCCACGGGGGTAAAATTGAAAAAAGTTTAAAAAAAATTTTTTTTGGACTTAGTCATTTTTCCGGCGTTTATCAGACTTTCAGATAGGGCAAATATCAGTGAGCATTCCGATTTCAGTTCCAGAGCGATTCGCCAAATGAGTCTTTGATATTTAGTCGTTTTCAGCCAATTTTCTGGATTTTTGAAAATTTCACTTTTTTGTGAAAATATCCACTAAATGAGGGAATAATATGTGTGACGGTACCCCAGGAGAGTTCCAAATGTGTGTGGGTAGAATATATATCCCACGGGGGTAAAATTGAAAAAGTTGAAAAAATTTTTTTTTTGGACTTAGTCATTTTTCCGGCGTTTATCAAACTTTCAGATAGGGGAAATGTCAGTGAGCGTTCCGATTTCAGTTCAAGAGCGATTTGCCCATTGAGTCCTTGATATTTAGTCGTTTTCAGCCAATTTTCTGGATTTTTGAAAATTTCACTTTTTTGTGAAAATATCCACTAAATGAGGGAATAATATGTGTGAGGGTTCCCCAGGAGACTTCCAAATGTGTGCGGGTAGAATATATATCCCACGTGGTTAAAATTAAAAAAAGTTGAAAAAAATTTTTTTTTGGACTTAGTGATTTTTCCGGCGTTTATCAGACTTTCATATAGGGCAAATGTCAGTGAGCATTCCGATTTCAGTTCCAGAGTGATTCGCCCAATGAGTCTTTGATATTTAGTCGTTTTCAGCCAATTTTCTGGATTTTTGAAAATTTCACTTTTTTGTGAAAATATCCACTAAATGAGGGAATAATATGTGTGAGGGTACCCCAGGAGAGTTCCAAATGTGTGTGGGTAGAATATATATCCCACGGGGGTAAAATTGAAAAAAGTTGAAAAAAATTTTTTTTTGGACTTAGTCATTTTTCCGGCATTTATCAGACTTTCAGATAGGGCAAATGTCAGTGAGCATTCCGATTTCAGTTCCAGAGCGCTTTGCCCAATGCGTCCTTGATATTTAGTCGTTTTCAGCCAATTTTCTGAATTTCTGAAAATTTCACTTTTTTGTGAAAATATCCACTAAATAACGGAATAATATGTGTGAGGGTACCCCAGGAGAGTTCCAAATGTGTGTGGGTAGAATATATAAATACCACGGGGGTAAAATTGAAAAAAGTTGAAAAAATTTTTTTTTTGGACTTAGGCATTTTTCAGACATTTATAAGACTTTCAGATAGGGTAAATGTCAGTGAGCATTCCGATTTCAGTTCCAGAGAGATTCGCCCAATAAGTCTTTGATATTTAGTCGTTTTCAGCCAATTTTCTGGATTTTTGAAAATTTCACTTTTTTGTGAAAATATCCACTAAATGAGGGAATAATATGTGTGAGGGTACCGCAGGAGAGTTCCAAATGTGTGTGGGTAGAATATATATCCCACGGGGATAAAATTGAAAAAAGTTGAAAAAAAATTTTTTTGGACTTAGTCATTTTTCCGGCATTTATCAGACTTTCAGATAGGGCAAATGTCACTGAGCATTCCGATTTCAGTTTCAGAGCGATTCGCCCAATGAGTCCTTGATATTTACTCGTTTTCAGCCATTTTTCTGGATTTTTGAAAATTTCACTTTTTTGTGAAAATATCCACTAAATGAGAGAATAATATGTGTGAGGGTACCCCAGGAGAGTTCCAAATGTGTGTGGGTAGAATATATATCCCACGGGGATAAAATTGAAAAAAGTTGAAAAAAAATTTTTTTTGGACTTAGTCATTTTTCCGGCGTTTATCAAACTTTCAGAGAGGGGAAATGTCAGTGAGCGTTCCAATTTCAGTTCAAGAGCGATTCGCCCAATGAGTCCTTGATATTTAGTCGTTTTCAGCCAATTTTCTGGATTTTTGAAAATTTCACTTTTTTGTGAAAATATCCACTAAATGAGGGAATAATATGTGTGAGGGTACCCCAGGAGAGTTCCAAATGTGTGTGGGTAGAATATATATCCCACGGGGGTAAAATTGAAAAAAGTTGAAAAAAATTTTTTTTTGGACTTAGTCATTTTTCCGGCATTTATCAGACTTTCAGATAGGGCAAATGTCAGTGAGCGTTCCGATTTCAGTTCCAGAGCGATTCGCCCAATGAGTCCTTGATTTTTAGTCGTTTTCAGCCAATTTTCTGAATTTCTGAAAATTTCACTTTTTTGTGAAAATATCCACTAAATGAGGGAATAATATGTGTGAGGGTACCCCAGGAGAGTTCCAAATGTGTGTGGGTAGAATATATATCCCACGGGGGTAAAATTGATAAAAGTTTAAAAAAAATTTTTTTTGGACTTAGTCATTTTTCCGGCGTTTATCAGACTTTCAGGTAGGGCAAATATCAGTGAGCATTCCGATTTCAGTTCCAGAGCGATTCGCCAAATGAGTCCTTGATATTTAGTCGTTTTCAGCCAATTTTCTGGATTTTTGAAAATTTCACTTTTTTGTGAAAATATCCACTAAATGAAGGAATAATATGTTTGACGGTACCCCAGGAGAGTTCCAAATGTGTGTGGGTAGAATATATATCCCACGGGGTAAAATTTAAAAAAGTTTAAAAAAATTTTTTTTGGACTTAGTCATTTTTCCTGCGTTTATCAGACTTTCAGATAGGGCAAATATCAGTGAGCATTCCGATTTCAGTTCCAGAGCGATTCGCCAAATTCGTCTTTGATATTTAGTCGTTTTCAGCCAATTTTCTGGATTTTTGAAAATTTCACTTTTTTGTGAAAATATCCACTAAATGAGGGAATAATATGTGTGACGGTACCCCAGGAGAGTTCCAAATGTGTGTGGGTAGAATATATATCCCACGGGGTAAAATTGAAAAAAGATGAAAAAATTTTTTTTTTGGACTTAGTCATTTTTCCGGCGTTTATCAGACTTTCAGATAGGGCAAATGTCAGTGAGCGTTCCGATTTCAGTTCCAGAGTGATTTGCCCAATGAGTCCTTGATATTTAGTCGTTTTCAGCCAATTTTCTGGATTTTTGAAAATTTCACTTTTTTGTGAAAATATCCACTAAATGAAGGAATAATATGTTTGACGGTACCCCAGGAGAGTTCCAAATGTGTGTGGGTAGAATATATATCCCACGGGGTAAAATTGAAAAAAGTTGAAAAAATTTTTTTTTGGACTTAGTCATTTTTCCGGCATTTATCAGACTTTGAGATAGGGCAAATGTCAGTGAGCGTTCCGATTTCAGTTCCAGAGCGATTCGCCCAATGAGTCCTTGATTTTTAGTAGTTTTCAGCCAATTTTCTGAATTTCTGAAAATTTCACTTTTTTGTGAAAATATCCACTAAATGAGGGAATAATATGTGTGAGGGTACCCCAGGAGAGTTCCAAATGTGTGTGGGTAGAATATATATCCCACGGGGGTAAAAATGAAAAAAGTTTAAAAAAAATTTTTTTTGGACTTAGTCATTTTTCCGGCGTTTATCAGACTTTCAGGTAGGGCAAATATCAGTGAGCATTCCGATTTCAGTTCCAGAGCGATTCGCCAAATGAGTCCTTGATATTTAGTCGTTTTCAGCCAATTTTCTGAATTTTTGAAAATTTCACTTTTTTGTGAAAATATCCACTAAATGAGGGAATAATATGTGTGACGGTACCCCAGGAGAGTTCCAAATGTGTGTGGGTAGAATATATATCCCACGGGGGTAAAATTGAAAAAAGTTGAAAAAATTTTTTTTTTGGACTTAGTCATTTTTCAGGCGTTTATCAAACTTTCAGATAGGGGAAATGTCAGTGAGCGTTCCGATTTCAGTTCAAGAGCGATTTGCCCATTGAGTCCTTGATATTTAGTCGTTTTCAGCCAATTTTCTGGATTTTTGAAAATTTCACTTTTTTGTGAAAATATCCACTAAATGAAGGAATAATATGTGTGATGGTACCCCAGGAGAGTTCCAAATGTGTGTGGGTAGAATATATATCCCTCGGGGGTAAAATTGAAAAAAGTTGAAAAATTTTTTTGGGGGGATTTAGTCATTTTTCCAGCGTTTATCAGACTTTCAGATAGGGCAAATGTCAGTGAGCATTCCGATTTCAGTACCAGAGCGATTCGCCCGATGAGTCCTTGATATTTAGACGTTTTCAGCCAATATTTTGGATTTTTGAAAATTTCACTTTTTTGTGAAAATATCCACTAAATGAGGGAATAATATGTGTGAGGGTACCCCAGGAGAGTTCCAAATGTGTGTGGGTAGAATATATATCCCACGGGGGTAAAATTGAAAAAAGTTTAAAAAAAATTTTTTTTGGACTTAGTCATTTTTCCGGCGTTTATCAGACTTTCAGGTAGGGCAAATATCAGTGAGCATTCCGATTTCAGTTCCAGAGCGATTCGCCAAATGAGTCCTTGATATTTAGTCGTTTTCAGCCAATTTTCTGGATTTTTGAAAATTTCACTTTTTTGTGAAAATATCCACTAAATGAAGGAATAATATGTTTGACGGTACCCCAGGAGAGTTCCAAATGTGTGTGGGTAGAATATATATCCCACGGGGGTAAAATTGAAAAAAGTTGAAAACATTTTTTTTTTTGGACTTAGTCATTATTCCGGCGTTTATCAAACTTTCAGATAGGGGAAATGTCAGTGAGCGTTCCAATTTCAGTTCAAGAGCGATTCGCCCAATGAGTCCTTGATATTTAGTCGTTTTCAGCCAATTTTCTGGATTTTTGAAAATTTCACTTTTTTGTGAAAATATCCACTAAATGAGGGAATAATATGTGTGAGGGTACCCCAGGAGAGTTCCAAAAGTGTGTGGTAGAATATATATCCCACGGGGGTAAAATTTAAAAAAGTTTAAAAAAAATTTTTTTTGGACTTAGTCATTTTTCCGGCGTTTATCAGACTTTCAGATAGGGCAAATATCAGTGAGCATTCCGATTTCAGTTCCAGAGCGATTCGCCAAATGCGTCTTTGATATTTAGTCGTTTTCAGCCAATTTTCTGGATTTTTGAAAATTTCACTTTTTTGTGAAAATATCCACTAAATGAGGGAATAATATGTGTGACGGTACCCCAGGAGAGTTCCAAATGTGTGTGGGTAGAATATATATCCCACGGGGTAAAATTGAAAAAAGATGAAAACATTTTTTTTTTGGACTTAGTCATTTTTCCGGCGTTTATCAGACTTTCAGATAAGGCAAATGTCAGTGAGCGTTCCGATTTCAGTTCCAGAGTGATTCGCCCAATGAGTCCTTGATATTTAGTCGTTTTCAGCCAATTTTCTGGATTTTTGAAAATTTCACTTTTTTGTGAAAATATCCACTAAATGAAGCAATAATATGTGTGACGGTACCCCAGGAGAGTTCCAAATGTGTGTGGGTAGAATATATATCCCACGGGGTAAAATTGAAAAAAGTTGAAAAAAATTTTTTTTTGGACTTAGTCATTTTTCCGGCGTTTATCAGACTTTCAGATAGGGCAAATATCAGTGAGCATTCCGATTTCAGTTCCAGAGCGATTCGCCAAATGAGTCTTTGATATTTAGTCGTTTTCAGCCAATTTTCTGGATTTTTGAAAATTTCACTTTTTTGTGAAAATATCCACTAAATGAGGGAATAATATGTGTGACGGTACCCCAGGAGAGTTCCAAATGTGTGTGGGTAGAATATATATCCCACGGGGGTAAAATTGAAAAAAGTTGAAAAAATTTTTTTTTTGGACTTAGTCATTTTTCAGGCGTTTATCAAACTTTCAGATAGGGGAAATGTCAGTGAGCATTCCGATTTCAGTTCAAGAGCGATTTGCCCATTGAGTCCTTGATATTTAGTCGTTTTCAGCCAATTTTCTGGATTTTTGAAAATTTCACTTTTTTGTGAAAATATCCACTAAATGAAGGAATAATATGTGTGATGTTACCCCAGGAGAGTTCCAAATGTGTGTGGGTAGAATATATATCCCTCGAGGGTAAAATTGAAAAAAGTTGAAAAATTTTTTTTGGGGGATTTAGTCATTTTTCCAGCGTTTATCAGACTTTCAGATAGGGCAAATGTCAGTGAGCATTCCGATTTCAGTACCAGAGCGATTCGCCCGATGAGTCCTTGATATTTAGACGTTTTCAGCCAATATTTTGGATTTTTGAAAATTTCACTTTTTTGTGAAAATATCCACTAAATGAGGGAATAATATGTGTGAGGGTAACCCAGGAGAGTTCCAAATGTGTGTGGGTAGAATATATATCCCACGGGGGTAAAATTGAAAAAAGTTTTAAAAAAATTTTTTTTGGACTTAGTCATTTTTCCGGCGTTTATCAGACTTTCAGGTAGGGCAAATATCAGTGAGCATTCCGATTTCAGTTCCAGAGCGATTCGCCAAATGAGTCCTTGATATTTAGTCGTTTTCAGCCAATTTTCTGGATTTTTGAAAATTTCACTTTTTTGTGAAAATATCCACTAAATGAAGGAATAATATGTTTGACGGTACCCCAGGAGAGTTCCAAATGTGTGTGGGTAGAATATATATCCCACGGTGTAAAATTGAAAAAAGATGAAAAAATTTTTTTTTTGGACTTAGTAATTTTTCCGGCGTTTATCAGACTTTCAGATAGGGCAAATGTCAGTGAGCGTTCCGATTTCAGTTCCAGAGCGATTCGCCCAATGAGTCTTTGATATTTAGTCGTTTTCAGCCAATTTTCTGGATTTTTGAAACTTTCACTTTTTTGTGAAAATATCCACTATATGAAGGAATACTATGTTTGACGGTACCCCAGGAGAGTTCCAAATGTGTGTGGGTAGAATATATATTTCACGGGGTAAAATTGAAAAAAGTTGAAAAAATTTTTTTTTTGGACTTAGTAATTTTTCCGGCGTTTATCAGACTTTCAGATAGGGCAAATGTCAGTGAGCGTTCCGATTTCAGTTCCAGAGCGATTCGCCCAATGAGTCTTTGATATTTAGTCGTTTTCAGCCAATTTTCTGGATTTTTGAAACTTTCACTTTTTTGTGAAAATATCCACTATATGAAGGAATACTATGTTTGACGGTACCCCAGGAGAGTTCCAAATGTGTGTGGGTAGAATATATATTTCACGGGGTAAAATTGAAAAAAGTTGAAAAAATTTTTTTTTTGGACTTAGTCATTTTTACGGCGTTTATCAGACTTTCAGATAGGGCAAATGTCAGTGAGCGTTCCGATTTCAGTTCCGGAGCGATTCGCCCAATGAGTCCTTGATATTTAGTCGTTTTCAGCCAATTTTCTGGATTTTTGAAAATTTCACTTTTTTGTGAAAATATCCACTAAATGAGGGAATAATATGTGTGAGGGTTCCCCAGGAGACTTCCAAATGTGTGCGGGTAGAATATATATCCCACGTGGGTAAAATTGAAAAAAGTTGAAAAAAATTTTTTTTTGGACTTAGTGATTTTTCCGGCGTTTATCAGACTTTCATATAGGGCAAATGTCAGTGAGCATTCCGATTTCAGTTCCAGAGCGATTCGCCCAATGAGTCTTTGATATTTAGTCGTTTTCAGCTAATTTTCTGGATTTTTGAAAATTTCACTTTTTTGTGAAAATATCCACTAAATGAGGGAATAATATGTGTGATGGTACCCCAGGAGAGTTCCAAATGTGTGTGGGTAGAATATATATCCCACGGGGGTAAAATTGAAAAAAGTTTTAAAAAAATTTTTTTTGGACTTAGTAATTTTTCCGGCGTTTATCAGACTTTCAGATAGGGCAAATGTCAGTGAGCGTTCCGATTTCAGTTCCAGAGCGATTCGCCCAATGAGTCCTTGATATTTACTCGTTTTCAGCCAATTTTCTGGATTTTTGAAAATTTCACTTTTTTGTGAAAATATCCACTAAATGAGGGAATAATATGTGTGAGGGTTCCCCAGGAGACTTCCAAATGTGTGTGGGTAGAATATATATCCCACGGGGGTAAAATTGAAAAAAGTTGAAAAAAATTTTTTTTTGGACTTAGTCATTTTTCCGGCGTTTATCAGACTTTCAGATAGGGCAAATATCAGTGAGCATTCCGATTTCAGTTCCAGAGCGATTCGCCAAATGAGTCTTTGATATGTAGTCGTTTTCAGCCAATTTTCTGGATTTTTGAAAATTTCACTTTTTTGTGAAAATATCCACTAAATGAGGGAATAATATGTGTGACGGTACCCCAGGAGAGTTCCAAATGTGTGTGGGTAGAATTTATATCCCACGGGGGTAAAATTGAAAAAAGTTGAAAAAAATTTTTTTTTGGACTTAGTCATTTTTCAGGCGTTTATCAAACTTTCAGATAGGGGAAATGTCAGTGAGCG
Source organism: Phyllobates terribilis (assembly GCF_046119375.1). Taxonomy (NCBI): domain Eukaryota; kingdom Metazoa; phylum Chordata; class Amphibia; order Anura; family Dendrobatidae; genus Phyllobates; species Phyllobates terribilis. Next base: position 555,775,366 of record NW_027362762.1, read on the forward strand.
TTCCGATTTCAGTTCAAGAGCGATTTGCCCATTGAGTCCTTGACATTTAGTCGTTTTCAGCCAATTTTCTGGATTTTTGAAAATTTCACTTTTTTGTGAAAATATCCACTAAATGAAGGAATAATATGTGTGATGGTACCCCAGGAGAGTTCCAAATGTGTGTGGGTAGAATATATATCCCTCGGGGGTAAAATTGAAAAAAGTTGAAAAATTTTTTTGGGGGGATTTAGTCATTTTTCCAGCGTTTATCAGACTTTCAGATAGGGCAAATGTCAGTGAGCATTCCGATTTCAGTACCAGAGCGATTCGCCCGATGAGTCCTTGATATTTAGACGTTTTCAGCCAATATTTTGGATTTTTGAAAATTTCACTTTTTTGTGAAAATATCCACTAAATGAGGGAATAATATGTGTGAGGGTACCCCAGGAGAGTTCCAAATGTGTGTGGGTAGAATATATATCCCACGGGGGTAAAATTGAAAAAAGTTTAAAAAAAATTTTTTTTGTACTTAGTCATTTTTCCGGCGTTTATCAGACTTTCAGGTAGGGCAAATATCAGTGAGCATTCCGATTTCAGTTCCAGAGCGATTCGCCAAATGAGTCCTTGATATTTAGTCGTTTTCAGCCAATTTTCTGGATTTTTGAAAATTTCACTTTTTTGTGAAAATATCCACTAAATGAAGGAATAATATGTTTGACGGTACCCCAGGAGAGTTCCAAATGTGTGTGGGTAGAATATATATTTCACGGGGTAAAATTGAAAAAAGTTGAAAAAATTTTTTTTTTGGACTTAGTCATTTTTACGGCGTTTATCAGACTTTCAGATAGGGCAAATGTCAGTGAGCATTCCGATTTCAGTTCCAGAGCGATTCGCCCAATGAGTCTTTGATATTTAGTCGTTTTCAGCTAATTTTCTGGATTTTTGAAAATTTCACTTTTTTGTGAAAATATCCACTAAATGAGGGAATAATATGTGTGACGGTACCCCAGGAGAGTTCCAAATGTGTGTGGGTAGAATATATATCCCACGGGGGTAAAATTGAAAAAAGTTTTAAAAAAATTTTTTTTGGACTTAGTAATTTTTCCGGCGTTTATCAGACTTTCAGATAGGGCAAATGTCAGTGAGCGTTCCGATTTCAGTTCCAGAGCGATTCGCCCAATGAGTCCTTGATATTTACTCGTTTTCAGCCAATTTTCTGGATTTTTGAAAATTTCACTTTTTTGTGAAAATATCCACTAAATGAGGGAATAATATGTGTGAGGGTTCCCCAGGAGACTTCCAAATGTGTGTGGGTAGAATATATATCCCACGGGGGTAAAATTGAAAAAAGTTGAAAAAAATTTTTTTTTGGACTTAGTCATTTTTCCGGCGTTTATCAGACTTTCAGATAGGGCAAATATCAGTGAGCATTCCGATTTCAGTTCCAGAGCGCTTCGCCAAATGAGTCTTTGATATGTAGTCGTTTTCAGCCAATTTTCTGGATTTTTGAAAATTTCACTTTTTTGTGAAAATATCCACTAAATGAGGGAATAATATGTGTGACGGTACCCCAGGAGAGTTCCAAATGTGTGTGGGTAGAATTTATATCCCACGGGGGTAAAATTGAAAAAAGTTGAAAAAAATTTTTTTTTGGACTTAGTCATTTTTCAGGCGTTTATCAAACTTTCAGATAGGGGAAATGTCAGTGAGCGTTCCGATTTCAGTTCAAGAGCGATTTGCCCATTGAGTCCTTGACATTTAGTCGTTTTCAGCCAATTTTCTGGATTTTTGAAAATTTCACTTTTTTGTGAAAATATCCACTAAATGAAGGAATAATATGTGTGATGGTACCCCAGGAGAGTTCCAAATGTGTGTGGGTAGAATATATATCCCTCGGGGGTAAAATTGAAAAAAGTTGAAAAATTTTTTTGGGGGGATTTAGTCATTTTTCCAGCGTTTATCAGACTTTCAGATAGGGCAAATGTCAGTGAGCATTCCGATTTCAGTACCAGAGCGATTCGCCCGATGAGTCCTTGATATTTAGACGTTTTCAGCCAATATTTTGGATTTTTGAAAATTTCACTTTTTTGTGAAAATATCCACTAAATGAGGGAATAATATGTGTGACGGTACCCCAGGAGAGTTCCAAATGTGTGTGGGTAGAATATATATCCCACGGGGGTAAAATTGAAAAAAGTTTTAAAAAAATTTTTTTTGGACTTAGTAATTTTTCCGGCGTTTATCAGACTTTCAGATAGGGCAAATGTCAGTGAGCGTTCCGATTTCAGTTCCAGAGCGATTCGCCCAATGAGTCCTTGATATTTACTCGTTTTCAGCCAATTTTCTGGATTTTTGAAAATTTCACTTTTTTGTGAAAATATCCACTAAATGAGGGAATAATATGTGTGAGGGTTCCCCAGGAGACTTCCAAATGTGTGTGGGTAGAATATATATCCCACGGGGGTAAAATTGAAAAAAGTTGAAAAAAATTTTTTTTTGGACTTAGTCATTTTTCCGGCGTTTATCAGACTTTCAGATAGGGCAAATATCAGTGAGCATTCCGATTTCAGTTCCAGAGCGCTTCGCCAAATGAGTCTTTGATATGTAGTCGTTTTCAGCCAATTTTCTGGATTTTTGAAAATTTCACTTTTTTGTGAAAATATCCACTAAATGAGGGAATAATATGTGTGACGGTACCCCAGGAGAGTTCCAAATGTGTGTGGGTAGAATTTATATCCCACGGGGGTAAAATTGAAAAAAGTTGAAAAAAATTTTTTTTTGGACTTAGTCATTTTTCAGGCGTTTATCAAACTTTCAGATAGGGGAAATGTCAGTGAGCGTTCCGATTTCAGTTCAAGAGCGATTTGCCCATTGAGTCCTTGACATTTAGTCGTTTTCAGCCAATTTTCTGGATTTTTGAAAATTTCACTTTTTTGTGAAAATATCCACTAAATGAAGGAATAATATGTGTGATGGTACCCCAGGAGAGTTCCAAATGTGTGTGGGTAGAATATATATCCCTCGGGGGTAAAATTGAAAAAAGTTGAAAAATTTTTTTGGGGGGATTTAGTCATTTTTCCAGCGTTTATCAGACTTTCAGATAGGGCAAATGTCAGTGAGCATTCCGATTTCAGTACCAGAGCGATTCGCCCGATGAGTCCTTGATATTTAGACGTTTTCAGCCAATATTTTGGATTTTTGAAAATTTCACTTTTTTGTGAAAATATCCACTAAATGAGGGAATAATATGTGTGAGGGTACCCCAGGAGAGTTCCAAATGTGTGTGGGTAGAATATATATCCCACGGGGGTAAAATTGAAAAAAGTTTAAAAAAAATTTTTTTTGTACTTAGTCATTTTTCCGGCGTTTATCAGACTTTCAGGTAGGGCAAATATCAGTGAGCATTCCGATTTCAGTTCCAGAGCGATTCGCCAAATGAGTCCTTGATATTTAGTCGTTTTCAGCCAATTTTCTGGATTTTTGAAAATTTCACTTTTTTGTGAAAATATCCACTAAATGAAGGAATAATATGTTTGACGGTACCCCAGGAGAGTTCCAAATGTGTGTGGGTAGAATATATATCCCACGGGGTAAAATTGAAAAAAGATGAAAAAATTTTTTTTTTGGACTTAGTCATTTTTCCGGCGTTTATCAGACTTTCAGATAGGGGAAATGTCAGTGAGCGTTCCGATTTCAGTTCCGGAGCGATTCGCCCAATGAGTCCTTGATATTTAGTCGTTTTCAGCCAATTTTCTGGATTTTTGAAAATTTCACTTTTTTGTGAAAATATCCACTATATGAAGGAATACTATGTTTGACGGTACCCCAGGAGAGTTCCAAATGTGTGTGGGTAGAATATATATTTCACGGGGTAAAATTGAAAAAAGTTGAAAAAATTTTTTTTTTGGACTTAGTGATTTTTCCGGCGTTTATCAGACTTTCAGATAGGGCAAATGTCAGTGAGCGTTCCGATTTCAGTTCCGGAGCGATTCGCCCAATGAGTCCTTGATATTTAGTCGTTTTCAGCCAATTTTCTGGATTTTTGAAAATTTCACTTTTTTGTGAAAATATCCACTAAATGAGGGAATAATATGTGTGAGGGTTCCCCAGGAGACTTCCAAATGTGTGCGGGTAGAATATATATCCCACGTGGGTAAAATTGAAAAAAGTTGAAAAAAATTTTTTTTTGGACTTAGTGATTTTTCCGGCGTTTATCAGACTTTCATATAGGGCAAATGTCAGTGAGCATTCCGATTTCAGTTCCAGAGCGATTCGCCCAATGAGTCTTTGATATTTAGTCGTTTTCAGCTAATTTTCTGGATTTTTGAAAATTTCACTTTTTTGTGAAAATATCCACTAAATGAGGGAATAATATGTGTGACGGTACCCCAGGAGAGTTCCAAATGTGTGTGGGTAGAATATATATCCCACGGGGGTAAAATTGAAAAAAGTTTTAAAAAAATTTTTTTTGGACTTAGTAATTTTTCCGGCGTTTATCAGACTTTCAGATAGGGCAAATATCAGTGAGCATTCCGATTTCAGTTCCAGAGCGATTCGCCAAATGAGTCTTTGATATTTAGTCGTTTTCAGCCAATTTTCTGGATTTTTGAAAATTTCACTTTTTTGTGAAAATATCCACTAAATGAGGGAATAATATGTGTGACGGTACCCCAGGAGAGTTCCAAATGTGTGTGGGTAGAATATATATCCCACGGGGGTAAAATTGAAAAAAGTTGAAAAAATTTTTTTTTTGGACTTAGTCATTTTTCAGGCGTTTATCAAACTTTCAGATAGGGGAAATGTCAGTGAGCGTTCCGATTTCAGTTCAAGAGCGATTTGCCCATTGAGTCCTTGATATTTAGTTGTTTTCAGCCAATTTTCTGGATTTTTGAAAATGTCACTTTTTTGTGAAAATATCCACTAAATGAAGGAATAATATGTGTGATGGTACCCCAGGAGAGTTCCAAATGTGTGTGGGTAGAATATATATCCCTCGGGGGTAAAATTGAAAAAAGTTGAAAAATTTTTTTTTGGGGATTTAGTCATTTTTCCAGCGTTTATCAGACTTTCAGATAGGGCAAATGTCAGTGAGCATTCCGATTTCAGTACCAGAGCGATTCGCCCGATGAGTCCTTGATATTTAGACGTTTTCAGCCAATATTTTGGATTTTTGAAAATTTCACTTTTTTGTGAAAATATCCACTAAATGAAGGAATAATATGTGTGACGGTACCCCAGGAGAGTTCCAAATGTGTGTGGGTAGAATATATATCCCACGGGGGTAAAATTGAAAAAAGTTGAAAACATTTTTTTTTTTGGACTTAGTCATTATTCCGGCGTTTATCAAACTTTCAGATAGGGGAAATGTCAGTGAGCGTTCCAATTTCAGTTCAAGAGCGATTCGCCCAATGAGTCCTTGATATTTAGTCGTTTTCAGCCAATTTTCTGGATTTTTGAAAATTTCACTTTTTTGTGAAAATATCCACTAAATGAGGGAATAATATGTGTGAGGGTACCCCAGGAGAGTTCCAAATGTGTGTGGGTAGAATATATATCCCACGGGGGTAAAATTGAAAAAAGTTTAAAAAAAATTTTTTTTCGACTTAGTCATTTTTCCGGCGTTTATCAGACTTTCAGGTAGGGCAAATATCAGTGAGCATTCCGATTTCAGTTCCAGAGCGATTCGCCAAATGCGTCTTTGATATTTAGTCGTTTTCAGCCAATTTTCTGGATTTTTGAAAATTTCACTTTTTTGTGAAAATATCCACTAAATGAGGGAATAATATGTGTGACGGTACCCCAGGAGAGTTCCAAATGTGTGTGGGTAGAATATATATCCCACGGGGTAAAATTGAAAAAAGATGAAAAAATTTTTTTTTTGGACTTAGTCATTTTTCCGGCGTTTTTCAGACTTTCAGATAGGGCAAATGTCAGTGAGCGTTCCGATTTCAGTTCCAGAGTGATTCGCCCAATGAGTCCTTGATATTTAGTCGTTTTCAGCCAATTTTCTGGATTTTTGAAAATTTCACTTTTTTGTGAAAATATCCACTAAATGAAGGAATAATATGTTTGACGGTACCCCAGGAGAGTTCCAAATGTGTGTGGGTAGAATATATATCCCACGGGGGTAAAATTGAAAAAAGTAGAAAAAATTTTTTTTTTGGACTTAGTCATTTTTCCGGCGTTTATCAAACTTTCAGATAGGGGAAATGTCAGTGAGCGTTCCGATTTCAGTTCCAGAGCGATTTGCCCATTGAGTCCTTGATATTTAGTCGTTTTCAGCCAATTTTCTGGATTTTTGAAAATTTCACTTTTTTGTGAAAATATCCACTAAATGAAGCAATAATATGTGTGACGGTACCCCAGGAGAGTTCCAAATGTGTGTGGGTAGAATATATATCCCACGGGGTAAAATTGAAAAAAGATGAAAACATTTTTTTTTTGGACTTAGTCATTTTTCCGGCGTTTATCAGACTTTCAGATAGGGCAAATGTCAGTGAGCGTTCCGATTTCAGTTCCAGAGCGATTCGCCCAATGAGTCTTTGATATTTAGTCGTTTTCAGCCAATTTTCTGGATTTTTGAAAATGTCACTTTTTTGTGAAAATATCCACTAAATGAAGGAATAATATGTGTGACGGTACCCCAGGAGAGTTCCAAATGTGTGTGGGTAGAATATATATCCCACGGGGGTAAAATTGAAAAAAGTTGAAAACATTTTTTTTTTTTTATACTTAGTCATTTTTCCGGCGTTTATCAAACTTTCAGATAGGGGAAATGTCATTGAGCGTTCCAATTTCAGTTTAAGAGCGATTCGCCCAATGAGTCCTTGATATTTAGTCGTTTTCAGCCAATTTTCTGAATTTTTGAAAATTTCACTTTTTTGTGAAAATATCCACTAAATGAGGGAATAATATGTGTGAGGGTACCCCAGGAGAGTTCCAAATGTGTGTGGGTAGAATATATATCCCACGGGGGTAAAATTGAAAAAAGTTGAAAAAATTTTTTTTTTGGACTTAGTCATTTTTCCGGCGTTTATCAGACTTTCAGATAGGGCAAATGTCAGTGAGCGTTCCGATTTCAGTTCCAGAGCGATTCGCCCAATGAGTCTTTGATATTTAGTCGTTTTCAGCCAATTTTCTGGATTTTTGAAACTTTCACTTTTTTGTGAAAATATCCACTAAATGAAGGAATAATATGTGTGACGGTACCCCAGGAGAGTTCCAAATGTGTGTGGGTAGAATATATATCCCACGGGGGTAAAATTGAAAAAAGTTGAAAAATTTTTTTTTGGGGATTTAGTCATTTTTCCAGCGTTTATCAGACTTTCAGATAGGGCAAATGTCAGTGAGCATTCCGATTTCAGTACCAGAGCGATTCGCCCGATGAGTCCTTGATATTTAGACGTTTTCAGCCAATATTTTGGATTTTTGAAAATTTCACTTTTTTGTGAAAATATCCACTAAATGAGGGAATAATATGTGTGAGGGTACCCCAGGAGAGTTCCAAATGTGTGTGGGTAGAATATATATCCCACGGGGGTAAAATTGAAAAAAGTTGAAAAAATTTTTTTTGGGAATTTAGTCATTTTTCCGGCGTTTATCAGACTTTCAGATAGGGCAAATGTCAGTGAGCATTCCGATTTCAGTACCAGAGCGATTCGCCCGATGAGTCCTTGATATTTAGACGTTTTCAGCCAATATTTTGGATTTTTGAAAATTTCACTTTTTTGTGAAAATATCCACTAAATGAGGGAATAATATGTGTGAGGGTACCCCAGGAGAGTTCCAAATGTGTGTGGGTAGAATATATATCCCACGGGGGTAAAATTGAAAAAAGTTGAAAAAATTTTTTTTGGGAATTTAGTCATTTTTCCGGCGTTTATCAGACTTTCAGATAGGGGAAATGTCAGTGAGCATTCCGATTTCAGTTCCAGAGCGATTCGCCCAATGACTCCTTGATATTTATTCGTTTTCAGCCAATATTTTGGATTTTTGAAAATTTCACTTTTTTGTGAAAATATCAACTAAATGAGGGAATAATATGTGTGAGGGTACCCCAGGAGAGTTCCAAATGTGTGTGGGTAGAATATATATCCCACGGGGGTAAAATTGAAAAAAGTTGAAAAAATTTTTTTTTGGAATTTAGTCATTTTTCCGGCGTTTATCAGACTTTCAGATAGGGGAAATGTCAGTGAGCATTCCGACTTCAGTTCCAGAGCGATTCGCCCAATGACTCCTTGATATTTAGTCGTTTTCAGCCAATTTTCTGGATTTTTGAAAATTTCACTTTTTTGTGAAAATATCCACTAAATGAGGGAATAATATGTGTGAGGGTACCCCAGGAGAGTTCCAAATGTGTGTGGGTAGAATATATATATTCCACGGGGGTAAAATTGAAAAAAGTTGAAAAAAATTTTTTTTTGGACTTAGTCATTTTTCCGGCGTTTATCAAACTTTCAGATAGGGGAAATGTCAGTGAGCATTCTGATTTCAGTTCCAGAGCGATTCGCCCAATGACTCCTTGATGTTTAGTCGTTTTCAGCCAATTTTCTGGATTTTTGAAAATTTCACTTTTTTGTGAAAATATCTTCTAAATGAGGGAATAATATGTGTGAGGGTACCCCAGGAGAGTTCCAAATGTGTGTGGGTAGAATATATATCCCACGGGGGTAAAATTGAAAAAAGTTGAAAACATTTTTTTTTGGAATTTAGTCATTTTTCCGGCGTTTATCAGACTTTCAGATAGGGGAAATGTCAGTGAGCGTTCCGATTTCAGTTCCAGAGCGATTCGCCCAATGACTCCTTGATATTTAGTCGTTTTCAGCCAATATTTTGGATTTTTGAAAATTTCACTTTTTTGTGAAAATATCAACTAAATGAGGGAATAATATGTGTGAGGGTACCCCAGGAGAGTTCCAAATGTGTGTGGGTAGAATATATATCCCACGGGGGTAAAATTGAAAAAAGTTGAAAACATTTTTTTTTGGGACTTAGTCATTTTTCCGCCGTTTATCAGACTTTCAGATAGGGGAAATGTCAGTGAGCGTTCCGATTTCAGTTCCAGAGCGATTCGCCCAATGACTCCTTGATATTTAGTCGTTTTCAGCCAATTTTCTGGATTTTTGAAAATTTCACTTTTTTGTGAAAATATCCACTAAATGAGGGAATAATATGTGTGACGGTACCCCAGGAGAGTTCAAAATGTGTGTGGGTAGAATATATATCCCACGGGGGTAAAATTGAAAAAAGTTGAAAACATTTTTTTTTTTGGACTTAGTCATTTTTCCGGCGTTTATCAAACTTTCAGATAGGGGAAATGTTAGTGAGCATTCTGATTTCAGTTCCAGAGCGATTCGCCCAATGACTCCTTGATGTTTAGTCGTTTTCAGCCAATTTTCTGGATTTTTGAAAATTTCACTTTTTTTTGAAAATATCTTCTAAATGAGGGAATAATATGTGTGAGGGTACCCCAGGAGAGTTCCAAATGTGTGTGGGTAGAATATATATCCCACGGGGGTAAAATTGAAAAAAGTTGAAAACATTTTTTTTTGGGACTTAGTCATTTTTCCGCCGTTTATCAGACTTTCAGATAGGGGAAATGTCAGTGAGCGTTCCGATTTCAGTTCCAGAGCGATTCGCCCAATGAGTCCTTGATATTTAGTCGTTTTCAGCAAATATTTTGGATTTTTGAAAATTTCACTTTTTTGTGAAAATATCCACTAAATGAGGGAATAATATGTGTGAGGGTACCCCAGGAGAGTTCCAAATGTGTGGGGGTAGAATATATATCACACGGGGGTAAAATTGAAAAAAGTTGAAAACATTTTTTTTTTTGGATTTAGTCATTTTTCCAGCGTTTATCAGACTTTCAGATAGGGGAAATGTCAGTGAGCGTTCCGATTTCAGTTCCAGAGCGATTCGCCCAATAACTCCGTGATATTTAGTCGTTTTCAGCAAATTTTCTGGATTTTTGAACATTTCTCTTTTTTGTGAAAATATCCACTAAATGAGGGAATAATATGTGTGATGGTACCCCAGGAGAGTTCCAAATGTGTTATAGGTAGAATATATATCCCACGGGGGTAAAATTGAAAAAAGTTTAAAAAAAATTTTTTTTGGACTTAGTTATTTTTCCAGCGTTTATCAGACTTTCAGATAGGGCAAATGTCAGTGAGCGTTCCAATTTCAGTTCCAGAGCGATTCACCCAATGAGTCATTGATATTTAGTCGTTTTTAGCCAATTTTCTGGATTTTTGAAAATTTCACTTTTTTGTGAAAATATCTACTAAATGAGGGAATAATATGTGTTAGGGTACCCAAGGAGAGTTCCAAATGCGTGTGGGTAGAATATATATCCCACGGGGGTTAAATTGAAAAAAGTTGAAAAAAATTTTTTGGGGGATTTAGTCATTTTTCCGGCGTTTCTCAGAGTTTCAGACAGGGCAAATGTCAGTGAGCACTCCGATTTCAGTTCCAGAGCGATTCGCCCAATGAGTCATTGATATTTAGTCGTTTTCAGCCATTATTTTCGATTTTTGAAAATTTTACTTTTTTGTAAAAATATCCACTAAATGAGGGAATAATATGTGTGAGGGTACCCCAGGAGACTTCCAATTGTGTGTGGGTAGAATACATAACCCACGGGGGTAAAATTGAAAAAAGTTGAAAACATTTTTTTTTTCGACTTAGTCATTTTTCAGGCGTTTATCAGACTTTCAGATAGGGGAAATGTCAGTTAGCATTCCGATTTCAGTTCTAGAGCGATTCGCCCAATGAGTCCTTGATATTTAGTCGTTTTCAGCAAATATTTTGGATTTTTGAAAATTTCACTTTTTTGTGAAAATATCCACTAAATGAGGGAATAATATGTGTTAGGGTACCCAAGGAGAGTTCCAAATGCGTGTGGGTAGAATATATATCCCACGGGGGTTAAAATGAAAAAAGTTGAAAAAAATTTTTTTTTGGATTTAGTCATTTTTCCGGCGTTTCTCAGACTTTCAGACAGGGCAAATGTCAGTGAGCACTCCAATTTCAGTTCCAGAGCGATTCTCCCAATGAGTCCTTGATATTTAGTCGTTTTCAGCAAATATTTTGGATTTTTGAAAATTTCACTTTTTTGTGAAAATATCCACTAAATGAGGGAATAATATGTGTGAGGGTACCCCAGGAGAGTTCCAAATGCGTGTGGGTAGAATATAAAACCCACGGGGGTAAAATTGAAAAAAGTTGAAAAATTTTTTTTTTTGACTTAGTCATTTTTCTGGCGTTTATCAGACTTTCAGATAGGGGAAATGTCAGTGAGCGTTCCGATTTCAATTTCAGAGCAATTCGCCCATTGACTCCTTGATATTTAGTCGTTTTCAGCCAATTTTCTGGATTTTTTAAAATTTCACTTTTTTGTGAAAATATCCACTAAATGAGGGAATAATATGTGTGAGGGTACCCCAGGAGAGTTCCAAATGTGTGTGGGTAGAATATATATCCCACGGGGGTAAAATTGAAAAAAGTTGAAAAAAATTTTTTTTTGGACTTAGTCATTTTTCCGGCGTTTATCAGACTTTCAGATAGGGGAAATGTCAGTGAGCATTCCGATTTCAGTTCCAGAGTGATTCGCCCAATGAGTCCTTGATATTTAGTCGTTTTCAGCAAATATTTTGGATTTTTGAAAATTTCACTTTTTTGTGAAAATATCCACTAAATGAGGGAATAATATGTGTGAGGGTACCCCAGGAGAGTTCCAAACGTGTGTGGGTAGAATATATATCCCACCGGGGTAAAATTGAAAAAACTTGAAAACATTTTTTTTTTGGACTTAGTCATTTTTCCGGCGTTTATCAGACTTTCAGATAGGGGAAATGTCAGTTAGCATTCCGATTTCAGTTCCAGAGCGATTCGCCCAATGAGTCCTTGATATTTAGTCATTTTCTGCAAATATTTTGGATTTTTGAAAATTTCACTTTTTTGTGAAAATATCCACTAAATGAGGGAATAATATGTGTGAGGGTACCCCAGCTGAGTTCCAAATGCGTGTGGGTAGAATATATAACCCACGGGGGTAAAATTGAAAAAAGTTGAAAAAAAATTTTTTTTGGGACTGTCATTTTTCCGGCGTTTATCAGACTTTCAGATAGGGCAAATGTCAGTGAGCGTTCCGATTTCAGTTCCAGAGCGATTCGCCCAATGAGTCCTTGATATTTCGTCGTTTTCAGCCAATTTGATGGATTTTTGAAATTTTCTCTTTTTTGTGAAAATATCCACTAAATGAGGGAATAATATGTGTGAGGGTACCCCAGGAGAGTTCCAAATGTGTGTGGGTAGAATATATATCCCACGGGGGTAAAATTGAAAAAAGTTGAAAAATTTTTTTTTTTGGACTTACTCATTTTTCCGGCGTTTATCAGACTTTCACATAGGGGAAATGTCAGTGAGCATTCCTATTTCAGTTCCAGAGCGATTCGCCCAATGACTCCTTGATATTTAATCGTTTTCAGCCAATTTTCTGGATTTTTGAAAATTTCACTTTTTTGTGAAAATATCCTCTAAATGAGGGAATAATATGTGTGAGGGTACCCCAGGAGAGTACTAAATGTGTGTGGGTAGAATATATATACTAAGGGGGTAAAATAGAAAAAAGTTGAAAAAAATTTTTTTTTTGCGACTTAGTCATTTTTCCGGCGTTTATCAGACTTTCAGATAGGGCAAATGTCAGTGAGCATTCCGATTTCAGTTCCAGAGCGATTCGCCCAATGAGTCTTTGATATTTAGTCGTTTTCAGCAAATAATTTCGATTTTTGAAAATTTCACTTTTTTGTGAAAATATCCACTAAATGAGGGAATAATATGTGTGAGGGTACCCCAGGAGACTTCCAAATGTGTGTGGGTAGAATATATAACCCACGGGGGTAAAATTGAAAAAAGTTGAAAACATTTTTTTTTTGGACTTAGTCATTTTTCAGGCGTTTATCAGACTTTCAGATAGGGCAAATGTCAGCGAGCGTTCCGATTTCAGTTCCAGAGCGATTCGCCCAATGACTCCTTGATATTTAGTCGTTTTCAGCCAATTTTCTGGATTTTTGAAAATTTCACTTTTTTGTGAAAATATCCTCTAAATGAGGAAATAATATGTGTGAGAGTACCCCAGGAGAGTTCCAAATGTGTGTGGGTAGAATATATATCCCACGGGGGTAAAATAGAAAAAAGTTGAAAAAAATTTTTTTTTTTGCGACTTAGTCATTTTTCCGGCGTTTATCAGACTTTCAGATAGGACAAATGTCAGTGAGCATTCCGATTTCAGTTCCAGAGCGATTCGCCCAATGAGTCCTTGATATTTCGTCGTTTTCAGCCAATTTGATGGATTTTTGAAATTTTCTCTTTTTTGTGAAAATATCCACTAAATGAGGGAATAATATGTGTGAGGGTACCCCAGGAGTGTTCCAAATGTGTGTGGGTAGAATAAATATCCCACGGGGGTAAAATTTAAAAAAGTTGAAAAAAAATTTTTTTTGGACTTAGTCATTTTTCTGGCATTTATCAGACTTTCAGATAGGGGAAATGTCAGTGAGCATTCCAATTTCAGTTCCAAAGCGATTCGCCCAATGAGTCCATGATATTTAGTCGTTTTCAGCACATATTTTGGATTTTTGAAAATTTCACTTTTTTGTGAAAATATCCACTAAATGAGGGAATAATATGTGTGAGGGTACCCCAGGAGAGTTCCAAATGTGTGTGGGTAGAATATATATCCCACGGGGGTAAAATTGAAAAAAGTTGAAAAATTTTTTTTTTTGGACTTACTCATTTTTCCGGCGTTTATCAGACTTTCACATAGGGGAAATGTCAGTGAGCATTCCTATTTCAGTTCCAGAGCGATTTGCCCAATGACTCCTTGATATTTAATAGTTTTCAGCCAATTTTCTGGATTTTTGAAAATTTCACTTTTTTGTGAAAATATCCTCTAAATGAGGAAATAATATGTGTGAGGGTACCCCAGGAGAGTTCCAAATGTGTGTGGGTAGAATATATATCCCACGGGGGTAAAATTGAAAAAAGTTGAAAAATTTTTTTTTTTGGACTTACTCATTTTTCCGGCGTTTATCAGACTTTCACATAGGGGAAATTTCAGTGAGCATTCCTATTTCAGTTCCAGAGCGATTCGCCCAATGAGTCCATGATATTTAGTCGTTTTCAGCAAATATTTTGGATTTTTGAAAATTTCACTTTTTTGTGAAAATATCCACTAAATGAGGGAATAATATGTGTGATGGTACCCCAGGAGAGTTCCAAATGTGTTATAGGTAGAATATATATCCCACGGGGGTAAAATTGAAAAAAGTTTAAAAAAAATTTTTTTTGGACTTAGTTATTTTTCCAGCGTTTATCAGACTTTCAGATAGGGCAAATGTCAGTGAGCGTTCCAATTTCAGTTCCAGAGCGATTCACCCAATGAGTCATTGATATTTAGTCGTTTTTAGCCAATTTTCTGGATTTTTGAAAATTTCACTTTTTTGTGAAAATATCTACTAAATGAGGGAATAATATGTGTTAGGGTACCCAAGGAGAGTTCCAAATGCGTGTGGGTAGAATATATATCCCACGGGGGTTAAATTGAAAAAAGTTGAAAAAAATTTTTTGGGGGATTTAGTCATTTTTCCGGCGTTTCTCAGAGTTTCAGACAGGGCAAATGTCAGTGAGCACTCCGATTTCAGTTCCAGAGCGATTCGCCCAATGAGTCATTGATATTTAGTCGTTTTCAGCCATTATTTTCGATTTTTGAAAATTTTACTTTTTTGTAAAAATATCCACTAAATGAGGGAATAATATGTGTGAGGGTACCCCAGGAGACTTCCAATTGTGTGTGGGTAGAATACATAACCCACGGGGGTAAAATTGAAAAAAGTTGAAAACATTTTTTTTTTCGACTTAGTCATTTTTCAGGCGTTTATCAGACTTTCAGATAGGGGAAATGTCAGTTAGCATTCCGATTTCAGTTCTAGAGCGATTCGCCCAATGAGTCCTTGATATTTAGTCGTTTTCAGCAAATATTTTGGATTTTTGAAAATTTCACTTTTTTGTGAAAATATCCACTAAATGAGGGAATAATATGTGTGAGGGTACCCCAGGAGAGTTCCAAATGCGTGTGGGTAGAATATAAAACCCACGGGGGTAAAATTGAAAAAAGTTGAAAAATTTTTTTTTTTGACTTAGTCATTTTTCTGGCGTTTATCAGACTTTCAGATAGGGGAAATGTCAGTGAGCGTTCCGATTTCAATTTCAGAGCAATTCGCCCATTGACTCCTTGATATTTAGTCGTTTTCAGCCAATTTTCTGGATTTTTTAAAATTTCACTTTTTTGTGAAAATATCCACTAAATGAGGGAATAATATGTGTGAGGGTACCCCAGGAGAGTTCCAAATGTGTGTGGGTAGAATATATATCCCACGGGGGTAAAATGGAAAAAAGTTGAAAAAAATTTTTTTTTGGACTTAGTCATTTTTCCGGCGTTTATCAGACTTTCAGATAGGGGAAATGTCAGTGAGCATTCCGATTTCAGTTCCAGAGTGATTCGCCCAATGAGTCCTTGATATTTAGTCGTTTTCAGCAAATATTTTGGATTTTTGAAAATTTCACTTTTTTGTGAAAATATCCACTAAATGAGGGAATAATATGTGTGAGGGTACCCCAGGAGAGTTCCAAACGTGTGTGGGTAGAATATATATCCCACCGGGGTAAAATTGAAAAAACTTGAAAACATTTTTTTTTTGGACTTAGTCATTTTTCCGGCGTTTATCAGACTTTCAGATAGGGGAAATGTCAGTTAGCATTCCGATTTCAGTTCCAGAGCGATTCGCCCAATGAGTCCTTGATATTTAGTCATTTTCTGCAAATATTTTGGATTTTTGAAAATTTCACTTTTTTGTGAAAATATCCACTAAATGAGGGAATAATATGTGTGAGGGTACCCCAGCTGAGTTCCAAATGCGTGTGGGTAGAATATATAACCCACGGGGGTAAAATTGAAAAAAGTTGAAAAAAAATTTTTTTTGGGACTGTCATTTTTCCGGCGTTTATCAGACTTTCAGATAGGGCAAATGTCAGTGAGCGTTCCGATTTCAGTTCCAGAGCGATTCGCCCAATGAGTCCTTGATATTTCGTCGTTTTCAGCCAATTTGATGGATTTTTGAAAATTTCACTTTTTTGTGAAAATATCCACTAAATGAGGGAATAATATGTGTGAGGGTACCCCAGGAGACTTCCAAATGTGTGTGGGTAGAATATATAACCCACGGGGGTAAAATTGAAAAAAGTTGAAAACATTTTTTTTTTGGACTTGGTCATTTTTCAGGCGTTTATCAGACTTTCAGATAGGGCAAATGTCAGCGAGCGTTCCGATTTCAGTTCCAGAGCGATTCGCCCAATGACTCCTTGATATTTAGTCGTTTTCAGCCAATTTTCTGGATTTTTGAAAATTTCACTTTTTTTTGAAAATATCTTCTAAATGAGGGAATAATATGTGTGAGAGTACCCCAGGAGAGTTCCAAATGTGTGTGGGTAGAATATATATCCCACGGGGGTAAAATAGAAAAAAGTTGAAAAAAATTTTTTTTTTTGCGACTTAGTCATTTTTCCGGCGTTTATCAGACTTTCAGATAGGACAAATGTCAGTGAGCATTCCGATTTCAGTTCCAGAGCGATTCGCCCAATGAGTCCTTGATATTTCGTCGTTTTCAGCCAATTTGATGGATTTTTGAAATTTTCTCTTTTTTGTGAAAATATCCACTAAATGAGGGAATAATATGTGTGAGGGTACCCCAGGAGTGTTCCAAATGTGTGTGGGTAGAATAAATATCCCACGGGGGTAAAATTTAAAAAAGTTGAAAAAAAATTTTTTTTGGACTTAGTCATTTTTCTGGCATTTATCAGACTTTCAGATAGGGGAAATGTCAGTGAGCATTCCAATTTCAGTTCCAAAGCGATTCGCCCAATGAGTCCATGATATTTAGTCGTTTTCAGCACATATTTTGGATTTTTGAAAATTTCACTTTTTTGTGAAAATATCCACTAAATGAGGGAATAATATGTGTGAGGGTACCCCAGGAGAGTTCCAAATGTGTGTGGGTAGAATATATATCCCACGGGGGTAAAATTGAAAAAAGTTGAAAAATTTTTTTTTTTGGACTTACTCATTTTTCCGGCGTTTATCAGACTTTCACATAGGGGAAATGTCAGTGAGCATTCCTATTTCAGTTCCAGAGCGATTTGCCCAATGACTCCTTGATATTTAATAGTTTTCAGCCAATTTTCTGGATTTTTGAAAATTTCACTTTTTTGTGAAAATATCCTCTAAATGAGGAAATAATATGTGTGAGGGTACCCCAGGAGAGTTCCAAATGTGTGTGGGTAGAATATATATCCCACGGGGGTAAAATTGAAAAAAGTTGAAAAATTTTTTTTTTTGGACTTACTCATTTTTCCGGCGTTTATCAGACTTTCACATAGGGGAAATTTCAGTGAGCATTCCTATTTCAGTTCCAGAGCGATTCGCCCAATGAGTCCATGATATTTAGTCGTTTTCAGCAAATATTTTGGATTTTTGAAAATTTCACTTTTTTGTGAAAATATACACTAAATGAGGGAATAATATGTGTGAGGGTACCCCGGGAGAGTTCCAAATGTGTGTGGGTAGAATATATATCCCAGGGGGGTAAAATTGAAAAAACTTGAAAAAATTTTTTTTTTGGACTTAGTCATTTTTCAGGCGTTTATCAGACTTTCAGATAGGGGAAATGTCAGTTAGCATTCCGATTTCAGTTCCAGAGCGATTCGCCCAATTAGTCCTTGATTTTTAGTCGTTTTCAAACAATTTTCTGAATTTCTGAAAATTTCACTTTTTTGTGAAAATATCCACTAAATGAGGGAATAATATGTGTGAGGGTACCCCAGGAGAGTTCCAAATGTGTGTGGGTAGAATATATATATTCCACGGGGGTAAAATTGAAAAAAGTTGATAAAAATTTTTTTTTGGACTTAGTCATTTTTCCGGCGTTTATCAAACTTTCAGATAGGGGAAATGTCAGTGAGCATTCTGATTTCAGTTCCAGAGCGATTCGCCCAATGACTCCTTGATGTTTAGTCGTTTTCAGCCAATTTTCTGGATTTTTGAAAATTTCACTTTTTTTTGAAAATATCTTCTAAATGAGGGAATAATATGTGTGAGGGTACCCCAGGAGAGTTCCAAATGTGTGTGGGTAGAATATATATCCCACGGGGGTAAAATTGAAAAAAGTTGAAAACATTTTTTTTTGGAATTTAGTCATTTTTCCGGCGTTTATCAGACTTTCAGATAGGGGAAATGTCAGTGAGCGTTCCGATTTCAGTTCCAGAGCGATTCGCCCAATGACTCCTTGATATTTAGTCGTTTTCAGCCAATTTTCTGGATTTTTGAAAATTTCACTTTTTTGTGAAAATATCCACTAAATGAGGGAATAATATGTGTGAGGGTACCCCAGGAGAGTTCCAAATGTGTGTGGGTAGAATATATATCCCACGGGGGTAAAATTGAAAAAAGTTGAAAAAAATTTTTTTTTGGACTTAGTCATTTTTCCGGCATTTATCAGACTTTCAGATAGGGCAAATGTCAGTGAGCGTTCCGATTTCAGTTCCAGAGCGATTCGCCCAATGAGTCCTTGATTTTTAGTCGTTTTCAAACAATTTTCTGAATTTCTGAAAATTTCACTTTTTTGTGAAAATATCCACTAAATGAGGGAATAATATGTGTGAGGGTACCCCAGGAGAGTTACAAATGTGTGTGGGTAGAATATATATATTCCACGGGGGTAAAATTGAAAAAAGTTGAAAAAAATTTTTTTTTGGACTTAGTCATTTTTCCGGCGTTTATCAAACTTTCAGATAGGGGAAATGTCAGTGAGCATTCTGATTTCAGTTCCAGAGCGATTCGCCCAATGACTCCTTGATGTTTAGTCGTTTTCAGCCAATTTTCTGGATTTTTGAAAATTTCACTTTTTTTTGAAAATATCTTCTAAATGAGGGAATAATATGTGTGAGGGTACCCCAGGAGAGTTCCAAATGTGTGTGGGTAGAATATATATCCCACGGGGGTAAAATTGAAAAAAGTTGAAAACATTTTTTTTTGGGACTTAGTCATTTTTCCGCCGTTTATCAGACTTTCAGATAGGGCAAATGTCAGTGAGCGTTCCGATTTCAGTTCCAGAGCGATTCGCCCAATGACTCCTAGATATTTAGTCGTTTTCAGCCAATATTTTGGATTTTTGAAAATTTCACTGTTTTGTGAAAATATCCACTAAATGAGGGAATAATATGTGTGAGGGTACCCCAGGAGAGTTCCAAATGTGTGTGGGTAGAATATATATCCCTCGGGGGTAAAATTGAAAAAAGTTGAAAATTTTTTTTTTGGGGATTTAGTCATTTTTCCAGCGTTTATCAGACTTTCAGATAGGGCAAATGTCAGTGAGCATTCCGATTTCAGTACCAGAGCGATTCACCCGATGAGTCCTTGATATTTAGACGTTTTCAGCCAATATTTTGGATTTTTGAAAATTTCACTTTTTTGTGAAAATATCCACTAAATGAGGGAATAATATGTGTGAGGGTACCCCAGGAGAGTTCCAAATGTGTGTGGGTAGAATATATATCCAAAGGGGGTAAAATTGAAAAAAGTTTAAAAATTTTTTTTTTGGAATTTAGTCATTTTTCCGGCGTTTATCAGACTTTCAGATAGGGGAAATGTCAGTGAGCATTCCGATTTCAGTTCCAGAGCGATTCGCCCAATGACTCCTTGATATTTAGTCGTTTTCAGCCAATATTTTGGATTTTTGAAAATTTCACTTTTTTGTGAAAATATCAACTAAATGAGGGAATAATATGTGTGAGGGTACCCCAGGAGAGTTCCAAATGTGTGTGGGTAGAATATATATCCCACCGGGGTAAAATTGAAAAAAGTTGAAAACATTTTTTTTTGGGACTTAGTCATTTTTCCGACGTTTATCAGACTTTCAGATAGGGGAAATGTCAGTGAGCGTTCCGATTTCAGTTCCAGAGCGATTCGCCCAATGACTCCTTGATATTTAGTCGTTTTCAGCCAATTTTCTGGATTTTTGAAAATTTCACTTTTTTGTGAAAATATCCACTAAATGAGGGAATAATATGTGTGACGGTACCCCAGGAGAGTTCCAAATGTGTGTGGGTAGAATATATATCCCACGGGGGTAAAATTGAAAAAAGTTGAAAACATTTTTTTTTTTGGACTTAGTCATTTTTCCGGCGTTTATCAAACTTTCAGATAGGGGAAATGTCAGTGAGCATTCTGATTTCAGTTCCAGAGCGATTCGCCCAATGACTCCTTGATGTTTAGTCGTTTTCAGCCAATTTTCTGGATTTTTGAAAATTTCACTTTTTTTTTAAAATATCCACTAAATGAAGGAATAATATGTGTGATGGTACCCCAGGAGAGTTCCAAATGTGTGTGGGTAGAATATATATCCCTCGGGGGTAAAATTGAAAAAAGTTGAAAAATTTTTTTTTGGGGATTTAGTCATTTTTCCAGCGTTTATCAGACTTTCAGATAGGGCAAATGTCAGTGAGCATTCCGATTTCAGTACCAGAGCGATTCGCCCGATGAGTCCTTGATATTTAGACGTTTTCAGCCAATGTTTTGGATTTTTGAAAATTTCACTTTTTTGTGAAAATATCCACTAAATGAGGGAATAATATGTGTGAGGGTACCCCAGGAGAGTTCCAAATGTGTGTGGGTAGAATATATATCCCACGGGGGTAAAATTGAAAAAAGTTTAAAAAAAATTTTTTTTGGACTTAGTCATTTTTCCGGCGTTTATCAGACTTTCAGGTAGGGCAAATATCAGTGAGCGTTCCGATTTCAGTTCCAGAGCGATTCGCCAAATGAGTCCTTGATATTTAGTCGTTTTCAGCCAATTTTCTGGATTTTTGAAAATTTCACTTTTTTGTGAAAATATCCACTAAATGAAGGAATAATATGTTTGACGGTACCCCAGGAGAGTTCCAAATGTGTGTGGGTAGAATATATATCCCACGGGGTAAAATTGAAAAAAGATGAAAA
Source organism: Phyllobates terribilis (assembly GCF_046119375.1). Lineage (NCBI taxonomy): Eukaryota > Metazoa > Chordata > Amphibia > Anura > Dendrobatidae > Phyllobates > Phyllobates terribilis. Next base: position 555,796,457 of record NW_027362762.1, read on the forward strand.
AATTTTTTTTTTGGACTTAGTCATTTTTCCGGCGTTTATCAGACTTTCAGATAGGGCAAATGTCAGTGAGCGTTCCGATTTCAGTTCCAGAGCGATTCGCCCAATGAGTCTTTGATATTTAGTCGTTTTCAGCCAATTTTCTGGATTTTTGAAAATTTCACTTTTTTGTGAAAATATCCACTAAATGAAGGAATAATATGTGTGACGGTACCCCAGGAGAGTTCCAAATGTGTGTGGGTAGAATATATATCCCACGGGGGTAAAATTGAAAAAAGTTGAAAACATTTTTTTTTTTGGACTTAGTCATTATTCCGGCGTTTATCAAACTTTCAGATAGGGGAAATGTCAGTGAGCGTTCCAATTTCAGTTCAAGAGCGATTCGCCCAATGAGTCCTTGATATTTAGTCGTTTTCAGCCAATTTTCTGGATTTTTGAAAATTTCACTTTTTTGTGAAAATATCCACTAAATGACGGAATAATATGTGTGAGGGTACCCCAGGAGAGTTCCAAATGTGTGTGGGTAGAATATATATCCCACGGGGGTAAAATTTAAAAAAGTTGAAAAAAAATTTTTTTTGGACTTAGTCATTTTTCCGGCGTTTATCAGACTTTCAGATAGGGCAAATATCAGTGAGCATTCCGATTTCAGTTCCAGAGCGATTCGCCAAATGCGTCTTTGATATTTAGTCGTTTTCAGCCAATTTTCTGGATTTTTGAAAATTTCACTTTTTTGTGAAAATATCCACTAAATGAGGGAATAATATGTGTGACGGTACCCCAGGAGAGTTCCAAATGTGTGTGGGTAGAATATATATCCCACGGGGTAAAATTGAAAAAAGATGAAAAAATTTTTTTTTTGGACTTAGTCATTTTTCCGGCGTTTATCAGACTTTCAGATAGGGCAAATGTCAGTGAGCGTTCCGATTTCAGTTCCAGAGTGATTCGCCCAATGAGTCCTTGATATTTAGTCGTTTTCAGCCAATTTTCTGGATTTTTGAAAATTTCACTTTTTTGTGAAAATATCCACTAAATGAAGGAATAATATGTTTGACGGTACCCCAGGAGAGTTCCAAATGTGTGTGGGTAGAATATATATCCCACGGGGGTAAAATTGAAAAAAGTAGAAAAAATTTTTTTTTTGCACTTAGTCATTTTTCCGGCGTTTATCAAACTTTCAGATAGGGGAAATGTCAGTGAGCGTTCCGATTTCAGTTCCAGAGCGATTTGCCCATTGAGTCCTTGATATTTAGTCGTTTTCAGCCAATTTTCTGGATTTTTGAAAATTTCACTTTTTTTGTGAAAATATCCACTAAATGAAGCAATAATATGTGTGACGGTACCCCAGGAGAGTTCCAAATGTGTGTGGGTAGAATATATATCCCACGGGGTAAAATTGAAAAAAGTTGAAAAAATTTTTTTTTGGACTTAGTCATTTTTCCGGCATTTATCAGACTTTCAGATAGGGCAAATGTCAGTGAGCGTTCCGATTTCAGTTCCAGAGCGATTCGCCCAATGAGTCCTTGATTTTTAGTCGTTTTCAGCCAATTTTCTGAATTTCTGAAAATTTCACTTTTTTGTGAAAATATCCACTAAATGAGGGAATAATATGTGTGAGGGTACCCCAGGAGAGTTCCAAATGTGTGTGGGTAGAATATATATCCCACGGGGGTAAAAATGAAAAAAGTTTAAAAAAAATTTTTTTTGGACTTAGTCATTTTTCCGGCGTTTATCAGACTTTCAGTTAGGGCAAATATCAGTGAGCATTCCGATTTCAGTTCCAGAGCGATTCGCCAAATGAGTCCTTGATATTTAGTCGTTTTCAGCCAATTTTCTGGATTTTTGAAAATTTCACTTTTTTGTGAAAATATCCACTAAATGAAGGAATAATATGTTTGACGGTACCCCAGGAGAGGTCCAAATGTGTGTGGGTAGAATATATATCCCACGGGGTAAAATTGAAAAAAGATGAAAACATTTTTTTTTTGGACTTAGTCATTTTTCCGGCGTTTATCAGACTTTCAGATAGGGCAAATGTCAGTGAGCGTTCCGATTTCAGTTCCAGAGCGATTCGCCCAATGAGTCTTTGATATTTAGTCGTTTTCAGCCAATTTTCTGGATTTTTGAAAATTTCACTTTTTTGTGAAAATATCCACTAAATGAAGGAATAATATGTGTGACGGTACCCCAGGAGAGTTCCAAATGTGTGTGGGTAGAATATATATCCCACGGGGGTAAAATTGAAAAAAGTTGAAAAAATTTTTTTTTTGGACTTAGTCATTTTTCCGGCGTTTATCAGACTTTCAGATAGGGCAAATGTCAGTGAGCGTTCCGATTTCAGTTCCAGAGCGATTCGCCCAATGAGTCTTTGATATTTAGTCGTTTTCAGCCAATTTTCTGGATTTTTGAAACTTTCACTTTTTTGTGAAAATATCCACTAAATGAAGGAATAATATGTGTGACGGTACCCCAGGAGAGTTCCAAATGTGTGTGGGTAGAATATATATCCCACGGGGGTAAAATTGAAAAAAGTTGAAAACATTTTTTTTTTTGGACTTAGTCATTTTTCCGGCGTTTATCAAACTTTCAGATAGGGGAAATGTCAGTGAGCATTCTGATTTCAGTTCCAGAGCGATTCGCCCAATGACTCCTTGATGTTTAGTCGTTTTCAGCCAATTTTCTGGATTTTTGAAAATTTCACTTTTTTTTGAAAATATCTTCTAAATGAGGGAATAATATGTGTGAGGGTACCCCAGGAGAGTTCCAAATGTGTGTGGGTAGAATATATATCCCACGGGGGTAAAATTGAAAAAAGTTGAAATCATTTTTTTTTGGGACTTAGTCATTTTTCCGCCGTTTATCAGACTTTCAGATAGGGGAAATGTCAGTGAGCGTTCCGATTTCAGTTCCAGAGCGATTCGCCCAATGAGTCCTTGATATTTAGTCGTTTTCAGCAAATATTTTGGATTTTTGAAAATTTCACTTTTTTGTGAAAATATCCACTAAATGAGGGAATAATATGTGTGAGGGTACCCCAGGAGAGTTCCAAATGTGTGGGGGTAGAATATATATCACACGGGGGTAAAATTGAAAAAAGTTGAAAACATTTTTTTTTTTGGATTTAGTCATTTTTCCAGCGTTTATCAGACTTTCAGATAGGGGAAATGTCAGTGAGCGTTCCGATTTCAGTTCCAGAGCGATTCGCCCAATAACTCTGTGATATTTAGTCGTTTTCAGCAAATTTTCTGGATTTTTGAACATTTCTCTTTTTTGTGAAAATATCCACTAAATGAGGGAATAATATGTGTGATGGTACCCCAGGAGAGTTCCAAATGTGTTATAGGTAGAATATATATCCCACGGGGGTAAAATTGAAAAAAGTTGAAAAAATTTTTTTTTTGGACTTAGTCATTTTTCCGGCGTTTATCAGACTTTCAGATAGGGCAAATGTCAGTGAGCGTTCCGATTTCAGTTCCAGAGCGATTCGCCCAATGAGTCTTTGATATTTAGTCGTTTTCAGCCAATTTTCTGGATTTTTGAAACTTTCACTTTTTTGTGAAAATATCCACTAAATGAAGGAATAATATGTGTGACGGTACCCCAGGAGAGTTCCAAATGTGTGTGGGTAGAATATATATCCCACGGGGGTAAAATTGAAAAAAGTTGAAAACATTTTTTTTTTTGGACTTAGTCATTTTTCCGGCGTTTATCAAACTTTCAGATAGGGGAAATGTCAGTGAGCATTCTGATTTCAGTTCCAGAGCGATTCGCCCAATGACTCCTTGATGTTTAGTCGTTTTCAGCCAATTTTCTGGATTTTTGAAAATTTCACTTTTTTTTGAAAATATCTTCTAAATGAGGGAATAATATGTGTGAGGGTACCCCAGGAGAGTTCCAAATGTGTGTGGGTAGAATATATATCCCACGGGGGTAAAATTGAAAAAAGTTGAAATCATTTTTTTTTGGGACTTAGTCATTTTTCCGCCGTTTATCAGACTTTCAGATAGGGGAAATGTCAGTGAGCGTTCCGATTTCAGTTCCAGAGCGATTCGCCCAATGAGTCCTTGATATTTAGTCGTTTTCAGCAAATATTTTGGATTTTTGAAAATTTCACTTTTTTGTGAAAATATCCACTAAATGAGGGAATAATATGTGTGAGGGTACCCCAGGAGAGTTCCAAATGTGTGGGGGTAGAATATATATCACACGGGGGTAAAATTGAAAAAAGTTGAAAACATTTTTTTTTTTGGATTTAGTCATTTTTCCAGCGTTTATCAGACTTTCAGATAGGGGAAATGTCAGTGAGCGTTCCGATTTCAGTTCCAGAGCGATTCGCCCAATAACTCTGTGATATTTAGTCGTTTTCAGCAAATTTTCTGGATTTTTGAACATTTCTCTTTTTTGTGAAAATATCCACTAAATGAGGGAATAATATGTGTGATGGTACCCCAGGAGAGTTCCAAATGTGTTATAGGTAGAATATATATCCCACGGGGGTAAAATTGAAAAAAGTTTAAAAAAAATTTTTTTTGGACTTAGTTATTTTTCCAGCGTTTATCAGACTTTCAGATAGGGCAAATGTCAGTGAGCGTTCCAATTTCAGTTCCAGAGCGATTCACCCAATGAGTCATTGATATTTAGTCGTTTTTAGCCAATTTTCTGGATTTTTGAAAATTTCACTTTTTTGTGAAAATATCTACTAAATGAGGGAATAATATGTGTTAGGGTACCCAAGGAGAGTTCCAAATGCGTGTGGGTAGAATATATATCCCACGGGGGTAAAATTGAAAAAAGTTGAAAAAATAATTTTTTTGGGACTTAGTCATTTTTCAGGCGTTTATCACACTTTCAGATAGGGGAAATGTCAGTTAGCATTACGATTTCAGTTCCAGAGCGATTCGCCCAATGAGTCCTTGATATTTCATCGTTTTCAGCCAATTTTCTGGATTTTTGAAAATTTCACTTTTTTGTGAAAATATCCTCTAAATGAGGAAATAATATGTGTGAGGGTACCCCAGGAAAGTACTAAATGTGTGTGGGTAGAATATATATCCCACGGGGGTAAAATTGAAAAAAGTTGAAAATTTTTTTTTCTTGAACTTAGTCATTTTTCCGGCGTTTATCAGACTTTCAGATAGTGCATATGTCAGTGAGCGTTCCTATTTCAGTTCCAGAGCGATTCGCCCAATGACTCCTTGATATTTAGTCGTTTTCAGCCAATTCTCTGGATTTTTGAAAATTTCACTTTTTTGTGAAAATATCCACTAAATGAGGGAATAATATGTGTGAGGGTACCCCAGGAGAGTTCCAAATGTGTGTGGGTGGAATATATATCACACGGGGGTAAAATTGAAAAAAGTTGAAAAATTTTTTTTCTTGGACTTAGTCATTTTTCAGGCGTTTATCAGACTTTCAGATAGGGGAAATGTCAGTGAGCATTCCGATTTCAGTTCCAGAGCGATTCGCCCAATGAGTCCTTGATATTTAGTCGTTTTCAGCCAATATTTTCGATTTTTGAAAATTTCAGTTTTTTGTGAAAATATCCACTAAATGAGGGAATAATATGTGTGAGGGTACCCCAGGAGAGTTCCAAATGTGTCTGGGTAGAATATATATCCCATGGGGGTAAAATTGAAAAAAGTTGAAAAAATTTTTATTTTGGACTTAGTCATTTTTCCGGCGTTTAGCAGACTTTCAGATAGGGGAAATGTGAGTGAGCGTTCCGATTTCAGTTCCACAGTTATTCGCCCAATGACTCCTTGATATTTAGTCGTTTTCAGCCAATTTTCTGGATTTTTGAAAATTTCACTTTTTTGTGAAAATATCCACTAAATGAGGGAATAATATGTGTGAGGGTACCCCAGGAGAGTTCCAAATGTGTGTGGGTAGAATATATATCCCACCGGGGTAAAATTGAAAAAAGTAAAAAAAATTTTTTTTTTGGACTTAGTCATTTTTCCGGCGTTTATCAGACTTTCAGATAGGGGAAATGTCAGTGAGCATTCCGATTTCAGTTCCAGAGCGATTCGCCCAATGAGTCCTTGATATTTAGTCGTTTTCAGCAAATATTTTGGATTTTTGAAAATTTCACTTTTTTGTGAAAATATCCACTAAATGAGGGAATAATATGTGTGAGGGTACCCCAGGAGAGTTCCAAATGTGTGTGGGTAGAATATATATCCCACCGGGGTAAAATTGAAAAAAGTTAAAAAAAATTTTTTTTTTGACTTAGTCATTTTTCCGGCGTTTATCAGACTTTCAGATAGGGGAAATGTCAGTGAGCATTCCGATTTCAGTTCCAGAGCGATTCGCCCAATGAGTCCTTGATATTTAGTCGTTTTCAGCAAATATTTTTGATTTTTGAAAATTTCACTTTTTTGTGAAAATATCCACTAAATGAGGGAATAATATGTGTGAGGGTACCCCAGGAGAGTTCCAAATGTGTGTGGGTAGAATATATAACCCACGGGGGTAAAATTGAAAAAAGTTGAAAACATTTTTTTTTTGGACTTATTCATTTTTCAGGCGTTTATCAGACTTTCAGATAGGGGAAATGTCAGTGAGCATTCCGATTTCAGTTCCAGAGCGATTCGCCCAATGACTCCTTGATATTTAGTCGTTTTCAGCAAATATTTTGGATTTTTGAAAATTTCATTTTTTTGTGAAAATATCCACTAAATGAGGGAATAATATGTGTGAGGGTACCCCAGGAGAGTTCCAAATGTGTGTGGGTAGAATATATATCCCACGGGGGTAAAATTGAAAAAAGTTGAAAAAAATTTTTTCTTGAACTTAGTCATTTTTCAGGCGTTTATCAGACTTTCAGATAGGGGAAATGTCAGTGAGCATTCCGATTTCAGTTCCAGAGCGATTCGCCCAATGAGTCCTTGATATTTAGTCGTTTTCAGCCAATATTTTCGATTTTTGAAAATTTCACTTTTTTGTGAAAATATCCACTAAATGAGGGAATAATATGTGTGAGGGTACCCCAGGAGAGTTCCAAATGTGTGTGGGTAGAATATATATCCCACGGGGGTAAAATTGAAAAAAGTTGAAAAATTTTTTTTTTTGGACTTACTCATTTTTCCGGCGTTTATCAGACTTTCACATAGGGGAAATGTCAGTGAGCATTCCTATTTCAGTTCCAGAGCGATTCGCCCAATGAGTCCATGATATTTAGTCGTTTTCAGCAAATATTTTGGATTTTTGAAAATTTCACTTTTTTGTGAAAATATACACTAAATGAGGGAATAATATGTGTGAGGGTACCCCGGGAGAGTTCCAAATGTGTGTGAGTAGAATATATATCCCAGGGGGGTAAAATTGAAAAAACTTGAAAAAATTTTTTTTTTGGACTTAGTCATTTTTCAGGCGTTTATCAGACTTTCAGATAGGGGAAATGTCAGTTAGCATTCCGATTTCAGTTCCAGAGCGATTCGCCCAATGAGTCTTTGATATTTAGTCGTTTTCAGCAAATATTTTCGATTTTTGAAAATTTCACTTTTTTGTGAAAATATCCACTAAATGAGGGAATAATATGTGTGAGGGTACCCCAGGAGACTTCCAAATGTGTGTGGGTAGAATATATAACCCACGGGGGTAAAATTGAAAAAAGTTGAAAACATTTTTTTTTTGGACTTAGTCATTTTTCAGGCGTTTATCAGACTTTCAGATAGGGCAAATGTCAGTGAGCGTTCCGATTTCAGTTCCAGAGCGATTCGCCCAATGACTCCTTGATATTTAGTCGTTTTCAGCCAATTTTCTGGATTTTTGAAAATTTCACTTTTTTGTGAAAATATCCTCTAAATGAGGAAATAATATGTGTGAGGGTACCCCAGGAGAGTTCCAAATGTGTGTGGGTAGAATATATATCCCACGGGGGTAAAATAGAAAAGAGTTGAAAAAAATTTTTTTTTTGCGACTTAGTCATTTTTCCGGCGTTTATCAGACTTTCAGATAGGACAAATGTCAGTGAGCATTCCGATTCCAGTTCCAGAGCGATTCGCCCAATGAGTCCTTGATATTTCGTCGTTTTCAGCCAATTTGATGGATTTTTGAAATTTTCTCTTTTTTGTGAAAATATCCACTAAATGAGGGAATAATATGTGTGAGGGTACCCCAGGAGACTTCCAACTGTGTGTGGGTAGAATATATAACCCACGGCGGTAAAATTGAAAAAAGTTGAAAAATTTTTTTTTTTGGACTTAGTCATTTTTCTGCCGTTTATCAGACTTTCAGATAGGGCAAATGTCAGTGAGCATTCCGATTTCAGTTCCAGAGCGATTCGCCCAATGAGTCCTTGATATTTAGTCGTTTTCAGCCAATATTTTCGATTTTTGAAAATTTCACTTTTTTGTAAAAATATCCACTAAATGAGGGAATAATATGTGTGAGGGTACCCCAGGAGAGTTCTAAATGTGTGTGGGTAGAATATATATCCCACGGGGGTAAAATTGAAAAAAGTTGAAAAAATTTTTTTTTTGGACTTAGTCATTTTTCCGCCGTTTATCAGACTTTCAGATAGGGCAAATGTCAGTGAGCATTCCGATTTCAGTTCCAGAGCGATTCTCCCAATGAGTCCTTGATATTTAGTCGTTTTCAGCCAATATTTTCGATTTTTGAAAATTTCACTTTTTTTGTGAAAATATCCACTAAATGAGGGAATAATATGTGTGAGGGTACCCCAGGAGAGTTCCAAATGTGTGTGGGTAGAATATATATCCCACGGGGGTAAAATTGAAAAAAGTTGAAAAATTTTTTTTCTTGAACTTAGTCATTTTTCCGGCGTTTATCAGACTTTCAGATAGTGCATATGTCAGTGAGCGTTCCTATTTCAGTTCCAGAGCAATTCGCCCAATGACTCCTTGATATTTAGTCGTTTTCAGCCAATTCTCTGGATTTTTGAAAATTTCACTTTTTTGTGAAAATATCCACTAAATGAGGGAATAATATGTGTGAGGGTACCCCAGGAGAGTTCCAAATGTGTGTGGGTGGAATATATATCACACGGGGGTAAAATTGAAAAAAGTTGAAAAATTTTTTTTCTTGGACTTAGTCATTTTTCAGGCGTTTATCAGACTTTCAGATAGGGGAAATGTCAGTGAGCATTCCGATTTCAGTTCCAGAGCGATTCGCCCAATGAGTCCTTGATATTTAGTCGTTTTCAGCCAATATTTTCGATTTTTGAAAATTTCAGTTTTTTGTGAAAATATCCACTAAATGAGGGAATAATATGTGTGAGGGTACCCCAGGAGAGTTCCAAATGTGTGTGGGTAGAATATATATCCCACCGGGGTAAAATTGAAAAAAGTAAAAAAAATTTTTTTTTTGGACTTAGTCATTTTTCCGGCGTTTATCAGACTTTCAGATAGGGGAAATGTCAGTGAGCATTCCGATTTCAGTTCCAGAGCGATTCGCCCAATGACTCCTTGATATTTAGTCGTTTTCAGCAAATATTTTGGATTTTTGAAAATTTCATTTTTTTGTGAAAATATCCACTAAATGAGGGAATAATATGTGTGAGGGTACCCCAGGAGAGTTCCAAATGTGTGTGGGTAGAATATATATCCCACGGGGGTAAAATTGAAAAAAGTTGAAAAAAATTTTTTCTTGAACTTAGTCATTTTTCAGGCGTTTATCAGACTTTCAGATAGGGGAAATGTCAGTGAGCATTCCGATTTCAGTTCCAGAGCGATTCGCCCAATGAGTCCTTGATATTTAGTCGTTTTCAGCCAATATTTTCGATTTTTGAAAATTTCACTTTTTTGTGAAAATATCCACTAAATGAGGGAATAATATGTGTGAGGGTACCCCAGGAGAGTTCCAAATGTGTGTGGGTAGAATATATATCCCACGGGGGAAAAATTGAAAAAAGTTGAAAAAAATTTTTTCTTGAACTTAGTCATTTTTCAGGCGTTTATCAGACTTTCAGATAGGGGAAATGTCAGTGAGCATTCCGATTTCAGTTCCAGAGCGATTCGCCCAATGAGTCCTTGATATTTAGTCGTTTTCAGGAAATTTTCTGGATTTTTGAAAATTTCACTTTTTTGTGAAAATATCCACTAAATGAGGGAATAATATGTGTGAGGGTACCCCAGGAGAGTTCCAAATGTGTGTGGGTAGAATATATAACCCACGGGGGTAAAATTGAAAAAAGTTGAAAACATTTTTTTTTTGGACTTAGTCATTTTTCAGGCGTTTATCAGACTTTCAGATAGGGGAAATGTCAGTGAGCATTCCGATTTCAGTTCCAGAGCGATTCGCCCAATGACTCCTTGATATTTAGTCTTTTTCAGCAAATATTTTGGATTTTTGAAAATTTCATTTTTTTGTGAAAATATCCACTAAATGAGGGAATAATATGTGTGAGGGTACCCCAGGAGAGTTCCAAATGTGTGTGGGTAGAATATATATCCCACGGGGGTAAAATTGAAAAAAGTTGAAAAAAATTTTTTCTTGAACTTAGTCATTTTTCAGGCGTTTATCAGACTTTCAGATAGGGGAAATGTCAGTGAGCATTCCGATTTCAGTTCCAGAGCGATTCGCCCAATGACTCCTTGATATTTAGTCTTTTTCAGCAAATATTTTCGATTTTTGAAAATTTCACTTTTTTGTGAAAATATCCACTAAATGAGGGAATAATATGTGTGAGGGTACCCCAGGAGAGTACCAAATGTGTCTGGGTAGAATATATATCCCATGGGGGTAAAATTGAAAAAAGTTGAAAAAATTTTTATTTTGGACTTAGTCATTTTTCCGGCGTTTAGCAGACTTTCAGATAGGGGAAATGTCAGTGAGCGTTCCGATTTCAGTTCCAGAGTGATTCGCCCAATGACTCCTTGATATTTAGTAGTTTTCAGCCAATTTTCTTTATTTTTGAAAATTTCACTTTTTTGTGAAAATATCCACTAAATGAGGGAATAATATGTGTGAGGGTACCCCAGGAGAGTTCCAAATGTGTGTGGGTAGAATATATAACCCACGGGGGTAAAATTTAAAAAAGTTGAAAACATTTTTTTTTGGACTTAGTCATTTTTCCACCGTTTATCAGACTTTTAGATAGGGGAAATGTCAGTGAGCATTCCGATTTCAGTTCCAGAGTGATTCGCCCAATGACTCCTTGATATTTAGTCGTTTTCAGCCAATTTTCTGGATTTTTGAAAATTTCACTTTTTTGTGAAAATATCCACTAAATGATTGAATAATATGTGTGAGGGTACCCCAGGAGCGTTCCAAATGTGTGTGGGTAGAATATATATCCCACGGGGGTAAAATTGAAAAAAGTTTAAAAAATTTTCTTTTGGACTTAGTCATTTTTCCGGCGTTTATCAGACTTTCAGATAGGGGAAATGTCAGTGAGCATTCCGATTTCAGTTCCAGAGCGATTCGCCCAATGACTCCTTGATATTTAGTCGTTTTCAGCTAATTTTCTGGATTTTTGAAAATTTCACTTTTTTGTGAAAATATCCACTAAATGAGGGAATAATATGTGTGAGGGTACCCCAGGAGAGTTCCAAATGTGTGTGGGTAGAATATATATCCCACGGGGGTAAAATTTAAAAAAGTTTAAAAATTTTTTTTTTGGAATTAGTCATTTTTCCCGCGTTTATCAGACTTTCAGATAGGGGAAATGTCAGTGAGCATTCCGATTTCAGTTCCAGAGCGATTCGCCCAATGAGACCTTGATATTTACTCGTTTTCAGCAAATATTTTGGATTTTTGAAAATTTCACTTTTTTGTGAAAATATCCACTAAATGAGGGAATAATATGTGTGAGGGTACCCCAGGAGAGTTCCAAATGTGTGTGGGTAGAATATATATCCCACGGGGGTAAAATTGAAAAAAGTTGAAAAAAATTTTTTTTTGGACTTAGTCATTTTTCCGGCGTTTATCAGACTTTCAGATAGGGGAAATGTCAGTGAGCATTCCGATTTCAGTTCCAGAGCGATTCGCCCAATGAGTCCTTGATATTTAGTCGTTTTCAGCCAATATTTTCGATTTTTGAAAATTTCACTTTTTTGTGAAAATATCCACTAAATGAGGGAATAATATGTGTGAGGGTACCCCAGGAGAGTTCCAAATGTGTGTGGGTAGAATATATATCCCACGGGGGTAAAATTGAAAAAAGTTGAAAAAAATTTTTTCTTGAACTTAGTCATTTTTCAGGCGTTTATCAGACTTTCAGATAGGGGAAATGTCAGTGAGCATTCCGATTTCAGTTCCAGAGCGATTCGCCCAATGAGTCCTTGATATTTAGTCGTTTTCAGCCAATATTTTCGATTTTTGAAAATTTCACTTTTTTGTGAAAATATCCACTAAATGAGGGAATAATATGTGTGAGGGTACCCCAGGAGAGTTCCAAATGTGTGTGGGTGGAATATATATCCCACGGGGGTAAAATTGAAAAAAGTTGAAAAAATTTTTTTCTTGGACTTAGTCATTTTTCAGGCGTTTATCAGACTTTCAGATAGGGGAAATGTCAGTGAGCATTCCGATTTCAGTTACAGAGCGATTCGCCCAATGAGTCCTTGATATTTAGTCGTTTTCAGCCAATATTTTCGATTTTTGAAAATTTCAGTTTTTTGTGAAAATATCCACTAAATGAGGGAATAATACGTGTGAGGGTACCCCAGGAGAGTTCCAAATGTGTCTGGGTAGAATATATATCCCATGGGGGTAAAATTGAAAAAAGTTGAAAAAAATTTTATTTTGGACTTAGTCATTTTTCCGGCGTTTAGCAGACTTTCAGATAGGGGAAATGTCAGTGAGCGTTCCGATTTCAGTTCCAGAGTGACTCGCCCAATGACTCCTTGATATTTAGTCGTTTTCAGCCAATTTTCTGGATTTTTGAAAATTTCACTTTTTTGTGAAAATATCCACTAAATGAGGGAATAATATGTGTGAGGGTACCCCAGGAGAGTTCCAAATGTGTGTGGGTAGAATATATAACCCACGGGGGTAAAATTGAAAAAAGTTGAAAACATTTTTTTTTTGGACTTAGTCATTTTTCAGGCGTTTATCAGACTTTCAGATAGGGGAAATGTCAGTGAGCATTCCGATTTCAGTTCCAGAGCGATTCGCCCAATGAGTCCTTGATATTTAGTCGTTTTCAGCAAATATTTTGGATTTTTGAAAATTTCACTTTTTTGTGAAAATATCCACTAAATGAGGGAATAAGATGTGTGAGGGTACCCCAGGAGAGTTCCAAATCTGTGTGGGTAGAATATATATCCCACGGGGGTAAAATTGAAAAAAGTTGAAAAAAATTTTTTCTTGGACTTAGTCATTTTTCCGGCGTTTATCAGACTTTCAGATAGGGGAAATGTCAGTGAGCATTCCGATTTCAGTTTCAGAGCGATTCGCCCAATGAGTCCTTGATATTTAGTCGTTTTCAGCAAATATTTTGGATTTTTGAAAATTTCACTTTTTTGTGAAAATATCCACTAAATGAGGGAATAATATGTGTGAGGGTACCCCAGGAGAGTTCCAAATGTGTGTGGGTAGAATATATATCCCACCGGGGTAAAATTGAAAAAAGTTAAAAAAAATTTTTTTTTTGACTTAGTCATTTTTCCGGCGTTTATCAGACTTTCAGATAGGGGAAATGTCAGTGAGCATTCCGATTTCAGTTCCAGAGCGATTCGCCCAATGAGTCCTTGATATTTAGTCGTTTTCAGCAAATATTTTGGATTTTTGAAAACTTCACTTTTTTGTGAAAATATCCACTAAATGAGGGAATAATATGTGTGAGGGTACCCCAGGAGAGTTCCAAATGTGTGTGGGTAGAATATATATCCCACGGGGGTAAAATTGAAAAAAGTTGAAAAAAATTTTTTCTTGAACTTAGTCATTTTTCAGGCGTTTATCAGACTTTCAGATAGGGGAAATGTCAGTGAGCATTCCGATTTCAGTTCCAGAGCGATTCGCCCAATGAGTCCTTGATATTTAGTCGTTTTCAGCCAATATTTTCGATTTTTGAAAATTTCACTTTTTTGTGAAAATATCCACTAAATGAGGGAATAATATGTGTGAGGGTACCCCAGGAGAGTTCCAAATGTGTGTGGGTGGAATATATATCCCACGGGGGTAAAATTGAAAAAAGTTGAAAAAATTTTTTTCTTGGACTTAGTCATTTTTCAGGCGTTTATCAGACTTTCAGATAGGGGAAATGTCAGTGAGCATTCCGATTTCAGTTCCAGAGCGATTCGCCCAATGAGTCCTTGATAGTTAGTCGTTTTCAGCCAATATTTTCGATTTTTGAAAATTTCAGTTTTTTGTGAAAATATCCACTAAATGAGGGAATAATACGTGTGAGGGTACCCCAGGAGAGTTCCAAATGTGTCTGGGTAGAATATATATCCCACGGGGGTAAAATTGAAAAAAGTTGAAAAAATTTTTATTTTGGACTTAGTCATTTTTCCGGCGTTTAGCAGACTTTCAGATAGGGGAAATGTCAGTGAGCATTCCGATTTCAGTTCCAGAGTGATTCGCCCAATGACTCCTTGATATTTAGTCGTTTTCAGCCAATTTTCTGGATTTTTGAAAATTTCACTTTTTTGTGAAAATATCCACTAAATGAGCGAATAATATGTGTGAGGGTACCCCAGGAGAGTTCCAAATGTGTGTGGGTAGAATATATATCCCACCGGGGTAAAATTGAAAAAAGTTAAAAAAAATTTTTTTTTGGACTTAGTCATTTTTCCGGCGTTTATCAGACTTTCAGATAGGGGAAATGTCAGTGAGCATTCCGATTTCAGTTCCAGAGCGATTCGCCCAATGAGTCCTTGATATTTAGTCTTTTTCAGCAAATATTTTGGATTTTTGAAAATTTCACTTTTTTGTGAAAATATCCACTAAATGAGGGAATAATATGTGTGAGGGTACCCCAGGAGAGTTCCAAATGTGTGTGGGTAGAATATATAACCCACGGGGGTAAAATTGAAAAAATTTGAAAACATTTTTTTTTTGGACTTAGTCATTTTTCCACCGTTTATCAGACTTTTAGATAGGGGAAATGTTAGTGAGCGTTCCGATTTCAGTTCCAGAGTGATTCGCCCAATGACTCCTTGATATTTAGTCGTTTTCAGCCAATTTTCTGGATTTTTGAAAATTTCACTTTTTTGTGAAAATATCCACTAAATGATTGAATAATAAGTGTGAGGGTACCCCAGGAGCGTTCCAAATGTGTGTGGGTAGAATATATATCCCACGGGGGTAAAATTGAAAAAAGTTTAAAAAATTTTTTTTTGGACTTAGTCATTTTTCCGGCGTTTATCAGACTTTCAGATAGGGGAAATGTCAGTGAGCATTCCGATTTCAGTTCCAGAGCGATTCGCCCAATGAGTCCTTGATATTTAGTCGTTTTCAGCAAATATTTTGGATTTTTGAAAATTTCACTTTTTTGTGAAAATATCCACTAAATGAGGGAATAAGATGTGTGAGGGTACCCCAGGAGAGTTCCAAATCTGTGTGGGTAGAATATATATCCCACGGGGGTAAAATTGAAAAAAGTTGAAAAAAAATTTTTCTTGGACTTAGTCATTTTTCCGGCGTTTATCAGACTTTCAGATAGGGGAAATGTCAGTGAGCATTCCGATTTCAGTTTCAGAGCGATTCGCCCAATGAGTCCTTGATATTTAGTCGTTTTCAGCAAATATTTTGGATTTTTGAAAATTTCACTTTTTTGTGAAAATATCCACTAAATGAGGGAATAATATGTGTGAGGGTACCCCAGGAGAGTTCCAAATGTGTGTGGGTAGAATATATATCCCACCGGGGTAAAATTGAAAAAAGTTAAAAAAAATTTTTTTTTTGACTTAGTCATTTTTCCGGCGTTTATCAGACTTTCAGATAGGGGAAATGTCAGTGAGCATTCCGATTTCAGTTCCAGAGCGATTCGCCCAATGAGTCCTTGATATTTAGTCGTTTTCAGCAAATATTTTTGATTTTTGAAAATTTCACTTTTTTGTGAAAATATCCACTAAATGAGGGAATAATATGTGTGAGGGTACCCCAGGAGAGTTCCAAATGTGTGTGGGTAGAATATATATCCCACGGGGGTAAAATTGAAAAAAGTTGAAAAAAATTTTTTCTTGAACTTAGTCATTTTTCAGGCGTTTATCAGACTTTCAGATAGGGGAAATGTCAGTGAGCATTCCGATTTCAGTTCCAGAGCGATTCGCCCAATGAGTCCTTGATATTTAGTCGTTTTCAGCCAATATTTTCGATTTTTGAAAATTTCAGTTTTTTGTGAAAATATCCACTAAATGAGGGAATAATACGTGTGAGGGTACCCCAGGAGAGTTCCAAATGTGTCTGGGTAGAATATATATCCCACGGGGGAAAAATTGAAAAAAGTTGAAAAAATTTTTATTTTGGACTTAGTCATTTTTCCGGCGTTTAGCAGACTTTCAGATAGGGGAAATGTCAGTGAGCATTCCGATTTCAGTTCCAGAGTGATTCGCCCAATGACTCCTTGATATTTAGTCGTTTTCAGCCAATTTTCTGGATTTTTGAAAATTTCACTTTTTTGTGAAAATATCCACTAAATGAGGGAATAATATGTGTGAGGGTACCCCAGGAGAGTTCCAAATGTGTGTGGGTAGAATATATATCCCACCGGGGTAAAATTGAAAAAAGTTAAAAAAAATTTTTTTTTGGACTTAGTCATTTTTCCACCGTTTATCAGACTTTTAGATAGGGGAAATGTTAGTGAGCGTTCCGATTTCAGTTCCAGAGTGATTCGCCCAATGACTCCTTGATATTTAGTCGTTTTCAGCCAATTTTCTGAATTTTTGAAAATTTCACTTTTTTGTGAAAATATCTACTAAATGAGGGAATAATATGTGTGAGGGTACCCCAGGAGAGTTCCAAATGTGTGTGGTTAGAATATATATCCCACGGGGCTAAAATTGAAAAAAGTTTAAAAAATTTTTTTTTTTGGACTTAGTCATTTTTCCGGCGTTTATCAGACTTTCAGATAGGGGAAATGTCAGTGAACATTCCGATTTCAGTTCCAGAGCGATTCGCCCAATGAGTCCTTGATATTTAGTCGTTTTCAGCAAATATTTTGGATTTTTGAAAATTTCACTTTTTTGTGAAATATCCACTAAATGAGGGAATAATATGTGTGAGGGTACCCCAGGAGAGTTCCAAATGTGTGTGGGTAGAATATATAACCCACGGGGGTAAAATTGAAAAAAGTTGAAAAAATTTATTTTTTGGACTTACTCATTTTTCAGGCGTTTATCAGACTTTCAGATAGGGGAAATGTCAGTGAGCGTTCCGATTTCAGTTCCAGAGCGATTCGCCCAATGACTCCTTGATATTTAGTCGTTTTCAGCCAATTTTCTGGATTTTTGAAAATTTCACTTTTTTGTGAAAATATCCTCTAAATGAGGGAATAATATGTGTGAGGCTACCCCAGGAGAGTTCCAAATGTGTGTGGGTAGAATATATATCCCACCGGTGTAAAATTGAAAAAAAGTTAAAAAAATTTTTTTTTGGACTTAGTCATTTTTCCGGCGTTTATCAGACTTTCAGATAGGGGAAAAGTCAGTGAGCATTCCGATTTCAGTTCCAGAGCGATTCGCCCAATGAGTCCTTGATATTTAGTCGTTTTCAGCCAATTTTCTGGATTTTTGAAAATTTCACTTTTTTGTGAAAATATCCACTAAATGAGGGAATAATATGTGTGAGGGTACCCCAGGAGAGTTCCAAATGTGTGTGGGTAGAATATATATCCCACGGGGGTAAAATTTAAAAAAGTTTAAAAATTTTTTTTTTGGACTTAGTCATTTTTCCGGTGTTTATCAGACTTTCAGATAGGGGAAATGTCAGTGAGCATTCCGATTTCAGTTCCAGAGCGATTCGCCCAATGAGTCCTTGATATTTAGTCGTTTTCAGCAAATATTTTGGATTTTTGAAAATTTCACTTTTTTGTGAAAATATCCACTAAATGAGGGAATAATATGTGTGAGGGTACCCCAGGAGAGTTCCAAATGTGTGTGGGTAGAATATATATCCCACGGGGGTAAAATTGAAAAAAGTTTAAAAAACTTTTTTTTTGGACTTAGTCATTTTTCCCGCGTTTATCAGACTTTCAGATAGGGGAAATGTCAGTGAGCATTCCGATTTCAGTTCCAGAGCGATTCGCCCAATGAGTCCTTGATATTTAGTCGTTTTCAGCAAATATTTTGGATTTTTGAAAATTTCACTTTTTTGTGAAAATATCCACTAAATGAGGGAATAATATGTGTGAGGGTACCCCAGGAGAGTTCCAAATGTGTGTGGGTAGAATATATATCCCACGGGGGTAAAATTGAAAAAAGTTTAAAAAATTTTTTTTTTGGACTTAGTCATTTTTCCGGCGTTTATCAGACTTTCAGATAGGGGAAATGTCAGTGAACATTCCGATTTCAGTTCCAGAGCGATTCGCCCAATGAGTCCTTGATATTTAGTCGATTTCAGCAAATATTTTGGATTTTTGAAAATTTCACTTTTTTGTGAAAATATCCACTAAATGAGGGAATAATATGTGTGAGGGTACCCCAGGAGAGTTCCAAATGTGTGTGGTTAGAATATATATCCCACGGGGGTAAAATTGAAAAAAGTTTAAAAAACTTTTTTTTTGGACTTAGTCATTTTTCCCGCGTTTATCAGACTTTCAGATAGGGGAAATGTCAGTGAGCATTCCGATTTCAGTTCCAGAGCGATTCGCCCAATGAGTCCTTGATATTTAGTCGTTTTCAGCAAATATTTTGGATTTTTGAAAATTTCACTTTTTTGTGAAAATATCCACTAAATGAGGGAATAATATGTGTGAGGGTACCCCAGGAGAGTTCCAAATGTGTGTGGGTAGAATATATATCCCACGGGGGTAAAATTGAAAAAAGTTTAAAAAAAATTTTTCTTGGACTTAGTCATTTTTCCGGCGTTTATCAGACTTTCAGATAGTGCATATGTCAGTGAGCGTTCCTATTTCAATTCCAGAGCGATTCGCCCAATGACTCCTTGATATTTAGTCGTTTTCAGCCAATTCTCTGGATTTTTGAAAATTTCACTTTTTTTGTGAAAATATCCACTAAATGAGGGAATAATATGTGTGAGGGTACCCCAGGAGAGTTCCAAATGTGTGTGGGTAGAATATATATCCCACGGGGGTAAAATTGAAAAAAGTTTAAAAAACTTTTTTTTTGGACTTAGTCATTTTTCCCGCGTTTATCAGACTTTCAGATAGGGGAAATGTCAGTGAGCATTCCGATTTCAGTTCCAGAGCGATTCGCCCAATGAGTCCTTGATATTTAGTCGTTTTCAGCAAATATTTTGGATTTTTGAAAATTTCACTTTTTTGTGAAAATATCCACTAAATGAGGGAATAATATGTGTGAGGGTACCCCAGGAGAGTTCCAAATGTGTGTGGGTAGAATATATATCCCACGGGGGTAAAATTTAAAAAAGTTGAAAAAAAATTTTTCTTGGACTTAGTCATTTTTCCGGCGTTTATCAGACTTTCAGATAGTGCATATGTCAGTGAGCGTTCCTATTTCAATTCCAGAGCGATTCGCCCAATGACTCCTTGATATTTAGTCCTTTTCAGCCAATTTTCTGGATTTTTGAAAATTTCACTTTTTTGTGAAAATATCCTCTAAATGAGGGAATAATATGTGTGAGGGTACACCAGGAGAGTTCCAAATGTGTGTGGGTAGAATATATATCCCACCGGGGTAAAATTGAAAAAAGTTAAAAAAAATTTTTTTTTGGACTTAGTCATTTTTCCACCGTTTATCAGACTTTTAGATAGATGAAATGTTAGTGAGCGTTCCGATTTAAGTTCCAGAGTGATTCGCCCAATGACTCCTTGATATTTAGTCGTTTTCAGCCAATTTTCTGAATTTTTGAAAATTTCACTTTTTTGTGAAAATATCTACTAAATGAGGGAATAATATGTGTGAGGGTACCCCAGGAGAGTTCCAAATGTGTGTGGTTAGAATATATATCCCACGGGGGTAAAATTGAAAAAAGTTTAAAAAAATTTTTTTTTGGACTTAGTGATTTTTCCGGCGTTTATCAGACTTTCAGATAGGGGAAATGTCAGTGAACATTCCGATTTCAGTTCCAGAGTGATTCGCCCAATGACTCCTTGATATTTAGTCGTTTTCAGCCAATTTTCTGGATTTTTGAAAATTTCACTTTTTTGTGAAAATATCCACTAAATGAGGGAATAATATGTGTGAGGGTACCCCAGGAGAGTTCCAAATGTGTGTGGGTAGAATATATATCCCACGGGGGTAAAATTTAAAAAAGTTTAAAAATTTTTTTTTTGGACTTAGTCATTTTTCCGGCGTTTATCAGACTTTCAGATAGGGGAAATGTCAGTGAGCATTCCGATTTCAGTTCCAGAGCGATTCGCCCAATGAGTCCTTGATATTTAGTCGTTTTCAGCAAATATTTTGGATTTTTGAAAATTTCACTTTTTTGTGAAAATATCCACTAAATGAGGGAATAATATGTGTGAGGGTACCCCAGGAGAGTTCCAAATGTGTGTGGGTAGAATATATATCCCACGGGGGTAAAATTGAAAAAAGTTTAAAACATTTTTTTTTTGGACTTAGTCATTTTTCCGGCGTTTATCAGACTTTCAGATAGGGGAAATGTCAGTGAACATTCCGATTTCAGTTCCAGAGCGATTCGCCCAATGAGTCCTTGATATTTAGTCGATTTCAGCAAATATTTTGGATTTTTGAAAATTTCACTTTTTTGTGAAAATATCCACTAAATGAGGGAATAATATGTGTGAGGGTACCCCAGGAGAGTTCCAAATGTGTGTGGGTAGAATATATATCCCACGGGGGTAAAATTGAAAAAAGTTTAAAAAACTTTTTTTTTGGACTTAGTCATTTTTCCCGCGTTTATCAGACTTTCAGATAGGGGAAATGTCAGTGAGCATTCCGATTTCAGTTCCAGAGCGATTCGCCCAATGAGTCCTTGATATTTAGTCGTTTTCAGCAAATATTTTGGATTTTTGAAAATTTCACTTTTTTGTGAAAATATCCACTAAATGAGGGAATAATATGTGTGAGGGTACCCCAGGAGAGTTCCAAATGTGTGTGGGTAGAATATATATCCCACGGGGGTAAAATTGAAAAAAGTTTAAAAAATTTTTTTTTTGGACTTAGTCATTTTTCCGGCGTTTATCAGACTTTCAGATAGGGGAAATGTCAGTGAACATTCCGATTTCAGTTCCAGAGCGATTCGCCCAATGAGTCCTTGATATTTAGTCGATTTCAGCAAATATTTTGGATTTTTGAAAATTTCACTTTTTTGTGAAAATATCCACTAAATGAGGGAATAATATGTGTGAGGGTACCCCAGGAGAGTTCCAAATGTGTGTGGGTAGAATATATATCCCACGGGGGTAAAATTGAAAAAAGTTTAAAAAACTTTTTTTTTGGACTTAGTCATTTTTCCCGCGTTTATCAGACTTTCAGATAGGGGAAATGTCAGTGAGCATTCCGATTTCAGTTCCAGAGCGATTCGCCCAATGAGTCCTTGATATTTAGTCGTTTTCAGCAAATATTTTGGATTTTTGAAAATTTCACTTTTTTGTGAAAATATCCACTAAATGAGGGAATAATATGTGTGAGGGTACCCCAGGAGAGTTCCAAATGTGTGTGGGTAGAATATATATCCCACGGGGGTAAAATTGAAAAAAGTTGAAAAAAAATTTTTCTTGGACTTAGTCATTTTTCCGGCGTTTATCAGACTTTCAGATAGTGCATATGTCAGTGAGCGTTCCTATTTCAATTCCAGAGCGATTCGCCCAATGACTCCTTGATATTTAGTCGTTTTCAGCCAATTCTCTGGATTTTTGAAAATTTCACTTTTTTGTGAAAATATCCACTAAATGAGGGAATAATATGTGTGAGGGTACCCCAGGAGAGTTCCAAATGTGTGTGGGTAGAATATATATCCCACGGGGGTAAAATTGAAAAAAGTTTAAAAAACTTTTTTTTTGGACTTAGTCATTTTTCCCGCGTTTATCAGACTTTCAGATAGGGGAAATGTCAGTGAGCATTCCGATTTCAGTTCCAGAGCGATTCGCCCAATGAGTCCTTGATATTTAGTCGTTTTCAGCAAATATTTTGGATTTTTGAAAATTTCACTTTTTTGTGAAAATATCCACTAAATGAGGGAATAATATGTGTGAGGGTACCCCAGGAGAGTTCCAAATGTGTGTGGGTAGAATATATATCCCACGGGGGTAAAATTTAAAAAAGTTGAAAAAAAATTTTTCTTGGACTTAGTCATTTTTCCGGCGTTTATCAGACTTTCAGATAGTGCATATGTCAGTGAGCGTTCCTATTTCAATTCCAGAGCGATTCGCCCAATGACTCCTTGATATTTAGTCCTTTTCAGCCAATTTTCTGGATTTTTGAAAATTTCACTTTTTTGTGAAAATATCCTCTAAATGAGGGAATAATATGTGTGAGGGTACACCAGGAGAGTTCCAAATGTGTGTGGGTAGAATATATATCCCACCGGGGTAAAATTGAAAAAAGTTAAAAAAAATTTTTTTTTGGACTTAGTGATTTTTCCGGCGTTTATCAGACTTTCAGATAGGGGAAATGTCAGTGAACATTCCGATTTCAGTTCCAGAGTGATTCGCCCAATGACTCCTTGATATTTAGTCGTTTTCAGCCAATTTTCTGAATTTTTGAAAATTTCACTTTTTTGTGAAAATATCTACTAAATGAGGGAATAATATGTGTGAGGGTACCCCAGGAGAGTTCCAAATGTGTGTGGTTAGAATATATATCCCACGGGGGTAAAATTGAAAAAAGTTTAAAAAAATTTTTTTTTGGACTTAGTGATTTTTCCGGCGTTTATCAGACTTTCAGATAGGGGAAATGTCAGTGAACATTCCGATTTCAGTTCCAGAGTGATTCACCCAATGACTCCTTGATATTTAGTCGTTTTCAGCCAATTTTCTGGATTTTTGAAAATTTCACTTTTTTGTGAAAATATCCACTAAATGAGGGAATAATATGTGTGACGGTACCCCAGGAGAGTTCCAAATGTATGTGGGTAAAATATATATCCCACGGGGGTAAAATTTAAAAAAGTTTAAAAAATTTTTTTTTTGGACTTAGTCATTTTTCCACCGTTTATCAGACTTTCAGATAGGGGAAATGTCAGTGAGCATTCCGATTTCAGTTCCAGAGCGATTCGCCCAATGACTCCTTGATATTTAGTCGTTTTCAGCCAATTTTCTGGATTTTTGAAAATTTCACTTTTTTGTGAAAATATCCACTAAATGAGGGAATAATATGTGTGAGGGTACCCCAGGAGAGTTCCAAATGTGTGTGGGTAGAATATATATCCCACGGGGGTAAAATTTAAAAAAGTTTAAAAATTTTTTTTTTGGACTTAGTCATTTTTCCGGCGTTTATCAGACTTTCAGATAGGGGAAATGTCAGTGAGCATTCCGATTTCAGTTCCAGAGCGATTCGCCCAATGAGTCCTTGATATTTAGTCGTTTTCAGCAAATATTTTGGATTTTTGAAAATTTCACTTTTTTGTGAAAATATCCACTAAATGAGGGAATAATATGTGTGAGGGTACCCCAGGAGAGTTCCAAATGTGTGTGGGTAGAATATATATCCCACGGGGGTAAAATTGAAAAAAGTTTAAAAAATTTTTTTTTTGGACTTAGTCATTTTTCCGGCGTTTATCAGACTTTCAGATAGGGGAAATGTCAGTGAACATTCCGATTTCAGTTCCAGAGCGATTCGCCCAATGAGTCCTTGATATTTAGTCGATTTCAGCAAATATTTTGGATTTTTGAAAATTTCACTTTTTTGTGAAAATATCCACTAAATGAGGGAATAATATGTGTGAGGGTACCCCAGGAGAGTTCCAAATGTGTGTGGGTAGAATATATATCCCACGGGGGTAAAATTGAAAAAAGTTTAAAAAACTTTTTTTTTGGACTTAGTCATTTTTCCCGCGTTTATCAGACTTTCAGATAGGGGAAATGTCAGTGAGCATTCCGATTTCAGTTCCAGAGCGATTCGCCCAATGAGTCCTTGATATTTAGTCGTTTTCAGCAAATATTTTGGATTTTTGAAAATTTCACTTTTTTGTGAAAATATCCACTAAATGAGGGAATAATATGTGTGAGGGTACCCCAGGAGAGTTCCAAATGTGTGTGGGTAGAATATATATCCCACGGGGGTAAAATTGAAAAAAGTTTAAAAAATTTTTTTTTTGGACTTAGTCATTTTTCCGGCGTTTATCAGACTTTCAGATAGGGGAAATGTCAGTGAACATTCCGATTTCAGTTCCAGAGCGATTCGCCCAATGAGTCCTTGATATTTAGTCGATTTCAGCAAATATTTTGGATTTTTGAAAATTTCACTTTTTTGTGAAAATATCCACTAAATGAGGGAATAATATGTGTGAGGGTACCCCAGGAGAGTTCCAAATGTGTGTGGGTAGAATATATATCCCACGGGGGTAAAATTGAAAAAAGTTTAAAAAACTTTTTTTTTGGACTTAGTCATTTTTCCCGCGTTTATCAGACTTTCAGATAGGGGAAATGTCAGTGAGCATTCCGATTTCAGTTCCAGAGCGATTCGCCCAATGAGTCCTTGATATTTAGTCGTTTTCAGCAAATATTTTGGATTTTTGAAAATTTCACTTTTTTGTGAAAATATCCACTAAATGAGGGAATAATATGTGTGAGGGTACCCCAGGAGAGTTCCAAATGTGTGTGGGTAGAATATATATCCCACGGGGGTAAAATTGAAAAAAGTTGAAAAAAAATTTTTCTTGGACTTAGTCATTTTTCCGGCGTTTATCAGACTTTCAGATAGTGCATATGTCAGTGAGCGTTCCTATTTCAATTCCAGAGCGATTCGCCCAATGACTCCTTGATATTTAGTCGTTTTCAGCCAATTCTCTGGATTTTTGAAAATTTCACTTTTTTGTGAAAATATCCACTAAATGAGGGAATAATATGTGTGAGGGTACCCCAGGAGAGTTCCAAATGTGTGTGGGTAGAATATATATCCCACGGGGGTAAAATTGAAAAAAGTTTAAAAAACTTTTTTTTTGGACTTAGTCATTTTTCCCGCGTTTATCAGACTTTCAGATAGGGGAAATGTCAGTGAGCATTCCGATTTCAGTTCCAGAGCGATTCGCCCAATGAGTCCTTGATATTTAGTCGTTTTCAGCAAATATTTTGGATTTTTGAAAATTTCACTTTTTTGTGAAAATATCCACTAAATGAGGGAATAATATGTGTGAGGGTACCCCAGGAGAGTTCCAAATGTGTGTGGGTAGAATATATATCCCACGGGGGTAAAATTTAAAAAAGTTGAAAAAAAATTTTTCTTGGACTTAGTCATTTTTCCGGCGTTTATCAGACTTTCAGATAGTGCATATGTCAGTGAGCGTTCCTATTTCAATTCCAGAGCGATTCGCCCAATGACTCCTTGATATTTAGTCCTTTTCAGCCAATTTTCTGGATTTTTGAAAATTTCACTTTTTTGTGAAAATATCCTCTAAATGAGGGAATAATATGTGTGGGTACACCAGGAGAGTTCCAAATGTGTGTGGGTAGAATATATATCCCACCGGGGTAAAATTGAAAAAAGTTAAAAAAAATTTTTTTTTGGACTTAGTCATTTTTCCACCGTTTATCAGACTTTTAGATAGGGGAAATGTTAGTGAGCGTTCCGATTTAAGTTCCAGAGTGATTCGCCCAATGACTCCTTGATATTTAGTCGTTTTCAGCCAATTTTCTGAATTTTTGAAAATTTCACTTTTTTGTGAAAATATCTACTAAATGAGGGAATAATATGTGTGAGGGTACCCCAGGAGAGTTCCAAATGTGTGTGGTTAGAATATATATCCCACGGGGGTAAAATTGAAAAAAGTTTAAAAAAATTTTTTTTTGGACTTAGTGATTTTTCCGGCGTTTATCAGACTTTCAGATAGGGGAAATGTCAGTGAACATTCCGATTTCAGTTCCAGAGTGATTCGCCCAATGACTCCTTGATATTTAGTCGTTTTCAGCCAATTTTCTGGATTTTTGAAAATTTCACTTTTTTGTGAAAATATCCACTAAATGAGGGAATAATATGTGTGACGGTACCCCAGGAGAGTTCCAAATGTATGTGGGTAAAATATATATCCCACGGGGGTAAAATTTAAAAAAGTTTAAAAAATTTTTTTTTTGGACTTAGTCATTTTTCCACCGTTTATCAGACTTTCAGATAGGGGAAATGTCAGTGAACATTCCGATTTCAGTTCCAGAGCGATTCGCCCAATGAGTCCTTGATATTTAGTCGTTTTCAGCAAATATTTTGGATTTTTGAAAATTTCACTTTTTTGTGAAATATCCACTAAATGAGGGAATAATATGTGTGAGGGTACCCCAGGAGAGTTCCAAATGTGTGTGGGTAGAATATATAACCCACGGGGGTAAAATTGAAAAAAGTTGAAAAAATTTATTTTTTGGACTTACTCATTTTTCAGGCGTTTATCAGACTTTCAGATAGGGGAAATGTCAGTGAGCGTTCCGATTTCAGTTCCAGAGCGATTCGCCCAATGACTCCTTGATATTTAGTCGTTTTCAGCCAATTTTCTGGATTTTTGAAAATTTCACTTTTTTGTGAAAATATCCTCTAAATGAGGGAATAATATGTGTGAGGCTACCCCAGGAGAGTTCCAAATGTGTGGGTAGAATATATATCCCACCGGTGTAAAATTGAAAAAAGTTAAAAAAATTTTTTTTTTGGACTTAGTCATTTTTCCGGCGTTTATCAGACTTTCAGATAGGGGAAATGTCAGTGAGCATTCCGATTTCAGTTCCAGAGCGATTCGCCCAATGAGTCCTTGATATTTAGTCGTTTTCAGCAAATATTTTGGATTTTTGAAAATTTCACTTTTTTGTGAAAATATCCACTAAATGAGGGAATAATATGTGTGAGGGTACCCCAGGAGAGTTCCAAATGTGTGTGGGTAGAATATATATCCCACGGGGGTAAAATTGAAAAAAGTTTAAAAAATTTTTTTTTTGGACTTAGTCATTTTTCCGGCGTTTATCAGACTTTCAGATAGGGGAAATGTCAGTGAACATTCCGATTTCAGTTCCAGAGCGATTCGCCCAATGAGTCCTTGATATTTAGTCGATTTCAGCAAATATTTTGGATTTTTGAAAATTTCACTTTTTTGTGAAAATATCCACTAAATGAGGGAATAATATGTGTGAGGGTACCCCAGGAGAGTTCCAAATGTGTGTGGGTAGAATATATATCCCACGGGGGTAAAATTGAAAAAAGTTTAAAAAACTTTTTTTTTGGACTTAGTCATTTTTCCCGCGTTTATCAGACTTTCAGATAGGGGAAATGTCAGTGAGCATTCCGATTTCAGTTCCAGAGCGATTCGCCCAATGAGTCCTTGATATTTAGTCGTTTTCAGCAAATATTTTGGATTTTTGAAAATTTCACTTTTTTGTGAAAATATCCACTAAATGAGGGAATAATATGTGTGAGGGTACCCCAGGAGAGTTCCAAATGTGTGTGGGTAGAATATATATCCCACGGGGGTAAAATTGAAAAAAGTTGAAAAAAAATTTTTCTTGGACTTAGTCATTTTTCCGGCGTTTATCAGACTTTCAGATAGTGCATATGTCAGTGAGCGTTCCTATTTCAATTCCAGAGCGATTCGCCCAATGACTCCTTGATATTTAGTCGTTTTCAGCCAATTCTCTGGATTTTTGAAAATTTCACTTTTTTGTGAAAATATCCACTAAATGAGGGAATAATATGTGTGAGGGTACCCCAGGAGAGTTCCAAATGTGTGTGGGTAGAATATATATCCCACGGGGGTAAAATTGAAAAAAGTTTAAAAAACTTTTTTTTTGGACTTAGTCATTTTTCCCGCGTTTATCAGACTTTCAGATAGGGGAAATGTCAGTGAGCATTCCGATTTCAGTTCCAGAGCGATTCGCCCAATGAGTCCTTGATATTTAGTCGTTTTCAGCAAATATTTTGGATTTTTGAAAATTTCACTTTTTTGTGAAAATATCCACTAAATGAGGGAATAATATGTGTGAGGGTACCCCAGGAGAGTTCCAAATGTGTGTGGGTAGAATATATATCCCACGGGGGTAAAATTGAAAAAAGTTGAAAAAAAATTTTTCTTGGACTTAGTCATTTTTCCGGCGTTTATCAGACTTTCAGATAGTGCATATGTCAGTGAGCGTTCCTATTTCAATTCCAGAGCGATTCGCCCAATGACTCCTTGATATTTAGTCGTTTTCAGCCAATTCTCTGGATTTTTGAAAATTTCACTTTCTTGTGAAAATATCCACTAAATGAGGGAATAATATGTGTGAGGGTACCCCAGGAGAGTTCCAAATGTGTGTGGGTAGAATATATATCCCACGGGGGTAAAATTGAAAAAAGTTTAAAAAACTTTTTTTTTGGACTTAGTCATTTTTCCCGCGTTTATCAGACTTTCAGATAGGGGAAATGTCAGTGAGCATTCCGATTTCAGTTCCAGAGCGATTCGCCCAATGAGTCCTTGATATTTAGTCGTTTTCAGCAAATATTTTGGATTTTTGAAAATTTCACTTTTTTGTGAAAATATCCACTAAATGAGGGAATAATATGTGTGAGGGTACCCCAGGAGAGTTCCAAATGTGTGTGGGTAGAATATATATCCCACGGGGGTAAAATTTAAAAAAGTTGAAAAAAAAATTTTCTTGGACTTAATCATTTTTCCGGCGTTTATCAGACTTTCAGATAGTGCATATGTCAGTGAGCGTTCCTATTTCAATTCCAGAGCGATTCGCCCAATGACTCCTTGATATTTAGTCCTTTTCAGCCAATTTTCTGGATTTTTGAAAATTTCACTTTTTTGTGAAAATATCTACTAAATGAGGGAATAATATGTGTGAGGGTACCCCAGGAGAGTTCCAAATGTGTGTGGTTAGAATATATATCCCACGGGGGTAAAATTGAAAAAAGTTTAAAAAAATTTTTTTTTGGACTTAGTGATTTTTCCGGCGTTTATCAGACTTTCAAATAGGGGAAATGTCAGTGAACATTCCGATTTCAGTTCCAGAGCGATTCGCCCAATGAGTCCTTGATATTTAGTCGTTTTCAGCAAATATTTTGGATTTTTGAAAATTTCACTTTTTTGGGAAAATATCCACTAAATGAGGGAATAATATCTGTGAGGGTACCCCAGGAGAGTTCCAAATGTGTGTGGGTAGAATATATATCCCACGGGGGTAAAATTGAAAAAAGTTTAAAAAATTTTTTTTTTGGACTTAGTCATTTTTCCGGCGTTTATCAGACTTTCAGATAGGGGAAATGTCAGTGAACATTCCGATTTCAGTTCCAGAGCGATTCGCCCAATGAGTCCTTGATATTTAGTCGATTTCAGCCAATTTTCTGGATTTTTGAAAATTTCACTTTTTTGTGAAAATATCCACTACATGAGGGAATAATATGTGTGAGGGTACCCCAGGAGAGTTCCAAATGTGTGTGGTTAGAATATATATCCCACGGGGGTAAAATTGAAAAAAGTTTAAAAAATTTTTTTTTTGGACTTAGTGATTTTTCCGGCGTTTATCAGACTTTCAGATAGGGGAAATGTCAGTGAACATTCCGATTTCAGTTCCAGAGCGATTCGCCCAATGAGTCCTTGATATTTAGTCGTTTTCAAGCAAATATTTTGGATTTTTGAAAATTTCACTTTTTTGGGAAAATATCCACTAAATGAGGGAATAATATCTGTGAGGGTACCCCAGGAGAGTTCCAAATGTGTGTGGGTAGAATATATATCCCACGGGGGTAAAATTGAAAAAAGTTTAAAAAATTTTTTTTTTGGACTTAGTCATTTTTCCGGCGTTTATCAGACTTTCAGATAGGGGAAATGTCAGTGAACATTCCGATTTCAGTTCCAGAGCGATTCGCCCAATGAGTCCTTGATATTTAGTCGATTTCAGCCAATTTTCTGGATTTTTGAAAATTTCACTTTTTTGTGAAAATATCCACTACATGAGGGAATAATATGTGTGAGGGTACCCCAGGAGAGTTCCAAATGTGTGTGGTTAGAATATATATCCCACGGGGGTAAAATTGAAAAAAGTTTAAAAAATTTTTTTTTTGGACTTAGTGATTTTTCCGGCGTTTATCAGACTTTCAGATAGGGGAAATGTCAGTGAACATTCCGATTTCAGTTCCAGAGCGATTCGCCCAATGAGTCCTTGATATTTAGTCGTTTTCAAGCAAATATTTTGGATTTTTGAAAATTTCACTTTTTTGTGAAAATATCCACTAAATGAGGGAATAATATGTGTGAGGGTACCCCAGGAGAGTTCCAAATGTGTGTGGGTAGAATATATAACCCACGGGGGTAAAATTGAAAAAAGTTGAAAAAATTTATTTTTTGGACTTACTCATTTTTCAGGCGTTTATCAGACTTTCAGATAGGGGAAATGTCAGTGAGTGTTCCGATTTCAGTTCCAGAGCGATTCGCCTAATGACTCCTTGATATTTAGTCGTTTTCAGCAAATATTTTGGATTTTTGAAAATTTCACTTTTTTGTGAAAATATCCACTAAATGAGGGAATAATATGTGTGAGGGTACCCCAGGAGAGTTCCAAATGTGTGTGGGTAGAATATATATCCCACGGGGGTAAAATTGAAAAAAGTTTAAAAAATTTTTTTTTTGGACTTAGTCATTTTTCCGGCGTTTATCAGACTTTCAGATAGGGGAAATGTCAGTGAACATTCGGATTTCAGTTCCAGAGCGATTCGCCCAATGACTCCTTGATATTTAGTCCTTTTCAGCCAATTTTCTGGATTTTTGAAAATTTCACTTTTTTGTGAAAATATCCTCTAAATGAGGGAATACTATGTGTGAGGGTACCCCAGGAGAGTTCCAAATGTGTGTGGGTAGAATATATATCCCACCGGGGTAAAATTGAAAAAAGTTAAAAAAAATCTATTTTTGGACTTAGTCATTTTTCCGGCGTTTATCAGACTTTCAGATAGGGGAAATGTCAGTGAACATTCCGATTTCAGTTCCAGAGCGATTCGCCCAATGAGTCCTTGATATTTAGTCGTTTTCAGCAAATATTTTGGATTTTTGAAAATTTCACTTTTTTGTGAAAATATCCACTAAATGAGGGAATAATATGTGTAAGGGTACCCCAGGAGAGTTCCAAATGTGTGTGGGTAGAATATATAACACACGGGGGTAAAATTGAAAAAAGTTGAAAAAATTTTTTTTTTGGACTTAGTCATTTTTCCGGCGTTTATCAGACTTTCAGATAAGGGAAATGTCAGTGAGTGTTCCGATTTCAGTTCCAGAGCGATTCGCCCAATGAGTCCTTCATCTTTAGTCGTTTTCAGCAAATATTTTGGATTTTTGAAAATTTCACTTTTTTGTGAAAATATCCACTAAATGAGGGAATAATATGTGTGAGGGTACCCCAGGAGAGTTCCAAATGTGTGTGGGTAGAATATATATCCCACGGGGATAAAATTGAAAAAAGTTGAAAAATTTTTTTTTTTGGACTTAGTCATTTTTCCAGCGTTTATCAGACTTTCAGATAGGGGAAATGTCAGTGAGCGTTCCGATTTCAGTTCCAGAGCGATTCGCCCAATGACTCCTTGATATTTAGTCGTTTTCAGCCAATTTTCTGGATTTTTGAAAATTTCACTTTTTTGTGAAAATATCCTCTAAATGAGGGAATAATATGTGTGAGGCTACCCCAGGAGAGTTCCAAATGTGTGTGGGTAGAATATATATCCCACCGATGTAAAATTGAAAAAAGTTAAAAAAATTTTTTTTTTGGACTTAGTCATTTTTCAGGCGTTTATCAGACTTTCAGATAGGGGAAATGTCAGTGAGCGTTCCGATTTCAGTTCCAGAGCGATTCGCCCAATGACTCCTTGATATTTAGTCGTTTTCAGCAAATATTTTGGATTTTTGAAAATTTCACTTTTTTGTGAAAATATCCACTAAATGAGGGAATAATATGTGTGAGGGTACCCCAGGAGAGTTCCAAATGTGTGTGGGTAGAATATATATCCCACAGGGGTAAAATTGAAAAAAGTTTAAAAAATTTTTTTTTTGGACTTAGTCATTTTTCCGGCGTTTATCAGACTTTCAGATAGGGGAAATGTCAGTGAACATTCCGATTTCAGTTCCAGAGCGATTCGCCCAATGAGTCCTTGATATTTAGTCGATTTCAGCCAGTTTTCTGGATTTTTGAAAATTTCACTTTTTTGTGAAAATATCCACTAAATGAGGGAATAATATGTGTGAGGGTACCCCAGGAGAGTTCCAAATGTGTCTGGGTAGAATATATATCCCATGGGGGTAAAATTGAAAAAAGTTGAAAAAATTTTTATTTTGGACTTAGTCATTTTTCCGGCGTTTAGCAGACTTTTAGATAGGGGAAATGTCAGTGAGCATTCCGATTTCAGTTCCAGAGCGATTCGCCCAATGACTCCTTGATATTTAGTCCTTTTCAGCCAATTTTCTGGATTTTTGAAAATTTCACTTTTTTGTGAAAATATCCTCTAAATGAGGGAATAATATGTGTGAGGGTACCCCACGGGGGTAAAATTGAAAAAAGTTTAAAAAAATTTTTTTTTTGGACTTAGTCATTTTTCCGGCGTTTATCAGACTTTCAGATAGGGGAAATGTCAGTGAACATTCCGATTTCAGTTCCAGAGCGATTCGCCCAATGAGTCCTTGATATTTAGTCGTTTTCAGCAAATATTTTGGATTTTTGAAAATTTCACTTTTTTGTGAAAATATCCACTAAATGAGGGAATAATATGTGTGAGGGTACCCCAGGAGAGTTCCAAATGTGTGTGGGTAGAATATATAACCCACGGGGGTAAAATTGAAAAAAGTTTAAAAAATTTTTTTTTTGGACTTAGTCATTTTTCCGGCGTTTATCAGACTTTCAGATAGGGGAAATGTCAGTGAACATTCCGATTTCAGTTCCAGAGCGATTCGCCCAATGAGTCCTTGATATTTAGTCGATTTCAGCCAATTTTCTGGATTTTTGAAAATTTCACTTTTTTGTGAAAATATCCACTAAATGAGGGAATAATATGTGTGAGGGTACCCCAGGAGAGTTCCAAATGTGTGTAGGTAGAATATGTTTCCCACGGGGGTAAAATTGAAAAAAGTTTAAAAAACTTTTTTTTTGGACTTAGTCATTTTTCCGGCGTTTATCAGACTTTCAGATAGGGGAAATGTCAGTGAACATTCCGATTTCAGTTCCACAGCGATTCGCCCAATGAGTCCTTGATATTTAGTCGATTTCAGCCAGTTTTCTGGATTTTTGAAAATTTCACTTTTTTGTGAAAATATCCACTAAATGAGGGAATAATATGTGTGAGGGTACCCCAGGAGAGTTCCAAATGTGTGTGGGTAGAATATATATCCCACGGGGGTAAAATTGAAAAAAGTTAAAAAAAAATTTTTTTTGGACTTAGTCATTTTTCCGGCGTTTATCAGACTTTCAGATAGGGGAAATGTCAGTGAGCATTCCGATTTCAGTTTCAGAGCGATTCGCCCAATGAGTCCTTGATATTTAGTCGTTTTCAGCCAATATTTTAGATTTTTGAAAATTTCAGTTTTTTGTGAAAATATCCACTAAATGAGGGAATAATATGTGTGAGGCTACCCCAGGAGAGTTCCAAATGTGTGTGGGTAGAATATATATCCCACCGGTGTAAAATTGAAAAAAGTTAAAAAAATTTTTTTTTTGGACTTAGTCATTTTTCCGGCGTTTATCAGACTTTCAGATAGGGGAAATGTCAGTGAACATTCCGGTTTCAGTTCCAGAGCGATTCGCCCAATGAGTCCTTGATAATTAGTCGATTTCAGCCAGTTTTCTGGATTTTTGAAAATTTCACTTTTTTGTGAAAATATCCACTAAATGAGGGAATAATATGTGTGAGGGTACCCCAGGAGAGTTCCAAATGTGTGTGGGTAGAATACATATCCCACGGGGGTAAAATTGAAAAAAGTTAAAAAAAAATTTTTTTTGGACTTAGTCATTTTTCCGGCGTTTATCAGACTTTCAGATAGGGGAAATGTCAGTGAGCATTCCGATTTCAGTTTCAGAGCGATTCGCCCAATGAGTCCTTGATATTTAGTCGTTTTCAGCCAATATTTTCGATTTTTGAAAATTTCAGTTTTTTGTGAAAATATCCACTAAATGAGGGAATAATATGTGTGAGGGTACCCCAGGAGAGTTCCAAATGTGTCTGGGTAGAATATATATCCCATGGGGGTAAAATTGAAAAAAGTTGAAAAAATTTTATTTTGGACTTAGTCATTTTTCCGGCGTTTAGCAGACTTTTAGATAGGGGAAATGTCAGTGAGCATTCCGATTTCAGTTCCAGAGCGATTCGCCCAATGAGTCCTTGATATTTAGTCGATTTCAGCCAATTTTCTGGATTTTTGAAAATTTCACTTTTTTGTGAAAATATCCACTAAATGAGGGAATAATATGTGTGAGGGTACCCCAGGAGAGTTCCAAATGTGTGTAGGTAGAATATGTATCCCACGGGGGTAAAATTGAAAAAAGTTTAAAAAACTTTTTTTTTGGACTTAGTCATTTTTCCCGCGTTTATCAGACTTTCAGATAGGGGAAATGTCAGTGAGCATTCCGATTTCAGTTCCAGAGCGATTCGCCCAATGAGTCCTTGATATTTAGTCGTTTTCAGCCAATTTTCTGGATTTTTGAAAATTTCACTTTTTTGTGAAAATATCCACTAAATGAGGGAATAATAAGTGTGAGGGTACCCCAGGAGAGTTCCAAATGTGTTTGGGTAGAATATATATCCCATGGGGGTAAAATTGAAAAAAGTTGAAAAAATTTTTATTTTGGACTTAGTCATTTTTCCGGCGTTTAGCAGACTTTCAGATAGGGGAAATGTCAGTGAGCATTCCGATTTCAGTTCCAGAGCGATTCGCCCAATGACTCCTTGATTTTTAGTCGTTTTCAGCCAATTTTCTGGATTTTTGAAAATTTCACTTTTTTGTGAAAATATCCTCTAAATGAGGGAATAATATGTGTGAGGCTACCCCAGGAGAGTTCCAAATGTGTGTGGGTAGAATATATATCCCACCGGTGTAAAATTGAAAAAAGTTAAAAAAATTTTTTTTTTGGACTTAGTCATTTTTCCGGCGTTTATCAGACTTTCAGATAGGGGAAATGTCAGTGAACATTCCGATTTCAGTTCCAGAGCGATTCGCCCAATGAGTCCTTGATAATTAGTCGATTTCAGCCAGTTTTCTGGATTTTTGAAAATTTCACTTTTTTGTGAAAATATCCACTAAATGAGGGAATAATATGTGTGAGGGTACCCCAGGAGAGTTCCAAATGTGTGTGGGTAGAATACATATCCCACGGGGGTAAAATTGAAAAAAGTTAAAAAAAAATTTTTTTTGGACTTAGTCATTTTTCCGGCGTTTATCAGACTTTCAGATAGGGGAAATGTCAGTGAGCATTCCGATTTCAGTTTCAGAGCGATTCGCCCAATGAGTCCTTGATATTTAGTCGTTTTCAGCAAATATTTTGGATTTTTGAAAATTTCACTTTTTTGTGAAAATATCCACTAAATGAGGGAATAATATGTGTGAGGGTACCCCAGGAGAGTTCCAAATGTGTGTGGGTAGAATATATAACCCACGGGGGTAAAATTGAAAAAAGTTGAAAAAATTTATTTTTTGGACTTACTCATTTTTCAGGCGTTTATCAGACTTTCAGATAGGGGAAATGTCAGTGAGCGTTCCGATTTCAGTTCCAGAGCGATTCGCCCAATGACTCCTTGATATTTAGTCGTTTTCAGCCAATTTTCTGGATTTTTTAAAATTTCACTTTTTTGTGAAAATATCCTCTAAATGAGGGAATAATATGTGTGAGGCTATCCCAGGAGAGTTCCAAATGTTTGTGGGTAGAATATATATCCCACCGGTGTAAAATTGAAAAAAGTTAAAAAAAATTTTTTTTTGGACTTAGTCATTTTTCCGGCGTTTATCAGACTTTCAGATAGGGGAAAAGTCAGTGAGCATTCCGATTTCAGTTCCAGAGCGATTCGCCCAATGAGTCCTTGATATTTAGTCGTTTTCAGCAAATATTTTGGATTTTTGAAAATTTCACTTTTTTGTGAAAATATCCACTAAATGAGGGAATAATATCTGTGAGGGTACCCCAGGAGAGTTGCAAATGTGTGTGGGTAGAATATATAACCCACGGGGGTAAAATTGAAAAAAGTTGAAAACATTTTTTTTTTGGACTTAGTCATTTTTCCGGCGTTTATCAGACTTTCAGATAGGGGAAATGTCAGTGAGTGTTCCGATTTCAGTTCCAGAGCGATTCGCCCAATGACTCCATGATATTTAGTCGTTTTCAGCCAATTTTCTGGATTTTTGAAAATTTCACTTTTTTGTGAAAATATCCACTAAATGAGGGAAAAATATGTGTGAGGGTACCCCAGGAGAGTTCCAAATGTGTGTGGGTAGAATATATAACCCACGGGGGTAAAATTGAAAAAAGTTGAAAACATTTTTTTTTTGGACTTAGTCATTTTTCCGCCGTTTATCAGACTTTCAGATAGGGCAAATGTCAGTGAGCATTCCGATTTCAGTTCCAGAGCGATTCGCCCAATGAGTCCTTGATATTTCGTCGTTTTCAGCCAATTTTCTGGATTTTTGAAACTTTCACTTTTTTGTGAAAATATCCACTAAATGAGGGAATAATATGTGTGAGTGTACCCCAGGAGAGTTCCAAATGTGTGTGGGTAGACTATATAACCCACAGGGGTAAAATAGAAAAAGGTTGAAAAAAAATTTTTTTTTTACTTATTCATTTTTCCGGCGTTTATCAGACTTTCAGATAGGGCAAATGTCATTGAATATTCCGATTTCAGTTCCAGAGCGTTTCACCCAATGAGTCCTTGATATTCAGTCGTTTTCAGCCAATATTTTGGATTTTTGAAAATTTCACTTTTTTGTGCAAATATCCACTAAATGAGGGAATAATATGTGTGAGGGTACCCCAGGAGAGTTCCAAATGTGTGTGGGTAGAATATATAACCCACGGGGGTAAAATTGAAAAAAGTTGAAAACATTTTTTTTTTGGACTTAGTCATTTTTCCGGCGTTTATCAGACTTTCAGCTAGGGGAAATGTCAGTGAGCGTTCTGATTTCAGTTCCAGAGCGATTCGCCCAATGAGTCCTTGATATTTCATAGTTTTCAGGCAATTTTCTGGATTTTTGAAAATTACACTTTTTTGTGAAAATATCCGCTCAGTGAGGGAATAATATGTGTGAGGGTACCCCAGGAGAGTTCGAAACGTGTGTGGGTAGAATATTTATCCCACGGGGGTAAAATTGAAAAAAGTTAAAAAAAAATTTTTTTTTTACTTAGTCATTTTTCCGAAGTTCATCAGACTTTCAGATAGGTGAAATGTCAGTGAGCGTTCCGATTTCAGATCCAGAGTGATTCGCCCAATGAGTCCTTGATATTTCATAGTTTTCAGGCAATTTTCTGGATTTTTGAAAATTACACTTTTTGTGAAAATATCCACTAAATGAGGGAATAATATGTGTGAGGGTACCCCAGGAGAGATCCAAATATGTGTGGGTAGAATATATATCCCACGGGGTAAAATTGAAAAAATTGAAAACATTTTTTTTTTGGACTTAGTCATTTTTCCGGCGTTTATCAGACTTTCAGATAGGGGAAATGTCAGTGAGCATTCCGATTTCAGTTCCAGAGCGATTTGTCCAATGAGTCCTTGATATTTCGTCGTTTTCAGCCAATTTTCTGGATTTTTGAAATTTTCACTTTTTTGTGAAAATATCCACTAAATGAGGGAATAATATGTGTGAGAGTACCACAGGAGAGTTCCAAATGTTTATGGGTAGAATATATATCCCACGGGGGTAAAATTGAAAAAAGTTGAAAACATTTTTTTTTTGGACTTAGTCATTTTTCCGCCGTTTATCAGACTTTCAGATAGGGCAAATGTCAGTGAGCATTCCGATTTCAGTTCCAGAGCGATTCGCCCAATGAGTCCTTGATATAAAGTCGTTTTCAGCCAATATTTTGGATTTTTGAAAATTTCATTATTTTGTGAAAATATCCACTAAATGAGGGAATAATATGTGTGAGGGTACCCCAGGAGAGTTCCAAATGTGTATAGGTAGAATATATAACCCACAGGGTTAAAATAGAAAGAAGTTGAAAAAAATTTTTTTTTTTACTTATTAATTTTTCCGGCGTTTATCAAACATTCTGATAGGGCAAATGTCATTGAGTATTCCGATTTCAGTTCCAGAGCGTTTCACCCAATGAGTCCTTGATATTCAGTCGTTTTCAGCCAATATTTTGGATTTTTGAAAATTTCACTTTTTTGTGAAAATATCCACTCAGTGAGGGAATAATATGTGTGAGGGTACCCCAGGAGAGTTCGAAACGTGTGTGGGTAGCATATTTATCCCACGGGGGTAAAATTGTAAAAAGTTGAAAAAATTTTTTTTTTGTACTTAGTCATTTTTCCGACGTTTATCAGACTTTCAGATAGGGCAAATGTCAGTGAGCATTCCGATTTCAGTTCCAGAGTGATTCGCCCAATGAGTCCTTGATATTTCGTCGTTTTCAGCCAATTTTCTGGATTTTTGAAACTTTCACTTTTTTGTGAAAATATCCACTAAATGAGGGAATAATATGTGTGAGGGTACCCCAGGAGAGTTCCAAATGTGTGTGGGTAGAATATATGACCCACGGGGGTAAAATTGAAAAAAGTTGAAAAAATTTTTTTTTTGGACTTAGTCATTTTTCAAGCGTTTATCAGACTTTCAGATAGGGGAAATGTCAGTGAGCGTTCCGATTTCAGTTCCAGAGCGATTCGCCCAATGACTCCTTGATATTTAGTCGTTTTCAGCCAATTTTCTGGATTTTTGAAAATTTCACTTTTTTGTGAAAATATCCACTAAATGAGGGAAAAATATGTGTGAGGGTACCCCAGGAGAGTTCCAAATGTGTGTGGGTAGAATACATAACCCACAGGGGTAAAATAGAAAAAAGTTGAAAAAAAATTTTTTTTTTACTTATTCATTTTTCCGGCGTTTATCAGACTTTCAGATAGGGCAAATGTCATTGAGTATTCCGATTTCAGTTCCAGAGCGTTTCACCCAATGAGTCCTTGATATTCAGTCGTTTTCAGCCAATATTTTGGATTTTTGAAAATTTCACTTTTTTGTGAAAATATCCACTAAATGAGGGAAAAATATCTGTGAGGGTACCCCAGGAGAGTTCCAAATGTGTGTGGGTAGAATATATAACCCACGGGGGTAAAATTGTAAAAAGTTTAAAAAATTATTTTTTTGGACTTAGTCATTTTTCAAGCGTTTAATAGACTTTCAGATAGGGGAAATGTCAGTGAGCGTTCCGATTTCAGTTCCAGAGCGATTCGCCCAATGACTCCTTGATATTTATTCGTTTTTAGCCAATTTTCTGGATTTTTGAAAATTTCACTTTTTTGTGAAAATATCCACTAAATGAGGGAAAAATATGTGTGAGGGTACCCCAGGAGAGTTCCAAATGTGTGTGGGTAGAATATTTATCCCACGGGGGTAAAATTGAAAAAAGTTAAAAAAAAATTTTTTTTTTACTTAGTCATTTTTCCGAAGTTTATCAGACTTTCAGGTAGGTGAAATGTCAGTGAGCGTTCCGATTTCAGTTCCAGAGTGATTCGCCCAATGAGTACTTGATATTTCATAGTTTTCAGGCAATTTTCTGGATTTTTGAAAATTACACTTTTTGTGAAAATATCCACTAAATGAGGGAATAATATGTGTGAGGGTACCCCAGGAGAGTTCCAAATGTGTGTGGGTAGAATATTTATCCCACGGGGGTAAAATTGAAAAAATTTGAAAAAAAATTTTTTTTGGACTTATCATTTTTCCGGCGTTTATCAGACGTTCAGATAGGGCAAATGTCAGTGAGCATTCCGATTTCAGTTCCAGAGCGATTCGCCCAATGAGTCCTTGATATTTTGTCGTTTTCAGCCAATTTTCTGGATTTTTGAAATTTTCACTTTTTTGTGAAAATATCCACTAAATGAGGGAATAATATGTGTGAGGGTACCCCAGGAGAGTTCCAAATGTTTATGGGTAGAATATATATCCCACGGGGGTAAAATTGAAAAAAGTTGAAAAAAATTTTTTTTTTGGACTTAGTCATTTTTCCGGCGTTTATCAGACTTTCAGATAGGGGAAATGTCAGTGAGTGTTCCGATTTCAGATCCAGAGCGATTCGCCCAATGACTCCATGATATTTAGTCGTTTTCAGCCAATTTTCTGGATTTTTGAAAATTTCACTTTTTTGTGAAAATATCCACTAAATGAGGGAAAAATATGTGTGAGGGTACCCCAGGAGAGTTCCAAATGTGTGTGGGTAGAATATATAACCCACGGGGGTAAAATTGAAAAAAGTTTAAAAAATTTTTTTTTTGGACTTAGTCATTTTTCAAGCGTTTATCAGACTTTCAGATAGGGGAAATGTCAGTGAGCATTCCGATTTCAGTTCCAGAGCGATTCGCCCAATGACTCCTTGATATTTAGTCGTTTTCAGCCAATTTTCTGGATTTTTGAAAATTTCACTTTTTTGTGAAAATATCCACTAAATGAGGGAAAAATATGTGTGAGGGTACCCCAGGAGAGTTCCAAATGTGTGTGGGTAGAATATTTATCCCACGGGGGTAAAATTGAAAAAAGTTAAAAAAAAATTTTTTTTTTACTTAGTCATTTTTCCGGCGTTTATCAGACGTTCAGATAGGGCAAATGTCAGTGAGCATTCCGATTTCAGTTCCAGAGCGATTCGCCCAATGAGTCCTTGATATTTCATAGTTTTCAGGCAATTTTCTGGATTTTTGAAAATTACACTTTTTGTGAAAATATCCACTAAATGAGGGAATAATATGTGTGAGGGTACCCCAGGAGAGTTTCAAATGTGTGTGGGTAGAATATTTATCCCATGGGGGTAAAATTGAAAAAATTTTAAAAAAAATTTTTTTTGGACTTATCATTTTTCCGGCGTTTATCAGACGTTCAGATAGGGCAAATGTCAGTGAGCATTCCGATTTCAGTTCCAGAGCGATTCGCCCAATGAGTCCTTAATATTTCGTCGTTTTCAGCCAATTTTCTGGATTTTTGAAATTTTCACTTTTTTGTGAAAATATCCACTAAATGAGGGAATAATATGTGTGAGGGTACCCCAGGAGAGTTCCAAATGTTATGGGTAGAATATATATCCCACGGGGGTAAAATTGAAAAAAGTTGAAAAAATTTTTTTTTTGCACTTAGTCATTTTTCCGGCGTTTATCAGACTTTCAGATAGGGGAAATGTCAGTGAGTGTTCCGATTTCAGTTCCAGAGCGATTCGCCCAATGACTCCATGATATTTAGTCGTTTTCAGCCAATTTTCTGGATTTTTGAAAATTTCACTTTTTTGTGAAAATATCCACTAAATGAGGGAAAAATATGTGTGAGGGTACCCCAGGAGAGTTCCAAATGTGTGTGGGTAGAATATATAACCCACGGGGGTAAAATTGAAAAAAGTTTAAAAAATTTTTTTTTTGGACTTAGTCATTTTTCAAGCGTTTATCAGACTTTCAGATAGGGGAAATGTCAGTGAGCGTTCCGATTTCAGTTCCAGAGCGATTCGCCCAATGACTCCTTGATATTTAGTCGTTTTCAGCCAATTTTCTGGATTTTTGAAAATTTCACTTTTTTGTGAAAATATCCACTAAATGAGGGAAAAATATGTGTGAGGATACCCCAGGAGAGTTCCAAATGTGTGTGGGTAGAATATTTATCCCACGGGGGTAAAATTGAAAAAAGTTAAAAAAAAATTTTTTTTTTACTTAGTCATTTTTCCGAAGTTTATCAGACTTTCAGATAGGTGAAATGTCAGTGAGCGTTCCGATTTCAGTTCCAGAGTGATTCGCCCAATGAGTCCTTGATATTTCATAGTTTTCAGGCAATTTTCTGGATTTTTGAAAATTACACTTTTTGTGAAAATATCCACTAAATGAGGGAATAATATGTGTGAGGGTACCCCAGGAGAGTTCCAAATGTGTGTGGGTAGAATATTTATCCCACGGGGG
Source organism: Phyllobates terribilis (assembly GCF_046119375.1). NCBI lineage: Eukaryota > Metazoa > Chordata > Amphibia > Anura > Dendrobatidae > Phyllobates > Phyllobates terribilis. Next base: position 555,838,687 of record NW_027362762.1, read on the forward strand.
TAAAATTGAAAAAATTTGAAAAAAAATTTTTTTTGGACTTATCATTTTTCCGGCGTTTATCAGACGTTCAGATAGGGCAAATGTCAGTGAGCATTCCGATTTCAGTTCCAGAGCGATTCACCCAATGAGTCCTTGATATTTAGTCGTTTTCAGCCAATTTTCTGGATTTTTGAAAATTTCACTTTTTTGTGAAAATATCCTCTAAATGAGGGAATAATATGTGTGAGGGTACCCCAGGAGAGTTCCAAATGTGTGTGGGTAGAATATATATCCCACGGGGGTAAAATTGAAAAAAGTTGAAAACATTTTTTTTTTGGACTTAGTCATTTTTCCGCCGTTTATCAGACTTTCAGATAGGGCAAATGTCAGTGAGCATTCCGATTTCAGTTCCAGAGCGATTCGCCCAATGAGTCCTTTATATAAAGTCGTTTTCAGCCAATATTTTGGATTTTTGAAAATTTCATTATTTTGTGAAAATATCCACTAAATGAGGGAATAATATGTGTGAGGGTACCCCAGGAGAGTTCCAAATGTGTATAGGTAGAATATATAACCCACAGGGGTAAAATATAAAAAAGTTGAAAAAATTTTTTTTTTTTACTTATTCATTTTTCCGGCGTTTATCAAACTTTCAGATAGGTCAAATATCATTGAGTATTCCGATTTCAGTTCCAGAGCGTTTCACCCAATGAGTCCTTGATATTCAGTCGTTTTCAGCCAATATTTTGGATTTTTGAAAATTTCACTTTTTTGTGAAAATATCCACTCAGTGAGGGAGTAATATGTGTGAGGGTACCCCAGGAGAGTTCAAAATGTGTGTGGGTAGAATATTTATCCCACGGGGGTAAAATTGTAAAAAGTTGAAAAATTTTTTTTTTTCTACTTAGTCATTTTTCCGACGTTTATCAGACTTTCAGATAGGGCAAATGTCAGTGAGCGTTCCGATTTCAGTTCCAGAGCGATTCGCCCGATGAGTCCTTGATATTTCGTCGTTTTCAGCCAATCTTCTGGATTTTTGAAACTTTCACTTTTTTGTGAAAATATCCACTAAATGAGGGAATAATATGTGTGAGGGTACCCCAGGAGAGTTCCAAATGTGTGTGGGTAGAATATATATCCCACGGGGGTAAAATTGAAAAAGTTGAAAAAATTTTTTTTTTGGACTTAGTCATTTTTCAAGCGTTTATCAGACTTTCAGATTGGGGAAATGTCCGTGAGCGTTCCGATTTCAGTTCCAGATTGATTTGCCCAATGACTCCTTGATATTTAGTCGTTTTCAGCCAATTTTCTGGATTTTTGAAAATTTCACTTTTTTGTGAAAATATCCTCTAAATGAGGGAATAATATGTGTGAGGGTACCCCAGGAGAGTTCCAAATGTGTGTGGGTAGAATACATAACCCACAGGGGTAAAATAGAAAAAAGTTGAAAAAAAATTTTTTTTTTACTTATTCATTTTTCCGGCGTTTATCAGACTTTCAGATAGGGGAAATGTCAGTGAGCGTTCCGATTTCAGTTCCAGAGCGATTCGCTGAATGACTCCTTGATATTTAGTCGTTTTCAGCCAATTTTCTGGATTTTTGAAAATTTCACTTTTTTGGGAAAATATCCACTAAATGAGGGAAAAATATGTGTGAGGGTACCCCAGGAGAGTTATAAATGTGTGTGGGTAGAATATTTATCCCACGGGGTTAACCCCTTAAGCCCCGCGGGTGGTTTGCACGTTAATGACCGGGCCAATTTTTACAATTCTGACCACTGTCACTTTATGAGGTAATTACTCTGGAACGCTTCAACGGATCCCCCTGATTCTTTTTTCGTGACACATTGTACTTCATGATTGTGGAAAAATTTCTCCGATATCACTTGCGTATATTTGTGAAAAAAATGGAAATTTGGCGAAAATTTTGAAAATTTTGCAATTTTCAAAATTTGAATTTTTAAGCCCTGAAATCAGAGCGATATGTCACACAAAAGAGTTAATAAATAACATTTCCCACTTGTCTACTTTACATCAGCACAATTTTGGAACCAAAATTTTTTTTTTTAGGGAGATATAAGGGTTAAAAGTTGACCAGCGATTTCTCATTTTTCCAACAAAATTTACAAAACCATTTTTTTAGGGACCACATCACATTTGAAGTCACTTTGAGAGGTCTTTGTGACAGAAAATACCCAAAAGTGACACCATTCTAAAAACTGCACCCCTCAAGGTGCTCAAAACCACATTCAAGAAGTTTATTAACCCTTCAGGTGCTTCATAGGAATTTTTTGAATGTGGAAGAAAAAAATGAACATTTAACTTTTTTCACAAAAATGTTACTTTAGACCCAATTTTTTTTATTTTCACAGGGGTAACAAGAAAAAATGGACTGCAAAATTTGTTGTGCAATTTCCCCTGGGCACGCAGATACCCAATATTTGGGTAAAAAACACTGTTTGGGCGCACTGTAGGGCTCGGAAGGGAAGGAGCGCCATTTGACTTTTTGATTGTAAAATTTGCTTGAATAATTAGCGGACACCATGTTGCGTTTAGAGAGCCCCTGTGTGCCCAAACATTGGAGCTCCCCCACAAGTGACCCCATTTTGGAAACTAGACCCCCCAAGGCACCTATCTAGATGCATAGTGAGCAGTTGCAACCCCCAGGTGCTTCACAAATTGATTTGTAAAAATGAAAAAGTGAAAAAAAAAACACTTTTTCATTTTTACGAATCAATTTGTGAAGCACCTAGGGGTTCCAAGTGCTCACTATGGATCTAGATAGGTGCCTTGGGGGGTCTAGTTTCCAAAATGGGGTCACTTGTGGGGGAGTTCCAATGTTTGGGCACACAGGGGCTCTCCAAACGCGACATGGTGTCCGCTAACAAATTAAATGGAAAATCGGCTCAAATTGTTAGCGGACGCCATGTTGCGTTTGGAGAGCCCCTGTGTGCCCAAACATTAGAGCTTCCCCACAAGTGACCCCATTTTGGAAACTAGACCCCCCAAGGCACCTTTCTAGATGCATAGTGAGCACTTGGAACCCCCAGGTGCTTCACAAATTGATTCGTAATAATGAAAAAGTGAAAAAAAAAACACTTTTTCATTTTTATGAATCAATTTGTGAAGCACCTGGGGTTCCAAGTGCTCACTATGCATCTAGATAGGTGCCTTGGGGGGTCTAGTTTCCAAAATGGGGTGACTTGTGGGGAAGCTCCAATGTTTGGGCACGCAGGGACTCTCTAAATGCAACATGGTATCCGCTAACAAATTGAATGGAAAATCGGCTCAAATTGTTAGCGGACACCACATTGCGTTTGGAGAGCCCCTCTGTGCCCAAACTTTGGAGCTCCCCCACAAGTGACCCCATTTTGGAAACTAGACCCCCCAAGGCACCTTTCTAGATGCATAGTGAGCACTTGGAACCCCCAGGTGCTTCACAAATTGATTCGTAATAATGAAAAAGTGAAGAAAAAAACACTTTTTCATTTTTATGAATCAATTTGTGAAGCACCTGGGGTTCCAAGTGCTCACTATGCATCTAGATAGGTGCCTTGGGGGGTCTAGTTTCCAAAATGGGGTCACTTGTGGGGGAGCTCCAATGTTTGGGCACACAGGGACTCTCCAAATGCAACATGATATCCGCTAACAATTTGAGCCGACAATTTTGGGAGGCAGAATAAACAAAAACCAACAATTCAGGAATTGTTTTTTTTTTTTTATTCTGTTCCGCGTGTGGTAAAATTGATAAGGCAGCTTTATTCTTCGGGTCAGTACGTTTACAGCGGTACCACATTTGTATCATTTTTCTATGTTTTGGCGCTTATACACAAAAAAAGCTATTTTATAGAAAAAAATATTTTTTAGTATCGCTTTATTCTGAGAGCTATAACTTTTTTATTTTTCGGATGATGGAGCTGTATGGCAGCTTGTTTTTTGCGGGACAAGATGATGTTTTCAGAGGTATAATTTTTATTTATATGCGTCTTTTTGATCGCGTGTTATTCCACTTTTTGTTAGGCGGTATGGTGATAAAGCATTGTTTTTTGCTTCGTTTTTTTTTTTTTTTACCGGGTTCACTGAAGGGGTTAACTAGTGGGACAGTTTTATAGGTCAGGTTTTTCCAGACGCGGCGATACCAAATATGTGTACTTTTATTGTTTTTTTTTTTTTTTTTTTATAATAATATTTATTGATGGGTACATTATATTTTTATTTTTGGTGTATTATTTTTTTTATTTATTTATAATATTTTTGCACATATTTTTTTTTTCCCCACTTTCACACAGTTTATACACTTTATTACTTTGTCCCACTCTGGGACTTTTTTTTTTCTGATCGCCTGCATGGCACAGGAATGGAGCACCATACCTATGCCATGAAGGCTGTCAGAAATGCACAGTGTGAAGATTGCTTGGAAATGCACTGCGCATGTCCAAGCAATCTTCCTGCTCTCTGGTGACCGGATGTTGTCATGACGACATCGGGTCGTCATGGCAACACCCGGGAAGCCTTTGCAGACTGCGCTGGAAGCCGGAAGAGGAGGTGAGTATCGCCGATCACCTCCCCTTGCCCCCGCAATGCCGCGATCGACTTCGATCGCAGCATCGCGGGGGTTAATGTGCTGGGAGCGGTGCAGGACCGCTCCCTGCACATAGTACCGGGTGTCAGCTGTGACAATCAGCTGACACCCGGCGGCGATCGCGCCCGCACAGCCTGTGTGCGCGCGCGATCGCGATGACGTACTAATACGGGTCTGGCTCTTAAGTCGCAGGGCACAGACGCGTATTAGTACGTCAGATGTTATTAAGGGGTTAAAATTGAAAAAAGTTGAAAAAAATTTTTTTTGGGACTTAGTCATTTTTCCGAAGTTTATCAGACTTTCAGATAGGGGAAATGTCAGTGAGCGTTCCGATTTCAGTTCCAGAGCGATTCGTCCAATGAGTCCTTGATATTTAGTCCTTTTCAGCAAATATTTTGGATTTTTGAAAATTTCACTTTTTTGTGAGAATATCCACTAAATGAGGGAATAATATGTGTGAGGGTACCCCAGGAGAGTTCCAAATGTGTGTGGGTAGAATATATATCACACGGGGGGTAAAATTGAAAAAAGTTGAAAACATTTTTTTTTTGGACTTAGTCATTTTTCCGGCGTTTATCAGACTTTCAGATAGGGGAAATGTCAGTGAGCGTTCCGATTTCAGTTCCAGAGCGATTCGCCCAATGAGTCCTTGATATTTCGTCGTTTTCAGCCAATTTTCTGGATTTTTGAAAATTTCACTTTTTTGTGAAAATATCCACTAAATGAGGTAAAAATATGTGTGAGTGTACCCCAGGAGAGTTCCAAATGTGTGTGGGTAGAATATTTATCCCACGGGGGTAAAATTGAAAAAAAATTTTTTTTGGACTTAGTCATTTTTCTGAAGTTTATCAGACTTTCAGATAGGGGAAATGTCAGTGAGCGTTCCGATTTCAGTTCCAGAGCGATTCGTCCAATGAGTCCTTGATATTTAATCGTTTTCAGGCAATTTTCTGGATTTTTGAAAATTTCACTTTTTTGTGAAAATATCCACTAAATGAGGGAATAATATGTGTGAGGGTACCCCAGGAGAGTTCCAAATGTGTGTGGGTAGAATATATATCACACGGGGGGTAAAATTGAAAAAAGTTGAAAAAATTATTTTTTTGAACTTAGTTACTTTTCCGGCGTTTATCAGACTTTCAGATAGGGGAAATGTCAGTGAGCGTTCCGATTTCAGTTCCAGAGCGATTCGTCCAATGATTCCTTGATATTTAATCGTTTTCAGGCAATTTTCTGGATTTTTGAAAATTTCACTTTTTTGTGAAAATATCCACTAAATGAGGGAATAATATGTGTGAGGGTACCCAAGGAGAGTTCCAAATGTATGTGGGTAGAATATATATCCCACGGGGGCAAAATTGAAAAAAGTTTAAAAAAAAATTTTTTTGGACTTAGTCATTTTTCCTCCGTTTATCAGACTTTTAGATAGGGGAAATGTCAGTGAGCATTCCGATTTCAGTTCCAGAGCGATTCGCCCAATGAGTCCTTGATATTTAGTCGTTTTCAGCCAATATTTTGGATTTTTGAAAATTTCACTTTTTTGTGAAAATATCCACTAAATGAGGGAATAATATGTGTGAGGGTACCCCAGGAGAGTTCCAAATGTGTGTGGGTAGAATATATATCCCACGGGGGTAAAATTTAAAAAAGTTGAAAACATTTTTTTTTTGGACTTAGTCATTTTTCCGGCGTTTATCAGACTTTTAGATAGGGCAAATGTCAGCGAGCCTTCCGATTTCAGTTCCAGAGCGATTCGCCGGATGAGTCCTTGATATTTCGTCGTTTTCATGCAATTTTCTGGATTTTTGAAAATTTCACTTTTTTGTGAAAATATCCACTAAATGAGGGAATAATATGTGTGAGGTTACCCCATGAGAGTTCCAAATGTGTGTGGGTAGAATATATATCACACGGGGGGTAAAATTGAAAAAAGTTGAAAAATTTTTTTCTTTGTACTTAGTCATTTTTCCGGCGTTTATCAGACTTTTAGATAGGGCAAATGTCAGTGAACGTTCCGATTTCAGTTCCAGAGTGATTCGCCCAATGAGTCCTTGATATTTTGTCGTTTTCAGGCAATTTTCTGGATTTTTGAAATTTTCACTTTTTTGTGAAAATATCCACTAAATGAGGGAATAATATGTGTTGAGGGTACCCCAGGAGAGTTCCAAATGTATGTGAGTGGAATATATTTCCCACGGGGGTAAAATTGAAATAAGTTGAAAAAAATTTTTTTTGGGATTTAGTCATTTTTCCGGCGTTTATCAGACTTTCAGATAGGGGAAATGTCAGTGAGCATTCCGATTTCAGTTCCAGAGCGATTCGCCCAATGAGTCCTTGATATTTAGTAGTTTTCAGCAAATATTTTGGATGTTTGAAAATTTCACTTTTTTGTGAAAATATCCATTAAATGAGGGAATAATATGTGTGAGGGTACCCCAGGAGAGTTCCAAATGTGTGTGGGTAGATAATATATCCCACGGGGGTAAAATTGAAAAAAGTTGAAGAATTTTTTTTTTTGTATTTAGTCATTTTTCCAGCGTTTATCAGACTTTCAGATAGGGGAAATATCAGTGAGAGTTCCGATTTCAGTTCCAGAGCGATTCGCCAGATTAGTCCTTGATATTTCGTCGTTTTCAGGCAATTTTCTGGATTTTTGAAATTTTCACTTTTTTGTGAAAATATTCACTAAATGGGGGAATAATATGTGTGAGAGTACCCCAGGAGAGTTCCAAATGTGTGTGGGTAGAATATAGATCCCACGGGGGTTAAATTGAAAAAAGTTTAAAAAAATTTTTTTTCGACAGTCATTTTTCCGAAGTTTATCAGACTTTCAGATCCGGGAAATGTCAGTGAGCGTTGCGATTTCAGTTCCAGAGTGATTCGCCCAATGAGTCCTTGATATTTCGTCGTTTTCAGGCAATTTTCTGGATTTTTGAAATTTTCACTTTTTTGTGAAAATATTCACTAAATGAGGGAATAATATGTGTGAGAGTACCCCAGGAGAGTTCCAAATGTGTGTGGGTAGAATATAGATCCCACGGGGGTTAAATTGAAAAAAGTTGAAAATTTTTCTTTTTTCGACAGTATTTTTCCGAAGTTTATCAGATTTTCAGATCCGGGAAATGTCAGTGAGCCTTCTGATTTCAGTTCCAGAGTGATTCGCCCAATGAGTCCTTGATATTTCGTCTTTTTCAGGCAATTTTCTGGATTTTTAAAAATTTCACTTTTTGAGAAAATATCCAATAAATAAGGGAATAATATGTGTGAGGGTACCCCAGGAGAGTTCCAAATGTGTGTGGGTAGAATATAAATCCCACGGGGGTAAAATTGAAAAAAGTTGAAAAAATATTTTTTTGGACTGTCATTTTTCCAGCATTTATCAGACTTTCAGATAGGGCAAATGTCAGTGAGCATTCCGATTTCAGTTCCAAAGCGATTCGCCCAATGAGTCCATGATATTTAGTCGTTTTCAGCCAATTTTCTGGATTTTTGAAAATTTCACTTTTTTGTGAAAATATCCACTAAATGAGGGAATAATATGTGTGAGGGTACCCCAGGAGAGTTCCAAATGTGTGTGGGTAGAATATATATCACACGGGGGGTAAAATTGAAAAAAGTTTAAAAAATTTTTTTTTTCGACAGTCATTTTTCCGAAGTTTAGCAGACTTTCAGATCCGGGAAATGTCAGTGAGCGTTCCGATTTCAGTACCAGAGTGATTCGCCCTATGAGTCCTTGATATTTCGTCGTTTTCAGGCAATTTTCTGGATTTTTGAAAATTTCACTTTTTTGTGAAAATATCCACTAAATGAGGGAATAATATGTGTGAGGGTACCCCAGGAGAGTTCCAAATGTGTGTGGGTAGAATATATATCACACGGGGGGTAAAATTGAAAAAAGTTTAAAAAAAATTTTTTTTCGACAGTCATTTTTCCGAAGTTTATCAGACTTTCAGATCCGGGAAATGTCAGTGACCGTTCCGATTTCAGTTCCAGAGTGATTCGCCCTATGAGTCCTTGATATTTCGTCGTTTTCAGGCAATTTTCTGGATTTTTGAAAATTTCACTTTTTTGTGAAAATATCCACTAAATGAGGGAATAATATGTGTGAGGGTACCCCAGGAGAGTTCCAAATGTGTGTGGGTAGAATATATATCACACGGGGGGTAAAATTGAAAAAAGTTTAAAAAAAATTTTTTTTCGACAGTCATTTTTCCGAAGTTTATCAGACTTTCAGATCCGGGAAATGTCAGTGAGCGTTCCGATTTCAGTTCCAGAGTGATTCGCCCTATGAGTCCTTGATATTTCGTCGTTTTCAGGCAATTTTCTGGATTTTTGAAAATTTCACTTTTTTGTGAAAATATCCACTAAATGAGGGAATAATATGTGTGAGGGTACCCCAGGAGAGTTCCAAATGTGTGTGGGTAGAATATATATCACACGGGGGGTAAAATTGAAAAAAGAGGAAAAAATTTTTTTTTTGGACTTAGTCATTTTTCGGGCGTTTATCAGACTTTCAGATAGAGCAAATGTCATTGAGCATACCGATTTCAATTCCAAGGCGATTCGCCCAATGAGTCCTTGATATTTAGTCGTTTTCAGCCAATATTTTGGATTTTTGAAAATTTCACTTTTTTGTGAAAATATCCACTAAATGAGGGAATAATATGTGTGAGGGTACCCCAGGAGAGTTCCAAAGGTGTGTGGTAAAATTGAAAAAAGTTGAAAAAATTTTTTTTTTGAACTTAGTCATTTTTCCGGTGTTTATCAGTCTTTCAGATAGGGCAAATGTCAATGAGCGTTCCGATTTGAGTTCCAGAGCGATTCACCCAATGAGTCCTGGATATTTAGTAGTTTTCAGCGAATATTTTGGATTTTTGAAAATTTCTCTTTTTTGTGAAAATATCCACTAAATGAGGGAATAATATGTGTGAGGGTACCCCAGGAGAGTTCCAAATGTGTGTGGTAGAAGATATATCCCACAGGGTTAAAATTGAAAAAAGTTGAAAAAAAATTTTTTTTGGACTTAGTCATTTTTCCGGAATTATCAGACTTTCAGATAGGGGAAATATCAGTGAGAGTTCCGATTTCAGTTCCAGAGTGGTTCGCCCAATGAGTTCTTGATATTTAGTCGTTTTCAGCCAATTTTCTGGATTTTTGAAAATTTCACTTTTTTGTGAAAATATCCACTAAATGAGGGAATAATATGTGTGAGGGTACCCCAGGAGAGTTCCAAATGTGTGTGGGTAGAATATATATCCCACGGGGGTAAAACTGCAAAAGTTGAAAAAATTTTTTTTTTGGACATAGTCATTTTTCCGTCGTTTATCAGACTTTCAGATAGGGGAAATGTCAGTGAGCATTCCGATTTCAGTTCCAGAGCGATTCACACAATGAGTTGTTGATATTTAGTCGTTTTCAGCCAATTTCTTGAATTTTGAAAATTTCACTTTTTTGTGAAAATATCCACTAAATGAGGGAATAATATGCGTGAGGGTACCCCAGGAGAGTTCCAAATGTGTGTGGGTAGAATATATATCCCACAGGGGTAAAATTGAAAAAAAATGAAAAATTTTTTTTTTTGGACTTAGTCATTTTTCCGGAATTATCAGACTTTCAGAGAGTGGAAATGTCAGTGAGCGTTCCGATTTCAGTTCCAGAGTGGTTCGCCCAATGAGTCCTTGATATTTAGTCGTTTTCAGCCAATTTTCTGGATTTTTGAAAATTTCACTTTTTTGTGAAAATATCCACTAAATGAGGGAATAATATGTGTGAGGGTACCCCAGGAGAGTTCCACATGTGTGTGGGTAGAATATATATCCCACGGGGGTAAAATTGAAAAAAGTTGAAAAATTTTTTTTTTTGGGCTTAGTCATTTTTTCAGACTTTCAGATAGGGCATATGTCAGTGAGCATTCCGATTTCAGTTCCAGAGCGATTCGCCCAATGAGTCCTTGATATTTAGTAGTGTTGAGCCACCCCCGTAGTGTTCGAGTTCGGTTCGGTTCGTCGAACTGTTCGTCGAACACCTTCGAACACCGTTAAAACCAATGGCAGGCAAACAAAAACACATAGAAACACATAGAAAACACCTTCAAAGGTGTCCAAAAGCTGACAAACTGCTCAGAAGACATAACTAACACATGGAAAAGTGACAAGTACATATAGTCATGCGAAAATAAAAGAGGTGGAGGAGTAAAAGGAGGGGGAGACACAGATATAGGCATGTCATGCCCTTCTAAAATCCAAAAAGTGAGAAGCCGACACGGCCAGTCCGCTCCTGCCCGTGCCACCTCCGTGTCGCCGGGTTTGTGCCAGAGCCGCGGTGAACCCTGATTGCCAGCCCCCCTCTCCCAATACTGGTGCCTGTCCGCTGGTGGGTCGAGCGAGCCCCCCTGTGGTGGAGGCAGCTCTAAGCTTTTTAATTTAAATTGTCTCTCTAATTTGAATGAATACACTTTAAATCCATTTACAAGGATCTATTGGAGGGCAAGTCTCATGCCAGCAGCCGCGTAATTCCAGCTCCAGTAGCGTCCACTAAAGCTGCTGCAGTTAAAAAGCTTTTATAAGGATCGAGCTCGGCTGTCCACCGCAAGGCATCCTACTGCCAGTCCCAGCCCCTATGCCTTGGGGTGCCTCCTGATGCTCTTCACTGAGTATCCCGTGGTCCCGAAGCATTTCCTTTGAAAAAATTAAGTGTCCAAACTACAGGTGGTGTAGCTTGCTTAACAGCCGGGATAATCCGCTGACTAGCAGACACTGCTACTAGGCACAAAGTATTTCCTGGGCTAGATGCAGTTAAAAATTTGTAATTAGATACTCTCGTTGGATGCTGAGAAAGCATTCCATAGAGTCTCCTGGCACGCCATATATGATTCTATTAAAAAGCTTGGGGTAGGGGTCTAGGGGACCCTTTTATAGCCAAAATCACGGCCCTGTATCACAATACGTCACCTAGGCTGAAGATAAATGGAACTGTAGCACCCTGAGGGCTCGGTTGCTACAGAGGTATTGCACCTCACCCAGAGGTGTGATATCTCACTCTCAGGTAAGGATGGAGTGTGGATCAGGACCCGACACCTGCATGCATTACACCACATTGCCGTGGGGCAGGGCGACCAATATGCCCCTGAGATGGGCACGACAGTCCCTGTCCCTGGCTGGAGTGGGGGGAGGGAACACTGAGGAAGGGGAACCCTGTAGTGCAGGAGCAGGGAGGAAGCAGTTCCTGGGTGCATTGAGAAGGGAGTATAAAAGGTGGGCACCATCTTAGTTCAGTGCAGAGAAGTCTGAGCAGAAGTGGCAGGGAGCAGGGGCTCTGCATGAGCTCTGCTCCGGAGGCGGGCCTAGTAACAGATGCCCAGGCCTGGAAGAGGGAGAAGGAAGGAAATGGAGCGGAGAAGGCTCCAGGAATGAGGAATGAAGGGATCCCAGGGGTGCGGACGGGCGAGTCGCCACCGCACGCCCGAATCCACCTGCGTGGAGGGGTCAGGCCAAAGGGGGAGACCGGTCCCCGAACTAGTGGAGGCAGGAAACGACCCTCAGCTAGAAACCGGAGGCTCTGACATTTTATGTGGCGCAGCCCCTCGCTACACCCACTAGGAAGGCACCACATAGGGTCAGGGAAACTGGCGCCAAGTTTACCAAGAGGAGGCCCGAGGCAGCCGGACAGAAGTGTTGGTAAGAAAGGCCAGACAAAGGACACACAAAGGGGGTCCTGTGAAGCGCTCCAAAGTTATCTGGGAGTTGTCTGAGCCCCTCACCTGGTGAGCACAGTACGACGTGGGCAGCCGTTACCTGCAGACGTGGTCTGGATAATAAGAACTGTGAGTAAAGGCCCTGAACTGCATCACTGACTCCGTGTCGTTACTGCTGCTGCCCTGCACCATCACCCCCATCCTCCGCATACACTGCCCTGAGGCTATACTCCTCCCGTGGGGAGTTATGCTACGCTCTGCTGCACCCACAACACCAGCCTCAGCGGTCTGCCCTGTAGCGGCGGTTCACTCTGACCGCAATCCACAGGTGGCGTAGTCGGACATTTAAACATCAAAACCACATAAATAGTTCCGCCACTGGTTTGACCACCCTGAGCCACGGAACCGGGTCGCCGCCACGAAGACTACAACCACCAGCATCCACCAAAAAGGGTCCGGCTCCGGATGTCCCAAGCCCCAGGGGGTGCATCAGAACATTTTCATCACCTTTCACAATCACCAATGGGACAAGGCAGGGATGTCCTCTGTCCCCTCTCTTATACATCCTAGTGACGGAGCACCTGCTCTCATCAATTCGCCATAACCCCAATATTAGGTGGATTGAAGTGGGAGGCACCGAGTACAAGTGCTCTCTATTTGCTGAAGATGTCCTAGTATATATCACTCAATCACATATATCCATCCATGCTGTTATGGCTGAAATAGATCACTTTGTTACATGGTCAAATTTTAAAATCAATGCAGCGAAGTCTGAGGCCCTCGATGTCTCCCTCGCCAAATCCATATAGGATTCCATCCAGTCCAAATTTCCCTTTGCCTGGCCCTCACAGGGTATCAAATACTTAGGAATTCCTATTCATAGAGACCTCTCCCATCTATGTTATCTTAATTTTGGGCCCTTTATTGAACAACTCCATACAGACCACGGTTGGCAAGTTAGAACTGTAAGATTCACTACGTGAACCACTGGTGTTTTGTGGAAAAGCACATTTACACTGTGTTCCAAATTATTATGCAAAAAGTGTTTAGGAGTGATAAGGGAAGAATTTGTTTGTTTGTCAGTTAAACTCATTGATGGTGATGTGTGTCAGGGCTCTTTATATCACTGTAAGCAATTGCAGACACCTGTGCTAATTAGTTTGGCAGGTGTGTCCAATGAAAGGCAAGACTACTTAAGAAGGCTCTCTCACATTATTAAGCAGCCTACATTTTCTGCCAAAATGGGAAAGAAAAAGGATGTGTCGGCTGCTGAGAAGCAACAAATTGTGGAGTGTTTAGGTCAAGGCATGACTACAATCAACATTGTGCGATGATCAGGATGAAGTGTCTTGGCAATCAAGAAGTATGTAGCTGATTCACAGTACACACGTGTGCGTGCTGATAAGGGCAAATTGAGGACTCTTTCCTACAGGCAATTACGTCAGGTTGAAAGAGCAGCGGCAAAAAAGCCTTGTCATAGCAGCAGACAAGTTTTTGAAGCTGCTTGTGCCTCCAACGTCCCCCGAACAACAAGATGCAGGGTCCTTCAGAGGTTTGCAGCTGTGCATATGCCATCCTGTCGACCTCCTCTATCCACTTCACACAAGCAGAAACGGCTCCAGTGGGCCAAACATTACATGAAGACTGATTTCAAAACTGTTTTGTTCACGGATGAGTGCCGTGCAGCGCTCGATGGTCCAGATGGATGGAGTGGAGGATGGCTGGTTGATGGACACCCCACGCAAACACGGCTACAGCGCCAACAAGGAGGAGGTGGAGTAATGTTTTGGGCTGGAATCATGGGGAGAGAGATTGTCGGCCCCTTTAGGATCCCTGAAGGCGCTAAAGATGAACTCCATAATGTATGTGGATTTTCTCAAACAGCACTTCCTGCCATGGTTCAAGAAGAAGAACCGTGTATTTCACAGCAAGATCATTTTTCTGCATGATAATGCACCATCTCATGCTGCACATAAAACATCTGCATCTCTGGCTGATATGGGCATAAAAGGGGACAAACTTATGGTGTGACCCCCCATGCTCCCCTGACCTCTACCCCATTCAGAACCTTTGGAGCATCATTAAAAGGAGTGTCTATGATGGCGGGAGGCAGTTCACATCTAAGCAACAGCTCTGGGAGGGTATTCTGTCCTCATGCAAAACAATTGAAGCAGAAACCATCCAAAACCTGACAAATTCAATGGACGAGAGAGTTCAGAAGCTCCTTTCGAACAAGGGGTCCTATGTGAAAATGTAACATCACCTAGAATAAAGTTTTGAGTTGAAAACTGTTTGATTTCAGTTTCTAACAACCTGCTAATGCTTATAATTTCAAAAATGACCATTTTTTTGGTCTTTATTAAAATGAAAAGGTTGATCGAAAAGTTTGGGGGATCTAAGAGTGTGGCAACCCAGTAGTCATGATTACTTCGAATTCTGACAATATGAGGGTCATGCTGCAGGTAGTGCAGCAAGAAGGCACTTATGTGTCTTGCGCATCTCGGAGCCCCAAAATTATTTTCCGGGCTAGATGCAGCTAAAAATTATTATTAATTTTAAATCTGGTGAAGCTTTAGTATAGATGGCCTAATAGGATCAGTGCTGCACACTGCTACAAAGCCCAAATTATTTTCCAGTCAAGATACAGATAAACATGATTAGTAATTTTAAATCTGGTGGAGCTTATTATAGATGGCCTAATAGAATCAGTGCTGCACACTGCTACAAAGCCCAAATTATTTTCCAGCCAAGATACAGATAAACATGATTAGTAATTTGAAAGCTTAAAACGGTTGGTAGGGTGATTTTAACCAATCATCAAGCTTTTACTCTCCCCAGGATGACAGAGGGGTAGAAAAGTTGTTTCGGATCCATGATTTGTTCATCTTTATGAACGTGAGTCTGTCTACATTATCAGTGGAGAGCCGCGTGCGCTTATCTGTCAGCACACCACCAGCAGCGCTGAACACACGTTCAGACAGAACGCTGGCTGCGGGGCATGACAAGATCTCCAAGGCGTAAGTGGCTAGCTCCGGCCATTTATCCAGATTGGAAGCCCAAAAAGAGCAAGGGTCCAGTGACACAGTCGTGGCTTCAATGTTTACTTGGAGATACTCCTGTACCATCGTCTCTAGGCGTTGACTATGTGTCAGACTTCTTGTCTCCTGTGGCCTAGCAAAGGATGGGCTAAAAAAGTGGTGAAATGATTCCGCAAAATTGATGTTACCAGCAGATACTGTGGTTCTGTTACGGTTTGAGTGCTGAACACTTGACGGTCCCACGGTTGGCAAGTTGGAACTGTGAGATTCACTACGTGCACCACTGGTATTTTGTGGAAAAGCACATGTAAGATTCTGCAACAGTCTCTGCTGATACTCCTGCATGCGTGCATCCCTTTCTATGGCAGGAATAATTTCTGCAAATTTACTTTTGTACCGGGGATCTAACAGTGTGGCAACCCAGTAGTCAGGATTATTTCTAATTCTCACAATTCGAGGGTCATGTTGCAGGTAGTGCAGCAAGAAGGCACTCATGTGTGTTGCGCATCCAGGAGCACCAAGTCCCTGTTGTGTTGGTGGCGAGGTAACAATCATGCTTCCTTCCTCTGTCCTCTCCCCCCAACCTCGCACAACAGAAATGTGATCAAGGTCTCCCTCATCTGATGAGTCTTCCATCAGTTCGTCCTCCACTTCTTCCTGGGCTCCTGCACCTTCCTCAATAGTTTGGCTGCTACCATGCGCCCTGGTAAAACCATCTCCCCCACCCTCACATGCCTGCCGCCATGGTGCTGCCGACCGTCTGGACCTTGCAGATGTTAGCCCTTCCGCATACAACTCCTCCTCCTCTACTTCCTCCACCTCCTCTTGTGCCACCACCTGACTCCGAATTCTGTTTAACATGTGCTCCAGCATGTAAATCACCGAAATAGTCATGCTGATAATGGCATCGTCAGCACTAAACATCTTCGTCGCCATTTCAAAACTGTGCAGAAGGGTGCATAGGTCCCTGATCTGAGACCACTCCTCCAGCGTGATTTGCCCCACCTCTGGATCTCGTTGGCCCAGGCTATACGTCAGAACGTATTGCACCAGGGCTTGTCGGTGCTGCCACAGTCGCTGCAACATGTGCAGAGTTGAATTCCACCGGGTAGGCACATCGCATTTTAGCCGGTGAAGTGGCAGGCCCAACGACTTCTGTAGAGATGTAAGTCGCTGAGCTGCGGGCTGCGAACGGCGAAAGTGAGCACACAGCGACCGTGCCCTTTGCAGAAGGCCATCTAGTCTGGGATAGTGGGCTAAAAATTGCTGGACAACCAGGTTCAACACGTGAGCCATACAAGGCACGTGTGTGACATTGCCCCGGCGAAGGGCCGAACCCAGGTTTGCAGCATTGTCGCACACGGCCTTCCCTGGTTTCAGGTCCAGTGGAGACAACCATTCATGAAATTGGTTCTCCAGAGCTGACCACAACTCCTCAGCTGTGTGACTCACATTTCCCAGATATTTCAATGTAAAAACCGCCTGATGACGTTGAGCCCTACTGCCAGCATAGTAAGGAGGTGTGCAGGATCCCTTCTGCGCAGTTAGAAAGCTTGTGGCATGACCAGACAGGCTTTGGGTGCAGGTGGAAGACCGAGAGGAGGTTGAGGAGGCAGAAGCAGTGGAGGAACTTTGACATAAAGAGGATTGATGCACAACTCGTGGGGACGGCAAGACTTGGACAGCAGCCCCTTGTCCTGCTGTCACCATAGTTACCCAGTGCCCAGTCAGCGACATGTAACGCCCCTGTCCATGCCTACTCGTCCAAGTGTCTGTGGTGAAATGCACCCTGTCACACACAGAGTTTCTCAAAGAAGCGGTGATGTTGTGTGCGACATGCTGGTGGAGCGCAGGCACACCTTTCTTTGAGAAGTAGTGCCGACTGGGCATCTGGTACTGGGGCACTGCGACGGACATAAGGTCTCGAAAATCCTCTGTGTCCACCAGGCGGAAAGGCAGCATTTCTGTAGCCAAGAGCTTGCAGATGGTGAAATTCAACCTCTTAGCTTTCTCATGGCTAGGAGGAAATGGTCTTTTACTTGTCCACATCTGAGGGACCGAGGGCTGGCTATTGTGCTTAGACGGAGTTGATAAGGGTGTCCCCGGCAAACTGCCCGTCTGTGAGGAAGATGCAGGCGGACATGTTAGGTTGCCTTGATCCAAAGGTGGTGCTATCGATGTCGGACAGCGCTCAACACCAGCTGGTGTTACCACCTCCAAAGAAAATGATGACCTGCCAATCACGCTGGCTGTTGCGGGTAAAGAGGTGGCAGGTCTGCGCCCCAAAACAGGTGTGACTGTTGTCCCCCCAGTCACAGAGGATGAAGAGGCCGCGGATGCACAAGATATGGCAGACGGTGGTTGGCCCGGCCGGCTAGGCCGCATTGTAGCACACTGAGCTTCCCACTGCAACTTATGCTTCACGTCCATGTGCCGGTTCATGCATGAAGTACTCAAACGATGTATTTTTTGGCCTCTACTTAGCTTTTGCTGACAAATGTTACAGATAACACGAGTTGGGTCATCTTTATCGATCTGAAAAAATGCCCAGGCTATGCAAGGCTTAGCACCCATGCGACCTGAAGAGCAACAACGACTTGTGGTGAGAGGCAGAGTTGTGTTTGAGGATGCAGTTGTTGACGTGCTTCCAGTACTACGTCTCTGTCCAGGAAGGCACAACCTGACCTCGTCGTCACTAGCATCTTCCTCCACCTCCTCTGCTGACCTCATCTTTTGGCTGACTGTGGGTTGACAGTAAGTGGGATCTCCAACCTCATCATCATCACCCTGTGCGTTATCACACCCGTCGTCCTCAGAGCCAACCTGTTCCTGCCCTGACAAAAAACTAAAGTTGTCGCTCCAATCAGGTATTTGAGTCTTATCATCGTCTTCCTCATTGTCTGTTATGTTCTGCTACCAGAGCTAAGGAAAGAGAGGAGATCTGTCCCTACGATAGAACTCAGCTTGATCCCTACGATGTAACAGGGAACCTGATCCTGCGATCAGACCTGCTAAAGTCCTAAGCTAGTCTGTACGGAGACCTATAGATGTGGGGAAGGAATCCCTACAAGCACTAAGGACAGGGAGGAAAATGGGACACCTCCTAACAGAAATAGTAGCAGACAGACGAACAAACAAAACCCATAGAACACAGAGGTCCGTAGACCAAGCAAACTAACAGAGTTAGATACAGAGCACAGGCTAGCTAGAAAGTAGTTATACAATGAAGTCCAGCAAAGCCAGAAGGGCGGAGCAGGATTAAATAGGCCAACAAGGTCATGTGACCAGCAAAGGAAAAAACCTAAGAGCAAGGTTCTAACAGTACCCCCCCTTCTAAGAGGATCTTCCGGATCCCCTAGGACCAGGCTTATCAGGAAATCTCCTGTGAAACGCTCTGATAAGTCTGGACGCGGAAACATCATCCGACCTCACCCAAGAGTTATCCTCGGGACCGAAACCTTTCCAGGCCACAAGATACTGCAAACTACCTCTATACCGTCTAGAGTTAAGGATGCGAGAAAAACAGTGCCCACCTAGCCTGACGGGCATTCAGGCGCTTGGCAGCATCAAGATATATCAGATTTTTATGATCCGTAAGAACCTGAACGGGAAATTCCGGACCTTCCAAGATGTGGCGCCAGTCTTCAAATGCGAGTTTAATAGCCAATAATTCCCGATTACCAATATCGTAATTCAGTTCAGTCTCCGAAAATTTTTTTGAAAAAAAGGCACAGGGATGTAATCCATCCCCATTATCCTGAGACAATACTGCGCCAACCCCCACACAGAGGAAGCATCAACCTCAACCAAAAACGGCTTAGTCACATCAGGCTGCATAAGGATGGGAGCAGAGGTAAACCTCTCCTTGAGATACACAAAAGCTTCAATGGCCTCAGAAGACCACTGAACCGCATCAGCACCTTTCCTGGTGAGATCGGTCAGAGGTTTGACAATACTAGAAAAATTTTTTATGAATTTTCTGTAATAATTGGCGAAACCCAAAAACCTCTGTATCGATTTCAAACCAATAGGCCTAGGCCATTCCTGCACAGCCTGAACCTTAACCGGGTCCATCTCAAAACCTTTGCTGGAGATAATGTAGCCCAAAAAACTAATTCTCTGTACAGCGAACTCACATTTCTCCAGCTTAGCAAAAAGGGAATTGTCCATTAATAACTGTAATACCTCACGTACGCTCCGCCAATGAGACTCCAGATCCGGCGAATAAATCAAAATGTCATCCAAATACACAACCACATTTTTGCCGATCAAAGGTCTAAGGATGTCATTAATAAGATTCTGAAAAAATGCAGGAGCATTAGTAAGACCAAAAGGCATAACCAGATTCTCAAAATGTCCCACAGGAGTGTTAAAAGCAGTCTTCCATTCGTCACCCTCCTTCATGCGCAACAGATTGTATGCCCCCTTAAGGTCAATTTTAGAGAACCACTTGGCCCCCATTAACTGGTTAAACAGATCAGGAATCAATGGCAGTGGGTAAGGATTGCGTACAGTAATTTTGTTAATCTCACGAAAATCCAGACAAGGACGTAAACCGCCGTCCTTTTTTTTTACAAAAAAAAATCCAACCGCCACAGGAGACTTAGAGGGCCTAATGTGACCGGGGGCCAAACTTGTCTGTATGTATTCCTCCAAAGCCTTCCTCTCAGGAATAGAAAGGTTAAATAAACGACTTTTAGGAAGAGTCGCTCCAGGGACAAATTCAATAGAACAATCATAGTCTCTATGGGGAGGCAAAACCTGCGATTCCTTCTCAGAAAAAACTCTCCAAAAATCCTGAATAGGAACAGGCAATTCTCCCCTATCCAAAGCTGCAATACACCCGTTACAACACTTGTCATAACATTTATGGCTCCAGGATTTAATTTCACTGGTAGACCAATCCAGTACAGGATTGTGAAATTTTAACCAGGGCAATCCCAATATTACTGGAGAAGGCAAGTTATTCAAAACTACCAAATCCAATTTCTCATGGTGAACACCATTAATAGTGAGAGGAAATTCACAGACCTTGAGAGTAATATTCTTCAAAGGGGAACCATCCACAGAAACCACAGCAATGGGGGATGATAAAGGTTCGGGTTTTAAATTGAGTCTTTCCAAGAATCCCCCATCAATTACATTCAGAGTAGACCCACAATCAACAAACACCCGAAATTCCATTAATTTTTCCTGAGCAATCGTGGAAGCAGCTAAAAATACACCCTTGGAATTTAAACAGGCAATACGGGCATGACTGACCATTTTTTTTTCTTTCTTCATACGAAGCTCACAGCCTTTAATCAAATGACCAGATTTTCCGCAATAGAAACACAAGCCTTCAAAAAATCTGCGGTCTTTTTATTGAGAGCGAGGTGCCACCGATCCAATCTCCATCGGTTCACCACTGTTAGTACACACATTCTCATAACCAGAAACTGACATAGCAGAGGATTTGCTCTCATTAACCCTTGCACGCAGTCTCCTATCCACCCGTATAGCTAATTGCATAGCCTGTTGCAAAGCTTCAGGTGTACGATAAGCAATTAGCAGGTCTTTAACCCTTTCATTGAGCCCAGCAAGAAATAGACTTTTCAGAGCAGAATCGTTCCACCCTGTTTGAGTAGACCAACGACGTAAATGAGTACAATATTTTTCCACATTACCTGATCCCTGTTTCAAACGTCTCAACTCAGATTCAGCTGATGCGACACGGTCAGGATAATCATATAATAGTCCCAAAGCAGAAAAAAAACTATCCACTGATCTGAAGCATGTATCACTGGGTTGCAAAGAATAGGCCCACTCCTGAGGCTCTTTGCGCAAAAGTGACATTATGAACCCTATGCGCTGGGATTCATCCCCAGAGCACTTGGGTCTCAAACGAAAATTCAATAAGCAAGCATTTTTAAATGAAAAAATTTCTCGGTGTTCACCAAAAAATAAATCCGGCAAACATACCTTAGGCTCCAAGAAATGTGCTCCAGGACAGTTACTCACGTGCTGACGGAGCTCGGCCACCTCCAGAGAGAGTCCCTGCAGGCGATGAGCCAAATCCTGAACCGACACCATGATGGAACAGAAAAAATCTTTCCTCAGAGAATTTGCGGGTTGGACTTACTGTTATGTTCTGCTACCAGAGCTAAGGAAAGAGAGGAGATCTGTCCCTACGATAGAACTCAGCTTGATCCCTACGATGTATCAGGGAACCTGATCCTGCGATCAGACCTGCTAAAGTCCTAAGCTAGTCTGTACAGAGACCTATAGATGTGGGGAAGGAATCCCTACAAGCACTAAGGACTGGGAGGAAAATGGGACACCTCCTAACAGAAATAGTAGCAGACAGACGAACAAACAAAACACATAGAACACAGAGGTCCGTAGACCAAGCAAACTAACAGAGTTAGATACAGAGCACAGGCTAGCTAGAAAGTAGTTATACAATGAAGTCCAGCAAAGCCAGAAGGGCGGAGCAGGATTAAATAGGCCAACAAGGTCATGTGACCAGCAAAGGAAAAAACCTAAGAGCAAGGTTCTAACATTGTCTCCACCAACAGGAGTTACAGTTTGGGAATGAGGGTCTACATTATGGTCAAAACCTTCTGCGTCTGGTCCTGGATCCGACTCATAAAGATTCTGGGCATCAGTGCAGATCATTTCCTCGTCTGGATTCACAGAAGCGCTGGAGTCGACCTCTGATTCCCAGGCTATAGTATGAGTAAACAGCTCTGCAGACTCAACCATCTGTTCTACCACATACTCAGACGGGCAGCTGGAGATTTGGGAGCTGCGAGGAAGCAAGTGCGATTGGGGTGACACCTTTGAGGACTGGAGTATTTGTGATGTTGAAGTTGATGTGGAGGAGAGCCCACTTAAAGGAGCACTTGATATCCGTTGAAGCACCTGCTGTTTTTGTGCCTCATCTGGAATTTGTAGCGATTGGCGTGGCCGTAAGAAAGGGATCTTATCACATTGTCCGCTAAAAGAAGTAGATATTTTAGTTTGGCTGGAAGATGGTCTTTCTTCTGCAGATGTTACTGTTGCTTTAACACCTACCCCACGGACACAACCTTTTTTCCCCTTCCCAACACGCCTATTCCCCTTTCCACCAGCAGCAGGCCTTTTTCCACTCATTTTGGTGGTTAACTAATTAACAACTCTGGAGTTGTTTGCACAAAAAAAACAATGGATGGGAACCGAGCAGAGCTGAGTGGCCAAACTGTGGTATTAGGCCAAAACTATTGGCTGGGTTAGATGCAGAAAAAAATTATATTCAATTTGCAACCTGATGGAGGTCAGTATAGATGGACTAATAGAGAAAGTCCCACACACTGCTAGAAGGCCAAATATTTTTTCAGAGCTAGATGCAGATAAAAATTATTTTTAATTTGCAACCTGATGGAGGTCAGTATAGATGGACTAATAGAGAAAGTCCCACACACTGCTAGAAGGCCAAATATTTTTTCAGAGCTAGATGCAGATAAAAATTATTTTTAATTTGCAACCTGATGGAGGTCAGTATAGATGGACTAATAGAGAAAGTCCCACACACTGCTAGAAGGCCAAATATTTTTTCAGAGCTAGATGCAGATAAAAATTATTTTTAATTTGCAACCTGATGGAGGTCAGTATAGATGGACTAATAGAGAAAGTCCCACACACTGCTAGAAGGCCAAATATTTTTTCAGAGCTAGATGCAGATAAAAATTATTTTTAATTTGCAACCTGATGGAGGTCAGTATAGATCGACTAATAGAGAAAGTCCCACACACTGCTAGAAGGCCAAATATTTTTTCAGAGGTAGATGCAGAAAAAAATATATTCAGTTTGCAACCTGATGGAGGTCAGTATAGATGGACTAATACAACAAGTCCCACACACAGCTAGAAGCCCAATATTTTTTCAGAGGTAGATGCAGAAAAAAATATATTCAGTTTGCAACCTGATGGAGGTCTGTATAGATGGATTAATAGAACAAGTCCCACACACAGCTAGAAGCCCAATATTTTTTCAGAGGTAGATGCAGAAAAAAATATATTCAGTTTGCAACCTGATGGAGGTCTGTATAGATGGATTAATAGAACAAGTCCCACACACAGCTAGAAGCCCAATATTTTTTCAGAGGTAGATGCAGAAAAAAATATATTCAGTTTGCAACCTGATGGAGGTCAGTATAGATGGACTAATACAACAAGTCCCACACACAGCTAGAAGCCCAATATTTTTTCAGAGGTAGATGCAGAAAAAAATATATTCAGTTTGCAACCTGATGGAGGTCTGTATAGATGGATTAATACAACAAGTCCCACACACAGCTAGAAGCCCAATATTTTTTCAGAGGTAGATGCAGAAAAAAATATATTCAGTTTGCAACCTGATGGAGGTCTGTATAGATGGATTAATAGATCAAGTCCCACACACAGCTAGAAGCCCAATATTTTTTCAGAGGTAGATGCAGAAAAAAATATATTCAGTTTGCAACCTGATGGAGGTCAGTATAGATGGACTAATACAACAAGTCCCACACACAGCTAGTGTTATGTTCTGCTACCAAAGCTAAGGAAAGAGAGGAGATCTGTCCCTACTATAGGACTCAGCTGAATCCCTACGATGTAACAGGGAACCTGATCCTGCGATCAGACCTGCTAAAGTCCTAATCTAGTCTGTACGGAGACCTATAGATGTGGGGAGGGAATCCCTACAAGTACTAAGGACTGGGAGGAATATGGGACACCTCCTAACAGAAATAGTAGCAGACAGACGAACAAACAGAATAGATAGAACATAGAGGTCCGTAGACCAAGCAAACTAACAGAGTTAGATACTGAGCACAGGCTAGCTAGAAAGTAGATATACAATGAAGTCCAGCAAAGCCAGAAGGGCGGAGCAGGATTAAATACGCCAACAAGGTCATGTGACCAGCAAAGGAAAAAAAACCTAACAGCAAGGTTCTAACAGTACCCCCCCTTCTAAGAGGATCCTCCGGATCCCCTAGGACCAGGCTTATCAGGAAATCTCCTGTGAAACGCTCTGATAAGTCTGGACGCGGAAACATCATCTGACCTCACCCAAGAGTTATCCTCGGGTCCGAAACCTTTCCAGGCCACAAGATACTGCAAACTACCTCTATACCGTCTAGAGTCAAGGATGCGAGAAATTTCATATTCCCCGTCCTCCACCACCGGAGGAACAGAGGCAGAGGCGTCACCATCCGACACAACAGCTTTTTTTAACAGAGAGACATGAAAGACCGGATTAATTCTCCAGGAGGTAGGAACCTCCAACCTAACAGCAGATTGGTTGACAACCTGAAGCACCTTAAAGGGCCCTACAAACTTGGGACCCAATTTCTTAGAAGGAATCCTCAACCGCAGATTCCTAGAGGACAACCAAACCATGTCACCAACAGCGAACAAAACCTCCTGTCATTTCCTATCAAAGTAGTCTTTAGATTTTCTGTTGGCCTCCTGAAGATTACCACGCACATCCGTCCAAACTCTTTCCAAATCACCGGAAAAATTCTCCTCCTCAGGCACGGCAGATCCCAACTTGGAGAACGACCCAAACGACGGATGTCTCCCAGAACAAAAAAAAAAAGGCGAACAACCAGCAGAAGAAGATGTATGATTGTTCAGAGCAAATTCGGCAAGTGGCAGAAACTCAGACCACCCCTCTTGATTGTCTGCCACAAAACAACGCAAGAACTGCTCAACATCCTGGTTTTTCCTTTCTGTCTGGCCATTAGATTCAGGATGATATCCGGACGAAAACGACAAATGAATTCCCAACCTGTCACAAAAGGCACGCCAAAAACGAGCCACGAACTGAGGACCCCTATCAGAAACAATGTCAGTAGGAACGCCATGAAGTCTGACAATTTCCTTGACAAAGGCCTTAGCGAGAGTTTTAGCGCAGGGCAGTTTGACGAAGGGAACCAAGTGACACATCTTGCTAAAACGGTCCACGACCACCCAGATGACAGTAAAACCCTCAGAGGGGGGAAGGTCAGTTATAAAGTCCATAGCCAAATGTGTCCAAGGAGCACTGGGGACCTCCAAAGGACAAAGCAACCCCGCAGCAGGAGTATGTGAGGACTTAGATCTAGCACATATAGTACATTGGCGCATCCACTTAATGACTTCCTTCTGCCATCCAGGCCACCAAAAACTGCGACCCACCAGTCTCTTGGTCTCAGAGATTCCGGGATGACCTGCCAACCGAGATTCGTGACACTCAACAAACAAATCTCTCCTAAAGGTCCCAGGCACAAACAACCTCCCATGAGGAGTGTTAGATGGGGCATTCTCCTGAGCTTTAAGAATCTCATCTTCCAAAACGGAGTCTAAAGCAGCTATCACAACACCTTCTTGTAAAATGTTTTCCTCTTTCTCAGCACCGACTATGGGAGAAAAACTGCGAGACAAGGCATCCGCCTTAACATTCTTAGTACCAGGGATGTAAGTAACGGAGAAATTAAACCGCGAGAAAAACAGTGCCCACCTAGCCTGACGGGCATTCAGGCGCTTGGCAGCATCAAGATATATCAGATTTTTATGATCCGTAAGAACCTGAACGGGAAATTCCGCACCTTCCAAGAAGTGGCGCCAGTGTTCAAATGCGAGTTTAATAGCCAATAATTCCCGATTACCAATATCGTAATTCAATTCAGTCTCCGAAAATTTTTTTGAAAAAAAGGCACAGGGATGTAATCCATCCCCGTTATCCTGAGACAATACTGCGCCAACCCCCACAGAGGAAGCATCAACCTCAACCAAAAACGGCCTAGTAACATCAGGCTGCATAAGGATGGGAGCAGAGGTGAACCTCTCCTTGAGATACACAAAAGCTTCAATGGCCTCAGAAGACCACTGAACCGCATCAGCACCTTTCCTGGTGAGATCAGTCAGAGGTTTGACAATACTAGAAAATTTTTTTATGAATTTTCTATAGTAATTGACGAAACCCAAAAACCTCTGTATCGATTTCAAACCAATAGGCCTAGGGCATTCCTGCACAGCCTGAACCTTAACCGGATCCATCTCAAAACCTTTGCTGGAGATAATGTAGCCCAAAAAACTAATTCTCTGTACAGCGAACTCACATTTCTCCAGTTTAGCAAAAAGCGAATTGTCCATTAATAACTGTAATACCTCACGCACACTCCGCCAATGAGACTCCAGATCTGGCGAATAAATCAAAATGTCATCCAAATACACAACCACATTTTTACCGATCAAAGGTCTAAGGATGTCATTAATCAGATTCTGAAAAAATGCAGGAGCATTAGTAAGACCAAAAGGCATAACCAGATTCTCAAAATGACCCACAGGAGTGTTAAAAGCAGTCTTCCATTCATCACCCTCCTTCATGCGCAACAGATTGTATGCCCCCTTAAGGTCAATTTTAGAGAACCACTTGGCCCCCAATAACTGGTTAAACAGATCAGGAATCAATGGCAGTGGGTAAGGATTGCGTACCGTAATTTTGTTAATCTCACGAAAATCCAGACAAGGACGTAAACCGCCGTCCTTTTTTTTTACAAAAAAAAATCCAACCGCCACAGGAGACTTAGAGGGCCTAATGTGACCGGCGGCCAAACTTGTCTGTATGTATTCCTCCAAAGCCTTCCTCTCAGGAATAGTAAGGTTAAATAAACGACTTTTAGGAAGAGTCGCTCCAGGGACAAATTCAATAGAGCAATCATAGTCTCTATGGGGAGGCAAAACCTGCGATTCCTTCTCAGAAAAAACTCTCCAAAAATCCTGAATAGGAACAGGCAATTCTCCCCTATCCAAAGCTGCAATACGCCCGTTACAACACTTGTCATAACATTTATGGCTCCAGGATTTAATTTCACTGGTAGACCAATCCAGTACAGGATTGTGAAATTTTAACCAGGGCAATCCCAATATTACTGGAGAAGGCAAGTTATTCAACACTACCAAATCCAATTTCTCATGGTGAACACCATTAATAGTGAGAGGAAATTCACTGACCTTGAGAGTAATATTCTTCAAAGGGGAGCCATCCACAGAAACCACAGTAATGGGGGATGATAAAGGTTCAGGTTTTAAATTGAGTTTTTCCACGAATCCCCCATCAATTACATTTAGTGTAGACCCGCAATCAACAAACACCCGAAATTCCATTAATTTTTCCTGAGCAATCGTGGAAGCAGCTAAAAATATACCCTTGGAATTTAAACAGGCAATACGGGCGTGACTGACCATTTTTTTTTCTTTCTTCATACGAAGCTCACAGCCTTTAATCAAATGACCAGATTTTCCGCAATAGAAACACAAGCTTTCCGAAAAACGACGGTCTTTTTCTTGAGAGCGAGGTGCCACCGATCCAATCTCCATCGGTTCACCACTGTTAGTACACACATTATTATAACCAGAAACTGACATAGCAGAGGATTTTCTCTCATTAACCCTAGCACGCAGTCTTCTATCCACCCGTATAGCTAATTGCATAGCCTATTGCAAATCCTCAGGTGTAGGATAAGCAATTAGCAGGTCTTTAACCCTTTCACTGAGCCCAGCAAGAAATAGACTTTTCAGAGCAGAATCGTTCCACCCTGTTTGAGTGGACCAACGACGAAAATGTGTACAATATTTTTCTACATTACCTGATCCTTGTTTTAAACGTCTCAACTCAGTCTCAGCTGATGAGACACGGTCAGGATCATCATATAATAGTCCTAAAGCAGAAAAAAAACTATCCACTGATCTGAAGCATGTATCACTAGGTTGCAAAGAAAAGGCCCACTCCTGAGGCTCTTTGCGCAAAAGTGACATTATGAACCCTACGCGCTGGGATTCATCCCCAGAGGACTTAGGTCTCAAACGAAAATACAATAAGCAAGCATTTTTAAATGAAAAAAATTCTCGGTGTTCACCAAA
Organism: Phyllobates terribilis; assembly: GCF_046119375.1. Taxonomy (NCBI): domain Eukaryota; kingdom Metazoa; phylum Chordata; class Amphibia; order Anura; family Dendrobatidae; genus Phyllobates; species Phyllobates terribilis. Next base: position 555,866,883 of record NW_027362762.1, read on the forward strand.
AAATAAATCCGGCAAACATACCTTAGGCTCCAAGAAATGTGCTCCAGGACAGTTACTCACGTGCTGACGGAGCTCGGCCACCTCCAGAGAGAGTCCCTGCAGGCGATGAGCCAAATCCTGAACCGACACCATGATGGAACAGAAAAATCTTTCCTTAGAGAATTTGCTGGCTGGACTTACTGTTATGTTCTGCTACCAAAGCTAGGAAAGAGAGGAGATCTGTCCCTACTATAGGACTCAGCTGAATCCCTACGATGTAACAGGGAACCTGATCCTGAGATCAGACCTGCTAAAGTCCTAATTTAGTCTGTACGGAGACCTATAGATGTGGGGAGGGAATCCCTACAAGTACTAAGGACTGGGAGGAATATGGGACACCTCCTAACAGAAATAGTAGCAGACAGACGAACAAACAAAATAGATAGAACATAGAGGTCCGTAGACCAAGCAAACTAACAGAGTTAGATACTGAGCACAGGCTAGCTAGAAAGTAGATATACAATGAAGTCCAGCAAAGCCAGAAGGGCGGAGCAGGATTAAATAGGCCAACAAGGTCATGTGACCAGCAAAGGAAAAAAAACCTAACAGCAAGGTTCTAACAGCTAGAAGCCCAATATTTTTTCAGAGGTAGATGCAGAAAAAAATATATTCAGTTTGCAACCTGATGGAGGTCTGTATAGATGGATTAATACAACAAGTCCCACACACAGCTAGAAGCCCAATATTTTTTCAGAGGTAGATGCAGAAAAAAAAAATATTCAGTTTGCAACCTGATGGAGGTCTGTATAGATGGATTACTAGAACAAGTCCCACACACAGCTAGAAGCCCAATATTTTTTCAGAGGTAGATGCAGAAAAAAATATATTCAGTTTGCAACCTGATGGAGGTCTGTATAGATGGATTAATACAACAAGTCTCACACACAGCTAGAAGCCCAATATTTTTTCAGAGGTAGATGCAGAAAAAAATATATTCAGTTTGCAACCTGATGGAGGTCTGTATAGATGGATTAATAGAACAAGTCCCACACACAGCTAGAAGCCCAATATTTTTTCAGAGGTAGATGCAGAAAAAAATATATTCAGTTTGCAACCTGATGGAGGTCTGTATAGATGGATTAATAGAACAAGTCCCACACACAGCTAGAAGCCCAATATTTTTTCAGAGGTAGATGCAGAAAAAAATATATTCAGTTTGCAACCTGATGGAGGTCTGTATAGATGGATTAATAGAACAAGTCCCACACACAGCTAGAAGCCCAATATTTTTTCAGAGGTAGATGCAGAAAAAAATATATTCAGTTTGCAACCTGATGGAGGTCAGTATAAATGGACTAATACAACAAGTTCCACACACAGCTAGAAGCCCAATATTTTTTCAGAGGTAGATGCAGAAAAAAATATATTCAGTTTGCAACCTGATGGAGGTCTGTATAGATGGATTAATAGAACAAGTCCCACACACAGCTAGAAGCCCAATATTTTTTCAGAGGTAGATGCAGAAAAAAATATATTCAGTTTGCAACCTGATGGAGGTCTGTATAGATGGATTAATAGAACAAGTCCCACACACAGCTAGAAGCCCAATATTTTTTCAGAGGTAGATGCAGAAAAAAATATATTCAGTTTGCAACCTGATGGAGGTCTGTATAGATGGATTAATACAACAAGTCCCACACACAGCTAGAAGCCCAATATTTTTTCAGAGGTAGATGAAGAAAAAAATATATTCAGTTTGCAACCTGATGGAGGTCAGTATAGATGGACTAATACAACAAGTCCCACACACAGCTAGAAGCCCAATATTTTTTCAGAGCTAGATGCAGAAAAAAATTATATTCAATTTGCAACCTGATGGAGGTCAGTATAGATGGACTAATAGAATGATGCTATGCCCAAAAGATTTTACTTCACTAGGTGCAGTAAAAAAATTGGTATTCTATACACAGGTGGTATATCTTGCAACACAGATAGGCTACTCCACTGACTAACACACTCTGCAATAGGCCAAAAAGGATTAGCTTTGCTAGATTCAGCCAAATGCTGTGAAAAAAACTTGCACAGCACTGGCACAGACCTGCCTGGCAAAAACTGATAGGAACTGATGTAACCTAGTCCTGAAAAGGACTCCAATTACAATTAGTCTTTACTCCCACAATCTATCTATTTAAGAGCACAGACCTGCCTGATAAAAGTCGTAGGAAATGCTGTAACCTAGTACTTAAAAGGACTGCAATCACAACTATTCCCTACTCCCAAGCTATCTGTAGATTTGTGCGAAAATTGGCTTGAAATTAACAAGGTATAGCGCACACAGCAACAGCGGTGCCGTCTAACATGCAGCTGCAGCAGTGAGAAAATGGTGGCGACGGGGAAAATGGCTTGGTCTTATAGGGCAAGGACATGTGACATACACTGCCAATGACACATGCCCTTGCTTGTGTGAAAAAAAGCACTTCGCTCCGTGTGTGCGCTGCTGATAGGCTGACAGATTGCACCTCCCCACTGCAAATGCGGGAAAGAGAAAAAAAAAAGGAGATCTTCATTGTTCCTGCAGAGATCCATCCCCTGCCCCTCCCCCCACCCCGCTGTACACTCAAACTGCGTATTAACATTAATTTTCATCATTACTGAGAAAAAATCCAGTTATGATTTTGGTGCACGAACAGTTATCGAACATAACCTCGAACAGCCGAATTTTTCTCAAATTGTTCGTCTTCGCCGAACGGCTCGAACACCGCCCAAAACAGCTCGAATTTGAGATTGGCGAACAGTTCGAGTAGAACAACGCTCATCTCTAATATTTAGTCGTTTTCAGCCAATACTTTTGATTTTTGAAAATTTCACTTTTTTGTGAAAATATCCACTAAATGAGGGAATAATATGTGTGAGGGTACCCCAGGAGAGTTCCAAATGTGTGTGGGTATCCCACGGGGGTAAAATTGAAAAAAGTTGAAAAAATTTTTTTTTTGGGCTTAGTCATTTTTTCAGACTTTCAGATAGGGCATATGTCAGTGAGCATTCCGATTTCAGTTCCAGAGCGATTCGCCCAATGAGTCCTTGATATTTAGTCGTTTTCAGCCAATATTTTGGATTTTTGAAAATTTCACTTTTTTGTGAAAATATCCACTAAATGAGGGAATAATATGTGTGAGGGTTCCCCAGGAGAGTTCCAAATGTGTGTGGGTAGAATATATATCCCACGGGGGTAAAATTGAAAAAAGTTGAAAAAAAATTTTTTTTGGGCTTAGTCATTTTTCCGGCGTTTATCAGACTTTCAGATAGGAGAAATGTCAGTGAGCATTCCGATTTCAGTTCCAGAGCGATTCGCTCAATGAGTCCTTGATATTAAGTCATTTTCCGACAATTTCTGGATTTTTCAAAAATGTCACTTTTTTGTGAAAATATCCACTAAATGAGGGAATAATATGTGTGAGGGTACCCCAGGATAGTTCCAAATGTGTGTGGGTAGAATATATATCCCACGGGGGTAAAATTGAAAAAAGTTGAAAACTTTTTTTTTTTTGGACTTAGTCATTTTTCCGGCGTTTATCAGATTTTCAGATAGGGGAAATGTCAGTGAGCGTTCCGATTTCAGTTCCAGAGCGATTCGCCCAATGAGTCCTTGATATTTAGTCGTTTTCAGCCAATTTTCTGGATTTTTGAAAATTTCACTTTTTTGTGAAAATATCCACTAAATGAGGGAATAATATGTGTGAGGGTACCCCAGGAGAGTTCCAAATGTGTGTGGGTAGAATATATATCCCACGGGATTAAAATTGAAAAAAGTTGAAAAAATTTATTTTTTGGGCTTAGTTATTTTTTCAGACTTTCAGATAGGGCATATGTCAGTGAGCATTCCGATTTCAGTTCCAGAGCGATTCGCCCAATGAGTTCTTGATATTTAGTCGTTTTCAGCCAATATTTTTGATTTTTTAAAATTTCACTTTTTTGTGAAAATATCCAATAAATAAGGGAATAATATGTGTGAGGGTACCCCAGGAGAGTTCCAAATGTGTGTGGGTAGAATATAAATCCCACGGGGGTAAAATTGAAAAAAGTTGAAAAAATTTTTTTTTGGACTGTCATTTTTCCAGCATTTATCAGACTTTCAGATCCGGGAAATGTCAGTGAGCGTTCCGATTTCAGTTCCAGAGTGATTCGCCCTATGAGTCCTTGATATTTCGTCGTTTTCAGGCAATTTTCTGGATTTTTGAAAATTTCACTTTTTTGTGAAAATATCCACTAAATGAGGGAATAATATGTGTGAGGGTACCCCAGGAGAGTTCCAAATGTGTGTGGGTAGAATATATATCACACGGGGGGTAAAATTGAAAAAAGAGGAAAAAATTTTTTTTTTGGACTTAGTCATTTTTCGGGCGTTTATCAGACTTTCAGATAGAGCAAATGTCATTGAGCATACCGATTTCAATTCCAAGGCGATTCGCCCAATGAGTCCTTGATATTTAGTCGTTTTCAGCCAATATTTTGGATTTTTGAAAATTTCACTTTTTTGTGAAAATATCCACTAAATGAGGGAATAATATGTGTGAGGGTACCCCAGGAGAGTTCCAAATGTGTGTGGTAGAATATATATCACACGGGGGTAAAATTGAAAAAAGTTGAAAAAATTTTTTTTTTTGAACTTAGTCATTTTTCCGGTGTTTATCAGTCTTTCAGATAGGGCAAATGTCAATGAGCATTCCGATTTGAGTTCCAGAGCGATTCACCCAATGAGTCCTGGATATTTAGTAGTTTTCAGCCAATATTTTGGATTTTTGAAAATTTCTCTTTTTTGTGAAAATATCCACTAAATGAGGGAATAATAAGTGTGAGGGTACCCCAGGAGAGTTCCAAATGTGTGTGGTAGAAGATATATCCCACAGGGTTAAAATTGAAAAAAGTTGAAAAAAAATTTTTTTTGGACTTAGTCATTTTTCCGGAATTATCAGACTTTCAGATAGTGGAAATGTCAGTGAGCGTTCCAATTTCAGTTCCAGAGTGGTTCGCCCAATGAGTCCTTGATATTTAGTCGTTTTCAGCAAATATTTTGAATGTTTGAAAATTTCACTTCTTTGTGAAAATATCCACTAAATGAGGGAATAATATGTGTAAGGGTACCCCAGGAGAGTTCCAAATGTGTGTGGGTAGAATATATATCCCACGGGGTTAAAATTGAAAAAAGTTGAAAAAATTATTTTTTTGGGCTTAGTCATTTTATCACACTTTCAGATAGGGGAAATGTCAGTGAGCGTTCCGATTTCAGTTCCAGAGCGATTTACCCAATGAGTCCTTGATATTTAGTCATTTTCCGACAATTTCAGAATTTTTCAAAAATTTCACTTTTTTGTGAAAATATCCACTAAATGAGGGAATAATATGTGTGAGGGTACCCCAGGAGAGTTCCAAATGTGTGTGGGTAGAATATATATCCCACGGGGATAAAATTGAAAAAAGTTGAAAAATTTTTTTTTTTTGGACTTAGTCATTTTTCCGGCGTTTATCAGACTTTCAGATAGGGGAAATGTCAGTGAGCGTTCCGATTTCAGTTCCAGAGCGATTCGCCCAATGAGTCCTTGATATTTAGTCGTTTTCAGCCAATTTTCTGGATTTTTGAAAATTTCACTTTTTTGTGAAAATATCCACTAAATGAGGGAATAATATGTGTGAGGGTATCCCAGGAGAGTTCCAAATGTGTTTGGGTAGAATATATATCCCACGGGGGTAAAATTGAAAAAAGTTGAAAAAAATTTTTTTTTGGACTTATTCCTTTTTCCGGCGTTTATCAGACTTTCAGATAGGGTAAATGTCAGTGAGCATTCCGATTTCAGTTCCAGAGCGATTCGCCCAATGAGTCCTTGATATTTAGTCATTTTCCGACAATTTCTGGATTTTTGAAAATTTCACTTTTTTGTGAAAATATCAACTAAATGAGGGAATAATATGTGTGAGGGTACCCCAGGAGAGTTCCAAATGTGTGTGGGTAGAATATATATCCCACGGGGGTAAAATTGAAAAAAGTTGAAAAATTTTTTTTTTTGGGCTTAGTCATTTTTTCAGACTTTCAGATAGGGCATATGTCAGTGAGCATTCCGATTTTAGTTCCAGAGCGATTCGCCCAATGAGTCCTTGATATTTAGTAGTGTTGAGCCACCCCCGTAGTGTTCGAGTTCGGTTCGGTTCGTCGAACACCCGTGTGTTCGCCGAACTGTTCGTCGAACTGTTCGTCGAACACCTTCGAACACCGTTAAAACCAATTGCAGGCAAACAAAAACACATAGAAACACATAGAAAACACCTTCAAAGGTGTCCAAAAGCTGACAAACTGCTCAGAAGACATAACTAACACATGGAAAAGTGACAAGTACATATAGTCATGCGAAAATAAAAGAGGTGGAGGAGTAAAAGGAGGGGGAGACACAGATATAGGCATGTCATGCCCTTCTAAAATCCAAAAAGTGAGAAGCCGACACGGCCAGTCCGCTCCTGCCCGTGCCACCTCCGTGTCGCCGGGTTTGTGCCAGAGCCGCGGTGAACCCTGATTGCCAGCCCCCCTCTCCCAATACTGGTGCCTGTCCGCTGGTGGGTCGAGCGAGCCCCCCTGTGGTGGAGGCAGCTCTAAGCTTTTTAATTTAAATTGTCTCTCTAATTTGAATGAATACACTTTAAATCCATTTACAAGGATCTATTGGAGGGCAAGTCTCATGCCAGCAGCCGCGTAATTCCAGCTCCAGTAGCGTCCACTAAAGCTGCTGCAGTTAAAAAGCTTTTATAAGGATCGAGCTCGGCTGTCCACCGCAAGGCATCCTACTGCCAGTCCCAGCCCCTATGCCTTGGGGTGCCTCCTGATGCTCTTCACTGAGTATCCCGTGGTCCCGAAGCATTTCCTTTGAAAAAATTAAGTGTCCAAACTACAGGTGGTGTAGCTTGCTTAACAGCCGGGATAATCCGCTGACTAGCAGACACTGCTACTAGGCACAAAGTATTTCCTGGGCTAGATGCAGTTAAAAATTTGTAATTAGATACTCTCGTTGGATGCTGAGAAAGCATTCCATAGAGTCTCCTGGCACGCCATATATGATTCTCTTAAAAATCTTGGGGTAGGGGTCTAGGGGACCCTTTTATAGCCAAAATCACGGCCCTGTATCACAATACGTCACCTAGGCTGAAGATAAATGGAACTGTAGCACCCTGAGGGCTCGGTTGCTACAGAGGTATTGCACCTCACCCAGAGGTGTGATATCTCACTCTCAGGTAAGGATGGAGTGTGGATCAGGACCCGACACCTGCATGCATTACACCACATTGCCGTGGGGCAGGGCGACCAATATGCCCCTGAGATGGGCACGACAGTCCCTGTCCCTGGCTGGAGTGGGGGGAGGGAACACTGAGGAAGGGGAACCCTGTAGTGCAGGAGCAGGGAGGAAGCAGTTCCTGGGTGCATTGAGAAGGGAGTATAAAAGGTGGGCACCATCTTAGTTCAGTGCAGAGAAGTCTGAGCAGAAGTGGCAGGGAGCAGGGGCTCTGCATGAGCTCTGCTCCGGAGGCGGGCCTAGTAACAGAGGCCCAGGCCTGGAAGAGGGAGAAGGAAGGAAATGGAGCGGAGAAGGCTCCAGGAATGAGGAATGAAGGGATCCCAGGGGTGCGGACGGGCGAGTCGCCACCGCACGCCCGAATCCACCTGCGTGGAGGGGTCAGGCCAAAGGGGGAGACCGGTCCCCGAACTAGTGGAGGCAGGAAACGACCCTCAGCTAGAAACCGGAGGCTCTGACATTTTATGTGGCGCAGCCCCTCGCTACACCCACTAGGAAGGCACCACATAGGGTCAGGGAAACTGGCGCCAAGTTTACCAAGAGGAGGCCCGAGGCAGCCGGACAGAAGTGTTGGTAAGAAAGGCCAGACAAAGGACACACAAAGGGGGTCCTGTGAAGCGCTCCAAAGTTATCTGGGAGTTGTCTGAGCCCCTCACCTGGTGAGCACAGTACGACGTGGGCAGCCGTTACCTGCAGACGTGGTCTGGATAATAAGAACTGTGAGTAAAGGCCCTGAACTGCATCACTGACTCCGTGTCGTTACTGCTGCTGCCCTGCACCATCACCCCCATCCTCCGCATACACTGCCCTGAGGCTATACTCCTCCCGTGGGGAGTTATGCTACGCTCTGCTGCACCCACAACACCAGCCTCAGCGGTCTGCCCTGTAGCGGCGGTTCACTCTGATCGCAATCCACAGGTGGCGTAGTCGGACATTTAAACATCAAAACCACATAAATAGTTCCGCCACTGGTTTGACCACCCTGAGCCACGGATCCGGGTCGCCGCCACGAAGACTACAACCACCAGCATCCACCAAAAAGGGTCCGGCTCCGGATGTCCCAAGGCCCAGGGGGTGCATCAGAACATTTTCATCACCTTTCACAATCACCAATGGGACAAGGCAGGGATGTCCTCTGTCCCCTCTCTTATACATCCTAGTGACGGAGCACCTGCTCTCATCAATTCGCCATAACCCCAATATTAGGTGGATTGAGGTGGGAGGCACCGAGTACAAGTGCTCTCTATTTGCTGATGATGTCCTAGTATATATCACTCAATCACATATATCCATCCATGCTGTTATGGCTGAAATAGATCACTTTGTTACATGGTCAAATTTTAAAATCAATGTAGCGAAGTCTGAGGCCCTCGATGTCTCCCTCGCCAAATCCATATAGGATTCCATCCAGTCCAAATTTCCCTTTGCCTGGCCCTCACAGGGTATCAAATACTTAGGAATTCCTATTCATAGAGACCTCTCCCATCTATGTTATCTTAATTTTGGGCCCTTTATTGAACAACTCCATACAGACCACGGTTGGCAAGTTAGAACTGTAAGATTCACTACGTGAACCACTGGTGTTTTGTGGAAAAGCACATTTACACTGTGTTCCAAATTATTATGCAAAAAGTGTTTAGGAGTGATAAGGGAAGAATTTGTTTGTTTGTCAGTTAAACTCATTGATGGTGATGTGTGTCAGGGCTCTTTATATCACTGTAAGCAATTGCAGACACCTGTGCTAATTAGTTTGGCAGGTGTGTCCAATGAAAGGCAAGACTACTTAAGAAGGCTCTCTCACATTATTAAGCAGCCTACATTTTCTGCCAAAATGGGAAAGAAAAAGGATGTGTCGGCTGCTGAGAAGCAACAAATTGTGGAGTGTTTAGGTCAAGGCAAGACTACAATCAACATTGTGCGATGATCAGGATGAAGTGTCTTGGCAATCAAGAAGTATGTAGCTGATTCACAGTACACACGTGTGCGTGCTGATAAGGGCAAATTGAGGACTCTTTCCTACAGGCAATTACGTCAGGTTGAAAGAGCAGCGGCAAAAAAGCCTTGTCATAGCAGCAGACAAGTTTTTGAAGCTGCTTGTGCCTCCAACGTCCCCCGAACAACAAGATGCAGGGTCCTTCAGAGGTTTGCAGCTGTGCATATGCCATCCTGTCGACCTCCTCTATCCACTTCACACAAGCAGAAACGGCTCCAGTGGGCCAAACATTACATGAAGACTGATTTCAAAACTGTTTTGTTCACGGATGAGTGCCGTGCAGCGCTCGATGGTCCAGATGGATGGAGTGGAGGATGGCTGGTTGATGGACACCCCACGCAAACACGGCTACAGCGCCAACAAGGAGGAGGTGGAGTAATGTTTTGGGCTGGAATCATGGGGAGAGAGATTGTCGGCCCCTTTAGGATCCCTGAAGGCGCTAAAGATGAACTCCATAATGTATGTGGATTTTCTCAAACAGCACTTCCTGCCATGGTTCAAGAAGAAGAACCGTGTATTTCACAGCAAGATCATTTTTCTGCATGATAATGCACCATCTCATGCTGCACATAAAACATCTGCATCTCTGGCTGATATGGGCATAAAAGGGGACAAACTTATGGTGTGACCCCCCATGCTCCCCTGACCTCTACCCCATTCAGAACCTTGGAGCATCATTAAAAGGAGTGTCTATGATGGCGGGAGGCAGTTCACATCTAAGCAACAGCTCTGGGAGGGTATTCTGTCCTCATGCAAAACAATTGAAGCAGAAACCATCCAAAACCTGACAAATTCAATGGACGAGAGAGTTCAGAAGCTCCTTTCGAACAAGGGGTCCTATGTGAAAATGTAACATCACCTAGAATAAAGTTTTGAGTTGAAAACTGTTTGATTTCAGTTTCTAACAACCTGCTAATGCTTATAATTTCAAAAATGACCATTTTTTTGGTCTTTATTAAAATGAAAAGGTTGATCGAAAAGTTTGGGGGATCTAAGAGTGTGGCAACCCAGTAGTCATGATTACTTCGAATTCTGATAATATGAGGGTCATGCTGCAGGTAGTGCAGCAAGAAGGCACTTATGTGTCTTGCGCATCTCGGAGCACCAAAATTATTTTCCGGGCTAGATGCAGCTAAAAATTATTATTAATTTTAAATCTGGTGAAGCTTTAGTATAGATGGCCTAATAGGATCAGTGCTGCACACTGCTACAAAGCCCAAATTATTTTCCAGTCAAGATACAGATAAACATGATTAGTAATTTTAAATCTGGTGGAGCTTATTATAGATGGCCTAATAGAATCAGTGCTGCACACTGCTACAAAGCCAAATTATTTTCCAGCCAAGATACAGATAAACATGATTAGTAATTTGAAAGCTTAAAACGGTTGGTAGGGTGATTTTAACCAATCATCAAGCTTTTACTCTGCCCAGGATGACACAGGGGTAGAAAAGTTGTTTCGGATCCATGATTTGTTCATCTTTATGAACGTGAGTCTGTCTACATTATCAGTGGAGAGCCGCGTGCGCTTATCTGTCAGCACACCACCAGCAGCGCTGAACACACGTTCAGACAGAACGCTGGCTGCGGGGCATGACAAGATCTCCAAGGCGTAAGTGGCTAGCTCCGGCCATTTATCCAGATTGGAAGCCCAAAAAGAGCAAGGGTCCAGTGACACAGTCGTGGCTTCAATGTTTACTTGGAGATACTCCTGTACCATCGTCTCTAGGCGTTGACTATGTGTCAGACTTCTTGTCTCCTGTGGCCTTGCAAAGGATGGGCTAAAAAAGTGGTGAAATGATTCCACAAAATTGATGTTACCAGCAGATACTGTGGTTCTGTTACGGTTTGAGTGCTGAACACTTGACGGTCCCACGGTTGGCAAGTTGGAACTGTGAGATTCACTACGTGCACCACTGGTATTTTGTGGAAAAGCACATGTAAGATTCTGCAACAGTCTCTGCTGATACTCCTGCATGCGTGCATCCCTTTCTATGGCAGGAATAATTTCTGCAAATTTACTTTTGTACCGGGGATCTAACAGTGTGGCAACCCAGTAGTCAGGATTATTTCTAATTCTCACAATTCGAGGGTCATGTTGCAGGTAGTGCAGCAAGAAGGCACTCATGTGTGTTGCGCATCCAGGAGCACCAAGTCCCTGTTGTGTTGGTGGCGAGGTAACAATCATGCTTCCTTCCTCTGTCCTCTCCCCCCAACCTCGCACAACAGAAATGTGATCAAGGTCTCCCTCATCTGATGAGTCTTCCATCAGTTCGTCCTCCACTTCTTCCTGGGCTCCTGCACCTTCCTCACTAGTTTGGCTGCTACCATGCGCCCTGGTAAAACCATCTCCCCCACCCTCACATGCCTGCCGCCTTGGTGCTGCCGACCGTCTGGACCTTGCAGATGTTAGCCCTTCCGCATACAACTCCTCCTCCTCTACTTCCTCCACCTCCTCTTGTGCCACCACCTGACTCCGAATTCTGTTTAACATGTGCTCCAGCATGTAAATCACCGGAATAGTCATGCTGATAATGGCATCGTCAGCATTAAACATCTTCGTCGCCATTTCAAAACTGTGCAGAAGGGTGCATAGGTCCCTGATCTGAGACCACTCCTCCAGCGTGATTTGCCCCACCTCTGGATCTCGTTGGCCCAGGCTATACGTCAGAACGTATTGCACCAGGGCTTGTCGGTGCTGCCACAGTCGCTGCAACATGTGCAGAGTTGAATTCCACCGGGTAGGCACATCGCATTTTAGCCGGTGAAGTGGCAGGCCCAACGACTTCTGTAGAGATGTAAGTCGCTGAGCTGCGGGCTGCGAACGGCGAAAGTGAGCACACAGCGACCGTGCCCTCTGCAGAAGGCCATCTAGACTTGGATAGTGGGCTAAAAATTGCTGGACAACCAGGTTCAACACGTGAGCCATACAAGGCACGTGTGTGACATTGCCCCGGCGAAGGGCCGAACCCAGGTTTGCAGCATTGTCGCACACGGCCTTCCCTGGTTTCAGGTCCAGTGGAGACAACCATTCATGAAATTGGTTCTCCAGAGCTGACCACAACTCCTCAGCTGTGTGACTCACATTTCCCAGACATTTCAATGTAAAAACCGCCTGATGACGTTGAGCCCTACTGCCAGCATAGTAAGGAGGTGTGCAGGATCCCTTCTGCGCAGTTAGAAAGCTTGTGGCATGACCAGACAGGCTTTGGGTGCAGGTGGAAGACCGAGAGGAGGTTGAGGAGGCAGAAGCAGTGGAGGAACTTTGACATAAAGAGGATTGACGCACAACTCGTGGGGACGGCAAGACTTGGACAGCAGCCCCTTGTCCTGCTGTCACCATAGTTACCCAGTGCCCAGTCAGCGACATGTAACGCCCCTGTCCATGCCTACTCGTCCAAGTGTCTGTGGTGAAATGCACCCTGTCACACACAGAGTTTCTCAAAGAAGCGGTGATGTTGTGTGCGACATGCTGGTGGAGCGCAGGCACACCTTTCTTTGAGAAGTAGTGCCGACTGGGCATCTGGTACTGGGGCACTGCGACGGACATAAGGTCTCGAAAATCCTCTGTGTCCACCAGGCGGAAAGGCAGCATTTCTGTAGCCAAGAGCTTGCAGATGGTGAAATTCAACCTCTTAGCTTTCTCATGGCTAGGAGGAAATGGTCTTTTACTTGTCCACATCTGAGGGACCGAGGGCTGGCTATTGTGCTTAGACGGAGTTGATAAGGGTGTCCCCGGCAAACTGCCGGTCTGTGAGGAAGATGCAGGCGGACACGTTAGGTTGCCTTGATCCAAAGGTGGTGCTATCGATGTCGGACAGCGCTCAACACCAGCTGGTGTTACCACCTCCAAAGAAAATGATGACCTGCCAATCACGCTGGCTGTTGCGGGTAAAGAGGTGGCAGGTCTGCGCCCCAAAACAGGTGTGACTGCTGTCCCCCCAGTCACAGAGGATGAAGAGGCCGCGGATGCACAAGATATGGCAGACGGTGGTTGGCCCGGCCGGCTAGGCCGCATTGTAGCACACTGAGCTTCCCACTGCAACTTATGCTTCATGTCCATGTGCCGGTTCATGCATGAAGTACTCAAACGATGTATTTTTTGGCCTCTACTTAGCTTTTGCTGACAAATGTTACAGATAACACGAGTTGGGTCATCTTTATCGATCTGAAAAAATGCCCAGGCTATGCAAGGCTTAGCACCCATGCGACCTGAAGAGCCACCACGACTTGTGGTGAGAGGCAGAGTTGTGTTTGAGGATGCAGTTGTTGACGTGCTTCCAGTACTACGTCTCTGTCCAGGAAGGCACAACCTGACCTCGTCGTCACTAGCATCTTCCTCCACCTCCTCTGCTGACCTCATCTCTTGGCTGACTGTGGGTTGACAGTAAGTGGGATCTCCAACCTCATCATCATCACCCTGTGCGTTATCACACCCGTCGTCCTCAGAGCCAACCTGTTCCTGCCCTGACAAAAAACTAAAGTTGTCGCTCCAATCAGGTATTTGAGTCTTATCATCGTCTTCCTCATTGTCTGTTATGTTCTGCTACCAGAGCTAAGGAAAGAGAGGAGATCTGTCCCTACGATAGAACTCAGCTTGATCCCTACGATGTAACAGGGAACCTGATCCTGCGATCAGACCTGCTAAAGTCCTAAGCTAGTCTGTACGGAGACCTATAGATGTGGGGAAGGAATCCCTACAAGCACTAAGGACAGGGAGGAAAATGGGACACCTCCTAACAGAAATAGTAGCAGACAGACGAACAAACAAAACCCATAGAACACAGAGGTCCGTAGACCAAGCAAACTAACAGAGTTAGATACAGAGCACAGGCTAGCTAGAAAGTAGTTATACAATGAAGTCCAGCAAAGCCAGAAGGGCGGAGCAGGATTAAATAGGCCAACAAGGTCATGTGACCAGCAAAGGAAAAAACCTAAGAGCAAGGTTCTAACAGTACCCCCCCTTCTAAGAGGATCTTCCGGATCCCCTAGGACCAGACTTATCAGGAAATCTCCTGTGAAACGCTCTGATAAGTCTGGACGCGGAAACATCATCCGACCTCACCCAAGAGTTATCCTCGGGACCGAAACCTTTCCAGGCCACAAGATACTGCAAACTACCTCTATACCGTCTAGAGTTAAGGATGCGAGAAAAACAGTGCCCACCTAGCCTGACGGGCATTCAGGCGCTTGGCAGCATCAAGATATATCAGATTTTTATGATCCGTAAGAACCTGAACGGGAAATTCCGGACCTTCCAAGAAGTGGCGCCAGTCTTCAAATGCGAGTTTAATAGCCAATAATTCCCGATTACCAATATCGTAATTCAGTTCAGTCTCCGAAAATTTTTTTGAAAAAAAGGCACAGGGATGTAATCCATCCCCGTTATCCTGAGACAATACTGCGCCAACCCCCACAGAGGAAGCATCAACCTCAACCACAAACGGCTTAGTCACATCAGGCTGCATAAGGATGGGAGCAGAGGTAAACCTCTCCTTGAGATACACAAAAGCTTCAATGGCCTCAGAAGACCACTGAACCGCATCAGCACCTTTCCTGGTGAGATCGGTCAGAGGTTTGACAATACTAGAAATTTTTTTTATGAATTTTCTGTAATAATTGGCGAAACCCAAAAACCTCGGTATCGATTTCAAACCAATAGGCCTAGGCCATTCCTGCACAGCCTGAACCTTAACCGGGTCCATCTCAAAACCTTTGCTGGAGATAATGTAGCCCAAAAAACTAATTCTCTGTACAGCGAACTCACATTTCTCCAGCTTAGCAAAAAGCGAATTGTCCATTAATAACTGTAATACCTCACGTACGCTCCGCCAATGAGACTCCAGATCCGGCGAATAAATCAAAATGTCATCCAAATACACAACCACATTTTTGCCGATCAAAGGTCTAAGGATGTCATTAATAAGATTCTGAAAAAATGCAGGAGCATTAGTAAGACCAAAAGGCATAACCAGATTCTCAAAATGTCCCACAGGAGTGTTAAAAGCAGTCTTCCATTCGTCACCCTCCTTCATGCGCAACAGATTGTATGCCCCCTTAAGGTCAATTTTAGAGAACCACTTGGCCCCCATTAACTGGTTAAACAGATCAGGAATCAATGGCAGTGGGTAAGGATTGCGTACAGTAATTTTGTTAATCTCACGAAAATCCAGACAAGGACGTAAACCGCCGTCCTTTTTTTTTACAAAAAAAAATCCAACCGCCACAGGAGACTTAGAGGGCCTAATGTGACCGGCGGTCAAACTTGTCTGTATGTATTCCTCCAAAGCCTTCCTCTCAGGAATAGAAAGGTTAAATAAACGACTTTTAGGAAGAGTCGCTCCAGGGACAAATTCAATAGAACAATCATAGTCTCTATGGGGAGGCAAAACCTGCGATTCCTTCTCAGAAAAAACTCTCCAAAAATCCTGAATAGGAACAGGCAATTCTCCCCTATCCAAAGCTGCAATACACCCGTTACAACACTTGTCATAACATTTATGGCTCCAGGATTTAATTTCACTGGTAGACCAATCCAGTACAGGATTGTGAAATTTTAACCAGGGCAATCCCAATATTACTGGAGAAGGCAAGTTATTCAAAACTACCAAATCCAATTTCTCATGGTGAACACCATTAATAGTGAGAGGAAATTCACAGACCTTGAGAGTAATATTCTTCAAAGGGGAACCATCCACAGAAACCACAGCAATGGGGGATGATAAAGGTTCGGGTTTTAAATTGAGTCTTTCCAAGAATCCCCCATCAATTACATTCAGAGTAGACCCACAATCAACAAACACCCGAAATTCCATTAATTTTTCCTGAGCAATCGTGGAAGCAGCTAAAAATACACCCTTGGAATTTAAACAGGCAATACGGGCATGACTGACCATTTTTTTTTTCTTTCTTCATACGAAGCTCACAGCCTTTAATCAAATGACCAGATTTTCCGCAATAGAAACACAAGCCTTCAAAAAATCTGCGGACTTTTTATTGAGAACGAGGTGCCACAGATCCAATCTCCATCGGTTCACCACTGTTAGTACACACATTCTCATAACCAGAAACTGACATAGCAGAGGATTTGCTCTCATTAACCCTTGCACGCAGTCTCCTATCCACCCGTATAGCTAATTGCATAGCCTGTTGCAAATCTTCAGGTGTAGGATAAGCAATTAGCAGGTCTTTAACCCTTTCATTGAGCCCAGCAAGAAATAGACTTTTCAGAGCAGAATCGTTCCACCCTGTTTGAGTAGACCAACGACGGAAATGAGTACAATATTTTTCCACATTACCTGATCCCTGTTTCAAATGTCTCAACTCAGATTCAGCTGATGCGACACGGTCAGGATAATCATATAATAGTCCCAAAGCAGAAAAAAAACTATCCACTGATCTGAAGCATGTATCACTGGGTTGCAAAGAAAAGGCCCACTCCTGAGGCTCTTTGCGCAAAAGTGACATTATGAACCCTATGCGCTGGGATTCATCCCCAGAGGACTTGGGTCTCAAACGAAAATACAATAAGCAAGCATTTTTAAATGAAAAAATTTCTCGGTGTTCACCAAAAAATAAATCCGGCAAACATACCTTAGGCTCCAAGAAATGTGCTCCAGGACAGTTACTCACGTGCTGACGGAGCTCGGCCACCTCCAGAGAGAGTCCCTGCAGGCGATGAGCCAAATCCTGAACCGACACCATGATGGAACAGAAAAAATCTTTCCTTAGAGAATTTGCGGGCTGGACTTACTGTTATGTTCTGCTACCAGAGCTAAGGAAAGAGAGGAGATCTGTCCCTACGATAGAACTCAGCTTGATCCCTACGATGTATCAGGGAACCTGATCCTGCGATCAGACCTGCTAAAGTCCTAAGCTAGTCTGTACAGAGACCTATAGATGTGGGGAAGGAATCCCTACAAGCACTAAGGACTGGGAGGAAAATGGGACACCTCCTAACAGAAATAGTAGCAGACAGACGAACAAACAAAACACATAGAACACAGAGGTCCGTAGACCAAGCAAACTAACAGAGTTAGATACAGAGCACAGGCTAGCTGAAAGTAGTTATACAATGAAGTCCAGCAAAGCCAGAAGGGCGGAGCAGGATTAAATAGGCCAACAAGGTCATGTGACCAGCAAAGGAAAAAACCTAAGAGCAAGGTTCTAACATTGTCTCCACCAACAGGAGTTACAGTTTGGGAATGAGGGTCTACATTATGGTCAAAACCTTCTGCGTCTGGTCCTGGATCCGACTCATAAAGATTCTGGGCATCAGTGCAGATCATTTCCTCGTCTGGATTCACAGAAGCGCTGGAGTCGACCTCTGATTCCCAGGCTATAGTATGAGTAAACAGCTCTGCAGACTCAACCATCTGTTCTACCTCATACTCAGACGGGCAGCTGGAGATTTGGGAGCTGCGAGGAAGCAAGTGCGATTGGGGTGACACCTTTGAGGACTGGAGTATTTGTGATGTTGAAGTTGATGTGGAGGAGAGCCCACTTAAAGGAGCACTTGATATCCGTTGAAGCACCTGCTGTTTTTGTGCCTCATCTGGAATTTGTAGCGATTGGCGTGGCCGTAAGAAAGGGATCTTATCACATTGTCCGCTAAAAGAAGTAGATATTTTAGTTTGGCTGGAAGATGGTCTTTCTTCTGCAGATGTTACTGTTGCTTTAACACCTACCCCACGGACACAACCTTTTTTCCCCTTCCCAACACGCCTATTCCCCTTTCCACCAGCAGCAGGCCTTTTTCCACTCATTTTGGTGGTTAACTAATTAACAACTCTGGAGTTGTTTGCACAAAAAAACAATGGATGGGAACCGAGCAGAGCTGAGTGGCCAAACTGTGGTATTAGGCCAAAACTATTGGCTGGGTTAGATGCAGAAAAAAATTATATTCAATTTGCAACCTGATGGAGGTCAGTATAGATGGACTAATAGAGAAAGTCCCACACACTGCTAGAAGGCCAAATATTTTTTCAGAGCTAGATGCAGATAAAAATTATTTTTAATTTGCAACCTGATGGAGGTCAGTATAGATGGACTAATAGAGAAAGTCCCACACACTGTTAGAAGGCCAAATATTTTTTCAGAGCTAGATGCAGATAAAAATTATTTTTAATTTGCAACCTGATGGAGGTCAGTATAGATGGACTAATAGAGAAAGTCCCACACACTGCTAGAAGGCCAAATATTTTTTCAGAGCTAGATGCAGATAAAAATTATTTTTAATTTGCAACCTGATGGAGGTCAGTATAGATGGACTAATAGAGAAAGTCCCACACACTGCTAGAAGGCCAAATATTTTTTCAGAGCTAGATGCAGATAAAAATTATTTTTAATTTGCAACCTGATGGAGGTCAGTATAGATGGACTAATAGAGAAAGTCCCACACACTGCTAGAAGGCCAAATATTTTTTCAGAGGTAGATGCAGAAAAAAATATATTCAGTTTGCAACCTGATGGAGGTCAGTATAGATGGACTAATACAACAAGTCCCACACACAGCTAGAAGCCCAATATTTTTTCAGAGGTAGATGCAGAAAAAAATATATTCAGTTTGCAACCTGATGGAGGTCTGTATAGATGGATTAATAGAACAAGTCCCACACACAGCTAGAAGCCCAATATTTTTTCAGAGGTAGATGCAGAAAAAAATATATTCAGTTTGCAACCTGATGGAGGTCTGTATAGATGGATTAATAGAACAAGTCCCACACACAGCTAGAAGCCCAATATTTTTTCAGAGGTAGATGCAAAAAAAAATATATTCAGTTTGCAACCTGATGGAGGTCAGTATAGATGGACTAATACAACAAGTCCCACACACAGCTAGAAGCCCAATATTTTTTCAGAGGTAGATGCAGAAAAAAATATATTCAGTTTGCAACCTGATGGAGGTCTGTATAGATGGATTAATAGAACAAGTCCCACACACAGCTAGAAGCCCAATATTTTTTCAGAGGTAGATGCAGAAAAAAATATATTCAGTTTGCAACCTGATGGAGGTCTGTATAGATGGATTAATAGAACAAGTCCCACACACAGCTAGAAGCCCAATATTTTTTCAGAGGTAGATGCAGAAAAAAATATATTCAGTTTGCAACCTGATGGAGGTCTGTATAGATGGATTAATACAACAAGTCCCACACACAGCTAGAAGCCCAATATTTTTTCAGAGGTAGATGCAGAAAAAAAAAATATTCAGTTTGCAACCTGATGGAGGTCTGTATAGATGGATTAATACAACAAGTCCCACACACAGCTAGAAGCCCAATATTTTTTCAGAGGTAGATGCAGAAAAAAAAAATATTCAGTTTGCAACCTGATGGAGGTCTGTATAGATGGATTAATACAACAAGTCTCACACACAGCTAGAAGCCCAATATTTTTTCAGAGGTAGATGCAGAAAAAAATATATTCAGTTTGCAACCTGATGGAGGTCAGTATAGATGGACTAATACAACAAGTCCCACACACAGCTAGAAGCCCAATATTTTTTCAGAGGTAGATGCAGAAAAAAATATATTCAGTTTGCAACCTGATGGAGGTCTGTATAGATGGATTAATACAACAAGTCCCACACACAGCTAGAAGCCCAATATTTTTTCAGAGGTAGATGAAGAAAAAAATATATGCAGTTTGCAACCTGATGGAGGTCAGTATAGATGGACTAATACAACAAGTCCCACACACAGCTAAAAGCCCAATATTTTTTCAGAGCTAGATGCAGAAAAAAATTATATTCAATTTGCAACCTGATGGAGGTCAGTATAGATGGACTAATAGAATGATGCTATGCCCAAAAGATTTTACTTCACTAGGTGCAGTAAAAAAATTGGTATTCTATACACAGGTGGTATATCTTGCAACACAGATAGGCTACTCCACTGACTAACACACTCTGCAATAGGCCAAAAAGGATTAGCTTTGCTAGATTCAGCCAAATGCTGTGAAAAAAACTTGCACAGCACTGGCACAGACCTGCCTGGCAAAAACTGATAGGAACTGATGTAACCTAGTCCTGAAAAGGACTCCAATTACAATTAGTCTTTACTCCCACAATCTATCTATTTAAGAGCACAGACCTGCCTGATAAAAGTCGTAGGAAATGCTGTAACCTAGTACTTAAAAGGACTGCAATCACAACTATTCCCTACTCCCAAGCTATCTGTAGATTTGTGCGAAAATTGGCTTGAAATTAACAAGGTATAGCGCACACAGCAACAGCGGTGCCGTCTAACATGCAGCTGCAGCAGTGAGAAAATGGTGGCGACGGGGAAAATGGCTTGGTCTTATAGGGCAAGGACATGTGACATACACTGCCAATGACACATGCCCTTGCTTGTGTGAAAAAAAGCACTTCGCTCCGTGTGTGCGCTGCTGATAGTCTGACAGATTGCACCTCCCCACTGCAAATGCGGGAAAGAGAAAAAAAAAAGGAGATCTTCATTGTTCCTGCAGAGATCCATCCCCTGCCCCTCCCCCCACCCCGCTGTACACTCAAACTGCGTATTAACATTAATTTTCATCATTACTGAGAAAAAATCCAGTTATGATTTTGGTGCACGAACAGTTATCGAACATAACCTCGAACA
This sequence comes from Phyllobates terribilis, assembly GCF_046119375.1. NCBI lineage: Eukaryota > Metazoa > Chordata > Amphibia > Anura > Dendrobatidae > Phyllobates > Phyllobates terribilis. The sequence goes on from NW_027362762.1 coordinate 555,887,792, forward strand.
GCCGAATTTTTCTCAAATTGTTCGTGTTCGCCGAACGGCTCGAACACCGCCCAAAACAGCTCGAATTTGAGATTGGCGAACAGTTCGAGTAGAACAACGCTCATCTCTAATATTTAGTCGTTTTCAGCCAATACTTTTGATTTTTGAAAATTTCACTTTTTTGTGAAAATATCCACTAAATGAGGGAATAATATGTGTGAGGGTACCCCAGGAGAGTTCCAAATGTGTGTGGGTAGAATATATATCCCACGGGGGTAAAATTGAAAAAAGTTGAAAAAATTTTTTTTTTGGGCTTAGTCATTTTTTCAGACTTTCAGATAGGGCATATGTCAGTGAGCATTCCGATTTCAGTTCCAGAGCGATTCGCCCAATGAGTCCTTGATATTTAGTCGTTTTCAGCCAATATTTTGGATTTTTGAAAATTTCACTTTTTTGTGAAAATATCCACTAAATGAGGGAATAATATGTGTGAGGGTTCCCCAGGAGAGTTCCAAATGTGTGTGGGTAGAATATATATCCCACGGGGGTAAAATTGAAAAAAGTTAAAAAAAAATTTTGGGGGGGCTTTTTTTTCCGGCGTTTATCAGACTTTCAGATAGGGGAAATGTCAGTGAGCATTCCGATTTCAGTTCCAGAGCGATTCGCTCAATGAGTCCTTGATATTAAGTCATTTTCCGACAATTTCTGGATTTTTCAAAAATGTCACTTTTTTGTGAAAATATCCACTAAATGAGGGAATAATATGTGTGAGGGTACCCCAGGAGAGTTCCAAATGTGTGTGGGTAAAATATATATCCCACGGGGATAAAATTGAAAAAAGTTGAAAAAATTTTTTTTTTTGGACTTGGTCATTTTTCCGGCGTTTATCAGACTTTCAGATAGGGGAAATGTCAGTGAGTGTTCCGATTTCAGTTCCAGAGCGATTCGGCTAATGAGTCCTTGATATTTAGTCGTTTTCAGCCAATTTTCTGGATTTTTGAAAATTTCACTTTTTTGTGAAAATATCCACTAAATGAGGGAATAATATGTGTGAGGGTACCCCAGGAGAGTTCCAAATGTGTGTGGGTAGAATATATATCCCACGGGGTTAAAATTGAAAAAAGTTGAAAACATTTTTTTTTGGGCTTAGTCATTTTTTCAGACTTTCAGATAGGGCATATGTCAGTGAGCTTTCCGATTTCAGTTCCAGAGCGATTCGCCCAATGAGTCCCTGATATTTAGTCGTTTTCAGCCAATATTTTGGATTTTTGAAAATTTCACTTTTTTTGTGAAAATTCCACTAAATGAGGGAATAATATGTGTGAGGGTACCCCAGGAGAGTTCCAAATGTGTGTGGGTAGAATATATATCACACGGGGGGTAAAATTGAAAAAAGTTGAAAAAAATTTTTTTTTGGACATATTCCTTTTTCCGGCGTTTATCAGACTTTTAGATAGGGGAAATGTCAGTGAGCGTTCGGATTTCAGTTCCAGAGCGATTCGCCCAATGAGTCGTTGATATTTAGTCATTTTCCGACAATTTCTGGATTTTTGAAAATTTCACTTTTTTGTGAAAATATCCACTAAATGAGGGAATAATATGTGTGAGGGTACCCCAGGAGAGTTCCAAATGTGTGTGGGTAGAACATATATCCCACGGGGGTAAAATTGAAAAAAGTTGAAAAAAATTTTTTTTTGGACTTATTCCTTTTTCCGGCGTTTATCAGACTTTCAGATAGGGGAAATGTCAGTGAGCCTTCCGATTTCAGTTCCAGAGTGATTCGCCCAATGAGTCCTTGATATTTAGTCATTTTCAGCCAATTTTCTGGATTTTTGAAAATTTCACTTTTTTTGTGAAAATATCCAATAAATGAGGGAATAATATGTGTGAGGGTACCCCTGGAGAGTTCCAAATGTGTGTGGGTAGAATATAAATCCCACGGGGTTAAAATTGAAAAAAGTTGAAACAATTTTTTTTGGGCTTAGTCATTTTTTCAGACTTTCAGATAGGGCATATGTCAGTTAGCGTTCCGATTTCAGTTCCAGAGCGATTCGCCCAATGAGTCCTTGATATTTAGTCGTTTTCAGCCAATATTTTGGATTTTTGAAAATTTCACTTTTTTGTGAAAATATCCACTAATTGAGGGAATAATATGTGTGAGGGTACCCCAGGATAGTTCCAAATGTGTGTGGGTAGAATATATATCCCACGGGGGTAAAATTGAAAAAAGTTGAAAAAAAATTTTTTCTGGGCTTAGTCATTTTTCAGGCGTTTATCAGACTTTCAGATAGGGGAAATGTCAGTGAGCATTCCGCATTCAGTTCCAGAGCGATTCGCTCAATGAGTTCTTGATATTTAGTCATTTTCCGACAATTTCTGGATTTTTCAAAAATGTCACTTTTTTGTGAAAATATCCACTAAATGAGGGAATAATATGCGTGAGGGTACCCCAGGATAGTTCCAAATGTGTGTGGGTAGAATGTATATCCCACGGGGGTAAAATTGAAAAAAGTTGAAAAAATTTTTTTTTTTGGACTGTCATTTTTCCGGCGTTTATCAGAATTTCAGATAGGGGAAATGTCAGTGAGCGTTCCGATTTCAGTTCCAGAGCGATTCGCCCAATGAGTCCTTGATATTTAGTCGTTTTCAGACAATTTTCTGGATTTTTGAAAATTTCACTTTTTTGTGAAAATATCCACTAAATGAGGGAATAATATGTGTGAGGGTACCCCAGGAGAGTTCCAAATGTGTGTGGGTAGAATATATATCCCACGGGGTTAAAATTGAAAAAAGTTGAAAAAAATTTTTTTTTGGGCTTAGTCATTTTTTCAGACTTTCAGATAGGGCATATGTCAGTGAGCATTCCGATTTCAGTTCCAGAGCGATTCGCCCAATGAGTTCTTGATATTTAGTCGTTTTCAGCCAATATTTTTGATTTTTTAAAATTTCACTTTTTTGTGAAAATATCCACTAAATGAGGGAATAATATGTGTGAGGGTAGCCCAGGAGAGTTCCAAATGTGTGTGGGTAGAATATATATCCCACGGGGGTAAAATTGAAAAAAGTTTAAAATAATTTTTTTTTGGACTTATTCCTTTTTCCGGCGTTTATCAGACTTTCAGATAGGGGAAATGTCAGTGAGCGTTCCGATTTCAGTTCCAGAGCGATTCGCTCAAGGAGTCCTTGATATTTTGTCATTTTCCGACAATTTCTGGATTTTTGAAAATTTCTCTTTTTTGTGAAAATATCCACTAAATGAGGGAATAATATGTGTGAGGGTACCCCAGGAGAGTTCCAAATGTGTGTGGGTAAAATATATATCCCATGGGGATAAAATTGAAAAAAGTTGAAAAAAATTTTTTTTTTGGACTTGGTCATTTTTCCGGCGTTTATCAGACTTTCAGATAGGGGAAATGTCAGTGAGCATTACGATTTCAGTTCCAGAGCGATTCGCCCAATAAGTCCTTGATATTTAGTCATTTTCCGACAATTTCTGGATTTTTGAAAATTTCACTTTTTTGTGAAAATATCCACTAAATGAGGGAATAATATGTGTTGGGTACCCCAGGATAGTTCCAAATGTGTGTGGGTAGAATATATATCCCACGGGGTTAAAATTGAAAAAAGTTGAAAAAATTTTTTTTTGGGCTTAGTCATTTTTTCAGACTTTCAGATAGGGCATATGTCAGTGAGCGTTCCGATTTCAGTTCCAGAGCGATTAGCCCAATGAGTCCTTGATATTTAGTCGTTTTCAGCCAATATTTTGGATTTTTGAAAATTTCACTTTTTTGTGAAAATATCCACTAAATGAGGGAATAATATGTGTGAGGGTACCCCAGGATAGTTCCAAATGTGTGTGGGTAGAATGTATATCCCACGTGGGTAAAATTGAAAAAAGTTGAAAAAAATTTTTTTTTGGACTTATTCCTTTTTCCGGCGTTTATCAGACTTTCAGATAGGGGAAATGTCAGTGAGCGTTCCGATTTCAGTTCCAGAGCGATTCGCCCAATGAGTCCTTGATATTTAGTCATTTTCCGACAATTTCTGGATTTTTGATAATTTCACTTTTTTGTGAAAATATCCACTAAATGAGGGAATAATATGTGTGAGGGTACCCCAGGAGAGTTCCAAATGTGTGTGGGTAGAATATATATCCCACGGAGTTAAAATTGAAAAAAGTTGAAAAAATTTTTTTTTTGGACTTAGTCATTTTTCCGCCGTTTATCAGACTTTCAGATGGGGGAGATGTCAGTGATCATTCCGAATTCAGTTCCAGAGCAATTCGCCCAATGAGTCCTTGATATTTAGTCGTTTTCAGCCAATTTTCTGGATTTTTGAAAATTTCACTTTTTTGTGAAAATATCCACTAAATGAGGGAATAATATGTGTGAGGGTACCCCAGGAGAGTTCCAAATGTGTGTGGGTAGAATATATATCCCACGGGGTTAAAATTGAAAAAAGTTGGAAAAATTTTTTTTTGGGCTTAGTCATTTTTTCAGACTTTCATATAGGGCATATGTCAGTGAGCGTTCCGATTTCAGTTCCAGAGCGATTAGCCCAATGAGTCCTTGATATTTAGTCGTTTTCAGCCAATATTTTGGATTTTTGAAAATTTCACTTTTTTGTGAAAATATCCACTAAATGAGGGAATAATATGTGTGAGGGTACCCCAGGATAGTTCCAAATGTGTGTGGGTAGAATGTATATCCCACGTGGGTAAAATTGAAAAAAATTGAAAAAAAATTATTCCTTTTTCCGGCGTTTATCAGACTTTCAGATAGGGGAAATGTCAGTGAGCGTTCCGATTTCAGTTCCAGAGCGATTCGCCCAATGAGTCCTTGATATTTAGTCATTTTCCGACAATTTCTGGATTTTTGAAAATTTCACTTTTTTGTGAAAATGTCCACTAAATGAGGGAATAATATGTGTGAGGGTACCCCAGGAGAGTTCCAAATGTGTGTGGGTAGAATATATATCCCACGGGGGATAAATTTGAAAAAAGTTGAAAAACATTTTTTTTTGGACTTATTCCTTTTTCCGGCGTTTATCAGACTTTCAGATAGGGGAAATGTCAGTCAGCATTCCGTTTTCAGTTCCAGAGCGATTCACCCAATGATTCCTTGATATTTAGTCGTTTTCAGCCAATTTTCTGGATTTTTGAAAATTTCACTTTTTTGTGAAAATATCCACTAAATGAGGGAATAATATGTGTGAGGGTACCCCAGGATAGTTCCAAATGTGTGTGGGTAGAATATATATCCCACGGGGTTAAAATTGAAAAAATTTAAAACATTTTTTTTTTGGGCTTAGTCATTTTATCAGACTTTCAGATAGGGCAAATGTCAGTGAGCGTTCCGATTTCAGTTCCAGAGCGATTCGCACAATGATTCCTTGATATTTAGTCGTTTTCAACCAATATTTTGGATTTTTGAAAATTTCACTTTTTTGTGAAAATATCCACTAAATGAGGGAATAATATGTGTGAGGGTACCCCAGGATAGTTCCAAATGTGTGTGGGTAGAATGTATATCCCACGGGGGTAAAATTGAAAAAAATTGAAAAAAATTTTTTTTTTGGACTTAGTTTTTTTTCCGGCGTTTATCAGACTTTCAGATAGGGGAAATGTCAGTGAGCATTACGATTTCAGTTCCAGAGCGATTCGCCCAATAAGTCCTTGATATTTAGTCATTTTCCGACAATTTCTGGATTTTTGAAAATTTCACTTTTTTGTGAAAATATCCACTAAATGAGGGAATAATATGTGTTGGGTACCCCAGGAGAGCTGCAAATGTGTGTGGGTAGAATATATATCCCACGGGGGTAAAATTGAAAAAAGTTGAAAAAAAATTTTTTTTGGACATATTCCTTTTTCCGGCGTTTATCAGACTTTCAGATAGGGGAAATGTCAGTGAGCGTTCCGATTTCAGTTCCAGAGCGATTCGCCCAATGAGTCCCTGATATTTAGTCATTTTCAGCCAATTTTCTGGATTTTTGAAAATTTCACTTTTTTTGTGAAAATATCCAATAAATGAGGGAATAATATGTGTGAGGGTACCCCAGGAGAGTTGCAAATGTGTGTGGGTAAAATATATATCCCACGGGGTTAAAATTGAAAAAAGTTGAAAAAATTTTTTTTTTGGGCTTAGTCATTTTATCAGACTTTCAGATAGGGCAAATGTCAGTGACCATTCCGATTTCACTTCCAGAGCGATTCGACCAATGAGTCCTTGATATTTAGTCGTTTTCAGACAATATTTTGATTTTTGAAAATTTCACTTTTTTGTGAAAATATCCACTAAATAAGGGAATAATATGTGTGAGGGTATCCCAGGAGAGTTCCAAATGTGTTTGGGTAGAATATATATCCCACGGGTGTAAAATTGAAAAAAGTTAAAACATTTTTTTTTTTTGGACTTAGTCATTTTTCCGGCGTTTATCAGACTTTCAGATAGGGCAAATGTCAGTGAGCGTTCCGATTTCAGTTCTAGAGCGATTAGCCCAATGAGTCCATGATATTTAGTCGCTTTCAGCCAATTTTTTGGATTTTTTAAAATTTCACTTTTTTATGAAAATATCCACTAAATGAGGGAATAATATGTGTAAGGGTACCCCAGGAGAGTTCCAAATGTGTGTGGGTAGAATATATATCCCACGCGTGTAAAATTAAAAAAAGTTTAAAAAAATTTTTTTTTGGTCTTAGTCATTTTTCCGGCGTTTATCAGACTTTCAGATAGGGGAAATGTCAGTGAGCATTCCGATTTCAGTTCCAGAGCGATTCACCCAATGATTCCTTGATATTTAGTCGTTTTCAGCCAATTATCTGGATTTTTGAAAATTTCACTTTTTTGTGAAAATATCCGCTAAATGAGGGAATAATATGTGTGAGGGTACCCCAGGAGAGTTCCAAATGTGTGTGGGTAGAATATATATCCCATGGGGTTAAAATTGAAAAAAGTTTAAAAAAATTTTTTTTAAGACTTAGTCATTTTTTTTGCATTTATCAGACTTTCAGATAGGGGAAATGTCAGTGAGCGTTCCGATTTCAGTTCCAGAGCGATTCGCCCAATGAGTCCTTGATATTTAGTCGTGTTCAGCAAATTTTCTGGATTTTTGAAAATTTCACTTTTTTGTGAAAATATCCACTAAATGAGGGAATAATATGTGTGAGGGTACCCCAGGAGAGTTCCAAATGTGTGTGGGTAGAATATATATCCCACGGGGTTAAAATTGAAAAAAGTCAAAAACATTTTTTTTTTGGGCTTAGTCATTTTATCAGACTTTCAGATAGGGCAAATGTCAGTGAGCGTTCCGATTTCAGTTCCAGAGCGATTCGCCCAATGATTCCTTGATTTTTAGTCGTTTTCAGCCAATTTTCTGGATTTTTGAAAATTTCACTTTTTTGTGAAAATATCCACTAAATGAGGGAATAATATGTGTGAGGGTACCCCAGGAGAGTTCCAAATGTGTGTGGGTAGAATATATATCCCACGGGGGTAAAATTGAAAAAAGTTGAAAAAAATTTTTTTTTGGACTTAGTCATTTTTCCGGCTTTTATCAGACTTTCAGATAGGGGAAATGTCAGTGAGCATTACAATTTCAGTTCCAGAGCGATTCGCCCAATAAGTCCTTGATATTTAGTCATTTTCCGACAATTTCTGGATTTTTGAAAATTTCTCTTTTTTGTGAAAATATCCACTAAATGAGGGAATAATATGTGTGAGGGTACCCCAGGAGAGTTCCAAATGTGTGTGGGTAGAATATATATCCCACGGGGTTAAAATGGAAAAAAGTTAAAAATATTTTTTTTTTGGGCTTAGTCATTTTATCAGACTTTCAGATAGGGCATATGTCAGTGAGCGTTCCGATTTCAGTTCCAGAGCGATTCGCCCAATGAGTCCTTGATATTTAGTCGTTTTCAGCCAATTTTCTGGATTTTTGAAAATTTCACTTTTTTGTGAAAATATCCACTAAATGAGGGAATAATATGTGTGAGGGTACCCCAGGAGAGTTCCAAATGTGTGTGGGTAGAATATATATCCCACGGGGTTAAAATGGAAAAAAGTTAAAAATATTTTTTTTTTGGGCTTAGTCATTTTATCAGACTTTCAGATAGGGCAAATGTCAGTGAGCGTTCCGATTTCAGTTCCAGAGCGATTCGCACAATGATTCCTTGATATTTAGTCGTTTTCAACCAATATTTTAGATTTTTGAAAATTTCACTTTTTTGTGAAAATATGTACTAAATGAGGGAATAATATGTGTGAGGGTACCCCAGGAGAGTTCCAAATGTGTGTGGGTAGAATATATATCCCACGGGGTTAAAATTGAAAAAATTTAAAACATTTTTTTTTTGGGCTTAGTCATTTTATCAGACTTTCAGATAGGGCAAATGTCAGTGAGCGTTCCGATTTCAGTTCCAGAGCGATTCGCACAATGATTCCTTGATATTTAGTCGTTTTCAACCAATATTTTGGATTTTTGAAAATTTCACTTTTTTGTGAAAATATCCACTAAATGAGGGAATAATATGTGTGAGGGTACCCCAGGATAGTTCCAAATGTGTGTGGGTAGAATGTATATCCCACGGGGGTAAAATTGAAAAAAATTGAAAAAAATTTTTTTTTTGGACTTAGTTATTTTTCCGGCGTTTATCAGACTTTCAGATAGGGGAAATGTCAGTGAGCATTACGATTTCAGTTCCAGAGCGATTCGCCCAATAAGTCCTTGATATTTAGTCATTTTCCGACAATTTCTGGATTTTTGAAAATTTCACTTTTTTGTGAAAATATCCACTAAATGAGGGAATAATATGTGTTGGGTACCCCAGGAGAGCTGCAAATGTGTGTGGGTAGAATATATATCCCACGGGGGTAAAATTGAAAAAAGTTGAAAAAAAATTTTTTTTGGACATATTCCTTTTTCCGGCGTTTATCAGACTTTCAGATAGGGGAAATGTCAGTGAGCGTTCCGATTTCAGTTCCAGAGCGATTCGCCCAATGAGTCCCTGATATTTAGTCATTTTCAGCCAATTTTCTGGATTTTTGAAAATTTCATTTTTTTGTGAAAATATCCACTAAATAAGGGAATAATATGTGTGAGGGTATCCCAGGAGAGTTCCAAATGTGTGTGGGTAGCATATATATCCCACGGGTGTAAAATTAAAAAAAAGTTAAAAAAATTTTTTTTTTTGGACTTAGTCATTTTTCCGGCGTTTATCAGACTTTCAGATAGGGGAAATGTCAGTGAGCATTCCGTTTTCAGTTCCAGAGCGATTCACCCAATGATTCCTTGATATTTAGTCGTTTTCAGCCAATTATCTGGATTTTTGAAAATTTCACTTTTTTGTGAAAATATCCGCTAAATGAGGGAATAATATGTGTGAGGGTACCCCAGGAGAGTTCCAAATGTGTGTGGGTAGAATATATATCCCATGGGGTTAAAATTGAAAAAAGTTTAAAAAAAATTTTTTTAAGACTTAGTCATTTTTTCTGCATTTATCAGACTTTCAGATAGGGGAAATGTCAGTGAGCGTTCCGATTTCAGTTCCAGAGCGATTCGCCCAATGAGTCCTTGATATTTAGTCGTTTTCAGCCAATTTTCTGGATTTTTGAAAATTTCACTTTTTTGTGAAAATATCCACTAAATGAGGGAATAATATGTGTGAGGGTACCCCAGGAGAGTTCCAAATGTGTGTGGGTAGAATATATATCCCACGGGGGTAAAATTGAAAAAAGTTGAAAAAAATTTTTTTTTAGACTTAGTCATTTTTCCGGCTTTTATCAGACTTTCAGATAGGGGAAATGTCAGTGAGCATTACGATTTCAGTTCCAGAGCGATTTGCCCAATAAGTCCTTCATATTTAGTCATTTTCCGACAATTTCTGGATTTTTGAAAATTTCACTTTTTTGTGAAAATATCCACTAAATGAGGGAATAATATGTGTGAGGGTACCCCAGGAGAGTTCCAAATGTGTGTGGGTAGAATATATATCCCACGGGGGTAAAATTGAAAAAAGTTGAAAAAAAATTTTTTTTGGACATATTTCTTTTTCCGGCGTTTATCAGACTTTCAGATAGGGGAAATGTCAGTGAGCGTTCCGATTTCAGTTCCAGAGCGATTCGCCCAATGCGTCCTTGATATTTAGTCGTGTTCAGCAAATTTTCTGGATTTTTGAAAATTTCACTTTTTTGTGAAAATATCCACTAAATGAGGGAATAATATGTGTGAGGGTACCCCAGGAGAGTTCCAAATGTGTGTGGGTAGCATATATATCCCACGGGTGTAAAATTGAAAAAAGTAAAAAAATTTTTTTTTTTGGACTTAGTCATTTTTCCGGCGTTTATCAGACTTTCAGATAGGGCAAATGTCAGTGAGCGTTCCGATTTCAGTTCCAGAGCGATTAGCCCAATGAGTCCTTGATATTTAGTCGCTTTCAGCCAATTTTTTGGATTTTTTAAAATTTCACTTTTTTATGAAAATATCCACTAAATGAAGGAATAATATGTGTAAGGGTACCCCAGGAGAGTTGTAAATTTGTGTGGGTAGAATATATATCCCACGGGGGTAAAATTGAAAATAGTTGAAAAAAATTTTTTTTTGGTCTTAGTCATTTTTCCGGCGTTTATCAAACTTTCAGATAGGGGAAATGTCTGTGAGCGTTCCGATTTCAGTTCCAGAGCGATTCGCCCAATGAGTCCTTGATATTTAGTCGTTTTCAGCCAATATTCTGGATTTTTGAAAATTTCACTTTTTTGTGACAATATCCGCTAAATGAGGGAATAATATGTGTGAGGGTACCCCAGGAGAGTTCCAAATGTGTGTGGGTAGAATATATATCCCACGGGGTTAAAATTGAAAAAAGGTGAAAACATTTTTTTTTTGGACTTAGAAATTTTTTCAGCGTTTATCAGACTTTCAGATAGGTGAAATGTCAGTGAGTGTTCCGATTTCACTTCCAAAGCGATTCGTCCAATGAGTCCTTGATATTTAGTCATTTTCAGCCAATATTTTGGATTTTTGAAAATCTCACATTTTTGTGAAAATATCCACTAAATGAGGGAATAATATGTGTGAGGGTACCCCAGGAGAGTTCCAAATGTGTGTATATCCCACGGGGGTAAAATTGAAAAAAGTTGAAAAAAAATTTTTTTGGGTCTTAGTCATTTTTCCAGCGTTTATCAAACTTTCAGATAGTTGAAATGTCAGTGAGCGTTCCGATTTCAGTTCCAGAGCGATTCGCCCAATGAGTCCTTGATATTTAGTCGTTTTCAGCCAATTTTCTGGATTTTTGAAAATTTCACTTTTTTGTGACAATATCCACTAAATGAGGGAATAATATGTGTCAGGGTACCCCAGGAGAGTTCAAAATGTGTGTGGGTAGAATACATATCCCATGGGGGTAAAATTGAAAAAAGTTGAAAACATTTTTTTTTGGACTTAGTCATTTTTCCGGCTTTTATCAGACTTTCAGATAGGGGAAATGTCAGTGAGCGTTCCGATTTCAGTTCCAGAGCGATAAGCCCAATGAGTTCTTGATATTTAGTCGTTTTCAGCCAATTTTCTGGATTTTTGAAAATTTCACTTTTTTGTGAAAATATCCACTAAATGAGGGAATAATATGTGTGAGGGTACCCCAGGAGAGTTCCAAATATGTGTGGGAAGAAAATATATCTCACGGGGTAAAATTGAAAAAAGTTGAAAAAATTTTTTTTTTACTTAGTCATTTTTCCAGCGTTTATCAGACTTTCAGATAGGGCAAATGTCAGTGAGTGTTTCGATTTCAGTTCCAGAGCGATTCGCCCATTGAGTCCTTGATATTTAGTCATTTTCAGCCAATTTTCTGGATTTTTGAAAATTTCACTTTTTTGTGAAAATATCCACTAAATGAGGGAATAATATGTGCGAGGGTACCCCAGGAGAGTTCCAAATGTGTGTGGGTAGAATATATATCCCACGGGGGTAAAATTGAAAAAAGTTGAAAAACTTTTTTTTTTGGACATAGTCATTTTTCCGGTGTTTATCAGACTTTCAGATAGGGCAAATGTCAGTGAGCGTTCCGATTTCTTTTCCAGAGCTTTTCGCCCAATGAGTCCTTGATATTTAGCCGTTTTCAGCCAATTTTCTGGATTTTTGAAAATTTCACTTTTTTGTGAAAATATCCACTAAATGAGGGAATAATATGTGCGAGGGTACCCCAGGAGAGTTCCAAATGTGTGTGGGTAGAATATATATCCCACGGGGTAAAATTGAAAAAAGTTGAAAAAAATTTTTTTTAAGACTTTGTCATTTTATCAGACTTTCAGATAGGGCAAATGTCAGTGAGCGTTTCGATTTCAGTTCCAGAGCGATTAGCCGGATGAGTCCTTGATATTTCGTTGTTTTCAGGCAATTTTCTGAATTTTTGAAAATTTCACTTCTTTGTGAAAATATCCACTAAATGAGGGAATAATATGTGTGAGGGTACACCAGGAGAGTTCCAAATGTGTGTGGGTAGAATATATATCCCACGGGGGTAAAATTGAAAAAAGTTGAAAAAAAATTTTTTTTGGACTTAGTCATTTTATCAGACTTTCAGATAGGGGAAATGTCAGTGAGTGTTCCAATTTTAGTTCCAGAGCGATTCGCCCAATGAGTCCTTGATATTTAGTCGTTTTCTGCCAATTTTCTGGATTTTTGAAAATTTCACTTTTTTGTGAAAATATCCACTAAATGAGGGAATAATATGTGTGAGGGTACCCCAGGAGAGTTCCAAATGTGTGTGGGTTGAATATATATCCCACGGGGGTAAAATTGAAAAAAGTTGAAAAAAATTTTTTTGGACTTAGTCGTTTTTCCGGCGTTTATCAGACTTTCAGATAGGGCAAATGTCAGTGAGCATTCCGATTTCAGTTTCAGAGCGATTCGCCCAATGAGTCCTTGATATTTAGTCGTTTTCAGCCAATTTTCTGGATTTTTGAAAATTTCACTTTTTTGTGAAAATATCCACTAAATGAGGGAATAATATGTGTGAGAGTACCCCAGGAGAGTTCCAAATGTGTGTGGGCAGAATATATATCCCACGAGGGTAATATTGAAAAAAGTTGAAAAATTTTTTTTTAAGACTTAGTCATTTTATCAGACTTTCAGATAGGGCAAATGTCAGTGAGTGTTTCAATTTCAGTTCCAGAGCGATTCGCCCAATGAGTCCTTGATATTTAGTCATTTTCAGCCAATTTTCTGGATTTTTGAAAATTTCACTTTTTTGTGAAAATATCCACTAAATGAGGGAATAATATGTGCGAGGGTACCCCAGGAGAGTTCCAAATGTGTGTGGGTAGAATATATATCCCACGGGGGTAAAATTGAAAAAAGTTGAAAAACTTTTTTTTTTGGACTTAGTCATTTTTCCGGTGTTTATCAGACTTTCAGATAGGGGAAATGTCAGCGAGCATTCCGATTTCAGTTCCAGAGCGATTCGCCGGATGAGTCCTTGATATTTCGTTGTTTTCAGGCAATTTTCTGAATTTTTGAAAATTTCACTTTTTTGTGAAAATATCCACTAAATGAGGGAATAATATGTGTGAGGGTACCCCAGGAGAGTTCCAAATGTGTGTGGGTAGAATATATATCCCACGGGGGTAAAATTGAAAAAAGTTGAAAAAAAATTTTTTTTGGACTTAGTCATTTTATCAGACTTTCAGATAGGGGAAATGTCAGTGAGTGTTCCAATTTCAGTTCCAGAGCGATTCGCCCAATGAGTCCTTGATATTTAGTCGTTTTCTGCCAATTTTCTGGATTTTTGAAAATTTCACTTTTTTGTGAAAATATCCACTAAATGAGGGAATAATATGTGTGAGGGTACCCCAGGAGAGTTCCAAATGTGTGTGGGTTGAATATATATCCCACGGGCGTAAAATTGAAAAAAGTTTAAACATTTTTTTTTTTGGACTGTCATTTTTCCGGGATTTATCAAACTTTCAGATAGGGCAAATGTTAGTGAGCGTTCCAATTTCAGTTCCAGAGTGATTTGCTGAATGAGTCCTTGATATTTAGTCGTTTTCAGCCAATTTTCTGGATTTTTGAAAATTTCACTTTTTTGTCAAAATATCCACTAAATGAGGGAATAATATGTGTGAGGGTACCCCAGGAGAGTTCCAAATATGTGTGGGAAGAAAATATATCTCACGGGGTAAAATTGAAAAAAGTTGAAAAAAATTTTTTTTTACTTAGTCATTTTTCCAGCGTTTATCAGACTTTCAGATAGGGGAAATGTCAGTGAGCATTCCGATTTCAGTTCCAGAGCTATTCTCCCAATGATTCCTTGATATTTAGTCGTTTTCAGCCAATCTTTTGAATTTTTGAAAAATTTCACTTTTTTGTGAAAATATCCACTATATGAGGGATTAATATGTGTGAGGGTACCCCAGGAGAGTTCCAAATATGTGTGGGTAAAAAATATATCCCACGCCAGTAAAATTGAAAAAAGTTGAAAAAATTTTTTTTTTACTTAGTCATTTTTCCAGCGTTTATCAGACTTTCAGATAGGGCAAATGTCAGTGAGTGTTTCAATTTCAGTTCCAGAGCGATTCGCCCAATGAGTCCTTGATATTTAGTCATTTTCAGCTAATTTTCTGGATTTTTGAAAATTTCACTTTTTTGTGAAAATATCCACTAAATGAGGGAATAATATGTGTGAGGGTACCCCAGGAGAGTTCCAAATGTGTGTGGGTAGAATATATATCCCACAGGGGTAAAATAGAAAAAAGTTTAAAAATTTTATTTTTTTGGACTGTCATTTTTCCGGCGTTTATCAAACTTTCAGATAGGGCAAATGTCAGTGAGCGTTCCAATTTCAGTTCCAGAGTGATTCGCCGAATGAGTCCTTGATATTTACTCGTTTTCAGCCAATTTTCTGGATTTTTGAAAATTTCAGTTTTTTGTGAAAATATCCACTAAATGAGGGAATAATATGTGTGAGGGTACACCAGGAGAGTTCCAAATGTGTGTGGGTAGAATATATATCCCACAGGGGTAAAATTGAAAAAAGTTTAAAAATTTTATTTTTTTGGACTGTCATTTTTCCGGCGTTTATTAGACTTTCAGATAGGGCAAATGTCAGTGAGCGTTCCGATTTCAGTTCCAGAGCGATTCGTCCAATGAGTCCTTGATATTTAGTCGTTTTCAGCCAATATTTTCGATTTTTGAAAATTTCACTTTTTTGTGAAAATATCCACTAAATGAGGGAATAATATGTGTGAGGGTACCCCAGGAGAGTTCCAAATGTGTGTGGGTAGAATATATATCCCACAGGGGTAAAATTGAAAAAAGTTTAAAAAATTTTTTTTTGGACTTAGTCATTTTTCCGGCGTTTATCAGACTTTCAGATAGGGGAAATGTCAGTGAGCATTCCAATTTCAGTTCCAGAGCGATTTGCCCCATGAGTCCTTGATATTTAGTCGTTTTCAGCCAATTTTCTGGAATTTTGAAAATTTCACTTTTTTGTGAAAATATCCACTAAATGAGGGAATAATATGTGTTAGGGTACCCCAGGAGAGTTCCAAATGTGTGTGGGTAGAATATATATCCCACAGGGGTAAAATTGAAAAACGTTTAAAAATTTTATTTTTTTGGACTGTCATTTTTCCGGCGTTTATCAGACTTTCAGATAGAGCAAATGTCAGTGAGCGTTCCGATTTCAGTTCCAGAGCGATTCGCCCAATGAGTCCTTGATATTTCGTCGTTTTCAGGCAATTTTCTGAATTTTTGAAAATTTCATTTTTTTGTGAAAATATCCACTAAATGAGGGAATAATATGTGTGAGGGTACCCCAGGAGAGTTCCAAATGTGTGTGGATAGAATATATATCCAACGGGGGTAAAATTTAAAAAAGTTGAAGACATTTTTTTTTTACTTAGTCATTTTTCCGGCGTTTAGCAGACTTTCAGATAGGGCAAATGTCAGTGAGCATTCCGATTTCAGATCCAGAGCGATTCGCCCAATGAGCCCTTGATAGTTAGTCGTTTTCAGCCAATTTTCTGGATTTTTGAAAATTTCACTTTTTTGTGAAAATATCCACTAAATGAGGGAATAATATGTGTGAGGGTACCCCAGGAGAGTTCCAAATGTGTGTGGTAGAATAAATATCCCACGGGGGTAAAATTGAAAAAAGGTGAAAAAATTTTTTTTTGTACTTAGTCATTTTTCCGGCGTTTATCAGACTTTCAGATAGGGCATATGTCAGTGACGGTTCCGATTTCAGTTCCAGAGCGATTCGCACAATGAGTCCTTGATATTCCGTCATTTTCAGGCAATTTTCTGAATTTTTGAAAATTTCACTTTTTTTAAAAATATCCACTAAATGAGGGAATAATATGTGTGAGGGTACCCCAGGAGAGTTCCAAATGTGTGTGGGTAGAATATATATCCCACGGGGATAAAATTGAAAAAAGTTTTAAAAAATTTTTTTTGGACTTAGTAATTTTTCCGGCGTTTATCAGACTTTCAGATAGGGCAAATGTCAGTGAGCATTCCGATTTCAGTTCCAGAGCGATTCTCCCAATGAGTCCTTGATATTTAGTCGTTTTCAGCAAATATTTTGGATTTGTGAAAATTTAACTTTTTTGTGAAAATATCCACTAAATGAGGGAATAATATGTGTGAGGGTACCCCAGGAGAGTTCCAAATGTGTGTGGGTAGAATATATAACCCACGGGGGTAAAATTGAAAAAAGTTGAAAAAATTTATTTTTTGGACTTAGTCATTTTTCCAGCGTTTATCACACTTTCAGATAGGGGAAATGTCAGTGAGCATTCCGATTTCAGTTCCAGAGCGATTCGCCCAATGAGCCCTTGGTATTTAGTCGTTTTCAGGCAATTTTCAGAATTTTTGAAAATTTCACTTTTTTGTGAAAATATCCACTAAATGAGGGAATAATATGTGTGAGGGTACCCCAGGAGAGTTCCAAATGTGTGTGGGTAGAATATATATCCCACAGGGGTAAAATCAAAAAAAGTTGAAAAACATTTTTTTTTGGACTTAGTCATTTTTCCAGCGTTTATCAGACTTTCAGATAGGGCAAATGTCAGTGAGCGTTCCGATTTCAGTTCCAGAGCGATTCGCACAATGAGCCCTTGGTATTTAGTCGTTTTTAGGCAATTTTCTGGATTTTTGAAAATTTCACTTTTTTGTGAAAATATCCACTAAATGAGGGAATAATATGTGTGAGGGTACCCCAGGAGAGTTCCAAATGTGTGTGGGTAGAATATATATCCCACAGGGGTAAAATCGAAAAAAGTTGAAAAACATTTTTTTTTGGACTTAGTCATTTTTCCGGCGTTTATCAGACTTTCAGAGAGGGGAAATGTCAGTGAGCATTCCGATTTCACTTCCAGAGCGATTCGCCCAATGAGTCCTTGATATTTAGTCGTTTTCAGCCAATTTTCTGGATTTTTGAAAATTTCACTTTTTTGTGAAAATATCCACTACATGAGGGAATAATATGTGTGAGGGTACCCCAGGAGAGTTCCAAATGTGTGTGGGTAGAATATATATCCCACAGGGGTAAAATTGAAAAAAATTTTTTTTTGGACTTAAGTCATTTTTCCGGCGTTTATCAGACTTTCAGAGAGGGCAAATGTCAGTGAGCGTTCCGATTTCAGTTCCAGAGCGATTCGCCCAATGAGCCCTTGGTATTTAGTCGTTTTCAGGCAATTTTCTGAATTTTTGAAAATTTCACTTTTTTGTGAAAATATCCACTAAATGAGGGAAGAATATGTGTGAGGGTACCCCAGGAGAGTTCCAAATGTGTGCGGGTAGAATATATATCCCATGGGGGTAAAATTGAAAAAAAATTTTTTTTGGACTTTGTCATTTTTCCGGCTTTTATCAGAATTTCAGATAGGGCAAATGTCAGTGAGCATTCCGATTTCAGTTCCAGAGCGATTCGCCCATTGGGTCCTTGCTATTTAGTCGTTTCCAGCCAATTTTCTGGATTTTTGAAAATTTAACTTTTTTGTGAAAATATCCACTAAATGAGGGAATAATATATGTGAGGGTACCCCAGGAGAGTTCCAAATGTGTGTGGGTAGAATATATATCCCACGGTGGTAAATTTGAAAAAAGTTGAAAAATATATATTTTTTGGACTTAGTCATTTTTCCGGCGTTTATCCGACTTTCAGATAGGGGAAATGTCAGTGAGCATTCCGATTTCAGTTCCAGAGCGATTCGCCCAATGAGCCCTTGGTATTTAGTCGTTTTCAGGCAATTTTCTGAATTTTTGAAAATTTCACTTTTTTGTGAAAATATCCACTAAATGAGGGAATAATATGTGTGAGGGTACAACAGGAGAGTTCCAAATGTGTGTGGGTAGAATATATATCCCACAGGGGTAAAATCGAAAAAAGTTGAAAAACATTTTTTTTTGGACTTAGTCATTTTTCCGGCGTTTATCAGACTTTCAGATAGGGGAAATGTCAGTGAGCATTCTGATTTCAGTTCCAGAGCGATTCGCACAATGAGTCCTTGATATTCCGTCATTTTTAGGCAATTTTCTGGATTTTTGAAAATTTCCCTTTTTTGTGAAAATATCCACTAAATGAGGGAATAATATGTGTGAGGGTACCCCAGGAGAGTTCCAAATGTGTGTGGGTAGAATATATATCCCACGGGGGTAAAATTGATAAAAGGTGAAAAAAATTTTTTTTTTCGACTTAGTCATTTTTCCAGCGTTTATCAGACTTTCAGATAGGGCAAATGTCAGTGAGCGTTCCGATTTCAGTTCCAGAGCGATTCGCACAATGAGCCCTTGGTATTTAGTCGTTTTCAGGCAATTTTCTGGATTTTTGAAAATTTCACTTTTTTGTGAAAATATCCACTAAATGAGGGAATAATATGTGTGAGGGTACCCCAGGAGAGTTCCAAATGTGTGTGGGTAGAATATATATCCCACAGGGGTAAAATCGAAAAAAGTTGAAAAACATTTTTTTTTGGACTTAGTCATTTTTCCGGCGTTTATCAGACTTTCAGAGAGGGGAAATGTCAGTGAGCATTCCGATTTCAGTTCCAGAGCGATTCGCCCAATGAGTCCTTGATATTTAGTCGTTTTCAGCCAATTTTCTGGATTTTTGAAAATTTCACTTTTTTGTGAAAATATCCACTACATGAGGGAATAATATGTGTGAGGGTACCCCAGGAGAGTTCCAAATGTGTGTGGGTAGAATATATATCCCACGGGGGTAAAATTGAAAATTTGAAAAAAATTTTTTTTTGGACTTAGTCATTTTTCCGGTGTTTATCTGACTTTCAGATAGGGGAAATGTCAGTGAGCGTTCCGATTTCAGTTCCAGAGCGCTTTGCCCAATGAGTCCTTGATATTTAGTCGTTTTCAGCCAATTTTCTGGATTTTTGAAAATTTCACTTTTTTGTGAAAATATCCACTAAATGAGGGAATAATATTTGTGAGGGTAAACCAGGAGAGTTCCAAATGTGCGTGGGTAGAATAAATATCCCACCGGGGTAAAATTGAAAAAAGGTGAACATTTTTTTTTTGGACTTAGTCATTTTTCCGGCGTTTATCAGACTTTCAGATATGGCAAATGTCAGTGAGCATTCCGATTTCAGTTCCAGAGCGATTCGCCCAATGAGTCCTTGATATTTAGTAGTTTTCAGCCAATTTTCTGGATTTTTGAAAATTTCACTTTTTTGTGAAAATATCCACTAAATGAGGGAAGAATATGTGTGAGGGTACCGCTGGAGAGTTCCAAATGTGTGTGGGTAGAATAAATATCCCACGGGGGTAAAATTGAAAAAAATTTTTTTTTGGACTTAAGTCATTTTTCCGGCGTTTATCAGACTTTCAGAGAGGGCAAATGTCAGTGAGCATTCCGATTTCAGTTCCAGAGCGATTCGCTGGATGAGTCCTTGATATTTAGTCGTTTTCAGCCAATTTTCTGGATTTTTGAAAATTTCACTTTTTTGTGAAAATATCCACTAAATGAGGGAAGAATATGTGTGAGGGTACCCCAGGAGAGTTCCAAATGTGTGCGGGTAGAATATATATCCCATCGGGGTAAAATTGAAAAAAGTTGAAAAAAATTTTTTTTTGGACTTTGTCATTTTTCCGGCGTTTATCAGAATTTCAGATAGGGCAAATGTCAGTGAGCATTCCGATTTCAGTTCCAGAGCGATTGGCCCAATGGGTCCTTTCTATTTAGTCGTTTCCAGCCAATTTTCTGGATTTTTGAAAATTTTACTTTTTTGTGAAAATATCCACTAAATGAGGGAATAATATATGTGAGGGTACCCCAGGAGAGTTCCAAATGTGTGTGGGTAGAATATATATCCCACGGTGGTAAATTTGAAAAAAGTTGAAAAATATATTTTTTTTGGACTTAGTCATTTTTCCGGCGTTTATCCGACTTTCAGATAGGGGAAATGTCAGTGAGCGTTCCGATTTCAGTTCCAGAGCGATTCGCCCAATGAGCCCTTGGTATTTAGTCGTTTTCAGGCAATTTTCTGAATTTTTGAAAATTTCACTTTTTTGTGAAAATATCCACTAAATGAGGGAATAATATGTGTGAGGGTACAACAAGAGAGTTCCAAATGTGTGTGGGTAGAATATATATCCCACAGGGGTAAAATCGAAAAAAGTTGAAAAACATTTTTTTTTGGACTTAGTCATTTTTCCAGCGTTTATCAGACTTTCAGATAGGGGAAATGTCAGTGAGCATTCCGATTTCAGTTCCATAGCGATTCGCACAATGAGTCCTTGATATTCCGTCATTTTTAGGCAATTTTCTGGATTTTTGAAAAGTTCCCTTTTTTGTGAAAATATCCACTAAATGAGGGAATAATATGTGTGAGGGTACCCCAGGAGAGTTCCAAATGTGTGTGGGTAGAATATATATCCCACGGGGGTAAAACTTATAAAAGGTGAAAAATTTTTTTTTTTTCGACTTAGTCATTTTTCCAGCGTTTATCAGACTTTCAGATAGGGCAAATGTCAGTGAGCGTTCCGATTTCAGTTCCAGAGCGATTCCCACAATGAGCCCTTGGTATTTAGTCGTTTTTAGGCAATTTTCTGGATTTTTGAAAATTTCACTTTTTTGTGAAAATATCCACTAAATGAGGGAATAATATGTGTGAGGGTACCCCAGGAGAGTTCCAAATGTGTGTGGGTAGAATATATATCCCACAGGGGTAAAATCGAAAAAAGTTGAAAAACATTTTTTTTTGGACTTAGTCATTTTTCCGGCGTTTATCAGACTTTCAGATAGGGGAAATGTCAGTGAGCATTCCGATTTCAGTTCCAGAGCGATTCTCCCAATGAGTCCTTGATATTTAGTCGTTTTCAGCAAATATTTTGGATTTTTGAAAATTTCACTTTTTTGTGAAAATATCCACTAAATGAGGGAATAATATGTGTGAGGGTACCCCAGGAGAGTTCCAAATGTGTGTGGGTAGAATATATAACCCACGGGGGTAAAATTGAAAAAAGTTGAAAAAATTTATTTTTTGGACTTAGTCATTTTTCCAGCGTTTATCACACTTTCAGATAGGGGAAATGTCAGTGAGCATTCCGATTTCAGTTCCAGAGCGATTCGCCCAATGAGTCCTTGATATTTAGTCGTTTTCAGCAAATATTTTGGATTTTTGAAAATTTCATTTTTTTGTGAAAATATCCACTAAATGAGGGAATAATATGTGTGAGGGTACCCCAGGAAAGTTCCAAATGTGTGTGGGTAGAATATATATCCCACGGGGGTAAAATTGAAAAAAGTTGAAAAAATTTTTTTCTTGAACTTAGTCATTTTTCCGGCGTTTATCCGACTTTCAGATAGGGGAAATGTCAGTGAGCGTTCCGATTTCAGTTCCAGAGCGATTCGCCCAATGAGCCCTTGGTATTTAGTCGTTTTCAGGCAATTTTCAGAATTTTTGAAAATTTCACTTTTTTGTGAAAATATCCACTAAATGAGGGAATAATATGTGTGAGGGTACCCCAGGAGAGTTCCAAATGTGTGTGGGTAGAATATATATCCCACAGGGGTAAAATCGAAAAAAGTTGAAAAACATTTTTTTTTGGACTTAGTCATTTTTCCGGCGTTTATCAGACTTTCAGAGAGGGGAAATGTCAGTGAGCATTCCGATTTCACTTCCAGAGCGATTCGCCCAATGAGTCCTTGATATTTAGTCGTTTTCAGCCAATTTTCTGGATTTTTGAAAATTTCACTTTTTTGTGAAAATATCCACTACATGAGGGAATAATATGTGTGAGGGTACCCCAGGAGAGTTCCAAATGTGTGTGGGTAGAATATATATCCCACGGGGGTAAAATTGAAAATTTGAAAAAAAATTTTTTTTGGACTTAGTCATTTTTCCGGCGTTTATCTGACTTTCAGGTAGGGGAAATGTCAGTGAGCGTTCCGATTTCAGTTCCAGAGCGCTTTGCCCAATGAGTCCTTGATATTTAGTCGTTTTCAGCCAATTTTCTGGATTTTTGAAAATTTCACTTTTTTGTGAAAATATCCACTAAATGAGGGAATAATATTTGTGAGAGTACCCCAGGAGAGTTCCAAATGTGCGTGGGTAGAATAAATATCCCACCGGGGTAAAATTGAAAAAAGGTGAAAATTTTTTTTTTTGGACTTAGTCATTTTTCCGGCGTTTATCAGACTTTCAGATATGGCAAATGTCAGTGAGCATTCCGATTTCAGTTCCAGAGCGATTCGCCCAATGAGTCCTTGATATTTAGTAGTTTTCAGCCAATTTTCTGGATTTTTGAAAATTTCACTTTTTTGTGAAAATATCCACTAAATGAGGGAAGAATATGTGTGAGGGTACCGCTGGAGAGTTCCAAATGTGTGTGGGTAGAATAAATATCCCACGGGGGTAAAATTGAAAAAAATTTTTTTTTGGACTTAAGTCATTTTTCCGGCGTTTATCAGACTTTCAGAGAGGGCAAATGTCAGTGAGCATTCCGATTTCAGTTCCAGAGCGATTCGCTGGATGAGTCCTTGATATTTAGTCGTTTTCAGCCAATTTTCTGGATTTTTGAAAATTTCACTTTTTTGTGAAAATATCCACTAAATGAGGGAAGAATATGTGTGAGGGTACCCCAGGAGAGTTCCAAATGTGTGCGGGTAGAATATATATCCCATGGGGGTAAAATTGAAAAAAGTTGAAAAAAATTTTTTTTTGGACATTGTCATTTTTCCGGCTTTTATCAGAATTTCAGATAGGGCAAATGTCAGTGAGCATTCCGATTTCAGTTCCAGAGCGATTCGCCCATTGGGTCCTTGCTATTTAGTCGTTTCCAGCCAATTTTCTGGATTTTTGAAAATTTTACTTTTTTGTGAAAATATCCACTAAATGAGGGAATAATATATGTGAGGGTACCCCAGGAGAGTTCCAAATGTGTGTGGGTAGAATATATATCCCACGGTGGTAAATTTGAAAAAAGTTGAAAAATATATTTTTTTTGGACTTAGTCATTTTTCCGGCGTTTATCCGACTTTCAGATAGGGGAAATGTCAGTGAGCATTCCGATTTCAGTTCCAGAGCGATTCGCCCAATGAGCCCTTGGTATTTAGTCGTTTTCAGGCAATTTTCTGAATTTTTGAAAATTTCACTTTTTTGTGAAAATATCCACTAAATGAGGGAATAATATGTGTGAGGGTACAACAGGAGAGTTCCAAATGTGTGTGGGTAGAATATATATCCCACAGGGGTAAAATCGAAAAAAGTTGAAAAACATTTTTTTTTGGACTTAGTCATTTTTCCGGCGTTTATCAGACTTTCAGATAGGGGAAATGTCAGTGAGCATTCTGATTTCAGTTCCAGAGCGATTCGCACAATGAGTCCTTGATATTCCGTCATTTTTAGGCAATTTTCTGGATTTTTGAAAATTTCCCTTTTTTGTGAAAATATCCACTAAATGAGGGAATAATATGTGTGAGGGTACCCCAGGAGAGTTCCAAATGTGTGTGGGTAGAATATATATCCCACGGGGGTAAAATTGATAAAAGGTGAAAAAATTTTTTTTTTTCGACTTAGTCATTTTTCCAGCGTTTATCAGACTTTCAGATAGGGCAAATGTCAGTGAGCGTTCCGATTTCAGTTCCAGAGCGATTCGCACAATGAGCCCTTGGTATTTAGTCGTTTTCAGGCAATTTTCTGGATTTTTGAAAATTTCACTTTTTTGTGAAAATATCCACTAAATGAGGGAATAATATGTGTGAGGGTACCCCAGGAGAGTTCCAAATGTGTGTGGGTAGAATATATATCCCACAGGGGTAAAATCGAAAAAAGTTGAAAAACATTTTTTTTTGGACTTAGTCATTTTTCCGGCGTTTATCAGACTTTCAGAGAGGGGAAATGTCAGTGAGCATTCCGATTTCAGTTCCAGAGCGATTCGCACAATGAGTCCTTGATATGCCGTCATTTTTAGGCAATTTTCTGGATTTTTGAAAATTTCCCTTTTTTGTGAAAATATCCACTAAATGAGGGAATAATATGTGTGAGGGTACCCCAGGAGAGTTCCAAATGTGTGTGGGTAGAATATATATCCCACGGGGGTAAAATTGAAAATTTGAAAAAAAAATTTTTTTGGACTTAGTCATTTTTCCGGCGTTTATCTGACTTTCAGATAGGGGAAATGTCAGTGAGCGTTCCGATTTCAGTTCCAGAGTGCTTTGCCCAATGAGTCCTTGATATTTAGTCGTTTTCAGCCAATTTTCTGGATTTTTGAAAATTTCACTTTTTTGTGAAAATATCCACTAAATGAGGGAATAATATTTGTGAGGGTACCCCAGGAGAGTTCCAAATGTGCGTGGGTAGAATAAATATCCCACCGGGGTAAAATTGAAAAAAGGTGAAAATTTTTTTTTTTGAACTTAGTCATTTTTCCGGCGTTTATCAGACTTTCAGATATGGCAAATGTCAGTGAGCATTCCGATTTCAGTTCCAGAGCGATTCGCCCAATGAGTCCTTGATATTTAGTAGTTTTCAGCCAATTTTCTGGATTTTTGAAAATTTCACTTTTTTGTGAAAATATCCACTAAATGAGGGAAGAATATGTGTGAGGGTACCGCTGGAGAGTTCCAAATGTGTGTGGGTAGAATAAATATCCCACGGGGGTAAAATTGAAAAAAATTTTTTTTTGGACTTAAGTCATTTTTCCGGCGTTTATCAGACTTTCAGAGAGGGCAAATGTCAGTGAGCATTCCGATTTCAGTTCCAGAGCGATTCGCTGGATGAGTCCTTGATATTTAGTCGTTTTCAGCCAATTTTCTGGATTTTTGAAAATTTCACTTTTTTGTGAAAATATCCACTAAATGAGGGAAGAATATGTGTGAGGGTACCCCAGGAGAGTTCCAAATGTGTGCGGGTAGAATATATATCCCATGGGGGTAAAATTGAAAAAAGTTGAAAAAAATTTTTTTTTGGACTTTGTCATTTTTCCGGCGTTTATCAGAATTTCAGATAGGGCAAATGTCAGTGAGCATTCCGATTTCAGTTCCAGAGTGATTCACCCAATGGGTCCTTGCTATTTAGTCGTTTCCAGCCAATTTTCTGGATTTTTGAAAATTTTACTTTTTTGTGAAAATATCCACTAAATGAGGGAATAATATATGTGAGGGTACCCCAGGAGAGTTCCAAATGTGTGTGGGTAGAATATATATCCCACGGTGGTAAATTTGAAAAAAGTTGAAAAATATATTTTTTTTGGACTTAGTCAATTTTCCGGCGTTTATCCGACTTTCAGATAGGGGAAATGTCAGTGAGCGTTCCGATTTCAGTTCCAGAGCGATTCGCCCAATGAGCCCTTGGTATTTAGTCGTTTTCAGGCAATTTTCTGAATTTTTGAAAATTTCACTTTTTTGTGAAAATATCCACTAAATGAGGGAATAATATGTGTGAGGGTACAACAGGAGAGTTCCAAATGTGTGTGGGTAGAATATATATCCCACAGGGGTAAAATCGAAAAAAGTTGAAAAACATTTTTTTTGGACTTAGTCATTTTTCCGGCGTTTATCAGACTTTCAGATAGGGGAAATGTCAGTGAGCATTCCGATTTCAGTTCCAGAGCGATTCGCACAATGAGTTCTTGATATTCCGTCATTTTTAGGCAATTTTCTGGATTTTTGAAAATTTCCCTTTTTTGTGAAAATATCCACTAAATGAGGGAATAATATGTGTGAGGGTACCCCAGGAGAGTTCCAAATGTGTGTGGGTAGAATATATATCCCACGGGGGTAAAATTGATAAAAGGTGAAAAATTTTTTTTCGACTTAGTCATTTTTCCAGCGTTTATCAGACTTTCAGATAGGGCAAATGTCAGTGAGCGTTCCGATTTCAGTTCCAGAGCGATTCGCACAATGAGCCCTTGGTATTTAGTCGTTTTCAGGCAATTTTCTGGATTTTTGAAAATTTCACTTTTTTGTGAAAATATCCACTAAATGAGGGAATAATATGTGTGAGGGTACCCCAGGAGAATTCCAAATGTGTGTGGGTAGAATATATATCCCACAGGGGTAAAATCGAAAAAAGTTGAAAAACATTTTTTTTTGGACTTAGTCATTTTTCCGGCGTTTATCAGACTTTCAGAGAGGGGAAATGTCAGTGAGCATTCCGATTTCAGTTCCAGAGCGATTCGCCCAATGAGTCCTTGATATTTAGTCGTTTTCAGCCAATTTTCTGGATTTTTGAAAATTTCCCTTTTTTGTGAAAATATCCACTAAATGAGGGAATAATATGTGTGAGGGTACCCCAGGAGAGTTCCAAATGTGTGTGGGTAGAATATATATCCCACGGGGGTAAAATTGATAAAAGGTGAAAAAATTTTTTTCGACTTAGTCATTTTTCCAGCGTTTATCAGACTTTCAGATAGGGCAAATGTCAGTGAGCGTTCCGATTTCAGTTCCAGAGCGATTCGCACAATGAGCCCTTGGTATTTAGTCGTTTTCAGGCAATTTTCTGGATTTTTGAAAATTTCACTTTTTTGTGAAAATATCCACTAAATGAGGGAATAATATGTGTGAGGGTACCCCAGGAGAATTCCAAATGTGTGTGGGTAGAATATATATCCCACAGGGGTAAAATCGAAAAAAGTTGAAAAACATTTTTTTTTGGACTTAGTCATTTTTCCGGCGTTTATCAGACTTTCAGAGAGGGGAAATGTCAGTGAGCATTCCGATTTCAGTTCCAGAGCGATTCGCCCAATGAGTCCTTGATATTTAGTCGTTTTCAGCCAATTTTCTGGATTTTTGAAAATTTCACTTTTTTGTGAAAATATCCACTACATGAGGGAATAATATGTGTGAGGGTACCCCAGGAGAGTTCCAAATGTGTGTGGGTAGAATATATATCCCACGGGGGTAAAATTGAAAATTTGAAAAAAAATTTTTTTTGGACTTAGTCATTTTTCCGGCGTTTATCTGACTTTCAGATAGGGGAAATGTCAGTGAGCGTTCCGATTTCAGTTCCAGAGCGCTTTGCCCAATGAGTCCTTGATATTTAGTCGTTTTCAGCAAATATTTTGGATTTTTGAAAATTTAACTTTTTTGTGAAAATATCCACTAAATGAGGGAATAATATGTGTGAGGGTACCCCAGGAGAGTTCCAAATGTGTGTGGGTAGAATATATAACCCACGGGGGTAAAATTGAAAAAAGTTGAAAAAATTTATTTTTTGGACTTAGTCATTTTTCCAGCGTTTATCAGACTTTCAGATAGGGGAAATGTCAGTGAGCATTCCGATTTCAGTTCCAGAGCGATTCGCCCAATGAGTCCTTGATATTTAGTCGTTTTCAGCAAATATTTTGGATTTTTGAAAATTTAACTTTTTTGTGAAAATATCCACTAAATGAGGGAATAATATGTGTGAGGGTACCCCAGGAGAGTTCCAAATGTGTGTGGGTAGAATATATATCCCACAGGGGTAAAATTGAAAAAAGTTTAAAAAATTTTTTTTTGGACTTAGTCATTTTTCCGGCGTTTATCAGACTTTCAGATAGGGGAAATGTCAGTGAGCATTCCAATTTCAGTTCCAGAGCGATTCGCCCCATGAGTCCTTGATATTCCATCATTTTCAGGCAATTTTCTGAATTTTTGAAAATGTCACTTTTTTTTGAAAATATCCACTAAATGAGGGAATAATATGTGTGAGGGTACCCCAGGAGAGTTCCAAATGTGTGTGGGTAGAATATATATCCCACAGGGGTAAAATCGAAAAAAGTTGAAAAACATTTTTTTTTGGACTTAGTCATTTTTCCGGCGTTTATCAGACTTTCAGATAGGGGAAATGTCAGTGAGCATTCCGATTTCAGTTCCAGAGCGATTCGCCCAATGAGTCCTTGATATTTAGTCGTTTTCAGCCAATTTTCTGGATTTTTGAAAATTTCACTTTTTTGTGAAAATATCCACTACATGAGGGAACAATATGTGTGAGGGTACCCCAGGAGAGTTCCAAATGTGTGTGGGTAGAATATATATCCCACGGGGGTAAAATTGAAAAAAGTTGAAAAAATTTTTTTTTTGGACTTAGTCATTTTTCCGGCGTTTATCAGACTTTCAGATAGGGGAAATGTCAGTGAGCATTCCGATTTCAGTTCCAGAGCGCTTTGATCAATGAGTCCTTGATATTTAGTCGTTTTCAGCCAATTTTCTGGATTTTTGAAAATTTCACTTTTTTGTGAAAATATCCACTAAATGAGGGAATAATATTTGTGAGGGTACCCCAGGAGAGTTCCAAATGTGCGTGGGTAGAATAAATATCCCACCGGGGTAAAATTGAAAAAAGGTGAAAATTTTTTTTTTTGGACTTAGTCATTTTTCCGGCGTTTATCAGACTTTCAGATATGGCAAATGTCAGTGAGCATTCCGATTTCAGTTCCAGAGCGATTCGCCCAATGAGTCCTTGATATTTAGTAGTTTTCAGCCAATTTTCTGGATTTTTGAAAATTTCACTTTTTTGTGAAAATATCCACTAAATGAGGGAAGAATATGTGTGAGGGTACCGCTGGAGAGTTCCAAATGTGTGTGGGTAGAATAAATATCCCACGGGGGTAAAATTGAAAAAAATTTTTTTTTGGACTTAAGTCATTTTTCCGGCGTTTATCAGACTTTCAGAGAGGGCAAATGTCAGTGAGCATTCCGATTTCAGTTCCAGAGCGATTCGCTGGATTAGTCCTTGATATTTAGTCGTTTTCAGCCAATTTTCTGGATTTTTGAAAATTTCACTTTTTTGTGAAAATATCCACTAAATGAGGGAATAATATGTGTGAGGGTACCCCAGGAGAGTTCCAAATGTGTGTGGGTAGAATATATATCCCACCGGGGTAAAATTGAAAAAAGTAAAAAAAATTTTTTTTTTGGACTTAGTCATTTTTCCGGCGTTTATCAGACTTTCAGATAGGGGAAATGTCAGTGAGCATTCCGATTTCAGTTCCAGAGCGATTCGCACAATGAATCCTTGATATTCCGTCATTTTCAGGCAATTTTCTGAATTTTTGAAAATGTCACTTTTTTTTGAAAATATCCACTAAATGAGGGAATAATATGTGTGAGGGTACCCCAGGAGAGTTCCAAATGTGTGTGGGTAGAATATATATCCCACGGGGTAAAATCTAAAAAAGTTGAAAAATTTTTTTTTTTGGACTTAGTCATTTTTCCGGCGTTTATCAGACTTTCAGATAGGGGAAATGTCGGTGAGCATTTCGATTTCAGTTCCAGAGCGATTCGCCGGATGAGTCCTTAATATTTTGTCGTTTTCAGGCAATTTTCTGGATTTTTGAAAAATTCACTTTTTTGTGAAAATATACACTAAATGAGGGAATAATATGTGTGAGGGTACCCCAGGAGAGTTCCAAATGTGTGTGGGTAGAATATATATCCCACGGGGGTAAAATTGAAAAAAGTTTAAAAAATTTTTTTTTTGGACTTAGTTATTTTTCGGGCGTTTATCCGACTTTCAGATAGGGGAAATGTCAGTGAGCGTTCCGATTTCAGTTCCAGAGCGATTCGCACAATGAGCCCTTGGTATTTAGTCGTTTTCAGGCAATTTTCTGAATTTTTGAAAATTTCACTTTTTTGTGAAAATATCCACTAAATGAGGGAATAATATGTGTGAGGGTACCCCAGGAGAGTTCCAAATGTGTGTGGGTAGAATATATATCCCACAGGGGTAAAATCGAAAAAAGTTGAAAAACATTTTTTTTTGGACTTAGTCATTTTTCCGGCATTTATCAGACTTTCAGATAGGGGAAATGTCAGTGAGCATTCCGATTTCAGTTCCAGAGCGATTCGCACAATGAGTCCTTGATATTCCGTCATTTTCAGGCAATTTTCTGGATTTTTGAAAATTTCCCTTTTTTGTGAAAATATCCACTAAATGAGGGAATAATATGTGTGAGGGTACCCCAGGAGAGTTCCAAATGTGTGTGGGTAGAATATATATCCCACGGGGGTAAAATTGATAAAAGGTGAAAAAATTTTTTTTTTTCGATTTAGTCATTTTTCCAGCGTTTATCAGACTTTCAGATAGGGCAAATGTCAGTGAGCGTTCCGATTTCAGTTCCAGAGCGATTCTCCCAATGAGCCCTTGGTATTTAGTCGTTTTCAGGCAATTTTCTGGATTTTTGAAAATTTCACTTTTTTGTGAAAATATCCACTAAATGAGGGAATAATATGTGTGAGGGTACCCCAGGAGAGTTCCAAATGTGTGTGGGTAGAATATATATCCCACGGGGGTAAAATTGAAAAAAGTTGAAAAAAATTTTTTTTTGGACTTAGTCATTTTTCCGGCGTTTATCAGACTTTCAGATAGGGGAAATGTCAGTGAGCATTCCGATTTCAGTTCCAGAGCGCTTTGCCCAATGAGTCCTTGATATTTAGTCGTTTTCAGCCAATTTTCTGGATTTTTGAAAATTTCACTTTTTTGTGAAAATATCCACTAAATGAGGGAATAATATTTGTGAGGGTACCCCAGGAGAGTTCCAAATGTGCGTGGGTAGAATAAATATCCCACCGGGGTAAAATTGAAAAAAGGTGAAAATTTTTTTTTTTGGACTTAGTCATTTTTCCGGCATTTATCAGACTTTCAGATATGGCAAATGTCAGTGAGCATTCCGATTTCAGTTCCAGAGCGATTCGCCCAATGAGTCCTTGATATTTAGTAGTTTTCAGGGAATTTTCTGGATTTTTGAAAATTTCACTTTTTTGTGAAAATATCCACTAAATGAGGAAAGAATATGTGTGAGGGTACCGCTGGAGAGTTCCAAATGTGTGTGGGTAGAATAAATATCCCACGGGGGTAAAATTGAAAAAAATTTTTTTTTGGACTTAAGTCATTTTTCCGGCGTTTATCAGACTTTCAGAGAGGGCAAATGTCAGTGAGCATTCCGATTTCAGTTCCAGAGCGATTCGCTGGATTAGTCCTTGATATTTAGTCGTTTTCAGCCAATTTTCTGGATTTTTGAAAATTT
Source organism: Phyllobates terribilis (assembly GCF_046119375.1). NCBI lineage: Eukaryota > Metazoa > Chordata > Amphibia > Anura > Dendrobatidae > Phyllobates > Phyllobates terribilis. The sequence goes on from NW_027362762.1 coordinate 555,919,229, forward strand.
CACTTTTTTGTGAAAATATCCACTAAATGAGGGAAGAATATGTGTGAGGGTACCCCAGGAGAGTTCCAAATGTGTGCGGGTAGAATATATATCCCACGGTGGTAAAATTGAAAAAAGTTGAAAAAAATTTTTTTTTGGACTTTGTCATTTTTCCGGCGTTTATCAGAATTTCAGATAGGGCAAATGTCAGTGAGCATTCCGATTTCAGTTCTAGAGCGATTCGCCCAATGGGTCCTTGCTATTTAGTCGTTTCCAGCCAATTTTCTGGATTTTTGAAAATTTTACTTTTTTGTGAAAATATCCACTAAATGAGGGAATAATATATGTGAGGGTACCCCAGGAGAGTTCCAAATGTGTGTGGGTAGAATATATATCCCACGGTGGTAAATTTGAAAAAAGTTGAAAAATATATTTTTTTTGGACTTAGTCATTTTTCCGGCGTTTATCCGACTTTCAGATAGGGGAAATGTCAGTGAGCGTTCCGATTTCAGTTCCAGAGCGATTCGCCCAATGAGCCCTTGGTATTTAGTCGTTTTCAGGCAATTTTCTGAATTTTTGAAAATTTCACTTTTTTGTGAAAATATCCACTAAATGAGGGAATAATATGTGTGAGGGTACCCCAGGAGAGTTCCAAATGTGTGTGGGTAGAATATATATCCCACAGGGGTAAAATCGAAAAAAGTTGAAAAACATTTTTTTTTGGACTTAGTCATTTTTCCGGCGTTTATCAGACTTTCAGATAGGGGAAATGTCAGTGAGAGTTCCGATTTCAGTTCCAGAGCGATTCGCACAATGAGTCCTTGATATTCCGTCATTTTTAGGCAATTTTCTGGATTTTTGAAAATTTCCCTTTTTTGTGAAAATATCCACTAAATGAGGGAATAATATGTGTGAGGGTACCCCAGGAGAGTTCCAAATGTGTGTGGGTAGAATATATATCCCACGGGGGTAAAATTGATAAAAGGTGAAAAAAATTTTTTTTTTCGATTTAGTCATTTTTCCGGCGTTTATCAGACTTTCAGATAGGGGAAATGTCAGTGAGCATTCCGATTTCAGTTCCAGAGCGATTCGCCCAATGAGTCCTTGATATTTAGTCGTTTTCAGCCAATTTTCTGGATTTTTGAAAATTTCACTTTTTTGTGAAAATATCCACTACATGAGGGAATAATATGTGTGAGGGTACCCCAGGAGAGTTCCAAATGTGTGTGGGTAGAATATATATCCCACGGGGGTAAAATTGAAAAAAGTTGAAAAAAATTTTTTTTTGGACTTAGTCATTTTTCCGGCGTTTATCAGACTTTCAGATAGGGGAAATGTCAGTGAGCATTCCGATTTCAGTTCCAGAGCGCTTTGCCCAATGAGTCCTTGATATTTAGTCGTTTTCAGCCAATTTTCTGGATTTTTGAAAATTTCACTTTTTTGTGAAAATATCCACTAAATGAGGGAATAATATTTGTGAGGCTACCCCAGGAGAGTTCCAAATGTGCGTGGGTAGAATAAATATCCCACCGGGGTAAAATTGAAAAAAGGTGAAAATTTTTTTTTTTTGGACTTAGTCATTTTTCCGGCGTTTATCAGACTTTAAGATAGGGCAAATGTCAGTGAGCATTACGATTTCAGTTCCAGAGCGATTCGCCCAATGAGTCCTTGATATTTAGTCGTTTTCAGCCAATTTTCTGGATTTTTGAAAATTTCACTTTTTTGTGAAAATATCCACTAAATGAGGGAATAATATTTGTGAGGGTACCCCAGGAGAGTTCCAAATGTGTGTGGGTAGAATATATATCCCACGGGGGTAAAATTGAAAAAAAATTTTTTTTGGACTTAAGTCATTTTTCCGGCGTTTATCAGACTTTCAGAGAGGGCAAATGTCAGTGAGCATTCCGATTTCAGTTCCAGAGCGATTCGCCCAATGGGTCCTTGCTATTTAGTCGTTTCCAGCCAAATTTCTGAATTTTTGAAAATTTCACTTTTTTGTGAAAATATCCACTAAATGAGGGAATAATATGTGTGAGGGTACCCCAGGAGAGTTCCAAATGTGTGTGGGTAGAATATATATCCCACAGGGGTAAAATCAAAAAAAGTTGAAAAACATTTTTTTTTGGACTTAGTCATTTTTCCGGCGTTTATCAGACTTTCAGATAGGGGAAATGTCAGTGAGCGTTCTGATTTCAGTTCCAGAGCGATTCGCACAATGAGTCCTTGATATTCCGTCATTTTCAGGCAATTTTCTGAATTTTTCAAAATTTCACTTTTTTTTGAAAATATCCACTAAATGAGGGAATAATATGTGTGAGGGTACCCCAGGAGAGTTCCAAATGTGTGTGGGTAGAATATATATCCCACGGGGGTAAAATTGAAAAAAGGTGAAAAATTTTTTTTTTTTGGACTTAGTCATTTTTCCAGCGTTTATCAGACTTTCAGATAGGGGAAATGTCAGTGAGCATTTCGATTTCAGTTCCAGATCGATTCGCCCAATGAGTCCTTGATATTTAGTCATTTTCAGCCAATTTTCTGGATTTTTGAAAATTTCACTTTTTTGTGAAAATATCCACTAAATGAGGGAATAATATGTGTGAGGGTACCCCAGGAGAGTTCCAAATGTGTGTGGGTAGAATATATATCCCACGGGGATAAAATTGAAAAAAGTTTAAAAAAAATTTTTTTAGACTTAGTAATTTTTCCGGCGTTTATCAGACTTTCAGATAGGGCAAATGTCAGTGAGCATTCCGATTTCAGTTCCAGAGCGATTCTCCCAATGAGTACTTGATATTTCGTCGTTTTCAGGCAATTTTCTGAATTTTTGAAAATTTCACTTTTTTGTGAAAATATCCACTAAATGAGGGAATAATATGTGTGAGGGTACCCCAGGAGAGTTCCAAATGTGTGTGGGTAGAATATATATCCCACGGGGGTAAAATTTAAAAAAATTTTTTTTGGACTTAGTGTTATGTTCTTCTACCAGAGCTAAGGAAAGAGAGGAGATCTGTCCCTACGATAGAACTCAGCTGAATCCCTACGATGTCACAGGGAACCTGATCCTGCGATCAGACCTGCTAAAGTCCTAAGCTAGTCTGTACGGAGAGCTATAGATGTGGGGAAGGAATCCCTACAAGTACTAAAGACTGGGAGGAAAATGGGACACCTCCTAACAGAAATAGTAGCAGACAGACGAACAAACAAAATATATAGAACATAGAGGTCCGTAGACCAAGCAAACTAACAGAGTTAGATACAGAGCACAGGCTAGCTAGAAAGTAGTTATACAATGAAGTCCAGCAAAGCCAGAAGGGCGGAGCAGGATTAAATAGGCCAACAAGGTCATGTGACCAGCAAAGGAAAAAACCTAAGAGCAAGGTTCTAACAGTACCCCCCTTCTAAGAGGATCCTCCGGATCCCCTAGGACCAGGCTTATCAGGAAATCTCCTGTGAAACGCTCTGATAAGTCTGGACGCAGAAACATCATCTGACCTCACCCAAGAGTTATCCTCGGGTCCAAAACCTTTCCAGGCCACAAGATACTGCAAACTACCTCTATACCGTCTAGAGTTAAGGATGCGAGAAATTTCATATTCCCCGTCCTCCACCACCGGAGGAACAGAGGCAGAGGCGTCACCATCCGACACAACAGCTTTTTTTAACAGAGAGACATGAAATACTGGATTAATTCTCCAGGAGGTAGGAACCTCCAACCTAACAGCAGATTGGTTGACAACCTGAAGCACCTTAAAGGGCCCTACAAACTTGGGACCCAATTTCTTAGAAGGAATCCTCAACCGCAGATTCCTAGAGGACAACCAAACCATGTCACCAACAGCGAACAAAACCTCCTGTCGTTTCCTATCAAAGTAGTCTTTAGATTTTCTGTTGGCCTCCTGAAGATTACCACGCACATCCGTCCAAACTCTCTCCAAATCACCGGAAAAATTCTCCTCCTCAGGCACGGCAGATCCCAACTTGGAGAACGACCCAAACGACGGATGTCTCCCAGAACAACGAAAAAAAGGCGAACAACCAGCAGAAGAAGATGTATGATTGTTCAGAGCAAATTCAGCAAGTGGCAGAAACTCAGACCACCCCTCTTGATTGTCTGCCACAAAACAACGCAAGAACTGCTCAACATCCTGGTTTTTCCTTTCTGTCTGGCCATTAGATTCAGGATGATATCCGGACGAGAACGACAAATGAACTCCCAACCTGTCACAAAAGGCACGCCAAAAACGAGCCACGAACTGAGGACCCCTATCAGAAACAATGTCAGTAGGAACGCCATGAAGTCTGACAATTTCCTTGACAAAGGCCTTAGCGAGAGTTTTAGCACAGGGCAGTTTGACGAAGGGAACCAAGTGACACATCTTGCTAAAACGGTCCACGACCACCCAGATGACAGTAAAACTCTCAGAGGGGGGAAGGTCAGTTATAAAGTCCATAGCCAAATGTGTCCAAGGAGCACTGGGAACCTCCAAAGGACAAAGCAACCCTGCAGCAGGAGTATGTGAGGACTTAGATCTAGCACATATAGTACATTGATGCACCCACTTAATGACTTCCTTCTGCCATCCAGGCCACCAAAAACTGCGACCCACCAGTCTCTTGGTCTCAGAGATTCCGGGATGACCTGCCAACCGAGATTCGTGACACTCAACAAACAAATCTCTCCTAAAGGTCCCAGGCACAAACAACCTCCCATGAGGAGTGTTAGATGGGGCATTCTCCTGTGCTTTAAGAATCTCATCTTCCAAAACGGAGTCCAAAGCAGCTATCACAACACCTTCTTGTAAAATGTTCTCCTCTTTTTCAGCACCGACTATGGGAGAAAAACTGCGAGACAAGGCATCCGCCTTAACATTCTTAGTACCAGGGATGTAAGTAACGGAGAAATTAAACCGCGAGAAAAACAGTGCCCACCTAGCCTGACGGGCATTCAGGCGCTTGGCAGCATCAAGATATATCAGATTTTTATGATCCGTAAGAACCTGAACGGGAAATTCCGCACCTTCCAAGAAGTGGCGCCAGTGTTCAAATGCGAGTTTAATAGCCAATAATTCCCGATTACCAATATCGTAATTCAGTTCAGTTTCCTAAAATTTTTTTGAAAAAAAGGCACAGGGATGTAATCCATCCCCGTTATCCTGAGACAATACTGCGCCAACCCCCACAGAGGAAGCATCAACCTCAACCATAAACGGCTTAGTCACATCAGGCTCCATAAGGATGGGAGCAGAGGTGAACCTCTCCTTGAGATACACAAAAGCTTCAATGGCCTCAGAAGACCACTGAAACGCATCAACACCTTTCCTGGTGAGATCGGTCAGAGGTTTGACAATACTAGAAAATTTTTTTATGAATTTTCTGTAATAATTGGCGAAACCTAAAAACCTCTGTATCGATTTCAAACCAATAGGCCTAGGCCATTCCTGTACAACTTGAACTTTAACCGGGTCCATCTCAAAACCTTCGCTGGAGATAATGTAACCCAAAAAACTAATTCTCTGTACAGCGAACTCACATTTCTCCAGCTTAGCAAAAAGCGAATTGTCCATTAATAACTGTAATACCTCACGTACGCTCCGCCAATGAGACTCCAGATCAGGCGAATAAATCAGAATGTCATCCAAATACACAACCACATTTTTGCCGATTAAAGGTCTAAGGATGTCATTAATAAGATTCTGGAAAAATGCAGGAGCATTAGTAAGACCAAAAGGCATAACCAGATTCTCAAAATGACCCACAGGAGTGTTAAAAGCAGTCTTCCATTCGTTACCCTCCTTCATGCGCAACAGATTGTATGCCCCCTTAAGGTCAATTTTAGAGAACCACTTGGCCCCCATTAACTGGTTAAACAGATCAGGAATCAATGGCAGTGGGTAAGGATTGCGTACAGTAATTTTGTTAATCTCACGAAAATCCAGACAAGGACGTAAACCGCCGTCCTTTTTTTTTACAAAAAAAAATCCAACCGCCACAGGAGACTTAGAGGGCCTAATGTGACCGGCGGCCAAAATTGTCTGTATGTATTCCTCCAAAGCCTTCCTCTCAGGAATAGTAAGGTTAAATAAACGACTTTTAGGAAGAGTCGCTCCAGGGACAAATTCAATAGAACAATCATAGTCTCTATGGGGAGGCAAAACCTGCGATTCCTTCTCAGAAAAAACTCTCCAAAAATCCTGAATAGGAACAGGCAATTCTCCCCTATCCAAAGCTGCAATACGCCCGTTACAACACTTGTCATAACATTTATGGCTCCAGGATTTAATTTCACTGGTAGACCAATCCAGTACAGGATTGTGAAATTTTAACCAGGGCAATCCCAATATTACTGGAGAAGGCAAGTTATTCAAAACTACCAAATCCAATTTCTCATGGTGAACACCATTAATAGTGAGAGGAAATTCACAGACCTTGAGAGTAATATTCTTCAAAGGGGAACCATCCACAGAAACCACAGCAATGGGAGATGATAAAGGTTCGGGTTTTAAATTGAGTCTTTCCAAGAATCCCCCATCAATTACATTTAGAGTAGACCCACAATCAACAAACACCCGAAATTCCATTAATTTTTCTGAGCAATCGTGGAAGCAGCTAAAAATACACCCTTGGAATTTAAACAGGCAATACGGGCATGACTGACCATTTTTTTTTCTTTCTTCATACGAAGCTCACAGCCTTTAATCAAATGACCAGATTTTCCGCAATAGAAACACAAGCCTTCAGAAAATCTACGGTCTTTTTCTTGAGAGTGAGGTGCCACCGATCCAATCTCCATCGGTTCACCACTGTTAGTACACACATTCTCATAACCAGAAACTGACATAGCAGAGGATTTGCTCTCATTAACCCTTGCACGCAGTCTCCTATCCACCCGTATAGCTAATTGCATAGCCTGTTGCAAATCTTCAGGTGTAGGATAAGCAATTAGCAGGTCTTTAACCCTTTCATTGAGCCCAGCAAGAAATAGACTTTTCAGAGCAGAATCATTCCACCCTGTTTGAGTAGACCAACGACGGAAATGAGTACAATATTTTTCCACATTACCTGATCCCTGTTTCAAACGTTTCAACTCAGTCTCAGCTGATGCGACACGGTCAGGATCATCATATAATAGTCCCAAAGCAGAAAAAAACTATCCACTGATCTGAAGCATGTATCACTAGGTTGCAAAGAAAAGGCCCACTCCTGAGGCTCTTTGCGCAAAAGTGACATTATGAACCCTATGCGCTGGGATTTATCCCCAGAGGACTTGGGTCTCAAACGAAAATACAATAAGCAAGCATTTTTAAATGAAAAAAATTCTCGGTGTTCACCAAAAAATAAATCCGGCAAACATAGCTTAGGCTCCAAGAAATGTGCTCCAGGACAGTTACCCACGTGCTGACGGAGCTCGGCCACCTCCAGAGAGAGTCCCTGCAGGCGATGAGCCAAATCCTGAACCGACACCATGATGGAACAGAAAAATCTTTCCTTAGAGAATTTGCAGGCTGGACTTACTGTTATGTTCTGCTACCAGAGCTAAGGAAAGAGAGGAGATCTGTCCCTACGATAGAACTCAGCTGAATCCCTACGATGTAACAGGGAACCTGATCCTGCGATCAGACCTGCTAAAGTCCTAAGCTAGTCTGTACGGAGACCTATAGATGTGGGGAAGGAATCCCTACAAGTACTAAGGACTGGGAGGAAAATGGGACACCTCCTAACAGAAATAGTAGCAGACAGACGAACAAACAAAATATATAGAACATAGAGGTCCGTAGACCAAGCAAACTAACAGAGTTAGATACAGAGCACAGGCTAGCTAGGAAGTAGTTATACAATGAAGTCCAGCAAAGTCAGAAGGGCGGAGCAGGATTAAATAGGCCAACAAGGTCATGTGACCAGCAAAGGAAAAAACCTAAGAGCAAGGTTCTAACACTTAGTCATTTTTCCGGCGTTTATCAGACTTTCAGATAGGGCAAATGTCAGTGAGCATTCCGATTTCAGTTCCAGAGCGATTCGCCCAATGAGTCCTTGATATTTAGTCGTTTTCAGCCAATTTTCTGGATTTTTGAAAATTTCACTTTTTTGTGAAAATATCCACTAAATGAGGGAATAATATGTGTGAGGGTACCCCAGGAGAGTTCCAAATGTGTGTGGGTAGAATATATATCCCGCGGGGGTAAAATTGAAAAAAGTTGAAAAAATTTTTTTTTTGGACTTAGGCATTTTTTCCGCCATTTATCAGACTTTCAGATAGGGCAAATGTCAGTGAGCGTTCCGATTTCAGTTCCAGAGCGATTCGCCGGATGAGTACTTGATATTTCGTCGTTTTCAGGCAATTTTCTGAATTTTTGAAAATTTCACTTTTTTGTGAAAATATCAACTAAATGAGGGAATAATATGTGTGAGGGTACCCCAGGAGAGTTCCAAATGTGTGTGGGTAGAATAAATATCCCACGGGGGTAAAATTTTAAAAATTTTTTTTTGGACTTAGTGTTATGTTCTGCTACCAGAGCTAAGGAAAGAGAGGAGATCTATCCCTACGATAGAACTCAGCTGAATCCCTACGATGTAACAGGGAACCTGATCCTGCGATCAGACCTGCTAAAGTCCTAAGCTAGTCTGTACGGAGACCTATAGATGTGGGGAAGGAATCCTTACAAGTACTAAGGACTGGGAGGAAAATGGGACACCTCCTAACAGAAATAGTAGCAGACAGACGAACAAACAAAATATATAGAACATAGAGGTCCGTAGACCAAGCAAACTAACAGAGTTAGATACAGAGCACAGGCTAGCTAGAAAGTAGTTATACAATGAAGTCCAGCAAAGCCAGAAGGGCGGAGCAGGATTAAATAGGCCAACAAGGTCATGTGACCAGCAAAGGAAAAAACCTAAGAGCAAGGTTCTAACAGTACAACCCCTTCTAAGAGGATCCTCCGGATCCCCTAGGACCAGGCTTATCAGGAAATCTCCTGTGAAACGCTCTGATAAGTCTGGATGCGGAAACATCATCTGACCTCACCCAAGAGTTATCCTCGGGTCCGAAACCTTTCCAGGCCACAAGATACTGCAAACTACCTCTATACCGTCTAGAGTTAAGGATGCGAGAAATTTCATATTCCCCGTCCTCCACCACCGGAGGAACAGAGGCAGAGGCGTCACCATCCGACACAACAGCTTTTTTTAACAGAGAGACATGAAATACCGGATTAATTCTCCAGGAGGTAGGAACCTCCAACCTAACAGCAGATTGGTTGACAACCTGAAGCACCTTAAAGGGCCCTACAAACTTGGGACCCAATTTCTTAGAAGGAATCCTCAGCCGCAGATTCCTAGAGGACAACCAAACCATGTCACCAACAGCGAACAAAACCTCCTGTCGTTTCCTATCAAAGTAGTCTTTAGATTTTCTGTTGGCCTCCTGAAGATTACCACGCACATCCGTCCAAACTCTCTCCAAATCACCGGAAAAATTCTCCTCCTCAGGCACGGCAGATCCCAACTTGGAGAACGACCCAAACGACGGATGTCTCCCAGAACAACAAAAAAAAGGCGAACAACCAGCAGAAGAAGATGTATGATTGTTCAGAGCAAATTCAGCAAGTGGCAGAAACTCAGACCACCCCTCTTGATTGTCTGCCACAAAACAACGCAAGAACTGCTCAACATCCTGGTTTTTCCTTTCTGTCTGGCCATTAGATTCAGGATGATATCCGGACGAGAACGACAAATGAACTCCCAACCTGTCACAAAAGGCACGCCAAAAACGAGCCACGAACTGAGGACCCCTATCAGAAACAATGTCAGTAGGAACGCCATGAAGTCTGACAATTTCCTTGACAAAGGCCTTAGCGAGAGTTTTAGCGCAGGGCAGTTTGACGAAGGGAACCAAGTGACACATCTTGCTAAAACGGTCCACGACCACCCAGATGACAGTAAAACCCTCAGAGGGGGGAAGGTCAGTTATAAAGTCCATAGCCAAATGTGTCCAAGGAGCACTGGGAACCTCCAAAGGACAAAGCAACCCCGCAGCAGGAGTATGTGAGGACTTAGATCTAGCACATATAGTACATTGATGCACCCACTTAATGACTTCCTTCTGCCATCCAGGCCACCAAAAACTGCGACCCACCAGTCTCTTGGTCTCAGAGATTCCGGGATGACCTGCCAACCGAGATTCGTGACACTCAACAAACAAATCTCTTCTAAAGGTCCCAGGCACAAACAACCTCCCATGAGGAGTGTTAGATGGGGCATTCTCCTGTGCTTTAAGAATCTCATCTTCCAAAACGGAGTCCAAAGCAGCTATCACAACACCTTCTTGTAAAATGTTCTCCTCTTTCTCAGCACCGACTATGGGAGAAAAACTGCGAGACAAGGCATCCGCCTTAACATTCTTAGTACCAGGGATGTAAGTAACGGAGAAATTAAACCGCGAGAAAAACAGTGCCCACCTAGCCTGACGGGCATTCAGGCGCTTGGCAGCATCAAGATATATCAGATTTTTATGATCCGTAAGAACCTGAACGGGAAATTCCGCACCTTCCAAGAAGTGGCGCCAGTGTTCAAATGCGAGTTTAATAGCCAATAATTCCCGATTACCAATATCGTAATTCAGTTCAGTCTCCGAAAATTTTTTTGAAAAAAAGGCACAGGGATGTAATCCATCCCCGCTATCCTGAGACAATACTGCGCCAACCCCCACAGAGGAAGCATCAACCTCAACCAAAAACGGCTTAGTCACATCAGGCTGCATAAGGATGGGAGCAGAGGTGAACCTCTCCTTGAGATACACAAAAGCTTCAATGGCCTCAGAAGACCACTGAACCGCATCAGCACCTTTCCTGGTGAGATCGGTCAGAGGTTTGACAATACTAGAAAAATTTTTTATGAATTTTCTGTAATAATTGGCGAAACCTAAAAACCTCTGTATCGATTTCAAACCAATAGGCCTAGGCCATTCCTGTACAGCTTGAACTTTAACCGGGTCCATCTCAAAACCTTCGCTGGAGATAATGTAACCCAAAAAACTAATTCTCTGTACAGCGAACTCACATTTCTCCAGCTTAGCAAAAAGCGAATTGTCCATTAATAACTGTAATACCTCACGTACGCTCCGCCAATGAGACTCCAGATCAGGCGAATAAATCAGAATGTCATCCAAATACACAACCACATTTTTGCCGATTAAAGGTCTAAGGATGTCATTAATAAGATTCTGGAAAAATGCAGGAGCATTAGTAAGACCAAAAGGCATAACCAGATTCTCAAAATGACCCACAGGAGTGTTAAAAGCAGTCTTCCATTCGTCACCCTCCTTCATGCGCAACAGATTGTATGCCCCCTTAAGGTCAATTTTAGAGAACCACTTGGCCCCCATTAACTGGTTAAACACATCAGGAATCAATGGCAGTGGGTAAGGATTGCGTACAGTAATTTTGTTAATCTCACGAAAATCCAGACAAGGACGTAAACCGCCGTCCTTTTTTTTTACAAAAAAAAATCCAACCGCCACAGGAGACTTAGAGGGCCTAATGTGACCGGCGGCCAAACTTGTCTGTATGTATTCCTCCAAAGCCTTGCTCTCAGGAATAGTAAGGTTAAATAAACGACTTTTAGGAAGAGTCGCTCCAGGGACAAATTCAATAGAACAATCATAGTCTCTATGGGGAGGCAAAACCTGCGATTCCTTCTCAGAAAAAACTCTCCAAAAATCCTGAATAGGAACAGGCAATTCTCCCCTATCCAATGCTGCAATACGCCCGTTACAACACTTGTCATAACATTTATGGCTCCAGGATTTAATTTCACTGGTAGACCAATCCAGTACAGGATTGTGAAATTTTAACCAGGGCAATCCCAATATTACTGGAGAAGGCAAGTTATTCAAAACTACCAAATCCAATTTCTCATGGTGAACACCATTAATAGTGAGAGGAAATTCACAGACCTTGAGAGTAATATTCTTCAAAGGGGAACCATCCACAGAAACCACAGCAATGGGAGATGATAAAGGTTCGGGTTTTAAATTGAGTCTTTCCAAGAATCCCCCATCAATTACATTCAGAGTAGACCCACAATCAACAAACACCCGAAATTCCATTAATTTTTCTGAGCAATCGTGGAAGCAGCTAAAAATACACCCTTGGAATTTAAACAGGCAATACGGGCATGACTGACCATTTTTTTTTCTTTCTTCATACGAAGCTCACAGCCTTTAATCAAATGACCAGATTTTCCGCAATAGAAACACAAGCCTTCAGAAAATCTACGGTCTTTTTCTTGAGAGCGAGGTGCCACCGATCCAATCTCCATCGGTTCACCACTGTTAGTACACACATTCTCATAACCAGAAACTGACATAGCAGAGGATTTGCTCTCATTAACCCTTGCACGCAGTCTCCTATCCACCCGTATAGCTAATTGCAAAGCCTGTTGCAAATCTTCAGGTGTAGGATAAGCAATTAGCAGGTCTTTAACCCTTTCATTGAGCCCAGCAAGAAATAGACTTTTCAGAGCAGAATCATTCCACCCTGTTTGAGTAGACCAACGACGGAAATGAGTACAATATTTTTCCACATTACCTGATCCCTGTTTCAAACGTCTCAACTCAGTCTCAGCTGATGCGACACGGTCAGGTTCATCATATAATAGTCCCAAAGCAGAAAAAAACTATCCACTGATCTGAAGCATGTATCACTAGGTTGCAAAGAAAAGGCCCACTCCTGAGGCTCTTTGCGCAAAAGTGACATTATGAACCCTATGCGCTGGGATTCATCCCCAGAGGACTTGGGTCTCAAACGAAAATACAATAAGCAAGCATTTTTAAATGAAAAAAATTCTCGGTGTTCACCAAAAAATAAATCCGGCAAACATACCTTAGGCTCCAAGAAATGTGCTCCAGGACAGTTACTCACGTGCTGACGGAGCTCGGCCACCTCCAGAGAGAGTCCCTGCAGGCGATGAGCCAAATCCTGAACCGACACCATGATGGAACAGAAAAATCTTTCCTTAGAGAATTTGCAGGCTGGACTTACTGTTATGTTCTGCTACCAGAGCTAAGGAAAGAGAGGAGATCTGTCCCTACGATAGAACTCAGCTGAATCCCTACGATGTAACAGGGAACCTGATCCTGCGATCAGACCTGCTAAAGTCCTAAGCTAGTCTGTACGGAGACCTATAGATGTAGGGAAGGAATCCCTACAAGTACTAAGGACTGGGAGGAAAATGGGACACCTCCTAACAGAAATAGTAGCAGACAGACGAACAAACAAAATATATAGAACATAGAGGTCCGTAGACCAAGCAAACTAACAGAGTTAGATACAGAGCACAGGCTAGCTAGAAAGTAGTTATACAATGAAGTCCAGCAAAGCCAGAAGGGCGGAGCAGTCTTAAATAGGCCAACAAGGTCATGTGACCAGCAAAGGAAAAAACCTAAGAGCAAGGTTCTAACACTTAGTCATTTTTCCGGCGTTTATCAGACTTTCAGATAGGGCAAATGTCAGTGAGCATTGCGATTTCAGTTCCAGAGCGATTCGCCCAATGAGTCCTTGATATTTAGTTGTTTTCAGCCAATATTTTGGATTTTTGAAAATTTCACTTTTTTGTGAAAATATCCACTAAATGAGGGAATAATATGTGTGAGGGTACCCCAGGAGAGTTCCAAATGTGTGTGGGTAGAATATATATCCCACGGGGGTAAAGTTGAAAAAGTTGAAAAATTTTTTTTTTTGGACTTAGTCATTTTTCCGGCGTTTATCTGACTTTCAGATAGGGGAAATGTCAGTGAGCGTTCCGATTTCAGTTCCAGAGCGATTCACCGGATGAGTCCTTGATATTTAGTCGTTTTCAGGCAATTTTCTGAATTTTTGAAAATTTCACTTTTTTTGAAAATATCCACTAAATGAGGGAATAATATGTGTGAGGGTACCCCAGGAGAGTTCCAAATGTGTGTGGATAGAATATATATCCCACGGGGGTAAAATTGAAAAAAGTTTAAAAAATTTTTTTTTTGGACTTAGTCATTTTTCCAGTGTTTATCAGACTTTCAGATAGGGCAAATGTCAGTGAGCGTTACGATTTCAGTTCCAGAGCGATTCGCCCAATGATTCCTTGATATTTAGTCGTTTTCAGCCAATTTTCTGGATTTTTGAAAATTTCACTTTTTTGTGAAAATATCCACTAAATGAAGGAAAAATATGTGTGAGGGTACCCCAGGAGAGTTCCAAATGTGTGTGGGTAGAATATATATCCCACGGGGGTAAAATTGAAAAAGTTGAAACATTTTTTTTTTTTGGACTTAGTCATTTTTCCGGCGTTTATCTGACTTTCAGATAGGGGAAATGTCAGTGAGCGTTCCGATTTCAGTTCCAGAGCGATTCACCGGATGAGTCCTTGATATTTAGTCGTTTTCAGGCAATTTTCTGAATTTTTTAAATTTCACTTTTTTGTGAAAATATCCACTAAATGAGGGAATAATATGTGTGAGGGTACCCCAAGAGAGTTCCAAATGTGTGTGGGTAGAATATATATCCCACGGGGGTAAAATTGAAAAAGTTGAAAAATTTTTTTTTTTGGACTTAGTCATTTTTCCGGCGTTTATCAGACTTTCAGATAGGGGAATTGTCAGTGAGCGTTCCGATTTCAGTTCCAGAGCGATTCGCCCAATGAGTCCTTGATATTTAGTCGTTTTCAGCCAATTTTCTGGATTTTTGAAAATTTCACTTTTTTGTGAAAATATCCACTAAATGAAGGAATAATATGTGTGAGGGTACCCCAGGAGAGTTCCAAATGTGTGTGGGTAGAATATATATCCCACGGGGGTAAAATTGAAAAAAGTTGAAAACTTTTTTTTTTGGGCTTAGTCATTTTTTCAGACATTCAGATAGGGCATATGTCAGTGAGCATTCCGATTTCAGTTCCAGAGCGATTTGCCCAATGAGTCCTTGATATTTAGTTGTTTTCAGCCAATATTTTGGATTTTTGAAAATTTCACTTTTTTGTGAAAATATCCACTAAATGAAGGAATAATATGTGTGAGGGTACCCCAGGAGAGTTCCAAATGTGTGTGGGTAGAATATATATCCCACGGGGGTAAAATTGAAAATTTTTTTTTTTGGACTTAGTCATTTTTTCTGGCATTTATCAGACTTTCAGATAGGGCAAATGTCAGTGAGCATTCCGATTTCAGTTCCAGAGCAATTCGCCCAATTAGTCCTTGATATTTCGTCATTTTTAGGCAATTTTCTGAATTTCTGAAAATTTCACTTTTTGTGAAAATATCCACTAAATGAGGGAATAATATGTGTGAGGGTACCCCAGGAGAGTTCCAAATGTGTGTGGGTAGAATATATATCCCACGGGGGTAAAATTGAAAAAAGTTTTAAAAATTTTTTTTTTGGACTTAGTCATTTTTCCGGCGTTTATCAGACTTTCAGATAGGGGAAATGTCAGTGAGCGTTCCGATTTCAGTTCCAGAGCGATTCACCGGATGAGTCCTTGATATTTAGTCGTTTTCAGGCAATTTTCTGGATTTTTGAAAATTTCACTTTTTTGTTAAAATATCCACTAAATGAGGGAATAATATGTGTGAGGGTACCCCAGGAGAGTTCCAAATGTGTGTGGGTAGAATAAATATCCCACGGGGGTAAAATTGAAAAAAGGTGAAAAAATTTTTTTTTTGACTTAGTCATTTTTCCGGCGTTTATCTGACTTTCAGATAGGGGAAATGTCAGTGAGCGTTCCGATTTCAGTTCCAGAGCGATTCACCGGATGAGTCCTTGATATTTAGTCGTTTTCAGGCAATTTTCTGAATTTTTGAAAATTTCACTTTTTTGTGAAAATATCCACTAAATGAGGGAATAATATGTGTGAGGGTACCCCAGGAGAGTTCCAAATGTGTGTGGGTAGAATATATATCCCACGGGGTTAAAATTGAAAAAAGTTGAAAACATTTTTTTTTGGGCTTAGTCATTTTTTCAGACTTTCAGATAGGGCATATGTCAGTGAGCATTCCGATTTCAGTTCCAGAGTGATTCGCCCAATGAGTCCTTGATATTTAGTTGTTTTCAGCCAATATTTTGGATTTTTGAAAATTTCACTTTTTTTTGAAAATATCCACTAAATGAGGGAATAATATGTGTGAGGGTACCCCAGGAGAGTTCCAAATGTGTGTGGGTAGAATATATATCCCACGGGGGTAAAATTGAAAAAGTTGAAAAATGTTTTTTTTTTGAACTTAGTAATTTTTCCGGTGTTTATCAGACTTTCAGATAGGGGAAATGTGAGCGAGCGTTCCGATTTCAGTTCCAGAATGATTCTCCGGATGAGTCCTTGACATTTCGTCGTTTTCAGGCAATTTTCTGGATTTTTGAAAATTTCACTTTTTTGGGAAAATATCCACTAAATGAGGGAATAATATGTGTGAGGGTACCCCAGGAGAGTTCCAAATGTATGTGGGTAGAATAAATATCCCACGGGGGTAAAATTGAAAAAAGGTGAAAAATTTTTTTTTTGGACTTAGTTATTTTTCCGGCGTTTATCAGACTTTCAGATAGGGCAAATGTCAGTGAGCATTCCGATTTCAGTTCCAGAGCGATTCGCCCAATGAGTCCTTGATATTTAGTCGTTTTCAGCCAATTTTCTGGATTTTTGAAAATTTCACTTTTTTGTGAAAATATCCACTAAATGAGGGAATAATATGTGTGAGGGTACTCCAGGAGAGTTCCAAATGTGTGTGGGTAGAATATATATCCCTCGAGAGTAAAATTGAAAAAAGTTGAAAAATGTTTTTTTTTTTTAACTTAGTAATTTTTCCGGTGTTTATCAGACTTTCAGATAGGGGAAATGTCAGTGAGCCTTCCGATTTCAGTTCCAGAGCGCTTCGCCCAATGAGTCCTTGATATTTAGTCATTTTCAGCCAATTTTCTGGATTTTTGAAAATTTCACTTTTTTGTGAAAATATCCACTAAATGAGGGAATAATATGTGTGAGGGTACCCCAGGAGAGTTCCAAATGTGTGTGGGTAGAATATATATCCCACGGGGGTAAAATTGAAAAAAGTTTAAAAAAAATTTTTTTTGGACTTAGTCATTTTTCCGGTGTTTATCAGACTTTCACATAGGGGAAATGTCAGTGAGCGTTACGATTTTAGTTCCAGAGCGATTCGCCCGATGAGTCCTTGATATTTAGTCGTTTTCAGCCAGTTTTCTGGATTTTTGAAAATTTCACTTTTTTGTGAAAATATCCACTAAATGAGGGAATAATATGTGTGAGGGTACCCCAGGAGAGTTCCAAATGTGTGTGGGTAGAATATATATCCCACGGGGATAAAATTGAAAAAAGGTGAAAAAAATTTTTTTTGGACTTAGTCATTTTTTCAGACTTTCAGATAGGGCATATGTCAGTCAGCATTCCGATTTCAGTTCCAGAGCGAATTGCCCAATGAGTCCTTGATATTTAGTTGTTTTCAGCCAATATTTTGGATTTTTGAAAATTTCACTTTTTTGTGAAAATATCCACTAAATGAGGGAATAATATGTGTGAGGGTACCCCAGGAGAGTTCCAAATGTGTGTGGGTAGAATATATATCCCACGGGGGTAAAATTGAAAAAGTTGAAAAATGTTTTTTTTTTTAACTTAGTAATTTTTCCGTTGTTTATCAGACTTTCAGATAGGGGAAATGTGAGCGAGCGTTCCGATTTCAGTTCCAGAATGATTCTCCGGATGAGTCCTTGACATTTCGTCGTTTTCAGGCAATTTTCTGGATTTTTGAAAATTTCACTTTTTTGGGAAAATATCCACTAAATGAGAGAATAATATGTGTGAGGGTACCCCAGGAGAGTTCCAAATGTGTGTGGGTAGAATAAATATCCCACGGGGGTAAAATTGAAAAAAGGTGAAAAATTTTTTTTTTGGACTTAGTTATTTTTCCGGCGTTTATCAGACTTTCAGATAGGGCAAATGTCAGTGAGCATTCCGATTTCAGTTCCAGAGCGATTCGCCCAATGAGTCCTTGATATTTAGTCGTTTTCAGCCAATTTTCTGGATTTTTGAAAATTTCACTTTTTTGTGAAAATATCCACTAAATGAGGGAATAATATGTGTGAGGGTACTCCAGGAGAGTTCCAAATGTGTGTGGGTAGAATATATATCCCTCGAGAGTAAAATTGAAAAAAGTTGAAAAATGTTTTTTTTTTTTAACTTAGCAATTTTTCCGGTGTTTATCAGACTTTCAGATAGGGGAAATGTCAGTGAGCCTTCCGATTTCAGTTCCAGAGCGCTTCGCCCAATGAGTCCTTGATATTTAGTCATTTTCAGCCAATTTTCTGGATTTTTGAAAATTTCACTTTTTTTTGAAAATATCCACTAAATGAGGGAATAATATGTGTGAGGGTACCCCAGGAGAGTTCCAAATGTGTGTGGGTAGAATATATATCCCACGGGGGTAAAATTGAAAAAAGTTAAAATAAATTTTTTTTTGGACTTAGTCATTTTTCCGGTGTTTATCAGACTTTCACATAGGGGAAATGTCAGTGAGCGTTCCGATTTTAGTTCCAGAGCGATTCGCCCGATGAGTCCTTGATATTTAGTCGTTTTCAGCCAATTTTCTGGATTTTTGAAAATTTCACTTTTTTGTGAAAATATCCACTAAATGAGGGAATAATATGTGTGAGGGTACCCCAGGAGAGTTCCAAATGTGTGTGGGTAGAATATATATCCCACGGGGATAAAATTGAAAAAAGGTGAAAAAAATTTTTTTTGGACTTAGTCATTTTTTCAGACTTTCAGATAGGGCATATGTCAGTCAGCATTCCGATTTCAGTTCCAGAGCGAATTGCCCAATGAGTCCTTGATATTTAGTTGTTTTCAGCCAATATTTTGGATTTTTGAAAATTTCACTTTTTTGTGAAAATATCCACTAAATGAGGGAATAATATGTGTGAGGGTACCCCAGGAGAGTTCCAAATGTGTGTGGATAGAATATATATCCCACGGGGGTAAAATTTAAAAAAAAATTTTTTGGACTTAGTCATTTTTCCAGCGTTTATCAGACTTTCAGATAGGGCAAATGTCAGTGAGCATTCCGATTTCAGTTCCAGAGCGATTCGCCGGATGAGTCCTTGATATTTCGTCATTTTCAGGCAATTTTCTGAATTTTTGAAAATTTCACTTTTTTGTGAAAATATCCACTAAATGAGGGAATAATATGTGTGAGGGTACCCCAGGAGAGTTCCAAATGTGTGTGGGTTGAATATATATCCCACGGGAGTAAAATTGAAAAAAGTCCAAAAAAAATTTTTTTTGGACTTAGTCATTTTTCCGGTGTTTATCAGACTTTCAGATAGGGGAAATGTCAGTGAGCGTTCCCATTTCAGTTCCAGAGCGATTCGCCGGATGAGTACTTGATATTTAGTCGTTTTCAGGCAATTTTCTGAATTTTTGAAAATTTACACTTTTTTGTGAAAATATCCACTAAATGAGGGAATAATATGTGTGAGGGTACCCCAGGAGAGTTCCAAATGTGTGTGGGTAGAATATATATCCCACAGGGGTAAAATTGAAAAAAGTTTAAAAAAATTTTTTTTTGGACTTAGTCATTTTTCCGGCGTTTATCAGACTTTCAGATAGGGAAAATGTCAGTGAGCGTTCCGATTTCAGTTCCAGAGCGATTCGCCCAATGAGTCCTTGATATTTAGTCGTTTTCAGCCAATATTTTGGATTTTTGAAAATTTCACTTTTTTGTGAAAATATCCACTAAATGAGGGAATAATATGTGTGAGGGTACCCCAGGAGAGTTCCAAATGTGTGTGGGTAGAATATATATCCCACGGGGGTAAAATTGAAAAAAGTTTAAAAATTTTTTTTTTGGACTTAGTCATTTTATCAGACTTTCAGATAGGGCAAATGCCAGTGAGTGTTCCGATTTCAGTACCAGAGCGATTCGCCCAATGAGTCCTTGATATTTAGTCGTTTTCAGCCAATATTTTGGATTTTTGAAAATTTCACTTTTTTGTGAAAATATCCACTAAATGAGGGAATAATATGTGTGAGGGTACCCCAGGAGAGTTCCAAATGTGTGTGGGTAGAATATATATCCCACGGGGGTAAAATTGAAAAAAGTTGAAAAATTTTTTTTTTTTGCACTTAGTAATTTTTCCGGTGTTTATCAGACTTTCAGATAGGGGAAATGTCAGCAAGCGTTCCAATTTCAGTTCCAGAACGATTCTCCAGATGAGTCCTTGATATTTTGTCGTTTTCAGGAAATTTTCTGGATTTTTGAAAATTTCACTTTTTGGGAAAATATCCACTAAATGAGGGAATAATATGTGTGAGGGTACCCCAGGAGAGTTCCAAACGTGTGTGTGTAGAATATATATCCCACAGGGGTAAAATTGAAAAAAGTTTAAAAAAAATTTTTTTTGGACTTAGTAATTTTTCCGGTGTTTATCAGACTTTCAGATAGGGGAAATGTCAGCAAGCGTTCCAATTTCAGTTCCAAAACGATTCTCCGGATGAGTCCTTGATATTTCGTCGTTTTCAGGCAATTTTCTGGATTTTTGAAAATTTCACTTTTTGGGAAAATATCCACTAAATGAGGGAATAATATGTGTGAGGGTACCCCAGGAGAGTTCCAAATGTGTGTTGGTAGAATATATATCCCACAGGGGTAAAATTGAAAAAAGTTTAAAAAAATTTTTTTTTGGACTTAGTCATTTTTCCGGCGTTTATCAGACTTTCAGATAGGGAAAATGTCAGTGATCGTTCCGATTTCAGTTCCAGAGCGATTCGCCCAATGAGTCCTGGATATTTAGTCGTTTTCAGCCAATATTTTCGATTTTTGAAAATTTCACTTTTTTGTGAAAATATCCACTAAATGAGGGAATAATATGTGTGAGGATACCCCAAGAGAGTTCCAAATGTGTGTGGGTAGAATATATATCCCACAGGGTAAAATTGAAAAAAGTTGAAAATTTTTTTTTTTTAACTTAGTAATTTTTCCGGTGTTTATCAGACTTTCAGATAGGGGAAATGTGAGCGAGCGTTCCGATTTCAGTGCCAGAACGATTCTCCGGATGAGTCCTTGATATTTCGTCGTTTTCAGGCAATTCTCTGGATTTTTGAAAATTTCACTTTTTTGGGAAAATATCCACTAAATGAGGGAATAATATGTGTGAGGGTACCCCAGGAGAGTTCCAAATGTGTGTGGGTAGAATATATATCCCACGGGGGTAAAATTGAAAAAAGTTTACAATTTTTTTTTTTGGACTTAGTCATTTTTCCGGCGTTTATCAGACTTTCAGATAGGGGAAATGTCAGTGAGCGTTCCGATTTCAGTTCCAGAGCGATTCGCGCAATGAGTCCTTGGTATTTAGTCGTTTTCAGTCAATTTTCTGGATTTTTCAAAATTTCACTTTTTTGTGAAAATATCCACTAAATGAGGGAATAATATGTGTGAAGGTACCCCAGGAGAGTTCCAAATGTGTGTGGGTAGAATATATATCCCACGGGGGTAAAATTGAAAAAATTTAAAAAAATTTTTTTTTGGACTTAGTCATTTTATCAGACTTTCAGATAGGGCAAATGTCAGTTAGCATTCCGATTTCAGTTCCAGAGCGATTCG
Source organism: Phyllobates terribilis (assembly GCF_046119375.1). Classification (NCBI taxonomy): domain Eukaryota; kingdom Metazoa; phylum Chordata; class Amphibia; order Anura; family Dendrobatidae; genus Phyllobates; species Phyllobates terribilis. The sequence goes on from NW_027362762.1 coordinate 555,940,833, forward strand.
CCCAATGAGTCCTTGATATTTAGTAGTTTTCAGCCAATTTTCTGGATTTTTGAAAATTTCACTTTTTTGTGAAAATATCCACTAAATGAGGGAAAAATATGTGTGAGGGCACCCCAGGAGAGTTCCAAATGTGTGTGGGTAGAATATATATCCCACGGGGGTAAAATTGAAAAAATTTTTTTTTGGACTTACTCATTTTTCCGGTGTTATCAGACTTTCAGATAGGGGAAATGTCAGTGAGCATTCCGATTTCAGTTCCAGAGCGATTCACCCAATGAGTCCTTGATATTTAGTCGTTTTCAGCCAATTTTCTGGATTTTTGAAAATTTCACTTTTTTGTGAAAATATCCACTAAATGAGGGAATAATATGTGTGAGGGTACCCCAGGAGAGTTCCAAATGTGTGTGGGTAGAATATATATCCCACGGGGATAAAATTGAAAAAAGGTGAAAAAATTTTTTTTGGGACTTAGTCATTTTTTCAGACTTTCAGATAGGGCATATGTCAGTCAGCATTCCGATTTCAGTTCCAGAGCGAATTGCCCAATGAGTCCTTGATATTTAGTTGTTTTCAGCCAATATTTTGGATTTTTGAAAATTTCACTTTTTTGTGAAAATATCCACTAAATGAGGGAATAATATGTGTGAGGGTACCCCAGGAGAGTTCCAAATGTGTGTGGGTAGAATATATATCCCACGGGGGTAAAATTGAAAAAATTTTTTTTTGGACTTAGTCATTTTTCCGGCCTTTATCGGACTTTCAGATAGGGCAAATGTCAGTGAGCGTTCCGATTTCAGTTCCAGAGCGATTTTCCCAATGAGTCCTTGATATTTAGTCGTTTTCAGCCAATTTTCTGAATTTTTGAAAATTTCACTTTTTTGTGAAAATATCCACTAAATGAGGGAATAATATGTGTGAGGGTACCCCAGGAGAGTTCCAAATGTTTGTCGGTAGAATATATATCCCACGGGGGTAAAATTGAAAAAAGGTGAAAAATATTTTTTTTGGACTTAGTCATTTTTTCAGACTTTCAGATAGGGCATATGTCAGTGAGCATTCCGATTTCAGTTCCAGAGCGATTCGCCCAATGAGTCCTTGATATTTAGTTGTTTTCAGCCAATATTTTGGATTTTTGAAAATTTCACTTTTTTGTGAAAATATCCACTAAATGAGGGAATAATATGTGTGAGGGTACCCCAGGAGAGTTCCAAATGTGTGTGGGTAGAATATATATCCCACGGGGGTAAAATTTAAAAAAAAATTTTTTGAACTTAGTCATTTTTCCGGCGTTTATCAGACTTTCAGATAGGGCAAATGTCATTGAGCATTCCGATTTCAGTTCCAGAGCGATTCGCCGGATGAGTCCTTGATATTTCGTCATTTTCAGGCAATTTTCTGAATTTTTGAAAATTTCACTTTTTTGTGAAAATATCCACTAAATGAGGGAAAATTATGTGTGAGGGTACCCCAGGAGAGTTCCAAATGTGTGTGGGTTGAATATATATCCCACGGGGGTAAAATTGAAAAAAGTTGAAAAATTTTTTTTTTTTGAACTTAGTAATTTTTCCAGTGTTTATCAGACTTTCAGATAGGGGAAATGTCAGCGAGCGTTCCAATTTCAGTTCCAGAGCGATTCGACCAATGAGTCCTTGATATTTAGTCCTTTTCAGCCAATTTTCTGGATTTTTGAAAATTTCACTTTTTTGTGAAAATATCCACTAAATGAGGGAATAATATGTGTGAGGGTACCCTAGGAGAGTTTCAAATGTGTGTGGGTAGAATATATATCCCACGGGGGTAAAATTGAAAAAAATTTTTTTTGGACTTAGTCATTTTTCCGGTGTTATCAGACTTTCAGATAGGGGAAATGTCAGTGAGCATTCCGATTTCAGTTCCAGAGCGATTCGCCGTATGAGTACTTGATATTTAGTCGTTTTCGGGCAATTTTCTGAATTTTTGAAAATTTACACTTTTTTGTGAAAATATCCACTAAATGAGGGAATAATATGTGTGAAGGTACCCCAGGAGAGTTCCAAATGTGTGTGGGTAGAATATATATCCCACGGGGGTAAAATTGAAAAAATTAAAAAAAAATTTTTTTTGGACTTAGTCATTTTATCAGACTTTCAGATAGGGCAAATGTCAGTGAGCGTTCCGATTTCAGTTCCAGAGCGATTCGCCCAATGAGTCCTTGATATTTAGTCGTTTTCAGCCAATATTTTGGATTTTTGAAAATTTCACTTTTTTGTGAAAATATCCACTAAATGAGGGAATAATATGTGTGAGGGTACCCCAGGAGAGTTCCAAATGTGTGTGGGTAGAATAAATATCCCACGGGGGTAAAATTGAAAAAAGGTGAAAAATTTTTTTTTTGGACTTAGTCATTTTTCCGGCTTTTATCAGACTTTCAGATAGGGCAAATGTCAGTGAGCATTCCGATTTCAGTTCCAGAGCCATTCGCCCAATGAGTCCTTGATATTTAGACGTTTTCAGCCAACTTTCTGGATTTTTGAAAATTTCACTTTTTTGTGAAAATATCCACTAAATGAGGGAATAATATGTGTGAGGGTACCAAAGGAGAGTTCCAAATGTGTGTGGGTAGAATATATATCCCACAGGGGTAAAATTGAAAAAAGTTTAAAAAAATTTTTTTTTGGACTTAGTCATTTTTCTGGCGTTTATCAGACTTTCAGATAGGGGAAATGTCAGTGAGCGTTCCGATTTCAGTTCCAGAGCGATTCGCGCAATGAGTCCTTGATATTTCGTCATTTTCAGGCAATTTTCTGAATTTTTGAAAATTTCACTTTTTTGTGAAAATATCCACTAATTGAGGGAATAATATGTGTGAGGGTACCCCAGGAGAGTTCCAAATGTGTGTGGGTAGAATATATATCCCACGGGAGTAAAATAGAAAAAAGTTGAAAAATTATTTTTTTTGACGTAGTCATTTTTCCGGCGTTTATCAGACTTTCAGATAGGGAGTAAGTTAGGGAGTGAGTGTTCCGATTTCAGTTCCAGAGCGATTCGCCCAATGAGTCCTTGATATTTCGTCGTTTTCAGCCAATATTTTGGATTTTTGAAAATGTCACTATTTTGTGAAAACATCCACTAAATGAGGGAGTATTATGTGTCAGGGGACCCCAGGAGAGTTCCAAATGTGTGTGGGTAGAATATATATCCCACGGGAGTAAAATTGAAAAAAGTTGAAAAAAATTTTTTTGGGACTTAGTCATTTTTCCGGCGTTTATCAGACTTTCAGATAGGGCAAATGTCAGTGAGCATTCCGATTTCAGTTCCAGAGCGATTCGCCCAATGACTCCTTGACATTTTTTTGTTGTCAAGCAATTTTCTGAATTTTTGAAAATTTCACTTTTTTGTGAAAATATCCACTAAATGAGGGAATAATATGTGTGAGGGTACCCCAGGAGAGTTCCAAATGTGTGTGGGTAGAATATATATCCCACGGGGGTAAAATTGAAAAAAGTTGAAAAAATTTTTTTTTACACTTAGTCATTTTTCCGGGGTTTTTCAGACTTTCAGATAGGGGAAATGTCAGTGAGCGTTTCGATTTCAGTTCCAGAGCGATTTGCCAGATGAGTCCTTGATATTTAGTCATTTTCAGCCAATTTTCTGGATTTTTGAAAATTTCACTTTTTTGTGAAAATATCCACTAAATGAGGGAATAATATGTGTTAGGGTACCCCAGGAGAGTTCCAAATGTGTGCGGGTAGAATATATATCCCACTGGGGTAAAATTGAAAAAAGTTGAAAACATTTTTTTTTTCGACTTAGTCATTTTTCCAGCGTTTATCAGACTTTCAGATAGGGAGTAAGCTAGGGAGTGTGTGTTCCGATTTCAGTTCCAGAGCGATTCGCCCAATGAGTCCTTGATATTTCGTCGCTGTCAGGCAATTTTCTGAATTTTTGAAAATTTCACTTTTTTGTGAAAATATCCACTAAATGAGAGAATAATATGTGTGAGGGTACCCCAGGAGAGTTCCAAATGTGTGTGGGTAGAATATATATCCCACGGGGGTAAAATTGAAAAAAGTTTAAAAAATTTTTTTTTTGGACTTAGTTATTTCTCTGGCGTTTATCAGACTTTCAGATAGGGGAAATGTCAGTGAGCATTCCGATTTCAGTTCCAGAGCGATTCGCCCACTGAGTCCTTGATATTTAGTTGTTTTCAGCCAATTTTCTGGATTTTTGAAAATTTCACTTTTTTGTGAAAATATCCACTAAATGAGGGAATAATATGTGTGAGGGTACCCCAGGAGAGTTCCAAATGTGTGTGGGTAGAATATATATCCCACGAGGGTAAAATTGAAAAAAGTTGAAAAAATTTTTTTTTGGACTTAGTCATTTCTCTGGCGTTTATCAGACTTTCAGATAGGGCAAATGTCAGTGAGCGTTCCGATTTCAGTTCCAGAGCGATTCGCTCAATGAGTCCTTGATATTTAGTAGTTTTCAGCCAATATTTTGGATTTTTGAAAATTTCACTATTTTGTGAAAACATCCACTAAATGAGGGAGTAATATGTATGAGGGGACCCCAGGAGAGTTCCAAATGTGTGTGGGTAGAATATATATCCCACGGTGGTAAAATGGAAAAAGTTAAAAAAATTTCTTTTTTGGACTTACTCATTTCTCCAGCGTTTATCAGAATTTCAGATAGGGGAAATGTCAGTGAGCGTTCCAAATTCAGTTCCAGAGCGATTCGCCGGATGAGTCCCTGATATTTCGTCTTTTTCAGGCAATTTTTGAATTTTTGAAAATTTCACTTTTTTTGTGAAAATATCCACTAAATGAGGGAATAATATGTGTGAGGGTACCCCAGGAGAGTTCCAAATGTGTGTGGGTAGAATATATATCCTACGGGGATAAAATTGAAAAAAGTTGAAAATTTTTTTTTTTTGAACTTAGTCATTTTTCCGGCGTTTATCATACTTTCAGATAGGGGAAATGTCAGTGAGCATTCCGATTTCAGTTCCAGAGCGATTCGCCCAATGAGTCCTTGATATTTTGTCGCTGTCAGGCAATTTTCTGAATTTTTGAAAATTTCACTTTTTTGTGAAAATATCCACTAAATGAGGGAATAATATGTGTGAGGGTACCCCAGGAGAGTTCCAAATGTGTGTGGGTAGAATATATATCCCACGGGGGTAAAATTGAAAAAAGTTGAAAAAATTTTTTTTTGGACTTATTCATTTCTCTGGTGTTTATCAGACTTTCAGATAGGGCAAATGTCAGTGAGCGTTCCGATTTCAGTTCCAGAGTAGTGTTGAGCCACCCCCATAGTGTTCGGGTTCGGTTCGGTTCGTCGAACACCGGGATGTTCGAGGAACTGTTCGTCGAACTGTTCGTCGAACACCTTAGAACACCGTCGAACACCGTTAAAACCAATGGCAGGCAAACAAAAACACATAGAAACACATAGAAAACACCTGCAAAGGTGTCCAAAAGCTGACAAACTGCTCAGAAGACATTCTCTTTAAAAAAGCCGGCCGGCAAATTCAGCAGCGGCATACACCGGTACCCGACAATTTAGACAAGAAGGAATAGAGCATCACACATAGATTAGATAGATAGAAACATGTCAGTCACACATATAAGAAGCACAGTGACAGTGTTGGTTACTGCACTTGTCATTTAGTGTAAAGGATTTATTAAAAAATATATTAGTGTTTTCATGCACCGTCTCTTTAAAAAAGCCGGCCGGCAATTCAGCATCTGTACCCGACAATTTAGAACAGAAAGAATAGAGCTTCACACATAGATTAGATAGATAGAAACATGTCAGTCACATATATAAGAAGTACAGTGATAGTGTTGATTACTGTACTTGTCATTTAGTGTAAAGGATTTATTTCAAAAAATAATAGTGTTTTCATGCACTGTCTCTTTAAAAAAGCCGGCCGGCAATTCAGCATCTGTACCCGACAATTTAGAATAGAAAGAATAGAGCTTCACACATAGATTAGATAGATAGAAACATGTCAGTCACATATATATGAAGTACAGTGACAGTGTTGCTTACTGTACTTGTCATTTAGTGTAAAGGATTTATTTAAAAAAATAATAGTGTTTTCATGCACTGTCTCTTTAAAAAAGCCGGCCGGCAATTCAGCAGCGGTACCCGACAATTTAGAACAGAAAGATAGAGCATCACACATAGATTAGATAGATAGAAACATGTCAGTCACATTTATAATAAGTACAGTGACAGTGTTGGTTACTGTACTTGTCATTTAGTGTTAAAATAAAGGATTTATTAAAATAAAAATTGGCGTGGGATCCCCCATAATTTTAGGCTCTAGCGGAGGTTAAGCAGACGGCTTGGACAGATGTTTGAAACCTGGGAAGGGGGTAATACCCACGGAGCTTCCCAGGCTACTAATATCAGCCCCCAGCTGAATACTTAGCCTTTACTAGCTATTAAAATGGGGGACCCCCCCAAAAAATGACGTGGGGTCCCCCCTATTTTAATAGCTAGCAAAGGCTAGGCAGACAGCTGGGGGCTGATATTAATAGCTCAGGAAGGGTGCCATGAATATTGGCCCCCTCCCAGGCTAGAAACACCAGCCGTCAGCCGCCCCAGAAATGGCGCATCCATAGGATGCACCAATTCTGGCACTTAGCCTCGCTCTTCCACGCTGCCCTGGTGCGGTGGCAGGGGGTAATAGGGCTGGGGTTGATGTCAGCTTATAATGCCAGCTGACATCAAGCCCAGGTTAGTAATGGAGAGGCGTCTATAAGACACCCCCATTACTAACCCCATAGTCAAAGTTAAAAAAAACACAAACACCCAGAATAAAGTCTTTTAATTGAAATAAACACACAATTCTTTATTGTTCTAAATTACACCATACTTACCGTCACGCCCATTCCAGCTGAAGCCAACGATCTCCTGTAATAAAAGAAAAATAATAAACCAACCTCATCCTTACCTTTCCATGGTTCCCAGGACAGCTTCAGCTCTGCTACATCGAGATGACAGGCTGGACCGCAGCAGAAAGCTGCCATCCAGCCTGTCATCCCGCGGACACTGAGAAGCGCAGGCATGCTTGCACTCCTCAGTGTCTGGCTGTGACGGCATCCAGATGAGCCGAGGTCATGTCCAATGAACTCGGCTCACCTCATGCACGTCACTGACAGCGTGGGAAAATTCTCACGCTGAAGCGCTGAGTGCAGGAGAATTCTCCCACGCTGTCAGTGACGTGCATGAGGTGAGCTGAGTTCATTGGACATGAGCTCACCTCATGTATGTCACTGACAGCGTGGGAGAATTCTCCTGCACTCAGCACTTCAGCGTGAGAATTTTCCCACGCTGTCAGTGACGTGCATGAGGTGAGCCGAGTTTATTGGACATGACCTCGGCTCATCTGGATGCCGTCACAGCCAGACACTGAGGAGTGCAAGCATGCCTGCGCTTCTCAGTGTCCGCGGGATGACAGGCTGGATGGCAGCTTTCTGCTGCGGTCCAGCCTGTCATCTCGATGTAGCAGAGCTGGAGCCGTCGTGGGAACCATGGAAAGGTAAGGATGAGGTTGGTTTAATATTTTTCTTTTATTGCAGGAGATCGTTGGCTTCAGCTGGAATGGGTGTGATGGTAAGTATGGTTTAATTTAGAACAATAAAGAATTGTGCGTTTATTTCAATTAAAGGACTTTATTCTGGGTGTTGTGTTTTTTTTAAATACTTTACTAGAAATTCATGGCGGTCATGTCTAATACTGGCGTGACCCCATGAATTTTGGGCTTGGGGCCAGCTGATAATACCAAGCTGGCCCTAACCCCTTTATTACCCAGTGAGCCACCGCACCAGGGCCCTGGATGAGTTGGGTACAGCGCCAGAAGATGGCGCTTCTATGAACGCGCCATTTTCCGGGGTGGCTGCGGACTGCAATTTGCAGCGGGGGGGGGCCCAGAAAGCTTGGGCCTCCCTGCGCTGCAGATTCCAGCCCCCAGCTGCCTAGTTGTACCTGGCTGGACACAAATATAGTGCGAAGCCCCACTTCAATTTTTTTAAATTATTTCAGGAAATTCATGAAATAATTAAAAAAAAATTGACGTGGGGCTTCGCACTATATTTGTGTCCAGTCAGGTGCAGCAGGCAGGAACGGGCTGCCCCCAACCACCAGCTGCCTATTTGTACCTGGCCGGACACAACAATATAGGGAAGCCCTTTTTTTCTTAATTATTTCATGAAATAATTTAAAGAAAATTGACGTGGGGCTTCGCCCTGTTTTTGTGTCCAGCCAGGTACAACCAGGCAGCTGGGGGCTGGAATCCGCAGCGCAGGGAGGCCCAAGCTTTCTGGGCCACCCCCGCTGCAAATTGCAGTCCGCAGCCACCCCGGAAAATGGCGCGTTCATAGAAGCGCCATCTTCTGGCGCTGTACCCAACTCATCCAGGGCCCTGATGCGGTGGCTCACTGGGTAATAGAGGGGTTAGGGCCAGCTTGGCATTATCAGCTGGCCCTAAGCCCGAAATTCATGGGGTCACGCCAATATTAGACATGACCACCATGAATTTCTAGTAAAGTATTTAAAAAAAACACAACACCCAGAAAAAAGTCCTTTAATTGAAATAAACACACAATTCTTTATTGTTCTAAATTAAACCATACTTACCATCACGCCCATTCCAGCTGAAGCCAACGATCTCCTGAAATAAAAGAAAAATAATAAAGCAACATCATCCTTACCTTTCCATGGTTCCCAAGACAGCTTCAGCTCTGCTACATCGAGATGACAGGCTGGACCGCAGCAGAACGCTGCCATCCAGCCTGTCATCCCGCAGACACTGAGAAGCGCAGGATTGTGTCTTTATTTCAATTAAAGGACTTTATTCTGGGTGTTTGTGTTTTTTTTAACTTTGACTATGGGGTTAGTAATGGGGGTGTCTTATAGACGCCTCTCCATTACTAACCTGGGCTTGATGTCAGCTGGCATTATAAGCTGACATCAACCCCAACCCTATTACCCCCTGCCACCGCACCAGGGCAGCGTGGAAGAGCGAGTCTAAGTGCCAGAATTGGCGCATCCTATGAATGCGCCATTTCTGGGGCGGCTGACGGCTGGTGTTTCTAGCCTGGGAGGGGGCCAATATTCATGGCTCCCTTCCTGGGCTATTAATATCAGCCCCCAGCTGTCTGCCTAGCCTTTGCTAGCTATTAAATTAGGGGGGACCCCACGTCATTTTTTGGGGGGGTCCCCCATTTTAATAGCTAGTAAAGGCTATGTATTCAGCTGGGGGCTGATATTAGTAGCCTGGGAAGCTCCGTGGGTATTACCCCCTTCCCAGGCTTCAAACATCTGCCCCAGCCGTCTGCTTAACCTCTGCTAGAGCCTAAAATTAAGGGGAACCCCACGCCAATTTTTTTAATAATAAATCCTTTATTTTAATACTAAATGACAAGTACAGTAACCAACACTATCACTGTACTTCATATATATGTGACTGACATGTTTCTATCTATCTAATCTATGTGTGAAGCTCTATTCTTTCTGTTATAAATTGTCGGGTACAGATGCTGAATTGCCGGCCGGCTTTCTTAAAGAGACGGTGCATGAAAACACTATTATTTTTTTTAATAAATCCTTTACACTAAATGACAAGTACAGTAATCAACACTGTCACTGTACTTCATATATATGTGACTGACATGTTTCTATCTATCTAATCTATGTGTGAAGCTCTATTCTGTCTGTTATAAATTGTCGGGTACCCTGCTGAATTGCCGGCCGGCTTTTTTAAAGAGACGGTGCATGAAAACACTATTATTTTTTTTGATAAATCCTTTACGCTAAATGACAAGTACAGTAAGCAACACTGTCACTGTACTTCTTATATATGTGACTGACATGTTTCTATCTATCTAATCTATGTGTGAAGCTCTATTCTTTCGGTTCTAAATTGTCGGGTACCGGTGTATGCCGCTGCTGAATTGCCGGCTTTTCATGTTTCACTGTTGGCACTGTTCCCATCGATTTGGGCAATCACTGTAATGCCACAACCAGAATGGCTGTGGCATTACAGTGAGTGGCAGACAATCCCTGCATGACTGGTGCTCTAAATAGCGCCAGACATGCAGGACACGCTTTTGGTGCACGAACAGTTATCGAACATAACCTCGAACAGCCGAATTTTTTGCAAATCGTTTGGGTTCGTCGAACAACTCGAACAACGCCCAAAACAGCTCGAATTTGAGATTGGCGAACAGTTCTAGTCGAACACCGCTCATCTCTATTCCAGAGCGATTCGCCCAATGAGTCCTTGATATTTAGTCGTTTTCAGCCAATTTTCTGGATTTTTGAAAATTTCACTTTTTTGTGAAAATATCCACTAAATGAGGGAATAATATGTGTGAGGGTACCCGAGGAGAGTTCCAAATGTGTGTGGGTAGAATATATATCCCACGGGGGTAAAATTGAAAAAAGTTGAAAAAAATTTTTTTTTGGACGTAGTCATTTTTCCGGCGTTTACCAGACTTTCAGATAGGGAGTAAGCTAGGGAGTGAGTGTTCCGATTTCAGTTCCAGAGCGATTCGCCCAATGAGTCCTTGATATTTCGTCGCTGTCAGGCAATTTTCTGAATTTTTGAAAATTTCACTTTTTTGTGAAAATATCCACTAAATGAGGGAATAATATGTGTGAGGGTACCCCAGGAGCGTTCCAAATGTGTGTGGGTAGAAAATATATCCCACGGGGGTAAAATTGAAAAAAGCTTAAAAAATTTTTTTTTTGGACTTAGTCATTTCTCTGGCGTTTATCAGACTTTCAGATAGGGGAAATGTCAGTGAGCGTTCCGATTTCAGTTCCAGAGCGATTCGCCCAATGAGTCCTTGATATTTAGTTGTTTTCAGCCAATTTTCTGGATTTTTGAAAATTTCACTTTTTTGTGAAAATATCCACTAAATGAGGGAATAATATGTGTGAGGGTACCCCAGGAGAGTTCCAAATGTGTGTGGGTAGAATATATATCCCACGGGGGTAAAATTGAAAAAAGTTGAAAAAAAATTTTTTTTGGACTTAGTCATTTTTCCGGCGTTTATCAGACTTTCAGATAGGGGAAATGTCAGTGAGCGTTTCGATTTCAGTTCCAGAGCGATTAGCCAGATGAGTCCTTGATATTTAGTCATTTTCAGCCAATTTTCTGGATTTTTGAAAATTTCACTTTTTTGTGAAAATATCCACTAAATGAGGGAATAATATGTGTGAGGGTACCCCAGGAGAGTTCCAAATGTGTGTGGGTAGAATATATATTCCACGGGGGTAAAATTGAAAAAACTTGAAAATTTTTTTTTTCTGGACTTAGTCATTTTTTCGCCGTTTATCAGACTTTCAGATAGGAAGTGAGCGTTCCGATTTCAGTTCCAAAGCGATTCGCCCAATGAGTACTTGATATTTCGTCGTTGTCAGGCAATTTTCCGAATTTTTGAAAATTTCACTTTTTTGTGAAAATATCCACTAAATGAGGGAATAATATGTGTGAGGGTACCCCAGGAGAGTTCCAAATGTGTGTGGGTAGAATATATATCCCACGGGGGTAAAATTGAAAAAAGTTTTAAAAATTTTTTTTTTGGACTTAGTCATTTCTCTGGCGTTTATCAGTCTTTCAGATGGGGATATGTCAGTGAGCGTTCCGATTTCAGTTCCAGAGCGATTCGCCCAATGAGTCCTTGATATTTTGTCGTTTTCAGCCAATATTTTGGATTTTTGAAAATTTCACTTTTTTTGTGAAAATATCCACTAAATGAGGGAATAATATGTGTGAGGGTACCCCAGGAGAGTTCCAAATGTGTGTGGTTAGAATATATATCCCACGGGGGTAAAATTGAAAAAAGTTGAAAAAAATTTTTTTTTGGACGTAGTCATTTTTCCGGCGTTTATCAGACTTTCAGATAGGGAGTAAGCTAGGGAGTGAGTGTTCCGATTTCAGTTCCAGAGCGATTCGCCCAATGAGTCCTTGATATTTCGTCGCTGTCAGGCAATTTTCTGAATTTTTGAAAATTTCACTTTTTTGTGAAAATATCCACTAAATGAGGGAATAATATGTGTGAGGGTACCCCAGGAGCGTTCCAAATGTGTGTGGGTAGAAAATATATCCCACGGGGGTAAAATTGAAAAAAGCTTAAAAAATTTTTTTTTTGGACTTAGTCATTTCTCTGGCGTTTATCAGACTTTCAGATAGGGGAAATGTCAGTGAGCGTTCCGATTTCAGTTCCAGAGCGATTCGCCCAATGAGTCCTTGATATTTAGTTGTTTTCAGCCAATTTTCTGGATTTTTGAAAATTTCACTTTTTTGTGAAAATATCCACTAAATGAGGGAATAATATGTGTGAGGGTACCCGAGGAGAGTTCCAAATGTGTGTGGGTAGAATATATATCCCACGGGGGTAAAATTGAAAAAAGTTGAAAAAAATTTTTTTTTGGACGTAGTCATTTTTCCGGCGTTTACCAGACTTTCAGATAGGGAGTAAGCTAGGGAGTGAGTGTTCCGATTTCAGTTCCAGAGCGATTCGCCCAATGAGTCCTTGATATTTCGTCGCTGTCAGGCAATTTTCTGAATTTTTGAAAATTTCACTTTTTTGTGAAAATATCCACTAAATGAGGGAATAATATGTGTGAGGGTACCCCAGGAGCGTTCCAAATGTGTGTGGGTAGAAAATATATCCCACGGGGGTAAAATTGAAAAAAGCTTAAAAAATTTTTTTTTTGGACTTAGTCATTTCTCTGGCGTTTATCAGACTTTCAGATAGGGGAAATGTCAGTGAGCGTTCCGATTTCAGTTCCAGAGCGATTCGCCCAATGAGTCCTTGATATTTAGTTGTTTTCAGCCAATTTTCTGGATTTTTGAAAATTTCACTTTTTTGTGAAAATATCCACTAAATGAGGGAATAATATGTGTGAGGGTACCCCAGGAGAGTTCCAAATGTGTGTGGGTAGAATATATATCCCACGGGGGTAAAATTGAAAAAAGTTGAAAAAAAATTTTTTTTGGACTTAGTCATTTTTCCGGCGTTTATCAGACTTTCAGATAGGGGAAATGTCAGTGAGCGTTTCGATTTCAGTTCCAGAGCGATTAGCCAGATGAGTCCTTGATATTTAGTCATTTTCAGCCAATTTTCTGGATTTTTGAAAATTTCACTTTTTTGTGAAAATATCCACTAAATGAGGGAATAATATGTGTGAGGGTACCCCAGGAGAGTTCCAAATGTGTGTGGGTAGAATATATATTCCACGGGGGTAAAATTGAAAAAACTTGAAAATTTTTTTTTTCTGGACTTAGTCATTTTTTCGCCGTTTATCAGACTTTCAGATAGGAAGTGAGCGTTCCGATTTCAGTTCCAAAGCGATTCGCCCAATGAGTACTTGATATTTCGTCGTTGTCAGGCAATTTTCCGAATTTTTGAAAATTTCACTTTTTTGTGAAAATATCCACTAAATGAGGGAATAATATGTGTGAGGGTACCCCAGGAGAGTTCCAAATGTGTGTGGGTAGAATATATATCCCACGGGGGTAAAATTGAAAAAAGTTTTAAAAATTTTTTTTTTGGACTTAGTCATTTCTCTGGCGTTTATCAGTCTTTCAGATGGGGATATGTCAGTGAGCGTTCCGATTTCAGTTCCAGAGCGATTCGCCCAATGAGTCCTTGATATTTTGTCGTTTTCAGCCAATATTTTGGATTTTTGAAAATTTCACTTTTTTTGTGAAAATATCCACTAAATGAGGGAATAATATGTGTGAGGGTACCCCAGGAGAGTTCCAAATGTGTGTGGTTAGAATATATATCCCACGGGGGTAAAATTGAAAAAAGTTGAAAAAAATTTTTTTTTGGACGTAGTCATTTTTCCGGCGTTTATCAGACTTTCAGATAGGGAGTAAGCTAGGGAGTGAGTGTTCCGATTTCAGTTCCAGAGCGATTCGCCCAATGAGTCCTTGATATTTCGTCGCTGTCAGGCAATTTTCTGAATTTTTGAAAATTTCACTTTTTTGTGAAAATATCCACTAAATGAGGGAATAATATGTGTGAGGGTACCCCAGGAGCGTTCCAAATGTGTGTGGGTAGAAAATATATCCCACGGGGGTAAAATTGAAAAAAGCTTAAAAAATTTTTTTTTTGGACTTAGTCATTTCTCTGGCGTTTATCAGACTTTCAGATAGGGGAAATGTCAGTGAGCGTTCCGATTTCAGTTCCAGAGCGATTCGCCCAATGAGTCCTTGATATTTAGTTGTTTTCAGCCAATTTTCTGGATTTTTGAAAATTTCACTTTTTTGTGAAAATATCCACTAAATGAGGGAATAATATGTGTGAGGGTACCCCAGGAGAGTTCCAAATGTGTGTGGGTAGAATATATATCCCACGGGGGTAAAATTGAAAAAAGTTGAAAAAAAATTTTTTTTGGACTTAGTCTTTTTTCCGGCGTTTATCAGACTTTCAGATAGGGGAAATGTCAGTGAGCGTTTCGATTTCAGTTCCAGAGCGATTAGCCAGATGAGTCCTTGATATTTAGTCATTTTCAGCCAATTTTCTGGATTTTTGAAAATTTCACTTTTTTGTGAAAATATCCACTAAATGAGGGAATAATATGTGTGAGGGTACCCCAGGAGAGTTCCAAATGTGTGTGGGTAGAATATATATTCCACGGGGGTAAAATTGAAAAAACTTGAAAATTTTTTTTTTCTGGACTTAGTCATTTTTTCGCCGTTTATCAGACTTTCAGATAGGAAGTGAGCGTTCCGATTTCAGTTCCAAAGCGATTCGCCCAATGAGTACTTGATATTTCGTCGTTGTCAGGCAATTTTCCGAATTTTTGAAAATTTCACTTTTTTGTGAAAATATCCACTAAATGAGGGAATAATATGTGTGAGGGTACCCCAGGAGAGTTCCAAATGTGTGTGGGTAGAATATATATCCCACGGGGGTAAAATTGAAAAAAGTTTTAAAAATTTTTTTTTTGGACTTAGTCATTTCTCTGGCGTTTATCAGTCTTTCAGATGGGGATATGTCAGTGAGCGTTCCGATTTCAGTTCCAGAGCGATTCGCCCAATGAGTCCTTGATATTTAGTCGTTTTCAGCCAATATTTTGGATTTTTGAAAATTTCACTTTTTTTGTGAAAATATCCACTAAATGAGGGAATAATATGTGTGAGGGTACCCCAGGAGAGTTCCAAATGTGTGTGGGTAGAATATATATCCCACAGGGTTAAAATTGAAAAAAGTTGAAAAAAAATTTTTTTTTGGACTTAGTCATTTTTCCTGCGTTCATCAGATTTTCAGATAGGGAGTAAGCTAGGGAGTGAGTGTTACGATTTCAGTTCCAGAGCGATTCGCCCAATGAGTCCTTGATATTTCGTCGTTTTCAGCCAATTTTCTGGATTTTTGAAAATTTCACTTTTTTGTGAAAATATCCACTAAATGAGGGAATAATATGTGTGAGGGTACCCCAAGACATTTAGAAATGTGTGTGGGTAGAATATATATCCCACTGGGGTAAAATTGAAAAAAGTTGAAAACATTTTTTTTTTGACTTAGTCATTTTTCCACCGTTTATCAGACTTTCAGATAGGGAGTAAGCTAGGGAGTGAGTGTTCTGATTTCAGTTCCAGAGCGATTCGCCCAATGAGTCCTTGATATTTCGTCGTTGTCAGGCAATTTTCTGAATTTTTGAAAGTGTCACTTTTTTGTGAAAATATCCACTAAATGAGGGAATAATATGTGTGAGGGTACCCCAGGAGAGTTCCAAATGTGTGTGGGTAGAATACGTATCCCACAGGGTTAAAATTGAAAAAAGTTGAAAAAAAAAATTTTTTTTGACCTAGTCATTTTTCCGGCGTTTATCAGACTTTCAGATAGGGGAAATGTCAGTGAGCATTCCGATTTCAGTTCCAGAGCGATTCACCCAATGAGTCCTTGATATTTAGTCGTTTTCAGCCAATATTTTGGATTTTTGAAAATGTCACTTTTTTGTGAAAATATCCACTAAATGAGGAAATAATATGTGTGAGGGTACCCCAGGAGAGTTCCAAATGTGTGTGGGTAGAATACATATCCCACAGGGTTAAAATTGAAAAAAGTTTAAAAAAATTTTTTTTTTGGACTTAGTCATTTTTCCGGCGTTTATCAGACTTTGAGATAGGGCAAATGTCAGTGAGCATTCCGATTTCAGTTCCAGAGCGATTCGCCCAATGAGTCCTTGATATTTAGTCATTTTCAGCCAATTTTCTGGATTTTTGAAAATTTCACTTTTTTGTGAAAATATCCACTAAATGAGGGAATAATATGTGTGAGGGTACCCCAGGAGAGTTCCAATTGTGTGTGGGTAGAATATATATTCCACGGGGGTATAATTGAAAAAATGTGAAAAAAATTTTTTTCTGGACTTAGTCATTTTTTCGGCATTTATCAGACTTTCAGATAGGAAGTGAGCGTTCCGATTTCAGTTCCAGAGCGATTCGCCCAATATGTCCTTGATATTTAGTCATTTTCAGGCAATTTTCTGGATTTTTGAAAATTTCACTTTTTTGTGAAAATATCCACTAAATGAGGGAATAATATGTGTGAGGGTACCCCAGGAGAGTTCCAAATGTGTGTGGGTAGAATATATATCCCACGGGGTAAAATTGAAAAAAGTTGAAAAATTTTTTTTTTTGCACTTAGTCATTTTTCCGGCGTTTATCAGACTTTCAGATAGGGGAAATGTCAGTGAGCATTTCCATTTCAGTTCCAGAGTGGATCGCACAATGAGTCCTTCATATTTAGTCATTTTCAGCCAATTTTCTGCATTTTTGAAAATTTCACTTTTTTGTGAAAATATCCACTAAATGAGGGAATAATATGTGTGAGGGTACCCCAGGATAGTTCCAAATGTGTGTGGATAGAATATGAATCCCACGGCGGTAAAATTGAAAAAAGTTGAAAAATTTTTTTTTTTTGGACTTAGTCATTTTTCCGGCGTTTATCAGACTTTGAGATAGGGCAAATGTCAGTGAGCATTCCGATTTCAGTTCCAGAGCGATTTGCCCAATGAGTCCTTGATATTTAGTCGTTTTCAGCCAATTTTCGGGATTTTTAAAATTTCACTTTTTTGTGAAAAGATCCACTAAGTGGGGGAATAATATGTGTGAGGGTACCCCAGGAGAGTTCCAAATGTGTGTGGGTAGAATTTATATTCCACGGGGGTAAAATTGAAAAAACTTGAAAAAATTTTTTTTCTGGACTTAGTCATTTTCTCAGCATTTATCATACTTTCAGATAGGAAGTGAGCGTTCCGATTTCAGTTCCAGAGCGATTCGCCCAATGAGTCCTTGATATTTAGTCATTTTCAGCCAATTTTCTGGATTTTTGAAAATTTCACTTTTTTGTGAAAATATCCACTAAATGAGGGAATAATATGTGTGAGGGTACCCCAGGAGAGTTCCAAATGTGTGTGGGTAGAATATATATCCCACGGGGTAAAATTGAAAAAAGTTGAAAAATTTTTTTTTTTGCACTTAGTCATTTTTCCGGCGTTTATCAGACTTTCAGATGGGGGAAATGTCAGTGAGCCTTTCGATTTCAGTTCCAGAGTGGATCGCACAATGAGTCCTTGATATTTAGTCATTTTCAGCCAATTTTCTGCATTTTTGAAAATTTCACTTTTTTGTGAAAATATCCACTAAATGAGAGAATAATATGTGTGAGGGTACCCCAGGAGAGTTCCAAATGTGTGTGGGTAGAATATATATCCCAAGGGGGTAAAATTGAAAAATGTTGAAAACATTTTTTTTTTGGACTTAGTCATTTTTCTGGCGTTTATCAGACTTTCAGATAGGGGAAATGTCAGTGAGCGTTCTGATTTCAGTTCCAGAGTGATTCACCCAATGAGTCCTTGATATTTAGTCGTTTTCAGCCAATATTTTGGATTTTTGAAAATTTCACTTTTTTGTGAAAATATCCACTAAATGAGGGAATAATATGTGTGAGGGTACCCCATGAGAGTTCCAAATGTGCGTGGGTAGAATATATATCCCACAGGGTTACAATTGAAAAAAGGTGAAAAAAATTTTTTTTTTGGACTGTCATTTTTCAGGCGTTTATCAGACTTTCAGATAGGGAAAATGTCAGTGAGCGTTCAGATTTCAGTTCCAGAGTGGATCGCACAATGAGTCCTTGATATTTTGTCGTTTTCAGCCAATTTTCTGGATTTTTGAAAATTTTAATTTTTTGTGAAAATATCCACTAAATGAGGGAATAATATGTGTGAGGGTACCCCTGGAGAGTTCCAAATGTGTGTGGGTAGAATATATATCCCACGGGGTAAAATTTAAAAAAGTTGAAAAAATTTTTTTTTTGCACTTAGTCAGTTTTCCGGCGTTTTTCAGACTTTCAGATAGGGGAAATGTCAGTGAGCATTTCGATTTCAGTTCCAGAGTGGATCGCACAATGAGTCCTTGATATTTAGTCATTTTCAGCCAATTTTCTGCATTTTTGAAAATTTCACTTTTTTGTGAAAATATCCACTAAATGAGGGAATAATATGTGTGAGGATACCCCAGGAGAGTTCCAAATGTGTGTGGGTAGAATATATATCCCACGGGGGTAAAATTGAACAAAGTTGAAAAAATTTTTTTTTTGGACTTAGTCATTTTTCCGGCGTTTAACAGACTTTCAGATAGGGGAAATGTCAGTGAGCATTCCGATTTCAGTTCCTGAGCGATTCGCAAAATGAGTCCTTGATATTTAGTCGTTTCCAGCCAATTTTCTGGATTTTTGAAAATTTCACTTTTTTGTGAAAATATCCACTAAATGAGGGAATAATATGTGTGAGGATACCCCAGGAGAGTTCCAAATGTGTGTGGGTAGAATATATATCCGACGGGGGTAAAATTGAAAAAAGTTGAAAAAAAAATTTTTTTGGGCTTAGTCATTTCTCCGGCGTTTAACAGACTTTCAGATAGGGGAAATGTCAGTGAGCATTCCGATTTCAGTTCCAGAGCGATTCACCCAATGAGTCCTTGATATTTAGTCGTTTTCAGCCAATATTTTGGATTTTTGAAAATTTCACTTTTTTGTGAAAATATCCACTAAATGAGGGAATAATATGTGTGAGGGTACCCCAGGAGAGTTCCAAATGTGTGTGGGTAGAATATATATCCCACAGGGTAAAATTGAAAAAAGTTGAAAAAAATTTTTTTTTTGGACTTAGTCATTTCTCTGGCATTTATCAGAGTTTCAGATAGGGGAAATGTCAGTGAGCGTTCCGATTTCAGTTCCAGAGTGGATCGTACAATGAGTCCTTGATATTTAGTCGTTTTCAGCCAATTTTCTGGATTTTTGAAAATTTAAATTTTTTGTGAAAATATCCACTAAATGAGAGAATAATATGTGCGAAGGTACCCCAGGAGAGTTCCAAATGTGTGTGGGTAGAATATATATCCCACGGGGGTAAAGTTGAAAAAAGTTGAAAAATTTTTTTTTTGGACTTAGTCATTTCTCCGGCATTTATCAGACTTTCAGATAGGGGAAATGTTAATGAGCATTCAAATTTCAGTTCCAGAGCGATTCACCCAATGAGTCCTTGATATTTAGTCGTTTTCAGACAATTTTCTGGATTTTTGAAAATTTTACTTTTTTGTGAAAATATCCACTAAATGAGGGAATAATATGTGTGAGGGTACCCCAGGAGAGTTCCAAATGTGTGTGGGTAGAATATATATCCCACGGGGTAAAATTGAAAAAAGTTGAAAAATTTTTTTTTTTGCACTTAGTCATTTTTCCGGCGTTTATCAGACTTTCAGATAGGGGAAATGTCAGTGAGCATTTCGATTTCAGTTCCAGAGTGGATCGCACAATGAGTCCTTCATATTTAGTCATTTTCAGCCAATTTTCTGCATTTTTGAAAATTTCACTTTTTTGTGAAAATATCCACTAAATGAGGGAATAATATGTGTGAGGATACCCCAGGAGAGTTCCAAATGTGTGTGGGTAGAATATATATCCCACGGGGGTAAAATTGAAAAAAGTTGAAAAAAATTTTTTTTTGGACTTAGTCATTTTTCCGGCGTTTATCAGACTTTCAGATAGGGAAAATGCCAGTGAGCGTTCCGATTTCAGTTCCAGAGTGGATCGCACAATGAGTCCTTGATATTTTGTCGTTTTCAGCCAATTTTCTTGATTTTTGAAAATTTTATTTTTTTGTGAAAATATCCACTAAATGAGGGAATAATATGTGTGAGGGTACCCCAGGATAGTTCCAAATGTGTGTGGATAGAATATGAATCCCACGGCGGTAAAATTGAAAAAAGTTGAAAAATTTTTTTTTTTTGGACTTAGTCATTTTTCCGGCGTTTATCAGACTTTGAGATAGGGCAAATGTCAGTGAGCATTCCGATTTCAGTTCCAGAGCGATTTGCCCAATGAGTCCTTGATATTTAGTCGTTTTCAGCCAATTTTCGGGATTTTTTAAAATTTCACTTTTTTGTGAAAAGATCCACTAAGTGAGGGAATAATATGTGTGAGGGTACCCCAGGAGAGTTCCAAATGTGTGTGGGTAGAATATATATTCCACGGGGGTAAAATTGAAAAAACTTGAAAAAATTTTTTTTCTGGACTTAGTCATTTTCTCAGCATTTATCATACTTTCAGATAGGAAGTGAGCGTTCCGATTTCAGTTCCAGAGCGATTCGCCCAATGAGTCCTTGATATTTAGTCATTTTCAGCCAATTTTCTGGATTTTTGAAAATTTCACTTTTTTGTGAAAATATCCACTAAATGAGGGAATAATATGTGTGAGGGTACCCCAGGAGAGTTCCAAATGTGTGTGGGTAGAATATATATCCCACGGGGTAAAATTGAAAAAAGTTGAAAAAATTTTTTTTTTTGCACTTAGTCATTTTTCCGGCGTTTATCAGACTTTCAGATGGGGGAAATGTCAGTGAGCGTTTCGATTTCAGTTCCAGAGTGGATCACACAATGAGTCCTTGATATTTAGTCATTTTCAGCCAATTTTCTGCATTTTATAAAATTTCACTTTTTTGTGAAAATATCCACTAAATGAGAGAATAATATGTGTGAGGGTACCCCAGGAGAGTTCCAAATGTGTGTGGGTAGAATATATATCCCAAGGGGGTAAAATTGAAAAATGTTGAAAACATTTTTTTTTTGGACTTAGTCATTTTTCTGGCGTTTATCAGACTTTCAGATAGGGGAAATGTCAGTGAGCGTTCCGATTTCAGTTCCAGAGTGATTCACCCAATGAGTCCTTGATATTTAGTCGTTTTCAGCCAATATTTTGGATTTTTGAAAATTTCACTTTTTTGTGAAAATATCCACTAAATGAGGGAATAATATGTGTGAGGGTACCCCATGAGAGTTCCAAATGTGCGTGGGTAGAATATATATCCCACAGGGTTACAATTGAAAAAAGGTTAAAAAAATTTTTTTTTTGGACTGTCATTTTTCAGGCGTTTATCAGACTTTCAGATAGGGAAAATGTCAGTGAGCGTTCAGATTTCAGTTCCAGAGTGGATCGCACAATGAGTCCTTGATATTTTGTCGTTTTCAGCCAATTTTCTGGATTTTTGAAAATTTTAATTTTTTGTGAAAATATCCACTAAATGAGGGAATAATATGTGTGAGGGTACCCCTGGAGAGTTCCAAATGTGTGTGGGTAGAATATATATCCCACGGGGTAAAATTTAAAAAAGTTGAAAAAATTTTTTTTTTGCACTTAGTCAGTTTTCCGGCGTTTTTCAGACTTTCAGATAGGGGAAATGTCAGTGAGCATTTCGATTTCAGTTCCAGAGTGGATCGCACAATGAGTCCTTGATATTTAGTCATTTTCAGCCAATTTTCTGCATTTTTGAAAATTTCACTTTTTTGTGAAAATATCCACTAAATGAGGGAATAATATGTGTGAGGATACCCCAGGAGAGTTCCAAATGTGTGTGGGTAGAATATATATCCCACGGGGGTAAAATTGAACAAAGTTGAAAAAATATTTTTTTTGGACTTAGTCATTTTTCCGGCGTTTAACAGACTTTCAGATAGGGGAAATGTCAGTGAGCATTCCGATTTCAGTTCCTGAGCGATTCGCCCAATGAGTCCTTGATATTTAGTCGTTTCCAGCCAATTTTCTGGATTTTTGAAAATTTCACTTTTTTGTGAAAATATCCACTAAATGAGGGAATAATATGTGTGAGGATACCCCAGGAGAGTTCCAAATGTGTGTGGGTAGAATATATATCCGACGGGGGTAAAATTGAAAAAAGTTGAAAAAAAAAT
The DNA here is from genome assembly GCF_046119375.1 of Phyllobates terribilis. Lineage (NCBI taxonomy): Eukaryota > Metazoa > Chordata > Amphibia > Anura > Dendrobatidae > Phyllobates > Phyllobates terribilis. Next base: position 555,963,101 of record NW_027362762.1, read on the forward strand.
TTTTTTGGGCTTAGTCATTTCTCCGGCGTTTAACAGACTTTCAGATAGGGGAAATGTCAGTGAGCATTCCGATTTCAGTTCCAGAGCGATTCACCCAATGAGTCCTTGATATTTAGTCGTTTTCAGCCAATATTTTGGATTTTTGAAAATTTCACTTTTTTGTGAAAATATCCACTAAATGAGGGAATAATATGTGTGAGGGTACCCCATGAGAGTTCCAAATGTGTGTGGGTAGAATATATATCCCACAGGGTTACAATTGAAAAAAGTTGAAAAATTTTTTTTTTTGCACTTAGTCATTTTTCCGGCGTTTATCAGACTTTCAGATAGGGGAAATGTCAGTGAGTATTTCGATTTCAGTTCCAGAGTGGATCGCACAATGAGTCCTTGATATTTAGTCATTTTCAGCCAATTTTCTGCATTTTTGAAAATTTCACTTTTTTGTGAAAATATCCACTAAATGAGGGAATAATATGTGTGAGGATACCCCAGGAGAGTTCAAAATGTGTGTGGGTAGAATATATATCCCACGCGGGTAAAATTGAACAAAGTTGAAAAAATATTTTTTTTGGACTTAGTCATTTTTCCGGCGTTTAACAGATTTTCAGATAGGGGAAATGTCAGTGAGCATTCCGATTTCAGTTCCTGAGCGATTCGCCCAATGAGTCCTTGATATTTAGTCGTTTTCAGCCAATTTTCTGGATTTTTGAAAATTTCACTTTTTTGTGAAAATATCCACTAAATGAGGGAATAATATGTGTGAGGGTACCCCAGGAGAGTTCCAAATGTGTGTGGGTAGAATATATATCCCACAGGGTAAAATTGAAAAAAGTTGAAAAAAATTTTTTTTTTGGACTTAGTCATTTCTCTGGCATTTATCAGAGTTTCAGATAGGGGAAATGTCAGTGAGCGTTCCGATTTCAGTTCCAGAGTGGATCGTACAATGAGTCCTTGATATTTAGTCGTTTTCAGCCAATTTTCTGGATTTTTGAAAATTTAAATTTTTTGTGAAAATATCCACTAAATGAGAGAATAATATGTGCGAAGGTACCCCAGGAGAGTTCCAAATGTGTGTGGGTAGAATATATATCCCACGGGGGTAAAGTTGAAAAAAGTTGAAAAATTTTTTTTTTGGACTTAGTCATTTCTCCGGCATTTATCAGACTTTCAGATAGGGGAAATGTTAATGAGCATTCAAATTTCAGTTCCAGAGCGATTCACCCAATGAGTCCTTGATATTTAGTCGTTTTCAGACAATTTTCTGGATATTTGAAAATTTTACTTTTTTGTGAAAATATCCACTAAATGAGGGAATAATATGTGTGAGGGTACCCCAGGAGAGTTCCAAATGTGTGTGGGTAGAATATATATCCCACGGGGTAAAATTGTAAAAAGTTGAAAAAATTTTTTTTTTGGACTGTCATTTTTCCGGCGTTTATCAGACTTTCAGATAGGGGAAATGTCAGTGAGCGTTCCGATTTCAATTCCAGAGTGGATCGCACAATGAGTCCTTGATATTTTGTCGTTTTCAGCCAATATTTTGGATTTTTGAAAATTTCACTTTTTTGTGAATATATCCACTAAATGAGGGAATAATATGTGTGAGGGTACCCCAGGAGAGTTCCAAATGTGTGTGGGTAGAATATATATCCCATGGGGGTAAAATTGAAAAAAGTTGAAAAAATTTTTTTTTTTGGAATTAGTCATTTTTCCGGCGTTTATCAGAGTTTCAGATAGTGGAAATGTCAGTGAGCGTTCCGATTTCAGTTCCAGAGCGATTCGCCCAATGAGTCCTTGATATTTAGTCGTTTTCAGCCAATTTTCTTGATTTTTGAAAATTTCCCTTTTTTGTGAAAATATCCACTAAATGAGGGAATAATATGTGTGAGAGTACCCCAGGAGAGTTCCAAATGTGTTTGGGTAGAAGATATATCCCACGGGGGTAAAATTGAAAAAAGTTGAAAAAAAATTTTTTGGGGAATTAGTCATTTTTCCGGCGTTTATCAGAGTTTCAGATAGGGGAAATGTCAGTGAGCGTTCCGATTTCAGTTCCAGAGCGATTCGCCCAATGAGTCCTTGAAATTTAGTCGTTTTCAGCCAATTTTTTGGATTTTTGAAAATTTTACTCTTTTATGAAAATATCCACTAAATGAGGGAATAATATGTGTGAGGGTACCCCAGGAGAGTTCCAAATGTGTGTGCGTAGAATATATATCCCATGGGGGTAAAATTGAAAAAAGTTGAAAAAAAATTTTGCTTGGATTTAGTATTTTTTTCTGCGTTTTTCAGACATTCAGATAGGGGAAATGTCAGTGAGCATTCCGATTTCAGTTCCAGAGCGATTCGCCCAATGAGTCCTTGATATTTAGTCATTTTCAGCCAATATTTTGGATTTTTGAAAATTTCACTTTTTTGTGAAAATATCCACTAAATGAGGGAATAATATGTGTGAGGGTACCCCATGAGAGTTCCAAATGTGTGTGGGTAGAATATATATACCACAGGGTTAATATTGAAAAAAGTTGAAAAAAATTTTTTTTTTGCACTTAGTCATTTTTCCGGTGTTTATCAGACTTTCAAATAGGGCAAATGTGAGTGAGCGTTCCAATTTCAGTTCCAGAGCGATTCACCCAATGAGTCCTTGAAATTTAGTCGTTTTCAGCCAATTTTTTTGATTTTTGAAAATTTTACTTTTTTTGTGAAAATATCCACTAAATGAGGGAATAATATGTGTGAGGGTACCCCAGGAGAGTTCCAAATGTGTGTGGGTAGAATATATATCACACGGGGGGTAAAATTGAAAAAAGTTGAAAAAAACTTTTTTTTGGACTTAGTCATTTTTCCGGCGTTTATCATACTTTCAGATAGGGGAAATGTCAGTGAGCGTTCCAATTTCAGTTCCAGAGCGATTCACCCAATGAGTCCTTGATATTTAGTCGTTTTCAGCCAATTTTCTGGATTTTTGAAAATTTCACTTTTTTGTGAAAATATCCACTAAATGAGGGAATAATATGTGTGAGGGTACCCCATAAGAGTTCCAAATGTGTGTGGGTAGAATATATATCCCACAGGGTTAATATTGAAAAAAGTTGCAAAAAATTTTTTTTTTGCACTTAGTCATTTTTCCGGTGTTTATCAGACTTTCAGATATGGCAAATGTGAGTGAGCGTTCCAATTTCAGTTCCAGAGCGATTCCCCCAATGAGTCCATGAAATTTAATCATTTTCAGCCAATTTTTTGGATTTTTGAAAATTTTGCTTTTTTGTGAAAATATCCACTAAATGAGGGAATAATTTGTGTGAGGGTACCCCAGGAGAGTTCCAAATGTGTGTGGGTAGAATATATATCCCACGGGGTAAATTTGAAAAAAGTTGAAAAAAAAATTTTTTTGGTTTAGCATTTTTTTCGACGTTTATCAGACTTTCAGATAGGGCAAATGTGAGTGATCATTCCGATTTCAGTTCCAGAGTGATTCGCCCAATGAGTCCTTGATATTTAGTCGTTTTCAGCCAATTTTCTGGATTTTTGAAAATTTCACTTTTTTGTGAAAATATCCACTAAATGAGGGAATAATATGTGTGAGGATACCCCATGAGAGTTCCTAATGTGTGTGGGTAGAATATATATCCCGCAGGGTTAAAATTGAAAAAAGTTGAAAAAAATTTTTCTTTTGCACTTAGTCATTTTTCCGGTGTTTATCATACTTTCAGATAGGGAGTAAGCTAGGGAGTGAGCGTTCCGATTTCAGTTCCAGAGCAATTCGCCCAATGAGTCCTTGATATTTAGTCGTTTTCAGCCAATTTTCTGGATTTTTGAAAATTTCACTTTTTTGTGAAAATATCCACTAAATGAGGGAATAATATGTGTGAGGGTACCCCATGGAAGTTCCTAATGTGTGTGGGTAGAATATATATCCCGCAGGGTTAATATTGAAAAAAGTTGCAAAAAATTTTTGTTTTGCACTTAGTCATTTTTCCGGTGTTTATCAGACTTTCAGATATGGCAAATGTGAGTGAGCGTTCCAATTTCAGTTCCAGAGCGATTCCCCCAATGAGTCCATGAAATTTAATCATTTTCAGCCAATTTTTTGGATTTTTGAAAATTTTGCTTTTTTGTGAAAATATCCACTAAATGAGGGAATAATATCTGTGAGGGTACCCCAGGAGAGTTCCAAATGTGTGTGGGTAGAATATATATCACACGGCGGGTAAAATTGAAAAAAGTTGAAAAAATTTTTTTTTGGACCTAGTCATTTTTCCGGCGTTTATCATACTTTCAGATAGGGGAAATGTCAGTGAGTGTTCCGATTTCAGCTCCAGAGTGATTCACCCAATGAGTCCTTGATATTTAGTCGTTTTCAGCCAATATTTTGGATTTTTGAAAATTTCACTTTTTTGTGAAAATATCCACTAAATGAGGGAATAATATGTGTGAGGGTACCCCAGGAGTGTTCCAAATGTGTGTGGGTAGAATATATATCCCATGGTTGTAAAATTGAAAAAAGTTGAAAAAAAATTTTTTTTTGGACTTAGTCATTTTTCCGGCGTTTATCAGACTTTCAGATAGGGCAAATGGGAGTGAGCGTTCCAATTTCAGTTCCAGAGCGATTCACCCAATGAGTCCTTGATATTTAGTCATTTTCAGCCAATTTTCTGGATTTTTGAAAATTTCACTTTTTTGTGAAAATATCCACGAAATGAGGGAATAATATGTGTGAGGGTACCCCAGGAGAGTTCCAAATGTGTGTGGGTAGAATATATATCCCACAGGATTAAAATTGAAAAAAGTTTAAAAAAAATTTTTTTTTAGACTTAGTCATTTTTCCGGCGTTTATCATACTTTCAGATAGGGAGTAAGCTAGGGAGTCAGCGTTCCGATTTCAGTTCCAGAGCGATTCGCCCAATGAGTCCTTGATATTTCGTCGTTGTCAGGCAATTTTCTGAATTTTTGAAAATTTCACTTTTTTTGTGAAAATATCCTCTAAATGAGGGAATAATATCTGTGAGGGTACCCCAGGAGAGTTCCAAATGTGTGTGTGTAGAATATATATCCCACGGGGGTAAAATTGAAAAAAGTTAAAAAAAAATATTGTTTGGATTTATTTTTTTTTTCTGCGTTTTTCAGACTTTCAGATAGGGGAAATGTCAGTGAGCGTTCCGATTTCAGTTCCAGAGCGATTCGCCCAATGAGTCCTTAATATTTAGTCATTTTCAGCCAATATTTTGGATTTTAGAAAATTTCACTTTTTTGTGAAAATATCCACTAAATGAGGGAATAATATGTGTGTGGTACCCCATAAGAGTTCCAAATGTGTGTGGGTAGAATATATATCCCACAGGGTTAATATTGAAAAAAGTTGAAAAAAATTTTTTTTTTTGCACTTAGTCATTTTTCCGGCGTTTATCAGAGTTTCAGATAGGGCAAATGTGAGTGAGCGTTCCAATTTCAGTTCCAGAGCGATTCACCCAATGAGTCCTTGATATTTAATCATTTTCAGCGAATTTTCTGGATTTTTGAAAATTTCACTTTTTTGTGAAAATATCCACTAAATGAGGGAATAATTTGTGTGAGGGTACCCCAGGAGAGTTCCAAATGTGTGTGGGTAGAATATATATCCCACGGGGTAAATTTGAAAAAAGTTGAAAAAAATTTTTCTTTTGCACTTAGTCATTTTTCCGGTGTTTATCATACTTTCAGATAGGGAGTAAGCTAGGGAGTGAGCGTTCCGATTTCAGTTCCAGAGCAATTCGCCCAATGAGTCCTTGATATTTAGTCATTTTCAGCCAATATTTTGGATTTTAGAAAATATCACTTTTTTGTGAAAATATCCACTAAATGAGGGAATAATATGTGTGAGGGTACCCCATAAGAGTTCCAAATGTGTGTTGGTAGAATATATATCCCACAGGGTTAATATTGAAAAAAGTTGCAAAAAATTTTTTTTTTGCACTTAGTCATTTTTCCGGTGTTTATCAGACTTTCAGATATGGCAAATGTGAGTGAGCGTTCCAATTTCAGTTCCAGAGCGATTCCCCCAATGAGTCCATGAAATTTAGTCATTTTCAGCCAATTTTTTGGATTTTTGAAAATTTTGCTTTTTTGTGAAAATATCCACTAAATGAGGGAATAATATCTGTGAGGGTACCCCAGGAGAGTTCCAAATGTGTGTGGGTAGAATATATATCACACGGCGGGTAAAATTGAAAAAAGTTGAAAAAATTTTTTTTTGGACCTAGTCATTTTTCCGGCGTTTATCATAGTTTCAGATAGGGGAAATGTCAGTGAGTGTTCCGATTTCAGCTCCAGAGTGATTCACCCAATGAGTCCTTGATATTTAGTCGTTTTCAGCCAATATTTTGGATTTTTGAAAATTTCACTTTTTTGTGAAAATATCCACTAAATGAGGGAATAATATGTGTGAGGGTACCCCAGGAGTGTTCCAAATGTGTGTGGGTAGAATATATATCCCATGGTTGTAAAATTGAAAAAAGTTGAAAAAAAATTTTTTTTGGACTTAGTCATTTTTCCGGCGTTTATCAGACTTTCAGATAGGGCAAATGTGAGTGAGCGTTCCAATTTCAGTTCCAGAGCGATTCACCCAATGAGTCCTTGATATTTAGTCATTTTAAGCCAATTTTCTGGATTTTTGAAAATTTCACTTTTTTTTGAAAGTATCCACTAAATGAGGGAATAATATGTGTGAGGGTACCCCAGGAGAGTTCCAAATGTGTGTGGGTAGAATATATATCCCACAGGATTAAAATTGAAAAAAGTTGAAAAAAATTTTTTTTTGGGACTTAGTCATTTTTCCGGCGTTTATCATACTTTCAGATAGGGGAAATGTCAGTGAGCGTTCCGATTTCAGTTCCAGAGCAATTCACCAAATGAGTCCTTGATATTTAGTCGTTTTCAGCCAATATTTTGGATTTTTGAAAATTTCACTTTTTTGTGAAAATATCCACTAAATGAGGGAATAAAATGTGTGAGGGTACCCCAGGAGAGTTCCAAATGTGTGTGGGTAGAATATATATCCCACGGGGGTAAAATTGAAAAAAGTTGAAAAAATTTTTTTTTTTGGACTTAGTAATTTTTCCGGCGTTTATCAGACTTTCAGATAGGGGAAATGTCAGTGAGCGTTCCAATTTCAGTTCCAGAGCAGATCGCACAATGAGTCCTTGATATTTAGTCATTCTCAGCCAATTTTCTGGATTTTTGAAAATTTCACTTTTTTGTGAAAATATCCACTAAATGAGGGAATAATATGTGTGAGGGTACCCCAGGAGAGTTCCAAATGTGTGTGGGTAGAATACATATCCAAGAGGATTAAAATTGAAAAAAGTTTAAAAAAAATTTTTCCGGCTTTTATCAGACTTTCAGATAGGGAGTGTAGCGTCGGCGTCCCTGCCTCCTGGTAGGCAGGGACGCTGTTCCCCTCACCTCTCCGCTCTGTGCCCGGCGTCTTCCTCCCGCTCTGCTGGCAGCGCGCGCTGCTTCCCGGTATACGGTGCTTAGGGCGCGTGCGCGCGCGCTCCCCCTCTCTTAAAGGGGCCGCGCGTGCTGTCCTAAGGAGTCCCCGGCCAATGGCTGGAGGACTTCACCATATATAAGAAGCCACCTCCAAAATAGAGGTGCCCGAACAATGTTGTTGCAAAGCCTTCACTCTGCTTCAGCCCTCAGGTTCCGCTTCCATTTACCTGCCAGTCACCTGCCAGATTCCTGCCTGTTACCTGCCTGTTACCTGCCAGTCACCTGGCAGATTCCTGCTTGATACCTGCCAGATATCCGTTTATCTGCTTGCAAGCCTGCGGTCCGACGGTCTGCCTTCCGACACCTGTCAGTCTGTCTATGGACCAGCCTGCCCGCTCACCTGGGAGCGGTCGTCTGCTACCTGCCTGCTAGCCTACCTGGAGGCTCCGCCGTCACTTGCCGTGACCACCTGCCTGTCCAGAGACTCTTGTCTGCTCACCTGGGAGCGCTCATCTGCTACCTGCCTGCTAGCCTACCTGGAGGCTCCGCCGTCACTTGCCGTGACCACCTGCCTGTCCAGAGACTCTCGCCTGCTCACCTAGGAGCACTCACCTGCTACCTGCCTGCTAGCCTACCTGGAGGCTCTGCCGTCACTAGCCGTGACCACCTGCCTGTCCAGAGACTGTCCCTGTCACTTGCCGTAAGTACCCGTCCTTCTACCCAGAGACTGTCCCTGTCACTTGCCATGACTACCTGCCCTTCTACCCAGAGACTGTCCCTGTCACTTGCCGTGACTACCTGCCCTTCTACCCAGAGACTGTCCCTGTCACTTGCCGTGATTTCCTGCCCGTCTTCCCTGGAAGCCACCCGCTTCCTTACAAGGACCGCCCCCTTGAATAGTTGCTCAGAGGTTCCGCCTCCCAGACCCGTTACAGTTTGCTCGGGCCATGGAATCCGGTGACACCCAAGCTCCCTCGCTCTCGGACCTATGTCATGAACTGTCCCGTCAGAGGTCCCAACAGGAGTCCATCCTGAGTCACCTGCGGAGTGTCAACTCTCGCCTGGACACTCTGTCTGCTCCACCTGCAACCACCGCTAGTGTCATGACTCGCAACCCGGCAGCGCCGCTGCCCACCAATACCATGGCATCCTGTCCCGGACCCCGGTTTTCTGCACCTCCTCGTTTCGGAGGTGACTCCGCTCAAGCTCGGGGCTTCATAAACCAGTGCACCCTGCACTTTGAACTCTTGTCCCACCAGTTTATCTCCGACCGGTCCAAAGTAGCCTTTATCATGTCCCACCTCACGGGGGAGGCTCTGGCTTGGCTAAATCCTCTGTGGGAGAGAGGAGATCCCCTGGTGCCCGACCTGCCAGCCAGTCTCACAGCTTTCCGGAAAATCTTCGACGAACCCGGACGGAAGGCCTCATCCGCATCGTCTCTGCTACGCCTCCGTCAAGGAGATCTCACCGTGGGCCAATATGCCATACGGTTCCGTACCCTTGCTTCAGAGCTGGCCTGGGATAACGACGCTCTGGTGTCTGTCTTCTGGGAGGGTCTGTCCGGCCGTATTAAAGATGAACTCGCCGGTCGGGACATTCCTACCACTCTCGATGACTTAATAACACTTGCCACCCGGATTGACATCCGATTCCAGGAGCGCGCCAAAGAGGTCACCCGTGAGAGGAGGTTTCCACGTCTAGCCCCCACCTTCCAGAAACCCGTCTCTCCCTCCGTTACTCCCCAGGCACACTCACCTGAGCCTATGCAGGTCGACCAGACCAAGATGGTCAAAACCCGTCAAGACTTACGCCGTGCCGAGGGGAGCTGCTTCTACTGTGGCAGTAAGGAGCACCGGATCTGTTCCTGCCCAGAGAGGTCGGGAAACGCCTGTGTCTAGGATCGCTCAGAGAGGTCGCCCTAGACAAAAGTAAACCCTATCCATCTCTGATGATGTCAGTCTCTATCACCTGCGGAGAGAACAGCTATTTCGAACTGGCTCAACTTGACTCAGGAGCTGCTGGAAATCTCATTTCTCAGTCTCTGGTAGAGAAATACCGCATTCCCACCAAACCTCTGGCTGTACCCTTATCTGTCGCCACCGTGGATGGGGGCCTCTTACCACATCCCATCCAACTCATCACCGAATCCATAACTCTGCAGGTGGGAATGCTGCATTCTGAGAGCATCTCCTTTCATGTTCTGCCTGGACTCTCTCACGCACTCCTGCTAGGCCTACCTTGGCTCCAGAAACATGCACCCGTGCTTGACTGGCAGACCGGAGAAGTCCTTCGCTGGGGACAGGACTGCCATAGGACTTGTCTAGTTCCCGTTCATCCTGCTCGTCCTTCTCCTACCCCAGTCAGTCTACCCGGTCTACCGGTTCCCTATTGGTCTTATGCGGATGTCTTCAATAAAAAAGAAGCAGAGACATTACCCCCTCATAGACCATACGATTGTCCAATCGACCTGAGACCCAGCTCTACTCCTCCCCGTGGGGGAATCTAACCTTTGTCCGCAGCGGAGACCCAGTCCATGTCAGAATATATTGAGGAGAATCTGGCCCGGGGATTTATCCGGAAATCTACCTCCCCGGCGGGAGCAGGCTTCTTCTTCGTCAAAAAGAAGGACGGCTCACTCCGTCCATGTATAGATTATAGAGGCCTTAACCAGATTACAGTGAAGAATAAATACCCCCTCCCGCTCATTCCTGAATTATTTGACCGCCTGAGGGGGGCTAGAATCTTCACCAAACTGGATCTCCGTGGGGCGTATAACCTGGTCCGTATCCGTCAGGGGGATGAGTGGAAGACGGCATTCAACACCTGGGACGGCCACTATGAGTACCTTGTAATGCCCTTCGGTCTCTGTAACGCTCCTGCCGTCTTTCAAGAGTTGGTCAATGACATCTTCCGTGACCTTCTCTACTCCTGCGTGGTGGTGTACCTGGACGACATCTTGGTCTTCTCTCCGGACCTTCCTACTCACCGGAGGGATGTTCGTCAGGTCCTGCTCAGGCTCAGGCAGAACCACCTCTACGCTAAATATGAGAAGTGCATCTTTGAGCAGACCTCTCTTCCATTTCTGGGCTACATAATCTCTCAGACCGGCCTACAAATGGATCCTGAGAAACTGTCTGGCATCCAGAAGTGGCCCCGACCAGAGGGGTTGAAGGCTATTCAGCGGTTCCTGGGCTTCGCCAACTATTACCGCCTCTTCATACCGCACTTCTCTTCCCGGACTGCCCCTATCTCTGCGCTCACCCGTAAGGGTACTAATCCCAGAAGATGGCCGCCCGAAGCTGAGGAGGCCTTTCTTTCCTTAAAACAGGCCTTCTCCTCCGCCCCGGTGCTGCATCGTCCGGACGGCAACAAACAATTCTTCCTAGAAGTTGACGCTTCCTCCTCCGGAGCCGGGGCGGTACTTACCCAAAAGTCATCTTCCGGGAGAATGGTAACCTGCGTTTTTTTCTCCAATCTCTTCTCCTCTTCTGAGCGTAACTATTCTATTGGAGATCGTAAATTGTTAGCCATCAAGCTGGCACTGGAGGAGTGGCATTACCTGCTCGAGGGGGCTCTTCACCCGGTAATAATTTACACGGACCACAAGAACTTGGCTTACCTTCAGAGCGCCCAGAGACTTAACTTGCGCCAAGCCCGGTGGTCCTTGTTTTTTGCCTGCTTTGATTTTGTTCTTCATTTTCGCCCGGCAGACAAAAACATCAAAGCTGACGCCTTGTCCCGATCCTTCCTGGTGTCTGATCAAGAGGAGGAACCTAAGCACATCATTGATCCCGCCAGAGTAATGCAAGTGGCTCCCGTGAATCTAAATCGTCTCCCTCCTGGTAAGACGTTTGTAACTGTACCTGATCGGAAGAAGGTCCTACACTGGGGTCATTCGTCTAAGCTAGCTGGCCACGCCAGTCAGAAAAAGACCCTCCAGCTCATTACCCGGCATTACTGGTGGCCTACCCTGCACAAGGATGTAATAGACTTTGTTTCTGCCTGTGTGTCCTGCGCCCGCAACAAAGTTCCGAGACACCTGCCAGCCGGTCGCCTTCTTCCTCTTCCAGTACCTGCTGCCCCGTGGCAGCATATTGCTATGGACTTTATAACGGATCTTCCTGTCTCTGCCGGTTGTACGGTCATTTGGGTGGTCGCTGATCGCTTCTCCAAGATGGCGCACTTCATTCCCCTGCCGGGTCTCCCGTCTGCACCCGAACTGGCTAAAGACTTTATCCACCACATCTTCCGTCTCCATGGCCTGCCCCTCCACATTGTGTCAGATCGTGGGGTTCAGTTCACCTCACGCTTCTGGAGAGCCACATGTAAGTTGCTTGACGTCACTCTGGACTTCTCCGCTTACCATCCACAGTCCAATGGTCAAGTGGAGCGGATCAATCAGAACCTGACCAGTTACCTCCGGCACTTCGTTAATGCCCACCATTCGGACTGGGTGGATCTCCTACCATGGGCCGAGTTCTCTTACAATAAACACGAGAGCGTATCTTCCTCCAAATCCCCGTTTTTTGTAGTCTTTGGTCAGCATCCTCGGATCCCATTTCCCGTCTCCACCTCGGTGGACAATCCGGCTGCGGAATCTCTCGTTAGCGAATTCTCCTCCATTTGGGAGAGTACACGATCCGCACTCCTTCAGTCGTCCGAACGGATGAAAAAACACGCTGACAAGAAACGCCTGGATCCTCCACAATTCCGTCCTGGAGATAAAGTCTGGCTCTCATCCAAATATGTCCGGCTCAAGATTCCCTCCTACAAGTTAGGGCCTCGGTTCATCGGCCCACTGGAAGTTATCAAACAGATCAACCCGGTGGCCTATAAATTAAAACTCCCGGCCAACTTGCGGATCCCTAACTCCTTCCATGTATCTCTCCTCAAATCCGTGGTACTTAACTCTTTTTCCAAGTCTACAGGTACGTCTCCTGCTCCGGTTTCCACTGAGAACGAGTTTGAAGTAGAGAACATTCTGGCCACCAAAAGGGTAAGAGGAAAAACCTTTTTTCTGGTAGATTGGAAGGGGTTTGGTCCTGAGGAGAGAACGTGGGAGCCCCGGGAGAACATCCATGCCCCTCTCATCCTTGATAAATTTCTGTCTGGCCTAAAAAAGGGGGCCTAAAGGGGGGGGTACTGTAGCGTCGGCGTCCCTGCCTCCTGCTAGGCAGGGACGCTGTTCCCCTCACCTCTCCGCTCTGTGCCCGGCGTCTTCCTCCCGCTCTGCTGGCAGCGCGCGCTGCTTCCCGGCCACGGTGCTTAGGGCGCGCGCGCACGCGCTCCCCCTCTCTTAAAGGGGCTGCGCGCGCCGTCCTAAGGAGTCCCCGGCCAATGACCGGTGGACTTCACCATATATAAGGCACCTCCTCCAAAATGGAGGTGCCCGAACAATGTTGTTGCAAAGCCTTCACTCTGCTTCAGCCCTCAGGTTCCGTTTCCAGTTACCTGCCAGTCACCTGCCAGATTCCTGCCTGTTACCTGCCAGTCATGTGCCAGATTCCTGCCTGTTACCTGCCAGTCACCTGCCAGATTCCTGCTTGATACCTGCCAGATATCCGTTTACCTGCTTGCAAGCCTGCGGTCCGACGGTCTGCCTTCCGACACCTGTCAGTCTGTCTATGGACCAGCCTGCCCGCTCACCTGGGAGCGCTCGTCTGCTACCTGCCTGCTAGCCTACCTGGAGGCTCCGCCATCACTTGCCATGACCACCTGCCTGTCCAGAGACTCTTGTCTGCTCACCTGGGAGCGCTCATCTGCTACCTGCCTGCTAGCCTACCTGGAGGTCCCGCCGTCACTTGCCGTGACCACCTGACTGTCCAGAGACTCTTGTCTGCTCACCTGGGAGTGCTCATCTGCTACCTGCCTGCTAGCCTACCTGGAGGCTCTGCCGTCACTAGCCGTGACCACCTGCCTGTCCAGAGACTGTCCCTGTCACTTGCCGTGACTACCTGCCCTTCTACCCAGAGACTGTCCCTGTCACTTGCCGTGACTACCTGCCCTTTTACCCAGAGACTGTCCCTGTCACTTGCCGTGATTTCCTGCCCGTCTTCCCTGGGAGCCACCCGCTTCCTTACAAGGAGCGTCCCCTTGTATAGTTGCTCAGTGGTTCCGCCTCCCAGATCCGTTACAGGGAGTAAGCTAGGGAGTGAGCATTCCTATTTCAGTTCCAGAGCGATTCGCCCAATGAGTCCTTGATATTTCGTCGTTGTCAGGCAATTTTCTGAATTTTTGAAAATTTCACTTTTTTGTGAAAATATCCACTAAATGAGGGAATAATATGTGTGAGGGTACCCCAGGAGAGTTCCAAATGTGTGTGGGTAGAATATATATCCCACGGGGGTAGAATTGAAAAAAGTTGAAAAAAAATTTTGTTTGGATTTAGTATTTTTTTCGGCGTTTATCAGACTTTCAGATAGGGGAAATGTCAGTGAGCGTTCCGATTTCAGTTCCAGAGCGATTCGCCCAATGAGTACTTGATATTTAGTCATTTTCAGCCAATATTTTGGATTTTTGAAAATTTCCCTTTTTTGAAAATATCCACTAAATGAGGGAATAATATGTGTGAGGGTACCCCATGAGAGTTCCAAATGTGTGTGGGTAGAATATATATCCCACAGGGTTAAAATTGAAAAAAGTTGAAAAAAATTTTTCTTTTGCACTTAGTCATTTTTCCGGCGTTTATCAGACTTTCAGATAGGGCAAATGTGAGTGAGCGTTCCAATTTCAGTTCCAGAGCGATTCACCCAATGAGTCCTTGAAATTTAGTCGTTTTCAGCCAATTTTTTGGATTTTTAAAAATTTTACTTTTTTGTGAAAATATCCACTAAATGAGAGAATAATATGTGTGATGGTGCCCAAGGAGAGTTCCAAATGTGTGTGGGTAGAATATATATCCGACGGGGGTAAAATTGAAAAAAGTTGAAAAAAAAATTTTTTTGGACGTAGTCATTTTTCCGGCGTTTATCATACTTTCAGATAGGGGAAATGTCAGTGAGCGTTCCGATTTCAGTTCCAGAGCGATTCACCCAATGAGTGCTTGATATTTAGTCGTTTTCAGCCAATATTTTGGATTTTTGAAAATTTCACTTTTTTGTGAAAATATCCACTAAATGAGGGAATAATATGTGTGAGGGTACCCCAGGATTGTTCCAAATGTGTGTGGGTAGAATATATATCCCACAGGGGTAAAATTGAAAAAAGTTGAAAAAAATTTTTTTTTCGACTTAGTCATTTTTCCGGCGTTTATCATACTTTCAGATAGGGGAAATGTCAGTGAGCGTTCCGATTTCAGTTCCAGAGCGATTCACCCAATGAGTGCTTGATATTTAGTCGTTTTCAGCCAATATTTTGGATTTTTGAAAATTTCACTTTTTTGTGAAAATATCCACTAAATGAGGGAATAATATGTGTGAGGGTACCCCAGGATTGTTCCAAATGTGTGTGGGTAGAATATATATCCCACAGGGGTAAAATTGAAAAAAGTTGAAAAAAATTTTTTTGGACTTAGTCATTTTTCCGGCATTTATCAGACTTTCAGATAGGGAGTGAGCGTTCCGATTTCAGTTCCAGAGCGATTCGACAAGTGAGTCATTGATATTTCGTCGTTGTCAGGCAATTTTCTGAATTTTTGAAAATTTCACTTTTTTGTGAAAATATCCACTAAATGAGGGAATAATATGTGTGAGGGTACCCCGGGAGAGTTCCAAATGTGTTTGGGTAGAATATATATCCCACGGGGTAAAATTGAAAAGTTGAAAAAATTTTTTTTTTGGACTTAGTCATTTATCCGCCGTTTATTAGACTTTCAGATAGGGGAAATGTCAGTGAGCGTTCCGATTTCAGTTCCAGAGCGGATCGCACAATGAGTCCTTGATATTTAGTCGTTTTCAGCCAATTTTCTGGATTTTTGAAAATTTCACTTTTTTTGTGAAAATATCCACTAAATGAGGGAATAATATGTGTGAGGGTACCCCATGAGAGTTCCAAATGTGTGTGGGTAGAATATATATCCCACGGGGGTAAAATTGAAAAAAGTTGAAAAAAAATTTTGTTTGGATTTAGTATTTTTTTTGGCGTTTATCAGACTTTCAGATAGGGGAAATGTCATTGAGCGTTCCGATTTCAGTTCCAGAGCGATTCGCCCAATGAGTCCTTGATATTTAGTCATTTTCAGCCAATATTTTGGATTTTTGAAAATTTCACTTTTTTGTGAAAATATCCACTAAATGAGGGAATAATATGTGTGAGGGTACCCCATGAGAGTTCCAAATGTGTGTGGGTAGAACATATATCCCACAGGGTTAAAATTGAAAAAAGTTGAAAAAAAATTTTTTTTTGCACTTAGTCATTTTTCCTGTGTTTATCTGACTTTCAGATAGGGCAAATGTGAGTGAGCGTTCCAATTTCAGTTCCAGAGCGATTCACCCAATGAGTCCTTGAAATTTAGTCGTTTTCAGCCAATTTTCTGGATTTTTGAAAATTTCACTTTTTTGTGAAAATATCCACTAAATGAGGGAATAATATGTGTGAGGGTACCCCAGGAGAGTTCCAAATGTGTGTGGGTAGAATATATATCCCACCGGGGTAAAATTGAAAAAAGTAAAAAAAAATTTTTTTGGGACTTATTCATTTTTCCGACGTTTATCAGACTTTCAGATAGGGGAAATGTCAGTGAGAATTCCGATTTCAGTTCTAGAGCGATTCGCCCAATGAGTCCTTGATATTTAGTCGTTTTCAGCCAATTTTGTGGATTTTTGAAAATTTCACTTTTTTGTGAAAATATCCACTAGATGAGGGAATAATATGTGTGAGGGTACCCCAGGAGAGTTCCAAATGTGTGTGGGTAGCATATATATCCCACGGGGGTAAAATTGAAAAAAGTTGAAAAAAAATTTTGTTCGGATTTAGTATTTTTTTCGGCGTTTATCAGACTTTCAGATCGGGGAAATGTCAGTGAGCGTTCCGATTTCAGTTCTAGAGTGATTCACCAAATGAGTCCTTGAAATTTAGTCGTTTTCAACCAATTTTCTGGATTTTTTACAATTTTACTTTTTTGTGAAAATATCCACTAAATGAGGGAATAATATGTGTGAAGGTACCCCAGGAGAGTTCCAAATGTGTGTGGGTAGAATACATATCCCACGGGGGTAAAATTTAAAAAAGTTTAAAAAATTTTTTTTTTGGGCTTAGTCATTTTTCCAGCATTCATCAGACTTTCAGATAGGGGAAATGTCAGTGAGCGTTCAGATTTCAGTTCCAGAGCGATTCGCCCAATGAGTCCTTGATATTTAGTCGTTTTCAGCCAATATTTTGGATTTTTGAAAATTTCCCTTTTTTGTGAAAATATCCACTAAATGAGGGAATAATATGTGTGAGGGTACCCCAGGAGAGTTCCAAATGTGTGTGGGAAGAATATATATCACACGGGGGTAAAATTGCAAAAAGTTGAAAAGAATTTTTTTTTGGACTTAGTCATTTTTCTGGCATTTATCAGACTTTCAGATAGGGAGTAAGCTAGGGAGTGAGCGTTCCGATTTCAGATCCAGAGCGATTCGCCCAATGAGTCCTTGATATTTCGTCGTTGTCAGGCAATTTTTTGAATTTTTGAAAATGTCACTTTTTTGTGAAAATATCCACTAAATGAGGGAATAATATGTGTGAGGGTACCACAGGAGAGTTCCAAATGTGTGTGGGAAGAATATATATCCCACGGGGGTAAAATTGAAAAAAGTTGAAAAAAAATTTTGTTTGGATTTAGTATTTTTTTCGGCGTTTATCAGACTTTCAGATAGGGGAAATGTCATTGAGCGTTCCGATTTCAGTTCCAGAGCGATTCGCCCAATGAGTCCTTGATATTTAGTCATTTTCAGCCAATATTTTGGATTTTTGAAAATTTCACTTTTTTGTGAAAATATCCACTAAATGAGGGAATAATATGTGTGAGGGTACCCCATGAGAGTTCCAAATGTGTGTGGGTAGAATATATATCCCACAGGGTTAAAATTGAAAAAAGTTGAAAAAAAATTTTTTTTTGCACTTAGTCATTTTTCCGGCGTTTATCAGTCTTTCAGATAGGGGAAATGTAAGTGAGCGTTCCAATTTCAGTTCCAGAGCAGATCGCCCAATGAGTCGTTGAAATTTAGTCGTTGTCAGCCAATTTTGTGGATTTTTGAAAATTTTACTTTTTTGGGAAAATATCCACTAAATGAGGGAATAATATGTGTGAGGGTACCCCAGGAAAGTTCCAAATGTGTGTGGGTAGAATATATATCCCACCGGGGTAAAATTGAAAAAAGTTAAAAAAAAATTTTTTGGGACTTATTCATTTTTCCGACGTTTATCAGACTTTCAGATAGGGGAAATGTCAGTGAGAATTCCGATTTCAGTTCTAGAGCGATTCGCCCAATGAGTCCTTGATATTTAGTCGTTTTCAGCCAATTTTGTGGATTTTTGAAAATTTCACTTTTTTGTGAAAATATCCACTAGATGAGGGAATAATATGTGTTAGGGTACCCCAGGAGAGTTCCAAATGTGTGTGGGTAGCATATATATCCCACGGGGGTAAAATTGAAAAAAGTTGAAAAAAAATTTTGTTTGGATTTAGTATTTTTTTCGGCGTTTATCAGACTTTCAGATCGGGGAAATGTCAGTGAGCATTCCGATTTCAATTCTAGAGCGATTCACCAAATGAGTCCTTGAAATTTAGTCGTTTTCAACCAATTTTCTGGATTTTTTACAATTTTACTTTTTTGTGAAAATATCCACAAAATGAGGGAATAATATGTGTGAAGGTACCCCAGGAGAGTTCCAAATGTGTGTGGGTAGAATACATATCCCACGGGGGTAAAATTGAAAAAAGTTAAAAAAAATTTTTTTTTGGGCTTAGTCATTTTTCCAGCATTCATCAGACTTTCAGATAGGGGAAGTGTCAGTGAGCGTTCAGATTTCAGTTCCAGAGCGATTCGCCCAATGAGTCCTTGATATTTAGTCGTTTTCAGCCAATATTTTGGATTTTTGAAAATTTCCCTTTTTTGTGAAAATATCCACTAAATGAGGGAATAATATGTGTGAGGGTACCCCAGGAGAGTTCCAAATGTGTGTGGGAAGAATATATATCACACGGGGGTAAAATTGCAAAAAGTTGAAAAGAATTTTTTTTTGGACTTAGTCATTTTTCTCTCATTTATCAGACTTTCAGATAGGGAGTAAGCTAGGGAGTGAGCGTTCCGATTTCAGATCCAGAGCGATTCGCCCAATGAGTCCTTGATATTTCGTCGTTGTCAGGCAATTTTTTGAATTTTTGAAAATGTCACTTTTTTGTGAAAATATCCACTAAATGAGGGAATAATATGTGTGAGGGTACCCCAGAAGAGTTCCAAATGTGTGTGGGTAAAATATATATCCCACGGGGGTAAAATTGAAAAAAGTTAAAAAAAATTTTTTTTGGACTTATTCATTTTTCCGGCATTCATCAGACTTTCAGATAGGGGAAATGTCAGTGAGCGTTCCGATTTCAGTTCCAGAGCGGATCGCACAATGAGTCCTTGATATTTAGTCGTTTTCAGCCAATGATTTGGATTTTTGAAAATTTCACTTTTTTGTGAAAATATCCACTAAATGAGGGAATAATATGTGTGAGGGTACCCCAGGAGAGTTCCAAATGTGTGTGGGTAGAATATATATCCCACGGGGGTAAAATTGAAAAAAGTAAAAAAAAAATTTTGTTTGGATTTAGTATTTTTTTCGGCGTTTATCAGACTTTCAGATCGGGGAAATGTCAGTGAGCGTTCCGATTTCAGTTCCAGAGCGATTCGCCTAATGAGTCCTTGATATTTAGTCGTTTTCAGCCAATATTTTGGATTTTTGAAAATTTCACTTTTTTGTGAAAATATCCACTAAATGAGGGAATAATATGTGTGAGGGTACCCCAGGAGAGTTCCAAATGTGTGTGGGTAGAATATATATCCCACGGGGGTAAAATTGAAAAAAGTAAAAAAAAAATTTTGTTTGGATTTAGTATTTTTTTCGGCGTTTATCAGACTTTCAGATCGGGGAAATGTCAGTGAGCGTTCCGATTTCAGTTCCAGAGCGATTCGCCTAATGATTCCTTGATATTTTGTCGTTTTCAGCCAATATTTTGGATTTTTGAAAATTTCACTTTTTTGTGAAAATATCCACTAAATGAGGGAATAATATGTGTGAGGGTACCCCAGGAGAGTTCCAAATGTGTGTGGGTAGAATAGATATCCCACGGGGGTAAAATTGAAAAAAGTTGAAAAAATTTTTTTTTGGGACTTAGTCATTTTTCCGGCGTTTATCAAACTTTCAGAAAGGGCAAATGTCAGTGAGCGTTCCGATTTCAGTTCCAGAGCGATTCGCCCAATGAGTCCATGGTATTTCGTCGTTTTCAGCCAATATTTTGGATTTTTGAAAATTTCACTTTTATGTGAAATTATCCACTAAATGAGGGAATAATATGTGTGAGGGTACCCCAGGAGAGTTCCAAATGTGTGTGGGTAGAATACATATCCCACAGGTGTTAAATTGAAAAAAGTTGAAAAAAATTTTTTTTTAGACTTAGTCATTTTATCAGACTTTCAGATAGGGCAAATGTCAGTGATCGTTCCGATTTCAGTTCCAGAGCTATTCGCCCAATGAGTCCTTGATATTTAGTCGTTTTCAGCCAATTTTCTGAATTTTTGAAAATTTCACTTTTTTGTGAAAATATCCACTAAATGAGGGAATAATATGTGTGAGGGTACCCCAGGAGACTTCCAAATGTGTGTGGGGAGAATATGTATCCCACGGGGGTAAAATTAAAAAAAGTTGAAAAAAAATTTTTTTTGGACTTTGTCATTTTTCCGGCGTTTATCAGACTTTCAGATAGGGCAAATGTCAGTGAGAGTTCCAGTTTCAGTTCCAGAGCGATTCGCCCAATGAGTCCTTGATACTTAGTCGTTTTCAGCCAATTTTCTGGATTTTTGAAAATTTCACTTTTTTGTGAAAATATCCACTAAATGAGGGAAAACTATGTGTGAGGGTATCCCAGGAGATCTCCAAATGTGTGTGGGTAGAATATATATCCCACGAGGGTAAAATTGAAAAAAGTTGAAAAAATTTTTTTTTGGACTTATTCATTTTTCTGGCATTTATCATACTTTCAGATAGGGCAAATGTCAGTCAGCATTCCGTTTTCAGTTCCAGAGCAATTCATCCAATGATTCCTTGATATTTAGTAGTTTTCAGCCAATTTTCTGGATTTTTGAAAATTTCACTTTTTTGTGAAAATATCCGCTAAATGAGGGAATAATATGTGTGAGGGTACCCCAGGAGAGTTGAAAATGTGAGTGGTTAGAATATATATCCCACGGGGTTAAAATTGAAAAAAGTTTAAAAAAATTTTTTTTAAGACTTCGTCATTTTTTCTGCGTTTATCAGACTTTCAGATAGGGGAAATGTCAGTGAGCGTTCCGATTTCAGTTCCAGATCGATTCGCCCAATGAGTCCTTGATATTTAGTCGTGTTCAGCCAATTTTCTGGATTTTTGAAAATTTCACTTTTTTGTGAAAATATCCACTAAATGAGGGAATAATATGTGTGAGGGTACCCCAGGAGAGTTCCAAATGTGTGTGGGTAGAATATATTTCCCACGGGGTTAAAATTGAAAAAAGTTAAAAACATTTTTTTTTTGGGCTTAGTCATTTTATCAGACTTTCAGATAGGGCAAATGTCAGTGAGCATTCCGATTTCAGTTCCAGAGCGATTCGCCCAATGATTCCTTGATATTTAGTCGTTTTCAGCCAATTTTCTGGATTTTTGAAAATTTCACTTTTTTGTGAAAATATCCGCTAAATGAGGGAATAATATGTGTGAGGGTACCCCAGGAGAGTTCAAAATGTGTGTGGTTAGAATATATATCCCACGGGGTTAAAATTGAAAAAAGTTGAAAAAAAATTTTATTTGGACATACTCATTTTATCAGACTTTCAGATAGGGCAAATGTCAGTGAGCATTCCGATTTCAGTTCCAGAGCGATTCGCTCAATGAGTCCTTGATATTTAGTCATTTTCCGACAATTTCTGGATTTTTCAAAAATGTCACTTTTTTGTGAAAATATCCACTAAATGAGGGAATAATATGTGTGAGGGTACCCCAGGAGAGTTCCAAATGTGTGTGGGTAGAATATATATCCCACGGGGGTAAAATTTAAAAAAGTTGAAAAAATTTTTTTTTTGGACTGTCATTTTTCCGGCGTTTATCAGACTTTCAGATAGGTCAAATGTCAGTGAGCGTTACGATTTCAGTTCCAGAGCGATTCGCCCAATGAGT
Organism: Phyllobates terribilis; assembly: GCF_046119375.1. Lineage (NCBI taxonomy): Eukaryota > Metazoa > Chordata > Amphibia > Anura > Dendrobatidae > Phyllobates > Phyllobates terribilis. Next base: position 555,984,902 of record NW_027362762.1, read on the forward strand.
CCTTGATATTTAGTCGTTTTCAGCCAATATTTTCGATTTTTGAAAGTTTCACTTTTTTGTGAAAATATCCACAAAATGAGGGAATAATATGTGTGAGGGTACCCCAGGAGAGTTCCAAATGTGTGTGGGTAGAATATATATCCCACGGGGGTAAAATTTAAAAAAGTTGAAAAAAATTTCTTTTTGGACTTAGTCATTTTTCCGGCGTTTATCAAACTTTCAGTTAGGGGAAATGTCTGTGAGCGTTCCGATTTCAGTTCCAGAGCGATTCGCCCAATTAGTCCTTGATATTTAGTCGTTTTGAGCCAATTTTCTGGATTTTTGAAATTTTCACTTTTTTGTGACAATATCCACTAAATGAGGGAATAATATGTTTGAGGGTACCCCAGGAGAGTTCCAAATGTGTGGGGGTAGAATATATATCCCACGGTGGTAAAATTGAAAAAAGTTGAAAAAAATTTTTTTTTACTTAGTCATTTTTCCGGCGTTTATCAGACTTTCAGATAGGTCAAATGTCAGTGAGCGTTACGATTTCAGTTCCAGAGCGATTCGCCCAATGAGTCCTTGATATTTAGTCGTTTTCAGCCAATATTTTGGATTTTTGAAAGTTTCACTTTTTTGTGAAAATATCCACTAAATGAGGGAATAATATGTGTGAGGGTACCCCAGGAGAGTTCCAAATGTGTGTGGGTAGAATATATATCCCACGCGCGTAAAATTGAAAAATGTTGAAAACATTTTTTTTTTGGACTCAGTCATTTTTCCGGCGTTTATCAGACTTTCAGTTAGGGGAAATGTCAGTGAGCGTTCCGATTTCAGTTCCAGAGTGATTAGCCCAATGAGTCCTTGATATTTAGTCGTTTTCAGCCAATTTTCTGGATTTTTGAAAATTTCAATTTTTTTGTGAAAATATCCACTAAATGAGGGAATAATATGTGTGAGGGTACCCCAGGAGAATTCCAAATGTGTGTGGGTTGAATATATATCCCACGGGGGTAAAATTGAAAAAGGTTGAAAACATTTTTTTTTTGGACTCAGTCATTTTTCCGGCGTTTATCAGACTTTCAGATAGTTCAAATGTCAGTGAGCGTTCCGATTTCAGTTCCAGAGCGATTCGCCCAATGAGTCCTTGATATTTAGTCGTTTTCAGCCAATATTTTGGATTTTTGAATATTTCACTTTTTTCTGAAAATACCCACTAAATGAGGGAATAATATGTGTGAGGGTAACCCAGGAGAGTTCCAAATGTGTGTGGGTAGAATATATATCCCAAGGGGGTAAAACTGAAAAAAGTTTAAAAAAATTTTTTTTGGTCTTAGTCATTTTTCCGGCGTTTATCAAACTTTCAGATAGGGGAAATGTCAGTGAGCGTTCCGATTTCAGTTCCAGAGCGATTCGCCCAATGAGTCCTTGATATTTAGTCGTTTTCAGCCAATTTTCTGGATTTTTGAAAATTTCACTTTTTTGTGAAAATATCCACTAAATGAGGGAATACTATGTGTGAGGGTACCCCAGGAAAGTTCCAAATGTGTGTGGGTAGAATATATATCCCACGGTGGTAAAATTGAAAAAAGTTGAAAAATTTTTTTTTTTGGACTTAGTCATTTTTCCGGCGTTTATCAGACTTTCAGATAGGTCAAATGTCAGTGAGCGTTCCAATTTCAGTTCCAGAGCGATTAGCTCAATGAGTCCTTGATATTTAGTCGTTTTCAGCCAATTTTCGAAAATTTCAATTTTTTGTGAAAATATCCACTAAATGAGGGAATAATATGTGTGAGGGTACCCCAGGAGAGTTCCAAATGTGTGTGGGTAGAATCTATATCTCACGGGGGTAAAATTTAAAAAAGTTGAAAAAAATTTATTTTTGAACTTAGTCATTTTTCCGGCGTTTATCAAACTTTCAGATAGGGGAAATGTCTGTGAGCGTTCCGATTTCAGTTCCAGAGCGATTCGCCCAATGAGTCCTTGATATTTAGTCGTTTTCAGCCAATTTTCTGGATTTTTGAAAATTTCACTTTTTAGTGACAACATCCACTAAATGAGGGAATCATATGTGTGAGGGTACCCCAGGAGAGTTCCAAATGTGTGTGGGTAGAATATATATCCCACGGGGGTAAAATTGAAAAAAGTTGAAAACATTTTTTTTTTGGACTGTCATTTTTCCGGCGTTTATCAGACTTTCAGATAGGTCAAATGTCAGTGAGCGTTACGATTTCAGTTCCAGAGCGATTCGCCCAATGAGTCCTTGATATTTAGTCGTTTTCAGCCAATATTTTGGATTTTTGAAAGTTTCACTTTTTTGTGAAAATATCCACTAAATGAGGGAATAATATGTGTGAGGGTACCCCAGGAGAGTTCCAAATGTGTGTGGGTAGAATATACAGTTATATGAAAAAGTTTGGGCACCCCTATTAATCTTAAGCTTAATGTTTTCTTAAAATTGGTGTTTTTGCAACAGCTATTTCAGTTTGATATATGTAATAACTGTTGGACACAGTAATGTTTCTGCCTTGAAATGAGGTTTATTGTACTAACAGAAAATGTGCAATCTGCATTCAAACAAAATTTGACAGGTGCATAAGTATGGGCACCCCACCAGAAAAGTGACATTAATATTTAGTAGATCCTCCTTTTGCAAAAATAACAGGCTGTAGTCGCTTCCTGTAGCTTTTAATGAGTTCCTGGATCCTGGATGAAGGTATTTTTGACCATTCCTCTTTACAAAACAATTCCAGTTCAGTTAAGTTTGATGGTCGCCGAGCATGGACAGCCCTCTTCAAATGATCCCACAGATGTTCAATGATATTCAGGTCTGGGGACTGGGATGGCCATTCCAGAACATTGTAATTGTTCCTCTGCATGAATGCCTGAGTAGATTTGGAGCGGTGTTTTGGATCATTGTCTTGCTGAAAGATTCATCCCCTGCGTAACTTCAACTTTATCACTGATTCTTGAACATTATTGTCAAGAATCTGCTAATACTGAGTGGAATCCATGCGTCCCTCAACTTTAACAAGATTCCCGGTGCCGGCATTGGCCACACAGCCCCAAAGCATGATGGAACCTCCACCTAATTTTACTGTGGGTAGCAAGTGTTTTTCTTGGAATGCTGTGTTTTTTTGCCGCCATGCATAACGCCTTTTTGAATGACCAAACAACTCAATCTTGGTTTCATCAGTCCACAGGACCTTCTTCCAAGAAGAAATTGGCTTCTCCAAATGTGCTTTTGCATACCTCAGCCGACTCTGTTTGTGGCGTGCTTGCAGAAACGGCTTCTTTCGTATCACTCTCCCATACAGCTTCTCCTTGTACAAACTGCGTTGTATAGTTGACTGATGCACAGTGACACCATCTGCAGCAAAATGTTGCTGCAGCTCTCTGGAGGTGGTCTGAGGATTGTCCTTGACTGATCTCACCATTCTTCTTCTCTGCCTTTCTGATGTTTTTCTTGGCCTGCCACTTCTGGCCTTAACAAGAACTGTCCCTGTGTTCTTCCATTTCCTTACTATGTTCCTCACAGTGGAAACTGACTGGTTAAATCTCTGAGACAGCTTTTTGTATCCTTCCTCTGAACAACTATGTTGAATAATCTTTGTTTTCAGATCATTTGACAGTTGTTTTGAGGAGCACATGATGTCACTCTTCAGAGGAGATTCAAACAGGAGAACAACTTGCAAGTGGCCACTTTAAGTAGCTTTTCTCATGATTGCATACACCTGGTTATGAAGTTCAAAGCTCAATGAGGTTACAAAACCAAAAAAAGTGCTTTAGTAAGTCAGTAAAAAGTAGGTAGGAGTATTTAAAACAAGAAAATGATAAGGGTGCCCATACTTATGCACCTGTCAAATTTTGTTTGAATGCAGATTGCACATTTTCTGTTAGTACAATAAACCTCATTTCAAGGCAGAAACATTACTGTGTCCAACAGTTATTACTTATATCAAACTGAAATAGCTGTTGCAAAAACACCAATTTTAAGAAAACATTAAGCTTAAGATTAATAGGGGTGAACAAACTTTTTCATATAACTGTATATCCCACGCGCGTAAAATTGAAAAAAGTTGAAAACATTTTTTTTTTGGACTCAGTCATTTTTCCGGCGTTTATCAGACTTTCAGTTAGGGGAAATGTCAGTGAGCGTTCCGATTTCAGTTCCAGAGCGATTCGCCCAATGAGTTCTTCATATTTAGTCGTTTTCAGCCAATTTTCTGGATTTTTGAAAATTTCACTTTTTTGTGAAAATATCCACTAAATGAGGGAATAATATGTGTGAGGGTACCCCAGGAGAGTACCAAATGTGTGTATGTAGAATATATATCCCACGGGGGTAAAATTGAAAAAAGTTGAAAACATTTTTTTTTTTTGACTTAGTCATTTTTCCGGCGTTTATCAGACTTTCAGATATGTCAAATGTCAGTGAGCGCTCCGATTTCAGTTCCAGAGCGTTTCGCCCAATGAGTCCTTGATGTTTAGTCGTTTTCAGCCAATATTTTGGATTTTTGAAAATTTCACATTTTTGTGAAAATATCCACTAAATGATGGAATAATATGTGTGAGGGTACCCCAGGAGAGTTCCAAATGTGTGTGGGTAGAATATATATCCCACGGGGGTAAAATTGAAAATAGTTGAAAAAAATTTCTTTTTTGAACTTAGTCATTTTTCCGGCGTTTATCAGACTTTCAGATAGGGGAAATGTCATTGAGCGTTCCGATCACAGTTCCAGAGCGATTCGCCCAATGAGTCCTTGATATTTAGTCATTTTCAGTCAATTTTATGGATTTTTGAAAATTTCACTCTTTTGTGAAAGTATTCACTAAATGAGGGAATGATATGTGTGAGGGTACCCCAGAAGAGTTCCAAATGTGTGTGGGTAGAATATATATCCCACGGGGTAAAATTGAAAAAAGTTGAAAACATTTTTTGTTTGGACTTAGTCATTTTTCCGGCGTTTATCAGACTTTCAGATAGGGGAAATGTCAGTGAGCGTTGCGATTTCAGTTCCAGAGCGATTCGCCGAAAGAGTCCTTGATATTTAGTCTTTTTCAGCCAATTTTCTGGATTTTTCAAAATTTCACTTTTTTGTGAAAATATCCACTAAATGAGGGAATAATATGTGTGAGGGTACCCCAGAAGAGTTCCAAATGTGTGTGGGTAGAATATATATCCCACGGGGTAAAATTGAAAAAAGTTGAAAACATTTTTTGTTTGGACTTAGTCATTTTTCCGGCGTTTATCAAACTTTCAGATAGGGGAAATTTCAGTGAGCGTTCCGATTTCAGTTCCAGAGCGATTCGCCCAATGAGTCCTTGATACTTAGTCGTTTTCAGCCAATTTTCTGGATTTTTGAAAATTTCACTTTTTTGTGACAATATCCACTAAATGAGGGAATAATATGTGTGAGGGTACCCCAGGAGAGTTCCAAATGTGTGTGGGTAGAATATATATCCCACGGGGGTAAAATTTAAAAAAGTTGAAAAAAATTTATTTTTGGACTTAGTCATTTTTCCGGCGTTTATGAAACTTTCAGGTAGGAGAAATGTCTGTGAGCGTTCCGATTTCAGTTCCAGAGCGATTCGCCCAATTAGTCCTTGATATTTAGTCGTTTTCAGCCAATTTTCTGGATTTTTGAAAATTTCACTTTTTTGTGAAAATATCCACTAAATGAGGGAATAATATGTGTGAGGGTACCCCAGGAGAATTCCAAATGTGTTTGGGTAGAATATATATCCTACGGGGGTAAAATTGAAAAAAGTTGAAAACAATTTTTTTTTGGACTTAGTCATTTTTCCGGCGTTTATCAGACTTTCAGGTAGGGGAAATGTCAGTGAGCGTTCCGATTTCAGTTCCAGAGCGAATTGCCAGATGAGTCCTTGATATTTAGTCGTTTTCAGGCAATTTTCTGAATTTTTGAAAATTTCACTTTTTTGTGAAAATATCCACTAAATGAGGGAATAATATGTGTGAGGGTACCCCAGGAGAGTTCCAAATGTGTCTGGGTAGAATATATATCCCACGGGGGTAAAATTGAAAAAAGTTGCAAACATTTTTTTTTTGGACTTAGTCATTTTTCCGTCTTTTATCAGACTTTCAGATAGGTCAAATGTTAGTGAGCGTTCCGATTTCAGTTCCAGAGCGATTCGCCCAATGAGTCCTTGATATTTAGTCGTTTTCAGCCAATATTTTGGATTTTTGAATATTTCACTTTTTTCTGAAAATACCCACTAAATGAGGGAATAATATGTGTGAGGGTAACCCAGGAGAGTTCCAAATGTGTGTGGGTAGAATATATATCCCAAGGGGGTAAAACTGAAAAAAGTTTAAAAAAATTTTTTTTGGTCTTAGTCATTTTTCCGGCGTTTATCAAACTTTCAGATAGGGGAAATGTCAGTGAGCGTTCCGATTTCAGTTCCAGAGCGATTCGCCCAATGAGTCCTTGATATTTAGTCGTTTTCAGCCAATTTTCTGGATTTTTGAAAATTTCACTTTTTTGTGAAAATATCCACTAAATGAGGGAATACTATGTGTGAGGGTACCCCAGGAAAGTTCCAAATGTGTGTGGGTAGAATATATATCCCACGGTGGTAAAATTGAAAAAAGTTGAAAAATTTTTTTTTTTGGACTTAGTCATTTTTCCGGCGTTTATCAGACTTTCAGATAGGTCAAATGTCAGTGAGCGTTCCAATTTCAGTTCCAGAGCGATTAGCTCAATGAGTCCTTGATATTTAGTCGTTTTCAGCCAATTTTCGAAAATTTCAATTTTTTGTGAAAATATCCACTAAATGAGGGAATAATATGTGTGAGGGTACCCCAGGAGAGTTCCAAATGTGTGTGGGTAGAATCTATATCTCACGGGGGTAAAATTTAAAAAAGTTGAAAAAAATTTATTTTTGAACTTAGTCATTTTTCCGGCGTTTATCAAACTTTCAGATAGGGGAAATGTCTGTGAGCGTTCCGATTTCAGTTCCAGAGCGATTCGCCCAATGAGTCCTTGATATTTAGTCGTTTTCAGCCAATTTTCTGGATTTTTGAAAATTTCACTTTTTAGTGACAACATCCACTAAATGAGGGAATCATATGTGTGAGGGTACCCCAGGAGAGTTCCAAATGTGTGTGGGTAGAATATATATCCCACGGGGGTAAAATTGAAAAAAGTTGAAAACATTTTTTTTTTGGACTGTCATTTTTCCGGCGTTTATCAGACTTTCAGATAGGTCAAATGTCAGTGAGCGTTACGATTTCAGTTCCAGAGCGATTCGCCCAATGAGTCCTTGATATTTAGTCGTTTTCAGCCAATATTTTGGATTTTTGAAAGTTTCACTTTTTTGTGAAAATATCCACTAAATGAGGGAATAATATGTGTGAGGGTACCCCAGGAGAGTTCCAAATGTGTGTGGGTAGAATATACAGTTATATGAAAAAGTTTGGGCACCCCTATTAATCTTAAGCTTAATGTTTTCTTAAAATTGGTGTTTTTGCAACAGCTATTTCAGTTTGATATATGTAATAACTGTTGGACACAGTAATGTTTCTGCCTTGAAATGAGGTTTATTGTACTAACAGAAAATGTGCAATCTGCATTCAAACAAAATTTGACAGGTGCATAAGTATGGGCACCCCACCAGAAAAGTGACATTAATATTTAGTAGATCCTCCTTTTGCAAAAATAACAGGCTGTAGTCGCTTCCTGTAGCTTTTAATGAGTTCCTGGATCCTGGATGAAGGTATTTTTGACCATTCCTCTTTACAAAACAATTCCAGTTCAGTTAAGTTTGATGGTCGCCGAGCATGGACAGCCCTCTTCAAATGATCCCACAGATGTTCAATGATATTCAGGTCTGGGGACTGGGATGGCCATTCCAGAACATTGTAATTGTTCCTCTGCATGAATGCCTGAGTAGATTTGGAGCGGTGTTTTGGATCATTGTCTTGCTGAAAGATTCATCCCCTGCGTAACTTCAACTTTATCACTGATTCTTGAACATTATTGTCAAGAATCTGCTAATACTGAGTGGAATCCATGCGTCCCTCAACTTTAACAAGATTCCCGGTGCCGGCATTGGCCACACAGCCCCAAAGCATGATGGAACCTCCACCTAATTTTACTGTGGGTAGCAAGTGTTTTTCTTGGAATGCTGTGTTTTTTTGCCGCCATGCATAACGCCTTTTTGAATGACCAAACAACTCAATCTTGGTTTCATCAGTCCACAGGACCTTCTTCCAAGAAGAAATTGGCTTCTCCAAATGTGCTTTTGCATACCTCAGCCGACTCTGTTTGTGGCGTGCTTGCAGAAACGGCTTCTTTCGTATCACTCTCCCATACAGCTTCTCCTTGTACAAACTGCGTTGTATAGTTGACTGATGCACAGTGACACCATCTGCAGCAAAATGTTGCTGCAGCTCTCTGGAGGTGGTCTGAGGATTGTCCTTGACTGATCTCACCATTCTTCTTCTCTGCCTTTCTGATGTTTTTCTTGGCCTGCCACTTCTGGCCTTAACAAGAACTGTCCCTGTGTTCTTCCATTTCCTTACTATGTTCCTCACAGTGGAAACTGACAGGTTAAATCTCTGAGACAGCTTTTTGTATCCTTCCTCTGAACAACTATGTTGAATAATCTTTGTTTTCAGATCATTTGACAGTTGTTTTGAGGAGCACATGATGTCACTCTTCAGAGGAGATTCAAACAGGAGAACAACTTGCAAGTGGCCACTTTAAGTAGCTTTTCTCATGATTGCATACACCTGGTTATGAAGTTCAAAGCTCAATGAGGTTACAAAACCAAAAAAAGTGCTTTAGTAAGTCAGTAAAAAGTAGGTAGGAGTATTTAAAACAAGAAAATGATAAGGGTGCCCATACTTATGCACCTGTCAAATTTTGTTTGAATGCAGATTGCACATTTTCTGTTAGTACAATAAACCTCATTTCAAGGCAGAAACATTACTGTGTCCAACAGTTATTACTTATATCAAACTGAAATAGCTGTTGCAAAAACACCAATTTTAAGAAAACATTAAGCTTAAGATTAATAGGGGTGAACAAACTTTTTCATATAACTGTATATCCCACGCGCGTAAAATTGAAAAAAGTTGAAAACATTTTTTTTTTGGACTCAGTCATTTTTCCGGCGTTTATCAGACTTTCAGTTAGGGGAAATGTCAGTGAGCGTTCCGATTTCAGTTCCAGAGCGATTCGCCCAATGAGTTCTTCATATTTAGTCGTTTTCAGCCAATTTTCTGGATTTTTGAAAATTTCACTTTTTTGTGAAAATATCCACTAAATGAGGGAATAATATGTGTGAGGGTACCCCAGGAGAGTACCAAATGTGTGTATGTAGAATATATATCCCACGGGGGTAAAATTGAAAAAAGTTGAAAACATTTTTTTTTTTTGACTTAGTCATTTTTCCGGCGTTTATCAGACTTTCAGATATGTCAAATGTCAGTGAGCGCTCCGATTTCAGTTCCAGAGCGTTTCGCCCAATGAGTCCTTGATGTTTAGTCGTTTTCAGCCAATATTTTGGATTTTTGAAAATTTCACATTTTTGTGAAAATATCCACTAAATGATGGAATAATATGTGTGAGGGTACCCCAGGAGAGTTCCAAATGTGTGTGGGTAGAATATATATCCCACGGGGGTAAAATTGAAAATAGTTGAAAAAAATTTCTTTTTTGAACTTAGTCATTTTTCCGGCGTTTATCAGACTTTCAGATAGGGGAAATGTCATTGAGCGTTCCGATCACAGTTCCAGAGCGATTCGCCCAATGAGTCCTTGATATTTAGTCATTTTCAGTCAATTTTATGGATTTTTGAAAATTTCACTTTTTTGTGAAAGTATTCACTAAATGAGGGAATGATATGTGTGAGGGTACCCCAGAAGAGTTCCAAATGTGTGTGGGTAGAATATATATCCCACGGGGTAAAATTGAAAAAAGTTGAAAACATTTTTTGTTTGGACTTAGTCATTTTTCCGGCGTTTATCAGACTTTCAGATAGGGGAAATGTCAGTGAGCGTTGCGATTTCAGTTCCAGAGCGATTCGCCGAAAGAGTCCTTGATATTTAGTCTTTTTAAGCCAATTTTCTGGATTTTTCAAAATTTCACTTTTTTGTGAAAATATCCACTAAATGAGGGAATAATATGTGTGAGGGTACCCCAGAAGAGTTCCAAATGTGTGTGGGTAGAATATATATCCCACGGGGTAAAATTGAAAAAAGTTGAAAACATTTTTTGTTTGGACTTAGTCATTTTTCCGGCGTTTATCAAACTTTCAGATAGGGGAAATTTCAGTGAGCGTTCCGATTTCAGTTCCAGAGCGATTCGCCCAATGAGTCCTTGATACTTAGTCGTTTTCAGCCAATTTTCTGGATTTTTGAAAATTTCACTTTTTTGTGACAATATCCACTAAATGAGGGAATAATATGTGTGAGGGTACCCCAGGAGAGTTCCAAATGTGTGTGGGTAGAATATATATCCCACGGGGGTAAAATTTAAAAAAGTTGAAAAAAATTTATTTTTGGACTTAGTCATTTTTCCGGCGTTTATGAAACTTTCAGGTAGGAGAAATGTCTGTGAGCGTTCCGATTTCAGTTCCAGAGCGATTCGCCCAATTAGTCCTTGATATTTAGTCGTTTTCAGCCAATTTTCTGGATTTTTGAAAATTTCACTTTTTTGTGAAAATATCCACTAAATGAGGGAATAATATGTGTGAGGGTACCCCAGGAGAATTCCAAATGTGTTTGGGTAGAATATATATCCTACGGGGGTAAAATTGAAAAAAGTTGAAAACAATTTTTTTTTGGACTTAGTCATTTTTCCGGCGTTTATCAGACTTTCAGGTAGGGGAAATGTCAGTGAGCGTTCCGATTTCAGTTCCAGAGCGAATTGCCAGATGAGTCCTTGATATTTAGTCGTTTTCAGGCAATTTTCTGAATTTTTGAAAATTTCACTTTTTTGTGAAAATATCCACTAAATGAGGGAATAATATGTGTGAGGGTACCCCAGGAGAGTTCCAAATGTGTCTGGGTAGAATATATATCCCACGGGGGTAAAATTGAAAAAAGTTGCAAACATTTTTTTTTTGGACTTAGTCATTTTTCCGTCTTTTATCAGACTTTCAGATAGGTCAAATGTTAGTGAGCGTTCCGATTTCAGTTCCAGAGCGATTCGCCCAATGAGTCCTTGATATTTAGTCGTTTTCAGCCAATTTTCTGGATTGTTGAAAATTTCACTTTTTTGTGAAAATATCCACTAAATGAGGGAATAATATGTGTGAGGGTACCCCAGGAGAGTTCCAAATGTGTGTGGGTAGAATATATATCCCACGGGGGTAAAATTGAAAAAAGTTGAAAAAAATTCTTTTTTGGACTTAGTCATTTTTCCGGCGTTTATCAGACTTTCAGATAGGTCAAATGTTAGTGAGCGTTCCGATTTCAGTTCCAGAGCGATTCGCCCAATGAGTCCTTGATATTTAGTCGTTTTCAGCCAATTTTCTGGATTTTTGAAAATTTCACTTTTTTGTGAAAATATCCACTAAATGAGGGAATAATATGTGTGAGGGTACCCCAGGAGAGTTCCAAATGTGTGTGGGTAGAATATAAATCCCACGGGGGTAAAATTGAAAAAAGTTGAAAACATTTTTTTTTTGGACTTAGTCATTTTTCCAGCTTTTATCAGACTTTTAGATAGGGGAAATGTCAGTGAGCGTTCCGATTTCAGTTCCAGAGCGATTCGCCCAATGAGTCCTTGATATTTAGTCGTTTTCAGCCAATTTTTTGGATTTTTGAAAATTTCACTTTTTTGTGACAATATCCACTAAATGAGGGAATAATATGTGTGAGGGTACCCCAGGAGAGTTCCAAATGTGTGTGGGTAGAAGACATATCCCACGGTGGTAAAATTGAAAAAAGTTGAAAACATTTTTTTTTTCTTAGTCATTTTTCCGGCATTTATCAGACTTTCAGATAGGGCAAATGTCAGTGAGCATTCCGATGTCAGTTCCAGAGCGATTCACCCAATTAGTCCTTGATATTTAGTCGTTTTCAGCCAATTTTCTGGATTTTTGAAATTTTCACTTTTTTGTGACAATATCCACTAAATGAGAGAATAATATGTGTGAGGGTACCCCAGGAGAGTTCCAAATGTGTGTGGGTAGAATATATATCCCACGGGGTAAAATTGAAAAAAGTTGAAAACATTTTTTGTTTGGACTTAGTAATTTTTCCGGCGTTTATCAAACTTTCAGATAGGGGAAATTTCAGTGAGCGTTCCGATTTCAGTTCCAGAGCGATTCGCCCAATGAGTCCTTGATACTTAGTCGTTTTCAGCCAATTTTCTGGATTTTTGAAAATTTCACTTTTTTGTGACAATATCCACTAAATGAGGGAATAATATGTGTGAGGGTACCCCAGGAGAGTTCCAAATGTGTGTGGGTAGAATATATATCCCACGGGGGTAAAATTTAAAAAAGTTGAAAAAAATTTATTTTTGGACTTAGTCATTTTTCCGGCGTTTATGAAACTTTCAGGTAGGAGAAATGTCTGTGAGCGTTCCGATTTCAGTTCCAGAGCGATTCGCCCAATTAGTCCTTGATATTTAGTCGTTTTCAGCCAATTTTCTGGATTTTTGAAAATTTCACTTTTTTGTGAAAATATCCACTAAATGAGGGAATAATATGTGTGAGGGTACCCCAGGAGAATTCCAAATGTGTTTGGGTAGAATATATATCCTACGGGGGTAAAATTGAAAAAAGTTGAAAACAATTTTTTTTTGGACTTAGTCATTTTTCCGGCGTTTATCAGACTTTCAGGTAGGGGAAATGTCAGTGAGCGTTCCGATTTCAGTTCCAGAGCGAATTGCCAGATGAGTCCTTGATATTTAGTCGTTTTCAGGCAATTTTCTGAATTTTTGAAAATTTCACTTTTTTGTGAAAATATCCACTAAATGAGGGAATAATATGTGTGAGGGTACCCCAGGAGAGTTCCAAATGTGTCTGGGTAGAATATATATCCCACGGGGGTAAAATTGAAAAAAGTTGCAAACATTTTTTTTTTGGACTTAGTCATTTTTCCGTCTTTTATCAGACTTTCAGATAGGTCAAATGTTAGTGAGCGTTCCGATTTCAGTTCCAGAGCGATTCGCCCAATGAGTCCTTGATATTTAGTCGTTTTCAGCCAATTTTCTGGATTGTTGAAAATTTCACTTTTTTGTGAAAATATCCACTAAATGAGGGAATAATATGTGTGAGGGTACCCCAGGAGAGTTCCAAATGTGTGTGGGTAGAATATATATCCCACGGGGGTAAAATTGAAAAAAGTTGAAAAAAATTCTTTTTTGGACTTAGTCATTTTTCCGGCGTTTATCAGACTTTCAGATAGGTCAAATGTTAGTGAGCGTTCCGATTTCAGTTCCAGAGCGATTCGCCCAATGAGTCCTTGATATTTAGTCGTTTTCAGCCAATTTTCTGGATTTTTGAAAATTTCACTTTTTTGTGAAAATATCCACTAAATGAGGGAATAATATGTGTGAGGGTACCCCAGGAGAGTTCCAAATGTGTGTGGGTAGAATATAAATCCCACGGGGGTAAAATTGAAAAAAGTTGAAAACATTTTTTTTTTGGACTTAGTCATTTTTCCAGCTTTTATCAGACTTTTAGATAGGGGAAATGTCAGTGAGCGTTCCGATTTCAGTTCCAGAGCGATTCGCCCAATGAGTCCTTGATATTTAGTCGTTTTCAGCCAATTTTTTGGATTTTTGAAAATTTCACTTTTTTGTGACAATATCCACTAAATGAGGGAATAATATGTGTGAGGGTACCCCAGGAGAGTTCCAAATGTGTGTGGGTAGAAGACATATCCCACGGTGGTAAAATTGAAAAAAGTTGAAAACATTTTTTTTTTCTTAGTCATTTTTCCGGCATTTATCAGACTTTCAGATAGGGCAAATGTCAGTGAGCATTCCGATGTCAGTTCCAGAGCGATTCACCCAATTAGTCCTTGATATTTAGTCGTTTTCAGCCAATTTTCTGGATTTTTGAAATTTTCACTTTTTTTGTGACAATATCCATTAAATGAGAGAATAATATGTGTGAGGGTTCCCCAGGAGAGTTCCAAATGTGTGTGGGTAGAATATATATCCCACGGTGGTAAAATTGAAAAAAGTTGAAAACATTTTTTTTTTGGACTTAGTCATTTTTCCGTCTTTTATCAGACTTTCAGATAGGTCAAATGTCAGTGAACGTTCCGATTTCAGTTCCAGAGCGATTCGCCCAATGAGTCCTTGATATTTAGTCGTTTTAGCCAATATTTTGGATTTTTGAAAGTTTCACTTTTTTGTGAAAATATCCACTAAATGAAGGAATCACATGTGTGAGGGTACCCAAGGAGAGTTCCAAATGTGTGTGGGTAGAATATATATCCCACGGGGGTAAAATTTAAAAAATTTGAAAAAAATTTCTTTTTGGACTTAGTCATTTTTCCGGCGTTTATCAAACTTTCAGTTAGGGCAAATGTCAGTGAGCGTTCCGATTTCAGTTCCAGAGTGATTCGCCCAATGAGTCCTTGATATTTAGTCATTTTCAGCCAATTTTCTGGATTTTTGAAAATTTCACTTTTTTGTGACAATATCCACTAAATGAGGGAATAATATGTGTGAGGGTACCCCAGGAGAGTTCCAAATGTGTGTGGGTAGAATATATATCCCACGGTGGTAAAATTGAAAAAAGTTGAAACATTTTTTTTTTTGGACTTAGTCATTTTTCCGGCGTTTATCAGACTTTCAGATAGGTCAAATGTCAGTGAGCGTTCCAATTTCAGTTCCAGAGCGATTAGCTCAATGAGTCCTTGATATTTAGTCATTTTCAGCCAATTTTCGAAAATTTCATTTTTTTGTGAAAATATCCACTAAATGAGGGAATAATATGTGTGAGGGTACCCCAGGAGAGTTCCAAATGTGTGTGGGTAGAATATATTTCCCACGGGGGTAAAATTGAAAAAAATTTTTTTTTTGGACTTAGTCATTTTTCTGGCGTTTATCAGACTTTCAGATAGGTCAAATGTCAGTGAGCGTTCCGATTTCAGTTCCAGAGCGATTCGCCCAATGAGTCCTTGATATTTAGTCGTTTTCAGCCAATTTTCTGGATTTTTGAAAATTTCACTTTTTTGTGAAAATATCCACTAAATGAGGGAATAATATGTGTGAGGGTACCCCAGGAGAATTCCAAATGTGTTTGGGTAGAATATATATCCCACGGGGGTAAAATTGAAAAAAGTTGAAAACAATTTTTTTTTGGACTTAGTCATTTTTCCGGCGTTTATCAGACTTTCAGGTAGGGGAAATGTCAGTGAGCGTTCCGATTTCAGTTCCAGAGCGATTTGCCAGATGAGTCCTTGATATTTAGTCGTTTTCAGGCAATTTTCTGAATTTTTGAAAATTTCACTTTTTTGTGAAAATATCCACTAAATGAGGGAATAATATGTGTGAGGGTACCCCAGGAGAGTTCCAAATGTGTCTGGGTAGAATATATATCCCACGGGGGTAAAATTGAAAAAAGTTGAAAACATTTTTTTTTTGGACTTAGTCATTTTTCCGTCTTTTATCAGACTTTCAGATAGGTCAAATGTTAGTGAGCATTCCGATTTCAGTTCCAGAGCGATTCGCCCAATGAGTACTTGATATTTAGTCGTTTTCAGCCAATAGTTTGGATTTTTGAAAATTTCCCTTTTTTGTGAAAATATCCACTAAATGAGGGAATAATATGTGTGAGTGTACCCCAGGAGAGTTCCAAATGTGTGTGGGAAGAATATATATCACACGGGGGGTAAAATTGCAAAAAGTTGAAAAGAATTTTTTTTTGGACTTAGTCATTTTTCCGGCATTTATCAGACTTTCAGATAAGGAGTAAGCTAGGGAGTGAGCGTTCCGATTTCAGATCCAGAGCGATTCGCCCAATGAGTCCTTGATATTTCGTCGTTGTCAGGCAATTTTCTGAATTTTTGAAAATGTCACTTTTTTGTGAAAATATCCACTAAATGAGGGAATAATATGTGTGAGGGTACCCCAGAAGAGTTCCAAATGTGTTTGGGTAAAATATATATCCCACGGGGGTAAAATTGAAAAAAGTTAAAAAAAATTTTTTTTGGGACTTATTCATTTTTCCGGCATTCATCAGACTTTCAGATAGGGGAAATGTCAGTGAGCGTTCCGATTTCAGTTCCAGAGCGGATCGCTCAATGAGTCCTTGATATTTAGTCGTTTTTAGCCAATTTTCTGGATTTTTGAAAATTTTACTTTTTTGTGAAAATATCCACTAAATGAGGGAATAATATGTGTGAGGGTACTCCAGGAGACTTCCAAATGTGTGTGGGTAGAATATATATCACACGGGGGGGTAAAATTGAAAAAAGTTTAAAAAAATTTTTTTTTGGACTTAATCATTTTTCCGGCGTTTATCAGACTTTCAGATAGGGCAAATGTCAATGAGCATTCCAATTTCAGTTCCAGAGCGATTCGCCCAGTGAGTCCTTGATATTTAGTCGTTTTCAGCCAATGATTTGGATTTTTGAAAATTTCACTTTTTTGTGAAAATATCCACTAAATGAGGGAATAATATGTGTGAGGGTACCCCAGGAGAGTTCCAAATGTGTGTGGGTAGAATATATATCCCACGGGGGTAAAATTGAAAAAAGTAAAAAAAAAATTTTGTTTGGATTTAGTATTTTTTTCGGCGTTTATCAGACTTTCAGATCGGGGAAATGTCAGTGAGCGTTCCGATTTCAGTTCCAGAGCGATTCGCCTAATGAGTCCTTGATATTTAGTCGTTTTCAGCCAATATTTTGGATTTTTGAAAATTTCACTTTTTTGTGAAAATATCCACTAAATGAGGGAATAATATGTGTGAGGGTACCCCAGGAGAGTTCCAAATGTGTGTGGGTAGAATATATATCCCACGGGGGTAAAATTGAAAAAAGTTGAAAAAATTTTTTTTTTGGACTTAGTCATTTTTCCGGCGTTTATCAGACTTTCAGATAGGGCAAATGTCAGTGAGCGTTCCGATTTCAGTTCCAGAGCGATTCGCCCAATGAGTCCATGGTATTTCGTCGTTTTCAGCCAATATTTTGGATTTTTGAAAATTTCACTTTTATGTGAAATTATCCACTAAATGAGGGAATAATATGTGTGAGGGTACCCCAGGAGAGTTCCAAATGTGTGTGGGTAGAATACATATCCCACAGGTGTTAAATTGAAAAAAGTTGAAAAAAATTTTTTTTTAGACTTAGTCATTTTATCAGACTTTCAGATAGGGCAAATGTCAGTGATCGTTCCGATTTCAGTTCCAGAGCTATTCGCCCAATGAGTCCTTGATATTTAGTCGTTTTCAGCCAATTTTCAGAATTTTTGAAAATTTCACTTTTTTGTGAAAATATCCACTAAATGCGGGAATAATATGTGTGAGGGTACCCCAGGAGACTTCCAAATGTGTGTGGGGAGAATATGTATCCCACGGGGGTAAAATTAAAAAAAGTTAAAAAAAATTTTTTTTTGGACTTTGTCATTTTTCCGGCGTTTATCAGACTTTCAGATAGGGCAAATGTCAGTGAGAGTTCCAGTTTCAGTTCCAGAGCGATTCGCCCAATGAGTCCTTGATACTTAGTCGTTTTCAGCCAATTTTCTGGATTTTTGAAAATTTCACTTTTTTGTGAAAATATCCACTAAATGAGGGAAAACTATGTGTGAGGGTATCCCAGGAGATCTCCAAATGTGTGTGGGTAGAATATATATCCCACGAGGGTAAAATTGAAAAAAGTTGAAAAAAATTTTTTTTGGACTTATTCATTTTTCTGGCATTTATCATACTTTCAGATAGGGCAAATGTCAGTCAGCATTCCGTTTTCAGTTCCAGAGCAATTCAACCAATGATTCCTTGATATTTAGTAGTTTTCAGCCAATTTTCTGGATTTTTGAAAATTTCACTTGTTTGTGAAAATATCCGCTAAATGAGGGAATAATATGTGTGAGGGTACCCCAGGAGAGTTGAAAATGTGAGTGGTTAGAATATATATCCCACGGGGTTAAAATTGAAAAAAGTTTAAAAAATTTTTTTTTAAGACTTCGTCATTTTTTCTGCGTTTATCAGACTTTCAGATAGGGGAAATGTCAGTGAGCGTTCCGATTTCAGTTCCAGAGTGATTCGCCCAATGAGTCCTTGATATTTAGTCATTTTCAGCCAATTTTCTGGATTTTTGAAAATTTCACTTTTTTGTGAAAATATCCACTAAATGAGGGAAAACTATGTGTGAGGGTATCCCAGGAGATCTCCAAATGTGTGTGGGTAGAATATATATCCCACGAGGGTAAAATTGAAAAAAGTTGAAAAAAATTTTTTTTGGACTTATTCATTTTTCTGGCATTTATCATACTTTCAGATAGGGCAAATGTCAGTCAGCATTCCGTTTTCAGTTCCAGAGCAATTCAACCAATGATTCCTTGATATTTAGTAGTTTTCAGCCAATTTTCTGGATTTTTGAAAATTTCACTTGTTTGTGAAAATATCCGCTAAATGAGGGAATAATATGTGTGAGGGTACCCCAGGAGAGTTGAAAATGTGAGTGGTTAGAATATATATCCCACGGGGTTAAAATTGAAAAAAGTTTAAAAAATTTTTTTTTAAGACTTCGTCATTTTTTCTGCGTTTATCAGACTTTCAGATAGGGGAAATGTCAGTGAGCGTTCCGATTTCAGTTCCAGAGTGATTCGCCCAATGAGTCCTTGATATTTAGTCATTTTCAGCCAATTTTCTGGATTTTTGAAAATTTCACTTTTTTTGTGAAAATATCCAATAAATGAGGGAATAATATGTGTGAGGGTACCCCAGGAGAGTTCCAAATGTGTGTGGGTAGAATATATATCCCACGGGGGTAAAATTTAAAAAAGTTGAAAAAATTTTTTTTTTGGACTGTCATTTTTCCGGCGTTTAACAGACTTTCAGATAGGTCAAATGTCAGTGAGCGTTACGATTTCAGTTCCAGAGCGATTCGCCCAATGAGTCCTTGATATTTAGTCGTTTTCAGCCAATATTTTCGATTTTTGAAAGTTTCACTTTTTTGAGAAAATATCCACAAAATGAGGGAATAATATGTGTGAGGGTACCCCAGGAGAGTTCCAAATGTGTGTGGGTAGAATATATATCCCACGGGGGTAAAATTTAAAAAAGTTGAAAAAAATTTCTTTTTGGACTTAGTCATTTTTCCGGCGTTTATCAAACTTTCAGTTAGGGGAAATGTCTGTGAGCGTTCCGATTTCAGTTCCAGAGCGATTCGCCCAATTAGTCCTTGATATTTAGTCGTTTTGAGCCAATTTTCTGGATTTTTGAAATTTTCACTTTTTTGTGACAATATCCACTAAATGAGGGAATAATATGTTTGAAGGTACCCCAGGAGAGTTCCAAATGTGTGTGGGTAGAATATATATCCCACGGTGGTAAAATTGAAAAAAGTTGAAAAAATTTTTTTTTTACTTAGTCATTTTTCCGGCGTTTATCAGACTTTCAGATAGGTCAAATGTCAGTGAGCGTTACGATTTCAGTTCCAGAGCGATTCGCCCAATGAGTCCTTGATATTTAGTCGTTTTCAGCCAATATTTTCGATTTTTGAAAGTTTCACTTTTTTGTGAAAATATCCACAAAATGAGGGAATAATATGTGTGAGGGTACCCCAGGAGAGTTCCAAATGTGTGTGGGTAGAATATATATCCCACGGGGGTAAAATTTAAAAAAGTTGAAAAAAATTTCTTTTTGGACTTAGTCATTTTTCCGGCGTTTATCAAACTTTCAGTTAGGGGAAATGTCTGTGAGCGTTCCGATTTCAGTTCCAGAGCGATTCGCCCAATGAGTCCTTGATATTTAGTCGTTTTCAGCCAATATTTTGGATTTTTGAAAGTTTCACTTTTTTGTGAAAATACCCACTAAATGAGGGAATAATATGTGTGAGGGTACCCCAGGAGAGTTCCAAATGTGTGTGGGTAGAATATTTATCCCAAGGGGGTAAAACTGAAAAAAGTTTAAAAAAATTTTTTTTGGTCTTAGTCATTTTTCCGGCGTTTATCAAACTTTCAGATAGGGGAAATGTCAGTGAGCGTTCCGATTTCAGTTCCAGAGCGATTCGCCCAATGAGTCCTTGATATTTAGTCGTTTTCAGCCAATTTTCTGGATTTTTGAAAATTTCACTTTTTTGTGAAAATATCCACTAAATGAGGGAATACTATGTGTGAGGGTACCCCAGGAAAGTTCCAAATGTGTGTGGGTAGAATATATATCCCACGGTGGTAAAATTGAAAAAAGTTGAAAAATTTTTTTTTTTGGACTTAGTCATTTTTCCGGCGTTTATCAGACTTTCAGATAGGTCAAATGTCAGTGAGCATTCCAATTTCAGTTCCAGAGCGATTAGCTCAATGAGTCCTTGATATTTAGTCGTTTTCAGCCAATTTTTGAAAATTTCAATTTTTTGTGAAAATATCCACTAAATGAGGGAATAATATGTGTGAGGGTACCCCAGGAGAGTTCCAAATGTGTGTGGGTAGAATCTAAATCTCACGGGGGTAAAATTTAAAAAAGTTGAAAAAAATTTATTTTTGGACTTAGTCATTTTTCCGGCGTTTATCAAACTTTCCGATAGGGGAAATGTCTGTGAGCGTTCCGATTTCAGTTCCAGAGCGATTCGCCCAATGAGTCCTTGATATTTAATCGTTTTCAGCCAATTTTCTGGATTTTTGAAAATTTCACTTTTTAGTGACAACATCCACTAAATGAGGGAATCATATGTGTGAGGGTACCCCAGGAGAGTTCCAAATGTGTGTGGGTAGAATATATATCCCACAGGGGTAAAATTGAAAAAAGTTGAAAACATTTTTTTTTTGGACTGTCATTTTTCCGGCGTTTATCAGACTTTCAGATAGGTCAAATGTCAGTGAGCGTTACGATTTCAGTTCCAGAGCGATTCGCCCAATGAGTCCTTGATATTTAGTCGTTTTCAGCCAATATTTTGGATTTTTGAAAGTTTCACTTTTTTGTGAAAATATCCACTAAATGAGGGAATAATATGTGTGAGGGTACCCCAGGAGAGTTCCAAATGTGTGTGGGTAGAATATACAGTTATATGAAAAAGTTTGGGCACCCCTATTAATCTTAAGCTTAATGTTTTCTTAAAATTGGTGTTTTTGAACAGCTATTTCAGTTTGATATATGTAATAACTGTTGGACACAGTAATGTTTCTGCCTTGAAATGAGGTTTATTGTACTAACAGAAAATGTGCAATCTGCATTCAAACAAAATTTGACAGGTGCATAAGTATGGGCACCCCACCAGAAAAGTGACATTAATATTTAGTAGATCCTCTTTTTGCAAAAATAACAGGCTGTAGTCGCTTCCTGTAGCTTTTAATGAGTTCCTGGATCCTGGATGAAGGTATTTTTGACCATTCCTCTCTACAAAACAATTCCAGTTCAGTTAAGTTTGATGGTCGCCGAGCATGGACAGCCCTCTTCAAATGATCCCACAGATGTTCAATGATATTCAGGTCTGGGGACTGGGATGGCCATTCCAGAACATTGTAATTGTTCCTCTGCATGAATGCCTGAGTAGATTTGGAGCGGTGTTTTGGATCATTGTCTTGCTGAAAGATCCATCCCCTGCGTAACTTCAACTTTATCACTGATTCTTGAACATTATTGTCAAGAATCTGTTGATACTGAGTGGAATCCATGCGTCCCTCAACTTTAACAAGATTCCCGGTGCCGGCATTGGCCACACAGCCCCAAAGCATGATGGAACCTCCACCTAATTTTACTGTGGGTAGCAAGTGTTTTTCTTGGAATGCTGTGTTTTTTTGCCGCCATGCATAACGCCTTTTTGAATGACCAAACAACTCAATCTTGGTTTCATCAGTCCACAGGACCTTCTTCCAAGAAGAAATTGGCTTCTCCAAATGTGCTTTTGCATACCTCAGCCGACTCTGTTTGTGGCGTGCTTGCAGAAATGGCTTCTTTCGCATCACTCTCCCATACAGCTTCTCCTTGTACAAACTGCGTTGTATAGTTGACTGATGCACAGTGACACCATCTGCAGCAAAATGTTGCTGCAGCTCTCTGGAGGTGGTCTGAGGATTGTCCTTGACTGATCTCACCATTCTTCTTCTCTGCCTTTCTGATGTTTTTCTTGGCCTGCCACTTCTGGCCTTAACAAGAACTGTCCCTGTGTTCTTCCATTTCCTTACTATGTTCCTCACAGTGGAAACTGACAGGTTAAATCTCTGAGACAGCTTTTTGTATCCTTCCTCTGAACAAATATGTTGAATAATCTTTGTTTTCAGATCATTTGACAGTTGTTTTGAGGAGCACATGATGTCACTCTTCAGAGGAGATTCAAACAGGAGAACAACTTGCAAGTGGCCACTTTAAGTAGCTTTTCTCATGATTGCATACACCTGGTTATGAAGTTCAAAGCTCAATGAGGTTACAAAACCAAAAAAAGTGCTTTAGTAAGTCAGTAAAAAGTAGGTAGGAGTATTTAAAACAAGAAAATGATAAGGGTGCCCATACTTATGCACCTGTCAAATTTTGTTTGAATGCAGATTGCACATTTTCTGTTAGTACAATAAACCTCATTTCAAGGCAGAAACATTACTGTGTCCAACAGTTATTACTTATATCAAACTGAAATAGCTGTTGCAAAGACACCAATTTTAAGAAAACATTAAGCTTAAGATTAATAGGGGTGCCCAAACTTTTTCATATAACTGTATATCCCACGCGCGTAAAATTGAAAAAAGTTGAAAACATTTTTTTTTTGGACTCAGTCATTTTTCCGGCGTTTATCAGACTTTCAGTTAGGGGAAATGTCAGTGAGCGTTCCGATTTCAGTTCCAGAGCGATTCGCCCAATGAGTCCTTCATATTTAGTCGTTTTCAGCCAATTTTCTGGATTTTTGAAAATTTCACTTTTTTGTGAAAATATCCACTAAATGAGGGAATAATATGTGTGAGGGTACCCCAGGAGAGTACCAAATGTGTGTATGTAGAATATATATCCCACGGGGGTAAAATTGAAAAAAGTTGAAAACATTTTTTTTTTTTGACTTAGTCATTTTTCCGGCGTTTATCAGACTTTCAGATATGTCAAATGTCAGTGAGCGCTCCGATTTCAGTTCCAGAGCGTTTCGCCCAATGAGTCCTTGATGTTTAGTCGTTTTCAGCCAATATTTTGGATTTTTGAAAATTTCACATTTTTGTGAAAATATCCACTAAATGAGGGAATAATATGTGTGAAGGTACCCCAGGAGAGTTCCAAATGTGTCTGGGTAGAATATATATCCCACGGGGGTAAAATTGAAAAAAGTTGAAAACATTTTTTTTTTGGACTTAGTCATTTTTCCGTCTTTTAATAGACTTTCAGATAGGTCAAATGTTAGTGAGCGTTCCGATTTCAGTTCCAGAGCGATTCGCCCAATGAGTCCTTGATATTTAGTCGTTTTCAGCCAATTTTCTGGATTGTTGAAAATTTCACTTTTTTGTGAAAATATCCACTAAATGAGGGAATAATATGTGTGAGGGTACCCCAGGAGAGTTCCAAATGTGTGTGGGTAGAATATATATCCCACGGGGGTAAAATTGAAAAAAGTTGAAAAAAATTCTTTTTTGGACTTAGTCATTTTTCCGGCGTTTATCAGACTTTCAGATAGGTCAAATGTTAGTGAGCGTTCCGATTTCAGTTCCAGAGCGATTCGCCCAATGAGTCCTTGATATTAAGTCGTTTTCAGCCAATTTTCTGGATTTTTTAAATTTTCACTTTTTTGTGACAATATCCACTAAATGAGGGAATAATATGTGTGAGGGTACCCCAGGAGAGTTCCAAATGTGTGTGGGTAGAATATATATCCCACGGTGGTAAAATTGAAAAAAGTTGAAAAAATTTTTTTTTTTGACTGTCATTTTTCCGGCGTTTATCAGACTTTCAGATAGGTCAAATGTCAGTGAGCGTTACGATTTCAGTTCCAGAGCGATTCGCCCAATGAGTCCTTGATATTTAGTCGTTTTCAGCCAATATTTTGGATTTTTTAATATTTCACTTTTTTCTGAAAATACCCTCTAAATGAGGGAATAATATGTGTGAGGGTACCCCAGGAGAGTTCCAAATGTGTGTGGGTAGAATATATATCCCACGGGGGTAAAATTGAAAAAAGTTGAAAAAAATTCTTTTTTGGACTTAGTCATTTTTCCGGCGTTTATCAGACTTTCAGATAGGTCAAATGTTAGTGAGCGTTCCGATTTCAGTTCCAGAGCGATTCGCCCAATGAGTCCTTGATATTTAGTCGTTTTCAGCCAATTTTCTGGATTTTTGAAAATTTCACTTTTTTGTAAAAATATCCACTAAATGAGGGAATAATATGTGTGAGGGTACCCCAGGAGAGTTCCAAATGTGTGTGGGTAGAATACATATCCCACGGTGGTAAAATTGAAAAAAGTTGAAAACATTTTTTTTTTCTTAGTCATTTTTCCGGCATTTATCAGACTTTCAGATAGGGCAAATGTCAGTGAGCATTCCGATGTCAGTTCCAGAGCGATTCGCTCAATGAGTACTTGATATTTAGTCGTTTTCAGCCAATTTTCTGGATTTTTGAAAATTTCACTTTTTAGTGACAATATCCACTAAATGAGGGAATCATATGTGTGAGGGTACATCAGGACAGTTCCAAATGTGTGTGGGTAGAATATATATCCCACGGGGGTAAAATTGAAAAAAGTTGAAAACCTTTTTTTTTGGACTTAGTCATTTTTCTGGCTTTTATCAGACTTTTAGATAGGGGAAATGTCAGTGAGCGTTCCGATTTCAGTTCCAGAGTGATTCGCCCAATGAGTCCTTGATATTTAGTTGTTTTCAGGCAATTTTCTGAATTTTTGAAAATTTCACTTTTTTGTGAAAATATCCACTAAATGAGGGAATAATATGTGTGAGGGTACCCCAGGATAGTTCCAAATGTGTGTGGGTAGGATATATATCCCACGGGGGTAAAATTGAAAAAGTTTAAAAAAATTTCTTTTTTGGGCTTAGTCATTTTTCCGGCGTTTAGCAGACTTTCAGATAGGGCAAATGTCAGTGAGCATTCCGATTTTAGTTCCAGAGCGATTCGCCCAATGAGTCCTTGATATTTAGTCGTTTTCAGCCAATTTTCTGGATTTTTGAAAATGTCATTTTTTTGTGAAAATATCCACTAAATGAGGGAATAATATGTGTGAGGGTACCCCAGGAGAGTTCCAAATGTGTGTGGGTAGAATATATATCCCACGGGGCAAAATTGAAAAAAGTTGAAAACATTTTTTTTTGGACTTAGTCATTTTTCCGGCTTTTATCAGACTTTCAGATAGGGGAAATGTCAGTGAGCGTTCCGATTTCAGTTCCAGAGCGATTCGCCCAATGAGTCCTTGATATTTAGTCGTTTTCAGCCAATTTTCTGGATTTTAGAAAATTTCACTTTTTTGTGAAAATATCCACTAAATGAGGGAATAATATGTGTGAGGGTAACCCAGGAGTGTTCCAAATGTGTGTGGGTAGAATATATATCCCACAGCGGTAAAATTGAAAAAATTTGAAAAATTTTTTTTTTGGGACTTAGTCATTTTATCAGACTTTCAGATAGGGCAAATGTCAGTGAGCGTTCTGATTTCACTTCCAGAGCGATTCGCCCAATGAGTCCTTGATATTTAGTCGTTTTCAGACAATATTTTGGATTTTTGAAAATTTCACTTTTTTGTCTAAATATCCACTAAATGAGGGAATAATATGTGTGAGGGTATCCCAGGAGAGTTCCAAATGTGTGTGGGTAGAATATATATCCCACGGGGGTAAAATTGAAAAAAGTTGAAAAATTTTTTTTTGGACTGTCATTTTTCCGGCGTTTATCAGACTTTCAGATAGGGCAAATGTCAGTGAGCGTTCCGATTTCAGTTCCAGAGCGATTCGCCCAATGAGTCCTTGATATTTCGTCGTTTTCAGACAATATTTTGGATTTTTGAAAATTTCACTTTTTTGTCTAAATATCCACTAAATGAGGGAATAATATGTGTGAGGGTACCCCAGGAGAGTTCCAAATGTGTGTGGGTAGAATATATATCCCACAGGGGTAAAATTGAAAAAAGTTGAAAGAAATTTTTTTGGGGACTTAGTCATTTTATCAGACTTTCAGATAGGGCAAATGTCAGTGAGCGTTCCGATTTCAGTTCCAGAGCGATTTGCAGGATGAGTCCTTGATATTTTGTCGTTTTCAGGCAATTTTCTGAATTTTTGAAAATTTCACTTTTTTGTGAAAATATCCACTAAATGAGGGAATAATATGTGTGAGGTAACCCCAGGAGAGTTCCAAATGTGTGTGGGTAGAATATGTATCCCACGGTGGTAAAATTAAAAAAAGTTGAAAAAAATTTTTTTTTACTTAGTCATTTTTCCGGCGTTTATCAGACTTTCAGATAGGGCAAATGTCAGTGAGCATTCCGATTTCAGTTCCAGAACGATTCGCCCAATGAGTCCTTGATATTTAGTCGTTTTCAGCCAATTTTCTGGAATTTTGAAAATTTCACTTTTTTGTGAAAATATCCACTAAATGAGGGAATAATATGTGTGAGGGTAACCCAGGAGAGATCCAAATGTGTGTGGGTATAATATATATCCCACGGGGGTAAAATTGAAAAAAGTTGAAAAACATTTTTTTTTGCACTTAGTCATTTTTCCGGTGTTTATCAGACTTTCAGATAGGGGAAATGTCAGTGAGCATTCCGATTTCAGTTCCAGAGCGATTTGCCGGATGAGTCCTTAATATTTCGTCGTTTTCAGACAATTTTCTGGATTTTTGAAAATTTCACTTTTTTTGTGACAATATCCACTAAATGAGGGAATCATATGTGTGAGGGTACCCCAGGAGAGTTCCAAATGTGTGTGGGTAGGATATATATCCCACGGGGGTAAAATTGAAAAAATTTTTTTTTGGACTAGTCATTTTTCCGGCGTTTATCAGACTTTCAGATAGGGCAAATGTCAGTGAGGATTCCGATTTCAGATCCAGAGCGATTCGCCCAATGAGTCCTTGATATTTATTCGTTTTCTGCCAATTTTCTGGATTTTTGAAATTTTCTCTTTTTTGTGAAAATATCCACTAAATGAGGGAATAATATGAGTGAGGGTACCCCAGGAGAGTTCCAAATGTGTGTGGGTAGAATATATATCCCACGGGGGTAAAATTGAAAAAAGTTTTAAAAAATTTTTTTGGGGGACTTAGTCATTTTATCAGACTTTCAGATAGGGCAAATGTCTGTGAGCATTCCGATTTCAGTTCCAGAGCGATTCTCCCAATGAGTCCTTGATATTTAGTCGTTTTGAGCCAATATTTAGAATTTTTGAAAATTTCACTTTTTTGTGAAAATATCCACTAAATGAGGGAATAATATGTGTGAGGGTACCCCAGGAGAGTTCCAAATGTGTGTGGGTAGAATATATATCGCACGGGGGTAAAATTAAAAAAGTTGAAAATTTTTTTTTTTTGGACTGTCATTTTTCCGGTGTTTATCAGACTTTCAGATAGGGGAAATGTCAGTGAGTGTTCCGATTTCAGTTCCAGAGCGATTCGCCCAATGAGTCCTTGATATTTAGTCATTTTCAGCCAATTTTCTGGATTTTTGAAAATTTCACTTTTTTGTGAAAATATCCACTAAATGAGGGAATAATATGTGTGAGGGTACCCCAGGAGAGTTCCAAATGTGTGTGGTTAGAATATATATCCCACAGGGGTAAAATTGAAAAAAGTTAAAAAATTTTATTTTTTGGACTGTCATTTTTCCTGCGTTTATCAGACTTTCAGATAGGGCAACTGTCAGTGAGCATTCCGATTTCAGTTCCAGAGCGATTCGCCCAATGGGTCCTTGATATTTAGTCGTTTTCAGCCAATTTTCTGGATTTTTGAAAATTTCACTTTTTTGTGAAAATATCCACTAAATGAGGGAATAATATGTGTCAGGGTACCCCAGGAGAGTTCCAAATGTGTGTGGGTAGAATATTAATCCCACAGGGGTAAAATTGAAAAAAGTTTAAAAAATTTTTTTTTGGACTTAGTCATTTTTCCGGCGTTTATCAGACTTTCAGATAGGGGAAATGTCAGTGAGAGTTCCAATTTCAGTTCCAGAGCGATTCGCCCCATGAGTCCTTGATATTTATTCGTTTTCAGCCAATTTTCTGGATTTTTGAAATTTTATCTTTTTTGTGAAAATATCCACTAAATGAGGGAATAATATGAGTGAGGGTACCCCAGGAGAGTTCCAAATGTGTGTGGGTAGAATATATATCCCACAGGGGTAAAATTGAAAAAAGTTTAAAAAATTTTTTTTTGGACTTAGTCATTTTTCCGGCGTTTATCAGACTTTCAGATAGGGGAAATGTCAGTGAGAGTTCCAATTTCAGTTCCAGAGCGATTCGCCCCATGAGTCCTTGATATTTAGTCGTTATCAGCCAATTTTCTGGATTTTTGAAAATTTCACTTTTTTGTGAAAATATCCACTAAATGAGGGAATAATATGTGTGAGGGTACCCCAGGAGAGTTCCAATTGTGTGTGGGTAGAATATATATCCCACGGGGGTAAAATTGAAAAAAATTTTTTTTGGACTTAGTCATTTTTCCGGCGTTTATCAGACTTTCAGATAGGGCAAATGTCAGTGAGCATTCCGATTTCAGATCCAGAGCGATTCGCCCAATGAGTCCTTGATATTTATTCGTTTTCAGCCAATTTTCTGGATTTTTGAAATTTTCTCTTTTTTGTGAAAATATCCACTAAATGAGGGAATAATATGAGTGAGGGTACCCCAGGAGAGTTCCAAATGTGTGTGGGTAGAATATATATCCCACGGGGGTAAAATTGAAAAAAGTTTTAAAAAATTTTTTTGGGGGACTTAGTCATTTTATCAGGCTTTCAGATAGGGCAAATGTCTGTGAGCATTCCGATTTCAGTTCCAGAGTGATTCTCCCAATGAGTCCTTGATATTTAGTCGTTTTCAGCCAATATTTTGAATTTTTGAAAATTTCACTTTTTTGTGAAAATATCCACTAAATGAGGGAATAATATGTGTGAGGGTACCCCACGAGAGTTCCAAATGTGTGTGGGTAGAATATATATCGCACGGGGGTAAAATTAAAAAAGTTGAAAATTTTTTTTTTGGAATGTCATTTTTCCGGTGTTTATCAGACTTTCAGATAGGGGAAATGTCAGTGAGTGTTCCGATTTCAGTTCCAGAGCAATTCGCCCAATGAGTCCTTGATATTTAGTCATTTTCAGCCAATTTTCTGGATTTTTGAAAATTTCACTTTTTTGTGAAAATATCCACTAAATGAGGGAATAATATGTGTGAGGGTACCCCAGGAGAGTTCCAAATGTGTGTGGGTAGAATATATATCCCGCTGGGGTAAAATCGAAAAAAATTGAAAAACATTTTTTTTTGGACTTAGTCATTTTTCCGGCGTTTATCAGACTTTCAGAGAGGGGAAATGTCAGTGAGCGTTCCGATTTCAGTTCCAGAGCGATTCGCTCAATGAGTCCTTGATATTTCGTCATTTTCAGGCAATTTTCAGAATTTTTGAAAATTTTAATTTTTTGTGAAAATATCCACTAAATGAGGGAATAATATGTGTGAGGGTACCCAAGGAGAGTTCCAAATGTGTGTGGGTAGAATATATATCCCACGGGGGTAAAATTGAAAAAAGTTGAAAATTTTTTTTTTTGGACTTAGTCATTTTTCCGGCGTTTATCAGACTTTCAGATAGGGCAAATGTCAGTGAGCATTCCGATTTCAGTTCCAGAGCGATTCGCCCAATGAGTCCTTGATATTTATTCGTTTTCAGCCAATTTTCTGGATTTTTGAAATTTTCTCTTTTTTGTGAAAATATCCACTAAATGAGGGAATAATATGAGTGAGGGTACCCCAGGAGAGTTCCAAATGTGTGTGGGTAGAATATATATCCCACAGGGGTAAAATTGAAAAAAGTTTAAAAAATTTTTTTTTGGACTTAGTCATTTTTCCGGCGTTTATCAGACTTTCAGATAGGGGAAATGTCAGTGAGAGTTCCAATTTCAGTTCCAGAGCGATTCGCCCCATGAGTCCTTGATATTTAGTCGTTTTCAGCCAATTTTCTGGATTTTTGAAAATTTCACTTTTTTGTGAAAATATCCACTAAATGAGGGAATAATATGTGTGAGGGTACCCCAGGAGAGTTCCAATTGTGTGTGGGTAGAATATATATCCCACGGGGGTAAAATTGAAAAAATTTTTTTTTGGACTTAGTCATTTTTCCGGCGTTTATCAGACTTTCAGATAGGGCAAATGTCAGTGAGCATTCCGATTTCAGATCCAGAGCGATTCGCCCAATGAGTCCTTGATATTTAGTCGTTTTCAGCCAATATTTTGAACTTTTGAAAATTTCACTTTTTTGTGAAAATATCCACTAAATGAGGGAATAATATGTGTGAGGGTACCCCACGAGAGTTCCAAATGTGTGTGGGTAGAATATATATCGCACTGGGGTAAAATTAAAAAAGTTGAAATTTTTTTTTTTTGGAATGTCATTTTTCCGGTGTTTATCAGACTTTCAGATAGGGGAAATGTCAGTGAGTGTTCCGATTTCAGTTCCAGAGCAATTCGCCCAATGAGTCCTTGATATTTAGTCGTTTTCAGCCAATTTTCTGGATTTTTGAAAATTTCACTTTTTTGTGAAAATATCCACTAAATGAGGGAATAATATGAGTGAGGGTACCCCAGGAGAGTTCCAAATGTGTGTGGGTAGAATATATATCCCACGGGGGTAAAATTGAAAAAAGATGAAAATTTTTTTTTTTGGAATTAGTCATTTTTCCGGCGTTTATCAGACTTTTAGATAGGGCAAATGTCAGTGAGCATTCCGATTTCAGTTTCAGAGTGATTCGCCGGATGAGTCCTTGATATTTTGTCGTTTTCAGGTAATTTTCTGAATTTTTGAAAATGTCACTTTTTTGTGAAAATATCCACTAAATGAGGGAATAATATGTGTGAGGGTAGCCTAGGAGAGTTCCAAATGTGTGTGGGTAGAATATATATCCCACGGGGGTAAAATTGAAAAAAATTTTTTTTTTGGACTTAGTCATTTTTCCGGCGTTTATCAGACTTTCAGATAGGGCAAATGTCAGTGAGCATTCCGATTTCAGTTCCCGAGCGATTCGCCGGATGAGTCCTTGATATTTAGTCGTTTTCAGCCAATTTTCTGGATTTTTTAAAATTTCACTTTTTTGAGAAAACATCCACTAAATGAGGGAATAATATGTGTGAGGGTACCCCAGGAGAGTTCCAAATGTGTGTGGGTAGAATATATATCCCACAGGGGTAAAATTGAAAAAAAATTTTTTTGGACTTAGTCATTTTTCCGGCGTTTATCAGACTTTCAGATAGGGCAAATGTGAGTGAGCATCCGATTTCAGTTCCAGAGCGATTCGCCCAATGGGTCCTTGATATTTAGTCGTTTTCAGCCAATTTTCTGGATTTTTGAAAATTTCACTTTTTTTGTGAAAATATCCACTAAACAAGGGAATAATATGTGTGAGGGTACCCCAGGAGAGTTCCTAATGTGTGCGGGTAGAATATATATCCCACGGTGGTAAAATTGAAAAAAGTTGAAAAATTTTTTTTTTTTGGACTTAGTCATTTTTCCGGCGTTTATCCGACTTTCAGATAGGGCAAATGTCAGTGAGCATTCCGATTTCAGTTCCAGAGCGATTCGCCCAATGAGTCCTTGATATTTCGTCATTTTCAGGCAATATTCTGAATTTTTGAAAAATTCACTTTTTTGTGAAAATATACACTAAATGAGGGAATAATATATGTGAGGGTACCCCAGGAGAGTTCCAAATGTGTGCGGGTAGAATATATATCCCACGGGGGTAAAATTGAAAAAAGGTGAAAAAAATTTTTTTTTGGACTTAGTCATTTTTCCGGCGTTTATCAGACTTTCAGATAGGGCAAAAGTCAGTGAGCATTCCGATTTCAGTTCAAGAGCGATTTGCCCAATGAGTCCTTGATATTTAGTCATTTTCAGGCAATTTTCTGAATTTTTGAAAATTTCACTTTTTTGTGAAAATATCCACTAAATGAGGGAAGAATATGTGTGAGGGTACCCGAGGAGAGTTCCAAATGTGTGTGGGTAGAATATATATCCCACGGGGGTAAAATTTAAAAAAGTTTAAAAAATTTTTTTTTGGACTTAGTCATTTTTCCGGCGTTTATCAGACTTTCAGATAGGGCAAATGTCAGTGAGCATTTCGATTTCAGTTCCAGAGCGATTCGCCCAATGAGTCCTTGATATTTAGTCGTTTTCAGCCAATTTTCTGGATTTTTGAAAATTTCACTTTTTTGTGAAAATATACACTAAACAAGGGAATAATATGTGTGAGGTTACCCCAGGAGAGTTCCAAATATGTGTGGGTAGAATATATATGTCCCACGGGGGTAAAATTTAAAAAACATTTTTTTGGACTTAATCATTTTTCCGGCGTTTATCAGACTTTCAGATAGGGCAAATGTCAGTTAGCATTCCGATTTCAGTTCCAGAGCGCTTCGCCCAATGAGTCCTTGATATTTAGTCGTTTTCAGCCAATTTTCTGGATTTTTGAAAATTTCACTTTTTTGTGAAAATATCCACTAAACAAGGGAATAATATGTGTGAGGTTACCCCAGGAGAGTTCCAAATATGTGTGGGTAGAATATATATCCCACGGGGGTAAAATTTAAAAAAAAATTTTTTGGACTTAGTCATTTTTCCGGCGTTTATCTGACTTTCAGATAGGGGAAATGTCAGTGAGCGTTCCGATTTCAGTTCCAGAGCGATTCGCACAATGAGTCCTTGATAATCCGTCATTTTCAGACAATTTTCTGAATTTTTGAAAATTTCACTTTTTTGTGAAAATATCCACTAAATGAGGGAATAATATGTGTGAGGGTACCCCAGGAGAGTTACAAATGTGTGTGGGTAGAATATATATCCCACGGGGGTAAAATTGAAAAAAGTTTAAAAAATTTTTTATTTGGACTTAGTCATTTTTCTGGCGTTTATCAGACTTTCAGATAGGGCAAATATCAGTGAGCATTCCGATTTCAGTTCCAGAGCGATTCTCCCAATGAGTCCTTGATATTTATTAGTTTTCAGCCAATTTTCTGGATTTTTGAAAATTTCACTTTTTTGTGAAAATATCCACTAAATGAGGGAATAATATATGTGAGGGTACCCCAGGAGAGTTCCAAATGTGTGCGGGTAGAATATATATCCCACAGTGGTAAAATTGAAAAAAGTTGAAAAAAATTTTTTTTTGGACTTAGTCATTTTTCCGGCGTTTATCTGACTTTCAGATAGGGGAAATGTCAGTGAGCGTTCCGATTTCAGTTCCAGAGCAATTCGCCCAATGAGTCCTTGATATTTATTAGTTTTCAGCCAATTTTCTGGATTTTTGAAAATTTCACTTTTTTGTGAAAATATCCACTAAATGAGGGAATAATATGTGTGAGGGTACCCCAGGAGAGTTCCAAATGTGTGTGGGTAGAATATATATCCCACGGGGGTAAAATTGAAAAAAGGTGAAAAAAATTTTTTTTTGGACTTAGTCATTTTTCCGGCGTTTATCAGACTTTCAGATAGGGCAAAAGTCAGTGAGCATTCCGATTTCAGTTCAAGAGCGATTCGCCCAATGAGTCCTTGATATTTAGTCGTTTTCAGGCAATTTTCTGAATTTTTGAAAATTTCACTTTTTTGTGAAAATATCCACTAAATGAGGGAAGAATATGTGTGAGGGTACCCGAGGAGAGTTCCAAATGTGTGTGGGTAGAATATATATCCCACGGGGGTAAAATTGAAAAAAGTTTAAAAAATTTTTTTTTGGACTTAGTCATTTTTCCGGCGTTTATCAGACTTTCAGATAGGGCAAATGTCAGTGAGCATTTCGATTTCAGTTCCAGAGCGATCCGCCCAATGAGTCCTTGATATTTAGTCGTTTTCAGCCAATTTTCTGGATTTTTGAAAATTTCACTTTTTTGTGAAAATATCCACTAAACAAGGGAATAATATGTGTGAGGTTACCCCAGGAGAGTTCCAAATATGTGTGGGTAGAATATATATCCCACGGGGGTAAAATTTAAAAAAAATTTTTTTGGACTTAATCATTTTTCCGGCGTTTATCAGACTTTCAGATAGGGCAAATGTCAGTTAGCATTCCGATTTCAGTTCCAGAGCGCTTCGCCCAATGAGTCCTTGATATTTAGTCGTTTTCAGCCAATTTTCTGGATTTTTGAAAATTTCACTTTTTTGTGAAAATATCCACTAAACAAGGGAATAATATGTGTGAGGTTACCCCAGGAGAGTTCCAAATATGTGTGGGTAGAATATATATCCCACGGGGGTAAAATTTAAAAAAAAATTTTTTGGACTTAGTCATTTTTCCGGCGTTTATCCGACTTTCAGATAGGGGAAATGTCAGTGAGCGTTCCGATTTCAGTTCCAGAGCGATTCGCACAATGAGTCCTTGATAATCCGTCATTTTCAGACAATTTTCTGAATTTTTGAAAATTTCACTTTTTTGTGAAAATATCCACTAAATGAGGGAATAATATGTGTGAGGGTACCCCAGGAGAGTTCCAAATGTGTGTGGGTAGAATATATATCCCACGGGGGTAAAATTGAAAAAAATTTTTTTTGGACTTAGTCATTTTTCCGGCGTTTATCAGACTTTCAGATAGGGCAAATGTCAGTGAGCATTCCGATTTCAGTTCCAGAGTGATTCTCCCAATGAGTCCTTGATATTTTTTAGTTTTCAGCCAATTTTCTGGATTTTTGAAAATTTCACTTTTTTGTGAAAATATCCACTAAATGAGGGAATAATATATGTGAGGGTATCCCAGGAGAGTTCCAAATGTGTGTGGGTAGAATATATATCCCACGCGGGTAAAATTGAAAAAATTTGAAAAAAATTTTTTTTTGGACTTAGTCATTTTTCCGGCGTTTATCAGACTTTCAGATAGGGCAAAAGTCAGTGAGCATTCCGATTTCAGTTCAAGAGCGATTCGCCCAATGAGTCCTTGATATTTAGTCGTTTTCAGGCAATTTTCTGAATTTTTGAAAATTTCACTTTTTTGTGAAAATATCCACTAAATGAGGGAATAATATATGTGAGGGTACCCCAGGAGAGTTCCAAATGTGTGCGGGTAGAATATATATCCCACGGTGGCAAAATTGAAAAAAAAATTTTTTTGGACTTAGTCATTTTTCCGGCGTTTATCTGACTTTCAGATAGGGGAAATGTCAGTGAGCGTTCCGATTTCAGTTCCAGAGCGCTTCGCCCAATGAGTCCTTGATATTTAGTCGTTTTAAGCCAATTTTCTGGATTTTTGAAAATTTCACTTTTTTGTGAAAATATCCACTAAACAAGGGAATAATATGTGTGAGGGTACCCCAGGAGAGTTCCAAATATGTGTGGGTAGAATATATATCCCACGGGGGTAAAATTTAAAAAAAATTTATTTCGACTTAGTCATTTTTCCGGCGTTTATCAGACTTTCAGATAGGGCAAATATCAGTGAGCGTTCCGATTTCAGTTCCAGAGCGCTTCGCCCAATGAGTCCTTGATATTTAGTCGTTTTCAGCCAATTTTCTGGATTTTTGAAAATTTCACTTTTTTGTGAAAATATCCACTAAATGAGGGAATAATATTTGTGAGGGTACCCCAGGAGAGTTCCAAATGTGTGTGAGTAGAATAAATATCCCACGGGGGTAAAATTGAAAAAAGGTGAAAAATTTTTTTTTTGGACTTAGTCATTTTTCCGGCGTTTATCAGACTTTCAGATAGGGCAAATGTCAGTGAGCATTGCGATTTCAGTTCCAGAGTGATTCGCCGGATGAGTCCTTGATATTTTGTCGTTTTCAGGCAATTTTCCAAATTTTTGAAAATTTCACTTTTTTGTGAAAATATCCACTAAATGAGGGAATAATATGTGTGAAGGTACCCCAGGAGAGTTCCAAATGTGTGTGGGTAGAATATATATCCCACGGGGGTAAAATTTAAAAAAAAATTTTTTGGACTTAGTCATTTTTCCGGCGTTCATCAGACTTTCAGATAGGGCAAATGTCAGTGAGCATTCCGATTTCAGTTCCAGAGCGATTTGCCCAATGAGTCCTTGATATTTAGTCGTTTTCAGCCAATTTTCTGGATTTTTGAAAATTTCACTTTTTTGTGAAAATATCCAATAATTGAGGGAATAATATGTGTGAGGGTACCACAGGAGAGTTCCAAATGTGTGTGGGTAGAATATATATCCCACGGGGGTAAAATTGAAAAAAGATTAAATAATTTTTTTTTTGGACTTAGTCATTTTTCTGGTGTTTATCAGTCTTTCAGATAGGGGAAATGTCAGTGAGCGTTCCGATTTCAGTTCCAGAGCGCTTCGCCCAATGAGTCCTTGATATTTAGTCATTTTCAGCCAATTTTCTGGATTTTTGAAAATTTCACTTTTTTGTGAAAATATCCACTAAATGAGGGAATAATATTTGTGAGGGTACCCCAGGAGAGTTCCAAATGTGTGTGGGTAGAATAAATATCCCACGGGGGTAAAATTGAAAAAAGGTGAAAATTTTTTTTTTTGGACTTAGTCATTTTTCCGGCGTTTATCAGACTTTCAGATAGGGCAAATGTCAGTGAGCATTCCGATTTCAGTTCCAGAGCGCTTCGCCCAATGAGTCCTTGATATTTAGTCGTTTTCAGCCAATTTTCTGAATTTTTGAAAATTTCACTTTTTTGTGAAAATATGCACTAAATGAGGGAAGAATATGTGTGAGGGTACCCCAGGAGAGTTCCAAATGTGTGTGGGTAGAATAAATATCCCACGGGGGTAAAATTGAAAAAAGGTGAAAAATTTTTCTTTTGGACTTAGTCATTTTTCCGGCGTTTATCAGACTTTCAGAAAGGGCAAAAGTCAGTGAGCATTCCGATTTCAGTTCCAGAGCGATTCGCCCAATGAGTCCTTGATATTTAGTCGTTTTCAGCCAATTTTCTGAATTTTTGAAAATTTCACTTTTTTGTGAAAATATCCACTAAATGGGGGAAGAATATGTGTGAGGGTACCCCAGGAGTGTTCCAAATGTGTGTGGGTAGAATATATATCCCGCGGGGGTAAAATTGAAAAAAGGTGAAAAATTTTTTTTTTGGACTTAGTCATTTTTTCCGGCATTTATCAGACTTTCAGATAGGGCAAATGTCAGTGAGTATTCCGTTTTCAGTTCCAGAGCGATTCGCCCAATGAGTCCTTGATATTTCGTCATTTTCAGGCAATTTTCTGAATTTTTGAAAATTTCACTTTTTTGTGAAAATATCCACTAAATGAGGGAATAATATATGTGAGGGTACCCCAGGAGAGTTCCAAATGTGTGTGGGTAGAATATATATCCCACGGGGGTAAAATTTAAAAAAATTTGTTTTGGACTTAGTGTTAT
Organism: Phyllobates terribilis; assembly: GCF_046119375.1. Taxonomy (NCBI): domain Eukaryota; kingdom Metazoa; phylum Chordata; class Amphibia; order Anura; family Dendrobatidae; genus Phyllobates; species Phyllobates terribilis. Next base: position 556,022,475 of record NW_027362762.1, read on the forward strand.
GTTCTGCTACCAGAGCTAAGGAAAGAGAGGAGATCTGTCCCTACGATAGAACTCAGCTGAATCCCTACGATGTAACAGGGAACCTGATCCTGCGATCAGACCTGCTAAAGTCCTAAGCTAGTCTGTACGGAGACCTATAGATGTGGGGAAGGAATCCCTACAAGTACTAAGGACTGGGAGGAAAATGGGACACCTCCTAACAGAAATAGTAGCAGACAGACGAACAAACAAAATATATAGAACATAGAGGTCCGTAGACCAAGCAAACTAACAGAGTTAGATACAGAGCACAGGCTAGCTAGAAAGTAGTTATACAATGAAGTCCAGCAAAGCCAGAAGGGCGGAGCAGGATTAAATAGGCCAACAAGGTCATGTGACCAGCAAAGGAAAAAACCTAAGAGCAAGGTTCTAACAGTACCCCCCCTTCTAAGAGGATCCTCCGGATCCCCTAGGACCAGGCTTATCAGGAAATCTCCTGTGAAACGCTCTGATAAGTCTGGACGCGGAAACATCATCTGACCTCACCCAAGAGTTATCCTCGGGTCCGAAACCTTTCCAGGCCACAAGATACTGCAAACTACCTCTATACCGTCTAGAGTTAAGGATGCGAGAAATTTCATATTCCCCGTCCTCCACCACCGGAGGAACAGAGGCAGAGGCGTCACCATCCGACACAACAGCTTTTTTTAACAGAGAGACATGAAATACCGGATTAATTCTCCAGGAGGTAGGAACCTCCAACCTAACAGCAGATTGGTTGACAACCTGAAGCACCTTAAAGGGCCCTACAAACTTGGGACCCAAATTCTTAGAAGGAATCCTCAACCGCAGATTCCTAGAGGACAACCAAACCATGTCACCAGCAGCGAACAAAACCTCCTGTCGTTTCCTATCAAAGTAGTCTTTAGATTTTCTGTTGGCCTCCTGAAGATTACCACGCACATCCGTCCAAACTCTCTCCAAATCACCGGAAAAATTCTCCTCCTCAGGCACGGCAGATCCCAACTTGGAGAACGACCCAAACGAGGGATGTCTCCCAGAGCAACAAAAAAAAGGCGAACAACCAGCAGAAGAAGATGTATGATTGTTCAGAGCAAATTCAGCAAGTGGCAGAAACTCAGACCACCCCTCTTGATTGTCTGCCACAAAACAACGCAAGAACTGCTCAACATCCTGGTTTTTCCTTTCTGTCTGGCCATTAGATTCAGGATGATATCCGGACGAGAACGACAAATGAACTCCCAACCTGTCACAAAAGGCACGCCAAAAACGAGCCACGAACTGAGGACCCCTATCAGAAACAATGTCAGTAGGAACGCCATGAAGTCTGACAATTTCCTTGACAGAGGCCTTAGCGAGAGTTTTAGCACAGGGCAGTTTGACGAAGGGAACCAAGTGACACATCTTGCTAAAACGGTCCATGACCACCCAGATGACAGTAAAACCCTTAGAGGGGGGAAGGTCAGTTATAAAGTCCATAGCCAAATGTGTCCAAGGAGCACTGGGAACCTCCAAAGGACAAAGCAACCCCGCAGCAGGAGTATGTGAGGACTTAGATCTAGCACATATAGTACATTGACGCACCCACTTAATGACTTCCTTCTGCCATCCAGGCCACCAAAAACTGCGACCCACCAGTCTCTTGGTCTCAGAGATTCCGGGATGACCTGCCAACCGAGATTCGTGACACTCAACAAACAAATCTCTCCTAAAGGTCCCAGGCACAAACAACCTCCCATGAGGAGTGTTAGAAGGGGCATTCTCCTGTGCTTTAAGAATCTCATCTTCCAAAACGGAGTCCAAAGCAGCTATCACAACACCTTCTTCTAAAATGTTCTCCTCTTTCTCAGCACCGACTATGGGAGAAAAACTGCGAGACAAGGCATCCGCCTTAACATTCTTAGTACCAGGGATGTAAGTAACGGAGAAATTAAACCGCGAGAAAAACAGTGCCCACCTAGCCTGACGGGCATTCAGGCGCTTGGCAGCATCAAGATATATCAGATTTTTATGATCCGTAAGAACCTGAACGGGAAATTCCGCACCTTCCAAGAAGTGGCGCCAGTGTTCAAATGCGAGTTTAATAGCCAATAATTCCCGATTACCAATATCGTAATTCAGTTCAGTCTCCGAAAATTTTTTTGAAAAAAAGGCACAGGGATGTAATCCATCCCCGTTATCCTGAGACAATACTGCGCCAACCCCCACAGAGGAAGCATCAACCTCAACCAAAAACGGCTTAGTCACATCAGGCTGCATAAGGATGGGAGCAGAGGTGAACCTCTCCTTGAGATACACAAAAGCTTCAATGGCCTCAGAAGACCACTGAACCGCATCAGCACCTTTCCTGGTGAGATCGGTCAGAGGTTTGACAATACTAGAAAAATTTTTTATGAATTTTCTGTAATAATTGGCGAAACCTAAAAACCTCTGTATTGATTTCAAACCAATAGGCCTAGGCCATTCCTGTACAGCTTGAACTTTAACCGGGTCCATCTCAAAACCTTCGCTGGAGATAATGTAACCCAAAAAACTAATTCTCTGTACAGCGAACTCACATTTCTCCAGCTTAGCAAAAAGCGAATTGTCCATTAATAACTGTAATACCTCACGTACGCTCCGCCAATGAGACTCCAGATCAGGCGAATAAATCAGAATGTCATCCAAATACACAACCACATTTTTGCCCATTAAAGGTCTAAGGATGTCATTAATAAGATTCTGGAAAAATGCAGGAGCCTTAGTAAGACCAAAAGGCATAACCAGATTCTCAAAATGACCCACAGGAGTGTTAAAAGCAGTCTTCCATTCGTCACCCTCCTTCATGCGCAACAGATTGTATGCCCCCTTAAGGTCAATTTTAGAGAACCACTTGGCCCCCATTAACTGGTTAAACAGATCAGGAATCAATGGCAGTGGGTAAGGATTGCGTACAGTAATTTTGTTAATCTCATGAAAATCCAGACAAGGACGTAAACCGCCGTCCTTTTTTTTTACAAAAAAAAATCCAACCGCCACAGGAGACTTAGAGGGCCTAATATGACCGGCGGCCAAACTTGTCTGTATGTATTCCTCCAAAGCCTTCCTCTCAGGAATAGTAAGGTTAAATAAACAACTTTTTGGAAGAGTCGCTCGAGGGACAAATTCAATAGAACAATCATAGTCTCTATGGGGAGGCAAAACCTGCGATTCCTTCTCAGAAAAAAACTCTCCAAAAATCCTGAATAGGAACAGGCAATTCTTCCCTATCCAAAGCTGCAATACGCCCGTTACAACACTTGTCATAACATTTATGGCTCCAGGATTTAATTTCACTGGTAGACCAATCCAGTACAGGATTGTGAAATTTTAACCAAGGCAATCCCAATATTACTGGAGAAGGCAAGTTATTCAAAACTACCAAATCCAATTTCTCATGGTGAACACCATTAATAGTGAGAGGAAATTCACAGACCTTGAGAGTAATATTCTTCAAAGGGGAACCATCCACAGAAACCACAGCAATGGGAGATGATAAAGGTTCGGGTTTTAAATTGAGTCTTTCCAAGAATCCCCCATCAATTACATTCAGAGTAGACCCACAATCAACAAACACCCGAAATTCCATTAATTTTTCTGAGCAATCGTGGAAGCAGCTAAAAATACACCCTTGGCAATACGGGCATGACTGACCATTTTTTTTTCTTTCTTCATACGAAGCTCACAGCCTTTAATCAAATGACCAGATTTTCCGCAATAGAAACACAAGCCTTCAGAAAATCTACGGTCTTTTTCTTGAGAGCGAGGTGCCACCGATCCAATCTCCATCGGTTCACCACTGTTAGTACACACATTCTCATAACCAGAAACTGACATAGCAGAGGATTTGCTCTCATTAACCCTTGCACGCAGTCTCCTATCCACCCGTATAGCTAATTGCATAGCCTGTTGCAAATCTTCAGGTGTAGGATAAGCAATTAGCAGGTCTTTAACCCTTTCATTGAGCCCAGCAAGAAATAGACTTTTCAGAGCAGAATCATTCCACCCTGTTTGAGTAGACCAACGACGGAAATGAGTACAATATTTTTCCACATTACCTGGTCCCTGTTTCAAACGTCTCAACTCAGTCTCAGCTGATGCGACACGGTCAGGATCATCATATAATAGTCCCAAAGCAGAAAAAAACTATCCACTGATCTGAAGCATGTATCACTAGGTTGCTAAGAAAAGGCCCACTCCTGAGGCTCTTTGCGCAAAAGTGACATTATGAACCCTATGCGCTGGGATTCATCCCCAGAGGACTTGGGTCTCAAACGAAAATACAATAAGCAAGCATTTTTAAATGAAAAAAATTCTCGGTGTTCACCAAAAAATAAATCCAGCAAACATACCTTAGGCTCCAAGAAATGTGCTCCAGGACAGTTACTCACGTGCTGACGGAGCTCGGCCACCTCCAGAGAGAGTCCCTGCAGGCGATGAGCCAAATCCTGAACCGACACCATGATGGAACAGAAAAATCTTTCCTTAGAGAATTTGCAGGCTGGACTTACTGTTATGTTCTGCTACCAGAGCTAAGGAAAGAGAGGAGATCTGTCCCTACGATAGAACTCAGCTGAATCCCTACGATGTAACAGGGAACCTGATCCCGCGAAATTTAAAAAAAAATTTTTTGGACTTAGTCATTTTTCCGGCGTTTATCTGACTTTCAGATAGGGGAAATGTCAGTGAGCGTTCCGATTTCAGTTCCAGAGCGCTTCGCCCAATGAGTCCTTGATATTTAGTCGTTTTCAGCCAATTTTCTGAATTTTTGAAAATTTCACTTTTTTGTGAAAATATCCACTAAATGGGGGAAGAATATGTGTGAGGGTACCCCAGGAGAGTTCCAAATGTGTGTGGGTAGAATAAATATCCCACAGGGGTAAAATTGAAAAAAGGTGAAAAATTTTTTTTTTGGACTTAGTCATTTTTCCGGCGTTTATCAGACTTTCAGATAGGGCAAATGTCAGTGAGCATTGCGATTTCAGTTCCAGAGCGATTCGCCGGATGAGTCCTTGATATTTTGTCGTTTTCAGGCAATTTTCCGAATTTTTGAAAATTTCACTTTTTTGTGAAAATATCCACTAAATGAGGGAATAATATGTGTGAGGGTACCCCAGGAGAGTTCCAAATGTGTGTGGGTAGAATATATATCCCGCGGGGGTAAAATTGAAAAAAGTTGAAAAAAATTTTTTTTTGGACTTAGTCATTTTTTCCGGCATTTATCAGACTTTCAGATAGGGCGAATGTCAGTGAGCGTTCCGATTTCAGTTCCAGAGCGATTCGCCGAATGAGTCCTTGATATTTAGTCATTTTCAGGCAATTTTCTGAATTTTTGAAAATTTCACTTTTTTGTGAAAATATCCACTAAATGAGGGAATAATATGTGTGAGGGTACCCCAGGAGAGTTCCAAATGTGTGTGGGTAGAATAAATATCCCACGGGGGTAAAATTTTAAAAAAATTTTTTGGACTTAGTCATTTTTCCGGCGTTTATCAGACTTTCATATAGGGCAAATGTCAGTGAGCATTCCGATTTCAGTTCCAGAGCGATTCGCCCAATAAGTCCTTGATATTTAGTATTTTTCAGCCAATTTTCTGGATTATTGAAAATTTCACTTTTTTGTGAAAATATCCACTAAATGAGGGAATAATATGTGTGAGGGTACCCCAGGAGATTTCCAAATGTGTGTGGGTAGAATATATATCCCACGGGGGTAAAATTGAAAAAAGGTGAAAAATTTTTTTTTTGGACTTAGTCATTTTTCCGGCGTTTATCAGACTTTCAGATAGGGGAAATGTCAGTGAGCGTTACGATTTCAGTTCTAGAGCGATTCGCCCAATGAGTCCTTGATATTTCGTCATTTTCAGGCAATTTTCTGAATTTTTGAAAATTTCACTTTTTTGTGAAAATATCCACTAAATGAGGGAATAATATGTGTGAGGGTACCCCAGGAGAGTTCCAAATGTGTGTGGGTAAAATATATATCCCACGGGGGTAAAATTTAAAAAAAATTATTTTGGACTTAGTGTTATGTTCTGCTACCAGAGCTAAGGAAAGAGAGGAGATCTGTCCCTACGATAGAACTCAGCTGAATCCCTACGATGTAACAGGGAACCTGATCCTGCGATCAGACCTGCTAAAGTCCTAAGCTAGTCTGTACGGAGACCTATAGATGTGGGGAAGGAATCCCTACAAGTACTAAGGACTGGGAGGAAAATGGGACACCTCCTAACAGAAATAGTAGCAGACAGACGAACAAACAAAATATATAGAACATAGAGGTCCGTAGACCAAGCAAACTAACAGAGTTAGATACAGAGCACAGGCTAGCTAGAAAGTAGTTATACAATGAAGTCCAGCAAAGCCAGAAGGGCGGAGCAGGATTAAATAGGCCAACAAGGTCATGTGACCAGCAAAGGAAAAAACCTAAGAGCAAGGTTCTAACACTTAGTCATTTTTCCGGCGTTTATCAGACTTTCAGATATGGCAAATGTCAGTGAGCATTCCGATTTCAGTTCCAGAGAGATTCGCCCAATGAGTCCTTGATATTTAGTGGTTTTCAGCCAATTTCAGAATTTTTGAAAATTTCACTTTTTTGTGAAAATATCCACTAAATGAGGGAATAATATGTGTGAGTGTACTCCAGGAGAGTTCCAAATGTGTGTGGGTAGAATAAATATCCCACGGGGGTAAAATTGAAAAAAGGTGGAAAATTTTCTTTTTGGACTTAGTCATTTTTCCGGCGTTTATCAGACTTTCAGATAGGGCAAATGTCAGTGAGCGTTCCGATTTCAGTTCCAGAGCGATTCGCCTGATGAGTCCTTGATATTTCGTCGTTTTCAGGCAATTTTCTGAATTTTTGAAAATTTCACTTTTTTGTGAAAATATCCACTAAGTGAGGGAATAATATGTGTGAGGGTACCCCAGGAGAGTTCCAAATGTGTGTGGGTAGAATAAATATCCCACGGGGGTAAAATTGAAAAAAGTTGAAAACATTTTTTTTTGGACTTAGTCATTTTTCCGGCGTTTATCAGACTTTCAGATAGGGAAAATGTCAGTGAGCGTTCCGATTTCAGTTCCAGAGCGATTCGCTCAATGAGTCCTTGATATTTATTCGTTTTCAGCCAATTTTCTGGATTTTTGAAAATTTCACTTTTTTGTGAAAATATCCACTAAATGAGGGAATAATATGTGTGAGGGTACCCCAGGAGAGCTCCAAATGTGTGTGGGTAGAATATATATCCCACGGGGTTAAAATTGAAAAAAGTTGAAAACATTTTATTTTGGGCTTAGTCATTTTTTCAGACTTTCAGATAGGGCATATGTCAGTGAGCATTCCGATTTCAGTTCCAGAGCGATTCGCCCAATGAGTCCTTGATATTTAGCTGTTTTCAGCCAATATTTTGGATTTTTGAAAATTTCACTTTTTTGTGAAAATATCCACTAAATGAGGGAATAATATGTGTGAGGGTACCCCAGGAGAGTTCCAAATGTGGTTGGGTAGAATATATATCCCACGGGGGTAAAATTGAAAAATTTTTTTTTTGGACTTAGTCATTTTTCCGGCGTTTATCAGACTTTCAGATAGGGCAAATGTCAGTGAGCATTCCGATTTCAGCTCCAGAGCGATTCGCCCAATGAGTCCTTGATATTTAGTCGTTTTCAGCCAATTTTCTGGATTTTTGAAAATTTCACTTTTTTGTGAGAATATCCACTAAATGAAGGAATAATATGTGTGAGGGTACCCCAGGAGAGTTCCAAATGTGTGTGGCTAGAATATATATCCCACGGGGGTAAAATTGAAAAAGTTGAAAATTTTTTTTTTTTGGACTTAGTCATTTTTCCGGCGTTTATCTGACTTTCAGATAGGGGAAATGTCAGTGAGCGTTCCGATTTCAGTTCCAGAGCGATTCACCGGATGAGTCCTTGATATTTAGTCGTTTTCAGGCAATTTTCTGAATTTTTGAAAATTTCACTTTTTTGTGAAAATATCCACTAAATGAGGGAATAATATGTGTGAGGGTACCCCAGGAGAGTTCCAAATGTGTGTGGGTAGAATAAATATCCCACAGGGGTAAAATTGAAAAAAGGTGAAAAATTTTTTTTTTCGACTTAGTCATTTTTTCAGACTTTCAGATAGGGCATATGTCAGTGAGCATTCCGATTTCAGTTCCAGAGTGATTCGCCCAATGAGTCCTTGATATTTAGTTGTTTTCAGCCAATATTTTGGATTTTTGAAAATTTCACTTTTTTGTGAAAATATCCACTAAATGAGGGAATAATATGTGTGAGGGTACACCAGGAGAGTTCCAAATGTGTGTGGGTAGAATATATATCCCACGGGGGTAAAATTGAAAAATTTTTTTTTTGGACTTAGTCATTTCTCTGGCATTTATCAGACTTTCAGATAGGGCATATGTCAGTGAGCATTCTGATTTCAGTTCCAGAGCGTTTCGCCCAATGAGTCCTTGATATTTAGTTGTTTTCAGCCAATATTTTGGATTTTTGAAAATTTCACTTTTTTGTGAAAATATCCACTAAATGAGGGAATAATATGTGTGAGGGTACCCCAGGAGAGTTCCAAATGTGTGTGGCTAGAATATGTATCCCACGGGGGTAAAATTGAAAAAGTTGAAAATTTTTTTTTTTTGGACTTAGTCATTTTTCCCGTGTTTATCAGAATTTCAGATAGGGGAAATGTCAGTGAGCGTTCCGATTTCAGTTCCAGAGCGATTCATCTTATGAGTCCTTGATATTTCGTCGTTTTCAGGCAATTTTCTGAATTTTTGAAAATTTCACTTTTTTGTGAAAATATCCACTAAATGAGGGAATAATATGTGTGAGGGTACCCCAGGAGAGTTCCAAATGTGTGTGTGTAGAATATATATCCCACGGGGGAAAAATTGAAAAAAGTTGAAAACATTTTTTTTTTGGACTTAGTCATTTTTCCCGTGTTTATCAGAATTTCAGATAGGGTAAATGTCAGTGAGCGTTCCGATTTCAGTTCCAGAGCGATTCGCCCAATGAGTCCTTGATATTTCGTCGTTTTCAGCCAATTTTCTGGATTTTTGAAAATTTCACTTTTTTGTGAAAATATCCACTAAATGAGGGAATAATATGAGTGAGGGTACCCCAGGAGAGTTCCAAATGTGTGTGGGTAGAATATATATCCCACGGGGGTAAAATTGAAAAAAGTTGAAAAAAATTTTTTTTTGGACTTAGTCATTTCTCTGGCATTTATCAGACTTTCAGCTGGGGATATGTCAGTGAGCGTTCCGATTTCAGTTCCTGAGCTATTCGCCCAATGAGTCCTTGATATTTCGTCGTTTTCAGCCAATTTTCTGGATTTTTGAAAATTTCACTTTTTTGTGAAAATATCCACTAAATGATGGAATAATATGTGTGAGGGTACCCCAGGAGAGTTCCAAATGTGCATGAGTAGAATATATATCCCACAGGGGTAAAATTGAAAAAAGTTGAAAAGAATTTTTTTTTGGACTTAGTCATTTCTCCGACGTTTATCAGACTTTCAGATAGGAGAAATGTCAGTGAGTGTTTCGATTTCAGTTCCACAGCGATTCGCCAGATGAGTCCTTGATATTTTGTCGTTTTCAGGCAATTTTCTCAATTTTTGAAAATTTCACTTTTTTGTGAAAATATCCACTAAATGATGGAATAATATGTGTGAGGGTACCCCAGGAGAGTTCCAAATGTGTGTGGGTAGAATATATATCCCACGGGTAAAATTGAAAAAAGTTGAAAAGAATTTTTTTTTGGGCTTAGTCATTTCTCCGACGTTTATCAGACTTTCAGATAGGGGAAATGTCAGTGAGCATTCCGATTTCAGTTCCAAAGCCATTCGCCCAATGAGTCCTTGATATTTCGTCGTTTTCAGCCAATTTTCTGGATTTTTGAAAATTTCACTTTTTTGTGAAAATATCCACTAAATGATGGAATAATATGTGTGAGGGTACCCCAGGAGAGTTCCAAATGTGTGTGGGTAGAATATATATCCCACGGGGGTAAAATTGAAAAAAATTGAAAAGAATTTTTTTTTGGACTTAGTCATTTCTCCGACGTTTATCAGACTTTCAGATAGGGGAAATGTCAGTGAGCATTCCGATTTCAGTTCCAGAGCGATTCGCCCAATGAGTCTTTGATATTTCATCGTTTTCAGGCAATTTTCTGGATTTTTGAAAATTTCACTTTTTTGTGAAAATATCCACTAAATGAGGGAATAATATGTGTGAGGGTACCCCAGGAGAGTTCCAATTGTGTGTGGGTAGAATATATAATCCGTGGGGGTAAAATTCAAAAAATTTGAAAAAATTTTTTTTCTGTACTTAGTCATTTTTTCGGCGTTTATCAGACTTTCAGATAGGAAGTGAGTGTTCCGATATCAGTTCCAGAGCGATTCGCCCAATGAGTCCTTGATATTTAGCCGTTTTCAGACAATTTTCTGGATTTTTGAAAATTTCACTTTTTTGTGAAAATATCCACTAAATGAGGGAGTAATATGTGTGAGGGTACCCCAGGAGAGTTCCAAATGTGTGTGGGTAGAATATATATCCCACAGGGTTAAAATTGAAAAAAGTTGAAAAAATTTTTTTTTTTGGACTTAGTCATTTTTCCGGCGTTTATCAGACTTCGAGATAGGGGAAATGTCAGTGAGCATTCCGATTTCCTTTCCAGAGCGATTCGCCCAATGAGTCCTTGATATTTAGCCGTTTTCAGACAATTTTCTGGATTTTTGAAAATTTCACTTTTTTGTGAAAATATCCACTAAATGAGGGAGTAATATGTGTGAGGGTACCCCAGGAGAGTTCCAAATGTGTGTGGGTAGAATATATATCCCACAGGGTTAAAATTGAAAAAAGTTGAAAAAATTTTTTTTTTGGACTTAGTCTTTTTTTCGGCGTTTATCATACTTTCAGATAGGGCAAATGTCAGTGTCCGATTTCAGTTCCAGAGCGATTCGCCCAATGAGTCCTTGATATTTAGTCGTTTTCAGCCAATTTTCTGGATTTTTAAAAATTTCACTTTTTTGTGAAAATATCCACTAAGTGAGGGAATAATATGTGTGAGGGTACCCCAGGAGACTTCCAAATGTGTGTGGGTAGAATATATATCCCACGGGGGTAAAATTTAAAAAAAGTTGAAAAAATTTTTTGTTTGGACTTCGTCATTTTTCCGGTGTTTATCAGACTTTCAGATAGGGCAAATGTCAGTGAGCGTTCCGATTTCAGTTACAGAGCGATCCGCCCAATGAGTCATTGATATTTCATCGTTTTCAGGCAATTTTCTGGATTTTTGAAAAGTTCACTTTTTTGTGAAAATATCCACTAAATGAGGGAATAATATGTGTGAGGGTACCCCAGGAGAGTTTCAAACGTGTGTGGGTAGAATATATATCCCACGGGGGTAAAATTGAAAAAAGTTGAAAAATATTTTTTTTTGGACTTAGTCATTTTTTCGGCGTTTGTCTGACTTTCAGATAGGGCAAATGTCAGTAAGCATTCCGATTTCAGTTCCAGAGCGATTCGCCCAATGAGTCCTTGATATTTAGTAGTTTTCAGACAATTTTCTGGATTTTTGAAAATTTTACTTTTTTGTGAAAATATCCACTAAATGAGGGAGTAATATGTGTGAGGGTACCTCAGGAGAGTGACAAATGTGTGTGGGTAGAATATATATCCCACAGGGTTAAAATTGAAAAAAGTTGAAAAAAATTTTTTTTTTGGACTTAGTCATTTTTCCGGCGTTTATCAGACTTTGAGATAGGGCAAATGTCAGTGAGCATTCCGATTTTAGTTCCAGAGCAATTCGCCCAATGAGTCCTTGATATTTGGTAATTTTCAGGCAATTTTCTGGATTTTTGAAAATTTCACTTTTTTGTGAAAATATCCACTAAATGAGGGAATAATATGTGTGAGGGTACCCCAGGAGAGTTCCAAATGTGTGTGGATAGAATATATATTCCACGGGGGTAAAATTAAAAAAAAGTTGAAAAAATTTTTTGTTTTGACTTAGTCATTTTTCCGGTGTTTATCAGACTTTCAGATAGTGGAAATGTCAGTGAGCGTTCTGATTTTAGCTCCAGAGCGATTCGCCCAATGAGTCATTGATATTTCAACGTTTTCAGGCAATTTTCTGGATTTTTGAAAATTTCACTTTTTTGTGAAAAGATCCACTAAATGAGGGAATAATATGTGTGAGGGTACCCCAGGAGAGTTCCAAATGTGTGTGGGTAGAATAGATATTCCACGGGGGTAAAATTGAAAAAACTTGAAAAATTTTTTTTTTTGACTTAGTCTTTTTTTCGGCGTTCATCATACTTTCACATAGGGCAAATGTCAGTGTCTGATTTCAGTTCCAGAGCGATTCGCCCATTGAGTCCTTGATATTTAGTCATTTTCAGCCAATTTTCTGGATTTTTGAAAATTTCACTTTTTTGTGAAAATATCCACTAAATGAGGGAATAATATGTGTGAGGGTACCCCAGGAGAGTTCCAAATGTGTGTGGGTAGAATATATATCACACGGGGGGTAAAATTGAAAAAAGTTTAAAAAATTTTTTTTTTGGGCTTTGTCATTTTTCCGGCGTTTATCAGACTTTCAGATAGGGGAAATGTCAGTGAGCGTTCCAATTTCAGCTCCGGAGCGGATCGCACAATGAGTCCTTGATATTTAGTTGTTTTCAGCCAATTTTCTGGATTTTTGAAAATTTCACTTTTTTGTGAAAATATACACTAAATGAGGGAATAATATGTGTGAGGGTACCCCATGAGAGTTCCAAATGTGTGTGGGTAGAATACATATCCACCAGGGTTAAAATTGAAAAAAGTTGAAAAATTTTTTTTTTTAGACTTAGTCATTTCTCTGGCATTTATCAGACTTTCAGATAGGGGAAATGTCAGTGAGCGTTCCGATTTCAGTTCCAGAGCAGATCGTACAGTTAGTCCTTGATATTTAGTCGTTTTCAGCCAATTTTCTGGATTTTTGAATATTTTAATTTTTTGTGAAAATATCCACTAAATGAGGGAATAATATGTGTGAGGGTACCCCAGGAGTGTTCCAAATGTGTGTGGGTAGAATATATTTCCCACGGGGTAAAATCGAAAAAAGTTGAAAAAATATTTTTTTTGCACTTAGTCATTTTTCCTGCGTTTATCAGACTTTCAGATAGGGGAAATGTCAGTGAGCATTTCGATTTCAGTTCCAGAGTGGATCGCACAATGAGTCCTTGATATTTAGTCATTTTCAGCCAATTTTCTGCATTTTTGAAAATTTCACTTTTTTGTGAAAATATCCACTAAATGAGGGAATAATATGTGTGAGGATACCCCAGGAGAGTTCCAAATGTGTGTGGGTAGAATATATATCCCACGGGGGTAAAATTGAACAAAGTTGAAAAAAATTTTTTTTTGCACTTAGTCATTTTTCCGGCGTTTAACAGACTTTCAGATAGGGGAAATGTCAGTGAGCATTCCGATTTCAGTTCCTGAGCGATTCGCCCAATGAGTCCTTGATATTTAGTAGTTTCCAGCCAATTTTCTGGATTTTTGAAAATTTCACTTTTTTGTGAAAATATCCACTAAATGAGGGAATAATATGTGTGAGGGTACCCCATGAGAGTTCCAAATGTGTGTGGGTAGAATATATATCCCACAGGGTTACAATTGAAAAAAGTTGAAAAAAATTTTTTTTTGGACTTAGTCATTTCTCTGGCATTTATCAGACTTTCAGATAGGAGAAATGTCAGTGAGCGTTCCGATTTCAGTTCCAGAGCGGATCGCACAATTAGTCCTTGATATTTTGTCGTTTTCAGCCAATATTTTGGATTTTTGAAAATTTCACTTTTTTGTGAAAATATCCACTAAATGAGGGAATAATATGTGTGAGGGTACCCCAGGAGAGTTCCAAATGTGAGTGGGTAGAACATATATCCCACGGGGGTAAAATTGAATAAAGTTGAAAAAAATTTTTTTTTGGACTTAGTCATTTTTCCGGCGTTTAACAGACTTTCAGATAGGGGAAATGTCAGTGAGCATTCCGATTTCAGTACCTGAGCGATTCGCCCAATGAGTCCTTGATATTTAGTCGTTTTCAGCCAATTTTCTGGATTTTTGGAAATTTCACTTTTTTGTGAAAAGATCCACTAAATGAGGGAATAATATGTGTGAGGGTACCCCAGGAGAGTTCCAAATGTGTGTGGGTAGAATAGATATTCCACGGGGGTAAAATTGAAAAAACTTGAAAAATTTTTTTTTTTGACTTAGTCTTTTTTTCGGCGTTCATCATACTTTCACATAGGGCAAATGTCAGTGTCTGATTTCAGTTCCAGAGCGATTCGCCCATTGAGTCCTTGATATTTAGTCATTTTCAGCCAATTTTCTGGATTTTTGAAAATTTCACTTTTTTGTGAAAATATCCACTAAATGAGGGAATAATATGTGTGAGGGTACCCCAGGAGAGTTCCAAATGTGTGTGGGTAGAATATATATCACACGGGGGGTAAAATTGAAAAAAGTTTAAAAAATTTTTTTTTTGGGCTTTGTCATTTTTCCGGCGTTTATCAGACTTTCAGATAGGGGAAATGTCAGTGAGCGTTCCAATTTCAGCTCCGGAGCGGATCGCACAATGAGTCCTTGATATTTAGTTGTTTTCAGCCAATTTTCTGGATTTTTGAAAATTTCACTTTTTTGTGAAAATATACACTAAATGAGGGAATAATATGTGTGAGGGTACCCCATGAGAGTTCCAAATGTGTGTGGGTAGAATACATATCCACCAGGGTTAAAATTGAAAAAAGTTGAAAAAATTTTTTTTTTAGACTTAGTCATTTCTCTGGCATTTATCAGACTTTCAGATAGGGGAAATGTCAGTGAGCGTTCCGATTTCAGTTCCAGAGCAGATCGTACAGTTAGTCCTTGATATTTAGTCGTTTTCAGCCAATTTTCTGGATTTTTGAATATTTTAATTTTTTGTGAAAATATCCACTAAATGAGAGAATAATATGTGTGAGGGTACCCCAGGAGTGTTCCAAATGTGTGTGGGTAGAATATATTTCCCACGGGGTAAAATCGAAAAAAGTTGAAAAAATATTTTTTTTGCACTTAGTCATTTTTCCTGCGTTTATCAGACTTTCAGATAGGGGAAATGTCAGTGAGCATTTCGATTTCAGTTCCAGAGTGGATCGCACAATGAGTCCTTGATATTTAGTCATTTTCAGCCAATTTTCTGCATTTTTGAAAATTTCACTTTTTTGTGAAAATATCCACTAAATGAGGGAATAATATGTGTGAGGATACCCCAGGAGAGTTCCAAATGTGTGTGGGTAGAATATATATCCCACGGGGGTAAAATTGAACAAAGTTGAAAAAAATTTTTTTTTGCACTTAGTCATTTTTCCGGCGTTTAACAGACTTTCAGATAGGGGAAATGTCAGTGAGCATTCCGATTTCAGTTCCTGAGCGATTCGCCCAATGAGTCCTTGATATTTAGTAGTTTCCAGCCAATTTTCTGGATTTTTGAAAATTTCACTTTTTTGTGAAAATATCCACTAAATGAGGGAATAATATGTGTGAGGGTACCCCATGAGAGTTCCAAATGTGTGTGGGTAGAATATATATCCCACAGGGTTACAATTGAAAAAAGTTGAAAAAAATTTTTTTTTGGACTTAGTCATTTCTCTGGCATTTATCAGACTTTCAGATAGGAGAAATGTCAGTGAGCGTTCCGATTTCAGTTCCAGAGCGGATCGCACAATTAGTCCTTGATATTTTGTCGTTTTCAGCCAATATTTTGGATTTTTGAAAATTTCACTTTTTTGTGAAAATATCCACTAAATGAGGGAATAATATGTGTGAGGGTACCCCAGGAGAGTTCCAAATGTGAGTGGGTAGAACATATATCCCACGGGGGTAAAATTGAATAAAGTTGAAAAAAATTTTTTTTTGGACTTAGTCATTTTTCCGGCGTTTAACAGACTTTCAGATAGGGGAAATGTCAGTGAGCATTCCGATTTCAGTACCTGAGCGATTCGCCCAATGAGTCCTTGATATTTAGTCGTTTTCAGCCAATTTTCTGGATTTTTGGAAATTTCACTTTTTTGTGAAAATATCCACTAAATGAGGGAATAATATGTGTGAGGGTACCCAAGGAGAGTTCCAAATGTGTGTGGGTAGAATCTATATCACACGGGGTAAAATTGAAAAAAGTTTAAAAAATTTCTTTTTGGGACTTAGTCATTTTTCCGGCGTTTATCAGACTTTCAGATAGGGGAAATGTCAGTGAGCGTTCCGACTTCAGTTCCACAGCGATTCGCCCAATGAGTCCTTGGTATTTAGTCGTTTTAAGCCAATATTTTGGATTTTTGAAAATTTCACTTTTTTTGTGAAAATATCCACTAAATGAGGGAATAATATGTGTGAGGGTACCCCAGGAGAGTTCCAAATGTGTGTGGGTAGAATATATATCCCACAGGGTAAAATTGAAAAAAGTTGAAAAAATTTTTTTTTTGGACTTTTTCATTTTTCCGGCGTTTATCAGACTTTCAGAGAGGGGAAATGTCAGTGAGAGTTCTAATTTCAGTTCCAGAGCGGATCGCACAATGAGTCCTTGATATTTAGTCGTTTTCAGCCATATTTTGGATTTTTGAAAATTTTACTCTTTTGTGAAAATATCCACTAAATGAGGAAATAATATGTGTGAGGGTACCCCAGGAGAGTTCCAAATGTGTGTGGGTAGTATATATATCCCACGGGGGTAAAATTGAAAAAAGTTGAAAAAAAATTTTTTTTGGAATTAGTCATTTTTCCGGCGTTTATCAGAGTTTCAGATAGGGGAAATGTCAGTGAGTGTTCCGATTTCAGTTCCAGAGAGATTCACCCAATGAGTCCTTGATATTTAGTCGTTTTCAGCCAATATTTTGGATTTTTGAAAATTTAACTTTTTTGTGAAAATATCCAATAAATGAGGGAATAATATGTGTGAGGGTACCCCAGGAGAGTTCCAAATGTGTGTGGGTAGAATATATATCCCACGGGGGTAAAAGTGAATAAAGTTGAAAAAATTTTGTTTGGACTTAGTCATTTTTTTCGGTGTTTATCAGACTTTCAGATAGGGGAAATGTCAGTGAGCGTTCCGATTTCACTTCCAGAGCGATTCACCCAATGAGTCCTTGATATTTAGTCGTTTTCAGCAAATTTTCTGCATTTTTTAAAATTTCACTTTTTTGTGAAAATATCCACTAAATGAGAGAATAATATGTGTGAGGGTGCCGAAGGAGAGTTCCAAATGTGTGTGGGTAGAATATATATCCCACGGGGGTAAAATTGAAAAAAGTTGAAAAAAAATTTTTTTTGGAATTAGTCATTTTTCCGGCGTTTATCAGACTTTCAGATAGGGCAAATGTCAGTGAGCGCTCCGATTTCAGTTCCAGAGCGATTCGCCCAATGAGTCCTTGATATTTAGTCGTTTTCAGCCAATATTTTGGATTTTTGAAAATTTAACTTTTTTGTGAAAATATCCAATAAATGAGGGAATAATATGTGTGAGGGTACCCCAGGAGAGTTCCAAATGTGTGTGGGTAGAATATATATCCCACGGGGGTAAAATTGAAAAAAGTTGAAAAAATTTTGTTTGGACTTAGTCATTTTTTTCCGTGTTTATCAGACTTTCAGATAGGGGAAATGTCAGTGAGCGTTCCGATTTCAGTTCCAGAGCGATTCGCCCAATGGGTCCTTGATATTTAGTCATTTTCAGCCAATATCTTGGATTTTTGAAAATTTTACTTTTTTGTGAAAATGTCCACTAAATGAGAGAATAATATGTGTGAGGGTACCACAGGAGAGTTCCAAATGTGTGTGGGTAGAATATATATCCCACGGGGGTAAAATTGAAAAAAGTTGAAAAAAATTTTTTTTTGGAATCAGTCATTTTTCCAGCGTTTATCAGAGTTTCAGATAGGGGAAATGTCAGTGAGCGTTCCGATTTCAGTTCCAGAGCGATTCACCCAATGAGTCCTTGATATTTAGTCGTTTTCAGCAAATTTTCTGCGTTTTTTAAAATTTCACTTTTTTGTGAAAATATCAAGTAAATGAGAGAATAATATGTGTGAGGGTACCCCAGGAGAGTTCCAAATGTGTGTGGGTAGAATATATATCCCACGGGGGTAAAATTGAGAAAAGTTGAAAACATTTTTTTTTTGGGCTTAGTCATTTTTCGTCATTCATCAGACTTTCAGATAGGGGAAATGTCAGTGAGCCTTCCGATTTCAGTTCCAGAGCGGTTCGCCCAATGAGTCCTTGATATTTAGTCGTTTTCAGCCAATTTTCTGCATTTTTGAAAATTTCACTTTTTTGTGAAAATATCCACTAAATGAGGGAGTAATATGTGTGAGGGTACCCCAGGAGAGTTCCAAATGTGTGTGGGTAGAATATATATCCCACGGGGGTAAAATTGAAAAAAGTTGAAAATTTTTTTTTTTCGGGCTTAGTCATTTTTCCGGCATTCATTAGACTTTCAGATAGGGAGTGAGCGTTCCGATTTCAGTTCCAGAGCGATTCGCCCAATGAGTCCTTGATATTTAGTCATTTTCAGCCAATTTTCTGCATTTTTGAAAATTTCACTTTTTTGTGAAAATATCCACTAAATGAGGGAATAATATGTGTGAGGGTACCCCAGGAGAGTACCAAATGTGTGTGGGTAGAATATATATCCCACGGGGGTCAAATTGAAAAAAGTTGAAAAATATTTTTTTTGGACTTAGTCATTTTTCCGGCGTTTATCAGACTTTCAGATAGGGCAAATGTGAGTGAGCGTTCCAATTTCAGTTCCAGAGCGATTCACCCAATGAGTCCTTGATATTTAGTCACTTTCAGCCAATTTTCTGGATTTTTGAAAATTTCACTTTTTTGTGAAAATATCCACTAAATGAGGGAATAATATCTGTGAGGGTACCCCAGGAGAGTTCCAAATGTGTGTGGGTAGAATATATATCCCATGGGTGTAAAATTGAAAAAAGTTGAAAAAAAATTTTGTGTGGATTTAGTATTTTTTTCTGCGTTTTTCAGACTTTCAGATAGGGAAAATGTGAGTGAGCGTTTCGATTTCAGTTCCAGAGTGGCTCGCACAATGAGTCCTTGTCATTAAGTCGTTTTCAGCCAATTTTCTAGATTTTTGGAAATTTCACTTTTTTGTGAAAATATCCACTAAATGAGGGAATAATATGTGTGAGGGTACACCAGGAGAGTTCCAAATGTGTGTGGGTAGAATATATATCCCACGGGGGTAAAATTGAAAAAAGTTGAAAAAATTATTTTTTTGGACTTAGTCATTTTTCCGGCGTTTATCAGACTTTCAGATAGGGGAAATGTCAGTGAGCGTTCCGATTTCAGTTCCAGAGTGGATCGCACAATGAGTGCTTGATATTTAGTCGTTTTCAGCCAATTTTCTTGATTTTTGAAAATTTTAATTTTTTGTGAAAATATCCACTAAATAAGAGAATAATATGTGTGAGGGTACCCCAGGAGAGTTGAAAATGTGTGTGGGTAGAATATATATCCCACGGGGGTAAAATTGAAAAAAGTTGAAAAAATTTTTTTTTTACACTTAGTCATTTTTCTGGCTTTTATCAGATTTTCAGATAGGGGAAATGTCAGTGAGCATTCCGATTTCAGTTCCAGAGCGATTCGCCCAATGAGTCCTTGATATTAAGTCGTTTTCAGCCAATTTTCTGGATTTTTGGAAATTTCACTTTTTTGTTAAAATATCCACTAAATGAGGGAATAATATGTGTGAGGGTACCCAAGGAGAGTTCCAAATGTGTGTGGGTAGAATATATATCACACGGGGTAAAATTGAAAAAAGTTTAAAAAAAATTTTTTGGGGACTTAGTCATTTTTCCGGCGTTTATCAGACTTTCAGATAGGGCAAATGTCAGTGAGCGTTCCGACTTCAGTACCACAGCGATTCGCCCAATTAGTCCTTGGTATTTAGTCGTTTTAAGCCAATATTTTGGATTTTTGAAAATTTCACTTTTTTGTTAAAATATCCACTAAGTGAGGGAATAATATGTGTGAGGGTACCCCAGGAGAATTCCAAATGTGTGTGGGTAGAATATATATCCCACAGGGTAAAATTGAAAAAAGTTGAAAAAATGTTTTTTTTGGACTTATTCATTTTTCCGGCGTTTATCAGACTTTCAGAGAGGGGAAATGTCAGTGAGAGTTCTAATTTCAGTTCCAGAGCGGATCGCACAATGAGTCCTTGATATTTATTCGTTTTCAGCCATATTTTGGATTTTTGAAAATTTTACTTTTTTGTGAAAATATCCACTAAATGAGGGAATAATATGTGTGAGGGTACCCCAGGAGAGTTCTAAATGTGTGTGGGCAGAATATATATCCCACGGGGTAAAATTGAAAAAAGTTGAAAAAAATTTTTTTTTGGACTTAGTAATTTTTCCGGCGTTTATCAGACTTTCAGATAGTGGAAATGTCAGTGAGCGTTCCGATTTCAGTTCCAGAGCGGATCGCACAATGAGTCATTGATATTTAGTCGTTTTCAGCCAATATTTTGGATTTTTGAAAATTTCACTGTTTTGTGAAAATATCCACTAAATGAGGGAATAATATGTGTGAGGGTACCCCAGGAGAGTTCCAAATGTGTGTGGGTAGAATATATATCCCACGGGGGTAAAATTGAAAAAAGTTGAAAAAATTTTGTTTGGACTTAGTCATTTTTCTGGCGTTTATCACACTTTCAGATAGGGAGTAAGCTAGGGAGTGAGCGTTCCGATTTCAGTTCCAGAGCGTTTCGCCCAATGAGTCCTTGATATTTAGTCGTTTTCAGCCAATTTTCTGGATTTTTGAAAATTTTAATTTTTTGTGAAAATATCTACTAAATTTGGGAATAATATGTGTGAGGGTACCCCAGGAGAGTTACAAATGTGTGTGGGTGGAATATATATCCCACGAGGTAAAATTGAAAAAAGTTGAAAAAAATTTTTTTTTGGACTTAGTCATTTTTCCGCCGTTTATCAGACTTTCAGATAGGGGAAATGTCAGTGAGCGTTCCAATTTCAGTTCCAGAGCGATTCACCCAATGAGTCTTTGATATTTAGTCGTCTTCAGCCAATTTTCTGGATTTTTGAAAATTTTACTTTTTTGTGAAAATATCCACTAAATGAGGGAATAATATGTGTGAGGGTACCCCAGGAGAGTTCCAAATGTGTGTGGGTAGAATATATATCCCACAGGGTAAAATTGAAAAAAGTTGAAAAAAATTTTTTTTTGGACTTATTCATTTTTCCGGCGTTTATCAGACTTTCAGATAGGGGAAATGTCAGTGAGCGTTTCGATTTCAGTTCCAGAGTGGAGCGCACAATGAGTCCTTGATATTTAGTCTTTTTCTGCCAATTTTCTGGATTTTTGAAAATTTTAATTTTTTGTGAAAATATCCACTAAATGAGAGAATAATATGTGCGAAGGTACCCCAGGAGAGTTCCAAATGTGTGTGGGTAGAATATATATCCCACGGGGGTAAAATTGAAAAAAGTTGAAAAATTTTTTTTTTGGACTTAGTCATTTCTCCGGCATTTATCAGACTTTCAGATAGGGGAAATGTCAATGAGCATTCAAATTTCAGTTCCACAGCGATTCACCCAATGAGTCCTTGATATTTAGTCGTTTTCAGCCAAGTTTCTGGATTTTTGAAAATTTTACTTTTTTGTGAAAATATCCAATAAATGAGGGAATAATATGTGTGAGGGTACCCCAGGAGAGTTCCAAATGTTTGTTTGTAGAATATATATCCCACGGGGGTAAAATTGAAAAAAGTTGAAAATAATTTTTTTTCGGAATTAGTCATTTTTCCGGCGTTTATCAGAGTTTCAGATAGGGGAAATGTCAGTGAGCATTCAAATTTCAGTTCCAGAGTGATTCACCCAATGAGTCCTTGATATTTAGTCGTTTTCAGTCAATTTTCTGGATTTTTGAAAATTTTACTTTTTTGTGAAAATATCCACTAAATGAGGGAATAATATGTGTGAGGGTACCCCAGGAGAGTTCCAAATGTGTGTGGGTAGAATATATATCCCACGGGGTAAAATTGTAAAAAGTTGAAAAAATTTTTTTTTTGGACTTAGTCATTTTTCCGGCGTTTATCAGACTTTTAGATAGGGGAAATGTCAGTGAGCGTTCCGATTTCAGTTCCAGAGTGGATCGCACAATGAGTGCTTGATATTTAGTCGTTTTCAGCCAATTTTCTTGATTTTTGAAAATTTTAATTTTTTGTGAAAATATCCACTAAATGAGAGAATAATATGTGTGACGGTACCCCAGGAGAGTTGAAAATGTGTGTGGGTAGAATATATATCCCACGGGGGTAAAATTGAAAAAAGTTGAAAAAATTTTTTTTTTGGACTTAGTCATTTTTCCGGCTTTTATCAGACTTTCAGATAGGGGAAATGTCAGTGAGCATTCCGATTTCAGTTCCAGAGCGATTCGCCCAATGAGTCCTTGATATTAAGTCGTTTTCAGCCAATTTTCTGGATTTTTGGAAATTTCACTTTTTTGTTAAAATATCCACTTAATGAGGGAATAATATGTGTGAGGGTACCCCAGGAGAGTTCCAAATGTGTGTGGGTAGAATAAATATCCCACGGGGGTAAAATTTTAAAAAAAATTTTTTGGACTTAGTAATTTTTCCGGCGTTTATCAGACTTTCAGATAGGGCAAATGTCAGTGAGCATTCCGATTTCAGTTCCAGAGCGCTTCGCCCAATGAGTCCTTGATATTTAGTCGTTTTCAGTCAATTTTCTGGATTTTTGAAAATTTCACTTTTTTGTGAAAATATCCACTAAATGAGGGAAGAATATGTGTGAGGGTACCCCAGGAGAGTTCCAAATGTGTGTGGGTAGAATAAATATCCCACGGGGGTAAAATTGAAAAAAGGTGAAAAATTTTTTTTTTTTACTTAGTCATTTTTCCGGCGTTTATCAGACTTTCAGATAGGGCAAATGTCAGTGACCATTCCGATTTCAGTTCCAGAGCGATTCGCCGGATGAGTCCTTGATATTTAGTCGTTTTCAGCCAATTTTCTGAATTTTTGAAAATTTCACTTTTTTGTGAAAATATGCATTAAATGAGGGAAGAATATGTGTGAGGGTACCCCAGGAGAGTTCCAAATGTGTGTGGGTAGAATATATATCCCGCGGGGGTAAAATTGAAAAAAGGTGAAAAATTTTTTTTTTGGACTTAGTCATTTTTTCCGGCATTTATCAGACTTTCAGATAGGGCAAATGTCAGTGAGCATTCCGATTTCAGTTCCAGAGCGATTCGCCCAATGAGTCCTTGATATTTCGTCATTTTCAGGCAATTTTCTGAATTTTTGAAAATTTCACTTTTTTGTGAAAATATCCACTAAATGAGGGAATAATATGTGTGAGGGTACCCCAGGAGAGTTCCAAATGTGTGTGGGTAGAATATATATCCCACGGGGGTAAAATTGAAAAAA
This sequence comes from Phyllobates terribilis, assembly GCF_046119375.1. Classification (NCBI taxonomy): domain Eukaryota; kingdom Metazoa; phylum Chordata; class Amphibia; order Anura; family Dendrobatidae; genus Phyllobates; species Phyllobates terribilis. The sequence goes on from NW_027362762.1 coordinate 556,046,013, forward strand.
GATGAAATAATTTTTTTTTTGGACTTAGTCATTTTTCTGGTGTTTATCAGACTTTCAGATAGGGGAAATGTCAGTGAGCGTTCCGATTTCAGTTCCAGAGCGATTCGCCGGATGAGTCCTTGATATTTCGTCGTTTTCAGGCAATTTTCTGAATTTTTGAAAATTTCACTTTTTTGTGAAAATATCCACTAAATGAGGGAATAATATGTGTGAGGGTACCCCAGGAGAGTTCCAAATGTGTGTGGGTAGAATAAATATCCCACGGGGGTAGAATTTTAAAAAAAATTTTTTGGACTTAGTCATTTTTCCGGCGTTTATCAGACTTTCATATTGGGCAAATGTCAGTGAGCATTCCGATTTCAGTTCCAGAGCGATTCGCCCAATAAGTCCTTGATATTTAGTATTTTTCAGCCAATTTTCTGGATTATTGAAAATTTCACTTTTTTGTGAAAATATCCACTAAATGAGGGAATAATATGTGTGAGGGTACCCCAGGAGAGTTCCAAATGTGTGTGGGTAGAATATATATCCCATGGGGGTAAAATTGAAAAAAGGTGAAAAATTTTTTTTTTGGACTTAGTCATTTTTCTGGCGTTTATCAGACTTTCAGATAGGGGAAATGTCAGTGAGCGTTCCGATTTCAGTTCTAGAGCGATTCGCCCAATGAGTCCTTGATATTTCGTCATTTTCAGGCAATTTTCTGAATTTTTGAAAATTTCACTTTTTTGTGAAAATATCCACTAAATGAGGGAATAATATGTGTGAGGGTACCCCAGGAGAGTTCCAAATGTGTGTGGGTAGAATATATATCCCACGGGGGTAAAATTGAAAAAAGATTAAATAATTTTTTTTTTTGACTTAGTCATTTTTCTGGTGTTTATCAGACTTTCAGATAGGGGAAATGTCAGTGAGCATTCCGATTTCAGTTCCAGAGCGATTCGCCCAATGAGTCCTTGATATTTCGTCATTTTCAGGCAATTTTCTGAATTTTTGAAAATTTCCCACGGGGGTAAAATTTAAAAAAAATTATTTTGGACTTAGTGTTATGTTCTGCTACCAGAGCTAAGGAAAGAGAGGAGATCTGTCCCTAAGATAGAACTCAGCTGAATCCCTATGATGTAACAGGGAACCTGATCCTGCGATCAGACCTGCTAAAGTCCTAAGCTAGTCTGTACGGAGACCTATAGATGTGGGGAAGGAATCCCTACAAGTACTAAGGACTGGGAGGAAAATGGGACACCTCCTAACAGAAATAGTAGCAGACAGACGAACAAACAAAATATATAGAACATAGAGGTCCGTAGACCAAGCAAACTAACAGAGTTAGATACAGAGCACAGGCTAGCTAGAAAGTAGTTATACAATGAAGTCCAGCAAAGCCAGAAGGGCGGAGCAGGATTAAATAGGCCAACAAGGTCATGTGACCAGCAAAGGAAAAAACCTAAGAGCAAGGTTCTAACAGTACCCCCCCTTCTAAGAGGATCCTCCGGATCCCCTAGGACCAGGCTTATCAGGAAATCTCCTGTGAAACGCTCTGATAAGTCTGGACGCGGAAACATCATCTGACCTCACCCAAGAGTTATCCTCGGGTCCGAAACCTTTCCAGGCCACAAGATACTGCAAACTACCTCTATACCGTCTAGAGTTAAGGATGCGAGAAATTTCATATTCCCCGTCCTCCACCACCCGAGGAACAGAGGCAGAGGCGTCACCATCCGACACAACAGCTTTTTTTAACAGAGAGACATGAAATACCGGATTAATTCTCCAGGAGGTAGGAACCTCCAACCTAACAGCAGATTGGTTGACAACCTGAAGCACCTTAAAGGGCCCTACAAACTTGGGACCCAATTTCTTAGAAGGAATCCTCATCCGCAGATTCCTAGAGGACAACCAAACCATGTCACCAACAGCGAACAAAACCTCCTGTCGTTTCCTATCAAAGTAGTCTTTAGATTTTCTGTTGGCCTCCTGAAGATTACCACGCACATCCGTCCAAACTCTCTCCAAATCACCGGAAAAATTCTCCTCCTCAGGCACGGCAGATCCCAACTTGGAGAACGACCCAAACGAGGGATGTCTCCCAGAGCAACAAAAAAAAGGCGAACAACCAGCAGAAGAAGATGTATGATTGTTCAGAGCAAATTCAGCAAGTGGCAGAAACTCAGACCACCCCTCTTGATTGTCTGCCACAAAACAACGCAAGAACTGCTCAACATCCTGGTTTTTCCTTTCTGTCTGGCCATTAGATTCAGGATGATATCCGGACGAGAACGACAAATGAACTCCCAACCTGTCACAAAAGGCACGCCAAAAACGAGCCACGAACTGAGGACCCCTATCAGAAACAATGTCAGTAGGAACGCCATGAAGTCTGACAATTTCCTTGACAGAGGCCTTAGCGAGAGTTTTAGCACAGGGCAGTTTGACGAAGGGAACCAAGTGACACATCTTGCTAAAACGGTCCATGACCACCCAGATGACAGTAAAACCCTTAGAGGGGGGAAGGTCAGTTATAAAGTCCATAGCCAAATGTGTCCAAGGAGCACTGGGAACCTCCAAAGGACAAAGCAACCCCGCAGCAGGAGTATGTGAGGACTTAGATCTAGCTCATATAGTACATTGACGCACCCACTTAATGACTTCCTTCTGCCATCCAGGCCACCAAAAACTGCGACCCACCAGTCTCTTGGTCTCAGAGATTCCGGGATGACCTGCCAACCGAGATTCGTGACACTCAACAAACAAATCTCTCCTAAAGGTCCCAGGCACAAACAACCTCCCATGAGGAGTGTTAGAAGGGGCATTCTCCTGTGCTTTAAGAATCTCATCTTCCAAAACGGAGTCCAAAGCAGCTATCACAACACCTTCTTCTAAAATGTTCTCCTCTTTCTCAGCACCGACTATGGGAGAAAAACTGCGAGACAAGGCATCCGCCTTAACATTCTTAGTACCAGGGATGTAAGTAACGGAGAAATTAAACCGCGAGAAAAACAGTGCCCACCTAGCCTGACGGGCATTCAGGCGCTTGGCAGCATCAAGATATATCAGATTTTTATGATCCGTAAGAACCTGAACGGGAAATTCCGCACCTTCCAAGAAGTGGCGCCAGTGTTCAAATGCGAGTTTAATAGCCAATAATTCCCGATTACCAATATCGTAATTCAGTTCAGTCTCCGAAAATTTTTTTGAAAAAAAGGCACAGGGATGTAATCCATCCCCGTTATCCTGAGACAATACTGCGCCAACCCCCACAGAGGAAGCATCAACCTCAACCAAAAACGGCTTAGTCACATCAGGCTGCATAAGGATGGGAGCAGAGGTGAACCTCTCCTTGAGATACGCAAAAGCTTCAATGGCCTCAGAAGACCACTGAACCGCATCAGCACCTTTCCTGGTGAGATCGGTCAGAGGTTTGACAATACTAGAAAAATTTTTTATGAATTTTCTGTAATAATTGGCAAAACCTAAAAACCTCTGTATTGATTTCAAACCAATAGGCCTAGGCCATTCCTGTACAGCTTGAACTTTAACCGGGTCCATCTCAAAACCTTCGCTGGAGATAATGTAACCCAAAAAACTAATTCTCTGTACAGCGAACTCACATTTCTCCAGCTTAGCAAAAAGCGAATTGTCCATTAATAACTGTAATACCTCACGTACGCTCCGCCAATGAGACTCCAGATCAGGCGAATAAATCAGAATGTCATCCAAATACACAACCACATTTTTGCCGATTAAAGGTCTAAGGATGTCATTAATAAGATTCTGGAAAAATGCAGGAGCCTTAGTAAGACCAAAAGGCATAACCAGATTCTCAAAATGACCCACAGGAGTGTTAAAAGCAGTCTTCCATTCGTCACCCTCCTTCATGCGCAACAGATTGTATGCCCCCTTAAGGTCAATTTTAGAGAACCACTTGGCCCCCATTAACTGGTTAAACAGATCAGGAATCAATGGCAGTGGGTAAGGATTGCGTACAGTAATTTTGTTAATCTCATGAAAATCCAGACAAGGACGTAAACCGCCGTCCTTTTTTTTTACAAAAAAAAATCCAACCGCCACAGGAGACTTAGAGGGCCTAATATGACCGGCGGCCAAACTTGTCTGTATGTATTCCTCCAAAGCCTTCCTCTCAGGAATAGTAAGGTTAAATAAACAACTTTTTGGAAGAGTCGCTCCAGGGACAAATTCAATAGAACAATCATAGTCTCTATGGGGAGGCAAAACCTGCGATTCCTTCTCAGAAAAAACTCTCCAAAAATCCTGAATAGGAACAGGCAATTCTTCCCTATCCAAAGCTGCAATACGCCCGTTACAACACTTGTCATAACATTTATGGCTCCAGGATTTAATTTCACTGGTAGACCAATCCAGTACAGGATTGTGAAATTTTAACCAGGGCAATCCCAATATTACTGGAGAAGGCAAGTTATTCAAAACTACCAAATCCAATTTCTCATGGTGAACACCATTAATAGTGAGAGGAAATTCACAGACCTTGAGAGTAATATTCTTCAAAGGGGAACCATCCACAGAAACCACAGCAATGGGAGATGATAAAGGTTCGGGTTTTAAATTGAGTCTTTCCAAGAATCCCCCATCAATTACATTCAGAGTAGACCCACAATCAACAAACACCCGAAATTCCATTAATTTTTCTGAGCAATCGTGGAAGCAGCTAAAAATACACCCTTGGCAATACGGGCATGACTGACCATTTTTTTTTCTTTCTTCATACGAAGCTCACAGCCTTTAATCAAATGACCAGATTTTCCGCAATAGAAACACAAGCCTTCAGAAAATCTACGGTCTTTTTCTTGAGAGCGAGGTGCCACCGATCCAATCTCCATCGGTTCACCACTGTTAGTACACACATTCTCATAACCAGAAACTGACATAGCAGAGGATTTGCTCTCATTAACCCTTGCACGCAGTCTCCTATCCACCCGTATAGCTAATTGCATAGCCTGTTGCAAATCTTCAGGTGTAGGATAAGCAATTAGCAGGTCTTTAACCCTTTCATTGAGCCCAGCAAGAAATAGACTTTTCAGAGCAGAATCATTCCACCCTGTTTGAGTAGACCAACGACGGAAATGAGTACAATATTTTTCCACATTACCTGATCCCTGTTTCAAACGTCTCAACTCAGTCTCAGCTGATGCGACACGGTCAGGATCATCATATAATAGTCCCAAAGCAGAAAAAAACTATCCACTGATCTGAAGCATGTATCACTAGGTTGCAAAGAAAAGGCCCACTCCTGAGGCTCTTTGCGCAAAAGTGACATTATGAACCCTATGCGCTGGGATTCATCCCCAGAGGACTTGGGTCTCAAACGAAAATACAATAAGCAAGCATTTTTAAATGAAAAAAATTCTCGGTGTTCACCAAAAAATAAATCCGGCAAACATACCTTAGGCTCCAAGAAATGTGCTCCAGGACAGTTACTCACGTGCTGACGGAGCTCGGCCACCTCCAGAGAGAGTCCCTGCAGGCGATGAGCCAAATCCTGAACCGACACCATGATGGAACAGAAAAATCTTTCCTTAGAGAATTTGCAGGCTTGACTTACTGTTATGTTCTGCTACCAGAGCTAAGGAAAGAGAGGAGATCTGTCCCTACGATAGAACTCAGCTGAATCCCTACGATGTAACAGGGAACCTGATCCCGCGAAATTTTAAAAAAAATTTTTTGGACTTAGTCATTTTTCTGGCGTTTATCTGACTTTCAGATAGGGGAAATGTCAGTGAGCATTGCGATTTCAGTTCCAGAGCGATTCGCCGGATGAGTCCTTGATATTTTGTCGTTTTCAGGCAATTTTCTGAATTTTTGAAAATTTCACTTTTTTGTGAAAATATCCACTAAATGAGGGAATAATATGTGTGAGGGTACCCCAGGAGAGTTCCAAATGTGTGTGGGTAGAATATATATCCCACGGGGGTAAAATTTTAAAAAAAATTTTTTGGACTTAGTAATTTTTCCGGCGTTTATCAGACTTTCATATAGGGCAAATGTCAGTGAGCATTCCGATTTCAGTTCCAGAGCGATTCGCCCAATAAGTCCTTGATATGTAGTATTTTTCAGCCAATTTTCTTGATTATTGAAAATTTCACTTTTTTGTGAAAATATCCACTAAATGAGGGAATAATATGTGTGAGGGTACCCCAGGAGAGTTTCAAATGTGTGTGGGTAGAATATATATCCCACGGGGGTAAAATTGAAAAAAGGTGAAAAATTTTTTTTTTGGATTTAGTCATTTTTCCGGCGTTTATCAGACTTTCAGATAGGGGAAATGTCAGTGAGCGTTACGATTTCAGTTCTAGAGCGATTTGCCCAATGAGTCCTTGATATTTCGTCATTTTCAGGCAATTTTCTGAATTTTTGAAAATTTCACTTTTTTGTGAAAATATCCACTAAATGAGGGAATAATATGTGTGAGGGTACCCCAGGAGAGTTCCAAATGTGTGTGGGTAAAATATATATCCCACGGGGGTAAAATTTAAAAAAAATTATTTTGGACTTAGTGTTATGTTCTGCTACCAGATCTAAGGAAAGAGAGGAGATCTGTCCCTACGATAGAACTCAGCTGAATCCCTACGATGTAACAGGGAACCTGATCCTGCGATCAGACCTGCTAAAGTCCTAAGCTAGTCTGTACGGAGACCTATAGATGTGGGGAAGGAATCCCTACAAGTACTAAGGACTGGGAGGAAAATGGGACACCTCCTAACAGAAATAGTAGCATACAGACGAACAAACAAAATATATAGAACATAGAGGTCCGTAGACCAAGCAAACTAACAGAGTTAGATACACAGCACAGGCTAGCTAGAAAGTAGTTATACAATGAAGTCCAGCAAAGCCAGAAGGGCGGAGCAGGATTAAATAGGCCAACAAGGTCATGTGACCAGCAAAGGAAAAAACCTAAGAGCAAGTTTCTAACACTTAGTCATTTTTCCGGCGTTTATCAGACTTTCAGATATGGCAAATGTCAGTGAGCATTCCGATTTCAGTTCCAGAGTGATTCGCCCAATGAGTCCTTGATATTTAGTCGTTTTCAGCCAATTTCTGAATTTTTGAAAATTTCACTTTTTTGTGAAAATATCCACTAAATGAGGGAATAATATGTGTGAGTGTACCCCAGGAGAGTTCCAAATGTGTGTGGGTAGAATAAATATCCCACGGGGGTAAAATTGAAAAAAGGTGGAAAATTTTCTTTTTGGACTTAGTCATTTTTCCGGCGTTTATCAGACTTTCAGATAGGGCAAATGTCAGTGAGCATTCCGATTTCAGTTCCAGAGCGATTTGCCCAATGAGTCCTTGATATTTCGTCATTTTCAGGCAATTTTCTGAATTTTTGAAAATTTCACTTTTTTGTGAAAATATCCACTAAATGAGGGAATAATATGTGTGAGGGTACCCCAGGAGAGTTCCAAATGTGTGTGTGTAGAATATATATCTCACGGGGGAAAAATTGAAAAAAGTTGAAAACATTTTTTTTTTGGACTTAGTCATTTTTCCCGTGTTTATCAGACTTTCAGATAGGGGAAATGTCAGTGAGCGTTCCGATTTCAGTTCCAGAGCGATTCGCCTGATGAGTCCTTGATATTTCGTCGTTTTCAGGCAATTTTCTGAATTTTTGAAAATTTCACTTTTTTGTGAAAATATCCACTAAGTGAGGGAATAATATGTGTGAGGGTACCCCAGGAGAGTTCCAAATGTGTGTGGGTAGAATAAATATCCCACGGGGGTAAAATTGAAAAAAGTTGAAAACATTTTTTTTTTGGACTTAGTCATTTTTCCGGCGTTTATCAGACTTTCAGATAGGGAAAATGTCAGTGAGCGTTCGGATTTCAGTTCCAGAGCGATTCGCTCAATGAGTCCTTGATATTTATTCGTTTTCAGCCAATTTTCTGGATTTTTGAAAATTTCACTTTTTTGTGAAAATATCCACTAAATGAGGGAATAATATGTGTGAGGGTACCCCAGGAGAGCTCCAAATGTGTGTGGGTAGAATATATATCCCACGGGGTTAAAATTGAAAAAAGTTGAAAACATTTTATTTTGGGCTTAGTCATTTTTTCAGACTTTCAGATAGGCCATATGTCAGTGAGCATTCCGATTTCAGTTCCAGAGCGATTCGCCCAATGAGTCCTTGATATTTAGCTGTTTTCAGCCAATATTTTGGATTTTTGAAAATTTCACTTTTTTGTGAAAATATCCACTAAATGAGGGAATAATATGTGTGAGGGTACCCCAGGAGAGTTCCAAATGTGTTTGGGTAGAATATATATCCCACGGGGGTAAAATTGAAAAAAGGTGGAAAATTTTCTTTTTGGACTTAGTCATTTTTCCGGCGTTTATCAGACTTTCAGATAGGGCAAATGTCAGTGAGCATTCCGATTTCAGCTCCAGAGCGATTCGCCCAATGAGTCCTTGATATTTAGTCGTTTTCAGCCAATTTTCTGGATTTTTGAAAATTTCACTTTTTTGTGAAAATATCCACTAAATGAAGGAATAATATGTGTGAGGGTACCCCAGGAGAGTTCCAAATGTGTGTGGCTAGAATATATATCCCACGGGGGTAAAATTGAAAAAGTTGAAAATTTTTTTTTTTTGGACTTAGTCATTTTTCCGGCGTTTATCTGACTTTCAGATAGGGGAAATGTCAGTGAGCGTTCCGATTTCAGTTCCAGAGCGATTCACCGGATGAGTCCTTGATATTTAGTCGTTTTCATTTTTTTTTTTGAATTTTTGAAAATTTCACTTTTTTGTGAAAATATCCACTAAATGAGGGAATAATATGTGTGAGGGTACCCCAGGAGAGTTCCAAATGTGTGTGTGTAGAATATATATCCCACGGGGGAAAAATTGAAAAAAGTTGAAAACATTTTTTTTTTGGACTTAGTCATTTTTCCGGCGTTTATCAGACTTTCAGATAGGGCAAATGTCAGTGAGCATTCCGATTTCAGTTCCAGAGCGATTCGCCCAATGAGTCCTTGATATTTAGTCGTTTTCAGCCAATTTTCTGGATTTTTGAAAATTTCACTTTTTTGTGAAAATATCCACTAAATGAGGGAATAATATGAGTGAGGGTACCCCAGGAGAGTTCCAAATGTGTGTGGGTAGAATATATATCCCACGGGGGTAAAATTGAAAAATTTTTTTTTTGGACTTAGTCATTTTTCCGGCGTTTATCAGACTTTCAGATAGGGCAAATGTCAGTGAGCGTTCCGATTTCAGCTCCAGAGCGATTCGCCCAATGAGTCCTTGATATTTAGTCGTTTTCAGCCAATTTTCTGGATTTTTGAAAATTTCACTTTTTTGTGAAAATATCCACTAAATGAAGGAATAATATGTGTGAGGGTGCCCCAGGAGAGTTCCAAATGTGTGTGGCTAGAATATATATCCCACGGGGGTAAAATTGAAAAAGTTGAAAAATTTTTTTTTTTGGACTTAGTCATTTTTCTGGCGTTTATCTGACTTTCAGATAGGGGAAATGTCAGTGAGCGTTCCGATTTCAGTTCCAGAGCGATTCACCGGATGAGTCCTTGATATTTAGTCGTTTTCAGGCAATTTTCTGAATTTTTGAAAATTTCACTTTTTTGTGAAAATATCCACTAAATGAGGGAATAATATGTGTGAGGGTACCCCAGGAGAGTTCCAAATGTGTGTGGGTAGAATAAATATCCCACAGGGGTAAAATTGAAAAAAGGTGAAAAATTTTTTTTTTCGACTAAGTCATTTTTCCGGCGTTTATCAGACTTTCAGATAGGGCAAATGTCAGTGAGCATTCCGATTTCAGTTCCAGAGCGATTCGCCCAATGAGTCCTTGATATTTAGTCGTTTTCAGCCAATTTTCTGGATTTTTGAAAATTTCACTTTTTTGTGAAAATATCCACTAAATGAGGGAATAATATGTGTGAGGGTACCCCAGGAGAGTTCCAAATGTGTCTGGGTAGAATAAATATCCCACGGGGGTAAAATTGAAAAAAGGTGAAAAATTTTTTTTTTGGACTTAGTCATTTTTTCAGACTTTCAGATAGGGCATATGTCAGTGAGCATTCCGATTTCAGTTCCAGAGCGATTCGCCCAATGAGTCCTTGATATTTAGTTGTTTTCAGCCAATATTTTGGATTTTTGAAAATTTCACTTTTTTGTGAAAATATCCACTAAATGAGGGAATAATATGTGTGAGGGTACCCCAGGAGAGTTCCAAATGTGTGTGGGTAGAATATATATCAAATGGGGGTAAAATTGAAAAATTTTTTTTTTGGACTTAGTCATTTTTTCCGGCATTTATCAGACTTTCAGATAGGGCAAATGTCAGTGAGCGTTCCGATTTCAGTTCCAGAGCGATTCATCTTATGAGTCCTTGATATTTCGTCGTTTTCAGGCAATTTTCTGAATTTTTGAAAATTTCACTTTTTTGTGAAAATATCCACTAAGTGAGGGAATAATATGTGTGAGGGTACCCCAGGAGAGTTCCAAATGTGTGTGGGTAGAATAAATATCCCACGGGGGTAAAATTGAAAAAAGTTGAAAACATTTTTTTTTTGGACTTAGTCATTTTTCCGGCGTTTATCAGACTTTCAGATAGGGCAAATGTCAGTGAGCATTCCGATTTCAGTTCCAGAGCGATTCGCCCAATGAGTCCTTGATATTTAGTCGTTTTCAGCCAATTTTCTGTATTTTTGAAAATTTCACTTTTTTGTGAAAATATCCACTAAATGAGGGAATAATATGAGTGAGGGTACCCCAGGAGAGTTCCAAATGTGTGTGGGTAGAATATATATCCCACGGGGGTAAAATTGAAAAATTTTTTTTTTGGACTTAGTCATTTTTCCGGCGTTTATCAGACTTTCAGATAGGGCAAATGTCAGTGAGCGTTCCGATTTCAGCTCCAGAGCGATTCGCCCAATGAGTCCTTGATATTTAGTCGTTTTCAGCCAATTTTCTGGATTTTTGAAAATTTCACTTTTTTGTGAAAATATCCACTAAATGAAGGAATAATATGTGTGAGGGTACCCCAGGAGAGTTCCAAATGTGTGTGGCTAGAATATATATCCCACGGGGGTAAAATTGAAAAAGTTGAAAAAATTTTTTTTTTGGACTTAGTCATTTTTCCGGCGTTTATCTGACTTTCAGATAGGGGAAATGTCAGTGAGCGTTCCGATTTCAGTTCCAGAGCGATTCGCCCAATGAGTCCTTGATATTTAGTCGTTTTCAGGCAATTTTCTGAATTTTTGAAAATTTCACTTTTTTGTGAAAATATCCACTAAGTGAGGGAATAATATGTGTGAGGGTACCCCAGGAGAGTTCCAAATGTGTGTGGGTAGAATAAATATCCCACGGGGGTAAAATTGAAAAAAGTTGAAAACATTTTTTTTTTGGACTTAGTCATTTTTCCCGTGTTTATCAGACTTTCAGATAGGGGAAATGTCAGTGAGCATTCCGATTTCAGTTCCAGAGCGATTCATCTGATGAGTCCTTGATATTTCGTCGTTTTCAGGCAATTTTCTGGATTTTTGAAAATTTCACTTTTTTGTGAAAATATCCACTAAATGAGGGAATAATATGAGTGAGGGTACCCCAGGAGAGTTCCAAATGTGTGTGGGTAGAATATATATCCCACGGGGGTAAAATTGAAAAATTTTTTTTTTGGACTTAGTCATTTTTCCGGCGTTTATCAGACTTTCAGACAAATGTCAGTGAGCGTTCCGATTTCAGCTCCAGAGCGATTCGCCCAATGAGTCCTTGATATTTAGTCGTTTTCAGCCAATTTTCTGGATTTTTGAAAATTTCACTTTTTTGTGAAAATATCCACTAAATGAAGGAATAATATGTGTGAGGGTACCCCAGGAGAGTTCCAAATGTGTGTGGCTAGAATATATATCCCACGGGGGTAAAATTGAAAAAGTTGAAAAAATTTTTTTTTTGGACTTAGTCATTTTTCCGGCGTTTATCTGACTTTCAGATAGGGGAAATGTCAGTGAGCGTTCCGATTTCAGTTCCAGAGCGATTCACCGGATGAGTCCTTGATATTTAGTCGTTTTCAGGCAATTTTCTGAATTTTTGAAAATTTCACTTTTTTGTGAAAATATCCACTAAATGAGGGAATAATATGTGTGAGGGTACCCCAGGAGAGTTCCAAATGTGTGTGTGTAGAATATATATCCCACGGGGGAAAAATTGAAAAAAGTTGAAAACATTTTTTTTTTGGACTTAGTCATTTTTCCCGTGTTTATCAGAATTTCAGATAGGGGAAATGTCAGTGAGCGTTCCGATTTCAGTTCCAGAGCGATTCATCTGATGAGTCCTTGATATTTCGTCGTTTTCAGGCAATTTTCTGAATTTTTGAAAATTTCACTTTTTTGTGAAAATATCCACTAAGTGAGGGAATAATATGTGTGAGGGTACCCCAGGAGAGTTCCAAATGTGTGTGGGTAGAATAAATATCCCACGGGGGTAAAATTGAAAAAAGTTGAAAACATTTTTTTTTTGGACTTAGTCATTTTTCCGGCGTTTATCAGACTTTCAGATAGGGCAAATGTCAGTGAGCATTCCGATTTCAGTTCCAGAGCGATTCGCCCAATGAGTCCTTGATATTTAGTCGTTTTCAGGCAATTTTCTGAATTTTTGAAAATTTCACTTTTTTGTGAAAATATCCACTAAATGAGGGAATAATATGTGTGAGGGTACCCCAGGAGAGTTCCAAATGTGTGTGGGTAGAATAAATTTCCCACAGGGGTAAAATTGAAAAAAGGTGAAAAATTTTTTTTTTGGACTTAGTCATTTTTCCGGCGTTTATCAGACTTTCAGATAGGGCAAATGTCAGTGAGCATTCCGATTTCAGTTCCAGAGCGATTCGCCCAATGAGTCCTTGATATTTAGTCGTTTTCAGCCAATTTTCTGGATTTTTGAAAATTTCACATTTTTGTGAAAATATCCACTAAATGAGGGAATAATATGAGTGAGGGTACCCCAGGAGAGTTCCAAATGTGTGTGGGTAGAATATATATCCCACGGGGGTAAAATTGAAAAATTTTTTTTTTGGACTTAGTCATTTTTCCGGCGTTTATCAGACTTTCAGATAGGGCAAATGTCAGTGAGCATTCCGATTTCAGTTCCAGAGCGATTCGCCCAATGAGTCCTTGATATTTCGTCGTTTTCAGGCAATTTTCTGAATTTTTGAAAATTTCACTTTTTTGTGAAAATATCCACTAAATGAGGGAATAATATGTGTGAGGGTACCCCAGGAGAGTTCCAAATGTGTGTGTGTAGAATATATATCCCACGGGGGAAAAATTGAAAAAAGTTGAAAACATTTTTTTTTTGGACTTAGTCATTTTTCCCGTGTTCATCAGAATTTCAGATAGGGGAAATGTCAGTGAGCGTTCCGATTTCAGTTCCAGAGCGATTCATCTGATGAGTCCTTGATATTTCGTCGTTTTCAGGCAATTTTCTGAATTTTTGAAAATTTCACTTTTTTGTGAAAATATCCACTAAGTGAGGGAATAATATGTGTGATGGTACCCCAGGAGAGTTCCAAATGTGTGTGGGTAGAATAAATATCCCACGGGGGTAAAATTGAAAAAAGTTGAAAACATTTTTTTTTTCCACTTAGTCATTTTTCCGGCGTTTATCAGACTTTCAGATAGGGCAAATGTCAGTGAGCATTCCGATTTCAGTTCCAGAGCGATTCGCCCAATGAGTCCTTGATATTTAGTCGTTTTCAGCCAATTTTCTGGATTTTTGAAAATTTCACTTTTTTGTGAAAATATCCACTAAATGAGGGAATAATATGAGTGAGGGTACCCCAGGAGAGTTCCAAATGTGTGTGGGTAGAATATATATCCCACGGGGGTAAAATTGAAAAAGTTGAAAAAATTTTTTTTTTGGACTTAGTCATTTTTCCGGCGTTTATCTGACTTTCAGATAGGGGAAATGTCAGTGAGCGTTCCGATTTCAGTTCCAGAGCGATTCACCGGATGAGTCCTTGATATTTAGTCGTTTTCAGGCAATTTTCTGAATTTTTGAAAATTTCACTTTTTTGTGAAAATATCCACTAAATGAGGGAATAATATGTGTGAGGGTACCCCAGGAGAGTTCCAAATGTGTGTGGGTAGAATAAATTTCCCACAGGGGTAAAATTGAAAAAAGGTGAAAAATTTTTTTTTTGGACTTAGTCATTTTTCCGGCGTTTATCAGACTTTCAGATAGGGCAAATGTCAGTGAGCATTCCGATTTCAGTTCCAGAGCGATTCGCCCAATGAGTCCTTGATATTTAGTCGTTTTCAGCCAATTTTCTGGATTTTTGAAAATTTCACATTTTTGTGAAAATATCCACTAAATGAGGGAATAATATGAGTGAGGGTACCCCAGGAGAGTTCCAAATGTGTGTGGGTAGAATATATATCCCACGGGGGTAAAATTGAAAAATTTTTTTTTTGGACTTAGTCATTTTTCCGGCGTTTATCAGACTTTCAGATAGGGCAAATGTCAGTGAGCATTCCGATTTCAGTTCCAGAGCGATTCGCCCAATGAGTCCTTGATATTTAGTCGTTTTCAGCCAATTTTCTGGATTTTTGAAAATTTCACTTTTTTGTGAAAATATCCACTAAATGAAGGAATAATATGTGTGAGGGTACCCCAGGAGAGTTCCAAATGTGTGTGGCTAGAATATATATCCCACGGGGGTAAAATTGAAAAAGTTGAAAATTTTTTTTTTTTGGACTTAGTCATTTTTCCCGTGTTTATCAGAATTTCAGATAGGGGAAATGTCAGTGAGCGTTCCGATTTCAGTTCCAGAGCGATTCATCTTATGAGTCCTTGATATTTCGTCGTTTTCAGGCAATTTTCTGAATTTTTGAAAATTTCACTTTTTTGTGAAAATATCCACTAAATGAGGGAATAATATGTGTGAGGGTACCCCAGGAGAGTTCCAAATGTGTGTGTGTAGAATATATATCCCACGGGGGAAAAATTGAAAAAAGTTGAAAACATTTTTTTTTTGGACTTAGTCATTTTTCCCGTGTTCATCAGAATTTCAGATAGGGGAAATGTCAGTGAGCGTTCCGATTTCAGTTCCAGAGCGATTCATCTGATGAGTCCTTGATATTTAGTCGTTTTTAGGCAATTTTCTGAATTTTTGAAAATTTCACTTTTTTGTGAAAATATCCACTAAGTGAGGGAATAATATGTGTGATGGTACCCCAGGAGAGTTCCAAATGTGTGTGGGTAGAATAAATATCCCACGGGGGTAAAATTGAAAAAAGTTGAAAACATTTTTTTTTTCCACTTAGTCATTTTTCCGGCGTTTATCAGACTTTCAGATAGGGCAAATGTCAGTGAGCATTCCGATTTCAGTTCCAGAGCGATTCGCCCAATGAGTCCTTGATATTTAGTCGTTTTCAGCCAATTTTCTGGATTTTTGAAAATTTCACTTTTTTGTGAAAATATCCACTAAATGAGGGAATAATATGAGTGAGGGTACCCCAGGAGAGTTCCAAATGTGTGTGGGTAGAATATATATCCCACGGGGGTAAAATTGAAAAAAGTTGAAAAATTTTTTTTTCTGGACTTAGTCATTTCTCTGGCATTTATCAGACTTTCAGATAGGGGATATGTCAGTGAGCGTTCCGATTTCAGTTCCTGAGCTATTCGCCCAATGAGTCCTTGATATTTCGTCGTTTTCAGCCAATTTTCTGGATTTTTGAAAATTTCACTTTTTTGTGAAAATATCCACTAAATGATGGAATAATATGTGTGAGGGTACCCCAGGAGAGTTCCAAATGTGCGTGAGTAGAATATATATCCCACAGGGGTAAAATTGAAAAAAGTTGAAAAGAATTTTTTTTTGGACTTAGTCATTTCTCCGACATTTATCAGACTTTCAGATAGGAGAAATGTCAGTGAGTGTTTCGATTTCAGTTCCACAGCGATTCGCCAGATGAGTCCTTGATATTTTGTCGTTTTCAGGCAATTTTCTCAATTTTTGAAAATTTCACTTTTTTGTGAAAATATCCACTAAATGATGGAATAATATGTGTGAGGGTACCCCAGGAGAGTTCCAAATGTGTGTGGGTAGAATATATATCCCACGGGTAAAATTGAAAAAAGTTGAAAAGAATTTTTTTTTGGGCTTAGTCATTTCTCCGACGTTTATCAGACTTTCAGATAGGGGAAATGTCAGTGAGCATTCCGATTTCAGTTCCAAAGCCATTCGCCCAATGAGTCCTTGATATTTCGTCGTTTTCAGCCAATTTTCTGGATTTTTGAAAATTTCACTTTTTTGTGAAAATATCCACTAAATGAGGGAATAATATGTGTGAGGGTACCCCAGGAGAGTTCCAATTGTGTGTGGGTAGAATATATATTCCGTGGGGGTAAAATTGAAAAAGTTTGAAAAAAATTTTTTTCTGTACTTAGTCATTTTTTCGGCGTTTATCAGACTTTCAGATAGGAAGTGAGTGTTCCGATTTCAGTTCCAGAGCGATTCGCCCAATGAGTCTTTGATATTTAGCCGTTTTCAGACAATTTTCTGGATTTTTGAAAATTTCACTTTTTTGTGAAAATATCCACTAAATGAGGGAGTAATATGTGTGAGGGTACCCCAGGAGAGTTCCAAATGTGTGTGGGTAGAATATATATCCCACAGGGTTAAAATTGAAAAAAGTTGAAAAAAATTTTTTTTTTGGACTTAGTCATTTTTTCGGCGTTTATCATACTTTCAGATAGGGCAAATGTCAGTGTCCGATTTCAGTTCTAGAGCGATTCGCCCAATGAGTCCTTGATATTTAGTCATTTTCAGCCAATTTTCTGGATTTTTGAAAATTTCACTTTTTTGAGAAAATATCCACTAAATGAGGGAATAATATGTGTGAGGGTACCCCAGGAGAGTTCCAAATGTGTGTGGATAGAATATATATCCCACAGTGGTAAAATTGAAAAAAGTTGAAAAATTTTTTTTTTTGGACTGTCATTTTTTCAGCGTTTATCATACTTTCAGATAGGGCAAATGTCAGTGAGCGTTCCGATTTCAGTTCCAGAGCGATTCGCCCAATGAGTCCTTGATATTTAGTCGTTTTCAGCCAATTTTCTGGATTTTTAAAAATTTCACTTTTTTGTGAAAATATCCACTAAGTGAGGGAATAATATGTGTGAGGGTACCCCAGGAGACTTCCAAATGTGTGTGGGTAGAATATATATCCCACGGGGGTAAAATTTAAAAAAAGTTGAAAAAATTTTTTGTTTGGACTTAGTCATTTTTCCGGTGTTTATCAGACTTTCAGATAGGGCAAATGTCAGTGAGCGTTCCGATTTCAGTTACAGAGCGATCCGCCCAATGAGTCATTGATATTTCATCGTTTTCAGGCAATTTTCTGGATTTTTGAAAAGTTCACTTTTTTGTGAAAATATCCACTAAATGAGGGAATAATATGTGTGAGGGTACCCCAGGAGAGTTCCAAATGTGTGTGGGTAGAATATATATCACACGGGGGGTAAAATTGAAAAAAGTTAGGGGAAATGTCAGTGAGCGTTCCAATTTCAGCTCCGGAGCGGATCGCACAATGAGTCCTTGATATTTAGTTGTTTTCAGCCAATTTTCTGGATTTTTGAAAATTTCACTTTTTTGTGAAAATATACACTAAATGAGGGAATAATATGTGTGAGGGTACCCCAGGAGAGTTCCAAACGTGTGTGGGTAGAATATATATCCCACGGGGGTAAAATTGAAAAAAGTTGAAAAATATTTTTTTTTGGACTTAGTCATTTTTTCGGCGTTTGTCTGACTTTCAGATAGGGCAAATGTCAGTAAGCATTCCGATTTCAGTTCCAGAGCGATTCGCCCAATGAGTCCTTGATATTTAGTAGTTTTCAGACAATTTTCTGGATTTTTTAAAATTTTACTTTTTTGTGAAAATATCCACTAAATGAGGGAGTAATATGTGTGAGGGTACCTCAGGAGAGTTACAAATGTGTGTGGGTAGAATATATATCCCACAGGGTTAAAATTGAAAAAAGTTGAAAAAAATTTTTTTTTTGGACTTAGTCATTTTTCCGGCGTTTATCAGACTTTGAGATAGGGCAAATGTCAGTGAGCATTCCGATTTTAGTTCCAGAGCAATTCGCCCAATGAGTCCTTGATATTTGGTCATTTTCAGGCAATTTTCTGGATTTTTGAAAATTTCACTTTTTTGTGAAAATATCCACTAAATGAGGGAATAATATGTGTGAGGGTACCCCAGGAGAGTTCCAAATGTGTGTGGATAGAATATATATTCCACGGGGGTAAAATTAAAAAAAAGTTGAAAAAATTTTTTGTTTTGACTTAGTCATTTTTCCGGTGTTTATCAGACTTTCAGATAGTGGAAATGTCAGTGAGCGTTCTGATTTTAGCTCCAGAGCGATTCGCCCAATGAGTCATTGATATTTCATCGTTTTCAGGCAATTTTCTGGATTTTTTAAAATTTCACTTTTTTGTGAAAAGATCCACTAAATGAGGGAATAATATGTGTGAGGGTACCCCAGGAGAGTTCCAAATGTGTGTGGGTAGAATAGATATTCCACGGGGGTAAAATTGAAAAAACTTGAAAAATTTTTTTTTTTGACTTAGTCTTTTTTTCGGCGTTCATCATACTTTCACATAGGGCAAATGTCAGTGTCTGATTTCAGTTCCAGAGCGATTCGCCCATTGAGTCCTTGATATTTAGTCATTTTCAGCCAATTTTCTGGATTTTTGAAAATTTCACTTTTTTGTGAAAATATCCACTAAATGAGGGAATAATATGTGTGAGGGTACCCCAGGAGAGTTCCAAATGTGTGTGGGTAGAATATATATCACACGGGGGGTAAAATTGAAAAAAGTTAGGGGAAATGTCAGTGAGCGTTCCAATTTCAGCTCCGGAGCGGATCGCACAATGAGTCCTTGATACTTAGTTGTTTTCAGCCAATTTTCTGGATTTTTGAAAATTTCACTTTTTTGTGAAAATATACACTAAATGAGGGAATAATATGTGTGAGGGTACTCCAGGAGAGTTCCAAATGTGTGTGGGTAGAATATATATCCCACGGGTAAAATTGAAAAAAGTTGAAAAGAATTTTTTTTTGGGCTTAGTCATTTCTCCAACGTTTATCAGACTTTCAGATAGGGGAAATGTCAGTGAGCATTCCGATTTCAGTTCCAAAGCCATTCGCCCAATGAGTCCTTGATATTTCGTCGTTTTCAGGCAATTTTCTGGATTTTTGAAAATTTCACTTTTTTGTGAAAATATCCACTAAATGAGGGAATAATATGTGTGAGGGTACCCCAGGAGAGTTCCAATTGTGTGTGGGTAGAATATATATTCCGTGGGGGTAAAATTGAAAAAGTTTGAAAAAAATTTTTTTCTGTACTTAGTCATTTTTTCGGCGTTTATCAGACTTTCAGATAGGAAGTGAGTGTTCCGATTTCAGTTCCAGAGCGATTCGCCCAATGAGTCCTTGATATTTAGCCGTTTTCAGACAATTTTCTGGATTTTTGAAAATTTCACTTTTTTGTGAAAATATCCACTAAATTAGGGAGTAATATGTGTGAGGGTACCCCAGGAGAGTTCCAAATGTGTGTGGGTAGAATATATATCCCACAGGGTTAAAATTGAAAAAAGTTGAAAAAAATTTTTTTTTTGGACTTAGTCATTTTTTCGGCGTTTATCATACTTTCAGATAGGGCAAATGTCAGTGTCCGATTTCAGTTCCAGAGCGATTCGCCCAATGAGTCCTTGATATTTAGTCATTTTCAGCAAATTTTCTGGATTTTTGAAAATTTCACTTTTTTGAGAAAATATCCACTAAATGAGGGAATAATATGTGTGAGGGTACCCCAGGAGAGTTCCAAATGTGTGTGGATAGAATATATATCCCACAGCGGTAAAATTGAAAAAAGTTGAAAAATTTTTTTTTTTGGACTGTCATTTTTTCAGCGTTTATCATACTTTCAGATAGGGCAAATGTCAGTGAGCGTTCCGATTTCAGTTCCAGAGCGATTCGCCCAATGAGTCCTTGATATTTAGTCGTTTTCAGCCAATTTTCTGGATTTTTAAAAATTTCACTTTTTTGTGAAAATATCCACTAAGTGAGGGAATAATATGTGTGAGGGTACCCCAGGAGACTTCCAAATGTGTTTGGGTAGAATATATATCCCACGGGGGTAAAATTTAAAAAAAGTTGAAAAAATTTTTTGTTTGGACTTAGTCATTTTTCCGGTGTTTATCAGACTTTCAGATAGGGCAAATGTCAGTGAGCGTTCCGATTTCAGTTACAGCGCGATCCGCCCAATGAGTCATTGATATTTCATCGTTTTCAGGCAATTTTCGGGATTTTTGAAAAGTTCACTTTTTTGTGAAAATATCCACTAAATGAGGGAATAATATGTGTGAGGGTACCCCAGGAGAGTTCCAAACGTGTGTGGGTAGAATATATATCCCACGGGGGTAAAATTGAAAAAAGTTGAAAAATATTTTTTTTTGGACTTAGTCATTTTTTCGGCGTTTGTCTGACTTTCAGATAGGGCAAATGTCAGTAAGCATTCCGATTTCAGTTCCAGAGCGATTCGCCCAATGAGTCCTTGATATTTAGTAGTTTTCAGACAATTTTCTGGATTTTGGAAAATTTTACTTTTTTGTGAAAATATCCACTAAATGAGGGAGTAATATCTGTGAGGGTACCTCAGGAGAGTTACAAATGTGTGTGGGTAGAATATATATCCCACAGGGTTAAAATTGAAAAAAGTTGAAAAAAATTTTTTTTTTGGACTTAGTCATTTTTCCGGCGTTTATCAGACTTTGAGATAGGGCAAATGTCAGTGAGCATTCCGATTTTAGTTTCAGAGCAATTCGCCCAATGAGTCCTTGATATTTGGTCATTTTCAGGCAATTTTCTGGATTTTTGAAAATTTCACTTTTTTGTGAAAATATCCACTAAATGAGGGAATAATATGTGTGAGGGTACCCCAGGAGAGTTCCCAACGTGTGTGGGTAGAATATATATCCCACGGGGGTAAAATTGAAAAAAGTTGAAAAATATTTTTTTTTGGACTTAGTCATTTTTTCGGCGTTTGTCTGACTTTCAGATAGGGCAAATGTCAGTAAGCATTCCGATTTCAGTTCCAGAGCGATTCGCCCAATGAGTCCTTGATATTTAGTAGTTTTCAGGCAATTTTCTGGATTTTTGAAAATTTCACTTTTTTGTGAAAATATCCACTAAATGAGGGAATAATATGTGTGAGGGTACCCCAGGAGAGTTCCAAATGTGTGTGGATAGAATATATATTCCACGGGGGTAAAATTAAAAAAAAGTTGAAAAAATTTTTTGTTTTGACTTAGTCATTTTTCCGGTGTTTATCAAACTTTCAGATAGTGGAAATGTCAGTGAGCGTTCTGATTTTAGCTCCAGAGCGATTCGCCCAATGAGTCATTGATATTTCATCGTTTTCAGGCAATTTTCTGGATTTTTTAAAATTTCACTTTTTTGTGAAAAGATCCACTAAATGAGGGAATAATATGTGTGAGGGTACCCCAGGAGAGTTCCAAATGTGTGTGGGTAGAATAGATATTCCACGGGGGTAAAATTGAAAAAACTTGAAAAATTTTTTTTTTTGACTTAGTCTTTTTTTCGGCGTTCATCATACTTTCACATAGGGCAAATGTCAGTGTCTGATTTCAGTTCCAGAGCGATTCGCCCATTGAGTCCTTGATATTTAGTCATTTTCAGCCAATTTTCTGGATTTTTGAAAATTTCACTTTTTTGTGAAAATATCCACTAAATGAGGGAATAATATGTGTGAGGGTACCCCAGGAGAGTTCCAAATGTGTGTGGGTAGAATATATATCACACGGGGGGTAAAATTGAAAAAAGTTAGGGGAAATGTCAGTGAGCGTTCCAATTTCAGTTCCGGAGCGGATCGCACAATGAGTCCTTGATATTTAGTTGTTTTCAGCCAATTTTCTGGATTTTTGAAAATTTCACTTTTTTGTGAAAATATACACTAAATGAGGGAATAATATGTGTGAGGGTACCCCATGAGAGTTCCAAATGTGTGTGGGTAGAATATATATCCCACAGGGTTAAAATTGAAAAAAGTTGAAAAAAATTTTTTTTTGGACTTAGTCATTTCTCTGGCATTTATCAGACTTTCAGATAGGGGAAATGTCAGTGAGCGTTCCGATTTCAGTTCCAGAGCAGATCGTACAGTTAGTCCTTGATATTTAGTCGTTTTCAGCCAATTTTCTGGATTTTTGAATATTTTAATTTTTTGTGAAAATATCCACTAAATGAGGGAATAATATGTGTGAGGGTACCCCAGGAGTGTTCCATATGTGTGTGGGTAGAATATATTTCCCACGGGGTAAAATCGAAAAAAGTTGAAAAAATTTTTTTTTTGCACTTAGTCATTTTTCCTGCGTTTATCAGACTTTCAGATAGGGGAAATGTCAGTGAGCATTTCGATTTCAGTTCCAGAGTGGATCGCACAATGAGTCCTTGATATTTAGTCATTTTCAGCCAATTTTCTGCATTTTTGAAAATTTCACTTTTTTGTGAAAATATCCACTAAATGAGGGAATAATATGTGTGAGGATACCCCAGGAGAGTTCCAAATGTGTGTGGGTAGAATATATATCCCACGGGGGTAAAATTGAACAATGTTGAAAAAAATTTTTTTTTGCACTTAGTCATTTTTCCGGCGTTTAACAGACTTTCAGATAGGGGAAATGTCAGTGAGAATTCCGATTTCAGTTCCTGACCGATTCGCCCAATGAGTCCTTGATATTTAGTCGTTTCCAGCCAATTTTCTGGATTTTTGAAAATTTCACTTTTTTGTGAAAATATCCACTAAATGAGGGAATAATATGTGTGAGGGTACCCCATGAGAGTTCCAAATGTGTGTGGATAGAAGATATATCCCACAGGGTTACAATTGAAAAAAGTTGAAAAAAATTTTTTTTTGGACTTAGTCATTTCTCTGGCATTTATCAGACTTTCAGATAGGAGAAATGTCAGTGAGCGTTCCGATTTCAGTTCCAGAGCGGATCGCACAATTAGTCCTTGATATTTAGTCGTTTTCAGCCAATTTTCTGGATTTTTGAAAATTTTAATTTTTTGTGAAAATATCCACTAAATGAGGGAATAATATGTGTGAGGGTACCCCAGGAGAGTTCCAAATGTGTGTGGGTAGAATATATATCCCACGGGGTAAAATTGAAAAAAGTTGAAAAAAATTTTTTTTTGGACTAAGTCATTTTTCCGGCGTTTATCAGACTTTCAGATAGGGGAAATGTCAGTGAGCGTTCCGATTTCAGTTCCAGAGCGGATCGCACAATTAGTCCTTGATATTTAATCGTTTTCAGCCAATTTTCTGGATTTTTAAAAATTTTAATTTTTTGTGAAAATATCCACTAAATGAGGGAATAATATGTGTGAGGGTACCTCAGGAGAGTTCCAAATGTGTGTGGGTAGAATATATATCCCACGGGGTAAAATTGAAAAAAGTTGAAAAAATTTTTTTTTTGGACTTAGTCTTTTTTTCGGCGTTCATCATACTTTCAGATAGGGCAAATGTCAGTGTCCGATTTCAGTTCCAGAGCGATTCGCCCATTGAGTCCTTGATATTTAGTCGTTTTCAGCCAATTTTCGGGATTTTTTAAAATTTCACTTTTTTGTGAAAAGATCCACTAAGTGAGGGAATAATATGTGTGAGGGTACCTCAGGAGAGTTCCAAATGTGTGTGGGTAGAATATATATCACACGGGGGGTAAAATTGAAAAAAGTAAAAAAAATTTTTTTTTTGGGCTTAGTCATTTTTCCGGCGTTTATCAGACTTTCAGATAGGGGAAATGTCAGTGAGCGTTCCAATTTCAGTTCCGGAGCAGATCGCACAATGAGTCCTTGATATTTAGTTGTTTTCAGCCAATTTTCTGGATTTTTGAAAATTTCACTTTTTTGTCAAAATATACACTAAATGAGGGAATAATATGTGTGAGGGTACCCCATGAGAGTTCCAAATGTGTGTGGGTAGAATATATATCCCACAGGGTTAAAATTGAAAAAAGTTGAAAAAAATTTTTTTTTGGACTTAGTCATTTCTCTGGCATTTATCAGACTTTCAGATAGGGGAAATGTCAGTGAGCATTCCGATTTCAGTTCCAGAGCAGATCGTACAGTTAGTCCTTGATATTTAGTCGTTTTCAGCCAATTTGCTGGATTTTTGAATATTTTAATTTTTTGTGAAAATATCCACTAAATGAGGGAATAATATGTGTGAGGGTACCCCAGGACAGTTCCAAATGTGTGTGGGTAGAATATATTTCCCACGGGGTAAAATCGAAAAAAGTTGAAAAAATTTTTTTTTTGCACTTAGTCATTTTTCCTGCGTTTATCATACTTTCAGATAGGGGAAATGTCAGTGAGCATTCCGATTTCAGTTCCAGAGCAATTCGTCAAATGAGTACTTGATATTTAGGCGTTTTCAGCCAATTTTCTGGATTTTTGAATATTTCACTTTTTGTGGGAAAATATCCACTAAATGAGGGAATAATATGTTTTAGGGTACCCCAGGAGAGTTCCAAATGTATGTGGGTAGAACATATATCTGACGGGGTTAAAATTGAAAAAAGTTGAAAAAAATTTTTTTTTGGACTTAGTCATTTTTCGGGCGTTTATCCGCCTTTCAGATAGGCCAAATGTCAGTGAGTGTTCCAATTTCAGTTCCAGAGCGATTCACCCAATGAGTCCTTGATATTTAGTCCTTTTCAGACAATATTTTGGATTTTTGAAAATTTCACTTTTTTGTTAAAATATCCACTAAATGAGGAAATAATATGTGTGAGGGTACCACAGGAGAGTTCCAAATGTGTGTGGGTAGAATATATATCCCACAGGGTAAAATTGAAAAAAGTGGAAAAAATTTTTTTTTTGAACTTAGTCATTTTTCCGGCGTTTATCAGACTTTCAGATAGGGGAAATGTCAGGGACCGTTCCGATTTCAGTTTCAAAGCGATTCGCCCAATGAGTCCTTGATATTTATTCGTTTTCAGTCAATTTTCTGGATTTTTCAAAATTTCACTTTTTTGTGAAAATATCCACTAAATTAGGGAATAATATGTGTGAGGGTACCACAGGAGAGTTCCAAATGTGTGTGGGTAGAATATATATCCCACAGGGTAAAATTGAAAAAAGTTGAAAAAATTTTTTTTTTGGACTTAGTCATTTTTCGGGCGTTTATCAGACTTTCAGATAGGCCAAATGTCAGTGAGTGTTCCAATTTCAGTTCCAGAGCGATTCACCCAATGAGT
Organism: Phyllobates terribilis; assembly: GCF_046119375.1. NCBI lineage: Eukaryota > Metazoa > Chordata > Amphibia > Anura > Dendrobatidae > Phyllobates > Phyllobates terribilis. The sequence continues at coordinate 556,071,347 of NW_027362762.1, forward strand.
CCTTGATATTTAATCGTTTTCAGACAATATTTTGGATTTTTGAAAATTTCACTTTTTTGTGAAAATATCCACTAATTTAGGGAATAATAAGTGTGAGGGTACCACAGGAGAGTTCCAAATGTGTGTGGGTAGAATATATATCCCACGGGGGTAAAATTGAAAAAAGTTTAAAAAATTTTTTTTTTCGACTTAGTCATTTTTCTGGCGTTTATCAGTCTTTCAGATAGGGGAAATGTCAGTGAGCATTCAGATTTCAGTTCCAAAGCGATTCGCCCAATGAGTCCTTCATATTTAATCATTTTCAGCCTTTTTTCTGGATTTTTGAAAATTTCACTTTTTTGTGAAAATATCCACTAAATGAGGAAATAATATGTCTGAGGGTACCCCAGCAGAGTTCCAAATGTGTGTGGGTAGAATACATATCCCACAGGGTAAAATTGAAAAAAGTTAAAAAAATTTTTTTTTTGGACTTAGTCATTTTTCCGGCGTTTAACAGTCTTTCAGATAGGGGAAATGTCAGAGAGCATTCCGATTTCAGTTCCAAAGCGATTCGCTCAATGAGTCCTTGATATTTAGTCATTTTCAGCCTTTTTTCTGGATTTTTGAAAATTTCACTTTTTTGTGAAAATATCCACTAAATGAGGGAATAATATGTCTGAGGGTACCCCAGGAGAGTTCCAAATGTGTGTGGGTAGAATATATATCCCACGGGGGTAAAATTGAAAAAAGTTGAAAAATTTTTTTTTTTTGGACTTAGTCATTTTTCCGGCGTTTATCAGACTTTCAGATAGGGGAAATGTCAGTGAGCGTTGCGATTTCAGTTCCAGAGCGATTCGCCGAAAGAGTCCTTGATATTTAGTCTTTTTCAGCCAATTTTCTGGATTTTTCAAAATTTCACTTTTTTGTGAAAATATCCACTAAATGAGGGAATAATATGTGTGAGGGTACCCAAGGAGAGTTCCAAATGTGTGTGGGTAGAATATATATCCCACGAGGGTAAATTTGAAAAAAAATTTTTTTTGGACTTAGTCATTTTTCCGGCGTTTATCAGACTTTCAGATAGGGCAAATGTCAGTGAGCGTTCCGATTTCAGTTCCAGAGCGATTCGCCCAATGAGTCCTTGATATTTGGTAATTTTCAGCCTTTTATCTGGATTTTTGAAAATTTCTCTTTTCTGTGAAAATATCCACTAAATGAGGAAATAATATGTCTGAGGGTACCCCAGGAGAGTTCCAAATGTGTGTGGGTAGAATATATATCCCACCAGGGTAAATTTGAAAAAAGTTGAAAAAATGTTTTTTTTGGACTTAGTCATTTTTCCGGCGTTTATCAGACTTTCAGATAGGGGAAATGTCAGTGAGCGTTCCGATTTCAGTTCCAGAGCGATTCGCCCAATGAGTCCTTGATATTTAGTCGTTTTCAGCCAATATTTTGGATTTTTGAAAATTTCACTTTTTTGTGAAAATATCCACTAAATGAGGAAATAATATGTCTGAGGGTACCCCCGCAGAGTTCCAAATGTGTGTGGGTAGAATATATATCCCACAGGGTAAAATTGAAAAAAGTTGAAAAAATGTTTTTTTGAACTTAGTCATTTTTCCGGCGTTTATCAGACTTTCAGATAGGGGAAATGTCAGTGAGCATTCCGATTTCAGTTCCAGAGCGATTCGCCGAAAGAGTCCTTGATATTTAGTTGTTTTCAGCCAATTTTCTGGATTTTTGAAAATTTCACTTTTTTGTGAAAATATCCTCTAAATGAGGGAATAATATGTGTGAGGGTACCCCAGGAGAGTTCCAAATGTGTGTATGTAGAATATAGATCCCACAGGGGTAAAATTGAAAAAAGTTGAAAAAATGTTTATTTGAACTTAGTTATTTTTCCGGCGTTTATCAGACTTTCAGATAGGGGAAATGTCAGTGAGCGTTCCGATTTCAGTTCTAGAGCGATTCGCCCAATGAGTCCTTGATATTTAGTCATTTTCAGCCAATTTTCTGGATTTTTCAAAATTTCACTTTTTTGGGAAAATATCCACTAAATCAGGGAATAATATGTGTGAGGGTTCCCCAGGAGAGTTCTAAATGTGTGTGGCTAGAATATATATCCCACGAGGGTAAATTTGAAAAAAGCTGAAAAAATTTTTTTTGGGACTTAGTCATTTTTCCGGTGTTTATCAGACTTTCAGATAGGGGAAATGTCAGTGAGCGTTCCGATTTCAGTTCCAGAGCGATTTGCCCAATGAGTCCTTGATATTTAGTCGTTTTCAGCCAATTTTCTGGATTTTTGAAAATTTCACTTTTTTGTGAAAATATCCACTAAATGAGGGAATAATATGTGTGAGGGTACACTAGGAGAGTTCCAAATGTGTGTGGGTGTAATATATATCTGACGGGGGTAAAACTGAAAAAAGTTTAAAAAAAATTTTTTTTGACTTAGTCATTTTTCCGGCGTTTATCAGACTTTCAGATAGGGGAAATGTCAGTGAGCGTTCTGATTTCAGTTCCAGAGCAATTCGCCCAATGAGCCCTTGATATTTAGTCGTTTTCAGCCAATATTTTGGATTTTTGAAAATTTCACTTTTTTTGTGAAAATATCCACTAAATGAGGAAATAATATGTCTGAGGGTACCCCATGAGAGTTCCAAATGTGTGTGGGTAGAATATATATCCCACAGGGTAAAATTGAAAAAAGTTGAAAAAATGTTTTTTTTGGACTTAGTCATTTTTCGGGCGTTTATCAGACTTTCAGATAGGGCAAATGTCAGTGAGCGTTCTGATTTCAGCTCCAGAGCTATACGCCCAATGAGTCCTTGATATTTGGTCATTTTCAGCCTTTTATCTGGATTTTTGAAAATTTCACTTTTTTGTGAAAATATCCACTAAATGAGGAAATAATATGTGTGAGGGTACCCCAGGAGAGTTCCAATTGTGTGTGTGTAGAATATATATCCCACAGGGTAAAATTGAAAAAAGTTGAAAAAATGTTTTTTTTGGACTTAGTCATTTTTCTGGCATTTATCATACTTTCAGATATGGGAAATGTCAGTGAGCATTCCGATTTCAGTTCCAGAGCAATAAGCCAAATGAGTACTTGATATTTAGGCGTTTTCAGCCAATTTTCTGGATTTTTGAATATTTCACTTTTTGTGGGAAAATATCCACTAAATGAGGGAATAATATGTTTTAGGGTACCCCAGGAGAGTTCCAAATGTATGTGGGTAGAATATATATCTGACGGGGTTAAAATTGAAAAAAATGGAAAAAATGTTTTTTTGAACTTAGTCATTTTTCCGGCGTTTATCAGACTTTCAGATAGGGGAAATGTCAGTGAGCGTTCCGATTTCAGTTCCAAAGCGATTCGCCCAATGAGTCCTTGATATATAATCATTTTCAGCCTTTTTTCTGGATTTTTGAAAATTTCACTTTTTTGTGAAAATATCCACTAAATGAGGGAATAATATGTGTGAGGGTACAACAGGAGAGTTTCAAATGTGTGTGGGTAGAATATATATCCCATGGGGGTAAAATTGAAAAAAGTTGAAAAAAATTTTTTTTTGAACTTAGTCATTTTTCCGGCGTTTATCAGACTTTCAGATAGGGGAAATGTCAGTGAGCGTTCCGATTTCAGTTCCAAAGCGATTCACCCAATGAGTCCTTGATATTTAGTCGTTTTCAGCCAATTTTCTGGATTTTTGAAAATTTTACTTTTTTGTGAAAATATCCACTAAATGAGGGAATAATATGTGTGAGGGTACCCCAGGAGAGTTCCAAATGTGTGTGGGTAGAATATATATCCCACAGGGGTAAAATTGAAAAAAGTTTAAAAAATATTTTTTTTGGACTTAGTCATTTTTCCGGCGTTTAACAGACTTTCAGATAGGGGAAATGTCAGTGAGCGTTCCGATTTCAATTCCAGAGCAGAGAGCACAATGAGTCCTTGATATTTAGTCGTTTTCAGCCAATATTTTGGATTTTTGAAAATTTCACTTTTTTGTGAAAATATCCACTAAATGAGGGAATAATATGTGTGAGGGTACCCCAGGAGAGTTCCAAATGTGTGTGGGTAGAATATATATCCCACAGGGGTAAAATTGAAAAAAGTTTAAAAAATATTTTTTTTGGACTTAGTCATTTTTCCGGCGTTTAACAGACTTTCAGATAGGGGAAATGTCAGTGAGCGTTCCGATTTCAGTTCCAGAGCATATCGCACAATGAGTCCTTGATATTTAGTCGTTTTCAGCCAATATTTTGGATTTTTCAAAATTTCACTTTTTTGTGAAAATATCCACTAAATGAGGGAATAATATGTGTGAGGGTATCCCAGGAGAGTTCCAAATGTGTGTGGGTAGAATATATATCCCACGGGGGTAAAATTGAAAAAAGTTGAAAAAAAATTTTTTTTGGACTTAGTCATTTTTCCGGCGTTTATCAGACTTTCAGATAGGGCAAATGTCAATGAGCGTTCCGATTTCAGTTCCAGAGCGATTCGCCCAATGTGTCCTTGATATTTAGTCGTTTTCATCCTTTTTTCTGGATTTTTGAAAATTTCACTTTTTTGTGAAAATATCCACTAAATGAGGAAATAATATGTCTGAGGGTACCCCAGGAGAGTTCCAATTGTGTGTGTGTAGAATATATATCCCACAGGGTAAAATTGAAAAAAGTTGAAAAAATGTTTTTTTTGGACTTAGTCATTTTTCTGGCATTTATCATACTTTCAGATATGGGAAATGTCAGTGAGCATTCCGATTTCAGTTCCAGAGCAATAAGCCAAATGAATACTTGATATTTAGGCGTTTTCAGCCAATTTTCTGGATTTTTGAATATTTCACTTTTTGTGGGAAAATATCCACTAAATGAGGGAATAATATGTTTTAGGGTACCCCAGGAGAGTTCCAAATGTATGTGGGTAGAATATATATCTGACGGGGTTAAAATTGAAAAAAATGGAAAAAATGTTTTTTTGAACTTAGTCATTTTTCCGGCGTTTATCAGACTTTCAGATAGGGGAAATGTCAGTGAGCGTTCCGATTTCAGTTCCAAAGCGATTCGCCCAATGAGTCCTTGATATATAATCATTTTCAGCCTTTTTTCTGGATTTTTGAAAATTTCACTTTTTTGTGAAAATATCCACTAAATGAGGGAATAATATGTGTGAGGGTACCCCAGGAGAGTTCCAAATGTGTGTGGGTAGAATATATATCCCACAGGGGTAAAATTGAAAAAAGTTTAAAAAATATTTTTTTTGGACTTAGTCATTTTTCCGGCGTTTAACAGACTTTCAGATAGGGGAAATGTCAGTGAGCGTTCCGATTTCAATTCCAGAGCAGAGAGCACAATGAGTCCTTGATATTTAGTCGTTTTCAGCCAATATTTTGGATTTTTCAAAATTTCACTTTTTTGTGAAAATATCCACTAAATGAGGGAATAATATGTGTGAGGTTATCCCAGGAGAGTTCCAAATGTGTGTGGGTAGAATATATATCCCACGGGGGTAAAATTGAAAAAAGTTGAAAAAAAATTTTTTTTGGAACTTAGTCATTTTTCCGGCGTTTATCAGACTTTCAGATAGGGCAAATGTCAATGAGCGTTCCGATTTCAGTTCCAGAGCGATTCGCCCAATGTGTCCTTGATATTTAGTCGTTTTCATCCTTTTTTCTGGATTTTTGAAAATTTCACTTTTTTGTGAAAATATCCACTAAATGAGGAAATAATATGTCTGAGGGTATCCAAGGAGAGTTCCAAATGTGTGTGGGTAGAATATATATCCCACAGGGTAAAATTGAAAAAAGTTGAAAAAATGTTTTTTTTGGACTTAGTCATTTTTCTGACATTTATCATACTTTCAGATAGGGCAAATGTCAGTGAGCGTTCCGATTTCAGTTCCAGAGCGATTCGCCCAATGAGTCCTTGATATTTAGTCATTTTCAGCCAATTTTCTGGATTTTTGAAAATTTCACTTTTTTGTGAAAATATCCACTAAATGAGGAAATAATATGTCTGAGGGAACCCCAGGAGACTTCCAAATGTGTGTGGGTAGAATATATATCCCACGAAGGTAAAATTGAAAAAAGTTGAAAAAAATTTTTTTTTGGACTTAGTCATTTTTCGGGCGTTTATCAGACTTTCAGATAGGGCAAATGTCAATGAGCGTTCCGATTTCAGTTCCAGAGCGATTCGCCCTATGAGTCCTTGATATTTAGTCGTTTTCAGCCAATTTTCTGGATTTTTGAGAATTTCACTTTTTTGTGAAAATATCCACTAAATGAGGGAATAATATGTGTGAGGGTACCCCAGGAGAGTTCCAAATGTGTGTGGGTAGAATATATATCCCACGGGGGTAAAATTGAAAAAAGTTGAAAAAAATTTTTTTTGGGACTTAGTCATTTTTCGGGCGTTTATCAGACTTTCAGATAGGGCAAATGTTCAGTGAGCGTTCCGATTTCAGTTCCAAAGCGATTCACCCAATGAGTCCTTGATAATTAGTCGTTTTCAGCCAATTTTCTGGATTTTTGAAAATTTTACTTTTTTGTGAAAATATCCACTAAATGAGGGAATAATATGTGTGAGGGTACCCCAGGAGAGTTCCAAACGTGTGTGGGTAGAATATATATCCCACAAGGGTAACATTGAAAAAAGTTTAAAAAATATTTTTTTTGGACTTACTCATTTTTCCGACGTTTAACAGACTTTCAGATAGGGGAAATGTCAGTGAGCGTTCCGATTTCAGTTCCAGAGCATATCGCACAATGAGTCCTTGATATTTAGTCGTTTTCAGCCAATATTTTGGATTTTTCAAAATTTCAATTTTTTGTGAAAATATCCACTAAATGAGGGAATAATATGTGTGAGGGTACCCCAGGAGAGTTCCAAATGTGTGTGGGTAGAATATATATCCCACGGGGGTAAAATTGAAAAAAGTTGAAAAAAATTTTTTTTTTGACTTAGTCATTTTTCCAGCGTTTATCAGACTTTCAGATAGGGCAAATGTCAATGAGCGTTCCGATTTCAGTTCCAGAGCGATTCGCCCAATGTGTCCTGGATATTTAGTCGTTTTCAGCCAATATTTTGGATTTTTGAAAATTTCACTTTTTTGTGAAAATATCCACTAAATGAGGGAATAATATGTGTGAGGGTACCCCAGGAGAGTTCCAAATGTGTGTGGGTAGAATATATATCCCACAGGGGTAAAATTGAAAAAAGTTTAAAAAATATTTTTTTTGGACTTAGTCATTATTCCGGCGTTTAACAGACTTTCAGATAGGGGAAATGTCAGTGAGCGTTCCGATTTCAATTCCAGAGCAGAGAGCACAATGAGTCCTTGATATTTAGTCGTTTTCAGCCAATATTTTGGATTTTTGAAAATTTCACTTTTTTGTGAAAATATCCACTAAATGAGGGAATAATATGTGTGAGGGTACCCCAGGAGAGTTCCAAATGTGTGTGGGTAGAATATATATCCCACAGGGGTAAAATTGAAAAAAGTTTAAAAAATATTTTTTTTGGACTTAGTCATTTTTCCGGCGTTTAACAGACTTTCAGATAGGGGAAATGTCAGTGAGCGTTCCGATTTCAGTTCCAGAGCATGTTGCACAATGAGTCCTTGATATTTAGTCGTTTTCAGCCAATATTTTGGATTTTTCAAAATTTCACTTTTTTGTGAAAATATCCACTAAATGAGGGAATAATATGTGTGAGGTTATCCCAGGAGAGTTCCAAATGTGTGTGGGTAGAATATATATCCCACGGGGGTAAAATTGAAAAAAGTTGAAAAAAAATTTTTTTTGGAACTTAGTCATTTTTCCGGCGTTTATCAGACTTTCAGATAGGGCAAATGTCAATGAGCGTTCCGATTTCAGTTCCAGAGCGATTCGCCCAATGTGTCCTTGATATTTAGTCGTTTTCATCCTTTTTTCTGGATTTTTGAAAATTTCACTTTTTTGTGAAAATATCCACTAAATGAGGAAATAATATGTCTGAGGGTATCCAAGGAGAGTTCCAAATGTGTGTGGGTAGAATATATATCCCACAGGGTAAAATTGAAAAAAGTTGAAAAAATGTTTTTTTTGGACTTAGTCATTTTTCTGACATTTATCATACTTTCAGATAGGGCAAATGTCAGTGAGCGTTCCGATTTCAGTTCCAGAGCGATTCGCCCAATGAGTCCTTGATATTTAGTCATTTTCAGCCAATTTTCTGGATTTTTGAAAATTTCACTTTTTTGTGAAAATATCCACTAAATGAGGAAATAATATGTCTGAGGGAACCCCAGGAGACTTCCAAATGTGTGTGGGTAGAATATATATCCCACGAAGGTAAAATTGAAAAAAGTTGAAAAAAATTTTTTTTTGGACTTAGTCATTTTTCGGGCGTTTATCAGACTTTCAGATAGGGCAAATGTCAATGAGCGTTCCGATTTCAGTTCCAGAGCGATTCGCCCTATGAGTCCTTGATATTTAGTCGTTTTCAGCCAATTTTCTGGATTTTTGAGAATTTCACTTTTTTGTGAAAATATCCACTAAATGAGGGAATAATATGTGTGAGGGTACCCCAGGAGAGTTCCAAATGTGTGTGGGTAGAATATATATCCCACGGGGGTAAAATTGAAAAAAGTTGAAAAAAATTTTTTTTGGGACTTAGTCATTTTTCGGGCGTTTATCAGACTTTCAGATAGGGCAAATGTTCAGTGAGCGTTCCGATTTCAGTTCCAAAGCGATTCACCCAATGAGTCCTTGATAATTAGTCGTTTTCAGCCAATTTTCTGGATTTTTGAAAATTTTACTTTTTTGTGAAAATATCCACTAAATGAGGGAATAATATGTGTGAGGGTACCCCAGGAGAGTTCCAAACGTGTGTGGGTAGAATATATATCCCACAAGGGTAACATTGAAAAAAGTTTAAAAAATATTTTTTTTGGACTTACTCATTTTTCCGACGTTTAACAGACTTTCAGATAGGGGAAATGTCAGTGAGCGTTCCGATTTCAGTTCCAGAGCATATCGCACAATGAGTCCTTGATATTTAGTCGTTTTCAGCCAATATTTTGGATTTTTCAAAATTTCAATTTTTTGTGAAAATATCCACTAAATGAGGGAATAATATGTGTGAGGGTACCCCAGGAGAGTTCCAAATGTGTGTGGGTAGAATATATATCCCACGGGGGTAAAATTGAAAAAAGTTGAAAAAAATTTTTTTTTTGACTTAGTCATTTTTCCAGCGTTTATCAGACTTTCAGATAGGGCAAATGTCAATGAGCGTTCCGATTTCAGTTCCAGAGCGATTCGCCCAATGTGTCCTGGATATTTAGTCGTTTTCAGCCAATATTTTGGATTTTTGAAAATTTCACTTTTTTGTGAAAATATCCACTAAATGAGGGAATAATATGTGTGAGGGTACCCCAGGAGAGTTCCAAATGTGTGTGGGTAGAATATATATCCCACAGGGGTAAAATTGAAAAAAGTTTAAAAAATATTTTTTTTGGACTTAGTCATTTTTCCGGCGTTTATCAGACTTTCAGATAAGGGAAATGTCAGTGAGCATTCCGATTTTAGTTCCAGAGCATATCACACAATGAGTCCTTGATATTTAGTCATTTTCAGCCAATTTTGGATTTTTTAAAATTTCACTTTTTTGTGAAAATATCCACTAAATGAGAGAATAATATGTGTGAGGGTACCCCAGGAGAGTTCCAAATGTGTGTGGGTAGAATATATATCCCACGGGGGTAAAATTGAAAAAAATTTTTTTTTTGGACTTAGTCATTTTTCCGGCGTTTATCAGACTTTCAGATAGGGCAAATGTCAGTGAGCGTTCTGATTTCAGTTCCAGAGCGATTCGCCCAATGAGTCCTTGATATTTGGTCATTTTCAGCCTTTTATCTGGATTTTTGAAAATTTCTCTTTTTTGTGAAAATATCCACTAAATGAGGAAATAATATGTCTGAGGGTACCCCAGGAGAGTTCCAAATGTGTGTGGGTAGAATATATATCCCACGAGGGTAAATTTGAAAAAAGTTGAAAAAATTTTTTTTTTGGACTTAGTCATTTTTCCGACGTTTATCAGACTTTCAGATAGGGGAAATGTCAGTGAGCGTTCCGATTTCAGATCCAGAGCAATTCGCCCAATGAGTCATTGATATTTAGTCGTTTTCAGCCAATATTTTGGATTTTTGAAAATTTCACTTTTTTGTGAAAATATCCACTAAATGAGGAAATAATATGTCTGAGGGTACCCCAGCAGAGTTCCAAATGTGTGTGGGTAGAATATATATCCCACAGGGTAAAATTGAAAAAAGTTGAAAAAATGTTTTTTTGAACTTAGTTATTTTTCTGGCGTTTATCAGACTTTCAGATAGGGGAAATGTCAGTGAGCGTTCCGATTTCAGTTCTAGAGTGATTCGCCCAATGAGTCCTTGATATTTAGTCATTTTCAGCCAATTTTCTGGATTTTTCAAAATTTCACTTTTTTGGGAAAATATCCACTAAATGAGGGAATAATATGTGTGAGGGTACCCCAGTAGAGTTCCAAATGTGTGTGGCTAGAATATATATCCCACGAGGGTAAATTTGAAAAAAGTTGAAAAAATTTTTTTTTGGACTTAGTCATTTTTCCGGTGTTTATCAGACTTTCAGATAGGGGAAATGTCAGTGAGCGTTCCGATTTCAGTTCCAGAGCGATTTGCCCAATGAGTCCTTGATATTTAGTCGTTTTCAGCCAATTTTCTGGATTTTTGAGAATTTCACTTTTTTGTGAAAATATCCACTAAATGAGGGAATAATATGTGTAAGGGTACCCCAGGAGAGTTCCAAACGTGTGTGGGTAGAATATATATCCCACAGGGTAAAATTGAAAAAAGTTGAAAAAATGTTTTTTTTGGACTTAGTCATTTTTCGGGCGTTTATCAGACTTTCAGATAGGGCAAATGTCAGTGAGCGCTCTGATTTCAGCTCCAGAGCTATACGCCCAATGAGTCCTTGATATTTGGTCATTTTCAGCCTTTTATCTGGATTTTTGAAAATTTCACTTTTTTGTGAAAATATCCACTAAATGAGGAAATAATATGTGTGAGGGTACCCCAGGAGAGTTCCAATTGTGTGTGTGTAGAATATATATCCCACAGGGTAAAATTGAAAAAAGTTGAAAAAATGTTTTTTTTGGACTTAGTCATTTTTCTGGCATTTATCATACTTTCAGATATGGGAAATGTCAGTGAGCATTCCGATTTCAGTTCCAGAGCAATAAGCCAAATGAGTACTTGATATTTAGGCGTTTTCAGCCAATTTTCTGGATTTTTGAATATTTCACTTTTTGTGGGAAAATATCCACTAAATGAGGGAATAATATGTTTTAGGGTACCCCAGGAGAGTTCCAAATGTATGTGGGTAGAATATATATCTGACGGGGTTAAAATTGAAAAAAATGGAAAAAATGTTTTTTTGAACTTAGTCATTTTTCCGGCGTTTATCAGACTTTCAGATAGGGGAAATGTCAGTGAGCGTTCCGATTTCAGTTCCAGAGCATATCGCACAATGAGTCCTTGATATTTAGTCGTTTTCAGCCAATATTTTGGATTTTTCAAAATTTCATTTTTTTGTGAAAATATCCACTAAATGAGGGAATAATATGTGTGAGGGTACCCCAGGAGAGTTCCAAATGTGTGTGGGTAGAATATATATCCCACGGGGGTAAAATTGAAAAAAGTTGAAAAAAATTTTTTTTTGGACTTAGTCATTTTTCCAGCGTTTATCAGACTTTCAGATAGGGCAAATGTCAATGAGCGTTCCGATTTCAGTTCCAGAGCGATTCGCCCAATGTGTCCTGGATATTTAGTCGTTTTCAGCCAATATTTTGGATTTTTGAAAATTTCACTTTTTTGTGAAAATATCCACTAAATGAGGGAATAATATGTGTGAGGGTACCCCAGGAGAGTTCCAAATGTGTGTATGTAGAATATATATCCCACGGGGGTAAAATTGAAAAAAGTTGAGAAAATTTTTTTTTTGGACTTAGTCATTTTTTCGGCGTTTATCAGACTTTCAGATAGGGGAAATGTCATTGAGCGTTCCGATTTCAGTTCCTGAGAGATTCGCCCAATGAGTCCTTGATATTTAGTCGTTTTCAGCCAATTTTCTGGATTTTTGAAAATTTCACTTTTTTGTGAAAATATCCACTAAATGAGGGAATAATATGTGTGAGGGTACCCCAGGAGAGTTCCAAATGTGTGTATGTAGAATATAGATCCCACAGGGGTAAAATTGAAAAAAGTTGAAAAAATCTTTTTTTGAACTTAGTTATTTTTCCGGCGTTTATCAGACTTTCAGATAGGGGAAATGTCAGTGAGCGTTCCGATTTCAGTTCCAGAGCGATTCGCCCAATGAGTCCTTGATATTTAGTCATTTTCAGCCAATTTTCAGGATTTTTGAAAATTTCACTTTTTTGTGAAAATATCCACTAAATGAGGAAATAATATGTCTGAGGGTACCCTAGGAGAGTTCCAAATGTGTGTGGGTAGAATATATATCCCACGAAGGTAAAATTGAAAAAAGTTGAAAAAATGTTTTTTTGAACTTAGTCATTTTTCCGGCGTTTATCAGACTTTCAGATAGGGGAAATGTCAGTGAGCGTTCCGATTTCAGTTCCAGAGCGATTCGCCCAATGAGTCCTTGATATTTGGTCATTTTCAGCCTTTTATCTGGATTTTTGAAAATTTCACTTTTTTGTGAAAATATCCACTAAATGAGGAAATAATATGTGTGAGGGTACCCCAGGAGAGTTCCAATTGTGTGTGTGTAGAATATATATCCCTCAGGGTAAAATTGAAAAAAGTTGAAAAATTTTTTTTTTTCGACTTAGTCATTTTTCCGGCGTTTATCAGTCTTTCAGATAACGGAAATGTCATTGAGCATTCCGATTTCAGTTCCAAAGCGATTCGCCCAATGAGTCCTTGATATTTAGTCATTTTCAGACTTTTTTCTGGATTTTTGAAAATTTCACTTTTTTGTGAAAATATCCACTAAATTAGGGAATAATATGTGAGGGTACCACAGGAGAGTTCCAAATGTGTGTGGGTAGAATATATATCCCACAGGGTAAAATTGAAAAAAGTTGAAAAAATTTTTTTTTTGGACTTAGTCATTTTTCGGGCGTTTATCAGACTTTCAGATAGGCCAAATGTCAGTGAGTGTTCCAATTTCAGTTCCAGAGCGATTCACCCAATGAGTCCTTGATATTTAATCGTTTTCAGACAATATTTTGGATTTTTGAAAATTTCACTTTTTTGTGAAAATATCCACTAAATTAGGGAATAATAAGTGTGAGGGTACCACAGGAGAGTTCCAAATGTGTCTGGGTAGAATATATATCCCACGGGGGTAAAATTGAAAAAAGTTTAAAAATTTTTTTTTTTCGACTTAGTCATTTTTTCGGCGTTTATCAGTCTTTCAGATAGGGGAAATGTCAGTGAGCATTCCGATTTCAGTTCCAGAGTGATTCGCCGAAAGAGTCCTTGATATTTCGTCTTTTTCAGCCAATTTTCCGGATTTTTGAAAATTTCACTTTTTTGTGAAAATATCCACTAAATGAGGAAATAATATGTCTGAGGGTACCCCAGGAGAGTTCCAAATGTGTGTGCGTAGAACATATATCCCACAATGTAAAATTGAAAAAAGTTGAAAACATTTGTTTTTGGACTTAGTCATTTTTCCGGCGTTTATCAGACTTTCAGATAGGGCAAATGTCAGTGAGCGTTCCGATTTCATTTCCAGAGCGATTCGCCCAATGAGTCCTTGATATTTAGTCATTTTCAGCCAATATTTTGGATTTTTGAAAATGTCTCTTTTTTGTGAAAATATCCACTAAATGAGGGAATAATATGTGTGAGGGTACCCCAGGAGAGTTCCAAATGTGTGTGGGTAGAATATGTATCCCACGGGGGTAAAATTGAAAAAGTTAAAAAAATATTTTTTTTTGACTTAGTCATTTCTCCGGCGTTTATCAGACTTTCAGATAGGGGAAATGTCAGTGAGCATTCCGATTTCAGTTCCAGAGCGATTCGCCGAAAGAGTCCTTGATATTTCGACGTTTTAGCCAATTTTCTGGATTTTTGAAAATTTCACTTTTTTTTGAAAATATCCACTAAATGAGGAAATAATATGTCTGAGGGTACCCCAGGAGAGTTCCAAATATGTGTGGGTAGAATATATATCCCACGGAGGTAAAATTGAAAAAAGTTTAAAAAATTTTTTTTTTGGACTTAGTCATTTTTCCGGCATTTAGCAGTCTTTCAGATAGGGGAAATGTCAGTGAGCATTCCGATTTCAGTTCCAAAGCGATTCGCCCAATGAGTCCTTGATATTTAGTCATTTTCAGCCTTTTTTCTGGATTTTTGAAAATTTCACTTTTTTGTGAAAATATCCACTAAATGAGGAAATAATATGTCTAAGGGTACCCCAGGAGAGTTCCAAATGTGTGTGGGTAGAATATATATCCCACAGGGTAAAATTGAAAAAAGTTGAAAACATTTTTTTTTGGACTTAGTCATTTTTCCGGCGTTTATCAGTCTTTCAGATAGGGGAAATGTCAGTGAGCATTCCGATTTCAGTTCCAAAGTGATTCGCCCAATGAGTCCTTGATATTTAGTCGTTTTCAGCCAATATTTTGGATTTTTGAAAATGTCACTTTTTTGTGAAAATATCCACTAAATGAGGAAATAATATTTCTGAGGGTACCCCAGGAGAGTTCCAAATGTGTGTGGGTAGAATATATATCCCACGGAGGTAAAATTGAAAAAAGTTTAAAAAATTTTTTTTTTGGACTTAGTCATTTTTCCGGCGTTTATCAGTCTTTCAGATAGGGGAAATGTCAGTGAGCATTCCGATTTCAGTTCCAAAGCGATTCGCCCAATGAGTCCTTGATATTTAGTAATTTTCAGCCTTTTTTCTGGATTTTTGAAAATTTCCCTTTTTTTGAAAATATCCACTAAATGAGGAAATAATATGTCTGAGGGTACCCCAGGAGAGTTCCAAATGTGTGTAGGTATAATATATATCCCACAGGGTAAAATTGAAAAAAGTTTAAAAAATTTTTTTTTTGGACTTAGTCATTTTTCCGGCGTTTATCAGACTTTCAGATAGGGCAAATGTCAGTGAGCGTTCCGATTTCAGTTCCAGAGCGATTAGCCCATTGAGTCCTTGATATTTAGTCGTTTTCAGCCAATATTTTGGATTTTTGAAAATGTCACTTTTTTGTGAAAATATCCACTAAATGAGGGAATAATATGTGTGAGGGTACCCCAGGAGAGTTCCAAATGTGTGTGGGTAGAATATATATCCCACGGAGGTAAAATTGAAAAAAGTTTAAAACATTTTTTTTTTGGACTTACCGTATATTCCGGCGTATAAGACGACCTGGTGTATAAGACGACCCCCCTACTTTCCTGTTAAAATATAGAGTTTAGGATATATTCACCGTATAAGACTACCCCTTTTCCAACGCATACCAAACACCGGTAAAAATTAAAAAAAAACCAGATTTGAATTTAACATGGTCCTTTTTTAATTTAAATTCTTATGACATGCAGGTATATAGCAGGAAAACTGTCACTCATAAACATATTAAAATAGGGGGGACCCCACATCATTTTTTGGGGGGGTCCCCCATTCTAATAGCTAGTAAAGGCTAGGTGTTCAACTGGGTGCTGATACTAGTAGCCTGGGAAGCTCCGTGGGTATTACCCCCTTCCCAGACTTCAAACATCTGCCCCAGCCGTCTGCTTAACCTCCGCTAGAGACTATAATGATGGTGGATCCCACGCCAATTTTCTTTTTAAAAAATCCTTTATTTTAACACTAAATGACAATTGAGGGGTTAATAAAGATGCAGTCCCTAAATTATTATTAATTTTGTAATTAATTTTTCCCAAAAATGTTGACGTGGGCTTCGCCATATTTTTGTGTCCAGCCAGGTACAGCAGGCAGGAACGGGCTGCCCCCAACCACCAGCTGCCTATTTGTACCTGGCCGGACACAACAATATAGGGAAGCCCTTTTTTTTTTAATTATTTCATGAAATAACTAAAAAAAAAAAGACGTGGGGCTTCGCCCTATTTTTGTGTCCAGCCAGGTACAACTAGGCAGCTGGGGGCTGGAATCTGCAGCGCAGGGAGGCCCAAGCTTTCTGGCCCCCCCCGCTGCAAATTGCAGTCCGCAGCCACCCCGGAAAATGGCGCGTTCATAGAAGCGCCATCTTCTGGCGCTGTACCCAACTCATCCAGGGCCCTGGTGCGGTGGCTCACTCGGTAATAAAGGGGTTAAGGCCAGCTTGGCATTATCAGCTGGCCCTAAGCCCGAAATTCATGGGGTCACGCCAATATTAGACATGACCGCCATGAATTTCTAGTAAAGTAATTAAAAAAAACACAAACACCCAGAAAAAAAGTCCTTTAATTGAAATAAAGACACAATTTTTTAATGTTCTAAATTAAACCATACTTACCATCACGCCCATTCCAGCTGAAGCCAACGATCTCCTGCAATAAAAGTAAAATAATAAAGCAACCTCATCCTTACCTCTCCATGGTTCCCAGGACCGGTCTAGCTCTGCTACATTCACATGACAGGCTGCACCGCAGCAGAACGCTACCGTTCAGCTTGCCATGCGGCAGACACTGAGAAGCGCAGGCATGCTTGCGCTCCTCAGTGTCTGACTGTGACGGCATCCAGATGAGTCGAGATCATGTCCAATGAACTCGGCTCACCTCATGCACGTCACTGACAGCGTGGGAAAATTCTCCTGCTCCCCGCATGCGCAGTAGAAGTTTCCCACGCTGTCAGTGACGGACGTCCAGGAGGTGAGCTGAGTTCATTGTCGGCTCATCTGGATGCCGTCACAGCGAGACACTGAGGAGCGCAAGCATGCCTGCGCTTCTCAGTGTCTGCGGGATGACAGGCTGGATGGCAGCGTTCTGCTGCGGTCCAGCCTGTCATCTCGATGTAGCAGAGCTGAAGCTGTCCTGGGAACCATGGAAAGGTAAGGATGAGGTTGCTTTATTATTTTACTTTTATTGCAGGAGATCGTTGGCTTCAGCTGGAATGGGCGTGACTGTAAGTATGGTTTAATTTAGAACAATAAAGAATTGTGTGTTTATTTCAATTAAAGGACTTTATTCTGGGTGTTTGTGTTTTTTTTAACTTTGACTATGGGGTTAGTAATGGGGGTGTCTTATAGACGCCTCTCCATTACTAACCTGGGCTTGATGTCAGCTGGCATTATAAGCTGACATCAACCCCAGCCCTATTACCCCCTGCCACTGCTACAGGGCAGTGGGAAGAGCGAGGCTAAGTGCCAGAATTGGCGCATCCTATGAATGCGCCGTTTCTGGGGCGGCTGACGGCTGGTGTTTCTAGCCTGGGAGGGGGCCAATATTCATGGCTCCCTTCCTGGGCTATTAATATCAGCCCCCAGCTGTCTGCCTAGCCTTTGCTAGCTATTAAATTAGGGGGGACCCCACGTCATTTTTTGGGGGGGTCCCCCATTTTAATAGCTAGTAAAGGCTATGTATTCAGCTGGGGGCTGATATTAGTAGCCTGGGAAGCTCCGTGGGTATTACCCCCTTCCCAGGCTTCAAACATCTGCCCCAGCCGTCTGCTTAACCTCCGCTAGAGACTAAAATTACGGGTAACCCCACGCCAATTTTTTTTTAAATAAATCCGTTATTTTAACACTAGATGACAAGTACAGTAACCAACACTGTCACTGTACTTCATATATATGTGACTGACATGTTTCTATCTATCTAATCTATGTGTGATTCTCTATTCTGTCTGTTATAAATTGTCGGGTACAGATGCTGAAATGCCGGCCGGCTTTTTTAAAGAGACGGTGCATGAAAACACTAATATTTGTTTTAATAAATCCTTTACACTAAATGACAAGTACAGTAAGCAATACTGTCACTGTACTTCATATATATGTGACTGACATGTTTCTATCTATCTAATCTATGTGTGATGCTCTATTCTTTCTATTCTAAATTGTCGGGTGCCGGCTTATGCCGCTGCTGAATTGCCGGCTTTTCATATATTGTCACAGAAGCGATGCGTATTCCCAGCTCCGGACACAGCGCAGCGCTTCTGTGACAAGTGAAAGCTGTCGGCACAGAAGCCCTGCGCTGTGTCCGGAGCTGGGAATACGCAGCGATGTGTCAGTTTCAGCACAGAAGCGCTGACTGTCTGGACCTACCGCCGCCGTATTTTAACTCCCTCCACCTTATATTAACTCCGACATGGCAGGGATACGGCCACGGCAGCTTATTAACACCCCCAGAGTATCCCCGCATGTCAATTTCTGAAAGTTCAAAAGCATTACCGGCGTATAAGACGACCCCAGACTAGACAGAAGATTTTTCAGTCTTCAAAAGTCGTCTTATACGCCGGAATATACGGTAGTCATTTTTCCGGCGTTTATCAGTCTTTCAGATAGGGGAAATGTCAGTGAGCATTCCGATTTCAGTTCCAAAGCGATTCGACCAATGAGTCCTTGATATTTAGTAATTTTCAGCCTTTTTTCTGGATTTATGAAAATTTCACTTTTTTGTGAAAATATCCACTAAATGAGGAAATAATATGTCTGAGGGTACCCCAGGAGAGTTCCAAATGTGTGTGGGTAGAATATATATCCCACAGGGTAAAATTGAAAAAAGTTGAAAACATTTTTTTTTGGACTTAGTCATTTTTCCGGCGTTTATCAGTCTTTCAGATAGGGGAAATGTCAGTGAGCATTCCGATTTCAGTTCCAAAGCGATTCGCCCAATGAGTCCTTGATATTTAGTAATTTTCAGCCTTTTTTCTGGATTTTTTAAAATTTCACTTTTTTGTGAAAATATCCACTAAATGAGGAAATAATATGTCTGAGGGTACCCCAGGAGAGTTCCAAATGTGTGTGGGTAGAATATATATCCCACAATGTAAAATTGAAAAAAGTTGAAAATAATTTTTTTTCGGAATTAGTCATTTTTCCGGCGTTTATCAGAGTTTCAGATAGGGGAAATGTCAGTGAGCATTCAAATTTCAGTTCCAGAGTGATTCACCCAATGAGTCCTTGATATTTAGTCGTTTTCAGCCAATTTTCTGGATTTTTGAAAATTTTACTTTTTTGTGAAAATATCCACTAAATGAGGGAATAATATGTGTGAGGGTACCCCAGGAGAGTTCCAAATGTGTGTGGGTAGAATATATATCCCACGGGGTAAAATTGTAAAAAGTTGAAAAAATTTTTTTTTTGGACTTATTCATTTTTCCGGCGTTTATCAGACTTTCAGATAGGGGAAATGTCAGTGAGCATTCCGATTTCAGTTCCAGAGTGGATCGCACAATGAGTCCTTGATATTTAGTCGTTTTCAGCCAATTTTCTGGATTTTTGAAAATTTTAATTTTTTGTGAAAATATTCACTAAATGAGAGAATAATAAGTGCGAAGGTACCCCAGGAGAGTTCCAAATGTGTGTGGGTAGAATATATATCCCACGGGGTAAAATTGAAAAAAGTTGAAAAAATTTTTTTTTTGGACTTAGACATTTTTCCGGCGTTTATCAGACTTTAAGATAGGGGAAATGTCAGTGAGCGTTCCGATTTCAGTTCCAGAGCGGATCGCACAATTAGTCCTTGATATTTAGTCGTTTTCAGCCAATTTTCTGGATTTTTGAAAATTTTAATTTTTTGTGAAAATATCCACTAAATGAGGGAATAATATGTGTGAGGGTACCCCAGGAGAGTTCCAAATGTGTGTGGGTAGAATATATATCCCACAGGGCAAAATTGAAAAAAGTTGAAAAAAATTTTTTTTTGGACTTAGTCATTTTTCCGGCGTTTATCAAACTTTCAGATAGGGGAAATGTCAGTGAGCATTCCGATTTCAGTTCCAGAGCGGATCGCACAATTAGTCCTTGATATTTAGTCGTTTTCAGCCAATTTTTCTGGATTTTTGAAAATTTTAATTTTTTGTGAAAATATCCACTAAATGAGGGAATAATATGTGTGAGGGTACCTCAGGAGAGTTCCAAATGTATTTGGGTAGAATATATATCCCACGGGGGTAAAATTGAAAAAAGTTGAAAATAATTTTTTTTTGGAATTAGTCATTTTTCCGGCGTTTATCAGAGTTTCAGATAGGGGAAATGTCAGTGAGCGTTCCGATTTCAGTTCCAGAGCGATTCACCCAATGAGTCCTTGATATTTAGTCGTTTTCAGCCAGTTTTCTGGATTTTTGAAAATTTCACTTTTTTGTGAAAATATCCACTAAATGAGGGAATAATATGTGTGAGGGTACCCCAGGAGACTTCCAAATGTGTGTGGGTAGAATATATATCCCACGGGGGTAAAATTGAAAAAAGTTGAAAAAATTTTTTTTTTGGAATTAGTCATTTTTCCGGCGTTTATCAGAGTTTCAGATAGGGGAAATGTCAGTGAGCATTCCGATTTCAGTTCCAGAGTGATTCACCCAATGAGTCCTTGATATTTAGTCATTTTCAGCCAATTTTCTGGATTTTTGAAAATGTTACTTTTTTCTGAAAATATCCACTAAATGAGGGAATAATTTGTGTGAGGGTACCCCAGCAGAGTTCCAAATGTTTGTGGGTAGAATATATATCACACGGGGTAAAATTGAAAAAAGTTGAAAAATTTTTTTTTGGGGACTTAGTCATTTTTCCGGCATTTATCAGACTTTCAGATAGGGGAAATGTCAGTGAGCATTCAAATTTCAGTTCCAGAGCGATTCGCCCAATGAGTCCTTGATATTTAGTCGTTTTCAGCCAATTTTCTGGATTTTTGAAAATGTTACTTTTTTGTGAATATATCCACTAAATGAGGGAATAATATGTGTGAGGATACCCCAGGAGAGTTCCAAATGTGTGTTGGTAGAATATATATCCCACGGGGGTAAAATTGAAAAAAGTTTAAAAAAATTTTTTTTTGGAATTAGTCATTTTTCCGGCGTTTATCAGAGATTCAGATAGGGGAAATGTCAGTGAGCGTTCCAATTTCAGTTCCAGAGCAGATCGCACAATGAGTCCTTGATATTTAGTCGTTTTCAGCCAATATTTTGGATTTTTGAAAATTTCACTTTTTTGTGAAAATATCCACTAAATGAGGGAATAATATGTGTGAGGGTACCCCAGGAGAGTTCCAAATGTGTGTGGGAAGAATATATATCCCACGGGGGTAAAATTGAAAAAAGTTGAAAAAAAATTTTTTTTGGAATTAGTCATTTTTCCGGCGTTTATCAGAGTTTCAGATAGGGGAAATGTCAGTGAGCGTTCCGATTTCAGTTCCAGAGCGATTCACCCAATGAGTCCTTGATATTTAGTCGTTTTCAGCCAATTTTCTGGATTTTTGAAAATGTTACTTTTTTCTGAAAATATCCACTAAATGAGGGAATAATTTGTGTGAGGGTACCCCAGGAGAGTTCCAAATGTTTGTGGGTTAAATATATATCACACGGGGTAAAATTGAAAAAAGTTGAAAAAATTTTTTTTGGGGACTTAGTCATTTTTCCGGCGTTTATTAGACTTTCAGATAGGGCAAATGTCAGTGAGCGTTCCGATTTCAGTTCCAGAGCGATTCACCCAATGAGTCCTTGATATTTAGTCGTTTTCAGCCAATTTTCTGGATTTTTGAAAATGTTACTTTTTTCTGAAAATATCCACTAAATGAGGGAATAATTTGTGTGAGGGTACCCCAGGAGAGTTCCAAATGTTTGTGGGTTAAATATATATCACACGGGGTAAAATTGAAAAAAGTTGAAAAAATTTTTTTTGGGGACTTAGTCATTTTTCCGGCGTTTATCAGACTTTCAGATAGGGCAAATGTCAGTGCGCGTTCCGATTTCAGTTCCAGAGCGATTCACCCAATGAGTCCTTGATATTTAGTCGTTTTCAGCCAATTTTCTGGATTTTTGAAAATTTTACTTTTTTCCGAAAATATCCACTAAATGAGGGAATAATATGTGCGAGGGTACCTCAGGAGAGTTACAAATGTTTGTGGGTAGAATATATATCACACGGGGTAAAATTGAAAAAAGTTGAAAAAAATTTTTTTGGGGCTTAGTCACTTTTACGGCGTTTATCAGACTTTCAGATAGGGCAAATGTCAGTGAGCGTTCCGATTTCAGTTCCAGAACAATTCGCCCAATGAGTCCTTGATATTTAGTCGTTTTCAGCCAATATTTTGGATTTTTGAAAATTTCACTTTTTTGTGAAAATATCCACTAAATGAGGGAATAAAATGTGTGAGGGTACCCCAGGAGAGTTCCAAATGTGTGTGGGTAGAATACATATCCAACAGGATTAAAATTCCAAAAAGTTTAAAAAAAATTTTTTTTTGGACTTAGTCATTTTTCCGGCGTTTATCAGACTTTCAGATAGGGAGTGTAGCGTCGGCGTCCCTGCCTCCTGGTTGGCAGGGACGCTGTTCCCCTCACATCTGCGCTCTGTGCCCGGCGTCTTCCTCCCGCTCTGCTGGCTGCTTCCCGGCCACGGCGCTTAGGGCGCGCGCTCCCCCTCTCTTAAAGGGGCCGCGCGCCGTCCTAAGGAGTCCCCGGCCAATGGCTGGAGGACTTCACCATATATAAGAAGCCTCCTCCAAAATGGAGGTGCCCGAACAATGTTTTTGCAAAGCCTTCACTCTGCTTCAGCCCTCAGGTTCCGTTTCCATTTACCTGCCAGTCACCTGCCAGATTCCTGCCTGTTACCTGCCTGTAACCTGCCAGTCACCTGCCAGATTCCTGCCTGTTACCTGCCAGTCACCTGCCAGATTCCTGCTTGATACCTGCCAGATATCCGTTTATCTGCTTGCAAGCCTGCGGTCCGATGGTCTGCCTTCCGACACCTGTCAGTCTGTCTATGGACCAGCCTGCCCGCTCACCTGGGAGCGCTCGTCTGCTACCTGCCTGCTAGCCTACCTGGAGGCTCCGCCGTCACTTGCCGTGACCACCTGCCTTTCCAGAGACTTGTCTGCTCACCTGGGAGTGCTCATCTGCTACCTGCCTGCTAGCCTACCTGGAGGTCCCGCCGTCACTTGCCGTGACCACTTGCCTGTCCAGAGACTCTTGTCTGCTCACATGGGAGCGCTCATCTGCTACCTGCCTGCTAGCCTACCTGGAGGCTCTGCCATCACTAGCCGTGACCACCTGCCTGTCCAGAGACTCTCGCCTGCTCACCTAGGAGCGCTCACCTGCTACCTGCCTGCTAGCCTACCTGGAGGCTCTGCCGTCACTAGCCGTGACCACCTGCCTGTCCAGAGACTGTCCCTGTCACTTGCCGTAAGTACCCGTCCTTCTACCCAGAGACTGTCCCTGTCACTTGCCGTGACTACCTGCCCTTCTACCCAGAGACTGTCCCTGTCACTTGCCGTGACTACCTGCCCTTCTACCCAGAGACTGTCCCTGTCACTTGCCGTGATTTCCTGCCCGTCTTCCCTGGAAGCCACCCGCTTCCTTACAAGGACCGCCCCCTTGTATAGTTGCTCAGAGGTTCCGCCTCCCAGACCCGTTACAGTTTGCTCGGGCCATGGAATCCGGTGACACCCAAGCTCCCTCGCTCTCGGACCTATGTCATGAACTGTCCCGGTAGAGGTCCCAACAGGAGTCCATCCTGAGTCACCTGCGGAGTGTCAACTCTCGCCTGGACACTCTGTCTGATCCACCTGCAACCACCGCTAGTGTCATGACTCGCAACCCGGCAGCGCCACTGCCCACCAATACCATGGCATCCTGTCCCGGACCCCGGTTTTCTGCACCTCCTCGTTTCGGAGGTGACTCCGCTCAAGCTCGGGGCTTCATAAACCAGTGCACCCTGCACTTTGAACTCTTGTCCCACCAGTTTATCTCCGACCGGTCCAAAGTAGCCTTTATCATGTCCCACCTCACGGGGGAGGCTCTGGCTTGGCTAAATCCTCTGTGGGAGAGAGGAGATCCCCTGGTGCCCGACCTGCCAGCCAGTCTCACAGCTTTCCGGAAAATCTTCGACGAACCCGGACGGAAGGCCTCATCCGCATCGTCTCTGCTACGCCTCCGTCAAGGAGATCTCACCGTGGGCCAATATGCCATACGGTTCCGTACCCTTGCTTCAGAGCTGGCCTGGGATAACGACGCTCTGGTGTCTGTCTTCTGGGAGGGTCTGTCCGGCCGTATTAAAGATGAACTCGCCGGTCGGGACATTCCTACCACTCTCGACGACTTAATAACACTTGCCACCCGGATTGACATCCGATTTCAGGAGCGCGCCAAAGAGGTCACCCGTGAGAGGAGGTTTCCACGTCTAGCCCCCACCTTCCAGAAACCCGTCTCTCCCTCCGTTACTCACCAGGCACACTCACCTGAGCCTATGCAGGTCGACCAGACCAAGATGGTCAAAACCCGTCAAGACTTACGCCGTGCCGAGGGGAGCTGCTTCTACTGTGGCAGTAAGGAGCACCGGATCTGTTCCTGCCCAGAGAGGTCGGAAAACGCCTGTGTCTAGGATCGCTCAGAGAGGTCGTCCTAGACAAAAGTAAACCCTATCCATCTCTGATGCTGTCAGTCTCTATCACCTGCGGAGAGAACCGCTATTTCGAACTGGCTCAACTTGACTCAGGAGCTGCTGGAAATCTCATTTCTCAGTCTCTGGTAGAGAAATACCGCATTCCCACCAAACCTCTGGCTGTACCCTTATCTGTCGCCACCGTGGATGGGGGCCTCTTACCACATCCCATCCAACTCATCACCGAATCCATAACTCTGCAGGTGGGAATGCTGCATTCTGAGAGCATCTCCTTTCATGTTCTGCCTGGACTCTCTCACGCACTCCTGTTAGGCCTACCTTGGCTCCAGAAACATGCACCCGTGCTTGACTGGCAGACCGGAGAAGTCCTTCGCTGGGGACAGGACTGCCATAGGACTTGTCTAGTTCCCGTTCATCCTGCTCGTCCTTCTCCTACCCCAGTCAGTCTACCCGGTCTACCGGTTCCCTATTGGTCTTATGCGGATGTCTTCAATAAAAAAGAAGCAGAGACATTACCCCCTCATAGACCATACGATTGTCCAATCGACCTGATACCCGGCTCTACTCCTCCCCGTGGGCGTATCTACCCTTTGTCCGCAGCGGAGACCCAGTCCATGTCAGAATATATTGAGGAGAATCTGGCCCGGGGATTTATCCGGAAATCTACCTCCCCGGCGGGAGCAGGCTTCTTCTTCGTCAAAAAGAAGGACGGCTCACTCCGTCCATGTATAGATTATAGAGGCCTTAACCAGATTACAGTGAAGAATAAATACCCCCTCCCGCTCATTCCTGAATTATTTGACCGCCTGAGGGGGGCTAGAATCTTCACCAAACTGGATCTCCGTGGGGCGTATAACCTGGTCCGTATCTGTCAGGGGGATGAGTGGAAGACGGCATTCAACACCTGGGACGGCCACTATGAGTACCTTGTAATGCCCTTCGGTCTCTGTAACGCTCCTGCCGTCTTTCAAGAGTTGGTCAATGACATCTTCCGTGACCTTCTCTACTCCTGCGTGGTGGTGTACCTGGACGACATCTTGGTCTTCTCTCCGGACCTTCCTACTCACCGGAGGGATGTTCGTCAGGTCCTGCTCAGGCTCAGGCAGAACCACCTCTACGCTAAATATGAGAAGTGCATCTTTGAGCAGACCTCTCTTCCATTTCTGGGCTACATAATCTCTCAGACCGGCCTACAAATGGATCCTGAGAAACTGTCTGGCATCCAGAAGTGGCCCCGACCAGAGGGGTTGAAGGCTATTCAGCGGTTCCTGGGCTTCGCCAACTATTACCGCCTCTTCATACCGCACTTCTCTTCCCGGACTGCCCCTATCTCTGCGCTCACCCGTAAGGGTACTAATCCCAGAAGATGGCCGCCCGAAGCTGAGGAGGCCTTTCTTTCCTTAAAACAGGCCTTCTCCTCCGCCCCGGTGCTGCATCGTCCGGACGGCAACAAACAATTCTTCCTAGAAGTTGACGCTTCCTCCTCCGGAGCCGGGGCGGTACTTACCCAAAAGTCATCTTCCGGGAGAATGGTAACCTGCGTTTTTTTCTCCAATCTCTTCTCCTCTTCTGAGCGTAACTATTCTATTGGAGATCGTAAATTGTTAGCCATCAAGCTGGCACTGGAGGAGTGGCATTACCTGCTCGAGGGGGCTCTTCACCCGGTAATAATTTACACGGACCACAAGAACTTGGCTTACCTTCAGAGCGCCCAGAGACTTAACTCGCGCCAAGCCCGGTGGTCCTTGTTTTTTGCCTGCTTTGATTTTGTTCTTCATTTTCGCCCGGCAGACAAAAACATCAAAGCTGACGCCTTGTCCCGATCCTTCCTGGTGTCTGATCAAGAGGAGGAACCTAAGCACATCATTGATCCCGCCAGAGTAATGCAAGTGGCTCCCGTGAATCTAAATCGTCTCCCTCCTGGTAAGACGTTTGTAACTGTACCTGATCGGAAGAAGGTCCTACACTGGGGTCATTCGTCTAAGCTAGCTGGCCACGCCAGTCAGAAAAAGACCCTCCAGCTCATTACCCGGCATTACTGGTGGCCTACCCTGCACAAGGATGTAATAGACTTTGTTTCTGCCTGTGTGTCCTGCGCCCGCAACAAAGTTCCGAGACACCTGCCAGCCGGTCGCCTTCTTCCTCTTCCAGTACCTGCTGCCCCGTGGCAGCATATTGCTATGGACTTTATAACGGATCTTCCTGTCTCTGCCGGTTGTACGGTCATTTGGGTGGTCGCTGATCGTTTCTCCAAGATGGCGCACTTCATTCCCCTGCCGGGTCTCCCGTCTGCACCCGAACTGGCTAAAGACTTTATCCGCCACATCTTCCGTCTCCATGGCCTGCCCCTCCACATTGTGTCAGATCGTGGGGTTCAGTTCACCTCACGCTTCTGGAGAGCCACATGTAAGTTGCTTGACGTCACTCTGGACTTCTCCGCTTACCATCCACAGTCCAATGGTCAAGTGGAGCGGATCAATCAGAACCTGAAGAGTTACCTCCGGCACTTCGTTAATGCCCACCATTCGGACTGGGTGGATCTCCTACCATGGGCCGAGTTCTCTTACAATAATCACGAGAGCGTATCTTCCTCCAAATCCCCGTTTTTTGTAGTCTTTGGTCAGCATCCTCGGATCCCATTTCCCGTCTCCACCTCGGTGGACAATCCGGCTGCGGAATCTCTCGTTCGCGAATTCTCCTCCATTTGGGAGAGTACACGATCCGCACTCCTTCAGTCGTCCGAACGGATGAAAAAACACGCTGACAAGAAACGCCTGGATCCTCCACAATTCCGTCCTGGAGATAAAGTCTGGCTCTCATCCAAATATGTCCGGCTCAAGATTCCCTCCTACAAGTTAGGGCCTCGGTTCATCGGCCCACTGGAAGTTATCAAACAGATCAACCCGGTGGCCTATAAATTAAAACTCCCGGCCAACTTGCGGATCCCTAACTCCTTCCATGTATCTCTCCACAAATCCGTGGTATTTAACTCTTTTTCCAAGTCTACAGGTACGTCTCCTGCTCCGGTTTCCGCTGAGAACGAGTTTGAGGTAGAGAACATTCTGGCCACCAAAAGGGTAAGAGGAAAAACCTTTTTTCTGGTAGATTGGAAGGGGTTTGGTCCTGAGGAGAGAACGTGGGAGCCCCGGGAGAACATCCATGCCCCTCTCATCCTTGATAAATTTCTGTCTGGCCTAAAAAAGGGGGCCTAAAGGGGGGGGGTACTGTAGCGTCAGCGTCCCTGCCTCCTGCTAGGCAGGGACGCTGTTCCCCTCACCTCTCCGCTCTGTGCCCGGCGTCTTCCTCCCGCTCTGCTGGCAGCGCGCGCTGCTTCCCGGCCACGGTGCTTAGGGCGCGCGCGCACGCGCTCCCCCTCTCTTAAAGGGGCTGCGCGCGCCGTCCTAAGGAGTCCCCGGCCAATGACCGGTGGACTTCACCATATATAAGGCACCTCCTCCAAAATGGAGGTGCCCGAACAATGTTGTTGCAAAGCCTTCACTTTGCTTCAGCCCTCAGGTTCCGTTTCCAGTTACCTGCCAGTCACTTGCCAGATTCCTGCCTGTTACCTGCCAGTCACCTGCCAGATTCCTGCCTGTTACCTGCCAGTCACCTGCCAGATTCCTGCTTGATACCTGCCAGATATCCGTTTACCTGCTTGCAAGCCTGCGGTCCGACGGTCTGCCTTCCGACACCTCTCAGTCTGTCTATGGACCAGCCTGCCCGCTCACCTGGGAGCGCTCGTCTGCTACCTGCCTGCTAGCCTACCTGGAGGCTCCGCCATCACTTGCCGTGACCACCTGCCTGTCCAGAGACTCTTGTCTGCTCACCTGGGAGTGGTCATCTGCTACCTGCCTGCTAGCCTACCTGGAGGTCCCGCCGTCACTTGCCGTGACCACCTGCCTGTCCAGAGACTCTTGTCTGCTCACCTGGGAGTGCTCATCTGCTACCTGCCTGCTAGCCTACCTGGAGGCTCTGCCGTCACTAGCCGTGACCATCTGCCTGTCCAGAGACTGTCCCTGTCACTTGCCGTGACTACCTGCCCTTCTACCCAGAGACTGTCCCTGTCACTTGCCGTGACTACCTGCCCTTCTACCCAGAGACTGTCCCTGTCACTTGCCGTGATTTCCTGCTCGTCTTCCCTGGGTGCCACCCGCTTCCTTACAAGGACCGCCCCCTTGTATAGTTGCTCAGAGGTTCCGCCTCCCAGACCCGTTACAGGGAGTAAGCTAGGGAGTGAGCATTCCGATTTCAGTTCCAGAGCGATTCGCCCAATGAGTCCTTGATATTTCGTCGTTGTCATGCAATTTTCTGAATTTTTGAAAATTTCACTTTTTTGTGAAAATATCCACTAAATGAGGGAATAATATGTGTGAGGGTACCCCAGGAGAGTTCCAAATGTGTGTGGGTAGAATATATATCCCACGGGGGTAAAATTGAAAAAAGTTGAAAAAAAATTTTGTTTGGATTTAGTATTTTTTTCGGCGTTTATCAGACTTTCAGATAGGGGAAATGTCAGTGAGCGTTCCGATTTCAGTTCCAGAGCGATTCGCCCAATGAGTCCTTGATATTTAGTCATTTTCAGCCAATATTTTGGATTTTTGAAAATTTCCCTTTTTTGAAAATATCCACTAAATGAAGGAATTATATGTGTGAGGGTACCCCATGAGAGTTCCAAATGTGTGTGGCTAGAATATATATCCCACAGGGTTAAAATTGAAAAAAGTTTAAAAAAATTTTTTTTTTGCACTTAGTCATTTTTCCGGCGTTTATCAGACTTTCAGATAGGGCAAATGTGAGTGAGCGTTCCAATTTCAGTTCCAGAGTGATTCACCCAATGAGTCCTTGAAATTTAGTCGTTTTCAGCCAATTTTTTGGATTTTTAAAAATTTTACTTTTTTGTGAAAATATCCACTAAATGAGGGAATAATATGTGTGAGGGTGCCCCAGGAGAGTTCCAAATGTGTGTGGGTAGAATATATATCCGACGGGGGTAAAATTGAAAAAAGTTGAAAAAAAATTTTTTTTGGACTTAGTCATTTTTCCGGCGTTTATCATACTTTCAGATAGGGGAAATGTCAGTGAGCGTTCCGATTTCAGTTCCAGAGCGATTCACCCAATGAGTGCTTGATATTTAGTCGTTTTCAGCCAATATTTTGGATTTTTGAAAATTTCACTTTTTTGTGAAAATATCCACTAAATGAGGGAATAATATGTGTGAGGGTACCCCAGGAGTGTTCCAAATGTGTGTGGGTAGAATATATATCCCACAGGGGTAAAATTGAAGAAAGTTGAAAAAAAATTTTTTTTCGACTTAGGGCCCCGTCACACTAAGCGATGCAGCAGCGATCCCGACAACGATACGACCTGTCAGGGATCGTTGCTGCATCGCTAATACATCGCTGGTGAGCTGTCAAACAGGCAGGCTCACCAGCGATGAGGGGAGCAGCGATATTGTGGAAAGAATCGTTCCACGATGTCCTGCTCCCGTTACCAGCCTGCTGCAAGCAGGAGCAGGCTGGTAACTATGATAAACATCGGGTTACTAAGTGCGCGTGTGCCCCTAGTAACCCGCTGTTTACCATGGATACCACTCTGCTACGGTGCGCGGGAGCCTCCGCGCCCCGTAGCAGAGTGGTATCCATGGTAAACAGCGGGTTACTAAGTGCGCGCGTGCCCCTAGTAACCCGATGTTTACCATAGTTACCAGCCAGATCGTTGGTCCCGCTGGTCACACACAGCGATGTGTGCTGGCCAGCGGGAGGCCAACGACCAAAAAATGGTCCAGGACACTTTGCAACGATCAGCGACCTCACAGCAGGGGCCTGATCGTTGCAAAGTGTCACACACAGCGACATCGCTGGTGAGGTCGCTGGTGAGTCACCAAAACCGTGACTCAGCAGTCATTTTTCCGGCGTTTATCAGACTTTCAGATAGGGGAAATGTCAGTGAGCTTTCCGATTTCAGTTCCAGAGCGGATCGCACAATGAGTCCTTGATATTTAGTCGTTTTCAGCCAATTTTCTGCATTTTTGAAAATTTCACTTTTTTTGTGAAAATATCCACTAAATGAGGGAATAATATGTGTGAGGGTACCCCAGGAGAGTTCCAAATGTGTGTGGGTAGAATATATATCCCACGGGGGTAAAATTGAAAAAAGTTAAAAAAAAATTTTTTTGGGACTTAGTCATTTTTCCGGCATTTATCAGACTTTCAGATAGGGAGTGAGCGTTCCGATTTCAGTTCCAGAGCGATTCGCCCAGTGAGTCATTGATATTTCGTCGTTGTCATGCAATTTTCTGAATTTTTGAAAATTTCACTTTTTTGTGAAAATATCCACTAAATGAGGGAATAATATGTGTGAGGGTACCCCGGGAGAGTTCCAAATGTGTGTGGGTAGAATATATATCCCACGGGGTAAAATTGAAAAAATTTTTTTTTTGGACTTAGTCATTTATCCGCCGTTTATCAGACTTTCAGATAGGGGAAATGTCAGTGAGAATTCCGATTTCAGTTCCAGAGCGATTCGCCCAATGAGTCCTTGATATTTAGTCATTTTCAGCCAATATTTTGGATTTTTGAAAATTTCCCTTTTTTGTGAAAATATCCACTAAATGAGGGAATAATATGTGTGAGGGTACCCCAGGAGAGTTCCAAATGTGTGTGGGAAGAATATATATCACACGGGGGGTAAAATTGCAAAAAGTTGAAAAAAATTTTTTTTTGGACGTAGTTATTTTTCTGGCGTTTATCATACTTTCAGATAGGGGAAATGTCTGTGAGCGTTCCGATTTCAGTTCCAGAGCGATTCACCCATTGAGCCCTTGATATTTCGTCGTTTTCAGCCAATATTTTGGATTTTTGAAAATTTCACTTTTTTGTGAAAATATCCACTAAATGAGGGAATAATATGTGTGAGGGTACCCCAGGAGTGTTCCAAATGTGTGTGGGTAGAATATATATCCCACAGGGGTAAAATTGAAAAAAGTTGAAAAAAATTTTTTTTAGACTTAGGGCCCCGTCACACTAAGTGATGCAGCAGCGATCCCGACAACGATACGACCTGTCAGGGATCGTTGCTGCATCGCTAATACATCGCTGGTGAGCTGTCAAACAGGCAGGCTCACCAGCGATGAGGGGAGCAGCGATATTGTGGAAAGAATCGTTCCACGATGTCCTGCTCCCGTTACCAGCCTGCTGCAAGCAGGAGCAGGCTGGTAACTATGGTAAACAATGGGTTACTAAGTGCGCGTGTGCCCCTTGTAACCCGCTGTTTACCATGGATACCACTCTGCTACGGTGCGCGGGAGCCTCCGCGCACCGTAGCAGAGTGGTATCCATGGTAAACAGCGGGTTACTAAGTGCGCGCGTGCCCCTAGTAACCCGATGTTTACCATAGTTACCAGCCAGATCGTTGGTCCCGCTGGTCACACACAGCGATGTGTGCTGGCCAGCGGGAGGCCAACAACCAAAAAATGGTCCAGGACACTTTGCAACGATCAGCGACCTCACAGCAGGGGCCTGATCGTTGCAAAGTGTCACACACAGCGACATCGCTGGTGAGGTCGCTGGTGAGTCACCAAAACCGTGACTCAGCAGCGATATCGCTAGCGATATCGCTATGTGAGACGGGGGCTTTAGTCATTTTTCCGGCGTTTATCAGACTTTCAGATAGGGGAAATGTCAGTGAGCTTTCCGATTTCAGTTCCAGAGCGGATCGCACAATGAGTCCTTGATATTTAGTCGTTTTCAGCCAATTTTCTGCATTTTGAAAATTTCACTTTTTTTGTGAAAATATCCACTAAATGAGGGAATAATATGTGTGAGGGTACCCCAGGAGAGTTCCAAATGTGTGTGGGTAGAATATATATCCCACGGGGGTAAAATTGAAAAAAGTTAAAAAAAAATTTTTTTTTGACTTAGTCATTTTTCCGGCATTTATCAGACTTTCAAATAGGGAGTGAGCGTTCCGATTTCAGTTCCAGAGCGATTCGCCCAGTGAGTCATTGATATTTCGTCGTTGTCAGGCAATTTTCTGAATTTTTGAAAATTTCACTTTTTTGTGAAAATATCCACTAAATGAGGGAATAATATGTGTGAGGGTACCCCGGGAGAGTTCCAAATGTGTGTGGGTAGAATATATATCCCACGGGGTAAAATTGAGAAAATTTTTTTTTTGGACTTAGTCATTTATCCGCCGTTTATCAGACTTTCAGATAGGGGAAATGTCAGTGAGAATTCCGATTTCAGTTCCAGAGCGATTCGCCCAATGAGTCCTTGATATTTAGTCATTTTCAGCCAATATTTTGGATTTTTGAAAATTTCCCTTTTTTGTGAAAATATCCACTAAATGAGGGAATAATATGTGTGAGGGTACCCCAGGAGAGTTCCAAATGTGTGTGGGAAGAATATATATCACACGGGGGGTAAAATTGCAAAAAGTTGAAAAAAATTTTTTTTTGGACGTAGTTATTTTTCTGGCGTTTATCACACTTTCAGATAGGGGAAATGTCTGTGAGCGTTCCGATTTCAGTTCCAGAGCGATTCACCCATTGAGCCCTTGATATTTCGTCGTTTTCAGCCAATATTTTGGATTTTTGAAAATTTCACTTTTTTGTGAAAATATCCACTAAATGAGGGAATAATATGTGTGAGGGTACCCCAGGAGTGTTCCAAATGTGTGTGGGTAGAATATATATCCCACAGGGGTAAAATTGAAAAAAGTTGAAAAAAATTTTTTTTTAGACTTAGGGCCCCGTCACACTAAGTGATGCAGCAGCGATCCCGACAACGATACGACCTGTCAGGGATCGTTGCTGCATCGCTAATACATCGCTGGTGAGCTGTCAAACAGGCAGGCTCACCAGCGATGAGGGGAGCAGCGATATTGTGGAAAGAATCGTTCCACGATGTCCTGCTCCCGTTACCAGCCTGCTGCAAGCAGGAGCAGGCTGGTAACTATGGTAAACAATGGGTTACTAAGTGCGCGTGTGCCCCTTGTAACCCGCTGTTTACC
Source organism: Phyllobates terribilis (assembly GCF_046119375.1). NCBI lineage: Eukaryota > Metazoa > Chordata > Amphibia > Anura > Dendrobatidae > Phyllobates > Phyllobates terribilis. Next base: position 556,104,887 of record NW_027362762.1, read on the forward strand.
ATGGATACCACTCTGCTACGGTGCGCGGGAGCCTCCGCGCACCGTAGCAGAGTGGTATCCATGGTAAACAGCGGGTTACTAAGTGCGCGCGTGCCCCTAGTAACCCGATGTTTACCATAGTTACCAGCCAGATCGTTGGTCCCGCTGGTCACACACAGCGATGTGTGCTGGCCAGCGGGAGGCCAACGACCAAAAAATGGTCCAGGACACTTTGCAACGATCAGCGACCTCACAGCAGGGGCCTGATCGTTGCAAAGTGTCACACACAGCGACATCGCTGGTGAGGTCGCTGGTGAGTCACCAAAACCGTGACTCAGCAGCGATATCGCTAGCGATATCGCTATGTGAGACGGGGGCTTTAGTCATTTTTCCGGCGTTTATCAGACTTTCAGATAGGGGAAATGTCAGTGAGCGTTCCGATTTCAGTTCCAGAGCGGATCGCACAATGAGTCCTTGATATTTAGTCGTTTTCAGCCAATTTTCTGCATTTTTGAAAATTTCACTTTTTTTGTGAAAATATCCACTAAATGAGGGAATAATATGTGTGAGGGTACCCCAGGAGACTTCCAAATGTGTGTGGGTAGAATATATATCCCACGGGGGTAAAATTGAAAAAAGTTAAAAAAAATTTTTTTTTGGACTTAGTCATTTTTCCGGCATTTATCAGACTTTCAGATAGGGAGTGAGCATTCCGATTTCAGTTCCAGAGCGATTCGCCCAGTGAGTCATTGATATTTCGTCGTTGTCAGGCAATTTTCTGAATTTTTGAAAATTTCACTTTTTTGTGAAAATATCCACTAAATGAGGGAATAATATGTGTGAGGGTACCCCGGGAGAGTTCCAAATGTGTGTGGGTAGAATATATATCCCACGGGGTAAAATTGAAAAAGTTGAAAAAATTTTTTTTTGGACGTAGTTATTTTTCTGGCGTTTATCATACTTTCAGATAGGGGAAATGTCTGTGAGCGTTCCGATTTCAGTTCCAGAGCGATTCACCCAATGAGCCCTTGATATTTCGTCGTTTACAGCCAATATTTTGGATTTTTGAAAATTTCACTTTTTTGTGAAAATATCCACTAAATGAGGGAATAATATGTGTGAGGGTACCCCAGGAAAGTTCCAAATGTTTGTGGGTAGAATATATATTCCACGGGGGTAAAATTGAAAAAAGTTGAAAAAAATTTTTTTTTGGACTTAGTCATTTTTCCGGCGTTTATCAGACTTTCAGATAGGGGAAATGTCAGTGAGCGTTCCGATTTCAGTTCCAGAGCGATTCGCCCAATGAGTCCTTGATATTTAGTTGTTTTCAGCCAATATTTTGGATTTTTGAAAATTTCCCTTTTTTGTGAAAATATCCACTAAATGAGGGAATAATATGTGTGAGGGTAACCCAGGAGAGTTCTAAATGTGTGTGGGAAGAATATATATCACACGGGGGGTAAAATTGCAAAAAGTTGAAAAAATTTTTTTTTTGGACTTAGTTATTTTTCCGGCATTTATCAGACTTTCAGATAGGGAGTGAGCGTTCCGATTACAGTTCCAGAGCGATTTGACCAATGAGTCCTTGATATTTAGTCGTTTTCAGCCAATTTTCTGGATTTTTGAAAATTTCACTTTTTTGTAAAAATATCCACTAAATGAGGGAATAATATGTGTGAGGGTACCCCAGGAGAGTTCCAAATGTGTGTGGGTAGAATATATATCCCACAGGATTAAAATTGAAAAAAGTTGAAAAAAAATTTTTTTTTGGACATAGTCATTTTTCCGGCGTTTATCAGACTTTCAGATAGGGAGCAAGCTAGGGAGTGAGCGTTCCGATTTCAGATCCAGAGCGATTCGCCCTATGAGTCCTTGATATTTAGTCATTTTCTGCCAATATTTTGGATTTTTGAAAATTTCACTTTTTTGTGAAAATATCCACTAAATGAGGGAATAATATGTGTGAGGGTACCCCATGAGAGTTCCAAATGTGTGTGGGTAGAATATATATCCCACAGGGTTAAAATTGAAAAAAGTTGAAAAAAAAATTTTTTTGCACTTAGTCATTTTTCCTGTGTTTATCTGACTTTCAGATAGGGCAAATGTGAGTGAGCGTTCCAATTTCAGTTCCAGAGCGATTCACCCAATGAGTCCTTGAAATTTAGTCGTTTTCAGCCAATTTTCTGGATTTTTGAAAATTTCACTTTTTTGTGAAAATATCCACTAAATGAGGTAATAATATGTGTGAGGGTACCCCAGGAGAGTTCCAAATGTGTGTGGGTAGAATATATATCCCACCGGGGTAAAATTGAAAAAAGTTGAAAAAATTTTTTTTTTGGGCTTAGTCATTTTTCCGGCATTCATCAGACTTTCAGATAGGGGAAATGTCAGTGAGCGTTCAGATTTCAGTTCCAGAGCGATTCGCCCAATGAGTCCTTGATATTTAGTCGTTTTCAGCCAATATTTTGGATTTTTGAAAATTTCCCTTTTTTGTGAAAATATCCACTAAATGAGGAAATAATATGTGTGAGGGTACCCCAGGAGAGTTCCAAATGTGTGTGGGAAGAATATATATCACAGGGGAGGTAAAATTGCAAAAAGATGAAAAAAAAATTTTTTTAGACTTAGTTATTTTTCCGCCGTTTATCATACTTTCAGATACGGGAAATGTCAGTGAGCGTTCCGATTTCAGTTCCAGAGCGATTCACCCAATGAGTCCTTAATATTTCGTCGTTTTCAGCAAATATTTTGGATTTTTGAAAATTTCACTTTTTTGTGAAAATATCCACTAAATGAGGGAATAATATGTGTGAGGGTACCCCATGAGAGTTCCAAATGTGTGTGGGTAGAATATATATCCCACAGGGTTAAAATTGAAAAAAGTTGAAAAAAAAATTTTTTTGCACTTAGTCATTTTTCCTGTGTTTATCTGACTTTCAGATAGGGCAAATGTGAGTGAGCGTTCCAATTTCAGTTCCAGAGCGATTCACCCAATGAGTCCTTGAAATTTAGTCGTTTTCAGCCAATTTTCTGGATTTTTGAAAATTTCACTTTTTTGTGAAAATATCCACTAAATGAGGTAATAATATGTGTGAGGGTACCCCAGGAGAGTTCCAAATGTGTGTGGGTAGAATATATATCCCACCGGGGTAAAATTGAAAAAAGTTGAAAAAATTTTTTTTTTGGGCTTAGTCATTTTTCCGGCATTCATCAGACTTTCAGATAGGGGAAATGTCAGTGAGCGTTCAGATTTCAGTTCCAGAGCGATTCGCCCAATGAGTCCTTGATATTTAGTCGTTTTCAGCCAATATTTTGGATTTTTGAAAATTTCCCTTTTTTGTGAAAATATCCACTAAATGAGGAAATAATATGTGTGAGGGTACCCCAGGAGAGTTCCAAATGTGTGTGGGAAGAATATATATCACAGGGGAGGTAAAATTGCAAAAAGATGAAAAAAAAATTTTTTTAGACTTAGTTATTTTTCCGCCGTTTATCATACTTTCAGATACGGGAAATGTCAGTGAGCGTTCCGATTTCAGTTCCAGAGCGATTCACCCAATGAGTCCTTAATATTTCGTCGTTTTCAGCCAATATTTTGGATTTTTGAAAATTTCACTTTTTTGTGAAAATATCCACTAAATGAGGGAATAATATGTGTGAGGGTACCCCAGGAGAGTTCCAAATGTGTGTGGGTAGAATATATATCCCACAAGGGTAAAATTGAAAAAAGTTGAAAAAAATTTTTTTTTGGACTTAAGTCATTTTTCCGGCGTTTATCAGACTTTCAGATAGAGGAAATGTCAGTGAGCGTTAAAAATTTCAGTTCCAGAGCGGATCGCCCAATGAGTCCTTGATATTTAGTCGTTGTCAACCAATTTTGTGGATTTTTGAAAATTTTACTTTTTTGTGAAAATATCCACTAAATGAGGGAATAATATGTGTGAGGGTACCCCAGGAGAGTTCCAAATGTGTGTGGGTAGAATATATATCCCACGGGGGTAAAATTGAAAAAAGTTGAAAAAAATTTTGTTTGGATTTAGTATTTTTTCCGGCGTTTAACAGACTTTCAGATAGGGGAAATGTCAGTGAGCGTTCCGATTTCAGTTCCAGAGCAGATCGCACAATGAGTCCTTGATATTTAGTCGTTTTCAGCCAATATTTTGGATTTTTGAAAATGTCACTTTTTTGTAAAAATATCCACTAAATGAGGGAATAATATGTGTGAGGGTACCCCAGGAGAGTTCCAAATGTGTGTGGGTAGAATATATATCCCACTAGGTAAAATTGAAAAAGGTTGAAAAAAAAATTTTTGGGACTTATTAATTTTTCCGACGTTTATCAGACTTTCAGATAGGGCAAATGTCAGTGAGCATTCCGATTTCAGTTCCAGAGCGATTCGCCCAATGAGTCCTGGATATTTAGTCGTTTTCAGCCAATATTTTTGATTTTTGAAAATTTCACTTTTTTTGTGAAAATATCCACTAAATGAGGGAATAATATGTGTGAGGGTAACCCAGGAGAATTCCAAATGTGTGTGGATAGAATATATATCCCATGGGGGTAAAATTGAAAAAAGTTGAAAAAAAATTTTTTTGGGACTTAGTCATTTTTCCGGCGTTTATCAGACTTTCAGATAGGGGAAATGTCAGTGATCGTTCCGATTTCAGTTCCAGAGCATATCGCACAATGAGTCCTTGATATTTAGTCGTTTTCAGCCAATATTTTGGATTTTTGAAAATTTCACTTTTTTGTGAAAATATCCACTAAATTAGGGAATAATATGTGTGAGGAAATCCCAGGAGAGTTCCAAATGTGTGTGGGTAGAATATATATCCCACGAGGGTAAAATTGAAAAAAGTTTAAAAAAATTTTTTTTTGGACTTATTCATTTTTCCGACATTTATCAGACTTTCAGATAGGGGAAATGTCAGTGAGAATTCCGATTTCAGTTCCAGAGCGATTCGTGCAATGAGTCCTTGATATTTAGTCGTTTTCAGCCAATTTTCAGGATTTTTGAAAATTTCACTTTTTTGTGAAAATATCCACTAAATGAGGGAATAATATGTGTGAGGGTACCCCAGGAGAGTTCCAAATGTGTGTGGGTAGAATATATATCCCACAGGGTTAAAATTGAAAAAAGTTGAAAAAAATTTTTTTTTTGCACTTAGTCATTTTTCCAGCGTTGATCAGACTTTCAGATAGGGGAAATGTCAGTGAGCGTTCCGATTTCAGTTCCAGAGTGGTTTGCCCAATGAGTCCTTGATATTTAGTAGTTTTCAGCCAATTTTCTGGATTTTTGAAAATTTCACTTGTTTGTGAAAATATCCACTAAATGAGGGAATAATATGTGTGAGGGTACCCCAGGAGAGATCCAAATGTGTGTGGGTAGAACATATATCCCACGGGGTAAAATTGAAAAAAGTTTAAAAAAATTTTTTTTTGGACTTAGTCATTTTTCCGGCGTTTATCAGACTTTCAGATAGGGGAAATGTCAGTGAGCATTCCGATTTCAATTCCAGAGCAGATAGCACAATGAGTCCTTGATATTAAGTCGTTTTCAGAAAATATTTTGGATTTTTGAAAATTTCACTTTTTTGTGAAAATATCCACTAAATGAGGGAATAATATGTGTGAGGGTACCCCAGGAGAGTTCCAAATGTGTGTGGGTAGAATATATATCCCACGGGGGTAAAATTGAAAAAAGTTGAAACATTTTTTTTTTTGGACTTAGTCATTTTTCCGGCGTTTATCAGAGTTTCAGATAGGGGAAATGTCAGTGAGCGTTCCGATTTCAGTTCCAGAGCGGATCGCACAATGAGTCCTTGATATTTAGTCGTTTTCAGCTGATTTTCAGGATTTTTGAAAATTTCACTTTTTTGTGAAAATATCCACTAAATGAGGGAATAATATGTGTGAGGGTACACCAGGAGAGTTCCAAATGTGTGTGGGTAGAATATATATCCCACGGGGGTAAAATTGAAAAAAGTTGAAAAAAATTTTTTTTTGGATTTAGTCATTTTTCCGGCGTTTATCAGACTTTCAGATAGGGCAAATGTCAGTGAGCGTTCCGATTTCAGTTCCAGAGCGATTCGCCCAATGAGTCCTGGATATTTAGTCGTTTTCAGCCAATATTTTAGATTTTTGAAAATTTCACTTTTTTGTGAAAATATCCACTAAATGAGGGAATAATATATGTGAGGGTACCCCAGGAGAGTTCCAAATGTGTGTGGGTAGAACATATATCCCATGGGGGTAAAATTGAAAAAAGTTGAAAAAAAATTTTTTTTGATCTTAGTCATTTTTCCGGCGTTTATCAGACTTTCAGATAGGGGAAATGTCAGTGAGCGTTCCGATTTCAGTTCCAAAGCGATTCACCCAATGAGTCCTTGATATTTAGTCGTTTTCAGCCAATTTTCTGGATTTTTGAAAATTTTACTTTTTTGTGAAAATATCCACTAAATGAGGGAATAATATGTGTGAGGGTACCCCAGGAGAGTTCCAAATGAGTGTGGGTAGAATATATATCCCACAGGGGTAACATTGAAAAAAGTTTAAAAAATTTTTTTTTTGGACTTAGTCATTTTTCCGGCGTTTAACAGACTTTCAGATAGGGGAAATGTCAGTGAGCGTTCCGATTTCAATTCCAGAGCAGATAGCACAATGAGTCCTTGATATTTAGTCGTTTTCAGCCAATATTTTGGATTTTTCAAAATTTCACTTTTTTGTGAAAATATCCACTAAATGAGGGAATAATATGTGTGAGGGTACCCCAGAAGAGTTCCAAATGTGTGCGGGTAGAATATATATCCCATGGGGGTAAAATTGAAAAAAGTTGAAAAAAAAATTTTTTTTGGACTAAGTCATTTTTCCGGCGTTTATCAGACTTTCAGATAGGGGAAATGTCAGTGAGCGTTCCGATTTCAATTCCAGAGCAGATAGCACAATGAGTCCTTGATATTTAGTCGTTTTCGGCCAATTTTCTGGATTTTTGAAAATTTCACTTTTTTGTGAAAATATCCACTAAATGAGGGAATAATATGTGTGAGGGTACCCCAGGAGAGTTCCAAATGTGTGTGGGTAGAATATATATCCCTTGGGGGTAAAATTGAAAAAAGTTGAAAAAAATTTTTTTTTGAACTTAGTCATTTTTCCAGCGTTTATCAGACTTTCAGATAGGGGAATTGTCAGTGAGCATTCCGATTTCAGTTCCAAAGCGATTCACCCAATGAGTCCTTGATAATTAGTCGTTTTAAGCCAATTTTCTGGATTTTTGAAAATTTTACTTTTTTGTGAAAATATCCACTAAATGAGGGAATAATATGTGTGAGGGTACCCCAGGAGAGTTCCAAATGTGTGTGTGTAGAATATATATCCCTTGGGGGTAAAATTGAAAAAAGTTGAAAAAAATTTTTTTTTGAACTTAGTCATTTTTCCTGCGTTTATCAGACTTTCAGATAGGGGAAATGTCAGTGAGCATTCCGATTTCAGTTCCAGAGCATATCGCACAATGAGTCCTTGATATTTAGTCGTTTTCAGCCAATATTTTGGATTTTTCAAAATTTCACTTTTTTGTGAAAATATCCACTAAATGAGGGAATAATATGTGTGAGGAAACCCCAAGAGAGTTCCAAATGTGTGTGGGTAGAATATATATCCCACGGGGGTAAAATTTAAAAAAGTTGAAAAAAATTTTTTTAGGGCTTAGTCATTTTTCCTGCATTCATCAGACTTTCAGATAGGGGAAATGTCAGTGAGCATTCCGATTTCAGTTCCAGAGTGGTTTGCCCAATGAGTCCTTGATATTTAGTAGTTTTCAGCCAATTTTCTGGATTTTTGAAAATTTCACTTTTTTGTGAAAATATCCACTAAATGAGGGAATAATATGTGTGAGGGTACCCCAGGAGAGTTCCAAATGTGTGTGGGTAGAACATATATCCCACGGGGTAAAATTTAAAAAAGTTGAAAAAAATTTTTTTTTGGACTTAGTCATTTTTCCGGCGTTTATCAGAGTTTCAGATAGGGGAAATGTCAGTGAGCGTTCCGATTTTAGTTCCAGAGCGGATCGCACAATGAGTCCTTGATATTTAGTCGTTTTCAGCTGATTTTCAGGATTTTTGAAAATTTCACTTTTTTGTGAAAATGTCCACTAAATGAGGGAATAATATGTGTGAGGGTACCCCAGGAGAGTTCCAAATGTGTGTGGGTAGAATATATATCCCACGGGGGTAAAATTGAAAAAAGTTGAAAAAAATTTTTTTTTGGACTTAGTCATTATTCTGGCGTTTATCAGACTTTCAGATAGGGGAAATGTCAGTGAGCGTTCCGATTTCAGTTCCAGAACGATTCGCCGAATGAGTCCTTGATATTTAGTCGTTTTCAGCCAATTTTCTGGATTTTTGAAAATTTCACTTTTTTGTGAAAATATCCACTAAATGAGGGAATAATATGTGTGAGGGTACCGAAGGAGAGTTCCAAATGTGTTTGGGTAGAATATATATCCCATGGGGGTAAAATTGAAAAAAGTCTAAAAAAAATTTTTTTTTGCGACTTCGTCATTTTTCCGGCGTTTATCAGACTTTCAGATAGGGGAAATGTTAGTGAGCGTTCCGATTTCAGTTCCAGAGCGATTCGCCCAATGAGTCCTTGATGTTTAGTCGTTTTCAGCCAATTTTCTGGATTTTTGAAAATTTCACTTCTTTGTGAAAATATCCACTAAATGAGGGAATAATATGTGTGAGGGTACCCCAGGAGAGTTCCAAATGTGTGTGGGTAGAATATATATCCCACGGGGGTAAAATTGAAAAAAGTTGAAAAAAATTTTTTTTTGGACTTAGTCATTTTTCCGGCGTTTATCAGACTTTCAGATAGGGGAAATGTCAGTGAGCGTTCCGATTTCAGTTCTTGAGCGATTCGCCCAATATGTCCTTGATACTTAGTCGTTTTCAGCCAATTTTCTGGATTTTTGAAAATTTCAATTCTTTGTGAAAATATCCACTTAATGAGGGAATAATATGTGTGAGGGTACCCCAGGACAGTTCCAAATGTGTTTGGGTAGAATATATATCCCACGGGGGTAAAATTGAAAAAAGTCTAAAAAAATTTTTTTTTGGACTTAGTCATTTTTCTGGCGTTTATCAGACTTTAAGATAGGGGAAATGTCAGTGAGCATTCCCATTTCAGTTCCAGAGCGATTTGCCCAATGAGTCTTTGATATTTAGTCGTTTTCAGCCAATTTTCTGGATTTTTGAAAATTTCACTTTTTTGTGAAAATATCCACTAAATGAGGGAATAATATGTGTGAGGGTACCGAAGGAGAGTTCCAAATTTGTGTGGGTAGAATATATATCCCACGGGTGTAAAATTGAAAAAAGTTGAAAAAATTTTTTTGGGACTTAGTCATTTTTCCGGCGTTTATCAGACTTTCAGATAGGGGAAATGTCAGTGAGTGTTCCGATTTCAGTTCCAGAGCGATTCGCCCAATGAGTCCTTGATACTTAGTCGTTTTCAGCCAATTTTCTGGATTTTTGAAAATTTCACTTCTTTGTGAAAATATCCACTAAATGAGGGAATGATATGTGTGAGGGTACCCCAGGAGAGTTCCAAATGTGTGTGGGTAGAATATATATCCCACGGGGGTAAAATTGAAAAAAGTTGAAAAAAATTTTTTTTTGGACTTAGTCATTATTCTGGCGTTTATCAGACTTTCAGATAGGGGAAATGTCAGTGAGCGTTCCGATTTCAGTTCCAGAACGATTCGCCGAATGAGTCCTTGATATTTAGTCGTTTTCAGCCAATTTTCTGGATTTTTGAAAATTTCACTTTTTTGTGAAAATATCCACTAAATGAGGGAATAATATGTGTGAGGGTACCGAAGGAGAGTTCCAAATGTGTGTGGGTAGAATATATATCCCATGGGGGTAAAATTGAAAAAAGTCTAAAAAAAATTTTTTTTGGGACTTCGTCATTTTTCCGGCGTTTATCAGACTTTCAGATAGGGGAAATGTTAGTGAGCGTTCCGATTTCAGTTCCAGAGCGATTCGCCCAATGAGTCCTTGATATTTAGTCGTTTTCAGCCAATTTTCTGGATTTTTGAAAATTTCACTTCTTTGTGAAAATATCCACTAAATGAGGGAATAATATGTGTGAGGGTACCCCAGGAGAGTTCCAAATGTGTGTGGGTAGAATATATATCCCACGGGGGTAAAATAGAAAAAAGTTGAAAAAAATTTTTTTTTGGACTTAGTCATTTTTCCGGCGTTTATCAGACTTTCAGATAGGGGAAATGTCAGTGAGCGTTCCGATTTCAGTTCTTGAGCGATTCGCCCAATATGTCCTTGATACTTAGTCGTTTTCAGCCAATTTTCTGGATTTTTGAAAATTTCACTTCTTTGTGAAAATATCCACTAAATGAGGGAATGATATGTGTGAGGGTACCCCAGGAGAGTTCCAAATGTGTGTGGGTAGAATATATATCCCACGGGGGTAAAATTGAAAAAAGTTGAAAAAAAATTTTTTTTGGACTTAGTCATTTTTCTGGCGTTTATCAGACTTTAAGATAGGGGAAATGTCAGTGAGCATTCCCATTTCAGTTCCAGAGCGATTTGCCCAATGAGTCTTTGATATTTAGTCGTTTTCAGAAAATTTTCTGGATTTTTGAAAATTTCACTTTTTTGTGAAAATATCCACTAAATGAGGGAATAATATGTGTGAGGGTACCGAAGGAGAGTTCCAAATTTGTGTGGGTAGAATATATATCCCACGGGTGTAAAATTGAAAAAAGTTGAAAAAAATTTTTTTTTGGACTTAGTCATTTTTCCGGCGTTTATCAGACTTTCAGATAGGGGAAATGTCAGTGAACGTTCCGATTTTAGTTCTAGAGCGATTCGCCCAATGAGTCCTTGTTATTTAGTCTTTTTCACCCAATTTTCTTGATTTTTGAAAATTTCACTTTTTTGTGAAAATATCCACTAAATTAGGGAATAATATGTATGAGGGTACCCCAGGAGATTTCCAAATGTGTGTGGGTAGAATATATATCCCACGGGGGTAAAATTGAAAAAAGCTGAAAAAAATTTTTTTTTGGACTTAGTCATTTTTCTGGTGTTTATCAGACTTTAAGATAGGGGAAATGTCAGTGAGCATTCCCATTTCATTTCCAGAGCGATTCGCCCAATGAGTCTTTGATATTTAGTCGTTTTCAGCCAATTTTCTGGATTTTTGAAAATTTCACTTTTTTGTGAAAATATCCACTAAATGAGGGAATAATATGTGTGAGGGTACCGAAGGAGAGTTCCAAATTTGTGTGGGTAGAATATATATCCCACGGGTGTAAAATTGAAAAAAGTTTAAAAAATTTTTTTTTGGGACTTAGTCATTTTTCCGGCGTTTATCAGACTTTCAGATAGGGGAAATGTCAGTGAGCGTTCCGATTTCAGTTCCAGAGCGATTCGCCCAATGAGTCCTTGATACTTAGTCGTTTTCAGCCAATTTTCTGGATTTTTGAAAATTTCACTTCTTTGTGAAAATATCCACTAAATGAGGGAATGATATGTGTGAGGGTACCCCAGGAGAGTTCCAAATGTGTGTGGGTAGAATATATATCCCACGGGGGTAAAATTGAAAAAAGTTGAAAAAAATTTTTTTTTGGACTTAGTCATTTTTCTGGCGTTTATCAGACTTTAAGATAGGGGAAATGTCAGTGAGCATTCCCATTTCAGTTCCAGAGCGATTCGCCCAATGAGTCTTTGATATTTAGTCGTTTTCAGCCAATTTTCTGGATTTTTGAAAATTTCACTTTTTTGTGAAAATATCCACTAAATAAGGGAATAATATGTGTGAGGGTACTGAAGGAGAGTTCCAAATGTGATTGGGTAGAATATATATCCCACGGGGGTAAAATTGAAAAAAGTCTAAAAAAATTTTTTTTGGGGACTTCGTCATTTTTCCGGCGTTTATCAGACTTTCAGATAGGGGAAATGTTAGTGAGCATTCCGATTTCAGTTCCAGAGCGATTCGCCCAATGAGTCCTTGATATTTAGTCGTTTTCAGCCAATTTTCTGGATTTTTGAAAATTTCACTTCTTTGTGAAAATATCCACTAAATGAGGGAATAATATGTGTGAGGTTACCCCAGGAGAGTTTTAAATGTGTGTGGGAAGAATATATAACCCACGGGGGTAAAATTGAAAAAAGTTGAAAAAAATTTTTTTTTGGACTTAGTCATTTTTCTGGCGTTTATCAGACTTTAAGATAGGGGAAATGTCAGTGAGCATTCCCATTTCAGTTCCATAGCGATTTGCCCAATGAGTCTTTGATATTTAGTCGTTTTCAGCCAATTTTCTGGATTTTTGAAAATTTCACTTTTTTGTGAAAATATCCACTAAATGAGGGAATAATATGTGTGAGGGTACCGAAGGAGAGTTCCAAATTTGTGTGGGTAGAATATATATCCCACGGGTGTAAAATTGAAAAAAGTTGAAAAAAATTTTTTTTGGACTTAGTCATTTTTCCGGCGTTTATCAGACTTTCAGATAGGGGAAATGTCAGTGAGCGTTCCGATTTCAGTTCCAGAGTGATTCGCCCAATGAGTCCTTGTTATTTAGTTGTTTTCAGCCAATTTTCTGGACTTTTGAAAATTTCACTTCTTTGTGAAAATATCCACTAAATGAGGGAATGATATGTGTGAGGGTACCCCAGGAGAGTTCCAAATGTGTGTGGGTAGAATATATATCCCACGGGGGTAAAATTGAAAAAAGTTGAAAAAAAATTTTTTTTGGACTTAGTCATTTTTCCTGCGTTTATCAGACTTTCAGATAGGGGAAATGTCAGTGAGCGTTCCGATATCAGTTCCAGAGCGATTCGCCCAATGAGTCCTTGTTATTTAGTTGTTTTCAGCCAATTTTCTGGATTTTTGAAAATTTCACTATTTTGTGAAAATATCCACTAAATGAGGGAATAATAAGTGTGAGGGTACCGAAGGAGAGTTCCAAATTTGTGTGGGTAGAATATATATCCCACGGGTGTAAAATTGAAAAAAGTTGAAAAAAGTTTTTTTTGGTCTTAGTCATTTTTCCGGCGTTTATCAGACTTTCAGATAGGGGAAATGTCAGTGAGCGTTCCGATTTCAGTTCCAGAGTGATTCGCCCAATGAGTCCTTGTTATTTAGTTGTTTTCAGCCAATTTTCTGGACTTTTGAAAATTTCACTTCTTTGTGAAAATATCCACTAAATGAGGGAATGATATGTGTGAGGGTACCCCAGGAGAGTTCCAAATGTGTGTGGGTAGAATATATATCCCACGGGGGTAAAATTGAAAAAAGTTGAAAAAAAATTTTTTTTGGACTTAGTCATTTTTCCTGCGTTTATCAGACTTTCAGATAGGGGAAATGTCAGTGAGCGTTCCGATTTCAGTTCCAGAGCGATTCGCCCAATGAGTCCTTGTTATTTAGTTGTTTTCAGCCAATTTTCTGGATTTTTGAAAATTTCACTATTTTGTGAAAATATCCACTAAATGAGGGAATAGTAAGTGTGAGGGTACCGAAGGAGAGTTCCAAATTTGTGTGGGTAGAATATATATCCCACGGGTGTATAATTGAAAAAAGTTGAAAAAATTTTTTTTTGGGACTTAGTCATTTTTCCGGCGTTTATCAGACTTTCAGATAGGGGAAATGTCAGTGAGCGTTCCGATTTCAGTTCCAGAGCGATTCGCCCAATGAGTCCTTGATACTTAGTCGTTTTCAGCCAATTTTCTGGATTTTTGAAAATTTCACTATTTTGTGAAAATATCCACTAAATGAGGGAATAATATGTGTGAGGGTACCGAAGGAGAGTTCCAAATGTGTGTGGGTAGAATATATATCCCATGGGGGTAAAATTGAAAAAAGTCTAAAAAAAATTTTTTTTGGGACTTCGTCATTTTTCCGGCGTTTATCAGACTTTCAGATAGGGGAAATGTTAGTGAGCGTTCCGATTTCAGTTCCAGAGCGATTCGCCCAATGAGTCCTTGATATTTAGTCGTTTTCAGCCAATTTTCTGGATTTTTGAAAATTTCACTTCTTTGTGAAAATATCCACTAAATGAGGGAATAATATGTGTGAGGGTACCCCAGGAGAGTTCCAAATGTGTGTGGGTAGAATATATATCCCACGGGGGTAAAATAGAAAAAAGTTGAAAAAAATTTTTTTTTGGACTTAGTCATTTTTCCGGCGTTTATCAGACTTTCAGATAGGGGAAATGTCAGTGAGCGTTCCGATTTCAGTTCTTGAGCGATTCGCCCAATATGTCCTTGATACTTAGTCGTTTTCAGCCAATTTTCTGGATTTTTGAAAATTTCAATTCTTTCTGAAAATATCCACTAAATGAGGGAATAATATGTGTGAGGATACCCCAGGACAGTTCCAAATGTGTTTGGGTAGAATATATATCCCACGGGGGTAAAATTGAAAAAAGTCTAAAAAAATTTTTTTTTGGACTTAGTCATTTTTCTGGCGTTTATCAGACTTTAAGATAGGGGAAATGTCAGTGAGCATTCCCATTTCAGTTCCAGAGCGATTTGCCCAATGAGTCTTAGATATTTAGTCGTTTTCAGCCAATTTTCTGGATTTTTGAAAATTTCACTTTTTTGTGAAAATATCTACTAAATGAGGGAATAATATGAGTGAGGGTACCGAAGGAGAGTTCCAAATTTGTGTGGGTAGAATATATATCCCACGGGTGTAAAATTGAAAAAAGTTGAAAAAATTTTTTTTGGGACTTAGTCATTTTTCCGGCGTTTATCAGACTTTCAGATAGGGGAAATGTCAGTGAGCGTTCCGATTTCAGTTCCAGAGCAATTCGCCCAATGAGTCCTTGATACTTAGTCGTTTTCAGCCAATTTTCTGGATTTTTGAAAATTTCACTTCTTTGTGAAAATATCCACTAAATGAGGGAATGATATGTGTGAGGGTACCCCAGGAGAGTTCCAAATGTGTGTGGGTAGAATATATATCCCACGGGGGTAAAATTGAAAAAAGTTGAAAAAAATTTTTTTTTGGACTTAGTCATTTTTCTGGCGTTTATCAGACTTTAAGATAGGGGAAATGTCAGTGAGCATTCCCATTTCAGTTCCAGAGCGATTTGCCCAATGAGTCTTTGATATTTAGTCGTTTTCAGAAAATTTTCTGGATTTTTGAAAATTTCACTTTTTTGTGAAAATATCCACTAAATGAGGGAATAATATGTGTGAGGGTACCGAAGGAGAGTTCCAAATTTGTGTGGGTAGAATATATATCCCACGGGTGTAAAATTGAAAAAAGTTGAAAAATTTTTTTTTGGGACTTAGACATTTTTCCGGCGTTTATCAGACTTTCAGATAGGGGAAATGTCAGTGAGCATTCCCATTTCAGTTCCAGAGCGATTCGCCCAATGAGTCTTTGATATTTAGTCGTTTTTAGCCAATTTTCTGGATTTTTGAAAATTTCACTTTTTTGTGAAAATATCCACTAAATGAGGGAATAATATGTGTGAGGGTACCCCAGGAGAGTTCCAAATGTGTGTGGGTAGAATATATATCCCACGCGGGTAAAATTGAAAAAAGTTGGAAAAAATTTTTTTTTGGACTTAGTCATTTTTCCGGCGTTTATCAGACTTTCAGATAGGGGAAATGTCAGTGAGCGTTCCGATTTTAGTTCTAGAGCGATTCGCCCAATGAGTCCTTGTTATTTAGTCTTTTTCAGCCAATTTTCTTGATTTTTGAAAATTTCACTTTTTTGTGAAAATATCCACTAAATTAGGGAATAATATGTATGAGGGTACCCCAGGAGATTTCCAAATGTGTGTGGGTAGAATATATATCCCACGGGGGTAAAATTGAAAAAAGTTGAAAAAAATTTTTTTTTGGACTTAGTCATTTTTCTGGTGTTTATCAGACTTTAAGATAGGGGAAATGTCAGTGAGCATTCCCATTTCAGTTCCAGAGCGATTCGCCCAATGAGTCTTTGATATTTAGTCGTTTTCAGCCAATTTTCTGGATTTTTGAAAATTTCACTTTTTTGTGAAAATATCCACTAAATGAGGGAATAATATGTGTGAGGGTACCGAAGGAGAGTTCCAAATGTGAGTGGGTAGAATATATATCCCACGGGTGTAAAATTGAAAAAAGTTTAAAAAATTTTTTTTTGGACTTCGTCATTTTTCCGGCGTTTATCAGACTTTCAGATAGGGGAAATGTTAGTGAGCGTTCCGATTTCAGTTCCAGAGCGATTCGCCCAATGAGTCCTTGATATTTAGTCGTTTTCAGCCAATTTTCTGGATTTTTGAAAATTTCACTTCTTTGTGAAAATATCCACTAAATGAGGGAATAATATGTGTGAGGGTACCGAAGGAGAGTTACAAATTTGTGTGGGTAGAATATATATCCCACGGGTGTAAAATTGAAAAAAGTTGAAAAAAATTTTTTTTGGACTTAGTCATTTTTCCGGCGTTTATCAGACTTTCAGATAGGGGAAATGTCAGTGAGCGTTCCGATTTCAGTTCCAGAGTGATTCGCCCAATGAGTCCTTGTTATTTAGTTGTTTTCAGCCAATTTTCTGGACTTTTGAAAATTTCACTTCTTTGTGAAAATATCCACTAAATGAGGGAATGATATGTGTGAGGGTACCCCAGGAGAGTTCCAAATGTGTGTGGGTAGAATATATATCCCACGGGGGTAAAATTGAAAAAAGTTGAAAAAAAATTTTTTTTGGACTTAGTCATTTTTCCTGCGTTTATCAGACTTTCAGATAGGGGAAATGTCAGTGAGCGTTCCGATTTCAGTTCCAGAGCGATTCGCCCAATGAGTCCTTGTTATTTAGTTGTTTTCAGCCAATTTTCTGGATTTTTGAAAATTTCACTATTTTGTGAAAATATCCACTAAATGAGGGAATAATAAGTGTGAGGGTACCGAAGGAGAGTTCCAAATTTGTGTGGGTAGAATATATATCCCACGGGTGTATAATTGAAAAAAGTTGAAAAAATTTTTTTTTGGGACTTAGTCATTTTTCCGGCGTTTATCAGACTTTCAGATAGGGGAAATGTCAGTGAGCGTTCCGATTTCAGTTCCAGAGCGATTCGCCCAATGAGTCCTTGATACTTAGTCGTTTTCAGCCAATTTTCTGGATTTTTGAAAATTTCACTTCTTTGTGAAAATATCCACTAAATGAGGGAATGATATGTGTGAGGGTACCCCAGGAGAGTTCCAAATGTGTGTGGGTAGAATATATATCCCACGGGGGTAAAATTGAAAAAAGTTGAAAAAAATTTTTTTTGGACTTAGTCATTTTTCTGGCGTTTATCAGACTTTAAGATAGGGGAAATGTCAGTGAGCATTCCCATTTCAGTTCCAGAGCGATTTGCCCAATGAGTCTTTGATATTTAGTCGTTTTCAGCCAATTTTCTGGATTTTTGAAAATTTCACTTTTTTGTGAAAATATCCACTAAATGAGGGAATAATATGTGTGAGGGTACCGAAGGAGAGTTCCAAATTTGTGTGGGTAGAATATATATCTCACGGGTGTAAAATTGAAAAAAGTTGAAAATATTTTTTTTTGGGACTTAGTCATTTTTCCGGCGTTTATCAGACTTTCAGATAGGGGAAATGTCAGTGAGCATTCTGATTTCAGTTCCAGAGTGATTCGCCCAATGAGTCCTTGTTATTTAGTCGTTTTCAGCCAATTTTCTGGATATTTGAAAATTTCACTTCTTTGTGAAAATATCCACTAAATGAGGGAATAATATGTGTGAGGGTACCCCAGGAGAGTTCTAAATGTGTGTGGGAAGAATATATATCCCACGGGGGTAAAATTGGAAAAAGTTGAAAAAAATTTTTTTTTGGACTTAGTCATTTTTCTGGCGTTTACAGACTTTAAGATAGGGGAAATGTCAGTGAGCATTCCCATTTCAGTTCCAGAGCGATTTGCCCAATGAGTCTTTGATATTTAGTCGTTTTCAGCCAATTTTCTGGATTTTTGAAAATTTCACTTTTTTGTGAAAATATCCACTAAATGAGGGAATAATATGTGTGAGGGTACCGAAGGAGAGTTCCAAATGTGTGTGGGTAGAATATATATCCCATGGGGGTAAAATTGAAAAAAGTCTAAAAAAAATTTTTTTTGGGACTTCGTCATTTTTCCGGCGTTTATCAGACTTTCAGATAGGGGAAATGTTAGTGAGCGTTCCGATTTCAGTTCCAGAGCGATTCGCCCAATGAGTCCTTGATATTTAGTCGTTTTCAGCCAATTTTCTGGATTTTTGAAAATTTCACTTCTTTGTGAAAATATCCACTAAATGAGGGAATGATATGTGTGAGGGTACCCCAGGAGAGTTCCAAATGTGTGTGGGAAGAATTTATATCCCACGGGGGTAAAATTGAAAAAAGTTGAAAAAAATTTTTTTTTGGACTTAGTCATTTTTCCGGCGTTTATCAGACTTTCAGATAGGGGAAATGTCAGTGACCATTATGATTTCAGTTCCAGAGCGATTCGCCCAATGAGTCCATGTTATTTAGTCGTTTTCAGCCAATTTTCTGGATTTTTGAAAATTTCACTTTTTTGTGAAAATATCCACTAAATGAGGGAATAATATGTGTGAGGGTAACCCAGGAGAGTGCCAAATGTGTGTGGGTAGAATATATATCCCACGGGGGTAAAATTGAAAAAAGCTAAAAAAATTTTTTTTTGGACTTAGTCATTTTTCCGGCGTTTATCAGACTTTCAGATAGGGCAAATGTCTGTGAGCGTTCCGATTTCAGTTCCAGAGCAATTCGCCCAATGAGTCTTTGATATTTAGTCATTTTCAGCCAATTTTCTGGATTTTTGAAAATTTCACTTTTTTGTGAAAATATCCACTAAATGAGGGAATAATAAGTGTGAGGGTACCCCAGAAGAGTTCCAAATGTGTGTGGGTAGAATATATATCCGACGGAGGTAAAATTGAAAAAAGTTGAAAAAAAATTTTTTTTGGACTTAATCATTTTTCTGGCGTTGATCAGACTTTCAGATAGGGGAAATGTCAGTGAGCGTTCCGATTTCAGTTCCAGAGCGATACGCCCAATGAGTCCTTGATATTTAGTCGTTTTCAGCCAATTTTCTGGATTTTTGAAAATTTTACTTTTTTGTGAAAATATCCACTAAATGAGGGAATAATAAGTGTGAGGGTACCCCAGAAGAGTTCCAATGTGTGTGGGTAGAATATATATCCGACGGAGGTAAAATTGAAAAAAGTTGAAAAAAATTTTTTTTTGGACTTAGTCATTTTTCTGGCGTTGATCAGACTTTCAGATAGGGGAAATGTCAGTGAGCGTTCCGATTTCAGTTCCAGAGCGATACGCCCAATGAGTCCTTGATATTTAGTCGTTTTCAGCCAATTTTCTGGATTTTTGAAAATTTCACTTTTTTGTGAAAATATCCACTAAATGAGGGAATAATATGTGTGAGGGTACCGCAGGAGAGTACCAAATGTGTGTGGGAAGAATATATATCCCACGGGGGTAAAATTGAAAAAAGTTGAAAAAAATTTTTTTTTGGACTTAGTCATTTTTCCGGCGTTAATCAGACTTTCAGATACGAGAAATGTCAGTGAGCGTTCCGATTTCAGTTCCAGAGCGATTCGCCCAATGAGTCCTTGATATTTAGTTGTTTTCAGCCAATTTTCTGGATTTTTGAACATTTCATTTTTTTGTGAAAATATTCACTAAATGAGGGAATAATATGTGTGAGGGTACCCCAGGAAAGTTCTAAATGTGTGTGGGAAGAATATATATCCCACGGGGGTAAAATTGAAAAAAGTTAAAAAAAATTTTTTTTTGGACTTAGTCATTTTTCCGGCGTTTATCAGACTTTCAGATAGGGGAAATGTCAGTGAGCGTTCCGATTTCAGTTCCAGAGTGATTCGCCCAATGAGTCCTTGATATTTAGTCGTTTTCAGCCAATTTTCTGGATTTTTGAAAATTTCACTTTTTTGTGAAAATATCCACTAAATGAGGGAATAATAAGGGTGAGGGTACCCCAGAAGAGTTCCAAATGTGTGTGGGTAGAATATATATCCGACGGAGGTAAAATTGAAAAAAGTTGAAAACATTTTTTTTTTGGACTTAGTCATTTTTCTGGCGTTGATCAGACTTTCAGATAGGGGAAATGTCAGTGAGCATTCCGATTTCAGTTCTAGAGCGATACGCCCAATGAGTCCTTGATATTTAGTAGTTTTCAGCCAATTTTCTGGAATTTTGAAAATTTCACTTTTTTGTGAAAATATCCACTAAATGAGGGAATAATATGTGTGAGTGTACCCCAGGAGAGTTCTAAATGTGTGTGGAAGAATATATATCCCACGGGGGTAAAATTGAAAAAAGTTGAAAAAAATTTTTTTTTGGACTAAGTCATTTTTCCGACATTTATCAGACTTTCAGATAGGGGAAATGTCAGTGACCATTACGATTTCAGTTCCAGAGCGATTCGCCCAATGAGTCCTTGTTATTTAGTCGTTTTCAGCCAATTTTCTGGATTTTTGAAAATTTCACTTTTTTGTGAAAATATCCACTAAATGAGGGAATAATATGTGTGAGGGTAACCCAGGAGAGTGCCAAATGTGTGTGGGTAGAATATATATCTGACGGGGGTAAAATTGAAAAAAGTTGGAAAAAAATTTTTTTTTGGACTTAGTCATTTTTCTGGCGTTTATCAGTCTTTCATATAGGGGAAATGTCAGTGACCATTATGATTTCAGTTCCAGAGCCATTCGCCCAATGAGTCTTTGATATTTAGTCGTTTTCAGCCAATTTTCTGGATTTTTGAAAATTTCACTTTTTTGTGAAAATATCCTCTAAATGAGGGAATAATATGTGTGAGGGTACCCCAGGAGAGTACCAAAAGTGTGTGGGAAGAATATATATCCCACGGGGGTAAAATTGAAAAAAGTTGAAAAAAATTATTTTTTGGACTTAGTCATTTTTCCGGCGTTTATCAGACTTTCAGATAATAGAAATGTCAGTGAGCGTTCCGATTTCAGCTCCAGAGCGATTCGCCCAATGAGTCTTTGATATTTAGTCGTTTTCAGCCAATTTTCTGGATTTTTGAAAATTTCACTTTTTTGTGAAAATATCCACTAAATGAGGGAATAATATGTGTGAGGGTAACCCAGGAGAGTGCCAAATGTGTGTGGGTAGAATATATATCTGACGGGGGTAAAATTGAAAAAAGTTGTAAAAAAAATTTTTTTTGGACTAAGTCATTTTTCCGACATTTATCAGACTTTCAGATAGGGGAAATGTCAGTGACCATTATGATTTCAGTTCCAGAGCGATTCGCCCAATGAGTCCTTGTTATTTAGTCGTTTTCAGCCAATTTTCTGGATTTTTGAAAATTTCACTTTTTTGTGAAAATATCCACTAAATGAGGGAATAATATGTGTGAGGGTAACCCAGGAGAGTGCCAAATGTGTGTGGGTAGAATATATATCCCACGGGGGTAAAATTGAAAAAAGTTGAAAAAAATTTTTTTTTTGGGCTTAGTCATTTTTCCGGCGTTTATCAGACTTTCAGATAGGGCAAATGTCTGTGTGCGTTCCAATTTCAGTTCCAGAGCGATTCGCCCAATGAGTCTTTGATATTTAGTCGTTTTCAGCCAATTTTCTGGATTTTTGAAAATTTCACTTTTTTGTGAAAATATCCACTAAATGAGGGAATAATAAGTTTGAGGGTACCCCAGAAGAGTTCCAAATGTGTGTGGGTAGAATATATATCCAACGGAGGTAAAATTGAAAAAAGTTGAAAAAAAATTTTTTTTGGACTTAGTCATTTTTCTGGCGTTGATCAGACTTTCAGATAGGGGAAATGTCAGTGAGCGTTCCGATTTCAGCTCCAGAGCGATTCGCCCAATGAGTCCTTGATATTTAGTCGTTTTCAGCCAATTTTCTGGATTTTTGAAAATTTCACTTTTTTGTGAAAATATCCACTAAATGAGGGAATAATATGTGTGAGTGTACCCCAGGAGAGTTCTAAATGTGTGTGGAAGAATATATATCCCACGGGGTTAAAAGTGAAAAAAGTTGAAAACATTTTTTTTTTGGACTTAGTCATTTTTCTGGCGTTTATCAGTCTTTCAGATAGGGGAAATGTCAGTGACCATTATGATTTCAGTTCCAGAGCGATTCGCCCAATGAGTCTTTGATATTTAGTCGTTTTCAGCCAATTTTCTGGATTTTTGAAAATTTCACTTTTTTGTGAAAATATCCACTAAATGAGGGAATAATATGTGTGAGGGTACCCCAGGAGAGTTCCAAATGTGTGTGGGTAGAATATATATCCCACGGGGTTAAAAGTGAAAAAAGTTGAAAACATTTTTTTTTTGGACTTAGTCATTTTTCCGGCGTTTATCAGACTTTCAGATATGTCAAATGTCAGTGAGCGTTCCAATTTCAGTTCCAGAGCGATACGCCCAATGAGTCTTTGATATTTACTCGTTTTCAGCCAATTTTCTGGATTTTTGAAAATTTCACTTTTTTGTGAAAATATCCACTAAATGAGGGAATAATATGTGTGAGGGTACCCCAGGAGAGTTCCAAATGTGTGTGGGTAGAATATATATCCGACGGGGGTAAAATTGAAAAAAGTTGAAAAAATTTTTTTTTTGGACTTAGTCATTTTTCTGGCGTTTATCAGACTTTCAGATAGGGGAAATGTCAGTGAGCATTCCGATTTCAGTTCCAGAGCGATTCGCCCAATGAGTCCTTGATATTTAGTTGTTTTCAGCCAATTTTCTGGATTTTTGAAAATTTCACTTTTTTGTGAAAATATTCACTAAATGAGGGAATAATATGTGAGAGGGTACCCCAGGAGAGTTCTAAATGTGTGTGGGAAGAATATATATCCCACGGGGGTAAAATTGAAAAAAGTTGAAAAAAATTTTTTTTTGGACTAAGTCATTTTTCCGACATTTATCAGACTTTCAGATAGGGGAAATGTCAGTGACCATTACGATTTCAGCTCCAGAGCGATTCGCCCAATGAGTACTTGTTATTTAGTCGTTTTCAGCCAATTTTCTGGATTTTTGAAAATTTCACTTTTTTGTGAAAATATCCACTAAATGAGGGAATAATATGTGTGAGGGTAAACCAGGAGAGTTCCAAATGTGTGGGTAGAATATATATCCCACAGGGGTAAAATTGAAAAAAGTTGAAAAAAATTTATTTTGGACTGTCATTTTTCTGGCGTTTATCAGACTTTCAGATAGGGGAAATGTCAGTGAGCGTTCCGATTTCCGTTCCAGAGCAATTCGCCCAATGAGTCCTTGATATTTAGTCGTTTTCAGCCAATTTTCTAGATTTTTGAAAATGTCACTTTTTTGTGAAAATATCCACTAAATGAGGGAATAATATGTGTGAGGGTACCCCAGGAGAGTTCCAAATGTGTGTGGGTAGAATATATATCCCACGGGGTTAAAAGTGAAAAAAGTTGAAAACATTTTTTTTTTGGACTTAGTCATTTTTCCGGCGTTTATCAGACTTTCAGATATGTCAAATGTCAGTGAGCGTTCCAATTTCAGTTCCAGAGCGATACGCCCAATGAGTCTTTGATATTTACTCGTTTTCAGCCAATTTTCTGGATTTTTGAAAATTTCACTTTTTTGTGAAAATATCCACTAAATGAGGGAATAATATGTGTGAGGGTACCCCAGGAGAGTTCCAAATGTGTGTGGGTAGAATATATATCCGACGGGGGTAAAATTGAAAAAAGTTGAAAAAAATTTTTTTTTGGACTTAGTCATTTTTCTGGCGTTTATCAGACTTTCAGATAGGGGAAATGTCAGTGAGCATTCCGATTTCAGTTCCAGAGCGATTCGCCCAATGAGTCCTTGATATTTAGTTGTTTTCAGCCAATTTTCTGGATTTTTGAAAATTTCACTTTTTTGTGAAAATATCCACTAAATGAGGGAATAATATGTGTGAGGGTAAACCAGGAGAGTTCCAAATGTGTGGGTAGAATATATATCCCACGGGGGTAAAATTGAAAAAAGTTGAAAAAATTTTTATTTTGGACTGTCATTTTTCTGGCGTTTATCAGACTTTCAGATAGGGGAAATGTCAGTGAGCGTTCCGATTTCAGTTCCAGAGCGATTCGCCCAATGAGTCTTTGATATTTAGTCGTTTTCAGCCAATTTTCTGGATTTTTGAAAATTTCACTTTTTTGTGAAAATATCCACTAAATGAGGGAATAATATGTGTGAGGGTAACCCAGGAGAGTGCCAAATGTGTGTGGGTAGAATATATATCCGACGGGGGTAAAATTGAAAAAAGGTGGAAAAAAATTTTTTTTTGGACTAAGTCATTTTTACGACATTTATCAGACTTTCAGATATTGGAAATGTCAGTGACCATTACGATTTCAGTTCCACAGCGATTCGCCCAATGAGTCCTTGTTATTTAGACGTTTTCAGCCAATTTTCTGGATTTTTGAAAATTTCACTTTTTTGTGAAAATATCCACTAAATGAGGGAATAATATGTGTGAGGGTACCCCAGGAGAGTTTCAAATGTGTGTGGGTAGAATATATATCCCACGGGGGTAAAATTGAAAAAAGCTGAAAAATTTTTTTTTTGGACTTAGTCATTTTTCCGGCGTTTATCAGACTTTCAGATACGAGAAATGTCAGTGAGCGTTCCGATTTCAGCTCCAGAGCGATTCGCCCAATGAGTCCTTGATATTTAGTCGTTTTCAGCCAATTTTCTGGATTTTTGAAAATTTCACTTTTTTGTGAAAATATCCACTAAATGAGGGAATAATATGTGTGAGGGTAACCCAGGAGAGTGCCAAATGTGTGTGGGTAGAATATATATCCCACGGGGGTAAAATTGAAAAAAGTTGAAAAAAATTTTTTTTTGGACTAAGTCATTTTTCCGACATTTATCAGACTTTCAGATAGGGGAAATGTCAGTGACCATTACGATTTCAGCTCCAGAGCGATTCACCCAATGAGTCCTTGTTATTTAGTCGTTTTCAGCCAATTTTCTGGATTTTTGAAAATTTCACTTTTTTGTGAAAATATCCACTAAATGAGGGAATAATATGTGTGAGGGTAAACCAGGAGAGTTCCAAATGTGTGGGTAGAATATATATCCCACGGGGGTAAAATTGAAAAAAGTTGAAAAAATTTTTATTTTGGACTGTCATTTTTCTGGCGTTTATCAGACTTTCAGATAGGGGAAATGTCAGTGAGCGTTCCGATTTCAGTTCCAGAGCAATTCGCCCAATGAGTCCTTGATATTTAGTCATTTTCAGCCAATTTTCTAGATTTTTGAAAATGTCACTTTTTTGTGAAAATATCCACTAAATGAGGGAATAATATGTGTTAGGGTACCCCAGGAGAGTGCCAAATGTGTGTGGGTAGAATATATATCCCACGGGGGTAAAATTGAAAAAAGCTGAAAAAATTTTTTTTTGGACTTAGTCATTTTTCCGGCGTTTATCAGACTTTCAGATACGAGAAATGTCAGTGAGCGTTCCGATTTCAGCTCCAGAGCGATTCGCCCAATGAGTCTTTGATATTTAGTCGTTTTCAGCCAATATTCTGGATTTTTGAAAATTTCACTTTTTTGTGAAAATATCCACTAAATGAGGGAATAATATGTGTGAGGGTAACCCAGGAGAGTGCCAAATGTGTGTGGGTAGAATATATATCCGACGGGGGTAAAATTGAAAAAAGTTGGAAAAAAATTTTTTTTTGGACTAAGTCATTTTTACGACATTTATCAGACTTTCAGATATTGGAAATGTCAGTGACCATTCCGATTTCAGCTCCAGAGCGATTCGCCCAATGAGTCCTTGATATTTAGTCTTTTTCAGCCAATTTTCTGGATTTTTGAAAATTTCACTTTTTTGTGAAAATATCCACTAAATGAGGGAATAATATGTGTGAGTGTACCCCTGGAGAGTTCTAAATGTATATCGGAAGAATATATATCCCACGGGAGTAAAATTGAAAAAAGTTGAAAAAAATTTTTTTTTTGGGCTTAGTCATTTTTCCGGCGTTTATCAGACTTTCAGATAGGGCAAATGTCTGTGAGCGTTCCAATTTCAGTTCCAGAGCGATTCGCCCAATGAGTCTTTGATATTTAGTCGTTTTCAGCCAATTTTCTGGATTTTTGAAAATTTCACTTTTTTGTGAAAATATCCACTAAATGAGGGAATAATAAGTGTGAGGGTACCCCAGAAGAGATCCAAATGTGTGTGGGTAGAATATATATCCGACGGATGTAAAATTGAAAAAAGTTGAAAAAAAATTTTTTTTGGACTTAGTCATTTTTCTGGCGTTGATCAGACTTTCAGATAGGGGAAATGTCAGTGAGCATTCCGATTTCAGTTCCAGAGCGATTCGCCCAATGAGTCCTTGATATTTAGTTGTTTTCAGCCAATTTTCTGGATTTTTGAAAATTTCACTTTTTTGTGAAAATATCCACTAAATGAGGGAATAATATGTGTGAGGGTAAACCAGGAGAGTTCCAAATGTGTGGGTAGAATATATATCCCACGGGGGTAAAATTGAAAAAAGTTGAAAAAATTTTTATTTTGGACTGTCATTTTTCTGGCGTTTATCAGACTTTCAGATAGGGGAAATGTCAGTGAGCGTTCCAATTTCAGTTCCAGAGCGATTCGCCCAATGAGTCTTTGATATTTAGTCGTTTTCAGCCAATTTTCTGGATTTTTGAAAATTTCACTTTTTTGTGAAAATATCCACTAAATGAGGGAATAATATGTGTGAGGGTAACCCAGGAGAGTGCCAAATGTGTGTGGGTAGAATATATATCCGACGGGGGTAAAATTGAAAAAAGTTGGAAAAAAAATTTTTTTTGGACTAAGTCAATTTTACGACATTTATCAGACTTTCAGATATTGGAAATGTCAGTGACCATTACGATTTCAGTTCCACAGCGATTCGCCCAATGAGTCCTTGTTATTTAGACGTTTTCAGCCAATTTTCTGGATTTTTGAAAATTTCACTTTTTTGTGAAAATATCCACTAAATGAGGGAATAATATGTGTGAGGGTACCCCAGGAGAGTTTCAAATGTGTGTGGGTAGAATATATATCCCACGGGGGTAAAATTGAAAAAAGCTGAAAAATTTTTTTTTTGGACTTAGTCATTTTTCCGGCGTTTATCAGACTTTCAGATACGAGAAATGTCAGTGAGCGTTCCGATTTCAGCTCCAGAGCGATTCGCCCAATGAGTCCTTGATATTTAGTCGTTTTCAGCCAATTTTCTGGATTTTTGAAAATTTCACTTTTTTGTGAAAATATCCACTAAATGAGGGAATAATATGTGTGAGGGTAACCCAGGAGAGTGCCAAATGTGTGTGGGTAGAATATATATCCCACGGGGGTAAAATTGAAAAAAGTTGAAAAAAATTTTTTTTTGGACTAAGTCATTTTTCCGACATTTATCAGACTTTCAGATAGGGGAAATGTCAGTGACCATTACGATTTCAGCTCCAGAGCGATTCACCCAATGAGTCCTTGTTATTTAGTCGTTTTCAGCCAATTTTCTGGATTTTTGAAAATTTCACTTTTTTGTGAAAATATCCACTAAATGAGGGAATAATATGTGTGAGGGTAAACCAGGAGAGTTCCAAATGTGTGGGTAGAATATATATCCTACGGGGGTAAAATTTAAAAAAGTTGAAAAAATTTTTATTTTGGACTGTCATTTTTCTGGCGTTTATCAGACTTTCAGATAGGGGAAATGTCAGTGAGCGTTCCGATTTCAGTTCCAGAGCAATTCGCCCAATGAGTCCTTGATATTTAGTCATTTTCAGCCAATTTTCTAGATTTTTGAAAATGTCACTTTTTTGTGAAAATATCCACTAAATGAGGGAATAATATGTGTTAGGGTACCCCAGGAGAGTGCCAAATGTGTGTGGGTAGAATATATATCCCACGGGGGTAAAATTGAAAAAAGCTGAAAAAATTTTTTTTTGGACTTAGTCATTTTTCCGGCGTTTATCAGACTTTCAGATACGAGAAATGTCAGTGAGCGTTCCGATTTCAGCTCCAGAGCGATTCGCCCAATGAGTCTTTGATATTTAGTCGTTTTCAGCCAATATTCTGGATTTTTGAAAATTTCACTTTTTTGTGAAAATATCCACTAAATGAGGGAATAATATGTGTGAGGGTAACCCAGGAGAGTGCCAAATGTGTGTGGGTAGAATATATATCCGACGGGGGTAAAATTGAAAAAAGTTGGAAAAAAATTTTTTTTTGGACTGTCATTTTTACGACATTTATCAGACTTTCAGATATTGGAAATGTCAGTGACCATTCCGATTTCAGCTCCAGAGCGATTCGCCCAATGAGTCCTTGATATTTAGTCGTTTTCAGCCAATTTTCTGGATTTTTGAAAATTTCACTTTTTTGTGAAAATATCCACTAAATGAGGGAATAATATGTGTGAGTGTACCCCTGGAGAGTTCTAAATGTATATCGGAAGAATATATATCCCACGGGAGTAAAATTGAAAAAAGTTGAAAAAAATTTTTTTTTTGGGCTTAGTCATTTTTCCGGCGTTTATCAGACTTTCAGATAGGGCAAATGTCTGTGAGCGTTCCAATTTCAGTTCCAGAGCGATTCGCCCAATGAGTCTTTGATATTTAGTCGTTTTCAGCCAATTTTCTGGATTTTTGAAAATTTCACTTTTTTGTGAAAATATCCACTAAATGAGGGAATAATAAGTGTGAGGGTACCCCAGAAGAGATCCAAATGTGTGTGGGTAGAATATATATCCGACGGATGTAAAATTGAAAAAAGTTGAAAAAAAATTTTTTTTGGACTTAGTCATTTTTCTGGCGTTGATCAGACTTTCAGATAGGGGAAATGTCAGTGAGCGTTCCGATTTCAGCTCCAGAGCGATTCGCCCAATGAGTCCTTGATATTTAGTCGTTTTCAGCCAATTTTCTGGATTTTTGAAAATTTCACTTTTTTGTGAAAATATCCACTAAATGAGGGAATAATATGTGTGAGTGTACCCCAGGAGAGTTCTAAATGTGTGTGGGAAGAATATATATCCCACGGGGGTAAAATTGAAAAAAGTTGAAAAAAATTTTTTTTTGGACTTAGTCATTTTTCTGGCGTTGATCAGACTTTCAGATAAGGGAAATGTCAGTGAGCATTCCGATTTCAGTTCCAGAGCGATACGCCCTATGAGTCCTTGATATTTAGTCGTTTTCAGCCAATTTTCTGGATTTTTGAAAATTTCTCTTTTTTGTGAAAATATCCACTAAATGAGGGAATAATATGTGTGAGGGTACCCCAGGAGAGTTTCAAATGTGTGCTGGTAGAATATATATCCCACGGGGGTAAAATTGAAAAAAGCTGAAAAAATTTTTTTTTGGACTTAGTCATTTTTCCGGCGTTTATCAGACTTTCAGATACGAGAAATGTCAGTGAGCGTTCCGATTTCAGCTCCAGAGCGATTCGCCCAATGAGTCTTTGATATTTAGTCGTTTTCAGCCAATTTTCTGGATTTTTGAAAATTTCACTTTTTTGTGAAAATATCCACTAAATGAGGGAATAATATGTGTGAGAGTACCGAAGGAGAGTTCCAAATGTGTGTGGGTAGAATATATATCCCACGGGGGTAAAATTGAAAAAAGTTGAAAAAAAATTTTTTTTGGACTTAGTAATTTTTCCGCCGTTTATCAGACTTTCAGATAGGGGAAATGTCAGTGAGCGTTCCGATTTCAGTTCCAGAGCTATTCGCCCAATGAGTCCTTGATATTTAGTCGTTTTCAGCCAATTTTCTGGATTTTTGAAAATTTCACTTTTTTGTGAAAATATCCACTAAATGAGGGAATAATATGTGTGAGGGTACCGAAGGAGAGCTCCAAATGTGTGTGGATAGAATATATATCCCACAGGGGTAAAATTGAAAAAAGTTGAAAACATTTTTTTTTTGGACGTAGTCATTTTTCCGGCGTTTATCAGACTTTCAGATAGGGGAAATGTCAGTGAGCGTTCCGATTTCAGTTCCAGAGCGATACGCCCAATGAGTCCTTGATATTTAGTCGTTTTCAGCCAATTTTCTGGATTTTTGAAAATTTCACTTTTTTGTGAAAATATCCACTAAATGAGGGAATAATATGTGTGAGGGTACCGAAGGAGAGCTCCAAATGTGTGTGGGTAGAATATATATCCCACGGGGGTAAAATTGAAAAAAGTTGAAAACATTTTTTTTTTGGACGTAGTCATTTTTCCAGCGTTTATCAGACTTTCAGATAGGGGAAATGTCAGTGAGCATTCCGATTTCAGTTCCAGAGCGATATGCCCAATGAGTCCTTGATATTTAGTCGTTTTTAGCCAATTTTCTGGATTTTTGAAAATTTCACTTTTTTGTGAAAATATCCACTAAATGAGGGAATAATATGTGTGAGGGTACCCCAGGAGAGTTCCAAATGTGTGTGGGAAGAATATATATCCCACGGGGGTAAAATTGAAAAAAGTTGAAAAAAAATTTTTTTTGGACTATTTTTCCGCTGTTTATCAGACTTTCAGATACGAGAAATGTCAGTGAGCGTTCCGATTTCAGCTCCAGAGCGATTCGCCCAATGAGTCCTTGATATTTAGTCGTTTTCAGCCAATTTTCTGGATTTTTGAAAATTTCACTTTTTTGTGAAAATATCTACTAAATGAGGGAATAATATGTGTGAGTGTACCCCAGGAGAGCTCTAAATGTGTGTGGGAAGAATATATATCCCACGGGGGTAAAATTGAAAAAAGTTTAAAAAATTTTTTTTTTGGACTTAGTCATTTTTCCGGCGTTTATCAGACTTTCACATAGGGCAAATGTCAGTGAGCGTTCCAATTTCAGTTCCAGAGCGATTCGCCCAATGAGTCTTTGATATTTAGTCGTTTTCAGCCAATTTTCTGGATTTTTGAAAATTTCACTTTTTTGTGAAAATATCCACTAAATGAGGGAATAATATGTGTGAGAGTACCGAAGGAGAGTTCCAAATGTGTGTGGGTAGAATATATATCCCACGGGGGTAAAATTGAAAAAAGTTGAAAAAAAATTTTTTTTGGACTTAGTAATTTTTGCGCCGTTTATCAGACTTTCAGATAGGGGAAATGTCAGTGAGCGTTCCGATTTCAGTTCCAGAGCTATTCGCCCAATGAGTCCTTGATATTTAGTCGTTTTCAGCCAATTTTCTGGATTTTTGAAAATTTCACTTTTTTGTGAAAATATCCACTAAATGAGGGAATAATATGTGTGAGGGTACCCCAGGACAGTTCTAAATGTGTGTGGGAAGAATATATATCCCACGGGGGTAAAATTGAAAAAAGTTGAAAAAAATTTTTTTTTGGACTTAGTCATTTTTCTGGCGTTTATCAGACTTTCAGATAGGGGAAATGTCAGTGAGCGTTCCGATTTCAGTTCCAGAGCGATTCGCCCAATGAGTCCTTGTTATTTAGTCGTTTTCAGCCAATTTTCTGGATTTTTGAAAATTTCACTTTTTTTTGAAAATATCCACTAAATGAGGGAATAATATGTGTGAGGATACCCCAGGAGAGCTCTAAATGTGTGTGGGAAGAATATATATCCCACGGGGGTAAAATAGAAAAAAGTTTAAAAAAATTTTTTTTTGGACTTAGTCATTTTTCCGGCGTTTATCAGACTTTCAGATAGGGCAAATGTCAGTGAGCGTTCCAATTTCAGTTCCAGAGCGATTCGCCCAATGAGTCTTTGATATTTTGTCGTTTTCAGCCAATTTTCTGGATTTTTGAAAATTTCACTTTTTTGTGAAAATATCCACTAAATGAGGGAATAATATGTGTGAGGGTACCCCAGGAGAGTTCTAAATGTGTGTGGGAAGAATATATATCCCACGGGGGTAAAATTGAAAAAAGTAGAAAAAATTTTTTTTTTGGACTTAGTCATTTTTTCGGCGTTTATCAGACTTTCAGATAGGGGAAATGTCAGTGAGCATTCCGATTTCAGTTCCAGAGCGATTCGCCCAATGAGTCCTTGTTATTTAGTCGTTTTCAGACAATTTTCTGGATTTTTGAAAATTTCACTTTTTAGTGAAAATATCCACTAAATGAGGGAATAATATGTGTGAGAGTAGCGAAGGGGAGTTCCAAATGTGTTTGGGTAGAATATATATCCCACGGGGTTAAAATTGAAAAAAGTTGAAAAAAAATTTTTTTTGGACTTCGTAATTTTTCCGGCGTTTATCAGACTTTCAGATAGAGGAAATGTCAGTGAGCGTTCCGATTTCAGTTCCAGAGCGATTCGCCCAATGAGTCCTTGATATTTAGTCGTTTTTCAGCCAATTTTCAGTATTTTTGAAAATTTCACATTTTTGTGAAAATATCCACTAAATGAGGGAATAATATGTGTGAGGGTACCCCAGGAGAGTTCCAAATGTGTGTGGGTAGAATATATATCCCACGGGGGTAAAATTGAAAAAAGTTGAAAAAAATGTTTTTTTGGACTTAGTCATTATTCTGGCGTTTATCAGACTTTCAGATAGGGGAAATGTCAGTGAGCGTTCCGATTTCAGTTCCAGAGCGTTTCGCCGAATGAGTCCTTGATATTTAGTCGTTTTCAGCCAATTTTCTGGATTTTTGAAAATTTCACTTTTTTGTGAAAATATCCACTAAATGAGGGAATAATATGTGTGAGGGTACCCCAGGAGAGTTCCAAATGTGTGTGGGTAGAATATATATCCGACGGGGGTAAAATTGAAAAAAGTTGAAAAAAAATTTTTTTTGGACTTAGTCGTTTTTCCGACGTTTATCAGACTTTCAGATAGGGGAAATGTCAGTGAGCATTCCGATTTCAGTTCCAGAGCGATTCGCCCAATGAGTCCTTGTTATTTAGTCGTTTTCAGTCAATTTTCTGGATTTTTGAAAATTTCACATTTTTGTGAAAATATCCACTAAATGAGGGAATAATATGTGTGAGGGTACCGAAGGAGAGTTCCAAATGTGTGTGGGTAGAATGTATATCCCACGGGTGTAAAATTGAAAAAAGTTGAAAAAAAATTTTTTTTGGACTTAGTCATTTTTCCGGCGTTTATCAGACTTTCAGATAGAGGAAATGTCAGTGAGCATTCCGATTTCAGTTCCAGAGCGATTCGCCGAATGAGTCCTTGATATTTAGTCGTTTTCAGCCAATTTTCTGGATTTTTGAAAATTTCACTTTTTTGTGAAAATATCCACTAAATGAGGGAATAATATGTGTGAGGGTACCCCAGGAGAGTTCCAAATGTGTGTGGGAAGAATATATATCCCACGGGGGTAAAATTGAAAAAAGTTGAAAAAAATTTTTTTTTGGACTTAGTCATTTTTCCGGCGTTTATCAGACTTTTAGATAGGGGAAATGGCAGTGAGCATTCCGATTTCAGTTCCAGAGCGATTCACCCAATGAGTCCTTGATATTTAGTCATTTTCAGCCAATTTTCTGGATTTTTGAAAATTTCACTTTTTTGTGAAAATATCCACTAAATGAGGGAATAATATGTGTGAGGGTACCCCAGGAGAGTTCCAAATGTTTGTGGGTAGAATATATATCCCACGGGGGTAAAATTGAATAAAGTCGAAAAAATTTTTTTTTTGGACTTAGTCATTTTTCCGGCGTTTATCAGACTTTCAGATAGGGGAAATGTCAGTGAGCGTTCCGATTTCAGTTCCAGAGCGATTCGCCGAATGAGTCCTTGATATTTAGTCGTTTTCAGCCAATTTTCTGGATTTTTGAAAATTTCACTTTTTTGTGAAAATATCCACTAAATGAGGGAATAATATGTGTGAGGGTACCCCAGGAGAGTTCCAAATGTGTGTGGGTAGAATATATATCCGACGGGGGTAAAATTGAAAAAAGTTGAAAGAAAATTTTTTTTGGACTTAGTCGTATTTCCGACGTTTATCAGACTTTCAGATAGGGGAAATGTCAGTGAGCATTCCGATTTCAGTTCCAGAGCGATTCGCCCAATGAGTCCTTGTTATTTAGTCGTTTTCAGACAATTTTCTGGATTTTTGAAAATTTCACTTTTTAGTGAAAATATCCACTAAATGAGGGAATAATATGTGTGAGAGTAGCGAAGGGGAGTTCCAAATGTGTTTGGGTAGAATATATATCCCACGGGGTTAAAATTGAAAAAAGTTGAAAAAAAATTTTTTTTGGACTTCGTAATTTTTCCGGCGTTTATCAGACTTTCAGATAGAGGAAATGTCAGTGAGCGTTCCGATTTCAGTTCCAGAGCGATTCGCCCAATGAGTCCTTGATATTTAGTCGTTTTTCAGCCAATTTTCAGTATTTTTGAAAATTTCACTTTTTTGTGAAAATATCCACTAAATGAGGGAATAATATGTGTGAGGGTACCCCAGGAGAGTTCCAAATGTGTGTGGGTAGAATATATATCCCACGGGGGTAAAATTGAAAAAAGTTGAAAAAAATGTTTTTTTGGACTTAGTCATTATTCTGGCGTTTATCAGACTTTCAGATAGGGGAAATGTCAGTGAGCGTTCCGATTTCAGTTCCAGAGCGTTTCGCCGAATGAGTCCTTGATATTTAGTCGTTTTCAGCCAATTTTCTGGATTTTTGAAAATTTCACTTTTTTGTGAAAATATCCACTAAATGAGGGAATAATATGTGTGAGGGTACCCCAGGAGAGTTCCAAATGTGTGTGGGTAGAATATATATCCGACGGGGGTAAAATTGAAAAAAGTTGAAAAAAAATTTTTTTTGGACTTAGTCGTTTTTCCGACGTTTATCAGACTTTCAGATAGGGGAAATGTCAGTGAGCATTCCGATTTCAGTTCCAGAGCGATTCGCCCAATGAGTCCTTGTTATTTAGTCGTTTTCAGTCAATTTTCTGGATTTTTGAAAATTTCACATTTTTGTGAAAATATCCACTAAATGAGGGAATAATATGTGTGAGGGTACCGAAGGAGAGTTCCAAATGTGTGTGGGTAGAATGTATATCCCACGGGTGTAAAATTGAAAAAAGTTGAAAAAAACTTTTTTTGGACTTAGTCATTTTTCCGGCGTTTATCAGACTTTCAGATAGAGGAAATGTCAGTGAGCATTCCGATTTCAGTTCCAGAGCGATTCGCCGAATGAGTCCTTGATATTTAGTCGTTTTCAGCCAATTTTCTGGATTTTTGAAAATTTCACTTTTTTGTGAAAATATCCACTAAATGAGGGAATAATATGTGTGAGGGTACCCCAGGAGAGTTCCAAATGTGTGTGGGAAGAATATATATCCCACGGGGGTAAAATTGAAAAAAGTTGAAACAAATTTTTTTTTGGACTTAGTCATTTTTCCGGCGTTTATCAGACTTTTAGATAGGGGAAATGGCAGTGAGCATTCCGATTTCAGTTCCAGAGCGATTCACCCAATGAGTCCTTGATATTTAGTCATTTTCAGCCAATTTTCTGGATTTTTGAAAATTTCACTTTTTTGTGAAAATATCCACTAAATGAGGGAATAATATGTGTGAGGGTACCCCAGGAGAGTTCCAAATGTTTGTGGGTAGAATATATATCCCACGGGGGTAAAATTGAATAAAGTCGAAAAAATTTTTTTTTTGGACTTAGTCATTTTTCCGGCGTTTATCAGACTTTCAGATAGGGGAAATGTCAGTGAGCGTTCCGATTTCAGTTCCAGAGCGATTCGCCGAATGAGTCCTTGATATTTAGTCGTTTTCAGCCAATTTTCTGGATTTTTGAAAATTTCACTTTTTTGTGAAAATATCCACTAAATGAGGGAATAATATGTGTGAGGGTACCCCAGGAGAGTTCCAAATGTGTGTGGGTAGAATATATATCCGACGGGGGTAAAATTGAAAAAAGTTGAAAGAAAATTTTTTTTGGACTTAGTCGTATTTCCGACGTTTATCAGACTTTCAGATAGGGGAAATGTCAGTGAGCATTCCGATTTCAGTTCCAGAGCGATTCGCAGAATGAGTCCTTGTTATTTAGTCGTTTTCAGCCAATTTTCTGGATTTTTGAAAATTTCACTTTTTTGGGAGAATATCCACTAAATGAGGGAATAATATGTGTGAGGGTACCGAAGGAGAGTTCCAAATGTGTGTGGGTAGAATATATATCCCACGGGGGTAAAATTGAAAAAAGTTGAAAAAAAATTTTTTTTGGACTTAGTCATTTTTCCGGCGTTTATCAGACTTTCAGATAGGGGAAATGGCAGTGAGCATTCCGATTTCAATTCCAGAGCGATTCACCCAATGAGTCCTTGATATTTAGTCATTTTCAGCCAATTTTCTGGATTTTTGAAAATTTCACTTTTTTGTGAAAATATCCACTAAATGAGGGAATAATATGTGTGAGGGTACCCCAGGAGAGTTCCAAATGTTTGTGGGTAGAATATATATCCCACGGGGGTAAAATTGAATAAAGTCGAAAA
This sequence comes from Phyllobates terribilis, assembly GCF_046119375.1. NCBI lineage: Eukaryota > Metazoa > Chordata > Amphibia > Anura > Dendrobatidae > Phyllobates > Phyllobates terribilis. The sequence continues at coordinate 556,141,283 of NW_027362762.1, forward strand.
ATTTTTTTTTTTGGACTTAGTCATTTTTTCGGCGTTTATCAGACTTTCAGATAGGGGAAATGTCAGTGAGCATTCCGATTTCAGTTCCAGAGCGATTCGCCGAATGAGTCCTTGATATTTAGTCGTTTTCAGCCAATTTTCTGGATTTTTGAAAATTTCACTTTTTTGTGAAAATATCCACTAAATGAGGGAATAATATGTGTGAGGGTACCCCAGGAGAGTTCCAAATGTGTGTGGGTAGAATATATATCCGACGGGGGTAAAATTGAAAAAAGTTGAAAAAAAATTTTTTTTGGACTTAGTCGTATTTCCGACGTTTATCAGACTTTCAGATAGGGGAAATGTCAGTGAGCATTCCGATTTCAGTTCCAGAGCGATTCGCAGAATGAGTCCTTGTTATTTAGTCGTTTTCAGCCAATTTTCTGGATTTTTGAAAATTTCACTTTTTTGTGAAAATATCCACTAATTGAGGGAATAATATGTGTGAGGGTACCGAAGGAGAGTTCCAAATGTGTGTGGGTAGAATGTATATCCCACGGGGGTAAAATTGAAAAAAGTTGAAAAAAAATTTTTTTTGGACTTAGTCATTTTTCCGGCGTTTATAAGACTTTCAGATAGAGGAAATGTCAGTGAGCATTCCGATTTCAGTTCCAGAGCGATTCGCTGAATGAGTCCTTGATATTTAGTCGTTTTCAGCCAATTTTCTGGATTTTTGAAAATTTCACTTTTTTGTGAAAATATCCACTAAATGAGGGAATAATATGTGTGAGGGTACCCCAGGAGAGTTCCACATGTGTGTGGGAAGAATATATATCCCACGGGGGTAAAATTGAAAAAAGTTGAAAAAAATTTTTTTTTGGACTTAGTCATTTTTCCGGCGTTTATCAGACTTTTAGATAGGGGAAATGGCAGTGAGCATTCCGATTTCAGTTCCAGAGCGATTCGCCCAATGAGTCCTTGTTATTTAGTCGTTTTCAGCCAATTTTCTGGATTTTTGAAAATTTCACTTTTTTGGGAAAATATCCACTAAATGAGGGAATAATATGTGTGAGGGTACCGAAGGAGAGTTCCAAATGTGTGTGGGTAGAATATATATCCCACGGGGGTAAAATTGAAAAAAGTTGAAAAAAAATTTTTTTTGGACTTAGTCATTTTTCCGGCGTTTATCAGACTTTCAGATAGGGGAAATGTCAGTGAGCGTTCCGATTTCAGTTCCAGAGCGATTCGCCGAATGAGTCCTTGATATTTATTCGTTTTCAGCCAATTTTCTGGATTTTTGAAAATTTCACTTTTTTGTGAAAATATCCACTAAATGAGGGAATAATATGTGTGAGGGTACCCCAGGAGAGTTCCAAATGTGTGTGGGAAGAATATATATCCCACGGGGGTAAAATGGAAAAAAGTTGAAAAAAATTTTTTTTGGGACTTAGTCATTTTTTCGGCGTTTATCAGACTTTTAGATAGGAGAAATGGCAGTGAGCATTCCGATTTCAGTTCCAGAGCGATTCACCCAATGAGTCCTTGATATTTAGACATTTTCAGCCAATTTTCTGGATTTTTGAAAATTTCACTTTTTTGTGAAAATATCCACTAAATGAGGGAATAATATGTGTGAGGGTACCCCAGGAGAGTTCCAAATGTGTGTGGGTAGAATATATATCCGACGGGGGTAAAAGTGAAAAAAGTTGAAAAAAAATTTTTTTTGGACTTAGTCGTTTTTCAAATGTTTATCAGACTTTCAGATAGGGGAAATGTCAGTGAGCATTCCGATTTCAGTTCCAGAGCGATTCGCCCAATGAGTCCTTGATATTTAGTCGTTTTCAGCCACTTTTCTGGATTTTTGAAAATTTCACTTTTTTGTGAAAATATCCACTAAATGAGGGAATAATAAGTGTGAGGGTACCCCAGAAAAGTTCCAAATATGTGTGGGTAGAATATATATCCGACAGGGGTAAAATTGAAAAAAGTTGAAAAAAAATTTTTTTTGGACTTAGTCATTTTTCTGGCGTTGATCAGACTTTCAGATAAGGGAAATGTCAGTGAGCATTCCGATTTCAGTTCCAGAGCGATACGCCCAATGAGTCCTTGATATTTAGTCGTTTTCAGCCAATTTTCTGGATTTTTGAAAATTTCTCTTTTTTGTGAAAATATCCACTAAATGAGGGAATAATATGTGTGAGGGTACCCAAGGAGAGTTTCAAATGTGTGTTGGTAGAATATATATCCCACGGGGGTAAAATTGAAAAAAGCTGAAAAAATTTTTTTTTGGACTTAGTCATTTTTCCGGCGTTTATCAGACTTTCAGATACGAGAAATGTCAGTGAGCGTTCCGATTTCAGCTCCAGAGCGATTCGCCCAATGAGTCCTTGATATTTAGTCGTTTTCAGCCAATTTTCTGGATGTTTGAAAATTTCACTTTTTTGTGAAAATATCCACTAAATGAGGGAATAATATGTGTGAGGGTACCCCAGGAGAGTTCCAAATGTGTGTGGGTAGAATATATATCCCACGGGGGTAAAATTGAAAAAAGTTGAAAAATTTTTTTTTTGGACTTAGTAATTTTTCTGCCGTTTATCAGACTTTCAGATAGGGGAAATGTCAGTGAGCATTCCGATTTCAGTTCCAGAGCGATACGCCCAATGAGTCCTTGATATTTAGTCGTTTTTAGCCAATTTTCTGGATTTTTGAAAATTTCACTTTTTTGTGAAAATATCCACTAAATGAGGGAATAATATGTGTGAGGGTACCCCAGGAGAGTTCCAAATGTGTGTGGGAAGAATCTATATCCCACGGGGGTAAAATTGAAAAAAGTTGAAAAAAAATTTTTTTTGGACTATTTTTCCGCTGTTTATCAGACTTTCAGATACGAGAAATGTCAGTGAGCGTTCCGATTTCAGCTCCAGAGCGATTCGCCCAATGAGTCCTTGATATTTAGTCGTTTTCAGCCAATTTTCTGGATTTTTGAAAATTTCACTTTTTTCTGAAAATATCCACTAAATGAGGGAATAATATGTGTGAGGGTACCCCAGGAGAGCTCTAAATGTGTGTGGGAAGAATATATATCCCACGGGGGTAAAATTGAAAAAAGTTTTAAAAATTTTTTTTTTGGACTTAGTCATTTTTCCGGCGTTTATCAGACTTTCAGATAGGGCAAATGTCAGTGAGCGTTCCAATTTCAGTTCCAGAGCGATTCGCCCAATGAGTCTTTGATATTTAGTCGTTTTCAGCCAATTTTCTGGATTTTTGAAAATTTCACTTTTTTGTGAAAATATCCACTAAATGAGGGAATAATATGTGTGAGAGTACCGAAGGAGAGTTCCAAATGTGTGTGGGTAGAATATATATCCCACGGGGGTAAAATTGAAAAAAGTTGAAAAAAAATTTTTTTTGGACTTAGTAATTTTTCCGCCGTTTATCAGACTTTCAGATAGGGGAAATGTCAGTGAGCGTTCCGATTTCAGTTCCAGAGCTATTCGCCCAATGAGTCCTTGATATTTAGTCGTTTTCAGCCAATTTTCTGGATTTTTGAAAAGTTCACTTTTTTGTGAAAATATCCACTAAATGAGGGAATAATATGTGTGAGGGTACCGAAGGAGAGCTCCAAATGTGTGTGGGTAGAATATATATCCCACGGGGGTAAAATTGAAAAAAGTTGAAAACATTTTTTTTTTGGACGTAGTCATTTTTCCGGCGTTTATCAGACTTTCAGATAGGGGAAATGTCAGTGAGCGTTCCGATTTCAGTTCCAGAGCGATACGCCCAATGAGTCCTTGATATTTAGTCGTTTTCAGCCAATTTTCTGGATTTTTGAAAATTTCACTTTTTTGTGAAAATATCCACTAAATGAGGGAATAATATGTGTGAGGGTACCGAAGGAGAGCTCCAAATGTGTGTGGGTAGAATATATATCCCACGGGGGTAAAATTGAAAAAAGTTGAAAACATTTTTTTTTTGGACGTAGTCATTTTTCCTTCATTTATCAGACTTTCAGATAGGGGAAATGTCAGTGAGCATTCCGATTTCAGTTCCAGAGCGATACGCCCAATGAGTCCTTGATGTTTAGTCGTTTTTAGCCAATTTTCTGGATTTTTGAAAATTTCACTTTTTTGTGAAAATATCCACTAAATGAGGGAATAATATGTGTGAGGGTACCCCAGGAGAGTTCCAAATGTGTGTGGGAAGAATATATATCCCACGGGGGTAAAATTGAAAAAAGTTGAAAAAAAATTTTTTTTGGACTATTTTTCCGCTGTTTATCAGACTTTCAGATACGAGAAATGTCAGTGAGCGTTCCGATTTCAGCTCCAGAGCGATTCGCCCAATGAGTCCTTGATATTTAGTCGTTTTCAGCCAATTTTCTGGATTTTTGAAAATTTCACTTTTTTGTGAAAATATCCACTAAATGAGGGAATAATATGTGTGAGAGTACCCCAGGAGAGCTCTAAATGTGTGTGGGAAGAATATATATCCCACGGGGGTAAAATTGAAAAAAGTTTAAAAAATTTTTTTTTTGGACTTAGTCATTTTTCCGGCGTTTATCAGACTTTCAGATAGGGCAAATGTCAGTGAGCGTTCCAATTTCAGTTCCAGAGCGATTCGCCCAATGAGTCTTTGATATTTAGTCGTTTTCAGCCAATTTTCTGGATTTTTGAAAATTTCACTTTTTTGTGAAAATATCCACTAAATGAGGGAATAATATGTGTGAGAGTACCGAAGGAGAGTTCCAAATGTGTGTGGGTAGAATATATATCCCACGGGGGTAAAATTGAAAAAAGTTGAAAACATTTTTTTTTTTGGACGTAGTCATTTTTCCGGCGTTTATCAGACTTTCAGATAGGGGAAATGTCAGTGAGCGTTCCAATTTCAGTTCCAGAGCGATACGCCCAATGAGTCCTTGATATTTAGTCGTTTTCAGCCAATTTTCTGGATTTTTGAAAATTTCACTTTTTTGTGAAAATATCCACTAAATGAGGGAATAATATGTGTGAGGGTACCCCAGGAGAGTTCTAAATGTGTGTGGGAAGAATATATATCCCACGGGGGTAAAATTGAAAAAAGTTGAAAAAAATTTTTTTTTGGACTTAGTCATTTTTCTGGCGTTTATCAGACTTTCAGATAGGGGAAATGTCAGTGAGCGTTCCGATTTCAGTTCCAGAGCGATTCGCCCAATGAGTCCTTGTTATTTAGTCGTTTTCAGCCAATTTTCTGGATTTTTGAAAATTTCACTTTTTTTTGAAAATATCCACTAAATGAGGGAATAATATGTGTGAGGATACCCCAGGAGAGCTCTAAATGTGTGTGGGAAGAATATATATCCCACGGGGGTAAAATAGAAAAAAGTTTAAAAAAATTTTTTTTTGGACTTAGTCATTTTTCCGGCGTTTATCAGACTTTCAGATAGGGCAAATGTCAGTGAGCGTTCCAATTTCAGTTCCAGAGCGATTCGTCCAATGAGTCTTTGATATTTAGTCGTTTTCAGCCAATTTTCTGGATTTTTGAAAATTTCACTTTTTTGTGAAAATATCCACTAAATGAGGGAATAATATGTGTGAGGGTAACCCAGGAGAGTTCCAAATGTTTTTGGGTAGAATATATATCCCACGGGGGTAAAATTGAATAAAGTAGAAAAATTTTTTTTTTTGGACTTAGTCATTTTTTCGGCGTTTATCAGACTTTCAGATATGGGAAATGTCAGTGAGCATTCCGATTTCAGTTCCAGAGCGATTCGCCCAATGAGTCCATGTTATTTAGTCGTTTTCAGACAATTTTCTGGATTTTTGAAAATTTCACTTTTTAGTGAAAATATCCACTAAATGAGGGAATAATATGTGTGAGAGTAGCGAAGGGGAGTTCCAAATGTGTTTGGGTAGAATATATATCCCACGGGGTTAAAATTGAAAAAAGTTGAAAAAAAATTTTTTTTGGACTTCGTAATTTTTCCGGCGTTTATCAGACTTTCAGATAGAGGAAATGTCAGTGAGCGTTCCGATTTCAGTTCCAGAGCGATTCGCCCAATGAGTCCTTGATATTTAGTCGTTTTTCAGCCAATTTTCAGTATTTTTGAAAATTTCACTTTTTTGTGAAAATATCCACTAAATGAGGGAATAATATGTGTGAGGGTACCCCAGGAGAGTTCCAAATGTGTGTGGGTAGAATATATATCCCACGGGGGTAAAATTGAAAAAAGTTGAAAAAAATGTTTTTTTGGACTTAGTCATTATTCTGGCGTTTATCAGACTTTCAGATAGGGGAAATGTCAGTGAGCGTTCCGATTTCAGTTCCAGAGCGATTCGCCCAATGAGTCCTTGTTATTTAGTCGTTTTCAGTCAATTTTCTGGATTTTTGAAAATTTCACATTTTTGTGAAAATATCCACTAAATGAGGGAATAATATGTGTGAGGGTACCCCAGGAGAGTTCCAAATGTTTGTGGGTAGAATATATATCCCACGGGGGTAAAATTGAATAAAGTCGAAAAATTTTTTTTTTTGGACTTAGTCATTTTTTCGGCGTTTATCAGACTTTCAGATAGGGGAAATGTCAGTGAGCATTCCGATTTCAGTTCCAGAGCGATTCGCCGAATGAGTCCTTGATATTTAGTCGTTTTCAGCCAATTTTCTGGATTTTTGAAAATTTCACTTTTTTGGGAAAATATCCACTAAATGAGGGAATAATATGTGTGAGGGTACCGAAGGAGAGTTCCAAATGTGTGTGGGTAGAATGTATATCCCACGGGGGTAAAATTGAAAAAAGTTGAAAAAAATTTTTTTTTGGACTTAGTCATTTTTCCGGCGTTTATCAGACTTTCAGATAGGGGAAATGTCAGTGAGCGTTCCGATTTCAGTTCCAGAGCGATTCGCCGAATGAGTCCTTGATATTTAGTCGTTTTCAGCCAATTTTCTGGATTTTTGAAAATTTCACTTTTTTGTGAAAATATCCACTAAATGAGGGAATAATATGTGTGAGGGTACCCCAGGAGAGTTCCAAATGTGTGTGGGTAGAATATATATCCGACGGGGGTAAAATTGAAAAAAGTTGAAAAAAAATTTTTTTTGGACTTAGTCGTATTTCCGACGTTTATCAGACTTTCAGATAGGGGAAATGTCAGTGAGCATTCCGATTTCAGTTCCAGAGCGATTCGCAGAATGAGTCCTTGTTATTTAGTCGTTTTCAGCCAATTTTCTGGATTTTTGAAAATTTCACTTTTTTGTGAAAATATCCACTAATTGAGGGAATAATATGTGTGAGGGTACCGAAGGAGAGTTCCAAATGTGTGTGGGTAGAATGTATATCCCACGGGGGTAAAATTGAAAAAAGTTGAAAAAAATTTTTTTTTGGACTTAGTCATTTTTCCGGCGTTTATAAGACTTTCAGATAGAGGAAATGTCAGTGAGCATTCCGATTTCAGTTCCAGAGCGATTCGCTGAATGAGTCATTGATATTTAGTCGTTTTCAGCCAATTTTCTGGATTTTTGAAAATTTCACTTTTTTGTGAAAATATCCACTAAATGAGGGAATAATATGTGTGAGGGTACCCCAGGAGAGTTCCAAATGTGTGTGGGAAGAATATATATCCCACGGGGGTAAAATTGAAAAAAGTTGAAAAAAATTTTTTTTTGGACTTAGTCATTTTTCCGGCGTTTATCAGACTTTTAGATAGGGGAAATGGCAGTGAGCATTCCGATTTCAGTTCCAGAGCGATTCGCCCAATGAGTCCTTGTTATTTAGTCGTTTTCAGCCAATTTTCTGGATTTTTGAAAATTTCACTTTTTTGGGAAAATATCCACTAAATGAGGGAATAATATGTGTGAGGGTACCCCAGGAGAGTTCCAAATGTGTGTGGGTAGAATATATATCCGACGGGGGTAAAAGTGAAAAAAGTTGAAAAAAAATTTTTTTTGGACTTAGTCGTTTTTCAAATGTTTATCAGACTTTCAGATAGGGGAAATGTCAGTGAGCATTCCGATTTCAGTTCCAGAGCGATTCGCCCAATGAGTCCTTGTTATTTAGTCGTTTTCAGCCAATTTTCTGGATTTTTGAAAATTTCACTTTTTTGTGAAAATATCCACTAAATGAGGGAATAATATGTGTGAGGGTACCGAAGGAGAGTTCCAAATGTGTGTTGGTAGAATGTATATCCCACGGGGGTAAAATTGAAAAAAGTTGAAAAAAAATTTTTTTTGGACTTAGTCATTTTTCCGGCGTTTATCAGACTTTCAGATAGAGGAAATGTCAGTGAGCATTCCGATTTCAGTTCCAGAGCGATTCGCCGAATGAGTCCTTGATATTTAGTCGTTTTCAGCCAATTTTCTGGATTTTTGAAAATTTCACTTTTTTGTGAAAATATCCACTAAATGAGGGAATAATATGTGTGAGGGTACCCCAGGAGAGTTCCAAATGTTTGTGGGTAGAATATATATCCCACGGGGGTAAAATTGAATAAAGTAGAAAAATTTTTTTTTTTGGACTTAGTCATTTTTTCGGCGTTTATCAGACTTTCAGATAGGGGAAATGTCAGTGAGCATTCCGATTTCAGTTCCAGAGCGATTCGCCCAATGAGTCCTTGTTATTTAGTCGTTTTCAGCCAATTTTCTGGATTTTTGAAAATTTCACTTTTTTGTGAAAATATCCACTAAATGAGGGAATAATATGTGTGAGGGTACCGAAGGAGAGTTCCAAATGTGTGTGGGTAGAATGTATATCCCACGGGGGTAAAATTGAAAAAAGTTGAAAAAAAATTTTTTTTGGACTTAGTCATTTTTCCGGCGTTTATCAGACTTTTAGATAGGGGAAATGGCAGTGAGCATTCCGATTTCAGTTCCAGAGCGATTCACCCAATGAGTCCTTGATATTTAGTCGTTTTCAGCCAATTTTCTGGATTTTTGAAAATTTCACTTTTTTGTGAAAATATCCACTAAATGAGGGAATAATATGTGTGAGGGTACCCCAGGAGAGTTCCAAATGTGTGTGGGAAGAATATATATCCCACGGGGGTAAAATTGAAAAAAGTTGAAAAAAATTTTTTTTTTGGACTTAGTCATTTTTCCGGCGTTTATCAGACTTTTAGATAGGGGAAATGGCAGTGAGCATTCCGATTTCAGTTCCAGAGCGATTCACCCAATGAGTCCTTGATATTTAGTCGTTTTCAGCCAATTTTCTGGATTTTTGAAAATTTCACTTTTTTGTGAAAATATCCACTAAATGAGGGAATAATATGTGTGAGGGTACCGAAGGAGAGTTCCAAATGTGTGTGGGTAGAATGTATATCCCACGGGGATAAAATTGAAAAAAGTTGAAGAAAAATTTTTTTTGGACTTAGTCATTTTTCCGGCGTTTATCAGACTTTCACATAGGGGAAATGTCAGTGAGCGTTCCGATTTCAGTTCCAGAGTGATTCGCCCAATGAGTCCTTGTTATTTAGTTGTATTCAGCCAATTTTCTGGATTTTTGAAAATTTCACTTTTTTGTAAAAATATCCACTAAATGAGGGAATAATATGTGTGAGAGTACCGAAGGAGAGTTCCAAATGTGTGTGGGTAGAATGTATATCCCACGGGGGTAAAATTGAAAAAAGTTTAAAAAAAATTTTTTTTGGACTTAGTCATTTTTCCGGCGTTTATAAGACTTTCAGATAGAGGAAATGTCAGTGAGCATTCCGATTTCAGTTCCAGAGCGATTCGCTGAATGAGTCCTTGATATTTAGTCGTTTTCAGCCAATTTTCTGGATTTTTGAAAATTTCACTTTTTTGTGAAAATATCCACTAAATGAGGGAATAATATGTGTGAGGGTACCCCAGGAGAGTTCCAAATGTGTGTGGGAAGAATATATATCCCACGGGGGTAAAATTGAAAAAAATTTTTTTTTGGACTTAGTCATTTTTCCGGCGTTTATCAGACTTTTAGATAGGGGAAATGGCAGTGAGCATTCCGATTTCAGTTCCAGAGCGATTCGCCCAATGAGTCCTTGTTATTTAGTCGTTTTCAGCCAATTTTCTGGATTTTTGAAAATTTCACTTTTTTGGGAAAATATCCACTAAATGAGGGAATAATATGTGTGAGGGTACCGAAGGAGAGTTCCAAATGTGTGTGGGTAGAATATATATCCCACGGGGGTAAAATTGAAAAAAGTTGAAAAAAAATTTTTTTTGGACTTAGTCATTTTTCCGGCGTTTATCAGACTTTCAGATAGGGGAAATGTCAGTGAGCGTTCCGATTTCAGTTCCAGAGCGATTCGCCGAATGAGTCCTTGATATTTATTCGTTTTCAGCCAATTTTCTGGATTTTTGAAAATTTCACTTTTTTGTGAAAATATCCACTAAATGAGGGAATAATATGTGTGAGGGTACCCCAGGAGAGTTCCAAATGTGTGTGGGAAGAATATATATCCCACGGGGGTAAAATTGAAAAAAGTTGAAAAAAAATTTTTTTTGGACTTAGTCATTTTTCCGGCGTTTATCAGACTTTCAGATAGAGGAAATGTCAGTGAGCATTCTGATTTCAGTTCCAGAGCGATTCGCCGAATGAGTCCTTGATATTTAGTCGTTTTCAGCCAATTTTCTGGATTTTTGAAAATTTCACTTTTTTGGGAAAATATCCACTAAATGAGGGAATAATATGTGTGAGGGTACCGAAGGAGAGTTCCAAATGTGTGTGGGTAGAATATATATCCCACGGGGGTAAAATTGAAAAAAGTTGAAAACATTTTTTTTTTGGACGTAGTCATTTTTCCTTCATTTATCAGACTTTCAGATAGGGGAAATGTCAGTGAGCATTCCGATTTCAGTTCCAGAGCGATACGCCCAATGAGTCCTTGATATTTAGTCGTTTTTAGCCAATTTTCTGGATTTTTGAAAATTTCACTTTTTTGTGAAAATATCCACTAAATGAGGGAATAATATGTGTGAGGGTACCCCAGGAGAGTTCCAAATGTGTGTGGGAAGAATATATATCCCACGGGGGTAAAATTGAAAAAAGTTGAAAAAAAATTTTTTTTGGACTATTTTTCCGCTGTTTATCAGACTTTCAGATACGAGAAATGTCAGTGAGCGTTCCGATTTCAGCTCCAGAGCGATTCGCCCAATGAGTCCTTGATATTTAGTCGTTTTCAGCCAATTTTCTGGATTTTTGAAAATTTCACTTTTTTGTGAAAATATCCACTAAATGAGGGAATAATATGTGTGAGAGTAGCGAAGGGGAGTTCCAAATGTGTTTGGGTAGAATATATATCCCACGGGGTTAAAATTGAAAAAAGTTGAAAAAAAATTTTTTTTGGACTTCGTAATTTTTCCGGCGTTTATCAGACTTTCAGATAGAGGAAATGTCAGTGAGCGTTCCGATTTCAGTTCCAGAGCGATTCGCCCAATGAGTCCTTGATATTTAGTCGTTTTTCAGCCAATTTTCAGTATTTTTGAAAATTTCACTTTTTTGTGAAAATATCCACTAAATGAGGGAATAATATGTGTGAGGGTACCCCAGGAGAGTTCCAAATGTGTGTGGGTAGAATATATATCCCACGGGGGTAAAATTGAAAAAAGTTGAAAAAAATGTTTTTTTGGACTTAGTCATTATTCTGGCGTTTATCAGACTTTCAGATAGGGGAAATGTCAGTGAGCGTTCCGATTTCAGTTCCAGAGCGATTCGCCCAATGAGTCCTTGTTATTTAGTCGTTTTCAGTCAATTTTCTGGATTTTTGAAAATTTCACATTTTTGTGAAAATATCCACTAAATGAGGGAATAATATGTGTGAGGGTACCCCAGGAGAGTTCCAAATGTTTGTGGGTAGAATATATATCCCACGGGGGTAAAATTGAATAAAGTCGAAAAATTTTTTTTTTTGGACTTAGTCATTTTTTCGGCGTTTATCAGACTTTCAGATAGGGGAAATGTCAGTGAGCATTCCGATTTCAGTTCCAGAGCGATTCGCCGAATGAGTCCTTGATATTTAGTCGTTTTCAGCCAATTTTCTGGATTTTTGAAAATTTCACTTTTTTGGGAAAATATCCACTAAATGAGGGAATAATATGTGTGAGGGTACCGAAGGAGAGTTCCAAATGTGTGTGGGTAGAATGTATATCCAACGGGGGTAAAATTGAAAAAAGTTGAAAAAAATTTTTTTTTGGACTTAGTCATTTTTCCGGCGTTTATCAGACTTTCAGATAGAGGAAATGTCAGTGAGCGTTCCGATTTCAGTTCCAGAGCGATTCGCCGAATAAGTCCTAGATATTTAGTCGTTTTCAGCCAATTTTCTGGATTTTTGAAAATTTCACTTTTTTGTGAAAATATCCACTAAATGAGGGAATAATATGTGTGAGGGTACCCCAGGAGAGTTCCAAATGTGTGTGGGTAGAATATATATCCGACGGGGGTAAAATTGAAAAAAGTTGAAAAAAAATTTTTTTTGGACTTAGTCGTATTTCCGACGTTTATCAGACTTTCAGATAGGGGAAATGTCAGTGAGCATTCCGATTTCAGTTCCAGAGCGATTCGCAGAATGAGTCCTTGTTATTTAGTCGTTTTCAGCCAATTTTCTGGATTTTTGAAAATTTCACTTTTTTGTGAAAATATCCACTAATTGAGGGAATAATATGTGTGAGGGTACCGAAGGAGAGTTCCAAATGTGTGTGGGTAGAATGTATATCCCACGGGGGTAAAATTGAAAAAAGTTGAAAAAAAATTTTTTTTGGACTTAGTCATTTTTCCGGCGTTTATAAGACTTTCAGATAGAGGAAATGTCAGTGAGCATTCCGATTTCAGTTCCAGAGCGATTCGCTGAATGAGTCATTGATATTTAGTCGTTTTCAGCCAATTTTCTGGATTTTTGAAAATTTCACTTTTTTGTGAAAATATCCACTAAATGAGGGAATAATATGTGTGAGGGTACCCCAGGAGAGTTCCAAATGTGTGTGGGAAGAATATATATCCCACGGGGGTAAAATTGAAAAAAGTTGAAAAAAATTTTTTTTTGGACTTAGTCATTTTTCCGGCGTTTATCAGACTTTTAGATAGGGGAAATGGCAGTGAGCATTCCGATTTCAGTTCCAGAGCGATTCGCCCAATGAGTCCTTGTTATTTAGTCGTTTTCAGCCAATTTTCTGGATTTTTGAAAATTTCACTTTTTTGGGAAAATATCCACTAAATGAGGGAATAATATGTGTGAGGGTACCCCAGGAGAGTTCCAAATGTGTGTGGGTAGAATATATATCCGACGGGGGTAAAAGTGAAAAAAGTTGAAAAAAAAATTTTTTTGGACTTAGTCGTTTTTCAAATGTTTATCAGACTTTCAGATAGGGGAAATGTCAGTGAGCATTCCGATTTCAGTTCCAGAGCGATTCGCCCAATGAGTCCTTGTTATTTAGTCGTTTTCAGCCAATTTTCTGGATTTTTGAAAATTTCACTTTTTTGTGAAAATATCCACTAAATGAGGGAATAATATGTGTGAGGGTACCGAAGGAGAGTTCCAAATGTGTGTTGGTAGAATGTATATCCCACGGGGGTAAAATTGAAAAAAGTTGAAAAAAAATTTTTTTTGGACTTAGTCATTTTTCCGGCGTTTATCAGACTTTCAGATACAGGAAATGTCAGTGAGCATTCCGATTTCAGTTCCAGAGCGATTCGCCGAATGAGTCCTTGATATTTAGTCGTTTTCAGCCAATTTTCTGGATTTTTGAAAATTTCACTTTTTTGTGAAAATATCCACTAAATGAGGGAATAATATGTGTGAGGGTACCCCAGGAGAGTTCCAAATGTTTGTGGGTAGAATATATATCCCACGGGGGTAAAATTGAATAAAGTAGAAAAATTTTTTTTTTTGGACTTAGTCATTTTTTCGGCGTTTATCAGACTTTCAGATAGGGGAAATGTCAGTGAGCATTCTGATTTCAGTTCCAGAGCGATTCGCCGAATGAGTCCTTGATATTTAGTCGTTTTCAGCCAATTTTCTGGATTTTTGAAAATTTCACTTTTTTGGGAAAATATCCACTAAATGAGGGAATAATATGTGTGAGGGTACCGAAGGAGAGTTCCAAATGTGTGTGGGTAGAATATATATCCCACGGGGGTAAAATTGAAAAAAGTTGAAAACATTTTTTTTTTGGACGTAGTCATTTTTCCTTCATTTATCAGACTTTCAGATAGGGGAAATGTCAGTGAGCATTCCGATTTCAGTTCCAGAGCGATACGCCCAATGAGTCCTTGATATTTAGTCGTTTTTAGCCAATTTTCTGGATTTTTGAAAATTTCACTTTTTTGTGAAAATATCCACTAAATGAGGGAATAATATGTGTGAGGGTACCCCAGGAGAGTTCCAAATGTGTGTGGGAAGAATATATATCCCACGGGGGTAAAATTGAAAAAAGTTGAAAAAAAATTTTTTTTGGACTATTTTTCCGCTGTTTATCAGACTTTCAGATACGAGAAATGTCAGTGAGCGTTCCGATTTCAGCTCCAGAGCGATTCGCCCAATGAGTCCTTGATATTTAGTCGTTTTCAGCCAATTTTCTGGATTTTTGAAAATTTCACTTTTTTGTGAAAATATCCACTAAATGAGGGAATAATATGTGTGAGAGTACCCCAGGAGAGCTCTAAATGTGTGTGGGAAGAATATATATCCCACGGGGGTAAAATTGAAAAAAGTTTAAAAAATTTTTTTTTTGGACTTAGTCATTTTTCCGGCGTTTATCAGACTTTCAGATAGGGCAAATGTCAGTGAGCGTTCCAATTTCAGTTCCAGAGCGATTCGCCCAATGAGTCTTTGATATTTAGTTGTTTTCAGCCAATTTTCTGGATTTTTGAAAATTTCACTTTTTTGTGAAAATATCCACTAAATGAGGGAATAATATGTGTGAGAGTACCGAAGGAGAGTTCCAAATGTGTGTGGGTAGAATATATATCCCACGGGGGTAAAATTGAAAAAAGTTGAAAACATTTTTTTTTTTGGACGTAGTCATTTTTCCGGCGTTTATCAGACTTTCAGATAGGGGAAATGTCAGTGAGCGTTCCAATTTCAGTTCCAGAGCGATACGCCCAATGAGTCCTTGATATTTAGTCGTTTTCAGCCAATTTTCTGGATTTTTGAAAATTTCACTTTTTTGTGAAAATATCCACTAAATGAGGGAATAATATGTGTGAGGGTACCCCAGGAGAGTTCTAAATGTGTGTGGGAAGAATATATATCCCACAGGGGTAAAATTGAAAAAAGTTGAAAAAAATTTTTTTTTGGACTTAGTCATTTTTCTGGCGTTTATCAGACTTTCAGATAGGGGAAATGTCAGTGAGCGTTCCGATTTCAGTTCCAGAGCGATTCGCCCAATGAGTCCTTGTTATTTAGTCGTTTTCAGCCAATTTTCTGGATTTTTGAAAATTTCACTTTTTTTTGAAAATATCCACTAAATGAGGGAATAATATGTGTGAGGATACCCCAGGAGAGCTCTAAATGTGTGTGGGAAGAATATATATCCCACGGGGGTAAAATAGAAAAAAGTTTAAAAAAATTTTTTTTTGGACTTAGTCATTTTTCCGGCGTTTATCAGACTTTCAGATAGGGCAAATGTCAGTGAGCGTTCCAATTTCAGTTCCAGAGCGATTCGTCCAATGAGTCTTTGATATTTAGTCGTTTTCAGCCAATTTTCTGGATTTTTGAAAATTTCACTTTTTTGTGAAAATATCCACTAAATGAGGGAATAATATGTGTGAGAGTAGCGAAGGGGAGTTCCAAATGTGTTTGGGTAGAATATATATCCCACGGGGTTAAAATTGAAAAAAGTTGAAAAAAAATTTTTTTTGGACTTCGTAATTTTTCCGGCGTTTATCAGACTTTCAGATAGAGGAAATGTCAGTGAGCGTTCCGATTTCAGTTCCAGAGCGATTCGCCCAATGAGTCCTTGATATTTAGTCGTTTTTCAGCCAATTTTCAGTATTTTTGAAAATTTCACTTTTTTGTGAAAATATCCACTAAATGAGGGAATAATATGTGTGAGGGTACCCCAGGAGAGTTCCAAATGTGTGTGGGTAGAATATATATCCCACGGGGGTAAAATTGAAAAAAGTTGAAAAAAATGTTTTTTTGGACTTAGTCATTATTCTGGCGTTTATCAGACTTTCAGATAGGGGAAATGTCAGTGAGCGTTCCGATTTCAGTTCCAGAGCGATTCGCCCAATGAGTCCTTGTTATTTAGTCGTTTTCAGTCAATTTTCTGGATTTTTGAAAATTTCACATTTTTGTGAAAATATCCACTAAATGAGGGAATAATATGTGTGAGGGTACCCCAGGAGAGTTCCAAATGTTTGTGGGTAGAATATATATCCCACGGGGGTAAAATTGAATAAAGTCGAAAAATTTTTTTTTTTGGACTTAGTCATTTTTTCGGCGTTTATCAGACTTTCAGATAGGGGAAATGTCAGTGAGCATTCCGATTTCAGTTCCAGAGCGATTCGCCGAATGAGTCCTTGATATTTAGTCGTTTTCAGCCAATTTTCTGGATTTTTGAAAATTTCACTTTTTTGGGAAAATATCCACTAAATGAGGGAATAATATGTGTGAGGGTACCGAAGGAGAGTTCCAAATGTGTGTGGGTAGAATGTATATCCCACGGGGGTAAAATTGAAAAAAGTTGAAAAAAATTTTTTTTTGGACCTAGTCATTTTTCCGGCGTTTATCAGACTTTCAGATAGAGGAAATGTCAGTGAGCGTTCCGATTTCAGTTCCAGAGCGATTCGCCGAATGAGTCCTTGATATTTAGTCGTTTTCAGCCAATTTTCTGGATTTTTGAAAATTTCACTTTTTTGTGAAAATATCCACTAAATGAGGGAATAATATGTGTGAGGGTACCCCAGGAGAGTTCCAAATGTGTGTGGGTAGAATATATATCCGACGGGGGTAAAATTGAAAAAAGTTGAAAAAAAATTTTTTTTGGACTTAGTCGTATTTCCGACGTTTATCAGACTTTCAGATAGGGGAAATGTCAGTGAGCATTCCGATTTCAGTTCCAGAGCGATTCGCAGAATGAGTCCTTGTTATTTAGTCGTTTTCAGCCAATTTTCTGGATTTTTGAAAATTTCACTTTTTTGTGAAAATATCCACTAATTGAGGGAATAATATGTGTGAGGGTACCGAAGGAGAGTTCCAAATGTGTGTGGGTAGAATGTATATCCCACGGGGGTAAAATTGAAAAAAGTTGAAAAAAAATTTTTTTTGGACTTAGTCATTTTTCCGGCGTTTATAAGACTTTCAGATAGAGGAAATGTCAGTGAGCATTCCGATTTCAGTTCCAGAGCGATTCGCTGAATGAGTCATTGATATTTAGTCGTTTTCAGCCAATTTTCTGGATTTTTGAAAATTTCACTTTTTTGTGAAAATATCCACTAAATGAGGGAATAATATGTGTGAGGGTACCCCAGGAGAGTTCCAAATGTGTGTGGGAAGAATATATATCCCACGGGGGTAAAATTGAAAAAAGTTGAAAAAAATTTTTTTTTGGACTTAGTCATTTTTCCGGCGTTTATCAGACTTTTAGATAGGGGAAATGGCAGTGAGCATTCCGATTTCAGTTCCAGAGCGATTCGCCCAATGAGTCCTTGTTATTTAGTCGTTTTCAGCCAATTTTCTGGATTTTTGAAAATTTCACTTTTTTGGGAAAATATCCACTAAATGAGGGAATAATATGTGTGAGGGTACCCCAGGAGAGTTCCAAATGTGTGTGGGTAGAATATATATCCGACGGGGGTAAAAGTGAAAAAAGTTGAAAAAAAATTTTTTTTGGACTTAGTCGTTTTTCAAATGTTTATCAGACTTTCAGATAGGGGAAATGTCAGTGAGCATTCCGATTTCAGTTCCAGAGCGATTCGCCCAATGAGTCCTTGTTATTTAGTCGTTTTCAGCCAATTTTCTGGATTTTTGAAAATTTCACTTTTTTGTGAAAATATCCACTAAATGAGGGAATAATATGTGTGAGGGTACCGAAGGAGAGTTCCAAATGTGTGTTGGTAGAATGTATATCCCACGGGGGTAAAATTGAAAAAAGTTGAAAAAAAATTTTTTTTGGACTTAGTCATTTTTCCGGCGTTTATCAGACTTTCAGATACAGGAAATGTCAGTGAGCATTCCGATTTCAGTTCCAGAGCGATTCGCCGAATGAGTCCTTGATATTTAGTCGTTTTCAGCCAATTTTCTGGATTTTTGAAAATTTCACTTTTTTGTGAAAATATCCACTAAATGAGGGAATAATATGTGTGAGGGTACCCCAGGAGAGTTCCAAATGTTTGTGGGTAGAATATATATCCCACGGGGGTAAAATTGAATAAAGTAGAAAAATTTTTTTTTTTGGACTTAGTCATTTTTTCGGCGTTTATCAGACTTTCAGATAGGGGAAATGTCAGTGAGCATTCCGATTTCAGTTCCAGAGCGATTCGCCCAATGAGTCCTTGTTATTTAGTCGTTTTCAGCCAATTTTCTGGATTTTTGAAAATTTCACTTTTTTGTGAAAATATCCACTAAATGAGGGAATAATATGTGTGAGGGTACCGAAGGAGAGTTCCAAATGTGTGTGGGTAGAATGTATATCCCACGGGGGTAAAATTGAAAAAAGTTGAAAAAAAATTTTTTTTGGACTTAGTCATTTTTCCGGCGTTTATCAGACTTTTAGATAGGGGAAATGGCAGTGAGCATTCCGATTTCAGTTCCAGAGCGATTCACCCAATGAGTCCTTGATATTTAGTCGTTTTCAGCCAATTTTCTGGATTTTTGAAAATTTCACTTTTTTGTGAAAATATCCACTAAATGAGGGAATAATATGTGTGAGGGTACCCCAGGAGAGTTCCAAATGTGTGTGGGAAGAATATATATCCCACGGGGGTAAAATTGAAAAAAGTTGAAAAAAATTTTTTTTTGGACTTAGTCATTTTTCCGGCGTTTATCAGACTTTTAGATAGGGGAAATGGCAGTGAGCATTCCGATTTCAGTTCCAGAGCGATTCACCCAATGAGTCCTTGATATTTAGTCGTTTTCAGCCAATTTTCTGGATTTTTGAAAATTTCACTTTTTTGTGAAAATATCCACTAAATGAGGGAATAATATGTGTGAGGGTACCGAAGGAGAGTTCCAAATGTGTGTGGGTAGAATGTATATCCCACGGGGATAAAATTGAAAAAAGTTGAAGAAAAATTTTTTTTGGACTTAGTCATTTTTCCGGCGTTTATCAGACTTTCACATAGGGGAAATGTCAGTGAGCGTTCCGATTTCAGTTCCAGAGTGATTCGCCCAATGAGTCCTTGTTATTTAGTTGTATTCAGCCAATTTTCTGGATTTTTGAAAATTTCACTTTTTTGTAAAAATATCCACTAAATGAGGGAATAATATGTGTGAGAGTACCGAAGGAGAGTTCCAAATGTGTGTGGGTAGAATGTATATCCCACGGGGGTAAAATTGAAAAAAGTTTAAAAAAAATTTTTTTTGGACTTAGTCATTTTTCCGGCGTTTATAAGACTTTCAGATAGAGGAAATGTCAGTGAGCATTCCGATTTCAGTTCCAGAGCGATTCGCTGAATGAGTCCTTGATATTTAGTCGTTTTCAGCCAATTTTCTGGATTTTTGAAAATTTCACTTTTTTGTGAAAATATCCACTAAATGAGGGAATAATATGTGTGAGGGTACCCCAGGAGAGTTCCAAATGTGTGTGGGAAGAATATATATCCCACGGGGGTAAAATTGAAAAAAATTTTTTTTTGGACTTAGTCATTTTTCCGGCGTTTATCAGACTTTTAGATAGGGGAAATGGCAGTGAGCATTCCGATTTCAGTTCCAGAGCGATTCGCCCAATGAGTCCTTGTTATTTAGTCGTTTTCAGCCAATTTTCTGGATTTTTGAAAATTTTACTTTTTTGGGAAAATATCCACTAAATGAGGGAATAATATGTGTGAGGGTACCGAAGGAGAGTTCCAAATGTGTGTGGGTAGAATATATATCCCACGGGGGTAAAATTGAAAAAAGTTGAAAAAAAATTTTTTTTGGACTTAGTCATTTTTCCGGCGTTTATCAGACTTTCAGATAGGGGAAATGTCAGTGAGCGTTCCGATTTCAGTTCCAGAGCGATTCGCCGAATGAGTCCTTGATATTTATTCGTTTTCAGCCAATTTTCTGGATTTTTGAAAATTTCACTTTTTTGTGAAAATATCCACTAAATGAGGGAATAATATGTGTGAGGGTACCCCAGGAGAGTTCCAAATGTGTGTGGGAAGAATATATATCCCACGGGGGTAAAATTGAAAAAAGTTGAAAAAAAATTTTTTTTGGACTTAGTCATTTTTCCGGCGTTTATCAGACTTTCAGATAGAGGAAATGTCAGTGAGCATTCTGATTTCAGTTCCAGAGCGATTCGCCGAATGAGTCCTTGATATTTAGTCGTTTTCAGCCAATTTTCTGGATTTTTGAAAATTTCACTTTTTTGGGAAAATATCCACTAAATGAGGGAATAATATGTGTGAGGGTACCGAAGGAGAGTTCCAAATGTGTGTGGGTAGAATATATATCCCACGGGGGTAAAATTGAAAAAAGTTGAAAAAAAATTTTTTTTGGACTTAGTCATTTTTCCGGCGTTTATCAGACTTTTAGATAGGGGAAATGGCAGTGAGCATTCCGATTTCAGTTCCAGAGCGATTCGCCCAATGAGTCGTTGTTATTTAGTCGTTTTCAGCCAATTTTCTGGATTTTTGAAAATTTCACTTTTTTGGGAAAATATCCACTAAATGAGGGAATAATATGTGTGAGGGTACCGAAGGAGAGTTCCAAATGTGTGTGGGTAGAATATATATCCCACGGGGGTAAAATTGAAAAAAGTTGAAAAAAAATTTTTTTTGGACTTAGACGTTTTTCAAATGTTTATCAGACTTTCAGATAGGGGAAATGTCAGTGAGCATTCCGATTTCAGTTCCAGAGCGATTCGCCCAATGAGTCCTTGTTATTTAGTCGTTTTCAGCCAATTTTCTGGATTTTTGAAAATTTCACTTTTTTGTGAAAATATCCACTAAATGAGGGAATAATATGTGTGAGGGTACCGAAGGAGAGTTCCAAATGTGTGTGGGTAGAATGTATATCCCACGGGGGTAAAATTGAAAAAAGTTGAAAAAAAATTTTTTTTGGACTTAGTCATTTTTCCGGCGTTTATCAGACTTTCAGATAGAGGAAATGTCAGTGAGCATTCTGATTTCAGTTCCAGAGCGATTCGCCGAATGAGTCCTTGATATTTAGTCGTTTTCAGCCAATTTTCTGGATTTTTGAAAATTTCACTTTTTTGGGAAAATATCCACTAAATGAGGGAATAATATGTGTGAGGGTACCGAAGGAGAGTTCCAAATGTGTGTGGGTAGAATATATATCCCACGGGGGTAAAATTGAAAAAAGTTGAAAAAAAATTTTTTTTGGACTTAGTCATTTTTCCGGCGTTTATCAGACTTTTAGATAGGGGAAATGGCAGTGAGCATTCCGATTTCAGTTCCAGAGCGATTCGCCCAATGAGTCCTTGTTATTTAGTCGTTTTCAGCCAATTTTCTGGATTTTTGAAAATTTCACTTTTTTGGGAAAATATCCACTAAATGAGGGAATAATATGTGTGAGGGTACCGAAGGAGAGTTCCAAATGTGTGTGGGTAGAATATATATCCCACGGGGGTAAAATTGAAAAAAGTTGAAAAAAAATTTTTTTTGGACTTAGTCATTTTTCCGGCGTTTATCAGACTTTCAGATAGGGGAAATGTCAGTGAGCGTTCCGATTTCAGTTCCAGAGCGATTCGCCGAATGAGTCCTTGATATTTATTCGTTTTCAGCCAATTTTCTGGATTTTTGAAAATTTCACTTTTTTGTGAAAATATCCACTAAATGAGGGAATAATATGTGTGAGGGTACCCCAGGAGAGTTCCAAATGTGTGTGGGAAGAATATATATCCCACGGGGGTAAAATGGAAAAAAGTTGAAAAAAATTTTTTTTGGGACTTAGTCATTTTTCCGGCGTTTATCAGACTTTTAGATAGGAGAAATGGCAGTGAGCATTCCGATTTCAGTTCCAGAGCGATTCACCCAATGAGTCCTTGATATTTAGTCATTTTCAGCCAATTTTCTGGATTTTTGAAAATTTCACTTTTTTGTGAAAATATCCACTAAATGAGGGAATAATATGTGTGAGGGTACCCCAGGAGAGTTCCAAATGTGTGTGGGTAGAATATATATCCGACGGGGGTAAAAGTGAAAAAAGTTGAAAAAAAATTTTTTTTGGACTTAGTCGTTTTTCAAATGTTTATCAGACTTTCAGATAGGGGAAATGTCAGTGAGCATTCCGATTTCAGTTCCAGAGCGATTCACCCAATGAGTCCTTGTTATTTAGTCGTTTTCAGCCAATTTTCTGGATTTTTGAAAATTTCACTTTTTTGTGAAAATATCCACTAAATGAGGGAATAATATGTGTGAGGGTACCGAAGGAGAGTTCCAAATGTGTGTGGGTAGAATGTATATCCCACGGGGGTAAAATTGAAAAAAGTTGAAAAAAAATTTTTTTTGGACTTAGTCATTTTTCCGGCGTTTATCAGACTTTCAGATAGAGGAAATGTCAGTGAGCATTCCGATTTCAGTTCCAGAGCGATTCGCCGAATGAGTCCTTGATATTTAGTCGTTTTCAGCCAATTTTCTGGATTTTTGAAAATTTCACTTTTTTGTGAAAATATCCACTAAATGAGGGAATAATATGTGTGAGGGTACCCCAGGAGAGTTCCAAATGTTTGTGGGTAGAATATATATCCCACGGGGGTAAAATTGAATAAAGTAGAAAAATTTTTTTTTTTGGACTTAGTCATTTTTTCGGCGTTTATCAGACTTTCAGATAGGGGAAATGTCAGTGAGCATTCCGATTTCAGTTCCAGAGCGATTCGCCCAATGAGTCCTTGTTATTTAGTCGTTTTCAGCCAATTTTCTGGATTTTTGAAAATTTCACTTTTTTGGGAAAATATCCACTAAATGAGGGAATAATATGTGTGAGGGTACCGAAGGAGAGTTCCAAATGTTTGTGGGTAGAATATATATCCCACGGGGGTAAAATTGAAAAAAGTTGAAAAAAAATTTTTTTTGGACTTAGTCATTTTTCCGTCGTTTATCAGACTTTCAGATAGGGGAAATGTCAGTGAGCGTTCCAATTTCAGTTCCAGAGCGATTCGCCGAATGAGTCCTTGATATTTAGTCGTTTTCAGCCAATTTTCTGGATTTTTGAAAATTTCACTTTTTTGTGAAAATATCCACTAAATGAGGGAATAATATGTGTGAGGGTACCGAAGGAGAGTTCCAAATGTGTGTGGGTAGAATGTATATCCCACGGGGGTAAAATTGAAAAAAGTTGAAAAAAAAATTTTTTTGGACTTAGTCATTTTTCCGGCGTTTATCAGACTTTTAGATAGGGGAAATGGCAGTGAGCATTCCGATTTCAGTTCCAGAGCGATTCACCCAATGAGTCCTTGATATTTAGTCGTTTTCAGCCAATTTTCTGGATTTTTGAAAATTTCACTTTTTTGTGAAAATATCCACTAAATGAGGGAATAATATGTGTGAGGGTACCCCAGGAGAGTTCCAAATGTGTGTGGGAAGAATATATATCCCACGGGGGTAAAATTGAAAAAAGTTGAAAAAAATTTTTTTTTGGACTTAGTCATTTTTCCGGCGTTTATCAGACTTTTAGATAGGGGAAATGGCAGTGAGCATTCCGATTTCAGTTCCAGAGCGATTCACCCAATGAGTCCTTGATATTTAGTCGTTTTCAGCCAATTTTCTGGATTTTTGAAAATTTCACTTTTTTGTGAAAATATCCACTAAATGAGGGAATAATATGTGTGAGGGTACCGAAGGAGAGTTCCAAATGTGTGTGGGTAGAATGTATATCCCACGGGGATAAAATTGAAAAAAGTTGAAGAAAAATTTTTTTTGGACTTAGTCATTTTTCCGGCGTTTATCAGACTTTCACATAGGGGAAATGTCAGTGAGCGTTCCGATTTCAGTTCCAGAGTGATTCGCCCAATGAGTCCTTGTTATTTAGTTGTATTCAGCCAATTTTCTGGATTTTTGAAAATTTCACTTTTTTGGGAAAATATCCACTAAATGAGGGAATAATATGTGTGAGGGTACCGAAGGAGAGTTCCAAATGTGTGTGGGTAGAATATATATCCCACGGGGGTAAAATTGAAAAAAGTTGAAAAAAAATTTTTTTTGGACTTAGTCATTTTTCCGGCGTTTATCAGACTTTCAGATAGGGGAAATGTCAGTGAGCGTTCCGATTTCAGTTCCAGAGCGATTCGCCGAATGAGTCCTTGATATTTATTCGTTTTCAGCCAATTTTCTGGATTTTTGAAAATTTCACTTTTTTGTGAAAATATCCACTAAATGAGGGAATAATATGTGTGAGGGTACCCCAGGAGAGTTCCAAATGTGTGTGGGAAGAATATATATCCCACGGGGGTAAAATGGAAAAAAGTTGAAAAAAATTTTTTTTGGGACTTAGTCATTTTTCCGGCGTTTATCAGACTTTTAGATAGGAGAAATGGCAGTGAGCATTCCGATTTCAGTTCCAGAGCGATTTACCCAATGAGTCCTTGATATTTAGTCATTTTCAGCCAATTTTCTGGATTTTTGAAAATTTCACTTTTTTGTGAAAATATCCACTAAATGAGGGAATAATATGTGTGAGGGTACCCCAGGAGAGTTCCAAATGTGTGTGGGTAGAATATATATCCGACGGGGGTAAAAGTGAAAAAAGTTGAAAAAAAATTTTTTTTGGACTTAGTCGTTTTTCAAATGTTTATCAGACTTTCAGATAGGGGAAATGTCAGTGAGCATTCCGATTTCAGTTCCAGAGCGATTCGCCCAATGAGTCCTTGTTATTTAGTCGTTTTCAGCCAATTTTCTGGATTTTTGAAAATTTCACTTTTTTGTGAAAATATCCACTAAATGAGGGAATAATATGTGTGAGGGTACCGAAGGAGAGTTCCAAATGTGTGTGGGTAGAATGTATATCCCACGGGGGTAAAATTGAAAAAAGTTGAAAAAAAATTTTTTTTGGACTTAGTCATTTTTCCAGCGTTTATCAGACTTTCAGATAGAGGAAATGTCAGTGAGCATTCCGATTTCAGTTCCAGAGCGATTCGCCGAATGAGTCCTTGATATTTAGTCGTTTTCAGCCAATTTTCTGGATTTTTGAAAATTTCACTTTTTTGTGAAAATATCCACTAAATGAGGGAATAATATGTGTGAGGGTACCCCAGGAGAGTTCCAAATGTTTGTGGGTAGAATATATATCCCACGGGGGTAAAATTGAATAAAGTAGAAAAATTTTTTTTTTTTGGACTTAGTCATTTTTTCGGCGTTTATCAGAATTTCAGATAGGGGAAATGTCAGTGAGCATTCCGATTTCAGTTCCAGAGCGATTCGCCCAATGAGTCCTTGTTATTTAGTCGTTTTCAGCCAATTTTCTGGATTTTTGAAAATTTCACTTTTTTGGGAAAATATCCACTAAATGAGGGAATAATATGTGTGAGGGTACCGAAGGAGAGTTCCAAATGTGTGTGGGTAGAATATATATCCCACGGGGGTAAAATTGAAAAAAGTTGAAAAAAAATTTTTTTTGGACTTAGTCATTTTTCCGGCGTTTATCAGACTTTTAGATAGGGGAAATGGCAGTGAGCATTCCGATTTCAGTTCCAGAGCGATTCACCCAATGAGTCCTTGATATTTAGTCATTTTCAGCCAATTTTCTGGATTTTTGAAAATTTCACTTTTTTGTGAAAATATCCACTAAATGAGGGAATAATATGTGTGAGGGTACCCCAGGAGAGTTCCAAATGTGTGTGGGAAGAATATATATCCCACGGGGGTAAAATGGAAAAAAGTTGAAAAAAATTTTTTTTGGGACTTAGTCATTTTTCCGGCGTTTATCAGACTTTTAGATAGGAGAAATGGCAGTGAGCATTCCGATTTCAGTTCCAGAGCGATTCACCCAATGAGTCCTTGATATTTAGTCATTTTCAGCCAATTTTCTGGATTTTTGAAAATTTCACTTTTTTGTGAAAATATCCACTAAATGAGGGAATAATATGTGTGAGGGTACCCCAGGAGAGTTCCAAATGTGTGTGGGTAGAATATATATCCGACGGGGGTAAAAGTGAAAAAAGTTGAAAAAAAATTTTTTTTGGACTTAGTCGTTTTTCAAATGTTTATCAGACTTTCAGATAGGGGAAATGTCAGTGAGCATTCCGATTTCAGTTCCAGAGCGATTCGCCCAATGAGTCCTTGTTATTTAGTCGTTTTCAGCCAATTTTCTGGATTTTTGAAAATTTCACTTTTTTGTGAAAATATCCACTAAATGAGGGAATAATATGTGTGAGGGTACCGAAGGAGAGTTCCAAATGTGTGTGGGTAGAATGTATATCCCACGGGGGTAAAATTGAAAAAAGTTGAAAAAAAATTTTTTTTGGACTTAGTCATTTTTCCGGCGTTTATCAGACTTTCAGATAGGGGAAATGGCAGTGAGCATTCCGATTTCAGTTCCAGAGCGATTCGCCGAATGAGTCCTTGATATTTAGTCGTTTTCAGCCAATTTTCTGGATTTTTGAAAATTTCACTTTTTTGTGAAAATATCCACTAAATGAGGGAATAATATGTGTGAGGGTACCCCAGGAGAGTTCCAAATGTTTGTGGGTAGAATATATATCCCACGGGGGTAAAATTGAATAAAGTAGAAAAATTTTTTTTTTTGGACTTAGTCATTTTTTCGGCGTTTATCAGACTTTCAGATAGGGGAAATGTCAGTGAGCATTCCGATTTCAGTTCCAGAGCGATTCGCCCAATGAGTCCTTGTTATTTAGTCGTTTTCAGTCAATTTTCTGGATTTTTGAAAATTTCACTTTTTTGGGAAAATATCCACTAAATGAGGGAATAATATGTGTGAGGGTACCGAAGGAGAGTTCCAAATGTTTGTGGGTAGAATATATATCCCACGGGGGTAAAATTGAAAAAAGTTGAAAAAAAATTTTTTTTGGACTTAGTCATTTTTCCGTCGTTTATCAGACTTTCAGATAGGGGAAATGTCAGTGAGCGTTCCAATTTCAGTTCCAGAGCGATTCGCCGAATGAGTCCTTGATATTTAGTCGTTTTCAGCCAATTTTCTGGATTTTTGAAAATTTCACTTTTTTGTGAAAATATCCACTAAATGAGGGAATAATATGTGTGAGGGTACCGAAGGAGAGTTCCAAATGTGTGTGGGTAGAATGTATATCCCACGGGGGTAAAATTGAAAAAAGTTGAAAAAAAAATTTTTTTGGACTTAGTCATTTTTCCGGCGTTTATCAGACTTTTAGATAGGGGAAATGGCAGTGAGCATTCCGATTTCAGTTCCAGAGCGATTCACCCAATGAGTCCTTGATATTTAGTCGTTTTCAGCCAATTTTCTGGATTTTTGAAAATTTCACTTTTTTGTGAAAATATCCACTAAATGAGGGAATAATATGTGTGAGGGTACCGAAGGAGAGTTCCAAATGTGTGTGGGTAGAATGTATATCCCACGGGGGTAAAATTGAAAAAAGTTGAAAAAAAATTTTTTTTGGACTTAGTCATTTTTCCGGCGTTTATCAGACTTTCAGATAGGGGAAATGGCAGTGAGCATTCCGATTTCAGTTCCAGAGCGATTCGCCGAATGAGTCCTTGATATTTAGTCGTTTTCAGCCAATTTTCTGGATTTTTGAAAATTTCACTTTTTTGTGAAAATATCCACTAAATGAGGGAATAATATGTGTGAGGGTACCCCAGGAGAGTTCCAAATGTTTGTGGGTAGAATATATATCCCACGGGGGTAAAATTGAATAAAGTAGAAAAATTTTTTTTTTTGGACTTAGTCATTTTTTCGGCGTTTATCAGACTTTCAGATAGGGGAAATGTCAGTGAGCATTCCGATTTCAGTTCCAGAGCGATTCGCCCAATGAGTCCTTGTTATTTAGTCGTTTTCAGTCAATTTTCTGGATTTTTGAAAATTTCACTTTTTTGGGAAAATATCCACTAAATGAGGGAATAATATGTGTGAGGGTACCGAAGGAGAGTTCCAAATGTTTGTGGGTAGAATATATATCCCACGGGGGTAAAATTGAAAAAAGTTGAAAAAAAATTTTTTTTGGACTTAGTCATTTTTCCGTCGTTTATCAGACTTTCAGATAGGGGAAATGTCAGTGAGCGTTCCAATTTCAGTTCCAGAGCGATTCGCCGAATGAGTCCTTGATATTTAGTCGTTTTCAGCCAATTTTCTGGATTTTTGAAAATTTCACTTTTTTGTGAAAATATCCACTAAATGAGGGAATAATATGTGTGAGGGTACCGAAGGAGAGTTCCAAATGTGTGTGGGTAGAATGTATATCCCACGGGGGTAAAATTGAAAAAAGTTGAAAAAAAAATTTTTTTGGACTTAGTCATTTTTCCGGCGTTTATCAGACTTTTAGATAGGGGAAATGGCAGTGAGCATTCCGATTTCAGTTCCAGAGCGATTCACCCAATGAGTCCTTGATATTTAGTCGTTTTCAGCCAATTTTCTGGATTTTTGAAAATTTCACTTTTTTGTGAAAATATCCACTAAATGAGGGAATAATATGTGTGAGGGTACCCCAGGAGAGTTCCAAATGTGTGTGGGAAGAATATATATCCCACGGGGGTAAAATTGAAAAAAGTTGAAAAAAATTTTTTTTTGGACTTAGTCATTTTTCCGGCGTTTATCAGACTTTTAGATAGGGGAAATGGCAGTGAGCATTCCGATTTCAGTTCCAGAGCGATTCACCCAATGAGTCCTTGATATTTAGTCGTTTTCAGCCAATTTTCTGGATTTTTGAAAATTTCACTTTTTTGTGAAAATATCCACTAAATGAGGGAATAATATGTGTGAGGGTACCGAAGGAGAGTTCCAAATGTGTGTGGGTAGAATGTATATCCCACGGGGATAAAATTGAAAAAAGTTGAAGAAAAATTTTTTTTGGACTTAGTCATTTTTCCGGCGTTTATCAGACTTTCACATAGGGGAAATGTCAGTGAGCGTTCCGATTTCAGTTCCAGAGTGATTCGCCCAATGAGTCCTTGTTATTTAGTTGTATTCAGCCAATTTTCTGGATTTTTGAAAATTTCACTTTTTTGGGAAAATATCCACTAAATGAGGGAATAATATGTGTGAGGGTACCGAAGGAGAGTTCCAAATGTGTGTGGGTAGAATATATATCCCACGGGGGTAAAATTGAAAAAAGTTGAAAAAAAATTTTTTTTGGACTTAGTCATTTTTCCGTCGTTTATCAGACTTTCAGATAGGGGAAATGTCAGTGAGCGTTCCAATTTCAGTTCCAGAGCGATTCGCCGAATGAGTCCTTGATATTTAGTCGTTTTCAGCCAATTTTCTGGATTTTTGAAAATTTCACTTTTTTGTGAAAATATCCACTAAATGAGGGAATAATATGTGTGAGGGTACCGAAGGAGAGTTCCAAATGTGTGTGGGTAGAATGTATATCCCACGGGGGTAAAATTGAAAAAAGTTGAAAAAAAAATTTTTTTGGACTTAGTCATTTTTCCGGCGTTTATCAGACTTTTAGATAGGGGAAATGGCAGTGAGCATTCCGATTTCAGTTCCAGAGCGATTCACCCAATGAGTCCTTGATATTTAGTCGTTTTCAGCCAATTTTCTGGATTTTTGAAAATTTCACTTTTTTGTGAAAATATCCACTAAATGAGGGAATAATATGTGTGAGGGTACCCCAGGAGAGTTCCAAATGTGTGTGGGAAGAATATATATCCCACGGGGGTAAAATTGAAAAAAGTTGAAAAAAATTTTTTTTTGGACTTAGTCATTTTTCCGGCGTTTATCAGACTTTTAGATAGGGGAAATGGCAGTGAGCATTCCGATTTCAGTTCCAGAGCGATTCACCCAATGAGTCCTTGATATTTAGTCGTTTTCAGCCAATTTTCTGGATTTTTGAAAATTTCACTTTTTTGTGAAAATATCCACTAAATGAGGGAATAATATGTGTGAGGGTACCGAAGGAGAGTTCCAAATGTGTGTGGGTAGAATGTATATCCCACGGGGATAAAATTGAAAAAAGTTGAAGAAAAATTTTTTTTGGACTTAGTCATTTTTCCGGCGTTTATCAGACTTTCACATAGGGGAAATGTCAGTGAGCGTTCCGATTTCAGTTCCAGAGTGATTCGCCCAATGAGTCCTTGTTATTTAGTTGTATTCAGCCAATTTTCTGGATTTTTGAAAATTTCACTTTTTTGGGAAAATATCCACTAAATGAGGGAATAATATGTGTGAGGGTACCGAAGGAGAGTTCCAAATGTGTGTGGGTAGAATATATATCCCACGGGGGTAAAATTGAAAAAAGTTGAAAAAAAATTTTTTTTGGACTTAGTCATTTTTCCGGCGTTTATCAGACTTTCAGATAGGGGAAATGGCAGTGAGCATTCCGATTTCAGTTCCAGAGCGATTCACCCAATGAGTCCTTGATATTTAGTCGTTTTCAGCCAATTTTCTGGATTTTTGAAAATTTCACTTTTTTGTGAAAATATCCACTAAATGAGGGAATAATATGTGTGAGGGTACCGAAGGAGAGTTCCAAATGTGTGTGGGTAGAATGTATATCCCACGGGGATAAAATTGAAAAAAGTTGAAGAAAAATTTTTTTTGGACTTAGTCATTTTTCCGGCGTTTATCAGACTTTCACATAGGGGAAATGTCAGTGAGCGTTCCGATTTCAGTTCCAGAGTGATTCGCCCAATGAGTCCTTGTTATTTAGTTGTATTCAGCCAATTTTCTGGATTTTTGAAAATTTCACTTTTTTGGGAAAATATCCACTAAATGAGGGAATAATATGTGTGAGGGTACCGAAGGAGAGTTCCAAATGTGTGTGGGTAGAATATATATCCCACGGGGGTAAAATTGAAAAAGTTGAAAAAAAATTTTTTTTGGACTTAGTCATTTTTCCGGCGTTTATCAGACTTTCAGATAGGGGAAATGTCAGTGAGCGTTCCGATTTCAGTTCCAGAGCGATTCGCCGAATGAGTCCTTGATATTTATTCGTTTTCAGCCAATTTTCTGGATTTTTGAAAATTTCACTTTTTTGTGAAAATATCCACTAAATGAGGGAATAATATGTGTGAGGGTACCCCAGGAGAGTTCCAAATGTGTGTGGGAAGAATATATATCCCACGGGGGTAAAATGGAAAAAAGTTGAAAAAAATTTTTTTTGGGACTTAGTCATTTTTCCGGCGTTTATCAGACTTTTAGATAGGATAAATGGCAGTGAGCATTCCGATTTCAGTTCCAGAGCGATTTACCCAATGAGTCCTTGATATTTAGTCATTTTCAGCCAATTTTCTGGATTTTTGAAAATTTCACTTTTTTGTGAAAATATCCACTAAATGAGGGAATAATATGTGTGAGGGTACCCCAGGAGAGTTCCAAATGTGTGTGGGTAGAATATATATCCGACGGGGGTAAAAGTGAAAAAAGTTGAAAAAAAATTTTTTTTGGACTTAGTCGTTTTTCAAATGTTTATCAGACTTTCACATAGGGGAAATGTCAGTGAGCATTCCGATTTCAGTTCCAGAGCGATTCGCCCAATGAGTCCTTGTTATTTAGTCGTTTTCAGCCAATTTTCTGGATTTTTGAAAATTTCACTTTTTTGTGAAAATATCCACTAAATGAGGGAATAATATGTGTGAGGGTACCGAAGGAGAGTTCCAAATGTGTGTGGGTAGAATGTATATCCCACGGGGGTAAAATTGAAAAAAGTTGAAAAAAAATTTTTTTTGGACTTAGTCATTTTTCCAGCGTTTATCAGACTTTCAGATAGAGGAAATGTCAGTGAGCATTCCGATTTCAGTTCCAGAGCGATTCGCCGAATGAGTCCTTGATATTTAGTCGTTTTCAGCCAATTTTCTGGATTTTTGAAAATTTCACTTTTTTGTGAAAATATCCACTAAATGAGGGAATAATATGTGTGAGGGTACCCCAGGAGAGTTCCAAATGTTTGTGGGTAGAATATATATCCCACGGGGGTAAAATTGAATAAAGTAGAAAAATTTTTTTTTTTTGGACTTAGTCATTTTTTCGGCGTTTATCAGAATTTCAGATAGGGGAAATGTCAGTGAGCATTCCGATTTCAGTTCCAGAGCGATTCGCCCAATGAGTCCTTGTTATTTAGTCGTTTTCAGCCAATTTTCTGGATTTTTGAAAATTTCACTTTTTTGGGAAAATATCCACTAAATGAGGGAATAATATGTGTGAGGGTACCGAAGGAGAGTTCCAAATGTGTGTGGGTAGAATATATATCCCACGGGGGTAAAATTGAAAAAAGTTGAAAAAAAATTTTTTTTGGACTTAGTCATTTTTCCGGCGTTTATCAGACTTTTAGATAGGGGAAATGGCAGTGAGCATTCCGATTTCAGTTCCAGAGCGATTCACCCAATGAGTCCTTGATATTTAGTCATTTTCAGCCAATTTTCTGGATTTTTGAAAATTTCACTTTTTTGTGAAAATATCCACTAAATGAGGGAATAATATGTGTGAGGGTACCCCAGGAGAGTTCCAAATGTTTGTGGGTAGAATATATATCCCACGGGGGTAAAATTGAAAAAAGTAGAAAAAAAATTGTTTTTGGACTTAGTCATTTTTCCGTCGTTTATCAGACTTTCAGATAGGGGAAATGTCAGTGAGCGTTCCAATTTCAGTTCTAGAGCGATTCGCCGAATGAGTCCTTGATATTTAGTCGTTTTCAGCCAATTTTCTGGATTTTTGAAAATTTCACTTTTTTGTGAAAATATCCACTAAATGAGGGAATAATATGTGTGAGGGTACCCCAGGAGAGTTCCAAATGTGTGTGGGAAGAATATATATCCCACGGGGGTAAAATGGAAAAAAGTTGAAAAAAATTTTTTTTGGGACTTAGTCATTTTTCCGGCGTTTATCAGACTTTTAGATAGGAGAAATGGCAGTGAGCATTCCGATTTCAGTTCCAGAGCGATTTACCCAATGAGTCCTTGATATTTAGTCATTTTCAGCCAATTTTCTGGATTTTTGAAAATTTCACTTTTTTGTGAAAATATCCACTAAATGAGGGAATAATATGTGTGAGGGTACCCCAGGAGAGTTCCAAATGTGTGTGGGTAGAATATATATCCGACGGGGGTAAAAGTGAAAAAAGTTGAAAAAAAATTTTTTTTGGACTTAGTCGTTTTTCAAATGTTTATCAGACTTTCAGATAGGGGAAATGTCAGTGAGCATTCCGATTTCAGTTCCAGAGCGATTCGCCCAATGAGTCCTTGTTATTTAGTCGTTTTCAGCCAATTTTCTGGATTTTTGAAAATTTCACTTTTTTGTGAAAATATCCACTAAATGAGGGAATAATATGTGTGAGGGTACCGAAGGAGAGTTCCAAATGTGTGTGGGTAGAATGTATATCCCACGGGGGTAAAATTGAAAAAAGTTGAAAAAAAATTTTTTTTGGACTTAGTCATTTTTCCAGCGTTTATCAGACTTTCAGATAGAGGAAATGTCAGTGAGCATTCCGATTTCAGTTCCAGAGCGATTCGCCGAATGAGTCCTTGATATTTAGTCGTTTTCAGCCAATTTTCTGGATTTTTGAAAATTTCACTTTTTTGTGAAAATATCCACTAAATGAGGGAATAATATGTGTGAGGGTACCCCAGGAGAGTTCCAAATGTTTGTGGGTAGAATATATATCCCACGGGGGTAAAATTGAATAAAGTAGAAAAATTTTTTTTTTTTGGACTTAGTCATTTTTTCGGCGTTTATCAGAATTTCAGATAGGGGAAATGTCAGTGAGCATTCCGATTTCAGTTCCAGAGCGATTCGCCCAATGAGTCCTTGTTATTTAGTCGTTTTCAGCCAATTTTCTGGATTTTTGAAAATTTCACTTTTTTGGGAAAATATCCACTAAATGAGGGAATAATATGTGTGAGGGTACCGAAGGAGAGTTCCAAATGTGTGTGGGTAGAATATATATCCCACGGGGGTAAAATTGAAAAAAGTTGAAAAAAAATTTTTTTTGGACTTAGTCATTTTTCCGGCGTTTATCAGACTTTTAGATAGGGGAAATGGCAGTGAGCATTCCGATTTCAGTTCCAGAGCGATTCACCCAATGAGTCCTTGATATTTAGTCATTTTCAGCCAATTTTCTGGATTTTTGAAAATTTCACTTTTTTGTGAAAATATCCACTAAATGAGGGAATAATATGTGTGAGGGTACCCCAGGAGAGTTCCAAATGTGTGTGGGAAGAATATATATCCCACGGGGGTAAAATGGAAAAAAGTTGAAAAAAATTTTTTTTGGGACTTAGTCATTTTTCCGGCGTTTATCAGACTTTTAGATAGGAGAAATGGCAGTGAGCATTCCGATTTCAGTTCCAGAGCGATTCACCCAATGAGTCCTTGATATTTAGTCATTTTCAGCCAATTTTCTGGATTTTTGAAAATTTCACTTTTTTGTGAAAATATCCACTAAATGAGGGAATAATATGTGTGAGGGTACCCCAGGAGAGTTCCAAATGTGTGTGGGTAGAATATATATCCGACGGGGGTAAAAGTGAAAAAAGTTGAAAAAAAATTTTTTTTGGACTTAGTCGTTTTTCAAATGTTTATCAGACTTTCAGATAGGGGAAATGTCAGTGAGCATTCCGATTTCAGTTCCAGAGCGATTCGCCCAATGAGTCCTTGTTATTTAGTCGTTTTCAGCCAATTTTCTGGATTTTTGAAAATTTCACTTTTTTGTGAAAATATCCACTAAATGAGGGAATAATATGTGTGAGGGTACCGAAGGAGAGTTCCAAATGTGTGTGGGTAGAATGTATATCCCACGGGGGTAAAATTGAAAAAAGTTGAAAAAAAATTTTTTTTGGACTTAGTCATTTTTCCGGCGTTTATCAGACTTTCAGATAGGGGAAATGGCAGTGAGCATTCCGATTTCAGTTCCAGAGCGATTCGCCGAATGAGTCCTTGATATTTAGTCGTTTTCAGCCAATTTTCTGGATTTTTGAAAATTTCACTTTTTTGTGAAAATATCCACTAAATGAGGGAATAATATGTGTGAGGGTACCCCAGGAGAGTTCCAAATGTTTGTGGGTAGAATATATATCCCACGGGGGTAAAATTGAATAAAGTAGAAAAATTTTTTTTTTTGGACTTAGTCATTTTTTCGGCGTTTATCAGACTTTCAGATAGGGGAAATGTCAGTGAGCATTCCGATTTCAGTTCCAGAGCGATTCGCCCAATGAGTCCTTGTTATTTAGTCGTTTTCAGTCAATTTTCTGGATTTTTGAAAATTTCACTTTTTTGGGAAAATATCCACTAAATGAGGGAATAATATGTGTGAGGGTACCGAAGGAGAGTTCCAAATGTTTGTGGGTAGAATATATATCCCACGGGGGTAAAATTGAAAAAAGTTGAAAAAAAATTTTTTTTGGACTTAGTCATTTTTCCGTCGTTTATCAGACTTTCAGATAGGGGAAATGTCAGTGAGCGTTCCAATTTCAGTTCCAGAGCGATTCGCCGAATGAGTCCTTGATATTTAGTCGTTTTCAGCCAATTTTCTGGATTTTTGAAAATTTCACTTTTTTGTGAAAATATCCACTAAATGAGGGAATAATATGTGTGAGGGTACCGAAGGAGAGTTCCAAATGTGTGTGGGTAGAATGTATATCCCACGGGGGTAAAATTGAAAAAAGTTGAAAAAAAAATTTTTTTGGACTTAGTCATTTTTCCGGCGTTTATCAGACTTTTAGATAGGGGAAATGGCAGTGAGCATTCCGATTTCAGTTCCAGAGCGATTCACCCAATGAGTCCTTGATATTTAGTCGTTTTCAGCCAATTTTCTGGATTTTTGAAAATTTCACTTTTTTGTGAAAATATCCACTAAATGAGGGAATAATATGTGTGAGGGTACCGAAGGAGAGTTCCAAATGTGTGTGGGTAGAATGTATATCCCACGGGGGTAAAATTGAAAAAAGTTGAAAAAAAATTTTTTTTGGACTTAGTCATTTTTCCGGCGTTTATCAGACTTTCAGATAGGGGAAATGGCAGTGAGCATTCCGATTTCAGTTCCAGAGCGATTCGCCGAATGAGTCCTTGATATTTAGTCGTTTTCAGCCAATTTTCTGGATTTTTGAAAATTTCACTTTTTTGTGAAAATATCCACTAAATGAGGGAATAATATGTGTGAGGGTACCCCAGGAGAGTTCCAAATGTTTGTGGGTAGAATATATATCCCACGGGGGTAAAATTGAATAAAGTAGAAAAATTTTTTTTTTTGGACTTAGTCATTTTTTCGGCGTTTATCAGACTTTCAGATAGGGGAAATGTCAGTGAGCATTCCGATTTCAGTTCCAGAGCGATTCGCCCAATGAGTCCTTGTTATTTAGTCGTTTTCAGTCAATTTTCTGGATTTTTGAAAATTTCACTTTTTTGGGAAAATATCCACTAAATGAGGGAATAATATGTGTGAGGGTACCGAAGGAGAGTTCCAAATGTTTGTGGGTAGAATATATATCCCACGGGGGTAAAATTGAAAAAAGTTGAAAAAAAATTTTTTTTGGACTTAGTCATTTTTCCGTCGTTTATCAGACTTTCAGATAGGGGAAATGTCAGTGAGCGTTCCAATTTCAGTTCCAGAGCGATTCGCCGAATGAGTCCTTGATATTTAGTCGTTTTCAGCCAATTTTCTGGATTTTTGAAAATTTCACTTTTTTGTGAAAATATCCACTAAATGAGGGAATAATATGTGTGAGGGTACCGAAGGAGAGTTCCAAATGTGTGTGGGTAGAATGTATATCCCACGGGGGTAAAATTGAAAAAAGTTGAAAAAAAAATTTTTTTGGACTTAGTCATTTTTCCGGCGTTTATCAGACTTTTAGATAGGGGAAATGGCAGTGAGCATTCCGATTTCAGTTCCAGAGCGATTCACCCAATGAGTCCTTGATATTTAGTCGTTTTCAGCCAATTTTCTGGATTTTTGAAAATTTCACTTTTTTGTGAAAATATCCACTAAATGAGGGAATAATATGTGTGAGGGTACCCCAGGAGAGTTCCAAATGTGTGTGGGAAGAATATATATCCCACGGGGGTAAAATTGAAAAAAGTTGAAAAAAATTTTTTTTTGGACTTAGTCATTTTTCCGGCGTTTATCAGACTTTTAGATAGGGGAAATGGCAGTGAGCATTCCGATTTCAGTTCCAGAGCGATTCACCCAATGAGTCCTTGATATTTAGTCGTTTTCAGCCAATTTTCTGGATTTTTGAAAATTTCACTTTTTTGTGAAAATATCCACTAAATGAGGGAATAATATGTGTGAGGGTACCGAAGGAGAGTTCCAAATGTGTGTGGGTAGAATGTATATCCCACGGGGATAAAATTGAAAAAAGTTGAAGAAAAATTTTTTTTGGACTTAGTCATTTTTCCGGCGTTTATCAGACTTTCACATAGGGGAAATGTCAGTGAGCGTTCCGATTTCAGTTCCAGAGTGATTCGCCCAATGAGTCCTTGTTATTTAGTTGTATTCAGCCAATTTTCTGGATTTTTGAAAATTTCACTTTTTTGGGAAAATATCCACTAAATGAGGGAATAATATGTGTGAGGGTACCGAAGGAGAGTTCCAAATGTGTGTGGGTAGAATATATATCCCACGGGGGTAAAATTGAAAAAAGTTGAAAAAAAATTTTTTTTGGACTTAGTCATTTTTCCGGCGTTTATCAGACTTTCAGATAGGGGAAATGGCAGTGAGCATTCCGATTTCAGTTCCAGAGCGATTCACCCAATGAGTCCTTGATATTTAGTCGTTTTCAGCCAATTTTCTGGATTTTTGAAAATTTCACTTTTTTGTGAAAATATCCACTAAATGAGGGAATAATATGTGTGAGGGTACCGAAGGAGAGTTCCAAATGTGTGTGGGTAGAATGTATATCCCACGGGGATAAAATTGAAAAAAGTTGAAGAAAAATTTTTTTTGGACTTAGTCATTTTTCCGGCGTTTATCAGACTTTCACATAGGGGAAATGTCAGTGAGCGTTCCGATTTCAGTTCCAGAGTGATTCGCCCAATGAGTCCTTGTTATTTAGTTGTATTCAGCCAATTTTCTGGATTTTTGAAAATTTCACTTTTTTGGGAAAATATCCACTAAATGAGGGAATAATATGTGTGAGGGTACCGAAGGAGAGTTCCAAATGTGTGTGGGTAGAATATATATCCCACGGGGGTAAAATTGAAAAAGTTGAAAAAAAATTTTTTTTGGACTTAGTCATTTTTCCGGCGTTTATCAGACTTTCAGATAGGGGAAATGTCAGTGAGCGTTCCGATTTCAGTTCCAGAGCGATTCGCCGAATGAGTCCTTGATATTTATTCGTTTTCAGCCAATTTTCTGGATTTTTGAAAATTTCACTTTTTTGTGAAAATATCCACTAAATGAGGGAATAATATGTGTGAGGGTACCCCAGGAGAGTTCCAAATGTGTGTGGGAAGAATATATATCCCACGGGGGTAAAATGGAAAAAAGTTGAAAAAAATTTTTTTTGGGACTTAGTCATTTTTCCGGCGTTTATCAGACTTTTAGATAGGAGAAATGGCAGTGAGCATTCCGATTTCAGTTCCAGAGCGATTTACCCAATGAGTCCTTGATATTTAGTCATTTTCAGCCAATTTTCTGGATTTTTGAAAATTTCACTTTTTTGTGAAAATATCCACTAAATGAGGGAATAATATGTGTGAGGGTACCCCAGGAGAGTTCCAAATGTGTGTGGGTAGAATATATATCCGACGGGGGTAAAAGTGAAAAAAGTTGAAAAAAAATTTTTTTTGGACTTAGTCGTTTTTCAAATGTTTATCAGACTTTCACATAGGGGAAATGTCAGTGAGCATTCCGATTTCAGTTCCAGAGCGATTCGCCCAATGAGTCCTTGTTATTTAGTCGTTTTCAGCCAATTTTCTGGATTTTTGAAAATTTCACTTTTTTGTGAAAATATCCACTAAATGAGGGAATAATATGTGTGAGGGTACCGAAGGAGAGTTCCAAATGTGTGTGGGTAGAATGTATATCCCACGGGGGTAAAATTGAAAAAAGTTGAAAAAAAATTTTTTTTGGACTTAGTCATTTTTCCAGCGTTTATCAGACTTTCAGATAGAGGAAATGTCAGTGAGCATTCCGATTTCAGTTCCAGAGCGATTCGCCGAATGAGTCCTTGATATTTAGTCGTTTTCAGCCAATTTTCTGGATTTTTGAAAATTTCACTTTTTTGTGAAAATATCCACTAAATGAGGGAATAATATGTGTGAGGGTACCCCAGGAGAGTTCCAAATGTTTGTGGGTAGAATATATATCCCACGGGGGTAAAATTGAATAAAGTAGAAAAATTTTTTTTTTTTGGACTTAGTCATTTTTTCGGCGTTTATCAGAATTTCAGATAGGGGAAATGTCAGTGAGCATTCCGATTTCAGTTCCAGAGCGATTCGCCCAATGAGTCCTTGTTATTTAGTCGTTTTCAGCCAATTTTCTGGATTTTTGAAAATTTCACTTTTTTGGGAAAATATCCACTAAATGAGGGAATAATATGTGTGAGGGTACCGAAGGAGAGTTCCAAATGTGTGTGGGTAGAATATATATCCCACGGGGGTAAAATTGAAAAAAGTTGAAAAAAAATTTTTTTTGGACTTAGTCATTTTTCCGGCGTTTATCAGACTTTTAGATAGGGGAAATGGCAGTGAGCATTCCGATTTCAGTTCCAGAGCGATTCACCCAATGAGTCCTTGATATTTAGTCATTTTCAGCCAATTTTCTGGATTTTTGAAAATTTCACTTTTTTGTGAAAATATCCACTAAATGAGGGAATAATATGTGTGAGGGTACCCCAGGAGAGTTCCAAATGTTTGTGGGTAGAATATATATCCCACGGGGGTAAAATTGAAAAAAGTAGAAAAAAAATTGTTTTTGGACTTAGTCATTTTTCCGTCGTTTATCAGACTTTCAGATAGGGGAAATGTCAGTGAGCGTTCCAATTTCAGTTCTAGAGCGATTCGCCGAATGAGTCCTTGATATTTAGTCGTTTTCAGCCAATTTTCTGGATTTTTGAAAATTTCACTTTTTTGTGAAAATATCCACTAAATGAGGGAATAATATGTGTGAGGGTACCGAAGGAGAGTTCCAAATGTGTGTGGGTAGAATGTATATCCCACGGGGGTAAAATTGAAAAAAGTTGAAAAAAAATTTTTTTTGGACTTAGTCATTTTTCCGGCGTTTATCAGACTTTTAGATAGGGGAAATGGCAGTGAGCATTCCGATTTCAGTTCCAGAGCGATTCACCCAATGAGTCCTTGATATTTAGTCGTTTTCAGCCAATTTTCTGGATTTTTGAAAATTTCACTTTTTTGTGAAAATATCCACTAAATGAGGGAATAATATGTGTGAGGGTACCCCAGGAGAGTTCCAAATGTGTGTGGGAAGAATATATATCCCACGGGGGTAAAATTGAAAAAAGTTGAAAAAAATTTTTTTTTGGACTTAGTCATTTTTCCGGCGTTTATCAGACTTTTAGATAGGTGAAATGGCAGTGAGCATTCCGATTTCAGTTCCAGAGCGATTCACCCAATGAGTCCTTGATATTTAGTCGTTTTCAGCCAATTTTCTGGATTTTTGAAAATTTCACTTTTTTGTGAAAATATCCACTAAATGAGGGAATAATATGTGTGAGGGTACCGAAGGAGAGTTCCAAATGTGTGTGGGTAGAATGTATATCCCACGGGGATAAAATTGAAAAAAGTTGAAGAAAAATTTTTTTTGGACTTAGTCATTTTTCCGGCGTTTATCAGACTTTCACATAGGGGAAATGTCAGTGAGCGTTCCGATTTCAGTTCCAGAGTGATTCGCCCAATGAGTCCTTGTTATTTAGTTGTATTCAGCCAATTTTCTGGATTTTTGAAAATTTCACTTTTTTGTAAAAATATCCACTAAATGAGGGAATAATATGTGTGAGAGTACCGAAGGAGAGTTCCAAATGTGTGTGGGTAGAATATATATCCCACGGGGGTAAAATTGAAAAAAGTTGAAAAAAATTTTTTTTGGACTTAGTCGTTTTTCCGACGTTTATCAGACTTTCAGATAGGGGAAATGTCAGTGAGCATTCCGATTTCAGTTCCAGAGCGATTCGCAGAATGAGTCCTTGTTATTTAGTCGTTTTCAGCCAATTTTCTGGATTTTTGAAAATTTCACTTTTTTGTGAAAATATCCACTAATTGAGGGAATAATATGTGTGAGGGTACCGAAGGAGAGTTCCAAATGTGTGTGGGTAGAATGTATATCCCACGGGGGTAAAATTGAAAAAAGTTGAAAAAAAATTTTTTTTGGACTTAGTCATTTTTCCGGCGTTTATAAGACTTTCAGATAGAGGAAATGTCAGTGAGCATTCCAATTTCAGTTCCAGAGCGATTCGCTGAATGAGTCCTTGATATTTAGTCGTTTTCAGCCAATTTTCTGGATTTTTGAAAATTTCACTTTTTTGTGAAAATATCCACTAAATGAGGGAATAATATGTGTGAGGGTACCCCAGGAGAGTTCCAAATGTGTGTGGGAAGAATATATATCCCACGGGGGTAAAATTGAAAAAAGTTGAAAAAAATTTTTTTTTGGACTTAGTCATTTTTCCGGCGTTTATCAGACTTTTAGATAGGGGAAATGGCAGTGAGCATTCCGATTTCAGTTCCAGAGCGATTCGCCCAATGAGTCCTTGTTATTTAGTCGTTTTCAGCCAATTTTCTGGATTTTTGAAAATTTCACTTTTTTGGGAAAATATCCACTAAATGAGGGAATAATATGTGTGAGGGTACCGAAGGAGAGTTCCAAATGTGTGTGGGTAGAATATATATCCGACGGGGGTAAAAGTGAAAAAAGTTGAAAAAAAATTTTTTTTGGACTTAGTCGTTTTTCAAATGTTTATCAGACTTTCAGATAGGGGAAATGTCAGTGAGCATTCCGATTTCAGTTCCAGAGCGATTCGCCCAATGAGTCCTTGTTATTTAGTCGTTTTCAGCCAATTTTCTGGATTTTTGAAAATTTCACTTTTTTGGGAAAATATCCACTAAATGAGGGAATAATATGTGTGAGGGTACCGAAGGAGAGTTCCAAATGTTTGTGGGTAGAATATATATCCCACGGGGGTAAAATTGAAAAAAGTTGAAAAAAAATTTTTTTTGGACTTAGTCATTTTTCCGTCGTTTATCAGACTTTCAGATAGGGGAAATGTCAGTGAGCGTTCCAATTTCAGTTCCAGAGCGATTCGCCGAATGAGTCCTTGATATTTAGTCGTTTTCAGCCAATTTTCTGGATTTTTGAAAATTTCACTTTTTTGTGAAAATATCCACTAAATGAGGGAATAATATGTGTGAGGGTACCGAAGGAGAGTTCCAAATGTGTGTGGGTAGAATGTATATCCCACGGGGGTAAAATTGAAAAAAGTTGAAAAAAAAATTTTTTTGGACTTAGTCATTTTTCCGGCGTTTATCAGACTTTTAGATAGGGGAAATGGCAGTGAGCATTCCGATTTCAGTTCCAGAGCGATTCACCCAATGAGTCCTTGATATTTAGTCGTTTTCAGCCAATTTTCTGGATTTTTGAAAATTTCACTTTTTTGTGAAAATATCCACTAAATGAGGGAATAATATGTGTGAGGGTACCCCAGGAGAGTTCCAAATGTGTGTGGGAAGAATATATATCCCACGGGGGTAAAATTGAAAAAAGTTGAAAAAAATTTTTTTTTGGACTTAGTCATTTTTCCGGCGTTTATCAGACTTTTAGATAGGGGAAATGGCAGTGAGCATTCCGATTTCAGTTCCAGAGCGATTCACCCAATGAGTCCTTGATATTTAGTCGTTTTCAGCCAATTTTCTGGATTTTTGAAAATTTCACTTTTTTGTGAAAATATCCACTAAATGAGGGAATAATATGTGTGAGGGTACCGAAGGAGAGTTCCAAATGTGTGTGGGTAGAATGTATATCCCACGGGGATAAAATTGAAAAAAGTTGAAGAAAAATTTTTTTTGGACTTAGTCATTTTTCCGGCGTTTATCAGACTTTCACATAGGGGAAATGTCAGTGAGCGTTCCGATTTCAGTTCCAGAGTGATTCGCCCAATGAGTCCTTGTTATTTAGTTGTATTCAGCCAATTTTCTGGATTTTTGAAAATTTCACTTTTTTGGGAAAATATCCACTAAATGAGGGAATAATATGTGTGAGGGTACCGAAGGAGAGTTCCAAATGTGTGTGGGTAGAATATATATCCCACGGGGGTAAAATTGAAAAAAGTTGAAAAAAAATTTTTTTTGGACTTAGTCATTTTTCCGGCGTTTATCAGACTTTCAGATAGGGGAAATGTCAGTGAGCGTTCCGATTTCAGTTCCAGAGCGATTCGCCGAATGAGTCCTTGATATTTATTCGTTTTCAGCCAATTTTCTGGATTTTTGAAAATTTCACTTTTTTGTGAAAATATCCACTAAATGAGGGAATAATATGTGTGAGGGTACCCCAGGAGAGTTCCAAATGTGTGTGGGAAGAATATATATCCCACGGGGGTAAAATGGAAAAAAGTTGAAAAAAATTTTTTTTGGGACTTAGTCATTTTTCCGGCGTTTATCAGACTTTTAGATAGGAGAAATGGCAGTGAGCATTCCGATTTCAGTTCCAGAGCGATTTACCCAATGAGTCCTTGATATTTAGTCATTTTCAGCCAATTTTCTGGATTTTTGAAAATTTCACTTTTTTGTGAAAATATCCACTAAATGAGGGAATAATATGTGTGAGGGTACCCCAGGAGAGTTCCAAATGTGTGTGGGTAGAATATATATCCGACGGGGGTAAAAGTGAAAAAAGTTGAAAAAAAATTTTTTTTGGACTTAGTCGTTTTTCAAATGTTTATCAGACTTTCAGATAGGGGAAATGTCAGTGAGCATTCCGATTTCAGTTCCAGAGCGATTCGCCCAATGAGTCCTTGTTATTTAGTCGTTTTCAGCCAATTTTCTGGATTTTTGAAAATTTCACTTTTTTGTGAAAATATCCACTAAATGAGGGAATAATATGTGTGAGGGTACCGAAGGAGAGTTCCAAATGTGTGTGGGTAGAATGTATATCCCACGGGGGTAAAATTGAAAAAAGTTGAAAAAAAATTTTTTTTGGACTTAGTCATTTTTCCAGCGTTTATCAGACTTTCAGATAGAGGAAATGTCAGTGAGCATTCCGATTTCAGTTCCAGAGCGATTCGCCGAATGAGTCCTTGATATTTAGTCGTTTTCAGCCAATTTTCTGGATTTTTGAAAATTTCACTTTTTTGTGAAAATATCCACTAAATGAGGGAATAATATGTGTGAGGGTACCCCAGGAGAGTTCCAAATGTTTGTGGGTAGAATATATATCCCACGGGGG
This sequence comes from Phyllobates terribilis, assembly GCF_046119375.1. Classification (NCBI taxonomy): domain Eukaryota; kingdom Metazoa; phylum Chordata; class Amphibia; order Anura; family Dendrobatidae; genus Phyllobates; species Phyllobates terribilis. Next base: position 556,185,782 of record NW_027362762.1, read on the forward strand.
TAAAATTGAATAAAGTAGAAAAATTTTTTTTTTTTGGACTTAGTCATTTTTTCGGCGTTTATCAGAATTTCAGATAGGGGAAATGTCAGTGAGCATTCCGATTTCAGTTCCAGAGCGATTCGCCCAATGAGTCCTTGTTATTTAGTCGTTTTCAGCCAATTTTCTGGATTTTTGAAAATTTCACTTTTTTGGGAAAATATCCACTAAATGAGGGAATAATATGTGTGAGGGTACCGAAGGAGAGTTCCAAATGTGTGTGGGTAGAATATATATCCCACGGGGGTAAAATTGAAAAAAGTTGAAAAAAAATTTTTTTTGGACTTAGTCATTTTTCCGGCGTTTATCAGACTTTTAGATAGGGGAAATGGCAGTGAGCATTCCGATTTCAGTTCCAGAGCGATTCACCCAATGAGTCCTTGATATTTAGTCATTTTCAGCCAATTTTCTGGATTTTTGAAAATTTCACTTTTTTGTGAAAATATCCACTAAATGAGGGAATAATATGTGTGAGGGTACCCCAGGAGAGTTCCAAATGTTTGTGGGTAGAATATATATCCCACGGGGGTAAAATTGAAAAAAGTAGAAAAAAAATTGTTTTTGGACTTAGTCATTTTTCCGTCGTTTATCAGACTTTCAGATAGGGGAAATGTCAGTGAGCGTTCCAATTTCAGTTCTAGAGCGATTCGCCGAATGAGTCCTTGATATTTAGTCGTTTTCAGCCAATTTTCTGGATTTTTGAAAATTTCACTTTTTTGTGAAAATATCCACTAAATGAGGGAATAATATGTGTGAGGGTACCGAAGGAGAGTTCCAAATGTGTGTGGGTAGAATGTATATCCCACGGGGGTAAAATTGAAAAAAGTTGAAAAAAAATTTTTTTTGGACTTAGTCATTTTTCCGGCGTTTATCAGACTTTTAGATAGGGGAAATGGCAGTGAGCATTCCGATTTCAGTTCCAGAGCGATTCACCCAATGAGTCCTTGATATTTAGTCGTTTTCAGCCAATTTTCTGGATTTTTGAAAATTTCACTTTTTTGTGAAAATATCCACTAAATGAGGGAATAATATGTGTGAGGGTACCCCAGGAGAGTTCCAAATGTGTGTGGGAAGAATATATATCCCACGGGGGTAAAATTGAAAAAAGTTGAAAAAAATTTTTTTTTGGACTTAGTCATTTTTCCGGCGTTTATCAGACTTTTAGATAGGTGAAATGGCAGTGAGCATTCCGATTTCAGTTCCAGAGCGATTCACCCAATGAGTCCTTGATATTTAGTCGTTTTCAGCCAATTTTCTGGATTTTTGAAAATTTCACTTTTTTGTGAAAATATCCACTAAATGAGGGAATAATATGTGTGAGGGTACCGAAGGAGAGTTCCAAATGTGTGTGGGTAGAATGTATATCCCACGGGGATAAAATTGAAAAAAGTTGAAGAAAAATTTTTTTTGGACTTAGTCATTTTTCCGGCGTTTATCAGACTTTCACATAGGGGAAATGTCAGTGAGCGTTCCGATTTCAGTTCCAGAGTGATTCGCCCAATGAGTCCTTGTTATTTAGTTGTATTCAGCCAATTTTCTGGATTTTTGAAAATTTCACTTTTTTGTAAAAATATCCACTAAATGAGGGAATAATATGTGTGAGAGTACCGAAGGAGAGTTCCAAATGTGTGTGGGTAGAATATATATCCCACGGGGGTAAAATTGAAAAAAGTTGAAAAAAATTTTTTTTGGACTTAGTCGTTTTTCCGACGTTTATCAGACTTTCAGATAGGGGAAATGTCAGTGAGCATTCCGATTTCAGTTCCAGAGCGATTCGCAGAATGAGTCCTTGTTATTTAGTCGTTTTCAGCCAATTTTCTGGATTTTTGAAAATTTCACTTTTTTGTGAAAATATCCACTAATTGAGGGAATAATATGTGTGAGGGTACCGAAGGAGAGTTCCAAATGTGTGTGGGTAGAATGTATATCCCACGGGGGTAAAATTGAAAAAAGTTGAAAAAAAATTTTTTTTGGACTTAGTCATTTTTCCGGCGTTTATAAGACTTTCAGATAGAGGAAATGTCAGTGAGCATTCCGATTTCAGTTCCAGAGCGATTCGCTGAATGAGTCCTTGATATTTAGTCGTTTTCAGCCAATTTTCTGGATTTTTGAAAATTTCACTTTTTTGTGAAAATATCCACTAAATGAGGGAATAATATGTGTGAGGGTACCCCAGGAGAGTTCCAAATGTGTGTGGGAAGAATATATATCCCACGGGGGTAAAATTGAAAAAAGTTGAAAAAAATTTTTTTTTGGACTTAGTCATTTTTCCGGCGTTTATCAGACTTTTAGATAGGGGAAATGGCAGTGAGCATTCCGATTTCAGTTCCAGAGCGATTCGCCCAATGAGTCCTTGTTATTTAGTCGTTTTCAGCCAATTTTCTGGATTTTTGAAAATTTCACTTTTTTGGGAAAATATCCACTAAATGAGGGAATAATATGTGTGAGGGTACCGAAGGAGAGTTCCAAATGTGTGTGGGTAGAATATATATCCGACGGGGGTAAAAGTGAAAAAAGTTGAAAAAAAATTTTTTTTGGACTTAGTCGTTTTTCAAATGTTTATCAGACTTTCAGATAGGGGAAATGTCAGTGAGCATTCCGATTTCAGTTCCAGAGCGATTCGCCCAATGAGTCCTTGTTATTTAGTCGTTTTCAGCCAATTTTCTGGATTTTTGAAAATTTCACTATTTTGTGAAAATATCCACTAAATGAGGGAATAATATGTGTGAGGGTACCGAAGGAGAGTTCCAAATGTGTGTGGGTAGAATGTATATCCCACGGGGGTAAAATTGAAAAAAGTTGAAAAAAAATTTTTTTGGGACTTAGTCATTTTTCCGGCGTTTATCAGACTTTCAGATAGAGGAAATGTCAGTGAGCATTCCGATTTCAGTTCCAGAGCGATTCGCCGAATGAGTCCTTGATATTTAGTCGTTTTCAGCCAATTTTCTGGATTTTTGAAAATTTCACTTTTTTGTGAAAATATCCACTAAATGAGTTAATAATATGTGTGAGGGTACCCCAGGAGAGTTCCAAATGTTTGTGGGTAGAATATATATCCCACGGGGGTAAAATTGAAAAAAGTTGAAAAAAAATTTTTTTTGGACTTAGTCATTTTTCCGGCGTTTATCAGACTTTTAGATAGGGGAAATGGCAGTGAGCATTCCGATTTCAGTTCCAGAGCGATTCACCCAATGAGTCCTTGATATTTAGTCATTTTCAGCCAATTTTCTGGATTTTTGAAAATTTCACTTTTTTGTGAAAATATCCACTAAATGAGGGAATAATATGTGTGAGGGTACCCCAGGAGAGTTCCAAATGTTTGTGGGTAGAATATATATCCCACGGGGGTAAAATTGAAAAAAGTAGAAAAAAAATTGTTTTTGGACTTAGTCATTTTTCCGTCGTTTATCAGACTTTCAGATAGGGGAAATGTCAGTGAGCGTTCCAATTTCAGTTCTAGAGCGATTCGCCGAATGAGTCCTTGATATTTAGTCGTTTTCAGCCAATTTTCTGGATTTTTGAAAATTTCACTTTTTTGTGAAAATATCCACTAAATGAGGGAATAATATGTGTGAGGGTACCGAAGGAGAGTTCCAAATGTGTGTGGGTAGAATGTATATCCCACGGGGGTAAAATTGAAAAAAGTTGAAAAAAAATTTTTTTTGGACTTAGTCATTTTTCTGGCGTTTATCAGACTTTTAGATAGGGGAAATGGCAGTGAGCATTCCGATTTCAGTTCCAGAGCGATTCACCCAATGAGTCCTTGATATTTAGTCGTTTTCAGCCAATTTTCTGGATTTTTGAAAATTTCACTTTTTTGTGAAAATATCCACTAAATGAGGGAATAATATGTGTGAGGGTACCCCAGGAGAGTTCCAAATGTGTGTGGGAAGAATATATATCCCACGGGGGTAAAATTGAAAAAAGTTGAAAAAAATTTTTTTTTGGACTTAGTCATTTTTCCGGCGTTTATCAGACTTTTAGATAGGGGAAATGGCAGTGAGCATTCCGATTTCAGTTCCAGAGCGATTCACCCAATGAGTCCTTGATATTTAGTCGTTTTCAGCCAATTTTCTGGATTTTTGAAAATTTCACTTTTTTGTGAAAATATCCACTAAATGAGGGAATAATATGTGTGAGGGTACCGAAGGAGAGTTCCAAATGTGTGTGGGTAGAATGTATATCCCACGGGGATAAAATTGAAAAAAGTTGAAGAAAAATTTTTTTTGGACTTAGTCATTTTTCCGGCGTTTATCAGACTTTCACATAGGGGAAATGTCAGTGAGCGTTCCGATTTCAGTTCCAGAGTGATTCGCCCAATGAGTCCTTGTTATTTAGTTGTATTCAGCCAATTTTCTGGATTTTTGAAAATTTCACTTTTTTGGGAAAATATCCACTAAATGAGGGAATAATATGTGTGAGGGTACCGAAGGAGAGTTCCAAATGTGTGTGGGTAGAATATATATCCCACGGGGGTAAAATTGAAAAAAGTTGAAAAAAAATTTTTTTTGGACTTAGTCATTTTTCCGGCGTTTATCAGACTTTCAGATAGGGGAAATGTCAGTGAGCGTTCCGATTTCAGTTCCAGAGCGATTCGCCGAATGAGTCCTTGATATTTATTCGTTTTCAGCCAATTTTCTGGATTTTTGAAAATTTCACTTTTTTGTGAAAATATCCACTAAATGAGGGAATAATATGTGTGAGGGTACCCCAGGAGAGTTCCAAATGTGTGTGGGAAGAATATATATCCCACGGGGGTAAAATGGAAAAAAGTTGAAAAAAATTTTTTTTGGGACTTAGTCATTTTTCCGGCGTTTATCAGACTTTTAGATAGGAGAAATGGCAGTGAGCATTCCGATTTCAGTTCCAGAGCGATTTACCCAATGAGTCCTTGATATTTAGTCATTTTCAGCCAATTTTCTGGATTTTTGAAAATTTCACTTTTTTGTGAAAATATCCACTAAATGAGGGAATAATATGTGTGAGGGTACCCCAGGAGAGTTCCAAATGTGTGTGGGTAGAATATATATCCGACGGGGGTAAAAGTGAAAAAAGTTGAAAAAAAATTTTTTTTGGACTTAGTCGTTTTTCAAATGTTTATCAGACTTTCAGATAGGGGAAATGTCAGTGAGCATTCCGATTTCAGTTCCAGAGCGATTCGCCCAATGAGTCCTTGTTATTTAGTCGTTTTCAGCCAATTTTCTGGATTTTTGAAAATTTCACTTTTTTGTGAAAATATCCACTAAATGAGGGAATAATATGTGTGAGGGTACCGAAGGAGAGTTCCAAATGTGTGTGGGTAGAATGTATATCCCACGGGGGTAAAATTGAAAAAAGTTGAAAAAAAATTTTTTTTGGACTTAGTCATTTTTCCAGCGTTTATCAGACTTTCAGATAGAGGAAATGTCAGTGAGCATTCCGATTTCAGTTCCAGAGCGATTCGCCGAATGAGTCCTTGATATTTAGTCGTTTTCAGCCAATTTTCTGGATTTTTGAAAATTTCACTTTTTTGTGAAAATATCCACTAAATGAGGGAATAATATGTGTGAGGGTACCCCAGGAGAGTTCCAAATGTTTGTGGGTAGAATATATATCCCACGGGGGTAAAATTGAATAAAGTAGAAAAATTTTTTTTTTTTGGACTTAGTCATTTTTTCGGCGTTTATCAGAATTTCAGATAGGGGAAATGTCAGTGAGCATTCCGATTTCAGTTCCAGAGCGATTCGCCCAATGAGTCCTTGTTATTTAGTCGTTTTCAGCCAATTTTCTGGATTTTTGAAAATTTCACTTTTTTGGGAAAATATCCACTAAATGAGGGAATAATATGTGTGAGGGTACCGAAGGAGAGTTCCAAATGTGTGTGGGTAGAATATATATCCCACGGGGGTAAAATTGAAAAAAGTTGAAAAAAAATTTTTTTGGACTTAGTCATTTTTCCGGCGTTTATCAGACTTTTAGATAGGGGAAATGGCAGTGAGCATTCCGATTTCAGTTCCAGAGCGATTCACCCAATGAGTCCTTGATATTTAGTCATTTTCAGCCAATTTTCTGGATTTTTGAAAATTTCACTTTTTTGTGAAAATATCCACTAAATGAGGGAATAATATGTGTGAGGGTACCCCAGGAGAGTTCCAAATGTTTGTGGGTAGAATATATATCCCACGGGGGTAAAATTGAAAAAAGTAGAAAAAAAATTGTTTTTGGACTTAGTCATTTTTCCGTCGTTTATCAGACTTTCAGATAGGGGAAATGTCAGTGAGCGTTCCAATTTCAGTTCTAGAGCGATTCGCCGAATGAGTCCTTGATATTTAGTCGTTTTCAGCCAATTTTCTGGATTTTTGAAAATTTCACTTTTTTGTGAAAATATCCACTAAATGAGGGAATAATATGTGTGAGGGTACCGAAGGAGAGTTCCAAATGTGTGTGGGTAGAATGTATATCCCACGGGGGTAAAATTGAAAAAAGTTGAAAAAAAATTTTTTTTGGACTTAGTCATTTTTCCGGCGTTTATCAGACTTTTAGATAGGGGAAATGGCAGTGAGCATTCCGATTTCAGTTCCAGAGCGATTCACCCAATGAGTCCTTGATATTTAGTCGTTTTCAGCCAATTTTCTGGATTTTTGAAAATTTCACTTTTTTGTGAAAATATCCACTAAATGAGGGAATAATATGTGTGAGGGTACCCCAGGAGAGTTCCAAATGTGTGTGGGAAGAATATATATCCCACGGGGGTAAAATTGAAAAAAGTTGAAAAAAATTTTTTTTTGGACTTAGTCATTTTTCCGGCGTTTATAAGACTTTCAGATAGAGGAAATGTCAGTGAGCATTCCGATTTCAGTTCCAGAGCGATTCGCTGAATGAGTCCTTGATATTTAGTCGTTTTCAGCCAATTTTCTGGATTTTTGAAAATTTCACTTTTTTGTGAAAATATCCACTAAATGAGGGAATAATATGTGTGAGGGTACCCCAGGAGAGTTCCAAATGTGTGTGGGAAGAATATATATCCCACGGGGGTAAAATTGAAAAAAGTTGAAAAAAATTTTTTTTTGGACTTAGTCATTTTTCCGGCGTTTATCAGACTTTTAGATAGGGGAAATGGCAGTGAGCATTCCGATTTCAGTTCCAGAGCGATTCGCCCAATGAGTCCTTGTTATTTAGTCGTTTTCAGCCAATTTTCTGGATTTTTGAAAATTTCACTTTTTTGGGAAAATATCCACTAAATGAGGGAATAATATGTGTGAGGGTACCGAAGGAGAGTTCCAAATGTGTGTGGGTAGAATATATATCCGACGGGGGTAAAAGTGAAAAAAGTTGAAAAAAAATTTTTTTTGGACTTAGTCGTTTTTCAAATGTTTATCAGACTTTCAGATAGGGGAAATGTCAGTGAGCATTCCGATTTCAGTTCCAGAGCGATTCGCAGAATGAGTCCTTGTTATTTAGTCGTTTTCAGCCAATTTTCTGGATTTTTGAAAATTTCACTTTTTTGTGAAAATATCCACTAATTGAGGGAATAATATGTGTGAGGGTACCGAAGGAGAGTTCCAAATGTGTGTGGGTAGAATGTATATCCCACAGGGGTAAAATTGAAAAAAGTTGAAAAAAAATTTTTTTTGGACTTAGTCATTTTTCCGGCGTTTATAAGACTTTCAGATAGAGGAAATGTCAGTGAGCATTCCGATTTCAGTTCCAGAGCGATTCGCTGAATGAGTCCTTGATATTTAGTCGTTTTCAGCCAATTTTCTGGATTTTTGAAAATTTCACTTTTTTGTGAAAATATCCACTAAATGAGGGAATAATATGTGTGAGGGTACCCCAGGAGAGTTCCAAATGTGTGTGGGAAGAATATATATCCCACGGGGGTAAAATTGAAAAAAGTTGAAAAAAATTTTTTTTTGGACTTAGTCATTTTTCCGGCGTTTATCAGACTTTTAGATAGGGGAAATGGCAGTGAGCATTCCGATTTCAGTTCCAGAGCGATTCGCCCAATGAGTCCTTGTTATTTAGTCGTTTTCAGCCAATTTTCTGGATTTTTGAAAATTTCACTTTTTTGGGAAAATATCCACTAAATGAGGGAATAATATGTGTGAGGGTACCGAAGGAGAGTTCCAAATGTGTGTGGGTAGAATATATATCCGACGGGGGTAAAAGTGAAAAAAGTTGAAAAAAAATTTTTTTTGGACTTAGTCGTTTTTCAAATGTTTATCAGACTTTCAGATAGGGGAAATGTCAGTGAGCATTCCGATTTCAGTTCCAGAGCGATTCGCCCAATGAGTCCTTGTTATTTAGTCGTTTTCAGCCAATTTTCTGGATTTTTGAAAATTTCACTTTTTTGTGAAAATATCCACTAAATGAGGGAATAATATGTGTGAGGGTACCGAAGGAGAGTTCCAAATGTGTGTGGGTAGAATGTATATCCCACGGGGGTAAAATTGAAAAAAGTTGAAAAAAAATTTTTTTGGGACTTAGTCATTTTTCCGGCGTTTATCAGACTTTCAGATAGAGGAAATGTCAGTGAGCATTCCGATTTCAGTTCCAGAGCGATTCGCCGAATGAGTCCTTGATATTTAGTCGTTTTCAGCCAATTTTCTGGATTTTTGAAAATTTCACTTTTTTGTGAAAATATCCACTAAATGAGTTAATAATATGTGTGAGGGTACCCCAGGAGAGTTCCAAATTTTTGTGGGTAGAATATATATCCCACGGGGGTAAAATTGAATAAAGTAGAAAAATTTTTTTTTTTGGACTTAGTCATTTTTTTGGCGTTTATCAGACTTTCAGATAGGGGAAATGTCAGTGAGCATTCCGATTTCAGTTCCAGAGCGATTCGCCCAATGAGTCCTTGTTATTTAGTCGTTTTCAGCCAATTTTCTGGATTTTTGAAAATTTCACTTTTTTGGGAAAATATCCACTAAATGAGGGAATAATATGTGTGAGGGTACCGAAGGAGAGTTCCAAATGGGTGTGGGTAGAATATATATCCCACGGGGGTAAAATTGAAAAAAGTTGAAAAAAAATTTTTTTTGGACTTAGTCATTTTTCCGGCGTTTATCAGACTTTTAGATAGGGGAAATGGCAGTGAGCATTCCGATTTCAGTTCCAGAGCGATTCACCCAATGAGTCCTTGATATTTAGTCATTTTCAGCCAATTTTCTGGATTTTTGAAAATTTCACTTTTTTGTGAAAATATCCACTAAATGAGGGAATAATATGTGTGAGGGTACCCCAGGAGAGTTCCAAATGTTTGTGGGTAGAATATATATCCCACGGGGGTAAAATTGAAAAAAGTTGAAAAAAAATTGTTTATGGACTTAGTCATTTTTCCGTCGTTTATCAGACTTTCAGATAGGGGAAATGTCAGTGAGCGTTCCAATTTCAGTTCCAGAGCGATTCGCCGAATGAGTCCTTGATATTTAGTCGTTTTCAGCCAATTTTCTGGATTTTTGAAAATTTCACTTTTTTGTGAAAATATCCACTAAATGAGGGAATAATATGTGTGAGGGTACCCCAGGAGAGTTCCAAATGTGTGTGGGAAGAATATATATCCCACGGGGGTAAAATTGAAAAAAGTTGAAAAAAATTTTTTTTTGGACTTAGTCATTTTTCCGGCGTTTATCAGACTTTTAGATAGGGGAAATGGCAGTGAGCATTCCGATTTCAGTTCCAGAGCGATTCACCCAATGAGTCCTTGATATTTAGTCGTTTTCAGCCAATTTTCTGGATTTTTGAAAATTTCACTTTTTTGTGAAAATATCCACTAAATGAGGGAATAATATGTGTGAGGGTACCGAAGGAGAGTTCCAAATGTGTGTGGGTAGAATGTATATCCCACGGGGATAAAATTGAAAAAAGTTGAAGAAAAATTTTTTTTGGACTTAGTCATTTTTCCGGCGTTTATCAGACTTTCACATAGGGGAAATGTCAGTGAGCGTTCCGATTTCAGTTCCAGAGTGATTCGCCCAATGAGTCCTTGTTATTTAGTTGTATTCAGCCAATTTTCTGGATTTTTGAAAATTTCACTTTTTTGGGAAAATATCCACTAAATGAGGGAATAATATGTGTGAGGGTACCGAAGGAGAGTTCCAAATGGGTGTGGGTAGAATGTATATCCCACGGGGGTAAAATTGAAAAAAGTTGAAAAAAAATTTTTTTTGGACTTAGTCATTTTTCCGGCGTTTATCAGACTTTTAGATAGGGGAAATGGCAGTGAGCATTCCGATTTCAGTTCCAGAGCGATTCACCCAATGAGTCCTTGATATTTAGTCATTTTCAGCCAATTTTCTGGATTTTTGAAAATTTCACTTTTTTGTGAAAATATCCACTAAATGAGGGAATAATATGTGTGAGGGTACCCCAGGAGAGTTCCAAATGTTTGTGGGTAGAATATATATCCCACGGGGGTAAAATTGAAAAAAGTTGAAAAAAAATTGTTTTTGGACTTAGTCATTTTTCCGTCGTTTATCAGACTTTCAGATAGGGGAAATGTCAGTGAGCGTTCCAATTTCAGTTCCAGAGCGATTCGCCGAATGAGTCCTTGATATTTAGTCGTTTTCAGCCAATTTTCTGGATTTTTGAAAATTTCACTTTTTTGTGAAAATATCCACTAAATGAGGGAATAATATGTGTGAGGGTACCCCAGGAGAGTTCCAAATGTGTGTGGGAAGAATATATATCCCACGGGGGTAAAATGGAAAAAAGTTGAAAAAAATTTTTTTTGGGACTTAGTCATTTTTCCGGCGTTTATCAGACTTTTAGATAGGAGAAATGGCAGTGAGCATTCCGATTTCAGTTCCAGAGCGATTCACCCAATGAGTCCTTGATATTTAGTCATTTTCAGCCAATTTTCTGGATTTTTGAAAATTTCACTTTTTTGTGAAAATATCCACTAAATGAGGGAATAATATGTGTGAGGGTACCCCAGGAGAGTTCCAAATGTGTGTGGGTAGAATATATATCCGACGGGGGTAAAAGTGAAAAAAGTTGAAAAAAATTTTTTTTTGGACTTAGTCATTTTTCCGTCGTTTATCAGACTTTCAGATAGGGGAAATGTCAGTGAGCGTTCCAATTTCAGTTCCAGAGCGATTCGCCGAATGAGTCCTTGATATTTAGTCGTTTTCAGCCAATTTTCTGGATTTTTGAAAATTTCACTTTTTTGTGAAAATATCCACTAAATGAGGGAATAATATGTGTGAGGGTACCGAAGGAGAGTTCCAAATGTGTGTGGGTAGAATGTATATCCCACGGGGGTAAAATTGAAAAAAGTTGAAAAAAAATTTTTTTTGGACTTAGTCATTTTTCCGGCGTTTATCAGACTTTTAGATAGGGGAAATGGCAGTGAGCATTCCGATTTCAGTTCCAGAGCGATTCACCCAATGAGTCCTTGATATTTAGTCGTTTTCAGCCAATTTTCTGGATTTTTGAAAATTTCACTTTTTTGTGAAAATATCCACTAAATGAGGGAATAATATGTGTGAGGGTACCCCAGGAGAGTTCCAAATGTGTGTGGGAAGAATATATATCCCACGGGGGTAAAATTGAAAAAAGTTGAAAAAAATTTTTTTTTGGACTTAGTCATTTTTCCGGCGTTTATCAGACTTTTAGATAGGGGAAATGGCAGTGAGCATTCCGATTTCAGTTCCAGAGCGATTCACCCAATGAGTCCTTGTTATTTAGTTGTATTCAGCCAATTTTCTGGATTTTTGAAAATTTCACTTTTTTGTAAAAATATCCACTAAATGAGGGAATAATATGTGTGAGAGTACCGAAGGAGAGTTCCAAATGTGTGTGGGTAGAATATATATCCCACGGGGGTAAAATTGAAAAAAGTTGAAAAAAATTTTTTTTGGACTTAGTCGTTTTTCCGACGTTTATCAGACTTTCAGATAGGGGAAATGTCAGTGAGCATTCCGATTTCAGTTCCAGAGCGATTCGCAGAATGAGTCCTTGTTATTTAGTCGTTTTCAGCCAATTTTCTGGATTTTTGAAAATTTCACTTTTTTGTGAAAATATCCACTAATTGAGGGAACAATATGTGTGAGGGTACCGAAGGAGAGTTCCAAATGTGTGTGGGTAGAATGTATATCCCACGGGGGTAAAATTGAAAAAAGTTGAAAAAAAAATTTTTTTGGACATTTTTCCGGCGTTTATCAGACTTTCAGATAGGGGAAATGTCAGTGAGCGTTCCGATTTCAGTTCCAGAGCGATTCGCCGAATGAGTCCTTGATATTTATTCGTTTTCAGCCAATTTTCTGGATTTTTGAAAATTTCACTTTTTTGTGAAAATATCCACTAAATGAGGGAATAATATGTGTGAGGGTACCCCAGGAGAGTTCCAAATGTGTGTGGGAAGAATATATATCCCACGGGGGTAAAATGGAAAAAAGTTGAAAAAAATTTTTTTTGGACTTAGTCATTTTTCCGGCGTTTATCAGACTTTCAGATAGGGGAAATGTCAGTGAGCGTTCCGATTTCAGTTCCAGAGCGATTCGCCGAATGAGTCCTTGATATTTATTCGTTTTCAGCCAATTTTCTGGATTTTTGAAAATTTCACTTTTTTGTGAAAATATCCACTAAATGAGGGAATAATATGTGTGAGGGTACCCCAGGAGAGTTCCAAATGTGTGTGGGAAGAATATATATCCCACGGGGGTAAAATGGAAAAAAGTTGAAAAAAATTTTTTTTGGGACTTAGTCATTTTTCCGGCGTTTATCAGACTTTTAGATAGGAGAAATGGCAGTGAGCATTCCGATTTCAGTTCCAGAGCGATTCACCCAATGAGTCCTTGATATTTAGTCATTTTCAGCCAATTTTCTGGATTTTTGAAAATTTCACTTTTTTGTGAAAATATCCACTAAATGAGGGAATAATATGTGTGAGGGTACCCCAGGAGAGTTCCAAATGTGTGTGGGTAGAATATATATCCGACGGGGGTAAAAGTGAAAAAAGTTGAAAAAAAATTTTTTTTGGACTTAGTCGTTTTTCAAATGTTTATCAGACTTTCAGATAGGGGAAATGTCAGTGAGCATTCCGATTTCAGTTCCAGAGCGATTCGCCCAATGAGTCCTTGTTATTTAGTCGTTTTCAGCCAATTTTCTGGATTTTTGAAAATTTCACTTTTTTGTGAAAATATCCACTAAATGAGGGAATAATATGTGTGAGGGTACCGAAGGAGAGTTCCAAATGTGTGTGGGTAGAATGTATATCCCACGGGGGTAAAATTGAAAAAAGTTGAAAAAAAATTTTTTTGGGACTTAGTCATTTTTCCGGCGTTTATCAGACTTTCAGATAGAGGAAATGTCAGTGAGCATTCCGATTTCAGTTCCAGAGCGATTCGCCGAATGAGTCCTTGATATTTAGTCGTTTTCAGCCAATTTTCTGGATTTTTGAAAATTTCACTTTTTTGTGAAAATATCCACTAAATGAGGGAATAATATGTGTGAGGGTACCCCAGGAGAGTTCCAAATGTTTGTGGGTAGAATATATATCCCACGGGGGTAAAATTGAATAAAGTAGAAAAATTTTTTTTTTTGGACTTAGTCATTTTTTCGGCGTTTATCAGACTTTCAGATAGGGGAAATGTCAGTGAGCATTCCGATTTCAGTTCCAGAGCGATTCGCCCAATGAGTCCTTGTTATTTAGTCGTTTTCAGCCAATTTTCTGGATTTTTGAAAATTTCACTTTTTTGGGAAAATATCCACTAAATGAGGGAATAATATGTGTGAGGGTACCGAAGGAGAGTTCCAAATGTGTGTGGGTAGAATGTATATCCCACGGGGGTAAAATTGAAAAAAGTTGAAAAAAAATTTTTTTGGGACTTAGTCATTTTTCCGGCGTTTATCAGACTTTCAGATAGAGGAAATGTCAGTGAGCATTCCGATTTCAGTTCCAGAGCGATTCGCCGAATGAGTCCTTGATATTTAGTCGTTTTCAGCCAATTTTCTGGATTTTTGAAAATTTCACTTTTTTGTGAAAATATCCACTAAATGAGGGAATAATATGTGTGAGGGTACCCCAGGAGAGTTCCAAATGTTTGTGGGTAGAATATATATCCCACGGGGGTAAAATTGAATAAAGTAGAAAAATTTTTTTTTTTGGACTTAGTCATTTTTTCGGCGTTTATCAGACTTTCAGATAGGGGAAATGTCAGTGAGCATTCCAATTTCAGTTCCAGAGCGATTCGCCCAATGAGTCCTTGTTATTTAGTCATTTTCAGCCAATTTTCTGGATTTTTGAAAATTTCACTTTTTTGGGAAAATATCCACTAAATGAGGGAATAATATGTGTGAGGGTACCGAAGGAGAGTTCCAAATGTGTGTGGGTAGAATATATATCCCACGGGGGTAAAATTGAAAAAAGTTGAAAAAAATTATTTTTGGACTTAGTCATTTTTCTGGCGTTTATCAGACTTTCAGATAGGGGAAATGTCAGTGAGCGTTCCGATTTCAGTTCCAGAGCGATTCGCCCAATGAGTCCTTGATATTTAGTCGTTTTCAGCCAATTTTCTGGATTTTTGAAAATTTCACTTTTTTGTGAAAATATCCACTAAATGAGGGAATAATATGTGTGAGGGTACCCCAGGAGAGTTCCAAATGTGTGTGGGAAGAATATATATCCCACGGGGGTAAAATTGAAAAAAGTTGAAAAAAATTTTTTTTTGGACTTAGTCATTTTTCCGACGTTTATCAGACTTTTAGATAGGGGAAATGGCAGTGAGCATTCTGATTTCAGTTCCAGAGCGATTCACCCAATGAGTCCTTGATATTTAGTCGTTTTCAGCCAATTTTCTGGATTTTTGAAAATTTCACTTTTTTGTGAAAATATCCACTAAATGAGGGAATAATATGTGTGAGGGTACCGAAGGAGAGTTCCAAATGTGTGTGGGTAGAATATATATCCCACGGGGGTAAAATTGAAAAAAGTTGAAAAAAATTATTTTTGGACTTAGTCATTTTTCTGGCGTTTATCAGACTTTCAGATAGGGGAAATGTCAGTGAGCGTTCCGATTTCAGTTCCAGAGCGATTCGCCGAATGAGTCCTTGATATTTAGTCGTTTTCAGCCAATTTTCTGGATTTTTGAAAATTTCACTTTTTTGTGAAAATATCCACTAAATGAGGGAATAATATGTGTGAGGGTACCCCAGGAGAGTTCCAAATGTGTGTGGGAAGAATATATATCCCACGGGGGTAAAATGGAAAAAAGTTGAAAAAAATTTTTTTTGGACTTAGTCATTTTTCCGGCGTTTATCAGACTTTCAGATAGGGGAAATGTCAGTGAGCGTTCCGATTTCAGTTCCAGAGCGATTCGCCAAATGAGTCCTTGATATTTATTCGTTTTCAGCCAATTTTCTGGATTTTTGAAAATTTCACTTTTTTGTGAAAATATCCACTAAATGAGGGAATAATATGTGTGAGGGTACCCCAGGAGAGTTCCAAATGTGTGTGGGAAGAATATATATCCCACGGGGGTAAAATGGAAAAAAGTTGAAAAAAATTTTTTTTGGACTTAGTCATTTTTCCGGCGTTTATCAGACTTTCACATAGGGGAAATGTCATTGAGCGTTCCGATTTCAGTTCCAGAGTGATTCGCCCAATGAGTCCTTGTTATTTAGTTGTATTCAGCCAATTTTCTGGATTTTTGAAAATTTCACTTTTTTCTGAAAATATCCACTAAATGAGGGAATAATATGTGTGAGGGTACCCCAGGAGAGTTCCAAATGTGTGTGGGAAGAATATATATCCCACGGGGGTAAAATTGAAAAAAGTTGAAAAAAATTTTTTTTTGGACTTAGTCATTTTTCCGGCGTTTATCAGACTTTTAGATAGGGGAAATGGCAGTGAGCATTCCGATTTCAGTTCCAGAGCGATTCGCCCAATGAGTCCTTGTTATTTAGTCGTTTTCAGCCAATTTTCTGGATTTTTGAAAATTTCACTTTTTTGGGAAAATATCCACTAAATGAGGGAATAATATGTGTGAGGGTACCGAAGGAGAGTTCCAAATGTGTGTGGGTAGAATATATATCCCACGGGGGTAAAATTGAAAAAAGTTGAAAAAAAATTTTTTTTGGACTTAGTCATTTTTCCGGCGTTTATCAGACTTTCAGATAGGGGAAATGTCAGTGAGCGTTCCGATTTCAGTTCCAGAGCGATTCGCCCAATGAGTCCTTGATATTTAGTCGTTTTCAGCCAATTTTCTGGATTTTTGAAAATTTAACTTTTTTGTGAAAATATCCACTAAATGAGGGAATAATATGTGTGAGGGTACCCCAGGAGAGTTCCAAATGTGTGTGGGTAGAATATATATCCCACGGGGGTAAAATTGAAAAAAGTTGAAAAAAATTTTTTTTTGGACTTAGTCATTTTTCCGGCGTTTATCAGACTTTTAGATAGGGGAAATGGCAGTGAGCATTCCGATTTCAGTTCCAGAGCGATTCACCCAATGAGTCCTTGTTATTTAGTCGTTTTCAGACAATTTTCTGGATTTTTGAAAATTTCACTTTTTTGTGAAAATATCCACTAAATGAGGGAATAATATGTGTGAGGGTACCCCAGGAGAGTTCCAAATGTGTGTGGGAAGAATATATATCCCACGGGGGTAAAATTGAAAAAAGTTGAAAAAAATTTTTTTTTGGACTTAGTCATTTTTCCGGCGTTTATCAGACTTTTAGATAGGGGAAATGGCAGTGAGCATTCCGATTTCAGTTCCAGAGCGATTCACCCAATGAGTCCTTGATATTTAGTCGTTTTCAGCCAATTTTCTGGATTTTTGAAAATTTCACTTTTTTGTGAAAATATCCACTAAATGAGGGAATAATATGTGTGAGGGTACCCCAGGAGAGTTCCAAATGTGTGTGGGAAGAATATATATCCCACGGGGGTAAAATTGAAAAAAGTTGAAAAAAATTTTTTTTTGGACTTAGTCATTTTTCCGACGTTTATCAGACTTTTAGATAGGGGAAATGGCAGTGAGCATTCTGATTTCAGTTCCAGAGCGATTCACCCAATGAGTCCTTGATATTTAGTCGTTTTCAGCCAATTTTCTGGATTTTTGAAAATTTCACTTTTTTGTGAAAATATCCACTAAATGAGGGAATAATATGTGTGAGGGTACCGAAGGAGAGTTCCAAATGTGTGTGGGTAGAATATATATCCCACGGGGGTAAAATTGAAAAAAGTTGAAAAAAATTATTTTTGGACTTAGTCATTTTTCTGGCGTTTATCAGACTTTCAGATAGGGGAAATGTCAGTGAGCGTTCCGATTTCAGTTCCAGAGCGATTCGCCGAATGAGTCCTTGATATTTAGTCGTTTTCAGCCAATTTTCTGGATTTTTGAAAATTTCACTTTTTTGTGAAAATATCCACTAAATGAGGGAATAATATGTGTGAGGGTACCCCAGGAGAGTTCCAAATGTGTGTGGGAAGAATATATATCCCACGGGGGTAAAATGGAAAAAAGTTGAAAAAAATTTTTTTTGGACTTAGTCATTTTTCCGGCGTTTATCAGACTTTCAGATAGGGGAAATGTCAGTGAGCGTTCCGATTTCAGTTCCAGAGCGATTCGCCGAATGAGTCCTTGATATTTATTCGTTTTCAGCCAATTTTCTGGATTTTTGAAAATTTCACTTTTTTGTGAAAATATCCACTAAATGAGGGAATAATATGTGTGAGGGTACCCCAGGAGAGTTCCAAATGTGTGTGGGAAGAATATATATCCCACGGGGGTAAAATGGAAAAAAGTTGAAAAAAATTTTTTTTGGACTTAGTCATTTTTCCGGCGTTTATCAGACTTTCACATAGGGGAAATGTCATTGAGCGTTCCGATTTCAGTTCCAGAGTGATTCGCCCAATGAGTCCTTGTTATTTAGTTGTATTCAGCCAATTTTCTGGATTTTTGAAAATTTCACTTTTTTCTGAAAATATCCACTAAATGAGGGAATAATATGTGTGAGGGTACCCCAGGAGAGTTCCAAATGTGTGTGGGAAGAATATATATCCCACGGGGGTAAAATTGAAAAAAGTTGAAAAAAATTTTTTTTTGGACTTAGTCATTTTTCCGGCGTTTATCAGACTTTTAGATAGGGGAAATGGCAGTGAGCATTCCGATTTCAGTTCCAGAGCGATTCGCCCAATGAGTCCTTGTTATTTAGTCGTTTTCAGCCAATTTTCTGGATTTTTGAAAATTTCACTTTTTTGGGAAAATATCCACTAAATGAGGGAATAATATGTGTGAGGGTACCGAAGGAGAGTTCCAAATGTGTGTGGGTAGAATATATATCCCACGGGGGTAAAATTGAAAAAAGTTGAAAAAAAATTTTTTTTGGACTTAGTCATTTTTCCGGCGTTTATCAGACTTTCAGATAGGGGAAATGTCAGTGAGCGTTCCGATTTCAGTTCCAGAGCGATTCGCCCAATGAGTCCTTGATATTTAGTCGTTTTCAGCCAATTTTCTGGATTTTTGAAAATTTAACTTTTTTGTGAAAATATCCACTAAATGAGGGAATAATATGTGTGAGGGTACCCCAGGAGAGTTCCAAATGTGTGTGGGTAGAATATATATCCCACGGGGGTAAAATTGAAAAAAGTTGAAAAAAATTTTTTTTTGGACTTAGTCATTTTTCCGGCGTTTATCAGACTTTTAGATAGGGGAAATGGCAGTGAGCATTCCGATTTCAGTTCCAGAGCGATTCACCCAATGAGTCCTTGTTATTTAGTCGTTTTCAGACAATTTTCTGGATTTTTGAAAATTTCACTTTTTTGTGAAAATATCCACTAAATGAGGGAATAATATGTGTGAGGGTACCCCAGGAGAGTTCCAAATGTGTGTGGGAAGAATATATATCCCACGGGGGTAAAATTGAAAAAAGTTGAAAAAAATTTTTTTTTGGACTTAGTCATTTTTCCGGCGTTTATCAGACTTTTAGATAGGGGAAATGGCAGTGAGCATTCCGATTTCAGTTCCAGAGCGATTCACCCAATGAGTCCTTGATATTTAGTCGTTTTCAGCCAATTTTCTGGATTTTTGAAAATTTCACTTTTTTGTGAAAATATCCACTAAATGAGGGAATAATATGTGTGAGGGTACCCCAGGAGAGTTCCAAATGTGTGTGGGAAGAATATATATCCCACGGGGGTAAAATTGAAAAAAGTTGAAAAAATTTTTTTTTTTGGACTTAGTCATTTTTCCGGCGTTTATCAGACTTTTAGATAGGGGAAAAGGCAGTGAGCATTCCGATTTCAGTTCCAGAGCGATTCACCCAATGAGTCCTTGATATTTAGTCGTTTTCAGCCAATTTTCTGGATTTTTGAAAATTTCACTTTTTTGTGAAAATATCCACTAAATGAGGGAATAATATGTGTGAGGGTACCGAAGGAGAGTTCCAAATGTGTGTGGGTAGAATGTATATGCCACGGGGATAAAATTGAAAAAAGTTGAAGAAAAATTTTTTTTGGACTTAGTCATTTTTCCGGCGTTTATCAGACTTTCACATAGGGGAAATGTCAGTGAGCGTTCCGATTTCAGTTCCAGAGTGATTCGCCCAATGAGTCCTTGTTATTTAGTTGTATTCAGCCAATTTTCTGGATTTTTGAAAATTTCACTTTTTTGTAAAAATATCCACTAAATGAGGGAATAATATGTGTGAGAGTACCGAAGGAGAGTTCCAAATGTGTGTGGGTAGAATATATATCCCACGGGGGTAAAATTGAAAAAAGTTGAAAAAAATTATTTTTGGACTTAGTCATTTTTCTGGCGTTTATCAGACTTTCAGATAGGGGAAATGTCAGTGAGCGTTCCGATTTCAGTTCCAGAGCGATTCGCCCAATGAGTCCTTGATATTTAGTCGTTTTCAGCCAATTTTCTGGATTTTTGAAAATTTCACTTTTTTGTGAAAATATCCACTAAATGAGGGAATAATATGTGTGAGGGTACCCCAGGAGAGTTCCAAATGTGTGTGGGAAGAATATATATCCCACGGGGGTAAAATTGAAAAAAGTTGAAGAAAAATTTTTTTTGGACTTAGTCATTTTTTCGGCGTTTATCAGACTTTCACATAGGGGAAATGTCAGTGAGCGTTCCGATTTCAGTTCCAGAGTGATTCGCCCAATGAGTCCTTGTTATTTAGTTGTATTCAGCCAATTTTCTGGATTTTTGAAAATTTCACTTTTTTGTAAAAATATCCACTAAATGAGGGAATAATATGTGTGAGAGTACCGAAGGAGAGTTCCAAATGTGTGTGGGTAGAATATATATCCCACGGGGGTAAAATTGAAAAAAGTTGAAAAAAATTTTTTTTGGACTTAGTCATTTTTCTGGCGTTTATCAGACTTTCAGATAGGGGAAATGTCAGTGAGCGTTCCGATTTCAGTTCCAGAGCGATTCGCCCAATGAGTCCTTGATATTTAGTCGTTTTCAGCCAATTTTCTGGATTTTTGAAAATTTCACTTTTTTGTGAAAATATCCACTAAATGAGGGAATAATATGTGTGAGGGTACCCCAGGAGAGTTCCAAATGTGTGTGGGAAGAATATATATCCCACGGGGGTAAAATTGAAAAAAGTTGAAAAAAATTTTTTTTTGGACTTAGTCATTTTTCCGGCGTTTATCAGACTTTTAGATAGGGGAAATGGCAGTGAGCATTCCGATTTCAGTTCCAGAGCGATTCACCCAATGAGTCCTTGTTATTTAGTCGTTTTCAGACAATTTTCTGGATTTTTGAAAATTTCACTTTTTTGTGAAAATATCCACTAAATGAGGGAATAATATGTGTGAGGGTACCGAAGGAGAGTTCCAAATGTGTGTGGGTAGAATGTATATCCCACGGGGGTAAAATTGAAAAAAGTTGAAGAAAAATTTTTTTTGGACTTAGTCATTTTTCCGGCGTTTATCAGACTTTCACATAGGGGAAATGTCAGTGAGCGTTCTGATTTCAGTTCCAGAGTGATTCGCCCAATGAGTCCTTGTTATTTAGTTGTATTCAGCCAATTTTCTGGATTTTTGAAAATTTCACTTTTATGTAAAAATATCCACTAAATGAGGGAATAATATGTGTGAGAGTACCGAAGGAGAGTTCCAAATGTGTGTGGGTAGAATATATATCCGACGGGGGTAAAAGTGAAAAAAGTTGAAAAAAAATTTTTTTTGGAGTTAGTCGTTTTTCCGACGTTTATCAGACTTTCAGATAGGGGAAATGTCAGTGAGCATTCCGATTTCAGTTCCAGAGCGATTCGCCCAATGAGTCCTTGTTATTTAGTCGCTTTCAGCCAATTTTCTGGATTTTTGAAAATTTCACTTTTTTGTGAAAATATCCACTAAATGAGGGAATAATATGTGTGAGGGTACCCCAGGAGAGTTCCAAATGTGTGTGGGTAGAATATATATCCCACGGGGTTAAAAGAGAAAAAAGTTGAAAACATTTTTTTTATGGACTTAGTCATTATTCTGGCGTTTATCAGACTTTCAGATATGGGAAATTTCAGTGAGCGTACCGATTTCAGTTCCAGAGCGATTCGCCGAATGAGTCCTTGATATTTAGTCGTTTTCAGCCAATTTTCTGGATTTTTGAAAATTTCACTTTTTTGTGAAAATATCCACTAAATGAGGGAATAATATGTGTGAGGGTACCCCAGGAGAGTTCCAAATGTGTGTGGGTAGAATATATATCCGACGGGGGTAAAATTGAAAAAAGTTGAAAAAAAAATTTTTTTGGACTTAGTCGTTTTTCCGACGTTTATCAGACTTTCAGATAGGGGAAATGTCAGTGAGCATTCCGATTTCAGTTCCAGAGCGATTCGCCCAATGAGTCCTTGTTATTTAGTTGTTTTCAGCCAATTTTCTGGATTTTTGAAAATTTCACTTTTTTGTGAAAATATCCACTAAATGAGGGAATAATATGTGTGAGGGTACTGAAGGAGAGTTCCAAATGTGTGTGGGTAGAATATATATCCCACGGGGGTAAAATTGAAAAAAGTTGAAAAAAATTTTTTTTTGGACTTAGTAATTTTTCCGGCGTTTATCATACTTTCAGATAGGGGAAATGTCAGTGAGCGTTCCGATTTCAGTTCCAGAGCGATTCGCCCAATGAGTCCTTGATATTTAGTCGTTTTTCAGCCAATTTTCTGGATTTTTGAAAATTTCACTTTTTTGTGAAAATATCCACTAAATGAGGGAATAATATGTGTGAGGGTACCCCAGGAGAGTTCCAAATGTGTGTGGGTAGAATATATATCCCACGGGGGTAAAATTGAAAAAAGTTGAAAAAAATTTTTTTTTGGACTTAGTCATTTTTCCGGCGTTTATCAGACTTTCACATAGGGGAAATGTCAGTGAGCGTTCCGATTTCAGTTCCAGAGTGATTCGCCCAATGAGTCCTTGTTATTTAGTTGTTTTCAGCCAATTTTCTGGATTTTTGAAAATTTCACTTTTTTGTGAAAATATCCACTACATGAGGGAATAATATGTGTGAGGGTACCCCAGGAGAGTTCCAAATGTGTGTGGGAAGAATATATATCCCACGGGGGTAAAATTGAAAAAAGTTGAAAAAAATTTTTTTTTGGACTTAGTCATTTTTCTGGCGTTTATCAGACTTTCAGATAGGGGAAATGTCAGTGAGCATTCCGATTTCAGTTCCAGAGCAATTCGCCCAATGAGTCCTTGATATTTAGTCGTTTTCAGCCAATTTTCTGGATTTTTGAAAATTTAACTTTTTTGTGAAAATATCCACTAAATGAGGGAATAATATGTGTGAGGGTACCCCAGGAGAGTTCCAAATGTGTGTGGGAAGAAAATATATCCCACGGGGGTAAAATTGAAGAAAGTTGAAAAAAAATTTTTTTTGGACTTAGTCATTTTTCCGGCGTTTATCAAACTTTCACATAGGGGAAATGTCAGTGAGCGTTCCGATTTCAGTTCCAGAGTGATTCGCCCAATGAGTCCTTGTTATTTAGTTGTTTTCAGCCAATTTTCTGGATTTTTGAAAATTTCACTTTTTTGTGAAAATATCCACTACATGAGGGAATAATATGTGTGAGGGTACCCCAGGAGAGTTCCAAATGTGTGTGGGAAGAAAATATATCCGACGGGGGTAAAATTGAAGAAAGTTGAAAAAAAATTTTTTTGGGACTTAGTCGTTTTTCCGACGTTTATCAGACTTTCAGATAGGGGAAATGTCAGTGAGCATTCCGATTTCAGTTCCAGAGCGATTCGCCCAATGAGTCCTTGTTATTTAGTCGTCTTCAGCCAATTTTCTGGATTTTTGAAAATTTCACTTTTTTGTGAAAATATCCACTAAATGAGGGAATAATATGTGTGAGGGTACTGAAGGAGAGTTACAAATGTGTGTGGGTAGAATATATATCCGACGGGGGTAAAATTGAAAAAAGTTGAAAAAAAATTTTTTTTGGACTTAGTCATTTTTCCGGCGTTTATCATACTTTCAGATAGGGGAAATGTCAGTGAGCGTTCCGATTTCAGTTCCAGAGCGATTCGCCCAATGAGTCCTTGATATTTAGTCGTTTTTCAGCCAATTTTCTGGATTTTTGAAAATTTCACTTTTTTGTGAAAATATCCACTAAATGAGGGAATAATATGTGTGAGGGTACCCCAGGAGAGTTCCAAATGTGTGTGGGTAGAATATATATCCCACGGGGGTAAAATTGAAAAAAGTTGAAAAAAAATTTTTTTTGGACTTAGTCATTATTCTGGCGTTTATCAGACTTTCAGATAGGGGAAATGTCAGTGAGCGTTCCGATTTCAGTTCCAGAGTGATTCGCCCAATGAGTCCTTGTTATTTAGTTGTTTTCAGCCAATTTTCTGGATTTTTGAAAATTTCACTTTTTTGTGAAAATATCCACTAAATGAGGGAATAATATGTGTGAGGGTACCCCAGGAGAGTTCCAAATGTGTGTGGGTAGAATATATATCCCACGGGGGTAAAATTGAAAAAAGTTGAAAAAAATTTTTTTTTGGACTTAGTCATTTTTCCGGCGTTTATCAGACTTTCACATAGGGGAAATGTCAGTGAGCGTTCCGATTTCAGTTCCAGAGTGATTCGCCCAATGAGTCCTTGTTATTTAGTTGTTTTCAGCCAATTTTCTGGATTTTTGAAAATTTCACTTTTTTGTGAAAATATCCACTACATGAGGGAATAATATGTGTGAGGGTACCCCAGGAGAGTTCCAAATGTGTGTGGGAAGAATATATATCCCACGGGGGTAAAATTGAAAAAAGTTGAAAAAAATTTTTTTTTGGACTTAGTCATTTTTCTGGCGTTTATCAGACTTTCAGATAGGGGAAATGTCAGTGAGCGTTCCGATTTCAGTTCCAGAGCAATTCGCCCAATGAGTCCTTGATATTTAGTCGTTTTCAGCCAATTTTCTGGATTTTTGAAAATTTAACTTTTTTGTGAAAATATCCACTAAATGAGGGAATAATATGTGTGAGGGTACCCCAGGAGAGTTCCAAATGTGTGTGGGAAGAAAATATATCCCACGGGGGTAAAATTGAAGAAAGTTGAAAAAAAATTTTTTTTGGACTTAGTCATTTTTCCGGCGTTTATCAGACTTTCACATAGGGGAGATGTCAGTGAGCGTTCCGATTTCAGTTCCAGAGTGATTCGCCCAATGAGTCCTTGTTATTTAGTTGTTTTCAGCCAATTTTCTGGATTTTTGAAAATTTCACTTTTTTGTGAAAATATCCACTACATGAGGGAATAATATGTGTGAGGGTACCCCAGGAGAGTTCCAAATGTGTGTGGGAAGAATATATATCCCACGGGGGTAAAATTGAAAAAAGTTGAAAAAAATTTTTTTTTGGACTTAGTCATTATTCTGGCGTTTATCAGACTTTCAGATAGGGGAAATGTCAGTGAGCGTTCCGATTTCAGTTCCAGAGCGATTCGCCGAATGAGTCCTTGATATTTAGTCGTTTTCAGCCAATTTTCTGGATTTTTGAAAATTTCACTTTTTTGTGAAAATATCCACTAAATGAGGGAATAATATGTGTGAGGGTACCCCAGGAGAGTTCCAAATGTGTGTGGGAAGAAAATATATCCCACGGGGGTAAAATTGAAGAAAGTTGAAAAAAAATTTTTTTTGGACTTAGTCATTTTTCCGGCGTTTATCAAACTTTCACATAGGGGAAATGTCAGTGAGCGTTCCGATTTCAGTTCCAGAGTGATTCGCCCAATGAGTCCTTGTTATTTAGTTGTTTTCAGCCAATTTTCTGGATTTTTGAAAATTTCACTTTTTTGTGAAAATATCCACTACATGAGGGAATAATATGTGTGAGGGTACCCCAGGAGAGTTCCAAATGTGTGTGGGAAGAAAATATATCCGACGGGGGTAAAATTGAAGAAAGTTGAAAAAAAATTTTTTTGGGACTTAGTCGTTTTTCCGACGTTTATCAGACTTTCAGATAGGGGAAATGTCAGTGAGCATTCCGATTTCAGTTCCAGAGCGATTCGCCCAATGAGTCCTTGTTATTTAGTCGTTTTCAGCCAATTTTCTGGATTTTTGAAAATTTCACTTTTTTGTGAAAATATCCACTAAATGAGGGAATAATATGTGTGAGGGTACTGAAGGAGAGTTACAAATGTGTGTGGGTAGAATATATATCCCACGGGGGTAAAATTGAAAAAAGTTGAAAAAAATTTTTTTTTGGACTTAGTCATTATTCTGGCGTTTATCAGACTTTCAGATTGGGGAAATGTCAGTGAGCGTTCCGATTTCAGTTCCAGAGCAATTCGCCCAATGAGTCCTTGATATTTAGTCGTTTTCAGCCAATTTTCTGGATTTTTGAAAATTTAACTTTTTTGTGAAAATATCCACTAAATGAGGGAATAATATGTGTGAGGGTACCCCAGGAGAGTTCCAAATGTGTGTGGGAAGAAAATATATCCCACGGGGGTAAAATTGAAGAAAGTTGAAAAAAAATTTTTTTTGGACTTAGTCATTTTTCCGGCGTTTATCAGACTTTCACATAGGGGAGATGTCAGTGAGCGTTCCGATTTCAGTTCCAGAGTGATTCGCCCAATGAGTCCTTGATATTTAGTCGTTTTCAGCCAATTTTCTGGATTTTTGAAAATTTCACTTTTTTGTGAAAATATCCACTAAATGAGGGAATAATATGTGTGAGAGTACCGAAGGAGAGTTCCAAATGTGTGTGGGTAGAATATATATCCCATGGGGGTAAAATTGAAAAAAGTTGAAAAAAATTTTTTTTTGGACTTAGTAATTTTTCCGGCGTTTATCATACTTTCAGATAGGGGAAATGTCAGTGAGCGTTCCGATTTCAGTTCCAGAGCGATTCGCCCAATGAGTCCTTGATATTTAGTAGTTTTTCAGCCAATTTTCTGGATTTTTGAAAATTTCACTTTTTTGTGAAAATATCCACTAAATGAGGGAATAATATGTGTGAGGGTACCCCAGGAGAGTTCCAAATGTGTGTGGGTAGAATATATATCCCACGGGGGTAAAATTGAAAAAAGTTGAAAAAAATTTTTTTTTGGACTTAGTCATTATTCTGGCGTTTATCAGACTTTCAGATAGGGGAAATGTCAGTGAGCGTTCCGATTTCAGTTCCAGAGCGATTCGCCGAATGAGTCCTTGATATTTAGTCGTTTTCAGCCAATTTTCTGGATTTTTGAAAATTTCACTTTTTTGTGAAAATATCCACTAAATGAGGGAATAATATGTGTGAGGGTACCCCAGGAGAGTTCCAAATGTGTGTGGGAAGAAAATATATCCCACGGGGGTAAAATTGAAGAAAGTTGAAAAAAAATTTTTTTTGGACTTAGTCATTTTTCCGGCGTTTATCAAACTTTCACATAGGGGAAATGTCAGTGAGCGTTCCGATTTCAGTTCCAGAGTGATTCGCCCAATGAGTCCTTGTTATTTAGTTGTTTTCAGCCAATTTTCTGGATTTTTGAAAATTTCACTTTTTTGTGAAAATATCCACTACATGAGGGAATAATATGTGTGAGGGTACCCCAGGAGAGTTCCAAATGTGTGTGGGAAGAAAATATATCCGACGGGGGTAAAATTGAAGAAAGTTGAAAAAAATTTTTTTTGGGACTTAGTCGTTTTTCCGACGTTTATCAGACTTTCAGATAGGGGAAATGTCAGTGAGCATTCCGATTTCAGTTCCAGAGCGATTCGCCCAATGAGTCCTTGTTATTTAGTCGTTTTCAGCCAATTTTCTGGATTTTTGAAAATTTCACTTTTTTGTGAAAATATCCACTAAATGAGGGAATAATATGTGTGAGGGTACTGAAGGAGAGTTACAAATGTGTGTGGGTAGAATATATATCCCACGGGGGTAAAATTGAAAAAAGTTGAAAAAAATTTTTTTTTGGACTTAGTCATTATTCTGGCGTTTATCAGACTTTCAGATAGGGGAAATGTCAGTGAGCGTTCCGATTTCAGTTCCAGAGCGATTCGCCGAATGAGTCCTTGATATTTAGTCATTTTCAGCCAATTTTCTGGATTTTTGAAAATTTCACTTTTTTGTGAAAATATCCACTAAATGAGGGAATAATATGTGTGAGGGTACCCCAGGAGAGTTCCAAATGTGTGTGGGAAGAAAATATATCCCACGGGGGTAAAATTGAAGAAAGTTGAAAAAAAATTTTTTTTGGACTTAGTCATTTTTCCGGCGTTTATCAAACTTTCACATAGGGGAAATGTCAGTGAGCGTTCCAATTTCAGTTCCAGAGTGATTCGCCCAATGAGTCCTTGTTATTTAGTTGTTTTCAGCCAATTTTCTGGATTTTTGAAAATTTCACTTTTTTGTGAAAATATCCACTACATGAGGGAATAATATGTGTGAGGGTACCCCAGGAGAGTTCCAAATGTGTGTGGGTAGAATATATATCCCACGGGGGTAAAATTGAAAAAAGTTGAAAAAAAATTTTTTTTGGACTTAGTCATTTTTCTGGCGTTTATCATACTTTCAGATAGGGGAAATGTCAGTGACCGTTCCGATTTCAGTTCCAGAGCGATTCGCCCAATGAGTCCTTGATATTTAGTCGTTTTTCAGCCAATTTTCTGGATTTTTGAAAATTTCACTTTTTTGTGAAAATATCCACTAAATGAGGGAATAATATGTGTGAGGGTACCCCAGGAGAGTTCCAAATGTGTGTGGGTAGAATATATATCCCACGGGGGTAAAATTGAAGAAAGTTGAAAAAAAATTTTTTTTGGACTTAGTCATTTTTCCGACGTTTATCAGACTTTCACATAGGGGAAATGTCAGTGAGCATTCCGATTTCAGTTCCAGAGTGATTCGCCCAATGAGTCCTTGTTATTTAGTTGTTTTCAGCCAATTTTCTGGATTTTTGAAAATTTCACTTTTTTGTGAAAATATCCACTACATGAGGGAATAATATGTGTGAGGGTACCCCAGGAGAGTTCCAAATGTGTGTGGGAAGAAAATATATCCGACGGGGGTAAAATTGAAGAAAGTTGAAAAAAAATTTTTTTGGGACTTAGTTGTTTTTCCGACGTTTATCAGACTTTCAGATAGGGGAAATGTCAGTGAGCATTCCGATTTCAGTTCCAGAGCGATTCGCTCAATGAGTCCTTGTTATTTAGTCGTTTTCAGCCAATTTTCTGGATTTTTGAAAATTTCACTTTTTTGTGAAAATATCCACTAAATGAGGGAATAATATGTGTGAGAGTACCGAAGGAGAGTTCCAAATGTGTGTGGGTAGAATATATATCCCACGGGGTTAAATTGAAAAAAGTTGAAAAAAAATTTTTTTTGGACTTAGTAATTTTTCCGGCGTTTATCAGACTTTCAGATAGGGGAAATGTCAGTGAGCGTTCCGATTTCAGTTCCAGAGCGATTCGCCCAATGAGTCCTTGATATTTAGTCGTTTTCAGCCAATTTTCTGGATTTTTGAAAATTTCACTTTTTTGTGAAAATATCCACTAAATGAGGGAATAATATGTGTGAGGGTACCCCAGGAGAGTTCCAAATGTGTGTGGGTAGAATATATATCCCACGGGGGTAAAATTGAAAAAAGTTGAAAAAAATTTTTTTTTGGACTTAGTCATTTTTCCGGCGTTTATCAGACTTTCACATAGGGGAAATGTCAGTGAGCATTCCGATTTCAGTTCCAGAGTGATTCGCCCAATGAGTCCTTGTTATTTAGTTGTTTTCAGCCAATTTTCTGGATTTTTGAAAATTTCACTTTTTTGTGAAAATATCCACTACATGAGGGAATAATATGTGTGAGGGTACCCCAGGAGAGTTCCAAATGTGTGTGGGAAGAATATATATCCCACGGGGGTAAAATTGAAAAAAGTTGAAAAAAATTTTTTTTTGGACTTAGTCATTTTTCTGGCGTTTATCAGACTTTCAGATAGGGGAAATGTCAGTGAGCGTTCCGATTTCAGTTCCAGAGCAATTCGCCCAATGAGTCCTTGATATTTAGTCGTTTTCAGCCAATTTTCTGGATTTTTGAAAATTTAACTTTTTTGTGAAAATATCCACTAAATGAGGGAATAATATGTGTGAGGGTACCCCAGGAGAGTTCCAAATGTGTGTGGGAAGAAAATATATCCCACGGGGGTAAAATTGAAGAAAGTTGAAAAAAAATTTTTTTTGGACTTAGTCATTTTTCCGGCGTTTATCAGACTTTCACATAGGGAAGATGTCAGTGAGCGTTCCGATTTCAGTTCCAGAGTGATTCGCCCAATGAGTCCTTGTTATTTAGTTGTTTTCAGCCAATTTTCTGGATTTTTGAAAATTTCACTTTTTTGTGAAAATATCCACTACATGAGGGAATAATATGTGTGAGGGTACCCCAGGAGAGTTCCAAATGTGTGTGGGAAGAATATATATCCCACGGGGGTAAAATTGAAAAAAGTTGAAAAAAATTTTTTTTTGGACTTAGTCATTTTTCTGGCGTTTATCAGACTTTCAGATAGGGGAAATGTCAGTGAGCGTTCCGATTTCAGTTCCAGAGCGATTCGCCGAATGAGTCCTTGATATTTAGTCGTTTTCAGCCAATTTTCTGGATTTTTGAAAATTTAACTTTTTTGTGAAAATATCCACTAAATGAGGGAATAATATGTGTGAGGGTACCCCAGGAGAGTTCCAAATGTGTGTGGGAAGAAAATATATCCCACGGGGGTAAAATTGAAGAAAGTTGAAAAAAAATTTTTTTTGGACTTAGTCATTTTTCCGGCGTTTATCAGACTTTCACATAGGGAAGATGTCAGTGAGCGTTCCGATTTCAGTTCCAGAGTGATTCGCCCAATGAGTCCTTGTTATTTAGTTGTTTTCAGCCAATTTTCTGGATTTTTGAAAATTTCACTTTTTTGTGAAAATATCCACTACATGAGGGAATAATATGTGTGAGGGTACCCCAGGAGAGTTCCAAATGTGTGTGGGTAGAATATATATCCCACGGGGGTAAAATTGAAAAAAGTTGAAAAAAAATTTTTTTTGGACTTAGTCATTTTTCCGGCGTTTATCATACTTTCAGATAGGGGAAATGTCAGTGAGCGTTCCGATTTCAGTTCCAGAGCGATTCGCCCAATGAGTCCTTGATATTTAGTCGTTTTTCAGCCAATTTTCTGGATTTTTGAAAATTTCACTTTTTTGTGAAAATATCCACTAAATGAGGGAATAATATGTGTGAGAGTACCGAAGGAGAGTTCCAAATGTGTGTGGGTAGAATATATATCCCACGGGGTTAAATTGAAAAAAGTTGAAAAAAAATTTTTTTTGGACTTAGTAATTTTTCCGGCGTTTATCAGACTTTCAGATAGGGGAAATGTCAGTGAGCGTTCCGATTTCAGTTCCAGAGCGATTCGCCCAATGAGTCCTTGATATTTAGTCGTTTTCAGCCAATTTTCTGGATTTTTGAAAATTTCACTTTTTTGTGAAAATATCCACTAAATGAGGGAATAATATGTGTGAGGGTACCCCAGGAGAGTTCCAAATGTGTGTGGGTAGAATATATATCCCACGGGGGTAAAATTGAAAAAAGTTGAAAAAAATTTTTTTTTGGACTTAGTCATTTTTCCGGCGTTTATCAGACTTTCACATAGGGGAAATGTCAGTGAGCATTCCGATTTCAGTTCCAGAGTGATTCGCCCAATGAGTCCTTGTTATTTAGTTGTTTTCAGCCAATTTTCTGGATTTTTGAAAATTTCACTTTTTTGTGAAAATATCCACTACATGAGGGAATAATATGTGTGAGGGTACCCCAGGAGAGTTCCAAATGTGTGTGGGAAGAATATATATCCCACGGGGGTAAAATTGAAAAAAGTTGAAAAAAATTTTTTTTTGGACTTAGTCATTTTTCTGGCGTTTATCAGACTTTCAGATAGGGGAAATGTCAGTGAGCGTTCCGATTTCAGTTCCAGAGCAATTCGCCCAATGAGTCCTTGATATTTAGTCGTTTTCAGCCAATTTTCTGGATTTTTGAAAATTTAACTTTTTTGTGAAAATATCCACTAAATGAGGGAATAATATGTGTGAGGGTACCCCAGGAGAGTTCCAAATGTGTGTGGGAAGAAAATATATCCCACGGGGGTAAAATTGAAGAAAGTTGAAAAAAAATTTTTTTTGGACTTAGTCATTTTTCCGGCGTTTATCAGACTTTCACATAGGGAAGATGTCAGTGAGCGTTCCGATTTCAGTTCCAGAGTGATTCGCCCAATGAGTCCTTGTTATTTAGTTGTTTTCAGCCAATTTTCTGGATTTTTGAAAATTTCACTTTTTTGTGAAAATATCCACTACATGAGGGAATAATATGTGTGAGGGTACCCCAGGAGAGTTCCAAATGTGTGTGGGAAGAATATATATCCCACGGGGGTAAAATTGAAAAAAGTTGAAAAAAATTTTTTTTTGGACTTAGTCATTTTTCTGGCGTTTATCAGACTTTCAGATAGGGGAAATGTCAGTGAGCGTTCCGATTTCAGTTCCAGAGCGATTCGCCGAATGAGTCCTTGATATTTAGTCGTTTTCAGCCAATTTTCTGGATTTTTGAAAATTTAACTTTTTTGTGAAAATATCCACTAAATGAGGGAATAATATGTGTGAGGGTACCCCAGGAGAGTTCCAAATGTGTGTGGGAAGAAAATATATCCCACGGGGGTAAAATTGAAGAAAGTTGAAAAAAAATTTTTTTTGGACTTAGTCATTTTTCCGGCGTTTATCAGACTTTCACATAGGGAAGATGTCAGTGAGCGTTCCGATTTCAGTTCCAGAGTGATTCGCCCAATGAGTCCTTGTTATTTAGTTGTTTTCAGCCAATTTTCTGGATTTTTGAAAATTTCACTTTTTTGTGAAAATATCCACTACATGAGGGAATAATATGTGTGAGGGTACCCCAGGAGAGTTCCAAATGTGTGTGGGTAGAATATATATCCCACGGGGGTAAAATTGAAAAAAGTTGAAAAAAAATTTTTTTTGGACTTAGTCATTTTTCCGGCGTTTATCATACTTTCAGATAGGGGAAATGTCAGTGAGCGTTCCGATTTCAGTTCCAGAGCGATTCGCCCAATGAGTCCTTGATATTTAGTCGTTTTTCAGCCAATTTTCTGGATTTTTGAAAATTTCACTTTTTTGTGAAAATATCCACTAAATGAGGGAATAATATGTGTGAGGGTACCCCAGGAGAGTTCCAAATGTGTGTGGGTAGAATATATATCCCACGGGGGTAAAATTGAAAAAAGTTGAAAAAAAATTTTTTTTGGACTTAGTCATTATTCTGGCGTTTATCAGACTTTCAGATAGGGGAAATGTCAGTGAGCGTTCCGATTTCAGTTCCAGAGCGATTCGCCGAATGAGTCCTTGATATTTAGTCGTTTTCAGCCAATTTTCTGGATTTTTGAAAATTTCACTTTTTTGTGAAAATATCCACTAAATGAGGGAATAATATGTGTGAGGGTACCCCAGGAGAGTTCCAAATATGTGTGGGAAGAAAATATATCCCACGGGGGTAAAATTGAAGAAAGTTGAAAAAAAAATTTTTTTGGACTTAGTCATTTTTCCGGCGTTTATCAGACTTTCACATAGGGGAGATGTCAGTGAGCGTTCCGATTTCAGTTCCAGAGTGATTCGCCCAATGAGTCCTTGTTATTTAGTTGTTTTCAGCCAATTTTCTGGATTTTTGAAAATTTCACTTTTTTGTGAAAATATCCACTACATGAGGGAATAATATGTGTGAGGGTACCCCAGGAGAGTTCCAAATGTGTGTGGGAAGAAAATATATCCGACGGGGGTAAAATTGAAGAAAGTTGAAAAAAAATTTTTTTGGGACTTAGTTGTTTTTCCGACGTTTATCAGACTTTCAGATAGGGGAAATGTCAGTGAGCATTCCGATTTCAGTTCCAGAGCGATTCGCTCAATGAGTCCTTGTTATTTAGTCGTTTTCAGCCAATTTTCTGGATTTTTGAAAATTTCACTTTTTTGTGAAAATATCCACTAAATGAGGGAATAATATGTGTGAGAGTACCGAAGGAGAGTTCCAAATGTGTGTGGGTAGAATATATATCCCACGGGGTTAAATTGAAAAAAGTTGAAAAAAAATTTTTTTTGGACTTAGTAATTTTTCCGGCGTTTATCAGACTTTCAGATAGGGGAAATGTCAGTGAGCGTTCCGATTTCAGTTCCAGAGCGATTCGCCCAATGAGTCCTTGATATTTAGTCGTTTTCAGCCAATTTTCTGGATTTTTGAAAATTTCACTTTTTTGTGAAAATATCCACTAAATGAGGGAATAATATGTGTGAGGGTACCCCAGGAGAGTTCCAAATGTGTGTGGGTAGAATATATATCCCACGGGGGTAAAATTGAAAAAAGTTGAAAAAAATTTTTTTTTGGACTTAGTCATTTTTCCGGCGTTTATCAGACTTTCACATAGGGGAAATGTCAGTGAGCATTCCGATTTCAGTTCCAGAGTGATTCGCCCAATGAGTCCTTGTTATTTAGTTGTTTTCAGCCAATTTTCTGGATTTTTGAAAATTTCACTTTTTTGTGAAAATATCCACTACATGAGGGAATAATATGTGTGAGGGTACCCCAGGAGAGTTCCAAATGTGTGTGGGAAGAATATATATCCCACGGGGGTAAAATTGAAAAAAGTTGAAAAAAATTTTTTTTTGGACTTAGTCATTTTTCTGGCGTTTATCAGACTTTCAGATAGGGGAAATGTCAGTGAGCGTTCCGATTTCAGTTCCAGAGCAATTCGCCCAATGAGTCCTTGATATTTAGTCGTTTTCAGCCAATTTTCTGGATTTTTGAAAATTTAACTTTTTTGTGAAAATATCCACTAAATGAGGGAATAATATGTGTGAGGGTACCCCAGGAGAGTTCCAAATGTGTGTGGGAAGAAAATATATCCCACGGGGGTAAAATTGAAGAAAGTTGAAAAAAAATTTTTTTTGGACTTAGTCATTTTTCCGGCGTTTATCAGACTTTCACATAGGGAAGATGTCAGTGAGCGTTCCGATTTCAGTTCCAGAGTGATTCGCCCAATGAGTCCTTGTTATTTAGTTGTTTTCAGCCAATTTTCTGGATTTTTGAAAATTTCACTTTTTTGTGAAAATATCCACTACATGAGGGAATAATATGTGTGAGGGTACCCCAGGAGAGTTCCAAATGTGTGTGGGAAGAATATATATCCCACGGGGGTAAAATTGAAAAAAGTTGAAAAAAATTTTTTTTTGGACTTAGTCATTTTTCTGGCGTTTATCAGACTTTCAGATAGGGGAAATGTCAGTGAGCGTTCCGATTTCAGTTCCAGAGCGATTCGCCGAATGAGTCCTTGATATTTAGTCGTTTTCAGCCAATTTTCTGGATTTTTGAAAATTTAACTTTTTTGTGAAAATATCCACTAAATGAGGGAATAATATGTGTGAGGGTACCCCAGGAGAGTTCCAAATGTGTGTGGGAAGAAAATATATCCCACGGGGGTAAAATTGAAGAAAGTTGAAAAAAAATTTTTTTTGGACTTAGTCATTTTTCCGGCGTTTATCAGACTTTCACATAGGGGAGATGTCAGTGAGCGTTCCGATTTCAGTTCCAGAGTGATTCGCCCAATGAGTCCTTGTTATTTAGTTGTTTTCAGCCAATTTTCTGGATTTTTGAAAATTTCACTTTTTTGTGAAAATATCCACTACATGAGGGAATAATATGTGTGAGGGTACCCCAGGAGAGTTCCAAATGTGTGTGGGAAGAATATATATCCCACGGGGGTAAAATTGAAAAAAGTTGAAAAAAATTTTTTTTTGGACTTAGTCATTTTTCTGGCGTTTATCAGACTTTCAGATAGGGGAAATGTCAGTGAGCGTTCCGATTTCAGTTCCAGAGCAATTCGCCCAATGAGTCCTTGATATTTAGTCGTTTTCAGCCAATTTTCTGGATTTTTGAAAATTTCACTTTTTTGTGAAAATATCCACTAAATGAGGGAATAATATGTGTGAGAGTACCGAAGGAGAGTTCCAAATGTGTGTGGGTAAAATATATATCCCACGGGGGTAAAATTGAAAAAAGTTGAAAAAAATTTTTTTTTGGACTTAGTAATTTTTCCGGCGTTTATCATACTTTCAGATAGGGGAAATGTCAGTGAGCGTTCCGATTTCAGTTCCAGAGCGATTCGCCCAATGAGTCCTTGATATTTAGTCATTTTTCAGCCAATTTTCTGGATTTTTGAAAATTTCACTTTTTTGTGAAAATATCCACTAAATGAGGGAATAATATGTGTGAGGGTACCCCAGGAGAGTTCCAAATGTGTGTGGGTAGAATATATATCCCACGGGGGTAAAATTGAAAAAAGTTGAAAAAAATTTTTTTTTGGACTTAGTCATTATTCTGGCGTTTATCAGACTTTCAGATAGGGGAAATGTCAGTGAGCGTTCCGATTTCAGTTCCAGAGCGATTCGCCGAATGAGTCCTTGATATTTAGTCGTTTTCAGCCAATTTTCTGGATTTTTGAAAATTTCACTTTTTTGTGAAAATATCCACTAAATGAGGGAATAATATGTGTGAGGGTACCCCAGGAGAGTTCCAAATGTGTGTGGGAAGAAAATATATCCCACGGGGGTAAAATTGAAGAAAGTTGAAAAAAAATTTTTTTTGGACTTAGTCATTTTTCCGGCGTTTATCAAACTTTCACATAGGGGAAATGTCAGTGAGCGTTCCGATTTCAGTTCCAGAGTGATTCGCCCAATGAGTCCTTGTTATTTAGTTGTTTTCAGCCAATTTTCTGGATTTTTGAAAATTTCACTTTTTTGTGAAAATATCCACTACATGAGGGAATAATATGTGTGAGGGTACCCCAGGAGAGTTCCAAATGTGTGTGGGAAGAAAATATATCCGACGGGGGTAAAATTGAAGAAAGTTGAAAAAAAATTTTTTTGGGACTTAGTCGTTTTTCCGACGTTTATCAGACTTTCAGATAGGGGAAATGTCAGTGAGCATTCCGATTTCAGTTCCAGAGCGATTCGCCCAATGAGTCCTTGTTATTTAGTCGTTTTCAGCCAATTTTCTGGATTTTTGAAAATTTCACTTTTTTGTGAAAATATCCACTAAATGAGGGAATAATATGTGTGAGGGTACTGAAGGAGAGTTACAAATGTGTGTGGGTAGAATATATATCCCACGGGGGTAAAATTGAAAAAAGTTGAAAAAAAATTTTTTTTGGACTTAGTCATTTTTCTGGCGTTTATCATACTTTCAGATAGGGGAAATGTCAGTGAGCGTTCCGATTTCAGTTCCAGAGCGATTCGCCCAATGAGTCCTTGATATTTAGTCGTTTTTCAGCCAATTTTCTGGATTTTTGAAAATTTCACTTTTTTGTGAAAATATCCACTAAATGAGGGAATAATATGTGTGAGAGTACCGAAGGAGAGTTCCAAATGTGTGTGGGTAGAATATATATCCCACGGGGTTAAATTGAAAAAAGTTGAAAAAAAATTTTTTTTGGACTTAGTAATTTTTCCGGCGTTTATCAGACTTTCAGATAGGGGAAATGTCAGTGAGCGTTCCGATTTCAGTTCCAGAGCGATTCGCCCAATGAGTCCTTGATATTTAGTCGTTTTCAGCCAATTTTCTGGATTTTTGAAAATTTCACTTTTTTGTGAAAATATCCACTAAATGAGGGAATAATATGTGTGAGGGTACCCCAGGAGAGTTCCAAATGTGTGTGGGTAGAATATATATCCCACGGGGGTAAAATTGAAAAAAGTTGAAAAAAATTTTTTTTTGGACTTAGTCATTTTTCCGGCGTTTATCAGACTTTCACATAGGGGAAATGTCAGTGAGCATTCCGATTTCAGTTCCAGAGTGATTCGCCCAATGAGTCCTTGTTATTTAGTTGTTTTCAGCCAATTTTCTGGATTTTTGAAAATTTCACTTTTTTGTGAAAATATCCACTACATGAGGGAATAATATGTGTGAGGGTACCCCAGGAGAGTTCCAAATGTGTGTGGGAAGAATATATATCCCACGGGGGTAAAATTGAAAAAAGTTGAAAAAAATTTTTTTTTGGACTTAGTCATTTTTCTGGCGTTTATCAGACTTTCAGATAGGGGAAATGTCAGTGAGCGTTCCGATTTCAGTTCCAGAGCAATTCGCCCAATGAGTCCTTGATATTTAGTCGTTTTCAGCCAATTTTCTGGATTTTTGAAAATTTAACTTTTTTGTGAAAATATCCACTAAATGAGGGAATAATATGTGTGAGGGTACCCCAGGAGAGTTCCAAATGTGTGTGGGAAGAAAATATATCCCACGGGGGTAAAATTGAAGAAAGTTGAAAAAAAATTTTTTTTGGACTTAGTCATTTTTCCGGCGTTTATCAGACTTTCACATAGGGAAGATGTCAGTGAGCGTTCCGATTTCAGTTCCAGAGTGATTCGCCCAATGAGTCCTTGTTATTTAGTTGTTTTCAGCCAATTTTCTGGATTTTTGAAAATTTCACTTTTTTGTGAAAATATCCACTACATGAGGGAATAATATGTGTGAGGGTACCCCAGGAGAGTTCCAAATGTGTGTGGGAAGAATATATATCCCACGGGGGTAAAATTGAAAAAAGTTGAAAAAAATTTTTTTTTGGACTTAGTCATTTTTCTGGCGTTTATCAGACTTTCAGATAGGGGAAATGTCAGTGAGCGTTCCGATTTCAGTTCCAGAGCGATTCGCCGAATGAGTCCTTGATATTTAGTCGTTTTCAGCCAATTTTCTGGATTTTTGAAAATTTAACTTTTTTGTGAAAATATCCACTAAATGAGGGAATAATATGTGTGAGGGTACCCCAGGAGAGTTCCAAATGTGTGTGGGAAGAAAATATATCCCACGGGGGTAAAATTGAAGAAAGTTGAAAAAAAATTTTTTTTGGACTTAGTCATTTTTCCGGCGTTTATCAGACTTTCACATAGGGGAGATGTCAGTGAGCGTTCCGATTTCAGTTCCAGAGTGATTCGCCCAATGAGTCCTTGTTATTTAGTTGTTTTCAGCCAATTTTCTGGATTTTTGAAAATTTCACTTTTTTGTGAAAATATCCACTACATGAGGGAATAATATGTGTGAGGGTACCCCAGGAGAGTTCCAAATGTGTGTGGGAAGAATATATATCCCACGGGGGTAAAATTGAAAAAAGTTGAAAAAAATTTTTTTTTGGACTTAGTCATTTTTCTGGCGTTTATCAGACTTTCAGATAGGGGAAATGTCAGTGAGCGTTCCGATTTCAGTTCCAGAGCAATTCGCCCAATGAGTCCTTGATATTTAGTCGTTTTCAGCCAATTTTCTGGATTTTTGAAAATTTCACTTTTTTGTGAAAATATCCACTAAATGAGGGAATAATATGTGTGAGAGTACCGAAGGAGAGTTCCAAATGTGTGTGGGTAAAATATATATCCCACGGGGGTAAAATTGAAAAAAGTTGAAAAAAATTTTTTTTTGGACTTAGTAATTTTTCCGGCGTTTATCATACTTTCAGATAGGGGAAATGTCAGTGAGCGTTCCGATTTCAGTTCCAGAGCGATTCGCCCAATGAGTCCTTGATATTTAGTCATTTTTCAGCCAATTTTCTGGATTTTTGAAAATTTCACTTTTTTGTGAAAATATCCACTAAATGAGGGAATAATATGTGTGAGGGTACCCCAGGAGAGTTCCAAATGTGTGTGGGTAGAATATATATCCCACGGGGGTAAAATTGAAAAAAGTTGAAAAAAATTTTTTTTTGGACTTAGTCATTATTCTGGCGTTTATCAGACTTTCAGATAGGGGAAATGTCAGTGAGCGTTCCGATTTCAGTTCCAGAGCGATTCGCCGAATGAGTCCTTGATATTTAGTCGTTTTCAGCCAATTTTCTGGATTTTTGAAAATTTCACTTTTTTGTGAAAATATCCACTAAATGAGGGAATAATATGTGTGAGGGTACCCCAGGAGAGTTCCAAATGTGTGTGGGAAGAAAATATATCCCACGGGGGTAAAATTGAAGAAAGTTGAAAAAAAATTTTTTTTGGACTTAGTCATTTTTCCGGCGTTTATCAAACTTTCACATAGGGGAAATGTCAGTGAGCGTTCCGATTTCAGTTCCAGAGTGATTCGCCCAATGAGTCCTTGTTATTTAGTTGTTTTCAGCCAATTTTCTGGATTTTTGAAAATTTCACTTTTTTGTGAAAATATCCACTACATGAGGGAATAATATGTGTGAGGGTACCCCAGGAGAGTTCCAAATGTGTGTGGGAAGAAAATATATCCGACGGGGGTAAAATTGAAGAAAGTTGAAAAAAAATTTTTTTGGGACTTAGTCGTTTTTCCGACGTTTATCAGACTTTCAGATAGGGGAAATGTCAGTGAGCATTCCGATTTCAGTTCCAGAGCGATTCGCCCAATGAGTCCTTGTTATTTAGTCGTTTTCAGCCAATTTTCTGGATTTTTGAAAATTTCACTTTTTTGTGAAAATATCCACTAAATGAGGGAATAATATGTGTGAGGGTACTGAAGGAGAGTTACAAATGTGTGTGGGTAGAATATATATCCCACGGGGGTAAAATTGAAAAAAGTTGAAAAAAAATTTTTTTTGGACTTAGTCATTTTTCTGGCGTTTATCATACTTTCAGATAGGGGAAATGTCAGTGAGCGTTCCGATTTCAGTTCCAGAGCGATTCGCCCAATGAGTCCTTGATATTTAGTCGTTTTTCAGCCAATTTTCTGGATTTTTGAAAATTTCACTTTTTTGTGAAAATATCCACTAAATGAGGGAATAATATGTGTGAGGGTACCCCAGGAGAGTTCCAAATGTGTGTGGGTAGAATATATATCCCACGGGGGTAAAATTGAAAAAAGTTGAAAAAAAATTTTTTTTGGACTTAGTCATTATTCTGGCGTTTATCAGACTTTCAGATAGGGGAAATGTCAGTGAGCGTTCCGATTTCAGTTCCAGAGCGATTCGCCGAATGAGTCCTTGATATTTAGTCGTTTTCAGCCAATTTTCTGGATTTTTGAAAATTTCACTTTTTTGTGAAAATATCCACTACATGAGGGAATAATATGTGTGAGGGTACCCCAGGAGAGTTCCAAATGTGTGTGGGAAGAAAATATATCCGACGGGGGTAAAATTGAAGAAAGTTGAAAAAAAATTTTTTTGGGACTTAGTCGTTTTTCCGACGTTTATCAGACTTTCAGATAGGGGAAATGTCAGTGAGCATTCCGATTTCAGTTCCAGAGCGATTCGCCCAATGAGTCCTTGTTATTTAGTCGTTTTCAGCCAATTTTCTGGATTTTTGAAAATTTCACTTTTTTGTGAAAATATCCACTAAATGAGGGAATAATATGT
Source organism: Phyllobates terribilis (assembly GCF_046119375.1). Taxonomy (NCBI): domain Eukaryota; kingdom Metazoa; phylum Chordata; class Amphibia; order Anura; family Dendrobatidae; genus Phyllobates; species Phyllobates terribilis. The sequence continues at coordinate 556,226,603 of NW_027362762.1, forward strand.
GTGAGGGTACTGAAGGAGAGTTACAAATGTGTGTGGGTAGAATATATATCCCACGGGGGTAAAATTGAAAAAAGTTGAAAAAAAATTTTTTTTGGACTTAGTCATTATTCTGGCGTTTATCAGACTTTCAGATAGGGGAAATGTCAGTGAGCGTTCCGATTTCAGTTCCAGAGCGATTCGCCGAATGAGTCCTTGATATTTTGTCGTTTTCAGCCAATTTTCTGGATTTTTGAAAATTTCACTTTTTTGTGAAAATATCCACTACATGAGGGAATAATATGTGTGAGGGTACCCCAGGAGAGTTCCAAATGTGTGTGGGAAGAAAATATATCCCACGGGGGTAAAATTGAAGAAAGTTGAAAAAAAATTTTTTTTGGACTTAGTCATTTTTCCGACGTTTATCAGACTTTCACATAGGGGAAATGTCAGTGAGCGTTCCGATTTCAGTTCCAGAGTGATTCGCCCAATGAGTCCTTGTTATTTAGTTGTTTTCAGCCAATTTTCTGGATTTTTGAAAATTTCACTTTTTTGTGAAAATATCCACTACATGAGGGAATAATATGTGTGAGGGTACCCCAGGAGAGTTCCAAATGTGTGTGGGAAGAAAATATATCCGACGGGGGTAAAATTGAAGAAAGTTGAAAAAAAATTTTTTTGGGACTTAGTTGTTTTTCCGACGTTTATCAGACTTTCAGATAGGGGAAATGTCAGTGAGCATTCCGATTTCAGTTCCAGAGCGATTCGCTCAATGAGTCCTTGTTATTTAGTCGTTTTCAGCCAATTTTCTGGATTTTTGAAAATTTCACTTTTTTGTGAAAATATCCACTAAATGAGGGAATAATATGTGTGAGAGTACCGAAGGAGAGTTCCAAATGTGTGTGGGTAGAATATATATCCCACGGGGTTAAATTGAAAAAAGTTGAAAAAAAATTTTTTTTGGACTTAGTAATTTTTCCGGCGTTTATCAGACTTTCAGATAGGGGAAATGTCAGTGAGCGTTCCGATTTCAGTTCCAGAGCGATTCGCCCAATGAGTCCTTGATATTTAGTCGTTTTCAGCCAATTTTCTGGATTTTTGAAAATTTCACTTTTTTGTGAAAATATCCACTAAATGAGGGAATAATATGTGTGAGGGTACCCCAGGAGAGTTCCAAATGTGTGTGGGTAGAATATATATCCCACGGGGGTAAAATTGAAAAAAGTTGAAAAAAATTTTTTTTTGGACTTAGTCATTTTTCCGGCGTTTATCAGACTTTCACATAGGGGAAATGTCAGTGAGCATTCTGATTTCAGTTCCAGAGTGATTCGCCCAATGAGTCCTTGTTATTTAGTTGTTTTCAGCCAATTTTCTGGATTTTTGAAAATTTCACTTTTTTGTGAAAATATCCACTACATGAGGGAATAATATGTGTGAGGGTACCCCAGGAGAGTTCCAAATGTGTGTGGGAAGAATATATATCCCACGGGGGTAAAATTGAAAAAAGTTGAAAAAAATTTTTTTTTGGACTTAGTCATTTTTCTGGCGTTTATCAGACTTTCAGATAGGGGAAATGTCAGTGAGCGTTCCGATTTCAGTTCCAGAGCAATTCGCCCAATGAGTCCTTGATATTTAGTCGTTTTCAGCCAATTTTCTGGATTTTTGAAAATTTAACTTTTTTGTGAAAATATCCACTAAATGAGGGAATAATATGTGTGAGGGTACCCCAGGAGAGTTCCAAATGTGTGTGGGAAGAAAATATATCCCACGGGGGTAAAATTGAAGAAAGTTGAAAAAAAATTTTTTTTGGACTTCGTCATTTTTCCGGCGTTTATCAGACTTTCACATAGGGGAAATGTCAGTGAGCATTCCGATTTCAGTTCCAGAGTGATTCGCCCAATGAGTTTTTGTTATTTAGTTGTTTTCAGCCAATTTTCTGGATTTTTGAAAATTTCACTTTTTTGTGAAAATATCCACTACATGAGGGAATAATATGTGTGAGGGTACCCCAGGAGAGTTCCAAATGTGTGTGGGAAGAATATATATCCCACGGGGGTAAAATTGAAAAAAGTTGAAAAAAATTTTTTTTTGGACTTAGTCATTTTTCTGGCGTTTATCAGACTTTCAGATAGGGGAAATGTCAGTGAGCGTTCCGATTTCAGTTCCAGAGCAATTCGCCCAATGAGTCCTTGATATTTAGTCGTTTATAGCCAATTTTCTGGATTTTTGAAAATTTAACTTTTTTGTGAAAATATCCACTAAATGAGGGAATAATATGTGTGAGGGTACCCCAGGAGAGTTCCAAATGTGTGTGGGAAGAAAATATATCCCACGGGGGTAAAATTGAAGAAAGTTGAAAAAAAATTTTTTTTGGACTTAGTCATTTTTCCGGCGTTTATCAGACTTTCACATAGGGAAGATGTCAGTGAGCGTTCCGATTTCAGTTCCAGAGTGATTCGCCCAATGAGTCCTTGTTATTTAGTTGTTTTCAGCCAATTTTCTGGATTTTTGAAAATTTCACTTTTTTGTGAAAATATCCACTACATGAGGGAATAATATGTGTGAGGGTACCCCAGGAGAGTTCCAAATGTGTGTGGGAAGAATATATATCCCACGGGGGTAAAATTGAAAAAAGTTGAAAAAAATTTTTTTTTGGACTTAGTCATTTTTCTGGCGTTTATCAGACTTTCAGATAGGGGAAATGTCAGTGAGCGTTCCGATTTCAGTTCCAGAGCGATTCGCCGAATGAGTCCTTGATATTTAGTCGTTTTCAGCCAATTTTCTGGATTTTTGAAAATTTCACTTTTTTGTGAAAATATCCACTAAATGAGGGAATAATATGTGTGAGGGTACCCCAGGAGAGTTCCAAATGTGTGTGGGTAGAATATATATCCCACGGGGGTAAAATTGAAAAAAGTTGAAAAAAAATTTTTTTTGGACTTAGTCATTTTTCCGGCGTTTATCATACTTTCAGATAGGGGAAATGTCAGTGAGCGTTCCGATTTCAGTTCCAGAGCGATTCGCCCAATGAGTCCTTGATATTTAGTCGTTTTTCAGCCAATTTTCTGGATTTTTGAAAATTTCACTTTTTTGTGAAAATATCCACTAAATGAGGGAATAATATGTGTGAGGGTACCCCAGGAGAGTTCCAAATGTGTGTGGGTAGAATATATATCCCACGGGGGTAAAATTGAAAAAAGTTGAAAAAAATTTTTTTTTGGACTTAGTCATTATTCTGGCGTTTATCAGACTTTCAGATAGGGGAAATGTCAGTGAGCGTTCCGATTTCAGTTCCAGAGCGATTCGCCGAATGAGTCCTTGATATTTAGTCGTTTTCAGCCAATTTTCTGGATTTTTGAAAATTTCACTTTTTTTGTGAAAATATCCACTAAATGAGGGAATAATATGTGTGAGGGTACCCCAGGAGAGTTCCAAATATGTGTGGGAAGAAAATATATCCCACGGGGGTAAAATTGAAGAAAGTTGAAAAAAAAATTTTTTTGGACTTAGTCATTTTTCCGGCGTTTATCAGACTTTCACATAGGGGAAATGTCAGTGAGCATTCCGATTTCAGTTCCAGAGTGATTCGCCCAATGAGTTTTTGTTATTTAGTTGTTTTCAGCCAATTTTCTGGATTTTTGAAAATTTCACTTTTTTGTGAAAATATCCACTACATGAGGGAATAATATGTGTGAGGGTACCCCAGGAGAGTTCCAAATGTGTGTGGGAAGAATATATATCCCACGGGGGTAAAATTGAAAAAAGTTGAAAAAAATTTTTTTTTGGACTTAGTCATTTTTCTGGCGTTTATCAGACTTTCAGATAGGGGAAATGTCAGTGAGCGTTCCGATTTCAGTTCCAGAGCAATTCGCCCAATGAGTCCTTGATATTTAGTCGTTTTCAGCCAATTTTCTGGATTTTTGAAAATTTAACTTTTTTGTGAAAATATCCACTAAATGAGGGAATAATATGTGTGAGGGTACCCCAGGAGAGTTCCAAATGTGTGTGGGAAGAAAATATATCCCACGGGGGTAAAATTGAAGAAAGTTGAAAAAAAATTTTTTTTGGACTTAGTCATTTTTCCGGCGTTTATCAGACTTTCACATAGGGAAGATGTCAGTGAGCGTTCCGATTTCAGTTCCAGAGTGATTCGCCCAATGAGTCCTTGTTATTTAGTTGTTTTCAGCCAATTTTCTGGATTTTTGAAAATTTCACTTTTTTGTGAAAATATCCACTACATGAGGGAATAATATGTGTGAGGGTACCCCAGGAGAGTTCCAAATGTGTGTGGGAAGAATATATATCCCACGGGGGTAAAATTGAAAAAAGTTGAAAAAAATTTTTTTTTGGACTTAGTCATTTTTCTGGCGTTTATCAGACTTTCAGATAGGGGAAATGTCAGTGAGCGTTCCGATTTCAGTTCCAGAGCGATTCGCCGAATGAGTCCTTGATATTTAGTCGTTTTCAGCCAATTTTCTGGATTTTTGAAAATTTCACTTTTTTGTGAAAATATCCACTAAATGAGGGAATAATATGTGTGAGGGTACCCCAGGAGAGTTCCAAATGTGTGTGGGTAGAATATATATCCCACGGGGGTAAAATTGAAAAAAGTTGAAAAAAAATTTTTTTTGGACTTAGTCATTTTTCCGGCGTTTATCATACTTTCAGATAGGGGAAATGTCAGTGAGCGTTCCGATTTCAGTTCCAGAGCGATTCGCCCAATGAGTCCTTGATATTTAGTCGTTTTTCAGCCAATTTTCTGGATTTTTGAAAATTTCACTTTTTTGTGAAAATATCCACTAAATGAGGGAATAATATGTGTGAGGGTACCCCAGGAGAGTTCCAAATGTGTGTGGGTAGAATATATATCCCACGGGGGTAAAATTGAAAAAAGTTGAAAAAAATTTTTTTTTGGACTTAGTCATTATTCTGGCGTTTATCAGACTTTCAGATAGGGGAAATGTCAGTGAGCGTTCCGATTTCAGTTCCAGAGCGATTCGCCGAATGAGTCCTTGATATTTAGTCGTTTTCAGCCAATTTTCTGGATTTTTGAAAATTTCACTTTTTTTGTGAAAATATCCACTAAATGAGGGAATAATATGTGTGAGGGTACCCCAGGAGAGTTCCAAATATGTGTGGGAAGAAAATATATCCCACGGGGGTAAAATTGAAGAAAGTTGAAAAAAAAATTTTTTTGGACTTAGTCATTTTTCCGGCGTTTATCAGACTTTCACATAGGGGAGATGTCAGTGAGCGTTCCGATTTCAGTTCCAGAGTGATTCGCCCAATGAGTCCTTGTTATTTAGTTGTTTTCAGCCAATTTTCTGGATTTTTGAAAATTTCACTTTTTTGTGAAAATATCCACTACATGAGGGAATAATATGTGTGAGGGTACCCCAGGAGAGTTCCAAATGTGTGTGGGAAGAATATATATCCCACGGGGGTAAAATTGAAAAAAGTTGAAAAAAATTTTTTTTTGGACTTTGTTATTTTTCTGGCGTTTATCAGACTTTCAGATAGGGGAAATGTCAGTGAGCGTTCCGATTTCAGTTCCAGAGCAATTCGCCCAATGAGTCCTTGATATTTAGTCGTTTTCAGCCAATTTTCTGGATTTTTGAAAATTTCACTTTTTTGTGAAAATATCCACTAAATGAGGGAATAATATGTGTGAGAGTACCGAAGGAGAGTTCCAAATGTGTGTGGGTAAAATATATATCCCACGGGGGTAAAATTGAAAAAAGTTGAAAAAAATTTTTTTTTGGACTTAGTAATTTTTCCGGCGTTTATCATACTTTCAGATAGGGGAAATGTCAGTGAGCGTTCCGATTTCAGTTCCAGAGCGATTCGCCCAATGAGTCCTTGATATTTAGTCATTTTTCAGCCAATTTTCTGGATTTTTGAAAATTTCACTTTTTTGTGAAAATATCCACTACATGAGGGAATAATATGTGTGAGGGTACCCCAGGAGAGTTCCAAATGTGTGTGGGAAGAATATATATCCCACGGGGGTAAAATTGAAAAAAGTTGAAAAAAATTTTTTTTTGGACTTAGTCATTTTTCTGGCGTTTATCAGACTTTCAGATAGGGGAAATGTCAGTGAGCGTTCCGATTTCAGTTCCAGAGCAATTCGCCCAATGAGTCCTTGATATTTAGTCGTTTTCAGCCAATTTTCTGGATTTTTGAAAATTTCACTTTTTTGTGAAAATATCCACTAAATGAGGGAATAATATGTGTGAGAGTACTGAAGGAGAGTTCCAAATGTGTGTGGGTAAAATATATATCCCACGGGGGTAAAATTGAAAAAAGTTGAAAAAAATTTTTTTTTGGACTTAGTAATTTTTCCGGCGTTTATCATACTTTCAGATAGGGGAAATGTCAGTGAGCGTTCCGATTTCAGTTCCAGAGCGATTCGCCCAATGAGTCCTTGATATTTAGTCATTTTTCAGCCAATTTTCTGGATTTTTGAAAATTTCACTTTTTTGTGAAAATATCCACTAAATGAGGGAATAATATGTGTGAGGGTACCCCAGGAGAGTTCCAAATGTGTGTGGGTAGAATATATATCCCACGGGGGTAAAATTGAAAAAAGTTGAAAAAAATTTTTTTTTGGACTTAGTCATTATTCTGGCGTTTATCAGACTTTCAGATAGGGGAAATGTCAGTGAGCGTTCCGATTTCAGTTCCAGAGCGATTCGCCGAATGAGTCCTTGATATTTAGTCGTTTTCAGCCAATTTTCTGGATTTTTGAAAATTTCACTTTTTTGTGAAAATATCCACTAAATGAGGGAATAATATGTGTCAGAGTACCGAAGGAGAGTTCCAAATGTGTGTGGGTAGAATATATATCCCACGGGGGTAAAATTGAAAAAAGTTGAAAAAAATTTTTTTTTGGACTTAGTAATTTTTCCGGCGTTTATCATACTTTCAGATAGGGGAAATGTCAGTGAGCGTTCCGATTTCAGTTCCAGAGCGATTCGCCCAATGAGTCCTTGATATTTAGTCGTTTTTCAGCCAATTTTCTGGATTTTTGAAAATTTCACTTTTTTGTGAAAATATCCACTAAATGAGGGAATAATATGTGTGAGGGTACCCCAGGAGAGTTCCAAATGTGTGTGGGTAGAATATATATCCCACGGGGGTAAAATTGAAAAAAGTTGAAAAAAATTTTTTTTTGGACTTAGTCATTATTCTGGCGTTTATCAGACTTTCAGATAGGGGAAATGTCAGTGAGCGTTCCGATTTCAGTTCCAGAGCGATTCGCCGAATGAGTCCTTGATATTTAGTCGTTTTCAGCCAATTTTCTGGATTGTTGAAAATTTCACTTTTTTGTGAAAATATCCACTAAATGAGGGAATAATATGTGTGAGGGTACCCCAGGAGAGTTCCAAATGTGTGTGGGTAGAATATATATCCCACGGGGGTAAAATTGAAAAAAGTTGAAAAAAATTTTTTTTTGGACTTAGTAATTTTTCCGGCGTTTATCATACTTTCAGATAGGGGAAATGTCAGTGAGCGTTCCGATTTCAGTTCCAGAGCGATTCGCCCAATGAGTCCTTGATATTTAGTCATTTTTCAGCCAATTTTCTGGATTTTTGAAAATTTCACTTTTTTGTGAAAATATCCACTACATGAGGGAATAATATGTGTGAGGGTACCCCAGGAGAGTTCCAAATGTGTGTGGGAAGAATATATATCCCACGGGGGTAAAATTGAAAAAAGTTGAAAAAAATTTTTTTTTGGACTTAGTCATTTTTCTGGCGTTTATCAGACTTTCAGATAGGGGAAATGTCAGTGAGCGTTCCGATTTCAGTTCCAGAGCAATTCGCCCAATGAGTCCTTGATATTTAGTCGTTTTCAGCCAATTTTCTGGATTTTTGAAAATTTCACTTTTTTGTGAAAATATCCACTAAATGAGGGAATAATATGTGTGAGAGTACCGAAGGAGAGTTCCAAATGTGTGTGGGTAAAATATATATGCCACGGGGGTAAAATTGAAAAAAGTTGAAAAAAATGTTTTTTTGGACTTAGTAATTTTTCCGGCGTTTATCATACTTTCAGATAGGGGAAATGTCAGTGAGCGTTCCGATTTCAGTTCCAGAGCGATTCGCCCAATGAGTCCTTGATATTTAGTCATTTTTCAGCCAATTTTCTGGATTTTTGAAAATTTCACTTTTTTGTGAAAATATCCACTAAATGAGGGAATAATATGTGTGAGGGTACCCCAGGAGAGTTCCAAATGTGTGTGGGTAGAATATATATCCCACGGGGGTAAAATTGAAAAAAGTTGAAAAAAATTTTTTTTTGGACTTAGTCATTATTCTGGCGTTTATCAGACTTTCAGATAGGGGAAATGTCAGTGAGCGTTCCGATTTCAGTTCCAGAGCGATTCGCCGAATGAGTCCTTGATATTTAGTCGTTTTCAGCCAATTTTCTGGATTTTTGAAAATTTCACTTTTTTGTGAAAATATCCACTAAATGAGGGAATAATATGTGTCAGAGTACTGAAGGAGAGTTCCAAATGTGTGTGGGTAGAATATATATCCCACGGGGGTAAAATTGAAAAAAGTTGAAAAAAATTTTTTTTTGGACTTAGTAATTTTTCCGGCGTTTATCATACTTTCAGATAGGGGAAATGTCAGTGAGCGTTCCGATTTCAGTTCCAGAGCGATTCGCCCAATGAGTCCTTGATATTTAGTCGTTTTTCAGCCAATTTTCTGGATTTTTGAAAATTTCACTTTTTTGTGAAAATATCCACTAAATGAGGGAATAATATGTGTGAGGGTACCCCAGGAGAGTTCCAAATGTGTGTGGGTAGAATATATATCCCACGGGGGTAAAATTGAAAAAAGTTGAAAAAAATTTTTTTTTGGACTTAGTCATTATTCTGGCGTTTATCAGACTTTCAGATAGGGGAAATGTCAGTGAGCGTTCCGATTTCAGTTCCAGAGCGATTCGCCGAATGAGTCCTTGATATTTAGTCGTTTTCAGCCAATTTTCTGGATTGTTGAAAATTTCACTTTTTTGTGAAAATATCCACTAAATGAGGGAATAATATGTGTGAGGGTACCCCAGGAGAGTTCCAAATGTGTGTGGGTAGAATATATATCCCACGGGGGTAAAATTGAAAAAAGTTGAAAAAAATTTTTTTTTGGACTTAGTCATTTTTCCGGCGTTTATCAGACTTTCACATAGGGGAAATGTCAGTGAGCGTTCCGATTTCAGTTCCAGAGTGATTCGCCCAATGAGTCCTTGTTATTTAGTTGTTTTCAGCCAATTTTCTGGATTTTTGAAAATTTCACTTTTTTGTGAAAATATCCACTAAATGAGGGAATAATATGTGTGAGGGTACCCCAGGAGAGTTCCAAATATGTGTGGGAAGAAAATATATCCCACGGGGGTAAAATTGAAGAAAGTTGAAAAAAAAATTTTTTTGGACTTAGTCATTTTTCCGGAGTTTATCAGACTTTCACATAGGGGAAATGTCAGTGAGCGTTCCGATTTCAGTTCCAGAGTGATTCGCCCAATGAGTCCTTGTAATTTAGTTGTTTTCAGCCAATTTTCTGGATTTTTGAAAATTTCACTTTTTTGTGAAAATATCCACTACATGAGGGAATAATATGTGTGAGGGTACCCCAGGAGAGTTCCAAATGTGTGTGGGAAGAATATATATCCCACGGGGGTAAAATTGAAAAAAGTTGAAAAAAATTTTTTTTTGGACTTAGTCATTTTTCTGGCGTTTATCAGACTTTCAGATAGGGGAAATGTCAGTGAGCGTTCCGATTTCAGTTCCAGAGCGATTCGCCGAATGAGTCCTTGATATTTAGTCGTTTTCAGCCAATTTTCTGGATTGTTGAAAATTTCACTTTTTTGTGAAAATATCCACTAAATGAGGGAATAATATGTGTGAGGGTACCCCAGGAGAGTTCCAAATGTGTGTGGGTAGAATATATATCCCACGGGGGTAAAATTGAAAAAAGTTGAAAAAAATTTTTTTTTGGACTTAGTCATTTTTCCGGCGTTTATCAGACTTTCACATAGGGGAAATGTCAGTGAGCGTTCCGATTTCAGTTCCAGAGTGATTCGCCCAATGAGTCCTTGTTATTTAGTTGTTTTCAGCCAATTTTCTGGATTTTTGAAAATTTCACTTTTTTGTGAAAATATCCACTAAATGAGGGAATAATATGTGTGAGGGTACCCCAGGAGAGTTCCAAATATGTGTGGGAAGAAAATATATCCCACGGGGGTAAAATTGAAGAAAGTTGAAAAAAAAATTTTTTTGGACTTAGTCATTTTTCCGGAGTTTATCAGACTTTCACATAGGGGAAATGTCAGTGAGCGTTCCGATTTCAGTTCCAGAGTGATTCGCCCAATGAGTCCTTGTAATTTAGTTGTTTTCAGCCAATTTTCTGGATTTTTGAAAATTTCACTTTTTTGTGAAAATATCCACTACATGAGGGAATAATATGTGTGAGGGTACCCCAGGAGAGTTCCAAATGTGTGTGGGAAGAATATATATCCCACGGGGGTAAAATTGAAAAAAGTTGAAAAAAATTTTTTTTTGGACTTAGTCATTATTCTGGCGTTTATCAGACTTTCAGATAGGGGAAATGTCAGTGAGCGTTCCGATTTCAGTTCCAGAGCAATTCGCCCAATGAGTCCTTGATATTTAGTCGTTTTCAGCCAATTTTCTGGATTTTTGAAAATGTAACTTTTTTGTGAAAATATCCACTAAATGAGGGAATAATATGTGTGAGGGTACCCCAGGAGAGTTCCAAATGTGTGTGGGTAGAATATATATCCCACGGGGGTAAAATTGAAAAAAGTTGAAAAAAATTTTTTTTTGGACTTAGTCATTATTCTGGCGTTTATCAGACTTTCAGATAGGGGAAATGTCAGTGAGCGTTCCGATTTCAGTTCCAGAGCGATTCGCCGAATGAGTCCTTGATATTTAGTCGTTTTCAGCCAATTTTCTGGATTGTTGAAAATTTCACTTTTTTGTGAAAATATCCACTAAATGAGGGAATAATATGTGTGAGGGTACCCCAGGAGAGTTCCAAATGTGTGTGGGTAGAATATATATCCCACGGGGGTAAAATTGAAAAAAGTTGAAAAAAATTTTTTTTTGGACTTAGTCATTTTTCCGGCGTTTATCAGACTTTCACATAGGGGAAATGTCAGTGAGCGTTCCGATTTCAGTTCCAGAGTGATTCGCCCAATGAGTCCTTGTTATTTAGTTGTTTTCAGCCAATTTTCTGGATTTTTGAAAATTTCACTTTTTTGTGAAAATATCCACTAAATGAGGGAATAATATGTGTGAGGGTACCCCAGGAGAGTTCCAAATATGTGTGGGAAGAAAATATATCAAACGGGGGTAAAATTGAAGAAAGTTGAAAAAAAAATTTTTTTGGACTTAGTCATTTTTCCGGAGTTTATCAGACTTTCACATAGGGGAAATGTCAGTGAGCGTTCCGATTTCAGTTCCAGAGTGATTCGCCCAATGAGTCCTTGTAATTTAGTTGTTTTCAGCCAATTTTCTGGATTTTTGAAAATTTCACTTTTTTGTGAAAATATCCACTACATGAGGGAATAATATGTGTGAGGGTACCCCAGGAGAGTTCCAAATGTGTGTGGGAAGAATATATATCCCACGGGGGTAAAATTGAAAAAAGTTGAAAAAAATTTTTTTTTGGACTTAGTCATTTTTCTGGCGTTTATCAGACTTTCAGATAGGGGAAATGTCAGTGAGCGTTCCGATTTCAGTTCCAGAGCAATTCGCCCAATGAGTCCTTGATATTTAGTCGTTTTCAGCCAATTTTCTGGATTTTTGAAAATGTAACTTTTTTGTGAAAATATCCACTAAATGAGGGAATAATATGTGTGAGGGTACCCCAGGAGAGTTCCAAATGTGTGTGGGTAGAATATATATCCCACGGGGGTAAAATTGAAAAAAGTTGAAAAAAATTTTTTTTTGGACTTAGTCATTATTCTGGCGTTTATCAGACTTTCAGATAGGGGAAATGTCAGTGAGCGTTCCGATTTCAGTTCCAGAGCGATTCGCCGAATGAGTCCTTGATATTTAGTCGTTTTCAGCCAATTTTCTGGATTGTTGAAAATTTCACTTTTTTGTGAAAATATCCACTAAATGAGGGAATAATATGTGTGAGGGTACCCCAGGAGAGTTCCAAATGTGTGTGGGTAGAATATATATCCCACGGGGGTAAAATTGAAAAAAGTTGAAAAAAATTTTTTTTTGGACTTAGTCATTTTTCCGGCGTTTATCAGACTTTCACATAGGGGAAATGTCAGTGAGCGTTCCGATTTCAGTTCCAGAGTGATTCGCCCAATGAGTCCTTGTTATTTAGTTGTTTTCAGCCAATTTTCTGGATTTTTGAAAATTTCACTTTTTTGTGAAAATATCCACTAAATGAGGGAATAATATGTGTGAGGGTACCCCAGGAGAGTTCCAAATATGTGTGGGAAGAAAATATATCCCACGGGGGTAAAATTGAAGAAAGTTGAAAAAAAAATTTTTTTGGACTTAGTCATTTTTCCGGAGTTTATCAGACTTTCACATAGGGGAAATGTCAGTGAGCGTTCCGATTTCAGTTCCAGAGTGATTCGCCCAATGAGTCCTTGTAATTTAGTTGTTTTCAGCCAATTTTCTGGATTTTTGAAAATTTCACTTTTTTGTGAAAATATCCACTACATGAGGGAATAATATGTGTGAGGGTACCCCAGGAGAGTTCCAAATGTGTGTGGGAAGAATATATATCCCACGGGGGTAAAATTGAAAAAAGTTGAAAAAAATTTTTTTTTGGACTTAGTCATTTTTCTGGCGTTTATCAGACTTTCAGATAGGGGAAATGTCAGTGAGCGTTCCGATTTCAGTTCCAGAGCAATTCGCCCAATGAGTCCTTGATATTTAGTCGTTTTCAGCCAATTTTCTGGATTTTTGAAAATGTAACTTTTTTGTGAAAATATCCACTAAATGAGGGAATAATATGTGTGAGGGTACCCCAGGAGAGTTCCAAATGTGTGTGGGTAGAATATATATCCCACGGGGGTAAAATTGAAAAAAGTTGAAAAAAATTTTTTTTTGGACTTAGTCATTATTCTGGCGTTTATCAGACTTTCAGATAGGGGAAATGTCAGTGAGCGTTCCGATTTCAGTTCCAGAGCGATTCGCCGAATGAGTCCTTGATATTTAGTCGTTTTCAGCCAATTTTCTGGATTGTTGAAAATTTCACTTTTTTGTGAAAATATCCACTAAATGAGGGAATAATATGTGTGAGGGTACCCCAGGAGAGTTCCAAATGTGTGTGGGTAGAATATATATCCCACGGGGGTAAAATTGAAAAAAGTTGAAAAAAATTTTTTTTTGGACTTAGTCATTTTTCCGGCGTTTATCAGACTTTCACATAGGGGAAATGTCAGTGAGCGTTCCGATTTCAGTTCCAGAGTGATTCGCCCAATGAGTCCTTGTTATTTAGTTGTTTTCAGCCAATTTTCTGGATTTTTGAAAATTTCACTTTTTTGTGAAAATATCCACTAAATGAGGGAATAATATGTGTGAGGGTACCCCAGGAGAGTTCCAAATATGTGTGGGAAGAAAATATATCCCACGGGGGTAAAATTGAAGAAAGTTGAAAAAAAAATTTTTTTGGACTTAGTCATTTTTCCGGAGTTTATCAGACTTTCACATAGGGGAAATGTCAGTGAGCGTTCCGATTTCAGTTCCAGAGTGATTCGCCCAATGAGTCCTTGTAATTTAGTTGTTTTCAGCCAATTTTCTGGATTTTTGAAAATTTCACTTTTTTGTGAAAATATCCACTACATGAGGGAATAATATGTGTGAGGGTACCCCAGGAGAGTTCCAAATGTGTGTGGGAAGAATATATATCCCACGGGGGTAAAATTGAAAAAAGTTGAAAAAAATTTTTTTTTGGACTTAGTCATTTTTCTGGCGTTTATCAGACTTTCAGATAGGGGAAATGTCAGTGAGCGTTCCGATTTCAGTTCCAGAGTGATTCGCCCAATGAGTCCTTGTTATTTAGTTGTTTTCAGCCAATTTTCTGGATTTTTGAAAATTTCACTTTTTTGTGAAAATATCCACTACATGAGGGAATAATATGTGTGAGGGTACCCCAGGAGAGTTCCAAATGTGTGTGGGAAGAATATATATCCCACGGGGGTAAAATTGAAAAAAGTTGAAAAAAATTTTTTTTGGACTTAGTCATTTTTCTGGCGTTTATCAGACTTTCAGATAGGGGAAATGTCAGTGAGCGTTCCGATTTCAGTTCCAGAGCAATTCGCCCAATGAGTCCTTGATATTTAGTCGTTTTCAGCCAATTTTCTGGATTTTTGAAAATGTAACTTTTTTGTGAAAATATCCACTAAATGAGGGAATAATATGTGTGAGGGTACCCCAGGAGAGTTCCAAATGTGTGTGGGTAGAATATATATCCCACGGGGGTAAAATTGAAAAAAGTTGAAAAAAATTTTTTTTTGGACTTAGTCATTATTCTGGCGTTTATCAGACTTTCAGATAGGGGAAATGTCAGTGAGCGTTCCGATTTCAGTTCCAGAGCGATTCGCCGAATGAGTCCTTGATATTTAGTCGTTTTCAGCCAATTTTCTGGATTGTTGAAAATTTCACTTTTTTGTGAAAATATCCACTAAATGAGGGAATAATATGTGTGAGGGTACCCCAGGAGAGTTCCAAATGTGTGTGGGTAGAATATATATCCCACGGGGGTAAAATTGAAAAAAGTTGAAAAAAATTTTTTTTTGGACTTAGTCATTTTTCCGGCGTTTATCAGACTTTCACATAGGGGAAATGTCAGTGAGCGTTCCGATTTCAGTTCCAGAGTGATTCGCCCAATGAGTCCTTGTTATTTAGTTGTTTTCAGCCAATTTTCTGGATTTTTGAAAATTTCACTTTTTTGTGAAAATATCCACTAAATGAGGGAATAATATGTGTGAGGGTACCCCAGGAGAGTTCCAAATATGTGTGGGAAGAAAATATATCCCACGGGGGTAAAATTGAAGAAAGTTGAAAAAAAAATTTTTTTGGACTTAGTCATTTTTCCGGAGTTTATCAGACTTTCACATAGGGGAAATGTCAGTGAGCGTTCCGATTTCAGTTCCAGAGTGATTCGCCCAATGAGTCCTTGTAATTTAGTTGTTTTCAGCCAATTTTCTGGATTTTTGAAAATTTCACTTTTTTGTGAAAATATCCACTACATGAGGGAATAATATGTGTGAGGGTACCCCAGGAGAGTTCCAAATGTGTGTGGGAAGAATATATATCCCACGGGGGTAAAATTGAAAAAAGTTGAAAAAAATTTTTTTTTGGACTTAGTCATTTTTCTGGCGTTTATCAGACTTTCAGATAGGGGAAATGTCAGTGAGCGTTCCGATTTCAGTTCCAGAGTGATTCGCCCAATGAGTCCTTGTTATTTAGTTGTTTTCAGCCAATTTTCTGGATTTTTGAAAATTTCACTTTTTTGTGAAAATATCCACTACATGAGGGAATAATATGTGTGAGGGTACCCCAGGAGAGTTCCAAATGTGTGTGGGTAGAATATATATCCCACGGGGGTAAAATTGAAAAAAGTTGAAAAAAAATTTTTTTTGGACTTAGTCATTATTCTGGCGTTTATCAGACTTTCAGATAGGGGAAATGTCAGTGAGCATTCCGATTTCAGTTCCAGAGCGATTCGCCGAATGAGTCCTTGATATTTAGTCGTTTTCAGCCAATTTTCTGGATTTTTGAAAATTTCACTTTTTTGTGAAAATATCCACTAAATGAGGGAATAATATGTGTGAGGGTACCCCAGGAGAGTTCCAAATGTGTGTGGGTAGAATATATATCCCACGGGGGTAAAATTGAAAAAAGTTGAAAAAAATTTTTTTTTGGACTTAGTCATTTTTCCGGCGTTTATCAGACTTTCACATAGGGGAAATGTCAGTGAGCGTTCCGATTTCAGTTCCAGAGTGATTCGCCCAATGAGTCCTTGTTATTTAGTTGTTTTCAGCCAATTTTCTGGATTTTTGAAAATTTCACTTTTTTGTGAAAATATCTACTACATGAGGGAATAATATGTGTGAGGGTACCCCAGGAGAGTTCCAAATGTGTGTGGGAAGAATATATATCCCACGGGGGTAAAATTGAAAAAAGTTGAAAAAATTTTTTTTTTGGACTTAGTCATTTTTCTGGCATTTATCAGACTTTCAGATAGGGGAAATGTCAGTGAGCGTTCCGATTTCAGTTCCAGAGCAATTCGCCCAATGAGTCCTTGATATTTAGTCGTTTTCAGCCAATTTTCTGGATTTTTGAAAATTTAACTTTTTTGTGAAAATATCCACTAAATGAGGGAATAATATGTGTGAGGGTACCCCAGGAGAGTTCCAAATGTGTGTGGGAAGAAAATATATCCCACGGGGGTAAAATTGAAGAAAGTTGAAAAAAAATTTTTTTTGGACTTAGTCATTTTTCCGACGTTTATCAGACTTTCACATAGGGGAAATGTCAGTGAGCGTTCCGATTTCAGTTCCAGAGTGATTCGCCCAATGAGTCCTTGTTATTTAGTTGTTTTCAGCCAATTTTCTGGATTTTTGAAAATTTCACTTTTTTGTGAAAATATCCACTACATGAGGGAATAATATGTGTGAGGGTACCCCAGGAGAGTTCCAAATGTGTGTGGGAAGAAAATATATCCGACGGGGGTAAAATTGAAGAAAGTTGAAAAAAAATTTTTTTGGGACTTAGTCGTTTTTCCGACGTTTATCAGACTTTCAGATAGGGGAAATGTCAGTGAGCATTCCGATTTCAGTTCCAGAGCGATTCGCTCAATGAGTCCTTGTTATTTAGTCATTTTCAGCCAATTTTCTGGATTTTTGAAAATTTCACTTTTTTGTGAAAATATCCACTAAATGAGGGAATAATATGTGTGAGAGTACCGAAGGAGAGTTCCAAATGTGTGTGGGTAGAATATATATCCCACGGGGGTAAAATTGAAAAAAGTTGAAAAAAAATTTTTTTTGGACTTAGTAATTTTTCCGGCGTTTATCAGACTTTCAGATAGGGGAAATGTCAGTGAGCGTTCCGATTTCAGTTCCAGAGCGATTCGCCCAATGAGTCCTTGATATTTAGTCGTTTTCAGCCAATTTTCTGGATTTTTGAAAATTTCACTTTTTTGTGAAAATATCCACTAAATGAGGGAATAATATGTGTGAGGGTACCCCAGGAGAGTTCCAAATGTGTGTGGGTAGAATATATATCCCACGGGGGTAAAATTGAAAAAAGTTGAAAAAAATTTTTTTTTGGACTTAGTCATTTTTCCGGCGTTTATCAGACTTTCACATAGGGGAAATGTCAGTGAGCATTCCGATTTCAGTTCCAGAGTGATTCGCCCAATGAGTCCTTGTTATTTAGTTGTTTTCAGCCAATTTTCTGGATTTTTGAAAATTTCACTTTTTTGTGAAAATATCCACTACATGAGGGAATAATATGTGTGAGGGTACCCCAGGAGAGTTCCAAATGTGTGTGGGAAGAATATATATCCCACGGGGGTAAAATTGAAAAAAGTTGAAAAAAATTTTTTTTTGGACTTAGTCATTTTTCTGGCGTTTATCAGACTTTCAGATAGGGGAAATGTCAGTGAGCGTTCCGATTTCAGTTCCAGAGCAATTCGCCCAATGAGTCCTTGATATTTAGTCGTTTTCAGCCAATTTTCTGGATTTTTGAAAATTTCACTTTTTTGTGAAAATATCCACTAAATGAGGGAATAATATGTGTGAGAGTACCGAAGGAGAGTTCCAAATGTGTGTGGGTAGAATATATATCCCACGGGGGTAAAATTGAAAAAAGTTGAAAAAAATTTTTTTTTGGACTTAGTAATTTTTCCGGCGTTTATCATACTTTCAGATAGGGGAAATGTCAGTGAGCGTTCCGATTTCAGTTCCAGAGCGATTCGCCCAATGAGTCCTTGATATTTAGTAGTTTTTCAGCCAATTTTCTGGATTTTTGAAAATTTCACTTTTTTGTGAAAATATCCACTAAATGAGGGAATAATATGTGTGAGGGTACCCCAGGAGAGTTCCAAATGTGTGTGGGTAGAATATATATCCCACGGGGGTAAAATTGAAAAAAGTTGAAAAAAATTTTTTTTTGGACTTAGTCATTATTCTGGCGTTTATCAGACTTTCAGATAGGGGAAATGTCAGTGAGCGTTCCGATTTCAGTTCCAGAGCGATTCGCCGAATGAGTCCTTGATATTTAGTCGTTTTCAGCCAATTTTCTGGATTTTTGAAAATTTCACTTTTTTGTGAAAATATCCACTAAATGAGGGAATAATATGTGTGAGGGTACCCCAGGAGAGTTCCAAATGTGTGTGGGTAGAATTTATATCCCACGGGGGTAAAATTGAAAAAAGTTGAAAAAAAATTTTTTTTAGACTTAGTCATTTTTCCGGCGTTTATCAGACTTTCAGAGAGGGGAAATGTCAGTGAGCGTTCCAATTTCAGTTCCAGAGTGATTCGCCCAATGAGTCCTTGTTATTTAGTTGTTTTCAGCCAATTTTCTGGATTTTTGAAAATTTCACTTTTTTGTGAAAATATCCACTACATGAGGGAATAATATGTGTGAGGGTACCCCAGGAGAGTTCCAAATGTGTGTGGGAAGAATATATATCCCACGGGGGTAAAATTGAAAAAAGTTGAAAAAAATTTTTTTTTGGACTTAGTCATTTTTCTGGCGTTTATCAGACTTTCAGATAGGGGAAATGTCAGTGAGCGTTCCGATTTCAGTTCCAGAGCAATTCGCCCAATGAGTCCTTGATATTTAGTCGTTTTCAGCCAATTTTCTGGATTTTTGAAAATTTCACTTTTTTGTGAAAATATCCACTAAATGAGGGAATAATATGTGTGAGAGTACCGAAGGAGAGTTCCAAATGTGTGTGGGTAGAATATATATCCCACGGGGGTAAAATTGAAAAAAGTTGAAAAAAATATTTTTTTGGACTTAGTAATTTTTCCGGCGTTTATCATACTTTCAGATAGGGGAAATGTCAGTGAGCGTTCCGATTTCAGTTCCAGAGCGATTCGCCCAATGAGTCCTTGATATTTAGTCATTTTTCAGCCAATTTTCTGGATTTTTGAAAATTTCACTTTTTTGTGAAAATATCCACTAAATGAGGGAATAATATGTGTGAGGGTACCCCAGGAGAGTTCCAAATGTGTGTGGGTAGAATATATATCCCACGGGGGTAAAATTGAAAAAAGTTGAAAAAAATTTTTTTTTGGACTTAGTCATTATTCTGGCGTTTATCAGACTTTCAGATAGGGGAAATGTCAGTGAGCGTTCCGATTTCAGTTCAGAGCGATTCGCCGAATGAGTCCTTGATATTTAGTCGTTTTCAGCCAATTTTCTGGATTTTTGAAAATTTCACTTTTTTGTGAAAATATCCACTAAATGAGGGAATAATATGTGTGAGGGTACCCCAGGAGAGTTCCAAATGTGTGTGGGTAGAATATATATCCCACGGGGGTAAAATTGAAAAAAGTTGAAAAAAAATTTTTTTTGGACTTAGTCATTTTTCCGGCGTTTATCAGACTTTCACATAGGGGAAATGTCAGTGAGCGTTCCGATTTCAGTTCCAGAGTGATTCGCCCAATGAGTCCTTGTTATTTAGTTGTTTTCAGCCAATTTTCTGGATTTTTGAAAATTTCACTTTTTTGTGAAAATATCTACTACATGAGGGAATAATATGTGTGAGGGTACCCCAGGAGAGTTCCAAATGTGTGTGGGAAGAATATATATCCCACGGGGGTAAAATTGAAAAAAGTTGAAAAAATTTTTTTTTTGGACTTAGTAATTTTTCCGGCGTTTATCATACTTTCAGATAGGGGAAATGTCAGTGAGCGTTCCGATTTCAGTTCCAGAGCGATTCGCCCAATGAGTCCTTGTTATTTAGTTGTTTTCAGCCAATTTTCTGGATTTTTGAAAATTTCACTTTTTTGTGAAAATATCCACTACATGAGGGAATAATATGTGTGAGGGTACCCCAGGAGAGTTCCAAATGTGTGTGGGAAGAAAATATATCCGACGGGGGTAAAATTGAAGAAAGTTGAAAAAAAATTTTTTTGGGACTTAGTCGTTTTTCCGACGTTTATCAGACTTTCAGATAGGGGAAATGTCAGTGAGCGTTCCGATTTCAGTTCCAGAGCGATTCGCCCAATGAGTCCTTGATATTTAGTCGTTTTCAGCCAATTTTCTGGATTTTTGAAAATTTCACTTTTTTGTGAAAATATCCACTAAATGAGGGAATAATATGTGTGAGGGTACCCCAGGAGAGTTCCAAATGTGTGTGGGTAGAATATATATCCCACGGGGGTAAAATTGAAAAAAGTTGAAAAAAATTTTTTTTTGGACTTAGTCATTATTCTGGCGTTTATCAGACTTTCAGATAGGGGAAATGTCAGTGAGCGTTCCGATTTCAGTTCCAGAGCGATTCGCCGAATGAGTCCTTGATATTTAGTCGTTTTCAGCCAATTTTCTGGATTTTTGAAAATTTCACTTTTTTGTGAAAATATCCACTAAATGAGGGAATAATATGTGTGAGGGTACCCCAGGAGAGTTCCAAATGTGTGTGGGAAGAATATATATCCCACGGGGGTAAAATTGAAAAAAGTTGAAAAAAATTTTTTTTTGGACTTAGTCATTTTTCTGGCGTTTATCAGACTTTCAGATAGGGGAAATGTCAGTGAGCGTTCCGATTTCAGTTCCAGAGCAATTCGCCCAATGAGTCCTTGATATTTAGTCGTTTTCAGCCAATTTTCTGGATTTTTGAAAATTTCACTTTTTTGTGAAAATATCCACTAAATGAGGGAATAATATGTGTGAGAGTACCGAAGGAGAGTTCCAAATGTGTGTGGGTAGAATATATATCCCACGGGGGTAAAATTGAAAAAAGTTGAAAAAAATATTTTTTTGGACTTAGTAATTTTTCCGGGGTTTATCATACTTTCAGATAGGGGAAATGTCAGTGAGCGTTCCGATTTCAGTTCCAGAGCGATTCGCCCAATGAGTCCTTGATATTTAGTCATTTTTCAGCCAATTTTCTGGATTTTTGAAAATTTCACTTTTTTGTGAAAATATCCACTAAATGAGGGAATAATATGTGTGAGGGTACCCCAGGAGAGTTCCAAATGTGTGTGGGTAGAATATATATCCCACGGGGGTAAAATTGAAAAAAGTTGAAAAAAATTTTTTTTTGGACTTAGTCATTATTCTGGCGTTTATCAGACTTTCAGATAGGGGAAATGTCAGAGAGCGTTCCGATTTCAGTTCCAGAGCGATTCGCCGAATGAGTCCTTGATATTTAGTCGTTTTCAGCCAATTTTCTGGATTTTTGAAAATTTCACTTTTTTGTGAAAATATCCACTAAATGAGGGAATAATATGTGTGAGGGTACCCCAGGAGAGTTCCAAATGTGTGTGGGTAGAATATATATCCCACGGGGGTAAAATTGAAAAAAGTTGAAAAAAAATTTTTTTTGGACTTAGTCATTTTTCCGGCGTTTATCAGACTTTCAGAGAGGGGAAATGTCAGTGAGCGTTCAAATTTCAGTTCCAGAGTGATTCGCCCAATGAGTCCTTGTTATTTAGTTGTTTTCAGCCAATTTTCTGGATTTTTGAAAATTTCACTTTTTTGTGAAAATATCCACTAAATGAGGGAATAATATGTGTGAGAGGACCGAAGGAGAGTTCCAAATGTGTGTGGGTAGAATATATATCCCACGGGGGTAAAATTGAAAAAAGTTGAAAAAAATTTTTTTTTGGACTTAGTCATTATTCTGGCGTTTATCAGACTTTCAGATAGGGGAAATGTCAGAGAGCGTTCCGATTTCAGTTCCAGAGCGATTCGCCGAATGAGTCCTTGATATTTAGTCGTTTTCAGCCAATTTTCTGGATTTTTGAAAATTTCACTTTTTTGTGAAAAT
This sequence comes from Phyllobates terribilis, assembly GCF_046119375.1. NCBI lineage: Eukaryota > Metazoa > Chordata > Amphibia > Anura > Dendrobatidae > Phyllobates > Phyllobates terribilis. Next base: position 556,248,583 of record NW_027362762.1, read on the forward strand.
ATCCACTAAATGAGGGAATAATATGTGTGAGGGTACCCCAGGAGAGTTCCAAATGTGTGTGGGTAGAATATATATCCCACGGGGGTAAAATTGAAAAAAGTTGAAAAAAAATTTTTTTTGGACTTAGTCATTTTTCCGGCGTTTATCAGACTTTCAGAGAGGGGAAATGTCAGTGAGCGTTCAAATTTCAGTTCCAGAGTGATTCGCCCAATGAGTCCTTGTTATTTAGTTGTTTTCAGCCAATTTTCTGGATTTTTGAAAATTTCACTTTTTTGTGAAAATATCCACTAAATGAGGGAATAATATGTGTGAGAGGACCGAAGGAGAGTTCCAAATGTGTGTGGGTAGAATATATATCCCACGGGGGTAAAATTGAAAAAAGTTGAAAAAAATTTTTTTTTGGACTTAGTAATTTTTCCGGCGTTTATCATACTTTCAGATAGGGGAAATGTCAGTGAGCGTTCCGATTTCAGTTCCAGAGCGATTCGCCCAATGAGTCCTTGATATTTAGTCATTTTTCAGCCAATTTTCTGGATTTTTGAAAATTTCACTTTTTTGTGAAAATATCCACTAAATGAGGGAATAATATGTGTGAGGGTACCCCAGGAGAGTTCCAAATGTGTGTGGGTAGAATATATATCCCACGGGGGTAAAATTGAAAAAAGTTGAAAAAAATTTTTTTTTGGACTTAGTCATTATTCTGGCGTTTATCAGACTTTCAGATAGGGGAAATGTCAGTGAGCGTTCCGATTTCAGTTCCAGAGCGATTCGCCGAATGAGTCCTTGATATTTAGTCGTTTTCAGCCAATTTTCTGGATTGTTGAAAATTTCACTTTTTTGTGAAAATATCCACTAAATGAGGGAATAATATGTGTGAGGGTACCCCAGGAGAGTTCCAAATGTGTGTGGGTAGAATATATATCCCACGGGGGTAAAATTGAAAAAAGTTGAAAAAAATTTTTTTTTGGACTTAGTCATTTTTCCGGCGTTTATCAGACTTTCACATAGGGGAAATGTCAGTGAGCGTTCCGATTTCAGTTCCAGAGTGATTCACCCAATGAGTCCTTGTTATTTAGTTGTTTTCAGCCAATTTTCTGGATTTTTGAAAATTTAACTTTTTTGTGAAAATATCCACTAAATGAGGGAATAATATGTGTGAGGGTACCCCAGGAGAGTTCCAAATGTGTGTGGGAAGAAAATATATCCCATGGGGGTAAAATTGAAGAAAGTTGAAAAAAAATTTTTTTTGGACTTAGTCATTTTTCCGACGTTTATCAGACTTTCACATAGGGGAAATGTCAGTGAGCGTTCCGATTTCAGTTCCAGAGTGATTCGCCCAATGAGTCCTTGTTATTTAGTTGTTTTCAGCCAATTTTCTGGATTTTTGAAAATTTCACTTTTTTGTGAAAATATCCACTAAATGAGGGAATAATATGTGTGAGGGTACCCCAGGAGAGTTCCAAATGTGTGTGGGAAGAAAATATATCCCACGGGGGTAAAATTGAAGAAAGTTGAAAAAAAATTTTTTTTGGACTTAGTCATTTTTCCGGCGTTTATCAGACTTTCACATAGGGGAAATGTCAGTGAGCGTTCCGATTTCAGTTCCAGAGTGATTCGCCCAATGAGTCCTTGTTATTTAGTTGTTTTCAGCCAATTTTCTGGATTTTTGAAAATTTCAATTTTTTTTGAAAATATCCACTACATGAGGGAATAATATGTGTGAGGGTACCCCAGGAGAGTTCCAAATGTGTGTGGGAAGAATATATATCCCACGGGGGTAAAATTGAAAAAAGTTGAAAAAAATTTTTTTTTGGACTTAGTCATTTTTCTGGCGTTTATCAGACTTTCAGATAGGGGAAATGTCAGTGAGCGTTCCGATTTCAGTTCCAGAGCAATTCGCCCAATGAGTCCTTGATATTTAGTCGTTTTCAGCCAATTTTCTGGATTTTTGAAAATTAAACTTTTTTGTGAAAATATCCACTAAATGAGGGAATAATATGTGTGAGGGTACCCCAGGAGAGTTCCAAATGTGTGTGGGAAGAAAATATATCCCACGGGGGTAAAATTGAAAAAAGTTGAAAAAAAATTTTTTTTGGACTTAGTCATTTTTCCGGCGTTTATCAGACTTTCACATAGGGGAAATGTCAGTGAGCGTTCCGATTTCAGTTCCAGAGTGATTCGCCCAATGAGTCCTTGTTATTTAGTTGTTTTCAGCCAATTTTCTGGATTTTTGAAAATTTCACTTTTTTGTGAAAATATCCACTAAATGAGGGAATAATATGTGTGAGGGTACCCCAGGAGAGTTCCAAATGTGTGTGGGAAGAATATATATCCCACGGGGGTAAAATTGAAAAAAGTTGAAAAAAATTATTTTTTGGACTTAGTCATTTTTCTGGCGTTTATCAGACTTTCAGATAGGGGAAATGTCAGTGAGCGTTCCAATTTCAGTTCCAGAGCGATTCGCCCAATGAGTCCTTGATATTTAGTCGTTTTCAGCCAATTTTCTGGATTTTTGAAAATTTCACTTTTTTGTGAAAATATCCACTAAATGAGGGAATAATATGTGTGAGGGTACCCCAGGAGAGTTCCAAATGTGTGTGGGAAGAAAATATATCCGATGGGGGTAAAATTGAAGAAAGTTGAAAAAAAATTTTTTTTGGACTTAGTCGTTTTTCCGACGTTTATCAGACTTTCAGATAGGGGAAATGTCAGTGAGCATTCCGATTTCAGTTCCAGAGCGATTCGCCCAATGAGTCCTTGTTATTTAGTCGTTTTCAGCCAATTTTCTGGATTTTTGAAAATTTAACTTTTTTGTGAAAATATCCACTAAATGAGGGAATAATATGTGTGAGGGTACCCCAGGAGAGTTCCAAATGTGTGTGGGAAGAAAATATATCCCACGGGGGTAAAATTGAAAAAAGTTGAAAAAAAATTTTTTTTGGACTTAGTCATTTTTCCGGCGTTTATCAGACTTTCACATAGGGGAAATGTCAGTGAGCGTTCCGATTTCAGTTCCAGAGTGATTCGCCCAATGAGTCCTTGTTATTTAGTTGTTTTCAGCCAATTTTCTGGATTTTTGAAAATTTCACTTTTTTGTGAAAATATCCACTAAATGAGGGAATAATATGTGTGAGGGTACCCCAGGAGAGTTCCAAATGTGTGTGGGAAGAAAATATATCCCACGGGGGTAAAATTGAAAAAAGTTGAAAAAAATTTTTTTTTGGACTTAGTAATTTTTCCGGCGTTTATCATACTTTCAGATAGGGGAAATGTCAGTGAGCGTTCCGATTTCAGTTCCAGAGCGATTCGCCCAATGAGTCCTTGATATTTAGTCATTTTTCAGCCAATTTTCTGGATTTTTGAAAATTTCACTTTTTTGTGAAAATATCCACTAAATGAGGGAATAATATGTGTGAGGGTACCCCAGGAGAGTTCCAAATGTGTGTGGGTAGAATATATATCCCACGGGGGTAAAATTGAAAAAAGTTGAAAAAAATTTTTTTTTGGACTTAGTCATTATTCTGGCGTTTATCAGACTTTCAGATAGGGGAAATGTCAGTGAGCGTTCCGATTTCAGTTCCAGAGCGATTCGCCGAATGAGTCCTTGATATTTAGTCGTTTTCAGCCAATTTTCTGGATTGTTGAAAATTTCACTTTTTTGTGAAAATATCCACTAAATGAGGGAATAATATGTGTGAGGGTACCCCAGGAGAGTTCCAAATGTGTGTGGGTAGAATATATATCCCACGGGGGTAAAATTGAAAAAAGTTGAAAAAAATTTTTTTTTGGACTTAGTCATTTTTCCGGCGTTTATCAGACTTTCACATAGGGGAAATGTCAGTGAGCGTTCCGATTTCAGTTCCAGAGTGATTCACCCAATGAGTCCTTGTTATTTAGTTGTTTTCAGCCAATTTTCTGGATTTTTGAAAATTTCACTTTTTTGTGAAAATATCCACTAAATGAGGGAATAATATGTGTGAGGGTACCCCAGGAGAGTTCCAAATATGTGTGGTAAGAAAATATATCCCACGGGGGTAAAATTGAAGAAAGTTGAAAAAAAAATTTTTTTGGACTTAGTCATTTTTCCGGAGTTTATCAGACTTTCACATAGGGGAAATGTCAGTGAGCGTTCCGATTTCAGTTCCAGAGTGATTCGCCCAATGAGTCCTTGTAATTTAGTTGTTTTCAGCCAATTTTCTGGATTTTTGAAAATTTCACTTTTTTGTGAAAATATCCACTACATGAGGGAATAATATGTGTGAGGGTACCCCAGGAGAGTTCCAAATGTGTGTGGGAAGAATATATATCCCACGGGGGTAAAATTGAAAAAAGTTGAAAAAAATTTTTTTTTGGACTTAGTCATTTTTCTGGCGTTTATCAGACTTTCAGATAGGGCAAATGTCAGTGAGCGTTCCGATTTCAGTTCCAGAGCAATTCGCCCAATGAGTCCTTGATATTTAGTCGTTTTCAGCCAATTTTCTGGATTTTTGAAAATGTAACTTTTTTGTGAAAATATCCACTAAATGAGGGAATAATATGTGTGAGGGTACCCCAGGAGAGTTCCAAATGTGTGTGGGAAGAAAATATATCCCACGGGGGTAAAATTGAAGAAAGTTGAAAAAAAATTTTTTTTGGACTTAGTCATTTTTCCGACGTTTATCAGACTTTCACATAGGGGAAATGTCAGTGAGCGTTCCGATTTCAGTTCCAGAGTGATTCGCCCAATGAGTCCTTGTTATTTAGTTGTTTTCAGCCAATTTTCTGGATTTTTGAAAATTTCACTTTTTTGTGAAAATATCCACTAAATGAGGGAATAATATGTGTGAGGGTACCCCAGGAGAGTTCCAAATGTGTGTGGGAAGAAAATATATCCCACGGGGGTAAAATTGAAGAAAGTTGAAAAAAAATTTTTTTTGGACTTAGTCATTTTTCCGGCGTTTATCAGACTTTCACATAGGGGAAATGTCAGTGAGCGTTCCGATTTCAGTTCCAGAGTGATTCGCCCAATGAGTCCTTGTTATTTAGTTGTTTTCAGCCAATTTTCTGGATTTTTGAAAATTTCAATTTTTTTTGAAAATATCCACTACATGAGGGAATAATATGTGTGAGGGTACCCCAGGAGAGTTCCAAATGTGTGTGGGAAGAATATATATCCCACGGGGGTAAAATTGAAAAAAGTTGAAAAAAATTTTTTTTTGGACTTAGTCATTTTTCTGGCGTTTATCAGACTTTCAGATAGGGGAAATGTCAGTGAGCGTTCCGATTTCAGTTCCAGAGCAATTCGCCCAATGAGTCCTTGTTATTTAGTCGTTTTCAGCCAATTTTCTGGATTTTTGAAAATTTAACTTTTTTGTGAAAATATCCACTAAATGAGGGAATAATATGTGTGAGGGTACCCCAGGAGAGTTCCAAATGTGTGTGGGAAGAAAATATATCCCACGGGGGTAAAATTGAAAAAAGTTGAAAAAAAATTTTTTTTGGACTTAGTCATTTTTCCGGCGTTTATCAGACTTTCACATAGGGGAAATGTCAGTGAGCGTTCCGATTTCAGTTCCAGAGTGATTCGCCCAATGAGTCCTTGTTATTTAGTTGTTTTCAGCCAATTTTCTGGATTTTTGAAAATTTCACTTTTTTGTGAAAATATCCACTAAATGAGGGAATAATATGTGTGAGAGTACTGAAGGAGAGTTCCAAATGTGTGTGGGTAGAATATATATCCCACGGGGGTAAAATTTAAAAAAGTTGAAAAAAATTTTTTTTTGGACTTAGTAATTTTTCCGGCGTTTATCAGACTTTCAGATAGGGGAAATGTCAGTGAGCGTTCCGATTTCAGTTCCAGAGCGATTCGCCCAATGAGTCCTTGATATTTAGTCGTTTTTCAGCCAATTTTCTGGATTTTTGAAAATTTCACTTTTTTGTGAAAATATCCACTAAATGAGGGAATAATATGTGTGAGGGTACCCCAGGAGAGTTCCAAATGTGTGTGGGTAGAATATATATCCCACGGGGGTAAAATTGAAAAAAGTTGAAAAAAATTTTTTTTTGGACTTAGTCATTATTCTGGCGTTTATCAGACTTTCAGATAGGGGAAATGTCAGTGTGCGTTCCGATTTCAGTTCCAGAGCGATTCGCCGAATGAGTCCTTGATATTTAGTCGTTTTCAGCCAATTTTCTGGATTTTTGAAAATTTCACTTTTTTGTGAAAATATCCACTAAATGAGGGAATAATATGTGTGAGGGTACCCCAGGAGAGTTCCAAATGTGTGTGGGTAGAATATATATCCCACGGGGGTAAAATTGAAAAAAGTTGAAAAAAAAAATTTTTTGGACTTAGTCATTTTTCCGGCGTTTATCAGACTTTCAGATAGGGGAAATGTCAGTGAGCGTTCCAATTTCAGTTCCAGAGTGATTCGCCCAATGAGTCCTTGTTATTTAGTTGTTTTCAGCCAATTTTCTGGATTTTTGAAAATTTCACTTTTTTGTGAAAATATCCACTAAATGAGGGAATAATATGTGTGAGAGTACCGAAGGAGAGTTCCAAATGTGTGTGGGTAGAATATATATCCCACGGGGGTAAAATTGAAAAAAGTTGAAAAAAAATTTTTTTTGGACTTAGTAATTTTTCCGGCGTTTATCAGACTTTCAGATAGGGGAAATGTCAGTGAGCGTTCCGATTTCAGTTCCAGAGCGATTCGCCCAATGAGTCCTTGATATTTAGTCGTTTTTCAGCCAATTTTCTGGATTTTTGAAAATTTCACTTTTTTGTGAAAATATCCACTAAATAAGGGAATAATATGTGTGAGGGTACCCCAGGAGAGTTCCAAATGTGTGTGGGTAGAATACATATCCCACGGGGGTAAAATTGAAAAAAGTTGAAAAAAAATTTTTTTTGGACTTAGTCATTATTCTGGCGTTTATCAGACTTTCAGATAGGGGAAATGTCAGTGAGCGTTCCGATTTCAGTTTCAGAGCGATTCGCCGAATGAGTCCTTGATATTTAGTCGTTTTCAGCCAATTTTCTGGATTTTTGAAAATTTCACTTTCTTGTGAAAATATCCACTAAATGAGGGAATAATATGTGTGAGGGTACCCCAGGAGAGTTCCAAATGTGTGTGGGTAGAATATATATCCGACGGGGGTAAAATTGAAAAAAGTTGAAAAAAAATTTTTTGGGGACTTAGTCGTTTTTCCGACGTTTATCAGACTTTCAGATAGAGGAAATGTCAGTGAGCATTCCGATTTCAGTTCCAGAGCGATTCTCCCAATGAGTCCTTGTTATTTAGTCGTTTTCAGCCAATTTTCTGGATTTTTGAAAATTTCACTTTTTTGTGAAAATATCCACTAAATGAGGGAATAATATGTGTGAGGGTACCCCAGGAGAGTTCCAAATGTGTGTGGGTAGAATAGATATCCCACGGGGGTAAAATTGAAAAAAGTTGAAAAAAATTTTTTTTTGGACTTAGTCATTATTCTGGCGTTTATCAGACTTTCAGATAGGGGAAATGTCAGTGAGCATTCCGATTTCAGTTTCAGAGAGATTCGCCGAATGAGTCCTTGATATTTAGTCGTTTTCAGCCAATTTTCTGGATTTTTGAAAATTTCACTTTTTTGTGAAAATATCCACTAAATGAGGGAATAATATGTGTGAGGGTACCCCAAGAGAGTTCCAAATGTGTGTGGGTAGAATATATATCCGACGGGGTAAAATTGAAAAAAGTTGAAAAAAAATTTTTTTTGGACTTAGTCGTTTTTCCGACGTTTATCAGACTTTCAGATAGAGGAAATGTCAGTGAGCATTCCGATTTCAGTTCCAGAGTGATTCGCCCAATGAGTCCTTGTTATTTAGTCGTTTTCAGCCAATTTTCTGGATTTTTGAAAATTTCACTTTTTTGTGAAAATATCCACTAAATGAGGGAATAATATGTGTGAGGGTACCCCAGGAGAGTTCCAAATGTGTGTGGGAAGAAAATATATCCGATGGGGGTAAAATTGAAGAAAGTTGAAAAAAAATTTTTTTTGGACTTAGTCGTTTTTCCGACGTTTATCAGACTTTCAGATAGGGGAAATGTCAGTGAGCATTCCGATTTCAGTTCCAGAGTGATTCGCCCAATGAGTCCTTGTTATTTAGTCGTTTTCAGCCAATTTTTTGGACTTTTGAAAATTTCACTTTTTTGTGAAAATATCCACTAAATGAGGGAATAATATGTGTGAGGGTACTGAAGGAGAGTACCAAATGTGTGTGGGTAGAATATATATCCGACGGGGGTAAAATTGAAAAAAGTTTAAAAAAAATTTTTTTTGGACTTAGTCATTTTTCCGGCGTTTATCAGACTTTCAGATAGGGGAAATGTCAGTGAGCGTTCCAATTTCAGTTCCAGAGTGATTCGCCCAATGAGTCCTTGTTATTTAGTTGTTTTCAGCCAATTTTCTGGATTTTTGAAAATTTCACTTTTTTGTGAAAATATCCACTAAATGAGGGAATAATATGTGTGAGAGTACCGAAGGAGAGTTCCAAATGTGTGTGGGTAGAATATATATCCCACGGGGGTAAAATTGAAAAAAGTTGAAAAAAATATTTTTTTGGACTTAGTCATTATTCTGGCGTTTATCAGACTTTCAGATAGGGGAAATGTCAGTGAGCGTTCCGATTTCAGTTCCAGAGCGATTCGCCGAATGAGTCCTTGATATTTAGTCGTTTTCAGCCAATTTTCTGGATTTTTGAAAATTTCACTTTTTTGTGAAAATATCCACTAAATGAGGGAATAATATGTGTGAGGGTACCCCAGGAGAGTTCCAAATGTGTGTGGGTAGAATATATATCCCACGGGGGTAAAATTGAAAAAAGTTGAAAAAAAAAATTTTTTGGACTTAGTCATTTTTCCGGCGTTTATCAGACTTTCAGATAGGGGAAATGTCAGTGAGCGTTCCAATTTCAGTTCCAGAGTGATTCGCCCAATGAGTCCTTGTTATTTAGTTGTTTTCAGCCAATTTTCTGGATTTTTGAAAATTTCACTTTTTTGTGAAAATATCCACTAAATGAGGGAATAATATGTGTGAGAGTACCGAAGGAGAGTTCCAAATGTGTGTGGGTAGAATATATATCCCACGGGGGTAAAATTGAAAAAAGTTGAAAAAAAATTTTTTTTGGACTTAGTAATTTTTCTGGCGTTTATCAGACTTTCAGATAGGGGAAATGTCAGTGAGCGTTCCGATTTCAGTTCCAGAGCGATTCGCCCAATGAGTCCTTGTTATTTAGTTGTTTTCAGCCAATTTTCTGGATTTTTGAAAATTTCACTTTTTTGTGAAAATATCCACTAAATGAGGGAATAATATGTGTGAGGGTACCCCAGGAGAGTTCCAAATGTGTGTGGGTAGAATACATATCCCACGGGGGTAAAATTGAAAAAAGTTGAAAAAAATTTTTTTTTGGACTTAGTCATTATTCTGGCGTTTATCAGACTTTCAGATAGGGGAAATGTCAGTGAGCATTCCGATTTCAATTTCAGAGAGATTCGCCGAATGAGTCCTTGATATTTAGTCGTTTTCAGCCAATTTTCTGGATTTTTGAAAATTTCACTTTTTTGTGAAAATATCCACTAAATGAGGGAATAATATGTGTGAGGGTACCCCAAGAGAGTTCCAAATGTGTGTGGGTAGAATATATATCCGACGGGGTAAAATTGAAAAAAGTTGAAAAAAAATTTTTTTTGGACTTAGTCGTTTTTCCGACGTTTATCAGACTTTCAGATAGAGGAAATGTCAGTGAGCATTCCGATTTCAGTTCCAGAGTGATTCGCCCAATGAGTCCTTGTTATTTAGTCGTTTTCAGCCAATTTTCTGGATTTTTGAAAATTTCACTTTTTTGTGAAAATATCCACTAAATGAGGGAATAATATGTGTGAGGGTACCCCAGGAGAGTTCCAAATGTGTGTGGGAAGAAAATATATCCGATGGGGGTAAAATTGAAGAAAGTTGAAAAAAAATTTTTTTTGGACTTAGTCGTTTTTCCGACGTTTATCAGACTTTTAGATAGGGGAAATGTCAGTGAGCATTCCGATTTCAGTTCCAGAGCGATTCGCCCAATGAGTCCTTGTTATTTAGTTGTTTTCAGCCAATTTTCTGGATTTTTGAAAATTTCACTTTTTTGTGAAAATATCCACTAAATGAGGGAATAATATGTGTGAGAGTACCGAAGGAGAGTTCCAAATGTGTGTGGGTAGAATATATATCCCACGGGGGTAAAATTGAAAAAAGTTGAAAAAAATTTTTTTTTGGACTTAGTAATTTTTCCGGCGTTTATCATACTTTCAGATAGGGGAAATGTCAGTGAGCTTTCCGATTTCAGTTCCAGAGCGATTCGCCCAATGAGTCCTTGATATTTAGTCGTTTTTCAGCCAATTTTCTGGATTTTTGAAAATTTCACTTTTTTGTGAAAATATCCACTAAATGAGGGAATAATATGTGTGAGGGTACCCCAGGAGAGTTCCAAATGTGTGTGGGAAGAAAATATATCCGATGGGGGTAAAATTGAAGAAAGTTGAAAAAAAATTTTTTTTGGACTTAGTCGTTTTTCCAACGTTTATCAGACTTTCAGATAGGGGAAATGTCAGTGAGCATTCCGATTTCAGTTCCAGAGCGATTCGCCCAATGAGTCCTTGTTATTTAGTCGTTTTCAGCCAATTTTTTGGATTTTTGAAAATTTCACTTTTTTGTGAAAATATCCACTAAATGAGGGAATAATATGTGTGAGGGTACTGAAGGAGAGTACCACATGTGTGTGGGTAGAATATATATCCGACGGGGGTAAAATTGAAAAAAGTTGAAAAAAAATTTTTTTTGGACTTAGTCATTTTTCCGGCGTTTATCAGACTTTCAGATAGGGGAAATGTCAGTGAGCGTTCCAATTTCAGTTCCAGAGTGATTCGCCCAATGAGTCCTTGTTATTTAGTTGTTTTCAGCCAATTTTCTGGATTTTTGAAAATTTCACTTTTTTGTGAAAATATCCACTAAATGAGGGAATAATATGTGTGAGAGTACCGAAGGAGAGTTCCAAATGTGTGTGGGTAGAATATATATCCCACGGGGGTAAAATTGAAAAAAGTTGAAAAAAATTTTTTTTTGGACTTAGTCATTATTCTGGCGTTTATCAGACTTTCAGATAGGGGAAATGTCAGTGAGCGTTCCGATTTCAGTTCCAGAGCGATTCGCCGAATGAGTCCTTGATATTTAGTCGTTTTCAGCCAATTTTCTGGATTTTTGAAAATTTCACTTTTTTGTGAAAATATCCACTAAATGAGGGAATAATATGTGTGAGGGTACCCCAGGAGAGTTCCAAATGTGTGTGGGTAGAATATATATCCCACGGGGGTAAAATTGAAAAAAGTTGAAAAAAAAAATTTTTTGGACTTAGTCATTTTTCCGGCGTTTATCAGACTTTCAGATAGGGGAAATGTCAGTGAGCGTTCCAATTTCAGTTCCAGAGTGATTCGCCCAATGAGTCCTTGTTATTTAGTTGTTTTCAGCCAATTTTCTGGATTTTTGAAAATTTCACTTTTTTGTGAAAATATCCACTAAATGAGGGAATAATATGTGTGAGAGTACCGAAGGAGAGTTCCAAATGTGTGTGGGTAGAATATATATCCCACGGGGGTAAAATTGAAAAAAGTTGAAAAAAAAATTTTTTTGGACTTAGTAATTTTTCCGGCGTTTATCAGACTTTCAGATAGGGGAAATGTCAGTGAGCGTTCCGATTTCAGTTCCAGAGCGATTCGCCCAATGAGTCCTTGATATTTAGTCGTTTTTCAGCCAATTTTCTGGATTTTTGAAAATTTCACTTTTTTGTGAAAATATCCACTAAATAAGGGAATAATATGTGTGAGGGTACCCCAGGAGAGTTCCAAATGTGTGTGGGTAGAATACATATCCCACGGGGGTAAAATTGAAAAAAGTTGAAAAAAAATTTTTTTTGGACTTAGTCATTATTCTGGCGTTTATCAGACTTTCAGATAGGGGAAATGTCAGTGAGCGTTCCGATTTCAGTTTCAGAGCGATTCGCCGAATGAGTCCTTGATATTTAGTCGTTTTCAGCCAATTTTCTGGATTTTTGAAAATTTCACTTTTTTGTGAAAATATCCACTAAATGAGGGAATAATATGTGTGAGGGTACCCCAGGAGAGTTCCAAATGTGTGTGGGTAGAATACATATCCCACGGGGGTAAAATTGAAAAAAGTTGAAAAAAATTTTTTTTTGGACTTAGTCATTATTCTGGCGTTTATCAGACTTTCAGATAGGGGAAATGTCAGTGAGCGTTCCGATTTCAGTTCCAGAGCGATTCGCCGAATGAGTCCTTGATATTTAGTCGTTTTCAGCCAATTTTCTGGATTTTTGAAAATTTCACTTTTTTGTGAAAATATCCACTAAATGAGGGAATAATATGTGTGAGGGTACCCCAGGAGAGTTCCAAATGTGTGTGGGTAGAATATATATCCCACGGGGGTAAAATTGAAAAAAGTTGAAAAAAAAAATTTTTTGGACTTAGTCATTTTTCCGGCGTTTATCAGACTTTCAGATAGGGGAAATGTCAGTGAGCGTTCCAATTTCAGTTCCAGAGTGATTCGCCCAATGAGTCGTTGTTATTTAGTTGTTTTCAGCCAATTTTCTGGATTTTTGAAAATTTCACTTTTTTGTGAAAATATCCACTAAATGAGGGAATAATATGTGTGAGAGTACCGAAGGAGAGTTCCAAATGTGTGTGGGTAGAATATATATCCCACGGGGGTAAAATTGAAAAAAGTTGAAAAAAAATTTTTTTTGGACTTAGTAATTTTTCCGGCGTTTATCAGACTTTCATATAGGGGAAATGTCAGTGAGCGTTCTGATTTCAGTTCCAGAGCGATTCGCCCAATGAGTCCTTGTTATTTAGTTGTTTTCAGCCAATTTTCTGGATTTTTGAAAATTTCACTTTTTTGTGAAAATATCCACTAAATGAGGGAATAATATGTGTGAGGGTACCCCAGGAGAGTTCCAAATGTGTGTGGGTAGAATACATATCCCACGGGGGTAAAATTGAAAAAAGTTGAAAAAAATTTTTTTTTGGACTTAGTCATTATTCTGGCGTTTATCAGACTTTCAGATAGGGGAAATGTCAGTGAGCATTCCGATTTCAATTTCAGAGAGATTCGCCGAATGAGTCCTTGATATTTAGTCGTTTTCAGCCAATTTTCTGGATTTTTGAAAATTTCACTTTTTTGTGAAAATATCCACTAAATGAGGGAATAATATGTGTGAGGGTACCCCAAGAGAGTTCCAAATGTGTGTGGGTAGAATATATATCCGACGGGGTAAAATTGAATAAAGTTGAAAAAAAATTTTTTTTGGACTTAGTCGTTTTTCCGACATTTATCAGACTTTCAGATAGAGGAAATGTCAGTGAGCATTCCGATTTCAGTTCCAGAGTGATTCGCCCAATGAGTCCTTGTTATTTAGTCGTTTTCAGCCAATTTTCTGGATTTTTGAAAATTTCACTTTTTTGTGAAAATATCCACTAAATGAGGGAATAATATGTGTGAGGGTACCCCAGGAGAGTTCCAAATGTGTGTGGGAAGAAAATATATCCGATGGGGGTAAAATTGAAGAAAGTTGAAAAAAAATTTTTTTTGGACTTAGTCGTTTTTCCGACGTTTATCAGACTTTCAGATAGGGGAAATGTCAGTGAGCATTCCGATTTCAGTTCCAGAGCGATTCGCCCAATGAGTCCTTGTTATTTAGTTGTTTTCAGCCAATTTTCTGGATTTTTGAAAATTTCACTTTTTTGTGAAAATATCCACTAAATGAGGGAATAATATGTGTGAGAGTACCGAAGGAGAGTTCCAAATGTGTGTGGGTAGAATATATATCCCACGGGGGTAAAATTGAAAAAAGTTGAAAAAAATTTTTTTTTGGACTTAGTAATTTTTCCGGCGTTTATCATACTTTCAGATAGGGGAAATGTCAGTGAGCGTTCCGATTTCAGTTCCAGAGCGATTCGCCCAATGAGTCCTTGATATTTAGTCGTTTTTCAGCCAATTTTCTGGATTTTTGAAAATTTCACTTTTTTGTGAAAATATCCACTAAATGAGGGAATAATATGTGTGAGGGTACCCCAGGAGAGTTCCAAATGTGTGTGGGTAGAATACATATCCCACGGGGGTAAAATTGAAAAAAGTTGAAAAAAAATTTTTTTTGGACTTAGTCATTATTCTGGCGTTTATCAGACTTTCAGATAGGGGAAATGTCAGTGAGCGTTCCGATTTCAGTTTCAGAGCGATTCGCCGAATGAGTCCTTGATATTTAGTCGTTTTCAGCCAATTTTCTGGATTTTTGAAAATTTCACTTTTTTGTGAAAATATCCACTAAATGAGGGAATAATATGTGTGAGGGTACCCCAAGAGAGTTCCAAATGTGTGTGGGTAGAATATATATCCGACGGGGTAAAATTGAAAAAAGTTGAAAAAAAATTTTTTTTGGACTTAGTCGTTTTTCCGACGTTTATCAGACTTTCAGATAGGGGAAATGTCAGTGAGCGTTCCGATTTCAGTTTCAGAGCGATTCGCCGAATGAGTCCTTGATATTTAGTCGTTTTCAGCCAATTTTCTGGATTTTTGAAAATTTCACTTTTTTGTGAAAATATCCACTAAATGAGGGAATAATATGTGTGAGGGTACCCCAGGAGAGTTCCAAATGTGTGTGGGTAGAATATATATCCGACGGGGGTAAAATTGAAAAAAGTTGAAAAAAAATTTTTTGGGGACTTAGTCGTTTTTCCGACGTTTATCAGACTTTCAGATAGAGGAAATGTCAGTGAGCATTCCGATTTCAGTTCCAGAGCGATTCTCCCAATGAGTCCTTGTTATTTAGTCGTTTTCAGCCAATTTTCTGGATTTTTGAAAATTTCACTTTTTTGTGAAAATATCCACTAAATGAGGGAATAATATGTGTGAGGGTACCCCAGGAGAGTTCCAAATGTGTGTGGGTAGAATATATATCCCACGGGGGTAAAATTGAAAAAAGTTGAAAAAAATTTTTTTTTGGACTTAGTCATTTTTCCGGCGTTTATCAGACTTTCACATAGGGGAAATGTCAGTGAGTGTTCCGATTTCAGTTCCAGAGTGATTCGCCCAATGAGTCCTTGTTATTTAGTTGTTTTCAGCCAATTTTCTGGATTTTTGAAAATTTCACTTTTTTGTGAAAATATCCACTAAATGAGGGAATAATATGTGTGAGGGTACCCCAGGAGAGTTCCAAATGTGTGTGGGTAGAATATATATCCGACGGGGTAAAATTGAAAAAAGTTGAAAAAAAATTTTTTTTGGACTTAGTCGTTTTTCCGACGTTTATCAGACTTTCAGATAGAGGAAATGTCAGTGAGCATTCCGATTTCAGTTCCAGAGTGATTCGCCCAATGAGTCCTTGTTATTTAGTCGTTTTCAGCCAATTTTCTGGATTTTTGAAAATTTCACTTTTTTGTGAAAATATCCACTAAATGAGGGAATAATATGTGTGAGGGTACCCCAGGAGAGTTCCAAATGTGTGTGGGAAGAAAATATATCCCACGGGGGTAAAATTGAAGAAAGTTGAAAAAAAATTTTTTTTGGACTTAGTCATTTTTCCGGCGTTTATCAGACTTTCAGATAGGGGAAATGTCAGTGAGCGTTCCGATTTCAGTTTCAGAGCGATTCGCCGAATGAGTCCTTGTTATTTAGTCGTTTTCAGCCAATTTTCTGGATTTTTGAAAATTTCACTTTTTTGTGAAAATATCCACTAAATGAGGGAATAATATGTGTGAGGGTACCCCAGGAGAGTTCCAAATGTGTGTGGGTAGAATACATATCCCACGGGGGTAAAATTGAAAAAAGTTGAAAAAAAATTTTTTTTGGACTTAGTCATTACTCTGGCGTTTATCAGACTTTCAGATAGGGGAAATGTCAGTGAGCATTCCGATTTCAGTTTCAGAGCGATTCGCCGAATGAGTCCTTGATATTTAGTCGTTTTCAGCCAATTTTCTGGATTTTTGAAAATTTCACTTTTTTGTGAAAATATCCACTAAATGAGGGAATAATATGTGTGAGGGTACCCCAGGAGAGTTCCAAATGTGTGTGGGTAGAATATATATCCGACGGGGGTAAAATTGAAAAAAGTTGAAAAAAATTTTTTTTGGGACTTAGTCGTTTTTCCGACGTTTATCAGACTTTCAGATAGAGGAAATGTCAGTGAGCATTCCGATTTCAGTTCCAGAGCGATTCTCCCAATGAGTCCTTGTTATTTAGTCGTTTTCAGCCAATTTTCTGGATTTTTGAAAATTTCACTTTTTTGTGAAAATATCCACTAAATGAGGGAATAATATGTGTGAGGGTACCCCAGGAGAGTTCCAAATGTGTGTGGGTAGAATATATATCCCACGGGGGTAAAATTGAAAAAAGTTGAAAAAAATTTTTTTTTGGACTTAGTCATTTTACCGGCGTTTATCAGACTTTCACATAGGGGAAATGTCAGTGAGCGTTCCGATTTCAGTTCCAGAGTGATTCGCCCAATGAGTCCTTGTTATTTAGTTGTTTTCAGCCAATTTTCTGGATTTTTGAAAATTTCACTTTTTTGTGAAAATATCCACTAAATGAGGGAATAATATGTGTGAGGGTACCCCAGGAGAGTTCCAAATGTGTGTGGGTAGAATACATATCCCACGGGGGTAAAATTGAAAAAAGTTGAAAAAAATTTTTTTTTGGACTTAGTCATTACTCTGGCGTTTATCAGACTTTCAGATAGGGGAAATGTCAGTGAGCATTCCGATTTCAGTTTCAGAGCGATTCGCCGAATGAGTCCTTGATATTTAGTCGTTTTCAGCCAATTTTCTGGATTTTTGAAAATTTCACTTTTTTGTGAAAATATCCACTAAATGAGGGAATAATATGTGTGAGGGTACCCCAGGAGAGTTCCAAATGTGTGTGGGTAGAATACATATCCCACGGGGGTAAAATTGAAAAAAGTTGAAAAAAAATTTTTTTTGGACTTAGTCATTATTCTGGCGTTTATCAGACTTTCAGATAGGGGAAATGTCAGTGAGCATTCCGATTTCAGTTTCAGAGAGATTCGCCGAATGAGTCCTTGATATTTAGTCGTTTTCAGCCAATTTTCTGGATTTTTGAAAATTTCACTTTTTTGTGAAAATATCCACTAAATGAGGGAATAATATGTGTGAGGGTACCCCAAGAGAGTTCCAAATGTGTGTGGGTAGAATATATATCCGACGGGGTAAAATTGAAAAAAGTTGAAAAAAAATTTTTTTTGGACTTAGTCGTTTTTCCGACGTTTATCAGACTTTCAGATAGAGGAAATGTCAGTGAGCATTCCGATTTCAGTTCCAGAGTGATTCGCCCAATGAGTCCTTGTTATTTAGTCGTTTTCAGCCAATTTTCTGGATTTTTGAAAATTTCACTTTTTTGTGAAAATATCCACTAAATGAGGGAATAATATGTGTGAGGGTACCCCAGGAGAGTTCCAAATGTGTGTGGGAAGAAAATATATCCCACGGGGGTAAAATTGAAGAAAGTTGAAAAAAAATTTTTTTTGGACTTAGTCATTTTTCCGGCGTTTATCAGACTTTCAGATAGGGGAAATGTCAGTGAGCGTTCCGATTTCAGTTTCAGAGCGATTCGCCGAATGAGTCCTTGTTATTTAGTCGTTTTCAGCCAATTTTCTGGATTTTTGAAAATTTCACTTTTTTGTGAAAATATCCACTAAATGAGGGAATAATATGTGTGAGGGTACCCCAGGAGAGTTCCAAATGTGTGTGGGTAGAATACATATCCCACGGGGGTAAAATTGAAAAAAGTTGAAAAAAAATTTTTTTTGGACTTAGTCATTACTCTGGCGTTTATCAGACTTTCAGATAGGGGAAATGTCAGTGAGCATTCCGATTTCAGTTTCAGAGCGATTCGCCGAATGAGTCCTTGATATTTAGTCGTTTTCAGCCAATTTTCTGGATTTTTGAAAATTTCACTTTTTTGTGAAAATATCCACTAAATGAGGGAATAATATGTGTGAGGGTACCCCAGGAGAGTTCCAAATGTGTGTGGGTAGAATATATATCCGACGGGGGTAAAATTGAAAAAAGTTGAAAAAAATTTTTTTTGGGACTTAGTCGTTTTTCCGACGTTTATCAGACTTTCAGATAGAGGAAATGTCAGTGAGCATTCCGATTTCAGTTCCAGAGCGATTCTCCCAATGAGTCCTTGTTATTTAGTCGTTTTCAGCCAATTTTCTGGATTTTTGAAAATTTCACTTTTTTGTGAAAATATCCACTAAATGAGGGAATAATATGTGTGAGGGTACCCCAGGAGAGTTCCAAATGTGTGTGGGTAGAATATATATCCCACGGGGGTAAAATTGAAAAAAGTTGAAAAAAATTTTTTTTTGGACTTAGTCATTTTACCGGCGTTTATCAGACTTTCACATAGGGGAAATGTCAGTGAGCGTTCCGATTTCAGTTCCAGAGTGATTCGCCCAATGAGTCCTTGTTATTTAGTTGTTTTCAGCCAATTTTCTGGATTTTTGAAAATTTCACTTTTTTGTGAAAATATCCACTAAATGAGGGAATAATATGTGTGAGGGTACCCCAGGAGAGTTCCAAATGTGTGTGGGTAGAATACATATCCCACGGGGGTAAAATTGAAAAAAGTTGAAAAAAATTTTTTTTTGGACTTAGTCATTACTCTGGCGTTTATCAGACTTTCAGATAGGGGAAATGTCAGTGAGCATTCCGATTTCAGTTTCAGAGCGATTCGCCGAATGAGTCCTTGATATTTAGTCGTTTTCAGCCAATTTTCTGGATTTTTGAAAATTTCACTTTTTTGTGAAAATATCCACTAAATGAGGGAATAATATGTGTGAGGGTACCCCAGGAGAGTTCCAAATGTGTGTGGGTAGAATATATATCCGACGGGGGTAAAATTGAAAAAAGTTGAAAAAAATTTTTTTTGGGACTTAGTCATTTTTCCGACGTTTATCAGACTTTCAGATAGAGGAAATGTCAGTGAGCATCCCGATTTCAGTTCCAGAGCGATTCTCCCAATGAGTCCTTGTTATTTAGTCGTTTTCAGCCAATTTTCTGGATTTTTGAAAATTTCACTTTTTTGTGAAAATATCCACTAAATGAGGGAATAATATGTGTGAGGGTACCCCAAGAGAGTTCCAAATGTGTGTGGGTAGAATATATATCCGACGGGGTAAAATTGAAAAAAGTTGAAAAAAAATTTTTTTTGGACTTAGTCGTTTTTCCGACGTTTATCAGACTTTCAGATAGAGGAAATGTCAGTGAGCATTCCGATTTCAGTTCCAGAGTGATTCTCCCAATGAGTCCTTGTTATTTAGTCGTTTTCAGCCAATTTTCTGGATTTTTGAAAATTTCACTTTTTTGTGAAAATATCCACTAAATGAGGGAATAATATGTGTGAGGGTACCCCAAGAGAGTTCCAAATGTGTGTGGGTAGAATATATATCCGACGGGGTAAAATTGAAAAAAGTTGAAAAAAAATTTTTTTTGGACTTAGTCGTTTTTCCGACGTTTATCAGACTTTCAGATAGAGGAAATGTCAGTGAGCATTCCGATTTCAGTTCCAGAGTGATTCGCCCAATGAGTCCTTGTTATTTAGTCGTTTTCAGCCAATTTTCTGGATTTTTGAAAATTTCACTTTTTTGTGAAAATATCCACTAAATGAGGGAATAATATGTGTGAGGGTACCCCAGGAGAGTTCCAAATGTGTGTGGGAAGAAAATATATCCCACGGGGGTAAAATTGAAGAAAGTTGAAAAAAAATTTTTTTTGGACTTAGTCATTTTTCCGGCGTTTATCAGACTTTCAGATAGGGGAAATGTCAGTGAGCGTTCCGATTTCAGTTTCAGAGCGATGCGCTGAATGAGTCCTTGATATTTAGTCGTTTTCAGCCAATTTTCTGGATTTTTGAAAATTTCACTTTTTTGTGAAAATATCCACTAAATGAGGGAATAATATGTGTGAGGGTACCCCAGGAGAGTTCCAAATGTGTGTGGGTAGAATATATATCCGACGGGGGTAAAATTGAAAAAAGTTGAAAAAAATTTTTTTTGGGACTTAGTTGTTTTTCCGACGTTTATCACACTTTCAGATAGAGGAAATGTCAGTGAGCATTCCGATTTCAGTTCCAGAGCGATACTCCCAATGAGTCCTTGTTATTTAGTCGTTTTCAGCCAATTTTCTGGATTTTTGAAAATTTCACTTTTTTGTGAAAATATCCACTAAATGAGGGAATAATATGTGTGAGGGTACCCCAGGAGAGTTCCAAATGTGTGTGGGAAGAAAATATATCCCACGGGGGTAAAATTGAAGAAAGTTGAAAAAAAATTTTTTTTGGACTTAGTCATTTTTCCGGCGTTTATCAGACTTTCAGATAGGGGAAATGTCAGTGAGCGTTCCGATTTCAGTTTCAGAGCGATTCGCCGAATGAGTCCTTGATATTTAGTCGTTTTCAGCCAATTTTCTGGATTTTTGAAAATTTCACTTTTTTGTGAAAATATCCACTAAATGAGGGAATAATATGTGTGAGGGTACCCCAGGAGAGTTCCAAATGTGTGTGGGTAGAATATATATCCGACGGGGGTAAAATTGAAAAAAGTTGAAAAAAATTTTTTTTGGGACTTAGTCGTTTTTCCGACGTTTATCAGACTTTCAGATAGAGGAAATGTCAGTGAGCATTCCGATTTCAGTTCCAGAGTGATTCTCCCAATGAGTCCTTGTTATTTAGTTGTTTTCAGCCAATTTTCTGGATTTTTGAAAATTTCACTTTTTTGTGAAAATATCCACTAAATGAGGGAATAATATGTGTGAGGGTACCCCAAGAGAGTTCCAAATGTGTGTGGGTAGAATATATATCCGACGGGGTAAAATTGAAAAAAGTTGAAAAAAATTTTTTTTTGGACTTAGTCGTTTTTCCGACGTTTATCAGACTTTCAGATAGAGGAAATGTCAGTGAGCATTCCGATTTCAGTTCCAGAGTGATTCGCCCAATGAGTCCTTGTTATTTAGTTGTTTTCAGCCAATTTTCTGGATTTTTGAAAATTTCACTTTTTTGTGAAAATATCCACTAAATGAGGGAATAATATGTGTGAGGGTACCCCAGGAGAGTTCCAAATGTGTGTGGGTAGAATACATATCCCACGGGGGTAAAATTGAAAAAAGTTGAAAAAAAATTTTTTTTGGACTTAGTCGTTTTTCCGACGTTTATCAGACTTTCAGATAGAGGAAATGTCAGTGAGCATTCCGATTTCAGTTCCAGAGCGATTCGCCGAATGAGTCCTTGATATTTAGTCGTTTTCAGCCAATTTTCTGGATTTTTGAAAATTTCACTTTTTTGTGAAAATATCCACTAAATGAGGGAATAATATGTGTGAGGGTACCCCAGGAGAGTTCCAAATGTGTGTGGGTAGAATATATATCCGACGGGGGTAAAATTGAAAAAAGTTGAAAAAATTTTTTTTGGGACTTAGTCGTTTTTCCGACGTTTATCAGACTTTCAGATAGAGGAAATGTCAGTGAGCATTCCGATTTCAGTTCCAGAGTGATTCTCCCAATGAGTCCTTGTTATTTAGTCGTTTTCAGCCAATTTTCTGGATTTTTGAAAATTTCACTTTTTTGTGAAAATATCCACTAAATGAGGGAATAATATGTGTGAGGGTACCCCAAGAGAGTTCCAAATGTGTGTGGGTAGAATATATATCCGACGGGGTAAAATTGAAAAAAGTTGAAAAAAAATTTTTTTTGGACTTAGTCGTTTTTCCGACGTTTATCAGACTTTCAGATAGAGGAAATGTCAGTGAGCATTCCGATTTCAGTTCCAGAGTGATTCGCCCAATGAGTCCTTGTTATTTAGTCGTTTTCAGCCAATTTTCTGGATTTTTGAAAATTTCACTTTTTTGTGAAAATATCCACTAAATGAGGGAATAATATGTGTGAGGGTACCCCAGGAGAGTTCCAAATGTGTGTGGGAAGAAAATATATCCCACGGGGGTAAAATTGAAGAAAGTTGAAAAAAAATTTTTTTTGGACTTAGTCATTTTTCCGGCGTTTATCAGACTTTCAGATAGGGGAAATGTCAGTGAGCGTTCCGATTTCAGTTTCAGAGCGATTCGCCGAATGAGTCCTTGATATTTAGTCGTTTTCAGCCAATTTTCTGGATTTTTGAAAATTTCACTTTTTTGTGAAAATATCCACTAAATGAGGGAATAATATGTGTGAGGGTACCCCAGGAGAGTTCCAAATGTGTGTGGGTAGAATATATATCCGACGGGGGTAAAATTGAAAAAAGTTGAAAAAAATTTTTTTGGGGAGTTAGTCGTTTTTCCGACGTTTATCAGACTTTCAGATAGAGGAAATGTCAGTGAGCATTCCGATTTCAGTTCCAGAGCGATTCTCCCAATGAGTCCTTGTTATTTAGTTGTTTTCAGCCAATTTTCTGGATTTTTGAAAATTTCACTTTTTTGTGAAAATATCCACTAAATGAGGGATTAATATGTGTGAGGGTACCCCAGGAGAGTTCCAAATGTGTGTGGGTAGAATACATATCCCACGGGGGTAAAATTGAAAAAAGTTGAAAAAAATTTTTTTTTGGACTTAGTCATTACTCTGGCGTTTATCAGACTTTCAGATAGGGGAAATGTCAGTGAGCATTCCGATTTCAGTTTCAGAGCGATTCGCCGAATGAGTCCTTGATATTTAGTCGTTTTCAGCCAATTTTCTGGATTTTTGAAAATTTCACTTTTTTGTGAAAATATCCACTAAATGAGGGAATAATATGTGTGAGGGTACCCCAGGAGAGTTCCAAATGTGTGTGGGTAGAATATATATCCGACGGGGGTAAAATTGAAAAAAGTTGAAAAAAATTTTTTTGGGGACTTAGTCGTTTTTCCGACGTTTATCAGACTTTCAGATAGAGGAAATGTCAGTGAGCATTCCGATTTCAGTTCCAGAGCGATTCTCCCAATGAGTCCTTGTTATTTAGTCGTTTTCAGCCAATTTTCTGGATTTTTGAAAATTTCACTTTTTTGTGAAAATATCCACTAAATGAGGGAATAATATGTGTGAGGGTACCCCAGGAGAGTTCCAAATGTGTGTGGGTAGAATATATATCCCACGGGGGTAAAATTGAAAAAAGTTGAAAAAAATTTTTTTTTGGACTTAGTCATTTTACCGGCGTTTATCAGACTTTCACATAGGGGAAATGTCAGTGAGCGTTCCGATTTCAGTTCCAGAGTGATTCGCCCAATGAGTCCTTGTTATTTAGTTGTTTTCAGCCAATTTTCTGGATTTTTGAAAATTTCACTTTTTTGTGAAAATATCCACTAAATGAGGGAATAATATGTGTGAGGGTACCCCAGGAGAGTTCCAAATGTGTGTGGGTAGAATACATATCCCACGGGGGTAAAATTGAAAAAAGTTGAAAAAAATTTTTTTTTGGACTTAGTCATTACTCTGGCGTTTATCAGACTTTCAGATAGGGGAAATGTCAGTGAGCATTCCGATTTCAGTTTCAGAGCGATTCGCCGAATGAGTCCTTGATATTTAGTCGTTTTCAGCCAATTTTCTGGATTTTTGAAAATTTCACTTTTTTGTGAAAATATCCACTAAATGAGGGAATAATATGTGTGAGGGTACCCCAGGAGAGTTCCAAATGTGTGTGGGTAGAATATATATCCGACGGGGTAAAATTGAAAAAAGTTGAAAAAAAATTTTTTTTGGACTTAGTCGTTTTTCCGACGTTTATCAGACTTTCAGATAGAGGAAAAGTCAGTGAGCATTCCGATTTCAGTTCCAGAGCGATTCGCCCAATGAGTCCTTGTTATTTAGTCGTTTTCAGCCAATTTTCTGGATTTTTGAAAATTTCACTTTTTTGTGAAAATATCCACTAAATGAGGGAATAATATGTGTGAGTTTACCCCAGGAGAGTTCCAAATGTGTGTGGGAAGAAAATATATCCCACGGGGGTAAAATTGAAGAAAGTTGAAAAAAAATTTTTTTTGGACTTAGTCATTTTTCTGGCGTTTATCAGACTTTCAGATAGGGGAAATGTCAGTGAGCGTTCCGATTTCAGTTCCAGAGCAATTCGCCCAATGAGTCCTTGATATTTAGTCGTTTTCAGCCAATTTTCTGGATTTTTGAAAATTTAACTTTTTTGTGAAAATATCCACTAAATGAGGGAATAATATGTGTGAGGGTACCCCAGGAGAGTTCCAAATGTGTGTGGGAAGAAAATATATCCCACGGGGGTAAAATTGAAGAAAGTTGAAAAAAAATTGTTTTTGGACTTAGTCATTTTTCCGGCGTTTATCAGACTTTCAGATAGGGGAAATGTCAGTGAGCGTTCCGATTTCAGTTTCAGAGCGATTCGCCGAATGAGTCCTTGATATTTAGTCGTTTTCAGCCAATTTTCTGGATTTTTGAAAATTTCACTTTTTTGTGAAAATATCCACTAAATGAGGGAATAATATGTGTGAGGGTACCCCAGGAGAGTTCCAAATGTGTGTGGGTAGAATATATATCCGACGGGGGTAAAATTGAAAAAAGTTGAAAAAAATTTTTTTTGGGACTTAGTCGTTTTTCCGACGTTTATCAGACTTTCAGATAGAGGAAATGTCAGTGAGCATTCCGATTTCAGTTCCAGAGCGATTCTCCCAATGAGTCCTTGTTATTTAGTCGTTTTCAGCCAATTTTCTGGATTTTTGAAAATTTCACTTTTTTGTGAAAATATCCACTAAATGAGGGAATAATATGTGTGAGGGTACCCCAGGAGAGTTCCAAATGTGTGTGGGTAGAATATATATCCCACGGGGGTAAAATTGAAAAAAGTTGAAAAAAATTTTTTTTTGGACTTAGTCATTTTACCGGCGTTTATCAGACTTTCACATAGGGGAAATGTCAGTGAGCGTTCCGATTTCAGTTCCAGAGTGATTCGCCCAATGAGTCCTTGTTATTTAGTTGTTTTCAGCCAATTTTCTGGATATTTGAAAATTTCACTTTTTTGTGAAAATATCCACTAAATGAGGGAATAATATGTGTGAGGGTACCCCAGGAGAGTTCCAAATGTGTGTGGGTAGAATACATATCCCACGGGGGTAAAATTGAAAAAAGTTGAAAAAAATTTTTTTTTGGACTTAGTCATTACTCTGGCGTTTATCAGACTTTCAGATAGGGGAAATGTCAATGAGCATTCCGATTTCAGTTTCAGAGCGATTCGCCGAATGAGTCCTTGATATTTAGTCGTTTTCAGCCAATTTTCTGGATTTTTGAAAATTTCACTTTTTTGTGAAAATATCCACTAAATGAGGGAATAATATGTGTGAGGGTACCCCAGGAGAGTTCCAAATGTGTGTGGGTAGAATATATATCCGACGGGGTAAAATTGAAAAAAGTTGAAAAAAAATTTTTTTTGGACTTAGTCGTTTTTCCGACGTTTATCAGACTTTCAGATAGAGGAAATGTCAGTGAGCATTCCGATTTCAGTTCCAGAGCGATTCGCCCAATGAGTCCTTGTTATTTAGTCGTTTTCAGCCAATTTTCTGGATTTTTGAAAATTTCACTTTTTTGTGAAAATATCCACTAAATGAGGGAATAATATGTGTGAGGGTACCCCAGGAGAGTTCCAAATGTGTGTGGGAAGAAAATATATCCCACGGGGGTAAAATTGAAGAAAGTTGAAAAAAAATTTTTTTTGGACTTAGTCATTTTTCTGGCGTTTATCAGACTTTCAGATAGGGGAAATGTCAGTGAGCGTTCCGATTTCAGTTCCAGAGCAATTCGCCCAATGAGTCCTTGGTATTTAGTCGTTTTCAGCCAATTTTCTGGATTTTTGAAAAGTTAACTTTTTTGTGAAAATATCCACTAAATGAGGGAATAATATGTGTGAGGGTACCCCAGGAGAGTTCCAAATGTGTGTGGGAAGAAAATATATCCCACGGGGGTAAAATTGAAGAAAGTTGAAAAAAAGTTTTTTTTGGACTTAGTCATTTTTCCGGCGTTTATCAGACTTTCAGATAGGGGAAATGTCAGTGAGCATTCCGATTTCAGTTCCAGAGTGATTCGCCCAATGAGTCCTTGTTATTTAGTTGTTTTCAGCCAATTTTCTGGATTTTTGAAAATTTCACTTTTTTGTGAAAATATCCACTAAATGAGGGAATAATATGAGTGAGGGTACCCCAGGAGAGTTCTAAATGTGTGTGGGTAGAATATATATCCCACGGGGGTAAAATTGAAAAAAGTTGAAAAAAATTTTTTTTTGGACTTAGTCATTTTACCGGCGTTTATCAGACTTTCACATAGGGGAAATGTCAGTGAGCGTTCCGATTTCAGTTCCAGAGTGATTCGCCCAATGAGTCCTTGTTATTTAGTTGTTTTCAGCCAATTTTCTGGATTTTTGAAAATTTCACTTTTTTGTGAAAATATCCACTAAATGAGGGAATAATATGTGTGAGAGTACCCCAGGAGAGTTCCAAATGTGTGTGGGCAGAATACATATCCCACGGGGGTAAAATTGAAAAAAGTTGAAAAAAATTTTTTTTTGGACTTAGTCATTACTCTGGCGTTTATCAGACTTTCAGATAGGGGAAATGTCAGTGAGCATTCCGATTTCAGTTTCAGAGCGATTCGCCGAATGAGTCCTTGATATTTAGTCGTTTTCAGCCAATTTTCTGGATTTTTGAAAATTTCACTTTTTTGTGAAAATATCCACTAAATGAGGGAATAATATGTGTGAGGGTACCCCAGGAGAGTTCCAAATGTGTGTGGGTAGAATATATATCCGACGGGGGTAAAATTGAAAAAAGTTGAAAAAAATTTTTTTTGGGACTTAGTCGTTTTTCCGACGTTTATCAGACTTTCAGATAGAGGAAATGTCAGTGAGCATTCCGATTTCAGTTCCAGAGCGATTCTCCCAATGAGTCCTTGTTATTTAGTCGTTTTCAGCCAATTTTCTGGATTTTTGAAAATTTCACTTTTTTGTGAAAATATCCACTAAATGAGGGAATAATATGTGTGAGGGTACCCCAGGAGAGTTCCAAATGTTTGTGGGAAGAAAATATATCCCACGGGGGTAAAATTGAAGAAAGTTGAAAAAAAATTTTTTTTGGACTTAGTCGTTTTTCCGACGTTTATCAGACTTTCAGATAGAGGAAATGTCAGTGAGCATTCCGATTTCAGTTCCAGAGCGATTCGCCCAATGAGTCCTTGTTATTTAGTCGTTTTCAGCCAATTTTCTGGATTTTTGAAAATTTCACTTTTTTGTGAAAATATCCACTAAATGAGGGAATAATATGTGTGAGGGTACCCCAGGAGAGTTCCAAATGTGTGTGGGAAGAAAATATATCCCACGGGGGTAAAATTGAAGAAAGTTGAAAAAAAATTTTTTTTGGACTTAGTCATTTTTCTGGCGTTTATCAGACTTTCAGATAGGGGAAATGTCAGTGAGCGTTCCGATTTCAGTTCCAGAGCAATTCGCCCAATGAGTCCTTGGTATTTAGTCGTTTTCAGCCAATTTTCTGGATTTTTGAAAATTTAACTTTTTTGTGAAAATATCCACTAAATGAGGGAATAATATGTGTGAGGGTACCCCAGGAGAGTTCCAAATGTGTGTGGGAAGAAAATATATCCCACGGGGGTAAAATTGAAGAAAGTTGAAAAAAAGTTTTTTTTGGACTTAGTCATTTTTCCGGCGTTTATCAGACTTTCAGATAGGGGAAATGTCAGTGAGCGTTCCAATTTCAGTTCCAGAGTGATTCGCCCAATGAGTCCTTGTTATTTAGTTGTTTTCAGCCAATTTTCTGGATTTTTGAAAATTTCACTTTTTTGTGAAAATATCCACTAAATGAGGGAATAATATGAGTGAGGGTACCCCAGGAGAGTTCTAAATGTGTGTGGGTAGAATATATATCCCACGGGGGTAAAATTGAAAAAAGTTGAAAAAAAATTT
The DNA here is from genome assembly GCF_046119375.1 of Phyllobates terribilis. Lineage (NCBI taxonomy): Eukaryota > Metazoa > Chordata > Amphibia > Anura > Dendrobatidae > Phyllobates > Phyllobates terribilis. Next base: position 556,276,609 of record NW_027362762.1, read on the forward strand.
TTTTTGGACTTAGTCATTTTTCCGGCGTTTATCAGACTTTCACATAGGGGAAATGTCAGTGAGCGTTCCGATTTTAGTTCCAGAGTGATTCGCACAATGAGTCCTTGATATTTAGTTGTTTTCAGCCAATTTTCTGGATTTTTGAAAATTTCACTTTTTTGTGAAAATATCCACTAAATGAGGGAATAATATGTGTGAGGGTACTGAAGGAGAGTTCCAAATGTGTGTGGGTAGAATATATATCCGACGGGGGTAAAATTGAAAAAAGTTGAAAAAAAAATTTTTTTGGACTTAGTCATTTTTCCGGCGTTTATCAGACTTTCAGATAGGGGAAATGTCAGTGAGCGTTCCAATTTCAGTTCCAGAGTGATTCGCCCAATGAGTCCTTGTTATTTAGTTGTTTTCAGCCAATTTTCTGGATTTTTGAAAATTTCACTTTTTTGTGAAAATATCCACTAAATGAGGGAATAATATGTGTGAGAGTACCGAAGGAGAGTTCCAAATGTGTGTGGGTAGATTATATATCCCACGGGGGTAAAATTGAAAAAAGTTGAAAAAAATTTTTTTTTGGACTTAGTAATTTTTCCGGCGTTTATCATACTTTCAGATAGGGGAAATGTCAGTGAGCGTTCCGATTTCAGTTCCAGAGTGATTCGCCCAATGAGTCCTTGATATTTAGTCGTTTTTCAGCCAATTTTCTGGATTTTTGAAAATTTCACTTTTTTGTGAAAATATCCACTAAATGAGGGAAAAATATGTGTGAGGGTACCCCAGGAGAGTTCCAAATGTGTGTGGGTAGAATATATATCCCACGGGGGTAAAATTGAAAAAAGTTGAAAAAAATTTTTTTTTGGACTTAGTCATTATTCTGGCGTTTATCAGACTTTCAGATAGGGGAAATGTCAGTGAGCGTTCCGATTTCAGTTCCAGAGCGATTCGCCGAATGAGTCCTTGATATTTAGTCGTTTTCAGCCAATTTTCTGGATTTTTGAAAATTTCACTTTTTTGTGAAAATATCCACTAAATGAGGGAATAATATGTGTGAGGGTACCCCAGGAGAGTTCCAAATGTGTGTGGGAAGAAAATATATCCCACGGGGGTAAAATTGAAGAAAGTTGAAAAAAAATTTTTTTTGGACTTAGTCATTTTTCCGGCGTTTATCAGACTTTCACATAGGGGAAATGTCAGTGAGCGTTCCGATTTCAGTTCCAGAGTGATTCGCCCAATGAGTCCTTGTTATTTAGTTGTTTTCAGCCAATTTTCTGGATTTTTGAAAATTTCACTTTTTTGTGAAAATATCCACTACATGAGGGAATAATATGTGTGAGGGTACCCCAGGAGAGTTCCAAATGTGTGTGGGAAGAAAATATATCCGACGGGGGTAAAATTGAAGAAAGTTGAAAAAAAATTTTTTTTGGACTTAGTCGTTTTTCCGACGTTTATCAGACTTTCAGATAGGGGAAATGTCAGTGAGCATTCCGATTTCAGTTCCAGAGCGATTCGCCCAATGAGTCCTTGTTATTTAGTTGTTTTCAGCCAATTTTCTGGATTTTTGAAAATTTCACTTTTTTGTGAAAATATCCACTAAATGAGGGAATAATATGTGTGAGAGTACCGAAGGAGAGTTCCAAATGTGTGTGGGTAGAATATATATCCCACGGGGGTAAAATTGAAAAAAGTTGAAAAAAATTTTTTTTTGGACTTAGTAATTTTTCCGGCGTTTATCATACTTTCAGATAGGGGAAATGTCAGTGAGCGTTCCGATTTCAGTTCCAGAGCGATTCGCCCAATGAGTCCTTGATATTTAGTCGTTTTTCAGCCAATTTTCTGGATTTTTGAAAATTTCACTTTTTTGTGAAAATATCCACTAAATGAGGGAATAATATGTGTGAGGGTACCCCAGGAGAGTTCCAAATGTGTGTGGGTAGAATATATATCCCACGGGGGTAAAATTGAAAAAAGTTGAAAAAAATTTTTTTTTGGACTTAGTCATTATTCTGGCGTTTATCAGACTTTCAGATAGGGGAAATGTCAGTGAGCGTTCCGATTTCAGTTCCAGAGCGATTCGCCGAATGAGTCCTTGATATTTAGTCGTTTTCAGCCAATTTTCTGGATTTTTGAAAATTTCACTTTTTTGTGAAAATATCCACTAAATGAGGGAATAATATGTGTGAGGGTACCCCAGGAGAGTTCCAAATGTGTGTGGGAAGAATATATATCCCACGGGGGTAAAATTGAAAGAAGTTGAAAAAAATTTTTTTTTGGACTTTGTCATTTTTCTGGCGTTTATCAGACTTTCAGATAGGGGAAATGTCAGTGAGCGTTCCAATTTCAGTTCCAGAGCAATTCGCCCAATGAGTCCTTGATATTTAGTCGTTTTCAGCCAATTTTCTGGATTTTTGAAAATTTAACTTTTTTGTGAAAATATCCACTAAATGAGGGAATAATATGTGTGAGGGTACCCCAGGAGAGTTCCAAATGTGTGTGGGAAGAAAATATATCCCACGGGGGTAAAATTGAAGAAAGTTGAAAAAAAATTTTTTTTGGACTTAGTCATTTTTCCGGTGTTTATCAGACTTTCAGATAGGGGAAATGTCAGTGAGCGTTCCGATTTCAGTTCCAGAGCAATTCGCCCAATGAGTCCTTGATATTTAGTCGTTTTCAGCCAATTTTCTGGATTTTTGAAAATTTAACTTTTTTGTGAAAATATCCACTAAATGAGGGAATAATATGTGTGAGGGTACCCCAGGAGAGTTCCAAATGTGTGTGGGAAGAAAATATATCCCACGGGGGTAAAATTGAAGAAAGTTGAAAAAAAATTTTTTTTGGACTTAGTCATTTTTCCGGCGTTTATCAGACTTTCACATAGGGGAAATGTCAGTGAGCGTTCCGATTTCAGTTCCAGAGTGATTCGCCCAATGAGTCCTTGTTATTTAGTTGTTTTCAGCCAATTTTCTGGATTTTTGAAAATTTCACTTTTTTGTGAAAATATCCACTACATGAGGGAATAATATGTGTGAGGGTACCCCAGGAGAGTTCCAAATGTGTGTGGGTAGAATATATATCCCACGGGGGTAAAATTGAAAAAAGTTGAAAAAATTTTTTTTTTGGACTTAGTCATTTTACCGGCGTTTATCAGACTTTCACATAGGGGAAATGTCAGTGAGCGTTCCGATTTCAGTTCCAGAGTGATTCGCCCAATGAGTCCTTGTTATTTAGTTGTTTTCAGCCAATTTTCTGGATTTTTGAAAATTTCACTTTTTTGTGAAAATATCCACTAAATGAGGGAATAATATGTGTGAGGGTACCCCAGGAGAGTTCCAAATGTGTGTGGGTAGAATACATATCCCACGGGGGTAAAATTGAAAAAAGTTGAAAAAAATTTTTTTTTGGACTTAGTCATTACTCTGGCGTTTATCAGACTTTCAGATAGGGGAAATGTCAGTGAGCGTTCCGATTTCAGTTCCAGAGCGATTCGCCCAATGAGTCCTTGATATTTAGTCGTTTTTCAGCCAATTTTCTGGATTTTTGAAAATTTCACTTTTTTGTGAAAATATCCACTAAATGAGGGAATAATATGTGTGAGGGTACCCCAGGAGAGTTCCAAATGTGTGTGGGTAGAATATATATCCCACGGGGGTAAAATTGAAAAAAGTTGAAAAAAATTTTTTTTTGGACTTAGTCATTATTCTGGCGTTTATCAGACTTTCAGATAGGGGAAATGTCAGTGAGCGTTCCGATTTCAGTTCCAGAGCGATTCGCCGAATGAGTCCTTGATATTTAGTTGTTTTCAGCCAATTTTCTGGATTTTTGAAAATTTCACTTTTTTGTGAAAATATCCACTACATGAGGGAATAATATGTGTGAGGGTACCCCAGGAGAGTTCCAAATGTGTGTGGGTAGAATATATATCCCACGGGGGTAAAATTGAAAAAAGTTGAAAAAATTTTTTTTTTGGACTTAGTCATTTTACCGGCGTTTATCAGACTTTCACATAGGGGAAATGTCAGTGAGCGTTCCGATTTCAGTTCCAGAGTGATTCGCCCAATGAGTCCTTGTTATTTAGTTGTTTTCAGCCAATTTTCTGGATTTTTGAAAATTTCACTTTTTTGTGAAAATATCCACTAAATGAGGGAATAATATGTGTGAGGGTACCCCAGGAGAGTTCCAAATGTGTGTGGGTAGAATACATATCCCACGGGGGTAAAATTGAAAAAAGTTGAAAAAAATTTTTTTTTGGACTTAGTCATTACTCTGGCGTTTATCAGACTTTCAGATAGGGGAAATGTCAGTGAGCGTTCCGATTTCAGTTCCAGAGCGATTCGCCCAATGAGTCCTTGATATTTAGTCGTTTTTCAGCCAATTTTCTGGATTTTTGAAAATTTCACTTTTTTGTGAAAATATCCACTAAATGAGGGAATAATATGTGTGAGGGTACCCCAGGAGAGTTCCAAATGTGTGTGGGTAGAATATATATCCCACGGGGGTAAAATTGAAAAAAGTTGAAAAAAATTTTTTTTTGGACTTAGTCATTTTTCTGGCGTTTATCAGACTTTCAGATAGGGGAAATGTCAGTGAGCGTTCCAATTTCAGTTCCAGAGCAATTCGCCCAATGAGTCCTTGATATTTAGTCGTTTTCAGCCAATTTTCTGGATTTTTGAAAATTTAACTTTTTTGTGAAAATATCCACTAAATGAGGGAATAATATGTGTGAGGGTACCCCAGGAGAGTTCCAAATATGTGTGGGAAGAAAATATATCCCACGGGGGTAAAATTGAAGAAAGTTGAAAAAAAATTTTTTTTGGACTTAGTCATTTTTCCGGCGTTTATCAGACTTTCACATAGGGGAAATGTCAGTGAGCGTTCCGATTTCAGTTCCAGAGTGATTCGCCCAATGAGTCCTTGTTATTTAGTTGTTTTCAGCCAATTTTCTGGATTTTTGAAAATTTCACTTTTTTGTGAAAATATCCACTACATGAGGGAATAATATGTGTGAGGGTACCCCAGGAGAGTTCCAAATGTGTGTGGGAAGAAAATATATCCGACGGGGGTAAAATTGAAGAAAGTTGAAAAAAAATTTTTTTTGGACTTAGTCGTTTTTCCGACGTTTATCAGACTTTCAGATAGGGGAAATGTCAGTGAGCATTCCGATTTCAGTTCCAGAGCGATTCGCCCAATGAGTCCTTGTTATTTAGTCGTTTTCAGCCAATTTTCTGGATTTTTGAAAATTTCACTTTTTTGTGAAAATATCCACTAAATGAGGGAATAATATGTGTGAGGGTACTGAAGGAGAGTTCCAAATGTGTGTGGGTAGAATATATATCCGACGGGGGTAAAATTGAAAAAAGTTGAAAAAAAATTTTTTTTGGACTTAGTCATTTTTCTGGCGTTTATCAGACTTTCAGATAGGGGAAATGTCAGTGAGCGTTCCAATTTCAGTTCCAGAGTGATTCGCCCAATGAGTCCTTGTTATTTAGTTGTTTTCAGCCAATTTTCTGGATTTTTGAAAATTTCACTTTTTTGTGAAAATATCCACTAAATGAGGGAATAATATGTGTGAGAGTACCGAAGGAGAGTTCCAAATGTGTGTGGGTAGAATATATATCCCACGGGGGTAAAATTGAAAAAAATTGAAAAAAATTTTTTTTTGGACTTAGTAATTTTTCCGGCATTTATCATACTTTCAGATAGGGGAAATGTCAGTGAGCGTTCCGTTTTCAGTTCCAGAGCGATTCGCCCAATGAGTCCTTGATATTTAGTCGTTTTTCAGCCAATTTTCTGGATTTTTGAAAATTTCACTTTTTTGTGAAAATATCCACTAAATGAGGGAATAATATGTGTGAGGGTACCCCAGGAGAGTTCCAAATGTGTGTGGGAAGAATATATATCCCACGGGGGTAAAATTGAAGAAAGTTGAAAAAAAATTTTTTTTGGACTTAGTCATTTTTCCGGAGTTTATCAGACTTTCACATAGGGGAAATGTCAGTGAGCGTTCCGATTTCAGTTCCAGAGTGATTCGCCCAATGAGTCCTTGTAATTTAGTTGTTTTCAGCCAATTTTCTGGATTTTTGAAAATTTCAACTTTTTGTGAAAATATCCACTAAATGAGGGAATAATATGTGTGAGGGTACCCCAGGAGAGTTCCAAATGTGTGTGGGAAGAAAATATATCCCACGGGGGTAAAATTGAAGAAAGTTGAAAAAAATTTTTTTTTTTGGACTTAGTCATTTTTCCAGCGTTTATCAGACTTTCAGATAGGGGAAATGTCAGTGAGCGTTCCGATTTCAGTTCCAGAGTAATTCGCCCAATGAGTCCTTGTTATTTAGTTGTTTTCAGCCAATTTTCTGGATTTTTGAAAATTTCACTTTTTTGTGAAAATATCCACTAAATGAGGGAATAATATGTGTGAGAGTACCGAAGGAGAGTTCCAAATGTGTGTGGGTAGAATATATATCCCACGGGGGTAAAATTGAAAAAAGTTGAAAAAAATTTTTTTTTGGACTTAGTAATTTTTCCGGCGTTTATCATACTTTCAGATAGGGGAAATGTCAGTGAGCGTTCCGATTTCAGTTCCAGAGCGATTCGCCCAATGAGTCCTTGATATTTAGTCGTTTTTCAGCCAATTTTCTGGATTTTTGAAAATTTCACTTTTTTGTGAAAATATCCACTAAATGAGGGAATAATATGTGTGAGGGTACCCCAGGAGAGTTTCAAATGTGTGTGGGTAGAATATATATCCCACGGGGGTAAAATTGAAAAAAGTTGAAAAAAATTTTTTTTTGGACTTAGTCATTATTCTGGCGTTTATCAGACTTTCAGATAGGGGAAATGTCAGTGAGCGTTCCGATTTCAGTTCCAGAGCGATTCGCCGAATGAGTCCTTGATATTTAGTCATTTTCAGCCAATTTTCTGGATTTTTGAAAATTTCACTTTTTTGTGAAAATATCCACTAAATGAGGGAATAATATGTGTGAGGGTACCCCAGGAGAGTTCCAAATGTGTGTGGGTAGAATATATATCCCACGGGGGTAAAATTGAAAAAAGTTGAAAAAAATTTTTTTTTGGACTTAGTCATTATTCTGGCGTTTATCAGACTTTCAGATAGGGGAAATGTCAGTGAGCGTTCCGATTTCAGTTCCAGAGCGATTCGCCGAATGAGTCCTTGATATTTAGTCGTTTTCAGCCAATTTTCTGGATTTTTGAAAATTTCACTTTTTTGTGAAAATATCCACTAAATGAGGGAATAATATGTGTGAGGGTACCCCAGGAGAGTTCCAAATATGTGTGGGAAGAAAATATATCCCACGGGGGTAAAATTGAAGAAAGTTGAAAAAAAATTTTTTTTGGACTTAGTCATTTTTCCGGAGTTTATCAGACTTTCACATAGGGGAAATGTCAGTGAGCGTTCCGATTTCAGTTCCAGAGTGATTCGCCCAATGAGTCCTTGTTATTTAGTTGTTTTCAGCCAATTTTCTGGATTTTTGAAAATTTCACTTTTTTGTGAAAATATCCACTAAATGAGGGAATAATATGTGTGAGAGTACCGAAGGAGAGTTCCAAATGTGTGTGGGTAGAATATATATCCCACGGGGGTAAAATTGAAAAAAGTTGAAAAAATTTTTTTTTTGGACTTAGTAATTTTTCTGGCGTTTATCATACTTTCAGATAGGGGAAATGTCAGTGAGCGTTCCGATTTCAGTTCCAGAGCGATTCGCCCAATGAGTCCTTGATATTTAGTTGTTTTCAGCCAATTTTCTGGATTTTTGAAAATTTCACTTTTTTGTGAAAATATCCACTAAATGAGGGAATAATATGTGTGAGGGTACCCCAGGAGAGTTCCAAATGTGTGTGGGTAGAATATATATCCCACGGGGGTAAAATTGAAAAAAGTTGAAAAAAAATTTTTTTTGGACTTAGTCATTTTTCCGGCGTTTATCAGACTTTCAGATAGGGGAAATGTCAGTGAGTGTTCCAATTTCAGTTCCAGAGTGATTCGCCCAATGAGTCCTTGTTATTTAGTTGTTTTCAGCCAATTTTCTGGATTTTTGAAAATTTCACTTTTTTGTGAAAATATCCACTAAATGAGGGAATAATATGTGTGAGAGTACCGAAGGAGAGTTCCAAATGTGTGTGGGTAGAATATATATCCCACGGGGGTAAAATTGAAAAAAGTTGAAAAAAATTTTTTTTTGGACTTAGTAATTTTTCCGGCGTTTATCATACTTTCAGATAGGGGAAATGTCAGTGAGCGTTCCGATTTCAGTTCCAGAGCGATTCGCCCAATGAGTCCTTGATATTTAGTCGTTTTTCAGCCAATTTTCTGGATTTTTGAAAATTTCACTTTTTTGTGAAAATATCCACTAAATGAGGGAATAATATGTGTGAGGGTACCCCAGGAGAGTTTCAAATGTGTGTGGGTAGAATATATATCCCACGGGGGTAAAATTGAAAAAAGTTGAAAAAAATTTTTTTTTGGACTTAGTCATTATTCTGGCGTTTATCAGACTTTAAGATAGGGGAAATGTCAGTGAGCGTTCCGATTTCAGTTCCAGAGCGATTCGCCGAATGAGTCCTTGATATTTAGTCGTTTTCAGCCAATTTTCTGGATTTTTGAAAATTTCACTTTTTTGTGAAAATATCCACTAAATGAGGGAATAATATGTGTGAGGGTACCCCAGGAGAGTTCCAAATGTGTGTGGGTAGAATATATATCCCACGGGGGTAAAATTGAAAAAAGTTGAAAAAAAATTTTTTTTGGACTTAGTCGTTTTTCCGACGTTTATCAGACTTTCAGATAGGGGAAATGTCAGTGAGCATTCCGATTTCAGTTCCAGAGCGATTCGCCCAATGAGTCCTTGTTATTTAGTCGTTTTCAGCCAATTTTCTGGATTTTTGAAAATTTCACTTTTTTGTGAAAATATCCACTAAATGAGGGAATAATATGTGTGAGGGTACTGAAGGAGAGTTCCAAATGTGTGTGGGTAGAATATATATCCGACGGGGGTAAAATTGAAAAAAGTTGAAAAAAAATTTTTTTTGGACTTAGTCATTTTTCTGGCGTTTATCAGACTTTCAGATAGAGGAAATGTCAGTGAGCGTTCCAATTTCAGTTCCAGAGTGATTCGCCCAATGAGTCCTTGTTATTTAGTTGTTTTCAGCCAATTTTCTGGATTTTTGAAAATTTCACTTTTTTGTGAAAATATCCACTAAATGAGGGAATAATATGTGTGAGAGTACCGAAGGAGAGTTCCAAATGTGTGTGGGTAGAATATATATCCCACGGGGGTAAAATTGAAAAAAGTTGAAAAAATTTTTTTTTTGGACTTAGTAATTTTTCCGGCGTTTATCATACTTTCAGATAGAGGAAATGTCAGTGAGCGTTCCGATTTCAGTTCCAGAGCGATTCGCCCAATGAGTCCTTGATATTTAGTCGTTTTTCAGCCAATTTTCTGGATTTTTGAAAATTTCACTTTTTTGTGAAAATATCCACTAAATGAGGGAATAATATGTGTGAGGGTACCCCAGGAGAGTTCCAAATGTGTGTGGGTAGAATATATATCCCACGGGGGTAAAATTGAAAAAAGTTGAAAAAAATTTTTTTTTGGACTTAGTCATTATTCTGGCGTTTATCAGACTTTCAGATAGGGGAAATGTCAGTGAGCGTTCCGATTTCAGTTCCAGAGCGATTCGCCGAATGAGTCCTTGATATTTAGTCGTTTTCAGCCAATTTTCTGGATTTTTGAAAATTTCACTTTTTTGTGAAAATATCCACTAAATGAGGGAATAATATGTGTGAGGGTACCCCAGGAGAGTTCCAAATGTGTGTGGGTAGAATATATATCCCACGGGGGTAAAATTGAAAAAAGTTGAAAAAAAATTTTTTTTGGACTTAGTCGTTTTTCCGACGTTTATCAGACTTTCAGATAGGGGAAATGTCAGTGAGCATTCCGATTTCAGTTCCAGAGCGATTCGCCCAATGAGTCCTTGTTATTTAGTCGTTTTCAGCCAATTTTCTGGATTTTTGAAAATTTCACTTTTTTGTGAAAATATCCACTAAATGAGGGAATAATATGTGTGAGGGTACTGAAGGAGAGTTCCAAATGTGTGTGGGTAGAATATATATCCGACGGGGGTAAAATTGAAAAAAGTTGAAAAAAAATTTTTTTTGGACTTAGTCATTTTTCTGGCGTTTATCAGACTTTCAGATAGGGGAAATGTCAGTGAGCGTTCCAATTTCAGTTCCAGAGTGATTCGCCCAATGAGTCCTTGTTATTTAGTTGTTTTCAGCCAATTTTCTGGATTTTTGAAAATTTCACTTTTTTGTGAAAATATCCACTAAATGAGGGAATAATATGTGTGAGAGTACCGAAGGAGAGTTCCAAATGTGTGTGGGTAGAATATATATCCCACGGGGGTAAAATTGAAAAAAGTTGAAAAAATTTTTTTTTTGGACTTAGTAATTTTTCCGGCGTTTATCATACTTTCAGATAGAGGAAATGTCAGTGAGCGTTCCGATTTCAGTTCCAGAGCGATTCGCCCAATGAGTCCTTGATATTTAGTCGTTTTTCAGCCAATTTTCTGGATTTTTGAAAATTTCACTTTTTTGTGAAAATATCCACTAAATGAGGGAATAATATGTGTGAGGGTACCCCAGGAGAGTTCCAAATGTGTGTGGGTAGAATATATATCCCACGGGGGTAAAATTGAAAAAAGTTGAAAAAAATTTTTTTTTGGACTTAGTCATTATTCTGGCGTTTATCAGACTTTCAGATAGGGGAAATGTCAGTGAGCGTTCCGATTTCAGTTCCAGAGCGATTCGCCGAATGAGTCCTTGATATTTAGTCGTTTTCAGCCAATTTTCTGGATTTTTGAAAATTTCACTTTTTTGTGAAAATATCCACTAAATGAGGGAATAATATGTGTGAGGGTACCCCAGGAGAGTTCCAAATGTGTGTGGGTAGAATATATATCCCACGGGGGTAAAATTGAAAAAAGTTGAAAAAAATTTTTTTTTGGACTTAGTCATTATTCTGGCGTTTATCAGACTTTCAGATAGGGGAAATGTCAGTGAGCGTTCCGATTTCAGTTCCAGAGCGATTCGCCGAATGAGTCCTTGATATTTAGTCGTTTTCAGCCAATTTTCTGGATTTTTGAAAATTTCACTTTTTTGTGAAAATATCCACTAAATGAGGGAATAATATGTGTGAGGGTACCCCAGGAGAGTTCCAAATGTGTGTGGGTAGAATATATATCCCACGGGGGTAAAATTGAGAAAAGTTGAAAAAAATTTTTTTTTGGACTTAGTCATTTTTCTGGCGTTTATCAGACTTTCAGATAGGGGAAATGTCAGTGAGCATTCCAATTTCAGTTCCAGAGCAATTCGCCCAATGAGTCCTTGATATTTAGTCGTTTTCAGCCAATTTTCTGGATTTTTGAAAATTTAACTTTTTTGTGAAAATATCCACTAAATGAGGGAATAATATGTGTGAGGGTACCCCAGGAGAGTTCCAAATATGTGTGGGAAGAAAATATATCCCACGGGGGTAAAATTGAAGAAAGTTGAAAAAAAATTTTTTTTGGACTTAGTCATTTTTCCGGAGTTTATCAGACTTTCACATAGGGGAAATGTCAGTGAGCGTTCCGATTTCAGTTCCAGAGTGATTCGCCCAATGAGTCCTTGTAATTTAATTGTTTTCAGCCAATTTTCTGGATTTTTGAAAATTTCAACTTTTTGTGAAAATATCCACTACATGAGGGAATAATATGTGTGAGGGTACCCCAGGAGAGTTCCAAATGTGTGTGGGAAGAATATATATCCCACGGGGGTAAAATTGAAAAAAGTTGCAAAAAATTTTTTTTTGGACTTAGTCATTTTTCTGGCGTTTATCAGACTTTCAGATAGGGGAAATGTCAGTGAGCGTTCCGATTTCAGTTCCAGAGCAATTCGCCCAATGAGTCCTTGATATTTAGTCGTTTTCAGTAAATTTTCTGGATTTTTGAAAATTTAACTTTCTTGTGAAAATATCCACTTAATGAGGGAATAATATGTGTGAGGGTACCCCAGGAGAGTTCCAAATGGGTGTGGGAAGAAAATATATCCCACGGGGGTAAAATTGAAGAAAGTTGAAAAAAAATTTTTTTTGGACTTAGTCATTTTTCCGGCGTTTATCAGACTTTCACATAGGGGAAATGTCAGTGAGCGTTCCGATTTCAGTTCCAGAGCAATTCGCCCAATGAGTCCTTGACATTTAGTCGTTTTCAGCCAATTTTCTGGATTTTTGAAAATTTTACTTTTTTGTGAAAATATCCACTAAATGAGGGAATAATATGTGTGAGGGTACCCCAGGAGATTTCCAAATGTGTGTGGGAAGAAAATATATCCCACGGGGGTAAAATTGAAGAAAGTTGAAAAAAAATTTTTTTTGGACTTAGTCATTTTTCCGGCGTTTATCAGACTTTCAGATAGGGGAAATGTCAGTGAGCGTTCCGATTTCAGTTCCAGAGTGATTCGCCCAATGAGTCCTTGTTATTTAGTTGTTTTCAGCCAATTTTCTGGATTTTTGAAAATTTCACTTTTTTGTGAAAATATTCACTAAATGAGGGAATAATATGTGTGAGGGTACCCCAGGAGAGTTCCAAATGTGTGTGGGTAGAATATATATCCCACGGGGGTAAAATTGAAAAAAGTTGAAAAAAAATTTTTTTTGGACTTAGTCATTTTTCCGGCGTTTATCAGACTTTCAGATAGGGGAAATGTCAGTGAGCGTTCCGATTTCAGTTCCAGAGTGATTCGCCCAATGAGTCCTTGTTATTTAGTTGTTTTCAGCCAATTTTCTGGATTTTTGAAAATTTCACTTTTTTGTGAAAATATCCACTAAATGAGGGAATAATATGTGTGAGGGTACCCCAGGAGAGTTCCAAATGTGTGTGGGTAGAATATATATCCCACGGGGGTAAAATTGAAAAAAGTTGAAAAAAAATTTTTTTTGGACTTAGTCATTTTTCCGGCGTTTATCAGACTTTCAGATAGGGGAAATGTCAGTGAGTGTTCCAATTTCAGTTCCAGAGTGATTCGCCCAATGAGTCCTTGTTATTTAGTTGTTTTCAGCCAATTTTCTGGATTTTTGAAAATTTCACTTTTTTGTGAAAATATCCACTAAATGAGGGAATAATATGTGTGAGAGTACCGAAGGAGAGTTCCAAATGTGTGTGGGTAGAATATATATCCCACGGGGGTAAAATTGAAAAAAGTTGAAAAAAATTTTTTTTTGGACTTAGTAATTTTTCCGGCGTTTATCATACTTTCAGATAGGGGAAATGTCAGTGAGCGTTCCGATTTCAGTTCCAGAGCGATTCGCCCAATGAGTCCTTGATATTTAGTCGTTTTTCAGCCAATTTTCTGGATTTTTGAAAATTTCACTTTTTTGTGAAAATATCCACTAAATGAGGGAATAATATGTGTGAGGGTACCCCAGGAGAGTTTCAAATGTGTGTGGGTAGAATATATATCCCACGGGGGTAAAATTGAAAAAAGTTGAAAAAAATTTTTTTTTGGACTTAGTCATTATTCTGGCGTTTATCAGACTTTCAGATAGGGGAAATGTCAGTGAGCGTTCCGATTTCAGTTCCAGAGCGATTCGCCGAATGAGTCCTTGATATTTAGTCGTTTTCAGCCAATTTTCTGGATTTTTGAAAATTTCACTTTTTTGTGAAAATATCCACTAAATGAGGGAATAATATGTGTGAGGGTACCCCAGGAGAGTTCCAAATGTGTGTGGGTAGAATATATATCCCACGGGGGTAAAATTGAAAAAAGTTGAAAAAAAATTTTTTTTGGACTTAGTCGTTTTTCCGACGTTTATCAGACTTTCAGATAGGGGAAATGTCAGTGAGCATTCCGATTTCAGTTCCAGAGCGATTCGCCCAATGAGTCCTTGTTATTTAGTCGTTTTCAGCCAATTTTCTGGATTTTTGAAAATTTCACTTTTTTGTGAAAATATCCACTAAATGAGGGAATAATATGTGTGAGGGTACTGAAGGAGAGTTCCAAATGTGTGTGGGTAGAATATATATCCGACGGGGGTAAAATTGAAAAAAGTTGAAAAAAAATTTTTTTTGGACTTAGTCATTATTCTGGCGTTTATCAGACTTTCAGATAGGGGAAATGTCAGTGAGCGTTCCGATTTCAGTTCCAGAGCGATTCGCCGAATGAGTCCTTGATATTTAGTCGTTTTCAGCCAATTTTCTGGATTTTTGAAAATTTCACTTTTTTGTGAAAATATCCACTAAATGAGGGAATAATATGTGTGAGGGTACCCCAGGAGAGTTCCAAATGTGTGTGGGTAGAATATATATCCCACGGGGGTAAAATTGAAAAAAGTTGAAAAAAATTTTTTTTTGGACTTTGTCATTATTCTGGCGTTTATCAGACTTTCAGATAGGGGAAATGTCAGTGAGCGTTCCGATTTCAGTTCCAGAGCGATTCGCCGAATGAGTCCTTGATATTTAGTCGTTTTCAGCCAATTTTCTGGATTTTTGAAAATTTCACTTTTTTGTGAAAATATCCACTAAATGAGGGAATAATATGTGTGAGGGTACCCCAGGAGAGTTCCAAATGTGTGTGGGTAGAATATATATCCCACGGGGGTAAAATTGAGAAAAGTTGAAAAAAATTTTTTTTTGGACTTAGTCATTTTTCTGGCGTTTATCAGACTTTCAGATAGGGGAAATGTCAGTGAGCATTCCAATTTCAGTTCCAGAGCAATTCGCCCAATGAGTCCTTGATATTTAGTCGTTTTCAGCCAATTTTCTGGATTTTTGAAAATTTAACTTTTTTGTGAAAATATCCACTAAATGAGGGAATAATATGTGTGAGGGTACCCCAGGAGAGTTCCAAATATGTGTGGGAAGAAAATATATCCCACGGGGGTAAAATTGAAGAAAGTTGAAAAAAAATTTTTTTTGGACTTAGTCATTTTTCCGGAGTTTATCAGACTTTCACATAGGGGAAATGTCAGTGAGCGTTCCGATTTCAGTTCCAGAGTGATTCGCCCAATGAGTCCTTGTAGTTTAATTGTTTTCAGCCAATTTTCTGGATTTTTGAAAATTTCAACTTTTTGTGAAAATATCCACTACATGAGGGAATAATATGTGTGAGGGTACCCCAGGAGAGTTCCAAATGTGTGTGGGAAGAATATATATCCCACGGGGGTAAAATTGAAAAAAGTTGCAAAAAATTTTTTTTTGGACTTAGTCATTTTTCTGGCGTTTATCAGACTTTCAGATAGGGGAAATGTCAGTGAGCGTTCCGATTTCAGTTCCAGAGCAATTCGCCCAATGAGTCCTTGATATTTAGTCGTTTTCAGTAAATTTTCTGGATTTTTGAAAATTTAACTTTCTTGTGAAAATATCCACTTAATGAGGGAATAATATGTGTGAGGGTACCCCAGGAGAGTTCCAAATGTGTGTGGGAAGAAAATATATCCCACGGGGGTAAAATTGAAGAAAGTTGAAAAAAAATTTTTTTTGGACTTAGTCATTTTTCCGGCGTTTATCAGACTTTCACATAGGGGAAATGTCAGTGAGCGTTCCGATTTCAGTTCCAGAGCAATTCGCCCAATGAGTCCTTGACATTTAGTCATTTTCAGCCAATTTTCTGGATTTTTGAAAATTTCACTTTTTTGTGAAAATATTCACTAAATGAGGGAATAATATGTGTGAGGGTACCCCAGGAGAGTTCCAAATGTGTGTGGGTAGAATATATATCCCACGGGGGTAAAATTGAAAAAAGTTGAAAAAAAATTTTTTTTGGACTTAGTCATTTTTCCGGCGTTTATCAGACTTTCAGATAGGGGAAATGTCAGTGAGCGTTCCGATTTCAGTTCCAGAGTGATTCGCCCAATGAGTCCTTGTTATTTAGTTGTTTTCAGCCAATTTTCTGGATTTTTGAAAATTTCACTTTTTTGTGAAAATATCCACTAAATGAGGGAATAATATGTGTGAGGGTACCCCAGGAGAGTTCCAAATGTGTGTGGGAAGAATATATATCCCACGGGGGTAAAATTGAAAAAAGTTGAAAAAAATTATTTTTTGGACTTAGTCATTTTTCTGGCGTTTATCAGACTTTCAGATAGGGGAAATGTCAGTGAGCGTTCCAATTTCAGTTCCAGAGCGATTCGCCCAATGAGTCCTTGATATTTAGTCGTTTTCAGCCAATTTTCTGGATTTTTGAAAATTTCACTTTTTTGTGAAAATATCCACTAAATGAGGGAATAATATGTGTGAGGGTACCCCAGGAGAGTTCCAAATGTGTGTGGGAAGAAAATATATCCGACGGGGTAAAATTGAAGAAAGTTGAAAAAAATTTTTTTATGGACTTAGTCGTTTTTCCGACGTTTATCAGACTTTCAGATAGGGGAAATGTCAGTGAGCATTCCGATTTCAGTTCCAGAGCGATTCGCCCAATGAGTCCTTGTTATTTAGTTGTTTTCAGCCAATTTTCTGGATTTTTGAAAATTTCACTTTTTTGTGAAAATATCCACTAAATGAGGGAATAATATGTGTGAGAGTACCGAAGGAGAGTTCCAAATGTGTGTGGGTAGAATATATATCCCATGGGGGTAAAATTGAAAAAAGTTGAAAAAAATTTTTTTTTTGGACTTAGTCATTATTCTGGCGTTTATCAGACTTTCAGATAGGGGAAATGTCAGTGAGCGTTCCGATTTCAGTTCCAGAGCGATTCGCCGAATGAGTCCTTGATATTTAGTCGTTTTCAGCCAATTTTCTGGATTTTTGAAAATTTCACTTTTTTGTGAAAATATCCACTAAATGAGGGAATAATATGTGTGAGGGTACCCCAGGAGAGTTCCAAATGTGTGTGGGTAGAATATATATCCCACGGGGGTAAAATTGAAAAAAGTTGAAAAAAATTTTTTTTTGGACTTAGTCATTTTTCCGGCGTTTATCAGACTTTCACATAGGGGAAATGTCAGTGAGCGTTCCGATTTCAGTTCCAGAGTGATTCGCCCAATGAGTCCTTGTTATTTAGTTGTTTTCAGCCAATTTTCTGGATTTTTGAAAATTTCACTTTTTTGTGAAAATATCCACTACATGAGGGAATAATATGTGTGAGGGTACCCCAGGAGAGTTCCAAATGTGTGTGGGAAGAATATATATCCCACGGGGGTAAAATTGAAAAAAGTTGAAAAAAATTTTTTTTGGACTTAGTCATTTTTCTGGCGTTTATCAGACTTTCAGATAGGGGAAATGTCAGTGAGCGTTCCGATTTCAGTTCCAGAGTGATTCGCCCAATGAGTCCTTGTTATTTAGTTGTTTTCAGCCAATTTTCTGGATTTTTGAAAATTTCACTTTTTTGTGAAAATATCCACTAAATGAGGGAATAATATGTGTGAGGGTACCCCAGGAGAGTTCCAAATGTGTGTGGGAAGAATATATATCCCACGGGGGTAAAATTGAAAAAAGTTGAAAAAAATTATTTTTTGGACTTAGTCATTTTTCTGGCGTTTATCAGACTTTCAGATAGGGGAAATGTCAGTGAGCGTTCCAATTTCAGTTCCAGAGCGATTCGCCCAATGAGTCCTTGATATTTAGTCGTTTTCAGCCAATTTTCTGGATTTTTGAAAATTTCACTTTTTTGTGAAAATGTCCACTAAATGAGGGAATAATATGTGTGAGGGTACCCCAGGAGAGTTCCAAATGTGTGTGGGTAGAATATATATCCCACGGGGGTAAAATTGAAAAAAGTTGAAAAAAATTTTTTTTTGGACTTAGTCATTTTTCCGGCGTTTATCAGACTTTCACATAGGGGAAATGTCAGTGAGCGTTCCGATTTCAGTTCCAGAGTGATTCGCCCAATGAGTCCTTGTTATTTAGTTGTTTTCAGCCAATTTTCTGGATTTTTGAAAATTTCACTTTTTTGTGAAAATATCCACTACATGAGGGAATAATATGTGTGAGGGTACCCCAGGAGAGTTCCAAATGTGTGTGGGAAGAATATATATCCCACGGGGGTAAAATTGAAAAAAGTTGAAAAAAATTTTTTTTGGACTTAGTCATTTTTCTGGCGTTTATCAGACTTTCAGATAGGGGAAATGTCAGTGAGCGTTCCGATTTCAGTTCCAGAGCAATTCGCCCAATGAGTCCTTGATATTTAGTCGTTTTCAGCCAATTTTCTGGATTTTTGAAAATTTAACTTTTTTGTGAAAATATCCACTAAATGAGGGAATAATATGTGTGAGGGTACCGAAGGAGAGTGCCAAATGTGTGTGGGTAGAATATATATCCGACGGGGGTAAAATTGAAAAAAGTTGAAAAAAAATTTTTTTGGGACTTAGTCATTTTTCCGGCATTTATCAGACTTTCAGATAGGGGAAACGTCAGTGAGCGTTCCAATTTCAGTTCCAGAGTGATTCGCCCAATGAGTCCTTGTTATTTAGTTGTTTTCAGCCAATTTTCTGGATTTTTGAAAATTTCACTTTTTTGTGAAAATATCCACTAAATGAGGGAATAATATGTGTGAGGGTACCGAAGGAGAGTTCCAAATGTGTGTGGGTAGAATATATATCCCACGGGGGTAAAATTGAAAAAAGTTGAAAAAAATTTTTTTTTGGACTTAGTAATTTTTCCGGCGTTTATCAGACTTTCAGATAGGGGAAATGTCAGTGAGCGTTCCGATTTCAGTTCCAGAGCGATTCGCCCAATGAGTCCTTGATATTTAGTCGTTTTCAGCCAATTTTCTGGATTTTTGAAAATTTCACTTTTTTGTGAAAATATCCACTACATGAGGGAATAATATGTGTGAGGGTACCCCAGGAGAGTACCAAATGTGTGTGGGAAGAATATATATCCCACGGGGGTAAAATTGAAAAAAGTTGAAAAAAATTTTTTTTTGGACTTAGTCATTTTTCTGGCGTTTATCAGACTTTCAGATAGGGGAAATGTCAGTGAGCGTTCCAATTTCAGTTCCAGAGCAATTCGCCCAATGAGTCCTTGATATTTAGTCGTTTTCAGCCAATTTTCTGGATTTTTGAAAATGTAACTTTTTTGTGAAAATATCCACTAAATGAGGGAATAATATGTGTGAGGGTACCCCAGGAGAGTTCCAAATGTGTGTGGGAAGAAAATATATCCCACGGGGGTAAAATTGAAGAAAGTTGAAAAAAAATTTTTTTTGGACTTAGTCATTTTTCCAGCGTTTATCAGACTTTCAGATAGGGGAAATGTCAGTGAGCGTTCCGATTTCAGTTCCAGAGTGATTCGCCCAATGAGTCCTTGTTATTTAGTTGTTTTCAGCCAATTTTCTGGATTTTTGAAAATTTCACTTTTTTGTGAAAATATCCACTAAATGAGGGAATAATATGTGTGAGGGTACCCCAGGAGAGTTCCAAATGTGTGTGGGTAGAATATATATCCCACGGGGGTAAAATTGAAAAAAGTTGAAAAAAATTTTTTTTTGGACTTAGTCATTTTTCCGGCGTTTATCAGACTTTCACATAGGGGAAATGTCAGTGAGCGTTCCGATTTCAGTTCCAGAGTGATTCGCCCAATGAGTCCTTGTTATTTAGTTGTTTTCAGCCAATTTTCTGGATTTTTGAAAATTTCACTTTTTTGTGAAAATATCCACTACATGAGGGAATAATATGTGTGAGGGTACCCCAGGAGAGTTCCAAATGTGTGTGGGAAGAATATATATCCCACGGGGGTAAAATTGAAAAAAGTTGAAAAAAATTTTTTTTGGACTTAGTCATTTTTCTGGCGTTTATCAGACTTTCAGATAGGGGAAATGTCAGTGAGCGTTCCGATTTCAGTTCCAGAGTGATTCGCCCAATGAGTCCTTGTTATTTAGTTGTTTTCAGCCAATTTTCTGGATTTTTGAAAATTTCACTTTTTTGTGAAAATATCCACTAAATGAGGGAATAATATGTGTGAGGGTACCCCAGGAGAGTTCCAAATGTGTGTGGGAAGAATATATATCCCACGGGGGTAAAATTGAAAAAAGTTGAAAAAAATTATTTTTTGGACTTAGTCATTTTTCTGGCGTTTATCAGACTTTCAGATAGGGGAAATGTCAGTGAGCGTTCCAATTTCAGTTCCAGAGCGATTCGCCCAATGAGTCCTTGATATTTAGTCGTTTTCAGCCAATTTTCTGGATTTTTGAAAATTTCACTTTTTTGTGAAAATGTCCACTAAATGAGGGAATAATATGTGTGAGGGTACCCCAGGAGAGTTCCAAATGTGTGTGGGTAGAATATATATCCCACGGGGGTAAAATTGAAAAAAGTTGAAAAAAATTTTTTTTTGGACTTAGTCATTTTTCCGGCGTTTATCAGACTTTCACATAGGGGAAATGTCAGTGAGCGTTCCGATTTCAGTTCCAGAGTGATTCGCCCAATGAGTCCTTGTTATTTAGTTGTTTTCAGCCAATTTTCTGGATTTTTGAAAATTTCACTTTTTTGTGAAAATATCCACTACATGAGGGAATAATATGTGTGAGGGTACCCCAGGAGAGTTCCAAATGTGTGTGGGAAGAATATATATCCCACGGGGGTAAAATTGAAAAAAGTTGAAAAAAATTTTTTTTGGACTTAGTCATTTTTCTGGCGTTTATCAGACTTTCAGATAGGGGAAATGTCAGTGAGCGTTCCGATTTCAGTTCCAGAGCAATTCGCCCAATGAGTCCTTGATATTTAGTCGTTTTCAGCCAATTTTCTGGATTTTTGAAAATTTAACTTTTTTGTGAAAATATCCACTAAATGAGGGAATAATATGTGTGAGGGTACCGAAGGAGAGTGCCAAATGTGTGTGGGTAGAATATATATCCGACGGGGGTAAAATTGAAAAAAGTTGAAAAAAAATTTTTTTGGGACTTAGTCATTTTTCCGGCATTTATCAGACTTTCAGATAGGGGAAACGTCAGTGAGCGTTCCAATTTCAGTTCCAGAGTGATTCGCCCAATGAGTCCTTGTTATTTAGTTGTTTTCAGCCAATTTTCTGGATTTTTGAAAATTTCACTTTTTTGTGAAAATATCCACTAAATGAGGGAATAATATGTGTGAGGGTACCGAAGGAGAGTTCCAAATGTGTGTGGGTAGAATATATATCCCACGGGGGTAAAATTGAAAAAAGTTGAAAAAAATTTTTTTTTGGACTTAGTAATTTTTCCGGCGTTTATCAGACTTTCAGATAGGGGAAATGTCAGTGAGCGTTCCGATTTCAGTTCCAGAGCGATTCGCCCAATGAGTCCTTGATATTTAGTCGTTTTCAGCCAATTTTCTGGATTTTTGAAAATTTCACTTTTTTGTGAAAATATCCACTACATGAGGGAATAATATGTGTGAGGGTACCCCAGGAGAGTACCAAATGTGTGTGGGAAGAATATATATCCCACGGGGGTAAAATTGAAAAAAGTTGAAAAAAATTTTTTTTTGGACTTAGTCATTTTTCTGGCGTTTATCAGACTTTCAGATAGGGGAAATGTCAGTGAGCGTTCCAATTTCAGTTCCAGAGCAATTCGCCCAATGAGTCCTTGATATTTAGTCGTTTTCAGCCAATTTTCTGGATTTTTGAAAATGTAACTTTTTTGTGAAAATATCCACTAAATGAGGGAATAATATGTGTGAGGGTACCCCAGGAGAGTTCCAAATGTGTGTGGGAAGAAAATATATCCCACGGGGGTAAAATTGAAGAAAGTTGAAAAAAAATTTTTTTTGGACTTAGTCATTTTTCCAGCGTTTATCAGACTTTCAGATAGGGGAAATGTCAGTGAGCGTTCCGATTTCAGTTCCAGAGTGATTCGCCCAATGAGTCCTTGTTATTTAGTTGTTTTCAGCCAATTTTCTGGATTTTTGAAAATTTCACTTTTTTGTGAAAATATCCACTAAATGAGGGAATAATATGTGTGAGGGTACCCCAGGAGAGTTCCAAATGTGTGTGGGAAGAATATATATCCCACGGGGGTAAAATTGAAAAAAGTTGAAAAAAATTATTTTTTGGACTTAGTCATTTTTCTGGCGTTTATCAGACTTTCAGATAGGGGAAATGTCAGTGAGCGTTCCAATTTCAGTTCCAGAGCGATTCGCCCAATGAGTCCTTGATATTTAGTCGTTTTCAGCCAATTTTCTGGATTTTTGAAAATTTCACTTTTTTGTGAAAATATCCACTAAATGAGGGAATAATATGTGTGAGGGTACCCCAGGAGAGTTCCAAATGTGTGTGGGAAGAAAATATATCCGACGGGGGTAAAATTGAAGAAAGTTGAAAAAAAATTTTTTTTGGACTTAAGTCGTTTTTCCGACGTTTATCAGACTTTCAGATAGAGGAAATGTCAGTGAGCATTCCGATTTCAGTTCCAGAGCGATTCGCCCAATGAGTCCTTGTTATTTAGTCGTTTTCAGCCAATTTTCTGGATTTTTGAAAATTTCACTTTTTTGTGAAAATATCCACTAAATGAGGGAATAATATGTGTGAGGGTACCGAAGGAGAGTTCCAAATGTGTGTGGGTAGAATATATATCCGACGGGGGTAAAATTGAAAAAAGTTGAAAAAAAATTTTTTTGGACTTAGTCATTTTTCTGGCGTTTATCAGACTTTCAGATAGGGGAAATGTCAGTGAGCGTTCCGATTTCAGTTCCAGAGCAATTCGCCCAATGAGTCCTTGATATTTAGTCGTTTTCAGCCAATTTTCTGGATTTTTGAAAATTTAACTTTTTTGTGAAAATATCCACTAAATGAGGGAATAATATGTGTGAGGGTACCCCAGGAGAGTTCCAAATGTGTGTGGGAAGAAAATATATCCCACGGGGGTAAAATTGAAGAAAGTTGAAAAAAAATTTTTTTTGGACTTAAGTCATTTTTCCGGCATTTATCAGACTTTCAGATAGGGGAAACGTCAGTGAGCGTTCCAATTTCAGTTCCAGAGTGATTCGCCCAATGAGTCCTTGTTATTTAGTTGTTTTCAGCCAATTTTCTGGATTTTTGAAAATTTCACTTTTTTGTGAAAATATCCACTAAATGAGGGAATAATATGTGTGAGGGTACCGAAGGAGAGTTCCAAATGTGTGTGGGTAGAATATATATCCCACGGGGGTAAAATTGAAAAAAGTTGAAAAAAATTTTTTTTTGGACTTAGTAATTTTTCCGGCGTTTATCAGACTTTCAGATAGGGGAAATGTCAGTGAGCGTTCCGATTTCAGTTCCAGAGCGATTCGCCCAATGAGTCCTTGATATTTAGTCGTTTTCAGCCAATTTTCTGGATTTTTGAAAATTTCACTTTTTTGTGAAAATATCCACTACATGAGGGAATAATATGTGTGAGGGTACCCCAGGAGAGTACCAAATGTGTGTGGGAAGAATATATATCCCACGGGGGTAAAATTGAAAAAAGTTGAAAAAAATTTTTTTTTGGACTTAGTCATTTTTCTGGCGTTTATCAGACTTTCAGATAGGGGAAATGTCAGTGAGCGTTCCAATTTCAGTTCCAGAGCAATTCGCCCAATGAGTCCTTGATATTTAGTCGTTTTCAGCCAATTTTCTGGATTTTTGAAAATTTCACTTTTTTGTGAAAATATCCACTAAATGAGGGAATAATATGTGTGAGGGTACCCCAGGAGAGTTCCAAATGTGTGTGGGAAGAAAATATATCCGACGGGGGTAAAATTGAAGAAAGTTGAAAAAAAATTTTTTTTGGACTTAAGTCGTTTTTCCGACGTTTATCAGACTTTCAGATAGGGGAAATGTCAGTGAGCATTCCGATTTCAGTTCCAGAGCGATTCGCCCAATGAGTCCTTGTTATTTAGTCGTTTTCAGCCAATTTTCTGGATTTTTGAAAATTTCACTTTTTTGTGAAAATATCCACTAAATGAGGGAATAATATGTGTGAGGGTACCGAAGGAGAGTTCCAAATGTGTGTGGGTAGAATATATATCCGACGGGGGTAAAATTGAAAAAAGTTGAAAAAAAATTTTTTTGGGACTTAGTCATTTTTCCGGCATTTATCAGACTTTCAGATAGGGGAAATGTCAGTGAGCGTTCCGATTTCAGTTCCAGAGCGATTCGCCCAATGAGTCCTTGATATTTAGTCGTTTTTCAGCCAATTTTCTGGATTTTTGAAAATTTCACTTTTTTGTGAAAATATCCACTAAATGAGGGAATAATATGTGTGAGGGTACCGAAGGAGAGTTCCAAATGTGTGTGGGTAGAATATATATCCCACGGGGGTAAAATTGAAAAAAGTTGAAAAAAATTTTTTTTTGGACTTAGTAATTTTTCCGGCGTTTATCAGACTTTCAGATAGGGGAAATGTCAGTGAGCGTTCCGATTTCAGTTCCAGAGCGATTCGCCCAATGAGTCCTTGATATTTAGTCGTTTTTCAGCCAATTTTCTGGATTTTTGAAAATTTCACTTTTTTGTGAAAATATCCACTAAATGAGGGAATAATATGTGTGAGGGTACCCCAGGAGAGTTCCAAATGTGTGTGGGTAGAATATATATCCCACGGGGGTAAAATTGAAAAAAGTTGAAAAAAATTTTTTTTTGGACTTAGTCATTATTCTGGCGTTTATCAGACTTTCAGATAGGGGAAATGTCAGTGAGCGTTCCGATTTCAGTTCCAGAGCGATTCGCCGAATGAGTCCTTGATATTTAGTCGTTTTCAGCCAATTTTCTGGATTTTTGAAAATTTCACTTTTTTTGTGAAAATATCCACTAAATGAGGGAATAATATGTGTGAGGGTACCCCAGGAGAGTTCCAAATGTGTGTGGGTAGAATATATATCTGACGGGGGTAAAATTGAAAAAAGTTGAAAAAAATTTTTTTTTGGACTTAGTCGTTTTTCCGACGTTTATCAGACTTTCAGATAGAGGAAATGTCAGTGAGCATTCCGATTTCAGTTCCAGAGAGATTCGCCCAATGAGTCCTTGTTATTTAGTTGTTTTCAGCCAATTTTCTGGATTTTTGAAAATTTCACTTTTTTGTGAAAATATCCACTAAATGAGGGAATAATATGTGTGAGGGTACCCCAGGAGAGTTCCAAATGTGTGTGGGAAGAATATATATCCCACGGGGGTAAAATTGAAAAAAGTTGAAAAAAATTAATTTTTGGACTTAGTCATTTTTCTGGCGTTTATCAGACTTTCAGATAGGGGAAATGTCAGTGAGCGTTCCAATTTCAGTTCCAGAGCGATTCGCCCAATGAGTCCTTGATATTTAGTCGTTTTCAGCCAATTTTCTGGATTTTTGAAAATTTCACTTTTTTGTGAAAATATCCACTAAATGAGGGAATAATATGTGTGAGGGTACCCCAGGAGAGTTCCAAATGTGTGTGGGAAGAAAATATATCCGACGGGGGTAAAATTGAAGAAAGTTGAAAAAAAATTTTTTTTGGACTTAAGTCGTTTTTCCGACGTTTATCAGACTTTCAGATAGGGGAAATGTCAGTGAGCATTCCGATTTCAGTTCCAGAGCGATTCGCCCAATGAGTCCTTGTTATTTAGTCGTTTTCAGCCAATTTTCTGGATTTTTGAAAATTTCACTTTTTTGTGAAAATATCCACTAAATGAGGGAATAATATGTGTGAGGGTACCGAAGGAGAGTTCCAAATGTGTGTGGGTAGAATATATATCCCACGGGGGTAAAATTGAAAAAAGTTGAAAAAAATTTTTTTTTGGACTTAGTAATTTTTCCGGCGTTTATCAGACTTTCAGATAGGGGAAATGTCAGTGAGCGTTCCGATTTCAGTTCCAGAGCGATTCGCCCAATGAGTCCTTGATATTTAGTCGTTTTTCAGCCAATTTTCTGGATTTTTGAAAATTTCACTTTTTTGTGAAAATATCCACTAAATGAGGGAATAATATGTGTGAGGGTACCCCAGGAGAGTTCCAAATGTGTGTGGGTAGAATATATATCCCACGGGGGTAAAATTGAAAAAAGTTGAAAAAAATTTTTTTTTGGACTTAGTCATTATTCTGGCGTTTATCAGACTTTCAGATAGGGGAAATGTCAGTGAGCGTTCCGATTTCAGTTCCAGAGCGATTCGCCAAATGAGTCCTTGATATTTAGTCGTTTTCAGCCAATTTTCTGGATTTTTGAAAATTTCACTTTTTTGTGAAAATATCCACTAAATGAGGGAATAATATGTGTGAGGGTACCCCAGGAGAGTTCCAAATGTGTGTGGGTAGAATATATATCTGACGGGGGTAAAATTGAAAAAAATTTTTTTTTGGACTTAGTCGTTTTTCCGACGTTTATCAGACTTTCAGATAGAGGAAATGTCAGTGAGCATTCCGATTTCAGTTCCAGAGCGATTCGCCCAATGAGTCCTTGTTATTTAGTCGTTTTCAGCCAATTTTCTGGATTTTTGAAAATTTCACTTTTTTGTGAAAATATCCACTAAATGAGGGAATAATATGTGTGAGGGTACCCCAGGAGAGTTCCAAATGTGTGTGGGAAGAAAATATATCCGACGGGGGTAAAATTGAAGAAAGTTGAAAAAAAATTTTTTTTGGACTTAAGTCGTTTTTCCGACGTTTATCAGACTTTCAGATAGGGGAAATGTCAGTGAGCATTCCGATTTCAGTTCCAGAGCGATTTGCCCAATGAGTCCTTGTTATTTAGTCGTTTTCAGCCAATTTTCTGGATTTTTGAAAATGTCACTTTTTTGTGAAAATATCCACTAAATGAGGGAATAATATGTGTGAGGGTACCCCAGGAGAGTTCCAAATGTGTGTGGGTAGAATATATATCCCACGGGGGTAAAATTGAAAAAAGTTGAAAAAAATTTTTTTTTGGACTTAGTAATTTTTCCGGCGTTTATCAGACTTTCAGATAGGGGAAATGTCAGTGAGCGTTCCGATTTCAGTTCCAGAGCGATTCGCCCAATGAGTCCTTGATATTTAGTCGTTTTTCAGCCAATTTTCTGGATTTTTGAAAATTTCACTTTTTTGTGAAAATATCCACTAAATGAGGGAATAATATGTGTGAGGGTACCCCAGGAGAGTTCCAAATGTGTGTGGGTAGAATATATATCCCACGGGGGTAAAATTGAAAAAAGTTGAAAAAAATTTTTTTTTGGACTTAGTCATTATTCTGGCGTTTATCAGACTTTCAGATAGGGGAAATGTCAGTGAGCGTTCCGATTTCAGTTCCAGAGCGATTCGCCAAATGAGTCCTTGATATTTAGTCGTTTTCAGCCAATTTTCTGGATTTTTGAAAATTTCACTTTTTTGTGAAAATATCCACTAAATGAGGGAATAATATGTGTGAGGGTCCCCCAGGAGAGTTCCAAATGTGTGTGGGTAGAATATATATCTGACGGGGGTAAAATTGAAAAAAATTTTTTTTTGGACTTAGTCGTTTTTCCGACGTTTATCAGACTTTCAGATAGAGGAAATGTCAGTGAGCATTCCGATTTCAGTTCCAGAGCGATTCGCCCAATGAGTCCTTGTTATTTAGTCGTTTTCAGCCAATTTTCTGGATTTTTGAAAATTTCACTTTTTTGTGAAAATATCCACTAAATGAGGGAATAATATGTGTGAGGGTACCCCAGGAGAGTTCCAAATGTGTGTGGGAAGAAAATATATCCGACGGGGGTAAAATTGAAGAAAGTTGAAAAAAAATTTTTTTTGGACTTAAGTCGTTTTTCCGACGTTTATCAGACTTTCAGATAGGGGAAATGTCAGTGAGCATTCCGATTTCAGTTCCAGAGCGATTTGCCCAATGAGTCCTTGTTATTTAGTCGTTTTCAGCCAATTTTCTGGATTTTTGAAAATGTCACTTTTTTGTGAAAAGATCCACTAAATGAGGGAATAATATGTGTGAGGGTACCGAAGGAGAGTTCCAAATGTGTGTGGGTAGAATATATATCCGTCGGGGGTAAAATTGAAAAAAGTTGAAAAAAAATTTTTTTGGGACTTAGTCATTTTTCCGGCATTTATCAGACTTTCAGATAGGGGAAACGTCAGTGAGCGTTCCAATTTCAGTTCCAGAGTGATTCGCCCAATGAGTCCTTGTTATTTAGTTGTTTTCAGCCATTTTTCTGGATTTTTGAAAATTTCACTTTTTTGTGAAAATATCCACTAAATGAGGGAATAATATGTGTGAGGGTACCCCAGGAGAGTTCCAAATGTGTGTGGGTAGAATATATATCTGACGGGGGTAAAATTGAAAAAAGTTGAAAAAAATTTTTTTTTGGACTTAGTCGTTTTTCCGACGTTTATCAGACTTTCAGATAGAGGAAATGTCAGTGAGCATTCCGATTTCAGTTCCAGAGAGATTCGCCCAATGAGTCCTTGTTATTTAGTTGTTTTCAGCCAATTTTCTGGATTTTTGAAAATTTCACTTTTTTGTGAAAATATCCACTACATGAGGGAATAATATGTGTGAGGGTACCCCAGGAGAGTACCAAATGTGTGTGGGAAGAATATATATCCCACGGGGGTAAAATTGAAAAAAGTTGAAAAAAATTAATTTTTGGACTTAGTCATTTTTCTGGCGTTTATCAGACTTTCAGATAGGGGAAATGTCAGTGAGCGTTCCAATTTCAGTTCCAGAGCGATTCGCCCAATGAGTCCTTGATATTTAGTCGTTTTCAGCCAATTTTCTGGATTTTTGAAAATTTCACTTTTTTGTGAAAA
Source organism: Phyllobates terribilis (assembly GCF_046119375.1). Classification (NCBI taxonomy): domain Eukaryota; kingdom Metazoa; phylum Chordata; class Amphibia; order Anura; family Dendrobatidae; genus Phyllobates; species Phyllobates terribilis. The sequence goes on from NW_027362762.1 coordinate 556,305,256, forward strand.
TATCCACTAAATGAGGGAATAATATGTGTGAGGGTACCCCAGGAGAGTTCCAAATGTGTGTGGGAAGAAAATATATCCGACGGGGGTAAAATTGAAGAAAGTTGAAAAAAAATTTTTTTTGGACTTAAGTCGTTTTTCCGACGTTTATCAGACTTTCAGATAGGGGAAATGTCAGTGAGCATTCCGATTTCAGTTCCAGAGCGATTCGCCCAATGAGTCCTTGTTATTTAGTCGTTTTCAGCCAATTTTCTGGATTTTTGAAAATTTCACTTTTTTGTGAAAATATCCACTAAATGAGGGAATAATATGTGTGAGGGTACCGAAGGAGAGTTCCAAATGTGTGTGGGTAGAATATATATCCCACGGGGGTAAAATTGAAAAAAGTTGAAAAAAATTTTTTTTTGGACTTAGTAATTTTTCCGGCGTTTATCAGACTTTCAGATAGGGGAAATGTCAGTGAGCGTTCCGATTTCAGTTCCAGAGCGATTCGCCCAATGAGTCCTTGATATTTAGTCGTTTTTCAGCCAATTTTCTGGATTTTTGAAAATTTCACTTTTTTGTGAAAATATCCACTAAATGAGGGAATAATATGTGTGAGGGTACCCCAGGAGAGTTCCAAATGTGTGTGGGTAGAATATATATCCCACGGGGGTAAAATTGAAAAAAGTTGAAAAAAATTTTTTTTTGGACTTAGTCATTATTCTGGCGTTTATCAGACTTTCAGATAGGGGAAATGTCAGTGAGCGTTCCGATTTCAGTTCCAGAGCGATTCGCCGAATGAGTCCTTGATATTTAGTCGTTTTCAGCCAATTTTCTGGATTTTTGAAAATTTCACTTTTTTGTGAAAATATCCACTAAATGAGGGAATAATATGTGTGAGGGTACCCCAGGAGAGTTCCAAATGTGTGTGGGTAGAATATATATCTGACGGGGGTAAAATTGAAAAAAATTTTTTTTTGGACTTAGTCGTTTTTCCGACGTTTATCAGACTTTCAGATAGAGGAAATGTCAGTGAGCATTCCGATTTCAGTTCCAGAGCGATTCGCCCAATGAGTCCTTGTTATTTAGTCGTTTTCAGCCAATTTTCTGGATTTTTGAAAATTTCACTTTTTTGTGAAAATATCCACTAAATGAGGGAATAATATGTGTGAGGGTACCCCAGGAGAGTTCCAAATGTGTGTGGGAAGAAAATATATCCGACGGGGGTAAAATTGAAGAAAGTTGAAAAAAAATTTTTTTTGGACTTAAGTCGTTTTTCCGACGTTTATCAGACTTTCAGATAGGGGAAATGTCAGTGAGCATTCCGATTTCAGTTCCAGAGCGATTTGCCCAATGAGTCCTTGTTATTTAGTCGTTTTCAGCCAATTTTCTGGATTTTTGAAAATGTCACTTTTTTGTGAAAATATCCACTAAATGAGGGAATAATATGTGTGAGGGTACCGAAGGAGAGTTCCAAATGTGTGTGGGTAGAATATATATCCGTCGGGGGTAAAATTGAAAAAAGTTGAAAAAAAATTTTTTTGGGACTTAGTCATTTTTCCGGCATTTATCAGACTTTCAGATAGGGGAAACGTCAGTGAGCGTTCCAATTTCAGTTCCAGAGTGATTCGCCCAATGAGTCCTTGTTATTTAGTTGTTTTCAGCCAATTTTCTGGATTTTTGAAAATTTCACTTTTTTGTGAAAATATCCACTAAATGAGGGAATAATATGTGTGAGGGTACCCCAGGAGAGTTCCAAATGTGTGTGGGTAGAATATATATCCCACGGGGGTAAAATTGAAAAAAGTTGAAAAAAATTTTTTTTTGGACTTAGTCATTATTCTGGCGTTTATCAGACTTTCAGATAGGGGAAATGTCAGTGAGCGTTCCGATTTCAGTTCCAGAGCGATTCGCCGAATGAGTCCTTGATATTTAGTCGTTTTCAGCCAATTTTCTGGATTTTTGAAAATTTCACTTTTTTTGTGAAAATATCCACTAAATGAGGGAATAATATGTGTGAGGGTACCCCAGGAGAGTTCCAAATGTGTGTGGGTAGAATATATATCTGACGGGGGTAAAATTGAAAAAAGTTGAAAAAAATTTTTTTTTGGACTTAGTCGTTTTTCCGACGTTTATCAGACTTTCAGATAGAGCAAATGTCAGTGAGCATTCCGATTTCAGTTCCAGAGAGATTCGCCCAATGAGTCCTTGTTATTTAGTTGTTTTCAGCCAATTTTCTGGATTTTTGAAAATTTCACTTTTTTGTGAAAATATCCACTACATGAGGGAATAATATGTGTGAGGGTACCCCAGGAGAGTACCAAATGTGTGTGGGAAGAATATATATCCCACGGGGGTAAAATTGAAAAAAGTTGAAAAAAATTAATTTTTGGACTTAGTCATTTTTCTGGCGTTTATCAGACTTTCAGATAGGGGAAATGTCAGTGAGCGTTCCAATTTCAGTTCCAGAGCGATTCGCCCAATGAGTCCTTGATATTTAGTCGTTTTCAGCCAATTTTCTGGATTTTTGAAAATTTCACTTTTTTGTGAAAATATCCACTAAATGAGGGAATAATATGTGTGAGGGTACCCCAGGAGAGTTCCAAATGTGTGTGGGAAGAAAATATATCCGACGGGGGTAAAATTGAAGAAAGTTGAAAAAAAATTTTTTTTGGACTTAAGTCGTTTTTCCGACGTTTATCAGACTTTCAGATAGGGGAAATGTCAGTGAGCATTCCGATTTCAGTTCCAGAGCGATTCGCCCAATGAGTCCTTGTTATTTAGTCGTTTTCAGCCAATTTTCTGGATTTTTGAAAATTTCACTTTTTTGTGAAAATATCCACTAAATGAGGGAATAATATGTGTGAGGGTACCGAAGGAGAGTTCCAAATGTGTGTGGGTAGAATATATATCCCACGGGGGTAAAATTGAAAAAAGTTGAAAAAAATTTTTTTTTGGACTTAGTAATTTTTCCGGCGTTTATCAGACTTTCAGATAGGGGAAATGTCAGTGAGCGTTCCGATTTCAGTTCCAGAGCGATTCGCCCAATGAGTCCTTGATATTTAGTCGTTTTTCAGCCAATTTTCTGGATTTTTGAAAATTTCACTTTTTTGTGAAAATATCCACTAAATGAGGGAATAATATGTGTGAGGGTACCCCAGGAGAGTTCCAAATGTGTGTGGGTAGAATATATATCCCACGGGGGTAAAATTGAAAAAAGTTGAAAAAAATTTTTTTTTGGACTTAGTCATTATTCTGGCGTTTATCAGACTTTCAGATAGGGGAAATGTCAGTGAGCGTTCCGATTTCAGTTCCAGAGCGATTCGCCGAATGAGTCCTTGATATTTAGTCGTTTTCAGCCAATTTTCTGGATTTTTGAAAATTTCACTTTTTTGTGAAAATATCCACTAAATGAGGGAATAATATGTGTGAGGGTACCCCAGGAGAGTTCCAAATGTGTGTGGGTAGAATATATATCTGACGGGGGTAAAATTGAAAAAAGTTGAAAAAAATTTTTTTTTGGACTTAGTCGTTTTTCCGACGTTTATCAGACTTTCAGATAGAGGAAATGTCAGTGAGCATTCCGATTTCAGTTCCAGAGCGATTCGCCCAATGAGTCCTTGTTATTTAGTCGTTTTCAGCCAATTTTCTGGATTTTTGAAAATTTCACTTTTTTGTGAAAATATCCACTAAATGAGGGAATAATATGTGTGAGGGTACCCCAGGAGAGTTCCAAATGTGTGTGGGAAGAAAATATATTCCACGGGGGTAAAATTGAAGAAAGTTGAAAAAAAATTTTTTTTGGACTTAGTCATTTTTCCGGCGTTTATCAGACTTTCAGATAGGGGAAATGTCAGTGAGCGTTCCGATTTCAGTTCCAGAGTGATTCGCCCAATGAGTCCTTGTTATTTAGTTGTTTTCAGCCAATTTTCTGGATTTTTGAAAATTTCACTTTTTTTGTGAAAATATCCACTACATGAGGGAATAATATGTGTGAGGGTACCCCAGGAGAGTTCCAAATGTGTGTGGGAAGAAAATATATCCCACGGGGGTAAAATTGAAGAAAGTTGAAGAAAAATTTTTTTTGGACTTAGTCATTTTTCCGGCGTTTATCAGACTTTCAGATAGGGGAAATGTCAGTGAGCGTTCCGATTTCAGTTCCAGAGTGATTCGCCCAATGAGTCCTTGTTATTTAGTTGTTTTCAGCCAATTTTCTGGATTTTTGAAAATTTCACTTTTTTGTGAAAATATCCACTAAATGAGGGAATCATATGTGTGAGGGTACCCTAGGAGAGTTCCAAATGTGTGTGGGTAGAATATATATCCCACGTGGGTAAAATTGAAAAAAGTTGAAAAAAATTTTTTTTTGGACTTAGTCATTTTTCTGGCGTTTATCAGACTTTCAGATAGGGGAAATGTCAGTGAGCGTTCCGATTTCAGTTCCAGAGCAATTCGCCCAATGAGTCCTTGATATTTAGTCGTTTTCAGCCAATTTTCTGGATTTTGTAAAATTTAACTTTTTTGTGAAAATATCCACTAAATGAGGGAATAATATGTGTGAGGGTACCCCAGGAGAGTTCCAAATGTGTGTGGGAAGAAAATATATCCCACGGGGGTAAAATTGAAGAAAGTTGAAAAAAATTTTTTTTTGGACTTAGTCATTTTTCCGGCATTTATCAGACTTTCAGATAAGGGAAATGTCAGTGAGCGTTCCAATTTCAGTTCCAGAGTGATTCGCCCAATGAGTCCTTGTTATTTAGTTGTTTTCAGCCAATTTTCTGGATTTTTGAAAATTTCACTTTTTTGTGAAAATATCCACTAAATGAGGGAATAATATGTGTGAGAGTACCGAAGGAGAGTTCCAAATGTGTGTGGGTAGAATATATATCCAACAGGGGTAAAATTGAAAAAAGTTGAAAAAAATTTTTTTTGGACTTAGTCATTATTCTGGCGTTTATCAGACTTTCAGATAGGGGAAATGTCAGTGAGCGTTCCGATTTCAGTTCCAGAACAATTCGCCCAATGAGTCCTTGATATTTAGTCGTTTTCAGCCAATTTTCTGGATTTTTGAAAATTTAACTTTTTTGTGAAAATATCCACTAAATGAGGGAATAATATGTGTGAGGGTACCCCAGGAGAGTTCCAAATGTGTGTGGGAAGAAAATATATCCCACGGGGGTAAAATTGAAGAAAGTTGAAAAAAAATTTTTTTTGGACTTAGTCATTTTTCCGGCGTTTATCAGACTTTCAGATAGGGGAAATGTCAGTGAGCATTCCGATTTCAGTTCCAGAGTGATTCGCCCAATGAGTCCTTGTTATTTAGTTGTTTTCAGCCAATTTTCTGGATTTTTGAAAATTTCACTTTTTTGTGAAAATATCCACTAAATGAGGGAATAATATGTGTGAGGGTACCCCAGGAGAGTTCTAAATGTGTGTGGGTAGAATATATATCCCACGGGGGTAAAATTGAAAAAAGTTAAAAAAAATTTTTTTTTGGACTTCGTCATTTTTCCGGCGTTTATCAGACTTTCACATAGGGGAAATGTCAGTGAGCATTCCGATTTCAGTTCCAGAGTGATTCGCCCAATGAGTCCTTGTTATTTAGTTGTTTTCAGCCAATTTTCTGGATTTTTGAAAATTTCACTTTTTTGTGAAAATATCCACTAAATGAGGGAATAATATGTGTGAGGGTACCCCAGGAGAGTTCCAAATGTGTGTGGGAAGAATATATATCCCACGGGGGTAAAATTGAAAAAAGTTGAAATAAATTATTTTTTGGACTTAGTCATTTTTCTGGCGTTTATCAGACTTTCAGATAGGGGAAATGTCAGTGAGCGTTCCAATTTCAGTTCCAGAGCGATTCGCCCAATGAGTCCTTGATATTTAGTCGTTTTCAGCCAATATTCTGGATTTTTGAAAATTTAACTTTTTTGTGAAAATATCCACTAAATGAGGGAATAATATGTGTGAGGGTACCCCAGGAGAGTTCCAAATGTGTGTGGGAAGAAAATATATCCGACGGGGGTAAAATTGAAGAAAGTTGAAAAAAAATTTTTTTTGGACTTAGTCGTTTTTCCGACGTTTATCAGACTTTCAGATAGGGGAAATGTCAGTGAGCATTCCGATTTCAGTTCCAGAGCGATTCGCCCAATGAGTCCTTGTTATTTAGTCGTTTTCAGCCAATTTTCTGGATTTTTGAAAATTTCACTTTTTTGTGAAAATATCCACTAAATGAGGGAATAATATGTGTGAGGGTACCAAAGGAGAGTTCCAAATGTGTGTGGGTAGAATATATATCCGACGGGGGTAAAATTGAAAAAAGTTGAAAAAAAATTTTTTTTTGGACTTAGTCATTTTTCCGGCATTTATCAGACTTTCAGATAGGGGAAATGTCAGTGAGCGTTCCAATTTCAGTTCCAGAGTGATTCGCCCAATGAGTCCTTGTTATTTAGTTGTTTTCAGCCAATTTTCTGGATTTTTGAAAATTTCACTTTTTTGTGAAAATATCCACTAAATGAGGGAATAATATGTGTGAGGGTACCCCAGGAGAGTTCCAAATGTGTGTGGGTAGAATATATATCCCACGGGGGTAAAATTGAAAAAAGTTGAAAAAAATTTTTTTTTGGACTTAGTCATTTTTCCGGCGTTTATCAGACTTTCACATAGGGGAAATGTCAGTGAGCGTTCCGATTTCAGTTCCAGAGTGATTCGCCCAATGAGTCCTTGTTATTTAGTTGTTTTCAGCCAATTTTCTGGATTTTTGAAAATTTCACTTTTTTGTGAAAATATCATAGAATCATAGAATCATAGAATCATAGAATGGTAGAGTTGGAGGGGACCTCCTGGGTCATCTGGTCCAACCCCCTGCTCAAAGCAGGATTCACTAAATCATCTCAGACAGATTTCTGTCCAGCCTCTGTTTGAAGACGTCCATTGAAGGGGAACTCACCACCTCTCGTGGCAGCCTGTTCCACTCATTAATCACCCTAACTGTCAAAAAGTTTTTTCTAATATCTAATCTGTGTCTCCTCCCATTTAGTTTCATCCCATTGCTTCTAGTCTTTCCTTGTGCAAATGAGAATAAAGATGATCCTTCTACAATGTGACAGCCCTTAACATATTTGTAGACAGCTATTAAGTCTCCTCTCAGTCTTCTTTTTTGCAAGCTAAACATTCCCAAATCCTGCAACCGTTCCTCATAGGACATGGTTTGCAGACCAGTCACCATTCTGGTCGCTCTTCTCTGAACTTGCTCCAGTTTGTCTATGTCTTTTTTAAAATGTGGTGCCCAAAACTGTACACAGTATTCCAGATGAGGTCTGACCAAAGAGGAGTAAAGACCGATAATGACTTCACGTGATCTAGACTGTATGCTTCTGTTAATACATCCCAGAATTGTATTTGCCTTTTTTGCTGCTGCATCACACTGTTGACTCATGTTCAGTCTATGATCTATTAGTATACCTAAGTCTTTTTCACATGTACTGTTGCTTAGCTCTATTCCTCCCATTCTGTATATGCTTTTTTCATTTTTATTGCCCAGATGTAGTACTTTGCATTTTTCCCTGTTAAAAACCATTCTGTTGGTTGCTGCCCACTGCTCCAGTTTATTTAGGTCTTTTTGAATCTTCTCTCTCTCTTCTCTAGTATTAGCTATCCCTCCTAGCTTTGTGTCATCAGCAAATTTAATCAGTTTACCCTCAATTCCTTCATCTAAATCATTGATAAAGATGTTGAACAATACAGGTCCCAGGACGGAGCCCTGTGGTACCCCACTTGAGACATTCATCCAGCTGGATGTGAAGCCATTTACAACCACCCTTTGAGTCCGATCACTAAGCCAGTTATGAATCCACCTAACAGTTGCCTGGTCCATTGCATACTTGGTCATTTTTTCAATAAGGATGGTGTGAGATACTTTGTCAAATGCTTTGCTGAAGTCAAGATATACTATATCTACAGCATTTCCCTGATCCACCCAGTCAGTGATTCTGTCATAGAAGGAAATTAAGTTAGTCTGACATGACTTGTTAGTTACAAACCCATGCTGACTCTGGTTAATCACTTCATTCTTATCCAGGTACTTACATACATGTTGTTTAATAATTTGTTCAAAGATCTTTCCTGGTATAGAAGTCAGACTCACCGGCCTATAGTTCCCTAGGTCCACCTTCTTCCCCTTTTTGAAGATAGGAACAACATTTGCTCTTCTCCAGTCTTCTGGGACTTCTCCTGTTCTCCAAGAATTTTCAAGAATTTTCAAATATCCACTACATGAGGGAATAATATGTGTGAGGGTACCCCAGGAGAGTTCCAAATGTGTGTGGGTAGAATATATATCCCACGGGGGTAAAATTGAAAAAAGTTGAAAAAAATTTTTTTTTGGACTTAGTCATTTTTCCGGCGTTTATCAGACTTTCACATAGGGGAAATGTCAGTGAGCGTTCCGATTTCAGTTCCAGAGTGATTCGCCCAATGAGTCCTTGTTATTTAGTTGTTTTCAGCCAATTTTCTGGATTTTTGAAAATTTCACTTTTTTGTGAAAATATCCACTACATGAGTGAATAATATGTGTGAGGGTACCCCAGGAGAGTTCCAAATGTGTGTGGGAAGAATATATATCCCACGGGGGTAAAATTGAAAAAAGTTGAAAAAAATTTTTTTTTGGACTCAGTCATTTTTCTGGCGTTTATCAGACTTTCAGATAGGGGAAATGTCAGTGAGCGTTCCGATTTCAGTTCCAGAGCAATTCGCCCAATGAGTCCTTGATATTTAGTCGTTTTCAGCCAATTTTCTGGATTTTTGAAAATTTTACTTTTTTGTGAAAATATCCACTAAATGAGGGAATAATATGTGTGAGGGTACCCCAGGAGAGTTCCAAATGTGTGTGGGAAGAAAATATATCCCACGGGGGTAAAATTGAAGAAAGTTGAAAAAAAATTTTTTTTGGACTTAGTCATTTTTCCGGCGTTTATCAGACTTTCAGATAGGGGAAATGTCAGTGAGCATTCCGATTTCAGTTCCAGAGTGATTCGCCCAATGAGTCCTTGTTATTTAGTTGTTTTCAGCCAATTTTCTGGATTTTTGAAAATTTCACTTTTTTGTGAAAATATCCACTAAATGAGGGAATAATATGTGTGAGGGTACCCCAGGAGAGTTCCAAATGTGTGTAGGAAGAATATATATCCCACGGGGGTAAAATTGAAAAAAGTTGAAAAAAATTATTTTTTGGACTTAGTCATTTTTCTGGCGTTTATCAGACTTTCAGATAGGGGAAATGTCAGTGAGCGTTCCAATTTCAGTTCCAGAGCGATTCGCCCAATGAGTCCTTGATATTTAGTCGTTTTTCAGCCAATTTTCTGGATTTTTGAAAATTTCACTTTTTTGTGAAAATATCCACTAAATGAGGGAATAATATGTGTGAGGGTACCCCAGGAGAGTTCCAAATGTGTGTGGGTAGAATATATATCCCACGGGGGTAAAATTGAAAAAAGTTGAAAAAATTTTTTTTTTGGACTTAGTTATTATTCTTGCGTTTATCAGACTTTCAGATAGGGGAAATGTCAGTGAGCATTCCGATTTCAGTTCCAGAGTGATTCGCCCAATGAGTCCTTGTTATTTAGTTGTTTTCAGCCAATTTTCTGGATTTTTGAAAATTTAACTTTTTTGTGAAAATATCCACTACATGAGGGAATAATATGTGTGAGGGTACCCCAGGAGAGTTCCAAATGTGTGTGGGTAGAATATATATCCGACGGGGGTAAAATTGAAAAAAGTTGAAAAAAAATTTTTTTTGGACTTAGTCATTTTTCCGGCGTTTATCAGACTTTCAGATAGGGGAAATGTCAGTGAGCGTTCCAATTTCAGTTCCAGAGTGATTCGCCCAATGAGTCCTTGTTATTTAGTTGTTTTCAGCCAATTTTCTGGATTTTTGAAAATTTCACTTTTTTGTGAAAATATCCACTACATGAGGGAATAATATGTGTGAGGGTACCCCAGGAGAGTTCCAAATGTGTGTGGGTAGAATATATATCCCACGGGGGTAAAATTGAAAAAAGTTGAAAAAAATTTTTTTTTGGACTTAGTAATTTTTCCGGCGTTTATCAGACTTTCAGATAGGGGAAATGTCAGTGAGCGTTCCGATTTCAGTTCCAGAGCGATTCGCCCAATGAGTCCTTGATATTTAGTCGTTTTTCAGCCAATTTTCTGGATTTTTGAAAATTTCACTTTTTTGTGAAAATATCCACTAAATGAGGGAATAATATGTGTGAGGGTACCCCAGGAGAGTTCCAAATGTGTGTGGGTAGAATATATATCCCACGGGGGTAAAATTGAAAAAAGTTGAAAAAAATTATTTTTTGGACTTAGTCATTTTTCTGGCGTTTATCAGACTTTCAGATAGGGGAAATGTCAGTGAGCGTTCCAATTTCAGTTCCAGAGCGATTCGCCCAATGAGTCCTTGATATTTAGTCGTTTTCAGCCAATTTTCTGGATTTTTGAAAATTTAACTTTTTTGTGAAAATATCCACTAAATGAGGGAATAATATGTGTGAGGGTATCCCAGGAGAGTTCCAAATGTGTGTGGGAAGAATATATATCCCACGGGGGTAAAATTGAAAAAAGTTAAAAAAAATTTTTTTGGGACTTAGTCATTTTTCTGGCGTTTATCAGACTTTCAGATAGGGGAAATGTCAGTGAGCATTCCGATTTCAGTTCCAGAGTGATTCGCCCAATGAGTCCTTGTTATTTAGTTGTTTTCAGCCAATTTTCTGGATTTTTGAAAATTTAACTTTTTTGTGAAAATATCCACTAAATGAGGGAATAATATGTGTGAGGGTATCCCAAGAGCGTTCCAAATGTGTGTGGGAAGAAAATATATCCGACGGGGGTAAAATTGAAAAAAGTTGAAAAAAAATTTTTTTTGGACTTAGTCATTTTTCCGGCGTTTATCAGACTTTCAGATAGGGGAAATGTCAGTGAGCGTTCCAATTTCAGTTCCAGAGTGATTCGCCCAATGAGTCCTTGTTATTTAGTTGTTTTCAGCCAATTTTCTGGATTTTTGAAAATTTCACTTTTTTATGAAAATATCCACTACATGAGGGAATAATATGTGTGAGGGTACCCCAGGACAGTTCCAAATGTGTGTGGGTAGAATATATATCCCACGGGGGTAAAATTGAAAAAAGTTGAAAAAAATTTTTTTTTGGACTTAGTAATTTTTCCGGCGTTTATCAGACTTTCAGATAGGGGAAATGTCAGTGAGCATTCCGATTTCAGTTCCAGAGCGATTCGCCCAATGAGTCCTTGATATTTAGTCGTTTTTCAGCCAATTTTCTGGATTTTTGAAAATTTCACTTTTTTGTGAAAATATCCACTAAATGAGGGAATAATATGTGTGAGGGTACCCCAGGAGAGTTCCAAATGTGTGTGGGTAGAATATATATCCCACGGGGGTAAAATTGAAAAAAGTTGAAAAAAATTTTTTTTTGGACTTAGTCATTTTTCCGGCGTTTATCAGACTTTCAGATAGGGGAAATGTCAGTGAGCATTTCGATTTCAGTTCCAGAGTGATTCGCCCAATGAGTCCTTGTTATTTAGTTGTTTTCAGCCAATTTTCTGGATTTTTGAAAATTTCACTTTTTTGTGAAAATATCCACTAAATGAGGGAATAATATGTGTGAGGGTACCCCAGGAGAGTTCTAAATGTGTGTGGGAAGAATATATATCCCACGGGGGTAAAATTGAAAAAAGTTGAAAAAAATTTTTTTTTGGACTTAGTAATTTTTCCGGCGTTTATCAGACTTTCAGATAGGGGAAATGTCAGTGAGCATTCCGATTTCAGTTCCAGAGCGATTCGCCCAATGAGTCCTTGATATTTAGTCGTTTTTCAGCCAATTTTCTGGATTTTTGAAAATTTCACTTTTTTGTGAAAATATCCACTAAATGAGGGAATAATATGTGTGAGGGTACCCCAGGAGAGTTCCAAATGTGTGTGGGAAGAAAATATATCCCACGGGGGTAAAATTGAAGAAAGTTGAAAAAAAAATTTTTTTGGACTTAGTCATTTTTCCGGCGTTTATCAGACTTTCAGATAGGGGAAATGTCAGTGAGCATTCCGATTTCAGTTCCAGAGTGATTCGCCCAATGAGTCCTTGTTATTTAGTTGTTTTCAGCCAATTTTCTGGATTTTTGAAAATTTCACTTTTTTGTGAAAATATCCACTAAATGAGGGAATAATATGTGTGAGGGTACCCCAGGAGAGTTCTAAATGTGTGTGGGTAGAATATATATCCCACGGGGGTAAAATTGAAAAAAGTTGAAAAAAATTATTTTTTGGACTTAGTCATTTTTCTGGCGTTTATCAGACTTTCAGATAGGGGAAATGTCAGTGAGCGTTCCAATTTCAGTTCCAGAGCGATTCGCCCAATGAGTCCTTGTTATTTAGTTGTTTTCAGCCAATTTTCTGGATTTTTGAAAATTTTACTTTTTTGTGAAAATATCCACTAAATGAGGGAATAATATGTGTGAGGGTATCCCAGGAGCGTTCCAAATGTGTGTGGGAAGAAAATATATCCGACGGGGGTAAAATTGAAAAAAGTTGAAAAAAAATTTTTTTTGGACTTAGTCATTTTTCCGGCGTTTATCAGACTTTCAGATAGGGGAAATGTCAGTGAGCGTTCCAATTTCAGTTCCAGAGTGATTCGCCCAATGAGTCCTTGTTATTTAGTTGTTTTCAGCCAATTTTCTGGATTTTTGAAAATTTCACTTTTTTGTGAAAATATCCACTACATGAGGGAATAATATGTGTGAGGGTACCCCAGGAGAGTTCCAAATGTGTGTGGGTAGAATATATATCCCACGGGGGTAAAATTGAAAAAAGTTGAAAAAAATTTTTTTTTGGACTTAGTAATTTTTCCGGCGTTTATCAGACTTTCAGATAGGGGAAATGTCAGTGACCATTCCGATTTCAGTTCCAGAGCGATTCGCCCAATGAGTCCTTGATATTTAGTCGTTTTTCAGCCAATTTTCTGGATTTTTGAAAATTTCACTTTTTTGTGAAAATATCCACTAAATGAGGGAATAATATGTGTGAGGGTACCCCAGGAGAGTTCCAAATGTGTGTGGGTAGAATATATATCCCACGGGGGTAAAATTGAAAAAAGTTGAAAAAAATTTTTTTTTGGACTTAGTCATTATTCTGGCGTTTATCAGACTTTCAGATAGGGGAAATGTCAGTGAGCGTTCCGATTTCAGTTCCAGAGCGATTCGCCGAATGAGTCCTTGTTATTTAGTTGTTTTCAGCCAATTTTCTGGATTTTTGAAAATTTCACTTTTTTGTGAAAATATCCACTAAATGAGGGAATAATATGTGTGAGGGTACCCCAGGAGAGTTCCAAATGTGTGTGGGTAGAATATATATCCCACGGGGGTAAAATTGAAAAAAGTTGAAAAAAATTTTTTTTTGGACTTAGTCATTTTTCCGGCGTTTATCAGACTTTCACATAAGGGAAATGTCAGTGAGCGTTCCGATTTCAGTTCCAGAGTGATTCGCCCAATGAGTCCTTGTTATTTAGTTGTTTTCAGCCAATTTTCTGGATTTTTGAAAATTTCACTTTTTTGTGAAAATATCCACTACATGAGGGAATAATATGTGTGAGGGTACCCCAGGAGAGTTCCAAATGTGTGTGGGTAGAATATATATCCCACGGGGGTAAAATTGAAAAAAGTTGAAAAAAATTTTTTTTTGGACTTAGTCATTTTTCCGGCGTTTATCAGACTTTCACATAGGGGAAATGTCAGTGGGCGTTCCGATTTCAGTTCCAGAGTGATTCGCCCAATGAGTCCTTGTTATTTAGTTGTTTTCAGCCAATTTTCTGGATTTTTGAAAATTTCACTTTTTTGTGAAAATATCCACTAAATGAGGGAATAATATGTGTGAGGGTACCCCAGGAGAGTTCCAAATGTGTGTGGGAAGAATATATATCCCACGGGGGTAAAATTGAAAAAAGTTGAAAAAAATTTTTTTTTGGACTTAGTAATTTTTCCGGCGTTTATCAGACTTTCAGATAGGGGAAATGTCAGTGAGCATTCCGATTTCAGTTCCAGAGCGATTCGCCCAATGAGTCCTTGTTATTTAGTTGTTTTCAGCCAATTTTCTGGATTTTTGAAAATTTCACTTTTTTGTGAAAATATCCACTAAATGAGGGAATAATATGTGTGAGGGTACCCCAGGAGAGTTCTAAATGTGTGTGGGTAGAATATATATCCCACGGGGGTAAAATTGAAAAAAGTTGAAAAAAATTTTTTTTTGGACTTAGTCATTTTTCCGGCGTTTATCAGACTTTCACATAGGGGAAATGTCAGTGAGCGTTCCGATTTCAGTTCCAGAGTGATTCGCCCAATGAGTCCTTCTTATTTAGTTGTTTTCAGCCAATTTTCTGGATTTTTGAAAATTTCACTTTTTTGTGAAAATATCCACTAAATGAGGGAATAATATGTGTGAGGGTACCCCAGGAGAGTTCCAAATGTGTGTGGGAAGAATATATATCCCACGGGGGTAAAATTGAAAAAAGTTGAAAAAAATTATTTTTTGGACTTAGTCATTTTTCTGGCGTTTATCAGACTTTCAGATAGGGGAAATGTCAGTGAGCGTTCCAATTTCAGTTCCAGAGCGATTCGCCCAATGAGTCCTTGATATTTAGTCGTTTTCAGCCAATTTTCTGGATTTTTGAAAATTTAACTTTTTTGTGAAAATATCCACTAAATGAGGGAATAATATGTGTGAGGGTATCCCAGGAGAGTTCCAAATGTGTGTGGGAAGAAAATATATCCGACGGGGGTAAAATTGAAAAAAGTTGAAAAAAATTTTTTTTTGGACTTAGTCATTTTTCCGGCGTTTATCAGACTTTCAGATAGGGGAAATGTCAGTGAGCGTTCCAATTTCAGTTCCAGAGTGATTCGCCCAATGAGTCCTTGTTATTTAGTTGTTTTCAGCCAATTTTCTGGATTTTTGAAAATTTCACTTTTTTGTGAAAATATCCACTAAATGAGGGAATAATATGTGTGAGAGTACCGAAGGAGAGTTCCAAATGTGTGTGGGTAGAATATATATCCCACGGGGGTAAAATTGAAAAAAGTTGAAAAAAATTTTTTTTTGGACTTAGTAATTTTTCCGGCGTTTATCAGACTTTCAGATAGGGGAAATGTCAGTGAGCGTTCCGATTTCAGTTCCAGAGCGATTCGCCCAATGAGTCCTTGATATTTAGTCGTTTTTCATCCAATTTTCTGGATTTTTGAAAATTTCACTTTTTTGTGAAAATATCCACTAAATGAGTGAATAATATGTGTGAGGGTACCCCAGGAGAGTTCCAAATGTGTGTGGGTAGAATATATATCCCACGGGGGTAAAATTGAAAAAAGTTTAAAAAAATTTTTTTTTGGACTTAGTCATTATTCTGGCGTTTATCAGACTTTCAGATAGGGGAAATGTCAGTGAGCGTTCCGATTTCAGTTCCAGAGCGATTCGCCGAATGAGTCCTTGATATTTAGTCGTTTTCAGCCAATTTTCTGGATTTTTGAAAATTTCACTTTTTTGTGAAAATATCCACTAAATGAGGGAATAATATGTGTGAGGGTACCCCAGGAGAGTTCTAAATGTGTGTGGGTAGAATATATATCCCACGGGGGTAAAATTGAAAAAAGTTGAAAAAAATTTTTTTTTGGACTTAGTCATTTTTCCGGCGTTTATCAGACTTTCACATAGGGGAAATGACAGTGAGCGTTCCGATTTCAGTTCCAGAGTGATTCGCCCAATGAGTCCTTGTTATTTAGTTGTTTTCAGCCAATTTTCTGGATTTTTGAAAATTTTACTTTTTTGTGAAAATATCCACTAAATGAGGGAATAATATGTGTGAGGGTACCCCAGGAGAGTTCCAAATGTGTGTGGGAAGAATATATATCCCACGGGGGTAAAATTGAAAAAAGTTGAAAAAAATTTTTTTTTGGACTTAGTAATTTTTCCGGCGTTTATCAGACTTTCAGATAGGGGAAATGTCAGTGAGCATTCCGATTTCAGTTCCAGAGCGATTCGCCCAATGAGTCCTTGATATTTAGTCGTTTTTCAGCCAATTTTCTGGATTTTTGAAAATTTCACTTTTTTGTGAAAATATCCACTAAATGAGGGAATAATATGTGTGAGGGTACCCCAGGAGAGTTCCAAATGTGTGTGGGAAGAAAATATATCCCACGGGGGTAAAATTGAAGAAAGTTGAAAAAAAAATTTTTTTGGACTTAGTCATTTTTCCGGCGTTTATCAGACTTTCAGATAGGGGAAATGTCAGTGAGCATTCCGATTTCAGTTCCAGAGTGATTCGCCCAATGAGTCCTTGTTATTTAGTTGTTTTCAGCCAATTTTCTGGATTTTTGAAAATTTCACTTTTTTGTGAAAATATCCACTAAATGAGGGAATAATATGTGTGAGGGTACCCCAGGAGAGTTCCAAATGTGTGTGGGAAGAATATATATCCCACGGGGGTAAAATTGAAAAAAGTTGAAAAAAATTATTTTTTGAACTTAGTCATTTTTCTGGCGTTTATCAGACTTTCAGATAGGGGAAATGTCAGTGAGCGTTCCGATTTCAGTTCCAGAGCGATTCGCCCAATGAGTCCTTGATATTTAGTCGTTTTCAGCCAATTTTCTGGATTTTTGAAAATTTAACTTTTTTGTGAAAATATCCACTAAATGAGGGAATAATATGTGTGAGGGTACCCCAGGAGAGTTCCAAATGTGTGTGGGAAGAATATATATCCCACGGGGGTAAAATTGAAGAAAGTTGAAAAAAATTTTTTGTTGGACTTAGTCATTTTTCCGGCGTTTATCAGACTTTCAGATAGGGGAAATGTCAGTGAGCGTTCCGATCTCACTTCCAGAGTGATTCGCCCAATGAGTCCTTGTTATTTAGTTGTTTTCAGCCAATTTTCTGGATTTTTGAAAATTTCACTTTTTTGTGAAAATATCCACTAAATGAGGGAATAATATGTGTGAGGGTACCCCAGGAGAGTTTCAAATGTTTGTGGGTAGAATATATATCCCACGGGGGTAAAATTGAAAAAAGTTGAAAAAAATTTTTTTTTGGACTTAGTCATTTTTCCGGCGTTTATCAGACTTTCACATAGGGGAAATGTCAGTGAGTGTTCCGATTTCAGTTCCAGAGCGATTCGCCCAATGAGTCCTTGATATTTAGTCGTTTTCAGCCAATTTTCTGGATTTTTGAAAATTTAACTTTTTTGTGAAAATATCCACTAAATGAGGGAATAATATGTGTGAGGGTACCCCAGGAGAGTTCCAAATGTGTGTGGGAAGAATATATATCCCACGGGGGTAAAATTGAAAAAAAATTTTTTTGGGACTTAGTCATTTTTCCGGCGTTTATCAGACTTTCAGATAGGGGAAATGTCAGTGAGCGTTCCGATTTCAGTTCCAGAGCGATTCGCCGAATGAGTCCTTGATATTTAGTCGTTTTCAGCCAATTTTCTGGATTTTTGAAAATTTCACTTTTTTGTGAAAATATCCACTAAATGAGGGAATAATATGTGTGAGGGTACCCCAGGAGAGTTCCAAATGTGTGTGGGTAGAATATATATCTGACGGGGGTAAAATTGAAAAAAGTTGAAAAAAAATTTTTTTTGGACTTAGTCGTTTTTCCGACATTTATCAGACTTTCAGATAGAGGAAATGTCAGTGAGCATTCCGATTTCAGTTCCAGAGCGATTCGCCCAATGAGTCCTTGTTATTTAGTCGTTTTCAGCCAATTTTCTGTATTTTTGAAAATTTCACTTTTTTGTGAAAATATCCACTAAATGAGGGAATAATATGTGTGAGGGTATCCCAGGAGCGTTCCAAATGTGTGTGGGAAGAAAATATATCCGACGGGGGTAAAATTGAAAAAAGTTGAAAAAAAATTTTTTTTGGACTTAGTCATTTTTCCGGCGTTTATCAGACTTTCAGATAGGGGAAATGTCAGTGAGCGTTCCAATTTCAGTTCCAGAGTGATTCGCCCAATGAGTCCTTGTTATTTAGTTGTTTTCAGCCAATTTTCTGGATTTTTGAAAATTTCACTTTTTTGTGAAAATATCCACTACATGAGGGAATAATATGTGTGAGGGTACCCCAGGAGAGTTCCAAATGTGTGTGGGTAGAATATATATCCCACGGGGGTAAAATTGAAAAAAGTTGAAAAAAATTTTTTTTTGGACTTAGTAATTTTTCCGGCGTTTATCAGACTTTCAGATAGGGGAAATGTCAGTGACCATTCCGATTTCAGTTCCAGAGCGATTCGCCCAATGAGTCCTTGATATTTAGTCGTTTTTCAGCCAATTTTCTGGATTTTTGAAAATTTCACTTTTTTGTGAAAATATCCACTAAATGAGGGAATAATATGTGTGAGGGTACCCCAGGAGAGTTCCAAATGTGTGTGGGTAGAATATATATCCCACGGGGGTAAAATTGAAAAAAGTTGAAAAAAATTTTTTTTTGGACTTAGTCATTATTCTGGCGTTTATCAGACTTTCAGATAGGGGAAATGTCAGTGAGCGTTCCGATTTCAGTTCCAGAGCGATTCGCCGAATGAGTCCTTGTTATTTAGTTGTTTTCAGCCAATTTTCTGGATTTTTGAAAATTTCACTTTTTTGTGAAAATATCCACTAAATGAGGGAATAATATGTGTGAGGGTACCCCAGGAGAGTTCCAAATGTGTGTGGGTAGAATATATATCCCACGGGGGTAAAATTGAAAAAAGTTGAAAAAAATTTTTTTTTGGACTTAGTCATTTTTCCGGCGTTTATCAGACTTTCACATAGGGGAAATGTCAGTGAGCGTTCCGATTTCAGTTCCAGAGTGATTCGCCCAATGAGTCCTTGTTATTTAGTTGTTTTCAGCCAATTTTCTGGATTTTTGAAAATTTCACTTTTTTGTGAAAATATCCACTAAATGAGGGAATAATATGTGTGAGGGTACCCCAGGAGAGTTCCAAATGTGTGTGGGAAGAATATATATCCCACGGGGGTAAAATTGAAAAAAGTTGAAAAAAATTTTTTTTTGGACTTAGTAATTTTTCCGGCGTTTATCAGACTTTCAGATAGGGGAAATGTCAGTGAGCATTCCGATTTCAGTTCCAGAGCGATTCGCCCAATGAGTCCTTGTTATTTAGTTGTTTTCAGCCAATTTTCTGGATTTTTGAAAATTTCACTTTTTTGTGAAAATATCCACTAAATGAGGGAATAATATGTGTGAGGGTACCCCAGGAGAGTTCTAAATGTGTGTGGGTAGAATATATATCCCACGGGGGTAAAATTGAAAAAAGTTGAAAAAAATTTTTTTTTGGACTTAGTCATTTTTCCGGCGTTTATCAGACTTTCACATAGGGGAAATGTCAGTGAGCGTTCCGATTTCAGTTCCAGAGTGATTCGCCCAATGAGTCCTTGTTATTTAGTTGTTTTCAGCCAATTTTCTGGATTTTTGAAAATTTCACTTTTTTGTGAAAATATCCACTAAATGAGGGAATAATATGTGTGAGGGTACCCCAGGAGAGTTCCAAATGTGTGTGGGAAGAATATATATCCCACGGGGGTAAAATTGAAAAAAGTTGAAAAAAATTATTTTTTGGACTTAGTCATTTTTCTGGCGTTTATCAGACTTTCAGATAGGGGAAATGTCAGTGAGCGTTCCAATTTCAGTTCCAGAGCGATTCGCCCAATGAGTCCTTGATATTTAGTCGTTTTCAGCCAATTTTCTGGATTTTTGAAAATTTAACTTTTTTGTGAAAATATCCACTAAATGAGGGAATAATATGTGTGAGGGTATCCCAGGAGAGTTCCAAATGTGTGTGGGAAGAAAATATATCCGACGGGGGTAAAATTGAAAAAAGTTGAAAAAAATTTTTTTTTGGACTTAGTCATTTTTCCGGCGTTTATCAGACTTTCAGATAGGGGAAATGTCAGTGAGCGTTCCAATTTCAGTTCCAGAGTGATTCGCCCAATGAGTCCTTGTTATTTAGTTGTTTTCAGCCAATTTTCTGGATTTTTGAAAATTTCACTTTTTTGTGAAAATATCCACTAAATGAGGGAATAATATGTGTGAGAGTACCGAAGGAGAGTTCCAAATGTGTGTGGGTAGAATATATATCCCACGGGGGTAAAATTGAAAAAAGTTGAAAAAAATTTTTTTTTGGACTTAGTAATTTTTCCGGCGTTTATCAGACTTTCAGATAGGGGAAATGTCAGTGAGCGTTCCGATTTCAGTTCCAGAGCGATTCGCCCAATGAGTCCTTGATATTTAGTCGTTTTTCATCCAATTTTCTGGATTTTTGAAAATTTCACTTTTTTGTGAAAATATCCACTAAATGAGTGAATAATATGTGTGAGGGTACCCCAGGAGAGTTCCAAATGTGTGTGGGTAGAATATATATCCCACGGGGGTAAAATTGAAAAAAGTTTAAAAAAATTTTTTTTTGGACTTA
This sequence comes from Phyllobates terribilis, assembly GCF_046119375.1. Taxonomy (NCBI): domain Eukaryota; kingdom Metazoa; phylum Chordata; class Amphibia; order Anura; family Dendrobatidae; genus Phyllobates; species Phyllobates terribilis. The sequence continues at coordinate 556,325,750 of NW_027362762.1, forward strand.
GTCATTATTCTGGCGTTTATCAGACTTTCAGATAGGGGAAATGTCAGTGAGCGTTCCGATTTCAGTTCCAGAGCGATTCGCCGAATGAGTCCTTGATATTTAGTCGTTTTCAGCCAATTTTCTGGATTTTTGAAAATTTCACTTTTTTGTGAAAATATCCACTAAATGAGGGAATAATATGTGTGAGGGTACCCCAGGAGAGTTCTAAATGTGTGTGGGTAGAATATATATCCCACGGGGGTAAAATTGAAAAAAGTTGAAAAAAATTTTTTTTTGGACTTAGTCATTTTTCCGGCGTTTATCAGACTTTCACATAGGGGAAATGTCAGTGAGCGTTCCGATTTCAGTTCCAGAGTGATTCGCCCAATGAGTCCTTGTTATTTAGTTGTTTTCAGCCAATTTTCTGGATTTTTGAAAATTTTACTTTTTTGTGAAAATATCCACTAAATGAGGGAATAATATGTGTGAGGGTACCCCAGGAGAGTTCCAAATGTGTGTGGGAAGAATATATATCCCACGGGGGTAAAATTGAAAAAAGTTGAAAAAAATTTTTTTTTGGACTTAGTAATTTTTCCGGCGTTTATCAGACTTTCAGATAGGGGAAATGTCAGTGAGCATTCCGATTTCAGTTCCAGAGCGATTCGCCCAATGAGTCCTTGATATTTAGTCGTTTTTCAGCCAATTTTCTGGATTTTTGAAAATTTCACTTTTTTGTGAAAATATCCACTAAATGAGGGAATAATATGTGTGAGGGTACCCCAGGAGAGTTCCAAATGTGTGTGGGAAGAAAATATATCCCACGGGGGTAAAATTGAAGAAAGTTGAAAAAAAAATTTTTTTGGACTTAGTCATTTTTCCGGCGTTTATCAGACTTTCAGATAGGGGAAATGTCAGTGAGCATTCCGATTTCAGTTCCAGAGTGATTCGCCCAATGAGTCCTTGTTATTTAGTTGTTTTCAGCCAATTTTCTGGATTTTTGAAAATTTCACTTTTTTGTGAAAATATCCACTAAATGAGGGAATAATATGTGTGAGGGTACCCCAGGAGAGTTCCAAATGTGTGTGGGAAGAATATATATCCCACGGGGGTAAAATTGAAAAAAGTTGAAAAAAATTATTTTTTGGACTTAGTCATTTTTCTGGCGTTTATCAGACTTTCAGATAGGGGAAATGTCAGTGAGCGTTCCGATTTCAGTTCCAGAGCGATTCGCCCAATGAGTCCTTGATATTTAGTCGTTTTCAGCCAATTTTCTGGATTTTTGAAAATTTAACTTTTTTGTGAAAATATCCACTAAATGAGGGAATAATATGTGTGAGGGTACCCCAGGAGAGTTCCAAATGTGTGTGGGAAGAATATATATCCCACGGGGGTAAAATTGAAGAAAGTTGAAAAAAATTTTTTGTTGGACTTAGTCATTTTTCCGGCATTTATCAGACTTTCAGATAGGGGAAATGTCAGTGAGCGTTCCGATCTCACTTCCAGAGTGATTCGCCCAATGAGTCCTTGTTATTTAGTTGTTTTCAGCCAATTTTCTGGATTTTTGAAAATTTCACTTTTTTGTGAAAATATCCACTAAATGAGGGAATAATATGTGTGAGGGTACCCCAGGAGAGTTTCAAATGTTTGTGGGTAGAATATATATCCCACGGGGGTAAAATTGAAAAAAGTTGAAAAAAATTTTTTTTTGGACTTAGTCATTTTTCCGGCGTTTATCAGACTTTCACATAGGGGAAATGTCAGTGAGTGTTCCGATTTCAATTCCAGAGCGATTCGCCCAATGAGTCCTTGATATTTAGTCGTTTTCAGCCAATTTTCTGGATTTTTGAAAATTTAACTTTTTTGTGAAAATATCCACTAAATGAGGGAATAATATGTGTGAGCGTACCCCAGGAGAGTTCCAAATGTGTGTGGGAAGAATATATATCCCACGGGGGTAAAATTGAAAAAAAATTTTTTTGGGACTTAGTCATTTTTCCGGCGTTTATCAGACTTTCAGATAGGGGAAATGTCAGTGAGCGTTCCGATTTCAGTTCCAGAGCGATTCGCCGAATGAGTCCTTGATATTTAGTCGTTTTCAGCCAATTTTCTGGATTTTTGAAAATTTCACTTTTTTGTGAAAATATCCACTAAATGAGGGAATAATATGTGTGAGGGTACCCCAGGAGAGTTCCAAATGTGTGTGGGTAGAATATATATCTGACGGGGGTAAAATTGAAAAAAGTTGAAAAAAAATTTTTTTTGGACTTAGTCGTTTTTCCGACATTTATCAGACTTTCAGATAGAGGAAATGTCAGTGAGCATTCCGATTTCAGTTCCAGAGCGATTCGCCCAATGAGTCCTTGTTATTTAGTCGTTTTCAGCCAATTTTCTGTATTTTTGAAAATTTCACTTTTTTGTGAAAATATCCACTAAATGAGGGAATAATATGTGTGAGGGTACCACAGGAGAGTTCCAAATGTGTGTGGGTAGAATATATATCCCACGGGGGTAAAATTGAAAAAAGTTCAAAAAAAAAATTTTTTTTTGGACTTAGTCATTATTCTGCCGTTTATCAGACTTTCAGATAGGGGAAATGTCAGTGAGCGTTCCAATTTCAGTTCCAGAGCGATTCGCCGAATGAGTCCTTGATATTTAGTCGTTTTCAGCCAATTTTCTGGATTTTTGAAAATTTCACTTTTTTGTGAAAATATCCACTAAATGAGGGAATAATATGTGTGAGGGTACCCCAGGAGAGTTCTAAATGTGTGTGGGTAGAATATATATCCCACGGGGGTAAAATTGAAAAAAGTTGAAAAAAATTTTTTTTTGGACTTAGTCATTTTTCCGGCGTTTATCAGACTTTCACATAGGGGAAATGTCAGTGAGCGTTCCGATTTCAGTTCCAGAGTGATTCGCCCAATGAGTCCTTGTTATTTAGTTGTTTTCAGCCAATTTTCTGGATTTTTGAAAATTTTACTTTTTTGTGAAAATATCCACTAAATGAGGGAATAATATGTGTGAGGGTACCCCAGGAGAGTTCCAAATGTGTGTGGGAAGAATATATATCCCACGGGGGTAAAATTGAAAAAAGTTGAAAAAAATTTTTTTTTGGACTTAGTAATTTTTCCGGCGTTTATCAGACTTTCAGATAGGGGAAATGTCAGTGAGCATTCCGATTTCAGTTCCAGAGCGATTCGCCCAATGAGTCCTTGATATTTAGTCGTTTTTCAGCCAATTTTCTGGATTTTTGAAAATTTCACTTTTTTGTGAAAATATCCACTAAATGAGGGAATAATATGTGTGAGGGTACCCCAGGAGAGTTCCAAATGTGTGTGGGAAGAAAATATATCCCACGGGGGTAAAATTGAAGAAAGTTGAAAAAAAAATTTTTTTGGACTTAGTCATTTTTCCGGCGTTTATCAGACTTTCAGATAGGGGAAATGTCAGTGAGCATTCCGATTTCAGTTCCAGAGTGATTCGCCCAATGAGTCCTTGTTATTTAGTTGTTTTCAGCCAATTTTCTGGATTTTTGAAAATTTCACTTTTTTGTGAAAATATCCACTAAATGAGGGAATAATATGTGTGAGGGTACCCCAGGAGAGTTCCAAATGTGTGTGGGAAGAATATATATCCCACGGGGGTAAAATTGAAAAAAGTTGAAAAAAATTATTTTTTGGACTTAGTCATTTTTCTGGCGTTTATCAGACTTTCAGATAGGGGAAATGTCAGTGAGCGTTCCGATTTCAGTTCCAGAGCGATTCGCCCAATGAGTCCTTGATATTTAGTCGTTTTCAGCCAATTTTCTGGATTTTTGAAAATTTAACTTTTTTGTGAAAATATCCACTAAATGAGGGAATAATATGTGTGAGGGTACCCCAGGAGAGTTCCAAATGTGTGTGGGAAGAATATATATCCCACGGGGGTAAAATTGAAGAAAGTTGAAAAAAATTTTTTGTTGGACTTAGTCATTTTTCCGGCGTTTATCAGACTTTCAGATAGGGGAAATGTCAGTGAGCGTTCCGATCTCACTTCCAGAGTGATTCGCCCAATGAGTCCTTGTTATTTAGTTGTTTTCAGCCAATTTTCTGGATTTTTGAAAATTTCACTTTTTTGTGAAAATATCCACTAAATGAGTGAATAATATGTGTGAGGGTACCCCAGGAGAGTTTCAAATGTTTGTGGGTAGAATATATATCCCACGGGGGTAAAATTGAAAAAAGTTGAAAAAAATTTTTTTTTGGACTTAGTCATTTTTCCGGCGTTTATCAGACTTTCACATAGGGGAAATGTCAGTGAGTGTTCCGATTTCAATTCCAGAGCGATTCGCCCAATGAGTCCTTGATATTTAGTCGTTTTCAGCCAATTTTCTGGATTTTTGAAAATTTAACTTTTTTGTGAAAATATCCACTAAATGAGGGAATAATATGTGTGAGCGTACCCCAGGAGAGTTCCAAATGTGTGTGGGAAGAATATATATCCCACGGGGGTAAAATTGAAAAAAAATTTTTTTGGGACTTAGTCATTTTTCCGGCGTTTATCAGACTTTCAGATAGGGGAAATGTCAGTGAGCGTTCCGATTTCAGTTCCAGAGCGATTCGCCGAATGAGTCCTTGATATTTAGTCGTTTTCAGCCAATTTTCTGGATTTTTGAAAATTTCACTTTTTTGTGAAAATATCCACTAAATGAGGGAATAATATGTGTGAGGGTACCCCAGGAGAGTTCCAAATGTGTGTGGGTAGAATATATATCTGACGGGGGTAAAATTGAAAAAAGTTGAAAAAAAATTTTTTTTGGACTTAGTCGTTTTTCCGACATTTATCAGACTTTCAGATAGAGGAAATGTCAGTGAGCATTCCGATTTCAGTTCCAGAGCGATTCGCCCAATGAGTCCTTGTTATTTAGTCGTTTTCAGCCAATTTTCTGTATTTTTGAAAATTTCACTTTTTTGTGAAAATATCCACTAAATGAGGGAATAATATGTGTGAGGGTACCACAGGAGAGTTCCAAATGTGTGTGGGTAGAATATATATCCCACGGGGGTAAAATTGAAAAAAGTTCAAAAAAAAAATTTTTTTTTGGACTTAGTCATTATTCTGCCGTTTATCAGACTTTCAGATAGGGGAAATGTCAGTGAGCGTTCCAATTTCAGTTCCAGAGCGATTCACCCAATGAGTCCTTGATATTTAGTCATTTTCAGCCAATTTTCTGGATTTTTGAAAATTTCACTTTTTTGTGAAAATATCCACTAAATGAGGGAATAATATGTGTGAGGGTACCCCAGGAGAGTTCCAAATGTGTGTGGGAAGAATATATATCCCACGGGGGTAAAATTGAAAAAAGTTGAAAAAAATTTTTTTTTGGACTTAGTCATTTTTCTGGCGTTTATCAGACTTTCAGATAGGGGAAATGTCAGTGAGCGTTCCGATTTCAGTTCCAGAGCGATTCGCCCAATGAGTCCTTGATATTTAGTCGTTTTCAGCCAATTTTCTGGATTTTTGAAAATTTCACTTTTTTGTGAAAATATCCACTAAATGAGGGAATAATATGTGTGAGGGTACCCCAGGAGAGTTCCAAATGTGTGTGGGAAGAATATATATCCCACGGGGGTAAAATTGAAGAAAGTTGAAAAAAAATTTTTTTTGGACTTAGTCATTTTTCCGGCGTTTATCAGACTTTCAGATAGGGGAAATGTCATTGAGCATTCCGATTTCAGTTCCAGAGTGATTCGCCCAATGAGTCCTTGTTATTTAGTTGTTTTCAGCCAATTTTCTGGATTTTTGAAAATTTCACTTTTTTGTGAAAATATCCACTAAATGAGGGAATAATATGTGTGAGGATACCCCAGGAGAGTTCCAAATGTGTGTGGGAAGAATATATATCCCACGGGGGTAAAATTGAAAAAAGTTGAAAAAAATTTTTTTTTAGACTTAGTCATTTTTCTGGCATTTATCAGACTTTTAGATAGGGGAAATGGCAGTGAGCGTTCCGATTTCAGTTCCAGAGCGATTCACCCAATGAGTCCTTGATATTTAGTCATTTTCAGCCAATTTTCTGGATTTTTGAAAATTTCACTTTTTTGTGAAAATATCCACTAAATGAGGGAATAATATGTGTGAGGGCACCCCAGGAGAGTTCCAAATGTTTGTGGGTAGAATATATATCTCACGGGGTAAAATTGAAAAAAGTTGAAAAAAATTATTTTTTGGACTTAGTCATTTTTCTGGCGTTTATCAGACTTTCAGATAGGGGAAATGTCAGTGAGCGTTCCGATTTCAGTTCCAGAGTGATTCGCCCAATGAGTCCTTGTTATTTAGCTGTTTTCAGCCAATTTTCTGGATTTTTGAAAATTTCACTTTTTTGTGAAAATATCCACTAAATGAGGGAATAATATGTGTGAGGGTACCCCAGGAGAGTTCCAAATGTGTGTGGGAAGAATATATATCCCACGGGGGTAAAATTGAAAAAAGTTGAAAAAAATTTTTTTTTAGACTTAGTCATTTTTCTGGCATTTATCAGACTTTTAGATAGGGGAAATGGCATTGAGCGTTCCGATTTCAGTTCCAGAGCGATTCACCCAATGAGTCCTTGATATTTAGTCATTTTCAGCCAATTTTCTGGATTTTTGAAAATTTCACTTTTTTGTGAAAATATCCACTAAATGAGGGAATAATATGTGTGAGGGTACCCCAGGAGAGTTCCAAATGTGTGTGGGTAGAATATATATCCCACGGGGGTAAAATTGAAAAAAGTTTAAAAAAATTTTTTTTTGGACTTAGTCATTATTCTGGCGTTTATCAGACTTTCAGATAGGGGAAATGTCAGTGAGCGTTCCGATTTCAGTTCCAGAGCGATTCGCCGAATGAGTCCTTGATATTTAGTCGTTTTCAGCCAATTTTCTGGATTTTTGAAAATTTCACTTTTTTGTGAAAATATCCACTAAATGAGGGAATAATATGTGTGAGGGTACCCCAGGAGAGTTCTAAATGTGTGTGGGTAGAATATATATCCCACGGGGGTAAAATTGAAAAAAGTTGAAAAAAATTTTTTTTTGGACTTAGTCATTTTTCCGGCGTTTATCAGACTTTCACATAGGGGAAATGTCAGTGAGCGTTCCGATTTCAGTTCCAGAGTGATTCGCCCAATGAGTCCTTGTTATTTAGTTGTTTTCAGCCAATTTTCTGGATTTTTGAAAATTTTACTTTTTTGTGAAAATATCCACTAAATGAGGGAATAATATGTGTGAGGGTACCCCAGGAGAGTTCCAAATGTGTGTGGGAAGAAAATATATCCCACGGGGGTAAAATTGAAGAAAGTTGAAAAAAAAATTTTTTTGGACTTAGTCATTTTTCCGGCGTTTATCAGACTTTCAGATAGGGGAAATGTCAGTGAGCATTCCGATTTCAGTTCCAGAGTGATTCGCCCAATGAGTCCTTGTTATTTAGTTGTTTTCAGCCAATTTTCTGGATTTTTGAAAATTTCACTTTTTTGTGAAAATATCCACTAAATGAGGGAATAATATGTGTGAGGGTACCCCAGGAGAGTTCCAAATGTGTGTGGGAAGAATATATATCCCACGGGGGTAAAATTGAAAAAAGTTGAAAAAAATTATTTTTTGGACTTAGTCATTTTTCTGGCGTTTATCAGACTTTCAGATAGGGGAAATGTCAGTGAGCGTTCCGATTTCAGTTCCAGAGCGATTCGCCCAATGAGTCCTTGATATTTAGTCGTTTTCAGCCAATTTTCTGGATTTTTGAAAATTTAACTTTTTTGTGAAAATATCCACTAAATGAGGGAATAATATGTGTGAGGGTACCCCAGGAGAGTTCCAAATGTGTGTGGGAAGAATATATATCCCACGGGGGTAAAATTGAAGAAAGTTGAAAAAAAATTTTTGTTGGACTTAGTCATTTTTCCGGCGTTTATCAGACTTTCAGATAGGGGAAATGTCAGTGAGCGTTCCGATCTCACTTCCAGAGTGATTCGCCCAATGAGTCCTTGTTATTTAGTTGTTTTCAGCCAATTTTCTGGATTTTTGAAAATTTCACTTTTTTGTGAAAATATCCACTAAATGAGGGAATAATATGTGTGAGGGTACCCCAGGAGAGTTTCAAATGTTTGTGGGTAGAATATATATCCCACGGGGGTAAAATTGAAAAAAGTTGAAAAAAATTTTTTTTTGGACTTAGTCATTTTTCCGGCGTTTATCAGACTTTCACATAGGGGAAATGTCAGTGAGTGTTCCGATTTCAGTTCCAGAGCGATTCGCCCAATGAGTCCTTGATATTTAGTCGTTTTCAGCCAATTTTCTGGATTTTTGAAAATTTAACTTTTTTGTGAAAATATCCACTAAATGAGGGAATAATATGTGTGAGGGTACCCCAGGAGAGTTCCAAATGTGTGTGGGAAGAATATATATCCCACGGGGGTAAAATTGAAAAAACATTTTTTTGGGACTTAGTCATTTTTCCGGCGTTTATCAGACTTTCAGATAGGGGAAATGTCAGTGAGCGTTCCGATTTCAGTTCCAGAGCGATTCGCCGAATGAGTCCTTGATATTTAGTCGTTTTCAGCCAATTTTCTGGATTTTTGAAAATTTCACTTTTTTGTGAAAATATCCACTAAATGAGGGAATAATATGTGTGAGGGTACCCCAGGAGAGTTCCAAATGTGTGTGGGTAGAATATATATCTGACGGGGGTAAAATTGAAAAAAGTTGAAAAAAAATTTTTTTTGGACTTAGTCGTTTTTCCGACATTTATCAGACTTTCAGATAGAGGAAATGTCAGTGAGCATTCCGATTTCAGTTCCAGAGCGATTTGCCCAATGAGTCCTTGTTATTTAGTCGTTTTCAGCCAATTTTCTGTATTTTTGAAAATTTCACTTTTTTGTGAAAATATCCACTAAATGAGGGAATAATATGTGTGAGGGTACCACAGGAGAGTTCCAAATGTGTGTGGGTAGAATATATATCCCACGGGGGTAAAATTGAAAAAAGTTCAAAAAAAAAATTTTTTTTTGGACTTAGTCATTATTCTGCCGTTTATCAGACTTTCAGATAGGGGAAATGTCAGTGAGCGTTCCAATTTCAGTTCCAGAGCGATTCACCCAATGAGTCCTTGATATTTAGTCATTTTCAGCCAATTTTCTGGATTTTTGAAAATTTCACTTTTTTGTGAAAATATCCACTAAATGAGGGAATAATATGTGTGAGGGTACCCCAGGAGAGTTCCAAATGTGTGTGGGAAGAATATATATCCCACGGGGGTAAAATTGAAAAAAGTTGAAAAAAATTTTTTTTTGGACTTAGTCATTTTTCTGGCGTTTATCAGACTTTCAGATAGGGGAAATGTCAGTGAGCGTTCCGATTTCAGTTCCAGAGCGATTCGCCCAATGAGTCCTTGATATTTAGTCGTTTTCAGCCAATTTTCTGGATTTTTGAAAATTTCACTTTTTTGTGAAAATATCCACTAAATGAGGGAATAATATGTGTGAGGGTACCACAGGAGAGTTCCAAATGTGTGTGGGTAGAATATATATCCCACGGGGGTAAAATTGAAAAAAGTTCAAAAAAAAAATTTTTTTTTGGACTTAGTCATTATTCTGCCGTTTATCAGACTTTCAGATAGGGGAAATGTCAGTGAGCGTTCCAATTTCAGTTCCAGAGCGATTCACCCAATGAGTCCTTGATATTTAGTCATTTTCAGCCAATTTTCTGGATTTTTGAAAATTTCACTTTTTTGTGAAAATATCCACTAAATGAGGGAATAATATGTGTGAGGGTACCCCAGGAGAGTTCCAAATGTGTGTGGGAAGAATATATATCCCACGGGGGTAAAATTGAAGAAAGTTGAAAAAAAAATTTTTTTGGACTTAGTCATTTTTCCGGCGTTTATCAGACTTTCAGATAGGGGAAATGTCATTGAGCATTCCGATTTCAGTTCCAGAGTGATTCGCCCAATGAGTCCTTGTTATTTAGTTGTTTTCAGCCAATTTTCTGGATTTTTGAAAATTTCACTTTTTTGTGAAAATATCCACTAAATGAGGGAATAATATGTGTGAGGATACCCCAGGAGAGTTCCAAATGTGTGTGGGAAGAATATATATCCCACGGGGGTAAAATTGAAAAAAGTTGAAAAAAATTTTTTTTTAGACTTAGTCATTTTTCTGGCATTTATCAGACTTTTAGATAGGGGAAATGGCAGTGAGCGTTCCGATTTCAGTTCCAGAGTGATTCGCCCAATGAGTCCTTGTTATTTAGCTGTTTTCAGCCAATTTTCTGGATTTTTGAAAATTTCACTTTTTTGTGAAAATATCCACTAAATGAGGGAATAATATGTGTGAGGGTACCCCAGGAGAGTTCCAAATGTGTGTGGGAAGAATATATATCCCACGGGGGTAAAATTGAAAAAAGTTGAAAAAAATTTTTTTTTAGACTTAGTCATTTTTCTGGCATTTATCAGACTTTTAGATAGGGGAAATGGCATTGAGCGTTCCGATTTCAGTTCCAGAGCGATTCACCCAATGAGTCCTTGATATTTAATCATTTTCAGCCAATTTTCTGGATTTTTGAAAATTTCACTTTTTTGTGAAAATATCCACTAAATGAGGGAATAATATGTGTGAGGGTACCCCAGGAGAGTTCCAAATGTGTGTGGGAAGAATATATATCCCACGGGGGTAAAATTGAATAAAGTAAAAAAATTTTTTTTTTTGGACTTAGTCATTTTTTTGGCGTTTATCAGACTTTCAGATAGGGGAAATGTCAGTGAGCATTCCGATTTCAGTTCCAGAGCGAGTCGCCCAATGAGTCCTTGTTATTTAGTCGTTTTCAGACAATTTTCTGGATTTTTGAAAATTTAACTTTTTTGTGAAAATATCCACTAAATGAGGGAATAATATGTGTGAGTGTACCCCAGGAGAGTTCCAAATGTGTGTGGGAAGAAAATATATCCCACGGGGGTAAAATTGAAGAAAGTTGAAAAAAAATTTTTTTTGGACTTAGTCATTTTTCCGGCGTTTATCAGACTTTCAGATAGGGGAAATGTCAGTGAGCGTTCCGATTTCAGTTCCAGAGTGATTCGCCCAATGAGACCTTGTTATTTAGTTGTTTTCAGCCAATTTTCTGGATTTTTGAAAATTTCACTTTTTTGCGAAAATATCCACTAAATGAGGGAATAATATGTGTGAGGGTACCCCAGGAGAGTTCCAAATGTATGTGGGAAGAATATATATCCCACGGGGGTAAAATTGAAAAAAGTTGAAAAAAAATTTTTTTTGGACTTAGTCATTTTTACGGCGTTTATCAGACTTTCAGATAGGGGAAATGTCATTGAGCGTTCCGATTTCAGTTCCAGAGTAATTCGCCCAATGAGTCCTTGTTATTTAGTTGTTTTCAGCCAATTTTCTGGATTTTTGAAAATTTCACTTTTTTGTGAAAATATCCACTAAATGAGGGAATAAAATGTGTGAGGGTACCCCAGGAGAGTTCCAAATGTGTGTGGGAAGAATATATATCCCACGGGGGTAAAATTGAAGAAAGTTGAAAAAAAATTTTTTTTGGACTTAGTCATTTTTCCGGCGTTTATCAGACTTTCAGATAGGGGAAATGTCAGTGAGCGTTCCGATTTCAGTTCCAGAGTGATTCGCCCAATGAGTCCTTGTTATTTAGTTGTTTTCAGCCAATTTTCTGGATTTTTGAAAATTTAACTTTTTTGTGAAAATATCCACTAAATGAGGGATTAATATGTGTGAGGGTACCCCAGGAGAGTTCCAAATGTATGTGGGAAGAATATATATCCCACGGGGGTAAAATTGAAAAAAGTTGAAAAAAAATATTTTTTGGACTTAGTCATTTTTCTGGCGTTTATCAGACTTTCAGATAGGGGAAATGTCAGTGAGTGTTCCGATTTCAGTTCCAGAGCGATTCGCCCAATGAGTCCTTGATATTTAGTCGTTTTCAGCCAATTTTCTGGATTTTTGAAAATTTAACTTTTTTGTGAAAATATCCACTAAATGAGGGAATAATATGTGTGAGGGTACCCCAGGAGAGTTCCAAATGTGTGTGGGAAGAATATATATCCCACGGGGGTAAAATTGAAGAAAGTTGAAAAAAAATTTTTTTTGGACTTAGTCATTTTTCCGGCGTTTATCAGACTTTCAGATAGGGGAAATGTCATTGAGCGTTCCGATTTCAGTTCCAGAGTGATTCGCCCAATGAGTCCTTGTTATTTAGTTGTTTTCAGCCAATTTTCTGGATTTTTGAAAATTTCACTTTTTTGTGAAAATATCCACTAAATGAGGGAATAATATGTGTGAGGGTACCCCAGGAGAGTTCCAAATGTGTGTGGGAAGAATATATATCCCACGGGGGTAAAATTGAAAAAAGTTGAAAAAAATTTGTTTTTAGACTTAGTCATTTTTCTGGCATTTATCAGACTTTTAGATAGGGGAAATGGCAGTGAGCGTTCCGATTTCAGTTCCAGAGCGATTCACCCAATGAGTCCTTGATATTTAGTCATTTTCAGCCAACTTTCTGGATTTTTGAAAATTTCACTTTTTTGTGAAAATATCCACTAAATGAGGGAATAATATGTGTGAGGGTACCCCAGGAGAGTTCCAAATGTTTGTGGGTAGAATATATATCCCACGGGGGTAAAATTGAAAAAAGTTGAAAAAAATTTTTTTTTGGACTTAGTCATTTTTCCGGCGTTTATCAGACTTTCAGATAGGGGAAATGTCAGTGAGCATTCCGATTTCAGTTCCAGAGTGATTCGCCCAATGAGTCCTTGTTATTTAGTTGTTTTCAGCCAATTTTCTGGATTTTTGAAAATTTCACTTTTTTGTGAAAATATCCACTAAATGAGGGAATAATATGTGTGAGGGTACCCCAGGAGAGTTCGAAATGTGTGTGGGAAGAATATATATCCCACGGGGGTAAAATTGAAAAAAGTTGAAAAAAATTTTTTTTTAGACTTAGTAATTTTTCTGGCATTTATCAGACTTTCAGATAGGGGAAATGGCAGTGAGCGTTCCGATTTCAGTTCCAGAGCGATTCACCCAATGAGTCCTTGATATTTAGTCATTTTCAGCCAATTTTCTGGATTTTTGAAAATTTCACTTTTTTGTGAAAATATCCACTAAATGAGGGAATAATATGTGGGAGGGTACCCCAGGAGAGTTCCAAATGTTTGTGGGTAGAAAATATATCCCACGGGGGTAAAATTGAAAAAAGTTGAAAAAAATTTTTTTTTGGACTTAGTCATTTTTCTGGCGTTTATCAGACTTTCAGATAGGGGAAATGTCAGTGAGCGTTCCGATTTCAGTTCCAGAGCGATTCGCCCAATGAGTCCTTGATATTTAGTCGTTTTCAGCCAATTTTCTGGATTTTTGAAAATTTCACTTTTTTGTGAAAATATCCACTAAATGAGGGAATAATATGTGTGAGGGTACCCCAGGAGAGTTCCAAATGTGTGTGGGAAGAATATATATCCCACGGGGGTAAAATTGAAAAAAAATTTTTTTTGGACTTAGTCATTTTTCCGGCGTTTATCAGACTTTCAGATAGGGGAAATGTCAGTGAGCGTTCCGATTTCAGTTCCAGAGTGATTCGCCCAATGAGTCCTTGTTATTTAGTTGTTTTCAGCCAATTTTCTTAATTTTTGAAAATTTCACTTTTTTGTGAAAATATCCACTAAATGAGGGAATAATATGTGTGAGGGTACCCAAGGAGAGTTCCAAATGTGTGTGGGAAGAATATATATCCCACGGGGGTAAAATTGAAGAAAGTTGAAAAAAAATTTTTTTTGGACTTAATCATTTTTACGGCGTTTATCAGACTTTCAGATAGGGGAAATGTCAGTGAGCATTCCGATTTCAGTTCCAGAGCGATTCGCCCAATGAGTCCTTGTTATTTAGTCGTTTTCAGACAATTTTCTGGATTTTTGAAAATTTAACTTTTTTGTGAAAATATCCACTAAATGAGGGAATAATATGTGTGAGGGTACCCCAGGAGAGTTCCAAATGTTTGTGGGTAGAATATATATCCCACGGGGGTAAAATTGAAAAAAGTTGAAAAAAATTTTTTTTTGGACTTAGTCATTTTTCCGGCGTTTATCAGACTTTCAGATAGGGGAAATGTCAGTGAGCGTTCCGATTTCAGTTCCAGAGTGATTCGCCCAATGAGTCCTTGTTATTTAGTTGTTTTCAGCCAATTTTCTGGATTTTTGAAAATTTCACTTTTTTGTGAAAATATCCACTAAATGAGGGAATAATATGTGTGAGGGTATCCCAGGAGAGTTCGAAATGTGTGTGGGAAGAATATATATCCCACGGGGGTAAAATTGAAAAAAGTTGAAAAAAATTTTTTTTTAGACTTAGTAATTTTTCTGGCATTTATCAGACTTTCAGATAGGGGAAATGGCAGTGAGCGTTCCGATTTCAGTTCCAGAGCGATTCACCCAATGAGTCCTTGATATTTAGTCATTTTCAGCCAATTTTCTGGATTTTTGAAAATTTCACTTTTTTGTGAAAATATCCACTAAATGAGGGAATAATATGTGGGAGGGTACCCCAGGAGAGTTCCAAATGTTTGTGGGTAGAAAATATATCCCACGGGGGTAAAATTGAAAAAAGTTGAAAAAAATTTTTTTTTGGACTTAGTCATTTTTCTGGCGTTTATCAGACTTTCAGATAGGGGAAATGTCAGTGAGCGTTCCGATATCAGTTCCAGAGCGATTCGCCCAATGAGTCCTTGATATTTAGTCGTTTTCAGCCAATTTTCTGGATTTTTGAAAATTTCACTTTTTTGTGAAAATATCCACTAAATGAGGGAATAATATGTGTGAGGGTACCCCAGGAGAGTTCCAAATGTGTGTGGGAAGAATATATATCCCACGGGGGTAAAATTGAAAAAAAATTTTTTTTGGACTTAGTCATTTTTCCGGCGTTTATCAGACTTTCAGATAGGGGAAATATCAGTGAGCGTTCCGATTTCAGTTCCAGAGTGATTCGCCCAATGAGTCCTTGTTATTTAGTTGTTTTCAGCCAATTTTCTTAATTTTTGAAAATTTCACTTTTTTGTGAAAATATCCACTAAATGAGGGAATAATATGTGTGAGGGTACCCAAGGAGAGTTCCAAATGTGTGTGGGAAGAATATATATCCCACGGGGGTAAAATTGAAGAAAGTTGAAAAAAAATTTTTTTTGGACTTAATCATTTTTACGGCGTTTATCAGACTTTCAGACAGGGGAAATGTCAGTGAGCATTCCGATTTCAGTTCCAGAGCGATTCGCCCAATGAGTCCTTGTTATTTAGTCGTTTTCAGACAATTTTCTGGATTTTTGCAAATTTAACTTTTTTGTGAAAATATCCACTAAATGAGGGAATAATATGTGTGAGGGTACCCCAGGAGAGTTCCAAATGTGTGTGGGAAGAATATATATCCCACGGGGGTAAAATTGAAAAAAGTTGAAAAAAATTTTTTTTTAGACTTACTCATTTTTCTGGCATTTATCAGACTTTTAGATAGGGGAAATGGCAGTGAGCGTTCCGATTTCAGTTCCAGAGCGATTCTCCCAATGAGTCCTTGATATTTAGTCATTTTCAGCCAATTTTCTGGATTTTTGAAAATTTAACTTTTTTGTGAAAATATCCACTAAATGAGGGAATAATATGTGTGAGGGTACCCCAGGAGAGTTCCAAATGTGTGTGGGAAGAATATATATCCCACGGGGGTAAAATTGAAAAAAGTTGAAAAAAATTTTTTTTTTAGACTTAGTCATTTTTCTGGCATTTATCAGACTTTTAGATAGGGGAAATGTCAGTGAGCGTTCCGATTTCAGTTCCAGAGCGATTCGCCCAATGAGTCCTTGATATTTAGTCGTTTTCAGCCAATTTTCTTGATTTTTGAAAATTTAAATTTTTTGTGAAAATATCCACTAAATGAGGGAAGAATATGTGTGAGGGTACCCCAGGAGAGTTCCAAATGTGTGTGGGAAGAATATATATCCCACGGGGGTAAAATTGAAGAAAGTTGAAAAAAAATTTTTTTTGGACTTAGTCATTTTTCCGGCGTTTATCAGACTTTCAGATAGGGGAAATGTCATTGAGCGTTCCGATTTCAGTTCCAGAGTGATTCGCCCAATGAGTCCTTGTTATTTAGTTGTTTTCAGCCAATTTTCTGGATTTTTGAAAATTTCACTTTTTTGTGAAAATATCCACTAAATGAGGGAATAATATGTGTGAGGGTACCCCAGGAGAGTTCCAAATGTGTGTGGAAAGAATATATATCCCACGGGGGTAAAATTGAAAAAAGTTGAAAAAAATTTTTTTTTAGACTTAGTCATTTTTCTGCCATTTATCAGACTTTTAGATAGGGGAAATGGCAGTGAGCGTTCCGATTTCAGTTCCAGAGCGATTCTCCCAATGAGTCCTTGATATTTAGTCATTTTCAGCCAATTTTCTGGATTTTTGAAAATTTAACTTTTTTGTGAAAATATCCACTAAATGAGGGAATAATATGTGTGAGGGTACCCCAGGAGAGTTCCAAATGTGTGTGGGAAGAATATATATCCCACGGGGGTAAAATTGAAAAAAGTTGAAAAAAATTTTTTTTTAGACTTAGTCATTTTTCTGGCATTTATCAGACTTTTAGATAGGGGAAATGTCAGTGAGCGTTCCGATTTCAGTTCCAGAGCGATTCGCCCAATGAGTCCTTGATATTTAGTCGTTTTCAGCCAATTTTCTTGATTTTTGAAAATTTAACTTTTTTGTGAAAATATCCACTAAATGAGGGAATAATATGTGTGAGGGTACCCCAGGAGAGTTCCAAATGTATGTGGGAAGAATATATATCCCACGGGGGTAAAATTGAAGAAAGTTGAAAAAAAATTTTTTTTGGACTTAGTCATTTTTCCGGCGTTTATCAGACTTTCAGATAGGGGAAATGTCATTGAGCGTTCCGATTTCAGTTCCAGAGTGATTCGCCCAATGAGTCCTTGTTATTTAGTTGTTTTCAGCCAATTTTCTGGATTTTTGAAAATTTCACTTTTTTGTGAAAATATCCACTAAATGAGGGAATAATATGTGTGAGGGTACCCCAGGAGAGTTCCAAATGTGTGTGGGAAGAATATATATCCCACGGGGGTAAAATTGAAAAAAGTTGAAAAAATTTTTTTTTAGACTTAGTCATTTTTCTGGCATTTATCAGACTTTTAGATAGGGGAAATGTCAGTGAGCGTTCCGATTTCAGTTCCAGAGCGATTCGCCCAATGAGTCCTTGATATTTAGTCGTTTTCAGCCAATTTTCTTGATTTTTGAAAATTTAACTTTTTTGTAAAAATATCCACTAAATGAGGGAATAATATGTGTGAGGGTACCCCAGGAGAGTTCCAAATGTGTGTGGGAAGAATATATATCCCACGGGGGTAAAATTGAAAAAAGTTGAAAAAAATTTTTTTTTAGACTTAGTCATTTTTCTGCCATTTATCAGACTTTTAGATAGGGGAAATGGCAGTGAGCGTTCCGATTTCAGTTCCAGAGCGATTCACCCAATGAGTCCTTGATATTTAGTCATTTTCAGCCAATTTTCTGGATTTTTGAAAATTTCACTTTTTTGTGAAAATATCCACTAAATGAGGGAATAATATGTGGGAGGGTACCCCAGGAGAGTTCCAAATGTTTGTGGGTAGAATATATATCCCACGGGGGTAAAATTGAAAAAAGTTGAAAAAAATTTTTTTTTGGACTTAGTCATTTTTCTGGCGTTTATCAGACTTTCAGATAGGGGAAATGTCAGTGAGCGTTGCGATTTCAGTTCCAGAGCGATTCGCCCAATGAGTCCTTGATATTTAGTCGTTTTCAGCCAATTTTCTGGATTTTTGAAAATTTCACTTTTTTGTGAAAATATCCACTAAATGAGGGAATAATATGTGTGAGGGTACCCCAGGAGAGTTCCAAATGTGTGTGGGAAGAATATATATCCCACGGGGGTAAAATTGAAGAAAGTTGAAAAAAAATTTTTTTTGGACTTAGTCATTTTTCCGGCGTTTATCAGACTTTCAGATAGGGGAAATGTCATTGAGCGTTCCGATTTCAGTTCCAGAGTGATTCGCCCAATGAGTCCTTGTTATTTAGTTGTTTTCAGCCAATTTTCTGGATTTTTGAAAATTTCACTTTTTTGTGAAAATATCCACTAAATGAGGGAATAATATGTGTGAGGGTACCCCAGGAGAGTTCCAAATGTGTGTGGGAAGAATATATATCCCACGGGGGTAAAATTGAAAAAAGTTGAAAAAAATTTTTTTTTAGACTTAGTCATTTTTCTGGCATTTATCAGACTTTTAGATAGGGGAAATGGCAGTGAGCGTTCCGATTTCAGTTCCAGAGCGATTCTCCCAATGAGTCCTTGATATTTAGTCATTTTCAGCCAATTTTCTGGATTTTTGAAAATTTAACTTTTTTGTGAAAATATCCACTAAATGAGGGAATAATATGTGTGAGGGTACCCCAGGAGAGTTCCAAATGTGTGTGGGAAGAATATATATCCCACGGGGGTAAAATTGAAAAAAGTTGAAAAAAATTTTTTTTTAGACTTAGTCATTTTTCTGCCATTTATCAGACTTTTAGATAGGGGAAATGGCAGTGAGCGTTCCGATTTCAGTTCCAGAGCGATTCACCCAATGAGTCCTTGATATTTAGTCATTTTCAGCCAATTTTCTGGATTTTTGAAAATTTCACTTTTTTGTGAAAATATCCACTAAATGAGGGAATAATATGTGGGAGGGTACCCCAGGAGAGTTCCAAATGTTTGTGGGTAGAATATATATCCCACGGGGGTAAAATTGAAAAAAGTTGAAAAAAATTTTTTTTTGGACTTAGTCATTTTTCTGGCGTTTATCAGACTTTCAGATAGGGGAAATGTCAGTGAGCGTTGCGATTTCAGTTCCAGAGCGATTCGCCCAATGAGTCCTTGATATTTAGTCGTTTTCAGCCAATTTTCTGGATTTTTGAAAATTTCACTTTTTTGTGAAAATATCCACTAAATGAGGGAATAATATGTGTGAGGGTACCCCAGGAGAGTTCCAAATGTGTGTGGGAAGAATATATATCCCACGGGGGTAAAATTGAAAAAAAATTTTTTTTGGACTTAGTCATTTTTCCGGCGTTTATCAGACTTTCAGATAGGGGAAATGTCAGTGAGCGTTCCGATTTCAGTTCCAGAGTGATTCGCCCAATGAGTCCTTGTTATTTAGTTGTTTTCAGCCAATTTTCTTAATTTTTGAAAATTTCACTTTTTTGTGAAAATATCCACTAAATGAGGGAATAATATGTGTGAGGGTACCCAAGGAGAGTTCCAAATGTGTGTGGGAAGAATATATATCCCACGGGGGTAAAATTGAAGAAAGTTGAAAAAAAATTTTTTTTGGACTTAATCATTTTTACGGCGTTTATCAGACTTTCAGATAGGGGAAATGTCAGTGAGCATTCCGATTTCAGTTCCAGAGCGATTCGCCCAATGAGTCCTTGTTATTTAGTCGTTTTCAGACAATTTTCTGGATTTTTGAAAATTTAACTTTTTTGTGAAAATATCCACTAAATGAGGGAATAATATGTGTGAGGGTACCCCAGGAGAGTTCCAAATGTTTGTGGGTAGAATATATATCCCACGGGGGTAAAATTGAAAAAAGTTGAAAAAAATTTTTTTTTGGACTTAGTCATTTTTCCGGCGTTTATCAGACTTTCAGATAGGGGAAATGTCAGTGAGCGTTCCGATTTCAGTTCCAGAGTGATTCGCCCAATGAGTCCTTGTTATTTAGTTGTTTTCAGCCAATTTTCTGGATTTTTGAAAATTTCACTTTTTTGTGAAAATATCCACTAAATGAGGGAATAATATGTGTGAGGGTACCCCAGGAGAGTTCGAAATGTGTGTGGGAAGAATATATATCCCACGGGGGTAAAATTGAAAAAAGTTGAAAAAAATTTTTTTTTAGACTTAGTAATTTTTCTGGCATTTATCAGACTTTCAGATAGGGGAAATGGCAGTGAGCGTTCCGATTTCAGTTCCAGAGCGATTCACCCAATGAGTCCTTGATATTTAGTCATTTTCAGCCAATTTTCTGGATTTTTGAAAATTTCACTTTTTTGTGAAAATATCCACTAAATGAGGGAATAATATGTGGGAGGGTACCCCAGGAGAGTTCCAAATGTTTGTGGGTAGAAAATATATCCCACGGGGGTAAAATTGAAAAAAGTTGAAAAAAATTTTTTTTTGGACTTAGTCATTTTTCTGGCGTTTATCAGACTTTCAGATAGGGGAAATGTCAGTGAGCGTTCCGATATCAGTTCCAGAGCGATTCGCCCAATGAGTCCTTGATATTTAGTCGTTTTCAGCCAATTTTCTGGATTTTTGAAAATTTCACTTTTTTGTGAAAATATCCACTAAATGAGGGAATAATATGTGTGAGGGTACCCCAGGAGAGTTCCAAATGTGTGTGGGAAGAATATATATCCCACGGGGGTAAAATTGAAAAAAAATTTTTTTTGGACTTAGTCATTTTTCCGGCGTTTATCAGACTTTCAGATAGGGGAAATGTCAGTGAGCGTTCCGATTTCAGTTCCAGAGTGATTCGCCCAATGAGTCCTTGTTATTTAGTTGTTTTCAGCCAATTTTCTTAATTTTTGAAAATTTCACTTTTTTGTGAAAATATCCACTAAATGAGGGAATAATATGTGTGAGGGTACCCAAGGAGAGTTCCAAATGTGTGTGGGAAGAATATATATCCCACGGGGGTAAAATTGAAGAAAGTTGAAAAAAAATTTTTTTTGGACTTAATCATTTTTACGGCGTTTATCAGACTTTCAGACAGGGGAAATGTCAGTGAGCATTCCGATTTCAGTTCCAGAGCGATTCGCCCAATGAGTCCTTGTTATTTAGTCGTTTTCAGACAATTTTCTGGATTTTTGAAAATTTAACTTTTTTGTGAAAATATCCACTAAATGAGGGAATAATATGTGTGAGGGTACCCCAGGAGAGTTCCAAATGTGTGTGGGAAGAATATATATCCCACGGGGGTAAAATTGAAAAAAGTTGAAAAAAATTTTTTTTTAGACTTACTCATTTTTCTGGCATTTATCAGACTTTTAGATAGGGGAAATGGCAGTGAGCGTTCCGATTTCAGTTCCAGAGCGATTCTCCCAATGAGTCCTTGATATTTAGTCATTTTCAGCCAATTTTCTGGATTTTTGAAAATTTAACTTTTTTGTGAAAATATCCACTAAATGAGGGAATAATATGTGTGAGGGTACCCCAGGAGAGTTCCAAATGTGTGTGGGAAGAATATATATCCCACGGGGGTAAAATTGAAAAAAGTTGAAAAAAATTTTTTTTTTAGACTTAGTCATTTTTCTGGCATTTATCAGACTTTTAGATAGGGGAAATGTCAGTGAGCGTTCCGATTTCAGTTCCAGAGCGATTCGCCCAATGAGTCCTTGATATTTAGTCGTTTTCAGCCAATTTTCTTGATTTTTGAAAATTTAAATTTTTTGTGAAAATATCCACTAAATGAGGGAAGAATATGTGTGAGGGTACCCCAGGAGAGTTCCAAATGTGTGTGGGAAGAATATATATCCCACGGGGGTAAAATTGAAGAAAGTTGAAAAAAAATTTTTTTTGGACTTAGTCATTTTTCCGGCGTTTATCAGACTTTCAGATAGGGGAAATGTCATTGAGCGTTCCGATTTCAGTTCCAGAGTGATTCGCCCAATGAGTCCTTGTTATTTAGTTGTTTTCAGCCAATTTTCTGGATTTTTGAAAATTTCACTTTTTTGTGAAAATATCCACTAAATGAGGGAATAATATGTGTGAGGGTACCCCAGGAGAGTTCCAAATGTGTGTGGAAAGAATATATATCCCACGGGGGTAAAATTGAAAAAAGTTGAAAAAAATTTTTTTTTAGACTTAGTCATTTTTCTGCCATTTATCAGACTTTTAGATAGGGGAAATGGCAGTGAGCGTTCCGATTTCAGTTCCAGAGCGATTCTCCCAATGAGTCCTTGATATTTAGTCATTTTCAGCCAATTTTCTGGATTTTTGAAAATTTAACTTTTTTGTGAAAATATCCACTAAATGAGGGAATAATATGTGTGAGGGTACCCCAGGAGAGTTCCAAATGTGTGTGGGAAGAATATATATCCCACGGGGGTAAAATTGAAAAAAGTTGAAAAAAATTTTTTTTTAGACTTAGTCATTTTTCTGGCATTTATCAGACTTTTAGATAGGGGAAATGTCAGTGAGCGTTCCGATTTCAGTTCCAGAGCGATTCGCCCAATGAGTCCTTGATATTTAGTCGTTTTCAGCCAATTTTCTTGATTTTTGAAAATTTAACTTTTTTGTGAAAATATCCACTAAATGAGGGAATAATATGTGTGAGGGTACCCCAGGAGAGTTCCAAATGTATGTGGGAAGAATATATATCCCACGGGGGTAAAATTGAAGAAAGTTGAAAAAAAATTTTTTTTGGACTTAGTCATTTTTCCGGCGTTTATCAGACTTTCAGATAGGGGAAATGTCATTGAGCGTTCCGATTTCAGTTCCAGAGTGATTCGCCCAATGAGTCCTTGTTATTTAGTTGTTTTCAGCCAATTTTCTGGATTTTTGAAAATTTCACTTTTTTGTGAAAATATCCACTAAATGAGGGAATAATATGTGTGAGGGTACCCCAGGAGAGTTCCAAATGTGTGTGGGAAGAATATATATCCCACGGGGGTAAAATTGAAAAAAGTTGAAAAAATTTTTTTTTAGACTTAGTCATTTTTCTGGCATTTATCAGACTTTTAGATAGGGGAAATGTCAGTGAGCGTTCCGATTTCAGTTCCAGAGCGATTCGCCCAATGAGTCCTTGATATTTAGTCGTTTTCAGCCAATTTTCTTGATTTTTGAAAATTTAACTTTTTTGTAAAAATATCCACTAAATGAGGGAATAATATGTGTGAGGGTACCCCAGGAGAGTTCCAAATGTGTGTGGGAAGAATATATATCCCACGGGGGTAAAATTGAAAAAAGTTGAAAAAAATTTTTTTTTAGACTTAGTCATTTTTCTGCCATTTATCAGACTTTTAGATAGGGGAAATGGCAGTGAGCGTTCCGATTTCAGTTCCAGAGCGATTCACCCAATGAGTCCTTGATATTTAGTCATTTTCAGCCAATTTTCTGGATTTTTGAAAATTTCACTTTTTTGTGAAAATATCCACTAAATGAGGGAATAATATGTGGGAGGGTACCCCAGGAGAGTTCCAAATGTTTGTGGGTAGAATATATATCCCACGGGGGTAAAATTGAAAAAAGTTGAAAAAAATTTTTTTTTGGACTTAGTCATTTTTCTGGCGTTTATCAGACTTTCAGATAGGGGAAATGTCAGTGAGCGTTGCGATTTCAGTTCCAGAGCGATTCGCCCAATGAGTCCTTGATATTTAGTCGTTTTCAGCCAATTTTCTGGATTTTTGAAAATTTCACTTTTTTGTGAAAATATCCACTAAATGAGGGAATAATATGTGTGAGGGTACCCCAGGAGAGTTCCAAATGTGTGTGGGAAGAATATATATCCCACGGGGGTAAAATTGAAGAAAGTTGAAAAAAAATTTTTTTTGGACTTAGTCATTTTTCCGGCGTTTATCAGACTTTCAGATAGGGGAAATGTCATTGAGCGTTCCGATTTCAGTTCCAGAGTGATTCGCCCAATGAGTCCTTGTTATTTAGTTGTTTTCAGCCAATTTTCTGGATTTTTGAAAATTTCACTTTTTTGTGAAAATATCCACTAAATGAGGGAATAATATGTGTGAGGGTACCCCAGGAGAGTTCCAAATGTGTGTGGGAAGAATATATATCCCACGGGGGTAAAATTGAAAAAAGTTGAAAAAAATTTTTTTTTAGACTTAGTCATTTTTCTGGCATTTATCAGACTTTTAGATAGGGGAAATGGCAGTGAGCGTTCCGATTTCAGTTCCAGAGCGATTCTCCCAATGAGTCCTTGATATTTAGTCATTTTCAGCCAATTTTCTGGATTTTTGAAAATTTAACTTTTTTGTGAAAATATCCACTAAATGAGGGAATAATATGTGTGAGGGTACCCCAGGAGAGTTCCAAATGTGCGTGGGAAGAATATATATCCCACGGGGGTAAAATTGAAAAAAGTTGAAAAAAATTTTTTTTTAGACTTAGTCATTTTTCTGCCATTTATCAGACTTTTAGATAGGGGAAATGGCAGTGAGCGTTCCGATTTCAGTTCCAGAGCGATTCACCCAATGAGTCCTTGATATTTAGTCATTTTCAGCCAATTTTCTGGATTTTTGAAAATTTCACTTTTTTGTGAAAATATCCACTAAATGAGGGAATAATATGTGGGAGGGTACCCCAGGAGAGTTCCAAATGTTTGTGGGTAGAATATATATCCCACGGGGGTAAAATTGAAAAAAGTTGAAAAAAATTTTTTTTTGGACTTAGTCATTTTTCTGGCGTTTATCAGACTTTCAGATAGGGGAAATGTCAGTGAGCGTTGCGATTTCAGTTCCAGAGCGATTCGCCCAATGAGTCCTTGATATTTAGTCGTTTTCAGCCAATTTTCTGGATTTTTGAAAATTTCACTTTTTTGTGAAAATATCCACTAAATGAGGGAATAATATGTGTGAGGGTACCCCAGGAGAGTTCCAAATGTGTGTGGGAAGAATATATATCCCACGGGGGTAAAATTGAAGAAAGTTGAAAAAAAATTTTTTTTTGGACTTAGTCATTTTTCCGGCGTTTATCAGACTTTCAGATAGGGGAAATGTCATTGAGCGTTCCGATTTCAGTTCCAGAGTGATTCGCCCAATGAGTCCTTGTTATTTAGTTGTTTTCAGCCAATTTTCTGGATTTTTGAAAATTTCACTTTTTTGTGAAAATATCCACTAAATGAGGGAATAATATGTGTGAGGGTACCCCAGGAGAGTTCCAAATGTGTGTGGGAAGAATATATATCCCACGGGGGTAAAATTGAAAAAAGTTGAAAAAAATTTTTTTTTAGACTTAGTCATTTTTCTGGCATTTATCAGACTTTTAGATAGGGGAAATGGCAGTGAGCGTTCCGATTTCAGTTCCAGAGCGATTCTCCCAATGAGTCCTTGATATTTAGTCATTTTCAGCCAATTTTCTGGATTTTTGAAAATTTCACTTTTTTGTGAAAATATCCACTAAATGAGGGAATAATATGTGTGAGGGTACCCCAGGAGAGTTCCAAATGTGTGTGGGAAGAATATATATCCCACGGGGGTAAAATTGAAAAAAGTTGAAAAAAATTTTTTTTTAGACTTAGTCATTTTTCTGGCATTTATCAGACTTTTAGATAGGGGAAATGTCAGTGAGCGTTCCGATTTCAGTTCCAGAGCGATTCGCCCAATGAGTCCTTGATATTTAGTCGTTTTCAGCCAATTTTCTTGATTTTTGAAAATTTAACTTTTTTGTGAAAATATCCACTAAATAAGGGAATAATATGTGTGAGGGTACCCCAGGAGAGTTCCAAATGTGTGTGGGAAGAATATATATCCCACGGGGGTAAAATTGAAGAAAGTTGAAAAAAAATTTTTTTTGGACTTAGTCATTTTTCCGGCGTTTATCAGACTTTCAGATAGGGGAAATGTCATTGAGCGTTCCGATTTCAGTTCCAGAGTGATTCGCCCAATGAGTCCTTGTTATTTAGTTGTTTTCAGCCAATTTTCTGGATTTTTGAAAATTTCACTTTTTTGTGAAAATATCCACTAAATGAGGGAATAATATGTGTGAGGGTACCACAGGAGAGTTCCAAATGTGTGTGGGAAGAATATATATCCCACGGGGGTAAAATTGAAAAAAGTTGAAAAAAATTTTTTTTTAGACTTAGTCATTTTTCTGCCATTTATCAGACTTTTAGATAGGGGAAATGGCAGTGAGCGTTCCGATTTCAGTTCCAGAGCGATTCACCCAATGAGTCCTTGATATTTAGTCATTTTCAGCCAATTTTCTGGATTTTTGAAAATTTCACTTTTTTGTGAAAATATCCACTAAATGAGGGAATAATATGTGGGAGGGTACCCCAGGAGAGTTCCAAATGTTTGTGGGTAGAATATATATCCCACGGGGGTAAAATTGAAAAAAGTTGAAAAAAATTTTTTTTTGGACTTAGTCATTTTTCTGGCGTTTATCAGACTTTCAGATAGGGGAAATGTCAGTGAGCGTTGCGATTTCAGTTCCAGAGCGATTCGCCCAATGAGTCCTTGATATTTAGTCGTTTTCAGCCAATTTTCTGGATTTTTGAAAATTTCACTTTTTTGTGAAAATATCCACTAAATGAGGGAATAATATGTGTGAGGGTACCCCAGGAGAGTTCCAAATGTGTGTGGGAAGAATATATATCCCACGGGGGTAAAATTGAAAAAAAATTTTTTTTGGACTTAGTCATTTTTCCGGCGTTTATCAGACTTTCAGATAGGGGAAATGTCAGTGAGCGTTCCGATTTCAGTTCCAGAGTGATTCGCCCAATGAGTCCTTGTTATTTAGTTGTTTTCAGCCAATTTTCTGGATTTTTGAAAATTTCACTTTTTTGTGAAAATATCCACTAAATGAGGGAATAATATGTGTGAGGGTACCCCAGGAGAGTTCCAAATGTATGTGGGAAGAATATATATCCCACGGGGGTAAAATTGAAAAAAGTTGAAAAAAAATTTTTTTTGGACTTAGTCATTTTTCTGGCGTTTATCAGACTTTCAGATAGGGGAAATATCAGTGAGCGTTCCGATTTCAGTTCCAGAGCGATTCGCCCAATAAGTCCTTGATATTTAGTCGTTTTCAGCCAATTTTCTGGATTTTTGAAAATTTAACTTTTTTGTGAAAATATCCACTAAATGAGGGAATAATATGTGTGAGTTTACCCCAGGAGAGTTCCAAATGTGTGTGGGAAGAATATATATCCCACGGGGGTAAAATTGAAGAAAGTTGAAAAAAAATTTTTTTTGGACTTAGTCATTTTTCCGGCGTTTATCAGACTTTCAGATAGGGGAAATGTCATTGAGCGTTCCAATTTCAGTTCCAGAGTGATTCGCCCAATGAGTCCTTGTTATTTAGTTGTTTTCAGCCAATTTTCTGGATTTTTGAAAATTTCACTTTTTTGTGAAAATATCCACTAAATGAGGGAATAATATGTGTGAGGGTACCCCAGGAGAGTTCCAAATGTGTGTGGGAAGAATATATATCCCACGGGGGTAAAATTGAAAAAAGTTGAAAAAAATTTTTTTTTAGACTTAGTCATTTTTCTGGCATTTATCAGACTTTTAGATAGGGGAAATGGCAGTGAGCGTTCCGATTTCAGTTCCAGAGCGATTCACCCAATGAGTCCTTGATATTTAGTCATTTTCAGCCAATTTTCTGGATTTTTGAAAATTTCACTTTTTTGTGAAAATATCCACTAAATGAGGGAATAATATGTGTGAGGGCACCCCAGGAGAGTTCCAAATGTTTGTGGGTAGAATATATATCCCACGGGGTAAAATTGAAAAAAGTTGAAAAAAATTTTTTTTTGGACTTAGTCATTTTTCTGGCGTTTATCAGACTTTCAGATAGGGGAAATGTCAGTGAGCGTTCCGATTTCAGTTCCAGAGCGATTCGCCCAATGAGTCCTTGATATTTAGTCGTTTTCAGCCAATTTTCTGGATTTTTGAAAATTTCACTTTTTTGTGAAAATATCCACTAAATGAGGGAATAATATGTGTGAGGGTACCCCAGGAGAGTTCCAAATGTGTGTGGGAAGAATATATATCCCACGGGGGTAAAATTGAAAAAAAATTTTTTTTGGACTTAGTCATTTTTCCGGCGTTTATCAGACTTTCAGATAGGGGAAATGTCAGTGAGCGTTCCGATTTCAGTTCCAGAGTGATTCGCCCAATGAGTCCTTGTTATTTAGTTGTTTTCAGCCAATTTTCTGGATTTTTGAAAATTTCACTTTTTTGTGAAAATATCCACTAAATGAGGGAATAATATGTGTGAGGGTACCCCAGGAGAGTTCCAAATGTATGTGGGAAGAATATATATCCCACGGGGGTAAAATTGAAAAAAGTTGAAAAAAAATTTTTTTTGGACTTAGTCATTTTTCTGGCGTTTATCAGACTTTCAGATAGGGGAAATATCAGTGAGCGTTCCGATTTCAGTTCCAGAGCGATTCGCCCAATAAGTCCTTGATATTTAGTCGTTTTCAGCCAATTTTCTGGATTTTTGAAAATTTAACTTTTTTGTGAAAATATCCACTAAATGAGGGAATAATATGTGTGAGTTTACCCCAGGAGAGTTCCAAATGTGTGTGGGAAGAATATATATCCCACGGGGGTAAAATTGAAGAAAGTTGAAAAAAAATTTTTTTTGGACTTAGTCATTTTTCCGGCGTTTATCAGACTTTCAGATAGGGGAAATGTCATTGAGCGTTCCAATTTCAGTTCCAGAGTGATTCGCCCAATGAGTCCTTGTTATTTAGTTGTTTTCAGCCAATTTTCTGGATTTTTGAAAATTTCACTTTTTTGTGAAAATATCCACTAAATGAGGGAATAATATGTGTGAGGGTACCCCAGGAGAGTTCCAAATGTGTGTGGGAAGAATATATATCCCACGGGGGTAAAATTGAAAAAAGTTGAAAAAAATTTTTTTTTAGACTTAGTCATTTTTCTGGCATTTATCAGACTTTTAGATAGGGGAAATGGCAGTGAGCGTTCCGATTTCAGTTCCAGAGCGATTCACCCAATGAGTCCTTGATATTTAGTCATTTTCAGCCAATTTTCTGGATTTTTGAAAATTTCACTTTTTTGTGAAAATATCCACTAAATGAGGGAATAATATGTGTGAGGGCACCCCAGGAGAGTTCCAAATGTTTGTGGGTAGAATATATATCCCACGGGGTAAAATTGAAAAAAGTTGAAAAAAATTTTTTTTTGGACTTAGTCATTTTTCTGGCGTTTATCAGACTTTCAGATAGGGGAAATGTCAGTGAGCGTTCCGATTTCAGTTCCAGAGCGATTCGCCCAATGAGTCCTTGATATTTAGTCATTTTCAGCCAATTTTCTGGATTTTTGAAAATTTAACTTTTTTGTGAAAATATCCACTAAATGAGGGAATAATATGTGTGAGGGTACCCCAGGAGAGTTCCAAATGTGTGTGGGAAGAATATATATCCCACGGGGGTAAAATTGAAAAAAGTTGAAAAAAATTTTTTTTTAGACTTAGTCATTTTTCTGGCATTTATCAGACTTTTAGATAGGGGAAATGTCAGTGAGCATTCCGATTTCAGTTCCAGAGCGATTCGCCCAATGAGTCCTTGATATTTAGTCGTTTTCAGCCAATTTTCTTGATTTTTGAAAATTTAACTTTTTTGTGAAAATATCCACTAAATGAGGGAATAATATGTGTGAGGGTACCCCAGGAGAGTTCCAAATGTGTGTGGGAAGAATATATATCCCACGGGGGTAAAATTGAAGAAAGTTGAAAAAAAATTTTTTTTGGACTTAGTCATTTTTCCGGCGTTTATCAGACTTTCAGATAGGGGAAATGTCATTGAGCGTTCCGATTTCAGTTCCAGAGTGATTCGCCCAATGAGTCCTTGTTATTTAGTTGTTTTCAGCCAATTTTCTGGATTTTTGAAAATTTCACTTTTTTGTGAAAATATCCACTAAATGAGGGAATAATATGTGTGAGGGTAGCCCAGGAGAGTTCCAAATGTGTGTGGGAAGAATATATATCCCACGGGGGTAAAATTGAAAAAAGTTGAAAAAATTTTTTTTTAGACTTAGTCATTTTTCTGGCATTTATCAGACTTTTAGATAGGGGAAATGTCAGTGAGCGTTCCGATTTCAGTTCCAGAGCGATTCGCCCAATGAGTCCTTGATATTTAGTCGTTTTCAGCCAATTTTCTTGATTTTTGAAAATTTAACTTTTTTGTAAAAATATCCACTAAATGAGGGAATAATATGTGTGAGGGTACCCCAGGAGAGTTCCAAATGTGTGTGGGAAGAATATATATCCCACGGGGGTAAAATTGAAAAAAGTTGAAAAAAATTTTTTTTTAGACTTAGTCATTTTTCTGCCATTTATCAGACTTTTAGATAGGGGAAATGGCAGTGAGCGTTCCGATTTCAGTTCCAGAGCGATTCACCCAATGAGTCCTTGATATTTAGTCATTTTCAGCCAATTTTCTGGATTTTTGAAAATTTCACTTTTTTGTGAAAATATCCACTAAATGAGGGAATAATATGTGGGAGGGTACCCCAGGAGAGTTCCAAATGTGTGTGGGAAGAATATATATCCCACGGGGGTAAAATTGAAGAAAGTTGAAAAAAAATTTTTTTTGGACTTAGTCATTTTTCCGGCGTTTATCAGACTTTCAGATAGGGGAAATGTCATTGAGCGTTCCGATTTCAGTTCCAGAGTGATTCGCCCAATGAGTCCTTGTTATTTAGTTGTTTTCAGCCAATTTTCTGGATTTTTGAAAATTTCACTTTTTTGTGAAAATATCCACTAAATGAGGGAATAATATGTGTGAGGGTACCCCAGGAGAGTTCCAAATGTGTGTGGGAAGAATATATATCCCACGGGGGTAAAATTGAAAAAAGTTGAAAAAAATTTTTTTTTAGACTTAGTCATTTTTCTGGCATTTATCAGACTTTTAGATAGGGGAAATGGCAGTGAGCGTTCCGATTTCAGTTCCAGAGCGATTCTCCCAATGAGTCCTTGATATTTAGTCATTTTCAGCCAATTTTCTGGATTTTTGAAAATTTAACTTTTTTGTGAAAATATCCACTAAATGAGGGAATAATATGTGTGAGGGTACCCCAGGAGAGTTCCAAATGTGTGTGGGAAGAATATATATCCCACGGGGGTAAAATTGAAAAAAGTTGAAAAAAATTTTTTTTTAGACTTAGTCATTTTTCTGGCATTTATCAGACTTTTAGATAGGGGAAATGTCAGTGAGCGTTCCGATTTCAGTTCCAGAGCGATTCACCCAATGAGTCCTTGATATTTAGTCATTTTCAGCCAATTTTCTGGATTTTTGAAAATTTCACTTTTTTGTGAAAATATCCACTAAATGAGGGAATAATATGTGGGAGGGTACCCCAGGAGAGTTCCAAATGTTTGTGGGTAGAATATATATCCCACGGGGGTAAAATTGAAAAAAGTTGAAAAAAATTTTTTTTTGGACTTAGTCATTTTTCTGGCGTTTATCAGACTTTCAGATAGGGGAAATGTCAGTGAGCGTTGCGATTTCAGTTCCAGAGCGATTCGCCCAATGAGTCCTTGATATTTAGTCGTTTTCAGCCAATTTTCTGGATTTTTGAAAATTTCACTTTTTTGTGAAAATATCCACTAAATGAGGGAATAATATGTGTGAGGGTACCCCAGGAGAGTTCCAAATGTGTGTGGGAAGAATATATATCCCACGGGGGTAAAATTGAAGAAAGTTGAAAAAAAATTTTTTTTGGACTTAGTCATTTTTCCGGCGTTTATCAGACTTTCAGATAGGGGAAATGTCATTGAGCGTTCCGATTTCAGTTCCAGAGTGATTCGCCCAATGAGTCCTTGTTATTTAGTTGTTTTCAGCCAATTTTCTGGATTTTTGAAAATTTCACTTTTTTGTGAAAATATCCACTAAATGAGGGAATAATATGTGTGAGGGTACCCCAGGAGAGTTCCAAATGTGTGTGGGAAGAATATATATCCCACGGGGGTAAAATTGAAAAAAGTTGAAAAAAATTTTTTTTTAGACTTAGTCATTTTTCTGGCATTTATCAGACTTTTAGATAGGGGAAATGGCAGTGAGCATTCCGATTTCAGTTCCAGAGCGATTCTCCCAATGAGTCCTTGATATTTAGTCATTTTCAGCCAATTTTCTGGATTTTTGAAAATTTAACTTTTTTGTGAAAATATCCACTAAATGAGGGAATAATATGTGTGAGGGTACCCCAGGAGAGTTCCAAATGTGTGTGGGAAGAATATATATCCCACGGGGGTAAAATTGAAAAAAGTTGAAAAAAATTTTTTTTTAGACTTAGTCATTTTTCTGGCATTTATCAGACTTTTAGATAGGGGAAATGTCAGTGAGCGTTCCGATTTCAGTTCCAGAGCGATTCGCCCAATGAGTCCTTGATATTTAGTCGTTTTCAGCCAATTTTCTTGATTTTTGAAAATTTAACTTTTTTGTGAAAATATCCACTAAATGAGGGAATAATATGTGTGAGGGTACCACAGGAGAGTTCCAAATGTGTGTGGGAAGAATATATATCCCACGGGGGTAAAATTGAAAAAAGTTGAAAAAAATTTTTTTTTAGACTTAGTCATTTTTCTGCCATTTATCAGACTTTTAGATAGGGGAAATGGCAGTGAGCGTTCCGATTTCAGTTCCAGAGCGATTCACCCAATGAGTCCTTGATATTTAGTCATTTTCAGCCAATTTTCTGGATTTTTGAAAATTTCACTTTTTTGTGAAAATATCCACTAAATGAGGGAATAATATGTGGGAGGGTACCCCAGGAGAGTTCCAAATGTTTGTGGGTAGAATATATATCCCACGGGGGTAAAATTGAAAAAAGTTGAAAAAATTTTTTTTTTGGACTTAGTCATTTTTCTGGCGTTTATCAGACTTTCAGATAGGGGAAATGTCAGTGAGCGTTGCGATTTCAGTTCCAGAGCGATTCGCCCAATGAGTCCTTGATATTTAGTCGTTTTCAGCCAATTTTCTGGATTTTTGAAAATTTCACTTTTTTGTGAAAATATCCACTAAATGAGGGAATAATATGTGTGAGGGTACCCCAGGAGAGTTCCAAATGTGTGTGGGAAGAATATATATCCCACGGGGGTAAAATTGAAAAAAAATTTTTTTTGGACTTAGTCATTTTTCCGGCGTTTATCAGACTTTCAGATAGGGGAAATGTCAGTGAGCGTTCCGATTTCAGTTCCAGAGTGATTCGCCCAATGAGTCCTTGTTATTTAGTTGTTTTCAGCCAATTTTCTGGATTTTTGAAAATTTCACTTTTTTGTGAAAATATCCACTAAATGAGGGAATAATATGTGTGAGGGTACCCCAGGAGAGTTCCAAATGTATGTGGGAAGAATATATATCCCACGGGGGTAAAATTGAAAAAAGTTGAAAAAAAATTTTTTTTGGACTTAGTCATTTTTCTGGCGTTTATCAGACTTTCAGATAGGGGAAATATCAGTGAGCGTTCCGATTTCAGTTCCAGAGCGATTCGCCCAATAAGTCCTTGATATTTAGTCGTTTTCAGCCAATTTTCTGGATTTTTGAAAATTTAACTTTTTTGTGAAAATATCCACTAAATGAGGGAATAATATGTGTGAGTTTACCCCAGGAGAGTTCCAAATGTGTGTGGGAAGAATATATATCCCACGGGGGTAAAATTGAAGAAAGTTGAAAAAAAATTTTTTTTGGACTTAGTCATTTTTCCGGCGTTTATCAGACTTTCAGATAGGGGAAATGTCATTGAGCGTTCCAATTTCAGTTCCAGAGTGATTCGCCCAATGAGTCCTTGTTATTTAGTTGTTTTCAGCCAATTTTCTGGATTTTTGAAAATTTCACTTTTTTGTGAAAATATCCACTAAATGAGGGAATAATATGTGTGAGGGTACCCCAGGAGAGTTCCAAATGTGTGTGGGAAGAATATATATCCCACGGGGGTAAAATTGAAAAAAGTTGAAAAAAATTTTTTTTTAGACTTAGTCATTTTTCTGGCATTTATCAGACTTTTAGATAGGGGAAATGGCAGTGAGCGTTCCGATTTCAGTTCCAGAGCGATTCACCCAATGAGTCCTTGATATTTAGTCATTTTCAGCCAATTTTCTGGATTTTTGAAAATTTCACTTTTTTGTGAAAATATCCACTAAATGAGGGAATAATATGTGTGAGGGCACCCCAGGAGAGTTCCAAATGTTTGTGGGTAGAATATATATCCCACGGGGTAAAATTGAAAAAAGTTGAAAAAAATTTTTTTTTGGACTTAGTCATTTTTCTGGCGTTTATCAGACTTTCAGATAGGGGAAATGTCAGTGAGCGTTCCGATTTCAGTTCCAGAGCGATTCGCCCAATGAGTCCTTGATATTTAGTCGTTTTCAGCCAATTTTCTGGATTTTTGAAAATTTAACTTTTTTGTGAAAATATCCACTAAATGAGGGAATAATATGTGTGAGGGTACCCCAGGAGAGTTCCAAATGTGTGTTGGAAGAATATATATCCCACGGGGGTAAAATTGAAGAAAGTTGAAAAAAAATTTTTTTTGGACTTAGTCATTTTTCCGGCGTTTATCAGACTTTCAGATAGGGGAAATGTCATTGAGCGTTCCGATTTCAGTTCCAGAGTGATTCGCCCAATGAGTCCTTGTTATTTAGTTGTTTTCAGCCAATTTTCTGGATTTTTGAAAATTTCACTTTTTTGTGAAAATATCCACTAAATGAGGGAATAATATGTGTGAGGGTACCCCAGGAGAGTTCCAAATGTGTGTGGGAAGAATATATATCCCACGGGGGTAAAATTGAAAAAAGTTGAAAAAAATTTTTTTTTGGACTTAGTCATTTTTCTGGCGTTTATCAGACTTTCAGACAGGGGAAATGTCAGTGAGCGTTCCGATTTCAGTTCCAGAGCGATTCGCCCAATGAGTCCTTGATATTTAGTCGTTTTCAGCCAATTTTCTGGATTTTTGAAAATTTAACTTTTTTGTGAAAATATCCACTAAATGAGGGAATAATATGTGTGAGGGTACCCCAGGAGAGTTCCAAATGTGTGTTGGAAGAATATATATCCCACGGGGGTAAAATTGAAGAAAGTTGAAAAAAAATTTTTTTTGGACTTAGTCATTTTTCCGGCGTTTATCAGACTTTCAGATAGGGGAAATGTCATTGAGCGTTCCGATTTCAGTTCCAGAGTGATTCGCCCAATGAGTCCTTGTTATTTAGTAGTTTTCAGCCAATTTTCTGGATTTTTGAAAATTTCACTTTTTTGTGAAAATATCCACTAAATGAGGGAATAATATGTGTGAGGGTACCCCAGGAGAGTTCCAAATATGTGTGGGAAGAATATATATCCCACGGGGGTAAAATTGAATAAAGTAAAAAAATTTTTTTTTTTGGACTTAGTCATTTTTTTGGCGTTTATCAGACTTTCAGATAGGGGAAATGTCAGTGAGCATTCCGATTTCAGTTCCAGAGCGATTCGCCCAATGAGTCCTTGATATTTAGTCATTTTCAGCCAATTTTCTGGATTTTTGAAAATTTCACTTTTTTGTGAAAATATCCACTAAATGAGGGAATAATATGTGTGAGGGTACCCCAGGAGAGTTCCAAATGTGTGTGGGAAGAATATATATCCCACGGGGGTAAAATTGAAAAAAAATTTTTTTTGGACTTAGTCATTTTTCCGGCGTTTATCAGACTTTCAGATAGGGGAAATGTCAGTGAGCGTTGCGATTTCAGTTCCAGAGCGATTCGCCCAATGAGTCCTTGATATTTAGTCGTTTTCAGCCAATTTTCTGGATTTTTGAAAATTTCACTTTTTTGTGAAAATATCCACTAAATGAGGGAATAATATGTGTGAGGGTACCCCAGGAGAGTTCCAAATGTGTGTGGGAAGAATATATATCCCACGGGGGTAAAATTGAAAAAAAATTTTTTTTGGACTTAGTCATTTTTCCGGCGTTTATCAGACTTTCAGATAGGGGAAATGTCAGTGAGCGTTCCGATTTCAGTTCCAGAGTGATTCGCCCAATGAGTCCTTGTTATTTAGTTGTTTTCAGCCAATTTTCTGGATTTTTGAAAATTTCACTTTTTTGTGAAAATATTTACTAAATGAGGGAATAATATGTGTGAGGGTACCCCAGGAGAGTTCCAAATGTATGTGGGAAGAATATATATCCCACGGGGGTAAAATTGAAAAAAGTTGAAAAAAAATTTTTTTTGGACTTAGTCATTTTTCTGGCGTTTATCAGACTTTCAGATAGGGGAAATATCAGTGAGCGTTCCGATTTCAGTTCCAGAGCGATTCGCCCAATGAGTCCTTGATATTTAGTCGTTTTCAGCCAATTTTCTGGATTTTTGAAAATTTAACTTTTTTGTGAAAATATCCACTAAATGAGGGAATAATATGTGTGAGGGTACCCCAGGAGAGTTCCAAATGTGTGTGGGAAGAATATATATCCCACGGGGGTAAAATTGAAAAAAGTTGAAAAAAATTTTTTTTTAGACTTAGTCATTTTTCTGGCATTTATCAGACTTTTAGATAGGGGAAATGGCAGTGAGCGTTCCGATTTCAGTTCCAGAGCGATTCACCCAATGAGTCCTTGATATTTAGTCATTTTCAGCCAATTTTCTGGATTTTTGAAAATTTCACTTTTTTGTGAAAATATCCACTAAATGAGGGAATAATATGTGTGAGGGCACCCCAGGAGAGTTCCAAATGTTTGTGGGTAGAATATATATCCCACGGGGTAAAATTGAAAAAAGTTGAAAAAAATTTTTTTTTGGACTTAGTCATTTTTCTGGCGTTTATCAGACTTTCAGATAGGGGAAATGTCATTGAGCGTTCCGATTTCAGTTCCAGAGTGATTCGCCCAATGAGTCCTTGTTATTTAGTTGTTTTCAGCCAATTTTCTGGATTTTTGAAAATTTCACTTTTTTGTGAAAATATCCACTAAATGAGGGAATAATATGTGTGAGGGTACCCCAGGAGAGTTCCAAATATGTGTGGGAAGAATATATATCCCACAGGGGTAAAATTGAATAAAGTAAAAAAATTTTTTTTTTTGGACTTAGTCATTTTTTTGGCGTTTATCAGACTTTCAGATAGGGGAAATGTCAGTGAGCATTCCGATTTCAGTTCCAGAGCGATTCGCCCAATGAGTCCTTGATATTTAGTCGTTTTCAGCCAATTTTCTGGATTTTTGAAAATTTCACTTTTTTGTGAAAATATCCACTAAATGAGGGAATAATATGTGTGAGGGTACCCCAGGAGAGTTCCAAATGTGTGTGGGAAGAATATATATCCCACGGGGGTAAAATTGAAAAAAGTTGAAAAAAATTTTTTTTTAGACTTAGTCATTTTTCTGGCATTTATCAGACTTTTAGATAGGGGAAATGGCAGTGAGTGTTCCGATTTCAGTTCCAGAGCGATTCACCCAATGAGTCCTTGATATTTAGTCATTTTCAGCCAATTTTCTGGATTTTTGAAAATTTCACTTTTTTGTGAAAATATCCACTAAATGAGGGAATAATATGTGTGAGGGCACCCCAGGAGAGTTCCAAATGTTTGTGGGTAGAA
Organism: Phyllobates terribilis; assembly: GCF_046119375.1. Classification (NCBI taxonomy): domain Eukaryota; kingdom Metazoa; phylum Chordata; class Amphibia; order Anura; family Dendrobatidae; genus Phyllobates; species Phyllobates terribilis. The sequence goes on from NW_027362762.1 coordinate 556,363,087, forward strand.
TATATATCCCACGGGGTAAAATTGAAAAAAGTTGAAAAAAATTTTTTTTTGGACTTAGTCATTTTTCTGGCGTTTATCAGACTTTCAGATAGGGGAAATGTCATTGAGCGTTCCGATTTCAGTTCCAGAGTGATTCGCCCAATGAGTCCTTGTTATTTAGTTGTTTTCAGCCAATTTTCTGGATTTTTGAAAATTTCACTTTTTTGTGAAAATATCCACTAAATGAGGGAATAATATGTGTGAGGGTACCCCAGGAGAGTTCCAAATATGTGTGGGAAGAATATATATCCCACAGGGGTAAAATTGAATAAAGTAAAAAAATTTTTTTTTTTGGACTTAGTCATTTTTTTGGCGTTTATCAGACTTTCAGATAGGGGAAATGTCAGTGAGCATTCCGATTTCAGTTCCAGAGCGATTCGCCCAATGAGTCCTTGATATTTAGTCGTTTTCAGCCAATTTTCTGGATTTTTGAAAATTTCACTTTTTTGTGAAAATATCCACTAAATGAGGGAATAATATGTGTGAGGGTACCCCAGGAGAGTTCCAAATGTGTGTGGGAAGAATATATATCCCACGGGGGTAAAATTGAAAAAAAATTTTTTTTGGACTTAGTCATTTTTCCGGCGTTTATCAGACTTTCAGATAGGGGAAATGTCAGTGAGCGTTCCGATTTCAGTTCCAGAGTGATTCGCCCAATGAGTCCTTGTTATTTAGTTGTTTTCAGCCAATTTTCTGGATTTTTGAAAATTTCACTTTTTTGTGAAAATATCCACTAAATGAGGGAATAATATGTGTGAGGGTACCCCAGGAGAGTTCCAAATGTATGTGGGAAGAATATATATCCCACGGGGGTAAAATTGAAAAAAGTTGAAAAAAAATTTTTTTTGGACTTAGTCATTTTTCTGGCGTTTATCAGACTTTCAGATAGGGGAAATATCAGTGAGCGTTCCGATTTCAGTTCCAGAGCGATTCGCCCAATAAGTCCTTGATATTTAGTCGTTTTCAGCCAATTTTCTGGATTTTTGAAAATTTAACTTTTTTGTGAAAATATCCACTAAATGAGGGAATAATATGTGTGAGTTTACCCCAGGAGAGTTCCAAATGTGTGTGGGAAGAATATATATCCCACGGGGGTAAAATTGAAGAAAGTTGAAAAAAAATTTTTTTTGGACTTAGTCATTTTTCCGGCGTTTATCAGACTTTCAGATAGGGGAAATGTCATTGAGCGTTCCAATTTCAGTTCCAGAGTGATTCGCCCAATGAGTCCTTGTTATTTAGTTGTTTTCAGCCAATTTTCTGGATTTTTGAAAATTTCACTTTTTTGTGAAAATATCCACTAAATGAGGGAATAATATGTGTGAGGGTACCCCAGGAGAGTTCCAAATGTGTGTGGGAAGAATATATATCCCACGGGGGTAAAATTGAAAAAAGTTGAAAAAAATTTTTTTTTAGACTTAGTCATTTTTCTGGCATTTATCAGACTTTTAGATAGGGGAAATGGCAGTGAGCGTTCCGATTTCAGTTCCAGAGCGATTCACCCAATGAGTCCTTGATATTTAGTCATTTTCAGCCAATTTTCTGGATTTTTGAAAATTTCACTTTTTTGTGAAAATATCCACTAAATGAGGGAATAATATGTGTGAGGGCACCCCAGGAGAGTTCCAAATGTTTGTGGGTAGAATATATATCCCACGGGGTAAAATTGAAAAAAGTTGAAAAAAATTTTTTTTTGGACTTAGTCATTTTTCTGGCGTTTATCAGACTTTCAGATAGGGGAAATGTCAGTGAGCGTTCCGATTTCAGTTCCAGAGCGATTCGCCCAATGAGTCCTTGATATTTAGTCGTTTTCAGCCAATTTTCTGGATTTTTGAAAATTTAACTTTTTTGTGAAAATATCCACTAAATGAGGGAATAATATGTGTGAGGGTACCCCAGGAGAGTTCCAAATGTGTGTTGGAAGAATATATATCCCACGGGGGTAAAATTGAAGAAAGTTGAAAAAAAATTTTTTTTGGACTTAGTCATTTTTCCGGCGTTTATCAGACTTTCAGATAGGGGAAATGTCATTGAGCGTTCCGATTTCAGTTCCAGAGTGATTCGCCCAATGAGTCCTTGTTATTTAGTTGTTTTCAGCCAATTTTCTGGATTTTTGAAAATTTCACTTTTTTGTGAAAATATCCACTAAATGAGGGAATAATATGTGTGAGGGTACCCCAGGAGAGTTCCAAATGTGTGTGGGAAGAATATATATCCCACGGGGGTAAAATTGAAAAAAGTTGAAAAAAATTTTTTTTTGGACTTAGTCATTTTTCTGGCGTTTATCAGACTTTCAGACAGGGGAAATGTCAGTGAGCGTTCCGATTTCAGTTCCAGAGCGATTCGCCCAATGAGTCCTTGATATTTAGTCGTTTTCAGCCAATTTTCTGGATTTTTGAAAATTTAACTTTTTTGTGAAAATATCCACTAAATGAGGGAATAATATGTGTGAGGGTACCCCAGGAGAGTTCCAAATGTGTGTTGGAAGAATATATATCCCACGGGGGTAAAATTGAAGAAAGTTGAAAAAAAATTTTTTTTGGACTTAGTCATTTTTCCGGCGTTTATCAGACTTTCAGATAGGGGAAATGTCATTGAGCGTTCCGATTTCAGTTCCAGAGTGATTCGCCCAATGAGTCCTTGTTATTTAGTAGTTTTCAGCCAATTTTCTGGATTTTTGAAAATTTCACTTTTTTGTGAAAATATCCACTAAATGAGGGAATAATATGTGTGAGGGTACCCCAGGAGAGTTCCAAATATGTGTGGGAAGAATATATATCCCACGGGGGTAAAATTGAATAAAGTAAAAAAATTTTTTTTTTTGGACTTAGTCATTTTTTTGGCGTTTATCAGACTTTCAGATAGGGGAAATGTCAGTGAGCATTCCGATTTCAGTTCCAGAGTGATTCGCCCAATGAGTCCTTGATATTTAGTCATTTTCAGCCAATTTTCTGGATTTTTGAAAATTTCACTTTTTTGTGAAAATATCCACTAAATGAGGGAATAATATGTGTGAGGGTACCCCAGGAGAGTTCCAAATGTGTGTGGGAAGAATATATATCCCACGGGGGTAAAATTGAAAAAAAATTTTTTTTGGACTTAGTCATTTTTCCGGCGTTTATCAGACTTTCAGATAGGGGAAATGTCAGTGAGCGTTGCGATTTCAGTTCCAGAGCGATTCGCCCAATGAGTCCTTGATATTTAGTCGTTTTCAGCCAATTTTCTGGATTTTTGAAAATTTCACTTTTTTGTGAAAATATCCACTAAATGAGGGAATAATATGTGTGAGGGTACCCCAGGAGAGTTCCAAATGTGTGTGGGAAGAATATATATCCCACGGGGGTAAAATTGAAAAAAGTTGAAAAAAATTTTTTTTTAGACTTAGTCATTTTTCTGGCATTTATCAGACTTTTAGATAGGGGAAATGGCAGTGAGCGTTCCGATTTCAGTTCCAGAGCGATTCACCCAATGAGTCCTTGATATTTAGTCATTTTCAGCCAATTTTCTGGATTTTTGAAAATTTCACTTTTTTGTGAAAATATCCACTAAATGAGGGAATAATATGTGTGAGGGCACCCCAGGAGAGTTCCAAATGTTTGTGGGTAGAATATATATCCCACGGGGTAAAATTGAAAAAAGTTGAAAAAAATTTTTTTTTGGACTTAGTCATTTTTCTGGCGTTTATCAGACTTTCAGATAGGGGAAATGTCAGTGAGCGTTCCGATTTCAGTTCCAGAGCGATTCGCCCAATGAGTCCTTGATATTTAGTCGTTTTCAGCCAATTTTCTGGATTTTTGAAAATTTAACTTTTTTGTGAAAATATCCACTAAATGAGGGAATAATATGTGTGAGGGTACCCCAGGAGAGTTCCAAATGTGTGTTGGAAGAATATATATCCCACGGGGGTAAAATTGAAGAAAGTTGAAAAAAAATTTTTTTTGGACTTAGTCATTTTTCCGGCGTTTATCAGACTTTCAGATAGGGGAAATGTCATTGAGCGTTCCGATTTCAGTTCCAGAGTGATTCGCCCAATGAGTCCTTGTTATTTAGTTGTTTTCAGCCAATTTTCTGGATTTTTGAAAATTTCACTTTTTTGTGAAAATATCCACTAAATGAGGGAATAATATGTGTGAGGGTACCCCAGGAGAGTTCCAAATGTGTGTGGGAAGAATATATATCCCACGGGGGTAAAATTGAAAAAAGTTGAAAAAAATTTTTTTTTGGACTTAGTCATTTTTCTGGCGTTTATCAGACTTTCAGACAGGGGAAATGTCAGTGAGCGTTCCGATTTCAGTTCCAGAGCGATTCGCCCAATGAGTCCTTGATATTTAGTCGTTTTCAGCCAATTTTCTGGATTTTTGAAAATTTAACTTTTTTGTGAAAATATCCACTAAATGAGGGAATAATATGTGTGAGGGTACCCCAGGAGAGTTCCAAATGTGTGTTGGAAGAATATATATCCCACGGGGGTAAAATTGAAGAAAGTTGAAAAAAAATTTTTTTTGGACTTAGTCATTTTTCCGGCGTTTATCAGACTTTCAGATAGGGGAAATGTCATTGAGCGTTCCGATTTCAGTTCCAGAGTGATTCGCCCAATGAGTCCTTGTTATTTAGTAGTTTTCAGCCAATTTTCTGGATTTTTGAAAATTTCACTTTTTTGTGAAAATATCCACTAAATGAGGGAATAATATGTGTGAGGGTACCCCAGGAGAGTTCCAAATATGTATGGGAAGAATATATATCCCACGGGGGTAAAATTGAATAAAGTAAAAAAATTTTTTTTTTTGGACTTAGTCATTTTTTTGGCGTTTATCAGACTTTCAGATAAGGGAAATGTCAGTGAGCATTCCGATTTCAGTTCCAGAGCGATTCGCCCAATGAGTCCTTGATATTTAGTCATTTTCAGCCAATTTTCTGGATTTTTGAAAATTTCACTTTTTTGTGAAAATATCCACTAAATGAGGGAATAATATGTGTGAGGGTACCCCAGGAGAGTTCCAAATGTGTGTGGGAAGAATATATATCCCACGGGGGTAAAATTGAAAAAAAATTTTTTTTGGACTTAGTCATTTTTCCGGCGTTTATCAGACTTTCAGATAGGGGAAATGTCAGTGAGCGTTGCGATTTCAGTTCCAGAGCGATTCGCCCAATGAGTCCTTGATATTTAGTCGTTTTCAGCCAATTTTCTGGATTTTTGAAAATTTCACTTTTTTGTGAAAATATCCACTAAATGAGGGAATAATATGTGTGAGGGTACCCCAGGAGAGTTCCAAATGTGTGTGGGAAGAATATATATCCCACGGGGGTAAAATTGAAAAAAAATTTTTTTTGGACTTAGTCATTTTTCCGGCGTTTATCAGACTTTCAGATAGGGGAAATGTCAGTGAGCGTTCCGATTTCAGTTCCAGAGTGATTCGCCCAATGAGTCCTTGTTATTTAGTTGTTTTCAGCCAATTTTCTGGATTTTTGAAAATTTAACTTTTTTGTGAAAATATCCACTAAATGAGGGAATAATATGTGTGAGGGTACCCCAGGAGAGTTCCAAATGTGTGTGGGAAGAATATATATCCCACGGGGGTAAAATTGAAAAAAGTTGAAAAAAATTTTTTTTTAGACTTAGTCATTTTTCTGGCATTTATCAGACTTTTAGATAGGGGAAATGGCAGTGAGCGTTCCGATTTCAGTTCCAGAGCGATTCACCCAATGAGTCCTTGATATTTAGTCATTTTCAGCCAATTTTCTGGATTTTTGAAAATTTCACTTTTTTGTGAAAATATCCACTAAATGAGGGAATAATATGTGTGAGGGCACCCCAGGAGAGTTCCAAATGTTTGTGGGTAGAATATATATCCCACGGGGTAAAATTGAAAAAAGTTGAAAAAAATTTTTTTTTGGACTTAGTCATTTTTCTGGCGTTTATCAGACTTTCAGATAGGGGAAATGTCATTGAGCGTTCCGATTTCAGTTCCAGAGTGATTCGCCCAATGAGTCCTTGTTATTTAGTTGTTTTCAGCCAATTTTCTGGATTTTTGAAAATTTCACTTTTTTGTGAAAATATCCACTAAATGAGGGAATAATATGTGTGAGGGTACCCCAGGAGAGTTCCAAATATGTGTGGGAAGAATATATATCCCACAGGGGTAAAATTGAATAAAGTAAAAAAATTTTTTTTTTTGGACTTAGTCATTTTTTTGGCGTTTATCAGACTTTCAGATAGGGGAAATGTCAGTGAGCATTCCGATTTCAGTTCCAGAGCGATTCGCCCAATGAGTCCTTGATATTTAGTCGTTTTCAGCCAATTTTCTGGATTTTTGAAAATTTCACTTTTTTGTGAAAATATCCACTAAATGAGGGAATAATATGTGTGAGGGTACCCCAGGAGAGTTCCAAATGTGTGTGGGAAGAATATATATCCCACGGGGGTAAAATTGAAAAAAGTTGAAAAAAATTTTTTTTTAGACTTAGTCATTTTTCTGGCATTTATCAGACTTTTAGATAGGGGAAATGTCAGTGAGCGTTCCGATTTCAGTTCCAGAGCGATTCGCCCAATGAGTCCTTGATATTTAGTCGTTTTCAGCCAATTTTCTTGATTTTTGAAAATTTAACTTTTTTGTGAAAATATCCACTAAATGAGGGAATAATATGTGTGAGGGTACCCCAGGAGAGTTCCAAATGTGTGTGGGAAGAATATATATCCCACGGGGGTAAAATTGAAGAAAGTTGAAAAAAAATTTTTTTTGGACTTAGTCATTTTTCCGGCGTTTATCAGACTTTCAGATAGGGGAAATGTCATTGAGCGTTCCGATTTCAGTTCCAGAGCGATTCGCCCAATGAGTCCTTGATATTTAGTCGTTTTCAGCCAATTTTCTGGATTTTTGAAAATTTCACTTTTTTGTGAAAATATCCACTAAATGAGGGAATAATATGTGTGAGGGTACCCCAGGAGAGTTCCAAATGTGTGTGGGAAGAATATATATCCCACGGGGGTAAAATTGAAAAAAAATTTTTTTTGGACTTAGTCATTTTTCCGGCGTTTATCAGACTTTCAGATAGGGGAAATGTCAGTGAGCGTTCCGATTTCAGTTCCAGAGTGATTCGCCCAATGAGTCCTTGTTATTTAGTTGTTTTCAGCCAATTTTCTGGATTTTTGAAAATTTCACTTTTTTGTGAAAATATCCACTAAATGAGGGAATAATATGTGTGAGGGTACCCCAGGAGAGTTCCAAATGTATGTGGGAAGAATATATATCCCACGGGGGTAAAATTGAAAAAAGTTGAAAAAAAATTTTTTTTGGACTTAGTCATTTTTCTGGCGTTTATCAGACTTTCAGATAGGGGAAATATCAGTGAGCGTTCCGATTTCAGTTCCAGAGCGATTCGCCCAATAAGTCCTTGATATTTAGTCGTTTTCAGCCAATTTTCTGGATTTTTGAAAATTTAACTTTTTTGTGAAAATATCCACTAAATGAGGGAATAATATGTGTGAGGGTACCCCAGGAGAGTTCCAAATGTGTGTGGGTAGAATATATATCCCACGGGGGTAAAATTGAAGAAAGTTGAAAAAAAATTTTTTTTGGACTTAGTCATTTTTCCGGCGTTTATCAGACTTTCAGATAGGGGAAATGTCATTGAGCGTTCCGATTTCAGTTCCAGAGCGATTCGCCCAATGAGTCCTTGATATTTAGTCGTTTTCAGCCAATTTTCTGGATTTTTGAAAATTTCACTTTTTTGTGAAAATATCCACTAAATGAGGGAATAATATGTGTGAGGGTACCCCAGGAGAGTTCCAAATGTGTGTGGGAAGAATATATATCCCACGGGGGTAAAATTGAAAAAAAATTTTTTTTGGACTTAGTCATTTTTCCGGCGTTTATCAGACTTTCAGATAGGGGAAATGTCAGTGAGCGTTCCGATTTCAGTTCCAGAGCGATTCGCTCAATGAGTCCTTGATATTTAGTTGTTTTCAGCAAGTTTTCTGGATTTTTGAAAATTTAACTTTTTTGTGAAAATATCCACTAAATGAGGGAATAATATGTGTGAGGGTACCCCAGGAGAGTTCCAAATGTGTGTTGGAAGAATATATATCCCACGGGGGTAAAATTGAAGAAAGTTGAAAAAAAATTTTTTTTGGACTTAGTCATTTTTCCGGCGTTTATCAGACTTTCAGATAGGGGAAATGTCATTGAGCGTTCCGATTTCAGTTCCAGAGTGATTCGCCCAATGAGTCCTTGTTATTTAGTTGTTTTCAGCCAATTTTCTGGATTTTTGAAAATTTCACTTTTTTGTGAAAATATCCACTAAATGAGGGAATAATATGTGTGAGGGTACCCCAGGAGAGTTCCAAATGTGTGTGGGAAGAATATATATCCCACGGGGGTAAAATTGAAAAAAGTTGAAAAAAATTTTTTTTTGGACTTAGTCATTTTTCTGGCGTTTATCAGACTTTCAGACAGGGGAAATGTCAGTGAGCGTTCCGATTTCAGTTCCAGAGCGATTCGCCCAATGAGTCCTTGATATTTAGTCGTTTTCAGCCAATTTTCTGGATTTTTGAAAATTTAACTTTTTTGTGAAAATATCCACTAAATGAGGGAATAATATGTGTGAGGGTACCCCAGGAGAGTTCCAAATGTGTGTTGGAAGAATATATATCCCACGGGGGTAAAATTGAAGAAAGTTGAAAAAAATTTTTTTTTGGACTTAGTCATTTTTCCGGCGTTTTTCAGACTTTCAGATAGGGGAAATGTCATTGAGCGTTCCGATTTCAGTTCCAGAGTGATTCGCCCAATGAGTCCTTGTTATTTAGTTGTTTTCAGCCAATTTTCTGGATTTTTGAAAATTTCACTTTTTTGTGAAAATATCCACTAAATGAGGGAATAATATGTGTGAGGGTACCCCAGGAGAGTTCCAAATATGTTTGGGAAGAATATATATCCCACGGGGGTAAAATTGAATAAAGTAAAAAAATTTTTTTTTTTGGACTTAGTCATTTTTTTGGCGTTTATCAGACTTTCAGATAGGGGAAATGTCAGTGAGCATTCCGATTTCAGTTCCAGAGCGATTCGCCCAATGAGTCCTTGATATTTAGTCGTTTTCAGCCAATTTTCTGGATTTTTGAAAATTTCACTTTTTTGTGAAAATATCCACTAAATGAGGGAATAATATGTGTGAGGGTACCCCAGGAGAGTTCCAAATGTGTGTGGGAAGAATATATATCCCACGGGGGTAAAATTGAAAAAACATTTTTTTTGGACTTAGTCATTTTTCCGGCGTTTATCAGACTTTCAGATAGGGGAAATGTCAGTGAGCGTTGCGATTTCAGTTCCAGAGCGATTCGCCCAATGAGTCCTTGATATTTAGTCGTTTTCAGCCAATTTTCTGGATTTTTGAAAATTTCACTTTTTTGTGAAAATATCCACTAAATGAGGGAATAATATGTGTGAGGGTACCCCAGGAGAGTTCCAAATGTGTGTGGGAAGAATATATATCCCACGGGGGTAAAATTGAAAAAAAATTTTTTTTGGACTTAGTCATTTTTCCGGCGTTTATCAGACTTTCAGATAGGGGAAATGTCAGTGAGCGTTCCGATTTCAGTTCCAGAGTGATTCGCCCAATGAGTCCTTGTTATTTAGTTGTTTTCAGCCAATTTTCTGGATTTTTGAAAATTTCACTTTTTTGTGAAAATATCCACTAAATGAGGGAATAATATGTGTGAGGGTACCCCAGGAGAGTTCCAAATGTATGTGGGAAGAATATATATCCCACGGGGGTAAAATTGAAAAAAGTTGAAAAAAAATTTTTTTTGGACTTAGTCATTTTTCTGGCGTTTATCAGACTTTCAGATAGGGGAAATATCAGTGAGCGTTCCGATTTCAGTTCCAGAGCGATTCGCCCAATGAGTCCTTGATATTTAGTCGTTTTCAGCCAATTTTCTGGATTTTTGAAAATTTAACTTTTTTGTGAAAATATCCACTAAATGAGGGAATAATATGTGTGAGGGTACCCCAGGAGAGTTCCAAATGTGTGTGGGAAGAATATATATCCCACGGGGGTAAAATTGAAAAAAGTTGAAAAAAATTTTTTTTTAGACTTAGTCATTTTTCTGGCGTTTATCAGACTTTCAGATAGGGGAAATGTCAGTGAGCGTTCCGATTTCAGTTCCAGAGCGATTCGCCCAATGAGTCCTTGATATTTAGTCGTTTTCAGCCAATTTTCTGGATTTTTGAAAATTTAACTTTTTTGTGAAAATATCCACTAAATGAGGGAATAATATGTGTGAGGGTACCCCAGGAGAGTTCCAAATATGTGTGGGAAGAATATATATCCCACGGGGGTAAAATTGAATAAAGTAAAAAAATTTTTTTTTTTGGACTTAGTCATTTTTTTGGCGTTTATCAGACTTTCAGATAGGGGAAATGTCAGTGAGCATTCCGATTTCAGTTCCAGAGCGATTCGCCCAATGAGTCCTTGATATTTAGTCGTTTTCAGCCAATTTTCTGGATTTTTGAAAATTTCACTTTTTTGTGAAAATATCCACTAAATGAGGGAATAATATGTGTGAGGGTACCCCAGGAGAGTTCCAAATGTGTGTGGGAAGAATATATATCCCACGGGGGTAAAATTGAAAAAACATTTTTTTTGGACTTAGTCATTTTTCCGGCGTTTATCAGACTTTCAGATAGGGGAAATGTCAGTGAGCGTTGCGATTTCAGTTCCAGAGCGATTCGCCCAATGAGTCCTTGATATTTAGTCGTTTTCAGCCAATTTTCTGGATTTTTGAAAATTTCACTTTTTTGTGAAAATATCCACTAAATGAGGGAATAATATGTGTGAGGGTACCCCAGGAGAGTTCCAAATGTGTGTGGGAAGAATATATATCCCACGGGGGTAAAATTGAAAAAAAATTTTTTTTGGACTTAGTCATTTTTCCGGCGTTTATCAGACTTTCAGATAGGGGAAATGTCAGTGAGCGTTCCGATTTCAGTTCCAGAGTGATTCGCCCAATGAGTCCTTGTTATTTAGTTGTTTTCAGCCAATTTTCTGGATTTTTGAAAATTTCACTTTTTTGTGAAAATATCCACTAAATGAGGGAATAATATGTGTGAGGGTACCCCAGGAGAGTTCCAAATGTATGTGGGAAGAATATATATCCCACGGGGGTAAAATTGAAAAAAGTTGAAAAAAAATTTTTTTTGGACTTAGTCATTTTTCTGGCGTTTATCAGACTTTCAGATAGGGGAAATATCAGTGAGCGTTCCGATTTCAGTTCCAGAGCGATTCGCCCAATGAGTCCTTGATATTTAGTCGTTTTCAGCCAATTTTCTGGATTTTTGAAAATTTAACTTTTTTGTGAAAATATCCACTAAATGAGGGAATAATATGTGTGAGGGTACCCCAGGAGAGTTCCAAATGTGTGTGGGAAGAATATATATCCCACGGGGGTAAAATTGAAGAAAGTTGAAAAAAAATTTTTTTTGGACTTAGTCATTTTTCCGGCGTTTATCAGACTTTCAGATAGGGGAAATGTCATTGAGCGTTCCGATTTCAGTTCCAGAGTGATTCGCCCAATGAGTCCTTGTTATTTAGTTGTTTTCAGCCAATTTTCTGGATTTTTGAAAATTTCACTTTTTTGTGAAAATATCCACTAAATGAGGGAATAATATGTGTGAGGTACCCCAGGAGAGTTCCAAATGTGTGTGGGAAGAATATATATCCCACGGGGGTAAAATTGAAAAAAGTTGAAAAAAATTTTTTTTTAGACTTAGTCATTTTTCTGGCATTTATCAGACTTTTAGATAGGGGAAATGGCAGTGAGCGTTCCGATTTCAGTTCCAGAGCGATTCACCCAATGAGTCCTTGATATTTAGTCATTTTCAGCCAATTTTCTGGATTTTTGAAAATTTCACTTTTTTGTGAAAATATCCACTAAATGAGGGAATAATATGTGTGAGGGCACCCCAGGAGAGTTCCAAATGTTTGTGGGTAGAATATATATCCCACGGGGTAAAATTGAAAAAAGTTGAAAAAAATTTTTTTTTGGACTTAGTCATTTTTCTGGCGTTTATCAGACTTTCAGATAGGGGAAATGTCAGTGAGCGTTCCGATTTCAGTTCCAGAGCGATTCGCCCAATGAGTCCTTGATATTTAGTCGTTTTCAGCCAATTTTCTGGATTTTTGAAAATTTAACTTTTTTGTGAAAATATCCACTAAATGAGGGAATAATATGTGTGAGGGTACCCCAGGAGAGTTCCAAATGTGTGTTGGAAGAATATATATCCCACGGGGGTAAAATTGAAGAAAGTTGAAAAAAAATTTTTTTTGGACTTAGTCATTTTTCCGGCGTTTATCAGACTTTCAGATAGGGGAAATGTCATTGAGCGTTCCGATTTCAGTTCCAGAGTGATTCGCCCAATGAGTCCTTGTTATTTAGTTGTTTTCAGCCAATTTTCTGGATTTTTGAAAATTTCACTTTTTTGTGAAAATATCCACTAAATGAGGGAATAATATGTGTGAGGGTACCCCAGGAGAGTTCCAAATATGTGTGGGAAGAATATATATCCCACGGGGGTAAAATTGAATAAAGTAAAAAAATTTTTTTTTTTGGACTTAGTCATTTTTTTGGCGTTTATCAGACTTTCAGATAGGGGAAATGTCAGTGAGCATTCCGATTTCAGTTCCAGAGCGATTCGCCCAATGAGTCCTTGATATTTAGTCGTTTTCAGCCAATTTTCTGGATTTTTGAAAATTTCACTTTTTTGTGAAAATATCCACTAAATGAGGGAATAATATGTGTGAGGGTACCCCAGGAGAGTTCCAAATGTGTGTGGGAAGAATATATATCCCACGGGGGTAAAATTGAAAAAAAATTTTTTTTGGACTTAGTCATTTTTCCGGCGTTTATCAGACTTTCAGATAGGGGAAATGTCAGTGAGCGTTGCGATTTCAGTTCCAGAGCGATTCGCCCAATGAGTCCTTGATATTTAGTCGTTTTCAGCCAATTTTCTGGATTTTTGAAAATTTCACTTTTTTGTGAAAATATCCACTAAATGAGGGAATAATATGTGTGAGGGTACCCCAGGAGAGTTCCAAATGTGTGTGGGAAGAATATATATCCCACGGGGGTAAAATTGAAAAAAAATTTTTTTTGGACTTAGTCATTTTTCCGGCGTTTATCAGACTTTCAGATAGGGGAAATGTCAGTGAGCGTTCCGATTTCAGTTCCAGAGTGATTCGCCCAATGAGTCCTTGTTATTTAGTTGTTTTCAGCCAATTTTCTGGATTTTTGAAAATTTCACTTTTTTGTGAAAATATCCACTAAATGAGGGAATAATATGTGTGAGGGTACCCCAGGAGAGTTCCAAATGTATGTGGAAAGAATATATATCCCACGGGGGTAAAATTGAAAAAAGTTGAAAAAAAATTTTTTTTGGACTTAGTCATTTTTCTGGCGTTTATCAGACTTTCAGATAGGGGAAATATCAGTGAGCGTTCCGATTTCAGTTCCAGAGCGATTCGCCCAATGAGTCCTTGATATTTAGTCGTTTTCAGCCAATTTTCTGGATTTTTGAAAATTTAACTTTTTTGTGAAAATATCCACTAAATGAGGGAATAATATGTGTGAGGGTACCCCAGGAGAGTTCCAAATGTGTGTGGGAAGAATATATATCCCACGGGGGTAAAATTGAAGAAAGTTGAAAAAAAATTTTTTTTGGACTTAGTCATTTTTCTGGCGTTTATCAGACTTTCAGATAGGGGAAATGTCATTGAGCGTTCCGATTTCAGTTCCAGAGTGATTCGCCCAATGAGTCCTTGTTATTTAGTTGTTTTCAGCCAATTTTCTGGATTTTTGAAAATTTCACTTTTTTGTGAAAATATCCACTAAATGAGGGAATAATATGTGTGAGGGTACCCCAGGAGAGTTCCAAATGTGTGTGGGAAGAATATATATCCCACGGGGGTAAAATTGAAAAAAGTTGAAAAAAATTTTTTTTTAGCCTTAGTCATTTTTCTGGCATTTATCAGACTTTTAGATAGGGGAAATGGCAGTGAGCGTTCCGATTTCAGTTCCAGAGCGATTCACCCAATGAGTCCTTGATATTTAGTCATTTTCAGCCAATTTTCTGGATTTTTGAAAATTTCACTTTTTTGTGAAAATATCCACTAAATGAGGGAATAATATGTGTGAGGGTACCCCAGGAGAGTTCCAAATGTATGTGGGAAGAATATATATCCCACGGGGGTAAAATTGAAAAAAGTTGAAAAAAAATTTTTTTTGGACTTAGTCATTTTTCTGGCGTTTATCAGACTTTCAGATAGGGGAAATGTCAGTGAGCGTTCCGATTTCAGTTCCAGAGCGATTCGCCCAATGAGTCCTTGATATTTAGTCGTTTTCAGCCAATTTTCTGGATTTTTGAAAATTTAACTTTTTTGTGAAAATATCCACTAAATGAGGGAATAATATGTGTGAGGGTACCCCAGGAGAGTTCCAAATATGTGTGGGAAGAATATATATCCCACGGGGGTAAAATTGAATAAAGTAAAAAAATTTTTTTTTTTGGACTTAGTCATTTTTTTGGCGTTTATCAGACTTTCAGATAGGGGAAATGTCAGTGAGCATTCCGATTTCAGTTCCAGAGCGATTCGCCCAATGAGTCCTTGATATTTAGTCGTTTTCAGCCAATTTTCTGGATTTTTGAAAATTTCACTTTTTTGTGAAAATATCCACTAAATGAGGGAATAATATGTGTGAGGGTACCCCAGGAGAGTTCCAAATGTGTGTGGGAAGAATATATATCCCACGGGGGTAAAATTGAAAAAACATTTTTTTTGGACTTAGTCATTTTTCCGGCGTTTATCAGACTTTCAGATAGGGGAAATGTCAGTGAGCGTTGCGATTTCAGTTCCAGAGCGATTCGCCCAATGAGTCCTTGATATTTAGTCGTTTTCAGCCAATTTTCTGGATTTTTGAAAATTTCACTTTTTTGTGAAAATATCCACTAAATGAGGGAATAATATGTGTGAGGGTACCCCAGGAGAGTTCCAAATGTGTGTGGGAAGAATATATATCCCACGGGGGTAAAATTGAAAAAAAATTTTTTTTGGACTTAGTCATTTTTCCGGCGTTTATCAGACTTTCAGATAGGGGAAATGTCAGTGAGCGTTCCGATTTCAGTTCCAGAGTGATTCGCCCAATGAGTCCTTGTTATTTAGTTGTTTTCAGCCAATTTTCTGGATTTTTGAAAATTTCACTTTTTTGTGAAAATATCCACTAAATGAGGGAATAATATGTGTGAGGGTACCCCAGGAGAGTTCCAAATGTATGTGGGAAGAATATATATCCCACGGGGGTAAAATTGAAAAAAGTTGAAAAAAAATTTTTTTTGGACTTAGTCATTTTTCTGGCGTTTAGCAGACTTTCAGATAGGGGAAATATCAGTGAGCGTTCCGATTTCAGTTCCAGAGCGATTCGCCCAATGAGTCCTTGATATTTAGTCGTTTTCAGCCAATTTTCTGGATTTTTGAAAATTTAACTTTTTTGTGAAAATATCCACTAAATGAGGGAATAATATGTGTGAGGGTACCCCAGGAGAGTTCCAAATGTGTGTGGGAAGAATATATATCCCACGGGGGTAAAATTGAAGAAAGTTGAAAAAAAATTTTTTTTGGACTTAGTCATTTTTCCGGCGTTTATCAGACTTTCAGATAGGGGAAATGTCATTGAGCGTTCCGATTTCAGTTCCAGAGTGATTCGCCCAATGAGTCCTTGTTATTTAGTTGTTTTCAGCCAATTTTCTGGATTTTTGAAAATTTCACTTTTTTGTGAAAATATCCACTAAATGAGGGAATAATATGTGTGAGGTACCCCAGGAGAGTTCCAAATGTGTGTGGGAAGAATATATATCCCACGGGGGTAAAATTGAAAAAAGTTGAAAAAATTTTTTTTTTAGACTTAGTCATTTTTCTGGCATTTATCAGACTTTTAGATAGGGGAAATGGCAGTGAGCGTTCCGATTTCAGTTCCAGAGCGATTCACCCAATGAGTCCTTGATATTTAGTCATTTTCAGCCAATTTTCTGGATTTTTGAAAATTTCACTTTTTTGTGAAAATATCCACTAAATGAGGGAATAATATGTGTGAGGGCACCCCAGGAGAGTTCCAAATGTTTGTGGGTAGAATATATATCCCACGGGGTAAAATTGAAAAAAGTTGAAAAAAATTTTTTTTTGGACTTAGTCATTTTTCTGGCGTTTATCAGACTTTCAGATAGGGGAAATGTCAGTGAGCGTTCCGATTTCAGTTCCAGAGCGATTCGCCCAATGAGTCCTTGATATTTAGTCGTTTTCAGCCAATTTTCTGGATTTTTGAAAATTTAACTTTTTTGTGAAAATATCCACTAAATGAGGGAATAATATGTGTGAGGGCACCCCAGGAGAGTTCCAAATGTTTGTGGGTAGAATATATATCCCACGGGGTAAAATTGAAAAAAGTTGAAAAAAATTTTTTTTTGGACTTAGTCATTTTTCTGGCGTTTATCAGACTTTCAGATAGGGGAAATGTCAGTGAGCGTTCCGATTTCAGTTCCAGAGTGATTCGCCCAATGAGTACTTGTTATTTAGTTGTTTTCAGCCAATTTTCTGGATTTTTGAAAATTTCACTTTTTTGTGAAAATATCCACTAAATGAGGGAATAATATGTGTGAGGGTACCCCAGGAGAGTTCCAAATGTGTGTGGGAAGAATATATATCCCACGGGGGTAAAATTGAAAAAAGTTGAAAAAAATTTTTTTTTAGACTTAGTCATTTTTCTGGCATTTATCAGACTTTTAGATAGGGGAAATGGCATTGAGCGTTCCGATTTCAGTTCCAGAGCGATTCACCCAATGAGTCCTTGATATTTAGTCATTTTCAGCCAATTTTCTGGATTTTTGAAAATTTCACTTTTTTGTGAAAATATCCACTAAATGAGGGAATAATATGTGTGAGGGTACCCCAGGAGAGTTCCAAATATGTGTGGGAAGAATATATATCCCACGGGGGTAAAATTGAATAAAGTAAAAAAATTTTTTTTTTTGGACTTAGTCATTTTTTTGGCGTTTATCAGACTTTCAGATAGGGGAAATGTCAGTGAGCATTCCGATTTCAGTTCCAGAGCGATTCGCCCAATGAGTCCTTGATATTTAGTCGTTTTCAGCCAATTTTCTGGATTTTTGAAAATTTCACTTTTTTGTGAAAATATCCACTAAATGAGGGAATAATATGTGTGAGGGTACCCCAGGAGAGTTCCAAATGTGTGTGGGAAGAATATATATCCCACGGGGGTAAAATTGAAAAAAAATTTTTTTTGGACTTAGTCATTTTTCCGGCGTTTATCAGACTTTCAGATAGGGGAAATGTCAGTGAGCGTTCCGATTTCAGTTCCAGAGTGATTCGCCCAATGAGTCCTTGTTATTTAGTTGTTTTCAGCCAATTTTCTGGATTTTTGAAAATTTCACTTTTTTGTGAAAATATCCACTAAATGAGGGAATAATATGTGTGAGGGTACCCCAGGAGAGTTCCAAATGTGTGTGGGAAGAATATATATCCCACGGGGGTAAAATTGAAAAAAGTTGAAAAAAATTTTTTTTTAGACTTAGTCATTTTTCTGGCATTTATCAGACTTCTAGATAGGGGAAATGGCAGTGAGCGTTCCGATTTCAGTTCCAGAGCGATTCACCCAATGAGTCCTTGATATTTAGTCATTTTCAGCCAATTTTCTGGATTTTTGAAAATTTCACTTTTTTGTGAAAATATCCACTAAATGAGGGAATAATATGTGTGAGGGCACCCCAGGAGAGTTCCAAATGTTTGTGGGTAGAATATATATCCCACGGGGTAAAATTGAAAAAAGTTGAAAAAAATTTTTTTTTGGACTTAGTCATTTTTCTGGCGTTTATCAGACTTTCAGATAGGGGAAATGTCAGTGAGCGTTCCGATTTCAGTTCCAGAGTGATTCGCCCAATGAGTCCTTGTTATTTAGCTGTTTTCAGCCAATTTTCTGGATTTTTGAAAATTTCACTTTTTTGTGAAAATATCCACTAAATGAGGGAATAATATGTGTGAGGGTACCCCAGGAGAGTTCCAAATGTGTGTGGGAAGAATATATATCCCACGGGGGTAAAATTGAAAAAAGTTGAAAAAAATTTTTTTTTAGACTTAGTCATTTTTCTGGCATTTATCAGACTTTTAGATAGGGGAAATGGCATTGAGCGTTCCGATTTCAGTTCCAGAGCGATTCACCCAATGAGTCCTTGATATTTAGTCATTTTCAGCCAATTTTCTGGATTTTTGAAAATTTCACTTTTTTGTGAAAATATCCACTAAATGAGGGAATAATATGTGTGAGGGTACCCCAGGAGAGTTCCAAATATGTGTGGGAAGAATATATATCCCACGGGGGTAAAATTGAATAAAGTAAAAAAATTTTTTTTTTTGGACTTAGTCATTTTTTTGGCGTTTATCAGACTTTCAGATAGGGGAAATGTCAGTGAGCATTCCGATTTCAGTTCCAGAGCGATTCGCCCAATGAGTCCTTGATATTTAGTCGTTTTCAGCCAATTTTCTGGATTTTTGAAAATTTCACTTTTTTGTGAAAATATCCACTAAATGAGGGAATAATATGTGTGAGGGTACCCCAGGAGAGTTCCAAATGTGTGTGGGAAGAATATATATCCCACGGGGGTAAAATTGAAAAAAAATTTTTTTTGGACTTAGTCATTTTTCCGGCGTTTATCAGACTTTCAGATAGGGGAAATGTCAGTGAGCGTTCCGATTTCAGTTCCAGAGTGATTCGCCCAATGAGTCCTTGTTATTTAGTTGTTTTCAGCCAATTTTCTGGATTTTTGAAAATTTCACTTTTTTGTGAAAATATCCACTAAATGAGGGAATAATATGTGTGAGGGTACCCCAGGAGAGTTCCAAATGTATGTGGGAAGAATATATATCCCACGTGGGTAAAATTGAAAAAAGTTGAAAAAAAATATTTTTTGGACTTAGTCATTTTTCTGGCGTTTATCAGACTTTCAGATAGGGGAAATGTCATTGAGCGTTCCGATTTCAGTTCCAGAGTGATTCGCCCAATGAGTCCTTGTTATTTAGTTGTTTTCAGCCAATTTTCTGGATTTTTGAAAATTTCACTTTTTTGTGAAAATATCCACTAAATGAGGGAATAATATGTGTGAGGGTACCCCAGGAGAGTTCCAAATGTGTGTGGGAAGAATATATATCCCACGGGGGTAAAATTGAAAAAAGTTGAAAAAAATTTTTTTTTAGACTTAGTCATTTTTCTGGCATTTATCAGACTTCTAGATAGGGGAAATGGCAGTGAGCGTTCCGATTTCAGTTCCAGAGCGATTCACCCAATGAGTCCTTGATATTTAGTCATTTTCAGCCAATTTTCTGGATTTTTGAAAATTTCACTTTTTTGTGAAAATATCCACTAAATGAGGGAATAATATGTGTGAGGGCACCCCAGGAGAGTTCCAAATGTTTGTGGGTAGAATATATATCCCACGGGGTAAAATTGAAAAAAGTTGAAAAAAATTTTTTTTTGGACTTAGTCATTTTTCTGGCGTTTATCAGACTTTCAGATAGGGGAAATGTCAGTGAGCGTTCCGATTTCAGTTCCAGAGTGATTCGCCCAATGAGTCCTTGTTATTTAGCTGTTTTCAGCCAATTTTCTGGATTTTTGAAAATTTCACTTTTTTGTGAAAATATCCACTAAATGAGGGAATAATATGTGTGAGGGTACCCCAGGAGAGTTCCAAATGTGTGTGGGAAGAATATATATCCCACGGGGGTAAAATTGAAAAAAGTTGAAAAAAATTTTTTTTTAGACTTAGTCATTTTTCTGGCATTTATCAGACTTTTAGATAGGGGAAATGGCATTGAGCGTTCCGATTTCAGTTCCAGAGCGATTCACCCAATGAGTCCTTGATATTTAGTCATTTTCAGCCAATTTTCTGGATTTTTGAAAATTTCACTTTTTTGTGAAAATATCCACTAAATGAGGGAATAATATGTGTGAGGGTACCCCAGGAGAGTTCCAAATATGTGTGGGAAGAATATATATCCCACGGGGGTAAAATTGAATAAAGTAAAAAAATTTTTTTTTTTGGACTTAGTCATTTTTTTGGCGTTTATCAGACTTTCAGATAGGGGAAATGTCAGTGAGCATTCCGATTTCAGTTCCAGAGCGATTCGCCCAATGAGTCCTTGATATTTAGTCGTTTTCAGCCAATTTTCTGGATTTTTGAAAATTTCACTTTTTTGTGAAAATATCCACTAAATGAGGGAATAATATGTGTGAGGGTACCCCAGGAGAGTTCCAAATGTGTGTGGGAAGAATATATATCCCACGGGGGTAAAATTGAAAAAAAATTTTTTTTGGACTTAGTCATTTTTCCGGCGTTTATCAGACTTTCAGATAGGGGAAATGTCAGTGAGCGTTCCGATTTCAGTTCCAGAGTGATTCGCCCAATGAGTCCTTGTTATTTAGTTGTTTTCAGCCAATTTTCTGGATTTTTGAAAATTTCACTTTTTTGTGAAAATATCCACTAAATGAGGGAATAATATGTGTGAGGGTACCCCAGGAGAGTTCCAAATGTATGTGGGAAGAATATATATCCCACGTGGGTAAAATTGAAAAAAGTTGAAAAAAAATATTTTTTGGACTTAGTCATTTTTCTGGCGTTTATCAGACTTTCAGATAGGGGAAATGTCATTGAGCGTTCCGATTTCAGTTCCAGAGTGATTCGCCCAATGAGTCCTTGTTATTTAGTTGTTTTCAGCCAATTTTCTGGATTTTTGAAAATTTCACTTTTTTGTGAAAATATCCACTAAATGAGGGAATAATATGTGTGAGGGTACCCCAGGAGAGTTCCAAATGTGTGTGGGAAGAATATATATCCCACGGGGGTAAAATTGAAAAAAGTTGAAAAAAATTTTTTTTTAGACTTAGTCATTTTTCTGGCATTTATCAGACTTCTAGATAGGGGAAATGGCAGTGAGCGTTCCGATTTCAGTTCCAGAGCGATTCACCCAATGAGTCCTTGATATTTAGTCATTTTCAGCCAATTTTCTGGATTTTTGAAAATTTCACTTTTTTGTGAAAATATCCACTAAATGAGGGAATAATATGTGTGAGGGCACCCCAGGAGAGTTCCAAATGTTTGTGGGTAGAATATATATCCCACGGGGTAAAATTGAAAAAAGTTGAAAAAAATTTTTTTTTGGACTTAGTCATTTTTCTGGCGTTTATCAGACTTTCAGATAGGGGAAATGTCAGTGAGCGTTCCGATTTCAGTTCCAGAGTGATTCGCCCAATGAGTCCTTGTTATTTAGCTGTTTTCAGCCAATTTTCTGGATTTTTGAAAATTTCACTTTTTTGTGAAAATATCCACTAAATGAGGGAATAATATGTGTGAGGGTACCCCAGGAGAGTTCCAAATGTGTGTGGGAAGAATATATATCCCACGGGGGTAAAATTGAAAAAAGTTGAAAAAAATTTTTTTTTAGACTTAGTCATTTTTCTGGCATTTATCAGACTTTTAGATAGGGGAAATGGCATTGAGCGTTCCGATTTCAGTTCCAGAGCGATTCACCCAATGAGTCCTTGATATTTAGTCATTTTCAGCCAATTTTCTGGATTTTTGAAAATTTCACTTTTTTGTGAAAATATCCACTAAATGAGGGAATAATATGTGTGAGGGTACCCCAGGAGAGTTCCAAATGTGTGTGGGAAGAATATATATCCCACGGGGGTAAAATTGAATAAAGTAAAAAAATTTTTTTTTTTGGACTTAGTCATTTTTTTGGCGTTTATCAGACTTTCAGATAGGGGAAATGTCAGTGAGCATTCCGATTTCAGTTCCAGAGCGAGTCGCCCAATGAGTCCTTGTTATTTAGTCGTTTTCAGACAATTTTCTGGATTTTTGAAAATTTAACTTTTTTGTGAAAATATCCACTAAATGAGGGAATAATATGTGGGAGGGTACCCCAGGAGAGTTCCAAATGTTTGTGGGTAGAATATATATCCCACGGGGGTAAAATTGAAAAAAAATTTTTTTTGGACTTAGTCATTTTTCCGGCGTTTATCAGACTTTCAGATAGGGGAAATGTCAGTGAGCGTTCCGATTTCAGTTCCAGAGTGATTCGCCCAATGAGTCCTTGTTATTTAGTTGTTTTCAGCCAATTTTCTGGATTTTTGAAAATTTCACTTTTTTGTGAAAATATCCACTAAATGAGGGAATAATATGTGGGAGGGTACCCCAGGAGAGTTCCAAATGTTTGTGGGTAGAATATATATCCCACGGGGGTAAAATTGAAAAAAGTTGAAAAAAAATTTTTTTTGGACTTAGTCATTTTTCTGGCGTTTATCAGACTTTCAGATAGGGGAAATGTCAGTGAGCGTTCCGATTTCAGTTCCAGAGCGATTCGCCCAATGAGTCCTTGATATTTAGTCGTTTTCAGCCAATTTTCTGGATTTTTGAAAATTTCACTTTTTTGTGAAAATATCCACTAAATGAGGGAATAATATGTGTGAGTGTACCCCAGGAGAGTTCCAAATGTGTGTGGGAAGAATATATATCCCACGGGGGTAAAATTGAAAAAAAATTTTTTTTGGACTTAGTCATTTTTCCGGCGTTTATCAGACTTTCAGATAGGGGAAATGTCAGTGAGCGTTCCGATTTCAGTTCCAGAGTGATTCGCCCAATGAGTCCTTGTTATTTAGTTGTTTTCAGCCAATTTTCTTAATTTTTGAAAATTTAACTTTTTTGTGAAAATATCCACTAAATGAGGGAATAATATGTGTGAGGGTACCCCAGGAGAGTTCCAAATGTGTGTGGGAAGAATATATATCCCACGGGGGTAAAATTGAAAAAAGTTGAAAAAAATTTTTTTTTAGACTTAGTCATTTTTCTGGCATTTATCAGACTTTTAGATAGGGGAAATGGCAGTGAGCGTTCCGATTTCAGTTCCAGAGCGATTCTCCCAATGAGTCCTTGATATTTAGTCATTTTCAGCCAATTTTCTGGATTTTTGAAAATTTAACTTTTTTGTGAAAATATCCACTAAATGAGGGAATAATATGTGTGAGGGTACCCCAGGAGAGTTCCAAATGTGTGTGGGAAGAATATATATCCCACAGGGGTAAAATTGAAGAAAGTTGAAAAAAAATTTTTTTTGGACTTAGTCATTTTTCCGGCGTTTATCAGACTTTCAGATAGGGGAAATGTCAGTGAGCGTTCCGATTTCAGTTCCAGAGTGATTCGCCCAATGAGTCCTTGTTATTTAGTTGTTTTCAGCCAATTTTCTGGATTTTTGAAAATTTCACTTTTTTGTGAAAATATCCACTAAATGAGGGATTAATATGTGTGAGGGTACCCCAGGAGAGTTCCAAATGTATGTGGGAAGAATATATATCCCACGGGGGTAAAATTGAAAAAAGTTGAAAAAAAATATTTTTTGGACTTAGTCATTTTTCTGGCATTTATCAGACTTTTAGATAGGGGAAATGGCAGTGAGCGTTCCGATTTCAGTTCCAGAGCGATTCACCCAATGAGTCCTTGATATTTAGTCATTTTCAGCCAATTTTCTGGATTTTTGAAAATTTCACTTTTTTGTGAAAATATCCACTAAATGAGGGAATAATATGTGGGAGGGTACCCCAGGAGAGTTCCAAATGTTTGTGGGTAGAATATATATCCCACGGGGGTAAAATTGAAAAAAGTTGAAAAAAATTTTTTTTTGGACTTAGTCATTTTTCTGGCGTTTATCAGACTTTCAGATAGGGGAAATGTCAGTGAGCGTTCCGATTTCAGTTCCAGAGCGATTCGCCCAATGAGTCCTTGATATTTAGTCGTTTTCAGCCAATTTTCTGGATTTTTGAAAATTTCACTTTTTTGTGAAAATATCCACTAAATGAGGGAATAATATGTGTGAGGGTACCCCAGGAGAGTTC
Source organism: Phyllobates terribilis (assembly GCF_046119375.1). Lineage (NCBI taxonomy): Eukaryota > Metazoa > Chordata > Amphibia > Anura > Dendrobatidae > Phyllobates > Phyllobates terribilis. Next base: position 556,387,118 of record NW_027362762.1, read on the forward strand.
CAAATGTGTGTGGGAAGAATATATATCCCACGGGGGTAAAATTGAAAAAAAATTTTTTTTGGACTTAGTCATTTTTCCGGCGTTTATCAGACTTTCAGATAGGGGAAATGTCAGTGAGCGTTCCGATTTCAGTTCCAGAGTGATTCGCCCAATGAGTCCTTGTTATTTAGTTGTTTTCAGCCAATTTTCTTAATTTTTGAAAATTTAACTTTTTTGTGAAAATATCCACTAAATGAGGGAATAATATGTGTGAGGGTACCCCAGGAGAGTTCCAAATGTGTGTGGGAAGAATATATATCCCACGGGGGTAAAATTGAAAAAAGTTGAAAAAAATTTTTTTTTAGACTTAGTCATTTTTCTGGCATTTATCAGACTTTTAGATAGGGGAAATGGCAGTGAGCGTTCCGATTTCAGTTCCAGAGCGATTCTCCCAATGAGTCCTTGATATTTAGTCATTTTCAGCCAATTTTCTGGATTTTTGAAAATTTAACTTTTTTGTGAAAATATCCACTAAATGAGGGAATAATATGTGTGAGGGTACCCCAGGAGAGTTCCAAATGTGTGTGGGAAGAATATATATCCCACGGGGGTAAAATTGAAGAAAGTTGAAAAAAAATTTTTTTTGGACTTAGTCATTTTTCCGGCGTTTATCAGACTTTCAGATAGGGGAAATGTCAGTGAGCATTCCGATTTCAGTTCCAGAGCGATTCGCCCAATGAGTTCTTGTTATTTAGTCGTTTTCAGACAATTTTCTGGATTTTTGAAAATTTAACTTTTTTGTGAAAATATCCACTAAATGAGGGAATAATATGTGTGAGGGTACCCCAGGAGAGTTCCAAATGTGTGTGGGAAGAATATATATCCCACGGGGGTAAAATTGAAAAAAGTTGAAAAAATTTTTTTTTTAGACTTAGTCATTTTTCTGGCATTTATCAGACTTTTAGATAGGGGAAATGGCAGTGAGCGTTCCGATTTCAGTTCCAGAGCGATTCACCCAATGAGTCCTTGATATTTAGTCATTTTCAGCCAATTTTCTGGATTTTTGAAAATTTCACTTTTTTGTGAAAATATCCACTAAATGAGGGAATAATATGTGGGAGGGTACCCCAGGAGAGTTCCAAATGTTTGTGGGTAGAATATATATCCCACGGGGGTAAAATTGAAAAAAGTTGAAAAAAATTTTTTTTTGGACTTAGTCATTTTTCTGGCGTTTATCAGACTTTCAGATAGGGGAAATGTCAGTGAGCGTTCCGATTTCAGTTCCAGAGCGATTCGCCCAATGAGTCCTTGATATTTAGTCGTTTTCAGCCAATTTTCTGGATTTTTGAAAATTTCACTTTTTTGTGAAAATATCCACTAAATGAGGGAATAATATGTGTGAGGGTACCCCAAGAGAGTTCCAAATGTGTGTGGGAAGAATATATATCCCACGGGGGTAAAATTGAAAAAAAATTTTTTTTGGACTTAGTCATTTTTCCGGCGTTTATCAGACTTTCAGATAGGGGAAATGTCAGTGAGCGTTCCGATTTCAGTTCCAGAGTGATTCGCCCAATGAGTCCTTGTTATTTAGTTGTTTTCAGCCAATTTTCTTAATTTTTGAAAATTTAACTTTTTTGTGAAAATATCCACTAAATGAGGGAATAATATGTGTGAGGGTACCCCAGGAGAGTTCCAAATGTGTGTGGGAAGAATATATATCCCACGGGGGTAAAATTGAAAAAAGTTGAAAAAAATTTTTTTTTAGACTTAGTCATTTTTCTGGCATTTATCAGACTTTTAGATAGGGGAAATGGCAGTGAGCGTTCCGATTTCAGTTCCAGAGCGATTCTCCCAATGAGTCCTTGATATTTAGTCATTTTCAGCCAATTTTCTGGATTTTTGAAAATTTAACTTTTTTGTGAAAATATCCACTAAATGAGGGAATAATATGTGTGAGGGTACCCCAGGAGAGTTCCAAATGTGTGTGGGAAGAATATATATCCCACGGGGGTAAAATTGAAGAAAGTTGAAAAAAAATTTTTTTTGGACTTAGTCATTTTTCCGGCGTTTATCAGACTTTCAGATAGGGGAAATGTCAGTGAGCATTCCGATTTCAGTTCCAGAGCGATTCGCCCAATGAGTTCTTGTTATTTAGTCGTTTTCAGACAATTTTCTGGATTTTTGAAAATTTAACTTTTTTGTGAAAATATCCACTAAATGAGGGAATAATATGTGTGAGGGTACCCCAGGAGAGTTCCAAATGTGTGTGGGAAGAATATATATCCCACGGGGGTAAAATTGAAAAAAGTTGAAAAAAATTTTTTTTTAGACTTAGTCATTTTTCTGGCATTTTTCAGACTTTTAGATAGGGGAAATGGCAGTGAGCGTTCCGATTTCAGTTCCAGAGCGATTCTCCCAATGAGTCCTTGATATTTAGTCATTTTCAGCCAATTTTCTGGATTTTTGAAAATTTAACTTTTTTGTGAAAATATCCACTAAATGAGGGAATAATATGTGTGAGGGTACCCCAGGAGAGTTCCAAATGTGTGTGGGAAGAATATATATCCCACGGGGGTAAAATTGAAAAAAGTTGAAAAAAATTTTTTTTTAGACTTAGTCATTTTTCTGGCATTTATCAGACTTTTAGATAGGGGAAATGGCAGTGAGCGTTCCGATTTCAGTTCCAGAGCGATTCACCCAATGAGTCCTGTGTGGGAAGAATATATATCCCACGGGGGTAAAATTGAAAAAAAAATTTTTTTGGACTTAGTCATTTTTCCGGCGTTTATCAGACTTTCAGATAGGGGAAATGTCAGTGAGCGTTCCGATTTCAGTTCCAGAGTGATTCGCCCAATGAGTCCTTGTTATTTAGTTGTTTTCAGCCAATTTCCTGGATTTTTGAAAATTTCACTTTTTTGTGAAAATATCCACTAAATGAGGGAATAATATGTGTGAGGGTACCCCAGGAGAGTTCCAAATGTGTGTGGGAAGAATATATATCCCACGGGGGTAAAATTCAAAAAAGTAGAAAAAAATTTTTTTTTGGACTTAGTCATTTTTCTGGCGTTTATCAGACTTTCACATAGGGGAAATGTCAGTGAGCGTTCCGATTTCAGTTCCAGAGTGATTCGCCCAATGAGTCCTTGTTGTTTAGTTGTTTTCAGCCAATTTTCTGGATTTTTGAAAATTTCACTTTTTTGTGAAAATATCCACTAAATGAGGGAATAATATGTGTGAGGGTACCCCAGGAGAGTTCCAAATGTTTGTGGGTAGAATATATATCCCACGGGGGTAAAATTGAAAAAAGTTGAAAAAAAATTTTTTTTGGATTTAGTCATTTTTCTAGCGTTTATCAGACTTTCAGATAGGGGAAATGTCAGTGAGCGTTCCGATTTCAGTTCCAGAGCGATTCGCCCAATGAGTCCTTGATATTTAGTCGTTTTCAGCCAATTTTCTGGATTTTTGAAAATTTCACTTTTTTGTGAAAATATCCACTAAATGAGGGAATAATATGTGTGAGGGTACCCCAGGAGAGTTCCAAATGTGTGTGGGAAGAATATATATCCCACGGGGGTAAAATTGAAAAAAAAATTTTTTTGGACTTAGTCATTTTTCCGGCGTTTATCAGACTTTCAGATAGGGGAAATGTCAGTGAGCGTTCCGATTTCAGTTCCAGAGTGATTCGCCCAATGAGTCCTTGTTATTTAGTTGTTTTCAGCCAATTTTCTGGATTTTTGAAAATTTCACTTTTTTGTGAAAATATCCACTAAATGAGGGAATAATATGTGTGAGGGTACCCCAGGAGAGTTCGAAATGTGTGTGGGTAGAATATATATCCCACGGGGGTAAAATTGAAAAAAGTTGAAAAAAATTTTTTTTGGACTTAGTCGTTTTTCCGACGTTTATCAGACTTTCAGATAGGGGAAATGTCAGTGAGCATTCCGATTTCAGTTCCAGAGCGATTCGCCCAATGAGTCTTTGATATTTAGTAGTTTTCAGCCAATTTTCTGGATTTTTGAAAATTTAACTTTTTTGTGAAAATATCCACTAAATGAGGGAATAATATGTATGAGGGTACCCCAGGAGAGATTCAAATGTGTGTGGGAAGAATATATATCCCACGGGGGTAAAATTGAAAAAAGTTGAAAAAAATTTTTTTTTAGACTTAGTCATTTTTCTGGCATTTATCAGACTTTTAGATAGGGGAAATGGCAGTGAGCGTTCCGATTTCAGTTCCAGAGCGATTCGCCCAATGAGTCCTTGATATTTAGTCGTTTTCAGCCAATTTTCTGGATTTTTGAAAATTTAACTTTTTTGTGAAAATATCCACTAAATGAGGGAATAATATGTGTGAGGGTACCCCAGGAGAGTTCGAAATGTGTGTGGGTAGAATATATATCCCACGGGGGTAAAATTGAAAAAAGTTGAAAAAAATTTTTTTTGGACTTAGTCGTTTTTCCGACGTTTATCAGACTTTCAGATAGGGGAAATGTCAGTGAGCATTCCGATTTCAGTTCCAGAGCGATTCGCCCAATGAGTCTTTGATATTTAGTAGTTTTCAGCCAATTTTCTGGATTTTTGAAAATTTAACTTTTTTGTGAAAATATCCACTAAATGAGGGAATAATATGTATGAGGGTACCCCAGGAGAGATTCAAATGTGTGTGGGAAGATTATATATCCCACGGGGGTAAAATTGAAAAAAGTTGAAAAAAATTTTTTTTGGACTTAGTCGTTTTTCCGACGTTTATCAGACTTTCAGATAGGGGAAATGTCAGTGAGCATTCCGATTTCAGTTCCAGAGCGATTCTCCCAATGAGTCCTTGATATTTAGTCATTTTCAGCCAATTTTCTGGATTTTTGAAAATTTAACTTTTTTGTGAAAATATCCACTAAATGAGGGAATAATATGTGTGAGGGTACCCCAGGAGAGTTCCAAATGTGTGTGGGAAGAATATATATCCCACGGGGGTAAAATTGAAGAAAGTTGAAAAAAAATTTTTTTTGGACTTAGTCATTTTTCCGGCGTTTATCAGACTTTCAGATAGGGGAAATGTCAGTGAGCATTCCGATTTCAGTTCCAGAGCGATTCGCCCAATGAGTTCTTGTTATTTAGTCGTTTTCAGACAATTTTCTGGATTTTTGAAAATTTAACTTTTTTGTGAAAATATCCACTAAATGAGGGAATAATATGTGTGAGGGTACCCCAGGAGAGTTCCAAATGTGTGTGGGAAGAATATATATCCCACGGGGGTAAAATTGAAAAAAGTTGAAAAAAATTTTTTTTTAGACTTAGTCATTTTTCTGGCATTTTTCAGACTTTTAGATAGGGGAAATGGCAGTGAGCGTTCCGATTTCAGTTCCAGAGCGATTCTCCCAATGAGTCCTTGATATTTAGTCATTTTCAGCCAATTTTCTGGATTTTTGAAAATTTAACTTTTTTGTGAAAATATCCACTAAATGAGGGAATAATATGTGTGAGGGTACCCCAGGAGAGTTCCAAATGTGTGTGGGAAGAATATATATCCCACGGGGGTAAAATTGAAAAAAGTTGAAAAAAATTTTTTTTTAGACTTAGTCATTTTTCTGGCATTTATCAGACTTTTAGATAGGGGAAATGGCAGTGAGCGTTCCGATTTCAGTTCCAGAGCGATTCACCCAATGAGTCCTGTGTGGGAAGAATATATATCCCACGGGGGTAAAATTGAAAAAAAAATTTTTTTGGACTTAGTCATTTTTCCGGCGTTTATCAGACTTTCAGATAGGGGAAATGTCAGTGAGCGTTCCGATTTCAGTTCCAGAGTGATTCGCCCAATGAGTCCTTGTTATTTAGTTGTTTTCAGCCAATTTCCTGGATTTTTGAAAATTTCACTTTTTTGTGAAAATATCCACTAAATGAGGGAATAATATGTGTGAGGGTACCCCAGGAGAGTTCCAAATGTGTGTGGGAAGAATATATATCCCACGGGGGTAAAATTCAAAAAAGTAGAAAAAAATTTTTTTTTGGACTTAGTCATTTTTCTGGCGTTTATCAGACTTTCACATAGGGGAAATGTCAGTGAGCGTTCCGATTTCAGTTCCAGAGTGATTCGCCCAATGAGTCCTTGTTGTTTAGTTGTTTTCAGCCAATTTTCTGGATTTTTGAAAATTTCACTTTTTTGTGAAAATATCCACTAAATGAGGGAATAATATGTGTGAGGGTACCCCAGGAGAGTTCCAAATGTTTGTGGGTAGAATATATATCCCACGGGGGTAAAATTGAAAAAAGTTGAAAAAAAATTTTTTTTGGATTTAGTCATTTTTCTAGCGTTTATCAGACTTTCAGATAGGGGAAATGTCAGTGAGCGTTCCGATTTCAGTTCCAGAGCGATTCGCCCAATGAGTCCTTGATATTTAGTCGTTTTCAGCCAATTTTCTGGATTTTTGAAAATTTCACTTTTTTGTGAAAATATCCACTAAATGAGGGAATAATATGTGTGAGGGTACCCCAGGAGAGTTCCAAATGTGTGTGGGAAGAATATATATCCCACGGGGGTAAAATTGAAAAAAAAATTTTTTTGGACTTAGTCATTTTTCCGGCGTTTATCAGACTTTCAGATAGGGGAAATGTCAGTGAGCGTTCCGATTTCAGTTCCAGAGTGATTCGCCCAATGAGTCCTTGTTATTTAGTTGTTTTCAGCCAATTTTCTGGATTTTTGAAAATTTCACTTTTTTGTGAAAATATCCACTAAATGAGGGAATAATATGTGTGAGGGTACCCCAGGAGAGTTCGAAATGTGTGTGGGTAGAATATATATCCCACGGGGGTAAAATTGAAAAAAGTTGAAAAAAATTTTTTTTGGACTTAGTCGTTTTTCCGACGTTTATCAGACTTTCAGATAGGGGAAATGTCAGTGAGCATTCCGATTTCAGTTCCAGAGCGATTCGCCCAATGAGTCTTTGATATTTAGTAGTTTTCAGCCAATTTTCTGGATTTTTGAAAATTTAACTTTTTTGTGAAAATATCCACTAAATGAGGGAATAATATGTATGAGGGTACCCCAGGAGAGATTCAAATGTGTGTGGGAAGAATATATATCCCACGGGGGTAAAATTGAAAAAAGTTGAAAAAAATTTTTTTTTAGACTTAGTCATTTTTCTGGCATTTATCAGACTTTTAGATAGGGGAAATGGCAGTGAGCGTTCCGATTTCAGTTCCAGAGCGATTCGCCCAATGAGTCCTTGATATTTAGTCGTTTTCAGCCAATTTTCTGGATTTTTGAAAATTTAACTTTTTTGTGAAAATATCCACTAAATGAGGGAATAATATGTGTGAGGGTACCCCAGGAGAGTTCGAAATGTGTGTGGGTAGAATATATATCCCACGGGGGTAAAATTGAAAAAAGTTGAAAAAAATTTTTTTTGGACTTAGTCGTTTTTCCGACGTTTATCAGACTTTCAGATAGGGGAAATGTCAGTGAGCATTCCGATTTCAGTTCCAGAGCGATTCGCCCAATGAGTCTTTGATATTTAGTAGTTTTCAGCCAATTTTCTGGATTTTTGAAAATTTAACTTTTTTGTGAAAATATCCACTAAATGAGGGAATAATATGTATGAGGGTACCCCAGGAGAGATTCAAATGTGTGTGGGAAGATTATATATCCCACGGGGGTAAAATTGAAAAAAGTTGAAAAAAATTTTTTTTGGACTTAGTCGTTTTTCCGACGTTTATCAGACTTTCAGATAGGGGAAATGTCAGTGAGCATTCCGATTTCAGTTCCAGAGCGATTCGCCCAATGAGTCTTTGATATTTAGTAGTTTTCAGCCAATTTTCTGGATTTTTGAAAATTTAACTTTTTTGTGAAAATATCCACTAAATGAGGGAATAATATGTTTGAGGGTACCCCAGGAGAGATTCAAATGTGTGTGGGAAGATTATATATCCCACGGGGGTAAAATTGAAAAAAGTTGAAAAAAATTTTTTTTTAGACTTAGTCATTTTTCTGGCATTTATCAGACTTTTAGATAGGGGAAATGGCAGTGAGCGTTCCGATTTCAGTTCCAGAGTGATTCACCCAATGAGTCCTTGATATTTAGTCATTTTCAGCCAATTTTCTGGATTTTTGAAAATTTCACTTTTTTGTGAAAATATCCACTAAATGAGGGAATAATATGTGTGAGGGTACCCCAGGAGAGTTCCAAATGTATGTGGGAAGAATATATATCCCACGGGGGTAAAATTGAAAAAAGTTGAAAAAAAATATTTTTTGGACTTAGTCATTTTTCTGGCGTTTATCAGACTTTCAGATAGGGGAAATGTCAGTGAGCGTTCCGATTTCAGTTCCAGAGCGATTCGCCCAATGAGTCCTTGATATTTAGTCGTTTTCAGCCAATTTTCTGGATTTTTGAAAATTTAACTTTTTTGTGAAAATATCCACTAAATGAGGGAATAATATGTGTGAGGGTACCCCAGGAGAGTTCCAAATGTGTGTGGGAAGAATATATATCCCACGGGGGTAAAATTGAAGAAAGTTGAAAAAAAATTTTTTTTGGACTTAGTCATTTTTCAGGCGTTTATCAGACTTTCAGATAGGGGAAATGTCAGTGAGCATTCCGATTTCAGTTCCAGAGCGATTCGCCCAATGAGTCCTTGTTATTTAGTCGTTTTCAGACAATTTTCTGGATTTTTGAAAATTTAACTTTTTTGTGAAAATATCCACTAAATGAGGGAATAATATGTGTGAGGGTACCCCAGGAGAGTTCCAAATGTGTGTGGGAAGAATATATATCCCACGGGCGTAAAATTGAAAAAAGTTGAAAAAAATTTTTTTTTAGACTTAGTCATTTTTCTGGCATTTATCAGACTTTTAGATATGGGAAATGGCAGTGAGCGTTCCGATTTCAGTTCCAGAGCGATTCACCCAATGAGTCCTGTGTGGGAAGAATATATATCCCACGGGGGTAAAATTGAAAAAAAATTTTTTTTGGACTTAGTCATTTTTCCGGCGTTTATCAGACTTTCAGATAGGGGAAATGTCAGTGAGCATTCCGATTTCAGTTCCAGAGCGATTCGCCCAATGAGTCTGATATTTAGTCATTTTCAGCCAATTTTCTGGATTTTTGAAAATTTCACTTTTTTGTGAAAATATCCTCTAAATGAGGGAATAAGTACCCCAGGAGAGTTCCAAATGTGTGTGGGAAGAATATATATCCCACGGGGGTAAAATTGAAAAAAAAATTTTTTTGGACTTAGTCATTTTTCCGGCGTTTATCAGACTTTCAGATAGGGGAAATGTCAGTGAGCGTTCCGATTTCAGTTCCAGAGTGATTCGCCCAATGAGTCCTTGTTATTTAGTTGTTTTCAGCCAATTTCCTGGATTTTTGAAAATTTCACTTTTTTGTGAAAATATCCACTAAATGAGGGAATAATATGTGTGAGGGTACCCCAGGAGAGTTCCAAATGTGTGTGGGAAGAATATATATCCCACGGGGGTAAAATTTAAAAAAGTAGAAAAAATTTTTTTTTTGGACTTAGTCATTTTTCTGGCGTTTATCAGACTTTCACATAGGGGAAATGTCAGTGAGCGCTCCGATTTCAGTTCCAGAGTGATTCACCCAATGAGTCCTTGTTGTTTAGTTGTTTTCAGCCAATTTTCTGGATTTTTGAAAATTTCACTTTTTTGTGAAAATATCCACTAAATGAGGGAATAATATGTGTGAGGGTACCCCAGGAGAGTTCCAAATGTTTGTGGGTAGAATATATATCCCACGGGGGTAAAATTGAAAAAAAAATTTTTTTTGGACTTAGTCATTTTTCTAGCGTTTATCAGACTTTCAGATAGGGGAAATGTCAGTGAGCGTTCCGATTTCAGTTCCAGAGTGATTCGCCCAATGAGTCCTTGTTATTTAGTTGTTTTCAGCCAATTTTCTTAATTTTTGAAAATTTAACTTTTTTGTGAAAATATCCACTAAATGAGGGAATAATATGTGTGAGGGTACCCCAGGAGAGTTCCAAATGTGTGTCGGAAGAATATATATCCCACGGGGGTAAAATTGAAAAAAGTTGAAAAAAATTTTTTTTTAGACTTAGTCATTTTTCTGGCATTTATCAGACTTTTAGATAGGGGAAATGGCAGTGAGCGTTCCGATTTCAGTTCCAGAGCGATTCTCCCAATGAGTCCTTGATATTTAGTCATTTTCAGCCAATTTTCTGGATTTTTGAAAATTTAACTTTTTTGTGAAAATATCCACTAAATGAGGGAATAATATGTGTGAGGGTACCCCAGGAGAGTTCCAAATGTGTGTGGGAAGAATATATATCCCACCGGGGTAAAATTGAAGAAAGTTGAAAAAAAATTTTTTTTGGACTTAGTCATTTTTCCGGCGTTTATCAGACTTTCAGATAGGGGAAATGTCAGTGAGCATTCCGATTTCAGTTCCAGAGCGATTCGCCCAATGAGTCCTTGTTATTTAGTCGTTTTCAGACAATTTTCTGGATTTTTGAAAATTTAACTTTTTTGTGAAAATATCCACTAAATGAGGGAATAATATGTGTGAGGGTACCCCAGGAGAGTTCCAAATGTGTGTGGGAAGAATATATATCCCACGGGGGTAAAATTGAAAAAAGTTGAAAAAAATTTTTTTTTAGTCTTAGTCATTTTTCTGGCATTTATCAGACTTTTAGATAGGGGAAATGGCAGTGAGCGTTCCGATTTCAGTTCCAGAGCGATTCTCCCAATGAGTCCTTGATATTTAGTCATTTTCAGCCAATTTTCTGGATTTTTGAAAATTTAACTTTTTTGTGAAAATATCCACTAAATGAGGGAATAATATGTGTGAGGGTACCCCAGGAGAGTTCCAAATGTGTGTGGGAAGAATATATATCCCACGGGGGTAAAATTGAAAAAAGTTGAAAAAAATTTTTTTTTAGACTTAGTCATTTTTCTGGCATTTATCAGACTTTTAGATAGGGGAAATGGCAGTGAGCGTTCCGATTTCAGTTCCAGAGCGATTCACCCAATGAGTCCTGTGTGGGAAGAATATATATCCCACGGGGGTAAAATTGAAAAAAAATTTTTTTTGGACTTAGTCATTTTTCCGGCGTTTATCAGACTTTCAGATAGGGGAAATGTCAGTGAGCATTCCGATTTCAGTTCCAGAGCGATTCGCCCAATGAGTCTGATATTTAGTCATTTTCAGCCAATTTTCTGGATTTTTGAAAATTTCACTTTTTTGTGAAAATATCCACTAAATGAGGGAATAAGTACCCCAGGAGAGTTCCAAATGTGTGTGGGAAGAATATATATCCCACGGGGGTAAAATTGAAAAAAAAATTTTTTTGGACTTAGTCATTTTTCCGGCGTTTATCAGACTTTCAGATAGGGGAAATGTCAGTGAGCGTTCCGATTTCAGTTCCAGAGTGATTCGCCCAATGAGTCCTTGTTATTTAGTTGTTTTCAGCCAATTTCCTGGATTTTTGAAAATTTCACTTTTTTGTGAAAATATCCACTAAATGAGGGAATAATATGTGTGAGGGTACCCCAGGAGAGTTCCAAATGTGTGTGGGAAGAATGTATATCCCACGGGGGTAAAATTTAAAAAAGTAGAAAAAATTTTTTTTTGGACTTAGTCATTTTTCTGGCGTTTATCAGACTTTCACATAGGGGAAATGTCAGTGAGCGTTCCGATTTCAGTTCCAGAGCGATTCGCCCAATGAGTCCTTGATATTTAGTCGTTTTCAGCCAATTTTCTGGATTTTTGAAAATTTCACTTTTTTGTGAAAATATCCACTAAATGAGGGAATAATATGTGTGAGGGTACCCCTGTAGAGTTCCAAATGTGTGTGGGAAGAATATATATCCCACGGGGGTAAAATTGAAAAAAAAATTTTTTGGGACTTAGTCATTTTTCCGGCGTTTATCAGACTTTCAGATAGGGGAAATGTCAGTGAGCGTTCCGATTTCAGTTCCAGAGTGATTCGCCCAATGAGTCCTTGTTATTTAGTTGTTTTCAGCCAATTTTCTGGATTTTTGAAAATTTCACTTTTTTGTGAAAATATCCACTAAATGAGGGAATAATATGTGTGAGGGTACCCCAGGAGAGTTCGAAATGTGTGTGGGTAGAATATATATCCCACGGGGGTAAAATTGAAAAAAGTTGAAAAAAATTTTTTTTGGACTTAGTCGTTTTTCCGACGTTTATCAGACTTTCAGATAGGGGAAATGTCAGTGAGCATTCCGATTTCAGTTCCAGAGCGATTCGCCCAATTAGTCTTTGATATTTAGTAGTTTTCAGCCAATTTTCTGGATTTTTGAAAATTTAACTTTTTTGTGAAAATATCCACTAAATGAGGGAATAATATGTATGAGGGTACCCCAGGAGAGATTCAAATGTGTGTGGGAAGAATATATATCCCACGGGGGTAAAATTGAAAAAAGTTGAAAAAAATTTTTTTTTAGACTTAGTCATTTTTCTGGCATTTATCAGACTTTTAGATAGGGGAAATGGCAGTGAGCGTTCCGATTTCAGTTCCAGAGCGATTCGCCCAATGAGTCCTTGATATTTAGTCGTTTTCAGCCAATTTTCTGGATTTTTGAAAATTTAACTTTTTTGTGAAAATATCCACTAAATGAGGGAATAATATGTGTGAGGGTACCCCAGGAGAGTTCGAAATGTGTGTGGGTAGAATATATATCCCACGGGGGTAAAATTGAAAAAAGTTGAAAAAAATTTTTTGGACTTAGTCGTTTTTCCGACGTTTATCAGACTTTCAGATAGGGGAAATGTCAGTGAGCATTCCGATTTCAGTTCCAGAGCGATTCGCCCAATGAGTCTTTGATATTTAGTAGTTTTCAGCCAATTTTCTGGATTTTTGAAAATTTAACTTTTTTGTGAAAATATCCACTAAATGAGGGAATAATATGTTTGAGGGTACCCCAGGAGAGATTCAAATGTGTGTGGGAAGATTATATATCCCACGGGGGTAAAATTGAAAAAAGTTGAAAAAAATTTTTTTTTAGACTTAGTCATTTTTCTGGCATTTATCAGACTTTTAGATAGGGGAAATGGCAGTGAGCGTTCCGATTTCAGTTCCAGAGCGATTCACCCAATGAGTCCTTGATATTTAGTCATTTTCAGCCAATTTTCTGGATTTTTGAAAATTTCACTTTTTTGTGAAAATATCCACTAAATGAGGGAATAATATGTGTGAGGGTACCCCAGGAGAGTTCCAAATGTATGTGGGAAGAATATATATCCCACGGGGGTAAAATTAAAAAAAGTTGAAAAAAAATATTTTTTGGACTTAGTCATTTTTCTGGCGTTTATCAGACTTTCAGATAGGGGAAATGTCAGTGAGCGTTCCGATTTCAGTTCCAGAGCGATTCGCCCAATGAGTCCTTGATATTTAGTCGTTTTCAGCCAATTTTCTGGATTTTTGAAAATTTAACTTTTTTGTGAAAATATCCACTAAATGAGGGAATAATATGTGTGAGGGTACCCCAGGAGAGTTCCAAATGTGTGTGGGAAGAATATATATCCCACGGGGGTAAAATTGAAGAAAGTTGAAAAAAAATTTTTTTTGGACTTAGTCATTTTTCAGGCGTTTATCAGACTTTCAGATAGGGGAAATGTCAGTGAGCATTCCGATTTCAGTTCCAGAGCGATTCGCCCAATGAGTCCTTGTTATTTAGTCGTTTTCAGACAATTTTCTGGATTTTTGAAAATTTAACTTTTTTGTGAAAATATCCACTAAATGAGGGAATAATATGTGTGAGGGTACCCCAGGAGAGTTCCAAATGTGTGTGGGAAGAATATATATCCCACGGGCGTAAAATTGAAAAAAGTTGAAAAAAATTTTTTTTTAGACTTAGTCATTTTTCTGGCATTTATCAGACTTTTAGATAGGGGAAATGGCAGTGAGCATTCCGATTTCAGTTCCAGAGCGATTCACCCAATGAGTCCTGTGTGGGAAGAATATATATCCCACGGGGGTAAAATTGAAAAAAAATTTTTTTTGGACTTAGTCATTTTTCCGGCGTTTATCAGACTTTCAGATAGGGGAAATGTCAGTGAGCATTCCGATTTCAGTTCCAGAGCGATTCGCCCAATGAGTCTGATATTTAGTCATTTTCAGCCAATTTTCTGGATTTTTGAAAATTTCACTTTTTTGTGAAAATATCCACTAAATGAGGGAATAAGTACCCCAGGAGAGTTCCAAATGTGTGTGGGAAGAATATATATCCCACGGGGGTAAAATTGAAAAAAAAATTTTTTTGGACTTAGTCATTTTTCCGGCGTTTATCAGACTTTCAGATAGGGGAAATGTCAGTGAGCGTTCCGATTTCAGTTCCAGAGTGATTCGCCCAATGAGTCCTTGTTATTTAGTTGTTTTCAGCCAATTTCCTGGATTTTTGAAAATTTCACTTTTTTGTGAAAATATCCACTAAATGAGGGAATAATATGTGTGAGGGTACCCCAGGAGAGTTCCAAATGTGTGTGGGAAGAATATATATCCCACGGGGGTAAAATTTAAAAAAGTAGAAAAAATTTTTTTTTTGGACTTAGTCATTTTTCTGGCGTTTATCAGACTTTCACATAGGGGAAATGTCAGTGAGCGCTCCGATTTCAGTTCCAGAGTGATTCGCCCAATGAGTCCTTGTTGTTTAGTTGTTTTCAGCCAATTTTCTGGATTTTTGAAAATTTCACTTTTTTGTGAAAATATCCACTAAATGAGGGAATAATATGTGTGAGGGTACCCCAGGAGAGTTCCAAATGTTTGTGGGTAGAATATATATCCCACGGGGGTAAAATTGAAAAAAAAATTTTTTTTGGACTTAGTCATTTTTCTAGCGTTTATCAGACTTTCAGATAGGGGAAATGTCAGTGAGCGTTCCGATTTCAGTTCCAGAGTGATTCACCCAATGAGTCCTTGTTATTTAGTTGTTTTCAGCCAATTTTCTTAATTTTTGAAAATTTAACTTTTTTGTGAAAATATCCACTAAATGAGGGAATAATATGTGTGAGGGTACCCCAGGAGAGTTCCAAATGTGTGTGGGAAGAATATATATCCCACGGGGGTAAAATTGAAAAAAGTTGAAAAAAATTTTTTTTTAGACTTAGTCATTTTTCTGGCATTTATCAGACTTTTAGATAGGGGAAATGGCAGTGAGCGTTCCGATTTCAGTTCCAGAGCGATTCTCCCAATGAGTCCTTGATATTTAGTCATTTTCAGCCAATTTTCTGGATTTTTGAAAATTTAACTTTTTTGTGAAAATATCCACTAAATGAGGGAATAATATGTGTGAGGGTACCCCAGGAGAGTTCCAAATGTGTGTGGGAAGAATATATATCCCACCGGGGTAAAATTGAAGAAAGTTGAAAAAAAATTTTTTTTGGACTTAGTCATTTTTCCGGCGTTTATCAGACTTTCAGATAGGGGAAATGTCAGTGAGCATTCCGATTTCAGTTCCAGAGCGATTCGCCCAATGAGTCCTTGTTATTTAGTCGTTTTCAGACAATTTTCTGGATTTTTGAAAATTTAACTTTTTTGTGAAAATATCCACTAAATGAGGGAATAATATGTGTGAGGGTACCCCAGGAGAGTTCCAAATGTGTGTGGGAAGAATATATATCCCACGGGGGTAAAATTGAAAAAAGTTGAAAAAAATTTTTTTTTAGTCTTAGTCATTTTTCTGGCATTTATCAGACTTTTAGATAGGGGAAATGGCAGTGAGCGTTCCGATTTCAGTTCCAGAGCGATTCTCCCAATGAGTCCTTGATATTTAGTCATTTTCAGCCAATTTTCTGGATTTTTGAAAATTTAACTTTTTTGTGAAAATATCCACTAAATGAGGGAATAATATGTGTGAGGGTACCCCAGGAGAGTTCCAAATGTGTGTGGGAAGAATATATATCCCACGGGGGTAAAATTGAAAAAAGTTGAAAAAAATTTTTTTTTAGACTTAGTCATTTTTCTGGCATTTATCAGACTTTTAGATAGGGGAAATGGCAGTGAGCGTTCCGATTTCAGTTCCAGAGCGATTCACCCAATGAGTCCTGTGTGGGAAGAATATATATCCCACGGGGGTAAAATTGAAAAAAAATTTTTTTTGGACTTAGTCATTTTTCCGGCGTTTATCAGACTTTCAGATAGGGGAAATGTCAGTGAGCATTCCGATTTCAGTTCCAGAGCGATTCGCCCAATGAGTCTGATATTTAGTCATTTTCAGCCAATTTTCTGGATTTTTGAAAATTTCACTTTTTTGTGAAAATATCCACTAAATGAGGGAATAAGTACCCCAGGAGAGTTCCAAATGTGTGTGGGAAGAATATATATCCCACGGGGGTAAAATTGAAAAAAAAATTTTTTTGGACTTAGTCATTTTTCCGGCGTTTATCAGACTTTCAGATAGGGGAAATGTCAGTGAGCGTTCCGATTTCAGTTCCAGAGTGATTCGCCCAATGAGTCCTTGTTATTTAGTTGTTTTCAGCCAATTTCCTGGATTTTTGAAAATTTCACTTTTTTGTGAAAATATCCACTAAATGAGGGAATAATATGTGTGAGGGTACCCCAGGAGAGTTCCAAATGTGTGTGGGAAGAATATATATCCCACGGGGGTAAAATTTAAAAAAGTAGAAAAAATTTTTTTTTGGACTTAGTCATTTTTCTGGCGTTTATCAGACTTTCACATAGGGGAAATGTCAGTGAGCGTTCCGATTTCAGTTCCAGAGCGATTCGCCCAATGAGTCCTTGATATTTAGTCGTTTTCAGCCAATTTTCTGGATTTTTGAAAATTTCACTTTTTTGTGAAAATATCCACTAAATGAGGGAATAATATGTGTGAGGGTACCCCTGTAGAGTTCCAAATGTGTGTGGGAAGAATATATATCCCACGGGGGTAAAATTGAAAAAAAAATTTTTTTGGACTTAGTCATTTTTCCGGCGTTTATCAGACTTTCAGATAGGGGAAATGTCAGTGAGCGTTCCGATTTCAGTTCCAGAGTGATTCGCCCAATGAGTCCTTGTTATTTAGTTGTTTTCAGCCAATTTTCTGGATTTTTGAAAATTTCACTTTTTTGTGAAAATATCCACTAAATGAGGGAATAATATGTGTGAGGGTACCCCAGGAGAGTTCGAAATGTGTGTGGGTAGAATATATATCCCACGGGGGTAAAATTGAAAAAAGTTGAAAAAAATTTTTTTTGGACTTAGTCGTTTTTCCGACGTTTATCAGACTTTCAGATAGGGGAAATGTCAGTGAGCATTCCGATTTCAGTTCCAGAGCGATTCGCCCAATGAGTCTTTGATATTTAGTAGTTTTCAGCCAATTTTCTGGATTTTTGAAAATTTAACTTTTTTGTGAAAATATCCACTAAATGAGGGAATAATATGTGTGAGGGTACCCCAGGAGAGTTCCAAATGTATGTGGGAAGAATATATATCCCACGGGGGTAAAATTGAAAAAAGTTGAAAAAAAATATTTTTTGGACTTAGTCATTTTTCTGGCGTTTATCAGACTTTCAGATAGGGGAAATGTCAGTGAGCGTTCCGATTTCAGTTCCAGAGCGATTCGCCCAATGAGTCCTTGATATTTAGTCGTTTTCAGCCAATTTTCTGGATTTTTGAAAATTTAACTTTTTTGTGAAAATATCCACTAAATGAGGGAATAATATGTGTGAGGGTACCCCAGGAGAGTTCCAAATGTGTGTGGGAAGAATATATATCCCACGGGGGTAAAATTGAAGAAAGTTGAAAAAAAATTTTTTTTGGACTTAGTCATTTTTCCGGCGTTTATCAGACTTTCAGATAGGGGAAATGTCAGTGAGCATTCCGATTTCAGTTCCAGAGCGATTCGCCCAATGAGTCTGATATTTAGTCATTTTCAGCCAATTTTCTGGATTTTTGAAAATTTCACTTTTTTGTGAAAATATCCACTAAATGAGGGAATAAGTACCCCAGGAAAGTTCCAAATGTGTGTGGGAAGAATATATATCCCACGGGGGTAAAATTGAAAAAAAAAATTTTTTGGACTTAGTCATTTTTCCGGCGTTTATCAGACTTTCAGATAGGGGAGATGTCAGTGAACGTTCCGATTTCAGTTCCAGAGTGATTCGCCCAATGAGTCCTTGTTATTTAGTTGTTTTCAGCCAATTTCCTGGATTTTTGAAAATTTCACTTTTTTGTGAAAATATCCACTAAATGAGGGAATAATATGTGTGAGGGTACCCCAGGAGAGTTCCAAATGTGTGTGGGAAGAATATATATCCCACGGGGGTAAAATTTAAAAAAGTAGAAAAAATTTTTTTTTTGGACTTAGTCATTTTTCTGGCGTTTATCAGACTTTCACATAGGGGAAATGTCAGTGAGCGCTCCGATTTCAGTTCCAGAGTGATTCGCCCAATGAGTCCTTGATATTTAGTCGTTTTCAGCCAATTTTCTGGATTTTTGAAAATTTCACTTTTTTGTGAAAATATCCACTAAATGAGGGAATAATATGTGTGAGGGTACCCCAGGAGAGTTCCAAATGTGTGTGGGAAGAATATATATCCCACGGGGGTAAAATTGAAAAAAAAATTTTTTTGGACTTAGTCATTTTTCCGGCGTTTATCAGACTTTCAGATAGGGGAAATGTCAGTGAGCATTCCGATTTCAGTTCCAGAGCGATTCGCCCAATGAGTCCTTGTTATTTAGTCGTTTTCAGACAATTTTCTGGATTTTTGAAAATTTAACTTTTTTGTGAAAATATCCACTAAATGAGGGAATAATATGTGTGAGGGTACCCCAGAAGAGTTCCAAATGTGTGTGGGAAGAATATATATCCCACGGGCGTAAAATTGAAAAAAGTTGAAAAAAATTTTTTTTTAGACTTAGTCATTTTTCTGGCATTTATCAGACTTTTAGATAGGGGAAATGGCAGTGAGCGTTCCGATTTCAGTTCCAGAGCGATTCACCCAATGAGTCCTGTGTGGGAAGAATATATATCCCACGGGGGTAAAATTGAAAAAAAATTTTTTTTGGACTTAGTCATTTTTCCGGCGTTTATCAGACTTTCAGATAGGGGAAATGTCAGTGAGCATTCCGATTTCAGTTCCAGAGCGATTCGCCCAATGAGTCTGATATTTAGTCATTTTCAGCCAATTTTCTGGATTTTTGAAAATTTCACTTTTTTGTGAAAATATCCACTAAATGAGGGAATAAATACCCCAGGAGAGTTCCAAATGTGTGTGGGAAGAATATATATCCCACGGGGGTAAAATTGAAAAAAAAATTTTTT
Source organism: Phyllobates terribilis (assembly GCF_046119375.1). Classification (NCBI taxonomy): domain Eukaryota; kingdom Metazoa; phylum Chordata; class Amphibia; order Anura; family Dendrobatidae; genus Phyllobates; species Phyllobates terribilis. The sequence continues at coordinate 556,406,349 of NW_027362762.1, forward strand.
TGGACTTAGTCATTTTTCCGGCGTTTATCAGACTTTCAGATAGGGGAAATGTCAGTGAGCGTTCCGATTTCAGTTCCAGAGTGATTCGCCCAATGAGTCCTTGTTATTTAGTTGTTTTCAGCCAATTTTCTGGATTTTTGAAAATTTCACTTTTTTGTGAAAATATCCACTAAATGAGGGAATAATATGTATGAGGGTACCCCAGGAGAGTTTCAAATGTGTGTGGGAAGAATATATATCCCACGGGGGTAAAATTGAATAAAGTAGAAAAATTTTTTTTTTTGGACTTAGTCATTTTTTCGGCGTTTATCAGACTTTCAGATAGGGGAAATGTCAGTGAGCATTCCGATTTCAGTTCCAGAGCGATTCGCCCAATGAGTCCTTGATAGTTAGTCGTTTTTCAGCCAATTTTCTGGATTTTTGAAAATTTCACTTTTTTGTGAAAATATCCACTAAATGAGGGAATAATATGTGTGAGGGTACCCCAGGAGAGTTCCAAATGTGTGTGGGTAGAATATATATCCCACGGGGTTAAAAGAGAAAAAAGTTGAAAACATTTTTTTTTTGGACTTAGTCATTTTTCCGGCGTTTATCAGACTTTCAGATATGGCAAATGTCAGTGGGTGTTCCAGTTTCAGTTCCAGAGCGATACGCCCAATGAGTTTTTGATATTTACTCGTTTTCAGCCAATTTTCTGGATTTTTGAAAATTTAACTTTTTTGTGAAAATATCCACTAAATGAGGGAATAATATGTGTGAGGGTACCTCAGGAGAGTTCCAAATGTGTGTGGGAAGAAAATATATCCCACGGGGGTAAAATTGAAGAAAGTTGAAAAAAAAATTTTTTTTGGACTTAGTCATTTTTCCGGTGTTTATCAGACTTTCAGATAGGGGAAATGTCAGTGAGCGTTCCAATTTCAGTTCCAGAGAGATTCGCCCAATGAGTCCTTGTTATTTAGTTGTTTTCAGCCAATTTTCTGGATTTTTGAAAATTTCACTTTTTTGTGAAAATATCCACTAAATGAGGGAATAATATGTGTGAGGGTACCCCAGGAGAGTTCCAAATGTGTGTGGGTAGAATATATATCCCACGGGGGTAAAATTGAAAAAAAAATTTTTTTGGACTTAGTCATTTTTCCGGCGTTTATCAGACTTTCAGATAGGGGAAATGTCAGTGAGCGTTCCGATTTCAGTTCCAGAGTGATTCGCCCAATGAGTCTTTGATATTTAGTCATTTTCAGCCAATTTTCTGGATTTTTGAAAATTTCACTTTTTTGTGAAAATATCCACTAAATGAGGGAATAATATGTATGAGGGTACCCCAGGAGAGTTTCAAATGTGTGTGGGAAGAATATATATCCCACGGGGGTAAAATTGAATAAAGTAGAAAAATTTTTTTTTTTGGACTTAGTCATTTTTTCGGCGTTTATCAGACTTTCAGATAGGGGAAATGTCAGTGAGCATTCCGATTTCAGTTCCAGAGCGATTCGCCCAATGAGTCCTTGTTATTTAGTCGTTTTCAGACAATTTTCTGGATTTTTGAAAATTTCACTTTTTTGTGAAAATATCCACTAAATGAGGGAATAATATGTGTGAGAGTACCGAAGGAGAGTTCCAAATGTGTGTGGGTAGAATATATATCCCACGGGGGTAAAATTGAAAAAGTTGAAAAAAAACTTTTTTTGGACTTAGTAATTTTTCCGGCGTTTATCAGACTTTCAGATAGGGGAAATGTCAGTGAGCGTTCCGATTTCAGTTCCAGAGCGATTCGCCCAATGAGTCCTTGATATTTAGTCGTTTTTCAGCCAATTTTCTGGATTTTTGAAAATTTCACTTTTTTGTGAAAATATCCACTAAATGAGGGAATAATATGTGTGAGGGTACCCCAGGAGAGTTCCAAATGTGTGTGGGTAGAATATATATCCCACGGGGTTAAAAGAGAAAAAAGTTGAAAACATTTTTTTTTTGGACTTAGTCATTTTTCCGGCGTTTATCAGACTTTCAGATATGGCAAATGTCAGTGGGTGTTCCAGTTTCAGTTCCAGAGCGATACGCCCAATGAGTTTTTGATATTTACTCGTTTTCAGCCAATTTTCTGGATTTTTGAAAATTTAACTTTTTTGTGAAAATATCCACTAAATGAGGGAATAATATGTGTGAGGGTACCTCAGGAGAGTTCCAAATGTGTGTGGGAAGAAAATATATCCCACGGGGGTAAAATTGAAGAAAGTTGAAAAAAAAATTTTTTTTGGACTTAGTCATTTTTCCGGTGTTTATCAGACTTTCAGATAGGGGAAATGTCAGTGAGCGTTCCAATTTCAGTTCCAGAGAGATTCGCCCAATGAGTCCTTGTTATTTAGTTGTTTTCAGCCAATTTTCTGGATTTTTGAAAATTTCACTTTTTTGTGAAAATATCCACTAAATGAGGGAATAATATGTGTGAGGGTACCCCAGGAGAGTTCCAAATGTGTGTGGGTAGAATATATATCCCACGGGGGTAAAATTGAAAAAAGTTTAAAAAAATTTTTTTTTGGACTTAGTCATTTTTCTGGCATTTATCAGACTTTCCCATAGGGGAAATGTCAGTGAGCGTTCCGATTTCAGTTCCAGAGTGATTCGCCCAATGAGTCCTTGTTATTTAGTTGTTTTCAGCCAATTTTCTGGATTTTTGAAAATTTCACTTTTTTGTGAAAATATCCACTAAATGAGGGAATAATATGTGTGAGGGTACCCCAGGAGAGTTCCAAATGTGTGTGGGTAGAATATATATCCCACGGGGGTAAAATTGAAAAAAGTTTAAAAAAATTTTTTTTTGGACTTAGTCATTTTTCTGGCATTTATCAGACTTTCCCATAGGGGAAATGTCAGTGAGCGTTCCGATTTCAGTTCCAGAGTGATTCGCCCAATGAGTCCTTGTTATTTAGTTGTTTTCAGCCAATTTTCTGGATTTTTGAAAATTTCACTTTTTTGTGAAAATATCCACTAAATGAGGGAATAATATGTGTGAGGGTACCCCAGGAGAGTTCGAAATGTGTGTGGGTAGAATATATATCCCACGGGGGTAAAATTGAAAAAAGTTGAAAAAAAATTTTTTTTGGACTTAGTCGTTTTTCCGACGTTTATCAGACTTTCAGATAGGGGAAATGTCAGTGAGCATTCCGATTTCACTTCCAGAGCGATTCGCCCAATGAGTCTTTGATATTTAGTCGTTTTCAGCCAATTTTCTGGATTTTTGAAAATTTCACTTTTTTGTGAAAATATCCACTAAATGAGGGAATAATATGTATGAGGTACCCCAGGAGAGTTTCAAATGTGTGTGGGAAGAATATATATCCCACGGGGGTAAAATTGAATAAAGTAGAAAAATTTTTTTTTTTGGACTTAGTCATTTTTTCGGCGTTTATCAGACTTTCAGATAGGGGAAATGTCAGTGAGCATTCCGATTTCAGTTCCAGAGCGATTCGCCCAATGAGTCCTTGTTATTTAGTCGTTTTCAGCCAATTTTCTGGATTTTTGAAAATTTCACTTTTTTGTGAAAATATCCACTACATGAGGGAATAATATGTGTGAGGGTACCCCAGGAGAGTTCCAAATGTGTGTGGGAAGAATATATATCCCACGGGGGTAAAATTGAAAAAAGTTGAAAAAAAATTTTTTCTGGACTTAGTCATTATTCTGGCGTTTATCAGACTTTCAGATAGGGGAAATGGCAGTGAGCGTTCAGATTTCAGTTCCAGAGTGATTCACCCAATGAGTCCTTGATATTTAGTCATTTTCAGCCAATTTTCTGGATTTTTGAAAATTTCACTTTTTTGTGAAAATATCCACTAAATGAGGGAATAATATGTGTGAAAATACCCCAGGAGAGTTCCAAATGTGTGTGGGTAGAATATATATCCGACGGGGGTAAAATTGAAAAAAGTTGAAAAAAAATTTTTTTTGGACTTAGTCGTTGTTCCGATGTTTATCAGACTTTCAGATAGGGGAAATGTCAGTGAGCATTCCGATTTCAGTTCCAGAGCGATTCGCCCAATGAGTCCTTGTTATTTAGTTGTTTTCAGCCAATTTTCTGGATTTTTGAAAATTTCACTTTTTTGTGAAAATATCCACTAAATGAGGGAATAATATGTGTGAGGGTACCCCAGGAGAGTTCCAAATGTGTGTGGGTAGAATATATATCCCACGGGGATAAAATTGAAAAAAGTTGAAAAAAATTTTTTTTTGGACTTAGTCATTTTTCCGGCGTTTATCAGACTTTCACATAGGGGAAATGTCAATGAGCGTTCCGATTTCAGTTCTAGAGTGATTCGCCCAATGAGTCCTTGTTATTTAGTTGTTTTCAGCCAATTTTCTGGATTTTTGAAAATTTAACTTTTTTGTGAAAATATCCACTAAATGAGGGAATAAGTACCCCAGGAGAGATCCAAATGTGTGTGGGAAGAATATATATCCCACGGGGGTAAAATTGAATAAAAAATTTTTTTGGACTTAGTCATTTTTCTGGCGTTTATCAGACTTTCAGATAGGGGAAATGTCAGTGAGCATTCCGATTTCAGTTCCAGAGCGATTCGCCCAATGAGTCCTTGTTATTTAGTCGTTTTCAGCCAATTTTCTGGATTTTTGAAAATTTCACTTTTTTGTGAAAATATCCACTAAATGAGGGAATAATATGTGTGAAAGTACCCCAGGAGAGTTCCAAATGTGTGTGGGTAGAATATATATCCGACGGGGGTAAAATTGAAAAAAGTTGAAAAAAAATTTTTTTTGGACTTAGTCGTTGTTCCGATGTTTATCAGACTTTCAGATAGGGGAAATGTCAGTGAGCATTCCGATTTCAGTTCCAGAGCGATTCGCCCAATGAGTCCTTGTTATTTAGTTGTTTTCAGCCAATTTTCTGGATTTTTGAAAATTTCACTTTTTTGTGAAAATATCCACTACATGAGGGAATAATATGTGTGAGGGTACCCCAGGAGAGTTCCAAATGTGTGTGGGAAGAATATATATCCCACAGGGGTAAAATTGAAAAAAGTTGAAAAAAATTTTTTTTTGGACTTAGTCATTATTCTGGCGTTTATCAGACTTTCAGATAGGGGAAATGTCAGTGAGCGTTCCGATTTCAGTTCCAGAGCGATTCGCCAAATGAGTCCTTGATATTTAGTCGTTTTCAGCCAATTTTCTGGATTTTTGAAAATTTCACTTTTTTGTGAAAATATCCACTAAATGAGGGAATAATATGTGTGAAGGTACCCCAGGAGAGTTCCAAATGTGTGTGGTTAGAATATATATCCGACGGGGGTAAAATTGAAAAAAGTTGAAAAAAAATTTTTTTTGGACTTAGTCGTTTTTCTGATGTTTATCAGACTTTCAGATAGGGGAAATGTCAGTGAGCATTCCGATTTCAGTTCCAGAGCGATTCGCCCAATGAGTCCTTGTTATTTAGTCGTTTTCAGCCAATTTTCTGGATTTTTGAAAATTTCACTTTTTTGTGAAAATATCCACTAAATGAGGGAATAATATGTGTGAGGGTACCCCAGAAGAGTTCTAAATGTGTGTGGGAAGAATATATATCCCACGGGGGTAAAATTGAAAAAAGTTGAAAAAAATTTTTTTTTGGACTTAGTCATTTTTCTGGCGTTTATCAGACTTTCAGATAGGGGAAATGTCAGTGAGCGTTCCAATTTCAGTTCCAGAGCGATTCGCCCAATGAGTCCTTGATATTTAGTTGTTTTCAGCCAATTTTCTGGATTTTTGAAAATTTCACTTTTTTGTGAAAATATCCACTAAATGAGGGAATAAGTACCCCAGGAGAGTTCCAAATGTGTGTGGGAAGAATATATATCCCACGGGGGTAAAATTGAAAAAAAATTTTTTTTGGACTTAGTCATTTTTCCGGCGTTTATCAGACTTTCAGATAGGGGAAATGTCAGTGAGCGTTCCAATTTCAGTTCCAGAGCGATTCGACCAATGAGTCCTTGATATTTATTCGTTTTCAGCCAATTTTCTGGATTTTTGAAAATTTCACTTTTTTGTGAAAATATCCACTAAATGAAGGAATAATATGTGTGAGGGTACCCCAGGAGAGTTCCAAATGTGTGTGGGAAGAATATATATCCCACGGGGGTAAAATTGAAAAAAGTTGAAAAAAATTTTTTTTGGACTTAGTCATTTTTCTGGCGTTTATCAGACTTTCAGATAGGGGAAATGTCAGTGAGCGTTCCGATTTCAGTTCCAGAGCGATTCGCCCAATGAGTCCTTGATATTTAGTCGTTTTCAGCCAATTTTCTGGATTTTTGAAAATTTCTCTTTTTTGTGAAAATATCCACTAAATGAGGGAATAATATGTGTGAGGGTACCCCAGGAGAGTTCCAAATGTGTGTGGGTAGAATATATATCCCACGGGGGTAAAATTGAAAAAAGTTGAAAAAAAATTTTTTTTGGACTTAGTCATTTTTCCGGCGTTTATCAGACTTTCAGATAGGGGAAATGTCAGTGAGCGTTCCAATTTCAGTTCCAGAGTGATACGCCCAATGAGTCCTTGTTATTTAGTTGTTTTCAGCCAATTTTCTGGATTTTTGAAAATTTCACTTTTTTGTGAAAATATCCACTAAATGAGGGAATAATATGTGTGAGGGTACCCCAGGAGAGTTCCAAATGTGTGTGGGAAGAATATATATCCCACGGGGGTAAAATTGAAAAAAGTTTAAAAAAATTTTTTTTTGGTCTTAGTCATTTTTCCGGCGTTTATCAGACTTTCACATAGGGGAAATGTCAGTGAGCGTTCCGATTTCAGTTCCAGAGTGATTCGCCCAATGAGTCCTTGTTATTTAGTTGTTTTCAGCCAATTTTCTGTATTTTTGAAAATTTCACTTTTTTGTGAAAATATCCACTACATGAGGGAATAATATGTGTGAGGGTACCCCAGGAGAGTTCCAAATGTGTGTGGGAAGAATATATATCCCACAGGGGTAAAATTGAAAAAAGTTGAAAAAAATTTTTTTTTGGACTTAGTCATTATTCTGGCGTTTATCAGACTTTCAGATAGGGGAAATGTCAGTGAGCGTTCCGATTTCAGTTCCAGAGCGATTCGCCAAATGAGTCCTTGATATTTAGTCGTTTTCAGCCAATTTTCTGGATTTTTGAAAATTTCACTTTTTTGTGAAAATATCCACTAAATGAGGGAATAATATGTGTGAAGGTACCCCAGGAGAGTTCCAAATGTGTGTGGTTAGAATATATATCCGACGGGGGTAAAATTGAAAAAAGTTGAAAAAAAATTTTTTTTGGACTTAGTCGTTTTTCCGATGTTTATCAGACTTTCAGATAGGGGAAATGTCAGTGAGCATTCCGATTTCAGTTCCAGAGCGATTCGCCCAATGAGTCCTTGTTATTTAGTCGTTTTCAGCCAATTTTCTGGATTTTTGAAAATTTCACTTTTTTGTGAAAATATCCACTAAATGAGGGAATAATATGTGTGAGGGTACCCCAGAAGAGTTCTAAATGTGTGTGGGAAGAATATATATCCCACGGGGGTAAAATTGAAAAAAGTTGAAAAAAATTTTTTTTTGGACTTAGTCATTTTTCTGGCGTTTATCAGACTTTCAGATAGGGGAAATGTCAGTGAGCGTTCCAATTTCAGTTCCAGAGCGATTCGCCCAATGAGTCCTTGATATTTAGTTGTTTTCAGCCAATTTTCTGGATTTTTGAAAATTTCACTTTTTTGTGAAAATATCCACTAAATGAGGGAATAAGTACCCCAGGAGAGTTCCAAATGTGTGTGGGAAGAATATATATCCCACGGGGGTAAAATTGAAAAAAAATTTTTTTTGGACTTAGTCATTTTTCCGGCGTTTATCAGACTTTCAGATAGGGGAAATGTCAGTGAGCGTTCCAATTTCAGTTCCAGAGCGATTCGACCAATGAGTCCTTGATATTTATTCGTTTTCAGCCAATTTTCTGGATTTTTGAAAATTTCACTTTTTTGTGAAAATATCCACTAAATGAAGGAATAATATGTGTGAGGGTACCCCAGGAGAGTTCCAAATGTGTGTGGGAAGAATATATATCCCACGGGGGTAAAATTGAAAAAAGTTGAAAAAAATTTTTTTTGGACTTAGTCATTTTTCTGGCGTTTATCAGACTTTCAGATAGGGGAAATGTCAGTGAGCGTTCCGATTTCAGTTCCAGAGCGATTCGCCCAATGAGTCCTTGATATTTAGTCGTTTTCAGCCAATTTTCTGGATTTTTGAAAATTTCTCTTTTTTGTGAAAATATCCACTAAATGAGGGAATAATATGTGTGAGGGTACCCCAGGAGAGTTCCAAATGTGTGTGGGTAGAATATATATCCCACGGGGGTAAAATTGAAAAAAGTTGAAAAAAAATTTTTTTTGGACTTAGTCATTTTTCCGGCGTTTATCAGACTTTCAGATAGGGGAAATGTCAGTGAGCGTTCCAATTTCAGTTCCAGAGTGATACGCCCAATGAGTCCTTGTTATTTAGTTGTTTTCAGCCAATTTTCTGGATTTTTGAAAATTTCACTTTTTTGTGAAAATATCCACTAAATGAGGGAATAATATGTGTGAGGGTACCCCAGGAGAGTTCCAAATGTGTGTGGGAAGAATATATATCCCACGGGGGTAAAATTGAAAAAAGTTTAAAAAAATTTTTTTTTGGTCTTAGTCATTTTTCCGGCGTTTATCAGACTTTCACATAGGGGAAATGTCAGTGAGCGTTCCGATTTCAGTTCCAGAGTGATTCGCCCAATGAGTCCTTGTTATTTAGTTGTTTTCAGCCAATTTTCTGTATTTTTGAAAATTTCACTTTTTTGTGAAAATATCCACTAAATGAGGGAATAATATGTGTGAGGGTACCCCAGGAGAGTTCCAAATGTGTGTGGGAAGAATATATCTCCCACGGGGATAAAATTGAAAAAAGTTGAAAAAAATTTTTTTTTGGACTTAGTCATTTTTCTGCCGTTTATCAGACTTTCACATAGGGGAAATGTCAGTGAGCGTTCCGATTTCAGTTCCAGAGTGATTCGCCCAATGAGTCCTTGTTATTTAGTTGTTTTCAGCCAATTTTCTGGATTTTTGAAAATTTCACTTTTTTGTGAAAATATCCACTAAATGAGGGAATAATATGTGTGAGGGTACCCCAGGAGAGTTCCAAATGTGTGTGGGAAGAATATGTATCCCACGGGGGTAAAATTGAAAAAAGTTGAAAAAAAATTTTTTTTGGACTTAGTCATTTTTCCGGCGTTTATCAGACTTTTAGATAGGGGAAATGTAAGTGAGCGTTCCGATTTCAGTTCCAGAGCGATTCACCCAATGAGTCCTTGATATTTAGTCATTTTCAGCCAATTTTCTGGATTTTTGAAAATTTCACTTTTTTGTGAAAATATCCACTAAATGAGGGAATAAGTACCCCAGGAGAGTTCCAAATGTGTGTGGGAAGAATATATATCCCACGGGGGTAAAATTGAAAAAAGTTGAAAAAAATTTTTTTTTGGACTTAGTCATTTTTCTGGCGTTTATCAGACTTTCAGATAGGGGAAATGTCAGTGAGCATTCCGATTTCAGTTCCAGAGTGATTCGCCCAATGAGTCCTTGTTATTTAGTTGTTTTCAGCCAATTTTCTGGATTTTTGAAAATTTCACTTTTTTGTGAAAATATCCACTAAATGAGGGAATAATATGTGTGAGGGTACCCCAGGAGAGTTCCAAATGTGTGTGGGAAGAATATATATCCCACGGGGGTAAAATTGAAAAGAGTTGAAAAAAATTATTTTTTGGACTTAGTCATTTTTCTGGCGTTTATCAGACTTTCAGATAGGGGAAATGTCAGTGAGCGTTCCGATTTCAGTTCCAGAGCGATTCGCCCAATGAGTCCTTGATATTTAGTCGTTTTCAGCCAATTTTCTGGATTTTTGAAAATTTCACTTTTTTGTGAAAATATCCACTAAATGAGGGAATAATATGTGTGAGGGTACCCCAGGAGAGTTCCAAATGTGTGTGGGAAGAATATATATCCCACGGGGGTAAAATTGAAAAGAGTTGAAAAAAAATTTTTTTTGGACTTAGTCATTTTTCCGGCATTTATCAGACTTTCAGATAGGGGAAATGTCAGTGAGCATTCCGATTTCAGTTCCAGAGCGATTCGCCCAATGAGTCCTTGATATTTAATCGTTTTCAGCCAATTTTCTGGATTTTTGAAAATTTCACTTTTTTGTGAAAATATCCACTAAATGAGGGAATAATATGTGTGAGGGTACCCTAGGAGAGTTCCAAATGTGTCTGGGAAGAATATATATCCCACGGGGGTAAAATTGAAAAAAGTTGAAAAAATTTTTTTTTTGGACTTAGTCATTTTTCCGGCGTTTATCAGACTTTCACATAGGGGAAATGTCAGTGAGCGTTCCGATTTCAGTTCCAGAGTGATTCGCCCAATGAGTCCTTGTTTTTTAGTTGTTTTCAGCCAATTTTCTGGATTTTTGAAAATTTAACTTTTTTGTGAAAATATCCACTAAATGAGGGAATAATATGTGTGAGGGTACCCAGGAGAGTTCCAAATGTGTGTGGGAAGAATATATATCCCACGGGGGTAAAATTGAAAAGAGTTGAAAAAAATTATTTTTTGGACTTAGTCATTTTTCTGGCGTTTATCAGACTTTCAGATAGGGGAAATGTCAGTGAGTGTTCCGATTTCAGTTCCAGAGCGATTCGCCCAATGAGTCCTTGATATTTAGTCGTTTTCAGCCAATTTTCTGGATTTTTGAAAATTTCACTTTTTTGTGAAAATATCCACTAAATGAGGGAATAATATGTGTGAGGGTACCCCAGGAGAGTTCCAAATGTGTGTGGGAAGAATATATATCCCACGGGGGTAAAATTGAAAAGAGTTGAAAAAAAATTTTTTTTGGACTTAGTCATTTTTCCGGCGTTTATCAGACTTTCAGATAGGGTAAATGTCAGTGAGCGTTCCAATTTCAGTTCCAGAGTGATTCGCCCAATGAGTCCTTGTTATTTAGTTGTTTTCAGCCAATTTTCTGGATTTTTGAAAATTTCACTTTTTTTGTGAAAATATCCACTAAATGAGGGAATAATATGTGTGAGGGTACCCCAGGAGAGTTCCAAATGTGTGTGGGAAGAATATATATCCCACGGGGGTAAAATTGAAAAAAGTTGAAAAAAATTATTTTTTGGACTTAGTCATTTTTCTGGCGTTTATCAGACTTTCAGATAGGGGAAATGTCAGTGAGCGTTCCGATTTCAGTTCCAGAGCGATTCGCCCAATGAGTCCTTGATATTTAGTCGTTTTCAGCCAATTTTCTGGATTTTTGAAAATTTCACTTTTTTGTGAAAATATCCACTAAATGAGGGAATAATATGTGTGAGGGTACCCCAGGAGAGTTCCAAATGTGTGTGGGAAGAATATATATCCCACGGGGGTAAAATTGAAAAGAGTTGAAAAAAAAATTTTTTTGGACTTAGTCATTTTTCCGGAGTTTATCAGACTTTCAGATAGGGGAAATGTCAGTGAGCGTTCCGATTTCAGTTCCAGAGTGATTCGCCCAATGAGTCCTTGTTTTTTAGTTGTTTTCAGCCAATTTTCTGGATTTTTGAAAATTTCACTTTTTTGTGAAAATATCCACTAAATGAGGGAATAATATGTGTGAGGGTACCCCAGGAGAGTTCCAAATGTGTGTGGGAAGAATATATATCCCACGGGGGTAAAATTGAAAAGAGTTGAAAAAAAATTTTTTTTGGACTTAGTCATTTTTCCGGCGTTTATCAGACTTTCAGATAGGGGAAATGTCAGTGAGCGTTCCAATTTCAGTTCCAGAGTGATTCGCCCAATGAGTCCTTGTTATTTAGTTGTTTTCAGCCAATTTTCTGGATTTTTGAAAATTTCACTTTTTTTGTGAAAATATCCACTAAATGAGGGAATAATATGTGTGAGGGTACCCCAGGAGAGTTCCAAATGTGTGTGGGAAGAATATATATCCCACGGGGGTAAAATTGAAAAGAGTTGAAAAAAATTTTTTTTTGGACTTAGTCATTTTTCCGGCGTTTATCAGACTTTCAGATAGGGGAAATGTCAGTGAGCGTTCCAATTTCAGTTCCAGAGTGATTCGCCCAATGAGTCCTTGTTATTTAGTTGTTTTCAGCCAATTTTCTGGATTTTTGAAAATTTCACTTTTTTGTGAAAATATCCACTAAATGAGGGAATAATATGTGTGAGGGTACCCCAGGAGAGTTCCAAATGTGTGTGGGAAGAATATATATCCCACGGGGGTAAAATTGAAAAAAGTTGAAAAAAATTATTTTTTGGACTTAGTCATTTTTCTGGCGTTTATCAGACTTTCAGATAGGGGAAATGTCAGTGAGCGTTCCGATTTCAGTTCCAGAGCGATTCGCCCAATGAGTCCTTGATATTTAGTCGTTTTCAGCCAATTTTCTGGATTTTTGAAAATTTCACTTTTTTGTGAAAATATCCACTAAATGAGGGAATAATATGTGTGAGGGTACCCCAGGAGAGTTCCAAATGTGTGTGGGAAGAATATATATCCCACGGGGGTAAAATTGAAAAGAGTTGAAAAAAAAATTTTTTTGGACTTAGTCATTTTTCCGGCGTTTATCAGACTTTCAGATAGGGGAAATGTCAGTGAGCGTTCCGATTTCAGTTCCAGAGTGATTCGCCCAATGAGTCCTTGTTTTTTAGTTGTTTTCAGCCAATTTTCTGGATTTTTGAAAATTTCACTTTTTTGTGAAAATATCCACTAAATGAGGGAATAATATGTGTGAGGGTACCCAGGAGAGTTCCAAATGTGTGTGGGAAGAATATATATCCCACGGGGGTAAAATTGAAAAGAGTTGAAAAAAATTATTTTTTGGACTTAGTCATTTTTCTGGCGTTTATCAGACTTTCAGATAGGGGAAATGTCAGTGAGCGTTCCAATTTCAGTTCCAGAGTGATTCGCCCAATGAGTCCTTGTTATTTAGTTGTTTTCAGCCAATTTTCTGGATTTTTGAAAATTTCACTTTTTTGTGAAAATATCCACTAAATGAGGGAATAATATGTGTGAGGGTACCCCAGGAGAGTTCCAAATGTGTGTGGGAAGAATATATATCCCACGGGGGTAAAATTGAAAAGAGTTGAAAAAAATTTTTTTTTGGACTTAGTCATTTTTCCGGCGTTTATCAGACTTTCAGATAGGGGAAATATCAGTGAGCGTTCCAATTTCAGTTCCAGAGTGATTCGCCCAATGAGTCCTTGTTATTTAGTTGTTTTCAGCCAATTTTCTGGATTTTTGAAAATTTCACTTTTTTGTGAAAATATCCACTAAATGAGGGAATAATATGTGTGAGGGTACCCCAGGAGAGTTCCAAATGTGTGTGGGAAGAATATATATCCCACGGGGGTAAAATTGAAAAAAGTTGAAAAAAATTTTTTTTTGGACTTAGTCATTTTTCTGGCGTTTATCAGACTTTCAGATAGGGGATATGTCAGTGAGCGTTCCGATTTCAGTTCCAGAGCGTTTCGCCCAATGAGTCCTTGATATTTAGTCGTTTTCAGCCAATTTTCTGGATTTTTGAAAATTTCACTTTTTTGTGAAAATATCCACTAAATGAGGGAATAATATGTGTGAGGGTACCCCAGGAGAGTTCCAAATGTGTGTGGGAAGAATATATATCCCACGGGGGTAAAATTGAAAAGAGTTGAAAAAAAATTTTTTTTGGACTTAGTCATTTTTCCGGCATTTATCAGACTTTCAGATAGGGGAAATGTCAGTGAGCATTCCGATTTCAGTTCCAGAGCGATTCGCCCAATGAGTCCTTGATATTTAGTCGTTTTCAGCCAATTTTCTGGATTTTTGAAAATTTCACTTTTTTGTGAAAATATCCACTAAATGAGGGAATAATATGTGTGAGGGTACCCTAGGAGAGTTCCAAATGTGTCTGGGAAGAATATATATCCCACGGGGGTAAAATTGAAAAAAGTTGAAAAAATTTTTTTTTTGGACTTAGTCATTTTTCCGGCGTTTATCAGACTTTCACATAGGGGAAATGTCAGTGATCGTTCCGATTTCAGTTCCAGAGTGATTCGCCCAATGAGTCCTTGTTTTTTAGTTGTTTTCAGCCAATTTTCTGGATTTTTGAAAATTTAACTTTTTTGTGAAAATATCCACTAAATGAGGGAATAATATGTGTGAGGGTACCCAGGAGAGTTCCAAATGTGTGTGGGAAGAATATATATCCCACGGGGGTAAAATTGAAAAGAGTTGAAAAAAATTATTTTTTGGATTTAGTCATTTTTCTGGCGTTTATCAGACTTTCAGATAGGGGAAATGTCAGTGAGTGTTCCGATTTCAGTTCCAGAGCGATTCGCCCAATGAGTCCTTGATATTTAGTCGTTTTCAGCCAATTTTCTGGATTTTTGAAAATTTCACTTTTTTGTGAAAATATCCACTAAATGAGGGAATAATATGTGTGAGGGTACCCCAGGAGAGTTCCAAATGTGTGTGGGAAGAATATATATCCCACGGGGGTAAAATTGAAAAGAGTTGAAAAAAATTTTTTTTTGGACTTAGTCATTTTTCCGGCGTTTATCAGACTTTCAGATAGGGGAAATATCAGTGAGCGTTCCAATTTCAGTTCCAGAGTGATTCGCCCAATGAGTCCTTGTTATTTAGTTGTTTTCAGCCAATTTTCTGGATTTTTGAAAATTTCACTTTTTTGTGAAAATATCCACTAAATGAGGGAATAAGTACCCCAGGAGAGTTCCAAATGTGTGTGGGAAGAATATATATCCCACGGGGGTAAAATTGAAAAAAGTTGAAAAAAATTTTTTTTTGGACTTAGTCATTTTTCTGGCGTTTATCAGACTTTCAGATAGGGGAAATGTCAGTGAGCATTCCGATTTCAGTTCCAGAGTGATTCGCCCAATGAGTCCTTGTTATTTAGTTGTTTTCAGCCAATTTTCTGGATTTTTGAAAATTTCACTTTTTTGTGAAAATATCCACTAAATGAGGGAATAATATGTGTGAGGGTACCCCAGGAGAGTTCCAAATGTGTGTGGGAAGAATATATATCCCACGGGGGTAAAATTGAAAAGAGTTGAAAAAAATTATTTTTTGGACTTAGTCATTTTTCTGGCGTTTATCAGACTTTCAGATAGGGGAAATGTCAGTGAGCGTTCCGATTTCAGTTCCAGAGCGATTCGCCCAATGAGTCCTTGATATTTAGTCGTTTTCAGCCAATTTTCTGGATTTTTGAAAATTTCACTTTTTTGTGAAAATATCCACTAAATGAGGGAATAATATGTGTGAGGGTACCCCAGGAGAGTTCCAAATGTGTGTGGGAAGAATATATATCCCACGGGGGTAAAATTGAAAAGAGTTGAAAAAAAATTTTTTTTGGACTTAGTCATTTTTCCGGCATTTATCAGACTTTCAGATAGGGGAAATGTCAGTGAGCATTCCGATTTCAGTTCCAGAGCGATTCGCCCAATGAGTCCTTGATATTTAATCGTTTTCAGCCAATTTTCTGGATTTTTGAAAATTTCACTTTTTTGTGAAAATATCCACTAAATGAGGGAATAATATGTGTGAGGGTACCCTAGGAGAGTTCCAAATGTGTCTGGGAAGAATATATATCCCACGGGGGTAAAATTGAAAAAAGTTGAAAAAATTTTTTTTTTGGACTTAGTCATTTTTCCGGCGTTTATCAGACTTTCACATAGGGGAAATGTCAGTGAGCGTTCCGATTTCAGTTCCAGAGTGATTCGCCCAATGAGTCCTTGTTTTTTAGTTGTTTTCAGCCAATTTTCTGGATTTTTGAAAATTTAACTTTTTTGTGAAAATATCCACTAAATGAGGGAATAATATGTGTGAGGGTACCCAGGAGAGTTCCAAATGTGTGTGGGAAGAATATATATCCCACGGGGGTAAAATTGAAAAGAGTTGAAAAAAATTATTTTTTGGACTTAGTCATTTTTCTGGCGTTTATCAGACTTTCAGATAGGGGAAATGTCAGTGAGTGTTCCGATTTCAGTTCCAGAGCGATTCGCCCAATGAGTCCTTGATATTTAGTCGTTTTCAGCCAATTTTCTGGATTTTTGAAAATTTCACTTTTTTGTGAAAATATCCACTAAATGAGGGAATAATATGTGTGAGGGTACCCCAGGAGAGTTCCAAATGTGTGTGGGAAGAATATATATCCCACGGGGGTAAAATTGAAAAGAGTTGAAAAAAAATTTTTTTTGGACTTAGTCATTTTTCCGGCGTTTATCAGACTTTCAGATAGGGTAAATGTCAGTGAGCGTTCCAATTTCAGTTCCAGAGTGATTCGCCCAATGAGTCCTTGTTATTTAGTTGTTTTCAGCCAATTTTCTGGATTTTTGAAAATTTCACTTTTTTTGTGAAAATATCCACTAAATGAGGGAATAATATGTGTGAGGGTACCCCAGGAGAGTTCCAAATGTGTGTGGGAAGAATATATATCCCACGGGGGTAAAATTGAAAAAAGTTGAAAAAAATTATTTTTTGGACTTAGTCATTTTTCTGGCGTTTATCAGACTTTCAGATAGGGGAAATGTCAGTGAGCGTTCCGATTTCAGTTCCAGAGCGATTCGCCCAATGAGTCCTTGATATTTAGTCGTTTTCAGCCAATTTTCTGGATTTTTGAAAATTTCACTTTTTTGTGAAAATATCCACTAAATGAGGGAATAATATGTGTGAGGGTACCCCAGGAGAGTTCCAAATGTGTGTGGGAAGAATATATATCCCACGGGGGTAAAATTGAAAAGAGTTGAAAAAAAAATTTTTTTGGACTTAGTCATTTTTCCGGAGTTTATCAGACTTTCAGATAGGGGAAATGTCAGTGAGCGTTCCGATTTCAGTTCCAGAGTGATTCGCCCAATGAGTCCTTGTTTTTTAGTTGTTTTCAGCCAATTTTCTGGATTTTTGAAAATTTCACTTTTTTGTGAAAATATCCACTAAATGAGGGAATAATATGTGTGAGGGTACCCCAGGAGAGTTCCAAATGTGTGTGGGAAGAATATATATCCCACGGGGGTAAAATTGAAAAGAGTTGAAAAAAAATTTTTTTTGGACTTAGTCATTTTTCCGGCGTTTATCAGACTTTCAGATAGGGGAAATGTCAGTGAGCGTTCCAATTTCAGTTCCAGAGTGATTCGCCCAATGAGTCCTTGTTATTTAGTTGTTTTCAGCCAATTTTCTGGATTTTTGAAAATTTCACTTTTTTTGTGAAAATATCCACTAAATGAGGGAATAATATGTGTGAGGGTACCCCAGGAGAGTTCCAAATGTGTGTGGGAAGAATATATATCCCACGGGGGTAAAATTGAAAAGAGTTGAAAAAAATTTTTTTTTGGACTTAGTCATTTTTCCGGCGTTTATCAGACTTTCAGATAGGGGAAATGTCAGTGAGCGTTCCAATTTCAGTTCCAGAGTGATTCGCCCAATGAGTCCTTGTTATTTAGTTGTTTTCAGCCAATTTTCTGGATTTTTGAAAATTTCACTTTTTTGTGAAAATATCCACTAAATGAGGGAATAATATGTGTGAGGGTACCCCAGGAGAGTTCCAAATGTGTGTGGGAAGAATATATATCCCACGGGGGTAAAATTGAAAAAAGTTGAAAAAAATTATTTTTTGGACTTAGTCATTTTTCTGGCGTTTATCAGACTTTCAGATAGGGGAAATGTCAGTGAGCGTTCCGATTTCAGTTCCAGAGCGATTCGCCCAATGAGTCCTTGATATTTAGTCGTTTTCAGCCAATTTTCTGGATTTTTGAAAATTTCACTTTTTTGTGAAAATATCCACTAAATGAGGGAATAATATGTGTGAGGGTACCCCAGGAGAGTTCCAAATGTGTGTGGGAAGAATATATATCCCACGGGGGTAAAATTGAAAAGAGTTGAAAAAAAAATTTTTTTGGACTTAGTCATTTTTCCGGCGTTTATCAGACTTTCAGATAGGGGAAATGTCAGTGAGCGTTCCGATTTCAGTTCCAGAGTGATTCGCCCAATGAGTCCTTGTTTTTTAGTTGTTTTCAGCCAATTTTCTGGATTTTTGAAAATTTCACTTTTTTGTGAAAATATCCACTAAATGAGGGAATAATATGTGTGAGGGTACCCAGGAGAGTTCCAAATGTGTGTGGGAAGAATATATATCCCACGGGGGTAAAATTGAAAAGAGTTGAAAAAAATTATTTTTTGGACTTAGTCATTTTTCTGGCGTTTATCAGACTTTCAGATAGGGGAAATGTCAGTGAGCGTTCCAATTTCAGTTCCAGAGTGATTCGCCCAATGAGTCCTTGTTATTTAGTTGTTTTCAGCCAATTTTCTGGATTTTTGAAAATTTCACTTTTTTGTGAAAATATCCACTAAATGAGGGAATAATATGTGTGAGGGTACCCCAGGAGAGTTCCAAATGTGTGTGGGAAGAATATATATCCCACGGGGGTAAAATTGAAAAGAGTTGAAAAAAATTTTTTTTTGGACTTAGTCATTTTTCCGGCGTTTATCAGACTTTCAGATAGGGGAAATATCAGTGAGCGTTCCAATTTCAGTTCCAGAGTGATTCGCCCAATGAGTCCTTGTTATTTAGTTGTTTTCAGCCAATTTTCTGGATTTTTGAAAATTTCACTTTTTTGTGAAAATATCCACTAAATGAGGGAATAATATGTGTGAGGGTACCCCAGGAGAGTTCCAAATGTGTGTGGGAAGAATATATATCCCACGGGGGTAAAATTGAAAAAAGTTGAAAAAAATTTTTTTTTGGACTTAGTCATTTTTCTGGCGTTTATCAGACTTTCAGATAGGGGATATGTCAGTGAGCGTTCCGATTTCAGTTCCAGAGCGTTTCGCCCAATGAGTCCTTGATATTTAGTCGTTTTCAGCCAATTTTCTGGATTTTTGAAAATTTCACTTTTTTGTGAAAATATCCACTAAATGAGGGAATAATATGTGTGAGGGTACCCCAGGAGAGTTCCAAATGTGTGTGGGAAGAATATATATCCCACGGGGGTAAAATTGAAAAGAGTTGAAAAAAAATTTTTTTTGGACTTAGTCATTTTTCCGGCATTTATCAGACTTTCAGATAGGGGAAATGTCAGTGAGCATTCCGATTTCAGTTCCAGAGCGATTCGCCCAATGAGTCCTTGATATTTAGTCGTTTTCAGCCAATTTTCTGGATTTTTGAAAATTTCACTTTTTTGTGAAAATATCCACTAAATGAGGGAATAATATGTGTGAGGGTACCCTAGGAGAGTTCCAAATGTGTCTGGGAAGAATATATATCCCACGGGGGTAAAATTGAAAAAAGTTGAAAAAATTTTTTTTTTGGACTTAGTCATTTTTCCGGCGTTTATCAGACTTTCACATA
Organism: Phyllobates terribilis; assembly: GCF_046119375.1. Taxonomy (NCBI): domain Eukaryota; kingdom Metazoa; phylum Chordata; class Amphibia; order Anura; family Dendrobatidae; genus Phyllobates; species Phyllobates terribilis. The sequence goes on from NW_027362762.1 coordinate 556,425,753, forward strand.
GGGGAAATGTCAGTGATCGTTCCGATTTCAGTTCCAGAGTGATTCGCCCAATGAGTCCTTGTTTTTTAGTTGTTTTCAGCCAATTTTCTGGATTTTTGAAAATTTAACTTTTTTGTGAAAATATCCACTAAATGAGGGAATAATATGTGTGAGGGTACCCAGGAGAGTTCCAAATGTGTGTGGGAAGAATATATATCCCACGGGGGTAAAATTGAAAAGAGTTGAAAAAAATTATTTTTTGGATTTAGTCATTTTTCTGGCGTTTATCAGACTTTCAGATAGGGGAAATGTCAGTGAGTGTTCCGATTTCAGTTCCAGAGCGATTCGCCCAATGAGTCCTTGATATTTAGTCGTTTTCAGCCAATTTTCTGGATTTTTGAAAATTTCACTTTTTTGTGAAAATATCCACTAAATGAGGGAATAATATGTGTGAGGGTACCCCAGGAGAGTTCCAAATGTGTGTGGGAAGAATATATATCCCACGGGGGTAAAATTGAAAAGAGTTGAAAAAAATTTTTTTTTGGACTTAGTCATTTTTCCGGCGTTTATCAGACTTTCAGATAGGGGAAATATCAGTGAGCGTTCCAATTTCAGTTCCAGAGTGATTCGCCCAATGAGTCCTTGTTATTTAGTTGTTTTCAGCCAATTTTCTGGATTTTTGAAAATTTCACTTTTTTGTGAAAATATCCACTAAATGAGGGAATAATATGTGTGAGGGTACCCCAGGAGAGTTCCAAATGTGTGTGGGAAGAATATATATCCCACGGGGGTAAAATTGAAAAAAGTTGAAAAAAATTTTTTTTTGGACTTAGTCATTTTTCTGGCGTTTATCAGACTTTCAGATAGGGGATATGTCAGTGAGCGTTCCGATTTCAGTTCCAGAGCGTTTCGCCCAATGAGTCCTTGATATTTAGTCGTTTTCAGCCAATTTTCTGGATTTTTGAAAATTTCACTTTTTTGTGAAAATATCCACTAAATGAGGGAATAATATGTGTGAGGGTACCCCAGGAGAGTTCCAAATGTGTGTGGGAAGAATATATATCCCACGGGGGTAAAATTGAAAAGAGTTGAAAAAAAATTTTTTTTGGACTTAGTCATTTTTCCGGCATTTATCAGACTTTCAGATAGGGGAAATGTCAGTGAGCATTCCGATTTCAGTTCCAGAGCGATTCGCCCAATGAGTCCTTGATATTTAGTCGTTTTCAGCCAATTTTCTGGATTTTTGAAAATTTCACTTTTTTGTGAAAATATCCACTAAATGAGGGAATAATATGTGTGAGGGTACCCTAGGAGAGTTCCAAATGTGTCTGGGAAGAATATATATCCCACGGGGGTAAAATTGAAAAAAGTTGAAAAAATTTTTTTTTTGGACTTAGTCATTTTTCCGGCGTTTATCAGACTTTCACATAGGGGAAATGTCAGTGAGCGTTCCGATTTCAGTTCCAGAGTGATTCGCCCAATGAGTCCTTGTTTTTTAGTTGTTTTCAGCCAATTTTCTGGATTTTTGAAAATTTAACTTTTTTGTGAAAATATCCACTAAATGAGGGAATAATATGTGTGAGGGTACCCAGGAGAGTTCCAAATGTGTGTGGGAAGAATATATATCCCACGGGGGTAAAATTGAAAAGAGTTGAAAAAAATTATTTTTTGGACTTAGTCATTTTTCCGGCGTTTATCAGACTTTCAGATAGGGGAAATGTCAGTGAGCGTTCCAATTTCAGTTCCAGAGTGATTCGCCCAATGAGTCCTTGTTATTTAGTTGTTTTCAGCCAATTTTCTGGATTTTTGAAAATTTCACTTTTTTGTGAAAATATCCACTAAATGAGGGAATAATATGTGTGAGGGTACCCCAGGAGAGTTCCAAATGTGTGTGGGAAGAATATATATCCCACGGGGGTAAAATTGAAAAAAGTTGAAAAAAATTATTTTTTGGACTTAGTCATTTTTCTGGCGTTTATCAGACTTTCAGATAGGGGAAATGTCAGTGAGCGTTCCGATTTCAGTTCCAGAGCGATTCGCCCAATGAGTCCTTGATATTTAGTCGTTTTCAGCCAATTTTCTGGATTTTTGAAAATTTCACTTTTTTGTGAAAATATCCACTAAATGAGGGAATAATATGTGTGAGGGTACCCCAGGAGAGTTCCAAATGTGTGTGGGAAGAATATATATCCCACGGGGGTAAAATTGAAAAGAGTTGAAAAAAAAATTTTTTTGGACTTAGTCATTTTTCCGGCGTTTATCAGACTTTCAGATAGGGGAAATGTCAGTGAGCGTTCCGATTTCAGTTCCAGAGTGATTCGCCCAATGAGTCCTTGTTTTTTAGTTGTTTTCAGCCAATTTTCTGGATTTTTGAAAATTTAACTTTTTTGTGAAAATATCCACTAAATGAGGGAATAATATGTGTGAGGGTACCCAGGAGAGTTCCAAATGTGTGTGGGAAGAATATATATCCCACGGGGGTAAAATTGAAAAGAGTTGAAAAAAATTATTTTTTGGACTTAGTCATTTTTCTGGCGTTTATCAGACTTTCAGATAGGGGAAATGTCAGTGAGCGTTCCAATTTCAGTTCCAGAGTGATTCGCCCAATGAGTCCTTGTTATTTAGTTGTTTTCAGCCAATTTTCTGGATTTTTGAAAATTTCACTTTTTTGTGAAAATATCCACTAAATGAGGGAATAATATGTGTGAGGGTACCCCAGGAGAGTTCCAAATGTGTGTGGGAAGAATATATATCCCACGGGGGTAAAATTGAAAAGAGTTGAAAAAAATTTTTTTTTGGACTTAGTCATTTTTCCGGCGTTTATCAGACTTTCAGATAGGGGAAATATCAGTGAGCGTTCCAATTTCAGTTCCAGAGTGATTCGCCCAATGAGTCCTTGTTATTTAGTTGTTTTCAGCCAATTTTCTGGATTTTTGAAAATTTCACTTTTTTGTGAAAATATCCACTAAATGAGGGAATAATATGTGTGAGGGTACCCCAGGAGAGTTCCAAATGTGTGTGGGAAGAATATATATCCCACGGGGGTAAAATTGAAAAAAGTTGAAAAAAATTTTTTTTTGGACTTAGTCATTTTTCTGGCGTTTATCAGACTTTCAGATAGGGGATATGTCAGTGAGCGTTCCGATTTCAGTTCCAGAGCGTTTCGCCCAATGAGTCCTTGATATTTAGTCGTTTTCAGCCAATTTTCTGGATTTTTGAAAATTTCACTTTTTTGTGAAAATATCCACTAAATGAGGGAATAATATGTGTGAGGGTACCCCAGGAGAGTTCCAAATGTGTGTGGGAAGAATATATATCCCACGGGGGTAAAATTGAAAAGAGTTGAAAAAAAATTTTTTTTGGACTTAGTCATTTTTCCGGCATTTATCAGACTTTCAGATAGGGGAAATGTCAGTGAGCATTCCGATTTCAGTTCCAGAGCGATTCGCCCAATGAGTCCTTGATATTTAGTCGTTTTCAGCCAATTTTCTGGATTTTTGAAAATTTCACTTTTTTGTGAAAATATCCACTAAATGAGGGAATAATATGTGTGAGGGTACCCTAGGAGAGTTCCAAATGTGTCTGGGAAGAATATATATCCCACGGGGGTAAAATTGAAAAAAGTTGAAAAAATTTTTTTTTTGGACTTAGTCATTTTTCCGGCGTTTATCAGACTTTCACATAGGGGAAATGTCAGTGAGCGTTCCGATTTCAGTTCCAGAGTGATTCGCCCAATGAGTCCTTGTTTTTTAGTTGTTTTCAGCCAATTTTCTGGATTTTTGAAAATTTAACTTTTTTGTGAAAATATCCACTAAATGAGGGAATAATATGTGTGAGGGTACCCAGGAGAGTTCCAAATGTGTGTGGGAAGAATATATATCCCACGGGGGTAAAATTGAAAAGAGTTGAAAAAAATTATTTTTTGGACTTAGTCATTTTTCTGGCGTTTATCAGACTTTCAGATAGGGGAAATGTCAGTGAGTGTTCCGATTTCAGTTCCAGAGCGATTCGCCCAATGAGTCCTTGATATTTAGTCGTTTTCAGCCAATTTTCTGGATTTTTGAAAATTTCACTTTTTTGTGAAAATATCCACTAAATGAGGGAATAATATGTGTGAGGGTACCCCAGGAGAGTTCCAAATGTGTGTGGGAAGAATATATATCCCACGGGGGTAAAATTGAAAAGAGTTGAAAAAAATTTTTTTTTGGACTTAGTCATTTTTCCGGCGTTTATCAGACTTTCAGATAGGGGAAATATCAGTGAGCGTTCCAATTTCAGTTCCAGAGTGATTCGCCCAATGAGTCCTTGTTATTTAGTTGTTTTCAGCCAATTTTCTGGATTTTTGAAAATTTCACTTTTTTGTGAAAATATCCACTAAATGAGGGAATAATATGTGTGAGGGTACCCCAGGAGAGTTCCAAATGTGTGTGGGAAGAATATATATCCCACGGGGGTAAAATTGAAAAAAGTTGAAAAAAATTTTTTTTTGGACTTAGTCATTTTTCTGGCGTTTATCAGACTTTCAGATAGGGGATATGTCAGTGAGCGTTCCGATTTCAGTTCCAGAGCGTTTCGCCCAATGAGTCCTTGATATTTAGTCGTTTTCAGCCAATTTTCTGGATTTTTGAAAATTTCACTTTTTTGTGAAAATATCCACTAAATGAGGGAATAATATGTGTGAGGGTACCCCAGGAGAGTTCCAAATGTGTGTGGGAAGAATATATATCCCACGGGGGTAAAATTGAAAAGAGTTGAAAAAAAATTTTTTTTGGACTTAGTCATTTTTCCGGCATTTATCAGACTTTCAGATAGGGGAAATGTCAGTGAGCATTCCGATTTCAGTTCCAGAGCGATTCGCCCAATGAGTCCTTGATATTTAGTCATTTTCAGCCAATTTTCTGGATTTTTGAAAATTTCACTTTTTTGTGAAAATATCCACTAAATGAGGGAATAATATGTGTGAGGGTACCCTAGGAGAGTTCCAAATGTGTCTGGGAAGAATATATATCCCACGGGGGTAAAATTGAAAAAAGTTGAAAAAATTTTTTTTTTGGACTTAGTCATTTTTCCGGCGTTTATCAGACTTTCACATAGGGGAAATGTCAGTGAGCGTTCCGATTTCAGTTCCAGAGTGATTCGCCCAATGAGTCCTTGTTTTTTAGTTGTTTTCAGCCAATTTTCTGGATTTTTGAAAATTTAACTTTTTTGTGAAAATATCCACTAAATGAGGGAATAATATGTGTGAGGGTACCCAGGAGAGTTCCAAATGTGTGTGGGAAGAATATATATCCCACGGGGGTAAAATTGAAAAGAGTTGAAAAAAATTATTTTTTGGACTTAGTCATTTTTCCGGCGTTTATCAGACTTTCAGATAGGGGAAATGTCAGTGAGCGTTCCAATTTCAGTTCCAGAGTGATTCGCCCAATGAGTCCTTGTTATTTAGTTGTTTTCAGCCAATTTTCTGGATTTTTGAAAATTTCACTTTTTTGTGAAAATATCCACTAAATGAGGGAATAATATGTGTGAGGGTACCCCAGGAGAGTTCCAAATGTGTGTGGGAAGAATATATATCCCACGGGGGTAAAATTGAAAAAAGTTGAAAAAAATTATTTTTTGGACTTAGTCATTTTTCTGGCGTTTATCAGACTTTCAGATAGGGGAAATGTCAGTGAGCGTTCCGATTTCAGTTCCAGAGCGATTCGCCCAATGAGTCCTTGATATTTAGTCGTTTTCAGCCAATTTTCTGGATTTTTGAAAATTTCACTTTTTTGTGAAAATATCCACTAAATGAGGGAATAATATGTGTGAGGGTACCCCAGGAGAGTTCCAAATGTGTGTGGGAAGAATATATATCCCACGGGGGTAAAATTGAAAAGAGTTGAAAAAAAAATTTTTTTGGACTTAGTCATTTTTCCGGCGTTTATCAGACTTTCAGATAGGGGAAATGTCAGTGAGCGTTCCGATTTCAGTTCCAGAGTGATTCGCCCAATGAGTCCTTGTTTTTTAGTTGTTTTCAGCCAATTTTCTGGATTTTTGAAAATTTAACTTTTTTGTGAAAATATCCACTAAATGAGGGAATAATATGTGTGAGGGTACCCAGGAGAGTTCCAAATGTGTGTGGGAAGAATATATATCCCACGGGGGTAAAATTGAAAAGAGTTGAAAAAAATTATTTTTTGGACTTAGTCATTTTTCTGGCGTTTATCAGACTTTCAGATAGGGGAAATGTCAGTGAGCGTTCCAATTTCAGTTCCAGAGTGATTCGCCCAATGAGTCCTTGTTATTTAGTTGTTTTCAGCCAATTTTCTGGATTTTTGAAAATTTCACTTTTTTGTGAAAATATCCACTAAATGAGGGAATAATATGTGTGAGGGTACCCCAGGAGAGTTCCAAATGTGTGTGGGAAGAATATATATCCCACGGGGGTAAAATTGAAAAGAGTTGAAAAAAATTTTTTTTTGGACTTAGTCATTTTTCCGGCGTTTATCAGACTTTCAGATAGGGGAAATATCAGTGAGCGTTCCAATTTCAGTTCCAGAGTGATTCGCCCAATGAGTCCTTGTTATTTAGTTGTTTTCAGCCAATTTTCTGGATTTTTGAAAATTTCACTTTTTTGTGAAAATATCCACTAAATGAGGGAATAATATGTGTGAGGGTACCCCAGGAGAGTTCCAAATGTGTGTGGGAAGAATATATATCCCACGGGGGTAAAATTGAAAAAAGTTGAAAAAAATTTTTTTTTGGACTTAGTCATTTTTCTGGCGTTTATCAGACTTTCAGATAGGGGATATGTCAGTGAGCGTTCCGATTTCAGTTCCAGAGCGTTTCGCCCAATGAGTCCTTGATATTTAGTCGTTTTCAGCCAATTTTCTGGATTTTTGAAAATTTCACTTTTTTGTGAAAATATCCACTAAATGAGGGAATAATATGTGTGAGGGTACCCCAGGAGAGTTCCAAATGTGTGTGGGAAGAATATATATCCCACGGGGGTAAAATTGAAAAGAGTTGAAAAAAAATTTTTTTTGGACTTAGTCATTTTTCCGGCATTTATCAGACTTTCAGATAGGGGAAATGTCAGTGAGCATTCCGATTTCAGTTCCAGAGCGATTCGCCCAATGAGTCCTTGATATTTAGTCGTTTTCAGCCAATTTTCTGGATTTTTGAAAATTTCACTTTTTTGTGAAAATATCCACTAAATGAGGGAATAATATGTGTGAGGGTACCCTAGGAGAGTTCCAAATGTGTCTGGGAAGAATATATATCCCACGGGGGTAAAATTGAAAAAAGTTGAAAAAATTTTTTTTTTGGACTTAGTCATTTTTCCGGCGTTTATCAGACTTTCACATAGGGGAAATGTCAGTGAGCGTTCCGATTTCAGTTCCAGAGTGATTCGCCCAATGAGTCCTTGTTTTTTAGTTGTTTTCAGCCAATTTTCTGGATTTTTGAAAATTTAACTTTTTTGTGAAAATATCCACTAAATGAGGGAATAATATGTGTGAGGGTACCCAGGAGAGTTCCAAATGTGTGTGGGAAGAATATATATCCCACGGGGGTAAAATTGAAAAGAGTTGAAAAAAATTATTTTTTGGACTTAGTCATTTTTCTGGCGTTTATCAGACTTTCAGATAGGGGAAATGTCAGTGAGTGTTCCGATTTCAGTTCCAGAGCGATTCGCCCAATGAGTCCTTGATATTTAGTCGTTTTCAGCCAATTTTCTGGATTTTTGAAAATTTCACTTTTTTGTGAAAATATCCACTAAATGAGGGAATAATATGTGTGAGGGTACCCCAGGAGAGTTCCAAATGTGTGTGGGAAGAATATATATCCCACGGGGGTAAAATTGAAAAGAGTTGAAAAAAAATTTTTTTTGGACTTAGTCATTTTTCCGGCGTTTATCAGACTTTCAGATAGGGTAAATGTCAGTGAGCGTTCCGATTTCAGTTCCAGAGCGATTCGCCCAATGAGTCCTTGTTATTTAGTTGTTTTCAGCCAATTTTCTGGATTTTTGAAAATTTCACTTTTTTTGTGAAAATATCCACTAAATGAGGGAATAATATGTGTGAGGGTACCCCAGGAGAGTTCCAAATGTGTGTGGGAAGAATATATATCCCACGGGGGTAAAATTGAAAAAAGTTGAAAAAAATTATTTTTTGGACTTAGTCATTTTTCTGGCGTTTATCAGACTTTCAGATAGGGGAAATGTCAGTGAGCGTTCCGATTTCAGTTCCAGAGCGATTCGCCCAATGAGTCCTTGATATTTAGTCGTTTTCAGCCAATTTTCTGGATTTTTGAAAATTTCACTTTTTTGTGAAAATATCCACTAAATGAGGGAATAATATGTGTGAGGGTACCCCAGGAGAGTTCCAAATGTGTGTGGGAAGAATATATATCCCACGGGGGTAAAATTGAAAAGAGTTGAAAAAAAAATTTTTTTGGACTTAGTCATTTTTCCGGCGTTTATCAGACTTTCAGATAGGGGAAATGTCAGTGAGCGTTCCGATTTCAGTTCCAGAGTGATTCGCCCAATGAGTCCTTGTTTTTTAGTTGTTTTCAGCCAATTTTCTGGATTTTTGAAAATTTAACTTTTTTGTGAAAATATCCACTAAATGAGGGAATAATATGTGTGAGGGTACCCAGGAGAGTTCCAAATGTGTGTGGGAAGAATATATATCCCACGGGGTAAAATTGAAAAGAGTTGAAAAAAATTATTTTTTGGACTTAGTCATTTTTCTGGCGTTTATCAGACTTTCAGATAGGGGAAATGTCAGTGAGCGTTCCAATTTCAGTTCCAGAGTGATTCGCCCAATGAGTCCTTGTTATTTAGTTGTTTTCAGCCAATTTTCTGGATTTTTGAAAATTTCACTTTTTTTGTGAAAATATCCACTAAATGAGGGAATAATATGTGTGAGGGTACCCCAGGAGAGTTCCAAATGTGTGTGGGAAGAATATATATCCCACGGGGGTAAAATTGAAAAGAGTTGAAAAAAATTTTTTTTTGGACTTAGTCATTTTTCTGGCGTTTATCAGACTTTCAGATAGGGGATATGTCAGTGAGCGTTCCGATTTCAGTTCCAGAGCGTTTCGCCCAATGAGTCCTTGATATTTAGTCGTTTTCAGCCAATTTTCTGGATTTTTGAAAATTTCACTTTTTTGTGAAAATATCCACTAAATGAGGGAATAATATGTGTGAGGGTACCCCAGGAGAGTTCCAAATGTGTGTGGGAAGAATATATATCCCACGGGGGTAAAATTGAAAAGAGTTGAAAAAAAATTTTTTTTGGACTTAGTCATTTTTCCGGAGTTTATCAGACTTTCAGATAGGGGAAATGTCAGTGAGCGTTCCGATTTCAGTTCCAGAGTGATTCGCCCAATGAGTCCTTGTTTTTTAGTTGTTTTCAGCCAATTTTCTGGATTTTTGAAAATTTCACTTTTTTGTGAAAATATCCACTAAATGAGGGAATAATATGTGTGAGGGTACCCCAGGAGAGTTCCAAATGTGTGTGGGAAGAATATATATCCCACGGGGGTAAAATTGAAAAGAGTTGAAAAAAAAATTTTTTTGGACTTAGTCATTTTTCCGGAGTTTATCAGACTTTCAGATAGGGGAAATGTCAGTGAGCGTTCCGATTTCAGTTCCAGAGTGATTCGCCCAATGAGTCCTTGTTTTTTAGTTGTTTTCAGCCAATTTTCTGGATTTTTGAAAATTTCACTTTTTTGTGAAAATATCCACTAAATGAGGGAATAATATGTGTGAGGGTACCCCAGGAGAGTTCCAAATGTGTGTGGGAAGAATATATATCCCACGGGGGTAAAATTGAAAAGAGTTGAAAAAAAATTTTTTTTGGACTTAGTCATTTTTCCGGCGTTTATCAGACTTTCAGATAGGGGAAATGTCAGTGAGCGTTCCAATTTCAGTTCCAGAGTGATTCGCCCAATGAGTCCTTGTTATTTAGTTGTTTTCAGCCAATTTTCTGGATTTTTGAAAATTTCACTTTTTTTGTGAAAATATCCACTAAATGAGGGAATAATATGTGTGAGGGTACCCCAGGAGAGTTCCAAATGTGTGTGGGAAGAATATATATCCCACGGGGGTAAAATTGAAAAGAGTTGAAAAAAATTTTTTTTTGGACTTAGTCATTTTTCCGGCGTTTATCAGACTTTCAGATAGGGGAAATGTCAGTGAGCGTTCCGATTTCAGTTCCAGAGTGATTCGCCCAATGAGTCCTTGTTTTTTAGTTGTTTTCAGCCAATTTTCTGGATTTTTGAAAATTTAACTTTTTTGTGAAAATATCCACTAAATGAGGGAATAATATGTGTGAGGGTACCCAGGAGAGTTCCAAATGTGTGTGGGAAGAATATATATCCCACGGGGTAAAATTGAAAAGAGTTGAAAAAAATTATTTTTTGGACTTAGTCATTTTTCTGGCGTTTATCAGACTTTCAGATAGGGGAAATGTCAGTGAGCGTTCCAATTTCAGTTCCAGAGTGATTCGCCCAATGAGTCCTTGTTATTTAGTTGTTTTCAGCCAATTTTCTGGATTTTTGAAAATTTCACTTTTTTTGTGAAAATATCCACTAAATGAGGGAATAATATGTGTGAGGGTACCCCAGGAGAGTTCCAAATGTGTGTGGGAAGAATATATATCCCACGGGGGTAAAATTGAAAAGAGTTGAAAAATATTTTTTTTTGGACTTAGTCATTTTTCTGGCGTTTATCAGACTTTCAGATAGGGGATATGTCAGTGAGCGTTCCGATTTCAGTTCCAGAGCGTTTCGCCCAATGAGTCCTTGATATTTAGTCGTTTTCAGCCAATTTTCTGGATTTTTGAAAATTTCACTTTTTTGTGAAAATATCCACTAAATGAGGGAATAATATGTGTGAGGGTACCCCAGGAGAGTTCCAAATGTGTGTGGGAAGAATATATATCCCACGGGGGTAAAATTGAAAAGAGTTGAAAAAAAATTTTTTTTGGACTTAGTCATTTTTCCGGAGTTTATCAGACTTTCAGATAGGGGAAATGTCAGTGAGCGTTCCGATTTCAGTTCCAGAGTGATTCGCCCAATGAGTCCTTGTTTTTTAGTTGTTTTCAGCCAATTTTCTGGATTTTTGAAAATTTCACTTTTTTGTGAAAATATCCACTAAATGAGGGAATAATATGTGTGAGGGTACCCCAGGAGAGTTCCAAATGTGTGTGGGAAGAATATATATCCCACGGGGGTAAAATTGAAAAGAGTTGAAAAAAAAATTTTTTTGGACTTAGTCATTTTTCCGGAGTTTATCAGACTTTCAGATAGGGGAAATGTCAGTGAGCGTTCCGATTTCAGTTCCAGAGTGATTCGCCCAATGAGTCCTTGTTTTTTAGTTGTTTTCAGCCAATTTTCTGGATTTTTGAAAATTTCACTTTTTTGTGAAAATATCCACTAAATGAGGGAATAATATGTGTGAGGGTACCCCAGGAGAGTTCCAAATGTGTGTGGGAAGAATATATATCCCACGGGGGTAAAATTGAAAAGAGTTGAAAAAAAATTTTTTTTGGACTTAGTCATTTTTCCGGCGTTTATCAGACTTTCAGATAGGGGAAATGTCAGTGAGCGTTCCAATTTCAGTTCCAGAGTGATTCGCCCAATGAGTCCTTGTTATTTAGTTGTTTTCAGCCAATTTTCTGGATTTTTGAAAATTTCACTTTTTTTGTGAAAATATCCACTAAATGAGGGAATAATATGTGTGAGGGTACCCCAGGAGAGTTCCAAATGTGTGTGGGAAGAATATATATCCCACGGGGGTAAAATTGAAAAGAGTTGAAAAAAATTTTTTTTTGGACTTAGTCATTTTTCCGGCGTTTATCAGACTTTCAGATAGGGGAAATGTCAGTGAGCGTTCCAATTTCAGTTCCAGAGTGATTCGCCCAATGAGTCCTTGTTATTTAGTTGTTTTCAGCCAATTTTCTGGATTTTTGAAAATTTCACTTTTTTGTGAAAATATCCACTAAATGAGGGAATAATATGTGTGAGGGTACCCCAGGAGAGTTCCAAATGTGTGTGGGAAGAATATATATCCCACGGGGGTAAAATTGAAAAAAGTTGAAAAAAATTATTTTTTGGACTTAGTCATTTTTCTGGCGTTTATCAGACTTTCAGATAGGGGAAATGTCAGTGAGCGTTCCGATTTCAGTTCCAGAGCGATTCGCCCAATGAGTCCTTGATATTTAGTCGTTTTCAGCCAATTTTCTGGATTTTTGAAAATTTCACTTTTTTGTGAAAATATCCACTAAATGAGGGAATAATATGTGTGAGGGTACCCCAGGAGAGTTCCAAATGTGTGTGGGAAGAATATATATCCCACGGGGGTAAAATTGAAAAGAGTTGAAAAAAAAATTTTTTTGGACTTAGTCATTTTTCCGGCGTTTATCAGACTTTCAGATAGGGGAAATGTCAGTGAGCGTTCCGATTTCAGTTCCAGAGTGATTCGCCCAATGAGTCCTTGTTTTTTAGTTGTTTTCAGCCAATTTTCTGGATTTTTGAAAATTTAACTTTTTTGTGAAAATATCCACTAAATGAGGGAATAATATGTGTGAGGGTACCCAGGAGAGTTCCAAATGTGTGTGGGAAGAATATATATCCCACGGGGTAAAATTGAAAAGAGTTGAAAAAAATTATTTTTTGGACTTAGTCATTTTTCTGGCGTTTATCAGACTTTCAGATAGGGGAAATGTCAGTGAGCGTTCCAATTTCAGTTCCAGAGTGATTCGCCCAATGAGTCCTTGTTATTTAGTTGTTTTCAGCCAATTTTCTGGATTTTTGAAAATTTCACTTTTTTTGTGAAAATATCCACTAAATGAGGGAATAATATGTGTGAGGGTACCCCAGGAGAGTTCCAAATGTGTGTGGGAAGAATATATATCCCACGGGGGTAAAATTGAAAAGAGTTGAAAAAAATTTTTTTTTGGACTTAGTCATTTTTCTGGCGTTTATCAGACTTTCAGATAGGGGATATGTCAGTGAGCGTTCCGATTTCAGTTCCAGAGCGTTTCGCCCAATGAGTCCTTGATATTTAGTCGTTTTCAGCCAATTTTCTGGATTTTTGAAAATTTCACTTTTTTGTGAAAATATCCACTAAATGAGGGAATAATATGTGTGAGGGTACCCCAGGAGAGTTCCAAATGTGTGTGGGAAGAATATATATCCCACGGGGGTAAAATTGAAAAGAGTTGAAAAAAAAATTTTTTTGGACTTAGTCATTTTTCCGGCGTTTATCAGACTTTCAGATAGGGGAAATGTCAGTGAGCGTTCCGATTTCAGTTCCAGAGTGATTCGCCCAATGAGTCCTTGTTTTTTAGTTGTTTTCAGCCAATTTTCTGGATTTTTGAAAATTTAACTTTTTTGTGAAAATATCCACTAAATGAGGGAATAATATGTGTGAGGGTACCCAGGAGAGTTCCAAATGTGTGTGGGAAGAATATATATCCCACGGGGGTAAAATTGAAAAGAGTTGAAAAAAATTATTTTTTGGACTTAGTCATTTTTCTGGCGTTTATCAGACTTTCAGATAGGGGAAATGTCAGTGAGCGTTCCAATTTCAGTTCCAGAGTGATTCGCCCAATGAGTCCTTGTTATTTAGTTGTTTTCAGCCAATTTTCTGGATTTTTGAAAATTTCACTTTTTTGTGAAAATATCCACTAAATGAGGGAATAATATGTGTGAGGGTACCCCAGGAGAGTTCCAAATGTGTGTGGGAAGAATATATATCCCACGGGGGTAAAATTGAAAAGAGTTGAAAAAAATTTTTTTTTGGACTTAGTCATTTTTCCGGCGTTTATCAGACTTTCAGATAGGGGAAATATCAGTGAGCGTTCCAATTTCAGTTCCAGAGTGATTCGCCCAATGAGTCCTTGTTATTTAGTTGTTTTCAGCCAATTTTCTGGATTTTTGAAAATTTCACTTTTTTGTGAAAATATCCACTAAATGAGGGAATAATATGTGTGAGGGTACCCCAGGAGAGTTCCAAATGTGTGTGGGAAGAATATATATCCCACGGGGGTAAAATTGAAAAAAGTTGAAAAAAATTTTTTTTTGGACTTAGTCATTTTTCTGGCGTTTATCAGACTTTCAGATAGGGGATATGTCAGTGAGCGTTCCGATTTCAGTTCCAGAGCGTTTCGCCCAATGAGTCCTTGATATTTAGTCGTTTTCAGCCAATTTTCTGGATTTTTGAAAATTTCACTTTTTTGTGAAAATATCCACTAAATGAGGGAATAATATGTGTGAGGGTACCCCAGGAGAGTTCCAAATGTGTGTGGGAAGAATATATATCCCACGGGGGTAAAATTGAAAAGAGTTGAAAAAAAATTTTTTTTGGACTTAGTCATTTTTCCGGCATTTATCAGACTTTCAGATAGGGGAAATGTCAGTGAGCATTCCGATTTCAGTTCCAGAGCGATTCGCCCAATGAGTCCTTGATATTTAGTCGTTTTCAGCCAATTTTCTGGATTTTTGAAAATTTCACTTTTTTGTGAAAATATCCACTAAATGAGGGAATAATATGTGTGAGGGTACCCTAGGAGAGTTCCAAATGTGTCTGGGAAGAATATATATCCCACGGGGGTAAAATTGAAAAAAGTTGAAAAAATTTTTTTTTTGGACTTAGTCATTTTTCCGGCGTTTATCAGACTTTCACATAGGGGAAATGTCAGTGAGCGTTCCGATTTCAGTTCCAGAGTGATTCGCCCAATGAGTCCTTGTTTTTTAGTTGTTTTCAGCCAATTTTCTGGATTTTTGAAAATTTAACTTTTTTGTGAAAATATCCACTAAATGAGGGAATAATATGTGTGAGGGTACCCAGGAGAGTTCCAAATGTGTGTGGGAAGAATATATATCCCACGGGGGTAAAATTGAAAAGAGTTGAAAAAAATTATTTTTTGGACTTAGTCATTTTTCTGGCGTTTATCAGACTTTCAGATAGGGGAAATGTCAGTGAGTGTTCCGATTTCAGTTCCAGAGCGATTCGCCCAATGAGTCCTTGATATTTAGTCGTTTTCAGCCAATTTTCTGGATTTTTGAAAATTTCACTTTTTTGTGAAAATATCCACTAAATGAGGGAATAATATGTGTGAGGGTACCCCAGGAGAGTTCCAAATGTGTGTGGGAAGAATATATATCCCACGGGGGTAAAATTGAAAAGAGTTGAAAAAAAATTTTTTTTGGACTTAGTCATTTTTCCGGCGTTTATCAGACTTTCAGATAGGGTAAATGTCAGTGAGCGTTCCGATTTCAGTTCCAGAGCGATTCGCCCAATGAGTCCTTGTTATTTAGTTGTTTTCAGCCAATTTTCTGGATTTTTGAAAATTTCACTTTTTTTGTGAAAATATCCACTAAATGAGGGAATAATATGTGTGAGGGTACCCCAGGAGAGTTCCAAATGTGTGTGGGAAGAATATATATCCCACGGGGGTAAAATTGAAAAAAGTTGAAAAAAATTATTTTTTGGACTTAGTCATTTTTCTGGCGTTTATCAGACTTTCAGATAGGGGAAATGTCAGTGAGCGTTCCGATTTCAGTTCCAGAGCGATTCGCCCAATGAGTCCTTGATATTTAGTCGTTTTCAGCCAATTTTCTGGATTTTTGAAAATTTCACTTTTTTGTGAAAATATCCACTAAATGAGGGAATAATATGTGTGAGGGTACCCCAGGAGAGTTCCAAATGTGTGTGGGAAGAATATATATCCCACGGGGGTAAAATTGAAAAGAGTTGAAAAAAAAATTTTTTTGGACTTAGTCATTTTTCCGGCGTTTATCAGACTTTCAGATAGGGGAAATGTCAGTGAGCGTTCCGATTTCAGTTCCAGAGTGATTCGCCCAATGAGTCCTTGTTTTTTAGTTGTTTTCAGCCAATTTTCTGGATTTTTGAAAATTTAACTTTTTTGTGAAAATATCCACTAAATGAGGGAATAATATGTGTGAGGGTACCCAGGAGAGTTCCAAATGTGTGTGGGAAGAATATATATCCCACGGGGTAAAATTGAAAAGAGTTGAAAAAAATTATTTTTTGGACTTAGTCATTTTTCTGGCGTTTATCAGACTTTCAGATAGGGGAAATGTCA
The DNA here is from genome assembly GCF_046119375.1 of Phyllobates terribilis. Lineage (NCBI taxonomy): Eukaryota > Metazoa > Chordata > Amphibia > Anura > Dendrobatidae > Phyllobates > Phyllobates terribilis. Next base: position 556,441,829 of record NW_027362762.1, read on the forward strand.
GTGAGCGTTCCAATTTCAGTTCCAGAGTGATTCGCCCAATGAGTCCTTGTTATTTAGTTGTTTTCAGCCAATTTTCTGGATTTTTGAAAATTTCACTTTTTTTGTGAAAATATCCACTAAATGAGGGAATAATATGTGTGAGGGTACCCCAGGAGAGTTCCAAATGTGTGTGGGAAGAATATATATCCCACGGGGGTAAAATTGAAAAGAGTTGAAAAAAATTTTTTTTTGGACTTAGTCATTTTTCTGGCGTTTATCAGACTTTCAGATAGGGGATATGTCAGTGAGCGTTCCGATTTCAGTTCCAGAGCGTTTCGCCCAATGAGTCCTTGATATTTAGTCGTTTTCAGCCAATTTTCTGGATTTTTGAAAATTTCACTTTTTTGTGAAAATATCCACTAAATGAGGGAATAATATGTGTGAGGGTACCCCAGGAGAGTTCCAAATGTGTGTGGGAAGAATATATATCCCACGGGGGTAAAATTGAAAAGAGTTGAAAAAAAATTTTTTTTGGACTTAGTCATTTTTCCGGAGTTTATCAGACTTTCAGATAGGGGAAATGTCAGTGAGCGTTCCGATTTCAGTTCCAGAGTGATTCGCCCAATGAGTCCTTGTTTTTTAGTTGTTTTCAGCCAATTTTCTGGATTTTTGAAAATTTCACTTTTTTGTGAAAATATCCACTAAATGAGGGAATAATATGTGTGAGGGTACCCCAGGAGAGTTCCAAATGTGTGTGGGAAGAATATATATCCCACGGGGGTAAAATTGAAAAGAGTTGAAAAAAAAATTTTTTTGGACTTAGTCATTTTTCCGGAGTTTATCAGACTTTCAGATAGGGGAAATGTCAGTGAGCGTTCCGATTTCAGTTCCAGAGTGATTCGCCCAATGAGTCCTTGTTTTTTAGTTGTTTTCAGCCAATTTTCTGGATTTTTGAAAATTTCACTTTTTTGTGAAAATATCCACTAAATGAGGGAATAATATGTGTGAGGGTACCCCAGGAGAGTTCCAAATGTGTGTGGGAAGAATATATATCCCACGGGGGTAAAATTGAAAAGAGTTGAAAAAAAATTTTTTTTGGACTTAGTCATTTTTCCGGCGTTTATCAGACTTTCAGATAGGGGAAATGTCAGTGAGCGTTCCAATTTCAGTTCCAGAGTGATTCGCCCAATGAGTCCTTGTTATTTAGTTGTTTTCAGCCAATTTTCTGGATTTTTGAAAATTTCACTTTTTTTGTGAAAATATCCACTAAATGAGGGAATAATATGTGTGAGGGTACCCCAGGAGAGTTCCAAATGTGTGTGGGAAGAATATATATCCCACGGGGGTAAAATTGAAAAGAGTTGAAAAAAATTTTTTTTTGGACTTAGTCATTTTTCCGGCGTTTATCAGACTTTCAGATAGGGGAAATGTCAGTGAGCGTTCCGATTTCAGTTCCAGAGTGATTCGCCCAATGAGTCCTTGTTTTTTAGTTGTTTTCAGCCAATTTTCTGGATTTTTGAAAATTTAACTTTTTTGTGAAAATATCCACTAAATGAGGGAATAATATGTGTGAGGGTACCCAGGAGAGTTCCAAATGTGTGTGGGAAGAATATATATCCCACGGGGTAAAATTGAAAAGAGTTGAAAAAAATTATTTTTTGGACTTAGTCATTTTTCTGGCGTTTATCAGACTTTCAGATAGGGGAAATGTCAGTGAGCGTTCCAATTTCAGTTCCAGAGTGATTCGCCCAATGAGTCCTTGTTATTTAGTTGTTTTCAGCCAATTTTCTGGATTTTTGAAAATTTCACTTTTTTTGTGAAAATATCCACTAAATGAGGGAATAATATGTGTGAGGGTACCCCAGGAGAGTTCCAAATGTGTGTGGGAAGAATATATATCCCACGGGGGTAAAATTGAAAAGAGTTGAAAAATATTTTTTTTTGGACTTAGTCATTTTTCTGGCGTTTATCAGACTTTCAGATAGGGGATATGTCAGTGAGCGTTCCGATTTCAGTTCCAGAGCGTTTCGCCCAATGAGTCCTTGATATTTAGTCGTTTTCAGCCAATTTTCTGGATTTTTGAAAATTTCACTTTTTTGTGAAAATATCCACTAAATGAGGGAATAATATGTGTGAGGGTACCCCAGGAGAGTTCCAAATGTGTGTGGGAAGAATATATATCCCACGGGGGTAAAATTGAAAAGAGTTGAAAAAAAATTTTTTTTGGACTTAGTCATTTTTCCGGAGTTTATCAGACTTTCAGATAGGGGAAATGTCAGTGAGCGTTCCGATTTCAGTTCCAGAGTGATTCGCCCAATGAGTCCTTGTTTTTTAGTTGTTTTCAGCCAATTTTCTGGATTTTTGAAAATTTCACTTTTTTGTGAAAATATCCACTAAATGAGGGAATAATATGTGTGAGGGTACCCCAGGAGAGTTCCAAATGTGTGTGGGAAGAATATATATCCCACGGGGGTAAAATTGAAAAGAGTTGAAAAAAAAATTTTTTTGGACTTAGTCATTTTTCCGGAGTTTATCAGACTTTCAGATAGGGGAAATGTCAGTGAGCGTTCCGATTTCAGTTCCAGAGTGATTCGCCCAATGAGTCCTTGTTTTTTAGTTGTTTTCAGCCAATTTTCTGGATTTTTGAAAATTTCACTTTTTTGTGAAAATATCCACTAAATGAGGGAATAATATGTGTGAGGGTACCCCAGGAGAGTTCCAAATGTGTGTGGGAAGAATATATATCCCACGGGGGTAAAATTGAAAAGAGTTGAAAAAAAATTTTTTTTGGACTTAGTCATTTTTCCGGCGTTTATCAGACTTTCAGATAGGGGAAATGTCAGTGAGCGTTCCAATTTCAGTTCCAGAGTGATTCGCCCAATGAGTCCTTGTTATTTAGTTGTTTTCAGCCAATTTTCTGGATTTTTGAAAATTTCACTTTTTTTGTGAAAATATCCACTAAATGAGGGAATAATATGTGTGAGGGTACCCCAGGAGAGTTCCAAATGTGTGTGGGAAGAATATATATCCCACGGGGGTAAAATTGAAAAGAGTTGAAAAAAATTTTTTTTTGGACTTAGTCATTTTTCCGGCGTTTATCAGACTTTCAGATAGGGGAAATGTCAGTGAGCGTTCCAATTTCAGTTCCAGAGTGATTCGCCCAATGAGTCCTTGTTATTTAGTTGTTTTCAGCCAATTTTCTGGATTTTTGAAAATTTCACTTTTTTGTGAAAATATCCACTAAATGAGGGAATAATATGTGTGAGGGTACCCCAGGAGAGTTCCAAATGTGTGTGGGAAGAATATATATCCCACGGGGGTAAAATTGAAAAAAGTTGAAAAAAATTATTTTTTGGACTTAGTCATTTTTCTGGCGTTTATCAGACTTTCAGATAGGGGAAATGTCAGTGAGCGTTCCGATTTCAGTTCCAGAGCGATTCGCCCAATGAGTCCTTGATATTTAGTCGTTTTCAGCCAATTTTCTGGATTTTTGAAAATTTCACTTTTTTGTGAAAATATCCACTAAATGAGGGAATAATATGTGTGAGGGTACCCCAGGAGAGTTCCAAATGTGTGTGGGAAGAATATATATCCCACGGGGGTAAAATTGAAAAGAGTTGAAAAAAAAATTTTTTTGGACTTAGTCATTTTTCCGGCGTTTATCAGACTTTCAGATAGGGGAAATGTCAGTGAGCGTTCCGATTTCAGTTCCAGAGTGATTCGCCCAATGAGTCCTTGTTTTTTAGTTGTTTTCAGCCAATTTTCTGGATTTTTGAAAATTTAACTTTTTTGTGAAAATATCCACTAAATGAGGGAATAATATGTGTGAGGGTACCCAGGAGAGTTCCAAATGTGTGTGGGAAGAATATATATCCCACGGGGTAAAATTGAAAAGAGTTGAAAAAAATTATTTTTTGGACTTAGTCATTTTTCTGGCGTTTATCAGACTTTCAGATAGGGGAAATGTCAGTGAGCGTTCCAATTTCAGTTCCAGAGTGATTCGCCCAATGAGTCCTTGTTATTTAGTTGTTTTCAGCCAATTTTCTGGATTTTTGAAAATTTCACTTTTTTTGTGAAAATATCCACTAAATGAGGGAATAATATGTGTGAGGGTACCCCAGGAGAGTTCCAAATGTGTGTGGGAAGAATATATATCCCACGGGGGTAAAATTGAAAAGAGTTGAAAAAAATTTTTTTTTGGACTTAGTCATTTTTCCGGCGTTTATCAGACTTTCAGATAGGGGAAATATCAGTGAGCGTTCCAATTTCAGTTCCAGAGTGATTCGCCCAATGAGTCCTTGTTATTTAGTTGTTTTCAGCCAATTTTCTGGATTTTTGAAAATTTCACTTTTTTGTGAAAATATCCACTAAATGAGGGAATAATATGTGTGAGGGTACCCCAGGAGAGTTCCAAATGTGTGTGGGAAGAATATATATCCCACGGGGGTAAAATTGAAAAGAGTTGAAAAAAAATTTTTTTTGGACTTAGTCATTTTTCCGGCATTTATCAGACTTTCAGATAGGGGAAATGTCAGTGAGCATTCCGATTTCAGTTCCAGAGCGATTCGCCCAATGAGTCCTTGATATTTAGTCGTTTTCAGCCAATTTTCTGGATTTTTGAAAATTTCACTTTTTTGTGAAAATATCCACTAAATGAGGGAATAATATGTGTGAGGGTACCCTAGGAGAGTTCCAAATGTGTCTGGGAAGAATATATATCCCACGGGGGTAAAATTGAAAAAAGTTGAAAAAATTTTTTTTTTGGACTTAGTCATTTTTCCGGCGTTTATCAGACTTTCACATAGGGGAAATGTCAGTGAGCGTTCCGATTTCAGTTCCAGAGTGATTCGCCCAATGAGTCCTTGTTTTTTAGTTGTTTTCAGCCAATTTTCTGGATTTTTGAAAATTTAACTTTTTTGTGAAAATATCCACTAAATGAGGGAATAATATGTGTGAGGGTACCCCAGGAGAGTTCCAAATGTGTGTGGGAAGAATATATATCCCACGGGGGTAAAATTGAAAAAAGTTGAAAAAAATTATTTTTTGGACTTAGTCATTTTTCTGGCGTTTATCAGACTTTCAGATAGGGGAAATGTCAGTGAGCGTTCCGATTTCAGTTCCAGAGCGATTCGCCCAATGAGTCCTTGATATTTAGTCGTTTTCAGCCAATTTTCTGGATTTTTGAAAATTTCACTTTTTTGTGAAAATATCCACTAAATGAGGGAATAATATGTGTGAGGGTACCCCAGGAGAGTTCCAAATGTGTGTGGGAAGAATATATATCCCACGGGGGTAAAATTGAAAAGAGTTGAAAAAAAAATTTTTTTGGACTTAGTCATTTTTCCGGAGTTTATCAGACTTTCAGATAGGGGAAATGTCAGTGAGCGTTCCGATTTCAGTTCCAGAGTGATTCGCCCAATGAGTCCTTGTTTTTTAGTTGTTTTCAGCCAATTTTCTGGATTTTTGAAAATTTCACTTTTTTGTGAAAATATCCACTAAATGAGGGAATAATATGTGTGAGGGTACCCCAGGAGAGTTCCAAATGTGTGTGGGAAGAATATATATCCCACGGGGGTAAAATTGAAAAGAGTTGAAAAAAAATTTTTTTTGGACTTAGTCATTTTTCCGGCGTTTATCAGACTTTCAGATAGGGGAAATGTCAGTGAGCGTTCCAATTTCAGTTCCAGAGTGATTCGCCCAATGAGTCCTTGTTATTTAGTTGTTTTCAGCCAATTTTCTGGATTTTTGAAAATTTCACTTTTTTTGTGAAAATATCCACTAAATGAGGGAATAATATGTGTGAGGGTACCCCAGGAGAGTTCCAAATGTGTGTGGGAAGAATATATATCCCACGGGGGTAAAATTGAAAAGAGTTGAAAAAAATTTTTTTTTGGACTTAGTCATTTTTCCGGCGTTTATCAGACTTTCAGATAGGGGAAATGTCAGTGAGCGTTCCAATTTCAGTTCCAGAGTGATTCGCCCAATGAGTCCTTGTTATTTAGTTGTTTTCAGCCAATTTTCTGGATTTTTGAAAATTTCACTTTTTTGTGAAAATATCCACTAAATGAGGGAATAATATGTGTGAGGGTACCCCAGGAGAGTTCCAAATGTGTGTGGGAAGAATATATATCCCACGGGGGTAAAATTGAAAAAAGTTGAAAAAAATTATTTTTTGGACTTAGTCATTTTTCTGGCGTTTATCAGACTTTCAGATAGGGGAAATGTCAGTGAGCGTTCCGATTTCAGTTCCAGAGCGATTCGCCCAATGAGTCCTTGATATTTAGTCGTTTTCAGCCAATTTTCTGGATTTTTGAAAATTTCACTTTTTTGTGAAAATATCCACTAAATGAGGGAATAATATGTGTGAGGGTACCCCAGGAGAGTTCCAAATGTGTGTGGGAAGAATATATATCCCACGGGGGTAAAATTGAAAAGAGTTGAAAAAAAAATTTTTTTGGACTTAGTCATTTTTCCGGCGTTTATCAGACTTTCAGATAGGGGAAATGTCAGTGAGCGTTCCGATTTCAGTTCCAGAGTGATTCGCCCAATGAGTCCTTGTTTTTTAGTTGTTTTCAGCCAATTTTCTGGATTTTTGAAAATTTAACTTTTTTGTGAAAATATCCACTAAATGAGGGAATAATATGTGTGAGGGTACCCAGGAGAGTTCCAAATGTGTGTGGGAAGAATATATATCCCACGGGGTAAAATTGAAAAGAGTTGAAAAAAATTATTTTTTGGACTTAGTCATTTTTCTGGCGTTTATCAGACTTTCAGATAGGGGAAATGTCAGTGAGCGTTCCAATTTCAGTTCCAGAGTGATTCGCCCAATGAGTCCTTGTTATTTAGTTGTTTTCAGCCAATTTTCTGGATTTTTGAAAATTTCACTTTTTTGTGAAAATATCCACTAAATGAGGGAATAATATGTGTGAGGGTACCCTAGGAGAGTTCCAAATGTGTCTGGGAAGAATATATATCCCACGGGGGTAAAATTGAAAAAAGTTGAAAAAATTTTTTTTTTGGACTTAGTCATTTTTCCGGCGTTTATCAGACTTTCACATAGGGGAAATGTCAGTGAGCGTTCCGATTTCAGTTCCAGAGTGATTCGCCCAATGAGTCCTTGTTTTTTAGTTGTTTTCAGCCAATTTTCTGGATTTTTGAAAATTTAACTTTTTTGTGAAAATATCCACTAAATGAGGGAATAATATGTGTGAGGGTACCCAGGAGAGTTCCAAATGTGTGTGGGAAGAATATATATCCCACGGGGGTAAAATTGAAAAGAGTTGAAAAAAATTATTTTTTGGACTTAGTCATTTTTCTGGCGTTTATCAGACTTTCAGATAGGGGAAATGTCAGTGAGTGTTCCGATTTCAGTTCCAGAGCGATTCGCCCAATGAGTCCTTGATATTTAGTCGTTTTCAGCCAATTTTCTGGATTTTTGAAAATTTCACTTTTTTGTGAAAATATCCACTAAATGAGGGAATAATATGTGTGAGGGTAGCCCAGGAGAGTTCCAAATGTGTGTGGGAAGAATATATATCCCACGGGGGTAAAATTGAAAAGAGTTGAAAAAAAATTTTTTTTGGACTTAGTCATTTTTCCGGCGTTTATCAGACTTTCAGATAGGGTAAATGTCAGTGAGCGTTCCAATTTCAGTTCCAGAGTGATTCGCCCAATGAGTCCTTGTTATTTAGTCGTTTTCAGCCAATTTTCTGGATTTTTGAAAATTTCACTTTTTTGTGAAAATATCCACTAAATGAGGGAATAATATGTGTGAGGGTACCCCAGGAGAGTTCCAAATGTGTGTGGGAAGAATATATATCCCACGGGGGTAAAATTGAAAAGAGTTGAAAAAAAATTTTTTTTGGACTTAGTCATTTTTCCGGCATTTATCAGACTTTCAGATAGGGGAAATGTCAGTGAGCATTCCGATTTCAGTTCCAGAGCGATTCGCCCAATGAGTCCTTGATATTTAGTCGTTTTCAGCCAATTTTCTGGATTTTTGAAAATTTCACTTTTTTGTGAAAATATCCACTAAATGAGGGAATAATATGTGTGAGGGTACCCTAGGAGAGTTCCAAATGTGTCTGGGAAGAATATATATCCCACGGGGGTAAAATTGAAAAAAGTTGAAAAAATTTTTTTTTTGGACTTAGTCATTTTTCCGGCGTTTATCAGACTTTCACATAGGGGAAATGTCAGTGAGCGTTCCGATTTCAGTTCCAGAGTGATTCGCCCAATGAGTCCTTGTTTTTTAGTTGTTTTCAGCCAATTTTCTGGATTTTTGAAAATTTAACTTTTTTGTGAAAATATCCACTAAATGAGGGAATAATATGTGTGAGGGTACCCAGGAGAGTTCCAAATGTGTGTGGGAAGAATATATATCCCACGGGGGTAAAATTGAAAAGAGTTGAAAAAAATTATTTTTTGGACTTAGTCATTTTTCTGGCGTTTATCAGACTTTCAGATAGGGGAAATGTCAGTGAGTGTTCCGATTTCAGTTCCAGAGCGATTCGCCCAATGAGTCCTTGATATTTAGTCGTTTTCAGCCAATTTTCTGGATTTTTGAAAATTTCACTTTTTTGTGAAAATATCCACTAAATGAGGGAATAATATGTGTGAGGGTAGCCCAGGAGAGTTCCAAATGTGTGTGGGAAGAATATATATCCCACGGGGGTAAAATTGAAAAGAGTTGAAAAAAAATTTTTTTTGGACTTAGTCATTTTTCCGGCGTTTATCAGACTTTCAGATAGGGTAAATGTCAGTGAGCGTTCCAATTTCAGTTCCAGAGTGATTCGCCCAATGAGTCCTTGTTATTTAGTTGTTTTCAGCCAATTTTCTGGATTTTTGAAAATTTCACTTTTTTTGTGAAAATATCCACTAAATGAGGGAATAATATGTGTGAGGGTACCCCAGGAGAGTTCCAAATGTGTGTGGGAAGAATATATATCCCACGGGGGTAAAATTGAAAAAAGTTGAAAAAAATTATTTTTTGGACTTAGTCATTTTTCTGGCGTTTATCAGACTTTCAGATAGGGGAAATGTCAGTGAGCGTTCCGATTTCAGTTCCAGAGCGATTCGCCCAATGAGTCCTTGATATTTAGTCGTTTTCAGCCAATTTTCTGGATTTTTGAAAATTTCACTTTTTTGTGAAAATATCCACTAAATGAGGGAATAATATGTGTGAGGGTACCCCAGGAGAGTTCCAAATGTGTGTGGGAAGAATATATATCCCACGGGGGTAAAATTGAAAAGAGTTGAAAAAAAATTTTTTTTGGACTTAGTCATTTTTCCGGCATTTATCAGACTTTCAGATAGGGGAAATGTCAGTGAGCATTCCGATTTCAGTTCCAGAGCGATTCGCCCAATGAGTCCTTGATATTTAGTCGTTTTCAGCCAATTTTCTGGATTTTTGAAAATTTCACTTTTTTGTGAAAATATCCACTAAATGAGGGAATAATATGTGTGAGGGTACCCTAGGAGAGTTCCAAATGTGTCTGGGAAGAATATATATCCCACGGGGGTAAAATTGAAAAAAGTTGAAAAAATTTTTTTTTTGGACTTAGTCATTTTTCCGGCGTTTATCAGACTTTCACATAGGGGAAATGTCAGTGAGCGTTCCGATTTCAGTTCCAGAGTGATTCGCCCAATGAGTCCTTGTTTTTTAGTTGTTTTCAGCCAATTTTCTGGATTTTTGAAAATTTAACTTTTTTGTGAAAATATCCACTAAATGAGGGAATAATATGTGTGAGGGTACCCAGGAGAGTTCCAAATGTGTGTGGGAAGAATATATATCCCACGGGGGTAAAATTGAAAAGAGTTGAAAAAAATTATTTTTTGGACTTAGTCATTTTTCTGGCGTTTATCAGACTTTCAGATAGGGGAAATGTCAGTGAGTGTTCCGATTTCAGTTCCAGAGCGATTCGCCCAATGAGTCCTTGATATTTAGTCGTTTTCAGCCAATTTTCTGGATTTTTGAAAATTTCACTTTTTTGTGAAAATATCCACTAAATGAGGGAATAATATGTGTGAGGGTAGCCCAGGAGAGTTCCAAATGTGTGTGGGAAGAATATATATCCCACGGGGGTAAAATTGAAAAGAGTTGAAAAAAAATTTTTTTTGGACTTAGTCATTTTTCCGGCGTTTATCAGACTTTCAGATAGGGTAAATGTCAGTGAGCGTTCCAATTTCAGTTCCAGAGTGATTCGCCCAATGAGTCCTTGTTATTTAGTTGTTTTCAGCCAATTTTCTGGATTTTTGAAAATTTCACTTTTTTTGTGAAAATATCCACTAAATGAGGGAATAATATGTGTGAGGGTACCCCAGGAGAGTTCCAAATGTGTGTGGGAAGAATATATATCCCACGGGGGTAAAATTGAAAAAAGTTGAAAAAAATTATTTTTTGGACTTAGTCATTTTTCTGGCGTTTATCAGACTTTCAGATAGGGGAAATGTCAGTGAGCGTTCCGATTTCAGTTCCAGAGCGATTCGCCCAATGAGTCCTTGATATTTAGTCGTTTTCAGCCAATTTTCTGGATTTTTGAAAATTTCACTTTTTTGTGAAAATATCCACTAAATGAGGGAATAATATGTGTGAGGGTACCCCAGGAGAGTTCCAAATGTGTGTGGGAAGAACATATATCCCACGGGGGTAAAATTGAAAAGAGTTGAAAAAAAAATTTTTTTGGACTTAGTCATTTTTCCGGAGTTTATCAGACTTTCAGATAGGGGAAATGTCAGTGAGCGTTCCGATTTCAGTTCCAGAGTGATTCGCCCAATGAGTCCTTGTTTTTTAGTTGTTTTCAGCCAATTTTCTGGATTTTTGAAAATTTCACTTTTTTGTGAAAATATCCACTAAATGAGGGAATAATATGTGTGAGGGTACCCCAGGAGAGTTCCAAATGTGTGTGGGAAGAATATATATCCCACGGGGGTAAAATTGAAAAGAGTTGAAAAAAAATTTTTTTTGGACTTAGTCATTTTTCCGGCGTTTATCAGACTTTCAGATAGGGGAAATGTCAGTGAGCGTTCCAATTTCAGTTCCAGAGTGATTCGCCCAATGAGTCCTTGTTATTTAGTTGTTTTCAGCCAATTTTCTGGATTTTTGAAAATTTCACTTTTTTTGTGAAAATATCCACTAAATGAGGGAATAATATGTGTGAGGGTACCCCAGGAGAGTTCCAAATGTGTGTGGGAAGAATATATATCCCACGGGGGTAAAATTGAAAAGAGTTGAAAAAAAAATTTTTTCGGACTTAGTCATTTTTCCGGCGTTTATCAGACTTTCAGATAGGGGAAATGTCAGTGAGCGTTCCGATTTCAGTTCCAGAGTGATTCGCCCAATGAGTCCTTGTTTTTTAGTTGTTTTCAGCCAATTTTCTGGATTTTTGAAAATTTCACTTTTTTGTGAAAATATCCACTAAATGAGGGAATAATATGTGTGAGGGTACCCCAGGAGAGTTCCAAATGTGTGTGGGAAGAATATATATCCCACGGGGGTAAAATTGAAAAGAGTTGAAAAAAAATTTTTTTTGGACTTAGTCATTTTTCCGGCATTTATCAGACTTTCAGATAGGGGAAATGTCAGTGAGCATTCCGATTTCAGTTCCAGAGCGATTCGCCCAATGAGTCCTTGATATTTAGTCGTTTTCAGCCAATTTTCTGGATTTTTGAAAATTTCACTTTTTTGTGAAAATATCCACTAAATGAGGGAATAATATGTGTGAGGGTACCCTAGGAGAGTTCCAAATGTGTCTGGGAAGAATATATATCCCACGGGGGTAAAATTGAAAAAAGTTGAAAAAATTTTTTTTTTGGACTTAGTCATTTTTCCGGCGTTTATCAGACTTTCACATAGGGGAAATGTCAGTGAGCGTTCCGATTTCAGTTCCAGAGTGATTCGCCCAATGAGTCCTTGTTTTTTAGTTGTTTTCAGCCAATTTTCTGGATTTTTGAAAATTTAACTTTTTTGTGAAAATATCCACTAAATGAGGGAATAATATGTGTGAGGGTACCCAGGAGAGTTCCAAATGTGTGTGGGAAGAATATATATCCCACGGGGGTAAAATTGAAAAGAGTTGAAAAAAATTATTTTTTGGACTTAGTCATTTTTCTGGCGTTTATCAGACTTTCAGATAGGGGAAATGTCAGTGAGTGTTCCGATTTCAGTTCCAGAGCGATTCGCCCAATGAGTCCTTGATATTTAGTCGTTTTCAGCCAATTTTCTGGATTTTTGAAAATTTCACTTTTTTGTGAAAATATCCACTAAATGAGGGAATAATATGTGTGAGGGTAGCCCAGGAGAGTTCCAAATGTGTGTGGGAAGAATATATATCCCACGGGGGTAAAATTGAAAAGAGTTGAAAAAAAATTTTTTTTGGACTTAGTCATTTTTCCGGCGTTTATCAGACTTTCAGATAGGGTAAATGTCAGTGAGCGTTCCAATTTCAGTTCCAGAGTGATTCGCCCAATGAGTCCTTGTTATTTAGTTGTTTTCAGCCAATTTTCTGGATTTTTGAAAATTTCACTTTTTTTGTGAAAATATCCACTAAATGAGGGAATAATATGTGTGAGGGTACCCCAGGAGAGTTCCAAATGTGTGTGGGAAGAATATATATCCCACGGGGGTAAAATTGAAAAAAGTTGAAAAAAATTATTTTTTGGACTTAGTCATTTTTCTGGCGTTTATCAGACTTTCAGATAGGGGAAATGTCAGTGAGCGTTCCGATTTCAGTTCCAGAGCGATTCGCCCAATGAGTCCTTGATATTTAGTCGTTTTCAGCCAATTTTCTGGATTTTTGAAAATTTCACTTTTTTGTGAAAATATCCACTAAATGAGGGAATAATATGTGTGAGGGTACCCCAGGAGAGTTCCAAATGTGTGTGGGAAGAACATATATCCCACGGGGGTAAAATTGAAAAGAGTTGAAAAAAAAATTTTTTTGGACTTAGTCATTTTTCCGGAGTTTATCAGACTTTCAGATAGGGGAAATGTCAGTGAGCGTTCCGATTTCAGTTCCAGAGTGATTCGCCCAATGAGTCCTTGTTTTTTAGTTGTTTTCAGCCAATTTTCTGGATTTTTGAAAATTTCACTTTTTTGTGAAAATATCCACTAAATGAGGGAATAATATGTGTGAGGGTACCCCAGGAGAGTTCCAAATGTGTGTGGGAAGAATATATATCCCACGGGGGTAAAATTGAAAAGAGTTGAAAAAAAATTTTTTTTGGACTTAGTCATTTTTCCGGCGTTTATCAGACTTTCAGATAGGGGAAATGTCAGTGAGCGTTCCAATTTCAGTTCCAGAGTGATTCGCCCAATGAGTCCTTGTTATTTAGTTGTTTTCAGCCAATTTTCTGGATTTTTGAAAATTTCACTTTTTTTGTGAAAATATCCACTAAATGAGGGAATAATATGTGTGAGGGTACCCCAGGAGAGTTCCAAATGTGTGTGGGAAGAATATATATCCCACGGGGGTAAAATTGAAAAGAGTTGAAAAAAAAATTTTTTCGGACTTAGTCATTTTTCCGGCGTTTATCAGACTTTCAGATAGGGGAAATGTCAGTGAGCGTTCCGATTTCAGTTCCAGAGTGATTCGCCCAATGAGTCCTTGTTTTTTAGTTGTTTTCAGCCAATTTTCTGGATTTTTGAAAATTTCACTTTTTTGTGAAAATATCCACTAAATGAGGGAATAATATGTGTGAGGGTACCCCAGGAGAGTTCCAAATGTGTGTGGGAAGAATATATATCCCACGGGGGTAAAATTGAAAAGAGTTGAAAAAAAATTTTTTTTGGACTTAGTCATTTTTCCGGCGTTTATCAGACTTTCAGATAGGGGAAATGTCAGTGAGCGTTCCAATTTCAGTTCCAGAGTGATTCGCCCAATGAGTCCTTGTTATTTAGTTGTTTTCAGCCAATTTTCTGGATTTTTGAAAATTTCACTTTTTTTGTGAAAATATCCACTAAATGAGGGAATAATATGTGTGAGGGTACCCCAGGAGAGTTCCAAATGTGTGTGGGAAGAATATATATCCCACGGGGGTAAAATTGAAAAAAGTTGAAAAAAATTATTTTTTGGACTTAGTCATTTTTCTGGCGTTTATCAGACTTTCAGATAGGGGAAATGTCAGTGAGCGTTCCGATTTCACTTCCAGAGCGATTCGCCCAATGAGTCCTTGATATTTAGTCGTTTTCAGCCAATTTTCTGGATTTTTGAAAATTTAACTTTTTTGTGAAAATATCCACTAAATGAGGGAATAATATGTGTGAGGGTACCCCAGGAGAGTTCCAAATGTGTGTGGGAAGAATATATATCCCACGGGGGTAAAATTGAAAAGAGTTGAAAAAAAAATTTTTTTGGACTTAGTCATTTTTCCGGCGTTTATCAGACTTTCAGATAGGGGAAATGTCAGTGAGCGTTCCGATTTCAGTTCCAGAGTGATTCGCCCAATGAGTCCTTGTTTTTTAGTTGTTTTCAGCCAATTTTCTGGATTTTTGAAAATTTCACTTTTTTGTGAAAATATCCACTAAATGAGGGAATAATATATGTGAGGGTACCCCAGGAGAGTTCCAAATGTGTGTGGGAAGAATATATATCCCACGGGGGTAAAATTGAAAAAAAGTTGAAAAAAATTTTTTTTTGGACTTAGTCATTTTTCTGGCGTTTATCAGACTTTCAGATAGGGGAAATGTCAGTGAGGGTTCCGATTTCAGTTCCAGAGCGATTCGCCCAATGAGTCCTTGATATTTAGTAGTTTTCAGCCAATTTTCTGGATTTTTGAAAATTTAACTTTTTTGTGAAAATATCCACTAAATGAGGGAATAATATGTGTGAGGGTACCCCAGGAGAGTTCCAAATGTGTGTGGGAAGAATATATATCCCACGGGGGTAAAATTGAAAAGAGTTGAAAAAAATTATTTTTTGGATTTAGTCATTTTTCTGGCGTTTATCAGACTTTCAGATAGGGGAAATGTCAGTGAGCGTTCCAATTTCAGTTCCAGAGTGATTCGCCCAATGAGTCCTTGTTATTTAGTTGTTTTCAGCCAATTTTCTGGATTTTTGAAAATTTCACTTTTTTGTGAAAATATCCACTAAATGAGGGAATAATATGTGTGAGGGTACCCCAGGAGAGTTCCAAATGTGTGTGGGAAGAATATATATCCCACGGGGGTAAAATTGAAAAAAGTTGAAAAAAATTATTTTTTGGACTTAGTCATTTTTCTGGCGTTTATCAGACTTTCAGATAGGGGAAATGTCAGTGAGCGTTCCGATTTCAGTTCCAGAGCGATTCGCCCAATGAGTCCTTGATATTTAGTCGTTTTCAGCCAATTTTCTGGATTTTTGAAAATTTCACTTTTTTGTGAAAATATCCACTAAATGAGGGAATAATATGTGTGAGGGTACCCCAGGAGAGTTCCAAATGTGTGTGGGAAGAATATATATCCCACGGGGGTAAAATTGAAAAGAGTTGAAAAAAAATTTTTTTCGGACTTAGTCATTTTTCCGGCGTTTATCAGACTTTCAGATAGGGGAAATGTCAGTGAGCGTTCCGATTTCAGTTCCAGAGTGATTCGCCCAATGAGTCCTTGTTTTTTAGTTGTTTTCAGCCAATTTTCTGGATTTTTGAAAATTTCACTTTTTTGTGAAAATATCCACTAAATGAGGGAATAATATGTGTGAGGGTACCCCAGGAGAGTTCCAAATGTGTGTGGGAAGAATATATATCCCACGGGGGTAAAATTGAAAAAAGTTGAAAAAAATTATTTTTTGGACTTAGTCATTTTTCTGGCGTTTATCAGACTTTCAGATAGGGGAAATGTCAGTGAGCGTTCCGATTTCAGTTCCAGAGCGATTCGCCCAATGAGTCCTTGATATTTAGTCGTTTTCAGCCAATTTTCTGGATTTTTGAAAATTTCACTTTTTTGTGAAAATATCCACTAAATGAGGGAATAATATGTGTGAGGGTACCCCAGGAGAGTTCCAAATGTGTGTGGGAAGAACATATATCCCACGGGGGTAAAATTGAAAAGAGTTGAAAAAAAAATTTTTTTGGACTTAGTCATTTTTCCGGAGTTTATCAGACTTTCAGATAGGGGAAATGTCAGTGAGCGTTCCGATTTCAGTTCCAGAGTGATTCGCCCAATGAGTCCTTGTTTTTTAGTTGTTTTCAGCCAATTTTCTGGATTTTTGAAAATTTCACTTTTTTGTGAAAATATCCACTAAATGAGGGAATAATATGTGTGAGGGTACCCCAGGAGAGTTCCAAATGTGTGTGGGAAGAATATATATCCCACGGGGGTAAAATTGAAAAGAGTTGAAAAAAAATTTTTTTTGGACTTAGTCATTTTTCCGGCGTTTATCAGACTTTCAGATAGGGGAAATGTCAGTGAGCGTTCCAATTTCAGTTCCAGAGTGATTCGCCCAATGAGTCCTTGTTATTTAGTTGTTTTCAGCCAATTTTCTGGATTTTTGAAAATTTCACTTTTTTTGTGAAAATATCCACTAAATGAGGGAATAATATGTGTGAGGGTACCCCAGGAGAGTTCCAAATGTGTGTGGGAAGAATATATATCCCACGGGGGTAAAATTGAAAAGAGTTGAAAAAAAAATTTTTTCGGACTTAGTCATTTTTCCGGCGTTTATCAGACTTTCAGATAGGGGAAATGTCAGTGAGCGTTCCGATTTCAGTTCCAGAGTGATTCGCCCAATGAGTCCTTGTTTTTTAGTTGTTTTCAGCCAATTTTCTGGATTTTTGAAAATTTCACTTTTTTGTGAAAATATCCACTAAATGAGGGAATAATATGTGTGAGGGTACCCCAGGAGAGTTCCAAATGTGTGTGGGAAGAATATATATCCCACGGGGGTAAAATTGAAAAGAGTTGAAAAAAAAATTTTTTCGGACTTAGTCATTTTTCCGGCGTTTATCAGACTTTCAGATAGGGGAAATGTCAGTGAGCGTTCCGATTTCAGTTCCAGAGTGATTCGCCCAATGAGTCCTTGTTTTTTAGTTGTTTTCAGCCAATTTTCTGGATTTTTGAAAATTTCACTTTTTTGTGAAAATATCCACTAAATGAGGGAATAATATATGTGAGGGTACCCCAGGAGAGTTCCAAATGTGTGTGGGAAGAATATATATCCCACGGGGGTAAAATTGAAAAAAAGTTGAAAAAAATTTTTTTTTGGACTTAGTCATTTTTCTGGCGTTTATCAGACTTTCAGATAGGGGAAATGTCAGTGAGGGTTCCGATTTCAGTTCCAGAGCGATTCGCCCAATGAGTCCTTGATATTTAGTAGTTTTCAGCCAATTTTCTGGATTTTTGAAAATTTAACTTTTTTGTGAAAATATCCACTAAATGAGGGAATAATATGTGTGAGGGTACCCCAGGAGAGTTCCAAATGTGTGTGGGAAGAATATATATCCCACGGGGGTAAAATTGAAAAGAGTTGAAAAAAAATTTTTTTTGGACTTAGTCATTTTTCTGGCGTTTATCAGACTTTCAGATAGGGGAAATGTCAGTGAGCGTTCCAATTTCAGTTCCAGAGTGATTCGCCCAATGAGTCCTTGTTATTTAGTTGTTTTCAGCCAATTTTCTGGATTTTTGAAAATTTCACTTTTTTTGTGAAAATATCCACTAAATGAGGGAATAATATGTGTGAGGGTACCCCAGGAGAGTTCCAAATGTGTGTGGGAAGAATATATATCCCACGGGGGTAAAATTGAAAAGAGTTGAAAAAAAAAATTTTTTGGACTTAGTCATTTTTCCGGCGTTTATCAGACTTTCAGATAGGGGAAATGTCAGTGAGCGTTCCGATTTCAGTTCCAGAGTGATTCGCCCAATGAGTCCTTGTTTTTTAGTTGTTTTCAGCCAATTTTCTGGATTTTTGAAAATTTCACTTTTTTGTGAAAATATCCACTAAATGAGGGAATAATATATGTGAGGGTACCCCAGGAGAGTTCCAAATGTGTGTGGGAAGAATATATATCCCACGGGGGTAAAATTGAAAAAAAGTTGAAAAAAATTTTTTTTTGGACTTAGTCATTTTTCTGGCGTTTATCACACTTTCAGATAGGGGAAATGTCAGTGAGGGTTCCGATTTCAGTTCCAGAGCGATTCGCCCAATGAGTCCTTGATATTTAGTAGTTTTCAGCCAATTTTCTGGATTTTTGAAAATTTAACTTTTTTTTGAAAATATCCACTAAATGAGGGAATAATATGTGTGAGGGTACCCCAGGAGAGTTCCAAATGTGTGTGGGAAGAATATATATCCCACGGGGGTAAAATTGAAAAGAGTTGAAAAAAAAATTTTTTTGGACTTAGTCATTTTTCCGGCGTTTATCAGACTTTCAGATAGGGGAAATGTCAGTGAGCGTTCCGATTTCAGTTCCAGAGTGATTCGCCCAATGAGTCCTTGTTTTTTAGTTGTTTTCAGCCAATTTTCTGGATTTTTGAAAATTTCACTTTTTTGTGAAAATATCCACTAAATGAGGGAATAATATATGTGAGGGTACCCCAGGAGAGTTCCAAATGTGTGTGGGAAGAATATATATCCCACGGGGGTAAAATTGAAAAAAAGTTGAAAAAAATTTTTTTTTGGACTTAGTCATTTTTCTGGCGTTTATCAGACTTTCAGATAGGGGAAATGTCAGTGAGGGTTCCGATTTCAGTTCCAGAGCGATTCACCCAATGAGTCCTTGATATTTAGTAGTTTTCAGCCAATTTTCTGGATTTTTGAAAATTTAACTTTTTTGTGAAAATATCCACTAAATGAGGGAATAATATGTGTGAGGGTACCCCAGGAGAGTTCCAAATGTGTGTGGGAAGAATATATATCCCACGGGGGTAAAATTGAAAAGAGTTGAAAAAAATTATTTTTTGGATTTAGTCATTTTTCTGGCGTTTATCAGACTTTCAGATAGGGGAAATGTCAGTGAGCGTTCCAATTTCAGTTCCAGAGTGATTCGCCCAATGAGTCCTTGTTATTTAGTTGTTTTCAGCCAATTTTCTGGATTTTTGAAAATTTCACTTTTTTGTGAAAATATCCACTAAATGAGGGAATAATATGTGTGAGGGTACCCCAGGAGAGTTCCAAATGTGTGTGGGAAGAATATATATCCCACGGGGGTAAAATTGAAAAAAGTTGAAAAAAATTTTTTTTTGGACTTAGTCATTTTTCTGGCGTTTATCAGACTTTCAGATAGGGGAAATGTCAGTGAGGGTTCCGATTTCAGTTCCAGAGCGATTCGCCCAATGAGTCCATGATATTTAGTAGTTTTCAGCCAATTTTCTGGATTTTTGAAAATTTAACTTTTTTGTGAAAATCTCCACTAAATGAGGGAATAATATGTGTGAGGGTACCCCAGGAGAGTTCCAAATGTGTGTGGGAAGAATATATATCCCACGGGGGTAAAATTGAAAAAAGTTGAAAAAAATTATTTTTTGGACTTAGTCATTTTTCTGGCGTTTATCAGACTTTCAGATAGGGGAAATGTCAGTGAGCGTTCCGATTTCAGTTCCAGAGTGATTCGCCCAATGAGTCCTTGTTTTTTAGTTGTTTTCAGCCAATTTTCTGGATTTTTGAAAATTTAACTTTTTTGTGAAAATCTCCACTAAATGAGGGAATAATATGTGTGAGGGTACCCCAGGAGAGTTCCAAATGTGTGTGGGAAGAATATATATCCCACGGGGGTAAAATTGAAAAAAGTTGAAAAAAATTATTTTTTGGACTTAGTCATTTTTCTGGCGTTTATCAGACTTTCAGATAGGGGAAATGTCAGTGAGCGTTCCGATTTCAGTTCCAGAGCGATTCGCCCAATGAGTCCTTCACATTTAGTCGTTTTCAGCCAATTTTCTGGATTTTTTGAAAATTTCACTTTTTTGTGAAAATATCCACTAAATGAGGGAATAATATGTGTGAGGGTACCCCAGGAGAGTTCCAAATGTGTGTGGGAAGAATATATATCCCACGGGGGTAAAATTGAAAAGAGTTGAAAAAAAATTTTTTTTGGACTTAGTCATTTTTCCGGCGTTTATCAGACTTTCAGATAGGGGAAATGTCAGTGAGCGTTCCGATTTCAGTTCCAGAGTGATTCGCCCAATGAGTCCTTGTTTTTTAGTTGTTTTCAGCCAATTTTCTGGATTTTTGAAAATTTCACTTTTTTGTGAAAATATCCACTAAATGAGGGAATAATATATGTGAGGGTACCCCAGGAGAGTTCCAAATGTGTGTGGGAAGAATATATATCCCACGGGGGTAAAATTGAAAAAAAGTTGAAAAAAATTTTTTTTTGGACTTAGTCATTTTTCTGGCGTTTATCAGACTTTCAGATAGGGGAAATGTCAGTGAGGGTTCCGATTTCAGTTCCAGAGCGATTCGCCCAATGAGTCCTTGATATTTAGTAGTTTTCAGCCAATTTTCTGGATTTTTGAAAATTTAACTTTTTTGTGAAAATATCCACTAAATGAGGGAATAATATGTGTGAGGGTACCCCAGGAGAGTTCCAAATGTGTGTGGGAAGAATATATATCCCACGGGGGTAAAATTGAAAAGAGTTGAAAAAAAAATTTTTTTGGACTTAGTCATTTTTCCGGCGTTTATCAGACTTTCAGATAGGGGAAATGTCAGTGAGCGTTCCGATTTCAGTTCCAGAGTGATTCGCCCAATGAGTCCTTGTTTTTTAGTTGTTTTCAGCCAATTTTCTGGATTTTTGAAAATTTCACTTTTTTGTGAAAATATCCACTAAATGAGGGAATAATATATGTGAGGGTACCCCAGGAGAGTTCCAAATGTGTGTGGGAAGAATATATATCCCACGGGGGTAAAATTGAAAAAAAGTTGAAAAAAATTTTTTTTTGGACTTAGTCATTTTTCTGGCGTTTATCAGACTTTCAGATAGGGGAAATGTCAGTGAGGGTTCCGATTTCAGTTCCAGAGCGATTCGCCCAATGAGTCCTTGATATTTAGTAGTTTTCAGCCAATTTTCTGGATTTTTGAAAATTTAACTTTTTTGTGAAAATATCCACTAAATGAGGGAATAATATGTGTGAGGGTACCCCAGGAGAGTTCCAAATGTGTGTGGGAAGAATATATATCCCACGGGGGTAAAATTGAAAAGAGTTGAAAAAAATTATTTTTTGGATTTAGTCATTTTTCTGGCGTTTATCAGACTTTCAGATAGGGGAAATGTCAGTGAGCGTTCCAATTTCAGTTCCAGAGTGATTCGCCCAATGAGTCCTTGTTATTTAGTTGTTTTCAGCCAATTTTCTGGATTTTTGAAAATTTCACTTTTTTGTGAAAATATCCACTAAATGAGGGAATAATATGTGTGAGGGTACCCCAGGAGAGTTCCAAATGTGTGTGGGAAGAATATATATCCCACGGGGGTAAAATTGAAAAAAGTTGAAAAAAATTTTTTTTTGGACTTAGTCATTTTTCTGGCGTTTATCAGACTTTCAGATAGGGGAAATGTCAGTGAGGGTTCCGATTTCAGTTCCAGAGCGATTCGCCCAATGTGTCCATGATATTTAGTAGTTTTCAGCCAATTTTCTGGATTTTTGAAAATTTAACTTTTTTGTGAAAATCTCCACTAAATGAGGGAATAATATGTGTGAGGGTACCCCAGGAGAGTTCCAAATGTGTGTGGGAAGAATATATATCCCACGGGGGTAAAATTGAAAAAAGTTGAAAAAAATTATTTTTTGGACTTAGTCATTTTTCTGGCGTTTATCAGACTTTCAGATAGGGGAAATGTCAGTGAGCGTTCCGATTTCAGTTCCAGAGTGATTCGCCCAATGAGTCCTTGTTTTTTAGTTGTTTTCAGCCAATTTTCTGGATTTTTGAAAATTTAACTTTTTTGTGAAAATCTCCACTAAATGAGGGAATAATATGTGTGAGGGTACCCCAGGAGAGTTCCAAATGTGTGTGGGAAGAATATATATCCCACGGGGGTAAAATTGAAAAAAGTTGAAAAAAATTATTTTTTGGACTTAGTCATTTTTCTGGCGTTTATCAGACTTTCAGATAGGGGAAATGTCAGTGAGCGTTCCGATTTCAGTTCCAGAGCGATTCGCCCAATGAGTCCTTCACATTTAGTCGTTTTCAGCCAATTTTCTGGATTTTTTGAAAATTTCACTTTTTTGTGAAAATATCCACTAAATGAGGGAATAATATGTGTGAGGGTACCCCAGGAGAGTTCCAAATGTGTGTGGGAAGAATATATATCCCACGGGGGTAAAATTGAAAAGAGTTGAAAAAAAATTTTTTTTGGACTTAGTCATTTTTCCGGCGTTTATCAGACTTTCAGATAGGGGAAATGTCAGTGAGCGTTCCAATTTCAGTTCCAGAGTGATTCGCCCAATGAGTCCTTGTTATTTAATTGTTTTCTGCCAATTTTCTGGATTTTTGAAAATTTCACTTTTTTGTGAAAATATCCACTAAATGAGGGAATAATATGTGTGAGGGTACCCCAGGAGAGTTCCAAATGTGTGTGGGAAGAATATATATCCCACGGGGGTAAAATTGAAAAAATTTGAAAAAAATTATTTTTTGGACTTAGTCATTTTTCTGGCGTTTATCAGACTTTCAGATAGGGGAAATGTCAGTGAGCGTTCCGATTTCAGTTCCAGAGCGATTCGCCCAATGAGTCCTTGATATTTAGTCGTTTTCAGCCAATTTTCTGGATTTTTGAAAATTTCACTTTTTTGTGAAAATATCCACTAAATGAGGGAATAATATGTGTGAGGGTACCCCAGGAGAGTTCCAAATGTGTGTGGGAAGAATATATATCCCACGGGGGTAAAATTGAAAAAAGTTGAAAAAATTTTTTTTTTGGACTTAGTCATTTTTCCGGCGTTTATCAGACTTTCACATAGGGGAAATGTCAGTGAGCGTTCCCATTTCAGTTCCAGAGCGATTCGCCCAATGAGTCCTTCACATTTAGTCGTTTTCAGCCAATTTTCTGGATTTTTGAAAATTTCACTTTTTTGTGAAAATATCCACTAAATGAGGGAATAATATGTGTGAGGGTACCCCAGGAGAGTTCCAAATGTGTGTGGGAAGAATATATATCCCACGGGGGTAAAATTGAAAAAAGTTGAAAAAAATTTTTTTTTGGACTTAGTCATTTTTCTGGCGTTTATCAGACTTTCAGATAGGGGAAATGTCAGTGAGGGTTCCGATTTCAGTTCCAGAGCGATTCGCCCAATGTGTCCATGATATTTAGTAGTTTTCAGCCAATTTTCTGGATTTTTGAAAATTTAACTTTTTTGTGAAAATCTCCACTAAATGAGGGAATAATATGTGTGAGGGTACCCCAGGAGAGTTCCAAATGTGTGTGGGAAGAATATATATCCCACGGGGGTAAAATTGAAAAAAGTTGAAAAAAATTATTTTTTGGACTTAGTCATTTTTCTGGCGTTTATCAGACTTTCAGATAGGGGAAATGTCAGTGAGCGTTCCGATTTCAGTTCCAGAGTGATTCGCCCAATGAGTCCTTGTTTTTTAGTTGTTTTCAGCCAATTTTCTGGATTTTTGAAAATTTAACTTTTTTGTGAAAATCTCCACTAAATGAGGGAATAATATGTGTGAGGGTACCCCAGGAGAGTTCCAAATGTGTGTGGGAAGAATATATATCCCACGGGGGTAAAATTGAAAAAAGTTGAAAAAAATTATTTTTTGGACTTAGTCATTTTTCTGGCGTTTATCAGACTTTCAGATAGGGGAAATGTCAGTGAGCGTTCCGATTTCAGTTCCAGAGCGATTCGCCCAATGAGTCCTTCACATTTAGTCGTTTTCAGCCAATTTTCTGGATTTTTTGAAAATTTCACTTTTTTGTGAAAATATCCACTAAATGAGGGAATAATATGTGTGAGGGTACCCCAGGAGAGTTCCAAATGTGTGTGGGAAGAATATATATCCCACGGGGGTAAAATTGAAAAGAGTTGAAAAAAAATTTTTTTTGGACTTAGTCATTTTTCCGGCGTTTATCAGACTTTCAGATAGGGGAAATGTCAGTGAGCGTTCCAATTTCAGTTCCAGAGTGATTCGCCCAATGAGTCCTTGTTATTTAATTGTTTTCTGCCAATTTTCTGGATTTTTGAAAATTTCACTTTTTTGTGAAAATATCCACTAAATGAGGGAATAATATGTGTGAGGGTACCCCAGGAGAGTTCCAAATGTGTGTGGGAAGAATATATATCCCACGGGGGTAAAATTGAAAAAATTTGAAAAAAATTATTTTTTGGACTTAGTCATTTTTCTGGCGTTTATCAGACTTTCAGATAGGGGAAATGTCAGTGAGCGTTCCGATTTCAGTTCCAGAGCGATTCGCCCAATGAGTCCTTGATATTTAGTCGTTTTCAGCCAATTTTCTGGATTTTTGAAAATTTCACTTTTTTGTGAAAATATCCACTAAATGAGGGAATAATATGTGTGAGGGTACCCCAGGAGAGTTCCAAATGTGTGTGGGAAGAATATATATCCCACGGGGGTAAAATTGAAAAAAGTTGAAAAAATTTTTTTTTTGGACTTAGTCATTTTTCCGGCGTTTATCAGACTTTCACATAGGGGAAATGTCAGTGAGCGTTCCCATTTCAGTTCCAGAGCGATTCGCCCAATGAGTCCTTCACATTTAGTCGTTTTCAGCCAATTTTCTGGATTTTTGAAAATTTCACTTTTTTGTGAAAATATCCACTAAATGAGGGAATAATATGTGTGAGGGTACCCCAGGAGAGTTCCAAATGTGTGTGGGAAGAATATATATCCCACGGGGGTAAAATTGAAAAGAGTTGAAAAAAAATTTTTTTTGGACTTAGTCATTTTTCCGGCGTTTATCAGACTTTCAGATAGGGGAAATGTCAGTGAGCGTTCCAATTTCAGTTCCAGAGTGATTCGCCCAATGAGTCCTTGTTATTTAATTGTTTTCTGCCAATTTTCTGGATTTTTGAAAATTTCACTTTTTTGTGAAAATATCCACTAAATGAGGGAATAATATGTGTGAGGGTACCCCAGGAGAGTTCCAAATGTGTGTGGGAAGAATATATATCCCACGGGGGTAAAATTGAAAAAATTTGAAAAAAATTATTTTTTGGACTTAGTCATTTTTCTGGCGTTTATCAGACTTTCAGATAGGGGAAATGTCAGTGAGCGTTCCGATTTCAGTTCCAGAGCGATTCGCCCAATGAGTCCTTGATATTTAGTCGTTTTCAGCCAATTTTCTGGATTTTTGAAAATTTCACTTTTTTGTGAAAATATCCACTAAATGAGGGAATAATATGTGTGAGGGTACCCCAGGAGAGTTCCAAATGTGTGTGGGAAGAATATATATCCCACGGGGGTAAAATTGAAAAAAGTTGAAAAAATTTTTTTTTTGGACTTAGTCATTTTTCCGGCATTTATCAGACTTTCACATAGGGGAAATGTCAGTGAGCGTTCCCATTTCAGTTCCAGAGCGATTCGCCCAATGAGTCCTTCACATTTAGTCGTTTTCAGCCAATTTTCTGGATTTTTGAAAA
This sequence comes from Phyllobates terribilis, assembly GCF_046119375.1. Classification (NCBI taxonomy): domain Eukaryota; kingdom Metazoa; phylum Chordata; class Amphibia; order Anura; family Dendrobatidae; genus Phyllobates; species Phyllobates terribilis. The sequence goes on from NW_027362762.1 coordinate 556,467,312, forward strand.
TTTCACTTTTTTGTGAAAATATCCACTAAATGAGGGAATAATATGTGTGAGGGTACCCCAGGAGAGTTCCAAATGTGTGTGGGAAGAATATATATCCCACGGGGGTAAAATTGAAAAGAGTTGAAAAAAAATTTTTTTTGGACTTAGTCATTTTTCCGGCGTTTATCAGACTTTCAGATAGGGGAAATGTCAGTGAGCGTTCCAATTTCAGTTCCAGAGTGATTCGCCCAATGAGTCCTTGTTATTTAGTTGTTTTCAGCCAATTTTCTGGATTTTTGAAAATTTCACTTTTTTGTGAAAATATCCACTAAATGAGGGAATAATATGTGTGAGGGTACCCCAGGAGAGTTCCAAATGTGTGTGGGAAGAATATATATCCCACGGGGGTAAAATTGAAAAAATTTGAAAAAAATTATTTTTTGGACTTAGTCATTTTTCTGGCATTTATCAGACTTTCAGATAGGGGAAATGTCAGTGAGCGTTCCGATTTCAGTTCCAGAGCGATTCGCCCAATGAGTCCTTGATATTTAGTCGTTTTCAGCCAATTTTCTGGATTTTTGAAAATTTCACTTTTTTGTGAAAATATCCACTAAATGAGGGAATAATATGTGTGAGGGTACCCTAGGAGAGTTCCAAATGTGTGTGGGAAGAATATATATCCCACGGGGGTAAAATTGAAAAAAGTTGAAAAAATTTTTTTTTTGGACTTAGTCATTTTTCCGGCGTTTATCACACTTTCACATAGGGGAAATGTCAGTGAGCGTTCCGATTTCAGTTCCAGAGTGATTCGCCCAATGAGACCTTGTTTTTTAGTTGTTTTCAGCCAATTTTCTGGATTTTTGAAAATTTCACTTTTTTGTGAAAATATCCACTAAATGAGGGAATAATATATGTGAGGGTACCCCAGGAGACTTCCAAATGTGTGTGGGAAGAATATATATCCCACGGGGGTAAAATTGAAAAAAGTTGAAAAAAATTTTTTTTTGGACTTAGTCATTTTTCTGGCGTTTATCAGACTTTCAGATAGGGGAAATGTCAGTGAGGGTTCCGATTTCAGTTCCAGAGCGATTCGCCCAATGAGTCCTTGATATTTAGTAGTTTTCAGCCAATTTTCTGGATTTTTGAAAATTTAAATTTTTTGTGAAAATATCCACTAAATGAGGGAATAATATGTGTGAGGGTACCCCAGGAGAGTTCCAAATGTGTGTGGGAAGAATATATATCCCACGGGGGTAAAATTGAAAAAAGTTGAAAAAAAATATTTTTTGGACTTAGTCATTTTTCCGGCGTTTATCAGACTTTCACATAGGTGAAATGTCAGTGAGCGTTCCGATTTCAGTTCCAGAGTGATTCGCCCAATGAGTCCTTGTTTTTTAGTTGTTTTCAGCCAATTTTCTGGATTTTTGAAAATTTCACTTTTTAGTGAAAATATCCACTAAATGAGGGAATAATATGTGTGAGGGTACCCCAGTAGAGTTCCAAATGTGTGTAGGTAGAACATATATCCCACGGGGGTAAAATTGAAAAAGGTTGAAAAAAATTTTTTTTTGGACTTAGTCATTTTTCCGGCGTTTATCAGACTTTCAGATAGGGGAAATGTCAGTGAGGGTTCCGATTTCAGTTCCAGAGCGATTCGCCCAATGAGTCCTTGATATTTAGTAGTTTTCAGCCAATTTTCTGGATTTTTGAAAATTTAACTTTTTTGTGAAAATATCCACTAAATGAGGGAATAATATGTGTGAGGGTACCCCAGGAGAGTTCCAAATGTGTGTGGGAAGAATATATATCCCACGGGGGTAAAATTGAAAAGAGTTGAAAAAAAAATTTTTTTGGACTTAGTCATTTTTCCGGCGTTTATCAGACTTTCAGATAGGGGAAATGTCAGTGAGCGTTCCGATTTCAGTTCCAGAGTGATTCGCCCAATGAGTCCTTGTTTTTTAGTTGTTTTCAGCCAATTTTCTGGATTTTTGAAAATTTCACTTTTTTGTGAAAATATCCACTAAATGAGGGAATAATATATGTGAGGGTACCCCAGGAGAGTTCCAAATGTGTGTGGGAAGAATATATATCCCACGGGGGTAAAATTGAAAAAAAGTTGAAAAAAATTTTTTTTTGGACTTAGTCATTTTTCTGGCGTTTATCAGACTTTCAGATAGGGGAAATGTCAGTGAGGGTTCCGATTTCAGTTCCAGAGCGATTCGCCCAATGAGTCCTTGATATTTAGTAGTTTTCAGCCAATTTTCTGGATTTTTGAAAATTTAACTTTTTTGTGAAAATATCCACTAAATGAGGGAATAATATGTGTGAGGGTACCCCAGGAGAGTTCCAAATGTGTGTGGGAAGAATATATATCCCACGGGGGTAAAATTGAAAAGAGTTGAAAAAAATTATTTTTTGGATTTAGTCATTTTTCTGGCGTTTATCAGACTTTCAGATAGGGGAAATGTCAGTGAGCGTTCCAATTTCAGTTCCAGAGTGATTCGCCCAATGAGTCCTTGTTATTTAGTTGTTTTCAGCCAATTTTCTGGATTTTTGAAAATTTCACTTTTTTGTGAAAATATCCACTAAATGAGGGAATAATATGTGTGAGGGTACCCCAGGAGAGTTCCAAATGTGTGTGGGAAGAATATATATCCCACGGGGGTAAAATTGAAAAAAGTTGAAAAAAATTTTTTTTTGGACTTAGTCATTTTTCTGGCGTTTATCAGACTTTCAGATAGGGGAAATGTCAGTGAGGGTTCCGATTTCAGTTCCAGAGCGATTCGCCCAATGAGTCCATGATATTTAGTAGTTTTCAGCCAATTTTCTGGATTTTTGAAAATTTAACTTTTTTGTGAAAATCTCCACTAAATGAGGGAATAATATGTGTGAGGGTACCCCAGGAGAGTTCCAAATGTGTGTGGGAAGAATATATATCCCACGGGGGTAAAATTGAAAAAAGTTGAAAAAAATTATTTTTTGGACTTAGTCATTTTTCTGGCGTTTATCAGACTTTCAGATAGGGGAAATGTCAGTGAGCGTTCCGATTTCAGTTCCAGAGTGATTCGCCCAATGAGTCCTTGTTTTTTAGTTGTTTTCAGCCAATTTTCTGGATTTTTGAAAATTTAACTTTTTTGTGAAAATCTCCACTAAATGAGGGAATAATATGTGTGAGGGTACCCCAGGAGAGTTCCAAATGTGTGTGGGAAGAATATATATCCCACGGGGGTAAAATTGAAAAAAGTTGAAAAAAATTATTTTTTGGACTTAGTCATTTTTCTGGCGTTTATCAGACTTTCAGATAGGGGAAATGTCAGTGAGCGTTCCGATTTCAGTTCCAGAGCGATTCGCCCAATGAGTCCTTCACATTTAGTCGTTTTCAGCCAATTTTCTGGATTTTTTGAAAATTTCACTTTTTTGTGAAAATATCCACTAAATGAGGGAATAATATGTGTGAGGGTACCCCAGGAGAGTTCCAAATGTGTGTGGGAAGAATATATATCCCACGGGGGTAAAATTGAAAAGAGTTGAAAAAAAATTTTTTTTGGACTTAGTCATTTTTCCGGCGTTTATCAGACTTTCAGATAGGGGAAATGTCAGTGAGCGTTCCAATTTCAGTTCCAGAGTGATTCGCCCAATGAGTCCTTGTTATTTAATTGTTTTCTGCCAATTTTCTGGATTTTTGAAAATTTCACTTTTTTGTGAAAATATCCACTAAATGAGGGAATAATATGTGTGAGGGTACCCCAGGAGAGTTCCAAATGTGTGTGGGAAGAATATATATCCCACGGGGGTAAAATTGAAAAAATTTGAAAAAAATTATTTTTTGGACTTAGTCATTTTTCTGGCGTTTATCAGACTTTCAGATAGGGGAAATGTCAGTGAGCGTTCCGATTTCAGTTCCAGAGCGATTCGCCCAATGAGTCCTTGATATTTAGTCGTTTTCAGCCAATTTTCTGGATTTTTGAAAATTTCACTTTTTTGTGAAAATATCCACTAAATGAGGGAATAATATGTGTGAGGGTACCCCAGGAGAGTTCCAAATGTGTGTGGGAAGAATATATATCCCACGGGGGTAAAATTGAAAAAAGTTGAAAAAATTTTTTTTTTGGACTTAGTCATTTTTCCGGCGTTTATCAGACTTTCACATAGGGGAAATGTCAGTGAGCGTTCCCATTTCAGTTCCAGAGCGATTCGCCCAATGAGTCCTTCACATTTAGTCGTTTTCAGCCAATTTTCTGGATTTTTGAAAATTTCACTTTTTTGTGAAAATATCCACTAAATGAGGGAATAATATGTGTGAGGGTACCCCAGGAGAGTTCCAAATGTGTCTGGGAAGAATATATATCCCACGGGGGTAAAATTGAAAAGAGTTGAAAAAAAATTTTTTTTGGACTTAGTCATTTTTCCGGCGTTTATCAGACTTTCAGATAGGGGAAATGTCAGTGAGCGTTCCAATTTCAGTTCCAGAGTGATTCGCCCAATGAGTCCTTGTTATTTAATTGTTTTCTGCCAATTTTCTGGATTTTTGAAAATTTCACTTTTTTGTGAAAATATCCACTAAATGAGGGAATAATATGTGTGAGGGTACCCCAGGAGAGTTCCAAATGTGTGTGGGAAGAATATATATCCCACGGGGGTAAAATTGAAAAAATTTGAAAAAAATTATTTTTTGGACTTAGTCATTTTTCTGGCGTTTATCAGACTTTCAGATAGGGGAAATGTCAGTGAGCGTTCCGATTTCAGTTCCAGAGCGATTCGCCCAATGAGTCCTTGATATTTAGTCGTTTTCAGCCAATTTTCTGGATTTTTGAAAATTTCACTTTTTTGTGAAAATATCCACTAAATGAGGGAATAATATGTGTGAGGGTACCCCAGGAGAGTTCCAAATGTGTGTGGGAAGAATATATATCCCACGGGGGTAAAATTGAAAAAAGTTGAAAAAATTTTTTTTTTGGACTTAGTCATTTTTCCGGCGTTTATCAGACTTTCACATAGGGGAAATGTCAGTGAGCGTTCCCATTTCAGTTCCAGAGCGATTCGCCCAATGAGTCCTTCACATTTAGTCGTTTTCAGCCAATTTTCTGGATTTTTGAAAATTTCACTTTTTTGTGAAAATATCCACTAAATGAGGGAATAATATGTGTGAGGGTACCCCAGGAGAGTTCCAAATGTGTGTGGGAAGAATATATATCCCACGGGGGTAAAATTGAAAAGAGTTGAAAAAAAATTTTTTTTGGACTTAGTCATTTTTCCGGCGTTTATCAGACTTTCAGATAGGGGAAATGTCAGTGAGCGTTCCAATTTCAGTTCCAGAGTGATTCGCCCAATGAGTCCTTGTTATTTAGTTGTTTTCAGCCAATTTTCTGGATTTTTGAAAATTTCACTTTTTTGTGAAAATATCCACTAAATGAGGGAATAATATGTGTGAGGGTACCCCAGGAGAGTTCCAAATGTGTGTGGGAAGAATATATATCCCACGGGGGTAAAATTGAAAAAATTTGAAAAAAATTATTTTTTGGACTTAGTCATTTTTCTGGCATTTATCAGACTTTCAGATAGGGGAAATGTCAGTGAGCGTTCCGATTTCAGTTCCAGAGCGATTCGCCCAATGAGTCCTTGATATTTAGTCGTTTTCAGCCAATTTTCTGGATTTTTGAAAATTTCACTTTTTTGTGAAAATATCCACTAAATGAGGGAATAATATGTGTGAGGGTACCCTAGGAGAGTTCCAAATGTGTGTGGGAAGAATATATATCCCACGGGGGTAAAATTGAAAAAAGTTGAAAAAATTTTTTTTTTGGACTTAGTCATTTTTCCGGCGTTTATCACACTTTCACATAGGGGAAATGTCAGTGAGCGTTCCGATTTCAGTTCCAGAGTGATTCGCCCAATGAGACCTTGTTTTTTAGTTGTTTTCAGCCAATTTTCTGGATTTTTGAAAATTTCACTTTTTTGTGAAAATATCCACTAAATGAGGGAATAATATATGTGAGGGTACCCCAGGAGACTTCCAAATGTGTGTGGGAAGAATATATATCCCACGGGGGTAAAATTGAAAAAAGTTGAAAAAAATTTTTTTTTGGACTTAGTCATTTTTCTGGCGTTTATCAGACTTTCAGATAGGGGAAATGTCAGTGAGGGTTCCGATTTCAGTTCCAGAGCGATTCGCCCAATGAGTCCTTGATATTTAGTAGTTTTCAGCCAATTTTCTGGATTTTTGAAAATTTAAATTTTTTGTGAAAATATCCACTAAATGAGGGAATAATATGTGTGAGGGTACCCCAGGAGAGTTCCAAATGTGTGTGGGAAGAATATATATCCCACGGGGGTAAAATTGAAAAAATTTGAAAAAAATTATTTTTTGGACTTAGTCATTTTTCTGGCATTTATCAGACTTTCAGATAGGGGAAATGTCAGTGAGCGTTCCGATTTCAGTTCCAGAGCGATTCGCCCAATGAGTCCTTGATATTTAGTCGTTTTCAGCCAATTTTCTGGATTTTTGAAAATTTCACTTTTTTGTGAAAATATCCACTAAATGAGGGAATAATATGTGTGAGGGTACCCTAGGAGAGTTCCAAATGTGTGTGGGAAGAATATATATCCCACGGGGGTAAAATTGAAAAAAGTTGAAAAAATTTTTTTTTTGGACTTAGTCATTTTTCCGGCGTTTATCACACTTTCACATAGGGGAAATGTCAGTGAGCGTTCCGATTTCAGTTCCAGAGTGATTCGCCCAATGAGACCTTGTTTTTTAGTTGTTTTCAGCCAATTTTCTGGATTTTTGAAAATTTCACTTTTTTGTGAAAATATCCACTAAATGAGGGAATAATATATGTGAGGGTACCCCAGGAGACTTCCAAATGTGTGTGGGAAGAATATATATCCCACGGGGGTAAAATTGAAAAAAGTTGAAAAAAATTTTTTTTTGGACTTAGTCATTTTTCTGGCGTTTATCAGACTTTCAGATAGGGGAAATGTCAGTGAGGGTTCCGATTTCAGTTCCAGAGCGATTCGCCCAATGAGTCCTTGATATTTAGTAGTTTTCAGCCAATTTTCTGGATTTTTGAAAATTTAAATTTTTTGTGAAAATATCCACTAAATGAGGGAATAATATGTGTGAGGGTACCCCAGGAGAGTTCCAAATGTGTGTGGGAAGAATATATATCCCACGGGGGTAAAATTGAAAAAAGTTGAAAAAAAATATTTTTTGGACTTAGTCATTTTTCCGGCGTTTATCAGACTTTCACATAGGTGAAATGTCAGTGAGCGTTCCGATTTCAGTTCCAGAGTGATTCGCCCAATGAGTCCTTGTTTTTTAGTTGTTTTCAGCCAATTTTCTGGATTTTTGAAAATTTCACTTTTTAGTGAAAATATCCACTAAATGAGGGAATAATATGTGTGAGGGTACCCCAGTAGAGTTCCAAATGTGTGTAGGTAGAACATATATCCCACGGGGGTAAAATTGAAAAAGGTTGAAAAAAATTTTTTTTTGGACTTAGTCATTTTTCCGGCGTTTATCAGACTTTCAGATAGGGGAAATGTCAGTGAGCATTCCAATTTCAGTTCCAGAGTGATTCGCCCAATGAGTCCTTGATATTTAGTCGTTTTCAGCCAATTTTCTGGATTTTTGAAAATTTCACTTTTTTGTGAAAATATCCACTAAATGAGGGAATAATATGTGTGAGGGTACCCCAGGAGAGTTCCAAATGTGTGTGGGAAGAATATATATCCCACGGGGGTAAAATTGAAGAAAGTTGAAAAAACATTTTTTTTGGACTTAGTCATTTTTCCGGCGTTTATCAGACTTTCAGATAGGGGAAATGTCAGTGAGCATTCCGATTTCAGTTCCAGAGCGATTCGCCCAATGAGTCCTTGATATTTAGTCGTTTTCAGCCAATTTTCTGGATTTTTGAAAATTTAACTTTTTTGTGAAAATATCCACTAAATGAGGGAATAATATGTGTGAGGGTACCCCAAGAGAGTTCCAAATGTGTGTGGGAAGAATATATATCCCACGGGGGTAAAATTGAAAAAAGTTGAAAAAATTTTTTTTTTGGACTTAGTCATTTTTCCGGCATTTATCAGACTTTCAGATAGGGCGAATGTCAGTGAGCGTTCCGATTTCAGTTCCAGAGCGATTCGCTCAATGAGTCCTTGATATTTAGTCGTTTTCAGCCAATTTGCTGGATTTTTGAAAATTTCACTTTTTTGTGAAAATATTCACTAAATGAGGGAATAATATGTGTGAGGGTACCCCAGGAGAGTTCCAAATGTGTGTGGGTAGAATATATATCCCGCGGGGGTAAAATTGAAAAAAGTTGAAAAATTTTTGGGGGGGGATTTAGTCATTTTTCCGGCGTTTATCAGACTTTCAGATAGGGCAAATGTCAGTGAGCGTTCCGATTTCAGTTCCAGAGCGATTCGCCCAATGAGTCCTTGATATTTAGTCGTTTTCAGCCAATTTTCTGGATTTTTGAAAATTTCAATTTTTTGTGAAAATATCCACTAAATGAGGGAATAATATGTGTGAGGGTACCCCAGAAGAGTTCCAAATGTGTGTGGATAGAATATATATCCCACGGGGGTAAAATTGAAAAAAGTTGAAAAAATTTTTTGGGGGGATTTAATCATTTTTCCGGCGTTTATCAGACTTTCAGATAAGGGAAATGTCATTGAGTGTTCCGATTTCAGTTCCAGAGCGATTCGCCCAATGAGTCCTTGTTATTTAGTTGTTTTCAGCCAATTTTCTGGATTTTTGAAAATTTCACTTTTTTGTGAAAATATCCACTAAATGAGGGAATAATATGTGTGAGGGTACCCCAGAAGAGTTCCAAATGTGTGTGGGTAGAATATATATCCCACGGGGGTAAAATTTAAAAAAGTTGAAAACATTTTTTTTTTAGACTTAGTCATTTTTCCGTTGTTTATCAGACTTTCAGATAGGGCAAATGTCAGTGAGCATTCCGATTTCAGTTCCAGAGTGATTCGCCCAATGAGTCCTTGATATTTAGTCGTTTTCTGCCAATTTTCTGGATTTTTGAAAATTTCACTTTTTTGTGAAAATATTCACTAAATGAGGGAATAATATGTGTGAGGGTACCCCAGGAGAGTTCCAAATGTGTGTGGGTAGAATATATATCCCGCGGGGGTAAAATTGAAAAAAGTTGAAAAAATTTTTTTGCGGGATTTAGTCATTTTTCCGGCGTTTATCAGACTTTCAGATAGGGGAAATGTCAGTGAGTGTTCCGATTTCAGTTCCAGAGCGATTCGCCCAATGAGTCCTTGTTATTTAGTTGTTTTCAGCCAATTTTCTGGATTTTTGAAAATTTCACTTTTTTTGTGAAAATATCCACTAAATGAGGGAATAATATGTGTGAGGGTACCCCAGGAGAGTTCCAAATGTGTGTGGGTAGAATATATATCCCACGGGGGTAAAATTGAAAAAGGTTGAAAAAAATTTTTTTTTGGACTTAGTCATTTTTCCGGCGTTTATCAGACTTTCAGATAGGGGAAATGTCAGTGAGCATTCCAATTTCAGTTCCAGAGTGATTCGCCCAATGAGTCCTTGATATTTAGTCGTTTTCAGCCAATTTTCTGGATTTTTGAAAATTTCACTTTTTTGTGAAAATATCCACTAAATGAGGGAATAATATGTGTGAGGGTACCCCAGGAGAGTTCCAAATGTGTGTGGGAAGAATATATATCCCACGGGGGTAAAATTGAAGAAAGTTGAAAAAACATTTTTTTTGGACTTAGTCATTTTTCCGGCGTTTATCAGACTTTCAGATAGGGGAAATGTCAGTGAGCATTCCGATTTCAGTTCCAGAGCGATTCGCCCAATGAGTCCTTGATATTTAGTCGTTTTCAGCCAATTTTCTGGATTTTTGAAAATTTAACTTTTTTGTGAAAATATCCACTAAATGAGGGAATAATATGTGTGAGGGTACCCCAAGAGAGTTCCAAATGTGTGAGGGAAGAATATATATCCCACGGGGGTAAAATTGAAAAAAGTTGAAAAAATTTTTTTTTTGGACTTAGTCATTTTTCCGGCATTTATCAGACTTTCAGATAGGGCGAATGTCAGTGAGCGTTCCGATTTCAGTTCCAGAGCGATTCGCTCAATGAGTCCTTGATATTTAGTCGTTTTCAGCCAATTTGCTGGATTTTTGAAAATTTCACTTTTTTGTGAAAATATTCACTAAATGAGGGAATAATATGTGTGAGGGTACCCCAGGAGAGTTCCAAATGTGTGTGGGTAGAATATATATCCCGCGGGGGTAAAATTGAAAAAAGTTGAAAAATTTTTTGGGGGGGATTTAGTCATTTTTCCGGCGTTTATCAGACTTTCAGATAGGGCAAATGTCAGTGAGCGTTCCGATTTCAGTTCCAGAGCGATTCGCCCAATGAGTCCTTGATATTTAGTCGTTTTCAGCCAATTTTCTGGATTTTTGAAAATTTCAATTTTTTGTGAAAATATCCACTAAATGAGGGAATAATATGTGTGAGGGTACCCCAGAAGAGTTCCAAATGTGTGTGGATAGAATATATATCCCACGGGGGTAAAATTGAAAAAAGTTGAAAAAATTTTTTTTTTGGACTTAGTCATTTTTCCGGCGTTTATCAGACTTTCAGATATGGCGAATGTCAGTGAGCGTTCCGATTTCAGTTCCAGAGCGATTCGCCCAATGAGTCCTTGATATTTAGTCGTTTTCAGCCAATTTTCTGGATTTTTGAAAATTTCACTTTTTTGTGAAAATATCCACTAAATGAGGGAATAATATGTGTGAGGGTACCCCAGGAGAGTTCCAAATGTGTGTGGGTAGAATATATATCCCGCGGGGGTAAAATTGAAAAAAGTTGAAAAAATTTTTTGGGGGGATTTAATCATTTTTCCGGCGTTTATCAGACTTTCAGATAGGGGAAATGTCATTGAGTGTTCCGATTTCAGTTCCAGAGCGATTCGCCCAATGAGTCCTTGTTATTTAGTTGTTTTCAGCCAATTTTCTGGATTTTTGAAAATTTCACTTTTTTGTGAAAATATCCACTAAATGAGGGAATAATATGTGTGAGGGTACCCCAGAAGAGTTCCAAATGTGTGTGGGTAGAATATATATCCCACGGGGGTAAAATTTAAAAAAGTTGAAAACATTTTTTTTTTAGACTTAGTCATTTTTCCGTTGTTTATCAGACTTTCAGATAGGGCAAATGTCAGTGAGCATTCCGATTTCAGTTCCAGAGTGATTCGCCCAATGAGTCCTTGATATTTAGTCGTTTTCAGCCAATTTTCTGGATTTTTGAAAATTTCACTTTTTTGTGAAAATATTCACTAAATGAGGGAATAATATGTGTGAGGGTACCCCAGGAGAGTTCCAAATGTGTGTGGGTAGAATATATATCCCGCGGGGGTAAAATTGAAAAAAGTTGAAAAAATTTTTTTGCGGGATTTAGTCATTTTTCCGGCGTTTATCAGACTTTCAGATAGGGGAAATGTCAGTGAGTGTTCCGATTTCAGTTCCAGAGCGATTCGCCCAATGAGTCCTTGTTATTTAGTTGTTTTCAGCCAATTTTCTGGATTTTTGAAAATTTCACTTTTTTTGTGAAAATATCCACTAAATGAGGGAATAATATGTGTGAGGGTACCCCAGGAGAGTTCCAAATGTGTGTGGGTAGAATATATATCCCACGGGGGTAAAATTGAAATAGGTTGAAAAAAATTTTTTTTTGGACTTAGTCATTTTTCCGGCGTTTATCAGACTTTCAGATAGGGGAAATGTCAGTGAGCATTCCAATTTCAGTTCCAGAGTGATTCGCCCAATGAGTCCTTGATATTTAGTCGTTTTCAGCCAATTTTCTGGATTTTTGAAAATTTCACTTTTTTGTGAAAATATCCACTAAATGAGGGAATAATATGTGTGAGGGTACCCCAAGAGAGTTCCAAATGTGTGTGGGAAGAATATATATCCCACGGGGGTAAAATTGAAAAAAGTTGAAAAAATTTTTTTTTTGGACTTAGTCATTTTTCCGGCGTTTATCAGACTTTCAGATATGGCGAATGTCAGTGAGCGTTCCGATTTCAGTTCCAGAGCGATTCGCCCAATGAGTCCTTGATATTTAGTCGTTTTCAGCCAATTTTCTGGATTTTTGAAAATTTCACTTTTTTGTGAAAATATCCACTAAATGAGGGAATAATATGTGTGAGGGTACCCCAGGAGAGTTCCAAATGTGTGTGGGTAGAATATATATCCCGCGGGGGTAAAATTGAAAAAAGTTGAAAAAATTTTTTGGGGGGATTTAATCATTTTTCCGGCGTTTATCAGACTTTCAGATAGGGGAAATGTCATTGAGTGTTCCGATTTCAGTTCCAGAGCGATTCGCCCAATGAGTCCTTGTTATTTAGTTGTTTTCAGCCAATTTTCTGGATTTTTGAAAATTTCACTTTTTTGTGAAAATATCCACTAAATGAGGGAATAATATGTGTGAGGGTACCCCAGAAGAGTTCCAAATGTGTGTGGGTAGAATATATATCCCACGGGGGTAAAATTTAAAAAAGTTGAAAACATTTTTTTTTTAGACTTAGTCATTTTTCCGTTGTTTATCAGACTTTCAGATAGGGCAAATGTCAGTGAGCATTCCGATTTCAGTTCCAGAGTGATTCGCCCAATGAGTCCTTGATATTTAGTCGTTTTCTGCCAATTTTCTGGATTTTTGAAAATTTCACTTTTTTGTGAAAATATTCACTAAATGAGGGAATAATATGTGTGAGGGTACCCCAGGAGAGTTCCAAATGTGTGTGGGTAGAATATATATCCCGCGGGGGTAAAATTGAAAAAAGTTGAAAAAATTTTTTTGCGGGATTTAGTCATTTTTCCGGCGTTTATCAGACTTTCAGATAGGGGAAATGTCAGTGAGTGTTCCGATTTCAGTTCCAGAGCGATTCGCCCAATGAGTCCTTGTTATTTAGTTGTTTTCAGCCAATTTTCTGGATTTTTGAAAATTTCACTTTTTTTGTGAAAATATCCACTAAATGAGGGAATAATATGTGTGAGGGTACCCCAGGAGAGTTCCAAATGTGTGTGGGTAGAATATATATCCCACGGGGGTAAAATTGAAAAAGGTTGAAAAAAATTTTTTTTTGGACTTAGTCATTTTTCCGGCGTTTATCAGACTTTCAGATAGGGGAAATGTCAGTGAGCATTCCAATTTCAGTTCCAGAGTGATTCGCCCAATGAGTCCTTGATATTTAGTCGTTTTCAGCCAATTTTCTGGATTTTTGAAAATTTCACTTTTTTGTGAAAATATCCACTAAATGAGGGAATAATATGTGTGAGGGTACCCCAAGAGAGTTCCAAATGTGTGTGGGAAGAATATATATCCCACGGGGGTAAAATTGAAAAAAGTTGAAAAAATTTTTTTTTTGGACTTAGTCATTTTTCCGGCATTTATCAGACTTTCAGATAGGGCGAATGTCAGTGAGCGTTCCGATTTCAGTTCCAGAGCGATTCGCTCAATGAGTCCTTGATATTTAGTCGTTTTCAGCCAATTTGCTGGATTTTTGAAAATTTCACTTTTTTGTGAAAATATCCACTAAATGAGGGAATAATATGTGTGAGGGTACCCCAAGAGAGTTCCAAATGTGTGTGGGAAGAATATATATCCCACGGGGGTAAAATTGAAAAAAGTTGAAAAAATTTTTTTTTTGGACTTAGTCATTTTTCCGGCGTTTATCAGACTTTCAGATATGGCGAATGTCAGTGAGCGTTCCGATTTCAGTTCCAGAGCGATTCGCCCAATGAGTCCTTGATATTTAGTCGTTTTCAGTCAATTTTCTGGATTTTTGAAAATTTCACTTTTTTGTGAAAATATTCACTAAATGAGGGAATAATATGTGTGAGGGTACCCCAGGAGAGTTCCAAATGTGTGTGGGTAGAATATATATCCCGCGGGGGTAAAATTGAAAAAAGTTGAAAAAATTTTTGGGGGGGATTTAGTCATTTTTCCGGCGTTTATCAGACTTTCAGATAGGGGAAATGTAAGTGAGTGTTCCGATTTCAGTTCCAGAGCGATTCGCCCAATGAGTCCGTGTTATTTAGTTGTTTTCAGCCAATTTTCTGGATTTTTGAAAATTTCACTTTTTTGTGAAAATATCCACTAAATGAGGGAATAATATGTGTGAGGGTACCCCAGGAGAGTTCCAAATGTGTGTGGGTAGAATATATATCCCACGGGGGTAAAATTGAAAAAGGTTGAAAAAAATTTTTTTTTGGACTTAGTCATTTTTCCGGCGTTTATCAGACTTTCAGATAGGGGAAATGTCAGTGAGCATTCCAATTTCAGTTCCAGAGTGATTCGCCCAATGAGTCCTTGATATTTAGTCGTTTTCAGCCAATTTTCTGGATTTTTGAAAATTTCACTTTTTTGTGAAAATATCCACTAAATGAGGGAATAATATGTGTGAGGGTACCCCAGGAGAGTTCCAAATGTGTTTGGGAAGAATATATATCCCACGGGGGTAAAATTGAAGAAAGTTGAAAAAAAATTTTTTTTGGACTTAGTCATTTTTCCGGCGTTTATCAGACTTTCAGATAGGGGAAATGTCAGTGAGCATTCCGATTTCAGTTCCAGAGCGATTCGCCCAATGAGTCCTTGATATTTAGTCGTTTTCAGCCAATTTTCTGGATTTTTGAAAATTTAACTTTTTTGTGAAAATATCCACTAAATGAGGGAATAATATGTGTGAGGGTACCCCAAGAGAGTTCCAAATGTGTGTGGGAAGAATATATATCCCACGGGGGTAAAATTGAAAAAAGTTGAAAAAATTTTTTTTTTGGACTTAGTCATTTTTCCGGCATTTATCAGACTTTCAGATAGGGCGAATGTCAGTGAGCGTTCCGATTTCAGTTCCAGAGCGATTCGCTCAATGAGTCCTTGATATTTAGTCGTTTTCAGCCAATTTGCTGGATTTTTGAAAATTTCACTTTTTTGTGAAAATATTCACTAAATGAGGGAATAATATGTGTGAGGGTACCCCAGGAGAGTTCCAAATGTGTGTGGGTAGAATATAAATCCCGCGGGGGTAAAATTGAAAAAAGTTGAAAAATTTTTGGGGGGGGATTTAGTCTTTTTTCCGGCGTTTATCAGACTTTCAGATAGGGCAAATGTCAGTGAGCGTTCCGATTTCAGTTCCAGAGCGATTCGCCCAATGAGTCCTTGATATTTAGTCGTTTTCAGCCAATTTTCTGGATTTTTGAAAATTTCAATTTTTTGTGAAAATATCCACTAAATGAGGGAATAATATGTGTGAGGGTACCCCAGAAGAGTTCCAAATGTGTGTGGATAGAATATATATCCCACGGGGGTAAAATTTAAAAAAGTTGAAAAAATTTTTTGGGGGGATTTAATCATTTTTCCGGCGTTTATCAGACTTTCAGATAGGGGAAATGTCAGTGAGTGTTCCGATTTCAGTTCCAGAGCGATTCGCCCAATGAGTCCTTGTTATTTAGTTGTTTTCAGCCAATTTTCTGGATTTTTGAAAATTTCACTTTTTTGTGAAAATATCCACTAAATGAGGGAATAATATGTGTGAGGGTACCCCAGGAGAGTTCCAAATGTGTGTGGGTAGAATATATATCCCGCGGGGGTAAAATTGAAAAAAGTTGAAAAAATTTTTGGGGGGGATTTAGTCATTTTTCCGGCGTTTATCAGACTTTCAGATAGGGGAAATGTAAGTGAGTGTTCCGATTTCAGTTCCAGAGCGATTTGCCCAATGAGTCCTTGTTATTTAGTTGTTTTCAGCCAATTTTCTGGATTTTTGAAAATTTCACTTTTTTGTGAAAATATCCACTAAATGAGGGAATAATATGTGTGAGGGTACCCCAGGAGAGTTCCAAATGTGTGTGGGTAGAATATATATCCCACGGGGGTAAAATTGAAAAAGGTTGAAAAAAATTTTTTTTTGGACTTAGTCATTTTTCCGGCGTTTATCAGACTTTCAGATAGGGGAAATGTCAGTGAGCATTCCAATTTCAGTTCCAGAGTGATTCGCCCAATGAGTCCTTGATATTTAGTCGTTTTCAGCCAATTTTCTGGATTTTTGAAAATTTCACTTTTTTGTGAAAATATCCACTAAATGAGGGAATAATATGTGTGAGGGTACCCCAGGAGAGTTCCAAATGTGTTTGGGAAGAATATATATCCCACGGGGGTAAAATTGAAGAAAGTTGAAAAAAAATTTTTTTTGGACTTAGTCATTTTTCCGGCGTTTATCAGACTTTCAGATAGGGGAAATGTCAGTGAGCATTCCGATTTCAGTTCCAGAGCGATTCGCCCAATGAGTCCTTGATATTTAGTCGTTTTCAGCCAATTTTCTGGATTTTTGAAAATTTCACTTTTTTGTGAAAATATCCACTAAATGAGGGAATAATATGTGTGAGGGTACCCCAAGAGAGTTCCAAATGTGTGTGGGAAGAATATATATCCCACGGGGGTAAAATTGAAAAAAGTTGAAAAAATTTTTTTTTTGGACTTAGTCATTTTTCCGGCATTTATCAGACTTTCAGATAGGGCGAATGTCAGTGAGCGTTCCGATTTCAGTTCCAGAGCGATTCGCTCAATGAGTCCTTGATATTTAGTCGTTTTCAGCCAATTTGCTGGATTTTTGAAAATTTCACTTTTTTGTGAAAATATTCACTAAATGAGGGAATAATATGTGTGAGGGTACCCCAGGAGAGTTCCAAATGTGTGTGGGTAGAATATAAATCCCGCGGGGGTAAAATTGAAAAAAGTTGAAAAATTTTTGGGGGGGGATTTAGTCTTTTTTCCGGCGTTTATCAGACTTTCAGATAGGGCAAATGTCAGTGAGCGTTCCGATTTCAGTTCCAGAGCGATTCGCCCAATGAGTCCTTGATATTTAGTCGTTTTCAGCCAATTTTCTGGATTTTTGAAAATTTCAATTTTTTGTGAAAATATCCACTAAATGAGGGAATAATATGTGTGAGGGTACCCCAGAAGAGTTCCAAATGTGTGTGGATAGAATATATATCCCACGGGGGTAAAATTTAAAAAAGTTGAAAAAATTTTTTGGGGGGATTTAATCATTTTTCCGGCGTTTATCAGACTTTCAGATAGGGGAAATGTCAGTGAGTGTTCCGATTTCAGTTCCAGAGCGATTCGCCCAATGAGTCCTTGTTATTTAGTTGTTTTCAGCCAATTGTCTGGATTTTTGAAAATTTCACTTTTTTGTGAAAATATCCACTAAATGAGGGAATAATATGTGTGAGGGTACCCCAGGAGAGTTCCAAATGTGTGTGGGTAGAATATATATCCCGCGGGGGTAAAATTGAAAAAAGTTGAAAAAATTTTTGGGGGGGATTTAGTCATTTTTCCGGCGTTTATCAGACTTTCAGATAGGGGAAATGTCAGTGAGCATTCCAATTTCAGTTCCAGAGTGATTCGCCCAATGAGTCCTTGATATTTAGTCGTTTTCAGCCAATTTTCTGGATTTTTGAAAATTTCACTTTTTTGTGAAAATATCCACTAAATGAGGGAATAATATGTGTGAGGGTACCCCAGGAGAGTTCCAAATGTGTTTGGGAAGAATATATATCCCACGGGGGTAAAATTGAAGAAAGTTGAAAAAAAATTTTTTTTGGACTTAGTCATTTTTCCGGCGTTTATCAGACTTTCAGATAGGGGAAATGTCAGTGAGCATTCCGATTTCAGTTCCAGAGCGATTCGCCCAATGAGTCCTTGATATTTAGTCGTTTTCAGCCAATTTTCTGGATTTTTGAAAATTTCACTTTTTTGTGAAAATATCCACTAAATGAGGGAATAATATGTGTGAGGGTACCCCAAGAGAGTTCCAAATGTGTGTGGGAAGAATATATATCCCACGGGGGTAAAATTGAAAAAAGTTGAAAAAATTTTTTTTTTGGACTTAGTCATTTTTCCGGCATTTATCAGACTTTCAGATAGGGCGAATGTCAGTGAGCGTTCCGATTTCAGTTCCAGAGCGATTCGCTCAATGAGTCCTTGATATTTAGTCGTTTTCAGCCAATTTGCTGGATTTTTGAAAATTTCACTTTTTTGTGAAAATATTCACTAAATGAGGGAATAATATGTGTGAGGGTACCCCAGGAGAGTTCCAAATGTGTGTGGGTAGAATATAAATCCCGCGTGGGTAAAATTGAAAAAAGTTGAAAAATTTTTGGGGGGGGATTTAGTC
This sequence comes from Phyllobates terribilis, assembly GCF_046119375.1. Classification (NCBI taxonomy): domain Eukaryota; kingdom Metazoa; phylum Chordata; class Amphibia; order Anura; family Dendrobatidae; genus Phyllobates; species Phyllobates terribilis. Next base: position 556,485,514 of record NW_027362762.1, read on the forward strand.
TTTTTTCCGGCGTTTATCAGACTTTCAGATAGGGCAAATGTCAGTGAGCGTTCCGATTTCAGTTCCAGAGCGATTCGCCCAATGAGTCCTTGATATTTAGTCGTTTTCAGCCAATTTTCTGGATTTTTGAAAATTTCAATTTTTTGTGAAAATATCCACTAAATGAGGGAATAATATGTGTGAGGGTACCCCAGAAGAGTTCCAAATGTGTGTGGATAGAATATATATCCCACGGGGGTAAAATTTAAAAAAGTTGAAAAAATTTTTTGGGGGGATTTAATCATTTTTCCGGCGTTTATCAGACTTTCAGATAGGGGAAATGTCAGTGAGTGTTCCGATTTCAGTTCCAGAGCGATTCGCCCAATGAGTCCTTGTTATTTAGTTGTTTTCAGCCAATTTTCTGGATTTTTGAAAATTTCACTTTTTTGTGAAAATATCCACTAAATGAGGGAATAATATGTGTGAGGGTACCCCAGGAGAGTTCCAAATGTGTGTGGGTAGAATATATATCCCACGGGGGTAAAATTGAAAAAGGTTGAAAAAAATTTTTTTTTGGACTTAGTCATTTTTCCGGCGTTTATCAGACTTTCAGATAGGGGAAATGTCAGTGAGCATTCCAATTTCAGTTCCAGAGTGATTCGCCCAATGAGTCCTTGATATTTAGTCGTTTTCAGCCAATTTTCTGGATTTTTGAAAATTTCACTTTTTTGTGAAAATATCCACTAAATGAGGGAATAATATGTGTGAGGGTACCCCAGGAGAGTTCCAAATGTGTTTGGGAAGAATATATATCCCACGGGGGTAAAATTGAAGAAAGTTGAAAAAAAATTTTTTTTGGACTTAGTCATTTTTCCGGCGTTTATCAGACTTTCAGATAGGGGAAATGTCAGTGAGCATTCCGATTTCAGTTCCAGAGCGATTCGCCCAATGAGTCCTTGATATTTAGTCGTTTTCAGCCAATTTTCTGGATTTTTGAAAATTTCACTTTTTTGTGAAAATATCCACTAAATGAGGGAATAATATGTGTGAGGGTACCCCAAGAGAGTTCCAAATGTGTGTGGGAAGAATATATATCCCACGGGGGTAAAATTGAAAAAAGTTGAAAAAATTTTTTTTTTGGACTTAGTCATTTTTCCGGCATTTATCAGACTTTCAGATAGGGCGAATGTCAGTGAGCGTTCCGATTTCAGTTCCAGAGCGATTCGCTCAATGAGTCCTTGATATTTAGTCGTTTTCAGCCAATTTGCTGGATTTTTGAAAATTTCACTTTTTTGTGAAAATATTCACTAAATGAGGGAATAATATGTGTGAGGGTACCCCAGGAGAGTTCCAAATGTGTGTGGGTAGAATATAAATCCCGCGGGGGTAAAATTGAAAAAAGTTGAAAAATTTTTGGGGGGGGATTTAGTCTTTTTTCCGGCGTTTATCAGACTTTCAGATAGGGCAAATGTCAGTGAGCGTTCCGATTTCAGTTCCAGAGCGATTCGCCCAATGAGTCCTTGATATTTAGTCGTTTTCAGCCAATTTTCTGGATTTTTGAAAATTTCAATTTTTTGTGAAAATATCCACTAAATGAGGGAATAATATGTGTGAGGGTACCCCAGAAGAGTTCCAAATGTGTGTGGATAGAATATATATCCCACGGGGGTAAAATTTAAAAAAGTTGAAAAATTTTTTTGGGGGGATTTAATCATTTTTCCGGCGTTTATCAGACTTTCAGATAGGGGAAATGTCAGTGAGTGTTCCGATTTCAGTTCCAGAGCGATTCGCCCAATGAGTCCTTGTTATTTAGTTGTTTTCAGCCAATTTTCTGGATTTTTGAAAATTTCACTTTTTTGTGAAAATATCCACTAAATGAGGGAATAATATGTGTGAGGGTACCCCAGGAGAGTTCCAAATGTGTGGGGGAAGAATATATATCCCACGGGGGTAAAATTGAAGAAAGTTAAAAAAATATTTTTTTTGGACTTAGTCATTTTTCCGGCGTTTATCAGACTTTCAGATAGGGGAAATGTCAGTGAGCATTCCGATTTCAGTTCCAGAGCGATTCGCCCAATGAGTCCTTGATATTTAGTCGTTTTCTGCCAATTTTCTGGATTTTTGAAAATTTCACTTTTTTGTAAAAATATCCACTAAATGAGGGAATAATATGTGTGAGGGTACCCCAGGAGAGTTCCAAATGTGTGTGGGTAGAATATATATCCCGCGGGGGTAAAATTGAAAAAAGTTGAAAAAATTTTTTGGGGGGGATTTAGTCATTTTTCCGGCGTTTATCAGACTTTCAGAGAGGGGAAATGTCAGTGAGTGTTCCGATTTCAGTTCCAGAGCGATTCGCCAAATGAGTCCTTGTTATTTAGTTGTTTTCAGCCAATTTTCTGGATTTTTGAAAATTTCACTTTTTTGTGAAAATATCCACTAAATGAGGGAATAATATGTGTGAGGGTACCCCAGGAGAGTTCCAAATGTGTGTGGGTAGAATATATATCCCACGGGGGTAAAATTGAAAAAAGTATAAAAAATTTTTTTTTTTGGACTTAGTCATTTTTCGGGGGTTTATCAGACTTTCAGATAGGGCAAATATCAGTTAGCGTTCCGATTTCAGTTCCAGAGCGATTCGCCCAATGAGTCCTTGATATTTAGTCGTTTTCTGCCAATTTTCTGGATTTTTGAAAATTTCACTTTTTTGTGAAAATGACCACTAAATGAGGGAATAATATGTGTGAGGGTACCACAGAAGAGTTCCAAATGTGTGTGGGTAGAATATATATCCCGCGGGGGTAAAATTGAAAAAAGTTGAAAAAATTTTTGGGGGGGGATTTAGTCATTTTTCCGGCGTTTATCAGACTTTCAGATAGGGGAAATGTCAGTGAGTGTTCCAATTTCAGTTCCAGAGCGATTCGCCCAATGAGTCCTTGTTATTTAGTTGTTTTCAGCCAATTTTCTGGATTTTTGAAAATTTCACTTTTTTGTGAAAATATCCACTAAATGAGGGAATAATATATGTGAGGGTACCCCAGGAGAGTTCCAAATGTGTGTGGGTAGAATATATATCCCACGGGGGTAAAATTGAAAAAAGTTGAAAAAAAATTTTTTTTGGACTTAGTCATTTTTCCGGCGTTTATCAGACTTTCAGATAGGGGAAATGTCAGTGAGCGTTCCGATTTCAGTTCCAGAGCGATTCGCCCAATGAGTCCTTGATATTTAGTCGTTTTCTGCCAATTTTCTGGATTTTTGAAAATTTCACTTTTTTGTGAAAATATCCACTAAATGAGGGAATAATATGTGTGAGGGTACCCCAGGAGAGTTCCAAATGTGTGTGGGAAGAATATATATCCCACGGGGGTAAAATTGAAAAAAGTTGAAAAATTTTTTTTCTTTGGACTTAGTCATTTTTTTGGCGTTTATCAGACTTTCAGATAGGGCAAATGTCAGTGAGCGTTCCGATTTCAGTTCCAGAGCGATTCGCCCAATGAGTCCTTGATATTTAGTCGTTTTCAGCCAATTTTCTGGATTTTTGAAAATTTCAATTTTTTGTGAAAATATCCACTAAATGAGGGAATAATATGTGTGAGGGTACCCCAGAAGAGTTCCAAATGTGTGTGGATAGAATATATATCCCACGGGGGTAAAATTTAAAAAAGTTGAAAAAATTTTTTGGGGGGATTTAATCATTTTTCCGGCGTTTATCAGACTTTCAGATAGGGGAAATGTCAGTGAGTGTTCCGATTTCAGTTCCAGAGCGATTCGCCCAATGAGTCCTTGTTATTTAGTTGTTTTCAGCCAATTTTCTGGATTTTTGAAAATTTCACTTTTTTGTGAAAATATCCACTAAATGAGGGAATAATATGTGTGAGGGTACCCCAGGAGAGTTCCAAATGTGTGTGGGTAGAATATATATCCCGCGGGGGTAAAATTGAAAAAAGTTGAAAAAATTTTTGGGGGGGATTTAGTCATTTTTCCGGCGTTTATCAGACTTTCAGATAGGGGAAATGTAAGTGAGTGTTCCGATTTCAGTTCCAGAGCGATTTGCCCAATGAGTCCTTGTTATTTAGTTGTTTTCAGCCAATTTTCTGGATTTTTGAAAATTTCACTTTTTTGTGAAAATATCCACTAAATGAGGGAATAATATGTGTGAGGGTACCCCAGGAGAGTTCCAAATGTGTGTGGGTAGAATATATATCCCACGGGGGTAAAATTGAAAAAGGTTGAAAAAAATTTTTTTTTGGACTTAGTCATTTTTCCGGCGTTTATCAGACTTTCAGATAGGGGAAATGTCAGTGAGCATTCCAATTTCAGTTCCAGAGTGATTCGCCCAATGAGTCCTTGATATTTAGTCGTTTTCAGCCAATTTTCTGGATTTTTGAAAATTTCACTTTTTTGTGAAAATATCCACTAAATGAGGGAATAATATGTGTGAGGGTACCCCAGGAGAGTTCCAAATGTGTTTGGGAAGAATATATATCCCACGGGGGTAAAATTGAAGAAAGTTGAAAAAAAATTTTTTTTGGACTTAGTCATTTTTCCGGCGTTTATCAGACTTTCAGATAGGGGAAATGTCAGTGAGCATTCCGATTTCAGTTCCAGAGCGATTCGCCCAATGAGTCCTTGATATTTAGTCGTTTTCAGCCAATTTTCTGGATTTTTGAAAATTTAACTTTTTTGTGAAAATATCCACTAAATGAGGGAATAATATGTGTGAGGGTACCCCAAGAGAGTTCCAAATGTGTGTGGGAAGAATATATATCCCACGGGGGTAAAATTGAAAAAAGTTGAAAAAATTTTTTTTTTGGACTTAGTCATTTTTCCGGCATTTATCAGACTTTCAGATAGGGCGAATGTCAGTGAGCGTTCCGATTTCAGTTCCAGAGCGATTCGCTCAATGAGTCCTTGATATTTAGTCGTTTTCAGCCAATTTGCTGGATTTTTGAAAATTTCACTTTTTTGTGAAAATATTCACTAAATGAGGGAATAATATGTGTGAGGGTACCCCAGGAGAGTTCCAAATGTGTGTGGGTAGAATATAAATCCCGCGGGGGTAAAATTGAAAAAAGTTGAAAAATTTTTGGGGGGGGATTTAGTCTTTTTTCCGGCGTTTATCAGACTTTCAGATAGGGCAAATGTCAGTGAGCGTTCCGATTTCAGTTCCAGAGCGATTCGCCCAATGAGTCCTTGATATTTAGTCGTTTTCAGCCAATTTTCTGGATTTTTGAAAATTTCAATTTTTTGTGAAAATATCCACTAAATGAGGGAATAATATGTGTGAGGGTACCCCAGAAGAGTTCCAAATGTGTGTGGATAGAATATATATCCCACGGGGGTAAAATTTAAAAAAGTTGAAAAAATTTTTTGGGGGGATTTAATCATTTTTCCGGCGTTTATCAGACTTTCAGATAGGGGAAATGTCAGTGAGTGTTCCGATTTCAGTTCCAGAGCGATTCGCCAAATGAGTCCTTGTTAATTAGTTGTTTTCAGCCAATTTTCTGGATTTTTGAAAATTTCACTTTTTTGTGAAAATATCCACTAAATGAGGGAATAATATATGTGAGGGTACCCCAGGAGAGTTCCAAATGTGTGTGGGTAGAATATATATCCCACGGGGGTAAAATTGAAAAAAGTTGAAAAAAAATTTTTTTTGGACTTAGTCATTTTTCCGGCGTTTATCAGACTTTCAGATAGGGGAAATGTCAGTGAGCGTTCCGATTTCAGTTCCAGAGCGATTCGCCCAATGAGTCCTTGATATTTAGTCGTTTTCTGCCAATTTTCTGGATTTTTGAAAATTTCACTTTTTTGTGAAAATATCCACTAAATGAGGGAATAATATGTGTGAGGGTACCCCAGGAGAGTTCCAAATGTGTGTGGGAAGAATATATATCCCACGGGGGTAAAATTGAAAAAAGTTGAAAAAATTTTTTGGGGGGGATTTAGTCATTTTTCGGGCGTTTATCAGACTTTCAGAGAGGGGAAATGTCAGTGAGTGTTCCGATTTCAGTTCCAGAGCGATTCGCCAAATGAGTCCTTGTTAATTAGTTGTTTTCAGCCAATTTTCTGGATTTTTGAAAATTTCACTTTTTTGTGAAAATATCCACTAAATGAGGGAATAATATATGTGAGGGTACCCCAGGAGAGTTCCAAATGTGTGTGGGTAGAATATATATCCCACGGGGGTAAAATTGAAAAAAGTTGAAAAAAAATTTTTTTTGGACTTAGTCATTTTTCCGGCGTTTATCAGACTTTCAGATAGGGGAAATGTCAGTGAGCGTTCCGATTTCAGTTCCAGAGCGATTCGCCCAATGAGTCCTTGATATTTAGTCGTTTTCTGCCAATTTTCTGGATTTTTGAAAATTTCACTTTTTTGTGAAAATATCCACTAAATGAGGGAATAATATGTGTGAGGGTACCCCAGGAGAGTTCCAAATGTGTGTGGGAAGAATATATATCCCACGGGGGTAAAATTGAAAAAAGTTGAAAAATTTTTTTTCTTTGGACTTAGTCATTTTTCCGGCGTTTATCAGACTTTCAGATAGGGCAAATGTCAGTGAGCGTTCCGATTTCAGTTCCAGAGCGATTCGCCCAATGAGTCCTTGATATTTAGTCGTTTTCAGCCAATTTTCTGGATTTTTGAAAATTTCAATTTTTTGTGAAAATATCCACTAAATGAGGGAATAATATGTGTGAGGGTACCCCAGAAGAGTTCCAAATGTGTGTGGATAGAATATATATCCCACGGGGGTAAAATTTAAAAAAGTTGAAAAAATTTTTTGGGGGGATTTAATCATTTTTCCGGCGTTTATCAGACTTTCAGATAGGGGAAATGTCAGTGAGTGTTCCGATTTCAGTTCCAGAGCGATTCGCCCAATGAGTCCTTGTTATTTAGTTGTTTTCAGCCAATTTTCTGGATTTTTGAAAATTTCACTTTTTTGTGAAAATATCCACTAAATGAGGGAATAATATGTGTGAGGGTACCCCAGGAGAGTTCCAAATGTGTGTGGGTAGAATATATATCCCGCGGGGGTAAAATTGAAAAAAGTTGAAAAAATTTTTGGGGGGGATTTAGTCATTTTTCCGGCGTTTATCAGACTTTCAGATAGGGGAAATGTAAGTGAGTGTTCCGATTTCAGTTCCAGAGCGATTTGCCCAATGAGTCCTTGTTATTTAGTTGTTTTCAGCCAATTTTCTGGATTTTTGAAAATTTCACTTTTTTGTGAAAATATCCACTAAATGAGGGAATAATATGTGTGAGGGTACCCCAGGAGAGTTCCAAATGTGTGTGGGTAGAATATATATCCCACGGGGGTAAAATTGAAAAAGGTTGAAAAAAATTTTTTTTTGGACTTAGTCATTTTTCCGGCGTTTATCAGACTTTCAGATAGGGGAAATGTCAGTGAGCATTCCAATTTCAGTTCCAGAGTGATTCGCCCAATGAGTCCTTGATATTTAGTCGTTTTCAGCCAATTTTCTGGATTTTTGAAAATTTCACTTTTTTGTGAAAATATCCACTAAATGAGGGAATAATATGTGTGAGGGTACCCCAGGAGAGTTCCAAATGTGTTTGGGAAGAATATATATCCCACGGGGGTAAAATTGAAGAAAGTTGAAAAAAAATTTTTTTTGGACTTAGTCATTTTTCCGGCGTTTATCAGACTTTCAGATAGGGGAAATGTCAGTGAGCATTCCGATTTCAGTTCCAGAGCGATTCGCCCAATGAGTCCTTGATATTTAGTCGTTTTCAGCCAATTTTCTGGATTTTTGAAAATTTAACTTTTTTGTGAAAATATCCACTAAATGAGGGAATAATATGTGTGAGGGTACCCCAAGAGAGTTCCAAATGTGTGTGGGAAGAATATATATCCCACGGGGGTAAAATTGAAAAAAGTTGAAAAAATTTTTTTTTTGGACTTAGTCATTTTTCCGGCATTTATCAGACTTTCAGATAGGGCGAATGTCAGTGAGCGTTCCGATTTCAGTTCCAGAGCGATTCGCTCAATGAGTCCTTGATATTTAGTCGTTTTCAGCCAATTTGCTGGATTTTTGAAAATTTCACTTTTTTGTGAAAATATTCACTAAATGAGGGAATAATATGTGTGAGGGTACCCCAGGAGAGTTCCAAATGTGTGTGGGTAGAATATAAATCCCGCGGGGGTAAAATTGAAAAAAGTTGAAAAATTTTTGGGGGGGGATTTAGTCTTTTTTCCGGCGTTTATCAGACTTTCAGATAGGGCAAATGTCAGTGAGCGTTCCGATTTCAGTTCCAGAGCGATTCGCCCAATGAGTCCTTGATATTTAGTCGTTTTCAGCCAATTTTCTGGATTTTTGAAAATTTCAATTTTTTGTGAAAATATCCACTAAATGAGGGAATAATATGTGTGAGGGTACCCCAGAAGAGTTCCAAATGTGTGTGGATAGAATATATATCCCACGGGGGTAAAATTTAAAAAAGTTGAAAAAATTTTTTGGGGGGATTTAATCATTTTTCCGGCGTTTATCAGACTTTCAGATAGGGGAAATGTCAGTGAGTGTTCCGATTTCAGTTCCAGAGCGATTCGCCCAATGAGTCCTTGTTATTTAGTTGTTTTCAGCCAATTTTCTGGATTTTTGAAAATTTCACTTTTTTGTGAAAATATCCACTAAATGAGGGAATAATATGTGTGAGGGTACCCCAGGAGAGTTCCAAATGTGTGGGGGAAGAATATATATCCCACGGGGGTAAAATTGAAGAAAGTTAAAAAAATATTTTTTTTGGACTTAGTCATTTTTCCGGCGTTTATCAGACTTTCAGATAGGGGAAATGTCAGTGAGCATTCCGATTTCAGTTCCAGAGCGATTCGCCCAATGAGTCCTTGATATTTAGTCGTTTTCTGCCAATTTTCTGGATTTTTGAAAATTTCACTTTTTTGTAAAAATATCCACTAAATGAGGGAATAATATGTGTGAGGGTACCCCAGGAGAGTTCCAAATGTGTGTGGGTAGAATATATATCCCGCGGGGGTAAAATTGAAAAAAGTTGAAAAAATTTTTTGGGGGGGATTTAGTCATTTTTCCGGCGTTTATCAGACTTTCAGAGAGGGGAAATGTCAGTGAGTGTTCCGATTTCAGTTCCAGAGCGATTCGCCAAATGAGTCCTTGTTATTTAGTTGTTTTCAGCCAATTTTCTGGATTTTTGAAAATTTCACTTTTTTGTGAAAATATCCACTAAATGAGGGAATAATATGTGTGAGGGTACCCCAGGAGAGTTCCAAATGTGTGTGGGTAGAATATATATCCCACGGGGGTAAAATTGAAAAAAGTATAAAAAATTTTTTTTTTTGGACTTAGTCATTTTTCGGGGGTTTATCAGACTTTCAGATAGGGCAAATATCAGTTAGCGTTCCGATTTCAGTTCCAGAGCGATTCGCCCAATGAGTCCTTGATATTTAGTCGTTTTCTGCCAATTTTCTGGATTTTTGAAAATTTCACTTTTTTGTGAAAATGACCACTAAATGAGGGAATAATATGTGTGAGGGTACCACAGAAGAGTTCCAAATGTGTGTGGGTAGAATATATATCCCGCGGGGGTAAAATTGAAAAAAGTTGAAAAAATTTTTGGGGGGGGATTTAGTCATTTTTCCGGCGTTTATCAGACTTTCAGATAGGGGAAATGTCAGTGAGTGTTCCAATTTCAGTTCCAGAGCGATTCGCCCAATGAGTCCTTGTTATTTAGTTGTTTTCAGCCAATTTTCTGGATTTTTGAAAATTTCACTTTTTTGTGAAAATATCCACTAAATGAGGGAATAATATATGTGAGGGTACCCCAGGAGAGTTCCAAATGTGTGTGGGTAGAATATATATCCCACGGGGGTAAAATTGAAAAAAGTTGAAAAAAAATTTTTTTTGGACTTAGTCATTTTTCCGGCGTTTATCAGACTTTCAGATAGGGGAAATGTCAGTGAGCGTTCCGATTTCAGTTCCAGAGCGATTCGCCCAATGAGTCCTTGATATTTAGTCGTTTTCTGCCAATTTTCTGGATTTTTGAAAATTTCACTTTTTTGTGAAAATATCCACTAAATGAGGGAATAATATGTGTGAGGGTACCCCAGGAGAGTTCCAAATGTGTGTGGGAAGAATATATATCCCACGGGGGTAAAATTGAAAAAAGTTGAAAAATTTTTTTTCTTTGTACTTAGTCATTTTTCCGGCGTTTATCAGACTTTCAGATAGGGCAAATGTCAGTGAGCGTTCCGATTTCAGTTCCAGAGCGATTCGCCCAATGAGTCCTTGATATTTAGTCGTTTTCAGCCAATTTTCTGGATTTTTGAAAATTTCACTTTTTTGTGAAAATATTCACTAAATGAGGGAATAATATGTGTGAGGGTACCCCAGGAGAGTTCCAAATGTGTGTGGGTAGAATATATATCCCACGGGGGTAAAATTGAAAAAAGTTGAAAAATTTTTTGGGGGGGATTTAGTCATTTTTCCGGCGTTTATCAGACTTTCACATAGGGGAAATGTCAGTGAGCATTCCGATTTCAGTTCCAGAGCGATTCGCCCAATGAGTCCTTGATATTTAGTCGTTTTCAGCCAATTTTCTGGATTTTTGAAAATTTCAATTTTTTGTGAAAATATCCACTAAATGAGGGAATAATATGTGTGAGGGTACCCCAGAAGAGTTCCAAATGTGTGTGGATAGAATATATATCCCACGGGGGTAAAATTTAAAAAAGTTGAAAAAATTTTTTTTTTGGACTTAGTCATTTTTCCGGCGTTTATCAGACTTTCAGATATGGCGAATGTCAGTGAGCGTTCCGATTTCAGTTCCAGAGCGATTCGCCCAATGAGTCCTTGATATTTAGTCGTTTTCAGTCAATTTTCTGGATTTTTGAAAATTTCACTTTTTTGTGAAAATATTCACTAAATGAGGGAATAATATGTGTGAGGGTACCCCAGGAGAGTTCCAAATGTGTGTGGGTAGAATATATATCCCGCGGGGGTAAAATTGAAAAAAGTTGAAAAAATTTTTGGGGGGGATTTAGTCATTTTTCCGGCGTTTATCAGACTTTCAGATAGGGGAAATGTAAGTGAGTGTTTCGATTTCAGTTCCAGAGCGATTCGCCCAATGAGTCCTTGTTATTTAGTTGTTTTCAGCCAATTTTCTGGATTTTTGAAAATTTCACTTTTTTGTGAAAATATCCACTAAATGAGGGAATAATATGTGTGAGGGTACCCCAGGAGAGTTCCAAATGTGTGTGGGTAGAATATATATCCCACGGGGGTAAAATTGAAAAAGGTTGAAAAAAATTTTTTTTTGGACTTAGTCATTTTTCCGGCGTTTATCAGACTTTCAGATAGGGGAAATGTCAGTGAGCATTCCGATTTCAGTTCCAGAGCGATTCGCCCAATGAGTCCTTGATATTTAGTCGTTTTCAGCCAATTTTCTGGATTTTTGAAAATTTAACTTTTTTGTGAAAATATCCACTAAATGAGGGAATAATATGTGTGAGGGTACCCCAAGAGAGTTCCAAATGTGTGTGGGAAGAATATATATCCCACGGGGGTAAAATTGAAAAAAGTTGAAAAAATTTTTTTTTTGGACTTAGTCATTTTTCCGGCATTTATCAGACTTTCAGATAGGGCGAATGTCAGTGAGCGTTCCGATTTCAGTTCCAGAGCGATTCGCTCAATGAGTCCTTGATATTTAGTCGTTTTCAGCCAATTTGCTGGATTTTTGAAAATTTCACTTTTTTGTGAAAATATTCACTAAATGAGGGAATAATATGTGTGAGGGTACCCCAGGAGAGTTCCAAATGTGTGTGGGTAGAATATAAATCCCGCGGGGGTAAAATTGAAAAAAGTTGAAAAATTTTTGGGGGGGGATTTAGTCTTTTTTCCGGCGTTTATCAGACTTTCAGATAGGGCAAATGTCAGTGAGCGTTCCGATTTCAGTTCCAGAGCGATTCGCCCAATGAGTCCTTGATATTTAGTCGTTTTCAGCCAATTTTCTGGATTTTTGAAAATTTCAATTTTTTGTGAAAATATCCACTAAATGAGGGAATAATATGTGTGAGGGTACCCCAGAAGAGTTCCAAATGTGTGTGGATAGAATATATATCCCACGGGGGTAAAATTTAAAAAAGTTGAAAAATTTTTTTGGGGGGATTTAATCATTTTTCCGGCGTTTATCAGACTTTCAGATAGGGGAAATGTCAGTGAGTGTTCCGATTTCAGTTCCAGAGCGATTCGCCCAATGAGTCCTTGTTATTTAGTTGTTTTCAGCCAATTTTCTGGATTTTTGAAAATTTCACTTTTTTGTGAAAATATCCACTAAATGAGGGAATAATATGTGTGAGGGTACCCCAGGAGAGTTCCAAATGTGTGGGGGAAGAATATATATCCCACGGGGGTAAAATTGAAGAAAGTTAAAAAAACATTTTTTTTGGACTTAGTCATTTTTCCGGCGTTTATCAGACTTTCAGATAGGGGAAATGTCAGTGAGCATTCCGATTTCAGTTCCAGAGCGATTCGCCCAATGAGTCCTTGATATTTAGTCGTTTTCTGCCAATTTTCTGGATTTTTGAAAATTTCACTTTTTTGTAAAAATATCCACTAAATGAGGGAATAATATGTGTGAGGGTACCCCAGGAGAGTTCCAAATGTGTGTGGGTAGAATATATATCCCGCGGGGGTAAAATTGAAAAAAGTTGAAAAAATTTTTTGGGGGGGATTTAGTCATTTTTCCGGCGTTTATCAGACTTTCAGAGAGGGGAAATGTCAGTGAGTGTTCCGATTTCAGTTCCAGAGCGATTCGCCAAATGAGTCCTTGTTATTTAGTTGTTTTCAGCCAATTTTCTGGATTTTTGAAAATTTCACTTTTTTGTGAAAATATCCACTAAATGAGGGAATAATATGTGTGAGGGTACCCCAGGAGAGTTCCAAATGTGTGTGGGTAGAATATATATCCCACGGGGGTAAAATTGAAAAAAGTATAAAAAATTTTTTTTTTTGGACTTAGTCATTTTTCGGGGGTTTATCAGACTTTCAGATAGGGCAAATATCAGTTAGCGTTCCGATTTCAGTTCCAGAGCGATTCGCCCAATGAGTCCTTGATATTTAGTCGTTTTCTGCCAATTTTCTGGATTTTTGAAAATTTCACTTTTTTGTGAAAATGACCACTAAATGAGGGAATAATATGTGTGAGGGTACCACAGAAGAGTTCCAAATGTGTGTGGGTAGAATATATATCCCGCGGGGGTAAAATTGAAAAAAGTTGAAAAAATTTTTGGGGGGGGATTTAGTCATTTTTCCGGCGTTTATCAGACTTTCAGATAGGGGAAATGTCAGTGAGTGTTCCAATTTCAGTTCCAGAGCGATTCGCCCAATGAGTCCTTGTTATTTAGTTGTTTTCAGCCAATTTTCTGGATTTTTGAAAATTTCACTTTTTTGTGAAAATATCCACTAAATGAGGGAATAATATATGTGAGGGTACCCCAGGAGAGTTCCAAATGTGTGTGGGTAGAATATATATCCCACGGGGGTAAAATTGAAAAAAGTTGAAAAAAAATTTTTTTTGGACTTAGTCATTTTTCCGGCGTTTATCAGACTTTCAGATAGGGGAAATGTCAGTGAGCGTTCCGATTTCAGTTCCAGAGCGATTCGCCCAATGAGTCCTTGATATTTAGTCGTTTTCTGCCAATTTTCTGGATTTTTGAAAATTTCACTTTTTTGTGAAAATATCCACTAAATGAGGGAATAATATGTGTGAGGGTACCCCAGGAGAGTTCCAAATGTGTGTGGGAAGAATATATATCCCACGGGGGTAAAATTGAAAAAAGTTGAAAAATTTTTTTTCTTTGGACTTAGTCATTTTTCCGGCGTTTATCAGACTTTCAGATAGGGCAAATGTCAGTGAGCGTTCCGATTTCAGTTCCAGAGCGATTCGCCCAATGAGTCCTTGATATTTAGTCGTTTTCAGCCAATTTTCTGGATTTTTGAAAATTTCACTTTTTTGTGAAAATATTCACTAAATGAGGGAATAATATGTGTGAGGGTACCCCAGGAGAGTTCCAAATGTGTGTGGGTAGAATATATATCCCACGGGGGTAAAATTGAAAAAAGTTGAAAAATTTTTTGGGGGGGATTTAGTCATTTTTCCGGCGTTTATCAGACTTTCACATAGGGGAAATGTCAGTGAGCATTCCGATTTCAGTTCCAGAGCGATTCGCCGAATGAGTCCTTAATATTTAGTCGTTTTAAGCCAATTTTCTGGATTTTTGAAAATTTCACTTTTTTGTGAAAATATCCACTAAATGAGGGATTAATATGTGTGAGGGTACCCCAGGAGAGTTCCAAATGTGCGTGGGAAGAATATATATCCCACGGGGGTAAAATTGAAAAAAGTTGAAAAAAATTTTGGGGGGATTTAGTCATTTTTCCGGCGTTTATCAGACTTTCAGATAGGGGAAATGTCAGTGAGCGTTCCGATTTCAGTTCCAGAGCGATTCGACTAATGAGTCCTTGATATTTAGTTGTTTTCAGCCAATTTTCTGGATTTTTGAAAATTTCACTTTTTTGTGAAAATATCCACTAAATGAGGGAATAATATGTGTGAGGGTACCCCAGGAGAATTCCAAATGTGTGTGGGAAGAATATATATCCCACGGGGGTAAAATTGAAAAAAGTTGAAAAAAAATTTCTTTTGGACTTAGTCATTTTTCCGGTGTTTATCAGACTTTCAGATAGGGGAAATGTCAGTGAGCATTCCGATTTCAGTTCCAGAGCGATTCGCCCAATGAGTCCTCGATATTTAGTCGTTTTCAGCCAATATTTTGGATTTTTGAAAATTTAACTTTTTTGTGAAAATATCCACTAAATGAGGGAATAATATGTGTGAGGGTACCCCAAGAGAGTTCCAAATGTGTGTGGGAAGAATATATATCCCACGGGGGTAAAATTGAAAAAAGTTGAAAAAATTTTTTTTTTGGACTTAGTCATTTTTCCGGCATTTATCAGACTTTCAGATAGGGCGAATGTCAGTGAGCGTTCCGATTTCAGTTCCAGAGCGATTCGCTCAATGAGTCCTTGATATTTAGTCGTTTTCAGCCAATTTGCTGGATTTTTGAAAATTTCACTTTTTTGTGAAAATATTCACTAAATGAGGGAATAATATGTGTGAGGGTACCCCAGGAGAGTTCCAAATGTGTGTGGGTAGAATATAAATCCCGCGGGGGTAAAATTGAAAAAAGTTGAAAAATTTTTGGGGGGGGATTTAGTCTTTTTTCCGGCGTTTATCAGACTTTCAGATAGGGCAAATGTCAGTGAGCGTTCCGATTTCAGTTCCAGAGCGATTCGCCCAATGAGTCCTTGATATTTAGTCGTTTTCAGCCAATTTTCTGGATTTTTGAAAATTTCAATTTTTTGTGAAAATATCCACTAAATGAGGGAATAATATGTGTGAGGGTACCCCAGAAGAGTTCCAAATGTGTGTGGATAGAATATATATCCCACGGGGGTAAAATTTAAAAAAGTTGAAAAAATTTTTTGGGGGGATTTAATCATTTTTCCGGCGTTTATCAGACTTTCAGATAGGGGAAATGTCAGTGAGTGTTCCGATTTCAGTTCCAGAGCGATTCGCCCAATGAGTCCTTGTTATTTAGTTGTTTTCAGCCAATTTTCTGGATTTTTGAAAATTTCACTTTTTTGTGAAAATATCCACTAAATGAGGGAATAATATGTGTGAGGGTACCCCAGGAGAGTTCCAAATGTGTGGGGGAAGAATATATATCCCACGGGGGTAAAATTGAAGAAAGTTAAAAAAATATTTTTTTTGGACTTAGTCATTTTTCCGGCGTTTATCAGATTTTCAGATAGGGGAAATGTCAGTGAGCATTCCGATTTCAGTTCCAGAGCGATTCGCCCAATGAGTCCTTGATATTTAGTCGTTTTCTGCCAATTTTCTGGATTTTTGAAAATTTCACTTTTTTGTAAAAATATCCACTAAATGAGGGAATAATATGTGTGAGGGTACCCCAGGAGAGTTCCAAATGTGTGTGGGTAGAATATATATCCCGCGGGGGTAAAATTGAAAAAAGTTGAAAAAATTTTTTGGGGGGGATTTAGTCATTTTTCCGGCGTTTATCAGACTTTCAGAGAGGGGAAATGTCAGTGAGTGTTCCGATTTCAGTTCCAGAGCGATTCGCCAAATGAGTCCTTGTTAATTAGTTGTTTTCAGCCAATTTTCTGGATTTTTGAAAATTTCACTTTTTTGTGAAAATATCCACTAAATGAGGGAATAATATGTGTGAGGGTACCCCAGGAGAGTTCCAAATGTGTGTGGGTAGAATATATATCCCACGGGGGTAAAATTGAAAAAAGTATAAAAAATTTTTTTTTTTGGACTTAGTCATTTTTCGGGGGTTTATCAGACTTTCAGATAGGGCAAATATCAGTTAGCGTTCCGATTTCAGTTCCAGAGCGATTCGCCCAATGAGTCCTTGATATTTAGTCGTTTTCTGCCAATTTTCTGG
Source organism: Phyllobates terribilis (assembly GCF_046119375.1). Lineage (NCBI taxonomy): Eukaryota > Metazoa > Chordata > Amphibia > Anura > Dendrobatidae > Phyllobates > Phyllobates terribilis. The sequence continues at coordinate 556,502,007 of NW_027362762.1, forward strand.
ATTTTTGAAAATTTCACTTTTTTGTGAAAATGACCACTAAATGAGGGAATAATATGTGTGAGGGTACCACAGAAGAGTTCCAAATGTGTGTGGGTAGAATATATATCCCGCGGGGGTAAAATTGAAAAAAGTTGAAAAAATTTTTGGGGGGGGATTTAGTCATTTTTCCGGCGTTTATCAGACTTTCAGATAGGGGAAATGTCAGTGAGTGTTCCAATTTCAGTTCCAGAGCGATTCGCCCAATGAGTCCTTGTTATTTAGTTGTTTTCAGCCAATTTTCTGGATTTTTGAAAATTTCACTTTTTTGTGAAAATATCCACTAAATGAGGGAATAATATATGTGAGGGTACCCCAGGAGAGTTCCAAATGTGTGTGGGTAGAATATATATCCCACGGGGGTAAAATTGAAAAAAGTTGAAAAAAAATTTTTTTTGGACTTAGTCATTTTTCCGGCGTTTATCAGACTTTCAGATAGGGGAAATGTCAGTGAGCGTTCCGATTTCAGTTCCAGAGCGATTCGCCCAATGAGTCCTTGATATTTAGTCGTTTTCTGCCAATTTTCTGGATTTTTGAAAATTTCACTTTTTTGTGAAAATATCCACTAAATGAGGGAATAATATGTGTGAGGGTACCCCAGGAGAGTTCCAAATGTGTGTGGGAAGAATATATATCCCACGGGGGTAAAATTGAAAAAAGTTGAAAAATTTTTTTTCTTTGGACTTAGTCATTTTTCCGGCGTTTATCAGACTTTCAGATAGGGCAAATGTCAGTGAGCGTTCCGATTTCAGTTCCAGAGCGATTCGCCCAATGAGTCCTTGATATTTAGTCGTTTTCAGCCAATTTTCTGGATTTTTGAAAATTTCACTTTTTTGTGAAAATATTCACTAAATGAGGGAATAATATGTGTGAGGGTACCCCAGGAGAGTTCCAAATGTGTGTGGGTAGAATATATATCCCACGGGGGTAAAATTGAAAAAAGTTGAAAAATTTTTTGGGGGGGATTTAGTCATTTTTCCGGCGTTTATCAGACTTTCACATAGGGGAAATGTCAGTGAGCATTCCGATTTCAGTTCCAGAGCGATTCGCCGAATGAGTCCTTAATATTTAGTCGTTTTAAGCCAATTTTCTGGATTTTTGAAAATTTCACTTTTTTGTGAAAATATCCACTAAATGAGGGATTAATATGTGTGAGGGTACCCCAGGAGAGTTCCAAATGTGCGTGGGAAGAATATATATCCCACGGGGGTAAAATTGAAAAAAGTTGAAAAAAATTTTGGGGGGATTTAGTCATTTTTCCGGCGTTTATCAGACTTTCAGATAGGGGAAATGTCAGTGAGCGTTCCGATTTCAGTTCCAGAGCGATTCGACTAATGAGTCCTTGATATTTAGTTGTTTTCAGCCAATTTTCTGGATTTTTGAAAATTTCACTTTTTTGTGAAAATATCCACTAAATGAGGGAATAATATGTGTGAGGGTACCCCAGGAGAGTTCCAAATGTGTGTGGGAAGAATATATATCCCACGGGGGTAAAATTGAAAAAAGTTGAAAAAAAATTTTTTTTGGACTTAGTCATTTTTCCGGTGTTTATCAGACTTTCAGATAGGGGAAATGTCAGTGAGCATTCCGATTTCAGTTCCAGAGCGATTCGCCCAATGAGTCCTCGATATTTAGTCGTTTTCAGCCAGTATTTTGGATTTTTGAAAATTTCACTTTTTTGTGAAAATATCCACTAAATGAGGGAATAATATGTGTGAGGTTACCCCAGGAGAGTTCCAAATGTGTGTGGGTAGAATATATATCCCACGGGGGTAAAATTGAAAAAAGTACAAAAAATTTTTTTTTTTGGACTTAGTCATTTTTCCGGCGTTTATCAGACTTTCAGAAAGGGCAAATGTCAGTGAGCGTTCCCATTTCAGTTCCAGAGCGATTCGCCCAATGAGTCCTTGATATTTAGTCGTTTTCAGCCAATTTTCTGGATTTTTGAAAATTTCACTTTTTTGTGAAAATATCCACTAAATGAGGGAATAATATGTGTGAGGGTACCCCAGGAGAGTTCCAAATGTGTGTGGGTAGAATATATATCCTACGGGGGTAAAATTGAAAAAAGTTTAAAAAAATTTTTTTTTGGTCTTAGTCATTTTTCCGGCGTTTATCAGACTTTCACATAGGAGAAATGTCAGTGAGCGTTCCGATTTCAGTTCCAGAGTGATTCGCCCAATGAGTCCTTGTTATTTAGTTGTTTTCAGCCAATTTTCTGGATTTTTGAAAATTTCACTTTTTTGTGAAAATATCCACTAAATGAGGGAATAATATGTGTGAGGGTACCCCAGGAGAGTTCCAAATGTGTGTGGGAAGAATATATCTCCCACGGGGATAAAATTGAAAAAAGTTGAAAAAAATTTTTTTTTGGACTTAGTCATTTTTCTGCCGTTTATCAGACTTTCACATAGGGGAAATGTCAGTGAGCGTTCCGATTTCAGTTCCAGTGTGATTCGCCCAATGAGTCCTTGTTATTTAGTTGTTTTCAGCCAATTTTCTGGATTTTTGAAAATTTAACTTTTTTGTGAAAATATCCACTAAATGAGGGAATAATATGTGTGAGGGTACCCCAGGAGAGTTCCAAATGTGTGTGGGAAGAATATATATCCCACGGGGGTAAAATTGAAAAAAGTTGAAAAAAAATTTTTTTTGGACTTAGTCATTTTTCCGGCGTTTATCAGACTTTTAGATAGGGGAAATGTAAGTGAGCGTTCCGATTTCAGTTCCAGAGCGATTCACCCAATGAGTCCTTGATATTTAGTCATTTTCAGCCAATTTTCTGGATTTTTGAAAATTTCACTTTTTTGTGAAAATATCTACTAAATGAGGGAATAATTACCCTAGGAGAGTTCCAAATGTGTGTGGGAAGAATATATATCCCACGGGGGTAAAATTGAAAAAAGTTGAAAAAAATTTTTTTTTGGACTTAGTCATTTTTCTGGCGTTTATCAGACTTTCAGATAGGGGAAATGTCAGTGAGCATTCCGATTTCAGTTCCAGAGTGATTCGCCCAATGAGTCCTTGTTATTTAGTTGTTTTCAGCAAATTTTCTGGATTTTTGAAAATTTCACTTTTTTGTGAAAATATCCACTAAATGAGGGAATAATATGTGTGAGGGTATCCCAGGAGAGTTCCAAATGTGTGTGGGAAGAATATATATCCCACGGGGGTAAAATTGAAAAAAGTTTAAAAAAATTTTTTTTTGGTCTTAGTCATTTTTCCGGCGTTTATCAGACTTTCACATAGGGGAAATGTCAGTGAGCGTTCCGATTTCAGTTCCAGAGTGATTCGCCCAATGAGTCCTTGTTATTTAGTTGTTTTCAGCCAATTTTCTGGATTTTTGAAAATTTCACTTTTTTGTGAAAATATCCACTAAATGAGGGAATAATATGTGTGAGGGTACCCCAGGAGAGTTCCAAATGTGTGTGGGAAGAATATATATCCCACGGGGGTAAAATTGAAAAGAGTTGAAAAAAAATATTTTTTGGACTTAGTCATTTTTCTGACGTTTATCAGACTTTCAGATAGGGGAAATGTCAGTGAGCGTTCCGATTTCAGTTCCAGAGCGATTCGCCCAATGAGTCCTTGATATTTAGTCGTTTTCAGCCAATTTTCTGGATTTTTGAAAATTTCACTTTTTTGTGAAAATATCCACTAAATGAGGGAATAATATGTGTGAGGGTACCCCAGGAGAGTTCCAAATGTGTGTGGGAAGAATATATATCCCACGGGGGTAAAATTGAAAAGAGTTGAAAAAAAATTTTTTTTGGACTTAGTCATTTTTCCGGCGTTTATCAGACTTTCAGATAGGGGAAATGTCAGTGAGCGTTCCAATTTCAGTTCCAGAGTGATACGCCCAATGAGTCCTTGTTATTTAGTTGTTTTCAGCCAATTTTCTGGATTTTTGAAAATTTCACTTTTTTTGTGAAAATATCCACTAAATGAGGGAATAATATGTGTGAGGGTACCCCAGGAGAGTTCCAAATGTGTGTGGGAAGAATATATATCCCACGGGGGTAAAATTGAAAAGAGTTGAAAAAAATTTTTTTTTGGACTTAGTCATTTTTCCGGCGTTTATCAGACTTTCAGATAGGGGAAATGTAAGTGAGCCTTCCAATTTCAGTTCCAGAGTGATTCGCCCAATGAGTCCTTGTTATTTAGTTGTTTTCAGCCAATTTTCTGGATTTTTGAAAATTTCACTTTTTTGTGAAAATATCCACTAAATGAGGGAATAATATGTGTGAGGGTACCCCAGGAGAGTTCCAAATGTGTGTGGGAAGAATATATATCCCACGGGGGTAAAATTGAAAAGAGTTGAAAAAAAATTTTTTTTGGACTTAGTCATTTTTCCGGCATTTATCAGACTTTCAGATAGGGGAAATGTCAGTGAGCATTCCGATTTCAGTTCCAGAGCGATTCGCCCAATGAGTCCTTGATATTTAGTCGTTTTCAGCCAATTTTCTGGATTTTTGAAAATTTCACTTTTTTGTGAAAATATCCACTAAATGAGGGAATAATATGTGTGAGGGTACCCTAGGAGAGTTCCAAATGTGTCTGGGAAGAATATATATCCCACGGGGGTAAAATTGAAAAAAGTTGAAAAAATTTTTTTTTTGGACTTAGTCATTTTTCCGGCGTTTATCAGACTTTCACATAGGGGAAATGTCAGTGAGCGTTCCGATTTCAGTTCCAGAGTGATTCGCCCAATGAGTCCTTGTTTTTTAGTTGTTTTCAGCCAATTTTCTGGATTTTTGAAAATTTAACTTTTTTGTGAAAATATCCACTAAATGAGGGAATAATATGTGTGAGGGTACCCAGGAGAGTTCCAAATGTGTGTGGGAAGAATATATATCCCACAGGGGTAAAATTGAAAAGAGTTGAAAAAAATTATTTTTTGGACTTAGTCATTTTTCTGGCGTTTATCAGACTTTCAGATAGGGGAAATGTCAGTGAGCGTTCCGTTTTCAGTTCCAGAGCGATTCGCCCAATGAGTCCTTGATATTTAGTCGTTTTCAGCCAATTTTCTGGATTTTTGAAAATTTCACTTTTTTGTGAAAATATCCACTAAATGAGGGAATAATATGTGTGAGGGTACCCCAGGAGAGTTCCAAATGTGTGTTGGAAGAATATATATCCCACGGGGGTAAAATTGAAAAGAGTTGAAAAAAATTTTTTTTTGGACTTAGTCATTTTTCTGGCGTTTATCAGACTTTCAGATAGGGGAAATGTCAGTGAGCGTTCCGATTTCAGTTCCAGAGCGATTCGCCCAATGAGTCCTTGATATTTAGTCGTTTTCAGCCAATTTTCTGGATTTTTGAAAATTTCACTTTTTTGTGAAAATATCCACTAAATGAGGGAATAATATGTGTGAGGGTACCCCAGGAGAGTTCCAAATGTGTGTGGGAAGAATATATATCCCACGGGGGTAAAATTGAAAAGAGTTGAAAAAAAAATTTTTTTGGACTTAGTCATTTTTCCGGCGTTTATCAGACTTTCAGATAGGGGAAATGTCAGTGAGCGTTCCGATTTCAGTTCCAGAGTGATTCGCCCAATGAGTCCTTGTTTTTTAGTTGTTTTCAGCCAATTTTCTGGATTTTTGAAAATTTCACTTTTTTGTGAAAATATCCACTAAATGAGGGAATAATATGTGTGAGGGTACCCCAGGAGAGTTCCAAATGTGTGTGGGAAGAATATATATCCCACGGGGGTAAAATTGAAAAGAGTTGAAAAAAATTTTTTTTTGGAATTAGTCATTTTTCCGGCGTTTATCAGACTTTCAGATAGGGGAAATGTCAGTGAGCGTTCCAATTTCAGTTCCAGAGTGATTCGCCCAATGAGTCCTTGTTATTTAGTTGTTTTCAGCCAATTTTCTGGATTTTTGAAAATTTCACTTTTTTGTGAAAATATCCACTAAATGAGGGAATAATATGTGTGAGGGTACCCCAGGAGAGTTCCAAATGTGTGTGGGAAGAATATATATCCCACGGGGGTAAAATTGAAAAAAGTTGAAAAAAATTATTTTTTGGACTTAGTCATTTTTCTGGCGTTTATCAGACTTTCAGATAGGGGAAATGTCAGTGAGCGTTCCGATTTCAGTTCCAGAGCGATTCGCCCAATGAGTCCTTGATATTTAGTCGTTTTCAGCCAATTTTCTGGATTTTTGAAAATTTCACTTTTTTGTGAAAATATCCACTAAATGAGGGAATAATATGTGTGAGGGTACCCCAGGAGAGTTCCAAATGTGTGTGGGAAGAATATATATCCCACGGGGGTAAAATTGAAAAGAGTTGAAAAAAATTTTTTTTTGGAATTAGTCATTTTTCCGGCGTTTATCAGACTTTCAGATAGGGGAAATGTCAGTGAGCGTTCCAATTTCAGTTCCAGAGTGATTCGCCCAATGAGTCCTTGTTATTTAGTTGTTTTCAGCCAATTTTCTGGATTTTTGAAAATTTCACTTTTTTGTGAAAATATCCACTAAATGAGGGAATAATATGTGTGAGGGTACCCCAGGAGAGTTCCAAATGTGTGTGGGAAGAATATATATCCCACGGGGGTAAAATTGAAAAAAGTTGAAAAAAATTATTTTTTGGACTTAGTCATTTTTCTGGCGTTTATCAGACTTTCAGATAGGGGAAATGTCAGTGAGCGTTCCGATTTCAGTTCCAGAGCGATTCGCCCAATGAGTCCTTGATATTTAGTCGTTTTCAGCCAATTTTCTGGATTTTTGAAAATTTCACTTTTTTGTGAAAATATCCACTAAATGAGGGAATAATATGTGTGAGGGTACCCCAGGAGAGTTCCAAATGTGTGTGGGAAGAATATATATCCCACGGGGGTAAAATTGAAAAGAGTTGAAAAAAAAATTTTTTTGGACTTAGTCATTTTTCCGGCGTTTATCAGACTTTCAGATAGGGGAAATGTCAGTGAGCGTTCCGATTTCAGTTCCAGAGTGATTCGCCCAATGAGTCCTTGTTTTTTAGTTGTTTTCAGCCAATTTTCTGGATTTTTGAAAATTTAACTTTTTTGTGAAAATATCCACTAAATGAGGGAATAATATGTGTGAGGGTACCCAGGAGAGTTCCAAATGTGTGTGGGAAGAATATATATCCCACGGGGGTAAAATTGAAAAGAGTTGAAAAAAATTATTTTTTGGACTTAGTCATTTTTCTGGCGTTTATCAGACTTTCAGATAGGGGAAATGTCAGTGAGTGTTCCGATTTCAGTTCCAGAGCGATTCGCCCAATGAGTCCTTGATATTTAGTCGTTTTCAGCCAATTTTCTGGATTTTTGAAAATTTCACTTTTTTGTGAAAATATCCACTAAATGAGGGAATAATATGTGTGAGGGTACCCTAGGAGAGTTCCAAATGTGTCTGGGAAGAATATATATCCCACGGGGGTAAAATTGAAAAAAGTTGAAAAAATTTTTTTTTTGGACTTAGTCATTTTTCCGGCGTTTATCAGACTTTCACATAGGGGAAATGTCAGTGAGCGTTCCGATTTCAGTTCCAGAGTCATTCGCCCAATGAGTCCTTGTTTTTTAGTTGTTTTCAGACAATTTTCTGGATTTTTGAAAATTTAACTTTTTTGTGAAAATATCCACTAAATGAGGGAATAATATGTGTGAGGGTACCCAGGAGAGTTCCAAATGTGTGTGGGAAGAATATATATCCCACGGGGGTAAAATTGAAAAGAGTTGAAAAAAATTATTTTTTGGACTTAGTCATTTTTCTGGCGTTTATCAGACTTTCAGATAGGGGAAATGTCAGTGAGTGTTCCGATTTCAGTTCCAGAGCGATTCGCCCAATGAGTCCTTGATATTTAGTCGTTTTCAGCCAATTTTCTGGATTTTTGAAAATTTCACTTTTTTGTGAAAATATCCACTAAATGAGGGAATAATATGTGTGAGGGTACCCCAGGAGAGTTCCAAATGTGTGTGGGAAGAATATATATCCCACGGGGGTAAAATTGAAAAGAGTTGAAAAAAAATTTTTTTTGGACTTAGTCATTTTTCCGGCGTTTATCAGACTTTCAGATAGGGTAAATGTCAGTGAGCGTTCCAATTTCAGTTCCAGAGTGATTCGCCCAATGAGTCCTTGTTATTTAGTTGTTTTCAGCCAATTTTCTGGATTTTTGAAAATTTCACTTTTTTTGTGAAAATATCCACTAAATGAGGGAATAATATGTGTGAGGGTACCCCAGGAGAGTTCCAAATGTGTGTGGGAAGAATATATATCCCACGGGGGTAAAATTGAAAAAAGTTGAAAAAAATTATTTTTTGGACTTAGTCATTTTTCTGGCGTTTATCAGACTTTCAGATAGGGGAAATGTCAGTGAGCGTTCCGATTTCAGTTCCAGAGCGATTCGCCCAATGAGTCCTTGATATTTAGTCGTTTTCAGCCAATTTTCTGGATTTTTGAAAATTTCACTTTTTTGTGAAAATATCCACTAAATGAGGGAATAATATGTGTGAGGGTACCCCAGGAGAGTTCCAAATGTGTGTGGGAAGAATATATATCCCACGGGGGTAAAATTGAAAAGAGTTGAAAAAAAATTTTTTTTGGACTTAGTCATTTTTCCGGCGTTTATCAGACTTTCAGATAGGGGAAATGTCAGTGAGCGTTCCAATTTCAGTTCCAGAGTGATTCGCCCAATGAGTCCTTGCTATTTAGTTGTTTTCAGCCAATTTTCTGGATTTTTGAAAATTTCACTTTTTTTGTGAAAATATCCACTAAATGAGGGAATAATATGTGTGAGGGTACCCCAGGAGAGTTCCAAATGTGTGTGGGAAGAATATATATCCCACGGGGGTAAAATTGAAAAGAGTTGAAAAAAATTTTTTTTTGGACTTAGTCATTTTTCCGGCGTTTATCAGACTTTCAGATAGGGGAAATGTCAGTGAGCGTTCCGTTTTCAGTTCCAGAGCGATTCGCCCAATGAGTCCTTGATATTTAGTCGTTTTCAGCCAATTTTCTGGATTTTTGAAAATTTCACTTTTTTGTGAAAATATCCACTAAATGAGGGAATAATATGTGTGAGGGTACCCCAGGAGAGTTCCAAATGTGTGTTGGAAGAATATATATCCCACGGGGGTAAAATTGAAAAGAGTTGAAAAAAATTTTTTTTTGGACTTAGTCATTTTTCCGGCGTTTATCAGACTTTCAGATAGGGGAAATGTCAGTGAGCGTTCCAATTTCAGTTCCAGAGTGATTCGCCCAATGAGTCCTTGTTATTTAGTTGTTTTCAGCCAATTTTCTGGATTTTTGAAAATTTCACTTTTTTGTGAAAATATCCACTAAATGAGGGAATAATATGTGTGAGGGTACCCCAGGAGAGTTCCAAATGTGTGTGGGAAGAATATATATCCCACGGGGGTAAAATTGAAAAAAGTTGAAAAAAATTATTTTTTGGACTTAGTCATTTTTCTGGCGTTTATCAGACTTTCAGATAGGGGAAATGTCAGTGAGCGTTCCGATTTCAGTTCCAGAGCGATTCGCCCAATGAGTCCTTGATATTTAGTCGTTTTCAGCCAATTTTCTGGATTTTTGAAAATTTCACTTTTTTGTGAAAATATCCACTAAATGAGGGAATAATATGTGTGAGGGTACCCCAGGAGAGTTCCAAATGTGTGTGGGAAGAATATATATCCCACGGGGGTAAAATTGAAAAGAGTTGAAAAAAAAATTTTTTTGGACTTAGTCATTTTTCCGGCGTTTATCAGACTTTCAGATAGGGGAAATGTCAGTGAGCGTTCCGATTTCAGTTCCAGAGTGATTCGCCCAATGAGTCCTTGTTTTTTAGTTGTTTTCAGCCAATTTTCTGGATTTTTGAAAATTTCACTTTTTTGTGAAAATATCCACTAAATGAGGGAATAATATGTGTGAGGGTACCCCAGGAGAGTTCCAAATGTGTGTGGGAAGAATATATATCCCACGGGGGTAAAATTGAAAAGAGTTGAAAAAAATTTTTTTTTGGAATTAGTCATTTTTCCGGCGTTTATCAGACTTTCAGATAGGGGAAATGTCAGTGAGCGTTCCAATTTCAGTTCCAGAGTGATTCGCCCAATGAGTCCTTGTTATTTAGTTGTTTTCAGCCAATTTTCTGGATTTTTGAAAATTTCACTTTTTTGTGAAAATATCCACTAAATGAGGGAATAATATGTGTGAGGGTACCCCAGGAGAGTTCCAAATGTGTGTGGGAAGAATATATATCCCACGGGGGTAAAATTGAAAAAAGTTGAAAAAAATTATTTTTTGGACTTAGTCATTTTTCTGGCGTTTATCAGACTTTCAGATAGGGGAAATGTCAGTGAGCGTTCCGATTTCAGTTCCAGAGCGATTCGACCAATGAGTCCTTGATATTTAGTCGTTTTCAGCCAATTTTCTGGATTTTTGAAAATTTCACTTTTTTGTGAAAATATCCACTAAATGAGGGAATAATATGTGTGAGGGTACCCCAGGAGAGTTCCAAATGTGTGTGGGAAGAATATATATCCCACGGGGGTAAAATTGAAAAGAGTTGAAAAAAAAATTTTTTTGGACTTAGTCATTTTTCCGGCGTTTATCAGACTTTCAGATAGGGGAAATGTCAGTGAGCGTTCCGATTTCAGTTCCAGAGTGATTCGCCCAATGAGTCCTTGTTTTTTAGTTGTTTTCAGCCAATTTTCTGGATTTTTGAAAATTTAACTTTTTTGTGAAAATATCCACTAAATGAGGGAATAATATGTGTGAGGGTACCCAGGAGAGTTCCAAATGTGTGTGGGAAGAATATATATCCCACGGGGGTAAAATTGAAAAGAGTTGAAAAAAATTATTTTTTGGACTTAGTCATTTTTCTGGCTTTTATCAGACTTTCAGATAGGGGAAATGTCAGTGAGTGTTCCGATTTCAGTTCCAGAGCGATTCGCCCAATGAGTCCTTGATATTTAGTCGTTTTCAGCCAATTTTCTGGATTTTTGAAAATTTCACTTTTTTGTGAAAATATCCACTAAATGAGGGAATAATATGTGTGAGGGTACCCTAGGAGAGTTCCAAATGTGTCTGGGAAGAATATATATCCCACGGGGGTAAAATTGAAAAAAGTTGAAAAAATTTTTTTTTTGGACTTAGTCATTTTTCCGGCGTTTATCAGACTTTCACATAGGGGAAATGTCAGTGAGCGTTCCGATTTCAGTTCCAGAGTGATTCGCCCAATGAGTCCTTGTTTTTTAGTTGTTTTCAGACAATTTTCTGGATTTTTGAAAATTTAACTTTTTTGTGAAAATATCCACTAAATGAGGGAATAATATGTGTGAGGGTACCCAGGAGAGTTCCAAATGTGTGTGGGAAGAATATATATCCCACGGGGGTAAAATTGAAAAGAGTTGAAAAAAATTATTTTTTGGACTTAGTCATTTTTCTGGCGTTTATCAGACTTTCAGATAGGGGAAATGTCAGTGAGTGTTCCGATTTCAGTTCCAGAGCGATTCGCCCAATGAGTCCTTGATATTTAGTCGTTTTCAGCCAATTTTCTGGATTTTTGAAAATTTCACTTTTTTGTGAAAATATCCACTAAATGAGGGAATAATATGTGTGAGGGTACCCCAGGAGAGTTCCAAATGTGTGTGGGAAGAATATATATCCCACGGGGGTAAAATTGAAAAGAGTTGAAAAAAAATTTTTTTTGGACTTAGTCATTTTTCCGGCGTTTATCAGACTTTCAGATAGGGTAAATGTCAGTGAGCGTTCCAATTTCAGTTCCAGAGTGATTCGCCCAATGAGTCCTTGTTATTTAGTTGTTTTCAGCCAATTTTCTGGATTTTTGAAAATTTCACTTTTTTTGTGAAAATATCCACTAAATGAGGGAATAATATGTGTGAGGGTACCCCAGGAGAGTTCCAAATGTGTGTGGGAAGAATATATATCCCACGGGGGTAAAATTGAAAAAAGTTGAAAAAAATTATTTTTTGGACTTAGTCATTTTTCTGCCGTTTATCAGACTTTCAGATAGGGGAAATGTCAGTGAGCGTTCCGATTTCAGTTCCAGAGCGATTCGCCCAATGAGTCCTTGATATTTAGTCGTTTTCAGCCAATTTTCTGGATTTTTGAAAATTTCACTTTTTTGTGAAAATATCCACTAAATGAGGGAATAATATGTGTGAGGGTACCCCAGGAGAGTTCCAAATGTGTGTGGGAAGAATATATATCCCACGGGGGTAAAATTGAAAAGAGTTGAAAAAAAAATTTTTTTGGACTTAGTCATTTTTCCGGCGTTTATCAGACTTTCAGATAGGGGAAATGTCAGTGAGCGTTCCGATTTCAGTTCCAGAGTGATTCGCCCAATGAGTCCTTGTTTTTTAGTTGTTTTCAGCCAATTTTCTGGATTTTTGAAAATTTCACTTTTTTGTGAAAATATCCACTAAATGAGGGAATAATATGTGTGAGGGTACCCCAGGAGAGTTCCAAATGTGTGTGGGAAGAATATATATCCCACGGGGGTAAAATTGAAAAGAGTTGAAAAAAATTATTTTTTGGACTTAGTCATTTTTCTGGCGTTTATCAGACTTTCAGATAGGGGAAATGTCAGTGAGTGTTCCGATTTCAGTTCCAGAGCGATTCGCCCAATGAGTCCTTGATATTTAGTCGTTTTCAGCCAATTTTCTGGATTTTTGAAAATTTCACTTTTTTGTGAAAATATCCACTAAATGAGGGAATAATATGTGTGAGGGTACCCCAGGAGAGTTCCAAATGTGTGTGGGAAGAATATATATCCCACGGGGGTAAAATTGAAAAGAGTTGAAAAAAAATTTTTTTTGGACTTAGTCATTTTTCCGGCGTTTATCAGACTTTCAGATAGGGTAAATGTCAGTGAGCGTTCCAATTTCAGTTCCAGAGTGATTCGCCCAATGAGTCCTTGTTATTTAGTTGTTTTCAGCCAATTTTCTGGATTTTTGAAAATTTCACTTTTTTTGTGAAAATATCCACTAAATGAGGGAATAATATGTGTGAGGGTACCCCAGGAGAGTTCCAAATGTGTGTGGGAAGAATATATATCCCACGGGGGTAAAATTGAAAAAAGTTGAAAAAAATTATTTTTTGGACTTAGTCATTTTTCTGGCGTTTATCAGACTTTCAGATAGGGGAAATGTCAGTGAGCGTTCCGATTTCAGTTCCAGAGCGATTCGCCCAATGAGTCCTTGATATTTAGTCGTTTTCAGCCAATTTTCTGGATTTTTGAAAATTTCACTTTTTTGTGAAAATATCCACTAAATGAGGGAATAATATGTGTGAGGGTACCCCAGGAGAGTTCCAAATGTGTGTGGGAAGAATATATATCCCACGGGGGTAAAATTGAAAAGAGTTGAAAAAAAAATTTTTTTGGACTTAGTCATTTTTCCGGCGTTTATCAGACTTTCAGATAGGGGAAATGTCAGTGAGCGTTCCGATTTCAGTTCCAGAGTGATTCGCCCAATGAGTCCTTGTTTTTTAGTTGTTTTCAGCCAATTTTCTGGATTTTTGAAAATTTCACTTTTTTGTGAAAATATCCACTAAATGAGGGAATAATATGTGTGAGGGTACCCCAGGAGAGTTCCAAATGTGTGTGGGAAGAATATATATCCCACGGGGGTAAAATTGAAAAGAGTTGAAAAAAAATTTTTTTTGGACTTAGTCATTTTTCCGGCGTTTATCAGACTTTCAGATAGGGGAAATGTCAGTGAGCGTTCCAATTTCAGTTCCAGAGTGATTCGCCCAATGAGTCCTTGCTATTTAGTTGTTTTCAGCCAATTTTCTGGATTTTTGAAAATTTCACTTTTTTTGTGAAAATATCCACTAAATGAGGGAATAATATGTGTGAGGGTACCCCAGGAGAGTTCCAAATGTGTGTGGGAAGAATATATATCCCACGGGGGTAAAATTGAAAAGAGTTGAAAAAAATTTTTTTTTGGACTTAGTCATTTTTCCGGCGTTTATCAGACTTTCAGATAGGGGAAATGTCAGTGAGCGTTCCAATTTCAGTTCCAGAGTGATTCGCCCAATGAGTCCTTGTTATTTAGTTGTTTTCAGCCAACTTTCTGGATTTTTGAAAATTTCACTTTTTTGTGAAAATATCCACTAAATGAGGGAATAATATGTGTGAGGGTACCCCAGGAGAGTTCCAAATGTGTGTGGGAAGAATATATATCCCACGGGGGTAAAATTGAAAAAAGTTGAAAAAAATTATTTTTTGGACTTAGTCATTTTTCTGGCGTTTATCAGACTTTCAGATAGGGGAAATGTCAGTGAGCATTCCGATTTCAGTTCCAGAGCGATTCGCCCAATGAGTCCTTGATATTTAGTCGTTTTCAGCCAATTTTCTGGATTTTTGAAAATTTCACTTTTTTGTGAAAATATCCACTAAATGAGGGAATAATATGTGTGAGGGTACCCCAGGAGAGTTCCAAATGTGTGTGGGAAGAATATATATCCCACGGGGGTAAAATTGAAAAGAGTTGAAAAAAAAATTTTTTTGGACTTAGTCATTTTTCCGGCGTTTATCAGACTTTCAGATAGGGGAAATGTCAGTGAGCGTTCCGATTTCAGTTCCAGAGTGATTCGCCCAATGAGTCCTTGTTATTTAGTTGTTTTCAGCCAATTTTCTGGATTTTTGAAAATTTCACTTTTTTGTGAAAATATCCACTAAATGAGGGAATAATATGTGTGAGGGTACCCCAGGAGAGTTCCAAATGTGTGTGGGAAGAATATATATCCCACGGGGGTAAAATTGAAAAAAGTTGAAAAAAATTATTTTTTGGACTTAGTCATTTTTCTGGCGTTTATCAGACTTTCAGATAGGGGAAATGTCAGTGAGCGTTCCGATTTCAGTTCCAGAGCGATTCGCCCAATGAGTCCTTGATATTTAGTCGTTTTCAGCCAATTTTCTGGATTTTTGAAAATTTCACTTTTTTGTGAAAATATCCACTAAATGAGGGAATAATATGTGTGAGGGTACCCCAGGAGAGTTCCAAATGTGTGTGGGAAGAATATATATCCCACGGGGGTAAAATTGAAAAGAGTTGAAAAAAAAATTTTTTTGGACTTAGTCATTTTTCCGGCGTTTATCAGACTTTCAGATAGGGGAAATGTCAGTGAGTGTTCCGATTTCAGTTCCAGAGCGATTCGCCCAATGAGTCCTTGATATTTAGTCGTTTTCAGCCAATTTTCTGGATTTTTGAAAATTTCACTTTTTTGTGAAAATATCCACTAAATGAGGGAATAATATGTGTGAGGGTACCCCAGGAGAGTTCCAAATGTGTGTGGGAAGAATATATATCCCACGGGGGTAAAATTGAAAAGAGTTGAAAAAAAATTTTTTTTGGACTTAGTCATTTTTCCGGCGTTTATCAGACTTTCAGATAGGGGAAATGTCAGTGAGCGTTCCAATTTCAGTTCCAGAGTGATTCGCCCAATGAGTCCTTGTTATTTAGTTGTTTTCAGCCAATTTTCTGGATTTTTGAAAATTTCACTTTTCTTGTGAAAATATCCACTAAATGAGGGAATAATATGTGTGAGGGTACCCCAGGAGAGTTCCAAATGTGTGTGGGAAGAATATATATCCCACGGGGGTAAAATTGAAAAAAGTTGAAAAAAATTTTTTTTTGGACTTAGTCATTTTTCTGGCGTTTATCAGACTTTCAGATAGTGGATATGTCAGTGAGCGTTCCGATTTCAGTTCCAGAGCGTTTCGCCCAATGAGTCCTTGATATTTAGTCGTTTTCAGCCAATTTTCTGGATTTTTGAAAATTTCACTTTTTTCTGAAAATATCCACTAAATGAGGGAATAATATGTGTGAGGGTACCCCAGGAGAGTTCCAAATGTGTGTGGGAAGAATATATATCCCACGGGGGTAAAATTGAAAAGAGTTGAAAAAAAATTTTTTTTGGACTTAGTCATTTTTCCGGCATTTATCAGACTTTCAGATAGGGGAAATGTCAGTGAGCATTCCGATTTCAGTTCCAGAGCGATTCGCCCAATGAGTCCTTGATATTTAGTCGTTTTCAGCCAATTTTCTGGATTTTTGAAAATTTCACTTTTTTGTGAAAATATCCACTAAATGAGGGAATAATATGTGTGAGGGTACCCTAGGAGAGTTCCAAATGTGTCTGGGAAGAATATATATCCCACGGGGGTAAAATTGAAAAGAGTTGAAAAAAAATTTTTTTTGGACTTAGTCATTTTTCCGGCGTTTATCAGACTTTCAGATAGGGGAAATGTCAGTGAGCGTTCCAATTTCAGTTCCAGAGTGATTCGCCCAATGAGTCCTTGTTATTTAGTTGTTTTCAGCCAATTTTCTGGATTTTTGAAAACTTCACTTTTTTTGTGAAAATATCCACTAAATGAGGGAATAATATGTGTGAGGGTACCCCAGGAGAGTTCCAAATGTGTGTGGGAAGAATATATATCCCACGGGGGTAAAATTGAAAAAAGTTGAAAAAAATTTTTTTTTGGACTTAGTCATTTTTCTGGCGTTTATCAGACTTTCAGATAGTGGATATGTCAGTGAGCGTTCCGATTTCAGTTCCAGAGCGTTTCGCCCAATGAGTCCTTGATATTTAGTCGTTTTCAGCCAATTTTCTGGATTTTTGAAAATTTCACTTTTTTCTGAAAATATCCACTAAATGAGGGAATAATATGTGTGAGGGTACCCCAGGAGAGTTCCAAATGTGTGTGGGAAGAATATATATCCTACGGGGGTAAAATTGAAAAGAGTTGAAAAAAAATTTTTTTTGGACTTAGTCATTTTTCCGGCATTTATCAGACTTTCAGATAGGGGAAATGTCAGTGAGCATTCCGATTTCAGTTCCAGAGCGATTCGCCCAATGAGTCCTTGATATTTAGTCGTTTTCAGCCAATTTTCTGGATTTTTGAAAATTTAACTTTTTTGTGAAAATATCCACTAAATGAGGGAATAATATGTGTGAGGGTACCCTAGGAGAGTTCCAAATGTGTCTGGGAAGAATATATATCCCACGGGGGTAAAATTGAAAAAAGTTGAAAAAATTTTTTTTTTGGACTTAGTCATTTTTCCGGCGTTTATCAGACTTTCACATAGGGGAAATGTCAGTGAGCGTTCCGATTTCAGTTCCAGAGTGATTCGCCCAATGAGTCCTTGTTTTTTAGTTGTTTTCAGCCAATTTTCTGGATTTTTGAAAATTTAACTTTTTTGTGAAAATATCCACTAAATGAGGGAATAATATGTGTGAGGGTACCCAGGAGAGTTCCAAATGTGTGTGGGAAGAATATATATCCCACGGGGGTAAAATTGAAAAGAGTTGAAAAAAATTATTTTTTGGACTTAGTCATTTTTCTGGCGTTTATCAGACTTTCAGATAGGGGAAATGTCAGTGAGTGTTCCGATTTCAGTTCCAGAGCGATTCGCCCAATGAGTCCTTGATATTTAGTCGTTTTCAGCCAATTTTCTGGATTTTTAAAAATTTCCCTTTTTTGTGAAAATATCCACTAAATGAGGGAATAATATGTGTGAGGGTACCCCAGGAGAGTTCCAAATGTGTGTGGGAAGAATATATATCCCACGGGGGTAAAATTGAAAAGAGTTGAAAAAAAATTTTTTTTGGACTTAGTCATTTTTCCGGCGTTTATCAGACTTTCAGATAGGGTAAATGTCAGTGAGCGTTCCAATTTCAGTTCCAGAGTGATTCGCCCAATGAGTCCTTGTTATTTAGTTGTTTTCAGCCAATTTTCTGGATTTTTGAAAATTTCACTTTTCTTGTGAAAATATCCACTAAATGAGGGAATAATATGTGTGAGGGTACCCCAGGAGAGTTCCAAATGTGTGTGGGAAGAATATATATCCCACGGGGGTAAAATTGAAAAGAGTTGAAAAAAAATTTTTTTTGGACTTAGTCATTTTTCCGGCATTTATCAGACTTTCAGATAGGGGAAATGTCAGTGAGCATTCCGATTTCAGTTCCAGAGCGATTCGCCCAATGAGTCCTTGATATTTAGTCGTTTTCAGCCAATTTTCTGGATTTTTGAAAATTTCACTTTTTTGTGAAAATATCCACTAAATGAGGGAATAATATGTGTGAGGGTACCCTAGGAGAGTTCCAAATGTGTCTGGGAAGAATATATATCCCACGGGGGTAAAATTGAAAAGAGTTGAAAAAAAATTTTTTTTGGACTTAGTCATTTTTCCGGCGTTTATCAGACTTTCAGATAGGGGAAATGTCAGTGAGCGTTCCAATTTCAGTTCCAGAGTGATTCGCCCAATGAGTCCTTGTTATTTAGTTGTTTTCAGCCAATTTTCTGGATTTTTGAAAATTTCACTTTTTTTGTGAAAATATCCACTAAATGAGGGAATAATATGTGTGAGGGTACCCCAGGAGAGTTCCAAATGTGTGTGGGAAGAATATATATCCCACGGGGGTAAAATTGAAAAAAGTTGAAAAAAATTTTTTTTTGGACTTAGTCATTTTTCTGGCGTTTATCAGACTTTCAGATAGTGGATATGTCAGTGAGCGTTCCGATTTCAGTTCCAGAGCGTTTCGCCCAATGAGTCCTTGATATTTAGTCGTTTTCAGCCAATTTTCTGGATTTTTGAAAATTTCACTTTTTTCTGAAAATATCCACTAAATGAGGGAATAATATGTGTGAGGGTACCCCAGGAGAGTTCCAAATGTGTGTGGGAAGAATATATATCCCACGGGGGTAAAATTGAAAAGAGTTGAAAAAAAATTTTTTTTGGACTTAGTCATTTTTCCGGCATTTATCAGACTTTCAGATAGGGGAAATGTCAGTGAGCATTCCGATTTCAGTTCCAGAGCGATTCGCCCAATGAGTCCTTGATATTTAGTCGTTTTCAGCCAATTTTCTGGATTTTTAAAAATTTCCCTTTTTTGTGAAAATATCCACTAAATGAGGGAATAATATGTGTGAGGGTACCCCAGGAGAGTTCCAAATGTGTGTGGGAAGAATATATATCCCACGGGGGTAAAATTGAAAAGAGTTGAAAAAAAATTTTTTTTGGACTTAGTCATTTTTCCGGCGTTTATCAGACTTTCAGATAGGGTAAATGTCAGTGAGCGTTCCAATTTCAGTTCCAGAGTGATTCGCCCAATGAGTCCTTGTTATTTAGTTGTTTTCAGCCAATTTTCTGGATTTTTGAAAATTTCACTTTTCTTGTGAAAATATCCACTAAATGAGGGAATAATATGTGTGAGGGTACCCCAGGAGAGTTCCAAATGTGTGTGGGAAGAATATATATCCCACGGGGGTAAAATTGAAAAAAGTTGAAAAAAATTTTTTTTTGGACTTAGTCATTTTTCTGGCGTTTATCAGACTTTCAGATAGTGGATATGTCAGTGAGCGTTCCGATTTCAGTTCCAGAGCGTTTCGCCCAATGAGTCCTTGATATTTAGTCGTTTTCAGCCAATTTTCTGGATTTTTGAAAATTTCACTTTTTTCTGAAAATATCCACTAAATGAGGGAATAATATGTGTGAGGGTACCCCAGGAGAGTTCCAAATGTGTGTGGGAAGAATATATATCCCACGGGGGTAAAATTGAAAAGAGTTGAAAAAAAATTTTTTTTGGACTTAGTCATTTTTCCGGCATTTATCAGACTTTCAGATAGGGGAAATGTCAGTGAGCATTCCGATTTCAGTTCCAGAGCGATTCGCCCAATGAGTCCTTGATATTTAGTCGTTTTCAGCCAATTTTCTGGATTTTTGAAAATTTCACTTTTTTGTGAAAATATCCACTAAATGAGGGAATAATATGTGTGAGGGTACCCTAGGAGAGTTCCAAATGTGTCTGGGAAGAATATATATCCCACGGGGGTAAAATTGAAAAGAGTTGAAAAAAAATTTTTTTTGGACTTAGTCATTTTTCCGGCGTTTATCAGACTTTCAGATAGGGGAAATGTCAGTGAGCGTTCCAATTTCAGTTCCAGAGTGATTCGCCCAATGAGTCCTTGTTATTTAGTTGTTTTCAGCCAATTTTCTGGATTTTTGAAAATTTCACTTTTTTTGTGAAAATATCCACTAAATGAGGGAATAATATGTGTGAGGGTACCCCAGGAGAGTTCCAAATGTGTGTGGGAAGAATATATATCCCACGGGGGTAAAATTGAAAAAAGTTGAAAAAAATTTTTTTTTGGACTTAGTCATTTTTCTGGCGTTTATCAGACTTTCAGATAGTGGATATGTCAGTGAGCGTTCCGATTTCAGTTCCAGAGCGTTTCGCCCAATGAGTCCTTGATATTTAGTCGTTTTCAGCCAATTTTCTGGATTTTTGAAAATTTCACTTTTTTCTGAAAATATCCACTAAATGAGGGAATAATATGTGTGAGGGTACCCCAGGAGAGTTCCAAATGTGTGTGGGAAGAATATATATCCCACGGGGGTAAAATTGAAAAGAGTTGAAAAAAAATTTTTTTTGGACTTAGTCATTTTTCCGGCATTTATCAGACTTTCAGATAGGGGAAATGTCAGTGAGCATTCCGATTTCAGTTCCAGAGCGATTCGCCCAATGAGTCCTTGATATTTAGTCGTTTTCAGCCAATTTTCTGGATTTTTGAAAATTTCACTTTTTTGTGAAAATATCCACTAAATGAGGGAATAATATGTGTGAGGGTACCCTAGGAGAGTTCCAAATGTGTCTGGGAAGAATATATATCCCACGGGGGTAAAATTGAAAAAAGTTGAAAAAATTTTTTTTTTGGACTTAGTCATTTTTCCGGCGTTTATCAGACTTTCACATAGGGGAAATGTCAGTGAGCGTTCCGATTTCAGTTCCAGAGTGATTCGCCCAATGAGTCCTTGTTTTTTAGTTGTTTTCAGCCAATTTTCTGGATTTTTGAAAATTTAACTTTTTTGTGAAAATATCCACTAAATGAGGGAATAATATGTGTGAGGGTACCCAGGAGAGTTCCAAATGTGTGTGGGAAGAATATATATCCCACGGGGGTAAAATTGAAAAGAGTTGAAAAAAATTATTTTTTGGACTTAGTCATTTTTCTGGCGTTTATCAGACTTTCAGATAGGGGAAATGTCAGTGAGTGTTCCGATTTCAGTTCCAGAGCGATTCGCCCAATGAGTCCTTGATATTTAGTCGTTTTCAGCCAATTTTCTGGATTTTTGAAAATTTCACTTTTTTGTGAAAATATCCACTAAATGAGGGAATAATATGTGTGAGGGTACCCCAGGAGAGTTCCAAATGTGTGTGGGAAGAATATATATCCCACGGGGGTAAAATTGAAAAGAGTTGAAAAAAAATTTTTTTTGGACTTAGTCATTTTTCCGGCGTTTATCAGACTTTCAGATAGGGTAAATGTCAGTGAGCGTTCCAATTTCAGTTCCAGAGTGATTCGCCCAATGAGTCCTTGTTATTTAGTTGTTTTCAGCCAATTTTCTGGATTTTTGAAAATTTCACTTTTCTTGTGAAAATATCCACTAAATGAGGGAATAATATGTGTGAGGGTACCCCAGGAGAGTTCCAAATGTGTGTGGGAAGAATATATATCCCACGGGGGTAAAATTGAAAAAAGTTGAAAAAAATTTTTTTTTGGACTTAGTCATTTTTCTGGCGTTTATCAGACTTTCAGATAGTGGATATGTCAGTGAGCGTTCCGATTTCAGTTCCAGAGCGTTTCGCCCAATGAGTCCTTGATATTTAGTCGTTTTCAGCCAATTTTCTGGATTTTTGAAAATTTCACTTTTTTCTGAAAATATCCACTAAATGAGGGAATAATATGTGTGAGGGTACCCCAGGAGAGTTCCAAATGTGTGTGGGAAGAATATATATCCCACGGGGGTAAAATTGAAAAGAGTTGAAAAAAAATTTTTTTTGGACTTAGTCATTTTTCCGGCATTTATCAGACTTTCAGATAGGGGAAATGTCAGTGAGCATTCCGATTTCAGTTCCAGAGCGATTCGCCCAATGAGTCCTTGATATTTAGTCGTTTTCAGCCAATTTTCTGGATTTTTGAAAATTTCACTTTTTTGTGAAAATATCCACTAAATGAGGGAATAATATGTGTGAGGGTACCCTAGGAGAGTTCCAAATGTGTCTGGGAAGAATATATATCCCACGGGGGTAAAATTGAAAAGAGTTGAAAAAAAATTTTTTTTGGACTTAGTCATTTTTCCGGCGTTTATCAGACTTTCAGATAGGGGAAATGTCAGTGAGCGTTCCAATTTCAGTTCCAGAGTGATTCGCCCAATGAGTCCTTGTTATTTAGTTGTTTTCAGCCAATTTTCTGGATTTTTGAAAATTTCACTTTTTTTGTGAAAATATCCACTAAATGAGGGAATAATATGTGTGAGGGTACCCCAGGAGAGTTCCAAATGTGTGTGGGAAGAATATATATCCCACGGGGGTAAAATTGAAAAAAGTTGAAAAAAAATTTTTTTTGGACTTAGTCATTTTTCTGGCGTTTATCAGACTTTCAGATAGTGGATATGTCAGTGAGCGTTCCGATTTCAGTTCCAGAGCGTTTCGCCCAATGAGTCCTTGATATTTAGTCGTTTTCAGCCAATTTTCTGGATTTTTGAAAATTTCACTTTTTTCTGAAAATATCCACTAAATGAGGGAATAATATGTGTGAGGGTACCCCAGGAGAGTTCCAAATGTGTGTGGGAAGAATATATATCCCACGGGGGTAAAATTGAAAAGAGTTGAAAAAAAATTTTTTTTGGACTTAGTCATTTTTCCGGCATTTATCAGACTTTCAGATAGGGGAAATGTCAGTGAGCATTCCGATTTCAGTTCCAGAGCGATTCGCCCAATGAGTCCTTGATATTTAGTCGTTTTCAGCCAATTTTCTGGATTTTTAAAAATTTCCCTTTTTTGTGAAAATATCCACTAAATGAGGGAATAATATGTGTGAGGGTACCCCAGGAGAGTTCCAAATGTGTGTGGGAAGAATATATATCCCACGGGGGTAAAATTGAAAAGAGTTGAAAAAAAATTTTTTTTGGACTTAGTCATTTTTCCGGCGTTTATCAGACTTTCAGATAGGGTAAATGTCAGTGAGCGTTCCAATTTCAGTTCCAGAGTGATTCGCCCAATGAGTCCTTGTTATTTAGTTGTTTTCAGCCAATTTTCTGGATTTTTGAAAATTTCACTTTTCTTGTGAAAATATCCACTAAATGAGGGAATAATATGTGTGAGGGTACCCCAGGAGAGTTCCAAATGTGTGTGGGAAGAATATATATCCCACGGGGGTAAAATTGAAAAAAGTTGAAAAAAATTTTTTTTTGGACTTAGTCATTTTTCTGGCGTTTATCAGACTTTCAGATAGTGGATATGTCAGTGAGCGTTCCGATTTCAGTTCCAGAGCGTTTCGCCCAATGAGTCCTTGATATTTAGTCGTTTTCAGCCAATTTTCTGGATTTTTGAAAATTTCACTTTTTTCTGAAAATATCCACTAAATGAGGGAATAATATGTGTGAGGGTACCCTAGGAGAGTTCCAAATGTGTCTGGGAAGAATATATATCCCACGGGGGTAAAATTGAAAAGAGTTGAAAAAAAATTTTTTTTGGACTTAGTCATTTTTCCGGCGTTTATCAGACTTTCAGATAGGGGAAATGTCAGTGAGCGTTCCAATTTCAGTTCCAGAGTGATTCGCCCAATGAGTCCTTGTTATTTAGTTGTTTTCAGCCAATTTTCTGGATTTTTGAAAATTTCACTTTTTTTGTGAAAATATCCACTAAATGAGGGAATAATATGTGTGAGGGTACCCCAGGAGAGTTCCAAATGTGTGTGGGAAGAATATATATCCCACGGGGGTAAAATTGAAAAAAGTTGAAAAAAATTTTTTTTTGGACTTAGTCATTTTTCTGGCGTTTATCAGACTTTCAGATAGTGGATATGTCAGTGAGCGTTCCGATTTCAGTTCCAGAGCGTTTCGCCCAATGAGTCCTTGATATTTAGTCGTTTTCAGCCAATTTTCTGGATTTTTGAAAATTTCACTTTTTTCTGAAAATATCCACTAAATGAGGGAATAATATGTGTGAGGGTACCCCAGGAGAGTTCCAAATGTGTGTGGGAAGAATATATATCCCACGGGGGTAAAATTGAAAAGAGTTGAAAAAAAATTTTTTTTGGACTTAGTCATTTTTCCGGCATTTATCAGACTTTCAGATAGGGGAAATGTCAGTGAGCATTCCGATTTCAGTTCCAGAGCGATTCGCCCAATGAGTCCTTGATATTTAGTCGTTTTCAGCCAATTTTCTGGATTTTTAAAAATTTCCCTTTTTTGTGAAAATATCCACTAAATGAGGGAATAATATGTGTGAGGGTACCCCAGGAGAGTTCCAAATGTGTGTGGGAAGAATATATATCCCACGGGGGTAAAATTGAAAAGAGTTGAAAAAAAATTTTTTTTGGACTTAGTCATTTTTCCGGCGTTTATCAGACTTTCAGATAGGGTAAATGTCAGTGAGCGTTCCAATTTCAGTTCCAGAGTGATTCGCCCAATGAGTCCTTGTTATTTAGTTGTTTTCAGCCAATTTTCTGGATTTTTGAAAATTTCACTTTTCTTGTGAAAATATCCACTAAATGAGGGAATAATATGTGTGAGGGTACCCCAGGAGAGTTCCAAATGTGTGTGGGAAGAATATATATCCCACGGGGGTAAAATTGAAAAGAGTTGAAAAAAAATTTTTTTTGGACTTAGTCATTTTTCCGGCATTTATCAGACTTTCAGATAGGGGAAATGTCAGTGAGCATTCCGATTTCAGTTCCAGAGCGATTCGCCCAATGAGTCCTTGATATTTAGTCGTTTTCAGCCAATTTTCTGGATTTTTGAAAATTTCACTTTTTTGTGAAAATATCCACTAAATGAGGGAATAATATGTGTGAGGGTACCCTAGGAGAGTTCCAAATGTGTCTGGGAAGAATATATATCCCACGGGGGTAAAATTGAAAAGAGTTGAAAAAAAATTTTTTTTGGACTTAGTCATTTTTCCGGCGTTTATCAGACTTTCAGATAGGGGAAATGTCAGTGAGCGTTCCAATTTCAGTTCCAGAGTGATTCGCCCAATGAGTCCTTGTTATTTAGTTGTTTTCAGCCAATTTTCTGGATTTTTGAAAATTTCACTTTTTTTGTGAAAATATCCACTAAATGAGGGAATAATATGTGTGAGGGTACCCCAGGAGAGTTCCAAATGTGTGTGGGAAGAATATATATCCCACGGGGGTAAAATTGAAAAAAGTTGAAAAAAATTTTTTTTTGGACTTAGTCATTTTTCTGGCGTTTATCAGACTTTCAGATAGTGGATATGTCAGTGAGCGTTCCGATTTCAGTTCCAGAGCGTTTCGCCCAATGAGTCCTTGATATTTAGTCGTTTTCAGCCAATTTTCTGGATTTTTGAAAATTTCACTTTTTTCTGAAAATATCCACTAAATGAGGGAATAATATGTGTGAGGGTACCCCAGGAGAGTTCCAAATGTGTGTGGGAAGAATATATATCCCACGGGGGTAAAATTGAAAAGAGTTGAAAAAAAATTTTTTTTGGACTTAGTCATTTTTCCGGCATTTATCAGACTTTCAGATAGGGGAAATGTCAGTGAGCATTCCGATTTCAGTTCCAGAGCGATTCGCCCAATGAGTCCTTGATATTTAGTCGTTTTCAGCCAATTTTCTGGATTTTTGAAAATTTCACTTTTTTGTGAAAATATCCACTAAATGAGGGAATAATATGTGTGAGGGTACCCTAGGAGAGTTCCAAATGTGTCTGGGAAGAATATATATCCCACGGGGGTAAAATTGAAAAAAGTTGAAAAAATTTTTTTTTTGGACTTAGTCATTTTTCCGGCGTTTATCAGACTTTCACATAGGGGAAATGTCAGTGAGCGTTCCGATTTCAGTTCCAGAGTGATTCGCCCAATGAGTCCTTGTTTTTTAGTTGTTTTCAGCCAATTTTCTGGATTTTTGAAAATTTAACTTTTTTGTGAAAATATCCACTAAATGAGGGAATAATATGTGTGAGGGTACCCAGGAGAGTTCCAAATGTGTGTGGGAAGAATATATATCCCACGGGGGTAAAATTGAAAAGAGTTGAAAAAAATTATTTTTTGGACTTAGTCATTTTTCTGGCGTTTATCAGACTTTCAGATAGGGGAAATGTCAGTGAGTGTTCCGATTTCAGTTCCAGAGCGATTCGCCCAATGAGTCCTTGATATTTAGTCGTTTTCAGCCAATTTTCTGGATTTTTGAAAATTTCACTTTTTTGTGAAAATATCCACTAAATGAGGGAATAATATGTGTGAGGGTACCCCAGGAGAGTTCCAAATGTGTGTGGGAAGAATATATATCCCACGGGGGTAAAATTGAAAAGAGTTGAAAAAAAATTTTTTTTGGACTTAGTCATTTTTCCGGCGTTTATCAGACTTTCAGATAGGGTAAATGTCAGTGAGCGTTCCAATTTCAGTTCCAGAGTGATTCGCCCAATGAGTCCTTGTTATTTAGTTGTTTTCAGCCAATTTTCTGGATTTTTGAAAATTTCACTTTTCTTGTGAAAATATCCACTAAATGAGGGAATAATATGTGTGAGGGTACCCCAGGAGAGTTCCAAATGTGTGTGGGAAGAATATATATCCCACGGGGGTAAAATTGAAAAAAGTTGAAAAAAATTTTTTTTTGGACTTAGTCATTTTTCTGGCGTTTATCAGACTTTCAGATAGTGGATATGTCAGTGAGCGTTCCGATTTCAGTTCCAGAGCGTTTCGCCCAATGAGTCCTTGATATTTAGTCGTTTTCAGCCAATTTTCTGGATTTTTGAAAATTTCACTTTTTTCTGAAAATATCCACTAAATGAGGGAATAATATGTGTGAGGGTACCCCAGGAGAGTTCCAAATGTGTGTGGGAAGAATATATATCCCACGGGGGTAAAATTGAAAAGAGTTGAAAAAAAATTTTTTTTGGACTTAGTCATTTTTCCGGCATTTATCAGACTTTCAGATAGGGGAAATGTCAGTGAGCATTCCGATTTCAGTTCCAGAGCGATTCGCCCAATGAGTCCTTGATATTTAGTCGTTTTCAGCCAATTTTCTGGATTTTTGAAAATTTCACTTTTTTGTGAAAATATCCACTAAATGAGGGAATAATATGTGTGAGGGTACCCTAGGAGAGTTCCAAATGTGTCTGGGAAGAATATATATCCCACGGGGGTAAAATTGAAAAGAGTTGAAAAAAAATTTTTTTTGGACTTAGTCATTTTTCCGGCGTTTATCAGACTTTCAGATAGGGGAAATGTCAGTGAGCGTTCCAATTTCAGTTCCAGAGTGATTCGCCCAATGAGTCCTTGTTATTTAGTTGTTTTCAGCCAATTTTCTGGATTTTTGAAAATTTCACTTTTTTTGTGAAAATATCCACTAAATGAGGGAATAATATGTGTGAGGGTACCCCAGGAGAGTTCCAAATGTGTGTGGGAAGAATATATATCCCACGGGGGTAAAATTGAAAAAAGTTGAAAAAAATTTTTTTTTGGACTTAGTCATTTTTCTGGCGTTTATCAGACTTTCAGATAGTGGATATGTCAGTGAGCGTTCCGATTTCAGTTCCAGAGCGTTTCGCCCAATGAGTCCTTGATATTTAGTCGTTTTCAGCCAATTTTCTGGATTTTTGAAAATTTCACTTTTTTCTGAAAATATCCACTAAATGAGGGAATAATATGTGTGAGGGTACCCCAGGAGAGTTCCAAATGTGTGTGGGAAGAATATATATCCCACGGGGGTAAAATTGAAAAGAGTTGAAAAAAAATTTTTTTTGGACTTAGTCATTTTTCCGGCATTTATCAGACTTTCAGATAGGGGAAATGTCAGTGAGCATTCCGATTTCAGTTCCAGAGCGATTCGCCCAATGAGTCCTTGATATTTAGTCGTTTTCAGCCAATTTTCTGGATTTTTAAAAATTTCCCTTTTTTGTGAAAATATCCACTAAATGAGGGAATAATATGTGTGAGGGTACCCCAGGAGAGTTCCAAATGTGTGTGGGAAGAATATATATCCCACGGGGGTAAAATTGAAAAGAGTTGAAAAAAAATTTTTTTTGGACTTAGTCATTTTTCCGGCGTTTATCAGACTTTCAGATAGGGTAAATGTCAGTGAGCGTTCCAATTTCAGTTCCAGAGTGATTCGCCCAATGAGTCCTTGTTATTTAGTTGTTTTCAGCCAATTTTCTGGATTTTTGAAAATTTCACTTTTCTTGTGAAAATATCCACTAAATGAGGGAATAATATGTGTGAGGGTACCCCAGGAGAGTTCCAAATGTGTGTGGGAAGAATATATATCCCACGGGGGTAAAATTGAAAAAAGTTGAAAAAAATTTTTTTTTGGACTTAGTCATTTTTCTGGCGTTTATCAGACTTTCAGATAGTGGATATGTCAGTGAGCGTTCCGATTTCAGTTCCAGAGCGTTTCGCCCAATGAGTCCTTGATATTTAGTCGTTTTCAGCCAATTTTCTGGATTTTTGAAAATTTCACTTTTTTCTGAAAATATCCACTAAATGAGGGAATAATATGTGTGAGGGTACCCCAGGAGAGTTCCAAATGTGTGTGGGAAGAATATATATCCCACGGGGGTAAAATTGAAAAGAGTTGAAAAAAAATTTTTTTTGGACTTAGTCATTTTTCCGGCATTTATCAGACTTTCAGATAGGGGAAATGTCAGTGAGCATTCCGATTTCAGTTCCAGAGCGATTCGCCCAATGAGTCCTTGATATTTAGTCGTTTTCAGCCAATTTTCTGGATTTTTGAAAATTTCACTTTTTTGTGAAAATATCCACTAAATGAGGGAATAATATGTGTGAGGGTACCCTAGGAGAGTTCCAAATGTGTCTGGGAAGAATATATATCCCACGGGGGTAAAATTGAAAAGAGTTGAAAAAAAATTTTTTTTGGACTTAGTCATTTTTCCGGCGTTTATCAGACTTTCAGATAGGGGAAATGTCAGTGAGCGTTCCAATTTCAGTTCCAGAGTGATTCGCCCAATGAGTCCTTGTTATTTAGTTGTTTTCAGCCAATTTTCTGGATTTTTGAAAATTTCACTTTTTTTGTGAAAATATCCACTAAATGAGGGAATAATATGTGTGAGGGTACCCCAGGAGAGTTCCAAATGTGTGTGGGAAGAATATATATCCCACGGGGGTAAAATTGAAAAAAGTTGAAAAAAATTTTTTTTTGGACTTAGTCATTTTTCCGGCATTTATCAGACTTTCAGATAGGGGAAATGTCAGTGAGCATTCCGATTTCAGTTCCAGAGCGATTCGCCCAATGAGTCCTTGATATTTAGTCGTTTTCAGCCAATTTTCTGGATTTTTAAAAATTTCCCTTTTTTGTGAAAATATCCACTAAATGAGGGAATAATATGTGTGAGGGTACCCCAGGAGAGTTCCAAATGTGTGTGGGAAGAATATATATCCCACGGGGGTAAAATTGAAAAGAGTTGAAAAAAAATTTTTTTTGGACTTAGTCATTTTTCCGGCGTTTATCAGACTTTCAGATAGGGTAAATGTCAGTGAGCGTTCCAATTTCAGTTCCAGAGTGATTCGCCCAATGAGTCCTTGTTATTTAGTTGTTTTCAGCCAATTTTCTGGATTTTTGAAAATTTCACTTTTCTTGTGAAAATATCCACTAAATGAGGGAATAATATGTGTGAGGGTACCCCAGGAGAGTTCCAAATGTGTGTGGGAAGAATATATATCCCACGGGGGTAAAATTGAAAAAAGTTGAAAAAAATTTTTTTTTGGACTTAGTCATTTTTCTGGCGTTTATCAGACTTTCAGATAGTGGATATGTCAGTGAGCGTTCCGATTTCAGTTCCAGAGCGTTTCGCCCAATGAGTCCTTGATATTTAGTCGTTTTCAGCCAATTTTCTGGATTTTTGAAAATTTCACTTTTTTCTGAAAATATCCACTAAATGAGGGAATAATATGTGTGAGGGTACCCCAGGAGAGTTCCAAATGTGTGTGGGAAGAATATATATCCCACGGGGGTAAAATTGAAAAGAGTTGAAAAAAAATTTTTTTTGGACTTAGTCATTTTTCCGGCATTTATCAGACTTTCAGATAGGGGAAATGTCAGTGAGCATTCCGATTTCAGTTCCAGAGCGATTCGCCCAATGAGTCCTTGATATTTAGTCGTTTTCAGCCAATTTTCTGGATTTTTGAAAATTTCACTTTTTTGTGAAAATATCCACTAAATGAGGGAATAATATGTGTGAGGGTACCCTAGGAGAGTTCCAAATGTGTCTGGGAAGAATATATATCCCACGGGGGTAAAATTGAAAAGAGTTGAAAAAAAATTTTTTTTGGACTTAGTCATTTTTCCGGCGTTTATCAGACTTTCAGATAGGGGAAATGTCAGTGAGCGTTCCAATTTCAGTTCCAGAGTGATTCGCCCAATGAGTCCTTGTTATTTAGTTGTTTTCAGCCAATTTTCTGGATTTTTGAAAATTTCACTTTTTTTGTGAAAATATCCACTAAATGAGGGAATAATATGTGTGAGGGTACCCCAGGAGAGTTCCAAATGTGTGTGGGAAGAATATATATCCCACGGGGGTAAAATTGAAAAAAGTTGAAAAAAATTTTTTTTTGGACTTAGTCATTTTTCTGGCGTTTATCAGACTTTCAGATAGTGGATATGTCAGTGAGCGTTCCGATTTCAGTTCCAGAGCGTTTCGCCCAATGAGTCCTTGATATTTAGTCGTTTTCAGCCAATTTTCTGGATTTTTGAAAATTTCACTTTTTTGTGAAAATATCCACTAAATGAGGGAATAATATGTGTGAGGGTACCCTAGGAGAGTTCCAAATGTGTCTGGGAAGAATATATATCCCACGGGGGTAAAATTGAAAAAAGTTGAAAAAATTTTTTTTTTGGACTTAGTCATTTTTCCGGCGTTTATCAGACTTTCACATAGGGGAAATGTCAGTGAGCGTTCCGATTTCAGTTCCAGAGTGATTCGCCCAATGAGTCCTTGTTTTTTAGTTGTTTTCAGCCAATTTTCTGGATTTTTGAAAATTTAACTTTTTTGTGAAAATATCCACTAAATGAGGGAATAATATGTGTGAGGGTACCCAGGAGAGTTCCAAATGTGTGTGGGAAGAATATATATCCCACGGGGGTAAAATTGAAAAGAGTTGAAAAAAATTATTTTTTGGACTTAGTCATTTTTCTGGCGTTTATCAGACTTTCAGATAGGGGAAATGTCAGTGAGTGTTCCGATTTCAGTTCCAGAGCGATTCGCCCAATGAGTCCTTGATATTTAGTCGTTTTCAGCCAATTTTCTGGATTTTTGAAAATTTCACTTTTTTGTGAAAATATCCACTAAATGAGGGAATAATATGTGTGAGGGTACCCCAGGAGAGTTCCAAATGTGTGTGGGAAGAATATATATCCCACGGGGGTAAAATTGAAAAGAGTTGAAAAAAAATTTTTTTTGGACTTAGTCATTTTTCCGGCGTTTATCAGACTTTCAGATAGGGTAAATGTCAGTGAGCGTTCCAATTTCAGTTCCAGAGTGATTCGCCCAATGAGTCCTTGTTATTTAGTTGTTTTCAGCCAATTTTCTGGATTTTTGAAAATTTCACTTTTTTTGTGAAAATATCCACTAAATGAGGGAATAATATGTGTGAGGGTACCCCAGGAGAGTTCCAAATGTGTGTGGGAAGAATATATATCCCACGGGGGTAAAATTGAAAAGAGTTGAAAAAAAATTTTTTTTGGACTTAGTCATTTTTCCGGCATTTATCAGACTTTCAGATAGGGGAAATGTCAGTGAGCATTCCGATTTCAGTTCCAGAGCGATTCGCCCAATGAGTCCTTGATATTTAGTCGTTTTCAGCCAATTTTCTGGATTTTTGAAAATTTCACTTTTTTGTGAAAATATCCACTAAATGAGGGAATAATATGTGTGAGGGTACCCTAGGAGAGTTCCAAATGTGTCTGGGAAGAATATATATCCCACGGGGGTAAAATTGAAAAGAGTTGAAAAAAAATTTTTTTTGGACTTAGTCATTTTTCCGGCGTTTATCAGACTTTCAGATAGGGGAAATGTCAGTGAGCGTTCCAATTTCAGTTCCAGAGTGATTCGCCCAATGAGTCCTTGTTATTTAGTTGTTTTCAGCCAATTTTCTGGATTTTTGAAAATTTCACTTTTTTTGTGAAAATATCCACTAAATGAGGGAATAATATGTGTGAGGGTACCCCAGGAGAGTTCCAAATGTGTGTGGGAAGAATATATATCCCACGGGGGTAAAATTGAAAAAAGTTGAAAAAAATTTTTTTTTGGACTTAGTCATTTTTCTGGCGTTTATCAGACTTTCAGATAGTGGATATGTCAGTGAGCGTTCCGATTTCAGTTCCAGAGCGTTTCGCCCAATGAGTCCTTGATATTTAGTCGTTTTCAGCCAATTTTCTGGATTTTTGAAAATTTCACTTTTTTCTGAAAATATCCACTAAATGAGGGAATAATATGTGTGAGGGTACCCCAGGAGAGTTCCAAATGTGTGTGGGAAGAATATATATCCCACGGGGGTAAAATTGAAAAGAGTTGAAAAAAATTATTTTTTGGACTTAGTCATTTTTCTGGCGTTTATCAGACTTTCAGATAGGGGAAATGTCAGTGAGTGTTCCGATTTCAGTTCCAGAGCGATTCGCCCAATGAGTCCTTGATATTTAGTCGTTTTCAGCCAATTTTCTGGATTTTTGAAAATTTCACTTTTTTGTGAAAATATCCACTAAATGAGGGAATAATATGTGTGAGGGTACCCCAGGAGAGTTCCAAATGTGTGTGGGAAGAATATATATCCCACGGGGGTAAAATTGAAAAGAGTTGAAAAAAAATTTTTTTTGGACTTAGTCATTTTTCCGGCGTTTATCAGACTTTCAGATAGGGTAAATGTCAGTGAGCGTTCCAATTTCAGTTCCAGAGTGATTCGCCCAATGAGTCCTTGTTATTTAGTTGTTTTCAGCCAATTTTCTGGATTTTTGAAAATTTCACTTTTTTTGTGAAAATATCCACTAAATGAGGGAATAATATGTGTGAGGGTACCCCAGGAGAGTTCCAAATGTGTGTGGGAAGAATATATATCCCACGGGGGTAAAATTGAAAAGAGTTGAAAAAAAATTTTTTTTGGACTTAGTCATTTTTCCGGCATTTATCAGACTTTCAGATAGGGGAAATGTCAGTGAGCATTCCGATTTCAGTTCCAGAGCGATTCGCCCAATGAGTCCTTGATATTTAGTCGTTTTCAGCCAATTTTCTGGATTTTTGAAAATTTCACTTTTTTGTGAAAATATCCACTAAATGAGGGAATAATATGTGTGAGGGTACCCTAGGAGAGTTCCAAATGTGTCTGGGAAGAATATATATCCCACGGGGGTAAAATTGAAAAAAGTTGAAAAAATTTTTTTTTTGAACTTAGTCATTTTTCCGGCGTTTATCAGACTTTCACATAGGGGAAATGTCAGTGAGCGTTCCGATTTCAGTTCCAGAGTGATTCGCCCAATGAGTCCTTGTTTTTTAGTTGTTTTCAGCCAATTTTCTGGATTTTTGAAAATTTAACTTTTTTGTGAAAATATCCACTAAATGAGGGAATAATATGTGTGAGGGTACCCAGGAGAGTTCCAAATGTGTGTGGGAAGAATATATATCCCACGGGGGTAAAATTGAAAAGAGTTGAAAAAAATTATTTTTTGGACTTAGTCATTTTTCTGGCGTTTATCAGACTTTCAGATAGGGGAAATGTCAGTGAGTGTTCCGATTTCAGTTCCAGAGCGATTCGCCCAATGAGTCCTTGATATTTAGTCGTTTTCAGCCAATTTTCTGGATTTTTGAAAATTTCACTTTTTTGTGAAAATATCCACTAAATGAGGGAATAATATGTGTGAGGGTACCCCAGGAGAGTTCCAAATGTGTGTGGGAAGAATATATATCCCACGGGGGTAAAATTGAAAAGAGTTGAAAAAAAATTTTTTTTGGACTTAGTCATTTTTCCGGCGTTTATCAGACTTTCAGATAGGGTAAATGTCAGTGAGCGTTCCAATTTCAGTTCCAGAGTGATTCGCCCAATGAGTCCTTGTTATTTAGTTGTTTTCAGCCAATTTTCTGGATTTTTGAAAATTTCACTTTTTTTGTGAAAATATCCACTAAATGAGGGAATAATATGTGTGAGGGTACCCCAGGAGAGTTCCAAATGTGTGTGGGAAGAATATATATCCCACGGGGGTAAAATTGAAAAGAGTTGAAAAAAATTTTTTTTTGGACTTAGTCATTTTTCCGGCGTTTATCAGACTTTCAGATAGGGGAAATGTCAGTGAGCATTCCAATTTCAGTTCCAGAGTGATTCGCCCAATGAGTCCTTGTTATTTAGTTGTTTTCAGCCAATTTTCTGGATTTTTGAAAATTTCACTTTTTTGTGAAAATATCCACTAAATGAGGGAATAATATGTGTGAGGGTACCCTAGGAGAGTTCCAAATGTGTCTGGGAAGAATATATATCCCACGGGGGTAAAATTGAAAAGAGTTGAAAAAAAATTTTTTTTGGACTTAGTCATTTTTCCGGCGTTTATCAGACTTTCAGATAGGGGAAATGTCAGTGAGCGTTCCAATTTCAGTTCCAGAGTGATTCGCCCAATGAGTCCTTGTTATTTAGTTGTTTTCAGCCAATTTTCTGGATTTTTGAAAATTTCACTTTTTTTGTGAAAATATCCACTAAATGAGGGAATAATATGTGTGAGGGTACCCCAGGAGAGTTCCAAATGTGTGTGGGAAGAATATATATCCCACGGGGGTAAAATTGAAAAGAGTTGAAAAAAAATTTTTTTTGGACTTAGTCATTTTTCCGGCATTTATCAGACTTTCAGATAGGGGAAATGTCAGTGAGCATTCCGATTTCAGTTCCAGAGCGATTCGCCCAATGAGTCCTTGATATTTAGTCGTTTTCAGCCAATTTTCTGGATTTTTGAAAATTTCACTTTTTTGTGAAAATATCCACTAAATGAGGGAATAATATGTGTGAGGGTACCCTAGGAGAGTTCCAAATGTGTCTGGGAAGAATATATATCCCACGGGGGTAAAATTGAAAAAAGTTGAAAAAATTTTTTTTTTGAACTTAGTCATTTTTCCGGCGTTTATCAGACTTTCACATAGGGGAAATGTCAGTGAGCGTTCCGATTTCAGTTCCAGAGTGATTCGCCCAATGAGTCCTTGTTTTTTAGTTGTTTTCAGCCAATTTTCTGGATTTTTGAAAATTTAACTTTTTTGTGAAAATATCCACTAAATGAGGGAATAATATGTGTGAGGGTACCCAGGAGAGTTCCAAATGTGTGTGGGAAGAATATATATCCCACGGGGGTAAAATTGAAAAGAGTTGAAAAAAATTATTTTTTGGACTTAGTCATTTTTCTGGCGTTTATCAGACTTTCAGATAGGGGAAATGTCAGTGAGTGTTCCGATTTCAGTTCCAGAGCGATTCGCCCAATGAGTCCTTGATATTTAGTCGTTTTCAGCCAATTTTCTGGATTTTTGAAAATTTCACTTTTTTGTGAAAATATCCACTAAATGAGGGAATAATATGTGTGAGGGTACCCCAGGAGAGTTCCAAATGTGTGTGGGAAGAATATATATCCCACGGGGGTAAAATTGAAAAGAGTTGAAAAAAAATTTTTTTTGGACTTAGTCATTTTTCCGGCGTTTATCAGACTTTCAGATAGGGTAAATGTCAGTGAGCGTTCCAATTTCAGTTCCAGAGTGATTCGCCCAATGAGTCCTTGTTATTTAGTTGTTTTCAGCCAATTTTCTGGATTTTTGAAAATTTCACTTTTTTTGTGAAAATATCCACTAAATGAGGGAATAATATGTGTGAGGGTACCCCAGGAGAGTTCCAAATGTGTGTGGGAAGAATATATATCCCACGGGGGTAAAATTGAAAAGAGTTGAAAAAAATTTTTTTTTGGACTTAGTCATTTTTCCGGCGTTTATCAGACTTTCAGATAGGGGAAATGTCAGTGAGCATTCCAATTTCAGTTCCAGAGTGATTCGCCCAATGAGTCCTTGTTATTTAGTCGTTTTCAGCCAATTTTCTGGATTTTTGAAAATTTCACTTTTTTCTGAAAATATCCACTAAATGAGGGAATAATATGTGTGAGGGTACCCCAGGAGAGTTCCAAATGTGTGTGGGAAGAATATATATCCCACGGGGGTAAAATTGAAAAGAGTTGAAAAAAAATTTTTTTTGGACTTAGTCATTTTTCCGGCATTTATCAGACTTTCAGATAGGGGAAATGTCAGTGAGCATTCCGATTTCAGTTCCAGAGCGATTCGCCCAATGAGTCCTTGATATTTAGTCGTTTTCAGCCAATTTTCTGGATTTTTGAAAATTTCACTTTTTTGTGAAAATATCCACTAAATGAGGGAATAATATGTGTGAGGGTACCCTAGGAGAGTTCCAAATGTGTCTGGGAAGAATATATATCCCACGGGGGTAAAATTGAAAAGAGTTGAAAAAAAATTTTTTTTGGACTTAGTCATTTTTCCGGCGTTTATCAGACTTTCAGATAGGGGAAATGTCAGTGAGCGTTCCAATTTCAGTTCCAGAGTGATTCGCCCAATGAGTCCTTGTTATTTAGTTGTTTTCAGCCAATTTTCTGGATTTTTGAAAATTTCACTTTTTTTGTGAAAATATCCACTAAATGAGGGAATAATATGTGTGAGGGTACCCCAGGAGAGTTCCAAATGTGTGTGGGAAGAATATATATCCCACGGGGGTAAAATTGAAAAAAGTTGAAAAAAATTTTTTTTTGGACTTAGTCATTTTTCTGGCGTTTATCAGACTTTCAGATAGTGGATATGTCAGTGAGCGTTCCGATTTCAGTTCCAGAGCGTTTCGCCCAATGAGTCCTTGATATTTAGTCGTTTTCAGCCAATTTTCTGGATTTTTGAAAATTTCACTTTTTTGTGAAAATATCCACTAAATGAGGGAATAATATGTGTGAGGGTACCCTAGGAGAGTTCCAAATGTGTCTGGGAAGAATATATATCCCACGGGGGTAAAATTGAAAAAAGTTGAAAAAATTTTTTTTTTGGACTTAGTCATTTTTCCGGCGTTTATCAGACTTTCACATAGGGGAAATGTCAGTGAGCGTTCCGATTTCAGTTCCAGAGTGATTCGCCCAATGAGTCCTTGTTTTTTAGTTGTTTTCAGCCAATTTTCTGGATTTTTGAAAATTTAACTTTTTTGTGAAAATATCCACTAAATGAGGGAATAATATGTGTGAGGGTACCCAGGAGAGTTCCAAATGTGTGTGGGAAGAATATATATCCCACGGGGGTAAAATTGAAAAGAGTTGAAAAAAATTATTTTTTGGACTTAGTCATTTTTCTGGCGTTTATCAGACTTTCAGATAGGGGAAATGTCAGTGAGTGTTCCGATTTCAGTTCCAGAGCGATTCGCCCAATGAGTCCTTGATATTTAGTCGTTTTCAGCCAATTTTCTGGATTTTTGAAAATTTCACTTTTTTGTGAAAATATCCACTAAATGAGGGAATAATATGTGTGAGGGTACCCCAGGAGAGTTCCAAATGTGTGTGGGAAGAATATATATCCCACGGGGGTAAAATTGAAAAGAGTTGAAAAAAAATTTTTTTTGGACTTAGTCATTTTTCCGGCGTTTATCAGACTTTCAGATAGGGTAAATGTCAGTGAGCGTTCCAATTTCAGTTCCAGAGTGATTCGCCCAATGAGTCCTTGTTATTTAGTTGTTTTCAGCCAATTTTCTGGATTTTTGAAAATTTCACTTTTTTTGTGAAAATATCCACTAAATGAGGGAATAATATGTGTGAGGGTACCCCAGGAGAGTTCCAAATGTGTGTGGGAAGAATATATATCCCACGGGGGTAAAATTGAAAAGAGTTGAAAAAAAATTTTTTTTGGACTTAGTCATTTTTCCGGCATTTATCAGACTTTCAGATAGGGGAAATGTCAGTGAGCATTCCGATTTCAGTTCCAGAGCGATTCGCCCAATGAGTCCTTGATATTTAGTCGTTTTCAGCCAATTTTCTGGATTTTTGAAAATTTCACTTTTTTGTGAAAATATCCACTAAATGAGGGAATAATATGTGTGAGGGTACCCTAGGAGAGTTCCAAATGTGTCTGGGAAGAATATATATCCCACGGGGGTAAAATTGAAAAGAGTTGAAAAAAAATTTTTTTTGGACTTAGTCATTTTTCCGGCGTTTATCAGACTTTCAGATAGGGGAAATGTCAGTGAGCGTTCCAATTTCAGTTCCAGAGTGATTCGCCCAATGAGTCCTTGTTATTTAGTTGTTTTCAGCCAATTTTCTGGATTTTTGAAAATTTCACTTTTTTTGTGAAAATATCCACTAAATGAGGGAATAATATGTGTGAGGGTACCCCAGGAGAGTTCCAAATGTGTGTGGGAAGAATATATATCCCACGGGGGTAAAATTGAAAAAAGTTGAAAAAAATTTTTTTTTGGACTTAGTCATTTTTCTGGCGTTTATCAGACTTTCAGATAGTGGATATGTCAGTGAGCGTTCCGATTTCAGTTCCAGAGCGTTTCGCCCAATGAGTCCTTGATATTTAGTCGTTTTCAGCCAATTTTCTGGATTTTTGAAAATTTCACTTTTTTCTGAAAATATCCACTAAATGAGGGAATAATATGTGTGAGGGTACCCCAGGAGAGTTCCAAATGTGTGTGGGAAGAATATATATCCCACGGGGGTAAAATTGAAAAGAGTTGAAAAAAAATTTTTTTTGGACTTAGTCATTTTTCCGGCATTTATCAGACTTTCAGATAGGGGAAATGTCAGTGAGCATTCCGATTTCAGTTCCAGAGCGATTCGCCCAATGAGTCCTTGATATTTAGTCGTTTTCAGCCAATTTTCTGGATTTTTGAAAATTTCACTTTTTTGTGAAAATATCCACTAAATGAGGGAATAATATGTGTGAGGGTACCCTAGGAGAGTTCCAAATGTGTCTGGGAAGAATATATATCCCACGGGGGTAAAATTGAAAAAAGTTGAAAAAATTTTTTTTTTGAACTTAGTCATTTTTCCGGCGTTTATCAGACTTTCACATAGGGGAAATGTCAGTGAGCGTTCCGATTTCAGTTCCAGAGTGATTCGCCCAATGAGTCCTTGTTTTTTAGTTGTTTTCAGCCAATTTTCTGGATTTTTGAAAATTTAACTTTTTTGTGAAAATATCCACTAAATGAGGGAATAATATGTGTGAGGGTACCCAGGAGAGTTCCAAATGTGTGTGGGAAGAATATATATCCCACGGGGGTAAAATTGAAAAGAGTTGAAAAAAATTATTTTTTGGACTTAGTCATTTTTCTGGCGTTTATCAGACTTTCAGATAGGGGAAATGTCAGTGAGTGTTCCGATTTCAGTTCCAGAGCGATTCGCCCAATGAGTCCTTGATATTTAGTCGTTTTCAGCCAATTTTCTGGATTTTTGAAAATTTCACTTTTTTGTGAAAATATCCACTAAATGAGGGAATAATATGTGTGAGGGTACCCCAGGAGAGTTCCAAATGTGTGTGGGAAGAATATATATCCCACGGGGGTAAAATTGAAAAGAGTTGAAAAAAAATTTTTTTTGGACTTAGTCATTTTTCCGGCGTTTATCAGACTTTCAGATAGGGTAAATGTCAGTGAGCGTTCCAATTTCAGTTCCAGAGTGATTCGCCCAATGAGTCCTTGTTATTTAGTTGTTTTCAGCCAATTTTCTGGATTTTTGAAAATTTCACTTTTTTTGTGAAAATATCCACTAAATGAGGGAATAATATGTGTGAGGGTACCCCAGGAGAGTTCCAAATGTGTGTGGGAAGAATATATATCCCACGGGGGTAAAATTGAAAAGAGTTGAAAAAAATTTTTTTTTGGACTTAGTCATTTTTCCGGCGTTTATCAGACTTTCAGATAGGGGAAATGTCAGTGAGCATTCCAATTTCAGTTCCAGAGTGATTCGCCCAATGAGTCCTTGTTATTTAGTTGTTTTCAGCCAATTTTCTGGATTTTTGAAAATTTCACTTTTTTGTGAAAATATCCACTAAATGAGGGAATAATATGTGTGAGGGTACCCTAGGAGAGTTCCAAATGTGTCTGGGAAGAATATATATCCCACGGGGGTAAAATTGAAAAGAGTTGAAAAAAAATTTTTTTTGGACTTAGTCATTTTTCCGGCGTTTATCAGACTTTCAGATAGGGGAAATGTCAGTGAGCGTTCCAATTTCAGTTCCAGAGTGATTCGCCCAATGAGTCCTTGTTATTTAGTTGTTTTCAGCCAATTTTCTGGATTTTTGAAAATTTCACTTTTTTTGTGAAAATATCCACTAAATGAGGGAATAATATGTGTGAGGGTACCCCAGGAGAGTTCCAAATGTGTGTGGGAAGAATATATATCCCACGGGGGTAAAATTGAAAAAAGTTGAAAAAAATTTTTTTTTGGACTTAGTCATTTTTCTGGCGTTTATCAGACTTTCAGATAGTGGATATGTCAGTGAGCGTTCCGATTTCAGTTCCAGAGCGTTTCGCCCAATGAGTCCTTGATATTTAGTCGTTTTCAGCCAATTTTCTGGATTTTTGAAAATTTCACTTTTTTCTGAAAATATCCACTAAATGAGGGAATAATATGTGTGAGGGTACCCCAGGAGAGTTCCAAATGTGTGTGGGAAGAATATATATCCCACGGGGGTAAAATTGAAAAGAGTTGAAAAAAAATTTTTTTTGGACTTAGTCATTTTTCCGGCATTTATCAGACTTTCAGATAGGGGAAATGTCAGTGAGCATTCCGATTTCAGTTCCAGAGCGATTCGCCCAATGAGTCCTTGATATTTAGTCGTTTTCAGCCAATTTTCTGGATTTTTGAAAATTTCACTTTTTTGTGAAAATATCCACTAAATGAGGGAATAATATGTGTGAGGGTACCCTAGGAGAGTTCCAAATGTGTCTGGGAAGAATATATATCCCACGGGGGTAAAATTGAAAAAAGTTGAAAAAATTTTTTTTTTGAACTTAGTCATTTTTCCGGCGTTTATCAGACTTTCACATAGGGGAAATGTCAGTGAGCGTTCCGATTTCAGTTCCAGAGTGATTCGCCCAATGAGTCCTTGTTTTTTAGTTGTTTTCAGCCAATTTTCTGGATTTTTGAAAATTTAACTTTTTTGTGAAAATATCCACTAAATGAGGGAATAATATGTGTGAGGGTACCCAGGAGAGTTCCAAATGTGTGTGGGAAGAATATATATCCCACGGGGGTAAAATTGAAAAGAGTTGAAAAAAATTATTTTTTGGACTTAGTCATTTTTCTGGCGTTTATCAGACTTTCAGATAGGGGAAATGTCAGTGAGTGTTCCGATTTCAGTTCCAGAGCGATTCGCCCAATGAGTCCTTGATATTTAGTCGTTTTCAGCCAATTTTCTGGATTTTTGAAAATTTCACTTTTTTGTGAAAATATCCACTAAATGAGGGAATAATATGTGTGAGGGTACCCCAGGAGAGTTCCAAATGTGTGTGGGAAGAATATATATCCCACGGGGGTAAAATTGAAAAGAGTTGAAAAAAAATTTTTTTTGGACTTAGTCATTTTTCCGGCGTTTATCAGACTTTCAGATAGGGTAAATGTCAGTGAGCGTTCCAATTTCAGTTCCAGAGTGATTCGCCCAATGAGTCCTTGTTATTTAGTTGTTTTCAGCCAATTTTCTGGATTTTTGAAAATTTCACTTTTTTTGTGAAAATATCCACTAAATGAGGGAATAATATGTGTGAGGGTACCCCAGGAGAGTTCCAAATGTGTGTGGGAAGAATATATATCCCACGGGGGTAAAATTGAAAAGAGTTGAAAAAAATTTTTTTTTGGACTTAGTCATTTTTCCGGCGTTTATCAGACTTTCAGATAGGGGAAATGTCAGTGAGCATTCCAATTTCAGTTCCAGAGTGATTCGCCCAATGAGTCCTTGTTATTTAGTTGTTTTCAGCCAATTTTCTGGATTTTTGAAAATTTCACTTTTTTGTGAAAATATCCACTAAATGAGGGAATAATATGTGTGAGGGTACCCCAGGAGAGTTCCAAATGTGTGTGGGAAGAATATATATCCCACGGGGGTAAAATTGAAAAAAGTTGAAAAAAATTATTTTTTGGACTTAGTCATTTTTCTGGCGTTTATCAGACTTTCAGATAGGGGAAATGTCAGTGAGCGTTCCGATTTCAGTTCCAGAGCGATTCGCCCAATGAGTCCTTGCTATTTAGTCGTTTTCAGCCAATTTTCTGGATTTTTGAAAATTTCACTTTTTTGTGAAAATATCCACTAAATGAGGGAATAATATGTGTGAGGGTACCCCAGGAGAGTTCCAAATGTGTGTGGGAAGAATATATATCCCACGGGGGTAAAATTGAAAAGAGTTGAAAAAAAAATTTTTTTGGACTTAGTCATTTTTCCGGCGTTTATCAGACTTTCAGATAGGGGAAATGTCAGTGAGCATTCCGATTTCAGTTCCAGAGCGATTCGCCCAATGAGTCCTTGATATTTAGTCGTTTTCAGCCAATTTTCTGGATTTTTGAAAATTTCACTTTTTTGTGAAAATATCCACTAAATGAGGGAATAATATGTGTGAGGGTACCCTAGGAGAGTTCCAAATGTGTCTGGGAAGAATATATATCCCACGGGGGTAAAATTGAAAAGAGTTGAAAAAAAATTTTTTTTGGACTTAGTCATTTTTCCGGCGTTTATCAGACTTTCAGATAGGGGAAATGTCAGTGAGCGTTCCAATTTCAGTTCCAGAGTGATTCGCCCAATGAGTCCTTGTTATTTAGTTGTTTTCAGCCAATTTTCTGGATTTTTGAAAATTTCACTTTTTTTGTGAAAATATCCACTAAATGAGGGAATAATATGTGTGAGGGTACCCCAGGAGAGTTCCAAATGTGTGTGGGAAGAATATATATCCCACGGGGGTAAAATTGAAAAAAGTTGAAAAAAATTTTTTTTTGGACTTAGTCATTTTTCTGGCGTTTATCAGACTTTCAGATAGTGGATATGTCAGTGAGCGTTCCGATTTCAGTTCCAGAGCGTTTCGCCCAATGAGTCCTTGATATTTAGTCGTTTTCAGCCAATTTTCTGGATTTTTGAAAATTTCACTTTTTTCTGAAAATATCCACTAAATGAGGGAATAATATGTGTGAGGGTACCCCAGGAGAGTTCCAAATGTGTGTGGGAAGAATATATATCCCACGGGGGTAAAATTGAAAAGAGTTGAAAAAAAATTTTTTTTGGACTTAGTCATTTTTCCGGCATTTATCAGACTTTCAGATAGGGGAAATGTCAGTGAGCATTCCGATTTCAGTTCCAGAGCGATTCGCCCAATGAGTCCTTGATATTTAGTCGTTTTCAGCCAATTTTCTGGATTTTTGAAAATTTCACTTTTTTGTGAAAATATCCACTAAATGAGGGAATAATATGTGTGAGGGTACCCTAGGAGAGTTCCAAATGTGTCTGGGAAGAATATATATCCCACGGGGGTAAAATTGAAAAAAGTTGAAAAAATTTTTTTTTTGGACTTAGTCATTTTTCCGGCGTTTATCAGACTTTCACATAGGGGAAATGTCAGTGAGCGTTCCGATTTCAGTTCCAGAGTGATTCGCCCAATGAGTCCTTGTTTTTTAGTTGTTTTCAGCCAATTTTCTGGATTTTTGAAAATTTAACTTTTTTGTGAAAATATCCACTAAATGAGGGAATAATATGTGTGAGGGTACCCAGGAGAGTTCCAAATGTGTGTGGGAAGAATATATATCCCACGGGGGTAAAATTGAAAAGAGTTGAAAAAAATTATTTTTTGGACTTAGTCATTTTTCTGGCGTTTATCAGACTTTCAGATAGGGGAAATGTCAGTGAGTGTTCCGATTTCAGTTCCAGAGCGATTCGCCCAATGAGTCCTTGATATTTAGTCGTTTTCAGCCAATTTTCTGGATTTTTGAAAATTTCACTTTTTTGTGAAAATATCCACTAAATGAGGGAATAATATGTGTGAGGGTACCCCAGGAGAGTTCCAAATGTGTGTGGGAAGAA
This sequence comes from Phyllobates terribilis, assembly GCF_046119375.1. Classification (NCBI taxonomy): domain Eukaryota; kingdom Metazoa; phylum Chordata; class Amphibia; order Anura; family Dendrobatidae; genus Phyllobates; species Phyllobates terribilis. Next base: position 556,546,111 of record NW_027362762.1, read on the forward strand.
TATATATCCCACGGGGGTAAAATTGAAAAGAGTTGAAAAAAAATTTTTTTTGGACTTAGTCATTTTTCCGGCGTTTATCAGACTTTCAGATAGGGTAAATGTCAGTGAGCGTTCCAATTTCAGTTCCAGAGTGATTCGCCCAATGAGTCCTTGTTATTTAGTTGTTTTCAGCCAATTTTCTGGATTTTTGAAAATTTCACTTTTTTTGTGAAAATATCCACTAAATGAGGGAATAATATGTGTGAGGGTACCCCAGGAGAGTTCCAAATGTGTGTGGGAAGAATATATATCCCACGGGGGTAAAATTGAAAAGAGTTGAAAAAAATTTTTTTTTGGACTTAGTCATTTTTCCGGCGTTTATCAGACTTTCAGATAGGGGAAATGTCAGTGAGCGTTCCAATTTCAGTTCCAGAGTGATTCGCCCAATGAGTCCTTGTTATTTAGTTGTTTTCAGCCAATTTTCTGGATTTTTGAAAATTTCACTTTTTTGTGAAAATATCCACTAAATGAGGGAATAATATGTGTGAGGGTACCCCAGGAGAGTTCCAAATGTGTGTGGGAAGAATATATATCCCACGGGGGTAAAATTGAAAAAAGTTGAAAAAAATTATTTTTTGGACTTAGTCATTTTTCTGGCGTTTATCAGACTTTCAGATAGGGGAAATGTCAGTGAGCGTTCCGATTTCAGTTCCAGAGCGATTCGCCCAATGAGTCCTTGCTATTTAGTCGTTTTCAGCCAATTTTCTGGATTTTTGAAAATTTCACTTTTTTGTGAAAATATCCACTAAATGAGGGAATAATATGTGTGAGGGTACCCCAGGAGAGTTCCAAATGTGTGTGGGAAGAATATATATCCCACGGGGGTAAAATTGAAAAGAGTTGAAAAAAAAATTTTTTTGGACTTAGTCATTTTTCCGGCGTTTATCAGACTTTCAGATAGGGGAAATGTCAGTGAGCGTTCCAATTTCAGTTCCAGAGTGATTCGCCCAATGAGTCCTTGTTATTTAGTTGTTTTCAGCCAATTTTCTGGATTTTTGAAAATTTCACTTTTTTGTGAAAATATCCACTAAATGAGGGAATAATATGTGTGAGGGTACCCCAGGAGAGTTCCAAATGTGTGTGGGAAGAATATATATCCCACGGGGGTAAAATTGAAAAAAGTTGAAAAAAATTATTTTTTGGACTTAGTCATTTTTCTGGCGTTTATCAGACTTTCAGATAGGGGAAATGTCAGTGAGCATTCCGATTTCAGTTCCAGAGCGATTCGCCCAATGAGTCCTTGATATTTAGTCGTTTTCAGCCAATTTTCTGGATTTTTGAAAATTTCACTTTTTTGTGAAAATATCCACTAAATGAGGGAATAATATGTGTGAGGGTACCCCAGGAGAGTTCCAAATGTGTGTGGGAAGAATATATATCCCACGGGGGTAAAATTGGAAAGAGTTGAAAAAAAAATTTTTTTGGACTTAGTCATTTTTCCGGCGTTTATCAGACTTTCAGATAGGGGAAATGTCAGTGAGCGTTCCGATTTCAGTTCCAGAGTGATTCGCCCAATGAGTCCTTGTTTTTTAGTTGTTTTCAGCCAATTTTCTGGATTTTTGAAAATGTCACTTTTTTTGTGAAAATATCCACTAAATGAGGGAATAATATGTGTGAGGGTACCCCAGGAGAGTTCCAAATGTGTGTGGGAAGAATATATATCCCACGGGGGTAAAATTGAAAAGAGTTGAAAAAAATTTTTTTTTGGACTTAGTCATTTTTCTGGCGTTTATCAGACTTTCAGATAGGGGAAATGTCAGTGAGCGTTCCAATTTCAGTTCCAGAGTGATTCGCCCAATGAGTCCTTGTTATTTAGTTGTTTTCAGCCAATTTTCTGGATTTTTGAAAATTTCACTTTTTTGTGAAAATATCCACTAAATGAGGGAATAATATGTGTGAGGGTACCCCAGGAGAGTTCCAAATGTGTGTGGGAAGAATATATATCCCACGGGGGTAAAATTGAAAAAAGTTGAAAAAAATTATTTTTTGGACTTAGTCATTTTTCTGGCGTTTATCAGACTTTCAGATAGGGGAAATGTCAGTGAGCGTTCCGATTTCAGTTCCAGAGTGATTCGCCCAATGAGTCCTTGTTTTTTAGTTGTTTTCAGCCAATTTTCTGGATTTTTGAAAATGTCACTTTTTTTGTGAAAATATCCACTAAATGAGGGAATAATATGTGTGAGGGTACCCCAGGAGAGTTCCAAATGTGTGTGGGAAGAATATATATCCCACGGGGGTAAAATTGAAAAGAGTTGAAAAAAATTTTTTTTTGGACTTAGTCATTTTTCCGGCGTTTATCAGACTTTCAGATAGGGGAAATGTCAGTGAGCGTTCCAATTTCAGTTCCAGAGTGATTCGCCCAATGAGTCCCTGTTATTTAGTTGTTTTCAGCCAATTTTCTGGATTTTTGAAAATTTCACTTTTTTGTGAAAATATCCACTAAATGAGGGAATAATATGTGTGAGGGTACCCCAGGAGAGTTCCAAATGTGTGTGGGAAGAATATATATCCCACGGGGGTAAAATTGAAAAAAGTTGAAAAAAATTATTTTTTGGACTTAGTCATTTTTCTGGCGTTTATCAGACTTTCAGATAGGGGAAATGTCAGTGAGCGTTCCGATTTCAGTTCCAGAGCGATTCGCCCAATGAGTCCTTGATATTTAGTCGTTTTCAGCCAATTTTCTGGATTTTTGAAAATTTCACTTTTTTGTGAAAATATCCACTAAATGAGGGAATAATATGTGTGAGGGTACCCCAGGAGAGTTCCAAATGTGTGTGGGAAGAATATATATCCCACGGGGGTAAAATTGAAAAGAGTTTAAAAAAAAAATTTTTTGGACTTAGTCATTTTTCCGGCGTTTATCAGACTTTCCGATAGGGGAAATGTCAGTGAGCGTTCCGATTTCAGTTCCAGAGTGATTCGCCCAATGAGTCCTTGTTTTTTAGTTGTTTTCAGCCAATTTTCTGGATTTTTGAAAATTTCACTTTTTTGTGAAAATATCCACTAAATGAGGGAATAATATATGTGAGGGTACCCCAGGAGAGTTCCAAATGTGTGTGGGAAGAATATATATCCCACGGGGGTAAAATTGAAAAAAAGTTGAAAAAAATTTTTTTTTGGACTTAGTCATTTTTCTGGCGTTTATCAGACTTTCAGATAGGGGAAATGTCAGTGAGGGTTCCGATTTCAGTTCCAGAGCGATTCGCCCAATGAGTCCTTGATATTTAGTAGTTTTCAGCCAATTTTCTGGATTTTTGAAAATTTAACTTTTTTGTGAAAATATCCACTAAATGAGGGAATAATATGTGTGAGGGTACCCCAGGAGAGTTCCAAATGTGTGTGGGAAGAATATATATCCCACGGGGGTAAAATTGAAAAGAGTTTAAAAAAAAAATTTTTTGGACTTAGTCATTTTTCCGGCGTTTATCAGACTTTCCGATAGGGGAAATGTCAGTGAGCGTTCCGATTTCAGTTCCAGAGTGATTCGCCCAATGAGTCCTTGTTTTTTAGTTGTTTTCAGCCAATTTTCTGGATTTTTGAAAATTTCACTTTTTTGTGAAAATATCCACTAAATGAGGGAATAATATATGTGAGGGTACCCCAGGAGAGTTCCAAATGTGTGTGGGAAGAATATATATCCCACGGGGGTAAAATTGAAAAAAAGTTGAAAAAAATTTTTTTTTGGACTTAGTCATTTTTCTGGCGTTTATCAGACTTTCAGATAGGGGAAATGTCAGTGAGGGTTCCGATTTCAGTTCCAGAGCGATTCGCCCAATGAGTCCTTGATATTTAGTAGTTTTCAGCCAATTTTCTGGATTTTTGAAAATTTAACTTTTTTGTGAAAATATCCACTAAATGAGGGAATAATATGTGTGAGGGTACCCCAGGAGAGTTCCAAATGTGTGTGGGAAGAATATATATCCCACGGGGGTAAAATTGAAAAGAGTTGAAAAAAATTATTTTTTGGATTTAGTCATTTTTCTGGCGTTTATCAGACTTTCAGATAGGGGAAATGTCAGTGAGCGTTCCAATTTCAGTTCCAGAGTGATTCGCCCAATGAGTCCTTGTTATTTAGTTGTTTTCAGCCAATTTTCTGGATTTTTGAAAATTTCACTTTTTTGTGAAAATATCCACTAAATGAGGGAATAATATGTGTGAGGGTACCCCAGGAGAGTTCCAAATGTGTGTGGGAAGAATATATATCCCACGGGGGTAAAATTGAAAAAAGTTGAAAAAAGTTTTTTTTTGGACTTAGTCATTTTTCTGGCGTTTATCAGACTTTCAGATAGGGGAAATGTCAGTGAGGGTTCCGATTTCAGTTCCAGAGCGATTCGCCCAATGAGTCCTTGATATTTAGTAGTTTTCAGCCAATTTTCTGGATTTTAAAAATTTAACTTTTTTGTGAAAATCTCCACTAAATGAGGGAATAATATGTGTGAGGGTACCCCAGGAGAGTTCCAAATGTGTGTGGGAAGAATATATATCCCACGGGGGTAAAATTGAAAAAAGTTGAAAAAAATTATTTTTTGGACTTAGTCATTTTTCTGGCGTTTATCAGACTTTCAGATAGGGGAAATGTCAGTGAGCGTTCCGATTTCAGTTCCAGAGCGATTCGCCCAATGAGTCCTTCACATTTAGTCGTTTTCAGCCAATTTTCTGGATTTTTTGAAAATTTCACTTTTTTGTGAAAATATCCACTAAATGAGGGAATAATATGTGTGAGGGTACCCCAGGAGAGTTCCAAATGTGTGTGGGAAGAATATATATCCCACGGGGGTAAAATTGAAAAGAGTTGAAAAAAAATTTTTTTTGGACTTAGTCATTTTTCCGGCGTTTATCAGACTTTCAGATAGGGGAAATGTCAGTGAGCGTTCCAATTTCAGTTCCAGAGTGATTCGCCCAATGAGTCCTTGTTATTTAATTGTTTTCTGCCAATTTTCTGGATTTTTGAAAATTTCACTTTTTTGTGAAAATATCCACTAAATGAGGGAATAATATGTGTGAGGGTACCCCAGGAGAGTTCCAAATGTGTTTGGGAAGAATATATATCCCACGGGGGTAAAATTGAAAAAATTTGAAAAAAAATATTTTTTGGACTTAGTCATTTTTCTGGCGTTTATCAGACTTTCAGATAGGGGAAATGTCAGTGAGCGTTCCGATTTCAGTTCCAGAGCGATTCGCCCAATGAGTCCTTGATATTTAGTCGTTTTCAGCCAATTTTCTGGATTTTTGAAAATTTCACTTTTTTGTGAAAATATCCACTAAATGAGGGAATAATATGTGTGAGGGTACCCCAGGAGAGTTCCAAATGTGTGTGGGAAGAATATATATCCCACGGGGGTAAAATTGAAAAAAGTTGAAAAAATTTTTTTTTTGGACTTAGTCATTTTTCCGGCGTTTATCAGACTTTCACATAGGGGAAATGTCAGTGAGCGTTCCGATTTCAGTTCCAGAGCGATTCGCCCAATGAGTCCTTCACATTTAGTCGTTTTCAGCCAATTTTCTGGATTTTTGAAAATTTAACTTTTTTGTGAAAATATTCACTAAATGAGGGAATAATATGTGTGAGGGTACCCCAGGAGAGTTCCAAATGTGTGTGGGAAGAATATATATCCCACGGGGGTAAAATTGAAAAAAGTTGAAAAAAATTATTTTTTGGACTTAGTCATTTTTCTGGCGTTTATCAGACTTTCAGATAGGGGAAATGTCAGTGAGCGTTCCGATTTCAGTTCCAGAGCGATTCGCCCAATGAGTCCTTCACATTTAGTCGTTTTCAGCCAATTTTCTGGATTTTTGAAAATTTCACTTTTTTGTGAAAATATCCACTAAATGAGGGAATAATATGTGTGAGGGTACCCCAGGAGAGTTCCAAATGTGTGTGGGAAGAATATATATCCCACGGGGGTAAAATTGAAAAAAGTTGAAAAAAATTTTTTTTTGGACTTAGTCATTTTTCTGGCGTTTATCAGACTTTCAGATAGGGGAAATGTCAGTGAGGGTTCCGATTTCAGTTCCAGAGCGATTTGCCCAATGAGTCCTTGATATTTAGTAGTTTTCTGCCAATTTTCTGGATTTTTGAAAATTTAACTTTTTTGTGAAAATATCCACTAAATGAGGGAATAATATGTGTGAGGGTACCCCAGGAGAGTTCCAAATGTGTGTGGGAAGAATATATATCCCACGGGGGTAAAATTGAAAAAAGTTGAAAAAAATTATTTTTTGGACTTAGTCATTGTTCTTGCGTCTATCAGACTTTCAGATAGGGGAAATGTCAGTGAGGGTTCTGATTTCAGTTCCAGAGCGATTCGCCCAATGAGTCCTTGATATTTAGTAGTTTTCAGCCAATTTTCTGGATTTTTGAAAATTTAAATTTTTTGTGAAAATATCCACTAAATGAGGGAATAATATGTGTGAGGGTACCCCAGGAGAGTTCCAAATGTGTGTGGGAAGAATATATATCCCACGGGGGTAAAATTGAAAAAAGTTGAAAAAAATTATTTTTTGGACTTAGTCATTTTTCCGGCGTTTATCAGACTTTCACATAGGTGAAATGTCAGTGAGCGTTCCGATTTCAGTTCCAGAGTGATTCGCCCAATGAGTCCTTGTTTTTTAGTTGTTTTCAGCCAATTTTCTGGATTTTTGAAAATTTCACTTTTTAGTGAAAATATCCACTAAATGAGGGAATAATATGTGTGAGGGTACCCCAGTAGAGTTCCAAATGTGTGTGGGTAGAATATATATCCCACGGGGGTAAAATTGAAAAAGGTTGAAAAAAATTTTTTTTTGGACTTAGTCATTTTTCCGGCGTTTATCAGACTTTCAGATAGGGGAAATGTCAGTGAGCATTCCAATTTCAGTTCCAGAGTGATTCGCCCAATGAGTCCTTGATATTTAGTCGTTTTCAGCCAATTTTCTGGATTTTTGAAAATTTCACTTTTTTGTGAAAATATCCACTAAATGAGGGAATAATATGTGTGAGGGTACCCCAGGAGAGTTCCAAATGTGTGTGGGAAGAATATATATCCCACGGGGGTAAAATTGAAGAAAGTTGAAAAAACATTTTTTTTGGACTTAGTCATTTTTCCGGCATTTATCAGACTTTCAGATAGGGCGAATGTCAGTGAGCGTTCCGATTTCAGTTCCAGAGCGATTCGCTCAATAAGTCCTTGATATTTAGTCGTTTTCAGCCAGTTTGCTGGATTTTTGAAAATGTCACTTTTTTGTGAAAATATTCACTAAATGAGGGAATAATATGTGTGAGGGTACCCCAGGAGAGTTCCAAATGTGTGTGGGTAGAATATATATCCCGCGGGGGTAAAATTGAAAAAAGTTGAAAAATTTTTTGGGGGGGATTTAGTCATTTTTCCGGCGTTTATCAGACTTTCAGATAGGGCAAATGTCAGTGAGCGTTCCGATTTCAGTTCCAGAGCGATTCGCCCAATGAGTCCTTGATATTTAGTCGTTTTCAGCCAATTTTCTGGATTTTTGAAAATTTCAATTTTTTGTGAAAATATCCACTAAATGAGGGAATAATATGTGTGAGGGTACCCCAGAAGAGTTCCAAATGTGTGTGGGTAGAATATATATCCCACGGGGGTAAAATTTAAAAAAGTTGAAAACATTTTTTTTTTAGACTTAGTCATTTTTCCGGCGTTTATCAGACTTTCAGATAGGGCAAATGTCAGTGAGCATTCCGATTTCAGTTCCAGAGTGATTCGCCCAATGAGTCCTTGATATTTAGTCGTTTTCTGCCAATTTTCTGGATTTTTGAAAATTTCACTTTTTTGTGAAAATATTCACTAAATGAGGGAATAATATGTGTGAGGGTACCCCAGGAGAGTTCCAAATGTGTGTGGGTAGAATATATATCCCACGGGGGTAAAATTGAAAAAGGTTGAAAAAAATTTTTTTTTGGACTTAGTCATTTTTCCGGCGTTTATCAGACTTTCAGATAGGGGAAATGTCAGTGAGCATTCCAATTTCAGTTCCAGAGTGATTCGCCCAATGAGTCCTTGATATTTAGTCGTTTTCAGCCAATTTTCTGGATTTTTGAAAATTTCACTTTTTTGTGAAAATATCCACTAAATGAGGGAATAATATGTGTGAGGGTACCCCAGGAGAGTTCCAAATGTGTGAGGGAAGAATATATATCCCACGGGGGTAAAATTGAAGAAAGTTGAAAAAAAATTTTTTTTGGACTTAGTCATTTTTCCGGCGTTTATCAGACTTTCAGATAGGGGAAAAGTCAGTGAGCATTCCGATTTCAGTTCCAGAGCGATTCGCCCAATGAGTCCTTGATATTTAGTCGTTTTCAGCCAATTTTCTGGATTTTTGAAAATTTAACTTTTTTGTGAAAATATCCACTAAATGAGGGAATAATATGTGTGAGGGTACCCCAAGAGAGTTCCAAATGTGTGTGGGAAGAATATATATCCCACGGGGGTAAAATTGAAAAAAGTTGAAAAAATTTTTTTTTTGGACTTAGTCATTTTTCCGGCATTTATCAGACTTTCAGATAGGGCGAATGTCAGTGAGCGTTCCGATTTCAGTTCCAGAGCGATTTGCTCAATGAGTCCTTGATATTTAGTCGTTTTCAGCCAATTTGCTGGATTTTTGAAAATTTCACTTTTTTGTGAAAATATTCACTAAATGAGGGAATAATATGTGTGAGGGTACCCCAGGAGAGTTCCAAATGTGTGTGGGTAGAATATATATCCCGCGGGGGTAAAATTGAAAAAAGTTGAAAAAATTTTTGGGGGGGATTTAGTCATTTTTCCGGCGTTTATCAGACTTTCAGATAGGGGAAATGTAAGTGAGTGTTCCGATTTCAGTTCCAGAGCGATTCGCCCAATGAGTCCTTGTTATTTAGTTGTTTTCAGCCAATTTTCTGGATTTTTGAAAATTTCACTTTTTTGTGAAAATATCCACTAAATGAGGGAATAATATGTGTGAGGGTACCCCAGGAGAGTTCCAAATGTGTGTGGGAAGAATATATATCCCACGGGGGTAAAATTGAAGAAAGTTGAAAAAATTTTTGGGGGGGATTTAGTCTTTTTTCCGGCGTTTATCAGACTTTCAGATAGGGGAAATGTCAGTGAGTGTTCCGATTTCAGTTCCAGAGCGATTCGCCCAATGAGTCCTTGTTATTTAGTTGTTTTCAGCCAATTTTCTGGATTTTTGAAAATTTCACTTTTTTGTGAAAATATCCACTAAATGAGGGAATAATATATGTGAGGGTACCCCAGGAGAGTTCCAAATGTGTGTGGGTAGAATATATATCCCACGGGGGTAAAATTGAAAAAGGTTGAAAAAAATTTTTTTTTGGACTTAGTCATTTTTCCGGCGTTTATCAGACTTTCAGATAGGGGAAATGTCAGTGAGCGTTCCAATTTCAGTTCCAGAGCGATTCGCCCAATGAGTCCTTGATATTTAGTCGTTTTCAGCCAATTTTCTGGATTTTTGAAAATTTCACTTTTTTGTGAAAATATCCACTAAATGAGGGAATAATATGTGTGAGGGTACCCCAGGAGAGTTCCAAATGTGTGGGGGAAGAATATATATCCCACGGGGGTAAAATTGAAGAAAGTTAAAAAAATATTTTTTTTGGACTTAGTCATTTTTCCGGCGTTTATCAGACTTTCAGATAGGGGAAATGTCAGTGAGCATTCCGATTTCAGTTCCAGAGCGATTCGCCCAATGAGTCCTTGATATTTAGTCGTTTTCTGCCAATTTTCTGGATTTTTGAAAATTTCACTTTTTTGTAAAAATATCCACTAAATGAGGGAATAATATGTGTGAGGGTACCCCAGGAGAGTTCCAAATGTGTGTGGGTAGAATATATATCCCGCGGGGGTAAAATTGAAAAAAGTTGAAAAAATTTTTTGGGGGGGATTTAGTCATTTTTCCGGCGTTTATCAGACTTTCAGAGAGGGGAAATGTCAGTGAGTGTTCCGATTTCAGTTCCAGAGCGATTCGCCAAATGAGTCCTTGTTATTTAGTTGTTTTCAGCCAATTTTCTGGATTTTTGAAAATTTCACTTTTTTGTGAAAATATCCACTAAATGAGGGAATAATATGTGTGAGGGTACCCCAGGAGAGTTCCAAATGTGTGTGGGTAGAATATATATCCCACGGGGGTAAAATTGAAAAAAGTATAAAAAATTTTTTTTTTTGGACTTAGTCATTTTTCGGGGGTTTATCAGACTTTCAGATAGGGCAAATATCAGTTAGCGTTCCGATTTCCGTTCCAGAGCGATTCGCCCAATGAGTCCTTGATATTTAGTCGTTTTCTGCCAATTTTCTGGATTTTTGAAAATTTCACTTTTTTGTGAAAATGACCACTAAATGAGGGAATAATATGTGTGAGGGTACCACAGAAGAGTTCCAAATGTGTGTGGGTAGAATATATATCCCGCGGGGGTAAAATTGAAAAAAGTTGAAAAAATTTTTTGGGGGGGGATTTAGTCATTTTTCCGGCGTTTATCAGACTTTCAGATAGGGGAAATGTCAGTGAGTGTTCCAATTTCAGTTCCAGAGCGATTCGCCCAATGAGTCCTTGTTATTTAGTTGTTTTCAGCCAATTTTCTGGATTTTTGAAAATTTCACTTTTTTGTGAAAATATCCACTAAATGAGGGAATAATATATGTGAGGGTACCCCAGGAGAGTTCCAAATGTGTGTGGGTAGAATATATATCCCACGGGGGTAAAATTGAAAAAAGTTGAAAAAAAATTTTTTTTGGACTTAGCCATTTTTCCGGCGTTTATCAGACTTTCAGATAGGGGAAATGTCAGTGAGCATTCCGATTTCAGTTCCAGAGCGATTCGCCCAATGAGTCCTTGATATTTAGTCGTTTTCTGCCAATTTTCTGGATTTTTGAAAATTTCACTTTTTTGTGAAAATATCCACTAAATGAGGGAATAATATGTGTGAGGGTACCCCAGGAGAGTCCCAAATGTGTGTGGGAAGAATATATATCCCACGGGTGTAAAATTGAAGAAAGTTGAAAAAAAATTTTTTTTGGACTTAGTCATTTTTCCGGCGTTTATCAGACTTTCAGATAGGGGAAATGTCAGTGAGCATTCCAATTTCAGTTCCAGAGTGATTCGCCCAATGAGTCCTTGATATTTAGTCGTTTTCAGCCAATTTTCTGGATTTTTGAAAATTTCACTTTTTTGTGAAAATATCCACTAAATGAGGGAATAATATGTGTGAGGGTACCCCAGGAGAGTTCCAAATGTGTGTGGGAAGAATATATATCCCACGGGGGTAAAATTGAAGAAAGTTGAAAAAACATTTTTTTTGGACTTAGTCATTTTTCCGGCATTTATCAGACTTTCAGATAGGGCGAATGTCAGTGAGCGTTCCGATTTCAGTTCCAGAGCGATTCGCTCAATAAGTCCTTGATATTTAGTCGTTTTCAGCCAGTTTGCTGGATTTTTGAAAATGTCACTTTTTTGTGAAAATATTCACTAAATGAGGGAATAATATGTGTGAGGGTACCCCAGGAGAGTTCCAAATGTGTGTGGGTAGAATATATATCCCGCGGGGGTAAAATTGAAAAAAGTTGAAAAATTTTTTGGGGGGGATTTAGTCATTTTTCCGGCGTTTATCAGACTTTCAGATAGGGCAAATGTCAGTGAGCGTTCCGATTTCAGTTCCAGAGCGATTCGCCCAATGAGTCCTTGATATTTAGTCGTTTTCAGCCAATTTTCTGGATTTTTGAAAATTTCAATTTTTTGTGAAAATATCCACTAAATGAGGGAATAATATGTGTGAGGGTACCCCAGAAGAGTTCCAAATGTGTGTGGGTAGAATATATATCCCACGGGGGTAAAATTTAAAAAAGTTGAAAACATTTTTTTTTTAGACTTAGTCATTTTTCCGGCGTTTATCAGACTTTCAGATAGGGCAAATGTCAGTGAGCATTCCGATTTCAGTTCCAGAGTGATTCGCCCAATGAGTCCTTGATATTTAGTCGTTTTCTGCCAATTTTCTGGATTTTTGAAAATTTCACTTTTTTGTGAAAATATTCACTAAATGAGGGAATAATATGTGTGAGGGTACCCCAGGAGAGTTCCAAATGTGTGTGGGTAGAATATATATCCCACGGGGGTAAAATTGAAAAAGGTTGAAAAAAATTTTTTTTTGGACTTAGTCATTTTTCCGGCGTTTATCAGACTTTCAGATAGGGGAAATGTCAGTGAGCATTCCAATTTCAGTTCCAGAGTGATTCGCCCAATGAGTCCTTGATATTTAGTCGTTTTCAGCCAATTTTCTGGATTTTTGAAAATTTCACTTTTTTGTGAAAATATCCACTAAATGAGGGAATAATATGTGTGAGGGTACCCCAGGAGAGTTCCAAATGTGTGAGGGAAGAATATATATCCCACGGGGGTAAAATTGAAGAAAGTTGAAAAAAAATTTTTTTTGGACTTAGTCATTTTTCCGGCGTTTATCAGACTTTCAGATAGGGGAAAAGTCAGTGAGCATTCCGATTTCAGTTCCAGAGCGATTCGCCCAATGAGTCCTTGATATTTAGTCGTTTTCAGCCAATTTTCTGGATTTTTGAAAATTTAACTTTTTTGTGAAAATATCCACTAAATGAGGGAATAATATGTGTGAGGGTACCCCAAGAGAGTTCCAAATGTGTGTGGGAAGAATATATATCCCACGGGGGTAAAATTGAAAAAAGTTGAAAAAATTTTTTTTTTGGACTTAGTCATTTTTCCGGCATTTATCAGACTTTCAGATAGGGCGAATGTCAGTGAGCGTTCCGATTTCAGTTCCAGAGCGATTTGCTCAATGAGTCCTTGATATTTAGTCGTTTTCAGCCAATTTGCTGGATTTTTGAAAATTTCACTTTTTTGTGAAAATATTCACTAAATGAGGGAATAATATGTGTGAGGGTACCCCAGGAGAGTTCCAAATGTGTGTGGGTAGAATATATATCCCGCGGGGGTAAAATTGAAAAAAGTTGAAAAAATTTTTGGGGGGGATTTAGTCATTTTTCCGGCGTTTATCAGACTTTCAGATAGGGGAAATGTAAGTGAGTGTTCCGATTTCAGTTCCAGAGCGATTCGCCCAATGAGTCCTTGTTATTTAGTTGTTTTCAGCCAATTTTCTGGATTTTTGAAAATTTCACTTTTTTGTGAAAATATCCACTAAATGAGGGAATAATATGTGTGAGGGTACCCCAGGAGAGTTCCAAATGTGTGTGGGAAGAATATATATCCCACGGGGGTAAAATTGAAGAAAGTTGAAAAAATTTTTGGGGGGGATTTAGTCTTTTTTCCGGCGTTTATCAGACTTTCAGATAGGGGAAATGTCAGTGAGTGTTCCGATTTCAGTTCCAGAGCGATTCGCCCAATGAGTCCTTGTTATTTAGTTGTTTTCAGCCAATTTTCTGGATTTTTGAAAATTTCACTTTTTTGTGAAAATATCCACTAAATGAGGGAATAATATATGTGAGGGTACCCCAGGAGAGTTCCAAATGTGTGTGGGTAGAATATATATCCCACGGGGGTAAAATTGAAAAAGGTTGAAAAAAATTTTTTTTTGGACTTAGTCATTTTTCCGGCGTTTATCAGACTTTCAGATAGGGGAAATGTCAGTGAGCGTTCCAATTTCAGTTCCAGAGCGATTCGCCCAATGAGTCCTTGATATTTAGTCGTTTTCAGCCAATTTTCTGGATTTTTGAAAATTTCACTTTTTTGTGAAAATATCCACTAAATGAGGGAATAATATGTGTGAGGGTACCCCAGGAGAGTTCCAAATGTGTGGGGGAAGAATATATATCCCACGGGGGTAAAATTGAAGAAAGTTAAAAAAATATTTTTTTTGGACTTAGTCATTTTTCCGGCGTTTATCAGACTTTCAGATAGGGGAAATGTCAGTGAGCATTCCGATTTCAGTTCCAGAGCGATTCGCCCAATGAGTCCTTGATATTTAGTCGTTTTCTGCCAATTTTCTGGATTTTTGAAAATTTCACTTTTTTGTAAAAATATCCACTAAATGAGGGAATAATATGTGTGAGGGTACCCCAGGAGAGTTCCAAATGTGTGTGGGTAGAATATATATCCCGCGGGGGTAAAATTGAAAAAAGTTGAAAAAATTTTTTGGGGGGGATTTAGTCATTTTTCCGGCGTTTATCAGACTTTCAGAGAGGGGAAATGTCAGTGAGTGTTCCGATTTCAGTTCCAGAGCGATTCGCCAAATGAGTCCTTGTTATTTAGTTGTTTTCAGCCAATTTTCTGGATTTTTGAAAATTTCACTTTTTTGTGAAAATATCCACTAAATGAGGGAATAATATGTGTGAGGGTACCCCAGGAGAGTTCCAAATGTGTGTGGGTAGAATATATATCCCACGGGGGTAAAATTGAAAAAAGTATAAAAAATTTTTTTTTTTGGACTTAGTCATTTTTCGGGGGTTTATCAGACTTTCAGATAGGGCAAATATCAGTTAGCGTTCCGATTTCCGTTCCAGAGCGATTCGCCCAATGAGTCCTTGATATTTAGTCGTTTTCTGCCAATTTTCTGGATTTTTGAAAATTTCACTTTTTTGTGAAAATGACCACTAAATGAGGGAATAATATGTGTGAGGGTACCACAGAAGAGTTCCAAATGTGTGTGGGTAGAATATATATCCCGCGGGGGTAAAATTGAAAAAAGTTGAAAAAATTTTTTGGGGGGGGATTTAGTCATTTTTCCGGCGTTTATCAGACTTTCAGATAGGGGAAATGTCAGTGAGTGTTCCAATTTCAGTTCCAGAGCGATTCGCCCAATGAGTCCTTGTTATTTAGTTGTTTTCAGCCAATTTTCTGGATTTTTGAAAATTTCACTTTTTTGTGAAAATATCCACTAAATGAGGGAATAATATATGTGAGGGTACCCCAGGAGAGTTCCAAATGTGTGTGGGTAGAATATATATCCCACGGGGGTAAAATTGAAAAAAGTTGAAAAAAAATTTTTTTTGGACTTAGCCATTTTTCCGGCGTTTATCAGACTTTCAGATAGGGGAAATGTCAGTGAGCATTCCGATTTCAGTTCCAGAGCGATTCGCCCAATGAGTCCTTGATATTTAGTCGTTTTCTGCCAATTTTCTGGATTTTTGAAAATTTCACTTTTTTGTGAAAATATCCACTAAATGAGGGAATAATATGTGTGAGGGTACCCCAGGAGAGTTCCAAATGTGTGTGGGAAGAATATATATCCCACGGGTGTAAAATTGAAGAAAGTTGAAAAAAAATTTTTTTTGGACTTAGTCATTTTTCCGGCGTTTATCAGACTTTCAGATAGGGGAAATGTCAGTGAGCGTTCCGATTTCAGTTCCAGAGCGATTCGCCCAATGAGTCCTTGATATTTAGTCGTTTTCTGCCAATTTTCTGGATTTTTGAAAATTTCACTTTTTTGTGAAAATATCCACTAAATGAGGGAATAATATGTGTGAGGGTACCCCAGGAGAGTTCCAAATGTGTGTGGGAAGAATATATATCCCACGGGGGTAAAATTGAAAAAAGTTGAAAAATTTTTTTTCTTTGGACTTAGTCATTTTTCCGGCGTTTATCAGACTTTCAGATAGGGCAAATGTCAGTGAGCGTTCCGATTTCAGTTCCAGAGCGATTCGCCCAATGAGTCCTTGATATTTAGTCGTTTTCAGCCAATTTTCTGGATTTTTGAAAATTTCACTTTTTTGTGAAAATATTCACTAAATGAGGGAATAATATGTGTGAGGGTACCCCAGGAGAGTTCCAAATGTGTGTGGGTAGAATATATATCCCACGGGGGTAAAATTGAAAAAAGTTGAAAAAAATTTGGGGGGGATTTAGTCATTTTTCCGGCGTTTATCAGACTTTCAGATAGGGGAAATGTCAGTGAGCGTTCCGATTTCAGTTCCAGAGCGATTCGACTAATGAGTCCTTGATATTTAGTTGTTTTCAGCCAATTTTCTGGATTTTTGAAAATTTCACTTTTTTGTGAAAATATCCACTAAATGAGGGAATAATATGTGTGAGGGTACCCCAGGAGAGTTCCAAATGTGTGTGGGAAGAATATATATCCCACGGGGGTAAAATTGAAAAAAGTTGAAAAAAAATTTTTTTTGGACTTAGTCATTTTTCCGGTGTTTATCAGACTTTCAGATAGGGGAAATGTCAGTGAGCATTCCGATTTCAGTTCCAGAGCGATTCGCCCAATGAGTCCTTGATATTTAGTCGTTTTCAGCCAATTTTCTGGATTTTTGAAAATTTCACTTTTTTGTGAAAATATCCACTAAATGAGGGAATAATATGTGTGAGGGTACCCTAGGAGAGTTCCAAATGTGTGTGGGTAGAATATATATTCCACGGGGGTAAAATTGAAAAAAGTACAAAAAATTTTTTTTTTTGGACTTAGTCATTTTTCCGGCGTTTATCAGACTTTCAGAAAGGGCAAATGTCAGTGAGCGTTCCCATTTCAGTTCCAGAGCGATTCGCCCAATGAGTCCTTGATATTTAGTCGTTTTCAGCCAATTTTCTGGATTTTTGAAAATTTCACTTTTTTGTGAAAATATCCACTAAATGAGGGAATAATATGTGTGAGGGTACCCCAGGAGAGTTCCAAATGTGTGTGGGTAGAATATATATCCTACGGGGGTAAAATTGAAAAAACTTGAAACATTTTTTTTTTTGGACTTAGTCATTTTTCCGGCGTTTATCAGACTTTCAGAAATATCAAATGTCAGTGAGCGTTCCGATTTCAGTTCCAGAGCGCTTCGCCCAATGAGTCCTTGATAATTAGTCATTTTCAGCCAATTTTCTGGATTTTTGAAAATTTCACTTTTTTGTGAAAATATCCACTAAATGAAGGAATAATATGTGTGAGGGTACCCCAGGAGAGTTCCAAATGTGTGTGGGAAGAATATATATCCCACGGGGGTAAAATTTAAAAAAGTTGAAAAAAATTTATTTTTGGACTTAGTCATTTTTCCGGCGTTTATCAGACTTTCAGATAGGGGAAATGTCAGTGAGCGTTCCGATTTCAGTTCCAGAGCTATTCACCCAATGAGTCCTTGATATTTAGTCATTTTCAGCCAATTTTCTGGATTTTTGAAAATTTCCCTTTTTTGTGAAAATATCCACTAAATGAGGGAATAATATGTGTGAGGGTACCCCAGGAGAGTTCCAAATGTGTGTGGATAGAATATATATCCCACGGGGGTAAAATTGAAAAAAGTTGAAAAAAATTTTTTTTGGACTTAGTCATTTTTCTGGCGTTTATCAGATTTTAAGATAGGGGAAATGTCAGTGAGCGTTCCGATATCAGTTCCAGAGCGATTCGCCCAATGAGTCCTCGATATTTAGTCGTTTTCAGCCAATATTTTGGATTTTTGAAAATTTCACTTTTTTGTGAAAATATCCACTAAATGAGGGAATAATATGTGTGAGGGTACCCCAGGAGAGTTCCAAATGTGTGTGGGTAGAATATATATCCCACGGGGGTAAAATTGAAAAAACTTGAAACATTTTTTTTTTTTGGACTTAGTCATTTTTCCGACGTTTATCAGACTTTCAGAAAGATCAAATGTCAGTGAGCGTTCCCATTTCAGTTCCAGAGCGCCCAATGAGTCCTTGATATTTAGTCGTTTTCAGCCAATTTTCTGGATTTTTGAAAATTTCACTTTTTTGTGAAAATATCCACGAAATGAGGAAATAATATGTGTGAGGGTACCCCAGGAGAGTTCCGAATGTGTGTGGGTAGAATATATATCCCGCGGGGGTAAAATTGAAAAAAATTTTTTTTTGGACTTAATCATTTTTCTGGCTCTTATCAGACTTTCAGATAGGGTAAATATCAGTGAGCGTTCCGATTTCAGTTCCAGAGCGATTCGCCCAATGAGTCCTTGATATTTAGTCGTTTTCAGCCAATTTTCTGGATTTTTGAAAATTTCACTTTTTTTGTGAAAATATCCACTAAATGAGGGAATAATATGTGTGAGGGTACTCCAGGAGATTTCCAAATGTGCGTGGGAAGAATATATATCCCACGGGGGTAAAATTTAAATAAATTGAAAAATTTTTTTGGGGGATTTAGTCATTTTTCCGGCGTTTATCAGACTTTCAGATTGGGGAAATGTCAGTGAGCGTTCCGATTTCAGTTCCAGAGTGATTCGCCCAATGAGTCCTTGTTATTTAGTTGTTTTCAGCCAATTTTCTGGATTTTTGAAAATTTCACTTTTTTGTGAAAATATCCACTAAATGAGGGAATAATATGTGTGAGGGTACCCCAGGAGAGTTCCAAATGTGTGTGGGTAGAATATATATCCTACGGGGGTAAAATTGAAAAAACTTGAAACATTTTTTTTTTTTGGACTTAGTCATTTTTCCGACGTTTATCAGACTTTCAGAAAGATCAAATGTCAGTGAGCATTCCCATTTCAGTTCCAGAGCACCCAATGAGTCCTTGATATTTAGTCGTTTTCAGCCAATTTTCTGGATTTTTGAAAATTTCACTTTTTTGTGAAAATATCCACGAAATGAGGAAATAATATGTGTCAGGGTACCCCAGGAGAGTTCCAAATGTGTGTGGATAGAATATATATCCCGCGGGGGTAAAATTGAAAAAAATTTTTTTTTGGACTTAATCATTTTTCTGGCTTTTATCAGACTTTCAGATAGGGTAAATATCAGTGAGCGTTCCGATTTCAGTTCCAGAGCGATTCGCCCAATGAGTCCTTGATATTTAGTCGTTTTCAGCCAATTTTCTGGATTTTTGAAAATTTCACTTTTTTTGTGAAAATATCCACTAAATGAGGGAATAATATGTGTGAGGGTACCCCAGGAGAGTTCCAAATGTGTGTGGGAAGAATATATATCCCACGGGGGTAAAATTGAAAAAAGTGGAAAAAAATTTTTTTTTGGACTTAGTCATTTTTCCGGTGTTTATCAGACTTTCAGATAGGGCAAATGTCAGTGAGCGTTCCCATTTCAGTTCCAGAGCGATTCGCCCAATGAGTCCTTGATATTTAGTCGTTTTCAGCCAATTTTCTGGATTTTTGAAAATTTCACTTTTTTGTGAAAATATCCACTAAATGAGGGAATAATATGTGTGAGGGTACCCCAGGAGAGTTCCAAATGTGTGTGGGTAGAATATATATCCCACGGGGGTAAAATTGAAAAAACTTGAAACATTTTTTTTTTTTGGACTTAGTCATTTTTCCGACGTTTATCAGACTTTCAGAAAGATCAAATGTCAGTGAGCGTTCCCATTTCAGTTCCAGAGCGCCCAATGAGTCCTTGATATTTAGTCGTTTTCAGCCAATTTTCTGGATTTTTGAAAATTTCACTTTTTTGTGAAAATATCCACGAAATGAGGAAATAATATGTGTGAGGGTACCCCAGGAGAGTTCCGAATGTGTGTGGGTAGAATATATATCCCGCGGGGGTAAAATTGAAAAAAATTTTTTTTTGGACTTAATCATTTTTCTGGCTCTTATCAGACTTTCAGATAGGGTAAATATCAGTGAGCGTTCCGATTTCAGTTCCAGAGCGATTCGCCCAATGAGTCCTTGATATTTAGTCGTTTTCAGCCAATTTTCTGGATTTTTGAAAATTTCACTTTTTTTGTGAAAATATCCACTAAATGAGGGAATAATATGTGTGAGGGTACCCCAGGAGATTTCCAAATGTGCGTGGGAAGAATATATATCCCACGGGGGTAAAATTTAAATAAATTGAAAAATTTTTTGGGGGGATTTAGTCATTTTTCCGGCGTTTATCAGACTTTCAGATTGGGGAAATGTCAGTGAGCGTTCCGATTTCAGTTCCAGAGTGATTCGCCCAATGAGTCCTTGTTATTTAGTTGTTTTCAGCCAATTTTCTGGATTTTTGAAAATTTCACTTTTTTGTGAAAATATCCACTAAATGAGGGAATAATATGTGTGAGGGTACCCCAGGAGAGTTCCAAATGTGTGTGGGTAGAATATATATCCTACGGGGGTAAAATTGAAAAAACTTGAAACATTTTTTTTTTTTGGACTTAGTCATTTTTCCGACGTTTATCAGACTTTCAGAAAGATCAAATGTCAGTGAGCATTCCCATTTCAGTTCCAGAGCGCCCAATGAGTCCTTGATATTTAGTCGTTTTCAGCCAATTTTCTGGATTTTTGAAAATTTCACTTTTTTGTGAAAATATCCACGAAATGAGGAAATAATATGTGTGAGGGTACCCCAGGAGAGTTCCAAATGTGTGTGGATAGAATATATATCCCGCGGGGGTAAAATTGAAAAAAATTTTTTTTTGGACTTAATCATTTTTCTGGCTTTTATCAGACTTTCAGATAGGGTAAATATCAGTGAGCGTTCCGATTTCAGTTCCAGAGCGATTCGCCCAATGAGTCCTTGATATTTAGTCATTTTCAGCCAATTTTCTGGATTTTTGAAAATTTCACTTTTTTTGTGAAAATATCCACTAAATGAGGGAATAATATGTGTGAGGGTACCCCAGGAGAGTTCCAAATGTGTGTGGGAAGAATATATATCCCACGGGGGTAAAATTGAAAAAAGTGGAAAAAAATTTTTTTTTGGGATTTAGTCATTTTTCCGGCGTTTATCAGACTTTCAGATAGGGGAAATGTCAGTGAGCGTTCCGATTTCAGTTCCAGAGTGATTCGCCCAATGAGTCCTTGTTATTTAGTTGTTTTCAGCCAATTTTCTGGATTTTTGAAAATTTCACTTTTTTGTGAAAATATCCACTAAATGAGGGAATAATGTGTGTGAGGGTACCCCAGGAGAGTTCCAAATGTGTGTGGGTAGAATATATATCCTACGGGGGTAAAATTGAAAAAAGTTGAAAAAAATTTTTTTTTGGACTTAGTCATTTTTCCGGCGTTTATCAGACTTTCAGATAGGGGAAATGTCAGTGAGCGTTCCGATTTCAGTTCCAGAGCTATTCGCCCAATGAGTCCTTGATATTTAGTCGTTTTCAGCAAATTTTCTGGATTTTTGAAAATTTCACTTTTTTGTGAACATATCCACTAAATGAGGGAATAATATGTGTGCGGGTACCCCAGGAGATTTCCAAATGTGCGTGGGAAGAATATATATCCCACGGGGGTAAAATTGAAATAAATTGAAAAATTTTTTTTTGGGGATTTAGTCATTTTTCCGGCGTTTATCAGACTTTCAGATAGGGGAAATGTCAGTGAGCGTTCCGATTTCAGTTCCAGAGTGATTCGCCCAATGAGTCCTTGTTATTTAGTTGTTTTCAGCCAATTTTCTGGATTTTTGAAAATGTCACTTTTTTGTGAAAATATCCTATAAATGAGGGAATAATATGTGTGCGGGTACCCCAGGAGATTTCCAAATGTGCGTGGGAAGAATATATATCCCACGGGGGTAAAATTGAAATAAATTGAAAAAATTTTTTTTTGGACCTAGTCATTTTTACGGCGTTTATCAGACTTTCAGATAGGGGAAATGTCAGTGAGCGTTCCGATTTCAGTTCCAGAGCTATTCGCCCAATGAGTCCTTGATATTTAGTCGTTTTCAGCAAATTTTCTGGATTTTTGAAAATTTCACTTTTTTGTGAACATATCCACTAAATGAGGGAATAATATGTGTGCGGGTACCCCAGGAGATTTCCAAATGTGCGTGGGAAGAATATATATCCCACGGGGGTAAAATTTAAATAAATTGAAAAAATTTTTTTTTGGGATTTAGTCATTTTTCCGGCGTTTATCAGACTTTCAGATAGGGGAAATGTCAGTGAGCGTTCCGATTTCAGTTCCAGAGTGATTCGCCCAATGAGTCCTTGTTATTTAGTTGTTTTCAGCCAATTTTCTGGATTTTTGAAAATTTCACTTTTTTGTGAAAATATCCACTAAATGAGGGAATAATGTGTGTGAGGGTACCCCAGGAGAGTTCCAAATGTGTGTGGGTAGAATATATATCCTACGGGGGTAAAATTGAAAAAAGTTGAAAAAAATTTTTTTTTGGACTTAGTCATTTTTCCGGCGTTTATCAGACTTTCAGATAGGGGAAATGTCAGTGAGCGTTCCGATTTCAGTTCCAGAGCTATTCGCCCAATGAGTCCTTGATATTTAGTCGTTTTCAGCAAATTTTCTGGATTTTTGAAAATTTCACTTTTTTGTGAACATATCCACTAAATGAGGGAATAATATGTGTGCGGGTACCCCAGGAGATTTCCAAATGTGCGTGGGAAGAATATATATCCCACGGGGGTAAAATTGAAATAAATTGAAAAATTTTTTTTTGGGGATTTAGTCATTTTTCCGGCGTTTATCAGACTTTCAGATAGGGGAAATGTCAGTGAGCGTTCCGATTTCAGTTCCAGAGTGATTCGCCCAATGAGTCCTTGTTATTTAGTTGTTTTCAGCCAATTTTCTGGATTTTTGAAAATGTCACTTTTTTGTGAAAATATCCTATAAATGAGGGAATAATATGTGTGCGGGTACCCCAGGAGATTTCCAAATGTGCGTGGGAAGAATATATATCCCACGGGGGTAAAATTGAAATAAATTGAAAAAATTTTTTTTTGGACCTAGTCATTTTTACGGCGTTTATCAGACTTTCAGATAGGGGAAATGTCAGTGAGCGTTCCGATTTCAGTTCCAGAGCTATTCGCCCAATGAGTCCTTGATATTTAGTCGTTTTCAGCAAATTTTCTGGATTTTTGAAAATTTCACTTTTTTGTGAACATATCCACTAAATGAGGGAATAATATGTGTGCGGGTACCCCAGGAGATTTCCAAATGTGCGTGGGAAGAATATATATCCCACGGGGGTAAAATTGAAATAAATTGAAAAATTTTTTTTTGGGAATTTAGTCATTTTTCCGGCGTTTATCAGACTTTCAGATAGGGGAAATGTCAGTGAGCGTTCCGATTTCAGTTCCAGAGTGATTCGCCCAATGAGTCCTTGTTATTTAGTTGTTTTCAGCCAATTTTCTGGATTTTTGAAAATGTCACTTTTTTGTGAAAATATCCTATAAATGAGGGAATAATATGTGTGCGGGTACCCCAGGAGATTTCCAAATGTGCGTGGGAAGAATATATATCCCACGGGGGTAAAATTGAAATAAATTGAAAAAATTTTTTTTTGGACTTAGTCATTTTTCCGGCGTTTATCAGACTTTCAGATAGGGGAAATGTCAGTGAGCGTTCCGATTTCAGTTCCAGAGCTATTCGCCCAATGAGTCCTTGATATTTAGTCGTTTTCAGCCAATTTTCTGGATTTTTGAAAATTTCACTTTTTTGTGAACATATCCACTAAATGAGGGAATAATATGTGTGAGGGTACCCCAGGAGAGTTCCAAATGTGCGTGGGAAGAATATATATCCCACGGAGGTAAAATTGAAAAAAGTTGAAAAAAATTTTTTTTGGGGATTTAGTCATTTTTCCGGCGTTGATAAGACTTTCAGATAGGGCAAATGTCAGTGAGCGTTCCGATTTCAGTTCCAGAGCGATTCGCCCAATGAGTCTTTGATATTTAGTCGTTTTCAGCCAATTTTCTGGATTTTTGAAAATTTCACTTTTTTGTGAAAATATTCACTAAATGAGGGAATAATATGTGTGAAGGTACCCCAGGAGATTTCCAAATGTGCGTGGGAAGAATATATATCCCACGGGGGTAAAATTTAAATAAATTGAAAAATTTTTTTTTTGGGATTTAGTCATTTTTCCGGCGTTTATCAGACTTTCAGATAGGGGAAATGTCAGTGAGCGTTCCGATTTCAGTTCCAGAGTGATTCGCCCAATGAGTCCTTGTTATTTAGTTGTTTTCAGCCAATTTTCTGGATTTTTGAAAATTTCACTTTTTTGTGAAAATATCCACTAAATGAGGGAATAATGTGTGTGAGGGTACCCCAGGAGAGTTCCAAATGTGTGTGGGTAGAATATATATCCTACGGGGGTAAAATTGAAAAAAGTTGAAAAAAATTTTTTTTTGGACTTAGTCATTTTTCCGGCGTTTATCAGACTTTCAGATAGGGGAAATGTCAGTGAGCGTTCCGATTTCAGTTCCAGAGCTATTCGCCCAATGAGTCCTTGATATTTAGTCGTTTTCAGCAAATTTTCTGGATTTTTGAAAATTTCACTTTTTTGTGAACATATCCACTAAATGAGGGAATAATATGTGTGCGGGTACCCCAGGAGATTTCCAAATGTGCGTGGGAAGAATATATATCCCACGGGGGTAAAATTGAAATAAATTGAAAAATTTTTTTTTGGGGATTTAGTCATTTTTCCGGCATTTATCAGACTTTCAGATAGGGGAAATGTCAGTGAGCGTTCCGATTTCAGTTCCAGAGTGATTCGCCCAATGAGTCCTTGTTATTTAGTTGTTTTCAGCCAATTTTCTGGATTTTTGAAAATGTCACTTTTTTGTGAAAATATCCTATAAATGAGGGAATAATATGTGTGCGGGTACCCCAGGAGATTTCCAAATGTGCGTGGGAAGAATATATATCCCACGGGGGTAAAATTGAAATAAATTGAAAAAATTTTTTTTTGGACTTAGTCATTTTTACGGCGTTTATCAGACTTTCAGATAGGGGAAATGTCAGTGAGCGTTCCGATTTCAGTTCCAGAGCTATTCGCCCAATGAGTCCTTGATATTTAGTCGTTTTCAGCAAATTTTCTGGATTTTTGAAAATTTCACTTTTTTGTGAACATATCCACTAAATGAGGGAATAATATGTGTGCGGGTACCCCAGGAGATTTCCAAATGTGCGTGGGAAGAATATATATCCCACGGGGGTAAAATTGAAATAAATTGAAAAATTTTTTTTTGGGAATTTAGTCATTTTTCCGGCGTTTATCAGACTTTCAGATAGGGGAAATGTCAGTGAGCGTTCCGATTTCAGTTCCAGAGTGATTCGCCCAATGAGTCCTTGTTATTTAGTTGTTTTCAGCCAATTTTCTGGATTTTTGAAAATGTCACTTTTTTGTGAAAATATCCTATAAATGAGGGAATAATATGTGTGCGGGTACCCCAGGAGATTTCCAAATGTGCGTGGGAAGAATATATATCCCACGGGGGTAAAATTGAAAAAAATTTTTTTGGGACTTAGTCATTTTTCCGCCGTTTATCAGACTTTCAGATAGGGCAAATGTCAGTGAGCGTTCCGATTTCAGTTCCAGAGCGATTCGCCCAATGAGTCCATGATATTTAGTCGTTTTCAGCCAATATTCTAGATTTTTGAAAATTTCACTTTTTTGTGAAAATATCCACTAAATGAGAGAATAATATGTGTGAGGGTACCCCAACAGAGTTCCAAATGTTTGTGGGTAGAATATATATCCCACGGGGGTGAAATTGAAAAACATTTTTTTTTGGACTTAGTCATTTTTCTGGCGTTTATCAGACTTTCAGATAAGGCAAATGTCAGTGAGCGTTCCGATTTCAGTTCCAGAGCGATTCGCCCAATGAGTCCTTGATATCTAGTCGTTTTCAGCCAATATTTTGGATTTTTGAAAATTTCTCTCTTTTGTGAAAATATCCACTAAATGAGAGAATAATATGTGTGAGGGTACCCCAACAGAGTTCCAAATGTTTGTGGGTAGAATATATATCCCACGGGGGTGAAATTGAAAAACATTTTTTTTTGGACTTAGTCATTTTTCTGGCGTTTATCAGACTTTCAGATAAGGCAAATGTCAGTGAGCGTTCCGATTTCAGTTCCAGAGCGATTCGCCCAATGAGTCCTTGATATTTAGTCGTTTTCAGCCAATTTTCTGGATTTTTGAAAATTTCACTTTTTTGTGAAAATATCCACTAAATGAGAGAATAATATGTGTGAGGGTACCCCAGGAGTGTTCCAAATGTGTGTGGGTAGAATATATATCCCACGGGGGTAAAATTGAAAAAAACATTTTTTGGACTTAGTCATTTTTCTGGCGTTTATCAGACGTTCAGATACGGCAAATGTCAGTGAGCGTTCCGATTTCAGTTCCAGAGCGATTCGCCCAATCTTGATATTTAGTCGTTTTCAGCCAATTTTCTGGATTTTTGAAAATTTCTCTTTTTTGTGAAAATATCCACTAAATGAGGGAATAATATGTGTGAGGGTACCCCAGGAGAATTCCAAATGTGTGTGGGTAGAATATATATCCCACGAGGGTAAAATTGAAAAAAGTTTAAAAAAAATTTTTTTGGGACTTAGCAATTTTTCCAGCGTTCATCAGACTTTCAGATAGGGGAAATGTCAGTGAGCATTACGATTTCAGTTCCAGAGCGATTCGCCCAATGAGTCCTTGATATTTAGTCGTTTTCAGCCAATTTTCTGGATTTTTGTAAATTTCACTTTTTTGTGAAAATATACACTAAATGAGGGAATAATATGTGTGAGGGTACCCCAGGAGAGTTCCAAATGTGTGTGGGTAGAATATATATCCCACGGGGGTAAAATTGAAAAAAGTTTAAAAAATTTTTTTTTGGACTTAGTCATTTTTCTGGCGTTTATCAGACTTTCAGATAGGGAGTGAGCTAGGGAGTGAGCGTTCTGATTTCAGTTCCAGAGCGATTCACCCAATGAGTCCATGATATTTAGTCGTTTTCAGCCAATATTCTAGATTTTTGAAAGTTTCAATTTTTTGTGAAACTATCCACTAAATGAGGGAATAATATGTGTGAGGGTACCCCAGGAGAGTTCCAAATGTGTGTGGGTAGAATATATATCCCACGGGGGTAAAATTGAAAAAAAATTTTTTTGGGACTTAGTCATTTTTCTGGCGTTTATCAGACTTTCAGATAGGGCAAATGTCAGTGAGTGTTCCGATTTCAGTTCCAGAGCGATTCGCCCAATGAGTCCTTGATGTTTAGTCGTTTTCAGCCAATATTTTGGAGTTTTGAAAATTTCACTTTTTTGTGAAAATATCCACTAAATGAGGGAATAATATGTGTGAGGGTACCCCAGGAAAGTTCCAAATGTGTGTGGGTAGAATATATATCCCACGGGAGTAAAATTGAAAAAAGTTGAAAAATTTTTTTTTTTGGACTTAGTCATTTTTCCAGCCTTTATCAGACTTTCAGAGAGGGGAAATGTCAGTGAGCATTACGATTTCAGTTCCTGAGCGATTCGCCCAATGAGTCCTTGATATTTAGTCATTTTCAGCCAATTTTCTGGATTTTTGTAAATTTCACTTTTTTGTGAAAATATACACTAAATGAGGGAATAATATGTGTGAGGGTACCCCAGGAGAGTTCCAAATGTGTGTGGGTAGAATATATATCCCACGGGGGTAAAATTTAAAAAAATTTATTTTGAACTTAGTCATTTTTCTGGCGTTTATCAGACTTTCAGATAGGGCAAATGTCAGTGAGCGTTCCGATTTCAGTTCCAGAGCGATTCACCCAATGAGTCCTTGATATTTAGTCGTTTTCAGCCAATTTTCTGGATTTTTGAAAATTTCACTTTTTTGTGAAAATATCCACTAAATGAGGGAATAATGTGTGAGGGTACCCCAGGAGAATTCCAAATGTGTGTGGGTAGAATATATATCCCACGGGGGTAAAATTGAAAAAAGTTGAAAAAAAATTATTTTTGGACTTAGTCACTTTTCCGGCATTTATCAGACTTTCAGATACGGGAATTGTCAGTGATCATTCCGATTTCAGTTCCAGAGCGATTCGCCCAATGAGTCCTTGATATTTAGTCGTTTTCAGCCAATTTTCTTTGTTTTTGAAAATTTCACTTTTTTGTGAAAATATCCACTAAATGAGGGAATAATATGGGTGAGGGTACCCCAGGAGAGTTCCAAATGTGTGTGGGTAGAATATATATCCCACGGGAGTAAAATTGAAAAAATTTGAAACATTTTTTTTTTTGGACTTAGTCATTTTTCCGGCGTTTATCAGACTTTCAGATAGGGGAAATGTCAGTGAGCGTTCCGATTTCAGTTCCAGAGCGATTCGCCCAATGAGACCTTGATATTTAGTCGTTTTCAGCCAATTTTCTGGATTTTTGAAAATTTCACTTTTTTGTGAAAATATCCACTAAATTAGGGAATAATATGTGTGAGGGTACCCCAGGAGAGTTCCAAATGTGTGTGGGTAGAATATATATCCCAAGGGGGTAAAATTGAAAAAAGTTTAAAAAATTTTTTTTTGGACTTAGTCATTTTTTCTGGCGTTTATCAGACTTTCAGATAGGGCAAATGTCAGTGAGCGTTCTGATATCAGTTCCAGAGCAATTCGGCCAATGAGTCCTTGATATTTAGTCGTTTTCAGCCAATATTTTGGATTTTTGAAAATTTCTCTTTTTTGTGAAAATATCCACTAAATGAGGGAATAATATGTGTGAGGGTACCCCAGGAGAGTTCCAAATGTGTGTGGGTAGAATATATATCCCACGGGGGTAAAATTGAAAAAAGTTGAAAAATTTTTTTTTTTGGAGTTAGTCATTTTTCCGGCGTTTATCAGACTTTCAGATAGGGGAAATGTCAGTGAGCGTTACGATTTCAGGTCCAGAGCGATTCGCCCAATGAGTCCATGATATTTGATCGTTTTCAGACAACTTTCTGGATTTTTGAAAATTTCACTTTTTTGTGAAACTATCCACTAAATGAGGGAATAATACGTGTGAGGGTACCCCAGGAGAGTTCCAAATGTGTGTGGGTAGAATATATATCCCACGGGGGTAAAATTGGAAAAAATTTTTTTGGGACTTAGTAATTTTTCTGGCGTTTATCAGACTTTCAGATAGGGCAAATGTCAGTGAGCCTTCCGATTTCAGTTCCAGAGCGATTCGCCCAATGAGTCCTTGATGTTTAGTCGTTTTCAGCCAATATTTTGGAGTTTTGAAAATTTCACTTTTTTGTGAAAATATCCACTAAATGAGGGAATAATATGTGTGAGGGTACCGCAGGGGAGTTCCAAATGTGTGTGGGTAGAATATATATCAAACAGGGTTAAAATTGAAAAAAGTTGAAACATTTTTTTTTTTTGGACTTAGTCATTTTTCCGGCATTTGGCAGACTTTCAAATTGGGGAAATATCAGTGAGCGTTCCGATTTCAGTTCCAGAGCGATTCGCCCAATGAGTCCTTGATATTTAGTCTTTTTCAGCCAATTTTCTGGATTTTTGAAAATTTCACTTTTTTGTGAAAATATCCATTAAATGAGGGAATAATATGTGTGAGGGTACCCCAGGAGAGTTCCACATGTGTGTGGGTAGAATATATATCCCACGGGGGTAAAATTGAAAAAAGTTTAAACATTTTTTTTTTGGACTTAGTCATTTTTCCACCGTTTATCAAACTTTCAGATAGGGTAAATGTCAGTGAGCGTTCCGATTTCAGTTCCAGAGCGATTTGCCCATTGAGTACTTGATATTTAGTTGTTTTCAGCCAATTTTCTGGATTTTTGAAAATTTCACTTTTTTGAGAAAATATCCACTAAATGAGGGAATAATATGTGTGAGGGTACCCCAGGAGAGTTCCAAATGTGTGTGGGTAGAATATATATCCCACGGGGGTAAAATTGAAAAAAGTTGAAAAAAATTTTTTTTTGTACTTACTCATTTTTCCGGCGTTTATCAGACTTTCGGATAGGGGAAATGTCAGTGAGCGTTCCGATTTCAGTTCCAGAGCGTTTCGCCCAATGAGTCCTCGCTATTTAGTCGTTTTCAGCCAATTTTCTTTATTTTTGAAAATTTCACTTTTTTTGTGAAAATATCCACTAAATGAGGGAATAATATGTGTGAGGGTACCCCAGGAGAGTTCCAGATGTGTGTGGGTAGAATACATATCCCACGGGGGTAAAATGTAAAAAAGTTGAAACATTTTTTTTTTTGGACTTAGTCATTTTTCCACCGTTTATCAAACTTTCAGATAGGGGAAATGTCAGTGAGCGTTCCGATTTCAGTTTCAGAGCGATTCGCCCAATGAGTCCTTGATATTTAGTCTTTTTCAGACAATTTTCTGGATTTTTGAAAATTTCACTTTTTTGTGAAAATATCCACTAAATGAGGGAATAATATGTGTGAGGGTACCCCAGGAGAGTTCCACATGTGTGTGGGTAGAATATATATCCCACAGGGGTAAAATTGAAAAAAGTTTAAACATTTTTTTTTTGGACTTAATCATTTTTCCACCGTTTATCAAACTTTCAGATAGGGGAAATGTCAGTGAGCGTTCCGATTTCAGTTCCAGAGCGATTCGCCCAATGAGTCCTTGATATTTAGTTGTTTTCAGCCAAATTTTCTGGATTTTTGAAAATTTCACTTTTTTTAAAAAATATCCACTAAATGAGGGAATAATATGTGTGAGGGTACCCCTGGAGAGTTCCAAATGTGTGTGGGTAGAATATATATCCCATGGGGGTAAAATTGAAAAAAGTTGAAAAAAAATTTTTTTTGGACCGTCATTTTTCCTGCGTTTATCAGACTTTCAGATAGGGGAAATGTCAGTGAGCATTCCGATTTCAGTTCCAGAGCGATTCGCCCAATGAGTCCTTGATATTTAGTCTTTTTCAGCCAATTTTCTGGATTTTTGAAAATTTCACTTTTTTTGTGAAAATATCCACTAAATGAGGAAATAATATGTGTGAGGGTACCCCAGGAGAGTTCCAAATGTGTGTGGGTAGAATACATATCCCACGGGGGTAAAATTGAAAAAAGTTGAAAAAAATTTTTTTTTTTACTCAGTCATTTTTCCGGCGTTTGTCAGACTTTCAGATTGGGCAAATGTCAGTGAGCGTTCCGATTTCAGTTCCTGAGCAATTCGCCCAATGAATCCTTGATATTTAGTCGTTTTCCGCCAATTTTATGGATTTTTGAAAACTTCACTTTTTTGTGAAAATATCCAATAAATGAGGGAATAATATGTGTGAGTGTACCCCAGGAGAGTTCCATATGTGTGTGGGTAGAATACATATCCCACGGGGGTAAAATTGAAAAAAGTTGAAAAAATTTTTTTTTTGGAATTAGTCATTTTTCTGGCGTTTATCAGACTTTCAGATAGGGGAAATGTCAGTGAGCATTCCGATTTCAGTTCCAGAGCGATACGCCCAATGAGTCCTTGATATTTAGTCGTTTTCAGCCAATTTTGTGGATTTTTGAAAATTTCACTTTTTTATGAAAATATCCACTAAATGAGGTAATAATATGTGTGAGGGTACCCCAGGAGAGTTCCAAATGTGTGTGGGTAGAATATATATCCCACGGGGGTAAAATTGAAAAAAGTTGGAAAAATTTTTTTTTGGGACTTAGTCATTTTTCTGGCGTTTATCAGTCTTTCAGATAGGGCAAATGTCAGTGAGCATTCCGATTTCAGTTCCAGAGCGATTCGCCCAATGAGTCCTTGATATGTAGTCGTTTTCAGCCACTTTTCTGGATTTTTGAAAATTTCACTTTTTTGTGAAAATATCCACTAAATGAGGGAATAATATGTGTGAGGGTACCCCAGGAGAGTACCAAATGTGTGTGGGGAGAATATATATCCCACGGGGGTAAAATTGAAAAAAGTTGAAAAAAAATTTTTTTTGGACTTAGTCATTTTTCCGGCGTTTATCAGACTTTCAGTTTGGGGAAATGTCAGTGAGCGTTCCGATTTCAGTTCCAGAGCGATTCGTCCAATGAGATCTTGATATTTAGTCGTTTTCAGCCAATTTTCAGGATTTTTGAAAATTTCACTTTTTTGTGAAAATATCCACTAAATGAGGTAATAATATGTGTGAGGGTACCCCAGGAGAGTTCCAAATGTGTGTCGGTAGAATATATATCCCACGGGGGTAAAATTTAAAAAAGTTGAAAACATTTTTTTTTTGGACTTAGTCATTTTTCCGGCGTTTATCATACTTTCAGATAGGGAGTGAGCTAGGGAGTGAGCATTCCAATTTCAGTTCCAGAGCAATTCGACCAATGAGTCCTTGATATTTAGTCTTTTTCAGCCAATTTTCTTGATTTTTGAAAGTTTCACTTTTTTGTGAAAATATCCACTAAATGAGGGAATAATATGTGTGAGGGTACCCCAGGAGAGTTCCAAATGTGTGTGGGTAGAATATATATCCCACGGGGGTAAAATTGAAAAAAGTTGAAAACATTTTTTTTTTGGACTTAGTCATTTTTCCTTCGTTTATCAGACTTTTAGATAGGGGAAATGTCAGTGAGCATTCCGATTTCAGTTCCAGAGCGATTCGCCCAATGACTCCTTGATATTTACTCGTTTTCAGCCAATTTTCTGGATTTTTGAAAATTTCACTTTTTTGTGAAAATATCCACTAAATGAGGTAATAATATGTGTGAGGGTACCCCAGGAGAGTTCCAAATGTGTGTGGGTAGAATATATATTCCACGGGGGTAAAATTGAAAAAAGTTGAAAACATTTTTTTTTTGTACTTAGTCATTTTTCCGGCATTTATCAGACTTTCAGATAGGGGAAATGTCAGTGAGCATTCCGATTTCAGTTCCAGAGCGATTCGCCCAATGACTCCTTGATATTTACTCGTTTTCAGCCAATTTTCTGGATTTTTGAAAATTTCACTTTTTTGTGAAAATATCCACTAAATGAGGTAATAATATGTGTGAGGGTACCCCAGGAGAGTTCCAAATGTGTGTGGGTAGAATATATATTCCACGGGGGTAAAATTGAATAAAGTTGAAAAAAAATTTTTTTTGTACTTACTCATTTTTCCGGCGTTTATCAGACTTTCGGATAGGGGAAATGTCAGTGAGCGTTCCGATTTCAGTTCCAGAGCGTTTCGCCCAATGAGTCCTCGCTATTTAGTCGTTTTCAGCCAATTTTCTTTATTTTTGAAAATTTCACTTTTTTTGTGAAAATATCCACTAAATGAGGGAATAATATGTGTGAGGGTACCCCAGGAGAGTTCCAGATGTGTGTGGGTAGAATACAAATCCCACGGGGGTAAAATGTAAAAAAGTTGAAACATTTTTTTTTTTGGACTTAGTCATTTTTCCACCGTTTATCAAACTTTCAGATAGGGGAAATGTCAGTGAGCGTTCCGATTTCAGTTTCAGAGCGATTCGCCCAATGAGTCCTTGATATTTAGTCTTTTTCAGACAATTTTCTGGATTTTTGAAAATTTCACTTTTTTGTGAAAATATCCACTAAATGAGGGAATAATATGTGTGAGGGTACCCCAGGAGAGTTCCAGATGTGTGTTGGTAGAATACATATCCCACAGGGGTAAAGTTTAAAAAAGTTGAAACATTTTTTTTTTTGGACTTAGTCATTTTTCCGGCGTTTGGCAGACTTTCAAATTGGGGAAATATCAGTGAGCGTTCCGATTTCAGTTCCAGAGCGATTCGCCCAATGAGTCCTTGATATTTAGTCTTTTTCAGCCAATTTTCTGGATTTTTGAAAATTTCACTTTTTTGTGAAAATATCCACTAAATGAGGGAATAATATGTGTGAGGGTACCCCAGGAGAGTTCCACATGTGTGTGGGTAGAAAATATATCCCACAGGGGTAAAATTGAAAAAAGTTTAAACATTTTTTTTTTGGACTTAATCATTTTTCCACCGTTTATCAAACTTTCAGATAGGGGAAATGTCAGTGAGCGTTCCGATTTCAGTTCCAGAGCGATTCGCCCAATGAGTCCTTGATATTTAGTCTTTTTCAGCCAATTTTCTGGATTTTTGAAAATTTCACTTTTTTGTGAAAATATCCACTAAATGAGGGAATAATATGTGTGAGGGTACCCCAGGAAAGTTCCAAATGTGTGTGGGTAGAATATATATCCCACGGGGGTAAAATTTAAAAAAGTAGAAAAAATTTTTTTTTTGTACTTAGTCTTTTTTCCGGCGTTTATCATACTTTCAGATAGGGAGTGAGCATCCCAATTTCAGTTCCAGAGCGATTCGCCCAATGAATCCTTGATATTTAGTTGTTTTCAGCCAAATTTTCTGGATTTTTGAAAATTTCACTTTTTTTAAAAAATATCCACTAAATGAGGGAATAATATGTGTGAGGGTACCCCTGGAGAGTTCCAAATGTGTGTGGGTAGAATATATATCCCATGGGGGTAAAATTGAAAAAAGTTGAAAAAAAATTTTTTTTGGACCGTCATTTTTCCTGCGTTTATCAGACTTTCAGATAGAGGAAATGTCAGTGAGCATTCCGATTTCAGTTCCAGAGCGATTCGCCCAATGAGTCCTTGATATTTAGTCTTTTTCAGCCAATTTTCTGGATTTTTGAAAATTTCACTTTTTTTGTGAAAATATCCACTAAATGAGGAAATAATATGTGTGAGGGTACCCCAGGAGAGTTCCAAATGTGTGTGGGTAGAATACATATCCCACGGGGGTAAAATTGAAAAAAGTTGAAAAAAATTTTTTTTTTTACTCAGTCATTTTTCCGGCGTTTGTCAGACTTTCAGATTGGGCAAATGTCAGTGAGCGTTCCGATTTCAGTTCCTGAGCGATTCGCCCAATGAATCCTTGATATTTAGTTGTTTTCCGCCAATTTTATGGATTTTTGAAAACTTCACTTTTTTGTGAAAATATCCAATAAATGAGGGAATAATATGTGTGAGTGTACCCCAGGAGAGTTCCAAATGTGTGTGGGTATAATACATTTCCCACGGGGGTAAAATTGAAAAAAGTAAAAAAAATTTTTTTTTTTGGACTTAGTCATTTTTCCGCCGTTTATCAGACTTTCAGTTTGGGGAAATGTCAGTGAGCGTTCCGATTTCAGTTCCAGAGCGATTCGCCCAATGACTCCTTGATATTTAGTCGTTTTCAGCCAATTTTCTGGATTTTTGAAAATTTCACTTTTTTGTGAAAATATCTAATAAATGAGGGAATAATATGTGTGAGGGTACCCCAGGAGAGTTCCAAATGTGTGTGGGTAGAATACATATCCCACGGGGGTAAAATTGAAAAAAGTTGAAAAAATTTTTTTTTTGGAATTAGTCATTTTTCTGGCGTTTATCAGACTTTCAGATAGGGGAAATGTCAGTGAGCATTCCGATTTCAGTTCCAGAGCGATACGCCCAATGAGTCCTTGATATTTAGTCGTTTTCAGCCAAATTTGTGGATTTTTGAAAATTTCACTTTTTTATGAAAATATCCACTAAATGAGGTAATAATATGTGTGAGGGTACCCCAGGAGAGTACCAAATGTGTGTGGGGAGAATATATATCCCACGGGGGTAAAATTGAAAAAAGTTGAAAAAAAATTTTTTTTGGACTTAGTCATTTTTCCGGCGTTTATCAGACTTTCAGTTTGGGGAAATGTCAGTGAGCGTTCCGATTTCAGTTCCAGAGCGATTCGTCCAATGAGATCTTGATATTTAGTCGTTTTCAGCCAATTTTCAGGATTTTTGAAAATTTCACTTTTTTGTGAAAATATCCACTAAATGAGGTAATAATATGTGTGAGGGTACCCCAGGAGAGTTCCAAATGTGTGTCGGTAGAATATATATCCCACGGGGGTAAAATTTAAAAAAGTTGAAAACATTTTTTTTTGGACTTAGTCATTTTTCCGGCGTTTATCATACTTTCAGATATGGAGTGAGCTAGGGAGTGAGCATTCCAATTTCAGTTCCAGAGCAATTCGACCAATGAGTCCTTGATATTTAGTCTTTTTCAGCCAATTTTCTTGATTTTTGAAAGTTTCACTTTTTTGTGAAAATATCCACTAAATGAGGGAATAATATGTGTGAGGGTACCCCAGGAGAGTTCCAAATGTTTGTGGGTAGAATATATATCCCACGGGGGTAAAATTGAAAAAAGTTGAAAACATTTTTTTTTTGGACTTAGTCATTTTTCCGGCGTTTATCAGACTTTCAGATAGGGGAAATGTCAGTGAGCATTCCGATTTCAGTTCCAGAGCGATTCGCCCAATGACTCCTTGATATTTACTCGTTTTCAGCCAATTTTCTGGATTTTTGAAAATTTCACTTTTTTGTGAAAATATCCACTAAATGAGGTAATAATATGTGTGAGGGTACCCCAGGAGAGTTCCAAATGTGTGTGGGTAGAATATATATTCCACGGGGGTAAAATTGAAAAAAGTTGAAAACATTTTTTTTTTGTACTTAGTCATTTTTCCGGCATTTATCAGACTTTCAGATAGGGGAAATGTCAGTGAGCATTCCGATTTCAGTTCCAGAGCGTTTCGCCCAATGACTCCTTGATATTTACTCGTTTTCAGCCAATTTTCTGGATTTTTGAAAATTTCACTTTTTTGTGAAAAAATCCAATAAATGAGGTAATAATATGTGTGAGGGTACCCCAGGAGAGTTCCAAATGTGTGTGGGTATAATACATATCCCACGGGGGTAAAATTGAAAAAAAGTAAAAAAAATTTTTTTTTTTGGACTTAGTCATTTTTACGCCGTTTATCAGACTTTCAGTTTGGGGAAATGTCAGTGAGCGTTCCGATTTCAGTTCCAGAGCGATTCGCCCAATGAGATCTTGATATTTAGTCGTTTTCAGCCAATTTTCTGGATTTTTGAAAATTTCACTTTTTTGTGAAAATATCCACTAAATGAGGTAATAATATGTGTGAGGGTACCCCAGGAGAGTTCCAAATGTGTGTGGGTAGAATATATATCCCACAGGGGTAAAATTGAAAAAAGTTGAAAACATTTTTTTTTTGGACTTAGTCATTTTTCCGGCGTTTATCAGACTTTCAGATAGGGGAAATGTCAGTGAGCATTCCGATTTCAGTTCCAGAGCGATTCGCCCAATGACTCCTTGATATTTACTCGTTTTCAGCCAATTTTCTGGATTTTTGAAAATTTCACTTTTTTGTGAAAAAATCCAATAAATGAGGGAATAATATGTGTGAGGGTACCCCAGGAGAGTTCCAAATGTGTGTGGGTAGAATACATATCCCACGGGGGTAAAATTGAAAAAAATTTTTTTTTGGAATTAGTCATTTTTCTGGCGTTTATCAGACTTTCAGATAGGGGAAATGTCAGTGAGCGTTCCGATTTCAGTTCCAGAGCGATACGCCCAATGAGTCCTTGATATTTAGTCGTTTTCAGCCAATTTTGTGGATTTTTGAAAATTTCACTTTTTTATGAAAATATCCACTAAATGAGGTAATAATATGTGTGAGGGTACCCCAGGAGAGTTCAAAATGTGTGTGGGTAGAATATATATCCCACGGGGTAAAATTGAAAAAAGTTGGAAAAAATTTTTTTTGGGACTTAGTCATTTTTCTGGCGTTTATCAGTCTTTCAGATAGGGCAAACGTCAGTGAGCATTCCGATTTCAGTTCCAGAGCGATTCGCCCTATGAGTCCTTGATATTTAGTCTTTTTCAGCCAATTTTCTGGATTTTTGAAAATTTCACTTTTTTGTGAAAATATCCACTAAATGAGGTAATAATATGTGTGAGGGTACCCCAGGAGAGTTCCAAATGTGTGTGGGTATAATACATATCCCACGGGGGTAAAATTGAAAAAAGTAAAAAAAATTTTTTTTTTTGGACTTAGTCATTTTTCCGCCGTTTATCAGACTTTCAGTTTGGGGAAATGTCAGTGAGCGTTCCGATTTCAGTTCCAGAGCGATTCGCCCAATGAGATCTTGATATTTAGTCGTTTTCAGCCAATTTTCTGGATTTTTGAAAATTTCACTTTTTTGTGAAAATATCCACTAAATGAGGTAATAATATGTGTGAGGGTACCCCAGGAGAGTTCCAAATGTGTGTGGGTAGAATATATATTCCACGGGGGTAAAATTGAAAAAAGTTGAAAACATTTTTTTTTTGTACTTAGTCATTTTTCCGGCGTTTATTAGACTTTCAGATAGGGGAAATGTCAGTGAGCATTCCGATTTCAGTTCCAGAGCGATTCGCCCAATGACTCCTTGATATTTAGTCGTTTTCAGCCAATTTTCTGGATTTTTGAAAATTTCACTTTTTTGTGAAAATATCCAATAAATGAGGGAATAATATGTGTGAGGGTACCCCAGGAGAGTTCCAAATGTGTGTGGGTAGAATACATATCCCACGGGGGTAAAATTGAAAAAATTTTTTTTTTTGGAATTAGTCATTTTTCTGGCGTTTATCAGTCTTTCAGATAGGGCAAATGTCAGTGAGCATTCCGATTTCAGTTCCAGAGCGATTCGCCCTATGAGTCCTTGATATTTAGTCTTTTTCAGCCAATTTTCTGGATTTTTGAAAATTTCACTTTTTTGTGAAAATATCCACTAAATGAGGTAATAATATGTGTGAGGGTACCCCAGGAGAGTTCCAAATGTGTGTGGGTAGAATATATATCCCACGGGGGTAAAATTGAAAAAAGTTTAAAAAAAATTTTTTTTGGACTTAGTCTTTTTTCCGGCATTTGTCAGACTTTCAGATTGGGGAATTGTCAGTGATCGTTCCGATTTCAGTTCCAGAGCGATTCACCCAATGAGTCCTTGATATTTAGTCGTTTTCAGCCACTTTTCTGGATTTTTGAAAATTTCACTTTTTTGTGAAAATATCCACTAAATGAGGGAATAATATGTGTGAGGGTACCCCAGGAGAGTTCCAAATGTGTGTGGGTAGAATATATATCCCATGGGGGTAAAATTGAAAAAGTTGAAAAAAAATTTTTTTTGGACTGTCATTTTTCCTGCGTTTATCAGACTTTCAGATAGGGGAAATGTCAGTGAGCATTACGATTTCACTTCCAGAGCGATTAGCCCAATGAGTCCTTGATATTTAGTCGTTTTCAGCCAATTTTCTGGATTTTTGAAAATTTCACTTTTTTGTGAAAATATCCACTAAATGAGGGAATAATATGTGTGAGGGTACCCCAGGAGAGTTCCAAATGTGTGTGAGTAGAATATATATCCCACAGGGGTAAAATTGAAAAAAGTTTAAAAAATTTTTTCTTTGGACTTATAATTTTTCCTGCGTTTATCAGACTTTCAGATAGGGGAAATGTCAGTGAGCATTCCGATTTCAGTTCCAGAGCGATTCGCCCAATGAGTCCTTCATATTTAGTCGTTTTCAGCCAATTTTCTGGATTTTTGAAAATTTCACTTTTTTGTGAAAATATCCACTAAATGAGGGAATAATATGTGTGAGGGTGCCCCAGGAGAGTTCCAAATGTGTGTGGCTAGAATATATATCCCACGGGGGTAAAATTGAAAAAAGTTGGAAAAAAATTTTTTTTGGACTTAGTCATTTTTCCGGCGTTTATCAGACTTTCAGATAGGGCAAATGTCAGTGAGCAATCCGATTTTAGTTCCAGAGCGATTCGCCCAATAAGTCCTTGATATTTAGTCTTTTTCAGCCAATTTTCAGGATTTTTGAAAATTTCACTTTTTTTGTGAAAATATCCACTAAATGAGGGAATAATATGTGTGAGGGTACCCCAGGAGAGTTCCAAATATGTGTGGGTAGAATATATATCCCACGGGGGTAAAATTGAAAAAAGTTGGAAAAAAATTTTTTTTGGACTTAGTCATTTTTCCGGCGTTTATCAGACTTTCAGATAGGGCAAATGTCAGTGAGCAATCCGATATTAGTTCCAGAGCGATTCGCCCAATAAGTCCTTGATATTAAGTCTTTTTCAGACAATTTTCAGGATTTTTGAAAATTTCACTTTTTTTGTGAAAATATCCACTAAATGAGGGAATAATATGTGTGAGGGTACCCCAGGAGAGTTCCAAATGTGTGTGGGTAGAATACATATCCCACGGGGGTAAAATTGAAAAAAGTTGAAAAAATTTTTTTTTTGGACTTAGTCATTTTTCCTTCGTTTATAAGACTTTCAGATAGGGCAAATGTCAGTGAGCGTTCCAATTTCAGTTCCAGAGCGGTTCGCCCAATGAGTCCTTGATATTTAGTCGTTTTCAGCCAATATTTTGGATTTTTGAAAATTTTAATTTTTTGGGAAAATATCCACTAAATGAGGGAAAAATATGTGTGAGGGTACCCCAGGAGAGTTCCAAATGTGTGTGGGTAGAATATATATCCCACGGGGGTAAAATTGAAAAAAGTTGAAAAAAAATTTTTTTTGGACTTAGTCATTTTTCCTGCGTTTATCAGACTTTCAGATAGGGGAAATGTCAGTGAGCATTCCGATTTCAGTTCCAGAGCGATTCGCCCAATGAGTCCTTGATATTTAGTCGTTTTCAGCCAATTTTCTGGATTTTTGAAAATTTCACTTTTTTTTGAAAATATCCACTAAATGAGGGAATAATATGTGTGAGGGTACCCCAGGAGAGTTCCAAATGTGTGTGGGTAGAATATATATCCCACGGGGGTAAAATTGAAAAAAGTTGAAAAAAAAATTTTTTTGGACTTAGTCATTTTTCCTGCGTTTATCAGACTTTCAGATAGGGGAATTGTCAGTGAGCATTCCGATTTCAGTTCCAGAGCGATTCGCCCAATGAGTCCTTAATATTTAGTCATTTTTAGCCAATTTTCTGGATTTTGGAAAATTTTACTTTTTTGAGAAAATATCCACTAAATGGGGGAATAATATGTGTGAGGGTACCCCAGGAGAGTTCCAAATGTGTGTGGGTAGAACATATATCCCACGGGGGTAAAATTGAAAAAAGTTGAAAACATATTTTTTTTGGACTTAGTCATTTTTCCGGCGTTTATCAGTCTTTCAGATAGGGGAAATGTCAGTGAGCATTCCGATTTCAGTTCCAGAGCGATTCGCCCAATGAGTCCTTGATATTTAGTCTTTTTCAGCCAATATTTTGGATTTTTGAAAATGTCACTTTTTTGTGAAAATATCCACTAAATGAGAGAATAATATGTGTGAGGGTACACCAGGAGAGTTCCAAATGTGTGTGGGTAGAATATATATCCCACGGGGGTAAAATTGAAAAAAGTTGAAAAATTTTTTTTTTTGGACTTAAGTCATTTTTCCGGCTTTTATCAGACTTTCAGATAGGGGAAATGTCAGTGAGCGTTCCGATTTCAGTTCCAGAGCGATTTGCCCAATGAGTCCTTAATATTTAGTCGTTTTCAGTTAATTTTCTGGATTTTTGAAAATTTCACTTTTTTGTGAAAATATCCACTAATTGAGGGAATATCATGTGTGAGGGTACCCCAGGAGAGTGCCAAATGTGTGTGGGTAGAATATATATCTCACGGGGGTAAAATTGAAAAAAGTTGAAATTTTTTTTTTCAGATTTAGTCATTTTTCCGGCGTTTATCAGACTTTCAGATAGGGGAAATGTCAGTGAGCATTCCGATTTCAGTTCCAGAGCGAGTCGCCCAATGAGTCTTTGAAATTTAGTCGTTTTCAGCCAATTTTCTGGATTTTGGAAAATTTCACTTTTTTGTGAAAATATCCACTAAATGAGGGAATAATATGTGTGAGGGTACCCCAGGAGAGTTCCAAATGTGTGTGGGTAGAATATATATCCCACGGGGGTAAAATTGAAAAAAGTTGAAAAAAATTTTTTTTTGGACTTAGTCATTTTTCCGGCGTTTATCAGACTTTCAGATAGGGCAAATGTCAGTGAGCGTTCCGATTTCAGTTCCAGAGCGATTCGCCGAATGAGTCTTTGATATTTAGTCGTTTTCAGCCAATATTTTGGATTTTTGAAAATTTCACTTTTTTTGTGAAAATATCCACTAAATGAGGGAATAATATGTGTGAGGGTACCCCAGGAGAGTTCCAAATGTGTGTGGGTAGAATATATATCCCA
Organism: Phyllobates terribilis; assembly: GCF_046119375.1. Taxonomy (NCBI): domain Eukaryota; kingdom Metazoa; phylum Chordata; class Amphibia; order Anura; family Dendrobatidae; genus Phyllobates; species Phyllobates terribilis. Next base: position 556,587,718 of record NW_027362762.1, read on the forward strand.
CGGGGGTAAAATTGAAAAAAGTAAAAAAAAAAATTTTTTTGGACTTAGTCTTTTTTCCGGCATTTGTCAGACTTTCAGATAGGGGAATTGTCAGTGATCGTTCCGATTTCAGTTCCATAGCGATTCGCCTAATGAGATCTTGATATTTAGTCGTTTTCAGCCAATTTTCGGTATTTTTGAAAATTTCACTTTTTTGTGAAAATATCCACTAAATGAGGGAATAATATGTGTGAGGGTACCCCAGGAGAGTTCCAAATGTGTGTGGGTAGAATACATATCCCACGGGGGTAAAATTGAAAAAAGTTGAAAAAATTTTTTTTTTGGACTTAGTCATTTTTCCTTCGTTTATAAGACTTTCAGATAGGGCAAATGTCAGTGAGCATTCCAATTTCAGTTCCAGAGCGATTCGCCCAATGAGTCCTTGATATTTATTCGTTTTCAGCCAATATTTTGGATTTTTGAAAATTTTACTTTTTTGTGAAAATATCCACTAAATGAGGGAATAATATGTGTGAGGGTTCCCCAGGAGAGTTCCAAATGTGTGTGGGTAGAATATATATCCCACGGGGGTAAAATTGAAAAAAGTTGGAAAAAAATTTTTTTTGGACTTAGTCATTTTTCCGGCATTTATCAGACTTTCAGATAGGGCAAATGTCAGTGAGCAATCCGATATTAGTTCCAGAGCGATTCGCCCAATAAGTCCTTGATATTAAGTCTTTTTCAGACAATTTTCAGGATTTTTGAAAATTTCCCTTTTTTTGTGAAAATATCCACTAAATGAGGGAATAATATGTGTGAGGGTACCCCAGGAGAGTTCCAAATGTGTGTGGGTAGAATATATATCCCACGGGGGTAAAATTGAAAAAAGTAAAAAAAAAAATTTTTTTGGACTTAGTCTTTTTTCCGGCATTTGTCAGACTTTCAGATAGGGGAATTGTCAGTGATCGTTCCGATTTCAGTTCCAGAGCGATTCGCCTAATGAGATCTTGATATTTAGTCGTTTTCAGCCAATTTTCGGTATTTTTGAAAATTTCACTTTTTTGTGAAAATATCCACTAAATGAGGGAATAATATGTGTGAGGGTACCCCAGGAGAGTTCCAAATGTGTGTGGGTAGAATATATATCCCACGGGGGTAAAATTGACAAAAGTTGGAAAAAAATTTTTTTTGGACTTAGTCATTTTTCCGGCGTTTATCAGACTTTCAGACAGGGCAAATGTCAGTGAGCAATCCGATATTAGATCCAGAGCGATTTGCCCAATAAGTCCTTGATATTAAGTCTTTTTCAGACAATTTTCAGGATTTTTGAAAATTTCACTTTTTTTGTGAAAATATCCACTAAATGAGCGAATAATATGTGTGAGGGTACCCCAGGAGAGTTCCAAATGTGTGTGGGTAGAATATATATCCCACGGGGGTAAAATTGAAAAAAGTAAAAAAAAAAATTTTTTTGGACTTAGTCTTTTTTCCGGCATTTGTCAGACTTTCAGATAGGGGAATTGTCAGTGATCGTTCCGATTTCAGTTCCAGAGCGATTCGCTTAATGAGATCTTGATATTTAGTCGTTTTCAGCCAATTTTCGGTATTTTTGAAAATTTCACTTTTTTGTGAAAATATCCACTAAATGAGGGAATAATATGTGTGAGGGTAGCCCAGGAGAGTTCCAAATGTGTGTGGGTAGAATATATATCCCACGGGGGTAAAATTGAAAAAAGTTGGAAAAAAATTTTTTTTGGACTTAGTCATTTTTCCGGCGTTTATCAGACTTTCAGACAGGGCAAATGTCAGTGAGCAATCCGATATTAGATCCAGAGCGATTCGCCCAATAAGTCCTTGATATTAAGTCTTTTTCAGACAATTTTCAGGATTTTTGAAAATTTCACTTTTTTTGTGAAAATATCCACTAAATGAGCGAATAATATGTGTGAGGGTACCCCAGGAGAGTTCCAAATGTGTGTGGGTAGAATATATATCCCACGGGGGTAAAATTGAAAAAAGTAAAAAAAAAAATTTTTTTGGACTTAGTCTTTTTTCCGGCATTTGTCAGACTTTCAGATAGGGGAATTGTCAGTGATCGTTCCGATTTCAGTTCCAGAGCGATTCGCTTAATGAGATCTTGATATTTAGTCGTTTTCAGCCAATTTTCGGTATTTTTGAAAATTTCACTTTTTTGTGAAAATATCCTCTAAATGAGGGAATAATATGTGTGAGGGTACCCCAGGAGAGTTCCAAATGTGTGTGGGTAGAATACATATCCCACGGGGGTAAAATTGAAAAAAGTTGAAAAAATTTTTTTTTTGGACTTAGTCATTTTTCCTTCGTTTATAAGACTTTCAGATAGGGCAAATGTCAGTGAGCGTTCCAATTTCAGTTCCAGAGCGATTCGCCCAATGAGTCCTTAATATTTAGTCATTTTCAGCCAATTTTCTGGATTTTGGAAAATTTTACTTTTTTGAGAAAATATCCACTAAATGGGGGAATAATATGTGTGAGGGTACCACAGGAGAGTTCCAAATGTGTGTGGGTAGAACATATATCCCACGGGGGTAAAATTGAAAAAAGTTGAAAACATATTTTTTTTGGACTTAGTCATTTTTCCGGCGTTTATCAGTCTTTCAGATAGGGGAAATGTCAGTGAGCATTCCGATTTCAGTTCCAGAGCGATTCGCCCAATGAGTCCTTGATATTTAGTCTTTTTCAGCCAATATTTTGGATTTTTGAAAATGTCACTTTTTTGTGAAAATATCCACTAAATGAGAGAATAATATGTGTGAGGGTACACCAGGAGAGTTCCAAATGTGTGTGGGTAGAATATATATCCCACGGGGGTAAAATTGAAAAAAGTTGAAAAATTTTTTTTTTTGGACTTAAGTCATTTTTCCGGCTTTTATCAGACTTTCAGATAGGGGAAATGTCAGTGAGCGTTCCGATTTCAGTTCTAGAGCGATTTGCCCAATGAGTCCTTAATATTTAGTCGTTTTCAGTTAATTTTCTGGATTTTTGAAAATTTCACTTTTTTGTGAAAATATCCACTAAATGAGGGAATATCATGTGTGAGGGTACCCCAGGAGAGTTCCAAATGTGTGTGGGTAGAATATAAATCTCACGGGGGTAAAATTGAAAAAAGTTGAAATTTTTTTTTTCAGATTTAGTCATTTTTCCGGCGTTTATCAGACTTTCAGATAGGGCAAATGTCTGAGCATTCCGATTTCAGTTCCAGAGCGATTCGCCCAATGAGTCTTTGATATTTAGTCGTTTTCAGCTAATTTTCTGGATTTTGGAAAATTTTACTTTTTTGAGAAAATATCCACTAAATGAGGGAATGATATGTGTTGAGGGTACCCCAGGAGAGTTCCAAATGTGTGTGGGTAGAATATATATCCCACGAGGTAAAATTGAAAAAAGTTGAAAAATTTTTTTTTTTTGCACTTAGTCATTTTTCCGGCGTTTATCAGACTTTTAGATAGGGGAAATGTCAGTGAGCGTTCCGATTTCAGTTCCAGAGCGATTCGCCTAATGAGTCCTTGATATTTAGCCATTTTCAGTCAATTTTCTGGATTTTTGAAAATTTCACTTTTTTGTGAAAATATCCTCTAAATGAGGGAAAATCATGTGTGAGGGTACCCCAGGAGAGTTCCAAATGTGTGTGGGTAGAATATATATCCCACGGGGGTAAAATTGAAAAAAGTTAAAAAAAAATTTTTTTGGACTTAGTCATTTTTCCTGCGTTTATCAGACTTTCAGATAGGGGAAATGTCAGTGAGCGTTCCGATGTCAGTTCCAGAGCGATTTGCCCAATGAGTCCTTGATATTTAGTCGCTTTCAGCCAATTTTCTGGATTTTTAAAAATTTCACTTTTTTGTGAAAATATCCACTAAATGAGGGAATAATATCTGTGAGGGTATGACAGGAGGGTTGCAAATGTGTGTGGGTAGAATATATATCCCACGGGGGTAAATTTGAAAAAAGTTGAAAATTTTTTTTTTTTGGACTTAGTCATTTTTCCTGCGTTTATCAGACTTTCAGATAGGGGAAATGTCAGTGAGCCTTCCGATTTCAGTTCCAGAGCGATTCGCCCAATGAGTCCTTGATATTTAGTCGTTTTCAGCCAATATTTTGGATTTTTGAAAATTTCACTTATTTGTGAAAATATCCACTAAATGAGTGAATAATATGTGTGAGGGTACGCCAGGAGAATTCCAAATGTGTGTGGGTGGAATATATATCCCGCGGGGGTAAATTTGAAAAAAGTTTAAAAATTTTTATTTTTTTTTGACTTAGTCATTTTTCCGGCGTTTATCAGACTTTCAGATAGGGGAAATGTCAGTGAGCGTTCCGATTTCAGTTCCAGAGCGATTCGCACAATGAGTCCTTAATATTTAGCCATTTTCAGTCAATTTTCTGGATTTTTGAAAATTTCACTTTTTTGTGAAAATATCCTCTAAATGAGGGAAAATCATGTGTGAGGGTACCCCAGGAGAGTTCCAAATGTGTGTGGGTAGAATATATATCCCACGGGGGTAAAATTGAAAAAAGTTAAAAAAAAATTTTTTTGGACTTAGTCATTTTTCCTGCGTTTATCAGACTTTCAGATAGGGGAAATGTTAGTGAGCATTCCGATTTCAGTTCCAGAGCGATTCGCCTATTGAGTCCTTGATATTTAGTCGTTTTCAGCCAATTTTCTGGATTTTTGACAATTTCACTTTTTTGTGAAAATATCCACTAATTGAGGGAATAATATGTGTGAGAGTACCCCAGGAGAGTTCCAAATGTGTGTGGGTAAAATATATATCTCACGGGGGTAAAATTGAAAAAATTTGAAATATTATTTTTTTTTAGACTTAGTCATTTTTCCGGCGTTTATCAGACTTTCAGATAGAGGAAATGTCAGTGAGCGTTCCGATTTCAGTTCCAGAGCGATTCGCCCAATGAGTCCTTGATATTTAGTCTTTTTCAGCCAATTTTCTGGATTTTTGAAAATTTCACTTTTTTGTGAAAATATCCACTAAATGAGTGAATAATATGTGTGTGGGTACCCCAGGAGAGTTCCAAATGTGTGTGGGTAGAATATATATCCCACGGGGGTAAAATTGAAAAAAGTTAAAAAAAAATTTTTTTGGACTTAGTCATTTTTCCTGCGTTTATCAGACTTTCAGATAGGGGAAATGTCAGTGAGCGTTCCGATTTCAGTTCCAGAGCGATTCGCCCAATGAGTCCTTGATATTTAGTCGCTTTCAGCCAATTTTCTAGATTTTTAAAAATTTCACTTTTTTGTGAAAATATCCACTAAATGAGGGAATAATATGTGTGAGGGTATGACAGGAGGGTTCCAAATGTGTGTGGGTAGAATATATATCCCACGGGGGTAAATTTGAAAAAAGTTGAAAAATTTTTTTTTTTGGACTTAGTCATTTTTCCTGCGTTTATCAGACTTTCAGATAGGGGAAATGTCAGTGAGCGTTCCGATTTCAGTTCCAGAGCGATTCACCCAATGAGTCCTTGATATTTAGTCGTTTTCAGCCAATTTTCTGCATTTTTGAAAATTTCACTTTTTTGTGAAAATATCCACTAAATGAGGGAATAATATGTGTGAGGGTACCCCAGGAGAGTTCCAAATGTGTGTGGGTAGAATATATATCGCACGGGGTAAAATTGAAAAAAGTTGAAAACATTTTTTTTTTGGACTTAGTCATTTTTCCGGCGTTTATCAGACTTTCAGATAGGGGAATTGTCAGTGAGCGTTCCAATTTCAGTTCTAGAGCGATTTGCCCAATGAGTTCTTGATATTTAGTTGCTTTCAGCCAATTTTCTGGATTTTTGAAAATTTCACTTTTTTGTGAAAATATCCACTAAATGAGGGAATAATATGTGTTAGGGTACCTCAGGAGAGTTCCAAATGTGTGTGGGTAGAATATATATCCCACGGGGGTAAAATTGAAAAAACTGGAAAAATTTTTTTTTTGGACTTAGTCATTTTTCCGGCGTTTATCAGACTTTCAAATAGGGGAAATGTCAGTGAGCCTTCCGATTTCAGTTCCAGAGCGATTCGCCCAATGAGTCCTTGATATTTAGTCTTTTTCAGCCAATTTTCTGGATTTTTGAAAATTTCACTTTTTTGTGAAAATATCCACTAAATGAGGGAATAATATGTGTGAGGGTACCCCAGGAGAGTTCCAAATGTGTGTGGGTAGAATATATATCCCACGGGGTAAAACTGAAAAAAGTTGAAAAAAATTTCTTTTGGACTTACTCATTTTTCCGGCATTTGTCAGACTTTCAGATTGGGGAATTGTCAGTGAGCGTTCCGATTTCAGTTCCAGAGCGATTCGCCCAATGAGTCCTTGATATTTAGTCGTTTTCAGCCAATATTTTGGATTTTTGAAAATTTCACTTATTTGTGAAAATATCCACTAAATGAGTGAATAATATGTGTGAGGGTACGCCAGGAGAATTCCAAATGTGTGTGGGTGGAATATATATCCCGCGGGGGTAAATTTGAAAAAAGTTTAAAAATTATTATTTTTTTTTTACTTAGTCATTTTTCCGGCGTTTATCAGACTTTCAGATAGGGGAAATGTCAGTGAGCGTTCCGATTTCAGTTCCAGAGCGATTCGCACAATGAGTCCTTAATATTTAGCCATTTTCAGTCAATTTTCTGGATTTTTGAAAATTTCACTTTTTTGTGAAAATATCCTCTAAATGAGGGAAAATCATGTGTGAGGGTACCCCAGGAGAGTTCCAAATGTGTGTGGGTAGAATATATATCTCACGGGGGTAAAATTGAAAAAAGTTGAAATATTATTTTTTTTTAGACTTAGTCATTTTTCTGGCGTTTTCAGACTTTCAGATAGAGGAAATGTCAGTGAGCGTTCCGATTTCAGTTCCAGAGCGATTCGCCCAATGAGTCCTTCATATTAAGTCGTTTTCAGCCAATTTTCTGGATTTTTTGAAAATTTCACTTTTTTGTGAAAATATCCACTAATTGAGGGAATAATATGTGTGAGGGTACCCCAGGAGAGTTCCAAATGTGTGTGGGTAGAATATATATCCCACGGGGGTAAAATTGAAAAAAGTTGAAAAAAATTTTTTCTTGGACTTAGTCATTTTTCCGGCGTTTATCAGACTTTCAGATAGTGGAAATGTCAGTGAGCGTTCCGATTTCAGATCCAGAGCGATTCGCCCAATGAGTCCTTGATATTTAGTCGTTTTCAGCCAATTTTCTGGATTTTTGAAAATTTCTCTTTTTTGTGAAAATATCCACTAAATGAGGGAATAATATGTGTGAGGGTACCCCAGGAGAGGTCCAAATGTGTGTGGGTAGAATATAAATCCCATGGGGGTAAAATTGAAAAAAGTTAAAAAAAATTTTTTTTTGGACTTCGCCATTTTTCCGGCGTTTATCAGACTTTCAGATAGGGCAAATGTCAGTGAGCATTTCGATTTCAGTTCCAGAGCGATTCGCCCAATGAGTCCTTGATATTTAGTCGTTTTCAGCCAATTTTCAGAATTTTTGAAAATTTCACATTTTTGTGAAAATATCCACTAAATGAGGGAATAATATGTGTGAGGGTACCCCAGGAGAGTTCCAAATGTGTGTGGGTAGAATATATATCTCACGGGGGTAAAATTGAAAAAAGTTGAAATATTATTTTTTTTAGACTTAGTCATTTTTCCGGCGTTTATCAGACTTTCAGATAGGGGAAATGTCAGTGAGCCTTCCGATTTCAGTTCCAGAGCGATTCGCACAATGAGTCCTTGATATTTAGTTTTTTCAGCCAATTTTCTGGATTTTTGAAAATTTCACTTTTTTGTGAAAATATCCACTAAATGAGTGAATAATATGTGTGAGGGTACCCCAGGAGAGTTCCAAATGTGTGTGGGTAGAATATATATCCCACGCGGGTAAAATTGAAAAAAGTTTAAAAAAAATTTTTTTGGACTTAGTCATTTTTCCTGCGTTTATCAGACTTTCAGATAGGGGAAATGTCAGTGAGCGTTCCGATTTCAGTTCCAGAGCGATTCGACCAATGAGTCCTTGATATTTAGTCGTTTTCAGCCAATTTTCTGGATTTTTGAAAATTTCACTTTTTTGTGAAAATATCCACTAAATGAGGGAATAATATGTGTGAGGGTACCCCAGGAGAGTTCCAAATTTGTGTGGGTAGAATATATATCCCACGGGGTAAAACTGAAAAAAGTTGAAAAAAATTTTTTTTTGGACTTAGTCATTTTTCCGGCGTTTATCAGACTTTCAGATAAGGCAAATGTCATTGAGCGTTCCGATTTCAGTTCCAGAGCGATTCGCCCAATGAGTCCTTGATATTTATTCGTTTTCAGCCAATATTTTTGATTTTTGAAAATTTCACTTTTTTGTGAAAATATCCACTAAATGAGAGAATGATATGTGTGAGGGTACCCCAGGAGCGTTCCAAATGTGTGTGGGTAGAATATATATCCCACGGGGGTAAAATTGAAAAAAGTTAAAAAAAAATTTTTTGACTTAGTCATTTTTCCGGCGTTTATCAGACTTTCAGATAGGGGAAATGTCAGTGAGCCTTCCGATTTCAGTTCCAGAGCAATTCGCCAAATGAGTCCTTGATATTTAGTCGTTTTCAGCCAATATTTTGGATTTTTGAAAATTTCACTTATTTGTGAAAATATCCACTAATTGAGTGAATAATATGTGTGAGGGTACGCCAGGAGAATTCCAAATGTGTGTGGGTGGAATATATATCCCGCGGGGGTAAATTTGAAAAAAGTTTAAAAATTATTTTTTTTGGACTTAGTCATTTTTCCGGCGTTTATCAGACTTTCAGATAGGGGAAATGTCAGTGAGCGTTCCGATTTCAGTTCCAGAGCGATTCGCACAATGAGTCCGTAATATTTAGCCATTTTCAGTCAATTTTCTGGATTTTTGAAAATTTCACTTTTTTGTAAAAATATCCTCTAAATGAGGGAAAATCATGTGTGAGGGTACCCCAGGAGAGTTCCAAATGTGTGTGGGTAGAATATATATCTCACGGGGGTAAAATTGAAAAAAGTTGAAATATTATTTTTTTTTAGACTTAGTCATTTTTCTGGCGTTTTCAGACTTTCAGATAGAGGAAATGTCAGTGAGCGTTCCGATTTCAGTTCCAGAGCGATTCGCCCAATGAGTCCTTCATATTAAGTCGTTTTCAGCCAATTTTCTGGATTTTTTGAAAATTTCACTTTTTTGTGAAAATATCCACTAATTGAGGGAATAATATGTGTGAGGGTACCCCAGGAGAGTTCCAAATGTGTGTGGGTAGAATATATATCCCACGGGGGTAAAATTGAAAAAAGTTGAAAAAAAATTTTTCTTGGACTTAGTCATTTTTCCGGCGTTTATCAGACTTTCAGATAGGGGAAATGTCAGTGAGCGTTCCGATTTCAGTTCCAGAGCGATTCGCCCAATGAGTCCTTGATATTTAGTCTTTTTCAGCCAATTTTCTGGATTTCTGAAAATTTCACTTTTTTGTGAAAATATCCACTAAATGAGGGAATAATATGTGTGAGGGTACCCCAGGAGAGTTCCAAATGTGTGTGGGTAGAATATATATCCCACGAGGGTAAAATTGAAAAAAGTTGAAAAAAATTTTTTTTACTTAGTCATTTTTCCGGCGTTTATCAGACTTTAAGATAGGGGAAATGTCAGTGAGCCTTCCGATTTCAGTTCCAGAGCGATTCGCCCAATGAGTCCTTGATATTTAGTCGTTTTCAGCCAATTTTCTGGATTTTTGAAAATTTCCCTTTTTTGTGAAAATATCCACTAAATGAGGGAATAATATGTGTGAGGGTACCCCAGGAGAGTTCCAAATGTGTGTGGGTAGAATATATATCCCACGGGGTGAAACTGAAAAAAGTTGAAAAAATTTTTTTGGGGGATTTAGTCATTTTTCCGGCGTTTATCAGACTTTCAGATAGGAGAAATGTCAGTGAGTGTTCCGATTTCAGTTCCAGAGCGATTCGCCATATAAGTCCTTGATATTTAGTCTTTTTCAGCTAATTTTCTGGATTTTTGAAAATTTCACTTTTTTGTGAAAATATCCACTAAATGAGTTAATAATATGTGTGATGGTACCCCAGGAGAGTTCCAAATGTGTGTGGGTAGAATATATATCCCACGGGGTAAAACTGAAAAAAGTTGAAAAAATTTTTTTTTTGGACACTCATTTTTCCGACGTTTATCAGACTTTCAGATAGGGCAAATGTCATTGAGCATTCCGATTTCAGTTCCAGAGCGATTCGCCCAATGAGTCCTTGATATTTAGTCGTTTTCAGCCAATATTTTGGATTTTTGAAAATTTCACTTATTTGTGAAAATATCCACTAAATGAGTGAATAATATGTGTGAGGGTACCCCAGGAGAGTTCCAAATGAGTGTGGGTAGAATATATATCCCACGGGGGTAAAATTGAAATAGTTTAAAACTATTTTTTTTGCACTTAGTCATTTTTCCGGCGTTTTTTCAGACTTTCAGATAGGGCAAATGTCATTGAGCTTTCCGATTTCATTTCCAGAGCGATTCGCCCAATGAGTCCTTGATATTTAGTCGTTTTCAGCCAATATTTAGGATTTTTGAAAATTTCACTTTTTTGTGAAAATATCCACTAAATGAGGGAATAATATGTGTGAGGGTACCCCAGGAGAGTTCCAAATTTGTGTGGGTAGAATATATATCCCACGGGGTAAAACTGAAAAAAGTTGAAAAAAATTTTTTTTTGGACTTAGTCATTTTTCCGGCGTTTATCAGACTTTCAGATAGGGGAAATGTCAGTGAGCGTTCCGATTTCAGTTCCAGAGTGATTCGCCCAATGAGTCCTTGATATTTAGTCATTTTGAGACAATTTTGTGGATTTTTTAAATTTTCACTTTTTTATGAAAATATCCACTAAATGAGGTAAGAATATGTGTGAGGGTACCCCAGGAGAGTTCCAAATGTGTGTGGGTAGAATATATATCCCACGGGGTAAAACTGAAAAAAGTTGAAAAAAATTTTTTTTTGGACTTAGTCATTTTTCCGGCGTTTATCAGACTTTCAGATAGGGGAAATGTCAGTGAGCGTTCCGATTTCAGTTCCAGAGCGATTCGCCCAATGAGTCCTTGATATTTAGTCATTTTCAGCCAATTTAGTGGATTTTTGAAATTTTCACTTTTTTATGAAAATATCCACTTAATTAGGGAATAATATGTGTGAGGGTACCCCAGGAGAGTTCCAAATGTGTGTGGGTAGAATATATATCCCACGGGGTAAAATTGAAAAAAGTTGAAAAAAACTTTTTTTTGGACTTAGTCATTTTTCCGGCGTTTATCAGACTTTCAGATAGGGGAAATGTCAGTGAGCGTTCCGATTTCAGTTCCAGAGCGATGCGCCCAATGAGTCCTTGATATTTAGTCATTTTCAGCCAATTTTCTGGATTTTTGAAATTTTCACTTTTTTATGAAAATATCCACTTAATTAGGGAATAATATGTGTGAGGGTACCCCAGGAGAGTTCCAAATGTGTGTGGGTAGAATATATATCCCACGGGGGTAAAATTGAAAAAATTTTAAAAAATTTTTTTTTTGACTTAGTCATTTTTCCAGCGTTTGTCAAATGTCAGTGAGTGTTCCGATTTCAGTTCCAGAGCGATTCGCCCAATGAGTCCTTAATATTTAGTCGCTTTCAGCCAATTTTCTGGATTTTTTGAAAATTTCACTTTTTGTGAAAATATCCACTAAATGAGGGAATAATATGTGTGAGGGTACCCCAGGAGATTTCCAAATGTGTGTGGGTAGAATATATATACCACGGGGGTAAAATTGAAAAAAGTTGCAAAAATTTTTTTCTTGGACTTAGTCATTTTTCCGGCGTTTATTAGACTTTCAGATAGGGGAAATGTGAGTGAGCATTCCGATTTCAGTTCCAGAGCGATTCGCCCAATGAATCCTTGATATTTAGTCATTTTCAGCCAATTTTCTGGATTTTTGAAAATTTCACTTTTTTGTGAAAATATCCACTAAATAAGGGAATAATATGTGCGAGGGTACCCCAAGAGAGTTCCAAATGTGTGTGGGTAGAATATATATCCCACGGGGGCAAAATTGAAAAAAGTTGAAAAAAAATTTTTTTTGGACTTAGTCATTTTTCCGGCGTTTAGCAGACTTTCAGATAGGGGAAATGTCAGTAAGCGTTCCAATTTCAGTTCCAGAGTGATTCGCTCAATGAGTCCTTGATATTTAGTCGTTTTTAGCAAATTTTCTGGATTTTTTGAAAATTTCACTTTTTGAGAAAATATCCACTAAATGAGGGAATAATATGTGTGAGGGTACCCCAGGAGAGTTCCAAATGTGTGGGTAGAATATATATACCGCGGGGGTAAAATTGAAAAAAGTTGCAAAAATTTTTTTTTGGACTTAGTCATTTTTCCTGCGTTTATCAGACTTTCAGATAGGGGAAATGTCAGTGAGCGTTCCGATTTCAGTTCCAGAGCGATTCGCCCAATGAGTCCTTGATATTTAGTCATTTTCAGCCAATTTTGTGGATTTTTGAAATTTTCACTTTTTTATGAAAATATCCACTTAATTAGGGAATAATATGTGTGAGGGTACCCCAGGAGAGTTCCAAATGTGTGTGGGTAGAATATATATCCCACGGGGTAACATTGAAAAAAGTTGAAAAAAACTTTTTTTTGGACTTAGTCATTTTTCTGGCGTTTATCAGACTTTCAGATAGGGGAAATGTCAGTGAGCGTTCCGATTTCAGTTCCAGAGCGATTCGCCCAATGACTCCTTGATATTTAGTCTTTTTCAGCCAATTTTCTGGATTTCGGAAAATTTCACTTTTTTGTGAAAATATCCACTAAATGAGGGAATAATATGTGTGAGGGTACCCCAGGAGAGTTCCAAATGTGTGTGGGTAGAATATATATCCCACAGGGGTAAATTTGAAAAAAGTTGAAAAAAATTTTTTTTTGGACACTCATTTTTCCGACGTTTATCAGACTTTCAGATAGGGCAAATGTCATTGAGCATTCCGATTTCAGTTCCAGAGCGATTCGCCCAATGAGTCCTTGATATTTAGTCGTTTTCAGCCAATTTTCAGGATTTTTGAAAATTTCACTTTTTTGTGAAAATATCCACTAAATGAGGGAATAATAAGTGTGAGGGTACCCCAGGAGAGTTACAAATGTGTGTGGGTAGAATATATATCCCACGAGGGTAAAATTGAAAAAAGTTGAAAAATTTTTTTTTTGACTTAGTCATTTTTCCGGTGTTTATCAGACTTTAAGATAGGGGAAAGGTCAGTGAGCCTTCCGATTTCAGTTCCAGAGCGATTCGCCCAATGAGTCCTTGATATTTAGTCGTTTTCAGCCAATATTTTGGATTTTTGAAAATTTCACTTATTTGTGAAAATATCCACTAAATGAGTGAATAATATGTGTGAGGGTACCCCAGGAGAGTTCCAAATGAGTGTGGGTAGAATATATATCCCACGGGGGTAAAATTGAAAAAAGTTTAAAACTTTTTTTTTTTGAACTTAGTCAGTTTTCCGGCGTTTATCAGAATTTCAGATAGGGGAAATTTCAGTGAGCGTTCCGATTTCAGTTCCAGAGCGATTCGCCCAATGAGTCCTTGATATATAGTCTTTTTCAGCCAATTTTCTGGATTTCTGAAAATTTCACTTTTTTGTGAAATTATCCACTAAATGAGGGAATAATATGTGTGAGGGTACCCCAGGAGAGTTCCAAATGTGTGTGGGTAGAATATATATCCCACAGGGGTAAAATTGAAAAAAGTTGAAAAAATTTTTTTTTTGGACACTCATTTTTCCGACGTTTATCAGACTTTCAGATAGGGCAAATGTCATTGAGCATTCCGATTTCAATTCCAGAGCGATTCGCCCAATGAGTCCTTGATATTTAGTCGTTTTCAGCCAATATTTTGGATTTTTGAAAATTTCACTTTTTTATGAAAATATCCACTTAATTAGGGAATAATATGTGTGAGGGTACCCCAGGAGAGTTCCAAATGTGTGTGGGTAGAATATATATCCCACGGGGTAAAATTGAAAAAAGTTGAAAAAAACTTTTTTTTGGACTTAGTTATTTTTCAGGCGTTTATCAGAATTTCAGATAGGGGAAATGTCAGTGAGCGTTCCGATTTCAGTTCCAGAGCGATTCGCCCAATGAGTCCTTGATATTTAGTCATTTTCAGCCAATTTTGTGGATTTTTGAAATTTTCACTTTTTTATGAAAATATCCACTTAATTAGGGAATAATATGTGTGAGGGTACCCCAGGAGAGTTCCAAATGTGTGTGGGTAGAATATATATCCCACGGGGTAACATTGAAAAAAGTTGAAAAAAACTTTTTTTTGGACTTAGTCATTTTTCCGGCGTTTATCAGACTTTCAGATAGGGGAAATGTCAGTGAGCGTTCCGATTTCAGTTCCAGAGCGATTCGCACAATGACTCCTTGATATTTAGTCTTTTTCAGCCAATTTTCTGGATTTCTGAAAATTTCACTTTTTTGTGAAAATATCCACTAAATGAGGGAATAATATGTGTGAGGGTACCCCAGGAGAGTTCCAAATGTGTGTGGGTAGAATATATATCCCACAGGGGTAAAATTGAAAAAAGTTGAAAAAAATTTTTTTTTGGACACTCATTTTTCCGACGTTTATCAGACTTTCAGATAGGGCAAATGTCATTGAGCATTCCGATTTCAGTTCCAGAGCGATTCGCCCAATGAGTCCTTGATATTTAGTCGTTTTCAGCCAATTTTCTGGATTTTTGAAAATTTCACTTATTTGTGAAAATATCCACTAAATGAGGGAATAATAAGTGTGAGGGTACCCCAGGAGAGTTACAAATGTGTGTGGGTAGAATATATATCCCACGAGGGTAAAATTGAAAAAAGTTGAAAAATTTTTTTTTTGACTTAGTAATTTTTCCGGTGTTTATCAGACTTTAAGATAGGGGAAATGTCAGTGAGCCTTCCGATTTCAGTTCCAGAGTGATTCGCCCAATGAGTCCTTGATATTTAGTCATTTTCAGCCAATTTTGTGGATTTTTGAAATTTTCACTTTTTTGTGAAAATATCCACTAAATGAGGGAATAATATGTGTGAGGGTACCCCAGGAGAGTTCCAAATTTGTGTGGGTAGAATATATATCCCACGGGGTAAAACTGAAAAAAGTTGAAAAAAATTTTTTTTTGGACTTAGTCATTTTTCCGGCGTTTATCAGACTTTCAGATAGGGGAAATGTCAGTGAGCGTTCTGATTTCAGTTCCAGAGCGATTCGCCCAATGAGTCCTTGATATTTAGTCTTTTTCAGCAAATTTTCTGGATTTCTGAAAATTTCACTTTTTTGTGAAAATATCCACTAAATGAGGGTACCCCAGGAGAGTTCCAAATGTGTGTGGGTAGAATATATATCCCACAGGGGTAAAATTGAAAAAAGTTGAAAAAATTTTTTTTTTGGACACTCATTTTTCCGACGTTTATCAGACTTTCAGATAGGGCAAATGTCATTGAGCATTCCGATTTCAGTTCCAGAGCGATTCGCCCAATGAGTCCTTGATATTTAGTCGTTTTCAGCCAATATTTTGGATTTTTGAAAATTTCACTTATTTGTGAAAATATCCACTAAATGAGTGAATAATATGTGTGAGGGTACCCCAGGAGAGTTCCAAATGAGTGTGGGTAGAATATATATCCCATGGGGGTAAAATTGAAAAAAGTTTAAAACTTTTTTTTTTGAACTTAGTCATTTTTCCGGCGTTTATCAGAATTTCAGATAGGGGAAATTTCAGTGAGCGTTCCGATTTCAGTTCCAGAGCGATTCGCCCAATGAGTCCTTGATATATAGTCTTTTTCAGCCAATTTTCTGGATTTCTGAAAATTTCACTTTTTTGTGAAATTATCCACTAAATGAGGGAATAATATGTGTGAGGGTACCCCAGGAGAGTTCCAAATGTGTGTGGGTAGAATATATATCCCACAGGGGTAAAATTGAAAAAAGTTGAAAAAATTTTTTTTTTGGACACTCATTTTTCCGACGTTTATCAGACTTTCAGATAGGGCAAATGTCATTGAGCATTCCGATTTCAATTCCAGAGCGATTCGCCCAATGAGTCCTTGATATTTAGTCGTTTTCAGCCAATTTTCTGGATTTCTGAAAATTTCACTTTTTTGTGAAAATATCCACTAAATGAGGGAATAATATGTGTGAGGGTACCCAGGAGAGTTCCAAATGTGTGTGGGTAGAATATATATCCCACGGGGTAAAACTGAAAAAAGTTGAAAAAATTTTTTTTGGGGATTTAGTCATTTTTCCGGCGTTTATCAGACTTTCAGATAGGAGAAATGTCATTGAGCGTTCCGATTTCAGTTCCAGAGCGATTCGCCCAATGAGTCCTTGATATTTAGTCGTTTTCAGCCAATATTTTGGATTTTTGAAAATTTCACTTATTTGTGAAAATATCCACTAAATGAGTGAATAATATGTGTGAGGGTACCCCAGGAGAGTTCCAAATGAGTGTGGGTAGAATATATATCCCACGGGGGTAAAATTGAAAAAAGTTTAAAACTATTTTTTTTTGGACTCAGTCATTTTTCCGGCGTTTATCAGACTTTCAGATAGGGGAAATGTCAGTGAGCGTTCCGATTTCAGTTCCAGAGCGATTCGCCCAATGACTCCTTGATATTTAGTCTTTTTCAGCCAATTTTCTGGATTTCTGAAAATTTCACTTTTTTGTGAAAATATCCACTAAATGAGGGAATAATATGTGTGAGGGTACCCCGGGAGAGTTCCAAATGTGTGTGAGTAGAATATATATCCCACAGGGGTAAAATTGAAAAAAGTTGAAAAAAATTTTTTTTTGGACACTCATTTTTCCGACGTTTATCAGACTTTCAGATAGGGCAAATGTCATTGAACATTCCGATTTCAGTTCCAGAGCGATTCGCCCAATGAGTCCTTGATATTTAGTCGTTTTCAGCCAATATTTTGGATTTTTGAAAATTTCACTTATTTGTGAATATATCCACTAAATGAGTGAATAATATGTGTGAGGGTACCCCAGGAGAGTTCCAAATGAGTGTGGGTAGAATATATATCCCACGGGGGTAAAATTGAAAAAAGTTTAAAACTATTTTTTTTGGACTTAGTCATTTTTCCGGCGTTTTTTCAGACTTTCAGATAGGGCAAATGTCATTGAGCTTTCCGATTTCATTTCCAGAGCGATTCGCCCAATGAGTCCTTGATATTTAGTCGTTTTCAGCCAATTTTCTGGATTTTTGAAAATTTCACTTTTTTGTGAAAATATCCACTAAATGAGGGAATAATATGTGTGAGGGTACCCCAGGAGAGTTACAAATGTGTGTGGGTAGAATATATATCCCACGAGGGTAAAATTGAAAAAAGTTGAAAAATTTTTTTTTTGACTTAGTCATTTTTCCGGTGTTTATCAGACTTTAAGATAGGAGAAATGTCAGTGAGCCTTCCGATTTCAGTTCCAGAGCGATTCGCCCAATGAGTCCTTGATATTTAGTCATTTTCAGCCAATTTTGTGGATTTTTGAAATTTTCACTTTTTTGTGAAAATATCCACTAAATGAGGGAATAATATGTGTGAGGGTACCCCAGGAGAGTTCCAAATTTGTGTGGGTAGAATATATATCCCACGGGGTAAAACTGAAAAAAGTTGAAAAAAAATTTTTTTTGGACTTAGTCATTTTTCCGGCGTTTATCAGACTTTCAGATAGGGGAAATGTCAGTGAGCGTTCCGATTTCAGTTCCAGAGCGATTCGCCCAATGAGTCCTTGATATTTAGTCTTTTTCAGCCAATTTTCTGGATTTCTGAAAATTTCACTTTTTTGTGAAAATATCCACTAAATGAGGGAATAATATGTGTGAGGGTACCCCAGGAGAGTTCCAAATGTGTGTGGGTAGAATATATATCCCACAGGGGTAAAATTGAAAAAAGTTGAAAAAATTTTTTTTTTGGACACTCATTTTTCCGACGTTTATCAGACTTTCAGATAGGGCAAATGTCATTGAGCATTCCGATTTCAGTTCCAGAGCGATTCGCCCAATGAGTCCTTGATATTTAGTCATTTTCAGACAATTTTGTGGATTTTTTAAATTTTCACTTTTTTGTGAAAATATCCACTAAATGAGGGAATAATATGTGTGAGGGTACCCCAGGAGAGTTCCAAATGTGTGTGGGTAGAATATATATCCCACGGGGTAAAACTGAAAAAAGTTTAAAAAAATTTTTTTTTGGACTTAGTCATTTTTCCGGCGTTTATCAGACTTTCAGATAGGGCAAATGTCATTGAGCGTTCCGATTTCATTTCCAGAGCGATTCGCCCAATGAGTCCTTGATATTTAGTCGTTTTCAGCCAATATTTTGGATTTTTGAAAA
The DNA here is from genome assembly GCF_046119375.1 of Phyllobates terribilis. NCBI lineage: Eukaryota > Metazoa > Chordata > Amphibia > Anura > Dendrobatidae > Phyllobates > Phyllobates terribilis. Next base: position 556,606,150 of record NW_027362762.1, read on the forward strand.
TTTCACTTATTTGTGAAAGTATCCACTAAATGAGTGAATAATATGTGTGAGGGTACCCCAGGAGAGTTCCAAATGTGTGTGGGTAGAATATATATCCCACGGGGGTAAAATTGAAAAAAATTAAAAAAAAATTTTTTGACTTAGTCATTTTTCCGGCGTTTATCAGACTTTCAGATAGGGGAAATGTCAGTGAGCGTTCCGATTTCAGTTCCAGAGTGATTCGCCCAATGAGTCCTTGATATTTAGTCATTTTCAGCCAATTTTGTGGATTTTTGAAATTTTCACTTTTTTGTGAAAATATCCACTAAATGAGGGAATAATATGTGTGAGTGTACCCCAGGAGAGTTACAAATGTGTGTGGGTAGAATATATATCCCACGGGGTAAAACTGAAAAAAGTTGAAAAAAATTTTTTTTTGGACTTAGTCATTTTTCCGGCGTTTATCAGACTTTCAGATAGGGCAAATGTCATTGAGCGTTCCGATTTCATTTCCAGAGCGATTCGCCCAATGAGTCCTTGATATTTAGTCGTTTTCAGCCAATATTTTGGATTTTTGAAAATTTCACTTATTTGTGAAAGTATCCACTAAATGAGTGAATAATATGTGTGAGGGTACCCCAGGAGAGTTCCAAATGAGTGTGGGTAGAATATATATCCCACGGGGGTAAAATTGAAAAAAGTTAAAAAAAAATTTTTTGACTTAGTCATTTTTCCGGCGTTTATCAGACTTTCAGATAGGGGAAATGTCAGTGAGCGTTCCGATTTCAGTTCCAGAGTGATTCGCCCAATGAGTCCTTGATATTTAGTCATTTTCAGCCAATTTTGTGGATTTTTGAAATTTTCACTTTTTTGTGAAAATATCCACTAAATGAGGGAATAATATGTGTGAGGGTACCCCAGGAGAGTTACAAATGTGTGTGGGTAGAATATATATCCCACGGGGTAAAACTGAAAAAAGTTGAAAAAAATTTTTTTTTGGACTTAGTCATTTTTCCGGCGTTTATCAGACTTTCAGATAGGGCAAATGTCATTGAGCGTTCCGATTTCAGTTCCAGAGCGATTCGCCCAATGAGTCCTTGATATTTAGTCGTTTTCAGCCAATATTTTGGATTTTTGAAAATTTTACTTTTTTGTGAAAATATCCACTAAATGAGGGAATAATATGTGTGAGGGTACCCCAGGAGAGTTCCAAATGTCTGTGGGTAGAATATATATCACACAGGGGTAAAATTGAAAAAAGTTGAAAAAATTTTTTTTTTGGACAGTCATTTTTCCGACGTTTATCAGACTTTCAGATAGGAGAAATGTCAGTGAGCGTTCCGATTTCAGTTCCAGAGCGATTCGCCCAATGAGTCCTTGATATTTAGTCTTTTTCAGCCAATTTTCTGGATTTTTGAAAATTTCACTTTTTTGTGAAAATATCCACTAAATGAGGGAATAATATGTGTGAGGGTACCCCAGGAGAGTTCCAAATGTGTGTGGGTAGAATATATATCCCACGGGGTAAAACTGAAAAAAGTTGAAAAAATTTTTTTTTGTGATTTAGTCATTTTTCCGGCGTTTATCGGACTTTCAGATAGGGCAAATGTCATTGAGCGTTCCGATTTCAGTTCCAGAGCGATTCGCCCAATGAGTCCTTGATATTTAGTCTTTTTCAGCCAATTTTCTGGATTTTTGAAAATTTAACTTTTTTGTGAAAATATCCACTAAATGAGGGAATAATATGTGTGAGGGTACCCCAGGAGAGTTCCAAATGTCTGTGGGTAGAATATATATCCCACAGGGGTAAAATTGAAAAAAGTTGAAAAATTTTTTTTTTTGGACATTCATTTTTCCGACGTTTATCAGACTTTCAGATAGGGCAAATGTCATTGAGCATTCCGATTTCAGTTCCAGAGCGATTCGCCCAATGAGTCCTTGATATTTAGTCGTTTTCAGCCAATTTTCTGGATTTTTGAAAATTTCACTTTTTTGTGAAAATATCCACTAAATGAGGGAATAATATGTGTGAGGCTACCTCAGGAGAGCTACAAATGTGTGTGGGTAGAATATATATCCCACGGGGGTAAAATTGAAAAAAGTTAAAAAAAATTTTTTTTTGGATTTAGTCATTTTTTCTGGCGTTTATCAGACTTTCAGATAGGGCAAATGTCAGTGAGCGTTACGATTTCAGTTCCAGCGCAATTCTCCCAATGAGTCCTTGATATTTAGACGTTTTCAGCCAATTTTCTGGATTTTTGAAAATTTCACTTTTTTGTGAAAATATCCACTAAATGAGGGAATAATATCTGTGAGGGTACCCCAGGAGAGTTCCAAATGTGTGTGGGTAGAATATATATCCCATGGGGTAAAACTGAAAAAAGTTGAAAAAAATTTTTTTTTGGACAGTCATTTTTCCAACGTTTATCAGACTTTCAGATAGGGCAAATGTCATTGAGCATTCCGATTTCAGTTCCAGAGCGATTCGCCCAATGATCCCTTGATATTTAGTCGTTTTCAGCCAATTTTCTGGATTTTTGAAAATTTCACTTTTTTGTGAAAATATCCACTAAATGAGGGAATAATATGTGTGAGGGTACCCCAAGAGAGTTCCAAATGTGTGTGGGTAGAATATATATACCACGAGGGTAAAATTGAAAAAGTTGAAAAAATTGTTTTTTTGGATTTAGTCATTTTTTCTGGCGTTTATCAGACTTTCAGATAGGGCAAATGTCAGTGAGCGTTCCGATTTCAGTTCCAGCGCAATTTTCCCAATGAGTCCTTGATATTTAGTCGTTTTCAGCCAATTTTCTGGATTTCTGAAAATTTCACTTTTTTGTGAAAATATCCACTAAATGAGGGAATAATATGTGTGAGGGTGCCCCAGGAGAGTTCCAAATGTGTGTGGGTAGAATATATATCCCACGGGGGTAAAATTGAAAAAATTTTTTTTTTGGACTTAGTCATTTTTCCGGCGTTTATCAGACTTTCAGATAGGGCAAATGTCAGTGAGCGTTCCGATTTCAGTTCCAGAGCGATTCGCCCAATGAGTCCTTGATATTTAGTCGTTTTCAGCCAATTTTCAGGATTTTTGAAAATGTCACTTTTTTGTGAAAATATCCACTAAATGAGGGAATAATATGTGTGAGAGTTCCCCAGGAGAGTTCCAAATGTGTGTGGATAGAATATATATCCCACGGGGGTAAAATTGAAAAAAGTTGAAAAAATTTTTTTTTTGGACTTAGTCATTTTTCTGGCGTTTATCAGACTTTCAGATAGGGCAAATGTCAGTGATCGTTCTGATTTCAGTTCCAGAGCGATTCGCCCAATGAGTTCTTGATATTTAGTCATTTTCAGCCAATTTTCTGGATTTTTGAAAATTTCACCTTTTTGTGAAAATATCCACTAAATGAGAGAATAATATGTGTGAGGGTACCCCAGGAGAGTTCCAAATGTGTGTGGGTAGAATATATATCCCACGGGGTAAAATTGAAAAAAGTTTAAAAAAATTTTTTTTTGGACTTAGTCATTTTTCCGGCGTTTATCAGACTTTGAGATAGGGCAAATGTCAGTGAGCGTTCCAATTTCAGTTCCAGAGCGATTCGCCCAATGAGTCCTTGATATTTAGTCGTTTTCAGCCAATTTTCTGGATTTTTGAAAATTTCACTTTTTTGTAAAAATATCCACTAAATGTGTGAGGGTACCGCAGGAGAGTTCCAAATGTGTGTGGGTAGAATATATATCCCACGGGGGAAAAATTGGAAAAATTTGAAAACATTTTTTTTTTGGACTTAGTCATTTTTCCGGCGTTTATCAGACTTTCAGATAGGGGAAATGTCAGTGAGCATTCCAATTTCAGTTCCAGAGCGATTTGCCCAATGAGTCCTTGATATTTAGTCGTTTTCAGCCAATTTTCTGGATTTTTGAAAATTTCACTTTTTTGTGAAAATATCCACTAAATGAGGGAATAATATGTGTGAGGGTACCGCAGGAGAGTTCCAAATGTGTTTGGGTAAAATATATATCCCACGGGGGTAAAATTGAAAAAAGTTGAAAAAAAATTTTTTTTGGACTTAGTCATTTTTCCGGCGTTTATCAGACTTTCAGATAGGGCAAATGTCAGTGAGCGTTCCGATTTCAGTTCCAGAGCGATTCGCCCAATGAGTCCTTGATATTTTGTCGTTTTCAGCCAATTTTCTGGATTTTTGAAAATTTCACTTTTTTGTGAAAATATCCACTAAATGAGGGAATAACATGTGTGAGAGTTCCCCACGAGAGTTCCAAATGTGTGTGGGCAGAATATATATCCCACGGGGGTTAAATTGGAAAAATTTGAAAACATTTTTTTTTTGGACTTAGTCATTTTTCCGGCGTTTATCAGACTTTCAGGTAGGGGAAATGTCAGTGAGCGTTCCGATTTCAGTTCCAGAGCGATTCACCCAATGAGACCTTGATATTTAGACGTTTTCAGACAATTTTCTGGATTTTTGAAAATTTCACTTTTTTGTGAAAATATCCACTAAATGAGGGAATAATATGTGTGAGGGTACCCCAGGAGAGTTCCAAATGTGTGTGGGTAGAATATATATCCCACGGGGGTAAAATTGAAAAAAGTTGAAAATTATTTTTTTTTTTGGACTTAGTCATTTTTCCGGCGTTTATCAGACTTTCAGATAGGGGAAATGTCAGTGAGCGTTCCGATTTCAGTTCCAGAGCGATTCGCCCAATGAGTCCTTGATATTTAGTCGTTTTAAACCAATTTTCTGGATTTTTGAAAATTTTACTTTTTTGTGAAAATATCCACTAAATGAGGAAATAATATGTGTGAGAGTTCCCCAGGAGAGTTCGAAATGTGTGTGGGTAGAATATATATCCCACGGGGGAAAAATTGGAAAAATTTGAAAACATTTTTTTTTTGGACTTAGTCATTTTTCCGGCGTTTATCAGACTTTCAGATAGGGGAAATGTCAGTGAGCGTTCCAATTTCAGTTCCAGAGCGATTTGCCCAATGAGTCCTTGATATTTAGTCGTTTTCAGCCAATTTTCTGGATTTTTGAAAATTTCACTTTTTTTGTGAAAATATCCACTAAATGAGGGAATAATATGTGTGAGGGTACCCCAGGAGAGTTCCAAATGTGTGTGGGTAGAATATATATCCCACGGGGGGTAAAATTGAAAAAATTTGAAAACATTTTTTTTTTTTGACTTAGTTATTTTTCCGGCGTTTATCAGACTTTCAGATAGGGGAAATGTCAGTGAGCGTTCCAATTTCAGTTCCAGAGCGATTTGCCCAATGAGTCTTGGATATTTAGTCATTTTCAGCCAATTTTCTGGATTTTTGAAAATTTCACTTTTTTGTGAAAATATCCACTAAATGAGGGAATAACATGTGTGAGAGTTCCCCACGAGAGTTCCAAATGTGTGTGGGCAGAATATATATCCCACGGGGGTAAAATTGGAAAAATTTGAAAACATTTTTTTTTTGGACTTAGTCATTTTTCCGGCGTTTATCAGACTTTCAGGTAGGGGAAATGTCAGTGAGCGTTCCGATATCAGTTCCAGAGCGATTCACCCAATGAGACCTTGATATTTAGACGTTTTCAGACAATTTTCTGGAATTTTGAAAATTTCACTTTTTTGTGAAAATATCCACTAAATGAGGGAATAATATGTGTGACGGTACCCCAGGAGAGTTCCAAATGTGTGTGGGTAGAATATATATCCCACGGGGGTAAAATTGAAAAAAGTTGAAAAAAAATTTTTTTTGGACTTAGTCATTTTTCCGGCGTTTATCAGACTTTCAGATAGGGCAAATGTCAGTGAGCGTTCCGATTTCAGTTCCAGAGCGATTCGCCCAATGAGTCCTTGATATTTAGTCGTTTTCAGCCAATTTTCTGGATTTTTGAAAATTTCACTTTTTTGTGAAAATATCCACTAAATGAGGGAATAATATGTGTGAGGGTACCCCAGGAGAGTTCCAAATGTGTGTGGGTAGAATATATCCCACGGGGGTAAAATTGAAAAAATTTTTTTTTTGGACTTAGTCATTTTTCCGGCGTTTATCAGACTTTGAGATAGGGCAAATGTCAGTGAGCGTTCCAATTTCAGTTCCAGAGCGATTCGCCCAATGAGTCCTTGATATTTAGTCGTTTTCAGCCAATTTTCTGGAATTTTGAAAATTTCACTTTTTTGTGAAAATATCCACTAAATGAGGGAATAATATGTGTGACGGTACCCCAGGAGAGTTCCAAATGTGTGTGGGTAGAATATATATCCCACGGGGGTAAAATTGAAAAAAGTTGAAAAAAAATTTTTTTGGGACTTAGTCATTTTTCCGGCGTTTATCAGACTTTCAGATAGGGCAAATGTCAGTGAGCGTTCCGATTTCAGTTCCAGAGCGATTCGCCCAATGAGTCCTTGATATTTAGTCGTTTTCAGCCAATTTTCTGGATTTTTGAAAATTTCACTTTTTTGTGAAAATATCCACTAAATGATGGAATAATATGTGTGAGGGTACCCCAGGAGAGTTCCAAATGTGTGTGGGTAGAATATATCCCACGGGGGTAAAATTGAAAAAATTTTTTTTTTGGACTTAGTCATTTTTCCGGCGTTTATCAGACTTTGAGATAGGGCAAATGTCAGTGAGCGTTCCAATTTCAGTTCCAGAGCGATTCGCCCAATGAGTCCTTGATATTTAGTCGTTTTCAGCCAATTTTCTGGATTTTTGAAAATTTCACTTTTTTGTGAAAATATCCACTAAATGAGGGAATAATATGTGTGAGGGTTCCCCTGGAGAGTTCCAAATGTGTGTGGGCAGAATATATATCCCACGGGTGTAAGATTGAAAAAAGTTTAAAAAAATTTTTTTTTGGACTTACTAATTTTTCCGGCGTTTATCAGACTTTCAGATAGGGCAAATGTCAGTGATCGCACTGATTTCAGTTCCAGAGCGATTCGCCCAATGAGTCCTTGATATTTAGTCGTTTTCAGCCAATTTTCTGGATTTTTGAAAATGTCACTTTTTTTGTGAAAATATCCACTGAATGAGAGAATAATATGTGTGAGGGTACCCCAGGAGAGTTCCAAATGTGTGTGGGTAGAATATATATCCCACGGGGTAAAATTGAAAAAAGTTGAAAACAATTTTTTTTTGGACTCAGTGATTTTTCCGGCGTTTATCAGACTTTCAGAAAGGGCAAATGTCAGTGAGCGTTCCAATTTCAGTTCCAGAGCGATTCGCCCAATGAGTCCTTGATATTTAGTCGTTTTCAGCCAATTTTCTGGATTTTTGAAAATTTCACTTTTTTTGAAAATATCCACTAAATGAGAGAATAATATGTGTGAGGGCACCCCAGGAGAGTTCCAAATGTGTGTGGGCAGAATATATATCCCACGGGGTAAAATTGAAAAAAATTGAAAACATTTTTTTTTTGGACTTAGTCATTTTTCCGGCGTTTATCAGACTTTCAGATAGGGCAAATGTCAGTGAGCGTTCCGATTTCAGTTCCAGAGCGATTCGCCCAATGAGTCCTTGATATTTAGTCGTTTTCAGCCAATTTTCTGGATTTTTGAAAATGTCACTTTTTTGTGAAAATATCCACTAAATGAGAGAATAATATGTGTGAGGGTACCCCAGGAGAGTTCCAAATGTGTGTGGGTAGAATATATATCCCACGGGGTAAAATTGAAAAAAGTTTAAAACAATTTTTTTTTGGACTTAGTGATTTTTCCGGCGTTTATCAGACTTTCAGATAGGGCAAATGTCAGTGAGCATTACGATTTCAGTTCCAGAGCTATTCGCCCAATGAGTCTTTGATATTAAGTCGTTTTCAGCCAATTTTCTGGATTTTTGAAAATTTCACTTTTTTGTGAAAATATCCACTAAATGAGGGAATAATATGTGTGAGGGTTCCCCTGGAGAGTTCCAAATGTGTGTGGGCAGAATATATATCCCACGGGTGTAAGATTGAAAAAAGTTTAAAAAAATTTTTTTTTGGACTTAGTCATTTTTCCGGCATTTATCAGACTTTCAGATAGGGCAAATGTCAGTGAGCGTTCCAATTTCAGTTCCAGAGCGATTCGCCCAATGAGTCCTTGATATTTAGTCATTTTCAGCCAATTTTCTGGATTTTTGAAAATTTCACTTTTTTGTGAAAATATCCACTAAATGAGGGAATAATATTTGTGAGGGTTCCCCTGGAGAGTTTCAAATGTGTGTGGGCAGAATATACATCCCACGGGTGTAAGATTGAAAAAAGTTTAAAAAAATTTTTTTTTGGACTTCGTCATTTTTCCGGCGTTTATCAGACTTTGAGATAGGGCAAATGTCAGTGAGCGTTCCAATTTCAGTTCCAGAGCGATTCGCCCAATGAGTCCTTGATATTTAGTCGTTTTCAGCCAATTTTCTGGATTTTTGAAAATTTCACTTTTTTGTGAAAATATCCACTAAATTAGAGAATAATATGTGTGAGGGTACCCCAGGAGAGTTCCAAATGTGTGTGGGTGGAATATATATCCCACGGGGTAAAATTGAAAAAAGTTGAAAACAATTTTTTTTTGGACTTAGTGATTTTTCGGGCGTTTATCAGATTTTCAGATAGGGCAAATGTCAGTGAGCATTCCGATTTCAGTTCCAGAGCGATTCGCCCAATGAGTCCTTGATATTTAGTCGTTTTCAGCCAATTTTCTGGATTTTTGAAAATTTCACTTTTTTGTGAAAATATCCACTAAATGAGGGAATAATATGTGTGAGGGTTCCCCTGGAGAGTTTCAAATATGTGTGGGCAGAATATATATCCCACGGGTGTAAGATTGAAAAAAGTTTAAAAAAATTTTTTTTTGGACTTAGTCATTTTTCCGGCGTTTATCAACTTTCAGATAGGGGAAATGTCAGTGAGCGTTCCGATATCAGTTCCAGAGCGATTCGCCCAATGAGTCCTTGATATTTAGTCGTTTTCAGCCAATTTTCTGGATTTTTGAAAATTTCACTTTTTTGTGAAAATATCCACTAAATGAGAGAATAATATGTGTGAGGGTACCCCAGGAGAGTTCCAAATCTGTGTGGATAGAATATATATCCCACGGGGGTAAAATTGAAAAAAGTTGAAAAAAAATATTTTTTGGACTTAGTCATTTTTCCGGCGTTTATCAGACTTTCAGATAGGGCAAATGTCAGTGAGCGTTCCAATTTCAGTTCCAGAGCGATTCGCCCAATGAGTCCTTGATATTTAGTAGTTTTCAGCCAATTTTCTGGATTTTTGAAAATTTCACTTTTTTGTGAAAATATCCACTAAATGAGAGAATAATATGTGTGAGGGTACCCCAGGAGAGTTCCAAATGTGTGTGGGTAGAATATATATGCCACGGGCGTAAAATTGAAAAAAGTTTAAAAAAATTTTTTTTTGGACTTAGTCATTTTTCCGGCGTTTATCAGACTTTCAGATAGGGCAAATGTCAGTGATCGTTCAGATTTCAGTTCCAGAGCGATTCGTCCAATGAGTTCTTGATATTTAGTCATTTTCAGCCAATTTTCTGGATTTTTGAAAATTTCACTTTTTTGTGAAAATATCCACTAAATGAGAGAATAATATGTGTGAGGGTACCCCAGGAGAGTTCCAAATGTGTGTGGGTAGAATATATATCCCACGGGGTAAAATTGCAAAAAGTTGAAAACAATTTTTTTTTGGACTTAGTGATTTTTCCGGCGTTTATCAGACTTTCAGATAGGGGAAATGTCAGTGAGCGTTCCGATATCAGTTCCAGAGCGATTCGCCCAATGAGTCCTTGATATTTAGTATTTTTCAGCCAATTTTCTGGATTTTTGAAAATTTCACTTTTTGTGAAAATATCCACTAAATGAGAGAATAATATGTGTGAGGGTACCCCAGGAGAGTTCCAAATGTGTGTGGGTAGAATATATATCCCACAGGGTAAAATTGAAAAAAATTGAAAAAAATTTTTTTTTGGACTTAGTCATTTTTCCGGCGTTTATCAGACTTTCAGATAGGGCAAATGTCAGTGAGCGTTCCGATTTCAGTTCCAGAGCGATTCGCCCAATGAGTTCTTGATATTTAGTCATTTTCAGCCAATTTTCTGGATTTTTGAAAATTTCACTTTTTTGTGAAAATATCCACTAAATGAGAGAATAATATGTGTGAGGGTACCCCAGGAGAGTTCCAAATGTGTGTGGGTAGAATATATATCCCACGGGGTAAAATTGAAAAAAGTTGAAAACAATTTTTTTTTGGACTTAGTCATTTTTCCGGCGTTTATCAACTTTCAGATAGGGGAAATGTCAGTGAGCGTTCCGATATCAGTTCCAGAGCGATTCGCCCAATGAGTCCTTGATATTTAGTCGTTTTCAGCCAATTTTCTGGATTTTTGAAAATTTCACTTTTTTGTGAAAATATCCACTAAATGAGAGAATAATATGTGTGAGGGTACCCCAGGAGAGTTCCAAATCTGTGTGGGTAGAATATATATCCCACGGGGGTAAAATTGAAAAAAGTTGAAAAAAAATATTTTTTGGACTTAGTCATTTTTCCGGCGTTTATCAGACTTTCAGATAGGGCAAATGTCAGTGAGCGTTCCAATTTCAGTTCCAGAGCGATTCGCCCAATGAGTCCTTGATATTTAGTAGTTTTCAGCCAATTTTCTGGATTTTTGAAAATTTCACTTTTTTGTGAAAATATCCACTAAATGAGAGAATAATATGTGTGAGGGTACCCCAGGAGAGTTCCAAATGTGTGTGGGTAGAATATATATGCCACGGGCGTAAAATTGAAAAAAGTTTAAAAAAATTTTTTTTTGGACTTAGTCATTTTTCCGGCGTTTATCAGACTTTCAGATAGGGCAAATGTCAGTGATCGTTCTGATTTCAGTTCCAGAGCGACTCGCTCAATGAGTTCTTGATATTTAGTCATTTTCAGCCAATTTTCTGGATTTTTGAAAATTTCACTTTTTTGTGAAAATGTCCACTAAATGAGAGAATAATATGTGTGAGAGTACCCCAGGAGAGTTCCAAATGTGTGTGGGTAGAATATATATCCCACGGGGTAAAATTGCAAAAAGTTGAAAACAATTTTTTTTTGGACTTAGTGATTTTTCCGGCGTTTATCAGACTTTCAGATAGGGGAAATGTCAGTGAGCGTTCCGATATCAGTTCCAGAGCGATTCGCCCAATGAGTCCTTGATATTTAGTAGTTTTCAGCCAATTTTCTGGATTTTTGAAAATTTCACTTTTTGTGAAAATATCCACTAAATGAGAGAATAATATGTGTGAGGGTACCCCAGGAGAGTTCCAAATGTGTGTGGGTAGAATATATATCCCACAGGGTAAAATTGAAAAAAATTGAAAAAAATTTTTTTTTGGACTTAGTCATTTTTCCGGCGTTTATCAGACTTTCAGATAGGGCAAATGTCAGTGAGCGTTCCGATTTCAGTTCCAGAGCGATTCGCCCAATGAGTTCTTGATATTTAGTCATTTTCAGCCAATTTTCTGGATTTTTGAAAATTTCACTTTTTTGTGAAAATATCCACTAAATGAGAGAATAATATGTGTGAGGGTACCCCAGGAGAGTTCCAAATGTGTGTGGGTAGAATATATATCCCACGGGGTAAAATTGAAAAAAGTTGAAAACAATTTTTTTTTGGACTTAGTGATTTTTCCGGCGTTTATCAGACTTTCAGATAGGGGAAATGTCAGTGAGCGTTCCGATATCAGTTCCAGAGCGATTCGCCCAATGAGTCCTTGATATTTAGTAGTTTTCAGCCAATTTTCTGGATTTTTGAAAATTTCACTTTTTGTGAAAATATCCACTAAATGAGAGAATAATATGTGTGAAGGTACCCCAGGAGAGTTCCAAATGTGTGTGGGTAGAATATATATCCCACGGGGTAAAATTGAAAAAAATTGAAAAAAATTTTTTTTTGGACTTAGTCATTTTTCCGGCGTTTATCAGACTTTCAGATAGGGCAAATGTCAGTGAGCGTTCCGATTTCAGTTCCAGAGCGATTCGCCCAATGAGTCCTTGATGTTTAGTCGTTTTCAGCCAATTTTCTGGATTTTTGAAAATTTCACTTTTTTGTGAAAATGTCCACTAAATGAGAGAATAATATGTGTGAGAGTACCCCAGGAGAGTTCCAAATATGTGTGGGTAGAATATATATGCCACGGGCGTCAAATTGAAAAAAGTTTAAAAAAATTTTTTTTTGGACTTAGTCATTTTTCCGGCGTTTATCAGACTTTCAGATAGGGCAAATGTCAGTGATCGTTCTGATTTCAGTTCCAGAGCGATTCGCCCAATGAGTTCTTGATATTTAGTCATTTTCAGCCAATTTTCTGGATTTTTGAAAATTTCACTTTTTTGTGAAAATATCCACTAAATGAGAGAATAATATGTGTGAGGGTACCCCAGGAGAGTTCCAAATGTGTGTGGGTAGAATATATATCCCACGGGGTAAAATTGAAAAAAGTTGAAAACAATTTTTTTTTGGACTTAGTGATTTTTCCGGCGTTTATCAGACTTTCAGATAGGGGAAATGTCAGTGAGCGTTCCGATATCAGTTCCAGAGCGATTCGCCCAATGAGTCCTTGATATTTAGTAGTTTTCAGCCAATTTTCTGGATTTTTGAAAATTTCACTTTTTGTGAAAATATCCACTAAATGAGAGAATAATATGTGTGAGGGTACCCCAGGAGAGTTCAAAATGTGTGTGGGTAGAATATATATCCCACGGGGGTAAAATTAAAAAAATTTGAAAAATTTTTTTTTTTGGACTTAGTGATTTTTCCGGCGTTTATCAGACTTTCAGATAGGGCAAATGTCAGTGAGCATTCCGATTTCAGTTCCAGAGCTATTCGCCCAATGAGTCTTTGATATTAAGTCGTTTTTAGCCAATTTTCTGGATTTTTGAAAATTTCACTTTTTTGTGAAAATATCCACTAAATGAGGGAATAATATGTGTGAGGGTTCCCCTGGAGAGGTCCAAATGTGTGTGGGCAGAATATATATCCCACGGGTGTAAGATTGAAAAAAGTTTAAAAAAATTTTTTTTTGGACTTAGTCATTTTTCCGGCGTTTATCAACTTTCAGATAGGGGAAATGTCAGTGAGCGTTCCGATATCAGTTCCAGAGCGATTCGCCCAATGAGTCCTTGATATTTAGTCGTTTTCAGCCAATTTTCTGGATTTTTGAAAATTTCACTTTTTTGTGAAAATATCCACTAAATGAGAGAATAATATGTGTGAGGGTACCCCAGGAGAGTTCCAAATCTGTGTGGATAGAATATATATCCCACGGGGGTAAAATTGAAAAAAGTTGAAAAAAAATATTTTTTGGACTTAGTCATTTTTCCGGCGTTTATCAGACTTTCAGATAGGGCAAATGTCAGTGAGCGTTCCAATTTCAGTTCCAGAGCGATTCGCCCAATGAGTCCTTGATATTTAGTAGTTTTCAGCCAATTTTCTGGATTTTTGAAAATTTCACTTTTTTGTGAAAATATCCACTAAATGAGAGAATAATATGTGTGAGGGTACCCCAGGAGAGTTCCAAATGTGTGTGGGTAGAATATATATGCCACGGGCGTAAAATTGAAAAAAGTTTAAAAAAATTTTTTTTTGGACTTAGTCATTTTTCCGGCGTTTATCAGACTTTCAGATAGGGCAAATGTCAGTGATCGTTCAGATTTCAGTTCCAGAGCGATTCGTCCAATGAGTTCTTGATATTTAGTCATTTTCAGCCAATTTTCTGGATTTTTGAAAATTTCGCTTTTTTGTGAAAATATCCACTAAATGAGAGAATAATATGTGTGAGGGTACCCCAGGAGAGTTCCAAATGTGTGTGGGTAGAATATATATCCCACGGGGTAAAATTGCAAAAAGTTGAAAACAATTTTTTTTTGGACTTAGTGATTTTTCCGGCGTTTATCAGACTTTCAGATAGGGGAAATGTCAGTGAGCGTTCCGATATCAGTTCCAGAGCGATTCGCCCAATGAGTCCTTGATATTTAGTATTTTTCAGCCAATTTTCTGGATTTTTGAAAATTTCACTTTTTGTGAAAATATCCACTAAATGAGAGAATAATATGTGTGAGGGTACCCCAGGAGAGTTCCAAATGTGTGTGGGTAGAATATATATCCCACAGGGTAAAATTGAAAAAAATTGAAAAAAATTTTTTTTTGGACTTAGTCATTTTTCCGGCGTTTATCAGACTTTCAGATAGGGCAAATGTCAGTGAGCGTTCCGATTTCAGTTCCAGAGCGATTCGCCCAATGAGTTCTTGATATTTAGTCATTTTCAGCCAATTTTCTGGATTTTTGAAAATTTCACTTTTTTGTGAAAATATCCACTAAATGAAAGAATAATATGTGTGAGGGTACCCCAGGAGAGTTCCAAATGTGTGTGGGTAGAATATATATCCCACGGGGTAAAATTGAAAAAAGTTGAAAACAATTTTTTTTTGGACTTAGTCATTTTTCCGGCGTTTATCAACTTTCAGATAGGGGAAATGTCAGTGAGCGTTCCGATATCAGTTCCAGAGCGATTCGCCCAATGAGTCCTTGATATTTAGTCGTTTTCAGCCAATTTTCTGGATTTTTGAAAATTTCACTTTTTTGTGAAAATATCCACTAAATGAGAGAATAATATGTGTGAGGGTACCCCAGGAGAGTTCCAAATCTGTGTGGGTAGAATATATATCCCACGGGGGTAAAATTGAAAAAAGTTGAAAAAAAATATTTTTTGGACTTAGTCATTTTTCCGGCGTTTATCAGACTTTCAGATAGGGCAAATGTCAGTGAGCGTTCCAATTTCAGTTCCAGAGCGATTCGCCCAATGAGTCCTTGATATTTAGTAGTTTTCAGCCAATTTTCTGGATTTTTGAAAATTTCACTTTTTTGTGAAAATATCCACTAAATGAGAGAATAATATGTGTGAGGGTACCCCAGGAGAGTTCCAAATGTGTGTGGGTAGAATATATATGCCACGGGCGTAAAATTGAAAAAAGTTTAAAAAAATTTTTTTTTGGACTTAGTCATTTTTCCGGCGTTTATCAGACTTTCAGATAGGGCAAATGTCAGTGATCGTTCAGATTTCAGTTCCAGAGCGATTCGTCCAATGAGTTCTTGATATTTAGTCATTTTCAGCCAATTTTCTGGATTTTTGAAAATTTCGCTTTTTTGTGAAAATATCCACTAAATGAGAGAATAATATGTGTGAGGGTACCCCAGGAGAGTTCCAAATGTGTGTGGGTAGAATATATATCCCACGGGGTAAAATTGCAAAAAGTTGAAAACAATTTTTTTTTGGACTTAGTGATTTTTCCGGCGTTTATCAGACTTTCAGATAGGGGAAATGTCAGTGAGCGTTCCGATATCAGTTCCAGAGCGATTCGCCCAATGAGTCCTTGATATTTAGTATTTTTCAGCCAATTTTCTGGATTTTTGAAAATTTCACTTTTTGTGAAAATATCCACTAAATGAGAGAATAATATGTGTGAGGGTACCCCAGGAGAGTTCCAAATGTGTGTGGGTAGAATATATATCCCACAGGGTAAAATTGAAAAAAATTGAAAAAAATTTTTTTTTGGACTTAGTCATTTTTCCGGCGTTTATCAGACTTTCAGATAGGGCAAATGTCAGTGAGCGTTCCGATTTCAGTTCCAGAGCGATTCGCCCAATGAGTTCTTGATATTTAGTCATTTTCAGCCAATTTTCTGGATTTTTGAAAATTTCACTTTTTTGTGAAAATATCCACTAAATGAGAGAATAATATGTGTGAGGGTACCCCAGGAGAGTTCCAAATGTGTGTGGGTAGAATATATATCCCACGGGGTAAAATTGAAAAAAGTTGAAAACAATTTTTTTTTGGACTTAGTCATTTTTCCGGCGTTTATCAACTTTCAGATAGGGGAAATGTCAGTGAGCGTTCCGATATCAGTTCCAGAGCGATTCGCCCAATGAGTCCTTGATATTTAGTCGTTTTCAGCCAATTTTCTGGATTTTTGAAAATTTCACTTTTTTGTGAAAATATCCACTAAATGAGAGAATAATATGTGTGAGGGTACCCCAGGAGAGTTCCAAATCTGTGTGGGTAGAATATATATCCCACGGGGGTAAAATTGAAAAAAGTTGAAAAAAAATATTTTTTGGACTTAGTCATTTTTCCGGCGTTTATCAGACTTTCAGATAGGGCAAATGTCAGTGAGCGTTCCAATTTCAGTTCCAGAGCGATTCGCCCAATGAGTCCTTGATATTTAGTAGTTTTCAGCCAATTTTCTGGATTTTTGAAAATTTCACTTTTTTGTGAAAATATCCACTAAATGAGAGAATAATATGTGTGAGGGTACCCCAGGAGAGTTCCAAATGTGTGTGGGTAGAATATATATGCCACGGGCGTAAAATTGAAAAAAGTTTAAAAAAATTTTTTTTTGGACTTAGTCATTTTTCCGGCGTTTATCAGACTTTCAGATAGGGCAAATGTCAGTGATCGTTCTGATTTCAGTTCCAGAGCGACTCGCTCAATGAGTTCTTGATATTTAGTCATTTTCAGCCAATTTTCTGGATTTTTGAAAATTTCACTTTTTTGTGAAAATGTCCACTAAATGAGAGAATAATATGTGTGAGAGTACCCCAGGAGAGTTCCAAATGTGTGTGGGTAGAATATATATCCCACGGGGTAAAATTGCAAAAAGTTGAAAACAATTTTTTTTTGGACTTAGTGATTTTTCCGGCGTTTATCAGACTTTCAGATAGGGGAAATGTCAGTGAGCGTTCCGATATCAGTTCCAGAGCGATTCGCCCAATGAGTCCTTGATATTTAGTAGTTTTCAGCCAATTTTCTGGATTTTTGAAAATTTCACTTTTTGTGAAAATATCCACTAAATGAGAGAATAATATGTGTGAGGGTACCCCAGGAGAGTTCCAAATGTGTGTGGGTAGAATATATATCCCACAGGGTAAAATTGAAAAAAATTGAAAAAAATTTTT
Source organism: Phyllobates terribilis (assembly GCF_046119375.1). Taxonomy (NCBI): domain Eukaryota; kingdom Metazoa; phylum Chordata; class Amphibia; order Anura; family Dendrobatidae; genus Phyllobates; species Phyllobates terribilis. The sequence continues at coordinate 556,623,115 of NW_027362762.1, forward strand.
TTTTGGACTTAGTCATTTTTCCGGCGTTTATCAGACTTTCAGATAGGGCAAATGTCAGTGAGCGTTCCGATTTCAGTTCCAGAGCGATTCGCCCAATGAGTTCTTGATATTTAGTCATTTTCAGCCAATTTTCTGGATTTTTGAAAATTTCACTTTTTTGTGAAAATATCCACTAAATGAGAGAATAATATGTGTGAGGGTACCCCAGGAGAGTTCCAAATGTGTGTGGGTAGAATATATATCCCACGGGGTAAAATTGAAAAAAGTTGAAAACAATTTTTTTTTGGACTTAGTGATTTTTCCGGCGTTTATCAGACTTTCAGATAGGGGAAATGTCAGTGAGCGTTCCGATATCAGTTCCAGAGCGATTCGCCCAATGAGTCCTTGATATTTAGTAGTTTTCAGCCAATTTTCTGGATTTTTGAAAATTTCACTTTTTGTGAAAATATCCACTAAATGAGAGAATAATATGTGTGAAGGTACCCCAGGAGAGTTCCAAATGTGTGTGGGTAGAATATATATCCCACGGGGTAAAATTGAAAAAAATTGAAAAAAATTTTTTTTTGGACTTAGTCATTTTTCCGGCGTTTATCAGACTTTCAGATAGGGCAAATGTCAGTGAGCGTTCCGATTTCAGTTCCAGAGCGATTCGCCCAATGAGTCCTTGATGTTTAGTCGTTTTCAGCCAATTTTCTGGATTTTTGAAAATTTCACTTTTTTGTGAAAATGTCCACTAAATGAGAGAATAATATGTGTGAGAGTACCCCAGGAGAGTTCCAAATATGTGTGGGTAGAATATATATGCCACGGGCGTCAAATTGAAAAAAGTTTAAAAAAATTTTTTTTTGGACTTAGTCATTTTTCCGGCGTTTATCAGACTTTCAGATAGGGCAAATGTCAGTGATCGTTCTGATTTCAGTTCCAGAGCGATTCGCCCAATGAGTTCTTGATATTTAGTCATTTTCAGCCAATTTTCTGGATTTTTGAAAATTTCACTTTTTTGTGAAAATATCCACTAAATGAGAGAATAATATGTGTGAGGGTACCCCAGGAGAGTTCCAAATGTGTGTGGGTAGAATATATATCCCACGGGGTAAAATTGAAAAAAGTTGAAAACAATTTTTTTTTGGACTTAGTGATTTTTCCGGCGTTTATCAGACTTTCAGATAGGGGAAATGTCAGTGAGCGTTCCGATATCAGTTCCAGAGCGATTCGCCCAATGAGTCCTTGATATTTAGTAGTTTTCAGCCAATTTTCTGGATTTTTGAAAATTTCACTTTTTGTGAAAATATCCACTAAATGAGAGAATAATATGTGTGAGGGTACCCCAGGAGAGTTCCAAATGTGTGTGGGTAGAATATATATCCCACGGGGTAAAATTGAAAAAAATTGAAAAAAATTTTTTTTTGGACTTAGTCATTTTTCCGGCGTTTATCAGACTTTCAGATAGGGCAAATGTCAGTGAGCGTTCCGATTTCAGTTCCAGAGCGATTCGCCCAATGAGTCCTTGATGTTTAGTCGTTTTCAGCCAATTTTCTGGATTTTTGAAAATTTCACTTTTTTGTGAAAATATCCACTAAATGAGGGAATAATATGTGTGAGGGTACCCCAGGAGAGTTCAAAATGTGTGTGGGTAGAATATATATCCCACGGGGGTAAAATTAAAAAAATTTGAAAAATTTTTTTTTTTGGACTTAGTGATTTTTCCGGCGTTTATCAGACTTTCAGATAGGGCAAATGTCAGTGAGCATTCCGATTTCAGTTCCAGAGCTATTCGCCCAATGAGTCTTTGATATTAAGTCGTTTTTAGCCAATTTTCTGGATTTTTGAAAATTTCACTTTTTTGTGAAAATATCCACTAAATGAGGGAATAATATGTGTGAGGGTTCCCCTGGAGAGGTCCAAATGTGTGTGGGCAGAATATATATCCCACGGGTGTAAGATTGAAAAAAGTTTAAAAAATTTTTTTTTTGGACTTAGTCATTTTTCCGGCGTTTATCAGACTTTCAGATAGGGCAAATGTCAGTGATCGTTCTGATTTCAGTTCCAGAGTGACTCGCCCAATGAGTTCTTGATATTTAGTCATTTTCAGCCAATTTTCTGGATTTTTGAAAATTTCACTTTTTTGTGAAAATATCCACTAAATGAGAGAATAATATGTGTGAGGGTACCCCAGGAGAGTTCCAAATGTGTGTGGGTAGAATATATATCCCACGGGGTAAAATTGAAAAAAGTTTAAAAAAATTTTTTTTTGGACTTAGTCATTTTTCCGGCGTTTATCAGACTTTCAGATAGGGGAAATGTCAGTGAGCGTTCCGATTTCAGTTCCAGAGCGATTCGCCCAATGAGTCCTTGATATTTAGTAGTTTTCAGCCAATTTTCTGGATTTTTGAAAATTTCACTTTTTTGTGAAAATGTCCACTAAATGAGAGAATAATATGTGTGAGAGTACCCCAGGAGAGTTCCAAATATGTGTGGGTAGAATATATATGCCACGGGTTTAAAATTGAAAAAAGTTTAAAAAAATTTTTTTTTGGACTTAGTCATTTTTCCGGCGTTTATCAGACTTTCAGATAGGGCAAATGTCAGTGATCGTTCTGATTTCAGTTCCAGAGCGATTCGCCCAATGAGTTCTTGATATTTAGTCATTTTCAGCCAATTTTCTGGATTTTTGAAAATTTCACTTTTTTGTGAAAATATCCACTAAATGAGAGAATAATATGTGTGAGGGTACCCCAGGAGAGTTCCAAATGTGTGTGGGTAGAATATATATCCCACGGGGTAAAATTGAAAAAAGTTGAAAACAATTTTTTTTTGGACTTAGTGATTTTTCCGGCGTTTATCAGACTTTCAGATAGGGGAAATGTCAGTGAGCGTTCCGATATCAGTTCCAGAGCGATTCGCCCAATGAGTCCTTGATATTTAGTAGTTTTCAGCCAATTTTCTGGATTTTTGAAAATTTCACTTTTTGTGAAAATATCCACTAAATGAGAGAATAATATGTGTGAGGGTACCCCAGGAGAGTTCCAAATGTGTGTGGGTAGAATATATATCCCACGGGGTAAAATTGAAAAAAATTGAAAAAAATTTTTTTTTGGACTTAGTCATTTTTCCGGCGTTTATCAGACTTTCAGATAGGGCAAATGTCAGTGAGCGTTCCGATTTCAGTTCCAGAGCGATTCGCCCAATGAGTCCTTGATGTTTAGTCGTTTTCAGCCAATTTTCTGGATTTTTGAAAATTTCACTTTTTTGTGAAAATATCCACTAAATGAGGGAATAATATGTGTGAGGGTACCCCAGGAGAGTTCAAAATGTGTGTGGGTAGAATATATATCCCACGGGGGTAAAATTAAAAAAATTTGAAAAATTTTTTTTTTTGGACTTAGTGATTTTTCCGGCGTTTATCAGACTTTCAGATAGGGCAAATGTCAGTGAGCATTCCGATTTCAGTTCCAGAGCTATTCGCCCAATGAGTCTTTGATATTAAGTCGTTTTTAGCCAATTTTCTGGATTTTTGAAAATTTCACTTTTTTGTGAAAATATCCACTAAATGAGGGAATAATATGTGTGAGGGTTCCCCTGGAGAGGTCCAAATGTGTGTGGGCAGAATATATATCCCACGGGTGTAAGATTGAAAAAAGTTTAAAAAATTTTTTTTTTGGACTTAGTCATTTTTCCGGCGTTTATCAGACTTTCAGATAGGGGAAATGTCAGTGAGCGTTCCGATTTCAGTTCCAGAGCGATTCGCCCAATGAGTCCTTGATATTTAGTAGTTTTCAGCCAATTTTCTGGATTTTTGAAAATTTCACTTTTTTGTGAAAATGTCCACTAAATGAGAGAATAATATGTGTGAGAGTACCCCAGGAGAGTTCCAAATATGTGTGGGTAGAATATATATGCCACGGGTTTAAAATTGAAAAAAGTTTAAAAAAATTTTTTTTTGGACTTAGTCATTTTTCCGGCGTTTATCAGACTTTCAGATAGGGCAAATGTCAGTGATCGTTCAGATTTCAGTTCCAGAGCGATTCGCCCAATGAGTTCTTGATATTTAGTCATTTTCAGTCAATTTTCTGGATTTTTGAAAATTTCACTTTTTTGTGAAAATATCCACTAAATGAGAGAATAATATGTGTGAGGGTACCCCAGGAGAGTTCCAAATGTGTGTGGGTAAAATATATATCCCACGGGGTAAAATTGCAAAAAGTTGAAAACAATTTTTTTTTGGACTTAGTGATTTTTCCGGCGTTTATCAGACTTTCAGATAGGGGAAATGTCAGTGAGCGTTCCGATATCAGTTCCAGAGCGATTCGCCCAATGAGTCCTTGATATTTAGTAGTTTTCAGCCAATTTTCTGGATTTTTGAAAATTTCACTTTTTGTGAAAATATCCACTAAATGAGAGAATAATATGTGTGAGGGTACCCCAGGAGAGTTCCAAATGTGTGTGGGTAGAATATATATCCCACAGGGTAAAATTGAAAAAAATTGAAAAAAATTTTTTTTTGGACTTAGTCATTTTTCCGGCGTTTATCAGACTTTCAGATAGGGCAAATGTCAGTGAGCGTTCCGATTTCAGTTCCAGAGCGATTCGCCCAATGAGTTCTTGATATTTAGTCATTTTCAGCCAATTTTCTGGATTTTTGAAAATTTCACTTTTTTGTGAAAATATCCACTAAATGAGAGAATAATATGTGTGAGGGTACCCCAGGAGAGTTCCAAATGTGTGTGGGTAGAATATATATCCCACGGGGTAAAATTGAAAAAAGTTGAAAACAATTTTTTTTTGGACTTAGTGATTTTTCCGGCGTTTATCAGACTTTCAGATAGGGGAAATGTCAGTGAGCGTTCCGATATCAGTTCCAGAGCGATTCGCCCAATGAGTCCTTGATATTTAGTAGTTTTCAGCCAATTTTCTGGATTTTTGAAAATTTCACTTTTTGTGAAAATATCCACTAAATGAGAGAATAATATGTGTGAAGGTACCCCAGGAGAGTTCCAAATGTGTGTGGGTAGAATATATATCCCACGGGGTAAAATTGAAAAAAATTGAAAAAAATTTTTTTTTGGACTTAGTCATTTTTCCGGCGTTTATCAGACTTTCAGATAGGGCAAATGTCAGTGAGCGTTCCGATTTCAGTTCCAGAGCGATTCGCCCAATGAGTCCTTGATGTTTAGTCGTTTTCAGCCAATTTTCTGGATTTTTGAAAATTTCACTTTTTTGTGAAAATGTCCACTAAATGAGAGAATAATATGTGTGAGAGTACCCCAGGAGAGTTCCAAATATGTGTGGGTAGAATATATATGCCACGGGCGTCAAATTGAAAAAAGTTTAAAAACATTTTTTTTTGGACTTAGTCATTTTTCCGGCGTTTATCAGACTTTCAGATAGGGCAAATGTCAGTGATCGTTCTGATTTCAGTTCCAGAGCGATTCGCCCAATGAGTTCTTGATATTTAGTCATTTTCAGCCAATTTTCTGGATTTTTGAAAATTTCACTTTTTTGTGAAAATATCCACTAAATGAGAGAATAATATGTGTGAGGGTACCCCAGGAGAGTTCCAAATGTGTGTGGGTAGAATATATATCCCACGGGGTAAAATTGAAAAAAGTTGAAAACAATTTTTTTTTGGACTTAGTGATTTTTCCGGCGTTTATCAGACTTTCAGATAGGGGAAATGTCAGTGAGCGTTCCGATATCAGTTCCAGAGCGATTCGCCCAATGAGTCCTTGATATTTAGTAGTTTTCAGAAAATTTTCTGGATTTTTGAAAATTTCACTTTTTGTGAAAATATCCACTAAATGAGAGAATAATATGTGTGAGGGTACCCCAGGAGAGTTCCAAATGTGTGTGGGTAGAATATATATCCCACGGGGTAAAATTGAAAAAAATTGAAAAAAATTTTTTTTTGGACTTAGTCATTTTTCCGGCGTTTATCAGACTTTCAGATAGGGCAAATGTCAGTGAGCGTTCCGATTTCAGTTCCAGAGCGATTCGCCCAATGAGTCCTTGATGTTTAGTCGTTTTCAGCCAATTTTCTGGATTTTTGAAAATTTCACTTTTTTGTGAAAATATCCACTAAATGAGGGAATAATATGTGTGAGGGTACCCCAGGAGAGTTCAAAATGTGTGTGGGTAGAATATATATCCCACGGGGGTAAAATTAAAAAAATTTGAAAAATTTTTTTTTTTGGACTTAGTGATTTTTCCGGCGTTTATCAGACTTTCAGATAGGGCAAATGTCAGTGAGCATTCCGATTTCAGTTCCAGAGCTATTCGCCCAATGAGTCTTTGATATTAAGTCGTTTTTAGCCAATTTTCTGGATTTTTGAAAATTTCACTTTTTTGTGAAAATATCCACTAAATGAGGGAATAATATGTGTGAGGGTTCCCCTGGAGAGGTCCAAATGTGTGTGGGCAGAATATATATCCCACGGGTGTAAGATTGAAAAAAGTTTAAAAAATTTTTTTTTTGGACTTAGTCATTTTTCCGGCGTTTATCAGACTTTCAGATAGGGCAAATGTCAGTGATCGTTCTGATTTCAGTTCCAGAGTGACTCGCCCAATGAGTTCTTGATATTTAGTCATTTTCAGCCAATTTTCTGGATTTTTGAAAATTTCACTTTTTTGTGAAAATATCCACTAAATGAGAGAATAATATGTGTGAGGGTACCCCAGGAGAGTTCCAAATGTGTGTGGGTAGAATATATATCCCACGGGGTAAAATTGAAAAAAGTTTAAAAAAATTTTTTTTTGGACTTAGTCATTTTTCCGGCGTTTATCAACTTTCAGATAGGGGAAATGTCAGTGAGCGTTCCGATATCAGTTCCAGAGCGATTCGCCCAATGAGTCCTTGATATTTAGTAGTTTTCAGCCAATTTTCTGGATTTTTGAAAATGTCACTTTTTTGTGAAAATATCCACTAAATGAGAGAATAATATGTGTGAGGGTACCCCAGGAGAGTTCCAAATGTGTGTGGGTAGAATATATATCCCACGGGGTAAAATTGAAAAAAATTGAAAAAATTTTTTTTTTGGACTTAGTCATTTTTCCGGCGTTTATCAGACTTTCAGATAGGGCAAATGTCAGTGAGCGTTCCGATTTCAGTTCCAGAGCGATTCGCCCAATGAGTCCTTGATATTTAGTCGTTTTCAGCCAATTTTCTGGATTTTTGAAAATTTCACTTTTTTGTGAAAATATCCACTAAATGAGGGAATAATATGTGTGAGGGTACCCCAGGAGAGTTCCAAATGTGTGTGGGTAGAATATATATCCCACGGGGGTAAAATTGAAAAAATTTGAAAAAAATTTTTTTTTGGACTTAGTCATTTTCCCGGCGTTTATCAGACTTTCAGATAGGGGAAATGTCAGTGAGCATTCCGATTTCAGTTCCAGAGTGATTCGCCCAATGAGTCCTTGATATTTAGTCATTTTCAGCCAATTTTCTGGATTATTGAAAATGTCACTTTTTTGTGAAAATATCCACTAAATGAGGGAATAATATGTGTGAGAGTACCCCAGGAGAGTTCCAAATATGTGTGGGTAGAATATATATGCCACGGGCGTAAAATTGAAAAAAGTTGAAAACAATTTTTTTTTGGACTTAGTGATTTTTCCGGCGTTTATCAGACTTTCAGATAGGGGAAATGTCAGTGAGCGTTCCGATATCAGTTCCAGAGCGATTCGCCCAATGAGTCCTTGATATTTAGTAGTTTTCAGCCAATTTTCTGGATTTTTGAAAATTTCACTTTTTGTGAAAATATCCACTAAATGAGAGAATAATATGTGTGAAGGTACCCCAGGAGAGTTCCAAATGTGTGTGGGTAGAATATATATCCCACGGGGTAAAATTGAAAAAAATTGAAAAAAATTTTTTTTTGGACTTAGTCATTTTTCCGGCGTTTATCAGACTTTCAGATAGGGCAAATGTCAGTGAGCGTTCCGATTTCAGTTCCAGAGCGATTCGCCCAATGAGTCCTTGATGTTTAGTCGTTTTCAGCCAATTTTCTGGATTTTTGAAAATTTCACTTTTTTGTGAAAATGTCCACTAAATGAGAGAATAATATGTGTGAGAGTACCCCAGGAGAGTTCCAAATATGTGTGGGTAGAATATATATGCCACGGGTTTAAAATTGAAAAAAGTTTAAAAAAATTTTTTTTTGGACTTAGTCATTTTTCCGGCGTTTATCAGACTTTCAGATAGGGCAAATGTCAGTGATCGTTCAGATTTCAGTTCCAGAGCGATTCGCCCAATGAGTTCTTGATATTTAGTCATTTTCAGCCAATTTTCTGGATTTTTGAAAATTTCACTTTTTTGTGAAAATATCCACTAAATGAGAGAATAATATGTGTGAGGGTACCCCAGGAGAGTTCCAAATGTGTGTGGGTAGAATATATATCCCACGGGGTAAAATTGCAAAAAGTTGAAAACAATTTTTTTTTGGACTTAGTGATTTTTCCGGCGTTTATCAGACTTTCAGATAGGGGAAATGTCAGTGAGCGTTCCGATATCAGTTCCAGAGCGATTCGCCCAATGAGTCCTTGATATTTAGTAGTTTTCAGCCAATTTTCTGGATTTTTGAAAATTTCACTTTTTGTGAAAATATCCACTAAATGAGAGAATAATATGTGTGAGGGTACCCCAGGAGAGTTCCAAATGTGTGTGGGTAGAATATATATCCCACAGGATAAAATTGAAAAAAATTGAAAAAAATTTTTTTTTGGACTTAGTCATTTTTCCGGCGTTTATCAGACTTTCAGATAGGGCAAATGTCAGTGAGCGTTCCGATTTCAGTTCCAGAGCGATTCGCCCAATGAGTTCTTGATATTTAGTCATTTTCAGCCAATTTTCTGGATTTTTGAAAATTTCACTTTTTTGTGAAAATATCCACTAAATGAGAGAATAATATGTGTGAGGGTACCCCAGGAGAGTTCCAAATGTGTGTGGGTAGAATATATATCCCACGGGGTAAAATTGAAAAAAGTTGAAAACAATTTTTTTTTGGACTTAGTGATTTTTCCGGCGTTTATCAGACTTTCAGATAGGGGAAATGTCAGTGAGCGTTCCGATATCAGTTCCAGAGCGATTCGCCCAATGAGTCCTTGATATTTAGTAGTTTTCAGCCAATTTTCTGGATTTTTGAAAATTTCACTTTTTGTGAAAATATCCACTAAATGAGAGAATAATATGTGTGAAGGTACCCCAGGAGAGTTCCAAATGTGTGTGGGTAGAATATATATCCCACGGGGTAAAATTGAAAAAAATTGAAAAAAATTTTTTTTTGGACTTAGTCATTTTTCCGGCGTTTATCAGACTTTCAGATAGGGCAAATGTCAGTGAGCGTTCCGATTTCAGTTCCAGAGCGATTCGCCCAATGAGTCCTTGATGTTTAGTCGTTTTCAGCCAATTTTCTGGATTTTTGAAAATTTCACTTTTTTGTGAAAATGTCCACTAAATGAGAGAATAATATGTGTGAGAGTACCCCAGGAGAGTTCCAAATATGTGTGGGTAGAATATATATGCCACGGGCGTCAAATTGAAAAAAGTTTAAAAAAATTTTTTTTTGGACTTAGTCATTTTTCCGGCGTTTATCAGACTTTCAGATAGGGCAAATGTCAGTGATCGTTCTGATTTCAGTTCCAGAGCGATTCGCCCAATGAGTTCTTGATATTTAGTCATTTTCAGCCAATTTTCTGGATTTTTGAAAATTTCACTTTTTTGTGAAAATATCCACTAAATGAGAGAATAATATGTGTGAGGGTACCCCAGGAGAGTTCCAAATGTGTGTGGGTAGAATATATATCCCACGGGGTAAAATTGCAAAAAGTTGAAAACAATTTTTTTTTGGACTTAGTGATTTTTCCGGCGTTTATCAGACTTTCAGATAGGGGAAATGTCAGTGAGCGTTCCGATATCAGTTCCAGAGCGATTCGCCCAATGAGTCCTTGATATTTAGTAGTTTTCAGCCAATTTTCTGGATTTTTGAAAATTTCACTTTTTGTGAAAATATCCACTAAATGAGAGAATAATATGTGTGAGGGTACCCCAGGAGAGTTCCAAATGTGTGTGGGTAGAATATATATCCCACAGGGTAAAATTGAAAAAAATTGAAAAAAATTTTTTTTTGGACTTAGTCATTTTTCCGGCGTTTATCAGACTTTCAGATAGGGCAAATGTCAGTGAGCGTTCCGATTTCAGTTCCAGAGCGATTCGCCCAATGAGTTCTTGATATTTAGTCATTTTCAGCCAATTTTCTGGATTTTTGAAAATTTCACTTTTTTGTGAAAATATCCACTAAATGAGAGAATAATATGTGTGAGGGTACCCCAGGAGAGTTCCAAATGTGTGTGGGTAGAATATATATCCCACGGGGTAAAATTGAAAAAAGTTGAAAACAATTTTTTTTTGGACTTAGTGATTTTTCCGGCGTTTATCAGACTTTCAGATAGGGGAAATGTCAGTGAGCGTTCCGATATCAGTTCCAGAGCGATTCGCCCAATGAGTCCTTGATATTTAGTAGTTTTCAGCCAATTTTCTGGATTTTTGAAAATTTCACTTTTTGTGAAAATATCCACTAAATGAGAGAATAATATGTGTGAAGGTACCCCAGGAGAGTTCCAAATGTGTGTGGGTAGAATATATATCCCACGGGGTAAAATTGAAAAAAATTGAAAAAAATTTTTTTTTGGACTTAGTCATTTTTCCGGCGTTTATCAGACTTTCAGATAGGGCAAATGTCAGTGAGCGTTCCGATTTCAGTTCCAGAGCGATTCGCCCAATGAGTCCTTGATGTTTAGTCGTTTTCAGCCAATTTTCTGGATTTTTGAAAATTTCACTTTTTTGTGAAAATGTCCACTAAATGAGAGAATAATATGTGTGAGAGTACCCCAGGAGAGTTCCAAATATGTGTGGGTAGAATATATATGCCACGGGCGTCAAATTGAAAAAAGTTTAAAAAAATTTTTTTTTGGACTTAGTCATTTTTCCGGCGTTTATCAGACTTTCAGATAGGGCAAATGTCAGTGATCGTTCTGATTTCAGTTCCAGAGCGATTCGCCCAATGAGTTCTTGATATTTAGTCATTTTCAGCCAATTTTCTGGATTTTTGAAAATTTCACTTTTTTGTGAAAATATCCACTAAATGAGAGAATAATATGTGTGAGGGTACCCCAGGAGAGTTCCAAATGTGTGTGGGTAGAATATATATCCCACGGGGTAAAATTGAAAAAAGTTGAAAACAATTTTTTTTTGGACTTAGTGATTTTTCCGGCGTTTATCAGACTTTCAGATAGGGGAAATGTCAGTGAGCGTTCCGATATCAGTTCCAGAGCGATTCGCCCAATGAGTCCTTGATATTTAGTAGTTTTCAGCCAATTTTCTGGATTTTTGAAAATTTCACTTTTTGTGAAAATATCCACTAAATGAGAGAATAATATGTGTGAGGGTACCCCAGGAGAGTTCCAAATGTGTGTGGGTAGAATATATATCCCACGGGGTAAAATTGAAAAAAATTGAAAAAAATTTTTTTTTGGACTTAGTCATTTTTCCGGCGTTTATCAGACTTTCAGATAGGGCAAATGTCAGTGAGCGTTCCGATTTCAGTTCCAGAGCGATTCGCCCAATGAGTCCTTGATGTTTAGTCGTTTTCAGCCAATTTTCTGGATTTTTGAAAATTTCACTTTTTTGTGAAAATATCCACTAAATGAGGGAATAATATGTGTGAGGGTACCCCAGGAGAGTTCAAAATGTGTGTGGGTAGAATATATATCCCACGGGGGTAAAATTAAAAAAATTTGAAAAATTTTTTTTTTTGGACTTAGTGATTTTTCCGGCGTTTATCAGACTTTCAGATAGGGCAAATGTCAGTGAGCATTCCGATTTCAGTTCCAGAGCTATTCGCCCAATGAGTCTTTGATATTAAGTCGTTTTTAGCCAATTTTCTGGATTTTTGAAAATTTCACTTTTTTGTGAAAATATCCACTAAATGAGGGAATAATATGTGTGAGGGTTCCCCTGGAGAGGTCCAAATGTGTGTGGGCAGAATATATATCCCACGGGTGTAAGATTGAAAAAAGTTTAAAAAATTTTTTTTTTGGACTTAGTCATTTTTCCGGCGTTTATCAGACTTTCAGATAGGGCAAATGTCAGTGATCGTTCTGATTTCAGTTCCAGAGTGACTCGCCCAATGAGTTCTTGATATTTAGTCATTTTCAGCCAATTTTCTGGATTTTTGAAAATTTCACTTTTTTGTGAAAATATCCACTAAATGAGAGAATAATATGTGTGAGGGTACCCCAGGAGAGTTCCAAATGTGTGTGGGTAGAATATATATCCCACGGGGTAAAATTGAAAAAAGTTTAAAAAAATTTTTTTTTGGACTTAGTCATTTTTCCGGCGTTTATCAACTTTCAGATAGGGGAAATGTCAGTGAGCGTTCCGATATCAGTTCCAGAGCGATTCGCCCAATGAGTCCTTGATATTTAGTAGTTTTCAGCCAATTTTCTGGATTTTTGAAAATGTCACTTTTTTGTGAAAATATCCACTAAATGAGAGAATAATATGTGTGAGGGTACCCCAGGAGAGTTCCAAATGTGTGTGGGTAGAATATATATCCCACGGGGTAAAATTGAAAAAAATTGAAAAAATTTTTTTTTTGGACTTAGTCATTTTTCCGGCGTTTATCAGACTTTCAGATAGGGCAAATGTCAGTGAGCGTTCCGATTTCAGTTCCAGAGCGATTCGCCCAATGAGTCCTTGATATTTAGTCGTTTTCAGCCAATTTTCTGGATTTTTGAAAATTTCACTTTTTTGTGAAAATATCCACTAAATGAGGGAATAATATGTGTGAGGGTACCCCAGGAGAGTTCCAAATGTGTGTGGGTAGAATATATATCCCACGGGGGTAAAATTGAAAAAATTTGAAAAAAATTTTTTTTTGGACTTAGTCATTTTCCCGGCGTTTATCAGACTTTCAGATAGGGGAAATGTCAGTGAGCATTCCGATTTCAGTTCCAGAGTGATTCGCCCAATGAGTCCTTGATATTTAGTCATTTTCAGCCAATTTTCTGGATTATTGAAAATGTCACTTTTTTGTGAAAATATCCACTAAATGAGGGAATAATATGTGTGAGAGTACCCCAGGAGAGTTCCAAATATGTGTGGGTAGAATATATATGCCACGGGCGTAAAATTGAAAAAAGTTGAAAAAATTTTTTTTTTGGACTTAGTCATTTTTCCGGCGTTTATCAGACTTTCAGATAGGGCAAATGTCACTGATCGTTCTGATTTCAGTTCCAGAGCGATTCGCCTAATGAGTTCTTGATATTTAGTCATTTTCAGCCAATTTTCTGGATTTTTGAAAATTTCACTTTTTTGTGAAAATGTCCACTAAATGAGAGAATAATATGTGTGAGGGTACACCAGGAGAGTTCCAAATGTGTGTGGGTAGAATATATATCCCACGGGGTAAAATTGAAAAAAGTTGAAAACAATTTTTTTTTTGGACTTAGTGATTTTTCCGGCGTTTATCAGACTTTCAGATAGGGCAAATGTCAGTGAGCATTCCGATTTCAGTTCCAGAGCTATTCGCCCAATGAGTCTTTGATATTAAGTCGTTTTCAGCCAATTTTCTGGATTTTTGAAAATTTCACTTTTTTGTGAAAATATCCACTAAATGAGGGAATAATATGTGTGAGGGTTCCCCTGGAGAGTTTCAAATGTGTGTGGGCAGAATATATATCCCATGGGTGTAAGATTGAAAAAAGTTTAAAAAAATTTTTTTTTGGACTTAGTCATTTTTCCGGCGTTTATCAGACTTTCAGATAGGGGAAATGTCAGTGAGCATTCCGATTTCAGTTCCAGAGCGATTCGCCCAATGAGTCCTTGATATTTAGTCGTTTTCAGCCAATTTTCTGGATTTTTGAAAATGTCACTTTTTTGTGAAAATATTCACTAAATGAGGGAATAATATGTGTGAGAGTTCCCCAGGAGAGTTCCAAATGTGTGTGGGTAGAATATATATCCCACGGGGGTAAAATTGAAAAAAGTTGAAAAAAATTTTTTTTGGGACTTAGTCATTTTTCCGGCGTTTATCAGACTTTCAGATAGGGGAAATGTCAGTGAGCATTCCGATTTCAGTTCCAGAGTGATTCGCCCAATGAGTCCTTTATATTTAGTCGTTTTCAGCCAATTTTCTGGATTTTTAAAAATTTCACTTTTTTGTGAAAATATCCACTAAATGAGGGAATAATATTTGTGAGGGTACCCCAGGAGAGTTCCAAATGTGTGTGGGTATAATATATATGCCACGGGGGTAAAATTGAAAAAAGTTTAAAAAAATTTTTTTTTTGGACTTAGTCATTTTTCTGGCGTTTATCAGACTTTCAGATAGGGGAAATGTCAGTGAGCGTTCCGATTTCAGTTCCAGAGCGATTCGCCCAATGAGTCCTTGATATTTAGTCGTTTTCAGCCAATTTTCTGGATTATTGAAAATGTCACTTTTTTGTGAAAATATCCACTAAATGAGGGAATAATATGTGTGAGGGTACCCCAGGAGAGTTCCAAATGTGTGTGGGTAGAATATATATGCCACGGGCGTAAAATTGAAAAAAGTTTAAAAAAAATTTTTTTTTTGGACTTAGTCATTTTTCCGGCGTTTATCATACTTTCAGATAGGGCAAATGTCAGTGATCGTTCTGATTTCAGTTCCAGAGCGATTCGCCCAATGAGTTCTTGATATTTAGTCATTTTCAGCCAATTTTCTGGATTTTTGAAAATTTCACTTTTTTGTGAAAATATCCACTAAATGAGAGAATAATATGTATGAGGGTACCCCAGGAGAGTTCCAAATGTGTGTGGGTAGAATATATATCCCACGGGGTAAAATTGAAAAAAGTTGAAAACAATTTTTTTTTGGACTTAGTGATTTTTCCGGCGTTTATCAGACTTTCAGATAGGGCAAATGTCAGTGAGCATTCCGATTTCAGTTCCAGAGCTATTCGCCCAATGAGTCTTTGATATTAAGTCATTTTCAGCCAATTTTCTGGATTTTTGAAAATGTCACTTTTTTGTGAAAATATCCACTAAATGAGGGAATAATATGTGTGAGAGTTCCCCAGGAGAGTTCCAAATGTGTGTGGGTAGAATATATATCCCACGGGGGTAAAATTGAAAAAAGTTGAAAAATTTTTTTTTTTCGACTTAGTCATTTTTCCGGCGTTTATCAGACTTTCAGATATTGCAAATGTCAGTGAGCGTTCCGATTTCAGTTCCAGAGTGATTCGCCCAATGAGTCCTTGATATTTAGTCGTTTTCAGCCAATTTTCTGGATTTTTGAAAATTTCACTTTTTTGTGAAAATATCCACTAAATGAGGGAATAATATGTGTGAGGGTACCCCAGGGGAGTTCCAAATGTGTGTGGGTAGAATATATATCCCACGGGGGTAAAATTGAAAAAAGTTGAAAAAAAATTTTTTTTGGACTTAGTCATTTTTCCGGCGTTTATCAGACTTTCAGATAGGGGAAATGTCAGTGAGCATTCCGATTTCAGTTCCAGAGCGATTCGCCCAATGAGTCCTTTATATTTAGTCGTTTTCAGCCAATTTTCTGGATTTTTAAAAATTTCACTTTTTTGTGAAAACATCCACTAAATGAGGGAATAATATTTGTGAGGGTACCCCAGGAGAGTTCCAAATGTGTGTGGGTAGAATATATATGCCACGGGCGTAAAATTGAAAAAAGTTTAAAAAAATTTTTTTTTTGGACTTAGTCATTTTTCCGGCGTTTATCAGACTTTCAGATAGGGGAAATGTCAGTGAGCGTTCCGATTTCAGTTTCAGAGCGATTCGCCCAATGAGTCCTTGATATTTAGTCGTTTTCAGCCAATTTTCTGGATTTTTGAAAATGTCACTTTTTTGTGAAAATATCCACTAAATGAGGGAATAATATGTGTGAGAGTTCCCCAGGAGAGTTCCAAATGTGTGTGGGTAGAATATATATCCCACAGGGGTAAAATTGAAAAAAGTTGAAAAAATTTTTTTTTTGGACTTAGTCATTTTTCCGGCGTTTATCAGACTTTCAGATAGGGCAAATGTCAGTGAGCGTTCCGATTTCAGTTCCAGAGCGATTCGCCCAATGAGTCCTTGATATTTAGTCGTTTTCAGCCAATTTTCTGGATTTTTGAAAATTTCACTTTTTTGTGAAAATATCCACTAAATGAGGGAATAATATGTGTGAGGGTACCCCAGGGGAGTTCCACATTTGTGTGAGTAGAATATATATCCCACGGGGGTAAAATTGAAAAAAGTTGAAAAAAAAATTTTTTTGGACTTAGTCATTTTTCCGGCGTTTATCAGACTTTCAGATAGGGGAAATGTCAGTGAGCGTTCCGATTTCATTTCCAGAACGATTCGCCCAATGAGTCCTTGATATTTAGTCGTTTTCAGCCAATTTTCTGGATTTTTGAAAATGTCACTTTTTTGTGAAAATATCCACTAAATGAGGGAATAATATGTGTGAGAGTTCCCCAGGAGAGTTCCAAATGTGTGTGGGTAGAATATATATCCCACGGGGGTAAAATAGAAAAAAGTTGAAAAAAAAATTTTTTTCGACTTAGTCATTTTTCCGGCGTTTATCAGACTTTCAGATAGGGCAAATGTCAGTGAGCGTTCCGATTTCAGTTCCAGAGTGATTCGCCCAATGAGTCCTTGATATTTAGTCGTTTTCAGCCAATTTTCTGGATTTTTGAAAATTTCACTTTTTTGTGAAAATATCCTCTAAATGAGGGAATAATATGTGTGAGGGTACCCCAGGGGAGTTCCAAATGTGTGTGGGTAGAATATATATCCCACGGGGGTAAAATTGAAAAAAGTTTAAAAAAATTTTTTTTTGGACTTAGTCATTTTTCCGGCGTTTATCAGACTTTCAGATAGGGGAAATGTCAGTGAGCATTCCGATTTCAGTTCCAGAGCGATTCGCCCAATGAGTCCTTGATATTTAGTCGTTTTCAGCCAATTTTCTGGATTATTGAAAATGTCACTTTTTTGTGAAAATATCCACTAAATGAGGGAATAATATGTGTGAGGGTACCCCAGGAGAGTTCCAAATGTGTGTGGGTAGAATATATATGCCACGGGCGTAAAATTGAAAAAAGTTTAAAAAAATTTTTTTTTTGGACTTAGTCATTTTTCCGGCGTTTATCATACTTTCAGATAGGGCAAATGTCAGTGATCGTTCTGATTTCAGTTCCAGAGCTATTCGCCCAATGAGTTCTTGATATTTAGTCGTTTTCAGCCAATTTTCTGGATTTTTGAAAATGTCACTTTTTTGTGAAAATATCCACTAAATGAGGGAATAATATGTGTGAGAGTTCCCCAGGAGAGTTCCAAATGTGTGTGGGTAGAATATATATCCCACGGGGGTAAAATTGAAAAAAGTTGAAAAAATTTTTTTTTTGGACTTAGTCATTTTTCCGGCGTTTATCAGACTTTCAGATAGGGCAAATGTCAGTGAGCGTTCCGATTTCAGTTCCAGAGCGATTCGCCCAATGAGTCCTTGATATTTAGTCGTTTTCAGCCAATTTTCTGGATTCTTGAAAATTTCACTTTTTTGTGAAAATATCCACTAAATGAGAGAATAATATGTGTGAGGGTACCCCAGGAGAGTTCCAAATGTGTGTGGGTAGAATATATATCCCACGGGGTAAAATTGAAAAAAGTTGAAAACAATTTTTTTTTGGACTTAGTGATTTTTCCGGCGTTTATCAGACTTTCAGATAGGGCAAATGTCAGTGAGCATTCCGATTTCAGTTCCAGAGCTATTCGCCCAATGAGTCTTTGATATTAAGTCATTTTCAGCCAATTTTCTGGATTTTTGAAAATTTCACTTTTTTGTGAAAATATCCACTAAATGAGGGAATAATATGTGTGAGGGTACCCCAGGGGAGTTCCAAATGTGTGTGGGTAGAATATATATCCCACAGGGGTAAAATTGAAAAAAGTTTAAAAAAAATTTTTTTTTGGACTTAGTCATTTTCCGGCGTTTATCAGACTTTCAGATAGGGGAAATGTCAGTGAGCGTTCCGATTTCAGTTCCAGAGCGATTCGCCCAATGAGTCCTTGATATTTAGTCGTTTTCAGCCAATTTTCTGGATTTTTGAAAATGTCACTTTTTTGTGAAAATATCCACTAAATGAGGGAATAATATGTGTGAGAGTTCCCCAGGAGAGTTCCAAATGTGTGTGGGTAGAATATATATCCCACGGGGGTAAAATTGAAAAAAGTTGAAAAAAAATTTTTTTTGGACTTAGTCATTTTTCCGGCGTTTATCAGACTTTCAGATAGGGCGAATGTCAGTGATCGTTCTGATTTCAGTTCCAGAGCGATTCGCCCAATGAGTCCTTGATATTTAGTCGTTTTCAGCCAATTTTCTGGATTTTTGAAAATGTCACTTTTTTGTGAAAATATCCTCTAAATGAGGGAATAATATGTGTAAGGGTACCCCAGGGGAGTTCCAAATGTGTGTGGGTAGAATATATATCCCACGGGGGTAAAATTGAAAAAAGTTTAAAAAAATTTTTTTTTGGACTTAGTCATTTTTCCGGCGTTTATCATACTTTCATATAGGGCAAATGTCAGTGATCATTCTGATTTCAGTTCCAGAGCGATTCGCCCAATGAGTTCTTGATATTTAGTCATTTTCAGCCAATTTTCTGGATTTTTGAAAATTTCACTTTTTTGTGAAAATATCCACTAAATGAGAGAATAATATGTGTGAGGGTACCCCAGGAGAGTTCCAAATGTGTGTGGGTAGAATATATATCCCACGGGGTAAAATTGAAAAAAGTTGAAAACAATTTTTTTTTGGACTTAGTGATTTTTCCGGCGTTTATCAGACTTTCAGATAGGGCAAATGTCAGTGAGCGTTCCGATTTCAGTTCCAGAGCGATTCGCCCAATGAGTCCTTGATATTTAGTCGTTTTCAGCCAATTTTCTGGATTTTTGAAAATTTCACTTTTTTGTGAAAATATCCACTAAATGAGGGAATAATATGTGTGAGGGTACCCCAGGAGAGTTCCAAATGTGTTTGGGTAGAATATATATCCCACGGGGGTAAAATTGAAAAAAGTTTAAAAAAATTTTTTTTTGGACTTAGTCATTTTTCTGGCGTTTATCAGACTTTCAGATAGGGGAAATGTCAGTGAGCGTTCCGATTTCAGTTCCAGAGCGATTCGCCCAATGAGTCCTTGATATTTAGTCGTTTTCAGCGAATTTTCTGGATTATTGAAAATGTCACTTTTTTGTGAAAATATCCACTAAATGAGGGAATAATATGTGTGAGGGTACCCCAGGAGAGTTCCAAATGTGTGTGGGTAGAATATATATGCCACGGGCGTAAAATTGAAAAAAGTTTAAAAAAATTTTTTTTTTTGGACTTAGTCATTTTTCCGGCGTTTATCATACTTTCAGATAGGGCAAATGTCAGTGATCGTTCTGATTTCAGTTCCAGAGCGATTCGCCCAATGAGTTCTTGATATTTAGTCATTTTCAGCCAATTTTCTGGATTTTTGAAAATTTCACTTTTTTGTGAAAATATCCACTAAATGAGAGAATAATATGTATGAGGGTACCCCAGGAGAGTTCCAAATGTGTGTGGGTAGAATATATATCCCACGGGGTAAAATTGAAAAAAGTTGAAAACAATTTTTTTTTGGACTTAGTGATTTTTCCGGCGTTTATCAGACTTTCAGATAGGGCAAATGTCAGTGAGCATTCCGATTTCAGTTCCAGAGCTATTCGCCCAATGAGTCTTTGATATTAAGTCATTTTCAGCCAATTTTCTGGATTTTTGAAAATGTCACTTTTTTGTGAAAATATCCACTAAATGAGGGAATAATATGTGTGAGAGTTCCCCAGGAGAGTTCCAAATGTGTGTGGGTAGAATATATATCCCACGGGGGTAAAATTGAAAAAAGTTGAAAATTTTTTTTTTTTCGACTTAGTCATTTTTCCGGCGTTTATCAGACTTTCAGATATTGCAAATGTCAGTGAGCGTTCCGATTTCAGTTCCAGAGTGATTCGCCCAATGAGTCCTTGATATTTAGTCGTTTTCAGCCAATTTTCTGGATTTTTGAAAATTTCACTTTTTTGTGAAAATATCCACTAAATGAGGGAATAATATGTGTGAGGGTTCCCCAGGGGAGTTCCAAATGTGTGTGGGTAGAATATATATCCCACGGGGGTAAAATTGAAAAAAGTTGAAAAAAAATTTTTTTTGGACTTAGTCATTTTTCCGGCGTTTATCAGACTTTCAGATAGGGGAAATGTCAGAGAGCGTTCCGATTTCAGTTCCAGAGCGATTCGCCCAATGAGTCCTTTATATTTAGTCGTTTTCAGCCAATTTTCTGGATTTTTAAAAATTTCACTTTTTTGTGAAAACATCCACTAAATGAGGGAATAATATTTGTGAGGGTACCCCAGGAGAGTTCCAAATGTGTGTGGGTAGAATATATATGCCACGGGCGTAAAATTGAAAAAAGTTTAAAAAAATTTTTTTTTTGGACTTAGTCATTTTTCCGGCGTTTATCAGACTTTCAGATAGGGGAAATGTCAGTGAGCGTTCCGATTTCAGTTTCAGAGCGATTCGCCCAATGAGTCCTTGATATTTAGTCGTTTTCAGCCAATTTTCTGGATTTTTGAAAATTTCACTTTTTTGTGAAAATATCCACTAAATGAGGGAATAATATGTGTGAGGGTACCCCAGGGGAGTTCCAAATTTGTGTGAGTAGAATATATATCCCACGGGGGTAAAATTGAAAAAAGTTGAAAAAAAAATTTTTTTGGACTTAGTCATTTTTCCGGCGTTTATCAGACTTTCAGATAGGGGAAATGTCAGTGAGCGTTCCGATTTCATTTCCAGAACGATTCGCCCAATGAGTCCTTGATATTTAGTCGTTTTCAGCCAATTTTCTGGATTTTTGAAAATGTCACTTTTTTGTGAAAATATCCACTAAATGAGGGAATAATATGTGTGAGAGTTCCCCAGGAGAGTTCCAAATGTGTGTGGGTAGAATATATATCCCACGGGGGTAAAATAGAAAAAAGTTGAAAAAAAAATTTTTTTCGACTTAGTCATTTTTCCGGCGTTTATCAGACTTTCAGATAGGGCAAATGTCAGTGAGCGTTCCGATTTCAGTTCCAGAGTGATTCGCCCAATGAGTCCTTGATATTTAGTCGTTTTCAGCCAATTTTCTGGATTTTTGAAAATTTCACTTTTTTGTGAAAATATCCTCTAAATGAGGGAATAATATGTGTGAGGGTACCCCAGGGGAGTTCCAAATGTGTGTGGGTAGAATATATATCCCACAGGGGTAAAATTGAAAAAAGTTTAAAAAAATTTTTTTTTGGACTTAGTCATTTTTCCGGCGTTTATCAGACTTTCAGATAGGGGAAATGTCAGTGAGCATTCCGATTTCAGTTCCAGAGCGATTCGCCCAATGAGTCCTTGATATTTAGTCGTTTTCAGCCAATTTTCTGGATTATTGAAAATGTCACTTTTTTGTGAAAATATCCACTAAATGAGGGAATAATATGTGTGAGGGTACCCCAGGAGAGTTCCAAATGTGTGTGGGTAGAATATATATGCCACGGGCGTAAAATTGAAAAAAGTTTAAAAAAATTTTTTTTTTGGACTTAGTCATTTTTCCGGCGTTTATCATACTTTCAGATAGGGCAAATGTCAGTGATCGTTCTGATTTCAGTTCCAGAGCTATTCGCCCAATGAGTTCTTGATATTTAGTCGTTTTCAGCCAATTTTCTGGATTTTTGAAAATGTCACTTTTTTGTGAAAATATCCACTAAATGAGGGAATAATATGTGTGAGAGTTCCCCAGGAGAGTTCCAAATGTGTGTGGGTAGAATATATATCCCACGGGGGTAAAATTGAAAAAAGTTGAAAAAATTTTTTTTTTGGACTTAGTCATTTTTCCGGCGTTTATCAGACTTTCAGATAGGGCAAATGTCAGTGAGCGTTCCGATTTCAGTTCCAGAGCGATTCGCCCAATGAGTCCTTGATATTTAGTCGTTTTCAGCCAATTTTCTGGATTCTTGAAAATTTCACTTTTTTGTGAAAATATCCACTAAATGAGAGAATAATATGTGTGAGGGTACCCCAGGAGAGTTCCAAATGTGTGTGGGTAGAATATATATCCCACGGGGTAAAATTGAAAAAAGTTGAAAACAATTTTTTTTTGGACTTAGTGATTTTTCCGGCGTTTATCAGACTTTCAGATAGGGCAAATGTCAGTGAGCATTCCGATTTCAGTTCCAGAGCTATTCGCCCAATGAGTCTTTGATATTAAGTCATTTTCAGCCAATTTTCTGGATTTTTGAAAATTTCACTTTTTTGTGAAAATATCCACTAAATGAGGGAATAATATGTGTGAGGGTACCCCAGGGGAGTTCCAAATGTGTGTGGGTAGAATATATATCCCACAGGGGTAAAATTGAAAAAAGTTTAAAAAAAATTTTTTTTTGGACTTAGTCATTTTCCGGCGTTTATCAGACTTTCAGATAGGGGAAATGTCAGTGAGCGTTCCGATTTCAGTTCCAGAGCGATTCGCCCAATGAGTCCTTGATATTTAGTCGTTTTCAGCCAATTTTCTGGATTTTTGAAAATGTCACTTTTTTGTGAAAATATCCACTAAATGAGGGAATAATATGTGTGAGAGTTCCCCAGGAGAGTTCCAAATGTGTGTGGGTAGAATATATATCCCACGGGGGTAAAATTGAAAAAAGTTGAAAAAAAATTTTTTTTGGACTTAGTCATTTTTCCGGCGTTTATCAGACTTTCAGATAGGGCGAATGTCAGTGATCGTTCTGATTTCAGTTCCAGAGCGATTCGCCCAATGAGTCCTTGATATTTAGTCGTTTTCAGCCAATTTTCTGGATTTTTGAAAATGTCACTTTTTTGTGAAAATATCCTCTAAATGAGGGAATAATATGTGTGAGGGTACCCCAGGGGAGTTCCAAATGTGTGTGGGTAGAATATATATCCCACGGGGGTAAAATTGAAAAAAGTTTAAAAAAATTTTTTTTTGGACTTAGTCATTTTTCCGGCGTTTATCAGACTTTCAGATAGGGGAAATGTCAGTGAGCATTCCGATTTCAGTTCCAGAGCGATTCGCCCAATGAGTCCTTGATATTTAGTCGTTTTCAGCCAATTTTCTGGATTATTGAAAATGTCTCTTTTTTGTGAAAATATCCACTAAATGAGGGAATAATATGTGTGAGGGTACCCCAGGAGAGTTCCAAATGTGTGTGGGTAGAATATATATGCCACGGGCGTAAAATTGAAAAAAGTTTAAAAAAATTTTTTTTTTGGACTTAGTCATTTTTTCGGCGTTTATCATACTTTCATATAGGGCAAATGTCAGTGATCATTCTGATTTCAGTTCCAGAGCGATTCGCCCAATGAGTTCTTGATATTTAGTCATTTTCAGCCAATTTTCTGGATTTTTGAAAATTTCACTTTTTTGTGAAAATATCCACTAAATGAGAGAATAATATGTGTGAGGGTACCCCAGGAGAGTTCCAAATGTGTGTGGGTAGAATATATATGCCACGGGCGTAAAATTGAAAAAAGTTTAAAAAAATTTTTTTTTTGGACTTAGTCATTTTTCCGGCGTTTATCAGACTTTCAGATAGGGGAAATGTCAGTGAGCGTTCCGATTTCAGTTTCAGAGCGATTCGCCCAATGAGTCCTTGATATTTAGTCGTTTTCAGCCAATTTTCTGGATTTTTGAAAATGTCACTTTTTTGTGAAAATATCCACTAAATGAGGGAATAATATGTGTGAGAGTTCCCCAGGAGAGTTCCAAATGTGTGTGGGTAGAATATATATCCCACGGGGGTAAAATTGAAAAAAGTTGAAAAAATTTTTTTTTTGGACTTAGTCATTTTTCCGGCGTTTATCAGACTTTCAGATAGGGCAAATGTCAGTGAGCGTTCCGATTTCAGTTCCAGAGCGATTCGCCGAATGAGTCCTTGATATTTAGTCGTTTTCAGCCAATTTTCTGGATTTTTGAAAATTTCACTTTTTTGTGAAAATATCCACTAAATGAGGGAATAATATGTGTGAGGGTACCCCAGGGGAGTTCCAAATTTGTGTGAGTAGAATATATATCCCACGGGGGTAAAATTGAAAAAAGTTGAAAAAAAAATTTTTTTGGACTTAGTCATTTTTCCGGCGTTTATCAGACTTTCAGATAGGGGAAATGTCAGTGAGCGTTCCGATTTCATTTCCAGAACGATTCGCCCAATGAGTCCTTGATATTTAGTCGTTTTCAGCCAATTTTCTGGATTTTTGAAAATGTCACTTTTTTGTGAAAATATCCACTAAATGAGGGAATAATATGTGTGAGAGTTCCCCAGGAGAGTTCCAAATGTGTGTGGGTAGAATATATATCCCACGGGGGTAAAATAGAAAAAAGTTGAAAAAAAAATTTTTTTCGACTTAGTCATTTTTCCGGCGTTTATCAGACTTTCAGATAGGGCAAATGTCAGTGAGCGTTCCGATTTCAGTTCCAGAGTGATTCGCCCAATGAGTCCTTGATATTTAGTCGTTTTCAGCCAATTTTCTGGATTTTTGAAAATTTCACTTTTTTGTGAAAATATCCTCTAAATGAGGGAATAATATGTGTGAGGGTACCCCAGGGGAGTTCCAAATGTGTGTGGGTAGAATATATATCCCACGGGGGTAAAATTGAAAAAAGTTTAAAAAAATTTTTTTTTGGACTTAGTCATTTTTCCGGCGTTTATCAGACTTTCAGATAGGGGAAATGTCAGTGAGCATTCCGATTTCAGTTCCAGAGCGATTCGCCCAATGAGTCCTTGATATTTAGTCGTTTTCAGCCAATTTTCTGGATTATTGAAAATGTCACTTTTTTGTGAAAATATCCACTAAATGAGGGAATAATATGTGTGAGGGTACCCCAGGAGAGTTCCAAATGTGTGTGGGTAGAATATATATGCCACGGGCGTAAAATTGAAAAAAGTTTAAAAAAATTTTTTTTTTGGACTTAGTCATTTTTCCGGCGTTTATCATACTTTCAGATAGGGCAAATGTCAGTGATCGTTCTGATTTCAGTTCCAGAGCTATTCGCCCAATGAGTTCTTGATATTTAGTCGTTTTCAGCCAATTTTCTGGATTTTTGAAAATGTCACTTTTTTGTGAAAATATCCACTAAATGAGGGAATAATATGTGTGAGAGTTCCCCAGGAGAGTTCCAAATGTGTGTGGGTAGAATATATATCCCACGGGGGTAAAATTGAAAAAAGTTGAAAAAAATTTTTTTTTGGACTTAGTCATTTTTCCGGCGTTTATCAGACTTTCAGAGAGGGCAAATGTCAGTGAGCGTTCCGATTTCAGTTCCAGAGCGATTCGCCCAATGAGTCCTTGATATTTAGTCGTTTTCAGCCAATTTTCTGGATTCTTGAAAATTTCACTTTTTTGTGAAAATATCCACTAAATGAGGGAATAATATGTGTGAGAGTTCCCCAGGAGAGTTCCAAATGTGTGTGGGTAGAATATATATCCCACGGGGGTAAAATTGAAAAAAGTTGAAAAAAAATTTTTTTTGGACTTAGTCATTTTTCCGGCGTTTATCAGACTTTCAGATAGGGCGAATGTCAGTGATCGTTCTGATTTCAGTTCCAGAGCGATTCGCCCAATGAGTCCTTGATATTTAGTCGTTTTCAGCCAATTTTCTGGATTTTTGAAAATGTCACTTTTTTGTGAAAATATCCTCTAAATGAGGGAATAATATGTGTGAGGGTACCCCAGGGGAGTTCCAAATGTGTGTGGGTAGAATATATATCCCACGGGGGTAAAATTGAAAAAAGTTTAAAAAAATTTTTTTTTGGACTTAGTCATTTTTCCGGCGTTTATCAGACTTTCAGATAGGGGAAATGTCAGTGAGCATTCCGATTTCAGTTCCAGAGCGATTCGCCCAATGAGTCCTTGATATTTAGTCGTTTTCAGCCAATTTTCTGGATTATTGAAAATGTCTCTTTTTTGTGAAAATATCCACTAAATGAGGGAATAATATGTGTGAGGGTACCCCAGGAGAGTTCCAAATGTGTGTGGGTAGAATATATATGCCACGGGCGTAAAATTGAAAAAAGTTTAAAAAAATTTTTTTTTTGGACTTAGTCATTTTTTCGGCGTTTATCATACTTTCATATAGGGCAAATGTCAGTGATCATTCTGATTTCAGTTCCAGAGCGATTCGCCCAATGAGTTCTTGATATTTAGTCATTTTCAGCCAATTTTCTGGATTTTTGAAAATTTCACTTTTTTGTGAAAATATCCACTAAATGAGAGAATAATATGTGTGAGGGTACCCCAGGAGAGTTCCAAATGTGTGTGGGTAGAATATATATCCCACGGGGTAAAATTGAAAAAAGTTGAAAACAATTTTTTTTTGGACTTAGTGATTTTTCCGGCGTTTATCAGACTTTCAGATAGGGCAAATGTCAGTGAGCATTCCGATTTCAGTTCCAGAGCTATTCGCCCAATGAGTCTTTGATATTAAGTCATTTTCAGCCAATTTTCTGGATTTTTGAAAATTTCACTTTTTTGTGAAAATATCCACTAAATGAGGGAATAATATGTGTGAGGGTACCCCAGGGGAGTTCCAAATGTGTGTGGGTAGAATATATATCCCACGGGGGTAAAATTGAAAAAAGTTTAAAAAAAATTTTTTTTTGGACTTAGTCATTTTCCGGCGTTTATCAGACTTTCAGATAGGGGAAATGTCAGTGAGCGTTCCGATTTCAGTTCCAGAGCGATTCGCCCAATGAGTCCTTGATATTTAGTCGTTTTCAGCCAATTTTCTGGATTTTTGAAAATGTCACTTTTTTGTGAAAATATCCACTAAATGAGGGAATAATATGTGTGAGAGTTCCCCAGGAGAGTTCCAAATGTGTGTGGGTAGAATATATATCCCACGGGGGTAAAATTGAAAAAAGTTGAAAAAAAATTTTTTTTGGACTTAGTCATTTTTCCGGCGTTTATCAGACTTTCAGATAGGGGAAATGTCAGTGAGCGTTCCGAATTCAGTTCCAGAGCGATTCGCCCAATGAGTCCTTTATATTTAGTCGTTTTCAGCCAATTTTCTGGATTTTTAAAAATTTCACTTTTTTGTGAAAATATCCACTAAATGAGGGAATAATATTTGTGAGGGTGCCCCAGGAGAGTTCCAAATGTGTGTGGGTAGAATATATATGCCACGGGGGTAAAATTGAAAAAAGTTGAAAAAAAATTTTTTTTGGACTTAGTCATTTTTCCGGCGTTTATCAGACTTTCAGATAGGGCAAATGTCAGTGAGCGTTCCGATTTCAGTTCCAGAGCGATTCGCCCAATGAGTCCTTGATATTTAGTCGTTTTCAGCCAATTTTCTGGATTTTTGAAAATTTCACTTTTTTGTGAAAATATCCACTAAATGAGGGAATAATATGTGTGAGGGTACCCCAGGAGAGTTCCAAATGTGTTTGGGTAGAATATATATCCCACGGGGGTAAAATTGAAAAAAGTTTAAAAAAATTTTTTTTTGGACTTAGTCATTTTTCCGGCGTTTATCAGACTTTCAGATAGGGGAAATGACAGTGAGCATTCCGATTTCAGTTCCAGAGCGATTCGCCCAATGAGTCCTTGATATTTAGTCGTTTTCAGCCAATTTTCTGGATTATTGAAAATGTCACTTTTTTGTGAAAATATCCACTAAATGAGGGAATAATATGTGTGAGGGTACCCCAGGGGAGTTCCAAATGTGTGTGGGTAGAATATATATCCCACGGGGGTAAAATTGAAAAAAGTTTAAAAAAATTTTTTTTTTGGACTTAGTCATTTTTCCGGCGTTTATCAGACTTTCAGATAGGGCAAATGTCAGTGAGCGTTCCGATTTCAGTTCCAGAGCGATTCGCCCAATGAGTCCTTGATATTTAGTCGTTTTCAGCCAATTTTCTGGATTTTTGAAAATTTCACTTTTTTGTGAAAATATCCACTAAATGAGGGAATAATATGTGTGAGGGTACCCCAGGGGAGTTCCAAATGTGTGTGGGTAGAATATATATCCCACGGGGGTAAAATTGAAAAAAGTTGAAAAAAAAATTTTTTTGGACTTAGTCATTTTTCCGGCGTTTATCAGACTTTCAGATAGGGGAAATGTCAGTGAGCGTTCCGATTTCAGTTCCAGAACGATTCGCCCAATGAGTCCTTGATATTTAGTCGTTTTCAGCCAATTTTCTGGATTTTTGAAAATGTCACTTTTTTGTGAAAATATCCACTAAATGAGGGAACAATATGTGTGAGAGTTCCCCAGGAGAGTTCCAAATGTGTGTGGGTAGAATATATATCCCACGGGGGTAAAATAGAAAAAAGTTGAAAAAATTTTTTTTTTCGACTTAGTCATTTTTCCGGCGTTTATCAGACTTTCAGATAGGGCAAATGTCAGTGAGCATTCCGATTTCAGTTCCAGAGCTATTCGCCCAATGAGTCTTTGATATTAAGTCATTTTCAGCCAATTTTCTGGATTTTTGAAAATTTCACTTTTTTGTGAAAATATCCACTAAATGAGGGAATAATATGTGTGAGGGTACCCCAGGGGAGTTCCAAATGTGTGTGGGTAGAATATATATCCCACGGGGGTAAAATTGAAAAAAGTTTAAAAAAAATTTTTTTTTGGACTTAGTCATTTTTCCGGCGTTTATCAGACTTTCAGATAGGGGAAATGTCAGTGAGCATTCCGATTTCAGTTCCAGAGCGATTCGCCCAATGAGTCCTTGATATTTAGTCGTTTTCAGCCAATTTTCTGGATTTTTGAAAATGTCACTTTTTTGTGAAAATATCCACTAAATGAGGGAATAATATGTGTGAGAGTTCCCCAGGAGAGTTCCAAATGTGTGTGGGTAGAATATATATCCCACGGGGGTAAAATTGAAAAAAGTTGAAAAATTTTTTTTTTTCGACTTAGTCATTTTTCCGGCGTTTATCAGACTTTCAGATATTGCAAATGTCAGTGAGCGTTCTGATTTCAGTTCCAGAGTGATTCGCCCAATGAGTCCTTGATATTTAGTCGTTTTCAGCCAATTTTCTGGATTTTTGAAAATTTCACTTTTTTGTGAAAATATCCTCTAAATGAGGGAATAATATGTGTGAGGGTACCCCAGGGGAGTTCCAAATGTGTGTGGGTAGAATATATATCCCACGGGGGTAAAATTGAAAAAAGTTTAAAAAAAATTTTTTTTGGACTTAGTCATTTTTCCGGCGTTTATCAGACTTTCAGATAGGGGAAATGTCAGTGAGCATTCCGATTTCAGTTCCAGAGCGATTCGCCCAATGAGTCCTTGATATTTAGTCGTTTTCAGCCAATTTTCTGGATTATTGAAAATGTCACTTTTTTGTGAAAATATCCACTAAATGAGAGAATAATATGTGTGAGGGTACCCCAGGAGAGTTCCAAATGTGTGTGGGTAGAATATATATCCCACGGGGTAAAATTGAAAAAAGTTGAAAACAATTTTTTTTTGGACTTAGTGATTTTTCCGGCGTTTATCAGACTTTCAGATAGGGCAAATGTCAGTGAGCATTCCGATTTCAGTTCCAGAGCGATTCACCCAATGAGTCCTTGATATTTAGTCGTTTTCAGCCAATTTTCTGGATTATTGAAAATGTCACTTTTTTGTGAAAATATCCACTAAATGAGGGAATAATATGTGTGAGGGTACCCCAGGAGAGTTCCAAATGTGTGTGGGTAGAATATATATGCCACGGGCGTAAAATTGAAAAAAGTTTAAAAAAATTTTTTTTTTGGACTTAGTCATTTTTCCGGCGTTTATCATACTTTCAGATAGGGCAAATGTCAGTGATCGTTCTGATTTCAGTTCCAGAGTGATTCGCCCAATGAGTTCTTGATATTTAGTCATTTTCAGCCAATTTTCTGGATTTTTGAAAATTTCACTTTTTTGTGAAAATATCCACTAAATGAGAGAATAATATGTGTGAGGGTACCCCAGGAGAGTTCCAAATGTGTGTGGGTAGAATATATATCCCACGGGGTAAAATTGAAAAAAGTTGAAAACAATTTTTTTTTGGACTTAGTGATTTTTCCGGCGTTTATCAGACTTTCAGATAGGGCAAATGTCAGTGAGCATTCCGATTTCAGTTCCAGAGCTATTCGCCCAATGAGTCTTTGATATTAAGTCATTTTCAGCCAATTTTCTGGATTTTTGAAAATGTCACTTTTTTGTGAAAATATCCACTAAATGAGGGAATAATATGTGTGAGAGTTCCCCAGGAGAGTTCCAAATGTGTGTGGGCAGAATATATATCCCACGGGGGTAAAATTGAAAAAAGTTGAAAAAAAATTTTTTTTGGACTTAGTCATTTTTCCGGCGTTTATCAGACTTTCAGATAGGGGAAATGTCAGTGAGCGTTCCGATTTCAGTTCCAGAGCGATTCGCCCAATGAGTCCTTTATATTTAGTCGTTTTCAGCCAATTTTCTGGATTTTTAAAAATTTCACTTTTTTGTGAAAATATCCACTAAATGAGGGAATAATATTTGTGAGGGTACCCCAGGAGAGTTCCAAATGTGTGTGGGTAGAATATATATGCCACGGGCGTAAAATTGAAAAAAGTTTAAAAAAATTTTTTTTTTGGACTTAGTCATTTTTCCGGCGTTTATCAGACTTTCAGATAGGGGAAATGTCAGTGAGCGTTCCGATTTCAGTTTCAGAGCGATTCGCCCAATGAGTCTTTGATATTAAGTCATTTTCAGCCAATTTTCTGGATTTTTGAAAATGTCACTTTTTTGTGAAAATATCCACTAAATGAGGGAATAATATGTGTGAGAGTTCCCCAGGAGAGTTCCAAATGTGTGTGGGTAGAATATATATCCCACGGGGGTAAAATTGAAAAAAGTTGAAAAAAAATTTTTTTTGGACTTAGTCATTTTTCCGGCGTTTATCAGACTTTCAGAGAGGGGAAATGTCAGTGAGCGTTCCGATTTCAGTTCCAGAGCGATTCGCCCAATGAGTCCTTTATATTTAGTCGTTTTCAGCCAATTTTCTGGATTTTTAAAAATTTCACTTTTTTGTGAAAATATCCACTAAATGAGGGAATAATATTTGTGAGGGTACCCCAGGAGAGTTCCAAATGTGTGTGGGTAGAATATATATGCCACGGGCGTAAAATTGAAAAACGTTTAAAAAAATTTTTTTTTTGGACTTAGTCATTTTTCCGGCGTTTATCAGACTTTCAGATAGGGGAAATGTCAGTGAGCGTTCAGATTTCAGTTTCAGAGCGATTCGCCCAATGAGTCTTTGATATTAAGTCATTTTCAGCCAATTTTCTGGATTTTTGAAAATGTCACTTTTTTGTGAAAATATCCACTAAATGAGGGAATAATATGTGTGAGAGTTCCCCAGGAGAGTTCCAAATGTGTGTGGGTAGAATATATATCCCACGGGGGTAAAATTGAAAAAAGTTGAAAAAAAATTTTTTTTGGACTTAGTCATTTTTCCGGCGTTTATCAGACTTTCAGATAGGGGAAATGTCAGTGAGCGTTCCGATTTCAGTTCCAGAGCGATTCGCCCAATGAGTCCTTGATATTTAGTCGTTTTCAGCCAATTTTCTGGATTTTTGAAAATGTCACTTTTTTGTGAAATTATCCACTAAATGAGGGAATAATATGTGTGAGAGTTCCCCAGGAGAGTTCCAAATGTGTGTGGGTAGAATATATATCCCACGGGGGTAAAATTGAAAAAAGTTGAAAAAATTTTTTTTTTGGACTTAGTCATTTTTCCGGCGTTTATCAGACTTTCAGATAGGGCAAATGTCAGTGAGCGTTCCGATTTCAGTTCCAGAGCGATTCGCCCAATGAGTCCTTGATATTTAGTCGTTTTCAGCCAATTTTCTGGATTTTTGAAAATTTCACTTTTTTGTGAAAATATCCACTAAATGAGGGAATAATATGTGTGAGGGTACCCCAGGGGAGTTCCAAATGTGTGTGGGTAGAATATATATCCCACGGGGGTAAAATTGAAAAAAGTTGAAAAAAAAATTTTTTTGGACTTAGTCATTTTTCCGGCGTTTATCAGACTTTCAGATAGGGCAAATGTCAGTGAGCGTTCCGATTTCAGTTCCAGAGCGATTCGCCCAATGAGTCCTTGATATTTAGTCGTTTTCAGCCAATTTTCTGGATTTTTGAAAATTTCACTTTTTTGTGAAAATATCCACTAAATGAGGGAATAATATGTGTGAGGGTACCCCAGGGGAGTTCCAAATGTGTGTGGGTAGAATATATATCCCACGGGGGTAAAATAGAAAAAAGTTGAAAAAAATTTTTTTTTCGACTTAGTCATTTTTCCGGCGTTTATCAGACTTTCAGATAGGGCAAATGTCAGTGAGCGTTCCGAATTCAGTTCCAGAGCGATTCGCCCAATGAGTCCTTGATATTTAGTCGTTTTCAGCCAATTTTCTGGATTTTTGAAAATTTCACTTTCTTGTGAAAATATCCACTAAATGAGGGAATAATATGTGTGAGGGTACCCCAGGAGAGTTCCAAATGTGTTTGGGTAAAATATAAATCCCACGGGGGTAAAATTGAAAAAAGTTTAAAAAAATTTTTTTTTGGACTTAGTCATTTTTCCGGCGTTTATCAGACTTTCAGATAGGGGAAATGTCAGTGAGCATTCCGATTTCAGTTCCAGAGCGATTCGCCCAATGAGTCCTTGATATTTAGTCGTTTTCAGCCAATTTTCTGGATTATTGAAAATGTCACTTTTTTGTGAAAATATCCACTAAATGAGGGAATAATA
This sequence comes from Phyllobates terribilis, assembly GCF_046119375.1. Taxonomy (NCBI): domain Eukaryota; kingdom Metazoa; phylum Chordata; class Amphibia; order Anura; family Dendrobatidae; genus Phyllobates; species Phyllobates terribilis. Next base: position 556,655,985 of record NW_027362762.1, read on the forward strand.
TGTGTGAGGGTACCCCAGGAGAGTTCCAAATGTGTGTGGGTAGAATATATATGCCACGGGCGTAAAATTGAAAAAAGTTTAAAAAAATTTTTTTTTTGGACTTAGTCATTTTTCCGGCGTTTATCAGACTTTCAGATAGGGCAAATGTCAGTGAGCGTTCCGATTTCAGTTCCAGAGCGATTCGCCCAATGAGTCCTTGATATTTAGTCGTTTTCAGCCAATTTTCTGGATTTTTGAAAATGTCACTTTTTTGTGAAAATATCCACTAAATGAGGGAATAATATGTGTGAGAGTTCCCCAGGAGAGTTCCAAATGTGTGTGGGTAGAATATATATCCCACGGGGGTAAAATAGAAAAAAGTTGAAAAAATTTTTTTTTTCGACTTAGTCATTTTTCCGGCGTTTATCAGACTTTCAGATAGGGCAAATGTCAGTGAGCGTTCCGATTTCAGTTCCAGAGCGATTCGCCCAATGAGTCCTTGATATTTAGTCGTTTTCAGCCAATTTTCTGGATTATTGAAAATATCACTTTTTTGTGAAAATATCCACTAAATGAGGGAATAATATGTGTGAGGGTACCCCATGGGGAGTTCCAAATGTGTGTGGGTAGAATATATATCCCACGGGGGTAAAATTGAAAAAAGTTGAAAAAAAAATTTTTTTGGACTTACTCATTTTTCCGGCGTTTATCAGACTTTCAGATAGGGGAAATGTCAGTGAGCGTTCCGATTTCAGTTCCAGAGCGATTCGCCCAATGTGTCCTTGATATTTAGACGTTTTCAGCCAATTTTCTGGATTTTTGAAAATGTCACTTTTTTGTGAAAATATCCACTAAATGAGGGAATAATATGTGTGAGAGTTCCCCAGGAGAGTTCCAAATGTGTGTGGGTAGAATATATATCCCACGGGGGTAAAATTGAAAAAAGTTGAAAAAAAATTTTTTTTGGACTTCTGTCATTTTTCCGGCGTTTATCAGACTTTCAGATAGGGCAAATGTCAGTGAGCGTTCCGATTTCAGTTCCAGAGCGATTCGCCCAATGAGTCCTTTATATTTAGTCGTTTTCAGCCAATTTTCTGGATTTTTAAAAATTTCACTTTTTTGTGAAAATATCCACTAAATGAGGGAATAATATGTGTGAGGGTACCCCAGGAGAGTTCCAAATGTGTTTGGGTAGAATATATATCCCACGGGGGTAAAATTGAAAAAAGTTTAAAAAATTTTTTTTTTGGACTTAGTCATTTTTCCGCGCGTTTAACAGACTTTCAGATAGGGCAAATGTCAGTGAGCATTCCGATTTCAGTTCAAGAGCGATTCGCCCAATGAGTCTTTGATATTTCGTGGTTTTCAGCCAATTTTCTGGATTTTTGAAAATTTCACTTTTTTGTGAAAATATCCATGAAATGAGGGAATAATATGTGTGAGGGTATCCCTGGAGAGTTCCAAATGTGTGTGGGCAGAATATATATCCCACGGGGGTAAGATTGAAAAAAGTTGAAAAAAATTTTTTTTTGGACTTAGTCATTTTTCCGGCGTTTATCAGACTTTCAGATAGGGCAAATGTCAGTGATCGTTCTGATTTCAGTTCCAGAGCGATTCGCCCAATGAGTTCTTGATATTTAGTCGTTTTCAGCCAATTTTCTGGATTTTTGAAAATGTCACTTTTTTGTGAAAATATCCTCTAAATGAGGGAATAATATGTGTGAGGGTACCCCAGGGGAGTTCCAAATGTGTGTGGGTAGAATATATATCCCACGGGGGTAAAATTGAAAAAAGTTTAAAAAAATTTTTTTTTGGACTTAGTCATTTTTCCGGCGTTTATCAGACTTTCAGATAGGGGAAATGTCAGTGAGCATTCCGATTTCAGTTCCAGAGCGATTCGCCCAATGAGTTCTTGATATTTAGTCATTTTCAGCCAATTTTCTGGATTTTTGAAAATTTCACTTTTTTGTGAAAATATCCACTAAATGAGAGAATAATATGTGTGAGAGTACCCCAGGAGAGTTCCAAATGTGTGTGGGTAGAATATATATCCCACGGGGTAAAATTGAAAAAAGTTGAAAACAATTTTTTTTTGGACTTAGTGATTTTTCCGGCGTTTATCAGACTTTCAGATAGGGCAAATGTCAGTGAGCGTTCCGATTTCAGTTCCAGAGCGATTCGCCCAATGAGTCCTTGATATTTAGTCGTTTTCAGCCAATTTTCTGGATTTTTGAAAATGTCACTTTTTTGTGAAAATATCCACTAAATGAGGGAATAATATGTGTGAGAGTTCCCCAGGAGAGTTCCAAATGTGTGTGGGTAGAATATATATCCCACGGGGGTAAAATTGAAAAAAGTTGAAAAAAAATTTTTTTTGGACTTAGTCATTTTTCCGGCGTTTATCAGACTTTCAGATAGGGGAAATGTCAGTGAGCGTTCCGATTTCAGTTCCAGAGCGATTCGCCCAATGAGTCCTTGATATTTAGTCATTTTCAGCCAATTTTCTGGATTTTTGAAAATTTCACTTTTTTGTGAAAATATCCACTAAATGAGAGAATAATATGTGTGAGAGTACCCCAGGAGAGTTCCAAATGTGTGTGGGTAGAATATATATCCCACGGGGTAAAATTGAAAAAAGTTGAAAACAATTTTTTTTTCGACTTAGTGATTTTTCCGGCGTTTATCAGACTTTCAGATAGGGCAAATGTCAGTGAGCGTTCCGATTTCAGTTCCAGAGCGATTCGCCCAATGAGTCCTTGATATTTAGTCGTTTTCAGCCAATTTTCTGGATTTTTGAAAATGTCACTTTTTTGTGAAAATATCCACTAAATGAGGGAATAATATGTGTGAGAGTTCCCCAGGAGAGTTCCAAATGTGTGTGGGTAGAATATATATCCCACGGGGGTAAAATTGAAAAAAGTTGAAAAAAAATTTTTTTTGGACTTAGTCATTTTTCCGGCGTTTATCAGACTTTCAGATAGGGGAAATGTCAGTGAGCGTTCCGATTTCAGTTCCAGAGCGATTCGCCCAATGAGTCCTTTATATTTAGTCGTTTTCAGCCAATTTTCTGGATTTTTAAAAATTTCACTTTTTTGTGAAAATATCCACTAAATGAGGGAATAATATGTGTGAGGGTACCCCAGGAGAGTTCCAAATGTGTTTGGGTAGAATATATATCCCACGGGGGTAAAATTGAAAAAAGTTTAAAAAAATTTTTTTTTGGACTTAGTCATTTTTCCGCGCGTTTAACAGACTTTCAGATAGGGCAAATGTCAGTGAGCATTCCGATTTCAGTTCAAGAGCGATTCGCCCAATGAGTCTTTGATATTTCGTGGTTTTCAGCCAATTTTCTGGATTTTTGAAAATTTCACTTTTTTGTGAAAATATCCATGAAATGAGGGAATAATATGTGTGAGGGTTCCCCTGGAGAGTTCCAAATGTGTGTGGGCAGAATATATATCCCACGGGGGTAAGATTGAAAAAAGTTGAAAAAAATTTTTTTTTGGACTTAGTCATTTTTCCGGCGTTTATCAGACTTTCAGATAGGGCAAATGTCAGTGATCGTTCTGATTTCAGTTCCAGAGCGATTCGCCCAATGAGTCCTTGATATTTAGTCGTTTTCAGCCAATTTTCTGGATTTTTGAAAATGTCACTTTTTTGTGAAAATATCCTCTAAATGAGGGAATAATATGTGTGAGGGTACCCCAGGGGAGTTCCAAATGTGTGTGGGTAGAATATATATCCCACGGGGTAAAATTGAAAAAAGTTGAAAACAATTTTTTTTTGGACTCAGTGATTTTTCCGGCGTTTATCAGACTTTCAGATAGGGCAAATGTCAGTGAGCGTTCCGATTTCAGTTCCAGAGCGATTCGCCCAATGAGTCCTTGATATTTAGTCGTTTTCAGCCAATTTTCTGGATTTTTGAAAATGTCACTTTTTTGTGAAAATATCCACTAAATGAGGGAATAATATGTGTGAGAGTTCCCCAGGAGAGTTCCAAATGTGTGTGGGTAGAATGTATATCCCACGGGGGTAAAATTGAAAAAAGTTGAAAAAAAATTTTTTTTGGACTTAGTCATTTTTCCGGCGTTTATCAGACTTTCAGATAGGGGAAATGTCAGTGAGCGTTCCGATTTCAGTTCCAGAGCGATTCGCCCAATGAGTCCTTTATATTTAGTCGTTTTCAGCCAATTTTCTGGATTTTTAAAAATTTCACTTTTTTGTGAAAATATCCACTAAATGAGGGAATAATATCTGTGAGGGTGCCCCAGGAGAGTTGCAAATGTGTGTGGGTAGAATATATATGCCACGGGGGTAAAATTGAAAAAAGTTGAAAAAATTTTTTTTTTGGACTTAGTCATTTTTCCGGCGTTTATCAGACTTTCAGATAGGGCAAATGTCAGTGAGCGTTCCGATTTCAGTTCCAGAGCGATTCGCCCAATGAGTCCTTGATATTTAGTCGTTTTCAGCCAATTTTCTGGATTTTTGAAAATTTCACTTTTTTGTGAAAATATCCACTAAATGAGGGAATAATATGTGTGAGGGTACCCCAGGAGAGTTCCAAATGTGTTTGGGTAGAATATATATCCCACGGGGGTAAAATTGAAAAAAGTTTAAAAAAATTTTTTTTTGGACTTAGTCATTTTTCCGGCGTTTATCAGACTTTCAGATAGGGGAAATGTCAGTGAGCATTCCGATTTCAATTCCAGAGCGATTCGCCCAATGAGTCCTTGATATTTAGTCATTTTCAGCCAATTTTCTGGATTATTGAAAATATCACTTTTTTGTGAAAATATCCACTAAATGAGGGAATAATATGTGTGAGGGTACCCCAGGAGAGTTCCAAATGTGTGTGGGTAGAATATATATGCCACGGGCGTAAAATTGAAAAAAGTTTAAAAAAATTTTTTTTTTGGACTTAGTCATTTTTCCGGCGTTTATCAGACTTTCAGATAGGGCAAATGTCAGTGAGCGTTCCGATTTCAGTTCCAGAGCGATTCGCCCAATGAGTCCTTGATATTTAGTCGTTTTCAGCCAATTTTCTGGATTTTTGAAAATTTCACTTTTTTGTGAAAATATCCACTAAATGAGGGAATAATATGTGTGAGGGTACCCCATGGGGAGTTCCAAATGTGTGTGGGTAGAATATATATCCCACGGGGTAAAATAGAAAAAAGTTGAAAAAAAATTTTTTTTCGACTTAGTGATTTTTCCGGCGTTTATCAGACTTTCAGATAGGGCAAATGTCAGTGAGCGTTCCGATTTCAGTTCCAGAGCGATTCGCCCAATGAGTCCTTGATATTTAGTCGTTTTCAGCAAATTTTCTGGATTTTTGAAAATTTCACTTTTTTGTGAAAATATCCACTAAATGAGGGAATAATATGTGTGAGGGTACCCCAGGAGAGTTCCAAATGTGTGTGGGTAGAATATATATGCCACGGGCGTAAAATTGAAAAAAGTTTAAAAAAATTTTTTTTTGGACTTAGTCATTTTTCCGCGCGTTTAACAGACTTTCAGATAGGGCAAATGTCAGTGAGCATTCCGATTTCAGTTCAAGAGCGATTCGCCCAATGAGTCTTTGATATTTCGTGGTTTTCAGCCAATTTTCTGGATTTTTGAAAATTTCACTTTTTTGTGAAAATATCCACGAAATGAGGGAATAATATGTGTGAGGGTTCCCCTGGAGAGTTCCAAATGTGTGTGGGCAGAATATATATCCCAAGGGGGTAAGATTGAAAAAAGTTGAAAAAAATTTTTTTTTGGACTTAGTCATTTTTCCGGCGTTTATCAGACTTTCAGATAGGGCAAATGTCAGTGATCGTTCTGATTTCAGTTCAGGAGCGATTCGCCCAATGAGTCCTTGATATTTAGTCGTTTTCAGCCAATTTTCTGGATTTTTGAAAATGTCACTTTTTTGTGAAAATATCCTCTAAATGAGGGAATAATATGTGTGAGGGTACCCCAGGGGAGTTCCAAATGTGTGTGGGTAGAATATATATCCCACGGGGGTAAAATTGAAAAAAGTTTAAAAAAATTTTTTTTTGGACTTAGTCATTTTTCCGGCGTTTATCAGACTTTCAGATAGGGGAAATGTCAGTGAGCATTCCGATTTCAATTCCAGAGCGATTCGCCCAATGAGTCCTTGATATTTAGTCATTTTCAGCCAATTTTCTGGATTATTGAAAATATCACTTTTTTGTGAAAATATCCACTAAATGAGGGAATAATATGTGTGAGGGTACCCCAGGAGAGTTCCAAATGTGTGTGGGTAGAATATATATGCCACGGGCGTAAAATTGAAAAAAGTTTAAAAAAATTTTTTTTTTGGACTTAGTCATTTTTCTGGCGTTTATCAGACTTTCAGATAGGGCAAATGTCAGTGAGCGTTCCGATTTCAGTTCCAGAGCGATTCGCCCAATGAGTCCTTGATATTTAGTCGTTTTCAGCCAATTTTCTGGATTTTTGAAAATTTCACTTTTTTGTGAAAATATCCACTAAATGAGGGAATAATATGTGTGAGGGTACCCCATGGGGAGTTCCAAATGTGTGTGGGTAGAATATATATCCCACGGGGTAAAATAGAAAAAAGTTTAAAAAAAATTTTTTTTCGACTTAGTCATTTTTCCGGCGTTTATCAGACTTTCAGATAGGGCAAATGTCAGTGAGCGTTCCGATTTCAGTTCCAGAGCGATTCGCCCAATGAGTCCTTTATATTTAGTCGTTTTCAGCCAATTTTCTGGATTTTTAAAAATTTCACTTTTTTGTGAAAATATCCACTAAATGAGGGAATAATATGTGTGAGGGTACCCCAGGAGAGTTCCAAATGTGTTTGGGTAGAATATATATCCCACGGGGGTAAAATTGAAAAAAGTTTAAAAAAATTTTTTTTTGGACTTAGTCATTTTTCCGCGCGTTTAACAGACTTTCAGATAGGGCAAATGTCAGTGAGCATTCCGATTTCAGTTCAAGAGCGATTCGCCCAATGAGTCTTTGATATTTCGTGGTTTTCAGCCAATTTTCTGGATTTTTGAAAATTTCACTTTTTTGTGAAAATATCCATGAAATGAGGGAATAATATGTGTGAGGGTTCCCCTGGAGATTTCCAAATGTGTGTGGGCAGAATATATATCCCACGGGGGTAAGATTGAAAAAAGTTGAAAAAAATTTTTTTTTGGACTTAGTCATTTTTCCGGCGTTTATCAGACTTTCAGATAGGGCAAATGTCAGTGATCGTTCTGATTTCAGTTCCAGAGCGATTCGCCCAATGAGTCCTTGATATTTAGTCGTTTTCAGCCAATTTTCTGGATTTTTGAAAATGTCACTTTTTTGTGAAAATATCCTCTAAATGAGGGAATAATATGTGTGAGGGTACCCCAGGGGAGTTCCAAATGTGTGTGGGTAGAATATATATCCCACGGGGTAAAATTGAAAAAAGTTGAAAACAATTTTTTTTTGGACTCAGTGATTTTTCCGGCGTTTATCAGACTTTCAGATAGGGCAAATGTCAGTGAGCGTTCCGATTTCAGTTCCAGAGCGATTCGCCCAATGAGTCCTTGATATTTAGTCGTTTTCAGCCAATTTTCTGGATTTTTGAAAATGTCACTTTTTTGTGAAAATATCCACTAAATGAGGGAATAATATGTGTGAGAGTTCCCCAGGAGAGTTCCAAATGTGTGTGGGTAGAATATATATCCCACGGGGGTAAAATTGAAAAAAGTTGAAAAAAAATTTTTTTTGGACTTAGTCATTTTTCCGGCGTTTATCAGACTTTCAGATAGGGGAAATGTCAGTGAGCGTTCCGATTTCAGTTCCAGAGCGATTCGCCCAATGAGTCCTTTATATTTAGTCGTTTTCAGCCAATTTTCTGGATTTTTAAAAATTTCACTTTTTTGTGAAAATATCCACTAAATGAGGGAATAATATCTGTGAGGGTGCCCCAGGAGAGTTGCAAATGTGTGTGGGTAGAATATATATGCCACGGGGGTAAAATTGAAAAAAGTTGAAAAAATTTTTTTTTTGGACTTAGTCATTTTTCCGGCGTTTATCAGACTTTCAGATAGGGCAAATGTCAGTGAGCGTTCCGATTTCAGTTCCAGAGCGATTCGCCCAATGAGTCCTTGATATTTAGTCGTTTTCAGCCAATTTTCTGGATTTTTGAAAATTTCACTTTTTTGTGAAAATATCCACTAAATGAGGGAATAATATGTGTGAGGGTACCCCAGGAGAGTTCCAAATGTGTTTGGGTAGAATATATATCCCACGGGGGTAAAATTGAAAAAAGTTTAAAAAAATTTTTTTTTGGACTTAGTCATTTTTCCGGCGTTTATCAGACTTTCAGATAGGGGAAATGTCAGTGAGCATTCCGATTTCAATTCCAGAGCGATTCGCCCAATGAGTCCTTGATATTTAGTCATTTTCAGCCAATTTTCTGGATTATTGAAAATATCACTTTTTTGTGAAAATATCCACTAAATGAGGGAATAATATGTGTGAGGGTACCCCAGGAGAGTTCCAAATGTGTGTGGGTAGAATATATATGCCACGGGCGTAAAATTGAAAAAAGTTTAAAAAAATTTTTTTTTTGGACTTAGTCATTTTTCCGGCGTTTATCAGACTTTCAGATAGGGCAAATGTCAGTGAGCGTTCCGATTTCAGTTCCAGAGCGATTCGCCCAATGAGTCCTTGATATTTAGTCGTTTTCAGCCAATTTTCTGGATTTTTGAAAATTTCACTTTTTTGTGAAAATATCCACTAAATGAGGGAATAATATGTGTGAGGGTACCCCATGGGGAGTTCCAAATGTGTGTGGGTAGAATATATATCCCACGGGGTAAAATAGAAAAAAGTTGAAAAAAAATTTTTTTTCGACTTAGTGATTTTTCCGGCGTTTATCAGACTTTCAGATAGGGCAAATGTCAGTGAGCGTTCCGATTTCAGTTCCAGAGCGATTCGCCCAATGAGTCCTTGATATTTAGTCGTTTTCAGCAAATTTTCTGGATTTTTGAAAATTTCACTTTTTTGTGAAAATATCCACTAAATGAGGGAATAATATGTGTGAGGGTACCCCAGGAGAGTTCCAAATGTGTGTGGGTAGAATATATATGCCACGGGCGTAAAATTGAAAAAAGTTTAAAAAAATTTTTTTTTGGACTTAGTCATTTTTCCGCGCGTTTAACAGACTTTCAGATAGGGCAAATGTCAGTGAGCATTCCGATTTCAGTTCAAGAGCGATTCGCCCAATGAGTCTTTGATATTTCGTGGTTTTCAGCCAATTTTCTGGATTTTTGAAAATTTCACTTTTTTGTGAAAATATCCACGAAATGAGGGAATAATATGTGTGAGGGTTCCCCTGGAGAGTTCCAAATGTGTGTGGGCAGAATATATATCCCAAGGGGGTAAGATTGAAAAAAGTTGAAAAAAATTTTTTTTTGGACTTAGTCATTTTTCCGGCGTTTATCAGACTTTCAGATAGGGCAAATGTCAGTGATCGTTCTGATTTCAGTTCCAGAGCGATTCGCCCAATGAGTCCTTGATATTTAGTCGTTTTCAGCCAATTTTCTGGATTTTTGAAAATGTCACTTTTTTGTGAAAATATCCTCTAAATGAGGGAATAATATGTGTGAGGGTACCCCAGGGGAGTTCCAAATGTGTGTGGGTAGAATATATATCCCACGGGGGTAAAATTGAAAAAAGTTTAAAAAAATTTTTTTTTGGACTTAGTCATTTTTCCGGCGTTTATCAGACTTTCAGATAGGGGAAATGTCAGTGAGCATTCCGATTTCAATTCCAGAGCGATTCGCCCAATGAGTCCTTGATATTTAGTCATTTTCAGCCAATTTTCTGGATTATTGAAAATATCACTTTTTTGTGAAAATATCCACTAAATGAGGGAATAATATGTGTGAGGGTACCCCAGGAGAGTTCCAAATGTGTGTGGGTAGAATATATATGCCACGGGCGTAAAATTGAAAAAAGTTTAAAAAAATTTTTTTTTTGGACTTAGTCATTTTTCCGGCGTTTATCAGACTTTCAGATAGGGCAAATGTCAGTGAGCGTTCCGATTTCAGTTCCAGAGCGATTCGCCCAATGAGTCCTTGATATTTAGTCGTTTTCAGCCAATTTTCTGGATTTTTGAAAATTTCACTTTTTTGTGAAAATATCCACTAAATGAGGGAATAATATGTGTGAGGGTACCCCATGGGGAGTTCCAAATGTGTGTGGGTAGAATATATATCCCACGGGGTAAAATAGAAAAAAGTTTAAAAAAAATTTTTTTTCGACTTAGTCATTTTTCCGGCGTTTATCAGACTTTCAGATAGGGCAAATGTCAGTGAGCGTTCCGATTTCAGTTCCAGAGCGATTCGCCCAATGAGTCCTTGATGTTTAGTCGTTTTCAGCCAATTTTCTGGATTTTTGAAAATTTCACTTTTTTGTGAAAATATCCACTAAATGAGGGAATAATATGTGTGAGGGTACCCCAGGAGAGTTCCAAATGTGTGTGGGTAGAATATATATGCCACGGGCGTAAAATTGAAAAAAGTTTAAAAAAAATTTTTTTTGGACTTAGTCATTTTTCCGCGCGTTTAACAGACTTTCAGATAGGGCAAATGTCAGTGAGCATTCCGATTTCAGTTCAAGAGCGATTCGCCCAATGAGTCTTTGATATTTCGTGGTTTTCAGCCAATTTTCTGGATTTTTGAAAATTTCACTTTTTTGTGAAAATATCCACGAAATGAGGGAATAATATGTGTGAGGGTTCCCCTGGAGAGTTCCAAATGTGTGTGGGCAGAATATATATCCCAAGGGGGTAAGATTGAAAAAAGTTGAAAAAAATTTTTTTTTGGACTTAGTCATTTTTCCGGCGTTTATCAGACTTTCAGATAGGGCAAATGTCAGTGATCGTTCTGATTTCAGTTCCAGAGCGATTCGCCCAATGAGTCCTTGATATTTAGTCGTTTTCAGCCAATTTTCTGGATTTTTGAAAATGTCACTTTTTTGTGAAAATATCCTCTAAATGAGGGAATAATATGTGTGAGGGTACCCCAGGGGAGTTCCAAATGTGTGTGGGTAGAATATATATCCCACGGGGGTAAAATTGAAAAAAGTTTAAAAAAATTTTTTTTTGGACTTAGTCATTTTTCCGGCGTTTATCAGACTTTCAGATAGGGGAAATGTCAGTGAGCATTCCGATTTCAATTCCAGAGCGATTCGCCCAATGAGTCCTTGATATTTAGTCATTTTCAGCCAATTTTCTGGATTATTGAAAATATCACTTTTTTGTGAAAATATCCACTAAATGAGGGAATAATATGTGTGAGGGTACCCCAGGAGAGTTCCAAATGTGTGTGGGTAGAATATATATGCCACGGGCGTAAAATTGAAAAAAGTTTAAAAAAATTTTTTTTTTGGACTTAGTCATTTTTCCGGCGTTTATCAGACTTTCAGATAGGGCAAATGTCAGTGAGCGTTCCGATTTCAGTTCCAGAGCGATTCGCCCAATGAGTCCTTGATATTTAGTCGTTTTCAGCCAATTTTCTGGATTTTTGAAAATTTCAATTTTTTGTGAAAATATCCACTAAATGAGGGAATAATATGTGTGAGGGTACCCCATGGGGAGTTCCAAATGTGTGTGGGTAGAATATATATCCCACGGGGTAAAATAGAAAAAAGTTTAAAAAAATTTTTTTTTCGACTTAGTCATTTTTCCGGCGTTTATCAGACTTTCAGATAGGGCAAATGTCAGTGAGCGTTCCGATTTCAGTTCCAGAGCGATTCGCCCAATGAGTCCTTGATATTTAGTCGTTTTCAGCCAATTTTCTGGATTTTTGAAAATTTCACTTTTTTGTGAAAATATCCACTAAATGAGGGAATAATATGTGTGAGGGTACCCCAGGAGAGTTCCAAATGTGTGTGGGTAGAATATATATGCCACGGGCGTAAAATTGAAAAAAGTTTAAAAAAATTTTTTTTTGGACTTAGTCATTTTTCCGCGCGTTTAACAGACTTTCAGATAGGGCAAATGTCAGTGAGCATTCCGATTTCAGTTCAAGAGCGATTCGCCCAATGAGTCTTTGATATTTCGTGGTTTTCAGCCAATTTTCTGGATTTTTGAAAATTTCACTTTTTTGTGAAAATATCCACGAAATGAGGGAATAATATGTGTGAGGGTTCCCCTGGAGAGTTCCAAATGTGTGTGGGCAGAATATATATCCCAAGGGGGTAAGATTGAAAAAAGTTGAAAAAAATTTTTTTTTGGACTTAGTCATTTTTCCGGCGTTTATCAGAGTTTCAGATAGGGCAAATGTCAGTGATCGTTCTGATTTCAGTTCCAGAGCGATTCGCCCAATGAGTCCTTGATATTTAGTCGTTTTCAGCCAATTTTCTGGATTTTTGAAAATGTCACTTTTTTGTGAAAATATCCTCTAAATGAGGGAATAATATGTGTGAGGGTACCCCAGGGGAGTTCCAAATGTGTGTGGGTAGAATATATATCCCACGGGGGTAAAATTGAAAAAAGTTTAAAAAAATTTTTTTTTGGACTTAGTCATTTTTCCGGCGTTTATCAGACTTTCAGATAGGGGAAATGTCAGTGAGCATTCCGATTTCAGTTCCAGAGCGATTCGCCCAATGAGTTCTTGATATTTAGTCATTTTCAGCCAATTTTCTGGATTTTTGAAAATTTCACTTTTTTGTGAAAATATCCACTAAATGAGAGAATAATATGTGTGAGGGTACCCCAGGAGAGTTCCAAATGTGTGTGGGTAGAATATATATCCCACGGGGGTAAAATTGAAAAAAGTTGAAAAAAATTTTTTTTTCGACTTAGTCATTTTTCCGGCGTTTATCAGACTTTCAGATAGGGGAAATGTCAGTGAGCGTTCCGATTTCAGTTCCAGAGCGATTCGCCCAATGAGTCCTTGATATTTAGTCGTTTTCAGCCAATTTTCTGGATTTTTGAAAATTTCACTTTTTTGTGAAAATATCCACTAAATGAGGGAATAATATGTGTGAGGGTACCCCAGGAGAGTTCCAAATGTGTTTGGGTAGAATATATATCCCACGGGGGTAAAATTGAAAAAAGTTGAAAACAATTTTTTTTTGGACTTAGTGATTTTTCCGGCGTTTATCAGACTTTCAGATAGGGCAAATGTCAGTGAGCATTCCGATTTCAGTTCCAGAGCTATTCGCCCAATGAGTCTTTGATATTAAGTCATTTTCAGCCAATTTTCTGGATTTTTGAAAATTTCACTTTTTTGTGAAAATATCCACTAAATGAGGGAATAATATGTGTGAGGGTACCCCAGGGGAGTTCCAAATGTGTGTGGGTAGAATATATATCCCACGGGGGTAAAATTGAAAAAAGTTTAAAAAAAATTTTTTTTTGGACTTAGTCATTTTCCGGCGTTTATCAGACTTTCAGATAGGGGAAATGTCAGTGAGCGTTCCGATTTCAGTTCCAGAGCGATTCGCCCAATGAGTCCTTGATATTTAGTCGTTTTCAGCCAATTTTCTGGATTTTTGAAAATGTCACTTTTTTGTGAAAATATCCACTAAATGAGGGAATAATATGTGTGAGAGTTCCCCAGGAGAGTTCCAAATGTGTGTGGGTAGAATATATATCCCACGGGGGTAAAATAGAAAAAAGTTGAAAAAAATTTTTTTTTCGACTTAGTCATTTTTCCGGCGTTTATCAGACTTTCAGATAGGGCAAATGTCAGTGAGCGTTCCGATTTCAGTTCCAGAGCGATTCGCCCAATGAGTCCTTGATATTTAGTCGTTTTCAGCCAATTTTCTGGATTTTTGAAAATTTCACTTTTTTGTGAAAATATCCACTAAATGAGGGAATAATATGTGTGAGGGTACCCCAGGAGAGTTCCAAATGTGTGTGGGTAGAATATATATGCCACGGGCGTAAAATTGAAAAAAGTTTAAAAAAATTTTTTTTTTGGACTTAGTCATTTTTCCGCGCGTTTAACAGACTTTCAGATAGGGCAAATGTCAGTGAGCATTCCGATTTCAGTTCAAGAGCGATTCGCCCAATGAGTCTTTGATATTTAGTGGTTTTCAGCCAATTTTCTGGATTTTTGAAAATTTCACTTTTTTGTGAAAATATCCACGAAATGAGGGAATAATATGTGTGAGGGTTCCCCTGGAGAGTTCCAAATGTGTGTGGGCAGAATATATATCCCACGGGGGTAAGATTGAAAAAAGTTGAAAAAAATTTTTTTTTGGACTTAGTCATTTTTCCGGCGTTTATCAGACTTTCAGAGAGGCCAAATGTCAGTGATCGTTCTGATTTCAGTTCCAGAGCGATTCGCCCAATGAGTCCTTGATATTTAGTCGTTTTCAGCCAATTTTCTGGATTTTTGAAAATGTCACTTTTTTGTGAAAATATCCTCTAAATGAGGGAATAATATGTGTGAGAGTTCCCCAGGAGAGTTCCAAATGTGTGTGGGTAGAATATATATCCCACGGGGGTAAAATTGAAAAAAGTTAAAAAAAATTTTTTTTTCGACTTAGTCATTTTTCCGGCGTTTATCAGACTTTCGGATAGGGGAAATGTCAGTGAGCGTTCCGATTTCAGTTCCAGAGCGATTCGCCCAATGAGTCCTTGATATTTAGTCGTTTTCAGCCAATTTTCTGGATTTTTGAAAATTTCACTTTTTTATGAAAATATCCACTAAATGAGGGAATAATATGTGTGAGCGTTCCCCTGGAGAGTTCCAAATGTGTGTGGGCAGAATATATATCCCACGGGGGTAAGATTGAAAAAAGTTTAAAAAAATTTTTTTTGGACTTAGTCATTTTTCCGGCGTTTATCATACTTTCAGATAGGTCAAATGTCAGTGATCGTTCTGATTTCAGTTCCAGAGCGATTCGCCCAATGAGTTCTTGATATTTAGTCGTTTTCAGCCAATTTTCTGGATTTTTGAAAATTTCACTTTTTTGTGAAAATATCCACTAAATGAGGGAATAATATGTGTGAGGGTACCCCAGGAGAGTTCCAAATGTGTGTGGGTAGAATATATATGCCACGGGCGTAAAATTGAAAAAAGTTTAAAAAAATTTTTTTTTTGGACTTAGTCATTTTTCCGCGCGTTTAACAGACTTTCAGATAGGGCAAATGTCAGTGAGCATTCCGATTTCAGTTCAAGAGCGATTCGCCCAATGAGTCTTTGATATTTAGTGGTTTTCAGCCAATTTTCTGGATTTTTGAAAATTTCACTTTTTTGTGAAAATATCCACGAAATGAGGGAATAATATGTGTGAGGGTTCCCCAGGAGAGTTCCAAATGTGTGTGGGCAGAATATATATCCCACGGGGGTAAGATTGAAAAAAGTTAAAAAAAATTTTTTTTTGGACTTAGTCATTTTTCCGGCGTTTATCAGACTTTCAGATAGGGCAAATGTCAGTGATCGTTCTGATTTCAGTTCCAGAGCGATTCGCCCAATGAGTCCTTGATATTTAGTCGTTTTCAGCCAATTTTCTGGATTTTTGAAAATGTCACTTTTTTGTGAAAATATCCTCTAAATGAGGGAATAATATGTGTGAGAGTTCCCCAGGAGAGTTCCAAATGTGTGTGGGTAGAATATATATCCCACGGGGGTAAAATTGAAAAAAGTTAAAAAAAATTTTTTTTTCGACTTATTCATTTTTCCGGCGTTTATCAGACTTTCAGATAGGGCAAATGTCAGTGAGCGTTCCGATTTCAGTTCCAGAGCAATTCGCCCAATGAGTCCTTGATATTTAGTAGTTTTCAGCCAATTTTCTGGATTTTTGAAAATGTCACTTTTTTGTGAAAATATCCACTAAATGAGGGAATAATATGTGTGAGAGTTCCCCAGGAGAGTTCCAAATGTGTGTGGGTAGAATATATATCCCACGGGGGTAAAATTGAAAAAAGTTGAAAAAAATTTTTTTTTGGACTTAGTCATTTTTCCGGCGTTTATCAGACTTTCAGATAGGGGAAATGTCAGTGAGCGTTCCGATTTCAGTTCCAGAGCGATTCGCCCAATGAGTCCTTGATATTTAGTCGTTTTCAGCCAATTTTCTGGATTTTTGAAAATTTCACTTTTTTATGAAAATATCCACTAAATGAGGGAATAATATGTGTGAGCGTTCCCCTGGAGAGTTCCAAATGTGTGTGGGCAGAATATATATCCCACGGGGGTAAGATTGAAAAAAGTTTAAAAAAATTTTTTTTGGACATAGTCATTTTTCCGGCGTTTATCATACTTTTAGATAGGTCAAATGTCAGTGATCGTTCTGATTTCAGTTCCAGAGCGATTCGCCCAATGAGTTCTTGATATTTAGTCATTTTCAGCCAATTTTCTGGATTTTTGAAAATTTCACTTTTTTGTGAAAATATCCACTAAATGAGAGAATAATATGTGTGAGGGTACCCCAGGAGAGTTCCAAATGTGTGTGGGTAGAATATATATCCCACGGGGTAAAATTGAAAAAAGTTGAAAACAATTTTTTTTGGACTTAGTGATTTTTCCGGCGTTTATCAGACTTTCAGATAGGGCAAATGTCAGTGAGCATTCCGATTTCAGTTCCAGAGCGATTCGCCCAATGAGTCCTTGATATTTAGTCGTTTTCAGCCAATTTTCTGGATTTTTGAAAATTTCACTTTTTTGTGAAAATATCCACTAAATGAGGGAATAATATGTGTGAGGGTACCCCAGGAGAGTTCCAAATGTGTGTGGGTAGAATATATATCCCACGGGGGTAAAATTGAAAAAAGTTGAAAAAAATTTTTTTTTGGACTTAGTCATTTTTCCGGCGTTTATCAGACTTTCAGATAGGGGAAATGTCAGTGAGCGTTCCGATTTCAGTTCCAGAGCTATTCGCCCAATGAGTCTTTGATATTTAGTCGTTTTCAGCCAATTTTCTGGATTTTTGAAAATTTCACTTTTTTGTGAAAATATCCACTAAATGAGGGAATAATATGTGTGAGGGTTCCCCTGGAGAGTTCCAAATGTGTGTGGGCTGAATATATATCCCACGGGTGTAAGATTGAAAAAAGTTTAAAAAAATTTTTTTTTGGACTTAGTCATTTTTCCGGCGTTTATCAGACTTTCAGATAGGGCAAATGTCAGTGAGCGTTCCTATTTCAGTTCCAGAGCGATTCGCCCAATGAGTCCTTGATATCTAGTCGTTTTCAGCCAATTTTCTGGATTTTTGAAAATTTCACTTTTTTGTGAAAATATCCACTAAATGAGAGAATAATATGTGTGAGGGTACCCCAGGAGAGTTCCAAATGTGTGTGGGTAGAATATATATCCCACGGGGTAAAATTGAAAAAAGTTGAAAACTATTTTTTTTGGGACTTAGTCATTTTTCCGGCGTTTATCAGACTTTCAGATAGGTCAAATGTCAGTGAGCGTTCCAATTTCAGTTCCAGAGCGATTCGCCCAATGAGTCCTTGATATTTAGTCGTTTTCAGCCAATTTTCTGGATTTTTGAAAATTTCACTTTTTTGTGAAAATATCCACTAAATGAGGGAATAATATGTGTGAGGGTACCCCAGGAGAGTTCCAAATGTGTGTGGGTAGAATATATATCCCACGGGGGTAAAATTGAAAAAAGTTGAAAAAAATTTTTTTTTGGACTTAGTCATTTTTCCGGCGTTTATCAGACTTTCAGATAGGGGAAATGTCAGTGAGCGTTCCGATTTCAGTTCCAGAGCTATTCGCCCAATGAGTCTTTGATATTTAGTCGTTTTCAGCCAATTTTCTGGATTTTTGAAAATTTCACTTTTTTGTGAAAATATCCACTAAATGAGGGAATAATATGTGTGAGGGTTCCCCTGGAGAGTTCCAAATGTGTGTGGGCTGAATATATATCCCACGGGTGTAAGATTGAAAAAAGTTTAAAAAAATTTTTTTTTGGACTTAGTCATTTTTCCGGCGTTTATCAGACTTTCAGATAGGGCAAATGTCAGTGAGCGTTCCTATTTCAGTTCCAGAGCGATTCGCCCAATGAGTCCTTGATATCTAGTCGTTTTCAGCCAATTTTCTGGATTTTTGAAAATTTCACTTTTTTGTGAAAATATCCACTAAATGAGAGAATAATATGTGTGAGGGTACCCCAGGAGAGTTCCAAATGTGTGTGGGTAGAATATATATCCCACGGGGTAAAATTGAAAAAAGTTGAAAACTATTTTTTTTGGGACTTAGTCATTTTTCCGGCGTTTATCAGACTTTCAGATAGGTCAAATGTCAGTGAGCGTTCCAATTTCAGTTCCAGAGCGATTCGCCCAATGAGTCCTTGATATTTAGTCGTTTTCAGCCAATTTTCTGGATTTTTGAAAATTTCACTTTTTTGTGAAAATATCCACTAAATGAGGGAATAATATGTGTGAGGGTACCCCAGGAGAGTTCCAAATGTGTGTGGGTAGAATATATATCCCACGGGGGTAAAATTGAAAAAAGTTGAAAAAAATTTTTTTTTGGACTTAGTCATTTTTCCGGCGTTTATCAGACTTTCAGATAGGGGAAATGTCAGTGAGCGTTCCGATTTCAGTTCCAGAGTTATTCGCCCAATGAGTCTTTGATATTTAGTCGTTTTCAGCCAATTTTCTGGATTTTTGAAAATTTCACTTTTTTGTGAAAATATCCACTAAATGAGGGAATAATATGTGTGAGGGTTCCCCTGGAGAGTTCCAAATGTGTGTGGGCTGAATATATATCCCACAGGTGTAAGATTGAAAAAAGTTTAAAAAAATTTTTTTTTGGACTTAGTCATTTTTCCGGCGTTTATCAGACTTTCAGATAGGGCAAATGTCAGTGAGCGTTCCTATTTCAGTTCCAGAGCGATTCGCCCAATGAGTCCTTGATATTTAGTCGTTTTCAGCCAATTTTCTGGATTTTTGAAAATTTCACTTTTTTGTGAAAATATCCACTAAATGAGAGAATAATATGTGTGAGGGTACCCCAGGAGAGTTCCAAATGTGTGTGGGTAGAATATATATCCCACGGGGTAAAATTGAAAAAAGTTGAAAACTATTTTTTTTGGGACTTAGTCATTTTTCCGGCGTTTATCAGACTTTCAGATAGGGCAAATGTCAGTGAGCGTTCCAATTTCAGTTCCAGAGCGATTCGCCCAATGAGTCCTTGATATTTAGTCGTTTTCAGCCAATTTTCTGGATTTTTGAAAATTTCACTTTTTTGTGAAAATATCCACTAAATGAGGGAATAATATGTGTGAGGGTACCCCAGGAGAGTTCCAAATGTGTGTGGGTAGAATATATATCCCACGGGGGTAAAATTGAAAAAAGTTGAAAAAAATTTTTTTTTGGACTTAGTCATTTTTCCGGCGTTTATCAGACTTTCAGATAGGGGAAATGTCAGTGAACGTTCCGATTTCAGTTCCAGAGCTATTCGCCCAATGAGTCTTTGATATTTAGTCGTTTTCAGCCAATTTTCTTGATTTTTGAAAATTTCACTTTTTTGTGAAAATATCCACTAAATGAGGGAATAATATGTGTGAGGGTTCCCCTGGAGAGTTCCAAATGTGTGTGGGCTGAATATATATCCCACGGGTGTAAGATTGAAAAAAGTTTAAAAAAATTTTTTTTTGGACTTAGTCATTTTTCCGGCGTTTATCAGACTTTCAGATAGGGCAAATGTCAGTGAGCGTTCCTATTTCAGTTCCAGAGCGATTCGCCCAATGAGTCCTTGATATTTAGTCGTTTTCAGCCAATTTTCTGGATTTTTGAAAATTTCACTTTTTTGTGAAAATATCCACTAAATGAGAGAATAATATGTGTGAGGGAACCCCAGGAGAGTTCCAAATGTGTGTGGGTAGAATATATATCCCACGGGGTAAAATTGAAAAAAGTTGAAAACTATTTTTTTTGGGACTTCGTCATTTTTCCGGCGTTTATCAGACTTTCAGATAGGGCAAATGTCAGTGAGCGTTCCGATTTCAGTTCCAGAGCGATTCTACCAATGAGTCCTTGATATTTAGTCGTTTTCAGCCAATTTTCTGGATTTTTGAAAATTTCACTTTTTTGTGAAAATATCCACTAAATGAGGGAATAATATGTGTGAGGGTACCCCAGGGGAGTTCCAAATGTGTGTGGGTAGAATATATATCCCACGGGGGTAAAATTGAAAAAAGTTGAAAAAAAAATTTTTTTGGACTTAGTCATTTTTCCGGCGTTTATCAGACTTTCAGATAGGGGAAATGTCAGTGAGCATTCCGATTTCAGTTCCAGAGCGATTCGCCCAATGAGTCCTTGATATTTAGTCGTTTTCAGCCAATTTTCTGGATTATTGAAAATGTCACTTTTTTGTGAAAATATCCACTAAATGAGGGAATAATATGTGTGAGGGTACCCCAGGAGAGTTCCAAATGTGTGTGGGTAGAATATATATGCCACGGGCGTAAAATTGAAAAAAGTTTAAAAAAATTTTTTTTTTGGACTTAGTCATTTTTCCGGCGTTTATCATACTTTCAGATAGGGCAAATGTCAGTGATCGTTCTGATTTCAGTTCCAGAGCGATTCGCCCAATGAGTCCTTGATATCTAGTCGTTTTCAGCCAATTTTCTGGATTTTTGAAAATTTCACTTTTTTGTGAAAATATCCACTAAATGAGAGAATAATATGTGTGAGGGTACCCCAGGAGAGTTCCAAATGTGTGTGGGTAGAATATATATCCCACGGGGTAAAATTGAAAAAAGTTGAAAACTATTTTTTTTGGGACTTAGTCATTTTTCCGGCGTTTATCAGACTTTCAGATAGATCAAATGTCAGTGAGCGTTCCAATTTCAGTTCCAGAGCGATTCGCCCAATGAGTCCTTGATATTTAGTCGTTTTCAGCCAATTTTCTGGATTTTTGAAAATTTCACTTTTTTGTGAAAATATCCACTAAATGAGGGAATAATATGTGTGAGGGTACCCCAGGAGAGTTCCAAATGTGTGTGGGTAGAATATATATCCCACGGGGGTAAAATTGAAAAAAGTTGAAAAAAATTTTTTTTTGGACTTAGTCATTTTTCCGGCGTTTATCAGACTTTCAGATAGGGGAAATGTCAGTGAGCGTTCCGATTTCAGTTCCAGAGTTATTCGCCCAATGAGTCTTTGATATTTAGTCGTTTTCAGCCAATTTTCTGGATTTTTGAAAATTTCACTTTTTTGTGAAAATATCCACTAAATGAGGGAATAATATGTGTGAGGGTTCCCCTGGAGAGTTCCAAATGTGTGTGGGCTGAATATATATCCCACAGGTGTAAGATTGAAAAAAGTTTAAAAAAATTTTTTTTTGGACTTAGTCATTTTTCCGGCGTTTATCAGACTTTCAGATAGGGCAAATGTCAGTGAGCGTTCCTATTTCAGTTCCAGAGCGATTCGACCAATGAGTCCTTGATATTTAGTCGTTTTCAGCCAATTTTCTGGATTTTTGAAAATTTCACTTTTTTTGTGAAAATATCCACTAAATGAGAGAATAATATGTGTGAGGGTACCCCAGGAGAGTTCCAAATGTGTGTGGGTAGAATATATATCCCACGGGGTAAAATTGAAAAAAGTTGAAAACTATTTTTTTTGGGACTTAGCCATTTTTCCGGCGTTTATCAGACTTTCAGATAGGGGAAATGTCAGTGAGCGTTCCGATTTCAGTTCCAGAGTTATTCGCCCAATGAGTCTTTGATATTTAGTCGTTTTCAGCCAATTTTCTGGATTTTTGAAAATTTCACTTTTTTGTGAAAATATCCACTAAATGAGGGAATAATATGTGTGAGGGTTCCCCTGGAGAGTTCCAAATGTGTGTGGGCTGAATATATATCCCACAGGTGTAAGATTGAAAAAAGTTTAAAAAAATTTTTTTTTGGACTTAGTCATTTTTCCGGCGTTTATCAGACTTTCAGATAGGGCAAATGTCAGTGAGCGTTCCTATTTCAGTTCCAGAGCGATTCGCCCAATGAGTCCTTGATATTTAGTCGTTTTCAGCCAATTTTCTGGATTTTTGAAAATTTCACTTTTTTGTGAAAATATCCACTAAATGAGAGAATAATATGTGTGAGGGTACCCCAGGAGAGTTCCAAATGTGTGTGGGTAGAATATATATCCCACGGGGTAAAATTGAAAAAAGTTGAAAACTATTTTTTTTGGGACTTAGTCATTTTTCCGGCGTTTATCAGACTTTCAGATAGGGCAAATGTCAGTGAGCGTTCCAATTTCAGTTCCAGAGCGATTCGCCCAATGAGTCCTTGATATTTAGTCGTTTTCAGCCAATTTTCTGGATTTTTGAAAATTTCACTTTTTTGTGAAAATATCCACTAAATGAGGGAATAATATGTGTGAGGGTACCCCAGGAGAGTTCCAAATGTGTGTGGGTAGAATATATATCCCACGGGGGTAAAATTGAAAAAAGTTGAAAAAAATTTTTTTTTGGACTTAGTCATTTTTCCGGCGTTTATCAGACTTTCAGATAGGGGAAATGTCAGTGAACGTTCCGATTTCAGTTCCAGAGCTTTTCGCCCAATGAGTCTTTGATATTTAGTCGTTTTCAGCCAATTTTCTTGATTTTTGAAAATTTCACTTTTTTGTGAAAATATCCACTAAATGAGGGAATAATATGTGTGAGGGTTCCCCTGGAGAGTTCCAAATGTGTGTGGGCTGAATATATATCCCACGGGTGTAAGATTGAAAAAAGTTTAAAAAAATTTTTTTTTGGACTTAGTCATTTTTCCGGCGTTTATCAGACTTTCAGATAGGGCAAATGTCAGTGAGCGTTCCTATTTCAGTTCCAGAGCGATTCGCCCAATGAGTCCTTGATATTTAGTCGTTTTCAGCCAATTTTCTGGATTTTTGAAAATTTCACTTTTTTGTGAAAATATCCACTAAATGAGAGAATAATATGTGTGAGGGAACCCCAGGAGAGTTCCAAATGTGTGTGGGTAGAATATATATCCCACGGGGTAAAATTGAAAAAAGTTGAAAACTATTTTTTTTGGGACTTCGTCATTTTTCCGGCGTTTATCAGACTTTCAGATAGGGCAAATGTCAGTGAGCGTTCCGATTTCAGTTCCAGAGCGATTCTACCAATGAGTCCTTGATATTTAGTCGTTTTCAGCCAATTTTCTGGATTTTTGAAAATTTCACTTTTTTGTGAAAATATCCACTAAATGAGGGAATAATATGTGTGAGGGTACCCCAGGGGAGTTCCAAATGTGTGTGGGTAGAATATATATCCCACGGGGGTAAAATTGAAAAAAGTTGAAAAAAAAATTTTTTTGGACTTAGTCATTTTTCCGGCGTTTATCAGACTTTCAGATAGGGGAAATGTCAGTGAGCATTCCGATTTCAGTTCCAGAGCGATTCGCCCAATGAGTCCTTGATATTTAGTCGTTTTCAGCCAATTTTCTGGATTATTGAAAATGTCACTTTTTTGTGAAAATATCCACTAAATGAGGGAATAATATGTGTGAGGGTACCCCAGGAGAGTTCCAAATGTGTGTGGGTAGAATATATATGCCACGGGCGTAAAATTGAAAAAAGATTAAAAAAATTTTTTTTTTGGACTTAGTCATTTTTCCGGCGTTTATCATACTTTCAGATAGGGCAAATGTCAGTGATCGTTCTGATTTCAGTTCCAGAGCGATTCGCCCAATGAGTGCTTGATATTTAGTCGTTTTCAGCCAATTTTCTGGATTTTTGAAAATGTCACTTTTTTGTGAAAATATCCACTAAATGAGGGAATAATATGTGTGAGAGTTCCCCAGGAGAGTTCCAAATGTGTGTGGGTAGAATATATATCCCACGGGGGTAAAATTGAAAAAAGTTGAAAAAATTTTTTTTTTGGACTTAGTCATTTTTCCGGCGTTTATCAGACTTTCAGATAGGGCAAATGTCGGTGAGTGTTCCGATTTCAGTTCCAGAGCGATTCGCCCAATGAGTCCTTGATATTTAGTCGTTTTCAGCCAATTTTCTGGATTTTTGAAAATTTCACTTTTTTGTGAAAAGATCCACTAAATGAGGGAATAATATGTGTGAGGGTTCCCCTGGAGAGTTCCAAATGTGTGTGGGCTGAATATATATCCCACGGGTGTAAGATTGAAAAAAGTTTAAAAAAATTTTTTTTTGGACTTAGTCATTTTTCCGGCGTTTATCAGACTTTCAGATAGGGCAAATGTCAGTGAGCGTTCCTATTTCAGTTCCAGAGCGATTCGCCCAATGAGTCCTTGATATTTAGTCGTTTTCAGCCAATTTTCTGGATTTTTGAAAATTTCACTTTTTTGTGAAAATATCCACTAAATGAGAGAATAATATGTGTGAGGGTACCCCAGGAGAGTTCCAAATGTGTGTGGGTAGAATATATATCCCACGGGGTAAAATTGAAAAAAGTTGAAAACTATTTTTTTTGGGACTTCGTCATTTTTCCGGCGTTTATCAGACTTTCAGATAGGGCAAATGTCAGTGAGCGTTCCGATTTCAGTTCCAGAGCGATTCTACCAATGAGTCCTTGATATTTAGTCGTTTTCAGCCAATTTTCTGGATTTTTGAAAATTTCACTTTTTTGTGAAAATATCCACTAAATGAGGGAATAATATGTGTGAGGGTACCCCAGGGTAGTTCCAAATGTGTGTGGGTAGAATATATATCCCACGGGAGAAAAACTGAAAAAAGTTGAAAAAAAAATTTTTTTGGACTTAGTCATTTTTCCGGCGTTTATCAGACTTTCAGATAGGTGAAATGTCAGTGAGCGTTCTGATTTCAGTTCCAGAGCGATTCGCCCAATGAGTGCTTGATATTTAGTCGTTTTCAGCCAATTTTCTGGATTTTTGAAAATGTCACTTTTTTGCGAAAATATCCACTAAATGAGGGAATAATATGTGTGAGAGTTCCCCAGGAGAGTTCCAAATGTGTGTGGGTAGAATATATATCCCACGGGGGTAAAATTGAAAAAAGTTGAAAAAATTTTTTTTTTGGACTTAGTCATTTTTCCGGCGTTTATCAGACTTTCAGATAGGGCAAATGTCGGTGAGTGTTCCGATTTCAGTTCCAGAGCGATTCGCCCAATGAGTCCTTGATATTTAGTCGTTTTCAGCCAATTTTCTGGATTTTTGAAAATTTCACTTTTTTGTGAAAATATCCACTAAATGAGGGAATAATATGTGTGAGGGTACCCCAGGGGAGTTCCAAATGTGTGTGGGTAGAATATATATCCCACGGGGGTAAAATTGAAAAAAGTTGAAAAAAAAATTTTTTTGGACTTAGTCATTTTTCTGGCGTTTATCAGACTTTCAGATAGGGGAAATGTCAGTGAGCGTTCCGATTTCAGTTCCAGAGCGATTCGCCCAATGAGTCCTTGATATTTAGTCGTTTTCAGCCAATTTTCTGGATTTTTGAAAATGTCACTTTTTTGTGAAAATATCCACTAAATGAGGGAATAATATGTGTGAGAGTTCCCCAGGAGAGTTCCAAATGTGTGTGGGTAGAATATATATCCCACGGGGGTAAAATTGAAAAAAGTTGAAAATTTTTTTTTTGGACTTAGTCATTTTTCTGGCGTTTATCAGACTTTCAGATAGGGCAAATGTCAGTGATCGTTCTGATTTCAGTTCCAGAGCGATTCGCCCAATGACTCCTTGATATTTAGTCGTTTTCAGCCAATTTTCTGGATTTTTGAAAATTTCACTTTTTTGTGAAAATATCCACTAAATGAGAGAATAATATGTGTGAGGGTACCCCAGGAGAGTTCCAAATGTGTGTGGGTAGAATATATACCCCACGGGGTAAAATTGAAAAAAGTTGAAAACTATTTTTTTTTGGACTTAGTCATTTTTCCGGCGTTTATCAGACTTTCAGATAGGGCAAATGTCAGTGAGCGTTCCAATTTCAGTTCCAGAGCGATTCGCCCAATGAGTCCTTGATATTTAGTCGTTTTCAGCCAATTTTCTGGATTTTTGAAAATTTCACTTTTTTGTGAAAATATCCACTAAATGAGGGAATAATATGTGTGATGGTACCCCAGGAGAGTTCCAAATGTGTGTGGGTAGAATATATATCCCACGGGGGTAAAATTGAAAAAAGTTGAAAAAATTTTTTTTTTGGACTTAGTCATTTTTCCGGCGTTTATCAGACTTTCAGATAGGGCAAATGTCAGTGAGCGTTCCGATTTCAGTTCCAGAGCTATTCGCCCAATGAGTCTTTGATATTTAGTCGTTTTCAGCCAATTTTCTGGATTTTTGAAAATTTCACTTTTTTGTGAAAATATCCACTAAATGAGGGAATAATATGTGTGAGGGTACCCCAGGAGAGTTCCAAATGTGTGTGGGTAGAATATATATCCCACGGGGGTAAAATTGAAAAAAGTTGAAAAAAATTTTTTTTTGGACTTAGTCATTTTTCCGGCGTTTATCAGACTTTCAGATAGGGCAAATGTCAGTGAGCGTTCCGATTTCAGTTCCAGAGCTATTCGACCAATGAGTCTTTGATATTTAGTCGTTTTCAGCCAATTTTCTGGATTTTTGAAAATTTCACTTTTTTGTGAAAATATCCACTAAATGAGGGAATAATATGTGTGAGGGTTCCCCTGGAGAGTTCCAAATGTGTGTG
Organism: Phyllobates terribilis; assembly: GCF_046119375.1. Lineage (NCBI taxonomy): Eukaryota > Metazoa > Chordata > Amphibia > Anura > Dendrobatidae > Phyllobates > Phyllobates terribilis. The sequence continues at coordinate 556,682,533 of NW_027362762.1, forward strand.
GGCTGAATATATATCCCACGGGTGTAAGATTGAAAAAAGTTTAAAAAAATTTTTTTTTGGACTTAGTCATTTTTCCGGCGTTTATCAGAGTTTCAGATAGGGCAAATGTCAGTGAGCGTTCCTATTTCAGTTCCAGAGCGATTCGCCCAATGAGTCCTTGATATTTAGTCGTTTTCAGCCAATTTTCTGGATTTTTGAAAATTTCACTTTTTTGTGAAAATATCCACTAAATGAGAGAATAATATGTGTGAGGGAACCCCAGGAGAGTTCCAAATGTGTGTGGGTAGAATATATATCCCACGGGGTAAAATTGAAAAAAGTTGAAAACTATTTTTTTTGGGACTTCGTCATTTTTCCGGCGTTTATCAGACGTTCAGATAGGGCAAATGTCAGTGAGCGTTCCGATTTCAGTTCCAGAGCGATTCTACCAATGAGTCCTTGATATTTAGTCGTTTTCAGCCAATTTTCTGGATTTTTGAAAATTTCACTTTTTTGTGAAAATATCCACTAAATGAGGGAATAATATGTGTGAGGGTACCCCAGGGGAGTTCCAAATGTGTGTGGGTAGAATATATATCCCACGGGGGTAAAATTGAAAAAAGTTGAAAAAAAAATTTTTTTGGACTTAGTCATTTTTCCGGCGTTTATCAGACTTTCAGATAGGGGAAATGTCAGTGAGCATTCCGATTTCAGTTCCAGAGCGATTCGCCCAATGAGTCCTTGATATTTAGTCGTTTTCAGCCAATTTTCTGGATTATTGAAAATGTCACTTTTTTGTGAAAATATCCACTAAATGAGGGAATAATATGTGTGAGGGTACCCCAGGAGAGTTCCAAATGTGTGTGGGTAGAATATATATGCCACGGGCGTAAAATTGAAAAAAGTTTAAAAAAATTTTTTTTTTGGACTTAGTCATTTTTCCGGCGTTTATCATACTTTCAGATAGGGCAAATGTCAGTGATCGTTCTGATTTCAGTTCCAGAGCGATTCGCCCAATGAGTGCTTGATATTTAGTCGTTTTCAGCCAATTTTCTGGATTTTTGAAAATGTCACTTTTTTGTGAAAATATCCACTAAATGAGGGAATAATATGTGTGAGAGTTCCCCAGGAGAGTTCCAAATGTGTGTGGGTAGAATATATATCCCACGGGGGTAAAATTGAAAAAAGTTGAAAAAATTTTTTTTTTGGACTTAGTCATTTTTCCGGCGTTTATCAGACTTTCAGATAGGGCAAATGTCGGTGAGTGTTCCGATTTCAGTTCCAGAGCGATTCGCCCAATGAGTCCTTGATATTTAGTCGTTTTCAGCCAATTTTCTGGATTTTTGAAAATTTCACTTTTTTGTGAAAAGATCCACTAAATGAGGGAATAATATGTGTGAGGGTTCCCCTGGAGAGTTCCAAATGTGTGTGGGCTGAATATATATCCCACGGGTGTAAGATTGAAAAAAGTTTAAAAAAATTTTTTTTTGGACTTAGTCATTTTTCCGGCGTTTATCAGACTTTCAGATAGGGCAAATGTCAGTGAGCGTTCCTATTTCAGTTCCAGAGCGATTCGCCCAATGAGTCCTCGATATTTAGTCGTTTTCAGCCAATTTTCTGGATTTTTGAAAATTTCACTTTTTTGTGAAAATATCCACTAAATGAGAGAATAATATGTGTGAGGGTACCCCAGGAGAGTTCCAAATGTGTGTGGGTAGAATATATATCCCACGGGGTAAAATTGAAAAAAGTTGAAAACTATTTTTTTTGGGACTTCGTCATTTTTCCGGCGTTTATCAGACTTTCAGATAGGGCAAATGTCAGTGAGCGTTCCGATTTCAGTTCCAGAGCGATTCTACCAATGAGTCCTTGATATTTAGTCGTTTTCAGCCAATTTTCTGGATTTTTGAAAATTTCACTTTTTTGTGAAAATATCCACTAAATGAGGGAATAATATGTGTGAGGGTACCCCAGGGTAGTTCCAAATGTGTGTGGGTAGAATATATATCCCACGGGGGTAAAATTGAAAAAAGTTGAAAAAAAATTTTTTTTGGACTTAGTCATTTTTCCGGCGTTTATCAGCCTTTCAGATAGGGGAAATGTCAGTGAGCGTTCCGATTTCAGTTCAAGAGCGATTCGCCCAATGAGTCTTTGATATTTAGTGGTTTTCAGCCAATTTTCTGGATTTTTGAAAATTTCACTTTTTTGTGAAAATATCCACTAAATGAGGGAATAATATGTGTGAGGGGTCCCCTGGAGAGTTCCAAATGTGTGTGGGCAGAATATATATCCCACGCGGGTAAGATTGATAAAAGTTGAAAAAAATTTTTTTTTGGACTTAGTCATTTTTCCGGCGTTTATCAGACTTTCAGATATTGCAAATGTCAGTGAGCGTTCCGATTTCAGTTCCAGAGTGATTCGCCCAATGAGTCCCTGATATTTAGTCGTTTTCAGCCAATTTTCTGGATTTTTGAAAATTTCACTTTTTTGTGAAAATATCCACTAAATGAGGGAATAATATGTGTGAGAGTTCCCCAGGAGAGTTCCAAATGTGTGTGGGTAGAATATATATCCCACGGGGGTAAAATTGAAAAAAGTTGAAAATTTTTTTTTTGGACTTAGTCATTTTTCTGGCGTTTATCAGACTTTCAGATAGGGCAAATGTCAGTGATCGTTCTGATTTCAGTTCCAGAGCGATTCGCCCAATGACTCCTTGATATTTAGTCGTTTTCAGCCAATTTTCTGGATTTTTGAAAATTTCACTTTTTTGTGAAAATATCCACTAAATGAGAGAATAATATGTGTGAGGGTACCCCAGGAGAGTTCCAAATGTGTGTTTGTAGAATATATACCCCACGGGGTAAAATTGAAAAAAGTTGAAAACTATTTTTTTTTGGACTTAGTCATTTTTCCGGCGTTTATCAGACTTTCAGATAGGGCAAATGTCAGTGAGCGTTCCAATTTCAGTTCCAGAGCGATTCGCCCAATGAGTACTTGATATTTAGTCGTTTTCAGCCAATTTTCTGGATTTTTGAAAATTTCACTTTTTTGTGAAAATATCCACTAAATGAGGGAATAATATGTGTGACGGTACCCCAGGAGAGTTCCAAATGTGTGTGGGTAGAATATATATCCCACGGGGGTAAAATTGAAAAAAGTTGAAAAAATTTTTTTTTTGGACTTAGTCATTTTTCCGGCGTTTATCAGACTTTCAGATAGGGCAAATGTCAGTGAGCGTTCCGATTTCAGTTCCAGAGCTATTCGCCCAATGAGTCTTTGATATTTAGTCGTTTTCAGCCAATTTTCTGGATTTTTGAAAATTTCACTTTTTTGTGAAAATATCCACTAAATGAGGGAATAATATGTGTGAGGGTACCCCAGGAGAGTTCCAAATGTGTGTGGGTAGAATATATATCCCACGGGGGTAAAATTGAAAAAAGTTGAAAAAAATTTTTTTTTGGACTTAGTCATTTTTCCGGCGTTTATCAGACTTTCAGATAGGGGAAATGTCAGTGAGCGTTCAGATTTCAGTTCCAGAGCTATTCGACCAATGAGTCTTTGATATTTAGTCGTTTTCAGCCAATTTTCTGGATTTTTGAAAATTTCACTTTTTTGTGAAAATATCCACTAAATGAGGGAATAATATGTGTGAGGGTTCCCCTGGAGAGTTCCAAATGTGTGTGGGCTGAATATATATCCCACGGGTGTAAGATTGAAAAAAGTTTAAAAAAATTTTTTTTTGGACTTAGTCATTTTTCCGGCGTTTATCAGACTTTCAGATAGGGCAAATGTCAGTGAGCGTTCCTATTTCAGTTCCAGAGCGATTCGCCCAATGAGTCCTTGATATCTAGTCGTTTTCAGCCAATTTTCTGGATTTTTGAAAATTTCACTTTTTTGTGAAAATATCCACTAAATGAGAGAATAATATGTGTGAGGGTACCCCAGGAGAGTTCCAAATGTGTGTGGGTAGAATATATATCCCACGGGGTAAAATTGAAAAAAGTTGAAAACTATTTTCTTTGGGACTTAGTCATTTTTCCGGCGTTTATCAGACTTTCAGATAGGGGAAATGTCAGTGAGCGTTCCGATTTCAGTTCCAGAGCTATTCGCCCAATGAGTCTTTGATATTTAGTCGTTTTCAGCCAATTTTCTGGATTTTTGAAAATTTCACTTTTTTGTGAAAATATCCACTAAATGAGGGAATAATATGTGTGAGGGTTCCCCTGGAGAGTTACAAATGTGTGTGGGCTGAATATATATCCCACGGGTGTAAGATTGAAAAAAGTTTAAAAAAATTTTTTTTTGGACTTAGTCATTTTTCCGGCGTTTATCAGACTTTCAGATAGGGCAAATGTCAGTGAGCGTTCCTATTTCAGTTCCAGAGCGATTCGCCCAATGAGTCCTTGATATTTAGTCGTTTTCAGCCAATTTTCTGGATTTTTGAAAATTTCACTTTTTTGTGAAAATATCCACTAAATGAGAGAATAATATGTGTGAGGGAACCCCAGGAGAGTTCCAAATGTGTGTGGGTAGAATATATATCCCACGGGGTAAAATTGAAAAAAGTTGAAAACTATTTTTTTTGGGACTTCGTCATTTTTCCGGCGTTTATCAGACTTTCAGATAGGGCAAATGTCAGTGAGCGTTCCGATTTCAGTTCCAGAGCGATTCTACCAATGAGTCCTTGATATTTAGTCGTTTTCAGCCAATTTTCTGGATTTTTGAAAATTTCACTTTTTTGTGAAAATATCCACTAAATGAGGGAATAATATGTGTGAGGGTACCCCAGGGGAGTTCCAAATGTGTGTGGGTAGAATATATATCCCACGGGGGTAAAATTGAAAAAAGTTGAAAAAAAAATTTTTTTGGACTTAGTCATTTTTCCGGCGTTTATCAGACTTTCAGATAGGGGAAATGTCAGTGAGCATTCCGATTTCAGTTCCAGAGCGATTCGCCCAATGAGTCCTTGATATTTAGTCGTTTTCAGCCAATTTTCTGGATTATTGAAAATGTCACTTTTTTGTGAAAATATCCACTAAATGAGGGAATAATATGTGTGAGGGTACCCCAGGAGAGTTCCAAATGTGTGTGGGTAGAATATATATGCCACGGGCGTAAAATTGAAAAAAGTTTAAAAAAATTTTTTTTTTGGACTTAGTCATTTTTCCGGCGTTTATCATACTTTCAGATAGGGCAAATGTCAGTGATCGTTCTGATTTCAGTTCCAGAGCGATTCGCCCAATGAGTGCTTGATATTTAGTCGTTTTCAGCCAATTTTCTGGATTTTTGAAAATGTCACTTTTTTGTGAAAATATCCACTAAATGAGGGAATAATATGTGTGAGAGTTCCCCAGGAGAGTTCCAAATGTGTGTGGGTAGAATATATATCCCACGGGGGTAAAATTGAAAAAAGTTGAAAAAAAATTTTTTTTGGACTTAGTCATTTTTCCGGCGTTTATCAGCCTTTCAGATAGGGGAAATGTCAGTGAGCGTTCCGATTTCAGTTCAAGAGCGATTCGCCCAATGAGTCTTTGATATTTAGTGGTTTTCAGCCAATTTTCTGGATTTTTGAAAATTTCACTTTTTTGTGAAAATATCCACTAAATGAGGGAATAATATGTGTGAGGGTTCCCCTGGAGAGTTCCAAATGTGTGTGGGCAGAATATATATCCCACGCGGGTAAGATTGATAAAAGTTGAAAAAAATTTTTTTTTGGACTTAGTCATTTTTCCGGCGTTTATCAGACTTTCAGATATTGCAAATGTCAGTGAGCGTTCCGATTTCAGTTCCAGAGTGATTCGCCCAATGAGTCCTTGATATTTAGTCGTTTTCAGCCAATTTTCTGGATTTTTGAAAATTTCACTTTTTTGTGAAAATATCCACTAAATGAGGGAATAATATGTGTGAGGGTACCCCAGGGGAGTTCCAAATGTGTGTGGGTAGAATATATATCCCACGGGAGAAAAACTGAAAAAAGTTGAAAAAAAATTTTTTTTGGACTTAGTCATTTTTCCGGCGTTTATCAGACTTTCAGATAGGTGAAATGTCAGTGAGCGTTCCGATTTCAGTTCCAGAGCGATTCGCCCAATGAGTCCTTGATATTTAGTCGTTTTCAGCCAATTTTCTGGATTTTTGAAAATTTCACTTTTTTGTGAAAATATCCACTAAATGAGGGAATAATATGTGTGAGGGTACCCCAGGGGAGTTCCAAATGTGTGTGGTTAGAATATATATCCCACGGGGGTAAAATTGAAAAAAGTTGAAAAAAAATTTTTTTTGGACTTAGTCATTTTTCTGGCGTTTATCAGACTTTCAGATAGGGGAAATGTCAGTGAGCATTCCAATTTCAGTTCCAGAGTGATTCTCCCAATGAGTCCTTGTTATTTAGTCGTTTTCAGCCAATTTTCTGGATTTTTGAAAATTTCACTTTTTTGTCAAAATATCCACTAAATGAGGGAATAATATGTGTGAGGGTACCCCAGGAGAGTTCCAAATGTGTGTGGGTAGAATATATATCACATTGGGGTAAAATTGAAAAAAGTTGAAAAAAATTTTTTTGGGACTTAGTCATTTTTCTGGCGTTTATCAGACTTTCAGATAGGGCAAATGTCAGTGAGCGTTCCAATTTCAGTTCCAGAGCGATTCGCCCAATGAGTCCTTGATATTTAGTCGTTTTCAGCCAATTTTCTGGATTTTTGAAAATTTCACTTTTTTGTGAAAATATCCACTAAATGAGGGAATAATATGTGTGAGGGTACACCAGGAGAGTTCCAAATGTGTGTGGGAAGAATATATATCCCACGGGGGTAAAATTGAAAAAAGTTGAAAAAAAATTTTTTTTGGACTTAGTCGTTTTTCCAGCGTTTATCAGACTTTCAGATAGGGGAAATGTCAGTGAGCGTTCCGATTTCAGTTCCAGAGTGATTCTCCCAATGAGTCCTTGTTATTTAGTCGTTTTCAGCCAATTTTCTGGATTTTTGAAAATGTCACTTTTTTGTGAAAATATCCACTAAATGAGGGAATAATATGTGTGAGGGTACCGCAGGAGAGTTCCAAATGTGTGTGGGTAGAATATATATCCCACGGGGGTAAAATTGAAAAAAGTTGAAAAAAAATTTTTTTTGGACTTAGTCATTTTTCCGGCGTTTATCAGACTTTCAGATAGGGGAAATGTCAGTGAGCATTCCGATTTCAGTTCCAGAGCGATTCGCCCAATGAGTCCTTGATATTTAGTCGTTTTCAGCCAATTTTCTGGATTATTGAAAATGTCACTTTTTTGTGAAAATATACACTAAATGAGGGAATAATATGTGTGAGGGTACCCCAGGAGAGTTCCAAATGTGTGTGGGTAGAATATATATGCCACGGGCGTAAAATTGAAAAAGGTTTAAAAAAATTTTTTTTTTGGACTTAGTCATTTTTCCGGCGTTTATCATACTTTCAGATAGGGCAAATGTCAGTGATCGTTCTGATTTCAGTTCCAGAGCGATTCGCCCAATGAGTGCTTGATATTTAGTCGTTTTCAGCCAATTTTCTGGATTTTTGAAAATGTCACTTTTTTGCGAAAATATCCACTAAATGAGGGAATAATATGTGTGAGAGTTCCCCAGGAGAGTTCCAAATGTGTGTGGGTAGAATATATATCCCACGGGGGTAAAATTGAAAAAAGTTGAAAAAATTTTTTTTTTGGACTTAGTCATTTTTCCGGCGTTTATCAGACTTTCAGATAGGGCAAATGTCGGTGAGTGTTCCGATTTCAGTTCCAGAGCGATTCGCCCAATGAGTCCTTGATATTTAGTCGTTTTCAGCCAATTTTCTGGATTTTTGAAAATTTCACTTTTTTGTGAAAATATCCACTAAATGAGGGAATAATATGTGTGAGGGTACCCCAGGGGAGTTCCAAATGTGTGTGGGTAGAATATATATCCCACGGGGGTAAAATTGAAAAAAGTTGAAAAAAAAATTTTTTTGGACTTAGTCATTTTTCTGGCGTTTATCAGACTTTCAGATAGGGGAAATGTCAGTGAGCGTTCCGATTTCAGTTCCAGAGCGATTCGCCCAATGAGTCCTTGATATTTAGTCGTTTTCAGCCAATTTTCTGGATTTTTGAAAATGTCACTTTTTTGTGAAAATATCCACTAAATGAGGGAATAATATGTGTGAGAGTTCCCCAGGAGAGTTCCAAATGTGTGTGGGTAGAATATATATCCCACGGGGGTAAAATTGAAAAAAGTTGAAAATTTTTTTTTTGGACTTAGTCATTTTTCTGGCGTGTATCAGACTTTCAGATAGGGCAAATGTCAGTGAGCGTTCCTATTTCAGTTCCAGAGCGATTCGCCCAATGAGTCCTTGATATTTACTAGTTTTCAGCCAATTTTCTGGATTTTTGAAAATTTCACTTTTTTGTGAAAATATCCACTAAATGAGAGAATAATATGTGTGAGGGTACCCCAGGAGAGTTCCAAATGTGTGTGGGTAGAATATATATCCCACGGGGTAAAATTGAAAAAAGTTGAAAACTATTTTTTTTGGGACTTAGTCATTTTTCCGGCGTTTATCAGACTTTCAGATAGGGCAAATGTCAGTGAGCGTTCCAATTTCAGTTCCAGAGCGATTCGCCCAATGAGTCCTTGATATTTAGTCGTTTTCAGCCAATTTTCTGGATTTTTGAAAATTTCACTTTTTTGTGAAAATATCCACTAAATGAGGGAATAATATGTGTGAGGGTACCCCAGGAGAGTTCCAAATGTGTGTGGGTAGAATATATATCCCACGGGTGTAAGATTGAAAAAAGTTGAAAAAAATTTTTTTTTGGACTTAGTCATTTTTCCGGCGTTTATCAGACTTTCAGATAGGGCAAATGTCAGTGAGCGTTCCGATTTCAGTTCCAGAGCGATTCGCCCAATGAGTCCTTGATATTTAGTCGTTTTCAGCCAATTTTCTGGATTATTGAAAATGTCACTTTTTTGTGAAAATATACACTAAATGAGGGAATAATATGTGTGAGGGTACCCCAGGAGAGTTCCAAATGTGTGTGGGTAGAATATATATGCCACGGGCGTAAAATTGAAAAAGGTTTAAAAAAATTTTTTTTTTGGACTTAGTCATTTTTCCGGCGTTTATCATACTTTCAGATAGGGCAAATGTCAGTGATCGTTCTGATTTCAGTTCCAGAGCGATTCGCCCAATGAGTGCTTGATATTTAGTCGTTTTCAGCCAATTTTCTGGATTTTTGAAAATGTCACTTTTTTGCGAAAATATCCACTAAATGAGGGAATAATATGTGTGAGAGTTCCCCAGGAGAGTTCCAAATGTGTGTGGGTAGAATATATATCCCACGGGGGTAAAATTGAAAAAAGTTGAAAAAATTTTTTTTTTGGACTTAGTCATTTTTCCGGCGTTTATCAGACTTTCAGATAGGGCAAATGTCGGTGAGTGTTCCGATTTCAGTTCCAGAGCGATTCGCCCAATGAGTCCTTGATATTTAGTCGTTTTCAGCCAATTTTCTGGATTTTTGAAAATTTCACTTTTTTGTGAAAATATCCACTAAATGAGGGAATAATATGTGTGAGGGTACCCCAGGGGAGTTCCAAATGTGTGTGGGTAGAATATATATCCCACGGGGGTAAAATTGAAAAAAGTTGAAAATTTTTTTTTTGGACTTAGTCATTTTTCTGGCGTTTATCAGACTTTCAGATAGGGCAAATGTCAGTGATCGTTCTGATTTCAGTTCCAGAGCGATTCGCCCAATGACTCCTTGATATTTAGTCGTTTTCAGCCAATTTTCTGGATTTTTGAAAATTTCACTTTTTTGTGAAAATATCCACTAAATGAGAGAATAATATGTGTGAGGGTACCCCAGGAGAGTTCCAAATGTGTGTGGGTAGAATATATACCCCACGGGGTAAAATTGAAAAAAGTTGAAAACTATTTTTTTTTTAACTTAGTCATTTTTCCGGCGTTTATCAGACTTTCAGATAGGGCAAATGTCAGTGAGCGTTCCTATTTCAGTTCCAGAGCGATTCGCCCAATGAGTCCTTGATATTTACTCGTTTTCAGCCAATTTTCTGGATTTTTGAAAATTTCACTTTTTTGTGAAAATATCCACTAAATGAGGGAATAATATGTGTGAGGGTACCCCAGGAGAGTTCCAAATGTGTGTGGGTAGAATATATATCCCACGGGGGTAAAATTGAAAAAAGTTGAAAAAAATTTTTTTTTGGACTTAGTCATTTTTCCGGCGTTTATCAGACTTTCAGATAGGGGAAATGTCAGTGAGCGTTCCGATTTCAGTTCCAGAGCTATTCGCCCAATGAGTCTTTGATATTTAGTCGTTTTCAGCCAATTTTCTGGATTTTTGAAAATTTCACTTTTTTGTGAAAATATCCACTAAATGAGGGAATAATATGTGTGAGGGTTCCCCTGGAGAGTTCCAAATGTGTGTGGGCTGAATATATATCCCACGGGTGTAAGATTGAAAAAAGTTTAAAAAAATTTTTTTTTGGACTTAGTCATTTTTCCGGCGTTTATCAGACTTTCAGATAGGGCAAATGTCAGTGAGCGTTCCTATTTCAGTTCCAGAGCGATTCGCCCAATGAGTCCTTGATATTTAGTCGTTTTCAGCCAATTTTCTGGATTTTTGAAAATTTCACTTTTTTGTGAAAATATCCACTAAATGAGAGAATAATATGTGTGAGGGTACCCCAGGAGAGTTCCAAATGTGTGTGGGTAGAATATATATCCCACGGGGTAAAATTGAAAAAAGTTGAAAACTATTTTTTTTGGGACTTAGTCATTTTTCCGGCGTTTATCAGACTTTCAGATAGGGCAAATGTCAGTGAGCGTTCCAATTTCAGTTCCAGAGCGATTCGCCCAATGAGTCCTTGATATTTAGTCGTTTTCAGCCAATTTTCTGGATTTTTGAAAATTTCACTTTTTTGTGAAAATATCCACTAAATGAGGGAATAATATGTGTGAGGGTACCCCAGGAGAGTTCCAAATGTGTGTGGGTAGAATATATATCCCACGGGTGTAAGATTGAAAAAAGTTGAAAAAAATTTTTTTTTGGACTTAGTCATTTTTCCGGCGTTTATCAGACTTTCAGATAGGGCAAATGTCAGTGAGCGTTCCTATTTCAGTTCCAGAGCGATTCGCCCAATGAGTCCTTGATATTTAGTCGTTTTCAGCCAATTTTCTGGATTTTTGAAAATTTCACTTTTTTGTGAAAATATCCACTAAATGAGAGAATAATATGTGTGAGGGTACCCCAGGAGAGTTCCAAATGTGTGTGGGTAGAATATATATCCCACGGGGTAAAATTGAAAAAAGTTGAAAACTATTTTTTTTGGGACTTAGTCATTTTTCCGGCGTTTATCAGACTTTCAGATAGGGCAAATGTCAGTGAGCGTTCCAATTTCAGTTCCAGAGCGATTCGCCCAATGAGTCCTTGATATTTAGTCGTTTTCAGCCAATTTTCTGGATTTTTGAAAATTTCACTTTTTTGTGAAAATATCCACTAAATGAGGGAATAATATGTGTGAGGGTACCCCAGGAGAGTTCCAAATGTGTGTGGGTAGAATATATATCCCACGGGGGTAAAATTGAAAAAAGTTGAAAAAAATTTTTTTTTGGACTTAGTCATTTTTCCGGCGTTTATCAGACTTTCAGATAGGGGAAATGTCAGTGAGCATTCCGATTTCAGTTCCAGAGCTATTCGCCCAATGAGTCTTTGATATTTAGTCGTTTTCAGCCAATTTTCTGGATTTTTGAAAATTTCACTTTTTTGTGAAAATATCCACTAAATGAGGGAATAATATGTGTGAGGGTTCCCCTGGAGAGTTCCAAATGTGTGTGGGCTGAATATATATCCCACGGGTGTAAGATTGAAAAAAGTTTAAAAAAATTTTTTTTTGGACTTAGTCATTTTTCCGGCGTTTATCAGACTTTCAGATAGGGCAAATGTCAGTGAGCGTTCCTATTTCAGTTCCAGAGCGATTCGCCCAATGAGTCCTTGATATTTAGTCGTTTTCAGCCAATTTTCTGGATTTTTGAAAATTTCACTTTTTTGTGAAAATATCCACTAAATGAGAGAATAATATGTGTGAGGGTACCCCAGGAGAGTTCCAAATGTGTTTGGGTAGAATATATATCCCACGGGGTAAAATTGAAAAAAGTTGAAAACTATTTTTTTTGGGACTTAGTCATTTTTCCGGAGTTTATCAGACTTTCAGATAGGGCAAATGTCAGTGAACGTTCCAATTTCAGTTCCAGAGCGATTCGCCCAATGAGTCCTTGATATTTAGTCGTTTTCAGCCAATTTTCTGGATTTTTGAAAATTTCACTTTTTTGTGAAAATATCCACTAAATGAGGGAATAATATGTGTGAGGGTACCCCAGGAGAGTTCCAAATGTGTGTGGATAGAATATATATCCCACGGGGGTAAAATTGAAAAAAGTTGAAAAAAATTTTTTTTTTGGACTTAGTCATTTTTCCGGCGTTTATCAGACTTTCAGATAGGGGAAATGTCAGTGAGCGTTCCGATTTCAGATTCAGAGCGATTCGCCCAATGAGTCCTTGATATTTAGTCGTTTTCAGCCAATTTTCTGGATTTTTGAAAATGTCTCTTTTTTGTGAAAATATCCACTAAATGAGGGAATAATATGTGTGAGAGTTCCCCAGGAGAGTTCCAAATGTGTGTGGGTAGAATACATATCCCACTGGGGTAAAATTGAAAAAAGTTGAAAAAAATTTTTTTTTGGACTTAGTCATTTTTCCGGCGTTTATCAGACTTTCAGATAGGGCAAATGTCAGTGAGCGTTCCGATTTCAGTTCCAGAGCGATTCGCCCAATGAGTCCTTGATATTTAGTCGTTTTCAGCCAATTTTCTGGATTTTTGAAAATTTCACTTTTTTGTGAAAATATCCACTAAATGAGGGAATAATATGTGTGAGGGTACCCCAGGGGAGTTCCAAATGTGTGTGGGTAGAATATATATCCCACGGGGGTAAAATTGAAAAAAGTTTAAAAAAATTTTTTTTTTGGACTTATCATTTTTCCGGCGTTTATCAGACTTTCAGATAGGGGAAATGTCAGTGAGCGTTCCGATTTCAGATTCAGAGCGATTCGCCCAATGAGTCCTTGATATTTAGTCGTTTTCAGCCAATTTTCTGGATTTTTGAAAATGTCACTTTTTTGTGAAAATATCCACTAAATGAGGGAATAATATGTGTGAGAGTTCCCCAGGAGAGTTCCAAATGTGTGTGGGTAGAATATATATCCCACGGGGGTAAAATTGAAAAAAGTTGAAAAAATTTTTTTTTTGGACTTAGTCATTTTTCCGGCGTTTATCAGACTTTCAGATAGGGCAAATGTCAGTGAGCGTTCCGATTTCAGTTCCAGAGCGATTCGCCCAATGAGTCCTTGATATTTAGTCGTTTTCAGCCAATTTTCTGGATTTTTGAAAATTTCACTTTTTTGTGAAAATATCCACTAAATGAGGGAATAATATGTGTGAGGGTACCCCAGGGGAGTTCCAAATGTGTGTGGGTAGAATATATATCCCACGGGGGTAAAATTGAAAAAAGTTGAAAATTTTTTTTTTGGACTTAGTCATTTTTCCGCGCGTTTAACAGACTTTCAGATAGGGCAAATGTCAGTGAGCATTCCGATTTCAGTTCAAGAGCAATTCGCCCAATGAGTCTTTGATATTTAGTGGTTTTCAGCCAATTTTCTGGATTTTTGAAAATTTCACTTTTTTGTGAAAATATCCACGAAATGAGGGAATAATATGTGTGAGGGTACCCCAGGGTAGTTCCAAATGTGTGTGGGTAGAATATATATCCCACGGGGGTAAAATTGAAAAAAGTTGAAAAAAAATTTTTTTTGGACTTAGTCATTTTTCCGGCGTTTATCAGACTTTCAGATAGGGCAAATGTCAGTGAGCGTTCCTATTTCAGTTCCAGAGCGATTTGCCCAATGAGTCCTTGATATTTAGTCGTTTTCAGCCAATTCTCTGGATTTTTGAAAATTTCACTTTTTTGTGAAAATATCCACTAAATGAGAGAATAATATGTGTGAGGGTACCCCAGGAGAGTTCCAAATGTGTGTGGGTAGAATATATATCCCACGGGGTAAAATTGAAAAAAGTTGAAAACTATTTTTTTTTGGACTTAGTCATTTTTCCGGCGTTTATCAGACTTTCAGATAGGGGAAATGTCAGTGAGCGTTCCGATTTCAGTTTCAGAGCGATTCGCCCAATGAGTCCTTGATATTTAGTCGTTTTCAGCCAATTTTCTGGATTTTTGAAAATTTCACTTTTTTGTGAAAATATCCACTAAATGAGGGAATAATATGTGTGAGGGTACCCCAGGGGAGTTCCAAATGTGTGTGGGTAGAATATATATCCCACGGGGGTAAAATTGAAAAAAGTTGAAAAAAAAATTTTTTTGGACTTAGTCATTTTTCCGGCGTTTATCAGACTTTCAGATAGGGGAAATGTCAGTGAGCGTTCCGATTTCAGTTCCAGAGCGATTCGCCCAATGAGTCCTTGATATTTAGTCGTTTTCAGCCAATTTTCTGGATTTTTGAAAATATCACTTTTTTGTGAAAATATCCACTAAATGAGGGAATAATATGTGTGAGAGTTCCCCAGGAGAGTTCCAAATGTGTGTGGGTAGAATATATATCCCACGGGGGTAAAATTGAAAAAAGTTGAACATTTTTTTTTTTGGACTTAGTCATTTTTTCTGCGTTTATCAGACTTTCAGATAGGGCAAATGTCAGTGAGCATTCCGATTTCAGTTCAAGAGCGATTCGCCCAATGAGTCTTTGATATTTAGTGGTTTTCAGCCACTTTTCTGGATTTTTGAAAATTTCACTTTTTTGTGAAAATATCCACGAAATGAGGGAATAATATGTGTGAGGGTTCCCCTGGAGAGTTCCAAATGTGTGTGGGCAGAATATATATCCCACGGGGTAAAATTGAAAAAAGTTGAAAACTATTTTTTTTTGGACTTAGTCATTTTTCCGGCGTTTATCAGACTTTCAGATAGGGCAAATGTCAGTGAGCGTTCCAATTTCAGTTCCAGAGCGATTCGCCCAATGAGTCCTTGATATTTAGTCATTTTCAGCCAATTTTCTGGATTTTTGAAAATTTCACTTTTTTGTGAAAATATCCACTAAATGAGAGAATAATATGTGTGAGGGTACCCCAGGAGAGTTCCAAATGTGTGTGGGTAGAATATATATCCCACGGGGTAAAATTGAAAAAAGTTGAAAACTATTTTTTTTTGGACTTAGTCATTTTTCCGGCGTTTATCAGACTTTCAGATAGGGCAAATGTCAGTGAGCGTTCGAATTTCAGTTCCAGAGCGATTCGCCCAATGAGTCCTTGATATTTAGTCATTTTCAGCCAATTTTCTGGATTTTTGAAAATTTCACTTTTTTGTGAAAATATCCACTAAATGAGGGAATAATATGTGTGATGGTACCCCAGGAGAGTTCCAAATGTGTGTGGGTAGAATATATATCCCACGGGGGTAAAATTGAAAAAAGTTGAAAAAAAATTTTTTTTGGACTTAGTCATTTTTCCGGCATTTATCAGACTTTCAGATAGGGCAAATGTCAGTGAGCGTTCCGATTTCAGATCCAGAGCGATTCGACCAATAAGTCCTTGATATTTAGTGGTTTTCAGCCAATTTTCTGGATTTTTGAAAATTTCACTTTTTTGTGAAAATATCCACTAAATGAGGGAATAATATGTGTGAGGGTTCCCCTGGAGAGTTCCAAATGTGTGTGGGCAGAATATATATCCCACGCGGGTAAGATTGAAAAAAGTTTAAAAAAATTTTTTTTTGGACTTAGTCATTTTTCCGGCGTTTATCAGACTTTCAGATAGGGGAAATGTCAGTGAGCGTTCCGATTTCAGTTCCAGAGCGATTCGCCCAATGAGTCCTTTATATTTAGTCGTTTTCAGCCAATTTTCTGGATTTTTAAAAATTTCACTTTTTTGTGAAAATATCCACTAAATGAGGGAATAATATTTGTGAGGGTACCCCAGGAGAGTTCCAAATCTGTGTGGGTAGAATATATATGCCACGGGCGTAAAATTGAAAAAAGTTTAAAAAAATTTTTTTTTTGGACTTAGTACTTTTTCCGGCGTTTATCAGACTTTCAGATAGGGGAAATGTCAGTGAGCGTTCCGATTTCAGTTTCAGAGCGATTTGCCCAATGAGTCCTTGATATTTAGTCGTTTTCAGCCAAATTTCTGGATTTTTGAAAATGTCACTTTTTTGTGAAAATATCCACTAAATGAGGGAATAATATGTGTGAGAGTTCCCCAGGAGAGTTCCAAATGTGTGTGGGTAGAATATATATCCCACGGGGGTAAAATTGAAAAAAGTTGAAAAAATTTTTTTTTGTACTTAGTCATTTTTCCGGCGTTTATCAGACTTTCAGATATTGCAAATGTCAGTGAGCGTTCCTATTTCAGTTCCAGAGCGATTCGCCCAATGAGTCCTTGATATTTAGTCGTTTTCAGCCAATTTTCTGGATTTTTGAAAATTTCACTTTTTTGTGAAAATATCCACTAAATGAGAGAATAATATGTGTGAGGGTACCCCAGGAGAGTTCCAAATGTGTGTGGGTAGAATATATATCCCACGGGGTAAAATTGAAAAAAGTTGAAAACTATTTTTTTTGGGACTTAGTCATTTTTCCGGCGTTTATCAGACTTTCAGATAGGGCAAATGTCAGTGAGCGTTCCAATTTCAGTTCCAGAGCGATTCGCCCATTGAGTCCTTGATATTTAGTCGTTTTCAGCCAATTTTCTGGATTTTTGAAAATTTCACTTTTTTGTGAAAATATCCACTAAATGAGGGAATAATATGTGTGAGGGTACCCCAGGAGAGTTCCAAATGTGTGTGGGTAGAATATATATCCCACGGGGGTAAAATTGAAAAAAGTTGAAAAAAATTTTTTTTTTTACTTAGTCATTTTTCCGGCGTTTATCAGACTTTCAGATAGGGGAAATGTCAGTGAGCGTTCCGATTTCAGTTCCAGAGCTATTCGCCCAATGAGTCTTTGATATTTAGTCGTTTTCAGCCAATTTTCTGGATTTTTGAAAATTTCACTTTTTTGTGAAAATATCCACTAAATGAGGGAATAATATGTGTGAGGGTTCCCCTGGAGAGTTCCAAATGTGTGTGGGCTGAATATATATCCCACGGGTGTAAGATTGAAAAAAGTTTAAAAAAATTTTTTTTTGGACTTAGTCATTTTTCCGGCGTTTATCAGACTTTCAGATAGGGCAAATGTCAGTGAGCGTTCCTATTTCAGTTCCAGAGCGATTCGCCCAATGAGTCCTTGATATTTAGTCGTTTTCAGCCAATTTTCTGGATTTTTGAAAATTTCACTTTTTTGTGAAAATATCCACTAAATGAGAGAATAATATGTGTGAGGGTACCCCAGGAGAGTTCCAAATGTGTTTGGGTAGAATATATATCCCACGGGGTAAAATTGAAAAAAGTTGAAAACTATTTTTTTTGGGACTTAGTCATTTTTCCGGAGTTTATCAGACTTTCAGATAGGGCAAATGTCAGTGAGCGTTCCAATTTCAGTTCCAGAGCGATTCGCCCAATGAGTCCTTGATATTTAGTCGTTTTCAGCCAATTTTCTGGATTTTTGAAAATTTCACTTTTTTGTGAAAATATCCACTAAATGAGGGAATAATATGTGTGAGGGTACCCCAGGAGAGTTCCAAATGTGTGTGGATAGAATATATATCCCACGGGGGTAAAATTGAAAAAAGTTGAAAAAAATTTTTTTTTTGGACTTAGTCATTTTTCCGGCGTTTATCAGACTTTCAGATAGGGGAAATGTCAGTGAGCGTTCCGATTTCAGATTCAGAGCGATTCGCCCAATGAGTCCTTGATATTTAGTCGTTTTCAGCCAATTTTCTGGATTTTTGAAAATGTCTCTTTTTTGTGAAAATATCCACTAAATGAGGGAATAATATGTGTGAGAGTTCCCCAGGAGAGTTCCAAATGTGTGTGGGTAGAATACATATCCCACTGGGGTAAAATTGAAAAAAGTTGAAAAAAATTTTTTTTTGGACTTAGTCATTTTTCCGGCGTTTATCAGACTTTCAGATAGGGCAAATGTCAGTGAGCGTTCCGATTTCAGTTCCAGAGCGATTCGCCCAATGAGTCCTTGATATTTAGTCGTTTTCAGCCAATTTTCTGGATTTTTGAAAATTTCACTTTTTTGTGAAAATATCCACTAAATGAGGGAATAATATGTGTGAGGGTACCCCAGGGGAGTTCCAAATGTGTGTGGGTAGAATATATATCCCACGGGGGTAAAATTGAAAAAAGTTTAAAAAAATTTTTTTTTTGGACTTATCATTTTTCCGGCGTTTATCAGACTTTCAGATAGGGGAAATGTCAGTGAGCGTTCCGATTTCAGATTCAGAGCGATTCGCCCAATGAGTCCTTGATATTTAGTCGTTTTCAGCCAATTTTCTGGATTTTTGAAAATGTCACTTTTTTGTGAAAATATCCACTAAATGAGGGAATAATATGTGTGAGAGTTCCCCAGGAGAGTTCCAAATGTGTGTGGGTAGAATATATATCCCACGGGGGTAAAATTGAAAAAAGTTGAAAAAATTTTTTTTTTGGACTTAGTCATTTTTCCGGCGTTTATCAGACTTTCAGATAGGGCAAATGTCAGTGAGCGTTCCGATTTCAGTTCCAGAGCGATTCGCCCAATGAGTCCTTGATATTTAGTCGTTTTCAGCCAATTTTCTGGATTTTTGAAAATTTCACTTTTTTGTGAAAATATCCACTAAATGAGGGAATAATATGTGTGAGGGTACCCCAGGGGAGTTCCAAATGTGTGTGGGTAGAATATATATCCCACGGGGGTAAAATTGAAAAAAGTTGAAAATTTTTTTTTTTGGACTTAGTCATTTTTCCGCGCGTTTAACAGACTTTCAGATAGGGCAAATGTCAGTGAGCATTCCGATTTCAGTTCAAGAGCAATTCGCCCAATGAGTCTTTGATATTTAGTGGTTTTCAGCCAATTTTCTGGATTTTTGAAAATTTCACTTTTTTGTGAAAATATCCACGAAATGAGGGAATAATATGTGTGAGGGTACCCCAGGGTAGTTCCAAATGTGTGTGGGTAGAATATATATCCCACGGGGGTAAAATTGAAAAAAGTTGAAAAAAAATTTTTTTTGGACTTAGTCATTTTTCCGGCGTTTATCAGACTTTCAGATAGGGCAAATGTCAGTGAGCGTTCCTATTTCAGTTCCAGAGCGATTTGCCCAATGAGTCCTTGATATTTAGTCGTTTTCAGCCAATTCTCTGGATTTTTGAAAATTTCACTTTTTTGTGAAAATATCCACTAAATGAGAGAATAATATGTGTGAGGGTACCCCAGGAGAGTTCCAAATGTGTGTGGGTAGAATATATATCCCACGGGGTAAAATTGAAAAAAGTTGAAAACTATTTTTTTTTGGACTTAGTCATTTTTCCGGCGTTTATCAGACTTTCAGATAGGGGAAATGTCAGTGAGCGTTCCGATTTCAGTTTCAGAGCGATTCGCCCAATGAGTCCTTGATATTTAGTCGTTTTCAGCCAATTTTCTGGATTTTTGAAAATTTCACTTTTTTGTGAAAATATCCACTAAATGAGGGAATAATATGTGTGAGGGTACCCCAGGGGAGTTCCAAATGTGTGTGGGTAGAATATATATCCCACGGGGGTAAAATTGAAAAAAGTTGAAAAAAAAATTTTTTTGGACTTAGTCATTTTTCCGGCGTTTATCAGACTTTCAGATAGGGGAAATGTCAGTGAGCGTTCCGATTTCAGTTCCAGAGCGATTCGCCCAATGAGTCCTTGATATTTAGTCGTTTTCAGCCAATTTTCTGGATTTTTGAAAATATCACTTTTTTGTGAAAATATCCACTAAATGAGGGAATAATATGTGTGAGAGTTCCCCAGGAGAGTTCCAAATGTGTGTGGGTAGAATATATATCCCACGGGGGTAAAATTGAAAAAAGTTGAACATTTTTTTTTTTGGACTTAGTCATTTTTCCTGCGTTTATCAGACTTTCAGATAGGGCAAATGTCAGTGAGCATTCCGATTTCAGTTCAAGAGCGATTCGCCCAATGAGTCTTTGATATTTAGTGGTTTTCAGCCACTTTTCTGGATTTTTGAAAATTTCACTTTTTTGTGAAAATATCCACGAAATGAGGGAATAATATGTGTGAGGGTTCCCCTGGAGAGTTCCAAATGTGTGTGGGCAGAATATATATCCAACGGGGGTAAGATTGAAAAAAGTTGAAAAAAAATTTTTTTTGGACTTAGTCATTTTTCCGGCGTTTATCAGACTTTCAGATAGGGGAAATGTCAGTGAGCGTTCCGATATCAGTTCCAGAGCGATTCGCCCAATGAGTCCTTGATATTTAGTCGTTTTCAGCCAATTTTCTGGATTTTTGAAAATTTCACTTTTTTGTGAAAATATCCACTAAATGAGAGAATAATATGTGTGAGGGTACCCCAGGAGAGTTCCAAATGTGTGTGGGTAGAATATATATCCCACGGGGTAAAATTGAAAAAAGTTGAAAACTATTTTTTTTTGGACTTAGTCATTTTTCCGGCGTTTATCAGACTTTCAGATAGGGCAAATGTCAGTGAGCGTTCCAATTTCAGTTCCAGAGCGATTCGCCCAATGAGTCCTTGATATTTAGTCATTTTCAGCCAATTTTCTGGATTTTTGAAAATTTCACTTTTTTGTGAAAATATCCACTAAATGAGGGAATAATATGTGTGAGGGTTCCCCTGGAGAGTTCCAAATGTGTGTGGGCAGAATATATATCCCACGCGGGTAAGATTGAAAAAAGTTTAAAAAAATTTTTTTTTGGACTTAGTCATTTTTCCGGCGTTTATCAGACTTTCAGATAGGGGAAATGTCAGTGAGCGTTCCGATTTCAGTTCCAGAGCGATTCGCCCAATGAGTCCTTTATATTTAGTCGTTTTCAGCCAATTTTCTGGATTTTTAAAAATTTCACTTTTTTGTGAAAATATCCACTAAATGAGGGAATAATATTTGTGAGGGTACCCCAGGAGAGTTCCAAATCTGTGTGGGTAGAATATATATGCCACGGGCGTAAAATTGAAAAAAGTTTAAAAAAATTTTTTTTTTGGACTTAGTACTTTTTCCGGCGTTTATCAGACTTTCAGATAGGGGAAATGTCAGTGAGCGTTCCGATTTCAGTTTCAGAGCGATTTGCCCAATGAGTCCTTGATATTTAGTCGTTTTCAGCCAAATTTCTGGATTTTTGAAAATGTCACTTTTTTGTGAAAATATCCACTAAATGAGGGAATAATATGTGTGAGAGTTCCCCAGGAGAGTTCCAAATGTGTGTGGGTAGAATATATATCCCACGGGGGTAAAATTGAAAAAAGTTGAAAAAATTTTTTTTTGTACTTAGTCATTTTTCCGGCGTTTATCAGACTTTCAGATATTGCAAATGTCAGTGAGCATTCCGATTTCAGTTCCAGAGTGATTCGCCCAATGAGTCCTTGATATTTAGTCGTTTTCAGCCAATTTTCTGGATTTTTGAAAATTTCACTTTTGTGTGAAAATATCCACTAAATGAGGGAATAATATGTGTGAGGGTACCCCAGGGGAGTTCCAAATGTGTGTGGGTAGAATATATATCCCACGGGGGTAAAATTGAAAAAAGTTGAAAAAAATTTTTTTTTGGACTTAGTCATTTTTCCGGCGTTTATCAGACTTTCAGATAGGGGAAATATCAGTGAGCGTTCCGATTTCAGTTCCAGAGCGATTCGCCCAATGAGTCCTTTATATTTAGTCGTTTTCAGCCAATTTTCTGGATTTTTAAAAATTTCACTTTTTTGTGAAAATATCCACTAAATGAGGGAATAATATTTGTGAGGGTACCCCAGGAGAGTTCCAAATCTGTGTGGGTAGAATATATATGCCACGGGCGTAAAATTGAAAAAAGTTTAAAAAAATTTTTTTTTTGGACTTAGTAATTTTTCCGGCGTTTATCAGACTTTCAGATAGGGGAAATGTCAGTGAGCGTTCCGATTTCAGTTTCAGAGCGATTTGCCCAATGAGTCCTTGATATTTAGTCGTTTTCAGCCAATTTTCTGGATTTTTGAAAATGTCACTTTTTTGTGAAAATATCCACTAAATGAGGGAATAATATGTGTGAGAGTTCCCCAGGAGAGTTCCAAATGTGTGTGGGTAGAATATATATCCCACGGGGGTAAAATTGAAAAAAGTTGAAAAAATTTTTTTTTTGGACTTAGTCATTTTTCCGGCGTTTATCAGACTTTCAGATAGGGCAAATGTCAGTGAGCGTTCCGATTTCAGTTCCAGAGCGATTCGCCCAATGAGTCCTTGATATTTAGTCGTTTTCAGCCAATTTTCTGGATTTTTGAAAATTTCACTTTTTTGTGAAAATATCCACTAAATGAGGGAATAATATGTGTGACGGAACCCCAGGAGAGTTCCAAATGTGTGTGGGTAGAATATATATCCCACGGGGGTAAAATTGAAAAAAGTTGAAAATTTTTTTTTTTGGACTTAGTCATTTTTCCACGCGTTTAACAGACTTTCAGATAGGGCAAATGTCAGTGAGCATTCCGATTTCAGTTCAAGAGCGATTCGCCCAATGAGTCTTTGATATTTAGTGGTTTTCAGCCAATTTTCTGGATTTTTGAAAATTTCACTTTTTTGTGAAAATATCCACGAAATGAGGGAATAATATGTGTGAGGGTTCCCCTGGAGAGTTCCAAATGTGTGTGGGCAGAATATATATCCCACGGGGGTAAGATTGAAAAAAGTTGAAAAAAATTTTTTTTTGGACTTAGTCATTTTTCCGGCGTTTATCAGACTTTCAGATAGGGCAAATGTCAGTGAGCATTCCGATTTCAGTTCCAGAGCGATTCGCCCAATGAGTCCTTGATATTTAGTCGTTTTCAGCCAATTTTCTGGATTTTTGAAAATTTCACTTTTTTGTGAAAATATCCACTAAATGAGGGAATAATATGTGTGACGGTACCCCAGGAGAGTTCCAAATGTGTGTGGGTAGAATATATATCCCACGGGGGTAAAATTGAAAAAAGTTGAAAATTTTTTTTTTGGACTTAGTCATTTTTCCGCGCGTTTAACAGACTTTCAGATAGGGCAAATGTCAGTGAGCATTCCGATTTCAGTTCAAGAGTGATTCGCCCAATGAGTCTTTGATATTTAGTGGTTTTCAGCCAATTTTCTGGATTTTTGAAAATTTCACTTTTTTGTGAAAATATCCACGAAATGAGGGAATAATATGTGTGAGGGTTCCCCTGGAGAGTTCCAAATGTGTGTGGGCAGAATATATATCCCACGGGGGTAAGATTGAAAAAAGTTGAAAAAAAATTTTTTTTGGACTTAGTCATTTTTCCGGCGTTTATCAGACTTTCAGATAGGGCAAATGTCAGTGATCGTTCTGATTTCAGTTCCAGAGCGATTCGCCCAATGAGTCCTTGATATTTAGTCGTTTTCAGCCAATTTTCTGGATTTTTGAAAATTTCACTTTTTTGTGAAAATATCCACTAAATGAGAGAATAATATGTGTGAGGGTACCCCAGGAGAGTTCCAAATGTGTGTGGGTAGAATATATATCCCACGGGGGTAAAATTGAAAAAAGTTGAAAAAAAATTTTTTTTGGACTTAGTCATTTTTCCGGCGTTTATCAGACTTTCAGATAGGGGAAATGTCAGTGAGCGTTCCGATTTCAGTTCCAGAGCGATTCGACCAATGAGTCCTTTATATTTAGTCATTTTCAGCCAATTTTCTGGATTTTTAAAAATTTCACTTTTTTGTGAAAATATCCACTAAATTAGGGAATAATATTTGTGAGGGTACCCCAGGAGAGTTCCAAATCTGTGTGGGTAGAATATATATCCCACGGGGGTAAAATTGAAAAAAGTTGAAAATTTTTTTTTTGGACTTAGTCATTTTTCCGCGCGTTTAACAGACTTTCAGATAGGGCAAATGTCAGTGAGCATTCCGATTTCAGTTCAAGAGCGATTCGCCCAATGAGTCTTTGATATTTAGTGGTTTTCAGCCAATTTTCTGGATTTTTGAAAATTTCACTTTTTTGTGAAAATATCCACTAAATGAGGGAATAATATGTGTGAGGGTTCCCCTGGAGAGTTCCAAATGTGTGTGGGCAGAATATATATCCCACGCGGGTAAGATTGAAAAAAGTTTAAAAAAATTTTTTTTTGGACTTAGTCATTTTTCCGGCGTTTATCAGACTTTCAGATATTGCAAATGTCAGTGAGCGTTCCAATTTCAGTTCCAGAGTGATTCGCCCAATGAGTCCTTGATATTTAGTCGTTTTCAGCCAATTTTCTGGATTTTTGAAAATTTCACTTTTTTGTGAAAATATCCACAAAATGAGGGAATAATATGTGTGAGGGTTCCCCTGGAGAGTTCCAAATGTGTGTGGGCAGAATATATATCCCACGGGGGTAAGATTGAAAAAAGTTGAAAAAAATTTTTTTTTGGACTTAGTCATTTTTCCGGCGTTTATCAGACTTTCAGATAGGGCAAATGTCAGTGAGCGTTCCGATTTCAGTTCCAGAGCGATACGCCCAATGAGTCCTTGATATTTAGTCGTTTTCAGCCAATTTTCTGGATTTTTGAAAATTTCACTTTTTTGTGAAAATATCCACTAAATGAGGGAATAATATGTGTGACGGTACCCCAGGAGAGTTCCAAATGTGTGTGGGCAGAATATATATCCCACGGGGGTAAGATTGAAAAAAGTTGAAAAAAATTTTTTTTTGGACTTAGTCATTTTTCCGGCGTTTATCAGACTTTCAGATAGGGCAAATGTCAGTGAGCGTTCCGATTTCAGTTCCAGAGCGATACGCCCAATGAGTCCTTGATATTTAGTCGTTTTCAGCCAATTTTCTGGATTTTTGAAAATTTCACTTTTTTGTGAAAATATCCACTAAATGAGGGAATAATATGTGTGACGGTACCCCAGGAGAGTTCCAAATGTGTGTGGGTAGAATATATATCCCACGGGGGTAAAATTGACAAAAGTTGAAAAAATTTTTTTTTTGGACTTAGTCATTTTTCCGGCGTTTATCAGACTTTCAGATAGGGCAAATGTCAGTGAGCGTTCCGAT
This sequence comes from Phyllobates terribilis, assembly GCF_046119375.1. Taxonomy (NCBI): domain Eukaryota; kingdom Metazoa; phylum Chordata; class Amphibia; order Anura; family Dendrobatidae; genus Phyllobates; species Phyllobates terribilis. Next base: position 556,707,734 of record NW_027362762.1, read on the forward strand.
TTCAGTTCCAGAGCGATTCGCCCAATGAGTCCTTGATATTTAGTCGTTTTCAGCCAATTTTCTGGATTTTTGAAAATTTCACTTTTTTGTGAAAATATCCACTAAATGAGGGAATAATATGTGTGACGGTACCCCAGGAGAGTTCCAAATGTGTGTGGGTAGAATATATATCCCACGGGGGTAAAATTGAAAAAAGTTGAAAATTTTTTTTTTGGACTTAGTCATTTTTCCGCGCGTTTAACAGACTTTCAGATAGGGCAAATGTCAGTGAGCATTCCGATTTCAGTTCAAGAGCGATTCGCCCAATGAGTCTTTGATATTTAGTGGTTTTCAGCCAATTTTCTGGATTTTTGAAAATTTCACTTTTTTGTGAAAATATCCACTAAATGAGGGAATAATATGTGTGAGGGTTCCCCTGGAGAGTTCCAAATGTGTGTGGGCAGAATATATATCCCACGCGGGTAAGATTGAAAAAAGTTTAAAAAAATTTTTTTTTGGACTTAGTCATTTTTCCGGCGTTTATCAGACTTTCAGATATTGCAAATGTCAGTGAGCGTTCCAATTTCAGTTCCAGAGTGATTCGCCCAATGAGTCCTTGATATTTAGTCGTTTTCAGCCAATTTTCTGGATTTTTGAAAATTTCACTTTTGTGTGAAAATATCCACTAAATGAGGGAATAATGTGTGTGAGGGTACCCCAGGGGAGTTCCAAATGTGTGTGGGTAGAATATATATCCCACGGGGGTAAAATTGAAAAAAGTTGAAAAAAATTTTTTTTTGGACTTAGTCATTTTTCCGCCGTTTATCAGACTTTCAGATAGGGGAAATGTCAGTGAGCGTTCCGATTTCAGTTCCAGAGCGATTCGCCCAATGAGTCCTTTATATTTAGTCGTTTTCAGCCAATTTTCTGGATTTTTAAAAATTTCACTTTTTTGTGAAAATATCCACTAAATGAGGGAATAATATTTGTGAGGGTACCCCAGGAGAGTTCCAAATCTGTGTGGGTAGAATATATATGCCACGGGCGTAAAATTGAAAAAAGTTAAAAAAAATTTTTTTTTTGGACTTAGTAATTTTTCCGGCGTTTATCAGACTTTCAGATAGGGGAAATGTCAGTGAGCGTTCCGATTTCAGTTTCAGAGCGATTTGCCCAATGAGTCCTTGATATTTAGTCGTTTTCAGCCAATTTTCTGGATTTTTGAAAATGTCACTTTTTTGTGAAAATATCCACTAAATGAGGGAATAATATGTGTGAGAGTTCCCCAGGAGAGTTCCAAATGTGTGTGGGTAGAATATATATCCCACGGGGGTAAAATTGAAACAAGTTGAAAAAATTTTTTTTTTGGACTTAGTCATTTTTCCGGCGTTTATCAGACTTTCAGATAGGGCAAATGTCAGTGAGCGTTCCGATTTCAGTTCCAGAGCGATTCGCCCAATGAGTCCTTGATATTTAGTCGTTTTCAGCCAATTTTCTGGATTTTTGAAAATTTCACTTTTTTGTGAAAATATCCACTAAATGAGGGAATAATATGTGTGACGGTACCCCAGGAGAGTTCCAAATGTGTGTGGGTAGAATATATATCCCACGGGGGTAAAATTGAAAAAAGTTGAAAATTTTTTTTTTTGGACTTAGTCATTTTTCCGCGCGTTTAACAGACTTTCAGATAGGGCAAATGTCAGTGAGCATTCCGATTTCAGTTCAAGAGCGATTCGCCCAATGAGTCTTTGATATTTAGTGGTTTTCAGCCAATTTTCTGGATTTTTGAAAATTTCACTTTTTTGTGAAAATATCCACTAGATGAGAGAATAATATGTGTGAGGGTACCCCAGGAGAGTTCCAAATGTGTGTGGGTAGAATATATATCCCACGGGGGTAAAATTGAAAAAGTTGAAAAAAAATTTTTTTTGGACTTAGTCATTTTTCCGGCGTTTATCAGACTTTCAGATAGGGCAAATGTCAGTGAGCGTTCCGATTTCAGTTTCAGAGCGATTCGACCAATGAGTCCTTGATATTTAGTCGTTTTCAGCCAATTTTCTGGATTTTTGAAAATTTCACTTTTTTGTGAAAATATCCACTAAATGAGGGAATAATATGTGTGAGGGTACCCCAGGGTAGTTCCAAATGTGTGTGGGTAGAATATATATCCCACGGGGGTAAAATTGAAAAAAGTTGAAAAAAAATTTTTTTTTAGACTTAGTCATTTTTCCGGCGTTTATCAGCCTTTCAGATAGGGGAAATGTCAGTGAGCATTCCGATTTCAGTTCAAGAGCGATTCGCCCAATGAGTCTTTGATATTTAGTGGTTTTCAGCCAATTTTCTGGATTTTTGAAAATTTCACTTTTCTGTGAAAATATCCACTAAATGAGGGAATAATATGTGTGAGGGTTCCCCTGGAGAGTTCCAAATGTGTGTGGGCAGAATATATATCCCACGCGGGTAAGATTGAAAAAAGTTTAAAAAAATTTTTTTTTGGACTTAGTCATTTTTCCGGCGTTTATCAGACTTTCAGATATTGCAAATGTCAGTGAGCGTTCCGATTTCAGTTCCAGAGTGATTCGCCCAATGAGTCCTTGATATTTAGTCGTTTTCAGCCAATTTTCTGGATTTTTGAAAATTTCACTTTTGTGTGAAAATATCCACTAAATGAGGGAATAATATGTGTGACGGTACCCCAGGAGAGTTCCAAATGTGTGTGGGTAGAATATATATCCCACGGGGGTAAAATTGAAAAAAGTTGAAAAAAATTTTTTTTTGGACTTAGTCATTTTTCCGGCGTTTATCAGACTTTCAGATAGGGGAAATGTCAGTGAGCGTTCCGATTTCAGTTTCAGAGCGATTTGCCCAATGAGTCCTTGATATTTAGTCGTTTTCAGCCAATTTTCTGGATTTTTGAAAATGTCACTTTTTTGTGAAAATATCCACTAAATGAGGGAATAATATGTGTGAGAGTTCCCCAGGAGAGTTCCAAATGTGTGTGGGTAGAATATATATCCCACAGGGGTAAAATTGACAAAAGTTGAAAAAATTTTTTTTTTGGACTTAGTCATTTTTCCGGCGTTTATCAGACTTTCAGATAGGGCAAATGTCAGTGAGCGTTCCGATTTCAGTTCCAGAGCGATTCGCCCAATGAGTCCTTGATATTTAGTCGTTTTCAGCCAATTTTCTGGATTTTTGAAAATTTCACTTTTTTGTGAAAATATCCACTAAATGAGGGAATAATATGTGTGACGGTACCCCAGGAGAGTTCCAAATGTGTGTGGGTAGAATATATATCCCACGGGGGTAAAATTGAAAAAAGTTGAAAATTTTTTTTTTTGGACTTAGTCATTTTTCCGCGCGTTTAACAGACTTTCAGATAGGGCAAATGTCAGTGAGCATTCCGATTTCAGTTCAAGAGCGATTCGCCCAATGAGTCTTTGATATTTAGTGGTTTTCAGCCAATTTTCTGGATTTTTGAAAATTTCACTTTTTTGTGAAAATATCCACTAGATGAGAGAATAATATGTGTGAGGGTACCCCAGGAGAGTTCCAAATGTGTGTGGGTAGAATATATATCCCACGGGGGTAAAATTGAAAAAGTTGAAAAAAAATTTTTTTTGGACTTAGTCATTTTTCCGGCGTTTATCAGACTTTCAGATAGGGCAAATGTCAGTGAGCGTTCCGATTTCAGTTCCAGAGCGATTCGACCAATGAGTCCTTGATATTTAGTCGTTTTCAGCCAATTTTCTGGATTTTTGAAAATTTCACTTTTTTGTGAAAATATCCACTAAATGAGGGAATAATATGTGTGAGGGTACCCCAGGGTAGTTCCAAATGTGTGTGGGTAGAATATATATCCCACGGGGGTAAAATTGAAAAAAGTTGAAAAAAAATTTTTTTTTAGACTTAGTCATTTTTCCGGCGTTTATCAGCCTTTCAGATAGGGGAAATGTCAGTGAGCATTCCGATTTCAGTTCAAGAGCGATTCGCCCAATGAGTCTTTGATATTTAGTGGTTTTCAGCCAATTTTCTGGATTTTTGAAAATTTCACTTTTTTGTGAAAATATCCACTAAATGAGGGAATAATATGTGTGAGGGTTCCCCTGGAGAGTTCCAAATGTGTGTGGGCAGAATATATATCCCACGCGGGTAAGATTGAAAAAAGTTTAAAAAAATTTTTTTTTGGACTTAGTCATTTTTCCGGCGTTTATCAGACTTTCAGATATTGCAAATGTCAGTGAGCGTTCCGATTTCAGTTCCAGAGTGATTCGCCCAATGAGTCCTTGATATTTAGTCGTTTTCAGCCAATTTTCTGGATTTTTGAAAATTTCACTTTTGTGTGAAAATATCCACTAAATGAGGGAATAATATGTGTGAGGGTACCCCAGGGGAGTTCCAAATGTGTGTGGGTAGAATATATATCCCACGGGGGTAAAATTGAAAAAAGTTGAAAAAAATTTTTTTTTGGACTTAGTCATTTTTCCGGCGTTTATCAGACTTTCAGATAGGGGAAATGTCAGTGAGCGTTCCGATTTCAGTTCCAGAGCGATTCGCCCAATGAGTCCTTTATATTTAGTCGTTTTCAGCCAATTTTCTGGATTTTTAAAAATTTCACTTTTTTGTGAAAATATCCACTAAATGAGGGAATAATATTTGTGAGGGTACCCCAGGAGAGTTCCAAATGTGTGTGGGTAGAATATATATGCCACGGGCGTAAAATTGAAAAAAGTTTAAAAAATTTTTTTTTTTGGACTTAGTAATTTTTCCGGCGTTTATCAGACTTTCAGATAGGGGAAATGTCAGTGAGCGTTCCGATTTCAGTTTCAGAGCGATTTGCCGAATGAGTCCTTGATATTTAGTCGTTTTCAGCCAATTTTCTGGATTTTTGAAAATGTCACTTTTTTGTGAAAATATCCACTAAATGAGGGAATAATATGTGTGAGAGTTCCCCAGGAGAGTTCCAAATGTGTGTGGGTAGAATATATATCCCACGGGGGTAAAATTGAAAAAAGTTGAAAAAATTTTTTTTTTGGACTGAGTCATTTTTCCGGCGTTTATCAGACTTTCAGATAGGGCAAATGTCAGTGAGCGTTCCGATTTCAGTTCCAGAGCGATTCGCCCAATGAGTCCTTGATATTTAGTCGTTTTCAGCCAATTTTCTGGATTTTTGAAAATTTCACTTTTTTGTGAAAATATCCACTAAATGAGGGAATAATATGTGTGACGGTACCCCAGGAGAGTTCCAAATGTGTGTGGGTAGAATATATATCCCACGGGGGTAAAATTGAAAAAAGTTGAACATTTTTGTTTTTGGACTTAGTCATTTTTCCGCGCGTTTAACAGACTTTCAGATAGGGCAAATGTCAGTGAGCATTCCAATTTCAGTTCAAGAGCGATTCGCCCAATGAGTCTTTGATATTTAGTGGTTTTCAGCCAATTTTCTGGATTTTTGAAAATTTCACTTTTTTGTGAAAATATCCACGAAATGAGGGAATAATATGTGTGAGGGTTCCCCTGGAGAGTTCCAAATGTGTGTGGGCAGAATATATATCCCACGGGGGTAAGATTGAAAAAAGTTGAAAAAAAATTTTTTTTGGACTTAGTCATTTTTCCGGCGTTTATCAGACTTTCAGATAGGGCAAATGTCAGTGATCGTTCTGATTTCAGTTCCAGAGCGATTCGCCCAATGAGTCCTTGATATTTAGTCATTTTCAGCCAATTTTCTGGATTTTTGAAAATTTCACTTTTTTGTGAAAATATCCACTAAATGAGAGAATAATATGTGTGAGGGTACCCCAGGAGAGTTCCAAATGTGTGTACGTAGAATATATATCCCACGGGGGTAAAATTGAAAAAAGTTGAAAAAAAATTTTTTTTGGACTTAGTCATTTTTCCGGCGTTTATCAGACTTTCAGATAGGGCAAATGTCAGTGAGCGTTCCGATTTCAGTTCCAGAGCGATTCGACCAATGAGTCCTTGATATTTAGTCGTTTTCAGCCAACTTTCTGGATTTTTGAAAATTTCACTTTTTTGTGAAACTATCCACTAAATGAGGGAATAATATGTGTGAGGGTACCCCAGGGTAGTTCCAAATGTGTGTGGGTAGAATATATATCCCACGGGGGTAAAATTGAAAAAAGTTGAAAAAAAATTTTTTTTGGACTTAGTCATTTTTCCGGCGTTTATCAGCCTTTCAGATAGGGGAAATGTCAGTGAGCGTTCCGATTTCAGTTCAAGAGCGATTCGCCCAATGAGTCTTTGATATTTAGTGGTTTTCAGCCAATTTTCTGGATTTTTGAAAATTTCACTTTTTTGTGAAAATATCCACTAAATGAGGGAATAATATGTGTGAGGGTTCCCCTGGAGAGTTCCAAATGTGTGTGGGCAGAATATATATCCCACGCGGGTAAGATTGAAAAAAGTTTAAAAAAATTTTTTTTTGGACTTAGTCATTTTTCCGGCGTTTATCAGACTTTCAGATATTGCAAATGTCAGTGAGCGTTCCGATTTCAGTTCCAGAGTGATTCGCCCAATGAGTCCTTGATATTTAGTCGTTTTCAGCCAATTTTCTGGATTTTTGAAAATTTCACTTTTTTGTGAAAATATCCACTAAATGAGGGAATAATATGTGTGACGGTACCCCAGGAGAGTTCCAAATGTGTGTGGGTAGAATATATATCCCACGGGGGTAAAATTGAAAAAAGTTGAAAATTTTTTTTTTGGACTTAGTCATTTTTCCGCGCGTTTAACAGACTTTCAGATAGGGCAAATGTCAGTGAGCATTCCGATTTCAGTTCAAGAGCGATTCGCCCAATGAGTCTTTGATATTTAGTGGTTTTCAGCCAATTTTCTGGATTTTTGAAAATTTCCCTTTTTTGTGAAAATATCCACTAAATGAGGGAATAATATGTGTGAGGGTTCCCCAGGAGAGTTCCAAATGTGTGTGGGCAGAATATATATCCCACGCGGGTAAGATTGAAAAAAGTTGAAAAAAAATTTTTTTTGGACTTAGTCATTTTTCCGGCGTTTATCAGACTTTCAGATAGGGGAAATGTCAGTGAGCGTTCCGATTTCAGTTCCAGAGCGATTTGCCCAATGAGTCCTTTATATTTAGTCATTTTCAGCCAATTTTCTGGATTTTTAAAAATTTCACTTTTTTGTGAAAATATCCACTAAATGAGGGAATAATATTTGTGAGGGTACCCCAGGAGAGTTCCAAATCTGTGTGGGTAGAATATATATGCCACGGGCGTAAAATTGAAAAAAGTTTAAAAAAATTTTTTTTTTGGACTTAGTAATTTTTCCGGCGTTTATCAGACTTTCAGATAGGGGAAATGTCAGTGAGCGTTCCGATTTCAGTTTCAGAGCGATTTGCCCAATGAGTCCTTGATATTTAGTCGTTTTCAGCCAATTTTCTGGATTTTTGAAAATGTCACTTTTTTGTGAAAATATCCACTAAATGAGGGAATAATATGTGTGAGAGTTCCCCAGGAGAGTTCCAAATGTGTGTGGGTAGAATATATATCCCACGGGGGTAAAATTGACAAAAGTTGAAAAAATTTTTTTTTTGGACTTAGTCATTTTTCCGGCGTTTATCAGACTTTCAGATAGGGCAAATGTCAGTGAGCGTTCCGATTTCAGTTCCAGAGCGATTCGCCCAATGAGTCCTTGATATTTAGTCGTTTTCAGCCAATTTTCTGGATTTTTGAAAATTTCACTTTTTTGTGAAAATATCCACTAAATGAGGGAATAATATGTGTGACGGTACCCCAGGAGAGTTCCAAATGTGTGTGGGTAGAATATATATCCCACGGGGGTAAAATTGAAAAAAGTTGAAAATTTTTTTTTTGGACTTAGTCATTTTTCCGCGCGTTTAACAGACTTTCAGATAGGGCAAATGTCAGTGAGCATTCCGATTTCAGTTCAAGAGCGATTCGCCCAATGAGTCTTTGATATTTAGTGGTTTTCAGCCAATTTTCTGGATTTTTGAAAATTTCACTTTTTTGTGAAAATATCCACTAAATGAGGGAATAATATGTGTGAGGGTTCCCCTGGAGAGTTCCAAATGTGTGTGGGCAGAATATATATCCCACGCGGGTAAGATTGAAAAAAGTTTAAAAAAATTTTTTTTTGGACTTAGTCATTTTTCCGGCGTTTATCAGACTTTCAGATATTGCAAATGTCAGTGAGCGTTCCAATTTCAGTTCCAGAGTGATTCGCCCAATGAGTCCTTGATATTTAGTCGTTTTCAGCCAATTTTCTGGATTTTTGAAAATTTCACTTTTGTGTGAAAATATCCACTAAATGAGGGAATAATATGTGTGAGGGTACCCCAGGAGAGTTCCAAATGTGTGTGGGTAGAATATATATCCCACGGGGGTAAAATTGAAAAAAGTTGAAAAAAAATTTTTTTTGGACTTAGTCATTTTTCCGGCGTTTATCAGACTTTCAGATAGGGCAAATGTCAGTGAGCGTTCCGATTTCAGTTCCAGAGCGATTCGACCAATGAGTCCTTGATATTTAGTCGTTTTCAGCCAACTTTCTGGATTTTTGAAAATTTCACTTTTTTGTGAAACTATCCACTAAATGAGGGAATAATATGTGTGAGGGTACCCCAGGGTAGTTCCAAATGTGTGTGGGTAGAATATATATCCCACGGGGGTAAAATTGAAAAAAGTTGAAAAAAAATTTTTTTTGGACTTAGTCATTTTTCCGGCGTTTATCAGCCTTTCAGATAGGGGAAATGTCAGTGAGCGTTCCGATTTCAGTTCAAGAGCGATTCGCCCAATGAGTCTTTGATATTTAGTGGTTTTCAGCCAATTTTCTGGATTTTTGAAAATTTCACTTTTTTGTGAAAATATCCACTAAATGAGGGAATAATATGTGTGAGGGTTCCCCTGGAGAGTTCCAAATGTGTGTGGGCAGAATATATATCCCACGCGGGTAAGATTGAAAAAAGTTTAAAAAAATTTTTTTTTGGACTTAGTCATTTTTCTGGCGTTTATCAGACTTTCAGATATTGCAAATGTCAGTGAGCGTTCCGATTTCAGTTCCAGAGTGATTCGCCCAATGAGTCCTTGATATTTAGTCGTTTTCAGCCAATTTTCTGGATTTTTGAAAATTTCACTTTTTTGTGAAAATATCCACTAAATGAGGGAATAATATGTGTGACGGTACCCCAGGAGAGTTCCAAATGTGTGTGGGTAGAATATATATCCCACGGGGGTAAAATTGAAAAAAGTTGAAAATTTTTTTTTTGGACTTAGTCATTTTTCCGCGCGTTTAACAGACTTTCAGATAGGGCAAATGTCAGTGAGCATTCCGATTTCAGTTCAAGAGCGATTCGCCCAATGAGTCTTTGATATTTAGTGGTTTTCAGCCAATTTTCTGGATTTTTGAAAATTTCCCTTTTTTGTGAAAATATCCACTAAATGAGGGAATAATATGTGTGAGGGTTCCCCTGGAGAGTTCCAAATGTGTGTGGGCAGAATATATATCCCACGCGGGTAAGATTGAAAAAAGTTTAAAAAAATTTTTTTTTGGACTTAGTCATTTTTCCGGCGTTTATCAGACTTTCAGATAGGGGAAATATCAGTGAGCGTTCCGATTTCAGTTCCAGAGCGATTCGCCCAATGAGTCCTTTATATTTAGTCGTTTTCAGCCAATTTTCTGGATTTTTAAAAATTTCACTTTTTTGTGAAAATATCCACTAAATGAGGGAATAATATTTGTGAGGGTACCCCAGGAGAGTTCCAAATCTGTGTGTGTAGAATATATATGCCACGGGCGTAAAATTGAAAAAAGTTTAAAAAAATTTTTTTTTTGGACTTAGTAATTTTTCCAGCGTTTATCAGACTTTCAGATAGGGGAAATGTCAGTGAGCGTTCCGATTTCAGTTTCAGAGCGATTTGCCCAATGAGTCCTTGATATTTAGTCGTTTTCAGCCAATTTTCTGGATTTTTGAAAATGTCACTTTTTTGTGAAAATATCCACTAAATGAGGGAATAATATGTGTGAGAGTTCCCCAGGAGAGTTCCAAATGTGTGTGGGTAGAATATATATCCCACGGGGGTAAAATTGAAAAAAGTTGAAAATTTTTTTTTTGGACTTAGTCATTTTTCCGCGCGTTTAACAGACTTTCAGATAGGGCAAATGTCAGTGAGCATTCCGATTTCAGTTCAAGAGCGATTCGCCCAATGAGTCTTTGATATTTAGTGGTTTTCAGCCAATTTTCTGGATTTTTGAAAATTTCACTTTTTTGTTAAAATATCCACGAAATGAGGGAATAATATGTGTGAGGGTTCCCCTGGAGAGTTCCAAATGTGTGTGGGCAGAATATATATCCCACGGGGGTAAGATTGAAAAAAGTTGAAAAAAAATTTTTTTTGGACTTAGTCATTTTTCCGGCGTTTATCAGACTTTCAGATAGGGCAAATGTCAGTGATCGTTCTGATTTCAGTTCCAGAGCGATTCGCCCAATGAGTCCTTGATATTTAGTCGTTTTCAGCCAATTTTCTGGATTTTTGAAAATTTCACTTTTTTGTGAAAATATCCACTAAATGAGAGAATAATATGTGTGAGGGTACCCCAGGAGAGTTCCAAATGTGTGTGGGTAGAATATATATCCCACGGGGGTAAAATTGAAAAAAGTTGAAAAAAAATTTTTTTTGGACTTAGTCATTTTTCCGGCGTTTATCAGACTTTCAGATAGGGCAAATGTCAGTGAGCGTTCCGATTTCAGTTCAAGAGCGATTCGCCCAATGAGTCCTTGATATTTAGTCGTTTTCAGCCAATTTTCTGGATTTTTGAAAATTTCACTTTTTTGTGAAAATATCCACTAAATGAGGGAATAATATGTGTGAGGGTACCCCAGGGGAGTTCCAAATGTGTGTGGGTAGAATATATATACCACGGGGGTAAAATTGAAAAAAGTTGAAAAAAATTTTTTTTTGGACTTAGTCATTTTTCCGGCGTTTATCAGACTTTCAGATAGGGGAAATGTCAGTGAGCGTTCCGATTTCAGTTCCAGAGCGATTCGCCCAATGAGTCCTTTATATTTAGTCATTTTCAGCCAATTTTCTGGATTTTTAAAAATTTCACTTTTTTGTGAAAATATCCACTAAATGAGGGAATAATATTTGTGAGGGTACCCCAGGAGAGTTCCAAATCTGTGTGGGTAGAATATATATGCCACGGGCGTAAAATTGAAAAAAGTTTAAAAAAATTTTTTTTTTGGACTTAGTAATTTTTCCGGCGTTTATCAGACTTTCAGATAGGGGAAATGTCAGTGAGCGTTCCGATTTCAGTTTCAGAGCGATTTGCCCAATGAGTCCTTGATATTTAGTCGTTTTCAGCCAATTTTCTGGATTTTTGAAAATGTCACTTTTTTGTGAAAATATCCACTAAATGAGGGAATAATATGTGTGAGAGTTCCCCAGGAGAGTTCCAAATGTGTGTGGGTAGAATATATATCCCACGGGGGTAAAATTGACAAAAGTTGAAAAAATTTTTTTTTTGGACTTAGTCATTTTTCCGGCGTTTATCAGACTTTCAGATAGGGCAAATGTCAGTGAGCGTTCCGATTTCAGTTCCAGAGCGATTCGCCCAATGAGTCCTTGATATTTAGTCGTTTTCAGCCAATTTTCTGGATTTTTGAAAATTTCACTTTTTTGTGAAAATATCCACTAAATGAGCGAATAATATGTGTGACGGTACCCCAGGAGAGTTCCAAATGTGTGTGGGTAGAATATATATCCCACGGGGGTAAAATTGAAAAAAGTTGAAAATTTTTTTTTTGGACTTAGTCATTTTTCCGCGCGTTTAACAGACTTTCAGATAGGGCAAATGTCAGTGAGCATTCCGATTTCAGTTCAAGAGCGATTCGCCCAATGAGTCTTTGATATTTAGTGGTTTTCAGCCAATTTTCTGGATTTTTGAAAATTTCACTTTTTTGTGAAAATATCCACTAAATGAGGGAATAATATGTGTGAGGGTTCCCCTGGAGAGTTCCAAATGTGTGTGGGCAGAATATATATCCCACGCGGGTAAGATTGAAAAAAGTTTAAAAAAATTTTTTTTTGGACTTAGTCATTTTTCCGGCGTTTATCAGACTTTCAGATATTGCAAATGTCAGTGAGCGTTCCAATTTCAGTTCCAGAGTGATTCGCCCAATGAGTCCTTGATATTTAGTCGTTTTCAGCCAATTTTCTGGATTTTTGAAAATTTCACTTTTGTGTGAAAATATCCACTAAATGAGGGAATAATATGTGTGAGGGTACCCCAGGGGAGTTCCAAATGTGTGTGGGTAGAATATATATCCCACGGGGGTAAAATTGAAAAAAGTTGAAAAAAATTTTTTTTTGGACTTAGTCATTTTTCCGGCGTTTATCAGACTTTCAGATAGGGGAAATGTCAGTGAGCGTTCCGATTTCAGTTCCAGAGCGATTCGCCCAATGAGTCCTTTATATTTAGTCGTTTTCAGCCAATTTTCTGGATTTTTAAAAATTTCACTTTTTTGTGAAAATATCCACTAAATGAGGGAATAATATTTGTGAGGGTACCCCAGGAGAGTTCCAAATCTGTGTGGGTAGAATATATATGCCACGGGCGTAAAATTGAAAAAAGTTAAAAAAAATTTTTTTTTTGGACTTAGTAATTTTTCCGGCGTTTATCAGACTTTCAGATAGGGGAAATGTCAGTGAGCGTTCCGATTTCAGTTTCAGAGCAATTTGCCCAATGAGTCCTTGATATTTAGTCGTTTTCAGCCAATTTTCTGGATTTTTGAAAATGTCACTTTTTTGTGAAAATATCCACTAAATGAGGGAATAATATGTGTGAGAGTTCCCCAGGAGAGTTCCAAATGTGTGTGGGTAGAATATATATCCCACGGGGGTAAAATTGAAACAAGTTGAAAAAATTTTTTTTTTGGACTTAGTCATTTTTCCGGCGTTTATCAGACTTTCAGATAGGGCAAATGTCAGTGAGCGTTCCGATTTCAGTTCCAGAGCGATTCGCAAAATGAGTCCTTGATATTTAGTCGTTTTCAGCCAATTTTCTGGATTTTTGAAAATTTCACTTTTTTGTGAAAATATCCACTAAATGAGGGAATAATATGTGTGACGGTACCCCAGGAGAGTTCCAAATGTGTGTGGGTAGAATATATATCCCACGGGGGTAAAATTGAAAAAAGTTGAAAATTTTTTTTTTTGGACTTAGTCATTTTTCCGCGCGTTTAACAGACTTTCAGATAGGGCAAATGTCAGTGAGCATTCCGATTTCAGTTCAAGAGCGATTCGCCCAATGAGTCTTTGATATTTAGTGGTTTTCAGCCAATTTTCTGGATTTTTGAAAATTTCACTTTTTTGTGAAAATATCCACTAAATGAGGGAATAATATGTGTGAGGGTTCCCCTGGAGAGTTCCAAATGTGTGTGGGCAGAATATATATCCCACGCGGGTAAGATTGAAAAAAGTTTAAAAAAATTTTTTTTTGGACTTAGTCATTTTTCCGGCGTTTATCAGACTTTCAGATATTGCAAATGTCAGTGAGCGTTCCGATTTCAGTTCCAGAGTGATTCGCCCAATGAGTCCTTGATATTTAGTCGTTTTCAGCCAATTTTCTGGATTTTTGAAAATTTCACTTTTGTGTGAAAATATCCACTAAATGAGGGGATAATATGTGTGAGGGTACCCCAGGGGAGTTCCAAATGTGTGTGGGTAGAATATATATCCCACGGGGGTAAAATTGAAAAAAGTTGAAAAAAATTTTTTTTTGGACTTAGTCATTTTTCCGGCGTTTATCAGACTTTCAGATAGGGGAAATGTCAGTGAGCGTTCCGATTTCAGTTCCAGAGTGATTCGCCCAATGAGTCCTTTATATTTAGTCGTTTTCAGCCAATTTTCTGGATTTTTAAAAATTTCACTTTTTTGTGAAAATATCCACTAAATGAGGGAATAATATTTGTGAGGGTACCCCAGGAGAGTTCCAAATCTGTGTGGGTAGAATATATATGCCACGGGCGTAAAATTGAAAAAAGTTTAAAAAAATTTTTTTTTTGGACTTAGTAATTTTTCCGGCGTTTATCAGACTTTCAGATAGGGGAAATGTCAGTGAGCGTTCCGATTTCAGTTTCAGAGCGATTTGCCCAATGAGTCCTTGATATTTAGTCGTTTTCAGCCAATTTTCTGGATTTTTGAAAATGTCACTTTTTTGTGAAAATATCCACTAAATGAGGGAATAATATGTGTGAGAGTTCCCCAGGAGAGTTCCAAATGTGTGTGGGCAGAATATATATCCCACGGGGGTAAGATTGAAAAAAGTTGAAAAAAAATTTTTTTTGGACTTAGTCATTTTTCCGGCGTTTATCAGACTTTCAGATAGGGCAAATGTCAGTGATCGTTCTGATTTCAGTTCCAGAGCGATTCGCCCAATGAGTCCTTGATATTTAGTCGTTTTCAGCCAATTTTCTGGATTTTTGAAAATTTCACTTTTTTGTGAAAATATCCACTAAATGAGAGAATAATATGTGTGAGGGTTCCCCTGGAGAGTTCCAAATGTGTGTGGGCAGAATATATATCCCACGGGGGTAAGATTGAAAAAAGTTGAAAAAAAATTTTTTTTGGACTGTCATTTTTCCGGCGTTTATCAGACTTTCAGATAGGGCAAATGTCAGTGATCGTTCTGATTTCAGTTCCAGAGCGATTCGCCCAATGAGTCCTTGATATTTAGTCGTTTTCAGCCAATTTTCTGGATTTTTGAAAATTTCACTTTTTTGTGAAAATATCCACTAAATGAGAGAATAATATGTGTGAGGGTACCCCAGGAGAGTTCCAAATGTGTGTGGGTAGAATATATATCCCACGGGGGTAAAATTGAAAAAAGTTGAAAAAAAATTTTTTTTGGACTTAGTCATTTTTCCGGCGTTTATCAGACTTTCAGATAGGGCAAATGTCAGTGAGCGTTCCGATTTCAGTTCAAGAGTGATTCGCCCAATGAGTCTTTGATATTTAGTGGTTTTCAGCCAATTTTCTGGATTTTTGAAAATTTCACTTTTTTGTGAAAATATCCACTAAATGAGGGAATAATATGTGTGAGGGTTCCCCTGGAGAGTTCCAAATGTGTGTGGGCAGAATATATATCCCACGCGGGTAAGATTGAAAAAAGTTGAAAAAAAATTTTTTTTTGGACTTAGTCATTTTTCCGGCGTTTATCAGACTTTCAGATAGGGGAAATGTCAGTGAGCGTTCCGATTTCAGTTCCAGAGCGATTCACCCAATGAGTCCTTTATATTTAGTCGTTTTCAGCCAATTTTCTGGATTTTTAAAAATTTCACTTTTTTGTGAAAATATCCACTAAATGAGAGAATAATATGTGTGAGGGTACCCCAGGAGAGTTCCAAATGTGTGTGGGTAGAATATATATCCCACGGGGGTAAAATTGAAAAAAGTTGAAAAAAAATTTTTTTTGGACTTAGTCATTTTTCCGGCGTTTATCAGACTTTCAGATAGGGGAAATGTCAGTGAGCGTTCCGATTTCAGTTCCAGAGCGATTCACCCAATGAGTCCTTTATATTTAGTCGTTTTCAGCCAATTTTCTGGATTTTTAAAAATTTCACTTTTTTGTGAAAATATCCACTAAATGAGGGAATAATATTTGTGAGGGTACCACAGGAGAGTTCCAAATCTGTGTGGGTAGAATATATATGCCACTGGCGTAAAATTGAAAAAAGTTTAAAAAAATTTTTTTTTTGGACTTAGTAATTTTTCCGGCGTTTATCAGACTTTCAGATAGGGGAAATGTCAGTGAGCGATCCGATTTCAGTTTCAGAGCGATTTGCCAAATGAGTCCTTGATATTTAGTCGTTTTCAGCCAATTTTCTGGATTTTTGAAAATGTCACTTTTTTGTGAAAATATCCACTAAATGAGGGAATAATATGTGTGAGAGTTCCCCAGGAGAGTTCCAAATGTGTGTGGGTAGAATATATATCCCACGGGGGTAAAATTGAAAAAAGTTGAAAAAATTTTTTTTTTGGACTTAGTCATTTTTCCGGCGTTTATCAGACTTTCAGATAGGGCAAATGTCAGTGAGCGTTCCGATTTCAGTTCCAGAGCGATTCGCCCAATGAGTCCTTGATATTTAGTCGTTTTCAGCCAATTTTCTGGATTTTTGAAAATTTCACTTTTTTGTGAAAATATCCACTAAATGAGGGAATAATATGTGTGACGGTACCCCAGGAGAGTTCCAAATGTGTGTGGGTAGAATATATATCCCACGGGGGTAAAATTGAAAAAAGTTGAAAAATTTTTTTTTTGGACTTAGTCATTTTTCCGCGCGTTTAACAGACTTTCAGATAGGGAAAATGTCAGTGAGCATTCCGATTTCAGTTCAAGAGCGATTCGCCCAATGAGTCTTTGATATTTAGTGGTTTTCAGCCAATTTTCTGGATTTTTGAAAATTTCACTTTTTTGTGAAAATATCCACGAAATGAGGGAATAATATGTGTGAGGGTTCCCCTGGAGAGTTCCAAATGTGTGTGGGCAGAATATATATCCCACGGGGGTAAGATTGAAAAAAGTTGAAAAAAAATTTTTTTTGGACTTAGTCATTTTTCCGGCGTTTATCAGACTTTCAGATAGGGCAAATGTCAGTGATCGTTCTGATTTCAGTTCCAGAGCGATTCGCCCAATGAGTCCTTGATATTTAGTCGTTTTCAGCCAATTTTCTGGATTTTTGAAAATTTCACTTTTTTGTGAAAATATCCACTAAATGAGAGAATAATATGTGTGAGGGTACCCCAGGAGAGTTCCAAATGTGTGTGGGTAGAATATATATCCCACGGGGGTAAAATTGAAAAAAGTTGAAAAAAAATTTTTTTTGGACTTAGTCATTTTTCCGGCGTTTATCAGACTTTCAGATAGGGCAAATGTCAGTGAGCGTTCCGATTTCAGTTCCAGAGCGATTCGACCAATGAGTCCTTGATATTTAGTCGTTTTCAGCCAATTTTCTGGATTTTTGAAAATTTCACTTTTTTGTGAAAATATCCACTAAATGAGGGAATAATATGTGTGAGGGTACCCCAGGGTAGTTCCAAATGTGTGTGGGTAGAATATATATCCCACGGGGGTAAAATTGAAAAAAGTTGAAAAAAAATTTTTTTTGGACTTAGTCATTTTTCCGGCGTTTATCAGCCTTTCAGATAGGGGAAATGTCAGTGAGCGTTCCGATTTCAGTTCAAGAGCGATTCGCCCAATGAGTCTTTGATATTTAGTGGTTTTCAGCCAATTTTCTGGATTTTTGAAAATTTCACTTTTTTGTGAAAATATCCACTAAATGAGGGAATAATATGTGTGAGGGTTCCCCTGGAGAGTTCCAAATGTGTGTGGGCAGAATATATATCCCACGCGGGTAAGATTGAAAAAAGTTTAAAAAAATTTTTTTTTGGACTTAGTCATTTTTCCGGCGTTTATCAGACTTTCAGATATTGCAAATGTCAGTGAGCGTTCTGATTTCAGTTCCAGAGTGATTCGCCCAATGAGTCCTTGATATTTAGTCGTTTTCAGCCAATTTTCTGGATTTTTGAAAATTTCACTTTTGTGTGAAAATATCCACTAAATGAGGGAATAATATGTGTGAGGGTACCCCAGGGGAGTTCCAAATGTGTGTGGGTAGAATATATATCCCACGGGGGTAAAATTGAAAAAAGTTGAAAAAAATTTTTTTTTGGACTTAGTCATTTTTCCGGCGTTTATCAGACTTTCAGATAGGGGAAATGTCAGTGAGCGTTCCGATTTCAGTTCCAGAGCGATTCGCCCAATGAGTCCTTTATATTTAGTCGTTTTCAGCCAATTTTCTGGATTTTTAAAAATTTCACTTTTTTGTGAAAATATCCACTAAATGAGGGAATAATATTTGTGAGGGTACCCCAGGAGAGTTCCAAATCTGTGTGGGTAGAATATATATGCCACGGGCGTAAAATTGAAAAAAGTTTAAAAAAATTTTTTTTTTGGACTTAGTAATTTTTAAGGCGTTTATCAGACTTTCAGATAGGGGAAATGTCAGTGAGCGTTCCGATTTCAGTTTCAGAGCGATTTGCCCAATGAGTCCTTGATATTTAGTCGTTTTCAGCCAATTTTCTGGATTTTTGAAAATGTCACTTTTTTGTGAAAATATCCACTAAATGAGGGAATAATATGTGTGAGAGTTCCCCAGGAGAGTTCCAAATGTGTGTGGGCAGAATATATATCCCACGGGGGTAAGATTGAAAAAAGTTGAAAAAAAATTTTTTTTGGACTTAGTCATTTTTCCGGCGTTTATCAGACTTTCAGATAGGGCAAATGTCAGTGAGCGTTCCGATTTCAGTTCAAGAGCGATTCGCCCAATGAGTCTTTGATATTTAGTGGTTTTCAGCCAATTTTCTGGATTTTTGAAAATTTCACTTTTTTGTGAAAATATCCACTAAATGAGGGAATAATATGTGTGAGGGTTCCCCTGGAGAGTTCCAAATGTGTGTGGGCAGAATATATATCCCACGCGGGTAAGATTGAAAAAAGTTGAAAAAAAATTTTTTTTTGGACTTAGTCATTTTTCCGGCGTTTATCAGACTTTCAGATAGGGGAAATGTCAGTGAGCGTTCCGATTTCAGTTCCAGAGCGATTCACCCAATGAGTCCTTTATATTTAGTCGTTTTCAGCCAATTTTCTGGATTTTTAAAAATTTCACTTTTTTGTGAAAATATCCACTAAATGAGAGAATAATATGTGTGAGGGTACCCCAGGAGAGTTCCAAATGTGTGTGGGTAGAATATATATCCCACGGGGGTAAAATTGAAAAAAGTTGAAAAAAAATTTTTTTTGGACTTAGTCATTTTTCCGGCGTTTATCAGACTTTCAGATAGGGGAAATGTCAGTGAGCGTTCCGATTTCAGTTCCAGAGCGATTCACCCAATGAGTATTTTATATTTAGTCGTTTTCAGCCAATTTTCTGGATTTTTAAAAATTTCACTTTTTTGTGAAAATATCCACTAAATGAGGGAATAATATTTGTGAGGGTACCACAGGAGAGTTCCAAATCTGTGTGGGTAGAATATATATGCCACTGGCGTAAAATTGAAAAAAGTTTAAAAAAATTTTTTTTTTGGACTTAGTAATTTTTCCGGCGTTTATCAGACTTTCAGATAGGGGAAATGTCAGTGAGCGATCCGATTTCAGTTTCAGAGCGATTTGCCAAATGAGTCCTTGATATTTAGTCGTTTTCAGCCAATTTTCTGGATTTTTGAAAATGTCACTTTTTTGTGAAAATATCCACTAAATGAGGGAATAATATGTGTGAGAGTTCCCCAGGAGAGTTCCAAATGTGTGTGGGTAGAATATATATCCCACGGGGGTAAAATTGAAAAAAGTTGAAAAAATTTTTTTTTTGGACTTAGTCATTTTTCCGGCGTTTATCAGACTTTCAGATAGGGCAAATGTCAGTGAGCGTTCCGATTTCAGTTCCAGAGCGATTCGCCCAATGAGTCCTTGATATTTAGTCGTTTTCAGCCAATTTTCTGGATTTTTGAAAATTTCACTTTTTTGTGAAAATATCCACTAAATGAGGGAATAATATGTGTGACGGTACCCCAGGAGAGTTCCAAATGTGTGTGGGTAGAATATATATCCCACGGGGGTAAAATTGAAAAAAGTTGAAAAATTTTTTTTTTGGACTTAGTCATTTTTCCGCGCGTTTAACAGACTTTCAGATAGGGAAAATGTCAGTGAGCATTCCGATTTCAGTTCAAGAGCGATTCGCCCAATGAGTCTTTGATATTTAGTGGTTTTCAGCCAATTTTCTGGATTTTTGAAAATTTCACTTTTTTGTGAAAATATCCACGAAATGAGGGAATAATATGTGTGAGGGTTCCCCTGGAGAGTTCCAAATGTGTGTGGGCAGAATATATATCCCACGGGGGTAAGATTGAAAAAAGTTGAAAAAAAATTTTTTTTGGACTTAGTCATTTTTCCGGCGTTTATCAGACTTTCAGATAGGGCAAATGTCAGTGATCGTTCTGATTTCAGTTCCAGAGCGATTCGCCCAATGAGTCCTTGATATTTAGTCGTTTTCAGCCAATTTTCTGGATTTTTGAAAATTTCACTTTTTTGTGAAAATATCCACTAAATGAGAGAATAATATGTGTGAGGGTACCCCAGGAGAGTTCCAAATGTGTGTGGGTAGAATATATATCCCACGGGGGTAAAATTGAAAAAAGTTGAAAAAAAATTTTTTTTGGACTTAGTCATTTTTCCGGCGTTTATCAGACTTTCAGATAGGGCAAATGTCAGTGAGCGTTCCGATTTCAGTTCCAGAGCGATTCGACCAATGAGTCCTTGATATTTAGTCGTTTTCAGCCAATTTTCTGGATTTTTGAAAATTTCACTTTTTTGTGAAAATATCCACTAAATGAGGGAATAATATGTGTGAGGGTACCCCAGGGTAGTTCCAAATGTGTGTGGGTAGAATATATATCCCACGGGGGTAAAATTGAAAAAAGTTGAAAAAAAATTTTTTTTGGACTTAGTCATTTTTCCGGCGTTTATCAGCCTTTCAGATAGGGGAAATGTCAGTGAGCGTTCCGATTTCAGTTCAAGAGCGATTCGCCCAATGAGTCTTTGATATTTAGTGGTTTTCAGCCAATTTTCTGGATTTTTGAAAATTTCACTTTTTTGTGAAAATATCCACTAAATGAGGGAATAATATGTGTGAGGGTTCCCCTGGAGAGTTCCAAATGTGTGTGGGCAGAATATATATCCCACGCGGGTAAGATTGAAAAAAGTTTAAAAAAATTTTTTTTTGGACTTAGTCATTTTTCCGGCGTTTATCAGACTTTCAGATATTGCAAATGTCAGTGAGCGTTCTGATTTCAGTTCCAGAGTGATTCGCCCAATGAGTCCTTGATATTTAGTCGTTTTCAGCCAATTTTCTGGATTTTTGAAAATTTCACTTTTGTGTGAAAATATCCACTAAATGAGGGAATAATATGTGTGAGGGTACCCCAGGGGAGTTCCAAATGTGTGTGGGTAGAATATATATCCCACGGGGGTAAAATTGAAAAAAGTTGAAAAAAATTTTTTTTTGGACTTAGTCATTTTTCCGGCGTTTATCAGACTTTCAGATAGGGGAAATGTCAGTGAGCGTTCCGATTTCAGTTCCAGAGCGATTCGCCCAATGAGTCCTTTATATTTAGTCGTTTTCAGCCAATTTTCTGGATTTTTAAAAATTTCACTTTTTTGTGAAAATATCCACTAAATGAGGGAATAATATTTGTGAGGGTACCCCAGGAGAGTTCCAAATCTGTGTGGGTAGAATATATATGCCACGGGCGTAAAATTGAAAAAAGTTTAAAAAAATTTTTTTTTTGGACTTAGTAATTTTTAAGGCGTTTATCAGACTTTCAGATAGGGGAAATGTCAGTGAGCGTTCCGATTTCAGTTTCAGAGCGATTTGCCCAATGAGTCCTTGATATTTAGTCGTTTTCAGCCAATTTTCTGGATTTTTGAAAATGTCACTTTTTTGTGAAAATATCCACTAAATGAGGGAATAATATGTGTGAGAGTTCCCCAGGAGAGTTCCAAATGTGTGTGGGCAGAATATATATCCCACGGGGGTAAGATTGAAAAAAGTTGAAAAAAAATTTTTTTTGGACTTAGTCATTTTTCCGGCGTTTATCAGACTTTCAGATAGGGCAAATGTCAGTGATCGTTCTGATTTCAGTTCCAGAGCGATTCGCCCAATGAGTCCTTGATATTTAGTCGTTTTCAGCCAATTTTCTGGATTTTTGAAAATTTCACTTTTTTGTGAAAATATCCACTAAATGAGAGAATAATATGTGTGAGGGTTCCCCTGGAGAGTTCCAAATGTGTGTGGGCAGAATATATATCCCACGGGGGTAAGATAGAAAAAAGTTGAAAAAAATTTTTTTTTGGACTGTCATTTTTCCGGCGTTTATCAGACTTTCAGATAGGGCAAATGTCAGTGATCGTTCTGATTTCAGTTCCAGAGCGATTCGCCCAATGAGTCCTTGATATTTAGTCGTTTTCAGCCAATTTTCTGGATTTTTGAAAATTTCACTTTTTTGTGAAAATATCCACTAAATGAGAGAATAATATGTGTGAGGGTACCCCAGGAGAGTTCCAAATGTGTGTGGGTAGAATATATATCCCACGGGGGTAAAATTGAAAAAAGTTGAAAAAAAATTTTTTTTGGACTTAGTCATTTTTCCGGCGTTTATCAGACTTTCAGATAGGGCAAATGTCAGTGAGCGTTCCGATTTCAGTTCAAGAGCGATTCGCCCAATGAGTCTTTGATATTTAGTGGTTTTCAGCCAATTTTCTGGATTTTTGAAAATTTCACTTTTTTGTGAAAATATCCACTAAATGAGGGAATAATATGTGTGAGGGTTCCCCTGGAGAGTTCCAAATGTGTGTGGGCAGAATATATATCCCACGCGGGTAAGATTGAAAAAAGTTGAAAAAAAATTTTTTTTGGACTTAGTCATTTTTCCGGCGTTTATCAGACTTTCAGATAGGGGAAATGTCAGTGAGCGTTCCGATTTCAGTTCCAGAGCGATTCACCCAATGAGTCCTTTATATTTAGTCGTTTTCAGCCAATTTTCTGGATTTTTAAAAATTTCACTTTTTTGTGAAAATATCCACTAAATGAGAGAATAATATGTGTGAGGGTACCCCAGGAGAGTTCCAAATGTGTGTGGGTAGAATATATATCCCACGGGGGTAAAATTGAAAAAAGTTGAAAAAAAATTTTTTTTGGACTTAGTCATTTTTCCGGCGTTTATCAGACTTTCAGATAGGGGAAATGTCAGTGAGCGTTCCGATTTCAGTTCCAGAGCGATTCACCCAATGAGTCCTTTATATTTAGTCGTTTTCAGCCAATTTTCTGGATTTTTAAAAATTTCACTTTTTTGTGAAAATATCCACTAAATGAGGGAATAATATTTGTGAGGGTACCACAGGAGAGTTCCAAATCTGTGTGGGTAGAATATATATGCCACTGGCGTAAAATTGAAAAAAGTTTAAAAAAAATTTTTTTTTGGACTTAGTAATTTTTCCGGCGTTTATCAGACTTTCAGATAGGGGAAATGTCAGTGAGCGATCCGATTTCAGTTTCAGAGCGATTTGCCCAATGAGTCCTTGATATTTAGTCGTTTTCAGCCAATTTTCTGGATTTTTGAAAATGTCACTTTTTTGTGAAAATATCCACTAAATGAGGGAATAATATGTGTGAGAGTTCCCCAGGAGAGTTCCAAATGTGTGTGGGTAGAATATATATCCCACGGGGGTAAAATTGAAAAAAGTTGAAAAAAATTTTTTTTTGGACTTAGTCATTTTTCCGGCGTTTATCAGACTTTCAGATAGGGCAAATGTCAGTGAGCGTTCCGATTTCAGTTCCAGAGCGATTCGCCCAATGAGTCCTTGATATTTAGTCGTTTTCAGCCAATTTTCTGGATTTTTGAAAATTTCACTTTTTTGTGAAAATATCCACTAAATGAGGGAATAATATGTGTGACGGTACCCCAGGAGAGTTCCAAATGTGTGTGGGTAGAATATATATCCCACGGGGGTAAAATTGAAAAAAGTTGAAAAATTTTTTTTTTGGACTTAGTCATTTTTCCGCGCGTTTAACAGACTTTCAGATAGGGCAAATGTCAGTGAGCATTCCGATTTCAGTTCAAGAGCGATTCGCCCAATGAGTCTTTGATATTTAGTGGTTTTCAGCCAATTTTCTGGATTTTTGAAAATTTCACTTTTTTGTGAAAATATCCACGAAATGAGGGAATAATATGTGTGAGGGTTCCCCTGGAGAGTTCCAAATGTGTGTGGGCAGAATATATATCCCACGGGGGTAAGATTGAAAAAAGTTGAAAAAAAATTTTTTTTGGACTTAGTCATTTTTCCGGCGTTTATCAGACTTTCAGATAGGGCAAATGTCAGTGATCGTTCTGATTTCAGTTCCAGAGCGATTCGCCCAATGAGTCCTTGATATTTAGTCGTTTTCAGCCAATTTTCTGGATTTTTGAAAATTTCACTTTTTTGTGAAAATATCCACTAAATGAGAGAATAATATGTGTGAGGGTACCCCAGGAGAGTTCCAAATGTGTGTGGGTAGAATATATATCCCACGGGGGTAAAATTGAAAAAAGTTGAAAAAAAATTTTTTTTGGACTTAGTCATTTTTCCGGCGTTTATCAGACTTTCAGATAGGGCAAATGTCAGTGAGCGTTCCGATTTCAGTTCCAGAGCGATTCGACCAATGAGTCCTTGATATTTAGTCGTTTTCAGCCAATTTTCTGGATTTTTGAAAATTTCACTTTTTTGTGAAAATATCCACTAAATGAGGGAATAATATGTGTGAGGGTACCCCAGGGTAGTTCCAAATGTGTGTGGGTAGAATATATATCCCACGGGGGTAAAATTGAAAAAAGTTGAAAAAAAATTTTTTTTGGACTTAGTCATTTTTCTGGCGTTTATCAGCCTTTCAGATAGGGGAAATGTCAGTGAGCGTTCCGATTTCAGTTCAAGAGCGATTCGCCCAATGAGTCTTTGATATTTAGTGGTTTTCAGCCAATTTTCTGGATTTTTGAAAATTTCACTTTTTTGTGAAAATATCCACTAAATGAGGGAATAATATGTGTGAGGGTTCCCTGGAGAGTTCCAAATGTGTGTGGGCAGAATATATATCCCACGCGGGTAAGATTGAAGAAAGTTTAAAAAAATTTTTTTTTGGACTTAGTCATTTTTCCGGCGTTTATCAGACTTTCAGATATTGCAAATGTCAGTGAGCGTTCCGATTTCAGTTCCAGAGTGATTCGCCCAATGAGTCCTTGATATTTAGTCGTTTTCAGCCAATTTTCTGGATTTTTGAAAATTTCACTTTTGTGTGAAAATATCCACTAAATGAGGGAATAATATGTGTGAGGGTACCCCAGGGGAGTTCCAAATGTGTGTGGGTAGAATATATATCCCACGGGCGTAAAATTGAAAAAAGTTGAAAAAAATTTTTTTTTGGACTTAATAATTTTTCCGGCGTTTATCAGACTTTCAGATAGGGGAAATGTCAGTGAGCGTTCCGATTTCAGTTCCAGAGCGATTCGCCCAATGAGTCCTTTATATTTAGTCGTTTTCAGCCAATTTTCTGGATTTTTAAAAATTTCACTTTTTTGTGAAAATATCCACTAAATGAGGGAATAATATTTGTGAGGGTACCCCAGGAGAGTTCCAAATCTGTGTGGGTAGAATATATATGCCACGGGCGTAAAATTGAAAAAAGTTTAAAAAAATTTTTTTTTTGGACTTAGTAATTTTTCTGGCGTTTATCAGACTTTCAGATAGGGGAAATGTCAGTGAGCGTTCCGATTTCAGTTCCAGAGCGATTCGCCCAATGAGTCCTTGATATTTAGTCGTTTTCAGCCAATTTTCTGGATTTTTGAAAATTTCACTTTTTTGTGAAAATATCCACTAAATGAGGGAATAATATGTGTGACGGTACCCCAGGAGAGTTCCAAATGTGTGTGGGTAGAATATATATCCCACGGGGGTAAAATTGAAAAAAGTTGAAAATTTTTTTTTTGGACTTAGTCATTTTTCCGCGCGTTTAACAGACTTTCAGATAGGGCAAATGTCAGTGAGCATTCCGATTTCAGTTCAAGAGCGATTCGCCCAATGAGTCTTTGATATTTAGTGGTTTTCAGCCAATTTTCTGGATTTTTGAAAATTTCACTTTTTTGTGAAAATATCCACTAAATGAGGGAATAATATGTGTGAGGGTTCCCCTGGAGAGTTCCAAATGTGTGTGGGCAGAATATATATCCCACGCGGGTAAGATTGAAAAAAGTTTAAAAAAATTTTTTTTTGGACTTAGTCATTTTTCCGGCGTTTATCAGACTTTCAGATATTGCAAATGTCAGTGAGCGTTCCAATTTCAGTTCCAGAGTGATTCGCCCAATGAGTCCTTGATATTTAGTCGTTTTCAGCCAATTTTCTGGATTTTTGAAAATTTCACTTTTGTGTGAAAATATCCACTAAATGAGGGAATAATATGTGTGAGGATACCCCAGGGGAGTTCCAAATGTGTGTGGGTAGAATATATATCCCACGGGGGTAAAATTGAAAAAAGTTGAAAAAAATTTTTTTTTGGACTTAGTCATTTTTCCGGCGTTTATCAGACTTTCAGATAGGGGAAATGTCAGTGAGCGTTCCGATTTCAGTTCCAGAGCGATTCGCCCAATGAGTCCTTTATATTTAGTCGTTTTCAGCCAATTTTCTGGATTTTTAAAAATTTCACTTTTTTGTGAAAATATCCACTAAATGAGGGAATAATATTTGTGAGGGTACCCCAGGAGAGTTCCAAATCTGTGTGGGTAGAATATATATGCCACGGGCGTAAAATTGAAAAAAGTTAAAAAAAATTTTTTTTTTGGACTTAGTAATTTTTCCGGCGTTTATCAGACTTTCAGATAGGGCAAATGTCAGTGAGCGTTCCGATTTCAGTTCCAGAGCGATTCGACCAATGAGTCCTTGATATTTAGTCGTTTTCAGCCAATTTTCTGGATTTTTGAAAATTTCACTTTTTTGTGAAAATATCCACTAAATGAGGGAATAATATGTGTGAGGGTACCCCAGGGTAGTTCCAAATGTGTGTGGGTAGAATATATATCCCACGGGGGTAAAATTGAAAAAAGTTTAAAAAAATTTTTTTTTTAGACTTAGTCATTTTTCCGGCGTTTATCAGCCTTTCAGATAGGGGAAATGTCAGTGAGCATTCCGATTTCAGTTCAAGAGCGATTCGCCCAATGAGTCTTTGATATTTAGTGGTTTTCAGCCAATTTTCTGGATTTTTGAAAATTTCACTTTTTTGTGAAAATATCCACTAAATGAGGGAATAATATGTGTGAGGGTTCCCCTGGAGAGTTCCAAATGTGTGTGGGCAGAATATATATCCCACGCGGGTAAGATTGAAAAAAGTTTAAAAAAATTTTTTTTTGGACTTAGTCATTTTTCCGGCGTTTATCAGACTTTCAGATATTGCAAATGTCAGTGAGCGTTCCAATTTCAGTTCCAGAGTGATTCGCCCAATGAGTCCTTGATATTTAGTCGTTTTCAGCCAATTTTCTGGATTTTTGAAAATTTCACTTTTGTGTGAAAATATCCACTAAATGAGGGAATAATATGTGTGAGGGTACCCCAGGGGAGTTCCAAATGTGTGTGGGTAGAATATATATCCCACGGGGGTAAAATTGAAAAAAGTTGAAAAAAATTTTTTTTTGGACTTAGTCATTTTTCCGGCGTTTATCAGACTTTCAGATAGGGGAAATGTCAGTGAGCGTTCCGATTTCAGTTCCAGAGCGATTCGCCCAATGAGTCCTTTATATTTAGTCGTTTTCAGCCAATTTTCTGGATTTTTAAAAATTTCACTTTTTTGTGAAAATATCCACTAAATGAGGGAATAATATTTGTGAGGGTACCCCAGGAGAGTTCCAAATCTGTGTGGGTAGAATATATATGCCACGGGCGTAAAATTGAAAAAAGTTTAAAAAATTTTTTTTTTTGGACTTAGTAATTTTTCCGGCGTTTATCAGACTTTCAGATAGGGGAAATGTCAGTGAGCGTTCCGATTTCAGTTTCAGAGCGATTTGCCCAATGAGTCCTTGATATTTAGTCGTTTTCAGCCAATTTTCTGGATTTTTGAAAATGTCACTTTTTTGTGAAAATATCCACTAAATGAGGGAATAATATGTGTGAGAGTTCCCCAGGAGAGTTCCAAATGTGTGTGGGTAGAATATATATCCCACGGGGGTAAAATTGAAAAAAGTTGAAAAAATTTTTTTTTTGGACTGAGTCATTTTTCCGGCGTTTATCAGACTTTCAGATAGGGCAAATGTCAGTGAGCGTTCCGATTTCAGTTCCAGAGCGATTCGACCAATGAGTCCTTGATATTTAGTCGTTTTCAGCCAACTTTCTGGATTTTTGAAAATTTCACTTTTTTGTGAAACTATCCACTAAATGAGGGAATAATATGTGTGACGGTACCCCAGGAGAGTTCCAAATGTGTGTGGGTAGAATATATATCCCACGGGGGTAAAATTGAAAAAAGTTGAAAATTTTTTTTTTTGGACTTAGTCATTTTTCCGGCGTTTATCAGACTTTCAGATAGGGCAAATGTCAGTGAGCGTTCCGATTTCAGTTCCAGAGCGATTCGCCCAATGAGTCCTTTATATTTAGTCGTTTTCAGCCAATTTTCTGGATTTTTAAAAATTTCACTTTTTTGTGAAAATATCCACTAAATGAGGGAATAATATTTGTGAGGGTACCCCAGGAGAGTTCCAAATCTGTGTGGGTAGAATATATATGCCACGGGCGTAAAATTGAAAAAAGTTAAAAAAAATTTTTTTTTTGGACTTAGTAATTTTTCCGGCGTTTATCAGACTTTCAGATAGGGCAAATGTCAGTGAGCGTTCCGATTTCAGTTCCAGAGCGATTCGACCAATGAGTCCTTGATATTTAGTCGTTTTCAGCCAATTTTCTGGATTTTTGAAAATTTCACTTTTTTGTGAAAATATCCACTAAATGAGGGAATAATATGTGTGAGGGTACCCCAGGGTAGTTCCAAATGTGTGTGGGTAGAATATATATCCCACGGGGGTAAAATTGAAAAAAGTTTAAAAAAATTTTTTTTTTAGACTTAGTCATTTTTCCGGCGTTTATCAGCCTTTCAGATAGGGGAAATGTCAGTGAGCATTCCGATTTCAGTTCAAGAGCGATTCGCCCAATGAGTCTTTGATATATAGTGGTTTTCAGCCAATTTTCTGGATTTTTGAAAATTTCACTTTTTTGTGAAAATATCCACTAAATGAGGGAATAATATGTGTGAGGGTTCCCCTGGAGAGTTCCAAATGTGTGTGGGCAGAATATATATCCCACGCGGGTAAGATTGAAAAAAGTTTAAAAAAATTTTTTTTTGGACTTAGTCATTTTTCCGGCGTTTATCAGACTTTCAGATATTGCAAATGTCAGTGAGCGTTCCAATTTCAGTTCCAGAGTGATTCGCCCAATGAGTCCTTGATATTTAGTCGTTTTCAGCCAATTTTCTGGATTTTTGAAAATTTCACTTTTGTGTGAAAATATCCACTAAATGAGGGAATAATATGTGTGAGGGTACCCCAGGGGAGTTCCAAATGTGTGTGGGTAGAATATATATCCCACGGGGGTAAAATTGAAAAAAGTTGAAAAAAATTTTTTTTTGGACTTAGTCATTTTTCCGGCGTTTATCAGACTTTCAGATAGGGGAAATGTCAGTGAGCGTTCCGATTTCAGTTCCAGAGCGATTCGCCCAATGAGTCCTTTATATTTAGTCGTTTTCAGCCAATTTTCTGGATTTTTAAAAATTTCACTTTTTTGTGAAAATATCCACTAAATGAGGGAATAATATTTGTGAGGGTACCCCAGGAGAGTTCCAAATCTGTGTGGGTAGAATATATATGCCACGGGCGTAAAATTGAAAAAAGTTTAAAAAATTTTTTTTTTTGGACTTAGTAATTTTTCCGGCGTTTATCAGACTTTCAGATAGGGGAAATGTCAGTGAGCGTTCCGATTTCAGTTTCAGAGCGATTTGCCCAATGAGTCCTTGATATTTAGTCGTTTTCAGCCAATTTTCTGGATTTTTGAAAATGTCACTTTTTTGTGAAAATATCCACTAAATGAGGGAATAATATGTGTGAGAGTTCCCCAGGAGAGTTCCAAATGTGTGTGGGTAGAATATATATCCCACGGGGGTAAAATTGAAAAAAGTTGAAAAAATTTTTTTTTTGGACTGAGTCATTTTTCCGGCGTTTATCAGACTTTCAGATAGGGCAAATGTCAGTGAGCGTTCCGATTTCAGTTCCAGAGCGATTCGACCAATGAGTCCTTGATATTTAGTCGTTTTCAGCCAACTTTCTGGATTTTTGAAAATTTCACTTTTTTGTGAAACTATCCACTAAATGAGGGAATAATATGTGTGACGGTACCCCAGGAGAGTTCCAAATGTGTGTGGGTAGAATATATATCCCACGGGGGTAAAATTGAAAAAAGTTGAAAATTTTTTTTTTTGGACTTAGTCATTTTTCCGGCGTTTATCAGACTTTCAGATAGGGCAAATGTCAGTGAGCGTTCCGATTTCAGTTCCAGAGCGATTCGCCCAATGAGTCCTTTATATTTAGTCGTTTTCAGCCAATTTTCTGGATTTTTAAAAATTTCACTTTTTTGTGAAAATATCCACTAAATGAGGGAATAATATTTGTGAGGGTACCCCAGGAGAGTTCCAAATCTGTGTGGGTAGAATATATATGCCACGGGCGTAAAATTGAAAAAAGTTAAAAAAAATTTTTTTTTTGGACTTAGTAATTTTTCCGGCGTTTATCAGACTTTCAGATAGGGCAAATGTCAGTGAGCGTTCCGATTTCAGTTCCAGAGCGATTCGACCAATGAGTCCTTGATATTTAGTCGTTTTCAGCCAATTTTCTGGATTTTTGAAAATTTCACTTTTTTGTGAAAATATCCACTAAATGAGGGAATAATATGTGTGAGGGTACCCCAGGGTAGTTCCAAATGTGTGTGGGTAGAATATATATCCCACGGGGGTAAAATTGAAAAAAGTTTAAAAAAATTTTTTTTTTAGACTTAGTCATTTTTCCGGCGTTTATCAGCCTTTCAGATAGGGGAAATGTCAGTGAGCATTCCGATTTCAGTTCAAGAGCGATTCGCCCAATGAGTCTTTGATATATAGTGGTTTTCAGCCAATTTTCTGGATTTTTGAAAATTTCACTTTTTTGTGAAAATATCCACTAAATGAGGGAATAATATGTGTGAGGGTTCCCCTGGAGAGTTCCAAATGTGTGTGGGCAGAATATATATCCCACGCGGGTAAGATTGAAAAAAGTTTAAAAAAATTTTTTTTTGGACTTAGTCATTTTTCCGGCGTTTATCAGACTTTCAGATATTGCAAATGTCAGTGAGCGTTCCAATTTCAGTTCCAGAGTGATTCGCCCAATGAGTCCTTGATATTTAGTCGTTTTCAGCCAATTTTCTGGATTTTTGAAAATTTCACTTTTGTGTGAAAATATCCACTAAATGAGGGAATAATATGTGTGAGGGTACCCCAGGGGAGTTCCAAATGTGTGTGGGTAGAATATATATCCCACGGGGGTAAAATTGAAAAAAGTTGAAAAAAATTTTTTTTTGGACTTAGTCATTTTTCCGGCGTTTATCAGACTTTCAGATAGGGGAAATGTCAGTGAGCGTTCCGATTTCAGTTCCAGAGCGATTCGCCCAATGAGTCCTTTATATTTAGTCGTTTTCAGCCAATTTTCTGGATTTTTAAAAATTTCACTTTTTTGTGAAAATATCCACTAAATGAGGGAATAATATTTGTGAGGGTACCCCAGGAGAGTTCCAAATCTGTGTGGGTAGAATATATATGCCACGGGCGTAAAATTGAAAAAAGTTTAAAAAATTTTTTTTTTTGGACTTAGTAATTTTTCCGGCGTTTATCAGACTTTCAGATAGGGGAAATGTCAGTGAGCGTTCCGATTTCAGTTTCAGAGCGATTTGCCCAATGAGTCCTTGATATTTAGTCGTTTTCAGCCAATTTTCTGGATTTTTGAAAATGTCACTTTTTTGTGAAAATATCCACTAAATGAGGGAATAATATGTGTGAGAGTTCCCCAGGAGAGTTCCAAATGTGTGTGGGTAGAATATATATCCCACGGGGGTAAAATTGAAAAAAGTTGAAAAAATTTTTTTTTTGGACTGAGTCATTTTTCCGGCGTTTATCAGACTTTCAGATAGGGCAAATGTCAGTGAGCGTTCCGATTTCAGTTCCAGAGCGATTCGACCAATGAGTCCTTGATATTTAGTCGTTTTCAGCCAACTTTCTGGATTTTTGAAAATTTCACTTTTTTGTGAAACTATCCACTAAATGAGGGAATAATATGTGTGACGGTACCCCAGGAGAGTTCCAAATGTGTGTGGGTAGAATATATATCCCACGGGGGTAAAATTGAAAAAAGTTGAAAATTTTTTTTTTTGGACTTAGTCATTTTTCCGGCGTTTATCAGACTTTCAGATAGGGCAAATGTCAGTGAGCGTTCCGATTTCAGTTCCAGAGCGATTCGACCAATGAGTCCTTGATATTTAGTCGTTTTCAGCCAATTTTCTGGATTTTTGAAAATTTCACTTTTTTGTGAAAATATCCACTAAATGAGGGAATAATATGTGTGAGGGTACCCCAGGGTAGTTCCAAATGTGTGTGGGTAGAATATATATCCCACGGGGGTAAAATTGAAAAAAGTTGAAAAAAAATTTTTTTTGGACTTAGTCATTTTTCTGGCGTTTATCAGCCTTTCAGATAGGGGAAATGTCAGTGAGCGTTCCGATTTCAGTTCAAGAGCGATTCGCCCAATGAGTCTTTGATATTTAGTGGTTTTCAGCCAATTTTCTGGATTTTTGAAAATTTCACTTTTTTGTGAAAATATCCACTAAATGAGGGAATAATATGTGTGAGGGTTCCCCTGGAGAGTTCCAAATGTGTGTGGGCAGAATATATATCCCACGCGGGTAAGATTGAAGAAAGTTTAAAAAAATTTTTTTTTGGACTTAGTCATTTTTCCGGCGTTTATCAGACTTTCAGATATTGCAAATGTCAGTGAGCGTTCCGATTTCAGTTCCAGAGTGATTCGCCCAATGAGTCCTTGATATTTAGTCGTTTTCAGCCAATTTTCTGGATTTTTGAAAATTTCACTTTTGTGTGAAAATATCCACTAAATGAGGGAATAATATGTGTGAGGGTACCCCAGGGGAGTTCCAAATCTGTGTGGGTAGAATATATATCCCACGGGCGTAAAATTGAAAAAAGTTGAAAAAAATTTTTTTTTGGACTTAGTCATTTTTCCGGCGTTTATCAGACTTTCAGATAGGGGAAATGTCAGTGAGCGTTCCGATTTCAGTTCCAGAGCGATTCGCCCAATGAGTCCTTTATATTTAGTCGTTTTCAGCCAATTTTCTGGATTTTTAAAAATTTCACTTTTTTGTGAAAATATCCACTAAATGAGGGAATAATATTTGTGAGGGTACCCCAGGAGAGTTCCAAATCTGTGTGGGTAGAATATATATGCCACGGGCGTAAAATTGAAAAAAGTTTAAAAAAATTTTTTTTTTTGGACTTAGTAATTTTTCCGGCGTTTATCAGACTTTCAGATAGGGGAAATGTCAGTGAGCGTTCCGATTTCAGTTTCAGAGCGATTTGCCCAATGAGTCCTTGATATTTAGTCGTTTTCAGCCAATTTTCTGGATTTTTGAAAATGTCACTTTTTTGTGAAAATATCCACTAAATGAGGGAATAATATGTGTGAGAGTTCCCCAGGAGAGTTCCAAATGTGTGTGGGTAGAATATATATCCCACGGGGGTAAAATTGAAAAAAGTTGAAAAAATTTTTTTTTGGACTTAGTCATTTTTCCGCGCGTTTAACAGACTTTCAGATAGGGCAAATGTCAGTGAGCATTCCGATTTCAGTTCCAGAGCGATTCGCCCAATGAGTCCTTGATATTTAGTCGTTTTCAGCCAATTTTCTGGATTTTTGAAAATTTCACTTTTTTGTGAAAATATCCACTAAATGAGAGAATAATATGTGTGAGGGTACCCCAGGAGAGTTCCAAATGTGTGTGGGTAGAATATATATCCCACGGGGGTAAAATTGAAAAAAGTTGAAAAAAAATTTTTTTTGGACTTAGTCATTTTTCCGGCGTTTATCAGACTTTCAGATAGGGCAAATGTCAGTGAGCGTTCCGATTTCAGTTCCAGAGCGATTCGCCCAATGAGTCCTTGATATTTAGTCGTTTTCAGCCAATTTTCTGGATTTTTGAAAATTTCACTTTTTTGTGAAAATATCCACTAAATGAGGGAATAATATGTGTGACGGTACCCCAGGAGTGTTCCAAATGTGTGTGGGTAGAATATATGTCCCACGGGGGTAAAATTGAAAAAAGTTGAAAATTTTTTTTTTTGGACTTAGTCATTTTTCCGGCGTTTATCAGACTTTCAGATAGGGCAAATGTCAGTGAGCGTTCCGATTTCAGTTCCAGAGCGATTCGACCAATGAGTCCTTGATATTTAGTCGTTTTCAGCCAATTTTCTGGATTTTTGAAAATTTCACTTTTTTGTGAAAATATCCACTAAATGAGGGAATAATATGTGTGAGGGTACCCCAGGGTAGTTCCAAATGTGTGTGGGTAGAATATATATCCCACGGGGGTAAAATTGAAAAAAGTTGAAAAAAAATTTTTTTTGGACTTAGTCATTTTTCTGGCGTTTATCAGCCTTTCAGATAGGGGAAATGTCAGTGAGCGTTCCGATTTCAGTTCAAGAGCGATTCGCCCAATGAGTCTTTGATATTTAGTGGTTTTCAGCCAATTTTCTGGATTTTTGAAAATTTCACTTTTTTGTGAAAATATCCACTAAATGAGGGAATAATATGTGTGAGGGTTCCCCTGGAGAGTTCCAAATGTGTGTGGGCAGAATATATATCCCACGCGGGTAAGATTGAAGAAAGTTTAAAAAAATTTTTTTTTGGACTTAGTCATTTTTCCGGCGTTTATCAGACTTTCAGATATTGCAAATGTCAGTGAGCGTTCCGATTTCAGTTCCAGAGTGATTCGCCCAATGAGTCCTTGATATTTAGTCGTTTTCAGCCAATTTTCTGGATTTTTGAAAATTTCACTTTTGTGTGAAAATATCCACTAAATGAGGGAATAATATGTGTGAGGGTACCCCAGGGGAGTTCCAAATCTGTGTGGGTAGAATATATATCCCACGGGCGTAAAATTGAAAAAAGTTGAAAAAAATTTTTTTTTGGACTTAGTCATTTTTCCGGCGTTTATCAGACTTTCAGATAGGGGAAATGTCAGTGAGCGTTCCGATTTCAGTTCCAGAGCGATTCGCCCAATGAGTCCTTTATATTTAGTCGTTTTCAGCCAATTTTCTGGATTTTTAAAAATTTCACTTTTTTGTGAAAATATCCACTAAATGAGGGAATAATATTTGTGAGGGTACCCCAGGAGAGTTCCAAATCTGTGTGGGTAGAATATATATGCCACGGGCGTAAAATTGAAAAAAGTTTAAAAAAATTTTTTTTTTGGACTTAGTAATTTTTCCGGCGTTTATCAGACTTTCAGATAGGGCAAATGTCAGTGAGCGTTCCGATTTCAGTTCCAGAGCGATTCGCCCAATGAGTCCTTGATATTTAGTCGTTTTCAGCCAATTTTCTGGATTTTTGAAAATTTCACTTTTTTGTGAAAATATCCACTAAATGAGGGAATAATATGTGTGACGGTACCCCAGGAGAGTTCCAAATGTGTGTGGGTAGAATATATGTCCCACGGGGGTAAAATTGAAAAAAGTTGAAAATTTTTTTTTTTGGACTTAGTCATTTTTCCGCGCGTTTAACAGACTTTCAGATAGGGCAAATGTCAGTGAGCATTCCGATTTCAGTTCAAGGGCGATTCGCCCAATGAGTCTTTGATATTTAGTGGTTTTCAGCCAATTTTCTGGATTTTTGAAAATTTCACTTTTTTGTGAAAATATCCACTAAATGAGAGAATAATATGTGTGAGGGTACCCCAGGAGAGTTCCAAATGTGTGTGGGTAGAATATATATCCCACGGGGGTAAAATTGAAAAAAGTTGAAAAAAAATTTTTTTTGGACTTAGTCATTTTTCCGGCGTTTATCAGACTTTCAGATAGGGCAAATGTCAGTGAGCATTCCGATTTCAGTTCCAGAGCGATTCGCCCAATGAGTCCTTGATATTTAGTCGTTTTCAGCCAATTTTCTGGATTTTTGAAAATTTCACTTTTGTGTGAAAATATCCACTAAATGAGGGAATAATATGTGTGAGGGTACCCCAGGGGAGTTCCAAATCTGTGTGGGTAGAATATATATCCCACGGGCGTAAAATTGAAAAAAGTTGAAAAAAATTTTTTTTTGGACTTAGTCATTTTTCCGGCGTTTATCAGACTTTCAGATAGGGGAAATGTCAGTGAGCGTTCCGATTTCAGTTCCAGAGCGATTCGCCCAATGAGTCCTTTATATTTAGTCGTTTTCAGCCAATTTTCTGGATTTTTAAAAATTTCACTTTTTTGTGAAAATATCCACTAAATGAGGGAATAATATTTGTGAGGGTACCCCAGGAGAGTTCCAAATCTGTGTGGGTAGAATATATATGCCACGGGCGTAAAATTGAAAAAAGTTTAAAAAAATTTTTTTTTTTGGACTTAGTAATTTTTCCGGCGTTTATCAGACTTTCAGATAGGGGAAATGTCAGTGAGCGTTCCGATTTCAGTTTCAGAGCGATTTGCCCAATGAGTCCTTGATATTTAGTCGTTTTCAGCCAATTTTCTGGATTTTTGAAAATGTCACTTTTTTGTGAAAATATCCACTAAATGAGGGAATAATATGTGTGAGAGTTCCCCAGGAGAGTTCCAAATGTGTGTGGGTAGAATATATATCCCACGGGGGTAAAATTGAAAAAAGTTGAAAAAATTTTTTTTTGGACTTAGTCATTTTTCCGGCGTTTATCAGACTTTCAGATAGGGCAAATGTCAGTGAGCGTTCCGATTTCAGTTCCAGAGCGATTCGCCCAATGAGTCCTTGATATTTAGTCGTTTTCAGCCAATTTTCTGGATTTTTGAAAATTTCACTTTTTTGTGAAAATATCCACTAAATGAGGGAATAATATGTGTGACGGTACCCCAGGAGAGTTCCAAATGTGTGTGGGTAGAATATATGTCCCACGGGGGTAAAATTGAAAAAAGTTGAAAATTTTTTTTTTTGGACTTAGTCATTTTTCCGCGCGTTTAACAGACTTTCAGATAGGGCAAATGTCAGTGAGCATTCCGATTTCAGTTCAAGGGCGATTCGCCCAATGAGTCTTTGATATTTAGTGGTTTTCAGCCAATTTTCTGGATTTTTGAAAATTTCACTTTTTTGTGAAAATATCCACTAAATGAGAGAATAATATGTGTGAGGGTACCCCAGGAGAGTTCCAAATGTGTGTGGGTAGAATATATATCCCACGCGGGTAAGATTGAAAAAAGTTTAAAAAAATTTTTTTTTGGACTTAGTCATTTTTCCGGCGTTTATCAGACTTTCAGATATTGCAAATGTCAGTGAGCGTTCCAATTTCAGTTCCAGAGTGATTCGCCCAATGAGTCCTTGATATTTAGTCGTTTTCAGCCAATTTTCTGGATTTTTGAAAATTTCACTTTTGTGTGAAAATATCCACTAAATGAGGGAATAATATGTGTGAGGGTACCCCAGGGGAGTTCCAAATGTGTGTGGGTAGAATATATATCCCACGGGGGTAAAATTGAAAAAAGTTGAAAAAAATTTTTTTTTGGACTTAGTCATTTTTCCGGCGTTTATCAGACTTTCAGATAGGGGAAATGTCAGTGAGCGTTCCGATTTCAGTTCCAGAGCGATTCGCCCAATGAGTCCTTTATATTTAGTCGTTTTCAGCCAATTTTCTGGATTTTTAAAAATTTCACTTTTTTGTGAAAATATCCACTAAATGAGGGAATAATATTTGTGAGGGTACCCCAGGAGAGTTCCAAATCTGTGTGGGTAGAATATATATGCCACGGGCGTAAAATTGAAAAAAGTTTAAAAAATTTTTTTTTTTGGACTTAGTAATTTTTCCGGCGTTTATCAGACTTTCAGATAGGGGAAATGTCAGTGAGCGTTCCGATTTCAGTTTCAGAGCGATTTGCCCAATGAGTCCTTGATATTTAGTCGTTTTCAGCCAATTTTCTGGATTTTTGAAAATGTCACTTTTTTGTGAAAATATCCACTAAATGAGGGAATAATATGTGTGAGAGTTCCCCAGGAGAGTTCCAAATGTGTGTGGGTAGAATATATATCCCACGGGGGTAAAATTGAAAAAAGTTGAAAAAATTTTTTTTTTGGACTGAGTCATTTTTCCGGCGTTTATCAGACTTTCAGATAGGGCAAATGTCAGTGAGCGTTCCGATTTCAGTTCCAGAGCGATTCGACCAATGAGTCCTTGATATTTAGTCGTTTTCAGCCAACTTTCTGGATTTTTGAAAATTTCACTTTTTTGTGAAACTATCCACTAAATGAGGGAATAATATGTGTGACGGTACCCCAGGAGAGTTCCAAATGTGTGTGGGTAGAATATATATCCCACGGGGGTAAAATTGAAAAAAGTTGAAAATTTTTTTTTTTGGACTTAGTCATTTTTCCGGCGTTTATCAGACTTTCAGATAGGGCAAATGTCAGTGAGCGTTCCGATTTCAGTTCCAGAGCGATTCGCCCAATGAGTCCTTTATATTTAGTCGTTTTCAGCCAATTTTCTGGATTTTTAAAAATTTCACTTTTTTGTGAAAATATCCACTAAATGAGGGAATAATATTTGTGAGGGTACCCCAGGAGAGTTCCAAATCTGTGTGGGTAGAATATATATGCCACGGGCGTAAAATTGAAAAAAGTTAAAAAAAATTTTTTTTTTGGACTTAGTAATTTTTCCGGCGTTTATCAGACTTTCAGATAGGGCAAATGTCAGTGAGCGTTCCGATTTCAGTTCCAGAGCGATTCGACCAATGAGTCCTTGATATTTAGTCGTTTTCAGCCAATTTTCTGGATTTTTGAAAATTTCACTTTTTTGTGAAAATATCCACTAAATGAGGGAATAATATGTGTGAGGGTACCCCAGGGTAGTTCCAAATGTGTGTGGGTAGAATATATATCTCACGGGGGTAAAATTGAAAAAAGTTTAAAAAAATTTTTTTTTTAGACTTAGTCATTTTTCCGGCGTTTATCAGCCTTTCAGATAGGGGAAATGTCAGTGAGCATTCCGATTTCAGTTCAAGAGCGATTCGCCCAATGAGTCTTTGATATTTAGTGGTTTTCAGCCAATTTTCTGGATTTTTGAAAATTTCACTTTTTTGTGAAAATATCCACTAAATGAGGGAATAATATGTGTGAGGGTTCCCCTGGAGAGTTCCAAATGTGTGTGGGCAGAATATATATCCCACGCGGGTAAGATTGAAAAAAGTTTAAAAAAATTTTTTTTTGGACTTAGTCATTTTTCCGGCGTTTATCAGACTTTCAGATATTGCAAATGTCAGTGAGCGTTCCAATTTCAGTTCCAGAGTGATTCGCCCAATGAGTCCTTGATATTTAGTCGTTTTCAGCCAATTTTCTGGATTTTTGAAAATTTCACTTTTGTGTGAAAATATCCACTAAATGAGGGAATAATATGTGTGAGGGTACCCCAGGGGAGTTCCAAATGTGTGTGGGTAGAATATATATCCCACGGGGGTAAAATTGAAAAAAGTTGAAAAAAATTTTTTTTTGGACTTAGTCATTTTTCCGGCGTTTATCAGACTTTCAGATAGGGGAAATGTCAGTGAGCGTTCCGATTTCAGTTCCAGAGCGATTCGCCCAATGAGTCCTTTATATTTAGTCGTTTTCAGCCAATTTTCTGGATTTTTAAAAATTTCACTTTTTTGTGAAAATATCCACTAAATGAGGGAATAATATTTGTGAGGGTACCCCAGGAGAGTTCCAAATCTGTGTGGGTAGAATATATATGCCACGGGCGTAAAATTGAAAAAAGTTTAAAAAATTTTTTTTTTTGGACTTAGTAATTTTTCCGGCGTTTATCAGACTTTCAGATAGGGGAAATGTCAGTGAGCGTTCCGATTTCAGTTTCAGAGCGATTTGCCCAATGAGTCCTTGATATTTAGTCGTTTTCAGCCAATTTTCTGGATTTTTGAAAATGTCACTTTTTTGTGAAAATATCCACTAAATGAGGGAATAATATGTGTGAGAGTTCCCCAGGAGAGTTCCAAATGTGTGTGGGTAGAATATATATCCCACGGGGGTAAAATTGAAAAAAGTTGAAAAAATTTTTTTTTTGGACTGAGTCATTTTTCCGGCGTTTATCAGACTTTCAGATAGGGCAAATGTCAGTGAGCGTTCCGATTTCAGTTCCAGAGCGATTCGACCAATGAGTCCTTGATATTTAGTGGTTTTCAGCCAATTTTCTGGATTTTTGAAAATTTCACTTTTTTGTGAAAATATCCACTAAATGAGGGAATAATATGTGTGAGGGTTCCCCTGGAGAGTTCCAAATGTGTGTGGGCAGAATATATATCCCACGCGGGTAAGATTGAAGAAAGTTTAAAAAAATTTTTTTTTGGACTTAGTCATTTTTCCGGCGTTTATCAGACTTTCAGATATTGCAAATGTCAGTGAGCGTTCCGATTTCAGTTCCAGAGTGATTCGCCCAATGAGTCCTTGATATTTAGTCGTTTTCAGCCAATTTTCTGGATTTTTGAAAATTTCACTTTTGTGTGAAAATATCCACTAAATGAGGGAATAATATGTGTGAGGGTACCCCAGGGGAGTTCCAAATCTGTGTGGGTAGAATATATATCCCACGGGCGTAAAATTGAAAAAAGTTGAAAAAAATTTTTTTTTGGACTTAGTCATTTTTCCGGCGTTTATCAGACTTTCAGATAGGGGAAATGTCAGTGAGCGTTCTGATTTCAGTTCCAGAGCGATTCGCCCAATGAGTCCTTTATATTTAGTCGTTTTCAGCCAATTTTCTGGATTTTTAAAAATTTCACTTTTTTGTGAAAATATCCACTAAATGGGGGAATAATATTTGTGAGGGTACCCCAGGAGAGTTCCAAATCTGTGTGGGTAGAATATATATGCCACGGGCGTAAAATTGAAAAAAGTTTAAAAAAATTTTTTTTTTTGGACTTAGTAATTTTTCCGGCGTTTATCAGACTTTCAGATAGGGGAAATGTCAGTGAGCGTTCCGATTTCAGTTTCAGAGCGATTTGCCCAATGAGTCCTTGATATTTAGTCGTTTTCAGCCAATTTTCTGGATTTTTGAAAATGTCACTTTTTTGTGAAAATATCCACTAAATGAGGGAATAATATGTGTGAGAGTTCCCCAGGAGAGTTCCAAATGTGTGTGGGTAGAATATATATCCCACGGGGGTAAAATTGAAAAAAGTTGAAAAAATTTTTTTTTGGACTTAGTCATTTTTCCGGCGTTTATCAGACTTTCAGATAGGGCAAATGTCAGTGAGCGTTCCGATTTCAGTTCCAGAGCGATTCGCCCAATGAGTCCTTGATATTTAGTCGTTTTCAGCCAATTTTCTGGATTTTTGAAAATTTCACTTTTTTGTGAAAATATCCACTAAATGAGGGAATAATATGTGTGACGGTACCCCAGGAGAGTTCCAAATGTGTGTGGTTAGAATATATGTCCCACGGGGGTAAAATTGAAAAAAGTTGAAAATTTTTTTTTTTGGACTTAGTCATTTTTCCGCGCGTTTAACAGACTTTCAGATAGGGCAAATGTCAGTGAGCATTCCGATTTCAGTTCAAGGGCGATTCGCCCAATGAGTCTTTGATATTTAGTGGTTTTCAGCCAATTTTCTGGATTTTTGAAAATTTCACTTTTTTGTGAAAATATCCACTAAATGAGAGAATAATATGTGTGAGGGTACCCCAGGAGAGTTCCAAATGTGTGTGGGTAGAATATATATCCCACGGGGGTAAAATTGAAAAAAGTTGAAAAAAAATTTTTTTTGGACTTAGTCATTTTTCCGGCGTTTATCAGACTTTCAGATAGGGCAAATGTCAGTGAGCGTTCCGATTTCAGTTCCAGAGCGATTCGCCCAATGAGTCCTTGATATTTAGTCGTTTTCAGCCAATTTTCTGGATTTTTGAAAATTTCACTTTTTTGTGAAAATATCCACTAAATGAGGGAATAATATGTGTGACGGTACCCCAGGAGTGTTCCAAATGTGTGTGGGTAGAATATATGTCCCACGGGGGTAAAATTGAAAAAAGTTGAAAATTTTTTTTTTTGGACTTAGTCATTTTTCCGGCGTTTATCAGACTTTCAGATAGGGCAAATGTCAGTGAGCGTTCCGATTTCAGTTCCAGAGCGATTCGACCAATGAGTCCTTGATATTTAGTCGTTTTCAGCCAATTTTCTGGATTTTTGAAAATTTCACTTTTTTGTGAAAATATCCACTAAATGAGGGAATAATATGTGTGAGGGTACCCCAGGGTAGTTCCAAATGTGTGTGGGTAGAATATATATCCCACGGGGGTAAAATTGAAAAAAGTTGAAAAAAAATTTTTTTTGGACTTAGTCATTTTTCTGGCGTTTATCAGCCTTTCAGATAGGGGAAATGTCAGTGAGCGTTCCGATTTCAGTTCAAGAGCGATTCGCCCAATGAGTCTTTGATATTTAGTGGTTTTCAGCCAATTTTCTGGATTTTTGAAAATTTCACTTTTTTGTGAAAATATCCACTAAATGAGGGAATAATATGTGTGAGGGTTCCCCTGGAGAGTTCCAAATGTGTGTGGGCAGAATATATATCCCACGCGGGTAAGATTGAAGAAAGTTTAAAAAAATTTTTTTTTGGACTTAGTCATTTTTCCGGCGTTTATCAGACTTTCAGATATTGCAAATGTCAGTGAGCGTTCCGATTTCAGTTCCAGAGCGATTCGCCCAATGAGTCCTTGATATTTAGTCGTTTTCAGCCAATTTTCTGGATTTTTGAAAATTTCACTTTTTTGTGAAAATATCCACTAAATGAGGGAATAATATGTGTGACGGTACCCCAGGAGAGTTCCAAATGTGTGTGGGTAGAATATATGTCCCACGGGGGTAAAATTGAAAAAAGTTGAAAATTTTTTTTTTTGGACTTAGTCATTTTTCCGCGCGTTTAACAGACTTTCAGATAGGGCAAATGTCAGTGAGCATTCCGATTTCAGTTCAAGGGCGATTCGCCCAATGAGTCTTTGATATTTAGTGGTTTTCAGCCAATTTTCTGGATTTTTGAAAATTTCACTTTTTTGTGAAAATATCCACTAAATGAGAGAATAATATGTGTGAGGGTACCCCAGGAGAGTTCCAAATGTGTTTGGGTAGAATATATATCCCACGGGGGTAAAATTGAAAAAAGTTGAAAAAAATTTTTTTTTGGACTTAGTCATTTTTCCGGCGTTTATCAGACTTTCAGATAGGGCAAATGTCAGTGAGCATTCCGATTTCAGTTCCAGAGCGATTCGCCCAATGAGTCCTTGATATTTAGTCGTTTTCAGCCAATTTTCTGGATTTTTGAAAATTTCACTTTTGTGTGAAAATATCCACTAAATGAGGGAATAATATGTGTGAGGGTACCCCAGGGGAGTTCCAAATCTGTGTGGGTAGAATATATATCCCACGGGCGTAAAATTGAAAAAAGTTGAAAAAAATTTTTTTTTGGACTTAGTCATTTTTCCGGCGTTTATCAGACTTTCAGATAGGGGAAATGTCAGTGAGCGTTCCGATTTCAGTTCCAGAGCGATTCGCCCAATGAGTCCTTTATATTTAGTCGTTTTCAGCCAATTTTCTGGATTTTTAAAAATTTCACTTTTTTGTGAAAATATCCACTAAATGAGGGAATAATATTTGTGAGGGTACCCCAGGAGAGTTCCAAATCTGTGTGGGTAGAATATATATGCCACGGGCGTAAAATTGAAAAAAGTTTAAAAAAATTTTTTTTTTTGGACTTAGTAATTTTTCCGGCGTTTATCAGACTTTCAGATAGGGGAAATGTCAGTGAGCGTTCCGATTTCAGTTTCAGAGCGATTTGCCCAATGAGTCCTTGATATTTAGTCGTTTTCAGCCAATTTTCTGGATTTTTGAAAATGTCACTTTTTTGTGAAAATATCCACTAAATGAGGGAATAATATGTGTGAGAGTTCCCCAGGAGAGTTCCAAATGTGTGTGGGTAGAATATATATCCCACGGGGGTAAAATTGAAAAAAGTTGAAAAAATTTTTTTTTGGACTTAGTCATTTTTCCGGCGTTTATCAGACTTTCAGATAGGGCAAATGTCAGTGAGCGTTCCGATTTCAGTTCCAGAGCGATTCGCCCAATGAGTCCTTGATATTTAGTCGTTTTCAGCCAATTTTCTGGATTTTTGAAAATTTCACTTTTTTGTGAAAATATCCACTAAATGAGGGA
Source organism: Phyllobates terribilis (assembly GCF_046119375.1). Classification (NCBI taxonomy): domain Eukaryota; kingdom Metazoa; phylum Chordata; class Amphibia; order Anura; family Dendrobatidae; genus Phyllobates; species Phyllobates terribilis. The sequence goes on from NW_027362762.1 coordinate 556,751,855, forward strand.
ATAATATGTGTGACGGTACCCCAGGAGAGTTCCAAATGTGTGTGGGTAGAATATATGTCCCACGGGGGTAAAATTGAAAAAAGTTGAAAATTTTTTTTTTTGGACTTAGTCATTTTTCCGCGCGTTTAACAGACTTTCAGATAGGGCAAATGTCAGTGAGCATTCCGATTTCAGTTCAAGGGCGATTCGCCCAATGAGTCTTTGATATTTAGTGGTTTTCAGCCAATTTTCTGGATTTTTGAAAATTTCACTTTTTTGTGAAAATATCCACTAAATGAGAGAATAATATGTGTGAGGGTACCCCAGGAGAGTTCCAAATGTGTGTGGGTAGAATATATATCTCACGGGGGTAAAATTGAAAAAAGTTTAAAAAAATTTTTTTTTTAGACTTAGTCATTTTTCCGGCGTTTATCAGCCTTTCAGATAGGGGAAATGTCAGTGAGCATTCCGATTTCAGTTCAAGAGCGATTCGCCCAATGAGTCTTTGATATTTAGTGGTTTTCAGCCAATTTTCTGGATTTTTGAAAATTTCACTTTTTTGTGAAAATATCCACTAAATGAGGGAATAATATGTGTGAGGGTTCCCCTGGAGAGTTCCAAATGTGTGTGGGCAGAATATATATCCCACGCGGGTAAGATTGAAAAAAGTTTAAAAAAATTTTTTTTTGGACTTAGTCATTTTTCCGGCGTTTATCAGACTTTCAGATATTGCAAATGTCAGTGAGCGTTCCAATTTCAGTTCCAGAGTGATTCGCCCAATGAGTCCTTGATATTTAGTCGTTTTCAGCCAATTTTCTGGATTTTTGAAAATTTCACTTTTGTGTGAAAATATCCACTAAATGAGGGAATAATATGTGTGAGGGTACCCCAGGGGAGTTCCAAATGTGTGTGGGTAGAATATATATCCCACGGGGGTAAAATTGAAAAAAGTTGAAAAAAATTTTTTTTTGGACTTAGTCATTTTTCCGGCGTTTATCAGACTTTCAGATAGGGGAAATGTCAGTGAGCGTTCCGATTTCAGTTCCAGAGCGATTCGCCCAATGAGTCCTTTATATTTAGTCGTTTTCAGCCAATTTTCTGGATTTTTAAAAATTTCACTTTTTTGTGAAAATATCCACTAAATGAGGGAATAATATTTGTGAGGGTACCCCAGGAGAGTTCCAAATCTGTGTGGGTAGAATATATATGCCACGGGCGTAAAATTGAAAAAAGTTTAAAAAATTTTTTTTTTTGGACTTAGTAATTTTTCCGGCGTTTATCAGACTTTCAGATAGGGGAAATGTCAGTGAGCGTTCCGATTTCAGTTTCAGAGCGATTTGCCCAATGAGTCCTTGATATTTAGTCGTTTTCAGCCAATTTTCTGGATTTTTGAAAATGTCACTTTTTTGTGAAAATATCCACTAAATGAGGGAATAATATGTGTGAGAGTTCCCCAGGAGAGTTCCAAATGTGTGTGGGTAGAATATATATCCCACGGGGGTAAAATTGAAAAAAGTTGAAAAAATTTTTTTTTTGGACTGAGTCATTTTTCCGGCGTTTATCAGACTTTCAGATAGGGCAAATGTCAGTGAGCGTTCCGATTTCAGTTCCAGAGCGATTCGACCAATGAGTCCTTGATATTTAGTGGTTTTCAGCCAATTTTCTGGATTTTTGAAAATTTCACTTTTTTGTGAAAATATCCACTAAATGAGGGAATAATATGTGTGAGGGTTCCCCTGGAGAGTTCCAAATGTGTGTGGGCAGAATATATATCCCACGCGGGTAAGATTGAAGAAAGTTTAAAAAAATTTTTTTTTGGACTTAGTCATTTTTCCGGCGTTTATCAGACTTTCAGATATTGCAAATGTCAGTGAGCGTTCCGATTTCAGTTCCAGAGTGATTCGCCCAATGAGTCCTTGATATTTAGTCGTTTTCAGCCAATTTTCTGGATTTTTGAAAATTTCACTTTTGTGTGAAAATATCCACTAAATGAGGGAATAATATGTGTGAGGGTACCCCAGGGGAGTTCCAAATCTGTGTGGGTAGAATATATATCCCACGGGCGTAAAATTGAAAAAAGTTGAAAAAAATTTTTTTTTGGACTTAGTCATTTTTCCGGCGTTTATCAGACTTTCAGATAGGGGAAATGTCAGTGAGCGTTCTGATTTCAGTTCCAGAGCGATTCGCCCAATGAGTCCTTTATATTTAGTCGTTTTCAGCCAATTTTCTGGATTTTTAAAAATTTCACTTTTTTGTGAAAATATCCACTAAATGGGGGAATAATATTTGTGAGGGTACCCCAGGAGAGTTCCAAATCTGTGTGGGTAGAATATATATGCCACGGGCGTAAAATTGAAAAAAGTTTAAAAAAATTTTTTTTTTTGGACTTAGTAATTTTTCCGGCGTTTATCAGACTTTCAGATAGGGGAAATGTCAGTGAGCGTTCCGATTTCAGTTTCAGAGCGATTTGCCCAATGAGTCCTTGATATTTAGTCGTTTTCAGCCAATTTTCTGGATTTTTGAAAATGTCACTTTTTTGTGAAAATATCCACTAAATGAGGGAATAATATGTGTGAGAGTTCCCCAGGAGAGTTCCAAATGTGTGTGGGTAGAATATATATCCCACGGGGGTAAAATTGAAAAAAGTTGAAAAAATTTTTTTTTGGACTTAGTCATTTTTCCGGCGTTTATCAGACTTTCAGATAGGGCAAATGTCAGTGAGCGTTCCGATTTCAGTTCCAGAGCGATTCGCCCAATGAGTCCTTGATATTTAGTCGTTTTCAGCCAATTTTCTGGATTTTTGAAAATTTCACTTTTTTGTGAAAATATCCACTAAATGAGGGAATAATATGTGTGACGGTACCCCAGGAGAGTTCCAAATGTGTGTGGTTAGAATATATGTCCCACGGGGGTAAAATTGAAAAAAGTTGAAAATTTTTTTTTTTGGACTTAGTCATTTTTCCGCGCGTTTAACAGACTTTCAGATAGGGCAAATGTCAGTGAGCATTCCGATTTCAGTTCAAGGGCGATTCGCCCAATGAGTCTTTGATATTTAGTGGTTTTCAGCCAATTTTCTGGATTTTTGAAAATTTCACTTTTTTGTGAAAATATCCACTAAATGAGAGAATAATATGTGTGAGGGTACCCCAGGAGAGTTCCAAATGTGTGTGGGTAGAATATATATCCCACGGGGGTAAAATTGAAAAAAGTTGAAAAAAAATTTTTTTTGGACTTAGTCATTTTTCCGGCGTTTATCAGACTTTCAGATAGGGCAAATGTCAGTGAGCGTTCCGATTTCAGTTCCAGAGCGATTCGCCCAATGAGTCCTTGATATTTAGTCGTTTTCAGCCAATTTTCTGGATTTTTGAAAATTTCACTTTTTTGTGAAAATATCCACTAAATGAGGGAATAATATGTGTGACGGTACCCCAGGAGTGTTCCAAATGTGTGTGGGTAGAATATATGTCCCACGGGGGTAAAATTGAAAAAAGTTGAAAATTTTTTTTTTTGGACTTAGTCATTTTTCCGGCGTTTATCAGACTTTCAGATAGGGCAAATGTCAGTGAGCGTTCCGATTTCAGTTCCAGAGCGATTCGACCAATGAGTCCTTGATATTTAGTCGTTTTCAGCCAATTTTCTGGATTTTTGAAAATTTCACTTTTTTGTGAAAATATCCACTAAATGAGGGAATAATATGTGTGAGGGTACCCCAGGGTAGTTCCAAATGTGTGTGGGTAGAATATATATCCCACGGGGGTAAAATTGAAAAAAGTTGAAAAAAAATTTTTTTTGGACTTAGTCATTTTTCTGGCGTTTATCAGCCTTTCAGATAGGGGAAATGTCAGTGAGCGTTCCGATTTCAGTTCAAGAGCGATTCGCCCAATGAGTCTTTGATATTTAGTGGTTTTCAGCCAATTTTCTGGATTTTTGAAAATTTCACTTTTTTGTGAAAATATCCACTAAATGAGGGAATAATATGTGTGAGGGTTCCCCTGGAGAGTTCCAAATGTGTGTGGGCAGAATATATATCCCACGCGGGTAAGATTGAAGAAAGTTTAAAAAAATTTTTTTTTGGACTTAGTCATTTTTCCGGCGTTTATCAGACTTTCAGATATTGCAAATGTCAGTGAGCGTTCCGATTTCAGTTCCAGAGCGATTCGCCCAATGAGTCCTTGATATTTAGTCGTTTTCAGCCAATTTTCTGGATTTTTGAAAATTTCACTTTTTTGTGAAAATATCCACTAAATGAGGGAATAATATGTGTGACGGTACCCCAGGAGAGTTCCAAATGTGTGTGGGTAGAATATATGTCCCACGGGGGTAAAATTGAAAAAAGTTGAAAATTTTTTTTTTTGGACTTAGTCATTTTTCCGCGCGTTTAACAGACTTTCAGATAGGGCAAATGTCAGTGAGCATTCCGATTTCAGTTCAAGGGCGATTCGCCCAATGAGTCTTTGATATTTAGTGGTTTTCAGCCAATTTTCTGGATTTTTGAAAATTTCACTTTTTTGTGAAAATATCCACTAAATGAGAGAATAATATGTGTGAGGGTACCCCAGGAGAGTTCCAAATGTGTGTGGGTAGAATATATATCCCACGGGGGTAAAATTGAAAAAAGTTGAAAAAAATTTTTTTTTGGACTTAGTCATTTTTCCGGCGTTTATCAGACTTTCAGATAGGGCAAATGTCAGTGAGCATTCCGATTTCAGTTCCAGAGCGATTCGCCCAATGAGTCCTTGATATTTAGTCGTTTTCAGCCAATTTTCTGGATTTTTGAAAATTTCACTTTTGTGTGAAAATATCCACTAAATGAGGGAATAATATGTGTGAGGGTACCCCAGGGGAGTTCCAAATCTGTGTGGGTAGAATATATATCCCACGGGCGTAAAATTGAAAAAAGTTGAAAAAAATTTTTTTTTGGACTTAGTCATTTTTCCGGCGTTTATCAGACTTTCAGATAGGGGAAATGTCAGTGAGCGTTCCGATTTCAGTTCCAGAGCGATTCGCCCAATGAGTCCTTTATATTTAGTCGTTTTCAGCCAATTTTCTGGATTTTTAAAAATTTCACTTTTTTGTGAAAATATCCACTAAATGAGGGAATAATATTTGTGAGGGTACCCCAGGAGAGTTCCAAATCTGTGTGGGTAGAATATATATGCCACGGGCGTAAAATTGAAAAAAGTTTAAAAAAATTTTTTTTTTTGGACTTAGTAATTTTTCCGGCGTTTATCAGACTTTCAGATAGGGGAAATGTCAGTGAGCGTTCCGATTTCAGTTTCAGAGCGATTTGCCCAATGAGTCCTTGATATTTAGTCGTTTTCAGCCAATTTTCTGGATTTTTGAAAATGTCACTTTTTTGTGAAAATATCCACTAAATGAGGGAATAATATGTGTGAGAGTTCCCCAGGAGAGTTCCAAATGTGTGTGGGTAGAATATATATCCCACGGGGGTAAAATTGAAAAAAGTTGAAAAAATTTTTTTTTGGACTTAGTCATTTTTCCGGCGTTTATCAGACTTTCAGATAGGGCAAATGTCAGTGAGCGTTCCGATTTCAGTTCCAGAGCGATTCGCCCAATGAGTCCTTGATATTTAGTCGTTTTCAGCCAATTTTCTGGATTTTTGAAAATTTCACTTTTTTGTGAAAATATCCACTAAATGAGGGAATAATATGTGTGACGGTACCCCAGGAGAGTTCCAAATGTGTGTGGGTAGAATATATATCCCACGGGGGTAAAATTGAAAAAAGTTGAAAAAAAATTTTTTTTGGACTTAGTCATTTTTCCGGCGTTTATCAGACTTTCAGATAGGGCAAATGTCAGTGAGCGTTCCGATTTCAGTTCCAGAGCGATTCGCCCAATGAGTCCTTGATATTTAGTCGTTTTCAGCCAATTTTCTGGATTTTTGAAAATTTCACTTTTTTGTGAAAATATCCACTAAATGAGGGAATAATATGTGTGACGGTACCCCAGGAGAGTTCCAAATGTGTGTGGTTAGAATATATGTCCCACGGGGGTAAAATTGAAAAAAGTTGAAAATTTTTTTTTTTGGACTTAGTCATTTTTCCGCGCGTTTAACAGACTTTCAGATAGGGCAAATGTCAGTGAGCATTCCGATTTCAGTTCAAGGGCGATTCGCCCAATGAGTCTTTGATATTTAGTGGTTTTCAGCCAATTTTCTGGATTTTTGAAAATTTCACTTTTTTGTGAAAATATCCACTAAATGAGAGAATAATATGTGTGAGGGTACCCCAGGAGAGTTCCAAATGTGTGTGGGTAGAATATATATCCCACGGGGGTAAAATTGAAAAAAGTTGAAAAAAAATTTTTTTTGGACTTAGTCATTTTTCCGGCGTTTATCAGACTTTCAGATAGGGCAAATGTCAGTGAGCGTTCCGATTTCAGTTCCAGAGCGATTCGCCCAATGAGTCCTTGATATTTAGTCGTTTTCAGCCAATTTTCTGGATTTTTGAAAATTTCACTTTTTTGTGAAAATATCCACTAAATGAGGGAATAATATGTGTGACGGTACCCCAGGAGTGTTCCAAATGTGTGTGGGTAGAATATATGTCCCACGGGGGTAAAATTGAAAAAAGTTGAAAATTTTTTTTTTTGGACTTAGTCATTTTTCCGGCGTTTATCAGACTTTCAGATAGGGCAAATGTCAGTGAGCGTTCCGATTTCAGTTCCAGAGCGATTCGACCAATGAGTCCTTGATATTTAGTCGTTTTCAGCCAATTTTCTGGATTTTTGAAAATTTCACTTTTTTGTGAAAATATCCACTAAATGAGGGAATAATATGTGTGAGGGTACCCCAGGGTAGTTCCAAATGTGTGTGGGTAGAATATATATCCCACGGGGGTAAAATTGAAAAAAGTTGAAAAAAAATTTTTTTTGGACTTAGTCATTTTTCTGGCGTTTATCAGCCTTTCAGATAGGGGAAATGTCAGTGAGCGTTCCGATTTCAGTTCAAGAGCGATTCGCCCAATGAGTCTTTGATATTTAGTGGTTTTCAGCCAATTTTCTGGATTTTTGAAAATTTCACTTTTTTGTGAAAATATCCACTAAATGAGGGAATAATATGTGTGAGGGTTCCCCTGGAGAGTTCCAAATGTGTGTGGGCAGAATATATATCCCACGCGGGTAAGATTGAAGAAAGTTTAAAAAAATTTTTTTTTGGACTTAGTCATTTTTCCGGCGTTTATCAGACTTTCAGATATTGCAAATGTCAGTGAGCGTTCCGATTTCAGTTCCAGAGTGATTCGCCCAATGAGTCCTTGATATTTAGTCGTTTTCAGCCAATTTTCTGGATTTTTGAAAATTTCACTTTTGTGTGAAAATATCCACTAAATGAGGGAATAATATGTGTGAGGGTACCCCAGGGGAGTTCCAAATCTGTGTGGGTAGAATATATATCCCACGGGCGTAAAATTGAAAAAAGTTGAAAAAAATTTTTTTTTGGACTTAGTCATTTTTCCGGCGTTTATCAGACTTTCAGATAGGGGAAATGTCAGTGAGCGTTCCGATTTCAGTTCCAGAGCGATTCGCCCAATGAGTCCTTTATATTTAGTCGTTTTCAGCCAATTTTCTGGATTTTTAAAAATTTCACTTTTTTGTGAAAATATCCACTAAATGAGGGAATAATATTTGTGAGGGTACCCCAGGAGAGTTCCAAATCTGTGTGGGTAGAATATATATGCCACGGGCGTAAAATTGAAAAAAGTTTAAAAAAATTTTTTTTTTGGACTTAGTAATTTTTCCGGCGTTTATCAGACTTTCAGATAGGGCAAATGTCAGTGAGCGTTCCGATTTCAGTTCCAGAGCGATTCGCCCAATGAGTCCTTGATATTTAGTCGTTTTCAGCCAATTTTCTGGATTTTTGAAAATTTCACTTTTTTGTGAAAATATCCACTAAATGAGGGAATAATATGTGTGACGGTACCCCAGGAGAGTTCCAAATGTGTGTGGGTAGAATATATGTCCCACGGGGGTAAAATTGAAAAAAGTTGAAAATTTTTTTTTTTGGACTTAGTCATTTTTCCGCGCGTTTAACAGACTTTCAGATAGGGCAAATGTCAGTGAGCATTCCGATTTCAGTTCAAGGGCGATTCGCCCAATGAGTCTTTGATATTTAGTGGTTTTCAGCCAATTTTCTGGATTTTTGAAAATTTCACTTTTTTGTGAAAATATCCACTAAATGAGGGAATAATATGTGTGAGGGTACCCCAGGAGAGTTCCAAATGTGTGTGGGTAGAATATATATCCCACGGGGGTAAAATTGAAAAAAGTTGAAAAAAAATTTTTTTTGGACTTAGTCATTTTTCCGGCGTTTATCAGACTTTCAGATAGGGCAAATGTCAGTGAGCATTCCGATTTCAGTTCCAGAGCGATTCGCCCAATGAGTCCTTGATATTTAGTCGTTTTCAGCCAATTTTCTGGATTTTTGAAAATTTCACTTTTGTGTGAAAATATCCACTAAATGAGGGAATAATATGTGTGAGGGTACCCCAGGGGAGTTCCAAATCTGTGTGGGTAGAATATATATCCCACGGGCGTAAAATTGAAAAAAGTTGAAAAAAATTTTTTTTTGGACTTAGTCATTTTTCCGGCGTTTATCAGACTTTCAGATAGGGGAAATGTCAGTGAGCGTTCCGATTTCAGTTCCAGAGCGATTCGCCCAATGAGTCCTTTATATTTAGTCGTTTTCAGCCAATTTTCTGGATTTTTAAAAATTTCACTTTTTTGTGAAAATATCCACTAAATGAGGGAATAATATTTGTGAGGGTACCCCAGGAGAGTTCCAAATCTGTGTGGGTAGAATATATATGCCACGGGCGTAAAATTGAAAAAAGTTTAAAAAAATTTTTTTTTTTGGACTTAGTAATTTTTCCGGCGTTTATCAGACTTTCAGATAGGGGAAATGTCAGTGAGCGTTCCGATTTCAGTTTCAGAGCGATTTGCCCAATGAGTCCTTGATATTTAGTCGTTTTCAGCCAATTTTCTGGATTTTTGAAAATGTCACTTTTTTGTGAAAATATCCACTAAATGAGGGAATAATATGTGTGAGAGTTCCCCAGGAGAGTTCCAAATGTGTGTGGGTAGAATATATATCCCACGGGGGTAAAATTGAAAAAAGTTGAAAAAATTTTTTTTTGGACTTAGTCATTTTTCCGGCGTTTATCAGACTTTCAGATAGGGCAAATGTCAGTGAGCGTTCCGATTTCAGTTCCAGAGCGATTCGCCCAATGAGTCCTTGATATTTAGTCGTTTTCAGCCAATTTTCTGGATTTTTGAAAATTTCACTTTTTTGTGAAAATATCCACTAAATGAGGGAATAATATGTGTGACGGTACCCCAGGAGAGTTCCAAATGTGTGTGGGTAGAATATATGTCCCACGGGGGTAAAATTGAAAAAAGTTGAAAATTTTTTTTTTTGGACTTAGTCATTTTTCCGCGCGTTTAACAGACTTTCAGATAGGGCAAATGTCAGTGAGCATTCCGATTTCAGTTCAAGGGCGATTCGCCCAATGAGTCTTTGATATTTAGTGGTTTTCAGCCAATTTTCTGGATTTTTGAAAATTTCACTTTTTTGTGAAAATATCCACTAAATGAGAGAATAATATGTGTGAGGGTACCCCAGGAGAGTTCCAAATGTGTGTGGGTAGAATATATATCCCACGGGGGTAAAATTGAAAAAAGTTGAAAAAAAATTTTTTTTGGACTTAGTAATTTTTCCGGCGTTTATCAGACTTTCAGATAGGGCAAATGTCAGTGAGCGTTCCGATTTCAGTTCCAGAGCGATTCGCCCAATGAGTCCTTGATATTTAGTCGTTTTCAGCCAATTTTCTGGATTTTTGAAAATTTCACTTTTTTGTGAAAATATCCACTAAATGAGGGAATAATATGTGTGACGGTACCCCAGGAGAGTTCCAAATGTGTGTGGGTAGAATATATGTCCCACGGGGGTAAAATTGAAAAAAGTTGAAAATTTTTTTTTTTGGACTTAGTCATTTTTCCGGCGTTTATCAGACTTTCAGATAGGGCAAATGTCAGTGAGCGTTCCGATTTCAGTTCCAGAGCGATTCGACCAATGAGTCCTTGATATTTAGTCGTTTTCAGCCAATTTTCTGGATTTTTGAAAATTTCACTTTTTTGTGAAAATATCCACTAAATGAGGGAATAATATGTGTGAGGGTACCCCAGGGTAGTTCCAAATGTGTGTGGGTAGAATATATATCCCACGGGGGTAAAATTGAAAAAAGTTGAAAAAAAATTTTTTTTGGACTTAGTCATTTTTCTGGCGTTTATCAGCCTTTCAGATAGGGGAAATGTCAGTGAGCGTTCCGATTTCAGTTCAAGAGCGATTCGCCCAATGAGTCTTTGATATTTAGTGGTTTTCAGCCAATTTTCTGGATTTTTGAAAATTTCACTTTTTTGTGAAAATATCCACTAAATGAGGGAATAATATGTGTGAGGGTTCCCCTGGAGAGTTCCAAATGTGTGTGGGCAGAATATATATCCCACGCGGGTAAGATTGAAGAAAGTTTAAAAAAATTTTTTTTTGGACTTAGTCATTTTTCCGGCGTTTATCAGACTTTCAGATATTGCAAATGTCAGTGAGCGTTCCGATTTCAGTTCCAGAGTGATTCGCCCAATGAGTCCTTGATATTTAGTCGTTTTCAGCCAATTTTCTGGATTTTTGAAAATTTCACTTTTGTGTGAAAATATCCACTAAATGAGGGAATAATATGTGTGAGGGTACCCCAGGGGAGTTCCAAATCTGTGTGGGTAGAATATATATCCCACGGGCGTAAAATTGAAAAAAGTTGAAAAAAATTTTTTTTTGGACTTAGTCATTTTTCCGGCGTTTATCAGACTTTCAGATAGGGGAAATGTCAGTGAGCGTTCCGATTTCAGTTCCAGAGCGATTCGCCCAATGAGTCCTTTATATTTAGTCGTTTTCAGCCAATTTTCTGGATTTTTAAAAATTTCACTTTTTTGTGAAAATATCCACTAAATGAGGGAATAATATTTGTGAGGGTACCCCAGGAGAGTTCCAAATCTGTGTGGGTAGAATATATATGCCACGGGCGTAAAATTGAAAAAAGTTTAAAAAAATTTTTTTTTTGGACTTAGTAATTTTTCCGGCGTTTATCAGACTTTCAGATAGGGCAAATGTCAGTGAGCGTTCCGATTTCAGTTCCAGAGCGATTCGCCCAATGAGTCCTTGATATTTAGTCGTTTTCAGCCAATTTTCTGGATTTTTGAAAATTTCACTTTTTTGTGAAAATATCCACTAAATGAGGGAATAATATGTGTGACGGTACCCCAGGAGAGTTCCAAATGTGTGTGGGTAGAATATATGTCCCACGGGGGTAAAATTGAAAAAAGTTGAAAATTTTTTTTTTTGGACTTAGTCATTTTTCCGCGCGTTTAACAGACTTTCAGATAGGGCAAATGTCAGTGAGCATTCCGATTTCAGTTCAAGGGCGATTCGCCCAATGAGTCTTTGATATTTAGTGGTTTTCAGCCAATTTTCTGGATTTTTGAAAATTTCACTTTTTTGTGAAAATATCCACTAAATGAGAGAATAATATGTGTGAGGGTACCCCAGGAGAGTTCCAAATGTGTGTGGGTAGAATATATATCCCACGGGGGTAAAATTGAAAAAAGTTGAAAAAAAATTTTTTTTGGACTTAGTCATTTTTCCGGCGTTTATCAGACTTTCAGATAGGGCAAATGTCAGTGAGCATTCCGATTTCAGTTCCAGAGCGATTCGCCCAATGAGTCCTTGATATTTAGTCGTTTTCAGCCAATTTTCTGAATTTTTGAAAATTTCACTTTTTTGTGAAAATATCCACTAAATGAGGGAATAATATGTGTGACGGTACCCCAGGAGAGTTCCAAATGTGTGTGGGTAGAATATATGTCCCACGGGGGTAAAATTGAAAAAAGTTGAAAATTTTTTTTTTTGGACTTAGTCATTTTTCCGCGCGTTTAACAGACTTTCAGATAGGGCAAATGTCAGTGAGCATTCCGATTTCAGTTCAAGGGCGATTCGCCCAATGAGTCTTTGATATTTAGTGGTTTTCAGCCAATTTTCTGGATTTTTGAAAATTTCACTTTTTTGTGAAAATATCCACTAAATGAGAGAATAATATGTGTGAGGGTACCCCAGGAGAGTTCCAAATGTGTGTGGGTAGAATATATATCCCACGGGGGTAAAATTGAAAAAAGTTGAAAAAAAATTTTTTTTGGACTTAGTCATTTTTCCGGCGTTTATCAGACTTTCAGATAGGGCAAATGTCAGTGAGCGTTCCGATTTCAGTTCCAGAGCGATTCGACCAATGAGTCTTTGATATTTAGTGGTTTTCAGCCAATTTTCTGGATTTTTGAAAATTTCACTTTTTTGTGAAAATATCCACTAAATGAGGGAATAATATGTGTGAGGGTTCCCCTGGAGAGTTCCAAATGTGTGTGGGCAGAATATATATCCCACGCGGGTAAGATTGAAAAAAGTTTAAAAAAATTTTTTTTTGGACTTAGTCATTTTTCTGGCGTTTATCAGACTTTCAGATAGGGGAAATGTCAGTGAGCGTTCCGATTTCAGTTCCAGAGCGATTCGCCCAATGAGTCCTTTATATTTAGTCGTTTTCAGCCAATTTTCTGGATTTTTAAAAATTTCACTTTTTTGTGAAAATATCCACTAAATGAGGGAATAATATGTGTGACGGTACCCCAGGAGAGTTCCAAATGTGTGTGGGTAGAATATATGTCCCACGGGGGTAAAATTGAAAAAAGTTGAAAATTTTTTTTTTTGGACTTAGTCATTTTTCCGGCGTTTATCAGACTTTCAGATAGGGCAAATGTCAGTGAGCGTTCCGATTTCAGTTCCAGAGCGATTCGACCAATGAGTCCTTGATATTTAGTCGTTTTCAGCCAATTTTCTGGATTTTTGAAAATTTCACTTTTTTGTGAAAATATCCACTAAATGAGGGAATAATATGTGTGAGGGTACCCCAGGGTAGTTCCAAATGTGTGTGGGTAGAATATATATCCCACGGGGGTAAAATTGAAAAAAGTTGAAAAAAAATTTTTTTTGGACTTAGTCATTTTTCTGGCGTTTATCAGCCTTTCAGATAGGGGAAATGTCAGTGAGCGTTCCGATTTCAGTTCAAGAGCGATTCGCCCAATGAGTCTTTGATATTTAGTGGTTTTCAGCCAATTTTCTGGATTTTTGAAAATTTCACTTTTTTGTGAAAATATCCACTAAATGAGGGAATAATATGTGTGAGGGTTCCCCTGGAGAGTTCCAAATGTGTGTGGGCAGAATATATATCCCACGCGGGTAAGATTGAAGAAAGTTTAAAAAAATTTTTTTTTGGACTTAGTCATTTTTCCGGCGTTTATCAGACTTTCAGATATTGCAAATGTCAGTGAGCGTTCCAATTTCAGTTCCAGAGTGATTCGCCCAATGAGTCCTTGATATTTAGTCGTTTTCAGCCAATTTTCTGGATTTTTGAAAATTTCACTTTTGTGTGAAAATATCCACTAAATGAGGGAATAATATGTGTGAGGGTACCCCAGGGGAGTTCCAAATCTGTGTGGGTAGAATATATATCCCACGGGCGTAAAATTGAAAAAAGTTGAAAAAAATTTTTTTTTGGACTTAGTCATTTTTCCGGCGTTTATCAGACTTTCAGATAGGGGAAATGTCAGTGAGCGTTCCGATTTCAGTTCCAGAGCGATTCGCCCAATGAGTCCTTTATATTTAGTCGTTTTCAGCCAATTTTCTGGATTTTTAAAAATTTCACTTTTTTGTGAAAATATCCACTAAATGAGGGAATAATATTTGTGAGGGTACCCCAGGAGAGTTCCAAATCTGTGTGGGTAGAATATATATGCCACGGGCGTAAAATTGAAAAAAGTTTAAAAAAATTTTTTTTTTGGACTTAGTAATTTTTCCGGCGTTTATCAGACTTTCAGATAGGGCAAATGTCAGTGAGCGTTCCGATTTCAGTTCCAGAGCGATTCGCCCAATGAGTCCTTGATATTTAGTCGTTTTCAGCTAATTTTCTGGATTTTTGAAAATTTCACTTTTTTGTGAAAATATCCACTAAATGAGGGAATAATATGTGTGACGGTACCCCAGGAGAGTTCCAAATGTGTTTGGGTAGAATATATGTCCCACGGGGGTAAAATTGAAAAAAGTTGAAAATTTTTTTTTTTGGACTTAGTCATTTTTCCGCGCGTTTAACAGACTTTCAGATAGGGCAAATGTCAGTGACCATTCCGATTTCAGTTCAAGGGCGATTCGCCCAATGAGTCTTTGATATTTAGTGGTTTTCAGCCAATTTTCTGGATTTTTGAAAATTTCACTTTTTTGTGAAAATATCCACTAAATGAGAGAATAATATGTGTGAGGGTACCCCAGGAGAGTTCCAAATGTGTGTGGGTAGAATATATATCCCACGGGGGTAAAATTGAAAAAAGTTGAAAAAAAATTTTTTTTGGACTTAGTCATTTTTCCGGCGTTTATCAGACTTTCAGATAGGGCAAATGTCAGTGAGCGTTCCGATTTCAGTTCCAGAGCGATTCGCCCAATGAGTCCTTGATATTTAGTCGTTTTCAGCCAATTTTCTGGATTTTTGAAAATTTCACTTTTTTGTGAAAATATCCACTAAATGAGGGAATAATATGTGTGACGGTACCCCAGGAGAGTTCCAAATGTGTGTGGGTAGAATATATGTCCCACGGGGGTAAAATTGAAAAAAGTTGAAAATTTTTTTTTTTGGACTTAGTCATTTTTCCGGCGTTTATCAGACTTTCAGATAGGGCAAATGTCAGTGAGCGTTCCGATTTCAGTTCCAGAGCGATTCGACCAATGAGTCTTTGATATTTAGTGGTTTTCAGCCAATTTTCTGGATTTTTGAAAATTTCACTTTTTTGTGAAAATATCCACTAAATGAGGGAATAATATGTGTGAGGGTTCCCCTGGAGAGTTCCAAATGTGTGTGGGCAGAATATATATCCCACGCGGATAAGATTGAAAAAAGTTTAAAAAAATTTTTTTTTGGACTTAGTCATTTTTCCGGCGTTTATCAGACTTTCAGATAGGGCAAATGTCAGTGAGCGTTCCGATTTCAGTTCCAGAGCGATTCGCCCAATGAGTCCTTGATATTTAGTCGTTTTCAGCCAATTTTCTGGATTTTTGAAAATTTCACTTTTTTGTGAAAATATCCACTAAATGAGGGAATAATATGTGTGACGGTACCCCAGGAGAGTTCCAAATGTGTGTGGGTAGAATATATGTCCCACGGGGGTAAAATTGAAAAAAGTTGAAAATTTTTTTTTTTGGACTTAGTCATTTTTCCGCGCGTTTAACAGACTTTCAGATAGGGCAAATGTCAGTGAGCATTCCGATTTCAGTTCAAGGGCGATTCGCCCAATGAGTCTTTGATATTTAGTGGTTTTCAGGCAATTTTCTGGATTTTTGAAAATTTCACTTTTTTGTGAAAATATCCACGAAATGAGGGAATAATATGTGTGAGGGTTCCCCTGGAGAGTTCCAAATGTGTGTGGGCAGAATATATATCCCACGGGGGTAAGATTGAAAAAAGTTGAAAAAAAATTTTTTTTGGACTTAGTCATTTTTCCGGCGTTTATCAGAATTTCAGATAGGGCAAATGTCAGTGATCATTCTGATTTCAGTTCCAGAGCGATTCGCCCAATGAGTCCTTGATATTTAGTCGTTTTCAGCCAATTTTCTGGATTTTTGAAAATTTCACTTTTTTGTGAAAATATCCACTAAATGAGAGAATAATATGTGTGAGGGTACCCCAGGAGAGTTCCAAATGTGTGTGGGTAGAATATATATCCCACGGGGGTAAAATTGAAAAAAGTCGAAAAAAAATTTTTTTTGGACTTAGTCATTTTTCCGGCGTTTATCAGCCTTTCAGATAGGGGAAATGTCAGTGAGCGTTCCGATTTCAGTTCAAGAGCGATTCGCCCAATGAGTCTTTGATATTTAGTGGTTTTCAGCCAATTTTCTGGATTTTTGAAAATTTCACTTTTTTGTGAAAATATCCACGAAATGAGGGAATAATATGTGTGAGGGTTCCCCTGGAGAGTTCCAAATGTGTGTGGGCAGAATATATATCCCACGGGGGTAAGATTGAAAAAAGTTGAAAAAAAATTTTTTTTGGACTTAGTCTTTTTTCCGGCGTTTATCAGACTTTCAGATAGGGCAAATGTCAGTGATCGTTCTGATTTCAGTTCCAGAGCGATTCGCCCAATGAGTCCTTGATATTTAGTCGTTTTCAGCCAATTTTCTGGATTTTTGAAAATTTCACTTTTTTGTGAAAATATCCACTAAATGAGAGAATAATATGTGTGAGGGTACCCCAGGAGAGTTCCAAATGTGTGTGGGTAGAATATATATCCCACGGGGGTAAAATTGAAAAAAGTTGAAAAAAAATTTTTTTTGGACTTAGTCATTTTTCCGGCGTTTATCAGACTTTCAGATAGGGCAAATGTCAGTGAGCGTTCCGATTTCAGTTCCAGAGCGATTCGACCAATGAGTCCTTGATATTTAGTCGTTTTCAGCCAATTTTCTGGATTTTTGAAAATTTCACTTTTTTGTGAAAATATCCACTAAATGAGGGAATAATATGTGTGAGGGTACCCCAGGGTAGTTCCAAATGTGTGTGGGTAGAATATATATCCCACGGGGGTAAAATTGAAAAAAGTTGAAAAAAAATTTTTTTTGGACTTAGTCATTTTTCCGGCGTTTATCAGCCTTTCAGATAGGGGAAATGTCAGTGAGCGTTCCGATTTCAGTTCCAGGGCAATTCGCCCAATGAGTCCTTGATATTTAGTCGTTTTCAGCCAATTTTCTGGATTTTTGAAAATTTCACTTTTTTGTGAAAATATCCACTAAATGAGGGAATAATATGTGTGAGGTTACCCCAGGGTAGTTCCAAATGTGTGTGGGTAGAATATATATCCCACGGGGGTAAAATTGAAAAAAGTTGAAAAAAAATTTTTTTTGGACTTAGTCATTTTTCCGGCGTTTATCAGCCTTTCAGATAGGGGAAATGTCAGTGAGCGTTCCGATTTCAGTTCAAGAGCGATTCGCCCAATGAGTCTTTGATATTTAGTGGTTTTCAGACAATTTTCTGGATTTTTGAAAATTTCACTTTTTTGTGAAAATATCCACTAAATGAGGGAATAATATGTGTGAGGGTTCCCCTGGAGAGTTCCAAATGTGTGTGGGCAGAATATATATCCCACGCGGGTAAGATTGAAAAAAGTTTAAAAAAATTTTTTTTGGACTTAGTCATTTTTCCGGCGTTTATCAGACTTTCAGATATTGCAAATGTCAGTGAGCGTTCCGATTTCAGTTCCAGAGTGATTCGCCCAATGAGTCCTTGATATTTAGTCGTTTTCAGCCAATTTTCTGGATTTTTGAAAATTTCACTTTTGTGTGAAAATATCCACTAAATGAGGGAATAATATGTGTGAGGGTACCCCAGGGGAGTTCCAAATGTGTGTGGGTAGAATATATATCCCACGGGGGTAAAATTGAAAAAAGTTTAAAAAAAATTTTTTTTTGGACTTAGTAATTTTTCCGGCGTTTATCAGACTTTCAGATAGGGGAAATGTCAGTGAGCGTTCCGATTTCAGTTCCAGAGCGATTCGCCCAATGAGTCCTTGATATTTAGTCGTTTTCAGCCAATTTTCTGGATTTTTGAAAATTTCACTTTTTTGTGAAAATATCCACTAAATGAGGGAATAATATGTGTGAGGGTACCCCAGGGGAGTTCCAAATGTGTGTGGGTAGAATATATATCCCACGGGGGTAAAATTGAAAAAAGTTGAAAAAAAATTTTTTTGGACTTAGTCATTTTTCCGGCGTTTATCAGACTTTCAGATAGGGGAAATGTCAGTGAGCGTTCCGATTTCAGTTCCAGAGCGATTCGCCCAATGAGTCCTTGATATTTAGTCGTTTTCAGCCAATTTTCTGGATTTTTGAAAATGTCACTTTTTTGTGAAAATATCCACTAAATGAGGGAATAATATGTGTGAGAGTTCCCCAGGAGAGTTCCAAATGTGTGTGGGTAGAATATATATCCCACGGGGGTAAAATTGAAAAAAGTTGAAAAAAATTTTTTTTTCGACTTAGTCATTTTTCCGGCGTTTATCAGACTTTCAGATAGGGCAAATGTCAGTGAGCGTTCCGATTTCAGTTCCAGAGCGATTCGCCCAATGAGTCCTTGATATTTAGTCGTTTTCAGCCAATTTTCTGGATTTTTGAAAATTTCACTTTTTTGTGAAAATATCCACTAAATGAGGGAATAATATGTGTGACGGTACCCCAGGAGAGTTCCAAATGTGTGTGGGTAGAATATATATCCCACGGGGGTAAAATTGAAAAAAGTTGAAAATTTTTTTTTTTGGACTTAGTCCTTTTTCCGCGCGTTTAACAGAATTTCAGATAGGGCAAATGTCAGTGAGCATTCCGATTTCAGTTCAAGAGCGATTCGCCCAATGAGTCTTTGATATTTAGTGGTTTTCAGCCAATTTTCTGGATTTTTGAAAATTTCACTTTTTTGTGAAAATATCCACGAAATGAGGGAATAATATGTGTGAGGGTTCCCCTGGAGAGTTCCAAATGTGTGTGGGCAGAATATATATCCCACGGGGGTAAGATTGAAAAAAGTTGAAAAAAATTTTTTTTTGGACTTATTCATTTTTCCGGCGTTTATCAGACTTTCAGATAGGGCAAATATCAGTGAGCGTTCCGATTTCAGTTCCAGAGCGATTCGCCCAATGAGTCCTTGATATTTAGTCGTTTTCAGCCAATTTTCTGGATTTTTGAAAATTTCACTTTTTTGTGAAAATATCCACTAAATGAGGGAATAATATGTGTGACGGTACCCCAGGAGAGTTCCAAATGTGTGTGGGTAGAATATATATCCCACGGGGGTAAAATTGAAAAAAGTTGAAAATTTTTTTTTTTGGACTTAGTCATTTTTCCGCGCGTTTAACAGACTTTCAGATAGGGCAAATGTCAGTGAGCATTCCGATTTCAGTTCAAGAGCGATTCGCCCAATGAGTCTTTGATATTTAGTGGTTTTCAGCCAATTTTCTGGATTTTTGAAAATTTCACTTTTTTGTGAAAATATCCACGAAATGAGGGAATAATATGTGTGAAGGTTCCCCTGGAGAGTTCCAAATGTGTGTGGGCAGAATATATATCCCACGGGGGTAAGATTGAAAAAAGTTGAAAAAAATTTTTTTTTGGACTTAGTCATTTTTTCGGCGTTTATCAGACTTTCAGATAGGGCAAATGTCAGTGATCGTTCTGATTTCAGTTCCAGAGCGATTCGCCCAATGAGTCCTTGATATTTAGTCGTTTTCAGCCAATTTTCTGGATTTTTGAAAATTTCACTTTTTTGTGAAAATATCCACTAAATGAGAGAATAATATGTGTGAGGGTACCCCAGGAGAGTTCCAAATGTGTGTGGGTAGAATATATATCCCACGGGGTAAAATTGAAAAAAGTTGAAAACTATTTTTTTTTGGACTTAGTCATTTTTCCGGCGTTTATCAGACTTTCAGATAGGGCAAATGTCAGTGAGCGTTCCAATTTCAGTTCCAGAGCGACTCGCCCAATGAGTCCTTGATATTTAGTCGTTTTCAGCCAATTTTCTGGATTTTTGAAAATTTCACTTTTTTGTGAAAATATCCACTAAATGAGGGAATAATATGTGTGACGGTACCCCAGGGTAGTTCCAAATGTGTGTGGGTAGAATATATATCCCACGGGGGTAAAATTGAAAAAAGTTTAAAAAAATTTTTTTTTGGACTTAGTGATTTTTCCGGCGTTTATCAGACTTTCAGATAGGGGAAATGTCAGTGAGCGTTCCGATTTCAGTTTCAGAGCGATTCGCCCAATGAGTCCTTGATATTTAGTCGTTTTCAGCCAATTTTCTGGATTTTTAAAAATTTCACTTTTTTGTGAAAATATCCACTAAATGAGGGAATAATATGTGTGAGGGTACCCCAGGAGAGTTCCAAATGTGTGTGGTTAGAATATATATCCCACGGGGTAAAATTGAAAAAAGTTTAAAAAAATTTTTTTTTGGACTTAGTGATTTTTCCGGCGTTTATCAGACTTTCAGATAGGGCAAATGTCAGTGAGCATTCCGATTTCAGTTCAAGAGCGATTCGCCCAATGAGTCTTTGATATTTAGTGGTTTTCAGCCAATTTTCTTGATTTTTGAAAATTTCACTTTTTTGTGAAAATATCCACTAAATGAGGGAATAATATGTGTGAGGGTTCCCCTGGAGAGTTCCAAATGTGTGTGGGCAGAATATATATCCCACGCGGGTAAGATTGAAAAAAGTTTAAAAAAATTTTTTTTTGGACTTAGTCATTTTTCCGGCGTTTATCAGACTTTCAGATAGGGCAAATGTCAGTGAACGTTCCAATTTCAGTTCCAGAGCGATTTGCCCAATGAGTCCTTGATATTTAGTAGTTTTCAGCCAATTTTCTGGATTTTTGAAAATTTCACTTTTTTGTGAAAATATCCACTAAATGAGAGAATAATATGTGTGAGGGTACCCCAGGAGAGTTCCAAATGTGTGTGGGTAGAATATATATCCCACGGGGTAAAATTGAAAAAAGTTTAAAAAAATTTTTTTTTGGACTTAGTGATTTTTCCGGCGTTTATCAGACTTTCAGATAGGGCAAATGTCAGTGAGCATTCCGATTTCAGTTCAAGAGCGATTCGCCCAATGAGTCTTTGATATTTAGTGGTTTTCAGCCAATTTTCTGGATTTTTGAAAATTTCACTTTTTTGTGAAAATATCCACTAAATGAGGGAATAATATGTGTGAGGGTTCCCCTGGAGAGTTCCAAATGTGTGTGGGCTGAATATATATCCCACGGGTGTAAGATTGAAAAAAGTTTAAAAAAATTTTTTTTTGGACTTAGTCATTTTTCCGGCGTTTATCAGACTTTCAGATAGGGCAAATGTCAGTGAGCGTTCCTATTTCAGTTCCAGAGCGATTCGCCCAATGAGTCCTTGATATTTAGTCGTTTTCAGCCAATTTTCTGGATTTTTGAAAATTTCACTTTTTTGTGAAAATATCCACTAAATGAGAGAATAATATGTGTGAGGGTACCCCAGGAGAGTTCCAAATGTGTGTGGGTAGAATATATATCCCACGGGGTAAAATTGAAAAAAGTTGAAAACTATTTTTTTTTGGACTTAGTCATTTTTCCGCGCGTTTAACAGACTTTCAGATAGGGCAAATGTCAGAGAGCATTCCGATTTCAGTTCAAGAGCGATTCGCCCAATGAGTCTTTGATATTTAGTGGTTTTCAGCCAATTTTCTGGATTTTTGAAAATTTCACTTTTTTGTGAAAATATCCACGAAATGAGGGAATAATATGTGTGAGGGTTCCCCTGGAGAGTTCCAAATGTGTGTGGGTAGAATATATATCCCACGGGGTAAAATTGAAAAAAGTTGAAAACTATTTTTTTTTGGACTTAGTCATTTTTCCGGCGTTTATCAGACTTTCAGATAGGGCAAATGTCAGTGAGCGTTCCAATTTCAGTTCCAGAGCGACTCGCCCAATGAGTCCTTGATATTTAGTCGTTTTCAGCCAATTTTCTGGATTTTTGAAAATTTCACTTTTTTGTGAAAATATCCACTAAATGAGGGAATAATATGTGTGACGGTACCCCAGGGTAGTTCCAAATGTGTGTGGGTAGAATATATATCCCACGGGGGTAAAATTGAAAAAAGTTTAAAAAAAATTTTTTTTTGGACTTAGTAATTTTTCCGGCGTTTATCAGACTTTCAGATAGGGGAAATGTCAGTGAGCGTTCCGATTTCAGTTCCAGAGCGATTCGCCCAATGAGTCCTTGATATTTAGTCGTTTTCAGCCAATTTTCTGGATTTTTGAAAATTTCACTTTTTTGTGAAAATATCCACTAAATGAGGGAATAATATGTGTGAGGGTACCCCAGGGGAGTTCCAAATGTGTGTGGGTAGAATATATATCCCACGGGGGTAAAATTGAAAAAAGTTGAAAAAAAATTTTTTTGGACTTAGTCATTTTTCCGGCGTTTATCAGACTTTCAGATAGGGGAAATGTCAGTGAGCGTTCCGATTTCAGTTCCAGAGCGATTCGCCCAATGAGTCCTTGATATTTAGTCGTTTTCAGCCAATTTTCTGGATTTTTGAAAATGTCACTTTTTTGTGAAAATATCCACTAAATGAGGGAATAATATGTGTGAGAGTTCCCCAGGAGAGTTCCAAATGTGTGTGGGTAGAATATATATCCCACGGGGGTAAAATTGAAAAAAGTTGAAAAAAATTTTTTTTTCGACTTAGTCATTTTTCCGGCGTTTATCAGACTTTCAGATAGGGCAAATGTCAGTGAGCGTTCCGATTTCAGTTCCAGAGCGATTCGCCCAATGAGTCCTTGATATTTAGTCGTTTTCAGCCAATTTTCTGGATTTTTGAAAATTTCATTTTTTGGGAAAATATCCACTAAATGAGGGAATAATATGTGTGAGAGTTCCCCAGGAGAGTTCCAAATGTGTGTGGGTAGAATATATATCCCACGGGGGTAAAATTGAAAAAAGTTGAAAAAAATTTTTTTTTCGACTTAGTCATTTTTCCGGCGTTTATCAGACTTTCAGATAGGGCAAATGTCAGTGAGCGTTCCGATTTCAGTTCCAGAGCGATTCGCCCAATGAGTCCTTGATATTTAGTCGTTTTCAGCCAATTTTCTGGATTTTTGAAAATTTCACTTTTTTGTGAAAATATCCACTAAATGAGGGAATAATATGTGTGACGGTACCCCAGGAGAGTTCCAAATGTGTGTGGGTAGAATATATATCCCACGGGGGTAAAATTGAAAAAAGTTGAAAATTTTTTTTTTTGGACTTAGTCATTTTTCCGCGCGTTTAACAGAATTTCAGATAGGGCAAATGTCAGTGAGCATTCCGATTTCAGTTCAAGAGCGATTCGCCCAATGAGTCTTTGATATTTAGTGGTTTTCAGCCAATTTTCTGGATTTTTGAAAATTTCACTTTTTTGTGAAAATATCCACGAAATGAGGGAATAATATGTGTGAGGGTTCCCCTGGAGAGTTCCAAATGTGTGTGGGCAGAATATATATCCCACGGGGGTAAGATTGAAAAAAGTTGAAAAAAATTTTTTTTTGGACTTATTCATTTTTCCGGCGTTTATCAGACTTTCAGATAGGGCAAATATCAGTGAGCGTTCCGATTTCAGTTCCAGAGCGATTCGCCCAATGAGTCCTTGATATTTAGTCGTTTTCAGCCAATTTTCTGGATTTTTGAAAATTTCACTTTTTTGTGAAAATATCCACTAAATGAGGGAATAATATGTGTGACGGTACCCCAGGGTAGTTCCAAATGTGTGTGGGTAGAATATATATCCCACGGGGGTAAAATTGAAAAAAGTTTAAAAAAATTTTTTTTTGGACTTAGTGATTTTTCCGGCGTTTATCAGACTTTCAGATAGGGGAAATGTCAGTGAGCGTTCCGATTTCAGTTTCAGAGCGATTCGCCCAATGAGTCCTTGATATTTAGTCGTTTTCAGCCAATTTTCTGGATTTTTAAAAATTTCACTTTTTTGTGAAAATATCCACTAAATGAGGGAATAATATGTGTGAGGGTACCCCAGGAGAGTTCCAAATGTGTGTGGTTAGAATATATATCCCACGGGGTAAAATTGAAAAAAGTTTAAAAAAATTTTTTTTTGGACTTAGTGATTTTTCCGGCGTTTATCAGACTTTCAGATAGGGCAAATGTCAGTGAGCATTCCGATTTCAGTTCAAGAGCGATTCGCCCAATGAGTCTTTGATATTTAGTGGTTTTCAGCCAATTTTCTTGATTTTTGAAAATTTCACTTTTTTGTGAAAATATCCACTAAATGAGGGAATAATATGTGTGAGGGTTCCCCTGGAGAGTTCCAAATGTGTGTGGGCAGAATATATATCCCACGCGGGTAAGATTGAAAAAAGTTTAAAAAAATTTTTTTTTGGACTTAGTCATTTTTCCGGCGTTTATCAGACTTTCAGATAGGGCAAATGTCAGTGAACGTTCCAATTTCAGTTCCAGAGCGATTTGCCCAATGAGTCCTTGATATTTAGTAGTTTTCAGCCAATTTTCTGGATTTTTGAAAATTTCACTTTTTTGTGAAAATATCCACTAAATGAGAGAATAATATGTGTGAGGGTACCCCAGGAGAGTTCCAAATGTGTGTGGGTAGAATATATATCCCACGGGGTAAAATTGAAAAAAGTTTAAAAAAATTTTTTTTTGGACTTAGTGATTTTTCCGGCGTTTATCAGACTTTCAGATAGGGCAAATGTCAGTGAGCATTCCGATTTCAGTTCAAGAGCGATTCGCCCAATGAGTCTTTGATATTTAGTGGTTTTCAGCCAATTTTCTGGATTTTTGAAAATTTCACTTTTTTGTGAAAATATCCACTAAATGAGGGAATAATATGTGTGAGGGTTCCCCTGGAGAGTTCCAAATGTGTGTGGGCTGAATATATATCCCACGGGTGTAAGATTGAAAAAAGTTTAAAAAAATTTTTTTTTGGACTTAGTCATTTTTCCGGCGTTTATCAGACTTTCAGATAGGGCAAATGTCAGTGAGCGTTCCTATTTCAGTTCCAGAGCGATTCGCCCAATGAGTCCTTGATATTTAGTCGTTTTCAGCCAATTTTCTGGATTTTTGAAAATTTCACTTTTTTGTGAAAATATCCACTAAATGAGAGAATAATATGTGTGAGGGTACCCCAGGAGAGTTCCAAATGTGTGTGGGTAGAATATATATCCCACGGGGTAAAATTGAAAAAAGTTGAAAACTATTTTTTTTTGGACTTAGTCATTTTTCCGCGCGTTTAACAGACTTTCAGATAGGGCAAATGTCAGAGAGCATTCCGATTTCAGTTCAAGAGCGATTCGCCCAATGAGTCTTTGATATTTAGTGGTTTTCAGCCAATTTTCTGGATTTTTGAAAATTTCACTTTTTTGTGAAAATATCCACGAAATGAGGGAATAATATGTGTGAGGGTTCCCCTGGAGAGTTCCAAATGTGTGTGGGCAGAATATATATCCCACGGGGGTAAGATTGAAAAAAGTTGAAAAAAATTTTTTTTTGGACTTAGTCATTTTTCCGGCGTTTATCAGACTTTCAGATAGGGCAAATGTCAGTGATCGTTCTGATTTCAGTTCCAGAGCGATTCGCCCAATGAGTCCTTGATATTTAGTCGTTTTCAGCCAATTTTCTGGATTTTTGAAAATTTCACTTTTTTGTGAAAATATCCACTAAATGAGAGAATAATATGTGTGAGGGTACCCCAGGAGAGTTCCAAATGTGTGTGGGTAGAATATATATCCCACGGGGTAAAATTGAAAAAAGTTGAAAACTATTTTTTTTTGGACTTAGTCATTTTTCCGGCGTTTATCAGACTTTCAGATAGGGCAAATGTCAGTGAGCGTTCCAATTTCAGTTCCAGAGCGACTCGCCCAATGAGTCCTTGATATTTAGTCGTTTTCAGCCAATTTTCTGGATTTTTGAAAATTTCACTTTTTTGTGAAAATATCCACTAAATGAGGGAATAATATGTGTGACGGTACCCCAGGGTAGTTCCAAATGTGTGTGGGTAGAATATATATCCCACGGGGGTAAAATTGAAAAAAGTTTAAAAAAAATTTTTTTTTGGACTTAGTAATTTTTCCGGCGTTTATCAGACTTTCAGATAGGGGAAATGTCAGTGAGCGTTCCGATTTCAGTTCCAGAGCGATTCGCCCAATGAGTCCTTGATATTTAGTCGTTTTCAGCCAATTTTCTGGATTTTTGAAAATTTCACTTTTTTGTGAAAATATCCACTAAATGAGGGAATAATATGTGTGAGGGTACCCCAGGGGAGTTCCAAATGTGTGTGGGTAGAATATATATCCCACGGGGGTAAAATTGAAAAAAGTTGAAAAAAAATTTTTTTGGACTTAGTCATTTTTCCGGCGTTTATCAGACTTTCAGATAGGGGAAATGTCAGTGAGCGTTCCGATTTCAGTTCCAGAGCGATTCGCCCAATGAGTCCTTGATATTTAGTCGTTTTCAGCCAATTTTCTGGATTTTTGAAAATGTCACTTTTTTGTGAAAATATCCACTAAATGAGGGAATAATATGTGTGAGAGTTCCCCAGGAGAGTTCCAAATGTGTGTGGGTAGAATATATATCCCACGGGGGTAAAATTGAAAAAAGTTGAAAAAAATTTTTTTTTCGACTTAGTCATTTTTCCGGCGTTTATCAGACTTTCAGATAGGGCAAATGTCAGTGAGCGTTCCGATTTCAGTTCCAGAGCGATTCGCCCAATGAGTCCTTGATATTTAGTCGTTTTCAGCCAATTTTCTGGATTTTTGAAAATTTCACTTTTTTGTGAAAATATCCACTAAATGAGGGAATAATATGTGTGACGGTACCCCAGGAGAGTTCCAAATGTGTGTGGGTAGAATATATATCCCACGGGGGTAAAATTGAAAAAAGTTGAAAATTTTTTTTTTTGGACTTAGTCATTTTTCCGCGCGTTTAACAGAATTTCAGATAGGGCAAATGTCAGTGAGCATTCCGATTTCAGTTCAAGAGCGATTCGCCCAATGAGTCTTTGATATTTAGTGGTTTTCAGCCAATTTTCTGGATTTTTGAAAATTTCACTTTTTTGTGAAAATATCCACGAAATGAGGGAATAATATGTGTGAGGGTTCCCCTGGAGAGTTCCAAATGTGTGTGGGCAGAATATATATCCCACGGGGGTAAGATTGAAAAAAGTTGAAAAAAATTTTTTTTTGGACTTATTCATTTTTCCGGCGTTTATCAGACTTTCAGATAGGGCAAATGTCAGTGAGCGTTCCGATTTCAGTTCCAGAGCGATTCGCCCAATGAGTCCTTGATATTTAGTCGTTTTCAGCCAATTTTCTGGATTTTTGAAAATTTCACTTTTTTGTGAAAATATCCACTAAATGAGGGAATAATATGTGTGACGGTACCCCAGGAGAGTTCCAAATGTGTGTGGGTAGAATATATATCCCACGGGGGTAAAATTGAAAAAAGTTGAAAATTTTTTTTTTTGGACTTAGTCATTTTTCCGCGCGTTTAACAGACTTTCAGATAGGGCAAATGTCAGTGAGCATTCCGATTTCAGTTCAAGAGCGATTCGCCCAATGAGTCTTTGATATTTAGTGGTTTTCAGCCAATTTTCTGGATTTTTGAAAATTTCACTTTTTTGTGAAAATATCCACGAAATGAGGGAATAATATGTGTGAAGGTTCCCCTGGAGAGTTCCAAATGTGTGTGGGCAGAATATATATCCCACGGGGGTAAGATTGAAAAAAGTTGAAAAAAATTTTTTTTTGGACTTAGTCATTTTTCCGGCGTTTATCAGACTTTCAGATAGGGCAAATGTCAGTGATCGTTCTGATTTCAGTTCCAGAGCGATTCGCCCAATGAGTCCTTGATATTTAGTCGTTTTCAGCCAATTTTCTGGATTTTTGAAAATTTCACTTTTTTGTGAAAATATCCACTAAATGAGAGAATAATATGTGTGAGGGTACCCCAGGAGAGTTCCAAATGTGTGTGGGTAGAATATATATCCCACGGGGTAAAATTGAAAAAAGTTGAAAACTATTTTTTTTTGGACTTAGTCATTTTTCCGGCGTTTATCAGACTTTCAGATAGGGCAAATGTCAGTGAGCGTTCCAATTTCAGTTCCAGAGCGACTCGCCCAATGAGTCCTTGATATTTAGTCGTTTTCAGCCAATTTTCTGGATTTTTGAAAATTTCACTTTTTTGTGAAAATATCCACTAAATGAGGGAATAATATGTGTGACGGTACCCCA
The DNA here is from genome assembly GCF_046119375.1 of Phyllobates terribilis. NCBI lineage: Eukaryota > Metazoa > Chordata > Amphibia > Anura > Dendrobatidae > Phyllobates > Phyllobates terribilis. The sequence continues at coordinate 556,779,789 of NW_027362762.1, forward strand.
GGGTAGTTCCAAATGTGTGTGGGTAGAATATATATCCCACGGGGGTAAAATTGAAAAAAGTTTAAAAAAATTTTTTTTTGGACTTAGTGATTTTTCCGGCGTTTATCAGACTTTCAGATAGGGGAAATGTCAGTGAGCGTTCCGATTTCAGTTTCAGAGCGATTCGCCCAATGAGTCCTTGATATTTAGTCGTTTTCAGCCAATTTTCTGGATTTTTAAAAATTTCACTTTTTTGTGAAAATATCCACTAAATGAGGGAATAATATGTGTGAGGGTACCCCAGGAGAGTTCCAAATGTGTGTGGTTAGAATATATATCCCACGGGGTAAAATTGAAAAAAGTTTAAAAAAATTTTTTTTTGGACTTAGTGATTTTTCCGGCGTTTATCAGACTTTCAGATAGGGCAAATGTCAGTGAGCATTCCGATTTCAGTTCAAGAGCGATTCGCCCAATGAGTCTTTGATATTTAGTGGTTTTCAGCCAATTTTCTTGATTTTTGAAAATTTCACTTTTTTGTGAAAATATCCACTAAATGAGGGAATAATATGTGTGAGGGTTCCCCTGGAGAGTTCCAAATGTGTGTGGGCAGAATATATATCCCACGCGGGTAAGATTGAAAAAAGTTTAAAAAAATTTTTTTTTGGACTTAGTCATTTTTCCGGCGTTTATCAGACTTTCAGATAGGGCAAATGTCAGTGAACGTTCCAATTTCAGTTCCAGAGCGATTTGCCCAATGAGTCCTTGATATTTAGTAGTTTTCAGCCAATTTTCTGGATTTTTGAAAATTTCACTTTTTTGTGAAAATATCCACTAAATGAGAGAATAATATGTGTGAGGGTACCCCAGGAGAGTTCCAAATGTGTGTGGGTAGAATATATATCCCACGGGGTAAAATTGAAAAAAGTTTAAAAAAATTTTTTTTTGGACTTAGTGATTTTTCCGGCGTTTATCAGACTTTCAGATAGGGCAAATGTCAGTGAGCATTCCGATTTCAGTTCAAGAGCGATTCGCCCAATGAGTCTTTGATATTTAGTGGTTTTCAGCCAATTTTCTGGATTTTTGAAAATTTCACTTTTTTGTGAAAATATCCACTAAATGAGGGAATAATATGTGTGAGGGTTCCCCTGGAGAGTTCCAAATGTGTGTGGGCTGAATATATATCCCACGGGTGTAAGATTGAAAAAAGTTTAAAAAAATTTTTTTTTGGACTTAGTCATTTTTCCGGCGTTTATCAGACTTTCAGATAGGGCATATGTCAGTGAGCGTTCCTATTTCAGTTCCAGAGCGATTCGCCCAATGAGTCCTTGATATTTAGTCGTTTTCAGCCAATTTTCTGGATTTTTGAAAATTTCACTTTTTTGTGAAAATATCCACTAAATGAGAGAATAATATGTGTGAGGGTACCCCAGGAGAGTTCCAAATGTGTGTGGGTAGAATATATATCCCACGGGGTAAAATTGAAAAAAGTTGAAAACTATTTTTTTTTGGACTTAGTCATTTTTCCGCGCGTTTAACAGACTTTCAGATAGGGCAAATGTCAGAGAGCATTCCGATTTCAGTTCAAGAGCGATTCGCCCAATGAGTCTTTGATATTTAGTGGTTTTCAGCCAATTTTCTGGATTTTTGAAAATTTCACTTTTTTGTGAAAATATCCACGAAATGAGGGAATAATATGTGTGAGGGTTCCCCTGGAGAGTTCCAAATGTGTGTGGGCAGAATATATATCCCACGGGGGTAAGATTGAAAAAAGTTGAAAAAAATTTTTTTTTGGACTTAGTCATTTTTCCGGCGTTTATCAGACTTTCAGATAGGGCAAATGTCAGTGATCGTTCTGATTTCAGTTCCAGAGCGATTCGCCCAATGAGTCCTTGATATTTAGTCGTTTTCAGCCAATTTTCTGGATTTTTGAAAATTTCACTTTTTTGTGAAAATATCCACTAAATGAGAGAATAATATGTGTGAGGGTACCCCAGGAGAGTTCCAAATGTGTGTGGGTAGAATATATATCCCACGGGGTAAAATTGAAAAAAGTTGAAAACTATTTTTTTTTGGACTTAGTCATTTTTCCGGCGTTTATCAGACTTTCAGATAGGGCAAATGTCAGTGAGCGTTCCAATTTCAGTTCCAGAGCGACTCGCCCAATGAGTCCTTGATATTTAGTCGTTTTCAGCCAATTTTCTGGATTTTTGAAAATTTCACTTTTTTGTGAAAATATCCACTAAATGAGGGAATAATATGTGTGACGGTACCCCAGGGTAGTTCCAAATGTGTGTGGGTAGAATATATATCCCACGGGGGTAAAATTGAAAAAAGTTTAAAAAAATTTTTTTTTGGACTTAGTGATTTTTCCGGCGTTTATCAGACTTTCAGATAGGGGAAATGTCAGTGAGCGTTCCGATTTCAGTTTCAGAGCGATTCGCCCAATGAGTCCTTGATATTTAGTCGTTTTCAGCCAATTTTCTGGATTTTTAAAAATTTCACTTTTTTGTGAAAATATCCACTAAATGAGGGAATAATATGTGTGAGGGTACCCCAGGAGAGTTCCAAATGTGTGTGGTTAGAATATATATCCCACGGGGTAAAATTGAAAAAAGTTTTAAAAAATTTTTTTTTGGACTTAGTGATTTTTCCGGCGTTTATCAGACTTTCAGATAGGGCAAATGTCAGTGAGCATTCCGATTTCAGTTCAAGAGCGATTCGCCCAATGAGTCTTTGATATTTAGTGGTTTTCAGCCAATTTTCTTGATTTTTGAAAATTTCACTTTTTTGTGAAAATATCCACTAAATGAGGGAATAATATGTGTGAGGGTTCCCCTGGAGAGTTCCAAATGTGTGTGGGCAGAATATATATCCCACGCGGGTAAGATTGCAAAAAGTTTAAAAAAATTTTTTTTTGGACTTAGTCATTTTTCCGGCGTTTATCAGACTTTCAGATAGGGCAAATGTCAGTGAACGTTCCAATTTCAGTTCCAGAGCGATTCGCCCAATGAGTCCTTGATATTTAGTAGTTTTCAGCCAATTTTCTGGATTTTTGAAAATTTCACTTTTTTGTGAAAATATCCACTAAATGAGAGAATAATATGTGTGAGGGTACCCCAGGAGAGTTCCAAATGTGTGTGGGTAGAATATATATCCCACGGGGTAAAATTGAAAAAAGTTTAAAAAAATTTTTTTTTGGACTTAGTGATTTTTCCGGCGTTTATCAAACTTTCAGATAGGGCAAATGTCAGTGAGCATTCCGATTTCAGTTCAAGAGCGATTCGCCCAATGAGTCTTTGATATTTAGTGGTTTTCAGCCAATTTTCTGGATTTTTGAAAATTTCACTTTTTTGTGAAAATATCCACTAAATGAGGGAATAATATGTGTGAGGGTTCCCCTGGAGAGTTCCAAATGTGTGTGGGCTGAATATATATCCCACGGGTGTAAGATTGAAAAAAGTTTAAAAAAATTTTTTTTTGGACTTAGTCATTTTTCCGGCGTTTATCAGACTTTCAGATAGGGCAAATGTCAGTGAGCGTTCCTATTTCAGTTCCAGAGCGATTCGCCCAATGAGTCCTTGATATTTAGTCGTTTTCAGCCAATTTTCTGGATTTTTGAAAATTTCACTTTTTTGTGAAAATATCCACTAAATGAGAGAATAATATGTGTGAGGGTACCCCAGGAGAGTTCCAAATGTGTGTGGGTAGAATATATATCCCACGGGGTAAAATTGAAAAAAGTTGAAAACTATTTTTTTTTGGACTTAGTCATTTTTCCGCGCGTTTAACAGACTTTCAGATAGGGCAAATGTCAGTGAGCATTCCGATTTCAGTTCAAGAGCGATTCGCCCAATGAGTCTTTGATATTTAGTGGTTTTCAGCCAATTTTCTGGATTTTTGAAAATTTCACTTTTTTGTGAAAATATCCACGAAATGAGGGAATAATATGTGTGAGGGTTCCCCTGGAGAGTTCCAAATGTGTGTGGGCAGAATATATATCCCACGGGGGTAAGATTGAAAAAAGTTGAAAAAAATTTTTTTTTGGACTTAGTCATTTTTCCGGCGTTTATCAGACTTTCAGATAGGGCAAATGTCAGTGATCGTTCTGATTTCAGTTCCAGAGCGATTCGCCCAATGAGTCCTTGATATTTAGTCGTTTTCAGCCAATTTTCTGGATTTTTGAAAATTTCACTTTTTTGTGAAAATATCCACTAAATGAGAGAATAATATGTGTGAGGGTACCCCAGGAGAGTTCCAAATGTGTGTGGGTAGAATATATATCCCACGGTGATAAATTTGAAAAAAGTTGAAAAAAAATTTTTTTTGGACTTAGTCATTTTTCCGGCGTTTATCAGCCTTTCAGATAGGGGAAATGTCAGTGAGCGTTCCGATTTCAGTTCCAGAGCGATTCGCCCAATGAGTCCTTGATATTTAGTCGTTTTCAGCCAATTTTCTGGATTTTTGAAAATTTCACTTTTTTGTGAAAATATCCACGAAATGAGGGAATAATATGTGTGAGGGTTCCCCTGGAGAGTTCCAAATGTTTGTGGGCAGAATATATATCCCACGGGGGTAAGATTGAAAAAAGTTGAAAAAAATTTTTTTTTAGACTTAGTCATTTTTCCGGCGTTTATCAGACTTTCAGATAGGGCAAATGTCAGTGAGCGTTCCGATTTCAGTTCCAGAGCGTTTCGACCAATGAGTCCTTGATATTTAGTCGTTTTCAGCCAATTTTCTGGATTTTTGAAAATTTCACTTTTTTGTGAAAATATCCACGAAATGAGGGAATAATATGTGTGAGGGTTCCCCTGGAGAGTTCCAAATGTGTGTGGGCAGAATATATATCCCACGCGGGTAAGATTGAAAAAAGTTTAAAAAAATTTTTTTGGACTTAGTCATTTTTCCGGCGTTTATCAGACTTTCAGATAGGGCAAATGTCAGTGAGCGTTCCGATTTCAGTTCCAGAGCGATTCGCCCAATGAGTCCTTGATATTTAGTCGTTTTCAGCCAATTTTCTGGATTTTTGAAAATTTCACTTTTTTGTGAAAATATCCACTAAATGAGAGAATAATATGTGTGAGGGTACCCCAGGAGAGTTCCAAATGTGTGTGGGTAGAATATATATCCCACGGGGGTAAAATTGAAAAAAGTTGAAAAAAATTTTTTTTTGGACTTAGTCATTTTTCCGGCGTTTATCAGACTTTCAGATAGGGCAAATGTCAGTGAGCGTTCCAATTTCAGTTCCAGAGCGATTCGCCCAATGAGTCCTTGATATTTAGTCGTTTTCAGCCAATTTTCTGGATTTTTGAAAATTTCACTTTTTTGTGAAAATATCCACTAAATGAGGGAATAATATGTGTGACGGTACCCCAGGAGAGTTCCAAATGTGTGTGGGTAGAATATATATCCCACGGGGGTAAAATTGAAAAAAGTTGAAAAAAAATTTTTTTTGGACTTAGTCATTTTTCCGGCGTTTATCAGCCTTTCAGATAGGGGAAATGTCAGTGAGCGTTCCGATTTCAGTTCCAGAGCGATTCGCCCAATGAGTCCTTGATATTTAGTCGTTTTCAGCCAATTTTCTGGATTTTTGAAAATTTCACTTTTTTGTGAAAATATCCACGAAATGAGGGAATAATATGTGTGAGGGTTCCCCTGGAGAGTTCCAAATGTGTGTGGGCAGAATATATATCCCACGGGGGTAAGACTGAAAAAAGTTGAAAAAAAATTTTTTTGGGACTTAGTCATTTTTCCGCGCGTTTATCAGCCTTTCAGATAGGGGAAATGTCAGTGAGCGTTCTGATTTCAGTTCAAGAGCGATTCGCCCAATGAGTCTTTGATATTTAATGGTTTTCAGCCAATTTTCTGGATTTTTGAAAATTTCACTTTTTTGTGAAAATATCCACGAAATGAGGGAATAATATGTGTGAGGGTTCCCCTGGAGAGTTCCAAATGTGTGTGGGCAGAATATATATCCCACGGGGGTAAGATTGAAAAAAGTTGAAAAAAAATTTTTTTTGGACTTAGTCATTTTTCCGGCGTTTATCAGCCTTTCAGATAGGGGAAATGTCAGTGAGCGTTCTGATTTCAGTTCAAGAGCGATTCGCCCAATGAGTCTTTGATATTTAGTGGTTTTCAGCCAATTTTCTGGATTTTTGAAAATGTCACTTTTTTGTGAAAATATCCACTAAATGAGGGAATAATATGTGTGAGGGTTCCCCTGGAGAGTTCCAAATGTGTGTGGGCAGAATATATATCCCACGTGGGTAAGATTGAAAAAAGTTTAAAAAAATTTTTTTTTGGACTTAGTCATTTTTCCGGCGTTTATCAGACTTTCAGATAGGGCAAATGTCAGTGAGCGTTCCAATTTCAGTTCCAGAGCGATTCGCCGAATGAGTCCTTGATATTTAGTTGTTTTCAGCCAATTTTCTGGATTTTTGAAAATGTCACTTTTTTGTGAAAATATCCACTAAATGAGAGAATAATATGTGTGAGGGTACCCCAGGAGAGTTACAAATGTGTGTGGGTAGAATATATATCCCACGGGGGTAAAATTGAAAAAAGTTGAAAAAAATTTTTTTTTGGACTTAGTCATTTTTCCGGCGTTTTATCAGACTTTCAGATAGGGCAAATGTCAGTGAGCGTTCCAATTTCAGTTCCAGAGCGATTCGCCCAATGAGTCCTTGATATTTAGTCGTTTTCAGCCAATTTTCTGGATTTTTGAAAATTTCACTTTTTTGTGAAAATATCCACTAAATGAGGGAATAATATGTGTGACGGTACCCCAGGAGAGTTCCAAATGTGTGTGGGTAGAATATATATCCCACGGGGGTAAAATTGAAAAAAGTTGAAAAAAATTTTTTTTTGGACTTAGTGATTTTTCCGGCGTTTATCAGACTTTCAGATAGGGCAAATGTCAGTGAGCATTCCGATTTCAGTTCAAGAGCGATTCGCCCAATGAGTCTTTGATATTTAGTGGTTTTCAGCCAATTTTCTGGATTTTTGAAAATTTCACTTTTTTGTGAAAATATCCACTAAATGAGGGAATAATATGTGTGAGGGTTCCCCTGGAGAGTTCCAAATGTGTGTGGGCAGAATATATATCCCACGCGGGTAAGATTGAAAAAAGTTTAAAAAAATTTTTTTTTGGACTTAGTCATTTTTCCGGCGTTTATCAGACTTTCAGATAGGGCAAATGTCAGTGAGCGTTCAAATTTCAGTTCCAGAGCGATTCGCCCAATGAGTCCTTGATATTTAGTAGTTTTCAGCCAATTTTCTGGATTTTTGAAAATTTCACTTTTTTGTGAAAATATCCACTAAATGAGAGAATAATATGTGTGAGGGTACCCCAGGAGAGTTCCAAATGTGTGTGGGTAGAATATATATCCCACGGGGGTAAAATTGAAAAAAGTTGAAAAAAATTTTTTTTTGGACTTAGTCATTTTTCCGGCGTTTATCAGACTTTCAGATAGGGCAAATGTCAGTGAGCGTTCCAATTTCAGTTCCAGAGCGATTCGCCCAATGAGTCCTTGATATTTAGTAGTTTTCAGCCAATTTTCTGGATTTTTGAAAATTTCACTTTTTTGTGAAAATATCCACTAAATGAGAGAATAATATGTGTGAGGGTACCCCAGGAGAGTTCCAAATGTGTTTGGGTAGAATATATATCCCACGGTGATAAAATTGAAAAAAGTTGAAAACTATTTTTTTTTTGACTTAGTCATTTTTCCGGCGTTTATCAGACTTTCAGATAGGGCAAATGTCAGTGAGCGTTCCGATTTCAGTTCCAGAGCGATTCGCCCAATGAGTCCTTGATATTTAGTCGTTTTCAGCCAATTTTCTGGATTTTTGAAAATTTCACTTTTTTCTGAAAATATCCACGAAATGAGGGAATAATATGTGTGAGGGTTCCCCTGGAGAGTTCCAAATGTTTGTGGGCAGAATATATATCCCACGGGGGTAAGATTGAAAAAAGTTGAAAAAAATTTTTTTTTAGACTTAGTCATTTTTCCGGCGTTTATCAGACTTTCAGATAGGGCAAATGTCAGTGAGCGTTCCGATTTCAGTTCCAGAGCGTTTCGACCAATGAGTCCTTGATATTTAGTCGTTTTCAGCCAATTTTCTGGATTTTTGAAAATTTCACTTTTTTGTGAAAATATCCACGAAATGAGGGAATAATATGTGTGAGGGTTCCCCTGGAGAGTTCCAAATGTGTGTGGGCAGAATATATATCCCACGGGGGTAAGATTGAAAAAAGTTAAAAAAAAATTTTTTTTGGACTTAGTCATTTTTCCGCGCGTTTATCAGCCTTTCAGATAGGGGAAATGTCAGTGAGCGTTCTGATTTCAGTTCAAGAGCGATTCGCCCAATGAGTCTTTGATATTTAATGGTTTTCAGCCAATTTTCTGGATTTTTGAAAATTTCACTTTTTTGTGAAAATATCCACGAAATGAGGGAATAATATGTGTGAGGGTTCCCCTGGAGAGTTCCAAATGTGTGTGGGCAGAGTATATATCCCACGGGGGTAAGATTGAAAAAAGTTGAAAAAAATTTTTTTTTGGACTTAGTCATTTTTCCGGCGTTTATCAGCCTTTCAGATAGGGGAAATGTCAGTGAGCGTTCTGATTTCAGTTCAAGAGCGATTCGCCCAATGAGTCTTTGATATTTAGTGGTTTTCAGCCAATTTTCTGGATTTTTGAAAATGTCACTTTTTTGTGAAAATATCCACTAAATGAGGGAATAATATGTGTGAGGGTTCCCCTGGAGAGTTCCAAATGTGTGTGGGCAGAATATATATCCCACGTGGGTAAGATTGAAAAAAGTTTTAAAAAATTTTTTTTTGGACTTAGTCATTTTTCCGGCGTTTATCAGACTTTCAGATAGGGCAAATGTCAGTGAGCGTTCCAATTTCAGTTCCAGAGCGATTCGCCCAATGAGTCCTTGATATTTAGTAGTTTTCAGCCAATTTTCTGGATTTTTGAAAATGTCACTTTTTTGTGAAAATATCCACTAAATGAGAGAATAATATGTGTGAGGGTACCCCAGGAGAGTTCCAAATGTGTGTGGGTAGAATATATATCCCACGGGGGTAAAATTGAAAAAAGTTGAAAAAAATTTTTTTTTGGACTTAGTCATTTTTCCGGCGTTTATCAGACTTTCAGATAGGGCAAATGTCAGTGAGCGTTCCAATTTCAGTTCCAGAGCGATTCGCCCAATGAGTCCTTGATATTTAGTCGTTTTCAGCCAATTTTCTGGATTTTTGAAAATTTCACTTTTTTGTGAAAATATCCACTAAATGAGGGAATAATATGTGTGACGGTACCCCAGGAGAGTTCCAAATGTGTGTGGGTAGAATATATATCCCACGGGGGTAAAATTGAAAAAAGTTGAAAAAAAATTTTTTTTGGACTTAGTCATTTTTCCGGCGTTTATCAGCCTTTCAGATAGGGGAAATGTCAGTGAGCGTTCCGATTTCAGTTCCAGAGCGATTCGCCCAATGAGTCCTTGATATTTAGTCGTTTTCAGCCAATTTTCTGGATTTTTGAAAATTTCACTTTTTTGTGAAAATATCCACGAAATGAGGGAATAATATGTGTGAGGGTTCCCCTGGAGAGTTCCAAATGTGTGTGGGCAGAATATATATCCCACGGGGGTAAGACTGAAAAAAGTTGAAAAAAAATTTTTTTGGGACTTAGTCATTTTTCCGCGCGTTTATCAGCCTTTCAGATAGGGGAAATGTCAGTGAGCGTTCTGATTTCAGTTCAAGAGCGATTCGCCCAATGAGTCTTTGATATTTAGTGGTTTTCAGCCAATTTTCTGGATTTTTGAAAATTTCACTTTTTTGTGAAAATATCCACTAAATGAGGGAATAATATGTGTGAGGGTTCCCCTGGAGAGTTCCAAATGTGTGTGGGCAGAATATATATCCCACGTGGGTAAGATTGAAAAAAGTTTAAAAAAATTTTTTTTTGGACTTAGTCATTTTTCCGGCGTTTATCAGACTTTCAGATAGGGCAAATGTCAGTGAGCGTTCCAATTTCAGTTCCAGAGCGATTCGCCCAATGAGTCCTTGATATTTAGTAGTTTTCAGCCAATTTTCTGGATTTTTGAAAATGTCACTTTTTTGTGAAAATATCCACTAAATGAGAGAATAATATGTGTGAGGGTACCCCAGGAGAGTTACAAATGTGTGTGGGTAGAATATATATCCCACGGGGGTAAAATTGAAAAAAGTTGAAAAAAATTTTTTTTTGGACTTAGTCATTTTTCCGGCGTTTTATCAGACTTTCAGATAGGGCAAATGTCAGTGAGCGTTCCAATTTCAGTTCCAGAGCGATTCGCCCAATGAGTCCTTGATATTTAGTCGTTTTCAGCCAATTTTCTGGATTTTTGAAAATTTCACTTTTTTGTGAAAATATCCACTAAATGAGAGAATAATATGTGTGAGGGTACCCCAGGAGAGTTCCAAATGTGTGTGGGTAGAATATATATCCCACGGGGGTAAAATTGAAAAAAGTTGAAAAAAATTTTTTTTTGGACTTAGTCATTTTTCCGGCGTTTATCAGACTTTCAGATAGGGCAAATGTCAGTGAGCGTTCCGATTTCAGTTCCAGAGCGATTCGACCAATGAGTCCTTGATATTTAGTCGTTTTCAGCCAATTTTCTGGATTTTTGAAAATTTCACTTTTTTGTGAAAATATCCACTAAATGAGGGAATAATATGTGTGAGGGTACCCCAGGAGAGTTCCAAATGTGTGTGGTTAGAATATATATCCCACGGGGTAAAATTGAAAAAAGTTTAAAAAAATTTTTTTTTGGACTTAGTGATTTTTCCGGCGTTTATCAGACTTTCAGATAGGGCAAATGTCAGTGAGCATTCCGATTTCAGTTCAAGAGCGATTCGCCCAATGAGTCTTTGATATTTAGTGGTTTTCAGCCAATTTTCTGGATTTTTGAAAATTTCACTTTTTTGTGAAAATATCCACTAAATGAGAGAATAATATGTGTGAGGGTACCCCAGGAGAGTTCCAAATGTGTGTGGGTAGAATATATATCCCACGGGGGTAAAATTGAAAAAAGTTGAAAAAAATTTTTTTTGGACTTAGTCATTTTTCCGGCGTTTATCAGACTTTCAGATAGGGCAAATGTCAGTGAGCGTTCCAATTTCAGTTCCAGAGCGATTCGCCCAATGAGTCCTTGATATTTAGTCGTTTTCAGCCAATTTTCTGGATTTTTAAAAATTTCACTTTTTTGTGAAAATATCCACTAAATGAGGGAATAATATGTGTGAGGGTACCCCAGGAGAGTTCCAAATGTGTGTGGGTAGAATATATATGCCACAGGCGTAAAATTGAAAAAAGTTTAAAAAAATTTTTTTTTTTGGACTTAGTCATTTTTCCGGCGTTTATCAGACTTTCAGATAGGGGAAATGTCAGTGAGCGTTCCGATTTCAGTTCCAGAGCGATTCTCCCAATGAGTCCTTGATATTTAGTCGTTTTCAGCCAATTTTCTGGATTTTTGAAAATTTCACTTTTTTGTGAAAATATCCACTAAATGAGGGAATAATATGTGTGACGGTACCCCAGGAGAGTTCCAAATGTGTGTGGGTAGAATATATATCCCACGGGGGTAAAATTGAAAAAAGTTGAAAAAAATTTTTTTTTCGACTTAGTCATTTTTCCGGCGTTTATCAGACTTTCAGATAGGGCAAATGTCAGTGAGCGTTCCGATTTCAGTTCCAGAGCTATTCGCCCAATGAGTCCTTGATATTTATTCGTTTTCAGCCAATTTTCTGGATTTTTGAAAATTTCACTTTTTTGTGAAAATATCCACTAAATGAGAGAATAATATGTGTGAGGGTACCCCAGGAGAGTTCCAAATGTGTGTGGGTAGAATATATATCCCACGGGGTAAAATTGAAAAAAGTTGAAAACAATTTTTTTTTGTACTTCGTGATTTTTCCAGCGTTTATCAGACTTTCAGATAGGGCAAATGTCAGTGAGCGTTCCGATTTCAGTTCCAGAGCGATTCGCCCAATGAGTCCTTGATATTTAGTCGTTTTCAGCCAATTTTCTGGATTTTTGAAAATTTCACTTTTTTGTGAAAATATCCACTAAATGAGGGAATAATATGTGTGAGGGTTCCCCTGGAGAGTTCCAAATGTGTGTGGGCAGAATATATATCCCACGGGTGTAAGATTGAAAAAAGTTTAAAAAAATTTTTTTTTGGACTTAGTCAATTTTCCGGCGTTTATCAGACTTTCAGATAGGGGAAATGTCAGTGAGCGTTCTGATTTCAGTTCCAGAGCGAATCGCCCAATGAGTCCTTGATGTTTAGTCGTTTTCAGCCAATTTTCTGGATTTTTAAAAATTTCACTTTTTTGTGAAAATATCCACTAAATGAGGGAATAATATGTGTGAGGGTACCCCAGGAGAGTTCCTAATGTGTGTGGGTAGAATATATATCCCACGGGGGTAAAATTGAAAAAAGTTGAAAATAATTTTTTTTTGGACTTAGTGATTTTTCCAGCGTTTATCAGACTTTCAGATAGGGCAAATGTCAGTGAGCGTTCCGATTTCAGTTCCAGAGCGATTCGCCCAAAGAGTCCTTGATATTTAGTCGTTTTCAGCCAATTTTCTGGATTTTTGAAAATTTCACTATTTTGTGAAAATATCCACTAAATGAGGGAATAATATGTGTGAGGGTACCCCAGCAGAGTTCCAAATGTGTGTGGGTAGAATATATATCCCACGGGGGTAAAATTGAAAAAAGTTGAAAAAATTTTTTTTTTTCGACTTAGTCATTTTTCCGGCGTTTATCAGACTTTCAGATAGGTCAGTGATCATTCCGATTTCAGTTCCAGAGCAATTCGCCCAATGAGTCCTTGATATTTAGTCGTTTTCAGCCAATTTTCTGGATTTTTGAAAATTTCACTTTTTTGTGAAAATATCCACTAAATGAGAGAATAATATGTGTGAGGGTACCCCAGGAGAGTTCCAAATGTGTGTGGGTAGAATATATATCCCACGGGGTAAAATTGAAAAAAGTTGAAAACAATTTTTTTTTGGACTTCGTGATTTTTCCAGCGTTTATCAGACTTTCAGATAGGGCAAATGTCAGTGAGCGTTCCGATTTCAGTTCCAGAGCGATTCGCCCAATGAGTCCTTGATATTTAGTCGTTTTCAGCCAATTTTCTGGATTTTTGAAAATTTCACTTTTTTGTGAAAATATCCACTAAATGAGGGAATAATATGTGTGAGGGTTCCCCTGGAGAGTTCCAAATGTGTGTGGACAGAATATATATCCCACGGGTGTAAGATTGAAAAAAGTTTAAAAAAATTTTTTTTTGGACTTAGTCAATTTTCCGGCGTTTATCAGACTTTCAGATAGGGGAAATGTCAGTGAGCGTTCTGATTTCAGTTCCAGAGCGAATCGCCCAATGAGTCCTTGATGTTTAGTCGTTTTCAGCCAATTTTCTGGATTTTTAAAAATTTCACTTTTTTGTGAAAATATCCACTAAATGAGGGAATAATATGTGTGAGGGTACCCCAGGAGAGTTCCAAATGTGTGTGGGTAGAATATATATGCCACGGGCGTAAAATTGAAAAAAGTTTTAAAATTTTTTTTTTTTGGACTTAGTCATTTTTCCGGCGTTTATCAGACTTTCAGATAGGGCAAATGTCAGTGATCGTTCTGATTTCAGTTCCAGAGCGATTCGCCCAATCAGTCCTTGATATTTAGTCGTTTTCAGCCAATTTTCTGGATTTTTGAAAATTTCACTTTTTTGTGAAAATATCCACTAAATGAGAGAATAATATGTGTGAGGGTACCCCAGGAGAGTTCCAAATGTGTGTGGGTAGAATATATATCCCACGGGGGTAAAATTGAAAAAAGTTGAAAATAATTTTTTTTTGGACTTAGTGATTTTTCCAGCGTTTATCAGACTTTCAGATAGGGCAAATGTCAGTGAGCGTTCCAATTTCAGTTCCAGAGCGATTCGCCCAATGAGTCCTTGATATTTAGTCGTTTTCAGCCAATTTTCTGGATTTTTAAAAATTTCACTTTTTTGTGAAAATATCCACTAAATGAGGGAATAATATGTGTGAGGGTACCCCAGGAGAGTTCCAAATGTGTGTGGGTAGAATATATATGCCACAGGCGTAAAATTGAAAAAAGTTTAAAAAAATTTTTTTTTTTGGACTTAGTCATTTTTCCGGCGTTTATCAGACTTTCAGATAGGGGAAATGTCAGTGAGCGTTCCGATTTCAGTTCCAGAGCGATTCGCCCAATCAGTCCTTGATATTTAGTCGTTTTCAGCCAATTTTCTGGATTTTTGAAAATTTCACTTTTTTGTGAAAATATCCACTAAATGAGGGAATAATATGTGTGACGGTACCCCAGGAGAATTCCAAATGTGTGTGGGTAGAATATATATCCCACGGGGGTAAAATTGAAAAAAGTTGAAAAAAAATTTTTTTTCGACTTAGTCATTTTTCCGGCGTTTATCAGACTTTCAGATAGGGCAAATGTCAGTGAGCGTTCCGATTTCAGTTCCAGAGCTATTCGCCCAATGAGTCTTTGATATTTAGTCGTTTTCAGCCAATTTTCTGGATTTTTGAAAATTTCACTTTCTTGTGAAAATATCCACTAAATGAGGGAATAATATGTGTGAGGGTTCCCCTGGAGAGTTCCAAATGTGTGTGGGCAGAATATATATCCCACGGGTGTAAGATTGAAAAAAGTTTAAAAAAATTTTTTTTTGGACTTAGTCAATTTTCCGGCGTTTATCAGATTTTCAGATAGGGCAAATGTCAGTGAGCGTTCCGATTTCAGTTCCAGAGCGATTCGCCCAATGAGTCCTTGATATTTAGTCGTTTTCAGCCAATTTTCTGGATTTTTGAAAATTTCACTATTTTGTGAAAATATCCACTAAATGAGGGAATAATATGTGTGAGGGTACCCCAGGAGAGTTCCAAATGTGTGTGGGTAGAATATATATCCCACGGGGGTAAAATTGAAAAAAGTTGAAAAAATTTTTTTTTTTCGACTTAGTCATTTTTCCGGCGTTTATCAGACTTTCAGATAGGGCAAATGTCAGTGAGCGTTCCAATTTCAGTTCCAGAGCGATTCGCCCAATGAGTCCTTGATATTTAGTTGTTTTCAGCCAATTTTCTGGATTTTTGAAAATGTCACTTTTTTGTGAAAATATCCACTAAATGAGAGAATAATATGTGTGAGGGTACCCCAGGAGAGTTACAAATGTGTGTGGGTAGAATATATATCCCACGGGGGTAAAATTGAAAAAAGTTGAAAAAAATTTTTTTTTGGACTTAGTCATTTTTCCGGCGTTTTATCAGACTTTCAGATAGGGCAAATGTCAGTGAGCGTTCCAATTTCAGTTCCAGAGCGATTCGCCCAATGAGTCCTTGATATTTAGTCGTTTTCAGCCAATTTTCTGGATTTTTGAAAATTTCACTTTTTTGTGAAAATATCCACTAAATGAGGGAATAATATGTGTGACGGTACCCCAGGAGAGTTCCAAATGTGTGTGGGTAGAATATATATCCCACGGGGGTAAAATTGAAAAAAGTTGAAAAAAATTTTTTTTTGGACTTAGTGATTTTTCCGGCGTTTATCAGACTTTCAGATAGGGCAAATGTCAGTGAGCATTCCGATTTCAGTTCAAGAGCGATTCGCCCAATGAGTCTTTGATATTTAGTGGTTTTCAGCCAATTTTCTGGATTTTTGAAAATTTCACTTTTTTGTGAAAATATCCACTAAATGAGGGAATAATATGTGTGAGGGTTCCCCTGGAGAGTTCCAAATGTGTGTGGGCAGAATATATATCCCACGCGGGTAAGATTGAAAAAAGTTTAAAAAAATTTTTTTTTGGACTTAGTCATTTTTCAGGCGTTTATCAGACTTTCAGATAGGGCAAATGTCAGTGAGCGTTCAAATTTCAGTTCCAGAGCGATTCGCCCAATGAGTCCTTGATATTTAGTAGTTTTCAGCCAATTTTCTGGATTTTTGAAAATTTCACTTTTTTGTGAAAATATCCACTAAATGAGAGAATAATATGTGTGAGGGTACCCCAGGAGAGTTCCAAATGTGTGTGGGTAGAATATATATCCCACGGGGGTAAAATTGAAAAAAGTTGAAAAAAATTTTTTTTTGGACTTAGTCATTTTTCCGGCGTTTATCAGACTTTCAGATAGGGCAAATGTCAGTGAGCGTTCCAATTTCAGTTCCAGAGCGATTCGCCCAATGAGTCCTTGATATTTAGTAGTTTTCAGCCAATTTTCTGGATTTTTGAAAATTTCACTTTTTTGTGAAAATATCCACTAAATGAGAGAATAATATGTGTGAGGGTACCCCAGGAGAGTTCCAAATGTGTTTGGGTAGAATATATATCCCACGGTGATAAAATTGAAAAAAGTTGAAAACTATTTTTTTTTTGACTTAGTCATTTTTCCGGCGTTTATCAGACTTTCAGATAGGGCAAATGTCAGTGAGCGTTCCGATTTCAGTTCCAGAGCGATTCGCCCAATGAGTCCTTGATATTTAGTCGTTTTCAGCCAATTTTCTGGATTTTTGAAAATTTCACTTTTTTCTGAAAATATCCACGAAATGAGGGAATAATATGTGTGAGGGTTCCCCTGGAGAGTTCCAAATGTTTGTGGGCAGAATATATATCCCACGGGGGTAAGATTGAAAAAAGTTGAAAAAAATTTTTTTTTAGACTTAGTCATTTTTCCGGCGTTTATTAGACTTTCAGATAGGGCAAATGTCAGTGAGCGTTCCGATTTCAGTTCCAGAGCGTTTCGACCAATGAGTCCTTGATATTTAGTCGTTTTCAGCCAATTTTCTGGATTTTTGAAAATTTCACTTTTTTGTGAAAATATCCACGAAATGAGGGAATAATATGTGTGAGGGTTCCCCTGGAGAGTTCCAAATGTGTGTGGGCAGAATATATATCCCACGGGGGTAAGATTGAAAAAAGTTAAAAAAAAATTTTTTTTGGACTTAGTCATTTTTCCGCGCGTTTATCAGCCTTTCAGATAGGGGAAATGTCAGTGAGCGTTCTGATTTCAGTTCAAGAGCGATTCGCCCAATGAGTCTTTGATATTTAATGGTTTTCAGCCAATTTTCTGGATTTTTGAAAATTTCACTTTTTTGTGAAAATATCCACGAAATGAGGGAATAATATGTGTGAGGGTTCCCCTGGAGAGTTCCAAATGTGTGTGGGCAGAATATATATCCCACGGGGGTAAGATTGAAAAAAGTTGAAAAAAATTTTTTTTTGGACTTAGTCATTTTTCCGGCGTTTATCAGCCTTTCAGATAGGGGAAATGTCAGTGAGCGTTCTGATTTCAGTTCAAGAGCGATTCGCCCAATGAGTCTTTGATATTTAGTGGTTTTCAGCCAATTTTCTGGATTTTTGAAAATGTCACTTTTTTGTGAAAATATCCACTAAATGAGGGAATAATATGTGTGAGGGTTCCCCTGGAGAGTTCCAAATGTGTGTGGGCAGAATATATATCCCACGTGGGTAAGATTGAAAAAAGTTTTAAAAAATTTTTTTTTGGACTTAGTCATTTTTCCGGCGTTTATCAGACTTTCAGATAGGGCAAATGTCAGTGAGCGTTCCAATTTCAGTTCCAGAGCGATTCGCCCAATGAGTCCTTGATATTTAGTAGTTTTCAGCCAATTTTCTGGATTTTTGAAAATGTCACTTTTTTGTGAAAATATCCACTAAATGAGAGAATAATATGTGTGAGGGTACCCCAGGAGAGTTCCAAATGTGTGTGGGTAGAATATATATCCCACGGGGGTAAAATTGAAAAAAGTTGAAAAAAATTTTTTTTTGGACTTAGTCATTTTTCCGGCGTTTATCAGACTTTCAGATAGGGCAAATGTCAGTGAGCGTTCCAATTTCAGTTCCAGAGCGATTCGCCCAATGAGTCCTTGATATTTAGTCGTTTTCAGCCAATTTTCTGGATTTTTGAAAATTTCACTTTTTTGTGAAAATATCCACTAAATGAGGGAATAATATGTGTGACGGTACCCCAGGAGAGTTCCAAATGTGTGTGGGTAGAATATATATCCCACGGGGGTAAAATTGAAAAAAGTTGAAAAAAAATTTTTTTTGGACTTAGTCATTTTTCCGGCGTTTATCAGCCTTTCAGATAGGGGAAATGTCAGTGAGCGTTCCGATTTCAGTTCCAGAGCGATTCGCCCAATGAGTCCTTGATATTTAGTCGTTTTCAGCCAATTTTCTGGATTTTTGAAAATTTCACTTTTTTGTGAAAATATCCACGAAATGAGGGAATAATATGTGTGAGGGTTCCCCTGGAGAGTTCCAAATGTGTGTGGGCAGAATATATATCCCACGGGGGTAAGACTGAAAAAAGTTGAAAAAAAATTTTTTTGGGACTTAGTCATTTTTCCGCGCGTTTATCAGCCTTTCAGATAGGGGAAATGTCAGTGAGCGTTCTGATTTCAGTTCAAGAGCGATTCGCCCAATGAGTCTTTGATATTTAATGGTTTTCAGCCAATTTTCTGGATTTTTGAAAATTTCACTTTTTTGTGAAAATATCCACGAAATGAGGGAATAATATGTGTGAGGGTTCCCCTGGAGAGTTCCAAATGTGTGTGGGCAGAATATATATCCCACGGGGGTAAGATTGAAAAAAGTTGAAAAAAAATTTTTTTTGGACTTAGTCATTTTTCCGGCGTTTATCAGCCTTTCAGATAGGGGAAATGTCAGTGAGCGTTCTGATTTCAGTTCAAGAGCGATTCGCCCAATGAGTCTTTGATATTTAGTGGTTTTCAGCCAATTTTCTGGATTTTTGAAAATGTCACTTTTTTGTGAAAATATCCACTAAATGAGGGAATAATATGTGTGAGGGTTCCCCTGGAGAGTTCCAAATGTGTGTGGGCAGAATATATATCCCACGTGGGTAAGATTGAAAAAAGTTTAAAAAAATTTTTTTTTGGACTTAGTCATTTTTCCGGCGTTTATCAGACTTTCAGATAGGGCAAATGTCAGTGAGCGTTCCAATTTCAGTTCCAGAGCGATTCGCCCAATGAGTCCTTGATATTTAGTAGTTTTCAGCCAATTTTCTGGATTTTTGAAAATGTCACTTTTTTGTGAAAATATCCACTAAATGAGAGAATAATATGTGTGAGGGTACCCCAGGAGAGTTACAAATGTGTGTGGGTAGAATATATATCCCACGGGGGTAAAATTGAAAAAAGTTGAAAAAAATTTTTTTTTGGACTTAGTCATTTTTCCGGCGTTTTATCAGACTTTCAGATAGGGCAAATGTCAGTGAGCGTTCCAATTTCAGTTCCAGAGCGATTCGCCCAATGAGTCCTTGATATTTAGTCGTTTTCAGCCAATTTTCTGGATTTTTGAAAATTTCACTTTTTTGTGAAAATATCCACTAAATGAGAGAATAATATGTGTGAGGGTACCCCAGGAGAGTTCCAAATGTGTGTGGGTAGAATATATATCCCACGGGGGTAAAATTGAAAAAAGTTGAAAAAAATTTTTTTTTGGACTTAGTCATTTTTCCGGCGTTTATCAGACTTTCAGATAGGGCAAATGTCAGTGAGCGTTCCGATTTCAGTTCCAGAGCGATTCGACCAATGAGTCCTTGATATTTAGTCGTTTTCAGCCAATTTTCTGGATTTTTGAAAATTTCACTTTTTTGTGAAAATATCCACTAAATGAGGGAATAATATGTGTGAGGGTACCCCAGGAGAGTTCCAAATGTGTGTGGTTAGAATATATATCCCACGGGGTAAAATTGAAAAAAGTTTAAAAAAATTTTTTTTTGGACTTAGTGATTTTTCCGGCGTTTATCAGACTTTCAGATAGGGCAAATGTCAGTGAGCATTCCGATTTCAGTTCAAGAGCGATTCGCCCAATGAGTCTTTGATATTTAGTGGTTTTCAGCCAATTTTCTGGATTTTTGAAAATTTCACTTTTTTGTGAAAATATCCACTAAATGAGAGAATAATATGTGTGAGGGTACCCCAGGAGAGTTCCAAATGTGTGTGGGTAGAATATATATCCCACGGGGGTAAAATTGAAAAAAGTTGAAAAAATTTTTTTTTGGACTTAGTCATTTTTCCGGCGTTTATCAGACTTTCAGATAGGGCAAATGTCAGTGAGCGTTCCAATTTCAGTTCCAGAGCGATTCGCCCAATGAGTCCTTGATATTTAGTCGTTTTCAGCCAATTTTCTGGATTTTTAAAAATTTCACTTTTTTGTGAAAATATCCACTAAATGAGGGAATAATATGTGTGAGGGTACCCCAGGAGAGTTCCAAATGTGTGTGGGTAGAATATATATGCCACAGGCGTAAAATTGAAAAAAGTTTAAAAAAATTTTTTTTTTTGGACTTAGTCATTTTTCCGGCGTTTATCAGACTTTCAGATAGGGGAAATGTCAGTGAGCGTTCCGATTTCAGTTCCAGAGCGATTCGCCCAATGAGTCCTTGATATTTAGTCGTTTTCAGCCAATTTTCTGGATTTTTGAAAATTTCACTTTTTTGTGAAAATATCCACTAAATGAGGGAATAATATGTGTGACGGTACCCCAGGAGAGTTCCAAATGTGTGTGGGTAGAATATATATCCCACGGGGGTAAAATTGAAAAAAGTTGAAAAAAATTTTTTTTTCGACTTAGTCATTTTTCCGGCGTTTATCAGACTTTCAGATAGGGCAAATGTCAGTGAGCGTTCCGATTTCAGTTCCAGAGCTATTCGCCCAATGAGTCCTTGATATTTATTCGTTTTCAGCCAATTTTCTGGATTTTTGAAAATTTCACTTTTTTGTGAAAATATCCACTAAATGAGAGAATAATATGTGTGAGGGTACCCCAGGAGAGTTCCAAATGTGTGTGGGTAGAATATATATCCCACGGGGTAAAATTGAAAAAAGTTGAAAACAATTTTTTTTTGTACTTCGTGATTTTTCCAGCGTTTATCAGACTTTCAGATAGGGCAAATGTCAGTGAGCGTTCCGATTTCAGTTCCAGAGCGATTCGCCCAATGAGTCCTTGATATTTAGTCGTTTTCAGCCAATTTTCTGGATTTTTGAAAATTTCACTTTTTTGTGAAAATATCCACTAAATGAGGGAATAATATGTGTGAGGGTTCCCCTGGAGAGTTCCAAATGTGTGTGGGCAGAATATATATCCCACGGGTGTAAGATTGAAAAAAGTTTAAAAAAATTTTTTTTTGGACTTAGTCAATTTTCCGGCGTTTATCAGACTTTCAGATAGGGGAAATGTCAGTGAGCGTTCTGATTTCAGTTCCAGAGCGAATCGCCCAATGAGTCCTTGATGTTTAGTCGTTTTCAGCCAATTTTCTGGATTTTTAAAAATTTCACTTTTTTGTGAAAATATCCACTAAATGAGGGAATAATATGTGTGAGGGTACCCCAGGAGAGTTCCAAATGTGTGTGGGTAGAATATATATCCCACGGGGGTAAAATTGAAAAAAGTTGAAAATAATTTTTTTTTGGACTTAGTGATTTTTCCAGCGTTTATCAGACTTTCAGATAGGGCAAATGTCAGTGAGCGTTCCGATTTCAGTTCCAGAGCGATTCGCCCAAAGAGTCCTTGATATTTAGTCGTTTTCAGCCAATTTTCTGGATTTTTGAAAATTTCACTATTTTGTGAAAATATCCACTAAATGAGGGAATAATATGTGTGAGGGTACCCCAGCAGAGTTCCAAATGTGTGTGGGTAGAATATATATCCCACGGGGGTAAAATTGAAAAAAGTTGAAAAAATTTTTTTTTTTCGACTTAGTCATTTTTCCGGCGTTTATCAGACTTTCAGATAGGTCAGTGATCATTCCGATTTCAGTTCCAGAGCAATTCGCCCAATGAGTCCTTGATATTTAGTCGTTTTCAGCCAATTTTCTGGATTTTTGAAAATTTCACTTTTTTGTGAAAATATCCACTAAATGAGAGAATAATATGTGTGAGGGTACCCCAGGAGAGTTCCAAATGTGTGTGGGTAGAATATATATCCCACGGGGTAAAATTGAAAAAAGTTGAAAACAATTTTTTTTTGGACTTCGTGATTTTTCCAGCGTTTATCAGACTTTCAGATAGGGCAAATGTCAGTGAGCGTTCCGATTTCAGTTCCAGAGCGATTCGCCCAATGAGTCCTTGATATTTAGTCGTTTTCAGCCAATTTTCTGGATTTTTGAAAATTTCACTTTTTTGTGAAAATATCCACTAAATGAGGGAATAATATGTGTGAGGGTTCCCCTGGAGAGTTCCAAATGTGTGTGGGCAGAATATATATCCCACGGGTGTAAGATTGAAAAAAGTTTAAAAAAATTTTTTTTTGGACTTAGTCAATTTTCCGGCGTTTATCAGACTTTCAGATAGGGGAAATGTCAGTGAGCGTTCTGATTTCAGTTCCAGAGCGAATCGCCCAATGAGTCCTTGATGTTTAGTCGTTTTCAGCCAATTTTCTGGATTTTTAAAAATTTCACTTTTTTGTGAAAATATCCACTAAATGAGGGAATAATATGTGTGAGGGTACCCCAGGAGAGTTCCAAATGTGTGTGGGTAGAATATATATGCCACGGGCGTAAAATTGAAAAAAGTTTTAAAATTTTTTTTTTTTGGACTTAGTGATTTTTCCAGCGTTTATCAGACTTTCAGATAGGGCAAATGTCAGTGAGCGTTCCAATTTCAGTTCCAGAGCGATTCGCCCAATGAGTCCTTGATATTTAGTCGTTTTCAGCCAATTTTCTGGATTTTTAAAAATTTCACTTTTTTGTGAAAATATCCACTAAATGAGGGAATAATATGTGTGAGGGTACCCCAGGAGAGTTCCAAATGTGTGTGGGTAGAATATATATGCCACAGGCGTAAAATTGAAAAAAGTTTAAAAAAATTTTTTTTTTTGGACTTAGTCATTTTTCCGGCGTTTATCAGACTTTCAGATAGGGGAAATGTCAGTGAGCGTTCCGATTTCAGTTCCAGAGCGATTCGCCCAATCAGTCCTTGATATTTAGTCGTTTTCAGCCAATTTTCTGGATTTTTGAAAATTTCACTTTTTTGTGAAAATATCCACTAAATGAGGGAATAATATGTGTGACGGTACCCCAGGAGAGTTCCAAATGTGTGTGGGTAGAATATATATCCCACGGGGGTAAAATTGAAAAAAGTTGAAAAAAAATTTTTTTTCGACTTAGTCATTTTTCCGGCGTTTATCAGACTTTCAGATAGGGCAAATGTCAGTGAGCGTTCCGATTTCAGTTCCAGAGCTATTCGCCCAATGAGTCTTTGATATTTAGTCGTTTTCAGCCAATTTTCTGGATTTTTGAAAATTTCACTTTCTTGTGAAAATATCCACTAAATGAGGGAATAATATGTGTGAGGGTTCCCCTGGAGAGTTCCAAATGTGTGTGGGCAGAATATATATCCCACGGGTGTAAGATTGAAAAAAGTTTAAAAAAATTTTTTTTTGGACTTAGTCAATTTTCCGGCGTTTATCAGATTTTCAGATAGGGCAAATGTCAGTGAGCGTTCCGATTTCAGTTCCAGAGCGATTCGCCCAATGAGTCCTTGATATTTAGTCGTTTTCAGCCAATTTTCTGGATTTTTGAAAATTTCACTATTTTGTGAAAATATCCACTAAATGAGGGAATAATATGTGTGTGGGTACCCCAGGAGAGTTCCAAATGTGTGTGGGTAGAATATATATCCCACGGGGGTAAAATTGAAAAAAGTTGAAAAAATTTTTTTTTTCGACTTAGTCATTTTTCCGGCGTTTATCAGACTTTCAGATAGGGCAAATGTCAGTGAGCATTCTGATTTCAGCTCCAGAGCGAATCGCCCAATGAGTCCTTGATATTTAGTCGTTTTCAGCCAATTTTCTGGATTTTTAAAAATTTCACTTTCTTGTGAAAATATCCACTAAATGAGGGAATAATATGTGTGAGGGTACCCCAGGAGAGTTCCAAATGTGTGTGGGTAGAATATATATGCCATGGGCGTAAAATTGAAAAAAGTTTAAAAAATTTTTTTTTTGGGACTTAGTCATTTTTCCGGCGTTTATCAGACTTTCAGATAGGTCAGTGATCATTCCGATTTCAGTTCCAGAGCAATTCGCCCAATGAGTCCTTGATATTTATTCGTTTTCAGCCAATTTTCTGGATTTTTGAAAATTTCACTTTTTTGTGAAAATATCCACTAAATGAGAGAATAATATGTGTGAGGGTACCCCAGGAGAGTTCCAAATGTGTGTGGGTAGAATATATATCCCACGGGGTAAAATTGAAAAAAGTTGAAAACAATTTTTTTTTGTACTTCGTGATTTTTCCAGCGTTTATCAGACTTTCAGATAGGGCAAATGTCAGTGAGCGTTCCGATTTCAGTTCCAGAGCGATTCGCCCAATGAGTCCTTGATATTTAGTCGTTTTCAGCCAATTTTCTGGATTTTTGAAAATTTCACTTTTTTGTGAAAATATCCACTAAATGAGGGAATAATATGTGTGAGGGTTCCCCTGGAGAGTTCCAAATGTGTGTGGGCAGAATATATATCCCACGGGTGTAAGATTGAAAAAAGTTTAAAAAAATTTTTTTTTTGACTTAGTCAATTTTCCGGCGTTTATCAGACTTTCAGATAGGGGAAATGTCAGTGAGCGTTCTGATTTCAGTTCCAGAGCGAATCGCCCAATGAGTCCTTGATGTTTAGTCGTTTTCAGCCAATTTTCTGGATTTTTAAAAATTTCACTTTTTTGTGAAAATATCCACTAAATGAGGGAATAATATGTGTGAGGGTACCCCAGGAGAGTTCCAAATGTGTGTGGGTAGAATATATATGCCACGGGCGTAAAATTGAAAAAAGTTTTAAAATTTTTTTTTTTTGGACTTAGTCATTTTTCCGGCGTTTATCAGACTTTCAGATAGGGAAAATGTCAGTGATCGTTCTGATTTCAGTTCCAGAGCGATTCGCCCAATCAGTCCTTGATATTTAGTCGTTTTCAGCCAATTTTCTGGATTTTTGAAAATTTCACTTTTTTGTGAAAATATCCACTAAATGAGAGAATAATATGTGTGAGGGTACCCCAGGAGAGTTCCAAATGTGTGTGGGTAGAATATATATCCCACGGGGGTAAAATTGAAAAAAGTTGAAAATAATTTTTTTTTCGACTTAGTGATTTTTCCAGCGTTTATCAGACTTTCAGATAGGGCAAATGTCAGTGAGCGTTCCGATTTCAGTTCCAGAGCGATTCGCCCAAAGAGTCCTTGATATTTAGTCGTTTTCAGCCAATTTTCTGGATTTTTGAAAATTTCACTATTTTGTGAAAATATCCACTAAATGAGGGAATAATATGTGTGAGGGTACCCCAGGAGAGTTCCAAATGTGTGTGGGTAGAATATATATCCCACGGGGGTAAAATTGAAAAAAGTTGAAAATTTTTTTTTTTTCGACTTAGTCATTTTTCCAGCGTTTATCAGACTTTCAGATAGGGCAAATATCAGTGAGTGTTCTGATTTCAGTTCCAGAGCGAAGCGCCCAATGAGTCCTTGATATTTAGTCGTTTTCAGCCAATTTTCTGGATTTTTAAAAATTTCACTTTTTTGTGAAAATATCCACTAAATGAGGGAATAATATGTGTGAGGGTACCCCAGGAGAGTTCCAAATGTGTGTGGGTAGAATATATATGCCACGGGCGTAAAATTGAAAAAAGTTTAAAAAATTTTTTTTTTTGGACTTAGTCATTTTTCCAGCGTTTATCAGACTTTCAGATAGGTCAGTGATCATTCCGATTTCAGTTCCAGAGCAATTCGCCCAATGAGTCCTTGATATTTAGTCGTTTTCAGCCAATTTTCTGGATTTTTGAAAATTTCACTTTTTTGTGAAAATATCCACTAAATGAGAGAATAATATGTGTGAGGGTACCCCAGGAGAGTTCCAAATGTGTGTGGGTAGAATATATATCCCACGGGGTAAAATTGAAAAAAGTTGAAAACAATTTTTTTTTGGACTTAGTGATTTTTCCAGCGTTTATCAGACTTTCAGATAGGGCAAATGTCAGTGAGCGTTCCGATTTCAGTTCCAGAGCGATTCGCCCAATGAGTCCTTGATATTTAGTCGTTTTCAGCCAATTTTCTGGATTTTTGAAAATTTCACTTTTTTGTGAAAATATCCACTAAATGAGGGAATAATATGTGTGAGGGTGCCCCAGGAGAGTTCCAAATGTGTGTGGGTAGAATATATATCCCACAGGGGTAAAATTGAAAAAAGTTGAAAAAAATTTTTTTTTGGACTTAGTCATTTTTCCGGCGTTTATCAACTTTCAGATAGGGCAAATGTCAGTGAGCGTTCCGATTTCAGTTCCAGAGCGATTTGCCCAATGAGTCCTTGATATTTAGTCGTTTTCAGACAATTTTCTGGATTTTTGAAAATTTCACTTTTTTGTGAAAATATCCACTAAATGAGGGAATAATATGTGTGAGGGTACCCCAGGAGAGTTCCAAATGTGTGTGGGTAGAATATATATCCCACGGGGGTAAAATTGAAAAAAGTTGAAAATTTTTTTTTTTTCGACTTAGTCATTTTTCCAGCGTTTATCAGACTTTCAGATAGGGCAAATATCAGTGAGTGTTCTGATTTCAGTTCCAGAGCGAAGCGCCCAATGAGTCCTTGATATTTAGTCGTTTTCAGCCAATTTTCTGGATTTTTAAAAATTTCACTTTTTTGTGAAAATATCCACTAAATGAGGGAATAATATGTGTGAGGGTACCCCAGGAGAGTTCCAAATGTGTGTGGGTAGAATATATATGCCACGGGCGTAAAATTGAAAAAAGTTTAAAAAATTTTTTTTTTTGGACTTAGTCATTTTTCCAGCGTTTATCAGACTTTCAGATAGGTCAGTGATCATTCCGATTTCAGTTCCAGAGCAATTCGCCCAATGAGTCCTTGATATTTAGTCGTTTTCAGCCAATTTTCTGGATTTTTAAAAATTTCACTTTTTTGTGAAAATATCCACTAAATGAGGGAATAATATGTGTGAGGGTACCCCAGGAGAGTTCCAAATGTGTGTGGGCAGAATATATATCCCACGGGGGTAAAATTGAAGAAAGTTTAAAAAAAATTTTTTTTGGACTTAGTCATTTTTCCGGCGTTTATCAACTTTCAGATAGGGGAAATGTCAGTGAGCGTTCCGATTTCAGTTCGAGAGCGATTCGCCCAATGAGTCCTTGATATTTAGTGGTTTTCAGCCAATTTTCTGGATTTTTGAAAATTTCACTTTTTTGTGAAAATATCCACTAAATGAGGGAATAATATGTGTGAGGGTTCCCCTGGAGAGTTCCAAATGTGTGTGGGTAGAATATATATGCCACGGGCGTAAAATTGAAAAAAGTTTAAAAAAATTTTTTTTGGGACTTAGTCATTTTTCCGGCGTTTATCAGCCTTTCAGATAGGGGAAATGTCAGTGAGCGTTGCGATTTCATTTCCAGAGCGATTCGCCCAATGAGTCCTTGATATTTAGTCGTTTTCAGCCAATTTTCTGGATTTTTAAAAATTTCACTTTTTTGTGAAAATGTCCACTAAATGAGGGAATAATATGTGTGAGGGTACCCCAGGAGAGTTCCAAATGTGTGTGGGTAGAATATATTTGCCACGGGCGTAAAATTGAAAAAAGTTTAAAAAAAATATTTTTTTGGACTTAGTCATTTTTCCGGCGTTTATCAGACTTTCAGATAGGGCAAATGTCAGTGAGCGTTCCGATTTCAGTTCCAGAGCAATTCGCCCAATGAGTCCTTGATATTTAGTCGTTTTCAGCCAATTTTCTGGATTTTTGAAAATTTCACTTTTTTGTGAAAATATCCACTAAATGAGGGAATAATATGTGTGAGGGTACCCCAGGAGAGTTCCAAATGTGTGTGGGTAGAATATATATCCCACGGGGGTAAAATTGAAAAAAGTTGAAAAATTTTTTTTTTTGGACTTAGTCATTTTTCCGGCATTTATCAGACTTTCAGATAGGGGAAATGTCAGTGAGCATTCCGATTTCAGTTCCAGAGCGATTCGCCCAATGAGTCCTTGATATTTAGTCGTTTTCAGCCAATTTTCTGGATTTTTTAAAATTTCACTTTTTTGTGAAAATATCCACTAAATGAGGGAATAATATGTGTGAGGGTACCGCAGGAGAGTTCCAAATGTGAGTGAGTAGGATATATATCCCACGGGGGTAAAATTGAAAAAAGTTGAAAAAAATTTTTTTTTGGACTTAGTCATTTTTCCGGCGTTTATCAGACTTTCAGATAGGGGAAATGTCAGTGAGCGTTCCGATTTCAGTTCCAGAGCGAATCGCCCAATGAGTCCTTGATATTTAGTCGTTTTCAGCCAATTTTCTGGATTTTTAAAAATTTCACTTTTTTGTGAAAATATCCACTAAATGAGGGAATAATATGTGTGAGGGTACCCCAGGAAAGTTCCAAATGTGTGTGGGTAGAATATATATGCCACGGGCGTAAAATTGAAAAAAGTTTAAAAAATTTTTTTTTTTGGACTTAGTCATTTTTCCGGCGTTTATCAGACTTTCAGATAGGGCAAATGTCAGTGATCATTCCGATTTCAGTTCCAGAGCGATTCGCCCAATGAGTCCTTGATATTTAGTCGTTTTCAGCCAATTTTCTGGAATTTTGAAAATTTCACTTTTTTGTGAAAATATCCACTAAATGAGAGAATAATATGTGTGAGGGTACCCCAGGAGAGTTCCAAATGTGTGTGTGTAGAATATATATCCCACGGGGTAAAATTGAAAAAAGTTGAAAACAATTTTTTTGGGACTTAGTGATTTTTCCAGCGTTTATCAGACTTTCAGATAGGGCAAATGTCAGTGAGCGTTCCGATTTCAGTTCCAGAGCAATTCGCCCAATGAGTCCTTGATATTTAGTCGTTTTCAGCCAATTTTCTGGATTTTTGAAAATTTAACTTTTTTGTGAAAATATCCACTAAATGAGGGAATAATATGTGTGAGGGTACCCCAGGAGAGTTCCAAATGTGAGTGAGTAGAATATATATCCCACGGGGGTAAAATTGAAAAAAGTTGAAAAAAAATTTTTTTTGGACTTAGTCATTTTTTCGGAGTTTATCAACTTTCAGATAGGGGAAATGTCAGTGAGCGTTCCGATTTCAGTTCCAGAGCGATTCTCCCAATGAGTCCTTGATATTTAGTCGTTTTCAGCCAATTTTCTGGATTTTTAAAAATTTCACTTTTTTGTGAAAATATCCACTAAATGAGGGAATAATATGTGTGAGGGTACCCCAGGAGAGTTCCAAATGTGTGTGGGTAGAATATATATCCCACGGGGGTAAAATTGAAAAAAGTTTAAAAAATATTTTTTTTGGACTTAGTCATTTTTCCGGCGTTTATCAGACTTTCAGATAGGGCAAATGTCAGTGAGCGTTCCGATTTCAGTTCCAGAGCGATTTGCCCAATGAGTCCTTGATATTTAGTCGTTTTCAGCCAATTTTCTGGATTTTTCAAAATTTCACTTTTTTGTGAAAATATCCACTAAATGAGGGAATAATATGTGTGAGGGTATCCCAGGAGAGTTCTAAATGTGTGTGGGTAGAATATATATCCCACGGTGGTAAAATTGAAAAAAGTTGAAAAATTTTTTTTTTTGGACTTAGTCAATTTTCCAGCGTTTATCAGACTTTCAGATAGGGCAAATGTCAATGAGCGTTCCGATTTCAGTTCGAGAGCGATTCGCCCAATGAGTCCTTTATATTTAGTCGTTTTCAGCCAATTTTCTGGATTTTTAAAAATTTCACTTTTTTATGAAAATATCCACTAAATGAGGGAATAATATTTGTGAGGGTACCCCAGGAGAGTTCCAAATGTGTGTGGGTAGAATATATATGCCACGGGCGTAAAATTGAAAAAAGTTTAAAAAAATTTTTTTTTTGGACTTAGTCATTTTTCCGGCGTTTATCAGACTTTCAGATAGGGGAAATGTCAGTGAGCGTTCCGATTTCAGTTCCAGAGCGATTCGCCCAATGAGTCCTTGATATTTAGTCGTTTTCAGCCAATTTTCTGGATTTTTGAAAATTTCACTTTTTTTGTGAAAATATCCACTAAATGAGGGAATAATATGTGTGAGGGTTCCCCTGGAGAGTTCCAAATGTGTGTGGGTAGAATATATATGCCACGGGCGTAAAATTGAAAAAAGTTTAAAAAAATTTTTTTTTTGGACTTAGTCATTTTTCCTACGTTTATCAGACTTTCAGATAGGGCAAATGTCAGTGATCGTTCTGATTTCAGTTCCAGAGCGATTCGCCCAATGAGTCCTTGATATTTAGTCGTTTTCAGCCAATTTTCTGGATTTTTGAAAATTTCACTTTTTTGTGAAAATATCCACTAAATGAGGGAATAATATGTGTGAGGGTTCCCCTGGAGAGTTCCAAATGTGTGTGGGCAGAATATATATCCCACGGGGGTAAGATTGAAAAAAGTTTAAAAAAATTTTTTTTTGAACTTAGTCATTTTTCCGGCGTTTATCAGCCTTTCAGATAGGGGAAATGTCAGTGAGCGTTCCGATTTCAGTTCCAGAGCGATTCGCCCAATGAGTCCTTGATATTTAGTCATTTTCAGCCAATTTTCTGGATTTTTGAAAATGTCACTTTTTTGTGAAAATATCCACTAAATGAGGGAATAATATGTGTGAGGGTACCCCAGGAGAGTTCCAAATGTGTGTGGGTAGAATATATATCCCACGGGGGTAAAATTGAAAAAAGTTGAAAAAAATTTTTTTTTGGACTTAGTCATTTTTCCGGCGTTTATCAGCCTTTCAGATAGGGGAAATGTCAGTGAACGTTCCGATTTCAGTTCCAGAGTGATTCGCCCAATGAGTCCTTGATATTTAGTCGTTTTCAGCCAATATTCTGGATTTTTGAAAATTTCACTTTTTTGTGAAAATATCCACTAAATGAGGGAACAATATGTGTGAGGGTCCCCCAGGAGAGTTCCAAATGTGTGTGGGTAGAATATATATCCCACGGGGGTAAAATTGAAAAAAGTTTAAAAAAATTTTTTTTTGGACTTTGGAATTTTTCCGGCGTTTATCAGACTTTCAGATAGGGGAAATGTCAGTGAGCGTTGCGATTTCAGTACCAGAGCGATTCGCCCAATGAGTCCTTGATATTTAGTCGTTTTCAACCAATTTTCTGGATTTTTAAAAATTTCACTTTTTTGTGAAAATGTCCACTAAATGAGGGAATAATATGTGTGAGGGTACCCCAGGAGAGTTCCAAATGTGTGTGGGTAGAATATATATGCCACGGGCGTAAAATTGAAAAAAGTTTAAAAAAAATATTTTTTTGGACTTAGTCATTTTTCCGGCGTTTATCAGACTTTCAGATAGGGGAAATGTCAGTGAGCGTTCCGATTTCAGTTCCAGAGCGATTCGCCCAATGAGTCCTTTATATTTAGTCGTTTTCAGCCAATTTTCTGGATTTTTAAAAATTTCACTTTTTTAGGAAAATATCCACTAAATGAGGGAATAATATTTGTGAGGGTACCCCAGGAGAGTTCCAAATGTGTGTGGGTAGAATATATATCCCACGGGGGTAAAATTGAAAAAAGTTGAAAAATTTTTTTTTTTGGACTTAGTCATTTTTCCGCGCGTTTATCAGACTTTCAGATAGGGCAAATGTCAGTGAGCGTTCCGATTTCAGTTCCAGAGCGATTTGCCCAATGAGTCCTTGACGTTTAGTCGTTTTCAGCCAATTTTCTGGATTTTTGAAAATGTCACTTTTTTGTGAAAATATCAACTAAATGAGGGAATAATAAGTGTGAAGGTACCCCAGAAGAGTACTAAATGTGTGTGGGTAGAATATATATCCCACGGTGGTAAAATTGAAAAAAGTTGAAAAATTTTTTTTTTTGGACTTAGTCAATTTTCCAGCGTTTATCAGACTTTCAGATAGGGCAAATGTCAGTGAGCATTCCGATTTCAGTTCCAGAGCAATTCACCCAATGAGTCCTTGATATTTAGTCGTTTTCAGCCAATTTTCTGGATTTTTGAAAATTTCACTTTTTTGTGAAAATATCCACTAAATGAGGGAATAATATGTGTGAGGGTACCCCAGGAGAGTTCCAAATGTGTGTGGGTAGAATATATATCCCACGGGGGTAAAATTGAAAAAAGTTGAAAAATTTTCTGGATTTTTTAAAATTTCACTTTTTTGTGAAAATATCCACTAAATGAGGGAATAATATGTGTGAGGGTACCCCAGGAGAGTTCCAAATGTGTGTGGGTAGAATATATATGCCACGGGCGTAAAATTGAAAAAAGTTTAAAAAAAATTTTTTTTTGGACTTAGACATTTTTCCGTCGTTTATCAGACTTTCAGATAGGGCAAATGTCAGTGAGCATTCCGATTTCAGTTCCAGAGCGATTTGCCCAATGAGTCCTTGATATTTAGTCGTTTTCAGCCAATTTTCTGGATTTTTCAAAATTTCACTTTTTTGTGAAAATATCCACTAAATGAGGGAATAATATGTGTGAGGGTATCCCAGGAGAGTTCTAAATGTGTGTGGGTAGAATATATATCCCACGGTGGTAAAATTGAAAAAAGTTGAAAAATTTTTTTTTTTGGACTTAGTCAATTTTACAGCGTTTATCAGACTTTCAGATAGGGCAAATGTCAGTGAGCATTCCGATTTCAGTTCCAGAGCAATTCGCCCAATGAGTCTTTGATATTTAGTCGTTTTCAGCCAATTTTCTGGATTTTTGAAAATTTCACTTTTTTGTGAAAATATCCACTAAATGAGGGAATAATATGTGTGAGGGTACCCCAGGAGAGTTCCAAATGTGTGTGGGCAGAATATATATCCCACGGGGGTAAAATTGAAGAAAGTTTAAAAAAAAATTTTTTTGGACTTAGTCATTTTTCCGGCGTTTATCAACTTTCAGATAGGGGAAATGTCAGTGAGCGTTCCGATTTCAGTTCGAGAGCGATTCGCCCAATGATTCCTTGATATTTAGTGGTTTTCAGCCAATTTTCTGGATTTTTGAAAATTTCACTTTTTTGTGAAAATATCCACTAAATGAGGGAATAATATGTGTGAGGGTTCCCCTGGAGAGTTCCAAATGTGTGTGGGTAGAATATATATGCCACGGGCGTAAAATTGAAAAAAGTTTAAAAAAATTTTTTTTTTGGACTTAGTCATTTTTCCTACGTTTATCAGACTTTCAGATAGGGGAAATGTCAGTGAGCGTTGCGATTTCAGTTCCAGAGCGATTCGCCCAATGAGTCCTTGATATTTAGTCGTTTTCAGCCAATTTTCTGGATTTTTAAAAATTTCACTTTTTTGTGAAAATGTCCACTAAATGAGGGAATAATATGTGTGAGGGTACCCCAGGAGAGTTCCAAATGTGTGTGGGTAGAATATATATGCCACGGGCGTAAAATTGAAAAAAGTTTAAAAAAAATATTTTTTTGGACTTAGTCATTTTTCCGGCGTTTATCAGACTTTCAGATAGGGGAAATGTCAGTGAGCGTTCCGATTTCAGTTCCAGAGCGATTCGCCCAATGAGTCCTTGATATTTAGTCGTTTTCAGCCAATTTTCTGGATTTTTTAAAATTTCACTTTTTTGTGAAAATATCCACTAAATGAGGGAATAATATGTGTGAGGGTACCCCAGGAGAGTTCCAAATGTGTGTGGGTAGAATATATATGCCACGGGCGTAAAATTGAAAAAAGTTTAAAAAAAATTTTTTTTTGGACTTAGACATTTTTCCGTCGTTTATCAGACTTTCAGATAGGGCAAATGTCAGTGAGCATTCCGATTTCAGTTCCAGAGCGATTTGCCCAATGAGTCCTTGATATTTAGTCGTTTTCAGCCAATTTTCTGGATTTTTCAAAATTTCACTTTTTTGTGAAAATATCCACTAAATGAGGGAATAATATGTGTGAGGGTATCCCAGGAGAGTTCTAAATGTGTGTGGGTAGAATATATATCC
Organism: Phyllobates terribilis; assembly: GCF_046119375.1. NCBI lineage: Eukaryota > Metazoa > Chordata > Amphibia > Anura > Dendrobatidae > Phyllobates > Phyllobates terribilis. The sequence continues at coordinate 556,813,792 of NW_027362762.1, forward strand.
CACGGTGGTAAAATTGAAAAAAGTTGAAAAATTTTTTTTTTTGGACTTAGTCAATTTTCCAGCGTTTATCAGACTTTCAGATAGGGCAAATGTCAGTGAGCATTCCGATTTCAGTTCCAGAGCGATTCGCCCAATGAGTCCTTGATATTTAGTCGTTTTCAGCCAATTTTCTGGATTTTTTAAAATTTCACTTTTTTGTGAAAATATCCACTAAATGAGGGAATAATATGTGTGAGGGTACCCCAGGAGAGTTCCAAATGTGTGTGGGTAGAATATATATGCCACGGGCGTAAAATTGAAAAAAGTTTAAAAAAAATTTTTTTTTGGACTTAGACATTTTTCCGTCGTTTATCAGACTTTCAGATAGGGCAAATGTCAGTGAGCATTCCGATTTCAGTTCCAGAGCGATTTGCCCAATGAGTCCTTGATATTTAGTCGTTTTCAGCCAATTTTCTGGATTTTTCAAAATTTCACTTTTTTGTGAAAATATCCACTAAATGAGGGAATAATATGTGTGAGGGTATCCCAGGAGAGTTCTAAATGTGTGTGGGTAGAATATATATCCCACGGTGGTAAAATTGAAAAAAGTTGAAAAATTTTTTTTTTTGGACTTAGTCAATTTTCCAGCGTTTATCAGACTTTCAGATAGGGCAAATGTCAGTGAGCATTCCGATTTCAGTTCCAGAGCGATTCGCCCAATGAGTCCTTGATATTTAGTCGTTTTCAGCCAATTTTCTGGATTTTTAAAAATTTCACTTTTTTGTGAAAATATCCACTAAATGAGGGAATAATATGTGTGAGGGTACCCCAGGAGAGTTCCAAATGTGTGTGGGTAGAATATATATCCCACGGGGGTAAAATTGAAAAAAGTTTAAAAAATATTTTTTTTGGACTTAGTCATTTTTCCGGCGTTTATCAGACTTTCAGATAGGGCAAATGTCAGTGAGCGTTCCGATTTCAGTTCCAGAGCGATTTGCCCAATGAGTCCTTGATATTTAGTCGTTTTCAGCCAATTTTCTGGATTTTTCAAAATTTCACTTTTTTGTGAAAATATCCACTAAATGAGGGAATAATATGTGTGAGGGTATCCCAGGAGAGTTCCAAATGTGTGTGGGCAGAATATATATCCCACGGGGGTAAGATTGAAAAAAGTTTAAAAAAATTTTTTTTTGGACTTAGTCATTTTTCTGGCGTTTATCAGCCTTTCATATAGGGCAAATGTCAGTGAGCGTTCCGATTTCAGTTCCAGAGCGATTCAACCAATGAGTCCTTGATATTTAGTCATTTTCAGCCAATTTTCTGGATTTTTGAAAATGTCACTTTTTTGTGAAAATATCCACTAAATGAGGGAATAATATGTGTGAGGGTACCCCAGGAGAGTTCCAAATGTGTTTGGGTAGAATATATATCCCACGGGGGTAAAATTGAAAAAAGTTGAAAAAAATTTTTTTTTGGACTTAGTCATTTTTCCGGCGTTTATCAGCCTTTCAGATAGGGGAAATGTCAGTGAGCGTTGCGATTTCAGTTCCAGAGCGATTCTCCCAATGAGTCCTTGATATTTAGTCGTTTTCAGCCAATTTTCTGGATTTTTAAAAATTTCACTTTTTTGTGAAAATATCCACTAAATGAGGGAATAATATGTGTGAGGGTACCCCAGGAGAGTTCCAAATGTGTGTGGGTAGAATATATATGCCACGGGCGTAAAATTGAAAAAAGTTTAAAAAAAATTTTTTTTTGGACTTAGACATTTTTCTGTCGTTTATCAGACTTTCAGATAGGGCAAATGTCAGTGAGCATTCCGATTTCAGTTCCAGAGCGATTTGCCCAATGAGTCCTTGATATTTAGTCGTTTTCAGCCAATTTTCTGGATTTTTCAAAATTTCACTTTTTTGTGAAAATATCCACTAAATGAGGGAATAATATGTGTGAGGGTATCCCAGGAGAGTTCTAAATGTGTGTGGGTAGAATATATATCCCACGGTGGTAAAATTGAAAAAAGTTGAAAAATTTTTTTTTTTGGACTTAGTCAATTTTCCAGCGTTTATCAGACTTTCAGATAGGGCAAATGTCAGTGAGCATTCCGATTTCAGTTCCAGAGCAATTCGCCCAATGAGTCTTTGATATTTAGTCGTTTTCAGCCAATTTTCTGGATTTTTGAAAATTTCACTTTTTTGTGAAAATATCCACTAAATGAGGGAATAATATGTGTGAGGGTACCCCAGGAGAGTTCCAAATGTGTGTGGGCAGAATATATATCCCACGGGGGTAAAATTGAAGAAAGTTTAAAAAAAATTTTTTTTGGACTTAGTCATTTTTCCGGCGTTTATCAACTTTCAGATAGGGGAAATGTCAGTGAGCGTTCCGATTTCAGTTCGAGAGCGATTCGCCCAATGATTCCTTGATATTTAGTGGTTTTCAGCCAATTTTCTGGATTTTTGAAAATTTCACTTTTTTGTGAAAATATCCACTAAATGAGGGAATAATATGTGTGAGGGTTCCCCTGGAGAGTTCCAAATGTGTGTGGGTAGAATATATATGCCACGGGCGTAAAATTGAAAAAAGTTTAAAAAAATTTTTTTTTTGGACTTAGTCATTTTTCCTACGTTTATCAGACTTTCAGATAGGGGAAATGTCAGTGAGCGTTGCGATTTCAGTTCCAGAGCGATTCGCCCAATGAGTCCTTGATATTTAGTCGTTTTCAGCCAATTTTCTGGATTTTTAAAAATTTCACTTTTTTGTGAAAATGTCCACTAAATGAGGGAATAATATGTGTGAGGGTACCCCAGGAGAGTTCCAAATGTGTGTGGGTAGAATATATATGCCACGGGCGTAAAATTGAAAAAAGTTTAAAAAAAATATTTTTTTGGACTTAGTCATTTTTCCGGCGTTTATCAGACTTTCAGATAGGGGAAATGTCAGTGAGCGTTCCGATTTCAGTTCCAGAGCGATTCGCCCAATGAGTCCTTTATATTTAGTCGTTTTCAGCCAATTTTCTGGATTTTTAAAAATTTCACTTTTTTATGAAAATATCCACTAAATGAGGGAATAATATTTGTGAGGGTACCCCAGGAGAGTTCCAAATGTGTGTGGGTAGAATATATATGCCACGGGCGTAAAATTGAAAAAAGTTTAAAAAAATTTTTTTTTTGGACTTAGTCATTTTTCCGGCGTTTATCAGACTTTCAGATAGGGGAAATGTCAGTGAGCATTCCGATTTCAGTTCCAGAGCGATTTGCCCAATGAGTCCTTGATATTTAGTCGTTTTCAGCCAATTTTCTGGATTTTTCAAAATTTCACTTTTTTGTGAAAATATCCACTAAATGAGGGAATAATATGTGTGAGGGTATCCCAGGAGAGTTCTAAATGTGTGTGGGTAGAATATATATCCCACGGTGGTAAAATTGAAAAAAGTTGAAAAATTTTTTTTTTTGGACTTAGTCAATTTTCCAGCGTTTATCAGACTTTCAGATAGGGCAAATGTCAGTGAGCATTCCGATTTCAGTTCCAGAGCAATTCGCCCAATGAGTCTTTGATATTTAGTCGTTTTCAGCCAATTTTCTGGATTTTTGAAAATTTCACTTTTTTGTGAAAATATCCACTAAATGAGGGAATAATATGTGTGAGGGTACCCCAGGAGAGTTCCAAATGTGTGTGGGCAGAATATATATCCCACGGGGGTAAAATTGAAGAAAGTTTAAAAAAAATTTTTTTTGGACTTAGTCATTTTTCCGGCGTTTATCAACTTTCAGATAGGGGAAATGTCAGTGAGCGTTCCGATTTCAGTTCGAGAGCGATTCGCCCAATGAGTCCTTGATATTTAGTGGTTTTCAGCCAATTTTCTGGATTTTTGAAAATTTCACTTTTTTGTGAAAATATCCACTAAATGAGGGAATAATATGTGTGAGGGTTCCCCTGGAGAGTTCCAAATGTGTGTGGGTAGAATATATATGCCACGGGCGTAAAATTGAAAAAAGTTTAAAAAAATTTTTTTTTTGGACTTAGTCATTTTTCCTACGTTTATCAGACTTTCAGATAGGGGAAATGTCAGTGAGCGTTGCGATTTCAGTTCCAGAGCGATTCGCCCAATGAGTCCTTGATATTTAGTCGTTTTCAGCCAATTTTCTGGATTTTTAAAAATTTCACTTTTTTGTGAAAATGTCCACTAAATGAGGGAATAATATGTGTGAGGGTACCCCAGGAGAGTTCCAAATGTGTGTGGGTAGAATATATATGCCACGGGCGTAAAATTGAAAAAAGTTTAAAAAAAATATTTTTTTGGACTTAGTCATTTTTCCGGTGTTTATCAGACTTTCAGATAGGGGAAATGTCAGTGAGCGTTCCGATTTCAGTTCCAGAGCGATTCGCCCAATGAGTCCTTTATATTTAGTCGTTTTCAGCCAATTTTCTGGATTTTTAAAAATTTCACTTTTTTATGAAAATATCCACTAAATGAGGGAATAATATTTGTGAGGGTACCCCAGGAGAGTTCCAAATGTGTGTGGGTAGAATATATATGCCACGGGCGTAAAATTGAAAAAAGTTTAAAAAAATTTTTTTTTTGGACTTAGTCATTTTTCCGGCGTTTATCAGACTTTCAGATAGGGGAAATGTCAGTGAGCGTTCCGATTTCAGTTCCAGAGCGATTCGCCCAATGAGTCCTTGATATTTAGTCGTTTTCAGCCAATTTTCTGGATTTTTGAAAATTTCACTTTTTTGTGAAAATATCCACTAAATGAGGGAATAATATGTGTGAGGGTACCCCAGGAGAGTTCCAAACGTGTGTGGGTAGAATATATATCCCACGGGGGTAAAATTGAAAAAAGTTGAAAAATTTTTTTTTTTGGACTTAGTCATTTTTCCGCGCGTTTATCAGACTTTCAGATAGGGCAAATGTCAGTGAGCGTTCCGATTTCAGTTCCAGAGCGATTTGCCCAATGAGTCCTTGACATTTAGTCGTTTTCAGCCAATTTTCTGGATTTTTGAAAATTTCACTTTTTTGTGAAAATATCAACTAAATGAGGGAATAATAAGTGTGAAGGTACCCCAGAAGAGTACTAAATGTGTGTGGGTAGAATATATATCCCACGGTGGTAAAATTGAAAAAAGTTGCAAAATTTTTTTTTTTGGACTTAGTCAATTTTCCAGCGTTTATCAGACTTTCAGATAGGGCAAATGTCAGTGAGCATTCCGATTTCAGTTCCAGAGCAATTCGCCCAATGAGTCCTTGATATTTAGTCGTTTTCAGCCAATTTTCTGGATTTTTGAAAATTTCACTTTTTTGTGAAAATATCCACTAAATGAGGGAATAATATGTGTGAGGGTACCCCAGGAGAGTTCCAAACGTGTGTGGGTAGAATATATATCCCACGGGGGTAAAATTGAAAAAAGTTGAAAAATTTTTTTTTTTGGACTTAGTCAATTTTCCAGCGTTTATCAGACTTTCAGATAGGGCAAATGTCAGTGAGCATTCCGATTTCAGTTCCAGAGCGATTCGCCCAATGAGTCCTTGATATTTAGTCGTTTTCAGCCAATTTTCTGGATTTTTTAAAATTTCACTTTTTTGTGAAAATATCCACTAAATGAGGGAATAATATGTGTGAGGGTACCGCAGGAGAGTTCCAAATGTGAGTGAGTAGAATATATATCCCACGGGGGTAAAATTGAAAAAAGTTGAAAAAAAATTTTTTTTGGACTTAGTCATTTTTTCGGAGTTTATCAACTTTCAGATAGGGGAAATGTCAGTGAGCGTTCCGATTTCAGTTCCAGAGCGATTCGCCCAATGAGTCCTTGATATTTAGTCGTTTTCAGCCAATTTTCTGGATTTTTAAAAATTTCACTTTTTTGTGAAAATATCCACTAAATGAGGGAATAATATGTGTGAGGGTACCCCAGGAGAGTTCCAAATGTGTGTGGGTAGAATATATATCCCACGGGGGTAAAATTGAAAAAAGTTTAAAAAATTTTTTTTTTGGACTTAGTTTTTTTTCCGGCGTTTATCAGACTTTCAGATAGGGCAAATGTCAGTGAGCGTTCCGATTTCAGTTCCAGAGCGATTTGCCCAATGAGTCCTTGATATTTAGTCGTTTTCAGCCAATTTTCTGGATTTTTCAAAATTTCACTTTTTTGTGAAAATATCCACTAAATGAGGGAATAATATGTGTGAGGGTATCCCAGGAGAGTTCCAAATGTGTGTGGGCAGAATATATATCCCACGGGGGTAAGATTGAAAAAAGTTTAAAAAAATTTTTTTTTGGACTTAGTCATTTTTCTGGCGTTTATCAGCCTTTCATATAGGGCAAATGTCAGTGAGTGTTCCGATTTCAGTTCCAGAGCGATTCGCCCAATGAGTCCTTGATATTTAGTCATTTTCAGCCAATTTTCTGGATTTTTGAAAATGTCACTTTTTTGTGAAAATATCCACTAAATGAGGGAATAATATGTGTGAGGGTACCCCAGGAGAGTTCCAAATGTGTTTGGGTAGAATATATATCCCACGGGGGTAAAATTGAAAAAAGTTGAAAAAAATTTTTTTTTGGACTTAGTCATTTTTCCGGCGTTTATCAGCCTTTCAGATAGGGGAAATGTCAGTGAGCGTTGCGATTTCAGTTCCAGAGCGATTCTCAAAATGAGTCCTTGATATTTAGTCGTTTTCAGCCAATTTTCTGGATTTTTAAAAATTTCACTTTTTTGTGAAAATATCCACTAAATGAGGGAATAATATGTGTGAGGGTACCCCAGGAGAGTTCCAAATGTGTGTGGGTAGAATATATATGCCACGGGCGTAAAATTGAAAAAAGTTTAAAAAAAATTTTTTTTTGGACTTAGACATTTTTCCGTCGTTTATCAGACTTTCAGATAGGGCAAATGTCAGTGAGCATTCCGATTTCAGTTCCAGAGCGATTTGCCCAATGAGTCCTTGATATTTAGTCGTTTTCAGCCAATTTTCTGGATTTTTCAAAATTTCACTTTTTTGTGAAAATATCCACTAAATGAGGGAATAATATGTGTGAGGGTATCCCAGGAGAGTTCTAAATGTGTGTGGGTAGAATATATATCCCACGGTGGTAAAATTGAAAAAAGTTGAAAAATTTTTTTTTTTGGACTTAGTCAATTTTCCAGCGTTTATCAGACTTTCAGATAGGGCAAATGTCAGTGAGCATTCCGATTTCAGTTCCAGAGCAATTCGCCCAATGAGTCTTTGATATTTAGTCGTTTTCAGCCAATTTTCTGGATTTTTGAAAATTTCACTTTTTTGTGAAAATATCCACTAAATGAGGGAATAATATGTGTGAGGGTACCCCAGGAGAGTTCCAAATGTGTGTGGGCAGAATATATATCCCACGGGGGTAAAATTGAAGAAAGTTTAAAAAAAATTTTTTTTGGACTTAGTCATTTTTCCGGCGTTTATCAACTTTCAGATAGGGGAAATGTCAGTGAGCGTTCCGATTTCAGTTCGAGAGCGATTCGCCCAATGAGTCCTTGATATTTAGTGGTTTTCAGCCAATTTTCTGGATTTTTGAAAATTTCACTTTTTTGTGAAAATATCCACTAAATGAGGGAATAATATGTGTGAGGGTTCCCCTGGAGAGTTCCAAATGTGTGTGGGTAGAATATATATGCCACGGGCGTAAAATTGAAAAAAGTTTAAAAAAATTTTTTTTTTGGACTTAGTCATTTTTCCTACGTTTATCAGACTTTCAGATAGGGGAAATGTCAGTGAGCGTTGCGATTTCAGTTCCAGAGCGATTCGCCCAATGAGTCCTTGATATTTAGTCGTTTTCAGCCAATTTTCTGGATTTTTAAAAATTTCACTTTTTTGTGAAAATGTCCACTAAATGAGGGAATAATATGTGTGAGGGTACCCCAGGAGAGTTCCAAATGTGTGTGGGTAGAATATATATGCCACGGGCGTAAAATTGAAAAAAGTTTAAAAAAAATATTTTTTTGGACTTAGTCATTTTTCCGGCGTTTATCAGACTTTCAGATAGGGGAAATGTCAGTGAGCGTTCCGATTTCAGTTCCAGAGCGATTCGCCCAATGAGTCCTTTATATTTAGTCGTTTTCAGCCAATTTTCTGGATTTTTAAAAATTTCACTTTTTTATGAAAATATCCACTAAATGAGGGAATAATATTTGTGAGGGTACCCCAGGAGAGTTCCAAATGTGTGTGGGTAGAATATATATGCCACGGGCGTAAAATTGAAAAAAGTTTAAAAAAATTTTTTTTTTGGACTTAGTCATTTTTCCGGCGTTTATCAGACTTTCAGATAGGGGAAATGTCAGTGAGCATTCCGATTTCAGTTCCAGAGCGATTTGCCCAATGAGTCCTTGATATTTAGTCGTTTTCAGCCAATTTTCTGGATTTTTCAAAATTTCACTTTTTTGTGAAAATATCCACTAAATGAGGGAATAATATGTGTGAGGGTATCCCAGGAGAGTTCTAAATGTGTGTGGGTAGAATATATATCCCACGGTGGTAAAATTGAAAAAAGTTGAAAAATTTTTTTTTTTGGACTTAGTCAATTTTCCAGCGTTTATCAGACTTTCAGATAGGGCAAATGTCAGTGAGCATTCCGATTTCAGTTCCAGAGCAATTCGCCCAATGAGTCTTTGATATTTAGTCGTTTTCAGCCAATTTTCTGGATTTTTGAAAATTTCACTTTTTTGTGAAAATATCCACTAAATGAGGGAATAATATGTGTGAGGGTACCCCAGGAGAGTTCCAAATGTGTGTGGGCAGAATATATATCCCACGGGGGTAAAATTGAAGAAAGTTTAAAAAAAATTTTTTTTGGACTTAGTCATTTTTCCGGCGTTTATCAACTTTCAGATAGGGGAAATGTCAGTGAGCGTTCCAATTTCAGTTCGAGAGCGATTCGCCCAATGAGTCCTTGATATTTAGTGGTTTTCAGCCAATTTTCTGGATTTTTGAAAATTTCACTTTTTTGTGAAAATATCCACTAAATGAGGGAATAATATGTGTGAGGGTTCTCCTGGAGAGTTCCAAATGTGTGTGGGTAGAATATATATGCCACGGGCGTAAAATTGAAAAAAGTTTAAAAAAATTTTTTTTTTGGACTTAGTCATTTTTCCGGCGTTTATCAGACTTTCAGATAGGGGAAATGTCAGTGAGCGTTCCGATTTCAGTTCCAGAGCGATTCGCCCAATGAGTCCTTGATATTTAGTCGTTTTCAGCCAATTTTCTGGATTTTTGAAAATTTCACTTTTTTGTGAAAATATCCACTAAATGAGGGAATAATATGTGTGAGGGTACCCCAGGAGAGTTCCAAACGTGTGTGGGTAGAATATATATCCCACGGGGGTAAAATTGAAAAAAGTTGAAAAATTTTTTTTTTTGGACTTAGTCAATTTTCCAGCGTTTATCAGACTTTCAGATAGGGCAAATGTCAGTGAGCATTCCGATTTCAGTTCCAGAGCAATTCGCCCAATGAGTCTTTGATATTTAGTCGTTTTCAGCCAATTTTCTGGATTTTTGAAAATTTCACTTTTTTGTGAAAATATCCACTAAATGAGGGAATAATATGTGTGAGGGTACCCCAGGAGAGTTCCAAATGTGTGTGGGCAGAATATATATCCCACGGGGGTAAAATTGAAGAAAGTTTAAAAAAAATTTTTTTTGGACTTAGTCATTTTTCCGGCGTTTATCAACTTTCAGATAGGGGAAATGTCAGTGAGCGTTCCGATTTCAGTTCGAGAGCGATTCGCCCAATGAGTCCTTGATATTTAGTGGTTTTCAGCCAATTTTCTGGATTTTTGAAAATTTCACTTTTTTGTGAAAATATCCACTAAATGAGGGAATAATATGTGTGAGGGTTCCCCTGGAGAGTTCCAAATGTGTGTGGGTAGAATATATATGCCACGGGCGTAAAATTGAAAAAAGTTTAAAAAAATTTTTTTTTTGGACTTAGTCATTTTTCCTACGTTTATCAGACTTTCAGATAGGGGAAATGTCAGTGAGCGTTGCGATTTCAGTTCCAGAGCGATTCGCCCAATGAGTCCTTGATATTTAGTCGTTTTCAGCCAATTTTCTGGATTTTTAAAAATTTCACTTTTTTGTGAAAATGTCCACTAAATGAGGGAATAATATGTGTGAGGGTACCCCAGGAGAGTTCCAAATGTGTGTGGGTAGAATATATATGCCACGGGCGTAAAATTGAAAAAAGTTTAAAAAAAATATTTTTTTGGACTTAGTCATTTTTCCGGCGTTTATCAGACTTTCAGATAGGGGAAATGTCAGTGAGCGTTCCGATTTCAGTTCCAGAGCGATTCGCCCAATGAGTCCTTTATATTTAGTCGTTTTCAGCCAATTTTCTGGATTTTTAAAAATTTCACTTTTTTATGAAAATATCCACTAAATGAGGGAATAATATTTGTGAGGGTACCCCAGGAGAGTTCCAAATGTGTGTGGGTAGAATATATATGCCACGGGCGTAAAATTGAAAAAAGTTTAAAAAAATTTTTTTTTTGGACTTAGTCATTTTTCCGGCGTTTATCAGACTTTCAGATAGGGGAAATGTCAGTGAGCATTCCGATTTCAGTTCCAGAGCGATTTGCCCAATGAGTCCTTGATATTTAGTCGTTTTCAGCCAATTTTCTGGATTTTTCAAAATTTCACTTTTTTGTGAAAATATCCACTAAATGAGGGAATAATATGTGTGAGGGTATCCCAGGAGAGTTCTAAATGTGTGTGGGTAGAATATATATCCCACGGTGGTAAAATTGAAAAAAGTTGAAAAATTTTTTTTTTTGGACTTAGTCAATTTTCCAGCGTTTATCAGACTTTCAGATAGGGCAAATGTCAGTGAGCATTCCGATTTCAGTTCCAGAGCAATTCGCCCAATGAGTCTTTGATATTTAGTCGTTTTCAGCCAATTTTCTGGATTTTTGAAAATTTCACTTTTTTGTGAAAATATCCACTAAATGAGGGAATAATATGTGTGAGGGTACCCCAGGAGAGTTCCAAATGTGTGTGGGCAGAATATATATCCCACGGGGGTAAAATTGAAGAAAGTTTAAAAAAAATTTTTTTTGGACTTAGTCATTTTTCCGGCGTTTATCAACTTTCAGATAGGGGAAATGTCAGTGAGCGTTCCAATTTCAGTTCGAGAGCGATTCGCCCAATGAGTCCTTGATATTTAGTGGTTTTCAGCCAATTTTCTGGATTTTTGAAAATTTCACTTTTTTGTGAAAATATCCACTAAATGAGGGAATAATATGTGTGAGGGTTCTCCTGGAGAGTTCCAAATGTGTGTGGGTAGAATATATATGCCACGGGCGTAAAATTGAAAAAAGTTTAAAAAAATTTTTTTTTTGGACTTAGTCATTTTTCCGGCGTTTATCAGACTTTCAGATAGGGGAAATGTCAGTGAGCGTTCCGATTTCAGTTCCAGAGCGATTCGCCCAATGAGTCCTTGATATTTAGTCGTTTTCAGCCAATTTTCTGGATTTTTGAAAATTTCACTTTTTTGTGAAAATATCCACTAAATGAGGGAATAATATGTGTGAGGGTACCCCAGGAGAGTTCCAAACGTGTGTGGGTAGAATATATATCCCACGGGGGTAAAATTGAAAAAAGTTGAAAAATTTTTTTTTTTGGACTTAGTCATTTTTCCGCGCGTTTATCAGACTTTCAGATAGGGCAAATGTCAGTGAGCGTTCCGATTTCAGTTCCAGAGCGATTTGCCCAATGAGTCCTTGACATTTAGTCGTTTTCAGCCAATTTTCTGGATTTTTGAAAATTTCACTTTTTTGTGAAAATATCAACTAAATGAGGGAATAATAAGTGTGAAGGTACCCCAGAAGAGTACTAAATGTGTGTGGGTAGAATATATATCCCACGGTGGTAAAATTGAAAAAAGTTGAAAAATTTTTTTTTTTGGACTTAGTCAATTTTCCAGCGTTTATCAGACTTTCAGATAGGGCAAATGTCAGTGAGCATTCCGATTTCAGTTCCAGAGCAATTCGCCCAATGAGTCCTTGATATTTAGTCGTTTTCAGCCAATTTTCTGGATTTTTGAAAATTTCACTTTTTTGTGAAAATATCCACTAAATGAGGGAATAATATGTGTGAGGGTACCCCAGGAGAGTTCCAAACGTGTGTGGGTAGAATATATATCCCACGGGGGTAAAATTGAAAAAAGTTGAAAAATTTTTTTTTTTGGACTTAGTCAATTTTCCAGCGTTTATCAGACTTTCAGATAGGGCAAATGTCAGTGAGCATTCCGATTTCAGTTCCAGAGCGATTCGCCCAATGAGTCCTTGATATTTAGTCGTTTTCAGCCAATTTTCTGGATTTTTTAAAATTTCACTTTTTTGTGAAAATATCCACTAAATGAGGGAATAATATGTGTGAGGGTACCGCAGGAGAGTTCCAAATGTGAGTGAGTAGAATATATATCCCACGGGGGTAAAATTGAAAAAAGTTGAAAAAAAATTTTTTTTGGACTTAGTCATTTTTTCGGAGTTTATCAACTTTCAGATAGGGGAAATGTCAGTGAGCGTTCCGATTTCAGTTCCAGAGCGATTCGCCCAATGAGTCCTTGATATTTAGTCGTTTTCAGCCAATTTTCTGGATTTTTAAAAATTTCACTTTTTTGTGAAAATATCCACTAAATGAGGGAATAATATGTGTGAGGGTACCCCAGGAGAGTTCCAAATGTGTGTGGGTAGAATATATATCCCACGGGGGTAAAATTGAAAAAAGTTTAAAAAATATTTTTTTTGGACTTAGTCAATTTTCCGGCGTTTATCAGACTTTCAGATAGGGCAAATGTCAGTGAGCGTTCCGATTTCAGTTCCAGAGCGATTTGCCCAATGAGTCCTTGATATTTAGTCGTTTTCAGCCAATTTTCTGGATTTTTCAAAATTTCACTTTTTTGTGAAAATATCCACTAAATGAGGGAATAATATGTGTGAGGGTATCCCAGGAGAGTTCCAAATGTGTGTGGGCAGAATATATATCCCACGGGGGTAAGATTGAAAAAAGTTTAAAAAAATTTTTTTTTGGACTTAGTCATTTTTCTGGCGTTTATCAGCCTTTCATATAGGGCAAATGTCAGTGAGTGTTCCGATTTCAGTTCCAGAGCGATTCGCCCAATGAGTCCTTGATATTTAGTCATTTTCAGCCAATTTTCTGGATTTTTGAAAATGTCACTTTTTTGTGAAAATATCCACTAAATGAGGGAATAATATGTGTGAGGGTACCCCAGGAGAGTTCCAAATGTGTTTGGGTAGAATATATATCCCACGGGGGTAAAATTGAAAAAAGTTGAAAAAAATTTTTTTTTGGACTTAGTCATTTTTCCGGCGTTTATCAGCCTTTCAGATAGGGGAAATGTCAGTGAGCGTTGCGATTTCAGTTCCAGAGCGATTCTCAAAATGAGTCCTTGATATTTAGTCGTTTTCAGCCAATTTTCTGGATTTTTAAAAATTTCACTTTTTTGTGAAAATATCCACTAAATGAGGGAATAATATGTGTGAGGGTACCCCAGGAGAGTTCCAAATGTGTGTGGGTAGAATATATATGCCACGGGCGTAAAATTGAAAAAAGTTTAAAAAAAATTTTTTTTTGGACTTAGACATTTTTCCGTCGTTTATCAGACTTTCAGATAGGGCAAATGTCAGTGAGCATTCCGATTTCAGTTCCAGAGCGATTTGCCCAATGAGTCCTTGATATTTAGTCGTTTTCAGCCAATTTTCTGGATTTTTCAAAATTTCACTTTTTTGTGAAAATATCCACTAAATGAGGGAATAATATGTGTGAGGGTATCCCAGGAGAGTTCTAAATGTGTGTGGGTAGAATATATATCCCACGGTGGTAAAATTGAAAAAAGTTGAAAAATTTTTTTTTTTGGACTTAGTCAATTTTCCAGCGTTTATCAGACTTTCAGATAGGGCAAATGTCAGTGAGCATTCCGATTTCAGTTCCAGAGCAATTCGCCCAATGAGTCTTTGATATTTAGTCGTTTTCAGCCAATTTTCTGGATTTTTGAAAATTTCACTTTTTTGTGAAAATATCCACTAAATGAGGGAATAATATGTGTGAGGGTACCCCAGGAGAGTTCCAAATGTGTGTGGGCAGAATATATATCCCACGGGGGTAAAATTGAAGAAAGTTTAAAAAAAATTTTTTTTGGACTTAGTCATTTTTCCGGCGTTTATCAACTTTCAGATAGGGGAAATGTCAGTGAGCGTTCCGATTTCAGTTCGAGAGCGATTCGCCCAATGAGTCCTTGATATTTAGTGGTTTTCAGCCAATTTTCTGGATTTTTGAAAATTTCACTTTTTTGTGAAAATATCCACTAAATGAGGGAATAATATGTGTGAGGGTTCCCCTGGAGAGTTCCAAATGTGTGTGGGTAGAATATATATGCCACGGGCGTAAAATTGAAAAAAGTTTAAAAAAATTTTTTTTTTGGACTTAGTCATTTTTCCTACGTTTATCAGACTTTCAGATAGGGGAAATGTCAGTGAGCGTTGCGATTTCAGTTCCAGAGCGATTCGCCCAATGAGTCCTTGATATTTAGTCGTTTTCAGCCAATTTTCTGGATTTTTAAAAATTTCACTTTTTTGTGAAAATGTCCACTAAATGAGGGAATAATATGTGTGAGGGTACCCCAGGAGAGTTCCAAATGTGTGTGGGTAGAATATATATGCCACGGGCGTAAAATTGAAAAAAGTTTAAAAAAAATATTTTTTTGGACTTAGTCATTTTTCCGGTGTTTATCAGACTTTCAGATAGGGGAAATGTCAGTGAGCGTTCCGATTTCAGTTCCAGAGCGATTCGCCCAATGAGTCCTTGATATTTAGTCGTTTTCAGCCAATTTTCTGGATTTTTAAAAATTTCACTTTTTTGTGAAAATGTCCACTAAATGAGGGAATAATATGTGTGAGGGTACCCCAGGAGAGTTCCAAATGTGTGTGGGTAGAATATATATGCCACGGGCGTAAAATTGAAAAAAGTTTAAAAAAATTTTTTTTTTGGACTTAGTCATTTTTCCGGCGTTTATCAGACTTTCAGATAGGGGAAATGTCAGTGAGCGTTCCGATTTCAGTTCCAGAGCGATTCGCCCAATGAGTCCTTGATATTTAGTCGTTTTCAGCCAATTTTCTGGATTTTTGAAAATTTCACTTTTTTGTGAAAATATCCACTAAATGAGGGAATAATATGTGTGAGGGTACCCCAGGAGAGTTCCAAACGTGTGTGGGTAGAATATATATCCCACGGGGGTAAAATTGAAAAAAGTTGAAAAATTTTTTTTTTTGGACTTAGTCAATTTTCCAGCGTTTATCAGACTTTCAGATAGGGCAAATGTCAGTGAGCATTCCGATTTCAGTTCCAGAGCGATTCGCCCAATGAGTCCTTGATATTTAGTCGTTTTCAGCCAATTTTCTGGATTTTTTAAAATTTCACTTTTTTGTGAAAATATCCACTAAATGAGGGAATAATATGTGTGAGGGTACCGCAGGAGAGTTCCAAATGTGAGTGAGTAGAATATATATCCCACGGGGGTAAAATTGAAAAAAGTTGAAAAAAAATTTTTTTTGGACTTAGTCATTTTTTCGGAGTTTATCAACTTTCAGATAGGGGAAATGTCAGTGAGCGTTCCGATTTCAGTTCCAGAGCGATTCGCCCAATGAGTCCTTGATATTTAGTCGTTTTCAGCCAATTTTCTGGATTTTTAAAAATTTCACTTTTTTGTGAAAATATCCACTAAATGAGGGAATAATATGTGTGAGGGTACCCCAGGAGAGTTCCAAATGTGTGTGGGTAGAATATATATCCCACGGGGGTAAAATTGAAAAAAGTTTAAAAAATATTTTTTTTGGACTTAGTCAATTTTCCGGCGTTTATCAGACTTTCAGATAGGGCAAATGTCAGTGAGCGTTCCGATTTCAGTTCCAGAGCGATTTGCCCAATGAGTCCTTGATATTTAGTCGTTTTCAGCCAATTTTCTGGATTTTTCAAAATTTCACTTTTTTGTGAAAATATCCACTAAATGAGGGAATAATATGTGTGAGGGTATCCCAGGAGAGTTCCAAATGTGTGTGGGCAGAATATATATCCCACGGGGGTAAGATTGAAAAAAGTTTAAAAAAATTTTTTTTTGGACTTAGTCATTTTTCTGGCGTTTATCAGCCTTTCATATAGGGCAAATGTCAGTGAGTGTTCCGATTTCAGTTCCAGAGCGATTCGCCCAATGAGTCCTTGATATTTAGTCATTTTCAGCCAATTTTCTGGATTTTTGAAAATGTCACTTTTTTGTGAAAATATCCACTAAATGAGGGAATAATATGTGTGAGGGTACCCCAGGAGAGTTCCAAATGTGTTTGGGTAGAATATATATCCCACGGGGGTAAAATTGAAAAAAGTTGAAAAAAATTTTTTTTTGGACTTAGTCATTTTTCCGGCGTTTATCAGCCTTTCAGATAGGGGAAATGTCAGTGAGCGTTGCGATTTCAGTTCCAGAGCGATTCTCAAAATGAGTCCTTGATATTTAGTCGTTTTCAGCCAATTTTCTGGATTTTTAAAAATTTCACTTTTTTGTGAAAATATCCACTAAATGAGGGAATAATATGTGTGAGGGTACCCCAGGAGAGTTCCAAATGTGTGTGGGTAGAATATATATGCCACGGGCGTAAAATTGAAAAAAGTTTAAAAAAAATTTTTTTTTGGACTTAGACATTTTTCCGTCGTTTATCAGACTTTCAGATAGGGCAAATGTCAGTGAGCATTCCGATTTCAGTTCCAGAGCGATTTGCCCAATGAGTCCTTGATATTTAGTCGTTTTCAGCCAATTTTCTGGATTTTTCAAAATTTCACTTTTTTGTGAAAATATCCACTAAATGAGGGAATAATATGTGTGAGGGTATCCCAGGAGAGTTCTAAATGTGTGTGGGTAGAATATATATCCCACGGTGGTAAAATTGAAAAAAGTTGAAAAATTTTTTTTTTTGGACTTAGTCAATTTTCCAGCGTTTATCAGACTTTCAGATAGGGCAAATGTCAGTGAGCATTCCGATTTCAGTTCCAGAGCAATTCGCCCAATGAGTCTTTGATATTTAGTCGTTTTCAGCCAATTTTCTGGATTTTTGAAAATTTCACTTTTTTGTGAAAATATCCACTAAATGAGGGAATAATATGTGTGAGGGTACCCCAGGAGAGTTCCAAATGTGTGTGGGCAGAATATATATCCCACGGGGGTAAAATTGAAGAAAGTTTAAAAAAAATTTTTTTTGGACTTAGTCATTTTTCCGGCGTTTATCAACTTTCAGATAGGGGAAATGTCAGTGAGCGTTCCGATTTCAGTTCGAGAGCGATTCGCCCAATGAGTCCTTGATATTTAGTGGTTTTCAGCCAATTTTCTGGATTTTTGAAAATTTCACTTTTTTGTGAAAATATCCACTAAATGAGGGAATAATATGTGTGAGGGTTCCCCTGGAGAGTTCCAAATGTGTGTGGGTAGAATATATATGCCACGGGCGTAAAATTGAAAAAAGTTTAAAAAAATTTTTTTTTTGGACTTAGTCATTTTTCCTACGTTTATCAGACTTTCAGATAGGGGAAATGTCAGTGAGCGTTGCGATTTCAGTTCCAGAGCGATTCGCCCAATGAGTCCTTGATATTTAGTCGTTTTCAGCCAATTTTCTGGATTTTTAAAAATTTCACTTTTTTGTGAAAATGTCCACTAAATGAGGGAATAATATGTGTGAGGGTACCCCAGGAGAGTTCCAAATGTGTGTGGGTAGAATATATATGCCACGGGCGTAAAATTGAAAAAAGTTTAAAAAAAATATTTTTTTGGACTTAGTCATTTTTCCGGTGTTTATCAGACTTTCAGATAGGGGAAATGTCAGTGAGCGTTCCGATTTCAGTTCCAGAGCGATTCGCCCAATGAGTCCTTTATATTTAGTCGTTTTCAGCCAATTTTCTGGATTTTTAAAAATTTCACTTTTTTATGAAAATATCCACTAAATGAGGGAATAATATTTGTGAGGGTACCCCAGGAGAGTTCCAAATGTGTGTGGGTAGAATATATATGCCACGGGCGTAAAATTGAAAAAAGTTTAAAAAAATTTTTTTTTTGGACTTAGTCATTTTCCCGGCGTTTATCAGACTTTCAGATAGGGGAAATGTCAGTGAGCATTCCGATTTCAGTTCCAGAGCGATTTGCCCAATGAGTCCTTGATATTTAGTCGTTTTCAGCCAATTTTCTGGATTTTTCAAAATTTCACTTTTTTGTGAAAATATCCACTAAATGAGGGAATAATATGTGTGAGGGTATCCCAGGAGAGTTCTAAATGTGTGTGGGTAGAATATATATCCCACGGTGGTAAAATTGAAAAAAGTTGAAAAATTTTTTTTTTTGGACTTAGTCAATTTTCCAGCGTTTATCAGACTTTCAGATAGGGCAAATGTCAGTGAGCATTCCGATTTCAGTTCCAGAGCAATTCGCCCAATGAGTCTTTGATATTTAGTCGTTTTCAGCCAATTTTCTGGATTTTTGAAAATTTCACTTTTTTGTGAAAATATCCACTAAATGAGGGAATATTATGTGTGAGGGTACCCCAGGAGAGTTCCAAATGTGTGTGGGCAGAATATATATCCCACGGGGGTAAAATTGAAGAAAGTTTAAAAAAAATTTTTTTTGGACTTAGTCATTTTTCCGGCGTTTATCAACTTTCAGATAGGGGAAATGTCAGTGAGCGTTCCAATTTCAGTTCGAGAGCGATTCGCCCAATGAGTCCTTGATATTTAGTGGTTTTCAGCCAATTTTCTGGATTTTTGAAAATTTCACTTTTTTGTGAAAATATCCACTAAATGAGGGAATAATATGTGTGAGGGTTCTCCTGGAGAGTTCCAAATGTGTGTGGGTAGAATATATATGCCACGGGCGTAAAATTGAAAAAAGTTAAAAAAAATTTTTTTTTTGGACTTAGTCATTTTTTCTACGTTTATCAGACTTTCAGATAGGGGAAATGTCAGTGAGCGTTGCGATTTCAGTTCCAGAGCGATTCGCCCAATGAGTCCTTGATATTTAGTCGTTTTCAGCCAATTTTCTGGATTTTTAAAAATTTCACTTTTTTGTGAAAATGTCCACTAAATGAGGGAATAATATGTGTGAGGGTACCCCAGGAGAGTTCCAAATGTGTGTGGGTAGAATATATATGCCACGGGCGTAAAATTGAAAAAAGTTTAAAAAAATTTTTTTTTTGGACTTAGTCATTTTTCCGGCGTTTATCAGACTTTCAGATAGGGGAAATGTCAGTGAGCGTTCCGATTTCAGTTCCAGAGCGATTCGCCCAATGAGTCCTTGATATTTAGTCGTTTTCAGCCAATTTTCTGGATTTTTGAAAATTTCACTTTTTTGTGAAAATATCCACTAAATGAGGGAATAATATGTGTGAGGGTACCCCAGGAGAGTTCCAAACGTGTGTGGGTAGAATATATATCCCACGGGGGTAAAATTGAAAAAAGTTGAAAAATTTTTTTTTTTGGACTTAGTCATTTTTCCGCGCGTTTATCAGACTTTCAGATAGGGCAAATGTCAGTGAGCGTTCCGATTTCAGTTCCAGAGCGATTTGCCCAATGAGTCCTTGACATTTAGTCGTTTTCAGCCAATTTTCTGGATTTTTGAAAATTTCACTTTTTTGTGAAAATATCAACTAAATGAGGGAATAATAAGTGTGAAGGTACCCCAGAAGAGTACTAAATGTGTGTGGGTAGAATATATATCCCACGGTGGTAAAATTGAAAAAAGTTGAAAAATTTTTTTTTTTGGACTTAGTCAATTTTCCAGCGTTTATCAGACTTTCAGATAGGGCAAATGTCAGTGAGCATTCCGATTTCAGTTCCAGAGCAATTCGCCCAATGAGTCCTTGATATTTAGTCGTTTTCAGCCAATTTTCTGGATTTTTGAAAATTTCACTTTTTTGTGAAAATATCCACTAAATGAGGGAATAATATGTGTGAGGGTACCCCAGGAGAGTTCCAAACGTGTGTGGGTAGAATATATATCCCACGGGGGTAAAATTGAAAAAAGTTGAAAAATTTTTTTTTTTGGACTTAGTCATTTTTCCGCGCGTTTATCAGACTTTCAGATAGGGCAAATGTCAGTGAGCGTTCCGATTTCAGTTCCAGAGCGATTCGCCCAATGAGTCCTTGATATTTAGTCGTTTTCAGCCAATTTTCTGGATTTTTAAAAATTTCACTTTTTTGTGAAAATATCCACTAAATGAGGGAATAATATGTGTGAGGGTACCCCAGGAGAGTTCCAAATGTGTGTGGGTAGAATATATATGCCACGGGCGTAAAATTGAAAAAAGTTTAAAAAAAATTTTTTTTTGGACTTAGACATTTTTCCGTCGTTTATCAGACTTTCAGATACGGCAAATGTCAGTGAGCGTTCCAATTTCAGATCCAGAGCGATTCGCCCAATGAGTCCTTGATATTTAGTCGTTTTCAGCCAATTTTCTGGATTTTTGAAAATGTCACTTTTATGTGAAAATATCCACTAAATGAGGGAATAATATGTGTGAGGGTACCCCAGGAGAGTTCCAAATGTGTGTGGGTAGAATATATATCCCACGGGGGTAAAATTGAAAAAAGTTGAAAAATTTTCTGGATTTTTTAAAATTTCACTTTTTTGTGAAAATATCCACTAAATGAGGGAATAATATGTGTGAGGGTACCGCAGGAGAGTTCCAAATGTGAGTGAGTAGAATATATATCCCACGGGGGTAAAATTGAAAAAAGTTGAAAAAAATTTTTTTTTGGACTTAGTCATTTTTTCGGAGTTTATCAACTTTCAGATAGGGGAAATGTCAGTGAGCGTTCCGATTTCAGTTCCAGAGCGATTCGCCCAATGAGTCCTTGATATTTAGTCGTTTTCAGCCAATTTTCTGGATTTTTAAAAATTTCACTTTTTTGTGAAAATATCCACTAAATGAGGGAATAATATGTGTGAGGGTACCCCAGGAGAGTTCCAAATGTGTGTGGGTAGAATATATATCCCACGGGGGTAAAATTGAAAAAAGTTTAAAAAATATTTTTTTTGGACTTAGTCATTTTTCCGGCGTTTATCAGACTTTCAGATAGGGCAAATGTCAGTGAGCGTTCTGATTTCAGTTCCAGAGCGATTTGCCCAATGACTCCTTGACATTTAGTCGTTTTCAGCCAATTTTCTGGATTTTTGAAAATTTCACTTTTTTGTGAAAATATCAACTAAATGAGGGAATAATAAGTGTGAAGGTACCCCAGAAGAGTACTAAATGTGTGTGGGTAGAATATATATCCCACGGTGGTAAAATTGAAAAAAGTTGAAAAATTTTTTTTTTTGGACTTAGTCAATTTTCCAGCGTTTATCAGACTTTCAGATAGGGCAAATGTCAGTGAGCGTTCCGATTTCAGTTCCAGAGCAATTCGCCCAATGAGTCCTTGATATTTAGTCGTTTTCAGCCAATTTTCTGGATTTTTGAAAATTTCACTTTTTTGTGAAAATATCCACTAAATGAGGGAATAATATGTGTGAGGGTACCCCAGGAGAGTTCCAAATGTGTGTGGGTAGAATATATATCCCACGGGGGTAAAATTGAAAAAAGTTGAAAAATTTTTTTTTTTGGACTTAGTCATTTTTCCGGCGTTTATCAGACTTTCAGATAGGGGAAATGTCAGTGAGCATTCCGATTTCAGTTCCAGAGCGATTCGCCCAATGAGTCCTTGATATTTAGTCGTTTTCAGCCAATTTTCTGGATTTTTTAAAATTTCACTTTTGTGAGAAAATATCCACTAAATGAGGGAATAATATGTGTGAGGGTACCGCAGGAGAGTTCCAAATGTGAGTGAGTAGAATATATATCCCACGGGGGTAAAATTGAAAAAAGTTGAAAAAAAATTTTTTTTCGACTTAGTCATTTTTTCGGAGTTTATCAACTTTCAGATAGGGGAAATGTCAGTGAGCGTTCCGATTTCAGTTCCAGAGCGATTCGCCCAATGAGTCCTTGATATTTAGTCGTTTTCAGCCAATTTTCTGGATTTTTAAAAATTTCACTTTTTTGTGAAAATATCCACTAAATGAGGGAATAATATGTGTGAGGGTACCCCAGGAGAGTTCCAAATGTGTGTGGGTAGAATATATATCCCACGGGGGTAAAATTGAAAAAAGTTTAAAAAATATTTTTTTTGGACTTAGTCATTTTTCCGGCGTTTATCAGACTTTCAGATAGGGCAAATGTCAGTGAGCGTTCCGATTTCAGTTCCAGAGCGATTTGCCCAATGAGTCCTTGATATTTAGTCGTTTTCAGCCAAGTTTCTGGATTTTTCAAAATTTCACTTTTTTGTGAAAATATCCACTAAATGAGGGAATAATATGTGTGAGGGTATCCCAGGAGAGTTCTAAATGTGTGTGGGTAGAATATATATCCCACGGTGGTAAAATTGAAAAAAGTTGAAAAATTTTTTTTTTTGGACTTAGTCAATTTTCCAGCGTTTATCAGACTTTCAGATAGGGCAAATGTCAGTGAGCATTCCGATTTCAGTTCCAGAGCAATTCGCCCAATGAGTCTTTGATATTTAGTCGTTTTCAGCCAATTTTCTGGATTTTTGAAAATTTCACTTTTTTGTGAAAATATCCACTAAATGAGGGAATAATATGTGTGAGGGTACCCCAGGAGAGTTCCAAATGTGTGTGGGCAGAATATATATCCCACGGGGGTAAAATTGAAGAAAGTTTAAAAAAAATTTTTTTTGGACTTAGTCATTTTTCCGGCGTTTATCAACTTTCAGATAGGGGAAATGTCAGTGAGCGTTCCGATTTCAGTTCGAGAGCGATTCGCCCAATGAGTCCTTGATATTTAGTGGTTTTCAGCCAATTTTCTGGATTTTTGAAAATTTCACTTTTTTGTGAAAATATCCACTAAATGAGGGAATAATATGTGTGAGGGTTCCCCTGGAGAGTTCCATATGTGTGTGGGTAGAATATATATCCCACGGGGGTAAGATTGAAAAAAGTTTAAAAAAATTTTTTTTTGGACTTAGTCATTTTTCCGGCGTTTATCAGACTTTCAGATAGGGCAAATGTCAGTCAGCGTTCCGATATCAGTTCCAGAGCGATTCGCCCAATGAGTCCTTGATATTTAGTCATTTTCAGCCAATTTTCTGGATTTTTGAAAATGTCACTTTTTTGTGAAAATATCCACTAAATGAGGGAATAATATGTGTGAGGGTACCCCAGGAGAGTTCCAAATGTGTGTGGGTAGAATATATATCCCACGGGGGTAAAATTGAAAAAAGTTGAAAAAAAATTTTTTTTGGACTTAGTCATTTTTCCGGCGTTTATCAGCCTTTCAGATAGGGGAAATGTCAGTGAGCGTTGCGATTTCAGTTCCAGAGCAATGAGTCCTTGATATTTAGTCGTTTTCAGCCAATTTTCTGGATTTTTAAAAATTTCACTTTTTTGTGAAAATGTCCACTAAATGAGGGAATAATATGTGTGAGGGTACCCCAGGAGAGTTCCAAATGTGTGTGGGTAGAATATATATGCCACGGGCGTAAAATTGAAAAAAGTTTAAAAAAAATATTTTTTTGGACTTAGTCATTTTTCCGGCGTTTATCAGACTTTCAGATAGGGGAAATGTCAGTGAGCGTTCCGATTTCAGTTCCAGAGCGATTCGCCCAATGAGTCCTTTATATTTAGTCGTTTTCAGCCAATTTTCTGGATTTTTAAAAATTTCACTTTTTTATGAAAATATCCACTAAATGAGGGAATAATATTTGTGAGGGTACCCCAGGAGAGTTCCAAATGTGTGTGGGTAGAATATATATGCCACGGGCGTAAAATTGAAAAAAGTTTTAAAAAAATTTTTTTTTGGACTTAGACATTTTTCCGTCGTTTATCAGACTTTCTGATACGGCAAATGTCAGTGAGCGTTCCAATTTCAGATCCAGAGCGATTCGCCCAATGAGTCCTTGATATTTAGTCGTTTTCAGCCAATTTTCTGGATTTTTGAAAATTTCACTTTTATGTGAAAATATCCACTAAATGAGGGAATAATATGTGTGAGGGTACCCCAGGAGAGTTCCAAATGTGTGTGGGTAGAAGATATATCCCACGGGGGTAAAATTGAAAAAAGTTGAAAAATTTTATGGATTTTTTAAAATTTCACTTTTTTGTGAAAATATCCACTAAATGAGGGAATAATATGTGTGAGGGTACCGCAGGAGAGTTCCAAATGTGAGTGAGTAGAATATATATCCCACGGGGGTAAAATTGAAAAAAGTTGAAAAAATTTTTTTTTTGGACTTAGTCATTTTTTCGGAGTTTATCAACTTTCAGATAGGGGAAATGTCAGTGAGCGTTCCGATTTCAGTTTCAGAGGGATTTGCCCAATGAGTCCTTGATATTTAGTCGTTTTCAGCCAATTTTCTGGATTTTTCAAAATTTCACTTTTTTGTGAAAATATCCACTAAATGAGGGAATAATATGTGTGAGGGTATCCCAGGAGAGTTCTAAATGTGTGTGGGTAGAATATATATCCCACGGTGGTAAAATTGAAAAAAGTTGAAAAATTTTTTTTTTTGGACTTAGTCAATTTTCCGGCGGTTATCAGACTTTCAGTTAAGGCAAATGTCAGTGAGCGTACCGATTTCAATTCCAGAGCGATTTGCCCAATGAGTCCTTGACATTTAGTCGTTTTCAGCCAATTTTCTGGATTTTTGAAAATTTCACTTTTTTGTGAAAATATCAACTAAATGAGGGAATAATAAGTGTGAAGGTACCCCAGAAGAGTACTAAATGTGTGTGGGTAGAATATATATCCCACGGTGGTAAAATTGAAAAAAGTTGAAAAATTTTTTTTTTTGGACTTAGTCAATTTTCCAGCGTTTATCAGACTTTCAGATAGGGCAAATGTCAGTGAGCATTCCGATTTCAGTTCCAGAGCAATTCGCCCAATGAGTCTTTGATATTTAGTCGTTTTCAGCCAATTTTCTGGATTTTTGAAAATTTCACTTTTTTGTGAAAATATCCACTAAATGAGGGAATAATATGTGTGAGGGTACCCCAGGAGAGTTCCAAATGTGTGTGGGCAGAATATATATCCCACGGGGGTAAAATTGAAGAAAGTTTAAAAAAATTTTTTTTTGGACTTAGTCATTTTTCCGGCGTTTATCAACTTTCAGATAGGGGAAATGTCAGTGAGCGTTCCGATTTCAGTTCGAGAGCGATTCGCCCAATGAGTCCTTGATATTTAGTGGTTTTCAGCCAATTTTCTGGATTTTTGAAAATTTCACTTTTTTGTGAAAATATCCACTAAATGAGGGAATAATATGTGTGAGAGTTCCCCAGGAGAGTTCCAAATGTGTATGGGTAGAATATATATCCCACGGGGGTAAAATTGAAAAAAGTTGAAAAAACTTTTTTTTTCGACTTAGTCATTTTTCCGGCGTTTATCAGACTTTCAGATAGGGCAAATGTCAGTGAGCGTTCCGATTTCAGTTCCAGATCGATTCGCCCAATGAGTCCTTGATATTTAGTCGTTTTCATCCAATTTTCTGGATTTTTGAAAATTTCACTTTTTTGTGAAAATATCCACTAAATGAGGGAATAATATGTGTGACGGTACCCCAGGAGAGTTCCAAATGTGTGTGGGTAGAATATATATCCCACGGGGGTAAAATTGAAAAAAGTTGAAAAATTTTTTTTTTTGGACTTAGTCATTTTTCCGGCGTTTATCAGCCTTTCAGATAGGGGAAATATCAGTGAGCGTTCTGATTTCAGTTCCAGAGCGATTCGCCCAATGAGTCCTTGATATTTAGTCGTTTTCAGCCAATTTTCTGGATTTTTGAAAATTTCACTTTTTTGTGAAAATATCCACTAAATGAGAGAATAATATGTGTGAGGGTACCCCAGGAGAGTTCCAAATGTGTGTGGGTAGAATATATATCCCACGAGGTAAAATTGAAAAAAGTTGAAAACAATTTTTTTTTGGACTTAGTGATTTTTCCGGCGTTTATCAGACTTTCAGATAGGGCAAATGTCAGTGAGCGTTCCAATTTCAGTTCCAGAGTGATTCGCCCAATGAGTTCTTGATATTTAGTCATTTTCAGCCAATTTTCTGGATTTTTGAAAATTTCACTTTTTTGTGAAAATATCCACTAAATGAGGGAATAATATGTGTGAGAGTTCCCCAGGAGAGTTCCAAATGTGTATGGGTAGAATATATATCCCACGGGGGTAAAATTGAAAAAAGTTGAAAAAATTTTTTTTTCCACTTAGTCATTTTTCTGGCGTTTATCAGACTTTCAGATAGGGGAAATGTCAGTGAGCGTTCCGATTTCAGTTCCAGAGCGATTCGCCCAATGAGTCCTTGATATTTAGTCGTTTTCAGCCAATTTTCTGGATTTTTGAAAATGTCACTTTTTTGTGAAAATATCCACTAAATTGAGGGAATAATATGTGTGACGGTACCCCAGGAGAGTTCCAAATGTGTGTGGGTAGAATATATATGCCACGGGCGTAAAATTGAAAAAAGTTTAAAAAATTTTTTTTTTTGGACTTAGACATTTTTCCGTCGTTTATCAGACTTTCAGATACGGCAAATGTCAGTGAGCGTTCCAATTTCAGATCCAGAGCGATTCGCCCAATGAGTCCTTGATATTTAGTCGTTTTCAGCCAATTTTCTGGATTTTTGAAAATTTCACTTTTATGTGAAAATATCCACTAAATGAGGGAATAATATGTGTGAGGGTACCCCAGGAGAGTTCCAAATGTGTGTGGGTAGAATATATATCCCACGGGGGTAAAATTGAAAAAAGTTGAAAAATTTTCTGGATTTTTTAAAATTTCACTTTTTTGTGAAAATATCCACTAAATGAGGGAATAATATGTGTGAGGGTACCGCAGGAGAGTTCTAAATGTGTGTGGTAGAATATATATCCCACGGTGGTAAAATTGAAAAAAGTTGGAAAATTTTTTTTTTTGGACTTAGTCAATTTTCCAGCGTTTATCAGACTTTCAGATAGGGCAAATGTCAGTGAGCATTCCGATTTCAGTTCCAGAGCAATTCGCCCAATGAGTCTTTGATATTTAGTCGTTTTCAGCCAATTTTCTGGATTTTTGAAAATTTCACTTTTTTGTGAAAATATCCACTAAATGAGGGAATAATATGTGTGAGGGTACCCCAGGAGAGTTCCAAATGTGTGTGGGCAGAATATATATCCCACGGGGGTAAAATTGAAGAAAGTTTAAAAAAATTTTTTTTTTGGACTTAGTCATTTTTCCGACGTTTATCAGACTTTCAGATAGGGCAAATGTCAGTGATCATTCTGATTTCAGTTCCAGAGCGATTCGCCCAATGAGTCCTTGATATTTAGTCGTTTTCAGCCAATTTTCTGGATTTTTGAAAATTTCACTTTTTTGTGAAAATATCCACTAAATGAGGGAATAATATGTGTGAGGGTTCCCCTGGAGAGTTCCAAATGTGTGTGGGCAGAATATATATCCCACGGGGGTAAGATTGAAAAAAGTTTAAAAAAAATTTTTTTTGGACTTAGTCATTTTTCCGGCGTTTATCAGACTTTCAGATAGGGCAAATGTCAGTGAGCGTTCCGATTTCAGTTCCAGAGCGATTCGCCCAATGAGTTCTTGATATTTAGTCATTTTCAGCCAATTTTCTGGATTTTTGAAAATTTCACTTTTTTGTGAAAATATCCACTAAATGAGAGAATAATATGTGTGAGGGTACCCCAGGAGAGTTCCAAATGTGTGTGGGTAGAATATATATCCCACGGGGTAAAATTGAAAAAAGTTGAAAAAATTTTTTTTTGGACTTAGTGATTTTTCCGGCGTTTATCAGACTTTCAGATAGGGCAAATGTCAGTGAGCGTTCCAATTTCAGTTCCAGAGTGATTCGCCCAATGAGTTCTTGATATTTAGTCATTTTCAGCCAATTTTCTGGATTTTTGAAAATTTCACTTTTTTGTGAAAATATCCACTAAATGAGGGAATAATATGTGTGAGAGTTCCCCAGGAGAGTTCCAAATGTGTATGGGTAGAATATATATCCCACAGGGGTAAAATTGAAAAAAGTTGAAAAAACTTTTTTTTTCGACTTAGTCATTTTTCCGGCGTTTATCAGACTTTCAGATAGGGCAAATGTCAGTGAGCGTTCCGATTTCAGTTCCAGAGCAATTTGCCCAATGAGTCCTTGATATTTAGTCGTTTTCAGCCAATTTTCTGGATTTTTCAAAATTTCACTTTTTTGTGAAAATATCCACTAAATGAGGGAATAATAAGTGTGAAGGTACCCCAGAAGAGTTCTAAATGTGTGTGGGTAGAATATATATCCCACGGTGGTAAAATTGAAAAAAGTTGAAAAATTTTTTTTTTTGGACTTAGTCAATTTTCCAGCGTTTATCAGACTTTCAGATAGGGCAAATGTCAGTGAGCATTCCGATTTCAGTTCCAGAGCAATTCGCCCAATGAGTCTTTGATATTTAGTCGTTTTCAGCCAATTTTCTGGATTTTTGAAAATTTCACTTTTTTGTGAAAATATCCACTAAATGAGGGAATAATATGTGTGAGGGTACCCCAGGAGAGTTCCAAATGTGTGTGGGCAGAATATATATCCCACGGGGGTAAAATTGAAGAAAGTTTAAAAAAATTTTTTTTTTGGACTTAGTCATTTTTCCGACGTTTATCAGACTTTCAGATAGGGCAAATGTCAGTGATCGTTCTGATTTCAGTTCCAGAGCGATTCGCCCAATGAGTCCTTGATATTTAGTCATTTTCAGCCAATTTTCTGGATTTTTGAAAATTTCACTTTTTTGTGAAAATATCCACTAAATGAGGGAATAATATGTGTGAGGGTTCCCCTGGAGAGTTCCAAATGTGTGTGGGCAGAATATATATCCCACGGGGGTAAAATTGAAAAAAGTTGAAAATTTATTTTTTTTGGACTTAGTCATTTTTCCGCGCGTTTATCAGACATTCAGATAGGGCAAATGTCAGTGAGCGTTCCGATTTCAGTTCCAGAGCGATTCGCCCAATGAGTCCTTGATATTTAGTCGTTTTCAGCCAATTTTCTGGATTTTTAAAAATTTAACTTTTTTGTGAAAATATCCACTAAATGAGGGAATAATATGTGTGAGGGTACCCCAGGAGAGTTCCAAATGTGTGTGGGTAGAATATATATGCCACGGGCGTAAAATTGAAAAAAGTTTAAAAAAAATATTTTTTTGGACTTAGACATTTTTCCGTCGTTTATCAGACTTTCAGATACGGCAAATGTCAGTGAGCATTCCAATTTCAGATCCAGAGCGATTCGCCCAATGAGTCCTTGATATTTAGTCGTTTTCAGCCAATTTTCTGGATTTTTGAAAATTTCACTTTTATGTGAAAATATCCACTAAATGAGGGAATAATATGTGTGAGAGTTCCCCAGGAGAGTTCCAAATGTGTGTGGGTAGAATATATATCGCACGGGGGTAAAATTGAAAAAAGTTGAAAAAAAATTTTTTTGGGACTTAGTCATTTTTCCGGCGTTTATCAGCCTTTCAGATAGGGGAAATGTCAGTGAGCGTTCCGATTTCAGTTCCACAGCGATTCGCCCAATGAGTCCTTGATATTTAGTCGTTTTCAGCCAATTTTCTGGATTTTTGAAAATGTCACTTTTTTGTGAAAATATCCACTAAATGAGGGAATAATATGTGTGAGGGTATCCCAGGAGAGTTCCAAATGTGTGTGGGTAGAATATATATACCACGGTGGTAAAATTGAAAAAAGTTGAAAAATTATTTTTTTTGGACTTAGTCAATTTTCCGGCGGTTATCAGACTTTCAGATAAGGCAAATGTCAATGAGCGTACCGATTTCAATTCCAGAGCGATTTGCCCAATGAGTCCTTGACATTTAGTCGTTTTCAGCCAATTTTCTGGATTTTTGAAAATTTCATTTTTTTGTGAAAATATCCACTAAATGAGGGAATAATATGTGTGAGGGTACCCCAGGGGAGTTCCAAATGTGTGTGGGTAGAATATATATCCCACGGGGGTAAGATTGAAAAAAGTTTAAAAAAATTTTTTTTTGGACTTAGTCATTTTTCCGGCGTTTATCAGACTTTCAGATAGGGCAAATGTCAGTGAGCGTTCCAATTTCAGTTCCAGAGCGAATCCCCCAATGTGTCCTTGATATTTAGTAGTTTTCAGCCAATTTTCTGGATTTTTCAAAAATTTCACTTTTTTGTGAAAATATCCACTAAATGAGAGAATAATATGTGTGAGGGTACCCCAGGAGAGTTCCAAATGTGTGTGGGTAGAATATATATCCCACGGGGTAAAATTGAAAAAAATTGAAAAAATTTTTTTTTTGGACTTAGTCATTTTTCCGGCGTTTATCAGACTTTCAGATAGGGCAAATGTCAGTGAGCGTTCCGATTTCAGTTGCAGAGCGATTCGCCCAATGAGTCCTTGATATTTAGTCGTTTTCAGCCAATTTTCTGGATTTTTGCAAATGTCACTTTTTTGTGAAAATATCCACTAAATGAGGGAATAATATGTGTGAGAGTTCCCCAGGAGAGTTCCAAATGTGTGTGGGTAGAATATATATCCCACGGGGGTAAAATTGAAAAAAGTTGAAAAATTTTTTTTTTTGGACTTAGTCATTTTTCCGCGCGTTTATCAGACTTTCAGATAGGGCAAATGTCAGTGAACGTTCTGATTTCAGTTCCAGAGCGATTCGCCCAATGAGTTCTTGATATTTAGTCATTTTCAGCCAATTTTCTGGATTTTTGAAAATTTCACTTTTTTGTGAAAATATCCACTAAATGAGGGAATAATATGTGTGAGAGTTCCCCAGGAGAGTTCCAAATGTGTGTGGGTAGAATATATATCCCACGGGGGTAAAATTGAAAAAAGTTGAAAAAATTTTTTTTTCCACGTAGTCATTTTTCTGGCGTTTATCAGACTTTCAGATAGGGCAAATGTCAGTGAGCGTTCCGATTTCAGTTCCAGAGCGATTCGCCCAATGAGTCCTTGATATTTAGTCGTTTTCAGCCAATTTTCTGGATTTTTGAAAATTTCACTTTTTTTGTGAAAATATCCACTAAATGAGGGAATAATATGTGTGAGGGTACCCCAGGGGAGTTCCAAATGTGTGTGGGTAGAATATATATCCCACGGGGGTAAAATTGAAAAAAGTTGAAAAAAATTTTTTTTTGGACTTAGTCATTTTTCCGGCGTTTATCAGCCTTTCAGATAGGGGAAATGTCAGTGAGCGTTGCGATTTCAGTTCCAGAGCGATTCGCCCAATGAGTCCTTGATATTTAGTCGTTTTCAGCCAATTTTCTGGATTTTTAAAAATTTCACTTTTTTGTGAAAATGTCCACTAAATGAGGGAATAATATGTGTGAGGGTACCCCAGGAGAGTTCCAAATGTGTGTGGGTAGAATATATATGCCACGGGCGTAAAATTGAAAAAAGTTTAAAAAAAATATTTTTTTGGACTTAGTCATTTTTCCGGCGTTTATCAGACTTTCAGATAGGGGAAATGTCAGTGAGCGTTCCGATTTCAGTTCCAGAGCGATTCGCCCAATCAGTCCTTTATATTTAGTCGTTTTCAGCCAATTTTCTGGATTTTTAAAAATTTCACTTTTTTATGAAAATATCCACTAAATGAGGGAATAATATTTGTGAGGGTACCCCAGGAGAGTTCCAAATGTGTGTGGGTAGAATATATATGCCACGGGCGTAAAATTGAAAAAAGTTTAAAAAAATTTTTTTTTTGGACTTAGTCATTTTTCCGGCGTTTATCAGACTTTCAGATAGGGCAAATGTCAGTGAGCACTCCGATTTCAGTTCCAGAGCGATGCGCCCAATGAGTCCTTGATATTTAGTCGTTTTCAGCCAATTTTCTGGATTTTTGAAAATGTCACTTTTTTGTGAAAATATCCACTAAATTAGGGAATAATATGTGTGACGGTACCCCAGGAGAGTTCCAAATGTGTGTGGGTAGAATATATATCCCACGGGGGTAAAATTGAAAAAAGTTGAAAATTTATTTTTTTTGGACTTAGTCATTTTTCCGCGCGTTTATCAGACATTCAGATAGGGCAAATGTCAGTGAGCGTTCCGATTTCAGTTCCAGAGCAATTCGCCCAATGAGTCCTTGATATTTAGTCGTTTTCAGCCAATTTTCTGGATTTTTAAAAATTTAACTTTTTTGTGAAAATATCCACTAAATGAGGGAATAATATGTGTGAGGGTACCCCAGGAGAGTTCCAAATGTGTGTGGGTAGAATATATATGCCACGGGCGTAAAATTGAAAAAAGTTTAAAAAAAATTTTTTTTTGGACTTAGACATTTTTCCGTCGTTTATCAGACTTTCAGATACGGCAAATGTCAGTGAGCGTTCCAATTTCAGATCCAGAGCGATTCGCCCAATGAGTCCTTGATATTTAGTCGTTTTCAGCCAATTTTCTGGATTTTTGAAAATTTCACTTTTATGTGAAAATATCCACTAAATGAGGGAATAATATGTGTGAGAGTTCCCCAGGAGAGTTCCAAATGTGTTTGGGTAGAATATATATCCCACGGGGGTAAAATTGAAAAAAGTTGAAAAAAATTTTTTTTTGGACTTAGTCATTTTTCCGGCGTTTATCAGCCTTTCAGATAGGGGAAATGTCAGTGAGCGTTCCGATTTCAGTTCCACAGCGATTCGCCCAATGAGTCCTTGATATTTAGTCGTTTTCAGCCAATTTTCTGGATTTTTGAAAATGTCACTTTTTTGTGAAAATATCCACTAAATGAGGGAATAATATGTGTGAGGGTATCCCAGGAGAGTTCCAAATGTGTGTGGGTAGAATATATATCCCACGGTGGTAAAATTGAAAAAAGTTGAAAAATTATTTTTTTTGGACTTAGTCAATTTTCCGGCGGTTATCAGACTTTCAGATAAGGCAAATGTCAATGAGCGTACCGATTTCAATTCCAGAGCGATTTGCCCAATGAGTCCTTGACATTTAGTCGTTTTCAGCCAATTTTCTGGATTTTTGAAAATTTCATTTTTTTGTGAAAATATCCACTAAATGAGGGAATAATATGTGTGAGGGTACCCCAGGGGAGTTCCAAATGTGTGTGGGTAGAATATATATCCCACGGGGGTAAGATTGAAAAAAGTTTAAAAAAATTTTTTTTTGGACTTAGTCATTTTTCCGGCGTTTATCAGACTTTCAGATAGGGCAAATGTCAGTGAGCGTTCCAATTTCAGTTCCAGAGCGAATCACCCAATGAGTCCTTGATATTTAGTAGTTTTCAGCCAATTTTCTGGATTTTTCAAAAATTTCACTTTTTTGTGAAAATATCCACTAAATGAGAGAATAATATTTGTGAGGGTACCCCAGGAGAGTTCCAAATGTGTGTGGGTAGAATATATATCCCACGGGGTAAAATTGAAAAAAATTGAAAAAATTTTTTTTTTGGACTTAGTCATTTTTCCGGCGTTTATCAGACTTTCAGATACGGCAAATGTCAGTGAGCGTTCTGATTTCAGTTGCAGAGCGATTCGCCCAATGAGTCCTTGATATTTAGTCATTTTCAGCCAATTTTCTGGATTATTGAAAATGTCACTTTTTTGTGAAAATATCCACTAAATGAGGGAATAATATGTGTGAGGGTACCCCAGGAGAGTTCCAAATGTGTGTGGGTAGAATATATATGCCACGGGCGTAAAATTGAAAAAAGTTTAAAAACATTTTTTTTTTGGACTTAGTCATTTTTCCGGCATTTATCAGACTTTCAGAAAGGGCAAATGTCAGTGATCGTTCTGATTTCAGTTCCAGAGCGATTCGCCCAATGAGTTCTTGATATTTAGTCATTTTCAGCCAATTTTCTGGATTTTTGAAAATTTCACTTTTTTGTGAAAATATCCACTAAATGAGGGAATAATATGTGTGAGAGTTCCCCAGGAGAGTTCCAAATGTGTGTGGGTAGAATATATATCCCACGGGGGTAAAATTGAAAAAAGTTGAAAAAATTTTTTTTTCCACGTAGTCATTTTTCTGGCGTTTATCAGACTTTCAGATAGGGCAAATGTCAGTGAGCGTTCCGATTTCAGTTCCAGAGCGATTCGCCCAATGAGTCCTTGATATTTAGTCGTTTTCAGCCAATTTTCTGGATTTTTGAAAATTTCACTTTTTTTGTGAAAATATCCACTAAATGAGGGAATAATATGTGTGAGGGTACCCCAGGGGAGTTCCAAATGTGTGTGGGTAGAATATATATCCCACGGGGGTAAAATTGAAAAAAGTTGAAAAAAATTTTTTTTTGGACTTAGTCATTTTTCCGGCGTTTATCAGCCTTTCAGATAGGGGAAATGTCAGTGAGCGTTGCGATTTCAGTTCCAGAGCGATTCGCCCAATGAGTCCTTGATATTTAGTCGTTTTCAGCCAATTTTCTGGATTTTTAAAAATTTCACTTTTTTGTGAAAATGTCCACTAAATGAGGGAATAATATGTGTGACGGTACCCCAGAAGAGTTCCAAATGTGTGTGGGTAGAATATATATCCCACGGGGGTAAAATTGAAAAAAGTTGAAAATTTATTTTTTTTGGACTTAGTCATTTTTCCGCGCGTTTATCAGACTTTCAGATAGGGCAAATGTCAGTGAGCGTTCCGATTTCAGTTCCAGAGCGATTCGCCCAATGAGTCCTTGATATTTAGTCGTTTTCAGCCAATTTTCTGGATTTTTAAAAATTTAACTTTTTTGTGAAAATATCCACTAAATGAGGGAATAATATGTGTGAGGGTACCCCAGGAGAGTTCCAAATGTGTGTGGGTAGAATATATATGCCACGGGCGTAAAATTGAAAAAAGTTTAAAAAAAATTTTTTTTTGGACTTAGTCATTTTTCCGGCGTTTATCAGACTTTCAGATAGGGGAAATGTCAGTGAGCGTTCCGATTTCAGTTCCAGAGTGATTCGCCCAATGAGTCCTTGATATTTAGTCGTTTTCAGCCAATTTTCTGGATTTTTGAAAATGTCACTTTTTTGTGAAAATATCCACTAAATGAGGGAATAATATGTGTGACGGTACCCCAGGAGAGTTCCAAATGTGTGTGGGTAGAATATATATCCCACGGGGGTAAAATTGAAAAAAGTTGAAAATTTATTTTTTTTGGACTTAGTCATTTTTCCGCGCGTTTATCAGACATTCAGATAGGGCAAATGTCAGTGAGCGTTCCGATTTCAGTTCCAGAGCGATTCGCCCAATGAGTCCTTGATATTTAGTCGTTTTCAGCCAATTTTCTGGATTTTTAAAAATTTAACTTTTTTGTGAAAATATCCACTAAATGAGGGAATAATATGTGTGAGGGTACCCCAGGAGAGTTCCAAATGTGTGTGGGTAGAATATATATGCCACGGGCGTAAAATTGAAAAAAGTTTAAAAAAAATTTTTTTTTGGACTTAGACATTTTTCCGTCGTTTATCAGACTTTCAGATACGGCAAATGTCAGTGAGCGTTCCAATTTCAGATCCAGAGCGATTCGCCCAATGAGTCCTTGATATTTAGTCGTTTTCAGCCAATTTTCTGGATTTTTAAAAATTTAACTTTTTTGTGAAAATATCCACTAAATGAGGGAATAATATGTGTGAGGGTACCCCAGGAGAGTTCCAAATGTGTGTGGGTAGAATATATATGCCACGGGCGTAAAATTGAAAAAAGTTAAAAAAAAATTTTTTTTTGGACTTAGTCATTTTTCCGGCGTTTATCAGACTTTCAGATAGGGGAAATGTCAGTGAGCGTTCCGATTTCAGTTCCAGAGTGATTCGCCCAATGAGTCCTTGATATTTAGTCGTGTTCAGCCAATTTTCTGGATTTTTGAAAATGTCACTTTTTTGTGAAAATATCCACTAAATGAGGGAATAATATGTGTGACGGTACCCCAGGAGAGTTCCAAATGTGTGTGGGTAGAATATATATCCCACGGGGGTAAAATTGAAAAAAGTTGAAAATTTATTTTTTTTGGAATTAGTCATTTTTCCGCGCGTTTATCAGACATTCAGATAGGGCAAATGTCAGTGAGCGTTCCGATTTCAGTTCCAGAGCGATTCGCCCAATGAGTCCTTGATATTTAGTCGTTTTCAGCCAATTTTCTGGATTTTTAAAAATTTAACTTTTTTGTGAAAATATCCACTAAATGAGGGAATAATATGTGTGAGGGTACCCCAGGAGAGTTCCAAATGTGTGTGGGTAGAATATATATGCCACGGGCGTAAAATTGAAAAAAGTTTAAAAAAAATTTTTTTTTGGACTTAGACATTTTTCCGTCGTTTATCAGACTTTCAGATACGGCAAATGTCAGTGAGCGTTCCAATTTCAGATCCAGAGCGATTCGCCCAATGAGTCCTTGATATTTAGTCGTTTTCAGCCAATTTTCTGGATTTTTGAAAATTTCACTTTTATGTGAAAATATCCACTAAATGAGGGAATAATATGTGTGAGAGTTCCCCAGGAGAGTTCCAAATGTGTGTGGGTAGAATATATATCCCACGGGGGTAAAATTGAAAAAAGTTGAAAAAAATTTTTTTTTGGACTTAGTCATTTTTCCGGCGTTTATCAGCCTTTCAGATAGGGGAAATGTCAGTGAGCGTTCCGATTTCAGTTCCACAGCGATTCGCCCAATGAGTCCTTGATATTTAGTCGTTTTCAGCCAATTTTCTGGATTTTTGAAAATGTCACTTTTTTGTGAAAATATCCACTAAATGAGGGAATAATATGTGTGAGAGTTCCCCAGGAGAGTTCCAAATGTGTGTGGGTAGAATATATATCCCACGGGGGTAAAATTGAAAAAAGTTGAAAAATTTTTTTTTTTGGACTTAGTCATTTTTCCGCACGTTTATCAGACTTTCAGATAGGGCAAATGTCAGTGAACGTTCCGATTTCAGTTCCAGAGCGATTCGCCCAATGAGTCCGTGATATTTAGTCGTTTTCAGCCAATTTTCTGGATTTTTGAAAATTTCACTTTTTTGTGAAAATATCCACTAAATGAGGGAATAATATGTGTGAGGGTACCCCAGGAGAGTTCCAAATGTGTGTGGGTAGAATATATATGCCACGGGCGTAAAATTGAAAAAAGTTTAAAAAAAATTTTTTTTTGGACTTAGTCATTTTTCCGGCGTTTATCAGACTTTCAGATAGGGGAAATGTCAGTGAGCATTCCGATTTCAGTTCCAGAGCGATTCGCCCAATGAGTCCTTTATATTTAGTTGTTTTCAGCCAATTTTCTGGATTTTTAAAAATTTCACTTTTTTATGAAAATATCCACTAAATGAGGGAATAATATTTGTGAGGGTACCCCAGGAGAGTTCCAAATGTGTGTGGGTAGAATATATATCCCACGGGCGTAAAATTGAAAAAAGTTAAAAAAAAATTTTTTTTTGGACTTAGTCATTTTTCCGGCGTTTATCAGACTTTCAGATAGGGGAAATGTCAGTGAGCGTTCCGATTTCAGTTCCAGAGTGATTCGCCCAATGAGTCCTTGATATTTAGTCTTTTCAGCCAATTTTCTGGATTTTTTAAAATTTCACTTTTTTGTGAAAATATCCACTAAATGAGGGAATAATATGTGTGAGGGTACCCCAGGGGAGTTCCAAATGTGTGTGGGTAGAATATATATCCCACGGGGGTAAAATTGAAAAAAGTTGAAAAAAAATTTTTTTTGGACTTAGTCATTTTTCCGGCGTTTATCAGCCTTTCAGATAGGGGAAATGTCAGTGAGCGTTCCGATTTCAGTTCCAGAGTGATTCGCCCAATGAGTCCTTGATATTTAGTCGTTTTCAGCCAATTTTCTGGATTTTTGAAAATGTCACTTTTTTGTGAAAATATCCACTAAATGAGGGAATAATATGTGTGAGGGTACCCCAGGAGAGTTACAAATGTGTGTGGGTAGAATATATATCCCACGGGGGTAAAATTGAAAAAAGTTGAAAAAAATTTTTTTTTGGACTTAGTCATTTTTCCGGCGTTTATCAGCCTTTCAGATAGGGGAAATGTCAGTGAGCGTTGCGATTTCAGTTCCAGAGCGATTCGCCCAATTAGTCCTTGATATTTAGTCGTTTTCAGCCAATTTTCTGGATTTTTGAAAATGTCACTTTTTTGTGAAAATATCCACTAAATGAGGGAATAATATGTGTGAGGGTACCCCAGGAGAGTTCCAAATGTGTGTGGGTAGAATATATATGCCACGGGCGTAAAATTGAAAAAAGTTTAAAAAAA
Organism: Phyllobates terribilis; assembly: GCF_046119375.1. Lineage (NCBI taxonomy): Eukaryota > Metazoa > Chordata > Amphibia > Anura > Dendrobatidae > Phyllobates > Phyllobates terribilis. Next base: position 556,852,078 of record NW_027362762.1, read on the forward strand.
ATTTTTTTTTGGACTTAGTCATTTTTCCGTCGTTTATCAGACTTTCAGATACGGCAAATGTCAGTGAGCGTTCCAATTTCAGATCCAGAGCGATTCGCCCAATGAGTCCTTGATATTTAGTCGTTTTCAGCCAATTTACTGGATTTTTGAAAATTTAACTTTTATGTGAAAATATCCACTAAATGAGGGAATAATATGTGTGAGGGTTCCCCTGGAGAGTTCCAAATGTGTGTGGGTAGAATATATATCCCACGGGGTAAAATTGAAAAAAGTTGAAAACAATGTTTTTTTGGACTTAGTCATTTTTCCGGCGTTTATCAGACTTTCAGATAGGGCAAATGTCATTGAGCGTTCCAATTTCAGTTCCAGAGCGATTCGCCCAATGAGTCCTTGATATTTAGTCGTTTTCAGCCAATTTTCTGGATTTTTGAAAATGTCACTTTTTTGTGAAAATATCCACTAAATGAGGGAATAATATGTGTGACGGTACCCCAGAAGAGTTCCAAATGTGTGTGGGTAGAATATATATCCCACGGGGGTAAAATTGAAAAAAGTTGAAAATTTTTTTTTTTTGGACTTAGTCATTTTTCCGCGCGTTTATCAGACTTTCAGATAGGGCAAATGTCAGTGAGCGTTCCGATTTCAGTTCCAGAGCGATTCGCCCAATGAGTCCTTGATATTTAGTCGTTTTCAGCCAATTTTCTGGATTTTTAAAAATTTAACTTTTTTGTGAAAATATCCACTAAATGAGGGAATAATATGTGTGAGGGTACCCCAGGAGAGTTCCAAATGTGTGTGGGTAGAATATATATGCCACGGGCGTAAAATTGAAAAAAGTTGAAAAAAAATTTTTTTTGGACTTAGTCATTTTTCCGGCGTTTATCAGCCTTTCATATAGGGGAAATGTCAGTGAGCGTTCCGATTTCAGTTCCAGAGCGATTCGCCCAATGAGTCCTTGATATTTAGTCGTTTTCAGCCAATTTTCTGGATTTTTGAAAATGTCACTTTTTTGTGAAAATATCCACTAAATGAGGGAATAATATGTGTGAGAGTTCCCCAGGAGAGTTCCAAATGTGTGTGGGTAGAATATATATCCCACGGGGGTAAAATTGAAAAAAGTTGAAAAATTTTTTTTTTGGACTTAGTCATTTTTCCGCGCGTTTATCAGACTTTCAGATAGGGCAAATGTCAGTGAACGTTCCGATTTCAGTTCCAGAGCGATTCGCCCAATGAGTCCGTGATATTTAGTCGTTTTCAGCCAATTTTCTGGATTTTTGAAAATTTCACTTTTTTGTGAAAATATCCACTAAATGAGGGAATAATATGTGTGAGGGTACCCCAGGAGAGTTCCAAATGTGTGTGGGTAGAATATATATGCCACGGGCGTAAAATTGAAAAAAGTTTAAAAAAAATTTTTTTTTGGACTTAGTCATTTTTCCGGCGTTTATCAGACTTTCAGATAGGGGAAATGTCAGTGAGCGTTCCGATTTCAGTTCCAGAGTGATTCGCCCAATGAGTCCTTCATATTTAGTCTTTTCAGCCCATTTTCTGGATTTTTTAAAATTTCACTTTTTTGTGAAAATATCCACTAAATGAGGGAATAATATGTGTGAGGGTACCCCACGAGAGTTCCAAATGTGTGTGGGTAGAATATGTATCCCACGGGGGTAAAACTGGAAAAAGTTGAAAAAATGTTTTTCTTGGACTTAGTCATTTTTCCGGCGTTTGTTAGACTTTCAGATTGGGGAAATGTCAGTGAGCGTTCCGATTTCAGTTCCAGAGCGACTCGCCCAATGAGTTCTTGATATTTAGTCGTTTTCAGCCAATTTTCTGAATTTTTGAAAATTTCACTTTTTTGTGAAAATATCCACTAAATGAGGGAATAATATGTGTGAGGGTACCCCAGGAGAGTTCCAAATGTGTGTGGGTAGAATATGTATCCCACGGGGGTAAAACTGAAAAAAGTTGAAAAAATTGTTTTTTTTGGACTTCGTCATATTTCCGGAGTGTATAAGACTTTCAGATAGGGGAAATGTCAGTGAGCGTTCCGATTTCAGTTCCAGAGCGATTCGCCCAATGACTCCTTGATATTTAGTCTTTTCCAGCCAATTTTCTGGATTTTTTAACATTTCACTTTTTTTGTGAAAATATCCACTAAATGAGGGAATAATATGTGTGAGGGTACCCCAGGAGAGTTCCAAATGTGTGTGGGTAGAATATGTATCCCACGGGGGTAAAACTGGAAAAAGTTGAAAAAATGTTTTTCTTGGACTTAGTCATTTTTCCGGTGTTTGTTAGACTTTCAGATTGGGGAAATGTCAGTGAGCGTTCCGATTTCAGTTCCACAGCGACTCGCCCAATGAGTTCTTGATATTTAGTCGTTTTCAGCCAATTTTCTGAATTTTTGAAAATTTCACTTTTTTGTGAAAATATCCACTAAATGAGGGAATAATATGTGTGAGGGTACCCCAGGAGAGTTCCAAATGTGTGTGGGTAGAATATATATCGCACGGGTGTAAAATTGAAAAAAGTTGAAAAAAATTTTTTTTTGGACTTAGTCATTTTTCCGGCGTTTATCAGACTTTCAGATAGGGGAAATGTCAGTGAGCGTTCTGATTTCAGTTCCAGAGCGATTCGCCCAATGAGTCCTTGATATTTAGTCTTTTTCAGCCAATTTTATGGATTTTTGAAAATGTCACTTTTTTGTGAAAATATCCACTAAATGAGGGAATAATATGTGTGAGGGTACCCCAGGAGAGTTACAAATGTGTGTGGGTAGAATATATATCCCACGGGGGTAAAATTGAAAAAAGTTGAAAAAAATTTTTTTTTGGACTTAGTCATTTTTCCGGCGTTTATCAGCCTTTCAGATAGGGGAAATGTCAGTGAGCGTTGCGATTTCAGTTCCAGAGCGATTCGCCCAATTAGTCCTTGATATTTAGTCGTTTTCAGCCAATTTTCTGGATTTTTGAAAATGTCACTTTTTTGTGAAAATATCCACTAAATGAGGGAATAATATGTGTGAGGGTACCCCAGGAGAGTTCCAAATGTGTGTGGGTAGAATATATATGCCACGGGCGTAAAATTGAAAAAAGTTTAAAAAAAATTTTTTTTTGGACTTAGTCATTTTTCCGTCGTTTATCAGACTTTCAGATACGGCAAATGTCAGTGAGCGTTCCAATTTCAGATCCAGAGCGATTCGCCCAATGAGTCCTTGATATTTAGTCGTTTTCAGCCAATTTACTGGATTTTTGAAAATTTAACTTTTATGTGAAAATATCCACTAAATGAGGGAATAATATGTGTGAGGGTTCCCCTGGAGAGTTCCAAATGTGTGTGGGTAGAATATATATCCCACGGGGTAAAATTGAAAAAAGTTGAAAACAATGTTTTTTTGGACTTAGTCATTTTTCCGGCGTTTATCAGACTTTCAGATAGGGCAAATGTCATTGAGCGTTCCAATTTCAGTTCCAGAGCGATTCGCCCAATGAGTCCTTGATATTTAGTCGTTTTCAGCCAATTTTCTGGATTTTTGAAAATGTCACTTTTTTGTGAAAATATCCACTAAATGAGGGAATAATATGTGTGACGGTACCCCAGAAGAGTTCCAAATGTGTGTGGGTAGAATATATATCCCACGGGGGTAAAATTGAAAAAAGTTGAAAATTTTTTTTTTTTGGACTTAGTCATTTTTCCGCGCGTTTATCAGACTTTCAGATAGGGCAAATGTCAGTGAGCGTTCCGATTTCAGTTCCAGAGCGATTCGCCCAATGAGTCCTTGATATTTAGTCGTTTTCAGCCAATTTTCTGGATTTTTAAAAATTTAACTTTTTTGTGAAAATATCCACTAAATGAGGGAATAATATGTGTGAGGGTACCCCAGGAGAGTTCCAAATGTGTGTGGGTAGAATATATATGCCACGGGCGTAAAATTGAAAAAAGTTGAAAAAAAATTTTTTTTGGACTTAGTCATTTTTCCGGCGTTTATCAGCCTTTCATATAGGGGAAATGTCAGTGAGCGTTCCGATTTCAGTTCCAGAGCGATTCGCCCAATGAGTCCTTGATATTTAGTCGTTTTCAGCCAATTTTCTGGATTTTTGAAAATGTCACTTTTTTGTGAAAATATCCACTAAATGAGGGAATAATATGTGTGAGAGTTCCCCAGGAGAGTTCCAAATGTGTGTGGGTAGAATATATATCCCACGGGGGTAAAATTGAAAAAAGTTGAAAAATTTTTTTTTTGGACTTAGTCATTTTTCCGCGCGTTTATCAGACTTTCAGATAGGGCAAATGTCAGTGAACGTTCCGATTTCAGTTCCAGAGCGATTCGCCCAATGAGTCCGTGATATTTAGTCGTTTTCAGCCAATTTTCTGGATTTTTGAAAATTTCACTTTTTTGTGAAAATATCCACTAAATGAGGGAATAATATGTGTGAGGGTACCCCAGGAGAGTTCCAAATGTGTGTGGGTAGAATATATATGCCACGGGCGTAAAATTGAAAAAAGTTTAAAAAAAATTTTTTTTTGGACTTAGTCATTTTTCCGGCGTTTATCAGACTTTCAGATAGGGGAAATGTCAGTGAGCGTTCCGATTTCAGTTCCAGAGTGATTCGCCCAATGAGTCCTTCATATTTAGTCTTTTCAGCCCATTTTCTGGATTTTTTAAAATTTCACTTTTTTGTGAAAATATCCACTAAATGAGGGAATAATATGTGTGAGGGTACCCCACGAGAGTTCCAAATGTGTGTGGGTAGAATATGTATCCCACGGGGGTAAAACTGGAAAAAGTTGAAAAAATGTTTTTCTTGGACTTAGTCATTTTTCCGGCGTTTGTTAGACTTTCAGATTGGGGAAATGTCAGTGAGCGTTCCGATTTCAGTTCCAGAGCGACTCGCCCAATGAGTTCTTGATATTTAGTCGTTTTCAGCCAATTTTCTGAATTTTTGAAAATTTCACTTTTTTGTGAAAATATCCACTAAATGAGGGAATAATATGTGTGAGGGTACCCCAGGAGAGTTCCAAATGTGTGTGGGTAGAATATGTATCCCACGGGGGTAAAACTGAAAAAAGTTGAAAAAATTGTTTTTTTTGGACTTCGTCATATTTCCGGAGTGTATAAGACTTTCAGATAGGGGAAATGTCAGTGAGCGTTCCGATTTCAGTTCCAGAGCGATTCGCCCAATGACTCCTTGATATTTAGTCTTTTCCAGCCAATTTTCTGGATTTTTTAACATTTCACTTTTTTTGTGAAAATATCCACTAAATGAGGGAATAATATGTGTGAGGGTACCCCAGGAGAGTTCCAAATGTGTGTGGGTAGAATATGTATCCCACGGGGGTAAAACTGGAAAAAGTTGAAAAAATGTTTTTCTTGGACTTAGTCATTTTTCCGGCGTTTGTTAGACTTTCAGATTGGGGAAATGTCAGTGAGCGTTCCGATTTCAGTTCCACAGCGACTCGCCCAATGAGTTCTTGATATTTAGTCGTTTTCAGCCAATTTTCTGAATTTTTGAAAATTTCACTTTTTTGTGAAAATATCCACTAAATGAGGGAATAATATGTGTGAGGGTACCCCAGGAGAGTTCCAAATGTGTGTGGGTAGAATATATATCGCACGGGTGTAAAATTGAAAAAAGTTGAAAAAAATTTTTTTTTGGACTTAGTCATTTTTCCGGCGTTTATCAGACTTTCAGATAGGGGAAATGTCAGTGAGCGTTCTGATTTCAGTTCCAGAGCGATTCGCCCAATGAGTCCTTGATATTTAGTCTTTTTCAGCCAATTTTATGGATTTTTGAAAATTTCACTTTTTTGTGAAAATATCCACTAAATGAGGGAATAATATGTGTGAGGGTACCCCAGGAGAGTTCCAAATGTGTGTGGGTAGAATATATATCCCACGGGGGTAAAATTGAAAAAAGTTGAAAACATTTTTTTTTTACTTAGTCATTTTTCCGGCGTTTATCAGACTTTCAGATATGGGAAATGTCAGTGAGTGTTCCGATTTCAGTTCCAGAGCGATTCACCAAGTGAGTCCTTGATATTTAGTCTTTTTCAGCCAATTTTCTGGATTTTTGAAAATTTCACTTTTTTGTGAAAATATCCACTAAATGAAGTAAGAATATGTGTGAGGGTACCCTAGGAGAGTTCCAAATGTGTGTGGGCAGAATATATATCCCACGGGGGTAAAATTGAAAAAAGTTGAAAAAATTTTTTTTTTGGAGTTAGTCATTTTTCCGGCGTTTATCAGACTTTCAGATAGGGGAAATGTCAGTGAGCGTTCCGATTTCAGTTCCAGAGCGATTCGCCCAATGAGTCCTTGATATTTTGTCTTTTTCAGCCAATTTTCTGGATTTTTGAAAATTTCACTTTTTTGTGAGAATATCCACTAAATGAGGGAATAATATGTGTGAGGGTACCCCAGGAGAGTTCCTAATGTGTGTGGGTAGAATATATATCCCACGAGGGTAAAATTGAAAAAAGTTGAAAAAAAATTTTTTTTGGACTTAGTCATTTTTCCGACGTTTATCAGACTTTTAGATAGGGCAAATGTCAGTGAGCGTTCCGATTTCAGTTCCAGGGCGATTCGCCCAATGAGTCCTTGATATTAAGTCGTTTTCAGCCAGTTTTCTGGATTTTTGAAAATTTCACTTTTTTGTGAAAATATCCACTAAATGAGGGAATAATATGTGTGAAGGTACCCCAGGAGAGTTCCAAATGTGTGTTGGTAGAATATATATCCCACGGGGGTAAAATTGAAAAAAGTTGAAAAAATTTTTTTTTTGGTCTTAGTCATTTTTCCGGCGTTTATCAGTCTTTCAGATAGGGGAAATGTCAGTGAGCGTTCTGATTTCAGTTCCAGAGCGATTCGCCCAATGAGTCCTTGATATTTAGTCTTTTTCAGCCAATTTTCTGGATTTTTGAAAATTTCACTTTTTTGTGAAAATATCCACTTAATGAGGGAATAATATGTGTCAGGGTACCCCAGGAGAGTTCCAAATGTGTGTGGGTAGAATATGTATCCCACGGGGGTAAAACTGAAAAAAGTTGAAAAAATAGTTTTTTTTGGACTTCGTCATATTTCCGGAGTGTATAAGACTTTCAGATAGGGGAAATGTCAGTGAGCGTTCCGATTTCAGTTCCAGAGCGATTCGCCCAATGACTCCTTGATATTTAGTCTTTTCCAGCCAATTTTCTGGATTTTTTAACATTTCACTTTTTTTGTGAAAATATCCACTAAATGAGGGAATAATATGTGTGAGGGTACCCCAGGAGAGTTCCAAATGTGTGTGGGTAGAATATGTATCCCACGGGGGTAAAACTGAAAAAAGTTGAAAAAATGTTTTTTTGGACTTAGTCATTTTTCCGGCGTTTGTCAGACTTTCAGATTAGGGAAATGTCAGTGACCATTCCGATTTCAGTTCCAGAGCGATTCGCCCAATGAGTTCTTGATATTTAGTCTTTTTCTGCCAATTTTCTGGATTTTTGAAAATTTCACTTTTTTGTGAAAATATCCACTAAATGAGGGAATAATATGTGTGAGGGTACCCCAGGAGAGTTCCAAATGTGTGTGGGTAGAATATATATCCCACGGGGGTAAAATTGAAAAAAGTTGAAAACATTTTTTTTTTACTTAGTCATTTTTCCGGCGTTTATCAGACTTTCAGATATGGGAAATGTCAGTGAGTGTTCCGATTTCAGTTCCAGAGCGATTCGCCAAGTGAGTCCTTGATATTTAGTCTTTTTCAGCCAATTTTATGGATTTTTGAAAATTTCACTTTTTTGTGAAAATATCCACTAAATGAGGGAATAATATGTGTGAGGGTACCCCAGGAGAGTTCCAAATGTGTGTGGGTAGAATATGTATCCCACGGGGGTAAAACCGAAAAAAATTTGAAAAAATGTTTTTTTGGACTTAGTCATCTTTCCGGCGTTCGTCAGACTTTCAGATTGGGGAAATGTCAGTTTGCATTCCGATTTCAGTTTCAGAGCGATTCACCCAATGAGTTCTTGATATTTAGTCGTTTTCAGCCAATTTTCTGGATTTTTGAAAATTTCACTTTTTTGTGAAAATATTCACTAAATGAGGGAATAATATGTGTGAGGGTACCCCAGGAGAGTTCCAAATGTGTGTGGGTAGAATATGTATCCCACGGGGGTAAAACTGAAAAAAGTTGAAAAAATTGTTTTTTTTGGACTTCGTCATTTTTCCGGAGTGTATAAGACTTTCAGATAGGGGAAATGTCAGTGAGCGTTCCGATTTCAGTTCCAGAGTGATTCGCCCAATGAGTCCTTGATATTTAGTCTTTTCCAGCCAATTTTCTGGATTTTTTAACATTTCACTTTTTTTGTGAAAATATCCACTAAATGAGGGAATAACATGTGTGAGGGTACCCCAGGAGAGTTCCAAATGTGTGTGGGTAGAATATATTTCCCACGGGGTATAATTGAAAAAAGTTGAAATTTTTTTTTTTTTGGAATTAATCATTTTACCTGCGTTTATCAGACTTTCAGATAGGGGAAATGTCAGTGAGCGTTCCGATTTCAGTTCCAGAGCGATTCGCCCAATGAGTCCTTGATATTTAGTCTTTTTCAGCCAATTTTCTGGATTTTTTAACATTTCACTTTTTTGTGAAAATATCCACTAAATGAGGGAACAATATGTGTGAGGGTACCCCAGGAGAGTTCCTAATGTGTGTGGGTAAAATATATATCCCACGGGGGTAAAATTGAAAAAAGTTGAAAACATTTTTTTTTTACTTAGTCATTTTTCCGGCGTTTATCAGACTTTCAGATATGGGAAATGTCAGTGAGTGTTCCGATTTCAGTTCCAGAGCGATTCGCCCAATGAGTCCTTGATATTTAGTCTTTTTCAGCCAATTTTCTGGATTTTTGAAAATTTCTCTTTTTTGTGAAAATATCCACTAAATGAAGTAATAATATGTGTGAGGGTACCCTAGGAGAGTTCCAAATGTGTGTGGGCAGAATATATATCCCACGGGGGTAAAATTGAAAAAAGTTGAAAAAATTGTTTTTTTTGGACTTCGTCATTTTTCCGGAGTGTATAAGACTTTCAGATAGGGGAAATGTCAGTGAGCGTTCCGATTTCAGTTCCAGAGCGATTCGCCCAATGAGTCCTTGATATTTAGTCTTTTCCAGCCAATTTTCTGGATTTTTTAACATTTCACTTTTTTGTGAAAATATCCACTAAATGAGGGAATAATATGTGTGAGGGTACCCCAGAAGAGTTCCAAATGTGTGTGGGTAGAATATATTTCCCACGGGGGTAAAATTGAAAAAAGTTGAAGAAATTTTTTTTTTGGACTTAATCATTTTACGTGCGTTTATCAGACTTTCAGATAGGAGAAATGTCAGTGAGCGTTACGAATTCTGTTCCAGAGCGTTTCGCCCAATGAGTCCTTGATATTTAGTCTTTTTCAGCCAATTTTCTGGATTTTTGAAAATTTCACTTTTTTGTGAAAATATCCACTAAATGAGGGAATAATATGTGTGAGGGTACCCCAGGAGAGTTCCAAATGTGTGTGGGCAGAATGTATATCCCACGGGGGTAAAATTGAAAAAAGTTGAAAAATTTTTTTTTTGGACTTAGTCATTTTTCCGGCGTTTATCAGACTTTCAGATTGGGGAAATGTCAGTGAGCGTTCCGATTTCAATTCCAGAGCGATTCGCCCAATGAGTTCTTGATATTTAGTCGTTTTCAGCCAGTTTTCTGGATTTTTGAAAATTTCACTTTTTTGTGAAAATATCCACTAAATAAGGGAATAATATGTGTGAGGGTACCCCAGGAGAGTTCCAAATGTGTGTGGGTAGAATATATATCCCACGGGGGTAAAATTGAAAAAAGTTGAAAAAATTTTTTTTTGGACTTAGTCATTTTTCCGGCGTTTATCAGACTTTCAGATAGGGGAAATGTCAGTGAGCATTCCGATTTCAGTTCCAGAGCGTTTCGCCCAATGAGTCCTTGATATTTAGTCTTTTTCATCCAATTTTCTGGATTTTTGAAAATTTCACTTTTTTGTGAAAATATCTACTAAATGAGGGAATAATATGTGTGAGGGTACCCCAGGAGAGTTCCAAATGTGTGTGGGCAGAACATATATCCCACGGGGGTAAAATTGAAAAAAGTTCAAAAATTTTTTTTTTGGACTTAGTCATTTTTCCGGCGTTTATCAGACTTTCAGATAGGGGAAATGTCAGTGAGCGTTCCGATTTCAGTTCCAGAGCGATTCGCCCAATGAGTTCTTGATATTTAGTCTTTTTCAGCCAATTTTCTGGATTTTTGAAAATTTCACTTTTTTGTGAAAATATCCACTAAATGAGGGAATAATATGTGTGAGGGTATCCCAGGAGAGTTCCAAATGTGTGTGGGTAGAATATATATCCCACGGGGGAAAATTGAAAAAAGTTGAAAAAATTTTTTTTTGGACTTAGTCATTTTTGCGCCGTTTATCAGACTTTCAGATAGGGGAAATGTCAGTGAGCGTTCCGATTTCAGTTCCAGAGCGTTTCGCCCAATGAGTCCTTGATATTTAGTCTTTTTCATCCAATTTTCTGGATTTTTGAAAATTTCACTTTTTTGTGAAAATATCCACTAAATGAGGGAATAATATGTGTGAGGGTACCCCAGGAGAGTTCCAAATGTGTGTGGGCAGAATATATATCCCACGGGGGTAAAATTGAAAAAAGTTGAAAAAATTTTTTTTTCGACTTTGTCATTTTTGCGCCGTTTATCAGACTTTCAGATAGGGGAAATGTCAGTGAGCGTTCCGATTTCAGTTCCAGAGCGTTTCGCCCAATGAGTCCTTGATATTTAGTCTTTTTCATCCAATTTTCTGGATTTTTGAAAATTTCACTTTTTTGTGAAAATATCCACTAAATGAGGGAATAATATGTGTGAGGGTACCCCAGGAGAGTTCCAAATGTGTGTGGGCAGACCATATATCCCACGGGGGTAAAATTGAAAAAAGTTCAAAAATTTTTTTTTTGGACTTAATCATTTTTCCTGCGTTTATCAGACTTTCAGATAGGGGAAATGTCAGTGAGCGTTCTGATTTCATTTCCAGAGCGATTCGCCCAATGAGTCCTTGATATTTAGTCGTTTTCAGCCAATTTTCTGGATTTTTGAAAATTTCACTTTTTTGTGAAAATATCCACTAAATGAGGGAATAATATGTGGGAGGGTACACCAGGAGTGTTCCAAATGTGTGTGGGTAGAATATATATCGCACGGGGGTAAAATTGAAAAAAGTTGAAAAATTTTTTTTTTTGGACTTAGTCATTTTTCCGACGTTTATCAGACTTTCAGATAGGGGAAATGTCAGTGAGCGTTCCGATTTCAGTTCCAGAGCAATTCGCCCAATGAGTCCTTGATATTTACTCGTTTTCAGCCAATTTTCTGGATTTTTGAAAATTTCACTTTTTTGTGAAAATATCCACTAAATGAGGGAATAATATGTGTGAGGGTACCCCAGAAGAGTTCCAAATGTGTGTGGATAGAATATATATTGCTCGGGGATAAAATTGAAAAAAGTTGAAAAAAAATTTTTTTTTTGGACTTAGTCATTTTTCCAGCGTTTGTCAGACTTTCAGATAGGGGAAATGTCAGTGAGCATTCCGATTTCAGTTCCAGAGCGATTCGCCCAATGAGTCCTTGATATTTAGTCGTTTTCAGCCAATTTTCTGGATTTTTGAAAATTTCACTTTTTTGTGAAAATATCCACTAAATGAGGGAATAATATGTGTGAGGGTACCCCAGGAGAGTTCCAAATGTGTGTGGGCAGAACATATATCCCACGGGGGTAAAATTGAAAAAAGTTCAAAAATTTTTTTTTTGGACTTAGTCATTTTTCCGGCGTTTATCAGACTTTCAGATAGGGGAAATGTCAGTGAGCGTTCCGATTTCAGTTCCAGAGCGATTCGCCCAATGAGTTCTTGATATTTAGTCTTTTTCAGCCAATTTTCTGGATTTTTGAAAATTTCACTTTTTTGTGAAAATATCCACTAAATGAGGGAATAATATGTGTGAGGGTACCCCAGGAGAGTTCCAAATGTGTGTGGGCAGAATATATATCCCACGGGGGTATAATTGAAAAAAGTTGAAAAAATGTTTTTTGGACTTAGTCATTTTTCCGGCGTTTATCAGACTTTCAGATAGGGGAAATGTCAGTGAGCGTTCCGATTTCATTTCCAGAGCGATTCGCCCAATGAGTCCTTGATATTTAGTCGTTTTCAGCCAATTTTCTGGATTTTTGAAAATTTCACTTTTTTGTGAAAATATCCACTAAATGAGGGAATAATATGTGTGAGGGTACCCCAGGAGAGTTCCAAATGTGTGTGGGTAGTATATATATCCCACGGGGGTAAAATTGAAAAAAGTTCAAAAATTTTTTTTTTGGTCTTAGTCATTTTTCCGGCGTTTATCAGACTTTCAGATTGGGGAAATGTCCGTGAGCTTTCCGATTTCAGTTCCAGAGCGATTCGCCCAATGAGTCCTTGATATTTAATATTTTTCAGCCAATTTTCTGGATTTTTGAAAATTTCACTTTTTTGTGAAAATATCCACTAAATGAGGGAATAATATGTGTGAGGGTACCCCAGGAGAGTTCCAAATGTGTGTGGGTAGAATATATTTCCCACGTGTGTATAATTGAAAAAAGTTGAAAAATTTTTTTTTTGGACTTAATCATTTTTCCTGCGTTTATCAGACTTTCAGATAGGGGAAATGTCAGTGAGCGTTCTGATTTCATTTCCAGAGCGATTCGCCCAATGAGTCCTTGATATTTAGTCGTTTTGAGCCAATTTTCTGGATTTTTGAAAATTTCACTTTTTTGTGAAAATATCCACTAAATGAGGGAATAATATGTGGGAGGGTACACCAGGAGTGTTCCAAATGTGTGTGGGTAGAATATATATCGCACGGGGGTAAAATTGAAAAAAGTTGAAAAATTTTTTTTTTTGGACTTAGTCATTTTTCCGACGTTTATCAGACTTTCAGATAGGGGAAATGTCAGTCAGCGTTCCGATTTCAGATCCAGAGCGTTTCGCCCAATGAGTCCTTGATATTTAGTCTTTTTCAGCCAATTTTCTGGATTTTTGAAAATTTCACTTTTTTGTGAAAATATCCACTAAATGAGGGAATAATATGTGTGAGGGTACCCCAGGAGAGTTCCAAATGTGTGTGGGCAGAATATATATCCCATGGGGGTAAAATTGAAAAAAGTTGAAAAAATGTTTTTTGGACTTAGTCATTTTTCCGGCGTTTATCAGACTTTCAGATAGGGGAAATGTCAGTGAGCGTTCCGATTTCAGTTCCAGAGCGTTTCGCCCAATGAGTCCTTGATATTTAGTCTTTTTCAGCCAATTTTATGGATTTTTGATAATTTCACTTTTTTGTGAAAATATCCATTAAATGAGGGAATAATATGTGTGAGGGTACCACAGGAGAGTTCCAAATGTGTGTGGGTAGAATATATATCCCACGGGGGTAAAATTGAAAAAAGTTGAACATTTTTTTTTTTGGACTTAGTCATTTTTCCGGCGTTTATCAGACTTTCAGATTGGGGAAATGTCAGTGAGCGTTCCGATTTCAGTTCCAGAGCGATTCGCCCAATGAGTTCTTGATATTTAGTCGTTTTCAGCCAGTTTTCCGGATTTTTGAAAATTTCACTTTTTTGTGAAAATATCCACTAAATAAGGGAATAATATGTGTGAGGGTACCCCAGGAGAGTTCCAAATGTGTGTGGGTAGAATATATATCCCACGGGGGTAAAATTGAAAAAAGTTGAAAAAATTTTTTTTTAGACTTAGTCATTTTTGCGCCGTTTATCAGACTTTCAGATAGGGGAAATGTCAGTGAGCGTTCCGATTTCAGTTCCAGAGCGTTTCGCCCAATGAGTCCTTGATATTTAGTCTTTTTCATCAAATTTTCTGGATTTTTGAAAATTTCACTTTTTTGTGAAAATATCCACTAAATGAGGGAATAATATGTGTGAGGGTACCCCAGGAGAGTTCCAAATGTGTGTGGGCAGAATATATATCCCACGGGGGTAAAATTGAAAAAAGTTGAAAAAATTTTTTTTTGGACTTAGTCATTTTTGCGCCGTTTATCAGACTTTCAGATAGGGGAAATGTCAGTGAGCGTTCCGATTTCAGTTCCAGAGCGTTACGCCCAATGAGTCCTTGATATTTAGTCTTTTTCATCCAATTTTCTGGATTTTTGAAAATTTCACTTTTTTGTGAAAATATCCACTAAATGAGGGAATAATATGTGTGAGGGTACCCCAGGAGAGTTCCAAATGTGTGTGGGCAGAATATATATCCCACGGGGGTAAAATTGAAAAAAGTTGAAAAAATTTTTTTTTGGACTTAGTCATTTTTGCGCCGTTTATCAGACTTTCAGTTAGGGGAAATGTCAGTGAGCGTTCCGATTTCAGTTCCAGAGCGTTTCGCCCAATGAGTCCTTGATATTTAGTCTTTTTCATCCAATTTTCTGGATTTTTGAAAATTTCACTTTTTTGTGAAAATATCCACTAAATGAGGGAATAATATGTGTGAGGGTACCCCAGGAGAGTTCCAAATGTGTGTGGGCAGAACATATATCCCACGGGGGTAAAATTGAAAAAAGTTCAAAAATTTTTTTTTTGGACTTAGTCATTTTTCCGGCGTTTATCAGACTTTCAGATAGGGGAAATGTCAGTGAGCGTTCCGATTTCAGTTCCAGAGCGATTCGCCCAATGAGTTCTTGATATTTAGTCTTTTTCAGCCAATTTTCTGGATTTTTGAAAATTTCACTTTTTTGTGAAAATATCCACTAAATGAGGGAATAATATGTGTGAGGGTATCCCAGGAGAGTTCCAAATGTGTGTGGGTAGAATATATATCCCACGGGGGAAAATTGAAAAAAGTTGAAAAAATTTTTTTTTGGACTTAGTCATTTTTGCGCCGTTTATCAGACTTTCAGATAGGGGAAATGTCAGTAAGCGTTCCGATTTCAGTTCCAGAGCGTTTCGCCCAATGAGTCTTTGATATTTAGTCTTTTTCATCCAATTTTCTGGATTTTTGAAAATTTCACTTTTTTGTGAAAATATCCACTAAATGAGGGAATAATATGTGGGAGGGTACACCAGGAGTGTTCCAAATGTGTGTGGGTAGAATATATATCGCACGGGGGTAAAATTGAAAAAAGTTGAAAAATTTTTTTTTTTGGACTTAGTCATTTTTCCGACGTTTATCAGACTTTCAGATAGGGGAAATGTCAGTGAGCGTTCCGATTTCAGTTCCAGAGCGATTCGCCCAATGAGTCCTTGATATTTAGTCGTTTTCAGCCAATTTTCTGGATTTTTGAAAATTTCACTTTTTTGTGAAAATATCCACTAAATGAGGGAATAATATGTGTGAGGGTACCCCAGAAGAGTTCCAAATGTGTGTGGGTAGAATATATATTGCTCGGGGATAAAATTGAAAAAAGTTGAAAAAAAATTTTTTTTTTGGACTTAGTCATTTTTCCAGCGTTTATCAGACTTTCAGATAGGGGAAATGTCAGTGAGCATTCCGATTTCAGTTCCAGAGCGATTCGCCCAATGAGTCCTTGATATTTAGTCGTTTTCAGCCAATTTTCTGGATTTTTGATAATTTCACTTTTTTGTGAAAATATCCACTAAATGAGGGAATAATATGTGTGAGGGGACCCCAGGAGAGTTCCAAATGTGTGTGGGTAGAATATATATCCTATGGGGGGAAAATTGAAAAAAGGTGAAAAAATTTTTTTTTGGACTTAGTCATTTTTCCGCCGTTTATCAGGCTTTCAGATAGGGGAAATGTCAGTGAGTGTTCCGATTTAAGTTCCAGAGCGTTTCGCCCAATGAGTCCTTGATATTTAGTCTTTTTCATCCAATTTTCTGGATTTTTGAAAATTTCACTTTTTTGTGAAAATATCCACTAAATGAGGGAATAATATGTGTGAGGGTACCCCAGGAGAGTTCCAAATGTGTGTGGGCAGAATATATATCCCACGGGGGTAAAATTGAAAAAAGTTGAAAAATTTTTTTTTTGGACTTAGTCATTTTTCCGGCGTTTATCAGACTTTCAGATAGGGGAAATGTCAGTGAGCGTTCCGATTTCAGTTCCAGAGCGTTTCGCCCAATGAGTTCTTGATATTTAGTCGTTTTCAGCCAATTTTCTGGATTTTTGAAAATTTCACTTTTTTGTGAAAATATCCACTAAATGAGGGAATAATATGTGTGAGGGTACCCCAGGAGAGTTCCAAATGTGTGTGGGTAGAATATATATCCCACGGGGGTAAAATTGAAAAAAGTTGAAAAAAATTTTTTTTGGACTTAGTCATTTTTCCAGCGTTTATCAGACTTCCAGATAGGGGAAATGTCAGTGAGCGTTCCGATTTCAGTTCCAGAGCGTTGCGCCCAATGAGTCCTTGATATTTAGTCTTTTTCATCCAATTTTCTGGATTTTTGAAAATTTCACTTTTTTGTGAAAATATCCACTAAATGAGGGAATAATATGTGTGAGGGTACCCCAGGAGAGTTCCAAATGTGTGTGGGCAGAATATATATCCCACGGGGGTATAATTGAAAAAAGTTGAAAAAATGTTCTTTGGACTTAGTCATTTTTCCGGCGTTTATCAGACTTTCAGATAGGGGAAATGTCAGTGAGCGTTCCGATTTCATTTCCAGAGCGATTCGCCCAATGAGTCCTTGATATTTAGTCGTTTTCAGCCAATTTTCTGGATTTTTGAAAATTTCACTTTTTTGTGAAAATATCCACTAAATGAGGGAATAATATGTGTGAGGGTACCCCAGGAGAGTTCCAAATGTGTGTGGGTAGTATATATATCCCACGGGGGTAAAATTGAAAAAAGTTCAAAAATTTTTTTTTTGGTCTTAGTCATTTTTCCGGCGTTTATCAGACTTTCAGATTGGGGAAATGTCCGTGAGCTTTCCGATTTCAGTTCCAGAGCGATTCGCCCAATGAGTCCTTGATATTTAATCTTTTTCAGCCAATTTTCTGGATTTTTGAAAATTTCACTTTTTTGTGAAAATATCCACTAAATGAGGGAATAATATGTGTGAGGGTACCCCAGGAGAGTTGCAAATGTGTGTGGGTAGAATATATAACCCGCGGGGGTAAAATTGAAGAATGTTGAAAAAAATTTTTTTTTGGACTTAGTCATTTTTCCGGCGTTTATCAGGCTTTCAGATAGGGGAAATGTCAGTGAGCGTTCCGATTTCATTTCCAGAGCGATTCGCCCAATGAGTTCTTGATATTTAGTCTTTTTCAGCCAATTTTCTGGATTTTTGAAAATTTCACTTTTTTGTGAAAATATCCACTAAATGAGGGAATAATATGTGTGAGGGTACCCCAGGAGAGTTCCAAATGTGTGTGGGTAGAATATATTTCCCACGGGTGTATAATTGAAAAAAGTTGAAAAATTTTTTTTTTGGACTTAATCATTTTTCCTGCGTTTATCAGACTTTCAGATAGGGGAAATGTCAGTGAGTGTTCTGATTTCATTTCCAGAGCGATTCGCCCAATGAGTCCTTGATATTTAGTCGTTTTGAGCCAATTTTCTGGATTTTTGAAAATTTCACTTTTTTGTGAAAATATCCACTAAATGAGGGAATAATATGTGGGAGGGTACACCAGGAGTGTTCCAAATGTGTGTGGGTAGAATATATATCGCACGGGGGTAAAATTGAAAAAAGTTGAAAAATTTTTTTTTTTGGACTTAGTCATTTTTCCGACGTTTATCAGACTTTCAGATAGGGGAAATGTCAGTGAGCGTTCCGATTTCAGTTCCAGAGCGTTTCGCCCAATGAGTCCTTGATATTTAGTCTTTTTCAGCCAATTTTCTGGATTTTTGAAAATTTCACTTTTTTGTGAAAATATCCACTAAATAAGGGAATAATATGTGTGAGGGTACCCCAGGAGAGTTCCAAATGTGTGTGGGTAGAATATATATCCCACGGGGGTAAAATTGAAAAAAGTTGAAAAAATTTTTTTTTGGACTTAGTCATTTTTGCGCCGTTTATCAGACTTTCAGATAGGGGAAATGTCAGTGAGCGTTCCGATTTCAGTTCCAGAGCGTTTCGCCCAATGAGTCCTTGATATTTAGTCTTTTTCATCCAATTTTCTGGATTTTTGAAAATTTCACTTTTTTGTGAAAATATCCACTAAATGAGGGAATAATATGTGTGAGGGTACCCCAGGAGAGTTCCAAATGTGTGTGGGCAGAATATATATCCCACGGGGGTAAAATTGAAAAAAGTTGAAAAAATTTTTTTTTGGACTTAGTCATTTTTGCGCCGTTTATCAGACTTTCAGATAGGGGAAATGTCAGTGAGCGTTCCGATTTCAGTTCCAGAGCGTTTCGCCCAATGAGTCCTTGATATTTAGTCTTTTTCATCCAATTTTCTGGATTTTTGAAAATTTCACTTTTTTGTGAAAATATCCACTAAATGAGGGAATAATATGTGTGAGGGTACCCCAGGAGAGTTCCAAATGTGTGTGGGCAGAACATATATCCCACGGGGGTAAAATTGAAAAAAGTTCAAAAATTTTTTTTTTGGACTTAGTCATTTTTCCGGCGTTTATCAGACTTTCAGATAGGGGAAATGTCAGTGAGCGTTCCGATTTCAGTTCCAGAGCGATTCGCCCAATGAGTTCTTGATATTTAGTCGTTTTCAGCCAATTTTCTGGATTTTTGAAAATTTCACTTTTTTGTGAAAATATCCACTAAATGAGGGAATAATATGTGGGAGGGTACACCAGGAGTGTTCCAAATGTGTGTGGGTAGAATATATATCGCACGGGGGTAAAATTGAAAAAAGTTGAAAAATTTTTTTTTTTGGACTTAGTCATTTTTCCGACGTTTATCAGACTTTCAGATATGGGAAATGTCAGTGAGCGTTCCGATTTCAGTTCCAGAGCGATTCGCCCAATGAGTCCTTGATATTTAGTCGTTTTCAGCCAATTTTCTGGATTTTTGAAAATTTCACTTTTTTGTGAAAATATCCACTAAATGAGGGAATAATATGTGTGAGGGTACCCCAGAAGAGTTCCAAATGTGTGTGGGTAGAATTTATATTGCTCGGGGATAAAATTGAAAAAAGTTGAAAAAAAATTTTTTTTTTGGACTTAGTCATTTTTCCAGCGTTTATCAGACTTTCAGATAGGGGAAATGTCAGTGAGCATTCCGATTTCAGTTCCAGAGCGATTCGCCCAATGAGTCCTTGATATTTAGTCGTTTTCAGCCAATTTTCTGGATTTTTGATAATTTCACTTTTTTGTGAAAATATCCACTAAATGAGGGAATAATATGTGTGAGGGTACCCCAGGAGAGTTCCAAATGTGTGTGGGTAGAATATATATCCTATGGGGGGAAAATTGAAAAAAGGTGAAAAAATTTTTTTTTGGACTTAGTCATTTTTCCGCCGTTTATCAGGCTTTCAGATAGGGGAAATGTCAGTGAGTGTTCCGATTTAAGTTCCAGAGCGTTTCGCCCAATGAGTCCTTGATATTTAGTCTTTTTCATCCAATTTTCTGGATTTTTGAAAATTTCACTTTTTTGTGAAAATATCCACTAAATGAGGGAATAATATGTGTGAGGGTACCCCAGGAGAGTTCCAAATGTGTATGGGCAGAATATATATCCCACGGGGGTAAAATTGAAAAAAGTTGAAAAATTTTTTTTTTGGACTTAGTCATTTTTCCGGCGTTTATCAGACTTTCAGATAGGGGAAATGTCAGTGAGCGTTCCGATTTCAGTTCCAGAGCGTTTCGCCCAATGAGTCCTTGATATTTAGTCTTTTTCAGCCAATTTTCTGGATTTTTGAAAATTTCACTTTTTTGTGAAAATATCCACTAAATGAGGGAATAATATGTGTGAGGGTACCCCAGGAGAGTTCCAAATGTGTGTGGGCAGAATATATATCCCACGGGGGTAAAATTGAAAAAAGTTGAAAAAATGTTTTTTGGACTTAGTCATTTTTCCGGCGTTTATCAGACTTTCAGATTGGGGAAATGTCAGTGAGCGTTCCGATTTCATTTCCAGAGCGACTCGCCCAATGAGTCCTTGATATTTAGTCGTTTTCAGCCAATTTTCTGGATTTTTGAAAATTTCACTTTTTTGTGAAAATATCCACTAAATGAGGGAATAATATGTGTGAGGGTACCCCAGGAGAGTTCCAAATGTGTGTGGGTAGTATATATATCCCACAGGGGTAAAATTGAAAAAAGTTCAAAAATTTTTTTTTTGGTCTTAGTCATTTTTCCGGCGTTTATCAGACTTTCAGATTGGGGAAATGTCCGTGAGCATTCCGATTTCAGTTCCAGAGCGATTCGCCCAATGAGTCCTTGATATTTAATCTTTTTCAGCCAATTTTCTGGATTTTTGAAAATTTCACTTTTTTGTGAAAATATCCACTAAATGAGGGAATAATATGTGTGAGGGTACCCCAGGAGAGTTCCAAATGTGTGTGGGCAGAATATATATCCCACGGGGGTAAAATTGAAAAAAGTTGAAAAAAATTTTTTTTGGACTTAGTCATTTTTGCGCCGTTTATCAGACTTTCAGATAGGGGAAATGTCAGTGAGCGTTCCAATTTCAGTTCCAGAGCGTTTCGCCCAATGAGTCCTTGATATTTAGTCGTTTTCAGCCAATTTTCTGGATTTTTGAAAATTTCACTTTTTTGTGAAAATATCCACTAAATGAGGGAATAATATGTGTGAGGGTACCCCAGGAGAGTTCCAAATGTGTGTGGGTAGTATATATATCCCACGGGGGTAAAATTGAAAAAAGTTCAAAAATTTTTTTTTTGGACCTAGTCATTTTTCCGGCGTTTATCAGACTTTCAGATTGAGGAAATGTCCGTGAGCATTCCGATTTCAGTTCCAGAGCGATTCGCCCAATGAGTTCTTGATATTTAGTCTTTTTCAGCCAATTTTCTGGATTTTTGAAAATTTCACTTTTTTTGTGAAAATATCCACTAAATGAGGGAATAATATGTGTGAGGGTATCCCAGGAGAGTTCCAAATGTGTGTGGGTAGAATATATATCCCACGGGGGTAAAATTGAAAAAAGTTGAAAAAATTTTTTTTTGGACTTAGTCATTTTCGCGCCGTTTATCAGACTTTCAGATAGGGGAAATGTCAGTGAGCGTTCCGATTTCAGTGCCAGAGCGTTTCGCCCAATGAGTCCTTGATATTTAGTCTTTTTCATCCAATTTTCTGGATTTTTGAAAATTTCACTTTTTTGTGAAAATATCCACTAAATGAGGGAATAATATGTGTGAGGGTACCCCAGGAGAGTTCCAAATGTGTGTGGGTAGTATATATATCCCACGGGGGTAAAATTGAAAAAAGTTCAAAAATTTTTTTTTTGGACTTAGTCATTTTTCTGGCGTTTATCAGACTTTCAGATTGGGGAAATGTCCGTGAGCGTTCCGATTTCAGTTCCAGAGCGATTCGCCCAATGAGTTCTTGATATTTAGTCTTTTTCAGCCAATTTTCTGGATTTTTGAAAATTTCACTTTTTTGTGAAAATATCCACTAAATGAGGGAATAATATGTGTGAGGGTACCCCAGGAGAGTTCCAAATGTGTGTGGGTAGAATATATATCCCACGGGGGTAAAATTGAAAAAAGTTGAAAAAATGTTTTTTGGACTTAGTCATTTTTCCGGCGTTTATCAGACTTTCAGATAGGGGAAATGTCAGAGAGCGTTCCGATTTCATTTCCAGAGCGATTCGCCCAATGAGTCCTTGATATTTAGTCGTTTTCAGCCAATTTTCTGGATTTTTGAAAATTTCACTTTTTTGTGAAAATATCCACTAAATGATGGAATAATATGTGTGAGGGTACCCCAGGAGAGTTCCAAATGTGTGTGAGCAGAATATATATCCCACGGGGGTAAAATTCAAAAAAGTTGAAAAAAAATTTTTTTTTTGGACTTAGTCATTTTTCCGGCGTTTATCAGACTTTCAGATTGGGGAAATATCAGTGAGCATTCCGATTTCATTTCCAGAGCGATTCGCCCAATGAGTTCTTGATATTTAGTCGTTTTCAGCCAATTTTATGGATTTTTGAAAATTTCACTTTTTTGTGAAAATATCCACTAAATGAGGGAATAATATGTGTGAGGGTACCCCAGGAGAGTTCCAAATGTGTGTGGGTAGTATATATATCCCACGGGGGTAAAATTGAAAAAAGTTGAAAAAATGTTTTTTGGACTTAGTCATTTTTCCGGCGTTAATCAGACTTTCACATAGGGGAAATGTCAGTGAGCGTTCCGATTTCAGTTCCAGAGCGATTCGCCACATGAATCCTTGATATTCAGTTGTTTTCAGCCAATTTTCTGTATTTTTGAAAATTTCACTTTTTTGTGAAAATATCCACTAAATGAGCGAACAATATGTGTGAATGTAGCCCAGGAGAGTTTCCTAATGTGTGTCGTTAGAATATATATCCCACGGGGGTAAAATTGAAAAAAGTTGAAAAATTTTTTTTTTTGGACTAAGTAATTTTTCCGGCGTTTATCAGACTTTCAGATAGGGGAAATGTCAGTGAGCGTTCCGATTTCAGTTCCAGAGCGATTCGTCCAATGAGTCATTGATATTTAGTCGTTTTCAGCCAATTTTATGGATTTTTGAAAATTTCACTTTTTTGTGAGAATATCCACTAAATGAGGGAACAATATGTGTGAATGTAGCCCAGGAGAGTTCCTAATGTGTGTGGGTAGAATATATATCCTACTGGGGTAAAATTGAAAAAAGTTGAAAAAAAATTTTTTTTGGACTGTCATTTTTCCGGCGTTTATCAGACTTTCAGATAGGGCAAATGTCAGTGAGCGTTCCGATTTCAGTTCCAGAGCGATTCGCCCAATGAGTCCTTGATATTTAGTCTTTTTCAGCCAATTTTCTGGATTTTGGAAAATTTCACTTTTTTGTGAAAATATCCACTAAATGAGGGAATAATATGTGTGAGGGTACCCCAGGAGAGTTCCAAATGTGTGTGGGAAGAATATATATCCCACGGGGGTAAAATTGAAAAAAAATTTTTTTTGGACTTAGTCATTTTTCCGGCGTTTATCAGACTTTCAGATAGGGGAAATGTCAGTGAGCATTCCGATTTCAGTTCCAGAGCGATTCGCCACATGAATCCTTGATATTCAGTTGTTTTCAGCCAATTTTCTTTTTTTTTGAAAATTTCACTTTTTTGTGAAAATATCCACTAAATGAGGGAATAATATGTGTGAGGGTACCCCAGGAGAGTTCAAAATGTGTGTGGTTAGAATATATATCCCACGGGGGTAAAATTTAAAAAAGTTGAAAAATTTTTTTTTTTGGACTAAGTAATTTTTCCGGCGTTTATCAGACTTTCAGATAGGGGAAATGTCAGTGAGCGTTCCGATTTCAGTTCCAGAGCGATTCGCCCAATGAGTCCTTGATATTTAGTTGTTTTCAGCCAATTTTCTGGATTTTTGAAAATTTCACTTTTTTTGTGAAAATATCCACTAAATGAGGGAATAATATGTGTGAGGGTACCCCAGGAGAGTTCCAAATGTGTGTGGGTAGAATATATATCCCACGGGGGTAAAATTGAAAAAAGTTGAAAAAAAATTTTTTTTGGACTTGGTCATTTTTCCGGCGTTTATCCGACTTTCAGATAGGGGAAATGTCAATGAGCGTTCCGATTTCAGTTCCAGAGTGATTTGCCCAATGAGTCCTTGATATTTAGTCGTTTTCAGCCAATATTCTGGATTTTTGAAAATTTCACTTTTTTGTGAAAATATCCACTAAATGAGGGAATAGTATGTGTGAGGGTACCCCAGGAGAGTTCCAAATGTGTGTGGGTAGAATATATATCCCACGGGGGTAAAATTGAAAAAAGTTGAAAAAAATTTTTTTTTGGACTAAGTCATTTTTCCTGCGTTTATCAGACTTTCAGATAGGGGAAATGTCAGTGAGCATTCCGATTTCAGTTCCAGAGCGATTTGCCCAATGAGTCCTTGATATTTAGTCGTTTTCAGCCAATTTTCTGGATTTTTGAAAATTTCACTTTTTTGTGAAAATATCCACTAAATGAGGTAATAACATGTGTGAGGGTACCCCAGGAGAGTTCCAAATGTGTGTGGGTAGAATATATATTGCTCGGGGATAAATTTGAAAAAAGTTGAAAAAAAATTTTTTTTTTGGACTTAGTCATTTTTCCGGCGTTTATCAGACTTTCAGATAGGGGAAATGTCAGTGAGCATTCCGATTTCAGTTCCAGAGCGATTCACCCCATGAATCCTTGATATTCAGTTGTTTTCAGCCAAATTTCTGGATTTTTGAAAATTTCACTTTTTTGTGAAAATATCCACTAAATGAGGGAATAATATATGTGAGGGTACCCCAGGAGAGTTCCAAATGTGTGTGGGTAGAATATATATCCCACGGGGGTAAAATTGAAAAAAGTTGAAAAATTTTTTTTTTGGACTTAGTCATTTTTCCTGCGTTTATCAGACTTTCAGATAGGGGAAATGTCAGTGAGCATTCCGATTTCAGTTCCAGAGCGATTTGCCCAATGAGTCCTTGATATTTAGTCGTTTTCAGCCAATTTTCTGGATTTTTGAAAATTTCACTTTTTTGTGAAAATATCCACTAAATGAGGGAATAGTATGTGTGAGGGTACCCCAGGAGAGTTCCAAATGTGTGTGGGTAGAATATATATCCCACGGGGGTAAAATTGAAAAAAGTTGAAAAGTTTTTTTTTTGGACTTAGTCATTTTTCCTGCGTTTATCAGACTTTCAGATAGGGGAAATGTCAGTGAGCATTCCGATTTCAGTTCCAGAGCGATTTGCCCAATGAGTCCTTGATATTTAGTCGTTTTCAGCCAATTTTCTGGATTTTTGAAAATTTCACTTTTTTGTGAAAATATCCACTAAATGAGGTAATAACATGTGTGAGGGTACCCCAGGAGAGTTCCAAATGTGTGTGGGTAGAATATATATTGCTCGGGGATAAATTTGAAAAAAGTTGAAAAAAAATTTTTTTTTTGGACTTAGTCATTTTTCCGGTGTTTATCAGACTTTCAGATAGGGGAAATGTCAGTGAGCATTCCGATTTCAGTTCCAGAGCGATTCACCCCATGAATCCTTGATATTCAGTTGTTTTCAGCCAAATTTCTGGATTTTTGAAAATTTCACTTTTTTGTGAAAATATCCACTAAATGAGGGAATAATATATGTGAGGGTACCCCAGGAGAGTTCCAAATGTGTGTGGGTAGAATATATATCCCACGGGGGTAAAATTGAAAAAAGTTGAAAAATTTTTTTTTTGGACTTAGTCATTTTTCCTGCGTTTATCAGACTTTCAGATAGGGGAAATGTCAGTGAGCATTCCGATTTCAGTTCCAGAGCGATTTGCCCAATGAGTCCTTGATATTTAGTCGTTTTCAGCCAATTTTCTGGATTTTTGAAAATTTCACTTTTTTGTGAAAATATCCACTAAATGAGGTAATAACATGTGTGAGGGTACCCCAGGAGAGTTCCAAATGTGTGTGGGTAGAATATATATTGCTCGGGGATAAATTTGAAAAAAGTTGAAAAAAAATATTTTTTTTGGACTTAGTCATTTTTCCTGCGTTTATCAGACTTTCAGATAGGGGAAATGTCAGTGAGCATTCCGATTTCAGTTCCAGAGCGATTTGCCCAATGAGTCCTTGATATTTAGTCGTTTTCAGCCAATTTTCTGGATTTTTGAAAATTTCACTTTTTTGTGAAAATATCCACTAAATGAGGTAATAACATGTGTGAGGGTACCCCAGGAGAGTTCCAAATGTGTGTGGGTAGAATATATATTGCTCGGGGATAAAATTGAAAAAAGTTGAAAAAAAATTTTTTTTTTGGACTTAGTCATTTTTCCTGCGTTTATCAGACTTTCAGATAGGGGAAATGTCAGTGAGCATTCCGATTTCAGTTCCAGAGCGATTTGCCCAATGAGTCCTTGATATTTAGTCGTTTTCAGCCAATTTTCTGGATTTTTTAAAATTTCACTTTTTTGTGAAAATATCCACTAAATGAGGGAATAGTATGTGTGAGGGTACCCCAGGAGAGTTCCAAATGTGTGTGGGTAGAATATATATCCCACGGGGGTAAAATTGAAAAAAGTTGAAAAGTTTTTTTTTTGGACTTAGTCATTTTTCCTGCGTTTATCAGACTTTCAGATAGGGGAAATGTCAGTGAGCATTCCGATTTCAGTTCCAGAGCGATTTGCCCAATGAGTCCTTGATATTTAGTCGTTTTCAGCCAATTTTCTGGATTTTTGAAAATTTCACTTTTTTGTGAAAATATCCACTAAATGAGGTAATAACATGTGTGAGGGTACCCCAGGAGAGTTCCAAATGTGTGTGGGTAGAATATATATTGCTCGGGGATAAATTTGAAAAAAGTTGAAAAAAAATTTTTTTTTTGGACTTAGTCATTTTTCCGGTGTTTATCAGACTTTCAGATAGGGGAAATGTCAGTGAGCATTCCGATTTCAGTTCCAGAGCGATTCACCCCATGAATCCTTGATATTCAGTTGTTTTCAGCCAAATTTCTGGATTTTTGAAAATTTCACTTTTTTGTGAAAATATCCACTAAATGAGGGAATAATATATGTGAGGGTACCCCAGGAGAGTTCCAAATGTGTGTGGGTAGAATATATATCCCACGGGGGTAAAATTGAAAAAAGTTGAAAAATTTTTTTTTTGGACTTAGTCATTTTTCCTGCGTTTATCAGACTTTCAGATAGGGGAAATGTCAGTGAGCATTCCGATTTCAGTTCCAGAGCGATTTGCCCAATGAGTCCTTGATATTTAGTCGTTTTCAGCCAATTTTCTGGATTTTTGAAAATTTCACTTTTTTGTGAAAATATCCACTAAATGAGGTAATAACATGTGTGAGGGTACCCCAGGAGAGTTCCAAATGTGTGTGGGTAGAATATATATTGCTCGGGGATAAATTTGAAAAAAGTTGAAAAAAAATATTTTTTTTGGACTTAGTCATTTTTCCGGCGTTTATCAGACTTTCAGATAGGAGAAATGTCAGTGAGCATTCCGATTTCAGTTCCAGAGCGATTCACCCCATGAATCCTTGATATTCAGTTGTTTTCAGCCAAATTTCTGGATTTTTGAAAATTTCACTTTTTTGTGAAAATATCCACTAAATGAGGGAATAATATATGTGAGGGTACCCCAGGAGAGTTCCAAATGTGTGTGGGTAGAATATATATCCCACGGGGGTAAAATTGAAAAAAGTTGAAAAATTTTTTTTTTGGACTTAGTCATTTTTCCTGCGTTTATCAGACTTTCAGATAGGGGAAATGTCAGTGAGCATTCCGATTTCAGTTCCAGAGCGATTTGCCCAATGAGTCCTTGATATTTAGTCGTTTTCAGCCAATTTTCTGGATTTTTGAAAATTTCACTTTTTTGTGAAAATATCCACTAAATGAGGTAATAACATGTGTGAGGGTACCCCAGGAGAGTTCCAAATGTATGTGGGTAGAATATATATTGCTCGGGGATAAAATTGAAAAAAGTTGAAAAAAAATTTTTTTTTTGGACTTAGTCATTTTTCCTGCGTTTATCAGACTTTCAGATAGGGGAAATGTCAGTGAGCATTCCGATTTCAGTTCCAGAGCGATTTGCCCAATGAGTCCTTGATATTTAGTCGTTTTCAGCCAATTTTCTGGATTTTTGAAAATTTCACTTTTTTGTGAAAATATCCACTAAATGAGGTAATAACATGTGTGAGGGTACCCCAGGAGAGTTCCAAATGTGTGTGGGTAGAATATATATTGCTCGGGGATAAAATTGAAAAAAGTTGAAAAAAAAATATTTTTTTTGGACTTAGTCATTTTTCCGGCGTTTATCAGACTTTCAGATAGGGGAAATGTCAGTGAGCATTCCGATTTCAGTTCCAGAGCGATTCACCCCATGAATCCTTGATATTCAGTTGTTTTCAGCCAAATTTCTGGATTTTTGAAAATTTCACTTTTTTGTGAAAATATCCACTAAATGAGGGAATAATATATGTGAGGGTACCCCAGGAGAGTTCCAAATGTGTGTGGGTAGAACATATATCCCACGGGGGTAAAATTGAAAAAAGTTGAAAAAAATTTTTTTTTTTTTGGACTAAGTAATTTTTCCTGCGTTTATCAGACTTTCAGATAGGGGAAATGTCAGTGAGCGTTCCGATTTCAGTTCCAGAGCGATTCGCCCAATAAGTCCTTGATATTTAGTCGTTTTCAGCCAATTTTCGGGATTTTTGAAAATTTCACTTTTTTGTGAAGATATCCACTAAATGAGGGAATAATATGTGTGAGGGTACCCCAGGAGAGTTCCAAATGTGTGTGGGTAGAATATATATTGCTCGGGGATAAAATTGAAAAAAGTTGAAAAAAATTTTTTTTTTTGGACTTAGTGATTTTTCCGGCATTTATCAGACTTTCAGATAGGGGAAATGTCAGTGAGCGTTCCGAATTCTGTTCCAGAGCGATTCGCCCCATGAATCCTTGATATTCAGTTGTTTTCAGCCAATTTTCTGGATTTTTGAAAATTTCACTTTTTTGTGAAAATATCCACTAAATGAGGGAATAATATGTGTGAGGGTACCCCAGGAGAGTTCCAAATGTGTGTGGTTAGAATATATATCCCACGGGGGTAAAATTGAAAAAAGTTAAAAAATTTTTTTTTTTGGACTAAGTAATTTTTCCGGCGTTTATCAGACTTTCAGATAGGGGAAATGTCAGTGAGCGTTCCGATTTCAGTTCCAGAGCGATTTGCCCAATGAGTCCTTGATATTTAGTCGTTTTCAGCCAATATTCTGGATTTTTGAAAATTTCACTTTTTTGTGAAAATATCCACTAAATGAGGTAATAACATGTGTGAGGGTACCCCAGGAGAGTTCCAAATGTATGTGGGTAGAATATATATTGCTCGGGGATAAAATTGAAAAAAGTTGAAAAAAAATTTTTTTTTTGGACTTAGTCATTTTTCCTGCGTTTATCAGACTTTCAGATAGGGGAAATGTCAGTGAGCATTCCGATTTCAGTTCCAGAGCGATTTGCCCAATGAGTCCTTGATATTTAGTCGTTTTCAGCCAATTTTCTGGATTTTTGAAAATTTCACTTTTTTGTGAAAATATCCACTAAATGAGGTAATAACATGTGTGAGGGTACCCCAGGAGAGTTCCAAATGTGTGTGGGTAGAATATATATTGCTCGGGGATAAAATTGAAAAAAGTTGAAAAAAAATTTTTTTTTTGGACTTAGTCATTTTTCCGGCGTTTATCAGACTTTCAGATAGGGGAAATGTCAGTGAGCATTCCGATTTCAGTTCCAGAGCGATTCACCCCATGAATCCTTGATAATCAGTTGTTTTCAGCCAAATTTCTGGATTTTTGAAAATTTCACTTTTTTGTGAAAATATCCACTAAATGAGGGAATAATATATGTGAGGGTACCCCAGGAGAGTTCCAAATGTGTGTGGGTAGAACATATATCCCACGGGGGTAAAATTGAAAAAAGTTGAAAAAAATTTTTTTTTTTTTGGACTAAGTAATTTTTCCTGCGTTTATCAGACTTTCAGATAGGGGAAATGTCAGTGAGCGTTCCGATTTCAGTTCCAGAGCGATTCGCCCAATAAGTCCTTGATATTTAGTCGTTTTCAGCCAATTTTCGGGATTTTTGAAAATTTCACTTTTTTGTGAAGATATCCACTAAATGAGGGAATAATATGTGTGAGGGTACCCCAGGAGAGTTCCAAATGTGTGTGGGTAGAATATATATTGCTCGGGGATAAAATTGAAAAAAGTTGAAAAAAATTTTTTTGTTTGGACTTAGTGATTTTTCCGGCATTTATCAGACTTTCAGATAGGGGAAATGTCAGTGAGCGTTCCGAATTCTGTTCCAGAGCGATTCGCCCCATGAATCCTTGATATTCAGTTGTTTTCAGCCAATTTTCTGGATTTTTGAAAATTTCACTTTTTTGTGAAAATATCCACTAAATGAGGGAATAATATGTGTGAGGGTACCCCAGGAGAGTTCCAAATGTGTGTGGTTAGAATATATATCCCACGGGGGTAAAATTGAAAAAAGTTGAAAAATTTTTTTTTTTGGACTAAGTAATTTTTTAGGCGTTTATCAGACTTTCAGATAGGGGAAATGTCAGTGAGCGTTCCGATTTCAGTTCCAGAGCGATTTGCCCAATGAGTCCTTGATATTTAGTCGTTTTCAGCCAATATTCTGGATTTTTGAAAATTTCACTTTTTTGTGAAAATATCCACTAAATGAGGGAATAATATGTGTGAGGGTACCCCAGGAGAGTTCCAAATGTGTGTGGGTAGAATATATATCCCACGGGGGTAAAATTGAAAAAAGTTGAAAAAAAATTATTTTTGGACTTGGTCATTTTTCCGGCGTTTATCAGACTTTCAGATAGGGTAAATGTCAGTGAGCGTTCCGATTTCAGTTCCAGAGCGATTCGCCCAATGAGTACTTGATATTTATTCGTTTTCAGCCAATTTTATGGATTTTTGAAAATTATACTTTTTTGTGAAAATATCCACTAAATGAGGGAACAATATGTGTGAATGTAGCAGAGGAGAGTTTCTAATGTGTGTGGGTAGAATATATATCCCACGGGGGTAAAATTTAAAAAAGTTGAAAAAATTTTTTTTTTGGACTTAGTCATTTTTCCTGCGTTTATCAGACTTTCAGATAGGGGAAATGTCAGTGAGCATTCCGATTTCAGTTCCAGAGCGATTCACCCCATGAATCCTTGATATTCAGTTGTTTTCAGCCAATTTTCTGTATTTTTGAAAATTTCACTTTTTTGTGAAAATATCCACTAAATGAGGGAATAATATGTGTGAGGGTACCCCAGGAGAGTTCCAAATGTGTGTGGGTAGAATATATATCCCACGGGGGTAAAATTGAAAAAAGTTGAAAAAAATTTTTTTTTTTGGACTAAGTAATTTTTTCGGCGTTTATCAGACTTTCAGATAGGGGAAATGTCAGTGAGCGTTCCGATTTCAGTTCCAGAGCGATTCGCCCAATGAGTCCTTGATATTTAGTCTTTTTCAGCCAATTTTCTGGATTTTTGAAAATTTCACTTTTTTGTGAAAATATCCACTAAATGAGGGAATAATATGTGTGAGGGTACCCCAGGAGAGTTCCAAATGTGTGTGGGTAGAATATATATCCCACGGGGGTAAAATTGAAAAAAGTTGAAAAAAATTTTTTTTTTTGGACTAAGTAATTTTTTCTGCGTTTATCAGACTTTCAGATAGGGGAAATGTCAGTGAGCGTTCTGATTTCAGTTCCAGAGCGATTCGCCCAATGAGTTCTTGATTAGAGATGAGCGTTGTTCTACTCGAACTGTTCGCCAATCTCAAATTCGAGCTGTTTTGGGCGGTGTTCGAGCCGTTCGGCGAACATGAACAATTTGAGAAAAATTCGGCTGTTCGAGGTTATGTTCGATAACTGTTCGTGCACCAAAATCATAACTGGATTTTTTCTCAGTAATGATGAAAATTAATGTTAATACGCAGTTTGAGTGTACAGCGGGGTGGGGGGAGGAGCAGGGGATGGATCTCTGCAGGAACAATGAAGATCTCCATTTTTTTTTCTCTTTCCCGCATTTACAGTGGGGAGGTGCAATCTGTCAGCCTATCAGCAGCGCACACACGGAGCGAAGTGCTTTTTTTCACACAAGCAAGGGCATGTGTCATTGGCAGTGTATGTCACATGTCCTTGCCCTATAAGACCAAGCCATTTTCCTCGTCGCAACCATTTTCTCACTGCTGCAGCTGCGTGTTAGATGGCACCGCTGTTGCTGTGTGCGCTATACCTTGTTAATTTCAAGCCAATTTTCGCACAAATATACAGATAGCTTGGGAGTAGGGAATAGTTGTGATTGCAGTCCTTTTAAGGACTAGGTTACAGCATTTCCTATGACTTTTATCAGGCAGGTCTGTGCTCTTAAATAGATAGGTTGTGGGAGTAAAGACTAATTGTAATTGGAGTCCTTTTCAGGACTAGGTTACATCAGTTCCTATCAGTTTTTGCCAGGCAGGTCTGTGCCAGTGCTGTGCAAGTTTTTTTCACAGCATTTGGCTGAATCTAGCAAAGCTAATCCTTTTTGGCCTATTGCAGAGTGTGTTAGTCAGTGGAGTAGTCTATCTGTGTTGCAAGATATACCACCTGTGTATAGAATACCAATTTTTTTACTGCACCTATTAGTCCATCTATACTGACCTCCATCAGGTTGCAAACTGAATATAATTTTTTTCTGCATCTAGCTCTGAAAAAATATTTGGCCTTCTAGCAGTGTGTCGGACTTTCTCTATTAGTCCATCTATACTGACCTCCATCAGGTTGCAAATTAAAAATAATTTTCATCTGCATCTACAGTACCTCTGAAAAAATATTTGGGCTTCTAGCTGTGTGTGGGACTTGTTGTATTAGTCCATCTATACTGACCTCCATCAGGTTGCAAACTGAATATATTTTTTTCTGCATCTACCTCTGAAAAAATATTGGGCTTCTAGCTGTGTGTGGGACTTGTTGTATTAGTCCATCTATACTGACCTCCATCAGGTTGCAAACTGAATATATTTTTTTCTGCATCTACCTCTGAAAAAATATTGGGCTTCTAGCTGTGTGTGGGACTTGTTGTATTAGTCCATCTATACTGACCTCCATCAGGTTGCAAATTGAATATAATTTTTTTCTGCATCTAACCCAGCCAATAGTTTTGGCCTAATACCACAGTTTGGCCACTCAGCTCTGCTCGGTTACCATCCATTGTTTTTTTGTGCAAACAACTCCAGAGCTGTGAATTAGTTAACCACCAAAATGAGTGGAAAAAGTCCTGCTGCTGGTGGAAAGGGGAATAGGCGTGTTGGGAAGGGGAAAAAAGGTTGTGTCCGTGGGGTAGGTGTTAAAGCAACAGTAACATCTGCAGAAGAAAGACCATCTTCCAGCCAAACTAAAATGTCTACTTCTTTTAGCGGACAATGTGATAAGATCCCTTTCTTACGGCCACGCCAATCGCTACAAATTCCAGATGAGGCACAAAAACAGCAGGTGCTTCAACGGATATCAAGTGCTCCTTTAAGTGGGCTCTCCTCCACATCAACTTCAACATCACAAATACTCCAGTCCTCAAAGGTGTCACCCAAATCGCACTTGCTTCCTCACAGCTCCCAAATCTCCAGCTGCCCGTCTGAGTATGAGGTAGAACAGATTTTTGAGTCTGCAGAGCTGTTTACTCATACTATAGCCTGGGAATCAGAGGTCGACTCCAGCGCTTCTGTGAATCCAGACGAGGAAATGATCTGCACTGATGCCCAGAATCTTTATGAGTCGGATCCAGGACCAGACGCAGAAGGTTCTGACCATAATGTAGACCCTCATTCCCAAACTGTAACTCCTGTTGGTGGAGACAATGAGGAAGACGATGATAAGACTCAAATACCTGATTGGAGCGACAACTTTAGTTTTTTGTCAGGGCAGGAACAGGTTGGCTCTGAGGACGACGGGTGTGATAACACACAGGGTGATGATGATGAGGTTGGAGATCCCACTTACTGTCAACCCACAGTCAGCCAAGAGATGAGGTCAGCAGAGGAGGTGGAGGAAGATGCTAGTGACGACGAGGTCAGGTTGCGCCTTCCTGGACAGAGACGTAGTACTGGAAGCACGTCAACAACTGCATCCTCAAACACAACTCTGCCTCTCACCACAAGTCGTGGTGGCTCTTCAGGTCACATCGGTGCTAAGCCTTGCATAGCCTGGGCATTTTTTCAGATCGATAAAGATGACCCAACTCGTGTTATCTGTAACATTTGTCAGCAAAAGCTAAGTAGAGGCCAAAAAATACATAGTTTGAGTACTTCATGCATGAACCGGCACATGGACATGAAGCATAGGTTGCAGTGGGAAGCTCAGTGTGCTACAATGCGGCCTAGCCGGCCGGGCCAACCACCGTCTGCCATATCTTGTGCATCCGCGGCCTCTTCATCCTCTGTGACTGGGGGGACAGCAGTCACACCTGTTTTGGGGCGCAGACCTGCCACCTCTTTACCCGCAACAGCCAGCGTGATTGGCAGGTCATCATTTTCTTTGGAGGTGGTAACACCAGCTGGTGTTGAGCGCTGTCCGACATCGATAGCACCACCTTTGGATCAAGGCAACCTAACATGTCCGCCTGGATCTTCCTCACAGACCGGCAGTTTGCCGGGGACACCCTTATCAACCCCGTCTAAGCACAATAGCCAGCCCTCGGTCCCTCAGATGTGGACAAGTAAAAGACCATTTCCTCCTAGCCATGAGAAAGCTAAGAGGTTGAATTTCACCATCTGCAAGCTCTTGGCTACAGAAATGCTGCCTTTCCACCTGGTGGACACAGAGGATTTTCGAGACCTTATGTCCGTCGCAGTGCCCCAGTACCAGATGCCCAGTCGGCACTACTTCTCAAAGAAAGGTGTGCCTGCGCTCCACCAGCATGTCACACACAACATCACCGCTTCTTTGAGAAACTCTGTGTGTGACAGGGTGCATTTCACCACAGACACTTGGACGAGTAGGCATGGACAGGGGCGTTACATGTCGCTGACTGGGCACTGGGTAACTATGGTGACAGCAGGACAAGGGGCTGCTGTCCAAGTCTTGCCGTCCCCACGAGTTGTGCTTCAATACTCTTTATGTCAAAGTTCCTCCACTGCTTCTGCCTCCTCAACCTCCTCTCGGTCTTCCACCTGCACCCAAAGCCTGTCTGGTCATGCCACAAGCTTTCTAACTGCGCAGAAGGGATCCTGCACACCTCCTTACTATGCTGGCAGTAGGGCTCAACGTCATCAGGCGGTTTTTACATTGAAATGTCTGGGAAATGTGAGTCACACAGCTGAGGAGTTGTGGTCAGCTCTGGAGAACCAATTTCATGAATGGTTGTCTCCACTGGACCTGAAACCAGGGAAGGCCATGTGCGACAATGCTGCAAACCTGGGTGCGGCCCTTCGCCGGGGCAATGTCACACACGTGCCTTGTATGGCTCACGTGTTGAACCTGGTTGTCCAGCAATTTTTAGCCCACTATCCCAAACTAGATGGCCTTCTGCAGAGGGCACGGTCTCTGTGTGCTCACTTCCGCCGTTCGCATCCCGCAGCTCAGCGACTTACATCTCTACAGAAGTCGTTGGGCCTGCCACTTCACCGGCAAAAATGAGATGTGCCTACCCAGTGGAATTCAACTCTGCACATGTTGCAGCGACTGTGGCAGCACCGACAAGCCCTGGTGCAATACGTTCTGACGTATAGCCTGGGCCAACGAGATTCAGAGGTGGGGCAAATCACGCTGGAGGAGTGGTCTCAGATCAGGGACCTATGCACCCTTCTGCACAGTTTTGAAATGGCGACGAAGATGTTTAGTGCTGACGATGCCATTATCAGCATTACTATTCCGGTGATTTACATGCTGGAGCACATGTTAAACAGAATTCGGAGTCAGGTGGTGGCACAAGAGGAGGTGGAGGAAGTAGAGGAGGAGGAGTTGTATGCGGAAGGGCTAACATCTGCAAGGTCCAGAAGGTCGGCAGCACCAAGGCGGCAGGCATGTGAGGGTGGGGGAGATGGTTTTACCAGGGCGCATGGTAGCAGCCAAACTAGTGAGGAAGGTGCAGGAGCCCAGGAAGAAGTGGAGGACGAACTGGTGGAAGACTCATCAGATGAGGGAGACCTTGATCACATTTCTGTTGTGCGAGGTTGGGGGGAGAGGACAGAGGAAGGAAGCATGATTGTTACCTCGCCACCAACACAACAGGGACTTGGTGCTCCTGGATGCGCAACACACATGAGTGCCTTCTTGCTGCACTACCTGCAACATGACCCTCGAATTGTGAGAATTAGAAATAATCCTGACTACTGGGTTGCCACACTGTTAGATCCCCGGTACAAAAGTAAATTTGCAGAAATTATTCCTGCCATAGAAAGGGATGCACGCATGCAGGAGTATCAGCAGAGACTGTTGCAGAATCTTACATGTGCTTTTCCACAAAATACCAGTGGTGCACGTAGTGAATCTCACAGTTCCAACTTGCCAACCGTGGGACCGTCAAGTGTTCAGCACTCAAACCGTAACAGAACCACAGTATCTGCTGGTAACATCAATTTTGCGGAATCATTTCACCACTTTTTTAGCCCATCCTTTGCAAGGCCACAGGAGACAAGAAGTCTGACACATAGTCAACGCCTAGAGACGATGGTACAGGAGTATCTCCAAGTAAACATTGAAGCCACGACTGTGTCACTGGACCCTTGCTCTTTTTGGGCTTCCAATCTGGATAAATGGCCGGAGCTAGCCACTTACGCCTTGGAGATCTTGTCATGCCCCGCAGCCAGCGTTCTGTCTGAACGTGTGTTCAGTGCTGCTGGTGGTGTGCTGACAGATAAGTGCACGCGGCTCTCCACTGATAATGTAGACAGACTCACGTTCATAAAGATGAACAAATCATGGATCCGAAACGACTTTTCTACCCCTGTGTCATCCTGGGAGAGTAAAAGCTTGATGATTGGTTAAAATCACCCTACCAACCGTTTTAAGCTTTCAAATTACTAATCATGTTTATCTGTATCTTGACTGGAAAATAATTTGGGCTTTGTAGCAGTGGGCAGCACTGATCCTATTAGGCCATCTATAATAAGCTCCACCAGATTTAAAATTAAAAATAATTTTTAGCTGCATCTAGCCCGGAAAATAATTTTGGGGCTCCGAGATGCGCAAGACACATAAGTGCCTTCTTGCTGCACTACCTGCAGCATGACCCTCATATTGTCAGAATTCGAAGTAATCATGACTACTGGGTTGCCACACTCTTAGATCCCCCAAACTTTTCGATCAACCTTTTCATTTTAATAAAGACCAAAAAAATGGTCATTTTTGAAATTATAAGCATTAGCAGGTTGTTAGAAACTGAAATCAAACAGTTTTCAACTCAAAACTTTATTCTAGGTGATGTTACATTTTCACATAGGACCCCTTGTTCGAAAGGAGCTTCTGAACTCTCTCGTCCATTGAATTTGTCAGGTTTTGGATGGTTTCTGCTTCAATTGTTTTGCATGAGGACAGAATACCCTCCCAGAGCTGTTGCTTAGATGTGAACTGCCTCCCGCCATCATAGACACTCCTTTTAATGATGCTCCAAAGGTTCTGAATGGGGTAGAGGTCAGGGGAGCATGGGGGTCACACCATAAGTTTGTCCCCTTTTATGCCCATATCAGCCAGAGATGCAGATGTTTTATGTGCAGCATGAGATGGTGCATTATCATGCAGAAAAATGATCTTGCTGTGAAATACACGGTTCTTCTTGAACCATGGCAGGAAGTGCTGTTTGAGAAAATCCACATACATTATGGAGTTCATCTTTAGCGCCTTCAGGGATCCTAAAGGGGCCGACAATCTCTCTCCCCATGATTCCAGCCCAAAACATTACTCCACCTCCTCCTTGTTGGCGCTGTAGCCGTGTTTGCGTGGGGTGTCCATCAACCAGCCATCCTCCACTCCATCCATCTGGACCATCGAGCGCTGCACGGCACTCATCCGTGAACAAAACAGTTTTGAAATCAGTCTTCATGTAATGTTTGGCCCACTGGAGCCGTTTCTGCTTGTGTGAAGTGGATAGAGGAGGTCGACAGGATGGCGTATGCACAGCTGCAAACCTCTGAAGGACCCTGCATCTTGTTGTTCGGGGGACGTTGGAGGCACAAGCAGCTTCAAAAACTTGTCTGCTGCTATGACAAGGCTTTTTTGCCACTGCTCTTTCAACCTGACGTAATTGCCTGTAGGAAAGAGTCCTCAATTTTCCCTTATCAGCACGCACACGTGTGTACTGTGAATCAGCTACATACTTCTTGATTGCCAAGACACTTCATCCTGATCATCGCACAATGTTGATTGTAGTCATGCCTTGACCTAAACACTCCACAATTTGTTGCTTCTCAGCAGCCGACACATCCTTTTTCTTTCCCATTTTGGCAGAAAATGTAGGCTGCTTAATAATGTGAGAGAGCCTTCTTAAGTAGTCTTGCCTTTCATTGGACACACCTGCCAAACTAATTAGCACAGGTGTCTGCAATTGCTTACAGTGATATAAAGAGCCCTGACACACATCACCATCAATGAGTTTAACTGACAAACAAACAAATTCTTCCCTTATCACTCCTAAACACTTTTTGCATGATAATTTGGAACGCAGTGTACATGTGCTTTTCCACAAAACACCAGTGGTTCACGTAGTGAATCTTACAGTTCTAACTTGCCAACCGTGGTCTGTATGGAATTGTTCAATAAAGGGCCCAAAATTAAGATAACATAGATGGGAGAGGTCTCTATGAATAGGAATTCCTAAGTATTTGATACCCTGTGAGGGCCAGGCAAAGGGAAAGTTGGACTGGATGGAATCCTATATGGATTTGGGGAGGGAGACATCGAGGGCCTCAGACTTCGCTGCATTGATTTTAAAATTTGACCATGTAACAAAGTGATCTATTTCAGCCATAACAGCAGGGATGGATATATGTGATTGAGTGATATATACTAGGACATCATCAGCAAATAGAGAGCACTTGTACTCGGTGCCTCCCACCTCAATCCACCTAATATTGGGGTTATGGCGAATTGATGAGAGCAGGTGCTCCGTCACTAGGATGTATAAGAGAGGGGACAGAGGACATCCCTGCCTTGTCCCATTGGTGATTGTGAAAGGTGATGAAAATGTTCTGACGCACTCCCTGGGCCTTGGGACACCCGGAGCCGGACCCTTTTTGGTGGATGCTGGTGGTTGTAGTCTTCGTGGCGGCGACCCGGTTCCGTGGCTCAGGGCGGTCAAACCAGTGGCGGAACTATTTATGTGGTTTTGATGTTTAAATGTCCGACTACGCCACCCGTGGATTGCGGTCAGAGTGAACCGCCGCTACAGGGCAGACCGCTGAGGCTGGTGTTGTGGGTGCAGCAGAGCGTAGCATAACTCCCCACGGGAGGAGTATAGCCTCAGGGCAGTGTATGCGGAGGATGGGGGTGATGGTGCAGGGCAGCAGCAGTAACAACACGGAGTCAGTAATGCAGTCCAGGGCCTTTACTCACAGTTCTTATTATCCAGACCACGTCTGCAGGTAACGGCTGCCCACGTCGTACTGTGCTCACCAGGTGAGGGGCTCAGACAACTCCCAGATAACTTTGGAGCACTTCACAGGACCCCCTTTGTGTGTCCTTTGTCTGGCCTTTCTTACCAACACTTCTGTCCGGCTGCCTCGGGCCTCCTCTTGGTAAACTTGGCGCCAGTTTCCCTGACCCTATGTGGTGCCTTCCTAGCGGGTGTAGCGAGGGGCTGCGCCACATAAAATGTCAGAGCCTCCGGTTTCTAGCTGAGGGTCGTTTCCTGCCTCCACTAGTTCGGGGACCGGTCTCCCCCTTTGGCGACTCGCCCGTCCGCACCCCTGGGATCCCTTCATTCCTCGTTCCTGGAGCCTTCTCCGCTCCTCTTCCTTCCTTCTCCCTCTTCCAGGCCTGGGCCTCTGTTACTAGACCCGCCTCCGGAGCAGAGCTCATGCAGAGCCCCTGCTCCCTGCCACTTCTGCTCAGACTTCTCTGCACTGAACTAAGATGGTGCCCACCTTTTATACTCCCTTCTCAATGCACCCAGGAACTGCTTCCTCCCTGCTCCTGCACTACAGGGTTCCCCTTCCTCAGTGTTCCCTCCCCCCACTCCAGCCAGGGACAGGGACTGTCGTGCCCATCTCAGGGGCATATTGGTCGCCCTGCCCCACGGCAATGTGGTGTAATGCATGCAGGTGTCGGGTCCTGATCCACACTCCATCCTTACCTGAGAGTGAGATATCACACCTCTGGGTGAGGTGCAATACGTCTGTAGCAACCGAGCCCTCAGGGTGCTACAGTTCCATTTATCTTCAGCCTAGGTGACGTATTGCGATACAGGGCCGTGATTTTGGCTATAAAAGGGTCCCCTAGACCCCTACCCCAAGCTTTTTAAGAGAATCATATATGGCGTGCCAGGAGACTCTATGGAATGCTTTCTCAGCATTCAACAAGAGTATCTAATTACAAATTTTTAACTGCATCTAGCCCAGGAAATACTTTGTGCCTAGTAGCAGTGTCTGCTAGTCAGCGGATTATCCCGGCTGTTAAGCAAGCTACACCACCTGTAGTTTAGACACTTAATTTTTTCAAAGGAAATGCTTCGGGACCATGGGATACTTAGTGAAGAGCATCAGGAGGCACCCCAAGGCATAGGGGCTGGGACTGGCAGTAGGATGCCTTGCGGTGGACAGCCGAGCTCGATCCTTATAAAAGCTTTTTAACTGCAGCAGCTTTAGTGGACGCTACTGGAGCTGGAATTACCGCGGCTGCTGGCATGAGACTTGCCCTCCAATAGATCCTTGTAAATGGATTTAAAGTGTATTCATTCAAATTAGAGAGAATTTAAATTAAAAAGCTTAGAGCTGCCTCCACCACAGGGGGGCTCGCTCGACCCACCAGCGGACAGGCACCAGTATTGGGAGAGGGGGGCTGGCCGTCAGGGTTCACCTCGGCTCTGGCACAAACCCGGCGACACGGAGGTGGCACGGGCAGGAGCGGACTGGCCGTGTCGGCTTCTCACTTTTTGGATTTTAGAAGGGCATGACATGCCTATATCTGTGTCTCCCCCTCCTTTTACTCCTCCACCTCTTTTATTTTCGCATGACTATATGTACTTGTCACTTTTCCATGTGTTAGTTATGTCTTCTGAGCAGTTTGTCAGCTTTTGGACACCTTTGAAGGTGTTTTCTATGTGTTTCTATGTGTTTTTGTTTGCCTGCCATTGGTTTTAATGGTGTTCGAAGGTGTTCGACGAACAGTTCGACGAACAGTTCGGCGAACACACGGGTGTTCGACGAACCGAACCGAACTCGAACACTACGGGGGTGGCTCAACACTATTCTTGATATTTAGTCTTTTTCAGCCAATTTTCTGGATTTTTGAAAATTTCACTTTTTTGTGAAAATATCCACTAAATGAGGGAATAATATGTGTGAGGGTACCCCAGGAGAGTTCCAAATGTGTGTGGGTAGAATATATATCCCACGGGGGTAAAATTGAAAAAAGTTGAAAAAAATTTTTTTTGGACTTAGTCTTTTTTCCGGCGTTTATCAGACTTTCAGATAGGGGAAATGTCAGTGAGCGTTCCGATTTCAGTTCCAGAGCGTTTTGCCCAATGAGTCCTTGATATTTAGTCTTTTTCAGCCAATTTTCTGGATTTTTGAAAATTTCACTTTATTATGAAAATATCCACTAAATGAGGGAATAATATGTGTGAGGGTACCCCAGGAGAGTTCCAAATGTGTGTGGGTAGAATATATATCCCACGGGGGTAAAATTGAAAAAAGTTGAAAAATTATTTTTTTTGGACTTAGTCATTTTTCCTGCGTTTATCAGACTTTCAGATAGGGGAAATGTCAGTGAGCTTTCCGATTTCAGTTCCAGAGCGATTTGCCCAATGAGTCCTTGATATTTAGTCTTTTTCAGCCAATTTTCTGGATTTTTGAAAATTTCACTTTTTTGTGAAAATATCCACTAAATGAGGGAATAATATGTGTGAGGGTACCCCAGGAGAGTTCCAAATGTGTGTGGGTAGAATATATTTCCCACGGGGGTAAAATTGAAAAAAGTTGAAAAAATGTTTTTTTTGGACTTAGTCATTTTTCCGGCGTTTGTCAGACTTTCAGATTGGGAAAATGTCAGTGAGCGTTCTGATTTCAGTTCCAGAGCGATTCGCCCAATAAGTTCTTGATATTTAGTCGTTTTCAGCCAATTTTCTGGATTTTTGAAAATTTCACTTTTTTGTGAAAATATCCACTAAATGAGGGAATAATATGTGTGAGGGTACCCCAGGAGAGTTCCAAATGTGTGTGGTTAGAATATATATTGCTCGGGGATAAAATTGAAAAAAGTTGAAAAAAAATTTTTTTTTTGGACTGTCATTTTTCCGGCGTTTATCAGACTTTCAGACAGGGCAAAAGTCAGTGAGCGTTCCGATTTCAGTTCCAGAGCGATTCGCCCAATGAGTCCTTGATATTTAGTCGTTTTCAGCCAATTTTCTGGATTTTTGAAAATTTCACTTTTTTGTGAAAATATCCACTAAATGAGGGAATAATATGTGTGAGGGTACCCCAGGAGAGTTCCAAATGTGTGTGGGCAGAATATTTATCCCACGGGGGTAAAATTGAAAAAAGTTGAAAAAAATTTTTTTTTGGACTTAGTCATTTTTCCGGCGTTTATCAGACTTTCAGATAGGGCAAATGTCAGTGAGCGTTCCGATTTCAGTTCCAGAGCGATTCGCCCAATGAGTCCTTGATATTTGTCGTTTTCAGCCAATTTTCTGGATTTTTGAAAATTTCACTTTTTTGTGAAAATTTCCACTAAATGAGGGAATAATATGTGTGAGGGTACCCCAGGAGAGTT
Organism: Phyllobates terribilis; assembly: GCF_046119375.1. Lineage (NCBI taxonomy): Eukaryota > Metazoa > Chordata > Amphibia > Anura > Dendrobatidae > Phyllobates > Phyllobates terribilis. The sequence goes on from NW_027362762.1 coordinate 556,894,644, forward strand.
CCAAATGTGTGTGGGCAGAATATATATCCCACGGGGGTAAAATTGAAAAAAGTTGAAAAAAATTTTTTTTTTTGGACTTGGTCATTTTTCCGGCGTTTATCAGACTTTCAGGTAGGGCAAATGTCAGTGAGCGCTCCGATTTCAGTTCCAGAGCGATTCGCCCAATGAGTCCTTGATATTTAGTCGTTTTCAGCCAATTTTCTGGATTTTTGAAAATTTCACTTTTTTGTGAAAATATCCACTAAATGAGGGAATAATATGTGTGAGGGTACCCCAGGAGAGTTCCAAATGTGTGTGGGTAGAATATATATCCCACGGGGGTAAAATTGAAAAAAGAAAAAATTTTTTTTTGGACTTAGTCATTTTTCCGGCGTTTATCAGACTTTCAGATAGGGGAAATGTCAGTGAGCGTTCCAATTTCAGTTCCAGAGCGATTCGCCCAATGAGTACTTGATATTTAGTCGTTTCCAGCCAATTTTATGGATTTTTGAAAATTTCACTTTTTTGTGAAAATATCCACTAAATGAGGGAACAATATGTGTGAATGTAGCCCAGGAGAGTTCCTAATGTGTGTGGGTAGAATATATATCCCACGGGGGTAAAATTGAAAAAAGTTGAAAAAAATTTTTTTTTGTACTTAGTCATTTTTCCGGCGTTTATCAGACTTTCAGATAGGGCAAATGTCATTAAGCGTTCGGATTTCAGTTCCAGAGCGATTCGCCCAATGAGTCCTTGATATTTTGTCGTTTTCAGCCAATATTTTGGATTTTTGAAAATTTCACTTTTTTGTGAAAATATCCACTAAATGAGGGAATAATATGTGTGAGGGTACCCCAGGAGAGTTAGAAATGTGTGTGGGTAGAATATATATCCCACGGGGGTAAAATTGAAAAAAGTTGAAAACATTTTATTTTGGACTTAGTCATTTTTCCTGCGTTTATCAGACTTTCAGATAGGGGAAATGTCAGTGAGCATTCCGATTTCAGTTCCAGAGCGATTCGCCCAATGAGATCTTGATATTTAGTCTTTTTCAACCAATTTTATGGATTTTTGAAAATTTCACTTTTTTGTGAAAATATCCACTAAATGAGGGAACAATATGTGTGAATGTAGCCCAGGAGAGTTCCTAATGTGTGTGGGTAGAATATATATCCCACTGGGGTAAAATTGAAAAAAGTTGAAAAAATTTTTTTTTTGGACTTAGTCATTTTTCCGACGTTTATCAGACTTTCAGATAGGGGAAATGTCAGTGACCGTTCCGATTTCATTTCCAGAGCGATTCGCCCAATGAGTCCTTGATATTTAGTCTTTTTCAGCCAATTTTCTGGATTTTTGAAAATTTCACTTTTTTGTGAAAATATCCACTAAATGAGGGAATAATATGTGTGAGGGTACCCCAGGAGAGTTCCAAATGTGTGTGGGTAGAATATATATCCCACGGGGGTAAAATTGAAAAAAGTTGAAAAATTTTTTTTTTGGGCTTAGTCATTTTTCCTACGTTTACCAGACTTTCAGATAGGGGAAATGTCAGTGAGCGTTCCGATTTCAGTTCCAGAGCGATTCGCCCAATGAGTCCTTGATATTTAGTCGTTTTCAGCCAATTTTCTGCATTTTTGAAAATTTCACTTTTTTGTGAAAATATCCACTAAATGATGGAATAATATGTGTGAGGGTACCCCAGGAGAGTTCCAAATGTGTGTGGGTAGAATATATATCCCACGGGTATAAAATTGAAAAAAGTTTAAAAATTTTTTTTTTTGGACTAAGTAATTTTTCCGGCGTTTATCAGACTTTCAGATAGGGGAAATGTCAGTGAGCATTCCGATTTCAGTTCCAGAGCGATTCGCCCAATGAGATCTTGATATTTAGTCTTTTTCAGCCAATTTTCTGGATTTTTGAAAATTTCACTTTTTTGTGAAAATATCCACTAAATGAGGGAATAATATGTGTGAGGGTACCCCAGGAGAGTTCCAAATGTGTGTGGGTAGAATATATATCCCACGGGGTAAAATTGAAAAAAGTTGAAAAATATTTTTTTTGGACTTAGTCATTTTTCTGGCGTTTATCAGACTTTCAGATAGGGCAAATGTCAGTGAGCGTTCCGATTTCAGTTCCAGAGCGATTCGCCCAATGGGTCCTTGATATTTAGTCTTTTTCAGCCAATTTTCTGGATTTTTGAAAATTTCACTTTTTTGTGAAAATATCCACTAAATGAGGGAATAATATGTGTGAGGGTACCCCAGGAGAGTTCCAAATGTGTGTGGGTAGAATATATATCCCACGGGGGTAAAATTGAAAAAAGTTGAAAAATTTTTTTTTTGGGCTTAGTCATTTTTCCTACGTTTACCAGACTTTCAGATAGGGGAAATGTCAGTGAGTGTTCCGATTTCAGTTCCAGAGCGATTCGCCCCATGAATTCTTGATATTTAGTTGTTTTCAGCCAATTTTCGGGATTTTTGAAAATTTCACTTTTTTGTGAAAATATCCACTAAATGAGGGAATAATATGTGTGAGGGTACCCCGGGAGAGTTCCAAATGAGTGTGGGTAGAACATATATCCCACAGGGGTAAAATTGAAAAAAGTTGAAAAAAATTTTTTTTGGACTTAGTCATTTTTCCGGCGTTTATCAGACTTTCAGATAGGGCAAATGTCATTGAGCGTTCCGATTTCAGTTGCAGAGCGATTCGCCCAATGAGTCCTTGATATTTAGTCGTTTTCAGCCAATATTTTGGATTTTTGAAAATTTCACTTTTTTGTGAAAATATCCACTAAAGGAGGGAATAATATGTGTGAGGGTACCCCAGGAGAGTTCCAAATGTGTGTGGGTAGAATAAATTTCCCACGGGGGTATAATTGAAAAAAGTTGAAAAAATTATTTTTTTGGACTTAGTCATTTTTACTGCGTTTATCAGACTTTCAGATAGGGGAAATGTAAGTGAGCATTCCGATTTCAGTTCCAGAGCGATTCGCCCAATGAGTCCTTGATATTTAGTCGTTTTCAGCCAATTTTCGGGATTTTTGAAAATTTCACTTTTTTGTGAAAATATCCACTAAATGAGGGAATAATATGTGTGAGGGTACCCCAGGAGAGTTCCAAATGAGTGTGGGTAGAACATATATCCCACAGGGGTAAAATTGAAAAAAGTTGAAAAAAATTTTTTTTGGACTTAGTCATTTTTCCTGCGTTTATCAGACTTTCAGATAGGTGAAATGTCAGTGAGCGTTCTCATTTCAGTTCCAGAGCGATTCGCCCCATGAATCCTTGATATTTAGTTGTTTTCAGCCAATTTTCTGGATTTTTGAAAATTTCACTTTTTTGTGAAAATATCCACTAAATGAGGGAATAATATGTGTGAGGGTACCCCAGGAGAGTTCCAAATGTGTGTGGGTAGAATATATATCGCACGGGGGTAAAATTGAAAAAAGTTGAAAAAAATTTTTTTTTGGACTTAGTAATTTTTCCGGCGTTTATCAGACTTTCAGATAGGGGAAATGTCAGTGAGCGTTCCGATTTCAGTTCCAGAGCGATTTGCCCAATGAGTCCTTGATATTTAGTCGTTTTCAGCCAATTTTCGGGATTTTTGAAAATTTCACTTTTTTGTGAAAATATCCACTAAATGAGGGAATAATATGTGTGAGGGTACCCCAGGAGAGTTAGAAATGTGTGTGGGTAGAATATATATCCCACGGGGGTAAAATTGAAAAAAGTTTAAAAAAATTTTTTTTTGTACTTAGTCATTTTTCCGACGTTTATGAGACTTTCAGATAAGGTAAATGTCAGTGAGCGTTCCGATTTCAGTTCCAGAGCGATTCGCCCAATGAGTCCTTGATATTTAGTCGTTTTCAACCAATTTTCGGGATTTTTGAAAATTTCACTTTTTTGTGAAAATATCCACTAAATGAGGGAATAATATGTGTGAGGGTACCCCAGGAGAGTTCCAAATGTGTGTGGGTAGAATATATATCGCACGGGGGTAAAATTGAAAAAAGTTGAAAAATTTTTTTTTTTGGACTTAGTCATTTTTCCGGCGTTTATCAGACTTTCAGATAGGGGAAATGTCAGTGAGCATTCCAATTTCGGTTCCAGAGCGATTCGCCCAATGAGTCCTTGATATTTAGTCGTTTTCAGCCAATTTTCTGGATTTTTGAAAATTTCACTTTTTTTGTGAAAATATCCACTAAATGAGGGAATACTATGTGTGAGGGTACCCCAGGAGAGTTCCAAATGTGTGTGGGTAGAATATATATCGCACGGGGGTAAAATTGAAAAAAGTTGAAAAATTTTTTTTTTTGGACTTAGTCATTTTTCCGGCGTTTATCAGACTTTCAGATAGGGGAAATGTCAGTGAGCGTTCTCATTTCAGTTCCAGAGCGATTCGCCCCATGAATCCTTGATATTTTGTTGTTTTCAGCCAATTATCTTGATTTTTGAAAATTTCACTTTTATGTGAAAATATCCACTAAATGAGGGAATAATATGTGTGAGGGTACCCCAGGAGAGTTCCAAATGTGTGTGGGTAGAATATATATCGCACGAGGGAAAAATTGAAAAAAGTTGAAAAATTTTTTTTTTTGGACTTAGTCATTTTTCCGGCGTTTATCAGACTTTCAGATAGGGTAAATGTCAGTGAGCGTTCCGATTTCAGTTCCAGAGCGATTCACCCAATGAGTCCTTGATATTTAGTCGTTTTCAGCCAATTTTCTTGATTTTTGAAAATTTCACTTTTTTATGAAAATATCCACTAAATGAGGGAATAATATGTGTGAGGGTACCCCAGGAGAGTTCCAAATGTGTGTGGGTAGAATATATATCGCACGGGGGTAAAATTGAAAAAAGTTGAAAAATTTTTTTTTTTGAACTTAGTCATTTTTCCGGCGTTTATCAGACTTTCAGATAGGGCAAATGTCAGTGAGCATTCCATTTTCAGTTCCAGAGCGATTCGCCCAATGAGTCCTTGATATTTAGTCGTTTTCAGCCAATTTTCTGGATTTTTGAAAATTTCACTTTTTTGTGAAAATATCCACTAAATGAGGGAATAATATGTGTGAGGGTACCCCAGGAGAGTTCCAAATGTGTGTGGGTAGAATATATATCGCACGGGGGTAAAATTGAAAAAAGTTGAAAAATTTTTTTTTTTGGACTTAGTCATTTTTCCGGCGTTTATCAGACTTTCAGATAGGGTAAATGTCAGTGAGCGTTCCGATTTCAGTTCCAGAGCGATTCACCCAATGAGTCCTTGATATTTAGTCGTTTTCAGCCAATTTTCGGGATTTTTTGAAAATTTCACTTTTTTGTGAAAATATCCACTAAATGAGGGAATAATATGTGTGAGGGTACCCCAGGAGAGTTCCAAATGAGTGTGGGTAGAATATATATCCGACGGGGGTAAAATTGAAAAAAGTTGAAACATTTTTTTTTTGGACTTAGTCATTTTTCCGGCGTTTATCAGACTTTCAGATAGGGGAAATGTCAGTGAGCGTTCTCATTTCAGTTCCAGAGCGATTCGCCCCATGAATCCTTGATATTTAGTTGTTTTCAGCCAATTTTCTTGATTTTTGAAAATTTCACTTTTTTGTGAAAATATCCACTAAATGAGGGAATAATATGTGTGAGGGTACCCCAGGAGAGTTCCAAATGTGTGTGGGTAGAATATATATCCCACGTGGGTAAAATTGAAAAAAGTTGAAAAAAATTTTTTTTTGGACTTTGTCATTTTTCTGGCGTTTATCAGACTTTCAGATAGGGTAAATGTCAGTGAGCGTTCCGATTTCAGTTCCAGAGCGATTCGCCCATTGAGTCCTTGATATTTAGTCGTTTTCAGCCAATTTTTGGATTTTTGAAAATTTCGCTTTTTTGTGAAAATATCCACTAAATGAGGGAACAATATGTGTGAGGGTACCCCAGGAGAGTTCCAAATGAGTGTGGGTAGAATATATCTCCCACGGGGGTAAAATTGAAAAGAGTTGAAAAATTTTTTTTTTTGGACTTAGTCATTTTTCCGGCGTTTATCAGACTTTCAGATAGGGGAAATGTCAGTGAGCGTTCCGATTTCAGTTCCAGAGCGATTCGCCCAATGAGTCCTTGATATTTAGTCTTTTTCAGCCAATTTTCTGGATTTTTGAAAATTTCACTTTTTTGTGAAAATATCCACTAAATGAGGGAATAATATGTGTGAGGGTACCCCAGGAGAGTTCCAAATGTGTGTGGGTAGAATATATATCGCACAGGGGTAAAATTGAAAAAAGTTGAAAAATTTTTTTTTTTGGACTTAGTCATTTTTCCGGCGTTTATCAGACTTTCAGATAGGGGAAATGTCAGTGAGCATTCCGATTTCAGTTCCAGAGCGATTCGCCCAATGAGTCCTTGATATTTAGTCGTTTTCAGCAAATTTTCTGGATTTTTGAAAATTTCACTTTTTTTGTGAAAATATCCACTAAATGAGGGAATAATATGTGTGAGGGTACCCCAGGAGAGTTCCAAATGTGTGTGGGTAGAATATATATCGCACGGAGGTAAAATTGAAAAAAGTTGAAAAATTTTTTTTTTTGGACTTAGTCATTTTTCCGGCGTTTATCAGACTTTCAGATAGGGGAAATGTCAGTGAGCGTTCCGATTTCAGTTCCAGAGCGATTTGCCCAATGAGTCCTTGATATTTAGTCGTTTTCAGCCAATTTTCGGGATTTTTGAAAATTTCACTTTTTTGTGAAAATATCCACTAAATGAGGGAATAATATGTGTGAGGGTACCCCAGGAGAGTTAGAAATGTGTGTGGGTAGAATATATATCCCACGGGGGTAAAATTGAAAAAAGTTTAAAAAAATTTTTTTTTTGGACTTAGTCATTTTACCGGTGTTTATCAGACTTTCAGATAAGGTAAATGTCAGTGAGCGTTCCGATTTCAGTTCCAGAGCGATTCGCCCAATGAGTCCTTGATATTTAGTCGTTTTCAGCCAATTTTCGGGATTTTTGAAAATTTCACTTTTTTGTGAAAATATCCACTAAATGAGGGAATAATATGTGTGAGGGTACCCCAGGAGAGTTCCAAATGAGTGTGGGTAGAATATATATCCGACGGGGGTAAAATTGAAAAAAGTTGAAAAAATTTTTTTTTTGGACTTAGTAATTTTTCCGGCGTTTATCAGACTTTCAGATTGGGGAAATGTCAGTGAGCGTTCCGATTTCAGTTCCAGAGCGATTTGCCCAATGAGTCCTTGATATTTAGTCATTTTCAGCCAATTTTCGGGATTTTTGAAAATTTCACTTTTTTGTGAAAATATCCACTAAATGAGGGAATAATATGTGTGAGGGTACCCCAGGAGAGTTCCAAATGTGTGTGGGTAGAATATATATCGCACGGGGGTAAAATTGAAAAAAGTTGAAAAAATTTTTTTTTTGGACTTAGTCATTATTCCTGCGTTTATCAGACTTTCAGATAGGGGAAATGTCAGAGAGCATTCCGATTTCAGTTCCAGAGCGATTCGCCCAATGAGTCCTTGATATTTAGTCGTTTTCAGCAAATATTTTGGATTTTTGAAAATTTCACTTTTTTGTGAAAATATCCACTAAATGAGGGAATAATATGTGTGAGAGTACCCCAGGAGAGTTAGAAATGTGTGTGGGTACAATATATATCGCACGGGGGTAAAATTGAAAAAAGTTGAAAAATTTTTTTTTTTGGACTTAGTCATTTTTCCGGCGTTTATCAGACTTTCAGATAGGGGAAATGTCAGTGAGCATTCCGATTTCAGTTCCAGAGCGATTCGCCCAATGAGTCCTTGATATTTAGTCGTTTTCAGCAAATTTTCTGGATTTTTGAAAATTTCACTTTTTTTGTGAAAATATCCACTAAATGAGGGAATAATATGTGTGAGGGTACCCCAGGAGAGTTCCAAATGAGTGTGGGTAGAATATATATCCGACGGGGGTAAAATTGAAAAAAGTTGAAAAAATTTTTTTTTTGGACTTAGTAATTTTTCCGGCGTTTATCAGACTTTCAGATTGGGGAAATGTCAGTGAGCGTTCCGATTTCAGTTCCAGAGCGATTTGCCCAATGAGTCCTTGATATTTAGTCATTTTCAGCCAATTTTCGGGATTTTTGAAAATTTCACTTTTTTGTGAAAATATCCACTAAATGAGGGAATAATATGTGTGAGGGTACCCCAGGAGAGTTAGAAATGTGTGTGGGTAGAATATATATCCCACGGGGGTAAAATTGAAAAAAGTTTAAAAAAATTTTTTTTTGGACTTCGTCATTTTTCCGGCGTTTATCAGACTTTCAGATAAGGTAAATGTCAGTGAGCGTTCCGATTTCAGTTCCAGAGCGATTCGCCCAATGAGTCCTTGATATTTAGTCGTTTTCAGCCAATTTTTGGGATTTTTGAAAATTTCACTTTTTTGTGAAAATATCCACTAAATGAGGGAATAATATGTGTGAGGGTACCCCAGTAGAGTTCCAAATGTGTGTGGGTAGAATATATATCGCACGGGGGTAAAATTGAAAAAAGTTGAAAAAATTTTTTTTTTGGACTTAGTCATTATTCCTGCGTTTATCAGACTTTCAGATACGGGAAATGTCAGAGAGCATTCCGATTTCAGTTCCAGAGCGATTCGCCCAATGAGTCCTTGATATTTAGTCGTTTTCAGCAAATATTTTGGATTTTTGAAAATTTCACTTTTTTGTGAAAATATCCACTAAATGAGGGAATAATATGTGTGAGAGTACCCCAGGAGAGTTAGAAATGTGTGTGGGTACAATATATATCCCACGTGGGTAAAATTGAAAAAAGTTGAAAAATTTTTTTTTTTGGACTTAGTCATTTTTCCGGCGTTTATCAGACTTTCAGATAGGGGAAATGTCAGTGAGCATTCCGATTTCAGTTCCAGAGCGATTCGCCCAATGAGTCCTTGATATTTAGTCGTTTTCAGCAAATTTTCTGGATTTTTGAAAATTTCACTTTTTTTGTGAAAATATCCACTAAATGAGGGAATAATATGTGTGAGGGTACCCCAGGAGAGTTCCAAATGTGTGTGGGTAGAATATATATCGCACGGAGGTAAAATTGAAAAAAGTTGAAAAATTTTTTTTTTTGGACTTAGTCATTTTTCCGGCGTTTATCAGACTTTCAGATAGGGGAAATGTCAGTGAGCGTTCCGATTTCAGTTCCAGAGCGATTTGCCCAATGAGTCCTTGATATTTAGTCGTTTTCAGCCAATTTTCGGGATTTTTGAAAATTTCACTTTTTTGTGAAAATATCCACTAAATGAGGGAATAATATGTGTGAGGGTACCCCAGGAGAGTTAGAAATGTGTGTGGGTAGAATATATATCCCACGGGGGTAAAATTGAAAAAAGTTTAAAAAAATTTTTTTTTGGACTTAGTCATTTTTCCGGTGTTTATCAGACTTTCAGATAAGGTAAATGTCAGTGAGCGTTCCGATTTCAGTTCCAGAGCGATTCGCCCAATGAGTCCTTGATATTTAGTCGTTTTCAGCCAATTTTCGGGATTTTTGAAAATTTCACTTTTTTGTGAAAATATCCACTAAATGAGGGAATAATATGTGTGAGGGTACCCCAGGAGAGTTCCAAATGAGTGTGGGTAGAATATATATCCGACGGGGGTAAAATTGAAAAAAGTTGAAAAAATTTTTTTTTTGGACTTAGTAATTTTTCCGGCGTTTATCAGACTTTCAGATTGGGGAAATGTCAGTGAGCGTTCCGATTTCAGTTCCAGAGCGATTTGCCCAATGAGTCCTTGATATTTAGTCATTTTCAGCCAATTTTCGGGATTTTTGAAAATTTCACTTTTTTGTGAAAATATCCACTAAATGAGGGAATAATATGTGTGAGGGTACCCCAGGAGAGTTAGAAATGTGTGTGGGTAGAATATATATCCCACGGGGGTAAAATTGAAAAAAGTTTAAAAAATTTTTTTTTTGGACTTCGTCATTTTTCCGGCGTTTATCAGACATTCAGATAAGGTAAATGTCAGTGAGCGTTCCGATTTCAGTTCCAGAGCGATTCGCCCAATGAGTCCTTGATATTTAGTCGTTTTCAGCCAATTTTTGGGATTTTTGAAAATTTCACTTTTTTGTGAAAATATCCACTAAATGAGGGAATAATATGTGTGAGGGTACCCCAGGAGAGTTCCAAATGTGTGTGGGTAGAATATATATCGCACGGGGGTAAAATTGAAAAAAGTTGAAAAAATTTTTTTTTTGGACTTAGTCATTATTCCTGCGTTTATCAGACTTTCAGATAGGGGAAATGTCAGAGAGCATTCCGATTTCAGTTCCAGAGCGATTCGCCCAATGAGTCCTTGATATTTAGTCGTTTTCAGCAAATTTTCTGGATTTTTGAAAATTTCACTTTTTTTGTGAAAATATCCACTAAATGAGGGAATAATATGTGTGAGGGTACCCCAGGAGAGTTCCAAATGAGTGTGGGTAGAATATATATCCGACGGGGGTAAAATTGAAAAAAGTTGAAAAAATTTTTTTTTTGGACTTAGTAATTTTTCCGGCGTTTATCAGACTTTCAGATTGGGGAAATGTCAGTGAGCGTTCCGATTTCAGTTCCAGAGCGATTTGCCCAATGAGTCCTTGATATTTAGTCATTTTCAGCCAATTTTCGGGATTTTTGAAAATTTCACTTTTTTGTGAAAATATCCACTAAATGAGGGAATAATATGTGTGAGGGTACCCCAGGAGAGTTAGAAATGTGTGTGGGTAGAATATATATCCCACGGGGGTAAAATTGAAAAAAGTTTAAAAAAATTTTTTTTTGGACTTCGTCATTTTTCCGGCGTTTATCAGACTTTCAGATAAGGTAAATGTCAGTGAGCGTTCCGATTTCAGTTCCAGAGCGATTCGCCCAATGAGTCCTTGATATTTAGTCGTTTTCAGCCAATTTTTGGGATTTTTGAAAATTTCACTTTTTTGTGAAAATATCCACTAAATGAGGGAATAATATGTGTGAGGGTACCCCAGTAGAGTTCCAAATGTGTGTGGGTAGAATATATATCGCACGGGGGTAAAATTGAAAAAAGTTGAAAAAATTTTTTTTTTGGACTTAGTCATTATTCCTGCGTTTATCAGACTTTCAGATAGGGGAAATGTCAGAGAGCATTCCGATTTCAGTTCCAGAGCGATTCGCCCAATGAGTCCTTGATATTTAGTCGTTTTCAGCAAATATTTTGGATTTTTGAAAATTTCACTTTTTTGTGAAAATATCCACTAAATGAGGGAATAATATGTGTGAGAGTACCCCAGGAGAGTTAGAAATGTGTGTGGGTACAATATATATCGCACGGGGGTAAAATTGAAAAAAGTTGAAAAATTTTTTTTTTTGGACTTTGTCATTTTTCTGGCGTTTATCAGACTTTCAGATAGGGTAAATGTCAGTGAGCGTTCCGATTTCAGTTCCAGAGCGATTCGCCCATTGAGTCCTTGATATTTAGTCTTTTTCAGCCAATTTTCGGGATTTTTGAAAATTTCGCTTTTTTGTGAAAATATCCACTAAATGAGGGAACAATATGTGTGAGGGTACCCCAGGAGAGTTCCAAATGAGTGTGGGTAGAATATATCTCCCACGGGGGTAAAATTGAAAAAAGTTGAAAAATTTTTTTTTTTGGACTTAGTCATTTTTCCGGCGTTTATCAGACTTTCAGATAGGGGAAATGTCAGTGAGCGTTCCGATTTCAGTTCCAGAGCGATTCGCCCAATGAGTCCTTGATATTTAGTCTTTTTCAGCCAATTTTCTGGATTTTTGAAAATTTCACTTTTTTGTGAAAATATCCACTAAATGAGGGAATAATATGTGTGAGGGTACCCCAGGAGAGTTCCAAATGTGTGTGGGTAGAATATATATCGCACAGGGGTAAAATTGAAAAAAGTTGAAAAATTTTTTTTTTGGGACTTAGTCATTTTTCCGGCGTTTATCAGACTTTCAGATAGGGGAAATGTCAGTGAGCATTCCGATTTCAGTTCCAGAGCGATTCGCCCAATGAGTCCTTGATATTTAGTCGTTTTCAGCCAATTTTCTGGATTTTTGAAAATTTCACTTTTTTGTGAAAATATCCACTAAATGAGGGAATAATATGTGTGAGGGTACCCCAGGAGAGTTCCAAATGTGTGTGGGTAGAATATATATCGCACGGGGGTAAAATTGAAAAAAGTTGAAAAAATTTTTTTTTTGGACTTAGTCATTTTTCCTGCGTTTATCAGACTTTCAGATAGGGGAAATGTCAGAGAGCATTCCGATTTCAGTTCCAGAGCGATTCGCCCAATGAGTCCTTGATATTTAGTCGTTTTCAGCCAATATTTTGGATTTTTGAAAATTTCACTTTTTAGTGAAAATATCCACTAAATGAGGGAATAATATGTGTGAGAGTACCCCAGGAGAGTTAGAAATGTGTGTGGGTACAATATATATCCCACGTGGGTAAAATTGAAAAAAGTTGAAAAAATTTTTTTTTTGGACTTTGTCATTTTTCTGGCGTTTATCAGACTTTCAGATAGGGTAAATGTCAGTGAGCGTTCCGATTTCAGTTCCAGAGCGATTCGCCCATTGAGTCCTTGATATTTAGTCGTTTTCAGCCAATTTTCTGGTTTTTTGAAAATTTCGCTTTTTTGTGAAAATATCCACTAAATGAGGAAACAATATGTGTGAGGGTACCCCAGGAGAGTTCCAAATGAGTGTGGGTAGAATATATCTCCCACGGGGGTAAAATTGCAAAAAGTTGAAAAAATTTTTTTTTATGACTTAGTCATTTTTCCGCCGTTTATCAGACTTTCAGATAGGGTAAATGTCAGTGAGCGTTGCGATTTCAGTTCCAGAGCGATTCACCCAATGAGTCCTTGATATTTAGTCGTTTTCAGCCAATTTTCGGGATTTTTTGAAAATTTCACTTTTTTGTGAAAATATCCACTAAATGAGGGAATAATATGTGTGAGGGTACCCCAGGAGAGTTCCAAATGAGTGTGGATAGAATATATATCCGACGGGGGTAAAATTGAAAAAAGTTGAAACATTTTTTTTTTGGACTTAGTCATTTTTCCTGCGTTTATCAGACTTTCAGATAGGGGAAATGTCAGTGAGCGTTCTCATTTCAGTTCCAGAGCGATTTGCCCCATGAATCCTTGATATTTAGTTGTTTTCAGCCAATTTTCTGGATTTTTGAAAATTTCACTTTTTTGTGAAAATATCCACTAAATGAGGGAATAATATGTGTGAGGGTACCCCAGGAGAGTTCCAAATGAGTGTGGGTAGAATATATATCCGACGGGGATAAAATTGAAAAAAGTTGAAACATTTTTTTTTTGGACTTAGTCATTTTTCCTGCGTTTATCAGACTTTCAGATAGGGGAAATGTCAGTGAGCGTTCTCATTTCAGTTCCAGAGCGATTCGCCCCATGAATCCTTGATATTTAGTTGTATTCAGCCAATTTTCTGGATTTTTGAAAATTTCACTTTTTTGTGAAAATATCCACTAAATGAGGGAATAATATGTGTGAGGGGACCCCAGGAGAGTTCCAAATGTGTATGGGTAGAATATATATCGCACGGGGGTAAAATTGAAAAAAGTTGAAAAATTTTTTTTTTTGGACTTAGTCATTTTTCCGGCGTTTATCAGACTTTCAGATAGGGGAAATGTCAGTGAGCGTTCCGATTTCAGTTCCAGAGCGATTTGCCCAATGAGTCCTTGATATTTAGTCGTTTTCAGCCAATTTTTGGGATTTTTGAAAATTTCACTTTTTTGTGAAAATATCCACTAAATGAGGGAATAATATGTGTGAGGGTACCCCAGGAGAGTTCCAAATGTGTGTGGGTAGAATATATATCGCACGGGGGTAAAATTGAAAAAAGTTGAAAAAATTTTTTTTTTGGACTTAGTCATTATTCCTGCGTTTATCAGACTTTCAGATAGGGGAAATGTCAGAGAGCATTCCGATTTCAGTTCCAGAGCGATTCGCCCAATGAGTCCTTGATATTTAGTCGTTTTCAGCCAATATTTTGGATTTTTGAAAATTTCACTTTTTTGTGAAAATATCCACTAAATGAGGGAATAATATGTGTGAGAGTACCCCAGGAGAGTTAGAAATGTGTGTGGGTACAATATATATCGCACGGGGGTAAAATTGAAAAAAGTTGAAAAATTTTTTTTTTTGGACTTAGGCATTTTTCCGGCGTTTATCAGACTTTCAGATAGGGGAAATGTCAGTGAGCGTTCCGATTTCAGTTCCAGAGCGATTTGCCCAATGAGTCCTTGATATTTAGTCGTTTTCAGCCAATTTTCGGGATTTTTGAAAATTTCACTTTTTTGTGAAAATATCCACTAAATGAGGGAATAATATGTGTGAGGGTACCCCAGGAGAGTTAGAAATGTGTGTGGGTAGAATATATATCCCACGGGGGTAAAATTGAAAAAAGTTTAAAAAAATTTTTTTTTGGACTTAGTCATTTTTCCGGCGTTTATCAGACTTTCAGATAGGGGAAATGTCAGTGAGCATTCCGATTTCAGTTCCAGAGCGATTCGCCCAATGAGTCCTTGATATTTAGTCGTTTTCAGCAAATTTTCTGGATTTTTGAAAATTTCACTTTTTTTGTGAAAATATCCACTAAATGAGGGAATAATATGTGTGAGGGTACCCCAGGAGAGTTCCAAATGAGTGTGGGTAGAATATATATCCGACGGGGGTAAAATTGAAAAAAGTTGAAAAAATTTTTTTTTTGGACTTAGTAATTTTTCCGGCGTTTATCAGACTTTCAGATTGGGGAAATGTCAGTGAGCGTTCCGATTTCAGTTCCAGAGCGATTTGCCCAATGAGTCCTTGATATTTAGTCATTTTCAGCCAATTTTCGGGATTTTTGAAAATTTCACTTTTTTGTGAAAATATCCACTAAATGAGGGAATAATATGTGTGAGGGTACCCCAGGAGAGTTAGAAATGTGTGTGGGTAGAATATATATCCCACGGGGGTAAAATTGAAAAAAGTTTAAAAAAATTTTTTTTTGGACTTCGTCATTTTTCCGGCGTTTATCAGACTTTCAGATAAGGTAAATGTCAGTGAGCGTTCCGATTTCAGTTCCAGAGCGATTCGCCCAATGAGTCCTTGATATTTAGTCGTTTTCAGCCAATTTTTGGGATTTTTGAAAATTTCACTTTTTTGTGAAAATATCCACTAAATGAGGGAATAATATGTGTGAGGGTACCCCAGTAGAGTTCCAAATGTGTGTGGGTAGAATATATATCGCACGGGGGTAAAATTGAAAAAAGTTGAAAAAATTTTTTTTTTGGACTTAGTCATTATTCCTGCGTTTATCAGACTTTCAGATAGGGGAAATGTCAGAGAGCATTCCGATTTCAGTTCCAGAGCGATTCGCCCAATGAGTCCTTGATATTTAGTCGTTTTCAGCAAATATTTTGGATTTTTGAAAATTTCACTTTTTTGTGAAAATATCCACTAAATGAGGGAATAATATGTGTGAGAGTACCCCAGGAGAGTTAGAAATGTGTGTGGGTACAATATATATCGCACGGGGGTAAAATTGAAAAAAGTTGAAAAATTTTTTTTTTTGGACTTTGTCATTTTTCTGGCGTTTATCAGACTTTCAGATAGGGTAAATGTCAGTGAGCGTTCCGATTTCAGTTCCAGAGCGATTCGCCCATTGAGTCCTTGATATTTAGTCTTTTTCAGCCAATTTTCGGGATTTTTGAAAATTTCGCTTTTTTGTGAAAATATCCACTAAATGAGGGAACAATATGTGTGAGGGTACCCCAGGAGAGTTCCAAATGAGTGTGGGTAGAATATATCTCCCACGGGGGTAAAATTGAAAAAAGTTGAAAAATTTTTTTTTTTGGACTTAGTCATTTTTCCGGCGTTTATCAGACTTTCAGATAGGGGAAATGTCAGTGAGCGTTCCGATTTCAGTTCCAGAGCGATTCGCCCAATGAGTCCTTGATATTTAGTCTTTTTCAGCCAATTTTCTGGATTTTTGAAAATTTCACTTTTTTGTGAAAATATCCACTAAATGAGGGAATAATATGTGTGAGGGTACCCCAGGAGAGTTCCAAATGTGTGTGGGTAGAATATATATCGCACAGGGGTAAAATTGAAAAAAGTTGAAAAATTTTTTTTTTGGGACTTAGTCATTTTTCCGGCGTTTATCAGACTTTCAGATAGGGGAAATGTCAGTGAGCATTCCGATTTCAGTTCCAGAGCGATTCGCCCAATGAGTCCTTGATATTTAGTCGTTTTCAGCCAATTTTCTGGATTTTTGAAAATTTCACTTTTTTGTGAAAATATCCACTAAATGAGGGAATAATATGTGTGAGGGTACCCCAGGAGAGTTCCAAATGTGTGTGGGTAGAATATATATCGCACGGGGGTAAAATTGAAAAAAGTTGAAAAAATTTTTTTTTTGGACTTAGTCATTTTTCCTGCGTTTATCAGACTTTCAGATAGGGGAAATGTCAGAGAGCATTCCGATTTCAGTTCCAGAGCGATTCGCCCAATGAGTCCTTGATATTTAGTCGTTTTCAGCCAATATTTTGGATTTTTGAAAATTTCACTTTTTAGTGAAAATATCCACTAAATGAGGGAATAATATGTGTGAGAGTACCCCAGGAGAGTTAGAAATGTGTGTGGGTACAATATATATCCCACGTGGGTAAAATTGAAAAAAGTTGAAAAAATTTTTTTTTTGGACTTTGTCATTTTTCTGGCGTTTATCAGACTTTCAGATAGGGTAAATGTCAGTGAGCGTTCCGATTTCAGTTCCAGAGCGATTCGCCCATTGAGTCCTTGATATTTAGTCGTTTTCAGCCAATTTTCTGGTTTTTTGAAAATTTCGCTTTTTTGTGAAAATATCCACTAAATGAGGAAACAATATGTGTGAGGGTACCCCAGGAGAGTTCCAAATGAGTGTGGGTAGAATATATCTCCCACGGGGGTAAAATTGCAAAAAGTTGAAAAAATTTTTTTTTATGACTTAGTCATTTTTCCGCCGTTTATCAGACTTTCAGATAGGGTAAATGTCAGTGAGCGTTGCGATTTCAGTTCCAGAGCGATTCACCCAATGAGTCCTTGATATTTAGTCGTTTTCAGCCAATTTTCGGGATTTTTTGAAAATTTCACTTTTTTGTGAAAATATCCACTAAATGAGGGAATAATATGTGTGAGGGTACCCCAGGAGAGTTCCAAATGAGTGTGGATAGAATATATATCCGACGGGGGTAAAATTGAAAAAAGTTGAAACATTTTTTTTTTGGACTTAGTCATTTTTCCTGCGTTTATCAGACTTTCAGATAGGGGAAATGTCAGTGAGCGTTCTCATTTCAGTTCCAGAGCGATTTGCCCCATGAATCCTTGATATTTAGTTGTTTTCAGCCAATTTTCTGGATTTTTGAAAATTTCACTTTTTTGTGAAAATATCCACTAAATGAGGGAATAATATGTGTGAGGGTACCCCAGGAGAGTTCCAAATGAGTGTGGGTAGAATATATATCCGACGGGGGTAAAATTGAAAAAAGTTGAAACATTTTTTTTTTGGACTTAGTCATTTTTCCTGCGTTTATCAGACTTTCAGATAGGGGAAATGTCAGTGAGCGTTCTCATTTCAGTTCCAGAGCGATTCGCCCCATGAATCCTTGATATTTAGTTGTATTCAGCCAATTTTCTGGATTTTTGAAAATTTCACTTTTTTGTGAAAATATCCACTAAATGAGGGAATAATATGTGTGAGGGTACCCCAGGAGAGTTCCAAATGTGTGTGGGTAGAATATATATCGCACGGGGGTAAAATTGAAAAAAGTTGAAAAAATTTTTTTTTTGGACTTAGTCATTATTCCTGCGTTTATCAGACTTTCAGATAGGGGAAATGTCAGAGAGCATTCCGATTTCAGTTCCAGAGCGATTCGCCCAATGAGTCCTTGATATTTAGTCGTTTTCAGCCAATATTTTGGATTTTTGAAAATTTCACTTTTTTGTGAAAATATCCACTAAATGAGGGAATAATATGTGTGAGAGTACCCCAGGAGAGTTAGAAATGTGTGTGGGTACAATATATATCGCACGGGGGTAAAATTGAAAAAAGTTGAAAAATTTTTTTTTTTGGACTTAGGCATTTTTCCGGCGTTTATCAGACTTTCAGATAGGGGAAATGTCAGTGAGCGTTCCGATTTCAGTTCCAGAGCGATTTGCCCAATGAGTCCTTGATATTTAGTCGTTTTCAGCCAATTTTCGGGATTTTTGAAAATTTCACTTTTTTGTGAAAATATCCACTAAATGAGGGAATAATATGTGTGAGGGTACCCCAGGAGAGTTAGAAATGTGTGTGGGTAGAATATATATCCCACGGGGGTAAAATTGAAAAAAGTTTAAAAAAATTTTTTTTTGGACTTAGTCATTTTTCCGGCGTTTATCAGACTTTCAGATAGGGGAAATGTCAGTGAGCATTCCGATTTCAGTTCCAGAGCGATTCGCCCAATGAGTCCTTGATATTTAGTCGTTTTCAGCAAATTTTCTGGATTTTTGAAAATTTCACTTTTTTTGTGAAAATATCCACTAAATGAGGGAATAATATGTGTGAGGGTACCCCAGGAGAGTTCCAAATGAGTGTGGGTAGAATATATATCCGACGGGGGTAAAATTGAAAAAAGTTGAAAAAATTTTTTTTTTGGACTTAGTAATTTTTCCGGCGTTTATCAGACTTTCAGATTGGGGAAATGTCAGTGAGCGTTCCGATTTCAGTTCCAGAGCGATTTGCCCAATGAGTCCTTGATATTTAGTCATTTTCAGCCAATTTTCGGGATTTTTGAAAATTTCACTTTTTTGTGAAAATATCCACTAAATGAGGGAATAATATGTGTGAGGGTACCCCAGGAGAGTTAGAAATGTGTGTGGGTAGAATATATATCCCACGGGGGTAAAATTGAAAAAAGTTTAAAAAAATTTTTTTTTGGACTTCGTCATTTTTCCGGCGTTTATCAGACTTTCAGATAAGGTAAATGTCAGTGAGCGTTCCGATTTCAGTTCCAGAGCGATTCGCCCAATGAGTCCTTGATATTTAGTCGTTTTCAGCCAATTTTTGGGATTTTTGAAAATTTCACTTTTTTGTGAAAATATCCACTAAATGAGGGAATAATATGTGTGAGGGTACCCCAGGAGAGTTCCAAATGTGTGTGGGTAGAATATATATCGCACGGGGGTAAAATTGAAAAAAGTTGAAAAAATTTTTTTTTTGGACTTAGTCATTATTCCTGCGTTTATCAGACTTTCAGATAGGGGAAATGTCAGAGAGCATTCCGATTTCAGTTCCAGAGCGATTCGCCCAATGAGTCCTTGATATTTAGTCGTTTTCAGCAAATATTTTGGATTTTTGAAAATTTCACTTTTTTGTGAAAATATCCACTAAATGAGGGAATAATATGTGTGAGAGTACCCCAGGAGAGTTAGAAATGTGTGTGGGTACAATATATATCGCACGGGGGTAAAATTGAAAAAAGTTGAAAAATTTTTTTTTTTGGACTTAGTCATTTTTCCGGCGTTTATCAGACTTTCAGATAGGGGAAATGTCAGTGAGCATTCTGATTTCAGTTCCAGAGCGATTCGCCCAATGAGTCCTTGATATTTAGTCGTTTTCAGCCAATTTTCTTGATTTTTGAAAATTTCACTTTTTTATGAAAATATCCACTAAATGAGTGAATAATATGTGTGAGGGTACCCCAGGAGAGTTCCAAATGTGTGTGGGTAGAATATATATCGCACGGGGGTAAAATTGAAAAAAGTTGAAAAATTTTTTTTTTTGGACTTAGTCATTTTTCCGGCGTTTATCAGACTTTCAGATAGGGGAAATGTCAGTGAGCGTTCCGATTTCAGTTCCAGAGCGATTTGCCCAATGAGTCCTTGATATTTAGTCGTTTTCAGCCAATTTTCGGGATTTTTGAAAATTTCACTTTTTTGTGAAAATATCCACTAAATGAGGGAATAATATGTGTGAGGGTACCCCAGGAGAGTTAGAAATGTGTGTGGGTAGAATATATATCCCACGGGGGTAAAATTGAAAAAAGTTTAAAAAAATTTTTTTTTGGACTTAGTCATTTTTCCTGCGTTTATCAGACTTTCAGATTGGGGAAATGTCAGAGAGCATTCCGATTTCAGTTCCAGAGCGATTCGCCCAATGAGTCCTTGATATTTAGTCGTTTTCAGCCAATATTTTGGATTTTTGAAAATTTCACTTTTTTGTGAAAATATCCACTAAATGAGGGAATAATATGTGTGAGAGTACCCCAGGAGAGTTAGAAATGTGTGTGGGTACAATATATATCCCACGTGGGTAAAATTGAAAAAAGTTGAAAAAATTTTTTTTTTGGACTTTGTCATTTTTCTGGCGTTTATCAGACTTTCAGATAGGGTAAATGTCAGTGAGCGTTCCGATTTCAGTTCCAGAGCGATTCGCCCATTGAGTCCTTGATATTTAGTCGTTTTCAGCCAATTTTGGGATTTTTGAAAATTTCGCTTTTTTGTGAAAATATCCACTAAATGAGGGAACAATATGTGTGAGGGTACCCCAGGAGAGTTCCAAATGAGTGTGGGTAGAATATATCTCCCACGGGGGTAAAATTGAAAAGAGTTGAAAAATTTTTTTTTTTGGACTTAGTCATTTTTCCGGCGTTTATCAGACTTTCAGATAGGGGAAATGTCAGTGAGCGTTCCGATTTCAGTTCCAGAGCGATTCGCCCAATGAGTCCTTGATATTTAGTCTTTTTCAGCCAATTTTCTGGATTTTTGAAAATTTCACTTTTTTGTGAAAATATCCACTAAATGAGGGAATAATATGTGTGAGGGTACCCCAGGAGAGTTCCAAATGTGTGTGGGTAGAATATATATCGCACAGGGGTAAAATTGAAAAAAGTTGAAAAATTTTTTTTTTTGGACTTAGTCATTTTTCCGGCGTTTATCAGACTTTCAGATAGGGGAAATGTCAGTGAGCATTCCGATTTCAGTTCCAGAGCGATTCGCCCAATGAGTCCTTGATATTTAGTCGTTTTCAGCAAATTTTCTGGATTTTTGAAAATTTCACTTTTTTTGTGAAAATATCCACTAAATGAGGGAATAATATGTGTGAGGGTACCCCAGGAGAGTTCCAAATGTGTGTGGGTAGAATATATATCGCACGGAGGTAAAATTGAAAAAAGTTGAAAAATTTTTTTTTTTGGACTTAGTCATTTTTCCGGCGTTTATCAGACTTTCAGATAGGGGAAATGTCAGTGAGCGTTCCGATTTCAGTTCCAGAGCGATTTGCCCAATGAGTCCTTGATATTTAGTCGTTTTCAGCCAATTTTCGGGATTTTTGAAAATTTCACTTTTTTGTGAAAATATCCACTAAATGAGGGAATAATATGTGTGAGGGTACCCCAGGAGAGTTAGAAATGTGTGTGGGTAGAATATATAGCCCACGGGGGTAAAATTGAAAAAAGTTTAAAAAAATTTTTTTTTTGGACTTAGTCATTTTACCGGTGTTTATCAGACTTTCAGATAAGGTAAATGTCAGTGAGCGTTCCGATTTCAGTTCCAGAGCGATTCGCCCAATGAGTCCTTGATATTTAGTCGTTTTCAGCCAATTTTCGGGATTTTTGAAAATTTCACTTTTTTGTGAAAATATCCACTAAATGAGGGAATAATATGTGTGAGGGTACCCCAGGAGAGTTCCAAATGAGTGTGGGTAGAATATATATCCGACGGGGGTAAAATTGAAAAAAGTTGAAAAAATTTTTTTTTTGGACTTAGTAATTTTTCCGGCGTTTATCAGAATTTCAGATTGGGGAAATGTCAGTGAGCGTTCCGATTTCAGTTCCAGAGCGATTTGCCCAATGAGTCCTTGATATTTAGTCATTTTCAGCCAATTTTCGGGATTTTTGAAAATTTCACTTTTTTGTGAAAATATCCACTAAATGAGGGAATAATATGTGTGAGGGTACCCCAGGAGAGTTCCAAATGTGTGTGGGTAGAATATATATCGCACGGGGGTAAAATTGAAAAAAGTTGAAAAAATTTTTTTTTTGGACTTAGTCATTATTCCTGCGTTTATCAGACTTTCAGATAGGGGAAATGTCAGAGAGCATTCCGATTTCAGTTCCAGAGCGATTCGCCCAATGAGTCCTTGATATTTAGTCGTTTTCAGCAAATATTTTGGATTTTTGAAAATTTCACTTTTTTGTGAAAATATCCACTAAATGAGGGAATAATATGTGTGAGAGTACCCCAGGAGAGTTAGAAATGTGTGTGGGTACAATATATATCGCACGGGGGTAAAATTGAAAAAAGTTGAAAAATTTTTTTTTTTGGACTTAGTCATTTTTCCGGCGTTTATCAGACTTTCAGATAGGGGAAATGTCAGTGAGCATTCCGATTTCAGTTCCAGAGCGATTCGCCCAATGAGTCCTTGATATTTAGTCGTTTTCAGCAAATTTTCTGGATTTTTGAAAATTTCACTTTTTTTGTGAAAATATCCACTAAATGAGGGAATAATATGTGTGAGGGTACCCCAGGAGAGTTCCAAATGAGTGTGGGTAGAATATATATCCGACGGGGGTAAAATTGAAAAAAGTTGAAAAAATTTTTTTTTTGGACTTAGTAATTTTTCCGGCGTTTATCAGACTTTCAGATTGGGGAAATGTCAGTGAGCGTTCCGATTTCAGTTCCAGAGCGATTTGCCCAATGAGTCCTTGATATTTAGTCATTTTCAGCCAATTTTCGGGATTTTTGAAAATTTCACTTTTTTGTGAAAATATCCACTAAATGAGGGAATAATATGTGTGAGGGTACCCCAGGAGAGTTAGAAATGTGTGTGGGTAGAATATATATCCCACGGGGGTAAAATTGAAAAAAGTTTAAAAAAATTTTTTTTTGGACTTCGTCATTTTTCCGGCGTTTATCAGACTTTCAGATAAGGTAAATGTCAGTGAGCGTTCCGATTTCAGTTCCAGAGCGATTCGCCCAATGAGTCCTTGATATTTAGTCGTTTTCAGCCAATTTTTGGGATTTTTGAAAATTTCACTTTTTTGTGAAAATATCCACTAAATGAGGGAATAATATGTGTGAGGGTACCCCAGTAGAGTTCCAAATGTGTGTGGGTAGAATATATATCGCACGGGGGTAAAATTGAAAAAAGTTGAAAAAATTTTTTTTTTGGACTTAGTCATTATTCCTGCGTTTATCAGACTTTCAGATACGGGAAATGTCAGAGAGCATTCCGATTTCAGTTCCAGAGCGATTCGCCCAATGAGTCCTTGATATTTAGTCGTTTTCAGCAAATATTTTGGATTTTTGAAAATTTCACTTTTTTGTGAAAATATCCACTAAATGAGGGAATAATATGTGTGAGAGTACCCCAGGAGAGTTAGAAATGTGTGTGGGTACAATATATATCCCACGTGGGTAAAATTGAAAAAAGTTGAAAAATTTTTTTTTTTGGACTTAGTCATTTTTCCGGCGTTTATCAGACTTTCAGATAGGGGAAATGTCAGTGAGCATTCCGATTTCAGTTCCAGAGCGATTCGCCCAATGAGTCCTTGATATTTAGTCGTTTTCAGCAAATTTTCTGGATTTTTGAAAATTTCACTTTTTTTGTGAAAATATCCACTAAATGAGGGAATAATATGTGTGAGGGTACCCCAGGAGAGTTCCAAATGTGTGTGGGTAGAATATATATCGCACGGAGGTAAAATTGAAAAAAGTTGAAAAATTTTTTTTTTTGGACTTAGTCATTTTTCCGGCGTTTATCAGACTTTCAGATAGGGGAAATGTCAGTGAGCGTTCCGATTTCAGTTCCAGAGCGATTTGCCCAATGAGTCCTTGATATTTAGTCGTTTTCAGCCAATTTTCGGGATTTTTGAAAATTTCACTTTTTTGTGAAAATATCCACTAAATGAGGGAATAATATGTGTGAGGGTACCCCAGGAGAGTTAGAAATGTGTGTGGGTAGAATATATATCCCACGGGGGTAAAATTGAAAAAAGTTTAAAAAAATTTTTTTTTGGACTTAGTCATTTTTCCGGTGTTTATCAGACTTTCAGATAAGGTAAATGTCAGTGAGCGTTCCGATTTCAGTTCCAGAGCGATTCGCCCAATGAGTCCTTGATATTTAGTCGTTTTCAGCCAATTTTCGGGATTTTTGAAAATTTCACTTTTTTGTGAAAATATCCACTAAATGAGGGAATAATATGTGTGAGGGTACCCCAGGAGAGTTCCAAATGAGTGTGGGTAGAATATATATCCGACGGGGGTAAAATTGAAAAAAGTTGAAAAAATTTTTTTTTTGGACTTAGTAATTTTTCCGGCGTTTATCAGACTTTCAGATTGGGGAAATGTCAGTGAGCGTTCCGATTTCAGTTCCAGAGCGATTTGCCCAATGAGTCCTTGATATTTAGTCATTTTCAGCCAATTTTCGGGATTTTTGAAAATTTCACTTTTTTGTGAAAATATCCACTAAATGAGGGAATAATATGTGTGAGGGTACCCCAGGAGAGTTCCAAATGAGTGTGGGTAGAATATATATCCCACGGGGGTAAAATTGAAAAAAGTTTAAAAAAATTTTTTTTTGGACTTCGTCATTTTTCCGGCGTTTATCAGACTTTCAGATAAGGTAAATGTCAGTGAGCGTTCCGATTTCAGTTCCAGAGCGATTCGCCCAATGAGTCCTTGATATTTAGTCGTTTTCAGCCAATTTTTGGGATTTTTGAAAATTTCACTTTTTTGTGAAAATATCCACTAAATGAGGGAATAATATGTGTGAGGGTACCCCAGTAGAGTTCCAAATGTGTGTGGGTAGAATATATATCGCACGGGGGTAAAATTGAAAAAAGTTGAAAAAATTTTTTTTTTGGACTTAGTCATTATTCCTGCGTTTATCAGACTTTCAGATAGGGGAAATGTCAGAGAGCATTCCGATTTCAGTTCCAGAGCGATTCGCCCAATGAGTCCTTGATATTTAGTCGTTTTCAGCAAATATTTTGGATTTTTGAAAATTTCACTTTTTTGTGAAAATATCCACTAAATGAGGGAATAATATGTGTGAGAGTACCCCAGGAGAGTTAGAAATGTGTGTGGGTACAATATATATCGCACGGGGGTAAAATTGAAAAAAGTTGAAAAATTTTTTTTTTTGGACTTTGTCATTTTTCTGGCGTTTATCAGACTTTCAGATAGGGTAAATGTCAGTGAGCGTTCCGATTTCAGTTCCAGAGCGATTCGCCCATTGAGTCCTTGATATTTAGTCTTTTTCAGCCAATTTTCGGGATTTTTGAAAATTTCGCTTTTTTGTGAAAATATCCACTAAATGAGGGAACAATATGTGTGAGGGTACCCCAGGAGAGTTCCAAATGAGTGTGGGTAGAATATATCTCCCACGGGGGTAAAATTGAAAAAAGTTGAAAAATTTTTTTTTTTGGACTTAGTCATTTTTCCGGCGTTTATCAGACTTTCAGATAGGGGAAATGTCAGTGAGCGTTCCGATTTCAGTTCCAGAGCGATTCGCCCAATGAGTCCTTGATATTTAGTCTTTTTCAGCCAATTTTCTGGATTTTTGAAAATTTCACTTTTTTGTGAAAATATCCACTAAATGAGGGAATAATATGTGTGAGGGTACCCCAGGAGAGTTCCAAATGTGTGTGGGTAGAATATATATCGCACAGGGGTAAAATTGAAAAAAGTTGAAAAATTTTTTTTTTGGGACTTAGTCATTTTTCCGGCGTTTATCAGACTTTCAGATAGGGGAAATGTCAGTGAGCATTCCGATTTCAGTTCCAGAGCGATTCGCCCAATGAGTCCTTGATATTTAGTCGTTTTCAGCCAATTTTCTGGATTTTTGAAAATTTCACTTTTTTGTGAAAATATCCACTAAATGAGGGAATAATATGTGTGAGGGTACCCCAGGAGAGTTCCAAATGTGTGTGGGTAGAATATATATCGCACGGGGGTAAAATTGAAAAAAGTTGAAAAAATTTTTTTTTTGGACTTAGTCATTTTTCCTGCGTTTATCAGACTTTCAGATAGGGGAAATGTCAGAGAGCATTCCGATTTCAGTTCCAGAGCGATTCGCCCAATGAGTCCTTGATATTTAGTCGTTTTCAGCCAATATTTTGGATTTTTGAAAATTTCACTTTTTAGTGAAAATATCCACTAAATGAGGGAATAATATGTGTGAGAGTACCCCAGGAGAGTTAGAAATGTGTGTGGGTACAATATATATCCCACGTGGGTAAAATTGAAAAAAGTTGAAAAAATTTTTTTTTTGGACTTTGTCATTTTTCTGGCGTTTATCAGACTTTCAGATAGGGTAAATGTCAGTGAGCGTTCCGATTTCAGTTCCAGAGCGATTCGCCCATTGAGTCCTTGATATTTAGTCGTTTTCAGCCAATTTTCTGGTTTTTTGAAAATTTCGCTTTTTTGTGAAAATATCCACTAAATGAGGGAACAATATGTGTGAGGGTACCCCAGGAGAGTTCCAAATGAGTGTGGGTAGAATATATCTCCCACGGGGGTAAAATTGCAAAAAGTTGAAAAAATTTTTTTTTATGACTTAGTCATTTTTCCGCCGTTTATCAGACTTTCAGATAGGGTAAATGTCAGTGAGCGTTGCGATTTCAGTTCCAGAGCGATTCACCCAATGAGTCCTTGATATTTAGTCGTTTTCAGCCAATTTTCGGGATTTTTTGAAAATTTCACTTTTTTGTGAAAATATCCACTAAATGAGGGAATAATATGTGTGAGGGTACCCCAGGAGAGTTCCAAATGAGTGTGGATAGAATATATATCCGACGGGGGTAAAATTGAAAAAAGTTGAAACATTTTTTTTTTGGACTTAGTCATTTTTCCTGCGTTTATCAGACTTTCAGATAGGGGAAATGTCAGTGAGCGTTCTCATTTCAGTTCCAGAGCGATTTGCCCCATGAATCCTTGATATTTAGTTGTTTTCAGCCAATTTTCTGGATTTTTGAAAATTTCACTTTTTTGTGAAAATATCCACTAAATGAGGGAATAATATGTGTGAGGGTACCCCAGGAGAGTTCCAAATGAGTGTGGGTAGAATATATATCCGACGGGGGTAAAATTGAAAAAAGTTGAAACATTTTTTTTTTGGACTTAGTCATTTTTCCTGCGTTTATCAGACTTTCAGATAGGGGAAATGTCAGTGAGCGTTCTCATTTCAGTTCCAGAGCGATTCGCCCCATGAATCCTTGATATTTAGTTGTATTCAGCCAATTTTCTGGATTTTTGAAAATTTCACTTTTTTGTGAAAATATCCACTAAATGAGGGAATAATATGTGTGAGGGTACCCCAGGAGAGTTCCAAATGTGTGTGGGTAGAATATATATCGCACGGGGGTAAAATTGAAAAAAGTTGAAAAAATTTTTTTTTTGGACTTAGTCATTATTCCTGCGTTTATCAGACTTTCAGATAGGGGAAATGTCAGAGAGCATTCCGATTTCAGTTCCAGAGCGATTCGCCCAATGAGTCCTTGATATTTAGTCGTTTTCAGCCAATATTTTGGATTTTTGAAAATTTCACTTTTTTGTGAAAATATCCACTAAATGAGGGAATAATATGTGTGAGAGTACCCCAGGAGAGTTAGAAATGTGTGTGGGTACAATATATATCGCACGGGGGTAAAATTGAAAAAAGTTGAAAAATTTTTTTTTTTGGACTTAGGCATTTTTCCGGCGTTTATCAGACTTTCAGATAGGGGAAATGTCAGTGAGCGTTCCGATTTCAGTTCCAGAGCGATTTGCCCAATGAGTCCTTGATATTTAGTCGTTTTCAGCCAATTTTCGGGATTTTTGAAAATTTCACTTTTTTG
This sequence comes from Phyllobates terribilis, assembly GCF_046119375.1. Classification (NCBI taxonomy): domain Eukaryota; kingdom Metazoa; phylum Chordata; class Amphibia; order Anura; family Dendrobatidae; genus Phyllobates; species Phyllobates terribilis. The sequence continues at coordinate 556,922,505 of NW_027362762.1, forward strand.
TGAAAATATCCACTAAATGAGGGAATAATATGTGTGAGGGTACCCCAGGAGAGTTAGAAATGTGTGTGGGTAGAATATATATCCCACGGGGGTAAAATTGAAAAAAGTTTAAAAAAATTTTTTTTTGGACTTAGTCATTTTTCCGGCGTTTATCAGACTTTCAGATAGGGGAAATGTCAGTGAGCATTCCGATTTCAGTTCCAGAGCGATTCGCCCAATGAGTCCTTGATATTTAGTCGTTTTCAGCAAATTTTCTGGATTTTTGAAAATTTCACTTTTTTTGTGAAAATATCCACTAAATGAGGGAATAATATGTGTGAGGGTACCCCAGGAGAGTTCCAAATGAGTGTGGGTAGAATATATATCCGACGGGGGTAAAATTGAAAAAAGTTGAAAAAATTTTTTTTTTGGACTTAGTAATTTTTCCGGCGTTTATCAGACTTTCAGATTGGGGAAATGTCAGTGAGCGTTCCGATTTCAGTTCCAGAGCGATTTGCCCAATGAGTCCTTGATATTTAGTCATTTTCAGCCAATTTTCGGGATTTTTGAAAATTTCACTTTTTTGTGAAAATATCCACTAAATGAGGGAATAATATGTGTGAGGGTACCCCAGGAGAGTTAGAAATGTGTGTGGGTAGAATATATATCCCACGGGGGTAAAATTGAAAAAAGTTTAAAAAAATTTTTTTTTGGACTTCGTCATTTTTCCGGCGTTTATCAGACTTTCAGATAAGGTAAATGTCAGTGAGCGTTCCGATTTCAGTTCCAGAGCGATTCGCCCAATGAGTCCTTGATATTTAGTCGTTTTCAGCCAATTTTTGGGATTTTTGAAAATTTCACTTTTTTGTGAAAATATCCACTAAATGAGGGAATAATATGTGTGAGGGTACCCCAGGAGAGTTCCAAATGTGTGTGGGTAGAATATATATCGCACGGGGGTAAAATTGAAAAAAGTTGAAAAAATTTTTTTTTTGGACTTAGTCATTATTCCTGCGTTTATCAGACTTTCAGATAGGGGAAATGTCAGAGAGCATTCCGATTTCAGTTCCAGAGCGATTCGCCCAATGAGTCCTTGATATTTAGTCGTTTTCAGCAAATATTTTGGATTTTTGAAAATTTCACTTTTTTGTGAAAATATCCACTAAATGAGGGAATAATATGTGTGAGAGTACCCCAGGAGAGTTAGAAATGTGTGTGGGTACAATATATATCGCACGGGGGTAAAATTGAAAAAAGTTGAAAAATTTTTTTTTTTGGACTTAGTCATTTTTCCGGCGTTTATCAGACTTTCAGATAGGGGAAATGTCAGTGAGCATTCTGATTTCAGTTCCAGAGCGATTCGCCCAATGAGTCCTTGATATTTAGTCGTTTTCAGCCAATTTTCTTGATTTTTGAAAATTTCACTTTTTTATGAAAATATCCACTAAATGAGGGAATAATATGTGTGAGGGTACCCCAGGAGAGTTCCAAATGTGTGTGGGTAGAATATATATCGCACGGGGGTAAAATTGAAAAAAGTTGAAAAATTTTTTTTTTTGGACTTAGTCATTTTTCCGGCGTTTATCAGACTTTCAGATAGGGGAAATGTCAGTGAGCGTTCCGATTTCAGTTCCAGAGCGATTTGCCCAATGAGTCCTTGATATTTAGTCGTTTTCAGCCAATTTTCGGGATTTTTGAAAATTTCACTTTTTTGTGAAAATATCCACTAAATGAGGGAATAATATGTGTGAGGGTACCCCAGGAGAGTTAGAAATGTGTGTGGGTAGAATATATATCCCACGGGGGTAAAATTGAAAAAAGTTTAAAAAAATTTTTTTTTGGACTTAGTCATTTTTCCTGCGTTTATCAGACTTTCAGATTGGGGAAATGTCAGAGAGCATTCCGATTTCAGTTCCAGAGCGATTCGCCCAATGAGTCCTTGATATTTAGTCGTTTTCAGCCAATATTTTGGATTTTTGAAAATTTCACTTTTTTGTGAAAATATCCACTAAATGAGGGAATAATATGTGTGAGAGTACCCCAGGAGAGTTAGAAATGTGTGTGGGTACAATATATATCCCACGTGGGTAAAATTGAAAAAAGTTGAAAAAATTTTTTTTTTGGACTTTGTCATTTTTCTGGCGTTTATCAGACTTTCAGATAGGGTAAATGTCAGTGAGCGTTCCGATTTCAGTTCCAGAGCGATTCGCCCATTGAGTCCTTGATATTTAGTCTTTTTCAGCCAATTTTCGGGATTTTTGAAAATTTCGCTTTTTTGTGAAAATATCCACTAAATGAGGGAACAATATGTGTGAGGGTACCCCAGGAGAGTTCCAAATGAGTGTGGGTAGAATATATCTCCCACGGGGGTAAAATTGAAAAAAGTTGAAAAATTTTTTTTTTTGGACTTAGTCATTTTTCCGGCGTTTATCAGACTTTCAGATAGGGGAAATGTCAGTGAGCGTTCCGATTTCAGTTCCAGAGCGATTCGCCCAATGAGTCCTTGATATTTAGTCTTTTTCAGCCAATTTTCTGGATTTTTGAAAATTTCACTTTTTTGTGAAAATATCCACTAAATGAGGGAATAATATGTGTGAGGGTACCCCAGGAGAGTTCCAAATGTGTGTGGGTAGAATATATATCGCACAGGGGTAAAATTGAAAAAAGTTGAAAAATTTTTTTTTTTGGACTTAGTCATTTTTCCGGCGTTTATCAGACTTTCAGATAGGGGAAATGTCAGTGAGCATTCCGATTTCAGTTCCAGAGCGATTCGCCCAATGAGTCCTTGATATTTAGTCGTTTTCAGCCAATTTTCTGGATTTTTGAAAATTTCACTTTTTTGTGAAAATATCCACTAAATGAGGGAATAATATGTGTGAGGGTACCCCAGGAGAGTTCCAAATGTGTGTGGGTAGAATATATATCGCACGGGGGTAAAATTGAAAAAAGTTGAAAAAATTTTTTTTTTGGACTTAGTCATTTTTCCTGCGTTTATCAGACTTTCAGATAGGGGAAATGTCAGAGAGCATTCCGATTTCAGTTCCAGAGCGATTCGCCTAATGAGTCCTTGATATTTAGTCGTTTTCAGCCAATATTTTGGATTTTTGAAAATTTCACTTTTTTGTGAAAATATCCACTAAATGAGGGAATAATATGTGTGAGAGTACCCCAGGAGAGTTAGAAATGTGTGTGGGTACAATATATATCCCACGTGGGTAAAATTGAAAAAAGTTGAAAAAATTTTTTTTTTGGACTTTGTCATTTTTCTGGCGTTTATCAGACTTTCAGATAGGGTAAATGTCAGTGAGCGTTCCGATTTCAGTTCCAGAGCGATTCGCCCATTGAGTCCTTGATATTTAGTCGTTTTCAGCCAATTTTCTGGTTTTTTGAAAATTTCGCTTTTTTGTGAAAATATCCACTAAATGAGGGAACAATATGTGTGAGGGTACCCCAGGAGAGTTCCAAATGAGTGTGGGTAGAATATATCTCCCACGGGGGTAAAATTGCAAAAAGTTGAAAAATTTTTTTTTTATGACTTAGTCATTTTTCCGCCGTTTATCAGACTTTCAGATAGGGTAAATGTCAGTGAGCGTTGCGATTTCAGTTCCAGAGCGATTCACCCAATGAGTCCTTGATATTTAGTCGTTTTCAGCCAATTTTCGGGATTTTTTGAAAATTTCACTTTTTTGTGAAAATATCCACTAAATGAGGGAATAATATGTGTGAGGGTACCCCAGGAGAGTTCCAAATGAGTGTGGATAGAATATATATCCGACGGGGGTAAAATTGAAAAAAGTTGAAACATTTTTTTTTTGGACTTAGTCATTTTTCCTGCGTTTATCAGACTTTCAGATAGGGGAAATGTCAGTGAGCGTTCTCATTTCAGTTCCAGAGCGATTTGCCCCATGAATCCTTGATATTTAGTTGTTTTCAGCCAATTTTCTGGATTTTTGAAAATTTCACTTTTTTGTGAAAATATCCACTAAATGAGGGAATAATATGTGTGAGGGTACCCCAGGAGAGTTCCAAATGAGTGTGGGTAGAATATATATCCGACGGGGGTAAAATTGAAAAAAGTTGAAACATTTTTTTTTTGGACTTAGTCATTTTTCCTGCGTTTATCAGACTTTCAGATAGGGGAAATGTCAGTGAGCGTTCTCATTTCAGTTCCAGAGCGATTCGCCCCATGAATCCTTGATATTTAGTTGTTTTCAGCCAATTTTCTGGATTTTTGAAAATTTCACTTTTTTGTGAAAATATCCACTAAATGAGGGAATAATATGTGTGAGGGGACCCCAGGAGAGTTCCAAATGTGTATGGGTAGAATATATATCGCACGGGGGTAAAATTGAAAAAAGTTGAAAAATTTTTTTTTTGGACTTAGTCATTTTTCCGGCGTTTATCAGACTTTCAGATAGGGGAAATGTCAGTGAGCGTTCCGATTTCAGTTCCAGAGCGATTCGCCCAATGAGTCCTTGATATTTAGTCGTTTTCAGCCAATTTTCGGGATTTTTGAAAATTTCACTTTTTTGTGAAAATATCCACTAAATGAGGGAATAATATGTGTGAGGGTACCCCAGGAGAGTTCCAAATGAGTGTGGGTAGAATATATATCCGACGGGGGTAAAATTGAAAAAAGTTGAAAAAAATTTTTTTTTGGACTTAGTAATTTTTCCGGCGTTTATCAGACTTTCAGATTGGGGAAATGTCAGTGAGCGTTCCGATTTCAGTTCCAGAGCGATTTGCACAATGAGTCCTTGATATTTAGTCATTTTCAGCCAATTTTCGGGATTTTTGAAAATTTCACTTTTTTGTGAAAATATCCACTAAATGAGGGAATAATATGTGTGAGGGTACCCCAGGAGAGTTAGAAATGTGTGTGGGTAGAATATATCTCCCACGGGGGTAAAATTGAAAAAAGTTGAAAAAATTTTTTTTTTTGGACTTAGTCATTTTTCCAGCGTTTATCAGACTTTCAGATAGGGGAAATATCAGTGAGCGTTCCGATTTCAGTTCCAGAGCGATTCGCCCAATGAGTCCTTGATATTTAGTCTTTTTCAGCCAATTTTCTGGATTTTTGAAAATTTCACTTTTTTGTGAAAATATCCACTAAATGAGGGAATAATATGTGTGAGGGTACCCCAGGAGAGTTCCAAATGTGTGTTGGTAGAATATATATCGCACAGGGGTAAAATTGAAAAAAGTTGAAAAATTTTTTTTTTTGGACTTAGTCATTTTTCCGGCGTTTATCAGACTTTCAGATAGGGGAAATGTCAGTGAGCATTCCGATTTCAGTTCCAGAGCGATTCGCCCAATGAGTCCTTGATATTTAGTCGTTTTCAGCAAATTTTCTGGATTTTTGAAAATTTCACTTTTTTGTGAAAATATCCACTAAATGAGGGAATAATATGTGTGAGGGTACCCCAGGAGAGTTCCAAATGTGTGTGGGTAGAATATATATCGCACGGAGGTAAAATTGAAAAAAGTTGAAAAATTTTTTTTTTTGGACTTAGTCATTTTTCCGGCGTTTATCAGACTTTCAGATAAGGTAAATGTCAGTGAGCGTTCCGATTTCAGTTCCAGAGCGATTCGCCCAATGAGTCCTTGATATTTAGTCGTTTTCAGCCAATTTTCTGGATTTTTGAAAATTTCACTTTTTTGTGAAAATATCCACTAAATGAGGGAATAAAATGTGTGAGGGTACCCCAGGAGAGTTCCAAATGTGTGTGGGTAGAATATATATCGCACGGGGGTAAAATTGAAAAAAGTTGAAAAAATTTTTTTTTTGGACTTAGTCATTTTTCCTGCGTTTATCAGACTTTCAGATAGGGGAAATGTCAGAGAGCATTCCGATTTCAGTTCCAGAGCGATTCGCCCAATGAGTCCCTGATATTTAGTCGTTTTCAGCCAATATTTTGGATTTTTGAAAATTTCACTTTTTTGTGAAAATATCCACTAAATGAGGGAATAATATGTGTGAGAGTACCCCAGGAGAGTTAGAAATGTGTGTGGGTACAATATATATCCCACGTGGGTAAAATTGAAAAAAGTTGAAAAAATTTTTTTTTTGGACTTAGTAATTTTTCCGGCGTTTATCAGACTTTCAGATAGGGGAAATGTCAGTGAGCGTTCCGATTTCAGTTCCAGAGCGATTCGCCCAATGAGTCCTTGATATTTAGTCGTTTTCAGCCAATTTTCGGGATTTTTGAAAATTTCACTTTTTTGTGAAAATATCCAACAAATGAGGGAATAATATGTGTGAGGGTACCCCAGGAGAGTTAGAAATGTGTGTGGGTAGAATATATATCCCACGGGGGTAAAATTGAAAAAAGTTTAAAAAAATTTTTTTTTGGACTTAGTCATTTTTCCGACGTTTATCAGACTTTCAGATAAGGTAAATGTCAGTGAGCGTTCCGATTTCAGTTCCAGAGCGATTCGCCCAATGAGTCCTTGATATTTAGTCGTTTTCAACCAATTTTCGGGATTTTGAAAATTTCACTTTTTTGTGAAAATATCCACTAAATGAGGGAATAATATGTGTGAGGGTACCCCAGGAGAGTTCCAAATGTGTGTGGGTAGAATATATATCGCACGGGGGTAAAATTGAAAAAAGTTGAAAAAATTTTTTTTTTGGACTTAGTCATTTTTCCTGCGTTTATCAGACTTTCAGATAGGGGAAATGTCAGAGAGCATTCCGATTTCAGTTCCAGAGCGATTCGCCCAATGAGTCCTTGATATTTAGTCGTTTTCAGCCAATATTTTGGATTTTTGAAAATTTCACTTTTTTGTGAAAATATCCACTAAATGAGGGAATAATATGTGTGAGAGTACCCCAGGAGAGTTAGAAATGTGTGTGGGTACAATATATATCCCACGTGGGTAAAATTGAAAAAAGTTGAAAAAATTTTTTTTTTGGACTTTGTCATTTTTCTGGCGTTTATCAGACTTTCAGATAGGGTAAATGTCAGTGAGCGCTCCGATTTCAGTTCCCGAGCGATTCGTCAATTGAGTCCTTGATATTTAGTCGTTTTCAGCCAATTTTCAGGATTTTTGAAAATTTCGCTTTTTTGTGAAAATATCCACTAAATGAGGGAATAGTATGTGTGAGGGTACACCAGGAGAGTTCCAAATGTGTGTGGGTAGAATATATATCGCACGGGGGTAAAATTGAAAAAAGTTGAAAAATTTTTTTTTTTGGACTTAGGCATTTTTCCGGCGTTTATCAGACTTTCAGATAGGGTAAATGTCAGTGAGCGTTCCGATTTCAGTTCCAGAGCGATTCACCCAATGAGTCCTTGATATTTAGTCATTTTCAGCCAATTTTCGGGATTTTTTGAAAATTTCACTTTTTTGTGAAAATATCCACTAAATGAGGGAATAATATGTGTGAGGGTACCCCAGGAGAGTTCCAAATGAGTGTGGGTAGAATATATATCCGACGGGGGTAAAATTGAAAAAAGTTGAAACTTTTTTTTTTTGGACTTAGTAATTTTTCCGGCGTTTATCAGACTTTCAGATAGGGGAAATGTCAGTGAGCGTTCCGATTTCAGTTCCAGAGCGATTCGCCCAATGAGTCCTTGATATTTAGTCGTTTTCAGCCAATTTTCGGGATTTTTGAAAATTTCACTTTTTTGTGAAAATATCCACTAAATGAGGGAATAATATGTGTGAGGGTACCCCAGGAGAGTTAGAAATGTGTGTGGGTAGAATATATATCCCACGGGGGTAAAATTGAAAAAAGTTTAAAAAAATTTTTTTTTGGACTTAGTCATTTTTCCGGCGTTTATCAGACTTTCTGATAAGGTAAATGTCAGTGAGCGTTACGATTTCAGTTCCAGAGCGATTCGCCCAATGAGTCCTTGATATTTAGTCGTTTTCAGCCAATTTTTGGGATTTTTGAAAATTTCACTTTTTTGTGAAAATATCCACTAAATGAGGGAATAATATGTGTGAGGGTACCCCAGGAGAGTTCCAAATGTGTGTGGGTAGAATATATATCGCACGGGGGTAAAATTGAAAAAAGTTGAAAAAATTTTTTTTTTGGACTTAGTCATTTTTCCTGCGTTTATCAGACTTTCAAATAGGGGAAATGTCAGAGAGCATTCCGATTTCAGTTCCAGAGCGATTCGCCCAATGAGTCCTTGATATTTAGTCGTTTTCAGCCAATATTTTGGATTTTTGAAAATTTCACTTTTTTGTGAAAATATCCACTAAATGAGGGAATAATATGTGTGAGAGTACCCCAGGAGAGTTAGAAATGTGTGTGGGTACAATATATATCGCACGGGGGTAAAATTGAAAAAAGTTGAAAAATTTTTTTTTTTGGACTTAGTCATTTTTCCGGCGTTTATCAGACTTTCAGATAGGGGAAATGTCAGTGAGCATTCCGATTTCAGTTCCAGAGCGATTCGCCCAATGAGTCCTTGATATTTAGTCGTTTTCAGCCAATTTTCTGGATTTTTGAAAATTTCACTTTTTTGTGAAAATATCCACTAAATGAGGGAATAATATGTGTGAGGGTACCCCAGGAGAGTTCCAAATGTGTGTGGGTAGAATATATATCGCACGGGGGTAAAATTGAAAAAAGTTGAAAAATTTTTTTTTTTGGACTTAGTCATTTTTCCTGCGTTTATCAGACTTTCAAATAGGGGAAATGTCAGAGAGCATTCCGATTTCAGTTCCAGAGCGATTCGCCAATTGAGTCCTTGATATTTAGTCGTTTTCAGCCAATTTTCGGGATTTTTGAAAATTTCGCTTTTTTGTGAAAATATCCACTAAATGAGGGAATAATATGTGTGAGGGTACCCCAGGAGAGTTCCAAATGTGTGTGGGTAGAATATATATCGCACGGGGGTAAAATTGAAAAAAGTTGAAAAATTTTTTTTTTTGGACTTAGTCATTTTTCCGGCGTTTATCAGACTTTCAGAAAGGGGAAATGTCAGTGAGCATTCCGATTTCAGTTCCAGAGCGATTCGCCCAATGAGTCCTTGATATTTAGTCGTTTTCAGCCAATATTTTGGATTTTTGAAAATTTCACTTTTTTGTGAAAATATCCACTAAATGAGGGAATAATATGTGTGAGAGTACCCCAGGAGAGTTAGAAATGTGTGTGGGTACAATATATATCCCACGTGGGTAAAATTGAAAAAAGTTGAAAAATTTTTTTTTTTGGACTTAGTCATTTTTCCGGCGTTTATCAGACTTTCAGAAAGGGGAAATGTCAGTCAGCATTCCGATTTCAGTTCCAGAGCGATTCGCCCAATGAGTCCTTGATATTTAGTCGTTTTCAGCCAATTTTCTGGATTTTTGAAAATTTCACTTTTTTGTGAAAATATCCACTAAATGAGGGAGTAATATGTGTGAGGGTACCCCAGGAGAGTTCCAAATGTGTGTGGGTAGAATATATATCGCACGGGGGTAAAATTGAAAAAAGTTGAAAAATTTTTTTTTTTGGACTTAGTCATTTTTCCGGCGTTTATCAGACTTTCAGATAGGGTAAATGTCAGTGAGCGTTCCGATTTCAGTTCCAGAGCGATTCACCCAATGAGTCCTTGATATTTAGTCATTTTCAGCCAATTTTCGGGATTTTTTGAAAATTTCACTTTTTTGTGAAAATATCCACTAAATGAGGGAATAATATGTGTGAGGGTACCCCAGGAGAGTTCCAAATGAGTGTGGGTAGAATATATATCCGACGGGGGTAAAATTGAAAAAACTTGAAACATTTTTTTTTTGGACTTAGTCATTTTTCCTGCGTTTATTAGAATTTCAGATAGGGGAAATGTCAGTGAGCGTTCTCATTTCAGTTCCAGAGCGATTCGCCCAATGAATCCTTGAAATTTAGTTGTTTTCAGCCAATTTTCTGGATTTTTGAAAATTTCACTTTTTTGTGAAAATATCCACTAAATGAGGGAATAATATGTGTGAGGGTACCCCAGGAGAGTTCCAAATGTGTGTGGGTAGAATATATATCGCACGGGGGTAAAATTGAAAAAGTTGAAAAATTTTTTTTTTTGGACTTAGTAATTTTTCCGGCGTTTATCAGACTTTCAGATAGGGGAAATGTTAGTGAGCGTTCCGATTTCAGTTCCAGAGCGATTCGCCCAATGAGTCCTTGATATTTAGTCGTTTTCAGCCAATTTTCGGGATTTTTGAAAATTTCACTTTTTTGTGAAAATATCCACTAAATGAGGGAATAATATGTGTGAGGGTACCCCAGGAGAGTTAGAAATGTGTGTGGGTAGAATATATATCCCACGGGGGTAAAATTGAAAAAAGTTTAAAAAAATTTTTTTTTGGACTTAGTCATTTTTCCGGCGTTTATCAGACTTTCTGATAAGGTAAATGTCAGTGAGCGTTCCGATTTCAGTACCAGAGCCATTCGCCCAATGAGTCCTTGATATTTAGTCGTTTTCAGCCAATTTTTGGGATTTTTGAAAATTTCACTTTTTTGTGAAAATATCCACTAAATGAGGGAATAATATGTGTGAGGGTACCCCAGGAGAGTTCCAAATGTGTGTGGGTAGAATATATATCGCACGGGGGTAAAATTGAAAAAAGTTGAAAAATTTTTTTTTTTGGACTTAGTCATTTTTCCGGCGTTTATCAGACTTTCAGATAGGGGAAATGTCAGTGAGCATTCCGATTTCAGTTCCAGAGCGATTCGCCCAATGAGTCCTTGATATTTAGTCGTTTTCAGCCAATTTTCTGGATTTTTGAAAATTTCACTTTTTTGTGAAAATATCCACTAAATGAGGGAATAATATGTGTGAGGGTACCCCAGGAGAGTTCCAAATGTGTGTGGGTAGAATATATATCGCACGGGGGTAAAATTGAAAAAAGTTGAAAAATTTTTTTTTTTGGACTTAGTCATTTTTCCTGCGTTTATCAGACTTTCAGATAGGGGAAATGTCAGAGAGCATTCCGATTTCAGTTCCAGAGTGATTCGCCCAATGAGTCCTTGATATTTAGTCGTTTTCAGCCAATATTTTGGATTTTTGAAAATTTCACTTTTTTGTGAAAATATCCACTAAATGAGGGAATAATATGTGTGAGAGTACCCCAGGAGAGTTAGAAATGTGTGTGGGTACAATATATATCCCACGTGGGTAAAATTGAAAAAAGTTGAAAAAATTTTTTTTTTGGACTTTGTCATTTTTCTGGCGTTTATCAGACTTTCAGATAGGGTAAATGTCAGTGAGCGTTCCGATTTCAGTTCCAGAGCGATTCGCCCATTGAGTCCTTGATATTTAGTCGTTTTCAGCCAATTTTCTGGATTTTTGAAAATTTCGCTTTTTTGTGAAAATATCCACTAAATGAGGGAACAATATGTGTGAGGGTACCCCAGGAGAATTCCAAATGAGTGTGGGTAGAATATATCTCCCACGGGGGTAAAATTGAAAAAAGTTGAAAAATTTTTTTTTTTGGACTTAGTCATTTTTCCGGCGTTTATCAGACTTTCAGATAGGGTAAATGTCAGTGAGCGTTCCGATTTCAGTTCCAGAGCGATTCACCCAATGAGTCCTTGATATTTAGTCGTTTTCAGCCAATTTTCGGGATTTTTGAAAATTTCACTTTTTTGTGAAAATATCCACTAAATGAGGGAGTAATATGTGTGAGGGTACCCCAGGAGAGTTAGAAATGTGTGTGGGTAGAATATATATCCCACGTGGGTAAAATTGAAAAAAGTTGAAAAAATTTTTTTTTTGGACTTAGTCATTTTTCCAGCGTTTATCAGACTTTCAGATAGGGTAAAAGTCAGTAAGCGTTCCGATTTCAGTTCCAGAGCGATTCACCCAATGAGTCCTTGATATTTAGTCGTTTTCAGCCAATTTTCTGGATTTTTGAAAATTTCACTTGTTTGTGAAAATATCCACTAAATGAGGGAATAATATGTGTGAGGGTACCCCAGGAGAGTTCCAAATGAGTGTGGGTAGAATATATATCCGACGGGGGTAAAATTGAAAAAAGTTGAAACATTTTTTTTTTGGCCTTAGTCATTTTTCCGGCGTTTATCAGACTTTCAGATAACGTAAATGTCAGTGAGCGTTCCGATTTCAGTTCCAGAGTGATTCGCCCAATGAGTCCTTGATATTTAGTCGTTTTCAGCCAATATTTTGGATTTTTGAAAATTTCACTTTTTTGTGAAAATATCCACTAAATGAGGGAATAATATGTGTGAGAGTACCCCAGGAGAGTTAGAAATGTGTGTGGGTACAATATATAACCCACGTGGGTAAAATTGAAAAAAGTTGAAAAAATTTTTTTTTTGGACTTTGTCATTTTTCTGGCGTTTATCAGACTTTCAGATAGGGTAAATGTCAGTGAGCGTTCCGATTTCAGTTCCAGAGCGATTCGCCCATTGAGTCCTTGATATTTAGTCGTTTTCAGCCAATTTTCTGGATTTTTGAAAATTTCGCTTTTTTGTGAAAATATCCACTAAATGAGGGAACAATATGTGTGAGGGTACCCCAGGAGAATTCCAAATGAGTGTGGGTAGAATATATCTCCCACGGGGGTAAAATTGAAAAAAGTTGAAAAATTTTTTTTTTTGGACTTAGTCATTTTTCCGGCGTTTATCAGACTTTCAGATAGGGTAAATGTCAGTGAGCGTTCCGATTTCAGTTCCAGAGCGATTCACCCAATGAGTCCTTGATATTTAGTCGTTTTCAGCCAATTTTCGGGATTTTTGAAAATTTCACTTTTTTGTGAAAATATCCACTAAATGAGGGAGTAATATGTGTGAGGGTACCCCAGGAGAGTTAGAAATGTGTGTGGGTAGAATATATATCCCACGTGGGTAAAATTGAAAAAAGTTGAAAAAATTTTTTTTTTGGACTTAGTCATTTTTCCAGCGTTTATCAGACTTTCAGATAGGGTAAAAGTCAGTAAGCGTTCCGATTTCAGTTCCAGAGCGATTCACCCAATGAGTCCTTGATATTTAGTCGTTTTCAGCCAATTTTCTGGATTTTTGAAAATTTCACTTGTTTGTGAAAATATCCACTAAAGGAGGGAATAATATGTGTGAGGGTACCCCAGGAGAGTTCCAAATGAGTGTGGGTAGAATATATATCCGACGGGGGTAAAATTGAAAAAAGTTGAAACATTTTTTTTTTGGACTTAGTCATTTTTCCGGCGTTTATCAGACTTTCAGATAACGTAAATGTCAGTGAGCGTTCCGATTTCAGTTCCAGAGCGATTCGCCCAATGAGTCCTTGATATTTAGTCGTTTTCAGCCAATTTTCGGGATTTTTGAAATTTTCACTTTTTTGTGAAAATATCCACTAAATGAGGGAATAATATGTGTGAGGGTATCCCAGGAGAGTTCCAAATGTGTGTGGGTAGAATATATATCCCACGGGGGTAAAATTGAAAAAAGTTGAAAAATTTTTTTTTTTGGACTAAGTCATTTTTCCGGCGTTTATCAGACTTTCAGATAGGGGAAATGTCAGTGAGTGTTCCGATTTCAGTTCCAGAGCGATTCGCCCAAAGAGCCCTTGATATTTAGTCTTTTTCAGCCAATTTTCTGGATTTTTGAAAATTTCACTTTTTTTGTGAAAGTATCCACTAAATGAGGGAATAATATGTGTGAGGGTACCCCAGGAGAGTTCCAAATGTGTGTGGGTAGAATAAATTTCCCACGGGGGTATAATTGAAAAAAGTTGAAAAAATTTTTTTTTTCGACTTAGTCATTTTTTCTGCGTTTATCAGACTTTCAGATAGGGGAAATGTCAGTGAGCATTCCGATTTCAGTTCCAGAGCGATTCGCCAAATGAGTCCTTGATATTTATTCGTTTTCAGCCAATTTTCTGTATTTTTTAAAATTTCACTTTTTTGTGAAAATATCCACTAAATGAGGGAATAATATGTGTGAGGGTACCCCAGGAGAGTTCCAAATGAGTGTGGGTAGAATATATATCGCACGGGGGTAAAATTGAAAAAAGTTGAAAAAATTTTTTTTTTGGACTTAGTCATTTTTCCTGCGTTTATCAGACTTTCAGATAGGGGAAATGTCAGAGAGCATTCCGATTTCAGTTCCAGAGCGATTCGCCCAATGAGTCCTTGATATTTAGTCGTTTTCAGCCAATATTTTGGATTTTTGAAAATTTCACTTTTTTGTGAAAATATCCACTAAATGAGGGAATAATATGTGTGAGAGTACCCCAGGAGAGTTAGAAATGTGTGTGGGTACAATATATATCCCACGTGGGTAAAATTGAAAAAAGTTGAAAAAATTTTTTTTTTTGGACTTTGTCATTTTTCTGGCGTTTATCAGACTTTCAGATAGGGTAAATGTCAGTGAGCGTTCCGATTTCAGTTCCAGAGCGATTCGCCCATTGAGTCCTTGATATTTAGTCGTTTTCAGCCAATTTTCGGGATTTTTGAAAATTTCGCTTTTTTGTGAAAATATCCACTAAATGAGGGAACAATATTTGTGAGGGTACCCCAGGAGAGTTAGAAATGTGTGTGGGTAGAATATATATCCCACGTGGGTAAAATTGAAAAAAGTTGAAAAAATTTTTTTTTTGGACTTAGTCATTTTTCCGGCGTTTATCAGACTTTCAGATAGGGGAAATGTCAGTGAGCGTTCCGATTTCAGTTCCAGAGCGATTCTCCCAATGAGTCCTTGATATTTAGTCGTTTTCAGCCAATTTTCTGAATTTTTGAAAATTTCACTTTTTTGTGAAAATATCCACTAAATGAAGGAATAATATCTGTGAGGGTACCCCAGGAGAGTTCCAAATGTGTGTGGGTAGAATATATATCGCACGGGGGTAAAATTGAAAAAAGTTGAAAAATTTTTTTTTTTGGACTTAGTCATTTTTCCGGCGTTTATCAGACTTTCAGATAGGGCAAATGTCATTGAGCGTTCCGATTTCAATTCCAGAGCGATTCGCCCAATGAGTCCTTGATATTTAGTCGTTTTCAGCCAATATTTTGGATTTTTGAAAATTTCACTTTTATGTGAAAATATCCACTAAATGAGGGAATAATATGTGTGAGGGTACCCCAGGAGAGTTAGAAATGTGTGTGGGTAGAATATATATCCCACGTGGGTAAAATTGAAAAAAGTTGAAAACATTTTTTTTTTGGACTTAGTCATTTTTCCGGCGTTTATCAGACTTTCAGATAGGGGAAATGTCAGTGAGCGTTCCGATTTCAGTTCCAGAGCGATTCGCCCCATGAATCCTTGATATTTAGTTGTTTTCAGCAAATTTTCTGGATTTTTGAAAATTTCACTTTTTTGTGAAAATATCCACTAAATGAGGGAATAATATGTGTGAGGGTATCCCAGGAGAGTTCCAAATGTGTGTGGGTAGAATATATATCCCACGGGGGTAAAATTGAAAAAAGTTGAAAAATTTTTTTTTTAGGACTAAGTCATTTTTCCGGCGTTTATCAGACTTTCAGATAGGGGAAATGTCAGTGAGTGTTCCGATTTCAGTTCCAGAGCGATACGCCCAAAGAGCCCTTGATATTTAGTCTTTTTCAGCCAATTTTCTGGATTTTTGAAAATGTCACTTTTTTTGTGAAAATATCCACTAAATGAGGGAATAATATGTGTGAGGGTACCCCAGGAGAGTTCCAAATGTGTGTGGGTAGAATAAATTTCCCACGGGGGTATAATTGAAAAAAGTTGAAAAAATTTTTTTTTTCGACTTAGTCATTTTTCCTGCGTTTATCAGACTTTCAGATAGGGGAAATGTCAGTGAGCATTCCGATTTCAGTTCCAGAGCGATTCGCCAAATGAGTCCTTGATATTTATTCGTTTTCAGCCAATTTTCTGTATTTTTTAAAATTTCACTTTTTTGTGAAAATATCCACTAAATGAGGGAATAATATGTGTGAGGGTACCCCAGGAGAGTTCCAAATGAGTGTGGGTAGAATATATATCGCACGGGGGTAAAATTGAAAAAAGTTGAAAAAATTTTTTTTTTGGACTTAGTCATTTTTCCTGCGTTTATCAGACTTTCAGATAGGGGAAATGTCAGAGAGCATTCCGATTTCAGTTCCAGAGCGATTCGCCCAATGAGTCCTTGATATTTAGTCGTTTTCAGCCAATATTTTGGATTTTTGAAAATTTCACTTTTTTGTGAAAATATCCACTAAATGAGGGAATAATATGTGTGAGAGTACCCCAGGAGAGTTAGAAATGTGTGTGGGTACAATATATATCCCACGTGGGTAAAATTGAAAAAAGTTGAAAAAATTTTTTTTTTTGGACTTTGTCATTTTTCTGGCGTTTATCAGACTTTCAGATAGGGTAAATGTCAGTGAGCGTTCCGATTTCAGTTCCAGAGCGATTCGCCCATTGAGTCCTTGATATTTAGTCGTTTTCAGCCAATTTTCGGGATTTTTGAAAATTTCGCTTTTTTGTGAAAATATCCACTAAATGAGGGAACAATATTTGTGAGGGTACCCCAGGAGAGTTAGAAATGTGTGTGGGTAGAATATATATCCCACGTGGGTAAAATTGAAAAAAGTTGAAAAAATTTTTTTTTTGGACTTAGTCATTTTTCCGGCGTTTATCAGACTTTCAGATAGGGGAAATGTCAGTGAGCGTTCCGATTTCAGTTCCAGAGCGATTCTCCCAATGAGTCCTTGATATTTAGTCGTTTTCAGCCAATTTTCTGAATTTTTGAAAATTTCACTTTTTTGTGAAAATATCCACTAAATGAAGGAATAATATCTGTGAGGGTACCCCAGGAGAGTTCCAAATGTGTGTGGGTAGAATATATATCGCACGGGGGTAAAATTGAAAAAAGTTTAAAAATTTTTTTTTTTGGACTTAGTCATTTTTCCGGCGTTTATCAGACTTTCAGATAGGGCAAATGTCATTGAGCGTTCCGATTTCAATTCCAGAGCGATTCGCCCAATGAGTCCTTGATATTTAGTCGTTTTCAGCCAATATTTTGGATTTTTGAAAATTTCACTTTTATGTGAAAATATCCACTAAATGAGGGAATAATATGTGTGAGGGTACCCCAGGAGAGTTAGAAATGTGTGTGGGTAGAATATATATCCCACGTGGGTAAAATTGAAAAAAGTTGAAAACATTTTTTTTTTGGACTTAGTCATTTTTCCGGCGTTTATCAGACTTTCAGATAGGGGAAATGTCAGTGAGCGTTCCGATTTCAGTTCCAGAGCGATTCGCCCCATGAATCCTTGATATTTAGTTGTTTTCAGCAAATTTTCTGGATTTTTGAAAATTTCACTTTTTTGTGAAAATATCCACTAAATGAGGGAATAATATGTGTGAGGGTATCCCAGGAGAGTTCCAAATGTGTGTGGGTAGAATATATATCCCACGGGGGTAAAATTGAAAAAAGTTGAAAAATTTTTTTTTTAGGACTAAGTCATTTTTCCGGCGTTTATCAGACTTTCAGATAGGGGAAATGTCAGTGAGTGTTCCGATTTCAGTTCCAGAGCGATACGCCCAAAGAGCCCTTGATATTTAGTCTTTTTCAGCCAATTTTCTGGATTTTTGAAAATGTCACTTTTTTTGTGAAAATATCCACTAAATGAGGCAATAATACGTGTGAGGGTACCCCAGGAGAGTTCCAAATGTGTGTGGGTAGAATAAATTTCCCACGGGGGTATAATTGAAAAAAGTTGAAAAAAAATTTTTTTTCGACTTAGTCATTTTTCCTGCGTTTATAAGACTTTCAGATAGGGGAAATGTCAGTGAGCATTCCGATTTCAGTTCCAGAGCGATTCGCCCAATGAGTCCTTGATATTTATTCGTTTTCAGCCAATTTTCTGTATTTTTTAAAATTTCACTTTTTTGTGAAAATATGCACTAAATGAGGGAATAATATGTGTGAGGGTACCCCAGGAGAGTTCCAAATGAGTGTGGGTAGAATATATATCCCACGGGGGTAAAATTGAAAAAAGTTGAAAACATTTTTTTTTTGGACTTAGTCATTTTTCCGGCGTTTATCAGACTTTCAGATAGGGCAAATGTCATTGAGCGTTCCGATTTCAGTTCCAGAGCGATTCGCCCAATGAGTCCTTGATATTTAGTCGTTTTCAGCCAATATTTTGGATTTTTGAAAATTTCACTTTTATGTGAAAATATCCACTAAATGAGGGAATAATATGTGTGAGGGTACCCCAGGAGAGTTAGAAATGTGTGTGGGTAGAATATATATCCCACGTGGGTAAAATTGAAAAAAGTTGAAAAAATTTTTTTTTTGGACTTTGTCATTTTTCTGGCGTTTATCAGACTTTCAGATAGGGTAAATGTCAGTGAGCGTTCCGATTTCAGTTCCAGAGCGATTCGCCCAATGAGTCCTTGATATTTAGTCGTTTTCAGCCAATTTTCGGGATTTTTGAAAATTTCACTTTTTTGTGAAAATATCCACTAAATGAGGGAATAATATGTGTGAGGGTACCCCAGGAGAGTTCCAAATGAGTGTGGGTAGAATATATCTCCCACGGGGGTAAAATTGAAAAAAGTTGAAAACATTTTTTTTTTGGACTTAGTCATTTTTCTGGCGTTTATCAGACATTCAGATAGGGGAAATGTCAGTGAGCGTTCCGATTTCAGTTCCAGAGCGATTCGCCCCATGAATCCTTGATATTTAGTTGTTTTCAGCAAATTTTCTGGATTTTTGAAAATTTCACTTTTTTGTGAAAATATCCACTAAATGAGGGAATAATATGTGTGAGGGTATCCCAGGAGAGTTCCAAATGTGTGTGGGTGGAATATATATCGCACGGGGGTAAAATTGAAAAAAGTTGAAAAATTTTTTTTTTTGGACTAAGTCATTTTTCCGCCGTTTATCAGACTTTCAGATAGGGGAAATGTCAGTGAGTGTTCCGATTTCAGTTCCAGAGCGATTCGCCCAAAGAGCCCTTGATATTTAGTCTTTTTCAGCCAATTTTCTGGATTTTTGAAAATTTCACTTTTTTTGTGAAAATATCCACTAAATGAGGGAATAATATGTGTGAGGGTACCCCAGGAGAGTTCCAAATGTGTGTGGGTAGAATAAATTTCCCACGGGGGTATAATTGAAAAAAGTTGAAAAAATTTTTTTTTTCGACTTAGTCATTTTTCCTGCGTTTATCAGACTTTCAGATAGGGGAAATGTCAGTGAGCATTCCGATTTCAGTTCCAGAGCGATTCGCCCAATGAGTCCTTGATATTTATTCGTTTTCAGCCAATTTTCTGTATTTTTTAAAATTTCACTTTTTTGTGAAAATATGCACTAAATGAGGGAATAATATGTGTGAGGGTACCCCAGGAGAGTTCCAAATGAGTGTGGGTAGAATATATATCCCACGGGGGTAAAATTGAAAAAAGTTGAAAAAAATTTTTTTTTGGACTTAGTCATTTTTCCGGCGTTTATCAGACTTTCAGATAGGGCAAATGTCATTGAGCGTTCCGATTTCAGTTCCAGAGCGATTCGCCCAATGAGTCCTTGATATTTAGTCGTTTTCAGCCAATATTTTGGATTTTTGAAAATTTCACTTTTATGTGAAAATATCCACTAAATGAGGGAATAATATGTGTGAGGGTACCCCAGGAGAGTTAGAAATGTGTGTGGGTAGAATATATATCCCACGTGGGTAAAATTGAAAAAAGTTGAAAAAATTTTTTTTTTGGACTTTGTCATTTTTCTGGCGTTTATCAGACTTTCAGATAGGGTAAATGTCAGTGAGCGTTCCGATTTCAGTTCCAGAGCGATTCGCCCAATGAGTCCTTGATATTTAGTCGTTTTCAGCCAATTTTCGGGATTTTTGAAAATTTCACTTTTTTGTGAAAATATCCACTAAATGAGGGAATAATATGTGTGAGGGTACCCCAGGAGAGTTCCAAATGAGTGTGGGTAGAATATATCTCCCACGGGGGTAAAATTGAAAAAAGTTGAAAACATTTTTTTTTTGGACTTAGTCATTTTTCTGGCGTTTATCAGACTTTCAGATAGGGGAAATGTCAGTGAGCGTTCCGATTTCAGTTCCAGAGCGATTCGCCCCATGAATCCTTGATATTTAGTTGTTTTCAGCAAATTTTCTGGATTTTTGAAAATTTCACTTTTTTGTGAAAATATCCACTAAATGAGGGAATAATATGTGTGAGGGTATCCCAGGAGAGTTCCAAATGTGTGTGGGTGGAATATATATCCCACGGGGGTAAAATTGAAAAAAGTTGAAAAATTTTTTTTTTTGGACTAAGTCATTTTTCCGCCGTTTATCAGACTTTCAGATAGGGGAAATGTCAGTGAGTGTTCCGATTTCAGTTCCAGAGCGATTCGCCCAAAGAGCCCTTGATATTTAGTCTTTTTCAGCCAATTTTCTGGATTTTTGAAAATTTCACTTTTTTGTGAAAATATCCACTAAATGAGGGAATAATATGTGTGAGGGTACCCCAGGAGAGTTCCAAATGTGTGTGGGTAGAATAAATTTCCCACGGGGGTATAATTGAAAAAAGTTGAAAAAATTTTTTTTTTCGACTTAGTCATTTTTCCTGCGTTTATCAGACTTTCAGATAGGGGAAATGTCAGTGAGCATTCCGATTTCAGTTCCAGAGCGATTCGCCCAATGAGTCCTTGATATTTATTCGTTTTCAGCCAATTTTCTGTATTTTTTAAAATTTCACTTTTTTGTGAAAATATGCACTAAATGAGGGAATAATATGTGTGAGGGTACCCCAGGAGAGTTCCAAATGAGTGTGGGTAGAATATATATCCCACGGGGGTAAAATTGAAAAAAGTTGAAAAAAATTTTTTTTTGGACTTAGTCATTTTTCCGGCGTTTATCAGACTTTCAGATAGGGCAAATGTCATTGAGCGTTCCGATTTCAGTTCCAGAGCGATTCGCCCAATGAGTCCTTGATATTTAGTCGTTTTCAGCCAATATTTTGGATTTTTGAAAATTTCACTTTTATGTGAAAATATCCACTAAATGAGGGAATAATATGTGTGAGGGTACCCCAGGAGAGTTAGAAATGTGTGTGGGTAGAATATATATCCCACGTGGGTAAAATTGAAAAAAGTTGAAAAAATTTTTTTTTTGGACTTTGTCATTTTTCTGGCGTTTATCAGACTTTCAGATAGGGTAAATGTCAGTGAGCGTTCCGATTTCAGTTCCAGAGCGATTCGCCCAATGAGTCCTTGATATTTAGTCGTTTTCAGCCAATTTTCGGGATTTTTGAAAATTTCACTTTTTTGTGAAAATATCCACTAAATGAGGGAATAATATGTGTGAGGGTACCCCAGGAGAGTTCCAAATGAGTGTGGGTAGAATATATCTCCCACGGGGGTAAAATTGAAAAAAGTTGAAAACATTTTTTTTTTGGACTTAGTCATTTTTCCGGCGTTTATCAGACTTTCAGATAGGGCAAATGTCATTGAGCGTTCCGATTTCAGTTCCAGAGCGATTCGCCCAAAGAGCCCTTGATATTTAGTCTTTTTCAGTCAATTTTCTGGATTTTTGAAAATTTCACTTTTTTTGTGAAAATATCCACTAAATGAGGGAATAATATGTGTGAGGGTACACCAGGAGAGTTCCAAATGTGTGTGGGTAGAATAAATTTCCCACGGGGGTATAATTGAAAAAAAGTTGAAAAATTTTTTTTTTGGACTTAGTCATTTTTCCGGCGTTTATCAGACTTTCAGATAGGGGAAATGTCAGTGAGCGTTCCGATTTCAGTTCCAGAGCGATTCGCCCCATGAATCCTTGATATTTAGTTGTTTTCAGCAAATTTTCTGGATTTTTGAAAATTTCACTTTTTTGTGAAAATATCCACTAAATGAGGGAATAATATGTGTTAGGGTATCCCAGGAGAGTTCCAAATGTGTGTGGGTAGAATATATATCCCACGGGGGTAAAATTGAAAAAAGTTGAAAAATTTTTTTTTTGGACTAAGTCATTTTTCCGGCGTTTATCAGACTTTCAGATAGGGGAAATGTCAGTGAGTGTTCCGATTTCAGTTCCAGAGCGATACGCCCAAAGAGCCCTTGATATTTAGTCTTTTTCAGCCAATTTTCTGGATTTTTGAAAATGTCACTTTTTTTGTGAAAATATCCACTAAATGAGGGAATAATATGTGTGAGGGTACCCCAGGAGAGTTCCAAATGTGTGTGGGTAGAATAAATTTCCCACGGGGGTATAATTGAAAAAAGTTGAAAAAAATTTTTTTTTCGACTTAGTCATTTTTCCTGCGTTTATAAGACTTTCAGATAGGGGAAATGTCAGTGAGCATTCCGATTTCAGTTCCAGAGCGATTCGCCCAATGAGTCCTTGATATTTATTCGTTTTCAGCCAATTTTCTGTATTTTTTAAAATTTCACTTTTTTGTGAAAATATGCACTAAATGAGGGAATAATATGTGTGAGGGTACCCCAGGAGAGTTCCAAATGAGTGTGGGTAGAATATATATCCCACGGGGGTAAAATTGAAAAAAGTTGAAAAAAATTTTTTTTTGGACTTAGTCATTTTTCCGGCGTTTATCAGACTTTCAGATAGGGCAAATGTCATTGAGCGTTCCGATTTCAGTTCCAGAGCGATTCGCCCAATGAGTCCTTGATATTTAGTCGTTTTCAGCCAATATTTTGGATTTTTGAAAATTTCACTTTTATGTGAAAATATCCACTAAATGAGGGAATAATATGTGTGAGGGTACCCCAGGAGAGTTAGAAATGTGTGTGGGTAGAATATATATCCCACGTGGGTAAAATTGAAAAAAGTTGAAAAAATTTTTTTTTTGGACTTTGTCATTTTTCTGGCGTTTATCAGACTTTCAGATAGGGGAAATGTCAGTGAGCGTTCCGATTTCAGTTCCAGAGCGATTCGCCCAATGAGTCCTTGATATTTAGTCGTTTTCAGCCAATTTTCGGGATTTTTGAAAATTTCACTTTTTTGTGAAAATATCCACTAAATGAGGGAATAATATGTGTGAGGGTATCCCAGGAGAGTTCCAAATGTGTGTGGGTGGAATATATATCCCACGGGGGTAAAATTGAAAAAAATTGAAAAATTTTTTTTTTTGGACTAAGTCATTTTTCCGCCGTTTATCAGACTTTCAGATAGGGGAAATGTCAGTGAGTGTTCCGATTTCAGTTCCAGAGCGATTCGCCCAAAGAGCCCTTGATATTTAGTCTTTTTCAGCCAATTTTCTGGATTTTTGAAAATTTCACTTTTTTTGTGAAAATATCCACTAAATGAGGGAATAATATGTGTGAGGGTACCCCAGGAGAGTTCCAAATGTGTGTGGGTAGAATAAATTTCCCACGGGGGTATAATTGAAAAAAGTTGAAAAAATTTTTTTTTTCGACTTAGTCATTTTTCCTGCGTTTATCAGACTTTCAGATAGGGGAAATGTCAGTGAGCATACCGATTTCAGTTCCAGAGCGATTCGCCCAATGAGTCCTTGATATTTATTCGTTTTCAGCCAATTTTCTGTATTTTTTAAAATTTCACTTTTTTGTGAAAATATGCACTAAATGAGGGAATAATATGTGTGAGGGTACCCCAGGAGAGTTCCAAATGAGTGTGGGTAGAATATATATCCCACGGGGGTAAAATTGAAAAAAGTTGAAAAAAATTTTTTTTTGGACTTAGTCATTTTTCCGGCGTTTATCAGACTTTCAGATAGGGCAAATGTCATTGAGCATTCCGATTTCAGTTCCAGAGCGATTCGCCCAATGAGTCCTTGATATTTAGTCGTTTTCAGCCAATATTTTGGATTTTTGAAAATTTCACTTTTATGTGAAAATATCCACTAAATGAGGGAATAATATGTGTGAGGGTACCCCAGGAGAGTTAGAAATGTGTGTGGGTAGAATATATATCCCACGTGGGTAAAATTGAAAAAAGTTGAAAAAATTTTTTTTTTGGACTTTGTCATTTTTCTGGCGTTTATCAGGACTTTCAGATAGGGTAAATGTCAGTGAGCGTTCCGATTTCAGTTCAAGAGCGATTCGCCCAATGAGTCCTTGATATTTAGTCATTTTCAGCCAATTTTCGTGATTTTTGAAAATTTCACTTTTTTGTGAAAATATCCACTAAATGAGGGAATAATATGTGTGAGGGTACTCCAGGAGAGTTCCAAATGAGTGTGGGTAGAATATATCTCCCACGGGGGTAAAATTGAAAAAAGTTGAAAACATTTTTTTTTTGGACTTAGTCATTTTTTCGGCGTTTATCAGACTTTCAGATAGGGCAAATATCATTGAGCGTTCCGATTTCAGTTCCAGAGCGATTCGCCCAAAGAGCCCTTGATATTTAGTCTTTTTCAGTCAATTTTCTGGATTTTTGAAAATTTCACTTTTTTTGTGAAAATATCCACTAAATGAGGGAATAATATGTGTGAGGGTACACCAGGAGAGTTCCAAATGTGTGTGGGTAGAATAAATTTCCCACGGGGGTATAATTGAAAAAAAGTTGAAAAATTTTTTTTTTGGACTTAGTCATTTTTCCGGCGTTTATCAGACTTTCAGATAGGGCAAATGTCATTGAGCGTTCCGATTTCAGTTCCAGAGCGATTCGCCCAATGAGTCCTTGATATTTAGTCGTTTTCAGCCAATATTTTGGATTTTTGAAAATTTCACTTTTATGTGAAAATATCCACTAAATGAGGGAAAAATATGTGTGAGGGTACCCCAGGAGAGTTGCAAATGAGTGTGGGTAGAAAATATCTCCCACGGGGGTAAAATTGAAAAAAGTTGAAAAAATTTTTTTTTTGGACTTAGTCATTTTTCCGGCGTTTATCAGACTTTCAGATAGGGCAAATGTCATTGAGCGTTTCGATTTCAGTTCCAGAGCGATTCGCCCAATGAGTCCTTGATATTTAGTCATTTTCAGCCAATTTTCGGGATTTTTGAAAATTTCACTTTTTTGTGAAAATATCCACTAAATGAGGGAATAATATGTGTGAGGGTACCCCAGGAGAGTTCCAAATGAGTGTGGGTAGAATATATATCCCACGGGGGTAAAATTGAAAAAAGTTAAAAACATTTTTTTTTTGGACTTAGTAATTTTTCCCGCGTTTATCAGACTTTCAGATAGGGCAAATGTCATTGAGCGTTTCGATTTCAGTTCCAGAGCGATTCGCCCAATGAGTCCTTGATATTTAGTCGTTTTCAGCCAATTTTCGGGATTTTTGAAAATTTCACTTTTTTGTAAAAATATTCACTAAATGATGGAATAATATGTGTGAGGGTACCCCAGGAGAGATCAAAATGTTTGTGCGTAGAATATATATCCCACGGGGGTAAAATTGAAAAAAGTTGAAACAATTTTTTTTTTGGACTTAGTCATTTTTCCGGCGTTTATCAGACTTTCAGATAGGGGAAATGTCAGTGAGCGTTCTGATTTCAGTTCCAGAGCGATTCGCCCAATGAGTCCTTGATATTTAGTCGTTTTCAGCAAATATTTTGGATTTTTGAAAATTTCACTTTTTTGTGAAAATATCCACTAAATGAGGGAATAATATGTGTGAGGGTATCCCAGGAGAGTTCCAAATGTGTGTGGGTGGAATATATATCCCACGGGGGTAAAATTGAAAAAAGTTGAAAAATTTTTTTTTTTGGACTAAGTCATTTTTCCGCCGTTTATCAGACTTTCAGATAGGGGAAATGTCAGTGAGTGTTCCGATTTCAGTTCCAGAGCGATTCGCCCAAAGAGCCCTTGATATTTAGTCTTTTTCAGCCAATTTTCTGGATTTTTGAAAATTTCACTTTTTTTGTGAAAATATCCACTAAATGAGGGAATAATATGTGTGAGGGTACCCCAGGAGAGTTCCAAATGTGTGTGGGTAGAATAAATTTCCCAAGGGGGTATAATTGAAAAAAGTTGAAAAAATTTTTTTTTTCGACTTAGTCATTTTTCCTGCGTTTATCAGACTTTCAGATAGGGGAAATGTCAGTGAGCATTCCGATTTCAGTTCCAGAGCGATTCGCCCAATGAGTCCTTGATATTTAGTCGTTTTCAGCCAATTTTCGGGATTTTTGAAAATTTCACTTTTTTGTGAAAATATCCACTAAATGAGGGAATAATATGTGTGAGGGTATCCCAGGAGAGTTCCAAATGTGTGTGGGTGGAATATATATCCCACGGGGGTAAAATTGAAAAAAATTGAAAAATTTTTTTTTTTGGACTAAGTCATTTTTCCGCCGTTTATCAGACTTTCAGATAGGGGAAATGTCAGTGAGTGTTCCGATTTCAGTTCCAGAGCGATTCGCCCAAAGAGCCCTTGATATTTAGTCTTTTTCAGCCAATTTTCTGGATTTTTGAAAATTTCACTTTTTTTGTGAAAATATCCACTAAATGAGGGAATAATATGTGTGAGGGTACCCCAGGAGAGTTCCAAATGTGTGTGGGTAGAATAAATTTCCCACGGGGGTATAATTGAAAAAAGTTGAAAAAATTTTTTTTTTCGACTTAGTCATTTTTCCTGCGTTTATCAGACTTTCAGATAGGGGAAATGTCAGTGAGCATACCGATTTCAGTTCCAGAGCGATTCGCCCAATGAGTCCTTGATATTTATTCGTTTTCAGCCAATTTTCTGTATTTTTTAAAATTTCACTTTTTTGTGAAAATATGCACTAAATGAGGGAATAATATGTGTGAGGGTACCCCAGGAGAGTTCCAAATGAGTGTGGGTAGAATATATATCCCACGGGGGTAAAATTGAAAAAAGTTGAAAAAAATTTTTTTTTGGACTTAGTCATTTTTCCGGCGTTTATCAGACTTTCAGATAGGGCAAATGTCATTGAGCATTCCGATTTCAGTTCCAGAGCGATTCGCCCAATGAGTCCTTGATATTTAGTCGTTTTCAGCCAATATTTTGGATTTTTGAAAATTTCACTTTTATGTGAAAATATCCACTAAATGAGGGAATAATATGTGTGAGGGTACCCCAGGAGAGTTAGAAATGTGTGTGGGTAGAATATATATCCCACGTGGGTAAAATTGAAAAAAGTTGAAAAAATTTTTTTTTTGGACTTTGTCATTTTTCTGGCGTTTATCAGGACTTTCAGATAGGGTAAATGTCAGTGAGCGTTCCGATTTCAGTTCAAGAGCGATTCGCCCAATGAGTCCTTGATATTTAGTCATTTTCAGCCAATTTTCGTGATTTTTGAAAATTTCACTTTTTTGTGAAAATATCCACTAAATGAGGGAATAATATGTGTGAGGGTACTCCAGGAGAGTTCCAAATGAGTGTGGGTAGAATATATCTCCCACGGGGGTAAAATTGAAAAAAGTTGAAAACATTTTTTTTTTGGACTTAGTCATTTTTTCGGCGTTTATCAGACTTTCAGATAGGGCAAATATCATTGAGCGTTCCGATTTCAGTTCCAGAGCGATTCGCCCAAAGAGCCCTTGATATTTAGTCTTTTTCAGTCAATTTTCTGGATTTTTGAAAATTTCACTTTTTTTGTGAAAATATCCACTAAATGAGGGAATAATATGTGTGAGGGTACACCAGGAGAGTTCCAAATGTGTGTGGGTAGAATAAATTTCCCACGGGGGTATAATTGAAAAAAAGTTGAAAAATTTTTTTTTTGGACTTAGTCATTTTTCCGGCGTTTATCAGACTTTCAGATAGGGCAAATGTCATTGAGCGTTCCGATTTCAGTTCCAGAGCGATTCGCCCAATGAGTCCTTGATATTTAGTCGTTTTCAGCCAATATTTTGGATTTTTGAAAATTTCACTTTTATGTGAAAATATCCACTAAATGAGGGAAAAATATGTGTGAGGGTACCCCAGGAGAGTTGCAAATGAGTGTGGGTAGAAAATATCTCCCACGGGGGTAAAATTGAAAAAAGTTGAAAAAATTTTTTTTTTGGACTTAGTCATTTTTCCGGCGTTTATCAGACTTTCAGATAGGGCAAATGTCATTGAGCGTTTCGATTTCAGTTCCAGAGCGATTCGCCCAATGAGTCCTTGATATTTAGTCATTTTCAGCCAATTTTCGGGATTTTTGAAAATTTCACTTTTTTGTGAAAATATCCACTAAATGAGGGAATAATATGTGTGAGGGTACCCCAGGAGAGTTCCAAATGAGTGTGGGTAGAATATATATCCCACGGGGGTAAAATTGAAAAAAGTTAAAAACATTTTTTTTTTGGACTTAGTAATTTTTCCCGCGTTTATCAGACTTTCAGATAGGGCAAATGTCATTGAGCGTTTCGATTTCAGTTCCAGAGCGATTCGCCCAATGAGTCCTTGATATTTAGTCGTTTTCAGCCAATTTTCGGGATTTTTGAAAATTTCACTTTTTTGTAAAAATATTCACTAAATGATGGAATAATATGTGTGAGGGTACCCCAGGAGAGATCAAAATGTTTGTGCGTAGAATATATATCCCACGGGGGTAAAATTGAAAAAAGTTGAAACAATTTTTTTTTTGGACTTAGTCATTTTTCCGGCGTTTATCAGACTTTCAGATAGGGGAAATGTCAGTGAGCGTTCTGATTTCAGTTCCAGAGCGATTCGCCCAATGAGTCCTTGATATTTAGTCGTTTTCAGCAAATATTTTGGATTTTTGAAAATTTCACTTTTTTGTGAAAATATCCACTAAATGAGGGAATAATATGTGTGAGGGTATCCCAGGAGAGTTCCAAATGTGTGTGGGTGGAATATATATCCCACGGGGGTAAAATTGAAAAAAGTTGAAAAATTTTTTTTTTTGGACTAAGTCATTTTTCCGCCGTTTATCAGACTTTCAGATAGGGGAAATGTCAGTGAGTGTTCCGATTTCAGTTCCAGAGCGATTCGCCCAAAGAGCCCTTGATATTTAGTCTTTTTCAGCCAATTTTCTGGATTTTTGAAAATTTCACTTTTTTTGTGAAAATATCCACTAAATGAGGGAATAATATGTGTGAGGGTACCCCAGGAGAGTTCCAAATGTGTGTGGGTAGAATAAATTTCCCAAGGGGGTATAATTGAAAAAAGTTGAAAAAATTTTTTTTTTCGACTTAGTCATTTTTCCTGCGTTTATCAGACTTTCAGATAGGGGAAATGTCAGTGAGCATTCCGATTTCAGTTCCAGAGCGATTCGCCCAATGAGTCCTTGATATTTATTCGTTTTCAGCCAATTTTCTGTATTTTTTAAAATTTCACTTTTTTGTGAAAATATGCACTAAATGAGGGAATAATATGTGTGAGGGTACCCCAGGAGAGTTCCAAATGAGTGTGGGTAGAATATATATCCCACGGGGGTAAAATTGAAAAAAGTTGAAAAAAATTTTTTTTTGGACTTAGTCATTTTTCCGGCGTTTATCAGACTTTCAGATAGGGCAAATGTCATTGAGCATTCCGATTTCAGTTCCAGAGCGATTCGCCCAATGAGTCCTTGATATTTAGTCGTTTTCAGCCAATATTTTGGATTTTTGAAAATTTCACTTTTATGTGAAAATATCCACTAAATGAGGGAATAATATGTGTGAGGGTACCCCAGGAGAGTTAGAAATGTGTGTGGGTAGAATATATATCCCACGTGGGTAAAATTGAAAAAAGTTGAAAAAAATTTTTTTTTGGACTTTGTCATTTTTCTGGCGTTTATCAGGACTTTCAGATAGGGTAAATGTCAGTGAGCGTTCCGATTTCAGTTCAAGAGCGATTCGCCCAATGAGTCCTTGATATTTAGTCATTTTCAGCCAATTTTCGTGATTTTTGAAAATTTCACTTTTTTGTGAAAATATCCACTAAATGAGGGAATAATATGTGTGAGGGTACTCCAGGAGAGTTCCAAATGAGTGTGGGTAGAATATATCTTCCACGGGGGTTAAATTGAAAAAAGTTGAAAACATTTTTTTTTTGGACTTAGTCATTTTTCCGGCGTTTATCAGACTTTCAGATAGGGCAAATGTCATTGAGCGTTCCGATTTCAGTTCCAGAGCGATTCGCCCAAAGAGCCCTTGATATTTAGTCTTTTTCAGTCAATTTTCTGGATTTTTGAAAATTTCACTTTTTTTGTGAAAATATCCACTAAATGAGGGAATAATATGTGTGAGGGTACACCAGGAGAGTTCCAAATGTGTGTGGGTAGAATAAATTTCCCACGGGGGTATAATTGAAAAAAAGTTGAAAAATTTTTTTTTTGGACTTAGTCATTTTTCCGGCGTTTATCAGACTTTCAGATAGGGGAAATGTCAGTGAGCGTTCCGATTTCAGTTCCAGAGCGATTCGCCCCATGAATCCTTGATATTTAGTTGTTTTCAGCAAATTTTCTGGATTTTTGAAAATTTCACTTTTTTGTGAAAATATCCACTAAATGAGGGAATAATATGTGTGAGGGTATCCCAGGAGAGTTCCAAATGTGTGTGGGTAGAATATATATCCCACGGGGGTAAAATTGAAAAAAGTTGAAAAATTTTTTTTTTGGACTAAGTCATTTTTCCGGCGTTTATCAGACTTTCAGATAGGGGAAATGTCAGTGAGTGTTCCGATTTCAGTTCCAGAGCGATACGCCCAAAGAGCCCTTGATATTTAGTCTTTTTCAGCCAATTTTCTGGATTTTTGAAAATGTCACTTTTTTTGTGAAAATATCCACTAAATGAGGGAATAATATGTGTGAGGGTACCCCAGGAGAGTTCCAAATGTGTGTGGGTAGAATAAATTTCCCACGGGGGTATAATTGAAAAAAGTTGAAAAAAATTTTTTTTTCGACTTAGTCATTTTTCCTGCGTTTATAAGACTTTCAGATAGGGGAAATGTCAGTGAGCATTCCGATTTCAGTTCCAGAGCGATTCGCCCAATGAGTCCTTGATATTTATTCGTTTTCAGCCAATTTTCTGTATTTTTTAAAATTTCACTTTTTTGTGAAAATATGCACTAAATGAGGGAATAATATGTGTGAGGGTACCCCAGGAGAGTTCCAAATGAGTGTGGGTAGAATATATATCCCACGGGGGTAAAATTGAAAAAAGTTGAAAAAAATTTTTTTTTGGACTTAGTCATTTTTCCGGCGTTTATCAGACTTTCAGATAGGGCAAATGTCATTGAGCGTTCCGATTTCAGTTCCAGAGCGATTCGCCCAATGAGTCCTTGATATTTAGTCGTTTTCAGCCAATATTTTGGATTTTTGAAAATTTCACTTTTATGTGAAAATATCCACTAAATGAGGGAATAATATGTGTGAGGGTACCCCAGGAGAGTTAGAAATGTGTGTGGGTAGAATATATATCCCACGTGGGTAAAATTGAAAAAAGTTGAAAAAATTTTTTTTTTTGGACTTTGTCATTTTTCTGGCGTTTATCAGACTTTCAGATAGGGGAAATGTCAGTGAGCGTTCCGATTTCAGTTCCAGAGCGATTCGCCCAATGAGTCCTTGATATTTAGTCGTTTTCAGCCAATTTTCGGGATTTTTGAAAATTTCACTTTTTTGTGAAAATATCCACTAAATGAGGGAATAATATGTGTGAGGGTACCCCAGGAGAGTTCCAAATGTGTGTGGGTAGAATAAATTTCCCACGGGGGTATAATTGAAAAAAGTTGAAAAAATTTTTTTTTTCGACTTAGTCATTTTTCCTGCGTTTATCAGACTTTCAGATAGGGGAAATGTCAGTGAGCATTCCGATTTCAGTTCCAGAGCGATTCGCCCAATGAGTCCTTGATATTTATTCGTTTTCAGCCAATTTTCTGTATTTTTTAAAATTTCACTTTTTTGTGAAAATATGCACTAAATGAGGGAATAATATGTGTGAGGGTACCCCAGGAGAGTTCCAAATGAGTGTGGGTAGAATATATATCCCACGGGGGTAAAATTGAAAAAAGTTGAAAAAAATTTTTTTTTGGACTTAGTCATTTTTCCGGCGTTTATCAGACTTTCAGATAGGGCAAATGTCATTGAGCATTCCGATTTCAGTTCCAGAGCGATTCGCCCAATGAGTCCTTGATATTTAGTCGTTTTCAGCCAATATTTTGGATTTTTGAAAATTTCACTTTTATGTGAAAATATCCACTAAATGAGGGAATAATATGTGTGAGGGTACCCCAGGAGAGTTAGAAATGTGTGTGGGTAGAATATATATCCCACGTGGGTAAAATTGAAAAAAGTTGAAAAAATTTTTTTTTTGGACTTTGTCATTTTTCTGGCGTTTATCAGGACTTTCAGATAGGGTAAATGTCAGTGAGCGTTCCGATTTCAGTTCAAGAGCGATTCGCCCAATGAGTCCTTGATATTTAGTCATTTTCAGCCAATTTTCGTGATTTTTGAAAATTTCACTTTTTTGTGAAAATATCCACTAAATGAGGGAATAATATGTGTGAGGGTACTCCAGGAGAGTTCCAAATGAGTGTGGGTAGAATATATCTCCCACGGGGGTAAAATTGAAAAAAGTTGAAAACATTTTTTTTTTGGACTTAGTCATTTTTTCGGCGTTTATCAGACTTTCAGATAGGGCAAATATCATTGAGCGTTCCGATTTCAGTTCCAGAGCGATTCGCCCAAAGAGCCCTTGATATTTAGTCTTTTTCAGTCAATTTTCTGGATTTTTGAAAATTTCACTTTTTTTGTGAAAATATCCACTAAATGAGGGAATAATATGTGTGAGGGTACACCAGGAGAGTTCCAAATGTGTGTGGGTAGAATAAATTTCCCACGGGGGTATAATTGAAAAAAAGTTGAAAAATTTTTTTTTTGGACTTAGTCATTTTTCCGGCGTTTATCAGACTTTCAGATAGGGCAAATGTCATTGAGCGTTCCGATTTCAGTTCCAGAGCGATTCGCCCAATGAGTCCTTGATATTTAGTCGTTTTCAGCCAATATTTTGGATTTTTGAAAATTTCACTTTTATGTGAAAATATCCACTAAATGAGGGAAAAATATGTGTGAGGGTACCCCAGGAGAGTTGCAAATGAGTGTGGGTAGAAAATATCTCCCACGGGGGTAAAATTGAAAAAAGTTGAAAAAATTTTTTTTTTGGACTTAGTCATTTTTCCGGCGTTTATCAGACTTTCAGATAGGGCAAATGTCATTGAGCGTTCCGATTTCAGTTCCAGAGCGATTCGCCCAATGAGTCCTTGATATTTAGTCGTTTTCAGCCAATATTTTGGATTTTTGAAAATTTCACTTTTATGTAAAAATATCCACTAAATGAGGGAAAAATATGTGTGAGGGTAGCCCAGGAGAGTTCCAAATGTGTGTGGGTAGAATATATATCCCACGGGGGTAAAATTGAAAAAAATTAAAAACATTTTTTTTTTGGACTTAGTAATTTTTCCCGCGTTTATCAGACTTTCAGATAGGGCAAATGTCATTGAGCGTTTCGATTTCAGTTCCAGAGCGATTCGCCCAATGAGTCCTTGATATTTAGTCGTTTTCAGCCAATTTTCGGGATTTTTGAAAATTTCACTTTTTTGTAAAAATATTCACTAAATGATGGAATAATA
This sequence comes from Phyllobates terribilis, assembly GCF_046119375.1. Taxonomy (NCBI): domain Eukaryota; kingdom Metazoa; phylum Chordata; class Amphibia; order Anura; family Dendrobatidae; genus Phyllobates; species Phyllobates terribilis. Next base: position 556,955,827 of record NW_027362762.1, read on the forward strand.
TGTGTGAGGGTACCCCAGGAGAGATCAAAATGTTTGTGCGTAGAATATATATCCCACGGGGGTAAAATTGAAAAAAGTTGAAACAATTTTTTTTTTGGACTTAGTCATTTTTCCGGCGTTTATCAGACTTTCAGATAGGGGAAATGTCAGTGAGCGTTCTGATTTCAGTTCCAGAGCGATTCGCCCAATGAGTCCTTGATATTTAGTCGTTTTCAGCAAATATTTTGGATTTTTGAAAATTTCACTTTTTTGTGAAAATATCCACTAAATCAGGGAATAATATGTGTGAGGGTACCCCAGGAGAGTTCCAAATGTGTGTGGGTAGAATAAATTTCCCACAGGGGTATAATTGAAAAAAGTTGAAAAAATTTTTTTTTTTGGACTTAGTCATTTTTCCTGCGTTTATCAGACTTTCAGATAGGGGAAATGTCAGTGAGCATTCCGATTTCAGTTCCAGAGCGATTCGCCCAATGAGTCCTTGATATTTATTCGTTTTCAGCCAATTTTCGGGCTTTTTGAAAATTTAACTTTTTTGTGAAAATATCCACTAAATGAGGGAATAATATGTGTGAGGGTAGCCCAGGAGAGTTCCAAATGTGTGTGGGTAGAATATATATTGCACGGGGGGAAAATTGAAAAAAGTTGAAAAAATTTTTTTTTTGGACTTAGTAATTTTTCCCACGTTTATCAGACTTTCAGATAGGGTAAATGTTTGTGAGCGTTCCGATTTCAGTTCCAGAGCGATTCGCCCAATGAGTCCTTGATATTTAGTCGTTTTCAGACAATTTTCTGGATTTTTGAAAATTTCACTTTTTTGTGAAAATATCCACTAAATGAGGGAATAATATGTGTGAGGGTACCCCAGGAGAGTTCCAAATGAGTGTGGGTAGAATATATCTCCCACGGGGGTAAAATTGAAAAAAGTTGAAAACATTTTTTTTTTGGACTGTCATTTTTCTGGCGTTTATCAGACTTTCAGATAGGGTAAATGTCAGTGAGCGTTCCGATTTCAGTTCCAGAGAGATTCACCCAATGAGTACTTGATATTTAGTCGTTTTCAGCCAATTTTCGTGATTTTTGAAAATTTTACTTTTTTGTGAAAATATCCACTAAATGAGGGAATAATATGTGTGAGGGTACCCCAGGAGAGTTCCAAATGTGTGTGGGTAGAATAAATTTCCCACGGGGGTATAATTGAAAAAAGTTGAAAAAATTTTTTTTTTGGACTCAGTCATTTTTCCTGCGTTTATCAGACTTTCAGATAGGGGAAATGTCAGTGAGCATTCCGATTTCAGTTCCAGAGCGATTCGCCCAATGAGTCCTTGATATTTATTCGTTTACAGCCAATTTTCCGGATTTTTGAAAATTTTACTTTTTTGTGAAAATATCAACTAAATGAGGGAATAATATGTGTGAGGGTAGCCCAGGAGAGTTCCAAATGTGTGTGGGTAGAATATATATTGCACGGGGGGGAAATTGAAAAAAGTTGAAAAAATTTTTTTTTTGGACTTAGTAATTTTTCCCGCGTTTAACAGACTTTCAGATAGGGGAAATGTCAGTGAGCGTTCCGATTTCAGTTCCAGAGCGATTCGCCCAATGAGTCCTTGATATTTAGTCGTTTTCAGCCAATTTTCGGGATTTTTGAAAATTTCACTTTTTTGTGAAAATATCCACTAAATGAGGGAATAATATGTGTGAGGGTACCCCAGGAGAGTTCCAAATGAGTGTGGGTAGAATATATTTCCCACGGGGGTAAAATTGAAAAAAGTTAAAAACATTTTTTTTTTGGACTTAGTAATTTTTCCCGCGTTTATCAGACTTTCAGATAGGGCAAATGTCATTGAGCGTTTCGATTTCAGTTCCAGAGCGATTCGCCCAATGAGTCCTTGATATTTAGTCGTTTTCAGCCAATTTTCGGGATTTTTGAAAATTTCACTTTTTTGTAAAAATATTCACTAAATGATGGAATAATATGTGTGAGGGTACCCCAGGAGAGATCAAAATGTTTGTGCGTAGAATATATATCCCACGGGGGTAAAATTGAAAAAAGTTGAAACAATTTTTTTTTTGGACTTAGTCATTTTTCCGGCGTTTATCAGACTTTCAGATAGGGGAAATGTCAGTGAGCGTTCTGATTTCAGTTCCAGAGCGATTCGCCCAATGAGTCCTTGATATTTAGTCGTTTTCAGCCAATATTTTGGATTTTTGAAAATTTCACTTTTTTGTGAAAATATCCACTAAATGAGGGAATAATATGTGTGAGGGTAGCCCAGGAGAGTTCCAAATGTGTGTGGGTAGAATATATATCCCACGGGGGTAAAATTGAAAAAAATTAAAAACATTTTTTTTTTGGACTTAGTAATTTTTCCCGCGTTTATCAGACTTTCAGATAGGGCAAATGTCATTGAGCGTTTCGATTTCAGTTCCAGAGCGATTCGCCCAATGAGTCCTTGATATTTAGTCGTTTTCAGCCAATTTTCGGGATTTTTGAAAATTTCACTTTTTTGTAAAAATATTCACTAAATGATGGAATAATATGTGTGAGGGTACCCCAGGAGAGATCAAAATGTTTGTGCGTAGAATATATATCCCACGGGGGTAAAATTGAAAAAAGTTGAAACAATTTTTTTTTTGGACTTAGTCATTTTTCCGGCGTTTATCAGACTTTCAGATAGGGGAAATGTCAGTGAGCGTTCTGATTTCAGTTCCAGAGCGATTCGCCCAATGAGTCCTTGATATTTAGTCGTTTTCAGCAAATATTTTGGATTTTTGAAAATTTCACTTTTTTGTGAAAATATCCACTAAATGAGGGAATAATATGTGTGAGGGTACCCCAGGAGAGTTACAAATGTGTGTGGGTAGAATATATATCCCACGTGGGTAAAATTGAAAATAGTTGAAAAATTTTTTTTTTTGGACTTAGTCATTTTTCCGGCGTTTATCAGACTTTCAGATAGGGCAAATGTCAGTAAGCGTTCCGATTTCAGTTCCAGAGCGATTCGCCCAATGAGTCCTTGATATTTAGTCGTTTTCAGCCAATTTTCTGGATTTTTAAAAATTTCACTTATTTGTTAAAATATCCACTAAATGAGGGAATAATATGTGTGAGGGTACCCCAGGAGAGTTCCAAATGTGTGTGGGTAGAATATATATCCCACGGGGGTAAAATTGAAAAAAGTTGAAAACATTTTTTTTTTGGACTTAGTCATTTTTCCGGCGTTTATCAGACTTTCAGATAGGGTAAATGTCAGTGAGCGTTCCGATTTCAGTTCCAGAGAGATTCACCCAATGAGTCCTTGATATTTAGTCGTTTTCAGCCAATTTTCGTGATTTTTGAAAATTTTACTTTTTTGTGAAAATATCCACTAAATCAGGGAATAATATGTGTGAGGGTACCCCAGGAGAGTTCCAAATGTGTGTGGGTAGAATAAATTTCCCACAGGGGTATAATTGAAAAAAGTTGAAAAAATTTTTTTTTTTGGACTTAGTCATTTTTCCTGCGTTTATCAGACTTTCAGATAGGGGAAATGTCAGTGAGCATTCCGATTTCAGTTCCAGAGCGATTCGCCCAATGAGTCCTTGATATTTATTCGTTTTCAGCCAATTTTCGGGCTTTTTGAAAATTTAACTTTTTTGTGAAAATATCCACTAAATGAGGGAATAATATGTGTGAGGGTAGCCCAGGAGAGTTCCAAATGTGTGTGGGTAGAATATATATTGCACGGGGGGAAAATTGAAAAAAGTTGAAAAAATTTTTTTTTTGGACTTAGTAATTTTTCCCACGTTTATCAGACTTTCAGATAGGGTAAATGTTTGTGAGCGTTCCGATTTCAGTTCCAGAGCGATTCGCCCAATGAGTCCTTGATATTTAGTCGTTTTCAGACAATTTTCTGGATTTTTGAAAATTTCACTTTTTTGTGAAAATATCCACTAAATGAGGGAATAATATGTGTGAGGGTACCCCAGGAGAGTTCCAAATGAGTGTGGGTAGAATATATCTCCCACGGGGGTAAAATTGAAAAAAGTTGAAAACATTTTTTTTTTGGACTGTCATTTTTCTGGCGTTTATCAGACTTTCAGATAGGGTAAATGTCAGTGAGCGTTCCGATTTCAGTTCCAGAGAGATTCACCCAATGAGTACTTGATATTTAGTCGTTTTCAGCCAATTTTCGTGATTTTTGAAAATTTTACTTTTTTGTGAAAATATCCACTAAATGAGGGAATAATATGTGTGAGGGTACCCCAGGAGAGTTCCAAATGTGTGTGGGTAGAATAAATTTCCCACGGGGGTATAATTGAAAAAAGTTGAAAAAATTTTTTTTTTGGACTCAGTCATTTTTCCTGCGTTTATCAGACTTTCAGATAGGGGAAATGTCAGTGAGCATTCCGATTTCAGTTCCAGAGCGATTCGCCCAATGAGTCCTTGATATTTATTCGTTTACAGCCAATTTTCCGGATTTTTGAAAATTTTACTTTTTTGTGAAAATATCAACTAAATGAGGGAATAATATGTGTGAGGGTAGCCCAGGAGAGTTCCAAATGTGTGTGGGTAGAATATATATTGCACGGGGGGGAAATTGAAAAAAGTTGAAAAAATTTTTTTTTTGGACTTAGTAATTTTTCCCGCGTTTAACAGACTTTCAGATAGGGGAAATGTCAGTGAGCGTTCCGATTTCAGTTCCAGAGCGATTCGCCCAATGAGTCCTTGATATTTAGTCGTTTTCAGCCAATTTTCGGGATTTTTGAAAATTTCACTTTTTTGTGAAAATATCCACTAAATGAGGGAATAATATGTGTGAGGGTACCCCAGGAGAGTTCCAAATGAGTGTGGGTAGAATATATTTCCCACGGGGGTAAAATTGAAAAAAGTTAAAAACATTTTTTTTTTGGACTTAGTAATTTTTCCCGCGTTTATCAGACTTTCAGATAGGGCAAATGTCATTGAGCGTTTCGATTTCAGTTCCAGAGCGATTCGCCCAATGAGTCCTTGATATTTAGTCGTTTTCAGCCAATTTTCGGGATTTTTGAAAATTTCACTTTTTTGTAAAAATATTCACTAAATGATGGAATAATATGTGTGAGGGTACCCCAGGAGAGATCAAAATGTTTGTGCGTAGAATATATATCCCACGGGGGTAAAATTGAAAAAAGTTGAAACAATTTTTTTTTTGGACTTAGTCATTTTTCCGGCGTTTATCAGACTTTCAGATAGGGGAAATGTCAGTGAGCGTTCTGATTTCAGTTCCAGAGCGATTCGCCCAATGAGTCCTTGATATTTAGTCGTTTTCAGCCAATATTTTGGATTTTTGAAAATTTCACTTTTTTGTGAAAATATCCACTAAATGAGGGAATAATATGTGTGAGGGTACCCCAGGAGAGTTACAAATGTGTGTGGGTAGAATATATATCCCACGTGGGTAAAATTGAAAATAGTTGAAAAAATTTTTTTTTTGGACTTAGTCATTTTTCCGGCGTTTATCAGACTTTCAGATAGGGCAAATGTCAGTAAGCGTTCCGATTTCAGTTCCAGAGCGATTCGCCCAATGAGTCCTTGATATTTAGTCGTTTTCAGCCAATTTTCTGGATTTTTAAAAATTTCACTTATTTGTTAAAATATCCACTAAATGAGGGAATAATATGTGTGAGGGTACCCCAGGAGAGTTCCAAATGTGTGTGGGTAGAATATATATCCCACGGGGGTAAAATTGAAAAAAGTTGAAAACATTTTTTTTTTGGACTTAGTCATTTTTCCGGCGTTTATCAGACTTTCAGATAGGGTAAATGTCAGTGAGCGTTCCGATTTCAGTTCCAGAGAGATTCACCCAATGAGTCCTTGATATTTAGTCGTTTTCAGCCAATTTTCGTGATTTTTGAAAATTTTACTTTTTTGTGAAAATATCCACTAAATGAGGGAATAATATGTGTGAGGGTACCCCAGGAGAGTTCCAAATGTGTGTGGGTAGAATAAATTTCCCACAGGGGTATAATTGAAACAAGTTGAAAAAATTTTTTTTTTTGGACTTAGTCATTTTTCCTGCGTTTATCAGACTTTCAGATAGGGGAAATGTCAGTGAGCATTCCGATTTCAGTTCCAGAGCGATTCGCCCAATGAGTCCTTGATATTTATTCGTTTTCAGCCAATTTTCGGGCTTTTTGAAAATTTAACTTTTTTGTGAAAATATCCACTAAATGAGGGAATAATATGTGTGAGGGCAGCCCAAGAGAGTTCCAAATGTGTGTGGGTAGAATATATATTGCACGGGGGGAAAATTGAAAAAAGTTGAAAAAATTTTTTTTTTGTACTTAGTAATTTTTCCCACGTTTATCAGACTTTCAGATAGGGGAAATGTCAGTGAGCGTTCCGATTTCAGTTCCAGAGCGATTCGCCCAATGAGTCCTTGATATTTAGTCGTTTTCAGCCAATTTTCGGGATTTTTGAAAATTTCACTTTTTTGTGAAAATATCCACTAAATGAGGGAATAATATGTGTGAGGGTACCCCAGGAGAGTTCCAAATGAGTGTGGGTAGAATATATATCCCACGGGGGTAAAATTGAAAAAAGTTAAAAACATTTTTTTTTTGGACTTAGTCATTTTTCCGGCGTTTATCAGACTTTCAGAAAGGGCAAATGTCATTGAGCGTTCCGATTTCAGTTCCAGAGTGATTCACCCAATGAGTCCTTGACATTTAGTCGTTTTCAGCCAATTTTCAGGATTTTTGAAAATGTCACTTTTTTGTAAAAATATTCACTAAATGAGGGAATAATATATGTGAGGGTACCCGAGCAGAGATCAAATGTGTGTGGGTAGAATATATATCTCACGGGGGTAAAATTGAAAAAAGTTAAAAACATTTTTTTTTTGGACTTAGTCATTTTTCCGGCGTTTATCAGACTTTCAGAAAGGGCAAATGTCATTGAGCGTTCCGATTTCAGTTCCAGAGTGATTCACCCAATGAGTCCTTGATATTTAGTCGTTTTCAGCCAATTTTCGGGATTTTTGAAAATTTCACTTTTTTGTGAAAATATCCACTAATTGAGGGAATAATATGTGTGAGGCTACACCAGGAGAGTTCCAAATGAGTGTGGGTAGAATATATCTCCCACAGGGGTAAAATTGAAAAAAGTTGAAAACATTTTTTTTTTTTGGACTTAGTCATTTTTCCGGCGTTTATCAGACTTTCAGATAGGGTAAATGTCAGTGACGTTCCGATTTCAGTACCAGAGCGATTCGCCCAATGAGTCTTTGATATTTAGTCGTTTTCAGCCAATATTTTGGATTTTTGAAAATTTCACTTTTTTGTGAAAATATCCACTAAATGAGGGAATAATATGTGTGAGGGTACCCCAGGAGAGTTAGAAATGTGTGTGGGTAGAATATATATCCCACGTGGGTAAAACTGAAAAAAGTTGAAAAAATTTTTTTTTTGGACTTAGTCATTTTTCTGGCGTTTATCAGACTTTCAGATAGGGTAAATGTTTGTGAGCGTTCCGATTTCAGTTCCAGAGCGATTCGCACAATGAGTCCTTGATATTTAGTCGTTTTCAGACAATTTTCTGGATTTTTGAAAATTTCACTTTTTTGTGAAAATATCCACTAAATGAGGGAATAATATGTGTGAGGGTACCCCAGGAGAGTTCCAAATGAGTGTGGGTAGAATATATCTCCCACGGGGGTAAAATTGAAAAAAGTTGAAAACATTTTTTTTTTGGAATGTCATTTTTCTGGCGTTTATCAGACTTTCAGATAGGGTAAATGTCAGTGAGCGTTCCGATTTCAGTTCCAGAGAGATTCACCCAATGAGTCCTTGATATTTAGTCGTTTTCAGCCAATTTTCTGGATTTTTGAAAATTTCACTTTTTTGTGAAAATATCCACTAAATGAGGGAATAATATGTGTGAGGGTACCCCAGGAGAGTTCCAAATGTGTGTGGGTACAATAAATTTCCCACGGGGGTATAATTGAAAAAAGTTGAAAAAATTTTTTTTTTGGACTTAGTCATTTTTCCGGCATTTATCAGACTTTCAGATAGGGCAAATGTCATTGAGCGTTCCGATTTCAGTTCCAGAGCGATTCGCCCAATGAGTCCTTGATATTTAGTCGTTTTCAGCCAATATTTTGGATTTTTGAAAATTTCACTTTTATGTGAAAATATCCACTAAATGAGGGAATAATATGTGTGAGGGTACCCCAGGAGAGTTAGAAATGTGTGTGGGTAGAATATATTTCCCACGTGGGTAAAATTGAAAAAAGTTGAAAAAAATTTTTTTTTGGACTTTGTCATTTTTCTGGCGTTTATCAGACTTTCAGATAGGGTAAATGTCAGTGAGCTTTTCGATTTCAGTTCCAGAGCGATTCGCCCAATGAGTCCTTGATATTTAGTCGTTTTCAGCCAATTTTCGGGATTTTTGAAAATTTCACTTTTTTGTGAAAATATCCACTAAATGAGGGAATAATATGTGTGAGGCTACACCAGGAGAGTTCCAAATGAGTGTGGGTAGAATATATCTCCCACAGGGGTAAAATTGAAAAAAGTTGAAAACATTTTTTTTTTTTGGACTTAGTCATTTTTCCGGCGTTTATCAGACTTTCAGATAGGGTAAATGTCAGTGACGTTCCGATTTCAGTTCCAGAGCGATTCGCCCCATGAATCCTTGATATTTAGTTGTTTTCCGCAAATTTTCTGGATTTTTGAAAATTTCACTTTTTTGTGAAAATATCCACTTAAATGAGGGAATAATATGTGTGAAGGTATCCCAGGAGAGTTCCAAATGTGTGTGGGTAGAATATATATCCCACGGGGGTAAAATTGAAAAAAGTTGAAAAATTTTTTTTTTTGGACTAAGTCATTTTTCCGGCGTTTATCAAACTTTCAGATAGGGCAAATGTCATTGAGCGTTCCGATTTCAGTACCAGAGCGATTCGCCCAATGAGTCTTTGATATTTAGTCGTTTTCAGCAAATATTTTGGATTTTTGAAAATTTCACTTTTTTGTGAAAATATCCACTAAATGAGGGAATAATATGTGTGAGGGTACCCCAGGAGAGTTACAAATGTGTGTGGGTAGAATATATATCCCACGTGGGTAAAATTGAAAATAGTTGAAAAATTTTTTTTTTTGGACTTAGTCATTTTTCCGGCGTTTATCAGACTTTCAGATAGGGCAAATGTCAGTAAGCGTTCCGATTTCAGTTTCAGACCGATTCGCCCAATGAGTCCTTGATATTTAGTCGTTTTCAGCCAATTTTCTGGATTTTTAAAAATTTCACTTATTTGTTAAAATATCCACTAAATGAGGGAATAATATGTGTGAGGGTACCCCAGGAGAGTTCCAAATGAGTGTGGGTAGAATATATATCCCACGGGGGTAAAATTGAAAAAAGTTAAAAACATTTTTTTTTTGGACTTAGTCATTTTTCCGGCGTTTATCAGACTTTCAGAAAGGGCAAATGTCATTGAGCGTTCCGATTTCAGTTCCAGAGTGATTCACCCAATGAGTCCTTGACATTTAGTCGTTTTCAGCCAATTTTCAGGATTTTTGAAAATGTCACTTTTTTGTAAAAATATTCACTAAATGAGGGAATAATATATGTGAGGGTACCCGAGCAGAGATCAAATGTGTGTGGGTAGAATATATATCTGACAGGGGTAAAATTGAAAAAAGTTGAAAATTTTTTTTTTCAGACTTAGTCATTTTTCCGGCGTTTATCAGACTTTCAGATAGGGCAAATGTCAGTGAGCGTTCCGATTTCAGTTCCAGAGCGATTCACCCAATGAGTCCTTGATATTTAGTCGTTTTCAGCCAATTTTCGGGATTTTTGAAAATTTCACTTTTTTGTGAAAATATCCACTAATTGAGGGAATAATATGTGTGAGGGTACCCCAGGAGAGTTCCAAATGAGTGTGGGTAGAATATATCTCCCACGGGGGTAAAATTGAAAAAAGTTGAAAACATTTTTTTTTTGGACTGTCATTTTTCTGGCGTTTATCAGACTTTCAGATAGGGTAAATGTCAGTGAGCGTTCCGATTTCAGTTCCAGAGAGATTCACCCAATGAGTACTTGATATTTAGTCGTTTTCAGCCAATTTTCGTGATTTTTGAAAATTTTACTTTTTTGTGAAAATATCCACTAAATGAGGGAATAATATGTGTGAGGGTACCCCAGGAGAGATCAAAATGTTTGTGCGTAGAATATATATCCCACGGGGGTAAAATTGAAAAAAGTTGAAACAATTTTTTTTTTGGACTTAGTCATTTTTCCGGCGTTTATCAGACTTTCAGATAGGGGAAATGTCAGTGAGCGTTCTGATTTCAGTTCCAGAGCGATTCGCCCAATGAGTCCTTGATATTTATTCGTTTTCAGCAAATATTTTGGATTTTTGAAAATTTCACTTTTTTGTGAAAATATCCACTAAATGAGGGAATAATATGTGTGAGGGTACCCCAGGAGAGTTACAAATGTGTGTGGGTAGAATATATATCCCACGTGGGTAAAATTGAAAATAGTTGAAAAATTTTTTTTTTTGGACTTAGTCATTTTTCCGGCGTTTATCAGACTTTCAGATAGGGCAAATGTCAGTAAGCGTTCCGATTTCAGTTCCAGAGCGATTCGCCCAATGAGTCCTTGATATTTAGTCGTTTTCAGCCAATTTTCTGGATTTTTAAAAATTTCACTTATTTGTTAAAATATCCACTAAATGAGGGAATAATATGTGTGAGGGTACCCCAGGAGAGTTCCAAATGTGTGTGGGTAGAATATATATCCCACGGGGGTAAAATTGAAAAAAGTTGAAAACATTTTTTTTTTGGACTTAGTCATTTTTCCGGCGTTTATCAGACTTTCAGATAGGGTAAATGTCAGTGAGCGTTCCGATTTCAGTTCCAGAGAGATTCACCCAATGAGTCCTTGATATTTAGTCGTTTTCAGCCAATTTTCGTGATTTTTGAAAATTTTACTTTTTTGTGAAAATATCCACTAAATGAGGGAATAATATGTGTGAGGGTACCCCAGGAGAGTTCCAAATGTGTGTGGGTAGAATAAATTTCCCACAGGGGTATAATTGAAAAAAGTTGAAAACATTTTTTTTTTTGGACTTAGTCATTTTTCCTGCGTTTATCAGACTTTCAGATAGGGGAAATGTCAGTGAGCATTCCGATTTCAGTTCCAGAGCGATTCGCCCAATGAGTCCTTGATATTTAGTCGTTTTCAGCCAATTTTCGGGATTTTTGAAAATTTCACTTTTTTGTGAAAATATCCACTAAATGAGGGAATAATATGTGTGAGGGTACCCCAGGAGAGTTCCAAATGAGTGTGGGTAGAATATATATCCCACGTGGGTAAAACTGAAAAAAGTTGAAAAAATTTTTTTTTTGGACTTAGTCATTTTTCTGGCGTTTATCAGACTTTCAGATAGGGTAAATGTTTGTGAGCGTTCCGATTTCAGTTCCAGAGCGATTCGCCCAATGAATCCTTGATATTTAGTCGTTTTCAGACAATTTTCTGGATTTTTGAAAATTTCACTTTTTTGTGAAAATATCCACTAAATGAGGGAATAATATGTGTGAGGGTACCCCAGGAGAGTTCCAAATGAGTGTGGGTAGAATATATCTCCCACGGGGGTAAAATTGAAAAAAGTTGAAAACATTTTTTTTTTGGACTGTCATTTTTCTGGCGTTTATCAGACTTTCAGATAGGGTAAATGTCAGTGAGCGTTCCGATTTCAGTTCCAGAGAGATTCACCCAATGAGTACTTGATATTTAGTCGTTTTCAGCCAATTTTCGTGATTTTTGAAAATTTTACTTTTTTGTGAAAATATCCACTAAATGAGGGAATAATATGTGTGAGGGTACCCCAGGAGAGTTCCAAATGTGTGTGGGTAGAATAAATTTCCCACGGGGGTATAATTGAAAAAAGTTGAAAAAAATTTTTTTTTGGACTTAGTCATTTTTCCTGCGTTTATCAGACTTTCAGATAGGGGAAATGTCAGTGAGCATTCCGATTTCAGTTCCAGAGCGATTCGCCCAATGAGTCCTTGATATTTATTCGTTTACAGCCAATTTTCGGGATTTTTGAAAATTTTACTTTTTTGTGAAAATATCCACTAAATGAGGGAATAATATGTGTGAGGGTAGCCCAGGAGAGTTCCAAATGTGTGTGGGTAGAATATATATTGCACGGGGGGGAAATTGAAAAAAGTTGAAAAAATTTTTTTTTTGGACTTAGTAATTTTTCCCGCGTTTATCAGACTTTCAGATAGGGGAAATGTCAGTAAGCGTTCCGATTTCAGTTCCAGAGCGATTCGCCCAATGAGTCCTTGATATTTAGTCGTTTTCAGCCAATTTTCGGGATTTTTGAAAATTTCACTTTTTTAAGAAAATATCCACTAAATGAGGGAATAATATGTGTGAGGGTACCCCAGGAGAGTTCCAAATGTGTGTGGGTAGAATATATATCCCACGGGGGTAAAATTGAAAAAAGTTGAAAACATTTTTTTTTTGGACTTAGTCATTTTTCCGGCGTTTATCAGACTTTCAGATAGGGTAAATGTCAGTGAGCGTTCCGATTTCAGTTCCAGAGAGATTCACCCAATGAGTCCTTGATATTTAGTCGTTTTCAGCCAATTTTCGTGATTTTTGAAAATTTTACTTTTTTGTGAAAATATCCACTAAATGAGGGAATAATATGTGTGAGGGTACCCCAGGAGAGTTCCAAATGTGTGTGGGTAGAATAAATTTCCCACAGGGGTATAATTGAAAAAAGTTGAAAAAATTTTTTTTTTTGGACTTAGTCATTTTTCCTGCGTTTATCAGACTTTCAGATAGGGGAAATGTCAGTGAGCATTCCGATTTCAGTTCCAGAGCGATTCGCCCAATGAGTCCTTGATATTTATTCGTTTTCAGCCAATTTTCGGGCTTTTTGAAAATTTAACTTTTTTGTGAAAATATCCACTAAATGAGGGAATAATATGTGTGAGGGTAGCCCAGGAGAGTTCCAAATGTGTGTGGGTAGAATATATATTGCACGGGGGGAAAATTGAAAAAAGTTGAAAAAATTTTTTTTTTGGACTTAGTAACTTTTCCCACGTTTATCAGACTTTCAGATAGGGGAAATGTCAGTGAGCGTTCCGATTTCAGTTCCAGAGCGATTCGCCCAATGAGTCCTTGATATTTAGTCGTTTTCAGCCAATTTTCGGGATTTTTGAAAATTTCACTTTTTTGTGAAAATATCCACTAAATGAGGGAATAATATGTGTGAGGGTACCCCAGGAGAGTTCCAAATGAGTGTGGGTAGAATATATATCCCACGGGGGTAAAATTGAAAAAAGTTAAAAACATTTTTTTTTTGGACTTAGTCATTTTTCCGGCGTTTATCAGACTTTCAGAAAGGGCAAATGTCATTGAGCGTTCCGATTTCAGTTCCAGAGTGATTCACCCAATGAGTCCTTGACATTTAGTCGTTTTCAGCCAATTTTCAGGATTTTTGAAAATGTCACTTTTTTGTAAAAATATTCACTAAATGAGGGAATAATATATGTGAGGGTACCCGAGCAGAGATCAAATGTGTGTGGGTAGAATATATATCTCACGGGGGTAAAATTGAAAAAAGTTGAAAATTTTTTTTTTCAGACTTAGTCATTTTTCCGGCGTTTATCAGACTTTCAGATAGGGCAAATGTCAGTGAGCGTTCCGATTTCAGTTCCAGAGCGATTCGCCCAATGAGTCCTTGATATTTAGTCGTTTTCAGCCAATTTTCTGGATTTTTTAAAATTTAACTTTTTTGTGAAAATATCCACTAAATGAGGGAATAATATGTGTGAGGGTACCCCAGGAGAGTTCCAAATGAGTGTGGGTAGAATATATATCCCACGGGGGTAAAATTGAAAAAAGTTGAAAACATTTTTTTTTTGGACTTAGTCATTTTTCCGGCGTTTATCAGACTTTCAGATAGGGTAAATGTCAGTGAGCGTTCCGATTTCAGTTCCAGAGCGATTCACCCAATGAGTCCTTGATATTTAGTCGTTTTCAGCCAATTTTCGGGATTTTTGAAAATTTCACTTTTTTTGTGAAAATATCCACTAATTGAGGGAATAATATGTGTGAGGGTACCCCAGGAGAGTTCCAAATGAGTGTGGGTAGAATATATATCCCACGGGGGTAAAATTGAAAAAAGTTGAAAAAATTTTTTTTTTGGACTTAGTCATTTTTCCGGCGTTTATCAGACTTTCAGATAGGGCAAATGTCATTGAGCGTTCCGATTTCAGTTCCAGAGCGATTCGCCCAATGAGTCCTTGATATTTAGTCGTTTTCAGACAATTTTCTGGATTTTTGAAAATTTCACTTTTTTGTGAAAATATCCACTAAATGAGGGAATAATATGTGTGAGGGTACCCCAGGAGAGTTCCAAATGAGTGTGGGTAGAATATATCTCCCACGGGGGTAAAATTGAAAAAAGTTGAAAACATTTTTTTTTTGGAATGTCATTTTTCTGGCGTTTATCAGACTTTCAGATAGGGTAAATGTCAGTGAGCGTTCCGATTTCAGTTCCAGAGAGATTCACCCATTGAGTCCTTGATATTTAGTCGTTTTCAGCCAATTTTCGTGATTTTTGAAAATTTCACTTTTTTGTGAAAATATCCACTAAATGAGGGAATAATATGTGTGAGGGTACCCCAGGAGAGTTCCAAATGTGTGTGGGTACAATAAATTTCCCACGGGGGTATAATTGAAAAAAGTTGAAAAAATTTTTTTTTTGGACTTAGTCATTTTTCCGGCGTTTATCAGACTTTCAGATAGGGCAAATGTCATTGAGCGTTCCGATTTCAGTTCCAGAGCGATTCGCCCAATGAGTCCTTGATATTTAGTCGTTTTCAGCCAATATTTTGGATTTTTGAAAATTTCACTTTTATGTGAAAATATCCACTAAATGAGGGAATAATATGTGTGAGGGTACCCCAGGAGAGTTAGAAATGTGTGTGGGTAGAATATATATCCCACGTGGGTAAAATTGAAAAAAGTTGAAAAAAATTTTTTTTTGGACTTAGTCATTTTTCCGGCGTTTATCAGACTTTCAGATAGGGCAAATGTCATTGAGCGTTCCGATTTCAGTTCCAGAGCGATTCGCCCAATGAGTCCTTGATATTTAGTCGTTTTCAGCCAATATTTTGGATTTTTGAAAATTTCACTTTTATGTGAAAATATCCACTAAATGAGGGAATAATATGTGTGAGGGTACCCCAGGAGAGTTAGAAATGTGTGTGGGTAGAATATATATCCCACGTGGGTAAAATTGAAAAAAGTTGAAAAAAATTTTTTTTTGGACTTTGTCATTTTTCTGGCGTTTATCAGACTTTCAGATAGGGTAAATGTCAGTGAGCTTTTCGATTTCAGTTCCAGAGCGATTCGCCCAATGAGTCCTTGATATTTAGTCGTTTTCAGCCAATTTTCGGGATTTTTGAAAATTTCACTTTTTTGTGAAAATATCCACTAAATGAGGGAATAATATGTGTGAGGGTACCCCAAGAGAGTTAGAAATGTGTGTGGGTAGAATATATATCCCACGTGGGTAAAATTGAAAAAAGTTGAAAAAATTTTTTTTTTGGACTTTGTCATTTTTCCGGCGTTTATCAGACTTTCAGATAGGGTAAATGTCAGTGACGTTCCGATTTCAGTTCCAGAGCGATTCGCCCCATAAATCCTTGATATTTAGTTGTTTTCAGCAAATTTTCTGGATTTTTGAAAATTTCACTTTTTTGTGAAAATATCCACTAAATGAGGGAATAATATGTGTGAAGGTATCCCAGGAGAGTTCCAAATGTGTGTGGGTAGAATATATATCCCACGGGGGTAAATTTGAAAAAAGTTGAAAAATTTTTTTTTTTGGACTAAGTCATTTTTCCGGCGTTTATCAAACTTTCAGATAGGGCAAATGTCATTGAGCGTTCCGATTTCAGTACCAGAGCGATTCGCCCAATGAGTCTTTGATATTTAGTCGTTTTCAGCCAATATTTTGGATTTTTGAAAATTTCACTTTTTTGTGAAAATATCCACTAAATGAGGGAATAATATGTGTGAAGGTATCCCAGGAGAGTTCCAAATGTGTGTGGGTAGAATATATATTGCACGGGGGGGAAATTTAAAAAAGTTGAAAAAATTTTTTTTTTGGACTTAGTAATTTTTCCCGCGTTTATCAGACTTTCAGATAGGGGAAATGTCAGTGAGCGTTCCGATTTCAGTTCCAGAGCGATTCGCCCAATGAGTCCTTGATATTTAGTCGTTTTCAGCCAATTTTCGGGATTTTTGAAAATTTCACTTTTTTGTGAAAATATCCACTAAATGAGGGAATAATATGTGTGAGGGTACCCCAGGAGAGTTCCAAATGAGTGTGGGTAGAATATATATCCCACGGGGGTAAAATTGAAAAAAGTTAAAAACATTTTTTTTTTGGACTTAGTAATTTTTCCCGCGTTTATCAGACTTTCAGATAGGGCAAATGTCATTGAGCGTTTCGATTTCAGTTCCAGAGCGATTCGCCCAATGAGTCCTTGATATTTAGTCGTTTTCAGCCAATTTTCGGGATTTTTGAAAATTTCACTTTTTTGTAAAAATATTCACTAAATGATGGAATAATATGTGTGAGGGTACCCCAGGAGAGATCAAAATGTTTGTGCGTAGAATATATATCCCACGGGGGTAAAATTGAAAAAAGTTGAAACAATTTTTTTTTTGGACTTAGTCATTTTTCCGGCTTTTATCAGACTTTCAGATAGGGGAAATGTCAGTGAGCGTTCTGATTTCAGTTCCAGAGCGATTCGCCCAATAAGTCCTTGATATTTAGTCGTTTTCAGCAAATATTTTGGATTTTTGAAAATTTCACTTTTTTGTGAAAATATCCACTAAATGAGGGAATAATATGTGTGAGGGTACCCCAGGAGAGTTACAAATGTGTGTGGGTAGAATATATATCCCACGTGGGTAAAATTGAAAATAGTTGAAAAATTTTTTTTTTTGGACTTAGTCATTTTTCCGGCGTTTATCAGACTTTCAGATAGGGCAAATGTCAGTAAGCGTTCCGATTTCAGTTCCAGAGCGATTCGCCCAATGAGTCCTTGATATTTAGTCGTTTTCAGCCAATTTTCTGGATTTTTAAAAATTTCACTTATTTGTGAAAATATCCACTAAATGAGGGAATAATATGTGTGAGGGTACCCCAGGAGAGTTCCAAATGTGTGTGGGTAGAATAAATTTCCCACAGGGGTATAATTGAAAAAAGTTGAAAAAATTTATTTTTTTTGGACTTAGTCATTTTTCCTGCGTTTATCAGACTTTCAGATAGGGGAAATGTCAGTGAGCATTCCGATTTCAGTTCCAGAGCGATTCGCCCAATGAGTCCTTGATATTTAGTCGTTTTCAGCCAATTTTCGGGATTTTTGAAAATTTCACTTTTTTGTGAAAATATCCACTAAATGAGGGAATAATATGTGTGAGGGTACCCCAGGAGAGTTCCAAATGAGTGTGGGTAGAATATATATCCCACGGGGGTAAAATTGAAAAAAGTTGAAAACATTTTTTTTTTGGACTTAGTCATTTTTCCGGCGTTTATCAGACTTTCAGATAGGGTAAATGTCAGTGAGCGTTCCGATTTCAGTTCCAGAGCGATTCACCCAATGAGTCCTTGATATTTAGTCGTTTTCAGCCAATTTTCGGGATTTTTGAAAATTTCACTTTTTTTGTGAAAATATCCACTAATTGAGGGAATAATATGTGTGAGGGTACCCCAGGAGAGTTCCAAATGAGTGTGGGTAGAATATATATCCCACGGGGGTAAAATTGAAAAAAGTTGAAAAAATTTTTTTTTTGGACTTAGTCATTTTTCCGGCGTTTATCAGACTTTCAGATAGGGCAAATGTCATTGAGCGTTCCGATTTCAGTTCCAGAGCGATTCGCCCAATGAGTCCTTGATATTTAGTCGTTTTCAGACAATTTTCTGGATTTTTGAAAATTTCACTTTTTTGTGAAAATATCCACTAAATGAGGGAATAATATGTGTGAGGGTACCCCAGGAGAGTTCCAAATGAGTGTGGGTAGAATATATCTCCCACGGGGGTAAAATTGAAAAAAGTTGAAAACATTTTTTTTTTGGAATGTCATTTTTCTGGCGTTTATCAGACTTTCAGATAGGGTAAATGTCAGTGAGCGTTCCGATTTCAGTTCCAGAGAGATTCACCCATTGAGTCCTTGATATTTAGTCGTTTTCAGCCAATTTTCGTGATTTTTGAAAATTTCACTTTTTTGTGAAAATATCCACTAAATGAGGGAATAATATGTGTGAGGGTACCCCAGGAGAGTTCCAAATGTGTGTGGGTACAATAAATTTCCCACGGGGGTATAATTGAAAAAAGTTGAAAAAATTTTTTTTTTGGACTTAGTCATTTTTCCGGCGTTTATCAGACTTTCAGATAGGGCAAATGTCATTGAGCGTTCCGATTTCAGTTCCAGAGCGATTCGCCCAATGAGTCCTTGATATTTAGTCGTTTTCAGCCAATATTTTGGATTTTTGAAAATTTCACTTTTATGTGAAAATATCCACTAAATGAGGGAATAATATGTGTGAGGGTACCCCAGGAGAGTTAGAAATGTGTGTGGGTAGAATATATATCCCACGTGGGTAAAATTGAAAAAAGTTGAAAAAAATTTTTTTTTGGACTTAGTCATTTTTCCGGCGTTTATCAGACTTTCAGATAGGGCAAATGTCATTGAGCGTTCCGATTTCAGTTCCAGAGCGATTCGCCCAATGAGTCCTTGATATTTAGTCGTTTTCAGCCAATATTTTGGATTTTTGAAAATTTCACTTTTATGTGAAAATATCCACTAAATGAGGGAATAATATGTGTGAGGGTACCCCAGGAGAGTTAGAAATGTGTGTGGGTAGAATATATATCCCACGTGGGTAAAATTGAAAAAAGTTGAAAAAAATTTTTTTTTGGACTTTGTCATTTTTCTGGCGTTTATCAGACTTTCAGATAGGGTAAATGTCAGTGAGCTTTTCGATTTCAGTTCCAGAGCGATTCGCCCAATGAGTCCTTGATATTTAGTCGTTTTCAGCCAATTTTCGGGATTTTTGAAAATTTCACTTTTTTGTGAAAATATCCACTAAATGAGGGAATAATATGTGTGAGGGTACCCCAAGAGAGTTAGAAATGTGTGTGGGTAGAATATATATCCCACGTGGGTAAAATTGAAAAAAGTTGAAAAAATTTTTTTTTTGGACTTTGTCATTTTTCCGGCGTTTATCAGACTTTCAGATAGGGTAAATGTCAGTGACGTTCCGATTTCAGTTCCAGAGCGATTCGCCCCATAAATCCTTGATATTTAGTTGTTTTCAGCAAATTTTCTGGATTTTTGAAAATTTCACTTTTTTGTGAAAATATCCACTAAATGAGGGAATAATATGTGTGAAGGTATCCCAGGAGAGTTCCAAATGTGTGTGGGTAGAATATATATCCCACGGGGGTAAATTTGAAAAAAGTTGAAAAATTTTTTTTTTTGGACTAAGTCATTTTTCCGGCGTTTATCAAACTTTCAGATAGGGCAAATGTCATTGAGCGTTCCGATTTCAGTACCAGAGCGATTCGCCCAATGAGTCTTTGATATTTAGTCGTTTTCAGCCAATATTTTGGATTTTTGAAAATTTCACTTTTTTGTGAAAATATCCACTAAATGAGGGAATAATATGTGTGAAGGTATCCCAGGAGAGTTCCAAATGTGTGTGGGTAGAATATATATTGCACGGGGGGGAAATTTAAAAAAGTTGAAAAAATTTTTTTTTTGGACTTAGTAATTTTTCCCGCGTTTATCAGACTTTCAGATAGGGGAAATGTCAGTGAGCGTTCCGATTTCAGTTCCAGAGCGATTCGCCCAATGAGTCCTTGATATTTAGTCGTTTTCAGCCAATTTTCGGGATTTTTGAAAATTTCACTTTTTTGTGAAAATATCCACTAAATGAGGGAATAATATGTGTGAGGGTACCCCAGGAGAGTTCCAAATGAGTGTGGGTAGAATATATATCCCACGGGGGTAAAATTGAAAAAAGTTAAAAACATTTTTTTTTTGGACTTAGTAATTTTTCCCGCGTTTATCAGACTTTCAGATAGGGCAAATGTCATTGAGCGTTTCGATTTCAGTTCCAGAGCGATTCGCCCAATGAGTCCTTGATATTTAGTCGTTTTCAGCCAATTTTCGGGATTTTTGAAAATTTCACTTTTTTGTAAAAATATTCACTAAATGATGGAATAATATGTGTGAGGGTACCCCAGGAGAGATCAAAATGTTTGTGCGTAGAATATATATCCCACGGGGGTAAAATTGAAAAAAGTTGAAACAATTTTTTTTTTGGACTTAGTCATTTTTCCGGCTTTTATCAGACTTTCAGATAGGGGAAATGTCAGTGAGCGTTCTGATTTCAGTTCCAGAGCGATTCGCCCAATAAGTCCTTGATATTTAGTCGTTTTCAGCAAATATTTTGGATTTTTGAAAATTTCACTTTTTTGTGAAAATATCCACTAAATGAGGGAATAATATGTGTGAGGGTACCCCAGGAGAGTTACAAATGTGTGTGGGTAGAATATATATCCCACGTGGGTAAAATTGAAAATAGTTGAAAAATTTTTTTTTTTGGACTTAGTCATTTTTCCGGCGTTTATCAGACTTTCAGATAGGGCAAATGTCAGTAAGCGTTCCGATTTCAGTTCCAGAGCGATTCGCCCAATGAGTCCTTGATATTTAGTCGTTTTCAGCCAATTTTCTGGATTTTTAAAAATTTCACTTATTTGTGAAAATATCCACTAAATGAGGGAATAATATGTGTGAGGGTACCCCAGGAGAGTTCCAAATGTGTGTGGGTAGAATAAATTTCCCACAGGGGTATAATTGAAAAAAGTTGAAAAAATTTATTTTTTTTGGACTTAGTCATTTTTCCTGCGTTTATCAGACTTTCAGATAGGGGAAATGTCAGTGAGCATTCCGATTTCAGTTCCAGAGCGATTCGCCCAATGAGTCCTTGATATTTAGTCGTTTTCAGCCAATTTTCGGGATTTTTGAAAATTTCACTTTTTTGTGAAAATATCCACTAAATGAGGGAATAATATGTGTGAGGGTACCCCAGGAGAGTTCCAAATGAGTGTGGGTAGAATATATATCCCACGGGGGTAAAATTGAAAAAAGTTAAAAACATTTTTTTTTTGGACTTAGTCATTTTTCCGGCGTTTATCAGACTTTCAGATAGGGCAAATGTCATTGAGCGTTCCGATTTCAGTTCCAGAGCGATTCACCCAATGAGTCCTTGACATTTAGTCGTTTTCAGCCAATTTTCAGGATTTTTGAAAATGTCACTTTTTTGTAAAAATATTCACTAAATGAGGGAATAATATATGTGAGGGTACCCGAGCAGAGATCAAATGTGTGTGGGTAGAATATATATCTCACGGGGGTAAAATTGAAAAAAGTTGAAAAATTTTTTTTTCAGACTTAGTCATTTTTCCGGCGTTTATCAGACTTTCAGATAGGGCAAATGTCAGTGAGCGTTCCGATTTCAGGTCCAGAGCGATTCGCCCAATGAGTCCTTGATATTTAGTCGTTTTCAGCCAATTTTCTGGATTTTTTAAAATTTAACTTTTTTGTGAAAATATCCACTAAATGAAGGAATAATATGTGTGAGGGTACCCCAGGAGAGTTCCAAATGAGTGTGGGTAGAATATATATCCCACGGGGTAAAATTGAAAAAAGTTGAAAAAATTTTTTTTTTGGAATTAGTCATTTTTCCAGCGTTTATCAGACTTTCAGATAGGCCAAATGTCATTGAGCGTTCCGATTTCAGTTCCAGAGCGATTCGCCCAATGAGTCCTTGATATTTAGTCGTTTTCAGCCAATTTTCTGAATTTTTGAAAATTTCACTTTTTTGTAAAAATATTCACTAAATGAGGGAATAAAATGTCTGAGGGTACCCCAGGAGAGTTCCAAATGTGTGTGGGTAGAATATATATCGCACGGGGGTAAAATTGAAAAAAGTTGAAAATTTTTTTTTTTGGACTTAGTCATTTTTCCAGCGTTTATCAGACTTTCAGATAGGGCAAATGTCAGTAAGCGTTCCAATTTCAGTTCCAGAGCGATTCGCCCAATGAGTCCTTGATATTTAGTTGTTTTCAGCCAATTTTCTGGATTTTTGAAAATTTAACTTTTTTGTGAAAATATCCACTAAATGAGGGAATAATATGTGTGAGGGTACCCCAGGAGAGTTACAAATGTGTGTGGGTAGAATATATATCCCACGGGGGTAAAATTGAAAAAAGTTGAAAAATTTTTTTCTTTGGACTTAGTCAATTTTCCGGCGTTTATCACACTTTCAGTTGGGGGAAATGTCAGTGAGGGTTCCGATTTCAGTTCCAGAGCGATTCGCCCAATGAGTCCTTGATATTTAGTTCATTTTCAGCCAATATTTTGGATTTTTGAAAATTTCACTTTTTTGTGAAAATATCCACTAAATGAGGGAATAATATGTGTGAGGGTACCCCAGGAGAGTTCCAAATGTGTGTGGGTAGAATATATATCTCACGGGGGTAAAATTGAAAAAAGTTGAAATTTTTTTTTTTCAGACTTAGTCATTTTTCCGGCGTTTATCAGACTTTCAGATAGGGCAAATGTCAGTAAACGTTCCGATTTCAGTTCCAGAGCGATTCGCCCAATGAGTCCTTGATATTTAGTCGTTTTCAGCCAATTTTCTGGATTTTTAAAAATTTCACTTTTTTGTGAAAATATCCACTAAATGAGGGAATAATATGTGTGAGGGTACCCCAGGAGAGTTCCAAATGTGTGTGGGTAGAATATATATCCCACGGGGGTAAAATTGAAAAAAGTTGAAAAATTTTTTTCTTTGGACTTAGTCAATTTTCCGGCGTTTATCACACTTTCAGTTGGGGGAAATGTCAGTGAGGGTTCCGATTTCAGTTCCAGAGCGATTCGCCCAATGAGTCCTTGATATTTAGTTCATTTTCAGCCAATATTTTGGATTTTTGAAAATTTCACTTTTTTGTGAAAATATCCACTAAATGAGGGAATAATATGTGTGAGGGTACCCCAGGAGAGTTCCAAATGTGTGTGGGTAGAATATATATCTCACGGGGGTAAAATTGAAAAAAGTTGAAATTTTTTTTTTTCAGACTTAGTCATTTTTCCGGCGTTTATCAGACTTTCAGATAGGGGAAATGTCAGTAAACGTTCCGATTTAAGTTCCAGAGCGATTCGCCCAATGAGTCCTTGATATTTAGTCGTTTTCAGCCAATTTTCTGGATTTTTAAAAATTTCACTTTTTTGTGAAAATATCCACTAAATGAGGGAATAATATGTGTGAGGGTACCCCAGGAGAGTTCCAAATGTGTGTGGGTAGAATATATATCCCATGGGGGTAAAATTGAAAAAAGTTGAAAAATTTTTTTTTTGTACTTAGTCATTTTTCCGGCTTTTATCAGACTTTCAGATAGGGTAAATGTCAGTGAGCATTCCGATTTCAGTTCCAGAGCGATTCGCCCAATGAGTCCTTGACATTTAGTCGTTTTCAGCCAATTTTCGGGATTTTTGAAAATGTCACTTTTTTGTAAAAATATTCACTAAATGAGGGAATAATATATGTGAGGGTACCCGAGCAGAGATCAAATGTGTGTGGGTAGAATATGTATCTCACGGGGGTAAAATTGAAAAAAGTTGAAAATTTTTCTTTTCAGACTTAGTCATTTTTCCGGCGTTTATCAGACTTTGAGATAGGGGAAATGTCAGTGAGCATTCCGATTTCAGTTCCAGAGCGATTCGCCCAATGGGTCCTTGATATTTAGTCGTTTTCAGCCAATATTTTGGATTTTTGAAAATTTCACTTTTTTGTGAAAATATCCACTAAATGAGGGAATAATATGTGTGAGGGTACCCCAGGAGAGTTACAAATGTGTGTGGGTAGAATATATATCCCACGTGGGTAAAATTGAAAATAGTTGAAAAATTTTTTTTTTTGGACTTAGTCATTTTTCCGGCGTTTATCAGACTTTCAGATAGGGCAAATGTCAGTGAGCGTTCCGATATCAGTTCCAGAGCGATTCGCCCAATGAGTCCTTGATATTTAGTCGTTTTCAGCCAATTTTCTGGATTTGTTTAAAATTTAACTTTTTTGTGAAAATATCCACTAAATGAGGGAATAATATGTGTGAGGGTACCCCAGGAGAGTTCCAAATGAGTGTGGGTAGAATATATATCCCACGGGGGTAAAATTGAAAAAAGTTGAAAAATGTTTTTTTTTGTACTTAGTCATTTTTCCGGCGTTTATCAGTCTTTCAGATAGGGTAAATGTCAGTGAGCGTTCCGATTTCAGTTCCAGAGCGATTCGCCCAATGAGTCCTTGACATTTAGTCGTTTTCAGCCATTTTTCGGGATTTTTGAAAATGTCACTTTTTTGTAAAAATATTCACTAAATGAGGGAATAATATATGTGATGGTACCCGAGCAGAGTTTCAAATGTGTGTGGGTAGAATATATATCTCACGGGGGTAAAATTGAAAAAAGTTGAAATTTTTTTTTTTCAGACTTAGTCATTTTTCCGGCGTTTATCAGACTTTCAGATAGGGTAAATGTCAGTGAGCATTCCGATTTCAGTTCCAGAGCGATTCGCCCAATGAGTCCTTGATATTTAGTCGTTTTCAGCCAATTTTCTGGATTTTTGAAAATTTCACTTTTTTTGTGAAAATATCCACTAAATGAGGGAATAATATGTGTGAGGGTAGCCCAGGAGAGTTACAAATGTGTGTGGGTAGAATATATATCCCACGTGGGTAAAATTGAAAAAAATTTTTTTTTGGACTTAGTCATTTTTCCGGCGTTTATCAGACTTTCAGATAGGGTAAATGTCAGTGAGCGTTCAGATTTCAGTTCCAGAGCGATTCGCCCAATGAGTCCTTGATATTTAGTCGTTTTCAGCCAATTTTCGGAATTTTTGAAAATTTCACTTTTTTGTGAAAATAGCCACTAAATGAGGGAATAATATGTGTGAGGGTACCCCAGGAGAGTTTCAAATGAGTGTGGGTAGAATATATATCCCACGGGGGTAAAATTGAAAAAAGTTGAAAAAAATTTTTTTTTGGACTTAGTCATTTTTCCGGCGTTTATCAGACTTTCAGATAGGGCAAATGTCAGTAAGCGTTCCGATTTCAGTTCCAGAGCGATTCGCCCAATGAGTCCTTGATATTTAGTCGTTTTCAGCCAATTTTCGGGATTTTTGAAAATTTCACTTTTTTGTGAAAATATCCACTAAATGAGGGAATAATATGTGTGAGGGTACCCCAGGAGAGTTCCAAATGTGTGTGGGTAGAATATATATCCCACGGGGGTAAAATTGAAAAAAGTTGAAAAATTTTTTTTTTGTACTTAGTCATTTTTCCGGCTTTTATCAGACTTTCAGATAGGGTAAATGTCAGTGAGCATTCCGATTTCAGTTCCAGAGCGATTCGCCCAATGAGTCCTTGACATTTAGTCGTTTTCAGCCAATTTTCGGGATTTTTGAAAATGTCACTTTTTTGTAAAAATATTCACTAAATGAGGGAATAATATATGTGAGGGTACCCGAGCAGAGATCAAATGTGTGTGGGTAGAATATATATCTCACGGGGGTAAAATTGAAAAAAGTTGAAAATTTTTTTTTTCAGACTTAGTCATTTTTCCGGCGTTTATCAGACTTTGAGATAGGGGAAATGTCAGTGAGCATTCCGATTTCAGTTCCAGAGCGATTCGCCCAATGGGTCCTTGATATTTTGTCGTTTTCAGCCAATATTTTGGATTTTTGAAAATTTCACTTTTTTGTGAAAATATCCACTAAATGAGGGAATAATATGTGTGAGGGTACCCCAGGAGAGTTACAAATGTGTGTGGGTAGAATATATATCCCACGTGGGTAAAATTGAAAATAGTTGAAAAATTTTTTTTTTTGGACTTAGTCATTTTTCCGGCGTTTATCAGACTTTCAGATAGGGCAAATGTCAGTGAGCGTTCCGATATCAGTTCCAGAGCGATTCGCCCAATGAGTCCTTGATATTTAGTCGTTTTCAGCCAATTTTCTGGATTTGTTTAAAATTTAACTTTTTTGTGAAAATATCCACTAAATGAGGGAATAATATGTGTGAGGGTACCCCAGGAGAGTTCCAAATGAGTGTGGGTAGAATATATATCCCACGGGGGTAAAATTGAAAAAAGTTGAAAAATGTTTTTTTTTGTACTTAGTCATTTTTCCGGCGTTTATCAGTCTTTCAGATAGGGTAAATGTCAGTGAGCGTTCCGATTTCAGTTCCAGAGCGATTCGCCCAATGAGTCCTTGACATTTAGTCGTTTTCAGCCATTTTTCGGGATTTTTGAAAATGTCACTTTTTTGTAAAAATATTCACTAAATGAGGGAATAATATATGTGAGGGTACCCGAGCAGAGTTTCAAATGTGTGTGGGTAGAATATATATCTCACGGGGGTAAAATTGAAAAAAGTTGAAATTTTTTTTTTTCAGACTTAGTCATTTTTCCGGCGTTTATCAGACTTTCAGATAGGGTAAATGTCAGTGAGCATTCCGATTTCAGTTCCAGAGCGATTCGCCCAATGAGTCCTTGATATTTAGTCGTTTTCAGCCAATTTTCTGGATTTTTGAAAATTTCACTTTTTTTGTGAAAATATCCACTAAATGAGGGAATAATATGTGTGAGGGTAGCCCAGGAGAGTTACAAATGTGTGTGGGTAGAATATATATCCCACGTGGGTAAAATTGAAAAAAATTTTTTTTTGGACTTAGTCATTTTTCCGGCGTTTATCAGACTTTCAGATAGGGTAAATGTCAGTGAGCGTTCAGATTTCAGTTCCAGAGCGATTCGCCCAATGAGTCCTTGATATTTAGTCGTTTTCAGCCAATTTTCGGAATTTTTGAAAATTTCACTTTTTTGTGAAAATAGCCACTAAATGAGGGAATAATATGTGTGAGGGTACCCCAGGAGAGTTTCAAATGAGTGTGGGTAGAATATATATCCCACGGGGGTAAAATTGAAAAAAGTTGAAAAAAATTTTTTTTTGGACTTAGTCATTTTTCCGGCGTTTATCAGACTTTCAGATAGGGCAAATGTCAGTAAGCGTTCCGATTTCAGTTCCAGAGCGATTCGCCCAATGAGTCCTTGATATTTAGTCGTTTTCAGCCAATTCTCGGGATTTTTTAAAATTTCACTTTTTTGTAAAAATATTCACTAAATGAGGGAATAACATCTGTGAGGGTACCCCAGGAGAGTTCCAAATGAGTGTGGGTAGAATATATATCCCACGGGGGTAAAATTGAAAAAAGTTGAAAAATTTTTTTTTTGGACTTTGTCATTTTTCCGGCGTTTATCAGACTTTCAGATTGGGGGAAATGTCAGTGAGCGTTCCGATTTCACTTCCAGAGCGAATCGCCCAATGAGTCCTTGATATTTAGTTGATTTTCAGCCAATATTTTGAATTTTTGAAAATTTCACTTTTTTGTGAAAATATCCACTAAATGAGGGAATAATATGTGTGAGGGTACCCCATTAGAGTTACAAATGTGTGTGGGTAGAATATATATCCCACGTGGGTAAAATTTAAAAAAAATTTTTTTTTTGGACTTAGTCATTTTTCCAGCGTTTATCAGACTTTCAGATAGGGCAAATGTCATTGAGCGTTCCGATTTCAGTTCCAGAGCGATTCGCCCAATGAGTCCTTGATATTTAGTCGTTTTCAGCCAATATTTTGGATTTTTGAAAATTTCACTTTTATGTGAAAATATCCACTAAATGAGGGAAAAATATGTGTGAGGGTACCCCAGGAGAGTTCCAAATGAGTGTGGGTAGAAAATATCTCCCACGGGGGTAAAATTGAAAAAAGTTGAAAACATTTTTTTTTTGGACTTAGTCATTTTTCCGGCGTTTATCAGACTTTCAGATAGGGTAAATGTCAGTGAGCGTTCCGATTTCAGTTCCAGAGCGATTCGCCCAATGAGTCCTTGATATTTAGTCGTTTTCAGCCAATTTTCGGAATTTTTGAAAATTTCACTTTTTTGTGAAAATAGCCACTAAATGAGGGAATAATATGTGTGAGGGTACCCCAGGAGAGTTTCAAATGAGTGTGGGTAGAATATATATCCCACGGGGGTAAAATTGAAAAAAGTTGAAAAAAATTTTTTTTTGGACTTTGTCATTTTTCTGGCGTTTATCAGGACTTTCAGATAGGGTAAATGTCAGTGAGCGTTCCGATTTCAGTTCAAGAGCGATTCGCCCAATGAGTCCTTGATATTTAGTCATTTTCAGCCAATTTTCGTGATTTTTGAAAATTTCACTTTTTTGTGAAAATATCCACTAAATGAGGGAATAATAAGTGTGAGGGTACTCCAGGAGAGTTCCAAATGAGTGTGGGTAGAATATATCTCCCACGGGGGTAAAATTGAAAAAAGTTGAAAACATTTTTTTTTTGGACTTAGTCATTTTTCCGGCGTTTATCAGACTTTCAGATAGGGCAAATGTCATTGAGCGTTCCGATTTCAGTTCCAGAGCGATTCGCCCAAAGAGCCCTTGATATTTAGTCTTTTTCAGTCAATTTTCTGGATTTTTGAAAATTTCACTTTTTTTGTGAAAATATCCACTAAATGAGGGAATAATATGTGTGAGGGTACACCAGGAGAGTTCCAAATGTGTGTGGGTAGAATAAATTTCCCACGGGGGTATAATTGAAAAAAAGTTGAAAAATTTTTTTTTTGGACTTAGTCATTTTTCCGGCGTTTATCAGACTTTCAGATAGGGCAAATGTCATTGAGCGTTCCGATTTCAGTTCCAGAGCGATTCGCCCAATGAGTCCTTGATATTTAGTCGTTTTCAGCCAATATTTTGGATTTTTGAAAATTTCACTTTTATGTGAAAATATCCACTAAATGAGGGAAAAATATGTGTGAGGGTACCCCAGGAGAGTTCCAAATGAGTGTGGGTAGAAAATATCTCCCACGGGGGTAAAATTGAAAAAAGTTGAAAACATTTTTTTTTTGGACTTAGTCATTTTTCCGGCGTTTATCAGACTTTCAGATAGGGTAAATGTCAGTGAGCGTTCCGATTTCAGTTCCAGAGCGATTCGCCCCATGAATCCTTGATATTTAGTTGTTTTCAGCAAATTTTCTGGATTTTTGAAAATTTCACTTTTTCGTGAAAATAGCCACTAAATGAGGGAATAATATGTGTGAGGGTATCCCAGGAGAGTTCCAAATGTGTGTGGGTAGAATATATATCCCACGGGGGTAAAATTGAAAAAAGTTGAAAATTTTTTTTTTTTGGACTAAGTCATTTTTCCGGCATTTATCAGACTTTCAGATAGGGGAAATGTCAGTGAGTGTTCCGATTTCAGTTCCAGAGCGATTCGCCCAAAGAGCCCTTGATATTTAGTCTTTTTCAGCCAATTTTCTGGATTTTTGAAAATTTCACTTTTTTTGTGAAAATATCCACTAAATGAGGGAATAATATGTGTGAGGGTACCCCAGGAGAGTTCCAAATGTGTGTGGGTAGAATAAATTTCCCACGGGGGTATAATTGAAAAAAGTTGAAAAAAATTTTTTTTTGGACTTAGTCATTTTTCCTGCGTTTATCAGACTTTCAGATAGGGGAAATGTCAATGAGCATTCCGATTTCAGTTCCAGAGCGATTCGCCCAATGAGTCCTTGATATTTATTCGTTTTCAGCCAATTTTCTGTATTTTTTAAAATTTCACTTTTTTGTGAAAATATCCACTAAATGAGGGAATAATATGTGTGAGTGTATCCCAGGAGAGTTCCAAATGTGTGTGGGTAGAATATATATCCCACGGGGGTAAAATTGAAAAAAGTTGAAAAATTTTTTTTTTTGGACTAAGTCATTTTTCCGGCGTTTATCAAACTTTCAGATAGGGCAAATGTCATTGAGCGTTCCGATTTCAGTACCAGAGCGATTCGCCCAATGAGTCTTTGATATTTAGTCGTTTTCAGCCAATATTTTGGATTTTTGAAAATTTCACTTTTTTGTGAAAATATCCACTAAAGGAGGGAATAATATGTGTGAGGGTACCCCAGGAGAGTTAGAAATGTGTGTGGGTAGAATATATATCCCACGTGGGTAAAACTGAAAAAAGTTGAAAAAATTTTTTTTTTGGACTTAGTCATTTTTCTGGCGTTTATCAGACTTTCAGATAGGGTAAATGTTTGTGAGCGTTCCGATTTCAGTTCCAGAGCGATTCGCACAATGAGTCCTTGATATTTAGTCGTTTTCAGACAATTTTCTGGATTTTTGAAAATTTCACTTTTTTGTGAAAATATCCACTAAATGAGGGAATAATATGTGTGAGGGTACCCCAGGAGAGTTCCAAATGAGTGTGGGTAGAATATATCTCCCACGGGGGTAAAATTGAAAAAAGTTGAAAACATTTTTTTTTTGGAATGTCATTTTTCTGGCGTTTATCAGACTTTCAGATAGGGTAAATGTTTGTGAGCGTTCCGATTTCAGTTCCAGAGCGATTCGCACAATGAGTCCTTGATATTTATTCGTTTTCAGCCAATTTTCTGTATTTTTTAAAATTTCACTTTTTTGTGAAAATATGCACTAAATGAGGGAATAATATGTGTGAGGGTACCCCAGGAGAGTTCCAAATGTGTGTGGGTAGAATATATATCGCACGGGGGTAAAATTGAAAAAAGTTGAAAAAATTTTTTTTTTGGACTTAGTCATTTTTCCGGCGTTTATCAGACTTTCAGAAAGGGGAAATGTCAGTGAGCGTTCGATTTCAGTTCCAGAGCGATTCGCCCAATGAGTCCTTGATATTTAGTCGTTTTCAGCCAATTTTCGGGATTTTTGAAAATGTCATTTTTTTGTGAAAATATCCACTAAATGAGGGAATAATATGTGTGAGGGTACCCCAGGAGAGTTCCAAATGAGTGTGGGTAGAATATAGATCCCACGGGGTAAAATTGAAAAAAGTTGAAAAAATTTTTTTTTTGGACTTAGTCATTTTTCCGGCGTTTATCAGACTTTCAGATAGGGCAAATGTCATTGAGCGTTCCGATTTCAGTACCAGAGCGATTCGCCCAATGAGTCTTTGATATTTAGTCGTTTTCAGCCAATATTTTGGATTTTTGAAAATTTCACTTTTTTGTGAAAATATCCACTAAATGAGGGAATAATATGTGTGAGGGTACCCCAGGAGAGTTAGAAATGTGTGTGGGTAGAATATATATCCCACGTGGGTAAAACTGAAAAAAGTTGAAAACATTTTTTTTTTGGACTTAGTCATTTTTCTGGCGTTTATCAGACTTTCAGATAGGGTAAATGTTTGTGAGCGTTCCGATTTCAGTTCCAGAGCGATTCGCCCAATGAGTCCTTGATATTTAGTCGTTTTCAGACAATTTTCTGGATTTTTGAAAATTTCACTTTTTTGTGAAAATATCCACTAAATGAGGGAATAATATGTGTGAGGGTACCCCAGGAGAGTTCCAAATGTGTGTGGGTAGAATAAATTTCCCACGGGGGTATAATTGAAAAAAGTTGAAAAAATTTTTTTTTTGGACTTAGTCATTTTTCCTGCGTTTATCAGACTTTCAGATAGGGGAAATGTCAGTGAGCATTCCGATTTCAGTTCCAGAGTGATTCGCCCAATGAATCCTTGATATTTATTCGTTTACAGCCAATTTTCGGGATTTTTGAAAATTTTACTTTTTGTGAAAATATCCACTAAATGAGGGAATAATATGTGTGAGGGTAGCCCAGGAGAGTTCCAAATGTGTGTGGGTAGAATATATATTGCACGGGGGGGAAATTGAAAAAAGTTGAAAAAATTTTTTTTTTGGACTTAGTAATTTTTCCCGCGTTTATCAGACTTTCAGATAGGGGAAATGTCAGTGAGCGTTCCGATTTCAGTTCCAGAGCGATTCGCCCAATGAGTCCTTGATATTTAGTCGTTTTCAGCCAATTTTCGGGATTTTTGAAAATTTCACTTTTTTGTGAAAATATCCACTAAATGAGGGAATAATATGTGTGAGGGTACCCCAGGAGAGTTCCAAATGAGTGTGGGTAGAATATATATCCCACGGGGGTAAAATTGAAAAAAGTTAAAAACATTTTTTTTTTGGACTTAGTAATTTTTCCCGCGTTTATCAGACTTTCAGATAGGGCAAATGTCATTGAGCGTTTCGATTTCAGTTCCAGAGCGATTCGCCCAATGAGTCCTTGATATTTCGTCGTTTTCAGCCAATTTTCGGGATTTTTGAAAATTTCACTTTTTTGTAAAAATATTCACTAAATGATGGAATAATATGTGTGAGGGTACCCCAGGAGAGATCAAAATGTTTGTGCGTAGAATATATATCCCACGGGGGTAAAATTGAAAAAAGTTGAAACAATTTTTTTTTTGGACATAGTCATTTTTCCGGCGTTTATCAGACTTTCAGATAGGGGAAATGTCAGTGAGCGTTCTGATTTCAGTTCCAGAGCGATTCGCCCAATGAGTCCTTGATATTTAGTCGTTTTCAGCCAATTTTCGGGATTTTTGAAAATGTCACTTTTTTGTGAAAATATCCACTAAATGAGGGAATAATATGTGTGAGGGTACCCCAGGAGAGTTCCAAATGAGTGTGGGTAGAATATAGATCCCACGGGGTAAAATTGAAAAAAGTTGAAAAAATTTTTTTTTTGGACTTAGTCATTTTTCCGGCGTTTATCAGACTTTCAGATAGGGCAAATGTCATTGAGCGTTCCGATTTCAGTACCAGAGCGATTCGCCCAATGAGTCTTTGATATTTAGTCGTTTTCAGCCAATATTTTGGATTTTTGAAAATTTCACTTTTTTGTGAAAATATCCACTAAATGAGGGAATAATATGTGTGAGGGTACCCCAGGAGAGTTAGAAATGTGTGTGGGTAGAATATATATCCCACGTGGGTAAAACTGAAAAAAGTTGAAAACATTTTTTTTTTGGACTTAGTCATTTTTCTGGCGTTTATCAGACTTTCAGATAGGGTAAATGTTTGTGAGCGTTCCGATTTCAGTTCCAGAGCGATTCGCCCAATGAGTCCTTGATATTTAGTCGTTTTCAGACAATTTTCTGGATTTTTGAAAGTTTCACTTTTTTGTGAAAATATCCACTAAATGAGGGAATAATATGTGTGAGGGTACCCCAGGAGAGTTCCAAATGTGTGTGGGTAGAATAAATTTCCCACGGGGGTATAATTGAAAAAAGTTGAAAAAATTTTTTTTTTGGACTTAGTCATTTTTCCTGCGTTTATCAGACTTTCAGATAGGGGAAATGTCAGTGAGCATTCCGATTTCAGTTCCAGAGTGATTCGCCCAATGAGTCCTTGATATTTATTCGTTTACAGCCAATTTTCGGGATTTTTGAAAATTTTACTTTTTGTGAAAATATCCACTAAATGAGGGAATAATATGTGTGAGGGTACCCCAGGAGAGATCAAAATGTTTGTGCGTAGAATATATATCCCACGGGGGTAAAATTGAAAAAAGTTGAAACAATTTTTTTTTTGGACTTAGTCATTTTTCCGGCGTTTATCAGACTTTCAGATAGGGGAAATGTCAGTGAGCGTTCTGATTTCAGTTCCAGAGCGATTCGCCCAATGAGTCCTTGATATTTAGTCGTTTTCAGCCAATTTTCGTGATTTTTGAAAATTTCACTTTTTTGTGAAAATATCCACTAAATGAGGGAATAATATGTGTGAGGGTACCCCAGGAGAGTTACAAATGTGTGTGGGTAGAATATATATCCCACGTGGGTAAAATTGAAAATAGTTGAAAAATTTTTTTTTTTGGACTTAGTCATTTTTGCGGCGTTTATCAGACTTTCAGATAGGGCAAATGTCAGTAAGCGTTCCGATTTCAGTTCCAGAGCGATTCGCCCAATGAGTCCTTGATATTTAGTCGTTTTCAGCCAATTTTCTGGATTTTTAAAAATTTCACTTATTTGTTAAAATATCCACTAAATGAGGGAATAATATGTGTGAGGGTACCCCAGGAGAGTTCCAAATGTGTGTGGGTAGAATATATATCCCACGGGGGTAAAATTGAAAAAAGTTGAAAACATTTTTTTTTTGGACTTAGTCATTTTTCCGGAGTTTATCAGACTTTCAGATAGGGTAAATGTCAGTGAGCGTTCCGATTTCAGTTCCAGAGAGATTCACCCAATGAGTCCTTGATATTTAGTCGTTTTCAGCCAATTTTCGTGATTTTTGAAAATTTTACTTTTTTGTGAAAATATCCACTAAATGAGGGAATAATATGTGTGAGGGTACCCCAGGAGAGTTCCAAATGTGTGTGGGTAGAATAAATTTCCCACAGGGGTATAATTGAAAAAAGTTGAAAAAATTTTTTTTTTTGGACTTAGTCATTTTTCCTGCGTTTATCAGACTTTCAGATAGGGGAAATGTCAGTGAGCATTCCGATTTCAGTTCCAGAGCGATTCGCCCAATGAGTCCTTGATATTTATTCGTTTTCAGCCAATTTTCGGGCTTTTTGAAAATTTAACTTTTTTGTGAAAATATCCACTAAATGAGGGAATAATATGTGTGAGGGTAGCCCAGGAGAGTTCCAAATGTGTGTGGGTAGAATATATATTGCACGGGGGGAAAATTGAAAAAAGTTGAAAAAATTTTTTTTTTGGACTTAGTAATTTTTCCCACGTTTATCAGACTTTCAGATAGGGGAAATGTCAGTGAGCGTTCCGATTTCAGTTCCAGAGCGATTCGCCCAATGAGTCCTTGATATTTAGTCGTTTTCAGCCAATTTTCGGGATTTTTGAAAATTTCACTTTTTTGTGAAAATATCCACTAAATGAGGGAATAATATGTGTGAGGGTACCCCAGGAGAGTTACAAATGTGTGTGGGTAGAATATATATCCCACGTGGGTAAAATTGAAAATAGTTTAAAAATTTTTTTTTTTGGAATTAGTCATTTTTCCGGCGTTTATCTGACTTTCAGATAGGGCAAATGTCATTGAGCGTTCCGATTTCAGTTCCAGAGCGATTCGCCCAATGAGTCCTTGATATTTAGTCGTTTTCAGCCAATTTTCTGAATTTTTGAAAATTTCACTTTTTTGTAAAAATATTCACTAAATGAGGGAATAAAATGTCTGAGGGTACCCCAGGAGAGTTCCAAATGTGTGTCGGTAGAATATATATCGCACGGGGGTAAAATTGAAAAAAGTTGAAAATTTTTTTTTTTGGACTTAGTCATTTTTCCAGCGTTTATCAGACTTTCAGATAGGGCAAATGTCAGTAAGCGTTCCGATTTCAGTTCCAGAGCGATTCGCCCAATGAGTCCTTGATATTTAGTTGTTTTCAGCCAATTTTCTGGATTTTTGAAAATTTAACTTTTTTGTGAAAATATCCACTAAATGAGGGAATAATATGTGTGAGGGAACCCCAGGAGAGTTACAAATGTGTGTGGGTAGAATATATATCCCACGGGGGTAAAATTGAAAAAAGTTGAAAAAAGTTTTTTTTTGGACTTAGTCATTTTTCCGGCGTTTATCAGACTTTCAGATTGGGGGAAATGTCAGTGAGCGTTCCGATTTCAGTTCCAGAGCGATTTGCCCAATGAGTCCTTGATATTTAGTTCATTTTCAGCCAATATTTTGGATTTTTGAAGATTTCACTTTTTTGTGAAAATATCCACTAAATGAGGGAATAATATGTGTGAGGGCACCCCAGGAGAGTTACAAATGTGTGTGGGTAGAATATATATCCCACGTGGGTAAAATTGAAAATAGTTGAAAAATTTTTTTTTTTGGACTAAGTCATTTTTCCGGCGTTTATCAGACTTTCAGATAGGGCAAATGTCAGTGAGCGTTCCGATTTCAGTTCCAGAGCGATTCGCCCAATGAGTCCTTGATATTTAGTCGTTTTCAGCCAATTTTCTGGATTTTTTAAAATTTCACTTTTTTGTGAAAATATCCACTAAATGAGGGAATAATATGTGTGAGGGTACCCCAGGAGAGTTCCAAATGAGTGTGGGTAGAATATATATCCCACGGGGTAAAATTGAAAAAAGTTGAAAAAATTTTTTTTTTGGAATTAGTCATTTTTCCGGCGTTTATCAGACTTTCAGATAGGGCAAATGTCATTGAGCGTTCCGATTTCAGTTCCAGAGCGATTCGCCCAATGAGTCCTTGATATTTAGTCGTTTTCAGCCAATTTTCTGAATTTTTGAAAATTTCACTTTCTTGTAAAAATATTCACTAAATGAGGGAATAAAATGTCTGAGGGTACCCCAGGAGAGTTCCAAATGTGTGTGGGTAGAATATATATCGCACGGGGGTAAAATTGAAAAAAGTTGAAAATTTTTTTTTTTGGACTTAAGTCATTTTTCCAGCGTTTATCAGACTTTCAGATAGGGCAAATGTCAGTAAGCATTCCGATTTCAGTTCCAGAGCGATTCGCCCAATGAGTCCTTGATATTTAGTTGTTTTCAGCCAATTTTCTGGATTTTTGAAAATTTAACTTTTTTGTGAAAATATCCACTAAATGAGGGAATAATATGTGTGAGGGTACCCCAGGAGAGTTACAAATGTGTGTGGGTAGAATATATATCGCACGGGGGTAAAATTGAAAAAAGTTGAAAAAATTTTTTTTTTGGACTTAGTCATTTTTCCGGCGTTTATCAGACTTTCAGATAGGGTAAATGTCAGTGAGCGTTCCGATTTCAGTTCCAGAGCGATTCGCCCAATGAGTTCTTGACATTTAGTCGTTTTCAGCCAATTTTCGGGATTTTTGAAAATGTCACTTTTTTGTAAAAATATTCACTAAATGAGGGAATAATATATGTGAGGGTACCCGAGCAGAGATCAAATGTGTGTGGGTAGAATATATATCTCACGGGGGTAAAATTGAAAAAAGTTGAAAATTTTTTTTTTCAGACTTAGTCATTTTTCCGGCGTTTATTAGACTTTGAGATAGGGGAAATGTCAGTGAGCATTCCGATTTCAGTTCCAGAGCGATTCGCCCAATGGGTCCTTGATATATAGAGGTTTTCAGCCAATATTTTGGATTTTTGAAAATTTCACTTTTTTGTGAAAATATCCACTAAATGAGGGAATAATATGTGTGAGGGTACCCCAGGAGAGTTCCAAATGTGTGTGGGTAGAATATATATCCCACGGGGGTAAAATTGAAAAAAGTTGAAAAATTTTTTTCTTTGGACTTAGTCATTTTTCCGGCGTTTATCAGACTTTCAGTTGGGGGAAATGTCAGTGAGCGTTCCGATTTCAGTTCCAGAGCGATTCGCCCAATGAGTCCTTGACATTTAGTCGTTTTCAGCCAATTTTCGGGATTTTTGAAAATGTCACTTTTTTGTAAAAATATTCACTAAATGAGGGAATAATATATGTGAGGGTACCCGAGCAGAGATCAAATGTGTGTGGGTAGAATATATATCTCACGGGGGTAAAATTGCAAAAAAGTTGAAAATTTTTTTTTTCAGACTTAGTCATTTTTCCGGCGTTTATCAGACTTTCAGATAGGGCAAATGTCAGTGAGCGTTCCGATTTCAGTTCCAGAGCGATTCGCCCAATGAGTCCTTGATATTTAGTTCATTTTCAGCCAATATTTTGGATTTTTGAAAATTTCACTTTTTTTGTGAAAATGTCCACTAAATGAGGGAATAATATGTGTGAGGGTACCCCAGGAGAGTTACAAATGTGTGTGGGTAGAATATATATCCCACGTGGGTAAAATTGAAAATAGTTTAAAAATTTTTTTTTTTGGAATTAGTCATTTTTCCGGCGTTTATCAGACTTTCAGATAGGGCAAATGTCATTGAGCGTTCCGATTTCAGTTCCAGAGCGATTCGCCCAATGAGTCCTTGATATTTAGTTCATTTTCAGCCAATATTTTGGATTTTTGAAAATTTCACTTTTTTGTGAAAATATCCACTAAATGAGGGAATAATATGTGTGAGGGTACCCCAGGAGAGTTCCAAATGTGTGTGGGTAGAATATATATCTCACGGGGGTAAAATTGAAAAAAGTTGAAATTTTTTTTTTTCAGACTTAGTCATTTTTCCGGCGTTTATCAGACTTTCAGATAGGGGAAATGTCAGTGAACGTTCCGATTTCAGTTCCAGAGCGATTTGCCCAATGAGTCCTTGATATTTAGTCGTTTTCAGCCAATATTTTGGATTTTTGAAAATTTCACTTTTTTGTGAAAATATCCACTAAATGAGGGAATAGTATGTGTGAGGGTACCCCAGGAGAGTTACAAATGTGTGTGGGTAGAATATATATCCCACGTGGGTAAAATTGAAAAAAGTTGAAAACATTTTTTTTTTGGACTTAGTTATTTTTCCGGCGTTTATCAGACTTTCAGATAGGGCAAATGTCAGTAAACGTTCCGATTTCAGTTCCAGAGCGATTCGCCCAATGAGTCCTTGATATTTAGTCGTTTTCAGCCAATTTTCTGGATTTTTAAAAATTTCACTTTTTTGTAAAAATATTCACTAAATGATGGAATAATATGTGTGAGGGTACCCCAGGAGAGATCCAAATGTGTGTGGGTAGAATATATATCCCACGGGGGTAAAATTGAAAAAAGTTGAAAAATGTTTTTTTTTGTACTTAGTCATTTTTCCGGCGTTTATCAGTCTTTCAGATAGGGTAAATGTCAGTGAGCGTTCCGATTTCAGTTCCAGAGCGATTCGCCCAATGAGTCCTTGACATTTAGTCGTTTTCAGACAATTTTCGGGATTTTTGAAAATGTCACTTTTTTGTAAAAATATTCACAAAATGAGGGAATAATATATGTGAGGGTACCCGAGCAGAGTTTCAAATGTGTGTGGGTAGAATATATATCTCACGGGGGTAAAATTGAAAAAAGTTGAAATTTTTTTTTTTCAGACTTAGTCATTTTTCCGGCGTTTATCAGACTTTCAGATAGGGTAAATGTCAGTGAGCATTCCGATTTCAGTTCCAGAGCGATTCGCCCAATGAGTCCTTGATATTTAGTCGTTTTCAGCCAATTTTCTGGATTTTTGAAAATTTCACTTTTTTTGTGAAAATATCCACTAAATGAGGGAATAATATGTGTGAGGGTACCCCAGGAGAGTTACAAATGTGTGTGGGTAGAATATATATCCCACGTGGGTAAAATTGAAAAAAATTTTTTTTTGGACTTAGTCATTTTTCCGGCGTTTATCAGACTTTCAGATAGGGTAAATGTCAGTGAGCGTTCCGATTTCAGTTCCAGAGCGATTCGCCCAATGAGTCCTTGATATTTAGT
Organism: Phyllobates terribilis; assembly: GCF_046119375.1. Lineage (NCBI taxonomy): Eukaryota > Metazoa > Chordata > Amphibia > Anura > Dendrobatidae > Phyllobates > Phyllobates terribilis. Next base: position 556,995,176 of record NW_027362762.1, read on the forward strand.
CGTTTTCAGCCAATTTTCGGAATTTTTGAAAATTTCACTTTTTTGTGAAAATAGCCACTAAATGAGGGAATAATATGTGTGAGGGTACCCCAGGAGAGTTTCAAATGAGTGTGGGTAGAATATATATCCCACGGGGGTAAAATTGAAAAAAGTTGAAAAAATTTTTTTTTTGGACTTAGTCATTTTTCCGGCGTTTATCAGACTTTCAGATAGGGCAAATGTCAGTAAGCGTTCCGATTTCAGTTCCAGAGCGATTCGCCCAATGAGTCATTGATATTTAGTCGTTTTCAGCCAATTTTCGGGATTTTTGAAAATTTCACTTTTTTGTGAAAATATCCACTAAATGAGGGAATAATATGTGTGAGGGTACCCCAGGAGAGTTCCAAATGTGTGTGGGTAGAATATATATCCCACGGGGGTAAAATTGAAAAAAGTTGAAAAAATTTTTTTTTTGGACTTAGTCATTTTTCCGGCGTTTATCAGACTTTCAGATAGGGCAAATGTCAGTAAGCGTTCCGATTTCAGTTCCAGAGCGATTCGCCCAATGAGTCATTGATATTTAGTCGTTTTCAGCCAATTTTCGGGATTTTTGAAAATTTCACTTTTTTGTGAAAATATCCACTAAATGAGGGAATAATATGTGTGAGGGTACCCCAGGAGAGTTCCAAATGTGTGTGGGTAGAATATATATCCCACGGGGGTAAAATTGAAAAAAGTTGAAAAAAATTTTTTTTTGGACTTATTCATTTTTCCGGCGTTTATCAGACTTTCAGATAGGGTAAATGTCAGTGAGCGTTCCGATTTCAGTTCCAGAGCGACTCGCCAAATGAGTCCTTGATATTTAGTCGTTTTCAGCCAATTCTCGGGATTTTTTAAAATTTCACTTTTTTGTAAAAATATTCACTAAATGAGGGAATAACATCTGTGAGGGTACCCCAGGAGAGTTCCAAATGAGTGTGGGTAGAATATATATCCCACGGGGGTAAAATTGAAAAAAGTTGAAAAATTTTTTTTTTGGACTTTGTCATTTTTCCGGCGTTTATCAGACTTTCAGATTGGGGTAAATGTCAGTGAGCGTTCCGATTTCAGTTCCAGAGCGATTCGCCCAATGAGTCCTTGACATTTAGTCGTTTTCAGCCAATTTTCGGGATTTTTGAAAATGTCACTTTTTTGTAAAAATATTCACTAAATGAGGGAATAATATATGTGAGGGTACCCGAGCAGAGATCAAATGTGTGTGGGTAGAATATATATCTCACGGGGGTAAAATTGAAAAAAGTTGAAAATTTTTTTTTTCAGACTTAGTCATTTTTCCGGCGTTTATTAGACTTTGAGATAGGGGAAATGTCAGTGAGCATTCCGATTTCAGTTCCAGAGCGATTCGCCCAATGGGTCCTTGATATATAGAGGTTTTCAGCCAATATTTTGGATTTTTGAAAATTTCACTTTTTTGTGAAAATATCCACTAAATGAGGGAATAATATGTGTGAGGGTACCCCAGGAGAGTTCCAAATGTGTTTGGGTAGAATATATATCCCACGGGGGTAAAATTGAAAAAAGTTGAAAAATTTTTTTCTTTGGACTTAGTCATTTTTCCGGCGTTTATCAGACTTTCAGATAGGGCAAATGTCAGTAAACGTTCCGATTTCAGTTCCAGAGCGATTCGCCCAATGAGTCCTTGATATTTAGTCGTTTTCAGCCAATTTTCTGGATTTTTAAAAATTTCACTTTTTTGTAAAAATATTCACTAAATGATGGAATAATATGTGTGAGGGTACCCCAGGAGAGATCCAAATGTGTGTGGGTAGAATATATATCCCACGGGGGTAAAATTGAAAAAAGTTGAAAAATGTTTTTTTTTGTACTTAGTCATTTTTCCGGCGTTTATCAGTCTTTCAGATAGGGTAAATGTCAGTGAGCGTTCCGATTTCAGTTCCAGAGCGATTCGCCCAATGAGTCCTTGACATTTAGTCGTTTTCAGCCAATTTTCGGGATTTTTGAAAATGTCACTTTTTTGTAAAAATATTCACAAAATGAGGGAATAATATATGTGAGGGTACCCGAGCAGAGTTTCAAATGTGTGTGGGTAGAATATATATCTCACGGGGGTAAAATTGAAAAAAGTTGAAATTTTTTTTTTTCAGACTTAGTCATTTTTCCGGCGTTTATCAGACTTTCAGATAGGGTAAATGTCAGTGAGCATTCCGATTTCAGTTCCAGAGCGATTCGCCCAATGAGTCCTTGATATTTAGTCGTTTTCAGCCAATTTTCTGGATTTTTGAAAATTTCACTTTTTTTGTGAAAAGAGCCACTAAATGAGGGAATAATATGTGTGAGGGTACCCCAGGAGAGTTTCAAATGAGTGTGGGTAGAATATATATCCCACGGGGGTAAAATTGAAAAAAGTTGAAAAATTTTTTTTTTGGACTTTGTCATTTTTCCGGCGTTTATCAGACTTTCAGATTGGGGGAAATGTCAGTGAGCGTTCCGATTTCACTTCCAGAGTGAATCGCCCAATGAGTCCTTGATATTTAGTTGATTTTCAGCCAATATTTTGGATTTTTGAAAATTTCACTTTTTTGTGAAAATATCCACTAAATGAGGGAATAATATGTGTGAGTGTACCACAGGAGAGTTCCAAATGTGTGTGGGTAGAATATATATCGCACGGGGGTAAAATTGAAAAAAGTTGAAAAAAATTTTTTTTTGGACTTAGTCATTTTTCCGGCGTTTATCAGACTTTCAGATAGGGCAAATGTCAGTGAGCGTTCCGATTTCAGTTCCAGAGCGATTCGCCCAATGAGTCCTTGATATTTAGTCGTTTTCAGCCAATTTTCGGGATTTTTGAAAATTTCACTTTTTTGTGAAAATATCCACTAAATGAGGGAATAATATGTGTGAGGGTACCCTAGGAGAGTTCCAAATGAGTGTGGGTAGAACATATATCCCACGGGGGTAAGATTGAAAAAAGTTGAAATTTTTTTTTTTTCAGACTTAGTCATTTTTCCGGCGTTTATCAGACTTTCAGATAGGGGAAATGTCAGTGAGCGTTCCGATTTCAGTTCCAGAGCGATTCGCCCAATGAGTCCTTGATATTTAGTCGTTTTCAGCCAATATTTTGGATTTTTGAAAATTTCACTTTTTTGTGAAAATATCCACTAAATGAGGGAATAATATGTGTGAGGGTACCCCAGGAGAGTTCCAAATGTGTGTGGGTAGATTATATATCTCACGGGGGTAAAATTGAAAAAAGTTGAAATTTTTTTTTTTCAGACTTAGTCTTTTTTCTGGCGTTTATCAGACTTTCAGATAGGGGAAATGTCAGTGAGCGTTCCGATTTCAGTTCCAGAGTGATTCGCCCAATGAGTCCTTGATATTTAGTTGTTTTCAGCCAATTTTCTGGATTTTTTAAAATTTCACTTTTTTGTGAAAATATCCACTAAATGAGGGAATAATATGTGTGAGGGTACCCCAGGAGAGATCCAAATGTGTTTGGGTAGAATATATATCCCACGGGGGTAAAATTGAAAAAAGTTGAAAAATTTTTTTTTTTGGACTAAGTCATTTTTCGGGCGTTTATCAGACTTTCAGATAGGGCAAATGTCATTGAGCGTTCCGATTTCAGTTCCAGAGCGATTCGCCCAATGAGTCCTTGATATTTAGTCGTTTTCAGCCAATTTTCGGGATTTTTGAAAATTTCACTTTTTTGTAAAAATATTCACTAAATGAGGGAATAATATGTGTGAGTGTACCCCAGGAGAGTTCCAAATGTGTGTGGGTAGAATATATATCGCACGGGGGTAAAATTGAAAAAAGTTGAAAAAAATTTTTTTTTGGACTTAGTCATTTTTCCGCCGTTTATCAGACTTTCAGATAGGGGAAATGTCAGTGAGCGTTCCGATTTCAGTTCCAGAGCGATTCGCCCAATGAGTCCTTGATATTTAGTCGTTTTCAGCCAATTTTCGGGATTTTTGAAAATTTCACTTTTTTGTAAAAATATTCACTAAATGAGGGAATAATATGTGTGAGTGTACCCCAGGAGAGTTCCAAATGTGTGTGGGTAGAATATATATCGCACGGGGGTAAAATTGAAAAAAAATTTTTTCTGGACTTAGTCATTTTTCCGCCGTTTATCAGACTTTCAGATAGGGGAAATGTCAGTGAGCGTTCCGATTTCAGTTCCAGAGCGATTCGCCCAATGAGTCCTTGATATTTAGTCGTTTTCAGCCAATTTTCGGGATTTTTGAAAATTTCACTTTTTTGTAAAAATATTCACTAAATGAGGGAATAATATATGTGAGGGTACCCGAGCAGAGTTTCAAATGTGTGTGGGTAGAATATATATCTAACGGGGGTAAAATTGAAAAAAGTTGAAATTTTTTTTTATCAGACTTAGTCATTTTTCCGGCGTTTATCAGACTTTCAGATAGGGCAAATGTCATTGAGCGTTCCGATTTCAGTTCCAGAGCGATTCGCCCAATGAGTCCTTGATATTTAGTTGTTTTCAGCCAATTTTCTGGTTTTTTTAAAATTTCACTTTTTTGTGAAAATATTCACTAAATGAGGGAATAATATGTGGGAGGGTACCCCAGGAGAGATCCAAATGTGTTTGGGTAGAATATATATCCCACGGGGGTAAAATTGAAAAAAGTTGAAAAATTTTTTTTTTTGGACTTAGTCATTTTTCGGGCGTTTATCAGACTCTCAGATAGGGCAAATGTCAATAAGCGTTCCGATTTCAGTTCCAGAGCGATTCGCCCAATGAGTCCTTGATATTTAGTCGTTTTCAGCCAATTTTCGGGATTTTTGAAAATTTCACTTTTTTGTAAAAATATTCACTAAATGAGGGAATAATATGTGTGAGGGTACCCCAGGAGAGTTCCAAATGTGTTTGGGTAGAATATATATCCCACATGGGTAAAATTGAAAAAAGTTGAAAACATTTTTTTTTTTGGACTTAGTCATTTTTCCGGCATTTATCAGACTTTCAGATAGGGCAAATGTCAGCAAGCGTTCCGATTTCAGTTCCAGAGCGATTCGCCCAATGAGTCCTTGATATTTAGTCGTTTTCAGCGAATTTTCGGGATTTTTGAAAATTTCACTTTTTTGTGAAAATATCCACTAAATGAGGGAATAATATGTGTGAGCGTACCCCAGGAGAGTTCCAAATGAGTGTGGGTAGAACATATATCCCACGGGGGTAAAATTGAAAAAAGTTGAAAAAATTTTTTTTTTGGACTTAGTCATTTTTCCGCCGTTTATCAGACTTTCAGATAGGGGAAATGTCAGTGAGCGTTCCGATTTCAGTTCCAGAGCGATTCGCCCAATGAGTCCTTGATATTTAGTCGTTTTCAGCCAATTTTCGGGATTTTTGAAAATTTCACTTTTTTGTAAAAATATTCACTAAATGAGGGAATAATATGTGTGAGTGTACCCCAGGAGAGTTCCAAATGTGTGTGGGTAGAATATATATCGCACGGGGGTAAAATTGAAAAAAAATTTTTTCTGGACTTAGTCATTTTTCCGCCGTTTATCAGACTTTCAGATAGGGGAAATGTCAGTGAGCGTTCCGATTTCAGTTCCAGAGCGATTCGCCCAATGAGTCCTTGATATTTAGTCGTTTTCAGCCAATTTTCGGGATTTTTGAAAATTTCACTTTTTTGTAAAAATATTCACTAAATGAGGGAATAATATATGTGAGGGTACCCGAGCAGAGTTTCAAATGTGTGTGGGTAGAATATATATCTAACGGGGGTAAAATTGAAAAAAGTTGAAATTTTTTTTTATCAGACTTAGTCATTTTTCCGGCGTTTATCAGACTTTCAGATAGGGCAAATGTCATTGAGCGTTCCGATTTCAGTTCCAGAGCGATTCGCCCAATGAGTCCTTGATATTTAGTTGTTTTCAGCCAATTTTCTGGTTTTTTTAAAATTTCACTTTTTTGTGAAAATATCCACTAAATGAGGGAATAATATGTGGGAGGGTACCCCAGGAGAGATCCAAATGTGTTTGGGTAGAATATATATCCCACGGGGGTAAAATTGAAAAAAGTTGAAAAATTTTTTTTTTTGGACTTAGTCATTTTTCGGGCGTTTATCAGACTCTCAGATAGGGCAAATGTCAATAAGCGTTCCGATTTCAGTTCCAGAGCGATTCGCCCAATGAGTCCTTGATATTTAGTCGTTTTAAGCCAATTTTCGGGATTTTTGAAAATTTCACTTTTTTGTAAAAATATTCACTAAATGAGGGAATAATATGTGTGAGGGTACCCCAGGAGAGTTCCAAATGTGTTTGGGTAGAATATATATCCCACATGGGTAAAATTGAAAAAAGTTGAAAACATTTTTTTTTTTGGACTTAGTCATTTTTCCGGCATTTATCAGACTTTCAGATAGGGCAAATGTCAGCAAGCGTTCCGATTTCAGTTCCAGAGCGATTCGCCCAATGAGTCCTTGATATTTAGTCGTTTTCAGCGAATTTTCGGGATTTTTGAAAATTTCACTTTTTTGTGAAAATATCCACTAAATGAGGGAATAATATGTGTGAGCGTACCCCAGGAGAGTTCCAAATGAGTGTGGGTAGAACATATATCCCACGGGGGTAAAATTGAAAAAAGTTGAAAAAATTTTTTTTTTGGACTTAGTCATTTTTCCGGCGTTTATCAGACTTTCAGATAGGGCAAATGTCAGTGAGCGTTCCGATTTCAGTTCCAGAGCGATTCGCCCAATGAGTCCTTGATATTTAGTCGTTTTCAGCCAATTTTCGGGATTTTTGAAAATTTCACTTTTTTGTGAAAATATCCACTAAATGAGGGAATAATATGTGTGAGGGTACCCCAGGAGAGTTCCAAATGTGTGTGGGTAGAATATATATCTCACGGGGGTAAAATTGAAAAAAGTTGAAAATTTTTTTTTTCAGACTTAGTCATTTTTCCGGCGTTTATCAGACTTTCAGATAGGGGAAATGTCAGTGAGCGTTCCGATTTCAGTTCCAGAGTGATTCGCCCAATGAGTCCTTGATATTTAGTTGTTTTCAGCCAATTTTCTGGATTTTTTAAAATTTCACTTTTTTGTGAAAATATCCACTAAATGAGGGAATAATATGTGTGAGGGTACCCCAGAAGAGTTCCAAATGTGTGTGGGTAGAATATATATCTCACGGGGGTAAAATTGAAAAAAGTTGAAAATTTTTTTTTTCAGACTTAGTCATTTTTCCGGCGTTTATCAGACTTTCAGATAGGGGAAATGTCAGTGAGCGTTCCGATTTCAGTTCCAGAGCGATTCGCCCAATGAGTCCTAGATATTTAGTTCATTTTCAGCCAATATTTTGGATTTTTGAAAATTTCACTTTTTTGTGAAAATATCCACTAAATGAGGGAATAATATGTGTGAGGGTACCCCAGGAGAGTTCCAAATGTGTGTGGGTAGAATATATATCCCACGGGGGTAAAATTGAAAAAAGTTGAAAAATTTTTTTTTTGTACTTAGTCATTTTTCCGGCGTTTATCAGACTTTCAGATAGGGTAAATGTCAGTGAGCGATCCGATTTCAGTTCGAGAGCGAATCGCCCAATGAGTCCTTGATATTTAGTTGATTTTCAGCCAATATTTTGGATTTTTGAAAATTTCACTTTTTTGTGAAAATATCCACTAAATGAGGGAATAATATGTGTGAGGGTAACCCAGGAGAGTTACAAATGTGTGTGGGTAGAATATATATCCCACGTGGGTAAAATTGAAAAAAGTTGAAAAATTTTTTTTTTTCGGACTTAGTCATTTTTCCGGCGTTTATCAGACTTTCAGATAGGGTAAATGTCAGTGAGCGTTCCGATTTCAGTTCCAGAGCGATTCGCCCAATGAGTCCTTGACATTTAGTCGTTTTCAGCCAATTTTCGGGATTTTTGAAAATGTCACTTTTTTGTAAAAATATTCACTAAATGAGGGAATAATATATGTGAGGGTACCCGAGCAGAGTTTCAAATGTGTGTGGGTAGAATATATATCTCACGGGGGTAAAATTGAAAAAAGTTGAACATTTTTTTTTTCAGACTTAGTCATTTTTCCGGCGTTTATCAGACTATCAGATAGGGGAAATGTCAGTGAGCATTCCGATTTCAGTTCCAGAGCGATTCGCCCAATGAGTCCTTGATATTTAGTCGTTTTCAGCCAATATTTTGGATTTTTGAAAATTTCACTTTTTTGTGAAAATATCCACTAAATGAGGGAATAATATGTGTGAGGGTACCCCAGGAGAGTTCCAAATGTGTGTGGGTAGAATATATATCCCACGGGGGTAAAATTGAAAAAAGTTGAAAAATTTTTTTTTTTCGGACTTAGTCATTTTTCCGGCGTTTATCAGACTTTCAGATAGGGTAAATGTCAGTGAGCGTTCCGATTTCAGTTCCAGAGCGATTCGCCCAATGAGTCCTTGACATTTAGTCGTTTTCAGCCAATTTTCGGGATTTTTGAAAATGTCACTTTTTTGTAAAAATATTCACTAAATGAGGGAATAATATATGTGAGGGTACCCGAGCAGAGTTTCAAATGTGTGTGGGTAGAATATATATCTCACGGGGGTAAAATTGAATAAAGTTGAACATTTTTTTTTTCAGACTTAGTCATTTTTCCGGCGTTTATCAGACTATCAGATAGGGGAAATGTCAGTGAGCATTCCGATTTCAGTTCCAGAGCGATTCGCCCAATGAGTCCTTGATATTTAGTCGTTTTCAGCGAATTTTCGGGATTTTTGAAAATTTCACTTTTTTGTGAAAATATCCACTAAATGAGGGAATAATATGTGTGAGGGTACCCCAGGAGAGTTCCAAATGTGTGTGGGTAGAATATATATCTCACGGGGGTAAAATTGAAAAAAGTTGAAAATTTTTTTTTTCAGACTTAGTCATTTTTCCGGCGTTTATCAGACTTTCAGATAGGGGAAATGTCAGTGAGCGTTCCGATTTCAGTTCCAGAGTGATTCGCCCAATGAGTCCTTGATATTTAGTTGTTTTCAGCCAATTTTCTGGATTTTTTAAAATTTCACTTTTTTGTGAAAATATCCACTAAATGAGGGAATAATATGTGTGAGGGTACCCCAGAAGAGTTCCAAATGTGTGTGGGTAGAATATATATCTCACGGGGGTAAAATTGAAAAAAGTTGAAAATTTTTTTTTTCAGACTTAGTCATTTTTCCGGCGTTTATCAGACTTTCAGATAGGGGAAATGTCAGTGAGCATTCCGATTTCAGTTCCAGAGCGATTCGCCCAATGAGTCCTAGATATTTAGTTCATTTTCAGCCAATATTTTGGATTTTTGAAAATTTCACTTTTTTGTGAAAATATCCACTAAATGAGGGAATAATATGTGTGAGGGTACCCCAGGAGAGTTCCAAATGTGTGTGGGTAGAATATATATCCCACGGGGGTAAAATTGAAAAAAGTTGAAAAATTTTTTTTTTGTACTTAGTCATTTTTCCGGCGTTTATCAGACTTTCAGATAGGGTAAATGTCAGTGAGCGATCCGATTTCAGTTCGAGAGCGAATCGCCCAATGAGTCCTTGATATTTAGTTGATTTTCAGCCAATATTTTGGATTTTTGAAAATTTCACTTTTTTGTGAAAATATCCACTAAATGAGGGAATAATATGTGTGAGGGTAACCCAGGAGAGTTACAAATGTGTGTGGGTAGAATATATATCCCACGTGGGTAAAATTGAAAAAAGTTGAAAAATTTTTTTTTTTCGGACTTAGTCATTTTTCCGGCGTTTATCAGACTTTCAGATAGGGTAAATGTCAGTGAGCGTTCTGATTTCAGTTCCAGAGCGATTCGCCCAATGAGTCCTTGACATTTAGTCGTTTTCAGCCAATTTTCGGGATTTTTGAAAATGTCACTTTTTTGTAAAAATATTCACTAAATGAGGGAATAATATATGTGAGGGTACCCGAGCAGAGTTTCAAATGTGTGTGGGTAGAATATATATCTCACGGGGGTAAAATTGAAAAAAGTTGAACATTTTTTTTTTCAGACTTAGTCATTTTTCCGGCGTTTATCAGACTATCAGATAGGGGAAATGTCAGTGAGCATTCCGATTTCAGTTCCAGAGCGATTCGCCCAATGAGTCCTTGATATTTAGTCGTTTTCAGCCAATATTTTGGATTTTTGAAAATTTCACTTTTTTGTGAAAATATCCACTAAATGAGGGAATAATATGTGTGAGGGTACCCCAGGAGAGTTCCAAATGTGTGTGGGTAGAATATATATCCCACGGGGGTAAAATTGAAAAAAGTTGAAAAATTTTTTTTTTTCGGACTTAGTCATTTTTCCGGCGTTTATCAGACTTTCAGATAGGGTAAATGTCAGTGAGCGTTCCGATTTCAGTTCCAGAGCGATTCGCCCAATGAGTCCTTGACATTTAGTCGTTTTCAGCCAATTTTCGGGATTTTTGAAAATGTCACTTTTTTGTAAAAATATTCACTAAATGAGGGAATAATATATGTGAGGGTACCCGAGCAGAGTTTCAAATGTGTGTGGGTAGAATATATATCTCACGGGGGTAAAATTGAATAAAGTTGAACATTTTTTTTTTCAGACTTAGTCATTTTTCCGGCGTTTATCAGACTATCAGATAGGGGAAATGTCAGTGAGCATTCCGATTTCAGTTCCAGAGCGATTCGCCCAATGAGTCCTTGATATTTAGTCGTTTTCAGCCAATATTTTGGATTTTTGAAAATTTCACTTTTTTGTGAAAATATCCACTAAATGAGGGAATAATATGTGTGAGGGTACCCCAGGAGAGTTACAAATGTGTGTGGGTAGAATATATATCCCACATGGGTAAAATTGAAAAAAGTACAAAGTTGAAAAAAATTTTTTCTTGGACATAGTCATTTTTCCGGCGTTTATCAGACTTTCAGATAGGGCAAATGTCAGTGAGCGTTCCGATTTCAGTTCCAGAGCGATTCGCCCAATGAGTAATTGATATTTAGTCGTTTTCTGCCAATTTTCGGGATTTTTGAAAATGTCACTTTTTTGTAAAAATATTCACTAAATGAGGGAATAATATATGTGAGGGTACCCGAGCAGAGTTTCAAATGTGTGTGGGTAGAATATATATCTCACGGGGGTAAAATTGAAAAAAGTTGAAATTTTTTTTTATCAGACTTAGTCATTTTTCTGGCGTTTATCAGACTTTCAGATAGGGGAAATGTCAGTGAGCGTTCCGATTTCAGTTCCAGAGCGATTCGCCCAATGAGTCCTAGATATTTAGTTCATTTTCAGCCAATATTTTGGATTTTTAAAAATGTCACTTTTTTGTGAAAATATCCACTAAATGAGGGAATAATATGTGTGAGGGTACCCCAGGAGAGTTCCAAATGTGTGTGGGTAGAATATATATCCCACGGGGGTAAAATTGAAAAAAGTTGAAAAATTTTTTTTTTGTACTTAGTCATTTTTCCGGCGTTTATCAGACTTTCAGATAGGGTAAATGTCAGTGAGCGTTCCGATTTCAGTTCCAGAGCGATTCGCCCAATGAGTCCTTGACATTTAGTCGTTTTCAGCCAATTTTCGGGATTTTTGAAAATGTCACTTTTTTGTAAAAATATTCACTAAATGAGGGAATAATATATGTGAGGGTACCCGAGCAGAGTTTCAAATGTGTGTGGGTAGAATATATATCTCACGGGGGTAAAATTGAAAAAAGTTGAAATTTTTTTTTATCAGACTTAGTCATTTTTCTGGCGTTTATCAGACTTTCAGATAGGGGAAATGTCAGTGAGCGTTCCGATTTCAGTTCCAGAGCGAATCGCCCAATGAGTCCGTGATATTTAGTCGTTTTCAGCCAATTTTCTGGATTTTTGAAAATTTCACTTTTTTGTGAAAATATCCACTAAATGAGGGAATAATATGTGTGAGGGTACCCCAGGAGAGTTCCAAATGTGTGTGGGTAGAATATATATCCCACGAGGGTAAAATTGAAAAAAGTTGAAAAATTTTTTTTTTTAGACTTAGTCATTTTTCCGGCGTTTATCAGACTTTCAGATTTGGGGAAATGTCAGTGAGCGTTCCGATTTCAGTTCCAGAGCGATTCGCCCAATGAGTCCTAGATATTTAGTTCATTTTCAGCCAATATTTTGGATTTTTAAAAATGTCACTTTTTTGTGAAAATATCCACTAAATGAGGGAATAATATGTGTGAGGGTACCCCAGGAGAGTTCCAAATGTGTGTGGGTAGAATATATATCCCACGGGGGTAAAATTGAAAAAAGTTGAAAAATTTTTTTTTTGTACTTAGTCATTTTTCCGGCGTTTATCAGACTTTCAGATAGGGTAAATGTCAGTGAGCGTTCCGATTTCAGTTCCAGAGCGATTCGCCCAATGAGTCCTTGACATTTAGTCGTTTTCAGCCAATTTTCGGGATTTTTGAAAATGTCACTTTTTTGTAAAAATATTCACTAAATGAGGGAATAATATATGTGAGGGTACCCGAGCAGAGTTTCAAATGTGTGTGGGTAGAATATATATCTCACGGGGGTAAAATTGAAAAAAGTTGAACATTTTTTTTTTCAGACTTAGTCATTTTTCCGGCGTTTATCAGACTATCAGATAGGGGAAATGTCAGTGAGCATTCCGATTTCAGTTCCAGAGCGATTCGCCCAATGAGTCCTTGATATTTAGTCGTTTTCAGCCAATATTTTGGATTTTTGAAAATTTCACTTTTTTGTGAAAATATCCACTAAATGAGGGAATAATATGTGTGAGGGTACCCCAGGAGAGTTCCAAATGTGTGTGGGTAGAATATATATCCCACGGGGGTAAAATTGAAAAAAGTTGAAAAATTTTTTTTTTTCGGACTTAGTCATTTTTCGGGCGTTTATCAGACTTTCAGATAGGGTAAATGTCAGTGAGCGTTCCGATTTCAGTTCCAGAGCGATTCGCCCAATGAGTCCTTGACATTTAGTCGTTTTCAGCCAATTTTCGGGATTTTTGAAAATGTCACTTTTTTGTAAAAATATTCACTAAATGAGGGAATAATATATGTGAGGGTACCCGAGCAGAGTTTCAAATGTGTGTGGGTAGAATATATATCTCACGGGGGTAAAATTGAATAAAGTTGAACATTTTTTTTTCAGACTTAGTCATTTTTCCGGCGTTTATCAGACTATCAGATAGGGGAAATGTCAGTGAGCATTCCGATTTCAGTTCCAGAGCGATTCGCCCAATGAGTCCTTGATATTTAGTCGTTTTCAGCCAATATTTTGGATTTTTGAAAATTTCACTTTTTTGTGAAAATATCCACTAAATGAGGGAATAATATGTGTGAGGGTACCCCAGGAGAGTTACAAATGTGTGTGGGTAGAATATATATCCCACATGGGTAAAATTGAAAAAAGTACAAAGTTGAAAAAAATTTTTTTTTGGACATAGTCATTTTTCCGGCGTTTATCAGACTTTCAGATAGGGCAAATGTCAGTGAGCGTTCCGATTTCAGTTCCAGAGCGATTCGCCCAATGAGTAATTGATATTTAGTCGTTTTCTGCCAATTTTCGGGATTTTTGAAAATGTCACTTTTTTGTAAAAATATTCACTAAATGAGGGAATAATATATGTGAGGGTACCCGAGCAGAGTTTCAAATGTGTGTGGGTAGAATATATATCTCACGGGGGTAAAATTGAAAAAAGTTGAAATTTTTTTTTATCAGACTTAGTCATTTTTCTGGCGTTTATCAGACTTTCAGATAGGGGAAATGTCAGTGAGCGTTCCGATTTCAGTTCCAGAGCGATTCGCCCAATGAGTCCTTGATATTTAGTCGTTTTCAGCCAATTTTCTGGATTTTTGAAAATTTCACTTTTTTGTGAAAATATCCACTAAATGAGGGAATAATATGTGTGAGGGTACCCCAGGAGAGTTCCAAATGTGTGTGGGTAGAATATATATCCCACGAGGGTAAAATTGAAAAAAGTTGAAAAATTTTTTTTTTTAGACTTAGTCATTTTTCCGGCGTTTATCAGACTTTCAGATTTGGGGAAATGTCAGTGAGCGTTCCGATTTCAGTTCCAGAGCGATTCGCCCAATGAGTCCTTGATATTTAGTTCATTTTCAGCCAATATTTTGAATTTTTGAAAATTTCACTTTTTTGTGAAAATATCCACTAAAATGAGGGAATAATATGTGTGAGGGTACCCCAGGAGAGTTCCAAATGTGTGTGGGTAGAATATATATCCCACGGGGGTAAAATTGAAAAAAGTTCAAAAATTTTTTTTTTGTACTTAGTCATTTTTCCGGCGTTTATCAGACTTTCAGATAGGGTAAATGTCAGTGAGCGATCCGATTTCAGTTCGAGAGCGAATCGCCCAATGAGTCCTTGATATTTAGTTGATTTTCAGCCAATATTTTGGATTTTTGAAAATTTCACTTTTTTGTGAAAATATACACTAAATGAGGGAATAATATGTGTGAAGGTAACCCAGGAGAGTTACAAATGTGTGTGGGTAGAATATATATCCCACGTGGGTAAAATTGAAAAATTTTTTTTTTTGGACTTAGTCATTTTTCCGGCGTTTATGAGACTTTCAGATAGGGCAAATGTCAGTGAGCGTTCCGATTTCAGTTCCAGAGCGATTCGCCCAATGAGTCCTTGATATTTAGTCGTTTTCAGCCAATTTTCTGGATTTTTGAAAATTTCACTTTTTTGTGAAAATATCCACTAAATGAGGGAATAATATGTGTGAGGGTACCCCAGGAGAGTTACAAATGTGTGTGGGTAGAATATATATCCCACATGGGTAAAATTGAAAAAAGTTGAAAAAATTTTTTTTTTGGACATAGTCATTTTTCCGGCGTTTATCAGACTTTCAGAGAGGTCAAATGTCAGTGAGCGTTCCGATTTCAGTTCCAGAGCGATTCGCCCAATGAGTCCTCGATATTTCGTCGTTTTCAGCCAATTTTCTGGATTTTTGAAAATTTCACTTTTTTGTGAAAATATCCACTAAATGAGGGAATAATATGTGTGAGGGTACCCCAGGAGAGCTCCAAATGTGTGTGGGTAGAATATATATCCCACGGGGGTAAATTTGAAAAAAGTTAAAAAAAATTTTTTTTTTTTGGACTTAGTCATTTTTCCGGCGTTTATCAGACTTTCAGATAGGGCAAATGTCAGTGAGCGTTACGATTTCAGTTCCAGAGCGATTCGCCCAATGAGTCCTTGACATTTAGTCGTTTTCAGCCAATTTTCGGGATTTTTGAAAATGTCACTTTTTTGTAAAAATATTCACTAAATGAGGGAATAATATGTGTGAGGGTACCCCAGGAGAGTTTCAAATGTGTGTGGGTAGAATATATATCTCACGGGGGTAAAATTGAAAAAAGTTGAAAATTTTTTTTTTCAGACTTAGTCATTTTTCCGGCGTTTATCAGACTTTCAGATTGGGGGAAATGTCAGTGAGCGTTCCGATTTCAGTTCCAGAGCGATTCGCCCAATGAGTCCTTGATATTTAGTCGTTTTCAGCCAATATTTTGGATTTTTGAAAATTTCACTTTTTTGTGAAAATATCCACTAAATGAGGGAATAATATGTGTGAGGGTACCCCAGGAGAGTTCCAAATGTGTGTGGGTAGAATATATATCCCACGGGGGTAAATTTGAAAAAAGTTGAAAAAAATTTTTTTTTGGACTTAATCACTTTTCTGGCGTTTATCAGACTTTAAGATAGGTCAAATGTGAGTGAGCGTTCCGATTTCATTTCCAGAGCGATTCGCCCAATGAGCCCTTGATATTTAGTCGTTTTCAGCCAATATTTTGGATTTTTGAAAATTTCACTTTTTTGTGAAAATATCCACTAAATGAGGGAATAATATGTGTGAGGGTACCCCAGGAGAGTTCCAAATGTGTGTGGGTAAAATATATATCCCACGGGGGTAAAATTGAAAAAAGTTGAAAAAAAATTTCATTTGGACTTAGTCATTTTTCTGGCAATTATCAGACTTTCAGATAGGGGAAATGTCAGTGAGCGTCGCGATTTCAGTTCCAGAGCGATTTTCCCAATGAGTCCTTGATATTTAGCCGTTTTCAGCCAATTTTCAGGATTTTTGAAAATTTCACTTTTTTGTGAAAATATCCACTAAATGAGGGAATAATATGTGTGAGGGTACCCCAGGACAGTTCCAAATGTGTGTGGGTAGAATATATATCCTACGGGGTAAAATTTAAAAAAGTTGAAAAATTTTTTTTTTGGACTTAGTCATTTTTCCGGCGTTTATCAGACTTTCAGATAGGGCAAATGTCAGTGAGCGTTCCGATTTCAGTTCCATAGCGATTTGCCCAATGAGTCCTTGATATTTAGTCGTTTTCAGCCAATATTTGAGATTTTTGAAAATTTCACTTTTTTGTGAAAATATCCACTGAATGAGGGAATAATATGTGTGAGGGTACCTCAGGAGAGTTCCAAATGTGTGTGGGTAGAATATATATCCCACGGGGTAAAATTGAAAAAAGTTGAACAAATTTTTTTTTGGACTTAGTCATTTTCCGGCGTTTATCAGACTTTAAGATAGGGCAAATGTCAGTGAGGTTCCGATTTCATTTCCAGAGCGATTCGCCCAATGAGTCCTTGATATTTAGAAGTTTTCAGCCAATATTTTGGATTTTTGAAAATTTCAATTTTTTGTGAAAATATCCACTAAATGAGGGAATAATATGTGTGAGGGTACCCCAGGAGAGTTCCAAATGTGTTTGGGTAGAATATATATCCCACGGGGGTAAAATTGAAAAAAGTTGAAAAAATTTTTTTTTTGGACTTAGTAATTTTTCCGGCGTTTATTAGACTTTCAGATAGGGGAAATGTCAGTGATCATTCCGATTTCAGTTCCAGAGCGATTTTCCCAATGATTTCTTGATATTTAGCCGTTTTCAGCCAATTTTCAGGATTTTTGAAAATTTCACTTTTTTGTGAAAATATCCACTAAATGAGGGAATAATATGTGTGAGGGTACCCCAGGAGAGTTCCAAATGTGTGTGGGTAGAATATATATCCCACGGGGATAAAATTGAAAAAGTTTAAAAAAAAATTTTTTTGGACTTAGTCATTTTTCTGGCATTTATCAGACTTTCAGATAGGGGAAATGTCAGTGAGCGTTCCGATTTCAGTTCCAGAGCGATTCGCCCAATGAGTCCTTGATATTTAGTCGTTTTCAGCCAATTTTCTGGATTTTTGAAAATTTCACTTTTTTGTGAAAATATCCACTAAATGAGGGAATAATATGTGTGAGGGTACCCCAGGAGAGTTACAAATGTGTGTGGGTAGAATATATATCCCACGGGGTAAAATTGAAAAAAGTTGAAAACAATTTTTTTTTTGACTTAGTCATTTATCCTGCTTTTATCAGACTTTCAGATAGGGCAAATGTCAGTGAGCATTCCGATATCAGTTCCAGAGCGATTGGCCGAATGATTCCTTGATATTTAGTCGTTTTCAGCCAATATTTAGGATTTTTGAAAATTTCACTTTTTTGTGAAAATATCCAATAAATGAGGGAATAATATGTGTGAGGGTACCCCCAGGAGAGTTACAAATGTGTGTGGGTAGAATATATATCCCACGGGGGTAAAATTGAAAAAAGTTGAAAAATTTTTTTTTGGACTGAGTCATTTATCCTGCTTTTATCAGACTTTCAGATCGGGCAAATGTCAGTGAGCTTTTCGATTTCAGTTCCAGAGCGAATCGCCCAATGAGACCTTAATATTTAGTGGTTTTCAGCCAATATTTTGGATTTTTGAAAATTTCACTTTTTTGTGAAAATATCCACTAAATGAGGGAATAATATGTGTGAGGGTACCCCAGGAGAGTTACAAATGTGTGTGGGTAGAATATATATCCCGCGGGGGTAGAATTGAAAAAAGTTTTAAAAAAATTTTTTTTGGACTTAGTAATTTTTCCGGCGTTTATTAGACTTTCAGATAGGGGAAATGTCAGTGAGCGTTCCGATTTCAGTTCCAGAGCGATTTTCCCAATGAGTCCTTGATATTTAGCCGTTTTCAGCCAATTTTCTGGATTTTTGAAAATTTTTCTTTTTTGTGAAAATATCCACTAAATGAGGAAATAATATGTCTGAGGGTACCCCAGGAGAGTTCCAAATGTGTGTGGGTAGAATATATATCCCACGGGGGAAAAATTGAAAAAAGTTGAAAAAAATTTTTTTTGGACTTAGTCATTTTTCCAGTGTTTATCAGACTTTCAGTTAGGGGAAATGTCAGTGAGCGTTCCGATTTCAGTTCCAGAGCAATTCGCCCAATGAGTCCTTGATATTTAGCAGTTTTCAGCCAATTTTCTGGATTTTTGAAAATTTCACTTTTTTTGTGAAAATATCCACTAAATGAGGGAATAATATGTGTGAGGGTACCCCAGGAGCGTTCCAAATGTGTGTGGGTAGAATATATATCCCACGGGGGTAAAATTGAAAAAAGTTGAAAAAAAAATTTTTTTGGACTTAGTCATTTTTCCAGCGTTTATCAGACTTTCTGATAGGGGAAATGTCAGTGAGCTTTCCGATTTCAGTACCAGAGTGATATACCCAATGAGTCCTTGATATTTAGTCGTTTTCAGCCAATTTTTTGGATTTTTGAAAATTTCACTTTTTTGTGAAAATATCCACTAAATGAGGGAATAATATGTGTGAGGGTACCCCAGGAGAGCACCAAATGTGTGTGGGTAGAATATATATCCTACGGGGTAAAATTTAAAAAAGTTGAAAAATTTTTTTTTTGGACTTAGTCATTTTTCCGGCGTTTATCAGACTTTCAGATAGGGCAAATGTCAGTGAGCGTTCCGATTTCAGTTCCATAGCGATTTGCCCAATGAGTCCTTGATATTTAGTCGTTTTCAGCCAATTTTCTGGATTTTTGAAAATTTCACTTTTTTGTGAAAATATCCACTAAATGAGGGAATAATATGTGTGAGGGTACCCCAGGAGAGTTCCAAATGTGTGTGGGTAGAATATATATCCCACGGGGGTAAATTTGAAAAAAGTTGAAAAAAATTTTTTTTTGGACTTAATCACTTTTCTGGCGTTTATCAGACTTTAAGATAGGTCAAATGTGAGTGAGCGTTCCGATTTCATTTCCAGAGCGATTCGCCCAATGAGCCCTTGATATTTAGTCGTTTTCAGCCAATATTTTGGATTTTTGAAAATTTCACTTTTTTGTGAAAATATCCACTAAATGAGGGAATAATATGTGTGAGGGTACCCCAGGAGAGTTCCAAATGTGTGTGGGTAAAATATATATCCCACGGGGGTAAAATTGAAAAAAGTTGAAAAAAAATTTCATTTGGACTTAGTCATTTTTCTGGCAATTATCAGACTTTCAGATAGGGGAAATGTCAGTGAGCGTCGCGATTTCAGTTCCAGAGCGATTTTCCCAATGAGTCCTTGATATTTAGCCGTTTTCAGCCAATTTTCAGGATTTTTGAAAATTTCACTTTTTTGTGAAAATATCCACTAAATGAGGGAATAATATGTGTGAGGGTACCCCAGGACAGTTCCAAATGTGTGTGGGTAGAATATATATCCTACGGGGTAAAATTTAAAAAAGTTGAAAAATTTTTTTTTTGGACTTAGTCATTTTTCCGGCGTTTATCAGACTTTCAGATAGGGCAAATGTCAGTGAGCGTTCCGATTTCAGTTCCATAGCGATTTGCCCAATGAGTCCTTGATATTTAGTCGTTTTCAGCCAATATTTGAGATTTTTGAAAATTTCACTTTTTTGTGAAAATATCCACTGAATGAGGGAATAATATGTGTGAGGGTACCTCAGGAGAGTTCCAAATGTGT
This sequence comes from Phyllobates terribilis, assembly GCF_046119375.1. NCBI lineage: Eukaryota > Metazoa > Chordata > Amphibia > Anura > Dendrobatidae > Phyllobates > Phyllobates terribilis. The sequence goes on from NW_027362762.1 coordinate 557,014,995, forward strand.
GTGGGTAGAATATATATCCCACGGGGTAAAATTGAAAAAAGTTGAACAAATTTTTTTTTGGACTTAGTCATTTTCCGGCGTTTATCAGACTTTAAGATAGGGCAAATGTCAGTGAGGTTCCGATTTCATTTCCAGAGCGATTCGCCCAATGAGTCCTTGATATTTAGAAGTTTTCAGCCAATATTTTGGATTTTTGAAAATTTCAATTTTTTGTGAAAATATCCACTAAATGAGGGAATAATATGTGTGAGGGTACCCCAGGAGAGTTCCAAATGTGTTTGGGTAGAATATATATCCCACGGGGGTAAAATTGAAAAAAGTTGAAAAAATTTTTTTTTTGGACTTAGTAATTTTTCCGGCGTTTATTAGACTTTCAGATAGGGGAAATGTCAGTGATCATTCCGATTTCAGTTCCAGAGCGATTTTCCCAATGATTTCTTGATATTTAGCCGTTTTCAGCCAATTTTCAGGATTTTTGAAAATTTCACTTTTTTGTGAAAATATCCACTAAATGAGGGAATAATATGTGTGAGGGTACCCCAGGAGAGTTCCAAATGTGTGTGGGTAGAATATATATCCCACGGGGATAAAATTGAAAAAAGTTTAAAAAAAATTTTTTTTGGACTTAGTCATTTTTCCGGCGTTTATCAGACTTTCAGATAGGGGAAATGTCAGTGAGCGTTCCGATTTCAGTTCCAGAGTGATTCTCCCAATGAGTTCTTGATATTTAGTAGTTTTCAGCCAATTTTCTGGATTTTTGAAAATTTCACTTTTTTTGTGAAAATATCCACTAAATGAGGGAATAATATGTGTGAGGGTACCCCAGGAGAGTTCCAAATGTGTGTGGGTAGAATATATATCCCACGGGGGTAAAATTGAAAAAAGTTTTAAAAATTTTTTTTTTGGAGTCAGTCATTTTTCTGGCGTTTATCAGACTTTAAGATAGGGGAAATGTCAGTGAGCATTCCCATTTCAGTTCCAGAGCGATTCGCCCAATGAGTCCTTGATGCTTAGTCGTTTTCTGCCAATTTTCTGGATTTTTGAAAATTTCACTTCTTTGTGAAAATATCCACTAAATGAGGGAATAATATGTATGAGGGTACCCCAGGAGAGTTCCAAATGTGTGTGGCTAGATTATATATCCCACGGGGGTAAAATTGAAAAAAGTTTAAAAAAATTTTTTTTTGGACTTAGTCATTTTTCCGGCGTTTATCAGACTTTCAGATAGGGGAAATGTCAGTGAGCGTTCCGATTTCAGTTCCAGAGCGATTCGCCCAATGAGTCCTTGTTATTTAGTTGTTTTCAGCCAATTTTCTGGATTTTTGAAAATTTCACTTTTTTGTGAAAATTTCCACTAAATGAGGGAATAATATGTGTGAGGGTACCCCAGGAGAGTTCTAAATGTGTGTGGGAAGAATATATATCCCACGGGGGTAAAATTGAAAAAAGTTGAAAAAATTTTTTTTTTGGACTTAGTCATTTTTCCGGCGTTTATCAGACTTTCAGATAGGGCAAATGTCAGTGAGCATTCCGATTTCAGTTCCAGATCAATTCGCACAATGAGTCCTTGATATTTAGTCGTTTTCAGCCAATTTTCTGGATTTTTGAAAATTTCACTTTTTTGTGAAAATATCCACTAAATGAGGGAATAATATGTGTGAGGGTACCCCAGGAGATTTCCAAATGTGTGTGGGTAGAATATATATCTCACGGGGGTAAAATTGAAAAATGTCTAAAAAAATTTTTTTTTGGACTTAGTCATTTTTCCGGCGTTTATCAGACTTTCAGATAGGGGAAATGTCAGTGAGCGTTACGATTTCAGTTCCAGAGCGATTCGCCCAATGAGTCCTTGATACTTAGTCGATTTCAGCCAATTTTCTGGATTTTTGAAAATTTCACTTCTTTGTGAAAATGTCCACTAAATGAGGGAATAATATGTGTGAGGGTACCCCAGGAGAGTTCCAAATGTGTGTGGATAGAATATATATCCCACGGGGGTAAAATTGAAAAAAGTTGAAAAAAATTTTTTTTTGGACTTAGTCATTTTTCCGGCGTTTATCAGACTTTCAGATAGGGGAAATGTCAGTGAGCATTCTGATTTCAGTTCCAGAGCGATTCGCCCAATGAGTCCTTGTTATTTAGTTGTTTTCAGCCAATTTTCTAGATTTTTGAAAATTTCACTTTTTTGTGAAAATATCCACTAAATGAGGGAATAATATGTGTGAGGGTACCCCAGGAGAGTTCTAAATGTGTGTGGGAAGAATATATATCCCACGGGGGTAAAATTGAAAAAAGTCTAAAAAAATTTTTTTTTGGACTTTGTCATTTTTCCGGCGTTTATCAGACTTTCAGATAGGGGAAATGTCAGTGAGCGTTCCGATTTCAGTTCCAGAGCGATTCGCCCAATGAGTCCTTGATACTTAGTCGTTTTCAGCCAATTTTCTGGATTTTTGAAAATTTCACTTCTTTGTGAAAATGTCCACTAAATGAGGGAATAATATGTGTGAGGGTACCCCAGGAGAGTTCCAAATGTGTGTGGGTAGAATATATATCCCACGGGGGAAAAATTGAAAAAAGTTGAAAAAAATTTTTTTTTGGACTTAGTCATTTTTCCGGCGTTTATCAGACTTTCAGATAGGGGAAATGTCAGTGAGCGTTCCGATTTCAGTTCCAGAGCGATTCGCCCAATGAGTCCTTGTTATTTAGTTGTTTTCAGCCAATTTTCTGGATTTTTGAAAATTTCACTTTTTTGTGAAAATATCCACTAAATGAGGGAATAATATGTGTGAGGGTACCGAAGGAGAGTTCCAAATTTGTGTGGGTAGAATATATATCCCACGGGGGTAAAATTGAAAAAAGTCGAAAAAAAATTTTTGGGGGACTTAGTCATTTTTCCGGCGTTTATCAGACTTTCAGATAGGGGAGATGTCAGTGAGCGTTCCGATTTCAGTTCCAGAGCGTTTCTCCCAATGAGTCCTTGATGCTTAGTCGTTTTCTGCCAATTTTCTGGATTTTTGAAAATTTCACTTCTTTGTGAAAATATCCACTAAATGAGGGAATAATAAGTATGAGGGTACCCCAGGAGAGTTCCAATGTGTGTGGCTAGAATATATATCCCACGGGGGTAAAATTGAAAAAAGTTTAAAAAAATTTTTTTTTGGACTTAGTCATTTTTCTGGCGTTTATCAGACTTTAAGATAGGGGAAATGTCAGTGAGCATTCCCATTTCAGTTCCAGAGCGATTCGCCCAATGAGTCTTTGATATTTAGTCGTTTTCAGCCAATTTTCTGGATTTTTGAAAATTTCACTTTTTTGTGAAAATATCCACTAAATGAGGGAATAATATGTGTCAGGGTACCGAAGGAGAGTTCCAAATTTGTGTGGGTAGAATATGTATCCCACGGGGGTAAAATTGAAAAAAGTGAAAAAAAAATTTTTTTGGGACTTAGTCATTTTTCCGGCGTTTATCAGACTTTCAGATAGGGGAAATGTCAGTGAGCGTTCCGATTTCAGTTCCAGAGCGATTTGCCCAATGAGTCCTTGTTATTTAGTTGTTTTCAGCCAATTTTCTGGATTTTTGAAAATTTCACTTTTTTGTGAAAATATCCACTAAATGAGGGAATAATATGTGTGAGGGTACCGAAGGAGAGTTCCAAATTTGTGTGGGTAGAATATATATCCCATGGGGGTAAAATTGAAAAAAGTCGAAAAAAAATTTTTTGGGGACTTAGTCATTTTTCCGGCGTTTATCAGACTTTCAGATAGGGGAGATTTCAGTGAGTGTTCCGATTTCAGTTCCAGAGCGTTTCTCCCAATGAGTCCTTGATGCTTAGTCGTTTTCTGCCAATTTTCTGGATTTTTGAAAATTTCACTTCTTTGTGAAAATATCCACTAAATGAGGGAATAATAAGTATGAGGGTACCCCAGGAGAGTTCCAATGTGTGTGGCTAGAATATATATCCCACGGGGGTAAAATTGAAAAAAGTTTAAAAAAATTTTTTTTTGGACTTAGTCATTTTTCCGGCGTTTATCAGACTTTCAGACAGGGGAAATGTCAGTGAGCGTTCCGATTTCAGTTCTTGAGCGATTCTCCCAATGAGTCCTTGATACTTAGTCATTTTCAGCCAATTTTCTGGATTTTTGAAAATTTCACTTTTTTGTGAAAATATCCACTAAATGAGGGAATAATATGTGTGAGGGTACCCCAGGAGAGTTCTAAATGTGTGTGGGAAGAATATATATCCCACGGGGGTAAAATTGAAAAAAGTTGAAAAAATTTTTTTTTTGGACTTAGTCATTTTTCCGGCGTTTATCAGACTTTCAGATAGGGCAAATGTCAGTGAGCGTTCCGATTTCAGTTCCAGATCAATTCGCCCAATGAGTCCTTGATACTTAGTCGTTTTCAGCCAATTTTCTGGATTTTTGAAAATTTCACTTCTTTGTGAAAATATCCACTAAATGAGGGAATAATATGTGTGAGGGTACCCCAGGAGAGATCCAAATGTGTGTGGGTAGAATATATATCCCACGGGGGTAAAATTGAAAAAAGTTGAAAAAAATTTTTTTTTGGACTTAGTCATTTTTCCGGCGTTTATCAGACTTTCAGATAGGGGAAATGTCAGTGAGCGTTCCGATTTCAGTTCCAGAGCGATTCGCCCAATGAGTCCTTGTTATTTAGTTGTTTTCAGCCAATTTTCTGGACTTTTGAAAATTTCACTTTTTTGTGAAAATATCCACTAAATGAGGGAATAATATGTGTGAGGTTACCCCAGGAGAGTTCTAAATGTGTGTGGGAAGAATATATATCCCACGGGGGTAAAATTGAAAAAAGTTGAAAAAATTTTTTTTTGGGACTTTTTCATTTTTCCGGTGTTTATCAGACTTTCAGATAGGGCAAATGTCAGTGAGCGTTCCGATTTCAGTTCCAGAGCGATTCGCCCAATGAGTCCTTGATATTTAGTCGTTTTCAGCCAATTTTCTGGATTTTTGAAAATTTCACTTTTTTGTGAAAATATCCACTAAATGAGGGAATAATATGTGTGAGGGTACCCCAGGAGAGTTCCAAATGTGTGTGGGTAGAATATATATCCCACGGGGGTAAAATTGAAAAAAGTTGAAAAAAAATTTTTTTTGGACTTAGTCATTTTTCCGGCGTTTATCAGACTTTCAGATAGGGGAAATGTCAGTGAGCGTTCCGATTTCAGTTCTTGAGCGATTCGCCCAATGAGTCCTTGTTATTTAGTTGTTTTCAGCCAATTTTCTGGATTTTTGAAAATTTCACTTTTTTGTGAAAATATCCACTAAATGAGGGAATAATATGTGTGAGGGTACCCCAGGAGAGTTCCAAATGTGTGTGGGTAGAATATATATCCCAAGGGGGTAAAATTGAAAAAAGTCTAAAATAATTTTTTTTTGGGACTTCGTCATTTTTCCGGCGTTTATCAGACTTTCAGATAGGGGAAATGTCTGTGAGCGTTCCGATTTTAGTTCCAGAGCGATTCGCCCAATGAGACCTTGTTATTTAGTTGTTTTCAGCCAATTTTCTGGATTTTTGAAAATTTCACTTTTTTGTGAAAATATCCACTAAATGAGGGAATAATATGTGTGAGGGTACCGAAGGAGAGTTCCAAATTTGTGTGGGTAGAATATATATCCCACGGGGGTAAAATTGAAAAAAGTTGCAAAAAATTTTTTTTGGGACTTATTCATTTTTCCGGTGTTTATCAGACTTTCAGATAGGGCAAATGTCAGTGAGCATTCCGATTTCAGTTCCAGAGCGATTCGCCCAATGAGTCCTTGATATTTAGTCGTTTTCAGCCAATTTTCTGGATTTTTGAAAATTTCACTTTTTTGTGAAAATATCCACTAAATGAGGGAATAATATGTGTGAGGTTACCCCAGGAGAGTTCTAAATGTGTGTGGGAAGAATATATATCCCACGGGGGTAAAATTGAAAAAAGTTGAAAAAATTTTTTTTTGGGACCTATTCATTTTTCCGGTGTTTATCAGACTTTCAGATAGGGCAAATGTCAGTGAGCGTTCCGATTTCAGTTCCAGAGCGATTCGCCCAATGAGTCCTTGATATTTAGTCGTTTTCAGCCAATTTTCTGGATTTTTGAAAATTTCACTTTTTTGTGAAAATATCCACTAAATGAGGGAATAATATGTGTGAGGGTACCCCAGGAGAGTTCCAAATGTGTGTGGGTAGAATATATATCCCACGGGGGTAAAATTGAAAAAAGTTGAAAAAAATTTTTTTTTGGACTTAGTCATTTTTCCGGCGTTTATCAGACTTTCAGATAGGGGAAATGTCAGTGAGCGTTCTGATTTCAGTTCTTGAGCGATTCGCCCAATGAGTCCTTGATACTTAGTCGTTTTCAGCCAATTTTCTGAATTTTTGAAAATTTCACTTCTTTGTGAAAATATCCACTAAATGAGGGAATAATATGTGTGAGGGTACCCCAGGAGAGTTCCAAATGTTTGTGGGTAGAATATATATCCCACGGGGGTAAAATTGAAAAAAGTCTAAAAAAATTTTTTTTTGGACTTAGTCATTTTTCCGGTGTTTATCAGACTTTCAGACAGGGGAAATGTCAGTGAGCGTTCCGATTTCAGTTCTTGAGTGATTCGCCCAATGAGTCCTTGATACTTAGTCATTTTCAGCCAATTTTCTGGATTTTTGAAAATTTCACTTCTTTGTGAAAATATCCACTAAATGAGGGAATAATATGTGTGAGGGTACCCCAGGAGAGTTCCAAATGTATGTGGATAGAATATATATCCCACGGGGGTAAAATTGAAAAAAGTCTAAAAAAATTTTTTTGGGGAATTAGTCATTTTTCTGGCGTTTATCAGACTTTAAGATAGGGGAAATGTCAGTGAGCATTCCCATTTCAGTTCCAGAGCGATTCGCCCAATGAGCCTTTGATATTTAGTCGTTTTCAGCCAATTTTCTGGATTTTTGAAAATGTCACTTTTTTGTGAAGATATCCACTAAATGAGGGAATAATATGTGTGAGGGTACCCCAGGAGAGTTGCAAATGTGTGTGGGTAGAATATATATCCCACGGGGGTAAAATTGAAAAAAGTCTAAAAAAATTTTTTTTTGGACTTAGTCATTTTTCCGGCGTTTATCAGACTTTCAGATAGGGGAAATGTCTGTGAGCGTTCCGATTTTAGTTCCAGAGCGATTCGCCCAATGAGACCTTGTTATTTAGTTGTTTTCAGCCAATTTTCTGGATTTTTGAAAATTTCACTTTTTTGTGAAAATATCCACTAAATGAGGGAATAATATGTGTGAGGGTACCGAAGGAGAGTTCCAAATTTGTGTGGGTAGAATATATATCCCACGGGGGTAAAATTGAAAAAAGTTGCAAAAAATTTTTTTTGGGACTTATTCATTTTTCCGGTGTTTATCAGACTTTCAGATAGGGCAAATGTCAGTGAGCATTCCGATTTCAGTTCCAGAGCGATTCGCCCAATGAGTCCTTGATATTTAGTCGTTTTCAGCCAATTTTCTGGATTTTTGAAAATTTCACTTTTTTGTGAAAATATCCACTAAATGAGGGAATAATATGTGTGAGGGTACCCCAGGAGAGTTCCAAATGTGTGTGGGTAGAATATATATCCCACGGGGGTAAAATTGAAAAAAGTTGAAAAAAATTTTTTTTTGGACTTAGTCATTTTTCCGGCGTTTATCAGACTTTCAGATAGGGGAAATGTCAGTGGGCGTTCCGATTTCAGTTCTTGAGCGATTCGCCCAATGAGTCCTTGATACTTAGTCGTTTTCAGCCAATTTTCTGGATTTTTGAAAATTTCACTTCTTTGTGAAAATATCCACTAAATGAGGGAATAATATGTGTGAGGGTACCGAAGGAGAGTTCCAAATTTGTGTGGGTAGAATATATATCCCACGGGGGTAAAATTGAAAAAAGTTGAAAAAATTTTTTTTTTGGACTTAGTCATTTTTCCGGCGTTTATCAGACTTTCAGATAGGGCAAATGTTAGTGAGCGTTCCGATTTCAGTTCCAGATCAATTCGCCCAATGAGTCTTTGATATTTAGTCGTTTTCAGCCAATTTTCTGGATTTTTGAAAATGTCACTTTTTTGTGAAGATATCCACTAAATGAGGGAATAATATGTGTGAGGGTACCCCAGGAGAGTTGCAAATGTGTGTGGGTAGAATATATATCCCACGGGGGTAAAATTGAAAAAAGTCTAAAAAAATTTTTTTTTGGACTTAGTCATTTTTCCGGCGTTTATCAGACTTTCAGATAGGGGAAATGTCTGTGAGCGTTCCGATTTTAGTTCCAGAGCGATTCGCCCAATGAGACCTTGTTATTTAGTTGTTTTCAGCCAATTTTCTGGATTTTTGAAAATTTCACTTTTTTGTGAAAATATCCACTAAATGAGGGAATAATATGTGTGAGGGTACCGAAGGAGAGTTCCAAATTTGTGTGGGTAGAATATATATCCCACGGGGGTAAAATTGAAAAAAGTTGCAAAAAATTTTTTTTGGGACTTATTCATTTTTCCGGTGTTTATCAGACTTTCAGATAGGGCAAATGTCAGTGAGCATTCCGATTTCAGTTCCAGAGCGATTCGCCCAATGAGTCCTTGATATTTAGTCGTTTTCAGGAAATTTTCTGGATTTTTGAAAATTTCACTTTTTTGTGAAAATATCCACTAAATGAGGGAATAATATGTGTGAGGGTACCCCAGGAGAGTTCCAAATGTGTGTGGGTAGAATATATATCCCACGGGGGTAAAATTGAAAAAAGTTGAAAAAAATTTTTTTTTGGACTTAGTCATTTTTCCGGCGTTTATCAGACTTTCAGATAGGGGAAATGTCAGTGGGCGTTCCGATTTCAGTTCTTGAGCGATTCGCCCAATGAGTCCTTGATACTTAGTCGTTTTCAGCCAATTTTCTGGATTTTTGAAAATTTCACTTCTTTGTGAAAATATCCACTAAATGAGGGAATAATATGTGTGAGGGTACCCCAGGAGAGTTCCAAATGTGTGTGTGTAGAATATATATCCCACGGGGGTAAAATTGAAAAAAGTCTAAAAAAATTTTTTTTTGGACTTAGTCATTTTTCCGACGTTTATCAGACTTTCAGATAGGGGAAATGTCAGTGAGCGTTCCGATTTCAGTTCCAGAGCGATTCGCCCAATGAGTCCTTGTTATTTAGTTGTTTTCAGCCAATTTTCTGGACTTTTGAAAATTTCACTTTTTTGTGAAAATATCCACTAAATGAGGGAATAATATGTGTGAGGTTACCCCAGGAGAGTTCTAAATGTGTGTGGGAAGAATATATATCCCACGGGGGTAAAATTGAAAAAAGTTGAAAAAATTTTTTTTTTGGACTTAGTCATTTTTCCGGCATTTATCAGACTTTCAGATAGGGGAAATGTCAGTGAGCGTTCCGATTTCAGTTCCAGAGCGATTCGCCCAATGAGTCCTTGATACTTAGTCATTTTCAGCCAATTTTCTGGATTTTTGAAAATTTCACTTCTTTGTGAAAATATCCACTAAATGAGGGAATGATATGTGTGAGGGTACCCCAGGAGAGTTCCAAATGTGTGTGGGTAGAATATATATCCCACGGGGGTAAAATTGAAAAAACTTGAAACAAATTTTTTTTTGGACTTACTCATTTTTCCGGCGTTTATCAGACTTTCAGATAGGGGAAATGTCAGTGAGTGTTCCGATTTCAGTTCCAGAGCGATTCACCCAATGAGTCCTTGTTATTTAGTTGTTTTCAGCCAATTTTCTGGATTTTTGAAAATTTCACTTTTTTGTGAAAATATCCACTAAATGAGGGAATAATATGTGTGAGGGTACCGAAGGAGAATTCCAAATTTGTGTGGGTAGAATATATATCCCACGGGTGTAAAATTGAAAAAAGTTGAAAAAATTTTTTTTTGGGACTTATTCATTTTTCCGGTGTTTATCAGACTTTCAGATAGGGCAAATGTCAGTGAGCGTTCCGATTTCAGTTCCAGAGCGATTCGCCCAATGAGTCCTTGATGTTTAGTCGTTTTCAGCCAATTTTCTGGATTTTTGAAAATTTCACTTTTTTGTGAAAATATCCACTAAATGAGGGAATAATATGTGTGAGGGTACCCCAGGAGAGTTCCAAATGTGTGTGGGTAGAATATATATCCCACGGGGGTAAAATTGAAAAAAGTTGAAAAAAATTTTTTTTTGGACTTAGTCATTTTTCCGGCGTTTATCAGACTTTCAGATAGGGGAAATGTCAGTGAGTGTTCCGATTTCAGTTCCAGAGCGATTCGCCCAATGAGTCCTTGTTATTTAGTTGTTTTCAGCCAATTTTCTGGACTTTTGAAAATTTCACTTTTTTGTGAAAATATCCACTAAATGAGGGAATAATATGTGTGAGGGTACCGAAGGAGAGTTCCAAATTTGTGTGGGTAGAATATATATCCCACGGGGGTAAAATTGAAAAAAGTTGCAAAAAATTTTTTTGGGGACTTATTCATTTTTCCGGTGTTTATCAGACTTTCAGATAGGGCAAATGTCAGTGAGCGTTCCGATTTCAGTTCCAGAGCGATTCGCCCAATGAGTCCTTGATATTTAGTCGTTTTCAGCCAATTTTCTGGATTTTTGAAAATTTCACTTCTTTGTGAAAATATCCACTAAATGAGGGAATCATATGTGTGAGGGTACCCCAGGAGAGTTCCAAATGTGTGTGGGTAGAATATATATCCCACGTGGGTAAAATTGAAAAAAGTCTAAAAAAATTTTTTTTTGGACTTAGTCATTTTTCTGGCGTTTATCAGACTTTAAGATAGGGGAAATGTCAGTGAGCATTCCCATTTCAGTTCTAGAGCGATTCGCCCAATGAGTCCTTGTTGTTTAGTCATTTTCAGCCAATTTTCTGGATTTTTGAAAATTTCACTTCTTTGTGAAAATATCCACTAAATGAGGGAATGATATGTGTGAGGGTACCCCAGGAGAGTTCCAAATGTGTGTGGGTAGAATATATATCCCACGTGGGTAAAATTGAAAAAAGTCTAAAAAAATTTTTTTTTGGACTTAGTCATTTTTCTGGCGTTTATCAGACTTTAAGATAGGGGAAATGTCAGTGAGCATTCCCATTTCAGTTCTAGAGCGATTCGCCCAATGAGTCCTTGTTGTTTAGTCATTTTCAGCCAATTTTCTGGATTTTTGAAAATTTCACTTCTTTGTGAAAATATCCACTAAATGAGGGAATGATATGTGTGAGGGTACCCCAGGAGAGTTCCAAATGTGTGTGGGTAGAATATATATCCCACGGGGGTAAAATTGAAAAAAGTTGAAACAAATTTTTTTTTGGACTTAGTCATTTTTCCGGCGTTTATCAGACTTTCAGATAGGGGAAATGTCAGTGAGCGTTCCGATTTCAGTTCTAGAGCGATTCGCCCAATGAGTCCTTGTTATTTAGTCTTTTTCAGCCAATTTTCTGGATTTTTGAAAATTTCACTTTTTTGTGAAAATATCCACTAAATGAGGGAATAATATGTGTGAGGGTACCCCAGGAGAGTTCTAAATGTGTGTGGGAAGAATATATATCCCACGGGGGTAAAATTGAAAAAAGTTGAAAAAAATTTTTTTTTGGACTTAGTCATTTTTCCGGCGTTTATCAGACTTTCAGATAGGGGAAATGTCAGTGAGCGTTCCGATTTCAGTTCTAGAGCGATTCGCCCAATGAGTCCTTGTTATTTAGTCTTTTTCAGCCAATTTTCTGGATTTTTGAAAATTTCACTTTTTTGTGAAAATATCCACTAAATGAGGGAATAATATGTGTGAGGGTACCGAAGGAGAGTTCCAAATTTGTGTGGGTAGAATATATATCCCACGGGTGTAAAATTGAAAAAAGTTGAAAAAATTTTTTTTTGGGACTTATTCATTTTTCCGGTGTTTATCAGACTTTCAGATACGGCAAATGTCAGTGAGCGTTCCGATTTCAGTTCCAGAGCGATTCGCCCAATGAGTCCTTGATATTTAGTCGTTTTCAGCCAATTTTCTGGATTTTTGAAAATTTCACTTTTTTGTGAAAATATCCACTAAATGAGGGAATAATATGTGTAAGGTTACCCCAGGAGAGTTCTAAATATGTGTGGGAAGAATATATATCCCACGGGGGTAAAATTGAAAAAAGTTGAAAAAATTTTTTTTTTGGACTTAGTCATTTTTCCGGCATTTATCAGACTTTCAGATAGGGGAAATGTCAGTGAGCGTTCCGATTTCAGTTCTAGAGCGATTCGCCCAATGAGTCCTTGTTATTTAGTCTTTTTCAGCCAATTTTCTGGATTTTTGAAAATTTCACTTTTTTGTGAAAATATCCACTAAATTAGGGAATAATATGTATGAGGGTACCCCAGGAGAGTTCCAAATGTGTGTGGGTAGAATATATATCCCACGTGGGTAAAATTGAAAAAAGTTGAAAAAATATTTTTTTTGGACTTAGTCATTTTTCTGGCGTTTATCAGACTTTAAGATAGGGGAAATGTCAGTGAGCATTCCCATTTCAGTTCCAGAGCGATTCGCCCAATGAGTCTTTGATATTTAGTCGTTTTCAGCCAATTTTCTGGATTTTTGAAAATTTCACTTTTTTGTGAAAATATCCACTAAATGAGGGAATAATATGTGTGAGGGTACCGAAGGAGAGTTCCAAATTTGTGTGGGTAGAATATATATCCCACGGGGGTAAAATTGAAAAAAGTTGCAAAAAATTTTTTTGGGGACTTATTCATTTTTCCGGTGTTTATCAGACTTTCAGATAGGGCAAATGTCAGTGAGCGTTCCGATTTCAGTTCCAGAGCGATTCGCCCAATGAGACCTTGATATTTAGTCGTTTTCAGCCAATTTTCTGGATTTTTGAAAATTTCACTTCTTTGTGAAAATATCCACTAAATGAGGGAATCATATGTGTGAGGGTACCCCAGGAGAGTTCCAAATGTGTGTGGGTAGAATATATATCCCACGTGGGTAAAATTGAAAAAAGTCTAAAAAAATTTTTTTTTGGACTTAGTCATTTTTCTGGCGTTTATCAGACTTTAAGATAGGGGAAATGTCAGTGAGCATTCCCATTTCAGTTCTAGAGCGATTCGCCCAATGAGTCCTTGTTGTTTAGTCATTTTCAGCCAATTTTCTGGATTTTTGAAAATTTCACTTCTTTGTGAAAATATCCACTAAATGAGGGAATGATATGTGTGAGGGTACCCCAGGAGAGTTCCAAATGTGTGTGGGTAGAATATATATCCCACGTGGGTAAAATTGAAAAAAGTCTAAAAAAATTTTTTTTTGGACTTAGTCATTTTTCTGGCGTTTATCAGACTTTAAGATAGGGGAAATGTCAGTGAGCATTCCCATTTCAGTTCTAGAGCGATTCGCCCAATGAGTCCTTGTTGTTTAGTCATTTTCAGCCAATTTTCTGGATTTTTGAAAATTTCACTTCTTTGTGAAAATATCCACTAAATGAGGGAATGATATGTGTGAGGGTACCCCAGGAGAGTTCCAAATGTGTGTGGGTAGAATATATATCCCACGGGGGTAAAATTGAAAAAAGTTGAAACAAATTTTTTTTTGGACTTAGTCATTTTTCCGGCGTTTATCAGACTTTCAGATAGGGGAAATGTCAGTGAGCGTTCCGATTTCAGTTCTAGAGCGATTCGCCCAATGAGTCCTTGTTATTTAGTCTTTTTCAGCCAATTTTCTGGATTTTTGAAAATTTCACTTTTTTGTGAAAATATCCACTAAATGAGGGAATAATATGTGTGAGGGTACCCCAGGAGAGTTCTAAATGTGTGTGGGAAGAATATATATCCCACGGGGGTAAAATTGAAAAAAGTTGAAAAAAATTTTTTTTTGGACTTAGTCATTTTTCCGGCGTTTATCAGACTTTCAGATAGGGGAAATGTCAGTGAGCGTTCCGATTTCAGTTCTAGAGCGATTCGCCCAATGAGTCCTTGTTATTTAGTCTTTTTCAGCCAATTTTCTGGATTTTTGAAAATTTCACTTTTTTGTGAAAATATCCACTAAATGAGGGAATAATATGTGTGAGGGTACCGAAGGAGAGTTCCAAATTTGTGTGGGTAGAATATATATCCCACGGGTGTAAAATTGAAAAAAGTTGAAAAAATTTTTTTTTGGGACTTATTCATTTTTCCGGTGTTTATCAGACTTTCAGATAGGGCAAATGTCAGTGAGCGTTCCGATTTCAGTTCCAGAGCGATTCGCCCAATGAGTCCTTGATATTTAGTCGTTTTCAGCCAATTTTCTGGATTTTTGAAAATTTCACTTTTTTGTGAAAATATCCACTAAATGAGGGAATAATATGTGTAAGGTTACCCCAGGAGAGTTCTAAATATGTGTGGGAAGAATATATATCCCACGGGGGTAAAATTGAAAAAAGTTGAAAAAATTTTTTTTTTGGACTTAGTCATTTTTCCGGCATTTATCAGACTTTCAGATAGGGGAAATGTCAGTGAGCGTTCCGATTTCAGTTCTAGAGCGATTTGCACAATGAGTCCTTGTTATTTAGTCTTTTTCAGCCAATTTTCTGGATTTTTGAAAATTTCACTTTTTTGTGAAAATATCCACTAAATTAGGGAATAATATGTATGAGGGTACCCCAGGAGAGTTCCAAATGTGTGTGGGTAGAATATATATCCCACGTGGGTAAAATTGAAAAAAGTTGAAAAAATATTTTTTTTGGACTTAGTCATTTTTCTGGCGTTTATCAGACTTTAAGATAGGGGAAATGTCAGTGAGCATTCCCATTTCAGTTCCAGAGCGATTCGCCCAATGAGTCTTTGATATTTAGTCGTTTTCAGCCAATTTTCTGGATTTTTGAAAATTTCACTTTTTTGTGAAAATATCCACTAAATGAGGGAATAATATGTGTGAGGGTACCGAAGGAGAGTTCCAAATTTGTGTGGGTAGAATATATATCCCACGGGGGTAAAATTGAAAAAAGTTGCAAAAAATTTTTTTGGGGACTTATTCATTTTTCCGGTGTTTATCAGACTTTCAGATAGGGCAAATGTCAGTGAGCGTTCCGATTTCAGTTCCAGAGCGATTCGCCCAATGAGACCTTGATATTTAGTCGTTTTCAGCCAATTTTCTGGATTTTTGAAAATTTCACTTCTTTGTGAAAATATCCACTAAATGAGGGAATCATATGTGTGAGGGTACCCCAGGAGAGTTCCAAATGTGTGTGGGTAGAATATATATCCCACGTGGGTAAAATTGAAAAAAGTCTAAAAAAATTTTTTTTTGGACTTAGTCATTTTTCTGGCGTTTATCAGACTTTAAGATAGGGGAAATGTCAGTGAGCATTCCCATTTCAGTTCTAGAGCGATTCGCCCAATGAGTCCTTGTTATTTAGTTGTTTTCAGCCAATTTTCTGGATTTTTGAAAATTTCACTTTTTTGTGAAAATATCCACTAAATGAGGGAATAATATGTGTGAGGGTACCCCAGGAGAGTTCTAAATGTGTGTGGGAAGAATATATATCCCACGGGGGTAAAATTGAAAAAAGTTGAAAAAAATTTTTTTTTGGACTTAGTCATTTTTCCGGCGTTTATCAGACTTTCAGATAGGGGAAATGTCAGTGAGCGTTCCGATTTCAGTTCTAGAGCGATTCGCCCAATGAGTCCTTGTTATTTAGTCTTTTTCAGCCAATTTTCTGGATTTTTGAAAATTTCACTTTTTTGTGAAAATATCCACTAAATGGGGGAATAATATGTGTGAGGGTACCGAAGGAGAGTTCCAAATTTGTGTGGGTAGAATATATATCCCACGGGTGTAAAATTGAAAAAAGTTGAAAAAATTTTTTTTTGGGACTTATTCATTTTTCCGGTGTTTATCAGACTTTCAGATAGGGCAAATGTCAGTGAGCGTTCCGATTTCAGTTCCAGAGCGATTCGCCCAATGAGTCCTTGATATTTAGTCGTTTTCAGCCAATTTTCTGGATTTTTGAAAATTTCACTTTTTTGTGAAAATATCCACTAAATGAGGGAATAATATGTGTGAGGTTACCCCAGGAGAGTTCTAAATATGTGTGGGAAGAATATATATCCCACGGGGGTAAAATTGAAAAAAGTTGAAAAATTTTTTTTTTTGGACTTAGTCATTTTTCCGGCATTTATCAGACTTTCAGATAGGGGAAATGTCAGTGAGCGTTCCGATTTCAGTTCTAGAGCGATTCGCCCAATGAGTCCTTGTTATTTAGTCTTTTTCAGCCAATTTTCTGGATTTTTGAAAATTTCACTTTTTTGTGAAAATATCCACTAAATTAGGGAATAATATGTATGAGGGTACCCCAGGAGAGTTCCAAATGTGTGTGGGTAGAATATATATCCCACGTGGGTAAAATTGAAAAAAGTTGAAAAAATTTTTTTTTTGGACTTAGTCATTTTTCTGGCGTTTGTCAGACTTTAAGATAGGGGAAATGTCAGTGAGCATTCCCATTTCAGTTCCAGAGCGATTCGCCCAATGAGTCTTTGATATTTAGTCGTTTTCAGCCAATTTTCTGGATTTTTGAAAATTTCACTTTTTTGTGAAAATATCCACTAAATGAGGGAATAATATGTGTGAGGGTACCGAAGGAGAGTTCCAAATTTGTGTGGGTAGAATATATATCCCTCGGGTGTAAAATTGAAAAAAGTTGCAAAAAATTTTTTTTGGGACTTAGTCATTTTTCCGGCGTTTATCAGACTTTCAGATAGGGGAAATGTCAGTGAGCGTTCCGATTTCAGTTCCAGAGCGATTCGCCCAATGAGTCCTTGTTATTTAGTTGTTTTCAGCCAATTTTCTGGACTTTTGAAAATTTCACTTTTTTGTGAAAATATCCACTAAATGAGGGAATAATATGTGTGAGGTTACCCCAGGAGAGTTCTAAATGTGTGTGGGAAGAATATATATCCCACGGGGGTAAAATTGAAAAAAGTTGAAAAAATTTTTTTTTTGGACTTAGTCATTTTTCCGGCATTTATCAGACTTTCAGATAGGGGAAATGTCAGTGAGCGTTCCGATTTCAGTTCCAGAGCGATTCGCCCAATGAGTCCTTGATACTTAGTCATTTTCAGCCAATTTTCTGGATTTTTGAAAATTTCACTTCTTTGTGAAAATATCCACTAAATGAGGGAATGATATGTGTGAGGGTACCCCAGGAGAGTTCCAAATGTGTGTGGGTAGAATATATATCCCACGGGGGTAAAATTGAAAAAAGTTGAAACAAATTTTTTTTTGGACTTAGTCATTTTTCCGGCGTTTATCAGACTTTCAGATAGGGGAAATGTCAGTGAGCGTTCCGATTTCAGTTCTAGAGTGATTCGCCCAATGAGTCCTTGTTATTTAGTCTTTTTCAGCCAATTTTCTGGATTTTTGAAAATTTCACTTTTTTGTGAAAATATCCACTAAATGAGGGAATAATATGTGTGAGGGTACCGAAGGAGAGTTCCAAATTTGTGTGGGTAGAATATATATCCCACGGGTGTAAAATTGAAAAAAGTTTAAAAAATTTTTTTTTGGGACTTATTCATTTTTCCGGTGTTTATCAGACTTTCAGATAGGGGAAATGTCAGTGAGCGTTCCTATTTCAGTTCCAGAGCGATTCGCCCAATGAGTCCTTGTTATTTAGTCTTTTTCAGCCAATTTTCTGGATTTTTGAAAATTTCACTTTTTTGTGAAAATATCCACTAAATGAGGGAATAATATGTATGAGGGTACCCCAGGAGAGTTCCAAATGTGTGTGGGTAGAATATATATCCCACGGGGGTAAAATTGAAAAAAGTTGAAAAAAAATTTTTTTTGGACTTATTCATTTTTCTGGCGTTTATCAGACTTTAAGATAGGGGAAATGTCAGTGAGCATTCCCATTTCAGTTCCAGATCAA
This sequence comes from Phyllobates terribilis, assembly GCF_046119375.1. NCBI lineage: Eukaryota > Metazoa > Chordata > Amphibia > Anura > Dendrobatidae > Phyllobates > Phyllobates terribilis. Next base: position 557,032,901 of record NW_027362762.1, read on the forward strand.
TTCGCCCAATGAGTCTTTGATATTTAGTCGTTTTCAGCCAATTTTCTGGATTTTTGAAAATTTCACTTTTTTGTGAAAATATCCACTAAATGAGGGAATAATATGTGTGAGGGTACCCCAGGAGAGTTCCAAATGTGTGTGGGTAGAATATATATCCCACGGGGATAAAATTGAAAAAAGTCTAAAAAAATTTTTTTTTGGACTTAGTCATTTTTCCGGCGTTTATCAGATTTTCAGATAGGGGAAATGTTTGTGAGCGTTCCGATTTTAGTTCCAGAGCGATTCGCCCAATGAGACCTTGTTATTTAGTTGTTTTCAGCCAATTTTCTGGATTTTTGAAAATTTCACTTCTTTGTGAAAATATCCACTAAATGAGGGAATGATATGTGTGAGGGTACCCCAGGAGAGTTCCAAATGTGTGTGGGTAGAATATATATCCCACGGGGGTAAAATTGAAAAAAGTTGAAACAAATTTTTTTTTGGACTTAGTCATTTTTCCGGTGTTTATCAGACTTTCAGATAGGGGAAATGTCAGTGAGTGTTCCGATTTCAGTTCTAGAGCAATTCGCCCAATGAGTCCTTGTTATTTAGTCTTTTTCAGCCAATTTTCTGGATTTTTGAAAATTTCACTTTTTTGTGAAAATATCCACTAAATTAGGGAATAATATGTATGAGGGTACCCCAGGAGAGTTCCAAATGTGTGTGGGTAGAATATATATCCCATGTGGGTAAAATTGAAAAAAGTTGAAAAAATTTTTTTTTTGGACTTAGTCATTTTTCTGGCGTTTGTCAGACTTTAAGATAGGGGAAATGTCAGTGAGCATTCCCATTTCAGTTCCAGAGCGATTCGCCCAATGAGTCTTTGATATTTAGTCGTTTTCAGCCAATTTTCTGGATTTTTGAAAATTTCACTTTTTTGTGAAAATATCCACTAAATGAGGGAATAATATGTGTGAGGGTACCGAAGGAGAGTTCCAAATTTGTGTGGGTAGAATATATATCCCTCGGGTGTAAAATTGAAAAAAGTTGCAAAAAATTTTTTTTGGGACTTAGTCATTTTTCCGGCGTTTATCAGACTTTCAGATAGGGGAAATGTCAGTGAGCGTTCCGATTTCAGTTCCAGAGCGATTCGCCCAATGAGTCCTTGTTATTTAGTTGTTTTCAGCCAATTTTCTGGACTTTTGAAAATTTCACTTTTTTGTGAAAATATCCACTAAATGAGGGAATAATATGTGTGAGGGTACCCCAGGAGAGTTCCAAATGTGTGTGGGAAGAATATATATCCCACGGGGGTAAAATTGAAAAAAGTTGAAAAAAATTTTTTTTTGGACTTAGTCATTTTTCAGGCATTTATCTGACTTTCAGATAGGGGAAATGTCAGTGAGCGTTCCGATTTCAGTTCCAGAGCGATTCGCCCAATGAGTCCTTGATACTTAGTCATTTTCAGCCAATTTTCTGGATTTTTGAAAATTTCACTTCTTTGTGAAAATATCCACTAAATGAGGGAATGATATGTGTGAGGGTACCCCAGGAGAGTTCCAAATGTGTGTGGGTAGAATATATATCCCACGGGGGTAAAATTGAAAAAAGTTGAAACAAATTTTTTTTTGGACTTAGTCATTTTTCCGGCGTTTATCAGACTTTCAGATAGGGGAAATGTCAGTGAGCGTTCCGATTTCAGTTCTAGAGCGATTCGCCCAATGAGTCCTTGTTATTTAGTCTTTTTCAGCCAATTTTCTGGATTTTTGAAAATTTCACTTTTTTGTGAAAATATCCACTAAATGAGGGAATAATATGTATGAGGGTACCCCAGGAGAGTTCCAAATGTGTGTGGGTAGAATATATATCCCACGGGGGTAAAATTGAAAAAAGTTGAAAAAAAATTTTTTTTGGACTTATTCATTTTTCTGGCGTTTATCAGACTTTAAGATAGGGGAAATGTCAGTGAGCATTCCCATTTCAGTTCCAGATCAATTCGCCCAATGAGTCTTTGATATTTAGTCGTTTTCAGCCAATTTTCTGGATTTTTGAAAATTTCACTTTTTTGTGAAAATATCCACTAAATGAGGGAATAATATGTGTGAGGGTACCCCAGGAGAGTTCCAAATGTGTGTGGGTAGAATATATATCCCACGGGGGTAAAATTGAAAAAAGTCTAAAAAAATTTTTTTTTGGACTTAGTCATTTTTCCGGCGTTTAACAGATTTTCAGATAGGGGAAATGTTTGTGAGCGTTCCGATTTTAGTTCCAGAGCGATTCGCCCAATGAGACCTTGTTATTTAGTTGTTTTCAGCCAATTTTCTGGATTTTTGAAAATTTCACTTCTTTGTGAAAATATCCACTAAATGAGGGAATGATATGTGTGAGGGTACCCCAGGAGAGTTCCAAATGTGTGTGGGTAGAATATATATCCCACGGGGGTAAAATTGAAAAAAGTTGAAACAAATTTTTTTTTGGACTTAGTCATTTTTCCGGCGTTTATCAGACTTTCAGATAGGGCAAATGTCAGTGAGCGTTCCGATTTCAGTTCCAGAGCGATTCGCCCAATGAGTCCTTGATATTTAGTCGTTTTCAGCCAATTTTCTGGATTTTTGAAAATTTCACTTTTTTGTGAAAATATCCACTAAATGAGGGAATAATATGTGTGAGGGTACCCCAGGAGAGTTCCAAATGTGTGTGGGTAGAATATATATCCCACGGGGGTAAAATTGAAAAAAGTCAAAAAAAATTTTTTTTTGGACTTAGTCATTTTTCCGGCGTTTATCAGACTTTCAGATAGGGGAAATGTCAGTGAGCGTTCCGATTTTAGTTCTAGAGCGATTCGCCCAATGAGTCCTTGTTATTTAGTCTTTTTCAGCCAATTTTCTTGATTTTTGAAAATTTCACTTTTTTGTGAAAATATCCACTAAATTAGGGAATAATATGTATGAGAGTACCCCAGGAGAGTTCCAAATGTGTGTGGGTAGAATATATATCCCACGGGGGTAAAATTGAAAAAAGTTGAAAAAAATTTTTTTTTGGACTTATTCATTTTTCTGGCGTTTATCAGACTTTAAGATAGGGGAAATGTCAGTGAGCGTTCCGATTTCAGTTCTTGAGCGATTCGCCCAATGAGTCCTTGATACTTAGTCGTTTTCAGCCAATTTTCTGGATTTTTGAAAATTTCACTTCTTCGTGAAAATATCCACTAAATGAGGGAATAATATGTGTGAGGTTACCCCAGGAGAGTTCTAAATGTGTGTGGGAAGAATATATATCCCACGGGGGTAAAATTGAAAAAAGTTGAAAAAAATTTTTTTTTGGACTTAGTCATTTTTCCGGCGTTTATCAGACATTCAGATAGGGGAAATGTCAGTGAGTATTCCGATTTCAGTTCCAGAGCGATTCGCCAAATGAGTCCTTGTTATTTAGTTGTTTTCAGCCAATTTTCTGGATTTTTGAAAATTTCACTTTTTTGTGAAAATATCCACTAAATGAGGGAATAATATGTGTGAGGGTACCGAAGGAGAGTTCCAAATTTGTGTGGGTAGAATATATATCCCACGGGTGTAAAATTGAAAAAAGTTGAAAAAATTTTTTTTTGGGACTTAGTCATTTTTCCGGCGTTTATCAGACTTTCAGATAGGGGAAATGTCAGTGAGCATTCCCATTTCAGTTCCAGAGCTATTCGCCCAATGAGTCCTTGATACTTAGTCGTTTTCAGCCAATTTTCTGGATTTTTGAAAATTTCACTTCTTTGTGAAAATATCCACTAAATGAGGGAATAATATGTGTGAGGGTACCCCAGGAGAGTTCCAAATGTGTGTGGGTAGAATATATATCCCACGGGGGTAAAATTGAAAAAAGTTGAAAAAAATTTTTTTTTGGACTTAGTCATTTTTCCGGCGTTTATCAGACTTTCAGATAGGGGAAATGTCAGTGAGCGTTCCGATTTCAGTTTCAGAGCGATTCGCCCAATGAGTCCTTGTTACTTAGTTGTTTTCAGCCAATTTTCTGGATTTTTGAAAATTTCACTTTTTTGTGAAAATATCCACTAAATGAGGGAATAATATGTGTGAGGGTACCCCAGGAGAGTTCCAAATGTGTGTGGGTAGAATATATATCCCACGGGGGTAAAATTGAAAAAAGTCTAAAAAAATTTTTTTTTGGACTTAGTCATTTTTCCGGCGTTTATCAGACTTTCAGATAGGAGAAATGTCAGTGAGCGTTCCGATTTTAGTTCTAGAGCGATTCGCCCAATGAGTCCTTGTTATTTAGTCTTTTTCAGCCAATTTTCTTGATTTTTGAAAATTTCACTTTTTTTGTGAAAATATCCACTAAATGAGGGAATAATATGTGTGAGGGTACCCGAGGAGAGTTCCAAATGTGTGTGGGTAGAATCTATATCCCACGGGGGTAAAATTGAAAAAAGTTGAAAAAAATTTTTTTTTGGACTTAGTCATTTTTCCGGCGTTTATCAGACTTTCAGATAGGGGAAATGTCAGTGAGCGTTCCGATTTCAGTTCCAGAGCGATTCACGGAATGAGTCCTTGTTATTTAGTTGTTTTCAGAAAATTTTCTGGACTTTTGAAAATTTCACTTTTTTGTGAAAATATCCACTAAATGAGGGAATAATATGTGTGAGGGTACCGAAGGAGAGTTCCAAATTTGTGTGGGTAGAATATATATCCCACGGGTGTAAAATTGAAAAAAGTTGAAAAAATTTTTTTTTGGGACTTAGTCATTTTTCCGGCGTTTATCAGACTTTCATATAGGGGAAATGTCAGTGAGCATTCCCATTTCAGTTCCAGAGCGATTCGCCCAATGAGTCCTTGATACTTAGTCGTTTTCAGCCAATTTTCTGGATTTTTGAAAATTTCACTTCTTTGTGAAAATATCCACTAAATGAGGGAATAATATGTGTGAGGGTACCCCAGGAGAGTTCCAAATGTGTGTGGGTAGAATATATATCCCACGGGGGTAAAATTGAAAAAAGTTGAAAAAAATTTTTTTTTGGACTTAGTCATTTTTCCGGCGTTTATCAGACTTTCAGATAGGGGAAATGTCAGTGAGCGTTCCGATTTCAGTTCCAGAGCGATTCGCCCAATGAGTCCTTGTTATTTAGTTGTTTTCAGCCAATTTTCTGGATTTTTGAAAATTTCACTTTTTTGTGAAAATATCCACTAAATGAGGGAATAATATGTGTGAGGGTACCCCAGGAGAGTTCCAAATTTGTGTGGGTAGAATATATATCCCACGGGGGTAAAATTGAAAAAAGTTGCAAAAAATTTTTTTTGGGACTTATTCATTTTTCCGGTGTTTATCAGACTTTCAGATAGGGCAAATGTCAGTGAGCGTTCCGATTTCAGTTCCAGAGCGATTCGCCCAATGAGTCCTTGATATTTAGTCGTTTTCAGCCAATTTTCTGGATTTTTGAAAATTTCACTTTTTTGTGAAAATATCCACTAAATGAGGGAATAATATGTGTGAGGGTACCCCAGGAGAGTTCCAAATGTGTGTGGGTGGAATATATATCCCACGGGGGTAAAATTGAAAAAAGTTGAAAAAAATTTTTTTTTGGACTTAGTCATTTTTCCGGCGTTTATCAGACTTTCAGATAGGGGAAATGTCAGTGAGCGTTCCGATTTCAGTTCCAGAGCGATTCGCCCAATGAGTCTTTGTTATTTAGTTGTTTTCAGCCAATTTTCTGGACTTTTGAAAATTTCACTTTTTTGTGAAAATATCCACTAAATGAGGGAATAATATGTGTGAGGTTACCCCAGGAGAGTTCTAAATGTGTGTGGGAAGAATATATATCCCACGGGGGTAAAATTGAAAAAAGTTGAAACAAATTTTTTTTTGGACTTAGTCATTTTTCCGGCGTTTATCAGACTTTCAGATAGGGGAAATGTCAGTGAGTGTTCCGATTTCAGTTCCAGAGCGATTCGCCCAATGAGTCCTTGTTATTTAGTTGTTTTCAGCCAATTTTCTGGATTTTTGAAAATTTCACTTTTTTGTGAAAATATCCACTAAATGAGGGAATAATATGTGTGAGGGTACCGAAGAAGAGTTCCAAATTTGTGTGGGTAGAATATATATCCCACGGGTGTAAAATTGAAAAAAGTTGAAAAAATTTTTTTTTGGGACTTAGTCATTTTTCCGGCGTTTATCAGACTTTCAGATAGGGGAAATGTCAGTGAGCATTCCCATTTCAGTTCCAGAGCGATTCGCCCAATGAGTCCTTGATACTTAGTCGTTTTCAGCCAATTTTCTGGATTTTTGAAAATTTCACTTTTTTGTGAAAATATCCACTAAATGAGGGAATAATATGTGTGAGGGTACCCCAGGAGAGTTCCAAATGTGTGTGGGTAGAATATATATCCCACGGGGGTAAAATTGAAAAAAGTTGAAAAAAATTTTTTTTTGGACTTAGTCATTTTTCCGGCGTTTATCAGACTTTCAGATAGGGGAAATGTCAGTGAGCATTCCGATTTCAGTTCCAGAGCGATTCGCCCAATGAGTCCTTGTTATTTAGTTGTTTTCAGAAAATTTTCTGGACTTTTGAAAATTTCACTTTTTTGTGAAAATATCCACTAAATGAGGGAATAATATGTGTGAGGTTACCCCAGGAGAGTTCTAAATGTGTGTGGGAAGAATATATATCCCACGGGGGTAAAATTGAAAAAAGTTGAAAAAATTTTTTTTTTGGACTTAGTCATTTTTCCGGCGTTTGGCTGTGTTCACACGATGCGTATTTCATGCGTTTCCGCGGCGTTTTTGCAGTTGCGTAAACGCCGCGGAAACGCATGAAAAACGCATGGTAGAAGGGCAGCAATGTTCCCCAATGGAAATCCGCATGTGCTGTGCCCATGAAGCGGATTTTTCCGCAGCGTTAACGCTGCGGTCAAAAATCCGCAGCATGTCAATTAATTTTGCGGAAACGCGGCGATTTCGCCGCCATTGACTTGCATTAGAACGCGCCAATTCCGCAAGACAGCATTTGTACTTGCGTAATTGGTGCGTTCTAATGTGCGGATGGTACCCGGGTGTGGAGGAGAGGAGAGTCTCATCCACACCCAGGTACCATTGAAAAAGCTGTAAAAAGAAGAATAAAAAAATAAATGTATTCTTACCATCTGTCGGCCCGCGCAGCGCTCCCGCTTGGTTCCCGGCACTTGCAGTGAGTTGTAGGACCTGCGGTGACGTCAGAGTCATGTGACGGGTCACGTGACGCTGACGTCGGCAGGTCTTTCAATTCAAAGTTGCCGGCAGCCGGGAGAACGGAGTGAGCAGGACAGCGCGGGCCATCGGAGGTAAGTATATACACTCTCTCGGTTCACACTGTATAAATCCATGCTGTTTGCATGGATTTATACAGTGTGACCTAGTTATCAAGCACTTTCCAGGTGATGCTAACATCGCCTGGAAAGCGCTTGTCAATCTGCATGCGGAAACGCATGTGAATCTGCATGTGGATCCGCATGTATTCTGCAGGAAAAACGCATGCACAATCTGCATGCGTTTTTTCTGCCAGGGAGATGCAGAAATGATGCAGAAATATTCTGCTTCATTTCTGCATCGTGTGCACATACCCTTTATCAGACTTTCAGATAGGGGAAATGTCAGTGAGCGTTCCGATTTCAGTTCCAGAGCGATTCGCCCAATGAGTCCTTGATACTTAGTAGTTTTCAGCCAATTTTCTGCATTTTTGAAAATTTCACTTCTTTGTGAAAATATCCACTAAATGAGGGAATGATATGTGTGAGGGTACCCCAGGAGAGTTCCAAATGTGTGTGGGTAGAATATATATCCCACGGGGGTAAAATTGAAAAAAGTTGAAACAAATTTTTTTTTGGACTTAGTCATTTTTCCGGCGTTTATCAGACTTTCAGATAGGGGAAATGTCAGTGAGTGTTCCGATTTCAGTTCCAGAGCGATTCGCCCAATGAGTCCTTGTTATTTAGTTGTTTTCAGCCAATTTTCTGGATTTTTGAAAATTTCACTTTTTTGTGAAAATATCCACTAAATGAGGGAATAATATGTGTGAGGGTACCGAAGGAGAGTTCCAAATTTGTGTGGGTAGAATATATATCCCACGGGTGTAAAATTGAAAAAAGTTGAAAAAATTTTTTTTTGGGATTTAGTCATTTTTCCGGCGTTTATCAGACTTTCAGATAGGGGAAATGTCAGTGAGCGTTCCGATTTTAGTTCTAGAGCGATTCGCCCAATGAGTCCTTGTTATTTAGTCTTTTTCAGCCAATTTTCTTGATTTTTGAAAACTTCACTTTTTTGTGAAAATATCCACTAAATGAGGGAATAATATGTGTGAGGGTACCCCAGGAGAGTTCCAAATGTGTGTGGGTAGAATATATATCCCACGGGGGTAAAATTGAAAAAAGTTGAAAAAAATTTTTTTTTGGACTTAGTCATTTTTCCGGCGTTTATCAGACTTTCAGATAGGGGAAATGTCAGTGAGCGTTCCGATTTCAGTTCCAGAGCGATTCGCCCAATGAGTCCTTGATATTTAGTCGTTTTCAGCCAATTTCTGGATTTTTGAAAATTTCACTTTTTTGTGAAAATATCCACTAAATGAGGGAATAAGTACCCCAGGAGAGTTCCAAATGTGTGTGGGAAGAATATATATCCCACGGGGGTAAAATTGAAAAAAAAATTTTTTTGGACTTAGTCATTTCTCCGGCGTTTATCAGACTTTCAGATAGGGGAAATGTCAGTGAGCGTTCCGATTTCAGTTCCAGAGTGATTCGCCCAATGAGTCCTTGATATTTAGTCGTTTTCAGCCAATTTTCTGGATTTTTGAAAATTTAACTTTTTTGTGAAAATATCCACTAAATGAGGGAATAATATGTGTGAGGGTACCCCAGGAGAGTTCCATATGTGTGTGGGAAGAAAATATATCCCACGGGGGTAAAATTGAAGAAAGTTGAAAAAAAATTTTTTTTGGACTTAGTCATTTTTCCGGCGTTTATCAGACTTTCAGATAGGGGAAATGTCAGTGAGCGTTCCGATTTCAGTTCCAGAGTGATTCGCCCAATGAGTCCTTGTTATTTAGTTGTTTTCAGCCAATTTTCTGGATTTTTGAAAATTTAACTTTTTTGTGAAAATATCCACTAAATGAGGGAATAATATGTGTGAGGGTACCCCAGGAGAGTTCCAAATGTGTGTGGGAAGAATATATATCCCACGGGGGTAAAATTGAAAAAAGTTGAAAAAGATTATTTTTTGGACTTAGTCATTTTTCTGGCGTTTATCAGACTTTCAGATAGGGGAAATATCAGTGAGCTTTCCGATTTCAGTTCCAGAGTGATTCGCCCAATGAGTCCTTGTTATTTAGTTGTTTTCAGCCAATTTTCTGGATTTTTGAAAATTTTACTTTTTTGTGAAAATATCCACTAAATGAGGGAATAATATGTGTGAGGGCACCCCAGGAGAGTTCCAAATGTGTGTGGGTAGAATATATATCCCACGGGGGTAAAATTGAAAAAAGTTGAAAAAAATTATTTTTTGGACTTAGTCATTTTTCTGGCGTTTATCAGACTTTCAGATAGGGGAAATGTCAGTGAGCGTTCCGATTTCAGTTCCAGAGCGATTCGCCCAATGAGTCCTTGATATTTAGTCGTTTTCAGCCAATTTCTGGATTTTTGAAAATTTCACTTTTTTGTGAAAATATCCACTAAATGAGGGAATAAGTACCCCAGGAGAGTTCCAAATGTGTGTGGGAAGAATATATATCCCACGGGGGTAAAATTGAAAAAAAAATTTTTTTGGACTTAGTCATTTCTCCGGCGTTTATCAGACTTTCAGATAGGGGAAATGTCAGTGAGCGTTCCGATTTCAGTTCCAGAGTGATTCGCCCAATGAGTCCTTGTTATTTAGTTGTTTTCAGCCAATTTTCTGGATTTTTGAAAATTTCACTTTTTTGTGAAAATATCCACTAAATGAGGGAATAATATGTGTGAGGGTACCCCAGGAGAGTTCCAAATGTGTGTGGGAAGAATATATATCCCACGGGGGTAAAATTGAAAAAAGTTGAAAAAAATTTTTTTTTGGACTTAGTCATTTTTCCGGCGTTTATCAGACTTTCACATAGGGGAAATGTCAGTGAGCGTTCCGATTTCAGTTCCAGAGTGATTCGCCCAATGAGTCCTTGTTATTTAGTTGTTTTCAGGCAATTTTCTGGATTTTTGAAAATTTCACTTTTTTGTGAAAATATCCACTAAATGAGGGAATAATATGTGTGAGGGTACCACAGGAGAGTTCCAAATGTGTGTGGGAAGAATATATATCCCACGGGGGTAAAATTGAAAAAAATTATTTTTTGGACTTAGTCATTTTTCTGGCGTTTATCAGACTTTCAGATAGGGGAAATGTCAGTGAGCGTTCCGATTTCAGTTCCAGAGCGATTCGCCCAATGAGTCCTTGATATTTAGTCGTTTTCAGCCAATTTTCTGGATTTTTGAAAATTTAACTTTTTTGTGAAAATATCCACTAAATGAGGGAATAATATGTGTGAGGGTACCCCAGGAGAGTTCCATATGTGTGTGGGAAGAAATATATCCCACTGGGGTAAAATTGAAGAAAGTTGAAAAAAAATTTTTTTTGGACTTAGTCATTTTTCCAGCGTTTATCAGACTTTCAGATAGGGGAAATGTCAGTGAGCGTTCCGATTTCAGTTCCAGAGTGATTCGCCCAATGAGTCCTTGTTATTTAGTTGTTTTCAGCCAATTTTCTGGATTTTTGAAAATTTCACTTTTTTGTGAAAATATCCACTAAATGAGGGAATAATATGTGTGAGGGTACCACAGGAGAGTTCCAAATGTGTGTGGGAAGAATATATATCCCACGGGGGTAAAATTGAAGAAAGTTGAAAAAAAATTTTTTTTGGACTTAGTCATTTTTCCGGCGTTTATCAGACTTTCAGATAGGGGAAATGTCAGTGAGCGTTCCGATTTCAGTTCCAGAGTGATTCGCCCAATGAGTCCTTGTTATTTAGTTGTTTTCAGCCAATTTTCTGGATTTTTGAAAATTTAACTTTTTTGTGAAAATATCCACTAAATGAGGGAATAATATGTGTGAGGGTACCCCAGGAGAGTTCCAAATGTGTGTGGGAAGAATATATATCCCACGGGGGTAAAATTGAAAAAAGTTGAAAAAGATTATTTTTTGGACTTAGTCATTTTTCTGGCGTTTATCAGACTTTCAGATAGGGGAAATATCAGTGAGCTTTCCGATTTCAGTTCCAGAGTGATTCGCCCAATGAGTCCTTGTTATTTAGTTGTTTTCAGCCAATTTTCTGGATTTTTGAAAATTTTACTTTTTTGTGAAAATATCCACTAAATGAGGGAATAATATGTGTGAGGGCACCCCAGGAGAGTTCCAAATGTGTGTGGGTAGAATATATATCCCACGGGGGTAAAATTGAAAAAAGTTGAAAAAAATTATTTTTTGGACTTAGTCATTTTTCTGGCGTTTATCAGACTTTCAGATAGGGGAAATGTCAGTGAGCATTCCGATTTCAGTTCCAGAGCGATTCGCCCAATGAGTCCTTGATATTTAGTCGTTTTCAGCCAATTTTCTGGATTTTTGAAAATTTCACTTTTTTGTGAAAATGTCCACTAAATGAGGGAATAATAAGTGTGAGGGTACCCCAGGAGAGTTCCAAATGTTTGTGGGTAGAATATATATCCCACGGGGGTAAAATTGAAAAAAGTTGAAAAAAAATTTTTTTTGGACTTAGTCATTTTTCCGGCGTTTATCAGACTTTCAGATAGGGGAAATGTCAGTGAGCGTTCCGATTTCAGTTCCAGAGTGATTCGCCCAATGAGTCCTTGTTATTTAGTTGTTTTCAGCCAATTTTCTGGATTTTTGAAAATTTAACTTTTTTGTGAAAATATCCACTAAATGAGGGAATAATATGTGTGAGGGTACCCCAGGAGAGTTCCAAATGTGTGTGGGAAGAATATATATCCCACGGGGGTAAAATTGAAAAAAGTTGAAAAAAATTATTTTTTGGACTTAGTCATTTTTCTGGCGTTTATCAGACTTTCAGATAGGGGAAATGTCAGTGAGCGTTCCGATTTCAGTTCCAGAGCGATTCGCCCAATGAGTCCTTGATATTTAGTCGTTTTCAGCCAATTTCTGGATTTTTGAAAATTTCACTTTTTTGTGAAAATATCCACTAAATGAGGGAATAAGTACCCCAGGAGAGTTCCAAATGTGTGTGGGAAGAATATATATCCCACGGGGGTAAAATTGAAAAAAAAATTTTTTTGGACTTAGTCATTTCTCCGGCGTTTATCAGACTTTCAGATAGGGGAAATGTCAGTGAGCGTTCCGATTTCAGTTCCAGAGTGATTCGCCCAATGAGTCCTTGTTATTTAGTTGTTTTCAGCCAATTTTCTGGATTTTTGAAAATTTCACTTTTTTGTGAAAATATCCACTAAATGAGGGAATAATATGTGTGAGGGTACCCCAGGAGAGTTCCAAATGTGTGTGGGAAGAATATATATCCCACGGGGGTAAAATTGAAAAAAGTTGAAAAAAATTTTTTTTTGGACTTAGTCATTTTTCCGGCGTTTATCAGACTTTCACATAGGGGAAATGTCAGTGAGCGTTCCGATTTCAGTTCCAGAGTGATTCGCCCAATGAGTCCTTGTTATTTAGTTGTTTTCAGCCAATTTTCTGGATTTTTGAAAATTTCACTTTTTTGTGAAAATATCCACTAAATGAGGGAATAATATGTGTGAGGGTACCACAGGAGAGTTCCAAATGTGTGTGGGAAGAATATATATCCCACGGGGGTAAAATTGAAAAAAATTATTTTTTGGACTTAGTCATTTTTCTGGCGTTTATCAGACTTTCAGATAGGGGAAATGTCAGTGAGCGTTCCGATTTCAGTTCCAGAGCGATTCGCCCAATGAGTCCTTGATATTTAGTCGTTTTCAGCCAATTTTCTGGATTTTTGAAAATTTAACTTTTTTGTGAAAATATCCACTAAATGAGGGAATAATATGTGTGAGGGTACCCCAGGAGAGTTCCATATGTGTGTGGGAAGAAATATATCCCACTGGGGTAAAATTGAAGAAAGTTGAAAAAAAATTTTTTTTGGACTTAGTCATTTTTCCGGCGTTTATCAGACTTTCAGATAGGGGAAATGTCAGTGAGCGTTCCGATTTCAGTTCCAGAGTGATTCGCCCAATGAGTCCTTGTTATTTAGTTGTTTTCAGCCAATTTTCTGGATTTTTGAAAATTTCACTTTTTTGTGAAAATATCCACTAAATGAGGGAATAATATGTGTGAGGGTACCACAGGAGAGTTCCAAATGTGTGTGGGAAGAATATATATCCCACGGGGGTAAAATTGAAGAAAGTTGAAAAAAAATTTTTTTTGGACTTAGTCATTTTTCCGGCGTTTATCAGACTTTCAGATAGGGGAAATGTCAGTGAGCGTTCCGATTTCAGTTCCAGAGTGATTCGCCCAATGAGTCCTTGTTATTTAGTTGTTTTCAGCCAATTTTCTGGATTTTTGAAAATTTAACTTTTTTGTGAAAATATCCACTAAATGAGGGAATAATATGTGTGAGGGTACCCCAGGAGAGTTCCAAATGTGTGTGGGAAGAATATATATCCCACGGGGGTAAAATTGAAAAAAGTTGAAAAAGATTATTTTTTGGACTTAGTCATTTTTCTGGCGTTTATCAGACTTTCAGATAGGGGAAATATCAGTGAGCTTTCCGATTTCAGTTCCAGAGTGATTCGCCCAATGAGTCCTTGTTATTTAGTTGTTTTCAGCCAATTTTCTGGATTTTTGAAAATTTTACTTTTTTGTGAAAATATCCACTAAATGAGGGAATAATATGTGTGAGGGCACCCCAGGAGAGTTCCAAATGTGTGTGGGTAGAATATATATCCCACGGGGGTAAAATTGAAAAAAGTTGAAAAAAATTATTTTTTGGACTTAGTCATTTTTCTGGCGTTTATCAGACTTTCAGATAGGGGAAATGTCAGTGAGCATTCCGATTTCAGTTCCAGAGCGATTCGCCCAATGAGTCCTTGATATTTAGTCGTTTTCAGCCAATTTTCTGGATTTTTGAAAATTTCACTTTTTTGTGAAAATGTCCACTAAATGAGGGAATAATAAGTGTGAGGGTACCCCAGGAGAGTTCCAAATGTTTGTGGGTAGAATATATATCCCACGGGGGTAAAATTGAAAAAAGTTGAAAAAAAATTTTTTTTGGACTTAGTCATTTTTCCGGCGTTTATCAGACTTTCAGATAGGGGAAATGTCAGTGAGCGTTCCGATTTCAGTTCCAGAGTGATTCGCCCAATGAGTCCTTGTTATTTAGTTGTTTTCAGCCAATTTTCTGGATTTTTGAAAATTTAACTTTTTTGTGAAAATATCCACTAAATGAGGGAATAATATGTGTGAGGGTACCCCAGGAGAGTTCCAAATGTGTGTGGGAAGAATATATATCCCACGGGGGTAAAATTGAAAAAAGTTGAAAAAAATTATTTTTTGGACTTAGTCATTTTTCTGGCGTTTATCAGACTTTCAGATAGGGGAAATGTCAGTGAGCGTTCCGATTTCAGTTCCAGAGCGATTCGCCCAATGAGTCCTTGATATTTAGTCGTTTTCAGCCAATTTCTGGATTTTTGAAAATTTCACTTTTTTGTGAAAATATCCACTAAATGAGGGAATAAGTACCCCAGGAGAGTTCCAAATGTGTGTGGGAAGAATATATATCCCACGGGGGTAAAATTGAAAAAAAAATTTTTTTGGACTTAGTCATTTCTCCGGCGTTTATCAGACTTTCAGATAGGGGAAATGTCAGTGAGCGTTCCGATTTCAGTTCCAGAGTGATTCGCCCAATGAGTCCTTGTTATTTAGTTGTTTTCAGCCAATTTTCTGGATTTTTGAAAATTTCACTTTTTTGTGAAAATATCCACTAAATGAGGGAATAATATGTGTGAGGGTACCACAGGAGAGTTCCAAATGTGTGTGGGAAGAATATATATCCCACGGGGGTAAAATTGAAAAAAATTATTTTTTGGACTTAGTCATTTTTCTGGCGTTTATCAGACTTTCAGATAGGGGAAATGTCAGTGAGCGTTCCGATTTCAGTTCCAGAGCGATTCGCCCAATGAGTCCTTGATATTTAGTCGTTTTCAGCCAATTTTCTGGATTTTTGAAAATTTAACTTTTTTGTGAAAATATCCACTAAATGAGGGAATAATATGTGTGAGGGTACCCCAGGAGAGTTCCATATGTGTGTGGGAAGAAATATATCCCACTGGGGTAAAATTGAAGAAAGTTGAAAAAAAATTTTTTTTGGACTTAGTCATTTTTCCGGCGTTTATCAGACTTTCAGATAGGGGAAATGTCAGTGAGCGTTCCGATTTCAGTTCCAGAGTGATTCGCCCAATGAGTCCTTGTTATTTAGTTGTTTTCAGCCAATTTTCTGGATTTTTGAAAATTTCACTTTTTTGTGAAAATATCCACTAAATGAGGGAATAATATGTGTGAGGGTACCACAGGAGAGTTCCAAATGTGTGTGGGAAGAATATATATCCCACGGGGGTAAAATTGAAAAAAGTTGAAAAAAATTTTTTTTTGGACTTAGTCATTTTTCCGGCGTTTATCAGACTTTCACATAGGGGAAATGTCAGTGAGCGTTCCGATTTCAGTTCCAGAGTGATTCGCCCAATGAGTCCTTGTTATTTAGTTGTTTTCAGCCAATTTTCTGGATTTTTGAAAATTTAACTTTTTTGTGAAAATATCCACTAAATGAGGGAATAATATGTGTGAGGGTACCCCAGGAGAGTTCCAAATGTTTGTGGGTAGAATATATATCCCACGGGGGTAAAATTGAAAAAAGTTGAAAAAGATTATTTTTTGGACTTAGTCATTTTTCTGGCGTTTATCAGACTTTCAGATAGGGGAAATATCAGTCAGCGTTCCAATTTCAGTTCCAGAGCGATTCGCCCAATGAGTCCTTGATATTTAGTCGTTTTCAGCCAATTTTCTGGATTTTTGAAAATTTAACTTTTTTGTGAAAATATCCACTAAATGAGGGAATAATATGTGTGAGGGTACCCCAGGAGAGTTCCAAATGTGTGTGGGAAGAAAATATATCCCACGGGGGTAAAATTGAAGAAAGTTGAAAAAAAATTTTTTTTGGACTTAGTCATTTTTCCGGCGTTTATCAGACTTTCAGATAGGGGAAATGTCAGTGAGCGTTCCGATTTCAGTTCCAGAGTGATTCGCCCAATGAGTCCTTGTTATTTAGTTGTTTTCAGCCAATTTTCTGGATTTTTGAAAATTTAACTTTTTTGTGAAAATATCCACTAAATGAGGGAATAATATGTGTGAGGGTACCCCAGGAGAGTTCCAAATGTGTGTGGGAAGAATATATATCCCAAGGGGGTAAAATTGAAAAAAGTTGAAAAAAATTATTTTTTGGACTTAGTCATTTTTCTGGCGTTTATCAGACTTTCAGATAGGGGAAATGTCAGTGAGCGTTCCGATTTCAGTTCCAGAGCGATTCGCCCAATGAGTCCTTGATATTTAGTCATTTTCAGCCAATTTTCTGGATTTTTGAAAATTTCACTTTTTTGTGAAAATATCCACTAAATGAGGGAATAAGTACCCCAGGAGAGTTCCAAATGTGTGTGGGAAGAATATATATCCCACGGGGGTAAAATTGAAAAAAAAATTTTTTTGGACTTAGTCATTTCTCCGGCGTTTATCAGACTTTCAGATAGGGGAAATGTCAGTGAGCGTTCCGATTTCAGTTCCAGAGTGATTCGCCCAATGAGTCCTTGTTGTTTAGTTGTTTTCAGCCAATTTTCTGGATTTTTGAAAATTTCACTTTTTTGTGAAAATATCCACTAAATGAGGGAATAATATGTGTGAGGGTACCACAGGAGAGTTCCAAATGTGTGTGGGAAGAATATATATCCCACGGGGGTAAAATTGAAAAAAGTTGAAAAAAATTATTTTTTGGACTTAGTCATTTTTCTGGCGTTTATCAGACTTTCAGATAGGGGAAATGTCAGTGAGCGTTCCGATTTCAGTTCCAGAGCGATTCGCCCAATGAGTCCTTGATATTTAGTCGTTTTCAGCCAATTTTCTGGATTTTTGAAAATTTCACTTTTTTGTGAAAATATCCACTAAATGAGGGAATAATATGTGTGAGGGTACCCCAGGAGAGTTCCATATGTGTGTGGGAAGAAAATATATCCCACGGGGGTAAAATTGAAGAAAGTTGAAAAAAAATTTTTTTTGGACTTAGTCATTTTTCCGGCGTTTATCAGACTTTCAGATAGGGGAAATGTCAGTGAGCGTTCCGATTTCAGTTCCAGAGTGATTCGCCCAATGAGTCCTTGTTATTTAGTTGTTTTCAGCCAATTTTCTGGATTTTTGAAAATGTAACTTTTTTGTGAAAATATCCACTAAATGAGGGAATAATATGTGTGAGGGTACCCCAGGAGAGTTCCAAATGTGTGTGGGAAGAATATATATCCCACGGGGGTAAAATTGAAAAAAGTTGAAAAAGATTATTTTTTGGACTTAGTCATTTTTCTGGCGTTTATCAGACTTTCAGAAAGGGGAAATATCAGTGAGCGTTCCGATTTCAGTTCCAGAGTGATTCGCCCAATGAGTCCTTGTTATTTAGTTGTTTTCAGCCAATTTTCTGGATTTTTGAAAATTTAACTTTTTTGTGAAAATATCCACTAAATGAGGGAATAATATGTGTGAGGGTACCCCAGGAGAGTTCCAAATGTGTGTGGGAAGAATATATATCCCACGGGGGTAAAATTGAAAAAAGTTGAAAAAAATTTTTTTTTGGACTTAGTCATTTTTCTGGCGTTGATCAGACTTTCAGATAGGGGAAATGTCAGTGAGCGTTCCGATTTCATTTCCAGAGCGATTCGCCCAATGAGTCCTTGATATTTAGTCGTTTTCAGCCAATTTTCTGGATTTTTGAAAATTTCACTTTTTTGTGAAAATATCCACTAAATGAGGGAATAAGTACCCCAGGAGAGTTCCAAATGTGTGTGGGAAGAATATATATCCCACGGGGGTAAAATTGAAAAAAAAATTTTTTTGGACTTAGTCATTTCTCCGGCGTTTATCAGACTTTCAGATAGGGGAAATGTCAGTGAGCGTTCCGATTTCAGTTCCAGAGTGATTCGCAAATGAGTCCTTGTTATTTAGTTGTTTTCAGCCAATTTTCTGGATTTTTGAAAATTTCACTTTTTTGTGAAAATATCCACTAAATGAGGGAATAATATGTGTGAGGGTACCACAGGAGAGTTCCAAATGTGTGTGGGAAGAATATATATCCCACGGGGGTAAAATTGAAAAAAGTTGAAAAAAATTATTTTTTGGACTTAGTCATTTTTCTGGCGTTTATCAGACTTTCAGATAGGGGAAATGTCAGTGAGCGTTCCGATTTCAGTTCCAGAGCGATTCGCCCAATGAGTCCTTGATATTTAGTAGTTTTCAGCCAATTTTCTGGATTTTTGAAAATTTAACTTTTTTGTGAAAATATCCACTAAATGAGGGAATAAGTACCCCAGGAGAGTTCCAAATGTGTGTGGGAAGAATATATATCCCACGGGGGTAAAATTGAAAAAAAAATTTTTTTGGACTTAGTCATTTCTCCGGCGTTTATCAGACTTTCAGATAGGGGAAATGTCAGTGAGCGTTCCGATTTCAGTTCCAGAGTGATTCGCAAATGAGTCCTTGTTATTTAGTTGTTTTCAGCCAATTTTCTGGATTTTTGAAAATTTCACTTTTTTGTGAAAATATCCACTAAATGAGGGAATAATATGTGTGAGGGTACCACAGGAGAGTTCCAAATGTGTGTGGGAAGAATATATATCCCACGGGGGTAAAATTGAAAAAAGTTGAAAAAAATTATTTTTTGGACTTAGTCATTTTTCTGGCGTTGATCAGACTTTCAGATAGGGGAAATGTCAGTGAGCGTTCCGATTTCATTTCCAGAGCGATTCGCCCAATGAGTCCTTGATATTTAGTCGTTTTCAGCCAATTTTCTGGATTTTTGAAAATTTCACTTTTTTGTGAAAATATCCACTAAATGAGGGAATAAGTACCCCAGGAGAGTTCCAAATGTGTGTGGGAAGAATATATATCCCACGGGGGTAAAATTGAAAAAAAAATTTTTTTGGACTTAGTCATTTCTCCGGCGTTTATCAGACTTTCAGATAGGGGAAATGTCAGTGAGCGTTCCGATTTCAGTTCCAGAGTGATTCGCAAATGAGTCCTTGTTATTTAGTTGTTTTCAGCCAATTTTCTGGATTTTTGAAAATTTCACTTTTTTGTGAAAATATCCACTAAATGAGGGAATAATATGTGTGAGGGTACCACAGGAGAGTTCCAAATGTGTGTGGGAAGAATATATATCCCACGGGGGTAAAATTGAAAAAAGTTGAAAAAAATTATTTTTTGGACTTAGTCATTTTTCTGGCGTTTATCAGACTTTCAGATAGGGGAAATGTCAGTGAGCGTTCCGATTTCAGTTCCAGAGCGATTCGCCCAATGAGTCCTTGATATTTAGTCGTTTTCAGCCAATTTTCTGGATTTTTGAAAATTTAACTTTTTTGTGAAAATATCCACTAAATGAGGGAATAATATGTGTGAGGGTACCCCAGGAGAGTTCCATATGTGTGTGGGAAGAAAATATATCCCACGGGGGTAAAATTGAAGAAAGTTGAAAAAAAATTTTTTTTGGACTTAGTCATTTTTCCGGCGTTTATCAGACTTTCAGATAGGGGAAATGTCAGTGAGCGTTCCGATTTCAGTTCCAGAGTGATTCGCCCAATGAGTCCTTGTTATTTAGTTGTTTTCAGCCAATTTTCTGGATTTTTGAAAATTTCACTTTTTTGTGAAAATATCCACTAAATGAGGGAATAATATGTGTGAGGGTACCACAGGAGAGTTCCAAATGTGTGTGGGAAGAATATATATCCCACGGGGGTAAAATTGAAAAAAGTTGAAAAAAATTATTTTTTGGACTTAGTCATTTTTCTGGCGTTTATCAGACTTTCAGATAGGGGAAATGTCAGTGAGCGTTCCGATTTCAGTTCCAGAGCGATTCGCCCAATGAGTCCTTGATATTTAGTCGTTTTCAGCCAATTTTCTGGATTTTTGAAAATTTCACTTTTTTGTGAAAATATCCACTAAATGAGGGAATAATATGTGTGAGGGTACCCCAGGAGAGTTCCATATGTGTGTGGGAAGAAAATATATCCCACGGGGGTAAAATTGAAGAAAGTTGAAAAAAAATTTTTTTTGGACTTAGTCATTTTTCCGGCGTTTATCAGACTTTCAGATAGGGGAAATGTCAGTGAGCGTTCCGATTTCAGTTCCAGAGTGATTCGCCCAATGAGTCCTTGTTATTTAGTTGTTTTCAGCCAATTTTCTGGATTTTTGAAAATTTTACTTTTTTGTGAAAATATCCACTAAATGAGGGAATAATATGTGTGAGGGTACCCCAGGAGAGTTCCAAATGTGTGTGGGAAGAATATATATCCCACGGGGGTAAAATTGAAAAAAGTTGAAAAAAATTATTTTTTGGACTTAGTCATTTTTCTGGCGTTTATCAGAATTTCAGATAGGGGAAATATCAGTGAGCGTTCCGATTTCAGTTCCAGAGTGATTCGCCCAATGAGTCCTTGTTATTTAGTTGTTTTCAGCCAATTTTCTGGATTTTTGAAAATTTAACTTTTTTGTGAAAATATCCACTAAATGAGGGAATAATATGTGTGAGGGTACCCCAGGAGAGTTCCAAATGTGTGTGGGAAGAATATATATCCCACGGGGGTAAAATTGAAAAAAGTTGAAAAAAATTATTTTTTGGACTTAGTCATTTTTCTGGCGTTGATCAGACTTTCAGATAGGGGAAATGTCAGTGAGCGTTCCGATTTCATTTCCAGAGCGATTCGCCCAATGAGTCCTTGATATTTAGTCGTTTTCAGCCAATTTTCTGGATTTTTGAAAATTTCACTTTTTTGTGAAAATATCCACTAAATGAGGGAATAAGTACCCCAGGAGAGTTCCAAATGTGTGTGGGAAGAATATATATCCCACGGGGGTAAAATTGAAAAAAAAATTTTTTTGGACTTAGTCATTTCTCCGGCGTTTATCAGACTTTCAGATAGGGGAAATGTCAGTGAGCGTTCCGATTTCAGTTCCAGAGTGATTCGCAAATGAGTCCTTGTTATTTAGTTGTTTTCAGCCAATTTTCTGGATTTTTGAAAATTTCACTTTTTTGTGAAAATATCCACTAAATGAGGGAATAATATGTGTGAGGGTACCACAGGAGAGTTCCAAATGTGTGTGGGAAGAATATATATCCCACGGGGGTAAAATTGAAAAAAGTTGAAAAAAATTATTTTTTGGACTTAGTCATTTTTCTGGCGTTTATCAGACTTTCAGATAGGGGAAATGTCAGTGAGCGTTCCGATTTCAGTTCCAGAGCGATTCGCCCAATGAGTCCTTGATATTTAGTCGTTTTCAGCCAATTTTCTGGATTTTTGAAAATTTAACTTTTTTGTGAAAATATCCACTAAATGAGGGAATAATATGTGTGAGGGTACCCCAGGAGAGTTCCATATGTGTGTGGGAAGAAAATATATCCCACGGGGGTAAAATTGAAGAAAGTTGAAAAAAAATTTTTTTTGGACTTAGTCATTTTTCCGGCGTTTATCAGACTTTCAGATAGGGGAAATGTCAGTGAGCGTTCCGATTTCAGTTCCAGAGTGATTCGCCCAATGAGTCCTTGTTATTTAGTTGTTTTCAGCCAATTTTCTGGATTTTTGAAAATTTCACTTTTTTGTGAAAATATCCACTAAATGAGGGAATAAGTACCCCAGGAGAGTTCCAAATGTGTGTGGGAAGAATATATATCCCACGGGGGTAAAATTGAAAAAAAAATTTTTTTGGACTTAGTCATTTCTCCGGCGTTTATCAGACTTTCAGATAGGGGAAATGTCAGTGAGCGTTCCGATTTCAGTTCCAGAGTGATTCGCCCAATGAGTCCTTGTTATTTAGTTGTTTTCAGCCAATTTTCTGGATTTTTGAAAATTTCACTTTTTTGTGAAAATATCCACTAAATGAGGGAATAATATGTGTGAGGGTACCCCAGGAGAGTTCCATATGTGTGTGGGAAGAATATATATCCCACGGGGGTAAAATTGAAAAAAGTTGAAAAAAATTATTTTTTGGACTTAGTCATTTTTCTGGCGTTTATCAGACTTTCAGATAGGGGAAATGTCAGTGAGCGTTCCGATTTCAGTTCCAGAGCGATTCGCCCAATGAGTCCTTGATATTTAGTCGTTTTCAGCCAATTTTCTGGATTTTTGAAAATTTCACTTTTTTGTGAAAATATCCACTAAATGAGGGAATAATATGTGTGAGGGTACCCCAGGAGAGTTCCATATGTGTGTGGGAAGAAAATATATCCCACGGGGGTAAAATTGAAGAAAGTTGAAAAAAAATTTTTTTTGGACTTAGTCATTTTTCCGGCGTTTATCAGACTTTCAGATAGGGGAAATGTCAGTGAGCGTTCCGATTTCAGTTCCAGAGTGATTCGCCCAATGAGTCCTTGTTATTTAGTTGTTTTCAGCCAATTTTCTGGATTTTTGAAAATTTCACTTTTTTGTGAAAATATCCACTAAATGAGGGAATAATATGTGTGAGGGTACCCCAGGAGAGTTCCAAATGTGTGTGGGAAGAATATATATCCCACGGGGGTAAAATTGAAAAAAGTTGAAAAAAATTTTTTTTTGGACTTAGTCATTTTTCCGGCGTTTATCAGACTTTCAGATAGGGGAAATGTCAGTGAGCGTTCCGATTTCAGTTCCAGAGTGATTCGCCCAATGAGTCCTTGTTATTTAGTCGTTTTCAGCCAATTTTCTGGATTTTTGAAAATTTCACTTTTTTGTGAAAATATCCACTAAATGAGGGAATAAGTACCCCAGGAGAGTTCCAAATGTGTGTGGGAAGAATATATATCCCACGGGGGTAAAATTGAAAAAAAATTTTTTTTGGACTTAGTCATTTTTTCGGCGTTTATCAGACTTTCAGATAGGGGAAATGTCAGTGAGCGTTCCGATTTCAGTTCCAGAGTGATTCGCCCAATGAGTCCTTGTTATTTAGTTGTTTTCAGCCAATTTTCTGGATTTTTGAAAACTTCACTTTTTTGTGAAAATATCCACTAAATGAGGGAATAATATGTGTGAGGGTACCCCAGGAGAGTTCCAAATGTGTGTGGGAAGAATATATATCCCACAAGGGTAAAATTGAAAAAAGTTTAAAAAAATTTTTTTTTCGACTTAGTCATTTTTCTGGCGTTTATCAGACTTTCACATAGGGGAAATGTCAGTGAGCGTTCCGATTTCAGTTCCAGAGTGATTCGCCCAATGAGTCCTTGTTATTTAGTTGTTTTCAGACAATTTTCTGGATTTTTGAAAATTTCACTTTTTTGTGAAAATATCCACTAAATGAGGGAATAATATGTGTGAGGGTACCCCAGGAGAGTTCCAAATGTGTGTGGGTAGAATATATATCCCACGGGGGTAAAATTGCAAAAGGTTGAAAAAAATTTTTTTTTGGACTTAGTCATTTTTCCGGCGTTTATCAGACTTTCAGATAGGGGAAATGTCAATGAGCGTTCCGATTTCAGTTCCAGAGTGATTCGCCCAATGAGTCCTTGTTATTTAGTTGTTTTCAGCCAATTTTCTGGATTTTTGAAAATTTAACTTTTTTGTGAAAATATCCACTAAATGAGGGAATAATATGTGTGAGGGTACCCCAGGAGAGTTCCAAATGTGTGTGGGAAGAATATATATCCCACGGGGGTAAAATTGAAAAAAGTTGAAAAAAAATATTTTTTGGACTTAGTCATTTTTCTGGCGTTTATCAGACTTTCAGATAGGGGAAATGTCAGTGAGCGTTCCGATTTCAGTTCCAGAGCGATTCGCCCAATGAGTCCTTGATATTTAGTCGTTTTCAGCCAATTTTCTGGATTTTTGAAAATTTCACTTTTTTGTGAAAATATCCACTAAATGAGGGAATAAGTACCCCAGGAGAGTTCCAAATGTGTGTGGGAAGAATATATATCCCACGGGGGTAAAAGTGAAAAAAAAATTTTTTTGGACTTAGTCATTTCTCCGGCGTTTATCAGACTTTCAGATAGGGGAAATGTCAGTGAGCGTTCCGATTTCAGTTCCAGAGTGATTCGCCCAATGAGTCCTTGTTATTTAGTTGTTTTCAGCCAATTTTCTGGATTTTTGAAAACTTCACTTTTTTGTGAAAATATCCACTAAATGAGGGAATAATATGTGTGAGGGTACCCCAGGAGAGTTCCAAATGTGTGTGGGAAGAATATATATCCCACGGGGGTAAAATTGAAAAAAGTTTAAAAAAATTTTTTTTTCGACTTAGTCATTTTTCCGGCGTTTATCAGACTTTCACATAGGGGAAATGTCAGTGAGCGTTCCGATTTCAGTTCCAGAGTGATTCGCCCAATGAGTCCTTGTTATTTAGTTGTTTTCAGACAATTTTCTGGATTTTTGAAAATTTCACTTTTTTGTGAAAATATCCACTAAATGAGGGAATAATATGTGTGAGGGTACCCCAGGAGAGTTCCAAATGTGTGTGGGTAGAATATATATCCCACGGGGGTAAAATTGCAAAAGGTTGAAAAAAATTTTTTTTTGGACTTAGTCATTTTTCCGGCGTTTATCAGACTTTCAGATAGGGGAAATGTCAATGAGCGTTCCGATTTCAGTTCCAGAGTGATTCGCCCAATGAGTCCTTGTTATTTAGTTGTTTTCAGCCAATTTTCTGGATTTTTGAAAATTTAACTTTGTTGTGAAAATATCCACTAAATGAGGGAATAATATGTGTGAGGGTACCCCAGGAGAGTTCCAAATGTGTGTGGGAAGAATATATATCCCACGGGGGTAAAATTGAAAAAAGTTGAAAAAAAATATTTTTTGGACTTAGTCATTTTTCTGGCGTTTATCAGACTTTCAGATAGGGGAAATGTCAGTGAGCGTTCCGATTTCAGTTCCAGAGCGATTCGCCCAATGAGTCCTTGATATTTAGTCGTTTTCAGCCAATTTTCTGGATTTTTGAAAATTTCACTTTTTTGTGAAAATATCCACTAAATGAGGGAATAAGTACCCCAGGAGAGTTCCAAATGTGTGTGGGAAGAATATATATCCCACGGGGGTAAAATTGAAAAAAAAATTTTTTTGGACTTAGTCATTTCTCCGGCGTTTATCAGACTTTCAGATAGGGGAAATGTCAGTGAGCGTTCCGATTTCAGTTCCAGAGTGATTCGCCCAATGCGTCCTTGTTATTTAGTTGTTTTCAGCCAATTTTCTGGATTTTTGAAAATTTCCCTTTTTTGTGAAAATATCCACTAAATGAGGGAATAATATGTGTGAGGGTACCCCAGGAGAGTTCCAAATGTGTGTGGGAAGAATATATATCCCACGGGGGTAAAATTGAAAAAAGTTGAAAAAAATTATTTTTTGGACTTAGTCATTTTTCCGGCGTTTATCAGACTTTCAGATAGGGGAAATGTCAGTGAGCGTTCCGATTTCAGTTCCAGAGTGATTCGCCCAATGAGTCCTTGTTATTTAGTTGTTTTCAGCCAATTTTCTGGATTTTTGAAAATTTCACTTTTTTGTGAAAATATCCACTAAATGAGGGAATAATATGTGTGAGGGTACCCCAGGAGAGTTCCAAATGTGTGTGGGTAGAATATATATCCCACGGGGGTAAAATTGAAAAAAGTTGAAAAAAAATATTTTTTGGACTTAGTCATTTTTCTGGCGTTTATCAGACTTTCAGATAGGGGAAATGTCAGTGAGCGTTCCGATTTCAGTTCCAGAGCGATTCGCCCAATGAGTCCTTGATATTTAGTCGTTTTCAGCCAATTTTCTGGATTTTTGAAAATTTAACTTTTTTGTGAAAATATCCACTAAATGAGGGAATAATATGTGTGAGGGTACCCCAGGAGAGTTCCATATGTGTGTGGGAAGAAAATATATCCCACGGGGGTAAAATTGAAGAAAGTTGAAAAAAAAATTTTTTTGGACTTAGTCATTTTTCCGGCGTTTATCAGACTTTCAGATAGGGGAAATGTCAGTGAGCGTTCCGATTTCAGTTCCAGAGTGATTCGCCCAATGAGTCCTTGTTATTTAGTTGTTTTCAGCCAATTTTCTGGATTTTTGAAAATTTCACTTTTTTGTGAAAATATCCACTAAATGAGGGAATAATATGTGTGAGGGTACCCCAGGAGAGTTCCAAATGTGTGTGGGAAGAATATATATCCCACGGGGGTAAAATTGAAAAAAGTTGAAAAAAATTTTTTTTTGGACTTAGTCATTTTTCCGGCGTTTATCAGACTTTCAGATAGGGGAAATGTCAGTGAGCGTTCCGATTTCAGTTCCAGAGTGATTCGCCCAATGAGTCCTTGTTATTTAGTCGTTTTCAGCCAATTTTCTGGATTTTTGAAAATTTCACTTTTTTGTGAAAATATCCACTAAATGAGGGAATAAGTACCCCAGGAGAGTTCCAAATGTGTGTGGGAAGAATATATATCCCACGGGGGTAAAATTGAAAAAAAAATTTTTTTGGACTTAGTCATTTCTCCGGCGTTTATCAGACTTTCAGATAGGGGAAATGTCAGTGAGCGTTCCGATTTCAGTTCCAGAGTGATTCGCCAATGCGTCCTTGTTATTTAGTTGTTTTCAGCCAATTTTCTGGATTTTTGAAAATTTCACTTTTTTGTGAAAATATCCACTAAATGAGGGAATAATATGTGTGAGGGTACCCCAGGAGAGTTCCAAATGTGTGTGGGAAGAATATATATCCCACGGGGGTAAAATTGAAAAAAGTTGAAAAAAATTTTTTTTTGGACTTAGTCATTTTTCCGGCGTTTATCAGACTTTCAGATAGGGGAAATGTCAGTGAGCGTTCCGATTTCAGTTCCAGAGTGATTCGCCCAATGAGTCCTTGTTATTTAGTTGTTTTCAGCCAATTTTCTGGATTTTTGAAAATTTAACTTTTTTGTGAAAATATCCACTAAATGAGGGAATAATATGTGTGAGGGTACCCCAGGAGAGTTCCATATGTGTGTGGGAAGAAAATATATCCCACGGGGGTAAAATTGAAGAAAGTTGAAAAAAAAATTTTTTTGGACTTAGTCATTTTTCCGGCGTTTATCAGACTTTCAGATAGGGGAAATGTCAGTGAGCGTTCCGATTTCAGTTCCAGAGTGATTCGCCCAATGAGTCCTTGTTATTTAGTTGTTTTCAGCCAATTTTCTGGATTTTTGAAAATTTCACTTTTTTGTGAAAATATCCACTAAATGAGGGAATAATATGTGTGAGGGTACCCCAGGAGAGTTCCAAATGTGTGTGGGAAGAATATATATCCCACGGGGGTAAAATTGAAAAAAGTTGAAAAAAATTATTTTTTGGACTTAGTCATTTTTCTGGCGTTTATCAGACTTTCAGATAGGGGAAATGTCAGTGAGCGTTCCGATTTCAGTTCCAGAGCGATTCGCCCAATGAGTCCTTGATATTTAGTCGTTTTCAGCCAATTTTCTGGATTTTTGAAAATTTCACTTTTTTGTGAAAATATCCACTAAATGAGGGAATAAGTACCCCAGGAGAGTTCCAAATCTGTGTGGGAAGAATATATATCCCACGGGGGTAAAATTGAAAAAAAAATTTTTTTGGACTTAGTCATTTCTCCGGCGTTTATCAGACTTTCAGATAGGGGAAATGTCAGTGAGCGTTCCGATTTCAGTTCCAGAGTGATTCGCCAATGCGTCCTTGTTATTTAGTTGTTTTCAGCCAATTTTCTGGATTTTTGAAAATTTCACTTTTTTGTGAAAATATCCACTAAATGAGGGAATAATATGTGTGAGGGTACCCCAGGAGAGTTCCAAATGTGTGTGGGAAGAATATATATCCCACGGGGGTAAAATTGAAAAAAGTTTAAAAAAAATTTTTTTTCGACTTAGTCATTTTTCCGGCGTTTATCAGACTTTCACATAGGGGAAATGTCAGTGAGCGTTCCGATTTCAGTTCCAGAGTGATTCGCCCAATGAGTCCTTGTTATTTAGTTGTTTTCAGACAATTTTCTGGATTTTTGAAAATTTCACTTTTTTGTGAAAATATCCACTAAATGAGGGAATAATATGTGTGAGGGTACCCCAGGAGAGTTCCAAATGTGTGTGGGTAGAATATATATCCCACGGGGGTAAAATTGAAAAAGGTTGAAAAAAATTTTTTTTGGGACTCAGTCATTTTTCCGGCGTTTATCAGACTTTCAGATAGGGGAAATGTCAATGAGCGTTCCGATTTCAGTTCCAGAGTGATTCGCCCAATGAGTCCTTGTTATTTAGTTGTTTTCAGCCAATTTTCTGGATTTTTGAAAATTTAACTTTTTTGTGAAAATATCCACTAAATGAGGGAATAATATGTGTGAGGGTACCCCAGGAGAGTTCCAAATGTGTGTGGGAAGAATATATATCCCACGGGGGTAAAATTGAAAAAAGTTGAAAAAAATTATTTTTTGGACTTAGTCATTTTTCTGGCGTTTATCAGACTTTCAGATAGGGGAAATGTCAGTGAGCGTTCCGATTTCAGTTCCAGAGCGATTCGCCCAATGAGTCCTTGATATTTAGTCGTTTTCAGCCAATTTTCTGGATTTTTGAAAATTTCACTTTTTTGTGAAAATATCCACTAAATGAGGGAATAAGTACCCCAGGAGAGTTCCAAATGTGTGTGGGAAGAATATATATCCCACGGGGGTAAAATTGAAAAAAAATTTTTTTTGGACTTAGTCATTTCTCCGGCGTTTATCAGACTTTCAGATAGGGGAAATGTCAGTGAGCGTTCCGATTTCAGTTCCAGAGTGATTCGCCCAATGCGTCCTTGTTATTTAGTTGTTTTCAGCCAATTTTCTGGATTTTTGAAAATTTCACTTTTTTGTGAAAATATCCACTAAATGAGGGAATAATATGTGTGAGGGTACCCCAGGAGAGTTCCAAATGTGTGTGGGAAGAATATATATCCCACGGGGGTAAAATTGAAAAAAGTTGAAAAAAATTTTTTTTTGGACTTAGTCATTTTTCCGGCGTTTATCAGACTTTCACATAGGGGAAATGTCAGTGAGCGTTCCGATTTCAGTTCCAGAGTGATTCGCCCAATGAGTCCTTGTTATTTAGTTGTTTTCAGCCAATTTTCTGGATTTTTGAAAATTTCACTTTTTTGTGAAAATATCCACTAAATGAGGGAATAATATGTGTGAGGGTACCCCAGGAGAGTTCCATATGTGTGTGGGAAGAATATATATCCCACGGGGGTAAAATTGAAAAAAGTTGAAAAAAATTATTTTTTGGACTTAGTCATTTTTCTGGCGTTTATCAGACTTTCAGATAGGGGAAATGTCAGTGAGCGTTCCGATTTCAGTTCCAGAGCGATTCGCCCAATGAGTCCTTGATATTTAGTCGTTTTCAGCCAATTTTCTGGATTTTTGAAAATTTCACTTTTTTGTGAAAATATCCACTAAATGAGGGAATAATATGTGTGAGGGTACCCCAGGAGAGTTCCATATGTGTGTGGGAAGAAAATATATCCCACGGGGGTAAAATTGAAGAAAGTTGAAAAAAAATTTTTTTTGGACTTAGTCATTTTTCCGGCGTTTATCAGACTTTCAGATAGGGGAAATGTCAGTGAGCGTTCCGATTTCAGTTCCAGAGTGATTCGCCCAATGAGTCCTTGTTATTTAGTTGTTTTCAGCCAATTTTCTGGATTTTTGAAAATTTAACTTTTTTGTGAAAATATCCACTAAATGAGGGAATAATATGTGTGAGGGTACCCCAGGAGAGTTCCAAATGTGTGTGGGAAGAATATATATCCCACGGGGGTAAAATTGAAAAAAGTTGAAAAAAATTTTTTTTTGGACTTAGTCATTTTTCCGGCGTTTATCAGACTTTCAGATAGGGGAAATGTCAGTGAGCGTTCCGATTTCAGTTCCAGAGTGATTCTCCCAATGAGTCCTTGTTATTTAGTCGTTTTCAGCCAATTTTATGGATTTTTGAAAATTTCACTTTTTTGTGAAAATATCCACTAAATGAGGGAATAATATGTGTGAGGGTACCCCAGGAGAGTTTCAAATGTGTGTGGGTAGAATATATATCCCACGGGGGTAAAATTGAAAAAAGTTTAAAAAAAATTTTTTTTGGACTTAGTCATTTTTCCGGCGTTTATCAGACTTTCAGATAGGGGAAATGTCAGTGAGCGTTCCGATTTCAGTTCCAGACTGCTTCTCCCAATGAGTCCTTGTTATTTAGTCGTTTTCAGCCAATTTTCTGGATTTTTTAAAATTTCACTTTTTTGTGAAAATATCCACTAAATGAGGGAATAATATGTATGAGGGTACCCCAGGAGAGTTCCAAATGTGTGTGGGTAGAATATATATCCCATGGGGGTAAAATTGAAAAAAGTTGAAAAAAATTTTTTCTTGGACTTAGTGATTTTTCTGGCGTTTATCAGACTTTCAGATAGGGGAAATGTCAGTGAGAGTTCCGATTTCAGTTCCAGAGCGATTCGCCCAATGAGTCCTTGATACTTAAGCGTTTTCAGCCAATTTTCTGGATTTTTGAAAATTTCACTTTTTTGTGAAAATATCCACTAAATGAGGGAATAACATGTGTGAGGGTACCCCAGGAGCGTTCTAAATGTGTGTGGGTAGAATATATATCCCACAGGGGTAAAATTGAAAAAAGTTGAAAAAATTTTTTTTTGGACTTATTCATTTTTACGGCGTTTATCAGACTTTCAGATAGGGGAAATGTCAGTGACCATTCCGATTTCAATTCCAGAGCGATTCGTCCAATGAGTCATTGATATTTAGTCGTTTTCAGCCAATTTTCTAGATTTTTGAAAATTTCACTTTTTTGTGAAAATATCCACTAAATGAGGGAATAATATGTGTGAGGGTACCCCAGGAGAGTTCCAAATGTGTGTGGGTAGAATATATATCCCATGGGGGTAAAATTGAAAAAATTTGAAAAATTTTTTTTTTTTGGACTTAGTCATTTTGTCAGCGTTTATGAGACTTTCAGATAGGGGAAATGTCAGTGAGCGTTCCGATTTCAGTTCCAGAGCGATTCGCCCAATGAGTCCTTGATATTTAGTCGTTTTCAGACAATTTTCTGTATTTTTGAAAATTTCACTTTTTTGTGAAAATATCCACTAAATGAGGGAATATTATGTGTGATGGTACCCCAGGAGAGTTCCAAATGTGTGTGGGAAGAATATATATCCCACGGGGGTAAAATTGAAAAAAGTTGAAAAACATTTTTTTTTGGACTTAGTTATTTTTCCGGCGTTTATCAGACTTTCAGATAGGGGAAATGTCAGTGAGCGTTCCGATTTCAGTTCCAGAGCGATTCGCCCAATGAGTCCTTGATATTTAGTCGTTTTCAGCCAATTTTCTGGATTTTTGAAAACTTCACTTTTTTGTGAAAATATCCACTAAATGAGGGAATAATATGTGTGAGGGTACACCAGGAGAGTTCCAAATGTGTGTGGGTAGAATATATATCCCACGGGGGTAAAATTGAAAACATTTTTTTTTTGGACTTAGTCATTTTTCCGACGTTTATTAGACTTTTAGATAGGGGAAATGTCAGTGAGCGTTCCGATTTCTGTTCCAGAGTGATTCGCCCAATGAGTCCTTGATATTTAGTCGTTTTCAGCCAATTTTCTGGATTTTTGAAAACTTCACTTTTTTGTGAAAATATCCACTAAATGAGGGAATACTATGTATGAGGGTACCCCAGGAGAGTTCCAAATGTGTGTGGGTAGAATATATATCCCATGGGGGTAAAATTGAAAAAAGTTGAAAAAAATTTTATTTTGTATTTAGTCATTTTTCTGGCGTTTATCAGACTTTAAGATAGGGGAAATGTCAGTGAGTGTTCTGATTTCAGTTCCAGAGTGATTCGCCCAATGAGTCCTTGATATTTAGTAGTTTTCAGCCAATTTTCTGGATTTTTGAAAATTTCACTTTTTTGTGAAAATATCCACTAAATGAGGGAATAATATGTATGACGGTACCCCAAGAGAGTTCCAAATGTGTGTGGGTAGAATATTTATCTGACGGGGGTAAAATTGAAAAAAGTTTAAAAAAATTTTTTTTTGGACTTAGTCATTTTTCCGACGTTTATCAGACTTTCAGATAGGGGAAATGTCAGTGAGCATTCCGATTTCAGTTCCAGAGCGATTCGCCCAATGAGTCCTTGTTATTTAGTCGTTTTCAGCCAATTTTCTGGATTTTTGAAAATTTCACTTTTTTGTCAAAATATCCACTAAATGAGGGAATAATATGTGTGAGGGTACCCCAGGAGAGTTCTAAATGTGTGTGGGTAGAATATATATCCCACAGGGGTAAAATTTAAAAAAGTTGAAAAAAATTTTTTTTTGGACTTAGTTATTTTTCCGACGTTTATCAGACTTTCAGATAGGGGAAATGTCAGTGAGCGTTCCAATTTCAGTTCCAGAGTGATTCGCCCAATGAGTCCTTGATATTTAGTCGTTTTCAGCCAATATTCTGGATGTTTGAAAATTTCACTTTTTTTGTGAAAATATCCACTAAATGAGGGAATAATATGTATGATGGTACCCCAGGAGAGTTCCAAATGTGTGTGGGTAGAATATATATCCCACGGGGGTAAAATTGAAAACATTTTTTTTTTGGACTTAGTCATTTTTCCGACGTTTATTAGACTTTCAGATAGGGGAAATGTCAGTGAGCGTTCCGATTTCAGTTCCAGAGCAATTCGCCCAATGAGTCTTTGATATTTAGTCGTTTTCAGCCAATTTTTTGGATTTTTTAAAATTTCACTTTTTTGTGAAAATATCCACTAAATGAGGGAATAATATGTGTGAGGGTACCCCAGGAGAGTTCCAAATGTGTGTGGGTAGAATATATAGCCCACGGGGGTAAAATTGAAAAAAGTTGAAAAAATTTTTTTTTGGACTTAGTCATTTTTCCGGCGTTTATCAGACTTTCAGATAGGGGAAATGTCAGTGAGCGTTCCGATTTCAGTTCCAGAGTGATTCTCCCAATGAGTCCTTGTTATTTAGTCGTTTTCAGCCAATTTTATGGATTTTTGAAAATTTCACTTTTTTGTGAAAATATCCACTAAATGAGGGAATAATATGTGTGAGGGTACCCCAGGAGAGTTCCAAATGTGTGTGGGTAGAATATATATCCCACGGGGGTAAAATTGAAAAAAGTTTAAAAAAAATTTTTTTTGGACTTAGTCATTTTTCCGGCGTTTATCAGACTTTCAGATAGGGGAAATGTCAGTGAGCGTTCCGATTTCAGTTCCAGACTGCTTCTCCCAATGAGTCCTTGTTATTTAGTCGTTTTCAGCCAATTTTCTGGATTTTTTAAAATTTCACTTTTTTGTGAAAATATCCACTAAATGAGGGAATAATATGTGTGAGGGTACCCCAGGAGAGTTCCAAATGTGTGTGGGAAGAATATATATCCCACGGGGGTAAATTTGAAAAAAGTTGAAAAAATTTTTTTCTTGGACTTAGTGATTTTTCTGGCGTTTATCAGACTTTAAGATAGGGAAATGTCAGTGAGCGTTCCGATTTCAGTTCCAGAGTGATTCGCCCAATGAGTCTTTGATATTTAGTCGTCTTCAGCCAATTTTCTGGATTTTTGAAAATTTCACTTTTTTGTCAAAATATCCACTAAATGAGGGAATAATATGTGTGAGGGTACCCCAGGAGAGTTCTAAATGTGTGTGGGAAGAATATATATCCCACAAGGGTAAAATTGAAAAAAGTTGAAAAAAAATTTTTTTTGGACTTAGTCATTTTTCCGGCGTTTATCAGACTTTCAGATAGGGGAAATGTCAGAGAGCATTCTGATTTCAGTTCCAGAGTGATTCGCCCAATGAGTCCTTGATATTTAGTCGTTTTCAGCCAATTTTCTGGATTTTTCAAAAAATTTCACTTTTTTGTGAAAATATCCACTAAATGAGGGAATAATATGTATGAGGGTACCCCAGGAGAGTTCCAAATGTGTGTGGGTAGAATATATATCCCATGGGGGTAAAATTCAAAAAAGTTGAAAAATTTTTTTGGGGGGATTTAGTCATTTTTCTGGCGTTTATCAGACTTTAAGATAGGGGAAATGTCAGTGAGCGTTCCGATTTCAGTTCCAGAGCGATTCGCCCAATGAGTCTTTGATATTTAGTCGTTTTCAGCCAATTTTTTGGATTTTTTAAAATTTCACTTTTTTGTGAAAATATCCACTAAATGAGGGAATAATATGTGTGAGGGTACCCCAGGAGAGTTCCAAATGTGTGTGGGTAGAATATATATCCCACGGGGGTAAAATTGAAAAAAGTTTAAAAAAAATTTTTTTTGGACTTGGTCATTTTTCTGGCGTTTATCAGACTTTAAGATAGGGAAATGTCAGTGAGCATTCCGATTTCAGTTCCAGAGTGATTCGCCCAATGAGTCTTTGATATTTAGTCGTCTTCAGCCAATTTTCTGGATTTTTGAAAGTTTCACTTTTTTGTCAAAATATCCACTAAATGAGGGAATAATATGTGTGAGGGTACCCCAGGAGAGTTCTAAATGTGTGTGGGAAGAATATATATCCCACAAGGGTAAAATTGAAAAAAGTTGAAAAAAAATTTTTTTTGGACTTAGTCATTTTTCCGGCGTTTATCAGACTTTCAGATAGGGGAAATGTCAGTGAGCATTCTGATTTCAGTTCCAGAGTGATTCGCCCAATGAGTCCTTGATATTTAGTCGTTTTCAGCCAATTTTCTGGATTTTTGAAAATTTCACTTTTTTTGGCAAAATATCCACTAAATGAGGGAATAATATGTGTGAGGGTACCCCAGGAGAGTTCTAAATGTGTGTGGGTAGAATATATATCCCACAGGGGTAAAATTTAAAAAAGTTGAAAAAAATTTTTTTTTGGACTTAGTCATTTTTCCGGCGTTTATCAGACTTTCAGATAGGGGAAATGTCAGTGAGCGTTCCAATTTCAGTTCCAGAGTGATTCGCCCAATGAGTCCTTGATATTTAGTCGTTTTCGGCCAATTTTCTGGATTTTTGAAAATTTCACTTTTTTTGTGAAAATATCCACTAAATGAGGGAATAATATGTATGATGGTACCCCAGGAGAGTTCCAAATGTGTGTGGGTAGAATATATATCCCACGGGGGTAAAATTGAAAACATTTTTTTTTTTGGACTTAGTCATTTTTCCGACGTTTATTAGACTTTCAGATAGGGGAAATGTCAGTGAGCGTTCCGATTTCTGTTCCAGAGCGATTCGCCCAATGAGTCCTTGATATTTAGTCGTTTTCAGCCAATTTTCTGGATTTTTGAAAATTTCACTTTTTTGTGAAAATATCCACTAAATGAGGGAATAATATGTATGAGGGTACCCCAGGAGAGTTCCAAATGTGTGTGGGTAGAATGTATATCCCATGGGGGTAAAATTCAAAAAAGTTTAAAAAAATTTTTTTGGGGATTTAGTCATTTTTCTGGCGTTTATCAGACTTTAAGATAGGGGAAATGTTAGTGAGCGTTCCGATTTCAGTTCCAGAGCGATTCGCCCAATGAGTCTTTGATATTTAGTCGTTTTCAGCCAATTTTCTGGATTTTTGAAAATTTCACTTTTTTGTGAAAATATCCACTAAATGAGGGAATAATATGTATGAGGGTACCCCAGGAGAGTTCCAAATGTGTGTGGGTAGAATATATATCCCATGGGGGTAAAATTGAAAAAAGTTGAAAAAATTTTTTTTTTGGATTTAGTCATTTTTCTGGCGTTTATCAGACTTTAAGATAGGGGAAATGTCAGTGAGTGTTCTGATTTCAGTTCCAGAGTGATTCGCCCAATGAGTCCTTGATATTTAGTCGTTTTCAGCCAATTTTCTGGATTTTTGAAAATTTCACTTTTTTGTGAAAATATCCACTAAATGAGGGAATAATATGTATGACGGTACCCCAAGAGAGTTCCAAATGTGTGTGGGTAGAATATTTATCTGATGGGGGTAAAATTGAAAAAAGTTGAAAAAAAATTTTTTTTGGACTTAGTCATTTTTCCGACGTTTATCAGACTTTCAGATAGGGGAAATGTCAGTGAGCATTCCGATTTCAGTTCCAGAGCGATTCGCCCAATGATTCCTTGTTATTTAGTCGTTTTCAGCGAATTTTCTGGATTTTTGAAAATTTCACTTTTTTGTCAAAATATCCACTAAATGAGGGAATAATATGTGTGAGGGTACCCCAGGAGAGTTCTAAATGTGTGTGGGTAGAATATATATCCCACAGGGGTAAAATTTAAAAAAGTTGAAAAAAAATTTTTTTTGGACTTAGTCATTTTTCCGGCGTTTATCAGACTTTTCAGATAGGGGAAATGTCAGTGAGCGTTCCAATTTCAGTTCTAGAGTGATTCGCCCAATGAGTCCTTGATATTTAGTCGTTTTCAGCCAATTTTCTGGATTTTTGAAAATTTCACTTTTTTTGTGAAAATATCCACTAAATGAGGGAATAATATGTATGATGGTACCCCAGGAGAGTTCCAAATGTGTGTGGGTAGAATATATATCCCACGGGGGTAAAATTGAAAACATTTTTTTTTTTGGACTTAGTCATTTTTCCGACGTTTATTAGACTTTCAGATAGGGGAAATGTCAGTTAGCGTTCCGATTTCTGTTCCAGAGCGATTCGCCCAATGAGTCCTTGATATTTAGTCGTTTTCAGCCAATTTTCTGGATTTTTGAAAATTTCACTTTTTTGTGAAAATATCCACTAAATGAGGGAATAATATGTATGAGGGTACCCAGGGAGAGTTCCAAATGTGTGTGGGTAGAATATATATCCCATGGGGGTAAAATTCAAAAAAGTTGAAAAATTTTTTTTTGGGGATTTAGTCATTTTTCTGGCGTTTATCAGACTTTAAGATAGGGGAAATGTCAGTGAGCGTTCCGATTTCAGTTCCAGAGCGATTCGTCCAATGAGTCTTTGATATTTAGTCGTTTTCAGCCAATTTTCTGGATTTTTGAAGATTTCACTTTTTTGTGAAAATATCCACTAAATGAGGGAATAATATGTATGAGGGTACCCCAGGAGAGTTCCAAATGTGTGTGGGTAGAATATATATCCCATGGGGGTAAAATTGAAAAAAGTTTAAAAAATTTTTTTTTTGGATTTAGTCATTTTTCTGGCGTTTATCAGACTTTCAGATAGGGGAAATGTCAGTGAGAGTTCCGATTTCAGTTCCAGAGCGATTCGCCCAATGAGTCCTTGATATTTAGTTGTTTTCAGCCAATTTTCTGTATTTTTGAAAATTTCACTTTTTTGTGAAAATATCCACTAAATGAGGGAATATTATGTGTGATGGTACCCCAGGAGAGTTCCAAATGTGTGTGGGAAGAATATATATCCCACGGGGGTAAAATTGAAAAAAGTTTAAAAAAATTTTTTTTTGGACTTAGTCATTTTTCCGACGTTTATCAGACTTTCAGATAGGGGAAATGTCAGTGAGCATTCCGATTTCAGTTCCAGAGCGATTCGCCCAATGAGTCCTTGTTATTTAGTCGTTTTCAGCCAATTTTCTAGATTTTTGAAAATTTCACTTTTTTGTCAAAATATCCACTAAATGAGGGAATAATATGTGTGAGGGTACCCCAGGAGAGTTCTAAATGTGTGTGGGTAGAATATATATCCCACAGGGGTAAAATTTAAAAAAGTTGAAAAAAATTTTTTTTTGGACTTAGTTATTTTTCCGGCGTTTATCAGACTTTCAGATAGGGGAAATGTCAGTGAGCGTTCCAATTTCAGTTCCAGAGTGATTCGCCCAATGAGTCCTTGATATTTAGTCGTTTTCAGCCAATATTCTGGATGTTTGAAAATTTCACTTTTTTTGTGAAAATATCCACTAAATGAGGGAATAATATGTATGATGGTACCCCAGGAGAGTTCCAAATGTGTGTGGGTAGAATATATATCCCACGGGGGTAAAATTGAAAACATTTTTTTTTTGGACTTAGTCATTTTTCCGACGTTTATTAGACTTTTAGATAGGGGAAATGTCAGTGAGCGTTCCGATTTCTGTTCCAGAGTGATTCGCCCAATGAGTCCTTGATATTTAGTCGTTTTCAGCCAATTTTCTGGATTTTTGAAAACTTCACTTTTTTGTGAAAATATCCACTAAATGAGGGAATAATATGTGTGAGGGTACACCAGGAGAGTTCCAAATGTGTGTGGGTAGAATATATATCCCACGGGGGTAAAATTGAAAAAAGTTGAAAAAAATTTTTTTTTGGACTTGGTCATTTTTCTGGCGTTTATCAGACTTTAAGATAGGGAAATGTCAGTGAGCGTTCCGATTTCAGTTCCAGAGTGATTCGCCCAATGAGTCTTTGATATTTAGTCGTCTTCAGCCAATTTTCTGGATTTTTGAAAATTTCACTTTTTTGTCAAAATATCCACTAAATGAGGGAATAATATGTGTGAGGGTACCCCAGGAGAGTTCTAAATGTGTGTGGGAAGAATATATATCCCACAAGGGTAAAATTGAAAAAAGTTGAAAAAAAATTTTTTTTTGGACTTAGTCATTTTTCCGGCGTTTATCAGACTTTCAGATAGGGGAAATGTCAGAGAGCATTCTGATTTCAGTTCCAGAGTGATTCGCCCAATGAGTCCTTGATATTTAGTCGTTTTCAGCCAATTTTCTGGATTTTTCAAAAAATTTCACTTTTTTGTGAAAATATCCACTAAATGAGGGAATAATATGTATGAGGGTACCCCAGGAGAGTTCCAAATGTGTGTGGGTAGAATATATATCCCATGGGGGTAAAATTCAAAAAAGTTGAAAAATTTTTTTGGGGGGATTTAGTCATTTTTCTGGCGTTTATCAGACTTTAAGATAGGGGAAATGTCAGTGAGCGTTCCGATTTCAGTTCCAGAGCGATTCGCCCAATGAGTCTTTGATATTTAGTCGTTTTCAGCCAATTTTTTGGATTTTTTAAAATTTCACTTTTTTGTGAAAATATCCACTAAATGAGGGAATAATATGTGTGAGGGTACCCCAGGAGAGTTCCAAATGTGTGTGGGTAGAATATATATCCCACGGGGGTAAAATTGAAAAAAGTTTAAAAAAAATTTTTTTTGGACTTGGTCATTTTTCTGGCGTTTATCAGACTTTAAGATAGGGAAATGTCAGTGAGCATTCCGATTTCAGTTCCAGAGTGATTCGCCCAATGAGTCTTTGATATTTAGTCGTCTTCAGCCAATTTTCTGGATTTTTGAAAGTTTCACTTTTTTGTCAAAATATCCACTAAATGAGGGAATAATATGTGTGAGGGTACCCCAGGAGAGTTCTAAATGTGTCTGGGAAGAATATATATCCCACAAGGGTAAAATTGAAAAAAGTTGAAAAAAAATTTTTTTTGGACTTAGTCATTTTTCCGGCGTTTATCAGACTTTCAGATAGGGGAAATGTCAGTGAGCATTCTGATTTCAGTTCCAGAGTGATTCGCCCAATGATTCCTTGATATTTAGTAGTTTTCAGCCAATTTTCTGGATTTTTGAAAATTTCACTTTTTTGTGAAAATATCCACTAAATGAGGGAATAATATGTATGACGGTACCCCAAGAGAGTTCCAAATGTGTGTGGGTAGAATATATATCCCACAGGGGTAAAATTTAAAAAAGTTGAAAAAAATTTTTTTTTGGACTTAGTCATTTTTCCGGCGTTTATCAGACTTTCAGATAGGGGAAATGTCAGTGAGCATTCCGATTTCAGTTCCAGAGCGATTCGCCCAATGAGTCCTTGTTATTTAGTCGTTTTCAGCCAATTTTCTGGATTTTTGAAAATTTCACTTTTTTGTCAAAATATCCACTAAATGAGGGAATAATATGTGTGAGGGTACCCCAGGAGAGTTCTAAATGTGTGTGGGTAGAATATATATCCCACAGGGGTAAAATTTAAAAAAGTTGAAAAAAATTTTTTTTTGGACTTAGTTATTTTTCCGGCGTTTATCAGACTTTCAGATAGGGGAAATGTCAGTGAGCGTTCCAATTTCAGTTCCAGAGTGATTCGCCCAATGAGTCCTTGATATTTAGTCGTTTTCAGCCAATATTCTGGATGTTTGAAAATTTCACTTTTTTTGTGAAAATATCCACTAAATGAGGGAATAATATGTATGATGGTACCCCAGGAGAGTTCCAAATGTGTGTGGGTAGAATATATATCCCACGGGGGTAAAATTGAAAACATTTTTTTTTTGGACTTAGTCATTTTTCCGACGTTTATTAGACTTTTAGATAGGGGAAATGTCAGTGAGCGTTCCGATTTCTGTTCCAGAGTGATTCGCCCAATGAGTCCTTGATATTTAGTCGTTTTCAGCCAATTTTCTGGATTTTTGAAAACTTCACTTTTTTGTGAAAATATCCACTAAATGAGGGAATAATATGTGTGAGGGTACACCAGGAGAGTTCCAAATGTGTGTGGGTAGAATATATATCCCACGGGGGTAAAATTGAAAAAAGTTGAAAAAAATTTTTTTTTGGACTTGGTCATTTTTCTGGCGTTTATCAGACTTTAAGATAGGGAAATGTCAGTGAGCGTTCCGATTTCAGTTCCAGAGTGATTCGCCCAATGAGTCTTTGATATTTAGTCGTCTTCAGCCAATTTTCTGGATTTTTGAAAATTTCACTTTTTTGTCAAAATATCCACTAAATGAGGGAATAATATGTGTGAGGGTACCCCAGGAGAGTTCTAAATGTGTGTGGGAAGAATATATATCCCACAAGGGTAAAATTGAAAAAAGTTGAAAAAAAATTTTTTTTTGGACTTAGTCATTTTTCCGGCGTTTATCAGACTTTCAGATAGGGGAAATGTCAGAGAGCATTCTGATTTCAGTTCCAGAGTGATTCGCCCAATGAGTCCTTGATATTTAGTCGTTTTCAGCCAATTTTCTGGATTTTTCAAAAAATTTCACTTTTTTGTGAAAATATCCACTAAATGAGGGAATAATATGTATGAGGGTACCCCAGGAGAGTTCCAAATGTGTGTGGGTAGAATATATATCCCATGGGGGTAAAATTCAAAAAAGTTGAAAAATTTTTTTGGGGGGATTTAGTCATTTTTCTGGCGTTTATCAGACTTTAAGATAGGGGAAATGTCAGTGAGCGTTCCGATTTCAGTTCCAGAGCGATTCGCCCAATGAGTCTTTGATATTTAGTCGTTTTCAGCCAATTTTTTGGATTTTTTAAAATTTCACTTTTTTGTGAAAATATCCACTAAATGAGGGAATAATATGTGTGAGGGTACCCCAGGAGAGTTCCAAATGTGTGTGGGTAGAATATATATCCCACGGGGGTAAAATTGAAAAAAGTTTAAAAAAAATTTTTTTTGGACTTGGTCATTTTTCTGGCGTTTATCAGACTTTAAGATAGGGAAATGTCAGTGAGCATTCCGATTTCAGTTCCAGAGTGATTCGCCCAATGAGTCTTTGATATTTAGTCGTCTTCAGCCAATTTTCTGGATTTTTGAAAGTTTCACTTTTTTGTCAAAATATCCACTAAATGAGGGAATAATATGTGTGAGGGTACCCCAGGAGAGTTCTAAATGTGTGTGGGAAGAATATATATCCCACAAGGGTAAAATTGAAAAAAGTTGAAAAAAAATTTTTTTTGGACTTAGTCATTTTTCCGGCGTTTATCAGACTTTCAGATAGGGGAAATGTCAGTGAGCATTCTGATTTCAGTTCCAGAGTGATTCGCCCAATGAGTCCTTGATATTTAGTAGTTTTCAGCCAATTTTCTGGATTTTTGAAAATTTCACTTTTTTGTGAAAATATCCACTAAATGAGGGAATAATATGTATGACGGTACCCCAAGAGAGTTCCAAATGTGTGTGGGTAGAATATATATCCCACAGGGGTAAAATTTAAAAAAGTTGA
The DNA here is from genome assembly GCF_046119375.1 of Phyllobates terribilis. Taxonomy (NCBI): domain Eukaryota; kingdom Metazoa; phylum Chordata; class Amphibia; order Anura; family Dendrobatidae; genus Phyllobates; species Phyllobates terribilis. The sequence goes on from NW_027362762.1 coordinate 557,074,976, forward strand.
AAAAAAATTTTTTTTGGACTTAGTCATTTTTCCGGCGTTTATCAGACTTTCAGATAGGGGAAATGTCAGTGAGCGTTCCAATTTCAGTTCCAGAGTGATTCGCCCAATGAGTCCTTGATATTTAGTCGTTTTCGGCCAATTTTCTGGATTTTTGAAAATTTCACTTTTTTTGTGAAAATATCCACTAAATGAGGGAATAATATGTATGATGGTACCCCAGGAGAGTTCCAAATGTGTGTGGGTAGAATATATATCCCACGGGGGTAAAATTGAAAACATTTTTTTTTTTGGACTTAGTCATTTTTCCGACGTTTATTAGACTTTCAGATAGGGGAAATGTCAGTGAGCGTTCCGATTTCTGTTCCAGAGCGATTCGCCCAATGAGTCCTTGATATTTAGTCGTTTTCAGCCAATTTTCTGGATTTTTGAAAATTTCACTTTTTTGTGAAAATATCCACTAAATGAGGGAATAATATGTATGAGGGTACCCCAGGAGAGTTCCAAATGTGTGTGGGTAGAATATATATCCCATGGGGGTAAAATTCAAAAAAGTTTAAAAAAATTTTTTGGGGGATTTAGTCATTTTTCTGGCGTTTATCAGACTTTAAGATAGGGGAAATGTTAGTGAGCGTTCCGATTTCAGTTCCAGAGCGATTCGCCCAATGAGTCTTTGATATTTAGTCGTTTTCAGCCAATTTTCTGGATTTTTGAAAATTTCACTTTTTTGTGAAAATATCCACTAAATGAGGGAATAATATGTATGAGGGTACCCCAGGAGAGTTCCAAATGTGTGTGGGTAGAATATATATCCCATGGGGGTAAAATTGAAAAAAGTTGAAAAAATTTTTTTTTTGGATTTAGTCATTTTTCTGGCGTTTATCAGACTTTAAGATAGGGGAAATGTCAGTGAGTGTTCTGATTTCAGTTCCAGAGTGATTCGCCCAATGAGTCCTTGATATTTAGTCGTTTTCAGCCAATTTTCTGGATTTTTGAAAATTTCACTTTTTTGTGAAAATATCCACTAAATGAGGGAATAATATGTATGACGGTACCCCAAGAGAGTTCCAAATGTGTGTGGGTAGAATATTTATCTGATGGGGGTAAAATTGAAAAAAGTTGAAAAAAAATTTTTTTTGGACTTAGTCATTTTTCCGACGTTTATCAGACTTTCAGATAGGGGAAATGTCAGTGAGCATTCCGATTTCAGTTCCAGAGCGATTCGCCCAATGATTCCTTGTTATTTAGTCGTTTTCAGCGAATTTTCTGGATTTTTGAAAATTTCACTTTTTTGTCAAAATATCCACTAAATGAGGGAATAATATGTGTGAGGGTACCCCAGGAGAGTTCTAAATGTGTGTGGGTAGAATATATATCCCACAGGGGTAAAATTTAAAAAAGTTGAAAAAAAATTTTTTTTGGACTTAGTCATTTTTCCGGCGTTTATCAGACTTTTCAGATAGGGGAAATGTCAGTGAGCGTTCCAATTTCAGTTCTAGAGTGATTCGCCCAATGAGTCCTTGATATTTAGTCGTTTTCAGCCAATTTTCTGGATTTTTGAAAATTTCACTTTTTTTGTGAAAATATCCACTAAATGAGGGAATAATATGTATGATGGTACCCCAGGAGAGTTCCAAATGTGTGTGGGTAGAATATATATCCCACGGGGGTAAAATTGAAAAAATTTTTTTTTTTGGACTTAGTCATTTTTCCGACGTTTATTAGACTTTCAGATAGGGGAAATGTCAGTTAGCGTTCCGATTTCTGTTCCAGAGCGATTCGCCCAATGAGTCCTTGATATTTAGTCGTTTTCAGCCAATTTTCTGGATTTTTGAAAATTTCACTTTTTTGTGAAAATATCCACTAAATGAGGGAATAATATGTATGAGGGTACCCAGGGAGAGTTCCAAATGTGTGTGGGTAGAATATATATCCCATGGGGGTAAAATTCAAAAAAGTTGAAAAATTTTTTTTTGGGGATTTAGTCATTTTTCTGGCGTTTATCAGACTTTAAGATAGGGGAAATGTCAGTGAGCGTTCCGATTTCAGTTCCAGAGCGATTCGTCCAATGAGTCTTTGATATTTAGTCGTTTTCAGCCAATTTTCTGGATTTTTGAAGATTTCACTTTTTTGTGAAAATATCCACTAAATGAGGGAATAATATGTATGAGGGTACCCCAGGAGAGTTCCAAATGTGTGTGGGTAGAATATATATCCCATGGGGGTAAAATTGAAAAAAGTTTAAAAAATTTTTTTTTTGGATTTAGTCATTTTTCTGGCGTTTATCAGACTTTAAGATAGGGGAAATGTCAGTGAGTGTTCTGATTTCAGTTCCAGAGTGATTCGCCCAATGAGTCCTTGATATTTAGTCGTTTTCAGCCAATTTTCTGGATTTTTGAAAATTTCACTTTTTTGTGAAAATATCCACTAAATGAGGGAATAATATGTATGACGGTACCCCAAGAGAGTTCCAAATGTGTGTGGGTAGAATATTTATCTGACGGGGGTAAAATTGAAAAAAGTTGAAAAAAAATTTTTTTTGGACTTAGTCATTTTTCCGACGTTTATCAGACTTTCAGATAGGGGAAATGTCAGTGAGCATTCCGATTTCAGTTCCAGAGCGATTCGTCCAATGAGTCTTTGATATTTAGTCGTTTTCAGCCAATTTTCTGGATTTTTGAAAATTTCACTTTTTTGTGAAAATATCCACTAAATGAGGGAATAATATGTATGAGGGTACCACAGGAGAGTTCCAAATGTGTGTGTGTAGAATATATATCCCACGGGGGTAAAATTGAAAACAGTTGAAAAAATTTTTTTTGGGACTTAGTCATTTTTCCGGCGTTTATCAGACTTTCAGATAGGGGAAATGTCAGAGAGCATTCTGATTTCAGTTCCAGAGTGATTCGCCCAATGAGTCCTTGATATTTAGTCGTTTTCAGCCAATTTTCTGGATTTTTGAAAATTTCACTTTTTTGTGAAAATATCCACTAAATGAGGGAATAATATGTATGAGGGTACCCCAGTAGAGTTCCAAATGTGTGTTGGTAGAATACATATCTGACGGGGGGAAAATTGAAAAAAGTTGAAAAAAAATTTTTTTTTGGACTTAGTCATTTTTCCGACGTTTATCAGACTTTCAGATAGGGGAAATGTCAGTGAGCATTCCGATTTCAGTTCCAGAGCGATTCGCCCAATGAGTCCTTGATATTTAGTCGTTTTCAGCCAATTTTCTTGATTTTTGAAAATTTCACTTTTTTTGTGAAAATATCCACTAAATGAGGGAATAATATGTGTGAGGGTATCGCAGGAGAGTTCCAAATTTGTGTGGGTAGAATATATATCCCACGGGGGTAAAATTGAAAAAAGTTGAAAAAAATTTTTTTTTTGGACTTAGTCATTTTTCCAGCGTTTATCAGACTTTCAGATAGGGGAGATGTCAATGAGCGTTCCGATTTCAGTTCCAGAGCGATTCGCCCAATGAGTCCTTGATATTTAGTCGTTTTCAGCCAATTTTCTGGCTTTTTAAAAATTTCACTTTTTTTTTAAAATATCCACTAAATGAGGGAATAATATGTGTGAGGGTACCCCAGGAGAGGTCCAAATGTGTGTGGGTAGAATATATAACCCACGGGGGTAAAATTGAAAACATTTTTTTTTTTTGGACTTAGTCATTTTTCCGACGTTTATTAGACTTTCAGATAGGGGAAATGTCAGTGAGCGTTCCAATTTCTGCTCCAGAGCGATTCGCCCAATGAGTCCTTGATATTTAGTCGTTTTCAGCCAATTTTCTGGATTTTTGAAAATTTCACTTTTTTGTGAAAATATCCACTAAATGAGGGAATAATATGTATGAGGGTACCCCAGTAGAGTTCTAAATGTGTGTGGGTAGAATATATATCCCACAGGGGTAAAATTTAAAAAAGTTGAAAAAAAATTTTTTTTGGACTTAGTCATTTTTCCGGCGTTTATCAGACTTTTCAGATAGGGGAAATGTCAGTGAGCGTTCCAATTTCAGTTCTAGAGTGATTCGCCCAATGAGTCCTTGATATTTAGTCGTTTTCAGCCAATTTTCTGGATTTTTGAAAATTTCACTTTTTTTGTGAAAATATCCACTAAATGAGGGAATAATATGTATGATGGTACCCCAGGAGAGTTCCAAATGTGTGTGGGTAGAATATATATCCCACGGGGGTAAAATTGAAAACATTTTTTTTTTTGGACTTAGTCATTTTTCCGACGTTTATTAGACTTTCAGATAGGGGAAATGTCAGTTAGCGTTCCGATTTCTGTTCCAGAGCGATTCGCCCAATGAGTCCTTGATATTTAGTCGTTTTCAGCCAATTTTCTGGATTTTTGAAAATTTCACTTTTTTGTGAAAATATCCACTAAATGAGGGAATAATATGTATGAGGGTACCCAGGGAGAGTTCCAAATGTGTGTGGGTAGAATATATATCCCATGGGGGTAAAATTGAAAAAAGTTTAAAAAATTTTTTTTTTGGATTTAGTCATTTTTCTGGCGTTTATCAGACTTTAAGATAGGGGAAATGTCAGTGAGTGTTCTGATTTCAGTTCCAGAGTGATTCGCCCAATGAGTCCTTGATATTTAGTCGTTTTCAGCCAATTTTCTGGATTTTTGAAAATTTCACTTTTTTGTGAAAATATCCACTAAATGAGGGAATAATATGTATGACGGTACCCCAAGAGAGTTCCAAATGTGTGTGGGTAGAATATTTATCTGACGGGGGTAAAATTGAAAAAAGTTGAAAAAAAATTTTTTTTGGACTTAGTCATTTTTCCGACGTTTATCAGACTTTCAGATAGGGGAAATGTCAGTGAGCATTCCGATTTCAGTTCCAGAGCGATTCGTCCAATGAGTCTTTGATATTTAGTCGTTTTCAGCCAATTTTCTGGATTTTTGAAAATTTCACTTTTTTGTGAAAATATCCACTAAATGAGGGAATAATATGTATGAGGGTACCACAGGAGAGTTCCAAATGTGTGTGTGTAGAATATATATCCCACGGGGGTAAAATTGAAAACAGTTGAAAAAATTTTTTTTGGGACTTAGTCATTTTTCCGGCGTTTATCAGACTTTCAGATAGGGGAAATGTCAGAGAGCATTCTGATTTCAGTTCCAGAGTGATTCGCCCAATGAGTCCTTGATATTTAGTCGTTTTCAGCCAATTTTCTGGATTTTTGAAAATTTCACTTTTTTGTGAAAATATCCACTAAATGAGGGAATAATATGTATGAGGGTACCCCAGTAGAGTTCCAAATGTGTGTTGGTAGAATACATATCTGACGGGGGGAAAATTGAAAAAAGTTGAAAAAAAATTTTTTTTTGGACTTAGTCATTTTTCCGACGTTTATCAGACTTTCAGATAGGGGAAATGTCAGTGAGCATTCCGATTTCAGTTCCAGAGCGATTCGCCCAATGAGTCCTTGATATTTAGTCGTTTTCAGCCAATTTTCTTGATTTTTGAAAATTTCACTTTTTTTGTGAAAATATCCACTAAATGAGGGAATAATATGTGTGAGGGTATCGCAGGAGAGTTCCAAATTTGTGTGGGTAGAATATATATCCCACGGGGGTAAAATTGAAAAAAGTTGAAAAAAATTTTTTTTTTGGACTTAGTCATTTTTCCAGCGTTTATCAGACTTTCAGATAGGGGAGATGTCAATGAGCGTTCCGATTTCAGTTCCAGAGCGATTCGCCCAATGAGTCCTTGATATTTAGTCGTTTTCAGCCAATTTTCTGGCTTTTTAAAAATTTCACTTTTTTTTTAAAATATCCACTAAATGAGGGAATAATATGTGTGAGGGTACCCCAGGAGAGGTCCAAATGTGTGTGGGTAGAATATATAACCCACGGGGGTAAAATTGAAAACATTTTTTTTTTTTGGACTTAGTCATTTTTCCGACGTTTATTAGACTTTCAGATAGGGGAAATGTCAGTGAGCGTTCCAATTTCTGCTCCAGAGCGATTCGCCCAATGAGTCCTTGATATTTAGTCGTTTTCAGCCAATTTTCTGGATTTTTGAAAATTTCACTTTTTTGTGAAAATATCCACTAAATGAGGGAATAATATGTATGAGGGTACCCCAGTAGAGTTCCAAATGTGTGTTGGTAGAATACATATCTGACGGGGGTAAAATTGAAAAAAGTTGAAAAAAAATTTTTTTTGGACTTAGTCATTTTTCCGACGTTTATCAGACTTTCAGGTAGGGGAAATGTCAGTGAGCATTCCGATTTCAGTTCCAGAGCGATTCGCCCAATGAGTCCTTGATATTTAGTCGTTTTCAGCCAATTTTCTTGATTTTTGAAAATGTCACTTTTTTGTGAAAATATCCACTAAATGAGGGAATAATATGTGTGAGTTTATCGCAGGAGAGTTCCAAATTTGTGTGGGTAGAATATATATCCCACGGGGGTAAAATTGAAAAAAGTTTAAAAAAATTTTTTTTTTGGACTTAGTCATTTTTCCAGCGTTTATCAGCCTTTCAGATAGGGGAGATGTCAGTGAGCGTTCCGATTTCAGTTCCAGAGCGATTCGCCCAATGAGTCCTTGATATTTAGTCGTTTTCAGCCAATTTTCTGGCTTTTTAAAAATTTCACTTTTTTTTTTAAATATACACTAAATGAGGGAATTATATGTGTGAGGGTACCCCAGGAGAGGTCCAAATGTGTGTGGGAAGAATATATATCCCACGGGGGTAAAATTGAAAACATTTTTTTTTTTGGACTTAGTCATTTTTCCGACGTTTATTAGACTTTCAGATAGGGGAAATGTCAGTGAGCGTTCCGATTTCTGCTCCAGAGCGATTCGTCCAATGAGTCCTTGATATTTAGTCGTTTTCAGCCAATTTTCTGGATTTTTGAAAATTTCACTTTTTTGGGAAAATATCCACTAAATGAGGGAATAATATGTATGAGGGTACCCCAGGAGAGTTCCAAATGTGTGTGGGTAGAATATATATCCCATGGGGGTAAAATTGAAAAAAGTTTTAAAATTTTTTTTTTGGAATTTAGTCATTTTTTGGCATTTATCAGACTTTAAGATAGGGGAAATGTCAGTGAGCGTTCCGATTTCAGTTCCAGAGCGATTCGCCCAATGAGTCTTTGATATTTAGTCGTTTTCAGCCAATTTTCTGGATTTTTGAAAATTTCACTTTTTTGTGAAAATATCCACTAAATGAGGGAATAATATGTGTGAGGGTATCGCAGGAGAGTTCCAAATTTGTGTGGGTAGAATATATATCCCACGGGGGTAAAATTGAAAAAAGTTGAAAAGAATTTTTTTTGGACTTAGTCATTTTTCCGGCGTTTATCAGACTTTAAGATAGGGGAAATGTCAGTGAGCATTCCGATTTCAGTTCCAGAGCGATTCGCCCAATGAGTCCTTGATATTTAGTCGTTTTCAGCCAATTTTCTTGATTTTTGAAAATTTCACTTTTTTTGTGAAAATATCCACTAAATGAGGGAATAATATGTGTGAGGGTATCGCAGGAGAGTTCCAAATTTGTGTGGGTAGAATATATATCCCACGGGGGTAAAATTGAAAAAAGTTGAAAAAAATTTTTTTTTTGGACTTAGTCATTTTTCCAGCGTTTATCAGACTTTCAGATAGGGGAGATGTCAATGAGCGTTCCGATTTCAGTTCCAGAGCGATTCGCCCAATGAGTCCTTGATATTTAGTCGTTTTCAGCCAATTTTCTGGCTTTTTAAAAATTTCACTTTTTTTTTAAAATATCCACTAAATGAGGGAATAATATGTGTGAGGGTACCCCAGGAGAGGTCCAAATGTGTGTGGGTAGAATATATAACCCACGGGGGTAAAATTGAAAACATTTTTTTTTTTTGGACTTAGTCATTTTTCCGACGTTTATTAGACTTTCAGATAGGGGAAATGTCAGTGAGCGTTCCAATTTCTGCTCCAGAGCGATTCGCCCAATGAGTCCTTGATATTTAGTCGTTTTTAGCCAATTTTCTGGATTTTTGAAAATTTCACTTTTTTGTGAAAATATCCACTAAATGAGGGAATAATATGTATGAGGGTACCCCAGTAGAGTTCCAAATGTGTGTTGGTAGAATACATATCTGACGGGGTAAAATTGAAAAAAGTTGAAAAGAATTTTTTTTGGACTTAGTCATTTTTCCGGCGTTTATCAGACTTTCAGATAGCGGAAATGTCAGTGAGCATTCTGATTTCAGTTCCAGAGTGATTCGCCCAATGAGTCCTTGATATTTAGTCGTTTTCAGCCAATTTTCTGGATTTTTGAAAATTTCACTTTTTTGTGAAAATATCCACTAAATGAGGGAATAATATGTATGAGGGTACACCAGGAGAGTTCCACATGTGTGTGGGTAGAATATATATCCCATGGGGGTAAAATTGAAAAAAGTTGAAAAAATTTTTTGGGGGGATTTAGTCATTTTTCTGGCGTTTATCAGACGTTAAGATAGGGTAAATGTCAGTGAGTGTTCCGATTTCAGTTCCAGAGCGATTCGCCCAATGAGTCTTTGATATTTAGTCGTTTTCAGCCAATTTTCTGGATTTTTGAAAATTTCACTTTTTTGTGAAAATATCCACTAAATGAGGGAATAATATGTATGAGGGTACCCCAGTAGAGTTCCAAATGTGTGTTGGTAGAATACATATCTGACGGGGGGGAAATTGAAAAAAGTTGAAAAAAAATTTTTTTTTGGACTTAGTCATTTTTCCGACGTTTATCAGACTTTCAGATAGGGGAAATGTCAGTGAGCATTCCGATATCAGTTCCAGAGCGATTCGCCCAATGAGTCCTTGATATTTAGTCGTTTTCAGCCAATTTTCTTGATTTTTGAAAATTTCACTTTTTTGTGAAAATATTCACTAAATGAGGGAATAATATGTGTGAGGGTATCGCAGGAGAGTTCCAAATTTGTGTGGGTAGAATATATATCCCACGGGGGTAAAATTGAAAAAATGTAAAAAAATTTTTTTTTTGGACTTAGTCATTTTTCCAGCGTTTATCAGACTTTCAGATAGGGGAGATGTCAATGAGCGTTCCGATTTCAGTTCCAGAGCGATTCGCCCAATGAGTCCTTGATATTTAGTCGTTTTCAGCCAATTTTCTGGCTTTTTAAAAATTTCACTTTTTTTTTAAAATATCCACTAAATGAGGGAATAATATGTGTGAGGGTACCCCAGGAGAGGTCCAAATGTGTGTGGGTAGAATATATATCCCACGGGGGTAAAATTGAAAACATTTTTTTTTTTGGACTTAGTCATTTTTCCGACGTTTATTAGACTTTCAGATAGGGGAAATGTCAGTGAGCGTTCCGATTTCTGCTCCAGAGCGATTCGCCCAATGAGTCCTTGATATTTAGTCATTTTCAGCCAATTTTCTGGATTTTTGAAAATTTCACTTTTTTGTGAAAATATCCACTAAATGAGGGAATAATATGTATGAGGGTACCCCAGGAGAGTTCCAAATGTGTGTGGGTAGAATATATATACCATGGGGGTAAAATTGAAAAAGGTTTAAAAATTTTTTTTTTGGAATTTAGTCATTTTTTTGGCGTTTATCAGACTTTAAGATAGGGGAAATGTCAGTGAGCGTTCCGATTTCAGTTCCAGAGCGATTCGCCCAATGAGTCCTTGATATTTAGTCGTTTTCAGCCAATTTTCTGGATTTTTGAAAATTTCACTTTTTTGTGAAAATATCCACTAAATTAGGGAATAATAAGTGTGAGGGTACCCCAGGAGAGTTCCAAATGTGTGTGGGAAGAATATATATCCCACGGGGGTAAAATTGAAAAAGTTGAAAAAAATTTTTTTTTGGACTTAGTCATTTTTCCACCGTTTATCATACTTTCAGATAGGGGAAATGTCAGTGAGCGTTCCGATTTCAGTTCCACAGCAATTCGCCCAATGAATCCTTGATATTTAGTCGTTTTCAGCCAATTTTCTTGATTTTTGAAAATTTCACTTTTTTGTGAAAATATCCACTAAATGAGGGAATAATATGTGTGAGGGTACCCCAGGAGAGTTCCAAATGTGTGTGGGTAAAATATATATCCCATGGGGGTAAAATTGAAAAAAGTTGAAAAAAATTTTTTTTTGGACTTAGTCATTTTTCCGGCGTTTATCAGACTTTCAGATAGGGGAAATGTCAGTGAGCATTCCGATTTCAGTTCCAGAGCGATTCGCCCAATGAGTCCTTGTTATTTAGTCGTTTTCAGCCAATTTTCTGGATTTTTGAAAATTTCACTTTTTTGTGAAAATATCCGCTAAATGAGGGAATAATATGTGTGAGGGTACCCTAGGAGAGTTCTAAATGTGTGTGGGAAGAATATATATCTCACGGGGGTAAAATTGAAAAAATGTAAAAAAAATTTTTTTTGGACTTAGTCATTTTTCCGCCTTTTATCAGACTTTCAGATAGGGGAAATGTCAGTGAGCGTTCCGATTTCAGTTCCAGAGAGATTCGCCCAATGAGTCCTTGTTATTTTGTCGATTTCAGCCAATTTTCTGGATTTTTGAAAATTTCACTTTATTGTGAAAATATCCACTAAATGAGGGAATAATATGTATGATGGTACCCCAGGAGAGTTCCAAATGTGTGTGGGTAGAATATATATCCCACGGGGGTAAAATTGAAAACATTTTTTTTTTTGGACTTAGTCATTTTTCCGCCTTTTATCAGACTTTCAGATAGGGGAAATGTCAGTGAGCGTTCCGATTTCAGTTCCAGAGCGATTCGCCCAATGAGTCCTTGATATTTAGTCGTTTTCAGCCAATTTTCTGGCTTTTTAAAAATTTCACTTTTTTTTTTAAATATCCACTAAATGAGGGAATAATATGTGTGAGGGTACCCCAGGAGAGGTCCAAATGTGTTTGGGAAGAATATATATCCCACGGGGGTAAAATTGAAAAAAGTTTAAAAATTTTTTTTTTGGAATTTAGTAATTTTTCTGGCGTTTATCAGACTTTAAGATAGGGGAAATGTCAGTGAGCGTTCCGATTTCAGTTCCAGAGCGATTCGCCCAATGAGTCTTTGAAATTTTTGTCGTTTTCAGCCAATTTTCTGGATTTTTGAAAATTTCACTTTTTTGTGAAAATATCCACTAAATGAGGATATAATATGTATGAGGGTACCCCAGGAGAGTTCCAAATTTGTGTGGGTAGAATATATATCCCACGGGGGTAAAATTGAAAAACGTTTAAAAAATTTTTTTTTTTGGACTTAGTCATTTTTCCGTCGTTTATCAGACTTTCAGATAGGGGAGATGTCAGTGAGCGTTCCGATTTCAGTTCCAGAGCGATTCGCCCAATGAGTCCTTGATATTTAGTCGTTTTCAGCCAATTTTCTGGCTTTTTAAAAATTTCACTTTTTTTTTTAAATATCCACTAAATGAGGGAATAATATGTGTGAGGGTACCCCAGGAGAGGGCCAAATGTGTGTGGGAAGAATATATATCCCACGGGGGTAAAATTGAAAACATTTTTTTGTTGGGACTTAGTCATTTTTCCGACGTTTATTAGACTTTCAGATAGGGGAAATGTCAGTGAGCATTCCGATTTCTGCTCCAGAGCGATTCGTCCAATGAGTCCTTGATATTTAGTCGTTTTCAGCCAATTTTCTGGATTTTTGAAAATTTCACTTTTTTGGGAAAATATCCACTAAATGAGGGAATAATATGTATGAGGGTACCCCAGGAGAGTTCCAAATGTGTGTGGGTAGAATATATATCCCATGGGTGTAAAATTGAAAAAAGTTTAAAAATTTTTTTTTTGGAATTTAGTCATTTTTCTGGCGTTTATCAGACTTTAAGATAGGGGAAATGTCAGTGAGCGTTCCGATTTCAGTTCCAGAGCGATTCTCCCAATGAGTCTTTGATATTTAGTCGTTTTCAGCCAATTTTCTGGATTTTTGAAAATTTCACTTTTTTGTGAAAATATCCGCTAAATGAGGGAATAATATGTATGAGGGTACCCCAGGAGAGTTCCAAATGTGTGTGAGTAGAATATATATACCATGGGGGTAAAATTGAAAAAAGTTTAAAAAATTTTTTTTTGGAATTTAGTCATTTTTTTGGCGTTTATCAGACTTTAAGATAGGGGAAATGTCAGTGAGCGTTCCGATTTCAGTTCCAGAGCGATTCGCCCAATGAGTCCTTGATATTTAGTCGTTTTCAGCCAATTTTCTGGATTTTTGAAAATTTCACTTTTTTGTGAAAATATCCACTAAATTAGGGAATAATAAGTGTGAGGGTACCCCAGGAGAGTTCCAAATGTGTGTGGGAAGAATATATATCCCACGGGGGTAAAATTGAAAAAGTTGAAAAAAATTTTTTTTTGGACTTAGTCATTTTTCCGGCGTTTATCAGACTTTCAGATAGGGGAAATGTCAGTGAGCATTCCGATTTCAGTTCCAGAGCGATTCGCCCAATGAGTCCTTGTTATTTAGTCGTTTTCAGCCAATTTTCTGGATTTTTGAAAATTTCACTTTTTTGTGAAAATATCCGCTAAATGAGGGAATAATATGTGTGAGGGTACCCCAGGAGAGTTCTAAATGTGTGTGGGAAGAATATATATCTCACGGGGGTAAAATTGAAAAAATGTGAAAAAAAATTTTTTTGGACTTAGTCATTTTTCCGCCTTTTATCAGACTTTCAGATAGGGGAAATGTCAGTGAGCGTTCAGATTTCAGTTCCAGAGCAATTCGCCCAATGAGTCCTTGTTATTTTGTCGTTTTCAGCCAATTTTCTGGATTTTTGAAAATTTCACTTTATTGTGTAAATATCCACTAAATGAGGGAATAATATGTATGATGGTACCCCAGGAGAGTTCCAAATGTGTGTGGGTAGAATATATATCCCACGGGGGTAAAATTGAAAACATTTTTTTTTTTTGGACTTAGTCATTTTTCCGACGTTTATTACACTTTCAGATAGGGGAAATGTCAGTGAGCGTTCCGATTTCTGCTCCAGAGCGATTCGCCCAATGAGTCCTTGATATTTAGTCGTTTTCAGCCAATTTTCTGGATTTTTGAAAATTTCACTTTTTTGTGAAAATATCCACTAAATGAGGGAATAATATGTATGAGGGTACCCCAGGAGAGTTCCAAATGTGTGTGGGTAGAATATATATCCCATGGGGGTAAAATTCAAAAAAGTTGAAAAAATTTTTTTTTTGGATTTAGTCATTTTTCTGGCGTTTATCAGACTTTAAGATAGGGGAAATGTCAGTGAGCGTTCTGATTTCAGTTCCAGAGCGATTCGCCCAATGAGTCTTTGATATTTAGTTGTTTTCAGCCAATTTTCTGGATTTTTGAAAATTTCACTTTTTTGTAAAAATATCCACTAAATGAGGGAATAATATGTATGAGGGTACCCCAGGAGAGTTCCAAATGTGTGTGGGTAGAATATATATACCATGGGGGTAAAATTGAAAAAAGTTTTAAAAATTTTTTTTTGGAATTTAGTCATTTTTTTGGCGTTTATCAGACTTTAAGATAGGGGAAATGTCAGTGAGCGTTCCGATTTCAGTTCCAGAGCGATTCGCCCAATGAGTCCTTGATATTTAGTCGTTTTCAGCCAATTTTCTGGATTTTTGAAAATTTCACTTTTTTGTGAAAATATCCGCTAAATGAGGGAATAATATGTGTGAGGGTACCCCAGGAGAGTTCTAAATGTGTGTGGGAAGAATATATATCTCACGGGGGTAAAATTGAAAAAATGTGAAAAAATTTTTTTTTGGACTTAGTCATTTTTCCGCCTTTTATCAGACTTTCAGATAGGGGAAATGTCAGTGAGCGTTCCGATTTCAGTTCCAGAGCGATTCGCCCAATAAGTCCTTGTTATTTTGTCGTTTTCAGCCAATTTTCTGGATTTTTGAAAATTTCACTTTTTTGTGAAAATATCCACTAAATGATGGAATAATATGTATGAGAGTACCCCAGGAGAGGTCCAAATGTGTGTGGGTATAATATATATCCCACGGGGGTAAAATTGAAAAAAGTTGAAAAAATATTTTTTTTGGACTTAGTCATTTTTCTGGCGTTTATCAGACTTTAAGATAGGGGAAATGTCAGTGAGCATTCCCATTTCAGTTCCAGAGCGACTCGCCCAATGAGTCCTTCATATTTAGTCGTTTTCAGCCAATATTTTGGATTTTTGAAAATTTCACTTTTTGTGAAAATATCCACTAAATGAGGGAATAATAAGTGTGAGGGTACCCCAGGAGAGTTCCAAATGTGTGTGGGTAAAATATATATCCCACGGGGGTAAAATTGAAAAAAGTTGAAAAAAATATTTTTTTTGGACTTAGTCATTTTTCTGGCGTTTATCAGACTTTAAGATAGGGGAAATGTCAGTGAGCATTCCCATTTCAGTTCCAGAGCGATTCGCCCAATGAGTCTTTGATATTTAGTCGTTTTCAGCCAATTTTCTGGATTTTTGAAAATTTCACTTTTTTGTGAAAATATCCACTAAATGAGGGAATAATATGTGTGAGGGTACCCCAGGAGAGTTCTAAATATGTGTGGCTAGAATATATATCTGACAGGGGTAAAATTGAAAAAAGTTGAAAAAAATTTTTTTTTGGACTTAGTCATTTTTCTGCCGTTTATCAGACTTTCAGATAGGAGAAATGTCAGTGAGCGTTTCGATTTCAGTTCCAGAGCGATTCAACCAATGAGTCCTTGTTATTTAGTCGTTTTCAGACAATTTTCTTGATTTTTGAAAATTTCACTTTTTTGTGAAAATATCCACTAAATGAGGGAATAATATGTGTGAGGGTTCCCCACTAGAGTTCCAAATGTGTGTGGGTAGAATATATATCCCACGGGGGTAAAATTGAAAAAATGTGAAAAAATTTTTTTTTTTGGTCTTAATCATTTTTCCGCCTTTTATCAGACTTTCAGATAGGGGAAATGTCAGTGAGCGTTCCGATTTCAGTTCCAGAGCGATTCGCCCAATGAGTCCTTGATATTTAGTCGTTTTCAGCCAATTTTCTGGATTTTTGAAAATTTCACTTTTTTTGTGAAAATATCCACTAAATGAGGGAATAATATGTATGAGGGTACCCCAGGAGAGTTCCAAATGTGTGTGGGTAGAATATATATCCCACGGGGGTAAAATTGAAAAAAGTTGAAAAAAATTTTTTTTTGGACTTAGTCATTTTTCTGGCGTTTATCAGACTTTAAGATAGGGGAAATGTCAGTGAGCATTGCGATTTCAGTTCCAGAGCGATTCGCCCAATGAGTCCTTGTGATTTAGTTGTTTTCAGCCAATTTTCTGGACTTTTGAAAATTTCACTTTTTTGTGAAAATATCCACTAAATGAGGGAATAATATGTGTGAGGGTACCGAAGGAGAGATCCAAATGTGTGTGGGTAGAATATGTATCCCACGGGGGTAAAATTGAAAATAGTTAAAAAAAAATTTTTTTTTGACTGTCATTTTTCTGGCGTTTATCAGACTTTAAGACAGGGGAAATGTCAGTGAGCATTCCCATTTCAGTTCCAGAGCGATTCGCCCAATGAGTCTTTGATATTTAGTCGTTTTCAGCCAATTTTCTGGATTTTTGAAAATATCACTTTTTTGTGAAAATATCCACTAAATGAGGGAATAATATGTGTGAGGGTACCGAAGGAGAGTTCCAAATGTGTGTGGGTAGAATATATATCCCACGGGGGTAAAATTGAAAAAAGTTGAAAACAATTTTTTTTTGGACTTAGTCATTTTTCTGGCGTTTATCAGACTTTAAGATAGGGGAAATGTCAGTGAGCATTCCCATTTCAGTTCCAGAGCGACTCGCCCAATGAGTCCTTGATATTTAGTCGTTTTCAGCCAATATTTTTTTTTATTTTTGAAAATTTCACTTTTTGTGAAAATATCCACTAAATGAGGGAATAATAAGTGTGAGGGTACCGAAGGAGAGTTCCAAATTTGTGTGGGTAGAATATATATCCCACGGGGGTAAAATTGAAAAAAGTTTAAAAAAATTTTTTTGGGGACTTAGTCATTTTTCCGGCGTTTATCAGACTTTCAGATAGGGGAAATGTCAGTGAGCATTCTGATTTCAGTTCTAGAGCGATTCGCCCAATGAGTCCTTGTTATTTATTTGTTTTCAGCCAATTATCTGGATTTTTGAAAATTTCACTTTTTTGTGAAAATATCCACTAAATGAGGGAATAATATGTGTGAGGGTACCGAAGGAGAGTTCCAAATGTGTGTGGGTAGAATATATATCCCACGGGGGTAAAATTGAAAAAAGTTGAAAAAAATTTTTTTTGGGACTTAGTCATTTTTCCGGCGTTTATCAGACTTTCAGATAGGGGAAATGTCAGTGAGCGTTCCGATTTCAGTTCCAGAGCGATTCGCCTTATGAGTCCTTGTTATTTAGTTATTTTCAGCCAATTTTCTGGATTTTTGAAAATTTCACTTTTTTGTGACAATATCCACTAAATGAGGGAATAATATGTGTGAGGGTACCCCAGGAGAGTTCCAAATGTGTGTGGGTAGAATATATATCCCAAGGGGGTAAAATTTAAAAAAGTTGAAAAAAATATTTTTTTGGACTTAGTCATTTTTCCGGCGTTTATCAGACTTTCAGGTAGGGGAAATGTCAGTGAGCGTTCCGATTTTAGTTCCAGAGAAATTCGCCCAATGAGTCGTTGTTATTTAGTTGTTTTCAGCCAATTTTCTGCATTTTTGAAAATTTCACTTTTTTGTGAAAATATCCACTAAATGAGGGAATAATATGTGTGAGGGTACCCCAGGAGAGTTCTAAATGTGTGTGGGAAGAATATATATCCCACGGGGGTAAAATTGAAAAAAGTTGAAAAAAATTTTTTTTTGGACTTGGTCATTTTTCCGGCGTTTATCAGACTTTCAGATAGGGCAAATGTTAGTGAGCGTTCCGATTTCAGTTCCAGAGCGATTCACCCAATGAGTCCTTGTTATTTATTTGTTTTCAGCCAATTTTCTGGATTTTTGAAAATTTCACTTTTTTGTGAAAATATCCACTAAATGAGGGAATAATATGTGTGAGGGTACCCCAGGAGAGTTCCAAATGTGTGTGGGTAAAATATATATCCCACGGGGGTAAAATTGAAAAAAGTTAAAAAAAAAATTTTTTTGCACTTAGTCATTTTTCTGGCGTTTATCAGACTTTCAGATAGGGGAAATGTCAGTGAGTGTTCCGATTTCAGTTCAGGAGCGATTCGCCCAATGAGTCCTTGATATTTAGTTGTTTTCAGCCAATTTTTTGGATTTTTCAAAATTTCACTTTTTTGTGAAAATATCCACTAAATGAGGGAATAATATGTGTGAGGGTTCCCCACTAGAGTTCCAAATGTGTGTGGGTAGAATATATATCCCACGGGGGTAAAATTGAAAAAATGTGAAAAAATTTTTTTTTTTGGACTTAATCATTTTTCCGCCTTTTATCAGACTTTCAGATAGGGGAAATGTCAGTGAGCGTTCCGATTTCAGTTCCAGAGCGATTCGCCCAATGAGTCCTTGATATTTAGTCGTTTTCAGCCAATTTTCTGGATTTTTGAAAATTTCACTTTTTTTGTGAAAATATCCACTAAATGAGGGAATAATATGTATGAGGGTACCCCAGGAGAGTTCCAAATGTGTGTGGGTAGAATATATATCCCACGGGGGTAAAATTGAAAAAAGTTGAAAAAAATTTTTTTTTGGACTTAGTCATTTTTCTGGCGTTTATCAGACTTTAAGATAGGGGAAATGTCAGTGAGCATTCCGATTTCAGTTCCAGAGCGATTCGCCCAATGAGTCCTTGTGATTTAGTTGTTTTCAGCCAATTTTCTGGATTTTTGAAAATTTCACTTTTTTGTGAAAATATCCACTAAATGAGGGAATAATATGTGTGAGGGTTCCCCACTAGAGTTCCAAATGTGTGTGGGTAGAATATATATCCCACGGGGGTAAAATTGAAAAAATGTGAAAAAATTTTTTTTTTTGGACTTAATCATTTTTCCGCCTTTTATCAGACTTTCAGATAGGGGAAATGTCAGTGAGCGTTCCGATTTCAGTTCCAGAGCGATTCGCCCAATGAGTCCTTGATATTTAGTCGTTTTCAGCCAATTTTCTGGATTTTTGAAAATTTCACTTTTTTTGTGAAAATATCCACTAAATGAGGGAATAATATGTATGAGGGTACCCCAGGAGAGTTCCAAATGTGTGTGGGTAGAATATATATCCCACGGGGGTAAAATTGAAAAAAGTTGAAAAAAATTTTTTTTTGGACTTAGTCATTTTTCTGGCGTTTATCAGACTTTAAGATAGGGGAAATGTCAGTGAGCATTCCGATTTCAGTTCCAGAGCGATTCGCCCAATGAGTCCTTGTGATTTAGTTGTTTTCAGCCAATTTTCTGGATTTTTGAAAATTTCACTTTTTTGTGAAAATATCCACTAAATGAGGGAATAATATGTGTGAGGGTACCGAAGGAGAGTTCCAAATGTGTGTGGGTAGAATATGTATCCCACGGGGGTAAAATTGAAAATAGTTAAAAAAACTTTTTTTTTGACTGTCATTTTTCTGGCGTTTATCAGACTTTAAGACAGGGGAAATGTCAGTGAGCATTCCCATTTCAGTTCCAGAGCGATTCGCCCAATGAGTCTTTGATATTTAGTCGTTTTCAGCCAATTTTCTGGATTTTTGAAAATTTCACTTT
This sequence comes from Phyllobates terribilis, assembly GCF_046119375.1. Classification (NCBI taxonomy): domain Eukaryota; kingdom Metazoa; phylum Chordata; class Amphibia; order Anura; family Dendrobatidae; genus Phyllobates; species Phyllobates terribilis. Next base: position 557,093,669 of record NW_027362762.1, read on the forward strand.
TTTGTGAAAATATCCACTAAATGAGGGAATAATATGTGTGAGGGTACCCCAGGAGAGTTCCAAATGTGTGTGGGTAGAATATATATCCCACGGGGGTAAAATTGAAAAAAGTTGAAAAAAATATTTTTTTGGACTTAGTCATTTTTCTGGCATTTATCAGACTTTAAGATAGGCGAAATGTCAGTGAGCATTCCGATTTCAGTTCCAGAGCGATTCACCCAATGAGTCCTTGATGTTTAGTCGTTTTCAGCCAATTTTCTGGATTCTTGAAAATTTCACTTTTTTGTGAAAATATCCACTAAATGAGGGAATAATATGTGTGAGGGTACCGAAGGAGAGTTCCAAATTTGTGTGGGTAGTATATATATCCCACGGGGGTAAAATTGAAAAAAGTTTAAAAAAATTTTTTTGGGGACTTAGTCATTTTTCCGGCGTTTATCAGACTTTCAGATAGGGGAAATGTCAGTGAGCATTCCGATTTCAGTTCTAGAGTGATTCGCCCAATGAGTCCTTGTTATTTATTTGTTTTCAGCCAATTATCTGGATTTTTGAAAATTTCACTTTTTTGTGAAAATATCCACTAAATGAGGGAATAATATGTGTGAGGGTACCGAAGGAGAGTTCCAAATGTGTGTGGGTAGAATATATATCCCACGGGGGTAAAATTGAAAAAAGTTGAAAAAAATTTTTTTTGGGACTTAGTCATTTTTCCGGCGTTTATCAGACTTTCAGATAGGGGAAATGTCAGTGAGCGTTCCGATTTCAGTTCCAGAGCGATTCGCCTTATGAGTCCTTGTTATTTAGTTATTTTCAGCCAATTTTCTGGATTTTTGAAAATTTCACTTTTTTGTGACAATATCCACTAAATGAGGGAATAATATGTGTGAGGGTACCCCAGGAGAGTTCCAAATGTGTGTGGGTAGAATATATATCCCAAGGGGGTAAAATTTAAAAAAGTTGAAAAAAATATTTTTTTGGACTTAGTCATTTTTCCGGCGTTTATCAGACTTTCAGGTAGGGGAAATGTCAGTGAGCGTTCCGATTTTAGTTCCAGAGCAATTCGCCCAATGAGTCGTTGTTATTTAGTTGTTTTCAGCCAATTTTCTGCATTTTTGAAAATTTCACTTTTTTGTGAAAATATCCACTAAATGAGGGAATAATATGTGTGAGGGTACCCCAGGAGAGTTCTAAATGTGTGTGGGAAGAATATATATCCCACGGGGGTAAAATTGAAAAAAGTTGAAAAAAATTTTTTTTTAGACTTGGTCATTTTTCCGGCGTTTATCAGACTTTCAGATAGGGCAAATGTTAGTGAGCGTTCCGATTTCAGTTCCAGAGCGATTCACCCAATGAGTCCTTGTTATTTATTTGTTTTCAGCCAATTTTCTGGATTTTTGAAAATTTCACTTTTTTGTGAAAATATCCACTAAATGAGGGAATAATATGTGTGAGGGTACCCCAGGAGAGTTCTAAATGTGTGTGGGAAGAATATATATCCCATGGGGTAAAATTGAAAAAAGTTGAAAAAAATATTTTTTTGGACTTAGTCATTTTTCCGGCATTTATCAGACTTTCAGATAGGGGAAATGTTAGTGAGCGTTCCGATTTCAGTTCCAGAGCGATTCGCCCAATGAGTCCTTGTGATTTAGTTGTTTTCAGCCAATTTTCTGGATTTTTGAAAATTTCACTTTTTTGTGAAAATATCCACTAAATGAGGGAATAATATGTGTGAGGGTACCGAAGGAGAGTTCCAAATGTGTGTGGGTAGAATATGTATCCCACGGGGGTAAAATTGAAAATAGTTAAAAAAAAATTTTTTTTTGACTGTCATTTTTCTGGCGTTTATCAGACTTTAAGACAGGGGAAATGTCAGTGAGCATTCCCAATTCAGTTCCAGAGCGATTCGCCCAATGAGTCTTTGATATTTAGTCGTTTTCAGCCAATTTTCTGGATTTTTGAAAATTTCACTTTTTGTGAAAATATCCACTAAATGAGGGAATAATATGTGTGAGGGTACCGAAGGAGAGTTCCAAATTTGTGTGGGTAGAATATATATCCCACGGGGGTAAAATTGAAAAAAGTTTTAAAAAAATTTTTTTTGGACTTAGTCATTTTTCCGACATTTATCAGACTTTCAGATAGGGGAAATGTCAGTGAGCGTTCCGATTTCAGTTCCAGAGCGATTCGCCCAATGAGTCCTTGATAATTAGTCGTTTTCAGCCAATTTTCTGGATTTTTGAAAATTTCACTTCTTTGTCAAAATATCCACTAAATGAGGGAATAATATGTGTGAGGTTACCCCAGGAGAGTTCCAAATGTGTGTGGGTAGAATATACATCCCACGGGGGTAAAATTGAAAAAAGTTGAAAAAAATATTTTTTTGGACTTAGTCATTTTTCCGGCATTTATCAGACTTTCAGATAGGGGAAATGTTAGTGAGCGTTCCGATTTCAGTTCCAGAGCGATTCGCCCATTGAGTCCTTGTTATTTAGTTGTTTTCAGCCAATTATCTGGATTTTTGAAAATTTCACTTTTTTGTGAAAATATCCACTAAATGAGGGAATAATATGTGTGAGGGTACCGAATGAGAGTTCCAAATGTGTGTGGGTAGAATATATATCCCACGGGGGTAAAATTGAAAAAAGTCAAAAAAAATTTTTTTTTTTGATTGTCATTTTTCTGGCGTTTATCAGACTTTAAGTCAGGGGAAATGTCAGTGAGCATTCCCATTTCAGTTCCAGAGCGATTCGCCCAATGAGTCTTTGGTATTTAGTCGTTTTCAGCCAATTTTCTGGATTTTTGAAAATTTCACTTTTTTGTGAAAATATCCACTAAATGAGGGAATAAAATGTATGAGGGTACCGAAGGAGAGTTCCAAATTTGTGTGGGTAGAATATATATCCCACGGGGGTAAAATTGAAAAAAGTTAAAAAAATTTTTTTTTGGGACTTAGTCATTTTTCCGTCGTTTATCAGACTTTCAGATAGGGGAAATGTCAGTGAGCGTTCCGATTTTAGTTCCAGAGCGATTCGCCCAATGAGTCCTTGTTATTTAGTTGTTTTCAGCCAATTTTCTAGATTTTTGAAAATTTCACTTTTTTGTGAAAATATCCACTAAATGAGGGAATAATATGTGTGAGGGTACCCCAGGAGAGTTCTAAATGTGTGTGGGAAGAATATATATCCCATGGGGTTAAAATTGAAAAAAGTTGAAAAAAATATTTTTTTGGACTTGGTCATTTTTCCGGCGTTTATCAGACTTTCAGATAGGGCAAATGTTAGTGAGCGTTCCGATTTCAGTTCCAGAGCAATTCGCCCAATGAGTCCTTGTTATTTAGTTGTTTTCAGCCAATTATCTGGATTTTTGAAAATTTCACTTTTTTGTGAAAATATCCACTAAATGAGGGAATAATATGTGTGAGGGTACCGAAGGAGAGTTCCAAATGTGTGTGGGTAGAATATGTATCCCACGGGGGTAAAATTGAAAATAGTTAAAAAAAATTTTTTTTTTGACTGTCATTTTTCTGGCGTTTATCAGACTTTAAGACCGGGGAAATGTCAGTGAGCATTCCCATTTCAGTTCCAGAGCGATTCGCCCAATGAGTCTTTGATATTTAGTCGTTTTCAGCCAATTTTCTGGATTTTTGAAAATTTCACTTTTTTGTGAAAATATCCACTAAATGAGGTAATAATATGTGTGAGGGTACCGAAGGAGAGTTCCAAATTTGTGTGGGTAGAATATATATCCCACGGGGGTAAAATTGAAAAAAGTTCTAAAAAAATTTTTTTTGGACTTAGTCATTTTTCCGGCGTTTATCAGACTTTCAGATAGGGGAAATGTCAGTGAGCGTTCCGATTTCAGTTCCAGAGCGATTCGCCCAATGAGTCCTTGATAATTAGTCGTTTTCAGCCAATTTTCTGGATTTTTGAAAATTTCACTTCTTTGTGAAAATATCCACTAAATGAGGGAATAATATGTGTGAGGGTACCGAAGGAGAGTTCCAAATGTGTGTGGGTAGAATATATATCCCACGGGGGTAAAATTGAAAAAAGTCAAAAAAAATTTTTTTTTTGATTGTCATTTTTCTGGCGTTTATCAGACTTTAAGACAGGGGAAATGTCAGCGAGCATTCCCATTTCAGTTCCAGAGCGATTCGCCCAATGAGTCTTTGGTATTTAGTCGTTTTCAGCCAATTTTCTGGATTTTTGAAAATTTCACTTTTTTGTGAAAATATCCACTAAATGAGGGAATAAAATGTATGAGGGTACCGAAGGAGAGTTCCAAATTTGTGTGGGTAGAATATATATCCCATGGGGGTAAAATTGAAAAAAGTTGAAAAAAATTTTTTTTTGGACTTGGTCATTTTTCCGGCGTTTATCAGACTTTCAGATAGGGCAAATGTTAGTGAGCGTTCCGATTTCAGTTCCAGAGCGATTCACCCAATGAGTCCTTGTTATTTATTTGTTTTCAGCCAATTTTCTGGATTTTTGAAAATTTCACTTTTTTGTGAAAATATCCACTAAATGAGGGAATAATATGTGTGAGGGTACCCCAGGAGAGTTCTAAATATGTGTGGGAAGAATATATATCCCATGGGGTAAAATTGAAAAAAGTTGAAAAAAATATTTTTTTGGACTTAGTCATTTTTCCGGCATTTATCAGACTTTCAGATAGGGGAAATGTTAGTGAGCGTTCCGATTTCAGTTCCAGAGCGATTCGCCCAATGAGTCCTTGTGATTTAGTTGTTTTCAGCCAATTTTCTGGATTTTTGAAAATTTCACTTTTTTGTGAAAATATCCACTAAATGAGGGAATAATATGTGTGAGGGTACCGAAGGAGAGTTCCAAATGTGTGTGGGTAGAATATGTATCCCACGGGGGTAAAATTGAAAATAGTTAAAAAAAAATTTTTTTTTGACTGTCATTTTTCTGGCGTTTATCAGACTTTAAGACAGGGGAAATGTCAGTGAGCGTTTCGATTTCAGTTCCAGAGCGATTCGCCCAATGAGTCCTTGATAATTAGTCGTTTTCAGCCAATTTTCTGGATTTTTGAAAATTTCACTTCTTTGTGAAAATATCCACTAAATGAGGGAATAATATGTGTGAGGGTACCCCAGGAGAGTTCCAAATGTGTGTGGGTAGAATATATATCCCACGGGGGTAAAATTGAAAAAAGTTGAAAAAAATATTTTTTTGGACTTAGTCATTTTTCCGGCATTTATCAGACTTTCAGATAGGGGAAATGTTAGTGAGCGTTCCGATTTCAGTTCCAGAGCGATTCGCCCATTGAGTCCTTGTTATTTAGTTGTTTTCAGCCAATTATCTGGATTTTTGAAAATTTCACTTTTTTGTGAAAATATCCACTAAATGAGGGAATAATATGTGTGAGGGTACCGAATGAGAGTTCCAAATGTGTGTGGGTAGAATATATATCCCACGGGGGTAAAATTGAAAAAAGTCAAAAAAAATTTTTTTTTTTGATTGTCATTTTTCTGGCGTTTATCAGACTTTAAGTCAGGGGAAATGTCAGTGAGCATTCCCATTTCAGTTCCAGAGCGATTCGCCCAATGAGTCTTTGGTATTTAGTCGTTTTCAGCCAATTTTCTGGATTTTTGAAAATTTCACTTTTTTGTGAAAATATCCACTAAATGAGGGAATAAAATGTATGAGGGCACCGAAGGAGAGTTCCAAATTTGTGTGGGTAGAATATATATCCCACGGGGGTAAAATTGAAAAAAGTTAAAAAAATTTTTTTTTGGGACTTAGTCATTTTTCCGTCGTTTATCAGACTTTCAGATAGGGGAAATGTCAGTGAGCGTTCCGATTTTAGTTCCAGAGCGATTCGCCCAATGAGTCCTTGTTATTTAGTTGTTTTCAGCCAATTTTCTAGATTTTTGAAAATTTCACTTTTTTGTGAAAATATCCACTAAATGAGGGAATAATATGTGTGAGGGTACCCCAGGAGAGTTCTAAATGTGTGTGGGAAGAATATATATCCCATGGGGTTAAAATTGAAAAAAGTTGAAAAAAATTTTTTTTTGGACTTGGTCATTTTTCCGGCGTTTATCAGACTTTCAGATAGGGCAAATGTTAGTGAGCGTTCCGATTTCAGTTCCAGAGCAATTCGCCCAATGAGTCCTTGTTATTTAGTTGTTTTCAGCCAATTATCTGGATTTTTGAAAATTTCACTTTTTTGTGAAAATATCCACTAAATGAGGGAATAATATGTGTGAGGGTACCGAAGGAGAGTTCCAAATGTGTGTGGGTAGAATATATATCCCACGGGGGTAAAATTGAAAAAAGTCAAAAAAAATTTTTTTTTTGATTGTCATTTTTCTGGCGTTTATCAGACTTTAAGACAGGGGAAATGTCAGTGAGCATTCCCATTTCAGTTCCAGAGCGATTCGCCCAATGAGTCTTTGGTATTTAGTCGTTTTCAGCCAATTTTCTGGATTTTTGAAAATTTCACTTTTTTGTGAAAATATCCACTAAATGAGGGAATAAAATGTGTGAGGGTACCGAAGGAGAGTTCCAAATTTGTGTGGGTAGAATATATATCCCACGGGGGTAAAATTGAAAAAAGTTAAAAAAATTTTTTTTTGGGACTTAGTCATTTTTCCGGCGTTTATCAGACTTTCAGATAGGGGAAATGTCAGTGAGCGTTCCGATTTCAGTTCCAGAGCGATTCGCCCAATGAGTCCTTGTGATTTAGTTGTTTTCAGCCAATTTTCTGGATTTTTGAAAATTTCACTTTTTTGTGAAAATATCCACTAAATGAGGGAATAATATGTGTGAGGGTACCGAAGGAGAGTTCCAAATGTGTGTGGGTAGAATATGTATCCCACGGGGGTAAAATTGAAAATAGTTAAAAAAAATTTTTTTTTTGACTGTCATTTTTCTGGCGTTTATCAGACTTTAAGACAGGGGAAATGTCAGTGAGCATTCCCATTTCAGTTCCAGAGCGATTCGCCCAATGAGTCTTTGATATTTAGTCGTTTTCAGCCAATTTTCTGGATTTTTGAAAATTTCACTTTTTTGTGAAAATATCCACTAAATGAGGTAATAATATGTGTGAGGGTACCCCAGGAGAGTTCCAAATGTGTGTGGGTAGAATATATATCTGACGGGGGTAAAATTGAAAAAAGTTGAAAAAAAATTTTTTTTGAACTTAGTCATTTTTCTGGCGTTTATCAGACTTTAAGATAGGGGAAATGTCAGTGAGCATTCCCATTTCAGTTCCAGAGCGATTCGCCCAATGAGTCTTTGATATTTATTCGTTTTCAGCCAATTTTCTGGATTTTTGAAAATTTCACTTTTTTGTGAAAATATCCACTAAATGAGGGAATAATATGTGTGAGGGTACCGAAGGAGAGTTCCAAATTTGTGTGGGTAGAATATATATCCCACGGGGGTAAAATTGAAAAAAGTTGAAAAAATTTTTTTTTGGGACTTAGTCATTTTTCCGGCGTTTATCAGACTTTCAGATAGGGGAAATGTCAGTGAGCGTTCCGATTTCAGTTCCAGAGCGATTCGCCCAATGAGTCCTTGATACTTAGTCGTTTTCAGCCAATTTTCTGGATTTTTGAAAATTTCACTTCTTTGTGAAAATATCCACTAAATGAGGGAATAATATGTGTGAGGGTACCGAAGGAGAGTTCCAAATTTGTGTGGGTAGAATATATATCCCACGGGGGTAAAATTGAAAAAAGTTGAAAACATTTTTTTTGGGGACTTAGTCATTTTTCCGGCGTTTATCAGACTTTCAGATAGGGGAAATGTCAGTGAGCGTTCCGATTTCAGTTCCAGAGCGCTTCGCCCAATGAGTCCTTGTTATTTAGTCTTTTTCAGCCAATTTTCTGGATTTTTGAAAATTTCACTTTTTTGTGAAAATATCCACTAAATGAGGGAATAATATGTATGAGGGTACCCCAGGAGAGTTCCAAATGTATGTGGGTAGAATATATATCTGACGGGGGTAAAATTGAAAAAAGTTGAAAAAAAAATTTTTTTGAACTTAGTCATTTTTCTGGCGTTTATCAGACTTTAAGATAGGGGAAATGTCAGTGAGCATTCCCATTTCAGTTTCAGAGCGATTCGCCCAATGAGTCCTTGATACTTAGTCGTTTTCAGCCAATTTTCTGGATTTTTGAAAATTTCACTTCTTTGTGAAAATATCCACAAAATGAGGGAATGATATGTGTGAGGGTACCCCAGGAGAGTTCCAAATGTGTGTGGGTAGAATATATATCCCACGGGGGTAAAATTGAAAAAAGTTGAAAAAAATTTTTTTTTGGACTTAGTCATTTTTCCGGCGTTTATCAGACTTTCAGATAGGGGAAATGTCAGTGAGCGTTCCGATTTCAGTTCCAGAGCGATTCGCCCAATGAGTCTTTGATATTTAGTCGTTTTTAGCCAATTTTCTGGATTTTTGAAAATTTCACTTTTTTGTGAAAATATCCACTAAATGAGGGAATAATATGTGTGAGGGTACCCCAGGAGAGTTCTTAATGTGTGTGGGAAGAATATATATCACACGGGGGTAAAATTGAAAAAAGTTTAAAAAAATTTTTTTTTTGGAGTTAGTCATTTTTCTGGCGTTTATCAGACTTTAAGATAGGGGAAATGTCAGTGAGCATTCCCATTTCAGTTCCAGAGTGATTCGCCCAATGAGTCCTTGATACTTAGTCGTTTTCAGCCAATTTTCTGGATTTTTGAAAATTTCACTTCTTTGTGAAAATATCCACTAAATGACTGAATGATATGTGTGAGGGTACCCCAGGAGAGTTCCAAATGTGTGTGGGTAGAATATATATCCCACGGGGGTAAAATTGAAAAAAGTTGAAAAAAATTTTTTTTTGGACTTAGTCATTTTTCCGGCGTTTATCAGACTTTCAGATAGGGGAAATGTCAGTGAGCGTTCCGATTTTAGTTCCAGAGCGCTTCGCCCAATGAGTCCTTGTTATTTAGTCTTTTTCAGCCAATTTTCTGGATTTTTGAAAATTTCACTTTTTTGTGAAAATATCCACTAAATGAGGGAATAATATGTATGAGGGTACCCCAGGAGAGTTCCAAATGTGTGTGGGTAGAATATATATCTGACGGGGGTAAAATTGAAAAAAGTTGAAAAAAAATTTTTTTTGAACTTAGTCATTTTTCTGGCGTTTATCAGACTTTAAGATAGGGGAAATGTCAGTGAGCATTCCCATTTCAGTTCCAGAGCGATTCGCCCAATGAGTCTTTGATATTTATTCGTTTTCAGCCAATTTTCTGGATTTTTGAAAATTTCACTTTTTTGTGAAAATATCCACTACATGAGGGAATAATATGTGTGAGGGTACCCCAGGAGAGTTCCAAATGTGTGTGGGTAGAATATATATCCCACGGGGGTAAAATTGAAAAAAGTTGAAAAAAATTTTTTTTTGGACTTAGTCATTTTTCCGGCGTTTATCAGACTTTCAGATAGGGAAAATGTCAGTGAGCGTTCCGATTTCAGTTCCAGAGCGATTCACCCAATGTGTCCTTGTTATTTAGTTGTTTTCAGCCAATTTTCTGGATTTTTGAAAATTTCACTTTTTTGTGAAAATATCCACTAAATGAGGGAATAATATGTATGAGGGTACCCCAGGAGAGTTCCAAATGTGTGTGGGTAGAATATATATCTGACGGGGGTAAAATTGAAAAAAGTTAAAAAAATTTTTTTTTTTGAACTTAGTCATTTTTCTGGCGTTTATCAGACTTTAAGATAGGGGAAATGTCAGTGAGCATTCCCATTTCAGTTCCAGAGCGATTCGCCCAATGAGTCTTTGATATTTAGTCGTTTTCAGCCAATTTTCTGGATTTTTGAAAATTTCACTTTTTTGTGAAAATATCCACTAAATGAGTCAATAATATGTGTGAGGGTACCGAAGGAGAGTTCCAAATTTGTGTGGGTAGAATATATATCCCACGGGTGTAAAATTGAAAAAAGTTGAAAAAAATTTTTTTTGGGACTTAGTCATTTTTCCGGCGTTTATCAGACTTTCAGATAGGGGAAATGTCAGTGAGCGTTCCGATTTCAGTTCCAGAGCGATTCGCCCAATGAGTCCTTGATACTTAGTCGTTTTCAGCCAATTTTCTGGATTTTTGAAAATTTCACTTTTTTGTGAAAATATCCACTAAATGAGGGAATAATATGTGTGAGGGTACCCCAGGAGAGTTCCAAATGTGTGTGGGTAGAATATATATCCCACGGGGGTAAAATTGAAAAAAGTCTAAAAAAATTTTTTTTTGGACTTAGTCATTTTTCCGGCGTTTATCAGACTTTCAGATTGGGGAAATGTCTGTGAGCGTTCCGATTTTAGTTCCAGAGCGATTCGCCCAATGAGTCATTGTTATTTAGTTGTTTTCAGCCAATTTTCTGGATTTTTGAAAATTTCACTTTTTTGTGAAAATATCCACTAAATGAGGGAATAATATGTGTGAGGGTACCCCAGGAGAGTTCTAAATGTGTGTGGGAAGAATATATATCCCACGGGGGTAAAAATGAAAAAAGTTGAAAAAAATTTTTTTTTGTAGTTAGTCATTTTTCTGGGGTTTATCAGACTTTAAGATGGGGGAAATGTCAGTGAGCATTCCCATTTCAGTTCCAGAGCGATTCGCCCAATGAGTCTTTGATATTTAGTCGTTTTCAGCCAATTTTCTGGATTTTTGAAAATTTCACTTTTTTGTGAAAATATCCACTAAATGAGGGAATAATATGTGTGAGGGTACCCCAGGAGAGTTCTTAATGTGTGTGGGAAGAATATATATCACACGGGGGTAAAATTGAAAAAAGTTTAAAAAAATTTTTTTTTTGGAGTTAGTCATTTTTCTGGCGTTTATCAGACTTTAAGATAGGGGAAATGTCAGTGAGCATTCCCATTTCAGTTCCAGAGTGATTCGCCCAATGAGTCCTTGATACTTAGTCGTTTTCAGCCAATTTTCTGGATTTTTGAAAATTTCACTTCTTTGTGAAAATGTCCACTAAATGAGGGAATAATATGTGTGAGGGTACCCCAGGAGAGTTCCAAATGTGTGTGGGTAGAATATATATCCCACTGGGGTAAAATTGAAAAAAGTTGAAAAAATTTTTTTTTGGGACTTAGACATTTTTCCGGCGTTTATCAGACTTTCAGATAGGGGAAATGTCAGTGAGCATTCCCATTTCAGTTCCAGAGCGATTCGCCCAATGAGTCTTTGATATTTAGTCGTTTTCAGCCAATTTTCTGGATTTTTGAAAATTTCACTTTTTTGTGAAAATATCCACTAAATGAGGGAATAATATGTGTGAGGGTACCCCAGGAGAGTTCCAAATGTGTGTGGGTAGAATATATATCCCACGGGGGTAAAATTGAAAAAAGTTGCAAAAAATTTTTTTTGGGACTTATTCATTTTTCCGGCGTTTATCAGACTTTCAGATAGGGCAAATGTCAGTGAGCATTCCGATTTCAGTTCCAGAGCGATTCGCCCAATGAGTCCTTGATATTTAGTCGTTTTCAGCCAATTTTCTGGATTTTTGAAAATTTCACTTCTTTGTGAAAATATCCACTAAATGAGGGAATAATATGTGTGAGGGTACCCCAGGAGAGTTCCAAATGTGTGTGGGTAGAATATATATCCCACGGGGGTAAAATTGAAAAAAGTTGAAAAAATTTTTTTTTTGGACTTAGTCATTTTTCCGGCGTTTATCAGACTTTCAGATAGGGGAAATGTCAGTGAGCGTTCCGATTTCAGTTCCAGAGCGATTCGCCCAATGAGTCCTTGATACTTAGTTGTTTTCAGCCAATTTTCTGGATTTTTGAAAATTTCACTTCTTTGTGAAAATATCCACTAAATGAGGGAATAATATGTGTGATGGTACCGAAGGAGATTTCCAAATTCGTGTGGGTAGAATATATATCCCACGGGGGTAAAATTGAAAAAAGTTGAAAAATTTTTTTTTTGGGACTTAGTCATTTTTCCGGCGTTTATCAGACTTTCAGATAGGGGAGATGTCAGTGAGCGTTCTGATTTCAGTTCCAGAGCGATTCGCCCAATGAGTCCTTGATACTTAGTCGTTTTCACCCAATTTTCTGGATTTTTGAAAATTTCACTTCTTTGTGAAAATTTCAACTAAATGAGGGAATAATATGTATGAGGGTACCCCAGGAGAGTTCCAAATGTGTGTGGCTAGAATATATATCCCACGGGGGTAAAATTGAAAAAAGTTGAAAAAAATTTTTTTTTGGACTTAGTCATTTTTCTGGCGTTTATCAGACTTTAAGATAGGGGAAATGTCAGTGAGCATTTCCATTTCAGTTCCAGAGCGATTCGCTCAATGAGTCTTTGATATTTAGTCGTTTTCAGCCAGTTTTCTGGATTTTTGAAAATTTCACTTTTTTGTGAAAATATCCACTAAATGAGGGAATAATATGTGTGAGGGTACCGAAGGAGAGTTCCAAATTTGTGTGGGTAGAATATATATCCCACGGGGGTAAAATTGAAAAAAGTTGCAAAAAATTTTTTTTGGGACTTATTCATTTTTCCGGCGTTTATCAGACTTTCAGATAGGGCAAATGTCAGTGAGCATTCCGATTTCAGTTCCAGAGCGATTCGCCCAATGAGTCCTTGATACTTAGTTGTTTTCAGCCAATTTTCTGGATTTTTGAAAATTTCACTTCTTTGTGAAAATATCCACTAAATGAGGGAATAATATGTGTGAGGGTACCCCAGGAGAGTTCCAAATGTGTGTGGGTAGAATATATATCCCACGGGGGTAAAATTGAAAAAAGTTGAAAAAAAATTTTTTTGGGGACTTAGTCATTTTTCCGGCGTTTATCAGACTTTCAGATAGGGGAAATGTCAGTGAGCGTTCCGATTTCAGTTCCAGAGCGATTCGCCCAATGAGTCCTTGTTATTTAGTTGTTTTCAGCCAATTTTCTGGACTTTTGAAAATTTCACTTTTTTGTGAAAATATCCACTAAATGAGGGAATAATATGTGTGAGGTTACCCCAGGAGAGTTCTAAATGTGTGTGGGTAGAATATATATCCCACGGGGGTAAAATTGAAAAAAGTCTAAAAAAATTTTTTTTTGGACTTAGTCATTTTTCCGGCGTTTATCAGACTTTCAGATTGGGGAAATGTCTGTGAGCGTTCCGATTTTAGTTCCAGAGCGATTCGCCCAATGAGTCATTGTTATTTAGTTGTTTTCAGCCAATTTTCTGGATTTTTGAAAATTTCACTTTTTTGTGAAAATATCCACTAAATGAGGGAATAATATGTGTGAGGGTACCCCAGGAGAGTTCTAAATGTGTGTGGGAAGAATATATATCCCACGGGGGTAAAAATGAAAAAAGTTGAAAAAAAATTTTTTTTGTAGTTAGTCATTTTTCTGGGGTTTATCAGACTTTAAGATGGGGGAAATGTCAGTGAGCATTCCCATTTCAGTTCCAGAGCGATTCGCCCAATGAGTCTTTGATATTTAGTCGTTTTCAGCCAATTTTCTGGATTTTTGAAAATTTCACTTTTTTGTGAAAATATCCACTAAATGAGGGAATAATATGTGTGAGGGTACCCCAGGAGAGTTCTTAATGTGTGTGGGAAGAATATATATCACACGGGGGTAAAATTGAAAAAAGTTTAAAAAAATTTTTTTTTTGGAGTTAGTCATTTTTCTGGCGTTTATCAGACTTTAAGATAGGGGAAATGTCAGTGAGCATTCCCATTTCAGTTCCAGAGTGATTCGCCCAATGAGTCCTTGATACTTAGTCGTTTTCAGCCAATTTTCTGGATTTTTGAAAATTTCACTTCTTTGTGAAAATGTCCACTAAATGAGGGAATAATATGTGTGAGGGTACCCCAGGAGAGTTCCAAATGTGTGTGGGTAGAATATATATCCCACTGGGGTAAAATTGAAAAAAGTTGAAAAAATTTTTTTTTGGGACTTAGACATTTTTCCGGCGTTTATCAGACTTTCAGATAGGGGAAATGTCAGTGAGCGTTACGATTTTAGTTCCAGAGCGCTTCGCCCAATGAGTCCTTGTTATTTAGTCTTTTTCAGCCAATTTTCTGGATTTTTGAAAATTTCACTTTTTTGTGAAAATATCCACTAAATGAGGGAATAATATGTATGAGGGTACCCCAGGAGAGTTCCAAATGTGTGTGGGTAGAATATATATCTGACGGGGGTAAAATTGAAAAAAGTTGAAAAAATTTTTTTTTTGAACTTAGTCATTTTTCTGGCGTTTATCAGACTTTAAGATAGGGGAAATGTCAGTGAGCATTCCCATTTCAGTTCCAGAGCGATTCGCCCAATGAGTCTTTGATATTTAGTCGTTTTCAGCCAATTTTCTGGATTTTTGAAAATTTCACTTTTTTGTGAAAATATCCACTAAATGAGGGAATAATATGTGTGAGGGTACCGAAGGAGAGTTCCAAATTTGTGTGGGTAGAATATATATCCCACGGGGGTAAAATTGAAAAAAGTTGCAAAAAATTTTTTTTGGGACTTATTCATTTTTCCGGCGTTTATCAGACTTTCAGATAGGGCAAATGTCAGTGAGCATTCCGATTTCAGTTCCAGAGCGATTCGCCCAATGAGTCCTTGATACTTAGTTGTTTTCAGCCAATTTTCTGGATTTTTGAAAATTTCACTTCTTTGTGAAAATATCCACTAAATGAGGGAATAATATGTGTGAGGGTACCCCAGGAGAGTTCCAAATGTGTGTGGGTAGAATATATATCCCACGGGGGTAAAATTGAAAAAAGTTGAAAAAAAATTTTTTTGGGGACTTAGTCATTTTTCCGGCGTTTATCAGACTTTCAGATAGGGGAAATGTCAGTGAGCGTTCCGATTTCAGTTCCAGAGCGATTCGCCCAATGAGTCCTTGTTATTTAGTTGTTTTCAGCCAATTTTCTGGACTTTTGAAAATTTCACTTTTTTGTGAAAATATCCACTAAATGAGGGAATAATATGTGTGAGGTTACCCCAGGAGAGTTCTAAATGTGTGTGGGAAGAATATATATCCCACGGGGGTAAAATTGAAAAAAGTTGAAAAAAAATTTTTTTTGGACTTAGTCATTTTTCTGGCGTTTATCAGACTTTAAGATAGGGGAAATGTCAGTGAGCGTTCCGATTTCAGTTCCAGAGCGATTCGCCCAATGAGTCCTTTATACTTAGTCGTTTTCAGACAATTTTCTGGATTTTTGAAAATTTCACTTCTTTGTGAAAATATCCACTAAATGAGGGAATAATATGTGTGATGGTACCGAAGGAGATTTCCAAATTCGTGTGGGTAGAATATATATCCCACGGGGGTAAAATTGAAAAAAGTTGAAAAATTTTTTTTTTGGGACTTAGTCATTTTTCCGGCGTTTATCAGACTTTCAGATAGGGGAGATGTCAGTGAGCGTTCTGATTTCAGTTCCAGAGCGATTCGCCCAATGAGTCCTTGATACTTAGTCGTTTTCACCCAATTTTCTGGATTTTTGAAAATTTCACTTCTTTGTGAAAATTTCCACTAAATGAGGGAATAATATGTATGAGGGTACCCCAGGAGAGTTCCAAATGTGTGTGGCTAGAATATATATCCCACGGGGGTAAAATTGAAAAAAGTTGAAAAAATTTTTTTTTTGGACTTAGTCATTTTTCTGGCGTTTATCAGACTTTAAGATAGGGGAAATGTCAGTGAGCATTCCCATTTCAGTTCCAGAGCGATTCGCTCAATGAGTCTTTGATATTTAGTCGTTTTCAGCCAGTTTTCTGGATTTTTGAAAATTTCACTTTTTTGTGAAAATATCCACTAAATGAGGGAATAATATGTGTGAGGGTACCCCAGGAGAGTTCCAAATGTGTGTGGGTAGAATATATATCCCACGGGGGTAAAATTGATAAAAGTCTAAAAAAAATTTTTTTGGACTTAGTCATTTTTCTGCCGTTTATCAGACTTTAAGATAAGGGAAATGTCAGTGAGCATTCCCATTTCAGTTCCAGAGCGATTCGCCCAATGAGTCTTTGATATTTAGTCGTTTTCAGCCAATTTTCTGGATTTTTGAAAATTTCACTTCTTTGTGAAAATATCCACTAAATGAGGGAATAATATGTGTGAGGGTACCCCAGGAGAGTTCCAAATGTGTGTGGGTAGAATATATATCCCACGGGGGTAAAATTGAAAAAAGTTGAAAAAAATTTTTTTTTTGGACTTAGTCATTTTTCCGGCGTTTATCAGACTTTCAGATAGGGGAAATGTCAGTGAGCGTTCCGATTTCAGTTCCAGAGCGATTCGCCCAATGAGTCCTTGTTATTTAGTTGTTTTCAGCCAATTTTCTGGACTTTTGAAAATTTCACTTTTTTGTGAAAATATCCACTAAATGAGGGAATAATATGTGTGAGGTTACCCCAGGAGAGTTCTAAATGTGTGTGGGAAGAATATATATCCCACGGGGGTAAAATTGAAAAAAGTTGAAAAAATTTTTTTTTTGGACTTAGTCATTTTTCCGGCGTTTATCAGACTTTCAGATAGGGGAAATGTCAGTGAGCATTCCGATTTCAGTTCCAGAGCGATTCGCCCAATGAGTCCTTGATACTTAGTTGTTTTCAGCCAATTTTCTGGATTTTTGAAAATTTCACTTCTTTGTGAAAATATCCACTAAATGAGGGAATAATATGTGTGAGGGTACCCCAGGAGAGTTCCAAATGTGTGTGGGTAGAATATATATCCCACGGGGGTAAAATTGAAAAAAGTTGAAAAAAAATTTTTTTTGGGACTTAGTCATTTTTCCGGCGTTTATCAGACTTTCAGATAGGGGAAATGTCAGTGAGCGTTCCGATTTCAGTTCCAGAGCGATTCGCCCAATGAGTCCTTGATACTTAGTCGTTTTCAGCCAATTTTCTGGATTTTTGAAAATTTCACTTCTTTGTGAAAATATCCACTAAATGAGGGAATAATATGTGTGAGGGTACCCCAGGAGAGTTCCAAATGTGTGTGGGTAGAATATATATCCCACGGGGGTAAAATTGAAAAAAGTTGAAAAAAAATTTTTTTTGGGACTTAGTCATTTTTCCGGCGTTTATCAGACTTTCAGATAGGGGAAATGTCAGTGAGCGTTCTGATTTCAGTTCCAGAGCGATTCGCCCAATGAGTCCTTGATACTTAGTCGTTTTCAGCCAATTTTCTGGATTTTTGAAAATTTCACTTCTTTGTGAAAATATCCACTAAATGAGGGAATAATATGTGTGAGGGTACCCCAGGAGAGTTCCAAATGTGTGTGGGTAGAATATATATCCCACGGGGGTAAAATTGAAAAAAGTTGAAAAAAATTTTTTTTTGGACTTAGTCATTTTTCTGGTGTTTATCAGACTTTAAGATAGCGGAAATGTCAGTGAGCATTCCCATTTCAGTTCCAGAGCGATTCGACCAATGAGTCTTTGATATTTAGTCGTTTTCAGCCAATTTTCTGGATTTTTGAAAATTTCACTTTTTTGTGAAAATATCCACTAAATGAGGGAATAATATGTGTGAGGGTACCGAAGGAGAGTTCCAAATTTGTGTGGGTAGAATATATATACCATGGGTGTAAAATTGAAAAAAGTTGAAAAAATTTTTTTTTGGGACTTAGTCATTTTTCCGGCGTTTATCAGACTTTCAGATAGGGGAAATGTCAGTGAGCGTTCCGATTTCAGTTCCAGAGCGATTCGCCCAATGAGTCCTTGATACTTAGTAGTTTTCAGCCAATTTTCTGGATTTTTGAAAATTTCACTTCTTTGTGAAAATATCCACTAAATGAGGGAATAATATGTGTGAGGGTACCCCAGGAGAGTTCCAAATGTGTGTGGGTAGAATATATATCCCACGGGGGTAAAATTGAAAAAAGTTGAAAAAAATTTTTTTTTTGGACTTAGTCATTTTTCCGGCGTTTATCAGACTTTCAGATAGGGGAAATGTCAGTGAGCGTTCCGATTTCAGTTCCAGAGCGATTCGCCCAATGAGTCCTTGTTATTTAGTTGTTTTCAGCCAATTTTCTGGACTTTTGAAAATTTCACTTTTTTGTGAAAATATCCACTAATTGAGGGAATAATATGTGTGATGGTACCGAAGGAGATTTCCAAATTCGTGTGGGTAGAATATATATCCCACGGGGGTAAAATTGAAAAAAGTTGAAAAATTTTTTTTTTGGGACTTAGTCATTTTTCCGGCGTTTATCAGACTTTCAGATAGGGGAGATGTCAGTGAGCGTTCTGATTTCAGTTCCAGAGCGATTCGCCCAATGAGTCCTTGATACTTAGTCGTTTTCACCCAATTTTCTGGATTTTTGAAAATTTCACTTCTTTGTGAAAATTTCCACTAAATGAGGGAATAATATGTATGTGGGTACCCCAGGAGAGTTCCAAATGTGTGTGGCTAGAATATATATCCCACGGGGGTAAAATTGAAAAAAGTTGAAAAAATTTTTTTTTTGGACTTAGTCATTTTTCTGGCGTTTATCAGACTTTAAGATAGGGGAAATGTCAGTGAGCATTCCCATTTCAGTTCCAGAGCGATTCGCTCAATGAGTCTTTGATATTTAGTCGTTTTCAGACAGTTTTCTGGATTTTTGAAAATTTCACTTTTTTGTGAAAATATCCACTAAATGAGGGAAAAATATGTGTGAGGGTACCCCAGGAGAGTTCCAAATGTGTGTGGGTAGAATACATATCCCACGGGGGTAAAATTGATAAAAGTCTAAAAAAAATTTTTTTGGACTTAGTCATTTTTCTGCCGTTTATCAGACTTTAAGATAGGGGAAATGTCAGTGAGCATTCCCATTTCAGTTCCAGAGCGATTCGCCCAATGAGTCTTTGATATTTAGTCGTTTTCAGCCAATTTTCTGGATTTTTGAAAATTTCACTTTTTTGTGAAAATATCCACTTAATGAGGGAATAATATGTGTGAGGGTACCCCAGGAGAGTTCCAAATGTGTGTGGGTAGAATATATATCCCACGGGGGTAAAATTGAAAAAAGTCGAAAAAAAATTTTTTTTGGGACTTAGTCATTTTTCCGGCGTTTATCAGACTTTCAGATAGGGGAAATGTCAGTGAGCGTTCCGATTTCAGTTCCAGAGCGTTTCGCCCAATGAGTCCTTGTTATTTAGTTGTTTTCAGCCAATTTTCTGGACTTTTGAAAATTTCACTTTTTTGTGAAAATATCCACTAAATGAGGGAATAATATGTGTGAGGTTACCCCAGGAGAGTTCTAAATGTGTGTGGGAAGAATATATATCCCACGGGGGTAAAATTGAAAAAAGTTGAAAAAATTTTTTTTTTGGACTTAGTCATTTTTCCGGCGTTTATCAGACTTTCAGATAGGGGAAATGTCAGTGAGCGTTCCGATTTCAGTTCCAGAGCGATTCGCCCAATGAGTCCTTGATACTTAGTTGTTTTCAGCCAATTTTCTGGATTTTTGAAAATTTCCTTTCTTTGTGAAAATATCCACTAAATGAGGGAATAATATGTGTGAGGGTACCCCAGGAGAGTTCCAAATGTGTGTGGGTAGAATATATATCCCACGGGGGTAAAATTGAAAAAAGTTGAAAAAAAATTTTTTTTGGGACTTAGTCATTTTTCTGGCGTTTATCAGACTTTAAGATAGGGGAAATGTCAGTGAGCATTCCCATTTCAGTTCCAGAGCGATTTGCCCAATGAGTCTTTGATATTTAGTCGTTTTCAGCCAATTTTCTGGATTTTTGAAAATTTCACTTTTTTGTGAAAATATCCACTAAATGAGGGAATAATATGTGTGAGGGTACCGAAGGAGAGTTCCAAATTTGTGTGGGTAGAATATATATCCCACGGGTGTAAAATTGAAAAAAGTTGAAAAAATTTTTTTTTGGGACTTAGTCATTTTTCCGGCGTTTATCAGACTTTCAGATAGGGGAAATGTCAGTGAGCGTTCCGATTTCAGTTCCAGAGCGATTCGCCCAATGAGTCCTTGTTATTTAGTTGTTTTCAGCCAATTTTCTGGACTTTTGAAAATTTCACTTTTTTGTGAAAATATCCACTAAATGAGGGAATAATATGTGTGAGGTTACCCCAGGAGAGTTCTAAATGTGTGTGGGAAGAATATATATCCCACGGGGGTAAAATTGAAAAAAGTTGAAAAAATTTTTTTTTTGGACTTAGTCATTTTTCCGGCGTTTATCAGACTTTCAGATAGGGGAAATGTCAGTGAGCATTCCGATTTCAGTTCCAGAGCGATTCGCCCAATGAGTCCTTGATACTTAGTTGTTTTCAGCCAATTTTCTGGATTTTTGAAAATTTCACTTCTTTGTGAAAATATCCACTAAATGAGGGAATAATATGTGTGAGGGTACCCCAGGAGAGTTCCAAATGTGTGTGGGTAGAATATATATCCCACGGGGGTAAAATTGAAAAAAGTTGAAAAAAAATTTTTTTTGGGACTTAGTCATTTTTCCGGCGTTTATCAGACTTTCAGATAGGGGAAATGTCAGTGAGCGTTCCGATTTCAGTTCCAGAGCGATTCGCCCAATGAGTCCTTGATACTTAGTCGTTTTCAGCCAATTTTCTGGATTTTTGAAAATTTCACTTCTTTGTGAAAATATCCACTAAATGAGGGAATAATATGTGTGAGGGTACCCCAGGAGAGTTCCAAATGTGTGTGGGTAGAATATATATCCCACGGGGGTAAAATTGAAAAAAGTTGAAAAAAAATTTTTTTTGGGACTTAGTCATTTTTCCGGCGTTTATCAGACTTTCAGATAGGGGAAATGTCAGTGAGCGTTCTGATTTCAGTTCCAGAGCGATTCGCCCAATGAGTCCTTGATACTTAGTCGTTTTCAGCCAATTTTCTGGATTTTTGAAAATTTCACTTCTTTGTGAAAATATCCACTAAATGAGGGAATAATATGTGTGAGGGTACCCCAGGAGAGTTCCAAATGTGTGTGGGTAGAATATATATCCCACGGGGGTAAAATTGAAAAAAGTTGAAAAAAATTTTTTTTTGGACTTAGTCATTTTTCTGGTGTTTATCAGACTTTAAGATAGCGGAAATGTCAGTGAGCATTCCCATTTCAGTTCCAGAGCGATTCGACCAATGAGTCTTTGATATTTAGTCGTTTTCAGCCAATTTTCTGGATTTTTGAAAATTTCACTTTTTTGTGAAAATATCCACTAAATGAGGGAATAATATGTGTGAGGGTACCGAAGGAGAGTTCCAAATTTGTGTGGGTAGAATATATATACCATGGGTGTAAAATTGAAAAAAGTTGAAAAAATTTTTTTTTGGGACTTAGTCATTTTTCCGGCGTTTATCAGACTTTCAGATAGGGGAAATGTCAGTGAGCGTTCCGATTTCAGTTCCAGAGCGATTCGCCCAATGAGTCCTTGATACTTAGTAGTTTTCAGCCAATTTTCTGGATTTTTGAAAATTTCACTTCTTTGTGAAAATATCCACTAAATGAGGGAATAATATGTGTGAGGGTACCCCAGGAGAGTTCCAAATGTGTGTGGGTAGAATATATATCCCACGGGGGTAAAATTGAAAAAAGTTGAAAAAAATTTTTTTTTTGGACTTAGTCATTTTTCCGGCGTTTATCAGACTTTCAGATAGGGGAAATGTCAGTGAGCGTTCCGATTTCAGTTCCAGAGCGATTCGCCCAATGAGTCCTTGTTATTTAGTTGTTTTCAGCCAATTTTCTGGACTTTTGAAAATTTCACTTTTTTGTGAAAATATCCACTAATTGAGGGAATAATATGTGTGATGGTACCGAAGGAGATTTCCAAATTCGTGTGGGTAGAATATATATCCCACGGGGGTAAAATTGAAAAAAGTTGAAAAATTTTTTTTTTGGGACTTAGTCATTTTTCCGGCGTTTATCAGACTTTCAGATAGGGGAGATGTCAGTGAGCGTTCTGATTTCAGTTCCAGAGCGATTCGCCCAATGAGTCCTTGATACTTAGTCGTTTTCACCCAATTTTCTGGATTTTTGAAAATTTCACTTCTTTGTGAAAATTTCCACTAAATGAGGGAATAATATGTATGTGGGTACCCCAGGAGAGTTCCAAATGTGTGTGGCTAGAATATATATCCCACGGGGGTAAAATTGAAAAAAGTTGAAAAAATTTTTTTTTTGGACTTAGTCATTTTTCTGGCGTTTATCAGACTTTAAGATAGGGGAAATGTCAGTGAGCATTCCCATTTCAGTTCCAGAGCGATTCGCTCAATGAGTCTTTGATATTTAGTCGTTTTCAGACAGTTTTCTGGATTTTTGAAAATTTCACTTTTTTGTGAAAATATCCACTAAATGAGGGAAAAATATGTGTGAGGGTACCCCAGGAGAGTTCCAAATGTGTGTGGGTAGAATACATATCCCACGGGGGTAAAATTGATAAAAGTCTAAAAAAAATTTTTTTGGACTTAGTCATTTTTCTGCCGTTTATCAGACTTTAAGATAGGGGAAATGTCAGTGAGCATTCCCATTTCAGTTCCAGAGCGATTCGCCCAATGAGTCTTTGATATTTAGTCGTTTTCAGCCAATTTTCTGGATTTTTGAAAATTTCACTTTTTTGTGAAAATATCCACTTAATGAGGGAATAATATGTGTGAGGGTACCCCAGGAGAGTTCCAAATGTGTGTGGGTAGAATATATATCCCACGGGGGTAAAATTGAAAAAAGTCGAAAAAAAATTTTTTTTGGGACTTAGTCATTTTTCCGGCGTTTATCAGACTTTCAGATAGGGGAAATGTCAGTGAGCGTTCCGATTTCAGTTCCAGAGCGTTTCGCCCAATGAGTCCTTGTTATTTAGTTGTTTTCAGCCAATTTTCTGGACTTTTGAAAATTTCACTTTTTTGTGAAAATATCCACTAAATGAGGGAATAATATGTGTGAGGTTACCCCAGGAGAGTTCTAAATGTGTGTGGGAAGAATATATATCCCACGGGGGTAAAATTGAAAAAAGTTGAAAAAATTTTTTTTTTGGACTTAGTCATTTTTCCGGCGTTTATCAGACTTTCAGATAGGGGAAATGTCAGTGAGCGTTCCGATTTCAGTTCCAGAGCGATTCGCCCAATGAGTCCTTGATACTTAGTTGTTTTCAGCCAATTTTCTGGATTTTTGAAAATTTCCTTTCTTTGTGAAAATATCCACTAAATGAGGGAATAATATGTGTGAGGGTACCCCAGGAGAGTTCCAAATGTGTGTGGGTAGAATATATATCCCACGGGGGTAAAATTGAAAAAAGTTGAAAAAAAATTTTTTTTGGGACTTAGTCATTTTTCTGGCGTTTATCAGACTTTAAGATAGGGGAAATGTCAGTGAGCATTCCCATTTCAGTTCCAGAGCGATTTGCCCAATGAGTCTTTGATATTTAGTCGTTTTCAGCCAATTTTCTGGATTTTTGAAAATTTCACTTTTTTGTGAAAATATCCACTAAATGAGGGAATAATATGTGTGAGGGTACCGAAGGAGAGTTCCAAATTTGTGTGGGTAGAATATATATCCCACGGATGTAAAATTGAAAAAAGTTGAAAAAATTTTTTTTTGGGACTTAGTCATTTTTCCGGCGTTTATCAGACTTTCAGATAGGGGAAATGTCAGTGAGCGTTCCGATTTCAGTTCCAGAGCGATTCGCCCAATGAGTCCTTGTTATTTAGTTGTTTTCAGCCAATTTTCTGGACTTTTGAAAATTTCACTTTTTTGTGAAAATATCCACTAAATGAGGGAATAATATGTGTGAGGTTACCCCAGGAGAGTTCTAAATGTGTGTGGGAAGAATATATATCCCACGGGGGTAAAATTGAAAAAAGTTGAAAAAAATTTTTTTTTGGACTTAGTCATTTTTCCGGCGTTTATCAGACTTTCAGATAGGGGAAATGTCAGTGAGCGTTCCGATTTCAGTTCCAGAGCGATTCGCCCAAAGAGTCCTTGATACTTAGTCGTTTTCAGCCAATTTTCTGGATTTTTGAAAATTTCACTTCTTTGTGAAAACATCCACTAAATGAGGGAATGATATGTGTGAGTCGTTTTCAGCCAATTTTCTGGATTTTTGAAAATTTCACTTCTTTGTGAAAACATCCACTAAATGAGGGAATGATATGTGTGAGGGTACCCCAGGAGAGTTCCAAATGTGTGTGGGTAGAATATATATCCCACGGGGGTAAAATTGAAAAAAGTTGAAAAAAATTTTTTTTTGGACTTAGTCATTTTTCTGGCGTTTACAGACTTTCAGATAGGGGAAATGTCAGTGAGCATTCCCATTTCAGTTCCAGAGCGATTCGCCCAATGAGTCTTTGATATTTAGTCGTTTTCAGCCAATTTTCTGGATTTTTGAAAATTTCACTTTTTTGTGAAAATATCCACTAAATGAGGGAATAATATGTGTGAGGTTACCCCAGGAGAGCTCTAAATGTGAGTGGGAAGAATATATATCCCACGGGGGTAAAATTGAAAAAAGTTGAAAAAAATTTTTTTTTGGACTTAGTCATTTTTCCGTCGTTTATCAGACTTTCAGATAGGGCAAATGTCAGTGAGCGTTCCGATTTCAGTTCCAGATCGATTCGCCCAATGAATCTTTGATATTTAGTCGTTTTCAGCCAATTTTCTGGATTTTTGAAAATTTCACTTTTTTGTGAAAATATCCACTAAATGAGGGAATAATATGAGTGAGGGTACCCCAGGAGAGCTCTAAATGTGAGTGGGAAGAATATATATCCCACGGGGGTAAAATTGAAAAAAATTTTTTTTTGGACTTAGTCATTTTTCCGGCGTTTATCAGACTTTCAGATAGTGCAAATGTCAGTGAGCGTTCCAATTTCAGTTCCAGAGCGATTCGCCCAATGAGTCCTTGATATTTAGTCGTTTTCAGCCAATTTTCTGGATTTTTGAAAATTTCACTTTTTTGTGAAAATATCCACTAAATGAGGGAATAATATGTGTGAGGGTAACCCAGGAGAGTTCCAAATGTGTGTGGGTAGAATATATATCCCACGGGGGTAAAATTGAAAAAAGTTGAAAAAATTTTTTTTTGGACTTAGTCATTTTTCCGGCGTTTATCAGACTTTCAGATAGGGGAAATGTCAGTGAGCATTCCGATTTCAGTTCCAGAGCGATTCGCCCAATGATTCCTTGATACTTAGTCGTTTTCAGCCAATTTTCTGGATTTTTGAAAATTTCACTTCTTTGTGAAAATATCCACTAAATGAGGGAATAACTTGTGTGAGGGTACCGAAGGAGAGTTCCAAATTTGTGTGGGTAGAATATATATCCCACGGGTGTAAAATTGAAAAAAGTTGAAAAAATTTTTTTTTGGGACTTAGTCATTTTTCCGGCGTTTATCAGACTTTCAGATAGGGGAAATGTCAGTGAGCGTTCTGATTTCAGTTCCAGAGTGATTCACCCATTGAGTCCTTGTTATTTAGTTGTTTTCAGCCAATTTTCTGGATTTTTGAAAATTTCACTTTTTTGTGAAAATATCCACTAAATGAGGGAATAATATGTGTGAGGGTACCCCAGGAGAGTTCCAAATGTGTGTGGGTAGAATATATATCCCACGGGGGTAAAATTGAAAAAAGTTGAAAAAATATTTTTTTTGGACTTAGTCATTTTTCTGGCGTTTATCAGACTTTAAGATAGGGGAAATGTCAGTGAGCATTCCCATTTCAGTTCCAGAGCGATTCGCCCAATGAGTCCTTGATACTTAGTCGTTTTCAGCCAATTTTCTGGATTTTTGAAAATTTCACTTCTTTGTGAAAACATCCACTAAATGAGGGAATGATATGTGTGAGGGTACCCCAGGAGAGTTCCAAATGTGTGTGGGTAGAATATATATCCCACGGGGGTAAAATTGAAAAAAGTTGAAAAAAATTTTTTTTTGGACTTAGTCATTTTTCTGGCGTTTACAGACTTTCAGATAGGGGAAATCTCAGTGAGCATTCCCATTTCAGTTCCAGAGCGATTCGCCCAATGAGTCCTTGATATTTAGTTGTTTTCAGCCAATTTTCTGGATTTTTGAAAATTTCACTTTTTTGTGAAAATATTCACTAAATGAGGGAATAATATGTGTGAGAGTACCCCAGGAGAGCTCTAAATGTGAGTGGGAAGAATATATATCCCACGGGGGTAAAATTGAAAAAAATTTTTTTTTGGACTTAGTCATTTTTCCGGCGTTTATCAGACTTTCAGATAGGGCAAATGTCAGTGAGCGTTCCAATTTCAGTTCCAGAGCGATTCGCCAATGAGTCCTTGATATTTAGTCGTTTTCAGCCAATTTTCTGGATTTTTGAAAATTTCACTTTTTTGTGAAAATATCCACTAAATGAGGGAATAATATGTGTGAGGGTAACCCAGGAGAGTTCCAAATGTGTGTGGGTAGAATATATATCCCACGGGGGTAAAATTGAAAAAAGTTGAAAAAAATTTTTTTTTGGACTTAGTCATTTTTCCGGCGTTTATCAGACTTTCAGATAGGGGAAATGTCAGTGAGCATTCCGATTTCAGTTCCAGAGCGATACACCCAATGAGTCCTTGATATTTAGTCGTTTTCAGCCAATTTTCTGGATTTTTGAAAATTTCACTTTTTTGTAAAAATTTCCACTAAATGATGGAATAATATGTGTGAGGGTACCCCAGGAGAGTTCCAAATGTGTGTGGGTAGAATATATATCCCACGGGGGTAAAATTGAAAAAAGCTGAAAAAATTTTTTTTTGGACTTAGTCATTTTTCCGGCGTTTATCAGACTTTCAGATACGAGAAATGTCAGTGAGCGTTCCGATTTCAGCTCCAGAGCGATTCACCCAATGAGTCCTTGTTATTTAGTTGTTTTCAGCCAATTTTCTGGATTTTTGAAAATTTCACTTTTTTGTGAAAATATCCACTAAATGAGGGAATAATATGTGTGAGGGTACCCCAGGAGAGCTCTAAATGTGTGTGGGAAGAATATATATCCCACGGGGGTAAAATTGAAAAAAGTTGAAAAAAATTTTTTTTTGGACTTAGTCATTTTTCCGGCGTTTATCAGACTTTCAGATAGGGCAAATGTCAGTGAGCGTTCCGATTTCAGTTCCAGAGCGATTCACCCAATGAGTCCTTGTTATTTAGTTGTTTTCAGCCAATTTTCTGGATTTTTGAAAATTTCACTTTTTTGTGAAAATATCCACTAAATGAGGGAATAATATGTGTGAGGGTACCCCAGGAGAGTTCCAAATGTGTGTGGGTAGAATATATATCCCACGGGGGTAAAATTGAAAAAAGTTGAAAAAATATTTTTTTTGGACTTAGTCATTTTTCTGGCGTTTATCAGACTTTAAGATAGGGGAAATGTCAGTGACCATTCCTATTTCAGTTCCAGAGCGATTTGCCCAATGAGTCTTTGATATTTAGTCGTTTTCAGCCAATTTTCTGGATTTTTGAAAATTTCACTTCTTTGTGAAAATATCCACTAAATTAGGGAATAATATGTGTGAGGGTACCCCAGGAGAGTTCCAAATGTGTGTGGGAAGAATATATATCCCACGGGGGTAAAATTGGAAAAAGTTGAAAAATTTTTTTTTTTGGACTTAGTCATTTTTTCGGCGTTTATCAGACTTTCAGATACGGGAAATGTCAGTGAGCGTTCCGATTTCAGTTCCAGAGCGATTCGCCCAATGAGTCCTTGTTATTTAGTTGTTTTCAGCCAATTTTCTGGATTTTTGAAAATTTCACTTTTTTGTGAAAATATCCACTAAATGAGGGAATAATATGTGTGAGGTTACCCCAGGAGAGTTCTAAATGTGTGTGGGAAGTATATATATCCCACGGGGGTAAAATTGAAAAAAGTTGAAAAAAATTTTTTTTTGGACTTAGTCATTTTTCCGTCGTTTATCAGACTTTCAGATAGGGCAAATGTCAGTGAGCGTTCCGATTTCAGTTCCAGATCGATTCGCCCAATGAATCCTTGATATTTAGTCGTTTTCAGCCAATTTTCTGGATTTTTGAAAATTTCACTTTTTTTGTGAAAATATCCACTAAATGAGGGAATAATATGTGTGAGGGTTCCGAAGGAGAGTTCCAAATTTGTGTGGGTAGAATATATATCCCACGGGGGTAAAATTGAAAAAAGTTTAAAAAATTTTTTTTTGGGACTTAGTCATTTTTCTGGTGTTGATCAGACTTTCAGATAGGGGAAATGTCAGTGAGCATTCCGATTTCAGTTCCAGAGCGATACACCCAATGAGTCCTTGATATTTAGTCGTTTTCAGCCAATTTTCTGGATTTTTGAAAATTTCACTTTTTTGTAAAAATATCCACTAAATGATGGAATAATATGTGTGAGGGTACCCCAGGAGAGTTCCAAATGTGTGTGGGTAGAATATATATCCCACGGGGGTAAAATTGAAAAAAGTTGAAAAAAATTTTTCTTTGGACTTAGTCATTTTTCTGGCGTTTACAGACTTTAAGATAGGGGAAATGTCAGTGAGCATTCCCATTTCAGTTCCAGAGTGATTCGCCCAATGAGTCTTTGATATTTAGTCGTTTTCAGCCAATTTTCTGGATTTTTGAAAATTTCACTTTTTTGTGAAAATATCCACTAAATGAGGGAATAATATGTGTGAGGGTACCCCAGGAGTGTTCCAAATGTGTGTGGGTAGAATATATATCCCACGGGGGTAAAATTGAAAAAAGTCTAAAAAAATTTTTTTTTGGACTTAGTCATTTTTCCGGCGTTTATCAGACTTTCAGATAGGGGAAATGTCAGTGAGCATTCCGATTTCAGTTCCAGAGTGATTCGCCCACTGAGTCCTTGTTATTTAGTTGTTTTCAGCCAATTTTCTGGATATTTGAAAATTTCACTTCTTTGTGAAAATATCCACTAAATGAGGGAATAATATGTGTGAGGGTACCCCAGGAGAGTTCTAAATGTGTGTGGGAAGAATATATATCCCACGGGGGTAAAATTGGAAAAAGTTGAAAAAATTTTTTTTTTGGACTTAGTCATTTTTTCGGCGTTTATCAGACTTTCAGATAGGGCAAATGTCAGTGAGCGTTCCGATTTCAGTTCCAAAGCGATTCACCCAATGAGTCCTTGTTATTTAGTTGTTTTCAGCCAATTTTCTGGATTTTTGAAAATTTCACTTTTTTGTGAAAATATCCACTAAATGAGGGAATAATATGTGTGAGGGTACCCCAGGAGAGTTCCAAATGTGTGTGGGTAGAATATATATCCCACGGGGGTAAAATTGAAAAAA
Organism: Phyllobates terribilis; assembly: GCF_046119375.1. Taxonomy (NCBI): domain Eukaryota; kingdom Metazoa; phylum Chordata; class Amphibia; order Anura; family Dendrobatidae; genus Phyllobates; species Phyllobates terribilis. Next base: position 557,122,881 of record NW_027362762.1, read on the forward strand.
GTTGAAAAAATATTTTTTTTGGACTTAGTCATTTTTCTGGTGTTGATCAGACTTTCAGATAGGGGAAATGTCAGTGAGCGTTCCGATTTCAGTTCCAGAGCAATTCGCCCAATGAGTCCTTGTTATTTAGTTGTTTTCAGCCAATTTTCTGGATTTTTGAAAATTTCACTTTTTTGTGAAAATATCCACTAAATGAGGGAATAATATGTGTGAGGTTACCCCAGGAGAGTTCTAAATGTGTGTGGGAAGTATATATATCCCACGGGGGTAAAATTGAAAAAAGTTGAAAAAAATTTTTTTTTGGACTTAGTCATTTTTCCGGCGTTTATCAGACTTTCAGATAGGGCAAATGTCAGTGAGCATTCCGATTTCAGTTCCAGAGCGATACACCAATGAGTCCTTGATATTTAGTCGTTTTCAGCCAATTTTCTGGATTTTTGAAAATTTCACTTTTTTGTGAAAATATCCACTAAATGAGGGAATAATATGTGTGAGGGTTCCGAAGGAGAGTTCCAAATTTGTGTGGGTAGAATATATATCCCACGGGGGTAAAATTGAAAAAAGGTTAAAAAATTTTTTTTTGGGACTTAGTCATTTTTCTGGTGTTGATCAGATTTTCAGATAGGGGAAATGTCAGTGAGCATTCCGATTTCAGTTCCAGAGCGATACACCCAATGAGTCCTTGATATTTAGTCGTTTTCAGCCAATTTTCTGGATTTTTGAAAATTTCACTTTTTTGTGAAAATATCCACTAAATGAGGGAATAATATGTGTGAGGGTACCGCAGGAGAGTATCAAATGTGTGTGGGAAGAATATATATCCCACGGGGGTAAAATTGAAAAAAGCTGAAAAAATTTTTTTTTGGACTTAGTCATTTTTCCGGTGTTTATCAGACTCTCAGATACGAGAAATGTCAGTGAGCATTCCGATTTCAGCTCCAGAGCAATTCGCACAATGAGTCCTTGATATTTAGTCGTTTTCAGCCAATTTTCTGGATTTTTGAAAATTTCACTTTTTTGTGAAAATATCCACTAAATGAGGGAATAATATGTGTGAGGGTACCGCAGGAGAGTATCAAATGTGTGTGGGAAGAATATATATCCCACGGGGGTAAAATTGAAAAAAGTTGAAAAAAATTTTTTTTTGGACTTAGTCATTTTTCTGGCGTTTATCAGACTTTCAGATAGGGGAAATGTCAGTGAGCATTCCGATTTCAGTTCCAGAGCGATTCGCCCAATGAGTCCTTGATATTTAGTTGTTTTCAGCCAATTTTCTGGATTTTTGAAAATTTCACTTTTTTGTGAAAATATCCACTAAATGAGGGAATAATATGTGTGAGGGTACCCCAGGAGAGTTCTAAATGTGTATGGGAAGAATATATATCCCACGGGGGTAAAATTGAAAAAAGTTGAAAAAAATTTTTTTTTGGACTTAGTCATTTTTCCATCGTTTATCAGACTTTCAGATAGGGCAAATGTCAGTGAGCGTTCTGATTTCAATTCCAGATCGATTCGCCCAATGAATCCTTGATATTTAGTCGTTTTCAGCCAATTTTCTGGATTTTTGAAAATTTCACTTTTTTGTGAAAATATCCACTAAATGAGGGAATAATATGTGTGAGGGTTCCGAAGGAGAGTTCCAAATTTGTGTGGGTAGAATATATATCCCACGGGGGTAAAATTGAAAAAAGTTTAAAAATTTTTTTTTTTCGACTTAGTCATTTTTCTGGTGTTGATCAGACTTTCAGATAGGGGAAATGTCAGTGAGCATTCCGATTTCAGTTCCAGAGCGATACACCCAATGAGTCCTTGATATTTAGTCGTTTTCAGACAATTTTCTGGATTTTTGAAAATTTCACTTTTTTGTAAAAATATCCACTAAATGATGGAATAATATGTGTGAGGGTACCCCAGGAGAGTTCCAAATGTGTGTGGGTAGAATATATATCCCACGGGGGTAAAATTGAAAGAAGCTGAAAAAATTTTTTTTTGGACTTAGTCATTTTTCCGGCGTTTATCAGACTTTCAGATACGAGAAATGTCAGTGAGCGTTCCGATTTCAGCTCCAGAGCGATTCGCCCAATGAGTCCTTGATATTTAGTCGTTTTCAGCCAATTTTCTGGATTTTTGAAAATTTCACTTTTTTGTGAAAATATCCACTAAATGAGGGAATAATATGTGTGAGGGTAACCCAGGAGAGTGCCAAATGTGTGTGGGTAGAATATATATCCCACGGGGGTAAAATTGAAAAAAAAATTTTTTTGGACTTAGTCATATTTCTGGCGTTTATCAGACTTTCAGATAGGGGAAATGTCTGTGAGCGTTCCAATTTCAGTTCCAGAGCGATTCGCCCAATGAGTCTTGGATATTTAGTCGTTTTCAGCCAATTTTCTGGATTTTTGAAAATTTCACTTTTTTGTGAAAATATCCCCTAAATGAGGGAATAATATGTGTGAGTGTACCCCAGGAGAGTTCTAAATGTGTATGGGAAGAATATATATCACATGGGGGTAAAATTCAAAAAAGTTGAAAAAAAATTTTTTTTTGGGCTTAGTCATTTTTCCGGCATTTATCAGACTTTCAGATAGGGCAAATGTCTGTGTGCGTTCCAATTTCAGTTCCAGAGCGATTCGCCCAATGAGTCTTTGATATTTAGTCGTTTTCAGCCAATTTTCTGGATTTTTGAAAATTTCACTTTTTTGTGAAAATATCCACTAAATGAGGGAATAATAAGTGTGAGGGTACCCCAGAAGAGTTCCAAATGTGTGTGGGTAGAATATATATCCAACGGAGGTAAAATTGAAAAAAGTTGAAAAAAAATTTTTTTTGGACTTAGTCATTTTTCTGGCGTTGATCAGACTTTCAGATAGGGGAAATGTCAGTGAGCGTTCCGATTTCAGTTCCAGAGCGATTCGCCCAATGAGTCCTTGATATTTAGTCGTTTTCAGCCAATTTTCTGGATTTTTGAAAATTTCACTTTTTTGTGAAAATATCCACTAAATGAGGGAATAATATGTGTGAGAGTAACCCAGGAGAGTTCCAAATGTGTGTGGGTAGAATATATATCCCACGGGGGTAAAATTGAAAAAAGTTGAAAAAAATTTTTTTTTGGACTTAGTCATTTTTCCGGCGTTTATCAGACTTTCAGATAGGGCAAATGTCAGTGAGCATTCCGATTTCAGTTCCAGAGCGATACACCCAATGAGTCCTTGATATTTAGTCGTTTTCAGCCAATTTTCTGGATTTTTGAAAATTTCACTTTTTTGTGAAAATATCCACTAAATGAGGGAATAATATGTGTGAGGGTACCCCAGGAGAGTTCCAAATGTGTGTGGGTAGAATATATATCCCACGGGGGTAAAATTGAAAAAAGTTGAAAAAAATTTTTTTTTGGACTTAGTCATTTTTCTGGCGTTTACAGACTTTAAGATAGGGGAAATGTCAGTGAGCATTCCCATTTCAGTTCCAGAGCGATTCGCCCAATGAGTCTTTGATATTTAGTCGTTTTCAGCCAATTTTCTGGATTTTTGAAAATTTCACTTTTTTGTGAAAATATCCACTAAATGAGGGAATAATATGTGTGAGGGTACCCCAGGAGAGTTCCAAATGTGTGTGGGTAGAATATATATCCCACGGGGGTAAAATTGAAAAAAGTGTAAAAAAATTTTTTTTTGGACTTAGTCATTTTTCCGGCGTTTATCAGACTTTCAGATAGGGGAAATGTCAGTGAGCATTCCGATTTCAGTTCCAGAGTGATTCGCCCAATGAGTCCTTGTTATTTAGTCGTTTTCAGCCAATTTTCTGGATATTTGAAAATTTCACTTCTTTGTGAAAATATCCACTAAATGAGGGAATAATATGTGTGAGGTTACCCCAGGAGAGTTCTAAATGTGTGTGGGAAGAATATATATCCCACGGGGGTAAAATTGAAAAAAGTTGAAAAAAATTTTTTTTTGGACTTAGTCATTTTTCCGTCGTTTATCAGACTTTCAGATAGGGCAAATGTCAGTGAGCGTTCCGATTTCAGTTCCAGATCGATTCGCCCAATGAATCCTTGATATTTAGTCGTTTTCAGCCAATTTTCTGGATTTTTGAAAATTTCACTTTTTTGTGAAAATATCCACTAAATGAGGGAATAATATGTGTGAGGGTTCCGAAGGAGAGTTCCAAATTTGTGTGGGTAGAATATATATCCCACGGGGGTAAAATTGAAAAAAGGTTAAAAAATTTTTTTTTGGGACTTAGTCATTTTTCTGGTGTTGATCAGATTTTCAGATAGGGGAAATGTCAGTGAGCATTCCGATTTCAGTTCCAGAGCGATACACCCAATGAGTCCTTGATATTTAGTCGTTTTCAGCCAATTTTCTGGATTTTTGAAAATTTCACTTTTTTGTGAAAATATCCACTAAATGAGGGAATAATATGTGTGAGGGTACCGCAGGAGAGTATCAAATGTGTGTGGGAAGAATATATATCCCACGGGGGTAAAATTGAAAAAAGCTGAAAAAATTTTTTTTTGGACTTAGTCATTTTTCCGGTGTTTATCAGACTCTCAGATACGAGAAATGTCAGTGAGCATTCCGATTTCAGCTCCAGAGCAATTCGCACAATGAGTCCTTGATATTTAGTCGTTTTCAGCCAATTTTCTGGATTTTTGAAAATTTCACTTTTTTGTGAAAATATCCACTAAATGAGGGAATAATATGTGTGAGGGTACCGCAGGAGAGTATCAAATGTGTGTGGGAAGAATATATATCCCACGGGGGTAAAATTGAAAAAAGTTGAAAAAAATTTTTTTTTGGACTTAGTCATTTTTCTGGCGTTTATCAGACTTTCAGATAGGGGAAATGTCAGTGAGCATTCCGATTTCAGTTCCAGAGCGATTCGCCCAATGAGTCCTTGATATTTAGTTGTTTTCAGCCAATTTTCTGGATTTTTGAAAATTTCACTTTTTTGTGAAAATATCCACTAAATGAGGGAATAATATGTGTGAGGGTACCCCAGGAGAGTTCTAAATGTGTATGGGAAGAATATATATCCCACGGGGGTAAAATTGAAAAAAGTTGAAAAAAATTTTTTTTTGGACTTAGTCATTTTTCCATCGTTTATCAGACTTTCAGATAGGGCAAATGTCAGTGAGCGTTCTGATTTCAATTCCAGATCGATTCGCCCAATGAATCCTTGATATTTAGTCGTTTTCAGCCAATTTTCTGGATTTTTGAAAATTTCACTTTTTTGTGAAAATATCCACTAAATGAGGGAATAATATGTGTGAGGGTTCCGAAGGAGAGTTCCAAATTTGTGTGGGTAGAATATATATCCCACGGGGGTAAAATTGAAAAAAGTTTAAAAATTTTTTTTTTTCGACTTAGTCATTTTTCTGGTGTTGATCAGACTTTCAGATAGGGGAAATGTCAGTGAGCATTCCGATTTCAGTTCCAGAGCGATTCGCCCAATGAGTCCTTGATATTTAGTTGTTTTCAGCCAATTTTCTGGATTTTTGAAAATTTCACTTTTTTGTGAAAATATCCACTAAATGATGGAATAATATGTGTGAGGGTACCCCAGGAGAGTTCCAAATGTGTGTGGGTAGAATATATATCCCACGGGGGTAAAATTGAAAGAAGCTGAAAAAATTTTTTTTTGGACTTAGTCATTTTTCCGGCGTTTATCAGACTTTCAGATACGAGAAATGTCAGTGAGCGTTCCGATTTCAGCTCCAGAGCGATTCGCCCAATGAGTCCTTGATATTTAGTCGTTTTCAGCCAATTTTCTGGATTTTTGAAAATTTCACTTTTTTGTGAAAATATCCACTAAATGATGGAATAATATGTGTGAGGGTACCCCAGGAGAGTTCCAAATGTGTGTGGGTAGAATATATATCCCACGGGGGTAAAATTGAAAGAAGCTGAAAAAATTTTTTTTTGGACTTAGTCATTTTTCCGGCGTTTATCAGACTTTCAGATACGAGAAATGTCAGTGAGCGTTCCGATTTCAGCTCCAGAGCGATTCGCCCAATGAGTCCTTGATATTTAGTCGTTTTCAGCCAATTTTCTGGATTTTTGAAAATTTCACTTTTTTGTGAAAATATCCACTAAATGAGGGAATAATATGTGTGAGGGTAACCCAGGAGAGTGCCAAATGTGTGTGGGTAGAATATATATCCCACGGGGGTAAAATTGAAAAAAAAATTTTTTTGGACTTAGTCATATTTCTGGCGTTTATCAGACTTTCAGATAGGGGAAATGTCTGTGAGCGTTCCAATTTCAGTTCCAGAGCGATTCGCCCAATGAGTCTTGGATATTTAGTCGTTTTCAGCCAATTTTCTGGATTTTTGAAAATTTCACTTTTTTGTGAAAATATCCCCTAAATGAGGGAATAATATGTGTGAGTGTACCCCAGGAGAGTTCTAAATGTGTATGGGAAGAATATATATCACATGGGGGTAAAATTCAAAAAAGTTGAAAAAAAATTTTTTTTTGGGCTTAGTCATTTTTCCGGCATTTATCAGACTTTCAGATAGGGCAAATGTCTGTGTGCGTTCCAATTTCAGTTCCAGAGCGATTCGCCCAATGAGTCTTTGATATTTAGTCGTTTTCAGCCAATTTTCTGGATTTTTGAAAATTTCACTTTTTTGTGAAAATATCCACTAAATGAGGGAATAATAAGTGTGAGGGTACCCCAGAAGAGTTCCAAATGTGTGTGGGTAGAATATATATCCAACGGAGGTAAAATTGAAAAAAGTTGAAAAAAAATTTTTTTTGGACTTAGTCATTTTTCTGGCGTTGATCAGACTTTCAGATAGGGGAAATGTCAGTGAGCGTTCCGATTTCAGTTCCAGAGCGATTCGCCCAATGAGTCCTTGATATTTAGTCGTTTTCAGCCAATTTTCTGGATTTTTGAAAATTTCACTTTTTTGTGAAAATATCCACTAAATGAGGGAATAATATGTGTGAGAGTAACCCAGGAGAGTTCCAAATGTGTGTGGGTAGAATATATATCCCACGGGGGTAAAATTGAAAAAAGTTGAAAAAAATTTTTTTTTGGACTTAGTCATTTTTCCGGCGTTTATCAGACTTTCAGATAGGGCAAATGTCAGTGAGCATTCCGATTTCAGTTCCAGAGCGATACACCCAATGAGTCCTTGATATTTAGTCGTTTTCAGCCAATTTTCTGGATTTTTGAAAATTTCACTTTTTTGTGAAAATATCCACTAAATGAGGGAATAATATGTGTGAGGGTACCCCAGGAGAGTTCCAAATGTGTGTGGGTAGAATATATATCCCACGGGGGTAAAATTGAAAAAAGTTGAAAAAAATTTTTTTTTGGACTTAGTCATTTTTCTGGCGTTTACAGACTTTAAGATAGGGGAAATGTCAGTGAGCATTCCCATTTCAGTTCCAGAGCGATTCGCCCAATGAGTCTTTGATATTTAGTCGTTTTCAGCCAATTTTCTGGATTTTTGAAAATTTCACTTTTTTGTGAAAATATCCACTAAATGAGGGAATAATATGTGTGAGGGTACCCCAGGAGAGTTCCAAATGTGTGTGGGTAGAATATATATCCCACGGGGGTAAAATTGAAAAAAGTGTAAAAAAATTTTTTTTTGGACTTAGTCATTTTTCCGGCGTTTATCAGACTTTCAGATAGGGGAAATGTCAGTGAGCATTCCGATTTCAGTTCCAGAGTGATTCGCCCAATGAGTCCTTGTTATTTAGTCGTTTTCAGCCAATTTTCTGGATATTTGAAAATTTCACTTCTTTGTGAAAATATCCACTAAATGAGGGAATAATATGTGTGAGGGTTCCGAAGGAGAGTTCCAAATTTGTGTGGGTAGAATATATATCCCACGGGGGTAAAATTGAAAAAAGCTGAAAAAATTTTTTTCTGGACTTAGTCATTTTTCCGGCGTTTATCAGACTTTCAGATAGGGCAAATGACAGTGAGCGTTCCAATTTCAGTTCCAGAGCGATTCTCCCAATGAGTCCTTGATATTTAGTCGTTTTCAGCCAATTTTCTGGATTTTTGAAAATTTCACTTTTTTGTGAAAATATCCACTAAATGAGGGAATAATATGTGTGAGGGTACCGCAGGAGAGTATCAAATGTGTGTGGGAAGAATATATATCCCACGGGGGTAAAATTGAAAAAAGCTGAAAAAATTTTTTTTTGGACTTAGTCATTTTTCCGGTGTTTATCAGACTCTCAGATACGAGAAATGTCAGTGAGCATTCCGATTTCAGCTCCAGAGCAATTCGCACAATGAGACCTTGATATTTAGTCGTTTTCAGCCAATTTTCTGGATTTTTGAAAATTTCACTTTTTTGTGAAAATATCCACTAAATGAGGGAATAATATGTGTGAGGGTACCGCAGGAGAGTATCAAATGTGTGTGGGAAGAATATATATCCCACGGGGGTAAAATTGAAAAAAGTTGAAAAAAATTTTTTTTTGGACTTAGTCATTTTTCTGGCGTTTATCAGACTTTCAGATAGGGGAAATGTCACTGAGCATTCCGATTTCAGTTCCAGAGCGATTCGCCCAATGAGTCCTTGATATTTAGTTGTTTTCAGCCAATTTTCTGGATTTTTGAAAATTTCACTTTTTTGTGAAAATATTCACTAAATGAGGGAATAATATGTGTGAGGGTACCCCAGGAGAGTTCTAAATGTGTATGGGAAGAATATATATCCCACGGGGGTAAAATTGAAAAAAGTTGAAAAAAATTTTTTTTTGGACTTAGTCATTTTTCCATCGTTTATCAGACTTTCAGATAGGGCAAATGTCAGTGAGCGTTCTGATTTCAATTCCAGATCGATTCGCCCAATGAATCCTTGATATTTAGTCGTTTTCAGCCAATTTTCTGGATTTTTGAAAATTTCACTTTTTTGTGAAAATATCCACTAAATGAGGGAATAATATGTGTGAGGGTTCCGAAGGAGAGTTCCAAATTTGTGTGGGTAGAATATATATCCCACGGGGGTAAAATTGAAAAAAGTTTAAAAAATTTTTTTTTTCGACTTAGTCATTTTTCTGGTGTTGATCAGACTTTCAGATAGGGGAAATGTCAGTGAGCATTCCGATTTCAGTTCCAGAGCGATACACCCAATGAGTCCTTGATATTTAGTCGTTTTCAGACAATTTTCTGGATTTTTGAAAATTTCACTTTTTTGTAAAAATATCCACTAAATGATGGAATAATATGTGTGAGGGTACCCCAGGAGAGTTCCAAATGTGTGTGGGTAGAATATATATCCCACGGGGGTAAAATTGAAAAAAGCTGAAAAAATTTTTTTTTGGACTTAGTCATTTTTCCGGCGTTTATCAGACTTTCAGATAGGGGAAATGTCAGTGACCATTACGATTTCAGTTCCAGAGCGATTCGCCCAATGAGTCCTTGTAATTTAGTCGTTTTCAGCCAATTTTCTGGATTTTTGAAAATTTCACTTTTTTGTGAAAATATCCACTAAATGAGGGAATAATATGTGTGAGGGTAACCCAGGAAAGTGCCAAATGTGTGTGGGTAGAATATATATCCCACGGGGGTAAAATTGAAAAAAAAATTTTTTTGGACTTAGTCATATTTCTGGCGTTTATCAGACTTTCAGATAGGGGAAATGTCTGTGAGCGTTCCAATTTCAGTTCCAGAGCGATTCGCCCAATGAGTCTTGGATATTTAGTCGTTTTCAGCCAATTTTCTGGATTTTTGAAAATTTCACTTTTTTGTGAAAATATCCCCTAAATGAGGGAATAATATGTGTGAGTGTACCCCAGGAGAGTTCTAAATGTGTATGGGAAGAATATATATCACATGGGGGTAAAATTCAAAAAAGTTGAAAAAAAATTTTTTTTTGGGCTTAGTCATTTTTCCGGCATTTATCAGACTTTCAGATAGGGCAAATGTCTGTGTGCGTTCCAATTTCAGTTCCAGAGCGATTCGCCCAATGAGTCTTTGATATTTAGTCGTTTTCAGCCAATTTTCTGGATTTTTGAAAATTTCACTTTTTTGTGAAAATATCCACTAAATGAGGGAATAATAAGTGTGAGGGTACCCCAGAAGAGTTCCAAATGTGTGTGGGTAGAATATATATCCAACGGAGGTAAAATTGAAAAAAGTTGAAAAAAAATTTTTTTTGGACTTAGTCATTTTTCTGGCGTTGATCAGACTTTCAGATAGGGGAAATGTCAGTGAGCGTTCCGATTTCAGTTCCAGAGCGATTCGCCCAATGAGTCCTTGATATTTAGTTGTTTTCAGCCAATTTTCTGGATTTTTGAAAATTTCACTTTTTTGTGAAAATATTCACTAAATGAGGGAATAATATGTGAGAGGGTACCCCAGGAGAGTTCTAAATGTGTGTGGGAAGAATATATATCCCACGGGGGTAAAATTGAAAAAAAAATTTTTTTGGACTTAGTCATATTTCTGGCGTTTATCAGACTTTCAGATAGGGGAAATGTCTGTGAGCGTTCCAATTTCAGTTCCAGAGCGATTCGCCCAATGAGTCTTTGATATTTAGTCGTTTTCAGCCAATTTTCTGGATTTTTGAAAATTTCACTTTTTTGTGAAAATATCCACTAAATGAGGGAATAATATGTGTGAGGGTACCCCAGAAGAGTTCCAAATGTGTGTGGGAAGAATATATATCCAACGGAGGTAAAATTGAAAAAAGTTGAAAAAAAATTTTTTTTGGACTTAGTCATTATTCTGGCGTTTATCAGACTTTCAGATAGGGGAAATGTCAGTGAGCATTCCGATTTCAGTTCCAGAGCGATTCGCCCAATGAGTCCTTGATATTTAGTCGTTTTCAGCCAATTTTCTGGATTTTTGAAAATTTCACTTTTTTGTGAAAATGTCCACTAAATGAGGGAATAATATGTGTGAGGGTAAACCAGGAGAGTTCCAAATGTGTGGGTAGAATATATATCCCACGGGGGTAAAATTGAAAAAAGGTTAAAAAATTTTTTTTTGGGACTTAGTCATTTTTCTGGTGTTGATCAGATTTTCAGATAGGGGAAATGTCAGTGAGCATTCCGATTTCAGTTCCAGAGCGATACACCCAATGAGTCCTTGATATTTAGTCGTTTTCAGCCAATTTTCTGGATTTTTGAAAATTTCACTTTTTTGTAAAAATATCCACTAAATGATGGAATAATATGTGTGAGGGTACCCCAGGAGAGTTCCAAATGTGTGTGGGTAGAATATATATCCCACGGGGGTAAAATTGAAAAAAGCTGAAAAAATTTTTTTTTGGACTTAGTCATTTTTCCGGTGTTTATCAGACTCTCAGATACGAGAAATGTCAGTGAGCATTCCGATTTCAGCTCCAGAGCAATTCGCACAATGAGTCCTTGATATTTAGTCGTTTTCAGCCAATTTTCTGGATTTTTGAAAATTTCACTTTTTTGTGAAAATATTCACTAAATGAGGGAATAATATGTGTGAGGGTACCCCAGGAGAGTTCTAAATGTGTATGGGAAGAATATATATCCCACGGGGGTAAAATTGAAAAAAGTTGAAAAAAATTTTTTTTTGGACTTAGTCATTTTTCCATCGTTTATCAGACTTTCAGATAGGGCAAATGTCAGTGAGCGTTCCGATTTCAATTCTAGATCGATTCGCCCAATGAATCCTTGATATTTAGTCGTTTTCAGCCAATTTTCTGGATTTTTGAAAATTTCACTTTTTTGTGAAAATATCCACTAAATGAGAGAATAATATGTGTGAGGGTTCCGAAGGAGAGTTCCAAATTTGTGTGGGTAGAATATATATCCCACGGGGGTAAAATTGAAAAAAGTTTAAAAAAATTTTTTTTTCGACTTAGTCGTTTTTCTGGTGTTGATCAGACTTTCAGATAGGGGAAATGTCAGTGAGCATTCCGATTTCAGTTCCAGAGCGATACACCCAATGAGTCCTTGATATTTAGTCGTTTTCAGACAATTTTCTGGATTTTTGAAAATTTCACTTTTTTGTAAAAATATCCACTAAATGATGGAATAATATGTGTGAGGGTACCCCAGGAGAGTTCCAAATGTGTGTGGGTAGAATATATATCCCACGGGGGTAAAATTGAAAAAAGCTGAAAAAATTTTTTTTTGGACTTAGTCATTTTTCCGGCGTTTATCAGACTTTCAGATACGAGAAATGTCAGTGAGCGTTCCGATTTCAGCTCCAGAGCGATTCGCCCAATGAGTCCTTGATATTTAGTCGTTTTCAGCCAATTTTCTGGATTTTTGAAAATTTCACTTTTTTGTGAAAATATCCACTAAATGAGGGAATAATATGTGTGAGGGTAACCCAGGAGAGTGCCAAATGTGTGTGGGTAGAATATATATCCGACGGGGGTAAAATTGAAAAAAGTTGGAAAAAAATTTTTTTTTGGACTAAGTCATTTTTCCGACATTTATCAGACTTTCAGATAGGGGAAATGTCAGTGACCATTACGATTTCAGTTCCATTGCGATTCGCCCAATGAGTCCTTGTAATTTAGTCGTTTTCAGCCAATTTTCTGGATTTTTGAAAATTTCACTTTTTTGAGAAAATATCCACTAAATGAGGGAATAATATGTGTGAGGGTAACCCAGGAGAGTGCCAAATGTGTGTGGGTAGAATATATATCCCACGGGGGTAAAATTGAAAAAAAAATTTTTTTGGACTTAGTCATATTTCTGGCGTTTATCAGACTTTCAGATAGGGGAAATGTCTGTGAGCGTTCCAATTTCAGTTCCAGAGCGATTCGCCCAATGAGTCTTGGATATTTAGTCGTTTTCAGCCAATTTTCTGGATTTTTGAAAATTTCACTTTTTTGTGAAAATATCCACTAAATGAGGGAATAATAAGTGTGAGGGTACCCCAGAAGAGTTCCAAATGTGTGTGGGTAGAATATATATCCAACGGAGGTAAAATTGAAAAAAGTTGAAAAAAAATTTTTTTTGGACTTAGTCATTTTTCTGGCGTTGATCAGACTTTCAGATAGGGGAAATGTCAGTGAGCGTTCCGATTTCAGTTCCAGAGCGATTCGCCCAATGAGTCCTTGATATTTAGTTGTTTTCAGCCAATTTTCTGGATTTTTGAAAATTTCACTTTTTTGTGAAAATATTCACTAAATGAGGGAATAATATGTGAGAGGGTACCCCAGGAGAGTTCTAAATGTGTGTGGGAAGAATATATATCCCACGGGGGTAAAATTGAAAAAAAAATTTTTTTGGACTTAGTCATATTTCTGGCGTTTATCAGACTTTCAGATAGGGGAAATGTCTGTGAGCGTTCCAATTTCAGTTCCAGAGCGATTCGCCCAATGAGTCTTTGATATTTAGTCGTTTTCAGCCAATTTTCTGGATTTTTGAAAATTTCACTTTTTTGTGAAAATATCCACTAAATGAGGGAATAATATGTGTGAGGGTACCCCAGAAGAGTTCCAAATGTGTGTGGGAAGAATATATATCCAACGGAGGTAAAATTGAAAAAAAATTTTTTTTGGACTTAGTCATTATTCTGGCGTTTATCAGACTTTCAGATAGGGGAAATGTCAGTGAGCATTCCGATTTCAGTTCCAGAGCGATTCGCCCAATGAGTCCTTGATATTTAGTCGTTTTCAGCCAATTTTCTGGATTTTTGAAAATTTCACTTTTTTGTGAAAATATCCACTAAATGAGGGAATAATATGTGTGAGGGTAAACCAGGAGAGTTCCAAATGTGTGGGTAGAATATATATCCCACGGGGGTAAAATTGAAAAAAGCTGAAAAAATTTTTTTTTGGACTTAGTCATTTTTCCGGCGTTTATCAGACTTTCAGATACGAGAAATGTCAGTGAGCATTCCGATTTCAGCTCCAGAGCGATTCGCCCAATGAGTCTTTGATATTTAGTCGTTTTCAGCCAATTTTCTGGATTTTTGAAAATTTCACTTTTTTGTGAAAATATCCACTAAATGAGGGAATAATATGTGTGAGGGTAACCCAGGAGAGTGCCAAATGTGTGTGGGTAGAATATATATCCGACGGGGGTAAAATTGAAAAAAGTTGGAAAAAATTTTTTTTTTGGACTAAGTCATTTTTCCGACATTTATCAGACTTTCAGATAGGGGAAATGTCAGTGACCATTACGATTTCAGTTCCACAGCGATTCGCCCAATGAGTCCTTGTTATTTAGTCGTTTTCAGCCAATTTTCTGGATTTTTGAAAATTTCACTTTTTTGTGAAAATATCCACTAAATGAGGGAATAATATGTGTGAGTGTACCCCAGCAGAGCTCTAAATGTATATCGGAAGAATATATATCCCACGGGAGTAAAATTGAAAAAAGTTGAAAAAAATTTTTTTTTTGGGCTTAGTCATTTTTCCGGCGTTTATCAGACTTTCAGATAGGGCAAATGTCTGTGAGTGTTCCAATTTCAGTTCCAGAGCGATTCGCCCAATGAGTCTTTGATATTTAGTCGTTTTCAGCCAATTTTCTGGATTTTTGAAAATTTCACTTTTTTGTGAAAATATCCACTAAATGAGGGAATAATAAGTGTGAGGGTACCCCAGAAGAGATCCAAATGTGTGTGGGTAGAATATATATCCGACGGAGGTAAAATTGAAAAAAGTTGAAAAAATTTTTTTTTTGGACTTAGTCATTTTTCTGGCGTTGATCAGACTTTCAGATAGGGGAAATGTCAGTGAGCGTTCCGATTTCAGCTCCAGAGCGATTCGCCCAATGAGTCCTTGATATTTAGTCGTTTTCAGCCAATTTTCTGGATTTTTGAAAATTTCACTTTTTTGTGAAAATATCCACTAAATGAGGGAATAATATGTGTGAGTGTACCCCAGGAGAGTTCTAAATGTGTGTGGGAAGAATATATATCCCACGGGGGTAAAATTGAAAAAAGTTGAAAAAAATTTTTTTTTGGACTTAGTCATTTTTCTGGTGTTTATCAGACTTTCAGATAGGGGAAATGTCAGTGAGCATTCCGATTTCAGTTCCAGAGCGATTCGCCCAATGAGTCCTTGATATTTAGTCGTTTTCAGCCACTTTTCTGGATTTTTGAAAATTTCACTTTTTTGTGAAAATATCCACTAAATGAGGGAATAATAAGTGTGAGGGTACCCCAGAAGAGTTCCAAATATGTGTGGGTAGAATATATATCCGACGGGGGTAAAATTGAAAAAAGTTGAAAAAAAATTTTTTTTGGACTTAGTCATTTTTCTGGCGTTGATCAGACTTTCAGATAGGGGAAATGTCAGTGAGCGTTCCGATTTCAGCTCCAGAGCGATTCGCCCAATGAGTCCTTGATATTTAGTCGTTTTCAGCCAATTTTCTGGATTTTTGAAAATTTCACTTTTTTGTGAAAATATCCACTAAATGAGGGAATAATATGTGTGAGTGTACCCCAGGAGAGTTCTAAATGTGTGTGGGAAGAATATATATCCCACGGGGGTAAAATTGAAAAAAGTTGAAAAAAATTTTTTTTTGGACTTAGTCATTTTTCTGGTGTTTATCAGACTTTCAGATAGGGGAAATGTCAGTGAGCATTCCGATTTCAGTTCCAGAGCGATTCGCCCAATGAGTCCTTGATATTTAGTCGTTTTCAGCCACTTTTCTGGATTTTTGAAAATTTCACTTTTTTGTGAAAATATCCACTAAATGAGGGAATAATATGTGTGAAGGTACCCCAGGAGAGTTTCAAATGTGTGTGGGTAGAATATATATACCACGGGGGTAAAATTGAAAAAAGCTGAAAAAATTTTTTTTTGGACTTAGTCATTTTTCCGGCGTTTATCAGACTTTCAGATAGGGGAAATGTCAGTGAGCGTTCCGATTTCAGTTCCAGAGCGATTTCCCCAATGAGTCCTTGATATTTAGTTGTTTTCAGCCAATTTTCTGGATTTTTGAAAATTTCACTTTTTTGTGAAAATATTCACTAAATGAGGGAATAATATGTGTGAGGGTACCCCAGGAGAGTTCTAAATGTGTGTGGGAAGAATATATATCCCACGGGGGTAAAATTGAAAAAAGTTGAAAAAAAATTTTTTTTGGACTATTTTTCCGCCGTTTATCAGACTTTCAGATACGAGAAATGTCAGTGAGCGTTCCGATTTCAGCTCCAGAGCGATTCGCCCAATGAGTCCTTGATATTTAGTCGTTTTCAGCCAATTTTCTGGATTTTTGAAAATTTCACTTTTTTGTGAAAATATCCACTAAATGAGGGAATAATATGTGTGAGGGTAACCCAGGAGAGTTCCAAATGTGTGTGGGAAGAATATATATCCCACGGGGGTAAAATTGAAAAAAGTTGAAAAAATTTATTTTTTGGACTTAGTCATTTTTCCGGCGTTTATCATACCTTCAGATAGGGGAAATGTCAGTGAGCGTTCCGATTTCAGTTCCAGAGCGATTTGCCCAATGAGTCGTTGTTATTTAGTCGTTTTCAGCCAATTTTCTGGATTTTTGAAAATTTCACTTTTTTGTGAAAATATCCACTAAATGAGGGAATAATATGTGTGAGAGTACCGAAGGAGAGTTCCAAATGTGTGTGGGTAGAATATATATCCCACGGGGGTAAAATTGAAAAAAGTTGAAAAAAAATTTTTTTTGGACTTAGTCATTTTTCCGGCGTTTATCAGACTTTTAGATAGGGGAAATGTCAGTGAGCGTTCCGATTTCAGTTCCATAGCGATTCACCCAATGAGTCCTTGATATTTAGTCGTTTTCAGCCAATTTTCTGGATTTTTGAAAATTTCACTTTTTTGTAAAAATATCCACTAATTGAGGGAATAATATGTGTGAGGGTACCCCAGGAGAGTTTCAAATGTGTGTGGGAAGAATATATATCCCACGGGGGTAAAATTGAATAAAGTAGAAAAAATTTTTTTTTTGGACTTAGTCATTTTTTCGGCGTTTATCAGACTTTCAGATAGGGGAAATGTCAGTGAGCATTCCGATTTCAGTTCCGGAGCGATTTGCCCAATGAGTCTTTGATATTTAGTCGTTTTCAGCCAATTTTCTGGATTTTTGAAAATTTCACTTTTTTGTGAAAATATCCACTAAATGAGGGAATAATATGTGTGAGAGTACCGAAGGAGAGTTCCAAATGTGTGTGGGTAGAATATATATCCCACGGGGGTAAAATTGAAAAAAGTTGAAAAAAAATTTTTTTTGGACTTAGTCATTATTCTGGCGTTTATCAGCCTTTTAGATAGAGGAAATGTCAGTGAGCGTTCCGATTTCAGTTCCAGAGCGATTCGCCGAATGAGTTCTTGATATTTAGTCGTTTTCAGCCAATTTTCTGGATTTTTGAAAATTTCACTTTTTTGTAAAAATATCCACTAATTGAGGGAATAATATGTGTGAGGGTACCCCAGGAGAGTTTCAAATGTGTGTGGGAAGAATATATATCCCACGGGGGTAAAATTGAATAAAGTAGAAAAAATTTTTTTTTTGGACTTAGTCATTTTTTCGGCGTTTATCAGACTTTCAGATAGGGGAAATGTCAGTGAGCATTCCGATTTCAGTTCCGGAGCGATTTGCCCAATGAGTCTTTGATATTTAGTCGTTTTCAGCCAATTTTCTGGATTTTTGAAAATTTCACTTTTTTGTGAAAATATCCACTAAATGAGGGAATAATATGTGTGAGGGTACCGAAGGAGAGTTCCAAATGTGTGTGGGTAGAATGTATATCCCACGGGGGTAAAATTGAAAAAAGTTGAAAAAAAATTTTTTTTGGACTTAGTCATTTTTCCGGCGTTTATCAGACTTTCAGATAGAGGAAATGTCAGTGAGCATTCCGATTTCAGTTCCAGAGCGATTCGCCGAATGAGTCCTTGATATTTAGTCGTTTTCAGCCAATTTTCTGGATTTTTGAAAATTTCACTTTTTTGTGAAAATATCCACTAAATGAGGGAATAATATGTGTGAGGGTACCCCAGGAGAGTTCCAAATGTGTGTGGAAAGAATATATATCCCACGGGGGTAAAATTGAAAAAAGTTGAAAAAAAATTTTTTTTGGACTTAGTCATTTTTCCGGCGTTTATCAGACTTTTAGATAGGGGAAATGGCAGTGAGCATTCCAATTTCAGTTCCAGAGCGATTCACCCAATGAGTCCTTGATATTTAGTCATTTTCAGCCAATTTTCTGGATTTTTGAAAATTTCACTTTTTTGTGAAAATATCCACTAAATGAGGGAATAATATGTGTGAGGGTACCCCAGGAGAGTTCCAAATGTTTGTGGGTAGAATATATATCCCACGGGGGTAAAATTGAATAAAGTAGAAAAATTTTTTTTTTTGGACTTAGTCATTTTTCCGGCGTTTATCAGACTTTCAGATAGGGGAAATGTCAGTGAGCATTCCGATTTCAGTTCCAGAGCGATTCGCCCAATGAGTCCTTGTTATTTAGTCGTTTTCAGCCAATTTTCTGGATTTTTGAAAATTTCACTTTTTTGTGAAAATATCCACTAAATGAGGGAATAATATGTGTGAGGGTACCGAAGGAGAGTTCCAAATGTGTGTGGGTAGAATGTATATCCCACGGGGGTAAAATTGAAAAAAGTTGAAAAAAAATTTTTTTTGGACTTAGTCATTTTTCCGGCGTTTATCAGACTTTCAGATAGAGGAAATGTCAGTGAGCATTCCGATTTCAGTTCCAGAGCGATTCGCCGAATGAGTCCTTGATATTTAGTCGTTTTCAGCCAATTTTCTGGATTTTTGAAAATTTCACTTTTTTGTGAAAATATCCACTAAATGAGGGAATAATATGTGTGAGGGTACCCCAGGAGAGTTCCAAATGTGTGTGGAAAGAATATATATCCCACGGGGGTAAAATTGAAAAAAGTTGAAAAAAAATTTTTTTTGGACTTAGTCATTTTTCCGGCGTTTATCAGACTTTTAGATAGGGGAAATGGCAGTGAGCATTCCAATTTCAGTTCCAGAGCGATTCACCCAATGAGTCCTTGATATTTAGTCATTTTCAGCCAATTTTCTGGATTTTTGAAAATTTCACTTTTTTGTGAAAATATCCACTAAATGAGGGAATAATATGTGTGAGAGTACCCCAGGAGAGTTCCAAATGTTTGTGGGTAGAATATATATCCCACGGGGGTAAAATTGAATAAAGTAGAAAATTTTTTTTTTTTGGACTTAGTCATTTTTTCGGCGTTTATCAGACTTTCAGATAGGGGAAATGTCAGTGAGCATTCCGATTTCAGTTCCAGAGCGATTCGCCCAATGAGTCCTTGTTATTTAGTCGTTTTCAGCCAATTTTCTGGATTTTTGAAAATTTCACTTTTTTGTGAAAATATCCACTAAATGAGGGAATAATATGTGTGAGAGTACCGAAGGAGAGTTCCAAATGTGTGTGGGTAGAATATATATCCCACGGGGGTAAAATTGAAAAAAGTTGAAAAAAAATTTTTTTTGGACTTAGTCATTATTCTGGCGTTTATCAGACTTTTAGATAGAGGAAATGTCAGTGAGCGTTCCGATTTCAGTTCCAGAGCGATTCGCCGAATGAGTCCTTGATATTTAGTCGTTTTCAGCCAATTTTCTGGATTTTTGAAAATTTCACTTTTTTGTGAAAATATCCACTAAATGAGGGAATAATATGTGTGAGGGTACCCCAGGAGAGTTCCAAATGTGTGTGGGTAGAATATATTTCCGACGGGGGTAAAATTGAAAAAAGTTGAAAAAAAATTTTTTTTGGACTTAGTCATTTTTCCGACGTTTATCAGACTTTCAGATAGGGGAAATGTCAGTGAGCATTCCGATTTCAGTTCCAGAGCGATTCGCCCAATGAGTCCTTGTTATTTAGTCGTTTTCAGCCAATTTTCTGGATTTTTGAAAATTTCACTTTTTTGTGAATATATCAACTAAATGAGGGAATAATATGTGTGAGGGTACCCCAGGAGAGTTCCAAATGTGTGTGGGAAGAATATATATCCCACGGGGGTAAAATTGAAAAAAGTTGAAAAAAATTTTTTTTTGGACTTAGTCATTTTTCCGGCGTTTATCAGACTTTCAGATAGGGGAAATGGCAGTGAGCATTCCGATTTCAGTTCCAGAGCGATTCGCCCAATGAGTCCTTGTTATTTAGTCGTTTTCAGCCAATTTTCTGGATTTTTGAAAATTTCACTTTTTTGTGAAAATATCCACTAAATGAGGGAATAATATGTGTGAGAGTACCGAAGGAGAGTTCCAAATGTGTGTGGGTAGAATATATATCCCACGGGGGTAAAATTGAAAAAAGTTGAAAAAAAATTTTTTTTGGACTTAGTCATTATTCTGGCGTTTATCAGACTTTTAGATAGAGGAAATGTCAGTGAGCGTTCCGATTTCAGTTCCAGAGCGATTCGCCGAATGAGTCCTTGATATTTAGTCGTTTTCAGCCAATTTTCTGGATTTTTGAAAATTTCACTTTTTTGTGAAAATATCCACTAAATGAGGGAATAATATGTGTGAGGGTACCCCAGGAGAGTTCCAAATGTGTGTGGAAAGAATATATATCCCACGGGGGTAAAATTGAAAAAAGTTGAAAAAAAATTTTTTTTGGACTTAGTCATTTTTCCGGCGTTTATCAGACTTTTAGATAGGGTAAATGGCAGTGAGCATTCCAATTTCAGTTCCAGAGCGATTCACCCAATGAGTCCTTGATATTTAGTCATTTTCAGCCAATTTTCTGGATTTTTGAAAATTTCACTTTTTTGTGAAAATATCCACTAAATGAGGGAATAATATGTGTGAGGGTACCCCAGGAGAGTTCCAAATGTTTGTGGGTAGAATATATATCCCACGGGGGTAAAATTGAATAAAGTAGAAAAATTTTTTTTTTTGGACTTAGTCATTTTTCCGGCGTTTATCAGACTTTCAGATAGGGGAAATGTCAGTGAGCATTCCGATTTCAGTTCCAGAGCGATTCGCCCAATGAGTCCTTGTTATTTAGTCGTTTTCAGCCAATTTTCTGGATTTTTGAAAATTTCACTTTTTTGGGAAAATATCCACTAAATGAGGGAATAATATGTGTGAGGGTACCCCAGGAGAGTTCCAAATGTGTGTGGGAAGAATATATATCCCACGGGGGTAAAATTGAAAAAAGTTGAAAAAATTTTTTTTTTGGACTTAGTCATTTTTCCGGCGTTTATCAGACTTTTAGATAGGGGAAATGGCAGTGAGCATTCCGATTTCAGTTCCAGAGCGATTCACCCAATGAGTCCTTGATATTTAGTCATTTTCAGCCAATTTTCTGGATTTTTGAAAATTTCACTTTTTTGTGAAAATATCCACTAAATGAGGGAATAATATGTGTGAGGGTACCCCAGGAGAGTTCCAAATGTTTGTGGGTAGAATATATATCCCACGGGGGTAAAATTGAATAAAGTAGAAAAATTTTTTTTTGTGGACTTAGTCATTTTTTCGGCGTTTATCAGACTTTCAGATAGGGGAAATGTCAGTGAGCATTCCGATTTCAGTTCCAGAGCGATTCGCCCAATGAGTCCTTGTTATTTAGTCGTTTTCAGCCAATTTTCTGGATTTTTGAAAATTTCACTTTTTTGTGAAAATATCCACTAAATGAGGGAATAATATGTGTGAGGGTACCGAAGGAGAGTTCCAAATGTGTGTGGGTAGAATGTATATCCCACGGGGGTAAAATTGAAAAAAGTTGAAAAAAAATTTTTTTTGGACTTAGTCATTTTTCCGGCGTTTATCAGACTTTCAGATAGAGGAAATGTCAGTGAGCATTTCGATTTCAGTTCCAGAGCGATTCGCCGAATGAGTCCTTGATATTTAGTCGTTTTCAGCCAATTTTCTGGATTTTTGAAAATTTCACTTTTTTGTGAAAATATCCACTAAATGAGGGAATAATATGTGTGAGGGTACCCCAGGAGAGTTCCAAATGTGTGTGGAAAGAATATATATCCCACGGGGGTAAAATTGAAAAAAGTTGAAAAAAAATTTTTTTTGGACTTAGTCATTTTTCCGGCGTTTATCAGACTTTTAGATAGGGGAAATGGCAGTGAGCATTCCAATTTCAGTTCCAGAGCGATTCACCCAATGAGTCCTTGATATTTAGTCATTTTCAGCCAATTTTCTGGATTTTTGAAAATTTCACTTTTTTGTGAAAATATCCACTAAATGAGGGAATAATATGTGTGAGGGTACCCCAGGAGAGTTCCAAATGTTTGTGGGTAGAATATATATCCCACGGGGTAAAATTGAATAAAGTAGAAAATTATTTTTTTTTGGACTTAGTCATTTTTTCGGCGTTTATCAGACTTTCAGATAGGGGAAATGTCAGTGAGCATTCCGATTTCAGTTCCAGAGCGATTCGCCCAATGAGTCCTTGTTATTTAGTCGTTTTCAGCCAATTTTCTGGATTTTTGAAAATTTCACTTTTTTGTGAAAATATCCACTAAATGAGGGAATAATATGTGTGAGAGTACCGAAGGAGAGTTCCAAATGTGTGTGGGTAGAATATATATCCCACGGGGGTAAAATTGAAAAAAGTTGAAAAAAAATTTTTTTTGGACTTAGTCATTATTCTGGCGTTTATCAGACTTTTAGATAGAGGAAATGTCAGTGAGCGTTCCGATTTCAGTTCCAGAGCGATTCGCCGAATGAGTCCTTGATATTTAGTCGTTTTCAGCCAATTTTCTGGATTTTTGAAAATTTCACTTTTTTGTGAAAATATCCACTAAATGAGGGAATAATATGTGTGAGGGTACCCCAGGAGAGTTCCAAATGTGTGTGGGTAGAATATATTTCCGACGGGGGTAAAATTGAAAAAAGTTGAAAAAAAATTTTTTTTGGACTTAGTCATTTTTCCGACGTTTATCAGACTTTCAGATAGGGGAAATGTCAGTGAGCATTCCGATTTCAGTTCCAGAGTGATTCGCCCAATGAGTCCTTGTTATTTAGTCGTTTTCAGCCAATTTTCTGGATTTTTGAAAATTTCACTTTTTTGTGAAAATATCCACTAAATGAGGGAATAATATGTGTGAGGGTACCGAAGGAGAGTTCCAAATGTGTGTGGGTAGAATGTATATCCCACGGGGGTAAAATTGAAAAAAGTTGAAAAAAAATTTTTTTTGGACTTAGTCATTTTTCCGGCGTTTATCAGACTTTCAGATAGAGGAAATGTCAGTGAGCATTCCGAATTCAGTTCCAGAGCGATTCGCCGAATGAGTCCTTGATATTTAGTCGTTTTCAGCCAATTTTCTGGATTTTTGAAAATTTCACTTTTTTGTGAATATATCAACTAAATGAGGGAATAATATGTGTGAGGGTACCCCAGGAGAGTTCCAAATGTGTGTGGGAAGAATATATATCCCACGGGGGTAAAATTGAAAAAAGTTGAAAAAAATTTTTTTTTGGACTTAGTCATTTTTCCGGCGTTTATCAGACTTTCAGATAGGGGAAATGGCAGTGAGCATTCCGATTTCAGTTCCAGAGCGATTCGCCCAATGAGTCCTTGTTATTTAGTCGTTTTCAGCCAATTTTCTGGATTTTTGAAAATTTCACTTTTTTGTGAAAATATCCACTAAATGAGGGAATAATATGTGTGAGAGTACCGAAGGAGAGTTCCAAATGTGTGTGGGTAGAATATATATCCCACGGGGGTAAAATTGAAAAAAGTTGAAAAAAAATTTTTTTTGGACTTAGTCATTATTCTGGCGTTTATCAGACTTTTAGATAGAGGAAATGTCAGTGAGCGTTCCGATTTCAGTTCCAGAGCGATTCGCCGAATGAGTCCTTGATATTTAGTCGTTTTCAGCCAATTTTCTGGATTTTTGAAAATTTCACTTTTTTGTGAAAATATCCACTAAATGAGGGAATAATATGTGTGAGGGTACCCCAGGAGAGTTCCAAATGTGTGTGGAAAGAATATATATCCCACGGGGGTAAAATTGAAAAAAGTTGAAAAAAATTTTTTTTTGGACTTAGTCATTTTTCTGGCGTTTATCAGACTTTTAGATAGGGGAAATCGCAGTGAGCATTCCAATTTCAGTTCCAGAGCGATTCACCCAATGAGTCCTTGATATTTAGTCATTTTCAGCCAATTTTCTGGATTTTTGAAAATTTCACTTTTTTGTGAAAATATCCACTAAATGAGGGAATAATATGTGTGAGGGTACCCCAGGAGAGTTCCAAATGTTTGTGGGTAGAATATATATCCCACGGGGGTAAAATTGAATAAAGTAGAAAAATTTTTTTTTTTGGACTTAGTCATTTTTCCGGCGTTTATCAGACTTTCAGATAGGGGAAATGTCAGTGAGCATTCCGATTTCAGTTCCAGAGCGATTCGCCCAATGAGTCCTTGTTATTTAGTCGTTTTCAGCCAATTTTCTGGATTTTTGAAAATTTCACTTTTTTGGGAAAATATCCACTAAATGAGGGAATAATATGTGTGAGGGTACCCCAGGAGAGTTCCAAATGTTTGTGGGTAGAATATATATCCCACGGGGGTAAAATTGAATAAAGTAGAAAAATTTTTTTTTGTGGACTTAGTCATTTTTTCGGCGTTTATCAGACTTTCAGATAGGGGAAATGTCAGTGAGCATTCCGATTTCAGTTCCAGAGCGATTCGCCCAATGAGTCCTTGTTATTTAGTCGTTTTCAGCCAATTTTCTGGATTTTTGAAAATTTCACTTTTTTGTGAAAATATCCACTAAATGAGGGAATAATATGTGTGAGGGTACCGAAGGAGAGTTCCAAATGTGTGTGGGTAGAATGTATATCCCACGGGGGTAAAATTGAAAAAAGTTGAAAAAAAATTTTTTTTGGACTTAGTCATTTTTCCGGCGTTTATCAGACTTTCAGATAGAGGAAATGTCAGTGAGCATTCCGATTTCAGTTCCAGAGCGATTCGCCGAATGAGTCCTTGATATTTAGTCGTTTTCAGCCAATTTTCTGGATTTTTGAAAATTTCACTTTTTTGTGAAAATATCCACTAAATGAGGGAATAATATGTGTGAGGGTACCCCAGGAGAGTTCCAAATGTGTGTGGAAAGAATATATATCCCACGGGGGTAAAATTGAAAAAAGTTGAAAAAAAATTTTTTTTGGACTTAGTCATTTTTCCGGCGTTTATCAGACTTTTAGATAGGGGAAATGGCAGTGAGCATTCCAATTTCAGTTCCAGAGCGATTCACCCAATGAGTCCTTGATATTTAGTCATTTTCAGCCAATTTTCTGGATTTTTGAAAATTTCACTTTTTTGTGAAAATATCCACTAAATGAGGGAATAATATGTGTGAGGGTACCCCAGGAGAGTTCCAAATGTTTGTGGGTAGAATATATATCCCACGGGGGTAAAATTGAATAAAGTAGAAAATTTTTTTTTTTTGGACTTAGTCATTTTTTCGGCGTTTATCAGACTTTCAGATAGGGGAAATGTCAGTGAGCATTCCGATTTCAGTTCCAGAGCGATTCGCCCAATGAGTCCTTGTTATTTAGTCGTTTTCAGCCAATTTTCTGGATTTTTGAAAATTTCACTTTTTTGTGAAAATATCCACTAAATGAGGGAATAATATGTGTGAGAGTACCGAAGGAGAGTTCCAAATGTGTGTGGGTAGAATATATATCCCACTGGGGTAAAATTGAAAAAAGTTGAAAAAAAATTTTTTTTGGACTTAGTCATTATTCTGGCATTTATCAGACTTTTAGATAGAGGAAATGTCAGTGAGCGTTCCGATTTCAGTTCCAGAGCGATTCGCCGAATGAGTCCTTGATATTTAGTCGTTTTCAGCCAATTTTCAGTATTTTTGAAAATTTCACTTTTTTGTGAAAATATCCACTAAATGAGGGAATAATATGTGTGAGGGTACCCCAGGAGAGTTCCAAATGTGTGTGGGTAGAATATATATCCCACGGGGGTAAAATTGAAAAAAGTTGAAAAAAATTTTTTTTTGGACTTAGTCATTATTCTGGCGTTTATCAGACTTTCAGATAGGGGAAATGTCAGTGAGCGTTCCGATTTCAGTTCCAGAGCGATTCGCCAAATGAGTCCTTGATATTTAGTCGTTTTCAGCCAATTTTCTGGATTTTTGAAAATTTCACTTTTTTGTGAAAATATCCACTAAATGAGGGAATAATATGTGTGAGGGTACCCCAGGAGAGTTCCAAATGTGTGTGGGTAGAATATATATCCGACGGGGGTAAAATTGAAAAAAGTTGAAAAAAAATTTTTTTTGGACTTAGTCGTTTTTCCGACGTTTATCAGACTTTCAGATAGGGGAAATGTCAGTGAGCATTCCGATTTCAGTTCCAGAGTGATTCGCCCAATGAGTCCTTGTTATTTAGTTGTATTCAGCCAATTTTCTGGATTTTTGAAAATTTCACTTTTTTGTAAAAATATCCACTAAATGAGGGAATAATATGTGTGAGAGTACCGAAGGAGAGTTTCAAATGTGTGTGGGTAGAATATATATCCCACGGGGGTAAAATTGAAAACAGTTGAAAAAAATTTTTTTTTGGACTTAGTAATTTTTCCGGCGTTTATCAGACTTTCAGATAGAGGAAATGTCAGTGAGCATTCCGATTTCAGTTCCAGAGCGATTCGCCCAATGAGTCCTTGTTATTTAGTCGTTTTCAGCCAATTTTCTGGATTTTTGAAAATTTCACTTTTTTGTGAAAATATCCACTAAATGAGGGAATAATATGTGTGAGGGTACCGAAGGAGAGTTCCAAATGTGTGTGGGTAGAATGTATATCCCACGGGGGTAAAATTGAAAAAAGTTGAAAAAAATTTTTTTTTGGACTTAGTCATTTTTCCGGCGTTTATCAGACTTTCAGATAGAGGAAATGTCAGTGAGCATTCCGATTTCAGTTCCAGAGCGATTCGCCGAATGAGTCCTTGATATTTAGTCGTTTTCAGCCAATTTTCTGGATTTTTGAAAATTTCACTTTTTTGTGAATATATCAACTAAATGAGGGAATAATATGTGTGAGGGTACCCCAGGAGAGTTCCAAATGTGTGTGGGAAGAATATATATCCCACGGGGGTAAAATTGAAAAAAGTTGAAAAAAATTTTTTTTTGGACTTAGTCATTTTTCCGGCGTTTATCAGACTTTTAGATAGGGGAAATGGCAGTGAGCATTCCAATTTCAGTTCCAGAGCGATTCACCCAATGAGTCCTTGATATTTAGTCATTTTCAGCCAATTTTCTGGATTTTTGAAAATTTCACTTTTTTGTGAATATATCCACTAAATGAGGGAATAATATGTGTGAGGGTACCCCAGGAGAGTTCCAAATGTTTGTGGGTAGAATATATATCCCACGGGGGTAAAATTGAATAAAGTAGAAAAATTTTTTTCTTTGGACTTAGTCATTTTTTCGGCGTTTATCAGACTTTCAGATAGGGGAAATGTCAGTGAGCATTCCGATTTCAGTTCCAGAGCGATTCGCCCAATGAGTCCTTGTTATTTAGTCGTTTTCAGCCAATTTTCTGGATTTTTGAAAATTTCACTTTTTTGTGAAAATATCCACTAAATGAGGGAATAATATGTGTGAGGGTACCCCAGGAGAGTTCCAAATGTGTGTGGAAAGAATATATATCCCACGGGGGTAAAATTGAAAAAAGTTGAAAAAAAATTTTTTTTGGACTTAGTCATTTTTCCGGCGTTTATCAGACTTTTAGATAGGGGAAATGGCAGTGAGCATTCCAATTTCAGTTCCAGAGCGATTCACCCAATGAGTCCTTGATATTTAGTCATTTTCAGCCAATTTTCTGGATTTTTGAAAATTTCACTTTTTTGTGAAAATATCCACTAAATGAGGGAATAATATGTGTGAGGGTACCCCAGGAGAGTTCCAAATGTTTGTGGGTAGAATATATATCCCACGGGGGTAAAATTGAATAAAGTAGAAAATTTTTTTTTTTTGGACTTAGTCATTTTTTCGGCGTTTATCAGACTTTCAGATAGGGGAAATGTCAGTGAGCATTCCGATTTCAGTTCCAGAGCGATTCGCCCAATGAGTCCTTGTTATTTAGTCGTTTTCAGCCAATTTTCTGGATTTTTGAAAATTTCACTTTTTTGGGAAAATATCCACTAAATGAGGGAATAATATGTGTGAGGGTACCAAAGGAGAGTTCCAAATGTGTGTGGGTAGAATATATATCCCATGGGGGTAAAATTGAAAAAAGTTGAAAAAAAATTTTTTTTGGACTTAGTCATTTTTCCGGCGTTTATCAGACTTTCAGATAGGGGAAATGTCAGTGAGCGCTCCGATTTCAGTTCCAGAGCGATTCGCCGAATGAGTCCTTGATATTTAGTCGTTTTTCAGCCAATTTTCAGCATTTTTGAAAATTTCACTTTTTTGTGAAAATATCCACTAAATGAGGGAATAATATGTGTGAGGGTACCCCAGGAGAGTTCCAAATGTGTGTGGGTAGAATATATATCCCACGGGGGTAAAATTGAAAAAAGTTGAAAAAAATTTTTTTTTGGACTTAGTCATTATTCTGGCGTTTATCAGACTTTCAGATAGAGGAAATGTCAGTGAGCATTCCGATTTCAGTTCCAGAGCGATTCGCCGAATGAGTCCTTGATATTTAGTCGTTTTCAGCCAATTTTCTGGATTTTTGAAAATTTCACTTTTTTGTGAATATATCAACTAAATGAGGGAATAATATGTGTGAGGGTACCCCAGGAGAGTTCCAAATGTGTGTGGGAAGAATATATATCCCACGGGGGTAAAATTGAAAAAAGTTGAAAAAAAATTTTTTTTGGACTTAGTCATTTTTCCGGCGTTTATCAGACTTTTAGATAGGGGAAATGGCAGTGAGCATTCCAATTTCAGTTCCAGAGCGATTCACCCAATGAGTCCTTGATATTTAGTCATTTTCAGCCAATTTTCTGGATTTTTGAAAATTTCACTTTTTTGTGAAAATATCCACTAAATGAGGGAATAATATGTGTGAGGGTACCCCAGGAGAGTTCCAAATGTTTGTGGGTAGAATATATATCCCACGGGGGTAAAATTGAATAAAGTAGAAAATTTTTTTTTTTTGGACTTAGTCATTTTTTCGGCGTTTATCAGACTTTCAGATAGGGGAAATGTCAGTGAGCATTCCGATTTCAGTTCCAGAGCGATTCGCCCAATGAGTCCTTGTTATTTAGTCGTTTTCAGCCAATTTTCTGGATTTTTGAAAATTTCCCTTTTTTGGGAAAATATCCACTAAATGAGGGAATAATATGTGTGAGGGTACCAAAGGAGAGTTCCAAATGTGTGTGGGTAGAATATATATCCCATGGGGGTAAAATTGAAAAAAGTTGAAAAAAAATTTTTTTTGGACTTAGTCATTTTTCCGGCGTTTATCAGACTTTCAGATAGGGGAAATGTCAGTGAGCGCTCCGATTTCAGTTCCAGAGCGATTCGCCGAATGAGTCCTTGATATTTAGTCGTTTTCAGCCAATTTTCTGGATTTTTGAAAATTTCACTTTTTTGTAAAAATATCCACTAAATGAGGGAATAATATGTGTGAGAGTACCGAAGGAGAGTTTCAAATGTGTGTGGGTAGAATATATATCCCACGGGGGTAAAATTGAAAAAAGTTGAAAAAAATTTTTTTTTGGATTTAGTCATTATTCTGGCGTTTATCAGACTTTCAGATAGGGGAAATGTCAGTGAGCGTTCCAATTTCAGTTCCAGAGCGATTCGCCGAATGAGTCCTTGATATTTAGTCGTTTTTCAGCCAATTTTCAGTATTTTTGAAAATTTCACTTTTTTGTGAAAATATCCACTAAATGAGGGAATAATATGTGTGAGGGTACCCCAGGAGAGTTCCAAATGTGTGTGGGTAGAATATATATCCCACGGGGGTAAAATTGAAAAAAGTTGAAAAAAATTTTTTTTTGGACTTAGTCATTATTCTGGCGTTTATCAGACTTTCAGATAGGGGAAATGTCAGTGAGCGTTCCGATTTCAGTTCCAGAGCGATTCGCCAAATGAGTCCTTGATATTTAGTCGTTTTCAGCCAATTTTCTGGATTTTTGAAAATTTCACTTTTTTGTGAAAATATCCACTAAATGAGGGAATAATATGTGTGAGGGTACCCCAGGAGAGTTCCAAATGTGTGTGGGTAGAATATATATCCGACGGGGGTAAAATTGAAAAAAGTTGAAAAAAAATTTTTTTTGGACTTAGTCGTTTTTCCGACGTTTATCAGACTTTCAGATAGGGGAAATGTCAGTGAGCATTCCGATTTCAGTTCCAGAGTGATTCGCCCAATGAGTCCTTGTTATTTAGTTGTATTCAGCCAATTTTCTGGATTTTTGAAAATTTCACTTTTTTGTAAAAATATCCACTAAATGAGGGAATAATATGTGTGAGAGTACCGAAGGAGAGTTTCAAATGTGTGTGGGTAGAATATATATCCCACGGGGGTAAAATTGAAAACAGTTGAAAAAAATTTTTTTTTGGACTTAGTAATTTTTCCGGCGTTTATCAGACTTTCAGATAGAGGAAATGTCAGTGAGCATTCCGATTTCAGTTCCAGAGCGATTCGCCCAATGAGTCCTTGTTATTTAGTCGTTTTCAGCCAATTTTCTGGATTTTTGAAAATTTCACTTTTTTGTGAAAATATCCACTAAATGAGGGAATAATATGTGTGAGGGTACCGAAGGAGAGTTCCAAATGTGTGTGGGTAGAATGTATATCCCACGGGGGTAAAATTGAAAAAAGTTGAAAAAAATTTTTTTTTGGACTTAGTCATTTTTCCGGCGTTTATCAGACTTTCAGATAGAGGAAATGTCAGTGAGCATTCCGATTTCAGTTCCAGAGCGATTCGCCGAATGAGTCCTTGATATTTAGTCGTTTTCAGCCAATTTTCTGGATTTTTGAAAATTTCACTTTTTTGTGAATATATCAACTAAATGAGGGAATAATATGTGTGAGGGTACCCCAGGAGAGTTCCAAATGTGTGTGGGAAGAATATATATCCCACGGGGGTAAAATTGAAAAAAGTTGAAAAAAATTTTTTTTTGGACTTAGTCATTTTTCCGGCGTTTATCAGACTTTTAGATAGGGGAAATGGCAGTGAGCATTCCAATTTCAGTTCCAGAGCGATTCACCCAATGAGTCCTTGATATTTAGTCATTTTCAGCCAATTTTCTGGATTTTTGAAAATTTCACTTTTTTGTGAATATATCCACTAAATGAGGGAATAATATGTGTGAGGGTACCCCAGGAGAGTTCCAAATGTTTGTGGGTAGAATATATATCCCACGGGGGTAAAATTGAATAAAGTAGAAAAATTTTTTTCTTTGGACTTAGTCATTTTTTCGGCGTTTATCAGACTTTCAGATAGGGGAAATGTCAGTGAGCATTCCGATTTCAGTTCCAGAGCGATTCGCCCAATGAGTCCTTGTTATTTAGTCGTTTTCAGCCAATTTTCTGGATTTTTGAAAATTTCACTTTTTTGTGAAAATATCCACTAAATGAGGGAATAATATGTGTGAGGGTACCCCAGGAGAGTTCCAAATGTGTGTGGAAAGAATATATATCCCACGGGGGTAAAATTGAAAAAAGTTGAAAAAAAATTTTTTTTGGACTTAGTCATTTTTCCGGCGTTTATCAGACTTTTAGATAGGGGAAATGGCAGTGAGCATTCCAATTTCAGTTCCAGAGCGATTCACCCAATGAGTCCTTGATATTTAGTCATTTTCAGCCAATTTTCTGGATTTTTGAAAATTTCACTTTTTTGTGAAAATATCCACTAAATGAGGGAATAATATGTGTGAGGGTACCCCAGGAGAGTTCCAAATGTTTGTGGGTAGAATATATATCCCACGGGGGTAAAATTGAATAAAGTAGAAAATTTTTTTTTTTTGGACTTAGTCATTTTTTCGGCGTTTATCAGACTTTCAGATAGGGGAAATGTCAGTGAGCATTCCGATTTCAGTTCCAGAGCGATTCGCCCAATGAGTCCTTGTTATTTAGTCGTTTTCAGCCAATTTTCTGGATTTTTGAAAATTTCACTTTTTTGGGAAAATATCCACTAAATGAGGGAATAATATGTGTGAGGGTACCAAAGGAGAGTTCCAAATGTGTGTGGGTAGAATATATATCCCATGGGGGTAAAATTGAAAAAAGTTGAAAAAAAATTTTTTTTGGACTTAGTCATTTTTCCGGCGTTTATCAGACTTTCAGATAGGGGAAATGTCAGTGAGCGCTCCGATTTCAGTTCCAGAGCGATTCGCCGAATGAGTCCTTGATATTTAGTCGTTTTCAGCCAATTTTCTGGATTTTTGAAAATTTCACTTTTTTGTAAAAATATCCACTAAATGAGGGAATAATATGTGTGAGAGTACCGAAGGAGAGTTTCAAATGTGTGTGGGTAGAATATATATCCCACGGGGGTAAAATTGAAAAAAGTTGAAAAAAATTTTTTTTTGGATTTAGTCATTATTCTGGCGTTTATCAGACTTTCAGATAGGGGAAATGTCAGTGAGCGTTCCAATTTCAGTTCCAGAGCGATTCGCCGAATGAGTCCTTGATATTTAGTCGTTTTTCAGCCAATTTTCAGTATTTTTGAAAATTTCACTTTTTTTGTGAAAATATCCACTAAATGAGGGAATAATATGTGTGAGGGTACCCCAGGAGAGTTCCAAATGTGTGTGGGTAGAATATATATCCCACGGGGGTAAAATTGAAAAAAGTTGAAAAAAATTTTTTTTTGGACTTAGTCATTATTCTGGCGTTTATCAGACTTTCAGATAGGGGAAATGTCAGTGAGCGTTCCGATTTCAGTTCCAGAGCGATTCGCCAAATGAGTCCTTGATATTTAGTCGTTTTCAGCCAATTTTCTGGATTTTTGAAAATTTCACTTTTTTGTGAAAATATCCACTAAATGAGGGAATAATATGTGTGAGGGTACCCCAGGAGAGTTCCAAATGTGTGTGGGTAGAATATATATCCGACGGGGGTAAAATTGAAAAAAGTTGAAAAAAAATTTTTTTTGGACTTAGTCGTTTTTCCGACGTTTATCAGACTTTCAGATAGGGGAAATGTCAGTGAGCATTCCGATTTCAGTTCCAGAGTGATTCGCCCAATGAGTCCTTGTTATTTAGTTGTATTCAGCCAATTTTCTGGATTTTTGAAAATTTCACTTTTTTGTAAAAATATCCACTAAATGAGGGAATAATATGTGTGAGAGTACCGAAGGAGAGTTTCAAATGTGTGTGGGTAGAATATATATCCCACGGGGGTAAAATTGAAAACAGTTGAAAAAAATTTTTTTTTGGACTTAGTAATTTTTCCGGCGTTTATCAGACTTTCAGATAGAGGAAATGTCAGTGAGCATTCCGATTTCAGTTCCAGAGCGATTCGCCCAATGAGTCCTTGATATTTAGTCGTTTTTCAGCCAATATTCAGTATTTTTGAAAATTTCACTTTTTGGTGAAAATATCCACTAAATGAGGGAATAATATGTGTGAGGGTACCCCAGGAGAGTTCCAAATGTGTGTGGGTAGAATATATATCCCACGGGGGTAAAATTGAAAAAAGTTGAAAAAAAATTTTTTTTGGACTTAGTCGTTTTTCCGACGTTTATCAGACTTTCAGATAGGGGAAATGTCAGTGAGCATTCCGATTTCAGTTCCAGAGCGATTCGCCCAATGAGTCCTTGTTATTTAGTCGTTTTCAGCCAATTTTCTAGATTTTTGAAAATTTCACTTTTTTGTGAAAATATCCACTAAATGAGGGAATAATATGTGTGAGAGTACCGAAGGAGAGTTCCAAATGTGTGTGGGTAGAATATATATCCCACGGGGGTAAAATTGAAAAAAGTTGAAAAAAATTATTTTTTGGACTTAGTCATTTTTCTGGCGTTTATCAGACTTTCAGATAGGGGAAATGTCAGTGAGCGTTCCGATTTCAGTTCCAGAGCGATTCGCCCAATGAGTCCTTGATATTTAGTTGTTTTCAGCCAATTATCTGGATTTTTGAAAATTTCACTTTTTTGTGAAAATATCCACTAAATGAGGGAATAATATGTGTGAGAGTACCGAAGGAGAGTTCCAAATGTGTGTGGGTAGAATATATATCCCACGGGGGTAAAATTGAAAAAAATTTTTTTTTGGACTTAGTCATTATTCTGGCGTTTATCAGACTTTCAGATAGGGGAAATGTCAGTGAGCGTTCCGATTTCAGTTCCAGAGCGATTCGCCGAATGAGTCCTTGATATTTAGTCGTTTTCAGCCAATTTTCTGGATTTTTAAAAATTTCACTTTTTTGTGAAAATATCCACTAAATGAGGGAATAATATGTGTGAGGATACCCCAGGAGAGTTCCAAATGTGTGTGGGTAGAATATATATCCGACGGGGGTAAAATTGAAAAAAGTTGAAAAAAAATTTTTTTTGGACTTAGTCGTTTTTCCGACGTTTATCAGACTTTCAGATAGAGGAAATGTCAGTGAGCATTCCAATTTCAGTTCCAGAGCGATTCGCCCAATGAGTCCTTGTTATTTAGTCGTTTTCAGCCAATTTTCTGGATTTTTGAAAATTTCACTTTTTTGTGAAAATATCCACTAAATGAGGGAATAATATGTGTGAGAGTACCGAAGGAGAGTTCCAAATATGTGTGGGTAGAATATATATCCCACGGGGGTAAAATTGAAAAAGTTGAAAAAAAACTTTTTTTGGACTTAGTAATTTTTCCGGCGTTTATCAGACTTTCAGATAGGGGAAATGTCAGTGAGCGTTCCGATTTCAGTTCCAGAGCGATTCGCCCAATGAGTCCTTGATATTTAGTCGTTTTTCAGCCAATTTTCTGGATTTTTGAAAATTTCACTTTTTTGTGAAAATATCCACTAAATGAGGGAATAATATGTGTGAGGGTACCCCAGGAGAGTTCCAAATGTGTGTGGGTAGAATATATATCCCACGGGGTTAAAAGAGAAAAAAGTTGAAAACATTTTTTTTTTGGACTTAGTCATTATTCTGGCGTTTATCAGACTTTCAGATAGGGGAAATGTCAGTGAGCGTACCGATTTCAGTTCCAGAGCGATTCGCCGAATGAGTCCTTGATATTTAGTCGTTTTCAGCCAATTTTCTGGATTTTTGAAAATTTCACTTTTTTGTGAAAATATCCACTAAATGAGGGAATAATATGTTTGAGGGTACCCCAGGAGAGTTCCAAATGTGTGTGGGTAGAATATATATCCGACGGGGATAAAATTGAAAAAAGTTGAAAAAAAATTTTTTTTGGACTTAGTCGTTTTTCCGATGTTTATCAGACTTTCAGATAGAGGAAATGTCAGTGAGCATTCCGATTTCAGTTCCAGAGCGATTCGCCCAATGAGTCCTTGTTATTTAGTCGTTTTCAGCCAATTTTCTGGATTTTTGAAAATTTCACTTTTTTGTGAAAATATCCACTAAATGAGGGAATAATATGTGTGAGGGTACCGAAGGAGAGTTCCAAATGTGTGTGGGTAGAATATATATCCCACGGGGGTAAAATTGAAAAAAGTTGAAAAAAAATTTTTTTTAGACTTAGTCATTTTTCCGGCGTTTATCAGACTTTCAGATAGGGGAAATGTCAGTGAGCGTTCCAATTTCAGTTCCAGAGTGATTCGCCCAATGAGTCCTTGTTATTTAGTTGTTTTCAGCCAATTTTCTGGATTTTTGAAAATTTCACTTTTTTGTGAAAATATCCACTAAATGAGGGAATAATATGTGTGAGAGTACCGAAGGAGAGTTCCAAATGTGTGTGGGGAGAATATATATCCCACGGGGGTAAAATTGAAAAAAGTTGAAAAAAAATTTTTTTTGGACTTAGTAATTTTTCCGGCGTTTATCAGACTTTCAGATAGGGGAAATGTCAGTGAGCATTCCAATTTCAGTTCCAGAGCGATTCGCCCAATGAGTCCTTGATATTTAGTCGTTTTTCAGCCAATTTTCTGGATTTTTGAAAATTTCACTTTTTTGTGAAAATATCCACTAAATGAGGGAATAATATGTGTGAGAGTACCGAAGGAGAGTTCCAAATGTGTGTGGGGAGAATATATATCCCACGGGGGTAAAATTGAAAAAAGTTGAAAAAAATTTTTTTTTGGACTTAGTCATTATTCTGGCGTTTATCAGACTTTCAGATAGGGGAAATGTCAGTGAGCGTTCCAATTTCAGTTCCAGAGTGATTCGCCCAATGAGTCCTTGTTATTTAGTTGTTTTCAGCCAATTTTCTGGATTTTTGAAAATTTCACTTTTTTGTGAAAATATCCACTAAATGAGGGAATAATATGTGTGAGAGTACCGAAGGAGAGTTCCAAATGTGTGTGGGTAGAATATATATCCCACGGGGGTAAAATTGAAAAAAGTTGAAAAAAATTTTTTTTTGGACTTAGTCATTTTTCCGGCGTTTATCAGACTTTCAGATAGGGGAAATGTCAGTGAGCGTTCCGATTTCAGTTCCAGAGCGATTCGCCCAATGAGTCCTTGATATTTAGTCGTTTTCAGCCAATTTTCTGGATTTTTGAAAATTTAACTTTTTTGTGAAAATATCCACTAAATGAGGGAATAATATGTGTGAGGGTACCCCAGGAGAGTTCCAAATGTGTGTGGGAAGAAAATATATCCGACGGGGGTAAAATTGAAGAAAGTTGAAAAAAAATTTTTTTTGGACTTAGTCATTTTTCCGGCGTTTATCAGACTTTCAGATAGGGGAAATGTCAGTGAGCGTTCCAATTTCAGTTCCAGAGTGATTCGCCCAATGAGTCCTTGTTATTTAGTTGTTTTCAGCCAATTTTCTGGATTTTTGAAAATTTCACTTTTTTGTGAAAATATCCACTAAATGAGGGAATAATATGTGTGAGAGTACCGAAGGAGAGTTCCCAATGTGTGTGGGTAGAATATATATCCCACGGGGGTAAAATTGAAAAAAGTTGAAAAAAATTTTTTTTTGGACTTAGTAATTTTTCCGGCGTTTATCAGACTTTCAGATAGGGGAAATGTCAGTGAGCGTTCCAATTTCAGTTCCAGAGTGATTCGCCCAATGAGTCCTTGTTATTTAGTTGTTTTCAGCCAATTTTCTGGATTTTTGAAAATTTCACTTTTTTGTGAAAATATCCACTAAATGAGGGAATAATATGTGTGAGAGTACCGAAGGAGAGTTCCAAATGTGTGTGGGTAGAATATATATCCCACGGGGGTAAAATTGAAAAAAGTTGAAAAAAATTTTTTTTTGGACTTAGTAATTTTTCCGGCGTTTATCAGACTTTCAGATAGGGGAAATGTCAGTGAGCGTTCCGATTTCAGTTCCAGAGCGATTCGCCCAATGAGTCCTTGATATTTAGTCGTTTTCAGCCAATTTTCTGGATTTTTGAAAATTTAACTTTTTTGTGAAAATATCCACTAAATGAGGGAATAATATGTGTGAGGGTACCCCAGGAGAGTTCCAAATGTGTGTGGGAAGAAAATATATCCCACGGGGGTAAAATTGAAGAAAGTTGAAAAAAAATTTTTTTTGGACTTAGTCATTTTTCCGGCGTTTATCAGACTTTCAGATAGGGGAAATGTCAGTGAGCGTTCCGATTTCAGTTCCAGAGTGATTCGCCCAATGAGTCCGTGTTATTTAGTTGTTTTCAGCCAATTTTCTGGATTTTTGAAAATTTCACTTTTTTGTGAAAATATCCACTAAATGAGGGAATAATATGTGTGAGGGTACCCCAGGAGAGTTCTAAATGTGTGTGGGTAGAATATATATCCCACGGGGGTAAAATTGAAAAAAGTTGAAAAAAATTTTTTTTTGGACTTAGTCATTTTTCCGGCGTTTATCAGACTTTCACATAGGGGAAATGTCAGTGAGCGTTCCGATTTCAGTTCCAGAGTGATTCGCCCAATGAGTCCTTGTTATTTAGTTGTTTTCAGCCAATTTTCTGGATTTTTGAAAATTTCACTTTTTTGTGAAAATATCCACTAAATGAGGGAATAATATGTGTGAGGGTACCCCAGGAGAGTTCCAAATGTGTGTGGGAAGAATATATATCCCACGGGGGTAAAATTGAAAAAAGTTGAAAAAAATTATTTTTTGGACTTAGTCATTTTTCTGGCGTTTATCAGACTTTCAGATAGGGGAAATGTCAGTGAGCGTTCCAATTTCAGTTCCAGAGCGATTCTCCCAATGAGTCCTTGATATTTAGTCGTTTTCAGCCAATTTTCTGGATTTTTGAAAATTTAACTTTTTTGTGAAAATATCCACTAAATGAGGGAATAATATGTGTGAGGGTACCCCAGGAGAGTTCCAAATGTGTGTGGGAAGAAAATATATCCGACGGGGGTAAAATTGAAGAAAGTTGAAAAAAAATTTTTTTTGGACTTAGTAATTTTTCCGGCGTTTATCAGACTTTCAGATTGGGGAAATGTCAGTGAGCGTTCCAATTTCAGTTCCAGAGTGATTCGCCCAATGAGTCCTTGTTATTTAGTTGTTTTCAGCCAATTTTCTGGATTTTTGAAAATTTCACTTTTTTGTGAAAATATCCACTAAATGAGGGAATAATATGTGTGAGAGTACCGAAGGAGAGTTCCAAATGTGTGTGGGTAGAATATATATCCCACGGGGGTAAAATTGAAAAAAGTTGAAAAAAATTTTTTTTTGGACTTAGTAATTTTTCCGGCGTTTATCAGACTTTCAGATAGGGGAAATGTCAGTGAGCGTTCCGATTTCAGTTCCAGAGCGATTCGCCCAATGAGTCCTTGATATTTAGTCGTTTTCAGCCAATTTTCTGGATTTTTGAAAATTTAACTTTTTTGTGAAAATATCCACTAAATGAGGGAATAATATGTGTGAGGGTACCCCAGGAGAGTTTCAAATGTGTGTGGGAAGAAAATATATCCGACGGGGGTAAAATTGAAGAAAGTTGAAAAAAAATTTTTTTTGGACTTAGTCATTTTTCCGGCGTTTATCAGACTTTCAGATAGGGGAAATGTCAGTGAGCATTCCGATTTCAGTTCCAGAGCGTTTCGCCCAATGAGTCCTTGTTATTTAGTCGTTTTCAGCCAATTTTCTGGATTTTTGAAAATTTCACTTTTTTGTGAAAATATCCACTAAATGAGGGAATAATATGTGTGAGAGTACCGAAGGAGAGTTCCCAATGTGTGTGGGTAGAATATATATCCCACGGGGGTAAAATTGAAAAAAGTTGAAAAAAATTTTTTTTTGGACTTAGTAATTTTTCCGGCGTTTATCAGACTTTCAGATAGGGGAAATGTCAGTGAGCGTTCCGATTTCAGTTCCAGAGCGATTCGCCCAATGAGTCCTTGATATTTAGTCGTTTTTCAGCCAATTTTCTGGATTTTTGAAAATTTCACTTTTTTGTGAAAATATCCACTAAATGAGGGAATAATATGTGTGAGGGTACCCCAGGAGAGTTCCAAATGTGTGTGGGTAGAATATATATCCCACGGGGGTAAAATGGAAAAAAGTTGAAAAAAATTTTTTTTTGGACTTAGTCATTATTCTGGCGTTTATCAGACTTTCAGATATGGGAAATGTCAGTGAGCGTTCCAATTTCAGTTCCAGAGCAATTCGCCGAATGAGTCCTTGATATTTAGTCGTTTTCAGCCAATTTTCTGGATTTTTGAAAATTTCACTTTTTTGTGAAAATATCCACTAAATGAGGGAATAATATGTGTGAGGGTACCCCAGGAGAGTTCCAAATGTGTGTGGGTAGAATATATATCCGACGGGGGTAAAATTGAAAAAAGTTGAAAAAAAATTTTTTTTGGACTTAGTAATTTTTCCGGCGTTTATCAGACTTTCAGATAGGGGAAATGTCAGTGAGCGTTCCAATTTCAGTTCCAGAGTGATTCGCCCAATGAGTCCTTGTTATTTAGTTGTTTTCAGCCAATTTTCTGGATTTTTGAAAATTTCACTTTTTTGTGAAAATATCCACTAAATGAGGGAATAATATGTGTGAGAGTACCGAAGGAGAGTTCCAAATGTGTGTGGGTAGAATATATATCCCACGGGGGTAAAATTGAAAAAAGTTGAAAAAAATTTTTTTTTGGACTTAGTAATTTTTCCGGCGTTTATCAGACTTTCAGATAGGGGAAATGTCAGTGAGCGTTCCGATTTCAGTTCCAGAGCGATTCGCCCAATGAGTCCTTGATATTTAGTCGTTTTCAGCCAATTTTCTGGATTTTTGAAAATTTAACTTTTTTGTGAAAATATCCACTAAATGAGGGAATAATATGTGTGAGGGTACCCCAGGAGAGTTCCAAATGTGTGTGGGAAGAAAATATATCCCACGGGGGTAAAATTGAAGAAAGTTGAAAAAAAATTTTTTTTGGACTTAGTCATTTTTCCGGCGTTTATCAGACTTTCAGATAGGGGAAATGTCAGTGAGCGTTCCGATTTCAGTTCCAGAGTGATTCGCCCAATGAGTCCGTGTTATTTAGTTGTTTTCAGCCAATTTTCTGGATTTTTGAAAATTTCACTTTTTTGTGAAAATATCCACTAAATGAGGGAATAATATGTGTGAGGGTACCCCAGGAGAGTTCTAAATGTGTGTGGGTAGAATATATATCCCACGGGGGTAAAATTGAAAAAAGTTGAAAAAAATTTTTTTTTGGACTTAGTCATTTTTCCGGCGTTTATCAGACTTTCACATAGGGGAAATGTCAGTGAGCGTTCCGATTTCAGTTCCAGAGTGATTCGCCCAATGAGTCCTTGTTATTTAGTTGTTTTCAGCCAATTTTCTGGATTTTTGAAAATTTCACTTTTTTGTGAAAATATCCACTAAATGAGGGAATAATATGTGTGAGGGTACCCCAGGAGAGTTCCAAATGTGTGTGGGAAGAATATATATCCCACGGGGGTAAAATTGAAAAAAGTTGAAAAAAATTATTTTTTGGACTTAGTCATTTTTCTGGCGTTTATCAGACTTTCAGATAGGGGAAATGTCAGTGAGCGTTCCAATTTCAGTTCCAGAGCGATTCTCCCAATGAGTCCTTGATATTTAGTCGTTTTCAGCCAATTTTCTGGATTTTTGAAAATTTAACTTTTTTGTGAAAATATCCACTAAATGAGGGAATAATATGTGTGAGGGTACCCCAGGAGAGTTCCAAATGTGTGTGGGAAGAAAATATATCCGACGGGGGTAAAATTGAAGAAAGTTGAAAAAAAATTTTTTTTGGACTTAGTAATTTTTCCGGCGTTTATCAGACTTTCAGATTGGGGAAATGTCAGTGAGCGTTCCAATTTCAGTTCCAGAGTGATTCGCCCAATGAGTCCTTGTTATTTAGTTGTTTTCAGCCAATTTTCTGGATTTTTGAAAATTTCACTTTTTTGTGAAAATATCCACTAAATGAGGGAATAATATGTGTGAGAGTACCGAAGGAGAGTTCCAAATGTGTGTGGGTAGAATATATATCCCACGGGGGTAAAATTGAAAAAAGTTGAAAAAAATTTTTTTTTGGACTTAGTAATTTTTCCGGCGTTTATCAGACTTTCAGATAGGGGAAATGTCAGTGAGCGTTCCGATTTCAGTTCCAGAGCGATTCGCCCAATGAGTCCTTGATATTTAGTCGTTTTCAGCCAATTTTCTGGATTTTTGAAAATTTAACTTTTTTGTGAAAATATCCACTAAATGAGGGAATAATATGTGTGAGGGTACCCCAGGAGAGTTTCAAATGTGTGTGGGAAGAAAATATATCCGACGGGGGTAAAATTGAAGAAAGTTGAAAAAAAATTTTTTTTGGAC
Organism: Phyllobates terribilis; assembly: GCF_046119375.1. Classification (NCBI taxonomy): domain Eukaryota; kingdom Metazoa; phylum Chordata; class Amphibia; order Anura; family Dendrobatidae; genus Phyllobates; species Phyllobates terribilis. The sequence continues at coordinate 557,164,549 of NW_027362762.1, forward strand.
TTAGTCATTTTTCCGGCGTTTATCAGACTTTCAGATAGGGGAAATGTCAGTGAGCATTCCGATTTCAGTTCCAGAGCGTTTCGCCCAATGAGTCCTTGTTATTTAGTCGTTTTCAGCCAATTTTCTGGATTTTTGAAAATTTCACTTTTTTGTGAAAATATCCACTAAATGAGGGAATAATATGTGTGAGAGTACCGAAGGAGAGTTCCCAATGTGTGTGGGTAGAATATATATCCCACGGGGGTAAAATTGAAAAAAGTTGAAAAAAATTTTTTTTTGGACTTAGTAATTTTTCCGGCGTTTATCAGACTTTCAGATAGGGGAAATGTCAGTGAGCGTTCCGATTTCAGTTCCAGAGCGATTCGCCCAATGAGTCCTTGATATTTAGTCGTTTTTCAGCCAATTTTCTGGATTTTTGAAAATTTCACTTTTTTGTGAAAATATCCACTAAATGAGGGAATAATATGTGTGAGGGTACCCCAGGAGAGTTCCAAATGTGTGTGGGTAGAATATATATCCCACGGGGGTAAAATGGAAAAAAGTTGAAAAAAATTTTTTTTTGGACTTAGTCATTATTCTGGCGTTTATCAGACTTTCAGATATGGGAAATGTCAGTGAGCGTTCCAATTTCAGTTCCAGAGCAATTCGCCGAATGAGTCCTTGATATTTAGTCGTTTTCAGCCAATTTTCTGGATTTTTGAAAATTTCACTTTTTTGTGAAAATATCCACTAAATGAGGGAATAATATGTGTGAGGGTACCCCAGGAGAGTTCCAAATGTGTGTGGGTAGAATATATATCCGACGGGGGTAAAATTGAAAAAAGTTGAAAAAAAATTTTTTTTGGACTTAGTAATTTTTCCGGCGTTTATCAGACTTTCAGATAGGGGAAATGTCAGTGAGCGTTCCAATTTCAGTTCCAGAGTGATTCGCCCAATGAGTCCTTGTTATTTAGTTGTTTTCAGCCAATTTTCTGGATTTTTGAAAATTTCACTTTTTTGTGAAAATATCCACTAAATGAGGGAATAATATGTGTGAGAGTACCGAAGGAGAGTTCCAAATGTGTGTGGGTAGAATATATATCCCACGGGGGTAAAATTGAAAAAAGTTGAAAAAAATTTTTTTTTGGACTTAGTAATTTTTCCGGCGTTTATCAGACTTTCAGATAGGGGAAATGTCAGTGAGCGTTCCGATTTCAGTTCCAGAGCGATTCGCCCAATGAGTCCTTGATATTTAGTCGTTTTCAGCCAATTTTCTGGATTTTTGAAAATTTAACTTTTTTGTGAAAATATCCACTAAATGAGGGAATAATATGTGTGAGGGTACCCCAGGAGAGTTCCAAATGTGTGTGGGAAGAAAATATATCCCACGGGGGTAAAATTGAAGAAAGTTGAAAAAAAATTTTTTTTGGACTTAGTCATTTTTCCGGCGTTTATCAGACTTTCAGATAGGGGAAATGTCAGTGAGCGTTCCGATTTCAGTTCCAGAGTGATTCGCCCAATGAGTCCGTGTTATTTAGTTGTTTTCAGCCAATTTTCTGGATTTTTGAAAATTTCACTTTTTTGTGAAAATATCCACTAAATGAGGGAATAATATGTGTGAGGGTACCCCAGGAGAGTTCTAAATGTGTGTGGGTAGAATATATATCCCACGGGGGTAAAATTGAAAAAAGTTGAAAAAAATTTTTTTTTGGACTTAGTCATTTTTCCGGCGTTTATCAGACTTTCACATAGGGGAAATGTCAGTGAGCGTTCCGATTTCAGTTCCAGAGTGATTCGCCCAATGAGTCCTTGTTATTTAGTTGTTTTCAGCCAATTTTCTGGATTTTTGAAAATTTCACTTTTTTGTGAAAATATCCACTAAATGAGGGAATAATATGTGTGAGGGTACCCCAGGAGAGTTCCAAATGTGTGTGGGAAGAATATATATCCCACGGGGGTAAAATTGAAAAAAGTTGAAAAAAATTATTTTTTGGACTTAGTCATTTTTCTGGCGTTTATCAGACTTTCAGATAGGGGAAATGTCAGTGAGCGTTCCAATTTCAGTTCCAGAGCGATTCTCCCAATGAGTCCTTGATATTTAGTCGTTTTCAGCCAATTTTCTGGATTTTTGAAAATTTAACTTTTTTGTGAAAATATCCACTAAATGAGGGAATAATATGTGTGAGGGTACCCCAGGAGAGTTCCAAATGTGTGTGGGAAGAAAATATATCCGACGGGGGTAAAATTGAAGAAAGTTGAAAAAAAATTTTTTTTGGACTTAGTAATTTTTCCGGCGTTTATCAGACTTTCAGATTGGGGAAATGTCAGTGAGCGTTCCAATTTCAGTTCCAGAGTGATTCGCCCAATGAGTCCTTGTTATTTAGTTGTTTTCAGCCAATTTTCTGGATTTTTGAAAATTTCACTTTTTTGTGAAAATATCCACTAAATGAGGGAATAATATGTGTGAGAGTACCGAAGGAGAGTTCCAAATGTGTGTGGGTAGAATATATATCCCACGGGGGTAAAATTGAAAAAAGTTGAAAAAAATTTTTTTTTGGACTTAGTAATTTTTCCGGCGTTTATCAGACTTTCAGATAGGGGAAATGTCAGTGAGCGTTCCGATTTCAGTTCCAGAGCGATTCGCCCAATGAGTCCTTGATATTTAGTCGTTTTCAGCCAATTTTCTGGATTTTTGAAAATTTAACTTTTTTGTGAAAATATCCACTAAATGAGGGAATAATATGTGTGAGGGTACCCCAGGAGAGTTTCAAATGTGTGTGGGAAGAAAATATATCCGACGGGGGTAAAATTGAAGAAAGTTGAAAAAAAATTTTTTTTGGACTTAGTCATTTTTCCGGCGTTTATCAGACTTTCAGATAGGGGAAATGTCAGTGAGCATTCCGATTTCAGTTCCAGAGCGTTTCGCCCAATGAGTCCTTGTTATTTAGTCGTTTTCAGCCAATTTTCTGGATTTTTGAAAATTTCACTTTTTTGTGAAAATATCCACTAAATGAGGGAATAATATGTGTGAGAGTACCGAAGGAGAGTTCCCAATGTGTGTGGGTAGAATATATATCCCACGGGGGTAAAATTGAAAAAAGTTGAAAAAAATTTTTTTTTGGACTTAGTAATTTTTCCGGCGTTTATCAGACTTTCAGATAGGGGAAATGTCAGTGAGCGTTCCGATTTCAGTTCCAGAGCGATTCGCCCAATGAGTCCTTGATATTTAGTCGTTTTTCAGCCAATTTTCTGGATTTTTGAAAATTTCACTTTTTTGTGAAAATATCCACTAAATGAGGGAATAATATGTGTGAGGGTACCCCAGGAGAGTTCCAAATGTGTGTGGGTAGAATATATATCCCACGGGGGTAAAATGGAAAAAAGTTGAAAAAAATTTTTTTTTGGACTTAGTCATTATTCTGGCGTTTATCAGACTTTCAGATATGGGAAATGTCAGTGAGCGTTCCAATTTCAGTTCCAGAGCAATTCGCCGAATGAGTCCTTGATATTTAGTCGTTTTCAGCCAATTTTCTGGATTTTTGAAAATTTCACTTTTTTGTGAAAATATCCACTAAATGAGGGAATAATATGTGTGAGGGTACCCCAGGAGAGTTCCAAATGTGTGTGGGTAGAATATATATCCGACGGGGGTAAAATTGAAAAAAGTTGAAAAAAAATTTTTTTTGGACTTAGTAATTTTTCCGGCGTTTATCAGACTTTCAGATAGGGGAAATGTCAGTGAGCGTTCCAATTTCAGTTCCAGAGTGATTCGCCCAATGAGTCCTTGTTATTTAGTTGTTTTCAGCCAATTTTCTGGATTTTTGAAAATTTCACTTTTTTGTGAAAATATCCACTAAATGAGGGAATAATATGTGTGAGAGTACCGAAGGAGAGTTCCAAATGTGTGTGGGTAGAATATATATCCCACGGGGGTAAAATTGAAAAAAGTTGAAAAAAATTTTTTTTTGGACTTAGTAATTTTTCCGGCGTTTATCAGACTTTCAGATAGGGGAAATGTCAGTGAGCGTTCCGATTTCAGTTCCAGAGCGATTCGCCCAATGAGTCCTTGATATTTAGTCGTTTTCAGCCAATTTTCTGGATTTTTGAAAATTTAACTTTTTTGTGAAAATATCCACTAAATGAGGGAATAATATGTGTGAGGGTACCCCAGGAGAGTTCCAAATGTGTGTGGGAAGAAAATATATCCCACGGGGGTAAAATTGAAGAAAGTTGAAAAAAAATTTTTTTTGGACTTAGTCATTTTTCCGGCGTTTATCAGACTTTCAGATAGGGGAAATGTCAGTGAGCATTCCGATTTCAGTTCCAGAGTGATTCGCCCAATGAGTCCGTGTTATTTAGTTGTTTTCAGCCAATTTTCTGGATTTTTGAAAATTTCACTTTTTTGTGAAAATATCCACTAAATGAGGGAATAATATGTGTGAGGGTACCCCAGGAGAGTTCTAAATGTGTGTGGGTAGAATATATATCCCACGGGGGTAAAATTGAAAAAAGTTGAAAAAAATTTTTTTTTGGACTTAGTCATTTTTCCGGCGTTTATCAGACTTTCACATAGGGGAAATGTCAGTGAGCGTTCCGATTTCAGTTCCAGAGTGATTCGCCCAATGAGTCCTTGTTATTTAGTTGTTTTCAGCCAATTTTCTGGATTTTTGAAAATTTCACTTTTTTGTGAAAATATCCACTAAATGAGGGAATAATATGTGTGAGGGTACCCCAGGAGAGTTCCAAATGTGTGTGGGAAGAATATATATCCCACGGGGGTAAAATTGAAAAAAGTTGAAAAAAATTATTTTTTGGACTTAGTCATTTTTCTGGCGTTTATCAGACTTTCAGATAGGGGAAATGTCAGTGAGCGTTCCAATTTCAGTTCCAGAGCGATTCTCCCAATGAGTCCTTGATATTTAGTCGTTTTCAGCCAATTTTCTGGATTTTTGAAAATTTAACTTTTTTGTGAAAATATCCACTAAATGAGGGAATAATATGTGTGAGGGTACCCCAGGAGAGTTCCAAATGTGTGTGGGAAGAAAATATATCCGACGGGGGTAAAATTGAAGAAAGTTGAAAAAAAAATTTTTTTGGACTTAGTAATTTTTCCGGCGTTTATCAGACTTTCAGATAGGGGAAATGTCAGTGAGCGTTCCAATTTCAGTTCCAGAGTGATTCGCCCAATGAGTCCTTGTTATTTAGTTGTTTTCAGCCAATTTTCTGGATTTTTGAAAATTTCACTTTTTTGTGAAAATATCCACTAAATGAGGGAATAATATGTGTGAGAGTACCGAAGGAGAGTTCCAAATGTGTGTGGGTAGAATATATATCCCACGGGGGTAAAATTGAAAAAAGTTGAAAAAAATTTTTTTTTGGACTTAGTAATTTTTCCGGCGTTTATCAGACTTTCAGATAGGGGAAATGTCAGTGAGCGTTCCGATTTCAGTTCCAGAGCGATTCGCCCAATGAGTCCTTGATATTTAGTCGTTTTCAGCCAATTTTCTGGATTTTTGAAAATTTAACTTTTTTGTGAAAATATCCACTAAATGAGGGAATAATATGTGTGAGGGTACCCCAGGAGAGTTTCAAATGTGTGTGGGAAGAAAATATATCCGACGGGGGTAAAATTGAAGAAAGTTGAAAAAAAATTTTTTTTGGACTTAGTCATTTTTCCGGCGTTTATCAGACTTTCAGATAGGGGAAATGTCAGTGAGCATTCCGATTTCAGTTCCAGAGCGTTTCGCCCAATGAGTCCTTGTTATTTAGTCGTTTTCAGCCAATTTTCTGGATTTTTGAAAATTTCACTTTTTTGTGAAAATATCCACTAAATGAGGGAATAATATGTGTGAGGGTACCGAAGGAGAGTTCCAAATGTGTGTGGGTAGAATATATATCCGACGGGGCTAAAATTGAAAAAAGTTGAAAAAAAATTTTTTTTGGACTTAGTCATTTTTCTGGCGTTTATCAGACTTTCAGATAGGGGAAATGTCAGTGAGCGTTCCAATTTCAGTTCCAGAGTGATTCGCCCAATGAGTCCTTGTTATTTAGTTGTTTTCAGCCAATTTTCTGGATTTTTGAAAATTTCACTTTTTTGTGAAAATATCCACTAAATGAGGGAATAATATGTGTGAGAGTACCGAAGGAGAGTTCCCAATGTGTGTGGGTAGAATATATATCCCACGGGGGTAAAATTGAAAAAAGTTGAAAAAAATTTTTTTTTGGACTTAGTAATTTTTCCGGCGTTTATCAGACTTTCAGATAGGGGAAATGTCAGTGAGCGTTCCGATTTCAGTTCCAGAGCGATTCGCCCAATGAGTCCTTGATATTTAGTCGTTTTTCAGCCAATTTTCTGGATTTTTGAAAATTTCACTTTTTTGTGAAAATATCCACTAAATGAGGGAATAATATGTGTGAGGGTACCCCAGGAGAGTTCCAAATGTGTGTGGGTAGAATATATATCCCACGGGGGTAAAATGGAAAAAAGTTGAAAAAAATTTTTTTTTGGACTTAGTCATTATTCTGGCGTTTATCAGACTTTCAGATATGGGAAATGTCAGTGAGCGTTCCAATTTCAGTTCCAGAGCAATTCGCCGAATGAGTCCTTGATATTTAGTCGTTTTCAGCCAATTTTCTGGATTTTTGAAAATTTCACTTTTTTGTGAAAATATCCACTAAATGAGGGAATAATATGTGTGAGGGTACCCCAGGAGAGTTCCAAATGTGTGTGGGTAGAATATATATCCGACGGGGGTAAAATTGAAAAAAGTTGAAAAAAAATTTTTTTTGGACTTAGTAATTTTTCCGGCGTTTATCAGACTTTCAGATAGGGGAAATGTCAGTGAGCGTTCCAATTTCAGTTCCAGAGTGATTCGCCCAATGAGTCCTTGTTATTTAGTTGTTTTCAGCCAATTTTCTGGATTTTTGAAAATTTCACTTTTTTGTGAAAATATCCACTAAATGAGGGAATAATATGTGTGAGAGTACCGAAGGAGAGTTCCAAATGTGTGTGGGTAGAATATATATCCCACGGGGGTAAAATTGAAAAAAGTTGAAAAAAATTTTTTTTTGGACTTAGTAATTTTTCCGGCGTTTATCAGACTTTCAGATAGGGGAAATGTCAGTGAGCGTTCCGATTTCAGTTCCAGAGCGATTCGCCCAATGAGTCCTTGATATTTAGTCGTTTTCAGCCAATTTTCTGGATTTTTGAAAATTTAACTTTTTTGTGAAAATATCCACTAAATGAGGGAATAATATGTGTGAGGGTACCGAAGGAGAGTTCCAAATGTGTGTGGGTAGAATATATATCCGACGGGGCTAAAATTGAAAAAAGTTGAAAAAAAATTTTTTTTGGACTTAGTCATTTTTCCGGCGTTTATCAAACTTTCAGATAGGGGAAATGTCAGTGAGCGTTCCAATTTCAGTTCCAGAGTGATTCGCCCAATGAGTCCTTGTTATTTAGTTGTTTTCAGCCAATTTTCTGGATTTTTGAAAATTTCACTTTTTTTGTGAAAATATCCACTAAATGAGGGAATAATATGTGTGAGAGTACCGAAGGAGAGTTCCCAATGTGTGTGGGTAGAATATATATCCCACGGGGGTAAAATTGAAAAAAGTTGAAAAAAATTTTTTTTTGGACTTAGTAATTTTTCCGGCGTTTATCAGACTTTCAGATAGGGGAAATGTCAGTGAGCGTTCCGATTTCAGTTCCAGAGCGATTCGCCCAATGAGTCCTTGATATTTAGTCGTTTTTCAGCCAATTTTCTGGATTTTTGAAAATTTCACTTTTTTGTGAAAATATCCACTAAATGAGGGAATAATATGTGTGAGGGTACCCCAGGAGAGTTCCAAATGTGTGTGGGTAGAATATATATCCCACGGGGGTAAAATGGAAAAAAGTTGAAAAAAATTTTTTTTTGGACTTAGTCATTATTCTGGCGTTTATCAGACTTTCAGATATGGGAAATGTCAGTGAGCGTTCCAATTTCAGTTCCAGAGCAATTCGCCGAATGAGTCCTTGATATTTAGTCGTTTTCAGCCAATTTTCTGGATTTTTGAAAATTTCACTTTTTTGTGAAAATATCCACTAAATGAGGGAATAATATGTGTGAGGGTACCCCAGGAGAGTTCCAAATGTGTGTGGGTAGAATATATATCCGACGGGGGTAAAATTGAAAAAAGTTGAAAAAAAATTTTTTTTGGACTTAGTAATTTTTCCGGCGTTTATCAGACTTTCAGATAGGGGAAATGTCAGTGAGCGTTCCAATTTCAGTTCCAGAGTGATTCGCCCAATGAGTCCTTGTTATTTAGTTGTTTTCAGCCAATTTTCTGGATTTTTGAAAATTTCACTTTTTTGTGAAAATATCCACTAAATGAGGGAATAATATGTGTGAGAGTACCGAAGGAGAGTTCCAAATGTGTGTGGGTAGAATATATATCCCACGGGGGTAAAATTGAAAAAAGTTGAAAAAAATTTTTTTTTGGACTTAGTAATTTTTCCGGCGTTTATCAGACTTTCAGATAGGGGAAATGTCAGTGAGCGTTCCGATTTCAGTTCCAGAGCGATTCGCCCAATGAGTCCTTGATATTTAGTCGTTTTCAGCCAATTTTCTGGATTTTTGAAAATTTAACTTTTTTGTGAAAATATCCACTAAATGAGGGAATAATATGTGTGAGGGTACCGAAGGAGAGTTCCAAATGTGTGTGGGTAGAATATATATCCGACGGGGCTAAAATTGAAAAAAGTTGAAAAAAAATTTTTTTTGGACTTAGTCATTTTTCCGGCGTTTATCAAACTTTCAGATAGGGGAAATGTCAGTGAGCGTTCCAATTTCAGTTCCAGAGTGATTCGCCCAATGAGTCCTTGTTATTTAGTTGTTTTCAGCCAATTTTCTGGATTTTTGAAAATTTCACTTTTTTGTGAAAATATCCACTAAATGAGGGAATAATATGTGTGAGAGTACCGAAGGAGAGTTCCAAATGTGTGTGGGTAGAATATATATCCCACGGGGGTAAAATTGAAAAAAGTTGAAAAAAATTTTTTTTTGGACTTAGTAATTTTTCCGGCGTTTATCAGACTTTCAGATAGGGGAAATGTCAGTGAGCGTTCCGATTTCAGTTCCAGAGCGATTCGCCCAATGAGTCCTTGATATTTAGTCGTTTTCAGCCAATTTTCTGGATTTTTGAAAATTTAACTTTTTTGTGAAAATATCCACTAAATGAGGGAATAATATGTGTGAGGGTACCCCAGGAGAGTTTCAAATGTGTGTGGGAAGAAAATATATCCGACGGGGGTAAAATTGAAGAAAGTTGAAAAAAAATTTTTTTTGGACTTAGTCATTTTTCCGGCGTTTATCAGACTTTCAGATAGGGGAAATGTCAGTGAGCATTCCGATTTCAGTTCCAGAGCGTTTCGCCCAATGAGTCCTTGTTATTTAGTCGTTTTCAGCCAATTTTCTGGATTTTTGAAAATTTCACTTTTTTGTGAAAATATCCACTAAATGAGGGAATAATATGTGTGAGGGTACCGAAGGAGAGTTCCAAATGTGTGTGGGTAGAATATATATCCGACGGGGCTAAAATTGAAAAAAGTTGAAAAAAAATTTTTTTTGGACTTAGTCATTTTTCTGGCGTTTATCAGACTTTCAGATAGGGGAAATGTCAGTGAGCGTTCCAATTTCAGTTCCAGAGTGATTCGCCCAATGAGTCCTTGTTATTTAGTTGTTTTCAGCCAATTTTCTGGATTTTTGAAAATTTCACTTTTTTGTGAAAATATCCACTAAATGAGGGAATAATATGTGTGAGAGTACCGAAGGAGAGTTCCAAATGTGTGTGGGTAGAATATATATCCCACGGGGGTAAAATTGAAAAAAGTTGAAAAAAATTTTTTTTTGGACTTAGTAATTTTTCCGGCGTTTATCAGACTTTCAGATAGGGGAAATGTCAGTGAGCGTTCCGATTTCAGTTCCAGAGCGATTCGCCCAATGAGTCCTTGATATTTAGTCGTTTTTCAGCCAATTTTCTGGATTTTTGAAAATTTCACTTTTTTGTGAAAATATCCACTAAATGAGGGAATAATATGTGTGAGGGTACCCCAGGAGAGTTCCAAATGTGTGTGGGTAGAATATATATCCCACGGGGGTAAAATGGAAAAAAGTTGAAAAAAATTTTTTTTTGGACTTAGTCATTATTCTGGCGTTTATCAGACTTTCAGATATGGGAAATGTCAGTGAGCGTTCCAATTTCAGTTCCAGAGCAATTCGCCGAATGAGTCCTTGATATTTAGTCGTTTTCAGCCAATTTTCTGGATTTTTGAAAATTTCACTTTTTTGTGAAAATATCCACTAAATGAGGGAATAATATGTGTGAGGGTACCCCAGGAGAGTTCCAAATGTGTGTGGGTAGAATATATATCCGACGGGGGTAAAATTGAAAAAAGTTGAAAAAAAATTTTTTTTGGACTTAGTAATTTTTCCGGCGTTTATCAGACTTTCAGATAGGGGAAATGTCAGTGAGCGTTCCAATTTCAGTTCCAGAGTGATTCGCCCAATGAGTCCTTGTTATTTAGTTGTTTTCAGCCAATTTTCTGGATTTTTGAAAATTTCACTTTTTTGTGAAAATATCCACTAAATGAGGGAATAATATGTGTGAGAGTACCGAAGGAGAGTTCCAAATGTGTGTGGGTAGAATATATATCCCACGGGGGTAAAATTGAAAAAAGTTGAAAAAAATTTTTTTTTGGACTTAGTAATTTTTCCGGCGTTTATCAGACTTTCAGATAGGGGAAATGTCAGTGAGCGTTCCGATTTCAGTTCCAGAGCGATTCGCCCAATGAGTCCTTGATATTTAGTCGTTTTCAGCCAATTTTCTGGATTTTTGAAAATTTAACTTTTTTGTGAAAATATCCACTAAATGAGGGAATAATATGTGTGAGGGTACCGAAGGAGAGTTCCAAATGTGTGTGGGTAGAATATATATCCGACGGGGCTAAAATTGAAAAAAGTTGAAAAAAAATTTTTTTTGGACTTAGTCATTTTTCCGGCGTTTATCAAACTTTCAGATAGGGGAAATGTCAGTGAGCGTTCCAATTTCAGTTCCAGAGTGATTCGCCCAATGAGTCCTTGTTATTTAGTTGTTTTCAGCCAATTTTCTGGATTTTTGAAAATTTCACTTTTTTGTGAAAATATCCACTAAATGAGGGAATAATATGTGTGAGAGTACCGAAGGAGAGTTCCCAATGTGTGTGGGTAGAATATATATCCCACGGGGGTAAAATTGAAAAAAGTTGAAAAAAATTTTTTTTTGGACTTAGTAATTTTTCCGGCGTTTATCAGACTTTCAGATAGGGGAAATGTCAGTGAGCGTTCCGATTTCAGTTCCAGAGCGATTCGCCCAATGAGTCCTTGATATTTAGTCGTTTTCAGCCAATTTTCTGGATTTTTGAAAATTTCACTTTTTTGTGAAAATATCCACTAAATGAGGGAATAATATGTGTGAGGGTACCCCACGAGAGTTCCAAATGTGTGTGGGTAGAATATATATCCGACGGGGGTAAAATTGAAAAAAGTTGAAAAAAAATTTTTTTTGGACTTAGTCGTTTTTCCGACGTTTATCAGACTTTCAGATAGAGGAAATGTCAGTGAGCATTACGATTTCAGTTCCAGAGCGATTCGCCCAATGAGTCCTTGTTATTTAGTCGTTTTCAGCCAATTTTCTGGATTTTTGAAAATTTCACTTTTTTGTGAAAATATCCACTAAATGAGGGAATAATATGTGTGAGGGTACCGAATGAGAGTTCCAAATGTGTGTGGGTAGAATATATATCCCACGGGGGTAAAATTGAAAAAAGTTGAAAAAAAATTTTTTTTGGACTTAGTCATTTTTCCGGCGTTTATCAGACTTTCAGATAGGGGAAATGTCAGTGAGCGTTCCAATTTCAGTTCCAGAGTGATTCGCCCAATGAGTCCGTGTTATTTAGTTGTTTTCAGCCAATTTTCTGGATTTTTGAAAATTTCACTTTTTTGTGAAAATATCCACTAAATGAGGGAATAATATGTGTGAGGGTACCCCAGGAGAGTTCCAAATGTGTGTGGGAAGAAAATATATCCCACGGGGGTAAAATTGAAGAAAGTTGAAAAAAAATTTTTTTTGGACTTAGTCATTTTTCCGGCGTTTATCAGACTTTCAGATAGGGGAAATGTCAGTGAGCGTTCCGATTTCAGTTCCAGAGCGATTCGCCCAATGCGTCCTTGATATTTAGTCGTTTTTCAGCCAATTTTCTGGATTTTTGAAAATTTCACTTTTTTGTGAAAATATCCACTAAATGAGTGAATAATATGTGTGAGGGTACCCCAGGAGAGTTCCAAATGTGTGTGGGTAGAATACATATCCCACGGGGGTAAAATTGAAAAAAGTTGAAAAAAAATTTTTTTTGACTTAGTCATTATTCTGGCGTTTATCAGACTTTCAGATAGGGGAAATGTCAGTGAGCATTCCGATTTCAGTTTCAGAGCGATTCGCCCAATGAGTCCTTGATATTTAGTCGTTTTCAGCCAATTTTCTGGATTTTTGAAAATTTCACTTTTTTGTGAAAATATTCACTAAATGAGGGAATAATATGTGTTAGGGTACCCCAGGAGAGTTCCAAATGTGTGTGGGTAGAATATATATCCCACGGGGGTAAAATTGAAAAAAGTTGAAAAAAATTTTTTTTTGGACTTAGTCATTTTTCTGGCGTTTATCAGACTTTCAGATAGGGGAAATGTCAGTGAGCGTTCCAATTTCAGTTCCAGAGCAATTCGCCCAATGAGTCCTTGATATTTAGTCGTTTTCAGCCAATTTTCTGGATTTTTGAAAATTTAACTTTTTTGTGAAAATATCCACTAAATGAGGGAATAATATGTGTGAGGGTACCCCAGGAGAGTTCCAAATGTGTGTGGGAAGAAAATATATCCCACGGGGGTAAAATTGAAGAAAGTTGAAAAAAAATTTTTTTTTGGACTTAGTGATTTTTCTGGCGTTTATCAGACTTTCAGATAGGGGAAATGTCAGTGAGCGTTCCGATTTCAGTTCCAGAGTGATTCGCCCAATGACTCCTTGTTATTTAGTCGTTTTCAGCCAATTTTCTGGATTTTTGAAAATTTCACTTTTTTGTGAAAATATCCACTAAATGAGGGAATAATATGTGTGAGGGTACCCCAGGAGAGTTCCAAATGTGTGTGGGTAGAATATATATCACATTGGGGTAAAATTGAAAAAAGTTGAAAAAAATTTTTTTTGGACTGAGTCATTTTTCTGGCGTTTATCAGACTTTCAGATAGGGCAAATGTCAGTGAGCGTTCCAATTTCAGTTCCAGAGCGATTCGCCCAATGAGTCCTTGTTATTTAGTCGTTTTCAGCCAATTTTCTGGATTTTTGAAAATTTCACTTTTTTGTGAAAATATCCACTAAATGAGGGAATAATATGTGTGAGGGTACCCCAGGAGAGTTCCAAATGTGTGTGGGAAGAAAATATATCCCACGGGGGCAAAATTGAAGAAAGTTGAAAAAAAATTTTTTTTGGACTTAGTCATTTTTCCGGCGTTTATCAGACTTTCAGATAGGGGAAATGTCAGTGAGCGTTCCGATTTCAGTTCCAGAGTGATTCGCCCAATGAGTCCGTGTTATTTAGTCGTTTTCTGCCAATTTTCTGGATTTTTGAAAATTTCACTTTTTTGTGAAAATATCCACTACATGAGGGAATAATATGTGTGAGGGTACCCCAGGAGAGTTCCAAATGTGTGTGGGAAGAATATATATCCCACGGGGGTAAAATTTAAAAAAGTTGAAAAAAAATTTTTTTTGGACTTAGTCATTTTTCTGGCGTTTATCAGACTTTCAGATAGGGGAAATGTCAGTGAGCGTTCCGATTTCAGTTCCAGAGCGATTCGCCCAATGAGTCCTTGATATTTAGTCGTTTTTCAGCCAATTTTCTGGTTTTTTGAAAATTTCACTTTTTTTTGAAAATATCCACTAAATGAGGGAATAATATGTGTGAGGGTACCCCAGGAGAGTTCCAAATGTGTGTGGGTAGAATATATATCCCACGGGGGTAAAATTGAAAAAAGTTTAAAAAAATTTTTTTTTGGACTTAGTGATTTTTCTGGCGTTTATCAGACTTTCAGATACTGGAAATGTCAGTGAGCGTTCCGATTTCAGTTCCAGAGTGATTCGCCCAATGACTCCTTGTTATATAGTCGTTTTCAGCCAATTTTCTGGATTTTTGAAAATTTCACTTTTTTGTGAAAATATCCACTAAATGAGGGAATAATATGTGTGAGGGTACCCCAGGAGAGTTCCAAATGTGTGTGGGTAGAATATATATCACATTGGGGTAAAATTGAAAAAAGTTGAAAAAAATTTTTTTTGGACTTAGTCATTTTTCTGGCGTTTATCAGACTTTCAGATAGGGCAAATGTCAGTGAGCGTTCCAATTTCAGTTCCAGAGCGATTCGCCCAATGAGTCCTTGTTATTTAGTCGTTTTCAGCCAATTTTCTGGATTTTTGAAAATGTCACTTTTTTGTGAAAATATCCACTAAATGAGGGAATAATATGTGTGAGGGTACCCCAGGAGAGTTCCAAATGTGTGTGGGTAGAATATATATCAAACGGGGGTAAAATTGAAAAAAGTTTAAAAAAATTTTTTTCTGGACTTAGTCATTTTTCTGGCGTTTATCAGACGTTCAGATAGGGCAAATGTCAGTGAGCGTTCCGATTTCAGTTCCAGAGCGATTCGCCCAATGAGTCCTTGTTATTTAGTCGTTTTCAGCCAATTTTCTGGATTTTTGAAAATTTCACTTTTTTGAGAAAATATCCACTAAATGAGGGAATAATATGTGTGAGGGTACCCCAGGAGAGTTCCAAATGTGTGTGGGTAGAATATATATCCCACGGGGGTAAAATTGAAAAAAGTTGAAAAAAATTTTTTTTTGGACTTAGTCATTTTTCTGGCGTTTATCAGACTTTCAGATAGGGGAAATGTCAGTGAGCGTTCCAATTTCAGTTCCAGAGCAATTCGCCCAATGAGTCCTTGATATTTAGTCGTTTTCAGCCAATTTTCTGGATTTTTGAAAATTTAACTTTTTTGTGAAAATATCCACTAAATGAGGGAATAATATGTGTGAGGGTACCCCAGGAGAGTTCCAAATGTGTGTGGGAAGAAAATATATCCCACGGGGGTAAAATTGAAGAAAGTTGAAAAAAAATTTTTTTTTGGACTTAGTGATTTTTCTGGCGTTTATCAGACTTTCAGATAGGGGAAATGTCAGTGAGCGTTCCGATTTCAGTTCCAGAGTGATTCGCCCAATGACTCCTTGTTATTTAGTCGTTTTCAGCCAATTTTCTGGATTTTTGAAAATTTCACTTTTTTGTGAAAATATCCACTAAATGAGGGAATAATATGTGTGAGGGTACCCCAGGAGAGTTCCAAATGTGTGTGGGTAGAATATATATCACATTGGGGTAAAATTGAAAAAAGTTGAAAAAAATTTTTTTTGGACTGAGTCATTTTTCTGGCGTTTATCAGACTTTCAGATAGGGCAAATGTCAGTGAGCGTTCCAATTTCAGTTCCAGAGCGATTCGCCCAATGAGTCCTTGTTATTTAGTCGTTTTCAGCCAATTTTCTGGATTTTTGAAAATTTCACTTTTTTGTGAAAATATCCACTAAATGAGGGAATAATATGTGTGAGGGTACCCCAGGAGAGTTCCAAATGTGTGTGGGAAGAAAATATATCCCACGGGGGCAAAATTGAAGAAAGTTGAAAAAAAATTTTTTTTGGACTTAGTCATTTTTCCGGCGTTTATCAGACTTTCAGATAGGGGAAATGTCAGTGAGCGTTCCGATTTCAGTTCCAGAGTGATTCGCCCAATGAGTCCGTGTTATTTAGTCGTTTTCTGCCAATTTTCTGGATTTTTGAAAATTTCACTTTTTTGTGAAAATATCCACTACATGAGGGAATAATATGTGTGAGGGTACCCCAGGAGAGTTCCAAATGTGTGTGGGAAGAATATATATCCCACGGGGGTAAAATTTAAAAAAGTTGAAAAAAAATTTTTTTTGGACTTAGTCATTTTTCTGGCGTTTATCAGACTTTCAGATAGGGGAAATGTCAGTGAGCGTTCCGATTTCAGTTCCAGAGCGATTCGCCCAATGAGTCCTTGATATTTAGTCGTTTTTCAGCCAATTTTCTGGTTTTTTGAAAATTTCACTTTTTTTTGAAAATATCCACTAAATGAGGGAATAATATGTGTGAGGGTACCCCAGGAGAGTTCCAAATGTGTGTGGGTAGAATATATATCCCACGGGGGTAAAATTGAAAAAAGTTTAAAAAAATTTTTTTTTGGACTTAGTGATTTTTCTGGCGTTTATCAGACTTTCAGATACTGGAAATGTCAGTGAGCGTTCCGATTTCAGTTCCAGAGTGATTCGCCCAATGACTCCTTGTTATATAGTCGTTTTCAGCCAATTTTCTGGATTTTTGAAAATTTCACTTTTTTGTGAAAATATCCACTAAATGAGGGAATAATATGTGTGAGGGTACCCCAGGAGAGTTCCAAATGTGTGTGGGTAGAATATATATCACATTGGGGTAAAATTGAAAAAAGTTGAAAAAAATTTTTTTTGGACTTAGTCATTTTTCTGGCGTTTATCAGACTTTCAGATAGGGCAAATGTCAGTGAGCGTTCCAATTTCAGTTCCAGAGCGATTCGCCCAATGAGTCCTTGTTATTTAGTCGTTTTCAGCCAATTTTCTGGATTTTTGAAAATGTCACTTTTTTGTGAAAATATCCACTAAATGAGGGAATAATATGTGTGAGGGTACCCCAGGAGAGTTCCAAATGTGTGTGGGTAGAATATATATCAAACGGGGGTAAAATTGAAAAAAGTTTAAAAAAATTTTTTTCTGGACTTAGTCATTTTTCTGGCGTTTATCAGACGTTCAGATAGGGCAAATGTCAGTGAGCGTTCCGATTTCAGTTCCAGAGCGATTCGCCCAATGAGTCCTTGTTATTTAGTCGTTTTCAGCCAATTTTCTGGATTTTTGAAAATTTCACTTTTTTGAGAAAATATCCACTAAATGAGGGAATAATATGTGTGAGGGTACCCCAGGAGAGTTCCAAATGTGTGTGGGTAGAATACATATCCCACGGGGGTAAAATTGAAAAAAGTTGAAAAAAATTTTTTTTTGGACTTAGTCATTATTCTGGTGTTTATCAGACTTTCAGATAGGGGAAATGTCAGTGAGCATTCCGATTTCAGTTCCAGAGCAATTCGCCCAATGAGTCCTTGATATTTAGTCGTTTTCAGCCAATTTTCTGGATTTTTGAAAATTTAACTTTTTTGTGAAAATATCCACTAAATGAGGGAATAATATGTGTGAGGGTACCCCAGGAGAGTTCCAAATGTGTGTGGGTAGAATATATATCCCACGGGGGTAAAATTGAAAAAAGTTGAAAAAAATATTTTTTTGGACTTAGTCATTTTTCTGGCGTTTATCAGACTTTCAGATAGGGGAAATGTCAGTGAGCATTCCGATTTCAGTTCCAGAGTGATTCACCCAATGAGTCCTTGATATTTAGTCGTTTTCAGCCAATTTTCTGGATTTTTGAAAATTTAACTTTTTTGTGAAAATATCCACTAAATAAGGGAATAATATGTGAGAGGGTACCCCAGGAGAGTTCCAAATGTGTGTGGGAAGAAAATATATCCCACGGGGGTAAAATTGAAGAAAGTTGAAAAAAAAATTTTTTTGGACTTAGTCATTTTTCCGGCGTTTATCAGACTTTCAGATAGGGGAAATGTCAGTGAGCGTTCCGATTTCAGTTCCAGAGCGATTCGCCCAATGCGTCCTTGATATTTAGTCGTTTTTCAGCCAATTTTCTGGATTTTTGAAAATTTCACTTTTTTGTGAAAATATCCACTAAATGAGGGAATAATATGTGTGAGGGTACCCCAGGAGAGTTCCAAATGTGTGTGGGTAGAATACATATCCCACGGGGGTAAAATTGAAAAAAGTTGAAAAAAATTTTTTTTTGACTTAGTCATTATTCTGGCGTTTATCAGACTTTCAGATAGGGGAAATGTCAGTGAGCATTCCGATTTCAGTTTCAGAGCGATTCGCCCAATGAGTCCTTGATATTTAGTCGTTTTCAGCCAATTTTCTGGATTTTTGAAAATTTCACTTTTTTGTGAAAATATTCACTAAATGAGGGAATAATATGTGTTAGGGTACCCCAGGAGAGTTCCAAATGTGTGTGGGTAGAATATATATCCCACGGGGGTAAAATTGAAAAAAGTTGAAAAAAATTTTTTTTTGGACTTAGTCATTTTTCTGGCGTTTATCAGACTTTCAGATAGGGGAAATGTCAGTGAGCGTTCCAATTTCAGTTCCAGAGCAATTCGCCCAATGAGTCCTTGATATTTAGTCGTTTTCAGCCAATTTTCTGGATTTTTGAAAATTTAACTTTTTTGTGAAAATATCCACTAAATGAGGGAATAATATGTGTGAGGGTACCCCAGGAGAGTTCCAAATGTGTGTGGGAAGAAAATATATCCCACGGGGGTAAAATTGAAGAAAGTTGAAAAAAAATTTTTTTTTGGACTTAGTGATTTTTCTGGCGTTTATCAGACTTTCAGATAGGGGAAATGTCAGTGAGCGTTCCGATTTCAGTTCCAGAGTGATTCGCCCAATGACTCCTTGTTATTTAGTCGTTTTCAGCCAATTTTCTGGATTTTTGAAAATTTCACTTTTTTGTGAAAATATCCACTAAATGAGGGAATAATATGTGTGAGGGTACCCCAGGAGAGTTCCAAATGTGTGTGGGTAGAATATATATCACATTGGGGTAAAATTGAAAAAAGTTGAAAAAAATTTTTTTTGGACTGAGTCATTTTTCTGCCGTTTATCAGACTTTCAGATAGGGCAAATGTCAGTGAGCGTTCCAATTTCAGTTCCAGAGCGATTCGCCCAATGAGTCCTTGTTATTTAGTCGTTTTCAGCCAATTTTCTGGATTTTTGAAAATTTCACTTTTTTGTGAAAATATCCACTAAATGAGGGAATAATATGTGTGAGGGTACCCCAGGAGAGTTCCAAATGTGTGTGGGAAGAAAATATATCCCACGGGGGCAAAATTGAAGAAAGTTGAAAAAAAATTTTTTTTGGACTTAGTCATTTTTCCGGCGTTTATCAGACTTTCAGATAGGGGAAATGTCAGTGAGCGTTCCGATTTCAGTTCCAGAGTGATTCGCCCAATGAGTCCGTGTTATTTAGTCGTTTTCTGCCAATTTTCTGGATTTTTGAAAATTGCACTTTTTTGTGAAAATATCCACTACATGAGGGAATAATATGTGTGAGGGTACCCCAGGAGAGTTCCAAATGTGTGTGGGAAGAATATATATCCCACGGGGGTAAAATTTAAAAAAGTTGAAAAAAAATTTTTTTTGGACTTAGTCATTTTTCTGGCGTTTATCAGACTTTCAGATAGGGGAAATGTCAGTGAGCGTTCCGATTTCAGTTCCAGAGCGATTCGCCCAATGAGTCCTTGATATTTAGTCGTTTTTCAGCCAATTTTCTGGTTTTTTGAAAATTTCACTTTTTTTTGAAAATATCCACTAAATGAGGGAATAATATGTGTGAGGGTACCCCAGGAGAGTTCCAAATGTGTGTGGGAAGAAAATATATCCCACGGGGGTAAAATTGAAGAAAGTTGAAAAAAAATTTTTTTTTGGACTTAGTGATTTTTCTGGCGTTTATCAGACTTTCAGATAGGGGAAATGTCAGTGAGCGTTCCGATTTCAGTTCCAGAGTGATTTGCCCAATGACTCCTTGTTATTTAGTCGTTTTCAGCCAATTTTCTGGATTTTTGAAAATTTCACTTTTTTGTGAAAATATCCACTAAATGAGGGAATAATATGTGTGAGGGTACCCCAGGAGAGTTCCAAATGTGTGTGGGTAGAATATATATCACATTGGGGTAAAATTGAAAAAAGTTGAAAAAAATTTTTTTTGGACTGAGTCATTTTTCTGGCGTTTATCAGACTTTCAGATAGGGCAAATGTCAGTGAGCGTTCCAATTTCAGTTCCAGAGCGATTCGCCCAATGAGTCCTTGTTATTTAGTCGTTTTCAGCCAATTTTCTGGATTTTTGAAAATGTCACTTTTTTGTGAAAATATCCACTAAATGAGGGAATAATATGTGTGAGGGTACCCCAGGAGAGTTCCAAATGTGTGTGGGTAGAATATTTATCAAACGGGGGTAAAATTGAAAAAAGTTTAAAAAAATTTTTTTCTGGACTTAGTCATTTTTCTGGCGTTTATCAGACGTTCAGATAGGGCAAATGTCAGTGAGCGTTCCGATTTCAGTTCCAGAGCGATTCGCCCAATGAGTCCTTGTTATTTAGTCGTTTTCAGCCAATTTTCTGGATTTTTGAAAATTTCACTTTTTTGTGAAAATATCCACTAAATGAGGGAATAATTTGTGTGAGAGTACCGAAGGAGAGTTCCAAATGTGTGTGGGTAGAATATATATCCCACTGGGGTAAAATTGAAAAAAGTTGAAAAAAATTTTTTTTTGGACTTAGTAATTTTTCCGGCGTTTATCAGACTTTCAGATAGGGGAAATGTCAGTGAGCGTTCCGATTTCAGTTCCAGAGCGATTCGCCCAATGAGTCCTTGATATTTAGTCGTTTTTCAGCCAATTTTCTGGATTTTTGAAAATTTCACTTTTTTGTGAAAATATCCACTAAATGAGGGAATAATATGTGTGAGGGTACCCCAGGAGAGTTCCAAATGTGTGTGGGTAGAATACATATCCCACGGGGGTAAAATTGAAAAAAGTTGAAAAAAATTTTTTTTTGGACTTAGTCATTATTCTGGTGTTTATCAGACTTTCAGATAGGGGAAATGTCAGTGAGCATTCCGATTTCAGTTCCAGAGCAATTCGCCCAATGAGTCCTTGATATTTAGTCGTTTTCAGCCAATTTTCTGGATTTTTGAAAATTTAACTTTTTTGTGAAAATATCCACTAAATGAGGGAATAATATGTGTGAGGGTACCCCAGGAGAGTTCCAAATGTGTGTGGGTAGAATATATATCCCACGGGGGTAAAATTGAAAAAAGTTGAAAAAAATTTTTTTTTGGACTTAGTCATTTTTCTGGCGTTTATCAGACTTTCAGATAGGGGAAATGTCAGTGAGCATTCCGATTTCAGTTCCAAAGTGATTCACCCAATGAGTCCTTGATATTTAGTCGTTTTCAGCCAATTTTTTGGATTTTTGAAAATTTCACTTTTTTTGTGAAAATATCCACTAAATGAGGGAATAATATGTGTGAGTGTACCCCAGGAGAGTTCCAAATGTGTGTGGGTAGAATATATATCCCACGGGGGTAAAATTGAAAAAAGTTGAAAAAAAATTTTTTTTGGACTTAGTCATTTTTCTGGCGTTTATCAGACTTTCAGATAGGGCAAATGTCAGTGAGCGTTCCAATTTCAGTTCCAGAGCGATTCGCCCAATGAGTCCTTGTTATTTAGTCGTTTTCAGCCAATTTTCTGGATTTTTGAAAATGTTACTTTTTTGTGAAAATATCCACTAAATGAGGGAATAATATGTGTGAGGGTCCACCAGGAGAGTTCCAAATGTGTGTGGGTAGAATATATATCCCACGGGGGTAAAATTGAAAAAAATAAAAAAATAAAAATTTTTTTGGACTTAGTGATTTTTCTGGCGTTTATCAGACTTTCAGATAGGGGAAATGTCAGTGAGCGTTCCGATTTCAGTTCCAGAGCGATTCGCCCAATGAGTCATTTTTATTTAGTCGTTTTCAGAGAATTTTCTGGATTTTCGAAAATTTTACTTTTTTTGTGAAAATATCCACTAAATGAGGGAATAATATGTGTGAGGGTACCCCAGGAGAGTTCCAAATGTGTGTGGGTAGAATATATATCAAACGGGGGTAAAATTGAAAAAAGTTTAAAAAAAATTTTTTTTGGACTTAGTCATTTTTCTGGCGTTTATCAGACTTTCAGATAGGGCAAATGTCAGTGAGCGTTCCGATTTCAGTTCCAGAGCGATTCGCCCAATGAGTCCTTGATATTTAGTCGTTTTCAGCCAATTTTTTGGATTTTTGAAAATTTCACTTTTTTTGTGAAAATATCCATTAAATGAGGGAATAATATGTGTGAGGGTACCCCAGGAGAGTTCCAAATGTGTGTGGGTAGAATATATATCCCACGGGGGTAAAATTGAAAAAAATAAAAAAATAAAAATTTTTTTGGACTTAGTGATTTTTCTGGCGTTTATCAGACTTTCAGATAGGGGAAATGTCAGTGAGCGTTCCGATTTCAGTTCCAGAGCGATTCGCCCAATGAGTCCTTTTTATTTAGTCGTTTTCAGCCAATTTTCTGGATTTTCGAAAATTTTACTTTTTTTGTGAAAATATCCACTAAATGAGGGAATAATATGTGTGAGGGTACCCCAGGAGAGTTCCAAATGTGTGTGGGTAGAATATATATCAAACGGGGGTAAAATTGAAAAAAGTTTAAAAAAAATTTTTTTTGGACTTAGTCATTTTTCTGGCGTTTATCAGACTTTCAGATAGGGCAAATGTCAGTGAGCGTTCCGATTTCAGTTCCAGAGCGATTCGCCCAATGAGTCCTTGATATTTAGTCGTTTTCAGCCAATTTTTTGGATTTTTGAAAATTTCACTTTTTTTGTGAAAATATCCATTAAATGAGGGAATAATATGTGTGAGGGTACCCCAGGAGAGTTCCAAATGTGTGTGGGTAGAATATATATCCCACGGGGGTAAAATTGAAAAAAGTTGAAAAAATTTTTTTTATGGAGTTAGTCATTTTTCCGGCGTTTATCAGACTTTCAGATAGGGGAAATGTCAGTGAGCGTTCCGATTTCAGTTCCAGAGTGATTCTCCCAATGAGTCCTTGTTATTTAGTCGTTTTCAGCCAATTTTCTGGATTTTTGAAAATGTCACTTTTTTGTGAAAATATCCACTAAATGAGGGAATAATATGTGTGAGGGTACCCCAGGAGAGTTCCAAATGTGTGTGGGTAGAATATATATCCCATTGGGGTAAAATTGAAAAAAGTTTAAAAAAATTTTTTTTTGGACTTAGTCATTTTTCTGGCGTTTATCAGACTTTCAGATAGGGCAAATGTCAGTGAGCGTTCCGATTTCAGTTCCAGAGCGATTCGCCCAATGAGTCCTTGATATTTAGTCGTTTTCAGCCAATTTTTGGGATTTTTGAAAATTTCACTTTTTTGTCATAATATCCACTAAATGAGGGAATAATATGTGTGAGGGTACCCCAGGAGAGTTCCAAATGTGTGTGGGTAGAATATATATCCCACGGGGGTAAAATTGAAAAAAGTTGAAAAAAAATTTTTTTTTGGACTTAGTCATTTTTCCGGCGTTTATCAGACTTTCAGATAGGGGAAATGTCAGTGAGCATTCCGATTTCAGTTCCAGAGCGATTCGCCCAATGAGTCCTTGTTATTTAGTCGTTTTCAGACAATTTTCTGGATTTTTGAAAATTTCACTTTTTTGTGAAAATATCCACTAAATGAGGGAATAATATGTGTGAGGGTACCCCAGGAGAGTTCCAAATGTGTGTGGGTAGAATATATATCCCACGGGGGTAAAATTGAAAAAAGTTTAAAAAAATTTTTTTTTGGACTTAGTGATTTTTCTGGCGTTTATCAGACTTTCAGATAGGGGAAATGTCAGTGAGCATTCCGATTTCAGTTTCAGAGCGATTCCCCCAAGGAGTCCTTGATATTTAGTCGTTTTCAGCCAATTTTCTGGATTTTTGAAAATTTCACTTTTTTGTGAAAATATCCACTAAATGAGGGAATAATATGTGTGAGGGTACCCCAGGAGAGTTCCAAATGTGTGTGGGAAGAATATATATCCCACGGGGGTAAAATTGAAAAAAGTTGAAAAAAATTTTTTTTTGGACTTAGTCATTTTTCTGGCGTTTATCAGACTTTCAGATAGGGGAAATGTCAGTGAGCGTTCCGATTTCAGTTCCAGAGCAATTCGCCCAATGAGTCCTTGATATTTAGTCGTTTTCAGCCAATTTTTTGGATTTTTGAAAATTTCACTTTTTTTGTGAAAATATCCACTAAATGAGGGAATAATATGTGTGAGTGTACCCCAGGAGAGTTCCAAATGTGTGTGGGTAGAATATATATCCCACGGGGGTAAAATTGAAAAAAGTTGAAAAAAAATTTTTTTTGGACTTAGTCATTTTTCTGGCGTTTATCAGACTTTCAGATAGGGCAAATGTCAGTGAGCGTTCCAATTTCAGTTCCAGAGCGATTCGCCCAATGAGTCCTTGTTATTTAGTCGTTTTCAGCCAATTTTCTGGATTTTTGAAAATGTCACTTTTTTGTGAAAATATCCACTAAATGAGGGAATAATATGTGTGAGGGTCCAACAGGAGAGTTCCAAATGTGTGTGGGTAGAATATATAGCCCACGGGGGTAAAATTGAAAAAAGTTTAAAAAAAATTTTTTTTAGACTTAGTCATTTTTCCGGCGTTTATCAGACTTTCAGATAGGGGAAATGTCAGTGAGCGTTCCGATTTCAGTTCCAGAGTGATTCTCCCAATGAGTCCTTGTTATTTAGTCGTATTCAGCCAATTTTCTGGATTTTTGAAAATGTCACTTTTTTGTGAAAATATCCACTAAATGAGGGAATAATATGTGTGAGGGTACCCCAGGAGAGTTCCAAATGTGTGTGGGTAGAATATATATCCCACGGGGGTAAAATTGAAAAAAGTTGAAAAAATTTTTTTTTTAGACTTAGTCATTTTTCTGCCGTTTATCAGACTTTCAGATAGGGGAAATGTCAGTGAGCATTCCGATTTCAGTTCCAGAGCGATTCGCCCAATGAGTCCTTGTTATTTAGTCGTTTTCAGCCAATTTTCTGGATTTTTGAAAATTTCACTTTTTTGTGAAAATATCCACTAAATGAGGGAATAATATGTGTGAGGGTACCCCAGGAGAGTTCCAAATGTGTGTGGGTAGAATATATATCCCACGGGGGTAAAATTGAAAAAAGTTTAAAAAAATTTTTTTTTGGACTTAGTGATTTTTCTGGCGTTTATCAGACTTTCAGATAGGGGAAATGTCAGTGAGCGTTCCGATTTCAGTTCCAGAGCGATTCGCCCAATGACTCCTTTTTATTTAGTCGTTTTCAGCCAATTTTCTGGATTTTCGAAAATTTCACTTTTTTTGTGAAAATATCCACTAAATGAGGGAATAATATGTGTGAGGGTCCACCAGGAGAGTTCCAAATGTGTGTGGGTAGAATATATATCCCACGGGGGTAAAATTGAAAAAAATAAAAAAATAAAAATTTTTTTGGACTTAGTGATTTTTCTGGCGTTTATCAGACTTTCAGATAGGGGAAATGTCAGTGAGCGTTCCGATTTCAGTTCCAGAGCGATTCGCCCAATGAGTCCTTTTTATTTAGTCGTTTTCAGCCAATTTTTGGGATTTTTGAAAATTTCACTTTTTTGTCATAATATCCACTAAATGAGGGAATAATATGTGTGAGTGTACCCCAGGAGAGTTCCAAATGTGTGTGGGTAGAATATATATCCCACGGGGGTAAAATTGAAAAAAGTTGAAAAAAAATTTTTTTTGGACTTAGTCATTTTTCTGGCGTTTATCAGACTTTCAGATAGGGCAAATGTCAGTGAGCGTTCCAATTTCAGTTCCAGAGCGATTCGCCCAATGAGTCCTTGTTATTTAGTCGTTTTCAGCCAATTTTCTGGATTTTTGAAAATGTCACTTTTTTGTGAAAATATCCACTAAATGAGGGAATAATATGTGTGAGGGTACCCCAGGAGAGTTCCAAATGTGTGTGGGTAGAATATATATCCCACGGGGGTAAAATTGAAAAAAGTTTAAAAAAATTTTTTTTTGGACTTAGTGATTTTTCTGGCGTTTATCAGACTTTCAGATAGGGGAAATGTCAGTGAGCGTTCCGATTTCAGTTCCAGAGCGATTCGCCCAATGACTCCTTTTTATTTAGTCGTTTTCAGCCAATTTTCTGGATTTTCGAAAATTTCACTTTTTTTGTGAAAATATCCACTAAATGAGGGAATAATATGTGTGAGGGTCCACCAGGAGAGTTCCAAATGTGTGTGGGTAGAATATATATCCCACGGGGGTAAAATTGAAAAAAATAAAAAAATAAAAATTTTTTTGGACTTAGTGATTTTTCTGGCGTTTATCAGACTTTCAGATAGGGGAAATGTCAGTGAGCGTTCCGATTTCAGTTCCAGAGCGATTCGCCCAATGAGTCCTTTTTATTTAGTCGTTTTCAGCCAATTTTTGGGATTTTTGAAAATTTCACTTTTTTGTCATAATATCCACTAAATGAGGGAATAATATGTGTGAGGGTACCCCAGGAGAGTTCCAAATGTGTGTGGGTAGAATATATATCCCACGGGGGTAAAATTGAAAAAAGTTGAAAAAAAATTTTTTTTGGACTTAGTCATTTTTCCGGCGTTTATCAGACTTTCAGATAGGGGAAATGTCAGTGAGCGTTCCGATTTCAGTTCCAGAGTGATTCTCCCAATGAGTCCTTGTTATTTAGTCGTATTCAGCCAATTTTCTGGATTTTTGAAAATGTCACTTTTTTGTGAAAATATCCACTAAATGAGGGAATAATATGTGTGAGGGTACCCCAGGAGAGTTCCAAATGTGTGTGGGTAGAATATATATCCCACGGGGGTAAAATTGAAAAAAGTTGAAAAAAATTTTTTTTTAGACTTAGTCATTTTTCTGCCGTTTATCAGACTTTCAGATAGGGGAAATGTCAGTGAGCATTCCGATTTCAGTTCCAGAGCGATTCGCCCAATGAGTCCTTGTTATTTAGTCGTTTTCAGCCAATTTTCTGGATTTTTGAAAATTTCACTTTTTTGTGAAAATATCCACTAAATGAGGGAATAATATGTGTGAGGGTACCCCAGGAGAGTTCCAAATGTGTGTGGGTAGAATATATATCCCACGGGGGTAAAATTGAAAAAAGTTTAAAAAAATTTTTTTTTGGACTTAGTGATTTTTCTGGCGTTTATCAGACTTTCAGATAGGGGAAATGTCAGTGAGCGTTCCGATTTCAGTTCCAGAGCGATTCGCCCAATGACTCCTTTTTATTTAGTCGTTTTCAGCCAATTTTCTGGATTTTCGAAAATTTCACTTTTTTTGTGAAAATATCCACTAAATGAGGGAATAATATGTGTGAGGGTCCACCAGGAGAGTTCCAAATGTGTGTGGGTAGAATATATATCCCACGGGGGTAAAATTGAAAAAAATAAAAAAATAAAAATTTTTTTGGACTTAGTGATTTTTCTGGCGTTTATCAGACTTTCAGATAGGGGAAATGTCAGTGAGCGTTCCGATTTCAGTTCCAGAGCGATTCGCCCAATGAGTCCTTTTTATTTAGTCGTTTTCAGCCAATTTTTGGGATTTTTGAAAATTTCACTTTTTTGTCATAATATCCACTAAATGAGGGAATAATATGTGTGAGGGTACCCCAGGAGAGTTCCAAATGTGTGTGGGAAGAATATATATCCCACGGGGGTAAAATTGAAAAAAGTTGAAAAAAATTTTTTTTTGGACTTAGTCATTTTTCTGGCGTTTATCAGACTTTCAGATAGGGGAAATGTCAGTGAGCGTTCCGATTTCAGTTCCAGAGCAATTCGCCCAATGAGTCCTTGATATTTAGTCGTTTTCAGCCAATTTTTTGGATTTTTGAAAATTTCACTTTTTTTGTGAAAATATCCACTAAATGAGGGAATAATATGTGTGAGTGTACCCCAGGAGAGTTCCAAATGTGTGTGGGTAGAATATATATCCCACGGGGGTAAAATTGAAAAAAGTTGAAAAAAAATTTTTTTTGGACTTAGTCATTTTTCTGGCGTTTATCAGACTTTCAGATAGGGCAAATGTCAGTGAGCGTTCCAATTTCAGTTCCAGAGCGATTCGCCCAATGAGTCCTTGTTATTTAGTCGTTTTCAGCCAATTTTCTGAATTTTTGAAAATGTCACTTTTTTGTGAAAATATCCACTAAATGAGGGAATAATATGTGTGAGGGTACCCCAGGAGAGTTCCAAATGTGTGTGGGTAGAATATATATCCCACGGGGGTAAAATTGAAAAAAGTTTAAAAAAATTTTTTTTTGGACTTAGTGATTTTTCTGGCGTTTATCAGACTTTCAGATAGGGGAAATGTCAGTGAGCGTTCCGATTTCAGTTCCAGAGCGATTCGCCCAATGACTCCTTTTTATTTAGTCGTTTTCAGCCAATTTTCTGGATTTTCGAAAATTTCACTTTTTTTGTGAAAATATCCACTAAATGAGGGAATAATATGTGTGAGGGTCCACCAGGAGAGTTCCAAATGTGTGTGGGTAGAATATATATCCCACGGGGGTAAAATTGAAAAAAATAAAAAAATAAAAATTTTTTTGGACTTAGTGATTTTTCTGGCGTTTATCAGACTTTCAGATAGGGGAAATGTCAGTGAGCGTTCCGATTTCAGTTCCAGAGCGATTCGCCCAATGAGTCCTTTTTATTTAGTCGTTTTCAGCCAATTTTTGGGATTTTTGAAAATTTCACTTTTTTGTCATAATATCCACTAAATGAGGGAATAATATGTGTGAGGGTACCCCAGGAGAGTTCCAAATGTGTGTGGGTAGAATATATATCCCACGGGGGTAAAATTGAAAAAAGTTGAAAAAAAATTTTTTTTGGACTTAGTCATTTTTCCGGCGTTTATCAGACTTTCAGATAGGGGAAATGTCAGTGAGCGTTCCGATTTCAGTTCCAGAGTGATTCTCCCAATGAGTCCTTGTTATTTAGTCGTATTCAGCCAATTTTCTGGATTTTTGAAAATGTCACTTTTTTGTGAAAATATCCACTAAATGAGGGAATAATATGTGTGAGGGTACCCCAGGAGAGTTCCAAATGTGTGTGGGTAGAATATATATCCCACGGGGGTAAAATTGAAAAAAGTTGAAAAAAATTTTTTTTTAGACTTAGTCATTTTTCTGCCGTTTATCAGACTTTCAGATAGGGGAAATGTCAGTGAGCATTCCGATTTCAGTTCCAGAGCGATTCGCCCAATGAGTCCTTGTTATTTAGTCGTTTTCAGCCAATTTTCTGGATTTTTGAAAATTTCACTTTTTTGTGAAAATATCCACTAAATGAGGGAATAATATGTGTGAGGGTACCCCAGGAGAGTTCCAAATGTGTGTGGGAAGAAAATATATCCCACGGGGGTAAAATTGAAAAAAGTTGAAAAAAAATTTTTTTTGGACTTAGTCGTTTTTCCAGCGTTTATCAGACTTTCAGATAGGGGAAATGTCAGTGAGCGTTCCGATTTCAGTTCCAGAGCAATTCGCCCAATGAGTCCTTGATATTTAGTCGTTTTCAGCCAATTTTCTGGATTTTTGAAAATTTAACTTTTTTGTGAAAATATCCACTAAATGAGGGAATAATATGTGTGAGGGTACCCCAGGAGAGTTCCAAATGTGTGTGGGTAGAATATATATCCCACGGGGGTAAAATTGAAATAAGTTGAAAAAAAATTTTTTTTGGACTTAGTCATTTTTCTGGCGTTTATCAGACTTTCAGATAGGGCAAATGTCAGTGAGCGTTCCAATTTCAGTTCCAGAGCGATTCGCCCAATGAGTCCTTGTTATTTAGTCGTTTTCAGCCAATTTTCTGAATTTTTGAAAATGTCACTTTTTTGTGAAAATATCCACTAAATGAGGGAATAATATGTGTGAGGGTACCCCAGGAGAGTTCCAAATGTGTGTGGGTAGAATATATATCCCACGGGGGTAAAATTGAAAAAAGTTTAAAAAAATTTTTTTTTGGACTTAGTGATTTTTCTGGCGTTTATCAGACTTTCAGATAGGGGAAATGTCAGTGAGCGTTCCGATTTCAGTTCCAGAGCGATTCGCCCAATGACTCCTTTTTATTTAGTCGTTTTCAGCCAATTTTCTGGATTTTCGAAAATTTCACTTTTTTTGTGAAAATATCCACTAAATGAGGGAATAATATGTGTGAGGGTCCACCAGGAGAGTTCCAAATGTGTGTGGGTAGAATATATATCCCACGGGGGTAAAATTGAAAAAAATAAAAAAATAAAAATTTTTTTGGACTTAGTGATTTTTCTGGCGTTTATCAGACTTTCAGATAGGGGAAATGTCAGTGAGCGTTCCGATTTCAGTTCCAGAGCGATTCGCCCAATGAGTCCTTTTTATTTAGTCGTTTTCAGCCAATTTTTGGGATTTTTGAAAATTTCACTTTTTTGTCATAATATCCACTAAATGAGGGAATAATATGTGTGAGGGTACCCCAGGAGAGTTCCAAATGTGTGTGGGTAGAATATATATCCCACGGGGGTAAAATTGAAAAAAGTTGAAAAAAAATTTTTTTTGGACTTAGTCATTTTTCCGGCGTTTATCAGACTTTCAGATAGGGGAAATGTCAGTGAGCGTTCCGATTTCAGTTCCAGAGTGATTCTCCCAATGAGTCCTTGTTATTTAGTCGTATTCAGCCAATTTTCTGGATTTTTGAAAATGTCACTTTTTTGTGAAAATATCCACTAAATGAGGGAATAATATGTGTGAGGGTACCCCAGGAGAGTTCCAAATGTGTGTGGGTAGAATATATATCCCACGGGGGTAAAATTGAAAAAAGTTGAAAAAAATTTTTTTTTAGACTTAGTCATTTTTCTGCCGTTTATCAGACTTTCAGATAGGGGAAATGTCAGTGAGCATTCCGATTTCAGTTCCAGAGCGATTCGCCCAATGAGTCCTTGTTATTTAGTCGTTTTCAGCCAATTTTCTGGATTTTTGAAAATTTCACTTTTTTGTGAAAATATCCACTAAATGAGGGAATAATATGTGTGAGGGTACCCCAGGAGAGTTCCAAATGTGTGTGGGAAGAAAATATATCCCACGGGGGTAAAATTGAAAAAAGTTGAAAAAAAATTTTTTTTGGACTTAGTCGTTTTTCCAGCGTTTATCAGACTTTCAGATAGGGGAAATGTCAGTGAGCGTTCCGATTTCAGTTCCAGAGCAATTCGCCCAATGAGTCCTTGATATTTAGTCGTTTTCAGCCAATTTTCTGGATTTTTGAAAATTTAACTTTTTTGTGAAAATATCCACTAAATGAGGGAATAATATGTGTGAGGGTACCCCAGGAGAGTTCCAAATGTGTGTGGGTAGAATATATATCCCACGGGGGTAAAATTGAAAAAAGTTGAAAAAAATATTTTTTTGGACTTAGTCATTTTTCTGGCGTTTATCAGACTTTCAGATAGGGGAAATGTCAGTGAGCATTCCGATTTCAGTTCCAGAGTGATTCACCCAATGAGTCCTTGATATTTAGTCGTATTCAGCCAATTTTCTGGATTTTTGAAAATGTCACTTTTTTGTGAAAATATCCACTAAATGAGGGAATAATATGTGTGAGGGTACCCCAGGAGAGTTCCAAATGTGTGTGGGTAGAATATATATCCCACGGGGGTAAAATTGAAAAAAGTTGAAAAAAATTTTTTTTTAGACTTAGTCATTTTTCTGCCGTTTATCAGACTTTCAGATAGGGGAAATGTCAGTGAGCATTCCGATTTCAGTTCCAGAGCGATTCGCCCAATGAGTCCTTGTTATTTAGTCGTTTTCAGCCAATTTTCTGGATTTTTGAAAATTTCACTTTTTTGTGAAAATATCCACTAAATGAGGGAATAATATGTGTGAGGGTACCCCAGGAGAGTTCCAAATGTGTGTGGGAAGAAAATATATCCCACGGGGGTAAAATTGAAAAAAGTTGAAAAAAAATTTTTTTTGGACTTAGTCGTTTTTCCAGCGTTTATCAGACTTTCAGATAGGGGAAATGTCAGTGAGCGTTCCGATTTCAGTTCCAGAGCGATTCGCCCAATGAGTCATTGTTATTTAGTCGTTTTCAGACAATTTTCTGGATTTTTGAAAATTTCACTTTTTTGTGAAAATATCCACTAAATGAGGGAATAATATGTGTGAGGGTACCCCAGGAGAGTTCCAAATGTGTGTGGGTAGAATATATATCCCACGGGGGTAAAATTGAAAAAAGTTGAAAAAAATTTTTTTTTAGACTTAGTCATTTTTCTGCCGTTTATCAGACTTTCAGATAGGGGAAATGTCAGTGAGCATTCCGATTTCAGTTCCAGAGCGATTCGCCCAATGAGTCCTTGTTATTTAGTCGTTTTCAGCCAATTTTCTGGATTTTTGAAAATTTCACTTTTTTGTGAAAATATCCACTAAATGAGGGAATAATATGTGTGAGGGTACCCCAGGAGAGTTCCAAATGTGTGTGGGAAGAAAATATATCCCACGGGGGTAAAATTGAAAAAAGTTGAAAAAAAATTTTTTTTGGACTTAGTCGTTTTTCCAGCGTTTATCAGACTTTCAGATAGGGGAAATGTCAGTGAGCGTTCCGATTTCAGTTCCAGAGCAATTCGCCCAATGAGTCCTTGATATTTAGTCGTTTTCAGCCAATTTTCTGGATTTTTGAAAATTTAACTTTTTTGTGAAAATATCCACTAAATGAGGGAATAATATGTGTGAGGGTACCCCAGGAGAGTTCCAAATGTGTGTGGGTAGAATATATATCCCACGGGGGTAAAATTGAAATAAGTTGAAAAAAAATTTTTTTTGGACTTAGTCATTTTTCTGGCGTTTATCAGACTTTCAGATAGGGCAAATGTCAGTGAGCGTTCCAATTTCAGTTCCAGAGCGATTCGCCCAATGAGTCCTTGTTATTTAGTCGTTTTCAGCCAATTTTCTGAATTTTTGAAAATGTCACTTTTTTGTGAAAATATCCACTAAATGAGGGAATAATATGTGTGAGGGTACCCCAGGAGAGTTCCAAATGTGTGTGGGTAGAATATATATCCCACGGGGGTAAAATTGAAAAAAGTTTAAAAAAATTTTTTTTTGGACTTAGTGATTTTTCTGGCGTTTATCAGACTTTCAGATAGGGGAAATGTCAGTGAGCGTTCCGATTTCAGTTCCAGAGCGATTCGCCCAATGACTCCTTTTTATTTAGTCGTTTTCAGCCAATTTTCTGGATTTTCGAAAATTTCACTTTTTTTGTGAAAATATCCACTAAATGAGGGAATAATATGTGTGAGGGTCCACCAGGAGAGTTCCAAATGTGTGTGGGTAGAATATATATCCCACGGGGGTAAAATTGAAAAAAATAAAAAAATAAAAATTTTTTTGGACTTAGTGATTTTTCTGGCGTTTATCAGACTTTCAGATAGGGGAAATGTCAGTGAGCGTTCCGATTTCAGTTCCAGAGCGATTCGCCCAATGAGTCCTTTTTATTTAGTCGTTTTCAGCCAATTTTTGGGATTTTTGAAAATTTCACTTTTTTGTCATAATATCCACTAAATGAGGGAATAATATGTGTGAGGGTACCCCAGGAGAGTTCCAAATGTGTGTGGGTAGAATATATATCCCACGGGGGTAAAATTGAAAAAAGTTGAAAAAAAATTTTTTTTGGACTTAGTCATTTTTCCGGCGTTTATCAGACTTTCAGATAGGGGAAATGTCAGTGAGCGTTCCGATTTCAGTTCCAGAGTGATTCTCCCAATGAGTCCTTGTTATTTAGTCGTATTCAGCCAATTTTCTGGATTTTTGAAAATGTCACTTTTTTGTGAAAATATCCACTAAATGAGGGAATAATATGTGTGAGGGTACCCCAGGAGAGTTCCAAATGTGTGTGGGTAGAATATATATCCCACGGGGGTAAAATTGAAAAAAGTTGAAAAAAATTTTTTTTTAGACTTAGTCATTTTTCTGCCGTTTATCAGACTTTCAGATAGGGGAAATGTCAGTGAGCATTCCGATTTCAGTTCCAGAGCGATTCGCCCAATGAGTCCTTGTTATTTAGTCGTTTTCAGCCAATTTTCTGGATTTTTGAAAATTTCACTTTTTTGTGAAAATATCCACTAAATGAGGGAATAATATGTGTGAGGGTACCCCAGGAGAGTTCCAAATGTGTGTGGGAAGAAAATATATCCCACGGGGGTAAAATTGAAAAAAGTTGAAAAAAAATTTTTTTTGGACTTAGTCGTTTTTCCAGCGTTTATCAGACTTTCAGATAGGGGAAATGTCAGTGAGCGTTCCGATTTCAGTTCCAGAGCAATTCGCCCAATGAGTCCTTGATATTTAGTCGTTTTCAGCCAATTTTCTGGATTTTTGAAAATTTAACTTTTTTGTGAAAATATCCACTAAATGAGGGAATAATATGTGTGAGGGTACCCCAGGAGAGTTCCAAATGTGTGTGGGTAGAATATATATCCCACGGGGGTAAAATTGAAAAAAGTTGAAAAAAATATTTTTTTGGACTTAGTCATTTTTCTGGCGTTTATCAGACTTTCAGATAGGGGAAATGTCAGTGAGCATTCCGATTTCAGTTCCAGAGTGATTCACCCAATGAGTCCTTGATATTTAGTCGTATTCAGCCAATTTTCTGGATTTTTGAAAATGTCACTTTTTTGTGAAAATATCCACTAAATGAGGGAATAATATGTGTGAGGGTACCCCAGGAGAGTTCCAAATGTGTGTGGGTAGAATATATATCCCACGGGGGTAAAATTGAAAAAAGTTGAAAAAAATTTTTTTTTAGACTTAGTCATTTTTCTGCCGTTTATCAGACTTTCAGATAGGGGAAATGTCAGTGAGCATTCCGATTTCAGTTCCAGAGCGATTCGCCCAATGAGTCCTTGTTATTTAGTCGTTTTCAGCCAATTTTCTGGATTTTTGAAAATTTCACTTTTTTGTGAAAATATCCACTAAATGAGGGAATAATATGTGTGAGGGTACCCCAGGAGAGTTCCAAATGTGTGTGGGAAGAAAATATATCCCACGGGGGTAAAATTGAAAAAAGTTGAAAAAAAATTTTTTTTGGACTTAGTCGTTTTTCCAGCGTTTATCAGACTTTCAGATAGGGGAAATGTCAGTGAGCGTTCCGATTTCAGTTCCAGAGCGATTCGCCCAATGAGTCATTGTTATTTAGTCGTTTTCAGACAATTTTCTGGATTTTTGAAAATTTCACTTTTTTGTGAAAATATCCACTAAATGAGGGAATAATATGTGTGAGGGTACCCCAGGAGAGTTCCAAATGTGTGTGGGTAGAATATATATCCCACGGGGGTAAAATTGAAAAAAGTTTAAAAAAATTTTTTTTTGGACTTAGTGATTTTTCTGGCGTTTATCA
Organism: Phyllobates terribilis; assembly: GCF_046119375.1. Taxonomy (NCBI): domain Eukaryota; kingdom Metazoa; phylum Chordata; class Amphibia; order Anura; family Dendrobatidae; genus Phyllobates; species Phyllobates terribilis. Next base: position 557,199,862 of record NW_027362762.1, read on the forward strand.
GACTTTCAGATAGGGGAAATGTCAGTGAGCGTTCCGATTTCAGTTCCAGAGCGCTTCGCCCAATGACTCCTTTTTATTTAGTCGTTTTCAGCCAATTTTCTGGATTTTCGAAAATTTCACTTTTTTTGTGAAAATATCCACTAAATGAGGGAATAATATGTGTGAGGGTTCCCCAGGAGAGTTCCAAATGTGTGTGGGTAGAATATATATCCCACGGGGGAAAAATTGAAAAAAGTTGAAAACATTTTTTTTTTGGACTTAGTCATTTTTCCAGCGTTTATCAGACTTTCAGATAGGGCAAATGTCAGTGAGCGTTCCGATTTCAGTTCCAGAGCGATTCGCCCAATGAGTCCTTGATATTTAGTCGTTTTCAGCCAATTTTTTGGATTTTTGAAAATTTCACTTTTTTGTCATAATATCCACTAAATGAGGGAATAATATGTGTGAGGGTACCCCAGGAGAGTTCCAAATGTGTGTGGGTAGAATATATATCCCACGGGTGTAAAATTGAAAAAAGTTGAAAAAAATTTTTTTTTGGACTTAGTCATTTTTCTGGCGTTTATCAGACTTTCAGATAGGGGAAATGTCAGTGAGCATTCCGATTTCAGTTCCAGAGTGATTCACCCAATGAGTCCTTGATATTTAGTCGTTTTCAGACAATTTTTTGGATTTTTTAAAATTTCACTTTTTTGTGAAAATATCCACTAAATGAGGGAATAATATGTGTGAGGGTACCCCAGGAGAGTTCCAAATGTGTGTGGGTAGAATATATAGCCCACGAGGGTAAAATTGAAAAAAGTTGAAAAAAATTTTTTTTTGTACTTAGTCATTTTTCCGCCGTTTATCAGACTTTCAGATAGGGGAAATGTCAGTGAGCATTCCGATTTCAGTTCCAGACTGATTCACCCAATGAGTCCTTGATATTTAGTCGTTTTCAGCCAATTTTTTGGATTTTTGAAAATTTCACTTTTTTGTGAAAATATCCACTAAATGAGGGAATAATATGTGTGAGGGTACCCCAGGAGAGTTCCAAATGTGTGTGGGTAGAATATATATCCCACGGGGGTAAAATTGAAAAAAATAAAAAAATTAAAATTTTTTTGGACTTAGTGATTTTTCTGGCGTTTATCAGACTTTCAGATAGGGGAAATGTCAGTGAGCGTTCCGATTTCAGTTCCAGAGCGATTCGCCCAATGAGTCCTTGATATTTAGTCGTTTTCAGCCAATTTTTTGGATTTTTGAAAATTTCACTTTTTTGTCATAATATCCACTAAATGAGGGAATAATATGTGTGAGGGTACCCCAGGAGAGTTCCAAATGTGTGTGGGTAGAATATATATCCCACGGGGGTAAAATTGAAAAAAGTTGAAAAAAATTTTTTTTTAGACTTAGTCATTTTTCTGCCGTTTATCAGACTTTCAGATAGGGGAAATGTCAGTGAGCATTCCGATTTCAGTTCCAGAGCGATTCGCCCAATGAGTCCTTGTTATTTAGTCGTTTTCAGCCAATTTTCTGGATTTTTGAAAATTTCACTTTTTTGTGAAAATATCCACTAAATGAGGGAATAATATGTGTGAGGGTACCCCAGGAGAGTTCCAAATGTGTGTGGGTAGAATATATATCAAACGGGGGAAAAATTGAAAAAAGTTTAAAAAAAAATTTTTTTGGACTTAGTCATTTTTCTGGTGTTTATCAGACTTTCAGATAGGGCAAATGTCAGTGAGCGTTCCGATTTCAGTTCCAGAGCGATTCGCCCAATGAGTCCTTGATATTTAGTCGTTTTCAGCCAATTTTTTGGATTTTTGAAAATTTCACTTTTTTGTCATAATATCCACTAAATGAGGGAATAATATGTGTGAGGGTACCCCAGGAGAGTTCCAAATGTGTGTGGGTAGAATATATATCCCACGGGGGTAAAATTGAAAAAAGTTGAAAAAAATTTTTTTTTGGACTTAGTCATTTTTCTGGCGTTTATCAGACTTTCAGATAGGGGAAATGTCAGTGAGCATTCCGATTTCAGTTCCAGAGTGATTCACCCAATGAGTCCTTGATATTTAGTCGTTTTCAGCCAATTTTCTGGATTTTTGAAAATGTCACTTTTTTGTGAAAATATCCACTAAATGAGGGAATAATATGTGTGAGGGTACCCCAGGAGAGTTCCAAATGTGTGTGGGTAGAATATATATCCCATTGGGGTAAAATTGAAAAAAGTTTAAAAAAATTTTTTTTTGGACTTAGTCATTTTTCTGGCGTTTATCAGACTTTCAGATAGGGCAAATGTCAGTGAGCGTTCCGATTTCAGTTCCAGAGCGATTCGCCCAATGAGTCCTTGATATTTAGTCGTTTTCAGCCAATTTTTTGGATTTTTGAAAATTTCACTTTTTTGTCATAATATCCACTAAATGAGGGAATAATATGTGTGAGGGTACCCCAGGAGAGTTCCAAGTGTGTGTGGGTAGAATATATATCCCACGGGGGTAAAATTGAAAAAAGTTGAAAAAAATTTTTTTTTGGACTTAGTCATTTTTCCGGCGTTTATCAGACTTTCAGATAGGGGAAATGTCAGTGAGCATTCCGATTTCAGTTCCAGACTGATTCACCCAATGAGTCCTTGATATTTAGTCGTTTTCAGCCAATTTTTTGGATTTTTGAAAATTTCACTTTTTTGTGAAAATATCCACTAAATGAGGGAATAATATGTGTGAGGGTACCCCAGGAGAGTTCCAAATGTGTGTGGGTAGAATATATATCCCACGGGGGTAAAATTGAAAAAAGTTTAAAAAAATTTTTTTTTGGACTTAGTGATTTTTCTGGCGTTTATCAGACTTTCAGATAGGGGAAATGTCAGTGAGCGTTCCGATTTCAGTTCCAGAGTGATTCGCCCAATGACTTCTTGTTATTTAGTCGTTTTCAGCCAATTTTCTGGATTTTTGAAAATTTCACTTTTTTGTGAAAATATCCACTAAATGAGGGAATAATATGTGTGAGGGTACCCCAGGAGAGTTCCAAATGTGTGTGGGTAGAATATATATCCCACGGGGGAAAAATTGAAAAAAGTTGAAAACATTTTTTTTTTGGACTTAGTCATTTTTCCAGCGTTTATCAGACTTTCAGTTAGGGGAAATGTCAGTGAGCGTTCCGATTTCAGTTCCAGAGCGATTCGCCCAGAGTCCTTGATATTTAGTCGTTTTCAGCCAATTTTTTGGATTTTTGAAAATTTAACTTTTTTGTCATAATATCCACTAAATGAGGGAATAATATGTGTGAGGGTACCCCAGGAGAGTTCCAAATGTGTGTGGGTAGAATATATATCCCACGGGGGTAAAATTGAAAAAAGTTTAAAAAAATTTTTTTTTGGACTTAGTGATTTTTCTGGCGTTTATCAGACTTTCAGATAGGGGAAATGTCAGTGAGCGTTCCGATTTCAGTTCCAGAGCGATTCGCCCAATGACTCCTTTTTATTTAGTCGTTTTCAGCCAATTTTCTGGATTTTCGAAAATTTCACTTTTTTTGTGAAAATATCCACTAAATGAGGGAATAATATGTGTGAGGGTCCACCAGGAGAGTTCCAAATGTGTGTGGGTAGAATATATATCCCACGGGGGTAAAATTGAAAAAAATAAAAAAATAAAAATTTTTTTGGACTTAGTGATTTTTCTGGCGTTTATCAGACTTTCAGATAGGGGAAATGTCAGTGAGCGTTCCGATTTCAGTTCCAGAGCGATTCGCCCAATGAGTCCTTTTTATTTAGTCGTTTTCAGCCAATTTTTGGGATTTTTGAAAATTTCACTTTTTTGTCATAATATCCACTAAATGAGGGAATAATATGTGTGAGGGTACCCCAGGAGAGTTCCAAATGTGTGTGGGAAGAATATATATCCCACGGGGGTAAAATTGAAAAAAGTTGAAAAAAATTTTTTTTTGGACTTAGTCATTTTTCTGGCGTTTATCAGACTTTCAGATAGGGGAAATGTCAGTGAGCGTTCCGATTTCAGTTCCAGAGCAATTCGCCCAATGAGTCCTTGATATTTAGTCGTTTTCAGCCAATTTTTTGGATTTTTGAAAATTTCACTTTTTTTGTGAAAATATCCACTAAATGAGGGAATAATATGTGTGAGTGTACCCCAGGAGAGTTCCAAATGTGTGTGGGTAGAATATATATCCCACGGGGGTAAAATTGAAAAAAGTTGAAAAAAAATTTTTTTTGGACTTAGTCATTTTTCTGGCGTTTATCAGACTTTCAGATAGGGCAAATGTCAGTGAGCGTTCCAATTTCAGTTCCAGAGCGATTCGCCCAATGAGTCCTTGTTATTTAGTCGTTTTCAGCCAATTTTCTGGATTTTTGAAAATGTCACTTTTTTGTGAAAATATCCACTAAATGAGGGAATAATATGTGTGAGGGTCCAACAGGAGAGTTCCAAATGTGTGTGGGTAGAATATATAGCCCACGGGGGTAAAATTGAAAAAAGTTTAAAAAAAATTTTTTTTGGACTTAGTCATTTTTCCGGCGTTTATCAGACTTTCAGATAGGGGAAATGTCAGTGAGCGTTCCGATTTCAGTTCCAGAGTGATTCTCCCAATGAGTCCTTGTTATTTAGTCGTATTCAGCCAATTTTCTGGATTTTTGAAAATGTCACTTTTTTGTGAAAATATCCACTAAATGAGGGAATAATATGTGTGAGGGTACCCCAGGAGAGTTCCAAATGTGTGTGGGTAGAATATATATCCCACGGGGGTAAAATTGAAAAAAGTTGAAAAAAATTTTTTTTTAGACTTAGTCATTTTTCTGCCGTTTATCAGACTTTCAGATAGGGGAAATGTCAGTGAGCATTCCGATTTCAGTTCCAGAGCGATTCGCCCAATGAGTCCTTGTTATTTAGTCGTTTTCAGCCAATTTTCTGGATTTTTGAAAATTTCACTTTTTTGTGAAAATATCCACTAAATGAGGGAATAATATGTGTGAGGGTACCCCAGGAGAGTTCCAAATGTGTGTGGGTAGAATATATATCCCACGGGGGTAAAATTGAAAAAAGTTTAAAAAAATTTTTTTTTGGACTTAGTGATTTTTCTGGCGTTTATCAGACTTTCAGATAGGGGAAATGTCAGTGATCGTTCCGATTTCAGTTCCAGAGCGATTCGCCCAATGACTCCTTTTTATTTAGTCGTTTTCAGCCAATTTTCTGGATTTTCGAAAATTTCACTTTTTTTGTGAAAATATCCACTAAATGAGGGAATAATATGTGTGAGGGTCCACCAGGAGAGTTCCAAATGTGTGTGGGTAGAATATATATCCCACGGGGGTAAAATTGAAAAAAATAAAAAAATAAAAATTTTTTTGGACTTAGTGATTTTTCTGGCGTTTATCAGACTTTCAGATAGGGGAAATGTCAGTGAGCGTTCCGATTTCAGTTCCAGAGCGATTCGCCCAATGAGTCCTTTTTATTTAGTCGTTTTCAGCCAATTTTTGGGATTTTTGAAAATTTCACTTTTTTGTCATAATATCCACTAAATGAGGGAATAATATGTGTGAGGGTACCCCAGGAGAGTTCCAAATGTGTGTGGGAAGAATATATATCCCACGGGGGTAAAATTGAAAAAAGTTGAAAAAAATTTTTTTTTGGACTTAGTCATTTTTCTGGCGTTTATCAGACTTTCAGATAGGGGAAATGTCAGTGAGCGTTCCGATTTCAGTTCCAGAGCAATTCGCCCAATGAGTCCTTGATATTTAGTCGTTTTCAGCCAATTTTTTGGATTTTTGAAAATTTCACTTTTTTTGTGAAAATATCCACTAAATGAGGGAATAATATGTGTGAGTGTACCCCAGGAGAGTTCCAAATGTGTGTGGGTAGAATATATATCCCACGGGGGTAAAATTGAAAAAAGTTGAAAAAAATTTTTTTTTGGACTTAGTCATTTTTCTGGCGTTTATCAGACTTTCAGATAGGGCAAATGTCAGTGAGCGTTCCAATTTCAGTTCCAGAGCGATTCGCCCAATGAGTCCTTGTTATTTAGTCGTTTTCAGCCAATTTTCTGGATTTTTGAAAATGTCACTTTTTTGTGAAAATATCCACTAAATGAGGGAATAATATGTGTGAGGGTCCAACAGGAGAGTTCCAAATGTGTGTGGGTAGAATATATAGCCCACGGGGGTAAAATTGAAAAAAGTTTAAAAAAAATTTTTTTTGGACTTAGTCATTTTTCCGGCGTTTATCAGACTTTCAGATAGGGGAAATGTCAGTGAGCGTTCCGATTTCAGTTCCAGAGTGATTCTCCCAATGAGTCCTTGTTATTTAGTCGTATTCAGCCAATTTTCTGGATTTTTGAAAATGTCACTTTTTTGTGAAAATATCCACTAAATGAGGGAATAATATGTGTGAGGGTACCCCAGGAGAGTTCCAAATGTGTGTGGGTAGAATATATATCCCACGGGGGTAAAATTGAAAAAAGTTGAAAAAAATTTTTTTTTAGACTTAGTCATTTTTCTGCCGTTTATCAGACTTTCAGATAGGGGAAATGTCAGTGAGCATTCCGATTTCAGTTCCAGAGCGATTCGCCCAATGAGTCCTTGTTATTTAGTCGTTTTCAGCCAATTTTCTGGATTTTTGAAAATTTCACTTTTTTGTGAAAATATCCACTAAATGAGGGAATAATATGTGTGAGGGTACCCCAGGAGAGTTCCAAATGTGTGTGGGTAGAATATATATCCCACGGGGGTAAAATTGAAAAAAGTTGAAAAAAATTTTTTTTTAGACTTAGTCATTTTTCTGCCGTTTATCAGACTTTCAGATAGGGGAAATGTCAGTGAGCATTCCGATTTCAGTTCCAGAGCGATTCGCCCAATGAGTCCTTGTTATTTAGTCGTTTTCAGCCAATTTTCTGGATTTTTGAAAATTTCACTTTTTTGTGAAAATATCCACTAAATGAGGGAATAATATGTGTGAGGGTACCCCAGGAGAGTTCCAAATGTGTGTGGGTAGAATATATATCCCACGGGGGTAAAATTGAAAAAAGTTTAAAAAAATTTTTTTTTGGACTTAGTGATTTTTCTGGCGTTTATCAGACTTTCAGATAGGGGAAATGTCAGTGAGCGTTCCGATTTCAGTTCCAGAGCGATTCGCCCAATGACTCCTTTTTATTTAGTCGTTTTCAGCCAATTTTCTGGATTTTCGAAAATTTCACTTTTTTTGTGAAAATATCCACTAAATGAGGGAATAATATGTGTGAGGGTCCACCAGGAGAGTTCCAAATGTGTGTGGGTAGAATATATATCCCACGGGGGTAAAATTGAAAAAAATAAAAAAATAAAAATTTTTTTGGACTTAGTGATTTTTCTGGCGTTTATCAGACTTTCAGATAGGGGAAATGTCAGTGAGCGTTCCGATTTCAGTTCCAGAGCGATTCGCCCAATGAGTCCTTTTTATTTAGTCGTTTTCAGCCAATTTTTGGGATTTTTGAAAATTTCACTTTTTTGTCATAATATCCACTAAATGAGGGAATAATATGTGTGAGGGTACCCCAGGAGAGTTCCAAATGTGTGTGGGTAGAATATATATCCCACGGGGGTAAAATTGAAAAAAGTTGAAATAAAATTTTTTTTGGACTTAGTCATTTTTCCGGCGTTTATCAGACTTTCAGATAGGGGAAATGTCAGTGAGCGTTCCGATTTCAGTTCCAGAGTGATTCTCCCAATGAGTCCTTGTTATTTAGTCGTATTCAGCCAATTTTCTGGATTTTTGAAAATGTCACTTTTTTGTGAAAATATCCACTAAATGAGGGAATAATATGTGTGAGGGTACCCCAGGAGAGTTCCAAATGTGTGTGGGTAGAATATATATCCCACGGGGGTAAAATTGAAAAAAGTTGAAAAAAATTTTTTTTTAGACTTAGTCATTTTTCTGCCGTTTATCAGACTTTCAGATAGGGGAAATGTCAGTGAGCATTCCGATTTCAGTTCCAGAGCGATTCGCCCAATGAGTCCTTGTTATTTAGTCGTTTTCAGCCAATTTTCTGGATTTTTGAAAATTTCACTTTTTTGTGAAAATATCCACTAAATGAGGGAATAATATGTGTGAGGGTACCCCAGGAGAGTTCCAAATGTGTGTGGGAAGAAAATATATCCCACGGGGGTAAAATTGAAAAAAGTTGAAAAAAAATTTTTTTTGGACTTAGTCGTTTTTCCAGCGTTTATCAGACTTTCAGATAGGGGAAATGTCAGTGAGCGTTCCGATTTCAGTTCCAGAGCAATTCGCCCAATGAGTCCTTGATATTTAGTCGTTTTCAGCCAATTTTCTGGATTTTTGAAAATTTAACTTTTTTGTGAAAATATCCACTAAATGAGGGAATAATATGTGTGAGGGTACCCCAGGAGAGTTCCAAATGTGTGTGGGTAGAATATATATCCCACGGGGGTAAAATTGAAAAAAGTTGAAAAAAATATTTTTTTGGACTTAGTCATTTTTCTGGCGTTTATCAGACTTTCAGATAGGGGAAATGTCAGTGAGCATTCCGATTTCAGTTCCAGAGTGATTCACCCAATGAGTCCTTGATATTTAGTCGTTTTCAGCCAATTTTTTGGATTTTTGAAAATTTCACTTTTTTTGTGAAAATATCCACTAAATGAGGGAATAATATGTGTGAGGGTACCCCAGGAGAGTTCCAAATGTGTGTGGGTAGAATATATATCCCACGGGGGTAAAATTGAAAAAAGTTGAAAAAATTTTTTTTATGGAGTTAGTCATTTTTCCGGCGTTTATCAGACTTTCAGATAGGGCAAATGTCAGTGAGCGTTCCAATTTCAGTTCCAGAGCGATTCGCCCAATGAGTCCTTGTTATTTAGTCGTATTCAGCCAATTTTCTGGATTTTTGAAAATGTCACTTTTTTGTGAAAATATCCACTAAATGAGGGAATAATATGTGTGAGGGTACCCCAGGAGAGTTCCAAATGTGTGTGGGTAGAATATATATCCCACGGGGGTAAAATTGAAAAAAGTTGAAAAAAATTTTTTTTTAGACTTAGTCATTTTTCTGCCGTTTATCAGACTTTCAGATAGGGGAAATGTCAGTGAGCATTCCGATTTCAGTTCCAGAGCGATTCGCCCAATGAGTCCTTGTTATTTAGTCGTTTTCAGCCAATTTTCTGGATTTTTGAAAATTTCACTTTTTTGTGAAAATATCCACTAAATGAGGGAATAATATGTGTGAGGGTACCCCAGGAGAGTTCCAAATGTGTGTGGGAAGAAAATATATCCCACGGGGGTAAAATTGAAAAAAGTTGAAAAAAAATTTTTTTTGGACTTAGTCGTTTTTCCAGCGTTTATCAGACTTTCAGATAGGGGAAATGTCAGTGAGCGTTCCGATTTCAGTTCCAGAGCGATTCGCCCAATGAGTCATTGTTATTTAGTCGTTTTCAGACAATTTTCTGGATTTTTGAAAATTTCACTTTTTTGTGAAAATATCCACTAAATGAGGGAATAATATGTGTGAGGGTACCCCAGGAGAGTTCCAAATGTGTGTGGGTAGAATATATATCCCACGGGGGTAAAATTGAAAAAAGTTTAAAAAAATTTTTTTTTGGACTTAGTGATTTTTCTGGCGTTTATCAGACTTTCAGATAGGGGAAATGTCAGTGAGCGTTCCGATTTCAGTTCCAGAGTGATTCTCCCAATGAGTCCTTGTTATTTAGTCGTATTCAGCCAATTTTCTGGATTTTTGAAAATGTCACTTTTTTGTGAAAATATCCACTAAATGAGGGAATAATATGTGTGAGGGTACCCCAGGAGAGTTCCAAATGTGTGTGGGTAGAATATATATCCCACGGGGGTAAAATTGAAAAAAGTTGAAAAAAATTTTTTTTTAGACTTAGTCATTTTTCTGCCGTTTATCAGACTTTCAGATAGGGGAAATGTCAGTGAGCATTCCGATTTCAGTTCCAGAGCGATTCGCCCAATGAGTCCTTGTTATTTAGTCGTTTTCAGCCAATTTTCTGGATTTTTGAAAATTTCACTTTTTTGTGAAAATATCCACTAAATGAGGGAATAATATGTGTGAGGGTACCCCAGGAGAGTTCCAAATGTGTGTGGGTAGAATATATATCCCACGGGGGTAAAATTGAAAAAAGTTGAAAAAAATTTTTTTTTAGACTTAGTCATTTTTCTGCCGTTTATCAGACTTTCAGATAGGGGAAATGTCAGTGAGCATTCCGATTTCAGTTCCAGAGCGATTCGCCCAATGAGTCCTTGTTATTTAGTCGTTTTCAGCCAATTTTCTGGATTTTTGAAAATTTCACTTTTTTGTGAAAATATCCACTAAATGAGGGAATAATATGTGTGAGGGTACCCCAGGAGAGTTCCAAATGTGTGTGGGTAGAATATATATCCCACGGGGGTAAAATTGAAAAAAGTTTAAAAAAATTTTTTTTTGGACTTAGTGATTTTTCTGGCGTTTATCAGACTTTCAGATAGGGGAAATGTCAGTGAGCGTTCCGATTTCAGTTCCAGAGCGATTCGCCCAATGACTCCTTTTTATTTAGTCGTTTTCAGCCAATTTTCTGGATTTTCGAAAATTTCACTTTTTTTGTGAAAATATCCACTAAATGAGGGAATAATATGTGTGAGGGTCCACCAGGAGAGTTCCAAATGTGTGTGGGTAGAATATATATCCCACGGGGGTAAAATTGAAAAAAATAAAAAAATAAAAATTTTTTTGGACTTAGTGATTTTTCTGGCGTTTATCAGACTTTCAGATAGGGGAAATGTCAGTGAGCGTTCCGATTTCAGTTCCAGAGCGATTCGCCCAATGAGTCCTTTTTATTTAGTCGTTTTCAGCCAATTTTTGGGATTTTTGAAAATTTCACTTTTTTGTCATAATATCCACTAAATGAGGGAATAATATGTGTGAGGGTACCCCAGGAGAGTTCCAAATGTGTGTGGGAAGAAAATATATCCCACGGGGGTAAAATTGAAAAAAGTTGAAAAAAAATTTTTTTTGGACTTAGTCGTTTTTCCAGCGTTTATCAGACTTTCAGATAGGGGAAATGTCAGTGAGCGTTCCGATTTCAGTTCCAGAGCAATTCGCCCAATGAGTCCTTGATATTTAGTCGTTTTCAGCCAATTTTCTGGATTTTTGAAAATTTAACTTTTTTGTGAAAATATCCACTAAATGAGGGAATAATATGTGTGAGGGTACCCCAGGAGAGTTCCAAATGTGTGTGGGTAGAATATATATCCCACGGGGGTAAAATTGAAAAAAGTTGAAAAAAATATTTTTTTGGACTTAGTCATTTTTCTGGCGTTTATCAGACTTTCAGATAGGGGAAATGTCAGTGAGCATTCCGATTTCAGTTCCAGAGTGATTCACCCAATGAGTCCTTGATATTTAGTCGTTTTCAGCCAATTTTTTGGATTTTTGAAAATTTCACTTTTTTTGTGAAAATATCCACTAAATGAGGGAATAATATGTGTGAGGGTACCCCAGGAGAGTTCCAAATGTGTGTGGGTAGAATATATATCCCACGGGGGTAAAATTGAAAAAAGTTGAAAAAATTTTTTTTATGGAGTTAGTCATTTTTCCGGCGTTTATCAGACTTTCAGATAGGGCAAATGTCAGTGAGCGTTCCAATTTCAGTTCCAGAGCGATTCGCCCAATGAGTCCTTGTTATTTAGTCGTATTCAGCCAATTTTCTGGATTTTTGAATATGTCACTTTTTTGTGAAAATATCCACTAAATGAGGGAATAATATGTGTGAGGGTACCCCAGGAGAGTTCCAAATGTGTGTGGGTAGAATATATATCCCACGGGGGTAAAATTGAAAAAAGTTGAAAAAAATTTTTTTTTAGACTTAGTCATTTTTCTGCCGTTTATCAGACTTTCAGATAGGGGAAATGTCAGTGAGCATTCCGATTTCAGTTCCAGAGCGATTCGCCCAATGAGTCCTTGTTATTTAGTCGTTTTCAGCCAATTTTCTGGATTTTTGAAAATTTCACTTTTTTGTGAAAATATCCACTAAATGAGGGAATAATATGTGTGAGGGTACCCCAGGAGAGTTCCAAATGTGTGTGGGAAGAAAATATATCCCACGGGGGTAAAATTGAAAAAAGTTGAAAAAATATTTTTTTTGGACTTAGTCGTTTTTCCAGCGTTTATCAGACTTTCAGATAGGGGAAATGTCAGTGAGCGTTCCGATTTCAGTTCCAGAGCGATTCGCCCAATGAGTCATTGTTATTTAGTCGTTTTCAGACAATTTTCTGGATTTTTGAAAATTTCACTTTTTTGTGAAAATATCCACTAAATGAGGGAATAATATGTGTGAGGGTACCCCAGGAGAGTTCCAAATGTGTGTGGGTAGAATATATATCCCACGGGGGTAAAATTGAAAAAAGTTTAAAAAAATTTTTTTTTGGACTTAGTGATTTTTCTGGCGTTTATCAGACTTTCAGATAGGGGAAATGTCAGTGAGCGTTCCGATTTCAGTTCCAGAGCGCTTCGCCCAATGACTCCTTTTTATTTAGTCGTTTTCAGCCAATTTTCTGGATTTTCGAAAATTTCACTTTTTTTGTGAAAATATCCACTAAATGAGGGAATAATATGTGTGAGGGTTCCCCAGGAGAGTTCCAAATGTGTGTGGGTAGAATATATATCCCACGGGGGAAAAATTGAAAAAAGTTGAAAACATTTTTTTTTTGGACTTAGTCATTTTTCCAGCGTTTATCAGACTTTCAGTTAGGGGAAATGTCAGTGAGCGTTCCGATTTCAGTTCCAGAGCGATTCGCCCAGAGTCCTTGATATTTAGTAGTTTTCAGCCAATTTTCTGGATTTTTGAAAATTTCACTTTTTTTGTGAAAATATCCACTAAATGAGGGAATAATATGTGTGAGGGTACCCCAGGAGAGTTCCAAATGTGTGTGGGTAGAATATATATCAAACGGGGGAAAAATTGAAAAAAGTTTAAAAAAAAATTTTTTTGGACTTAGTCATTTTTCTGGTGTTTATCAGACTTTCAGATAGGGCAAATGTCAGTGAGCGTTCCGATTTCAGTTCCAGAGCGATTCGCCCAATGAGTCCTTGATATTTAGTCGTTTTCAGCCAATTTTTTGGATTTTTGAAAATTTCACTTTTTTGTCATAATATCCACTAAATGAGGGAATAATATGTGTGAGGGTACCCCAGGAGAGTTCCAAATGTGTGTGGGTAGAATATATAGCCCACGAGGGTAAAATTGAAAAAAGTTGAAAAAAATTTTTTTTTGTACTTAGTCATTTTTCCGCCGTTTATCAGACTTTCAGATAGGGGAAATGTCAGTGAGCATTCCGATTTCAGTTCCAGACTGATTCACCCAATGAGTCCTTGATATTTAGTCGTTTTCAGCCAATTTTTTGGATTTTTGAAAATTTCACTTTTTTGTGAAAATATCCACTAAATGAGGGAATAATATGTGTGAGGGTACCCCAGGAGAGTTCCAAATGTGTGTGGGTAGAATATATATCCCACGGGGGTAAAATTGAAAAAAATAAAAAAATAAAAATTTTTTTGGACTTAGTGATTTTTCTGGCGTTTATCAGACTTTCAGATAGGGGAAATGTCAGTGAGCGTTCCGATTTCAGTTCCAGAGCGATTCGCCCAATGAGTCCTTGATATTTAGTCGTTTTCAGCCAATTTTTTGGATTTTTGAAAATTTCACTTTTTTGTCATAATATCCACTAAATGAGGGAATAATATGTGTGAGGGTACCCCAGGAGAGTTCCAAATGTGTGTGGGTAGAATATATATCCCACGGGGGTAAAATTGAAAAAAGTTGAAAAAAATTTTTTTTTAGACTTAGTCATTTTTCTGCCGTTTATCAGACTTTCAGATAGGGGAAATGTCAGTGAGCATTCCGATTTCAGTTCCAGAGCGATTCGCCCAATGAGTCCTTGTTATTTAGTCGTTTTCAGCCAATTTTCTGGATTTTTGAAAATTTCACTTTTTTGTGAAAATATCCACTAAATGAGGGAATAATATGTGTGAGGGTACCCCAGGAGAGTTCCAAATGTGTGTGGGAAGAAAATATATCCCACGGGGGTAAAATTGAAAAAAGTTGAAAAAAAATTTTTTTTGGACTTAGTCGTTTTTCCAGCGTTTATCAGACTTACAGATAGGGGAAATGTCAGTGAGCGTTCCGATTTCAGTTCCAGAGCGATTCGCCCAATGAGTCATTGTTATTTAGTCGTTTTCAGACAATTTTCTGGATTTTTGAAAATTTCACTTTTTTGTGAAAATATCCACTAAATGAGGGAATAATATGTGTGAGGGTACCCCAGGAGAGTTCCAAATGTGTGTGGGTAGAATATATATCCCACGGGGGTAAAATTGAAAAAAGTTTAAAAAAATTTTTTTTTGGACTTAGTGATTTTTCTGGCGTTTATCAGACTTTCAGATAGGGGAAATGTCAGTGAGCGTTCCGATTTCAGTTCCAGAGCGCTTCGCCCAATGACTCCTTTTTATTTAGTCGTTTTCAGCCAATTTTCTGGATTTTCGAAAATTTCACTTTTTTTGTGAAAATATCCACTAAATGAGGGAATAATATGTGTGAGGGTACCCCAGGAGAGTTCCAAATGTGTGTGGGTAGAATATATATCCCATTGGGGTAAAATTGAAAAAAGTTTAAAAAAATTTTTTTTTGGACTTAGTCATTTTTCTGGCGTTTATCAGACTTTCAGATAGGGCAAATGTCAGTGAGCGTTCCGATTTCAGTTCCAGAGCGATTCGCCCAATGAGTCCTTGATATTTAGTCGTTTTCAGCCAATTTTTGGGATTTTTGAAAATTTCACTTTTTTGTCATAATATCCACTAAATGAGGGAATAATATGTGTGAGGGTACCCCAGGAGAGTTCCAAGTGTGTGTGGGTAGAATATATATCCCACGGGGGTAAAATTGAAAAAAGTTGAAAAAAATTTTTTTTTGGACTTAGTCATTTTTCTGGCGTTTATCAGACTTTCAGATAGGGGAAATGTCAGTGAGCATTCCGATTTCAGTTCCAGAGTGATTCACCCAATGAGTCCTTGATATTTAGTCGTTTTCAGACAATTTTTGGGATTTTTTAAAATTTCACTTTTTTGTGAAAATATCCACTAAATGAGGGAATAATATGTGTGAGGGTACCCCAGGAGAGTTCCAAATGTGTGTGGGTAGAATATATATCCCACGGGGGTAAAATTGAAAAAAATAAAAAAATAAAAATTTTTTTGGACTTAGTGATTTTTCTGGCGTTTATCAGACTTTCAGATAGGGGAAATGTCAGTGAGCGTTCCGATTTCAGTTCCAGAGCGATTCGCCCAATGAGTCCTTGATATTTAGTCGTTTTCAGCCAATTTTTTGGATTTTTGAAAATTTCACTTTTTTGTCATAATATCCACTAAATGAGGGAATAATATGTGTGAGGGTACCCCAGGAGAGTTCCAAATGTGTGTGGGTAGAATATATATCCCACGGGGGTAAAATTGAGAAAAGTTGAAAAAAATTTTTTTTTGGACTTAGTCATTTTTCTGGCGTTTATCAGACTTTCAGATAGGGGAAATGTCAGTGAGCATTCCGATTTCAGTTCCAGAGTGATTCACCCAATGAGTCCTTGATATTTAGTCGTTTTCAGCCAATTTTCTGGATTTTTGAAAATGTCACTTTTTTGTGAAAATATCCACTAAATGAGGGAATAATATGTGTGAGGGTACCCCAGGAGAGTTCCAAATGTGTGTGGGTAGAATATATATCCCACGGGGGTAAAATTGAAAAAAGTTGAAAAAATTTTTTTTATGGAGTTAGTCATTTTTCCGGCGTTTATCAGACTTTCAGATAGGGGAAATGTCAGTGAGCGTTCCGATTTCAGTTCCAGAGTGATTCTCCCAATGAGTCCTTGTTATTTAGTCGTTTTCAGCCAATTTTCTGGATTTTTGAAAATGTCACTTTTTTGTGAAAATATCCACTAAATGAGGGAATAATATGTGTGAGGGTACCCCAGGAGAGTTCCAAATGTGTGTGGGAAGAAAATATATCCCACGGGGGTAAAATTGAAAAAAGTTGAAAAAAAATTTTTTTTGGACTTAGTCGTTTTTCCAGCGTTTATCAGACTTTCAGATAGGGGAAATGTCAGTGAGCGTTCCGATTTCAGTTCCAGAGCGATTCGCCCAATGACTCCTTTTTATTTAGTCGTTTTCAGCCAATTTTCTGGATTTTCGAAAATTTCACTTTTTTTGTGAAAATATCCACTAAATGAGGGAATAATATGTGTGAGGGTACCCCAGGAGAGTTCCAAATGTGTGTGGGTAGAATATATATCCCACGGGGGAAAAATTGAAAAAAGTTGAAAACATTTTTTTTTTGGACTTAGTCATTTTTCCAGCGTTTATCAGACTTTCAGTTAGGGGAAATGTCAGTGAGCGTTCCGATTTCAGTTCCAGAGCGATTCGCCCAGAGTCCTTGATATTTAGTAGTTTTCAGCCAATTTTCTGGATTTTTGAAAATTTCACTTTTTTTGTGAAAATATCCACTAAATGAGGGAATAATATGTGTGAGGGTACCCCAGGAGAGTTCCAAATGTGTGTGGGTAGAATATATATCAAACGGGGGAAAAATTGAAAAAAGTTTAAAAAAAAATTTTTTTGGACTTAGTCATTTTTCTGGTGTTTATCAGACTTTCAGATAGGGCAAATGTCAGTGAGCGTTCCGATTTCAGTTCCAGAGCGATTCGCCCAATGAGTCCTTGATATTTAGTCGTTTTCAGCCAATTTTTTGGATTTTTGAAAATTTCACTTTTTTGTCATAATATCCACTAAATGAGGGAATAATATGTGTGAGGGTACCCCAGGAGAGTTCCAAATGTGTGTGGGTAGAATATATATCCCACGGGGGTAAAATTGAAAAAAGTTGAAAAAAATTTTTTTTTGGACTTAGTCATTTTTCTGGCGTTTATCAGACTTTCAGATAGGGGAAATGTCAGTGAGCATTCCGATTTCAGTTCCAGAGTGATTCACCCAATGAGTCCTTGATATTTAGTCGTTTTCAGCCAATTTTCTGGATTTTTGAAAATGTCACTTTTTTGTGAAAATATCCACTAAATGAGGGAATAATATGTGTGAGGGTACCCCAGGAGAGTTCCAAATGTGTGTGGGTAGAATATATATCCTATTGGGGTAAAATTGAAAAAAGTTTAAAAAAATTTTTTTTTGGACTTAGTCATTTTTCTGGCGTTTATCAGACTTTCAGATAGGGCAAATGTCAGTGAGCGTTCCGATTTCAGTTCCAGAGCGATTCGCCCAATGAGTCCTTGATATTTAGTCGTTTTCAGCCAATTTTGTGGATTTTTGAAAATTTCACTTTTTTGTCATAATATCCACTAAATGAGGGAATAATATGTGTGAGGGTACCCCAGGAGAGTTCCAAATGTGTGTGGGTAGAATATATATCCCACGGGGGTAAAATTGAAAAAAGTTGAAAAAAATTTTTTTTTGGACTTAGTCATTTTTCTGGCGTTTATCAGACTTTCAGATAGGGGAAATGTCAGTGAGCATTCCGATTTCAGTTCCAGAGTGATTCACCCAATGAGTCCTTGATATTTAGTCGTTTTCAGACAATTTTTTGGATTTTTGAAAATTTCACTTTTTTGTGAAAATATCCACTAAATGAGGGAATAATATGTGTGAGGGTACCCCAGGAGAGTTCCAAATGTGTGTGGGTTGAATATATATCCCACGGGGGTAAAATTGAAAAAAGTTGAAGAAAATTTTTTTTTAGACTTAGTCATTTTTCTGCCGTTTATCAGACTTTCAGATAGGGGAAATGTCAGTGAGCATTCCGATTTCAGTTCCAGACTGATTCACCCAATGAGTCCTTGATATTTAGTCGTTTTCAGCCAATTTTTTGGATTTTTGAAAATTTCACTTTTTTGTGAAAATATCCACTAAATGAGGGAATAATATGTGTGAGGGTACCCCAGGAGAGTTCCAAATGTGTGTGGGTAGAATATATATCCCACGGGGGTAAAATTGAAAAAAGTTTAAAAAAATTTTTTTTTGGACTTAGTGATTTTTCTGGCGTTTATCAGACTTTCAGATAGGGGAAATGTCAGTGAGCGTTCCGATTTCAGTTCCAGAGTGATTCGCCCAATGACTTCTTGTTATTTAGTCGTTTTCAGCCAATTTTCTGGATTTTTGAAAATTTCACTTTTTTGTGAAAATATCCACTAAATGAGGGAATAATATGTGTGAGGGTACCCCAGGAGAGTTCCAAATGTGTGTGGGTAGAATGTATATCCCACGGGGGAAAAATTGAAAAAAGTTGAAAACATTTTTTTTTTGGACTTAGTCATTTTTCCAGCGTTTATCAGACTTTCAGTTAGGGGAAATGTCAGTGAGCGTTCCGATTTCAGTTCCAGAGCGATTCGCCCAGAGTCCTTGATATTTAGTCGTTTTCAGCCAATTTTTTGGATTTTTGAAAATTTAACTTTTTTGTCATAATATCCACTAAATGAGGGAATAATATGTGTGAGGGTACCCCAGGAGAGTTCCAAATGTGTGTGGGTAGAATATATATCCCACGGGGGTAAAATTGAAAAAAGTTGAAAAAAATTTTTTTTTGGACTTAGTCATTTTTCTGGCGTTTATCAGACTTTCAGATAGGGGAAATGTCAGTGAGCATTCCGATTTCAGTTCCAGAGTGATTCACCCAATGAGTCCTTGATATTTAGTCGTTTTCAGACAATTTTTTGGATTTTTGAAAATTTCACTTTTTTGTGAAAATATCCACTAAATGAGGGAATAATATGTGTGAGGGTACCCCAGGAGAGTTCCAAATGTGTGTGGGTTGAATATATATCCCACGGGGGTAAAATTGAAAAAAGTTGAAAAAAATTTTTTTTTAGACTTAGTCATTTTTCTGCCGTTTATCAGACTTTCAGATAGGGGAAATGTCAGTGAGCATTCCGATTTCAGTTCCAGAGTGATTCACCCAATGAGTCCTTGATATTTAGTCGTTTTCAGACAATTTTTTGGATTTTTTAAAATTTCACTTTTTTGTGAAAATATCCACTAAATGAGGGAATAATATGTGTGAGGGTACCCCAGGAGAGTTCCAAATGTGTGTGGGTAGAATATATAGCCCACGGGGGTAAAATTGAAAAAAGTTGAAAAAAAATTTTTTTTGTACTTAGTCATTTTTCCGGCGTTTATCAGACTTTCAGATAGGGGAAATGTCAGTGAGCATTCCGATTTCAGTTCCAGACTGATTCACCCAATGAGTCCTTGATATTTAGTCGTTTTCAGCCAAGTCTTTGGATTTTTTAAAATTTCACTTTTTTGTGAAAATATCCACTAAATGAGGGAATAATATGTGTGAGGGTACCCCAGGAGAATTCCAAATGTGTGTGGGTAGAATATATATCCCACGGGGGTAAAATTGAAAAAAGTTGAAAAAAATTTTTTTTTGGACATAGTCATTTTTCTGGCGTTTATCAGACTTTCAGATAGGGGAAATGTCAGTGAGTGTTCCGATTTCAGTTCCAGAGCGATTCGCCCAATGAGTCCTTGATATTTAGTCGTTTTCAGCCAATTTTTTGGATTTTTGAAAATTTCACTTTTTTGTCATAATGTCCACTAAATGAGGGAATTATATGTGTGAGGGTACCCCAGGAGAGTTCCAAATGTGTGTGGGTAGAATATATATCCCACGGGGGTAAAATTGAAAAAAGTTGAAAAAAATTTTTTTTTGGACTTAGTCATTTTTCTGGCGTTTATCAGACTTTCAGATAGGGGAAATGTCACTGAGCATTCCGATTTCAGTTCCAGAGTGATTCACCCAATGAGTCCTTGATATTTAGTCGTTTTCAGACAATTTTTGGGATTTTTTAAAATTTCACTATTTTGTGAAAATATCCACTAAATGAGGGAATAATATGTGTGAGGGTACCCTAGGAGAGTTCCAAATGTGTGTGGGTAGAATATATAGCCCACGGGGGTAAAATTGAAAAAAGTTGAAAAAAATTTTTTTTTGGACTTAGTCATTTTTCCGGCGTTTATCAGACTTTCAGATAGGGGAAATGTCAGTGAGCATTCCGATTTCAGTTCCAGACTGATTCACCCAATGAGACCTTGATATTTAGTCGTTTTCAGCCAATTTTTTGGATTTTTGAAAATTTCACTTTTTTGTGAAAATATCCACTAAATGAGGGAATAATATGTGTGAGGGTACCCCAGGAGAATTCCAAATGTGTGTGGGTAGAATATATATCCCACGGGGGTAAAATTGAAAAAAGTTGAAAAAAAATTTTTTTTGGACTTAGTCATTTTTCTGGCGTTTATCAGACTTTCAGATAGGGGAAATGTCAGTGAGCATTCCGATTTCAGTTCCAGAGCGATTCGCCCAATGACTCCTTTTTATTTAGTCGTTTTTAGCCAATTTTCTGGATTTTTGAAAATTTCACTTTTTTTGTGAAAATATCCACTAAATGAGGGAATAATATGTGTGAGGGTACCCCAGGAGAGTTCCAAATGTGTGTGGGTAGAATATATATCCCACGGGGGAAAAATTGAAAAAAGTTGAAAACATTTTTTTTTTTGGACTTAGTCATTTTTCCAGCGTTTATCAGACTTTCAGTTAGGGGAAATGTCAGTGAGCGTTCCGATTTCAGTTCCAGAGCGATTCGCCCAGAGTCCTTGATATTTAGTAGTTTTCAGCCAATTTTCTGGATTTTTGAAAATTTCACTTTTTTGTGAAAATATCCTCTAAATGAGGGAATAATATGTGTGAGGGTACCCCAGGAGAGTTCCCAATGTGTGTGGGTAGAATATATATCCCACGGGGGTAAAATTGAAAAAAGTTGAAAAAATTTTTTTTTTCGACTTAGTCATTTTTCCAGCGTTTATCAGACTTTCAGATAGGGGAAATGTCAGTGAGTGTTCCGATTTCAGTTCCAGAGCGATTCGCCCAATGAGACATTGTTATTTAGTCGTTTTCAGCCAATTTTCTGGATTTTTGAAAATTTCACTTTTTTGTGAAAATATCCACTAAATGAGGGAATAATATGTGTGAGGGTACCCCAGGAGAGTTCCAAATGTGTGTGGGTAGAATATATATCCCACGGGGGTAAAATTGAAAAAAGTTTAAAAAAATTTTTTTTTGGACTTAGTGATTTTTCTGGCGTTTATCAGACTTTCAGATAGGGGAAATGTCAGTGAGCGTTCCAATTTCAGTTCCAGAGTGATTCGCCCAATGACTTCTTGTTATTTAGTCGTTTTCAGCCAATTTTCTGGATTTTTGAAAATGTCACTTTTTTGTGAAAATATCCACTAAATGAGGGAATAATATGTGTGAGGGTACCCCAGGAGAGTTCCAAATGTGTGTGGGAAGTATATATATGCCACGCGGGTAAAATTGAAAAAAGTTGAAAAAATTTTTTTTTTTGGACTTTGTAATTTTTCTGGCGTTTATCAGACTTTCAGATAGGGGAAATATCAGTGAGCGTTCCGATTTCCGTTCCAGAGCAATTCGCCCAATGACTCCTTGTTATTTAGTCGTTTTCAGCCAATTTTCTGGATTTTTGAAAATGTCACTTTTTTGTGAAAATATCCACTAAATGAGGGAATAATATGTGTGAGGGTACCCCAGGAGAGTACCAAATGTGTGTGGGTAGAATATATATCCCATGGGAGTAAAATTGAAAAAAGTTAAAAAAAAATTTTTTTTGGACTTAGTGAATTTTCCGACGTTTATCAGACTTTCAGATAGGGGAAATGTCAGTGAGCGTTCCGATTTCAGTTCCAGAGTGATTCTCCCAATGAGTCCTTGTTATTTAGTCGTTTTCAGCCAATTTTATGGATTTTTGAAAATTTCACTTTTTTGTGAAAATATCCACTAAATGAGGGAATAATATGTGTGAGGGTACCCCAGGAGAGTTCCAAATGTGTGTGGGAAGAATATATATCCCACGGGGGTAAAATTGAAAAAAGTTTAAAAAAATTTTTTTTTGGAATTAGTCATTTTTCTGGCATTTATCAGACTTTCAGATAGGGGAAATGTCAGTGAGCATTCCGATTTCAGTTCCAGAGCGATTCGCCCAATGACTACTTTTTATTTAGTCGTTTTTAGCCAATTTTCTGGATTTTTGAAAATTTCACTTTTTTTGTGAAAATATCCACTAAATGAGGGAATAATATGTGTGAGGGTACCCCAGGAGAGTTCCAAATGTGTGTGGGTAGAATATATATCCCACGGGGGAAAAATTGAAAAAAGTTGAAAACATTTTTTTTTTGGACTTAGTCATTTTTCCAGCGTTTATCAGACTTTCAGTTAGGGGAAATGTCAGTGAGCGTTCCGATTTCAGTTCCAGAGCGATTCGCCCAGAGTCCTTGATATTTAGTAGTTTTCAGCCAATTTTCTGGATTTTTGAAAATTTCACTTTTTTGTGAAAATATCCTCTAAATGAGGGAATAATATGTGTGAGGGTACCCCAGGAGAGTTCCCAATGTGTGTGGGTAGAATATATATCCCACGGGGGTAAAATTGAAAAAAGTTGAAAAAATTTTTTTTTTCGACTTAGTCATTTTTCCAGCGTTTATCAGACTTTCAGATAGGGGAAATGTCAGTGAGTGTTCCGATTTCAGTTCCAGAGCGATTCGCCCAATGAGACATTGTTATTTAGTCGTTTTCAGCCAATTTTCTGGATTTTTGAAAATTTCACTTTTTTGTGAAAATATCCACTAAATGAGGGAATAATATGTGTGAGGGTACCCCAGGAGAGTTCCAAATGTGTGTGGGTAGAATATATATCCCACGGGGGTAAAATTGAAAAAAGTTTAAAAAAATTTTTTTTTGGACTTAGTGATTTTTCTGGCGTTTATCAGACTTTCAGATAGGGGAAATGTCAGTGAGCGTTCCAATTTCAGTTCCAGAGTGATTCGCCCAATGACTTCTTGTTATTTAGTCGTTTTCAGCCAATTTTCTGGATTTTTGAAAATGTCACTTTTTTGTGAAAATATCCACTAAATGAGGGAATAATATGTGTGAGGGTACACCAGGAGAGTTCCAAATGTGTGTGGGTAGAATATATATCCCACGGGGGTAAAATTGAAAAAAATAAAAAAATAAAAATTTTTTGGGACTTAGTGATTTTTCTGGCGTTTATCAGACTTTCAGATAGGGGAAATGTCAGTGAGCATTCCGATTTCAGTTCCAGAGCGATTCGCCCAATGACTCCTTTTTATTTAGCCGTTTTTAGCCAATTTTCTGGATTTTTGAAAATTTCACTTTTTTTGTGAAAATATCCACTAAATGAGGGAATAATATGTGTGAGGGTACCCCAGGAGAGTTCCAAATGTGTGTGGGTAGAATATATATCCCACGGGGGAAAAATTGAAAAAAGTTGAAAACATTTTTTTTTTGGACTTAGTCATTTTTCCAGCGTTTATCAGACTTTCAGTTAGGGGAAATGTCAGTGAGCGTTCCGATTTCAGTTCCAGAGCGATTCGCCCAGAGTCCTTGATATTTAGTAGTTTTCAGCCAATTTTCTGGATTTTTGAAAATTTCACTTTTTTTGTGAAAATATCCACTAAATGAGGGAATAATATGTGTGAGGGTACCCCAGGAGAGTTCCAAATGTGTGTGGGTACAATATATATCCTACGGGGGTAAAATTGAAAAAAGTTGAAAAAAATTTTTTTTTGGACTTAGTCATTTTTCTGGCGTTTATCAGACTTTCAGATAAGGGAAATGTCAGTGAGCATTCCGATTTCAGTTCCAGAGTGATTCACCCAATGAGTCCTTGATATTTAGTCGTTTTCAGAAAATTTTTGGGATTTTTTAAAATTTCACTTTTTTGTGAAAATATCCACTAAATGAGGGAATAATATGTGTGAGGGTACCCTAGGAGAGTTCCAAATGTGTGTGGGTAGAATATATAGCCCGCGGGGGTAAAATTGAAAAAAGTTGAAAAAAAGTTTTTTTTGGACTTAGTCATTTTTCCGGCGTTTATCAGACTTTCAGATAGGGGAAATGTCAGTGAGCATTCCGATTTCAGTTCCAGACTGATTCACCCAATGAGACCTTGATATTTAGTCGTTTTCAGCCAATTTTTTGGATTTTTGAAAATTTCACTTTTTTGTGAAAATATCCACTAAATGAGGGAATAATATGTGTGAGGGTACCCCAGGAGAGTTCCCAATGTGTGTGGGTAGAATATATATCCCACGGGGGTAAAATTGAAAAAAGTTGAAAAAAATTTTTTTTTGGACTTAGTCATTTTTCCAGCGTTTATCAGACTTTCAGATAGGGGAAATGTCAGTGAGTGTTCCGATTTCAGTTCCAGAGCGATTCGCCCAATGAGACATTGTTATTTAGTCGTTTTCAGCCAATTTTCTGGATTTTTGAAAATTTCACTTTTTTGTGAAAATATCCACTAAATGAGGGAATAATATGTGTGAGGGTACCCCAGGAGAGTTCCAAATGTGTGTGGGTAGAATATATATCCCACGGGGGTAAAATTGAAAAAAGTTTAAAAAAATTTTTTTTTGGACTTAGTGATTTTTCTGGCGTTTATCAGACTTTCAGATAGGGGAAATGTCAGTGAGCGTTCCAATTTCAGTTCCAGAGTGATTCGCCCAATGACTTCTTGTTATTTAGTCGTTTTCAGCCAATTTTCTGGATTTTTGAAAATGTCACTTTTTTGTGAAAATATCCACTAAATGAGGGAAAAATATGTGTGAGAGTACACCAGGAGAGTTCCAAATGTGTGTGGGTAGAATATATATCCCACGGGGGTAAAATTGAAAAAAATAAAAAAATAAAAATTTTTTTGGACTTAGTGATTTTTCTGGCGTTTATCAGACTTTCAAATAGGGCAAATGTCAGTGAGCGTTCCGATTTCAGTTCCAGAGCGATTCGCCCAATGAGTCCTTGATATTTAGTCGTTTTCAGCCAATTTTTTGGATTTTTGAAAATTTCACTTTTTTGTCATAATATCCACTACATGAGGGAATAATATGTGTGAGGGTACCCCAGGAGAGTTCCAAATGTGTGTGGGTAGAATATATATCAAACGGGGGTAAAATTGAAAAAAGTTTAAAAAAAATTTTTTTTGGACTTAGTCATTTTTCTGGCGTTTATCAGACTTTCAGATAGGGGAAATGTCAGTGAGCATTCCGATTTCAGTTCCAGAGTGATTCACCCAATGAGTCCTTGTTATTTAGTCGTTTTCAGCCATTTTTCTGGATTTTTGAAAATGTCACTTTTTTGTGAAAATATCCACTAAATGAGGGAATAATATGTGTGAGGGTACCCCAGGAGAGTTCCAAATGTGTGTGGGAAGTATATATATGCCACGCGGGTAAAATTGAAAAAAGTTGAAAAAATTTTTTTTTTGGACTTTGTAATTTTTCTGGCGTTTATCAGACTTTCAGATAGGGGAAATATCAGTGAGCGTTCCGATTTCCGTTCCAGAGCAATTCGCCCAATGACTCCTTGTTATTTAGTCGTTTTCAGCCAATTTTCTGGATTTTTGAAAATGTCACTTTTTTGTGAAAATATCCACTAAATGAGGGAATAATATGTGTGAGGGTACCCCAGGAGAGTACCAAATGTGTGTGGGTAGAATATATATCCCATGGGAGTAAAATTGAAAAAAGTTAAAAAAAAATTTTTTTTGGACTTAGTGAATTTTCCGACGTTTATCAGACTTTCAGATAGGGGAAATGTCAGTGAGCATTCCGATTTCAGTTCCAGAGCGATTCGCCTATTGAGTCCTTGTTATTTAGTCGTTTGCAGCCAATTTGCTGGATTTTTGAAAATTTCACTTTTTTGTGAAAATATCCACTAAATGAGGGACTAATATGTGTGAGGGTACCCCAGGAGAGTTCCAAATGTGTGTGGGAAGTATATATATGCCACGCGGGTAAAATTGAAAAAAGTGGAAAAAATTTTTTTTTTGGACTTAGTGATTTTTCTGGCGTTTATCAGACTTTCAGATAGGGGAAATGTCAGTGAGCGTTCCGATTTCCCTTCCAGAGCAATTAACCCAATGAGTCCTTGATATTTAGTCGTTTTCAGCCAATTTTTTGGATTTTTGAAAATTTCACTTTTTTGTGAAAATATCCACTAAATGAGGGAATAATATGTGTGAGGGTACCCCAGGAGAGTTCCAAATGTGTGTGGGTAGAATATATATCCCACGGGGGTAAAATTGAAAAAAATGAAAAAAAAAATTTTTTTTTGGACTTAGTCATTTTTCTGCCGTTTATCAGACTTTCAGATAGGGGAAATGTAAGTGAGCATTCCGATTTCAGTTCCAGAGCGATTCGCCCAATGACTCCTTTTTATTTAGTCGTTTTTAGCCAATTTTCTGGATTTTTGAAAATTTCACTTTTTTTGTGAAAATATCCACTAAATGAGGGAATAATATGTGTGAGGGTACCCCAGGAGAGTTCCAAATGTGTGTGGGTAGAATATATATCCCACGGGGGAAAAATTGAAAAAAGTTGAAAACATTTTTTTTTTGGACTTAGTCATTTTTCCAGCGTTTATCAGACTTTCAGTTAGGGGAAATGTCAGTGAGCATTCCGATTTCAGTTCCAGAGCGATTCGCCCAGAGTCCTTGATATTTAGTAGTTTTCAGCCAATTTTCTGGATTTTTGAAAATTTCACTTTTTTTGTGAAAATATCCACTAAATGAGGGAATAATATGTGTGAGGGTACCCCAGGAGAGTTCCAAATGTGTGTGGGTACAATATATATCCCACGGGAGTAAAATTGAAAAAAGTTGAAAAAAATTTTTTTTTTGACTTAGTCATTTTTCTGGCGTTTATCAGACTTTCAGATAGGGGAAATGTCACTGAGCATTCCGATTTCAGTTCCAGAGCGATTCGCCCAATGAGTCCTTGATATTTAGTCGTTTTCAGCCAATTTTTTGGATTTTTGAAAATTTCACTTTTTTGTCATAATATCCACTAAATGAGGGAATAATATGTGTGAGGGTACCCCAGGAGAGTTCCAAATGTGTGTGGGTTGAATATATATCCCACGGGGGTAAAATTGAAAAAAGTTGAAAAAAATTTTTTTTTAGACTTAGTCATTTTTCCGGCGTTTATCAGACTTTCAGATAGGGGAAATGTCAGTGAGCATTCCGATTTCAGTTCCAGAGTGATTCACCCAATGAGTCCTTGATATTTAGTCGTTTTCAGACAATTTTTGGGATTTTTTAAAATTTCACTTTTTTGTGAAAATATCCACTAAATGAGGGAATAATATGTGTGAGGGTACCCTAGGAGAGTTCCAAATGTGTGTGGGTAGAATATATAGCCCACGGGGGTAAAATTGAAAAAAGTTGAAAAAAAATTTTTTTTGGACTTAGTCATTTTTCCAGCGTTTATCAGACTTTCAGATAGGGGAAATGTCAGTGAGTGTTCCGATTTCAGTTCCAGAGCGATTCGCCCAATGAGACATTGTTATTTAGTCATTTTCAGCCAATTTTCTGGATTTTTGAAAATTTCACTTTTTTGTGAAATATCCACTAAATGAGGGAATAATATGTGTGAGGGTACCCCAGGAGAGTTCCAAATGTGTGTGGGTAGAATATATATCCCACGGGGGTAAAATTGAAAAAAGTTTAAAAAAATTTTTTTTTGGACTTAGTGATTTTTCTGGCGTTTATCAGACTTTCAGATAGGGGAAATGTCAGTGAGCGTTCCAATTTCAGTTCCAGAGTGATTCGCCCAATGACTTCTTGTTATTTAGTCGTTTTCAGCCAATTTTCTGGATTTTTGAAAATGTCACTTTTTTGTGAAAATATCCACTAAATGAGGGAAAAATATGTGTGAGGGTACACCAGGAGAGTTCCAAATGTGTGTGGGTAGAATATATATCCCACGGGGGTAAAATTGAAAAAAATAAAAAAATAAAATTTTTTTTGGACTTAATCATTTTTCTGCCGTTTATCAGACTTTCAGATAGGGCAAATGTCAGTGAGCGTTCCAATTTCAGTTCCAGAGCGATTCGCCCAATGAGTCCTTGTTATTTAGTCGTTTTCAGCCAATTTTCTGGATTTTTGAAAATGTCACTTTTTTGTGAAAATATCCACTAAATGAGGGAAAAATATGTGTGAGGGTACACCAGGAGAGTTCCAAATGTGTGTGGATAGAATATATATCCCACGGGGGTAAAATTGAAAAAAATAAAAAAATAAAAATTTTTTTGGACTTAGTGATTTTTCTGGCGTTTATCAGACTTTCAGATAGGGCAAATGTCAGTGAGCGTTCCGATTTCAGTTCCAGAGCGATTCGCCCAATGAGTCCTTGATATTTAGTCGTTTTCAGCCAATTTTTTGGATTTTTGAAAATTTCACTTTTTTGTCATAATATCCACTAAATGAGGGAATAATATGTGTGAGGGTACCCCAGGAGAGTTCCAAATGTGTGTGGGTTGAATATATATCCCAAGGGGGTAAAATTGAAAAAA
Source organism: Phyllobates terribilis (assembly GCF_046119375.1). NCBI lineage: Eukaryota > Metazoa > Chordata > Amphibia > Anura > Dendrobatidae > Phyllobates > Phyllobates terribilis. The sequence goes on from NW_027362762.1 coordinate 557,228,324, forward strand.
GTTGAAAAAAATTTTTTTTTAGACTTAGTCATTTTTCCGGCGTTTATCAGACTTTCAGATAGGGGAAATGTCAGTGAGCATTCCGATTTCAGTTCCAGAGTGATTCACCCAATGAGTCCTTGATATTTAGTCGTTTTCAGACAATTTTTGGGATTTTTTAAAATTTCACTTTTTTGTGAAAATATCCACTAAATGAGGGAATAATATGTGTGAGGGTACCCTAGGAGAGTTCCAAATGTGTGTGGGTAGAATATATAGCCCACGGGGGTAAAATTGAAAAAAGTTGAAAAAAAATTTTTTTTGGACTTAGTCATTTTTCCAGCGTTTATCAGACTTTCAGATAGGGGAAATGTCAGTGAGTGTTCCGATTTCAGTTCCAGAGCGATTCGCCCAATGAGACATTGTTATTTAGTCGTTTTCAGCCAATTTTCTGGATTTTTGAAAATTTCACTTTTTTGTGAAAATATCCACTAAATGAGGGAATAATATGTGTGAGGGTACCCCAGGAGAGTTCCAAATGTGTGTGGGTAGAATATATATCCCACGGGGGTAAAATTGAAAAAAGTTTAAAAAAATTTTTTTTTGGACTTAGTGATTTTTCTGGCGTTTATCAGACTTTCAGATAGGGGAAATGTCAGTGAGCGTTCCAATTTCAGTTCCAGAGTGATTCGCCCAATGACTTCTTGTTATTTAGTCGTTTTCAGCCAATTTTCTGGATTTTTGAAAATGTCACTTTTTTGTGAAAATATCCACTAAATGAGGGAAAAATATGTGTGAGGGTACACCAGGAGAGTTCCAAATGTGTGTGGGTAGAATATATATCCCATGGGAGTAAAATTGAAAAAAGTTAAAAAAAAATTTTTTTTGGACTTAGTGAATTTTCCGACGTTTATCAGACTTTCAGATAGGGGAAATGTCAGTGAGCATTCCGATTTCAGTTCCAGAGCGATTCGCCTATTGAGTCCTTGTTATTTAGTCGTTTGCAGCCAATTTGCTGGATTTTTGAAAATTTCACTTTTTTGTGAAAATATCCACTAAATGAGGGACTAATATGTGTGAGGGTACCCCAGGAGAGTTCCAAATGTGTGTGGGAAGTATATATATGCCACGCGGGTAAAATTGAAAAAAGTTGAAAAAATTTTTTTTTTGGACTTAGTGATTTTTCTGGCGTTTATCAGACTTTCAGATAGGGGAAATGTCAGTGAGCGTTCCGATTTCCGTTCCAGAGCAATTCGACCAATGACTCCTTGTTATTTAGTCGTTTTCAGCCAATTTTCTGGATGTTTGAAAATGTCACTTTTTTGTGAAAATATCCACTAAATGAGGGAATAATATGTGTGAGGGTACCCCAGGAGAGTTCCAAATGTGTGTGGGTAGAATATATATCCCATTGGGGTAAAATTGAAAAAAGTTTAAAAAAATTTTTTTTTGGACTTAGTCATTTTTCTGCCGTTTATCAGACTTTCAGATAGGGGAAATGTCAGTGAGCATTCCGATTTCAGTTCCAGAGTGATTAACCCAATGAGTCCTTGATATTTAGTCGTTTTCAGCCAATTTTCTGGATTTTTGAAAATTTCACTTTTTTGTGAAAATATCCACTAAATGAGGGAATAATATGTGTGAGGGTACCCCAGGAGAGTTCCAAATGTGTGTGCGTAGAATATATATCCCACGGGGGAAAAATTGAAAAAAGTTGAAAAAATTTTTTTTTTGGACTTAGTCATTTTTCCAGCGTTTATCAGACTTTCAGATAGGGGAAATGTCAATGAGCATTCCGATTTCAGTTCCAGAGCGATTCGCCCAATGATTCCTTGATATTTAGTCGTTTTCAGCCAATTTTTTGGATTTTTGAAAATTTCACTTTTTTGTGAAAATATCCACTAAATGAGGGAATAATATGTGTGAGGGTACCCCAGGAGAGTTCCAAATGTGTGTGGGTAGAATATATATCCCACGGAGGAAAAATTGAAAAAAGTTGAAAAAATTTTTTTTGGACTTAGTCATTTTTCCGGCGTTTATCAGACACTCAGATAGGGGAAATGTCAGTGAGCGTTCCGATTTTAGTTCCAGAGCGATTCGCCCAATGTGTCCTTGATATTTAGTCGTTTTCAGCCAATTTTCTGGATTTTTGAAAATTTCACTTTTTTGTGAAAATATCCACTAAATGAGGGAATAATATGTGTGAGGGTACCCCAGGAGAGTACCAAATGTGTGTGGGTAGAATATATATCCCATGGGAGTAAAATTGAAAAATGTTAAAAAAAAAATTTTTTTGGACTTAGTGAATTTTCCGACGTTTATCAGACTCTCAGATAGGGGAAATGTCAGTGAGCGTTCCGATTTTAGTTCCAGAGTGATTAACCCAATGAGTCCTTGATATTTAGTCGTTTGCAGCCAATTTTCTGGATTTTTGAAAATTTCACTTTTTTGTGAAAATATCCACTAAATGAGGGACTAATATGTGTGAGAGTACCCCAGGAGAGTTCGAAATGTGTGTGGGAAGTATATATATGCCCCGCGGGTAAAATTGAAAAAAGTTGAAAAATTTTTTTTTTTTGTACTTAGTGATTTTTCTGGCGTTTATCAGACTTTCAGATAGGGGAAATATCAGTGAGCGTTCCGATTTCCGTTCCAGAGCAATTCGCCCAATGACTCCTTGTTATTTAGTCGTTTTCAGCCAATTTTCTGGATTTTTGAAAATGTCACTTTTTTGTGAAAATATCCACTAAATGAGGGAATAATATGTGTGAGGGTACCCCAGGAGAGTTCCAAATGTGTGTGGGTAGAATATATATCCCACGGGGGTAAAATTGAAAAAAGTTTAAAAAAATTTTTTTTTGGACTTAGTGATTTTTCTGGCGTTTATCAGACTTTCAGATAGGGGAAATGTCAGTGAGCGTTCCGATTTCAGTTCCAGAGTGATTCGCCCAATGACTCCTTGTTATTAAGTCGTTTTCAGCCAATTTTCTGGATTTTTGAAAATTTCACTTTTTTGTGAAAATATCCACTAAATGAGGGAATAATATGTGTGAGGGTACCCCAGGAGAGTTCCAAATGTGTGTGGGTAGAATATATATCACATTGGGGTAAAATTGAAAAAAGTTGAAAAAAATTTTTTTTGGACTTATTCATTTTTCTGGCGTTTATCAGACTTTCAGATAGGGCAAATGTCAGTGAGCGTTCCAATTTCAGTTCCAGAGCGATTCACCCAATGAGTCCTTGTTATTTAGTCGTTTTCAGCCAATTTTCTGGATTTTTGAAAATGTCACTTTTTTGTGAAAATATCCACTAAATGAGGGAATAATATGTGTGAGGGTACACCAGGAGAGTTCCAAATGTGTGTGGGTAGAATATATATCCCACGGGGGTAAAATTGAAAAAAATAAAAAAATAAAATTTTTTTTGGACTTAGTGATTTTTCTGGCGTTTATCAGACTTTCAGATAGGGGAAATGTCAGTGAGCATTCCGATTTCAGTTCCAGAGCGATTCGCCCAATGACTCCTTTTTATTTAGTCGTTTTCAGCCAATTTTCTGGATTTTCGAAAATTTCACTTTTTTTGTGAAAATATCCACTAAATGAGGGAATAATATGTGTGAGGGTACCCCAGGAGAGTTCCAAATGTGTGTGGGTAGAATATATATCCCACGGGGGAAAAATTGAAAAAAGTTGAAAACATTTTTTTTTTGGACTTAGTCATTTTTCCAGCGTTTATCAGACTTTCAGTTAGGGGAAATGTCAGTGAGCGTTCCGATTTCAGTTCCAGAGCGATTCGCCCAGAGTCCTTGATATTTAGTAGTTTTCAGCCAATTTTCTGGATTTTTGAAAATTTCACTTTTTTTGTGAAAATATCCACTAAATGAGGGAATAATATGTGTGAGGGTACCCCAGGAGAGTTCCAAATGTGTGTGGGTAGAATATATATCAAACGGGGGTAAAATTGAAAAAAGTTTAAAAAAAATTTTTTTTGGACTTAGTCATTTTTCTGGCGTTTATCAGACTTTCAGATAGGGCAAATGTCAGTGAGCGTTCCGATTTCAGTTCCAGAGCGATTCGCCCAATGAGTCCTTGATATTTAGTCGTTTTCAGCCAATTTTTTGGATTTTTGAAAATTTCACTTTTTTGTCATAATATCCACTAAATGAGGGAATAATATGTGTGAGGGTACCCCAGGAGAGTTCCAAATGTGTGTGGGTAGAATATATATCCCACGGGGGTAAAATTGAAAAAAGTTGAAAAAAATTTTTTTTTGGACTTAGTCATTTTTCTGGCGTTTATCAGACTTTCAGATAGGGGAAATGTCACTGAGCATTCCGATTTCAGTTCCAGAGTCATTCACCCAATGAGTCCTTGATATTTAGTCGTTTTCAGCCAATTTTTTGGATTTTTGAAAATTTCACTTTTTTTGTGAAAATATCCACTAAATGAGGGAATAATATGTGTGAGGGTACCCCAGGAGAGTTCCAAATGTGTGTGGGTAGAATATATATCCCACGGGGGAAAAATTGAAAAAAGTTGAAAACATTTTTTTTTTGGACTTAGTCATTTTTCCAGCGTTTATCAGACTTTCTGTTAGGGCAAATGTCAGTGAGCGTTCCGATTTCAGTTCCAGAGCGATTCGCCCAATGAGTCCTTGATATTTAGTCGTTTTCAGCCAATTTTTTGGATTTTTGAAAATTTCACTTTTTTGTCATAATATCCACTAAATGAGGGAATAATATGTGTGAGGGTACCCCAGGAGAGTTCCAAATGTGTGTGGGTAGAATATATATCCCACGGGGGTAAAATTGAAAAGAGTTGAAAAAAATTTTTTTTTGGACTTAGTCATTTTTCTGGCGTTTATCAGACTTTCAGATAGGGGAAATGTCACTGAGCATTCCGATTTCAGTTCCAGAGTGATTCACCCAATGAGTCCTTGATATTTAGTCGTTTTCAGCCAATTTTTTGGATTTTTGAAAATTTCATTTTTTTTGTGAAAATATCCACTAAATGAGGGAATAATATGTGTGAGGGTACCCCAGGAGAGTTCCAAATGTGTGTGGGTACAATATATATCCCACGGGGGTAAAATTGAAAAAAGTTGAAAAAAATTTTTTTTTAGACTTAGTCATTTTTCTGCCGTTTATCAGACTTTCAGATAGGGGAAATGTCAGTGAGCATTCCGATTTCAGTTCCAGAGTGATTCACCCAATGAGTCCTTGATATTTAGTCGTTTTCAGACAATTTTTGGGATTTTTTAAAATTTCACTTTTTTGTGAAAATATCCACTAAATGAGGGAATAATATGTGTGAGGGTACCCTAGGAGAGTTCCAAATGTGTGTGGGTAGAATATATAGCCCACGGGGGTAAAATTGAAAAAAGTTGAAAAAAAATTTTTTTTGGACTTAGTCATTTTTCTGGCGTTTATCAGACTTTCAGATAGGGGAATGTCAGTGAGCATTCTGATTTCAGTTCCAAAGTGATTCTCCCAATGAGTCCTTGTTATTTAGTCGTTTTCAGCCAATTTTCTGGATTTTTGAACATTTCACTTTTTTGTCAAAATATCCACTAAATGAGGGAATAATATGTGTGAGGGTACCCCAGGAGAGTTCCAAATGTGTGTGTGGGTAGAATATATATCCCACGGGGGTAAAATTGAAAAAAGTTGAAAAAAATTTTTTTTTGGACTTAGTGATTTTTCTGGCGTTTATCAGACTTTCAGATAGGGGAAATGTCAGTGAGCGTTCCGATTTCAGTTCTAGAGTGATTCGCCCAATGACTTCTTGTTATTTAGTCGTTTTCAGCCAATTTTCTGGATTTTTGAAAATTTCACTTTTTTGTGAAAATATCCACTAAATGAGGGAATAATATGTGTGAGGGTACCCCAGGAGAGTACCAAATGTGTGTGGGTAGAATATATATCCCATGGGAGTAAAATTGAAAAATGTTAAAAAAAAATTTTTTTTGGACTTAGTGAATTTTCCGACGTTTATCAGACTCTCAGATAGGGGAAATGTCAGTGAGCGTTCCGATTTTAGTTCCAGAGTGATTAACCCAATGAGTCCTTGATATTTAGTCGTTTGCAGCCAATTTTCTGGATTTTTGAAAATTTCACTTTTTTGTGAAAATATCCACTAAATGAGGGACTAATATGTGTGAGAGTACCCCAGGAGAGTTCCAAATGTGTGTGGGAAGTATATATATGCCCCGCGGGTAAAATTGAAAAAAGTTGAAAAATTTTTTTTTTTGGACTTAGTGATTTTTCTGGCGTTTATCAGACTTTCAGATAGGGGAAATATCAGTGAGCGTTCCGATTTCCGTTCCAGAGCAATTCGCCCAATGACTCCTTGTTATTTAGTCGTTTTCAGCCAATTTTCTGGATTTTTGAAAATGTCACTTTTTTGTGAAAATATCCACTAAATGAGGGAATAATATGTGTGAGGGTACCCCAGGAGAGTTCCAAATGTGTGTGGGTAGAATATATATCCCACGGGGGTAAAATTGAAAAAAGTTTAAAAAAATTTTTTTTTGGACTTAGTGATTTTTCTGGCGTTTATCAGACTTTCAGATAGGGGAAATGTCAGTGAGCGTTCCGATTTCAGTTCCAGAGTGATTCGCCCAATGACTCCTTGTTATTAAGTCGTTTTCAGCCAATTTTCTGGATTTTTGAAAATTTCACTTTTTTGTGAAAATATCCACTAAATGAGGGAATAATATGTGTGAGGGTACCCCAGGAGAGTTCCAAATGTGTGTGGGTAGAATATATATCACATTGGGGTAAAATTGAAAAAAGTTGAAAAAAATTTTTTTTGGACTTATTCATTTTTCTGGCGTTTATCAGACTTTCAGATAGGGCAAATGTCAGTGAGCGTTCCAATTTCAGTTCCAGAGCGATTCACCCAATGAGTCCTTGTTATTTAGTCGTTTTCAGCCAATTTTCTGGATTTTTGAAAATGTCACTTTTTTGTGAAAATATCCACTAAATGAGGGAATAATATGTGTGAGGGTACCCCAGGAGAGTTCCAAATGTGTGTGGGTAGAATATATATCAAACGGGGGTAAAATTGAAAAAAGTTTAAAAAAAATTTTTTTTGGACTTAGTCATTTTTCTGGCGTTTATCAGACTTTCAGATAGGGCAAATGTCAGTGAGCGTTCCGATTTCAGTTCCAGAGCGATTCGCCCAATGAGTCCTTGATATTTAGTCGTTTTCAGCCAATTTTTTGGATTTTTGAAAATTTCACTTTTTTGTCATAATATCCACTAAATGAGGGAATAATATGTGTGAGGGTACCCCAGGAGAGTTCCAAATGTGTGTGGGTAGAATATATATCCCACGGGGGTAAAATTGAAAAAAGTTGAAAAAAATTTTTTTTTGGACTTAGTCATTTTTCTGGCGTTTATCAGACTTTCAGATAGGGGAAATGTCACTGAGCATTCCGATTTCAGTTCCAGAGTGATTCACCCAATGAGTCCTTGATATTTAGTCGTTTTCAGCCAATTTTTTGGATTTTTGAAAATTTCACTTTTTTTGTGAAAATATCCACTAAATGAGGGAATAATATGTGTGAGGGTACCCCAGGAGAGTTCCAAATGTGTGTGGGTAGAATATATATCCCACGGGGGAAAAATTGAAAAAAGTTGAAAACATTTTTTTTTTGGACTTAGTCATTTTTCCAGCGTTTATCAGACTTTCTGTTAGGGGAAATGTCAGTGAGCGTTCCGATTTCAGTTCCAGAGCGATTCGCCCAGAGTCCTTGATATTTAGTAGTTCTCAGCCAATTTTCTGGATTTTTGAAAATTTCACTTTTTTTGTGAAAATATCCACTAAATGAGGGAATAATATGTGTGAGGGTACCCCAGGAGAGTTCCAAATGTGTGTGGGTAGAATATATATCAAACGGGGGTAAAATTGAAAAAAGTTTAAAAAAAATTTTTTTTGGACTTAGTCATTTTTCTGGCGTTTATCAGACTTTCAGATAGGGCAAATGTCAGTGAGCGTTCCGATTTCAGTTCCAGAGCGATTCGCCCAATGAGTCCTTGATATTTAGTCGTTTTCAGCCAATTTTTTGGATTTTTGAAAATTTCACTTTTTTGTCATAATATCCACTAAATGAGGGAATAATATGTGTGAGGGTACCCCAGGAGAGTTCCAAATGTGTGTGGGTAGAATATATATCCCACGGGGGTAAAATTGAAAAAAGTTGAAAAAAATTTTTTTTTGGACTTAGTCATTTTTCTGCCGTTTATCAGACTTTCAGATAGGGGAAATGTCAGTGAGCATTCCGATTTCAGTTCCAGAGTGATTCACCCAATGAGTCCTTGATATTTAGTCGTTTTCAGACAATTTTTGGGATTTTTTAAAATTTCACTTTTTTGTGAAAATATCCACTAAATGAGGGAATAATATGTGTGAGGGTACCCTAGGAGAGTTCCAAATGTGTGTGGGTAGAATATATAGCCCACGGGGGTAAAATTGAAAAAAGTTGAAAAAAAATTTTTTTTGGACTTAGTCATTTTTCCGGCGTTTATCAGACTTTCAGATAGGGGAAATGTCAGTGAGCATTCCGATTTCAGTTCCAGACTGATTCACCCAATGAGACCTTGATATTTAGTCGTTTTCAGCCAATTTTTTGGATTTTTGAAAATTTCACTTTTTTGTGAAAATATCCACTAAATGAGGGAATAATATGTGTGAGGGTACCCCAGGAGAATTCCAAATGTGTGTGGGTAGAATATATATCCCACGGGGGTAAAATTGAAAAAAGTTGAAAAAAAATTTTTTTGGGACTTAGTCATTTTTCTGGCGTTTATCAGACTTTCAGATAGGGGAATGTCAGTGAGCATTCTGATTTCAGTTCCAGAGTGATTCTCCCAATGAGTCCTTGTTATTTAGTCGTTTTCAGCCAATTTTCTGGATTTTTGAACATTTCACTTTTTTGTCAAAATATCCACTAAATGAGGGAATAATATGTGTGAGGGTACCCCAGGAGAGTTCCAAATGTGTGTGTGGGTAGAATATATATCCCACGGGGGTAAAATTGAAAAAAGTTGAAAAAAATTTTTTTTTGGACTTAGTCATTTTTCTGGCGTTTATCAGACTTTCAGATAGGGCAAATGTCAGTGAGCATACCGATTTCAGTTCCAGACTGATTCACCCAATGAGTCCTTGATATTTAGTCGTTTTCAGCCAATTTTTTTGATTTTTGAAAATTTCACTTTTTTGTGAAAATATCCACTAAATGAGGGAATAACATGTGTGAGGGTACCCCAGGAGAGTTCCAAATGTGTGTGGGTAGAATATATATCCCACAGGGGTAAAATTGAAAAAAGTTGAAAAAAATTTTTTTTTGGACTTAGTCATTTTTTTGGCGTTTATCAGACTTTCAGATAGGGGAAATGTCAGTGAGCATTCCGATTTCAGTTCCAGAGCGATTCGCCCAATGAGTCCTTGTTATTTAGTCGTTTTCAGCCAATTTTCTGGATTTTTGAAAATTTCAATTTTTGTGAAAATATCCACTAAATGAGGGAATAATATGTGTGAGGGTACCCCAGGAGAGTTCCAAATGTGTGTGGAAAGAATATATATCCCACGGGGGTAAAATTGAAAAAAGTTGAAAAAAATTTTTTTTTGGACTTAGTGATTTTTCTGGCGTTTATCAGACTTTCAGATAGGGGAAATGTCAGTGAGCGTTCCGATTTCAGTTCTAGAGTGATTCGCCCAATGACTTCTTGTTATTTAGTCGTTTTCAGCCAATTTTCTGGATTTTTGAAAATTTCACTTTTTTGTGAAAATATGCACTAAATGAGGGAATAATATGTGTGAGGGTACCCCAGGAGAGTTCCAAATGTGTGTGGGTAGAATATATATCACATTGGGGTAAAATTGAAAAAAGTTGAAAAAAAATTTTTTTTGGACTTAGTCATTTTTCTGGCGTTTATCAGACTTTCAGATAGGGCAAATGTCAGTGAGCGTTCCAATTTCAGTTCCAGAGCGATTCGCCCAATGAGTCCTTGTTATTTAGTCGTTTTCAGCCAATTTTCTGGATTTTTGAAAATGTCACTTTTTTGTGAAAATATCCACTAAATGAGGGAAAAATATGTGTGAGGGTACACCAGGAGAGTTCCAAATGTGTGTGGGTAGAATATATATCCCACGGGGGTAAAATTGAAAAAAATAAAAAAATGAAAATTTTTTTGGACTTAGTGATTTTTCTGGCGTTTATCAGACTTTCAGATAGGGCAAATGTCAGTGAGCGTTCCGATTTCAGTTCCAGAGCGATTCGCCCAATGAGTCCTTGATATTTAGTCGTTTTCAGCCAATTTTTTGGATTTTTGAAAATTTCACTTTTTTGTCATAATATCCACTAAATGAGGGAATAATATGTGTGAGGGTACCCCAGGAGAGTTCCAAATGTGTGTGGGTAGAATATATATCCCATGGGAGTAAAATTGAAAAAAGTTAAAAAAAAATTTTTTTTGGACTTAGTGAATTTTCCGACGTTTATCAGACTTTCAGATAGGGGAAATGTCAGTGAGCATTCCGATTTCAGTTCCAGAGCGATTCGCCTATTGAGTCCTTGTTATTTAGTCGTTTGCAGCCAATTTTCTGGATTTTTGAAAATTTCACTTTTATGTGAAAATATCCACTAAATGAGGGACTAATATGTGTGAGGGTACCCCAGGAGAGTTCCAAATGTGTGTGGGAAGTATATATATGCCACGCGGGTAAAATTGAAAAAAGTTGAAAAATTTTTTTTTTTGGACTTAGTGATTTTTCTGGCGTTTATCAGACTTTCAGATAGAGGAAATGTCAGTGAGCATTCCGATTTCAGTTCTAGAGCGATACGCCCAATGAGTCCTTGTTATTTAGTCGTTTTCAGCCAATTTTCTGGATGTTTGAAAATGTCACTTTTTTGTGAAAATATCCACTAAATGAGGAAATAATATGTGTGAGGGTACCCCAGGAGAGTTACAAATGTGTGTGCGTAGAATATATATCCCACGGGGGAAAAATTGAAAAAAGTTGAAAAAATTTTTTTTTTGGACTTAGTCATTTTTCCAGCGTTTATCAGACTTTCAGATAGGGGAAATGTCAATGAGCATTCCGATTTCAGTTCCAGAGCGATTTGCCCAATGATTCCTTGATATTTAGTCGTTTTCAGCCAATTTTTTGTATTTTTGAAAATTTCACTTTTTTGTGAAAATATCCACTAAATGAGGGAATAATATGTGTGAGGGTACCCCAGGAGAGTTCCAAATGTGTGTGGGTAGAATATATATCCCACGGAGGAAAAATTGAAAAAAGTTGAAAAAATTTTTTTTGGACTTAGTCATTTTTCCGGCGTTTATCAGACTCTCAGATAGGGGAAATGTCAGTGAGCGTTCCGATTTCAGTTCCAGAGCGATTCGCCCAATGTGTCCTTGATATTTAGTCGTTTTCAGCCAGTTTTCTGGATTTTTGAAAATTTCATTTTTTTGTGAAAATATCCACTAAATGAGGGAATAATATGTGTGAGGGTACCCCAGGAGAGTTTCAAATGTGTGTGGGTAGAATATACATCCCACGGGGGTAAAATTGAAAAAACTTGAAAAAAATATTTTTTTGGACTTAGTCATTTTTCTGGCGTTTATCAGACTTTCAGATAGGGGAAATATCAGTGAGCGTTCCGATTTCCGTTCCAGAGCAATTCGCCCAATGACTCCTTGTTATTTAGTCGTTTTCAGCCAATTTTCTGGATTTTTGAAAATGTCACTTTTTTGTGAAAATATCTACTAAATGAGGGAATAATATGTGTGAGGGTACCCCAGGAGAGTTCCAAATGTGTGTGGGTAGAATATATATCCCATTGGGGTAAAATTGAAAAAAGTTTAAAAAAAATTTTTTTTGGACTTAGTCATTTTTCTGCCGTTTATCAGACTTTCAGATAGGGGAAATGTCAGTGAGCATTCCGATTTCAGTTCCAGAGTGATTAACCCAATGAGTCCTTGATATTTAGTCGTTTTCAGCCAATTTTTTGGATTTTTGAAAATTTCACTTTTTTGTGAAAATATCCACTAAATGAGGGAATAATATGTGTGAGGGTACCCCAGGAGAGTTCCAAATGTGTGTGGGAAGAATATATATCCCACGGGGGTAAAATTGAAAAAAGTTTAAAAAATTTTTTTTTTTTGAACTTAGTCATTTTTCTGGCATTTATCAGACCTTCAGATAGGGGAAATGTCAGTGAGCATTCCGATTTCAGCTCCAGAGCGATTCGCCCAATGAGTCCTTGATATTTAGTCGTTTTCAGCCAATTTTCTGGATTTTTGAAAATTTCACTTTTTTGTGAAAATATCCACTAAATGATGGAATAATATGTGTGAGGGTACCCCAGGAGAGTTCCAAATGTGTGTGCGTAGAATATATATCCCACGGGGGAAAAATTGAAAAAAGTTGAAAAAAATTTTTTTTTGGACTTAGTCATTTTTCCAGCGTTTATCAGACTCTCAGATAGGGGAAATGTCAGTGAGCATTCCGATTTTAGTTCCAGAGCGATTCGCCCAATGTGTCCTTGATATTTAGTCGTTTTCAGCCAGTTTTCTGGATTTTTGAAAATTTCACTTTTTTGTGAAAATATCCACTAAATGAGGGAATAATATGTGTGAGGGTACCCCAGGAGAGTTCCAAATGTGTGTGGGTAGAATATATATCCCACGGGGGTAAAATTGAAAAAACTTGAAAAAAATATTTTTTTGGACTTAGTCATTTTTCCGACGTTTATCAGACTTTCAGATAGGGGAAATGTCAGTGAGCATTCCGATTTCAGTTCCAGAGCGATTCGCCTATTGAGTCCTTGTTATTTAGTCGTTTGCAGCCAATTTTCTGGATTTTTGAAAATTTCACTTTTTTGTGAAAATATCCACTAAATGAGGGACTAATATGTGTGAGGGTACCCCAAGAGAGTTCCAAATGTGTGTGGGAAGTATATATATGCCACGCGGGTAAAATTGAAAAAAGTTGAAAAAATTTTTTTTTTGGACTTAGTGATTTTTCTGGCGTTTATCAGACTTTCAGATAGGGGAAATATCAGTGAGCGTTCCGATTTCCGTTCCAGAGCAATTCGCCCAATCACTCCTTGTTATTTAGTCGTTTTCAGCCAATTTTCTGGATTTTTGAAAATGTCACTTTTTTGTGAAAATATCCACTAAATGAGGGAATAATATGTGTGAGGGTACACCAGGAGAGTTCCAAATGTGTGTGGGTAGAATATATATCCCACGGGGGTAAAATTGAAAAAAATAAAAAAATAAAATTTTTTTTGGACTTAGTGATTTTTCTGGCGTTTATCAGACTTTCAGATAGGGGAAATGTCAGTGAGCATTCCGATTTCAGTTCCAGAGCGATTCGCCCAATGACTCCTTTTTATTTAGTCGTTTTCAGCCAATTTTCTGGATTTTCGAAAATTTCACTTTTTTTGTGAAAATATCCACTAAATGAGGGAATAATATGTGTGAGGGTACCCCAGGAGAGTTCCAAATCTGTGTGGGTAGAATATATATCCCACGGGGGAAAAATTGAAAAAAGTTGAAAACATTTTTTTTTTGGACTTAGTCATTTTTCCAGCGTTTATCAGACTTTCAGTTAGGGGAAATGTCAGTGAGCGTTCCGATTTCAGTTCCAGAGCGATTCGCCCAGAGTCCTTGATATTTAGTAGTTTTCAGCCAATTTTCTGGATTTTTGAAAATTTCACTTTTTTTGTGAAAATATCCACTAAATGAGGGAATAATATGTGTGAGGGTACCCCAGGAGAGTTCCAAATGTGTGTGGGTAGAATATATATCAAACGGGGGTAAAATTGAAAAAAGTTTAAAAAAAATTTTTTTTGGACTTAGTCATTTTTCTGGCGTTTATCAGACTTTCAGATAGGGCAAATGTCAGTGAGCGTTCCGATTTCAGTTCCAGAGCGATTCGCCCAATGAGTCCTTGATATTTAGTCGTTTTCAGCCAATTTTTTGGATTTTTGAACATTTCACTTTTTTGTCATAATATCCACTAAATGAGGGAATAATATGTGTGAGGGTACCCCAGGAGAGTTCCAAATGTGTGTGGGTAGAATATATATCCCACGGGGGAAAAATTGAAAAAAGTTGAAAACATTTTTTTTTTGGACTTAGTCATTTTTCTGGCGTTTATCAGACTTTCAGATAGGGCAAATGTCAGTGAGCATACCGATTTCAGTTCCAGACTGATTCACCCAATGAGTCCTTGATATTTAGTCGTTTTCAGCCAATTTTTTTGATTTTTGAAAATTTCACTTTTTTGTGAAAATATCCACTAAATGAGGGAATAATATGTGTGAGGGTACCCCAGGAGAGTTCCAAATGTGTGTGGGTAGAATATATATCCCACAGGGGTAAAATTGAAAAAAGTTGAAAAAAATTTTTTTTTGGACTTAGTCATTTTTTTGGCGTTTATCAGACTTTCAGATAGGGGAAATGTCAGTGAGCATTCCGATTTCAGTTCCAGAGCGATTCGCCCAATGAGTCCTTGTTATTTAGTCGTTTTCAGCCAATTTTCTGGATTTTTGAAAATTTCAATTTTTGTGAAAATATCCACTAAATGAGGGAATAATATGTGTGAGGGTACCCCAGGAGAGTTCCAAATGTGTGTGGAAAGAATATATATCCCACGGGGGTAAAATTGAAAAAAATAAAAAAATGAAAATTTTTTTGGACTTAGTGATTTTTCTGGCGTTTATCAGACTTTCAGATAGGGCAAATGTCAGTGAGCGTTCCGATTTCAGTTCCAGAGCGATTCGCCCAATGAGTCCTTGATATTTAGTCGTTTTCAGCCAATTTTTTGGATTTTTGAAAATTTCACTTTTTTGTCATAATATCCACTAAATGAGGGAATAATATGTGTGAGGGTACCCCAGGAGAGTTCCAAATGTGTGTGGGTAGAATATATATCCCATGGGAGTAAAATTGAAAAAAGTTAAAAAAAATTTTTTTTTGGACTTAGTGAATTTTCCGACGTTTATCAGACTTTCAGATAGGGGAAATGTCAGTGAGCATTCCGATTTCAGTTCCAGAGCGATTCGCCTATTGAGTCCTTGTTATTTAGTCGTTTGCAGCCAATTTTCTGGATTTTTGAAAATTTCACTTTTTTGTGAAAATATCCACTAAATGAGGGAATAATATGTGTGAGGGTACCCCAGGAGAGTTCCAAATGTGTGTGCGTAGAATATATATCCCACGGGGGAAAAATTGAAAAAAGTTGAAAAAATTTTTTTTTTGGACTTAGTCATTTTTCCAGCGTTTATCAGACTTTCAGATAGGGGAAATGTCAATGAGCATTCCGATTTCAGTTCCAGAGCGATTTGCCCAATGATTCCTTGATATTTAGTCGTTTTCAGCCAATTTTTTGGATTTTTGAAAATTTCACTTTTTTGTGAAAATATCCACTAAATGAGGGAATAATATGTGTGAGGGTACCCCAGGAGAGTTCCAAATGTTTGTGGGTAGAATATATATCCCACGGAGGAAAAATTGAAAAAAGTTGAAAAAATTTTTTTTGGACTTAGTCATTTTTCTGGCGTTTATCAGACTCTCAGATAGGGGAAATGTCAGTGAGCGTTCCGATTTTAGTTCCAGAGCGATTCGCCCAATGTGTCCTTGATATTTAGTCGTTTTCAGCCAGTTTTCTGGATTTTTGAAAATTTCATTTTTTTGTGAAAATATCCACTAAATGAGGGAATAATATGTGTGAGGGTACCCCAGGAGAGTTCCAAATGTGTGTGGGTAGAATATACATCCCACGGGGGTAAGATTGAAAAAACTTGAAAAAAATATTTTTTTGGACTTAGTCATTTTTCTGGCGTTTATCAGACTTTCAGATAGGGGAAATATCAGTGAGCGTTCCGATTTCCGTTCCAGAGCAATTCGCCCAATGACTCCTTGTTATTTAGTCGTTTTCAGCCAATTTTCTGGATTTTTGAAAATGTCACTTTTTTGTGAAAATATCCACTAAATGAGGGAATAATATGTGTGAGGGTACCCCAGGAGAGTTCCAAATGTGTGTGGGTAGAATATATATCCCATTGGGGTAAAATTGAAAAAAGTTTAAAAAAAATTTTTTTTGGACTTAGTCATTTTTCTGCCGTTTATCAGACTTTCAGATAGGGGAAATGTCAGTGAGCATTCCGATTTCAGTTCCAGAGTGATTAACCCAATGAGTCCTTGATATTTAGTCGTTTTCAGCCAATTTTTTGGATTTTTGAAAATTTCACTTTTTTGTGAAAATATCCACTAAATGAGGGAATAATATGTGTGAGGGTACCCCAGGAGAGTTCCAAATGTGTGTGGGAAGAATATATATCCCACGGGGGTAAAATTGAAAAAAGTTTAAAAAAATTTTTTTTTTTGAACTTAGTCATTTTTCTGGCATTTATCAGACCTTCAGATAGGGGAAATGTCAGTGAGCATTCCGATTTCAGCTCCAGAGCGATTCGCCCAATGAGTCCTTGATATTTAGTCGTTTTCAGCCAATTTTCTGGATTTTTGAAAATTTCACTTTTTTGTGAAAATATCCACTAAATGAGGGAATAATATGTGTGAGGGTACCCCAGGAGAGTTCCAAATGTGTGTGGGTAGAATATATATCCCACGGGGGTAAAATTGAAAAAACTTGAAAAAAATATTTTTTTGGACTTAGTCATTTTTCCGACGTTTATCAGACTTTCAGATAGGGGAAATGTCAGTGAGCATTCCAATTTCAGTTCCAGAGCGATTCGCCTATTGAGTCCTTGTTATTTAGTCGTTTGCAGCCAATTTTCTGGATTTTTGAAAATTTCACTTTTTTGTGAAAATATCCACTAAATGAGGGACTAATATGTGTGAGGGTACCCCAAGAGAGTTCCAAATGTGTGTGGGAAGTATATATATGCCACGCGGGTAAAATTGAAAAAAGTTGAAAAAATTTTTTTTTTGGACTTAGTGATTTTTCTGGCGTTTATCAGACTTTCAGATAGGGGAAATATCAGTGAGCGTTCCGATTTCCGTTCCAGAGCAATTCGCCCAATGACTCCTTGTTATTTAGTCGTTTTCAGCCAATTTTCTGGATTTTTGAAAATGTCACTTTTTTGTGAAAATATCCACTAAATGAGGGAATAATATGTGTGAGGGTATCCCAGGAGAGTTCCAAATGTGTGTGGGTAGAATATATATCCCATTGGGGTAAAATTGAAAAAAGTTTAAAAAAAATTTTTTTTGGACTTAGTCATTTTTCTGCCGTTTATCAGACTTTCAGATAGGGGAAATGTCAGTGAGCATTCCGATTTCAGTTCCAGAGTGATTAACCCAATGAGTCCTTGATATTTAGTCGTTTTCAGCCAATTTTTTGGATTTTTGAAAATTTCACTTTTTTGTGAAAATATCCACTAAATGAGGGAATAATATGTGTGAGGGTACCCCAGGAGAGTTCCAAATGTGTGTGGGAAGAATATATATCCCACGGGGGTAAAATTGAAAAAAGTTTAAAAAAATTTTTTTTTTTGAACTTAGTCATTTTTCTGGCATTTATCAGACCTTCAGATAGGGGAAATGTCAGTGAGCATTCCGATTTCAGCTCCAGAGCGATTCGCCCAATGAGTCCTTGATATTTAGTCGTTTTCAGCCAATTTTCTGGATTTTTGAAAATTTCACTTTTTTGTGAAAATATCCACTAAATGAGGGAATAATATGTGTGAGGGTACCCCAGGAGAGTTCCAAATGTGTGTGCGTAGAATATATATCCCATGGGGGAAAAATTGAAAAAAGTTGAAAAAAATTTTTTTTTGGACTTAGTCATTTTTCCAGCGTTTATCAGACTCTCAGATAGGGGAAATGTCAGTGAGTGTTCCGATTTTAGTTCCAGAGCGATTCGCCCAATGTGTCCTTGATATTTAGTCGTTTTCAGCCAGTTTTCTGGATTTTTGAAAATTTCACTTTTTTGTGAAAATATCCACTAAATGAGGGAATAATATGTGTGAGGGTACCCCAGGAGAGTTCCAAATGTGTGTGGGAAGAATATATATCCCACGGGGGTAAAATTGAAAAAAGTTTAAAAAATTTTTTTTTCGGACTTAGTCATTTTTCTGGCATTTATCAGACTTTCAGATAGGGGAAATGTCAGTGAGCATTCCGATTTCAGCTCCAGAGCGATTCGCCCAATGAGTCCTTGATATTTAGTCGTTTTCAGCCAATTTTCTGGATTTTTGAAAATTTCACTTTTTTGTGAAAATATCCACTAAATGAGGGAATAATATGTGTGAGGGTACCCCAGGAGAGTTCCAAATGTGTGTGCGTAGAATATATATCCCACGGGGGAAAAATTGAAAAAAGTTGAAAAAATTTTTTTTTTGGACTTAGTCATTTTTCCAGCGTTTATCAGACTCTCAGATAGGGGAAATGTCAGTGAGCGTTCCGATTTTAGTTCCAGAGCGATTCGCCCAATGTGTCCTTGATATTTAGTCGTTTTCAGCCAGTTTTCTGGATTTTTGAAAATTTCACTTTTTTGTGAAAATATCCACTAAATGAGGGAATAATATGTGTGAGGGTACCCCAGGAGAGTTCCAAATGTGTGTGGGTAGAATATATATCCCACGGGGGTAAAATTGAAAAAACTTGAAAAAAATATTTTTTTGGACTTAGTCATTTTTCCGACGTTTATCAGACTTTCAGATAGGGGAAATGTCAGTGAGCATTCCGATTTCAGTTCCAGAGCGATTCGCCTATTGAGTCCTTGTTATTTAGTCGTTTGCAGCCAATTTTCTGGATTTTTGAAAATTTCACTTTTTTTGTGAAAATATCCACTAAATGAGGGACTAATATGTGTGAGGGTACCCCAAGAGAGTTCCAAATGTGTGTGGGAAGTATATATATGCCACGCGGGTAAAATTGAAAAAAGTTGAAAAAATTTTTTTTTTGGACTTAGTGATTTTTCTGGCGTTTATCAGACTTTCAGATAGGGGAAATGTCAGTGAGCGTTCCGATTTCCGTTCCAGAGCAATTCGCCCATTGACTCCTTGTTATTTAGTCGTTTTCAGCCAATTTTCTGGATTTTTGAAAATGTCACTTTTTTGTGAAAATATCCACTAAATGAGGGAATAATATGTGTGAGGGTACCCCAGGAGAGTTCCAAATGTGTGTGGGTAGAATATATATCCCATTGGGGTAAAATTGAAAAAAGTTTAAAAAAAATTTTTTTTGGACTTAGTCATTTTTCTGCCGTTTATCAGACTTTCAGATAGGGGAAATGTCAGTGAGCATTCCGATTTCAGTTCCAGAGTGATTAACCCAATGAGTCCTTGATATTTAGTCGTTTTCAGCCAATTTTTTGGATTTTTGAAAATTTCACTTTTTTGTGAAAATATCCACTAAATGAGGGAATAATATGTGTGAGGGTACCCCAGGAGAGTTCCAAATGTGTGTGGGAAGAATATATATCCCACGGGGGTAAAATTGAAAAAAGTTTAAAAAAATTTTTTTTTTTGAACTTAGTCATTTTTCTGGCATTTATCAGACCTTCAGATAGGGGAAATGTCAGTGAGCATTCCGATTTCAGCTCCAGAGCGATTCGCCCAATGTGTCCTTGATATTTAGTCGTTTTCAGCCAGTTTTCTGGATTTTTGAAAATTTCACTTTTTTGTGAAAATATCCACTAAATGAGGGAATAATATGTGTGAGGGTACCCCAGGAGAGTTCCAAATGTGTGTGGGAAGAATATATATCCCACGGGGGTAAAATTGAAAAAAGTTTAAAAAATTTTTTTTTCGGACTTAGTCATTTTTCTGGCATTTATCAGACTTTCAGATAGGGGAAATGTCAGTGAGCATTCCGATTTCAGCTCCAGAGCGATTCGCCCAATGAGTCCTTGATATTTAGTCGTTTTCAGCCAATTTTCTGGATTTTTGAAAATTTCACTTTTTTGTGAAAATATCCACTAAATGAGGGAATAATATGTGTGAGGGTACCCCAGGAGAGTTCCAAATGTGTGTGCGTAGAATATATATCCCACGGGGGAAAAATTGAAAAAAGTTGAAAAAATTTTTTTTTTGGACTTAGTCATTTTTCCAGCGTTTATCAGACTCTCAGATAGGGGAAATGTCAGTGAGCGTTCCGATTTTAGTTCCAGAGCGATTCGCCCAATGTGTCCTTGATATTTAGTCGTTTTCAGCCAGTTTTCTGGATTTTTGAAAATTTCACTTTTTTGTGAAAATATCCACTAAATGAGGGAATAATATGTGTGAGGGTACCCCAGGAGAGTTCCAAATGTGTGTGGGTAGAATATATATCCCACGGGGGTAAAATTGAAAAAACTTGAAAAAAATATTTTTTTGGACTTAGTCATTTTTCCGACGTTTATCAGACTTTCAGAGAGGGGAAATGTCAGTGAGCATTCCAATTTCAGTTCCAGAGCGATTCGCCCAATGAGTCGTTTTCAGCGAATTTTCTGGATTTTTGAAAATGTCACTTTTTTGTGAAAATATCCACTAAATGAGGGAATAATATGTGTGAGGGTACCCCAGGAGAGTTCCAAATGTGTGTAGGAAGAATATATATCCCACGGGGGTAAAATTGAAAAAAGTTTAAAAAAATTTTTTTTTGGACTTAGTGATTTTTCTGGCGTTTATCAGACTTTCAGATAGGGGAAATGTCAGTGAGCGTTCCGATTTCAGTTCCAGAGTGATTCGCCCAATGACTTCTTGTTATTTAGTCGTTTTCAGCCAATTTTCTGGATTTTTGAAAATTTCACTTTTTTGTGAAAATATCCACTAAATGAGGGAATAATATGTGTGAGGGTACCCCAGGAGAGTTCCAAATGTGTGTGGGTAGAATATATATCCCACGGGGGTAAAATTGAAAAAACTTGAAAAAAATATTTTTTTGGACTTAGTCATTTTTCCGACGTTTATCAGACTTTCAGATAGGGGAAATGTCAGTGAGCATTCCGATTTCAGTTCGAGAGCGATTCGCCTATTGAGTCCTTGTTATTTAGTCGTTTGCAGCCAATTTTCTGGATTTTTGAAAATTTCACTTTTTTGTGAAAATATCCACTAAATGAGGGACTAATATGTGTGAGGGTACCCCAAGAGAGTTCCAAATGTGTGTGGGAAGTATATATATGCCACGCGGGTAAAATTGAAAAAAGTTGAAAAAATTTTTTTTTTGGACTTAGTGATTTTTCTGGCGTTTATCAGACTTTCAGATAGGGGAAATATCAGTGAGCGTTCCGATTTCCGTTCCAGAGCAATTCGCCCAATGACTCCTTGTTATTTAGTCGTTTTCAGCCAATTTTCGGGATTTTTGAAAATGTCACTTTTTTGTGAAAATATCCACTAAATGAGGGAATAATATGTGTGAGGGTACCCCAGGAGAGTTCCAAATGTGTGTGGGTAGAATATATATCCCATTGGGGTAAAATTGAAAAAAGTTTAAAAAAAATTTTTTTTGGACTTAGTCATTTTTCTGCCGTTTATCAGACTTTCAGATAGGGGAAATGTCAGTGAGCATTCCGATTTCAGTTCCAGAGTGATTAACCCAATGAGTCCTTGATATTTAGTCGTTTTCAGCCAATTTTTTGGATTTTTGAAAATTTCACTTTTTTGTGAAAATATCCACTAAATGAGGGAATAATATGTTTGAGGGTACCTCAGGAGAGTTCCAAATGTGTGTGGGAAGAATATATATCCCACGGGGGTAAAATTGAAAAAAGTTTAAAAAAATTTTTTTTTGGACTTAGTGATTTTTCTGGCGTTTATCAGACTTTCAGATAGGGGAAATGTCAGTGAGCGTTCCGATTTCAGTTCCAGAGTGATTCGCCCAATGACTTCTTGTTATTTAGTCGTTTTCAGCCAATTTTCTGGATTTTTGAAAATTTCACTTTTTTGTGAAAATATCCACTAAATGAGGGAATAATATGTGTGAGGGTACCCCAGGAGAGTTCCAAATGTGTGTGGGTAGAATATATATCACATTGGGGTAAAATTGAAAAAAGTTGAAAAAAAATTTTTTTTGGACTTAATCATTTTTCTGCCGTTTATCAGACTTTCAGATAGGGCAAATGTCAGTGAGCGTTCCAATTTCAGTTCCAGAGCGATTCGCCCAATGAGTCCTTGTTATTTAGTCGTTTTCAGCCAATTTTCTGGATTTTTGAAAATGTCACTTTTTTGTGAAAATATCCACTAAATGAGGGAAAAATATGTGTGAGGGTACACCAGGAGAGTTCCAAATGTGTGTGGATAGAATATATATCCCACGGGGGTAAAATTGAAAAAAATAAAAAAATAAAAATTTTTTTGGACTTAGTGATTTTTCTGGCGTTTATCAGACTTTCAGATAGGGCAAATGTCAGTGAGCGTTCCGATTTCAGTTCCAGAGCGATTCGCCCAATGAGTCCTTGATATTTAGTCGTTTTCAGCCAATTTTTTGGATTTTTGAAAATTTCACTTTTTTGTCATAATATCCACTAAATGAGGGAATAATATGTGTGAGGGTACCCCAGGAGAGTTCCAAATGTGTGTGGGTAGAATATATATCAAACAAGGGTAAAATTGAAAAAAGTTTAAAAAAATTTTTTTTTGGACTTAGTCATTTTTCTGGCGTTTATCAGACTTTCAGATAGGGGAAATGTCAGTGAGCATTCCGATTTCAGTTCCAGAGTGATTCACCCAATGAGTCCTTGTTATTTAGTCGTTTTCAGCCATTTTTCTGGATTTTTGAAAATGTCACTTTTTTGTGAAAATATCCACTAAATGAGGGAATAATATGTGTGAGGGTACCCCAGGAGAGTTCCAAATGTGTGTGGGAAGTATATATATGCCACGCGGGTAAAATTGAAAAAAGTTGAAAAAATTTTTTTTTTGGACTTAGTGATTTTTCTGGCGTTTATCAGACTTTCAGATAGGGGAAATATCAGTGAGCGCTCCGATTTCCGTTCCAGAGCCATTCGCCCAATGACTCCTTGTTATTTAGTCGTTTTCAGCCAATTTTCTGGATTTTTGAAAATGTCACTTTTTTGTGAAAATATCCACTAAATGAGGGAATAATATGTGTGAGGGTACCCCAGGAGAGTTCCAAATGTGTGTGGGTAGAATATATATCCCATTGGGGTAAAATTGAAAAAAGTTTAAAAAAATTTTTTTTTGGACTTAGTCATTTTTCTGCCGTTTATCAGACTTTCAGATAGGGGAAATGTCAGTGAGCGTTCCGATTTCAGTTCCAGAGTGATTCTCCCAATGAGTCCTTGTTATTTAGTCGTTTTCAGCCAATTTTATGGATTTTTGAAAATTTCACTTTTTTGTGAAAATATCCACTAAATGAGGGAATAATATGTGTGAGGGTACCCCAGGAGAGTTCCAAATGTGTGTGGGAAGAATATATATCCCACGGGGGTAAAATTGAAAAAAGTTTAAAAAAATTTTTTTTTGGACTTAGTCATTTTTCTGGCATTTATCAGACTTTCAGATAGGGGAAATGTCAGTGAGCATTCCGATTTCAGCTCCAGAGCGATTCGCCCAATGAGTCCTTGATATTTAGTCGTTTTCAGCCAATTTTCTGGATTTTTGAAAATTTCACTTTTTTGTGAAAATATCCACTAAATGAGGGAATAATATGTGTGAGGGTACCCCAGGAGAGTTCCAAATGTGTGTGGGTAGAATATATATCCCACGGGGGTAAAATTGAAAAAAGTTGAAAAAAATTTTTTTTTGGACTTCGTCATTTTTCTGCCGTTTATCAGACTTTCAGATAGGGGAAATGTCAGTGAGCGTTCCGATTTCAGTTCTAGAGTGATTCTCCTAATGAGTCCTTGTTATTTAGTCGTTTTCAGCCAATTTTATGGATTTTTGAAAATTTCACTTTTTTGTGAAAATATCCACTAAATGAGGGAATAATATGTGTGAGGGTACCCCAGGAGAGTTCCAAATGTGTGTGGGAAGAATATATATCCCACGGGGGTAAAATTGAAAAAAGTTTAAAAAAATTTTTTTTTGGACTTAGTCATTTTTCTGGCATTTATCAGACTTTCAGATAGGGGAAATGTCAGTGAGCATTCCGATTTCAGCTCCAGAGCGATTCGCCCAATGAGTCCTTGATATTTAGTCGTTTTCAGCCAATTTTCTGGATTTTTGAAAATTTCACTTTTTTGTGAAAATATCCACTAAATGAGGGAATAATATGTGTGAGGGTACCCCAGGAGAGTTCCAAATGTGTGTGCGTAGAATATATATCCCATGGGGGAAAAATTGAAAAAAGTTGAAAAAATTTTTTTTTTGGACTTAGTCATTTTTCCAGCGTTTATCAGACTTTCAGATAGGGGAAATGTCAATGAGCATTCCGATTTCAGTTAGAGAGCGATTCGCCCAATGATTCCTTGATATTTAGTCGTTTTCAGCCAATTTTTTGGATTTTTGAAAATTTCACTTTTTTGTGAAAATATCCACTAAATGAGGGAATAATATGTGTGAGGGTACCCCAGGAGAGTTCCAAATGTGTGTGGGTAGAATATATATCCCACGGAGGAAAAATTGAAAAAAGTTGAAAAATTTTTTTTTGGACTTAGTCATTTTTCCGGCGTTTATCAGACTCTCAGATAGGGGAAATGTCAGTGAGAGTTCCGATTTTAGTTCCAGAGCGATTCGCCCAATGTGTCCTTGATATTTAGTCGTTTTCAGCCAGTTTTCTGGATTTTTGAAAATGTCACTTTTTTGTGAAAATATCCACTAAATGAGGGAATAATATGTGTGAGGGTACCCCAGGAGAGTTCCAAATGTGTGTGCGTAGAATATATATCCCACGGGGAAAAAATTGAAAAAAGTTGAAAAAATTTTTTTTTTGGACTTAGTCATTTTTCCAGCGTTTATCAGATTTTCAGATAGGGGAAATGTCAATGAGCATTCCGATTTCAGTTCCAGAGCGATTCGCCCAATGAGTCCTTGATATTTAGTCGTTTTCAGCCAATTTTCTGGATTTTTGAAAATTTCACTTTTTTGTGAAATTATCCACTAAATGAGGGAATAATATGTGTGAGGGTACCCCAGGAGAGTTCCAAATGTGTGTGGGAAGAATATATATCCCACGGGGGTAAAATTGAAAAAAGTTGAAAATTTTTTTTTGGGACTTAGTCATTTTTCCGGCGTTTATCAGACTTTCAGATAGGGGAAATGTCAGTGAGCGTTCAGATTTCAGTTCCAGAGTGATTTGCCCAATGAGTCCTTGTTATTTAGTCATTTTCAGCCAATTTTCTGGATTTTTGAAAATTTCACTTTTTTGTGAAAATATCCAGTAAATGAGGGATTAATATGTGTGAGGGTACCCCAGGAGAGTTCCAAATGTCTGTGGGTAGAATATAAATCCCACGGGGGTAAAATTGAAAAAAGTTGAAAAAAAATTTTTTTTGGACTTAGTCATTTTTCCGGCGTTTATCAGACTCTCAGATAGGGGAAATGTCAGTGAGCGTTCCGATTTCAGTTCCAGAGCGATTCGCCCAATGAGTCCTTGATATTTAGTCATTTTCAGCCCATTTTCTGGATTTTTGAAAATTTCACTTTTTTGTGAAAATATCCACTAAATGAGGGAATAATATGTGTGAGGGTACCCCAGGAGAGTTCCAAATGCCTGTGGGAAGAATATATATCCCACGGGGGTAAAATTGAAAAAAGTAGAAAACATTTTTTTTTTGGACTTAGTCATTTTTCCGGCGTTTATCAGACTTTCAGATAAGGGAAATGTCAGTGAGCGTTCCGATTTCAGTTCCAGAGCGATTCACCCAATGAGTCCTTGTTATTTAGTCGTTTTCAGCCAATTTTCTGGATTTTTGAAAATTTCACTTTTTTGTGAAAATATCCACTAAATGAGGGAATAATATGTGTGAGGGTACCCCAGGAGAGTTCCAAATGTGTGTGGGTAGAATATACAGTGCCTACAAGTAGTATTCAACCCCCTGCAGATTTAGCTGGTTTGATAAGATGCAAATAAGTTAGAGCCTTCAAACTGCAAACGAGAGTAGGATTTATGAACAGAATCATAAATCTTACAAACCAAAAAGTTTGTTGCACAGTTGAATTTTATTAAATTTTAAACATAAAAGTGTGGGTCAATTATTATACAACCCCTATGTTTAATATTTTGTGGAATAACCCTTGTTTGCAATTACAGCTAATAATCGTCTTTTATAAGACCTGATCAGGCCGGCACAGGTCTGTGGAGTTATCTTGGCCCACTCCTCCATGCAGATCTTCTCCAAGTTATCTAGGTTCTTTGGGTGTCTCATGTGGACTTTATTCTTGAGCTCCTTCCACAAGTTTTCAATTGGGTTAAGGTCAGGAGACTGACTAGGCCACTCCAACACCTTGACTTTTTCCCTCTTGAACCAGGCTTTGGTTTTCTTGGCTGTATGCTTTAGGTCGTTGTCTTGTTGGAAGATGAAATTACGACCCATCTTAAGATCCTTGATGGAGGAGCGGAGGTTCTTGGCCAAAATATCCAGGTAGGCCGTGCTATCCATCTTCCCATGGATGCGGACCAGATGGCCAGGCCCCTTGGCTAAGAAATAGCCCCACAGCATGATGCTGCCACCACCATGCTTGACTGTAGGGATGGCATTCTTGGGGTCGTATGCAGTGCCATCCAGTCTCCAAACATCACGTGTGTGGTTGGCACCAAAGATCTCGATCTTGGTCTCATCAGACCATAGAACCTTGAACCAGTCTGTCTCAGAGTCCTCCAAGTGATCATGAGCAAACTGTAGACGAGCCTTGACATGACGCTTTGAAAGTAAAGATACCTTACGGGTTCGTCTGGAATGGAGACCATTGCGGTGGAGTACGTTACTTATGGTATTGACTGAAACCAATGTCCCCATTGCCATGAGATCTTCCCGGAGCTCCTTCCTTGTTGTCCTTGGGTTAGCCTTGACTCTTCGGACAAGCCTGGCCTCGGCACGGGAGGACACTTTCAAAGGCTGTCAAGGCCGTGGAAGGCTAACAGTAGTTCCATAAGCCTTCCACTTACGGATGATGCTCCCAACAGTGG
This sequence comes from Phyllobates terribilis, assembly GCF_046119375.1. NCBI lineage: Eukaryota > Metazoa > Chordata > Amphibia > Anura > Dendrobatidae > Phyllobates > Phyllobates terribilis. The sequence continues at coordinate 557,255,355 of NW_027362762.1, forward strand.
AGACAGGTAGGCCCAACTCCTTGGAAAGGGTTTTGTACCCCTTGCCAGCCTTGTGACCCTCCACGATCTTGTCTCTGATGGCCTTGGAATGCTCCTTTGTCTTTCCCATGTTGACCATGTCTGAGTGCTGTTCACAAGTTTGGGGAGGGTCTTAAATAGTCAGAAAAGGCTGGCAAAAGAGATCTTTAATCCACACATGTGAAGCTCATTATTCTTGGTGCCTGTACTACTTCTTAATACTTTAGGGGGACCAAACAGAATTCTTGTGGTTTGAGGAGTTGAATAATAAATGACACTCTGAATTAACTTTTAACGTTTTAAAAAAAAAATAAATAAATATTTGCTGCAGTGCATTTCCCACTTCCAGAATGATCTACAGTACAAATGTCACAATGCCAAGTTAATTCCGCATGGGTCAACCAGCTAAATCTGCAGGGGGTTGAATACTACTTGTAGGCTCTGTATATCCCACGGGGGTAAAATTGAAAAAAGTTGAAAAAAATTTTTTTTTTGGACTTAGTCATTTTTCCTGCGTTTATCAGACTTTCAGATAGGGGAAATGTCAGTGAGCATTCAGATTTCAGTTCCACAGTGATTCACCCAATGAGTCCTTGATATTTAGTCGTTTTCAGACAATTTTTTGGATTTTTGAAAATTTCACTTTTTTGTGAAAATATCCACTAAATGAGGGAATAATATGTGTGAGGGTACCCCAGGAGAGTTCCAAATGTGTGTGGGTAGAATATATATCCCACGGAGGTAAAATTGAAAAAAGTTAAAAAAAAATTTTTTTGGGACTTAGTCATTTTTCTGGCGTTTATCAGACTTTCAGATAGGGCAAATGTCAGTGAGCGTTCTGATTTCAGTTCCAGAGCGATTCACCCAATGAGTCCTTGATATTTAGTCGTTTTCAGCCAATTTTTTGGATTTTTTAAAATTTCACTTTTTTGTGAAAATATCCACTAAATGAGGGAATACTATGTGTGATGGTACCCCAGGAGAGTTCCAAATGTGTGTGGGTAGAATATATAGCTCACGGGGGTAAAATTGAAAAAAGTTTAAAAAAATTTTTTTTTGGACTTAGTCATTTTTCCGGCGTTTATCAGACTTTCAGATAGGGGAAATGTCAGTGAGCATTCCGATTTCAGTTCCAGAGCGATTCGCCCAATGAGTCCTTGATATTTAGTCGTTTTAAGCCAATTTTCTGGATTTTTGAAAATTTCACTTTTTTGTCAAAATATCCACTAAATGAGGGAATAATATGTGTGAGGGTACCCCAGGAGAGTTCTAAATGTGTGCGGGAAGAATATATATCCCACGGGGGTAAAATTGAAAAAAGTTGAAAAAAAATTTTTTTTGGACTTAGTCATTTTTCCGGCGTTTATCAGACTTTCAGATAGGGGAAATGTAAGTGATCGTTCCGATTTTAGTTCCAGAGTGATTCGCCCAATGAGTCCTTGATATTTAGTCGTTTTCAGCCAATTTTCTGGATTTTTGAAAATTTCACTTTTTTGTGAAAATATCCACTAAATGAGGGAATAATATGTGTGAGGGTACACCAGGAGAGTACCAAATGTGTGTGGGTAGAATATATATCCCACGGGGGTAAAATTGAAAAAAGTTGAAAAAAATTTTTTTTTGGACTTGGTCATTTTTCTGGCGTTTATCAGACTTTAAGATAGGGGAAATGTCAGTGAGCGTTCCGATTTCAGTTCCAGAGTGATTCGCCAAGGAGTCTTTGATGTTTAGTCGTCTTCAGCCAATTTTCTGGATTTTTGAAAATTTCACTTTTTTGTGAAAATATCCACTAAATGAGGGAATAATATGTGTGAGGGTACCCCAGGAGAGATCCAAATGTGTGTGGGTAGAACATATATCCCACGGGGGTAAAATTGAAAACATTATTTTTTTTGGACTTAGTCATTTTTCCGGCGTTTATCAGACTTTCAGATAGGGGAAATGTCAGTGAGCGTTCCGATTTCTGTTCCAGAGTGATTCGCCCAGTCACTCCTTGATATTTAGTCGTCTTCAGCCAATTTTCTGAATTTTTGAAAATTTCACTTTTTTGTCAAAATATCCACTAAATGAGGGAATAATATGTGTGAGGGTACCCCAGGAGAGTTCTAAATGTGTGTGGGAAGAATATATATCCCACAAGGGTAAAATTGAAAAAAGTTGAAAAAAATTTTTTTTTGGACTTAGTTATTTTTCCGACGTTTATCAGACTTTCATATAGGGGAAATGTCAGTGAGCGTTCCGATTTCAGTTCCAGAGTGATTCGCCCAATGAGTCCTTGATATTTAGTCGTTTTCAGCCAATTTTCTGGATTTTTGAAAACTTCACTTTTTTGTGAAAATATCCACTAAATGAGGGAATAATATGTATGAGGGTACCCCAGGAGAGTTCCAAATGTGTGTGGGTAGAATATATATCCCACGGGGGTAAAATTGAAAAAAGTTGAAAAAAATTTTTTTTTGTACTTGGTCATTTTTCTGGCGTTTATCAGACTTTCAGATAGGGGAAATGTCAGTGAGCATTCTGATTTCAGTTCCAGAGTGATTCGCCCAATGAGTCCTTGACATTTAGTCGTTTTCAGCCAATTTTCTGGATTTTTGAAAATTTCACTTTTTTGTGAAAATATCCACTAAATGAGGGAATAATATGTATGAGGGTACCCCAGGAGAGTTCCAAATGTGTGTGGGTAGAATATTTATCTGACGGGGGTAAAATTGAAAAAAGTTGAAAAAAAATTATTTTTGGACTTAGTCATTTTTCCGACGTTTATCAGACTTTCAGATAGGGGAAATGTCAGTGAGCATTCCGATTTCAGTTCCAGAGTGATTCGCCCAATGAGTCCTTGATATATAGTCGTTTTCAGCCAATTTTCTGGATTTTTGAAAACTTCACTTTTTTGTGAAAATATCCACTAAATGAGGGAATAATATGTGTGAGGGTACACCAGGAGAGTTCCAAATGTGTGTGGGTAGAATATATATCCCACGGGGGTAAAATTGAAAACATTTTTTTTTTTGGACTTAGTCATTTTTCCGACGTTTATTAGACTTTCAGATAGGGGAAATGTCAGTGAGCGTTCCGATTTCTGTTCCAGAGTGATTCGCCCAGTCAGTCCTTGATATTTAGTCGTTTTCAGCCAATTTTCTGGATTTTTGAAAACTTCACTTTTTTGTGAAAATATCCACTAAATGAGGGAATAATATGTGTGAGGGTACACCAGGAGAGATCCAAATGTGTGTGGGTAGAATATATATCCCACGGGGGTAAAATTGAAAAAAGTTGAAAAAAATTTTTTTTTGGACTTGGTCATTTTTCTGGCGTTTATCAGACTTTAAGATAGGGGAAATGTCAGTGAGCATTCCGATTTCAGTTCCAGAATGATTCGCCCAATGAGTCTTTGATATTTAGTCGTCTTCAGCCAATTTTCTGGATTTCTGAAAATTTCACTTTTTTGTCAAAATATCCACTAAATGAGGGAATAATATGTTTGAGGGTACCCCAGGAGAGTTCTAAATGTGTGTGGGAAGAATATATATCCCACAAGGGTAAAATTGAAAAAAGTTGAAAAAAATTTTTTTTTGGACTTAGTTATTTTTCCGGCGTTTATCAGACTTTCAGATAGGGGAAATGTCAGTGAGCGTTCCGATTTCAGTTCCAGAGTGATTTGCCCAATGAGTCCTTGATATTTAGTCGTTTTCAGCCAATATTCTGGATTTTTGAAAACTTCACTTTTTTGTGAAAATATCCACTAAATGAGGGAATAATATGTATGAGGGTACCCCAGGAGAGTTCCAAATGTGTGTGGGTAGAATATATATCCCACAAGGGTAAAATTGAAAACATTTTTTTTTTTGGACTTAGTGATTTTTCCGGCATTTATCAGACTTTAAGATAGGGGAAATGTCAGTGAGCGTTCCGATTTCAGTTCCAGAGCGATTCGCCCAATGAGTCTTTGATATTTAGTCGTTTTCAGCCAATTTTCTGGATTTTTGAAAATTTCACTTTTTAGTGAAAATATCCACTAAATGAGGGAATAATATGTATGAGGGTACCCCAGGAGAGTTCCAAATGTGTGTGGGTAGAATATATATCAAACGGGGGTAAAATTGAAAAAAGTTTAAAAAAATTTTTTTTTGGACTTAGTCATTTTTCTGGCGTTTATCAGACTTTCAGATAGGGGAAATGTCAGTGAGCGTTCCGATTTCTGTTCCAGAGTGATTCGCCCAGTCAGTCCTTGATATTTAGTCGTTTTCAGCCAATTTTCTGGATTTTTGAAAACTTCACTTTTTTGTGAAAATATCCACTAAATGAGGGAATAATATGTGTGAGGGTACACCAGGAGAGATCCAAATGTGTGTGGGTAGAATATATATCCCACGGGGGTAAAATTGAAAAAAGTTGAAAAAAATTTTTTTTTGGACTTGGTCATTTTTCTGGCGTTTATCAGACTTTAAGATAGGGGAAATGTCAGTGAGCATTCCGATTTCAGTTCCAGAATGATTCGCCCAATGAGTCTTTGATATTTAGTCGTCTTCAGCCAATTTTCTGGATTTCTGAAAATTTCACTTTTTTGTCAAAATATCCACTAAATGAGGGAATAATATGTTTGAGGGTACCCCAGGAGAGTTCTAAATGTGTGTGGGAAGAATATATATCCCACAAGGGTAAAATTGAAAAAAGTTGAAAAAAATTTTTTTTTGGACTTAGTTATTTTTCCGGCGTTTATCAGACTTTCAGATAGGGGAAATGTCAGTGAGCGTTCCGATTTCAGTTCCAGAGTGATTCGCCCAATGAGTCCTTGATATTTAGTCGTTTTCAGCCAATATTCTGGATTTTTGAAAACTTCACTTTTTTGTGAAAATATCCACTAAATGAGGGAATAATATGTATGAGGGTACCCCAGGAGAGTTCCAAATGTGTGTGGGTAGAATATATATCCCACAAGGGTAAAATTGAAAACATTTTTTTTTTTTGGACTTAGTGATTTTTCCGGCATTTATCAGACTTTAAGATAGGGGAAATGTCAGTGAGCGTTCCGATTTCAGTTCCAGAGCGATTCGCCCAATGAGTCTTTGATATTTAGTCGTTTTCAGCCAATTTTCTGGATTTTTGAAAATTTCACTTTTTAGTGAAAATATCCACTAAATGAGGGAATAATATGTATGAGGGTACCCCAGGAGAGTTCCAAATGTGTGTGGGTAGAATATATATCAAACGGGGGTAAAATTGAAAAAAGTTTAAAAAAATTTTTTTTTGGACTTAGTCATTTTTCTGGCGTTTATCAGACTTTCAGATAGGGGAAATGTCAGTGAGCGTTCCGATTTCTGTTCCAGAGTGATTCGCCCAGTCAGTCCTTGATATTTAGTCGTTTTCAGCCAATTTTCTGGATTTTTGAAAACTTCACTTTTTTGTGAAAATATCCACTAAATGAGGGAATAATATGTGTGAGGGTACACCAGGAGAGATCCAAATGTGTGTGGGTAGAATATATATCCCACGGGGGTAAAATTGAAAAAAGTTGAAAAAAATTTTTTTTTGGACTTGGTCATTTTTCTGGCGTTTATCAGACTTTAAGATAGGGGAAATGTCAGTGAGCATTCCGATTTCAGTTCCAGAATGATTCGCCCAATGAGTCTTTGATATTTAGTCGTCTTCAGCCAATTTTCTGGATTTCTGAAAATTTCACTTTTTTGTCAAAATATCCACTAAATGAGGGAATAATATGTTTGAGGGTACCCCAGGAGAGTTCTAAATGTGTGTGGGAAGAATATATATCCCACAAGGGTAAAATTGAAAAAAGTTGAAAAAAATTTTTTTTTGGACTTAGTTATTTTTCCGGCGTTTATCAGACTTTCAGATAGGGGAAATGTCAGTGAGCGTTCCGATTTCAGTTCCAGAGTGATTCGCCCAATGAGTCCTTGATATTTAGTCGTTTTCAGCCAATATTCTGGATTTTTGAAAACTTCACTTTTTTGTGAAAATATCCACTAAATGAGGGAATAATATGTATGAGGGTACCCCAGGAGAGTTCCAAATGTGTGTGGGTAGAATATATATCCCACAAGGGTAAAATTGAAAACATTTTTTTTTTTGGACTTAGTGATTTTTCCGGCATTTATCAGACTTTAAGATAGGGGAAATGTCAGTGAGCGTTCCGATTTCAGTTCCAGAGCGATTCGCCCAATGAGTCTTTGATATTTAGTCGTTTTCAGCCAATTTTCTGGATTTTTGAAAATTTCACTTTTTAGTGAAAATATCCACTAAATGAGGGAATAATATGTATGAGGGTACCCCAGGAGAGTTCCAAATGTGTGTGGGTAGAATATATATCAAACGGGGGTAAAATTGAAAAAAGTTTAAAAAAATTTTTTTTTGGACTTAGTCATTTTTCTGGCGTTTATCAGACTTTCAGATAGGGCAAATGTCAGTGAGCGTTCTGATTTCAGTTCCAGAGCGATTCACCCAATGAGTCCTTGATATTTAGTCGTTTTCAGCCAATTTTTTGGATTTTTTAAAATTTCACTTTTTTGTGAAAATATCCACTAAATGAGGGAATACTATGTGTGAGGGTACCCCAGGAGAGTTCCAAATGTGTGTGGGTAGAATATATAGCCCACGGGGGTAAAATTGAAAAAAGTTGAAAAAAATTTTTTTTTGGACTGTCATTTTTCCGGCGTTTATCAGACTTTCAGATAGGGGAAATGTCAGTGAGCATTCCGATTTCAGTTCCAGAGCGATTCGCCCAATGAGTCCTTGATATTTAGTCGTTTTCAGCCAATTTTCTGGATTTTTGAAAATTTCACTTTTTTGTCAAAATATCCACTAAATGAGGGAATAATATATGTGATGGTACCCCAGGAGAGTTCTAAATGTGTGTGGGAAGAATATATATCCCACGGGGGTAAAATTGAAAAAAGTTTGAAAAAATTTTTTTTTGGACTTAGTCATTTTTCCGACATTTATCAGACTTTCAGATAGGGGAAATGTGAGTGAGCGTTCCGATTTCAGTTCCAGAGCGATTCGCCCAATGAGTCCTTAATATTTAGTCGTTTTCAGCCAATTTTCTGGATTTTTGAAAATTTCACTTTTTTGTGAAAATATCCACTAAATGAGGGAATAATATGTGTGAGGGTACACCAGGAGAGTTCCAAATGTGTGTGGGTAGAATATATATCCCACGGGGGTAAAATTGAAAAAAGTTGAAAAAAATTTTTTTTTGGACTTGGTCATTTTTCTGGCATTTATCAGACTTTAAGATAGGGGAAATGTCAGTGAGCGTTCCGATTTCAGTTCCAGAGTGATTCGCCAAGGAGTCTTTGATATTTAGTCGTCTTCAGCCAATTTTCTGGATTTTTGAAAATTTCACTTTTTTGTGAAAATATCCACTAAATGAGGGAATAATATGTGTGAGGGTACCCCAGGAGAGTTCCAAATGTGTGTGGGTAGAATATATATCCCACGGGGGTAAAATTGAAAACATATTTTTTTTTGGACTTAGTCATTTTTCCGACGTTTATTAGACTTTCAGATAGGGGAAATGTCAGTGAGCGTTCCGATTTCTGTTCCAGAGTGATTCGCCCAGTCAGTCCTTGATATTTAGTCGTCTTCAGCCAATTTTCTGAATTTTTGAAAATTTCACTTTTTTGTGAAAATATCCACTAAATGAGGGAATAATATGTATGAGGGTACCCCAGGAGAGTTCCAAATGTGTGTGGGTAGAATATATATCCCATGGGGGTAAAATTCAAAAAAGTTGAAAAAATTTTTTGGGGGGATTTAGTCATTTTTCTGGCATTTATCAGACTTTAAGATAGGGGAAATGTCAGTGAGCATTCCGATTTCAGTTCCAGAGCGATTCGCCCAATGAGTCTCTGATATTTAGTCGTTTTCAGCCAATTTTCTGGATTTTTGAAAACTTCACTTTTTTGTGAAAATATCCACTAAATGAGGGAATAATATGTGTGAGGGTACACCAGGAGAGATCCAAATGTGTGTGGGTAGAATATATATCCCACGGGGGTAAAATTGAAAAAAGTTGAAAAAAATTTTTTTTTGGACTTGGTCATTTTTCTGGCGTTTATCAGACTTTAAGATAGGGGAAATGTCAGTGAGCGTTCCGATTTTAGTTCCAGAGTGATTCGCCCAATGAGTCCTTGATATTTAGTCGTTTTCAGCCAATTTTCTGGATTTTTGAAAATTTCACTTTTTTGTGAAAATATCCACTAAATGAGGGAATAATATATGTGATGGTACCCCAGGAGAGTTCTAAATGTGTGTGGGAAGAATATATATCCCACGGGGGTAAAATTGAAAAAAGTTTTAAAAAATTTTTTTTTGGACTTAGTCATTTTTCCGACATTTATCAGACTTTCAGATAGGGGAAATGTGAGTGAGCGTTCCGATTTCAGTTCCAGAGCGATTCGCCCAATGAGTCCTTAATATTTAGTCGTTTTCAGCCAATTTTCTGGATTTTTGAAAATTTCACTTTTTTGTGAAAATATCCACTAAATGAGGGAATAATATGTGTGAGGGTACACCAGGAGAGTTCCAAATGTGTGTGGGTAGAATATATATCCCACGGGGGTAAAATTGAAAACATTTTTTTTTTTGGACTTAGTCATTTTTCCGACGTTTATTAGACTTTCAGATAGGGGAAATGTCAGTGAGCGTTCCGATTTCTGTTCCAGAGTGATTCGCCCAGTCAGTCCTTGATATTTAGTCGTCTTCAGCCAATTTTCTGAATTTTTGAAAATTTCACTTTTTTGTCAAAATATCCACTAAATGAGGGAATAATATGTGTGAGGGTACCCCAGGAGAGTTCTAAATGTGTGTGGGAAGAATATATATCCCACAAGGGTAAAATTGAAAAAAGTTGAAAAAAATTTTTTTTTGGACTTAGTTATTTTTCCGACGTTTATCAGACTTTCATATAGGGGAAATGTCAGTGAGCGTTCCGATTTCAGTTCCAGAGTGATTCGCCCAATGAGTCCTTGATATTTAGTCGTTTTCAGCCAATTTTCTGGATTTTTGAACATTTCACTTTTTTGTGAAAATATCCACTAAATGAGGGAATAATATGTATGAGGGTACCCCAGGAGAGTTCCAAATGTGTGTGGGTAGAATATATATCCCATGGGGGTAAAATTCAAAAAAGTTGAAAAAATTTTTTGGGGGGATTTAGTCATTTTTCTGGCGTTTATCAGACTTTAAGATAGGGGAAATGTCAGTGAGCATTCCGATTTCAGTTCCAGAGCGATTCGCCCAATGAGTCTCTGATATTTAGTCGTTTTCAGCCAATTTTCTGGATTTTTGAAAATTTCACTTTTTTGTGAAAATATCCACTAAATGAGGGAATAATATGTGTGAGGGTACACCAGGAGAGTTCCAAATGTGTGTGGGTAGAATATATATCCCACGTGGGTAAAATTGAAAAAAGTTGAAAAAAATTTTTTTTTGGACTTGGTCATTTTTCTGGCGTTTATCAGACTTTAAGATAGGGGAAATGTCAGTGAGCGTTCCGATTTCAGTTCCAGAGTGATTCGCCCAATGAGTCTTTGATATTTAGTCGTCTTCAGCCAATTTTCTGGATTTTTGAAAATTTCACTTTTTTGTGAAAATATCCACTAAATGAGGGAATAATATGTGTGAAGGTACCCCAGGAGAGGTCCAAATGTGTGTGGGTAGAATATATATCTGACGGGGGTAAAATTGAAAAAAGTTGAAAAAAAATTTTTTTTGGACTTAGTCATTTTTCCGGCGTTTATCAGACTTTCAGATAGGGGAAATGTCAGTGAGCGTTCCGATTTCAGTTCCAGAGTGATTCGCCCAATGAGTCTTTGATATTTAGTCGTCTTCAGCCAATTTTCTGAATTTTTGAAAATTTCACTTTTTTGTCAAAATATCCACTACATGAGGGAATAATATGTGTGAGGGTACCCCAGGAGAGTTCTAAATGTGTGTGGGAAGAATATATATCCCACAAGGATAAAATTGAAAAAAGTTGAAAAAAATTTTTTTTTGGACTTAGTTATTTTTCCGGCGTTTATCAGACTTTCATATAGGGGAAATGTCAGTGAGCGTTCCGATTTCAGTTCCAGACTGATTCGCCCAATGAGTCCTTGATATTTAGTCGTTTTCAGCCAATTTTCTGGATTTTTGAAAACTTCACTTTTTTGTGAAAATATCCACTAAATGAGGGAATAATATGTATGAGGGTACCCCAGGAGAGTTCCAAATGTGTGTGGGTAGAATATTTATCTGACGGGGGTAAAATTGAAAAAAGTTGAAAAAAAATTTTTTTTGGACTTGGTCATTTTTCTGCCGTTTATCAGACTTTAAGATAGGGGAAATGTCAGTGAGCATTCCGATTTCAGTTCCAGAGCGATTCGCCCAATGAGTCTCTGATATTTAGTCGTTTTCAGCCAATTTTCTGGATTTTTGAAAATTTCACTTTTTTGTGAAAATATCCACTAAATGAGGGAATAATATGTGTGAGGGTACACCAGGAGAGTTCCAAATGTGTGTGGGTAGAATATATATCCCACGTGGGTAAAATTGAAAAAAGTTGAAAAAAATTTTTTTTTGGACTTGGTCATTTTTCTGGCGTTTATCAGACTTTAAGATAGGGGAAATGTCAGTGAGCGTTCCGATTTCAGTTCCAGAGTGATTCGCCCAATGAGTCTTTGATATTTAGTCGTCTTCAGCCAATTTTCTGGATTTTTGAAAATTTCACTTTTTTGTGAAAATATCCACTAAATGAGGGAATAATATGTGTGAAGGTACCCCAGGAGAGGTCCAAATGTGTGTGGGTAGAATATATATCTGACGGGGGTAAAATTGAAAAAAGTTGAAAAAAAATTTTTTTTGGACTTAGTCATTTTTCCGGCGTTTATCAGACTTTCAGATAGGGGAAATGTCAGTGAGCGTTATGATTTCAGTTCCAGAGTGATTCGCCCAATGAGTCTTTGATATTTAGTTGTCTTCAGCCAATTTTCTGAATTTTTGAAAATTTCACTTTTTTGTCAAAATATCCACTACATGAGGGAATAATATGTGTGAGGGTACCCCAGGAGAGTTCTAAATGTGTGTGGGAAGAATATATATCCCACAAGGATAAAATTGAAAAAAGTTGAAAAAAATTTTTTTTTGGACTTAGTTATTTTTCCGGCGTTTATCAGACTTTCATATAGGGGAAATGTCAGTGAGCGTTCCGATTTCAGTTCCAGACTGATTCGCCCAATGAGTCCTTGATATTTAGTCGTTTTCAGCCAATTTTCTGGATTTTTGAAAACTTCACTTTTTTGTGAAAATATCCACTAAATGAGGGAATAATATGTATGAGGGTACCCCAGGAGAGTTCCAAATGTGTGTGGGTAGAATATTTATCTGACGGGGGTAAAATTGAAAAAAGTTGAAAAAAAATTTTTTTTGGACTTGGTCATTTTTCTGCCGTTTATCAGACTTTAAGATAGGGGAAATGTCAGTGAGCATTCCGATTTCAGTTCCAGAGTGATTCGCCCAATGAGTCTTTGATATTTAGTCGTCTTCAGCCAATTTTCTGGATTTTTGAAAATTTCACTTTTTTGTGAAAATATCCACTAAATGAGGGAATAATATGTGTGAGGGTACCCCAGGAGAGGTCCAAATGTGTGTGGGTAGAATATATATCTGAAGGGGGTAAAATTGAAAAAAGTTGAAAAAAAATTTTTTTTGGACTTAGTCATTTTTCCGGCGTTTATCAGACTTTCAGATAGGGGAAATGTCAGTGAGCATTCCGATTTCAGTTCCAGAGTAATTTGCCCAATGAGTCTTTGATATTTAGTCGTCTTCAGCCAATTTTCTGGATTTTTGAAAATTTCACTTTTTTGTCAAAATATCCACTAAATGAGGGAATAATATGTATGAGGGTACCCCAGGAGAGTTCCAAATGTGTGTGGGTAGAATATATATCCCACGGGGGTAAAATTGAAAACATTTTTTTTTTTGGACTTAGTGATTTTTCCGGCGTTTATCAGACTTTCAGATAGGGGAAATGTCAGTGAGCGTTCCGATTTCAGTTCCAGAGTGATTCGCCCAATGAGTCTTTGATATTTAGTCGTCTTCAGCCAATTTTCTGAATTTTTGAAAATTTCACTTTTTTGTCAAAATATCCACTAAATGAGGGAATAATATGTGTGAGGGTACCCCAGGAGAGTTCCAAATGTGTGTGGGTAGAATATATATCCCACGGGGGTAAAATTGAAAAAAGTTGAAAAAAATTTTTTTTTGTACTTGGTCATTTTTCTGGCGTTTATCAGACTTTAATATAGGGGAAATGTCAGTGAGCGTTCCGATTTCAGTTCCAGAGCGATTCGCCCAATGAGTCTTTGATATTTAGTCGTTTTCAGCCAATTTTCTGGATTTTTGAAAATTTCACTTTTTTGTGAAAATATCCACTAAATGAGGGAATAATATGTATGAGGGTACCCCAGGAGAGTTCCAAATGTGTGCGGGTAGAATATATATCCCACGGGGGTAAAATTGAAAAAAGTTGAAATAAATTTTTTTGGACATAGTCATTTTTCCGGCGTTTATCAGACTTTCAGATAGGGGAAATGTCAGTGAGCATTCTGATTTCAGTTCCAGAGTGATTCACCCAATGAGTCCTTGATATTTAGTCGTTTTCAGCCAATTTTCTGGATTTTTGAAAATTTCACTTTTTTGTGAAAATATCCACTAAATGAGGGAATAATATATGTGATGGTACCCCAGGAGAGTTCTAAATGTGTGTGGGAAGAATATATATCCCACGGGGGTAAAATTGAAAAAAGTTTTAAAAAATTTTTTTTTGGACTTAGTTATTTTTCCGACGTTTATCAGACTTTCATATAGGGAAATGTCAGTGAGCGTTCCGATTTCAGTTCCAGAGTGATTCGCCCAATGAGTCCTTGATATTTAGTCGTTTTCAGCCAATTTTCTGGATTTTTGAAAACTTCACTTTTTTGTGAAAATATCCACTAAATGAGGGAATAATATGTATGAGGGTACCCCAGGAGAGTTCCAAATGTGTGTGGGTAGAATATATATCCCACGGGGGTAAAATTGAAAAAAGTTGAAAAAAATTTTTTTTTGGACTTGGTCATTTTTCTGGCGTTTATCAGACTTTAAGATAGGGGAAATGTCAGTGAGCGTTCCGATTTCAGTTCCAGAGCGATTTGCCCAATGAGTCCTTGATATTTAGTCGTTTTCAGCCAATTTTCTGGATTTTTGAACATTTCACTTTTTTGTGAAAATATCCACTAAATGAGGGAATAATATGTATGAGGGTACCCCAGGAGAGTTCCAAATGTGTGTGGGTAGAATATATATCCCATGGGGGTAAAATTCAAAAAAGTTGAAAAAATTTTTTTGGGGGATTTAGTCATTTTTCTGGCGTTTATCAGACTTTAAGATAGGGGAAATGTCAGTGAGCATTCCGATTTCAGTTCCAGAGCGATTCGCCCAATGAGTCTCTGATATTTAGTCGTTTTCAGCCAATTTTCTGGATTTTTGAAAATTTCACTTTTTTGTGAAAATATCCACTAAATGAGGGAATAATATGTGTGAGGGTACACCAAGAGAGTTCCAAATGTGTGTGGGTAGAATATATATCCCACGTGGGTAAAATTGAAAAAAGTTTAAAAAAATTTTTTTTTGTACTTGGTCATTTTTCTGGCGTTTATCAGACTTTAATATAGGGGAAATGTCAGTGAGCGTTCCGATTTCAGTTCCAGAGCGATTCGCCCAATGAGTCTTTGATATTTAGTCGTTTTCAGCCAATTTTCTGGATTGTTGAAAATTTCACTTTTTTGTGAAAATATCCACTAAATGAGGGAATAATATGTATGAGGGTACCCCAGGAGAGTTCCAAATGTGTGCGGGTAGAATATATATCCCACGGGGGTAAAATTGAAAAAAGTTGAAAAAAATTTTTTTTGGACTTAGTCATTTTTCCGGCGTTTATCAGACTTTCAGATAGGGGAAATGTCAGTGAGCATTCTGATTTCAGTTCCAGAGTGATTCACCCAATGAGTCCTTGATATTTAGTCGTTTTCAGCCAATTTTCTGGATTTTTGAAAATTTCACTTTTTTGTGAAAATATCCACTAAATGAGGGAATAATATGTATGAGGGTACCCCAGGAGAGTTCCAAATGTGTGTGGGTAGAATATTTATCTGACGGGGGTAAAATTGAAAAAAGTTGAAAAAAAATTTTTTTTGGACTTAGTCATTTTTCCGGCGTTTATCAGACTTTCAGATAGGGGAAATGTCAGTGAGCGTTCCGATTTCAGTTCCAGAGTGATTCGCCCAATGAGTCTTTGATATTTAGTCGTCTTCAGCCAATTTTCTGAATTTTTGAAAATTTCACTTTTTTGTCAAAATATCCACTAAATGAGGGAATAATATGTGTGAGGGTACCCCAGGAGAGTTCTAAATGTGTGTGGGAAGAATATATATCCCACAAGGGTAAAATTGAAAAAAGTTGAAAAAAATTTTTTTTTGGACTTAGTTATTTTTCCGGCGTTTATCAGACTTTCATATAGGGGAAATGTCAGTGAGCGTTCCGATTTCAGTTCCAGAGTGATTCGCCCAATGAGTCCTTGATATTTAGTCGTTTTCAGCCAATTTTCTGGATTTTTGAAAACTTCACTTTTTTGTGAAAATATCCACTAAATGAGGGAATAATATGTATGAGGGTACCCCAGGAGAGTTCCAAATGTGTGTGGGTAGAATATATATCCCACGGGGGTAAAATTGAAAAAATTTGAAAAAAATTTTTTTTTGGACTTAGTCATTTTTCCGGCGTTTATCAGACTTTCAGATAGAGGAAATGTCAGTGAGCGTTCCGATTTCTGTTCCAGAGTGATTCGCCCAATGAGTCCTTGATATTTAGTCGTTTTCAGCCAATTTTCTGGATTTTTGAAAATTTCACTTTTTTGTGAAAATATCCACTAAATGAGGGAATAAAATGTATGAGGGTACCCCAGGAGAGTTCCAAATGTGTGTGGGTAGAATATATATCCCATGGGGGTAAAATTCAAAAAAGTTGAAAAATTTTTTTTGGGGGATTTAGTCATTTTTCTGGCGTTTATCAGACTTTAAGATAGGGGAAATGTCAGTGAGCATTACGATTTCAGTTCCAGAGTGATTCGCCCAATGAGTCTTTGATATTTAGTCGTTTTCAGCCAATTTTCTGGATTTTTGAAAATTTCACTTTTTTGTGAAAATATCCACTAAATGAGGGAATAATATGTATGAGGGTACCCCAGGAGAGTTCCAAATGTGTGTGGGTAGAATATATATCCCATGGGGGTAAAATTGAAAAAAGCTTAAAAATTTTTTTTTTGGAATTTAGTCATTTTTCTGGCGTTTATCAGACTTTAAGATAGGGGAAATGTCAGTGAGCGTTCCGATTTCAGTTCCAGAGTGATTCGCCCAATGAGTCCTTGATATTTAGTCGTTTTCAGCCAATTTTCTGGATTTTTGAAAATTTCACTTTTTTGTGAAAATATCCACTAAATGAGGGAATAATATGTATGAGGGTACCCCAGGAGAGTTCCAAATGTGTGTGGGTAGAATATATATCCCACGGGGGTAAAATTGAAAACATTTTTTTTGGGGAATTTAGTCATTTTTCTGGCGTTTATCAGACTTTAAGATAGGGGAAATGTCAGTGAGCGTTCCGATTTCAGTTCCAGAGCGATTCGCCCAATGAGTCCTTGATATTTAGTTGGTTTCAGCCAATTTTCTGGATTTTTGAAAATTTCACTTTTTTGTGAAAATATCCACTAAATGAGGGAATAATATGTATGAGGGTACCCCAGGAGAGTTCCAAATGTGTGTGTGTAGAATATATATCCCACGGGGGTAAAATTGCAAAAAGTTGAAAAAAATTTTTTTGGGACTTAGTCATTTTTCCGGCGTTTATCAGACTTTCAGATAGGGGAAATGTCAGTGAGCATTCTGATTTCAGTTCCAGAGTGATTCGCCCAATGAGTCCTTGATATTTAGTCGTTTTCAGCCAATTTTCTGGATTTTTGAAAATTTCACTTTTTTGTGAAAATATCCACTAAATGAGGGAATAATATGTATGAGGGTACCCCAGGAGAGTTCCAAATGTGTGTGGGTAGAATATTTATCTGACGGGGGTAAAATTGAAAAAAGTTGAAAAAAAATTTTTTTTGGACTTGGTCATTTTTCTGGCGTTTATCAGACTTTAAGATAGGGGAAATGTCAGTGAGCATTCCGATTTCAGTTCCAGAGTGATTCGCCCAATGAGTCTTTGATATTTAGTCGTCTTCAGCCAATTTTCTGGATTTTTGAAAATTTCACTTTTTTGTGAAAATATCCACTAAATGAGGGAATAATATGTGTGAGGGTACCCCAGGAGAGGTCCAAATGTGTGTGGGTAGAATATATATCTGACGGGGGTAAAATTGAAAAAAGTTGAAAAAAAATTTTTTTTGGACTTAGTCATTTTTCCGGCGTTTATCAGACTTTCAGATAGGGGAAATGTCAGTGAGCGTTCCGATTTCAGTTCCAGAGTGATTCGCCCAATGAGTCTTTGATATTTAGTCGTCTTCAGCCAATTTTCTGAATTTTTGAAAATTTCACTTTTTTGTCAAAATATCCACTAAATGAGGGAATAATATGTGTGAGGGTACCCCAGGAGAGTTCTAAATGTGTGTGGGAAGAATATATATCCCACAAGGGTAAAATTGAAAAAAGTTGAAAAAAATTTTTTTTTGGACTTAGTTATTTTTCCGGCGTTTATCAGACTTTCATATAGGGGAAATGTCAGTGAGCGTTCCGATTTCAGTTCCAGAGTGATTCGCCCAATGAGTCCTTGATATTTAGTCGTTTTCAGCCAATTTTCTGGATTTTTGAAAACTTCACTTTTTTGTGAAAATATCCACTAAATGAGGGAATAATATGTATGAGGGTACCCCAGGAGAGTTCCAAATGTGTGTGGGTAGAATATATATCCCACGGGGGTAAAATTGAAAAAATTTGAAAAAAATTTTTTTTTGGACTTAGTCATTTTTCCGGCGTTTATCAGACTTTCAGATAGAGGAAATGTCAGTGAGCGTTCCGATTTCTGTTCCAGAGTGATTCGCCCAATGAGTCCTTGATATTTAGTCGTTTTCAGCCAATTTTCTGGATTTTTGAAAATTTCACTTTTTTGTGAAAATATCCACTAAATGAGGGAATAAAATGTATGAGGGTACCCCAGGAGAGTTCCAAATGTGTGTGGGTAGAATATATATCCCATGGGGGTAAAATTCAAAAAAGTTGAAAAATTTTTTTTGGGGGATTTAGTCATTTTTCTGGCGTTTATCAGACTTTAAGATAGGGGAAATGTCAGTGAGCATTACGATTTCAGTTCCAGAGTGATTCGCCCAATGAGTCTTTGATATTTAGTCGTTTTCAGCCAATTTTCTGGATTTTTGAAAATTTCACTTTTTTTTGAAAATATCCACTAAATGAGGGAATAATATGTATGAGGGTACCCCAGGAGAGTTCCAAATGTGTGTGGGTAGAATATATATCCCATGGGGGTAAAATTGAAAAAAGCTTAAAAATTTTTTTTTTGGAATTTAGTCATTTTTCTGGCGTTTATCAGACTTTAAGATAGGGGAAATGTCAGTGAGCGTTCCGATTTCAGTTCCAGAGTGATTCGCCCAATGAGTCCTTGATATTTAGTCGTTTTCAGCCAATTTTCTGGATTTTTGAAAATTTCACTTTTTTGTGAAAATATCCACTAAATGAGGGAATAATATGTATGAGGGTACCCCAGGAGAGTTCCAAATGTGTGTGGGTAGAATATATATCCCACGGGGGTAAAATTGAAAACATTTTTTTTTGGGAATTTAGTCATTTTTCTGGCGTTTATCAGACTTTAAGATAGGGGAAATGTCAGTGAGCGTTCCGATTTCAGTTCCAGAGCGATTCGCCCAATGAGTCCTTGATATTTAGTTGGTTTCAGCCAATTTTCTGGATTTTTGAAAATTTCACTTTTTTGTGAAAATATCCACTAAATGAGGGAATAATATGTATGAGGGTACCCCAGGAGAGTTCCAAATGTGTGTGTGTAGAATATATATCCCACGGGGGTAAAATTGCAAAAAGTTGAAAAAAATTTTTTTGGGACTTAGTCATTTTTCCGGCGTTTATCAGACTTTCAGATAGGGGAAATGTCAGTGAGCATTCTGATTTCAGTTCCAGAGTGATTCGCCCAATGAGTCCTTGATATTTAGTCGTTTTCAGCCAATTTTCTGGATTTTTGAAAATTTCACTTTTTTGTGAAAATATCCACTAAATGAGGGAATAATATGTATGAGGGTACCCCAGGAGAGTTCCAAATGTGTGTGGGTAGAATATATATCCCACGGGGGTAAAATTGAAAACATTTTTTTTTTTGGACTTAGTCATTTTTCCGACGATTATTAGACTTTCAGATAGGGGAAATGTCAGTGAGCGTTCCGATTTCAGTTCCAGAGTGATTCGTCCAATGA
Organism: Phyllobates terribilis; assembly: GCF_046119375.1. Taxonomy (NCBI): domain Eukaryota; kingdom Metazoa; phylum Chordata; class Amphibia; order Anura; family Dendrobatidae; genus Phyllobates; species Phyllobates terribilis. The sequence goes on from NW_027362762.1 coordinate 557,273,902, forward strand.
GTCTTTGATATTTAGTCGTCTTCAGCCAATTTTCTGGATTTTTGAAAATTTCACTTTTTTGTGAAAATATCCACTAAATGAGGGAATAATATATGTGAGGGTACCCCAGGAGAGGTCCAAATGTGTGTGGGTAGAATATATATCTGACGGGGGTAAAATTGAAAAAAGTTGAAAAAAAATTTTTTTTGGACTTAGTCATTTTTCCGGCGTTTATCAGACTTTAAGATAGGGGAAATGTCAGTGAGCATTCCGATTTCAGTTCCAGAATGATTCGCCCAATTAGTCTTTGATATTTAGTCGTCTTCAGCCAATTTTCTGGATTTCTGAAAATTTCACTTTTTTGTCAAAATATCCACTAAATGAGGGAATAATATGTGTGAGGGTACCCCAGGAGAGTTCTAAATGTGTGTGGGAAGAATATATATCCCACAAGGGTAAAATTGAAAAAAGTTGAAAAAAATTTTTTTTTGGACTTAGTTATTTTTCCGGCGTTTATCAGACTTTCAGATAGGGGAAATGTCAGTGAGCGTTCCGATTTCAGTTCCAGAGTGATTCGCCCAATGAGTCCTTGATATTTAGTCGTTTTCAGCCAATATTCTGGATTTTTGAAAACTTCACTTTTTTGTGAAAATATCCACTAAATGAGGGAATAATATGTATGAGGGTACCCCAGGAGAGTTCCAAATGTGTGTGGGTAGAATATATATCCCACGGGGGTAAAATTGAAAACATTTTTTTTTTTGGACTTAGTGATTTTTCCGGCGTTTATCAGACTTTAAGATAGGGGAAATGTCAGTGAGCGTTCCGATTTCAGTTCCAGAGCGATTCGCCCAATGAGTCTTTGATATTTAGACGTTTTCAGCCAATTTTCCGGATTTTTGAAAATTTCACTTTTTTGTGAAAATATCCACTAAATGAGGGAATAATATGTGTGAGGGTACCCCAGGAGAGTTCCAAATGTGTGTGGGTAGAATATATATCCCATGGGGGTAAAATTGAAAAAAGTTTAAAAATTTTTTGGGGGGAATTTAGTCATTTTTCTGGCGTTTATCAGACTTTAAGATAGGGGAAATGTCAGTGAGCGTTCCGATTTCAGTTCCAGAGCAATTCGCCCAATGAGTCTTTGATATTAAGTCGTTTTCAGCCAATTTTCTGGATTTTTGAAAATTTCACTTTTTTGTCAAAATATCCACTAAATGAGGGAATAATATGTGTGAGGGTACCCCAGGAGAGTTCTAAATGTGTGTGGGAAGAATATATATCCCACAAGGGTAAAATTTAAAAAAGTTGAAAAAAAATTTTTTTTGGACTTATTTTTCCGGCGTTTATCAGACTTTCAGATAGGGGAAATGTCAGTGAGCGTTCCGATTTCAGTTCCAGAGTGATTCGCCCAATGAGTCCTTGATATTTAGTCGTTTTCAGCCAATTTTCTGAATTTTTGAAAACTTCACTTTTTTGTGAAAATATCCACTAAATGAGGGAATAATATGTATGAGGGTACCCCAGGAGAGTTCCACATGTGTGTGGGTAGAATATATATCCCACGGGGGTAAAATTGAAAAAAGTTGAAAAAAATTTTTTTTTTGGACTTGGTCATTTTTCTGGCGTTTATCAGATTTTAAGATAGGGGAAATGTCAGTGAGCGTTCCGATTTCAGTTCCAGAGCGATTTGCCCAATGAGTCCTTGATATTTAGTCGTTTTCAGCCAATTTTCTGGATTTTTGAACATTTCACTTTTTTGTGAAAATATCCACTAAATGAGTGAATAATATGTGTGAGGGTACCCCAGGAGAGTTCCAAATGTGTGTGGGAAGAATATATATCCCACGGGGGTAAAATTGAAAAAAGTTGAAAGAAATTTTTTTTTGGACTTAGTCATTTTTCCGGCGTTTATCAGACTTTCAGATAGGGGAAATGTCAGTGAGCGTTCCGATTTCAGTTCCAGAGCGATTCGCCCAATGAGTCCTTGATATTTATTCGTTTTCAGCCAATTTTCTGGATTTTTGAAAATTTCACTTTATTGTCAAAATATCCACTAAATGAGGGAATAATATGTGTGAGGGTACCCCAGGAGAGGTCCAAATGTGTGTGGGTAGAATATATATCTGACGGGGGTAAAATTGAAAAAAGTTGAAAAAAAATTTTTTTTGGACTTAGTCATTTTTCCGGCGTTTATCAGACTTTCAGATAGGGGATGTCAGTGAGCGTTCCGATTTCAGTTCCAGAGTGATTCGCCCAATGAGTCTTTGATATTTAGTCGTCTTCAGCCAATTTTCTGAATTTTTGAAAATTTCACTTTTTTGTCAAAATATCCACTAAATGAGGGAATAATATGTGTGAGGGTACCCCAGGAGAGTTCTAAATGTGTGTGGGAAGAATATATGTCCCACAAGGGTAAAATTGAAAAAAGTTGAAAAAAATTTTTTTTTGGACTTAGTTATTTTTCCGGCGTTTATCAGACTTTCATATAGGGGAAATGTCAGTGAGCGTTCCGATTTCAGTTCCAGAGTGATTCGCCCAATGAGTCCTTGATATTTAGTCGTTTTCAGCCAATTTTCTGGATTTTTGAAAACTTCACTTTTTTGTGAAAATATCCACTAAATGAGGGAATAATATGTATGAGGGTACCCCAGGAGAGTTCCAAATGTGTGTGGGTAGAATATATATCCCACGGGGGTAAAATTGAAAAAAGTTGAAAAAAATTTTTTTTTGTACTTGGTCATTTTTCTGGCGTTTATCAGACTTTAATATAGGGGAAATGTCAGTGAGCGTTCCGATTTCAGTTCCAGAGCGATTCACCCAATGAGTCTTTGATATTTAGTCGTTTTCAGCCAATTTTCTGGATTTTTGAAAATTTCACTTTTTTGTGAAAATATCCACTAAATGAGGGAATAATATGTATGAGGGTACCCCAGGAGAGTTCCAAATGTGTGCGGGTAGAATATATATCCCACGGGGGTAAAATTGAAAAAAGTTGAAAAAAATTTTTTTTTGGACTTAGTTATTTTTCCGGCGTTTATCAGACTTTCAGATAGGGCAAATGTCAGTGAGCGTTCCGATTTCAGTTCCAGAGCGATTTGCCCAATGAGTCCTTGATATTTAGTCGTTTTCAGCCAATTTTCTGGATTTTTGAACATTTCACTTTTTTGTGAAAATATCCACTAAATGAGGGAATAATATGTGTGAGGGTACCCAAGGAGAGTTCCAAATGTGTGTGGGAAGAATATATGTCCCACGGGGTTAAAATTGAAAAAAGTTGAAAAAAATTTTTTTTTGGACTTAGTCATTTTTCCGGCGTTTATCAGACTTTCAGATAGGGGAAATGTCAGTGAGCGTTCCGATTTCAGTTCCAGAGCGATTCGCCCAATGAGTCCTTGATATTTATTCGTTTTCATCCAATTTTCTGGATTTTTGAAAATTTCACTTTTTTGTCAAAATATCCACTAAGTGAGGGAATAATATGTGTGAGGGTACCCCAGGAGAGTTCTAAATGTGTGTGGGTAGAATATATATCCCACAGGGGTAAAATTTAAAAAAGTTTAAAAAAATTTTTTTTTGGACTTAGTCATTTTTCCGGCGTTTATCAGACTTTCAGATAGAGGAAATGTCAGTGAGCGTTCCGATTTCTGTTCCAGAGTGATTCGCCCAATGAGTCCTTGATATTTAGTCGTTTTCAGCCAATTTTCTGGATTTTTGAAAATTTCACTTTTTTGTGAAAATATCCACTAAATGAGGGAATAAAATGTATGAGGGTACCCCAGGAGAGTTCCAAATGTCTGTGGGTAGAATATATATCCCATGGGGGTAAAATTCAAAAAAGTTGAAAAAATTTTTTTGGGGGATTTAGTCATTTTTCTGGCGTTTATCAGACTTTAAGATAGGGGAAATGTCAGTGAGCATTACGATTTCAGTTCCAGAGTGATTCGCCCAATGAGTCTTTGATATTTAGTCGTTTTCAGCCAATTTTCTGGATTTTTGAAAATTTCACTTTTTTGTGAAAATATCCACTAAATGAGGGAATAATATGTATGAGGGTACCCCAGGAGAGTTCCAAAGGTGTGTGGGCAGAATATATATCCCATGGGGGTAAAATTGAAAAAAGCTTAAAAATTTTTTTTTTGGAATTTAGTCATTTTTCTGGCGTTTATCAGACTTTAAGATAGGGGAAATGTCAGTGAGCGTTCCGATTTCAGTTCCAGAGCGATTCGCCCAATGAGTCTTTGATATTTAGTCAGTTTCAGCCAATTTTCTGGATTTTTGAAAATTTCACTTTTTTGTGAAAATATCCACTAAATGAGGGAATAATATGTATGAGGGTACCCCAGGAGAGTTCCAAATGTGTGTGTGTAGAATATATATCCCACGGGGGTAAAATTGCAAAAAGTTGAAAAAAATTTTTTTTGGAGTTAGTCATTTTTCCGGCGTTTATCAGACTTTCAGATAGGGGAAATGTCAGTGAGCATTCTGATTTCAGTTCCAGAGTGATTCGCCCAATGAGTCCTTGATATTTAGTCGTTTTCAGCCAATTTTCTGGATTTTTGAAAATTTCACTTTTTTGTGAAAATATCCACTAAATGAGGGAATAATATGTATGAGGGTACCCCAGGAGAGTTCCAAATGTGTGTGGGTAGAATATTTATCTGACGGGGGTAAAATTGAAAAAAGTTGAAAAAAAATTTTTTTTGGACTTAGTCATTTTTCCGACGTTTATCAGACTTTCAGATAGGGGAAATGTCAGTGAGCATTCCGATTTCAGTTCCAGAGTGATTCGCCCAATGAGTCCTTGATATTTAGTCGTTTTCAGCCAATTTTCTGGATTTTTGAAAATTTCACTTTTTTGTGAAAATATCCACTAAATGAGGGAATAATATGTATGAGGGTACCCCAGGAGAGTTCCAAATGTGTGTGGGTAGAATATATATCCCACGGGGGTAAAATTGAAAACATTTTTTTTTGGGAATTTAGTCATTTTTCTGGCGTTTATCAGACTTTAAGATAGGGGAAATGTCAGTGAGCGTTCCGATTTCAGTTCCAGAGCGATTCGCCCAATGAGTCCTTGATATTTAGTCGGTTTCAGCCAATTTTCTGGATTTTTGAAAATTTCACTTTTTTGTGAAAATATCCACTAAATGAGGGAATAATATGTATGAGGGTACCCCAGGAGAGTTCCAAATGTGTGTGTGTAGAATATATATCCCACGGGGGTAAAATTGCAAAAAGTTGAAAAAAATTTTTTTTGGACTTAGTCATTTTTCCGGCGTTTATCAGACTTTCAGATAGGGGAAATGTCAGTGAGCATTCTGATTTCAGTTCCAGAGTGATTCGCCCAATGAGTCCTTGATATTTAGTCGTTTTCAGCCAATTTTCTGGATTTTTGAAAATTTCACTTTTTTGTGAAAATATCCACTAAATGAGGGAATAATATGTATGAGGGTACCCCAGGAGAGTTCCAAATGTGTGTGGGTAGAATATATATCCCACGGGGGTAAAATTGAAAACATTTTTTTTTTTTGGACTTAGTCATTTTTCCGACGATTATTAGACTTTCAGATAGGGGAAATGTCAGTGAGCGTTCCGATTTCAGTTCCAGAGTGATTCGTCCAATGAGTCTTTGATATTTAGTCGTCTTCAGCCAATTTTCTGGATTTTTGAAAATTTCACTTTTTTGTGAAAATATCCACTAAATGAGGGAATAATATATGTGAGGGTACCCCAGGAGAGGTCCAAATGTGTGTGGGTAGAATATATATCTGACGGGGGTAAAATTGAAAAAAGTTGAAAAAAAATTTTTTTTGGACTTAGTCATTTTTCCGGCGTTTATCAGACTTTAAGATAGGGGAAATGTCAGTGAGCATTCCGATTTCAGTTCCAGAATGATTCGCCCAATGAGTCTTTGATATTTAGTCGTCTTCAGCCAATTTTCTGGATTTCTGAAAATTTCACTTTTTTGTCAAAATATCCACTAAATGAGGGAATAATATGTGTGAGGGTACCCCAGGAGAGTTCTAAATGTGTGTGGGAAGAATATATATCCCACAAGGGTAAAATTGAAAAAAGTTGAAAAAAATTTTTTTTTGGACTTAGTTATTTTTCCGGCGTTTATCAGACTTTCAGATAGGGGAAATGTCAGTGAGCGTTCCGATTTCAGTTCCAGAGTGATTCGCCCAATGAGTCCTTGATATTTAGTCGTTTTCAGCCAATATTCTGGATTTTTGAAAACTTCACTTTTTTGTGAAAATATCCACTAAATGAGGGAATAATATGTATGAGGGTACCCCAGGAGAGTTCCAAATGTGTGTGGGTAGAATATATATCCCACGGGGGTAAAATTGAAAACATTTTTTTTTTTGGACTTAGTGATTTTTCCGGCGTTTATCAGACTTTAAGATAGGGGAAATGTCAGTGAGCGTTCCGATTTCAGTTCCAGAGCGATTCGCCCAATGAGTCTTTGATATTTAGTCGTTTTCAGCCAATTTTCTGGATTTTTGAAAATTTCACTTTTTTGTGAAAATATCCACTAAATGAGGGAATAATATGTGTGAGGGTACCCCAGGAGAGTTCCAAATGTGTGTGGGTAGAATATATATCCCATGGGGGTAAAATTGAAAAAAGTTTAAAAATTTTTTGGGGGGAATTTAGTCATTTTTCTGGCGTTTATCAGACTTTAAGATAGGGGAAATGTCAGTGAGCGTTCCGATTTCAGTTCCAGAGCAATTCGCCCAATGAGTCTTTGATATTAAGTCGTTTTCAGCCAATTTTCTGGATTTTTGAAAATTTCACTTTTTTGGCAAAATATCCACTAAATGAGGGAATAATATGTGTGAGGGTACCCCAGGAGAGTTCTAAATGTGTGTGGGAAGAATATATATCCCACAAGGGTAAAATTTAAAAAAGTTGAAAAAAAATTTTTTTTGGACTTATTTTTCCGGCGTTTATCAGACTTTAAGATAGGGGAAATGTCAGTGAGCGTTCCGATTTCAGTTCCAGAGTGATTCGCCCAATGAGTCCTTGATATTTAGTCGTTTTCAGCCAATTTTCTGGATTTTTGAAAACTTCACTTTTTTGTGAAAATATCCACTAAATGAGGGAATAATATGTATGAGGGTACCCCAGGAGAGTTCCACATGTGTGTGGGTAGAATATATATCCCACGGGGGTAAAATTGAAAAAAGTTGAAAAAAATTTTTTTTTTGGACTTGGTCATTTTTCTGGCGTTTATCAGATTTTAAGATAGGGGAAATGTCAGTGAGCATTCCGATTTCAGTTCCAGAGCGATTTGCCCAATGAGTCCTTGATATTTAGTCGTTTTCAGACAATTTTCTGGATTTTTGAACATTTCACTTTTTTGTGAAAATATCCACTAAATGAGTGAATAATATGTGTGAGGGTACCCCAGGAGAGTTCCAAATGTGTGTGGGAAGAATATATATCCCACGGGGGTAAAATTGAAAAAAGTTGAAAGAAATTTTTTTTTGGACTTAGTCATTTTTCCGGCGTTTATCAGACTTTCAGATAGGGGAAATGTCAGTGAGCGTTCCGATTTCAGTTCCAGAGCGATTCGCCCAATGAGTCCTTGATATTTATTCGTTTTCAGCCAATTTTCTGGATTTTTGAAAATTTCACTTTATTGTCAAAATATCCACTAAATGAGGGAATAATATGTGTGAGGGTACCCCAGGAGAGTTCTAAATGTGTGTGGGTAGAATATATATCCCAAGGGGGTAATATTGAAAAAAGTTGAAAAATTTTTTTTTTTGGACTTAGTGATTTTTCCGGTGTTTATCAGACTTTCAGATAGGGGAAATGTCAGTGAGCGTTCCGATTTCAGTTCCAGAGCGATTCGCCCAATGAGTCCTTGATATTTAGTCGTTTTCAGCCAATTTTCTGGATTTTTGAAAATTTCACTTTTTTGTGAAAATATCCACTAAATGAGGGAATAATATGTGTGAGGGTACCCCAGGAGAGGTCCAAATGTGTGTGGGTAGAATATATATCTGCCAGGGGTAAAATTGAAAAAAGTTGAAAAAAAATTTTTTTTGGACTTAGTCATTTTTCCGGCGTTTATCAGACTTTCAGATAGGGGAAATGTCAGTGAGCATTCCGATTTCAGTTCCAGAGTGATTCGCCCAATGAGTCCTTGATATTTAGTCGTTTTCAGCCAATTTTCTGGATTTTTGAAAATTTCACTTTTTTGTGCAAATATCCACTAAATGAGGGAATAATATGTATGAGGGTACCCCAGGAGAGTTTCAAATGTGTGTGGGTAGAATATATATCCCACGGGGGTAAAATTGAAAAAAGTTGAAAAAAATTTTTTTTGGGATTTAGTCATTTTTCCGACGTTTATCAGACTTTCAGATAGGGGAAATGTCAGTGAGCATGCCGATTTCAGTTCCAGAGTGATTCGCCCAATGAGTCCTTGATATTTAGTCGTTTTCAGCCAATTTTCTGGATTTTTGAAAATTTCACTTTTTTGTGAAAATATCCACTAAATGAGGGAATAATATGTGTGAGGGTGCCGAAGAAGAGTTCCAAATGTGTGTGGGTAGAACATATATCCCACGGGGGTAAAATTGAAAAAAGTTGAAAAAATTTTTTTTTTGGACTTAGTCATTTTTCCGACGTTTATCAGACTTTCAGATAGGAGAAATGTCAGTGAGCGTTTCGATTTCAGTTCCAGAGCGATTCGCCCAATAAGTCCTTGATATTTAGTCGTTTTCAGCCAATTTTCTTGATTTTTGAAAATTACACTTTTTTGTGAAAATATCCACTAAATGAGGGAATAATATGTGTGAGGGTACCGAAGGAGAGTTCCAAATGTGTGTGGGTAGAATATATATCCCACGGGGGTAAAATTGAAAAAAGTTGAAAAAATTTTTTTTTGGACTTAGTCATTTTTCCGGCGTTTATCAGACTTTCAGATAGGGGAAATGTCAGTGAGCGTTCCGATTTCAGTTCCAGAGCGATTCGCCCGATGAGTCCTTGATAATTAGTCGTTTTCAGCCAATTTTCTGGATTTTTGAAAATTTCACTTTTTTGTGAAAATATCCACTAAATGAGGGAATAATATGTGTGAGGGTACCCCAGGAAAGTTCCAAATGTGTGTGGGTAGAATATATATCCCACGGGGGTAAAATTTAAAAAAGTTGAAAAAAATATTTTTTTAGACTTAGTCATTTTTCCGGCGTTTATCAGACTTTCAGATAGGGGAAATGTCAGTGAGCGTTCCGATTTTAGTTCCAGAGCGATTCGCCCAATGAGTCCTTGTTATTTAGTTGTTTTCAGCCAATTTTCTGGATTTTTGAAAATTTCACTTTTTTGTGAAAATATCCACTAAATTAGGGAATAAAAAGTGTGAGGGTACCCCAGGAGAGTTCCAAATGTGTGTGGGAAGAATATATATCCCACGGGGGTAAAATTGAAAAAGTTGAAAAAAATTTTTTTTTGGACTTAGTCATTTTTCTGGGGTTTATCAGACTTTAAGATAGGGGAAATGTCAGTGAGCATTCCAATTTCAGTTCCAGAGCGATTCGCCCAATGAGTCCTTGATATTTAGTCGTTTTCAGCCAATTTTCTGGATTTTTGAAAATTTCACTTTTTTGTGAAAATATCCACTAAAAGAGGGAATAATATGTATGAGGGTACCCCAGGAGAGTTCCAAATGTGTGTGGGTAGAATATATATCCCACGGGGGTAAAATTGAAAAAAGTTGAAAAGAATTTTTTTGGGACTTAGTCATTTTTCCGGCGTTTATCAGACTTTAAGATAGGGGAAATGTCAGTGAGCATTCCGATTTCAGTTCCAGAATGATTCGCCCAATTAGTCTTTGATATTTAGTCGTCTTCAGCCAATTTTCTGGATTTCTGAAAATTTCACTTTTTTGTCAAAATATCCACTAAATGAGGGAATAATATGTGTGAGGGTACCCCAGGAGAGTTCTAAATGTGTGTGGGAAGAATATATATCCCACAAGGGTAAAATTGAAAAAAGTTGAAAAAAATTTTTTTTTGGACTTAGTTATTTTTCCGGCGTTTATCAGACTTTCAGATAGGGGAAATGTCAGTGAGCGTTCCGATTTCAGTTCCAGAGTGATTCGCCCAATGAGTCCTTGATATTTAGTCGTTTTCAGCCAATATTCTGGATTTTTGAAAACTTCACTTTTTTGTGAAAATATCCACTAAATGAGGGAATAATATGTATGAGGGTACCCCAGGAGAGTTCCAAATGTGTGTGGGTAGAATATATATCCCACGGGGGTAAAATTGAAAACATTTTTTTTTTTGGACTTAGTGATTTTTCCGGCGTTTATCAGACTTTAAGATAGGGGAAATGTCAGTGAGCGTTCCGATTTCAGTTCCAGAGCGATTCGCCCAATGAGTCTTTGATATTTAGACGTTTTCAGCCAATTTTCCGGATTTTTGAAAATTTCACTTTTTTGTGAAAATATCCACTAAATGAGGGAATAATATGTGTGAGGGTACCCCAGGAGAGTTCCAAATGTGTGTGGGTAGAATATATATCCCATGGGGGTAAAATTGAAAAAAGTTTAAAAATTTTTTTGGGGGAATTTAGTCATTTTTCTGGCGTTTATCAGACTTTAAGATAGGGGAAATGTCAGTGAGCGTTCCGATTTCAGTTCCAGAGCAATTCGCCCAATGAGTCTTTGATATTAAGTCGTTTTCAGCCAATTTTCTGGATTTTTGAAAATTTCACTTTTTTGTCAAAATATCCACTAAATGAGGGAATAATATGTGTGAGGGTACCCCAGGAGAGTTCTAAATGTGTGTGGGAAGAATATATATCCCACAAGGGTAAAATTTAAAAAAGTTGAAAAAAAATTTTTTTTGGACTTATTTTTCCGGCGTTTATCAGACTTTCAGATAGGGGAAATGTCAGTGAGCGTTCCGATTTCAGTTCCAGAGTGATTCGCCCAATGAGTCCTTGATATTTAGTCGTTTTCAGCCAATTTTCTGGATTTTTGAAAACTTCACTTTTTTGTGAAAATATCCACTAAATGAGGGAATAATATGTATGAGGGTACCCCAGGAGAGTTCCACATGTGTGTGGGTAGAATATATATCCCACGGGGGTAAAATTGAAAAAAGTTGAAAAAAATTTTTTTTTTGGACTTGGTCATTTTTCTGGCGTTTATCAGATTTTAAGATAGGGGAAATGTCAGTGAGCGTTCCGATTTCAGTTCCAGAGCGATTTGCCCAATGAGTCCTTGATATTTAGTCGTTTTCAGCCAATTTTCTGGATTTTTGAACATTTCACTTTTTTGTGAAAATATCCACTAAATGAGTGAATAATATGTGTGAGGGTACCCCAGGAGAGTTCCAAATGTGTGTGGGAAGAATATATATCCCACGGGGGTAAAATTGAAAAAAGTTGAAAGAAATTTTTTTTTGGACTTAGTCATTTTTCCGGCGTTTATCAGACTTTCATATAGGGGAAATGTCAGTGAGCGTTCCGATTTCAGTTCCAGAGTGATTCGCCCAATGAGTCCTTGATATTTAGTCGTTTTCAGCCAATTTTCTGGATTTTTGAAAACTTCACTTTTTTGTGAAAATATCCACTAAATGAGGGAATAATATGTATGAGGGTACCCCAGGAGAGTTCCAAATGTGTGTGGGTAGAATATATATCCCACGGGGGTAAAATTGAAAAAAGTTGAAAAAAATTTTTTTTTGTACTTGGTCATTTTTCTGGCGTTTATCAGACTTTAATATAGGGGAAATGTCAGTGAGCGTTCCGATTTCAGTTCCAGAGCGATTCACCCAATGAGTCTTTGATATTTAGTCGTTTTCAGCCAATTTTCTGGATTTTTGAAAATTTCACTTTTTTGTGAAAATATCCACTAAATGAGGGAATAATATGTATGAGGGTACCCCAGGAGAGTTCCAAATGTGTGCGGGTAGAATATATATCCCACGGGGGTAAAATTGAAAAAAGTTGAAAAAAATTTTTTTTTGGACTTAGTTATTTTTCCGGCGTTTATCAGACTTTCAGATAGGGCAAATGTCAGTGAGCGTTCCGATTTCAGTTCCAGAGCGATTTGCCCAATGAGTCCTTGATATTTAGTCGTTTTCAGCCAATTTTCTGGATTTTTGAACATTTCACTTTTTTGTGAAAATATCCACTAAAAGAGGGAATAATATGTATGAGGGTACCCCAGGAGAGTTCCAAATGTGTGTGGGTAGAATATATATCCCACGGGGGTAAAATTGAAAAAAGTTGAAAAGAATTTTTTTAGGACTTAGTCATTTTTCCGGCGTTTATCAGACTTTAAGATAGGGGAAATGTCAGTGAGCATTCCGATTTCAGTTCCAGAATGATTCGCCCAATTAGTCTTTGATATTTAGTCGTCTTCAGCCAATTTTCTGGATTTCTGAAAATTTCACTTTTTTGTCAAAATATCCACTAAATGAGGGAATAATATGTGTGAGGGTACCCCAGGAGAGTTCTAAATGTGTGTGGGAAGAATATATATCCCACAAGGGTAAAATTGAAAAAAGTTGAAAAAAATTTTTTTTTGGACTTAGTTATTTTTCCGGCGTTTATCAGACTTTCAGATAGGGGAAATGTCAGTGAGCGTTCCGATTTCAGTTCCAGAGTGATTCGCCCAATGAGTCCTTGATATTTAGTCGTTTTCAGCCAATATTCTGGATTTTTGAAAACTTCACTTTTTTGTGAAAATATCCACTAAATGAGGGAATAATATGTATGAGGGTACCCCAGGAGAGTTCCAAATGTGTGTGGGTAGAATATATATCCCACGGGGGTAAAATTGAAAACATTTTTTCTTTTGGACTTAGTGAATTTTCCGGCGTTTATCAGACTTTAAGATAGGGGAAATGTCAGTGAGCGTTCCGATTTCAGTTCCAGAGCGATTCGCCCAATGAGTCTTTGATATTTAGACGTTTTCAGCCAATTTTCCGGATTTTTGAAAATTTCACTTTTTTGTGAAAATATCCACTAAATGAGGGAATAATATGTGTGAGGGTACCCCAGGAGAGTTCCAAATGTGTGTGGGTAGAATATATATCCCATGGGGGTAAAATTGAAAAAAGTTTAAAAATTTTTTTGGGGGAATTTAGTCATTTTTCTGGCGTTTATCAGACTTTAAGATAGGGGAAATGTCAGTGAGCGTTCCGATTTCAGTTCCAGAGCAATTCGCCCAATGAGTCTTTGATATTAAGTCGTTTTCAGCCAATTTTCTGGATTTTTGAAAATTTCACTTTTTTGTCAAAATATCCACTAAATGAGGGAATAATATGTGTGAGGGTACCCCAGGAGAGTTCTAAATGTGTGTGGGAAGAATATATATCCCACAAGGGTAAAATTTAAAAAAGTTGAAAAAAAATTTTTTTTGGACTTATTTTTCCGGCGTTTATCAGACTTTCAGATAGGGGAAATGTCAGTGAGCGTTCCGATTTCAGTTCCAGAGTGATTCGCCCAATGAGTCCTTGATATTTAGTCGTTTTCAGCCAATTTTCTGGATTTTTGAAAACTTCACTTTTTTGTGAAAATATCCACTAAATGAGGGAATAATATGTATGAGGGTACCCCAGGAGAGTTCCACATGTGTGTGGGTAGAATATATATCCCACGGGGGTAAAATTGAAAAAAGTTGAAAAAAATTTTTTTTTTGGACTTGGTCATTTTTCTGGCGTTTATCAGATTTTAAGATAGGGGAAATGTCAGTGAGCGTTCCGATTTCAGTTCCAGAGCGATTTGCCCAATGAGTCCTTGATATTTAGTCGTTTTCAGCCAATTTTCTGGATTTTTGAACATTTCACTTTTTTGTGAAAATATCCACTAAATGAGTGAATAATATGTGTGAGGGTACCCCAGGAGAGTTCCAAATGTGTGTGGGAAGAATATATATCCCACGGGGGTAAAATTGAAAAAAGTTGAAAGAAATTTTTTTTTGGACTTAGTCATTTTTCCGGCGTTTATCAGACTTTCAGATAGGGGAAATGTCAGTGAGCGTTCCGATTTCAGTTCCAGAGCGATTCGCCCAATGAGTCCTTGATATTTATTCGTTTTCAGCCAATTTTCTGGATTTTTGAAAATTTCACTTTATTGTCAAAATATCCACTAAATGAGGGAATAATATGTGTGAGGGTACCCCAGGAGAGGTCCAAATGTGTGTGGGTAGAATATATATCTGACGGGGGTAAAATTGAAAAAAGTTGAAAAAAAATTTTTTTTGGACTTAGTCATTTTTCCGGCGTTTATCAGACTTTCAGATAGGGGAAATGTCAGTGAGCGTTCCGATTTCAGTTCCAGAGTGATTCGCCCAATGAGTCTTTGATATTTAGTCGTCTTCAGCCAATTTTCTAAATTTTTGAAAATTTCACTTTTTTGTCAAAATATCCACTAAGTGAGGGAATAATATGTGTGAGGGTACCCCAGGAGAGTTCTAAATGTGTGTGGGAAGAATATATGTCCCACAAGGGTAAAATTGAAAAAAGTTGAAAAAAATTTTTTTTTGGACTTAGTTATTTTTCCGGCGTTTATCAGACTTTCATATAGGGGAAATGTCAGTGAGCGTTCCGATTTCAGTTCCAGAGTGATTCGCCCAATGAGTCCTTGATATTTAGTCGTTTTCAGCCAATTTTCTGGATTTTTGAAAACTTCACTTTTTTGTGAAAATATCCACTAAATGAGGGAATAATATGTATGAGGGTACCCCAGGAGAGTTCCAAATGTGTGTGGGTAGAATATATATCCCACGGGGGTAAAATTGAAAAAAGTTGAAAAAAATTTTTTTTTGTACTTGGTCATTTTTCTGGCGTTTATCAGACTTTAATATAGGGGAAATGTCAGTGAGCGTTCCGATTTCAGTTCCAGAGTGATTCGCCCAATGAGTCCTTGATATTTAGTCGTTTTCAGCCAATATTCTGGATTTTTGAAAACTTCACTTTTTTGTGAAAATATCCACTAAATGAGGGAATAATATGTATGAGGGTACCCCAGGAGAGTTCCAAATGTGTGTGGGTAGAATATATATCCCACGGGGGTAAAATTGAAAACATTTTTTTTTTTGGACTTAGTGATTTTTCCGGCGTTTATCAGACTTTAAGATAGGGGAAATGTCAGTGAGCGTTCCGATTTCAGTTCCAGAGCGATTCGCCCAATGAGTCTTTGATATTTAGTCGTTTTCAGCCAATTTTCTGGATTTTTGAAAATTTCACTTTTTTGTGAAAATATCCACTAAATGAGGGAATAATATGTGTGAGGGTACCCCAGGAGAGTTCCAAATGTGTGTGGGTAGAATATATATCCCATGGGGGTAAAATTGAAAAAAGTTTAAAAATTTTTTGGGGGGAATTTAGTCATTTTTCTGGCGTTTATCAGACTTTAAGATAGGGGAAATGTCAGTGAGCGTTCCGATTTCAGTTCCAGAGCAATTCGCCCAATGAGTCTTTGATATTAAGTCGTTTTCAGCCAATTTTCTGGATTTTTGAAAATTTCACTTTTTTGGCAAAATATCCACTAAATGAGGGAATAATATGTGTGAGGGTACCCCAGGAGAGTTCCACATGTGTGTGGGTAGAATATATATCCCACGGGGGTAAAATTGAAAAAAGTTGAAAAAAATTTTTTTTTTGGACTTGGTCATTTTTCTGGCGTTTATCAGATTTTAAGATAGGGGAAATGTCAGTGAGCATTCCGATTTCAGTTCCAGAGCGATTTGCCCAATGAGTCCTTGATATTTAGTCGTTTTCAGACAATTTTCTGGATTTTTGAACATTTCACTTTTTTGTGAAAATATCCACTAAATGAGTGAATAATATGTGTGAGGGTACCCCAGGAGAGTTCCAAATGTGTGTGGGAAGAATATATATCCCACGGGGGTAAAATTGAAAAAAGTTGAAAGAAATTTTTTTTTGGACTTAGTCATTTTTCCGGCGTTTATCAGACTTTCAGATAGGGGAAATGTCAGTGAGCGTTCCGATTTCAGTTCCAGAGCGATTCGCCCAATGAGTCCTTGATATTTAGTCGTTTTCAGCCAATTTTCTGGATTTTTGAAAATTTCACTTTTTTGTGAAAATATCCACTAAATGAGGGAATAATATGTGTGAGGGTACCCCAGGAGAGGTCCAAATGTGTGTGGGTAGAATATATATCTGCCAGGGGTAAAATTGAAAAAAGTTGAAAAAAAATTTTTTTTGGACTTAGTCATTTTTCCGGCGTTTATCAGACTTTCAGATAGGGGAAATGTCAGTGAGCATTCCGATTTCAGTTCCAGAGTGATTCGCCCAATGAGTCCTTGATATTTAGTCGTTTTCAGCCAATTTTCTGGATTTTTGAAAATTTCACTTTTTTGTGAAAATATCCACTAAATGAGGGAATAATATGTATGAGGGTACCCCAGGAGAGTTTCAAATGTGTGTGGGTAGAATATATATCCCACGGGGGTAAAATTGAAAAAAGTTGAAAAAAATTTTTTTTGGGATTTAGTCATTTTTCCGACGTTTATCAGACTTTCAGATAGGGGAAATGTCAGTGAGCATTCCGATTTCAGTTCCAGAGTGATTCGCCCAATGAGTCCTTGATATTTAGTCGTTTTCAGCCAATTTTCTGGATTTTTGAAAATTTCACTTTTTTGTGAAAATATCCACTAAATGAGGGAATAATATGTGTGAGGGTGCCGAAGAAGAGTTCCAAATGTGTGTGGGTAGAACATATATCCCACGGGGGTAAAATTGAAAAAAGTTGAAAAAATTTTTTTTTTGGACTTAGTCATTTTTCCGACGTTTATCAGACTTTCAGATAGGAGAAATGTCAGTGAGCGTTTCGATTTCAGTTCCAGAGCGATTCGCCCAATAAGTCCTTGATATTTAGTCGTTTTCAGCCAATTTTCTTGATTTTTGAAAATTACACTTTTTTGTGAAAATATCCACTAAATGAGGGAATAATATGTGTGAGGGTACCGAAGGAGAGTTCCAAATGTGTGTGGGTAGAATATATATCCCACGGGGGTAAAATTGAAAAAAGTTGAAAAAATTTTTTTTTGGACTTAGTCATTTTTCCGGCGTTTATCAGACTTTCAGATAGGGGAAATGTCAGTGAGCGTTCCGATTTCAGTTCCAGAGCGATTCGCCCGATGAGTCCTTGATAATTAGTCGTTTTCAGCCAATTTTCTGGATTTTTGAAAATTTCACTTTTTTGTGAAAATATCCACTAAATGAGGGAATAATATGTGTGAGGGTACCCCAGGAAAGTTCCAAATGTGTGTGGGTAGAATATATATCCCACGGGGGTAAAATTTAAAAAAGTTGAAAAAAATATTTTTTTGGACTTAGTCATTTTTCCGGCGTTTATCAGACTTTCAGATAGGGGAAATGTCAGTGAGCGTTCCGATTTTAGTTCCAGAGCGATTCGACCAATGAGTCCTTGTTATTTAGTTGTTTTCAGCCAATTTTCTGGATTTTTGAAAATTTCACTTTTTTGTGAAAATATCCACTAAATTAGGGAATAAAAAGTGTGAGGGTACCCCAGGAGAGTTCCAAATGTGTGTGGGTAGAATATATATCCCACGCGGGTAAAATTGAAAAAAGTTGAAAAGAATTTTTTTGGGACTTAGTCATTTTTCCGGCGTTTATCAGACTTTCAGATAGGGGAAATGTCAGTGAGCATTCTGATTTCAGTTTCAGAGTGATTCGCCCAATGAGTCCTTGATATTTAGTCGTTTTCAGCCAATTTTCTGGATTTTTGAAAATTTCACTTTTTTGTGAAAATATCCACTAAATGAGGGAATAATATGTGTGAGGGTATCGCAGGAGAGGTCCAAATGTGTGTGGGAAGAATATATATCCCACGGGGGTAAAATTGAAAAAATATGAAAAAAATTTTTTTTTGGACTTAGTCATTTTTCCGCCTTTTATCAGACTTTCAGATAGGGGAAATGTCAGTGAACGTTCCGATTTCAGTTCCAGAGCGATTCGCCCAATGAGTCCTTGTTATTTTGTCGTTTTCAGCCAATTTTCTGGATTTTTGAAAATTTCACTTTTTTGTGAAAATATCCACTAAATGAGGGAATAATATGTGTGAGGGTACCCCAGGAGAGTTCCAAATGTGTGTGGGTAAAATATATATCCCACGGGGGTAAAATTGAAAAAAGTTAAAAAAAAATTTTTTTTGCACTTAGTCATTTTTCTGGTGTTTATCAGACTTTCAGATAGGGGAAATGTCAGTGAGTGTTCCGATTTCAGTTCCAGAGCGATTCGCCCAATGAGTCCTTGATATTTAGTCGTTTTCAGCCAATTCTCTGGATTTTTGAAAATTTCACTTTTTTGTGAAAATATCCACTAAATTAGGGAATAATATGTGTGAGGGTACTCCAGGAGAGTTTTAAATGTGTGTGGGTAGAATATATATCCCAAGGGGGTAATATTGAAAAAAGTTGAAAAAATTTTTTTTTTGGACTTAGTCATTTTTCCGGCGTTTATCAGACTTTCAGATAGGGGAAATGTCAGTGAGCGTTCCGATTTCAGTTCCAGAGCGATTCGCCCAATGAGTCCTTGATATTTAGTCGTTTTCAGCCAATTCTCTGGATTTTTGAAAATTTCACTTTTTTGTGAAAATATCCACTAAATGAGGGAATAATATGTGTGAGGGTACCCCAGGAGAGTTTCAAATGTGTGTGGGTAGAATATATATCCCACGGGGGTAAAATTGAAAAAAGTTGAAAAAATTTTTTTTGGGGATTTAGTCATTTTTCCGCCGTTTATCAGACTTTCAGATAGGGGAAATGTCAGTGAGCATTCCGATTTCAGTTCCAGAGTGATTCGCCCAATGAGTCCTTGATATTTAGTCGTTTTCAGCCAATTTTCTGGATTTTTGAAAATTTCACTTTTTTGTGAAAATATCCACTAAATCAGGGAATAATATGTATGAGGGTACCACAGGAGAGTTCCAAATGTGTGTGGGTAGAATATATATCCCATGGGGGTAAAATTGAAAAAGTTGAAAAAAATTTTTTTTTGGATTTAGTCATTTTTCTGGCATTTATCAGACTTTAAGACAGGGGAAATGTCAGTGAGTGTTCTGATTTCAGTTCCAGAGTGCCCAATGAGTCCTTGATATTTAGTAGTTTTCAGCCAATTTTCTTAAATTTTTGAAAATTTCACTTTTTTGTGAAAATATCCACTAAATGAGGGAATAATATGTGTGAGGGTACCCCAGGAGAGTTCTAAATGTGTGTGGGTAGAATATATATCCCACGGGGGTAAAATTGAAAACATTTTTTTTTTTTGGACTTAGTCATTTTTCCGGCGTTTATCAGACTTTCAGATAGGGGAAATGTCAGTGAGCGTTCCAATTTCAGTTCCAGAGCAATTCGCCCAATGAGTCCTTGATATTTAGTCGTTTTCAGCCAATTTTACTGGATTTTTGAAAATTTCACTTTTTTTGTGAAAATATCCACTAAATGAGGGAATAATATGTATGAGGGTACCCCAGGAGAGTTCCAAATGTGTGTGGGTAGAATATATATCCCATGGGGGTAAAATTCAAAAAAGTTGAAAAAATTTTTTTTGGGGATTTAGTCATTTTTCTGGCGTTTATCAGACTTTAAGATAGGGGAAATGTCAGTGAGCGTTCCGATTTCAGTTCCAGAGCGATTCGCCCAATGAGTCTTTGATATTTAGTCGTTTTCAGCCAATTTTCTGGATTTTTGAAAATTTCACTTTTTTGTGAAAATATCCACTAAATGAGGGAATAATATGTATGAGGGTACCCCAGGAGAGTTCCAAATGTGTGTGTGTAGAATATATATCCCACGGGGGTAAAATTGAAAAAAGTTGAAAAAAATTTTTTTTTGGACTTAGTCATTTTTCCGACGTTTATCAGACTTTCAGATAGGGGAAATGTCAGTGAGCATTCCGATTTCAGTTCCAGAGCGATTCGCCCAATGAGTCTTTGATATTTAGTCGTTTTCAGCCAATATTCTGGATTTTTGAAAATTTCACTTTTTTGTGAAAATATCCACTAAATGAGGGAATAATATGTATGAGGGTACCCCAGGAGAGTTCCAAATGTGTGTGAGTAGAATATATATCCCATGGGGGTAAAATTGAAAAAAGTTTAAAAAAATTTTTTTTTGGAATTTAGTCATTTTTCTGGCGTTTATCAGACTTTAAGATAGGGGAAATGTCAGTGAGCATTCCGATTTCAGTTCCAGAGCGATTCGCCCAATGAGTCTTTGATATTTAGTCGTTTTCAGCCAATTTTCTGGATTTTTGAAAATTTCACTTTTTTGTGAAAATATCCACTAAATGAGGGAATAATATGTATGAGGGTACCCCAGTAGAGTTCCAAATGTGTGTTGGTAGAATATATATCCCACGGGGGTAAAATTGAAAAAATGTGAAAAAATTTTTTTTTTGGACTTAGTCATTTTTCCGCCTTTTATCAGACTTTCAGACAGGGGAAATGTCATTGAGCATTACGATTTCAGTTTCAGAGCGATTCGCCCAATGAGTCCTTGTTATTTTGTCGTTTTCAGCCAATTTTCTGGATTTTTGAAAATTTCACTTTTTTTGTGAAAATATCCACTAAATGAGGGAATAATATGTATGATGGTACCCCAGGAGAGTTCCAAATGTGTGTGGGTAGAATATATATCCCATGGGGGTAAAATTCAAAAAAGTTGAAAAAATTTTTTTTTTTGATTTAGTCATTTTTCTGGCGTTTATCAGACTTTAAGATAGGGGAAATGTCAGTGAGCGTTCCGATTTCAGTTCCAGAACGATTCGCCCAATGAGTCTTTGATATTTATTCGTTTTCAGCCAATTTTCTGGATTTTTGAAAATTTCACTTTTTTGTGAAAATATCCACTAAATGAGGGAATAATATGTATGAGGGTACCCCAGGAGAGTTCCAAATGTGTGTGGGTAAAATATATATCCCACGGGGGTAAAATTGAAAAAAGTTGAAAAGAATTTTTTTGGGACTTAGTCATTTTTCCGGCGTTTATCAGACTTTCAGATAGGGGAAATGTCAGTGAGCATTCTGATTTCAGTTTCAGAGTGATTCGCCCAATGAGTCCTTGATATTTAGTCGTTTTCAGCCAATTTTCTGGATTTTTGAAAATTTCACTTTTTTGTGAAAATATCCACTAAATGAGGGAATAATATGTGTGAGGGTACCCCAGGAGAGTTCCAAATGTGTGTGGGAGAAATATATATCCCACGGGGGTAAAATTGAAAAAAGTTAAAAAAAATTTTTTTTGCACTTAGTCATTTTTCTGGCGTTTATCAGACTTTCAGATAGGGGAAATGTCAGTGAGTGTTCCGATTTCAGTTCCAGAGCGATTCGCCCAATGAGTCCTTGATATTTAGTCGTTTTCAGCCAATTTTTTGGATTTTTCAAAATTTCACTTTTTTGTGAAAATATCCACTAAATGAGGGAATAATATGTGTGAGGGTACCGAAGGATAGTTCCAAATGTGTGTGGGTAGAATATATATCCCACGGGGGTAAAATTGAAAAAAGTTGAAAAAATTTTTTTTTTGGACTTAGTCATTTTTCCGACGTTTATCAGACTTTCAGATAGGAGAAATGTCAGTGAGCGTTTCGATTTCAGTTCCAGAGCGATTCGCCCAATAAGTCCTTGATATTTAGTTGTTTTCAGCCAATTTTCTGGATTTTTGAAAATTTCACTTTTTTGTGAAAATATCCACTAAATGAGGGAATAGTATGTGTGAGGGTACCGAAGGAGAGTCCCAAATGTGTGTGGGTAGAATATATATCCCACGGGGGTAAAATTGAAAAAAGTTGAAAAAAATTTTTTTTGGGACTTAGTCATTTTTCCGGCGTTTATCAGACTTTCAGATTGGGGAAATGTCAGTGAGCGTTCCGATTTCAGTTCCAGAGCGATTCGCCCAATGAGTCCTTGTTATTTAGTTGTTTTCAGCCAATTTTCTGGATTTTTGAAAATTTCACTTTTTTGTGACAATATCCACTTAATGAGGGAATAATATGTGTGAGGGTACCCCAGGAGAGTTCCAAATGTGTGTGGGAAGAATATATATCCCACGGGGGTAAAATTGAAAAAAGTTGAAAAAAATTTTTTTTTGGACTTAGTCATTTTTCTGGCGTTTATCAGACTTTCAGATAGGGGAAATGTCAGTGAGCATTCTGATTTCAGTTTCAGAGTGATTCGCCCAATGAGTCCTTGATATTTAGTCGTTTTCAGCCAAATTTCTGGATTTTTGAAAATTTCACTTTTTTGTGAAAATATCCACTAAATGAGGGAATAATATGTATGAGAGTACCCCAGGAGAGTTCCAAATGTGTGTGGGTAGAATATATATCCCACGGGGGTAAAATTGAAAAAAGTTAAAAAAATATTTTTTTTGGACTTAGTCATTTTTCTGGCGTTTATCAGACTTTAAGATAGGGGAAATGTCAGTGAACATTCCCATTTCAGTTCCAGAGCGATTCGCCCAATGAGTCTTTGATATTTAGTCGTTTTCAGCCAATTTTCTGGATTTTTGAAAATTTCACTTTTTTGTGAAAATATCCACTAAATGAGGGAATAATATGTGTGAGGGTACCGAAGGAGAGTTCCAAATTTGTGTGGGTAGAATATATATCCCATGGGGGTAAAATTGAAAAAAGTTTAAAAAAAATTTTTTTTGGACTTAGTCATTTTTCCGGCGTTTATCAGACTTTCAGATGGGGGAAATGTCAGTGAGCGTTCCGATTTCAGTTCCAGAGCGATTCGCCCGATGAGTCCTTGATAATTAGTCGTTTTCAGCCAATTTTCTGGATTTTTGAAAATTTCACTTTTTTGTGAAAATATCCACTAAATGAGGGAATAATATGTATGAGGGTACCCCAGGAGAGTTCCAAATGTGTGTGGGTAGAATATATATCCCACGGGGGTAAAATTGAAAAAATTTAAAAAAATTTTTTTTTGGACTTAGTCATTTTTCTGGCGTTTATCAGACTTTCAGATAGGGGAAATGTCAGTGAGCATTCTGATTTCAGTTTCAGAGTGATTCGCCCAATGAGTCCTTGATATTTAGTCGTTTTCAGCCAATTTTCTTGATTTTTGAAAATTTCACTTTTTTGTGAAAATATCCACTAAATGAGGGAATAATAAGTGTGAGGGTACCCCAGGAGAGTTCCAAATGTGTGTGGGAGAAATATATATCCCACGGGGGTAAAATTGAAAAAATGTGAAAAAATTTTTTTTTGGACTTAGTCATTTTTCCGGCGTTTATCAGACTTTCAGATTGGGGAAATGTCAGTGAGCATTGCGATTTCAGTTCCAGAGCGATTCGCCCAATAAGTCCATGATATTTAGTCGTTTTCAGCCAATTTTCTTGATTTTTGAAAATTTCACTTTTTTGTGAAAATATCCACTAAATGAGGGAATAATATGTGTGAGGGTACCCCAGGAGAGTTCCAAATGTGTGTGGGTAAAATATATAGACCACGGGGGTAAAATTGAAAAAAGTTAAAAAAAATTTTTTTTGCACTTAGTCATTTTTCTGGCGTTTATCAGACTTTCAGATAGGGGAAATGTCAGTGAGTGTTCCGATTTCAGTTCCAGAGCGATTCGCCCAATGAGTCCTTGATATTTAGTCGTTTTCAGCCAATTTTTTGGATTTTTCAAAATTTCACTTTTTTGTGAAAATATCCACTAAATGAGGGAATAATATGTGTGAGGGTACCGAAGGATAGTTCCAAATGTGTGTGGGAAGAATATATATCCCACGGGGGTAAAATTGAAAAAGTTGAAAAAAATTTTTTTTTGGACTTAGTCATTTTTCCGCCGTTTATCAGACTTTCAGATAGGGGAAATGTCAGTGAGTGTTCCGATTTCAGTTGCACAGCGATTCGCCCAATGAATCCTTGATATTTAGTCGTTTTCAGCCAATTTTCTGGATTTTTGAAAATTTCACTTTTTTGTGAAAATATCCACTAAATGAGGGAATAATATGTATGAGAGTACCCCAGGAGAGTAACAAATGTGTGTGGGTAGAATATATATCCCACGGGGGTAAAATTGAAAAAAGTTAAAAAAATATTTTTTTTGGACTTAGTCATTTTTCTGGCGTTTATCAGACTTTAAGATAGGGGAAATGTCAGTGAACATTCCCATTTCATTTCCAGAGCGATTCGCCCAATGAGTCTTTGATATTTAGTCGTTTTCAGCCAATTTTCTGGATTTTTGAAAATTTCACTTTTTTGTGAAAATATCCACTAAATGAGGGAATAATATGTGTGAGGGTACCGAAGGAGAGTTCCAAATTTGTGTGGGTAGAATATATATCCCACGGGGGTAAAATTGAAAAAAGTTGAAAAAATTTTTTTTTTGGACTTAGTCATTTTTCCGACGTTTATCAGACTTTCAGATAGGAGAAATGTCAGTGAGCGTTTTGATTTCAGTTCCAGAGCGATTCGCCCGATGAGTCCTTGATAATTAGTCGTTTTCAGCCAATTTTCTGGATTTTTGAAAATTTCACTTTTTTGTGAAAATATCCACTAAATGAGGGAATAATATGTATGAGGGTACCCCAGGAGAGTTCCAAATGTGTGTGGGTAGAATATATATCCCACGGGGGTAAAATTGAAAAAATTTTAAAAAATTTTTTTTTGGACTTAGTCATTTTTCTGGCGTTTATCAGACTTTAAGATAGGGGAAATGTCAGTGAGCATTCCCATTTCAGTTCCAGAGCGATTCGCCCAATGAGTCCTTGTTATTTAGTTGTTTTCAGCCAATTTTCTGGATTTTTGAAAATTTCACTTTTTTGTGACAATATCCACTAAATGAGGGAATAATATGTGTGAGGGTACCCCAGGAGAGTTCCAAATCTGTGTGGGAAGAATATATATCCCACGGGGGTAAAATTGAAAAAATGTGAAAAAAATTTTTTTTTGGACTTAGTCATTTTTCCGCCTTTTATCAGACTTTCAGATAGGGGAAATGTCAGTGAACGTTCAGATTTCAGTTCCAGAGCGATTCGCCCAATGAGTCCTTGTTATTTTGTCGTTTTCAGCCAATTTTCTGGATTTTTGAAAATTTCACTTTTTTGTGAAAATATCCACTAAATTAGGGAATAATAAGTGTGAGGGTACCCCAGGAGAGTTCCAAATGTGTGTGGGAAGAATATATATCCCACGGGGGTAAAATTGAAAAAGTTGAAAAAAATTTTTTTTTGACTTAGTCATTTTTCTGCCGTTTATCAGACTTTCAGATAGGAGAAATGTCAGTGAGCGTTTCGATTTCAGTTCCAGAGCGATTCGCCCAATAAGTCCTTGATATTTAGTCGTTTTCAGCCAATTTTCTGGATTTTTGAAAATTTCACTTTTTTTGAAAATATCCACTAAATGAGGGAATAATATGTGTGAGGGTACCCCAGGAGAGTTCCAAATGTGTGTGGGTAGAATATATATCCCACGGGGGTAAAATTGAAAAAATTTAAAAAAATTTTTTTTTTTTACTTAGTCATTTTTCTGGCGTTTATCATACTTTAAGATAGGGGAAATGTCAGTGAGCATTCCCATTTCAGTTCCAGAGCGATTCGCCCAATGAGTCCTTGTTATTTAGTTGTTTTCAGCCAATTTTCTGGATTTTTGAAAATTTCACTTTTTTGTGAAAATATCCACTAAATGAGGGAATAATATGTGTGAGGGTACCGAAGGAGAGTCCCAAATGTGTGTGGGTAGAATATATATCCCACGGGGGTAAAATTGAAAAAAGTTGAAAAAATTTTTTTTTGGGACTTAGTCATTTTTCCGGCGTTTATCAGACTTTCAGATAGGGGAAATGTCAGTGAGCATTCTGATTTCAGTTTCAGAGTGATTCGCCCAATGAGTCCTTGATATTTAGTCGTTTTCAGCCAATTTTCTGGATTTTTGAAAATTTCACTTTTTTGTGAAAATATCCACTAAATTAGGGAATAATAAGTGTGAGGGTACCCCAGGAGAGTTCCAAATGTGTGTGGGAAGAATATATATCCCACGGGGGTAAAATTGAAAAAGTTGAAAAAAATTTTTTTTTGGACTTAGTCATTTTTCCGCCTTTTATCAGACTTTCAGATAGGGGAAATGTCAGTGAATGTTCCGATTTCAGTTCCACAGCGATTCGCCCGATGAGTCCTTGATAATTAGTCGTTTTCAGCCAATTTTCTGGATTTTTGAAAATTTCACTTTTTTGTGAAAATATCCACTAAATGAGGGAATAACATGTGTGAGGGTACCGAAGGAGAGTCCCAAATGTGTGTGGGTAGAATATATATCCCACGGGGGTAAAATTGAAAAAAGTTGAAAAAAATTTTTTTTGGGACTTAGTCATTTTTCCGGCGTTTATCAGACTTTCAGATAGGGGAAATGTCAGTGAGCGTTCCGATTTCAGTTCCAAAGCGATTCGCCCAATGAGTCCTTGTTATTTAGTTGTTTTCAGCCAATTTTCTGGATTTTTGAAAATTTCACTTTTTTGTGACAATATCCACTAAATGAGGGAATAATATGTGTGAGGGTACCCCAGGAGAGTTCCAAATGTGTGTGGGTAGAATATATATCCCACGGGGGTAAAATTGAAAAAAGTTGAAAAAATTTTTTTTTGGGACTTAGTCATTTTTCCGGCGTTTATCAGACTTTCAGATAGGGGAAATGTCAGTGAGCATTCTGATTTCAGTTTCAGAGTGATTCGCCCAATGAGTCCTTGATATTTAGTCGTTTTCAGCCAATTTTCTGGATTTTTGAAAATTTCACTTTTTTGTGAAAATATCCACTAAATTAGGGAATAATAAGTGTGAGGGTACCCCAGGAGAGTTCCAAATGTGTGTGGGAAGAATATATATCCCACGGGGGTAAAATTGAAAAAGTTGAAAAAAATTTTTTTTTGGACTTAGTAATTTTTCCGCCTTTTATCAGACTTTCAGATAGGGGAAATGTCAGTGAATGTTCCGATTTCAGTTCCACAGCGATTCGCCCGATGAGTCCTTGATAATTAGTCGTTTTCAGCCAATTTTCTGGATTTTTGAAAATTTCACTTTTTTGTGAAAATATCCACTAAATGAGGGAATAATATGTGTGAGGGTACCGAAGGAGAGTCCCAAATGTGTGTGGGTAGAATATATATCCCACGGGGGTAAAATTGAAAAAAGTTGAAAAAAATTTTTTTTGGGACTTAGTCATTTTTCCGGCGTTTATCAGACTTTCAGATAGGGGAAATGTCAGTGAGCGTTCCGATTTCAGTTCCAGAGCGATTCGCCCAATGAGTCCTTGTTATTTAGTTGTTTTCAGCCAATTTTCTGGATTTTTGAAAATTTCACTTTTTTGTGACAATATCCACTAAATGAGGGAATAATATGTGTGAGGGTACCCCAGGAGAGTTCCAAATGTGTGTGGGAAGAATATATATCCCACGGGGGTAAAATTGAAAAAAGTTGAAAAAAATTTTTTTTTGGACTTAGTCATTTTTCTGAGGTTTATCAGACTTTAAGATAGAGGAAATGTCAGTGAGCATTCCCATTTCAGTTCCAGAGCGATTCGCCCAATGAGTCCTTGATATTTAGTCGTTTTCAGCCAATTTTCTGGATTTTTGAAAATTTCACTTTTTTGTGAAAATATCCACTAAATGAGGGAATAATATGTATGAGCGTACCCCAGGAGAGGTCCAAATGTTTGTGGGAAGAATATATATCCCACGGGGGTAAAATTGAAAAAATGTGAAAAAAATTTTTTTTTGGACTTAGTCATTTTTCCGCCTTTTATCAGACTTTCAGATAGGGGAAATGTCAGTGAACGTTCCGATTTCAGTTCCAGAGCGATTCGCCCAATGAGTCCTTGTTATTTTGTCGTTTTCAGCCAATTTTCTGGATTTTTGAAAATTTCACTTTTTTGTGAAAATATCCACTAAATTAGGGAATAATAAGTGTGAGGGTACCCCAGGAGAGTTCCAAATGTGTGTGGGAAGAATATATATCCCACGGGGGTAAAATTGAAAAAGTTGAAAAAAATTTTTTTTTGGACTTAGTCATTTTTCCGCCGTTTATCAGACTTTCAGATAGGGGAAATGTCAGTGAGTGTTCCGATTTCAGTTCCACAGCGATTCTCCCAATGAATCCTGGATATTTAGTCGTTTTCAGCCAATTTTCTTGATTTTTGAAAATTTCACTTTTTTTTGAAAATATCCACTAAATGAGGGAATAATATGTGTGAGGGTACCCCAGGAGAGTTCCAAATGTGTGTGGGTAACATATATATCCCATGGGGGTAAAATTGAAAAAAGTTGAAAAAAATTTTTTTTTGGACTTAGTCATTTTTCCGGCGTTTATCAGACTTTCAGATAGGAGAAATGTCAGTGAGCGTTTCGATTTCAGTTCCAGAGCAATTCGCCCAATAAGTCCTTGATATTTAGTCGTTTTCAGCCAATTTTCTGGATTTTTGAAAATTTCACTTTTTTGTGAAAATATCCACTAAATGAGGGAATAATATGTGTGAGGGTACCGAAGGAGAGTTCCAAATGTGTGTGGGTAGAATATATATCCCACGGGGGTAAAATTGAAAAAAGTTGAAAAAATTTTTTTTTTGGACTTAGTCATTTTTCCGGCGTTTATCAGACTTTAAGGCAGGGGAAATGTCACTGAGCATTCCCATTTCAGTTCCAGAGCGATTCGCCAAATGAGTCTTTGATATTTAGTCGTTTTCAGCCAATTTTCTGGATTTTTGAAAATTTCACTTTTTTGTGAAAATATCCACTAAATGAGGGAATAATATGTGTGAGGGTACCGAAGGAGAGTTCCAAATTTGTGTGGGTAGAATATATATCCCACGGGGGTAAAATTGAAAAAAGTTTAAAAAAAATTTTTTTTGGACTTAGTCATTTTTCCGACGTTTATCAGACTTTCAGATAGGGGAAATGTCAGTGAGCGTTCTGATTTCAGTTCCAGAGCGATTCGCCCAAAGAGTCCTTGATGTTTAGTCGTTTTCAGCCAATTTTCTGGATTCTTGAAAATTTCACTTTTTTGTGAAAATATCCACTAAATGAGGGAATAATATGTATGAGGGTACCCCAGGAGAGTTCCAAATGTGTGTGGGTAGAATATATATCCCACGGGGGTAAAATTGAAAAAAGTTGAAAAAATTTTTTTTTGGACTTAGTCATTTTTCTGGCATTTATCAGACTTTCAGATAGGGGAAATGTCAGTGAGCGTTCCGATTTCAGTTCCAGAGCGATTCGCCCAATGAGTCCTTGTTATTTAGTTGTTTTCAGCCAATTTTCTGGATTTTTGAAAATTTCACTTTTTTGTGAAAATATCCACTAAATTAGGGAATAATAAGTGTGAGGGTACCCCAGGAGAGTTCCAAATGTGTGTGGGAAGAATATATATCCCACGGGGTAAAATTGAAAAAGTTGAAAAAAATTTTTTTTGGGACTTAGTCATTTTTCCGCCGTTTATCAGACTTTCAGATAGGGGAAATGTCAGTGAGTGTTCCGATTTCAGTTCCACAGCGATTCTCCCAATGAATCCTTGATATTTAGTCGTTTTCAGCCAATTTTCTTGATTTTTGAAAATTTCACTTTTTTGTGAAAATATCCACTAAATGAGGGAATAATATGTGTGAGGGTACCCCAGGAGAGTTCCAAATGTGTGTGGGTAACATATATATCCCATGGGGGTAAAATTGAAAAAAGTTGAAAAAAATTTTTTTTTGGACTTAGTCATTTTTCCGGCGTTTATCAGACTTTCAGATAGGGGAAATGTCAGTGAGCGTTGCGATTTCAGTTCCAGAGCGATTCGCCCAATAAGTCCTTGATATTTAGTCGTTTTCAGAGAATTTTTCTTGATTTTTGAAAATTTCACTTTTTTGTGAAAATATCCACTAAATGAGGGAATAATATGTGTGAGGGTACCCCACTAGAGTTCCAAATGTGTGTGGGTAGAATATATATCCCACGGGGGTAAAATTGAAAAAAGTTGAAAAAATTTTTTTTTGGACTTAGTCATTTTTCCGACGTTTATCAGACTTTCAGATAGGAGAAATGTCAGTGAGCGTTTCGATTTCAGTTCCAGAGCGATTCGCCCAATAAGTCCTTGATATTTAGTCGTTTTCAGCCAATTTTCTGGATTTTTGAAAATTTCACTTTTTTGTGAAAATATCCACTAAATGAGGGAATAATATGTGTGAGGGTACCGAAGGAGAGTTCCAAATTTGTGTGGGTAGAATATATATCCCACGGGGGTAAAATTGAAAAAAGTTTAAAAAAAATTTTTTTTGGACTCAGTCATTTTTCCGACGTTTATCAGACTTTCAGATACGGGAAATGTAAGTGAGCGTTCCGATTTCAGTTCCAGAGCGATTCGCCCAATGAGTCCTTGTTATTTAGTTGTTTTCAGCCAATTTTCTGGATTTTTGAAAATTTCACTTTTTTGTGACAATATTAACTAAATGAGGGAATAATATGTGTGAGGGTACCCCAGGAGAGTTCCAAATGTGTGTGGGAAGAATATATATCCCACGGGGGTAAAATTGAAAAAAGTTGAAAAAAATTTTTTTTTGGACTTAGTCATTTTTCTGGGGTTTATCAGACTTTAAGATAGGGGAAATGTCAGTGAGCATTCCCATTTCAGTTCCAGAGCGATTCGCCCAATGAGTCCTTGATATTTAGTCGTTTTCAGCCAATTTTCTGGATTTTTGAAAATTTCACTTTTTTGTGAAAATATCCACTAAATGAGGGAATAATATGTATGAGGGTACCCCAGGAGAGTCCCAAATGTGTGTGGGTAGAATATATATCCCACGGGGGTAAAATTGAAAAAAGTTGAAAAGAATTTTTTTGGGACTTAGTCATTTTTCCGGCGTTTATCAGACTTTCAGATAGGGGAAATGTCAGTGAGCATTCTGATTTCAGTTTCAGAGTGATTCGCCCAATGAGTCCTTGTTATTTTGTCGTTTTCAGCCAATTTTCTGGATTTTTGAAAATTTCACTTTTTTGTGAAAATATCCACTAAATGAGGGAATAATAAGTGTGAGGGTACCCCAGGAGAGTTCCAAATGTGTGTGGGTAACATATATATCCCACGGCGGTAAAATTGAAAAAGTTGAAAAAAATTTTTTTTTGGACTTAGTCATTTTTCCGGCGTTTATCAGACTTTCAGATAGGGGAAATGTCAGTGAGCGTTGCGATTTCAGTTCCAGACCGATTCGCCCAATAAGTCCTTGATAATTAGTCGTTTTCAGAGAATTTTTCTTGATTTTTGAAAATTTCACTTTTTTGTGAAAATATCCACTAAATGAGGGAATAATATGTGTGAGGGTACCCCAGGAGAGTTCCAAATGTGTGTGGGTAGAATATATAACCCACGGGGGTAAAATTAAAAAAAGTTGAAAAAAATTTTTTTTTGGACTTAGTCATTTTTCCGGCGTTTATCAGACTTTAAGGCAGGGGAAATGTCAGTGAGCATTCCCATTTCAGTTCCAGAGCGATTCGCCAAATGAGTCTTTGATATTTAGTCGTTTTCAGCCAATTTTCTGGATTTTTGAAAATTTCACTTTTTTGTGAAAATATCCACTAAATGAGGGAATAATATGTGTGAGGGTACCGAAGGAGAGTTCCAAATTTGTGTGGGTAGAATATATATCCCATGGGGGTAAAATTGAAAAAAGTTTAAAAAAAATTTTTTTTGACTTAGTCATTTTTCCGACGTTTATCAGACTTTCAGATAGGGGAAATGTCAGTGAGCGTTCCGATTTCAGTTCCAGAGCGATTCGCCCAATGAGTCCTTGATAATTAGTCGTTTTCAGCCAATTTTCTGGATTTTTGAAAATTTCACTTCTTTGTGAAAATATCCACTAAATGAGGGAATAATATGTGTGAGGGTACCCCAGGAGAGTTCCAAATGTGTGTGGGTAGAATATATATCCCACGGGGGTAAAATTGAAAAAAGTTTAAAAAAATTTTTTTTTGGACTTAGTCATTTTTCCGGCGTTTATCAGACTTTCAGATAGGGCAAATATCAGTGAGCATTCCGATTTCAGTTCCAGAGCGATTCGCCCAATGAGTCCTTGATGTTTAGTCGTTTTCAGCCAATTTTCTGGATTCTTGAAAATTTCACTTTTTTGTGAAAATATCCACTAAATGAGGGAATAATATGTATGAGGGTACCCCAGGAGAGTTCCAAATGTGTGTGGGTAGAATATATATCCCACGGGGGTAAAATTGAAAAAAGTTGAAAAAATTTTTTTTTGGACTTAGTCATTTTTCTGGCGTTTATCAGACTTTAAGATAGGGGAAATGTCAGTGAGCATTCCCATTTCAGTTCCAGAGCGATTCGCCCAATGAGTCTTTGATATTTAGTCGTTTTCAGCCAATTTTCTGGATTTTTGAAAATTTCACTTTTTTGTGAAAATATCCACTAAATGAGGGAATAATATGTGTGAGGGTACCCCAGGAGAGTTCCAAATGTGTGTGGGTAGAATATATATCCCACGGGGGTAAAATTAAAAAAAGTTGAAAAAAATTTTTTTTTGGACTTAGTCATTTTTCCGGCGTTTATCAGACTTTCAGATAGGGGAAATGTCAGTGAGCGTTCCGATTTTAGTTCCAAAGCGTTTCGCCCAATGAGTCCTTGTTATTTAGTTGTTTTCAGCCAATTTTCTGGATTTTTGAAAATTTCACTTTTTTGTGAAAATATCCACTAAATGAGGGAATAATATGTCTGAGGGTACCCCAGGAGAGTTCCAAATGTGTGTGGGTAGAATATATATCCCACGGGGGTAAAATTGAAAAAAGTTGAAAAAAAATTTTTTTTGGACTTAGTCATTTTTCCGGCGTTTATCAGACTTTCAGATAGGGGAAATGTCAGTGAGCGTTCCGATTTTAGTTCCAGAGCGATTCGCCCAATGAGTCCTTGTTATTTAGTTGTTTTCAGTCAATTTTCTGGATTTTTGAAAATTTCACTTTTTTGTGAAAATATCCACTAAATGAGGGAATAATATGTGTGAGGGTACCCCAGGAGAGTTCCAAATGTGTGTGGGTAGAATATATATCCCACGGGGGTAAAATTGAAAAAAGTTGAAAAAAAATTTTTTTTGGACTTAGTCATTTTTCCGGCGTTTATCAGACTTTCAGATAGGGGAAATGTCAGTGAGCATTCCGATTTCAGTTCCAGAGCGATTCGCCCAATGAGTCCTTGATATTTAGTCGTTTTCAGCCAATTTTCTGGATTTTTGAAAATTTCACTATTTTGTGAAAATATCCACTAAATGAGGGAATAATATGTGTGAGGGTTCCGAAGGAGAGTTCCAAATTTGTGTGGGTAGAATATATATCCCACAGGGGTAAAATTGAAAAAAGTTTAAAAAAATTTTTTTTGGGACTTAGTCATTTTTCCGGCGTTTATCAGACTTTCAGATAGGGGAAATGTCAGTGAGCGTTCCGATTTCAGTTCCAGAGCGATTCGCCCAATGAGTCCTTGTTATTTAGTTGTTTTCAGCCAATTTTCTGGATTTTTGAAAATTTCACTTTTTTGTGAAAATATCCACTAAATGAGGGAATAATATGTGTGAGGGTACCCCAGGAGAGTTCCAAATGTGTGTGGGTAGAATATATATCCCACGGGGGTAAAATTGAAAAAAGTTGAAAAAAAAATTTTTTTGGACTTAGTAATTTTTCCGGCGTTTATCAGACTTTCAGATAGGGGAAATGTCAGTGAGCGTTCCGATTTTAGTTCCAGAGCGATTCGCCCAATGAGTCCTTGTTATTTAGTTGTTTTCAGCCAATTTTCTGGATTTTTGAAAATTTCACTTTTTTGTTAAAATATCCACTAAATGAGGGAATAATATGTGTGAGGGTACCCCAGGAGAGTTCTAAATGTGTGTGGGAAGAATATATATCCCACGGGGGTAAAATTGAAAAAAGTTGAAAAGAATTTTTTTGGGACTTAGTCATTTTTCCGGCGTTTATCAGACTTTCAGATAGGGGAAATGTCAGTGAGCATTCTGATTTCAGTTTCAGAGTGATTCGACCAATGAGTCCTTGATATTTAGTCGTTTTCAGCCAATTTTCTGGATTTTTGAAAATTTCACTTTTTTGTGAAAATATCCACTAAATGAGGGAATAATATGTGTGAGGGTATCGCAGGAGAGGTCCAAATGTGTGTGGGAAGAATATATATCCCACGGGGGTAAAATTGAAAAAATGTGAAAAATTTTTTTTTTTGGACTTAGTCATTTTTCCGCCTTTTATCAGACTTTCAGATAGGGGAAATGTCAGTGAGCATTCTGATTTCAGTTCCAGAGCGATTCGCCCAATGTGTCTTTGATATTTAGTCGTTTTCAGCCAATTTTCTGGATTTTTGAAAATTTCACTTTTTTGTGAAAATATCCGCTAAATGAGGGAATAATATGTGTGAGGGTACCGAAGGAGAGTTCCAAATGTGTGTGGGTAAAATATATATCCCACGGCGGTAAAATTGAAAAAGTTGAAAAAAAATTTTTTTTGGACTTAGTCATTTTTCCGGCGTTTATCAGACTTTCAGATAGGGGAAATGTCAGTGAGCGTTGCGATTTCAGTTCCAGAGCGATTCGCCCAATAAGTCCTTGATATTTAGTCATTTTCAGAGAAATTTTCTTGATTTTTGAAAATTTCACTTTTTTGTGAAAATATCCACTAAATGAGGGAATAATATGTGTGAGGGTACCCCAGGAGAGTTCCAAATGTGTGTGGGTAAAATATATATCCCACGGGGGTAAAATTGAAAAAAGTTAAAAAAAATTTTTTTTTGCACTTAGTCATTTTTCTGGCGTTTATCAGACTTTCAGATAGGGGAAATGTCAGTGAGTGTTCCGATTTCAGTTCCAGAGCGATTCGCCCAATGAGTCCTTGATATTTAGTCGTTTTCAGCCAATTTTTTGGATTTTTCAAAATTTCACTTTTTTGTGAAAATATCCACTAAATGAGGGAATAATATGTGTGAGGGTACCCCACTAGAGTTCCAAATGTGTGTGGGTAGAATATATATCCCATGGGGGTAAAATTGAAAAAAGTTGAAAAAATTTTTTTTTGGACTTAGTCATTTTTCCGACGTTTATCAGACTTTCAGATAGGAGAAATGTCAGTGAGCGTTTCGATTTCAGTTCCAGAGCGATTCACCCAATAAGTCCTTGATATTTAGTCGTTTTCAGCCAATTTTCTTGATTTTTGAAAATTTCACTTTTTTGTGAAAATATCCACTAAATGAGGGAATAATATGTGTGAGGGTACCGAAGGAGAGTTCCAAATTTGTGTGGGTAGAATATATATCCCACGGGGGTAAAATTGAAAAAAGTTTAAAAAAAATTTTTTTTGGACTTAGTCATTTTTCCGACGTTTATCAGACTTTCAGATAGGGGAAATGTCAGTGAGCGTTCCGATTTCCGTTCCAGAGCGATTCGCCCAATGAGTCCTTGATAATTAGTCGTTTTCAGCCAATTTTCTGGATTTTTGAAAATTTCACTTCTTTGTGAAAATATCCACTAAATGAGGGAATAATATGTGTGAGGGTACCCCAGGAGAGTTCCAAATGTGTGTGGGTAGAATATATATCCCACGGGGGTAAAATTGAAAAAAGTTTAAAAAAATTTTTTTTTGGACTTAGTCATTTTTCCGGCGTTTATCAGACTTTCAGATAGGGCAAATATCAGTGAGCATTCCGATTTCAGTTCCAGAGCGATTCGCCCAATGAGTCCTTGATGTTTAGTCGTTTTCAGCCAATTTTCTGGATTCTTGAAAATTTCACTTTTTTGTGAAAATATCCACTAAATGAGGGAATAATATGTATGAGGGTACCCCAGGAGAGTTCCAAATGTGTGTGGGAAGAATATATATCCCACGGGGGTAAAATTGAAAAAAGTTGAAAAATTTTTTTTTTGGACTTAGTCATTTTTCTGGCGTTTATCAGACTTTAAGATAGGGGAAATGTCAGTGAGCATTCCCATTTCAGTTCCAGAGCGATTCGCCCAATGAGTCTTTGATATTTAGTCGTTTTCAGCCAATTTTCTGGATTTTTGAAAATTTCACTTTTTTGTGAAAATATCCACTAAATGAGGGAATAATATGTGTGAGGGTACCCCAGGAGAGTTCCAAATGTGTGTGGGTAGAATATATATCCCACGGGGGTAAAATTAAAAAAAGTTGAAAAAAATTTTTTTTTGGACTTAGTCATTTTTCCGGCGTTTATCAGACTTTCAGATAGGGGAAATGTCAGTGAGCGTTCCGATTTTAGTTCCAGAGCGATTCGCCCAATGAGTCCTTGTTATTTAGTTGTTTTCAGTCAATTTTCTGGATTTTTGAAAATTTCACTTTTTTGTGAAAATATCCACTAAATGAGGGAATAATATGTGTGAGGGTACCCCAGGAGAGTTCCAAATGTGTGTGGGTAGAATATATATCCCACGGGGGTAAAATTGAAAAAAGTTGAAAAAAAATTTTTTTTGGACTTAGTCATTTTTCCGGCGTTTATCAGACTTTCAGATAGGGGAAATGTCAGTGAGCATTCCGATTTCAGTTCCAGAGCGATTCGCCCAATGAGTCCTTGATATTTAGTCGTTTTCAGCCAATTTTCTGGATTTTTGAAAATTTCACTTTTTTGTGAAAATATCCACTAAATGAGGGAATAATATGTGTGAGGGTTCCGAAGGAGAGTTCCAAATTTGTGTGGGTAGAATATATATCCCACAGGGGTAAAATTGAAAAAAGTTTAAAAAAATTTTTTTTGGGACTTAGTCATTTTTCCGGCGTTTATCAGACTTTCAGATAGGGGAAATGTCAGTGAGCGTTCCGATTTCAGTTCCAGAGCGATTCGCCCAATGAGTCCTTGTTATTTAGTTGTTTTCAGCCAATTTTCTGGATTTTTGAAAATTTCACTTTTTTGTGAAAATATCCACTAAATGAGGGAATAATATGTGTGAGGGTACCCCAGGAGAGTTCCAAATGTGTGTGGGTAGAATATATATCCCACGGGGGTAAAATTGAAAAAAGTTGAAAAAAAAATTTTTTTGGACTTAGTCATTTTTCCGGCGTTTATCAGAATTTCAGATAGGGGAAATGTCAGTGAGCGTTCCGATTTTAGTTCCAGAGCGATTCGCCCAATGAGTCCTTGTTATTTAGTTGTTTTCAGCCAATTTTCTGGATTTTTGAAAATTTCACTTTTTTGTTAAAATATCCACTAAATGAGGGAATAATATGTGTGAGGGTACCCCAGGAGAGTTCTAAATGTGTGTGGGAAGAATATATATCCCACGGGGGTAAAATTGAAAAAAGTTGAAAAGAATTTTTTTGGGACTTAGTCATTTTTCCGGCGTTTATCAGACTTTCAGATAGGGGAAATGTCAGTGAGCATTCTGATTTCAGTTTCAGAGTGATTCGACCAATGAGTCCTTGATATTTAGTCGTTTTCAGCCAATTTTCTGGATTTTTGAAAATGTCACTTTTTTGTGAAAATATCCACTAAATGAGGGAATAATATGTGTGAGGGTATCGCAGGAGAGGTCCAAATGTGTGTGGGAAGAATATATATCCCACGGGGGTAAAATTGAAAAAATGTGAAAAAATTTTTTTTTTGGACTTAGTCATTTTTCCGCCTTTTATCAGACTTTCAGATAGGGGAAATGTCAGTGAGCATTCTGATTTCAGTTCCAGAGCGATTCGCCCAATGTGTCTTTGATATTTAGTCGTTTTCAGCCAATTTTCTGGATTTTTGAAAATTTCACTTTTTTGTGAAAATATCCGCTAAATGAGGGAATAATATGTGTGAGGGTACCGAAGGAGAGTTCCAAATGTGTGTGGGTAAAATATATATCCCACGGCGGTAAAATTGAAAAAGTTGAAAAAAATTTTTTTTTGGACTTAGTCATTTTTCCGGCGTTTATCAGACTTTTAGATAGGGGAAATGTCAGTGAGCGTTGCGATTTCAGTTCCAGAGCGATTCGCCCAATAAGTCCTTGATATTTAGTCGTTTTCAGAGAAATTTTCTTGATTTTTGAAAATTTCACTTTTTTGTGAAAATATCCACTAAATGAGGGAATAATATGTGTGAGGGTACCCCAGGAGAGTTCCAAATGTGTGTGGGTAAAATATATATCCCACGGGGGTAAAATTGAAAAAAGTTAAAAAAAATTTTTTTTTGCACTTAGTCATTTTTCTGGCGTTTATCAGACTTTCAGATAGGGGAAATGTCAGTGAGTGTTCCGATTTCAGTTCCAGAGCGATTCGCCCAATGAGTCCTTGATATTTAGTCGTTTTCAGCCAATTTTTTGGATTTTTCAAAATTTCACTTTTTTGTGAAAATATCCACTAAATGAGGGAATAATATGTGTGAGGGTACCCCACTAGAGTTCCAAATGTGTGTGGGTAGAATATATATCCCATGGGGGTAAAATTGAAAAAAGTTGAAAAAATTTTTTTTTGGACTTAGTCATTTTTCCGACGTTTATCAGACTTTCAGATAGGAGAAATGTCAGTGAGCGTTTCGATTTCAGTTCCAGAGCGATTCGCCCAATAAGTCCTTGATATTTAGTCGTTTTCAGCCAATTTTCTTGATTTTTGAAAATTTCACTTTTTTGTGAAAATATCCACTAAATGAGGGAATAATATGTGTGAGGGTACCGAAGGAGAGTTCCAAATTTGTGTTGGTAGAATATATATCCCACGGGGGTAAAATTGAAAAAAGTTTAAAAAAAATTTTTTTTGGACTTAGTCATTTTTCCGACGTTTATCAGACTTTCAGATAGGGGAAATGTCAGTGAGCGTTCCGATTTCAGTTCCAGAGCGATTCGCCCAATGAGTCCTTGATAATTAGTCGTTTTCAGCCAATTTTCTGGATTTTTGAAAATTTCACTTCTTTGTGAAAATATCCACTAAATGAGGGAATAATATGTGTGAGGGTACCCCAGGAGAGTTCCAAATGTGTGTGGGTAGAATATATATCCCACGGGGGTAAAATTGAAAAAAGTTTAAAAAAATTTTTTTTTGGACTTAGTCATTTTTCCGGCGTTTATCAGACTTTCAGATAGGGCAAATATCAGTGAGCATTCCGATTTCAGTTCCAGAGCGATTCGCCCAATGAGTCCTTGATGTTAAGTCGTTTTCAGCCAATTTTCTGGATTCTTGAAAATTTCACTTTTTTGTGAAAATATCCACTAAATGAGGGAATAATATGTATGAGGGTACCCCAGGAGAGTTCCAAATGTGTGTGGGAAGAATATATATCCCACGGGGGTAAAATTGAAAAAAGTTGAAAAAATTTTTTTTTGGACTTAGTCATTTTTCTGGCGTTTATCAGACTTTAAGATAGGGGAAATGTCAGTGAGCATTCCCATTTCAGTTCCAGAGCGATTCGCCCAATGAGTCTTTGATATTTAGTCGTTTTCAGCCAATTTTCTGGATTTTTGAAAATTTCACTTTTTTGTGAAAATATCCACTAAATGAGGGAATAATATGTGTGAGGGTACCCCAGGAGAGTTCCAAATGTGTGTGGGTAGAATATATATCCCACGGGGGTAAAATTAAAAAAAGTTGAAAAAAATTTTTTGTTGGACTTAGTCATTTTTCCGGCGTTTATCAGACTTTCAGATAGGGGAAATGTCAGTGAGCGTTCCGATTTTAGTTCCAGAGCGTTTCGCCCAATGAGTCCTTGTTATTTAGTTGTTTTCAGCCAATTTTCTGGATTTTTGAAAATTTCACTTTTTTGTGAAAATATCCACTAAATGAGGGAATAATATGTGTGAGGGTACCCCAGGAGAGTTCCAAATGTGTGTGGGTAGAATATATATCCCACGGGGGTAAAATTGAAAAAAGTTTAAAAAATTTTTTTTTGGACTTAGTCATTTTTCTGGCGTTTATCAGACTTTAAGATAGGGGAAATGTCAGTGAGCATTCCCATTTCAGTTCCAGAGCGATTCGCCCAATGAGTCTTTGATATTTAGTCGTTTTCAGCCAATTTTCTGGATTTTTGAAAATTTCACTTTTTTGTGAAAATATCCACTAAATGAGGGAATAATATGTCTGAGGGTACCCCAGGAGAGTTCCGAATGTGTGTGGGTAGAATATATATCCCACGGGGGTAAAATTAAAAAAAGTTGAAAAAAATTTTTTTTTGGACTTAGTCATTTTTCCGGCGTTTATCAGACTTTCAGATAGGGCAAATGTCAGTGAGTGTTCTGATTTCAGTTCCAGAGCGATTCGCCCAATGAGTCCTCGTTATTTAGTTGTTTTCAGTCAATTTTCTGGATTTTTGAAAATTTCACTTTTTTGTGAAAATATCCACTAAATGAGGGAATAATATGTGTGAGGGTACCCCAGGAGAGTTCCAAATGTGTGTGGGTAGAATATATATCCCACGGGGGGTAAAATTGAAAAAAGTTGAAAAAAAATTTTTTTTGGACTTAGTCATTTTTCCGGCGTTTATCAGACTTTCAGATAGGGGAAATGTCAGTGAGCGTTCCGATTTCAGTTCCAGAGCGATTCGCCCAATGAGTCCTTGTTATTTAGTTGTTTTCAGCCAATTTTCTGGATTTTTGAAAATTTCACTTTTTTGTTAAAATATCCACTAAATGAGGGAATAATATGTGTGAGGGTACCCCAGGAGAGTTCTAAATGTGTGTGGGAAGAATATATATCCCACGGGGGTAAAATTGAAAAAAGTTGAAAAGAATTTTTTTGGGACTTAGTCATTTTTCCGGCGTTTATCAGACTTTCAGATAGGGGAAATGTCAGTGAGCATTCTGATTTCAGTTTCAGAGTGATTCGCCCAATGAGTCCTTGATATTTAGTCGTTTTCAGCCAATTTTCTGGATTTTTGAAAATTTCACTTTTTTGTGAAAATATCCACTAAATGAGGGAATAATATGTGTGAGGGTATCGCAGGAGAGGTCCAAATGTGTGTGGGAAGAATATATATCCCACGGGGGTAAAATTGAAAAAATGTGAAAAAAATTTTTTTTTGGACTTAGTCATTTTTCCGCCTTTTATCAGACTTTCAGATAGGGGAAATGTCAGTGAGCATTCCCATTTCAGTTCCAGAGCGATTCGCCAAATGAGTCTTTGATATTTAGTAGTTTTCAGCCAATTTTCTGGATTCTTGAAAATTTCACTTTTTTGTGAAAATATCCACTAAATGAGGGAATAATATGTATGAGGGTACCCCAGGAGAGTTCCAAATGTGTGTGGGTAGAATATATATCCCACGGGGGTAAAATTGAAAAAAGTTGAAAAGATTTTTTTTTGGACTTAGTCATTTTTCTGGCGTTTATCAGACTTTAAGATAGGGCAAATGTCAGTGAGCGTTCCGATTTTAGTTCCAGAGCGTTTCGCCCAATGAGTCCTTGTTATTTAGTTGTTTTCAGCCAATTTTCTGGATTTTTGAAAATTTCACTTTTTTGTGAAAATATCCACTAAATGAGGGAATAATATGTGTGAGGGTACCCCAGGAGAGTTCCAAATGTGTGTGGGTAGAATATATATCCCACGGGGGTAAAATTGAAAAAAGTTGAAAAAAAATTTTTTTTGGACTTAGTCATTTTTCCGGCGTTTATCAGACTTTCAGATAGGGGAAATGTCAGTGAGCGTTCCGATTTCAGTTCCAGAGCGATTCGCCCAATGAGTCCTTGATATTTAGTCGTTTTCAGCCAATTTTCTGGATTTTTGAAAATTTCACTTTTTTGTGAAAATATCCACTAAATGAGGGAATAATATGTGTGAGGGTACCCCAGGAGAGTTCCAAATGTGTGTGGGTAGAATATATATCCCACGGGGGTAAAATTGAAAAAAGTTGAAAAAAATTTTTTTTTGGACTTAGTCATTTTTCTGGCGATTATTAGACTTTCAGATAGGGGAAATGTCAGTGAGCGTTCCGATTTTAGTTCCAGAGCGTTTCGCCCAATGAGT
Source organism: Phyllobates terribilis (assembly GCF_046119375.1). Taxonomy (NCBI): domain Eukaryota; kingdom Metazoa; phylum Chordata; class Amphibia; order Anura; family Dendrobatidae; genus Phyllobates; species Phyllobates terribilis. Next base: position 557,315,803 of record NW_027362762.1, read on the forward strand.
CCTTGTTATTTAGTTGTTTTCAGCCAATTTTCTGGATTTTTGAAAATTTCACTTTTTTGTGAAAATATCCACTAAATGAGGGAATAATATGTGTGAGGGTACCCCAGGAGAGTTCCAAATTTGTGTGGGTAGAATATATATCCCACGGGGGTAAAATTGAAAAAAGTTTAAAAAAAATTTTTTTTGGAGTTAGTCATTTTTCCGACGTTTATCAGACTTTCAGATAGGGGAAATGTCAGTGAGCGTTCCGATTTCAGTTCCAGAGCGATTCGCCCAATGAGTCCTTGATAATTAGTCGTTTTCAGCCAATTTTCTGGATTTTTGAAAATTTCACTTCTTTGTGAAAATATCCACTAAATGAGGGAATAATATGTGTGAGGGTACCCCAGGAGAGTTCCAAATGTGTGTGGGTAGAATATATATCCCACGGGGGTAAAATTGAAAAAAGTTTAAAAAAATTTTTTTTTGGACTTAGTCATTTTTCCGGCATTTATCAGACTTTCAGATAGGGCAAATATCAGTGAGCATTCCGAATTCAGTTCCAGAGCGATTCGCCCAATGAGTCCTTGATGTTTAGTCGTTTTCAGCCAATTTTCTGGATTCTTGAAAATTTCACTTTTTTGTGAAAATATCCACTAAATGAGGGAATAATATGTATGAGGGTACCCCAGGAGAGTTCCAAATGTGTGTGGGTAGAATATATATCCCACGGGGGTAAAATTGAAAAAAGTTGAAAAAATTTTTTTTTGGACTTAGTCATTTTTCTGGCGTTTATCAGACTTTAAGATAGGGGAAATGTCAGTGAGCATTCCCATTTCAGTTCCAGAGCGATTCGCCCAATGAGTCTTTGATATTTAGTCGTTTTCAGCCAATTTTCTGGATTTTTGAAAATTTCACTTTTTTGTGAAAATATCCACTAAATGAGGGAATAATATGTATGAGGGTACCCCAGGAGAGTTCCAAATGTGTGTGGGTAGAATATATATCCCACGGGGGTAAAATTGAAAAAAGTTTAAAAAATTTTTTTTTGGACTTAGTCATTTTTCTGGCTTTTATCAGACTTTAAGATAGGGGAAATGTCAGTGAGCATTCCCATTTCAGTTCCAGAGCGATTCGCCCAATGAGTCTTTGATATTTAGTCGTTTTCAGCCAATTTTCTGGATTTTTGAAAATTTCACTTTTTTGTGAAAATATCCACTAAATGAGGGAATAATATGTCTGAGGGTACCCCAGGAGAGTTCCAAATGTGTGTGGGTAGAATATATATCCCACGGGGGTAAAATTGAAAAAAGTTTAAAAAAAATTTTTTTGGGACTTAGTCATTTTTCCGGCGTTTATCAGACTTTCAGATAGGGGAAATGTCAGTGAGCGTTCCGATTTCAGTTCCAGAGCGATTCGCCCAATGAGTCCGTGATATTTAGTCGTTTTCAGCCAATTTTCTGGATTTTTGAAAATTTCACTTTTTTGTGAAAATATCCACTAAATGAGGGAATAATATGTGTGAGGGTTCCGAAGGAGAGTTCCAAATTTGTGTGGGTAGAATATATATCCCACGGGGGTAAAATTGAAAAAAGTTTTAAAAAAATTTTTTTGGGACTTAGTCATTTTTCCGGCGTTTATCAGACTTTCAGATAGGGGAAATGTCAGTGAGCGTTCCGATTTCAGTTCCAGAGCGATTCGCCCAATGAGTCCTTGTTATTTAGTTGTTTTCAGTCAATTTTCTGGATTTTTGAAAATTTCACTTTTTTGTGAAAATATCCACTAAATGAGGGAATAATATGTGTGAGGGTACCCCAGGAGAGTTCCAAATGTGTGTGGGTAGAATATATATCCCACGGGGGTAAAATTGAAAAAAGTTGAAAAAAAAATTTTTTTGGACTTAGTCATTTTTCCGGCGTTTATCAGACTTTCAGATAGGGGAAATGTCAGTGAGCATTCCGATTTCAGTTCCAGAGTGATTCGCCCAATGAGTCCTTGATATTTAGTCGTTTTCAGCCAATTTTCTGGATTTTTGAAAATTTCACTTTTTTGTGAAAATATCCACTAAATGAGGGAATAATATGTGTGAGGGTACCCCAGGAGAGTTCCAAATTTGTGTGGGTAGAATATATATCCCACGGGGGTAAAATTGAAAAAAGTTTAAAAAAAATTTTTTTTGGAGTTAGTCATTTTTCCGACGTTTATCAGACTTTCAGATAGGGGAAATGTCAGTGAGCGTTCCGATTTCAGTTCCAGAGCGATTCGCCCAATGAGTCCTTGATAATTAGTCGTTTTCAGCCAATTTTCTGGATTTTTGAAAATTTCACTTCTTTGTGAAAATATCCACTAAATGAGGGAATAATATGTGTGAGGGTACCCCAGGAGAGTTCCAAATGTGTGTGGGTAGAATATATATCCCACGGGGGTAAAATTGAAAAAAGTTTAAAAAAATTTTTTTTTGGACTTAGTCATTTTTCCGGCATTTATCAGACTTTCAGATAGGGCAAATATCAGTGAGCATTCCGAATTCAGTTCCAGAGCGATTCGCCCAATGAGTCCTTGATGTTTAGTCGTTTTCAGCCAATTTTCTGGATTCTTGAAAATTTCACTTTTTTGTGAAAATATCCACTAAATGAGGGAATAATATGTATGAGGGTACCCCAGGAGAGTTCCAAATGTGTGTGGGTAGAATATATATCCCACGGGGGTAAAATTGAAAAAAGTTGAAAAAATTTTTTTTTGGACTTAGTCATTTTTCTGGCGTTTATCAGACTTTAAGATAGGGGAAATGTCAGTGAGCATTCCCATTTCAGTTCCAGAGCGATTCGCCCAATGAGTCTTTGATATTTAGTCGTTTTCAGCCAATTTTCTGGATTTTTGAAAATTTCACTTTTTTGTGAAAATATCCACTAAATGAGGGAATAATATGTATGAGGGTACCCCAGGAGAGTTCCAAATGTGTGTGGGTAGAATATATATCCCACGGGGGTAAAATTGAAAAAAGTTTAAAAAATTTTTTTTTGGACTTAGTCATTTTTCTGGCTTTTATCAGACTTTAAGATAGGGGAAATGTCAGTGAGCATTCCCATTTCAGTTCCAGAGCGATTCGCCCAATGAGTCTTTGATATTTAGTCGTTTTCAGCCAATTTTCTGGATTTTTGAAAATTTCACTTTTTTGTGAAAATATCCACTAAATGAGGGAATAATATGTCTGAGGGTACCCCAGGAGAGTTCCAAATGTGTGTGGGTAGAATATATATCCCACGGGGGTAAAATTGAAAAAAGTTTAAAAAAAATTTTTTTGGGACTTAGTCATTTTTCCGGCGTTTATCAGACTTTCAGATAGGGGAAATGTCAGTGAGCGTTCCGATTTCAGTTCCAGAGCGATTCGCCCAATGAGTCCGTGATATTTAGTCGTTTTCAGCCAATTTTCTGGATTTTTGAAAATTTCACTTTTTTGTGAAAATATCCACTAAATGAGGGAATAATATGTGTGAGGGTTCCGAAGGAGAGTTCCAAATTTGTGTGGGTAGAATATATATCCCACGGGGGTAAAATTGAAAAAAGTTTTAAAAAAATTTTTTTGGGACTTAGTCATTTTTCCGGCGTTTATCAGACTTTCAGATAGGGGAAATGTCAGTGAGCGTTCCGATTTCAGTTCCAGAGCGATTCGCCCAATGAGTCCTTGTTATTTAGTTGTTTTCAGTCAATTTTCTGGATTTTTGAAAATTTCACTTTTTTGTGAAAATATCCACTAAATGAGGGAATAATATGTGTGAGGGTACCCCAGGAGAGTTCCAAATGTGTGTGGGTAGAATATATATCCCACGGGGGTAAAATTGAAAAAAGTTGAAAAAAAAATTTTTTTGGACTTAGTCATTTTTCCGGCGTTTATCAGACTTTCAGATAGGGGAAATGTCAGTGAGCATTCCGATTTCAGTTCCAGAGTGATTCGCCCAATGAGTCCTTGATATTTAGTCGTTTTCAGCCAATTTTCTGGATTTTTGAAAATTTCACTTTTTTGTGAAAATATCCACTAAATGAGGGAATAATATGTGTGAGGGTACCCCAGGAGAGTTCCAAATGTGTGTGGGTAGAATTTATATCCCACGGGGGTAAAATTGAAAAAAGCTGAAAAAATTTTTTTTTGGACTTAGTCATTTTTCCGGCGTTTATCAGACTTTCAGATAGGGCAAATGTCAGTGAGCGTTCCGATTTCAGTTCCAGAGCGATTCGCCCAATGAGTCTTTGATATTTAGTCGTTTTCAGCCAATTTTCAGTACTTTTTAAAATTTCACTTTTTTGTGAAAATATCCACTAAATGAGGGAATAATATGTGTGAGGGTACCCCAGGAGAGTTCCAAATGTGTGTGGGTAGAATATATATCCCACGGGGGTAAAATTGAAAAAAGTTGAAAATATTTTTTTTTGGACTTAGACATTTTTCCGGCGTGTATCAGTCTTTCAGATAGAGGAAATATCAGTGAGCATTCCAATTTCAGTTCCAGAGCGATTCGCCCAATGAGTCCTTGATATTTATTCGTTTTCAGCCAATTTTCTGGATTTTTGAAAATGTCACTTTTTTGTGAAAATATCCACTAAATGAGGGAATAATATGTGTGAAGGTACCCCAGGAGAGTTCCAAATGTGTGTGGGTAGAATATATATCCTACGGGGGTAAAATTGAAAAAAGTTGAAAATATTTTTTTTTGGACTTAGTCATTTTTCCGGCGTTTATCAGACTTTCAGATACGAGAAATGTCAGTGAGCGTTCCGATTTCAGCTCCAGAGCGATTCGCCCAATGAGTCCTTGATATTTAGTCGTTTTCAGCCAATTTTCTGGATTTTTGAGAATTTCACTTTTTTGTGAAAATATCCACTAAATGGGGGATAATATGTGTGAGGGTACCGAAGGAGAGTTCCAAATGTGAGTGGGTAGAATATATATCCAACGAGGGTAAAATTGAAAAAAGTTGAAAAAAATTTTTTTTGGGACTTAGTCATTTTTCCGGCGTTTATCAGACTTTCAGATAGGGGAAATGTCAGTGAGCGTTCCGATTTCAGTTCCAGAGTGATTCGCCCAATGAGTCCTTGATATTTATTCGTTTTCAGCCAATTTTCTGGATTTTTGAAAATTTCACTTTTTTGTGAAAATATTCACTAAATGAGGGAATAATATGTGTGAGGGTACCCCAGGAGAGTTCCAAATGTGTGTGGGTAGAATATATATCCCACAGGGGTAAAATTGAAAAAAGTTGAAAAAAATTTTTTTTTGGACTTAGTCATTTTTCTGGCGTTTATCAGACTTTAAGATAGGGGAAATGTCAGTGAGCATTCCCATTTCAGTTCCAGAGCGATTCGCCGAATGAGTCTTTGATATTTAGTCGTTTTCAGCCAATTTTCTGGATTTTTGAAAATTTCACTTTTTTTGTGAAAATATCCACTAAGTGAGGGAATAATATGTGTGAGGGTACCGAAGGAGAGTTCCAAATTTGTGTGGGTAGAACATATATCCCACGGGGGTAAAATTGAAAAAAGTTGAAAAATTTTTTTTTAGGACTTAGTCATTTTTCCGGCGTTTAGCAGACTTTCAGATAGGGGAAATGTCAGTGAGCGTTCCGATTTCATTTCCAGAGCGATTCGCCCAATGAGTCCTTGATATTTAGTTGTTTTCAACCAATTTTCTGGATTTTTGAAAATGTCACTTTTTTGTGAAAATATTCACTAAATGAGGGAATAATATGTGTGAGGGTACCCCAGGAGAGTTCCAAATGTGTGTGGGTAGAATATATATCCCACGGGGGTAAAATTGAAAAAAGTTGAAAAAAATTTTTTTTTGGACTTAGTCATTTTTCTGGCGATTATCAGACTTTCAGATAGGGGAAATGTCAGTGAGCGTTCCGATTTTAGTTCCAGAGCGTTTCGCCCCATGAGTCCTTGTTATTTAGTTGTTTTCAGCCAATTTTCTGGATTTTTGAAAATTTCACTTTTTTGTGAAAATATCCACTAAATGAGGGAATAATATGTGTGAGGGTACCCCAGGAGAGTTCCAAATTTGTGTGGGTAGAATATATATCCCACGGGGGTAAAATTGAAAAAAGTTTAAAAAAAATTTTTTTTGGAGTTAGTCATTTTTCCGACGTTTATCAGACTTTCAGATAGGGGAAATGTCAGTGAGCGTTCCGATTTCAGTTCCAGAGCGATTCGCCCAATGAGTCCTTGATAATTAGTCGTTTTCAGCCAATTTTCTGGATTTTTGAAAATTTCACTTCTTTGTGAAAATATCCACTAAATGAGGGAATAATATGTGTGAGGGTACCCCAGGAGAGTTCCAAATGTGTGTGGGTAGAATATATATCCCACGGGGGTAAAATTGAAAAAAGTTTAAAAAAATTTTTTTTTGGACTTAGTCATTTTTCCGGCATTTATCAGACTTTCAGATAGGGCAAATATCAGTGAGCATTCCGAATTCAGTTCCAGAGCGATTCGCCCAATGAGTCCTTGATGTTTAGTCGTTTTCAGCCAATTTTCTGGATTCTTGAAAATTTCACTTTTTTGTGAAAATATCCACTAAATGAGGGAATAATATGTATGAGGGTACCCCAGGAGAGTTCCAAATGTGTGTGGGTAGAATATATATCCCACGGGGGTAAAATTGAAAAAAGTTGAAAAAATTTTTTTTTGGACTTAGTCATTTTTCTGGCGTTTATCAGACTTTAAGATAGGGGAAATGTCAGTGAGCATTCCCATTTCAGTTCCAGAGCGATTCGCCCAATGAGTCTTTGATATTTAGTCGTTTTCAGCCAATTTTCTGGATCTTTGAAAATTTCACTTTTTTGTGAAAATATCCACTAAATGAGGGAATAATATGTATGAGGGTACCCCAGGAGAGTTCCAAATGTGTGTGGGTAGAATATATATCCCACGGGGGTAAAATTGAAAAAAGTTTAAAAAATTTTTTTTTGGACTTAGTCATTTTTCTGGCGTTTATCAGACTTTAAGATAGGGGAAATGTCAGTGAGCATTCCCATTTCAGTTCCAGAGCGATTCGCCCAATGAGTCTTTGATATTTAGTCGTTTTCAGCCAATTTTCTGGATTTTTGAAAATTTCACTTTTTTGTGAAAATATCCACTAAATGAGGGAATAATATGTCTGAGGGTACCCCAGGAGAGTTCCAAATGTGTGTGGGTAGAATATATATCCCACGGGGGTAAAATTAAAAAAAGTTGAAAAAAATTTTTTTTTGGACTTAGTCATTTTTCCGGCTTTTATTAGACTTTCAGATAGGGCAAATGTCAGTGAGTGTTCTGATTTCAGTTCCAGAGCGATTCGCCCAATGAGTCCTTGTTATTTAGTTGTTTTCAGTCAATTTTCTGGATTTTTGAAAATTTCACTTTTTTGTGAAAATATCCACTAAATGAGGGAATAATATGTGTGAGGGTACCCCAGGAGAGTTCCAAATGTGTGTGGGTAGAATATATATCCCACGGGGGTAAAATTGAAAAAAGTTTAAAAAAAATTTTTTTGGGACTTAGTCATTTTTCCGGCGTTTATCAGACTTTCAGATAGGGGAAATGTCAGTGAGCGTTCCGATTTCAGTTCCAGAGCGATTCGCCCAATGAGTCCGTGATATTTAGTCGTTTTCAGCCAATTTTCTGGATTTTTGAAAATTTCACTTTTTTGTGAAAATATCCACTAAATGAGGGAATAATATGTGTGAGGGTTCCGAAGGAGAGTTCCAAATTTGTGTGGGTAGAATATATATCCCACGGGGGTAAAATTGAAAAAAGTTTTAAAAAAATTTTTTTGGGACTTAGTCATTTTTCCGGCGTTTATCAGACTTTCAGATAGGGGAAATGTCAGTGAGCGTTCCGATTTCAGTTCCAGAGCGATTCGCTCAATGAGTCCTTGTTATTTAGTTGTTTTCAGTCAATTTTCTGGATTTTTGAAAATTTCACTTTTTTGTGAAAATATCCACTAAATGAGGGAATAATATGTGTGAGGGTACCCCAGGAGAGTTCCAAATGTGTGTGGGTAGAATATATATCCCACGGGGGTAAAATTGAAAAAAGTTGAAAAAAAAATTTTTTTGGACTTAGTCATTTTTCCGGCGTTTATCAGACTTTCAGATAGGGGAAATGTCAGTGAGCATTCCGATTTCAGTTCCAGAGTGATTCGCCCAATGAGTCCTTGATATTTAGTCGTTTTCAGCCAATTTTCTGGATTTTTGAAAATTTCACTTTTTTGTGAAAATATCCACTAAATGAGGGAATAATATGTGTGAGGGTACCCCAGGAGAGTTCCAAATGTGTGTGGGTAGAATATATATCCCACGGGGGTAAAATTGAAAAAAGCTGAAAAAATTTTTTTTTGGACTTAGTCATTTTTCCGGCGTTTATCAGACTTTCAGATAGGGCAAATGTCAGTGAGCGTTCCGATTTCAGTTCCAGAGCGATTCGCCCAATGAGTCTTTGATATTTAGTCGTTTTCAGCCAATTTTCAGTACTTTTTAAAATTTCACTTTTTTGTGAAAATATCCACTAAATGAGGGAATAATATGTGTGAGGGTACCCCAGGAGAGTTCCAAATGTGTGTGGGTAGAATATATATCCCACGGGGGTAAAATTGAAAAAAGTTGAAAATATTTTTTTTTGGACTTAGACATTTTTCCGGCGTGTATCAGTCTTTCAGATAGAGGAAATATCAGTGAGCATTCCAATTTCAGTTCCAGAGCGATTCGCCCAATGAGTCCTTGATATTTATTCGTTTTCAGCCAATTTTCTGGATTTTTGAAAATGTCACTTTTTTGTGAAAATATCCACTAAATGAGGGAATAATATGTGTGAAGGTACCCCAGGAGAGTTCCAAATGTGTGTGGGTAGAATATATATCCCACGGGGGTAAAATTGAAAAAAGTTGAAAATATTTTTTTTTGGACTTAGTCATTTTTCCGGCGTTTATCAGACTTTCAGATACGAGAAATGTCAGTGAGCGTTCCGATTTCAGCTCCAGAGCGATTCGCCCAATGAGTCCTTGATATTTATTCGTTTTCAGCCAATTTTCTGGATTTTTGAAAATTTCACTTTTTTGTGAAAATATTCACTAAATGAGGGAATAATATGTGTGAGGGTACCCCAGGAGAGTTCCAAATGTGTGTGGGTAGAATATATATCCCACAGGGGTAAAATTGAAAAAAGTTGAAAAAAATTTTTTTTTGGACTTAGTCATTTTTCTGGCGTTTATCAGACTTTAAGATAGGGGAAATGTCAGTGAGCATTCCCATTTCAGTTCCAGAGCGATTCGCCGAATGAGTCTTTGATATTTAGTCGTTTTCAGCCAATTTTCTGGATTTTTGAAAATTTCACTTTTTTTGTGAAAATATCCACTAAGTGAGGGAATAATATGTGTGAGGGTACCGAAGGAGAGTTCCAAATTTGTGTGGGTAGAACATATATCCCACGGGGGTAAAATTGAAAAAAGTTGAAAAATTTTTTTTTAGCACTTAGTCATTTTTCCGGCGTTTAGCAGACTTTCAGATAGGGGAAATGTCAGTGAGCGTTCCGATTTCATTTCCAGAGCGATTCGCCCAATGAGTCCTTGATATTTAGTTGTTTTCAACCAATTTTCTGGATTTTTGAAAATGTCACTTTTTTGTGAAAATATTCACTAAATGAGGGAATAATATGTGTGAGGGTACCCCAGGAGAGTTCCAAATGTGTGTGGGTAGAATATATATCCCACGGGGGTAAAATTGAAAAAAGTTGAAAAAAATTTTTTTTTGGACTTAGTCATTTTTCTGGCGATTATCAGACTTTCAGATAGGGGAAATGTCAGTGAGCGTTCCGATTTTAGTTCCAGAGCGTTTCGCCCAATGAGTCCTTGTTATTTAGTTGTTTTCAGCCAATTTTCTGGATTTTTGAAAATTTCACTTTTTTGTGAAAATATCCACTAAATGAGGGAATAATATGTGTGAGGGTACCCCAGGAGAGTTCCAAATTTGTGTGGGTAGAATATATATCCCACGGGGGTAAAATTGAAAAAAGTTTAAAAAAAATTTTTTTTGGAGTTAGTCATTTTTCCGACGTTTATCAGACTTTCAGATAGGGGAAATGTCAGTGAGCGTTCCGATTTCAGTTCCAGAGCGATTCGCCCAATGAGTCCTTGATAATTAGTCGTTTTCAGCCAATTTTCTGGATTTTTGAAAATTTCACTTCTTTGTGAAAATATCCACTAAATGAGGGAATAATATGTGTGAGGGTACCCCAGGAGAGTTCCAAATGTGTGTGGGTAGAATATATATCCCACGGGGGTAAAATTGAAAAAAGTTTAAAAAAATTTTTTTTTGGACTTAGTCATTTTTCTGGCATTTATCAGACTTTCAGATAGGGCAAATATCAGTGAGCATTCCGAATTCAGTTCCAGAGCGATTCGCCCAATGAGTCCTTGATGTTTAGTCGTTTTCAGCCAATTTTCTGGATTCTTGAAAATTTCACTTTTTTGTGAAAATATCCACTAAATGAGGGAATAATATGTATGAGGGTACCCCAGGAGAGTTCCAAATGTGTGTGGGTAGAATATATATCCCACGGGGGTAAAATTGAAAAAAGTTGAAAAAATTTTTTTTTGGACTTAGTCATTTTTCTGGCGTTTATCAGACTTTAAGATAGGGGAAATGTCAGTGAGCATTCCCATTTCAGTTCCAGAGCGATTCGCCCAATGAGTCTTTGATATTTAGTCGTTTTCAGCCAATTTTCTGGATTTTTGAAAATTTCACTTTTTTGTGAAAATATCCACTAAATGAGGGAATAATATGTATGAGGGTACCCCAGGAGAGTTCCAAATGTGTGTGGGTAGAATATATATCCCACGGGGGTAAAATTGAAAAAAGTTTAAAAAATTTTTTTTTGGACTTAGTCATTTTTCTGGCGTTTATCAGACTTTAAGATAGGGGAAATGTCAGTGAGCATTCCCATTTCAGTTCCAGAGCGATTCGCCCAATGAGTCTTTGATATTTAGTCGTTTTCAGCCAATTTTCTGGATTTTTGAAAATTTCACTTTTTTGTGAAAATATCCACTAAATGAGGGAATAATATGTCTGAGGGTACCCCAGGAGAGTTCCAAATGTGTGTGGGTAGAATATATATCCCACGGGGGTAAAATTGAAAAAAGTTTAAAAAAAATTTTTTTGGGACTTAGTCATTTTTCCGGCGTTTATCAGACTTTCAGATAGGGGAAATGTCAGTGAGCGTTCCGATTTCAGTTCCAGAGCGATTCGCCCAATGAGTCCGTGATATTTAGTCGTTTTCAGCCAATTTTCTGGATTTTTGAAAATTTCACTTTTTTGTGAAAATATCCACTAAATGAGGGAATAATATGTGTGAGGGTTCCGAAGGAGAGTTCCAAATTTGTGTGGGTAGAATATATATCCCACGGGGGTAAAATTGAAAAAAGTTTTAAAAAAATTTTTTTGGGACTTAGTCATTTTTCCGGCGTTTATCAGACTTTCAGATAGGGGAAATGTCAGTGAGCGTTCCGATTTCAGTTCCAGAGCGATTCGCTCAATGAGTCCTTGTTATTTAGTTGTTTTCAGTCAATTTTCTGGATTTTTGAAAATTTCACTTTTTTGTGAAAATATCCACTAAATGAGGGCATAATATGTGTGAGGGTACCCCAGGAGAGTTCCAAATGTGTGTGGGTAGAATATATATCCCACGGGGGTAAAATTGAAAAAAGTTGAAAAAAAAATTTTTTTGGACTTAGTCATTTTTCCGGCGTTTATCAGACTTTCAGATAGGGGAAATGTCAGTGAGCATTCCGATTTCAGTTCCAGAGTGATTCGCCCAATGAGTCCTTGATATTTAGTCGTTTTCAGCCAATTTTCTGGATTTTTGAAAATTTCACTTTTTTGTGAAAATATCCACTAAATGAGGGAATAATATGTGTGAGGGTACCCCAGGAGAGTTCCAAATGTGTGTGGGTAGAATTTATATCCCACGGGGGTAAAATGGAAAAAAGCTGAAAAAATTTTTTTTTGGACTTAGTCATTTTTCCGGCGTTTATCAGACTTTCAGATAGGGCAAATGTCAGTGAGCGTTCCGATTTCAGTTCCAGAGCGATTCGCCCAATGAGTCTTTGATATTTAGTCGTTTTCAGCCAATTTTCAGTACTTTTTAAAATTTCACTTTTTTGTGAAAATATCCACTAAATGAGGGAATAATATGTGTGAGGGTACCCCAGGAGAGTTCCAAATGTGTGTGGGTAGAATATATATCCCACGGGGGTAAAATTGAAAAAAGTTGAAAATATTTTTTTTTGGACTTAGACATTTTTCCGGCGTGTATCAGTCTTTCAGATAGAGGAAATATCAGTGAGCATTCCAATTTCAGTTCCAGAGCGATTCGCCCAATGAGTCCTTGATATTTATTCGTTTTCAGCCAATTTTCTGGATTTTTGAAAATGTCACTTTTTTGTGAAAATATCCACTAAATGAGGGAATAATATGTGTGAAGGTACCCCAGGAGAGTTCCAAATGTGTGTGGGTAGAATATATATCCCACGGGGGTAAAATTGAAAAAAGTTGAAAATATTTTTTTTTGGACTTAGTCATTTTTCCGGCGTTTATCAGACTTTCAGATACGAGAAATGTCAGTGAGCGTTCCGATTTCAGCTCCAGAGCGATTCGCCCAATGAGTCCTTGATATTTAGTCGTTTTCAGCCAATTTTCTGGATTTTTGAGAATTTCACTTTTTTGTGAAAATATCCACTAAATGGGGGATAATATGTGTGAGGGTACCGAAGGAGAGTTCCAAATGTGAGTGGGTAGAATATATATCCCACGAGGGTAAAATTGAAAAAAGTTGAAAAAAATTTTTTTTGGGACTTAGTCATTTTTCCGGCGTTTATCAGACTTTCAGATAGGGGAAATGTCAGTGAGCGTTCCGATTTCAGTTCCAGAGTGATTCGCCCAATGAGTCCTTGATATTTATTCGTTTTCAGCCAATTTTCTGGATTTTTGAAAATTTCACTTTTTTGTGAAAATATTCACTAAATGAGGGAATAATATGTGTGAGGGTACCCCAGGAGAGTTCCAAATGTGTGTGGGTAGAATATATATCCCACAGGGGTAAAATTGAAAAAAGTTGAAAAAAATTTTTTTTTGGACTTAGTCATTTTTCTGGCGTTTATCAGACTTTAAGATAGGGGAAATGTCAGTGAGCATTCCCATTTCAGTTCCAGAGCGATTCGCCGAATGAGTCTTTGATATTTAGTCGTTTTCAGCCAATTTTCTGGATTTTTGAAAATTTCACTTTTTTTGTGAAAATATCCACTAAGTGAGGGAATAATATGTGTGAGGGTACCGAAGGAGAGTTCCAAATTTGTGTGGGTAGAACATATATCCCACGGGGGTAAAATTGAAAAAAGTTGAAAAATTTTTTTTTAGGACTTAGTCATTTTTCCGGCGTTTAGCAGACTTTCAGATAGGGGAAATGTCAGTGAGCGTTCCGATTTCATTTCCAGAGCGATTCGCCCAATGAGTCCTTGATATTTAGTTGTTTTCAACCAATTTTCTGGATTTTTGAAAATGTCACTTTTTTGTGAAAATATTCACTAAATGAGGGAATAATATGTGTGAGGGTACCCCAGGAGAGTTCCAAATGTGTGTGGGTAGAATATATATCCCACGGGGGTAAAATTGAAAAAAGTTGAAAAAAATTTTTTTTTGGACTTAGTCATTTTTCTGGCGATTATCAGACTTTCAGATAGGGGAAATGTCAGTGAGCGTTCCGATTTTAGTTCCAGAGCGTTTCGCCCAATGAGTCCTTGTTATTTAGTTGTTTTCAGCCAATTTTCTGGATTTTTGAAAATTTCACTTTTTTGTGAAAATATCCACTAAATGAGGGAATAATATGTGTGAGGGTACCCCAGGAGAGTTCCAAATTTGTGTGGGTAGAATATATATCCCACGGGGGTAAAATTGAAAAAAGTTTAAAAAAAATTTTTTTTGGAGTTAGTCATTTTTCCGACGTTTATCAGACTTTCAGATAGGGGAAATGTCAGTGAGCGTTCCGATTTCAGTTCCAGAGCGATTCGCCCAATGAGTCCTTGATAATTAGTCGTTTTCAGCCAATTTTCTGGATTTTTGAAAATTTCACTTCTTTGTGAAAATATCCACTAAATGAGGGAATAATATGTGTGAGGGTACCCCAGGAGAGTTCCAAATGTGTGTGGGTAGAATATATATCCCACGGGGTAAAATTGAAAAAAGTTTAAAAAAATTTTTTTTTGGACTTAGTCATTTTTCCGGCATTTATCAGACTTTCAGATAGGGCAAATATCAGTGAGCATTCCGAATTCAGTTCCAGAGCGATTCGCCCAATGCGTCCTTGATGTTTAGTCGTTTTCAGCCAATTTTCTGGATTCTTGAAAATTTCACTTTTTTATGAAAATATCCACTAAATGAGGGAATAATATGTATGAGGGTACCCCAGGAGAGTTCCAAATGTGTGTGGGTAGAATATATATCCCACGGGGGTAAAATTGAAAAAAGTTGAAAAAATTTTTTTTTGGACTTAGTCATTTTTCTGGCGTTTATCAGACTTTAAGATAGGGTAAATGTCAGTGAGCATTCCCATTTCAGTTCCAGAGCGATTCGCCGAATGAGTCTTTGATATTTAGTCGTTTTCAGCCAATTTTCTGGATTTTTGAAAATTTCACTTTTTTGTGAAAGTATCCACTAAATGGGGGAATAATATGTGTGAGGGTACCGAAGGAGAGTTCCAAATGTGTGTGGGTAGAATATATATCCGACGGGGGTAAAATTGAAAAAAGTTTAAAAAAATTTTTTTTTGGACTTAGTCATTTTTCCGGCGTGTATCAGTCTTTCAGATAGGGGAAATATCAGTGAGCGTTCCGATTTCAGTTCCACAGCGATTCGCCCAATTAGTCCTTGATAATTAGTCGTTTTCAGCCAATTTTCTGGATTTTTGAAAATTTCACTTCTTTGTGAAAATATCCACTAAATGAGGGAATAATATGTGTGAGGGTACCGAATGAGAGTTCCAAATGTGAGTGGGTAGAATATATATCCCACGGGGGTAAAATTGAAAAAAGTTGAAAAAATTTTTTTAGGACTTAGTCATTTTTCCGGCGTTTATCAGACTTTCAGATAGGGCAAATGTCAGTGAGGGTTCCGATTTCAGTTCCAGATCGATTCGCCCAATGAGTCCTTGATATTTAGTCGTTTTCAGCCAATTTTCTGGATTTTTGAAAATGTCACTTTTTTATGAAAATATCCACTAAATGAGGGAATAATATGTATGAGGATACCCCAGGAGAGTTCCAAATGTGTGTGGGTAGAATATATATCCCACGGGGGTAAAATTGAAAAAAGTTGAAAAAATTTTTTTTTTTGGACTTAGTCATTTTTCCGGCGTTTATCAGACTTTCAGATAGGGCAAATGTCAGTGAGCGTTCCGATTTCAGTTCCAGAGCGATTCGCCCAATGAGTCTTTGATATTTAGTCGTTTTCAGCCAATTTTCAGTACTTTTTAACATTTCACTTTTTTGTGAAAATATCCACTAAATGAGGGAATAATATGTGTGAGGGTACCCCAGGAGAGTTCCAAATGTGTGTGGGTAGAATATATATCCCACGGGGGTAAAATTGAAAAAAGTTGAAAATATTTTTTTTTGGACTTAGACATTTTTCCGGCGTGTATCAGTCTTTCAGATAGAGGAAATATCAGTGAGCATTCCAATTTCAGTTCCAGAGCGATTCGCCCAATGAGTCCTTGTTATTTAGTTGTTTTCAGCCAATTTTCTGTATTTTTGAAAATTTCACTTCTTTGTGAAAATAAATGAGGGAATAATATGTGTGAGGGTACCGAAGGAGAGTTCCAAATGTGAGAGGGTAGGATATATATCCCACGGGGGTAAAATTGAAATAAGTTGAAAAAATTTTTTTTAGGACTTAGTCATTTTTCCGGCGTTTAGCAGACTTTCAGATAGGGGAAATGTCAGTGAGCGTTCCGATTTCATTTCCAGAGCGATTCGCCCAATGAGTCCTTGATATTTATTCGTTTTCAGCCAATTTTCTGGATTTTTGAAAATGTCACTTTTTTGTGAAAATATCCACTAAATGAGGGAATAATATGTGTGAGAGTACCCCAGGAGAGTTCCAAATGTGTGTGGGTAGAATATATATCCCACGGGGGTAAAATTGAAAAAAGTTGAAAATATTTTTTTTTGGACTTAGACATTTTTCCGGCGTGTATCAGTCTTTCAGGTAGGGGAAATGTCAGTGAGCGTTCCGATTTCAGTTCCAGAGTGATTCGCCCAATGAGTCTTTGATATTTAGTCGTTTTCAGCCAATTTTCTGGATTTTTGAAAATTTCACTTTTTTGTGAAAATATCCACTAAATGAGGGAATAATATGTGTGAGGGTACCCCAGGAGAGTTTCAAATGTGTGTGGGTAGAATTTATATCCCACGGGGGTAAAATTGAAAAAAGCTGAAAAAATTTTTTTTTGGACTTAGTCATTTTTCCGGCGTTTAGCAGACTTTCAGTTAGGGGAAATGTCAGTGAGCGTTCCGATTTCATTTCCAGAGCGATTCGCCCAATGAGTCCTTGATATTTAGTTGTTTTCAGCCAATTTTCTGGATTTTTGAAAATGTCACTTTTTGGTGAAAATATTCACTAAATGAGGGAATAATATGTGTGAGGGTTCCGAAGGAGAGTTCCAAATTTGTGTGGGTAGAATATATATCCCACGGGGGTAAAATTGAAAAAAGTTTAAAAAAAATTTTTTTGGGACTTAGTCATTTTTCCGGCGTTTATCAGACTTTCAGATAGGGGAAATGTCAGTGAGCGTTCCGATTTCAGTTCCAGAGCGATTCGCCCAATGAGTCCGTGATATTTAGTCGTTTTCAGCCAATTTTCTGGATTTTTGAAAATTTCACTTTTTTGTGAAAATATCCACTAAATGAGGGAATAATATGTGTGAGGGTTCCGAAGGAGAGTTCCAAATTTGTGTGGGTAGAATATATATCCCACGGGGGTAAAATTGAAAAAAGTTTAAAAAAAATTTTTTTGGGACTTAGTCATTTTTCCGGCGTTTATCAGACTTTCAGATAGGGGAAATGTCAGTGAGCGTTCCGATTTCAGTTCCAGAGCGATTCGCCCAATGAGTCCTTGTTATTTAGTTGTTTTCAGCCAATTTTCTGGATTTTTGAAAATTTCACTTTTTTGTTAAAATATCCACTAAATGAGGGAATAATATGTGTGAGGGTACCCCAGGAGAGTTCTAAATGTGTGTGGGAAGAATATATATCCCACGGGGGTAAAATTGAAAAAAGTTGAAAAAATTTTTTTTTTGGACTTAGTCATTTTTCCGGCGTTTATCAGACTTTTAGATAGGGGAAATGTCAGTGAGCATTCCGATTTCAGTTCCAGAGTGATTCGCCCAATGAGTCCTTGATATTTAGTCGTTTTCAGCCAATTTTCTGGATTTTTGAAAATGTCACTTTTTTGTGAAAATATCCACTAAATGAGGGAATAATATGTGTGAGGGTACCCCAGGAGAGTTCCAAATGTGTGTGGGTAGAATATATATCCCACGGGGGTAAAAGTGAAAAAAGTTGAAAATATTTTTTTTTGGACTTAGTCATTTTTCCGGCGTTTATCAGACTTTCAGATACGAGAAATGTCAGTGAGCGTTCCGATTTCAGCTCCAGAGCGATTCGCCCAATGAGTCCTTGATATTTAGTCGTTTTCAGCCAATTTTCTGGATTTTTGAGAATTTCACTTTTTTGTGAAAATATCCACTAAATGGGGGATAATATGTGTGAGGGTACCGAAGGAGAGTTCCAAATGTGAGTGGGTAGAATATATATCCCACGAGGGTAAAATTGAAAAAAGTTGAAAAAAATTTTTTTTGGGACTTAGTCATTTTTCCGGCGTTTATCAGACTTTCACATAGGGGAAATGTCAGTGAGCGTTCCGATTTCAGTTCCAGAGTGATTCGCCCAATGAGTCCTTGATATTTAGTTGTTTTCAACCAATTTTCTGGATTTTTGAAAATGTCACTTTTTTGTGAAAATATTCACTAAATGAGGGAATAATATGTGTGAGGGTACCCCAGGAGAGTTCCAAATGTGTGTGGGTAGAATATATATCCCACGGGGGTAAAATTGAAAAAAGTTGAAAATATTTTTTTTTGGACTTAGTCATTTTTCCGGCGTTTATCAGACTTTCAGATACGAGAAATGTCAGTGAGCGTTCCGATTTCAGCTCCAGAGCGATTCGCCCAATGAGTCCTTGATATTTATTCGTTTTCAGCCAATTTTCTGGATTTTTGAGAATTTCACTTTTTTGTGAAAATATCCACTAAATGGGGGAATAATATGTGTGAGGGTACCGAAGGAGAGTTCCAAATTTGTGTGGGTAGAACATATATCCCACGGGGGTAAAATTGAAAAAAGTTGAAAATTTTTTT
The DNA here is from genome assembly GCF_046119375.1 of Phyllobates terribilis. NCBI lineage: Eukaryota > Metazoa > Chordata > Amphibia > Anura > Dendrobatidae > Phyllobates > Phyllobates terribilis. The sequence goes on from NW_027362762.1 coordinate 557,334,277, forward strand.
TTTAGGACTTAGTCATTTTTCCGGCGTTTAGCAGACTTTCAGATAGGGGAAATGTCAGTGAGCGTTCCGATTTCATTTCCAGAGCGATTCGCCCAATGAGTCCTTGATATTTATTCGTTTTCAGCCAATTTTCTGGATTTTTGAAAATGTCACTTTTTTGTGAAAATATCCACTAAATGAGGGAATAATATGTGTGAGGGTACCCCAGGAGAGTTCCAAATGTGTGTGGGTAGAATATATATCCCACGGGGGTAAAATTGAAAAAAGTTGAAAATATTTTTTTTTGGACTTAGACATTTTTCCGGCGTGTATCAGTCTTTCAGGTAGGGGAAATGTCAGTGAGCGTTCCGATTTCAGTTCCAGAGTGATTCGCCCAATGAGTCTTTGATATTTAGTCGTTTTCAGCCAATTTTCTGGATTTTTGAAAATTTCACTTTTTTGTGAAAATATCCACTAAATGAGGGAATAATATGTGTGAGGGTACCCCAGGAGAGTTCCAAATGTGTGTGGGTAGAATATATATCCCACAGGGGTAAAATTGAAAAAAGCTGAAAAAATTTTTTTTTGGACTTAGTCATTTTTCCGGCGTTTATCAGACTTTCAGATAGGGGAAATGTCAGTGAGCATTCCCATTTCAGTTCCAGAGCGATTCGCCGAATGAGTCTTTGATATTTAGTCGTTTTCAGCCAATTTTCTGGATTTTTGAAAATTTCACTTTTTTGTGAAAATATCCACTAAGTGAGGGAATAATATGTGTGAGGGTACCGAAGGAGAGTTCCAAATTTGTGTGGGTAGAACATATATCCCACGGGGGTAAAATTGAAAAAAGTTGAAAAAATTTTTTTTAGGACTTAGTCATTTTTCCGGAGTTTAGCAGACTTTCAGTTAGGGGAAATGTCAGTGAGCGTTCCGATTTCATTTCCAGAGCGATTCGCCCAATGAGTCCTTGATATTTAGTTGTTTTCAACCAATTTTCTGGATTTTTGAAAATGTCACTTTTTTGTGAAAATATTCACTAAATGAGGGAATAATATGTGTGAGGGTACCCCAGGAGAGTTCCAAATGTGTGTGGGTAGAATATATATCCCACGGGGGTAAAATTGAAAAAAGTTGAAAATATTTTTTTTTGGACTTAGTCATTTTTCCGGCGTTTATCAGACTTTCAGATACGAGAAATGTCAGTGAGCGTTCCGATTTCAGCTCCAGAACGATTCGCCCAATGAGTCCTTGATATTTAGTCGTTTTCAGCCAATTTTCTGGATTTTTGAGAATTTCACTTTTTTGTGAAAATATCCACTAAATGGGGGAATAATATGTGTGAGGGTACCGAAGGAGAGTTCCAAATTTGTGTGGGTAGAACATATATCCCACGGGGGTAAAATTGAAAAAAGTTGAAAATTTTTTTTTTAGGACTTAGTCATTTTTCCGGCGTTTAGCAGACTTTCAGATAGGGGAAATGTCAGTGAGCGTTCCGATTTCATTTCCAGAGCGATTCGCCCAATGAGTCCTTGATATTTATTCGTTTTCAGCCAATTTTCTGGATTTTTGAAAATGTCACTTTTTTGTGAAAATATCCACTAAATGAGGGAATAATATGTGTGAGGGTACCCCAGGAGAGTTCCAAATGTGTGTGGGTAGAATATATATCCCACGGGGGTAAAATTGAAAAAAGTTGAAAATATTTTTTTTTGGACTTAGACATTTTTCCGGCGTGTATCAGTCTTTCAGGTAGGGGAAATGTCAGTGAGCGTTCCGATTTCAGTTCCAGAGTGATTCGCCCAATGAGTCTTTGATATTTAGTCGTTTTCAGCCAATTTTCTGGATTTTTGAAAATTTCACTTTTTTGTGAAAATATCCACTAAATGAGGGAATAATATGTGTGAGGGTACCCCAGGAGAGTTCCAAATGTGTGTGGGTAGAATTTATATCCCACGGGGGTAAAATTGAAAAAAGTTGAAAAAATTTTTTTTAGGACTTAGTCATTTTTCCGGAGTTTAGCAGACTTTCAGTTAGGGGAAATGTCAGTGAGCGTTCCGATTTCATTTCCAGAGCGATTCGCCCAATGAGTCCTTGATATTTAGTTGTTTTCAGCCAATTTTCTGGATTTTTGAAAATGTCACTTTTTTGTGAAAATATTCACTAAATGAGGGAATAATATGTGTGAGGGTACCCCAGGAGAGTTCCAAATGTGTGTGGGTAGAATATATATCCCACGGGGGTAAAATTGAAAAAAGTTGAAAAAAATTTTTTTTTGGACTTAGTCATTTTTCTGGCGTTTATCAGACTTTAAGATAGGGGAAATGTCAGTGAGCATTCCCATTTCAGTTCCAGAGCGATTCGCCGAATGAGTCTTTGTTATTTAGTCGTTTTCAGCCAATTTTCTGGATTTTTGAAAATTTCACTTTTTTGTGAAAATATCCACTAAATGAGGGAATAATATGTGTGAGGATATCCCAGGAGAGTTCCAAATGTGTGTGGGTAGAATATATATCCGACGGGGGTAAAATTGAAAAAAGTTTAAAAAAATTTTTTTTTGGACTTAGTCATTTTTCCGGCGTTTATCAGACTTTCAGATACGAGAAATGTCAGTGAGCGTTCCGATTTCAGCTCCAGAGCGATACTCCCAATGAGTCTTTGATATTTAGTCGTTTTCAGCCAATTTTCTGGATTTTTGAAAATTTCACTTTTTTGTGAAAATATCCACTAAATGAGGGAATAATATGTGTGAGGGTTCCGAAGGAGAGTTCCAAATTTGTGTGGGTAGAATATATATCCCACGGGGGTAAAATTGAAAAAAGTTTAAAAAAAATTTTTTTGGGACTTAGTCATTTTTCCGGCGTTTATCAGACTTTCAGAGAGGGGAAATGTCAGTGAGCGTTCCGATTTCAGTTCCAGAGCGATTCGCCCAATGAGTCCGTGATATTTAGTCGTTTTCAGCCAATTTTCTGGATTTTTGAAAATTTCACTTTTTTGTGAAAATATCCACTAAATGAGGGAATAATATGTGTGAGGGTTCCGAAGGAGAGTTCCAAATTTGTGTGGGTAGAATATATATCCCACGGGGGTAAAATTGAAAAAAGTTTAAAAAAAATTTTTTTGGGACTTAGTCATTTTTCCGGCGTTTATCAGACTTTCAGATAGGGGAAATGTCAGTGAGCGTTCCGATTTCAGTTCCAGAGCGATTCGCCCAATGAGTCCTTGTTATTTAGTTGTTTTCAGCCAATTTTCTGGATTTTTGAAAATTTCACTTTTTTGTGAAAATATCCACTAAATGAGGGAATAATATGTGTGAGGGTACCCCAGGAGAGTTCCAAATGTGTGTGGGTAGAATTTATATCCCACGGGGGTAAAATTGAAAAAAGCTGAAAAAATTTTTTTTTGGACTTAGTCATTTTTCCGGCGTTTATCAGACTTTCAGATAGGGCAAATGTCAGTGAGCGTTCCGATTTCAGTTCCAGAGCGATTCGCCCAATGAGTCTTTGATATTTAGTCGTTTTCAGCCAATTTTCAGTACTTTTTAAAATTTCACTTTTTTGTGAAAATATCCACTAAATGAGGGAATAATATGTGTGAGGGTACCCCAGGAGAGTTCCAAATGTGTGTGGGTAGAATATATATCCCACGGGGGTAAAATTGAAAAAAGTTGAAAATATTTTTTTTTGGACTTAGACATTTTTCCGGCGTGTATCAGTCTTTCAGATAGAGGAAATATCAGTGAGCATTCCAATTTCAGTTCCAGAGCGATTCGCCCAATGAGTCCTTGATATTTATTCGTTTTCAGACAATTTTCTGGATTTTTGAAAATGTCACTTTTTTGTGAAAATATCCACTAAATGAGGGAATAATATGTGTGAGGGTACCCCAGGAGAGTTCCAAATGTGTGTGGGTAGAATATATATCCCACGGGGGTAAAATTGAAAAAAGTTGAAAATATTTTTTTTTGGACTTAGTCATTTTTCCGGCGTTTATCAGACCTTCAGATACGAGAAATGTCAGTGAGCATTCCCATTTCAGTTCCAGAGCGATTCGCCGAATGAGTCTTTGATATTTAGTCGTTTTCAGCCAATTTTCTGGATTTTTGAGAATTTCACTTTTTTGTGAAAATATCCACTAAATGAGGGAATAATATGTGTGAGGGTACCCCAGGAGAGTTCCAAATTTGTGTGGGTAGAATATATATCCCACGGGGGTAAAATTGAAAAAAGTTTAAAAAAAATTTTTTTGGGACTTAGTCATTTTTCCGGCGTTTATCAGACTTTCAGATAGGGGAAATGTCAGTGAGCGTTCCGATTTCAGTTCCAGAGCGATTCGCCCAATGAGTCCTTGTTATTTAGTTGTTTTCAGTCAATTTTCTGGATTTTTGAAAATTTCACTTTTTTGTGAAAATATCCACTAAATGAGGGAATAATATGTGTGAGGGTACCCAAGGAGAGTTCCAAATGTGTGTGGGTAGAATATATATCCCACGGGGGTAAAATTGAAAAAAGTTGAAAAAAAAATTTTTTTGGACTTAGTCATTTTTCCGGCGTTTATCAGACTTTCATATACGAGAAATGTCAGTGAGCGTTCCGATTTCAGCTCCAGAGCGATTCGCCCAATGAGTCCTTGATATTTAGTCGTTTTCAGCCAATTTTCTGGATTTTTGAGAATTTCACTTTTTTGTGAAAATATCCACTAAATGGGGGATAATATGTGTGAGGGTACCGAAGGAGAGTTCCAAATGTGAGTGGGTAGAATATATATCCCACGAGGGTAAAATTGAAAAAAGTTGAAAAAAATTTTTTTTGGGACTTAGTTATTTTTCCGGCGTTTATCAGACTTTCAGATAGGGGAAATGTCAGTGAGCGTTCCGATTTCAGTTCCAGAGTGATTCGCCCAATGAGTCCTTGATATTTATTCGTTTTCAGCCAATTTTCTGGATTTTTGAAAATTTCACTTTTTTGTGAAAATATTCACTAAATGAGGGAATAATATGTGTGAGGGTACCCCAGGAGAGTTCCAAATGTGTGTGGGTAGAATATATATCCCACAGGGGTAAAATTGAAAAAAGTTGAAAAAAATTTTTTTTTGGACTTAGTCATTTTTCTGGCGTTTATCAGACTTTAAGATAGGGGAAATGTCAGTGAGCATTCCCATTTCAGTTCCAGAGCGATTCGCCGAATGAGTCTTTGATATTTAGTCGTTTTCAGCCAATTTTCTGGATTTTTGAAAATTTCACTTTTTTGTGAAAATATCCACTAAATGAGGGAATAATATGTGTGAGGGTACCCCAGGAGAGTTCCAAATGTGTGTGGGTAGAATATATATCCGACGGGGGTAAAATTGAAAAAAGTTTAAAAAAATTTTTTTTTGGACTTAGTCATTTTTCCGGCGTTTATCAGACTTTCAGATACGAGAAATGTCAGTGAGCGTTCCGATTTCAGCTCCAGAGCGATACTCCCAATGAGTCTTTAATATTTAGTCGTTTTCAGCCAATTTTCTGGATTTTTGAAAATTTCACTTTTCTGTGAAAGTATCCACTAAATGGGGGAATAATATGTGTGAGGGTACCGAAGGAGAGTTCCAAATGTGAGTGGGTAGAATATATATCCCACGGGGGTAAAATTGAAAAAAGTTGAAAAAAATTTTTTTAGGACTTAGTCATTTTTCCGGCGTTTAGCAGACTTTCAGATAGGGGAAATGTCAGTGAGCGTTCCGATTTCAGTTCCAGATCGATTCGCCCAATGAGTCCTTGATATTTAGTCGTTTTCAGCCAATTTTCTGGATTTTTGAAAATGTCACTTTTTTATGAAAATATCCACTAAATGAGGGAATAATATGTATGAGGGTACCCCAGGAGAGTTCCAAATGTGTGTGGGTAGAATATATATCCCACGGGGGTAAAATTGAAAAAAGTTGAAAACATTTTTTTTTGGACTTAGTCATTTTCCCGGCGTGTATCAGTCTTTCAGATAGGGGAAATATCAGTGAGCATTCTGATTTCAGTTCCAGAGCGATTCGCCCAATAAGTCCTTGTTATTTAGTCGTTTTCAGCCAATTTTCTGGATTTTTGAAAATTTCACTTTTTTGTGAAAATATCCACTAAGTGAGGGAATAATATGTGTGAGGGTACCGAAGGAGAGTTCCAAATTTGTGTGGGTAGAACATATATCCCACGGGGGTAAAATTGAAAAAAGTTGAAAAAATTTTTTTTAGGACTTAGTCATTTTTCCGGCGTTTAGCAGACTTTCAGTTAGGGGAAATGTCAGTGAGCGTTCCGATTTCATTTCCAGAGCGATTCGCCCAATGAGTCCTTGATATTTAGTTGTTTTCAGCCAATTTTCTGGATTTTTGAAAATGTCACTTTTTTGTGAAAATATTCACTAAATGAGGGAATAATATGTGTGAGGGTACCCCAGGAGAGTTCCAAATGTGTGTGGGTAGAATATATATCCCACGGGGGTAAAATTGAAAAAAGTTGAAAAAAATTTTTTTTTGGACTTAGTCATTTTTCTGGCGATTATCATACTTTAAGATAGGGTAAATGTCAGTGAGCATTCCCATTTCAGTTCCAGAGCGATTCGCCGAATGAGTCTTTGATATTTAGTCGTTTTCAGCCAATTTTCTGGATTTTTGAAAATTTCACTTTTTTGTGAAAGTATCCACTAAATGGGGGAATAATATGTGTGAGGGTACCGAAGGAGAGTTCCAAATGTGTGTGGGTAGAATATATATCCGACGGGGGTAAAATTGAAAAAAGTTTAAAAAAATTTTTTTTTGGACTTAGTCATTTTTCCGGCGTGTATCAGTCTTTCAGATAGGGGAAATATCAGTGAGCGTTCCGATTTCAGTTCCACAGCGATTCGCCCAATTAGTCCTTGATAATTAGTCGTTTTCAGCCAATTTTCTGGATTTTTGAAAATTTCACTTCTTTGTGAAAATATCCACTAAATGAGGGAATAATATGTGTGAGGGTACCGAATGAGAGTTCCAAATGTGAGTGGGTAGAATATATATCCCACGGGGGTAAAATTGAAAAAAGTTGAAAAAATTTTTTTAGGACTTAGTCATTTTTCCGGCGTTTATCAGACTTTCAGATAGGGCAAATGTAAGTGAGGGTTCCGATTTCAGTTCCAGATCGATTCGCCCAATGAGTCCTTGATATTTAGTCGTTTTCAGCCAATTTTCTGGATTTTTGAAAATGTCACTTTTTTATGAAAATATCCACTAAATGAGGGAATAATATGTATGAGGGTACCCCAGGAGAGTTCCAAATGTGTGTGGGTAGAATATATATCCCACGGGGGTAAAATTGAAAAAAGTTGAAAACATTTTTTTTTTGGACTTAGTCATTTTTCCTGCGTTTATCAGACTTTCAGATAGGGCAAATGTCAGTGAGCGTTCCGATTTCAGTTCCAGAGCGATTCGCCCAATGAGTCTTTGATATTTAGTCGTTTTCAGCCAATTTTCAGTACTTTTTAAAATTTCACTTTTTTGTGAAAATATCCACTAAATGAGGGAATAATATGTGTGAGGGTACCCCAGGAGAGTTCCAAATGTGTGTGGGTAGAATATATATCCCACGGGGGTAAAATTGAAAAAAGTTGAAAAAAATTTTTTTTTGGACTTAGTCATTTTTCCGGCGTTTATCTGACTTTCAGATACGAGAAATGTCAGTGAGCGTTCCGATTTCAGCTCCAGAGCGATACTCCCAATGAGTCTTTAATATTTAGTCGTTTTCAGCCAATTTTCTGGATTTTTGAACATTTCACTTTTCTGTGAAAGTATCCACTAAATGGGGGAATAATATGTGTGAGGGTACCGAAGGAGAGTTCCAAATGTGAGTGGGTAGAATATATATCCCACGGGGGTAAAATTGAAAAAAGTTGAAAAAAATTTTTTTAGGACTTAGTCATTTTTCCGGCGTTTAGCAGACTTTCAGATAGGGGAAATGTCAGTGAGCGTTCCGATTTCAGTTCCAGATCGATTCGCCCAATGAGTCCTTGATATTTAGTCGTTTTCAGCCAATTTTCTGGATTTTTGAAAATGTCACTTTTTTATGAAAATATCCACTAAATGAGGGAATAATATGTATGAGGGTACCCCAGGAGAGTTCCAAATGTGTGTGGGTAGAATATATATCCCACGGGGGTAAAATTGAAAAAAGTTGAAAACATTTTTTTTTGGACTTAGTCATTTTCCCGGCGTGTATCAGTCTTTCAGATAGGGGAAATATCAGTGAGCATTCTGATTTCAGTTCCAGAGCGATTCGCCCAATAAGTCCTTGTTATTTAGTCGTTTTCAGCCAATTTTCTGGATTTTTGAAAATTTCACTTTTTTGTGAAAATATCCACTAAGTGAGGGAATAATATGTGTGAGGGTACCGAAGGAGAGTTCCAAATTTGTGTGGGTAGAACATATATCCCACGGGGGTAAAATTGAAAAAAGTTGAAAAAATTTTTTTTAGGACTTAGTCATTTTTCCGGCGTTTAGCAGACTTTCAGTTAGGGGAAATGTCAGTGAGCGTTCCGATTTCATTTCCAGAGCGATTCGCCCAATGAGTCCTTGATATTTAGTTGTTTTCAGCCAATTTTCTGGATTTTTGAAAATGTCACTTTTTTGTGAAAATATTCACTAAATGAGGGAATAATATGTGTGAGGGTACCCCAGGAGAGTTCCAAATGTGTGTGGGTAGAATATATATCCCACGGGGGTAAAATTGAAAAAAGTTGAAAAAAATTTTTTTTTGGACTTAGTCATTTTTCTGGCGATTATCATACTTTAAGATAGGGTAAATGTCAGTGAGCATTCCCATTTCAGTTCCAGAGCGATTCGCCGAATGAGTCTTTGATATTTAGTCGTTTTCAGCCAATTTTCTGGATTTTTGAAAATTTCACTTTTTTGTGAAAGTATCCACTAAATGGGGGAATAATATGTGTGAGGGTACCGAAGGAGAGTTCCAAATGTGTGTGGGTAGAATATATATCCGACGGGGGTAAAATTGAAAAAAGTTTAAAAAAATTTTTTTTTGGACTTAGTCATTTTTCCGGCGTGTATCAGTCTTTCAGATAGGGGAAATATCAGTGAGCGTTCCGATTTCAGTTCCACAGCGATTCGCCCAATTAGTCCTTGATAATTAGTCATTTTCAGCCAATTTTCTGGATTTTTGAAAATTTCACTTCTTTGTGAAAATATCCACTAAATGAGGGAATAATATGTGTGAGGGTACCGAATGAGAGTTCCAAATGTGAGTGGGTAGAATATATATCCCACGGGGGTAAAATTGAAAAAAGTTGAAAAAATTTTTTTAGGACTTAGTCATTTTTCCGGCGTTTATCAGACTTTCAGATAGGGCAAATGTCAGTGAGGGTTCCGATTTCAGTTCCAGATCGATTCGCCCAATGAGTCCTTGATATTTAGTCGTTTTCAGCCAATTTTCTGGATTTTTGAAAATGTCACTTTTTTATGAAAATATCCACTAAATGAGGGAATAATATGTATGAGGGTACCCCAGGAGAGTTCCAAATGTGTGTGGGTAGAATATATATCCCACGGGGGTAAAATTGAAAAAAGTTGAAAACATTTTTTTTTTTGGACTTAGTCATTTTTCCTGCGTTTATCAGACTTTCAGATAGGGCAAATGTCAGTGAGCGTTCCGATTTCAGTTCCAGAGCGATTCGCCCAATGAGTCTTTGATATTTAGTCGTTTTCAGCCAATTTTCAGTACTTTTTAAAATTTCACTTTTTTGTGAAAATATCCACTAAATGAGGGAATAATATGTGTGAGGGTACCCCAGGAGAGTTCCAAATGTGTGTGGGTAGAATATATATCCCACGGGGGTAAAATTGAAAAAAGTTGAAAATATTTTTTTTTGGACTTAGACATTTTTCCGGCGTGTATCAGTCTTTCAGATAGAGGAAATATCAGTGAGCATTCCAATTTCAGTTCCAGAGCGATTCGCCCAATGAGTCCTTGTTATTTAGTTGTTTTCAGCCAATTTTCTGTATTTTTGAAAATTTCACTTCTTTGTGAAAATATCCACTAAATGAGGGCATAATATGTGTGAGGGTACCGAAGGAGAGTTCCAAATGTGAGAGGGTAGGATATATATCCCACGGGGGTAAAATTGAAATAAGTTGAAAAAATTTTTTTTAGGACTTAGTCATTTTTCCGGCGTTTAGCAGACTTTCAGATAGGGGAAATGTCAGTGAGCGTTCCGATTTCATTTCCAGAGCGATTCGCCCAATGAGTCCTTGATATTTAGTTGTTTTCAGCCAATTTTCTGGATTTTTGAAAATGTCACTTTTTTGTGAAAATATTCACTAAATGAGGGAATAATATGTGTGAGGGTACCCCAGGAGAGTTCCAAATGTGTGTGGGTAGAATATATATCCCACGGGGGTAAAATTGAAAAAAGTTGAAAAAAATTTTTTTTTGGACTTAGTCATTTTTCTGGCGATTATCATACTTTAAGATAGGGTAAATGTCAGTGAGCATTCCCATTTCAGTTCCAGAGCGATTCGCCGAATGAGTCTTTGATATTTAGTCGTTTTCAGCCAATTTTCTGGATTTTTGAAAATTTCACTTTTTTGTGAAAGTATCCACTAAATGGGGGAATAATATGTGTGAGGGTACCGAAGGAGAGTTCCAAATGTGTGTGGGTAGAATATATATCCGACGGGGGTAAAATTGAAAAAAGTTTAAAAAAATTTTTTTTTGGACTTAGTCATTTTTCCGGCGTGTATCAGTCTTTCAGATAGGGGAAATATCAGTGAGCGTTCCGATTTCAGTTCCACAGCGATTCGCCCAATTAGTCCTTGATAATTAGTCGTTTTCAGCCAATTTTCTGGATTTTTGAAAATTTCACTTCTTTGTGAAAATATCCACTAAATGAGGGAATAATATGTGTGAGGGTACCGAATGAGAGTTCCAAATGTGAGTGGGTAGAATATATATCCCACGGGGGTAAAATTGAAAAAAGTTGAAAAAATTTTTTTAGGACTTAGTCATTTTTCCGGCGTTTATCAGACTTTCAGATAGGGCAAATGTCAGTGAGGGTTCCGATTTCAGTTCCAGATCGATTCGCCCAATGAGTCCTTGATATTTAGTCGTTTTCAGCCAATTTTCTGGATTTTTGAAAATGTCACTTTTTTATGAAAATATCCACTAAATGAGGGAATAATATGTATGAGGGTACCCCAGGAGAGTTCCAAATGTGTGTGGGTAGAATATATATCCCACGGGGGTAAAATTGAAAAAAGTTGAAAACATTTTTTTTTTTGGACTTAGTCATTTTTCCTGCGTTTATCAGACTTTCAGATAGGGCAAATGTCAGTGAGCGTTCCGATTTCAGTTCCAGAGCGATTCGCCCAATGAGTCTTTGATATTTAGTCGTTTTCAGCCAATTTTCAGTACTTTTTAAAATTTCACTTTTTTGTGAAAATATCCACTAAATGAGGGAATAATATGTGTGAGGGTACCCCAGGAGAGTTCCAAATGTGTGTGGGTAGAATATATATCCCACGGGGGTAAAATTGAAAAAAGTTGAAAATATTTTTTTTTGGACTTAGACATTTTTCCGGCGTGTATCAGTCTTTCAGATAGAGGAAATATCAGTGAGCATTCCAATTTCAGTTCCAGAGCGATTCGCCCAATGAGTCCTTGTTATTTAGTTGTTTTCAGCCAATTTTCTGTATTTTTGAAAATTTCACTTCTTTGTGAAAATATCCACTAAATGAGGGCATAATATGTGTGAGGGTACCGAAGGAGAGTTCCAAATGTGAGAGGGTAGGATATATATCCCACGGGGGTAAAATTGAAATAAGTTGAAAAAATTTTTTTTAGGACTTAGTCATTTTTCCGGCGTTTAGCAGACTTTCAGATAGGGGAAATGTCAGTGAGCGTTCCGATTTCATTTCCAGAGCGATTCGCCCAATGAGTCCTTGATATTTAGTTGTTTTCAGCCAATTTTCTGGATTTTTGAAAATGTCACTTTTTTGTGAAAATATTCACTAAATGAGGGAATAATATGTGTGAGGGTACCCCAGGAGAGTTCCAAATGTGTGTGGGTAGAATATATATCCCACGGGGGTAAAATTGAAAAAAGTTGAAAAAAATTTTTTTTTGGACTTAGTCATTTTTCTGGCGTTTATCAGACTTTAAGATAGGGTAAATGTCAGTGAGCATTCCCATTTCAGTTCCAGAGCGATTCGCCGAATGAGTCTTTGATATTTAGTCGTTTTCAGCCAATTTTCTGGATTTTTGAAAATTTCACTTTTTTGTGAAAGTATCCACTAAATGGGGGAATAATATGTGTGAGGGTACCGAAGGAGAGTTCCAAATGTGTGTGGGTAGAATATATATCCGACGGGGGTAAAATTGAAAAAAGTTTAAAAAAATTTTTTTTTGGACTTAGTCATTTTTCCGGCGTGTATCAGTCTTTCAGATAGGGGAAATATCAGTGAGCGTTCCGATTTCAGTTCCACAGCGATTCGCCCAATTAGTCCTTGATAATTAGTCGTTTTCAGCCAATTTTCTGGATTTTTGAAAATTTCACTTCTTTGTGAAAATATCCACTAAATGAGGGAATAATATGTGTGAGGGTACCGAATGAGAGTTCCAAATGTGAGTGGGTAGAATATATATCCCACGGGGGTAAAATTGAAAAAAGTTGAAAAAATTTTTTTAGGACTTAGTCATTTTTCCGGCGTTTATCAGACTTTCAGATAGGGCAAATGTCAGTGAGGGTTCCGATTTCAGTTCCAGATCGATTCGCCCAATGAGTCCTTGATATTTAGTCGTTTTCAGCCAATTTTCTGGATTTTTGAAAATGTCACTTTTTTATGAAAATATCCACTAAATGAGGGAATAATATGTATGAGGGTACCCCAGGAGAGTTCCAAATGTGTGTGGGTAGAATATATATCCCACGGGGGTAAAATTGAAAAAAGTTGAAAACATTTTTTTTTTGGACTTAGTCATTTTTCCTGCGTTTATCAGACTTTCAGATAGGGCAAATGTCAGTGAGCGTTCCGATTTCAGTTCCAGAGCGATTCGCCCAATGAGTCTTTGATATTTAGTCGTTTTCAGCCAATTTTCAGTACTTTTTAAAATTTCACTTTTTTGTGAAAATATCCACTAAATGAGGGAATAATATGTGTGAGGGTACCCCAGGAGAGTTCCAAATGTGTGTGGGTAGAATATATATCCCACGGGGGTAAAATTGAAAAAAGTTGAAAAAAATTTTTTTTTGGACTTAGTCATTTTTCTGGCGTTTATCAGACTTTAAGATAGGGGAAATGTCAGTGAGCATTCCCATTTCAGTTCCAGAGCGATTCGCCGAATGAGTCTTTGTTATTTAGTCGTTTTCAGCCAATTTTCTGGATTTTTGAAAATTTCACTTTTTTGTGAAAATATCCACTAAATGAGGGAATAATATGTGTGAGGGTATCCCAGGAGAGTTCCAAATGTGTGTGGGTAGAATATATATCCGACGGGGGTAAAATTGAAAAAAGTTTAAAAAAATTTTTTTTTGGACTTAGTCATTTTTCCGGCGTTTATCAGACTTTCAGATACGAGAAATGTCAGTGAGCGTTCCGATTTCAGCTCCAGAGCGATACTCCCAATGAGTCTTTAATATTTAGTCGTTTTCAGCCAATTTTCTGGATTTTTGAACATTTCACTTTTCTGTGAAAGTATCCACTAAATGGGGGAATAATATGTGTGAGGGTACCGAAGGAGAGTTCCAAATGTGAGTGGGTAGAATATATATCCCACGGGGGTAAAATTGAAAAAAGTTGAAAAAAATTTTTTTAGGACTTAGTCATTTTTCCGGCGTTTAGCAGACTTTCAGATAGGGGAAATGTCAGTGAGCGTTCCGATTTCAGTTCCAGATCGATTCGCCCAATGAGTCCTTGATATTTAGTCGTTTTCAGCCAATTTTCTGGATTTTTGAAAATGTCACTTTTTTATGAAAATATCCACTAAATGAGGGAATAATATGTATGAGGGTACCCCAGGAGAGTTCCAAATGTGTGTGGGTAGAATATATATCCCACGGGGGTAAAATTGAAAAAAGTTGAAAACATTTTTTTTTGGACTTAGTCATTTTCCCGGCGTGTATCAGTCTTTCAGATAGGGGAAATATCAGTGAGCATTCTGATTTCAGTTCCAGAGCGATTCGCCCAATAAGTCCTTGTTATTTAGTCGTTTTCAGCCAATTTTCTGGATTTTTGAAAATTTCACTTTTTTGTGAAAATATCCACTAAGTGAGGGAATAATATGTGTGAGGATACCGAAGGAGAGTTCCAAATTTGTGTGGGTAGAACATATATCCCACGGGGGTAAAATTGAAAAAAGTTGAAAAAATTTTTTTTAGGACTTAGTCATTTTTCCGGCGTTTAGCAGACTTTCAGTTAGGGGAAATGTCAGTGAGCGTTCCGATTTCATTTCCAGAGCGATTCGCCCAATGAGTCCTTGATATTTAGTTGTTTTCAGCCAATTTTCTGGATTTTTGAAAATGTCACTTTTTTGTGAAAATATTCACTAAATGAGGGAATAATATGTGTGAGGGTACCCCAGGAGAGTTCCAAATGTGTGTGGGTAGAATATATATCCCACGGGGGTAAAATTGAAAAAAGTTGAAAAAAATTTTTTTTTGGACTTAGTCATTTTTCTGGCGATTATCATACTTTAAGATAGGGTAAATGTCAGTGAGCATTCCCATTTCAGTTCCAGAGCGATTCGCCGAATGAGTCTTTGATATTTAGTCGTTTTCAGCCAATTTTCTGGATTTTTGAAAATTTCACTTTTTTGTGAAAGTATCCACTAAATGGGGGAATAATATGTGTGAGGGTACCGAAGGAGAGTTCCAAATGTGTGTGGGTAGAATATATATCCGACGGGGGTAAAATTGAAAAAAGTTTAAAAAAATTTTTTTTTGGACTTAGTCATTTTTCCGGCGTGTATCAGTCTTTCAGATAGGGGAAATATCAGTGAGCGTTCCGATTTCAGTTCCACAGCGATTCGCCCAATTAGTCCTTGATAATTAGTCGTTTTCAGCCAATTTTCTGGATTTTTGAAAATTTCACTTCTTTGTGAAAATATCCACTAAATGAGGGAATAATATGTGTGAGGGTACCGAATGAGAGTTCCAAATGTGAGTGGGTAGAATATATATCCCACGGGGGTAAAATTGAAAAAAGTTGAAAAAATTTTTTTAGGACTTAGTCATTTTTCCGGCGTTTATCAGACTTTCAGATAGGGCAAATGTCAGTGAGGGTTCCGATTTCAGTTCCAGATCGATTCGCCCAATGAGTCCTTGATATTTAGTCGTTTTCAGCCAATTTTCTGGATTTTTGAAAATGTCATTTTTTATGAAAATATCCACTAAATGAGGGAATAATATGTATGAGGGTACCCCAGGAGAGTTCCAAATGTGTGTGGGTAGAATATATATCCCACGGGGGTAAAATTGAAAAAAGTTGAAAACATTTTTTTTTTTGGACTTAGTCATTTTTCCTGCGTTTATCAGACTTTCAGATAGGGCAAATGTCAGTGAGCGTTCCGATTTCAGTTCCAGAGCGATTCGCCCAATGAGTCTTTGATATTTAGTCGTTTTCAGCCAATTTTCAGTACTTTTTAAAATTTCACTTTTTTGTGAAAATATCCACTAAATGAGGGAATAATATGTGTGAGGGTACCCCAGGAGAGTTCCAAATGTGTGTGGGTAGAATATATATCCCACGGGGGTAAAATTGAAAAAAGTTGAAAATATTTTTTTTTGGACTTAGACATTTTTCCGGCGTGTATCAGTCTTTCAGATAGAGGAAATATCAGTGAGCATTCCAATTTCAGTTCCAGAGCGATTCGCCCAATGAGTCCTTGTTATTTAGTTGTTTTCAGCCAATTTTCTGTATTTTTGAAAATTTCACTTCTTTGTGAAAATATCCACTAAATGAGGGCATAATATGTGTGAGGGTACCGAAGGAGAGTTCCAAATGTGAGAGGGTAGGATATATATCCCACGGGGGTAAAATTGAAATAAGTTGAAAAAATTTTTTTTAGGACTTAGTCATTTTTCCGGCGTTTAGCAGACTTTCAGATAGGGGAAATGTCAGTGAGCGTTCCGATTTCATTTCCAGAGCGATTCGCCCAATGAGTCCTTGATATTTAGTTGTTTTCAGCCAATTTTCTGGATTTTTGAAAATGTCACTTTTTTGTGAAAATATTCACTAAATGAGGGAATAATATGTGTGAGGGTACCCCAGGAGAGTTCCAAATGTGTGTGGGTAGAATATATATCCCACGGGGGTAAAATTGAAAAAAGTTGAAAAAAATTTTTTTTTGGACTTAGTCATTTTTCTGGCGTTTATCAGACTTTAAGATAGGGTAAATGTCAGTGAGCATTCCCATTTCAGTTCCAGAGCGATTCGCCGAATGAGTCTTTGATATTTAGTCGTTTTCAGCCAATTTTCTGGATTTTTGAAAATTTCACTTTTTTGTGAAAGTATCCACTAAATGGGGGAATAATATGTGTGAGGGTACCGAAGGAGAGTTCCAAATGTGTGTGGGTAGAATATATATCCGACGGGGGTAAAATTGAAAAAAGTTTAAAAAAATTTTTTTTTGGACTTAGTCATTTTTCCGGCGTGTATCAGTCTTTCAGATAGGGGAAATATCAGTGAGCGTTCCGATTTCAGTTCCACAGCGATTCGCCCAATTAGTCCTTGATAATTAGTCGTTTTCAGCCAATTTTCTGGATTTTTGAAAATTTCACTTCTTTGTGAAAATATCCACTAAATGAGGGAATAATATGTGTGAGGGTACCGAATGAGAGTTCCAAATGTGAGTGGGTAGAATATATATCCCACGGGGGTAAAATTGAAAAAAGTTGAAAAAATTTTTTTAGGACTTAGTCATTTTTCCGGCGTTTATCAGACTTTCAGATAGGGCAAATGTCAGTGAGGGTTCCGATTTCAGTTCCAGATCGATTCGCCCAATGAGTCCTTGATATTTAGTCGTTTTCAGCCAATTTTCTGGATTTTTGAAAATGTCACTTTTTTATGAAAATATCCACTAAATGAGGGAATAATATGTATGAGGGTACCCCAGGAGAGTTCCAAATGTGTGTGGGTAGAATATATATCCCACGGGGGTAAAATTGAAAAAAGTTGAAAACATTTTTTTTTTGGACTTAGTCATTTTTCCTGCGTTTATCAGACTTTCAGATAGGGCAAATGTCAGTGAGCGTTCCGATTTCAGTTCCAGAGCGATTCGCCCAATGAGTCTTTGATATTTAGTCGTTTTCAGCCAATTTTCAGTACTTTTTAAAATTTCACTTTTTTGTGAAAATATCCACTAAATGAGGGAATAATATGTGTGAGGGTACCCCAGGAGAGTTCCAAATGTGTGTGGGTAGAATATATATCCCACGGGGGTAAAATTGAAAAAAGTTGAAAAAAATTTTTTTTTGGACTTAGTCATTTTTCTGGCGTTTATCAGACTTTAAGATAGGGGAAATGTCAGTGAGCATTCCCATTTCAGTTCCAGAGCGATTCGCCGAATGAGTCTTTGTTATTTAGTCGTTTTCAGCCAATTTTCTGGATTTTTGAAAATTTCACTTTTTTGTGAAAATATCCACTAAATGAGGGAATAATATGTGTGAGGGTATCCCAGGAGAGTTCCAAATGTGTGTGGGTAGAATATATATCCGACGGGGGTAAAATTGAAAAAAGTTTAAAAAAATTTTTTTTTGGACTTAGTCATTTTTCCGGCGTTTATCAGACTTTCAGATACGAGAAATGTCAGTGAGCGTTCCGATTTCAGCTCCAGAGCGATACTCCCAATGAGTCTTTAATATTTAGTCGTTTTCAGCCAATTTTCTGGATTTTTGAACATTTCACTTTTCTGTGAAAGTATCCACTAAATGGGGGAATAATATGTGTGAGGGTACCGAAGGAGAGTTCCAAATGTGAGTGGGTAGAATATATATCCCACGGGGGTAAAATTGAAAAAAGTTGAAAAAAATTTTTTTAGGACTTAGTCATTTTTCCGGCGTTTAGCAGACTTTCAGATAGGGGAAATGTCAGTGAGCGTTCCGATTTCAGTTCCAGATCGATTCGCCCAATGAGTCCTTGATATTTAGTCGTTTTCAGCCAATTTTCTGGATTTTTGAAAATGTCACTTTTTTATGAAAATATCCACTAAATGAGGGAATAATATGTATGAGGGTACCCCAGGAGAGTTCCAAATGTGTGTGGGTAGAATATATATCCCACGGGGGTAAAATTGAAAAAAGTTGAAAACATTTTTTTTTGGACTTAGTCATTTTCCCGGCGTGTATCAGTCTTTCAGATAGGGGAAATATCAGTGAGCATTCTGATTTCAGTTCCAGAGCGATTCGCCCAATAAGTCCTTGTTATTTAGTCGTTTTCAGCCAATTTTCTGGATTTTTGAAAATTTCACTTTTTTGTGAAAATATCCACTAAGTGAGGGAATAATATGTGTGAGGGTACCGAAGGAGAGTTCCAAATTTGTGTGGGTAGAACATATATCCCACGGGGGTAAAATTGAAAAAAGTTGAAAAAATTTTTTTTAGGACTTAGTCATTTTTCCGGCGTTTAGCAGACTTTCAGTTAGGGGAAATGTCAGTGAGCGTTCCGATTTCATTTCCAGAGCGATTCGCCCAATGAGTCCTTGATATTTAGTTGTTTTCAGCCAATTTTCTGGATTTTTGAAAATGTCACTTTTTTGTGAAAATATTCACTAAATGAGGGAATAATATGTGTGAGGGTACCCCAGGAGAGTTCCAAATGTGTGTGGGTAGAATATATATCCCACGGGGGTAAAATTGAAAAAAGTTGAAAAAAATTTTTTTTTGGACTTAGTCATTTTTCTGGCGATTATCATACTTTAAGATAGGGTAAATGTCAGTGAGCATTCCCATTTCAGTTCCAGAGCGATTCGCCGAATGAGTCTTTGATATTTAGTCGTTTTCAGCCAATTTTCTGGATTTTTGAAAATTTCACTTTTTTGTGAAAGTATCCACTAAATGGGGGAATAATATGTGTGAGGGTACCGAAGGAGAGTTCCAAATGTGTGTGGGTAGAATATATATCCGACGGGGGTAAAATTGAAAAAAGTTTAAAAAAATTTTTTTTTGGACTTAGTCATTTTTCCGGCGTGTATCAGTCTTTCAGATAGGGGAAATATCAGTGAGCGTTCCGATTTCAGTTCCACAGCGATTCGCCCAATTAGTCCTTGATAATTAGTCGTTTTCAGCCAATTTTCTGGATTTTTGAAAATTTCACTTCTTTGTGAAAATATCCACTAAATGAGGGAATAATATGTGTGAGGGTACCGAATGAGAGTTCCAAATGTGAGTGGGTAGAATATATATCCCACGGGGGTAAAATTGAAAAAAGTTGAAAAAATTTTTTTAGGACTTAGTCATTTTTCCGGCGTTTATCAGACTTTCAGATAGGGCAAATGTCAGTGAGGGTTCCGATTTCAGTTCCAGATCGATTCGCCCAATGAGTCCTTGATATTTAGTCGTTTTCAGCCAATTTTCTGGATTTTTGAAAATGTCACTTTTTTATGAAAATATCCACTAAATGAGGGAATAATATGTATGAGGGTACCCCAGGAGAGTTCCAAATGTGTGTGGGTAGAATATATATCCCACGGGGGTAAAATTGAAAAAAGTTGAAAACATTTTTTTTTTTGGACTTAGTCATTTTTCCTGCGTTTATCAGACTTTCAGATAGGGCAAATGTCAGTGAGCGTTCTGATTTCAGTT
Organism: Phyllobates terribilis; assembly: GCF_046119375.1. Lineage (NCBI taxonomy): Eukaryota > Metazoa > Chordata > Amphibia > Anura > Dendrobatidae > Phyllobates > Phyllobates terribilis. The sequence goes on from NW_027362762.1 coordinate 557,354,055, forward strand.
CCAGAGCGATTCGCCCAATGAGTCTTTGATATTTAGTCGTTTTCAGCCAATTTTCAGTACTTTTTAAAATTTCACTTTTTTGTGAAAATATCCACTAAATGAGGGAATAATATGTGTGAGGGTACCCCAGGAGAGTTCCAAATGTGTGTGGGTAGAATATATATCCCACGGGGGTAAAATTGAAAAAAGTTGAAAATATTTTTTTTTGGACTTAGACATTTTTCCGGCGTGTATCAGTCTTTCAGATAGAGGAAATATCAGTGAGCATTCCAATTTCAGTTCCAGAGCGATTCGCCCAATGAGTCCTTGTTATTTAGTTGTTTTCAGCCAATTTTCTGTATTTTTGAAAATTTCACTTCTTTGTGAAAATATCCACTAAATGAGGGCATAATATGTGTGAGGGTACCGAAGGAGAGTTCCAAATGTGAGAGGGTAGGATATATATCCCACGGGGGTAAAATTGAAATAAGTTGAAAAAATTTTTTTTAGGACTTAGTCATTTTTCCGGCGTTTAGCAGACTTTCAGATAGGGGAAATGTCAGTGAGCGTTCCGATTTCATTTCCAGAGCGATTCGCCCAATGAGTCCTTGATATTTAGTTGTTTTCAGCCAATTTTCTGGATTTTTGAAAATGTCACTTTTTTGTGAAAATATTCACTAAATGAGGGAATAATATGTGTGAGGGTACCCCAGGAGAGTTCCAAATGTGTGTGGGTAGAATATATATCCCACGGGGGTAAAATTGAAAAAAGTTGAAAAAAATTTTTTTTTGGACTTAGTCATTTTTCTGGCGTTTATCAGACTTTAAGATAGGGGAAATGTCAGTGAGCATTCCCATTTCAGTTCCAGAGCGATTCGCCGAATGAGTCTTTGTTATTTAGTCGTTTTCAGCCAATTTTCTGGATTTTTGAAAATTTCACTTTTTTGTGAAAATATCCACTAAATGAGGGAATAATATGTGTGAGGGTATCCCAGGAGAGTTCCAAATGTGTGTGGGTAGAATATATATCCGACGGGGGTAAAATTGAAAAAAGTTTAAAAAAATTTTTTTTTGGACTTAGTCATTTTTCCGGCGTTTATCAGACTTTCAGATACGAGAAATGTCAGTGAGCGTTTCGATTTCAGCTCCAGAGCGATACTCCCAATGAGTCTTTAATATTTAGTCGTTTTCAGCCAATTTTCTGGATTTTTGAACATTTCACTTTTCTGTGAAAGTATCCACTAAATGGGGGAATAATATGTGTGAGGGTACCGAAGGAGAGTTCCAAATGTGAGTGGGTAGAATATATATCCCACGGGGGTAAAATTGAAAAAAGTTGAAAAAAATTTTTTTAGGACTTAGTCATTTTTCCGGCGTTTAGCAGACTTTCAGATAGGGGAAATGTCAGTGAGCGTTCCGATTTCAGTTCCAGATCGATTCGCCCAATGAGTCCTTGATATTTAGTCGTTTTCAGCCAATTTTCTGGATTTTTGAAAATGTCACTTTTTTATGAAAATATCCACTAAATGAGGGAATAATATGTATGAGGGTACCCCAGGAGAGTTCCAAATGTGTGTGGGTAGAATATATATCCCACGGGGGTAAAATTGAAAAAAGTTGAAAACATTTTTTTTTGGACTTAGTCATTTTCCCGGCGTGTATCAGTCTTTCAGATAGGGGAAATATCAGTGAGCATTCTGATTTCAGTTCCAGAGCGATTCGCCCAATAAGTCCTTGTTATTTAGTCGTTTTCAGCCAATTTTCTTGATTTTTGAAAATTTCACTTTTTTTTTTAAATATCCACTAAATGAGGGAATAATATGTGTGAGGGTACCCCAGGAGAGTTCCAAATGTGTGTGGGTAGAATATAAATCCGACGGGGGTAAAATTGAAAAAAGTTGAAAAAAATTTTTTTTTGGACTTAGTCATTATTCCTGCGTTTATCAGACTTTCAGATAGGGCAAATGTCAGTGAGCGTTCCGATTTCAGTTCCAGATTGACTCGCCCAATGAGTCCTTGATATTTAGTCGTTTTCAGCCAATTTTCTGCATTTTTGAAAATTTCACTTTTTTGTGAAAATATCCACTAAATGAGGGAATAATATGTGTGAGGGTACCGAAGGAGAGTTCCAAATTTGTGTGGGTAGAATATATATCCCACGGGGGTAAAATTGAAAAAAGTTGAAAAAATTTTTTTTTTGGACTTAGTCATTTTTCCGCGTTTATCAGACTTTCAGATAGGGCAAATGTCAGTGAGCGTTCCGATTTCAGTTCCAGAGCGATTCGCCCAATGAGTCCTTGTTATTTAGTCGTTTTCAGCCAATTTTCTTGATTTTTGAAAATTTCACTTTTTTTTGAAAATATCCACTAAATGAGGGAATAATATGTGTGAGGGTACCCCAGGAGAGTTCCAAATGTGTGTGGGTAGAATATAAATCCGACGGGGGTAAAATTGAAAAAAGTTGAAAAAAATTTTTATTTGGACTTAGTCATTATTCCTGCGTTTATCAGACTTTCAGATAGGGCAAATGTCAGTGAGCGTTCCGATTTCAGTTCCAGATCGACTCGCCCAATGAGTAATTGATATTTAGTCGTTTTCAGCCAATTTTCTGCATTTTTGAAAATTTCACTTTTTTTTGAAAATATCCACTAAATGAGGGAATAATATGTGTGAGGGTACCCCAGGAGAGTTCCAAATGTGTGTGGGTAGAATATATATCCCACGGGGGTAAAATTGAAAAAAGTTGAAAAAATTTTTTTTTGGACTTAGTCATTTTTCCGGCGTTTATCAGACTTTCATATACGAGAAATGTCAGTGAGCGTTCGGATTTCAGCTCCAGAGCGATTCGCCCAATGAGTCCTTGATATTTAGTCGTTTTCAGCCAATTTTCTGGATTTTTGAAAATTTCACTTTTTTGTGAAAATATCCACTAAATGAGGGAATAATATGTGTGAGGGTACCCCAGGAGAGTTCCAAATGTGTGTGGGTAGAATATATATCCGACGGGGGTAAAATTGAAAAAAGTTTAAAAAAATTTTTTTTTGGACTTAGTCATTTTTCCGGCGTTTATCAGACTTTCAGATAGGGGAAATATCAGTGAGCGTTCCGATTTCAGTTCCACAGCGATTCGCCCAATTAGTCCTTGATAATTAGTCGTTTTCAGCCAATTTTCTGGATTTTTGAAAATTTCACTTCTTTGTGAAAATATCCACTAAATGAGGGAATAATATGTGTGAGGGTACCGAAGGAGAGTTCCAAATGTGAGTGGGTAGAATATATATCCCACGGGGGTAAAATTGAAAAAAGTTGAAAAAAATTTTTTTAGGACTTAGTCATTTTTCCGGCGTTTAGCAGACTTTCAGATAGGGGAAATGTCAGTGATCGTTCTGATTTCATTTCCAGAGCGATTCGCCCAATGAGTCCTTGATATTTAGTTGTTTTCAGCCAATTTTCTGGATTTTTGAAAATTTCACTTTTTTGTGAAAATATCCACTAAATGAGGGAATAATATGTGTGAGGGTACCCCAGGAGAGTTCCAAATGTGTGTGGGTAGAATATATATCCCACGGGTGTAAAATTGAAAAAAGTTGAAAAAAATTATATTTGGGACTTAGTCATTTTTCTGGCATTTATCAGACTTTAAGATAGGGGAAATGTCAGTGAGCGTTCCGATTTCAGTTCCAGAGCGATTCGCCCAATGAGTCCTTGTTATTTAGTTGTTTTCAGCCAATTTTCTGGATTTTTGAAAATTTCACTTTTTTGTGAAAATATCCACTAAATGAGGGAATAATATGTGTGAGGGTACCCCAGGAGAGTTCTAAATGTGTGTGGGAAGAATATATATCCCACGGGGGTAAAATTGAAAAAAGTTGAAAAAAATTTTTTTTTGGACTTAGTCATTTTTCCGGCGTTTATCAGACTTTCAGATAGGGCAAATGTCAGTGAGCGTTCCGATTTCAGTTCCAGAACAATTCGCCCAATGAGTCCTTGATATTTAGTCGTTTTCAGCCAATTTTCTGGATTTTTGAAAATTTCACTTTTTTGTGAAAATATCCACTAAATGAGGGAATAATATGTATGAGGGTACCCCAGGAGAGTTCCAAATGTGTGTGGGTAGAATATATATCCCACGGGGGTAAAATTGAAAAAAGTTGAAAACATTTTTTTTTGGACTTAGTCATTTTTCCGGCGTTTATCAGACTTTCAGATAGGGCAAATGTCAGTGAGCGTTCCTATTTCAGTTCCAGATCGACTCGCCCAATGAGTCCTTGATATTTAGTCGTTTTCAGCCAATTTTCTGGATTTTTGAAAATGTCACTTTTTTGTGAAAATATCCACTAAATGAGGGAATAATATGTATGAGGGTACCCCAGGAGAGTTCCAAATGTGTGTGGGTAGAATATATATCCCACGGGGGTAAAATTGAAAAAAGTTGAAAAAAAATTTTTTTGGGAGTTAGTCATTTTTCTGGCGTTTATCAGTCTTTAAGATAGGGAAATGTCAGTGAGCATTCCCATTTCAGTTCCAGAGCGATTCGCCCAATGAGTCCTTGTTATTTAGTTGTTTTCAGCCAATTTTCTGGATTTTTGAAAATTTCACTTTTTTGTGAAAATATCCACTAAATGAGGGAATAATATGTGTGAGGGTACCCCAGGAGAGTTCCAAATGTGTGTGGGTAGAATATATATCCCACGGGGGTAAAATTGAAAAAAGTTGAAAAAATTTTTTTTTGGACTTAGTCATTTTTACGGCGTTTATCAGACTTTCATATACGAGAAATGTCAGTGAGCGTTCCGATTTCAGCTCCAGAGCGATTCGCCCAATGAGTCCTTGATATTTAGTCGTTTTCAGCCAATTTTCTGGATTTTTGAAAATTTCACTTTTTTGTGAAAATATCCACAAAATGAGGGAATAATATGTGTGAGGGTACCCCAGGAGAGTTCCAAATGTGTGTGGGTAGAATATATATCCGACGGGGGTAAAATTGAAAAAAGTTTAAAAAAATTTTTTTTTGGACTTAGTCATTTTTCCGGCGTTTATCAGACTTTCAGATACGAGAAATGTCAGTGAGCGTTTCGATTTCAGCTCCAGAGCGATACTCCCAATGAGTCTTTAATATTTAGTCGTTTTCAGCCAATTTTCTGGATTTTTGAACATTTCACTTTTCTGTGAAAGTATCCACTAAATGGGGGAATAATATGTGTGAGGGTACCGAAGGAGAGTTCCAAATGTGAGTGGGTAGAATATATATCCCACGGGGGTAAAATTGAAAAAAGTTGAAAAAAATTTTTTTAGGACTTAGTCATTTTTCCGGCGTTTAGCAGACTTTCAGATAGGGGAAATGTCAGTGAGCGTTCCGATTTCAGTTCCAGATCGATTCGCCCAATGAGTCCTTGATATTTAGTCGTTTTCAGCCAATTTTCTGGATTTTTGAAAATGTCACTTTTTTATGAAAATATCCACTAAATGAGGGAATAATATGTATGAGGGTACCCCAGGAGAGTTCCAAATGTGTGTGGGTAGAATATATATCCCACGGGGGTAAAATTGAAAAAAGTTGAAAACATTTTTTTTTGGACTTAGTCATTTTCCCGGCGTGTATCAGTCTTTCAGATAGGGGAAATATCAGTGAGCATTCTGATTTCAGTTCCAGAGCGATTCGCCCAATAAGTCCTTGTTATTTAGTCGTTTTCAGCCAATTTTCTTGATTTTTGAAAATTTCACTTTTTTTTTTAAATATCCACTAAATGAGGGAATAATATGTGTGAGGGTACCCCAGGAGAGTTCCAAATGTGTGTGGGTAGAATATAAATCCGACGGGGGTAAAATTGAAAAAAGTTGAAAAAAATTTTTTTTTGGACTTAGTCATTATTCCTGCGTTTATCAGACTTTCAGATAGGGCAAATGTCAGTGAGCGTTCCGATTTCAGTTCCAGATTGACTCGCCCAATGAGTCCTTGATATTTAGTCGTTTTCAGCCAATTTTCTGCATTTTTGAAAATTTCACTTTTTTGTGAAAATATCCACTAAATGAGGGAATAATATGTGTGAGGGTACCGAAGGAGAGTTCCAAATTTGTGTGGGTAGAATATATATCCCACGGGGGTAAAATTGAAAAAAGTTGAAAAAATTTTTTTTTTGGACTTAGTCATTTTTCCGCGTTTATCAGACTTTCAGATAGGGCAAATGTCAGTGAGCGTTCCGATTTCAGTTCCAGAGCGATTCGCCCAATGAGTCCTTGTTATTTAGTCGTTTTCAGCCAATTTTCTTGATTTTTGAAAATTTCACTTTTTTTTGAAAATATCCACTAAATGAGGGAATAATATGTGTGAGGGTACCCCAGGAGAGTTCCAAATGTGTGTGGGTAGAATATAAATCCGACGGGGGTAAAATTGAAAAAAGTTGAAAAAAATTTTTATTTGGACTTAGTCATTATTCCTGCGTTTATCAGACTTTCAGATAGGGCAAATGTCAGTGAGCGTTCCGATTTCAGTTCCAGATCGACTCGCCCAATGAGTAATTGATATTTAGTCGTTTTCAGCCAATTTTCTGCATTTTTGAAAATTTCACTTTTTTTTGAAAATATCCACTAAATGAGGGAATAATATGTGTGAGGGTACCCCAGGAGAGTTCCAAATGTGTGTGGGTAGAATATATATCCCACGGGGGTAAAATTGAAAAAAGTTGAAAAAATTTTTTTTTGGACTTAGTCATTTTTCCGGCGTTTATCAGACTTTCATATACGAGAAATGTCAGTGAGCGTTCGGATTTCAGCTCCAGAGCGATTCGCCCAATGAGTCCTTGATATTTAGTCGTTTTCAGCCAATTTTCTGGATTTTTGAAAATTTCACTTTTTTGTGAAAATATCCACTAAATGAGGGAATAATATGTGTGAGGGTACCCCAGGAGAGTTCCAAATGTGTGTGGGTAGAATATATATCCGACGGGGGTAAAATTGAAAAAAGTTTAAAAAAATTTTTTTTTGGACTTAGTCATTTTTCCGGCGTTTATCAGACTTTCAGATAGGGGAAATATCAGTGAGCGTTCCGATTTCAGTTCCACAGCGATTCGCCCAATTAGTCCTTGATAATTAGTCGTTTTCAGCCAATTTTCTGGATTTTTGAAAATTTCACTTCTTTGTGAAAATATCCACTAAATGAGGGAATAATATGTGTGAGGGTACCGAAGGAGAGTTCCAAATGTGAGTGGGTAGAATATATATCCCACGGGGGTAAAATTGAAAAAAGTTGAAAAAAATTTTTTTAGGACTTAGTCATTTTTCCGGCGTTTAGCAGACTTTCAGATAGGGGAAATGTCAGTGATCGTTCTGATTTCATTTCCAGAGCGATTCGCCCAATGAGTCCTTGATATTTAGTTGTTTTCAGCCAATTTTCTGGATTTTTGAAAATTTCACTTTTTTGTGAAAATATCCACTAAATGAGGGAATAATATGTGTGAGGGTACCCCAGGAGAGTTCCAAATGTGTGTGGGTAGAATATATATCCCACGGGTGTAAAATTGAAAAAAGTTGAAAAAAATTATATTTGGGACTTAGTCATTTTTCTGGCATTTATCAGACTTTAAGATAGGGGAAATGTCAGTGAGCGTTCCGATTTCAGTTCCAGAGCGATTCGCCCAATGAGTCCTTGTTATTTAGTTGTTTTCAGCCAATTTTCTGGATTTTTGAAAATTTCACTTTTTTGTGAAAATATCCACTAAATGAGGGAATAATATGTGTGAGGGTACCCCAGGAGAGTTCTAAATGTGTGTGGGAAGAATATATATCCCACGGGGGTAAAATTGAAAAAAGTTGAAAAAAATTTTTTTTTGGACTTAGTCATTTTTCCGGCGTTTATCAGACTTTCAGATAGGGCAAATGTCAGTGAGCGTTCCGATTTCAGTTCCAGAACAATTCGCCCAATGAGTCCTTGATATTTAGTCGTTTTCAGCCAATTTTCTGGATTTTTGAAAATTTCACTTTTTTGTGAAAATATCCACTAAATGAGGGAATAATATGTATGAGGGTACCCCAGGAGAGTTCCAAATGTGTGTGGGTAGAATATATATCCCACGGGGGTAAAATTGAAAAAAGTTGAAAACATTTTTTTTTGGACTTAGTCATTTTTCCGGCGTTTATCAGACTTTCAGATAGGGCAAATGTCAGTGAGCGTTCCTATTTCAGTTCCAGATCGACTCGCCCAATGAGTCCTTGATATTTAGTCGTTTTCAGCCAATTTTCTGGATTTTTGAAAATGTCACTTTTTTGTGAAAATATCCACTAAATGAGGGAATAATATGTATGAGGGTACCCCAGGAGAGTTCCAAATGTGTGTGGGTAGAATATATATCCCACGGGGGTAAAATTGAAAAAAGTTGAAAAAAAATTTTTTTGGGAGTTAGTCATTTTTCTGGCGTTTATCAGTCTTTAAGATAGGGAAATGTCAGTGAGCATTCCCATTTCAGTTCCAGAGCGATTCGCCCAATGAGTCCTTGTTATTTAGTTGTTTTCAGCCAATTTTCTGGATTTTTGAAAATTTCACTTTTTTGTGAAAATATCCACTAAATGAGGGAATAATATGTGTGAGGGTACCCCAGGAGAGTTCCAAATGTGTGTGGGTAGAATATATATCCCACGGGGGTAAAATTGAAAAAAGTTGAAAAAATTTTTTTTTGGACTTAGTCATTTTTACGGCGTTTATCAGACTTTCATATACGAGAAATGTCAGTGAGCGTTCCGATTTCAGCTCCAGAGCGATTCGCCCAATGAGTCCTTGATATTTAGTCGTTTTCAGCCAATTTTCTGGATTTTTGAAAATTTCACTTTTTTGTGAAAATATCCACAAAATGAGGGAATAATATGTGTGAGGGTACCCCAGGAGAGTTCCAAATGTGTGTGGGTAGAATATATATCCGACGGGGGTAAAATTGAAAAAAGTTTAAAAAAATTTTTTTTTGGACTTAGTCATTTTTCCGGCGTTTATCAGACTTTCAGATAGGGGAAATATCAGTGAGCGTTCCGATTTCAGTTCCACAGCGATTCGCCCAATTAGTCCTTGATAATTAGTCGTTTTCAGCCAATTTTCTGGATTTTTGAAAATTTCACTTTTTTGTGAAAATATTCACTAAATGAGGGAATAATATGTGTGAGGGTACCCCAGGAGAGTTCCAAATGTGTGTGGGTAGAATATATATCCCACAGGGGTAAAATTGAAAAAAGTTGAAAAAAAATTTTTTTTGGACTTAGTCATTTTTCTGGCGTTTATCAGACTTTAAGATAGGGGAAATGTCAGTGAGCATTCACATTTCAGTTCCAGAGCGATTCGCCGAATGAGTCTTTGATATTTAGTCGTTTTCAGCCAATTTTCTGGATTTCTGAAAATTTCACTTTTTTGTGAAAATATCCACTAAATGAGGGAATAATATGTGTGAGGGTACCGAAGGAGAGTTCCAAATTTGTGTGGGTATAACATATATCCCACGGGGGTAAAATTGAAAAAAGTTGAAAAAATTTTTTTTAGGACTTAGTCATTTTTCCGGCGTTTAGCAGACTTTCAGTTAGGGGAAATGTCAGTGAGCGTTCCGATTTCATTTCCAGAGCGATTCGCCCAATGAGTCCTTGATATTTAGTTGTTTTCAGCCAATTTTCTGGATTTTTGAAAATGTCACTTTTTTGTGAAAATATTCACTAAATGAGGGAATAATATGTGTGAGGGTACCCCAGGAGAGTTCCAAATGTGTGTGGGTAGAATATATATCCCACGGGGGTAAAATTGAAAAAAGTTGAAAAAAATTTTTTTTTGGACTTAGTCATTTTTCTGGCGTTTATCAGACTTTAAGATAGGGGAAATGTCAGTGAGCATTCACATTTCAGTTCCAGAGCGATTCGCCGAATGAGTCTTTGTTATTTAGTCGTTTTCAGCCAATTTTCTGGATTTTTGAAAATTTCACTTTTTTGTGAAAATATCCACTAAATGAGGGAATAATATGTGTGAGGGTATCCCAGGAGAGATCCAAATGTGTGTGGGTAGAATATATATCCGACGGGGGTAAAATTGAAAAAAGTTTAAAAAATTTTTTTTTTGGACTTAGTCATTTTTCCGGCGTTTATCAGACTTTCAGATACGAGAAATGTCAGTGAGCGTTCCGATTTCAGCTCCAGAGCGATACTCCCAATGAGTCTTTGATATTTAGTCGTTTTCAGCCAATTTTCTGGATTTTTGAAAATGGCACTTTTTTGTGAAAATATCCACTAAATGAGGGAATAATATGTGTGAGGGTACCCCAGGAGAGTTCCAAATGTGTGTGGGTAGAATATATATCCCACGGGGGTAAAATTGAAAAAAGTTGAAAACATTTTTTTTTGGACTTAGTCATTTTCCCGGCGTGTATCAGTCTTTCAGATAGGGGAAATATCAGTGAGCGTTCTGATTTCAGTTCCAGAGCGATTCGCCCAATGAGTCCTTGTTATTTAGTCGTTTTCAGCCAATTTTCTTGATTTTTGAAAATTTCACTTTTTTTTGAAAATATCCACTAAATGAGGGAATAATATGTGTGAGGGTACCCCAGGAGAGTTCCAAATGTGTGTGGGTAGAATATAAATCCGACGGGGGTAAAATTGAAAAAAGTTGAAAAAAATTTTTTTTTGGACTTAGTCATTATTCCTGCGTTTATCAGACTTTCAGATAGGGCAAATGTCAGTGAGCGTTCCGATTTCAGTTCCAGATCGACTCGCCCAATGAGTCCTTGATATTTAGTCGTTTTCAGCCAATTTTCTGGATTTTTGAAAATTTCACTTTTTTGTGAAAATATCCACTAAATGAGGGAATAATATGTATGAGGGTACCCCAGGAGAGTTCCAAATGTGTGTGGGTAGAATTTATATCCCACGGGGGTAAAATTGAAAAAAGTTGAAAACATTTTTTTTTGGACTTAGTCATTTTCCCGGCGTGTATCAGTCTTTCAGATAGGGGAAATATCAGTGAGCGTTCTGATTTCAGTTCCAGAGCGATTCGCCCAATGAGTCCTTGTTATTTAGTCGTTTTCAGCCAATTTTCTTGATTTTTGAAAATTTCACTTTTTTTTGAAAATATCCACTAAATGAGGGAATAATATGTGTGAGGGTACCCCAGGAGAGTTCCAAATGTGTGTGAGTAGAATATAAATCCGACGGGGATAAAAAAGAAAAAAGTTGAAAAAAATTTTTTTTTGGACTTAGTCATTATTCCTGCGTTTATCAGACTTTCAGATAGGGCAAATGTCAGTGAGCGTTCCGATTTCAGTTCCAGATCGACTCGCCCAATGAGTCCTTGATATTTAGTCGTTTTCAGCCAATTTTCTGGATTTTTGAAAATTTCACTTTTTTGTGAAAATATCCACTAAATGAGGGAATAATATGTATGAGGGTACCCCAGGAGAGTTCCAAATGTGTATGGCTATAATATATATCCCACGGGGGTAAAATTGAAAAAAGTTGAAAAAAATTTTTTTTTGGACTTAGTCATTTTTCTGGCGTTTATCAGACTTTAAGATAGGGGAAATGTCAGTGAGCATTCCCATTTCAGTTCCAGAGCGATTCACCCAATGAGTCTTTGATATTTAGTCATTTTCAGCCAATTTTCTGCATTTTTGAAAATTTCACTTTTTTGTGAAAATATCCACTAAATGAGGGAATAATATGTGTGAGGGTACCGAAGGAGAGTTCCAAATTTGTGTGGGTAGAATATATATCCCACGGGGGTAAAATTGAAAAAAGTTGAAAAAATTTTTTTTTTGGACTTAGTCATTTTTCCGGCGTTTATCAGACTTTCAGATAGGGCAAATGTCAGTGAGCGTTCCGATTTCAGTTCCAGAGCGATTCGCCCAATGAGTCCTTGTTATTTAGTCGTTTTCAGCCAATTTTCTTGATTTTTGAAAATTTCACTTTTTTTTAAAAATATCCACTAAATGAGGGAATAATATGTGTGAGGGTACCCCAGGAGAGTTCCAAATGTGTGTGGGTAGAATATATATCCGACGGGGGTAAAATTGAAAAAAGTTTAAAAAAATTTTTTTTTGGACTTAGTCATTTTTCCGGCGTTTATCAGACTTTCAGATAGGGGAAATATCAGTGAGCGTTCCGATTTCAGTTCCACAGCGATTCGCCCAATTAGTCCTTGATAATTAGTCGTTTTCAGCCAATTTTCTGGATTTTTGAAAATTTCACTTCTTTGTGAAAATATCCACTAAATGAGGGAATAATATGTGTGAGGGTACCGAAGGAGAGTTCCAAATGTGAGTGGGTAGAATATATATCCCACGGGGGTAAAATTGAAAAAAGTTGAAAAAAATTTTTTTAGGACTTAGTCATTTTTCCGGCGTTTAGCACACTTTCAGATAGGGGAAATGTCAGTGAGCGTTCTGATTTCATTTCCAGAGCGATTCGCCCAATGAGTCCTTGATATTTAGTTGTTTTCAGCCAATTTTCTGGATTTTTGAAAATTTCACTTTTTTTTGAAAATATCCACTAAATGAGGGAATAATATGTGTGAGGGTACCCCAGGAGAGTTCCAAATGTGTGTGGGTAGAATATAAATCCGACGGGGGTAAAATTGAAAAAAGTTGAAAAAAATTTTTTTTTGGACTTAGTCATTTTTCTGGCGTTTATCAGACTTTCAGATACGAGAAATGTCAGTGAGCATTCCGATTTCAGCTCCAGAGCGATTCGCCCAATGAGTCCTTGATATTTAGTTGTTTTCAGCCAATTTTCTGGATTTTTGAAAATTTCACTTTTTTGTGAAAATATTCACTAAATGAGGGAATAATATGTGTGAGGGTACCCCAGGAGAGTTCCAAATGTGTGTGGGTAGAATTTATATCCCACGGGGGTAAAATTGAAAAAAGTTGAAAAAAATTTTTTTTTTTGGACTTAGTCATTTTTCCGGCGTTTATCAGACTTTCAGATAGGGCAAATGTCAGTGAGCGTTCCTATTTCAGTTCCAGATCGACTCGCCCAATGAGTCCTTGATATTTAGTCGTTTTCAGCCAATTTTCTGGATTTTTGAAAATGTCACTTTTTTGTGAAAATATCCACTAAATGAGGGAATAATATGTATGAGGGTACCCCAGGAGAGTTCCAAATGTGTGTGGGTAGAATATATATCCCACGGGGGTAAAATTGAAAAAAGTTGAAAAAAAATTTTTTTGGGAGTTAGTCATTTTTCTGGCGTTTATCAGACTTTAAGATAGGGAAATGTCAGTGAGCATTCCCATTTCAGTTCCAGAGCGATTCGCCCAATGAGTCCTTGTTATTTAGTTGTTTTCAGCCAATTTTCTGGATTTTTGAAAATTTCACTTTTTTGTGAAAATATCCACTAAATGAGGGAATAATATGTGTGAGGGTACCCCAGGAGAGTTCCAAATTTTTGTGGGTAGAATATATATCCCACGGGTGTAAAATTGAAAAAAGTTGAAAAAAATTTTATTTGGGACTTAGTCATTTTTCCGGCGTTTATCAGACTTTCAGATAGGGGAAATGTCAGTGAGCGTTCCGATTTTAGTTCCAGAGCGATTCGCCCAATGAGTCCTTGTTATTTAGTCTTTTTCAGCCAATTTTCTGGATTTTTGAAAATTTCACTTTTTTGTGAAAATATCCACTAAATGAGGGAATAATATGTATGAGGGTACCCCAGGAGAGTTCCAAATGTGTGTGGGTAGAATATATATCCCACGGGGGTAAAATTGAAAAAAGTTGAAAAAAATTTTTTTTTGGACTTAGTCATTTTTCTGGCATTTATCAGACTTTAAGATAGGGGAAATGTCAGTGAGCATTCCCATTTCAGTTCCAGAGCGATTCGCCCAATGAGTCCTTGATATTTAGTCGTTTTCAGCCAATTTTTCTGAATTTTTGAAAATTTCACTTTTTTGTGAAAATATCCACTAAATGAGGGAATAATATGTGTGAGGGTACCCCAGGAGAGTTGCAAATGTGTGTGGGTAGAATATATATCCCACGGGGGTAAAATTGAAAAAAGTTGAAAAAAATTTTTTCTTCGACTTAGTCATTTTTCCGGCGTTTATCAGACTTTCAGATAGGGGAAATGTCAGTGAGCGTACCGATTTTAGTTCCAGAGCGATTCGCCCAATGAGTCCTTGTTATTTAGTCTTTTTCAGCCAATTTTCTGGATTTTTGAAAATTTCACTTTTTTTATGAAAATATCCAATAAATGAGGGAATAATATGTGTGAGGTTACCCCAGGAGAGTTCTAAATGTGTGTGGGAAGAATATATATCCCACGGGGGTAAAATTGAAAAAAGTTGAAAAAATTTTTTTTTTGCACTTAGTCATTTTTCCGGCGTTTATCAGACTTTCAGATAGGGGAAATGTCAGTGAGCGTTCCGATTTCAGTTCCAGAGCGATTCGCCCAATGAGTCCTTGATATTTAGTTGTTTTCAGCCAATTTTCTGGATTTTTGAAAATTTCACTTTTTTGTGAAAATATCCACTAAATGAGGGAATAATATGTGTGAGGGTACCCCAGGAGAGTTCTAAATGTGTGTGGGAAGAATATATATCCCACGGGGGTAAAATTGAAAAAAGTTGAAAAAAATTTTTTTTTGGACTTAGTCATTTTTCTGGCGTTTATCAGACTTTAAGATAGGGGAAATGTCAGTGAGCATTCCCATTTCAGTTCCAGAGCGATTCGCCCAATGAGTCTTTGATATTTAGTCGTTTTCAGCCAATTTTCTGGATTTTTGAAAATTTCACTTTTTTGTGAAAATATCCACTAAATGAGGGAATAATATGTGTGAGGGTACCCCAGGAGAGTTCTAAATGGGTGTGGGAAGAATATATATCCCACGGGGGTAAAATTGAAAAAAGTTGAAAAATTTTTTTTTTTGGACTTAGTCATTTTTCCGGCGTTTATCAGACTTTCAGAGAGGGCAAATGTCAGTGAGCGTTCCGATTTCAGTTCCAGAACAATTCACCCAATGAGTCCTTGATATTTAGTCGTCTTCAGCCAATTTTCTGGATTTTTGAAAATTTCACTTTTTTGTGAAAATATCCACTAAATGAGGGAATAATATGTGTGAGGGTACCCCAGGAGAGTTCCAAATGTGTGTGGGTGGAATATATATCCCACGGGGGTAAAATTGAAAAAAGTTGAAAAAATTTTTTTTTTGGACTTAGTCATTTTTCCGGCGTTTATCAGACTTTCAGATAGGGCAAATGTCAGTGAGCGTTCCGATTTCAGTTCCAGAGCAATTCGCCCAATGAGTCCTTGTTATTTAGTTGTTTTCAGCCAATTTTCTGGATTTTTGAAAATTTCACTTTTTTGTGAAAATATCCACTAAATGAGGGAATAATATGTGTGAGGGTACCCCAGGAGAGTTCTAAATGTGTGTGGGAAGAATATATATCCCACGGGGGTAAAATTGAAAAAAGTTGAAAAAAATTTTTTTTTTGGAGTTAGTCATTTTTCTGGCGTTTATCAGACTTTAAGATAGGGAAATGTCAGTGAACATTCCCATTTCAGTTCCAGAGCGATTCGCCCAATGAGTCTTTGATATTTAGTCGTTTTCAGCCAATTTTCTGGATTTTTGAAAATTTCACTTTTTTGTGAAAATATCCACTAAATGAGGGAATAATTTGTGGTAGGGTACCGAAGGAGAGTTCCAAATTTGTGTGGGTAGAATATATATCCCACGGGTGTAAAATTGAAAACAGTTGAAAAAAATTTTTTTTTGGACTTAGTCATTTTTCCGGCGTTTATCAGACTTTCAGATAGGGGAAATGTCAGTGAGCGTTCCGATTTCAGTTCCAGAGCGATTCACCCAATGAGTCCTTGATACTTAATCGTTTTCAGCCAATTTTCTGGATTGTTGAAAATTTCACTTCTTTGTGAAAATGTCCACTAAATGAGGGAATAATATGTGTGAGGGTACCCCAGGAGAGTTCCAAATGTGTGTGGGTAGAATATATATCCCACGGGGGTAAAATTGAAAAAAGTTGAAAAAAATTTTTTTTTGGACTTAGTCATTTTTCCGGCGTTTATCAGACTTTCAGATAGGGGAAATGTCAGTGAGCATTCCGATTTCAGTTCCAGAGCGATTCGCCCAATGAGTCCTTGTTATTTAGTTGTTTTCAGCCAATTTTCTGGATTTTTGAAAATTTCACTTTTTTGTGAAAATATCCACTAAATGAGGGAATAATATGTGTGCGGGTACCCCAGGAGAGTTCTAAATGTGTGTGGGAAGAATATATATCCCACAGGGGAAAAATTGAAAAAAGTTGAAAAAAATTTTTTTTTTGGAGTTAGTCATTTTTCTGGCGTTTATCAGACTTTAAGATAGAGGAAATGTCAGTGAGCATTCCCATTTCAGTTCCAGAGCGATTCGCCCAATGAGTCTTTGATATTTAGTCGTTTTCAGCCAATTTTCTGGATTTTTGAAAATTTCACTTTTTTGTGAAAATATCCACTAAATGAGGGAATAATTTGTGGTAGGGTACCGAAGGAGAGTTCCAAATTTGTGTGGGTAGAATATATATCCCACGGGGGTAAAATTGAAAAAAGTTGAAAAAATTTTTTTTTTGGACTTAGTCATTTTTCCGGCGTTTATCAGACTTTCAGATAGGGCAAATGTCAGTGAGCGTTCCGATTTCAGTTCCAGAGCAATTCGCCCAATGAGTCTTTGATATTTAGTCGCTTTCAGCAAATTTTCTGGATTTTTGAAAATTTCACTTTTTTGTGAAAATATCCACTAAATGAGGGAATAATATGTGTGAGGGTACCCCAGGAGAGTTCCAAATGTGTGTGGGTAGAATATATATCCCACGGGGGTAAAATTGAAAAAAGTTGAAAAAAATTTTTTTTTGGACTTAGTCATTTTTCCGGCGTTTATCAGACTTTCAGATAGGGGAAATTTCAGTGAGCATTCCGATTTCAGTTCCAGAGCGATTCGCCCAATGAGTCCTTGTTATTTAGTTGTTTTCAGCCAATTTTCTGGATTTTTGAAAATTTCACTTTTTTGTGAAAATATCCACTAAATGAGGGAATAATATGTGTGCGGGTACCCCAGGAGAGTTCTAAATGTGTGTGGGAAGAACATATATCCCACAGGGGAAAAATTGAAAAAAGTTGAAAAAAATTTTTTTTTGGACTTAGTCATTTTTCTGGCGTTTATCAGACTTTAAGATAGAGGAAATGTCAGTGAGCATTCCCATTTCAGTTCCAGAGCGATTCGCCCAATGAGTCTTTGATATTTAGTCATTTTCAGCCAATTTTATGGATTTTTGAAAATTTCACTTTTTTGTGAAAATATCCACTAAATGAGGGAATAATATGTGTGAGGGTACCGAAGGAGAGTTCCAAATGTGTGTGGGTAGAATATATATCCCACGGGGGTAAAATTGAAAAAAGTCTAAAAAAATTTTTTTTTGGGACTTCGTCATTTTTCCGGCGTTTATCAGACTTTCAGATAGGGGAAATGTCAGTGAGCGTTCCGATTTCAGTTCCAGAGCGATTCGCCTAATGAGTCCTTGATACTTAGTCGTTTTCAGCCAATTTTCTGGATTTTTGAAAATTTCACTTCTTTGTGAAAATATCCACTAAATGAGGGAATAATATGTGTGAGGGTACCCCAGGAGAGTTCCAAATGTGTGTGGGTAGAATATATATCCCACGGGGGTAAAATTGAAAAAAGTCTAAAAAAATTTTTTTTTGGACTTAGTAATTTTTCCGGCGTTTATCAGACTTTCAGATAGGGGAAATGTCAGTGAGCGTTCCGATTTCAGTTCTTGAGAGATTCGCCCAATGAGTCCTTGATACGTAGTCGTTTTCAGCCAATTTTCTGGATTTTTGAAAATTTCACTTCTTCGTGAAAATATCCACTAAATGAGGGAATAATATGTGTGAGGGTACCCCAGGAGAGTTCCAAATGTGTGTGGGTAGAATATATATCCCACGGAGGTAAAATTGAAAAAAGTCTAAAAAAATTTTTTTTTGGACTTAGTCATTTTTCCGGCGTTTATCAGACTTTCAGATAGGGGAAATGTCAGTGAGCGTTCCGATTTCAGTTCCAGAGCGATTCGCCCAATGAGTCCTTGTTATTTAGTTGTTTTCAGCCAATTTTCTGGATTTTTGAAAATTTCACTTCTTTGTGAAAATATCCACTAAATGAGGGAATAATATGTGTGAGGGTACCCCAGGAGAGTTCCAAATGTGTGTGGGTAGAATATATATTCCACGGGGGTAAAATTGAAAAAAGTCTAAAAAAATTTTTTTTTGGGACTTCGTCATTTTTCCGGCATTTATCAGACTTTCAGATAGGGGAAATGTCAGTGAGCGTTCCGATTTCAGTTCCAGAGCGATTCGCCCAATGAGTCCTTGATACTTAGTCGTTTTCAGCCAATTTTCTGGATGTTTGAAAATTTCACTTCTTTGTGAAAATATCCACTAAATGAGGGAATAATATGTGTGAGGGAACCCCAGGAGAGTTCCAAATGTGTGTGGGTAGAATATATATCCCACGGGGGTAAAATTGAAAAAAGTTGAAAAAAATTTTTTTTTGGACTTAGTCATTTTTCCGGCGTTTATCAGACTTTCAGATAGGGGAAATGTCAGTGAGCGTTCCGATTTTAGTTCCAGAGCGATTCGCCCAATGAGTCCTTGATACTTAGTCGTTTTCAGCCAATTTTCTGGATTTTTGAAAATTTCACTTCTTTGTGAAAATATCCACTAAATGAGGGAATAATATGTGTGAGGGTACCCCAGGAGAGTTCCAAATGTGTGTGGGTAGAATATATATCCCACGGGGGTAAAATTGAAAAAAGTCTAAAAAAATTTTTTTTTGGACTTAGTCATTTTTCTGGCGTTTATCAGACTTTCAGAAAGGGGAAATGTCAGTGAGCATTCCGATTTCAGTTCCAGAGCGATTCGCCCAATGAGTCCTTGATACTTAGTCGTTTTTAGCCAATTTTCTGGATTTTTTAAAATTTCACTTCTTTGTGAAAATATCCACTAAATGAGGGAATAATATGTGTGAGGGTACCCCAGGAGAGTTCCAAATGTGTGTGGGTAGAATATATATCCCACGGGGGTAAAATTGAAAAAAGTCTAAAAAAATTTTTTTTTGGACTTAGTCATTTTTCTGGCGTTTATCAGACTTTCAGAAAGGGGAAATGTCAGTGAGCATTCCTATTTCAGTTCCAGAGCGATTCGCCCAATGAGTCCTTGATACTTAGTCTTTTTTAGCCAATTTTCTGGATTTTTTAAAATTTCACTTCTTTGTGAAAATATCCACTAAATGAGGGAATAATATGTGTGAGGTTACCCCAGGAGAGTTCTAAATGTGTGTGGGAAGAATATATATCCCACGGGGGTAAAATTGAAAAAAGTTGAAAAAAAATTTTTTTTGGACTTAGTCATTTTTCCGGCGTTTATCAGATTTTCAGATAGGGCAAATATCAGTGAGCGTTCTGATTTCAGTTCCAGATCAATTCGCCCAATGAGTCTTTGATATTTAGTTGTTTTCAGCCAATTTTCTGGATTTTTGAAAATTTCACTTTTTTGAGAAAATATCCACTAAATGAGGGAATAATATGTGTGAGGGTACCGAAGGAGAGTTCCAAATTTGTGTGGGTAGAATATATATCCCACGGGGGTAAAATTGAAAAAAGTTGCAAAAAATTTTTTTTGGGACTTATTCATTTTTCCGGCGTTTATCAGACTTTCAGATAGGGCAAATGTCAGTGAGCGTTCCGATTTCAGTTCCAGAGCGATTCGCCCAATGAGTCCTTGATATTTAGTCGTTTTCAGCCAATTTTCTGGATTTTTGAAAATTTCACTTTTTTGTGAAAATATCCACTAAATGAGGGAATAACATGTGTGAGGGTACCCCAGGAGAGTTCCAAATGTGTGTGGGTAGAATATATATCCCACGGGGGTAAAATTGAAAAAAGTTGAAAAAAATTTTTTTTTGGACTTAGTCATTTTTACGGCGTTTATCAGACTTTCAGATAGGGGAAATGTCAGTGAGCGTTCCGATTTCAGTTCTTGAGTGATTCGCCCAATGAGTCCTTGTTATTTAGTCTTTTTCAGCCAATTTTCTTGATTTTTGAAAATTTCACTTTTTTGTGAAAATATCCACTAAATGAGGGAATAATATGTATGAGGGTGCCCCAGGAGAGTTCCAAATGTGTGTGGGTAGAATATATATCCCACGGGGGTAAAATTGAAAAAAGTTGAAAAAAATTTTTTTTTGGACTTAGTCATTTTTCTGGCGTTTATCAGACTTTAAGATTGGGGAAATGTCAGTGAGCATTCCCATTTCAGTTCCAGAGCGATTCGCCCAATGAGTCTTTGATATTTAGTCGTTTTCAGCCAATTTTCTGGATTTTTGAAAATTTCACTTTTTTGTGAAAATATCCACTAAATGAGGGAATAAAATGTGTGAGGGTACCGAAGGAGAGTTCCAAATTTTTGTGGGTAGAATATATATCCCACGGGGGTAAAATTGAAAAAAGTTGAAAAAAATTTTTTTTTGGAGTTAGTCATTTTTCTGGCGTTTATCAGACTTTAAGATAGGGGAAATGTCAGTGAGCATTCCCATTTCAGTTCCAGAGCGATTCGCCCAATGAGTCTTTGATATTTAGTCGTTTTCAGCCAATTTTCTGGATTTTTGAAAATTTCACTTTTTTGTGAAAATATCCACTAAATGAGGGAATAAAATGTGTGAGGGTACCGAAGGAGAGTTCCAAATTTGTGTGGGTAGAATATATATCCCACGGGGGTAAAATTGAAAAAAGTTGAAAAAAATTTTTTTTTGGAGTTAGTCATTTTTCTGGCGTTTATCAGACTTTAAGATAGGGGAAATGTCAGTGAGCATTCCCATTTCAGTTCCAGAGCGATTCGCCCAATGAGTCCTTGATATTTAGTCGTTTTCAGCCAATTTTCTGGATTTTTGAAAATTTCACTTTTTTGTGAAAATATCCACTAAATGAGCGAATAACATGTGTGAGGGTACCCCAGGAGAGTTCCAAATGTGTGTGGGTAGAATATATATCCCACGGGGGTAAAATTGAAAAAAGTTGAAAAAAATTTTTTTTTGGACTTAGTCATTTTTACGGCGTTTATCAGACTTTCAGATAGGGGAAATGTCAGTGAGCGTTCCGATTTCAGTTCTTGAGCGATTCGCCCAATGAGTCCTTGATACTTAGTCGTTTTCAGCCAATTTTCTGGATTTTTGAAAATTTCAGTTCTTTGTGAAAATATCCACTAAATGAGGGAATAATATGTGTGAGGTTACCCCAGGAGAGTTCCAAATGTGTGTGGGTAGAATATATATCCCACGGGGGTAAAATTGAAAAAAGTCTAAAAAAATTTTTTTTTGGACTTAATCATTTTTCCGGCAGACTTTCAGATAGGGCAAATGTCAGTGAGCGTTCCGATTTTAGTTCTAGAGCGATTCGCCCAATGAGTCCTTGTTATTTAGTCTTTTTCAGCCAATTTTCTTGATTTTTGAAAATTTCACTTTTTTGTGAAAATATCCACTAAATGAGGGAATAATATGTATGAGGGTACCCCAGGAGAGTTCCAAATGTGTGTGGGTAGAATATATATCCCACGGGTGTAAAATTGAAAAAAGTTGAAAAAAATTTTTTTTGGGACTTAGTCATTTTTCCGGCGTTTATCAGACTTTCAGATAGGGGAAATGTCAGTGAGTGTTCCGATTTCAGTTCCAGAGCGATTCGCCCAATGAGTCCTTGTTATTTAGTTGTTTTCAGCCAATTTTCAGGATTTTTGAAAATTTCACTTTTTTGTGAAAATATCCACTAAATGAGGGAATAATATGTGTGAGGGTACCCCAGGAGAGTTCTAAATGTGTGTGGGAAGAATATATATCCCACGGGGGTAAAATTGAAAAAAGTTGAAAAAAATTTTTTTTTGGAGTTAGTCATTTTTCTGGCGTTTATCAGACTTTAAGATAGGGGAAATGTCAGTGAGCATTCCCATTTCAGTTCCAGAGCGATTCGCCCAATGAGTCTTTGATATTTAGTCGTTTTCAGCCAATTTGCTGGATTTTTGAAAATTTCACTTTTTTGTGAAAATATCCACTAAATGAGGGAATAATATGTGTGAGGGTACCGAAGGAGAGTTCCAAATTTGTGTGGGTAGAATATATATCCCACGGGGGTAAAATTGAAAAAAGTTGCAAAAAATTTTTTTTGGGACTTATTCATTTTTCCGGCGTTTATCAGACTTTCAGATAGGGGAAATGTCAGTGAGCGTTCCGATTTCAGTTCTTGAGCGATTCGCCCAATGAGTCCTTGATACTTAGTCGTTTTCAGCCAATTTTCTGGATTTTTGAAAATTTCACTTTTTTGTGAAAATATCCACTAAATGAGGGAATAATATGTGTGAGGGTACCGAAGGAGAGTTCCAAATGTGTGTGGGTAGAATATATATCCCACGGGGGTAAAATTGAAAAAAGTTGAAAAAAAATTTTTTTTGGACTTAGTCATTTTTCCAGCGTTTATCAGACTTTCAGATAGGGGAAATGTCAGTGAGTGTTCCGATTTCAGTTCCAGAGCGATTCGCCCAATGAGTCCTTGTTATTTAGTTGTTTTCAGCCAATTTTCTGGACTTTTGAAAATTTCACTTTTTTGTGAAAATATCCACTAAATGAGGGAATAATATGTGTGAGGTTACCCCAGGAAAGTTCTAAATGTGTGTGGGAAGAATATATATCCCAGGGGGTAAAATTGAAAAAAGTTGAAAAAATTTTTTTTTTTACTTAGTCATTTTTCCGTCGTTTATCAGACTTTCAGATAGGGGAAATGTCAGTGAGCGTTCCGATTTCAGTTCCAGAGCGATTCGCCCAGTGAGTCCTTGATACTTAGTCGTTTTCACCCAATTTTCTGGATTTTTGAAAATTTCACTTCTTTGTGAAAATATCCACTAAATGAGGGAATAATATGTATGAGGGTACCCCAGGAGAGTTCCAAATGTGTGTGGCTAGAATATATATCCCACGGGGGTAAAATTGAAAAAAGTTGAAAAAAATTTTTTTTTGGACTTAGTCATTTTTCTGGCGTTTATCAGACTTTAACATAGGGGAAATGTCAGTGAGCATTCCCATTTCAGTTCCAGAGTGATTCGCCCAATGAGTCTTTGATTTTTAGTCGTTTTCAGCCAATTATCTGGATTTTTGAAAATTTCACTTTTTTGTGAAAATATCCACTAAATGAGGGAATAATATGTGTGAGGGTACCCCAGGAGAGTTCTAAATGTGTGTGGGAAGAATATATATCCCACGGGGGTAAAATTGAAAAAAGTTGCAAAAAATTTTTTTGGGGACTTATTCATTTTTCCGGCGTTTATCAGACTTTCAGATAGGGCAAATGTCAGTGAGCGTTCCGATTTCAGTTCCAGAGCGATTCGCCCAATGAGTCCTTGATATTTAGTCGTTTTCAGCCAATTTTCTGGATTTTTGAAAATTTCACTTTTTTGTGAAAATATCCACTAAATGAGGGAATAACATGTGTGAGGGTACCCCAGGAGAGTTCCAAATGTGTGTGGGTAGAATATATATCCCACGGGGTAAAATTGAAAAAAGTTGAAAAAAATTTTTTTTTGGAGTTAGTCATTTTTCTGGCGTTTATCAGACTTTAAGATAGGGGAAATGTCAGTGAGCATTCCCATTTCAGTTCCAGAGCGATTCGCCCAATGAGTCTTTGATATTTAGTCGTTTTCATCCAATTTTCTGGATTTTTGAAAATTTCACTTTTTTGTGAAAATATCCACTAAATGAGGGAATAATATGTGTGAGGGTACCGAAGGAGAGTTCCAAATTTGTGTGGGTAGAATATATATCCCACGGGGGTAAAATTGAAAAAAGTTGCAAAAAAATTTTTTTGGGACTTATTCATTTTTCCGGCGTTTATCAGACTTTCAGATAGGGCAAATGTCAGTGAGCGTTCCGATTTCAGTTCCAGAGCGATTCGCCCAATGAGTCCTTGATATGTAGTCGTTTTCAGCCAATTTTCTGGATTTTTGAAAATTTCACTTCTTTGTGAAAATATCCACTAAATGAGGGAATAATATGTGTGAGGTTACCCCAGGAGAGTTCCAAATGTGTGTGGGTAGAATATATATCCCACGGGGGTAAAATTGAAAAAAGTCTAAAAAAATTTTTTTTTGGACTTAATCATTTTTCCGGCAGACTTTCAGATAGGGGAAATGTCAGTGAGCGTTCCGATTTTAGTTCTAGAGCGATTCGCCCAATGAGTCCTTGTTATTTAGTCTTTTTCAGCCAATTTTCTTGATTTTTGAAAATTTCACTTTTTTGTGAAAATATCCACTAAATGAGGGAATAATATGTATGAGGGTACCCCAGGAGAGTTCCAAATGTGTGTGGGTAGAATATATATCCCACGGGTGTAAAATTGAAAAAAGTTGAAAAAAATTTTTTTTGGGACTTAGTCATTTTTCCGGCGTTTATCAGACTTTCAGATAGGGGAAATGTCAGTGAGTGTTCCGATTTCAGTTCCAGAGCGATTCGCCCAATGAGTCCTTGTTATTTAGTTGTTTTCAGCCAATTTTCAGGATTTTTGAAAATTTCACTTTTTTGTGAAAATATCCACTAAATGAGGGAATAATATGTGTGAGGGTACCCCAGGAGAGTTCTAAATGTGTGTGGGAAGAATATATATCCCACGGGGGTAAAATTGAAAA
Source organism: Phyllobates terribilis (assembly GCF_046119375.1). Taxonomy (NCBI): domain Eukaryota; kingdom Metazoa; phylum Chordata; class Amphibia; order Anura; family Dendrobatidae; genus Phyllobates; species Phyllobates terribilis. Next base: position 557,378,742 of record NW_027362762.1, read on the forward strand.
AAGTTGAAAAAAATTTTTTTTTGGAGTTAGTCATTTTTCTGGCGTTTATCAGACTTTAAGATAGGGGAAATGTCAGTGAGCATTCCCATTTCAGTTCCAGAGCGATTCGCCCAATGAGTCTTTGATATTTAGTCGTTTTCAGCCAATTTGCTGGATTTTTGAAAATTTCACATTTTTGTGAAAATATCCACTAAATGAGGGAATAATATGTGTGAGGGTACCGAAGGAGAGTTCCAAATCTGTGTGGGTAGAATATATATCCCACGGGGGTAAAATTGAAAAAAGTTGCAAAAAATTTTTTTTGGGACTTATTCATTTTTCCGGCGTTTATCAGACTTTCAGATAGGGGAAATGTCAGTGAGCGTTCCGATTTCAGTTCTTGAGCGATTCGCCCAATGAGTCCTTGATACTTAGTCGTTTTCAGCCAATTTTCTGGATTTTTGAAAATTTCACTTTTTTGTGAAAATATCCACTAAATGAGGGAATAATATGTGTGAGGGTACCGAAGGAGAGTTCCAAATGTGTGTGGGTAGAATATATATCCCACGGGGGTAAAATTGAAAAAAGTTGAAAAAAAATTTTTTTTGGACTTAGTCATTTTTCCGGCGTTTATCAGACTTTCAGATAGGGGAAATGTCAGTGAGTGTTCCGATTTCAGTTCCAGAGCGATTCGCCCAATGAGTCCTTGTTATTTAGTTGTTTTCAGCCAATTTTCTGGACTTTTGAAAATTTCACTTTTTTGTGAAAATATCCACTAAATGAGGGAATAATATGTGTGAGGTTACCCCAGGAAAGTTCTAAATGTGTGTGGGAAGAATATATATCCCAGGGGGTAAAATTGAAAAAAGTTGAAAAAATTTTTTTTTTTACTTAGTCATTTTTCCGTCGTTTATCAGACTTTCAGATAGGGGAAATGTCAGTGAGCGTTCCGATTTCAGTTCCAGAGCGATTCGCCCATTGAGTCCTTGATACTTAGTCGTTTTCACCCAATTTTCTGGATTTTTGAAAATTTCACTTCTTTGTGAAAATATCCACTAAATGAGGGAATAATATGTATGAGGGTACCCCAGGAGAGTTCCAAATGTGTGTGGCTAGAATATATATCCCACGGGGGTAAAATTGAAAAAAGTTGAAAAAAATTTTTTTTTGGACTTAGTCATTTTTCTGGCGTTTATCAGACTTTAACATAGGGGAAATGTCAGTGAGCATTCCCATTTCAGTTCCAGAGTGATTCGCCCAATGAGTCTTTGATTTTTAGTCGTTTTCAGCCAATTATCTGGATTTTTGAAAATTTCACTTTTTTGTGAAAATATCCACTAAATGAGGGAATAATATGTGTGAGGGTACCCCAGGAGAGTTCTAAATGTGTGTGGGAAGAATATATATCCCACGGGGGTAAAATTGAAAAAAGTTGCAAAAAATTTTTTTGGGGACTTATTCATTTTTCCGGCGTTTATCAGACTTTCAGATAGGGCAAATGTCAGTGAGCGTTCCGATTTCAGTTCCAGAGCGATTCGCCCAATGAGTCCTTGATATTTAGTCGTTTTCAGCCAATTTTCTGGATTTTTGAAAATTTCACTTTTTTGTGAAAATATCCACTAAATGAGGGAATAACATGTGTGAGGGTACCCCAGGAGAGTTCCAAATGTGTGTGGGTAGAATATATATCCCACGGGGGTAAAATTGAAAAAAGTTGAAAAAATTTTTTTTTTCAACTTAGTCATTTTTCTGGCGTTTATCAGACTTTAAGATAGGGGAAATGTCAGTGAGCATTCCCATTTCAGTTCCAGAGCGATTCGGCCAATGAGTCTTTGATATTTAGTCGTTTTCAGCCAATTTTCTGGATTTTTGAAAATTTCACTTTTTTGTGAAAATATCCACTAAATGAGGGAATAAAATGTGTGAGGGTACCGAAGGAGAGTTCCAAATTTGTGTGGGTAGAATATATATCCCACGGGGGTAAAATTGAAAAAAGTTGAAAAAAATTTTTTTTTGGAGTTAGTCATTTTTCTGGCGTTTATCAGACTTTAAGATAGGGGAAATGTCAGTGAGCGTTCCGATTTCAGTTCTTGAGCGATTCGCCCAATGAGTCCTTGATACTTAGTCGTTTTCAGCCAATTTTCTGGATTTTTGAAAATTTCAGTTCTTTGTGAAAATATCCACTAAATGAGGGAATAATTTGTGTGAGGTTACCCCAGGAGAGTTCCAAATGTGTGTGGGTAGAATATATATCCCACGGGGGTAAAATTGAAAAAAGTCTAAAAAAATTTTTTTTTGGACTTAGTCATTTTTCCGGCGTTTATCAGACTTTCAGATAGGGGAAATGTCAGTGAGCGTTCCGATTTTAGTTCTAGAGCGATTCGCCCAATGAGTTCTTGTTATTTAGTCTTTTTCACCCAATTTTCTTGATTTTTGAAAATTTCACTTTTTTGTGAAAATATCCACTAAATGAGGGAATAATATGTATGAGGGTACCCCAGGAGAGTTCCAAATGTGTGTGGGTAGAATATATATCCCACAGGGGTAAAATTGAAAAAAGTTGAAAAAAATTTTTTTTTGGACTTAGTCATTTTTCCGGCAGACTTTCAGATAGGGGAAATGTCAGTGAGCGTTCGGATTTTAGTTCTAGAGCGATTCGCCCAATGAGTCTTTGATATTTAGTCGTTTTCAGCCAATTTTCTGGATTTTTGAAAATTTCACTTTTTTGTGAAAATATCTACTAAATGAGGGAATAATATGTGTGAGGGTACCGAAGGAGAGTTCCAAATTTGTGTGGGTAGAATATATATCCCACAGGTGTAAAATTGAAAAAAGTTGAAAAAAATTTTTTTTCGGACTTAGTCATTTTTCCGGCGTTTATCAGACTTTCAGATAGGGGAAATGTCAGTGAGCGTTCCAATTTCAGTTCCAGAGCGATTCGCCCAATGAGTCCTTGATACTTAGTCGTTTTCAGCCAATTTTCTGGATTTTTGAAAATTTCACTTCTTTGTGAAAATATCCACTAAATGAGGGAATAATATGTGTGAGGGTACCCCAGGAGAGTTCCAAATGTGTGTGGGTAGAATATATATCCCACGGGGGTAAAATTGAAAAAAGTCTAAAAAAATTTTTTTTTGGACTTAGTCATTTTTCCGGCAGACTTTCAGATAGGGGAAATGTCAGTGAGCGTTCGGATTTTAGTTCTAGAGCGATTCGCCCAATGAGTCCTTGTTATTTAGTCTTTTTCAGCCAATTTTCTTGATTTTTGAAAATTTTACTTTTTTGTGAAAATATCCACTAAATGAGGGAATAATATGTATGAGGGTACCCCAGGAGAGTTCCAAATGTGTGTGGGTAGAATATATATCCCACGGGGTAAAATTGAAAAAAGTTGAAAAAAATTTTTTTTTGGACTTAGTCATTTTTCTGGCGTTTATCAGACTTTAAGATAGGGGAAATGTCAGTGAGCATTCCCATTTCAGTTCCAGAGCGATTCGCCCAATGAGTGTTTGATATTTAGTCGTTTTCAGCCAATTTTCTGGATTTTTGAAAATTTCACTTTTTTGTGAAAATATCCACTAAATGAGGGAATAATATGTGTGAGGGTACCGAAGGAGAGTTCCAAATTTGTGTGGGTAGAATATATATCCCACGGGTGTAAAATTGAAAAAAGTTGAAAAAAATTTTTTTTGGGACTTAGTCATTTTTCCGGCGTTTATCAGACTTTCAGATAGGGGAAATGTCAGTGAGCGTTCCGATTTCAGTTCCAGAGCGATTCGCCCAATGAGTCCTTGTTATTTAGTTGTTTTCAGCCAATTTTCTGGACTTTTGAAAATTTCACTTTTTTGTGAAAATATCCACTAAATGAGGGAATAATATGTGTAAGGTTACCCCAGGAGAGTTCTAAATGTGTGTGGGAAGAATATATATCCCACGGGGGTAAAATTGAAAAAAGTTGAAAAAATTTTTTTTTTGGACTTAGTCATTTTTCCGGCGTTTATCAGACTTTCAGATAGGGGAAATGTCAGTGAGCGTTCCGATTTCAGTTCTTGAGCGATTCGCCCAATGAGTCCTTGATACTTAGTCGTTTTCAGCCAATTTTCTGGATTTTTGAAAATTTCACTTCTTTGTGAAAATATCCACTAAATGAGGGAATAATATGTGTGAGGGTACCCCAGGAGAGTTCCAAATGTGTGTGGGTAGAATATATATCCCACGGGGGTAAAATTGAAAAAAGTTGAAACAAATTTTTTTTTGGACTTCGTCATTTTTCCGGCGTTTATCAGACTTTCAGATAGGGGAAATGTCAGTGAGTGTTCCGATTTCAGTTCCAGAGCGATTCGCCCAATGAGTCCTTGTTATTTAGTTGTTTTCAGCCAATTTTCAGGATTTTTGAAAATTTCACTTTTTTGTGAAAATATCCACTAAATGAGGGAATAATATGTGTGAGGGTACCGAAGGAGAGTTCCAAATTTGTGTGGGTAGAATATATATCCCACGGGGGTAAAATTGAAAAAAGTTGCAAAAATTTTTTTTTGGGACTTATTCATTTTTCCGGCGTTTATCAGACTTTCAGATAGGGGAAATGTCAGTGAGCGTTCCGATTTCAGTTCTTGAGCGATTCGCCCAATGAGTCCTTGATACTTAGTCGTTTTCAGCCAATTTTCTGGATTTTTGAAAATTTCACTTTTTTGTGAAAATATCTACTAAATGAGGGAATAATATGTGTGAGGGTACCGAAGGAGAGTTCCAAATGTGTGTGGGTAGAATATATATCCCACGGGGGTAAAATTGAAAAAAGTTGAAAAAAATTTTTTTTTGGACTTAGTCATTTTTCCGGCGTTTATCAGACTTTCAGATAGGGGAAATGTCAGTGAGTGTTCCGATTTCAGTTCCAGAGCGATTCGCCCAATGAGTCCTTGTTATTCGTTGTTTTCAGCCAATTTTCTGGACTTTTGAAAATTTCACTTTTTTGTGAAAATATCCACTAAATGAGGGAATAATATGTGTGAGGTTACCCCAGGAAAGTTCTAAATGTGTGTGGGAAGAATATATATCCCACGGGGGTAAAATTGAAAAAAGTTGAAAAAATTTTTTTTTTGGACTTAGTCATTTTTCTGTCGTTTATCAGACTTTCAGATAGGGGAAATGTCAGTGAGCGTTCCGATTTCAGTTCCAGAGCGATTCGCCCAATGAGTCCTTGATACTTAGTCGTTTTCAGCCAATTTTCTGGATTTTTGAAAATTTCACTTCTTTGTGAAAATATCCACTAAATGAGGGAATGATATGTGTGAGGGTACCCCAGGAGAGTTCCAAATGTGTGTGGGTAGAATATATATCCCACGGGGGTAAAATTGAAAAAAGTTGAAACAAATTTTTTTTTGGACTTAGTCATTTTTCCGGCGTTTATCAGACTTTCAGATAGGGGAAATGTCAGTGAGCGTTCCGATTTTAGTTCTAGAGCGATTCGCCCAATGAGTTCTTGTTATTTAGTCTTTTTCACCCAATTTTCTTGATTTTTGAAAATTTCACTTTTTTGTGAAAATATCCACTAAATGAGGGAATAATATGTATGAGGGTACCCCAGGAGAGTTCCAAATGTGTGTGGGTAGAATATATATCCCACAGGGGTAAAATTGAAAAAAGTTGAAAAAAATTTTTTTTTGGACTTAGTCATTTTTCCGGCAGACTTTCAGATAGGGGAAATGTCAGTGAGCGTTCGGATTTTAGTTCTAGAGCGATTCGCCCAATGAGTCTTTGATATTTAGTCGTTTTCAGCCAATTTTCTGGATTTTTGAAAATTTCACTTTTTTGTGAAAATATCTACTAAATGAGGGAATAATATGTGTGAGGGTACCGAAGGAGAGTTCCAAATTTGTGTGGGTAGAATATATATCCCACAGGTGTAAAATTGAAAAAAGTTGAAAAAAATTTTTTTTCGGACTTAGTCATTTTTCCGGCGTTTATCAGACTTTCAGATAGGGGAAATGTCAGTGAGCGTTCCAATTTCAGTTCCAGAGCGATTCGCCCAATGAGTCCTTGATACTTAGTCGTTTTCAGCCAATTTTCTGGATTTTTGAAAATTTCACTTCTTTGTGAAAATATCCACTAAATGAGGGAATAATATGTGTGAGGGTACCCCAGGAGAGTTCCAAATGTGTGTGGGTAGAATATATATCCCACGGGGGTAAAATTGAAAAAAGTCTAAAAAAATTTTTTTTTGGACTTAGTCATTTTTCCGGCAGACTTTCAGATAGGGGAAATGTCAGTGAGCGTTCGGATTTTAGTTCTAGAGCGATTCGCCCAATGAGTCCTTGTTATTTAGTCTTTTTCAGCCAATTTTCTTGATTTTTGAAAATTTTACTTTTTTGTGAAAATATCCACTAAATGAGGGAAAAATATGTATGAGGGTACCCCAGGAGAGTTCCAAATGTGTGTGGGTAGAATATATATCCCACGGGGTAAAATTGAAAAAAGTTGAAAAAAATTTTTTTTTGGACTTAGTCATTTTTCTGGCGTTTATCAGACTTTAAGATAGGGGAAATGTCAGTGAGCATTCCCATTTCAGTTCCAGAGCGATTCGCCCAATGAGTGTTTGATATTTAGTCGTTTTCAGCCAATTTTCTGGATTTTTGAAAATTTCACTTTTTTGTGAAAATATCCACTAAATGAGGGAATAATATGTGTGAGGGTACCGAAGGAGAGTTCCAAATTTGTGTGGGTAGAATATATATCCCACGGGTGTAAAATTGAAAAAAGTTGAAAAAAATTTTTTTGGGACTTAGTCATTTTTCCGGCGTTTATCAGACTTTCAGATAGGGGAAATGTCAGTGAGCGTTCCGATTTCAGTTCCAGAGCGATTCGCCCAATGAGTCCTTGTTATTTAGTTGTTTTCAGCCAATTTTCTGGACTTTTGAAAATTTCACTTTTTTGTGAAAATATCCACTAAATGAGGGAATAATATGTGTAAGGTTACCCCAGGAGAGTTCTAAATGTGTGTGGGAAGAATATATATCCCACGGGGGTAAAATTGAAAAAAGTTGAAAAAATTTTTTTTTTTGGACTTAGTCATTTTTCCGGCGTTTATCAGACTTTCAGATAGGGGAAATGTCAGTGAGCGTTCCGATTTCAGTTCTTGAGCGATTCGCCCAATGAGTCCTTGATACTTAGTCGTTTTCAGCCAATTTTCTGGATTTTTGAAAATTTCACTTCTTTGTGAAAATATCCACTAAATGAGGGAATAATATGTGTGAGGGTACCCCAGGAGAGTTCCAAATGTGTGTGGGTAGAATATATATCCCACGGGGGTAAAATTGAAAAAAGTTGAAACAAATTTTTTTTTGGACTTCGTCATTTTTCCGGCGTTTATCAGACTTTCAGATAGGGGAAATGTCAGTGAGTGTTCCGATTTCAGTTCCAGAGCGATTCGCCCAATGAGTCCTTGTTATTCGTTGTTTTCAGCCAATTTTCTGGACTTTTGAAAATTTCACTTTTTTGTGAAAATATCCACTAAATGAGGGAATAATATGTGTGAGGTTACCCCAGGAAAGTTCTAAATGTGTGTGGGAAGAATATATATCCCACGGGGGTAAAATTGAAAAAAGTTGAAAAAATTTTTTTTTTGGACTTAGTCATTTTTCTGTCGTTTATCAGACTTTCAGATAGGGGAAATGTCAGTGAGCGTTCCGATTTCAGTTCCAGAGCGATTCGCCCAATGAGTCCTTGATACTTAGTCGTTTTCAGCCAATTTTCTGGATTTTTGAAAATTTCACTTCTTTGTGAAAATATCCACTAAATGAGGGAATGATATGTGTGAGGGTACCCCAGGAGAGTTCCAAATGTGTGTGGGTAGAATATATATCCCACGGGGGTAAAATTGAAAAAAGTTGAAACAAATTTTTTTTTGGACTTAGTCATTTTTCCGGCGTTTATCAGACTTTCAGATAGGGGAAATGTCAGTGAGCATTCCCATTTCAGTTCCAGAGCGATTCGGCCAATGAGTCTTTGATATTTAGTCGTTTTCAGCCAATTTTCTGGATATTTGAAAATTTCACTTCTTTGTGAAAATATCCACTAAATGAGGGAATAATATGTGTGAGGGTACCGAAAGAGAGTTCCAAATTTGTGTGGGTAGAATATGTATCCCACGGGGGTAAAATTTAAAAAAGTTGAAAAAATTTTTTTTTGTGACTTATTCATTTTTCTGGCGTTTATCAGACTTTCAGATAGGGCAAATGTCAGTGAGCGTTCTGATTTCAGTTCCAGAGCGATTCGCCCAATGAGTCCTTGATATTTAGTCGTTTTCAGCCAATTTTCTGGATTTTTGAAAATTTCACTTTTTTGTGAAAATATCCACTAAATGAGGGAATAATATGTATGAGGGTACCCCAGGAGAGTTCCAAATGTGTGTGGGTAGAATATATATCCCACGGGGGTAAAATTGAAAAAAGTTGAAAAAAATTTTTTTTTGGACTTAGTCATTTTTCTAGCGTTTACAGACTTTAAGATAGGGGAAATGTCAGTGAGCATTCCCATTTCAGTTCCAGAGCGATTCGCCCAATGAGTCTTTGATATTTAGTCGTTTTCAGACAATTTTCAGGATTTTTGAAAATTTCACTTTTTTGTGAAAATAATCACTAAATGAAGGAATAATATGTGTGAGGGTACCGAAGGAGAGTTCCAAATTTGTGTGGGTAGAATATATATCCCACGGGTATAAAATTGAAAAAAGTTGAAAAAATTTTTTTTTGGGACTTAGTCACTTTTCCGGCGTTTATCAGACTTTCAGATAGGGGAAATGTCAGTGAGCGTTCCGATTTCAGTTCCAGAGCGATTCGCCCAATGAGTCCTTGTTATTTAGTTGTTTTCAGCCAATTTTCTGGATTTTTGAAAATTTCACTTTTTTGTGAAAATATCCACTAAATGAGGGAATAATATGTGTGAGGGTACCGAAGGAGAGTTCCAAATTTGTGTGGGTAGAATATATATCCCACGGGTGTAAAATTGAAAAAAGTTGAAAAAATTTTTTTTTCGGACTTAGTCATTTTTCCGGCGTTTATCAGACTTTCAGATAGGGGAAATGTCAGTGAGTGTTCCGATTTCAGTTCCAGAGCGATTCGCCCAATGAGTCCTTGTTATTTAGTTGTTTTCAGCCAATTTTCAGGATTTTTGAAAATTTCACTTTTTTGTGAAAATATCCACTAAATGAGGGAATAATATGTGTGAGGGTACCCCAGGAGAGTTCTAAATGTGTGTGGGAAGAATATATATCCCACGGGGTAAAATTGAAAAAAGTTGAAAAAAATTTTTTTTTGGAGTTAGTTATTTTTCTGGCGTTTATCAGACTTTAAGATAGGGGAAATGTCAGTGAGCATTCCCATTTCAGTTCCAGAGCGATTCGCCCAATGAGTCTTTGATATTTAGTCGTTTTCAGCCAATTTTCTGGATTTTTGAAAATTTCACTTTTTTGTGAAAATATCCACTAAATGAGGGAATAATATGTGTGAGGGTACCGAAGGAGAGTTCCAAATTTGTGTGGGTAGAATATATATCCCACGGGGGTAAAATTGAAAAAAGTTGCAAAAAATTTTTTTTGGGACTTATTCATTTTTCCGGCGTTTATCAGACTTTCAGATAGGGGAAATGTCAGTGAGCGTTCCGATTTCAGTTCTTCAGCGATTCGCCCAATGAGTCCTTGATACTTAGTCGTTTTCAGCCAATTTTCTGGATTTTTGAAAATTTCACTTTTTTGTGAAAATATCCACTAAATGAGGGAATAATATGTGTGAGGTTACCCCAGGAAAGTTCTAAATGTGTGTGGGAAGAATATATATCGCACGGGGGTAAAATTGAAAAAAGTTGAAAAAATTTTTTTTTTGGACTTAGTCATTTTTCCGTCGTTTATCAGACTTTCAGATAGGGGAAATGTCAGTGAGCGTTCCGATTTCAGTTCCAGAGCGATTCGCCCAATGAGTCCTTGATACTTAGTCGTTTTCAGCCAATTTTCTGGATTTTTGAAAATTTCACTTCTTTGTGAAAATATCCACTAAATGAGGGAATGATATGTGTGAGGGTACCCCAGGAGAGTTCCAAATGTGTGTGGGTAGAATATATATCCCACGGGTGTAAAATTGAAAAAAGTTAAAAAAATTTTTTTTTGGGACTTAGTCATTTTTCCGGCGTTTATCAGACTTTCAGATAGGGGAAATGTCAGAGAGCGTTCCGATTTCAGTTCCAGAGCGATTCGCCCAATGAGTCCTTGATACTTAGTCGTTTTCAGCCAATTTTCTGGATTTTTGAAAATTTCACTTTTTTGTGAAAATATCCACTAAATGAGGGAATAATATGTGTGAGGGTACCCCAGGAGAGTTCCAAATGTGTGTGGGTAGAATATATTTCCCACGGGGGTAAAATTGAAAAAAGTCTAAAAAAATTTTTTTTTGGACTTAGTCATTTTTCCGGCGTTTATCAGACTTTCAGACAGGGGAAATGTCAGTGAGCATTCCGATTTCAGTTCCAGAGCGATTCGCCCAATGAGTCCTTGTTATTTAGTCGTTTTCAGCCAATTTTCTGGATATTTGAAAATTTCACTTTTTTGTGAAAATATCCACTAAATGAGGGAACAATATGTGTGAGGGTACCCCAGGAGAGTACCAAATGTGTGTGGGAAGAATATATATCCCACGGGGGTAAAATTGAAAAAAGTTGAAAAAAATTTTTTTTTGGACTTAGTCATTTTTCCGGCGTTTATCAGACTTTCAAATAGGGGAAATGTCAGTGAGCGTGCCAATTTCAGTTCCAGAGTGATTCGCCCAATGAGTCCTTGATATTTAGTCGTTTTCAGCCAATTTTCTGGATTTTTGAAAATTTCACTTTTTTGTGAAAATATCCACTAAATGAGGGAATAATAAGTGTGAGGGTACCCCAGAAGAGTTTCAAATGTGTGTGGGTAGAATATATATCCGACGGAGGTAAAATTGAAAAAAGTTAAATAAAAATTTTTTTTGGACTTAGTCATTTTTCTGGTGTTGAACAGACTTTCAGATAGGGGAAATGTCAGTGAGCATTCCGATTTCAGTTCCAGAGCGATACAACCAATGAGTCCTTGATATTTAGTCGTTTTCAGCCAATTTTCTGGATTTTTGAAAATTTCACTTTTTTGTAAAAATATCCACTAAATGATGGAATAATATGTGTGAGGGTACCCCAGGAGAGTTCCAAATGTGTGTGGGTAGAATATATATCCCACGGGGGTAAAATTGAAAAAAGCTGAAAAAATTTTTTTTTGGACTTAGTCATTTTTCTGGCGTTTATCCGACTTTCAGATATGAGAAATGTCAGTGAGCGTTCCGATTTCAGCTCCAGAGCGATTCGCCAAATGAGTCCTTGATATTTAGTCGTTTTCAGCCAATTTTCTGGATTTTTGAAAATTTCACTTTTTTGTGAAAATATCCACTAAATGAGGGAATAATATGTGTGAGGGTACCCCAGGAGAGTACCAAATGTGTGTGGGAAGAATATATATCCCACGGGGGTAAAATTGAAAAAAGTTGAAAAAAATTTTTTTTTGGACTTAGTCATTTTTCTGGCGTTTATCAGACTTTCAGATAGGGGAAATGTCAGTGAGCATTCCCATTTCAGTTCCAGAGCGATTTGCCCAATGAGTCTTTGATATTTAGTCGTTTTCAGCCAATTTTCTGGATTTTTGAAAATTTCACTTTTTTGTGAAAATATTCACTAAATGAGGGAATAATATGTGTGAGGGTACCCCAGGAGAGTTCTAAATGTGTATGGGAAGAATATATATCCCACGGGGGTAAAATTGAAAAAAGTTGAAAAAAATTTTTTTTTGGACTTAGTCATTTTTCCGGCGTTTATCAGACTTTCAGATAGGGGAAATGTCAGTGAGCATTCCGATTTCAGTTCCAGAGCGATTCGCCCAATGAGTCCTTGATATTTAGTTGTTTTTAGCCAATTTTCTGGATTTTTGAAAATTTCACTTTTTTGTGAAAATATTCACTAAATAAGGGAATAATATGTGTGAGGGTACCCCAGGAGAGTTCTAAATGTGTGTGGGAAGAATATATATCCCACGGGGGTAAAATTGAAAAAAGTTGAAAAAAAATTTTTTTTGGACTTAGTCATTTTTCTGGCGTTGAACAGACTTTCAGATAGGGGAAATGTCAGTGAGCGTTCCGATTTCAGTTCCAGAGCGATTCGCCCAATTAGTCTTTGATATTTAGTCATTTTCAGCCAATTTTATGGATTTTTGAAAATTTCACTTTTTTGAGAAAATATCCACTAAATGAGGGAATAATAAGTGTGAGGGTACCCCAGAAGAGTACCAAATGTGTGTGGGAAGAATATATATCCCACGGGGGTAAAATTGAAAAAAGTTGAAAAAAATTTTTTTTTGGACTTAGTCATTTTTCCGGCGTTTATCAGACTTTCAGATACGAGAAATGTCAGTGAGCGTTCCGATTTCAGCTCCAGAGCGTTTCGCCCAATGAGTCCTTGATATTTAGTCGTTTTCAGCCAATTTTCTGGATTTTTGAAAATTTCACTTTTTTGTGAAAATATCCACTAAATGAGGGAATAATATGTGTGAGGGTACCCCAGGAGAGCTCTAAATGTGTGGGAAGAATATATATCCCACGGGGGTAAAATTGAAAAAAGTTGAAAAAAATTTTTTTTTGGACTTAGTCATTTTTCCGGCGTTTATCAGACTTTCAGATAGGGCAAATGTCTGTGAGCGTTCCGATTTCAGTTCCAGAGCGATTCGCCCAATGAGTCTTTGATATTTAGTCGTTTTCTGCCAATTTTCTGGATTTTTGAAAATTTCACTTTTTTGTGAAAATATCCACTAAGTGAGGGAATAATATGTGTTAGGGAACCCCAGGAGAGTTCCAAATGTGTTTGGGTAGAATATGTATCCCACGGGGGTAAAATTGAAAAAAGCTGAAAAATTTTTTTTTTGGACTTAGTCATTTTTCTGGCGTTTATCAGACTTTCAGATAGGGGAAATGTCAGTGAGCGTTCCGATTTCAGTTCCAGAGCGATTCGCCCAATGAGTCCTTGATATTTAGTTGTTTTCAGCCAATTTTCTGGATTTTTGAAAATTTCACTTTTTTGTGAAAATATCCACTAAATGAGGGAATATTATGTGTGAGGGTACCCAAGGAGAGTTCCAAATGTGTGTGGGTAGAATATATATCCGACTGAGGTAAAATTGAAAAAAGTTGAAAAAAAGTTTTTTTTGGACTTAATCATTTTTCTGGCGTTGATCAGACTTTCAGATAGGGCAAATGTCAGTGAGCATTCCGATTTCAGTTCCAGAGCGATACGCCCAATGAGTCCTTGATATTTAGACGTTTTCAGCCAATTTTCTGGATTTTTGAAAATTTCACTTTTTTGTGAAAATATCCACTAAATGAGGGAATAATATGTGTGAGGATACCGCAGGAGAGTACCAAATGTGTGTGGGAAGAATATATATCCCACGGGGGTAAAACTGAAAAAAGTTGAAAAAAATTTTTTTTTGGACTTAGTCATTTTTCCGGCGTTTATCAGACTTTCAGATACGAGAAATGTCAGTGAGCGTTCCGATTTCAGCTCCAGAGCGTTTCGCCCAATGAGTCCTTGATATTTAGTCGTTTTCAGCCAATTTTCTGGATTTTTGAAAATTTCACTTTTTTGTGAAAATATCCACTAAATGAGGGAATAATATGTGTGAGGGTAACCCAGGAGAGTTCCAAATGTGTGTGGGTAGAATATATATCCCACGGGGGTAAAATTGAAAAAAGTTTAAAAAAAATTTTTTTTGGACTTAGTCATTTTTCTGGCGTTTATCAGACTTTCAGATAGGGGAAATGTCAGTGAGCGTTCCGATTTCAGTTCCAGAGCGATTCGCCCAATGAGTCCTTGATATTTAGTTGTTTTCAGCCAATTTTCTGGATTTTTGAAAATTTCACTTTTTTGTGAAAATATCCACTAAATGAGGGAATAATATGTGTGAGGGTACCCCAGGAGAGCTCTAAATGTGTGTGGGAAGAATATATATCCCACGGGCGTAAAATTGAAAAAAGTTGAAAAAATTTTTTTTTTGGACTTAGTCATTTTTCTGCCGTTGATCAGACTTTCAGATAGGGGAAATGTCAGTGAGCGTTCCAATTTCAGTTCCAGAGTGATTCGCCCAATGAGTCCTTGATATTTAGTCGTTTTCAGCCAATTTTCTGGATTTTTGAAAATTTCACTTTTTTGAGAAAATATCCACTAAATGAGGGAATAATAAGTGTGAGGGTACCCCAGAAGAGTTCCAAATGTGTGTGGGTAGAATATATATCCGACTGAGGTAAAATTGAAAAAAGTTGAAAAAAAGTTTTTTTTGGACTTAATCATTTTTCTGGCGTTGATCAGACTTTCAGATAGGGGAAATGTCAGTGAGCGTTCCGATTTCAGTTCCAGAGCGATACGCCCAATGAGTCCTTGATATTTAGTCGTTTTCAGACAATTTTCTGGATTTTTGAAAATTTCACTTTTTTGTGAAAATATCCACTAAATGAGGGAATAATATGTGTGAGGGTACCCCAGGAGAGTTTCAAATGTGTGTGGGTAGAATATATATCCGACGGAGGTAAAATTGAAAAAAGTTGAAAAAAATTTTTTTTTGGACTTAGTCATTTTTCCGGCGTTTATCAGACTTTCAGATACGAGAAATGTCAGCGAGCGTTCCGATTTCAGCTCCAGAGCGTTTCGCCCAATGAGTCCTTGATATTTAGTCGTTTTCAGCCAATTTTCTGGATTTTTGAAAATTTCACTTTTTTGTGAAAATATCCACTAAATGAGGGAATAATATGTGTGAGGGTAACCCAGGAGAGTTCCAAATGTGTGTGGGTAGAATATATATCCCACGGGGGTAAAATTGAAAAAAGTTTAAAAAAAATTTTTTTTGGACTTAGTCATTTTTCTGGCGTTTATCAGACTTTCAGATAGGGGAAATGTCAGTGAGCGTTCCGATTTCAGTTCCAGAGCGATTCGCCCAATGAGTCCTTGATATTTAGTTGTTTTCAGCCAATTTTCTGGATTTTTGAAAATTTCACTTTTTTGTGAAAATATCCACTAAATGAGGGAATAATATGTGTGAGGGTACCCCAGGAGAGCTCTAAATGTGTGTGGGAAGAATATATATCCCACGGGGGTAAAATTGAAAAAAGTTGAAAAAATTTTTTTTTTGGACTTAGTCATTTTTCTGCCGTTGATCAGACTTTCAGATAGGGGAAATGTCAGTGAGCATTCCAATTTCAGTTCTTGAGCGATTCGCCCAATGAGTCCTTGATATTTAGTCGTTTTCAGCCAATTTTCTGGATTTTTGAAAATTTCACTTTTTTGTGAAAATATCCACTAAATGAGGGAATAATATGTGTGAGGGTACCCCAGGAGAGTTCCAAATGTGTGTGGGTAGAATATATATCCGACGGAGGTAAAATTGAAAAAAGTTGAAAAAAAATTTTTTTTGGACTTAGTCATTTTTCTGGCGTTGATCAGACTTTCAGATAGGGCAAATGTCAGTGAGCATTCCGATTTCAGTTCCAGAGCGATACGCCCAATGAGTCCTTGATATTTAGTCGTTTTCAGCCAATTTTCTGGATTTTTGAAAATTTCACTTTTTTGTGAAAATATCCACTAAATGAGGGAATAATATGTGTGAGGATGCCGCAGGAGAGTACCAAATGTGTGTGGGAAGAATATATATCCCACGGGGGTAAAATTGAAAAAAGTTGAAAAAAATTTTTTTTTGGACTTAGTCATTTTTCCGGCGTTTATCAGACTTTCAGATACGAGAAATGTCAGTGAGCGTTCCGATTTCAGCTCCAGAGCGTTTCGCCCAATGAGTCCTTGATATTTAGTCGTTTTCAGCCAATTTTCTGGATTTTTGAAAATTTCACTTTTTTGTGAAAATATCCACTAAGTGAGGGAATAATATGTGTGAGGGTAACCCAGGAGAGTTCCAAATGTGTGTGGGTAGAATATATATCCCACGGGGGTAAAATTGAAAAAAGTTTAAAAAAAAATTTTTTTGGACTTAGTCATTTTTCTGGCGTTTATCAGACTTTCAGATAGGGGAAATGTCAGTGAGCGTTCCGATTTCAGTTCCAGAGCGATTCGCCCAATGAGTCTTTGATATTTAGTCGTTTTCAGCCAATTTTCTGGATTTTTGAAAATTTCACTTTTTTGTGAAAATATCCACTAAATGAGGGAATAATATGTGTGAGGGTACCCCAGGAGAGTTCCAAATGTGTGTGGGTAGAATATATATCCGACGGAGGTAAAATTGAAAAAAGTTGAAAAAAATTTTTTTTTGGACTTAGTCATTTTTCTGGCGTTGATCAGACTTTCAGATAGGGCAAATGTCAGTGAGCATTCCGATTTCAGTTCCAGAGCGATACGCCCAATGAGTCCTTGATATTTAGTCGTTTTCAGCCAATTTTCTGGATTTTTGAAAATTTCACTTTTTTGTGAAAATATCCACTAAATGAGGGAATAATATGTGTGAGGATACCGCAGGAGAGTACCAAATGTGTGTGGGAAGAATATATATCCCACGGGGGTAAAATTGAAAAAAGTTGAAAAAAATTTTTTTTTGGACTTAGTCATTTTCTGGCGTTTATCAGACTTTCAGATAGGGGAAATGTCAGTGAGCGTTCCGATTTCAGTTCCAGAGCGATTCGCCCAATGAGTCCTTGATATTTAGTTGTTTTCAGCCAATTTTCTGGATTTTTGAAAATTTCACTTTTTTGTGAAAATATCCACTAAATGAGGGAATAATATGTGTGAGGGTACCCCAGGAGAGTTCCAAATGTGTGTGGGTAGAATATATATCCGACTGAGGTAAAATTGAAAAAAGTTGAAAAAAAAATATTTTTTGGACTTAATCATTTTTCTGGCGTTGATCAGACTTTCAGATAGGGGAAATGTCAGTGAGCGTTCCGATTTCAGTTCCAGAGCGATACGCCCAATGAGTCCTTGATATTTAGTCGTTTTCAGCCAATTTTCTGGATTTTTGAAAATTTCACTTTTTTGTGAAAATATTCACTAAATGAGGGAATAATATGTGTGAGGGTACCCCAGGAGAGTTCTAAATGTGTGTGGGAAGAATATATATCCCACGGGGGTAAAATTGAAAAAAGTTAAAAAAAAATTTTTTTTGGACTTAGTCATTTTTCCGGCGTTTATCAGACTTTCAGATAGGGGAAATGTCAGTGAGCGTTCAAATTTCAGTTCCAGAGCAATTCGCCCAATGAGTCTTTGGTATTTAGTCGTTTTCAGCTAATTTTCTGGATTTTTGAAAATTTCACTTTTTTGTGAAAATATCCACTAAATGAGGGAATAATATGTGTGAGGGTACCCCAGGAGAGTTTCAAATGTGTGTGGGTAGAATATATATCCGACGGGAGTAAAATTGAAAAAAGTTGAAAAAAAATTTTTTTTGGACTTAGTCATTTTTCTGGCGTTTATCAGACTTTCAGATAGGGGAAATGTCAGTGAGCGTTCCGATTTCAGTTCCAGAGCGATTCGCCCAATGAGTCCTTGATATTTAGTTGTTTTCAGCCAATTTTCTGGATTTTTGAAAATTTCACTTTTTTGTGAAAATATCCACTAAATGAGGGAATAATATGTGTGAGGGTACCCCAGGAGAGCTCTAAATGTGTGTGGGAAGAATATATATCCCACGGGGGTAAAATTGAAAAAAGTTGAAAAAATTTTTTTTTTGGACTTAGTCATTTTTCTGCCGTTGATCAGACTTTCAGATAGGGGAAATGTCAGTGAGCGTTCCAATTTCAGTTCCAGAGCGATTCGCCCAATGAGTCCTTGATATTTAGTCGTTTTCAGCCAATTTTCTGGATTTTTGAAAATTTCACTTTTTTGAGAAAATATCCACTAAATGAGGGAATAATAAGTGTGAGGGTACCCCAGAAGAGTTCCAAATGTGTGTGGGTAGAATATATATCCGACTGAGGTAAAATTGAAAAAAGTTGAAAAAAAGTTTTTTTTGGACTTAATCATTTTTCTGGCGTTGATCAGACTTTCAGATAGGGGAAATGTCAGTGAGCGTTCCGATTTCAGTTCCAGAGCGATACGCCCAATGAGTCCTTGATATTTAGTCGTTTTCAGACAATTTTCTGGATTTTTGAAAATTTCACTTTTTTGTGAAAATATCCACTAAATGAGGGAATAATATGTGTGAGGGTACCCCAGGAGAGTTTCAAATGTGTGTGGGTAGAATATATATCCGACGGAGGTAAAATTGAAAAAAGTTGAAAAAAATTTTTTTGACTTAGTCATTTTTCCGGCGTTTAAAAGGACTTTCAGATAGGGGAAATGTCAGTGAGCGTTCCAATTTCAGTTCCAGAGCGATTCGCCCAATGAGTCTTTGATATTTAGTCATTTTCAGCCAATTTTATGGATTTTTGAAAATTTCACTTTTTTGTGAAAATATCCACTAAGTGAGGGAATAATATGTGTTAGGGAACCCCAGGAGAGTTCCAAATGTGTTTGGGTAGAATATATATCCCACGGGGGTAAAATTGAAAAAAGCTGAAAAATTTTTTTTTTGGACTTAGTCATTTTTCTGGCGTTTATCAGA
Organism: Phyllobates terribilis; assembly: GCF_046119375.1. Lineage (NCBI taxonomy): Eukaryota > Metazoa > Chordata > Amphibia > Anura > Dendrobatidae > Phyllobates > Phyllobates terribilis. Next base: position 557,397,364 of record NW_027362762.1, read on the forward strand.
CTTTCAGATAGGGGAAATGTCAGTGAGCGTTCCGATTTCAGTTCCAGAGCGATTCGCCCAATGAGTCCTTGATATTTAGTTGTTTTCAGCCAATTTTCTGGATTTTTGAAAATTTCACTTTTTTGTGAAAATATCCACTAAATGAGGGAATATTATGTGTGAGGGTACCCAAGGAGAGCTCTAAATGTGTGTGGGAAGAATATATATCCCACGGGGGTAAAATTGAAAAAAGTTGAAAAAAAATTTTTTTTGGACTTAGTCATTTTTCCGGCGTTTATCAGACTTTCAGATAGGGCAAATGTCTGTGAGCGTTCCGATTTCAGTTCCAGAGCGATTCGCCCAATGAGTCTTTGATATTTAGTCGTTTTCTGCCAATTTTCTGGATTTTTGAAAATTTCACTTTTTTGTGAAAATATCCACTAAATGAGGGAATAATATGTGTGAGGGTACCCCAGGAGAGTTCCAAATGTGTGTGGGTAGAATATATATCCGACTGAGGTAAAATTGAAAAAAGTTGAAAAAAAGTTTTTTTTGGACTTAATCATTTTTCTGGCGTTGATCAGACTTTCAGATAGGGCAAATGTCAGTGAGCATTCCGATTTCAGTTCCAGAGCGATACGCCCAATGAGTCCTTGATATTTAGTCGTTTTCAGCCAATTTTCTGGATTTTTGAAAATTTCACTTTTTTGTGAAAATATCCACTAAATGAGGGAATAATATGTGTGAGGATACCGCAGGAGAGTACCAAATGTGTGTGGGAAGAATATATATCCCACGGGGGTAAAACTGAAAAAAGTTGAAAAAAATTTTTTTTTGGACTTAGTCATTTTTCCGGCGTTTATCAGACTTTCAGATACGAGAAATGTCAGTGAGCGTTCCGATTTCAGCTCCAGAGCGTTTCGCCCAATGAGTCCTTGATATTTAGTCGTTTTCAGCCAATTTTCTGGATTTTTGAAAATTTCACTTTTTTGTGAAAATATCCACTAAATGAGGGAATAATATGTGTGAGGGTAACCCAGGAGAGTTCCAAATGTGTGTGGGTAGAATATATATCCCACGGGGGTAAAATTGAAAAAAGTTTAAAAAAAATTTTTTTTGGACTTAGTCATTTTTCTGGCGTTTATCAGACTTTCAGATAGGGGAAATGTCAGTGAGCGTTCCAATTTCAGTTCCAGAGCGATTCGCCCAATGAGTCCTTGATATTTAGTTGTTTTCAGCCAATTTTCTGGATTTTTGAAAATTTCACTTTTTTGTGAAAATATCCACTAAATGAGGGAATAATATGTGTGAGGGTAACCCAGGAGAGTTCCAAATGTGTGTGGGTAGAATATATATCCCACGGGGGTAAAATTGAAAAAAGTTTAAAAAAAATTTTTTTTGGACTTAGTCATTTTTCTGGCGTTTATCAGACTTTCAGATAGGGGAAATGTCAGTGAGCATTCCGATTTCAGTTCCAGAGCGATTCGCCCAATGAGTCCTTGATATTTAGTTGTTTTCAGCCAATTTTCTGGATTTTTGAAAATTTCACTTTTTTGTGAAAATATCCACTAAATGAGGGAATAATATGTGTGAGGGTACCCCAGGAGAGCTCTAAATGTGTGTGGGAAGAATATATATCCCACGGGGGTAAAATTGAAAAAAGTTGAAAAAATTTTTTTTTTGGACTTAGTCATTTTTCTGGCGTTGATCAGACTTTCAGATAGGGGAAATGTCAGTGAGCATTCCAATTTCAGTTCCAGAGCGATTCGCCCAATGAGTCCTTGATATTTAGTCGTTTTCAGCCAATTTTCTGGATTTTTGAAAATTTCACTTTTTTGAGAAAATATCCACTAAATGAGGGAATAATAAGTGTGAGGGTACCCCAGAAGAGTTCCAAATGTGTGTGGGTAGAATATATATCCGACTGAGGTAAAATTGAAAAAAGTTGAAAAAAAGTTTTTTTTGGACTTAATCATTTTTCTGGCGTTGATCAGACTTTCAGATAGGGGAAATGTCAGTGAGCGTTCCGATTTCAGTTCCAGAGCGATACGCCCAATGAGTCCTTGATATTTAGTCGTTTTCAGACAATTTTCTGGATTTTTGAAAATTTCACTTTTTTGTGAAAATATCCACTAAATGAGGGAATAATATGTGTGAGGGTACCCCAGGAGAGTTTCAAATGTGTGTGGGTAGAATATATATCCGACGGAGGTAAAATTGAAAAAAGTTGAAAAAAATTTTTTTGACTTAGTCATTTTTCCGGCGTTTATCAGACTTACAGATAGGGGAAATGTCAGTGAGCGTTCCGATTTCAGCTCCAGAGCGTTTCGCCCAATGAGTCCTTGATATTTAGTTGTTTTCAGCCAATTTTCTGGATTTTTGAAAATTTCACTTTTTTGTGAAAATATCCACTAAATGAGGGAATAATATGTGTGAGGGTACCCCAGGAGAGTTCCAAATGTGTGTGGGTAGAATATATATCCGACGGAGGTAAAATTGAAAAAAGTTGAAAAAAAATTTTTTTTGGACTTAGTCATTTTTCTGGCGTTGATCAGACTTTCAGATAGGGCAAATGTCAGTGAGCATTCCGATTTCAGTTCCAGAGCGATACGCCCAATGAGTCCTTGATATTTAGTCGTTTTCAGCCAATTTTCTGGATTTTTGAAAATTTCACTTTTTTGTGAAAATATCCACTAAATGAGGGAATAATATGTGTGAGGATGCCGCAGGAGAGTACCAAATGTGTGTGGGAAGAATATATATCCCACGGGGGTAAAATTGAAAAAAGTTGAAAAAAATTTTTTTTTGGACTTAGTCATTTTTCCGGCGTTTATCAGACTTTCAGATACGAGAAATGTCAGTGAGCGTTCCGATTTCAGCTCCAGAGCGTTTCGCCCAATGAGTCCTTGATATTTAGTCGTTTTCAGCCAATTTTCTGGATTTTTGAAAATTTCACTTTTTTGTGAAAATATCCACTAAGTGAGGGAATAATATGTGTGAGGGTAACCCAGGAGAGTTCCAAATGTGTTTGGGTAGAATATATTTCCCACGGGGGTAAAATTGAAAAAAGTTTAAAAAAAAATTTTTTTGGACTTAGTCATTTTTCTGGCGTTTATCAGACTTTCAGATAGGGGAAATGTCAGTGAGCGTTCCGATTTCAGTTCCAGAGCGATTCGCCCAATGAGTCCTTGATATTTAGTTGTTTTCAGCCAATTTTCTGGATTTTTGAAAATTTCACTTTTTTGTGAAAATATCCACTAAATGAGGGAATATTATGTGTGAGGGTACCCCAGGAGAGCTCTAAATGTGTGTGGGAAGAATATATATCCCACGGGGGTAAAATTGAAAAAAGTTGAAAAAAATTTTTTTTTGGACTTAGTCATTTTTCCGGCGTTTATCAGACTTTCAGATAGGGCAAATGTCTGTGAGTGTTCCGATTTCAGTTCCAGAGCGATTCGCCCAATGAGTCTTTGATATTTAGTCGTTTTCAGCCAATTTTCTGGATTTTTGAAAATTTCACTTTTTTGTGAAAATATCCACTAAATGAGGGAATAATATGTGTGAGGGTACCCCAGGAGAGTTCCAAATGTGTGTGGGTAGAATATATATCCGACGGAGGTAAAATTGAAAAAAGTTGAAAAAAATTTTTTTTTGGACTTAGTCATTTTTCTGGTGTTGATCAGACTTTCAGATAGGGCAAATGTCAGTGAGCATTCCGATTTCAGTTCCAGAGCGATACGCCCAATGAGTCCTTGATATTTAGTCGTTTTCAGCCAATTTTCTGGATTTTTGAAAATTTCACTTTTTTGTGAAAATATCCACTAAATGAGGGAATAATATGTGTGAGGATACCGCAGGAGAGTACCAAATGTGTGTGGGAAGAATATATATCCCATGGGGGTAAAATTGAAAAAAGTTGAAAAAAATTTTTTTTTGGACTTAGTCATTTTCTGGCGTTTATCAGACTTTCAGATAGGGGAAATGTCAGTGAGCGTTCCGATTTCAGTTCCAGAGCGATTCGCCCAATGAGTCCTTGATATTTAGTTGTTTTCAGCCAATTTTCTGGATTTTTGAAAATTTCACTTTTTTGTGAAAATATCCACTAAATGAGGGAATAATATGTGTGAGGGTACCCCAGGAGAGTTCCAAATGTGTGTGGGTAGAATATATATCCGACTGAGGTAAAATTGAAAAAAGTTGAAAAAAAATTTTTTTTGGACTTAATCATTTTTCTGGCGTTGATCAGACTTTCAGATAGGGGAAATGTCAGTGAGCGTTCCGATTTCAGCTCCAGAGCGATACGCCCAATGAGTCCTTGATATTTAGTCGTTTTCAGCCAATTTTCTGGATTTTTGAAAATTTCACTTTTTTGTGAAAATATCCACTAAGTGAGGGAATAATATGTGTGAGGGTAACCCAGGAGAGGTCCAAATGTGTGTGGGTAGAATATATATCCCACGGGGGTAAAATTGAAAAAAGTTTAAAAAAAAATTTTTTTGGACTTAGTCATTTTTCTGGCGTTTATCAGACTTTCAGATAGGGGAAATGTCAGTGAGCGTTCCGATTTCAGTTCCAGAGCGATTCGCCCAATGAGTCCTTGATATTTAGTTGTTTTCAGCCAATTTTCTGGATTTTTGAAAATTTCACTTTTTTGTGAAAATATCCACTAAATGAGGGAATATTATGTGTGAGGGTACCCCAGGAGAGCTCTAAATGTGTGTGGGAAGAATATATATCCCACGGGGGTAAAATTGAAAAAAGTTGAAAAAAAATTTTTTTTGGACTTAGTCATTTTTCTGGCGTTGATCAGACTTTCAGATAGGGCAAATGTCAGTGAGCATTCCGATTTCAGTTCCAGAGCGATACGCCCAATGAGTCCTTGATATTTAGTCGTTTTCAGCCAATTTTCTGGATTTTTGAAAATTTCACTTTTTTGTGAAAATATCCACTAAATGAGGGAATAATATGTGTGAGGATGCCGCAGGAGAGTACCAAATGTGTGTGGGAAGAATATATATCCCACGGGGGTAAAATTGAAAAAAGTTGAAAAAAATTTTTTTTTGGACTTAGTCATTTTTCCGGCGTTTATCAGACTTTCAGATACGAGAAATGTCAGTGAGCGTTCCGATTTCAGCTCCAGAGCGTTTCGCCCAATGAGTCCTTGATATTTAGTCGTTTTCAGCCAATTTTCTGGATTTTTGAAAATTTCACTTTTTTGTGAAAATATCCACTAAGTGAGGGAATAATATGTGTGAGGGTAACCCAGGAGAGTTCCAAATGTGTGTGGGTAGAATATATATCCCACGGGGGTAAAATTGAAAAAAGTTTAAAAAAAAATTTTTTTGGACTTAGTCATTTTTCTGGCGTTTATCAGACTTTCAGATAGGGGAAATGTCAGTGAGCGTTCCGATTTCAGTTCCAGAGCGATTCGCCCAATGAGTCCTTGATATTTAGTTGTTTTCAGCCAATTTTCTGGATTTTTGAAAATTTCACTTTTTTGTGAAAATATCCACTAAATGAGGGAATATTATGTGTGAGGGTACCCCAGGAGAGCTCTAAATGTGTGTGGGAAGAATATATATCCCACGGGGGTAAAATTGAAAAAAGTTGAAAAAAATTTTTTTTTGGACTTAGTCATTTTTCCGGCGTTTATCAGACTTTCAGATAGGGCAAATGTCTGTGAGTGTTCCGATTTCAGTTCCAGAGCGATTCGCCCAATGAGTCTTTGATATTTAGTCGTTTTCAGCCAATTTTCTGGATTTTTGAAAATTTCACTTTTTTGTGAAAATATCCACTAAATGAGGGAATAATATGTGTGAGGGTACCCCAGGAGAGTTCCAAATGTGTGTGGGTAGAATATATATCCGACGGAGGTAAAATTGAAAAAAGTTGAAAAAAATTTTTTTTTGGACTTAGTCATTTTTCTGGCGTTGATCAGACTTTCAGATAGGGCAAATGTCAGTGAGCATTCCGATTTCAGTTCCAGAGCGATACGCCCAATGAGTCCTTGATATTTAGTCGTTTTCAGCCAATTTTCTGGATTTTTGAAAATTTCACTTTTTTGTGAAAATATCCACTAAATGAGGGAATAATATGTGTGAGGATACCGCAGGAGAGTACCAAATGTGTGTGGGAAGAATATATATCCCATGGGGGTAAAATTGAAAAAAGTTGAAAAAAATTTTTTTTTGGACTTAGTCATTTTCTGGCGTTTATCAGACTTTCAGATAGGGGAAATGTCAGTGAGCGTTCCGATTTCAGTTCCAGAGCGATTCGCCCAATGAGTCCTTGATATTTAGTTGTTTTCAGCCAATTTTCTGGATTTTTGAAAATTTCACTTTTTTGTGAAAATATCCACTAAATGAGGGAATAATATGTGTGAGGGTACCCCAGGAGAGTTCCAAATGTGTGTGGGTAGAATATATATCCGACTGAGGTAAAATTGAAAAAAGTTGAAAAAAAATTTTTTTTGGACTTAATCATTTTTCTGGCGTTGATCAGACTTTCAGATAGGGGAAATGTCAGTGAGCGTTCCGATTTCAGTTCCAGAGCGATACGCCCAATGAGTCCTTGATATTTAGTCGTTTTCAGCCAATTTTCTGGATTTTTGAAAATTTCACTTTTTTGTGAAAATATCCACTAAATGAGGGAATAATATGTGTGAGGATACCGCAGGAGAGTACCAAATGTGTGTGGGAAGAATATATATCCCACGGGGGTAAAATTGAAAAAAGTTGAAAAAAATTTTTTTTTGGACTTAGTCATTTTTCCGGCGTTTATCAGACTTTCAGATACGAGAAATGTCAGTGAGCGTTCCGATTTCAGCTCCAGAGCGTTTCGCCCAATGAGTCCTTGATATTTAGTCGTTTTCAGCCAATTTTCTGGATTTTTGAAAATTTCACTTTTTTGTGAAAATATCCACTAAAAGAGGGAATAATATGTGTGAGGGTAACCCAGGAGAGTTCCAAATGTGTGTGGGTAGAATATATATCCCACAGGGGTAAAATTGAAAAAAGTTGAAAAAAAATTTTTTTTGGACTTAGTCATTTTTCCGGCGTTTATCAGACTTTCAGATAGGGGAAATGTCAGTGAGCGTTCCAATTTCAGTTCCAGAGCGATTCGCCCAATGAGTCCTTGATATTTAGTTGTTTTCAGCCAATTTTCTGGATTTTTGAAAATTTCACTTTTTTGTGAAAATATTCACTAAATGAGGGAATAATATGTGTGAGGGTACCCCAGGAGAGTTCTAAATGTGTGTGGGAAGAATATATATCCCACGGGGGTAAAATTGAAAAAAGTTAAAAAAAAATTTTTTTTGGACTTAGTCATTTTTCCGGCGTTTATCAGACTTTCAGATAGGGGAAATGTCAGTGAGCGTTCAAATTTCAGTTCCAGAGCAATTCGCCCAATGAGTCTTTGATATTTAGTCGTTTTCAGCTAATTTTCTGGATTTTTGAAAATTTCACTTTTTTGTGAAAATATCCACTAAATGAGGGAATAATATGTGTGAGGGTACCCCAGGAGAGTTTCAAATGTGTGTGGGTAGAATATATATCCGACGGGAGTAAAATTGAAAAAAGTTGAAAAAAAATTTTTTTTGGACTTAGTCATTTTTCTGGCGTTTATCAGACTTTCAGATAGGGGAAATGTCAGTGAGCGTTCCGATTTCAGTTCCAGAGCGATTCGCCCTATGAGTCCTTGATATTTAGTTGTTTTCAGCCAATTTTCTGGATTTTTGAAAATTTCACTTTTTTGTGAAAATATCCACTAAATGAGGGAATAATATGTGTGAGGGTACCCCAGGAGAGCTCTAAATGTGTGTGGGAAGAATATATATCCCACGGGGGTAAAATTGAAAAAAGTTGAAAAAATTTTTTTTTTGGACTTAGTCATTTTTCTGCCGTTGATCAGACTTTCAGATAGGGGAAATGTCAGTGAGCGTTCCAATTTCAGTTCCAGAGCGATTCGCCCAATGAGTCCTTGATATTTAGTTGTTTTCAGCCAATTTTCTGGATTTTTGAAAATTTCACTTTTTTGTGAAAATATCCACTAAATGAGGGAATAATATGTGTGAGGGTAACCCAGGAGAGTTCCAAATGTGTGTGGGTAGAATATATATCCCACGGGGGTAAAATTGAAAAAAGTTTAAAAAAAATTTTTTTTGGACTTAATCATTTTTCTGGCGTTGATCAGACTTTCAGATAGGGGAAATGTCAGTGAGCGTTCCGATTTCAGTTCCAGAGCGATACGCCCAATGAGTCCTTGATATTTAGTCGTTTTCAGACAATTTTCTGGATTTTTGAAAATTTCACTTTTTTGTGAAAATATCCACTAAATGAGGGAATAATATGTGTGAGGGTACCCCAGGAGAGTTTCAAATGTGTGTGGGTAGAATATATATCCGACGGAGGTAAAATTGAAAAAAGTTGAAAAAAATTTTTTTGACTTAGTCATTTTTCCGGCGTTTATCAGACTTACAGATAGGGGAAATGTCAGTGAGCGTTCCGATTTCAGCTCCAGAGCGTTTCGCCCAATGAGTCCTTGATATTTAGTTGTTTTCAGCCAATTTTCTGGATTTTTGAAAATTTCACTTTTTTGTGAAAATATCCACTAAATGAGGGAATAATATGTGTGAGGGTACCCCAGGAGAGTTCCAAATGTGTGTGGGTAGAATATATATCCGACGGAGGTAAAATTGAAAAAAGTTGAAAAAAAATTTTTTTTGGACTTAGTCATTTTTCTGGCGTTGATCAGACTTTCAGATAGGGCAAATGTCAGTGAGCATTCCGATTTCAGTTCCAGAGCGATACGCCCAATGAGTCCTTGATATTTAGTCGTTTTCAGCCAATTTTCTGGATTTTTGAAAATTTCACTTTTTTGTGAAAATATCCACTAAATGAGGGAATAATATGTGTGAGGATGCCGCAGGAGAGTACCAAATGTGTGTGGGAAGAATATATATCCCACGGGGGTAAAATTGAAAAAAGTTGAAAAAATTTTTTTTTTGGACTTAGTCATTTTTCCGGCGTTTATCAGACTTTCAGATACGAGAAATGTCAGTGAGCGTTCCGATTTCAGCTCCAGAGCGTTTCGCCCAATGAGTCCTTGATATTTAGTTGTTTTCAGCCAATTTTCTGGATTTTTGAAAATTTCACTTTTTTGTGAAAATATCCACTAAATGAGGGAATATTATGTGTGAGGGTACCCCAGGAGAGCTCTAAATGTGTGTGGGAAGAATATATATCCCACGGGGGTAAAATTGAAAAAAGTTGAAAAAAAATTTTTTTTGGACTTAGTCATTTTTCTGGCGTTGATCAGACTTTCAGATAGGGCAAATGTCAGTGAGCATTCCGATTTCAGTTCCAGAGCGATACGCCCAATGAGTCCTTGATATTTAGTTGTTTTCAGCCAATTTTCTGGATTTTTGAAAATTTCACTTTTTTGTGAAAATATCCACTAAATGAGGGAATAATATGTGTGAGGGTACCCCAGGAGAGTTCCAAATGTGTGTGGGTAGAATATATATCCGACTGAGGTAAAATTGAAAAAAGTTGAAAAAAAATTTTTTTTGGACTTAATCATTTTTCTGGCGTTGATCAGACTTTCAGATAGGGGAAATGTCAGTGAGCGTTCCGATTTCAGTTCCAGAGCGATACGCCCAATGAGTCCTTGATATTTAGTCGTTTTCAGCCAATTTTCTGGATTTTTGAAAATTTCACTTTTTTGTGAAAATATCCACTAAATGAGGGAATAATATGTGTGAGGATACCGCAGGAGAGTACCAAATGTGTGTGGGAAGAATATATATCCCACGGGGGTAAAATTGAAAAAAGTTGAAAAAAATTTTTTTTTGGACTTAGTCATTTTTCCGGCGTTTATCAGACTTTCAGATACGAGAAATGTCAGTGAGCGTTCCGATTTCAGCTCCAGAGCGTTTCGCCCAATGAGTCCTTGATATTTAGTCGTTTTCAGCCAATTTTCTGGATTTTTGAAAATTTCACTTTTTTGTGAAAATATCCACTAAATGAGGGAATAATATGTGTGAGGGTACCCCAGGAGAGTTCTAAATGTGTGTGGGAAGAATATATATCCCACGGGGGTAAAATTGAAAAAAGTTAAAAAAAAATTTTTTTTGGACTTAGTCATTTTTCCGGCGTTTATCAGACTTTCAGATAGGGGAAATGTCAGTGAGCGTTCAAATTTCAGTTCCAGAGCAATTCGCCCAATGAGTCTTTGATATTTAGTCGTTTTCAGCTAATTTTCTGGATTTTTGAAAATTTCACTTTTTTGTGAAAATATCCACTAAATGAGGGAATAATATGTGTGAGGGTACCCCAGGAGAGTTTCAAATGTGTGTGGGTAGAATATATATCCGACGGGAGTAAAATTGAAAAAAGTTGAAAAAAAATTTTTTTTGGACTTAGTCATTTTTCTGGCGTTGATCAGACTTTCAGATACGAGAAATGTCAGTGAGCGTTCCGATTTCAGCTCCAGAGCGTTTCGCCCAATTAGTCCTTGATATTTAGTCGTTTTCAGCCAATTTTCTGGATTTTTGAAAATTTCACTTTTTTGTGAAAATATCCACTAAATGAGGGAATATTATGTGTGAGGGTACCCCAGGAGAGCTCTAAATGTGTGTGGGAAGTATATATATCCCACGGGGGTAAAATTGAAAAAAGTTGAAAAAAATTTTTTTTGGGACTTAGTCATTTTTCCGGCGTTTATCAGACTTTCAGATAGGGCAAATGTCTGTGAGCGTTCCGATTTCAGTTCCAGAGCGATTCGCCCAATGAGTCTTTGATATTTAGTCGTTTTCAGCCAATTTTCTGGATTTTTGAAAATTTCACTTTTTTGTGAAAATATCCACTAAATGAGGGAATAATATGTGTGAGGGTACCCCAGGAGAGTTCCAAATGTGTGTGGGTAGAATATATATCCGACGGAGGTAAAATTGAAAAAAGTTGAAAAAAAATTTTTTTTGGACTTAGTCATTTTTCTGGCGTTGATCAGACTTTCAGATAGGGCAAATGTCAGTGAGCATTCCGATTTCAGTTCCAGAGCGATACGCCCAATGAGTCCTTGATATTTAGTCGTTTTCAGCCAATTTTCTGGATTTTTGAAAATTTCACTTTTTTGTGAAAATATCCACTAAATGAGGGAATAATATGTGTGAGGATACCGCAGGAGAGTACCAAATGTGTGTGGGAAGAATATATATCCCACGGGGGTAAAATTGAAAAAAGTTGAAAAAAATTTTTTTTTGGACTTAGTCATTTTTCCGGCGTTTATCAGACTTTCAGATAGGGGAAATGTCAGTGAGCGTTCAAATTTCAGTTCCAGAGCAATTCGCCCAATGAGTCTTTGATATTTAGTCGTTTTCAGCTAATTTTCTGGATTTTTGAAAATTTCACTTTTTTGTGAAAATATCCACTAAATGAGGGAATAATATGTGTGAGGGTACCCCAGGAGAGTTTCAAATGTGTGTGGGTAGAATATATATCCGACGGGAGTAAAATTGAAAAAAGTTGAAAAAAAATTTTTTTTGGACTTAGTCATTTTTCTGGCGTTGATCAGACTTTCAGATACGAGAAATGTCAGTGAGCGTTCCGATTTCAGCTCCAGAGCGTTTCGCCCAATTAGTCCTTGATATTTAGTCGTTTTCAGCCAATTTTCTGGATTTTTGAAAATTTCACTTTTTTGTGAAAATATCCACTAAATGAGGGAATATTATGTGTGAGGGTACCCCAGGAGAGCTCTAAATGTGTGTGGGAAGTATATATATCCCACGGGGGTAAAATTGAAAAAAGTTGAAAAAAATTTTTTTTGGGACTTAGTCATTTTTCCGGCGTTTATCAGACTTTCAGATAGGGCAAATGTCTGTGAGCGTTCCGATTTCAGTTCCAGAGCGATTCGCCCAATGAGTCTTTGATATTTAGTCGTTTTCAGCCAATTTTCTGGATTTTTGAAAATTTCACTTTTTTGTGAAAATATCCACTAAATGAGGGAATAATATGTGTGAGGGTACCCCAGGAGAGTTCCAAATGTGTGTGGGTAGAATATATATCCGACGGAGGTAAAATTGAAAAAAGTTGAAAAAAAATTTTTTTTGGACTTAGTCATTTTTCTGGCGTTGATCAGACTTTCAGATAGGGCAAATGTCAGTGAGCATTCCGATTTCAGTTCCAGAGCGATACGCCCAATGAGTCCTTGATATTTAGTCGTTTTCAGCCAATTTTCTGGATTTTTGAAAATTTCACTTTTTTGTGAAAATATCCACTAAATGAGGGAATAATATGTGTGAGGATACCGCAGGAGAGTACCAAATGTGTGTGGGAAGAATATATATCCCACGGGGGTAAAATTGAAAAAAGTTGAAAAAAATTTTTTTTTGGACTTAGTCATTTTTCTGGCGTTTATCAGACTTTCAGATAGGGGAAATGTCAGTGAGCGTTCTGATTTCAGTTCCAGAGCGATTCGCCCAATGAGTCCTTGATATTTAGTTGTTTTCAGCCAATTTTCTGGATTTTTGAAAATTTCACTTTTTTGTGAAAATATCCACTAAATGAGGGAATAATATGTGTGAGGGTACCCCAGGAGAGTTCCAAATGTGTGTGGGTAGAATATATATCCGACTGAGGTAAAATTGAAAAAAGTTGAAAAAAAATTTTTTTTGGACTTAGTCATTTTTCTGGCGTTGATCAGACTTTCAGATAGGGGAAATGTCAGTGAGCATTCCGATTTCAGTTCCAGAGCGATACGCCCAATGAGTCCTTGATATTTAGTCGTTTTCAGCCAATTTTCTGGATTTTTGAAAATTTCACTTTTTTGTGAAAATATCCACTAAATGAGGGAATAATATGTGTGAGGGTACCCCAGGAGAGTTTCAAATGTGTGTGGGTAGAATATATATCCGACGGGAGTAAAATTGAAAAAAGTTGAAAAAAAATTTTTTTTGGACTTAGTCATTTTTCTGGCGTTGATCAGACTTTCAGATAGGGCAAATGTCAGTGAGCATTCCAATTTCAGTTCCAGAGCGATTCGCCCAATGAGTCTTTGATATTTAGTCATTTTCAGCCAATTTTATGGATTTTTGAAAATTTCACTTTTTTGTGAAAATATCCACTAAGTGAGGGAATAATATGTGTTAGGGAACCCCAGGAGAGTTCCAAATGTGTGTGGGTAGAATATATATCCCACGGGGGTAAAATTGAAAAAAGCTGAAAAAATTTTTTTTTGGACTTAGTCATTTTTCTGGCGTTTATCAGACTTTCAGATAGGGGAAATGTCAGTGAGCGTTCCGATTTCAGTTCCAGAGCGATTCGCCCAATGAGTCTTTGATATTTAGTCGTTTTCAGCCAATTTTCTGGATTTTTGAAAATTTCACTTTTTTGTGAAAATATCCACTAAATGAGGGAATAATATGTGTGAGGGTACCCCAGGAGAGTTCCAAATGTGTGTGGGAAGAATATATATCCCACGGGGGTAAAATTGAAAAAAGTTGAAAAAAATTTTTTTTTGGACTTAGTCATTTTTCCGGCGTTTATCAGACTTTCAGATACGAGAAATGTCAGTGAGCGTTCCGATTTCAGTTCCAGAGCGATTCGCCCAATGAGTCCTTGATATTTAGTTGTTTTCAGCCAATTTTCTGGATTTTTGAAAATTTCACTTTTTTGTGAAAATATTCACTAAATGAGGGAATAATATGTGTGAGGGTACCCCAGGAGAGTTCTAAATGTGTGTGGGAAGAATATATATCCGACGGGGGTAAAATTGAAAAAAGTTTAAAAAAAATTTTTTTTGGACTTAGTCATTTTTCTGGCATTGATCAGACTTTCAGATAGGGAAAATGTCAGTGAGCATTCCGATTTCAGTTCCAGAGCGATTCGCCCAATGAGTCCTTGATATTTAGTTGTTTTCAGCCAATTTTCTGGATTTTTGAAAATTTCACTTTTTTGTGAAAATATCCACTAAATGAGGGAATAATAAGTGTGAGGGTACCCCAGAAGAGTTTCAAATGTGTGTGGGTAGAATATATATCCGACTGAGGTAAAATTGAAAAAAGTTGAAAAAAAATTTTTTTTGGACTTAGTCATTTTTCTGGCGTTGATCAGACTTTCAGATAGGGGAAATGTCAGTGAGCGTTCCGATTTCAGTTCCAAAGCGATACGCCCAATGAGTCCTTGATGTTAGTCGTTTTCAGACAATTTTCTGGATTTTTGAAAATTTCACTTTTTTGTGAAAATATCCACTAAATGAGGGAATAATATGTGTGAGGGTACCGCAGGAGAGTACCAAATGTGTGTGGGAAGAATATATATCCCACGGGGGTAAAATTGAAAACAGTTAAAAAAATTTTTTTTTTGGACTTAGTCATTTTTCCGGCGTTTATCAGACTTTCAAATACGAGAAATGTCAGTGAGCATTCCGATTTCAGCTCCAGAGCGATTCGGCCAATGAGTCCTTGATATTTAGTCATTTTCAGCCAATTTTCTGGATTTTTGAAAATTTCACTTTTTTGTGAAAATATCCACTAAATGAGGGAATAATATGTGTGAGGGTACACCAGGAGAGTTCCAAATGTGTCTGGGTAGAATATATATCCCACGGGGGTAAAATTGAAAAAAGCTGAAAACATTTTTTTTTGGACTTAGTCATTTTTCCGGCGTTTATCAGACTTTCAGATAGGGCAAATGTCAGTGAGCGTTCCAATTTCAGTTCCAGAGCGATTCGCCCAATGAGTCTTTGATATTTAGTCGCTTTCAGCCAATTTTCTGGATTTTTGAAAATTTCACTTTTTTGTGAAAATATCCACTAAGTGAGGGAATAATATGTGTGAGGGTAACCCAGGAGAGTTCCAAATGTGTGTGGGTAGAATATATATCCCACGGGGGTAAAATTGAAAAAAGTTTAAAAAAAAATTTTTTTGGACTTAGTCATTTTTCTGGCGTTTATCAGACTTTCAGATAGGGGAAATGTCAGTGAGCGTTCCGATTTCAGTTCCAGAGCGATTCGCCCAATGAGTCCTTGATATTTAGTTGTTTTCAGCCAATTTTCTGGATTTTTGAAAATTTCACTTTTTTGTGAAAATATCCACTAAATGAGGGAATATTATGTGTGAGGGTACCCCAGGAGAGCTCTAAATGTGTGTGGGAAGAATATATATCCCACGGGGGTAAAATTGAAAAAAGTTGAAAAAAATTTTTTTTTGGACTTAGTCATTTTTCCGGCGTTTATCAGACTTTCAGATAGGGCAAATGTCTGTGAGTGTTCCGATTTCAGTTCCAGAGCGATTCGCCCAATGAGTCTTTGATATTTAGTCGTTTTCAGCCAATTTTCTGGATTTTTGAAAATTTCACTTTTTTGTGAAAATATCCACTAAATGAGGGAATAATATGTGTGAGGGTACCCCAGGAGAGTTCCAAATGTGTGTGGGTAGAATATATATCCGACGGAGGTAAAATTGAAAAAAGTTGAAAAAAATTTTTTTTTGGACTTAGTCATTTTTCTGGCGTTGATCAGACTTTCAGATAGGGCAAATGTCAGTGAGCATTCCGATTTCAGTTCCAGAGCGATACGCCCAATGAGTCCTTGATATTTAGTCGTTTTCAGCCAATTTTCTGGATTTTTGAAAATTTCACTTTTTTGTGAAAATATCCACTAAATGAGGGAATAATATGTGTGAGGATACCGCAGGAGAGTACCAAATGTGTGTGGGAAGAATATATATCCCACGGGGGTAAAATTGAAAAAAGTTGAAAAAAATTTTTTTTTGGACTTAGTCATTTTTCTGGCGTTTATCAGACTTTCAGATAGGGGAAATGTCAGTGAGCGTTCTGATTTCAGTTCCAGAGCGATTCGCCCAATGAGTCCTTGATATTTAGTTGTTTTCAGCCAATTTTCTGGATTTTTGAAAATTTCACTTTTTTGTGAAAATATCCACTAAATGAGGGAATAATATGTGTGAGGGTACCCCAGGAGAGTTCCAAATGTGTGTGGGTAGAATATATATCCGACTGAGGTAAAATTGAAAAAAGTTGAAAAAAAATTTTTTTTGGACTTAGTCATTTTTCTGGCGTTGATCAGACTTTCAGATAGGGGAAATGTCAGTGAGCATTCCGATTTCAGTTCCAGAGCGATACGCCCAATGAGTCCTTGATATTTAGTCGTTTTCAGCCAATTTTCTGGATTTTTGAAAATTTCACTTTTTTGTGAAAATATCCACTAAATGAGGGAATAATATGTGTGAGGGTACCCCAGGAGAGTTTCAAATGTGTGTGGGTAGAATATATATCCGACGGGAGTAAAATTGAAAAAAGTTGAAAAAAAATTTTTTTTGGACTTAGTCATTTTTCTGGCGTTGATCAGACTTTCAGATAGGGCAAATGTCAGTGAGCATTCCAATTTCAGTTCCAGAGCGATTCGCCCAATGAGTCTTTGATATTTAGTCATTTTCAGCCAATTTTATGGATTTTTGAAAATTTCACTTTTTTGTGAAAATATCCACTAAGTGAGGGAATAATATGTGTTAGGGAACCCCAGGAGAGTTCCAAATGTGTGTGGGTAGAATATATATCCCACGGGGGTAAAATTGAAAAAAGCTGAAAAAATTTTTTTTTGGACTTAGTCATTTTTCTGGCGTTTATCAGACTTTCAGATAGGGGAAATGTCAGTGAGCGTTCCGATTTCAGTTCCAGAGCGATTCGCCCAATGAGTCTTTGATATTTAGTCGTTTTCAGCCAATTTTCTGGATTTTTGAAAATTTCACTTTTTTGTGAAAATATCCACTAAATGAGGGAATAATATGTGTGAGGGTACCCCAGGAGAGTTCCAAATGTGTGTGGGAAGAATATATATCCCACGGGGGTAAAATTGAAAAAAGTTGAAAAAAATTTTTTTTTGGACTTAGTCATTTTTCCGGCGTTTATCAGACTTTCAGATACGAGAAATGTCAGTGAGCGTTCCGATTTCAGTTCCAGAGCGATTCGCCCAATGAGTCCTTGATATTTAGTTGTTTTCAGCCAATTTTCTGGATTTTTGAAAATTTCACTTTTTTGTGAAAATATTCACTAAATGAGGGAATAATATGTGTGAGGGTACCCCAGGAGAGTTCTAAATGTGTGTGGGAAGAATATATATCCGACGGGGGTAAAATTGAAAAAAGTTTAAAAAAAATTTTTTTTGGACTTAGTCATTTTTCTGGCATTGATCAGACTTTCAGATAGGGGAAATGTCAGTGAGCATTCCGATTTCAGTTCCAGAGCGATTCGCCCAATGAGTCCTTGATATTTAGTTGTTTTCAGCCAATTTTCTGGATTTTTGAAAATTTCACTTTTTTGTGAAAATATCCACTAAATGAGGGAATAATAAGTGTGAGGGTACCCCAGAAGAGTTTCAAATGTGTGTGGGTAGAATATATATCCGACTGAGGTAAAATTGAAAAAAGTTGAAAAAAAATTTTTTTTGGACTTAGTCATTTTTCTGGCGTTGATCAGACTTTCAGATAGGGGAAATGTCAGTGAGCGTTCCGATTTCAGTTCCAAAGCGATACGCCCAATGAGTCCTTGATGTTAGTCGTTTTCAGACAATTTTCTGGATTTTTGAAAATTTCACTTTTTTGTGAAAATATCCACTAAATGAGGGAATAATATGTGTGAGGGTACCGCAGGAGAGTACCAAATGTGTGTGGGAAGAATATATATCCCACGGGGGTAAAATTGAAAACAGTTAAAAAAATTTTTTTTTTGGACTTAGTCATTTTTCCGGCGTTTATCAGACTTTCAAATACGAGAAATGTCAGTGAGCATTCCGATTTCAGCTCCAGAGCGATTCGGCCAATGAGTCCTTGATATTTAGTCATTTTCAGCCAATTTTCTGGATTTTTGAAAATTTCACTTTTTTGTGAAAATATCCACTAAATGAGGGAATAATATGTGTGAGGGTACACCAGGAGAGTTCCAAATGTGTCTGGGTAGAATATATATCCCACGGGGGTAAAATTGAAAAAAGCTGAAAACATTTTTTTTTGGACTTAGTCATTTTTCCGGCGTTTATCAGACTTTCAGATAGGGCAAATGTCAGTGAGCGTTCCAATTTCAGTTCCAGAGCGATTCGCCCAATGAGTCTTTGATATTTAGTCGCTTTCAGCCAATTTTCTGGATTTTTGAAAATTTCACTTTTTTGTGAAAATATCCACTAAGTGAGGGAATAATATGTGTGAGGGTAACCCAGGAGAGTTCCAAATGTGTGTGGGTAGAATATATATCCCACGGGGGTAAAATTGAAAAAAGTTTAAAAAAAAATTTTTTTGGACTTAGTCATTTTTCTGGCGTTTATCAGACTTTCAGATAGGGGAAATGTCAGTGAGCGTTCCGATTTCAGTTCCAGAGCGATTCGCCCAATGAGTCCTTGATATTTAGTTGTTTTCAGCCAATTTTCTGGATTTTTGAAAATTTCACTTTTTTGTGAAAATATCCACTAAATGAGGGAATATTATGTGTGAGGGTACCCCAGGAGAGCTCTAAATGTGTGTGGGAAGAATATATATCCCACGGGGGTAAAATTGAAAAAAGTTGAAAAAAATTTTTTTTTGGACTTAGTCATTTTTCCGGCGTTTATCAGACTTTCAGATAGGGCAAATGTCTGTGAGTGTTCCGATTTCAGTTCCAGAGCGATTCGCCCAATGAGTCTTTGATATTTAGTCGTTTTCAGCCAATTTTCTGGATTTTTGAAAATTTCACTTTTTTGTGAAAATATCCACTAAATGAGGGAATAATATGTGTGAGGGTACCCCAGGAGAGTTCCAAATGTGTGTGGGTAGAATATATATCCGACGGAGGTAAAATTGAAAAAAGTTGAAAAAAATTTTTTTTTGGACTTAGTCATTTTTCTGGCGTTGATCAGACTTTCAGATAGGGCAAATGTCAGTGAGCATTCCGATTTCAGTTCCAGAGCGATACGCCCAATGAGTCCTTGATATTTAGTCGTTTTCAGCCAATTTTCTGGATTTTTGAAAATTTCACTTTTTTGTGAAAATATCCACTAAATGAGGGAATAATATGTGTGAGGATACCGCAGGAGAGTACCAAATGTGTGTGGGAAGAATATATATCCCATGGGGGTAAAATTGAAAAAAGTTGAAAAAAATTTTTTTTTGGACTTAGTCATTTTTCTGGCGTTGATCAGACTTTCAGATAGGGCAAATGTCAGTGAGCATTCCAATTTCAGTTCCAGAGCGATTCGCCCAATGAGTCTTTGATATTTAGTCATTTTCAGCCAATTTTATGGATTTTTGAAAATTTCACTTTTTTGTGAAAATATCCACTAAGTGAGGGAATAATATGTGTTAGGGAACCCCAGGAGAGTTCCAAATGTGTGTGGGTAGAATATATATCCCACGGGGGTAAAATTGAAAAAAGCTGAAAAAATTTTTTTTTGGACTTAGTCATTTTTCTGGCGTTTATCAGACTTTCAGATAGGGGAAATGTCAGTGAGCGTTCCGATTTCAGTTCCAGAGCGATTCGCCCAATGAGTCTTTGATATTTAGTCGTTTTCAGCCAATTTTCTGGATTTTTGAAAATTTCACTTTTTTGTGAAAATATCCACTAAATGAGGGAATAATATGTGTGAGGGTACCCCAGGAGAGTTCCAAATGTGTGTGGGAAGAATATATATCCCACGGGGGTAAAATTGAAAAAAGTTGAAAAAAATTTTTTTTTGGACTTAGTCATTTTTCCGGCGTTTATCAGACTTTCAGATACGAGAAATGTCAGTGAGCGTTCCGATTTCAGTTCCAGAGCGATTCGCCCAATGAGTCCTTGATATTTAGTTGTTTTCAGCCAATTTTCTGGATTTTTGAAAATTTCACTTTTTTGTGAAAATATTCACTAAATGAGGGAATAATATGTGTGAGGGTACCCCAGGAGAGTTCTAAATGTGTGTGGGAAGAATATATATCCGACGGGGGTAAAATTGAAAAAAGTTTAAAAAAAATTTTTTTTGGACTTAGTCATTTTTCTGGCATTGATCAGACTTTCAGATAGGGGAAATGTCAGTGAGCATTCCGATTTCAGTTCCAGAGCGATTCGCCCAATGAGTCCTTGATATTTAGTTGTTTTCAGCCAATTTTCTGGATTTTTGAAAATTTCACTTTTTTGTGAAAATATCCACTAAATGAGGGAATAATAAGTGTGAGGGTACCCCAGAAGAGTTTCAAATGTGTGTGGGTAGAATATATATCCGACTGAGGTAAAATTGAAAAAAGTTGAAAAAAAATTTTTTTTGGACTTAGTCATTTTTCTGGCGTTGATCAGACTTTCAGATAGGGGAAATGTCAGTGAGCGTTCCGATTTCAGTTCCAAAGCGATACGCCCAATGAGTCCTTGATGTTAGTCGTTTTCAGACAATTTTCTGGATTTTTGAAAATTTCACTTTTTTGTGAAAATATCCACTAAATGAGGGAATAATATGTGTGAGGGTACCGCAGGAGAGTACCAAATGTGTGTGGGAAGAATATATATCCCACGGGGGTAAAATTGAAAACAGTTAAAAAAATTTTTTTTTTGGACTTAGTCATTTTTCCGGCGTTTATCAGACTTTCAAATACGAGAAATGTCAGTGAGCATTCCGATTTCAGCTCCAGAGCGATTCGGCCAATGAGTCCTTGATATTTAGTCATTTTCAGCCAATTTTCTGGATTTTTGAAAATTTCACTTTTTTGTGAAAATATCCACTAAATGAGGGAATAATATGTGTGAGGGTACACCAGGAGAGTTCCAAATGTGTCTGGGTAGAATATATATCCCACGGGGGTAAAATTGAAAAAAGCTGAAAACATTTTTTTTTGGACTTAGTCATTTTTCCGGCGTTTATCAGACTTTCAGATAGGGCAAATGTCAGTGAGCGTTCCAATTTCAGTTCCAGAGCGATTCGCCCAATGAGTCTTTGATATTTAGTCGCTTTCAGCCAATTTTCTGGATTTTTGAAAATTTCACTTTTTTGTGAAAATATCCACTAAGTGAGGGAATAATATGTGTGAGGGTAACCCAGGAGAGTTCCAAATGTGTGTGGGTAGAATATATATCCCACGGGGGTAAAATTGAAAAAAGTTTAAAAAAAAATTTTTTTGGACTTAGTCATTTTTCTGGCGTTTATCAGACTTTCAGATAGGGGAAATGTCAGTGAGCGTTCCGATTTCAGTTCCAGAGCGATTCGCCCAATGAGTCCTTGATATTTAGTTGTTTTCAGCCAATTTTCTGGATTTTTGAAAATTTCACTTTTTTGTGAAAATATCCACTAAATGAGGGAATATTATGTGTGAGGGTACCCCAGGAGAGCTCTAAATGTGTGTGGGAAGAATATATATCCCACGGGGGTAAAATTGAAAAAAGTTGAAAAAAATTTTTTTTTGGACTTAGTCATTTTTCCGGCGTTTATCAGACTTTCAGATAGGGCAAATGTCTGTGAGTGTTCCGATTTCAGTTCCAGAGCGATTCGCCCAATGAGTCTTTGATATTTAGTCGTTTTCAGCCAATTTTCTGGATTTTTGAAAATTTCACTTTTTTGTGAAAATATCCACTAAATGAGGGAATAATATGTGTGAGGGTACCCCAGGAGAGTTCCAAATGTGTGTGGGTAGAATATATATCCGACGGAGGTAAAATTGAAAAAAGTTGAAAAAAATTTTTTTTTGGACTTAGTCATTTTTCTGGCGTTGATCAGACTTTCAGATAGGGCAAATGTCAGTGAGCATTCCGATTTCAGTTCCAGAGCGATACGCCCAATGAGTCCTTGATATTTAGTCGTTTTCAGCCAATTTTCTGGATTTTTGAAAATTTCACTTTTTTGTGAAAATATCCACTAAATGAGGGAATAATATGTGTGAGGATACCGCAGGAGAGTACCAAATGTGTGTGGGAAGAATATATATCCCATGGGAGTAAAATTGAAAAAAGTTGAAAAAAATTTTTTTTTGGACTTAGTCATTTTCTGGCGTTTATCAGACTTTCAGATAGGGGAAATGTCAGTGAGCGTTCCGATTTCAGTTCCAGAGCGATTCGCCCAATGAGTCCTTGATATTTAGTTGTTTTCAGCCAATTTTCTGGATTTTTGAAAATTTCACTTTTTTGTGAAAATATCCACTAAATGAGGGAATAATATGTGTGAGGGTACCCCAGGAGAGTTCCAAATGTGTGTGGGTAGAATATATATCCGACTGAGGTAAAATTGAAAAAAGTTGAAAAAAAATTTTTTTTGGACTTAATCATTTTTCTGGCGTTGATCAGACTTTCAGATAGGGGAAATGTCAGTGAGCGTTCCGATTTCAGTTCCAGAGCGATACGCCCAATGAGTCCTTGATATTTAGTCGTTTTCAGCCAATTTTCTGGATTTTTGAAAATTTCACTTTTTTGTGAAAATATCCACTAAATGAGGGAATAATATGTGTGAGGATACCGCAGGAGAGTACCAAATGTGTGTGGGAAGAATATATATCCCACGGGGGTAAAATTGAAAAAAGTTGAAAAAAATTTTTTTTTGGACTTAGTCATTTTTCCGGCGTTTATCAGACTTTCAGATACGAGAAATGTCAGTGAGCGTTCCGATTTCAGCTCCAGAGCGTTTCGCCCAATGAGTCCTTGATATTTAGTCGTTTTCAGCCAATTTTCTGGATTTTTGAAAATTTCACTTTTTTGTGAAAATATCCACTAAAAGAGGGAATAATATGTGTGAGGGTAACCCAGGAGAGTTCCAAATGTGTGTGGGTAGAATATATATCCCACAGGGGTAAAATTGAAAAAAGTTGAAAAAAAATTTTTTTTGGACTTAGTCATTTTTCCGGCGTTTATCAGACTTTCAGATAGGGGAAATGTCAGTGAGCGTTCCAATTTCAGTTCCAGAGCGATTCGCCCAATGAGTCCTTGATATTTAGTTGTTTTCAGCCAATTTTCTGGATTTTTGAAAATTTCACTTTTTTGTGAAAATATTCACTAAATGAGGGAATAATATGTGTGAGGGTACCCCAGGAGAGTTCTAAATGTGTGTGGGAAGAATATATATCCCACGGGGGTAAAATTGAAAAAAGTTAAAAAAAAATTTTTTTTGGACTTAGTCATTTTTCCGGCGTTTATCAGACTTTCAGATAGGGGAAATGTCAGTGAGCGTTCAAATTTCAGTTCCAGAGCAATTCGCCCAATGAGTCTTTGATATTTAGTCGTTTTCAGCTAATTTTCTGGATTTTTGAAAATTTCACTTTTTTGTGAAAATATCCACTAAATGAGGGAATAATATGTGTGAGGGTACCCCAGGAGAGTTTCAAATGTGTGTGGGTAGAATATATATCCGACGGGAGTAAAATTGAAAAAAGTTGAAAAAAAATTTTTTTTGGACTTAGTCATTTTTCTGGCGTTTATCAGACTTTCAGATAGGGGAAATGTCAGTGAGCGTTCCGATTTCAGTTCCAGAGCGATTCGCCCAATGAGTCCTTGATATTTAGTTGTTTTCAGCCAATTTTCTGGATTTTTGAAAATTTCACTTTTTTGTGAAAATATCCACTAAATGAGGGAATAATATGTGTGAGGGTACCCCAGGAGAGCTCTAAATGTGTGTGGGAAGAATATATATCCCACGGGGGTAAAATTGAAAAAAGTTGAAAAAATTTTTTTTTTGGACTTAGTCATTTTTCTGCCGTTGATCAGACTTTCAGATAGGGGAAATGTCAGTGAGCGTTCCAATTTCAGTTCCAGAGCGATTCGCCCAATGAGTCCTTGATATTTAGTCGTTTTCAGCCAATTTTCTGGATTTTTGAAAATTTCACTTTTTTGAGAAAATATCCACTAAATGAGGGAATAATAAGTGTGAGGGTACCCCAGAAGAGTTCCAAATGTGTGTGGGTAGAATATATATCCGACTGAGGTAAAATTGAAAAAAGTTGAAAAAAAGTTTTTTTTGGACTTAATCATTTTTCTGGCGTTGATCAGACTTTCAGATAGGGGAAATGTCAGTGAGCGTTCCGATTTCAGTTCCAGAGCGATACGCCCAATGAGTCCTTGATATTTAGTCGTTTTCAGACAATTTTCTGGATTTTTGAAAATTTCACTTTTTTGTGAAAATATCCACTAAATGAGGGAATAATATGTGTGAGGGTACCCCAGGAGAGTTTCAAATGTGTGTGGGTAGAATATATATCCGACGGAGGTAAAATTGAAAAAAGTTGAAAAAAATTTTTTTGACTTAGTCATTTTTCCGGCGTTTATCAGACTTTCAGATAGGGGAAATGTCAGTGAGCGTTCCAATTTCAGTTCCAGAGCGATTCGCCCAATGAGTCCTTGATATTTAGTTGTTTTCAGCCAATTTTCTGGATTTTTGAAAATTTCACTTTTTTGTGAAAATATCCACTAAATGAGGGAATAATATGTGTGAGGGTAACCCAGGAGAGTTCCAAATGTGTGTGGGTAGAATATATATCCCACGGGGGTAAAATTGAAAAAAGTTGAAAAAAAATTTTTTTTGGACTTAGTCATTTTTCTGGCGTTTATCAGACTTTCAGATAGGGGAAATGTCAGTGAGCGTTCCGATTTCAGTTCCAGAGCGATTCGCCCAATGAGTCCTTGATATTTAGTTGTTTTCAGCCAATTTTCTGGATTTTTGAAAATTTCACTTTTTTGTGAAAATATCCACTAAATGAGGGAATAATATGTGTGAGGGTACCCCAGGAGAGCTCTAAATGTGTGTGGGAAGAATATATATCCCACGGGGGTAAAATTGAAAAAAGTTGAAAAAATTTTTTTTTTGGACTTAGTCATTTTTCTGGCGTTGATCAGACTTTCAGATAGGGGAAATGTCAGTGAGCATTCCAATTTCAGTTCCAGAGCGATTCGCCCAATGAGTCCTTGATATTTAGTCGTTTTCAGCCAATTTTCTGGATTTTTGAAAATTTCACTTTTTTGAGAAAATATCCACTAAATGAGGGAATAATAAGTGTGAGGGTACCCCAGAAGAGTTCCAAATGTGTGTGGGTAGAATATATATCCGACTGAGTTAAAATTGAAAAAAGTTGAAAAAAAGTTTTTTTTGGACTTAATCATTTTTCTGGCGTTGATCAGACTTTCAGATAGGGGAAATGTCAGTGAGCGTTCCGATTTCAGTTCCAGAGCGATACGCCCAATGAGTCCTTGATATTTAGTCGTTTTCAGACAATTTTCTGGATTTTTGAAAATTTCACTTTTTTGTGAAAATATCCACTAAATGAGGGAATAATATGTGTGAGGGTACCCCAGGAGAGTTTCAAATGTGTGTGGGTAGAATATATATCCGACGGAGGTAAAATTGAAAAAAGTTGAAAAAAATTTTTTTGACTTAGTCATTTTTCCGGCGTTTATCAGACTTACAGATAGGGGAAATGTCAGTGAGCGTTCCGATTTCAGCTCCAGAGCGTTTCGCCCAATGAGTCCTTGATATTTAGTTGTTTTCAGCCAATTTTCTGGATTTTTGAAAATTTCACTTTTTTGTGAAAATATCCACTAAATGAGGGAATAATATGTGTGAGGGTACCCCAGGAGAGTTCCAAATGTGTGTGGGTAGAATATATATCCGACGGAGGTAAAATTGAAAAAAGTTGAAAAAAAATTTTTTTTGGACTTAGTCATTTTTCTGGCGTTGATCAGACTTTCAGATAGGGCAAATGTCAGTGAGCATTCCGATTTCAGTTCCAGAGCGATACGCCCAATGAGTCCTTGATATTTAGTCGTTTTCAGCCAATTTTCTGGATTTTTGAAAATTTCACTTTTTTGTGAAAATATCCACTAAATGAGGGAATAATATGTGTGAGGATGCCGCAGGAGAGTACCAAATGTGTGTGGGAAGAATATATATCCCACGGGGGTAAAATTGAAAAAAGTTGAAAAAATTTTTTTTTTGGACTTAGTCATTTTTCCGGCGTTTATCAGACTTTCAGATACGAGAAATGTCAGTGAGCGTTCCGATTTCAGCTCCAGAGCGTTTCGCCCAATGAGTCCTTGATATTTAGTTGTTTTCAGCCAATTTTCTGGATTTTTGAAAATTTCACTTTTTTGTGAAAATATCCACTAAATGAGGGAATATTATGTGTGAGGGTACCCCAGGAGAGCTCTAAATGTGTGTGGGAAGAATATATATCCCACGGGGGTAAAATTGAAAAAAGTTGAAAAAAAATTTTTTTTGGACTTAGTCATTTTTCTGGCGTTGATCAGACTTTCAGATAGGGCAAATGTCAGTGAGCATTCCGATTTCAGTTCCAGAGCGATACGCCCAATGAGTCCTTGATATTTAGTTGTTTTCAGCCAATTTTCTGGATTTTTGAAAATTTCACTTTTTTGTGAAAATATCCACTAAATGAGGGAATAATATGTGTGAGGGTACCCCAGGAGAGTTCCAAATGTGTGTGGGTAGAATATATATCCGACTGAGGTAAAATTGAAAAAAGTTGAAAAAAAATTTTTTTTGGACTTAATCATTTTTCTGGCGTTGATCAGACTTTCAGATAGGGGAAATGTCAGTGAGCGTTCCGATTTCAGTTCCAGAGCGATACGCCCAATGAGTCCTTGATATTTAGTCGTTTTCAGCCAATTTTCTGGATTTTTGAAAATTTCACTTTTTTGTGAAAATATCCACTAAATGAGGGAATAATATGTGTGAGGATACCGCAGGAGAGTACCAAATGTGTGTGGGAAGAATATATATCCCACGGGGGTAAAATTGAAAAAAGTTGAAAAAAATTTTTTTTTGGACTTAGTCATTTTTCCGGCGTTTATCAGACTTTCAGATACGAGAAATGTCAGTGAGCGTTCCGATTTCAGCTCCAGAGCGTTTCGCCCAATGAGTCCTTGATATTTAGTCGTTTTCAGCCAATTTTCTGGATTTTTGAAAATTTCACTTTTTTGAGAAAATATCCACTAAATGAGGGAATAATAAGTGTGAGGGTACCCCAGAAGAGTTCCAAATGTGTGTGGGTAGAATATATATCCGACTGAGTTAAAATTGAAAAAAGTTGAAAAAAAGTTTTTTTTGGACTTAATCATTTTTCTGGCGTTGATCAGACTTTCAGATAGGGGAAATGTCAGTGAGCATTCCAATTTCAGTTCCAGAGCGATTCGCCCAATGAGTCCTTGATATTTAGTCGTTTTCAGCCAATTTTCTGGATTTTTGAAAATTTCACTTTTTTGAGAAAATATCCACTAAATGAGGGAATAATAAGTGTGAGGGTACCCCAGAAGAGTTCCAAATGTGTGTGGGTAGAATATATATCCGACTGAGTTAAAATTGAAAAAAGTTGAAAAAAAGTTTTTTTTGGACTTAATCATTTTTCTGGCGTTGATCAGACTTTCAGATAGGGGAAATGTCAGTGAGCGTTCCGATTTCAGTTCCAGAGCGATACGCCCAATGAGTCCTTGATATTTAGTCGTTTTCAGACAATTTTCTGGATTTTTGAAAATTTCACTTTTTTGTGAAAATATCCACTAAATGAGGGAATAATATGTGTGAGGGTACCCCAGGAGAGTTTCAAATGTGTGTGGGTAGAATATATATCCGACGGAGGTAAAATTGAAAAAAGTTGAAAAAAATTTTTTTGACTTAGTCATTTTTCCGGCGTTTATCAGACTTACAGATAGGGGAAATGTCAGTGAGCGTTCCGATTTCAGCTCCAGAGCGTTTCGCCCAATGAGTCCTTGATATTTAGTTGTTTTCAGCCAATTTTCTGGATTTTTGAAAATTTCACTTTTTTGTGAAAATATCCACTAAATGAGGGAATAATATGTGTGAGGGTACCCCAGGAGAGTTCCAAATGTGTGTGGGTAGAATATATATCCGACGGAGGTAAAATTGAAAAAAGTTGAAAAAAAATTTTTTTTGGACTTAGTCATTTTTCTGGCGTTGATCAGACTTTCAGATAGGGCAAATGTCAGTGAGCATTCCGATTTCAGTTCCAGAGCGATACGCCCAATGAGTCCTTGATATTTAGTCGTTTTCAGCCAATTTTCTGGATTTTTGAAAATTTCACTTTTTTGTGAAAATATCCACTAAATGAGGGAATAATATGTGTGAGGATGCCGCAGGAGAGTACCAAATGTGTGTGGGAAGAATATATATCCCACGGGGGTAAAATTGAAAAAAGTTGAAAAAATTTTTTTTTTGGACTTAGTCATTTTTCCGGCGTTTATCAGACTTTCAGATACGAGAAATGTCAGTGAGCGTTCCGATTTCAGCTCCAGAGCGTTTCGCCCAATGAGTCCTTGATATTTAGTTGTTTTCAGCCAATTTTCTGGATTTTTGAAAATTTCACTTTTTTGTGAAAATATCCACTAAATGAGGGAATATTATGTGTGAGGGTACCCCAGGAGAGCTCTAAATGTGTGTGGGAAGAATATATATCCCACGGGGGTAAAATTGAAAAAAGTTGAAAAAAAATTTTTTTTGGACTTAGTCATTTTTCTGGCGTTGATCAGACTTTCAGATAGGGCAAATGTCAGTGAGCATTCCGATTTCAGTTCCAGAGCGATACGCCCAATGAGTCCTTGATATTTAGTTGTTTTCAGCCAATTTTCTGGATTTTTGAAAATTTCACTTTTTTGTGAAAATATCCACTAAATGAGGGAATAATATGTGTGAGGGTACCCCAGGAGAGTTCCAAATGTGTGTGGGTAGAATATATATCCGACTGAGGTAAAATTGAAAAAAGTTGAAAAAAAATTTTTTTTGGACTTAATCATTTTTCTGGCGTTGATCAGACTTTCAGATAGGGGAAATGTCAGTGAGCGTTCCGATTTCAGTTCCAGAGCGATACGCCCAATGAGTCCTTGATATTTAGTCGTTTTCAGCCAATTTTCTGGATTTTTGAAAATTTCACTTTTTTGTGAAAATATCCACTAAATGAGGGAATAATATGTGTGAGGATACCGCAGGAGAGTACCAAATGTGTGTGGGAAGAATATATATCCCACGGGGGTAAAATTGAAAAAAGTTGAAAAAAATTTTTTTTTGGACTTAGTCATTTTTCCGGCGTTTATCAGACTTTCAGATACGAGAAATGTCAGTGAGCGTTCCGATTTCAGCTCCAGAGCGTTTCGCCCAATGAGTCCTTGATATTTAGTCGTTTTCAGCCAATTTTCTGGATTTTTGAAAATTTCACTTTTTTGTGAAAATATCCACTAAATGAGGGAATAATATGTGTGAGGGTACCCCAGGAGAGTTCTAAATGTGTGTGGGAAGAATATATATCCCACGGGGGTAAAATTGAAAAAAGTTAAAAAAAAATTTTTTTTGGACTTAGTCATTTTTCCGGCGTTTATCAGACTTTCAGATAGGGGAAATGTCAGTGAGCGTTCAAATTTCAGTTCCAGAGCAATTCGCCCAATGAGTCTTTGATATTTAGTCGTTTTCAGCTAATTTTCTGGATTTTTGAAAATTTCACTTTTTTGTGAAAATATCCACTAAATGAGGGAATAATATGTGTGAGGGTACCCCAGGAGAGTTTCAAATGTGTGTGGGTAGAATATATATCCGACGGGAGTAAAATTGAAAAAAGTTGAAAAAAAATTTTTTTTGGACTTAGTCATTTTTCTGGCGTTGATCAGACTTTCAGATACGAGAAATGTCAGTGAGCGTTCCGATTTCAGCTCCAGAGCGTTTCGCCCAATTAGTCCTTGATATTTAGTCGTTTTCAGCCAATTTTCTGGATTTTTGAAAATTTCACTTTTTTGTGAAAATATCCACTAAATGAGGGAATATTATGTGTGAGGGTACCCCAGGAGAGCTCTAAATGTGTGTGGGAAGAATATATATCCCACGGGGGTAAAATTGAAAAAAGTTGAAAAAAATTTTTTTTGGGACTTAGTCATTTTTCCGGCGTTTATCAGACTTTCAGATAGGGCAAATGTCTGTGAGCGTTCCGATTTCAGTTCCAGAGCGATTCGCCCAATGAGTCTTTGATATTTAGTCGTTTTCAGCCAATTTTCTGGATTTTTGAAAATTTCACTTTTTTGTGAAAATATCCACTAAATGAGGGAATAATATGTGTGAGGGTACCCCAGGAGAGTTCCAAATGTGTGTGGGTAGAATATATATCCGACGGAGGTAAAATTGAAAAAAGTTGAAAAAAAATTTTTTTTGGACTTAGTCATTTTTCTGGCGTTGATCAGACTTTCAGATAGGGCAAATGTCAGTGAGCATTCCGATTTCAGTTCCAGAGCGATACGCCCAATGAGTCCTTGATATTTAGTCGTTTTCAGCCAATTTTCTGGATTTTTGAAAATTTCACTTTTTTGTGAAAATATCCACTAAATGAGGGAATAATATGTGTGAGGATACCGCAGGAGAGTACCAAATGTGTGTGGGAAGAATATATATCCCACGGGGGTAAAATTGAAAAAAGTTGAAAAAAATTTTTTTTTGGACTTAGTCATTTTTCTGGCGTTTATCAGACTTTCAGATAGGGGAAATGTCAGTGAGCGTTCTGATTTCAGTTCCAGAGCGATTCGCCCAATGAGTCCTTGATATTTAGTTGTTTTCAGCCAATTTTCTGGATTTTTGAAAATTTCACTTTTTTGTGAAAATATCCACTAAATGAGGGAATAATATGTGTGAGGGTACCCCAGGAGAGTTCCAAATGTGTGTGGGTAGAATATATATCCGACTGAGGTAAAATTGAAAAAAGTTGAAAAAAAATTTTTTTTGGACTTAGTCATTTTTCTGGCGTTGATCAGACTTTCAGATAGGGGAAATGTCAGTGAGCATTCCGATTTCAGTTCCAGAGCGATACGCCCAATGAGTCCTTGATATTTAGTCGTTTTCAGCCAATTTTCTGGATTTTTGAAAATTTCACTTTTTTGTGAAAATATCCACTAAGTGAGGGAATAATATGTGTTAGGGAACCCCAGGAGAGTTCCAAATGTGTGTGGGTAGAATATATATCCCACGGGGGTAAAATTGAAAAAAGCTGAAAAAATTTTTTTTTGGACTTAGTCATTTTTCTGGCGTTTATCAGACTTTCAGATAGGGGAAATGTCAGTGAGCGTTCCGATTTCAGTTCCAGAGCGATTCGCCCAATGAGTCTTTGATATTTAGTCGTTTTCAGCCAATTTTCTGGATTTTTGAAAATTTCACTTTTTTGTGAAAATATCCACTAAATGAGGGAATAATATGTGTGAGGGTACCCCAGGAGAGTTCCAAATGTGTGTGGGAAGAATATATATCCCACGGGGGTAAAATTGAAAAAAGTTGAAAAAAATTTTTTTTTGGACTTAGTCATTTTTCCGGCGTTTATCAGACTTTCAGATACGAGAAATGTCAGTGAGCGTTCCGATTTCAGTTCCAGAGCGATTCGCCCAATGAGTCCTTGATATTTAGTTGTTTTCAGCCAATTTTCTGGATTTTTGAAAATTTCACTTTTTTGTGAAAATATTCACTAAATGAGGGAATAATATGTGTGAGGGTACCCCAGGAGAGTTCTAAATGTGTGTGGGAAGAATATATATCCGACGGGGGTAAAATTGAAAAAAGTTTAAAAAAAATTTTTTTTGGACTTAGTCATTTTTCTGGCATTGATCAGACTTTCAGATAGGGGAAATGTCAGTGAGCATTCCGATTTCAGTTCCAGAGCGATTCGCCCAATGAGTCCTTGATATTTAGTTGTTTTCAGCCAATTTTCTGGATTTTTGAAAATTTCACTTTTTTGTGAAAATATCCACTAAATGAGGGAATAATAAGTGTGAGGGTACCCCAGAAGAGTTCCAAATGTGTGTGGGTAGAATATATATCCGACTGAGGTAAAATTGAAAAAAGTTGAAAAAAAATTTTTTTTGGACTTAGTCATTTTTCTGGCGTTGATCAGACTTTCAGATAGGGGAAATGTCAGTGAGCGTTCCGATTTCAGTTCCAAAGCGATACGCCCAATGAGTCCTTGATGTTAGTCGTTTTCAGACAATTTTCTGGATTTTTGAAAATTTCACTTTTTTGTGAAAATATCCACTAAATGAGGGAATAATATGTGTGAGGGTACCGCAGGAGAGTACCAAATGTGTGTGGGAAGAATATATATCCCACGGGGGTAAAATTGAAAACAGTTCAAAAAATTTTTTTTTTGGACTTAGTCATTTTTCCGGCGTTTATCAGACTTTCAAATACGAGAAATGTCAGTGAGCATTCCGATTTCAGCTCCAGAGCGATTCGGCCAATGAGTCCTTGATATTTAGTCATTTTCAGCCAATTTTCTGGATTTTTGAAAATTTCACTTTTTTGTGAAAATATCCACTAAATGAGGGAATAATATGTGTGAGGGTACACCAGGAGAGTTCCAAATGTGTCTGGGTAGAATATATATCCCACGGGGGTAAAATTGAAAAAAGCTGAAAACATTTTTTTTTGGACTTAGTCATTTTTCCGGCGTTTATCAGACTTTCAGATAGGGCAAATGTCAGTGAGCGTTCCAATTTCAGTTCCAGAGCGATTCGCCCAATGAGTCTTTGATATTTAGTCGCTTTCAGCCAATTTTCTGGATTTTTGAAAATTTCACTTTTTTGTGAAAATATCCACTAAATGAGGGAATAATATGTGTGAGGGTACCCCAGGAGAGTCCCAAAAGTGTGTCTGAAGAATATATATCCCACGGGGGTAAAATTGAAAAAAGTTGAAAAAAATTTTTTTTTGGACTGTCATTTTTCTGGCGTTTATCAGACTTTCAGATAGGGGAAATGTCAGTGAGCGTTCCGATTTCAGTTCCAGAGCAATTCGCCCAATGAGTCCTTGATATTTAGTCGTTTTCAGCCAATTTTCTAGATTTTTGAAAATTTCACTTTTTTGTGAAAATATCCACTAAATGAAGGAATAATATGTGTGAGGGTACCCCAGGAGAGTTCCAAATGTGTGTGGGTAGAATATATATCCCACGGGGTTAAAAGTGAAAAAAGTTGAAAACATTTTTTTTTTGGACTTAGTCACTTTTACGGCGTTTATCAGACTTTCAGATATGTCAAATGTCAGTGAGCGTTCCAATTTCAGTTCCAGAGCGATACGCCCAATGAGTCTTTGATATTTACTCGTTTTCAGCCAATTTTCTGGATTTTTGAAAATTTCACTTTTTTGTGAAAATATCCACTAAATGAGGGAATAATATGTGTGAGGGTACTGAAGGAGAGCTCCAAATGTGTGTGGGTAGAATATATATCCCACGGGGGTAAAATTGAAAAAAGTTGAAAACATTTTTTTTTTGGACGTAGTCATTTTTCCGGCGTTTATCAGACTTTCAGATAGGGGAAATGTCAGTGAGCATTCCGATTTCAGTTCCAGAGCGATACGCCCAATGAGTCCTTGATATTTAGTCGTTTTCAGACACTTTTCTGGATTTTTGAAAATTTCACTTTTTTGTGAAAATATCCACTAAATGAGGGAATAATAAGTGTGAGGGTACCCCAGAAGAGTTCCAAATATGTGTGGGTAGAATATATATCCGACGGGGGTAAAATTGAAAAAAGTTGAAAAAAAATTTTTTTTGGACTTAGTCATTTTTCTGGCGTTGATCAGACTTTCAGATAAGGGAAATGTCAGTGAGCATTCTGATTTCAGTTCCAGAGCGATACGCCCAATGAGTCCTTGATGTTTAGTCGTTTTCAGCCAATTTTCTGGATTTTTGAAAATTTCTCTTTTTTGTGAAAATATCCACTAAATGAGGGAATAATATGTGTGAGGGTACCCCAGGAGAGTTTCAAATGTGTGTGGGTAGAATATATATCCCACGGGGGTAAAATTGAAAAAAGCTGAAAAAATTTTTTTTTGGACTTAATCATTTTTCCGGCGTTTATCAGACTTTCAGATAGGGGAAATGTCAGTGAGCATTCCGATTTCAGTTCCAGAGCGATTCGCCCAATTAGTCCTTGATATTTAGTCGCTTTCAGCCAATTTTCTGGATTTTTGAAAATTTCCCTTTTTTGTGAAATTATCCACTAAATGAGGGAATAATAAGAGTGAGGGTACCCCAGAAGAGTTCCAAATGTGTGTGGGTAGAATATATATCCCACGGAGGTAAAATTGAAAAAAGCTGAAAAAATTTTTTTTTGGACTTAGTCATTTTTCCAGCGTTTATCAGACTTTCAGATACGAGAAATGTCAGTGAGCGTTGCGATTTCAGCTCCAGAGCGATTCACCCAATGAGTCTTTGATATTTAGTCATTTTCAGCCAATTTCATGGATTTTTGAAAATTTCACTTTTTTGTGAAAATATCCACTAAGTGAGGGAATAATATGTGTTAGGGAACCCCAGGAGAGTTCCAAATGTGTGTGGGTAGAATATATATCCCACGGGGGTAAAATTGAAAAAAGCTGAAAAAATTTTTTTTTGGACTTAGTCATTTTTCTGGCGTTTATCAGACTTTCAGATAGGGGAAATGTCAGTGAGCGTTCCGATTTCAGTTCCAGAGCGATTCGCCCAATGAGTCCTTGATATTTAGTTGTTTTCAGCCAATTTTCTGGATTTTTGAAAATTTCACTTTTTTGTGAAAATATCCACTAAATGAGGGAATATTATATGTGAGGGTACCCCAGGAGAGCTCTAAATGTGTGTGGGAAGAATATATATCCCACGGGGGTAAAATTGAAAAAAGTTGAAAAAAATTTCTTTTTGGACTTAGTCATTTTTCCGGCGTTTATCAGACTTTCAGATAGGGCAAATGTCTGTGAGCGTTCCGATTTCAGTTCCAGAGCGATTCGCCCAATGAGTCTTTGATATTTAGTCGTTTTCAGCCAATTTTCTGGATTTTTGAAAATTTCACTTTTTTGTGAAAATATCCACTAAATGAGGGAATAATATGTGTGAGGGTACCCCAGGAGAGTTCCAAATGTGTGTGGGTAGAATATATATCCGACGGAGGTAAAATTGAAAAAAGTTGAAAAAAAATTTTTTTTTGACTTAGTCATTTTTCTGGCGTTGATCAGACTTTCAGATAGGGCAAATGTCAGTGAGCATTCCGATTTCAGTTCCAGAGCGATACGCCCAATGAGTCCTTGATATTTAGTCGTTTTCAGCTAATTTTCTGGATTTTTGAAAATTTCACTTTTTTGTGAAAATATCCACTAAATGAGGGAATAATATGTGTGAGGGTAACCCAGGAGAGTTCCAAATGTGTGTGGGTAGAATATATATCCCACGGGGGTAAAATTGAAAAAAGTTTAAAAAAAAATTTTTTTGGACTTAGTCATTTTTCTGGCGTTTATCAGACTTTCAGATAGGGGAAATGTCAGTGAGCGTTCCGATTTCAGTTCCAGAGCGATTCGCCCAATGAGTCCTTGATATTTAGTTGTTTTCAGCCAATTTTCTGGATTTTTGAAAATTTCACTTTTTTGTGAAATTATCCACTAAATGAGGGAATAATAAGAGTGAGGGTACCCCAGAAGAGTCCCAAATGTGTGTGGGTAGAATATATATCCGACTGAGGTAAAATTGAAAAAAGTTGAAAAAAAATTTTTTTTGGACTTAGTCATTTTTCTGGCGTTGATCAGACTTTCAGATAGGGGAAATGTCAGTGAGCATTCCGATTTCAGTTCCAGAGCGATACGCCCAATGAGTCCTTGATATTTAGTCGTTTTCAGCCAATTTTCTGGATTTTTGAAAATTTCACTTTTTTGTGAAAATATCCACTAAATGAGGGAATAATATGTGTGAGGATACCGCAGGAGAGTACCAAATGTGTGTGGGAAGAATATATATCCCACGGGGGTAAAATTGAAAAAAGTTGAAAAAAATTTTTTTTTGGACTTAGTCATTTTTCCGGCGTTTATCAGACTTTCAGATACGAGAAATGTCAGTGAGCGTTCCGTTTTCAGCTCCAGAGCGTTTCGCCCAATGAGTCCTTGATATTTAGTTGTTTTCAGCCAATTTTCTGGATTTTTGAAAATTTCACTTTTTTGTGAAAATATCCACTAAATGAGGGAATATTATGTGTGAGGGTACCCCAGGAGAGCTCTAAATGTGTGTGGGAAGAATATATATCCCACGGGGGTAAAATTGAAAAAAGTTGAAAAAAAATTTTTTTTGGACTTAATCATTTTTCTGGCGTTGATCAGACTTTCAGATAGGGGAAATGTCAGTGAGCGTTCCGATTTCAGTTCCAAAGCGATACGCCCAATGAGTCCTTGATGTTAGTCGTTTTCAGACAATTTTCTGGATTTTTGAAAATTTCACTTTTTTGTGAAAATATCCACTAAATGAGGGAATAATATGTGTGAGGGTACCCCAGGAGAGTTTCAAATGTGTGTGGGTAGAATATATATCCCACGGGGGTAAAATTGAAAAAAGCTGAAAAAATTTTTTTTTGGACTTAATCATTTTTCCGGCGTTTATCAGACTTTCAGATAGGGGAAATGTCAGTGAGCATTCCGATTTCAGTTCCAGAGCGATTCGCCCAATTAGTCCTTGATATTTAGTCGCTTTCAGCCAATTTTCTGGATTTTTGAAAATTTCCCTTTTTTGTGAAATTATCCACTAAATGAGGGAATAATAAGAGTGAGGGTACCCCAGAAGAGTTCCAAATGTGTGTGGGTAGAATATATATCCCACGGAGGTAAAATTGAAAAAAGCTGAAAAAATTTTTTTTTGGACTTAGTCATTTTTCCAGCGTTTATCAGACTTTCAGATACGAGAAATGTCAGTGAGCGTTCCGATTTCAGCTCCAGAGCGATTCACCCAATGAGTCTTTGATATTTAGTCATTTTCAGCCAATTTTATGGATTTTTGAAAATTTCACTTTTTTGTGAAAATATCCACTAATTGAGGGAATAATATGTGTTAGGGAACCCCAGGAGAGTTCCAAATGTGTGTGGGTAGAATATATATCCCACGGGGGTAAAATTGAAAAAAGCTGAAAAAATTTTTTTTTGGACTTAGTCATTTTTCTGGCGTTTATCAGACTTTCAGATAGGGGAAATGTCAGTGAGCGTTCCGATTTCAGTTCCAGAGCGATTCGCCCAATGAGTCCTTGATATTTAGTTGTTTTCAGCCAATTTTCTGGATTTTTGAAAATTTCACTTTTTTGTGAAAATATCCACTAAATGAGGGAATATTATATGTGAGGGTACCCCAGGAGAGCTCTAAATGTGTGTGGGAAGAATATATATCCCACGGGGGTAAAATTGAAAAAAGTTGAAAAAAATTTCTTTTTGGACTTAGTCATTTTTCCGGCGTTTATCAGACTTTCAGATAGGGCAAATGTCTGTGAGCGTTCCGATTTCAGTTCCAGAGCGATTCGCCCAATGAGTCTTTGATATTTAGTCGTTTTCAGCCAATTTTCTGGATTTTTGAAAATTTCACTTTTTTGTGAAAATATCCACTAAATGAGGGAATAATATGTGTGAGGGTACCCCAGGAGAGTTCCAAATGTGTGTGGGTAGAATATATATCCGACGGAGGTAAAATTGAAAAAAGTTGAAAAAAAATTTTTTTTTGACTTAGTCATTTTTCTGGCGTTGATCAGACTTTCAGATAGGGCAAATGTCAGTGAGCATTCCGATTTCAGTTCCAGAGCGATACGCCCAATGAGTCCTTGATATTTAGTCGTTTTCAGCTAATTTTCTGGATTTTTGAAAATTTCACTTTTTTGTGAAAATATCCACTAAATGAGGGAATAATATGTGTGAGGGTAACCCAGGAGAGTTCCAAATGTGTGTGGGTAGAATATATATCCCACGGGGGTAAAATTGAAAAAAGTTTAAAAAAAAATTTTTTTGGACTTAGTCATTTTTCTGGCGTTTATCAGACTTTCAGATAGGGGAAATGTCAGTGAGCGTTCCGATTTCAGTTCCAGAGCGATTCGCCCAATGAGTCCTTGATATTTAGTTGTTTTCAGCCAATTTTCTGGATTTTTGAAAATTTCACTTTTTTGTGAAATTATCCACTAAATGAGGGAATAATAAGAGTGAGGGTACCCCAGAAGAGTCCCAAATGTGTGTGGGTAGAATATATATCCGACTGAGGTAAAATTGAAAAAAGTTGAAAAAAAATTTTTTTTGGACTTAGTCATTTTTCTGGCGTTGATCAGACTTTCAGATAGGGGAAATGTCAGTGAGCATTCCGATTTCAGTTCCAGAGCGATACGCCCAATGAGTCCTTGATATTTAGTCGTTTTCAGCCAATTTTCTGGATTTTTGAAAATTTCACTTTTTTGTGAAAATATCCACTAAATGAGGGAATAATATGTGTGAGGATACCGCAGGAGAGTACCAAATGTGTGTGGGAAGAATATATATCCCACGGGGGTAAAATTGAAAAAAGTTGAAAAAAATTTTTTTTTGGACTTAGTCATTTTTCCGGCGTTTATCAGACTTTCAGATACGAGAAATGTCAGTGAGCGTTCCGTTTTCAGCTCCAGAGCGTTTCGCCCAATGAGTCCTTGATATTTAGTCGTTTTCAGCCAATTTTCTGGATTTTTGAAAATTTCACTTTTTTGTGAAAATATCCACTAAATGAGGGAATAATATGTGTGAGGGTACCCCAGGAGAGTTCCAAATGTGTGTGGGTAGAATATATATCCCACGGGGGTAAAATTGAAAAAAGCTGAAAAAATTTTTTTTTGGACTTAGTCATTTTTCTGGCGTTTATCAGACTTTCAGATAGGAGAAATGTCAGTGAGCGTTCCGATTTCAGTTCCAGAGCGATTCGCCCAATGAGTCCTTGATATTTAGTTGTTTTCAGCCAATTTTCTGGATTTTTGAAAATTTCACTTTTTTGTGAAAATATCCACTAAATGAGGGAATAATATGTGTGAGGGTACCCCAGGAGAGTTGGAAATGTGTGTGGGTAGAATATATATCCCACTGGGGTAAAATTGAAAAAAGTTGAAAAAAAATTTTTTTTGGACTTAGTCGTTTTTCCGACGTTTATCAGACTTTCAGATAGGGGAAATGTCAGTGAGCATTCCGATTTCAGTTCCAGAGCGATTCGCCCAATGAGTCCTTGTTATTTAGTCATTTTCAGCCAATTTTCTGGATGTTTGAAAATTTCACTTTTTTGTGAAAATATCCACTAAATGAGGGAATAATATGTGTGAGAGTACCGAAGGAGAGTTCCAAATGTGTGTGGGTAGAATATATATCCCACGGGGGTAAAATTGAAAAAAGTTGAAAAAAAATTTTTTTTTGACTTAGTAATTTTTCCGGCGTTTATCAGACTTTCAGATAGGGGAAATGTCAGTGAGCGTTCCGATTTCAGTTCCAGAGCGATTCGACCAATGAGTCCTTGATATCTAGTCGTTTTTCAGCCAATTTTCTGGATTTTTGAAAATTTCACTTTTTTGTGAAAATATACACTAAATGAGGGAATAATATGTGTTAGGGTACCCCAGGAGAGTTCCAAATGTGTGTGGGTAGAATATATATCCCACGGGGTTAAAAGAGAAATAAGTTGAAAAAAATTTTTTTTTGGACTTAGTCATTTTTCCGGCGTTTATCAGACTTTTAGATAGGGGAAATGTCAGTGAGCGTTCCGATTTCAGTTCCAGAGCGATTCGCCCAATGAGTCTTTGATATTTAGTCGTTTTCAGCCAATTTTCTGGATTTTTGAAAATTTCACTTTTTTGTGAAAATATCCACTAAATGAGGGAATAATATGTGTGAGGGTACCCCAGGAGAGTTTCAAATGTGTGTGGGAAGAATATATATCCCACGGTGGTAAAATTGAATAAAGTAGAAAATTTTTTTTTTTGAACTTAGTCATTTTTCCGGCGTTTATCAGACTTTCAGATAGGGGAAATGTCAGTGAGCATTCCGATTTCAGTTCCAGAGCGATTCACCCAATGAGTCCTTGTTATTTAGTCGTTTTCAGCCAATTTTCTGGATTTTTGAAAATTTCACTTTTTTGTGAAAATATCCACTAAATGAGGGAATAATATGTGTGAGAGTACCGAAGGAGAGTTCCAAATGTGTGTGGGTAGAATATATATCCCACTGGGGTAAAATTGAAAAAAGTTGAAAAAGAAATTTTTTTTGGACTTAGTCGTTTTTCCGACGTTTATCAGACTTTCAGATAGGGGAAATGTCAGTGAGCATTCCGATTTCAGTTCCAGAGCGATTCGCCCAATGAGTCCTTGTTATTTAGTCGTTTTCAGCCAATTTTCTGGATTTTTGAAAATTTCACTTTTTTGTGAAAATATCCACTAAATGAGGGAATAATATGTGTGAGAGTACCGAAGGAGAGTTCCAAATGTGTGTGGGTAGAATATATATCCCACGGGGGTAAAATTGAAAAAAGTTGAAAAAAAATTTTTTTTGGACTTAGTAATTTTTCCGGCGTTTATCAGACT
The DNA here is from genome assembly GCF_046119375.1 of Phyllobates terribilis. Classification (NCBI taxonomy): domain Eukaryota; kingdom Metazoa; phylum Chordata; class Amphibia; order Anura; family Dendrobatidae; genus Phyllobates; species Phyllobates terribilis. The sequence goes on from NW_027362762.1 coordinate 557,437,653, forward strand.
TTCAGATAGGGGAAATGTCAGTGAGCGTTCCGATTTCAGTTCCAGAGCGATTCGCCCAATGAGTCCTTGATATTTAGTCGTTTTTCAGCCAATTTTCTGGATTTTTGAAAATTTCTCTTTTTTGTGAAAATATCCACTAAATGAGGGAATAATATGTGTGAGGGTACCCCAGGAGAGTTCCAAATGTGTGTGGGTAGAATATATATCCCACGGGGTTAAAAGAGAAAAAAGTTGAAAACATTTTTTTTTTGGACTTAGTCATTTTTCCGGCGTTTATCAGACTTTCAGATATGGCAAATGTCAGTGAGTGTTCCAATTTCAGTTCCAGAGCGATGCGCCCAATGAGTCTTTGATATTTAGTCGTTTTCAGCCAATTTTCTGGATTTTTGAAAATTTCACTTTTTTGTGAAAATATCCACTAAATGAGGGAATAATATGTGTGAGGGTACCCCAGGAGAGTTTCAAATGTGTGTGGGAAGAATATATATCCCACGGGGGTAAAATTGAAGAAAGTTGAAAAAAAAATTTTTTTGGACTTAGTCATTTTTCCGGCGTTTATCAGACTTTCAGATACGAGAAATGTCAGTGAGCGTTCCGATTTCAGCTCCAGAGCGTTTCGCCCAATGAGTCCTTGATATTTAGTCGTTTTCAGCCAATTTTCTGGATTTTTGAAAATTTCACTTTTTTGTGAAAATATCCACTAAATGAGGGAATAATATGTGTGAGGGTAACCCAGGAGAGTTCCAAATGTGTGTGGGTAGAATATATATCCGACGGGGGTAAAATTGAAAAAAGTTTAAAAAAAAATTTTTTTGGACTTAGTCATTTTTCTGGCGTTTATCAGACTTTCAGATAGGGGAAATGTCAGTGAGCATTCCGATTTCAGTTCCAGAGCGATTCGCCCAATGAGTCCTTGATATTTAGTTGTTTTCAGCCAATTTTCTGGATTTTTGAAAATTTCACTTTTTTGTGAAAATATCCACTAAATGAGGGAATAATAAGTGTGAGGGTACCCCAGAAGAGTTCCAAATGTGTGTGGGTAGAATATATATCCGACTGAGGTAAAATTGAAAAAAGTTGAAAAAAAATTTTTTTTGGACTTAATCATTTTTCTGGCGTTGATCAGACTTTCAGATAGGGGAAATGTCAGTGAGCGTTCCGATTTCAGTTCCAAAGCGATACGCCCAATGAGTCCTTGATGTTTAGTCGTTTTCAGACAATTTTCTGGATTTTTGAAAATTTCACTTTTTTGTGAAAATATCCACTAAATGAGGGAATAATATGTGTGAGGGTACCCCAGGAGAGTCCCAAAAGTGTGTGGGAAGAATATATATCCCACGGGGGTAAAATTGAAAAAAGTTAAAAAAATTTTTTTTTTGGACTTAGTCATTTTTCCGGCGTTTATCAGACTTTCAAATACGAGAAATGTCAGTGAGCATTCCGATTTCAGCTCCAGAGCGATTTGGCCAATGAGTCCTTGATATTTAGTCATTTTCAGCCAATTTTCTGGATTTTTGAAAATTTCACTTTTTTGTGAAAATATCCACTAAATGAGGGAATAATATGTGTGAGGGTACCCCAGGAGAGTTCCAAATGTGTGTGGGTAGAATATATATCCCACGGGGGTAAAATTGAAAAAAGCTGAAAACATTTTTTTTTGGACTTAGTCATTTTTCCGGCGTTTATCAGACTTTCAGATAGGGCAAATGTCAGTGAGCGTTCCAATTTCAGTTCCAGAGCGATTCGCCCAATGAGTCTTTGATATTTAGTCGCTTTCAGCCAATTTTCTGGATTTTTGAAAATTTCACTTTTTTGTGAAAATATCCACTAAATGAGGGAATAATATGTGTGAGGGTACCCCAGGAGAGTCCCAAAAGTGTGTGGGAAGAATATATATCCCACGGGGGTAAAATTGAAAAAAGTTGAAAAAAAATTTTTTTTGGACTGTCATTTTTCTGGCGTTTATCAGACTTTCAGATAGGGGAAATGTCAGTGAGCGTTCCGATTTCAGTTCCAGAGCAATTCGCCCAATGAGTCCTTGATATTTAGTCGCTTTCAGCCAATTTTCTAGATTTTTGAAAATTTCACTTTTTTGTGAAAATATCCACTAAATGAAGGAATAATATGTGTGAGGGTACCCCAGGAGAGTTCCAAATGTGTGTGGGTAGAATATATATCCCACGGGGTTAAAAGTGAAAAAAGTTGAAAACATTTTTTTTTTGGACTTAGTCACTTTTACGGCGTTTATCAGACTTTCAGATATGTCAAATGTCAGTGAGCGTTCCAATTTCAGTTCCAGAGCGATACGCCCAATGAGTCTTTGATATTTACTCGTTTTCAGCCAATTTTCTGGATTTTTGAAAATTTCACTTTTTTGTGAAAATATCCACTAAATGAGGGAATAATATGTGTGAGGGTACTGAAGGAGAGCTCCAAATGTGTGTGGGTAGAATATATATCCCACGGGGGTAAAATTGAAAAAAGTTGAAAACATTTTTTTTTTGGACGTAGTCATTTTTCCGGCGTTTATCAGACTTTCAGATAGGGGAAATGTCAGTGAGCATTCCGATTTCAGTTCCAGAGCGATACGCCCAATGAGTCCTTGATATTTAGTCGTTTTCAGACACTTTTCTGGATTTTTGAAAATTTCACTTTTTTGTGAAAATATCCACTAAATGAGGGAATAATAAGTGTGAGGGTACCCCAGAAGAGTTCCAAATATGTGTGGGTAGAATATATATCCGACGGGGGTAAAATTGAAAAAAGTTGAAAAAAAATTTTTTTTGGACTTAGTCATTTTTCTGGCGTTGATCAGACTTTCAGATAAGGGAAATGTCAGTGAGCATTCCGATTTCAGTTCCAGAGCGATATGCCCAATGAGTCCTTGATGTTTAGTCGTTTTCAGCCAATTTTCTGGATTTTTGAAAATTTCTCTTTTTTGTGAAAATATCCACTAAATGAGGGAATAATATGTGTGAGGGTACCCCAGGAGAGTTTCAAATGTGTGTGGGTAGAATATATATCCCACGGGGGTAAAATTGAAAAAAGCTGAAAAAATTTTTTTTTGGACTTAATCATTTTTCCGGCGTTTATCAGACTTTCAGATAGGGGAAATGTCAGTGAGCATTCCGATTTCAGTTCCAGAGCGATTCGACCAATTAGTCCTTGATATTTAGTCGCTTTCAGCCAATTTTCTGGATTTTTGAAAATTTCCCTTTTTTGTGAAATTATCCACTAAATGAGGGAATAATAAGAGTGAGGGTACCCCAGAAGAGTTCCAAATGTGTGTGGGTAGAATATATATCCGACGGAGGTAAAATTGAAAAAAGTTGAAAAAATATTTTTTTTGGACTTAGTCATTTTTCTGGCGTTTATCAGACTTTCAGATACGGGAAATGTCAGTGAGTGTTCCGAATTCAGTTCCAGAGCGATTCGCCCAATGAGTCTTTGATATTTAGTCGTTTTCAGCCAATTTTCTGGATTTTTGAAAATTTCACTTTTTTGTGAAAATATCCACTAAATGAGGGAATAATATGTGTGAGGGTACCCCAGGAGAGTTCCAAATGTGTGTGGGTAGAATATATATCCCACGGAGGTAAAATTGAAAAAAGCTGAAAAAATTTTTTTTTGGACTTAGTCATTTTTCCAGCGTTTATCAGACTTTCAGATACGAGAAATGTCAGTGAGCGTTCCGATTTCAGCTCCAGAGCGATTCGCCCAATGAGTCCTTGATATTTAGTCGTTTTCAGCCAATTTTCTGGATTTTTGAAAATTTCACTTTTTTGTGAAAATATCCACTAAATGAGGGAATAATATGTGTGAGGGTACCCCAGGAGATCTCTAAATGTGTGTGGGAAGAATATATATCCCACGGGGGTAAAATTGAATAAAGTAGAAAATTTTTTTTTTTTGAACTTAGTCATTTTTTTGGCGTTTATCAGACTTTCAGATAGGGGAAATGTCAGTGAGCATTCCGATTTCAGTTCCGGAGCGATTTGCCCAATGAGTCTTTGATATTTAGTCGTTTTCAGCCAATTTTCTGGATTTTTGAAAATTTCACTTTTTTGTGAAAATATCCACTAAGTGAGGGAATAATATGTGTGAGGGTACCCCAGGAGAGTTGGAAATGTGTGTGGGTAGAATATATATCCCACGGGGGTAAAATTGAAAAAAGTTGAAAAAAAATTTTTTTTGGACTTAGTCGTTTTTCCGACGTTTATCAGACTTTCAGATAGGGGAAATGTCAGTGAGCATTCCGATTTCAGTTCCAGAGCGATTCGCCCAATGAGTCCTTGTTATTTAGTCATTTTCAGCCAATTTTCTGGATTTTTGAAAATTTCACTTTTTTGTGAAAATATCCACTAAATGAGGGAATAATATGTGTGAGAGTACCGAAGGAGAGTTCCAAATGTGTGTGGGTAGAATATATATCCCACGGGGGTAAAATTGAAAAAAGTTGAAAAAAAATTTTTTTTTGACTTAGTAATTTTTCCGGCGTTTATCAGACTTTCAGATAGGGGAAATGTCAGTGAGCATTCCGATTTCAGTTCCAGAGCGATTCGCCCAATGAGTCCTTGATATTTAGTCGTTTTCAGCCAATTTTCTGGATTTTTGAAAATTTAACTTTTTTGTGAAAATATCCACTAAATGAGGGAATAATATGTGTGAGGGTACCCCAGGAGAGTTCCAAATGTGTGTGGGAAGAATATCTATCCCACTGGGGTAAAATTGAAAAAAGTTGAAAAAAAATTTTTTTTGGACTTAGTCGTTTTTCCGACGTTTATCAGACTTTCAGATAGGGGAAATGTCAGTGAGCATTCCGATTTCAGTTCCAGAGCGATTCGCCCAATGAGTCCTTGTTATTTAGTCATTTTCAGCCAATTTTCTGGATTTTTGAAAATTTCACTTTTTTGTGAAAATATCCACTAAATGAGGGAATAATATGTGTGAGAGTACCGAAGGAGAGTTCCAAATGTGTGTGGGTAGAATATATATCCCACGGGGGTAAAATTGAAAAAAAATTTTTTTGGGACTTAGTCATTTTTCCGGCGTTTATCAGACTTTCAGATAGGGGAAATGTCAGTGAGCGTTCCGATTTCAGTTCCAGAGTGATTTGCCCAATGAGTCCTTGTTATTTAGTTGTTTTCAGCCAATTTTCTGGATTTTTGAAAATTTCACTTTTTTGTGAAAATATCCACTAAGGGAGGGAATAATATGTGTGAGGGTACCCCAGGAGAGTTCCAAATGTGTCTGGGAAGAATATATATCCCACGGGGGTAAAATTGAAAAAAGTTGAAAAAATTTTGTTTTTGGACTTAGTCATTTTTCCGGCGTTTATCAGTCTTTTAGATAGGGGAAATGGCAGTGAGCGTTCCGATTTCAGTTCCAGAGCGATTCACCCAATGAGTCCTTGTTATTTAGTCGTTTTCAGGCAATTTTCTGGATTTTTGAAAATTTCACTTTTTTGTGAAAATATCCACTAAATGAGGGAATAATATGTGTGAGGGTACCGAAGGAGAGTTCCAAATGTGTGTGGGTAGAATATATATCCCACGGGGGTAAAATTGAAAAAAATTTTTTTTTGGACTTTGTCATTTTTCTGGCGTTTATCAGACTTTCAGATAGGGGAAATGTCAATGAGCGTTCCGATTTCAGTTCCAGAGCGATTCGCCCAATGAGTCCATGATATTTAGTCGTTTTCAGCCAATTTTCTGGATTTTTGAAAATTTAATTTTTTGTGAAAATATCCACTAAATGAGGGAATAATATGTGTGAGGGTACCCCAGGAGAGTTCCAAATGTGTGTGGGAAGAAAATATATCCCACGGGGGTAAAATTGAAGAAAGTTGAAAAAAAATTTTTTTGGGACTTAATCATTTTTCCGGCGTTTATCAGACTTTCAGATAGGGGAAATGTCAGTGAGTGTTCCGATTTCAGTTCCAGAGCGATTCGCCCAATGAGTCCTTGATATTTAGTCGTTTTCAGCCAATTTTCTGGATTTTTGAAAATTTAACTTTTTTGTGAAAATATCCACTAAATGAGGGAATAAAATGTGTGAGGGTACCCCAGGAGAGTTCCAAATGTTTGTGGGTAGAATATATATCCCACGGGGGTAAAATTGAATAAAGTAGAAAAATTTTTTTTTTTGGACTTAGTCATTTTTTCGGCGTTTATCAGACTTTCAGATAGGGGAAATGTCAGTGAGCATTCCGATTTCAGTTCCAGAGCGATTCGCCGAATGAGTCCTTGATATTTAGTGGTTTTCAGCCAATTTTCTGGATTTTTGAAAATTTCACTTTTTTCTGAAAATATCCACTAAATGAGGGAATAATATGTGTGAGGGTACCCCAGGAGAGTTCCAAATGTGTGTGGGTAGAATATATATCCCACGGGGGTAAAATTGAAAAAAAATTTTTTTGAACTTAGTCATTTTTCCGGCGTTTATCAGACTTTCAGATAGGGGAAATGTCAGTGAGCGTTCCGATTTCAGTTCCAGAGTGATTCGCCCAATGAGTCTTTGATATTTAGTCGTTTTCAGCCAATTTTCTGGATTTTTGAAAATTTCACTTTTTTGTGAAAATATCCACTAAATGAGGGAATAATATGTGTGAGGGTACCCCAGGAGAGTTCGAAATGTGTGTGGGTAGAATATATATCCCACTGGGGTAAAATTGAAAAAAGTTGAAAAAAAAATTTTTTTTGGACTTAGTCGTTTTTCCGACGTTTATCAGACTTTCAGATAGGGGAAATGTCAGTGAGCATTCCGATTTCAGTTCCAGAGCGATTCGCCCAATGAGTCCTTGTTATTTAGTCGTTTTCAGCCAATTTTCTGGATTTTTGAAAATTTCACTTTTTTGTGAAAATATCCACTAAATGAGGGAATAATATGTGTGAGAGTACCGAAGGAGAGTTCCAAATGTGTGTGGGTAGAATATATATCCCACTGGGGTAAAATTGAAAAAAGTTTAAAAAAAAATTTTTTTTGGACTTAGTCGTTTTTCCGACGTTTATCAGACTTTCAGATAGGGGAAATGTCAGTGAGCATTCCGATTTCAGTTCCAGAGCGATTCGCCCAATGAGTCCTTGTTATTTAGTCGTTTTCAGCCAATTTTCTGGATTTTTGAAAATTTCACTTTTTTGTGAAAATATCCACTAAATGAGGGAATAATATGTGTGAGAGTACCGAAGGAGAGTTCCAAATGTGTGTGGGTAGAATATATATCCCACGGGGGTAAAATTGAAAAAAGTTGAAAAAAAATTTTTTTTGGACTTAGTAATTTTTCCGGCGTTTATCAGACTTTCAGATAGGGGAAATGTCAGTGAGCGTTCCGATTTCAGTTCCAGAGTGATTCGCCCAATGAGTCCTTGATATTTAGTCGTTTTTCAGCCAATTTTCTGGATTTTTGAAAATTTCTCTTTTTTGTGAAAATATCCACTAAATGAGGGAATAATATGTGTGAGGGTACCCCAGGAGAGTTCCAAATGTGTGTGGGTAGAATATATATCCCACGGGGTTAAAAGAGAAAAAAGTTGAAAACATTTTTTTTTTGGACTTACTCATTTTTCCGGCGTTTATCAGACTTTCAGATATGGCAAATGTCAGTGAGTGTTCCAATTTCAGTTCCAGAGCGATACGCCCAATGAGTCTTTGATATTTAGTCGTTTTCAGCCAATTTTCTGGATTTTTGAAAATTTCACTTTTTTGTGAAAATATCCACTAAATGAGGGAATAATATGTGTGAGGGTACCCCAGGAGAGTTTCAAATGTGTTTGGGAAGAATATATATCCCACGGGGGTAAAATTGAATAAAGTAGAAACATTTTTTTTTTTGGACTTAGTCATTTTTTCAGCGTTTATCAGACTTTCAGATAGGGGAAATGTCAGTGAGCATTCCGATTTCAGTTCCAGAGCGATTCGCCCAATGAGTCCTTGATATTTAGTCGTTTTCAGCCAATTTTCTGGATTTTTGAAAATTTAACTTTTTTGTGAAAATATCCACTAAATGAGGGAATAATATGTGTGAGGGTACCCCAGCAGAGTTCCAAATGTGTGTGGGAAGAATATATATCCCACGGGGGTAAAATTGAAGAAAGTTGAAAAAAAATTTTTTTTGGACTTAGTCATTTTTCCGGCGTTTATCAGACTTTCAGATAGGGGAAATGTCAGTGAGTGTTCCGATTTCAGTTCCAGAGCGATTCGCCCAATGAGTCCTTGATATTTAGTCGTTTTCAGCCAATTTTCTGGATTTTTGAAAATTTAACTTTTTTGTGAAAATATCCACTAAATGAGGGAATAATATGTGTGAGGGTACCCCAGGAGAGTTCCAAATGTGTGTGGGAAGAATATATATCCCACTGGGGTAAAATTGAAAAAAGTTGAAAAAAAATTTTTTTTGGACTTAGTCGTTTTTCCGACGTTTATCAGACTTTCAGATAGGGGAAATGTCAGTGAGCATTCCGATTTCAGTTCCAGAGCGATTCGCCCAATGAGTCCTTGTTATTTAGTCATTTTCAGCCAATTTTCTGGATTTTTGAAAATTTCACTTTTTTGTGAAAATATCCACTAAATGAGGGAATAATATGTGTGAGAGTACCGAAGGAGAGTTCCAAATGTGTGTGGGTAGAATATATATCCCACGGGGGTAAAATTGAAAAAAAATTTTTTTGGGACTTAGTCATTTTTCCGGCGTTTATCAGACTTTCAGATAGGGGAAATGTCAGTGAGCGTTCCGATTTCAGTTCCAGAGTGATTTGCCCAATGAGTCCTTGTTATTTAGTTGTTTTCAGCCAATTTTCTGGATTTTTGAAAATTTCACTTTTTTGTGAAAATATCCACTAAGTGAGGGAATAATATGTGTGAGGGTACCCCAGGAGAGTTCCAAATGTGTGTGGGAAGAATATATATCCCACTGGGGTAAAATTGAAGAAAGTTGAAAAAAAATTTTTTTGGGACTTAATCATTTTTCCGGCGTTTATCAGACTTTCAGATAGGGGAAATGTCAGTGAGTGTTCCGATTTCAGTTCCAGAGCGATTCGCCCAATGAGTCCTTGATATTTAGTCGTTTTCAGCCAATTTTCTGGATTTTTGAAAATTTAACTTTTTTGTGAAAATATCCACTAAATGAGGGAATAAAATGTGTGAGGGTACCCCAGGAGAGTTCCAAATGTTTGTGGGTAGAATATATATCCCACGGGGGTAAAATTGAATAAAGTAGAAAAATTTTTTTTTTTGGACTTAGTCATTTTTTCGGCGTTTATCAGACTTTCAGATAGGGGAAATGTCAGTGAGCATTCCGATTTCAGTTCCAGAGCGATTCGCCCAATGAGTCCTTGTTATTTAGTAGTTTTCAGACAATTAACTGGATTTTTGAAAATTTCACTTTTTTGTGAAAATATCCACTAAATGAGGGAATAATATGTGTGAGAGTACCGAAGGAGAGTTCCAAATGTTTGTGGGTAGAATATATATCCCACGGGGGTAAAATTGAATAAAGTAGAAAAATTTTTTTTTTTGGACTTAGTCATTTTTTCGGCGTTTATCAGACTTTCAGATAGGGGAAATGTCAGTGAGCATTCCGATTTCAGTTCCAGAGCGATTCGCCGAATGAGTCCTTGATATTTAGTGATTTTCAGCCAATTTTCTGGATTTTTGAAAATTTCACTTTTTTCTGAAAATATCCACTAAATGAGGGAATAATATGTGTGAGGGTACCCCAGGAGAGTTCCAAATGTGTGTGGGTAGAATATATATCCCACGGGGGTAAAATTGAAAAAAAAATTTTTTGAACTTAGTCATTTTTCCGGCGTTTATCAGACTTTCAGATAGGGGAAATGTCAGTGAGCTTTCCGATTTCAATTCCAGAGTGATTCGCCCAATGAGTCTTTGATATTTAGTCGTTTTCAGCCAATTTTCTGGATTTTTGAAAATTTCACTTTTTTGTGAAAATATCCACTAAATGAGGGAATAATATGTATGAGGGTACCCCAGGAGAGTTTCAAATGTGTGTGGGAAGAATATATATCCCACGGGGGTAAAATTGAAAAAAGTAGAAACATTTTTTTTTGGACTTAGTCATTTTTCCGGCGCTTATCAGACTTTCAGATAGGGGAAATGTCAGTGAGCGTTCCGATCTCAGTTCCAGAGTGATTCGCCCAATGAGTCCTTGTTGTTTAGTTGTTTTCAGCCAATTTTCTGGATTTTTGAAAATTTCACTTTTTTGTGAAAATATCCACTAAATGAGGGAATAATATGTGTGAGGGTTCCCCAGGAGAGTTCCAAATGTGTGTGGGAAGAATATATATCCCACGGGGGTAAAATTGAAGAAAGTTGAAAAAAAAATTTTTTTGGACTTAGTAATTTTTCCGGCGTTTATCAGACTTTCAGATAGGGGAAATGTCAGTGAGCATTCCGATTTCAGTTCCAGAGTGATTCGCCCAATGAGTCCTTGTTATTTAGTTGTTTTCAGCCAATTTTCTGGATTTTTGAAAATTTCACTTTTTTGTGAAAATATCCACTAAATGAGGGAATAATATGTGTGAGGGTTCCCCAGGAGAGTTCCAAATGTGTGTGGGAAGAATGTATATCCCACGGGGGTAAAATTGAAAAAAAATTTTTTTTGGACTTAGTAATTTTTCCGGCGTTTATCAGACTTTCAGATAGGGGAAATGTCAGTGAGCGTTCCGATTTCAGTTCCAGAGTGATTCGCCCAATGAGTCATTGTTATTTAGTTGTTTTCAGGCAATTTTCTGGATTTTTGAAAATTTCACTTTTTTGTGAAAATATCCACTAAATGAGGGAATAATATGTGTGAGGGTACCCCAGGAGAGTTTCAAATGTGTGTGTGAAGAATATATATGCCACGGGGGTAAAATTGAAAAAAGTTTAAAAAAAATTTTTTTTGGACTTAGTCATTTTTCCGGCGTTTATCAGACTTTCAGATAGGGGAAATGTCAGTGAGCGTTCCGATTTCAGTTCCAGAGCGATTCGCCAAATGAGTCCTTGATATTTAGTCGTTTTCAGCCAATTTTCTGGATTTTTGAAAATTTCACTTTTTTGTGAAAATATCCACTAAATGAGGGAATAATATGTGTGAGGGTACCCCAGGAGAGTTCCAAATGTGTGTGGGTAGAATATATATCCGACGGGGGTTAAATTGAAAAAAGTTGAAAAAAAATTTTTTTTGGACTTAGTCGTTTTTCCGACGTTTATCAGACTTTCAGATAGGGGAAATGTCAGTGAGCATTCCGATTTCAGTTCCAGAGCGATTCGCCCAATGAGTCCTTGTTATTTAGTCGTTTTCAGCCAATTTTCTGGATTTTTGAAAATTTCACTTTTTTGTGAAAATATCCACTAAATGAGGGAATAATATGTGTGAGAGTACCGAAGGAGAGTTCCAAATGTTTGTGGGTAGAATATATATCCCACGGGGGTAAAATTGAAAAAAGTTGAAAAAAATTTTTTTTTGGACTTAGTCATTTTTCCGGCGTTTATCAGACTTTCAGATAGGTGAAATGTCAGTGAGCGTTCCGATTTCAGTTCCAGAGTGATTCGCCCAATGAGTCCTTGTTATTTAGTTGTTTTCAGCCAATTTTCTGGATTTTTGAAAATTTCACTTTTTTGTGAAAATATCCACTAAATGAGGGAATAATATGTATGAGGGTACCCCAGGAGAGTTTCAAATGTGTGTGGGAAGAATATATATCCCACGGGGGTAAAATTGAATAAAGTAGAAAAATTTTTTTTTTTGGACTTAGTCATTTTTTCGGCGTTTATCAGACTTTCAGATAGGGGAAATGTCAGTGAGCATTCCGATTTCAGTTCCAGAGCGATTCGCCGAATGAGTCCTTGATATTTAGTGGTTTTCAGCCAATTTTCTGGATTTTTGAAAATTTCACTTTTTTCTGAAAATATCCACTAAATGAGGGAATAATATGTGTGAGGGTACCCCAGGAGAGTTCCAAATGTGTGTGGGTAGAATATATATCCCACGGGGGTAAAATTGAAAAAAAATTTTTTTGAACTTAGTCATTTTTCCGGCGTTTATCAGACTTTCAGATAGGGGAAATGTCAGTGAGCTTTCCGATTTTAATTCCAGAGTGATACGCCCAATGAGTCTTTGATATTTAGTCGTTTTCAGCCAATTTTCTGGATTTTTGAAAATTTCACTTTTTTGTGAAAATATCCACTAAATGAGGGAATAATATGTATGAGGGTACCCCAGGAGAGTTTCAAATGTGTGTGGGAAGAATATATATCCCACGGGGGTAAAATTGAATATAGTAGAAAATTTTTTTTTTTTGGACTTAGTCATTTTTCCAGCGTTTATCAGACTTTCAGATAGGGGAAATGTCAGTGAGTGTTCCGATTTCAGTTCCAGAGCGATTCGCCCAATGAGTCTTTGATATTTAGTCGTTTTCAGCCAATTTTCTGGATTTTTGAAAATTTCACTTTTTTGTGAAAATATCCACTAAATGAGGGAATAATATGTGTGAGGGTACCCCAGGAGAGTTTCAAATGTGTGTGGGAAGAATATATATGCCACGGGGGTAAAATTGAAAAAAGTTTAAAAAAAATTTTTTTTGGACTTAGTCATTTTTCCGGCGTTTTTCAGACTTTCAGATAGGGGAAATGTCAGTGAGCGTTCCGATTTCAGTTCCAGAGTGATTCGCCCAATGAGTCCTTGTTATTTAGTTGTTTACAGCCAATTTTCTGGATTTTTGAAAATGTCTCTTTTTTGTGAAAATATCCACTAAATGAGGGAATAATATGTGTGAGGGTTCCCCAGGAGAGTTCCAAATGTGTGTGGGAAGAATATATATCCCACGGGGGTAAAATTGAAAAAAGTTGAAAAAAATTATTTTTTGGACTTAGTCATTTTTCTGGCGTTTATCAGACTTTCAGATAGGGGAAATGTCAGTGAGCGTTCGGATTTCAGTTCCAGAGCGATTCGCCCAATGAGTCCTTGATATTTAGTCGTTTTCAGCCAATTTTCTGGATTTTTGAAAATTTCACTTTTTTGTGAAAATATCCACTAAATGAGGGAATAATATGTGTGAGGGTTCCCCAGGACAGTTCCAAATGTGTGTGGGAAGAATATATATCCCATGGGGGTAAAATTGAAAAAAAAATTTTTTTGGACTTAGTCATTTTTCTGGCGTTTATCAGACTTTCAGATAGGGGAAATGTCAGTGAGTGTTCCGATTTCAGTTCCAGAGCGATTCGCCCAATGAGTCTTTGATATTTAGTCGTTTTCAGCCAATTTTCTGGATTTTTGAAAATTTCACTTTTTTGTGAAAATATCCACTAAATGAGGGAATAATATGTGTGAGGGTACCCCAGGAGAGTTCCAAATGTGTGTGGGTAGAATATATATCCGACGGGGGTTAAATTGAAAAAAGTTGAAAAAAAATTTTTTTTGGACTTAGTCGTTTTTCCGACGTTTATCAGACTTTCAGATAGGGGAAATGTCAGTGAGCATTCCGATTTCAGTTCCAGAGCGATTCGGCCAATGAGTCCTTGTTATTTAGTCGTTTTCAGCCAATTTTCTGGATTTTTGAAAATTTCACTTTTTTGTGAAAATATCCACTAAATGAGGGAATAATATGTGTGAGGGTACCCCAGGAGAGTTCCAAATGTTTGTGGGTAGAATATATATCGCACGGGGGTAAAATTGAAAAAAGTAGAAACATTTTTTTTTTGGACTTAGTCGTTTTTCCGGCGTTTATCAGACTTTAAGATAGGGGAAATGTCAGTGAGTGTTCCGATTTCAGTTCCAGAGCGATTCGCCCAATGAGTCTTTGATATTTAGTCGTTTTCAGCCAATTTTCTGGATTTTTGAAAATTTCACTTTTTTGTGAAAATATCCACTAAATGAGGGAATAATATGTGTGAGGGTACCCCAGGAGAGTTTCAAATGTGTGTGGGAAGAATATATATGCCACGGGGGTAAAATTGAAAAAAGTTTAAAAAAAATTTTTTTTGGACTTAGTCATTTTTCCGGCGTTTATCAGACTTTCAGATAGGGGAAATGTCAGTGAGCGTTCCGATTTCAGTTCCAGAGTGATTCGCCAATGAGTCCTTGTTATTTAGTTGTTTTCAGCCAATTTTCTGGATTTTTGAAAATTTCACTTTTTTGTGAAAATATCCACTAAATGAGGGAAAAATATGTGTGAGGGTTCCCCAGGAGAGTTCCAAATGTGTGTGGGAAGAATATATATCCCACGGGGGTAAAATTGAAAAAAGTTGAAAAAAATTATTTTTTGGACTTAGTCATTTTTCTGGCGTTTATCAGACTTTCAGATAGGGGAAATGTCAGTGAGCGTTCCGATTTCAGTTCCAGAGCGATTCGCCCAATGAGTCTTTGATATTTAGTCGTTTTTAGCCAATTTTCTGGATTTTTGAAAATTTCACTTTTTTGTGAAAATATCCACTAAATGAGGGAATAATATGTGTGAGGGTTCCCCAGGAGAGTTCCAAATGTGTGTGGGAAGAATATATATCCCACGGGGGTAAAATTGAAAAAAAAGATTTTTTTGGACTTAGTCATTTTTCCGGCGTTTATCAGACTTTCAGATAGGGGAAATGTCAGTGAGTGTTCCGATTTCAGTTCCAGAGCGATTCGCCCAATGAGTCTTTGATATTTAGTCATTTTCAGCCAATTTTCTGGATTTTTGAAAATTTCACTTTTTTGTGAAAATATCCTCTAAATGAGGGAATAATATGTGTGAGGGTACCCCAGGAGAGTTTCAAATGTGTGTGGGAAGAATATATATGCCACGGCGGTAAAATTGAAAAAAGTTTAAAAAATATTTTTTTTGAACTTAGTCATTTTTCCGGCGTTTATCAGACTTTCAGATAGGGGAAATGTCAGTGAGCGTTCCGATTTCAGTTCCAGAGCGATTCGCCCAATGAGTCCTTGATATTTAGTCGTTTTCAGCCAATTTTCTGGATTTTTGAAAATTTCACTTTTTTGTGAAAATATCCACTAAATGAGGGAATAATATGTGTGAGGGTACCCCAGGAGAGTTCCAAATGTGTGTGGGTAGAATATATATCCGACGGGGGTTAAATTGAAAAAAGTTGAAAAAAAATTTTTTTTGGACTTAGTCGTTTTTCCGACGTTTATCAGACTTTCAGATAGGGGAAATGTCAGCGAGCATTCCGATTTCAGTTCCAGAGCGATTCGCCCAATGAGTCCTTGTTATTTAGTCGTTTTCAGCCAATTTTCTGGATTTTTGAAAATTTCACTTTTTTGTGAAAGTATCCACTAAATGAGGGAATAATATGTGTGAGGGTACCGAAGGAGAGTTCCAAATGTGTGTGGGTAGAATATATATCCCACAGGGGTAAAATTGAAAAAAGTTGAAAAAAATTTTTTTTTGGACTTAGTCGTTTTTCCTGCGTTTATCAGACTTTAAGATAGGGGAAATGTCAGTGAGTGTTCCGATTTCAGTTCCAGAGCGATTCGCCCAATGAGTCTTTGATATTTAGTCGTTTTCAGCCAATTTTCTGGATTTTTGAAAATTTCACTTTTTTGTGAAAATATCCACTAAATGAGGGAATAATATGTGTGAGGGTACCCCAGGAGAGTTTCAAATGTGTGTGGGAAGAATATATATGCCACGGGGGTAAAATTGAAAAAAGTTTAAAAAAAATTTTTTTTGGACTTAGTCATTTTTCCGGCGTTTATCAGACTTTCAGATAGGGGAAATGTCAGTGAGCGTTCCGATTTCAGTTCCAGAGTGATTCGCCCAATGAGTCCTTGTTATTTAGTTGTTTTCAGCCAATTTTCTGGATTTTTGAAAATTTCACTTTTTTGTGAAAATATCCACTAAATGAGGGAAAAATATGTGTGAGGGTTCCCCAGGAGAGTTCCAAATGTGTGTGGGAAGAATATATATCCCACGGGGGTAAAATTGAAAAAAGTTGAAAAAAATTATTTTTTGGACTTAGTCATTTTTCTGGCGTTTATCAGACTTTCAGATAGGGGAAATGTCAGTGAGCGTTCCGATTTCAGTTCCAGAGCGATTCGCCCAATGAGTCTTTGATATTTAGTCGTTTTCAGCCAATTTTCTGGATTTTTGAAAATTTCACTTTTTTGTGAAAATATCCACTAAATGAGGGAATAATATGTGTGAGGGTTCCCCAGGAGAGTTCCAAATGTGTGTGGGAAGAATATATATCCCACGGGGGTAAAATTGAAAAAAAAGATTTTTTTGGACTTAGTCATTTTTCCGGCGTTTATCAGACTTTCAGATAGGGGAAATGTCAGTGAGTGTTCCGATTTCAGTTCCAGAGCGATTCGCCCAATGAGTCCTTGTTATTTAGTTGTTTTCAGCCAATTTTCTGGATTTTTGAAAATTTCACTTTTTTGTGAAAATATCCACTAAATGAGGGAATAATATGTGTGAGGGTACCCCAGGAGAGTTCCAAATGTGTGTGGGTAGAATATATATCCCACGGGGGTAAAATTGAAAAAAGTTGAAAAAAATTTTTTTTTGGACTTAGTCATTTTTCTGGCGTTTATCAGACTTTCAGATAGGGGAAATGTCAGTGAGCGTTCCGATTTCAGTTCCAGAGCGTTTCGCCCAATGAGTCCTTGATATTTAGTCGTTTTCAGCCAATTTTCTGGATTTTTGAACATTTCACTTTTTTGTGAAAATATCCACTAAATGAGGGAATAATATGTGTGAGGGTACCCCAGGAGAGTTCCAAATGTGTGTGGGATGAATATATATCCCACGGGGGTAAAATTGAAAAAAGTTGAAAAAATTTTTTTTTGGACTCAGTCATTTTTCCGGCGTTTATCAGACTTTCAGATAGGGCGAATGTCAGTGAGCGTTCCGATTTCAGTTCCAGAGCGATTCGCCCAATGAGGCCTTGATATTTAGTCATTTTCAGCCAATTTTCTGGATTTTTGAAAATTTCACTTTTTTGTGAAAATATTCACTAAATGAGGGAATAATATGTGTGAGGGTACCCCAGGAGAGTTCCAAATGTGTGTGGGTAGAATATATATCCCGCGGGGGTAAAATTGAAAAAAGTTGAAAAAAATTTTTTTTGGACTTAGTCATTTTTCCGGCGTTTATCAGACTTTCAGATAGGGGAAATGTCAGTGAGCGTTCCGATTTCAGTTCCAGAGTGATTCGCCCAATGAGTCCTTGTTATTTAGTTGTTTTCAGCCAATTTTCTGGATTTTTGAAAATTTCACTTTTTTGTGAAAATATCCACTAAATGAGGGAAAAATATGTGTGAGGGTTCCCCAGGAGAGTTCCAAATGTGTGTGGGAAGAATATATATCCCACGGGGGTAAAATTGAAAAAAGTTGAAAAAAATTATTTTTTGGACTTAGTCATTTTTCTGGCGTTTATCAGACTTTCAGATAGGGGAAATGTCAGTGAGCGTTCCGATTTCAGTTCCAGAGCGATTCGCCCAATGAGTCTTTGATATTTAGTCGTTTTCAGCCAATTTTCTGGATTTTTGAAAATTTCACTTTTTTGTGAAAATATCCACTAAATGAGGGAATAATATGTGTGAGGGTTCCCCAGGAGAGTTCCAAATGTGTGTGGGAAGAATATATATCCCACGGGGGTAAAATTGAAAAAAAAGATTTTTTTGGACTTAGTCATTTTTCCGGCGTTTATCAGACTTTCAGATAGGGGAAATGTCAGTGAGTGTTCCGATTTCAGTTCCAGAGCGATTCGCCCAATGAGTCCTTGTTATTTAGTTGTTTTCAGCCAATTTTCTGGATTTTTGAAAATTTCACTTTTTTGTGAAAATATCCACTAAATGAGGGAATAATATGTGTGAGGGTACCCCAGGAGAGTTCCAAATGTGTGTGGGTAGAATATATATCCCACGGGGGTAAAATTGAAAAAAGTTGAAAAAAATTTTTTTTTGGACTTAGTCATTTTTCTGGCGTTTATCAGACTTTCAGATAGGGGAAATGTCAGTGAGCGTTCCGATTTCAGTTCCAGAGCGTTTCGCCCAATGAGTCCTTGATATTTAGTCGTTTTCAGCCAATTTTCTGGATTTTTGAACATTTCACTTTTTTGTGAAAATATCCACTAAATGAGGGAATAATATGTGTGAGGGTACCCCAGGAGAGTTCCAAATGTGTGTGGGATGAATATATATCCCACGGGGGTAAAATTGAAAAAAGTTGAAAAAATTTTTTTTTGGACTCAGTCATTTTTCCGGCGTTTATCAGACTTTCAGATAGGGCGAATGTCAGTGAGCGTTCCGATTTCAGTTCCAGAGCGATTCGCCCAATGAGGCCTTGATATTTAGTCATTTTCAGCCAATTTTCTGGATTTTTGAAAATTTCACTTTTTTGTGAAAATATTCACTAAATGAGGGAATAATATGTGTGAGGGTACCCCAGGAGAGTTCCAAATGTGTGTGGGTAGAATATATATCCCGCGGGGGTAAAATTGAAAAAAGTTGAAAAAAATTTTTTTTGGACTTAGTCATTTTTCCGGCGTTTATCAGACTTTCAGATAGGGGAAATGTCAGTGAGCGTTCCGATTTCAGTTCCAGAGTGATTCGCCCAATGAGTCCTTGTTATTTAGTTGTTTTCAGCCAATTTTCTGGATTTTTGAAAATTTCACTTTTTTGTGAAAATATCCACTAAATGAGGGAATAATATGTGTGAGGGTTCCCCAGGAGAGTTCCAAATGTGTGTGGGAAGAATATATATCCCACGGGGGTAAAATTGAAAAAAGTTGAAAAAAATTATTTTTTGGACTTAGTCATTTTTCTGGCGTTTATCAGACTTTCAGATAGGGGAAATGTCAGTGAGCGTTCCGATTTCAGTTCCAGAGCGATTCGCCCAATGAGTCCTTGATATTTAGTCGTTTTCAGCCAATTTTCTGGATTTTTGAAAATTTCACTTTTTTGTGAAAATATCCACTAAATGAGGGAATAATATGTGTGAGGGTTCCCCAGGAGAGTTCCAAATGTGTGTGGGAAGAATATATATCCCACGGGGGTAAAATTGAAAAAAGTTGAAAAAAATTATTTTTTGGACTTAGTCATTTTTCTGGCGTTTATCAGACTTTCAGATAGGGGAAATGTCAGTGAGTGTTCTGATTTCAGTTCCAGAGCGATTCGCCCAATGAGTCTTTGATATTTAGTCATTTTCAGCCAATTTTCTGGATTTTTGAAAATTTCACTTTTTTGTGAAAATATCCACTAAATGAGGGAATAATATGTGTGAGGGTACCCCAGGAGAGTTCCAAATGTGTGTGGGTAGAATATATATCCCACGGGGGTAAAATTGAAAAAAGTTTAAAAAATTTGTTTGGGGGATTTAGTCATTTTTCCGGCGTTTATCAGACTTTCAGATAGGGGAAATGTCAGTGAGTGTTCCGATTTCAGTTCCAGAGCGATTCGCCCAATGAGTCCTTGTTATTTAGTTGTTTTCAGCCAATTTTCTGGATTTTTGAAAATTTCACTTTTTTGTGAAAATATCCACTAAATGAGGGAATAATATGTGTGAGGGTACCCCAGGAGAGTTCCAAATGTGTGTGGGAAGAATATATATCCCACGGGGGTAAAATTGAAAAAAGTTGAAAAAAATTTTTTTTTGGACTTAGTCATTTTTCTGGCGTTTATCAGACTTTCAGATAGGGGAAATGTCAGTGAGCGTTCCGATTTCAGTTCCAGAGCGTTTCGCCCAATGAGTCCTTGATATTTAGTCGTTTTCAGCCAATTTTCTGGATTTTTGAACATTTCACTTTTTTGTGAAAATATCCACTAAATGAGGGAATAATATGTGTGAGGGTACCCCAGGAGAGTTCCAAATGTGTGTGGGATGAATATATATCCCACGGGGGTAAAATTGAAAAAAGTTGAAAAAATTTTTATTTGGACTTAGTCATTTTTCCGGCGTTTATCAGACTTTCAGATAGGGCGAATGTCAGTGAGCGTTCCGATTTCAGTTCCAGAGCGATTCGCCCAATGAGGCCTTGATATTTAGTCATTTTCAGCCAATTTTCTGGATTTTTGAACATTTCACTTTTTTGTGAAAATATCCACTAAATGAGGGAATAATATGTGTGAGGGTACCCCAGGAGAGTTCCAAATGTGTGTGGGATGAATATATATCCCGCGGGGGTAAAATTGAAAAAAGTTGAAAAATTTTTTTGGGGGGATTTAGTCATTTTTCCGGCGTTTATCAGACTTTCAGATAGGGGAAATGTCAGTGAGTGTTCCGATTTCAGTTCCAGAGCGATTCGCCCAATGAGTCCTTGTTATTTAGTTGTTTTCAGCCAATTTTCTGGATTTTTGAAAATTTCACTTTTTTGTGATAATATCCACTAAATGAGGGAATAATATGTATGATGGTACCCCAGGAGAGTTCCAAATGTGTGTGGGTAGAATATATATCCCACGGGGGTAAAATTGAAAAAAGTTTAAAAAATTTGTTTGGGGGATTTAGTCATTTTTCCGGCGTTTATCAGACTTTCAGATAGGGGAAATGTCAGTGAGTGTTCCGATTTCAGTTCCAGAGCGATTCGCCCAATGAGTCCTTGTTATTTAGTTGTTTTCAGCCAATTTTCTGGATTTTTGAAAATTTCACTTTTTTGTGAAAATATCCACTAAATGAGGGAATAATATGTGTGAGGGTACCCCAGGAGAGTTCCAAATGTGTGTGGGTAGAATATATATCCCACGGGGGTAAAATTGAAAAAGGTTGAAAAAAATTTTTTTTTGGACTTAGTCATTTTTCCAGCGTTTATCATACTTTCAGATAGGGGAAATGTCAGTGAGCGTTCCAATTTCAGTTCCAGAGCGATTCGCCCAATGAGTCCTTGATATTTAGTCGTTTTCAGCCAATTTTCTGGATTTTTGAAAATTTCACTTTTTTGTGAAAATATCCACTAAATGAGGGAATAATATGTGTGAGGGTACCCCAGGAGAGTTCAAAATGTGTGTGGGAAGAATATATATCCCACGGGGGTAAAATTGAAAAAAGTTGAAAAAAATTTTTTTTTGGACTTAGTCATTTTTCTGGCGTTTATCAGACTTTCAGATAGGGGAAATGTCAGTGAGCGTTCCGATTTCAGTTCCAGAGCGTTTCGCCCAATGAGTCCTTGATATTTAGTCGTTTTCAGCCAATTTTCTGGATTTTTGAAAATTTCACTTTTTTGTGAAAATATCCACTAAATGAGGGAATAAAAAGTGTGAGGGTACCCCAGGAGAGTTCCAAATGTGTGTGGGAAGAATATATATCCCACGGGGTTAAAATTGAAAAAAGTTGAAAAAAATTTTTTTTTGGACTTAGTCATTTTTCTGGCATTTATCAGACTTTCCCATAGGGGAAATGTCAGTGAGCGTTCCGATTTCAGTTCCAGAGTGATTCGCCCAATGAGTCCTTGTTATTTAGTTTTCAGCCAATTTTCTGGATTTTTTAAAATTTCACTTTTTTGTGAAAATATCCACTAAATGAGGGAATAATATGTGTGAGGGTACCCCAGGAGAGTTCCATATGTGTGTGGGAAGAAAATATATCCCACGGGGGTAAAATTGAAAAAAGTTAAAAAAAAATATTTTTTGGACTTAGTCATTTTTCTGGCGTTTATTAGACTTTCAGATAGGGGAATTGTCAGTGAGCGTTCCGATTTCAGTTCCAGAGTGATTCGCCCAATGAGTCCTTGTTATTTAGTTGTTTTCAGCCAATTGTCTGGATTTTTGAACATTTCACTTTTTTGTGAAAATATCCACTAAATGAGGGAATAATATGTGTGAGGGTACCCCAGGAGAGTTCCAAATGTGTGTGGGATGAATGTATATCCCACGGGGGTAAAATTGAAAAAAGTTGAAAAAATTTTTTTTTGGACTTAGTCATTTTTCCGGCGTTTATCAGACTTTCAGATAGGGCGAATGTCAGTGAGCGTTCCGATTTCAGTTCCAGAGCGATTCGCCCAATGAGGCCTTGATATTTAGTCATTTTCAGCCAATTTTCTGGATTTTTGAAAATTTCACTTTTTTGTGAAAATATTCACTAAATGAGGGAATAATATGTGTGAGGGTACCCCAGGAGAGTTCCAAATGTGTGTGGGTAGAATATATATCCCGCGGGGGTAAAATTGAAAAAAGTTGAAAAAATTTTGGGGGGGGATTTAGTCATTTTTCCAGCGTTTATCAGACTTTCAGATAGGGGAAATGTCAGTGAGTGTTCCGATTTCAGTTCCAGAGCGATTCGCCCAATGAGTCCTTGTTATTTAGTTGTTTTCAGCCAATTTTCTGGATTTTTGAAAATTTCAATTTTGTGATAATATCCACTAAATGAGGGAATAATATGTGTGAGGGTACCCCAGGAGAGTTCCAAATGTGTGTGGGTAGAATATATATCCCACGGGGGTAAAATTGAAAAAAGTTGAAAAAAATTTTTTTTTGGACTTAGTCATTTTTCTGGCGTTTATCAGACTTTCAGATAGGGGAAATGTCAGTGAGCATTCCGATTTCAGTTCCAGAGCGTTTCACCCAATGAGTCCTTGATATTTAGTCGTTTTCAGCCAATTTTCTGGATTTTTGAAAATTTCACTTTTTTGTGAAAATATCCACTAAATGAGGGAATAAAAAGTGTGAGGGTACCCCAGGAGAGTTCCAAATGTGTGTGGGAAGAATATATATCTCACGGGGTTAAAATTGAAAAAAGTTGAAAAAAATTTTTTTTTGGACTTAGTCATTTTTCTGGCATTTATCAGACTTTCCCATAGGGGAAATGTCAGTGAGCGTTCTGATTTCAGTTCCAGAGTGATTCGCCCAATGAGTCCTTGTTATTTAGTTTTCAGCCAATTTTCTGGATTTTTGAAAATTTCACTTTTTTGTGAAAATATCCACTAAATGAGGGAATAATATGTGTGAGGGTACCCCAGGAGAGTTACATATGTGTGTGGGAAGAAAATATATCCCACGGGGGTAAAATTGAAAAAAGTTAAAAAAAAATATTTTTTGGACTTAGTCATTTTTCTGGCGTTTATTAGACTTTCAGATAGGGGAATTGTCAGTGAGCGTTCCGATTTCAGTTCCAGAGCGATTCGCAGAATGAGTCCTTGTTATTTAGTTGTTTTCAGCCAATTTTCTGGATTTTTGAAAATTTCACTTTTTTGTGAAAATATCCACTAAATGAGGGAATAATATGTGTGAGGGTACCCCAGGAGAGTTCCAAATGTGTGTAGGAAGAATATATATCCCACGGGGGTAAAATTGAAAAAAGTTGAAAAAAATTATTTTTTGGACTTAGTCATTTTTCTGGCGTTTATCAGACTTTCAGATAGGGGAAATGTCAGTGAGCGTTCCGATTTCAGTTCCAGAGTGATTCGTCCAATGAGTCCTTGTTATTTAGTCATTTTCAGCCAATTTTCTGGATTTTTGAAAATTTCACTTTTTTGTGAAAATATTCACTAAATGAGGGAATAATATGTGTGAGGGTACCCCATGAGAGTTCCAAATGTGTGTGGGTAGAATATATATCCCGCGGGGGTAAAATTGAAAAAAGTTGAAAAAAATTTTGGGGGGGATTTAGTCATTTTTCCGGCGTTTATCACACTGTCAGATAGGGGAAATGTCAGTGAGTGTTCCGATTTCAGTTCCAGAGCGATTCGCCCAATGAGTCCTTGTTATTTAGTTGTTTTCAGCCAATTTTCTGGATTTTTAAAAATTTCACTTTTTTGTGAAAATATCCACTAAATGAGGGAATAATATGTGTGAGGGTACCCCAGGAGAGTTCCAAATGTGTGTGGGTAGAATGTATATCCCACGGGGGTAAAATTGAAAAAGGTTGAAAAAAATTTTTTTTTTGACTTAGTCATTTTTCCAGCGTTTATCAGACTTTCAGATAGGGGAAATGTCAGTGAGCGTTTCAATTTCAGTTCCAGAGCGTTTCGCCCAATGAGTCCTTGATATTTAGTCGTTTTCAGCCAATTTTCTGGATTTTTGAAAATTTCACTTTTTTGTGAAAATATCCACTAAATGAGTGAATAAAAAGTGTGAGGGTACCCCAGGAGAGTTCCAAATGTGTGTGGGAAGAATGTATATCCCACGGGGTTAAAATTGAAAAAAGTTGAAAAAAATTTTTTTTTGGACTTAGTCATTTTTCTGGCATTTATCAGACTTTCCCATAGGGGAAATGTCAGTGAGCGTTCCGATTTCAGTTCCAGAGTGATTCGCCCAATGAGTCCTTGTTATTTAGTCGTTTTCAGCCAATTTTCTGGATTTTTGAAAATTTCACTTTTTTGTGAAAATATCCACTAAATGAGGGAATAATATGTGTGAGGGTACCCCAGGAGAGTTTCAAATGTGTGTGGGAAGAATATATATCCCACGGGGGTAAAATTGAAAAAAGTTGAAAAAAATTATTTTTTGGGCTTAGTCATTTTTCTGGCGTTTATCAGACTTTCAGATAGGGGAAATGTCAGTGAGCGTTCGGATTTCAGTTACAGAGCGATTCGCCCAATGAGTCCTTGATATTTAGTCGTTTTCAGCCAATTTTCTGGATTTTTGAAAATTTCACTTTTTTGTGAAAATATCCACTAAATGAGGGAATAATATGTGTGAGGGTACCCCAGGAGAGTTCCAAATGTGTGTGGGAAGAATATATATCCCACGGGGGTAAAATTGAAAAAAGTTGAAAAAAATTTTTTTTTGGACTTAGTCATTTTTCTGGCGTTTATCAGACTTTCAGATAGGGGAAATGTCAGTGAGCGTTTCAATTTCAGTTCCAGAGCGTTTCGCCCAATGAGTCCTTGATATTTAGTCGTTTTCAGCCAATTTTCTGGATTTTTGAAAATTTCACTTTTTTGTGAAAATATCCACTAAATGAGTGAATAAAAAGTGTGAGGGTACCCCAGGAGAGTTCCAAATGTGTGTGGGAAGAATGTATATCCCACGGGGTTAAAATTGAAAAAAGTTGAAAAAAATTTTTTTTTGGACTTAGTCATTTTTCTGGCATTTATCAGACTTTCCCATAGGGGAAATGTCAGTGAGCGTTCCGATTTCAGTTCCAGAGTGATTCGCCCAATGAGTCCTTGTTATTTAGTCGTTTTCAGCCAATTTTCTGGATTTTTGAAAATTTCACTTTTTTGTGAAAATATCCACTAAATGAGGGAATAATATGTGTGAGGGTACCCCAGGAGAGTTTCAAATGTGTGTGGGAAGAATATATATCCCACGGGGGTAAAATTGAAAAAAGTTGAAAAAAATTATTTTTTGGGCTTAGTCATTTTTCTGGCGTTTATCAGACTTTCAGATAGGGGAAATGTCAGTGAGCGTTCGGATTTCAGTTACAGAGCGATTCGCCCAATGAGTCCTTGATATTTAGTCGTTTTCAGCCAATTTTCTGGATTTTTGAAAATTTCACTTTTTTGTGAAAATATCCACTAAATGAGGGAATAATATGTGTGAGGGTACCCCAGGAGAGTTCCAAATGTGTGTGGGAAGAATATATATCCCACGGAGGTAAAATTGAAAAGAGTTGAAAAAAAATTTTTTTTGGACTTAGTCATTTTTCCGGCGTTTATCAGACTTTCAGATAGGGGAAATGTCAGTGAGCGTTCCAATTTCAGTTCCAGAGTGATTCGCCCAATGAGTCCTTGATATTTAGTCGTTTTCAGCCAATTTTCTGGATTTTTGAAAATTTCACTTTTTTGTGAAAATATTCAGTAAATGAGGGAATAATATGTGTGAGGGTACCCCAGGAGAGTTCCAAATGTGTGTGGGCAGAATATATATCCCACAGGGGTAAAATTGAAAAAGGTAGAAAAAAATTTTTTTTTGGACTTAGTCATTTTTCCGGCGTTTATCAGACTTTCAGATAGGGGAAATGTCAGTGAGCGTTCCAATTTCAGTTCCAGAGTGATTCGCCCAATGAGTCCTTGATATTTAGTCGTTTTCAGCCAATTTTCTGGATTTTTGAAAATTTCATTTTTTTGTGAAAATATCCACTAAATGAGGGAATAAAAAGTGTGAGGGTACCCCAGGAGAGTTCCAAATGTGTGTGGGAAGAATATATATCCCACGGGGTTAAAATTGAAAAAAGTTGAAAAAAATTTTTTTTTGGACTTAGTCATTTTTCTGGCATTTATCAGACTTTCCCATAGGGGAAATGTCAGTGAGCGTTCTGATTTCAGTTCCAGAGTGATTCGCCCAATGAGTCCTTGTTATTTAGTTTTCAGCCAATTTTCTGGATTTTTGAAAATTTCACTTTTTTGTGAAAATATCCACTAAATGAGGGAATAATATGTGTGAGGGTACCCCAGGAGAGTTACATATGTGTGTGGGAAGAAAATATATCCCACGGGGGTAAAATTGAAAAAAGTTAAAAAAAATTATTTTTTAGACTTAGTCATTTTTCTGGCGTTTATTAGACTTTCAGATAGGGGAATTGTCAGTGAGCGTTCCGATTTCAGTTCCAGAGCGATTCGCAGAATGAGTCCTTGTTATTTAGTTGTTTTCAGCCAATTTTCTGGATTTTTGAAAATTTCACTTTTTTGTGAAAATATCCACTAAATGAGGGAATAATATGTGTGAGGGTACCCCAGGAGAGTTCCAAATGTGTGTAGGAAGAATATGTATCCCACGGGGGTAAAATTGAAAAAAGTTGAAAAAAATTATTTTTTGGACTTAGTCATTTTTCTGGCGTTTATCAGACTTTCAGATAGGGGAAATGTCAGTGAGCGTTCCGATTTCAGTTCCAGAGTGATTCGTCCAATGAGTCCTTGTTATTTAGTCATTTTCAGCCAATTTTCTGGATTTTTGAAAATTTCACTTTTTTGTGAAAATATTCACTAAATGAGGGAATAATATGTGTGAGGGTACCCCATGAGAGTTCCAAATGTGTGTGGGTAGAATATATATCCCGCGGGGGTAAAATTGAAAAAAGTTGAAAAAAATTTTTGGGGGGATTTAGTCATTTTTCCGGCGTTTATCAGACTGTCAGATAGGGGAAATGTCAGTGAGTGTTCCGATTTCAGTTCCAGAGCGATTCGCCCAATGAGTCCTTGTTATTTAGTTGTTTTCAGCCAATTTTCTGGATTTTTGAAAATTTCACTTTTTTGTGAAAATATCCACTAAATGAGGGAATAATATGTGTGAGGGTACCCCAGGAGAGTTCCAAATGTGTGTGGGTAGAATATATATCCCACGGGGGTAAAATTGAAAAAGGTTGAAAAAAATTTTTTTTTTGACTTAGTCATTTTTCCAGCGTTTATCAGACTTTCAGATAGGGGAAATGTCAGTGAGCGTTCCAATTTCAGTTCCAGAGCGATTCGCCCAATGAGTCCTTGATATTTAGTCGTTTTCAGCCAATTTTCTGGATTTTTGAAAATTTCACTTTTTTGTGAAAATATCCACTAAATGAGGGAATAATATGTGTGAGGGTACCCCAGGAGAGTTCCAAATGTGTGTGGGAAGAATATATATCCCACGGGGGTAAAATTGAAAAAAGTTGAAAAAAATTTTTTTTTGGACTTAGTCATTTTTCTGGCGTTTATCAGACTTTCAGATAGGGGAAATGTCAGTGAGCGTTTCGATTTCAGTTCCAGAGCGTTTCGCCCAATGAGTCCTTGATATTTAGTCGTTTTCAGCCAATTTTCTGGATTTTTGAAAATTTCACTTTTTTGTGAAAATATCCACTAAATGAGTGAATAAAAAGTGTGAGGGTACCCCAGGAGAGTTCCAAATGTGTGTGGGAAGAATGTATATCCCACGGGGTTAAAATTGAAAAAAGTTGAAAAAAATTTTTTTTTGGACTTAGTCATTTTTCTGGCGTTTTTCAGACTTTCAGATAGGGGAAATGTCAGTGAGCGTTCCGATTTGAGTTCCAGAGCGATTCGCCCAATGAGTCCTTGATATTTAGTCGTTTTCAGCCAATTTTCTGGATTTTTGAAAATTTCACTTTTTTGTGAAAATATCCACTAAATGAGGGAATAATATGTGTGAGGGTACCCCAGGAGAGTTCCAAATGTGTGTGGGAAGAATATATATCCCACGGGGGTAAAATTGAAAAAGTAGAAAAAATTTTTTTTTTGGACTTAGTCATTTTTCCGGCGTTTATCAGACTTTCAGATAGGGGAAATGTCAGTGAGCGTTCCAATTTCAGTTCCAGAGTGATTCGCCCAATGAGTCCTTGATATTTAGTCGTTTTCAGCCAATTTTCTGGATTTTTGAAAATTTCACTTTTTTGTGAAAATATTCAGTAAATGAGGGAATAATATGTGTGAGGGTACCCCAGGAGAGTTCCAAATGTGTGTGGGTAGAATATATATCACGCGGGGGTAAAATTGAAAAAAGTTGAAAAATTTTTTGGGGGGGATTTAGTCATTTTTCCGGCGTTTATCAGACTTTCAGATAGGGGAAATGTCAGTGAGTGTTCCGATTTCAGTTCCAGAGCGATTCGCACAATGAGTCCTTGTTATTTAGTTGTTTTCAGCCAATTTTCTGGATTTTTGAAAATTTCACTTTTTTGTGAAAATATCCACTAAATGAGGGAATAATATGTGTGAGGGTACCCCAGGAGAGTTCCAAATGTGTGTGGGCAGAATATATATCCCACAGGGGTAAAATTGAAAAAGGTAGAAAAAAATTTTTTTTTGGACTTAGTCATTTTTCCGGCGTTTATCAGACTTTCAGATAGGGGAAATGTCAGTGAGCGTTCCAATTTCAGTTCCAGAGTGATTCGCCCAATGAGTCCTTGATATTTAGTCGTTTTCAGCCAATTTTCTGGATTTTTGAAAATTTCATTTTTTTGTGAAAATATCCACTAAATGAGGGAATAAAAAGTGTGAGGGTACCCCAGGAGAGTTCCAAATGTGTGTGGGAAGAATATATATCCCACGGGGTTAAAATTGAAAAAAGTTGAAAAAAATTTTTTTTTGGACTTAGTCATTTTTCTGGCATTTATCAGACTTTCCCATAGGGGAAATGTCAGTGAGCGTTCTGATTTCAGTTCCAGAGTGATTCGCCCAATGAGTCCTTGTTATTTAGTTTTCAGCCAATTTTCTGGATTTTTGAAAATTTCACTTTTTTGTGAAAATATCCACTAAATGAGGGAATAATATGTGTGAGGGTACCCCAGGAGAGTTACATATGTGTGTGGGAAGAAAATATATCCCACGGGGGTAAAATTGAAAAAAGTTAAAAAAAATTATTTTTTAGACTTAGTCATTTTTCTGGCGTTTATTAGACTTTCAGATAGGGGAATTGTCAGTGAGCGTTCCGATTTCAGTTCCAGAGCGATTCGCAGAATGAGTCCTTGTTATTTAGTTGTTTTCAGCCAATTTTCTGGATTTTTGAAAATTTCACTTTTTTGTGAAAATATCCACTAAATGAGGGAATAATATGTGTGAGGGTACCCCAGGAGAGTTCCAAATGTGTGTAGGAAGAATATGTATCCCACGGGGGTAAAATTGAAAAAAGTTGAAAAAAATTATTTTTTGGACTTAGTCATTTTTCTGGCGTTTATCAGACTTTCAGATAGGGGAAATGTCAGTGAGCGTTCCGATTTCAGTTCCAGAGTGATTCGTCCAATGAGTCCTTGTTATTTAGTCATTTTCAGCCAATTTTCTGGATTTTTGAAAATTTCACTTTTTTGTGAAAATATTCACTAAATGAGGGAATAATATGTGTGAGGGTACCCCATGAGAGTTCCAAATGTGTGTGGGTAGAATATATATCCCGCGGGGGTAAAATTGAAAAAAGTTGAAAAAAATTTTTGGGGGGATTTAGTCATTTTTCCGGCGTTTATCAGACTGTCAGATAGGGGAAATGTCAGTGAGTGTTCCGATTTCAGTTCCAGAGCGATTCGCCCAATGAGTCCTTGTTATTTAGTTGTTTTCAGCCAATTTTCTGGATTTTTGAAAATTTCACTTTTTTGTGAAAATATCCACTAAATGAGGGAATAATATGTGTGAGGGTACCCCAGGAGAGTTCCAAATGTGTGTGGGTAGAATATATATCCCACGGGGGTAAAATTGAAAAAGGTTGAAAAAAATTTTTTTTTTGACTTAGTCATTTTTCCAGCGTTTATCAGACTTTCAGATAGGGGAAATGTCAGTGAGCGTTCCAATTTCAGTTCCAGAGCGATTCGCCCAATGAGTCCTTGATATTTAGTCGTTTTCAGCCAATTTTCTGGATTTTTGAAAATTTCACTTTTTTGTGAAAATATCCACTAAATGAGGGAATAATATGTGTGAGGGTACCCCAGGAGAGTTCCAAATGTGTGTGGGAAGAATATATATCCCACGGGGGTAAAATTGAAAAAAGTTGAAAAAAATTTTTTTTTGGACTTAGTCATTTTTCTGGCGTTTATCAGACTTTCAGATAGGGGAAATGTCAGTGAGCGTTTCGATTTCAGTTCCAGAGCGTTTCGCCCAATGAGTCCTTGATATTTAGTCGTTTTCAGCCAATTTTCTGGATTTTTGAAAATTTCACTTTTTTGTGAAAATATCCACTAAATGAGTGAATAAAAAGTGTGAGGGTACCCCAGGAGAGTTCCAAATGTGTGTGGGAAGAATGTATATCCCACGGGGTTAAAATTGAAAAAAGTTGAAAAAAATTTTTTTTTGGACTTAGTCATTTTTCTGGCGTTTTTCAGACTTTCAGATAGGGGAAATGTCAGTGAGCGTTCCGATTTGAGTTCCAGAGCGATTCGCCCAATGAGTCCTTGATATTTAGTCGTTTTCAGCCAATTTTCTGGATTTTTGAAAATTTCACTTTTTTGTGAAAATATCCACTAAATGAGGGAATAATATGTGTGAGGGTACCCCAGGAGAGTTCCAAATGTGTGTGGGAAGAATATATATCCCACGGGGGTAAAATTGAAAAAGTAGAAAAAATTTTTTTTTTGGACTTAGTCATTTTTCCGGCGTTTATCAGACTTTCAGATAGGGGAAATGTCAGTGAGCGTTCCAATTTCAGTTCCAGAGTGATTCGCCCAATGAGTCCTTGATATTTAGTCGTTTTCAGCCAATTTTCTGGATTTTTGAAAATTTCACTTTTTTGTGAAAATATTCAGTAAATGAGGGAATAATATGTGTGAGGGTACCCCAGGAGAGTTCCAAATGTGTGTGGGTAGAATATATATCCCGCGGGGGTAAAATTGAAAAAAGTTGAAAAATTTTTTGGGGGGGATTTAGTCATTTTTCCGGCGTTTATCAGACTTTCAGATAGGGGAAATGTCAGTGAGTGTTCCGATTTCAGTTCCAGAGCGATTCGCACAATGAGTCCTTGTTATTTAGTTGTTTTCAGCCAATTTTCTGGATTTTTGAAAATTTCACTTTTTTGTGAAAATATCCACTAAATGAGGGAATAATATGTGTGAGGGTACCCCAGGAGAGTTCCAAATGTGTGTGGGTAGAATATATATCCCACGGGGGTAAAATTGAAAAAGTAGAAAAAAATTTTTTTTTTGGACTTAGTCATTTTTCCGGCGTTTATCAGACTTTCAGATAGGGGAAATGTCAGTGAGCGTTCCAATTTCAGTTCCAGAGTGATTCGCCCAATGAGTCCTTGATATTTAGTCGTTTTCAGCCAATTTTCTGGATTTTTGAAAATTTCACTTTTTTGTGAAAATATTCAGTAAATGAGGGAATAATATGTGTGAGGGTACCCCAGGAGAGTTCCAAATGTGTGTGGGTAGAATATATATCCCGCGGGGGTAAAATTGAAAAAAGTTGAAAATTTTTTTGGGGGGGATTTAGTCATTTTTCCGGCGTTTATCAGACTTTCAGATAGGGGAAATGTCAGTGAGTGTTCCGATTTCAGTTCCAGAGCGATTCGCCCAATGAGTCCTTGTTATTTAGTTGTTTTCAGCCAATTTTCTGGATTTTTGAAAATTTCACTTTTTTGTGAAAATATCCACTAAATGAGGGAATAATATGTGTGAGGGTACCCCAGGAGAGTTCCAAATGTGTGTGGGTAGAATATATATCCCAAGGGGGTAAAATTGAAAAAGTAGAAAAAAATTTTTTTTTGGACTTGGTCATTTTTCCGGCGTTTATCAGACTTTCAGATAGGGGAAATGTCAGTGAGCGTTCCAATTTCAGTTCCAGAGTGATTCGCCCAATGAGTCCTTGATATTTAGTCGTTTTCAGCCAATTTTCTGGATTTTTGAAAATTTCACTTTTTTGTGAAAATATTCAGTAAATGAGGGAATAATATGTGTGAGGGTACCCCAGGAGAGTTCCAAATGTGTGTGGGTAGAATATATATCCCGCGGGGGTAAAATTGAAAAAAGTTGAAAAATTTTTTTGGGGGGATTTAGTCATTTTTCCGGCGTTTATCAGACTTTCAGATAGGGGAAATGTCAGTGAGTGTTCCGATTTCAGTTCCAGAGCGATTCGCACAATGAGTCCTTGTTATTTAGTTGTTTTCAGCCAATTTTCTGGATTTTTGAAAATTTCACTTTTTTGTGAAAATATCCACTAAATGAGGGAATAATATGTGTGAGGGTACCCCAGGAGAGTTCCAAATGTGTGTGGGTAGAATATATATCCCACGGGGGTAAAATTGAAAAAGTAGAAAAAAATTTTTTTTTGGACTTAGTCATTTTTCCGGCGTTTATCAGACTTTCAGATAGGGGAAATGTCAGTGAGCATTCCAATTTCAGTTCCAGAGTGATTCGCCCAATGAGTCCTTGATATTTAGTCGTTTTCAGCCAATTTTCTGGATTTTTGAAAATTTCACTTTTTTGTGAAAATATCCACTAAATGAGGGAATAATATGTGTGAGGGTACCCCAGGAGAGTTCCAAATGTGTGTGGGTAGAATATATATCCCGCGGGGGTAAAATTGAAAAAAGTTGAAAAATTTTTTGGGGGGGATTTAGTCATTTTTCCGGCGTTTATCAGACTTTCAGATAGGGGAAATGTCAGTGAGTGTTCCGATTTCAGTTCCAGAGCGATTCGCCCAATGAGTCCTTGTTATTTAGTTGTTTTCAGCCAATTTTCTGGATTTTTGAAAATTTCACTTTTTTGTGAAAATATCCACTAAATGAGGGAATAAAAAGTGTGAGGGTACCCCAGGAGAGTTCCAAATGTGTGTGGGAAGAATATATATCCCACGGGGTTAAAATTGAAAAAAGTTGAAAAAAATTTTTTTTTGGACTTAGTCATTTTTCTGGCATTTATCAGACTTTCCCATAGGGGAAATGTCAGTGAGCGTTCCGATTTCAGTTCCAGAGTGATTCGCCCAATGAGTCCTTGTTATTTAGTTTTCAGCCAATTTTCTGGATTTTTGAAAATTTCACTTTTTTGTGAAAATATCCACTAAATGAGGGAATAATATGTGTGAGGGTACCCCAGGAGAGTTTCAAATGTGTGTGGGAAGAATATATATCCCACGGGGGTAAAATTGAAAAAAGTTGAAAAAAATTATTTTTTGGACTTAGTAATTTTTCTGCCATTTCTCAGACTTTCAGATAGGGGAAATGTCAGTGAGCGTTCCGATTTGAGTTCCAGAGCGATTCGCCCAATGAGTCCTTGATATTTAGTCGTTTTCAGCCAATTTTCTGGATTTTTGAAAATTTCACTTTTTTGTGAAAATATCCACTAAATGAGGGAATAATATGTGTGAGGGTACCCCAGGAGAGTTCCAAATGTGTGTGGGAAGAATATATATCCCACGGGGGTAAAATTGAAAAAGTAGAAAAAATTTTTTTTTTGGACTTAGTCATTTTTCCGGCGTTTATCAGACTTTCAGATAGGGGAAATGTCAGTGAGCGTTCCAATTTCAGTTCCAGAGTGATTCGCCCAATGAGTCCTTGATATTTAGTCGTTTTCAGCCAATTTTCTGGATTTTTGAAAATTTCACTTTTTTGTGAAAATATTCAGTAAATGAGGGAATAATATGTGTGAGGGTACCCCAGGAGAGTTCCAAATGTGTGTGGGTAGAATATATATCCCGCGGGGGTAAAATTGAAAAAAGTTGAAAAATTTTTTGGGGGGGATTTAGTCATTTTTCCGGCGTTTATCAGACTTTCAGATAGGGGAAATGTCAGTGAGTGTTCCGATTTCAGTTCCAGAGCGATTCGCACAATGAGTCCTTGTTATTTAGTTGTTTTCAGCCAATTTTCTGGATTTTTGAAAATTTCACTTTTTTGTGAAAATATCCACTAAATGAGGGAATAATATGTGTGAGGGTACCCCAGGAGAGTTCCAAATGTGTGTGGGTAGAATATATATCCCACGGGGGTAAAATTGAAAAAGTAGAAAAAATTTTTTTTTTGGACTTAGTCATTTTTCCGGCGTTTATCAGACTTTCAGATAGGGGAAATGTCAGTGAGCGTTCCAATTTCAGTTCCAGAGTGATTCGCCCAATGAGTCCTTGATATTTAGTCGTTTTCAGCCAATTTTCTGGATTTTTGAAAATTTCACTTTTTTGTGAAAATATCCACTAAATGAGGGAATAATATGTGTGAGGGTACCCCAGGAGAGTTCCAAATGTGTGTGGGAAGAATATATATCCCACGGGGGTAAAATTGAAAAAAGTTGAAAAAAATTATTTTTTGGACTTAGTCATTTTTCTGGCGTTTATCAGACTTTCAGATAGGGGAAATGTCAGTGAGCGTTCCAATTTCAGTTCCAGAGTGATTCGCCCAATGAGTCCTTGTTATTTAGTTGTTTTCAGCCAATTTTCTGGATTTTTGAAAATTTCACTTTTTTGTGAAAATATCCACTAAATGAGGGAATAATATGTGTGAGGGTACCCCAGGAGTGTTCCAAATGTGTGTGGGTAGAATATATATCCCGCGGGGGTAAAATTTAAAAAAGTTGAAAAATTTTTGGGTGGGGATTTAGTCATTTTTCCGGCGTTTATCAGACTTTCAGATAGGGGAAATGTCAGTGAGTGTTCCGATTTCAGTTCCAGAGCGATTCACCCAATGAGTCCTTGTTATTTAGTTGTTTTCAGCCAATTTTCTGGCTTTTTGAAAATTTCACTTTTTTGTGAAAATATCCACTAAATGAGGGAATAATATGTGTGAGGGTACCCCAGGAGAGTTCCAAATGTGTGTGGGTAGAATATATATCCCACGGGGGTAAAATTGAAAAAGGTTGAAAAAAATTTTTTTTTGGACTTAGTCATTTTTCCGGCGTTTATCAGACTTTCAGATAGGGGAAATGTCAGTGAGCGTTCCAATTTCAGTTCCAGAGTGATTCGCCCAATGAGTCCTTGATATTTAGTCGTTTTCAGCCAATTTTCTGGATTTTTGAAAATTTCACTTTTTTGTGAAAATATTCAGTAAATGAGGGAATAATATGTGTGAGGGTACCCCAGGAGAGTTCCAAATGTGTGTGGGTAGAATATATATCCCGCGGGGGTAAAATTGAAAAAAGTTGAAAATTTTTTTGGGGGGGATTTAGTCATTTTTCCGGCGTTTATCAGACTTTCAGATAGGGGAAATGTCAGTGAGTGTTCCGATTTCAGTTCCAGAGCGATTCGCCCAATGAGTCCTTGTTATTTAGTTGTTTTCAGCCAATTTTCTGGATTTTTGAAAATTTCACTTTTTTGTGAAAATATCCACTAAATGAGGGAATAATATGTGTGAGGGTACCCCAGGAGAGTTCCAAATGTGTGTGGGTAGAATATATATCCCGCGGGGGTAAAATTGAAAAAAGTTGAAAAATTTTTTTGGGGGGATTTAGTCATTTTTCCGGCGTTTATCAGACTTTCAGATAGGGGAAATGTCAGTGAGTGTTCCGATTTCAGTTCCAGAGCGATTCGCACAATGAGTCCTTGTTATTTAGTTGTTTTCAGCCAATTTTCTGGATTTTTGAAAATTTCACTTTTTTGTGAAAATATCCACTAAATGAGGGAATAATATGTGTGAGGGTACCCCAGGAGAGTTCCAAATGTGTGTGGGTAGAATATATATCCCACGGGGGTAAAATTGAAAAAGTAGAAAAAAATTTTTTTTTGGACTTAGTCATTTTTCCGGCGTTTATCAGACTTTCAGATAGGGGAAATGTCAGTGAGCGTTCCAATTTCAGTTCCAGAGTGATTCGCCCAATGAGTCCTTGATATTTAGTCGTTTTCAGCCAATTTTCTGGATTTTTGAAAATTTCACTTTTTTGTGAAAATATCCACTAAATGAGGGAATAATATGTGTGAGGGTACCCCAGGAGAGTTCCAAATGTGTGTGGGTAGAATATATATCCCGCGGGGGTAAAATTGAAAAAAGTTGAAAAATTTTTTGGGGGGGATTTAGTCATTTTTCCGGCGTTTATCAGACTTTCAGATAGGGGAAATGTCAGTGAGTGTTCCGATTTCAGTTCCAGAGCGATTCGCCCAATGAGTCCTTGTTATTTAGTTGTTTTCAGCCAATTTTCTGGATTTTTGAAAATTTCACTTTTTTGTGAAAATATCCACTAAATGAGGGAATAAAAAGTGTGAGGGTACCCCAGGAGAGTTCCAAATGTGTGTGGGAAGAATATATATCCCACGGGGTTAAAATTGAAAAAAGTTGAAAAAAATTTTTTTTTGGACTTAGTCATTTTTCTGGCATTTATCAGACTTTCCCATAGGGGAAATGTCAGTGAGCGTTCCGATTTCAGTTCCAGAGTGATTCGCCCAATGAGTCCTTGTTATTTAGTTTTCAGCCAATTTTCTGGATTTTTGAAAATTTCACTTTTTTGTGAAAATATCCACTAAATGAGGGAATAATATGTGTGAGGGTACCCCAGGAGAGTTTCAAATGTGTGTGGGAAGAATATATATCCCACGGGGGTAAAATTGAAAAAAGTTGAAAAAAATTATTTTTTGGACTTAGTCATTTTTCTGCCATTTCTCAGACTTTCAGATAGGGGAAATGTCAGTGAGCGTTCCGATTTGAGTTCCAGAGCGATTCGCCCAATGAGTCCTTGATATTTAGTCGTTTTCAGCCAATTTTCTGGATTTTTGAAAATTTCACTTTTTTGTGAAAATTTTCAGTAAATGAGGGAATAATATGTGTGAGGGTACCCCAGGAGAGTTCCAAATGTGTGTGGGTAGAATATATATCCCGCGGGGGTAAAATTGAAAAAAGTTGAAAAATTTTTTGGGGGGGATTTAGTCATTTTTCCGGCGTTTATCAGACTTTCAGATAGGGGAAATGTCAGTGAGTGTTCCGATTTCAGTTCCAGAGCGATTCGCACAATGAGTCCTTGTTATTTAGTTGTTTTCAGCCAATTTTCTGGATTTTTGAAAATTTCACTTTTTTGTGAAAATATCCACTAAATGAGGGAATAATATGTGTGAGGGTACCCCAGGAGAGTTCCAAATGTGTGTGGGTAGAATATATATCCCACGGGGGTAAAATTGAAAAAGTAGAAAAAATTTTTTTTTTGGACTTAGTCATTTTTCCGGCGTTTATCAGACTTTCAGATAGGGGAAATGTCAGTGAGCGTTCCAATTTCAGTTCCAGAGTGATTCGCCCAATGAGTCCTTGATATTTAGTCGTTTTCAGCCAATTTTCTGGATTTTTGAAAATTTCACTTTTTTGTGAAAATATCCACTAAATGAGGGAATAATATGTGTGAGGGTACCCCAGGAGAGTTCCAAATGTGTGTGGGAAGAATATATATCCCACGGGGGTAAAATTGAAAAAAGTTGAAAAAAATTATTTTTTGGACTTAGTCATTTTTCTGGCGTTTATCAGACTTTCAGATAGGGGAAATGTCAGTGAGCGTTCCAATTTCAGTTCCAGAGTGATTCGCCCAATGAGTCCTTGTTATTTAGTTGTTTTCAGCCAATTTTCTGGATTTTTGAAAATTTCACTTTTTTGTGAAAATATCCACTAAATGAGGGAATAATATGTGTGAGGGTACCCCAGGAGTGTTCCAAATGTGTGTGGGTAGAATATATATCCCGCGGGGGTAAAATTTAAAAAAGTTGAAAAATTTTTGGGTGGGGATTTAGTCATTTTTCCGGCGTTTATCAGACTTTCAGATAGGGGAAATGTCAGTGAGTGTTCCGATTTCAGTTCCAGAGCGATTCACCCAATGAGTCCTTGTTATTTAGTTGTTTTCAGCCAATTTTCTGGCTTTTTGAAAATTTCACTTTTTTGTGAAAATATCCACTAAATGAGGGAATAATATGTGTGAGGGTACCCCAGGAGAGTTCCAAATGTGTGTGGGTAGAATATATATCCCGCGGGGGTAAAATTGAAAAAAGTTGAAAAATTTTTTGGGGGGGATTTAGTCATTTTTCCGGCGTTTATCAGACTTTCAGATAGGGGAAATGTCAGTGAGCGTTCCAATTTCAGTTCCAGAGTGATTCGCCCAATGAGTCCTTGTTATTTAGTTGTTTTCAGCCAATTTTCTGGATTTTTGAAAATTTCACTTTTTTGTGAAAATATCCACTAAATGAGGGAATAATATGTGTGAGGGTACCCCAGGAGAGTTCCAAATGTGTGTGGGAAGAATATATATCCCACGGGGGTAAAATTGAAAAAAGTTGAAAAAAATTATTTTTTGGACTTAGTCATTTTTCTGGCGTTTATCAGACTTTCAGATAGGGGAAATGTCAGTGAGCGTTCCGATTTCAGTTCCAGAGCGATTCGCCCAATGAGTCCTTGATATTTTGTAGTTTTCAGCCAATTTTCTGGATTTTTGAAAATTTCACTTTTTTGTGAAAATATTCACTAAATGAGGGAATAATATGTGTGAGGGTACCCCAGGAGAGTTCCAAATGTGTGTGGGTAGAATATATATCCCGCGGGGGTAAAATTGAAAAAAGTTGAAAAATTTTTTTTGGGGGATTTAGTCATTTTTCCGGCGTTTATCAGACTTTCAGATAGGGGAAATGTCAGTGAGTGTTCCGATTTCAGTTCCAGAGCGATTCGCCCAATGTGTCCTTGTTATTTAGTTGTTTTCAGCCAATTTTCTGGATTTTTGAAAATTTCACTTTTTTGTGAAAATATCCACTAAATGAGGGAATAATATGTGTGAGGGTACCCCAGGAGAGTTCCAAATGTGTGTGGGTAGAATATATATCCCACGGGGGTAAAATTGAAAAAGGTTGAAAAAAATTTTTTTTTGGACTTAGTCATTTTTCCGGCGTTTATCAGACTTTCAGATAGGGGAAATGTCAGTGAGTGTTCCGATTTCAGTTCCAGAGTGATTCACCCAATGAGTACTTGTTATATAGTTGTTTTCAGCCAATTTTCTGGATTTTTGAAAATTTCACTTTTTTGTGAAAATATCCACTAAATGAGGGAATAATATGTGTGAGGGTACCCCAAGAGAGTTCCAAATGTGTGTGGGAAGAATATATATCCCACGGGGGTAAAATTGAAAAAAGTTGAAAAAATTTTTTTTTTGGACTTAGTCATTTTTCCGGCGTTTATCAGACTTTCAGATAGGGCGAATGTCAGTGAGCGTTCCGATTTCAGTTCCAGAGCGATTCGCCCAATAAGTCCTTGATATTTAGTCGTTTTCAGCCAATTTTCTGGATTTTTGAAAATTTCACTTTTTTGTGAAAATATTCACTAAATGAGGGAATAATATGTGTGAGGGTACCCCAGGAGAGTTCCAAATGTGTGTGGGTAGAATATATATCCCGCGGGGGTAAAATTGAAAAAAGTTGAAACATTTTTTTGGGGGGATTTAGTCATTTTTCCGGTGTTTATCGGACTTTCAGATAGGGGAAATGTCAGTGAGCGTTCCGATTTCAGTTCCAGAGTGATTCGCCCAATGAGTCCTTGTTATTTAGTTTTCAGCCAATTTTATGGATTTTTGAAAATTTCACTTTTTTGTGAAAACATCCACTAAATGAGGGAATAATATGTGTGAGGGTACCCCAGGAGAGTTCCAAATGTGTGTGGGAAGAATATATATCCCACGGGGGTAAAATTGAAAAAAGTTGAAAAAAATTTTTTTTTGGACTTAGTCATTTTTCTGGCGTTTATCAGACTTTCAGATAGGGGAAATGTCAGTGAGCGTTCCGATTTCAGTTCCAGAGTGATTCGCCCAATGAGTCCTTGTTATTTAGTTTTCAGCCAATTTTCTGGATTTTTGAAAATTTCACTTTTTTGTGAAAATATCCACTAAATGAGGGAATAATATGTGTGAGGGTACCCCAGGAGAGTTCCAAATGTGTGTGGGAAGAATATATATCCCACGGGGGTAAAATTGAAAAAAGTTGAAAAAATTTTTTTTTTGGACTTAGTCATTTTTCTGGCGTTTATCAGACTTTCAGATATTGGAAATGTCAGTGAGCGTTCCAATTTCAGTTCCAGAGCGGTTTGCCCAATGAGTCCTTGATATTTAGTCGTTTTCAGCCAATTTTCTGGATTTTTGAAAATTTCCCTTTTTTGTGAAAATATTCACTAAATGAGGGAATAATATGTGTGAGGGTACCCCAGGAGAGTTCCAAATGTGTGTGGGTAGAATATATATCCCGCGGGGGTAAAATTGAAAAAAGTTGAAAAATTTTTTGGGGGGGATTTAGTCATTTTTCCGGCATTTATCAGACTTTCAGATAGGGGAAATGTCAGTGAGCGTTCCGATTTCAGTTCCAGAGTGATTCACCCAATGAGTCTTTGTTATTTAGTTGTTTTCAGCCAATTTTCTGGATTTTTGAAAATTTCACTTTTTTGTGAAAATATCCACTAAATGAGGGAATAATATGTGTGAGGGTACCCCAGGAGAGTTCCAAATGTTTGTGGGTAGAATATATATCCCACGGGGGTAAAATTGAAAAAGGTTGAAAAAAATTTTTTTTTGGACTTAGTCATTTTTCCGGCGTTTATCAGACTTTCAGATAGGGGAAATGTCAGTGAGCGTTCCAATTTCAGTTCCAGAGTGTTTCGCCCAATGAGTCCTTGATATTTAGTCGTTTTCAGCCAATTTTCTGGATTTTTGAAAATTTCACTTTTTTGTGAAAATATCCACTAAATGAGGGAATAATATGTGTGAGGGTACCCCAGGAGAGTTCCAAATGTGTGTGGGAAGAATATATATCCCACGGGGGTAAAATTGAAAAAAGTTGAAAAAAAATTTTTTTTGGACTTAGTCATTTTTCTGGCGTTTATCAGACTTTCAGATAGGGGAAATGTCAGTGAGCGTTCCGATTTCAGTTCCAGAGTGGTTCGCCCAATGAGTCCTTGTTATTTAGTTTTCAGCCAATTTTCTGGATTTTTGAAAATTTCACTTTTTTGTGAAAATATCCACTAAATGAGGGAATAATATGTGTGAGGGTACCCCAGGAGAGTTCCAAATGTGTGTGGGAAGAATATATATCCCACGGTGGTAAAATTGAAAAAAGTTGAAAAAAATTATTTTTTGGACTTAGTCATTTTTCTGGCGTTTATCAGAATTTCAGATAGGGGAAATGTCAGTGAGCGTTCCGATTTCAGTTCCAGAGCGATTCGCCCAATGAGTCCTTGATATTTAGTCGTTTTCAGCCAATTTTCTGGATTTTTGAAAATTTCACTTTTTTGTGAAAATATTCACTCAATGAGGGAATAATATGTGTGAGGGTACCCCAGGAGAGTTCCAAATGTGTGTGGGTAGAATATATATCCCACGGGGGTAAAATTGAAAAAGGTTGAAAAAAATTTTTTTTTGGACTTAGTCATTTTTCCGGCGTTTATCAGACTTTCAGATAGGGGAAATGTCAGTGAGCGTTCCGATTTCAGTTCCAGAGTGATTCGCCCAATGAGTCCTTGTTATTTAGTTTTCAGCCAATTTTCTGGATTTTTGAAAATTTCACTTTTTTGTGAAAATATCCACTAAATGAGGGAATAATATGTGTGAGGGTACACCAGGAGAGTTCCAAATGTGTGTGGGAAGAATATATATCCCACGGTGGTAAAATTGAAAAAAGTTGAAAAAAATTATTTTTTGGACTTAGTCATTTTTCTGGCGTTTATCAGACTTTCAGATAGGGGAAATGTCAGTGAGCGTTCCAATTTCAGTTCCAGAGTGATTCGCCCAATGAGTCCTTGTTATTTAGTTGTTTTCAGCCAATTTTCTGGATTTTTGAAAATTTCACTTTTTTGTGAAAATATCCACTAAATGAGGGATTAATATGTGTGAGGGTACCCCAGGAGAGTTCCAAATGTGTGTGGGTAGAATATATATCCCACGGGGGTAAAATTGAAAAAGGTTGAAAAAAATTTTTTTTTGGACTTAGTCATTTTTCCGGCGTTTATCAGACTTTCAGATAGGGGAAATGTCAGTGAGCGTTCCGATTTCAGTTCCAGAGTGATTCGCCCAATGAGTCCTTGTTATTTAGTTTTCAGCCAATTTTCTGGATTTTTGAAAATTTCACTTTTTTGTGAAAATATCCACTAAATGAGGGAATAATATGTGTGAGGGTACACCAGGAGAGTTCCAAATGTGTGTGGGAAGAATATATATCCCACGGGGGTAAAATTGAAAAAAGTTGAAAAAAAATATTTTTTGGACTTAGTCATTTTTCTGGCGTTTATCAGACTTTCAGATAGGGGAAATGTCAGTGAGCGTTCCAATTTCAGTTCCAGAGTGATTCGCCCAATGAGTCCTTGTTATTTAGTTGTTTTCAGCCAATTTTCTGGATTTTTGAAAATTTCACTTTTTTGTGAAAATATCCACTAAATGAGGGATTAATATGTGTGAGGGTACCCCAGGAGAGTTCCAAATGTGTGTGGGAAGAATATATATCCCACGGTGGTAAAATTGAAAAAAGTTGAAAAAAATTATTTTTTGGACTTAGTCATTTTTCTGGCGTTTATCAGAATTTCAGATAGGGGAAATGTCAGTGAGCATTCCGATTTCAGTTCCAGAGCGATTCGCCCAATGAGTCCTTGATATTTAGTCGTTTTCAGCCAATTTTCTGGATTTTTGAAAATTTCACTTTTTTGTGAAAATATTCACTAAATGAGGGAATAATATGTGTGAGGGTACCCCAGGAGAGTTCCAAATGTGTGTGGGTAGAATATATATCCCGCGGGGGTAAAATTGAAAAAAGTTGAAAAATTTTTTGGGGGGGATTTAGTCATTTTTCCGGCGTTTATCAGACTTTCAGATAGGGGAAATGTCAGTGAGTGTTCCGATTTCAGTTCCAGAGCGATTCACCCAATGAGTCCTTGTTATTTAGTTGTTTTCAGCCAATTTTCTGGATTTTTGAAAATTTCACTTTCTTGTGAAAATATCCACTAAATGAGGGAATAATATGTGTGAGGGTACCCCAGGAGAGTTCCAAATGTGTGTGGGTAGAATATATATTCCACGGGGGTAAAATTGAAAAAGGTTAAAAAAAATTTTTTTTTGGACTTAGTCATTTTTCCGGCGTTTATCAGACTTTCAGATAGGGGAAATGTCAGTGAGCGTTCCGATTTCAGTTCCAGAGTGATTCGCCCAATGAGTCCTTGTTATTTAGTTTTCAGCCAATTTTCTGGATTTTTGAAAATTTCACTTTTTTGTGAAAATATCCACTAAATGAGGGAATAATATGTGTGAGGGTACACCAGGAGAGTTCCAAATGTGTGTGGGAAGAATATATATCCCACGGGGGTAAAATTGAAAAAAGTTGAAAAAAATTATTTTTTGGACTTAGTCATTTTTCTGGCGTTT
Source organism: Phyllobates terribilis (assembly GCF_046119375.1). Taxonomy (NCBI): domain Eukaryota; kingdom Metazoa; phylum Chordata; class Amphibia; order Anura; family Dendrobatidae; genus Phyllobates; species Phyllobates terribilis. The sequence goes on from NW_027362762.1 coordinate 557,481,187, forward strand.
ATCAGACTTTCAGATAGGGGAAATGTCAGTGAGCGTTCCGATTTCAGTTCCAGAGCGGTTCGCCCAATGAGTCCTTGATATTTAGTCGTTTTCAGCCAATTTTCTGGATTTTTGAAAATTTAACTTTTTTGTGAAAATATCCACTAAATGAGGGAATAATATGTGTGAGGGTACCCCAAGAGAGTTCCAAATGTGTGTGGGAAGAATATATATCCCACGGGGGTAAAATTGAAAAAAGTTGAAAAAATTTTTTTTTTGGACTTAGTCATTTTTCCGGCGTTTATCAGACTTTCAGATAGGGCGAATGTCAGTGAGCGTTCCGATTTCAGTTCCAGAGCGATTCGCCCAATAAGTCGTTGATATTTAGTCGTTTTCAGCCAATTTTCTGGATTTTTGAAAATTTCACTTTTTTGTGAAAATATTCACTAAATGAGGGAATAATATGTGTGAGGGTACCCCAGGAGATTTCCAAATGTGTGTGGGTAGAATATATATCCAGCGGGGGTAAAATTGAAAAAAGTTGAAAAATTTTTTGGGGGGGATTTAGTCATTTTTCCGGCGTTTATCAGACTTTCAGATAGGGGAAATGTCAGTGAGCGTTCCGATTTCAGTTCCAGAGCGATTCGCCCAATGACTCCTTGATATTTAGTCGTTTTCAGCCAATTTTCTGGATTTTTGAAAATTTAACTTTTTTGTGAAAATATCCACTAAATGAGGGATTAATATGTGTGAGGGTACCCCAGGAGAGTTCCAAATGTGTGTGGGAAGAATATATATCCCACGGGGGTAAAATTGAAGAAAGTTGAAAAAAAAAATTTTTTGGACTTAGTCATTTTTCCGGCGTTTATCAGACTTTCAGATAGGGGAAATGTCAGTGAGCGTTCCAATTTCAGTTCCAGAGTGTTTCGCCCAATGAGTCCTTGATATTTAGTCGTTTTCAGCCAATTTTCTGGATTTTTGAAAATTTCACTTTTTTGTGAAAATATCCACTAAATGAGGGAATAATATGTGTGAGGGTACCCCAGGAGAGTTCCAAATGTGTGTGGGAAGAATATATATCCCACGGTGGTAAAATTGAAAAAAGTTGAAAAAAAATATTTTTTGGACTTAGTCATTTTTCTGGCGTTTATCAGAATTTCAGATAGGGGAAATGTCAGTGAGCGTTCCGATTTCAGTTCCAGAGTGCTTCGCCCAACGAGTCCTTGATATTTAGTCATTTTCAGGAAATTTTCTGGATTTTTGAAAATTTCACTTTTTTGTGAAAATATCCACTAAATGAGGGAATAATATGTGTGAGGGTACCCCAGGAGAGTTCCAAATGTGTGTGGGTAGAATATATATCCCACGGGGGTAAAATTGAAAAAGGTTGAAAAAAATTTTTTTTTGGACTTAGTCATTTTTCCGGCGTTTATCAGACTTTCAGATAGGGGAAATGTCAGTGAGCGTTCCAATTTCAGTTCCAGAGTGATTCGCCCAATGAGTCCTTGTTATTTAGTTGTTTTCAGCCAATTTTCTGGATTTTTGAAAATTTCACTTTTTTGTGAAAATATCCACTAAATGAGGGAATAATATGTGTGAGGGTACCCCAGGAGTGTTCCAAATGTGTGTGGGTAGAATATATATCCCGCGGGGGTAAAATTTAAAAAAGTTGAAAAATTTTTGGGTGGGGATTTAGTCATTTTTCCGGCGTTTATCAGACTTTCAGATAGGGGAAATGTCAGTGAGTGTTCCGATTTCAGTTCCAGAGCGATTCACCCAATGAGTCCTTGTTATTTAGTTGTTTTCAGCCAATTTTCTGGCTTTTTGAAAATTTCACTTTTTTGTGAAAATATCCACTAAATGAGGGAATAATATGTGTGAGGGTACCCCAGGAGAGTTCCAAATGTGTGTGGGTAGAATATATATCCCACGGGGGTAAAATTGAAAAAGTAGAAAAAAATTTTTTTTTGGACTTAGTCATTTTTCCGGCGTTTATCAGACTTTCAGATAGGGGAAATGTCAGTGAGCGTTCCAATTTCAGTTCCAGAGTGATTCGCCCAATGAGTCCTTGATATTTAGTCGTTTTCAGCCAATTTTCTGGATTTTTGAAAATTTCACTTTTTTGTGAAAATATCCACTAAATGAGGGAATAATATGTGTGAGGGTACCCCAGGAGAGTTCCAAATGTGTGTGGGTAGAATATATATCCCGCGGGGGTAAAATTGAAAAAAGTTGAAAAATTTTTTGGGGGGGATTTAGTCATTTTTCCGGCGTTTATCAGACTTTCAGATAGGGGAAATGTCAGTGAGTGTTCCGATTTCAGTTCCAGAGCGATTCACCCAATGAGTCCTTGTTATTTAGTTGTTTTCAGCCAATTTTCTGGATTTTTGAAAATTTCACTTTTTTGTGAAAATATCCACTAAATGAGGGAATAATATGTGTGAGGGTACCCCAGGAGAGTTCCAAATGTGTGTGGGTAGAATATATATCCCACGGGGGTAAAATTGAAAAAGGTTGAAAAAAATTTTTTTTTGGACTTAGTCATTTTTCCGGCGTTTATCAGACTTTCAGATAGGGGAAATGTCAGTGAGCGTTCCAATTTCAGTTCCAGAGTGATTCGCCCAATGAGTCCTTGATATTTAGTCGTTTTCAGCCAATTTTCTGGATTTTTGAAAATTTCACTTTTTTTGTGAAAATATCCACTAAATGAGGGAATAATATGTGTGAGGGTACCCCAGGTGAGTTCCAAATGTGTGTGGGAAGAATATATATCCCACGGGGGTAAAATTGAAAAAAGTTGAAAAATTTTTTTGGGGGGGTTTAGTCATTTTTCCGGCGTTTATCAGACTTTCAGATAGGGGAAATGTCAGTGAGCGTTCCAATTTCAGTTCCAGAGTGATTCGCCCAATGAGTCCTTGTTATTTAGTTTTCAGCCAATTTTCTGGATTTTTGAAAATTTCACTTTTTTGTGAAAATATCCACTAAATGAGGGAATAATATGTGTGAGGGTACCCCAGGAGAGTTCCAAATGTGTGTGGGAAGAATATATATCCCACGGGGGTAAAATTGAAAAAAGTTGAAAAAAATTATTTTTAGGACTTAGTCATTTTTCTGGCGTTTATCAGACTTTCAGATAGGGGAAATGTCAGTGAGCGTTCCGATTTCAGTTCCAGAGCGATTCGCCCAATGAGTCCTTGATATTTTGTAGTTTTCAGCCAATTTTCTGGATTTTTGAAAATTTCACTTTTTTGTGAAAATATTCACTAAATGAGGGAATAATATGTGTGAGGGTACCCCAGGAGAGTTCCAAATGTGTGTGGGTAGAATATATATCCCGCGGGGGTAAAATTGAAAAAAGTTGAAAAAATTTTTTTGGGGGATTTAGTCATTTTTCCGGCGTTTATCAGACTTTCAGATAGGGGAAATGTCAGTGAGTGTTCCGATTTCAGTTCCAGAGCGATTCGCCCAATGTGTCCTTGTTATTTAGTTGTTTTCAGCCAATTTTCTGGATTTTTGAAAATTTCACTTTTTTGTGAAAATATCCACTAAATGAGGGAATAATATGTGTGAGGGTACCCCAGGAGAGTTCCAAATGTGTGTGGGTAGAATATATATCCCACGGGGGTAAAATTGAAAAAGGTTGAAAAAAATTTTTTTTTGGACTTAGTCATTTTTCCGGCGTTTATCAGACTTTCAGATAGGGAAAATGTCAGTGAGTGTTCCGATTTCAGTTCCAGAGTGATTCACCCAATGAGTCCTTGTTATATAGTTGTTTTCAGCCAATTTTCTGGATTTTTGAAAATTTCACTTTTTTGTGAAAATATCCACTAAATGAGGGAATAATATGTGTGAGGGTACCCCAAGAGAGTTCCAAATGTGTGTGGGAAGAATATATATCCCACGGGGGTAAAATTGAAAAAAGTTGAAAAAATTTTTTTTTTGGACTTAGTCATTTTTCCGGCGTTTATCAGACTTTCAGATAGGGCGAATGTCAGTGAGCGTTCCGATTTCAGTTCCAGAGCGATTCGCCCAATAAGTCCTTGATATTTAGTCGTTTTCAGCCAATTTTCTGGATTTTTGAAAATTTCACTTTTTTGTGAAAATATTCACTAAATGAGGGAATAATATGTGTGAGGGTACCCCAGGAGAGTTCCAAATGTGTGTGGGTAGAATATATATCCCGCGGGGGTAAAATTGAAAAAAGTTGAAACATTTTTTTGGGGGGATTTAGTCATTTTTCCGGTGTTTATCGGACTTTCAGATAGGGGAAATGTCAGTGAGCGTTCCGATTTCAGTTCCAGAGTGATTCGCCCAATGAGTCCTTGTTATTTAGTTTTCAGCCAATTTTATGGATTTTTGAAAATTTCACTTTTTTGTGAAAACATCCACTAAATGAGGGAATAATATGTGTGAGGGTACCCCAGGAGAGTTCCAAATGTGTGTGGGAAGAATATATATCCCACGGGGGTAAAATTGAAAAAAGTTGAAAAAAATTTTTTTTTGGACTTAGTCATTTTTCTGGCGTTTATCAGACTTTCAGATAGGGGAAATGTCAGTGAGCGTTCCGATTTCAGTTCCAGAGTGATTCGCCCAATGAGTCCTTGTTATTTAGTTTTCAGCCAATTTTCTGGATTTTTGAAAATTTCACTTTTTTGTGAAAATATCCACTAAATGAGGGAATAATATGTGTGAGGGTACCCCAGGAGAGTTCCAAATGTGTGTGGGAAGAATATATATCCCACGGGGGTAAAATTGAAAAAAGTTGAAAAAATTTTTTTTTTGGACTTAGTCATTTTTCTGGCATTTATCAGACTTTCAGATATTGGAAATGTCAGTGAGCGTTCCAATTTCAGTTCCAGAGCGGTTTGCCCAATGAGTCCTTGATATTTAGTCGTTTTCAGCCAATTTTCTGGATTTTTGAAAATTTCCCTTTTTTGTGAAAATATTCACTAAATGAGGGAATAATATGTGTGAGGGTACCCCAGGAGAGTTCCAAATGTGTGTGGGTAGAATATATATCCCGCGGGGGTAAAATTGAAAAAAGTTGAAAAATTTTTTGGGGGGGATTTAGTCATTTTTCCGGCGTTTATCAGACTTTCAGATAGGGGAAATGTCAGTGAGCGTTCCGATTTCAGTTCCAGAGTGATTCACCCAATGAGTCTTTGTTATTTAGTTGTTTTCAGCCAATTTTCTGGATTTTTGAAAATTTCACTTTTTTGTGAAAATATCCACTAAATGAGGGAATAATATGTGTGAGGGTACCCCAGGAGAGTTCCAAATGTTTGTGGGTAGAATATATATCCCACGGGGGTAAAATTGAAAAAGGTTGAAAAAAATTTTTTTTTGGACTTAGTCATTTTTCCGGCGTTTATCAGACTTTCAGATAGGGGAAATGTCAGTGAGCGTTCCAATTTCAGTTCCAGAGTGTTTCGCCCAATGAGTCCTTGATATTTAGTCGTTTTCAGCCAATTTTCTGGATTTTTGAAAATTTCACTTTTTTGTGAAAATATCCACTAAATGAGGGAATAATATGTGTGAGGGTACCCCAGGAGAGTTCCAAATGTGTGTGGGTAGAATATATATCCCACGGGGGTAAAATTGAAAAAGGTTGAAAAAAATTTTTTTTTGGACTTAGTCATTTTTCCGGCGTTTATCAGACTTTCAGATAGGGGAAATGTCAGTGAGCGTTCCAATTTCAGTTCCAGAGTGATTCGCCCAATGAGTCCTTGATATTTAGTCGTTTTCAGCCAATTTTCTGGATTTTTGAAAATTTCACTTTTTTGTGAAAATATCCACTAAATGAAGGAATAATATGTGTGAGGGTACCCCAGGAGAGTTCCAAATGTGTGTGGGAAGAATATATATCCCACGGGGGTAAAATTGAAAAAAGTTGAAAAAAAATTTTTTTTGGACTTAGTCATTTTTCTGGCGTTTATCAGACTTTCAGATAGGGGAAATGTCAGTGAGCGTTCCGATTTCAGTTCCAGAGTGGTTCGCCCAATGCGTCCTTGTTATTTAGTTTTCAGCCAATTTTCTGGATTTTTGAAAATTTCACTTTTTTGTGAAAATATCCACTAAATGAGGGAATAATATGTGTGAGGGTACCCCAGGAGAGTTCCAAATGTGTGTGGGAAGAATATATATCCCACGGTGGTAAAATTGAAAAAAGTTGAAAAAAATTATTTTTTGGACTTAGTCATTTTTCTGGCGTTTATCAGAATTTCAGATAGGGGAAATGTCAGTGAGCGTTCCGATTTCAGTTCCAGAGCGATTCGCCCAATGAGTCCTTGATATTTAGTCATTTTCAGCCAATTTTCTGGATTTTTGAAAATTTCACTTTTTTGTGAAAATATTCACTCAATGAGGGAATAATATGTGTGAGGGTACCCCAGGAGAGTTCCAAATGTGTGTGGGTAGAATATATATCCCACGGGGGTAAAATTGAAAAAGGTTGAAAAAAATTTTTTTTTGGACTTAGTCATTTTTCCGGCGTTTATCAGACTTTCAGATAGGGGAAATGTCAGTGAGCGTTCCGATTTCAGTTCCAGAGTGATTCGCCCAATGAGTCCTTGTTATTTAGTTTTCAGCCAATTTTCTGGATTTTTGAAAATTTCACTTTTTTGTGAAAATATCCACTAAATGAGGGAATAATATGTGTGAGGGTACACCAGGAGAGTTCCAAATGTGTGTGGGAAGAATATATATCCCACGGTGGTAAAATTGAAAAAAGTTGAAAAAAATTATTTTTTGGACTTAGTCATTTTTCTGGCGTTTATCAGACTTTCAGATAGGGGAAATGTCAGTGAGCGTTCCAATTTCAGTTCCAGAGTGATTCGCCCAATGAGTCCTTGTTATTTAGTTGTTTTCAGCCAATTTTCTGGATTTTTGAAAATTTCACTTTTTTGTGAAAATATCCACTAAATGAGGGATTAATATGTGTGAGGGTACCCCAGGAGAGTTCCAAATGTGTGTGGGTAGAATATATATCCCACGGGGGTAAAATTGAAAAAGGTTGAAAAAAATTTTTTTTTGGACTTAGTCATTTTTCCGGCGTTTATCAGACTTTCAGATAGGGGAAATGTCAGTGAGCGTTCCGATTTCAGTTCCAGAGTGATTCGCCCAATGAGTCCTTGTTATTTAGTTTTCAGCCAATTTTCTGGATTTTTGAAAATTTCACTTTTTTGTGAAAATATCCACTAAATGAGGGAATAATATGTGTGAGGGTACACCAGGAGAGTTCCAAATGTGTGTGGGAAGAATATATATCCCACGGGGGTAAAATTGAAAAAAGTTGAAAAAAAATATTTTTTGGACTTAGTCATTTTTCTGGCGTTTATCAGACTTTCAGATAGGGGAAATGTCAGTGAGCGTTCCAATTTCAGTTCCAGAGTGATTCGCCCAATGAGTCCTTGTTATTTAGTTGTTTTCAGCCAATTTTCTGGATTTTTGAAAATTTCACTTTTTTGTGAAAATATCCACTAAATGAGGGATTAATATGTGTGAGGGTACCCCAGGAGAGTTCCAAATGTGTGTGGGAAGAATATATATCCCACGGTGGTAAAATTGAAAAAAGTTGAAAAAAATTATTTTTTGGACTTAGTCATTTTTCTGGCGTTTATCAGAATTTCAGATAGGGGAAATGTCAGTGAGCATTCCGATTTCAGTTCCAGAGCGATTCGCCCAATGAGTCCTTGATATTTAGTCGTTTTCAGCCAATTTTCTGGATTTTTGAAAATTTCACTTTTTTGTGAAAATATTCACTAAATGAGGGAATAATATGTGTGAGGGTACCCCAGGAGAGTTCCAAATGTGTGTGGGTAGGATATATATCCCGCGGGGGTAAAATTGAAAAAAGTTGAAAAATTTTTTGGGGGGGATTTAGTCATTTTTCCGGCGTTTATCAGACTTTCAGATAGGGGAAATGTCAGTGAGTGTTCCGATTTCAGTTCCAGAGCGATTCACCCAATGAGTCCTTGTTATTTAGTTGTTTTCAGCCAATTTTCTGGATTTTTGAAAATTTCACTTTCTTGTGAAAATATCCACTAAATGAGGGAATAATATGTGTGAGGGTACCCCAGGAGAGTTCCAAATGTGTGTGGGTAGAATATATATTCCACGGGGGTAAAATTGAAAAAGGTTAAAAAAAATTTTTTTTTGGACTTAGTCATTTTTCCGGCGTTTATCAGACTTTCAGATAGGGGAAATGTCAGTGAGCGTTCCGATTTCAGTTCCAGAGTGATTCGCCCAATGAGTCCTTGTTATTTAGTTTTCAGCCAATTTTCTGGATTTTTGAAAATTTCACTTTTTTGTGAAAATATCCACTAAATGAGGGATTAATATGTGTGAGGGTACCCCAGGAGAGTTCCAAATGTGTGTGGGAAGAATATATATCCCACGGGGGTAAAATTGAAGAAAGTTGAAAAAAAAAATTTTTTGGACTTAGTCATTTTTCCGGCGTTTATCAGACTTTCAGATAGGGGAAATGTCAGTGAGCGTTCCAATTTCAGTTCCAGAGTGTTTCGCCCAATGAGTCCTTGATATTTAGTCGTTTTCAGCCAATTTTCTGGATTTTTGAAAATTTCACTTTTTTGTGAAAATATCCACTAAATGAGGGAATAATATGTGTGAGGGTACCCCAGGAGAGTTCCAAATGTGTGTGGGAAGAATATATATCCCACGGTGGTAAAATTGAAAAAAGTTGAAAAAAAATATTTTTTGGACTTAGTCATTTTTCTGGCGTTTATCAGAATTTCAGATAGGGGAAATGTCAGTGAGCGTTCCGATTTCAGTTCCAGAGTGCTTCGCCCAACGAGTCCTTGATATTTAGTCATTTTCAGGAAATTTTCTGGATTTTTGAAAATTTCACTTTTTTGTGAAAATATCCACTAAATGAGGGAATAATATGTGTGAGGGTACCCCAGGAGAGTTCCAAATGTGTGTGGGTAGAATATATATCCCACGGGGGTAAAATTGAAAAAGGTTGAAAAAAATTTTTTTTTGGACTTAGTCATTTTTCCGGCGTTTATCAGACTTTCAGATAGGGGAAATGTCAGTGAGCGTTCCGATTTCAGTTCCAGAGTGATTCGCCCAATGAGTCCTTGTTATTTAGTTTTCAGCCAATTTTCTGGATTTTTGAAAATTTCACTTTTTTGTGAAAATATCCACTAAATGAGGGAATAATATGTGTGAGGGTACCCCAGGAGAGTTCCAAATGTGTGTGGGAAGAATATATATCCCACGGTGGTAAAATTGAAAAAAGTTGAAAAAAATTATTTTTTGGACTTAGTCATTTTTCTGGCGTTTATCAGAATTTCAGATAGGGGAAATGTCAGTGAGCGTTCCAATTTCAGTTCCAGAGCGATTCGCCCAATGAGTCCTTGATATTTAGTCGTTTTCAGCCAATTTTCTGGATTTTTGAAAATTTCACTTTTTTGTGAAAATATTCACTAAATGAGGGAATAATATGTGTGAGGGTACCCCAGGAGAGTTCCAAATGTGTGTGAGTAGAATATATATCCCGCGGGGGTAAAATTGAAAAAAGTTGAAAAATTTTTTTGGGGGGATTTAGTCATTTTTCCGGCGTTTATCAGACTTTCAGATAGGGGAAATGTCAGTGAGTGTTCCGATTTCAGTTCCAGAGCGATTCGCCAAATGAGTCCTTGTTATTTAGTTGTTTTCAGCCAATTTTCTGGATTTTTGAAAATTTCACTTTTTTGTGAAAATATCCACTAAATGAGGGAATAATATGTGTGAGGGTACCCCAGGAGAGTTCCAAATGTGTGTGGGTAGAATATATATCCCACGGGGGTAAAATTGAAAAAGGTTGAAAAAAATTTTTTTTTGGACTTAGTCATTTTTCCGGCGTTTATCAGACTTTCAGATAGGGGAAATGTCAGTGAGCGTTCCGATTTCAGTTCCAGAGTGATTCACCCAATGAGTCTTTGTTATTTAGTTGTTTTCAGCCAATTTTCTGGATTTTTGAAAATTTCACTTTTTTGTGAAAATATCCACTAAATGAGGGAATAATATGTGTGAGGGTACCCCAGGAGAGTTCCAAATGTGTGTGGGAAGAATATATATCCCACGGTGGTAAAATTGAAAAAAGTTAAAAAAAATTATTTTTTGGACTTAGTCATTTTTCTGGCGTTTATCAGAATTTCAGATAGGGGAAATGTCAGTGAGCGTTCCGATTTCAGTTCCAGAGCGATTCGCCCAATGAGTCCTTGATATTTAGTCGTTTTCAGCCACTTTTCTGGATTTTTGAAAATTTCACTTTTTTGTGAAAATATCCACTAAATGAGGGAATAATATGTGTGAGGGTACCCCAGGAGAGTTCCAAATGTGTGTGGGTAGAATATATATCCCACGGGGGTAAAATTGAAAAAGGTTGAAAAAAATTTTTTTTTGGACTTAGTCATTTTTCCGGCGTTTATCAGACTTTCAGATAGGGGAAATGTCAGTGAGCGTTCCGATTTCAGTTCCAGAGCGGTTCGCCCAATGAGTCCTTGATATTTAGTCGTTTTCAGCCAATTTTCTGGATTTTTGAAAATTTAACTTTTTTGTGAAAATATCCACTAAATGAGGGAATAATATGTGTGAGGGTACCCCAAGAGAGTTCCAAATGTGTGTGGGAAGAATATATATCCCACGGGGGTAAAATTGAAAAAAGTTGAAAAAATTTTTTTTTTGGACTTAGTCATTTTTCCGGCGTTTATCAGACTTTCAGATAGGGCGAATGTCAGTGAGCGTTCCGATTTCAGTTCCAGAGCGATTCGCCCAATAAGTCGTTGATATTTAGTCGTTTTCAGCCAATTTTCTGGATTTTTGAAAATTTCACTTTTTTGTGAAAATATTCACTAAATGAGGGAATAATATGTGTGAGGGTACCCCAGGAGATTTCCAAATGTGTGTGGGTAGAATATATATCCAGCGGGGGTAAAATTGAAAAAAGTTGAAAAATTTTTTGGGGGGGATTTAGTCATTTTTCCGGCGTTTATCAGACTTTCAGATAGGGGAAATGTCAGTGAGCGTTCCGATTTCAGTTCCAGAGCGATTCGCCCAATGACTCCTTGATATTTAGTCGTTTTCAGCCAATTTTCTGGATTTTTGAAAATTTAACTTTTTTGTGAAAATATCCACTAAATGAGGGATTAATATGTGTGAGGGTACCCCAGGAGAGTTCCAAATGTGTGTGGGAAGAATATATATCCCACGGGGGTAAAATTGAAGAAAGTTGAAAAAAAAAATTTTTTGGACTTAGTCATTTTTCCGGCGTTTATCAGACTTTCAGATAGGGGAAATGTCAGTGAGCGTTCCAATTTCAGTTCCAGAGTGTTTCGCCCAATGAGTCCTTGATATTTAGTCGTTTTCAGCCAATTTTCTGGATTTTTGAAAATTTCACTTTTTTGTGAAAATATCCACTAAATGAGGGAATAATATGTGTGAGGGTACCCCAGGAGAGTTCCAAATGTGTGTGGGAAGAATATATATCCCACGGTGGTAAAATTGAAAAAAGTTGAAAAAAAATATTTTTTGGACTTAGTCATTTTTCTGGCGTTTATCAGAATTTCAGATAGGGGAAATGTCAGTGAGCGTTCCGATTTCAGTTCCAGAGTGCTTCGCCCAACGAGTCCTTGATATTTAGTCATTTTCAGGAAATTTTCTGGATTTTTGAAAATTTCACTTTTTTGTGAAAATATCCACTAAATGAGGGAATAATATGTGTGAGGGTACCCCAGGAGAGTTCCAAATGTGTGTGGGTAGAATATATATCCCATGGGGGTAAAATTGAAAAAGGTTGAAAAAAATTTTTTTTTGGACTTAGTCATTTTTCCGGCGTTTATCAGACTTTCAGATAGGGGAAATGTCAGTGAGCGTTCCGATTTCAGTTCCAGAGTGATTCGCCCAATGAGTCCTTGTTATTTAGTTTTCAGCCAATTTTCTGGATTTTTGAAAATTTCACTTTTTTGTGAAAATATTCACTAAATGAGGGAATAATATGTGTGAGGGTACCCCAGGAGAGTTCCAAATGTGTGTGAGTAGAATATATATCCCGCGGGGGTAAAATTGAAAAAAGTTGAAAAATTTTTTTGGGGGGATTTAGTCATTTTTCTGGCGTTTATCAGAATTTCAGATAGGGGAAATGTCAGTGAGCATTCCGATTTCAGTTCCAGAGCGATTCGCCCAATGAGTCCTTGATATTTAGTCGTTTTCAGCCAATTTTCTGGATTTTTGAAAATTTCACTTTTTTGTGAAAATATTCACTAAATGAGGGAATAATATGTGTGAGGGTACCCCAGGAGAGTTCCAAATGTGTGTGGGTAGGATATATATCCCGCGGGGGTAAAATTGAAAAAAGTTGAAAAATTTTTTGGGGGGGATTTAGTCATTTTTCCGGCGTTTATCAGACTTTCAGATAGGGGAAATGTCAGTGAGTGTTCCGATTTCAGTTCCAGAGCGATTCACCCAATGAGTCCTTGTTATTTAGTTGTTTTCAGCCAATTTTCTGGATTTTTGAAAATTTCACTTTCTTGTGAAAATATCCACTAAATGAGGGAATAATATGTGTGAGGGTACCCCAGGAGAGTTCCAAATGTGTGTGGGTAGAATATATATTCCACGGGGGTAAAATTGAAAAAGGTTAAAAAAAATTTTTTTTTGGACTTAGTCATTTTTCCGGCGTTTATCAGACTTTCAGATAGGGGAAATGTCAGTGAGCGTTCCGATTTCAGTTCCAGAGTGATTCGCCCAATGAGTCCTTGTTATTTAGTTTTCAGCCACTTTTCTGGATTTTTGAAAATTTCACTTTTTTGTGAAAATATCCACTAAATGAGGGAATAATATGTGTGAGGGTACCCCAGGAGAGTTCCAAATGTGTGTGGGTAGAATATATATCCCACGGGGGTAAAATTGAAAAAGGTTGAAAAAAATTTTTTTTTGGACTTAGTCATTTTTCCGGCGTTTATCAGACTTTCAGATAGGGGAAATGTCAGTGAGCGTTCCGATTTCAGTTCCAGAGCGGTTCGCCCAATGAGTCCTTGATATTTAGTCGTTTTCAGCCAATTTTCTGGATTTTTGAAAATTTAACTTTTTTGTGAAAATATCCACTAAATGAGGGAATAATATGTGTGAGGGTACCCCAAGAGAGTTCCAAATGTGTGTGGGAAGAATATATATCCCACGGGGGTAAAATTGAAAAAAGTTGAAAAAATTTTTTTTTTGGACTTAGTCATTTTTCCGGCGTTTATCAGACTTTCAGATAGGGCGAATGTCAGTGAGCGTTCCGATTTCAGTTCCAGAGCGATTCGCCCAATAAGTCGTTGATATTTAGTCGTTTTCAGCCAATTTTCTGGATTTTTGAAAATTTCACTTTTTTGTGAAAATATTCACTAAATGAGGGAATAATATGTGTGAGGGTACCCCAGGAGATTTCCAAATGTGTGTGGGTAGAATATATATCCAGCGGGGGTAAAATTGAAAAAAGTTGAAAAATTTTTTGGGGGGGATTTAGTCATTTTTCCGGCGTTTATCAGACTTTCAGATAGGGGAAATGTCAGTGAGCGTTCCGATTTCAGTTCCAGAGCGATTCGCCCAATGACTCCTTGATATTTAGTCGTTTTCAGCCAATTTTCTGGATTTTTGAAAATTTAACTTTTTTGTGAAAATATCCACTAAATGAGGGATTAATATGTGTGAGGGTACCCCAGGAGAGTTCCAAATGTGTGTGGGAAGAATATATATCCCACGGGGGTAAAATTGAAGAAAGTTGAAAAAAAAAATTTTTTGGACTTAGTCATTTTTCCGGCGTTTATCAGACTTTCAGATAGGGGAAATGTCAGTGAGCGTTCCAATTTCAGTTCCAGAGTGTTTCGCCCAATGAGTCCTTGATATTTAGTCGTTTTCAGCCAATTTTCTGGATTTTTGAAAATTTCACTTTTTTGTGAAAATATCCACTAAATGAGGGAATAATATGTGTGAGGGTACCCCAGGAGAGTTCCAAATGTGTGTGGGAAGAATATATATCCCACGGTGGTAAAATTGAAAAAAGTTGAAAAAAAATATTTTTTGGACTTAGTCATTTTTCTGGCGTTTATCAGAATTTCAGATAGGGGAAATGTCAGTGAGCGTTCCGATTTCAGTTCCAGAGTGCTTCGCCCAACGAGTCCTTGATATTTAGTCATTTTCAGGAAATTTTCTGGATTTTTGAAAATTTCACTTTTTTGTGAAAATATCCACTAAATGAGGGAATAATATGTGTGAGGGTACCCCAGGAGAGTTCCAAATGTGTGTGGGTAGAATATATATCCCATGGGGGTAAAATTGAAAAAGGTTGAAAAAAATTTTTTTTTGGACTTAGTCATTTTTCCGGCGTTTATCAGACTTTCAGATAGGGGAAATGTCAGTGAGCGTTCCGATTTCAGTTCCAGAGTGATTCGCCCAATGAGTCCTTGTTATTTAGTTTTCAGCCAATTTTCTGGATTTTTGAAAATTTCACTTTTTTGTGAAAATATTCACTAAATGAGGGAATAATATGTGTGAGGGTACCCCAGGAGAGTTCCAAATGTGTGTGAGTAGAATATATATCCCGCGGGGGTAAAATTGAAAAAAGTTGAAAAATTTTTTTGGGGGGATTTAGTCATTTTTCTGGCGTTTATCAGAATTTCAGATAGGGGAAATGTCAGTGAGCATTCCGATTTCAGTTCCAGAGCGGTTCGCCCAATGAGTCCTTGATATTTAGTCGTTTTCAGCCAATTTTCTGGATTTTTGAAAATTTAACTTTTTTGTGAAAATATTCACTAAATGAGGGAATAATATGTGTGAGGGTACCCCAAGAGAGTTCCAAATGTGTGTGGGAAGAATATATATCCCACGGGGGTAAAATTGAAAAAAGTTGAAAAAATTTTTTTTTTGGACTTAGTCATTTTTCCGGCGTTTATCAGACTTTCAGATAGGGCGAATGTCAGTGAGCGTTCCGATTTCAGTTCCAGAGCGATTCGCCCAATAAGTCGTTGATATTTAGTCGTTTTCAGCCAATTTTCTGGATTTTTGAAAATTTCACTTTTTTGTGAAAATATTCACTAAATGAGGGAATAATATGTGTGAGGGTACCCCAGGAGATTTCCAAATGTGTGTGGGTAGAATATATATCCAGCGGGGGTAAAATTGAAAAAAGTTGAAAAATTTTTTGGGGGGGATTTAGTCATTTTTCCGGCGTTTATCAGACTTTCAGATAGGGGAAATGTCAGTGAGCGTTCCGATTTCAGTTCCAGAGCGATTCGCCCAATGACTCCTTGATATTTAGTCGTTTTCAGCCAATTTTCTGGATTTTTGAAAATTTAACTTTTTTGTGAAAATATCCACTAAATGAGGGATTAATATGTGTGAGGGTACCCCAGGAGAGTTCCAAATGTGTGTGGGAAGAATATATATCCCACGGGGGTAAAATTGAAGAAAGTTGAAAAAAAAAATTTTTTGGACTTAGTCATTTTTCCGGCGTTTATCAGACTTTCAGATAGGGGAAATGTCAGTGAGCGTTCCAATTTCAGTTCCAGAGTGTTTCGCCCAATGAGTCCTTGATATTTAGTCGTTTTCAGCCAATTTTCTGGATTTTTGAAAATTTCACTTTTTTGTGAAAATATCCACTAAATGAGGGAATAATATGTGTGAGGGTACCCCAGGAGAGTTCCAAATGTGTGTGGGAAGAATATATATCCCACGGTGGTAAAATTGAAAAAAGTTGAAAAAAAATATTTTTTGGACTTAGTCATTTTTCTGGCGTTTATCAGAATTTCAGATAGGGGAAATGTCAGTGAGCGTTCCGATTTCAGTTCCAGAGTGCTTCGCCCAATGAGTCCTTGATATTTAGTCATTTTCAGGAAATTTTCTGGATTTTTGAAAATTTCACTTTTTTGTGAAAATATCCACTAAATGAGGGAATAATATGTGTGAGGGTACCCCAGGAGAGTTCCAAATGTGTGTGGGTAGAATATATATCCCACGGGGGTAAAATTGAAAAAGGTTGAAAAAAATTTTTTTTTGGACTTAGTCATTTTTCCGGCGTTTATCAGACTTTCAGATAGGGGAAATGTCAGTGAGCGTTCCGATTTCAGTTCCAGAGTGATTCGCCCAATGAGTCCTTGTTATTTAGTTTTCAGCCAATTTTCTGGATTTTTGAAAATTTCACTTTTTTGTGAAAATATCCACTAAATGAGGGAATAATATGTGTGAGGGTACCCCAGGAGAGTTCCAAATGTGTGTGGGAAGAATATATATCCCACGGTGGTAAAATTGAAAAAAGTTGAAAAAAATTATTTTTTGGACTTAGTCATTTTTCTGGCGTTTATCAGAATTTCAGATAGGGGAAATGTCAGTGAGCGTTCCAATTTCAGTTCCAGAGCGATTCGCCCAATGAGTCCTTGATATTTAGTCGTTTTCAGCCAATTTTCTGGATTTTTGAAAATTTCACTTTTTTGTGAAAATATTCACTAAATGAGGGAATAATATGTGTGAGGGTACCCCAGGAGAGTTCCAAATGTGTGTGAGTAGAATATATATCCCGCGGGGGTAAAATTGAAAAAAGTTGAAAAATTTTTTTGGGGGGATTTAGTCATTTTTCCGGCGTTTATCAGACTTTCAGATAGGGGAAATGTCAGTGAGTGTTCCGATTTCAGTTCCAGAGCGATTCGCCAAATGAGTCCTTGTTATTTAGTTGTTTTCAGCCAATTTTCTGGATTTTTGAAAATTTCACTTTTTTGTGAAAATATCCACTAAATGAGGGAATAATATGTGTGAGGGTACCCCAGGAGAGTTCCAAATGTGTGTGGGTAGAATATATATCCCACGGGGGTAAAATTGAAAAAGGTTGAAAAAAATTTTTTTTTGGACTTAGTCATTTTTCCGGCGTTTATCAGACTTTCAGATAGGGGAAATGTCAGTGAGCGTTCCGATTTCAGTTCCAGAGTGATTCACCCAATGAGTCTTTGTTATTTAGTTGTTTTCAGCCAATTTTCTGGATTTTTGAAAATTTCACTTTTTTGTGAAAATATCCACTAAATGAGGGAATAATATGTGTGAGGGTACCCCAGGAGAGTTCCAAATGTGTGTGGGAAGAATATATATCCCACGGTGGTAAAATTGAAAAAAGTTAAAAAAAATTATTTTTTGGACTTAGTCATTTTTCTGGCGTTTATCAGAATTTCAGATAGGGGAAATGTCAGTGAGCGTTCCGATTTCAGTTCCAGAGCGATTCGCCCAATGAGTCCTTGATATTTAGTCGTTTTCAGCCACTTTTCTGGATTTTTGAAAATTTCACTTTTTTGTGAAAATATCCACTAAATGAGGGAATAATATGTGTGAGGGTACCCCAGGAGAGTTCCAAATGTGTGTGGGTAGAATATATATCCCACGGGGGTAAAATTGAAAAAGGTTGAAAAAAATTTTTTTTTGGACTTAGTCATTTTTCCGGCGTTTATCAGACTTTCAGATAGGGGAAATGTCAGTGAGCGTTCCGATTTCAGTTCCAGAGCGGTTCGCCCAATGAGTCCTTGATATTTAGTCGTTTTCAGCCAATTTTCTGGATTTTTGAAAATTTAACTTTTTTGTGAAAATATCCACTAAATGAGGGAATAATATGTGTGAGGGTACCCAAAGAGAGTTCCAAATGTGTGTGGGAAGAATATATATCCCACGGGGGTAAAATTGAAAAAAGTTGAAAAAATTTTTTTTTTGGACTTAGTCATTTTTCCGGCGTTTATCAGACTTTCAGATAGGGCGAATGTCAGTGAGCGTTCCGATTTCAGTTCCAGAGCGATTCGCCCAATAAGTCGTTGATATTTAGTCGTTTTCAGCCAATTTTCTGGATTTTTGAAAATTTCACTTTTTTGTGAAAATATTCACTAAATGAGGGAATAATATGTGTGAGGGTACCCCAGGAGAGTTCCAAATGTGTGTGGGTAGAATATATATCCAGCGGGGGTAAAATTGAAAAAAGTTGAAAAATTTTTTGGGGGGGATTTAGTCATTTTTCCGGCGTTTATCAGACTTTCAGATAGGGGAAATGTCAGTGAGCGTTCCGATTTCAGTTCCAGAGCGATTCGCCCAATGACTCCTTGATATTTAGTCGTTTTCAGCCAATTTTCTGGATTTTTGAAAATTTAACTTTTTTGTGAAAATATCCACTAAATGAGGGATTAATATGTGTGAGGGTACCCCAGGAGAGTTCCAAATGTGTGTGGGAAGAATATATATCCCACGGGGGTAAAATTGAAGAAAGTTGAAAAAAAAAATTTTTTGGACTTAGTCATTTTTCCGGCGTTTATCAGACTTTCAGATAGGGGAAATGTCAGTGAGCGTTCCAATTTCAGTTCCAGAGTGTTTCGCCCAATGAGTCCTTGATATTTAGTCGTTTTCAGCCAATTTTCTGGATTTTTGAAAATTTCACTTTTTTGTGAAAATATCCACTAAATGAGGGAATAATATGTGTGAGGGTACCCCAGGAGAGTTCCAAATGTGTGTGGGAAGAATATATATCCCACGGTGGTAAAATTGAAAAAAGTTGAAAAAAAATATTTTTTGGACTTAGTCATTTTTCTGGCGTTTATCAGAATTTCAGATAGGGGAAATGTCAGTGAGCGTTCCGATTTCAGTTCCAGAGTGCTTCGCCCAACGAGTCCTTGATATTTAGTCATTTTCAGGAAATTTTCTGGATTTTTGAAAATTTCACTTTTTTGTGAAAATATCCACTAAATGAGGGAATAATATGTGTGAGGGTACCCCAGGAGAGTTCCAAATGTGTGTGGGTAGAATATATATCCCATGGGGGTAAAATTGAAAAAGGTTGAAAAAAATTTTTTTTTGGACTTAGTCATTTTTCCGGCGTTTATCAGACTTTCAGATAGGGGAAATGTCAGTGAGCGTTCCGATTTCAGTTCCAGAGTGATTCGCCCAATGAGTCCTTGTTATTTAGTTTTCAGCCAATTTTCTGGATTTTTGAAAATTTCACTTTTTTGTGAAAATATTCACTAAATGAGGGAATAATATGTGTGAGGGTACCCCAGGAGAGTTCCAAATGTGTGTGAGTAGAATATATATCCCGCGGGGGTAAAATTGAAAAAAGTTGAAAAATTTTTTTGGGGGGATTTAGTCATTTTTCCGGCGTTTATCAGACTTTCAGATAGGGGAAATGTCAGTGAGTGTTCCGATTTCAGTTCCAGAGCGATTCGCCAAATGAGTCCTTGTTATTTAGTTGTTTTCAGCCAATTTTCTGGATTTTTGAAAATTTCACTTTTTTGTGAAAATATCCACTAAATGAGGGAATAATATGTGTGAGGGTACCCCAGGAGAGTTCCAAATGTGTGTGGGTAGAATATATATCCCACGGGGGTAAAATTGAAAAAGGTTGAAAAAAATTTTTTTTTGGACTTAGTCATTTTTCCGGCGTTTATCAGACTTTCAGATAGGGGAAATGTCAGTGAGCGTTCCGATTTCAGTTCCAGAGTGATTCACCCAATGAGTCTTTGTTATTTAGTTGTTTTCAGCCAATTTTCTGGATTTTTGAAAATTTCACTTTTTTGTGAAAATATCCACTAAATGAGGGAATAATATGTGTGAGGGTACCCCAGGAGAGTTCCAAATGTGTGTGGGAAGAATATATATCCCACGGTGGTAAAATTGAAAAAAGTTAAAAAAAATTATTTTTTGGACTTAGTCATTTTTCTGGCGTTTATCAGAATTTCAGATAGGGGAAATGTCAGTGAGCGTTCCGATTTCAGTTCCAGAGCGATTCGCCCAATGAGTCCTTGATATTTAGTCGTTTTCAGCCAATTTTCTGGATTTTTGAAAATTTCACTTTTTTGTGAAAATATCCACTAAATGAGGGAATAATATGTGTGAGGGTACCCCAGGAGAGTTCCAAATGTGTGTGGGTAGAATATATATCCCACGGGGGTAAAATTGAAAAAGGTTGAAAAAAATTTTTTTTTGGACTTAGTCATTTTTCCGGTGTTTATAAGACTTTCAGATAGGGGAAATGTCAGTGAGCGTTCCAATTTCAGTTCCAGAGTGATTCACCCAATGAGTCCTTGATATTTAGTCGTTTTCAGCCAATTTTCTGGATTTTTGAAAATTTCACTTTTTTGTGAAAATATCCACTAAATGAGGGAATAATATGTGTGAGGGTACCCCAGGAGAGTTCCAAATGTGTGTGGGAAGAATATATATCCCACGGTGGTAAAATTGAAAAAAGTTGAAAAAAATTATTTTTTGGACTTAGTCATTTTTCTGGCGTTTATCAGAATTTCAGATAGGGGAAATGTCAGTGAGCGTTCCGATTTCAGTTCCAGAGCGATTCGCCCAATGAGTCCTTGATATTTAGTCGTTTTCAGCCAATTTTCTGGATTTTTGAAAATTTCACTTTTTTGTGAAAATATTCACTAAATGAGGGAATAATATGTGTGAGGGTACCCCAGGAGAGTTCCAAATGTGTGTGGGTAGAATATATATCCCGCGGGGGTAAAATTGAAAAAAGTTGAAAATTTTTTTTGGGGGGATTTAGTCATTTTTCCGGCGTTTATCAGACTTTCAGATAGGGGAAATGTCAGTGAGTGTTCCGATTTCAGTTCCAGAGCGATTCACCCAATGAGTCCTTGTTATTTAGTTGTTTTCAGCCAATTTTCTGGATTTTTGAAAATTTCACTTTCTTGTGAAAATATCCACTAAATGAGGGAATAATATGTGTGAGGGTACCCCAGGAGAGTTCCAAATGTGTGTGGGTAGAATATATATCCCATGGGGGTAAAATTGAAAAAGGTTGAAAAAAATTTTTTTTTGGACTTAGTCATTTTTCCGGCGTTTATCAGACTTTCAGATAGGGGAAAAGTCAGTGAGCGTTCCGATTTCAGTTCCAGAGTGATTCGACCAATGAGTCCTTGTTATTTAGTTTTCAGCCAATTTTCTGGATTTTTGAAAATTTCACTTTTTTGTGAAAATATCCACTAAATGAGGGAATAATATGTGTGAGGGTACACCAGGAGAGTTCCAAATGTGTGTGGGAAGAATATATATCCCACGGGGGTAAAATTGAAAAAAGTTGAAAAAAATTATTTTTTGGACTTAGTCATTTTTCTGGCGTTTATCAGACTTTCAGATAGGGGAAATGTCAGTGAGCATTCCAATTTCAGTTCCAGAGTGATTCGCCCAATGAGTCCTTGTTATTTAGTTTTCAGCCAATTTTCTGGATTTTTGAAAATTTCACTTTTTTGTGAAAATATCCACTAAATGAGGGAATAATATGTGTGAGGGTACACCAGGAGAGTTCCAAATGTGTGTGGGAAGAATATATATCCCACGGGGGTAAAATTGAAAAAAGTTGAAAAAAAATATTTTTTGGACTTAGTCATTTTTCTGGCGTTTATCAGACTTTCAGATAGGGGAAATGTCAGTGAGCGTTCCGATTTCAGTTCCAGAGCGATTCGCCCAATGAGTTCTTGATATTTAGTCGTTTTCAGCCAATTTTCTGGATTTTTGAAAATTTCACTTTTTTGTGAAAATATTCACTAAATGAGGGAATAATATGTGTGAGGCTACCCCAGGAGAGTTCCAAATGTGTGTGGGTAGAATATATATCCCGCGGGGGTAAAATTGAAAAAAGTTGAAAAATTTTTTTGGGGGGATTTAGTCATTTTTCCGGCGTTTATCAGACTTTCAGATAGGGGAAATGTCAGTGAGTGTTCCGATTTCAGTTCCAGAGCGATTCACCCAATGAGTCCTTGTTATTTAGTTGTTTTCAGCCAATTTTCTGGATTTTTGAAAATTTCACTTTCTTGTGAAAATATCCACTAAATGAGGGAATAATATGTGTGAGGGTACCCCAGGAGAGTTCCAAATGTGTGTGGGTAGAATATATATCCCACGGGGGTAAAATTGAAAAAGGTTGAAAAAAATTTTTTTTTGGACTTAGTCATTTTTCTGGCGTTTATCAGACTTTCAGATAGGGGAAATGTCAGTGAGCGTTCCGATTTCAGTTCCAGAGTGATTCGCCCAATGAGTCCTTGTTATTTCGTTTTCAGCCAATTTTCTGGATTTTTGAAAATTTCACTTTTTTGTGAAAATATCCACTAAATGAGGGATTAATATGTGTGAGGGCACCCCAGGAGAGTTCCAAATGTGTGTGGGAAGAATATATATCCCACGGTGGTAAAATTGAAAAAAGTTGAAAAAAATTATTTTTTGGACTTAGTCATTTTTCTGGCGTTTATCAGAATTTCAGATAGGGGAAATGTCAGTGAGCGTTCCGATTTCAGTTCCATAGTGATTCGCCCAATGAGTCCTTGATATTTAGTCGTTTTCAGCCAATTTTCTGGATTTTTGAAAATTTCACTTTTTTGTGAAAATATTCACTAAACGAGGGAATAATATGTGTGAGGGTACCCCAGGAGAGTTCCAAATGTGTGTGAGTAGAATATATATCCCGCGGGGGTAAAATTGAAAAAAGTTGAAAAATTTTTTTGGGGGGATTTAGTCATTTTTCCGGCGTTTATCAGACTTTCAGATAGGGGAAATGTCAGTGAGTGTTCCGATTTCAGTTCCAGAGCGATTCACCCAATGAGTCCTTGTTATTTAGTTGTTTTCAGCCAATTTTCTGGATTTTTGAAAATTTCACTTTCTTGTGAAAATATCCACTAAATGAGGGAATAATATGTGTGAGGGTACCCCAGGAGAGTTCCAAATGTGTGTGGGTAGAATATATATCCCACGGGGGTAAAATTGAAAAAGGTTGAAAAAAAATTTTTTTTGGACTTAGTCATTTTTCCGGAGTTTATCAGACTTTCAGATAGGGGAAATGTCAGTGAGCGTTCCGATTTCAGTTCCAGAGTGATTCGCCCAATGAGTCCTTGTTATTTAGTTTTCAGCCAATTTTCTGGATTTTTGAAAATTTCACTTTTTTGTGAAAATATCCACTAAATGAGGGAATAATATGTGTGAGGGTACACCAGGAGAGTTCCAAATGTGTGTGGGAAGAATATATATCCCACGGGGGTAAAATTGAAAAAAGTTGAAAAAAATTATTTTTTGGACTTAGTCATTTTTCTGGCGTTTATCAGACTTTCAGATAGGGGAAATGTCAGTGAGCATTCCAATTTCAGTTCCAGAGTGATTCGCCCAATGAGTCCTTGTTATTTAGTTGTTTTCAGCCAATTTTCTGGATTTTTGAAAATTTCACTTTTTTGTGAAAATATCCACTAAATGAGGGATTAATATGTGTGAGGGTACCCCAGGAGAGTTCCAAATGTGTGTGGGTAGAATATATATCCCGCGGGGGTAAAATTGAAAAAAGTTGAAAAATTTTTTTGGGGGGATTTAGTCATTTTTCTGGCGTTTATCAGACTTTCAGATAGGGGAAATGTCAGTGAGCGTTCCAATTTCAGTTCCAGAGTGATTCGCCCAATTAGTCCTTGTTATTTAGTTGTTTTCAGCCAATTTTCTGGATTTTTGAAAATTTCACTTTTTTGTGAAAATATCCACTAAATAAGGGATTAATATGTGTGAGGGTACCCCAGGAGAGTTCCAAATGTGTGTGGGTAGAATATATATCCCGCGGGGGTAAAATTGAAAAAAGTTGAAAAAATTTTTTGGGGGGATTTAGTCATTTTTCCGGCGTTTATCAGACTTTCAGATAGGGGAAATGTCAGTGAGCATTCCAATTTCAGTTCCAGAGTGTTTCGCATAATGAGTCCTTGATATTTAGTCGTTTTCAGCCAATTTTCTGGATTTTTGAAAATTTCACTTTTTTGTGAAAATATCCACTAAATGAGGGAATAATATGTGTGAGGGTACCCCAGGAGAGTTCCAAATGTGTGTGGGAAGAATATATATCCCACGGGGGTAAAATTGAAAAAAGTTGAAAAAAAATATTTTTTGGACTTAGTCATTTTTCTAGCGTTTATCAGACTTTCAGATAGGGGAAATGTCAGTGAGCATTCCGATTTCAGTTCCAGAGCGATTCGCCCAATGAGTCCTTGATATTTAGTCGTTTTCAGCCAATTTTCTGGATTTTTGAAAATTTCACTTTTTTGTGAAAATATTCACTAAATGAGGGAATAATATGTGTGAGGGTACCCCAGGAGAGTTCCAAATGTGTGTGGGTAGAATATATATCCCGCAGGGGTAAAATTGAAAAAAGTTGAAAAAAATTTTTTGGGGGATTTAGTCATTTTTCCGGCGTTTATCAGACTTTCAGATAGGGGAAATGTCAGTGAGTGTTCCGATTTCAGTTCCAGAGCGATTCGCCCAATGAGTCCTTGTTATTTAGTTGTTTTCAGCCAATTTTGGATTTTTGAAAATTTCACTTTTTTGTGAAAATATCCACTAAATGAGGGAATAATATGTGTGAGGGTACCCCAGGAGAGTTCCAAATGTGTGTGGGTAGAATATATATCCCACGGGGGTAAAATTGAAAAAGGTTGAAAAAAATTTTTTTTTGGACTTAGTCATTTTTCCGGCGTTTATCAGACTTTCACATAGGGGAAATGTCAGTGAGCGTTCCGATTTCAGTTCCAGAGTGATTCGCCCAATGAGTCCTTGTTATTTAGTTTTCAGCCAATTTTCTGGATTTTTGAAAATTTCACTTTTTTGTGAAAATATCCACTAAATGAGGGAATAATATGTGTGAGGGTACACCAGGAGAGTTCCAAATGTGTGTGGGAAGAATATATATCCCACGGGGGTAAAATTGAAAAAAGTTGAAAAAAATTATTTTTTGGACTTAGTCATTTTTCTGGCGTTTATCAGACTTTCAGATAGGGGAAATGTCAGTGAGCGTTCCAATTTCAGTTCCAGAGTGATTCGCCCAATGAGTCCTTGTTATTTAGTTGTTTTCAGCCAATTTTCTGGATTTTTGAAAATTTCACTTTTTTGTGAAAATATCCACTAAATGAGGGATTCATATGTGTGAGGGTACCCCAGGAGAGTTCCAAATGTGTGTGGGAAGAATATATATCCCACGGTGGTAAAATTGAAAAAAGTTGAAAAAAATTATTTTTTGGACTTAGTCATTTTTCTGGCGTTTATCAGAATTTCAGATAGGGGAAATGTCAGTGAGCGTTCCGATTTCAGTTCCAGAGCGATTTGCCCAATGAGTCCTTGATATTTAGTCGTTTTTAGTCAATTTTCTGGATTTTTATAAATTTAACTTTTTTGTGAAAATATCCACTAAATGAGGGAATAATATGTGTGAGGGTACCCCAAGAGAGTTCCAAATGTGTATGGGAGAATATATATCCCACGGGGGTAAAATTGAAAAAAGTTGAAAAAAATTTTTTTTTGGACTTAGTCATTTTTCCGGCGTTTATCAGACTTTCAGAGAGGGCGAATGTCAGTGAGCGTTCCGATTTCAGTTCCAGAGCGATTCGCCCAATGAGTCCTTGATATTTAGTCGTTTTCAGCCAATTTTCTGGATTTTTGAAAATTTTACTTTTTTGTGAAAATATTCACTAAATGAGGGAATAATATGTGTGAGGGTACCCCAGGAGAGTTCCAAATGTGTGAGGGTAGAATATATATCCCGCGGGGGTAAAATTGAAAAAAGTTGAAAAAATTTTTGGGGGGGATTTAGTCATTTTTCCGGCGTTTATCAGACTTTCAGATAGGGGAAATGTCAGTGAGCGTTCCGATTTCAGTTCCAGAGCGGTTCGCCCAATGAGTCCTTGATATTTAGTCGTTTTCAGCCAATTTTCTGGATTTTTGAAAATTTCACTTTTTTGTGAAAATATCCACTAAATGAGGGAATAATATGTGTGAGGGTACACCAGGAGAGTTCCAAATGTGTGTGGGAAGAATATATATCCCACGGGGGTAAAATTGAAAAAAGTTGAAAAAAATTATTTTTTGGACTTAGTCATTTTTCTGGCGTTTATCAGACTTTCAGATAGGGGAAATGTCAGTGAGCGTTCCAATTTCAGTTCCAGAGTGATTCGCCCAATGAGTCCTTGTTATTTAGTTGTTTTCAGCCAATTTTCTGGATTTTTGAAAATTTCACTTTTTTGTGAAAATATCCACTAAATGAGGGATTAATATGTGTGAGGGTACCCCAGGAGAGTTCCAAATGTGTGTGGGAAGAATATATATCCCACGGTGGTAAAATTGAAAAAAGTTGAAAAAAATTATTTTTTGGACTTAGTCATTTTTCTGGCGTTTATCAGAATTTCAGATAGGGGAAATGTCAGTGAGCGTTCCGATTTCAGTTCCAGAGCGATTCGCCCAATGAGTCCTTGATATTTAGTCGTTTTCAGCCAATTTTCTGGATTTTTGAAAATTTCACTTTTTTGTGAAAATATTCACTAAATGAGGGAATAATATGTGTGAGGGTACCCCAGGAGAGTTCCAAATGTGTGTGGGTAGAATATATATCCCGCGGGGGTAAAATTGAAAAAAGTTGAAAAATTTTTTGGGGGGGATTTAGTCATTTTTCCGGCGTTTATCAGACTTTCAGATAGGGGAAATGTCAGTGAGCGTTCCAATTTCAGTTCCAGAGTGTTTCGCCCAATGAGTCCTTGATATTTAGTCGTTTTCAGCAATTTTTCTGGATTTTTGAAAATTTCACTTTATTGTGAAAATATCCACTAAATGAGGGATTAATATGTATGAGGGTACCCCAGGAGAGTTCCAAATGTGTGTGGGAAGAATATATATCCCACGGGGGTAAAATTGAAAAAAGTTGAAAAAAATTTTTTTTTGGACTTAGTCATTTTTCTGGCGTTTATCAGACTTTCAGATAGGGGAAATATCAGTGAGCGTTCCGATTTCAGTTCCAGAGTGATTCACCCAATGAGACCTTGTTGTTTAGTTGTTTTCAGCCAATTTTCTGGATTTTTGTAAATTTCACTTTTTTGTGAAAATATCCACTAAATGAGGGAATAATATGTGTGAGGGTACCCCAGGAGAGTTCCAAATGTGTGTGGGAAGAATATATATCCCACGGGGGTAAAATTGAAAAAAGTTGAAAAAAATTTTTTTTTGGACTTAGTCATTTTTCTGGCGTTTATCAGACTTTCAGTTAGGGGAAATGTCAGTGAGCGTTCCGATTTCAGTTCCAGAGCGGTTCGCCCAATGAGTCCTTGATATTTAGTCGTTTTTAGCCAATTTTCTGGATTTTTGAAAATTTAACTTTTTTGTGAAAATATCCACTAAATGAGGGAATAATATGTGTGAGGGTACCCCAAGAGAGTTCCAAATGTGTATGGGAGAATATATATCCCACGGGGGTAAAATTGAAAAAAGTTGAAAAAATTTTTTTTTTGGACTTAGTCATTTTTCCGGCGTTTATCAGACTTTCAGATAGGGCGAATGTCAGTGAGCGTTCCGATTTCAGTTCCAGAGCGATTCGCCCAATGAGTCCTTGATATTTAGTCGTTTTCAGCCAATTTTCTGGATTTTTGAAAATTTCACTTTTTTGTGAAAATATCCACTAAATGAGGGAATAATATGTGTGAGGGTACCCCAGGAGAGTTCCAAATGTGTGCGGGTAGAATATATATCCCGCGGGGGTAAAATTGAAAAAAGTTGAAAAAATTTTTGGGGGGGATTTAGTCATTTTTCCGGCGTTTATCAGACTTTCAGATGGGGGAAATGTCAGTGAGTGTTCCGATTTCAGTTCCAGAGCGATTCGCCCAATGAGTCCTTGTTATTTAGTTGTTTTCAGCCAATTTTCTGGATTTTTGAAAATTTCACTTTTTTGTGAAAATATCCACTAAATGAGGGAATAATATGTGTGAGGGTACCCCAGGAGAGTTCCAAATGTGTGTGGGTAGAATATATATCCCACAGGGGTAAAATTTAAAAAAGTTGAAAACATTTTTTTTTTGGACTTAGTCATTTTTCCGGCATTTATCAGAGTTTCAGATAGGGCGAATGTCAGTGAGCGTTCCGATTTCAGTTCCAGAGCGATTCGCCCAATGAGTCCTTCATATTTAGTCGTTTTCAGCCAATTTTCTGGATTTTTGAAAATTTAACTTTTTTGTGAAAATATCCATTAAATGAGGGAATAATATGTGTGAGGGTACCCCAGGACAGTTCCAAATGTGTGTGGGTAGAATATATATCCCGCGGGGGTAAAATTGAAAAAAGTTGAAAAAATTTTTGGGGGGGATTTAGTCATTTTTCCGGCGTTTATCAGACTTTCAGAGAGGGGAAATGTCAGTGAGCGTTCCGATTTCAGTTCCAGAGTGATTCGCCCAATGAGTCCTTGTTATTTAGTTGTTTTCAGCCAATTTTCTGGATTTTTGAAAATTTCACTTTTTTGTGAAAATATCCACTAAATGAGGGATTAATATGTGTGAGGGTACCCCAGGAGAGTTCCAAATGTGTGTGGGAAGAATATATATCCCACGGTGGTAAAATTGAAAAAAGTTGAAAAAAATTATTTTTTGGACTTAGTCATTTTTCTGGCGTTTATCAGAATTTCAGATAGGGGAAATGTCAGTGAGCGTTCCGATTTCAGTTCCAGAGCGATTCGCCCAATGAGTCCTTGATATTTAGTCGTTTTCAGCCAATTTTCTGGATTTTTGAAAATTTCACTTTTTTGTGAAAATATTCACTAAATGAGGGAATAATATGTGTGAGGGTACCCCAGGAGAGTTCCAAATGTGTGTGGGTAGAATATATATCCCGCGGGGGTAAAATTGAAAAAAGTTGAAAAATTTTTTGGGGGGGATTTAGTCATTTTTCCGGCGTTTATCAGACTTTCAGATAGGGGAAATGTCAGTGAGCGTTCCAATTTCAGTTCCAGAGTGTTTCGCCCAATGAGTCCTTGATATTTAGTCGTTTTCAGCCAATTTTCTGGATTTTTGAAAATTTCACTTTTTTGTGAAAATATCCACTAAATGAGGGATTAATATGTGTGAGGGTACCCCAGGAGAGTTCCAAATGTGTGTGGGAAGAATATATATCCCACGGGGGTAAAATTGAAAAAAGTTGAAAAAAATTTTTTTTTGGACTTAGTCATTTTTCTGGCGTTTATCAGACTTTCAGATAGGGGAAATATCAGTGAGCGTTCCGATTTCAGTTCCAGAGTGATTCACCCAATGAGACCTTGTTATTTAGTTGTTTTCAGCCAATTTTCTGGATTTTTGTAAATTTCACTTTTTTGTGAAAATATCCACTAAATGAGGGAATAATATGTGTGAGGGTACCCCAGGAGAGTTCCAAATGTGTGTGGGAAGAATATATATCCCACGGGGGTAAAATTGAAAAAAGTTGAAAAAAATTTTTTTTTGGACTTAGTCATTTTTCTGGCGTTTATCAGACTTTCAGTTAGGGGAAATGTCAGTGAGCGTTCCGATTTCAGTTCCAGAGCGGTTCGCCCAATGAGTCCTTGATATTTAGTCGTTTTTAGCCAATTTTCTGGATTTTTGAAAATTTAACTTTTTTGTGAAAATATCCACTAAATGAGGGAATAATATGTGTGAGGGTACCCCAAGAGAGTTCCAAATGTGTATGGGAGAATATATATCCCACGGGGGTAAAATTGAAAAAAGTTGAAAAAATTTTTTTTTTGGACTTAGTCATTTTTCCGGCGTTTATCAGACTTTCAGATAGGGCGAATGTCAGTGAGCGTTCCGATTTCAGTTCCAGAGCGATTCGCCCAATGAGTCCTTGATATTTAGTCGTTTTCAGCCAATTTTCTGGATTTTTGAAAATTTTACTTTTTTGTGAAAATATTCACTAAATGAGGGAATAATATGTGTGAGGGTACCCCAGGAGAGTTCCAAATGTGTGTGGGTAGAATATATATCCCGCGGGGGTAAAATTGAAAAAAGTTGAAAAAATTTTTGGGGGGGATTTAGTCATTTTTCCGGCGTTTATCAGACTTTCAGATAGGGGAAATGTCAGTGAGCGTTCCGATTTCAGTTCCAGAGCGGTTCGCCCAATGAGTCCTTGATATTTAGTCGTTTTCAGCCAATTTTCTGGATTTTTGAAAATTTAACTTTTTTGTGAAAATATCCACTAAATGAGGGAATAATATGTGTGAGGGTACCCCAAGAGAGTTCCAAATGTGTGTGGGAAGAATATATATCCCACGGGGGTAAAATTGAAAAAAGTTGAAAAAAATTTTTTTTTGGACTTAGTCATTTTTCCGGCGTTTATCAGACTTTCAGATAGGGCGAATGTCAGTGAGCATTCCGGTTTCAGTTCCAGAGCGATTCGCCCAATGAGTCCTTGATATTTAGTAGTTTTCAGCCAATTTTCTGGATTTTTGAAAATTTCACTTTTTTGTGAAAATATTCACTAAATGAGGGAATAATATGTGTGAGGGTACCCCAGGAGAGTTCCAAATGTGTGTGGGTAGAATATATATCCCGCGGGGGTAAAATTGAAAAAAGTTGAAAAATTTTTTGGGTGGGATTTAGTCATTTTTCCGGCGTTTATCAGACTTTCAGATAGGGCAAATGTCAGTGAGCGTTCCGATTTCAGTTCCAGAGCGATTCGCCCAATGAGTCCTTGATATTTAGTCGTTTTCAGCCAATTTTCTGGATTTTTGAAAATTTCACTTTTTTGTGAAAATATCCACTAAATGAGGGAATAATATGTGTGAGGGTACCCCAGAAGAGTTCCAAATGTGTGTGGATAGAATATATATCCCACGGGGGTAAAATTGAAAAAAGTTGAAAAAATTTTTTTTTTGGACTTAGTCATTTTTCCGGTGTTTATCAGACTTTCAGATAGGGCGAATGTCAGTGAGCGTTCCGATTTCAGTTCCAGAGCGATTCGCCCAATGAGTCCTTGATATTTATTCGTTTTCAGCCAATTTTCTGGATTTTTGAAAATTTCACTTTTTTGTGAAAATATCCACTAAATGAGGGAATAATATGTGTGAGGGTACCCCAGGAGAGTTCCAAATGTGTGCGGGTAGAATATATATCCCGTGGGGGTAAAATTGAAAAAAGTTGAAAAAATTTTTGGGGGGGATTTAGTCATTTTTCCGGCGTTTATCAGACTTTCAGATGGGGGAAATGTCAGTGAGTGTTCCGATTTCAGTTCCAGAGCGATTCGCCCAATGAGTCCTTGTTATTTAGTTGTTTTCAGCCAATTTTCTGGATTTTTGAAAATTTCACTTTTTTGTGAAAATATCCACTAAATGAGGGAATAATATGTGTGAGGGTACCCCAGGAGAGTTCCAAATGTGTGTGGGTAGAATATATATCCCACAGGGGTAAAATTTAAAAAAGTTGAAAACATTTTTTTTTTGGACTTAGTCATTTTTCCGGCATTTATCAGAGTTTCAGATAGGGCGAATGTCAGTGAGCGTTCCGATTTCAGTTCCAGAGCGATTCGCCCAATGAGTCCTTCATATTTAGTCGTTTTCAGCCAATTTTCTGGATTTTTGAAAATTTAACTTTTTTGTGGAAATATCCATTAAATGAGGGAATAATATGTGTGAGGGTACCCCAGGACAGTTCCAAATGTGTGTGGGTAGAATATATATCCCACGGGGGTAAAATTGAAAAAAGTAGAAAAAAAATTTTTTTTGGACTTAGTCATTTTTCCGGCGTTTATCAGACTTTCAGATAGGGCAAATGTCAGTGAGCGTTCCGATTTCAGTTCCAGAGCGATTCGCCCAATGAGTCCTTGATATTTAGTCGTTTTCAGCCAATTTTCTGGATTTTTGAAAATTTCACTTTTTTGTGAAAATATCCACTAAATGAGGGAATAATATGTGTGAGGGTACCCCAGGAGAGTTCCAAATGTGTGTGAGAAGAATATATATCCCACGGGGGTAAAATTGAAAAAAGTTGAAAAAAATTTTTTTTTGGACTTAGTCATTTTTCCGGCGTTTATCAGAGTTTCAGATAGAGCGAATGTCAGTGAGCGTTCCGATTTCAGTTCCAGAGCGATTCGCCCAATGAGTCCTTGATATTTAGTCGTTTTCAGCCAATTTTCTGGATTTTTGAAAATTTCACTTTTTTGTGAAAATATCCACTAAATGAGGGAATAATATGTGTGAGGGTACCCCAGGAGAGTTCCAAATGTGTGTGAGAAGAATATATATCCCACGGGGGTAAAATTGAAAAAAGTTGAAAAAAATTTTTTTTTGGACTTAGTCATTTTTCCGGCGTTTATCAGACTTTCAGATAGGGCGAATGTCAGTGAGCGTTCCAATTTCAGTTCCAGAGCGATTCGCCCAATGAGTCCTTGATATTTAGTCGTTTTCAGCCAATTTTCTGGATTTTTGAAAATTTCACTTTTTTGTGAAAATATTCACTAAATGAGGGAATAATATGTGTGAGGGTACCCCAGGAGAGTTCCAAATGTGTGTGGGTAGAATATATATCCCGCAGGGGTAAAATTGAAAAAAGTTGAAAATTTTTTTTGGGGGGGATTTAGTCATTTTTCCGGCGTTTATCAGACTTTCAGATAGGGGAAATGTCAGTGAGTGTTCCGATTTCAGTTCCAGAGCGATTCGCCCAATGAGTCCTTGTTATTTAGTCGTTTTCTGCCAATTTTCGGGATTTTTGAAAATTTCACTTTTTTGTGAAAATATCCACTAAATGAGGGAATAATATGTGTGAGGGTACCCCAGGAGAGTTCCAAATGTGTGTGGGTAGAATATATATCCCACGGGGGTAAAATTGAAAAAAGTTGAAAAAAATTTTTTTGGGGACTTAGTCATTTTTCCGGCGTTTATCAGACTTTCAGATAGGGGAAATGTCAGTGAGCGTTCCAATTTCAGTTCCAGAGCGATTCCCCCAATGAGTCCTTGATATTTAGTCATTTTCAGCCAATTTTCTGGATTTTTGAAAATTTCACTTTTTTGTGAAAATATCCACTTAATGAGGGAATAATATGTGTGAGGGTACCCCAGGAGAATTCCAAATGTGTGTGGGAGGAATATATATCCCACGGGGGTAAAATTGAAGAAAGTTGAAAAAAAATTTTTTTTGGACTTAGTCATTTTTCCGGCGTTTATCAGACTTTCAGATAGGGGAAATGTCAGTGAGCGTTCCGATTTCAGTTCCAGAGCGATTCGCCCAATGAGTCCTTGATATTTAGTCGTTTTCTGCCAATTTTCTGGATTTTTGAAAATTTCACTTTTTTGTGAAAATATCCACTAAATGAGGGAATAATATGTGTGAGGGTACCCCAGGAGAGTTCCAAATGTGTGTGGGTAGAATATATATCCCGCGGGGGTAAAATTGAAAAAAGTTTAAAAAATTTTTGGGGGGGATTTAGTCATTTTTCCGGCGTTTATCAGACTTTCAGAGAGGGGAAATGTCAGTGAGTGTTCCGATTTCAGTTCCAGAGCGATTCGCCCAATGAGTCCTTGTTATTTAGTTGTTTTCAGCCAATTTTCTGGATTTTTGAAAATTTCACTTTTTTGTGAAAATATCCACTAAATGAGGGAATAATATGTGTGAGGGTACCCCAGGAGAGTTCCAAATGTGTGTGGGTAGAATATATATCCCACGGGGGTAAAATTGAAAAAAGTTGAAAAAATTTTTGGGGGGGGATTTAGTCATTTTTCCGGCGTTTATCAGACTTTCAGATAGGGGAAATGTCAGTGAGTGTTCCGATTTCAGTTCCAGAGCGATTCGCCCAATGAGTCCTTGTTATTTAGTCGTTTTCTGCCAATTTTCTGGATTTTTGAAAATTTCACTTTTTTGTGAAAATATCCACTAAATGAGGGAATAATATGTGTGAGGGTACCCCAGGAGAGTTCCAAATGTGTGTGGGAAGAATATATATCCCACGGGGGTAAAATTGAAAAAAGTTGAAAAAAATTTTTTTTTGGACTTACTCATTTTTCCGGCGTTTATCAGACTTTCAGATAGGGCGAATGTCAGTGAGCGTTCCGATTTCAGTTCCAGAGCGATTCGCCCAATGAGTCCTTGATATTTAGTCGTTTTCTGCCAATTTTCTGGATTTTTGAAAATTTCACTTTTTTGTGAAAATATCCACTAAATGAGGGAATAATATGTGTGAGGGTACCCCAGGAGAGTTCCAAATGTGTGTGGGTAGAATATATATCCCGCGGGGGTAAAATTGAAAAAAGTTGAAAAATTTTTTTGGGGGGGATTTAGTCATTTTTCCGCCGTTTATCAGACTTTCAGATAGGGGAAATGTCAGTGAGTGTTCCGATTTCAGTTCCAGAGCGATTCGCCCAATGAGTCCTTGTTATTTAGTTGTTTTCAGCCAATTTTCTGGATTTTTGAAAATTTCACTTTTTTGTGAAAATATCCACTAAATAAGGGAATAATATATGTGAGGGTACCCCAGGAGAGTTCCAAATGTGTGTGGGAAGAATATATATCCCACGGGGGTAAAATTGAAAAAAGTTGAAAAAATTTTTTTTTTGGACTTAGTCATTTTTCCGGCGTTTATCAGACTTTCAGATAGGGCGAATGTCAGTTAGCATTCTGATTTCAGTTCCAGAGCGATTCGCCCAATGAGTCCTTGATATTTAGTCGTTTTCAGCCAATTTTCTGGATTTTTGAAAATTTCACTTTTTTGTGAAAATGTCCACTAAATAAGGGAATAATATGTGTGAGGGTACCACAGAAGAGTTCCAAATGTGTGTGGGTAGAATATATATCCCGCGGGGGTAAAATTGAAAAAAGTTGAAAATTTTTTTGGGGGGGGATTTAGTCATTTTTCCGGCGTTTATCAGACTTTCAGATAGGGGAAATGTCAGTGAGTGTTCCGATTTCAGTTCCAGAGCGATTCGCCCAATGAGTCCTTGTTATTTAGTTGTTTTCAGCCAATTTTCTGGATTTTTGAAAATTTCACTTTTTTGTGAAAATATCCACTTAATGAGGGAATAATATGTGTGAGGGTACCCCAGGAGAGTTCCAAATGTGTGTGGGAAGAATATATATCCCACGGGGGTAAAATTGAAGAAAGTTAAAAAAAAAATTTTTTTAGACTTAGTCATTTTTCCGGCGTTTATCAGACTTTCAGATAGGGGAAATGTCAGTGAGCGTTCCGATTTCAGTTCCAGAGCGATTCGCCCAATGAGTCCTTGATATTTAGTCATTTTCAGCCAATTTTCTGGATTTTTGAAAATTTCACTTTTTTGTGAAAATATCCACTTAATGAGGGAATAATATGTGTGAGGGTACCCCAGGAGAATTCCAAATGTGTGTGGGAAGAATATATATCCCACGGGGGTAAAATTGAAGAAAGTTGAAAAAAAATTTTTTTTGGACTTAGTCATTTTTCCGGCGTTTATCAGACTTTCAGATAGGGGAAATGTCAGTGAGCATTCCGATTTCAGTTCCAGAGCGATTCGCCCAATGAGTCCTTGATATTTAGTCGTTTTCTGCCAATTTTCTGGATTTTTGAAAATTTCACTTTTTTGTGAAAATATCCACTAAATGAGGGAATAATATGTGTGAGGGTACCCCAGGAGAGTTCCAAATGTGTGTGGGTAGAATATATATCCCGCGGGGGTAAAATTGAAAAAAGTTTAAAAAATTTTTGGGGGGGATTTAGTCATTTTTCCGGCGTTTATCAGACTTTCAGAGAGGGGAAATGTCAGTGAGTGTTCCGATTTCAGTTCCAGAGCGATTCGCCCAATGAGTCCTTGTTATTTAGTTGTTTTCAGCCAATTTTCTGGATTTTTGAAAATTTCACTTTTTTGTGAAAATATCCACTAAATGAGGGAATAATATGTGTGAGGGTACCCCAGGAGAGTTCCAAATGTGTGTGGGTAGAATATTTATCCCACGGGGGTAAAATTGAAAAAAGTTGAAAAAATTTTTTGGGGGGGATTTAGTCATTTTTCCGGCGTTTATCAGACTTTCAGATAGGGGAAATGTCAGTGAGTGTTCCGATTTCAGTTCCAGAGCGATTCGCCCAATGAGTCCTTGTTATTTAGTCGTTTTCTGCCAATTTTTTGGATTTTTGAAAATTTCACTTTTTTGTGAAAATATCCACTAAATGAGGGAATAATATGTGTGAGGGTACCCCAGGAGAGTTCCAAATGTGTGTGGGAAGAATATATATCCCACGGGGGTAAAATTGAAAAAAGTTGAAAAAAATTTTTTTTTGGACTTACTCATTTTTCCGGCGTTTATCAGACTTTCAGATAGGGCGAATGTCAGTGAGCGTTCCGATTTCAGTTCCAGAGCGATTCGCCCAATGAGTCCTTGATATTTAGTCGTTTTCTGCCAATTTTCTGGATTTTTGAAAA
Source organism: Phyllobates terribilis (assembly GCF_046119375.1). Lineage (NCBI taxonomy): Eukaryota > Metazoa > Chordata > Amphibia > Anura > Dendrobatidae > Phyllobates > Phyllobates terribilis. The sequence continues at coordinate 557,517,347 of NW_027362762.1, forward strand.
TTTCACTTTTTTGTGAAAATATCCACTAAATGAGGGAATAATATGTGTGAGGGTACCCCAGGAGAGTTCCAAATGTGTGTGGGTAGAATATATATCCCGCGGGGGTAAAATTGAAAAAAGTTGAAAAATTTTTTTGGGGGGGATTTAGTCATTTTTCCGCCGTTTATCAGACTTTCAGATAGGGGAAATGTCAGTGAGTGTTCCGATTTCAGTTCCAGAGCGATTCGCCCAATGAGTCCTTGTTATTTAGTTGTTTTCAGCCAATTTTCTGGATTTTTGAAAATTTCACTTTTTTGTGAAAATATCCACTAAATAAGGGAATAATATATGTGAGGGTACCCCAGGAGAGTTCCAAATGTGTGTGGGAAGAATATATATCCCACGGGGGTAAAATTGAAAAAAGTTGAAAAAATTTTTTTTTTGGACTTAGTCATTTTTCCGGCGTTTATCAGACTTTCAGATAGGGGAAATGTCAGTGAGCGTTCCGATTTCAGTTCCAGAGCGATTCGCCCAATGAGTCCTTGATATTTAGTCATTTTCAGCCAATTTTCTGGATTTTTGAAAATTTCACTTTTTTGTGAAAATATCCACTTAATGAGGGAATAATATGTGTGAGGGTACCCCAGGAGAATTCCAAATGTGTGTGGGAAGAATATATATCCCACGGGGGTAAAATTGAAGAAAGTTGAAAAAAAATTTTTTTTGGACTTAGTCATTTTTCCGGCGTTTATCAGACTTTCAGATAGGGGAAATGTCAGTGAGCGTTCCGATTTCAGTTCCAGAGCGATTCGCCCAATGAGTCCTTGATATTTAGTCGTTTTCTGCCAATTTTCTGGATTTTTGAAAATTTCACTTTTTTTGTGAAAATATCCACTAAATGAGGGAATAATATGTGTGAGGGTACCCCAGGAGAGTTCCAAATGTGTGTGGGTAGAATATATATCCCGCGGGGGTAAAATTGAAAAAAGTTTAAAAAATTTTTGGGGGGGATTTAGTCATTTTTCCGGCGTTTATCAGACTTTCAGAGAGGGGAAATGTCAGTGAGTGTTCCGATTTCAGTTCCAGAGCGATTCGCCCAATGAGTCCTTGTTATTTAGTTGTTTTCAGCCAATTTTCTGGATTTTTGAAAATTTCACTTTTTTGTGAAAATATCCACTAAATGAGGGAATAATATGTGTGAGGGTACCCCAGGAGAGTTCCAAATGTGTGTGGGTAGAATATATATCCCACGGGGGTAAAATTGAAAAAAGTTGAAAAAATTTTTTGGGGGGGATTTAGTCATTTTTCCGGCGTTTATCAGACTTTCAGATAGGGGAAATGTCAGTGAGTGTTCCGATTTCAGTTCCAGAGCGATTCGCCCAATGAGTCCTTGTTATTTAGTCGTTTTCTGCCAATTTTCTGGATTTTTGAAAATTTCACTTTTTTGTGAAAATATCCACTAAATGAGGGAATAATATGTGTGAGGGTACCCCAGGAGAGTTCCAAATGTGTGTGGGAAGAATATATATCCCACGGGGGTAAAATTGAAAAAAGTTGAAAAAAATTTTTTTTTGGACTTACTCATTTTTCCGGCGTTTATCAGACTTTCAGATAGGGCGAATGTCAGTGAGCGTTCCGATTTCAGTTCCAGAGCGATTCGCCCAATGAGTCCTTGATATTTAGTCGTTTTCTGCCAATTTTCTGGATTTTTGAAAATTTCACTTTTTTGTGAAAATATCCACTAAATGAGGGAATAATATGTGTGAGGGTACCCCAGGAGAGTTCCAAATGTGTGTGGGTAGAATATATATCCCGCGGGGGTAAAATTGAAAAAAGTTGAAAAATTTTTTTGGGGGGGATTTAGTCATTTTTCCGCCGTTTATCAGACTTTCAGATAGGGGAAATGTCAGTGAGTGTTCCGATTTCAGTTCCAGAGCGATTCGCCCAATGAGTCCTTGTTATTTAGTTGTTTTCAGCCAATTTTCTGGATTTTTGAAAATTTCACTTTTTTGTGAAAATATCCACTAAATAAGGGAATAATATATGTGAGGGTACCCCAGGAGAGTTCCAAATGTGTGTGGGAAGAATATATATCCCACGGGGGTAAAATTGAAAAAAGTTGAAAAAATTTTTTTTTTGGACTTAGTCATTTTTCCGGCGTTTATCAGACTTTCAGATAGGGCGAATGTCAGTTAGCATTCCGATTTCAGTTCCAGAGCGATTCGCCCAATGAGTCCTTGATATTTAGTCGTTTTCAGCCAATTTTCTGGATTTTTGAAAATTTCACTTTTTTGTGAAAATGTCCACTAAATAAGGGAATAATATGTGTGAGGGTACCACAGAAGAGTTCCAAATGTGTGTGGGTAGAATATATATCCCGCGGGGGTAAAATTGAAAAAAGTTGAAAATTTTTTTGGGGGGGGATTTAGTCATTTTTCCGGCGTTTATCAGACTTTCAGATAGGGGAAATGTCAGTGAGTGTTCCGATTTCAGTTCCAGAGCGATTCGCCCAATGAGTCCTTGTTATTTAGTTGTTTTCAGCCAATTTTCTGGATTTTTGAAAATTTCACTTTTTTGTGAAAATATCCACTTAATGAGGGAATAATATGTGTGAGGGTACCCCAGGAGAGTTCCAAATGTGTGTGGGAAGAATATATATCCCACGGGGGTAAAATTGAAGAAAGTTAAAAAAAAAATTTTTTTGGACTTAGTCATTTTTCCGGCGTTTATCAGACTTTCAGATAGGGGACATGTCAGTGAGCGTTCCGATTTCAGTTCCAGAGCGATTCGCCCAATGAGTCCTTGATATTTAGTCATTTTCAGCCAATTTTCTGGATTTTTGAAAATTTCACTTTTTTGTGAAAATATCCACTTAATGAGGGAATAATATGTGTGAGGGTACCCCAGGAGAATTCCAAATGTGTGTGGGAAGAATATATATCCCACGGGGGTAAAATTGAAGAAAGTTGAAAAAAAATTTTTTTTGGACTTAGTCATTTTTCCGGCGTTTATCAGACTTTCAGATAGGGGAAATGTCAGTGAGCGTTCCGATTTCAGTTCCAGAGCGATTCGCCCAATGAGTCCTTGATATTTAGTCGTTTTCAGCCAATTTTCTGGATTTTTGAAAATTTCACTTTTTTGTGAAAATATTCACTAAATGAGGGAATAATATGTGTGAGGGTACCCCAGGAGAGTTCCAAATGTGTGTGGGTAGAATATATATCCCGCGGGGGTAAAATTGAAAAAAGTTGAAAAATTTTTTTGGGGGGATTTAGTCATTTTTCCGGCGTTTATCAGACTTTCAGATAGGGGAAATGTCAGTGAGCGTTCCAATTTCAGTTCCAGAGTGTTTCGCATAATGAGTCCTTGATATTTAGTCGTTTTCGGCCAATTTTCTGGATTTTTGAAAATTTCACTTTTTTGTGAAAATATCCACTAAATGAGGGAATAATATGTGTGAGGGTACCCCAGGAGAGTTCCAAATGTGTGTGGGAAGAATATATATCCCACGGGGGTAAAATTGAAAAAAGTTGAAAAAAAATATTTTTTGGACTTAGTCATTTTTCTAGCGTTTATCAGACTTTCAGATAGGGGAAATGTCAGTGAGCATTCCGATTTCAGTTCCAGAGCGATTCGCCCAATGAGTCCTTGATATTTAGTCGTTTTCAGCCAATTTTCTGGATTTTTGAAAATTTCACTTTTTTGTGAAAATATTCACTAAATGAGGGAATAATATGTGTGAGGGTACCCCAGGAGAGTTCCAAATGTGTGTGGGTAGAATATATATCCCGCAGGGGTAAAATTGAAAAAAGTTGAAAAAAATTTTTTGGGGGATTTAGTCATTTTTCCGGCGTTTATCAGACTTTCAGATAGGGGAAATGTCAGTGAGTGTTCCGATTTCAGTTCCAGAGCGATTCGCCCAATGAGTCCTTGTTATTTAGTTGTTTTCAGCCAATTTTGGATTTTTGAAAATTTCACTTTTTTGTGAAAATATCCACTAAATGAGGGAATAATATGTGTGAGGGTACCCCAGGAGAGTTCCAAATGTGTGTGGGTAGAATATATATCCCACGGGGGTAAAATTGAAAAAGGTTGAAAAAAATTTTTTTTTGAAATTAGACATTTTTCCGGCGTTTATCAGACTTTCACATAGGGCAAATGTCAGTGAGCGTTCCGATTTCAGTTCCAGAGTGATTCGCCCAATGAGTCCTTGTTATTTAGTTTTCAGCCAATTTTCTGGATTTTTGAAAATTTCACTTTTTTGTGAAAATATCCACTAAATGAGGGAATAATATGTGTGAGGGTACACCAGGAGAGTTCCAAATGTGTGTGGGAAGAATATATATCCCACGGGGGTAAAATTGAAAAAAGTTGAAAAAAATTATTTTTTGGACTTAGTCATTTTTCTGGCGTTTATCAGACTTTCAGATAGGGGAAATGTCAGTGAGCGTTCCAATTTCAGTTCCAGAGTGATTCGCCCAATGAGTCCTTGTTATTTAGTTGTTTTCAGCCAATTTTCTGGATTTTTGAAAATTTCACTTTTTTGTGAAAATATCCACTAAATGAGGGATTAATATGTGTGAGGGTACCCCAGGAGAGTTCCAAATGTGTGTGGGAAGAATATATATCCCACGGTGGTAAAATTGAAAAAAGTTGAAAAAAATTATTTTTTGGACTTAGTCATTTTTCTGGCGTTTATCAGAATTTCAGATAGGGGAAATGTCAGTGAGCGTTCCGATTTCAGTTCCAGAGCGATTTGCCCAATGAGTCCTTGATATTTAGTCGTTTTTAGCCAATTTTCTGGATTTTTGAAAATTTAACTTTTTTGTGAAAATATCCACTAAATGAGGGAATAATATGTGTGAGGGTACCCCAAGAGAGTTCCAAATGTGTATGGGAGAATATATATCCCACGGGGGTAAAATTGAAAAAAGTTGAAAAAATTTTTTTTTTGGACTTAGTCATTTTTCCGGCGTTTATCAGACTTTCAGAGAGGGCGAATGTCAGTGAGCGTTCCGATTTCAGTTCCAGAGCGATTCGCCCAATGAGTCCTTGATATTTAGTCGTTTTCAGCCAATTTTCTGGATTTTTGAAAATTTTACTTTTTTGTGAAAATATTCACTAAATGAGGGAATAATATGTGTGAGGGTACCCCAGGAGAGTTCCAAATGTGTGTGGGTAGAATATATATCCCGCGGGGGTAAAATTGAAAAAAGTTGAAAAAATTTTTGGGGGGGATTTAGTCATTTTTCCGGCGTTTATCAGACTTTCAGATAGGGGAAATGTCAGTGAGCGTTCCGATTTCAGTTCCAGAGCGGTTCGCCCAATGAGTCCTTGATATTTAGTCGTTTTCAGCCAATTTTCTGGATTTTTGAAAATTTAACTTTTTTGTGAAAATATCCACTAAATGAGGGAATAATATGTGTGAGGGTACCCCAAGAGAGTTCCAAATGTGTGTGGGAAGAATATATATCCCACGGGGGTAAAATTGAAAAAAGTTGAAAAAAATTTTTTTTTGGACTTAGTCATTTTTCCGGCGTTTATCAGACTTTCACATAGGGGAAATGTCAGTGAGCATTCCGATTTCAGTTCCAGAGTGATTTGCCCAATGAGTCCTTGTTATTTAGTTTTCAGCCAATTTTCTGGATTTTTGAAAATTTCACTTTTTTGTGAAAATATCCACTAAATGAGGGATTAATATGTGTGAGGGTACCCCAGGAGAGTTCCAAATGTGTGTGGGAAGAATATATATCCCACGGTGGTAAAATTGAAAAAAGTTGAAAAAAATTATTTTTTGGACTTAGTCATTTTTCTGGCGTTTATCAGAATTTCATATAGGGGAAATGTCAGTGAGCGTTCCGATTTCAGTTCCAGAGCGATTCGCCCAATGAGTCCTTGTTATTTAGTTGTTTTCAGCCAATTTTCTGGATTTTTGAAAATTTCACTTTTTTGTGAAAATATCCACTAAATGAGGGAATAATATGTGTGAGGGTACCCCAGGAGAGTTCCAAATGTGTGTGGGTAGAATATATATCCCACAGGGGTAAAATTTAAAAAAGTTGAAAACATTTTTTTTTTGGACTTAGTCATTTTTCCGGCATTTATCAGAGTTTCAGATAGGGCGAATGTCAGTGAGCGTTCCGATTTCAGTTCCAGAGCGATTCGCCCAATGAGTCCTTGATATTTAGTCGTTTTCAGCCAATTTTCTGGATTTTTGAAAATTTCACTTTTTTGTGAAAATATCCACTAAATGAGGGAATAATATGTGTGAGGGTACCCCAGGAGAGTTCCAAATGTGTGTGAGAAGAATATATATCCCACGGGGGTAAAATTGAAAAAAGTTGAAAAAAATTTTTTTTTGGACTTAGTCATTTTTCCGGCGTTTATCAGAGTTTCAGATAGAGCGAATGTCAGTGAGAGTTCCGATTTCAGTTCCAGAGCGATTCGCCCAATGAGTCCTTCATATTTAGTCGTTTTCAGCCAATTTTCTGGATTTTTGAAAATTTAACTTTTTTGTGAAAATATCCATTACATGAGGGAATAATATGTGTGAGGGTACCCCAGGACAGTTCCAAATGTGTGTGGGTAGAATATATATCCCACGGGGGTAAAATTGAAAAAAGTAGAAAAAAAATTTTTTTTGGACTTAGTCATTTTTCCGGCGTTTATCAGACTTTCAGATAGGGCAAATGTCAGTGAGCGTTCCGATTTCAGTTCCAGAGCGATTCGCCCAATGAGTCCTTGATATTTAGTCGTTTTCAGCCAATTTTCTGGATTTTTGAAAATTTCACTTTTTTGTGAAAATATCCACTAAATGAGGGAATAATATGTGTGAGGGTACCCCAGGAGAGTTCCAAATGTGTGTGAGAAGAATATATATCCCACGGGGGTAAAATTGAAAAAAGTTTAAAAAAATTTTTTTTTGGACTTAGTCATTTTTCCGGCGTTTATCAGACTTTCAGATAGGGCGAATGTCAGTGAGTGTTCCAATTTCAGTTCCAGAGCGATTCGCCCAATGAGTCCTTGATATTTAGTCGTTTTCAGCCAATTTTCTGGATTTTTGAAAATTTCACTTTTTTGTGAAAATATTCACTAAATGAGGGAATAATATGTGTGAGGGTACCCCAGGAGAGTTCCAAATGTGTGTGGGTAGAATATATATCCCGCGGGGGTAAAATTGAAAAAAGTTGAAAAATTTTTTTGGGGGGATTTAGTCATTTTTCCGGCGTTTATCAGACTTTCAGATAGGGGAAATGTCAGTGAGCGTTCCAATTTCAGTTCCAGAGTGTTTCGCATAATGAGTCCTTGATATTTAGTCGTTTTCGGCCAATTTTCTGGATTTTTGAAAATTTCACTTTTTTGTGAAAATATCCACTAAATGAGGGAATAATATGTGTGAGGGTACCCCAGGAGAGTTCCAAATGTGTGTGGGAAGAATATATATCCCACGGGGGTAAAATTGAAAAAAGTTGAAAAAAAATATTTTTTGGACTTAGTCATTTTTCTAGCGTTTATCAGACTTTCAGATAGGGGAAATGTCAGTGAGCATTCCGATTTCAGTTCCAGAGCGATTCGCCCAATGAGTCCTTGATATTTAGTCGTTTTCAGCCAATTTTCTGGATTTTTGAAAATTTCACTTTTTTGTGAAAATATTCACTAAATGAGGGAATAATATGTGTGAGGGTACCCCAGGAGAGTTCCAAATGTGTGTGGGTAGAATATATATCCCGCAGGGGTAAAATTGAAAAAAGTTGAAAAAAATTTTTTGGGGGATTTAGTCATTTTTCCGGCGTTTATCAGACTTTCAGATAGGGGAAATGTCAGTGAGTGTTCCGATTTCAGTTCCAGAGCGATTCGCCCAATGAGTCCTTGTTATTTAGTTGTTTTCAGCCAATTTTGGATTTTTGAAAATTTCACTTTTTTGTGAAAATATCCACTAAATGAGGGAATAATATGTGTGAGGGTACCCCAGGAGAGTTCCAAATGTGTGTGGGTAGAATATATATCCCACGGGGGTAAAATTGAAAAAGGTTGAAAAAAATTTTTTTTTGGACTTAGTCATTTTTCCGGCGTTTATCAGACTTTCAGATAGGGCGAATGTCAGTGAGTGTTCCAATTTCAGTTCCAGAGCGATTCGCCCAATGAGTCCTTGATATTTAGTCGTTTTCAGCCAATTTTCTGGATTTTTGAAAATTTCACTTTTTTGTGAAAATATTCACTAAATGAGGGAATAATATGTGTGAGGGTACCCCAGGAGAGTTCCAAATGTGTGTGGGTAGAATATATATCCCGCGGGGGTAAAATTGAAAAAAGTTGAAAAATTTTTTTGGGGGGATTTAGTCATTTTTCCGGCGTTTATCAGACTTTCAGATAGGGGAAATGTCAGTGAGCGTTCCAATTTCAGTTCCAGAGTGTTTCGCATAATGAGTCCTTGATATTTAGTCGTTTTCGGCCAATTTTCTGGATTTTTGAAAATTTCACTTTTTTGTGAAAATATCCACTAAATGAGGGAATAATATGTGTGAGGGTACCCCAGGAGAGTTCCAAATGTGTGTGGGAAGAATATATATCCCACGGGGGTAAAATTGAAAAAAGTTGAAAAAAAATATTTTTTGGACTTAGTCATTTTTCTAGCGTTTATCAGACTTTCAGATAGGGGAAATGTCAGTGAGCATTCCGATTTCAGTTCCAGAGCGATTCGCCCAATGAGTCCTTGATATTTAGTCGTTTTCAGCCAATTTTCTGGATTTTTGAAAATTTCACTTTTTTGTGAAAATATTCACTAAATGAGGGAATAATATGTGTGAGGGTACCCCAGGAGAGTTCCAAATGTGTGTGGGTAGAATATATATCCCGCAGGGGTAAAATTGAAAAAAGTTGAAAAAAATTTTTTGGGGGATTTAGTCATTTTTCCGGCGTTTATCAGACTTTCAGATAGGGGAAATGTCAGTGAGTGTTCCGATTTCAGTTCCAGAGCGATTCGCCCAATGAGTCCTTGTTATTTAGTTGTTTTCAGCCAATTTTGGATTTTTGAAAATTTCACTTTTTTGTGAAAATATCCACTAAATGAGGGAATAATATGTGTGAGGGTACCCCAGGAGAGTTCCAAATGTGTGTGGGTAGAATATATATCCCACGGGGGTAAAATTGAAAAAGGTTGAAAAAAATTTTTTTTTGGACTTAGTCATTTTTCCGGCGTTTATCAGACTTTCACATAGGGCAAATGTCAGTGAGCGTTCCGATTTCAGTTCCAGAGTGATTCGCCCAATGAGTCCTTGTTATTTAGTTTTCAGCCAATTTTCTGGATTTTTGAAAATTTCACTTTTTTGTGAAAATATCCACTAAATGAGGGAATAATATGTGTGAGGGTACACCAGGAGAGTTCCAAATGTGTGTGGGAAGAATATATATCCCACGGGGGTAAAATTGAAAAAAGTTGAAAAAAATTATTTTTTGGACTTAGTCATTTTTCTGGCGTTTATCAGACTTTCAGATAGGGGAAATGTCAGTGAGCGTTCCAATTTCAGTTCCAGAGTGATTCGCCCAATGAGTCCTTGTTATTTAGTTGTTTTCAGCCAATTTTCTGGATTTTTGAAAATTTCACTTTTTTGTGAAAATATCCACTAAATGAGGGATTAATATGTGTGAGGGTACCCCAGGAGAGTTCCAAATGTGTGTGGGAAGAATATATATCCCACGGTGGTAAAATTGAAAAAAGTTGAAAAAAATTATTTTTTGGACTTAGTCATTTTTCTGGCGTTTATCAGAATTTCAGATAGGGGAAATGTCAGTGAGCGTTCCGATTTCAGTTCCAGAGCGATTTGCCCAATGAGTCCTTGATATTTAGTCGTTTTTAGCCAATTTTCTGGATTTTTGAAAATTTAACTTTTTTGTGAAAATATCCACTAAATGAGGGAATAATATGTGTGAGGGTACCCCAAGAGAGTTCCAAATGTGTATGGGAGAATATATATCCCACGGGGGTAAAATTGAAAAAAGTTGAAAAAATATTTTTTTTGGACTTAGTCATTTTTCCGGCGTTTATCAGACTTTCAGAGAGGGCGAATGTCAGTGAGCGTTCCGATTTCAGTTCCAGAGCGATTCGCCCAATGAGTCCTTGATATTTAGTCGTTTTCAGCCAATTTTCTGGATTTTTGAAAATTTTACTTTTTTGTGAAAATATTCACTAAATGAGGGAATAATATGTGTGAGGGTACCCCAGGAGAGTTCCAAATGTGTGTGGGTAGAATATATATCCCGCGGGGGTAAAATTGAAAAAAGTTGAAAAAATTTTTGGGGGGGATTTAGTCATTTTTCCGGCGTTTATCAGACTTTCAGATAGGGGAAATGTCAGTGAGCGTTCCGATTTCAGTTCCAGAGCGGTTCGCCCAATGAGTCCTTGATATTTAGTCGTTTTCAGCCAATTTTCTGGATTTTTGAAAATTTAACTTTTTTGTGAAAATATCCACTAAATGAGGGAATAATATGTGTGAGGGTACCCCAAGAGAGTTCCAAATGTGTGTGGGAAGAATATATATCCCACGGGGGTAAAATTGAAAAAAGTTGAAAAAAAATTTTTTTTGGACTTAGTCATTTTTCCGGCGTTTATCAGACTTTCACATAGGGGAAATGTCAGTGAGCATTCCGATTTCAGTTCCAGAGTGATTTGCCCAATGAGTCCTTGTTATTTAGTTTTCAGCCAATTTTCTGGATTTTTGAAAATTTCACTTTTTTGTGAAAATATCCACTAAATGAGGGAATAATATGTGTGAGGGTACACCAGGAGAGTTCCAAATGTGTGTGGGAAGAATATATATCCCACGGGGGTAAAATTGAAAAAAGTTGAAAAAAATTATTTTTTGGACTTAGTCATTTTTCTGGCGTTCATCAGACTTTCAGATAGGGGAAATGTCAGTGAGCGTTCCAATTTCAGTTCCAGAGTGATTCGCCCAATGAGTCCTTGTTATTTAGTTGTTTTCAGCCAATTTTCTGGATTTTTGAAAATTTCACTTTTTTGTGAAAATATCCACTAAATGAGGGATTAATATGTGTGAGGGTACCCCAGGAGAGTTCCAAATGTGTGTGGGAAGAATATATATCCCACGGTGGTAAAATTGAAAAAAGTTGAAAAAAATTATTTTTTGGACTTAGTCATTTTTCTGGCGTTTATCAGAATTTCATATAGGGGAAATGTCAGTGAGCGTTCCGATTTCAGTTCCAGAGCGATTCGCCCAATGAGTCCTTGTTATTTAGTTGTTTTCAGCCAATTTTCTGGATTTTTGAAAATTTCACTTTTTTGTGAAAATATCCACTAAATGAGGGAATAATATGTGTGAGGGTACCCCAGGAGAGTTCCAAATGTGTGTGGGTAGAATATATATCCCACAGGGGTAAAATTTAAAAAAGTTGAAAACATTTTTTTTTTGGACTTAGTCATTTTTCCGGCATTTATCAGAGTTTCAGATAGGGCGAATGTCAGTGAGCGTTCCGATTTCAGTTCCAGAGCGATTCGCCCAATGAGTCCTTGATATTTAGTCGTTTTCAGCCAATTTTCTGGATTTTTGAAAATTTCACTTTTTTGTGAAAATATCCACTAAATGAGGGAATAATATGTGTGAGGGTACCCCAGGAGAGTTCCAAATGTGTGTGAGAAGAATATATATCTCACGGGGGTAAAATTGAAAAAAGTTGAAAAAAATTTTTTTTTGGACTTAGTCATTTTTCCGGCGTTTATCAGAGTTTCAGATAGAGCGAATGTCAGTGAGAGTTCCGATTTCAGTTCCAGAGCGATTCGCCCAATGAGTCCTTCATATTTAGTCGTTTTCAGCCAATTTTCTGGATTTTTGAAAATTTAACTTTTTTGTGAAAATATCCATTACATGAGGGAATAATATGTGTGAGGGTACCCCAGGACAGTTCCAAATGTGTGTGGGTAGAATATATATCCCACGGGGGTAAAATTGAAAAAAGTAGAAAAAAAATTTTTTTTGGACTTAGTCATTTTTCCGGCGTTTATCAGACTTTCAGATAGGGCAAATGTCAGTGAGCGTTCCGATTTCAGTTCCAGAGCGATTCGCCCGATGAGTCCTTGATATTTAGTCGTTTTCAGCCAATTTTCTGGATTTTTGAAAATTTCACTTTTTTGTGAAAATATCCACTAAATGAGGGAATAATATGTGTGAGGGTACCCCAGGAGAGTTCCAAATGTGTGTGAGAAGAATATATATCCCACGGGGGTAAAATTGAAAAAAGTTTAAAAAAATTTTTTTTTGGACTTAGTCATTTTTCCGGCGTTTATCAGACTTTCAGATAGGGCGAATGTCAGTGAGTGTTCCAATTTCAGTTCCAGAGCGATTCGCCCAATGAGTCCTTGATATTTAGTCGTTTTCAGCCAATTTTCTGGATTTTTGAAAATTTCACTTTTTTGTGAAAATATTCACTAAATGAGGGAATAATATGTGTGAGGGTACCCCAGGAGAGTTCCAAATGTGTGTGGGTAGAATATATATCCCGCAGGGGTAAAATTGAAAAAAGTTGAAAATTTTTTTTGGGGGGGATTTAGTCATTTTTCCGGCGTTTATCAGACTTTCAGATAGGGGAAATGTCAGTGAGTGTTCCGATTTCAGTTCCAGAGCGATTCGCCCAATGAGTCCTTGTTATTTAGTTGTTTTCAGCCAATTTTCTGGATTTTTGAAAATTTCACTTTTTTGTGAAAATATCCACTAAATAAGGGAATAATATATGTGAGGGTACCCCAGGAGAGTTCCAAATGTGTGTGGGAAGAATATATATCCCACGGGGGTAAAATTGAAGAAAGTTGAAAAAAAATTTTTTTTGGACTTAGTCATTTTTCCGGCGTTTATCAGACTTTCAGATAGGGGAAATGTCAGTGAGTGTTCCGATTTCAGTTCCAGAGCGATTCGCCCAATGAGTCCTTGTTATTTAGTTGTTTTCAGCCAATTTTCTGGATTTTTGAAAATTTCACTTTTTTGTGAAAATATCCACTAAATAAGGGAATAATATATGTGAGGGTACCCCAGGAGAGTTCCAAATGTGTGTGGGAAGAATATATATCCCACGGGGGTAAAATTGAAGAAAGTTGAAAAAAAATTTTTTTTGGACTTAGTCATTTTTCCGGCGTTTATCAGACTTTCAGATAGGGGAAATGTCAGTGAGCGTTCCGATTTCAGTTCCAGAGCGATTCGCCCAATGAGTCCTTGATATTTAGTCGTTTTCAGCCAATTTTCTGGATTTTTGAAAATTTAACTTTTTTGTGAAAATATCTACTAAATGAGGGAATAATATGTGTGAGGGTACCCCAAGAGAGTTCCAAATGTGTGTGGGAAGAATATATATCCCACGGGGGTAAAATTGAAAAAAGTTGAAAAAAATTTTTTTTTGGACTTAGTCATTTTTCCGGCGTTTATCAGACTTTCACATAGGGGAAATGTCAGTGAGCATTCCGATTTCAGTTCCAGAGTTATTTGCCCAATGAGTCCTTGTTATTTAGTTTTCAGCCAATTTTCTGGATTTTTGAAAATTTCACTTTTTTGTGAAAATATCCACTAAATAAGGGAATAATATATGTGAGGGTACCCCAGGAGAGTTCCAAATGTGTGTGGGAAGAATATATATCCCGCAGGGGTAAAATTGAAAAAAGTTGAAAATTTTTTTTGGGGGGGATTTAGTCATTTTTCCGGCGTTTATCAGACTTTCAGATAGGGGAAATGTCAGTGAGTGTTCCGATTTCAGTTCCAGAGCGATTCGCCCAATGAGTCCTTGTTATTTAGTTGTTTTCAGCCAATTTTCTGGATTTTTGAAAATTTCACTTTTTTGTGAAAATATCCACTAAATAAGGGAATAATATATGTGAGGGTACCCCAGGAGAGTTCCAAATGTGTGTGGGAAGAATATATATCCCACGGGGGTAAAATTGAAGAAAGTTGAAAAAAAATTTTTTTTGGACTTAGTCATTTTTCCGGCGTTTATCAGACTTTCAGATAGGGGAAATGTCAGTGAGCGTTCCGATTTCAGTTCCAGAGCGATTCGCCCAATGAGTCCTTGATATTTAGTCGTTTTCTGCCAATTTTCTGGATTTTTGAAAATTTCACTTTTTTGTGAAAATATCCACTAAATGAGGGAATAATATGTGTGAGGGTACCCCAGGAGAGTTCCAAATGTGTGTGGGTAGAATATATATCCCGCGGTGGTAAAATTGAAAAAAGTTTAAAAAATTTTTGGGGGGGATTTAGTCATTTTTCCGGCGTTTATCAGACTTTCAGAGAGGGGAAATGTCACTGAGTGTTCCGATTTCAGTTCCAGAGCGATTCGCCCAATGAGTCCTTGTTATTTAGTTGTTTTCAGCCAATTTTCTGGATTTTTGAAAATTTCACTTTTTTGTGAAAATATCCACTAAATGAGGGAATAATATGTGTGAGGGTACCCCAGGAGAGTTCCAAATGTGTGTGGGTAGAATATATATCCCACGGGGGTAAAATTGAAAAAAGTTGAAAATTTTTTTTGGGGGGGATTTAGTCATTTTTCCGGCGTTTATCAGACTTTCAGATAGGGGAAATGTCAGTGAGTGTTCCGATTTCAGTTCCAGAGCGATTCGCCCAATGAGTCCTTGTTATTTAGTCGTTTTCTGCCAATTTTCGGGATTTTTGAAAATTTCACTTTTTTGTGAAAATATCCACTAAATGAGGGAATAATATGTGTGAGGGTACCCCAGGAGAGTTCCAAATGTGTGTGGGTAGAATATATATCCCACGGGGGTAAAATTGAAAAAAGTTGAAAAAAATTTTTTTTGGGACTTAGTCATTTTTCCGGCGTTTATCAGACTTTCAGATAGGGGAAATGTCAGTGAGCGTTCCAATTTCAGTTCCAGAGCGATTCCCCCAATGAGTCCTTGATATTTAGTCATTTTCAGCCAATTTTCTGGATTTTTGAAAATTTCACTTTTTTGTGAAAATATCCACTTAATGAGGGAATAATATGTGTGAGGGTACCCCAGGAGAATTCCAAATGTGTGTGGGAAGAATATATATCCCACGGGGGTAAAATTGAAGAAAGTTGAAAAAAAATTTTTTTTGGACTTAGTCATTTTTCCGGCGTTTATCAGACTTTCAGATAGGGGAAATGTCAGTGAGCGTTCCGATTTCAGTTCCAGAGCGATTCGCCCAATGAGTCCTTGATATTTAGTCGTTTTCTGCCAATTTTCTGGATTTTTGAAAATTTCACTTTTTTGTGAAAATATCCACTAAATGAGGGAATAATATGTGTGAGTGTACCCCAGGAGAGTTCCAAATGTGTGTGGGTAGAATATATATCCCGCGGGGGTAAAATTGAAAAAAGTTTAAAAAATTTTTGGGGGGGATTTAGTCATTTTTCCGGCGTTTATCAGACTTTCAGAGAGGGGAAATGTCAGTGAGTGTTCCGATTTCAGTTCCAGAGCGATTCGCCCAATGAGTCCTTGTTATTTAGTTGTTTTCAGCCAATTTTCTGGATTTTTGAAAATTTCACTTTTTTGTGAAAATATCCACTAAATGAGGGAATAATATGTGTGAGGGTACCCCAGGAGAGTTCCAAATGTGTGTGGGTAGAATATATATCCCACGGGGGTAAAATTGAAAAAAGTTGAAAATTTTTTTGGGGGGGGATTTAGTCATTTTTCCGGCGTTTATCAGAATTTCAGATAGGGGAAATGTCAGTGAGTGTTCCGATTTCAGTTCCAGAGCGATTCGCCCAATGAGTCCTTGTTATTTAGTCGTTTTCTGCCAATTTTCTGGATTTTTGAAAATTTCACTTTTTTGTGAAAATATCCACTAAATGAGGGAATAATATGTGTGAGGGTACCCCAGGAGAGTTCCAAATGTGTGTGGGAAGAATATATATCCCACGGGGGTAAAATTGAAAAAAGTTGAAAAAAATTTTTTTTTGGACTTACTCATTTTTCCGGCGTTTATCAGACTTTCAGATAGGGCGAATGTCAGTGAGCGTTCCGATTTCAGTTCCAGAGCGATTCGCCCAATGAGTCCTTGATATTTAGTCGTTTTCTGCCAATTTTCTGGATTTTTGAAAATTTCACTTTTTTGTGAAAATATCCACTAAATGAGGGAATAATATGTGTGAGTGTACCCCAGGAGAGTTCCAAATGTGTGTGGGTAGAATATATATCCCGCGGGGGTAAAATTGAAAAAAGTTTAAAAAATTTTTGGGGGGGATTTAGTCATTTTTCCGGCGTTTATCAGACTTTCAGAGAGGGGAAATGTCAGTGAGTGTTCCGATTTCAGTTCCAGAGCGATTCGCCCAATGAGTCCTTGTTATTTAGTTGTTTTCAGCCAATTTTCTGGATTTTTGAAAATTTCACTTTTTTGTGAAAATATCCACTAAATGAGGGAATAATATGTGTGAGGGTACCCCAGGAGAGTTCCAAATGTGTGTGGGTAGAATATATATCCCACGGGGGTAAAATTGAAAAAAGTTGAAAATTTTTTTGGGGGGGGATTTAGTCATTTTTCCGGCGTTTATCAGACTTTCAGATAGGGGAAATGTCAGTGAGTGTTCCGATTTCAGTTCCAGAGCGATTCGCCCAATGAGTCCTTGTTATTTAGTCGTTTTCTGCCAATTTTCTGGATTTTTGAAAATTTCACTTTTTTGTGAAAATATCCACTAAATGAGGGAATAATATGTGTGAGGGTACCCCAGGAGAGTTCCAAATGTGTGTGGGAAGAATATATATCCCACGGGGGTAAAATTGAAAAAAGTTGAAAAAAATTTTTTTTTGGACTTACTCATTTTTCCGGCGTTTATCAGACTTTCAGATAGGGCGAATGTCAGTGAGCGTTCCGATTTCAGTTCCAGAGCGATTCGCCCAATGAGTCCTTGATATTTAGTCGTTTTCTGCCAATTTTCTGGATTTTTGAAAATTTCACTTTTTTGTGAAAATATCCACTAAATGAGGGAATAATATGTGTGAGGGTACCCCAGGAGAGTTCCAAATGTGTGTGGGTAGAATATATATCCCACGGGGGTAAAATTGAAAAAAGTTGAAAAATTTTTTTGGGGGGGATTTAGTCATTTTTCCGCCGTTTATCAGACTTTCAGATAGGGGAAATGTCAGTGAGTGTTCCGATTTCAGTTCCAGAGCGATTCGCCCAATGAGTCCTTGTTATTTAGTTGTTTTCAGCCAATTTTCTGGATTTTTGAAAATTTCACTTTTTTGTGAAAATATCCACTAAATAAGGGAATAATATATGTGAGGGTACCCCAGGAGAGTTCCAAATGTGTGTGGGAAGAATATATATCCCACGGGGGTAAAATTGAAAAAAGTTGAAAAATTTTTTTTTTTGGACTTAGTCATTTTTCCGGCGTTTATCAGACTTTCAGATAGGGCGAATGTCAGTTAGCATTCCGATTTCAGTTCCAGAGCGATTCGCCCAATGAGTCCTTGATATTTAGTCGTTTTCAGCCAATTTTCTGGATTTTTGAAAATTTCACTTTTTTGTGAAAATGTCCACTAAATAAGGGAACAATATGTGTGAGGGTACCACAGAAGAGATCCAAATGTGTGTGGGTAGAATATATATCCCGCGGGGGTAAAATTGAAAAAAGTTGAAAATTTTTTTGGTGGGGGATTTAGTCATTTTTCCGGCGTTTATCAGACTTTCAGATAGGGGAAATGTCAGTGAGTGTTCCGATTTCAGTTCCAGAGCGATTCGCCCGATGAGTCCTTGTTATTTAGTTGTTTTCAGCCAATTTTCTGGATTTTTGAAAATTTCACTTTTTTGTGAAAATATCCACTTAATGAGGGAATAATATGTGTGAGGGTACCCCAGGAGAGTTCCAAATGTGTGAGGGAAGAATATATATCCCACGGGGGTAAAATTGAAGAAAGTTAAAAAAAAAATTTTTTTGGACTTAGTCATTTTTCCGGCGTTTATCAGACTTTCAGATAGGGGAAATGTCAGTGAGCGTTCCGATTTCAGTTCCAGAGCGATTCGCCCAATGAGTCCTTGATATTTAGTCATTTTCAGCCAATTTTCTGGATTTTTGAAAATTTCACTTTTTTGTGAAAATATCCACTTAATGAGGGAATAATATGTGTGAGGGTACCCCAGGAGAATTCCAAATGTGTGTGGGAAGAATATATATCCCACGGGGGTAAAATTGAAGAAAGTTGAAAAAAAATTTTTTTTGGACTTAGTCATTTTTCCGGCGTTTATCAGACTTTCAGATAGGGCGAATGTCAGTGAGCGTTCCGATTTCAGTTCCAGAGCGATTCGCCCAATGAGTCCTTGATATTTAGTCGTTTTCTGCCAATTTTCTGGATTTTTGAAAATTTCACTTTTTTGTGAAAATATCCACTAAATGAGGGAATAATATGTGTGAGGGTACCCCAGGAGAGTTCCAAATGTGTGTGGGTAGAATATATATCCCACGGGGGTAAAATTGAAAAAAGTTGAAAAATTTTTTTGGGGGGGATTTAGTCATTTTTCCGCCGTTTATCAGACTTTCAGATAGGGGAAATGTCAGTGAGTGTTCCGATTTCAGTTCCAGAGCGATTCGCCCAATGAGTCCTTGTTATTTAGTTGTTTTCAGCCAATTTTCTGGATTTTTGAAAATTTCACTTTTTTGTGAAAATATCCACTAAATAAGGGAATAATATATGTGAGGGTACCCCAGGAGAGTTCCAAATGTGTGTGGGAAGAATATATATCCCACGGGGGTAAAATTGAAAAAAGTTGAAAAATTTTTTTTTTTGGACTTAGTCATTTTTCCGGCGTTTATCAGACTTTCAGATAGGGCGAATGTCAGTTAGCATTCCGATTTCAGTTCCAGAGCGATTCGCCCAATGAGTCCTTGATATTTAGTCGTTTTCAGCCAATTTTCTGGATTTTTGAAAATTTCACTTTTTTGTGAAAATGTCCACTAAATAAGGGAATAATATGTGTGAGGGTACCACAGAAGAGTTCCAAATGTGTGTGGGTAGAATATATATCCCGCGGGGGTAAAATTGAAAAAAGTTGAAAATTTTTTTGGTGGGGGATTTAGTCATTTTTCCGGCGTTTATCAGACTTTCAGATAGGGGAAATGTCAGTGAGTGTTCCGATTTCAGTTCCAGAGCGATTCGCCCGATGAGTCCTTGTTATTTAGTTGTTTTCAGCCAATTTTCTGGATTTTTGAAAATTTCACTTTTTTGTGAAAATATCCACTTAATGAGGGAATAATATGTGTGAGGGTACCCCAGGAGAGTTCCAAATGTGTGAGGGAAGAATATATATCCCACGGGGGTAAAATTGAAGAAAGTTAAAAAAAAAATTTTTTTGGACTTAGTCATTTTTCCGGCGTTTATCAGACTTTCAGATAGGGGAAATGTCAGTGAGCGTTCCGATTTCAGTTCCAGAGCGATTCGCCCAATGAGTCCTTGATATTTAGTCATTTTCAGCCAATTTTCTGGATTTTTGAAAATTTCACTTTTTTGTGAAAATATCCACTTAATGAGGGAATAATATGTGTGAGGGTACCCCAGGAGAATTCCAAATGTGTGTGGGAAGAATATATATCCCACGGGGGTAAAATTGAAGAAAGTTGAAAAAAATTTTTTTTTGGACTTAGTCATTTTTCCGGCGTTTATCAGACTTTCAGATAGGGGAAATGTCAGTGAGCGTTCCGATTTCAGTTCCAGAGCGATTCGCCCAATGAGTCCTTGATATTTAGTCGTTTTCTGCCAATTTTCTGGATTTTTGAAAATTTCACTTTTTTGTGAAAATATCCACTAAATGAGGGAATAATATGTGTGAGGGTACCCCAGGAGAGTTCCAAATGTGTGTGGGTAGAATATATATCCCGCGGGGGTAAAATTGAAAAAAGTTTAAAAAATTTTTGGGGGGGATTTAGTCATTTTTCCGGCGTTTATCAGACTTTCAGAGAGGGGAAATGTCAGTGAGTGTTCCGATTTCAGTTCCAGAGCGATTCGCCCAATGAGTCCTTGTTATTTAGTTGTTTTCAGCCAATTTTCTGGATTTTTGAAAATTTCACTTTTTTGTGAAAATATCCACTAAATGAGGGAATAATATGTGTGAGGGTACCCCAGGAGAGTTCCAAATGTGTGTGGGTAGAATATATATCCCACGGGGGTAAAATTGAAAAAAGTTGAAAATTTTTTTTGGGGGGGATTTAGTCATTTTTCCGGCGTTTATCAGACTTTCAGATAGGGGAAATGTCAGTGAGTGTTCCGATTTCAGTTCCAGAGCGATTCGCCCAATGAGTCCTTGTTATTTAGTCGTTTTCTGCCAATTTTCTGGATTTTTGAAAATTTCACTTTTTTGTGAAAATATCCACTAAATGAGGGAATAATATGTGTGAGGGTACCCCAGGAGAGTTCCAAATGTGTGTGGGAAGAATATATATCCCACGGGGGTAAAATTGAAAAAAGTTGAAAAAAATTTTTTTTTGGACTTACTCATTTTTCCGGCGTTTATCAGACTTTCAGATAGGGCGAATGTCAGTGAGCGTTCCGATTTCAGTTCCAGAGCAATTCGCCCAATGAGTCCTTGATATTTAGTCGTTTTCTGCCAATTTTCTGGATTTTTGAAAATTTCACTTTTTTGTGAAAATATCCACTAAATGAGGGAATAATATGTGTGAGGGTACCCCAGGAGAGTTCCAAATGTGTGTGGGTAGAATAAATATCCCGCGGGGGTAAAATTGAAAAAAGTTGAAAAATTTTTTTGGGGGGGATTTAGTCATTTTTCCGCCGTTTATCAGACTTTCAGATAGGGGAAATGTCAGTGAGTGTTCCGATTTCAGTTCCAGAGCGATTCGCCCAATGAGTCCTTGTTATTTAGTTGTTTTCAGCCAATTTTCTGGATTTTTGAAAATTTCACTTTTTTGTGAAAATATCCACTAAATAAGGGAATAATATATGTGAGGGTACCCCAGGAGAGTTCCAAATGTGTGTGGGAAGAATATATATCCCACGGGGGTAAAATTGAAAAAAGTTGAAAAATTTTTTTTTTTGGACTTAGTCATTTTTCCGGCGTTTATCAGACTTTCAGATAGGGCGAATGTCAGTTAGCATTCCGATTTCAGTTCCAGAGCGATTCGCCCAATGAGTCCTTGATATTTAGTCGTTTTCAGCCAATTTTCTGGATTTTTGAAAATTTCACTTTTTTGTGAAAATGTCCACTAAATAAGGGAATAATATGTGTGAGGGTACCACAGAAGAGTTCCAAATGTGTGTGGGTAGAATATATATCCCGCGGGGGTAAAATTGAAAAAAGTTGAAAATTTTTTTGGGGGGGGATTTAGTCATTTTTCCGGCGTTTATCAGACTTTCAGATAGGGCGAATGTCAGTGAGCGTTCCGATTTCAGTTCCAGAGCGATTCGCCCAATGAGTCCTTGATATTTAGTCGTTTTCTGCCAATTTTCTGGATTTTTGAAAATTTCACTTTTTTGTGAAAATATCCACTAAATGAGGGAATAATATGTGTGAGGGTACCCCAGGAGAGTTCCAAATGTGTGTGGGTAGAATATATATCCCGCGGGGGTAAAATTGAAAAAAGTTGAAAAATTTTTTTGGGGGGGATTTAGTCATTTTTCCGCCGTTTATCAGACTTTCAGATAGGGGAAATGTCAGTGAGTGTTCCGATTTCAGTTCCAGAGCGATTCGCCCAATGAGTCCTTGTTATTTAGTTGTTTTCAGCCAATTTTCTGGATTTTTGAAAATTTCACTTTTTTGTGAAAATATCCACTAAATAAGGGAATAATATATGTGAGGGTACCCCAGGAGAGTTCCAAATGTGTGTGGGAAGAATATATATCCCACGGGGGTAAAATTGAAAAAAGTTGAAAAATTTTTTTTTTTGGACTTAGTCATTTTACCGGCATTTATCAGAGTTTCAGATAGGGCGAATGTCAGTGAGCGTTCCGATTTCAGTTCCAGAGCGATTCGCCCAATGAGTCCTTGATATTTAGTCGTTTTCAGCCAATTTTCTGGATTTTTGAAAATTTCACTTTTTTGTGAAAATATCCACTAAATGAGGGAATAATATGTGTGAGGGTACCCCAGGAGAGTTCCAAATGTGTGTGAGAAGAATATATATCCCACGGGGGTAAAATTGAAAAAAGTTGAAAAAAATTTTTTTTTGGACTTAGTCATTTTTCCGGCGTTTATCAGAGTTTCAGATAGAGCGAATGTCAGTGAGAGTTCCGATTTCAGTTCCAGAGCGATTCGCCCAATGAGTCCTTCATATTTAGTCGTTTTCAGCCAATTTTCTGGATTTTTGAAAATTTAACTTTTTTGTGAAAATATCCATTACATGAGGGAATAATATGTGTGAGGGTACCCCAGGACAGTTCCAAATGTGTGTGGGTAGAATATATATCCCACGGGGGTAAAATTGAAAAAAGTAGAAAAAAAATTTTTTTTGGACTTAGTCATTTTTCCGGCGTTTATCAGACTTTCAGATAGGGCAAATGTCAGTGAGCGTTCCGATTTCAGTTCCAGAGCGATTCGCCCAATGAGTCCTTGATATTTAGTCGTTTTCAGCCAATTTTCTGGATTTTTGAAAATTTCACTTTTTTGTGAAAATATCCACTAAATGAGGGAATAATATGTGTGAGGGTACCCCAGGAGAGTTCCAAATGTGTGTGAGAAGAATATATATCCCACGGGGGTAAAATTGAAAAAAGTTTAAAAAAATTTTTTTTTGGACTTAGTCATTTTTCCGGCGTTTATCAGACTTTCAGATAGGGCGAATGTCAGTGAGTGTTCCAATTTCAGTTCCAGAGCGATTCGCCCAATGAGTCCTTGATATTTAGTCGTTTTCAGCCAATTTTCTGGATTTTTGAAAATTTCACTTTTTTGTGAAAATATTCACTAAATGAGGGAATAATATGTGTGAGGGTACCCCAGGAGAGTTCCAAATGTGTGTGGGTAGAATATATATCCCGCAGGGGTAAAATTGAAAAAAGTTGAAAATTTTTTTTGGGGGGGATTTAGTCATTTTTCCGGCGTTTATCAGACTTTCAGATAGGGGAAATGTCAGTGAGTGTTCCGATTTCAGTTCCAGAGCGATTCGCCCAATGAGTCCTTGTTATTTAGTTGTTTTCAGCCAATTTTCTGGATTTTTGAAAATTTCACTTTTTTGTGAAAATATCCACTAAATAAGGGAATAATATATGTGAGGGTACCCCAGGAGAGTTCCAAATGTGTGTGGGAAGAATATATATCCCACGGGGGTAAAATTGAAGAAAGTTGAAAAAAAATTTTTTTTGGACTTAGTCATTTTTCCGGCGTTTATCAGACTTTCAGATAGGGGAAATGTCAGTGAGTGTTCCGATTTCAGTTCCAGAGCGATTCGCCCAATGAGTCCTTGTTATTTAGTTGTTTTCAGCCAATTTTCTGGATTTTTGAAAATTTCACTTTTTTGTGAAAATATCCACTAAATAAGGGAATAATATATGTGAGGGTACCCCAGGAGAGTTCCAAATGTGTGTGGGAAGAATATATATCCCACGGGGGTAAAATTGAAGAAAGTTGAAAAAAAATTTTTTTTGGACTTAGTCATTTTTCCGGCGTTTATCAGACTTTCAGATAGGGGAAATGTCAGTGAGCGTTCCGATTTCAGTTCCAGAGCGATTCGCCCAATGAGTCCTTGATATTTAGTCGTTTTCAGCCAATTTTCTGGATTTTTGAAAATTTAACTTTTTTGTGAAAATATCTACTAAATGAGGGAATAATATGTGTGAGGGTACCCCAAGAGAGTTCCAAATGTGTGTGGGAAGAATATATATCCCACGGGGGTAAAATTGAAAAAAGTTGAAAAAATTTTTTTTTTGGACTTAGTCATTTTTCCGGCGTTTATCAGACTTTCACATAGGGGAAATGTCAGTGAGCATTCCGATTTCAGTTCCAGAGTTATTTGCCCAATGAGTCCTTGTTATTTAGTTTTCAGCCAATTTTCTGGATTTTTGAAAATTTCACTTTTTTGTGAAAATATCCACTAAATAAGGGAATAATATATGTGAGGGTACCCCAGGAGAGTTCCAAATGTGTGTGGGAAGAATATATATCCCGCAGGGGTAAAATTGAAAAAAGTTGAAAATTTTTTTTGGGGGGGATTTAGTCATTTTTCCGGCGTTTATCAGACTTTCAGATAGGGGAAATGTCAGTGAGTGTTCCGATTTCAGTTCCAGAGCGATTCGCCCAATGAGTCCTTGTTATTTAGTTGTTTTCAGCCAATTTTCTGGATTTTTGAAAATTTCACTTTTTTGTGAAAATATCCACTAAATAAGGGAATAATATATGTGAGGGTACCCCAGGAGAGTTCCAAATGTGTGTGGGAAGAATATATATCCCACGGGGGTAAAATTGAAGAAAGTTGAAAAAAAATTTTTTTTGGACTTAGTCATTTTTCCGGCGTTTATCAGACTTTCAGATAGGGGAAATGTCAGTGAGCGTTCCGATTTCAGTTCCAGAGCGATTCGCCCAATGAGTCCTTGATATTTAGTCGTTTTCTGCCAATTTTCTGGATTTTTGAAAATTTCACTTTTTTGTGAAAATATCCACTAAATGAGGGAATAATATGTGTGAGGGTACCCCAGGAGAGTTCCAAATGTGTGTGGGTAGAATATATATCCCTCGGTGGTAAAATTGAAAAAAGTTTAAAAAATTTTTGGGGGGGATTTAGTCATTTTTCCGGCGTTTATCAGACTTTCAGAGAGGGGAAATGTCACTGAGTGTTCCGATTTCAGTTCCAGAGCGATTCGCCCAATGAGTCCTTGTTATTTAGTTGTTTTCAGCCAATTTTCTGGATTTTTGAAAATTTCACTTTTTTGTGAAAATATCCACTAAATGAGGGAATAATATGTGTGAGGGTACCCCAGGAGAGTTCCAAATGTGTGTGGGTAGAATATATATCCCACGGGGGTAAAATTGAAAAAAGTTGAAAATTTTTTTGGGGGGGGATTTAGTCATTTTTCCGGCGTTTATCAGACTTTCAGATAGGGGAAATGTCAGTGAGTGTTCCGATTTCAGTTCCAGAGCGATTCGCCCAATGAGTCCTTGTTATTTAGTCGTTTTCTGCCAATTTTCGGGATTTTTGAAAATTTCACTTTTTTGTGAAAATATCCACTAAATGAGGGAATAATATGTGTGAGGGTACCCCAGGAGAGTTCCAAATGTGTGTGGGTAGAATATATATCCCACGGGGGTAAAATTGAAAAAAGTTGAAAAAAATTTTTTTTGGGACTTAGTCATTTTTCCGGCGTTTATCAGACTTTCAGATAGGGGAAATGTCAGTGAGCGTTCCAATTTCAGTTCCAGAGCGATTCCCCCAATGAGTCCTTGATATTTAGTCATTTTCAGCCAATTTTCTGGATTTTTGAAAATTTCACTTTTTTGTGAAAATATCCACTTAATGAGGGAATAATATGTGTGAGGGTACCCCAGGAGAATTCCAAATGTGTGTGGGAAGAATATATATCCCACGGGGGTAAAATTGAAGAAAGTTGAAAAAAAATTTTTTTTGGACTTAGTCATTTTTCCGGCGTTTATCAGACTTTCAGATAGGGGAAATGTCAGTGAGCGTTCCGATTTCAGTTCCAGAGCGATTCGCCCAATGAGTCCTTGATATTTAGTCGTTTTCTGCCAATTTTCTGGATTTTTGAAAATTTCACTTTTTTGTGAAAATATCCACTAAATGAGGGAATAATATGTGTGAGTGTACCCCAGGAGAGTTCCAAATGTGTGTGGGTAGAATATATATCCCGCGGGGGTAAAATTGAAAAAAGTTTAAAAATTTTTTGGGGGGGATTTAGTCATTTTTCCGGCGTTTATCAGACTTTCAGAGAGGGGAAATGTCAGTGAGTGTTCCGATTTCAGTTCCAGAGCGATTCGCCCAATGAGTCCTTGTTATTTAGTTGTTTTCAGCCAATTTTCTGGATTTTTGAAAATTTCACTTTTTTGTGAAAATATCCACTAAATGAGGGAATAATATGTGTGAGGGTACCCCAGGAGAGTTCCAAATGTGTGTGGGTAGAATATATATCCCACGGGGGTAAAATTGAAAAAAGTTGAAAATTTTTTTGGGGGGGGATTTAGTCATTTTTCCGGCGTTTATCAGACTTTCAGATAGGGGAAATGTCAGTGAGTGTTCCGATTTCAGTTCCAGAGCGATTCGCCCAATGAGTCCTTGTTATTTAGTCGTTTTCTGCCAATTTTCGGGATTTTTGAAAATTTCACTTTTTTGTGAAAATATCCACTAAATGAGGGAATAATATGTGTGAGGGTACCCCAGGAGAGTTCCAAATGTGTGTGGGTAGAATATATATCCCACGGGGGTAAAATTGAAAAAAGTTGAAAAAAATTTTTTTTGGGACTTAGTCATTTTTCCGGCGTTTATCAGACTTTCAGATAGGGGAAATGTCAGTGAGCGTTCCAATTTCAGTTCCAGAGCGATTCCCCCAATGAGTCCTTGATATTTAGTCATTTTCAGCCAATTTTCTGGATTTTTGAAAATTTCACTTTTTTGTGAAAATATCCACTTAATGAGGGAATAATATGTGTGAGGGTACCCCAGGAGAATTCCAAATGTGTGTGGGAAGAATATATATCCCACGGGGGTAAAATTGAAGAAAGTTGAAAAAAAATTTTTTTTGGACTTAGTCATTTTTCCGGCGTTTATCAGACTTTCAGATAGGGGAAATGTCAGTGAGCGTTCCGATTTCAGTTCCAGAGCGATTCGCCCAATGAGTCCTTGATATTTAGTCGTTTTCTGCCAATTTTCTGGATTTTTGAAAATTTCACTTTTTTGTGAAAATATCCACTAAATGAGGGAATAATATGTGTGAGGGTACCCCAGGAGAGTTCCAAATGTGTGTGGGTAGAATATATATCCCTCGGTGGTAAAATTGAAAAAAGTTTAAAAAATTTTTGGGGGGGATTTAGTCATTTTTCCGGCGTTTATCAGACTTTCAGAGAGGGGAAATGTCACTGAGTGTTCCGATTTCAGTTCCAGAGCGATTCGCCCAATGAGTCCTTGTTATTTAGTTGTTTTCAGCCAATTTTCTGGATTTTTGAAAATTTCACTTTTTTGTGAAAATATCCACTAAATGAGGGAATAATATGTGTGAGGGTACCCCAGGAGAGTTCCAAATGTGTGTGGGTAGAATATATATCCCACGGGGGTAAAATTGAAAAAAGTTGAAAATTTTTTTGGGGGGGGATTTAGTCATTTTTCCGGCGTTTATCAGACTTTCAGATAGGGGAAATGTCAGTGAGTGTTCCGATTTCAGTTCCAGAGCGATTCGCCCAATGAGTCCTTGTTATTTAGTCGTTTTCTGCCAATTTTCGGGATTTTTGAAAATTTCACTTTTTTGTGAAAATATCCACTAAATGAGGGAATAATATGTGTGAGGGTACCCCAGGAGAGTTCCAAATGTGTGTGGGTAGAATATATATCCCACGGGGGTAAAATTGAAAAAAGTTGAAAAAAATTTTTTTTGGGACTTAGTCATTTTTCCGGCGTTTATCAGACTTTCAGATAGGGGAAATGTCAGTGAGCGTTCCAATTTCAGTTCCAGAGCGATTCCCCCAATGAGTCCTTGATATTTAGTCATTTTCAGCCAATTTTCTGGATTTTTGAAAATTTCACTTTTTTGTGAAAATATCCACTTAATGAGGGAATAATATGTGTGAGGGTACCCCAGGAGAATTCCAAATGTGTGTGGGAAGAATATATATCCCACGGGGGTAAAATTGAAGAAAGTTGAAAAAAAATTTTTTTTGGACTTAGTCATTTTTCCGGCGTTTATCAGACTTTCAGATAGGGGAAATGTCAGTGAGCGTTCCGATTTCAGTTCCAGAGCGATTCGCCCAATGAGTCCTTGATATTTAGTCGTTTTCTGCCAATTTTCTGGATTTTTGAAAATTTCACTTTTTTGTGAAAATATCCACTAAATGAGGGAATAATATGTGTGAGTGTACCCCAGGAGAGTTCCAAATGTGTGTGGGTAGAATATATATCCCGCGGGGGTAAAATTGAAAAAAGTTTAAAAATTTTTTGGGGGGGATTTAGTCATTTTTCCGGCGTTTATCAGACTTTCAGAGAGGGGAAATGTCAGTGAGTGTTCCGATTTCAGTTCCAGAGCGATTCGCCCAATGAGTCCTTGTTATTTAGTTGTTTTCAGCCAATTTTCTGGATTTTTGAAAATTTCACTTTTTTGTGAAAATATCCACTAAATGAGGGAATAATATGTGTGAGGGTACCCCAGGAGAGTTCCAAATGTGTGTGGGTAGAATATATATCCCACGGGGGTAAAATTGAAAAAAGTTGAAAATTTTTTTGGGGGGGGATTTAGTCATTTTTCCGGCGTTTATCAGACTTTCAGATAGGGGAAATGTCAGTGAGTGTTCCGATTTCAGTTCCAGAGCGATTCGCCCAATGAGTCCTTGTTATTTAGTCGTTTTCTGCCAATTTTCGGGATTTTTGAAAATTTCACTTTTTTGTGAAAATATCCACTAAATGAGGGAATAATATGTGTGAGGGTACCCCAGGAGAGTTCCAAATGTGTGTGGGTAGAATATATATCCCACGGGGGTAAAATTGAAAAAAGTTGAAAAAAATTTTTTTTGGGACTTAGTCATTTTTCCGGCGTTTATCAGACTTTCAGATAGGGGAAATGTCAGTGAGCGTTCCAATTTCAGTTCCAGAGCGATTCCCCCAATGAGTCCTTGATATTTAGTCATTTTCAGCCAATTTTCTGGATTTTTGAAAATTTCACTTTTTTGTGAAAATATCCACTTAATGAGGGAATAATATGTGTGAGGGTACCCCAGGAGAATTCCAAATGTGTGTGGGAAGAATATATATCCCACGGGGGTAAAATTGAAGAAAGTTGAAAAAAAATTTTTTTTGGACTTAGTCATTTTTCCGGCGTTTATCAGACTTTCAGATAGGGGAAATGTCAGTGAGCGTTCCGATTTCAGTTCCAGAGCGATTCGCCCAATGAGTCCTTGATATTTAGTCGTTTTCTGCCAATTTTCTGGATTTTTGAAAATTTCACTTTTTTGTGAAAATATCCACTAAATGAGGGAATAATATGTGTGAGTGTACCCCAGGAGAGTTCCAAATGTGTGTGGGTAGAATATATATCCCGCGGGGGTAAAATTGAAAAAAGTTTAAAAATTTTTTGGGGGGGATTTAGTCATTTTTCCGGCGTTTATCAGACTTTCAGAGAGGGGAAATGTCAGTGAGTGTTCCGATTTCAGTTCCAGAGCGATTCGCCCAATGAGTCCTTGTTATTTAGTTGTTTTCAGCCAATTTTCTGGATTTTTGAAAATTTCACTTTTTTGTGAAAATATCCACTAAATGAGGGAATAATATGTGTGAGGGTACCCCAGGAGAGTTCCAAATGTGTGTGGGTAGAATATATATCCCACGGGGGTAAAATTGAAAAAAGTTGAAAATTTTTTTGGGGGGGGATTTAGTCATTTTTCCGGCGTTTATCAGACTTTCAGATAGGGGAAATGTCAGTGAGTGTTCCGATTTCAGTTCCAGATCGATTCGCCCAATGAGTCCTTGTTATTTAGTCGTTTTCTGCCAATTTTCTGGATTTTTGAAAATTTCACTTTTTTGTGAAAATATCCACTAAATGAGGGAATAATATGTGTGAGGGTACCCCAGGAGAGTTCCAAATGTGTGTGGGAAGAATATATATCCCACGGGGGTAAAATTGAAAAAAGTTGAAAAAAATTTTTTTTTGGACTTACTCATTTTTCCGGCGTTTATCAGACTTTCAGATAGGGCGAATGTCAGTGAGCGTTCCGATTTCAGTTCCAGAGCGATTCGCCCAATGAGTCCTTGATATTTAGTCGTTTTCTGCCAATTTTCTGGATTTTTGAAAATTTCACTTTTTTGTGAAAATATCCACTAAATGAGGGAATAATATGTGTGAGTGTACCCCAGGAGAGTTCCAAATGTGTGTGGGTAGAATATATATCCCGCGGGGGTAAAATTGAAAAAAGTTTAAAAAATTTTTGGGGGGGATTTAGTCATTTTTCCGGCGTTTATCAGACTTTCAGAGAGGGGAAATGTCAGTGAGTGTTCCGATTTCAGTTCCAGAGCGATTCGCCCAATGAGTCCTTGTTATTTAGTTGTTTTCAGCCAATTTTCTGGATTTTTGAAAATTTCACTTTTTTGTGAAAATATCCACTAAATGAGGGAATAATATGTGTGAGGGTACCCCAGGAGAGTTCCAAATGTGTGTGGGTAGAATATATATCCCACGGGGGTAAAATTGAAAAAAGTTGAAAATTTTTTTGGGGGGGGATTTAGTCATTTTTCCGGCGTTTATCAGACTTTCAGATAGGGGAAATGTCAGTGAGTGTTCCGATTTCAGTTCCAGAGCGATTCGCCCAATGAGTCCTTGTTATTTAGTCGTTTTCTGCCAATTTTCTGGATTTTTGAAAATTTCACTTTTTTGTGAAAATATCCACTAAATGAGGGAATAATATGTGTGAGGGTACCCCAGGAGAGTTCCAAATGTGTGTGGGAAGAATATATATCCCACGGGGGTAAAATTGAAAAAAGTTGAAAAAAATTTTTTTTTGGACTTACTCATTTTTCCGGCGTTTATCAGACTTTCAGATAGGGCGAATGTCAGTGAGCGTTCCGATTTCAGTTCCAGAGCGATTCGCCCAATGAGTCCTTGATATTTAGTCGTTTTCTGCCAATTTTCTGGATTTTTGAAAATTTCACTTTTTTGTGAAAATATCCACTAAATGAGGGAATAATATGTGTGAGGGTACCCCAGGAGAGTTCCAAATGTGTGTGGGTAGAATATATATCCCACGGGGGTAAAATTGAAAAAAGTTGAAAAATTTTTTTGGGGGGGATTTAGTCATTTTTCCGCCGTTTATCAGACTTTCAGATAGGGGAAATGTCAGTGAGTGTTCCGATTTCAGTTCCAGAGCGATTCGCCCAATGAGTCCTTGTTATTTAGTTGTTTTCAGCCAATTTTCTGGATTTTTGAAAATTTCACTTTTTTGTGAAAATATCCACTAAATAAGGGAATAATATATGTGAGGGTACCCCAGGAGAGTTCCAAATGTGTGTGGGAAGAATATATATCCCACGGGGGTAAAATTGAAAAAAGTTGAAAAATTTTTTTTTTTGGACTTAGTCATTTTTCCGGCGTTTATCAGACTTTCAGATAGGGCGAATGTCAGTTAGCATTCCGATTTCAGTTCCAGAGCGATTCGCCCAATGAGTCCTTGATATTTAGTCGTTTTCAGCCAATTTTCTGGATTTTTGAAAATTTCACTTTTTTGTGAAAATGTCCACTAAATAAGGGAATAATATGTGTGAGGGTACCACAGAAGAGTTCCAAATGTGTGTGGGTAGAATATATATCCCGCGGGGGTAAAATTGAAAAAAGTTGAAAATTTTTTTTGGGGGGGATTTAGTCATTTTTCCGGCGTTTATCAGACTTTCAGATAGGGGAAATGTCAGTGAGTGTTCCGATTTCAGTTCCAGAGCGATTCGCCCGATGAGTCCTTGTTATTTAGTTGTTTTCAGCCAATTTTCTGGATTTTTGAAAATTTCACTTTTTTGTGAAAATATCCACTTAATGAGGGAATAATATGTGTGAGGGTACCCCAGGAGAGTTCCAAATGTGTGAGGGAAGAATATATATCCCACGGGGGTAAAATTGAAGAAAGTTAAAAAAAAAATTTTTTTGGACTTAGTCATTTTTCCGGCGTTTATCAGACTTTCAGATAGGGGAAATGTCAGTGAGCGTTCCGATTTCAGTTCCAGAGCGATTCGCCCAATGAGTCCTTGATATTTAGTCATTTTCAGCCAATTTTCTGGATTTTTGAAAATTTCACTTTTTTGTGAAAATATCCACTTAATGAGGGAATAATATGTGTGAGGGTACCCCAGGAGAATTCCAAATGTGTGTGGGAAGAATATATATCCCACGGGGGTAAAATTGAAGAAAGTTGAAAAAAAATTTTTTTTGGACTTAGTCATTTTTCCGGCGTTTATCAGACTTTCAGATAGGGGAAATGTCAGTGAGCGTTCCGATTTCAGTTCCAGAGCGATTCGCCCAATGAGTCCTTGATATTTAGTCGTTTTCTGCCAATTTTCTGGATTTTTGAAAATTTCACTTTTTTGTGAAAATATCCACTAAATGAGGGAATAATATGTGTGAGGGTACCCCAGGAGAGTTCCAAATGTGTGTGGGTAGAATATATATCCCGCGGGGGTAAAATTGAAAAAAGTTTAAAAAATTTTTGGGGGGGATTTAGTCATTTTTCCGGCGTTTATCAGACTTTCAGAGAGGGGAAATGTCAGTGAGTGTTCCGATTTCAGTTCCAGAGCGATTCGCCCAATGAGTCCTTGTTATTTAGTTGTTTTCAGCCAATTTTCTGGATTTTTGAAAATTTCACTTTTTTGTGAAAATATCCACTAAATGAGGGAATAATATGTGTGAGGGTACCCCAGGAGAGTTCCAAATGTGTGTGGGTAGAATATATATCCCACGGGGGTAAAATTGAAAAAAGTTGAAAATTTTTTTGGGGGGGGATTTAGTCATTTTTCCGGCGTTTATCAGACTTTCAGATAGGGGAAATGTCAGTGAGTGTTCCGATTTCAGTTCCAGAGCGATTCGCCCAATGAGTCCTTGTTATTTAGTCGTTTTCTGCCAATTTTCTGGATTTTTGAAAATTTCACTTTTTTGTGAAAATATCCACTAAATGAGGGAATAATATGTGTGAGGGTACCCCAGGAGAGTTCCAAATGTGTGTGGGAAGAATATATATCCCACGGGGGTAAAATTGAAAAAAGTTGAAAAAAATTTTTTTTTGGACTTACTCATTTTTCCGGCGTTTATCAGACTTTCAGATAGGGCGAATGTCAGTGAGCGTTCCGATTTCAGTTCCAGAGCAATTCGCCCAATGAGTCCTTGATATTTAGTCGTTTTCTGCCAATTTTCTGGATTTTTGAAAATTTCACTTTTTTGTGAAAATATCCACTAAATGAGGGAATAATATGTGTGAGGGTACCCCAGGAGAGTTCCAAATGTGTGTGGGTAGAATAAATATCCCGCGGGGGTAAAATTGAAAAAAGTTGAAAAATTTTTTTGGGGGGGATTTAGTCATTTTTCCGCCGTTTATCAGACTTTCAGATAGGGGAAATGTCAGTGAGTGTTCCGATTTCAGTTCCAGAGCGATTCGCCCAATGAGTCCTTGTTATTTAGTTGTTTTCAGCCAATTTTCTGGATTTTTGAAAATTTCACTTTTTTGTGAAAATATCCACTAAATAAGGGAATAATATATGTGAGGGTACCCCAGGAGAGTTCCAAATGTGTGTGGGAAGAATATATATCCCACGGGGGTAAAATTGAAAAAAGTTGAAAAATTTTTTTTTTTGGACTTAGTCATTTTTCCGGCGTTTATCAGACTTTCAGATAGGGCGAATGTCAGTTAGCATTCCGATTTCAGTTCCAGAGCGATTCGCCCAATGAGTCCTTGATATTTAGTCGTTTTCAGCCAATTTTCTGGATTTTTGAAAATTTCACTTTTTTGTGAAAATGTCCACTAAATAAGGGAATAATATGTGTGAGGGTACCACAGAAGAGTTCCAAATGTGTGTGGGTAGAATATATATCCCGCGGGGGTAAAATTGAAAAAAGTTGAAAATTTTTTTGGGGGGGGATTTAGTCATTTTTCCGGCGTTTATCAGACTTTCAGATAGGGCGAATGTCAGTGAGCGTTCCGATTTCAGTTCCAGAGCGATTCGCCCAATGAGTCCTTGATATTTAGTCGTTTTCTGCCAATTTTCTGGATTTTTGAAAATTTCACTTTTTTGTGAAAATATCCACTAAATGAGGGAATAATATGTGTGAGGGTACCCCAGGAGAGTTCCAAATGTGTGTGGGTAGAATATATATCCCGCGGGGGTAAAATTGAAAAAAGTTGAAAAATTTTTTTGGGGGGGATTTAGTCATTTTTCCGCCGTTTATCAGACTTTCAGATAGGGGAAATGTCAGTGAGTGTTCCGATTTCAGTTCCAGAGCGATTCGCCCAATGAGTCCTTGTTATTTAGTTGTTTTCAGCCAATTTTCTGGATTTTTGAAAATTTCACTTTTTTGTGAAAATATCCACTAAATAAGGGAATAATATATGTGAGGGTACCCCAGGAGAGTTCCAAATGTGTGTGGGAAGAATATATATCCCACGGGGGTAAAATTGAAAAAAGTTGAAAAATTTTTTTTTTTGGACTTAGTCATTTTTCCGGCGTTTATCAGACTTTCAGATAGGGCGAATGTCAGTTAGCATTCCGATTTCAGTTCCAGAGCGATTCGCCCAATGAGTCCTTGATATTTAGTCGTTTTCAGCCAATTTTCTGGATTTTTGAAAATTTCACTTTTTTGTGAAAATGTCCACTAAATAAGGGAATAATATGTGTGAGGGTACCACAGAAGAGTTCCAAATGTGTGTGGGTAGAATATATATCCCGCGGGGGTAAAATTGAAAAAAGTTGAAAATTTTTTTGGGGGGGGATTTAGTCATTTTTCCGGCGTTTATCAGACTTTCAGATAGGGGAAATGTCAGTGAGTGTTCCGATTTCAGTTCCAGAGCGATTCGCCCGATGAGTCCTTGTTATTTAGTTGTTTTCAGCCAATTTTCTGGATTTTTGAAAATTTCACTTTTTTGTGAAAATATCCACTTAATGAGGGAATAATATGTGTGAGGGTACCCCAGGAGAGTTCCAAATGTGTGTGGGAAGAATATATATCCCACGGGGGTAAAATTGAAGAAAGTTAAAAAAAAAATTTTTTTGGACTTAGTCATTTTTCCGGCGTTTATCAGACTTTCAGATAGGGGAAATGTCAGTGAGCGTTCCGATTTCAGTTCCAGAGCGATTCGCCCAATGAGTCCTTGATATTTAGTCATTTTCAGCCAATTTTCTGGATTTTTGAAAATTTCACTTTTTTGTGAAAATATCCACTTAATGAGGGAATAATATGTGTGAGGGTACCCCAGGAGAATTCCAAATGTGTGTGGGAAGAATATATATCCCACGGGGGTAAAATTGAAGAAAGTTGAAAAAAAATTTTTTTTGGACTTAGTCATTTTTCCGGCGTTTATCAGACTTTCAGATAGGGGAAATGTCAGTGAGCGTTCCGATTTCAGTTCCAGAGCGATTCGCCCAATGAGTCCTTGATATTTAGTCGTTTTCTGCCAATTTTCTGGATTTTTGAAAATTTCACTTTTTTGTGAAAATATCCACTAAATGAGGGAATAATATGTGTGAGGGTACCCCAGGAGAGTTCCAAATGTGTGTGGGTAGAATATATATCCCGCGGGGGTAAAATTGAAAAAAGTTTAAAAAATTTTTGGGGGGGATTTAGTCATTTTTCCGGCGTTTATCAGACTTTCAGAGAGGGGAAATGTCAGTGAGTGTTCCGATTTCAGTTCCAGAGCGATTCGCCCAATGAGTCCTTGTTATTTAGTTGTTTTCAGCCAATTTTCTGGATTTTTGAAAATTTCACTTTTTTGTGAAAATATCCACTAAATGAGGGAATAATATGTGTGAGGGTACCCCAGGAGAGTTCCAAATGTGTGTGGGTAGAATATATATCCCACGGGGGTAAAATTGAAAAAAGTTGAAAAAATTTTTTGGGGGGGATTTAGTCATTTTTCCGGCGTTTATCAGACTTTCAGATAGGGGAAATGTCAGTGAGTGTTCCGATTTCAGTTCCAGAGCGATTCGCCCAATGAGTCCTTGTTATTTAGTCGTTTTCTGCCAATTTTCTGGATTTTTGAAAATTTCACTTTTTTGTGAAAATATCCACTAAATGAGGGAATAATATGTGTGAGGGTACCCCAGGAGAGTTCCAAATGTGTGTGGGAAGAATATATATCCCACGGGGGTAAAATTGAAAAAAGTTGAAAAAAATTTTTTTTTGGATTTACTCATTTTTCCGGCGTTTATCAGACTTTCAGATAGGGCGAATGTCAGTGAGCGTTCCGATTTCAGTTCCAGAGCGATTCGCCCAATGAGTCCTTGATATTTAGTCGTTTTCTGCCAATTTTCTGGATTTTTGAAAATTTCACTTTTTTGTGAAAATATCCACTAAATGAGGGAATAATATGTGTGAGGGTACCCCAGGAGAGTTCCAAATGTGTGTGGGTAGAATATATATCCCGCGGGGGTAAAATTGAAAAAAGTTGAAAAATTTTTTTGGGGGGGATTTAGTCATTTTTCCGCCGTTTATCAGACTTTCAGATAGGGGAAATGTCAGTGAGTGTTCCGATTTCAGTTCCAGAGCGATTCGCCCAATGAGTCCTTGTTATTTAGTTGTTTTCAGCCAATTTTCTGGATTTTTGAAAATTTCACTTTTTTGTGAAAATATCCACTAAATAAGGGAATAATATATGTGAGGGTACCCCAGGAGAGTTCCAAATGTGTGTGGGAAGAATATATATCCCACGGGGGTAAAATTGAAAAAAGTTGAAAAAATTTTTTTTTTGGACTTAGTCATTTTTCCGGCGTTTATCAGACTTTCAGATAGGGCGAATGTCAGTTAGCATTCCGATTTCAGTTCCAGAGCGATTCGCCCAATGAGTCCTTGATATTTAGTCGTTTTCAGCCAATTTTCTGGATTTTTGAAAATTTCACTTTTTTGTGAAAATGTCCACTAAATAAGGGAATAGTATGTGTGAGGGTACCACAGAAGAGTTCCAAATGTGTGTGGGTAGAATATATATCCCGCGGGGGTAAAATTGAAAAAAGTTGAAAATTTTTTTGGGGGGGGATTTAGTCATTTTTCCGGCGTTTATCAGACTTTCAGATAGGGGAAATGTCAGTGAGTGTTCCGATTTCAGTTCCAGAGCGATTCGCCCAATGAGTCCTTGTTATTTAGTTGTTTTCAGCCAATTTTCTGGATTTTTGAAAATTTCACTTTTTTGTGAAAATATCCACTTAATGAGGGAATAATATGTGTGAGGGTACCCCAGGAGAGTTCCAAATGTGTGTGGGAAGAATATATATCCCACGGGGGTAAAATTGAAGAAAGTTAAAAAAAAAATTTTTTTGGACTTAGTCATTTTTCCGGCGTTTATCAGACTTTCAGATAGGGGAAATGTCAGTGAGCGTTCCGATTTCAGTTCCAGAGCGATTCGCCCAATGAGTCCTTGATATTTAGTCATTTTCAGCCAATTTTCTGGATTTTTGAAAATTTCACTTTTTTGTGAAAATATCCACTTAATGAGGGAATAATATGTGTGAGGGTACCCCAGGAGAGTTCCAAATGTGTGTGGGAAGAATATATATCCCACGGGGGTAAAATTGAAGAAAGTTAAAAAAAAAATTTTTTTGGACTTAGTCATTTTTCCGGCGTTTATCAGACTTTCAGATAGGGGAAATGTCAGTGAGCGTTCCGATTTCAGTTCCAGAGCGATTCGCCCAATGAGTCCTTGATATTTAGTCATTTTCAGCCAATTTTCTGGATTTTTGAAAATTTCACTTTTTTGTGAAAATATCCACTTAATGAGGGAATAATATGTGTGAGGGTACCCCAGGAGAATTCCAAATGTGTGTGGGAAGAATATATATCCCACGGGGGTAAAATTGAAGAAAGTTGAAAAAAAATTTTTTTTGGACTTAGTCATTTTTCCGGCGTTTATCAGACTTTCAGATAGGGGAAATGTCAGTGAGCGTTCCGATTTCAGTTCCAGAGCGATTCGCCCAATGAGTCCTTGATATTTAGTCGTTTTCTGCCAATTTTCTGGATTTTTGAAAATTTCACTTTTTTGTGAAAATATCCACTAAATGAGGGAATAATATGTGTGAGGGTACCCCAGGAGAGTTCCAAATGTGTGTGGGTAGAATATATATCCCGCGGGGGTAAAATTGAAAAAAGTTTAAAAAATTTTTGGGGGGGATTTAGTCATTTTTCCGGCGTTTATCAGACTTTCAGAGAGGGGAAATGTCAGTGAGTGTTCCGATTTCAGTTCCAGAGCGATTCGCCCAATGAGTCCTTGTTATTTAGTTGTTTTCAGCCAATTTTCTGGATTTTTGAAAATTTCACTTTTTTGTGAAAATATCCACTAAATGAGGGAATAATATGTGTGAGGGTACCCCAGGAGAGTTCCAAATGTGTGTGGGTAGAATATATATCCCACGGGGGTAAAATTGAAAAAAGTTGAAAAAATTTTTTGGGGGGGATTTAGTCATTTTTCCGGCGTTTATCAGACTTTCAGATAGGGGAAATGTCAGTGAGTGTTCCGATTTCAGTTCCAGAGCGATTCGCCCAATGAGTCCTTGTTATTTAGTCGTTTTCTGCCAATTTTCTGGATTTTTGAAAATTTCACTTTTTTGTGAAAATATCCACTAAATGAGGGAATAATATGTGTGAGGGTACCCCAGGAGAGTTCCAAATGTGTGTGGGAAGAATATATATCCCACGGGGGTAAAATTGAAAAAAGTTGAAAAAAATTTTTTTTTGGATTTACTCATTTTTCCGGCGTTTATCAGACTTTCAGATAGGGCGAATGTCAGTGAGCGTTCCGATTTCAGTTCCAGAGCGATTCGCCCAATGAGTCCTTGATATTTAGTCGTTTTCTGCCAATTTTCTGGATTTTTGAAAATTTCACTTTTTTGTGAAAATATCCACTAAATGAGGGAATAATATGTGTGAGGGTACCCCAGGAGAGTTCCAAATGTGTGTGGGTAGAATATATATCCCGCGGGGGTAAAATTGAAAAAAGTTGAAAAATTTTTTTGGGGGGGATTTAGTCATTTTTCCGCCGTTTATCAGACTTTCAGATAGGGGAAATGTCAGTGAGTGTTCCGATTTCAGTTCCAGAGCGATTCGCCCAATGAGTCCTTGTTATTTAGTTGTTTTCAGCCAATTTTCTGGATTTTTGAAAATTTCACTTTTTTGTGAAAATATCCACTAAATAAGGGAATAATATATGTGAGGGTACCCCAGGAGAGTTCCAAATGTGTGTGGGAAGAATATATATCCCACGGGGGTAAAATTGAAAAAAGTTGAAAAAATTTTTTTTTTGGACTTAGTCATTTTTCCGGCGTTTATCAGACTTTCAGATAGGGCGAATGTCAGTTAGCATTCCGATTTCAGTTCCAGAGCGATTCGCCCAATGAGTCCTTGATATTTAGTCGTTTTCAGCCAATTTTCTGGATTTTTGAAAATTTCACTTTTTTGTGAAAATGTCCACTAAATAAGGGAATAGTATGTGTGAGGGTACCACAGAAGAGTTCCAAATGTGTGTGGGTAGAATATATATCCCGCGGGGGTAAAATTGAAAAAAGTTGAAAATTTTTTTGGGGGGGGATTTAGTCATTTTTCCGGCGTTTATCAGACTTTCAGATAGGGGAAATGTCAGTGAGTGTTCCGATTTCAGTTCCAGAGCGATTCGCCCAATGAGTCCTTGTTATTTAGTTGTTTTCAGCCAATTTTCTGGATTTTTGAAAATTTCACTTTTTTGTGAAAATATCCACTTAATGAGGGAATAATATGTGTGAGGGTACCCCAGGAGAGTTCCAAATGTGTGTGGGAAGAATATATATCCCACGGGGGTAAAATTGAAGAAAGTTAAAAAAAAAATTTTTTTGGACTTAGTCATTTTTCCGGCGTTTATCAGACTTTCAGATAGGGGAAATGTCAGTGAGCGTTCCGATTTCAGTTCCAGAGCGATTCGCCCAATGAGTCCTTGATATTTAGTCATTTTCAGCCAATTTTCTGGATTTTTGAAAATTTCACTTTTTTGTGAAAATATCCACTTAATGAGGGAATAATATGTGTGAGGGTACCCCAGGAGAATTCCAAATGTGTGTGGGAAGAATATATATCCCACGGGGGTAAAATTGAAGAAAGTTGAAAAAAAATTTTTTTTGGACTTAGTCATTTTTCCGGCGTTTATCAGACTTTCAGATAGGGGAAATGTCAGTGAGCGTTCCGATTTCAGTTCCAGAGCGATTCGCCCAATGAGTCCTTGATATTTAGTCGTTTTCTGCCAATTTTCTGGATTTTTGAAAATTTCACTTTTTTGTGAAAATATCCACTAAATGAGGGAATAATATGTGTGAGGGTACCCCAGGAGAGTTCCAAAGGTGTGTGGGTAGAATATATATCCCGCGGGGGTAAAATTGAAAAAAGTTTAAAAAATTTTTGGGGGGGATTTAGTCATTTTTCCGGCGTTTATCAGACTTTCAGAGAGGGGAAATGTCAGTGAGTGTTCCGATTTCAGTTCCAGAGCGATTCGCCCAATGAGTCCTTGTTATTTAGTTGTTTTCAGCCAATTTTCTGGATTTTTGAAAATTTCACTTTTTTGTGAAAATATCCACTAAATGAGGGAATAATATGTGTGAGGGTACCCCAGGAGAGTTCCAAATGTGTGTGGGTAGAATATATATCCCACGGGGGTAAAATTGAAAAAAGTTGAAAAAATTTTTTGGGGGGAATTTAGTCATTTTTCCGGCGTTTATCAGACTTTCAGATAGGGGAAATGTCAGTGAGTGTTCCGATTTCAGTTCCAGAGCGATTCGCCCAATGAGTCCTTGTTATTTAGTCGTTTTCTGCCAATTTTCTGGATTTTTGAAAATTTCACTTTTTTGTGAAAATATCCACTAAATGAGGGAATAATATGTGTGAGGGTACCCCAGGAGAGTTCCAAATGTGTGTGGGAAGAATATATATCCCACGGGGGTAAAATTGAAAAAAGTTGAAAAAAATTTTTTTTTGGACTTACTCATTTTTCCGGCGTTTATCAGACTTTCAGATAGGGCGAATGTCAGTGAGCGTTCCGATTTCAGTTCCAGAGCGATTCGCCCAATGAGTCCTTGATATTTAGTCGTTTTCTGCCAATTTTCTGGATTTTTGAAAATTTCACTTTTTTGTGAAAATATCCACTAAATGAGGGAATAATATGTGTGAGGGTACCCCAGGAGAGTTCCAAATGTGTGTGGGTAGAATATATATCCCGCGGGGGTAAAATTGAAAAAAGTTGAAAAATTTTTTTGGGGGGGATTTAGTCATTTTTCCGCCGTTTATCAGACTTTCAGATAGGGGAAATGTCAGTGAGTGTTCCGATTTCAGTTCCAGAGCGATTCGCCCAATGAGTCCTTGTTATTTAGTTGTTTTCAGCCAATTTTCTGGATTTTTGAAAATTTCACTTTTTTGTGAAAATATCCACTTAATGAGGGAATAATATGTGTGAGGGTACCCCAGGAGAGTTCCAAATGTGTGTGGGAAGAATATATATCCCACGGGGGTAAAATTGAAGAAAGTTAAAAAAAAAATTTTTTTGGACTTAGTCATTTTTCCGGCGTTTATCAGACTTTCAGATAGGGGAAATGTAAGTGAGCGTTCCGATTTCAGTTCCAGAGCGATTCGCCCAATGAGTCCTTGATATTTAGTCATTTTCAGCCAATTTTCTGGATTTTTGAAAATTTCACTTTTTTGTGAAACTATCCACTAAATGAGGGAATAATATGTGTGAGGGTACCCCAGGAGAGTTCCAAATGTGTGTGGGAAGAATATATATCCCACGGGGGTAAAATTGAAAAAAGTTGAAAACATTTTTTTTTTGGACTTAGTCATTTTTCCGGCGCTTATCAGACTTTCAGATAGGGCGAATGTCAGTGAGCGTTCCGATTTCAGTTCCAGAGCGATTCGCCCAATGAGTCCTTGATATTTAGTCGTTTTCAGCCAATTTTCTGGATTTTTGAAAATTTCACTTTTTTGTGAAAATATTCACTAAATGAGGGAATAATATGTGTGAGGGTACCCCAGGAGAGTTCCAAATGTGTGTGGGTAGAATATATATATCCCGCGGGGGTAAAATTGAAAAAAGTTTAAAAATTTTTTGAGGGTGATTTAGTCATTTTTCCGGCGTTTATCAGACTTTCAGAGAGGGGAAATGTCAGTGAGTGTTCCGATTTCAGTTCCAGAGCGATTCGCCCAATGAGTCCTTGTTATTTAGTTGTTTTCAGCCAATTTTCTGGATTTTTGAAAATTTCACTTTTTTGTGAAAATGTCCACTAAATGAGGGAATAATATGTGTGAGGGTACCACAGAAGAGTTCCAAATGTGTGTGGGTAGAATATATATCCCGCGGGGGTAAAATTGAAAAAAGTTGAAAAAATTTTTTGGGGGGGATTTAGTCATTTTTCCGGCGTTTATCAGACTTTCAGATAGGGGAAATGTCAGTGAGTGTTCCGAATTCAGTTCCAGAGCGATTCGCCCAATGAGTCCTTGTTATTTAGTTGTTTTCAGCCAATTTTCTGGATTTTTGAAAATTTCACTTTTTTGTGAAAATATCCACTTAATGAGGGAATAATATGTGTGAGGGTACCCCAGGAGAGTTCCAAATGTGTGTGGGAAGAATATATATCCCACAAGGGTAAAATTGAAGAAAGTTAAAAAAAAATTTTTTTTGGACTTAGTCATTTTTCCAGCGTTTATCAGACTTTCAGATAGGGGAAATGTCAGTGAGCATTCCGATTTCAGTTCCAGAGCGATTCGCCCAATGAGTCCTTGATATTTAGTTGTTTTCTGCCAATTTTCTGGATTTTTGAAAATTTCACTTTTTTGTGAAAATATCCACTTAATGAGGGAATAATATGTGTGAGGGTACCACAGAAGAGTTCCAAATGTGTGTGGGTAGAATATATATCCCGCGGGGGTAAAATTGAAAAAAGTTGAAAATTTTTTTGGGGGGGGATTTAGTCATTTTTCCGGCGTTTATCAGACTTTCAGATAGGGGAAATGTCAGTGAGTGTTCCGATTTCAGTTCCAGAGCGATTCGCCCAATGAGTCCTTGTTATTTAGTTGTTTTCAGCCAATTTTCTGGATTTTTGAAAATTTCACTTTTTTGTGAAAATATCCACTTAATGAGGGAATAATATGTGTGAGGGTACCCCAGGAGAGTTCCAAATGTGTGTGGGAAGAATATATATCCCACGGGGGTAAAATTGAAGAAAGTTAAAAAAAAAATTTTTTTGGACTTAGTCATTTTTCCGGCGTTTATCAGACTTTCAGATAGGGGAAATGTCAGTGAGCGTTCCGATTTCAGTTCCAGAGCGATTCGCCCAATGAGTCCTTGATATTTAGTTGTTTTCTGCCAATTTTCTGGATTTTTGAAAATTTCACTTTTTTGTGAAAATATCCACTTAATGAGGGAATAATATGTGTGAGGGTACCACAGAAGAGTTCCAAATGTGTGTGGGTAGAATATATATCCCGCGGGGGTAAAATTGAAAAAAGTTGAAAATTTTTTTGGGGGGGGATTTAGTCATTTTTCCGGCGTTTATCAGACTTTCAGATAGGGGAAATGTCAGTGAGTGTTCCGATTTCAGTTCCAGAGCGATTCGCCCAATGAGTCCTTGTTATTTAGTTGTTTTCAGCCAATTTTCTGGATTTTTGAAAATTTCACTTTTTTGTGAAAATATCCACTTAATGAGGGAATAATATGTGTGAGGGTACCCCAGGAGAGTTCCAAATGTGTGTGGGAAGAATATATATCCCACGGGGGTAAAATTGAAGAAAGTTAAAAAAAAAATTTTTTTGGACTTAGTCATTTTTCCGGCGTTTATCAGACTTTCAGATAGGGGAAATGTCAGTGAGCGTTCCGATTTCAGTTCCAGAGCGATTCGCCCAATGAGTCCTTGATATTTAGTCATTTTCAGCCAATTTTCTGGATTTTTGAAAATTTCACTTTTTTGTGAAAATATCCACTTAATGAGGGAATAATATGTGTGAGGGTACCCCAGGAGAATTCCAAATGTGTGTGGGAAGAATATATATCCCACGGGGGTAAAATTGAAGAAAGTTGAAAAAAAATTTTTTTTGGACTTAGTCATTTTTCCGGCGTTTATCAGACTTTCAGATAGGGGAAATGTCAGTGAGCGTTCCGATTTCAGTTCCAGAGCGATTCGCCCAATGAGTCCTTGATATTTAGTCGTTTTCTGCCAATTTTCTGGATTTTTGAAAATTTCACTTTTTTGTGAAAATATCCACTAAATGAGGGAATAATATGTGTGAGGGTACCCCAGGAGAGTTCCAAAGGTGTGTGGGTAGAATATATAACCCGCGGGGGTAAAATTGAAAAAAGTTTAAAAAATTTTTGGGGGGGATTTAGTCATT
Source organism: Phyllobates terribilis (assembly GCF_046119375.1). Lineage (NCBI taxonomy): Eukaryota > Metazoa > Chordata > Amphibia > Anura > Dendrobatidae > Phyllobates > Phyllobates terribilis. The sequence continues at coordinate 557,561,511 of NW_027362762.1, forward strand.
TTTCCGGCGTTTATCAGACTTTCAGAGAGGGGAAATGTCAGTGAGTGTTCCGATTTCAGTTCCAGAGCGATTCGCCCATTGAGTCCTTGTTATTTAGTTGTTTTCAGCCAATTTTCTGGATTTTTGAAAATTTCACTTTTGTGTGAAAATATCCACTAAATGAGGGAATAATATGTGTGAGGGTACCCCAGGAGAGTTCCAAATGTGTGTGGGTAGAATATATATCCCACGGGGGTAAAATTGAAAAAAGTTGAAAAAATTTTTTGGGGGGGATTTAGTCATTTTTCCGGCGTTCATCAGACTTTCAGATAGGGGAAATGTCAGTGAGTGTTCCGATTTCAGTTCCAGAGCGATTCGCCCAATGAGTCCTTGTTATTTAGTCGTTTTCTGCCAATTTTCTGGATTTTTGAAAATTTCACTTTTTTGTGAAAATATCCACTAAATGAGGGAATAATATGTGTGAGGGTACCCCAGGAGAGTTCCAAATGTGTGTGGGAAGAATATATATCCCACGGGGGTAAAATTGAAAAAAGTTGAAAAAAATTTTTTTTTGGACTTACTCATTTTTCCGGCGTTTATCAGACTTTCAGATAGGGCGAATGTCAGTGAGCGTTCCGATTTCAGTTCCAGAGCGATTCGCCCAATGAGTCCTTGATATTTAGTCGTTTTCTGCCAATTTTCTGGATTTTTGAAAATTTCACTTTTTTGTGAAAATATCCACTAAATGAGGGAATAATATGTGTGAGGGTACCCCAGGAGAGTTCCAAATGTGTGTGGGTAGAATATATATCCCGCGGGGGTAAAATTGAAAAAAGTTGAAAAATTTTTTTGGGGGGGATTTAGTCATTTTTCCGCCGTTTATCAGACTTTCAGATAGGGGAAATGTCAGTGAGTGTTCCGATTTCAGTTCCAGAGCGATTCGCCCAATGAGTCCTTGTTATTTAGTTGTTTTCAGCCAATTTTCTGGATTTTTGAAAATTTCACTTTTTTGTGAAAATATCCACTTAATGAGGGAATAATATGTGTGAGGGTACCCCAGGAGAGTTCCAAATGTGTGTGGGAAGAATATATATCCCACGGGGGTAAAATTGAAGAAAGTTAAAAAAAAAATTTTTTTGGACTTAGTCATTTTTCCGGCGTTTATCAGACTTTCAGATAGGGGAAATGTCAGTGAGCGTTCCGATTTCAGTTCCAGAGCGATTCGCCCAATGAGTCCTTGATATTTAGTCATTTTCAGCCAATTTTCTGGATTTTTGAAAATTTCACTTTTTTGTGAAACTATCCACTAAATGAGGGAATAATATGTGTGAGGGTACCCCAGGAGAGTTCCAAATGTGTGTGGGAAGAATATATATCCCACGGGGGTAAAATTGAAAAAAGTTGAAAACATTTTTTTTTTGGACTTAGTCATTTTTCCGGCGTTTATCAGACTTTCAGATAGGGCGAATGTCAGTGAGCGTTCCGATTTCAGTTCCAGAGCGATTCGCCCAATGAGTCCTTGATATTTAGTCGTTTTCAGCCAATTTTCTGGATTTTTGAAAATTTCACTTTTTTGTGAAAATATTCACTAAATGAGGCAATAATATGTGTGAGGGTACCCCAGGAGAGTTCCAAATGTGTGTGGGTAGAATATATATATCCCGCGGGGGTAAAATTGAAAAAAGTTTAAAAATTTTTTGGGGGTGATTTAGTCATTTTTCCGGCGTTTATCAGACTTTCAGAGAGGGGAAATGTCAGTGAGTGTTCCGATTTCAGTTCCAGAGCGATTCGCCCAATGAGTCCTTGTTATTTAGTTGTTTTCAGCCAATTTTCTGGATTTTTGAAAATTTCACTTTTTTGTGAAAATGTCCACTAAATGAGGGAATAATATGTGTGAGGGTACCACAGAAGAGTTCCAAATGTGTGTGGGTAGAATATATATCCCGCGGGGGTAAAATTGAAAAAAGTTGAAAATTTTTTTGGGGGGGGATTTAGTCATTTTTCCGGCGTTTATCAGACTTTCAGATAGGGGAAATGTCAGTGAGTGTTCCGATTTCAGTTCCAGAGCGATTCGCCCAATGAGTCCTTGTTATTTAGTTGTTTTCAGCCAATTTTCTGGATTTTTGAAAATTTCACTTTTTTGTGAAAATATCCACTTAATGAGGGAATAATATGTGTGAGGGTACCCCAGGAGAGTTCCAAATGTGTGTGGGAAGAATATATATCCCACGGGGGTAAAATTGAAGAAAGTTAAAAAAAAAATTTTTTTGGACTTAGTCATTTTTCCGGCGTTTATCAGACTTTCAGATAGGGGAAATGTCAGTGAGCGTTCCGATTTCAGTTCCAGAGCGATTCGCCCAATGAGTCCTTGATATTTAGTCATTTTCAGCCAATTTTCTGGATTTTTGAAAATTTCACTTTTTTGTGAAAATATCCACTTAATGAGGGAATAATATGTGTGAGGGTACCCCAGGAGAATTCCAAATGTGTGTGGGAAGAATATATATCCCACGGGGGTAAAATTGAAGAAAGTTGAAAAAAAATTTTTTTTGGACTTAGTCATTTTTCCGGCGTTTATCAGACTTTCAGATAGGGGAAATGTCAGTGAGCGTTCCGATTTCAGTTCCAGAGCGATTCGCCCAATGAGTCCTTGATATTTAGTCGTTTTCTGCCAATTTTCTGGATTTTTGAAAATTTCACTTTTTTGTGAAAATATCCACTAAATGAGGGAATAATATGTGTGAGGGTACCCCAGGAGAGTTCCAAAGGTGTGTGGGTAGAATATATATCCCGCGGGGGTAAAATTGAAAAAAGTTTAAAAAATTTTTGGGGGGGATTTAGTCATTTTTCCGGCGTTTATCAGACTTTCAGAGAGGGGAAATGTCAGTGAGTGTTCCGATTTCAGTTCCAGAGCGATTCGCCCATTGAGTCCTTGTTATTTAGTTGTTTTCAGCCAATTTTCTGGATTTTTGAAAATTTCACTTTTGTGTGAAAATATCCACTAAATGAGGGAATAATATGTGTGAGGGTACCCCAGGAGAGTTCCAAATGTGTGTGGGTAGAATATATATCCCACGGGGGTAAAATTGAAAAAAGTTGAAAAAATTTTTTGGGGGGGATTTAGTCATTTTTCCGGCGTTCATCAGACTTTCAGATAGGGGAAATGTCAGTGAGTGTTCCGATTTCAGTTCCAGAGCGATTCGCCCAATGAGTCCTTGTTATTTAGTCGTTTTCTGCCAATTTTCTGGATTTTTGAAAATTTCACTTTTTTGTGAAAATATCCACTAAATGAGGGAATAATATGTGTGAGGGTACCCCAGGAGAGTTCCAAATGTGTGTGGGAAGAATATATATCCCACGGGGGTAAAATTGAAAAAAGTTGAAAAAAATTTTTTTTTGGACTTACTCATTTTTCCGGCGTTTATCAGACTTTCAGATAGGGCGAATGTCAGTGAGCGTTCCGATTTCAGTTCCAGAGCGATTCGCCCAATGAGTCCTTGATATTTAGTCGTTTTCTGCCAATTTTCTGGATTTTTGAAAATTTCACTTTTTTGTGAAAATATCCACTAAATGAGGGAATAATATGTGTGAGGGTACCCCAGGAGAGTTCCAAATGTGTGTGGGTAGAATATATATCCCGCGGGGGTAAAATTGAAAAAAGTTGAAAAATTTTTTTGGGGGGGATTTAGTCATTTTTCCGCCGTTTATCAGACTTTCAGATAGGGGAAATGTCAGTGAGTGTTCCGATTTCAGTTCCAGAGCGATTCGCCCAATGAGTCCTTGTTATTTAGTTGTTTTCAGCCAATTTTCTGGATTTTTGAAAATTTCACTTTTTTGTGAAAATATCCACTTAATGAGGGAATAATATGTGTGAGGGTACCCCAGGAGAGTTCCAAATGTGTGTGGGAAGAATATATATCCCACGGGGGTAAAATTGAAGAAAGTTAAAAAAAAAATTTTTTTGGACTTAGTCATTTTTCCGGCGTTTATCAGACTTTCAGATAGGGGAAATGTCAGTGAGCGTTCCGATTTCAGTTCCAGAGCGATTCGCCCAATGAGTCCTTGATATTTAGTCATTTTCAGCCAATTTTCTGGATTTTTGAAAATTTCACTTTTTTGTGAAACTATCCACTAAATGAGGGAATAATATGTGTGAGGGTACCCCAGGAGAGTTCCAAATGTGTGTGGGAAGAATATATATCCCACGGGGGTAAAATTGAAAAAAGTTGAAAACATTTTTTTTTTGGACTTAGTCATTTTTCCGGCGTTTATCAGACTTTCAGATAGGGCGAATGTCAGTGAGCGTTCCGATTTCAGTTCCAGAGCGATTCGCCCAATGAGTCCTTGATATTTAGTCGTTTTCAGCCAATTTTCTGGATTTTTGAAAATTTCACTTTTTTGTGAAAATATTCACTAAATGAGGCAATAATATGTGTGAGGGTACCCCAGGAGAGTTCCAAATGTGTGTGGGTAGAATATATATATCCCGCGGGGGTAAAATTGAAAAAAGTTTAAAAATTTTTTGGGGGTGATTTAGTCATTTTTCCGGCGTTTATCAGACTTTCAGAGAGGGGAAATGTCAGTGAGTGTTCCGATTTCAGTTCCAGAGCGATTCGCCCAATGAGTCCTTGTTATTTAGTTGTTTTCAGCCAATTTTCTGGATTTTTGAAAATTTCACTTTTTTGTGAAAATGTCCACTAAATGAGGGAATAATATGTGTGAGGGTACCACAGAAGAGTTCCAAATGTGTGTGGGTAGAATATATATCCCGCGGGGGTAAAATTGAAAAAAGTTGAAAAAATTTTTTGGGGGGGATTTAGTCATTTTTCCGGCGTTTATCAGACTTTCAGATAGGGGAAATGTCAGTGAGTGTTCCGAATTCAGTTCCAGAGCGATTCGCCCAATGAGTCCTTGTTATTTAGTTGTTTTCAGCCAATTTTCTGGATTTTTGAAAATTTCACTTTTTTGTGAAAATATCCACTTAATGAGGGAATAATATGTGTGAGGGTACCCCAGGAGAGTTCCAAATGTGTGTGGGAAGAATATATATCCCACAAGGGTAAAATTGAAGAAAGTTAAAAAAAAATTTTTTTTGGACTTAGTCATTTTTCCGGCGTTTATCAGACTTTCAGATAGGGGAAATGTCAGTGAGCATTCCGATTTCAGTTCCAGAGCGATTCGCCCAATGAGTCCTTGATATTTAGTTGTTTTCTGCCAATTTTCTGGATTTTTGAAAATTTCACTTTTTTGTGAAAATATCCACTTAATGAGGGAATAATATGTGTGAGGGTACCCCAGGACAGTTCCAAATGTGTGTGGGAAGAATATATATCCCACGGGGGTAAAATTGAAGAAAATTTAAAAAAAATTTTTTTTGGACTTAGTCATTTTTCTGGCGTTTATCAGACTTTCAGATAGGGGAAATGTCAGTGAGCGTTCCGATTTCAGTTCCAGAGCGATTCGCCCAATGAGTCCTTGATATTTAGTCATTTTCAGCCAATTTTCTGGATTTTTGAAAATTTCACTTTTTTGTGAAAATATCCACTAAATGAGGGAATAATATGTGTGTGGGTACCCCAGGAGAGTTCCAAATGTGTGTGGGAAGAATATATATCCCACGGGGGTAAAATTGAAAAAAGTTGAAAAAATTTTTTTTTTGGACTTAGTCATTTTTCCGGCGTTTATCAGACTTTCAGATAGGGCGAATGTCAGTGAGCGTTCCGATTTCAGTTCCAGAGCGATTCGCCCAATGAGTCCTTGATATTTAGTCGTTTTCAGCCAATTTTCTGGATTTTTGAAAATTTCACTTTTTTGTGAAAATATTCACTAAATGAGGGAATAATATGTGTGAGGGTACCCCAGGAGAGTTCCAAATGTGTGTGGGTAGAATATATATATCCCGCGGGGGTAAAATTGAAAAAAGTTTAAAAATTTTTTTGGGGGGATTTAGTCATTTTTCCGGCGTTTATCAGACTTTCAGAGAGGGGAAATGTCAGTGAGTGTTCCGATTTCAGTTCCAGAGCGATTCGCCCAATGAGTCCTTGTTATTTAGTTGTTTTCAGCCAATTTTCTGGATTTTTGAAAATTTCCCTTTTTTGTGAAAATGTCCACTAAATGAGGGAATAATATGTGTGAGGGTACCACAGAAGAGTTCCAAATGTGTGTGGGTAGAATATATATCCCGCGGGGGTAAAATTGAAAAAAGTTGAAAAAATTTTTTGGTGGGTATTTAGTCATTTTTCCGGCGTTTATCAGACTTTCAGATAGGGGAAATGTCAGTGAGTGTTCCGAATTCAGTTCCAGAGCGATTCGCCCAATGAGTCCTTGTTATTTAGTTGTTTTCAGCCAATTTTCTGGATTTTTGAAAATTTCACTTTTTTGTGAAAATATCCACTTAATGAGGGAATAATATGTGTGAGGGTACCCCAGGAGAGTTCCAAATGTGTGTGGGAAGAATATATATCCCACGGGGGTAAAATTGAAGAAAGTTAAAAAAAAATTTTTTTTGGACTTAGTCATTTTTCCGGCGTTTATCAGACTTTCAGATAGGGGAAATGTCAGTGAGCATTCCGATTTCAGTTCCAGAGCGATTCGCCCAATGAGTCCTTGATATTTAGTCGTTTTCTGCCAATTTTCTGGATTTTTGAAAATTTCACTTTTTTGTGAAAATATCCACTTAATGAGGGAATAATATGTGTGAGGGTACCCCAGGACAGTTCCAAATGTGTGTGGGAAGAATATATATCCCACGGGGGTAAAATTGAAGAAAATTTAAAAAAAATTTTTTTTGGACTTAGTCATTTTTCTTGCGTTTATCAGACTTTCAGATAGGGGAAATGTCAGTGAGCGTTCCGATTTCAGTTCCAGAGCGATTCGCCCAATGAGTCCTTGATATTTAGTCATTTTCAGCCAATTTTCTGGATTTTTGAAAATTTCACTTTTTTGTGAAAATATCCACTAAATGAGGGAATAATATGTGTGAGGGTACCCCAGGAGAGTTCCAAATGTGTGTGGGAAGAATATATATCCCACGGGGGTAAAATTGAAAAAAGTTGAAAAAATTTTTTTTTTGGACTTAGTCATTTTTCCGGCGTTTATCAGACTTTCAGATAGGGCGAATGTCAGTGAGCGTTCCGATTTCAGTTCCAGAGCGATTCGCTCAATGAGTCCTTGATATTTAGTCGTTTTCAGCCAATTTTCTGGATTTTTGAAAATTTCACTTTTTTGTGAAAATATCCACTAAATGAGGGAATAATATGTGTGAGGGTACCCCAGGAGAGTTCCAAATGTTTGTGGGTAGAATATATATATCCCGCGGGGGTAAAATTGAAAAAAGTTTAAAAATTTTTTGGGGGGGATTTAGTCATTTTTCCGGCGTTTATCAGACTTTCAGATAGGGGAAATGTCAGTGAGTGTTCCGAATTCAGTTCCAGAGCGATTCGCCCAATGAGTCCTTGTTATTTAGTTGTTTTCAGCCAATTTTCTGGATTTTTGAAAATTTCACTTTTTTGTGAAAATATCCACTTAATGAGGGAATAATATGTGTGAGAGTACCCCAGGAGAGTTCCAAATGTGTGTGGGAAGAATATATATCCCACGGGGGTAAAATTGAAGAAAGTTAAAAAAAAATTTTTTTTGGACTTAGTCATTTTTCCGGCGTTTATCTGACTTTCAGATAGGGGAAATGTCAGTGAGCATTCCGATTTCAGTTCCAGAGCGATTCGCCCAATGAGTCCTTGTTATTTAGTTGTTTTCAGCCAATTTTCTGGATTTTTGAAAATTTCACTTTTTTGTGAAAATATCCACTTAATGAGGGAATAATATGTGTGAGGGTACCCCAGGAGAATTCCAAATGTGTGTGGGAAGAATATATATCCCACGGGGGTAAAATTGAAGAAAGTTGAAAAAAAATTTTTTTTGGACTTAGTCATTTTTCCGGCGTTTATCAGACTTTCAGATAGGGGAAATGTCAGTGAGCGTTCCGATTTCAGTTCCAGAGCGATTCGCCCAATGAGTCCTTGATATTTAGTCGTTTTCTGCCAATTTTCTGGATTTTTGAAAATTTCACTTTTTTGTGAAAATATCCACTAAATGAGGGAATAATATGTGTGAGGGTACCCCAGGAGAGTTCCAAATGTGTGTGGGTAGAATATATATCCCGCGGGGGTAAAATTGAAAAAAGTTTAAAAAATTTTTGGGGGGGATTTAGTCATTTTTCCGGCGTTTATCAGACTTTCAGAGAGGGGAAATGTCAGTGAGTGTTCCGATTTCAGTTCCAGAGCGATTCGCCCAATGAGTCCTTGTTATTTAGTTGTTTTCAGCCAATTTTCTGGATTTTTGAAAATTTCACTTTTTTGTGAAAATATCCACTAAATGAGGGAATAATATGTGTGAGGGTACCCCAGGAGAGTTCCAAATGTGTGTGGGTAGAATATATATCCCACGGGGGTAAAATTGAAAAAAGTTGAAAAAATTTTTTGGGGGGGATTTAGTCATTTTTCCGGCGTTTATCAGACTTTCAGATAGGGGAAATGTCAGTGAGTGTTCCGATTTCAGTTCCAGAGCGATTCGCCCAATGAGTCCTTGTTATTTAGTCGTTTTCTGCCAATTTTCTGGATTTTTGAAAATTTCACTTTTTTGTGAAAATATCCACTAAATGAGGGAATAATATGTGTGAGGGTACCCCAGGAGAGTTCCAAATGTGTGTGGGAAGAATATATATCCCACGGGGGTAAAATTGAAAAAAGTTGAAAAAAATTTTTTTTTGGATTTACTCATTTTTCCGGCGTTTATCAGACTTTCAGATAGGGCGAATGTCAGTGAGCGTTCCGATTTCAGTTCCAGAGCGATTCGCCCAATGAGTCCTTGATATTTAGTCGTTTTCTGCCAATTTTCTGGATTTTTGAAAATTTCACTTTTTTGTGAAAATATCCACTAAATGAGGGAATAATATGTGTGAGGGTACCCCAGGAGAGTTCCAAATGTGTGTGGGTAGAATATATATCCCGCGGGGGTAAAATTGAAAAAAGTTGAAAAATTTTTTTGGGGGGGATTTAGTCATTTTTCCGCCGTTTATCAGACTTTCAGATAGGGGAAATGTCAGTGAGTGTTCCGATTTCAGTTCCAGAGCGATTCGCCCAATGAGTCCTTGTTATTTAGTTGTTTTCAGCCAATTTTCTGGATTTTTGAAAATTTCACTTTTTTGTGAAAATATCCACTAAATAAGGGAATAATATATGTGAGGGTACCCCAGGAGAGTTCCAAATGTGTGTGGGAAGAATATATATCCCACGGGGGTAAAATTGAAAAAAGTTGAAAAAATTTTTTTTTTGGACTTAGTCATTTTTCCGGCGTTTATCAGACTTTCAGATAGGGCGAATGTCAGTTAGCATTCCGATTTCAGTTCCAGAGCGATTCGCCCAATGAGTCCTTGATATTTAGTCGTTTTCAGCCAATTTTCTGGATTTTTGAAAATTTCACTTTTTTGTGAAAATGTCCACTAAATAAGGGAATAATATGTGTGAGGGTACCACAGAAGAGTTCCAAATGTGTGTGGGTAGAATATATATCCCGCGGGGGTAAAATTGAAAAAAGTTGAAAATTTTTTTGGGGGGGGATTTAGTCATTTTTCCGGCGTTTATCAGACTTTCAGATAGGGGAAATGTCAGTGAGTGTTCCGATTTCAGTTCCAGAGCGATTCGCCCAATGAGTCCTTGTTATTTAGTTGTTTTCAGCCAATTTTCTGGATTTTTGAAAATTTCACTTTTTTGTGAAAATATCCACTTAATGAGGGAATAATATGTGTGAGGGTACCCCAGGAGAGTTCCAAATGTGTGTGGGAAGAATATATATCCCACGGGGGTAAAATTGAAGAAAGTTAAAAAAAAAATTTTTTTGGACTTAGTCATTTTTCCGGCGTTTATCAGACTTTCAGATAGGGGAAATGTCAGTGAGCGTTCCGATTTCAGTTCCAGAGCGATTCGCCCAATGAGTCCTTGATATTTAGTCATTTTCAGCCAATTTTCTGGATTTTTGAAAATTTCACTTTTTTGTGAAAATATCCACTTAATGAGGGAATAATATGTGTGAGGGTACCCCAGGAGAATTCCAAATGTGTGTGGGAAGAATATATATCCCACGGGGGTAAAATTGAAGAAAGTTGAAAAAAAATTTTTTTTGGACTTAGTCATTTTTCCGGCGTTTATCAGACTTTCAGATAGGGGAAATGTCAGTGAGCGTTCCGATTTCAGTTCCAGAGCGATTCGCCCAATGAGTCCTTGATATTTAGTCGTTTTCTGCCAATTTTCTGGATTTTTGAAAATTTCACTTTTTTGTGAAAATATCCACTAAATGAGGGAATAATATGTGTGAGGGTACCCCAGGAGAGTTCCAAAGGTGTGTGGGTAGAATATATATCCCGCGGGGGTAAAATTGAAAAAAGTTTAAAAAATTTTTGGGGGGGATTTAGTCATTTTTCCGGCGTTTATCAGACTTTCAGAGAGGGGAAATGTCAGTGAGTGTTCCGATTTCAGTTCCAGAGCGATTCGCCCAATGAGTCCTTGTTATTTAGTTGTTTTCAGCCAATTTTCTGGATTTTTGAAAATTTCACTTTTTTGTGAAAATATCCACTAAATGAGGGAATAATATGTGTGAGGGTACCCCAGGAGAGTTCCAAATGTGTGTGGGTAGAATATATATCCCACGGGGGTAAAATTGAAAAAAGTTGAAAAAATTTTTTGGGGGGAATTTAGTCATTTTTCCGGCGTTTATCAGACTTTCAGATAGGGGAAATGTCAGTGAGTGTTCCGATTTCAGTTCCAGAGCGATTCGCCCAATGAGTCCTTGTTATTTAGTCGTTTTCTGCCAATTTTCTGGATTTTTGAAAATTTCACTTTTTTGTGAAAATATCCACTAAATGAGGGAATAATATGTGTGAGGGTACCCCAGGAGAGTTCCAAATGTGTGTGGGAAGAATATATATCCCACGGGGGTAAAATTGAAAAAAGTTGAAAAAAATTTTTTTTTGGACTTACTCATTTTTCCGGCGTTTATCAGACTTTCAGATAGGGCGAATGTCAGTGAGCGTTCCGATTTCAGTTCCAGAGCGATTCGCCCAATGAGTCCTTGATATTTAGTCGTTTTCTGCCAATTTTCTGGATTTTTGAAAATTTCACTTTTTTGTGAAAATATCCACTAAATGAGGGAATAATATGTGTGAGGGTACCCCAGGAGAGTTCCAAATGTGTGTGGGTAGAATATATATCCCGCGGGGGTAAAATTGAAAAAAGTTGAAAAATTTTTTTGGGGGGGATTTAGTCATTTTTCCGCCGTTTATCAGACTTTCAGATAGGGGAAATGTCAGTGAGTGTTCCGATTTCAGTTCCAGAGCGATTCGCCCAATGAGTCCTTGTTATTTAGTTGTTTTCAGCCAATTTTCTGGATTTTTGAAAATTTCACTTTTTTGTGAAAATATCCACTTAATGAGGGAATAATATGTGTGAGGGTACCCCAGGAGAGTTCCAAATGTGTGTGGGAAGAATATATATCCCACGGGGGTAAAATTGAAGAAAGTTAAAAAAAAAATTTTTTTGGACTTAGTCATTTTTCCGGCGTTTATCAGACTTTCAGATAGGGGAAATGTAAGTGAGCGTTCCGATTTCAGTTCCAGAGCGATTCGCCCAATGAGTCCTTGATATTTAGTCATTTTCAGCCAATTTTCTGGATTTTTGAAAATTTCACTTTTTTGTGAAACTATCCACTAAATGAGGGAATAATATGTGTGAGGGTACCCCAGGAGAGTTCCAAATGTGTGTGGGAAGAATATATATCCCACGGGGGTAAAATTGAAAAAAGTTGAAAACATTTTTTTTTTGGACTTAGTCATTTTTCCGGCGCTTATCAGACTTTCAGATAGGGCGAATGTCAGTGAGCGTTCCGATTTCAGTTCCAGAGCGATTCGCCCAATGAGTCCTTGATATTTAGTCGTTTTCAGCCAATTTTCTGGATTTTTGAAAATTTCACTTTTTTGTGAAAATATTCACTAAATGAGGGAATAATATGTGTGAGGGTACCCCAGGAGAGTTCCAAATGTGTGTGGGTAGAATATATATATCCCGCGGGGGTAAAATTGAAAAAAGTTTAAAAATTTTTTGAGGGTGATTTAGTCATTTTTCCGGCGTTTATCAGACTTTCAGAGAGGGGAAATGTCAGTGAGTGTTCCGATTTCAGTTCCAGAGCGATTCGCCCAATGAGTCCTTGTTATTTAGTTGTTTTCAGCCAATTTTCTGGATTTTTGAAAATTTCACTTTTTTGTGAAAATGTCCACTAAATGAGGGAATAATATGTGTGAGGGTACCACAGAAGAGTTCCAAATGTGTGTGGGTAGAATATATATCCCGCGGGGGTAAAATTGAAAAAAGTTGAAAAAATTTTTTGGGGGGGATTTAGTCATTTTTCCGGCGTTTATCAGACTTTCAGATAGGGGAAATGTCAGTGAGTGTTCCGAATTCAGTTCCAGAGCGATTCGCCCAATGAGTCCTTGTTATTTAGTTGTTTTCAGCCAATTTTCTGGATTTTTGAAAATTTCACTTTTTTGTGAAAATATCCACTTAATGAGGGAATAATATGTGTGAGGGTACCCCAGGAGAGTTCCAAATGTGTGTGGGAAGAATATATATCCCACAAGGGTAAAATTGAAGAAAGTTAAAAAAAAATTTTTTTTGGACTTAGTCATTTTTCCAGCGTTTATCAGACTTTCAGATAGGGGAAATGTCAGTGAGCATTCCGATTTCAGTTCCAGAGCGATTCGCCCAATGAGTCCTTGATATTTAGTTGTTTTCTGCCAATTTTCTGGATTTTTGAAAATTTCACTTTTTTGTGAAAATATCCACTTAATGAGGGAATAATATGTGTGAGGGTACCACAGAAGAGTTCCAAATGTGTGTGGGTAGAATATATATCCCGCGGGGGTAAAATTGAAAAAAGTTGAAAATTTTTTTGGGGGGGGATTTAGTCATTTTTCCGGCGTTTATCAGACTTTCAGATAGGGGAAATGTCAGTGAGTGTTCCGATTTCAGTTCCAGAGCGATTCGCACAATGAGTCCTTGTTATTTAGTTGTTTTCAGCCAATTTTCTGGATTTTTGAAAATTTCACTTTTTTGTGAAAATATCCACTTAATGAGGGAATAATATGTGTGAGGGTACCCCAGGAGAGTTCCAAATGTGTGTGGGAAGAATATATATCCCACGGGGGTAAAATTGAAGAAAGTTAAAAAAAAAATTTTTTTGGACTTAGTCATTTTTCCGGCGTTTATCAGACTTTCAGATAGGGGAAATGTCAGTGAGCGTTCCGATTTCAGTTCCAGAGCGATTCGCCCAATGAGTCCTTGATATTTAGTCATTTTCTGCCAATTTTCTGGATTTTTGAAAATTTCACTTTTTTGTGAAAATATCCACTAAATGAGGGAAAAATATGTGTGAGGGTACCCCAGGAGAGTTCCAAAGGTGAGTGGGTAGAATATATATCCCGCGGGGGTAAAATTGAAAAAAGTTTAAAAAATTTTTGGGGGGGATTTAGTCATTTTTCCGGCGTTTATCAGACTTTCAGAGAGGGGAAATGTCAGTGAGTGTTCCGATTTCAGTTCCAGAGCGATTCGCCCATTGAGTCCTTGTTATTTAGTTGTTTTCAGCCAATTTTCTGGATTTTTGAAAATTTCACTTTTTTGTGAAAATATCCACTAAATGAGGGAATAATATGTGTGAGGGTACCCCAGGAGAGTTCCAAATGTGTGTGGGTAGAATATATATCCCACGGGGGTAAAATTGAAAAAAGTTGAAAAAATTTTTTTAGGGGGGATTTAGTCATTTTTCCGGCGTTCATCAGACTTTCAGATAGGGGAAATGTCAGTGAGTGTTCCGATTTCAGTTCCAGAGCGATTCGCCCAATGAGTCCTTGTTATTTAGTCGTTTTCTGCCAATTTTCTGGATTTTTGAAAATTTCACTTTTTTGTGAAAATATCCACTAAATGAGGGAATAATATGTGTGAGGGTACCCCAGGAGAGTTCCAAATGTGTGTGGGAAGAATATATATCCCACGGGGGTAAAATTGAAAAAAGTTGAAAAAAATTTTTTTTTGGACTTACTCATTTTTCCGGCGTTTATCAGACTTTCAGATAGGGCGAATGTCAGTGAGCGTTCCGATTTCAGTTCCAGAGCGATTCGCCCAATGAGTCCTTGATATTTAGTCGTTTTCTGCCAATTTTCTGGATTTTTGAAAATTTCACTTTTTTGTGAAAATATCCACTAAATGAGGGAATAATATGTGTGAGGGTACCCCAGGAGAGTTCCAAATGTGTGTGGGTAGAATATATATCCCGCGGGGGTAAAATTGAAAAAAGTTGAAAAATTTTTTTGGGGGGGATTTAGTCATTTTTCCGCCGTTTATCAGACTTTCAGATAGGGGAAATGTCAGTGAGTGTTCCGATTTCAGTTCCAGAGCGATTCGCCCAATGAGTCCTTGTTATTTAGTTGTTTTCAGCCAATTTTCTGGATTTTTGAAAATTTCACTTTTTTGTGAAAATATCCACTTAATGAGGGAATAATATGTGTGAGGGTACCCCAGGAGAGTTCCAAATGTGTGTGGGAAGAATATATATCCCACGGGGGTAAAATTGAAGAAAGTTAAAAAAAAAATTTTTTTGGACTTAGTCATTTTTCCGGCGTTTATCAGACTTTCAGATAGGGGAAATGTCAGTGAGCGTTCCGATTTCAGTTCCAGAGCGATTCGCCCAATGAGTCCTTGATATTTAGTCATTTTCAGCCAATTTTCTGGATTTTTGAAAATTTCACTTTTTTGTGAAACTATCCACTAAATGAGGGAATAATATGTGTGAGGGTACCCCAGGAGAGTTCCAAATGTGTGTGGGAAGAATATATATCCCACGGGGGTAAAATTGAAAAAAGTTGAAAACATTTTTTTTTTGGACTTAGTCATTTTTCCGGCGTTTATCAGACTTTCAGATAGGGCGAATGTCAGTGAGCGTTCCGATTTCAGTTCCAGAGCGATTCGCCCAATGAGTCCTTGATATTTAGTCGTTTTCAGCCAATTTTCTGGATTTTTGAAAATTTCACTTTTTTGTGAAAATATTCACTAAATGAGGCAATAATATGTGTGAGGGTACCCCAGGAGAGTTCCAAATGTGTGTGGGTAGAATATATATATCCCGCGGGGGTAAAATTGAAAAAAGTTTAAAAATTTTTTGGGGGTGATTTAGTCATTTTTCCGGCGTTTATCAGACTTTCAGAGAGGGGAAATGTCAGTGAGTGTTCCGATTTCAGTTCCAGAGCGATTCGCCCAATGAGTCCTTGTTATTTAGTTGTTTTCAGCCAATTTTCTGGATTTTTGAAAATTTCACTTTTTTGTGAAAATGTCCACTAAATGAGGGAATAATATGTGTGAGGGTACCACAGAAGAGTTCCAAATGTGTGTGGGTAGAATATATATCCCGCGGGGGTAAAATTGAAAAAAGTTGAAAAAATTTTTTGGGGGGGATTTAGTCATTTTTCCGGCGTTTATCAGACTTTCAGATAGGGGAAATGTCAGTGAGTGTTCCGAATTCAGTTCCAGAGCGATTCGCCCAATGAGTCCTTGTTATTTAGTTGTTTTCAGCCAATTTTCTGGATTTTTGAAAATTTCACTTTTTTGTGAAAATATCCACTTAATGAGGGAATAATATGTGTGAGGGTACCCCAGGAGAGTTCCAAATGTGTGTGGGAAGAATATATATCCCACAAGGGTAAAATTGAAGAAAGTTAAAAAAAAATTTTTTTTGGACTTAGTCATTTTTCCGGCGTTTATCAGACTTTCAGATAGGGGAAATGTCAGTGAGCATTCCGATTTCAGTTCCAGAGCGATTCGCCCAATGAGTCCTTGATATTTAGTTGTTTTCTGCCAATTTTCTGGATTTTTGAAAATTTCACTTTTTTGTGAAAATATCCACTTAATGAGGGAATAATATGTGTGAGGGTACCCCAGGACAGTTCCAAATGTGTGTGGGAAGAATATATATCCCACGGGGGTAAAATTGAAGAAAATTTAAAAAAAATTTTTTTTGGACTTAGTCATTTTTCTGGCGTTTATCAGACTTTCAGATAGGGGAAATGTCAGTGAGCGTTCCGATTTCAGTTCCAGAGCGATTCGCCCAATGAGTCCTTGATATTTAGTCATTTTCAGCCAATTTTCTGGATTTTTGAAAATTTCACTTTTTTGTGAAAATATCCACTAAATGAGGGAATAATATGTGTGTGGGTACCCCAGGAGAGTTCCAAATGTGTGTGGGAAGAATATATATCCCACGGGGGTAAAATTGAAAAAAGTTGAAAAAATTTTTTTTTTGGACTTAGTCATTTTTCCGGCGTTTATCAGACTTTCAGATAGGGCGAATGTCAGTGAGCGTTCCGATTTCAGTTCCAGAGCGATTCGCCCAATGAGTCCTTGATATTTAGTCGTTTTCAGCCAATTTTCTGGATTTTTGAAAATTTCACTTTTTTGTGAAAATATTCACTAAATGAGGGAATAATATGTGTGAGGGTACCCCAGGAGAGTTCCAAATGTGTGTGGGTAGAATATATATATCCCGCGGGGGTAAAATTGAAAAAAGTTTAAAAATTTTTTTGGGGGGATTTAGTCATTTTTCCGGCCTTTATCAGACTTTCAGAGAGGGGAAATGTCAGTGAGTGTTCCGATTTCAGTTCCAGAGCGATTCGCCCAATGAGTCCTTGTTATTTAGTTGTTTTCAGCCAATTTTCTGGATTTTTGAAAATTTCCCTTTTTTGTGAAAATGTCCACTAAATGAGGGAATAATATGTGTGAGGGTACCACAGAAGAGTTCCAAATGTGTGTGGGTAGAATATATATCCCGCGGGGGTAAAATTGAAAAAAGTTGAAAAAATTTTTTGGTGGGTATTTAGTCATTTTTCCGGCGTTTATCAGACTTTCAGATAGGGGAAATGTCAGTGAGTGTTCCGAATTCAGTTCCAGAGCGATTCGCCCAATGAGTCCTTGTTATTTAGTTGTTTTCAGCCAATTTTCTGGATTTTTGAAAATTTCACTTTTTTGTGAAAATATCCACTTAATGAGGGAATAATATGTGTGAGGGTACCCCAGGAGAGTTCCAAATGTGTGTGGGAAGAATATATATCCCACGGGGGTAAAATTGAAGAAAGTTAAAAAAAAATTTTTTTTGGACTTAGTCATTTTTCCGGCGTTTATCAGACTTTCAGATAGGGGAAATGTCAGTGAGCATTCCGATTTCAGTTCCAGAGCGATTCGCCCAATGAGTCCTTGATATTTAGTCGTTTTCTGCCAATTTTCTGGATTTTTGAAAATTTCACTTTTTTGTGAAAATATCCACTTAATGAGGGAATAATATGTGTGAGGGTACCCCAGGACAGTTCCAAATGTGTGTGGGAAGAATATATATCCCACGGGGGTAAAATTGAAGAAAATTTAAAAAAAATTTTTTTTGGACTTAGTCATTTTTCTTGCGTTTATCAGACTTTCAGATAGGGGAAATGTCAGTGAGCGTTCCGATTTCAGTTCCAGAGCGATTCGCCCAATGAGTCCTTGATATTTAGTCATTTTCAGCCAATTTTCTGGATTTTTGAAAATTTCACTTTTTTGTGAAAATATCCACTAAATGAGGGAATAATATGTGTGAGGGTACCCCAGGAGAGTTCCAAATGTGTGTGGGAAGAATATATATCCCACGGGGGTAAAATTGAAAAAAGTTGAAAAAATTTTTTTTTTGGACTTAGTCATTTTTCCGGCGTTTATCAGACTTTCAGATAGGGCGAATGTCAGTGAGCGTTCCGATTTCAGTTCCAGAGCGATTCGCTCAATGAGTCCTTGATATTTAGTCGTTTTCAGCCAATTTTCTGGATTTTTGAAAATTTCACTTTTTTGTGAAAATATCCACTAAATGAGGGAATAATATGTGTGAGGGTACCCCAGGAGAGTTCCAAATGTTTGTGGGTAGAATATATATATCCCGCGGGGGTAAAATTGAAAAAAGTTTAAAAATTTTTTGGGGGGGATTTAGTCATTTTTCCGGCGTTTATCAGACTTTCAGATAGGGGAAATGTCAGTGAGTGTTCCGAATTCAGTTCCAGAGCGATTCGCCCAATGAGTCCTTGTTATTTAGTTGTTTTCAGCCAATTTTCTGGATTTTTGAAAATTTCACTTTTTTGTGAAAATATCCACTTAATGAGGGAATAATATGTGTGAGGGTACCCCAGGAGAGTTCCAAATGTGTGTGGGAAGAATATATATCCCACGGGGGTAAAATTGAAGAAAGTTAAAAAAAAATTTTTTTTGGACTTAGTCATTTTTCCGGCGTTTATCTGACTTTCAGATAGGGGAAATGTCAGTGAGCATTCCGATTTCAGTTCCAGAGCGATTCGCCCAATGAATCCTTGATATTTAGTCGTTTTCTGCCAATTTTCTGGATTTTTGAAAATTTCACTTTTTTGTGAAAATATCCACTTAATGAGGGAATAATATGTGTGAGGGTACCCCAGGACAGTTCCAAATGTGTGTGGGAAGAATATATATCCCACGGGGGTAAAATTGAAGAAAATTTTAAAAAAAATTTTTTTGGACTTAGTCATTTTTCCGGCGTTTATCAGACTTTCAGATAGGGGAAATGTCAGTGAGCGTTCCGATTTCAGTTCCAGAGCGATTCGCCCAATGAGTCCTTGATATTTAGTCATTTTCAGCCAATTTTCTGGATTTTTGAAAATTTCACTTTTTTGTGAAAATATCCACTAAATGAGGGAATAATATGTGTGAGGGTACCCCAGGAGAGTTCCAAATGTGTGTGGGAAGAATATATATCCCACGGGGGTAAAATTGAAAAAAGTTGAAAAAAATTTTTTTTTGGACTTAGTCATTTTTCCGGCGTTTATCAGACTTTCAGATAGGGCGAATGTCAGTGAGCGTTCCGATTTCAGTTCCAGAGCGATTCGCCCAATGAGTCCTTGATATTTAGTCGTTTTCAGCCAATTTTCTGGATTTTTGAAAATTTCACTTTTTTGTGAAAATATTCACTAAATGAGGGAATAATATGTGTGAGGGTACCCCAGGAGAGTTCCAAATGTGTGTGGGTAGAATATACATCCCGCGGGGGTAAAATTGAAAAAAGTTTAAAAAATTTTTTGGGGGGATTTAGTCATTTTTCCGGCGTTTATCAGACTTTCAGATAGGGGAAATGTCAGTGAGCGTTCCAATTTCAGTTCCAGAACGATTCGCCCCATGAGTCCTTGATATTTAGTCGTTTTCAGCCAATTTTCTGGATTTTTGAAAATTTCACTTTTTTGTGAAAATATCCACTAAATGAGGGAATAATATGTGTGAGGGTACCCCAGGAGAGTTCCAAATGTGTGTGGGAAGAATATATATCCCATGGGGGTAAAATTGAAAAAAGTGTAAAAAAAATTTTTTTGGGACTTAGTCATTTTTCCAGCGGTTATCAGACTTTCAGATAGGGCAAATTTCAGTGAGCGTTCCGATTTCAGTTCCAGAGCGATTCGCCCAATGAGTCCTTGATATTTAGTCGTTTTCAGCCAATTTTCTGGATTTTTGAAAATTTCACTTTTTTGTGAAAATATTCACTAAATGAGGGAATAATATGTGTGAGGGTACCCCAGGAGAGTTCCAAATGTGTGTGGGTAGAATATATATATCCCGCGGGGGTAAAATTGAAAAAAGTTTAAAAATTTTTTGAGGGTGATTTAGTCATTTTTCCGGCGTTTATCAGACTTTCAGAGAGGGGAAATGTCAGTGAGTGTTCCGATTTCAGTTCCAGAGCGATTCGCCCAATGAGTCCTTGTTATTTAGTTGTTTTCAGCCAATTTTCTGGATTTTTGAAAATTTCACTTTTTTGTGAAAATGTCCACTAAATGAGGGAATAATATGTGTGAGGGTACCACAGAAGAGTTCCAAATGTGTGTGGGTAGAATATATATCCCGCGGGGGTAAAATTGAAAAAAGTTGAAAAAATTTTTTGGGGGGGATTTAGTCATTTTTCCGGCGTTTATCAGACTTTCAGATAGGGGAAATGTCAGTGAGTGTTCCGAATTCAGTTCCAGAGCGATTCGCCCAATGAGTCCTTGTTATTTAGTTGTTTTCAGCCAATTTTCTGGATTTTTGAAAATTTCACTTTTTTGTGAAAATATCCACTTAATGAGGGAATAATATGTGTGAGGGTACCCCAGGAGAGTTCCAAATGTGTGTGGGAAGAATATATATCCCACAAGGGTAAAATTGAAGAAAGTTAAAAAAAAATTTTTTTTGGACTTAGTCATTTTTCCGGCGTTTATCAGACTTTCAGATAGGGGAAATGTCAGTGAGCATTCCGATTTCAGTTCCAGAGCGATTCGCCCAATGAGTCCTTGATATTTAGTTGTTTTCTGCCAATTTTCTGGATTTTTGAAAATTTCACTTTTTTGTGAAAATATCCACTTAATGAGGGAATAATATGTGTGAGGGTACCACAGAAGAGTTCCAAATGTGTGTGGGTAGAATATATATCCCGCGGGGGTAAAATTGAAAAAAGTTGAAAATTTTTTTGGGGGGGGATTTAGTCATTTTTCCGGCGTTTATCAGACTTTCAGATAGGGGAAATGTCAGTGAGTGTTCCGATTTCAGTTCCAGAGCGATTCGCCCAATGAGTCCTTGTTATTTAGTTGTTTTCAGCCAATTTTCTGGATTTTTGAAAATTTCACTTTTTTGTGAAAATATCCACTTAATGAGGGAATAATATGTGTGAGGGTACCCCAGGAGAGTTCCAAATGTGTGTGGGAAGAATATATATCCCACGGGGGTAAAATTGAAGAAAGTTAAAAAAAAAATTTTTTTGGACTTAGTCATTTTTCCGGCGTTTATCAGACTTTCAGATAGGGGAAATGTCAGTGAGCGTTCCGATTTCAGTTCCAGAGCGATTCGCCCAATGAGTCCTTGATATTTAGTTGTTTTCTGCCAATTTTCTGGATTTTTGAAAATTTCACTTTTTTGTGAAAATATCCACTTAATGAGGGAATAATATGTGTGAGGGTACCACAGAAGAGTTCCAAATGTGTGTGGGTAGAATATATATCCCGCGGGGGTAAAATTGAAAAAAGTTGAAAATTTTTTTGGGGGGGGATTTAGTCATTTTTCCGGCGTTTATCAGACTTTCAGATAGGGGAAATGTCAGTGAGTGTTCCGATTTCAGTTCCAGAGCGATTCGCCCAATGAGTCCTTGTTATTTAGTTGTTTTCGGCCAATTTTCTGGATTTTTGAAAATTTCACTTTTTTGTGAAAATATCCACTTAATGAGGGAATAATATGTGTGAGGGTACCCCAGGAGAGTTCCAAATGTGTGTGGGAAGAATATATATCCCACGGGGGTAAAATTGAAGAAAGTTAAAAAAAAAATTTTTTTGGACTTAGTCATTTTTCCGGCGTTTATCAGACTTTCAGATAGGGGAAATGTCAGTGAGCGTTCCGATTTCAGTTCCAGAGCGATTCGCCCAATGAGTCCTTGATATTTAGTCATTTTCAGCCAATTTTCTGGATTTTTGAAAATTTCACTTTTTTGTGAAAATATCCACTTAATGAGGGAATAATATGTGTGAGGGTACCCCAGGAGAATTCCAAATGTGTGTGGGAAGAATATATATCCCACGGGGGTAAAATTGAAGAAAGTTGAAAAAAAATTTTTTTTGGACTTAGTCATTTTTCCGGCGTTTATCAGACTTTCAGATAGGGGAAATGTCAGTGAGCGTTCCGATTTCAGTTCCAGAGCGATTCGCCCAATGAGTCCTTGATATTTAGTCGTTTTCTGCCAATTTTCTGGATTTTTGAAAATTTCACTTTTTTGTGAAAATATCCACTAAATGAGGGAATAATATGTGTGAGGGTACCCCAGGAGAGTTCCAAAGGTGTGTGGGTAGAATATATATCCCGCGGGGGTAAAATTGAAAAAAGTTTAAAAAATTTTTGGGGGGGATTTAGTCATTTTTCCGGCGTTTATCAGACTTTCAGAGAGGGGAAATGTCAGTGAGTGTTCCGATTTCAGTTCCAGAGCGATTCGCCCATTGAGTCCTTTTTATTTAGTTGTTTTCAGCCAATTTTCTGGATTTTTGAAAATTTCACTTTTTTGTGAAAATATCCACTAAATGAGGGAATAATATGTGTGAGGGTACCCCAGGAGAGTTCCAAATGTGTGTGGGTAGAATATATATCCCACGGGGGTAAAATTGAAAAAAGTTGAAAAAATTTTTTGGGGGGGATTTAGTCATTTTTCCGGCGTTCATCAGACTTTCAGATAGGGGAAATGTCAGTGAGTGTTCCGATTTCAGTTCCAGAGCGATTCGCCCAATGAGTCCTTGTTATTTAGTCGTTTTCTGCCAATTTTCTGGATTTTTGAAAATTTCACTTTTTTGTGAAAATATCCACTAAATGAGGGAATAATATGTGTGAGGGTACCCCAGGAGAGTTCCAAATGTGTGTGGGAAGAATATATATCCCACGGGGGTAAAATTGAAAAAAGTTGAAAAAAATTTTTTTTTGGACTTACTCATTTTTCCGGCGTTTATCAGACTTTCAGATAGGGCGAATGTCAGTGAGCGTTCCGATTTCAGTTCCAGAGCGATTCGCCCAATGAGTCCTTGATATTTAGTCGTTTTCTGCCAATTTTCTGGATTTTTGAAAATTTCACTTTTTTGTGAAAATATCCACTAAATGAGGGAATAATATGTGTGAGGGTACCCCAGGAGAGTTCCAAATGTGTGTGGGTAGAATATATATCCCGCGGGGGTAAAATTGAAAAAAGTTGAAAAATTTTTTTGGGGGGGATTTAGTCATTTTTCCGCCGTTTATCAGACTTTCAGATAGGGGAAATGTCAGTGAGTGTTCCGATTTCAGTTCCAGAGCGATTCGCCCAATGAGTCCTTGTTATTTAGTTGTTTTCAGCCAATTTTCTGGATTTTTGAAAATTTCACTTTTTTGTGAAAATATCCACTTAATGAGGGAATAATATGTGTGAGGGTACCCCAGGAGAGTTCCAAATGTGTGTGGGAAGAATATATATCCCACGGGGGTAAAATTGAAGAAAGTTAAAAAAAAAATTTTTTTGGACTTAGTCATTTTTCCGGCGTTTATCAGACTTTCAGATAGGGGAAATGTCAGTGAGCGTTCCGATTTCAGTTCCAGAGCGATTCGCCCAATGAGTCCTTGATATTTAGTCATTTTCAGCCAATTTTCTGGATTTTTGAAAATTTCACTTTTTTGTGAAACTATCCACTAAATGAGGGAATAATATGTGTGAGGGTACCCCAGGAGAGTTCCAAATGTGTGTGGGAAGAATATATATCCCACGGGGGTAAAATTGAAAAAAGTTGAAAACATTTTTTTTTTGGACTTAGTCATTTTTCCGGCGTTTATCAGACTTTCAGATAGGGCGAATGTCAGTGAGCGTTCCGATTTCAGTTCCAGAGCGATTCGCCCAATGAGTCCTTGATATTTAGTCGTTTTCAGCCAATTTTCTGGATTTTTGAAAATTTCACTTTTTTGTGAAAATATTCACTAAATGAGGCAATAATATGTGTGAGGGTACCCCAGGAGAGTTCCAAATGTGTGTGGGTAGAATATATATATCCCGCGGGGGTAAAATTGAAAAAAGTTTAAAAATTTTTTGGGGGTGATTTAGTCATTTTTCCGGCGTTTATCAGACTTTCAGAGAGGGGAAATGTCAGTGAGTGTTCCGATTTCAGTTCCAGAGCGATTCGCCCAATGAGTCCTTGTTATTTAGTTGTTTTCAGCCAATTTTCTGGATTTTTGAAAATTTCACTTTTTTGTGAAAATGTCCACTAAATGAGGGAATAATATGTGTGAGGGTACCACAGAAGAGTTCCAAATGTGTGTGGGTAGAATATATATCCCGCGGGGGTAAAATTGAAAAAAGTTGAAAAAATTTTTTGGGGGGGATTTAGTCATTTTTCCGGCGTTTATCAGACTTTCAGATAGGGGAAATGTCAGTGAGTGTTCCGAATTCAGTTCCAGAGCGATTCGCCCAATGAGTCCTTGTTATTTAGTTGTTTTCAGCCAATTTTCTGGATTTTTGAAAATTTCACTTTTTTGTGAAAATATCCACTTAATGAGGGAATAATATGTGTGAGGGTACCCCAGGAGAGTTCCAAATGTGTGTGGGAAGAATATATATCCCACAAGGGTAAAATTGAAGAAAGTTAAAAAAAAATTTTTTTTGGACTTAGTCATTTTTCCGGCGTTTATCAGACTTTCAGATAGGGGAAATGTCAGTGAGCATTCCGATTTCAGTTCCAGAGCGATTCGCCCAATGAGTCCTTGATATTTAGTTGTTTTCTGCCAATTTTCTGGATTTTTGAAAATTTCACTTTTTTGTGAAAATATCCACTTAATGAGGGAATAATATGTGTGAGGGTACCCCAGGACAGTTCCAAATGTGTGTGGGAAGAATATATATCCCACGGGGGTAAAATTGAAGAAAATTTAAAAAAAATTTTTTTTGGACTTAGTCATTTTTCTGGCGTTTATCAGACTTTCAGATAGGGGAAATGTCAGTGAGCGTTCCGATTTCAGTTCCAGAGCGATTCGCCCAATGAGTCCTTGATATTTAGTCATTTTCAGCCAATTTTCTGGATTTTTGAAAATTTCACTTTTTTGTGAAAATATCCACTAAATGAGGGAATAATATGTGTGTGGGTACCCCAGGAGAGTTCCAAATGTGTGTGGGAAGAATATATATCCCACGGGGGTAAAATTGAAAAAAGTTGAAAAAATTTTTTTTTTGGACTTAGTCATTTTTCCGGCGTTTATCAGACTTTCAGATAGGGCGAATGTCAGTGAGCGTTCCGATTTCAGTTCCAGAGCGATTCGCCCAATGAGTCCTTGATATTTAGTCGTTTTCAGCCAATTTTCTGGATTTTTGAAAATTTCACTTTTTTGTGAAAATATTCACTAAATGAGGGAATAATATGTGTGAGGGTACCCCAGGAGAGTTCCAAATGTGTGTGGGTAGAATATATATATCCCGCGGGGGTAAAATTGAAAAAAGTTTAAAAAATTTTTTGGGGGGATTTAGTCATTTTTCCGGCGTTTATCAGACTTTCAGAGAGGGGAAATGTCAGTGAGTGTTCCGATTTCAGTTCCAGAGCGATTCGCCCAATGAGTCCTTGTTATTTAGTTGTTTTCAGCCAATTTTCTGGATTTTTGAAAATTTCCCTTTTTTGTGAAAATGTCCACTAAATGAGGGAATAATATGTGTGAGGGTACCACAGAAGAGTTCCAAATGTGTGTGGGTAGAATATATATCCCGCGGGGGTAAAATTGAAAAAAGTTGAAAAAATTTTTTGGTGGGTATTTAGTCATTTTTCCGGCGTTTATCAGACTTTCAGATAGGGGAAATGTCAGTGAGTGTTCCGAATTCAGTTCCAGAGCGATTCGCCCAATGAGTCCTTGTTATTTAGTTGTTTTCAGCCAATTTTCTGGATTTTTGAAAATTTCACTTTTTTGTGAAAATATCCACTTAATGAGGGAATAATATGTGTGAGGGTACCCCAGGAGAGTTCCAAATGTGTGTGGGAAGAATATATATCCCACGGGGGTAAAATTGAAGAAAGTTAAAAAAAAATTTTTTTTGGACTTAGTCATTTTTCCGGCGTTTATCAGACTTTCAGATAGGGGAAATGTCAGTGAGCATTCCGATTTCAGTTCCAGAGCGATTCGCCCAATGAGTCCTTGATATTTAGTCGTTTTCTGCCAATTTTCTGGATTTTTGAAAATTTCACTTTTTTGTGAAAATATCCACTTAATGAGGGAATAATATGTGTGAGGGTACCCCAGGACAGTTCCAAATGTGTGTGGGAAGAATATATATCCCACGGGGGTAAAATTGAAGAAAATTTAAAAAAAATTTTTTTTGGACTTAGTCATTTTTCTTGCGTTTATCAGACTTTCAGATAGGGGAAATGTCAGTGAGCGTTCCGATTTCAGTTCCAGAGCGATTCGCCCAATGAGTCCTTGATATTTAGTCATTTTCAGCCAATTTTCTGGATTTTTGAAAATTTCACTTTTTTGTGAAAATATCCACTAAATGAGGGAATAATATGTGTGAGGGTACCCCAGGAGAGTTCCAAATGTGTGTGGGAAGAATATATATCCCACGGGGGTAAAATTGAAAAAAGTTGAAAAAATTTTTTTTTTGGACTTAGTCATTTTTCCGGCGTTTATCAGACTTTCAGATAGGGCGAATGTCAGTGAGCGTTCCGATTTCAGTTCCAGAGCGATTCGCTCAATGAGTCCTTGATATTTAGTCGTTTTCAGCCAATTTTCTGGATTTTTGAAAATTTCACTTTTTTGTGAAAATATCCACTAAATGAGGGAATAATATGTGTGAGGGTACCCCAGGAGAGTTCCAAATGTTTGTGGGTAGAATATATATATCCCGCGGGGGTAAAATTGAAAAAAGTTTAAAAATTTTTTGGGGGGGATTTAGTCATTTTTCCGGCGTTTATCAGACTTTCAGATAGGGGAAATGTCAGTGAGTGTTCCGAATTCAGTTCCAGAGCGATTCGCCCAATGAGTCCTTGTTATTTAGTTGTTTTCAGCCAATTTTCTGGATTTTTGAAAATTTCACTTTTTTGTGAAAATATCCACTTAATGAGGGAATAATATGTGTGAGGGTACCCCAGGACAGTTCCAAATGTGTGTGGGAAGAATATATATCCCACGGGGGTAAAATTGAAGAAAATTTAAAAAAAATTTTTTTTGGACTTAGTCATTTTTCTTGCGTTTATCAGACTTTCAGATAGGGGAAATGTTAGTGAGCGTTCCGATTTCAGTTCCAGAGCGATTCGCCCAATGAGTCCTTGATATTTAGTCATTTTCAGCCAATTTTCTGGATTTTTGAAAATTTCACTTTTTTGTGAAAATATCCACTAAATGAGGGAATAATATGTGTGAGGGTACCCCAGGAGAGTTCCAAATGTGTGTGGGAAGAATATATATCCCACGGGGGTAAAATTGAAAAAAGTTGAAAAAATTTTTTTTTTGGACTTAGTCATTTTTCCGGCGTTTATCAGACTTTCAGATAGGGCGAATGTCAGTGAGCGTTCCGATTTCAGTTCCAGAGCGATTCGCTCAATGAGTCCTTGATATTTAGTCGTTTTCAGCCAATTTTCTGGATTTTTGAAAATTTCACTTTTTTGTGAAAATATCCACTAAATGAGGGAATAATATGTGTGAGGGTACCCCAGGAGAGTTCCAAATGTTTGTGGGTAGAATATATATATCCCGCGGGGGTAAAATTGAAAAAAGTTTAAAAATTTTTTGGGGGGGATTTAGTCATTTTTCCGGCGTTTATCAGACTTTCAGATAGGGGAAATGTCAGTGAGTGTTCCGAATTCAGTTCCAGAGCGATTCGCCCAATGAGTCCTTGTTATTTAGTTGTTTTCAGCCAATTTTCTGGATTTTTGAAAATTTCACTTTTTTGTGAAAATATCCACTTAATGAGGGAATAATATGTGTGAGGGTACCCCAGGAGAGTTCCAAATGTGTGTGGGAAGAATATATATCCCACGGGGGTAAAATTGAAGAAAGTTAAAAAAAAATTTTTTTTGGACTTAGTCATTTTTCCGGCGTTTATTCTGACTTTCAGATAGGGGAAATGTCAGTGAGCATTCCGATTTCAGTTCCAGAGCGATTCGCCCAATGAATCCTTGATATTTAGTCGTTTTCTGCCAATTTTCTGGATTTTTGAAAATTTCACTTTTTTGTGAAAATATCCACTTAATGAGGGAATAATATGTGTGAGGGTACCCCAGGACAGTTCCAAATGTGTGTGGGAAGAATATATATCCCACGGGGGTAAAATTGAAGAAAATTTTAAAAAAAATTTTTTTGGACTTAGTCATTTTTCCGGCGTTTATCAGACTTTCAGATAGGGGAAATGTCAGTGAGCGTTCCGATTTCAGTTCCAGAGCGATTCGCCCAATGAGTCCTTGATATTTAGTCATTTTCAGCCAATTTTCTGGATTTTTGAAAATTTCACTTTTTTGTGAAAATATCCACTAAATGAGGGAATAATATGTGTGAGGGTACCCCAGGAGAGTTCCAAATGTGTGTGGGAAGAATATATATCCCACGGGGGTAAAATTGAAAAAAGTTGAAAAAAATTTTTTTTTGGACTTAGTCATTTTTCCGGCGTTTATCAGACTTTCAGATAGGGCGAATGTCAGTGAGCGTTCCGATTTCAGTTCCAGAGCGATTCGCCCAATGAGTCCTTGATATTTAGTCGTTTTCAGCCAATTTTCTGGATTTTTGAAAATTTCACTTTTTTGTGAAAATATTCACTAAATGAGGGAATAATATGTGTGAGGGTACCCCAGGAGAGTTCCAAATGTGTGTGGGTAGAATATACATCCCGCGGGGGTAAAATTGAAAAAAGTTTAAAAAATTTTTTGGGGGGATTTAGTCATTTTTCCGGCGTTTATCAGACTTTCAGATAGGGGAAATGTCAGTGAGCGTTCCAATTTCAGTTCCAGAACGATTCGCCCCATGAGTCCTTGATATTTAGTCGTTTTCAGCCAATTTTCTGGATTTTTGAAAATTTCACTTTTTTGTGAAAATATCCACTAAATGAGGGAATAATATGTGTGAGGGTACCCCAGGAGAGTTCCAAATGTGTGTGGGAAGAATATATATCCCATGGGGGTAAAATTGAAAAAAGTGTAAAAAAAATTTTTTTGGGACTTAGTCATTTTTCCAGCGGTTATCAGACTTTCAGATAGGGCAAATTTCAGTGAGCGTTCCGATTTCAGTTCCAGAGCGATTCGCCAATGAGTCCTTGATATTTAGTCGTTTTCAGCCAATTTTCTGGATTTTTGAAAATTTCACTTTTTTGTGAAAATATCCACTAAATGAGGGAATAATATGTGTGAGGGTACCCCAGGAGAGTTCCAAATGTTTGTCGGTAGAATATATATATCCCGCGGGGGTAAAATTGAAAAAAGTTTAAAAATTTTTTGGGGGGGATTTAGTCATTTTTCCGGCGTTTATCAGACTTTCAGATAGGGGAAATGTCAGTGAGTGTTCCGAATTCAGTTCCAGAGCGATTCGCCCAATGAGTCCTTGTTATTTAGTTGTTTTCAGCCAATTTTCTGGATTTTTGAAAATTTCACTTTTTTGTGAAAATATCCACTTAATGAGGGAATAATATGTGTGAGGGTACCCCAGGAGAGTTCCAAATGTGTGTGGGAAGAATATATATCCCACGGGGGTAAAATTGAAGAAAGTTAAAAAAAAATTTTTTTTGGACTTAGTCATTTTTCCGGCGTTTATCTGACTTTCAGATAGGGGAAATGTCAGTGACCATTCCGATTTCAGTTCCAGAGCGATTCGCCCAATGAATCCTTGATATTTAGTCGTTTTCTGCCAATTTTCTGGATGTTTGAAAATTTCACTTTTTTGTGAAAATATCCACTTAATGAGGGAATAATATGTGTGAGGGTACCCCAGGACAGTTCCAAATGTGTGTGGGAAGAATATATATCCCACGGGGGTAAAATTGAAGAAAATTTTAAAAAAAATTTTTTTGGACTTAGTCATTTTTCCGGCGTTTATCAGACTTTCAGATAGGGGAAATGTCAGTGAGCGTTCCGATTTCAGTTCCAGAGCGATTCGCCCAATGAGTCCTTGATATTTAGTCATTTTCAGCCAATTTTCTGGATTTTTGAAAATTTCACTTTTTTGTGAAAATATCCACTAAATGAGGGAATAATATGTGTGAGGGTACCCCAGGAGAGTTCCAAATGTGTGTGGGAAGAATATATATCCCACGGGGGTAAAATTGAAAAAAGTTGAAAAAAATTTTTTTTTGGACTTAGTCATTTTTCCGGCGTTTATCAGACTTTCAGATAGGGCGAATGTCAGTGAGCGTTCCGATTTCAGTTCCAGAGCGATTCGCCCAATGAGTCCTTGATATTTAGTCGTTTTCAGCCAATTTTCTGGATTTTTGAAAATTTCACTTTTTTGTGAAAATATTCACTAAATGAGGGAATAATATGTGTGAGGGTACCCCAGGAGAGTTCCAAATGTGTGTGGGTAGAATATACATCCCGCGGGGGTAAAATTGAAAAAAGTTTAAAAAATTTTTTGGGGGGATTTAGTCATTTTTCCGGCGTTTATCAGACTTTCAGATAGGGGAAATGTCAGTGAGCGTTCCAATTTCAGTTCCAGAACGATTCGCCCCATGAGTCCTTGATATTTAGTCGTTTTCAGCCAATTTTCTGGATTTTTGAAAATTTCACTTTTTTGTGAAAATATCCACTAAATGAGGGAATAATATGTGTGAGGGTACCCCAGGAGAGTTCCAAATGTGTGTGGGAAGAATATATATCCCATGGGGGTAAAATTGAAAAAAGTGTAAAAAAAATTTTTTTGGGACTTAGTCATTTTTCCAGCGGTTATCAGACTTTCAGATAGGGCAAATTTCAGTGAGCGTTCCGATTTCAGTTCCAGAGCGATTCGCCAATGAGTCCTTGATATTTAGTCGTTTTCAGCCAATTTTCTGGATTTTTGAAAATTTCACTTTTTTGTGAAAATATCCACTAAATGAGGGAATAATATGTGTGAGGGTACCCCAGGAGAGTTCCAAATGTGTGTGGGTAGAATATATATCCCACGGGGGTAAAATTGAAAAAATTTGAAAAAAATGTTTTTTTGGACTTAGTCATTTTTCCGGCGTTTATCAGACTTTCACATAGGGGAAATGTCAGTGAGCGTTCCGATTTCAGTTCCAGAGCAATTCGCCCAATGAGTCCTTGATATTTAGTCGTTTTCAGCCAATTTTCTGGATTTTTGAAAATTTCACTTTTTTGTGAAAATATCCACTAAATGAGGGAATAATATGTGTGAGGGTACCCCAGGAGAGTTCCAAATGTGTGTGGGAAGAATATATATCCCATGGGGGTAAAATTGAAAAAAGTGTAAAAAAATTTTTTTGGGACTTAGTCATTTTTCCAGCGTTTATCAGACTTTCAGATAGGGCAAATTTCAGTGAGCGTTCCGATTTCAGTTCCAGAGCGATTCGCCAATGAGTCCTTGATATTTAGTCGTTTTCAGCCAATTTTCTGGATTTTTGAAAATTTCACTTTTTTGTGAAAATATCCACTAAATGAGGGAATAATATGTGTGAGGGTACCCCAGGAGAGTTCCAAATGTGTGTGGGTAGAATATATATCCCACGGGGGTAAAATTGAAAAAATTTGAAAAAAATGTTTTTTTGGACTTAGTCATTTTTCCGGCGTTTATCAGACTTTCACATAGGGGAAATGTCAGTGAGCGCTCCGATTTCAGTTCCAGAGCAATTCGCCCAATGAGTCCTTGATATTTAGTCATTTTCAGCCAATTTTCTGGATTTTTGAACATTTCACTTTTTTGTGAAAATATCCACTAAATGAGGGAATAATATGTGTGAGGGTACCCCAGGAGAGTTCCAAATGTGTGTGGGAAGAATATATATCCCACGGGGGTAAAATTGAAAAAAGTTGAAAAAATTTTTTTTTTGGACTTAGTCATTTTTCCGGCGTTTATCAGACTTTCAGATAGGGCGAATGTCAGTGAGCGTTCCGATTTCAGTTCCAGAGTGATTCGCCCAATGAGTCCTTGATATTTAGTTGTTTTCAGCCAATTTTCTGGATTTTTGAAAATTTCACTTTTTTGTGAAAATATCCACTAAATGAGGGAATAATATGTGTGAGGGTACCCCAGGAGAGTTCCAAATGTGTGTGGGTAGAATATATACATCCCGCGGGGGTAAAATTGAAAAAAGCTTAAAAATTTTTTGGGGGGGATTTAGTCATTTTTCCGGCGTTTATCAGACTTTCAGAGAGGGGAAATGTCAGTGAGTGTTCCGATTTCAGTTCCAGAGCGATTCGCCCAATGAGTCCTTGTTATTTAGTTGTTTTCAGCCAATTTTCTGGATTTTTGAAAATTTCACTTTTTTGTGAAAATGTCCACTAAATGAGGGAATAATATGTGTGAGGGTACCACAGAAGAGTTCCAAATGTGTGTGGGTAGAATATATATCCCACGGGGGTAAAATAGAAGAAAGTTAAAAAAAAAATTTTTTTGGACTTAGTCATTTTTCCGGCGTTTATCAGACTTTCAGATAGGGGAAATGTCAGTGAGCATTCCGATTTCAGTTCCAGAGCGATTCGCCCAATGAGTCCTTGATATTTAGTCGTTTTCTGCCAATTTTCTGGATTTTTGAAAATTTCACTTTTTTGTGAAAATATCCACTTAATGAGGGAATAATATGTGTGAGGGTACCCCAGGAGAGTTCCAAATGTGTGTGGGAAGAATGTATATCCCACGGGGGTTAAATTGAAGAAAGTTTAAAAAAAATTTTTTTTGGACATGGTCATTTTTCCGGCGTTTATCAGACTTTCAGATAGGGGAAATGTCAGTGAGCGTTCCGATTTCAGTTCCAGAGCGATTCGCCCAATGAGTCCTTGATATTTAGTCGTTTTCAGCCAATTTTCTGGATTTTTGAAAATTTCACTTTTTTGTGAAAATATTCACTAAATGAGGGAATAATATGTGTGAGGGTACCCCAGGAGAGTTCCAAATGTGTGTGGGTAGAATATACATCCCGCGGGGGAAAAATTGAAAAAAGTTTAAAAAATTTTTGGGGGGGATTTAGTCATTTTTCCGGCGTTTATCAGACTTTCAGAGAGGAGAAATGTCAGTGAGTGTTCCGATTTCAGTTCCAGAGCGATTCGCCCAATGAGTCCTTGTTATTTAGTTGTTTTCAGCCAATTTTCTGGATTTTTGAAAATTTCACTTTTTTGTGAAAATATCCACTTAATGAGGGAATAATGTGTGTGAGGGTACCCCAGGAGAGTTCCAAATGTGTGTGGGAAGAATATATATCCCACGGGGGTAAAATTGAAGAAAGTTAAAAAAAAATTTTTTTTGGACTTAGTCATTTTTCCGGCGTTTATCAGACTTTCAGATAGGGGAAATGTCAGTGAGCATTCCGATTTCAGTTCCAGAGCGATTCGCCCAATGAGTCCTTGATATTTAGTCGTTTTCTGCCAATTTTCTGGATTTTTGAAAATTTCACTTTTTTGTGAAAATATCCACTTAATGAGGGAATAATATGTGTGAGGGTACCCCAGGAGAGTTCCAAATGTGTGTGGGAAGAATATATATCCCACGGGGGTAAAATTGAAAAAAGTTGAATAAAATTTTTTTTTGGACTTAGTCATTTTTCCGGCGTTTATCAGACTTTCACATCGGGGAAATGCCAGCGAGCGTTCCAATTTCAGTTCAGAGCGATTCGCCCAATGAGTCCTTGATATTTAGTCGTTTTCAGCCAATTTTCTGGATTTTTGAAAATTACACTTTTTTTGAAAATATCCACTAAATGAAGGAATAATATGTGTGAGGGTACCCCAGGAGAGTTCCAAATGTGTGTGGGTAGAATATATATCCCGAGGGGGTAAAATTGAAAAAAATTTTTTTTTGGACTTAGTCATTTTTCCGGCGTTTATCAGACTTTCAGATAGGTCAAATGTCAGTGAGCGTTCCGATTTCAGTTCCAGAGCGATTCGCCCAATGAGTCCTTGATATTTAGTCGTTTTCAGCCAATTTTCTGGATTTTTGAAAATTTCACTTTTTTTGTGAAAATATCCACTAAATGAGGGAATGATATGTGTGAGGGTACCCCAGGAGAGTTCCAAATGTGTGTGGGTAGAATATATATCCCACGGGGGTAAAATTGAAAAAAGTTGAAAAAAATGTTTTTTTGGACTTAGTCATTTTTCCGGCGTTTATCAGACTTTCACATAGGGGAAATGTCAGTGAGCGTTCCGATTTCAGTTCCAGATCGATTCGCCCAATGAGTCTTTGATATTTAGTCGTTTTCAGCCAATTTTCTGGATTTTTGAAAATTTTACTTTTTTGTGAAAATATCCACTAAATGAAGGAATAATATGTGTGAGGGTACCCCAAGAGAGTTCCAAATGTGTGTGGGAAGAATATATATCCCACGGTGGTAAAATTGAAAAAAGTTGAAAAAAAATTATTTTTGGACTTAGTCATTTTTCCGGCGTTTATCAGACTTTCACATAGGGGAAATGTCAGTGAGCGTTCCAAATTCAGATAAGAACGATTCGCCCAATGAGTCCTTGATATTTAGTCGTTTTCAGCCAATTTTCTGGATTTTTGAAAATTTCACTTTTTTGTGAAAATATCCACTAATTGAAGGAATAATATGTGTGAGGGTACCCCAGGAGAGTTCCAAATGTGTGTGGGTAGAATATATATCCCACGGGGGTAAAATTGAAAAAAGTTGAAAAATTTTTTTTGGGGGATTTAGTCATTTTTCCGGCGTTTATAAGACTTTCAGATAGGGGAAATGTCAGTGAGCGTTCCGATTTCAGTTCCAGAGCGATTCGCCCAATGAGTCTTTGATATTTAGTCGTTTTCAGCCAATTTTCTGGATTTTTGAAAATTTTAATTTTTGTGAAAATATCCACTAAATGAGGGAATAATATGTGTGAGGGTACCCCAGGAGAGTTCCAAATGTGTGTGGGTAGAATATATATCCCACGGGGGTAAAATTTAAAAAAGTTAAAAAAAATTTTTTATTGGACTTAGTCATTTTTCCGGCGTTTATCAGACTTTCAGATAGGGCGAATGTCAGTGAGCGTTCCGATTTCAGTGCCAGAGTGATTCGCCCAATGAGTCCTTGATATTTAGTCGTTTTCAGCCAATTTTCTGGATTTTTGAAAATTTCACTTTTTTGTGAAAATATCCACTAAATGAGGGAATAATATGTGTGAGGGTACCCCAGGAGAGTTCCAAATGTGTGTGGGTAGAATATATATCCCACGGGGGTAAAATTGAAAAAAGTTGAAAAAAAATTTTTTTGGACTTAGTCATTTTTCCGGCGTTTATCAGACTTTCAGATAGGGGAAATGTCAGTGAGCGTTCCGATTTCAGTTCCAGAGCGATTCGTCCAATGAGTCCTTGATATTTAGTCGTTTTCAGCCAATTTTCTGGATTTTTGAAAATTTCACTTTTTTGTAAAAATATCCACTAAATGAGCGAATAATATGTGTGAGGGTACCCCAGGAGAGTTCCAAATGTGTGTGGGTAGAATATATATCCCACGGGGGTAAAATTGAAAAAAGTTGAAAAATTTTTTTTGAGGGATTTAGTCATTTTTCCGGCGTTTATCAGACTTTCAGATAGGGCGAATGTCAGTGAGCGTTCCGATTTCAGTTCCAGAGTGATTCGCCCAATGAGTCCTTGATATTTAGTTGTTTTCAGCCAATTTTCTGGATTTTTGAAAATTTCACTTTTTTGTGAAAATATCCACTAAATGAGGGAATAATATGTGTGAGGGTACCCCAGGAGAGTTCCAAATGTGTGTGGGTAGAATATATACATCCCGCGGGGGTAAAATTGAAAAAAGCTTAAAAATTTTTTGGGGGGGATTTAGTCATTTTTCCGGCGTTTATCAGACTTTCAGAGAGGGGAAATGTCAGTGAGTGTTCCGATTTCAGTTCCAGAGCGATTCGCCCAATGAGTCCTTGTTATTTAGTTGTTTTCAGCCAATTTTCTGGATTTTTGAAAATTTCACTTTTTTGTGAAAATGTCCACTAAATGAGGGAATAATATGTGTGAGGGTACCACAGAAGAGTTCCAAATGTGTGTGGGTAGAATATATATCCCACGGGGGTAAAATAGAAGAAAGTTAAAAAAAAAATTTTTTTGGACTTAGTCATTTTTCCGGCGTTTATCAGACTTTCAGATAGGGGAAATGTCAGTGAGCATTCCGATTTCAGTTCCAGAGCGATTCGCCCAATGAGTCCTTGATATTTAGTCGTTTTCTGCCAATTTTCTGGATTTTTGAAAATTTCACTTTTTTGTGAAAATATCCACTTAATGAGGGAATAATATGTGTGAGGGTACCCCAGGAGAGTTCCAAATGTGTGTGGGAAGAATGTATATCCCACGGGGGTTAAATTGAAGAAAGTTGAAAAAAAATTTTTTTTGGACATGGTCATTTTTCCGGCGTTTATCAGACTTTCAGATAGGGGAAATGTCAGTGAGCGTTCCGATTTCAGTTCCAGAGCGATTCGCCCAATGAGTCCTTGATATTTAGTCGTTTTCAGCCAATTTTCTGGATTTTTGAAAATTTCACTTTTTTGTGAAAATATTCACTAAATGAGGGAATAATATGTGTGAGGGTACCCCAGGAGAGTTCCAAATGTGTGTGGGTAGAATATACATCCCGCGGGGGAAAAATTGAAAAAAGTTTAAAAAATTTTTGGGGGGGATTTAGTCATTTTTCCGGCGTTTATCAGACTTTCAGAGAGGGGAAATGTCAGTGAGTGTTCCGATTTCAGTTCCAGAGCGATTCGCCCAATGAGTCCTTGTTATTTAGTTGTTTTCAGCCAATTTTCTGGATTTTTGAAAATTTCACTTTTTTGTGAAAATATCCACTTAATGAGGGAATAATGTGTGTGAGGGTACCCCAGGAGAGTTCCAAATGTGTGTGGGAAGAATATATATCCCACGGGGGTAAAATTGAAGAAAGTTAAAAAAAAATTTTTTTTGGACTTAGTCATTTTTCCGGCGTTTATCAGACTTTCAGATAGGGGAAATGTCAGTGAGCATTCCGATTTCAGTTCCAGAGCGATTCGCCCAATGAGTCCTTGATATTTAGTCGTTTTCTGCCAATTTTCTGGATTTTTGAAAATTTCACTTTTTTGTGAAAATATCCACTTAATGAGGGAATAATATGTGTGAGGGTACCCCAGGAGAGTTCCAAATGTGTGTGGGAAGAATATATATCCCACGGGGGTAAAATTGAAAAAAGTTGAATAAAATGTTTTTTTGGACTTAGTCATTTTTCCGGCGTTTATCAGACTTTCACATCGGGGAAATGCCAGCGAGCGTTCCAATTTCAGTTCAGAGCGATTCGCCCAATGAGTCCTTGATATTTAGTCGTTTTCAGCCAATTTTCTGGATTTTTGAAAATTACACTTTTTTTGAAAATATCCACTAAATGAAGGAATAATATGTGTGAGGGTACCCCAGGAGAGTTCCAAATGTGTGTGGGTAGAATATATATCCCGAGGGGGTAAAATTGAAAAAAATTTTTTTTTGGACTTAGTCATTTTTCCGGCGTTTATCAGACTTTCAGATAGGTCAAATGTCAGTGAGCGTTCCGATTTCAGTTCCAGAGCGATTCGCCCAATGAGTCCTTGATATTTAGTCGTTTTCAGCCAATTTTCTGGATTTTTGAAAATTTCACTTTTTTTGTGAAAATATCCACTAAATGAGGGAATGATATGTGTGAGGGTACCCCAGGAGAGTTCCAAATGTGTGTGGGTAGAATATATATCCCACGGGGGTAAAATTGAAAAAAGTTGAAAAAAATGTTTTTTTGGACTTAGTCATTTTTCCGGCGTTTATCAGACTTTCACATAGGGGAAATGTCAGTGAGCGTTCCGATTTCAGTTCCAGATCGATTCGCCCAATGAGTCTTTGATATTTAGTCGTTTTCAGCCAATTTTCTGGATTTTTGAAAATTTTACTTTTTTGTGAAAATATCCACTAAATGAAGGAATAATATGTGTGAGGGTACCCCAAGAGAGTTCCAAATGTGTGTGGGAAGAATATATATCCCACGGTGGTAAAATTGAAAAAAGTTGAAAAAAAATTATTTTTGGACTTAGTCATTTTTCCGGCGTTTATCAGACTTTCACATAGGGGAAATGTCAGTGAGCGTTCCAAATTCAGATAAGAACGATTCGCCCAATGAGTCCTTGATATTTAGTCGTTTTCAGCCAATTTTCTGGATTTTTGAAAATTTCACTTTTTTGTGAAAATATCCACTAATTGAAGGAATAATATGTGTGAGGGTACCCCAGGAGAGTTCCAAATGTGTGTGGGTAGAATATATATCCCACGGGGGTAAAATTGAAAAAAGTTGAAAAATTTTTTTTGGGGGATTTAGTCATTTTTCCGGCGTTTATAAGACTTTCAGATAGGGGAAATGTCAGTGAGCGTTCCGATTTCAGTTCCAGAGCGATTCGCCCAATGAGTCTTTGATATTTAGTCGTTTTCAGCCAATTTTCTGGATTTTTGAAAATTTTAATTTTTGTGAAAATATCCACTAAATGAGGGAATAATATGTGTGAGGGTACCCCAGGAGAGTTCCAAATGTGTGTGGGTAGAATATATATCCCACGGGGGTAAAATTTAAAAAAGTTAAAAAAAATTTTTTATTGGACTTAGTCATTTTTCCGGCGTTTATCAGACTTTCAGATAGGGCGAATGTCAGTGAGCGTTCCGATTTCAGTGCCAGAGTGATTCGCCCAATGAGTCCTTGTTATTTAGCTGTTTTCAGCCAATTTTCTGAATTTTTGAAAATTTCACTTTTTTGTGAAAATATCCACTAAATGAGGGAATATTATGTGTGAGGGTACCCCAGGAGATTTCCAAATGTGTGTGGGAAGAAGATATATCCCACGGGGGTAAAATTGAAAAAAGTTGAAAAAAAAATTTTTTTGGACTTAGTCATTTTTCCGGTGTTTATCAGACTTTCAGACAGGGGAAATGTCAGTGAGCGTTCCGATTTCAGTTCCAGAGCGATTCGCCCAATGAGTCCTTGATATTTAGTCGTTTTCAGCCAATTTTCTGGATTTTTGAAAATTTCACTTTTTTGTGAAAATATCCACTAAATGAGGGAATAATATGTGTGAGGGTACCCCAGGAGAGTTCCAAATGTGTGTGGGTAGAATATATATCCCACGGGGGTAAAATTGAAAAAAGTTGAAAAAAAATTTTTTTGGACTTAGTCATTTTTCCGGCGTTTATCAGACTTTCAGATAGGGGAAATGTCAGTGAGCGTTCCGATTTCAGTTCCAGAGCGATTCGTCCAATGAGTCCTTGATATTTAGTCGTTTTCAGCCAATTTTCTGGATTTTTGAAAATTTCACTTTTTTGTAAAAATATCCACTAAATGAGCGAATAATATGTGTGAGGGTACCCCAGGAGAGTTCCAAATGTGTGTGGGTAGAATATATATCCCACGGGGGTAAAATTGAAAAAAGTTGAAAAATTTTTTTTGAGGGATTTAGTCATTTTTCCGGCGTTTATCAGACTTTCAGATAGGGCGAATGTCAGTGAGCGTTCCGATTTCAGTTCCAGAGTGATTCGCCCAATGAGTCCTTGATATTTAGTTGTTTTCAGCCAATTTTCTGGATTTTTGAAAATTTCACTTTTTTGTGAAAATATCCACTAAATGAGGGAATAATATGTGTGAGGGTACCCCAGGAGAGTTCCAAATGTGTGTGGGTAGAATATATACATCCCGCGGGGGTAAAATTGAAAAAAGCTTAAAAATTTTTTGGGGGGGATTTAGTCATTTTTCCGGCGTTTATCAGACTTTCACATAGGGGAAATGTCAGTGAGCATTCCGATTTCAGTTCCAGAGCGATTCGCCCAATGAGTATTTGATATTTAGTCGTTTTCAGCCAATTTTCTGGATTTTTGAAAATTTTAATTTTTATGAAAATATCCACTAAATGAGGGAATAATATGTGTGAGGGTACCCCAGGAGAGTTCCAAATGTGTGTGGTTAGAATATATATCCCACGGGGGTAAAATTGAAAAAAGTTGAAAAAAATTTTTTTTTGGACTTAGTCATTTTTCCGGCGTTTATCAGACTTTCAGATAGGGGAAATGTCAGTGAGCATTCCGATTTCAGTTCCAGAGCGATTCGCCGAATGAGTCCTTGATATTTAGTCTTTTTCAGCCAATTTTCTGGATTTTTGAAAATTTCACTTTTTTGTGAAAATATCCACTAAATGAGGGATTAATATGTGTGAGGGTACCCCAGGAGAGTTCCAAATGTGCGTGGGTAGAATATATATCCCACGGGGGTAAAATTGAAAAAAGTTGAAAAAAATGTTTTTTTGGACTTAGTCATTTTTCCAGCGTTTATCAGACTTTCACATAGGGGAAATGTCAGTGAGCATTCCGATTTCAGTTCCAGAGCGATTCGCCCAATGAGTATTTGATATTTAGTCGTTTTCAGCCAATTTTCTGGATTTTTGAAAATTTTAATTTTTGTGAAAATATCCACTAAATGAGGGAATAATATGTGTGAGGGTACCCCAGGAGAGTTCCAAATGTGTGTGGTTAGAATATATATCCCACGGGGGTAAAATTGAAAAAAGTTGAAAAAAATTTTTTTTTGGACTTAGTCATTTTTCCGGCGTTTATCAGACTTTCAGATAGGGGAAATGTCAGTGAGCATTCCGATTTCAGTTCCAGAGCGATTCGCCGAATGAGTCCTTGATATTTAGTCGTTTTCAGCCAATTTTCTGGATTTTTGAAAATTTCACTTTTTTGTGAAAATATCCACTAAATGAGGGATTAATATGTGTGAGGGTACCCCAGGAGAGTTCCAAATGTGCGTGGGAAGAATATATATCCCACGGGGGTAAAATTGAAAAAAGTTGAAAAAATTTTTTTGGGGATTTAGTCATTTTTCCGGCGTTTATCAGACTTTCAGATAGGGGAAATGTCAGTGAGCGTTCCGATTTCAGTTCCAGAGCGATTCGCCTAATGAGTCCTTGATATTTAGTTGTTTTCAGCCAATTTTCTGGATTTTTGAAAATTTCACTTTTTTGTGAAAATATCCACTAAATGAGGGAATAATATGTGTGAGGGTACCCCAGGAGAGTTCCAAATGTGTGTGGGAAGAATATATATCCCACAGGGGTAAAATTGAAAAAAGTTGAAAAAAAATTTTTTGGGACTTAGTCATTTTTCTGGCGTTTATCAGATTTTAAGATAGGGGAAATGTCAGTGAGCGTTCCGATTTCAGTTCCAGAGCGATTCGCCCAATGAGTCCTCGATATTTAGTCGTTTTCAGCCAATATTTTTGATTTTTGAAAATTTCACTTTTTTGTGAAAATATCCACTAAATGAGGGAATAATATGTGTGAGGGTTCCCCAGGAGATTTCCAAATGTGCGTGGGAAGAAGATATATCCCACGGGGGTAAAATTGAGAAAAGTTGAAAAATTTTTTTGGGGGGATTTAGTCATTTTTCCGGCGTTTATCAGACTTTCAGATAAGGGAAATGTCAGTGAGCGTTCCAATTTCAGTTCCAGAGCGATTCGCCCAATGAGTCCTTGATAATTAGTCGTTTTCAGCCAATTTTCTGGATTTTTGAAAATTTCACTTTTTTGTGAAAATATCCACTAAATGAGCGAATAATATGTGTGAGGGTACCCCAGGAGAGTTCCAAATGTGTGTGGGAAGAATATATATCCCACGGGGGTAAAATTGAAAAAAGTTGAAAAAAATGTTTTTTTGGACTTAGTCATTTTTCCGGTGTTTATCAGACTTTCAGATAGGGGAAATGTCAGTGAGCATTCCAATTTCAGTTCCAGAGCGATTCGCCCAATGAGTCCTTGATATTTAGTCGTTTTCAGCCAATTTTCTGGATTTTTGAAAATTTCACTTTTTTGTGAAAATATCCACTAAATGAGGGAATAATATGTGTGAGGGTACCCCAGGAGAGTTCCAAATGTTTGTGGGAAGAATATATATCCCACGGGGGTAAAATTGAAAAAAGTTGAAAAAAATGTTTTTTTGGACTTAGTCATTTTTCCAGCGTTTATCAGACTTTCACATAGGGGAAATGTCAGTGAGCATTCCGATTTCAGTTCCAGAGCGATTCGCCCAATGAGTATTTCATATTTAGTCGTTTTCAGCCAATTTTCTGGATTTTTGAAAATTTTAATTTTTGTGAAAATATCCACTAAATGAGGGAATAATATGTGTGAGGGTACCCCAGGAGAGTTCCAAATGTGTGTGGTTAGAATATATATCCCACGGGGGTAAAATTGAAAAAAGTTGAAAAAAATTTTTTTTTGGACTTAGTCATTTTTCCGGCGTTTATCAGACTTTCAGATAGGGGAAATGTCAGTGAGCATTCCGATTTCAGTTCCAGAGCGATTCACCGAATGAGTCCTTGATATTTAGTCGTTTTCAGCCAATTTTCTGGATTTTTGAAAATTTCACTTTTTTGTGAAAATATCCACTAAATGAGGGATTAATATGTGTGAGGGTACCCCAGGAGAGTTCCAAATGTGCGTGGGTAGAATATATATCCCACGGGGGTAAAATTGAAAAAAGTTGAAAAAAATGTTTTTTTGGACTTAGTCATTTTTCCAGCGTTTATCAGACTTTCACATAGGGGAAATGTCAGTGAGCATTCCGATTTCAGTTCCAGAGCGATTCACCCAATGAGTATTTGATATTTAGTCGTTTTCAGCCAATTTTCTGGATTTTTGAAAATTTTAATTTTTGTGAAAATATCCACTAAATGAGGGAATAATATGTGTGAGGGTACCCCAGGAGAGTTCCAAATGTGTGTGGTTAGAATATATATCCCACGGGGGTAAAATTGAAAAAAGTTGAAAAAATTTTTTTTTTGGACTTAGTCATTTTTCCGGCGTTTATCAGACTTTCAGATAGGGGAAATGTCAGTGAGCATTCCGATTTCAGTTCCAGAGCGATTCGCCGAATGAGTCCTTGATATTTAGTCGTTTTCAGCCAATTTTCTGGATTTTTGAAAATTTTAATTTTTGTGAAAATATCCACTAAATGAGGGAATAATATGTGTGAGGGTACCCCAGGAGAGTTCCAAATGTGTGTGGTTAGAATATATATCCCACGGGGGTAAAATTGAAAAAAGTTGAAAAAAATTTTTTTTTGGACTTAGTCATTTTTCCGGCGTTTATCAGACTTTCAGATAGGGGAAATGTCAGTGAGCATTCCGATTTCAGTTCCAGAGCGATTCGCCGAATGAGTCCTTGATATTTAGTCGTTTTCAGCCAATTTTCTGGATTTTTGAAAATTTCACTTTTTTGTGAAAATATCCACTAAATGAGGGATTAATATGTGTGAGGGTACCCCAGGAGAGTTCCAAATGTGCGTGGGAAGAATATATATCCCACGGGGGTAAAATT
This sequence comes from Phyllobates terribilis, assembly GCF_046119375.1. Classification (NCBI taxonomy): domain Eukaryota; kingdom Metazoa; phylum Chordata; class Amphibia; order Anura; family Dendrobatidae; genus Phyllobates; species Phyllobates terribilis. The sequence goes on from NW_027362762.1 coordinate 557,604,639, forward strand.
GAAAAAAGTTGAAAAATTTTTTTTGGGGATTTAGTCATTTTTCCGGCGTTTATCAGACTTTCAGATAGGGGAAATGTCAGTGAGCGTTCCGATTTCAGTTCCAGAGCGATTCGCCTAATGAGTCCTTGATATTTAGTTGTTTTCAGCCAATTTTCTGGATTTTTGAAAATTTCACTTTTTTGTGAAAATATCCACTAAATGAGGGAATAATATGTGTGAGGGTACCCCAGGAGAGTTCCAAATGTGTGTGGGAAGAATATATATCCCACAGGGGTAAAATTGAAAAAAGTTGAAAAAAAATTTTTTGGGACTTAGTCATTTTTCTGGCGTTTATCAGATTTTAAGATAGGGGAAATGTCAGTGAGCGTTCCGATTTCAGTTCCAGAGCGATTCGCCCAATGAGTCCTCGATATTTAGTCGTTTTCAGCCAATATTTTTGATTTTTGAAAATTTCACTTTTTTGTGAAAATATCCACTAAATGAGGGAATAATATGTGTGAGGGTTCCCCAGGAGATTTCCAAATGTGCGTGGGAAGAAGATATATCCCACGGGGGTAAAATTGAGAAAAGTTGAAAAATTTTTTTGGGGGGATTTAGTCATTTTTCCGGCGTTTATCAGACTTTCAGATAGGGGAAATGTCAGTGAGCGTTCCAATTTCAGTTCCAGAGCGATTCGCCCAATGAGTCCTTGATAATTAGTCGTTTTCAGCCAATTTTCTGGATTTTTGAAAATTTCACTTTTTTGTGAAAATATCCACTAAATGAGCGAATAATATGTGTGAGGGTACCCCAGGAGAGTTCCAAATGTGTGTGGGAAGAATATATATCCCACGGGGGTAAAATTGAAAAAAGTTGAAAAAAATTTTTTTTTGGACTTAGTCATTTTTCCGGTGTTTATCAGACTTTCAGATAGGGGAAATGTCAGTGAGCATTCCAATTTCAGTTCCAGAGCGATTCGCCCAATGAGTCCTTGATATTTAGTCGTTTTCAGCCAATTTTCTGGATTTTTGAAAATTTCACTTTTTTGTGAAAATATCCACTAAATGAGGGAATAATATGTGTGAGGGTACCCCAGGAGAGTTCCAAATGTTTGTGGGTAGAATATATATCCCACGGGGGTAAAATTGAAAAAAGTTGAAAAAAATGTTTTTTTGGACTTAGTCATTTTTCCAGCGTTTATCAGACTTTCACATAGGGGAAATGTCAGTGAGCATTCCGATTTCAGTTCCAGAGCGATTCGCCCAATGAGTATTTCATATTTAGTCGTTTTCAGCCAATTTTCTGGATTTTTGAAAATTTAAATTTTTGTGAAAATATCCACTAAATGAGGGAATAATATGTGTGAGGGTACCCCAGGAGAGTTCCAAATGTGTGTGGTTAGAATATATATCCCACGGGGGTAAAATTGAAAAAAGTTGAAAAAAATTTTTTTTTGGACTTAGTCATTTTTCCGGCGTTTATCAGACTTTCAGATAGGGGAAATGTCAGTGAGCATTCCGATTTCAGTTCCAGAGCGATTCGCCGAATGAGTCCTTGATATTTAGTCGTTTTCAGCCAATTTTCTGGATTTTTGAAAATTTCACTTTTTTGTGAAAATATCCACTAAATGAGGGATTAATATGTGTGAGGGTACTCCAGGAGAGTTCCAAATGTGCGTGGGAAGAATATATATCCCACGGGGGTAAAATTGAAAAAAGTTGAAAAAAATTTTTTGGGGATTTAGTCATTTTTCCGGCGTTTATCAGACTTTCAGATAGGGGAAATGTCAGTGAGCGTTCCGATTTCAGTTCCAGAGCGATTCGCCTAATGAGTCCTTGATATTTAGTTGTTTTCAGCCAATTTTCTGGATTTTTGAAAATTTCACTTTTTTGTGAAAATATCCACTAAATGAGGGAATAATATGTGTGAGGGTACCCCAGGAGAGTTCCAAATGTGTGTGGGAAGAATATATATCCCACAGGGGTAAAATTGAAAAAAGTTGAAAAAAAATTTTTTGGGACTTAGTCATTTTTCTGGCGTTTATCAGATTTTAAGATAGGGGAAATGTCAGTGAGCGTTCCGATTTCAGTTCCAGAGCGATTCGCCCAATGAGTCCTCGATATTTAGTCGTTTTCAGCCAATATTTTTGATTTTTGAAAATTTCACTTTTTTGTGAAAATATCCACTAAATGAGGGAATAATATGTGTGAGGGTTCCCCAGGAGATTTCCAAATGTGCGTGGGAAGAAGATATATCCCACGGGGGTAAAATTGAGAAAAGTTGAAAAATTTTTTTGGGGGGATTTAGTCATTTTTCCGGCGTTTATCAGACTTTCAGATAGGGGAAATGTCAATGAGCGTTCCAATTTCAGTTCCAGAGCGATTCGCCCAATGAGTCCTTGATAATTAGTCGTTTTCAGCCAATTTTCTGGATTTTTGAAAATTTCACTTTTTTGTGAAAATATCCACTAAATGAGCGAATAATATGTGTGAGGGTACCCCAGGAGAGTTCCAAATGTTTGTGGGTAGAATATATATCCCACGGGGGTAAAATTGAAAAAAGTTGAAAAAAATTTTTTTTTGGACTTAGTCATTTTTCCAGCGTTTATCAGACTTTCACATAGGGGAAATGTCAGTGAGCATTCCGATTTCAGTTCCAGAGCGATTCGCCCAATGAGTATTTGATATTTAGTCGTTTTCAGCCAATTTTCTGGATTTTTGAAAATTTTAATTTTTGTGAAAATATCCACTAAATGAGGGAATAATATGTGTGAGGGTACCCCAGGAGAGTTCCAAATGTGTGTGGTTAGAATATATATCCCACGGGGGTAAAATTGAAAAAAGTTGAAAAAATTTTTTTTGGGGATTTAGTCATTTTTCCGGCGTTTATCAGACTTTCAGATAGGGGAAATGTCAGTGAGCGTTCCGATTTCAGTTCCAGAGCGATTCGCCTAATGAGTCCTTGATATTTAGTTGTTTTCAGCCAATTTTCTGGATTTTTGAAAATTTCACTTTTTTGTGAAAATATCCACTAAATGAGGGAATAATATGTGTGAGGGTACCCCAGGAGAGTTCCAAATGTGTGTGGGAAGAATATATATCCCACAGGGGTAAAATTGAAAAAAGTTGAAAAAAAATTTTTTGGGACTTAGTCATTTTTCTGGCGTTTATCAGATTTTAAGATAGGGGAAATGTCAGTGAGCGTTCCGATTTCAGTTCCAGAGCGATTCGCCCAATGAGTCCTCGATATTTAGTCGTTTTCAGCTAATATTTTTGATTTTTGAAAATTTCACTTTTTTGTGAAAATATCCACTAAATGAGGGAATAATATGTGTGAGGGTTCCCCAGAAGATTTCCAAATGTGCGTGGGAAGAAGATATATCCCACGGGGATAAAATTGAGAAAAGTTGAAAAATTTTTTGGGGGGGATTTAGTCATTTTTCCGGCGTTTATCAGACTTTCAGATAGGGGAAATGTCAGTGAGCGTTCCAATTTCAGTTCCAGAGCGATTCGCCCAATGAGTCCTTGATAATTAGTCATTTTCAGCCAATTTTCTGGATTTTTGAAAATTTCCCTTTTTTGTGAAAATATCCACTAAATGAGGGAATAATATGTGTGAGGGTACCCCAGGAGAGTTCCAAATGTGTGTGGGTAGAATATATATCCCACGGGGGTAAAATTGAAAAAAGTTGAAAAAAATTTTTTTTGGACTTAGTCATTTTTCCGGCGTTTATCAGACTTTCAGATAGGTCAAATGTCAGTGAGCGTTCCGATTTCAGTTCCAGAGCGATTCGCCCAATGAGTCCTTGATATTTAGTCGTTTTCAGCCAATTTTCTGGATTTTTGAAAATTTCACTTTTTTGTGAAAATATCCACTAAATGAGGGAATAATATGTGTGAGGGTACCCCAGGAGAGTTCCAAATGTGTGTGGGTAGAATATATATCCCACGGGGGTAAAATTGAAAAAAGTTGAAAAAAAATTTTTTTGGACTTAGTCATTTTTCCGGCGTTTATCAGACTTTCAGATAGGGGAAATGTCAGTGAGCATTCCGATTTCAGTTCCAGAGCGATTCGCCCAATGAGTCCTTGATATTTAGTCGTTTTCAGCCAATTTTCTGGATTTTTGAAAATTTCACTTTTTTGCAAAAATATCCACTAAATGAGCGAATAATATGTGTTAGGGTACCCCAGGAGAGTTCCAAATGTGTGTGGGAAGAATATATATCCCACAGGGGTAAAATTGAAAAAAGTTGAAAAAAAATTTTTTGGGACTTAGTCATTTTTCTGGCGTTTATCAGATTTTAAGATAGGGGAAATGTCAGTGAGCGTTCCGATTTCAGTTCCAGAGCGATTCGCCCAATGAGTCCTCGATATTTAGTCGTTTTCAGCCAATATTTTTGATTTTTGAAAATTTCACTTTTTTGTGAAAATATCCACTAAATGAGGGAATAATATGTGTGAGGGTTCCCCAGGAGATTTCCAAATGTGCGTGGGAAGAAGATATATCCCACGGGGGTAAAATTGAGAAAAGTTGAAAAATTTTTTTGGGGGGATTTAGTCATTTTTCCGGCGTTTATCAGACTTTCAGATAGGGGAAATGTCAGTGAGCGTTCCAATTTCAGTTCCAGAGCGATTCGCCCAATGAGTCCTTGATATTTAGTCGTTTTCAGCCAATTTTCTGGATTTTTGAAAATTTCACTTTTTTGTGAAAATATCCACTAAATGAGGGAATAATATGTGTGAGGGTACCCCAGGAGAGTTCCAAATGTTTGTGGGTAGAATATATATCCCACGGGGGTAAAATTGAAAAAAGTTGAAAAAAATGTTTTTTTGGACTTAGTCATTTTTCCAGCGTTTATCAGACTTTCACATAGGGGAAATGTCAGTGAGCATTCCGATTTCAGTTCCAGAGCGATTCGCCCAATGAGTATTTCATATTTAGTCGTTTTCAGCCAATTTTCTGGATTTTTGAAAATTTTAATTTTTGTGAAAATATCCACTAAATGAGGGAATAATATGTGTGAGGGTACCCCAGGAGAGTTCCAAATGTGTGTGGTTAGAATATATATCCCACGGGGGTAAAATTGAAAAAAGTTGAAAAAAATTTTTTTTTGGACTTAGTCATTTTTCCGGCGTTTATCAGACTTTCAGATAGGGGAAATGTCAGTGAGCATTCCGATTTCAGTTCCAGAGCGATTCACCGAATGAGTCCTTGATATTTAGTCGTTTTCAGCCAATTTTCTGGATTTTTGAAAATTTCACTTTTTTGTGAAAATATCCACTAAATGAGGGATTAATATGTGTGAGGGTACCCCAGGAGAGTTCCAAATGTGCGTGGGTAGAATATATATCCCACGGGGGTAAAATTGAAAAAAGTTGAAAAAATTTTTTTTTTGGACTTAGTCATTTTTCCGGCGTTTATCAGACTTTCAGATAGGGGAAATGTCAGTGAGCATTCCGATTTCAGTTCCAGAGCGATTCGCCGAATGAGTACTTGATATTTAGTCGTTTTCAGCCAATTTTCTGGATTTTTGAAAATTTTAATTTTTGTGAAAATATCCACTAAATGAGGGAATAATATGTGTGAGGGTACCCCAGGAGAGTTCCAAATGTGTGTGGTTAGAATATATATCCCACGGGGGTAAAATTGAAAAAAGTTGAAAAAAATTTTTTTTTGGACTTAGTCATTTTTCCGGCGTTTATCAGACTTTCAGATAGGGGAAATGTCAGTGAGCATTCCGATTTCAGTTCCAGAGCGATTCGCCGAATGAGTCCTTGATATTTAGTCGTTTTCAGCCAATTTTCTGGATTTTTGAAAATTTCACTTTTTTGTGAAAATATCCACTAAATGAGGGATTAATATGTGTGAGGGTACCCCAGGAGAGTTCCAAATGTGCGTGGGAAGAATATATATCCCACGGGGGTAAAATTGAAAAAAGTTGAAAAATTTTTTTTGGGGATTTAGTCATTTTTCCGGCGTTTATCAGACTTTCAGATAGGGGAAATGTCAGTGAGCGTTCCGATTTCAGTTCCAGAGCGATTCGCCTAATGAGTCCTTGATATTTAGTTGTTTTCAGCCAATTTTCTGGATTTTTGAAAATTTCACTTTTTTGTGAAAATATCCACTAAATGAGGGAATAATATGTGTGAGGGTACCCCAGGAGAGTTCCAAATGTGTGTGGGAAGAATATATATCCCACAGGGGTAAAATTGAAAAAAGTTGAAAAAAAATTTTTTGGGACTTAGTCATTTTTCTGGCGTTTATCAGATTTTAAGATAGGGGAAATGTCAGTGAGCGTTCCGATTTCAGTTCCAGAGCGATTCGCCCAATGAGTCCTCGATATTTAGTCGTTTTCAGCCAATATTTTTGATTTTTGAAAATTTCACTTTTTTGTGAAAATATCCACTAAATGAGGGAATAATATGTGTGAGGGTTCCCCAGGAGATTTCCAAATGTGCGTGGGAAGAAGATATATCCCACGGGGGTAAAATTGAGAAAAGTTGAAAAATTTTTTTGGGGGGATTTAGTCATTTTTCCGGCGTTTATCAGACTTTCAGATAGGGGAAATGTCAGTGAGCGTTCCAATTTCAGTTCCAGAGCGATTCGCCCAATGAGTCCTTGATAATTAGTCGTTTTCAGCCAATTTTCTGGATTTTTGAAAATTTCACTTTTTTGTGAAAATATCCACTAAATGAGCGAATAATATGTGTGAGGGTACCCCAGGAGAGTTCCAAATGTGTGTGGGAAGAATATATATCCCACGGGGGTAAAATTGAAAAAAGTTGAAAAAAATGTTTTTTTGGACTTAGTCATTTTTCCAGCGTTTATCAGACTTTCACATAGGGGAAATGTCAGTGAGCATTCCGATTTCAGTTCCAGAGCGATTCGCCCAATGAGTATTTCATATTTAGTCGTTTTCAGCCAATTTTCTGGATTTTTGAAAATTTTAATTTTTGTGAAAATATCCACTAAATGAGGGAATAATATGTGTGAGGGTACCCCAGGAGAGTTCCAAATGTGTGTGGTTAGAATATATATCCCACGGGGGTAAAATTGAAAAAAGTTGAAAAAAATTTTTTTTTGGACTTAGTCATTTTTCCGGCGTTTATCAGACTTTCAGATAGGGGAAATGTCAGTGAGCATTCCGATTTCAGTTCCAGAGCGATTCGCCGAATGAGTCCTTGATATTTAGTCGTTTTCAGCCAATTTTCTGGATTTTTGAAAATTTCACTTTTTTGTGAAAATATCCACTAAATGAGGGATTAATATGTGTGAGGGTACCCCAGGAGAGTTCCAAATGTGCGTGGGAAGAATATATATCCCACGGGGGTAAAATTGAAAAAAGTTGAAAAAAATTTTTTGGGGATTTAGTCATTTTTCCGGCGTTTATCAGACTTTCAGATAGGGGAAATGTCAGTGAGCGTTCCGATTTCAGTTCCAGAGCGATTCGCCTAATGAGTCCTTGATATTTAGTTGTTTTCAGCCAATTTTCTGGATTTTTGAAAATTTCACTTTTTTGTGAAAATATCCACTAAATGAGGGAATAATATGTGTGAGGGTACCCCAGGAGAGTTCCAAATGTGTGTGGGAAGAATATATATCCCACAGGGGTAAAATTGAAAAAAGTTGAAAAAAAATTTTTTGGGACTTAGTCATTTTTCTGGCGTTTATCAGATTTTAAGATAGGGGAAATGTCAGTGAGCGTTCCGATTTCAGTTCCAGAGCGATTCGCCCAATGAGTCCTCGATATTTAGTCGTTTTCAGCCAATATTTTTGATTTTTGAAAATTTCACTTTTTTGTGAAAATATCCACTAAATGAGGGAATAATATGTGTGAGGGTTCCCCAGGAGATTTCCAAATGTGCGTGGGAAGAAGATATATCCCACGGGGGTAAAATTGAGAAAAGTTGAAAAATTTTTTTGGGGGGATTTAGTCATTTTTCCGGCGTTTATCAGACTTTCAGATAGGGGAAATGTCAATGAGCGTTCCAATTTCAGTTCCAGAGCGATTCGCCCAATGAGTCCTTGATAATTAGTCGTTTTCAGCCAATTTTCTGGATTTTTGAAAATTTCACTTTTTTGTGAAAATATCCACTAAATGAGCGAATAATATGTGTGAGGGTACCCCAGGAGAGTTCCAAATGTTTGTGGGTAGAATATATATCCCACGGGGGTAAAATTGAAAAAAGTTGAAAAAAATTTTTTTTTGGACTTAGTCATTTTTCCAGCGTTTATCAGACTTTCACATAGGGGAAATGTCAGTGAGCATTCCGATTTCAGTTCCAGAGCGATTCGCCCAATGAGTATTTGATATTTAGTCGTTTTCAGCCAATTTTCTGGATTTTTGAAAATTTTAATTTTTGTGAAAATATCCACTAAATGAGGGAATAATATGTGTGAGGGTACCCCAGGAGAGTTCCAAATGTGTGTGGTTAGAATATATATCCCACGGGGGTAAAATTGAAAAAAGTTGAAAAAATTTTTTTTGGGGATTTTGTCATTTTTCCGGCGTTTATCAGACTTTCAGATAGGGGAAATGTCAGTGAGCGTTCCGATTTCAGTTCCAGAGCGATTCGCCTAATGAGTCCTTGATATTTAGTTGTTTTCAGCCAATTTTCTGGATTTTTGAAAATTTCACTTTTTTGTGAAAATATCCACTAAATGAGGGAATAATATGTGTGAGGGTACCCCAGGAGAGTTCCAAATGTGTGTGGGAAGAATATATATCCCACAGGGGTAAAATTGAAAAAAGTTGAAAAAAAATTTTTTGGGACTTAGTCATTTTTCTGGCGTTTATCAGATTTTAAGATAGGGGAAATGTCAGTGAGCGTTCCGATTTCAGTTCCAGAGCGATTCGCCCAATGAGTCCTCGATATTTAGTTGTTTTCAGCTAATATTTTTGATTTTTGAAAATTTCACTTTTTTGTGAAAATATCCACTAAATGAGGGAATAATATGTGTGAGGGTTCCCCAGGAGATTTCCAAATGTGCGTGGGAAGAAGATATATCCCACGGGGATAAAATTGAGAAAAGTTGAAAAATTTTTTGGGGGGGATTTAGTCATTTTTCCGGCGTTTATCAGACTTTCAGATAGGGGAAATGTCAGTGAGCGTTCCAATTTCAGTTCCAGAGCGATTCGCCCAATGAGTCCTTGATAATTAGTCATTTTCAGCCAATTTTCTGGATTTTTGAAAATTTCCCTTTTTTGTGAAAATATCCACTAAATGAGGGAATAATATGTGTGAGGGTACCCCAGGAGAGTTCCAAATGTGTGTGGGTAGAATATATATCCCACGGGGGTAAAATTGAAAAAAGTTGAAAAAAATTTTTTTTGGACTTAGTCATTTTTCCGGCGTTTATCAGACTTTCAGATAGGTCAAATGTCAGTGAGCGTTCCGATTTCAGTTCCAGAGCGATTCGCCCAATGAGTCCTTGATATTTAGTCGTTTTCAGCCAATTTTCTGGATTTTTGAAAATTTCACTTTTTTGTGAAAATATCCACTAAATGAGGGAATAATATGTGTGAGGGTACCCCAGGAGAGTTCCAAATGTGTGTGGGTAGAATATATATCCCACGGGGGTAAAATTGAAAAAAGTTGAAAAAAAATTTTTTTGGACTTAGTCATTTTTCCGGCGTTTATCAGACTTTCAGATAGGGGAAATGTCAGTGAGCATTCCGATTTCAGTTCCAGAGCGATTCGCCCAATGAGTCCTTGATATTTAGTCGTTTTCAGCCAATTTTCTGGATTTTTGAAAATTTCACTTTTTTGCAAAAATATCCACTAAATGAGCGAATAATATGTGTTAGGGTACCCCAGGAGAGTTCCAAATGTGTGTGGGAAGAATATATATCCCACAGGGGTAAAATTGAAAAAAGTTGAAAAAAAATTTTTTGGGACTTAGTCATTTTTCTGGCGTTTATCAGATTTTAAGATAGGGGAAATGTCAGTGAGCGTTCCGATTTCAGTTCCAGAGCGATTCGCCCAATGAGTCTTTGATATTTAGTCGTTTTCAGCCAATTTTCTGGATTTTTGAAAATTTTAATTTTTGTGAAAATATCCACTAAATGAGGGAATAATATGTGTGAGGGTTCCCCAGGAGATTTCCAAATGTGCGTGGGAAGAAGATATATCCCACGGGGGTAAAATTGAGAAAAGTTGAAAAATTTTTTTGGGGGGATTTAGTCATTTTTCCGGCGTTTATCAGACTTTCAGATAGGGGAAATGTCAGTGAGCGTTCCAATTTCAGTTCCAGAGCGATTCGCCCAATGAGTCCTTGATAATTAGTCGTTTTCAGCCAATTTTCTGGATTTTTGAAAATTTCACTTTTTTGTGAAAATATCCACTAAATGAGCGAATAATATGTGTGAGGGTACCCCAGGAGAGTTCCAAATGTGTGTGGGAAGAATATATATCCCACGGGGGTAAAATTGAAAAAAGTTGAAAAAAATTTTTTTTTGGACTTAGTCATTTTTCCGGTGTTTATCAGACTTTCAGATAGGGGAAATGTCAGTGAGCATTCCAATTTCAGTTCCAGAGCGATTCGCCCAATGAGTCCTTGATATTTAGTCGCTTTCAGCCAATTTTCTGGATTTTTGAAAATTTCACTTTTTTGTGAAAATATCCACTAAATGAGGGAATAATATGTGTGAGGGTACCCCAGGAGAGTTCCAAATGTTTGTGGGTAGAATATATATCCCACGGGGGTAAAATTGAAAAAAGTTGAAAAAAATGTTTTTTTGGACTTAGTCATTTTTCCAGCGTTTATCAGACTTTCACATAGGGGAAATGTCAGTGAGCATTCCGATTTCAGTTCCAGAGCGATTCGCCCAATGAGTATTTCATATTTAGTCGTTTTCAGCCAATTTTCTGGATTTTTGAAAATTTTAATTTTTGTGAAAATATCCACTAAATGAGGGAATAATATGTGTGAGGGTACCCCAGGAGAGTTCCAAATGTGTGTGGTTAGAATATATATCCCACGGGGGTAAAATTGAAAAAAGTTGAAAAAAATTTTTTTTTGGACTTAGTCATTTTTCCGGCGTTTATCAGACTTTCAGATAGGGGAAATGTCAGTGAGCATTCCGATTTCAGTTCCAGAGCGATTCGCCGAATGAGTCCTTGATATTTAGTCGTTTTCAGCCAATTTTCTGGATTTTTGAAAATTTCACTTTTTTGTGAAAATATCCACTAAATGAGGGATTAATATGTGTGAGGGTACCCCAGGAGAGTTCCAAATGTGCGTGGGTAGAATATATATCCCACGGGGGTAAAATTGAAAAAAGTTGAAAAAAATGTTTTTTTGGACTTAGTCATTTTTCCAGCGTTTATCAGACTTTCACATAGGGGAAATGTCAGTGAGCATTCCGATTTCAGTTCCAGAGCGATTCGCCCAATGAGTATTTGATATTTAGTCGTTTTCAGCCAATTTTCTGGATTTTTGAAAATTTTAATTTTTGTGAAAATATCCACTAAATGAGGGAATAATATGTGTGAGGGTACCCCAGGAGAGTTCCAAATGTGTGTGGTTAGAATATATATCCCACGGGGGTAAAATTGAAAAAAGTTGCAAAAATTTTTTTTTTGGACTTAGTCATTTTTCCGGCGTTTATCAGACTTTCAGATAGGGGAAATGTCAGTGAGCATTCCGATTTCAGTTCCAGAGCGATTCGCCGAATGAGTCCTTGATATTTAGTCGTTTTCAGCCAATTTTCTGGATTTTTGAAAATTTCACTTTTTTGTGAAAATATCCACTAAATGAGGGAATAATATGTGTGAGGGTACCCCAGGAGAGTTCCAAATGTGCGTGGGAAGAATATATATCCCACGGGGGTAAAATTGAAAAAAGTTGAAAAAAATTTTTTGGGACTTAGTCATTTTTCTGGCGTTTATCAGACTTTCAGATAGGGGAAATGTCAGTGAGCGTTCCGATTTCAGTTCCAGAGCGATTCGCCCAATGAGTCTTTGATATTTAGTCGTTTTCAGCCAATTTTCTGGATTTTTGAAAATTTTAATTTTTGTGAAAATATCCACTAAATGAGGGAATAATATGTGTGAGGGTTCCCCAGGAGATTTCCAAATGTGCGTGGGAAGAAGATATATCCCACGGGGGTAAAATTGAGAAAAGTTGAAAAATTTTTTTGGGGGGATTTAGTCATTTTTCCGGCGTTTATCAGACTTTCAGATAGGGGAAATGTCAGTGAGCGTTCCAATTTCAGTTCCAGAGCGATTCGCCCAATGAGTCCTTGATAATTAGTCGTTTTCAGCCAATTTTCTGGATTTTTGAAAATTTCACTTTTTTGTGAAAATATCCACTAAATGAGCGAATAATATGTGTGAGGGTACCCCAGGAGAGTTCCAAATGTGTGTGGGAAGAATATATATCCCACGGGGGTAAAATTGAAAAAAGTTGAAAAAAATTTTTTTTTGGACTTAGTCATTTTTCCGGTGTTTATCAGACTTTCAGATAGGGGAAATGTCAGTGAGCATTCCAATTTCAGTTCCAGAGCGATTCGCCCAATGAGTCCTTGATATTTAGTCGCTTTCAGCCAATTTTCTGGATTTTTGAAAATTTCACTTTTTTGTGAAAATATCCACTAAATGAGGGAATAATATGTGTGAGGGTACCCCAGGAGAGTTCCAAATGTTTGTGGGTAGAATATATATCCCACGGGGGTAAAATTGAAAAAAGTTGAAAAAAATGTTTTTTTGGACTTAGTCATTTTTCCAGCGTTTATCAGACTTTCACATAGGGGAAATGTCAGTGAGCATTCCGATTTCAGTTCCAGAGCGATTCGCCCAATGAGTATTTCATATTTAGTCGTTTTCAGCCAATTTTCTGGATTTTTGAAAATTTTAATTTTTGTGAAAATATCCACTAAATGAGGGAATAATATGTGTGAGGGTACCCCAGGAGAGTTCCAAATGTGTGTGGTTAGAATATATATCCCACGGGGGTAAAATTGAAAAAAGTTGAAAAAAATTTTTTTTTGGACTTAGTCATTTTTCCGGCGTTTATCAGACTTTCAGATAGGGGAAATGTCAGTGAGCATTCCGATTTCAGTTCCAGAGCGATTCGCCGAATGAGTCCTTGATATTTAGTCGTTTTCAGCCAATTTTCTGGATTTTTGAAAATTTCACTTTTTTGTGAAAATATCCACTAAATGAGGGATTAATATGTGTGAGGGTACCCCAGGAGAGTTCCAAATGTGCGTGGGTAGAATATATATCCCACGGGGGTAAAATTGAAAAAAGTTGAAAAAAATGTTTTTTTGGACTTAGTCATTTTTCCAGCGTTTATCAGACTTTCACATAGGGGAAATGTCAGTGAGCATTCCGATTTCAGTTCCAGAGCGATTCGCCCAATGAGTATTTGATATTTAGTCGTTTTCAGCCAATTTTCTGGATTTTTGAAAATTTTAATTTTTGTGAAAATATCCACTAAATGAGGGAATAATATGTGTGAGGGTACCCCAGGAGAGTTCCAAATGTGTGTGGTTAGAATATATATCCCACGGGGGTAAAATTGAAAAAAGTTGCAAAAATTTTTTTTTTGGACTTAGTCATTTTTCCGGCGTTTATCAGACTTTCAGATAGGGGAAATGTCAGTGAGCATTCCGATTTCAGTTCCAGAGCGATTCGCCGAATGAGTCCTTGATATTTAGTCGTTTTCAGCCAATTTTCTGGATTTTTGAAAATTTCACTTTTTTGTGAAAATATCCACTAAATGAGGGATTAATATGTGTGTGGGTACCCCAGGAGAGTTCCAAATGTGCGTGGGAAGAATATATATCCCACGGGGGTAAAATTGAAAAAAGTTGAAAAAAATTATTTGGGGATTTAGTCATTTTTCCGGCGTTTATCAGACTTTCAGATAGGGGAAATGTCAGTGAGCGTTCCGATTTCAGTTCCAGAGCGATTCGCCTAATGAGTCCTTGATATTTAGTTGTTTTCAGCCAATTTTCTGGATTTTTGAAAATTTCACTTTTTTGTGAAAATATCCACTAAATGAGGGAATAATATGTGTGAGGGTACCCCAGGAGAGTTCCAAATGTGTGTGGGAAGAATATATATCCCACAGGGGTAAAATTGAAAAAAGTTGAAAAAAAATTTTTTGGGACTTAGTCATTTTTCTGGTGTTTATCAGATTTTAAGATAGGGGAAATGTCAGTGAGCGTTCCGATTTCAGTTCTAGAGCGATTCGCCCAATGAGTCCTCGATATTTAGTCGTTTTCAGCTAATATTTTTGATTTTTGAAAATTTCACTTTTTTGTGAAAATATCCACTAAATGAGGGAATAATATGTGTGAGGGTTCCCCAGGAGATTTCCAAATGTGCGTGGGAAGAAGATATATCCCACGGGGGTAAAATTGAGAAAAGTTGAAAAATTTTTTGGGGGAGATTTAGTCATTTTTCCGGCGTTTATCAGACTTTCAGATAGGGGAAATGTCAATGAGCGTTCCAATTTCAGTTCCAGAGCGATTCGCCCAATGAGTCCTTGATAATTAGTCGTTTTCAGCCAATTTTCTGGATTTTTGAAAATTTCACTTTTTTGTGAAAATATCCACTAAATGAGCGAATAATATGTGTGAGGGTACCCCAGGAGAGTTCCAAATGTTTGTGGGTAGAATATATATCCCACGGGGGTAAAATTGAAAAAAGTTGAAAAAAATTTTTTTTTGGACTTAGTCATTTTTCCAGCGTTTATCAGACTTTCACATAGGGGAAATGTCAGTGAGCATTCCGATTTCAGTTCCAGAGCGATTCGCCCAATGAGTATTTGATATTTAGTCGTTTTCAGCCAATTTTCTGGATTTTTGAAAATTTTAATTTTTGTGAAAATATCCACTAAATGAGGGAATAATATGTGTGAGGGTACCCCAGGAGAGTTCCAAATGTGTGTGGTTAGAATATATATCCCACGGGGGTAAAATTGAAAAAAGTTGAAAAAATTTTTTTTGGGGATTTTGTCATTTTTCCGGCGTTTATCAGACTTTCAGATAGGGGAAATGTCAGTGAGCGTTCCGATTTCAGTTCCAGAGCGATTCGCCTAATGAGTCCTTGATATTTAGTTGTTTTCAGCCAATTTTCTGGATTTTTGAAAATTTCACTTTTTTGTGAAAATATCCACTAAATGAGGGAATAATATGTGTGAGGGTACCCCAGGAGAGTTCCAAATGTGTGTGGGAAGAATATATATCCCACAGGGGTAAAATTGAAAAAAGTTGAAAAAAAATTTTTTGGGACTTAGTCATTTTTCTGGCGTTTATCAGATTTTAAGATAGGGGAAATGTCAGTGAGCGTTCCGATTTCAGTTCCAGAGCGATTCGCCCAATGAGTCCTCGATATTTAGTCGTTTTCAGCTAATATTTTTGATTTTTGAAAATTTCACTTTTTTGTGAAAATATCCACTAAATGAGGGAATAATATGTGTGAGGGTTCCCCAGGAGATTTCCAAATGTGCGTGGGAAGAAGATATATCCCACGGGGATAAAATTGAGAAAAGTTGAAAAATTTTTTGGGGGGGATTTAGTCATTTTTCCGGCGTTTATCAGACTTTCAGATAGGGGAAATGTCAGTGAGCGTTCCAATTTCAGTTCCAGAGCGATTCGCCCAATGAGTCCTTGATAATTAGTCATTTTCAGCCAATTTTCTGGATTTTTGAAAATTTCCCTTTTTTGTGAAAATATCCACTAAATGAGGGAATAATATGTGTGAGGGTACCCCAGGAGAGTTCCAAATGTGTGTGGGTAGAATATATATCCCACGGGGGTAAAATTGAAAAAAGTTGAAAAAAATTTTTTTTGGACTTAGTCATTTTTCCGGCGTTTATCAGACTTTCAGATAGGTCAAATGTCAGTGAGCGTTCCGATTTCAGTTCCAGAGCGATTCGCCCAATGAGTCCTTGATATTTAGTCGTTTTCAGCCAATTTTCTGGATTTTTGAAAATTTCACTTTTTTGTGAAAATATCCACTAAATGAGGGAATAATATGTGTGAGGGTACCCCAGGAGAGTTCCAAATGTGTGTGGGTAGAATATATATCCCACGGGGGTAAAATTGAAAAAAGTTGAAAAAAAATTTTTTTGGACTTAGTCATTTTTCCGGCGTTTATCAGACTTTCAGATAGGGGAAATGTCAGTGAGCATTCCGATTTCAGTTCCAGAGCGATTCGCCCAATGAGTCCTTGATATTTAGTCGTTTTCAGCCAATTTTCTGGATTTTTGAAAATTTCACTTTTTTGCAAAAATATCCACTAAATGAGCGAATAATATGTGTTAGGGTACCCCAGGAGAGTTCCAAATGTGTGTGGGAAGAATATATATCCCACAGGGGTAAAATTGAAAAAAGTTGAAAAAAAATTTTTTGGGACTTAGTCATTTTTCTGGCGTTTATCAGATTTTAAGATAGGGGAAATGTCAGTGAGCGTTCCGATTTCAGTTCCAGAGCGATTCGCCCAATGAGTCTTTGATATTTAGTCGTTTTCAGCCAATTTTCTGGATTTTTGAAAATTTTAATTTTTGTGAAAATATCCACTAAATGAGGGAATAATATGTGTGAGGGTTCCCCAGGAGATTTCCAAATGTGCGTGGGAAGAAGATATATCCCACGGGGGTAAAATTGAGAAAAGTTGAAAAATTTTTTTGGGGGGATTTAGTCATTTTTCCGGCGTTTATCAGACTTTCAGATAGGGGAAATGTCAGTGAGCGTTCCAATTTCAGTTCCAGAGCGATTCGCCCAATGAGTCCTTGATAATTAGTCGTTTTCAGCCAATTTTCTGGATTTTTGAAAATTTCACTTTTTTGTGAAAATATCCACTAAATGAGCGAATAATATGTGTGAGGGTACCCCAGGAGAGTTCCAAATGTGTGTGGGAAGAATATATATCCCACGGGGGTAAAATTGAAAAAAGTTGAAAAAAATGTTTTTTTGGACTTAGTCATTTTTCCAGCGTTTATCAGACTTTCACATAGGGGAAATGTCAGTGAGCATTCCGATTTCAGTTCCAGAGCGATTCGCCCAATGAGTATTTGATATTTAGTCGTTTTCAGCCAATTTTCTGGATTTTTGAAAATTTTAATTTTTGTGAAAATATCCACTAAATGAGGGAATAATATGTGTGAGGGTACCCCAGGAGAGTTCCAAATGTGTGTGGTTAGAATATATATCCCACGGGGGTAAAATTGAAAAAAGTTGCAAAAATTTTTTTTTTGGACTTAGTCATTTTTCCGGCGTTTATCAGACTTTCAGATAGGGGAAATGTCAGTGAGCATTCCGATTTCAGTTCCAGAGCGATTCGCCGAATGAGTCCTTGATATTTAGTCGTTTTCAGCCAATTTTCTGGATTTTTGAAAATTTCACTTTTTTGTGAAAATATCCACTAAATGAGGGATTAATATGTGTGTGGGTACCCCAGGAGAGTTCCAAATGTGCGTGGGAAGAATATATATCCCACGGGGGTAAAATTGAAAAAAGTTGAAAAAAATTATTTGGGGATTTAGTCATTTTTCCGGCGTTTATCAGACTTTCAGATAGGGGAAATGTCAGTGAGCGTTCCGATTTCAGTTCCAGAGCGATTCGCCTAATGAGTCCTTGATATTTAGTTGTTTTCAGCCAATTTTCTGGATTTTTGAAAATTTCACTTTTTTGTGAAAATATCCACTAAATGAGGGAATAATATGTGTGAGGGTACCCCAGGAGAGTTCCAAATGTGTGTGGGAAGAATATATATCCCACAGGGGTAAAATTGAAAAAAGTTGAAAAAAAATTTTTTGGGACTTAGTCATTTTTCTGGTGTTTATCAGATTTTAAGATAGGGGAAATGTCAGTGAGCGTTCCGATTTCAGTTCTAGAGCGATTCGCCCAATGAGTCCTCGATATTTAGTCGTTTTCAGCTAATATTTTTGATTTTTGAAAATTTCACTTTTTTGTGAAAATATCCACTAAATGAGGGAATAATATGTGTGAGGGTTCCCCAGGAGATTTCCAAATGTGCGTGGGAAGAAGATATATCCCACGGGGGTAAAATTGAGAAAAGTTGAAAAATTTTTTGGGGGAGATTTAGTCATTTTTCCGGCGTTTATCAGACTTTCAGATAGGGGAAATGTCAATGAGCGTTCCAATTTCAGTTCCAGAGCGATTCGCCCAATGAGTCCTTGATAATTAGTCGTTTTCAGCCAATTTTCTGGATTTTTGAAAATTTCACTTTTTTGTGAAAATATCCACTAAATGAGCGAATAATATGTGTGAGGGTACCCCAGGAGAGTTCCAAATGTTTGTGGGTAGAATATATATCCCACGGGGGTAAAATTGAAAAAAGTTGAAAAAAATTTTTTTTTGGACTTAGTCATTTTTCCAGCGTTTATCAGACTTTCACATAGGGGAAATGTCAGTGAGCATTCCGATTTCAGTTCCAGAGCGATTCGCCCAATGAGTATTTGATATTTAGTCGTTTTCAGCCAATTTTCTGGATTTTTGAAAATTTTAATTTTTGTGAAAATATCCACTAAATGAGGGAATAATATGTGTGAGGGTACCCCAGGAGAGTTCCAAATGTGTGTGGTTAGAATATATATCCCACGGGGGTAAAATTGAAAAAAGTTGAAAAAATTTTTTTTGGGGATTTTGTCATTTTTCCGGCGTTTATCAGACTTTCAGATAGGGGAAATGTCAGTGAGCGTTCCGATTTCAGTTCCAGAGCGATTCGCCTAATGAGTCCTTGATATTTAGTTGTTTTCAGCCAATTTTCTGGATTTTTGAAAATTTCACTTTTTTGTGAAAATATCCACTAAATGAGGGAATAATATGTGTGAGGGTACCCCAGGAGAGTTCCAAATGTGTGTGGGAAGAATATATATCCCACAGGGGTAAAATTGAAAAAAGTTGAAAAAAAATTTTTTGGGACTTAGTCATTTTTCTGGCGTTTATCAGATTTTAAGATAGGGGAAATGTCAGTGAGCGTTCCGATTTCAGTTCCAGAGCGATTCGCCCAATGAGTCCTCGATATTTAGTCGTTTTCAGCTAATATTTTTGATTTTTGAAAATTTCACTTTTTTGTGAAAATATCCACTAAATGAGGGAATAATATGTGTGAGGGTTCCCCAGGAGATTTCCAAATGTGCGTGGGAAGAAGATATATCCCACGGGGATAAAATTGAGAAAAGTTGAAAAATTTTTTGGGGGGGATTTAGTCATTTTTCCGGCGTTTATCAGACTTTCAGATAGGGGAAATGTCAGTGAGCGTTCCAATTTCAGTTCCAGAGCGATTCGCCCAATGAGTCCTTGATAATTAGTCATTTTCAGCCAATTTTCTGGATTTTTGAAAATTTCCCTTTTTTGTGAAAATATCCACTAAATGAGGGAATAATATGTGTGAGGGTACCCCAGGAGAGTTCCAAATGTGTGTGGGTAGAATATATATCCCACGGGGGTAAAATTGAAAAAAGTTGAAAAAAATTTTTTTTGGACTTAGTCATTTTTCCGGCGTTTATCAGACTTTCAGATAGGTCAAATGTCAGTGAGCGTTCCGATTTCAGTTCCAGAGCGATTCGCCCAATGAGTCCTTGATATTTAGTCGTTTTCAGCCAATTTTCTGGATTTTTGAAAATTTCACTTTTTTGTGAAAATATCCACTAAATGAGGGAATAATATGTGTGAGGGTACCCCAGGAGAGTTCCAAATGTGTGTGGGTAGAATATATATCCCACGGGGGTAAAATTGAAAAAAGTTGAAAAAAAATTTTTTTGGACTTAGTCATTTTTCCGGCGTTTATCAGACTTTCAGATAGGGGAAATGTCAGTGAGCATTCCGATTTCAGTTCCAGAGCGATTCGCCCAATGAGTCCTTGATATTTAGTCGTTTTCAGCCAATTTTCTGGATTTTTGAAAATTTCACTTTTTTGCAAAAATATCCACTAAATGAGCGAATAATATGTGTTAGGGTACCCCAGGAGAGTTCCAAATGTGTGTGGGAAGAATATATATCCCACAGGGGTAAAATTGAAAAAAGTTGAAAAAAAATTTTTTGGGACTTAGTCATTTTTCTGGCGTTTATCAGATTTTAAGATAGGGGAAATGTCAGTGAGCGTTCCGATTTCAGTTCCAGAGCGATTCGCCCAATGAGTCTTTGATATTTAGTCGTTTTCAGCCAATTTTCTGGATTTTTGAAAATTTTAATTTTTGTGAAAATATCCACTAAATGAGGGAATAATATGTGTGAGGGTTCCCCAGGAGATTTCCAAATGTGCGTGGGAAGAAGATATATCCCACGGGGGTAAAATTGAGAAAAGTTGAAAAATTTTTTTGGGGGGATTTAGTCATTTTTCCGGCGTTTATCAGACTTTCAGATAGGGGAAATGTCAGTGAGCGTTCCAATTTCAGTTCCAGAGCGATTCGCCCAATGAGTCCTTGATAATTAGTCGTTTTCAGCCAATTTTCTGGATTTTTGAAAATTTCACTTTTTTGTGAAAATATCCACTAAATGAGCGAATAATATGTGTGAGGGTACCCCAGGAGAGTTCCAAATGTGTGTGGGAAGAATATATATCCCACGGGGGTAAAATTGAAAAAAGTTGAAAAAAATTTTTTTTTGGACTTAGTCATTTTTCCGGTGTTTATCAGACTTTCAGATAGGGGAAATGTCAGTGAGCATTCCAATTTCAGTTCCAGAGCGATTCGCCCAATGAGTCCTTGATATTTAGTCGCTTTCAGCCAATTTTCTGGATTTTTGAAAATTTCACTTTTTTGTGAAAATATCCACTAAATGAGGGAATAATATGTGTGAGGGTACCCCAGGAGAGTTCCAAATGTTTGTGGGTAGAATATATATCCCACGGGGGTAAAATTGAAAAAAGTTGAAAAAAATTTTTTTTTGGACTTAGTCATTTTTCCAGCGTTTATCAGACTTTCACATAGGGGAAATGTCAGTGAGCATTCCGATTTCAGTTCCAGAGCGATTCGCCCAATGAGTATTTCATATTTAGTCGTTTTCAGCCAATTTTCTGGATTTTTGAAAATTTTAATTTTTGTGAAAATATCCACTAAATGAGGGAATAATATGTGTGAGGGTACCCCAGGAGAGTTCCAAATGTGTGTGGTTAGAATATATATCCCACGGGGGTAAAATTGAAAAAAGTTGAAAAAAATTTTTTTTTGGACTTAGTCATTTTTCCGGCGTTTATCAGACTTTCAGATAGGGGAAATGTCAGTGAGCATTCCGATTTCAGTTCCAGAGCGATTCGCCGAATGAGTCCTTGATATTTAGTCGTTTTCAGCCAATTTTCTGGATTTTTGAAAATTTCACTTTTTTGTGAAAATATCCACTAAATGAGGGATTAATATGTGTGAGGGTACCCCAGGAGAGTTCCAAATGTGCGTGGGTAGAATATATATCCCACGGGGGTAAAATTGAAAAAAGTTGAAAAAAATGTTTTTTTGGACTTAGTCATTTTTCCAGCGTTTATCAGACTTTCACATAGGGGAAATGTCAGTGAGCATTCCGATTTCAGTTCCAGAGCGATTCGCCCAATGAGTATTTGATATTTAGTCGTTTTCAGCCAATTTTCTGGATTTTTGAAAATTTTAATTTTTGTGAAAATATCCACTAAATGAGGGAATAATATGTGTGAGGGTACCCCAGGAGAGTTCCAAATGTGTGTGGTTAGAATATATATCCCACGGGGGTAAAATTGAAAAAAGTTGCAAAAATTTTTTTTTTGGACTTAGTCATTTTTCCGGCGTTTATCAGACTTTCAGATAGGGGAAATGTCAGTGAGCATTCCGATTTCAGTTCCAGAGCGATTCGCCGAATGAGTCCTTGATATTTAGTCGTTTTCAGCCAATTTTCTGGATTTTTGAAAATTTCACTTTTTTGTGAAAATATCCACTAAATGAGGGAATAATATGTGTGAGGGTACCCCAGGAGAGTTCCAAATGTGCGTGGGAAGAATATATATCCCACGGGGGTAAAATTGAAAAAAGTTGAAAAAAATTTTTTGGGACTTAGTCATTATTCTGGCGTTTATCAGACTTTCAGATAGGGGAAATGTCAGTGAGCGTTCCGATTTCAGTTCCAGAGCGATTCGCCCAATGAGTCTTTGATATTTAGTCGTTTTCAGCCAATTTTCTGGATTTTTGAAAATTTTAATTTTTGTGAAAATATCCACTAAATGAGGGAATAATATGTGTGAGGGTTCCCCAGGAGATTTCCAAATGTGCGTGGGAAGAAGATATATCCCACGGGGGTAAAATTGAGAAAAGTTGAAAAATTTTTTTGGGGGGATTTAGTCATTTTTCCGGCGTTTATCAGACTTTCAGATAGGGGAAATGTCAGTGAGCGTTCCAATTTCAGTTCCAGAGCGATTCGCCCAATGAGTCCTTGATAATTAGTCGTTTTCAGCCAATTTTCTGGATTTTTGAAAATTTCACTTTTTTGTGAAAATATCCACTAAATGAGCGAATAATATGTGTGAGGGTACCCCAGGAGAGTTCCAAATGTGTGTGGGAAGAATATATATCCCACGGGGGTAAAATTGAAAAAAGTTGAAAAAAATTTTTTTTTGGACTTAGTCATTTTTCCGGTGTTTATCAGACTTTCAGATAGGGGAAATGTCAGTGAGCATTCCAATTTCAGTTCCAGAGCGATTCGCCCAATGAGTCCTTGATATTTAGTCGCTTTCAGCCAATTTTCTGGATTTTTGAAAATTTCACTTTTTTGTGAAAATATCCACTAAATGAGGGAATAATATGTGTGAGGGTACCCCAGGAGAGTTCCAAATGTTTGTGGGTAGAATATATATCCCACGGGGGTAAAATTGAAAAAAGTTGAAAAAAATGTTTTTTTGGACTTAGTCATTTTTCCAGCGTTTATCAGACTTTCACATAGGGGAAATGTCAGTGAGCATTCCGATTTCAGTTCCAGAGCGATTCGCCCAATGAGTATTTCATATTTAGTCGTTTTCAGCCAATTTTCTGGATTTTTGAAAATTTTAATTTTTGTGAAAATATCCACTAAATGAGGGAATAATATGTGTGAGGGTACCCCAGGAGAGTTCCAAATGTGTGTGGTTAGAATATATATCCCACGGGGGTAAAATTGAAAAAAGTTGAAAAAAATTTTTTTTTGGACTTAGTCATTTTTCCGGCGTTTATCAGACTTTCAGATAGGGGAAATGTCAGTGAGCATTCCGATTTCAGTTCCAGAGCGATTCGCCGAATGAGTCCTTGATATTTAGTCGTTTTCAGCCAATTTTCTGGATTTTTGAAAATTTCACTTTTTTGTGAAAATATCCACTAAATGAGGGATTAATATGTGTGAGGGTACCCCAGGAGAGTTCCAAATGTGCGTGGGTAGAATATATATCCCACGGGGGTAAAATTGAAAAAAGTTGAAAAAAATGTTTTTTTGGACTTAGTCATTTTTCCAGCGTTTATCAGACTTTCACATAGGGGAAATGTCAGTGAGCATTCCGATTTCAGTTCCAGAGCGATTCGCCCAATGAGTATTTGATATTTAGTCGTTTTCAGCCAATTTTCTGGATTTTTGAAAATTTTAATTTTTGTGAAAATATCCACTAAATGAGGGAATAATATGTGTGAGGGTACCCCAGGAGAGTTCCAAATGTGTGTGGTTAGAATATATATCCCACGGGGGTAAAATTGAAAAAAGTTGCAAAAATTTTTTTTTTGGACTTAGTCATTTTTCCGGCGTTTATCAGACTTTCAGATAGGGGAAATGTCAGTGAGCATTCCGATTTCAGTTCCAGAGCGATTCGCCGAATGAGTCCTTGATATTTAGTCGTTTTCAGCCAATTTTCTGGATTTTTGAAAATTTCACTTTTTTGTGAAAATATCCACTAAATGAGGGATTAATATGTGTGTGGGTACCCCAGGAGAGTTCCAAATGTGCGTGGGAAGAATATATATCCCACGGGGGTAAAATTGAAAAAAGTTGAAAAAAATTATTTGGGGATTTAGTCATTTTTCCGGCGTTTATCAGACTTTCAGATAGGGGAAATGTCAGTGAGCGTTCCGATTTCAGTTCCAGAGCGATTCGCCTAATGAGTCCTTGATATTTAGTTGTTTTCAGCCAATTTTCTGGATTTTTGAAAATTTCACTTTTTTGTGAAAATATCCACTAAATGAGGGAATAATATGTGTGAGGGTACCCCAGGAGAGTTCCAAATGTGTGTGGGAAGAATATATATCCCACAGGGGTAAAATTGAAAAAAGTTGAAAAAAAATTTTTTGGGACTTAGTCATTTTTCTGGTGTTTATCAGATTTTAAGATAGGGGAAATGTCAGTGAGCGTTCCGATTTCAGTTCTAGAGCGATTCGCCCAATGAGTCCTCGATATTTAGTCGTTTTCAGCTAATATTTTTGATTTTTGAAAATTTCACTTTTTTGTGAAAATATCCACTAAATGAGGGAATAATATGTGTGAGGGTTCCCCAGGAGATTTCCAAATGTGCGTGGGAAGAAGATATATCCCACGGGGGTAAAATTGAGAAAAGTTGAAAAATTTTTTGGGGGAGATTTAGTCATTTTTCCGGCGTTTATCAGACTTTCAGATAGGGGAAATGTCAGTGAGCGTTCCAATTTCAGTTCCAGAGCGATTCGCCCAATGAGTCCTTGATAATTAGTCATTTTCAGCCAATTTTCTGGATTTTTGAAAATTTCCCTTTTTTGTGAAAATATCCACTAAATGAGGGAATAATATGTGTGAGGGTACCCCAGGAGAGTTCCAAATGTGTGTGGGTAGAATATATATCCCACGGGGGTAAAATTGAAAAAAGTTGAAAAAATTTTTTTGCGGGATTTAGTCATTTTTCCGGCGTTTATCAGACTTTCAGATAGGGTAAATGTCAGTGAGTGTTCCGATTTCAGTTCCAGAGCGATTCGCCCAATGAGTCCTTGTTATTTAGTTGTTTTCAGCCAATTTTCTGGATTTTTTAAAATTTCACTTTTTTGTGAAAATATCCACTAAATGAGGGAATAATATGTGTGAGGGTACCCCAGGAGAGTTCCAAATGTGTGTGGGAAGAATATATATCCCACGGGGGTAAAATTGAAAAAAGTTGAAAAAAATTTTTTTTTGGACTTAGTCATTTTTCCGGTGTTTATCAGACTTTCAGATAGGGGAAATGTCAGTGAGCATTCCGATTTCAGTTCCAGAGCGATTCGCCCAATGAGTCCTTGATATTTAGTCGTTTTCAGCCAATTTTCTGGATTTTTGAAAATTTCACTTTTTTGTGAAAATATCCACTAAATGAGGGAATAATATGTGTGAGGGTACCCCAGGAGAGTTCCAAATGTGCGTGGGAAGAATATATATCCCACGGGGGTAAAATTGAAAAAAGTTGAAAAAATTTTTTTGGGGATTTAGTCATTTTTCCGGCGTTTATCAGACTTTCAGATAGGGGAAATGTCAGTGAGCGTTCCGATTTCAGTTCCAGAGCGATTCGCCTAATGAGTCCTTGATATTTAGTTGTTTTCAGCCAATTTTCTGGATTTTTGAAAATTTCACTTTTTTGTGAAAATATCCACTAAATGAGGGAATAATATGTGTGAGGGTACCCCAGGAGAGTTCCAAATGTGTGTGGGAAGAATATATATCCCACAGGGGTAAAATTGAAAAAAGTTGAAAAAAAATTTATTGGGACTTAGTCATTTTTCTGGCGTTTATCAGATTTTAAGATAGGGGAAATGTCAGTGAGCGTTCCGATTTCAGTTCCAGAGCGATTCGCCCAATGAGTCTTTGATATTTAGTCGTTTTCAGCCAATTTTCTGGATTTTTGAAAATTTTAATTTTTGTGAAAATATCCACTAAATGAGGGAATAATATGTGTGAGGGTACCCCAGGAGAGTTCCAAATGTGTGTGGGTAGAATATATATCCCACGGGGGTAAAATTGAAAAAAGTTGAAAAAGTTTTTTTTGGACTTAGTCATTTTTCTGGCGTTTATCAGATTTTAAGATAGGGGAAATGTCAGTGAGCGTTCCGATTTCAGTTCCAGAGTGATTCGCCCAATGAGTCCTCGATATTTAGTCGTTTTCCGCCAATATTTTCGATTTTTGAAAATTTCACTTTTTTGCGAAAATATCCACTAAATGAGGGAATAATATGTGTGAGGGTACCCCAGGAGAGTTCCAAATGTGTGTGGGTAGAATATATATCCCACGGGGGTAAAATTGAAAAAAGTTTAAAAAAAATTTTTTTTTGACTCAGTCATTTTTCCAACGTTTGTCAGACTTTCAGATAGGGGAAATGTCAGTGAGCATTCCAATTTCAGTTCTAGAGCGATTTGCCCAATGATTCCTTGATATTTAGTCGTTTTCAGCCAATATTTTGGATTTTTAAAAATTTCACTTTTTTGTGAAAATATCCAGTAAATGAGGGAATAATATGTGTGAGGGTACCCCAGGAGAGTTCCAAATGTGTGTGGGTAGAATATATATCCCACGGTGGTAAAATTGAAAAAAGTTTAAAAAAATTTTTTTTTTGACTGTCATTTTTCCAACGTTTGGCAGACTTTCAGATAGGGGAAATGTCAGTGAGCATTCCGATTTCAGTTCCAGAGCGATTTGCCCAATGAGACCTTGATATTTAGTCGTTTGCAGCCAATTTTCTGGCTTCTTGAAAATTTCACTTTTTTGTAAAAATATCCACTAAATGAGGGAATAATATGTGTAAGGGTACCCCAGGAGAGTTACAAATGTGTGTGGGTAGAATATATATCCCACGGGTGTAAAATTGAAAAAAGTTGAAAAAAAATTTTTTTTTGGACTTATTCATTTTTCCGACGTTTATCAGACTTTCAGATAGGGGAAATGTCAGTGAACGTTCCAATTTCAGTTCCAGAGCGATTCGCCCTATGAGTCCTTGATATTTAGTCATTTTCAGCCAATTTTCTGGATTTTTGAAAATTTCACTTTTTTGTGAAAATATCCACTAAATGAGGGAATAATATGTGTGAGGGTACCCCAGGAGAGTTCCAAATGTGTGTGGGTAGAATATATATCCCACGGGGGTAAAATTGAAAAAAGATTAAAAAAATTTTTTTTTGGACTTAGTCATTTTTTATCGTTTATCAGACTTTCAGATAGGGGAAATGTCAGTGAGCGTTCCGATTTCAGTTCCAGAGGAATTCACCGAATGAGTCCTTGATATTTAGTCATTTTCAGCCAATTTTCTGGATTTTTGAAAATTTCACTTTTTTGTGAAAATTTCCACTAAATGAGGGAATAATATGTGTGAGGGTACCCCGGGAGACTTCCAAATGTGTGTGGGTAGGATAGATATCTCACGGGGGTAAAATTGAAAAAAGTTAAAAAAAAATTTTTTTTTTGACTTAGTCATTTTTCCAACGTTTATAAGACTTTCAGATAGACAAATGTCAGTGAGCGTTCTGATTTCAGTTCCAGAGCGATTCGCCCAATGAGTCCTTGATATTTAGTCGCTTTCAGCCAAGTTTCTGGCTTTTTGAAAATTTTACTTTTTTGTGAAAATATCCACTAAATGAGGGAATAATATGTGTGAGGGTACCCCAGGAGAGTTCCAAATGTGTGTGGATAGAATATATATCCCACGGGGGTAAAATTGAAAAAAGTTTAAAAAAAATTTTTTTTGGATTTAGTCATTTTTCCGACGTTTATCAGACTTTCAGATAGGCAAATGTCAGTGAGCGTTCCGATTTCAGTTCCAGAGCGATTCGCCCAATGAGTCCTTGATATTTAGTCGTTTTCAGCCAATTTTCTGGATTTTTGAAAATTTCACTTTTTTGTGAAAATATCCACTAATTGAGGGAATTATATGTGTGAGGGTACCCCAGAAGAGTTCCAAATGTGTGTGGGTAGAATATATATCCCACGGGAGTAAAATTGAAAAAAATTTAAAAATTTCTTTTTTTGGACTTAGTCATTTTTCCGGTGTTTAGCAGACTTTCAGATAGGTAAATGTCAGTGATCGTTCCGATTTCAGTTCCAGAGCGATTCGCCCAATGAGTCCTTGATATTTAGTCATTTTCAGCCAATTTTCTGGCTTTTTGAAAATTTCACTTTTTTGTGAAAATATCCACTAAATGAGGGAATAATATGTGTGAGGGTACCCCAGGAGAGATCCAAATGTGTGTGGGTAGAATATATATCCCACGTGGGTAAAATTGAAAAAAGTTTTAAAAAATTTTTTTTGGACTTAGTAATTTTTCCGGCGTTTATCAGACTTTCAGAGAGGGCAGATGTCAGTGAGCGTCCCGATTTCAGTTCCAGAGCGATTCGCCCAATGAGTCCTTGATATTTAGTCGTTTTCAGCCAATTTTCTTGATTTTTGAAAATTTCACTTTTTTGTGAAAATATCCACTAAATGAGGGAATAATATGTGTGAGGGTACCCCAGG
Organism: Phyllobates terribilis; assembly: GCF_046119375.1. NCBI lineage: Eukaryota > Metazoa > Chordata > Amphibia > Anura > Dendrobatidae > Phyllobates > Phyllobates terribilis. The sequence continues at coordinate 557,633,005 of NW_027362762.1, forward strand.
AGAGTTCCAAATGTGTGTGGGTAGAATATATATCCCACGGGGGTAAAATTGAAAAAAATTGAAAAATTTTTTTTTTGGACTTAGTCATTTTTCCGGCGTTTATCAGACTTTCAGATAGGGGAAATGTCAATGAGCGTTCCGATTTCAGTTCCAGAGCGATTCGCCCAACGAGTCCTTGATATTTAGTCATTTTCAGCCAATTCCGTGGATTTTTGAAAATTTCACTTTTTTGTGAAAATATCCACTAAATGAGGGAATAATATGTGTGAGGGTACCCCAGGAGATTTCCAAATGTGTGTGGGTAGAATATATATCCCACGGGGGTAAAATTGAAAAAAATTGAAACATTTTTTTTTTTGGACTTAGTCATTTTTCCGGCGTTTATCAGACTTTCAGATAGGGGAAATGTCAGTGAGCGTTCCGATTTCAGTTCCAGAGCGATTCGCCCAAAGAGTCCTTGATATTTAGTCATTTTCAGCCAATTTTCTGGATTTTTGAAAATTTCACTTTTTTGTGAAAATATCCACTAAATGAGGGAATAATATGTGTGAGGGTACCCCAGGAGAGTTCCAAATGTGTGTGGGTAGAATATATATCCCACGGGGGTAAAATTGAAAAAAGTTGAAAAATTTTTTTTTTTGGACTTATTCATTTTTCCGCCGTTTATCAGACTTTCAGATAGGGGAAATGTCAGTGAGCGTTCCGATTTTAGTTCCAGAGCGATTCGCCCAATGAGTCCGTGATATTTAGTCATTTTCAGCCAATTTTCTGGCTTTTTGAAAATTTCACTTTTTTGTGAAAATATCCACTAAATGAGGGAATAATATGTGTGAGGGTACCCCAGGAGAGATCCAAATGTGTGTGGGTAGAATATATATCCCACGTGGGTAAAATTGAAAAAAGTTTTAAAAAATTTTTTTTGGACTTAGTAATTTTTCCGGCGTTTATCAGACTTTCAGAGAGGGCAGATGTCAGTGAGCGTCCCGATTTCAGTTCCAGAGCGATTCGCCCAAAGAGTCCTTGATATTTAGTCATTTTCAGCCAATTTTCTGGATTTTTGAAAATTTCACTTTTTTGTGAAAATATCCACTAAATGAGGGAATAATATGTGTGAGGGTACCCCAGGAGAGTTCCAAATGTGTGTGGGTAGAATATATATCCCACGGGGGTAAAATTGAAAAAAGTTGAAAAATTTTTTTTTTTGGACTTATTCATTTTTCCGCCGTTTATCAGACTTTCAGATAGGGGAAATGTCAGTGAGTGTTCCGATTTCAGTTCCAGAGCGATTCGCCCATTGAGTCCTTGATATTTAGTCGTTTTCAGCCAATTTTCTGGATTTTTGAAAATTTCTCTTTTTTGTGAAAATAACCACTAAATGAGGGAATAATATGTGTGAGGGTACCCCAGGAGAGTTCCAAATGTGTGTGGGTAGAATATATATCCCACGGGGGTAAAATTGAAAAAAGTTGAAAAAATTTTTTCTTTGGACTTATTCATTTTTCCGGCGTTTATCAGACTTTCAGATAGGGGAAATGTCAGTGAGTGTTCCGATTTCAGTTCCAGAGCGATTCGCCAAATGAGTCCTTGATATTTAGTTATTTTCAGCCAATTTTCTGGATTTTTGAAAATTTCACTTTTTTGTGAAAATATGCACTAAATGAGGGAATAATATGTGTGAGGGTACCCCAGGAGAGTTCCAAATGTGTGTGGGTAGAATATATATACCACAGGGGTAAAATTGAAAAAAGTTTAATAAAATTTTTTTTTGGACTTAGTCATTTTTCCGGCATTTATCAGACTTTCAGAGAGGACAAATGTCAGTGAGCGTTCCGATTTCAGTTCCAGAGCGATTCGCCGAATGAGTACTTGATATTTAGTCGTTTTCAGCCAATGTTCTTGATTTTTGAAAATTTCACTTTTTTTGTGAAAATATCCACTAAATGAGGGAATAATATGTGTGAGGGTACCCCAGGAGAGTTCCAAATGTGTGTGGGTAGAATATATATCCCACGGGGGTAAAATTGAAAAAAATTGAAACATTTTTTTTTTTGGACTTAGTCATTTTTCCGGCGTTTATCAGACTTTCAGATAGGGGAAATGTCAGTGAGCGTTCCGATTTCAGTTCCAGAGCGATTCGCCCAAAGAGTCCTTGATATTTAGTCATTTTCAGCCAATTTTCTGGATTTTTGAAAATTTCACTTTTTTGTGAAAATATCCACTAAATGAGGGAATAATATGTGTGAGGGTACCCCAGGAGAGTTCCAAATGTGTGTGGGTAGAATATATATCCCACGGGGGTAAAATTGAAAAAAGTTTAAAAAAATTTTTTTTTTGACTCAGTCATTTTTCCAACGTTTGTCAGACTTTCAGATAGGGGAAATGTCAGTGAGCATTCCAATTTCAGTTCCAGAGCGATTTGCCCAATGATTCCTTGATATTTAGTCGTTTTCAGCCAATATTTTGGATTTTTAAAAATTTAACTTTTTTGTGAAAATATCCACTAAATGAGGGAATAATATGTGTGAGGGTACCCCAGGAGAGTTCCAAATGTGTGTGGGTAGAATATATATCCCACGGGAGTAAAATTGAAAAAAATTGAAAAATTTCTTTTTTTGGACATAGTCATTTTTCCGTCATTTTTCAGACTTTCAGATAGGGGAAATATCAGTGAGCATTCCGATTTCAGGTCCAAAACGATTCGCCCATTGAATCTTTGATATTTAGTCATTTTCAGCCAATTTTCTGGATTTTTGGAAATTTCACTTTTTTGTGAAAATATCCACTAAATGAGGGAATAATATGTGTGAGGGTACCCCAGGAGAGTTCCAAATGTGTGTGGGTAGAATATATATCCTACGGGGGTAAAATTGAAAAAAGTTGAAAAAAAAATTTTTTTTGACTCAGTCATTTTTCCAACGTTTATCAGACTTTCAGATAGGGGAAATGTCAGTGAGCATTCCAATTTCAGTTCCAGAGTGATTCGCCCAATGAGTCCTTGATATTCGTTTTCAGCCAATTTTCTAGATTTTTGAAAATGTCACTTTTTGGTGAAAATATCCACTAAATGAGGGAATAATATGTGTGAGGGTACCCCAGGAGAGTTCGAAATGTGTGTGGGTAGAATATATATCCCACGGGGGTAAAATTGAAAAAAGTTGAAAAAAATTTTTTTTGACTGTCATTTTTCCAACGTTTGGCAGACTTTCAGATAGGGGAAATGTCAGTGAGCATTCCGATTTCAGTTCCAGAGCGATTTGCCCAATGAGTCCTTGATATTTAGTTGTTTTCAGTCAATATTTTGGATTTTTGAAAATTTCACTTTTTTGTGAATATATCCACTAAATGAGGGAACAATATGTGTGAGGGTACCCCAGGAGAGTTCAAAATGTGTGTGGGTAGAATATATATCCCACGGGGGTAAAATTGAAAAAAGTTGAAAAAAATTTTTTTTTTGGACAGTCATTTTTCCGACATTTATCAGACTTTCAGATAGGTCAAATGTCAGTGAGCATTCCGATTTCAGTTCCAGAGCGATTCGCCCAATGAGACTTTGATATTTAGTCGTTTTCAGCCAATTTTCTGGATTTTTGAAAATTTCACTTTTTTGTGAAAATATCCAGTAAATGAGGGAATAATATGTGTGAGAGTACCCCAGGAGAGTTCCAAATGTGTGTGGGTAGAATATATATCCCACGGGGGTAAAATTGAAAAAAGTTGAAAAAAATTTTTTTTTTGGACAGTCATTTTTCTGACATTTATCAGACTTTCAGATAGGTCAAATGTCAGTGAGCGTTCCGATTTCAGTTCCAGAGCGATTCGCCCAATGAGACCTTGATATTTAGTCGTTTTCAGCCAATTTTCTGGATTTTTGAAAATTTCACTTTTTTGTGAAAATATCCACTAAATGAGTGAATAATATATGTGAGAGTACCCCAGGAGAGTTGTAAATGTGTGTGGGTAGAATATACATCCCACGGGGGTAAAATTGAAAAAAGTTAAAAAAAAATTTTTGTTGGACTTATTCATTTTTACGACGTTTATCAGACTTTCAGATAGGGGAAATATCAGTGAGCATTCCGATTTCAGTTCCAAAACGATTCGCCCATTGAATCTTTGATATTTAGTCATTTTCAGCCAATTTTCTGGATTTTTGAAAATCTCACTTTTTTGTGAAAATATCCACTAAATGAGGGAATAATATGTGTGAGGGTACCCCAGGAGAGTTCCAAATGTGTGTGGGTAGAATATATATCCTACGGGGGTAAAATTGAAAAAAGTTAAAAAAAAAATATTTTTGGACTTATTCATTTTTACGACGTTTATCAGACTTTCAGAAAGGGGAAATAACAGTGAGCGTTCCGATTTCAGTTCCAGAGCGATTCGCCCAATGAGTCCTTGATAATTAGTAGTTTTCAGCCAATTTTCAGGATTTTTGAAAATTTCACTTTTTTGTGAAAATATCCACTAAATGAGGGAATAATATGTGTGAGGGCACCCCAGGAGAGTTCCAAATGTGTGTGGGTAGAACATATATCCCACGGGGGTAAAATTGAAAAAAGTTGAAAAAAATTTTTTTTTTGACTCAGTCATTTTTCCAACGTTTATCAGACTTTCAGATAGGGGAAATGTCAGTGAGCATTCCGATTTCAGTTCCAGAGCCATTCACCCAATGAGTCCTTGATATTTAGTCGTTTTCAGCCAATTTTCTGGATTTTTGAAAATTTCACTTTTTTGTGAAAATATCCACTAATTGAGGGAATTATATGTGTGAGGGTACCCCAGAAGACTTCCAAATGTGTGTGGGTAGAATATATATCCCACGGGAGTAAAATTGAAAAAAATTTAAAAATTTCTTTTTTTGGACTTAGTCATTTTTCCGGCGTTTATCAGACTTTCAGATAAGCGAAATGTCAGTGAGCGTTCCGATTTCAGTTCCAGAGCGATTCGCCCAATGAGTCCTTGATATTCGTTTTCAGCCAATTTTCTGGATTTTTGAAAATTTCACTTTTTTGTAAAAATATCCACTAATTGAGGGAATTATATGTGTGAGGGTACCCCGGGAGACTTCCAAATGTGTGTGGGTAGAATATATATCTCACGAGGGTAAAATTGAAAAAAGTTTTAAAAAAATTTTTTTGGGACTTATTCATTTTTCCGGCGTTTATCAGACTTTCAGATAGTGGAAATGTCAGTGAGCATTCCGATTTCAGTTCCAGAGCGATTCGCCGAATGAGTCATTGATATTTAGTTATTTTCAGCCAATTTTCTGGATTTTTGAAAATTTCACTTTTTTGTGAAAATATCCACTAAATGAGGGAATAATATGTGTGAGGGTACTCCAGGAGAGTTCCAAATGTGTGTGGGTAGAATATATATACCACAGGGGTAAAATTGAAAAAAGTTTAATAAAATTTTTTTTTGGACTTAGTCATTTTTCCGGCGTTTATCAGACTTTCAGAGAGGACAAATGTCAGTGAGCATTCCGATTTCAGTTCCAGAGCGATTCGCCCAATGAGTACTTGATATTTAGTCGTTTTCAGCCAATTTTCTTGATTTTTGAAAATTTCACTTTTTTGTGAAAATATCCACTAAATGAGGGAATAATATGTGTGAGGGTACCCCAGGAGATTTCCAAATGTGTGTGGGTAGAATATATATCCCACGGGGGTAAAATTGAAAAAAATTGAAAAATTTTTTTTTTTGGACTTAGTCATTTTTCCGCCGTTTATCAGACTTTCAGATAGGGGAAATGTCAGTGAGCGTACCGATTTCAGTTCCAGAGCGAATCGACCAATGAGTCCTTGATATTTAGTCATTTTCAGCCAATTTTCTGGATTTTTGAAAATTTCACTTTTTTGTGAAAATATCCACTAAATGAGGGAATAATATGTGTGAGGGTACCCCAGGAGAGTTCCAAATGTGTGTGGGTAGAATATATATCCCACGGGGGTAAAATTGAAAAAAGTTGAAAATTTTTTTTTTTTGGACTTATTCATTTTTCCGCCGTTTATCAGACTTTCAGATAGGGGAAATGTCAGTGAGTGTTCCGATTTCAGTTCCAGAGCGATTCGCCCATTGAGTCCTTGATATTTAGTCGTTTTCAGCCAATTTTCTGGATTTTTGAAAATTTCCCTTTTTTGTGAAAGTAACCACTAAATGAGGGAATAATATGTGTGAGGGCACCCCAGGAGAGTTCCAAATGGGTGTGGGTAGAATATATATCCCACGGGGGTAAAATTGAAAAAAATTGAAAAGATTTTTTTTTTGACTTAGTCATTTTTCCGGCGTTTATCAGACTTTCAGATAGGGGAAATGTCAGTGAGCTTTCCGATTTCAGTTCCAGAGTGATTCGCCCAACGAGTCCTTGATATTTAGTAATTTTCAGCCAATTTTCTGGATTTTTGAAGATTTCACTTTTTTGTGAAAATATCCACTAAATGAGGGAATAATATGTGTGAGGGTACCCCAGGAGAGTTCCAAATGTGTGTGGGTAGAATATATATACCACAGGGGTAAAATTGAAAAAAGTTTAATAAAATTTTTTTTTGGACTTAGTCATTTTTCCGGCGTTTATCAGACTTTCAGAGAGGACAAATGTCAGTGAGCATTCCGATTTCAGTTCCAGAGCGATTCGCCCAATGAGTACTTGATATTTAGTCGTTTTCAGCCAATTTTCTTGATTTTTGAAAATTTCACTTTTTTGTGAAAATATCCACTAAATGAGGGAATAATATGTGTGAGGGTACCCCAGGAGATTTCCAAATGTGTGTGGGTAGAATATATATCCCACGGGGGTAAAATTGAAAAAAATTGAAAAATTTTTTTTTTTGGACTTAGTCATTTTTCCGCCGTTTATCAGACTTTCAGATCGGGGAAATGTCAGTGAGCGTTCCGATTTCAGTTCCAGAGCGATTCGACCAATGAGTCCTTGATATTTAGTCATTTTCAGCCAATTTTCTGGATTTTTGAAAATTTCACTTTTTTGTGAAAATATCCACTAAATGAGGGAATAATATGTGTGAGGGTACCCCAGGAGAGTTCCAAATGTGTGTGGGTAGAATATATATCCCACGGGGGTAAAATTGAAAAAAGTTAAAAATTTTTTTTTTTTGGACTTATTCATTTTTCCACCGTTTATCAGACTTTCAGATAGGGGAAATGTCAGTGAGTGTTCCGATTTCAGTTCCAGAGCGATTCGCCCATTGAGTCCTTGATATTTAGTCGTTTTCAGCCAATTTTCTGGATTTTTGAAAATTTCCCTTTTTTGTGAAAATAACCACTAAATGAGGGAATAATATGTGTGAGGGCACCCCAGGAGAGTTCCAAATGTGTGTGGGTAGAATATATATCCCATCGGGGTAAAATTGAAAAAAGTTTGAAAAATTTTTTTTTTCGACTTATTCATTTTTCCGCCGTTTGTCAGACTTTCAGATAGGGGAAATGTCAGTGAGCGTTCCGATTTCAGTTCCAGAGCGCTTTGCCCAACGAGTCCTTGATATTCAGTCATTTTCAGCTAATTTTCTGGATTTTTGAAAATTTCACTTTTTTGTGAAAATATCCACTAAATGAGGGAATAATATGTGTGAGGGTACCCCAGGAGAGTTCCAAATGTGTGTGGGTAGAATATATATCCCACGGGGGTAAAATTGAAAAAAATTGAAAAATTTTGTTTTTTGGACTTAGTTATTTTTCCGACGTTTATCAGACTTTCAGATAGGGAAAATGTCAGTGAGCGTTCCAATTTCAGTTCCAGAGCGGTTCGTCCAACGAGTCCTTGATATTTAGTCATTTTCAGCCAATTTTCTGGATTTTTGAAAATTTCACTTTTTTGTGAAAATATCCAATAAATGAGGGAATAATATGTGTGAGGGTACCCCAGGAGAGTTCCAAATATGTCTGGGTAGAATATATATCCCACGGGGGTAAAATTGAAAAAAGTTGAAAAATTTTTTTTTTTGGACTTATTCATTTTTCTGCCGTTTCTCAGACTTTCAGATAGGGGCAATGTCAGTGAGCGTTCCGATTTCAGTTCCAGAGCGATTTGCCCAATGAGTCCTTGATATTTAGTCGTTTTCAGCCAATTTTCTGGATTTTTGAAAATTTCACTTTTTTGTGAAAATATCCACTAAATGAGGGAATAATATGTGTGAGGGTACCCCAGAAGAGTTCCAAATGTGTGTGGGTAGAATTTATATACCACGGGGGTAAAATTGAAAAAAATTGAAAAATTTTTTTTTTGGACTTAGTCATTTTTCCGGAGTTTATCAGACTTTCAGATAGGGGAATGTCAGTGAGCGTTCCGATTTCAGTTCCAGAGCGATTCGCCGAATGAGTCCTTGATATTTAGTCGTTTTCAGCCAATTTTCTGGATTTTTGAAAATTTCACTTTTTTGTGAAAATATCCACTAAATGAGGGAATAATATGTGTGAGGGTACCCCAGGAGAGTTCCAAATGTGTGTGGGTAGAATATATATCCCACGGGGGTAAAATTGAAAAAAGTTGAAAAATTTTTTTTTTTGGACTTATTCATTTTTCCGACATTTATCAGACTTTCAGATAGGGGAAATGTCAGTGAGCGTTCCGATTTCAGTTCCAGAGCGATTCGCCCAACGAGTCCTTGATATTTAGTCATTTTCAGCTAATTTTCTGGATTTTTGAAAATTTCACTTTTTTGTGAAAATATCCACTAAATGAGTGAATAATATGTGTGAGGGTACCCCAGGAGAGTTCCAAATGTGTGTGGGTAGAATATATATCCCACGGGGGTAAAATTGAAAAAAATTGAAAAATTTTGTTTTTTGGACTTAGTTATTTTTCCGCCGTTTATCAGACTTTCAGATAGGGGAAATGTCAGTGAGCGTTCCGATTTCAGTTCCAGAGCGATTCGCCCAACGAGTCCTTGATATTTAGTCATTTTCAGCTAATTTTCTGGATTTTTGAAAATTTCACTTTTTTGTGAAAATATCCACTAATTGAGGGAATAATATGTGTGAGGGTACCCCAGGAGAGTTCCAAATGTGTGTGGGTAGAATATATATATCACGGGGGTAAAATTGAAAAAGGTTTAAAAAATTTTTTTTTTGGACTTATTCATTTTTCCGCCGTTTATCAGACTTTCAGATAGGGGAAATGTCAGTGAGCGTTCCGATTCCAGTTCCAGAGCGATTCGCCAAATGAGTCCTTGATATTTAGTCATTTTCACCCAATTTTCTGGATTTTGGAAAATTTCACTTTTTTGTGAAAATATCCACTAAATGAGGGAATGATATGTGTGAGGGTACCCCAGAAGAGTTCCAAGTGTGTGTGGGTAGAATATATATACCACGGGGGTAAAATTGAAAAAAGTTTAAAAAATTTTTTTTTTGGACTTATTCATTTTTCCGACGTTTATCAGACTTTCAGATAGGGGAAATGTCAGTGTGCATTCCGATTTCAGTTCCAAAGCGATTCTCCCAATGAGTCCTTGATATTTAGTCGTTTTCAGCCAAGTTTCTGTATTTTTGAAAATTTCACTTTTTTGTGAAAATATCCACTAAATGAGGGAATAATATGTGTGAGGGTACCCCAGAAGAGTTCCAAATGTGTGTGGGTAGAATATATATCCCACGGGGGTAAAATTGAAAAAAGTTGAAAAATTTTTTTTCTGGACTTATTCATTTTTCCGCCGTTTATCAGACTTTCAGATAGGGGAAATGTCAGTGAGCGTTCCGATTTCAGTTCCAGAGCGATTCGCCGAATGAGTCCTTGATATTTAGTCATTTTCACCCAATTTTCTGGATTTTTGAAAATTTCACTTTTTTGTGAAAATATCCACTAAATGAGGGAATAATATGTGTGAGGGTACCCCAGGAGATTTCCAAATGTGTGTGGGTAGAATATATATCCCATCGGGGTAAAATTGAAAAAAGTTTGAAAAATTTTTTTTTTCGACTTATTCATTTTTCCGCCGTTTGTCAGACTTTCAGATAGGGGAAATGTCAGTGAGCGTTCCGATTTCAGTTCCAGAGCGCTTCGCCCAACGAGTCCTTGATATTTAGTCATTTTCAGCTAATTTTCTGGATTTTTGAAAATTTCACTTTTTTGTGAAAATATCCACTAAATGAGGGAATAATATGTGTGAGGGTACCCCAGGAGAGTTCCAAATGTGTGTGGGTAGAATATATATCCCACGGGGGTAAAATTGAAAAAAATTGAAAAATTTTGTTTTTTGGACTTAGTTATTTTTCCGACGTTTATCAGACTTTCAGATAGGGAAAATGTCAGTGAGCGTTCCAATTTCAGTTCCAGAGCGGTTCGTCCAACGAGTCCTTGATATTTAGTCATTTTCAGCCAATTTTCTGGATTTTTGAAAATTTCACTTTTTTGTGAAAATATCCAATAAATGAGGGAATAATATGTGTGAGGGTACCCCAGGAGAGTTCCAAATGTGTCTGGGTAGAATATATATCCCACGGGGGTAAAATTGAAAAAATGTGAAAAATTTTTTTTTTTGGACTTATTCATTTTTCCGGCGTTTATCAGACTTTCAGATAGGGGAAATGTCAGTGAGCATTCCGGTTTCAGTTCCAGAGCGATTCGCCGAATGAGTCCTTGATATTTAGTCGTTTTCAGCCAATTCTCTGGATTTTTGAAAATTTCACTTTTTTGTGAAAATATCCACTAATTGAGGGAATAATATGTGTGAGGGTACCCCAGGAGAGTTCCAAATGTGTGTGGGTAGAATATATATACCACGGGGGTAAAATTGAAAAAAGTTTAAAAAATTTTTTTTTTGGACTTATTCATTTTTCCGACGTTTATCAGACTTTCAGATAGGGGAAATGTCAGTGAGCGTTCCAATTTCAGTTCCAGAGTGATTCGCCCAACGAGTCCTTGATATTTAGTCATTTTCAGCCAATTTTCTGGATTTTTGAAAATTTCACTTTTTTGTGAAAATATCCACTAAATGAGGGAATAATATGTGTGAGGGTACCCCAGGAGAGTTCCAAATGTGTGTGGGTAGAATATATATCCCACGGGGGTAAAATTGAAAAAAGTTGAAAAAATTTTTTTTCTGGACTTATTCATTTTTCCGCCGTTTATCAGACTTTCAGATAGGGGAAATGTCAGTGTGCATTCCGATTTCAGTTCCAAAGCGATTCTCCCAATGAGTCCTTGATATTTAGTCGTTTTCAGCCAAGTTTCTGGATTTTTGAAAATTTCACTTTTTTGTGAAAATATCCACTAAATGAGGGAATAATATGTGTGAGGGTACCCCAGGAGAGTTCCAAATGTGTGTGGGTAGAATATATATCCCACGGGGGTAAAATTGAAAAAAATTGAAAAATTTTGTTTTTTGGACTTAGTTATTTTTCCGCCGTTTATCAGACTTTCAGATAGGGAAAATGTCAGTGAGCGTTCCAATTTCAGTTCCAGAGCGGTTCGTCCAACGAGTCCTTGATATTTAGTCATTTTCAGCCAATTTTCTGGATTTTTGAAGATTTCACTTTTTTGTGAAAATATCCACTAAATGAGGGAATAATATGTGTGAGGGTACCCCAGGAGATTTCCAAATGTGTGTGGGTAGAATATATATCCCACGGGGGTAAAATTGAAAAAAGTTGAAAAAATTTTTTCTTTGGACTAATTCATTTTTCCGGCGTTTATCAGACTTTCAGATAGGGGAAATGTCAGTGAGCATTCCGGGTTCAGTTCCAGAGCGATTCGCCGAATGAGTCCTTGATATTTAGTCGTTTTCAGCCAATTCTCTGGATTTTTGAAAATTTCACTTTTTTGTGAAAATATCCACTAATTGAGGGAATAATATGTGTGAGGGTACCCCAGGAGAGTTCCAAATGTGTGTGGGTAGAATATATATATCACGGGGGTAAAATTGAAAAAGGTTTAAAAAATTTTTTTTTTGGACTTATTCATTTTTCCGCCGTTTATCAGACTTTCAGATAGGGGAAATGTCAGTGAGCGTTCCGATTCCAGTTCCAGAGCGATTCGCCAAATGAGTCCTTGATATTTAGTCATTTTCACCCAATTTTCTGGATTTTGGAAAATTTCACTTTTTTGTGAAAATATCCACTAAATGAGGGAATGATATGTGTGAGGGTACCCCAGAAGAGTTCAAAATGTGTGTGGGTAGAATATATATACCACGGGGGTAAAATTGAAAAAAGTTTAAAAAATTTTTTTTTTGGACTTATTCATTTTTCCGACGTTTATCAGACTTTCAGATAGGGGAAATGTCAGTGAGCGTTCCGATTTCAGTTCCAGAGTGATTCGCCCAACGAGTCCTTGATATTTAGTCATTTTCAGCCAATTTTCTGGATTTTTGAAAATTTCACTTTTTTGTGAAAATATCCACTAAATGAGGGAATAATATGTGTGAGGGTACCCCAGGAGAGTTCCAAATGTGTGTGGGTAGAATATATATCCCACGGGGGTAAAATTGAAAAAAGTTGAAAAAATTTTTTTTCTGGACTTATTCATTTTTCCGCCGTTTATCAGACTTTCAGATAGGGGAAATGTCAGTGTGCATTCCGATTTCAGTTCCAAAGCGATTCTCCCAATGAGTCCTTGATATTTAGTCGTTTTCAGCCAAGTTTCTGGATTTTTGAAAATTTCACTTTTTTGTGAAAATATCCACTAAATGAGGGAATAATATGTGTGAGGGTACCCCAGAAGAGTTCCAAATGTGTGTGGGTAGAATATATATCCCACGGGGGTAAAATTGAAAAAAGTTGAAAAATTTTTTTTCTGGACTTATTCATTTTTCCGCCGTTTATCAGACTTTCAGATAGGGGAAATGTCAGTGAGCGTTCCGATTTCAGTTCCAGAGCGATTCGCCGAATGAGTCCTTGATATTTAGTCATTTTCACCCAATTTTCTGGATTTTTGAAAATTTCACTTTTTTGTGAAAATATCCACTAAATGAGGGAATAATATGTGTGAGGGTACCCCAGGAGATTTCCAAATGTGTGTGGGTAGAATATATATCCCATCGGGGTAAAATTGAAAAAAGTTTGAAAAATTTTTTTTTTCGACTTATTCATTTTTCCGCCGTTTGTCAGACTTTCAGATAGGGGAAATGTCAGTGAGCGTTCCGATTTCAGTTCCAGAGCGCTTCGCCCAACGAGTCCTTGATATTTAGTCATTTTCAGCTAATTTTCTGGATTTTTGAAAATTTCACTTTTTTGTGAAAATATCCACTAAATGAGGGAATAATATGTGTGAGGGTACCCCAGGAGAGTTCCAAATGTGTGTGGGTAGAATATATATCCCACGGGGGTAAAATTGAAAAAAATTGAAAAATTTTGTTTTTTGGACTTAGTTATTTTTCCGCCGTTTATCAGACTTTCAGATAGGGAAAATGTCAGTGAGCGTTCCAATTTCAGTTCCAGAGCGGTTCGTCCAACGAGTCCTTGATATTTAGTCATTTTCAGCCAATTTTCTGGATTTTTGAAGATTTCACTTTTTTGTGAAAATATCCACTAAATGAGGGAATAATATGTGTGAGGGTACCCCAGGAGATTTCCAAATGTGTGTGGGTAGAATATATATCCCACGGGGGTAAAATTGAAAAAAGTTGAAAAAATTTTTTCTTTGGACTTATTCATTTTTCCGGCGTTTATCAGACTTTCAGATAGGGGAAATGTCAGTGAGCATTCCGGGTTCAGTTCCAGAGCGATTCGCCGAATGAGTCCTTGATATTTAGTCGTTTTCAGCCAATTCTCTGGATTTTTGAAAATTTCACTTTTTTGTGAAAATATCCACTAATTGAGGGAATAATATGTGTGAGGGTACCCCAGGAGAGTTCCAAATGTGTGTGGGTAGAATATATATATCACGGGGGTAAAATTGAAAAAGGTTTAAAAAATTTTTTTTTTGGACTTATTCATTTTTCCGCCGTTTATCAGACTTTCAGATAGGGGAAATGTCAGTGAGCGTTCCGATTCCAGTTCCAGAGCGATTCGCCAAATGAGTCCTTGATATTTAGTCATTTTCACCCAATTTTCTGGATTTTGGAAAATTTCACTTTTTTGTGAAAATATCCACTAAATGAGGGAATGATATGTGTGAGGGTACCCCAGAAGAGTTCAAAATGTGTGTGGGTAGAATATATATACCACGGGGGTAAAATTGAAAAAAGTTTAAAAAATTTTTTTTTTGGACTTATTCATTTTTCCGACGTTTATCAGACTTTCAGATAGGGGAAATGTCAGTGAGCGTTCCGATTTCAGTTCCAGAGTGATTCGCCCAACGAGTCCTTGATATTTAGTCATTTTCAGCCAATTTTCTGGATTTTTGAAAATTTCACTTTTTTGTGAAAATATCCACTAAATGAGGGAATAATATGTGTGAGGGTACCCCAGGAGAGTTCCAAATGTGTGTGGGTAGAATATATATCCCACGGGGGTAAAATTGAAAAAAGTTGAAAAAATTTTTTTTCTGGACTTATTCATTTTTCCGCCGTTTATCAGACTTTCAGATAGGGGAAATGTCAGTGTGCATTCCGATTTCAGTTCCAAAGCGATTCTCCCAATGAGTCCTTGATATTTAGTCGTTTTCAGCCAAGTTTCTGGATTTTTGAAAATTTCACTTTTTTGTGAAAATATCCACTAAATGAGGGAATAATATGTGTGAGGGTACCCCAGAAGAGTTCCAAATGTGTGTGGGTAGAATATATATCCCACGGGGGTAAAATTGAAAAAAGTTGAAAAATTTTTTTTCTGGACTTATTCATTTTTCCGCCGTTTATCAGACTTTCAGATAGGGGAAATGTCAGTGAGCGTTCCGATTTCAGTTCCAGAGCGATTCGCCGAATGAGTCCTTGATATTTAGTCATTTTCAGCTAATTTTCTGGATTTTTGAAAATTTCACTTTTTTGTGAAAATATCCACTAAATGAGGGAATAATATGTGTGAGGGTACCCCAGGAGAGTTCCAAATGTGTGTGGGTAGAATATATATCCCACGGGGGTAAAATTGAAAAAAATTGAAAAATTTTGTTTTTTGGACTTAGTTATTTTTCCGACGTTTATCAGACTTTCAGATAGGGAAAATGTCAGTGAGCGTTCCAATTTCAGTTCCAGAGCGGTTCGTCCAACGAGTCCTTGATATTTAGTCATTTTCAGCCAATTTTCTGGATTTTTGAAAATTTCACTTTTTTGTGAAAATATCCAATAAATGAGGGAATAATATGTGTGAGGGTACCCCAGGAGAGTTCCAAATGTGTCTGGGTAGAATATATATCCCACGGGGGTAAAATTGAAAAAAGTTGAAAAATTTTTTTTTTTGGACTTATTCATTTTTCCGCCGTTTCTCAGACT
The DNA here is from genome assembly GCF_046119375.1 of Phyllobates terribilis. Classification (NCBI taxonomy): domain Eukaryota; kingdom Metazoa; phylum Chordata; class Amphibia; order Anura; family Dendrobatidae; genus Phyllobates; species Phyllobates terribilis. The sequence goes on from NW_027362762.1 coordinate 557,648,322, forward strand.
TTCAGATAGGGGCAATGTCAGTGAGCGTTCCGATTTCAGTTCCAGAGCGATTTGCCCAATGAGTCCTTGATATTTAGTCGTTTTCAGCCAATTTTCTGGATTTTTGAAAATTTCACTTTTTTGTGAAAATATCCACTAAATGAGGGAATAATATGTGTGAGGGTACCCCAGAAGAGTTCCAAATGTGTGTGGGTAGAATTTATATACCACGGGGGTAAAATTGAAAAAAATTGAAAAATTTTTTTTTTGGACTTAGTCATTTTTCCGGAGTTTATCAGACTTTCAGATAGGGGAAATGTCAGTGAGCGTTCCGATTTCAGTTCCAGAGCGATTCGCCCAACGAGTCCTTGATATTTAGTCATTTTCAGCTAATTTTCTGGATTTTTGAAAATTTCACTTTTTTGTGAAAATATCCACTAAATGAGTGAATAATATGTGTGAGGGTACCCCAGGAGAGTTCCAAATGTGTGTGGGTAGAATATATATCCCACGGGGGTAAAATTGAAAAAAATTGAAAAATTTTGTTTTTTGGACTTAGTTTTTTTTCCGGCGTTTATCAGACTTTCAGATAGGGGAAATGTCAGTGAGCATTCCGGTTTCAGTTCCAGAGTGATTCGCCGAATGAGTCCTTGATATTTAGTCGTTTTCAGCCAATTCTCTGGATTTTTGAAAATTTCACTTTTTTGTGAAAATATCCACTAATTGAGGGAATAATATGTGTGAGTGTACCCCAGGAGAGTTCCAAATGTGTGTGGGTAGAATATATATCCCACGGGGGTAAAATTGAAAAAGGTTTAAAAAATTTTTTTTTTGGACTTATTCATTTTTCCGCCGTTTATCAGACTTTCAGATAGGGGAAATGTCAGTGAGCGTTCCGATTCCAGTTCCAGAGCGATTCGCCAAATGAGTCCTTGATATTTAGTCATTTTCACCCAATTTTCTGGATTTTGGAAAATTTCACTTTTTTGTGAAAATATCCACTAAATGAGGGAATGATATGAGTGAGGGTACCCCAGAAGAGTTCCAAATGTGTGTGGGTAGAATATATATACCACGGGGGTAAAATTGAAAAAAGTTTAAAAAATTTTTTTTTTGGACTTATTCATTTTTCCGACGTTTATCAGACTTTCAGATAGGGGAAATGTCAGGGAGCGTTCCGATTTCAGTTCCAGAGCGATTCGCCCAACGAGTCCTTGATATTTAGTCATTTTCAGCCAATTTTCTGGATTTTTGAAAATTTCACTTTTTTGTGAAAATATCCACTAAATGAGGGAATAATATGTGTGAGGGTACCCCAGGAGAGTTCCAAATGTGTGTGGGTAGAATATATATCCCACGGGGGTAAAATTGAAAAAAGTTGAAAAAATATTTTTTCTGTACTTATTCATATTTCCGCCGTTTATCAGACTTTCAGATAGGGGAAATGTCAGTGTGCATTCCGATTTCAGTTCCAAAGCGATTCTCCCAATGAGTCCTTGATATTTAGTAGTTTTAATCCAAGTTTCTGGATTTTTGAAAATTTCACTTTTTTGTGAAAATATCCACTAAATGAGGGAATAATATGTGTGAGGGTACCCCAGAAGAGTTCCAAATGTGTGTGGGTAGAATATATATCCCACGGGGGTAAAATTGAAAAAAGTTGATAATTTTTTTTTCTGGACTTATTCATTTTTCCGCCGTTTATCAGACCTTCAGATAGGGGAAATGTCAGTGAGCATTCCGATTTCAGTTCCAGAGCGATTTGCCCAATGAGTCCTTGATATTTAGTCGTTTTCAGCCAATTATCTGGATTTTTGAAAATTTCACTTTTTTGTGAAAATATCCACTAAATGAGGGAATAATATGTGTGAGGGTACCCCAGGAGAGTTCCAAATGTGTGTGGGTAGAATATATATCCCACGGGGGTAAAATTGAAAAAAGTTGAAAAAATTTTTTTTCTGGACTTATTCATTTTTCCGCCGTTTATCAGACTTTCAGATAGGGGAAATGTCAGTGAGCGTTCCGATTTCAGTTCCAGAGCGATTTGCCCAATGAGTCCTTGATATTTAGTCGTTTTCAGCCAATTTTCTGGATTTTTGAAAATTTCACTTTTTTGTGAAAATATCCACTAAATGAGGGAATAATATGTGTGAGGGTACCCCAGAAGAGTTCCAAATGTGTGTGGGTAGAATATATATACCACGGGGGTAAAATTGAAAAAAATTGAAAAATTTTTTTTTTTGGACTTATTCATTTTTCCGGCGTTTATCAGACTTTCAGATAGGGGAAATGTCAGTGAGCGTTCCGATTTCAGTTCTAGAGCGATTCGCCGAACAAGTCCTTGATATTTAGTCATTTTCAGCCAATTTTCTGGATTTTTGAAAATTTCACTTTTTTGTGAAAATATCCACTAAATGAGGAAATAATATGTCTGAGGGTACCCCAGGAGATTTCCAAATGTGTGTGGGTAGAATATATATCCCACAGGGGTAAAATTGAAAAAAGTATGAAAATTTTTTTTTTTCGACTTATTCATTTTTCCGCCGTTTGCCAGACTTTCAGATAGGGGAAATGTCAGTGAGCGTTCCGATTTCAGTTTCAAAGCGATTCTCCCAATGAGTCCTTGATATTTAGTCGTTTTCAGCCAAGTTTCTGTATTTTTGAAAATTTCACTTTTTTGTGAAAATATCCACTAAATGAGGGAATAATATGTGTGAGGGTACCCCAAGAGAGTTCCAAATGTGTGTGGGTAGAATATATATCCCACGGGGGTAAAATTGAAAACAATTGAAAAATTTTGTTTTTTGGACTTAGTCATTTTTCCGGCGTTTATCAGACTTTCAGATAGGGGAAATGTCAGTGAGCGTTCCGATTTCAGTTCCAGAGCAATTCGCCGAATGAGTCCTTGATATTTAGTCATTTTCAGCCAATTTTCTGGATTTTTGAAAATTTCACTTTTTTGTGAAAATATCCACTAAATGAGGGAATAATATGTGTGAGGGTACCCCAGGAGATTTCAAAATGTGTGTGGGTAGAATATATATCCCACGGGGGTAAAATTGAAAAAAGTTTGAAAAATTTTTTTTTTCGACTTATTCATTTTTCCGCCGTTTGTCAGACTTTCAGATAGGGGAAATGTCAGTGAGCGTTCCGATTTCAGTTCCAGAGCGGTTCGCCCAACGAGTCCTTGATATTTAGTCATTTTCAGCCAATTTTCTGGATTTTTGAAAATTTCACTTTTTTGTGAAAATATCCACTAAATGAGGGAATAATATGTGTGAGGGTACCCCAGGAGATTTCCAAATGTGTGTGGATAGAATATATATCCCACAGGGGTAAAATTGAAAAAAGTTTGAAATTTTTTTTTTTTCGACTTATTCATTTTTCCGCCGTTTGCCAGACTTTCAGATAGGGGAAATGTCAGTGAGCGTTCCGATTTCAGTTTCAAAGCGATTCTCCCAATGAGTCCTTGATATTTAGTCGTTTTCAGCCAAGTTTCTGGATTTTTGAAAATTTCACTTTTTTGTGAAAATATCCACTAAATGAGGGAATAATATGTGTGAGGGTACCCCAAGAGAGTTCCAAATGTGTGTGGGTAGAATATATATCCCACGGGGGTAAAATTGAAAACAATTGAAAAATTTTGTTTTTTGGACTTAGTCATTTTTCCGGCGTTTATCAAACTTTCAGATAGGGGAAATGTCAGTGAGCGTTCCGATTTCAGTTCCAGAGCAATTCGCCGAATGAGTCCTTGATATTTAGTCATTTTCACCCAATTTTCTGGATTTTTGAAAATTTCACTTTTTTGTGAAAATATCCACTAAATGAGGGAATAATGTGTGTGAGGGTACCCCAGGAGATTTCAAAATGTGTGTGGGTAGAATATATATCCCACGGGGGTAAAATTGAAAAAAGTTTGAAAAATTTTTTTTTTCGACTTATTCATTTTTCCGCCGTTTGTCAGACTTTCAGATAGGGGAAATGTCAGTGAGCGTTCCGATTTCAGTTCCAGAGCGGTTCGCCCAACGAGTCCTTGATATTTAGTCATTTTCAGCCAATTTTCTGGATTTTTGAAAATTTCACTTTTTTGTGAAAATATCCAAAAAATGAGGGAATAAGATGTGTGAGGGTACCCCAGGAGAGTTCCAAATGTGTGTGGGTAGAATATATATCCCACGGGGGTAAAATTGAAAACAATTGAAAAATTTTGTTTTTTGGACTTAGTCATTTTTCCGGCGTTTATCAGACTTTCAGATAGGGGAAATGTCAGTGAGCGTTCCAATTTCAGTTCCAGAGCGATTCGCTGAATGAGTCCTTGATATTTAGTTATTTTCACCCAATTTTCTGGATTTTTGAAAATTTCACTTTTTTGTGAAAATATCCACTAAATGAGGGAATAATATGTGTGAGGGTACCCCAGGAGATTTCCAAATGTTTGTGGGTAGAATATATATCCCACAGGGGTAAAATTGAAAAAAGTTTGAAAATTTTTTTTTTTCGACTTATTCATTTTTCCGCCGTTTGTCAGATTTTCAGATAGGGGAAATGTCAGTGAGCGTTCCAATTTCAGTTCCAGAGCGGTTCGCCCAACGAGTCCTTGATATTTAGTCATTTTCAGTCAATTTTCTGGATTTTTGAAAATTTCACTTTTTTGTGAAAATATCCAATAAATGAGGGAATAATATGTGTGAGGGTACCCCAGGAGAGTTCCAAATGTGTCTGGGTAGAATATATATCCCACGGGGGTAAAATTGAAAAAAGTTGAAAAATTTTTTTTTCTGGACTTATTCATTTTTCCGCCGTTTCTCAGACTTTCAGATAGGGGCAATGTCAGTGAGCGTTCCGATTTCAGTTCCAGAGTGATTTGCCCAATGAGTCCTTGATATTTAGTCGTTTTGAGCCAATTTTCTGGATTTTTGAAAATTTCACTTTTTTGTGAAAATATCCACTAAATGAGGGAATAATATGTGTGAGGGTACCCCAGGAGAGTTCCAAATGTGTGTGGGTAGAATATATATACCACGGGGGTAAAATTGAAAAAAGTTTAAAAATTTTTTTTTTTGGACTTATTCATTTTTCCGATGTTTATCAGACTTTCAGATAGGGGAAATGTCAGTGAGCGTTCCGATTTCAGTTCCAAAGCGATTCGCCCAATGAGTCCTTGATATTTAGTCGTTTTCAGCCAATTTTCTGGATTTTTGAAAATTTCACTTTTTTGTGAAAATATCCACTAAATGAGGGAATAATATGTGTGAGGGTACCCCAGGAGAGTTCCAAATGTGTGTGAGTAGAATATATATCCCACGGGGGTAAAATTGAAAAAAGTTGAAAAAAAATTTTTTCTGGACTTATTCATTTTTCCGCCGTTTATCAGACTTTCAGATAGGGGAAATGTCAGTGAGCGTTCCGATTTCAGTTCCAGAGCGATTTGCCCAATGAGTCCTTGATATTTAGTCGTTTTCACACAATTTTCTGGATTTTTGAAAATTTCACTTTTTTGTGAAAATATCCACTAAATGAGGGAAAAATGTGTGAGGGTACCCCAGGAGAGTTCCAAATGTGTTTGGGTAGAATATATATCCCACGGGGGTAAAATTGAAAAAAGTTGAAAAATTTTTTTTTCTGGACTTATTCATTTTTCCGCCGTTTATCAGACTTTCAGATAGGGGAAATGTCAGTGAGCGTTCCGATTTCAGTTCCAGAGCGATTTGCCCAATGAGTCCTTGATATTTAGTCGTTTTCAGCCAATTTTCTGGATTTTTGAAAATTTCACTTTTTTGTGAAAATATCCACTAAATGAGGGAATAATATGTGTGAGGGTACCCCAGGAGAGTTCCAAATGTGTGTGGGTAGAATATATATCCCACGGGGGTAAAATTGAAAAAAGTTGAAAATATTTTTTTTTTGGATTTATTCATTTTTCCGGCGTTTATCAGACTTTCTGATAGGTGAAATGTCAGTGAGCGTTCAGATTTCAGTTCCAGAACGATTCGCCCAATGAGTCCTTGATATTTAGTCATTTTCAGCCAATTTTCTGGATTTTTGAAAATTTCTCTTTTTTATGAAAATATCCACTAAATGAGGGAATAATATGTGTGAGGGTACACCAGGAGAGTTCCAAAAGTGTGTGGGTAGAATATATATCCCACGGGGGTAAAATTGAAAAAAGTTTAAAAAATTTTTTTTTTGGACTTATTCATTTTTCCGCCGTTTATCAGACTTTCAGATAGGGGAAATGTCAGTGAGCGTTCCGATTTCAGTTCCAGAGCGGTTCGCCCATTGAGTCCTTGATATTTAGTTGTTTTCAGCCAAGTTTCTGGATTTTTGAAAATTTCACTTTTTTGTGAAAATATCCACTAAATGAGGGAATAATATGTGTGAGGGTACCCCAGGAGAGTACCAAATGTGTGTGGGTAGAATATATATCCCACGGGGGTAAAATTGAAAAAAGTTTAAAAAAATTTTTTTTGGACTAAGTCATTTTTGCAACGTTTATCAGACTTTCAGATAGGGGAAATGTCAGTGAGCGTTCCGATTTCAGTTCTAGAGCGATTCGCCCAACGAGTCCTTGATATTTAGTCATTTTCAGCCAATTTTCTGGATTTTTGAAAATTTCACTTATTTGTGAAAATATCCACTAAATGAGGGAATAATATGTTTGAGGGTACCCCAGAAGAGTTCCAAATGTGTGTGGGTAGAATATATATCCCACGGGGGTAAAATTGAAAAAAATTGAAACATTTTTTTTTTTGGACTTATTCATTTTTCCGACGTTTATCAGACTTTCAGATAGGGGAAATGTCAGTGAGCGTTCCGATTTCAGTTCCAGAGCGATTCGCCCAATGAGTCCTTGATATTTAGTCATTTTCAGCCAATTTTCTGGATTTTTGAAAATTTCACTTTTTTGTGAAAATATCCACTAAATGAGGGAGTAATATGTATGAGGGTACCCCAGGAGAGTTCCAAATGTGTGTGGGTAGAATATATATCCCACGGGGGTAAAATTGAAAAAAGTTTAAAAAATTTTTTTTTGGACTTAGTCATTTTTCCAACGTTTATCAGACTTTCAGATAGGGGAAATGTCAGTGAGCGTTCCGATTTCAGTTCCAGAGCGATTTCCCCAACGAGTCCTTGATATTTAGTCATTTTCAGCCAATTTTCTGGATTTTTGAAAATTTCACTTTTTGTGAAAATATCCACTAAATGAGGGAATAATATGTGTGAGGGTACACCAGGAGAGTTCCAAAAGTGTGAGGGTAGAATATATATCCCACGGGGGTAAAATTGAAAAAAGTTTAAAAATTTTTTCTTTTGGACTTATTCATTTTTCCGCTGTTTATCAGATTTTCAGATAGGGGAAATGTCAGTGAGCATTCCGATTTCAGTTCCAGAGCGATTCGCCCAATGAGTCCTTGATATTTAGTCATTTTCAGCCAATTTTCTGGATTTTTGAAAATTTCACTTATTTGTGAAAATATCCACTAAATGAGGGAATAATATGTTTGAGGGTACCCCAGAAGAGTTCCAAATGTGTGTGGGTAGAATATATATACCATGGGGGTAAACTTGAAAAAAGTTGAAAAATTTTTATTTTGGATTTATTCATTTTTCCGACGTTTATCAGACTTTCAGATAGGGGAAATTTCAGTGAGGGTTCCGATTTCAGTTCCAGAGCGATTCACCCATTGAGTCCTTGATATTTAGTCATTTTCAGCCAATTTTCTGGATTTTTGAAAATTTCACTTTTTTGTGAAAATATCCACTAAATGAGGGAGTAATATGTGTGAGGGTACCCCAGGAGAGTTCCAAATGTGTGTGGGTAGAATATATATCCCACGGGGGTAAAATTGAAAAAAGTTTAAAACATTTTTTTTTGGACTTAGTCATTTTTCCAACGTTTATCAGACTTTCTGATAGGGGAAATGTCAGTGAGCGTTCAGATTTCAGTTCCAGAATGATTCGCCCAATGTATCCTTGATATTTAGTCATTTTCAGCCAATTTTCTGCATTTTTGAAAATTTCACTTTTTTGTGAAAATATCCACTAAATGAGGGAATAATATGTGTGAGGGTACCCCAGGAGAGTTCCAAATGTGTGTGGGTAGAATATATATCCCACGGGGGTAAAATTGGAAAAAATTGAAACATTTTTTTTTTTTGGACTTAGTCATTTTTCCGGCGTTTATCAGACTTTCTGATAGGTGAAATGTCAGTGAGCGTTCAGATTTCAGTTCCAGAGCGGTTCGCCCATTGAGTCCTTGATATTTAGTTGTTTTCAGCCAAGTTTCTGGATTTTTGAAAATTTCACTTTTTGTGAAAATATCCACTAAATGAGGGAATAATATGTGTGAGGGTACCCCAGGAGAGTTCCAAATGTGTGTGGGTAGAATATCCCACGGGGATAAAATTGAAAAAAATTGAAACATTTTTTTTTTTTGGACTTAGTCATCTTTCCTGCGTTTATCAGATTTTCAGATAGGGGAAATGTCAGTGAGCGTTCAGATTTCAGTTCCAGAATGATTCGCCCAATGAGTCCTTGATATTTAGTCATTTTCAGCCAATTCTCTGGATTTTTGAAAATTTCACTTTTTTGTGAAAATATCCACTAAATGAGGGAGTAATATGTGTGAGGGTACCCCAGGAGAGTTCCAAATGTGTGTGGGTAGAATATATATCCCACGGGGGTAAAATTGAAAAAAAAATAAAAAATTTTTTTTTGGACTTAGTCATTTTTCCAACGTTTATCAGACTTTCAGATAGGGGAAATGTCAGTGAGCGTTCCGATTTCAGTTCCAGAGCGGTTCGCCCAACGAGTCCTTGATATTTAGTCATTTTCAGCCAATTTTCTGGATTTTTGAAAATTTAACTTTTTTGTGAAAATATCCACTAAATGAGGGAATAATATGTGTGAGGGTACCCCAGGAGATTTCCAAATGTGTGTGGATAGAATATATATCCCACAGGGGTAAAATTGAAAAAAATTGAAACATTTTTTTTTTTTGGACTTAGTCATTTTACCCGCGTTTATCAGACTTTCTGATAGGGGAAATGTCAGTGAGCATTCCTATTTCAGTTCCAGAGCGGTTCGCCCATTGAGTCCTTGATATTTAGTCGTTTTCAGCCAAGTTTCTGGATTTTTGAAAATTTCACTTTTTTGTGAAAATATCCACTAAATGAGGGAGTAATATGTGTGAGGGTACCCCAGGAGAGTTCCAAATGTGTGTGGGTAGAATATATATCCCACGGGGGTAAAAATGAAAAAAGTTTAAAAAATATTTTTTTGGACTTAGTCATTTTTCCAACGTTTATCAGACTTTCAGATAGGGGAAATGTCAGTGAGCGTTCCGATTTCAGTTCCAGAGCGATTCGCCCATTGAGTCCTTGATATTTAGTCATTTTCAGCCAAGTTTCTGGATTTTTGAAAATTTCACTTTTTTGTGAAAATATCCACTAAATGAGGGAATAATATGTGTGAGGGTACCCCAGGAGAGTTCCAAATGTGTGTGGGTAGAATATATATCCCACGGGGGTAAAATTGAAAAAAGTTGAAAAAAATTTTTTTTGGGACTTATTCATTTTTCCGACGTTTATCAGAGTTTCAGATAGGGGAAATGTCAGTGAGCGTTCAGATTTCAGTTCCAGAACGATTCGCCCAATGAGTCCTTGATATTTAGTCATTTTCAGCCAATTTTCTGCATTTTTGAAAATTTCACTTTTTTGTGAAAATATCCACTAAATGAGGGAATAATATGTGTGAGGGTACACCAGGAGAGTTCCAAAAGTGTGTGGGTAGAATATATATCCCACGGGGGTAAAATTGAAAAAAGTTTAAAAATTTTTTCTTTTGGACTTATTCATTTTTCCGCCGTTTATCAGATTTTCAGATAGGGGAAATGTCAGTGAGCGTTCCGATTTCAGTTCCAGAGCGGTTCGCCCATTGAGTCCTTGATATTTAGTCGTTTTCAGCCAAGTTTCTGGATTTTTGAAAATTTCACTTTTTTGTGAAAATATCCACTAAATGAGGGAGTAATATGTGTGAGGGTACCCCAGGAGAGTTCCAAATGTGTGTGGGTAGAATATATATCCCACGGGGGTAAAATTGAAAAAAGTTGAAAAAAATTTTTTTTTGGACTTATTAATTTTTCCGACGTTTATCAGACTTTCAGATAGGGGAAATGTCAGTGAGCATTCCGATTTCAGTTCCAGAGCGATTCGCCCAATGAGTCCTTGATATTTAGTCATTTTCAGCCAATTTTCTGGATTTTTGAAAATTTTACTTTTTGTGAAAATATCCACTAAATGAGGGAATAATATGTGTGAGGGTACCCCAGAAGAGTTCCAAATGTGTGTGGGTAGAATATATATCCCACGGGGGTAAAATTGAAAAAAGTTTAAAAAATTTTTTTTTGGACTTATTCATTTTTCCGCCGTTTATCAGACTTTCAGATCGGGGAAATGTCAGTGAGCGTTCCGATTTCAGTTCCAGAGCGGTTCGCGCATTGAGTCCTTGATATTTAGTCATTTTCAGCCAATTTTCTGGATTTTTGAAAATTTCACTTATTTGTGAAAATATCCACTAAATGAGGGAATAATATGTTTGAGGGTACCCCAGAAGAGTTCCACATGTGTGTGGGTAGAATATATATACCACGGGGGTAAAATTGAAAAAAATTGAAAAATTTTTTTTTTTGGACTTAGTCATTTTTCCAACGTTTATCAGACTTTCAGATAGGGGAAAGGTCAGTGAGCGTTCCGATTTCAGTTCCAGAACGATTCGCCCAATGAGTCCTTCATATTTAGTCATTTTAAGCCAATTTTCTGGATTTTTGAAAATTTCATGTTTTTGCGAAAATATCCACTAAATGAGGGAATAATATGTGTGAGGGTACCCCAGGAGAGTACCAAATGTGTGTGGGTAGAATATATATCCCACGGGGGTAAAATTGAAAAAAGTATAAAAAATTTTTTTTTTGGACTTATTCATTTTTCCGCCGTTTATCAGACTTTCAGATAGGGGAAATGTCAGTGAGCGTTCCGATTTCAGTTCCAGAGCGATTCGCCCAACGAGTCCTTGATATTTAGTCATTTTCAGCCAATTTTCTGGATTTTTGAAAATTTCACTTATATGTGAAAATATCCACTAAATGAGGGAATAATATGTTTGAGGGTACCCCAGAAGAGTTCCAAATGTGTGTGGGTAGAATATATATACCATGGGGGTAAAATTGAAAGAAATTGAAAAATTTTTTTTTTTGGACTTAGTCATTTTTCCGGTGTTTTTCAGACTTTCAGATAGGGGAAATGTCAGTGAGCGTTCAGATTTCAGTTCCAGAACGATTCGCCCAATGAGTCCTTGATATTTAGTCATTTTCAGCCAATTTTCTGCGTTTTTGAAAATTTCACTTTTTTGTGAAAATATCCACTAAATGAGGGAATAATATGTGTGAGGGTACACCCGGAGAGTTCCAAAAGTGTGTGGGTAGAATATATATCCTACGGGGGTAAAATTGAAAAAAGTTTAAAAATTTTTTCTTTTGGACTTATTCATTTTTCCGCCGTTTATCAGATTTTCAGATAGGGGAAATGTCAGTGAGCGTTCCGATTTCAGTTCCAGAGCGGTTCGCCCATTGAGTCCTTGATATTTAGTCGTTTTCAGCCAAGTTTCTGTATTTTTGAAAATTTCACTTTTTTGTGAAAATATCCACTAAATGAGGGAGTAATATGTGTGAGGGTACCCCAGGAGAGTTCCAAATGTGTGTGGGTAGAATATATATCCCACGGGGGTAAAATTGAAAAAAGTTGAAAAAAAATTTTTTTTGGACTTATTAATTTTTCCGACGTTTATCAGACTTTCAGATAGGGGAAATGTCAGTGAGCATTCCGATTTCAGTTCCAGAGCGATTCGCCCAATGAGTCCTTGATATTTAGTCATTTTCAGCCAATTTTCTGGATTTTTGAAAATTTTACTTTTTGTGAAAATATCCACTAAATGAGGGAATAATATGTGTGAGGGTACCCCAGAAGAGTTCCAAATGTGTGTGGGTAGAATATATATCCCACGGGGGTAAAATTGAAAAAAGTTTAAAAAATTTTTTTTTTGACTTATTCATTTTTCCGCCGTTTATCAGACTTTCAGATGGGGGAAATATCAGTGAGCGTTCCGATTTCAGTTCCAGAGCGGTTCGCGCATTGAGTCCTTGATATTTAGTCATTTTCAGCCAATTTTCTGGATTTTTGAAAATTTCACTTATTTGTGAAAATATCCACTAAATGAGGGAATAATATGTTTGAGGGTACCCCAGAAGAGTTCCACATGTGTGTGGGTAGAATATATATACCACGGGGGTAAAATTGAAAAAAATTGAAACATTTTTTTTTTTGGACTTAGTCATTTTTCCAACGTTTATCAGACTTTCAGATAGGGGAAATGTCAGTGAGCGTTCTGATTTCAGTTCCAGAGCGATTCGCCCAATGAGTCCTTGATATTTAGTCATTTTCAGCCAATTTTCTGGATTTTTGAAAATTTCACTTTTTTGTGAAAATATCCACTAAATGAGGGAGTAATATGTGTGAGGGTACCCCAGGAGAGTTCCAAATGTGTGTGGGTAGAATATATATCCCACGGGGGTAAAATTGAAAAAAGTTTAAAAAATATTTTTTTTGGACTTAGTCATTTTTCCAACGTTTATCAGACTTTCAGATAGGGGAAATGTCAGTGAGCGTTCCGATTTCAGTTCCAGAACGATTCGCCCAACGAGTCCTTGATATTTAGTCATTTTCAGCCAATTTTCTGGATTTTTGAAAATTTCACTTATTTGTGAAAATATCCACTAAATGAGGGAATAATATGTTTGACGGTACCCCAGAAGAGTTCCAAATGTGTGTGAGTAGAATATATATACCACGGGGGTAAAATTGAAAAAATTGAAAATTTTTTTTTTTTGGACTTAGTCATTTTTCCGGCGTTTATCAGACTTTCAGATCGGGGAAATGTCAGTGATTGTTCCGATTTCAGTTCCAGAGCGATTCGCCTAATGAGTCCTTGATATTTAGTCATTTTCAGCCAATTTTCTGGATTTTTGAAAATTTCACTTTTTGTGAAAATATCCACTAAATGAGGGAATAATATGTGTGAGGGTACCCCAGGAGAGTTCCAAATGTGTGTGGGTAGAATATATATACCACGGGGGTAAAATTGAAAAAAATTGAAAAATTTTTTTTTTTCGACTTAGTCATTTTTCCGGCGTTTATCAGACTTTCAGAAAGGGGAAATGTCAGTGAGCATTCCGATTTCAGTTCCAGAGCGATTCGCCCAATGAGTCCTTGATATTTAGTCATTTTCAGCCAATTTTCTGGATTTTTGAAAATTTCACTTTTTTGTAAAAATATCCACTAAATGAGGGAATAATATATGTGAGGGTACCCCAGGAGAGTTCGAAATGTGTGTGGGTAGAATATATATCCCACGGGGGAAAAATTGAAAAAAGTTTAAAAAAAATTTTTTTTGGACTTAGTCATTTTTCCAACGTTTTATCAGACTTTCAGATAGGGGAAATGTCAGTGAGTGTTCCAATTTCAGTTCCAGAGCGATTCGCCCAATGAGTCCTTGATATTTAGTCAATTTCAGAAAAATTTTCTGGATTTTTGAAAATTTCACTTTTTTGTAAAAATATCCACTAAATGAGGGAATAATATATGTGAGGGTACCCCAGGAGAGTTCGAAATGTGTGTGGGTAGAATATATATCCCACGGGGGTAAAATTGAAAAAAGTTTAAAAAAAATTTTTTTTGGACTTAGTCATTTTTCCAACGTTTATCAGACTTTCAGATAGGGGAAATGTCAGTGAGCGTTCCGATTTCAGTTCCAGAGCGATTCGCCCAATGAGTCCTTGATATTTAGTCATTTTCAGCCAATTTTCTGGATTTTTGAAAATTTCACTTTTTTGTGAAAATATCCACTAAATGAGGGAATAATATGTGTGAGGGTACCCCAGGAGAGTTCCAAATGTGTGTGGGTAGAATATATATCCCACGGGGGTAAAATTGAAAAAAGTTTAAAAAAATTTTTTTTTGGACTTATTCATTTTTCCAACGTTTATAAGACTTTCAGATAGGGGAAATGTCAGTGAGCGTTCCGATTTCAGTTCCAGAGCGATTCGCCCAATGAGTCCTTGATATTTAGCCCTTTTCAGCCAATTTTCTGAATTTTTGAAAATTTCACTTTTTTGTGAAAACATCCACTAAATGAGGGAATAATATGTGTGATGGTACCCCAGGAGAGTTCCAAATGTGTGTGGGTAGAATATATATCCCACGGGGGTAAAATTGAAAAAGTTGAAAAGAATTTATTTTGGACTTCTTCATTTTTCCGACGTTTATCAGACTTTCAGATAGGGGAAATGTCAATGAGCGTTCCGATTTCTGTTCCAGAGCGATTGGCCCAATGAGTCCTTGATATTTAGTCATTTTCAGCCAATTTTCTGGATTTTTGAAAATTTCACTTTTTTGTGAAAATATCCACTAAATGAGGGAGAAATATGTGTGAGGGTACCCCAGGAGAGTTCCAAATGTGTGTGGGTAGAATATATATCCCACGGGGGTAAAATTGAAAAAAGTTGAAAAATTTTTTTTTTTGGACTTATTCATTTTTCCGACGTTTATCAGACTTTCAGATAGGGGAAATGTCAGTGAGCGTTCCGATTTCAGTTCCAGAACGATTCGCCCCATGAGTCCTTGATATTTAGTCATTTTCAGCCAATTTTCTGGATTTTTGAAAATTTCACTTTTTTGTGAAAATATCCACTAAATGAGGGAATAATATGTGTGAGGGTACCCCAGGAGAGTTCCAAATGTGTGTCTGTAGAATATATATCCCACAGGGGTAAAATTGAAAAAAATTGAAACATTTTTTTTTTTTGGACGTATTCATTTTTCCGGCGTTTATCAGACTTTCAGATAGGGGAAATGTCAGTGAGCGTTCCGATTTCAGTTCCAGAGCGATTCGCCCAATGAGTCCTTGATATTTAGTCAATTTCAGCCAATTTTCGGGATTTTTGAAAATTTCACTTTTTTGTAAAAATATCCACTAAATGAGGGAATAATATGTGTGAGGGTACCCCAGGAGAGTACCAAATGTGTGTGGGTAGAATATATATCCCACGGGGGTAAAATTGAAAAAAGTATAAAAATTTTTTTTTTGGACTTATTCATTTTTCCGCCGTTTATCAGACTTTCAGATAGGGGAAATGTCAGTGAGCGTTCCGATTTCAGTTCCAGAGCGATTCGCCCAACGAATCCTTGATATTTAGTCATTTTCAGCCAATTTTCTGGATTTTTGAAAATTTCACTTATTTGTGAAAATATCCACTAAATGAGGGAATAATATGTTTGAGGGTACCCCAGAAGAGTTCCAAATGTGTGTGGGTAGAATATATATACCATGGGGGTAAAATTGAAAGAAATTGAAAAATTTTTTTTTTTTGGACTTAGTCATTTTTCCGGCGTTTTTCAGACTTTCAGATAGGGGAAATGTCAGTGAGCATTCCGATTTCAGTTCCAGAGCGATTCGTCCAATGAGTCCTTGATATTTAGTCATTTTCAGCCAATTTTCTGGATTTTTGAAAATTTCACTTTTTTGTGAAAATATCCACTAAATGAGGGAATAATATGTGTGAGGGTACCCCAGGAAAGTTCCAAATGTGTGTGGGTAGAATATATATCCCACGGGGGTAAAAATTGAAAAAAGTTTAAAAAAATTTTTTTTTGGACTTAGTCATTTTTCCGGCGTTTATCAGACTTTCAGAAAGGCAAATGACAGTGATCGTTCCGATTTCAGTTCCAGAGCGATTCACCCAATGAGTCCTTGATATTTAGTCGTTTTCAGCCAATTTTCTTGATTTTTGAAAATTTCACTTTTTTGTGAAAATAGCCACTAAATGAGGGAATAATATATGTGAGGGTACCCCAGGAGAGTTCGAAATGTGTGTGGGTAGAATATATATCCCACGGGGGTAAAATTGAAAAAAGTTTAAAAAAAATTTTTTTTGGACTTAGTCATTTTTCCAACGTTTATCAGACTTTCAGATAGGGGAAATGTCAGTGAGCGTTCCGATATCAGTTCCAGAGCGATTCGCCCAATGAGTCCTTGATATTTAGTCATTTTCAGCCAATTTTCTGGATTTTTGAAAATTTCACTTTTTTGTGAAAATATCCACTAAATGAGGGAATAATATGTGTGAGGGTACCCCAGGAGAGTTCCAAATGTGTGTGGGTAGAATATATATCCCACGGGGGTAAAATTGAAAAAAGTTTAAAAAAATTTTTTTTTGGACTTATTCATTTTTCCAACGTTTATAAGACTTTCAGATAGGGGAAATGTCAGTGAGCGTTCCGATTTCAGTTCCAGAACGATTCGCCCAATGAGTCCTTGATATTTAGTCATTTTCAGCCAATTTTCTGGATTTTTGAAAATTTCACTTTTTTGTGAAAATATCCACTAAATGAGGGAATAATATGTGTGAGGGTACCCCAGGAAAGTTCCAAATGTGTGTGGGTAGAATATATATCCCACGGGGGTAAAAATTGAAAAAAGTTTAAAAAAATTTTTTTTTGGACTTAGTCATTTTTCCGGCGTTTATCAGACTTTCAGAAAGGCAAATGACAGTGATCGTTCCGATTTCAGTTCCAGAGCGATTCGCCCAATGAGTCCTTGATATTTAGTCGTTTTCAGCCAATTTTCTTGATTTTTGAAAATTTCACTTTTTTGTGAAAATAGCCACTAAATGAGGGAAAAATATATGTGAGGGTACCCCAGGAGAGTTCAAAATGTGTGTGGGTAGAATATATATCCCACGGGGGTAAAATTGAAAAAAGTTTAAAAAAAATTTTTTTTGGACTTAGTCATTTTTCCAACGTTTATCAGACTTTCAGATAGGGGAAATGTCAGTGAGCGTTCCGATTTCAGTTCCAGAGCGATTCGCCCAATGAGTCCTTGATATTTAGTCATTTTCAGAAAATTTTCTGGATTTTTGAAAATTTCACTTTTTTGTGAAAATATCCACTAAATGAGGGAATAATATGTGTGAGGGTACCCCAGGAGAGTTCCAAATGTGTGTGGGTAGAATATATATCCCACGGGGGTAAAATTGAAAAAAGTTTAAAAAAATTTTTTTTTGGACTTATTCATTTTTCCAACGTTTATAAGACTTTCAGATAGGGGAAATGTCAGTGAGCGTTCCGATTTCAGTTCCAGAACGATTCGCCCAATGAGTCCTTGATATTTAGTCATTTTCAGCCAATTTTCTGGATTTTTGAAAATTTCACTTTTTTGTGAAAATATCCACTAAATGAGGGAATAATATGTGTGAGGGTACCCCAGGAGAGTTCCAAATGTGTGTGGGTAGAATATATATCCCACGGGGGTAAAATTGAAAAAAGTTTAAAAAAATTTTTTTTTGGACTTATTCATTTTTCCAACGTTTATAAGACTTTCAGATAGGGGAAATGTCAGTGAGCGTTCCGATTTCAGTTCCAGAACGATTCGCCCAATGAGTCCTTGATATTTAGTCATTTTCAGCCAATTTTCTGGATTTTTGAAAATTTCACTTTTTTGTGAAAATATCCACTAAATGAGGGAATAATATGTGTGAGGGTACCCCAGGAGAGTTCCAAATGTGTGTGGGTAGAATATATATCCCACGGGGGTAAAATTGAAAAAAGTTTAAAAAAATTTTTTTTTGGACTTATTCATTTTTCCAACGTTTATAAGACTTTCAGATAGGGGAAATGTCAGTGAGCGTTCCGATTTCAGTTCCAGAACGATTCGCCCAATGAGTCCTTGATATTTAGTCATTTTCAGCCAATTTTCTGGATTTTTGAAAATTTCACTTTTTTGTGAAAATATCCACTAAATGAGGGAATAATATGTGTGAGGGTACCCCAGGAGAGTTCCAAATGTGTGTGGGTAGAATAAATATCCCACGGGGGTAAAATTGAAAAAATTGAAAAAATTTTTTTTTTGAACTTAGTCATTTTTCCGGCGTTTATCAGACTTTCAGATAGGGGAAATGTCAGTGAGCGTTCCGATTTCAGTTCCAGAGCGGTTCACGCATTGAGTCCTTGATATTTAGTCATTTTCAGCCAATTTTCTGGATTTTTGAAAATTTCACTTATTTGTGAAAATATCCACTAAATGAGGGAATAATATGTTTGAGGGTACCCCAGAAGAGATCCACATGTGTGTGGGTAGAATATATATACCACGGGGGTAAAATTGAAAAAAGTTTTAAAAAATTTTTTTTGGGACTTATTCATTTTTCCAACGTTTATAAGACTTTCAGATAGGGGAAATGTCAGTGAGCGTTCCGATTTCAGTTCCAGAACGATTCGCCCAATGAGTCCTTGATATTTAGTCATTTTCAGCCAATTTTCTGGATTTTTGAAAATTTCACTTTTTGTGAAAATATCCACTAAATGAGGGAATAATATGTGTGAGGGTACCCCAGGAGAGTTCCAAATGTGTGTGGGTAGAATATATATACCACGGGGGTAAAATTGAAAAAAATTGAAAAATTTTTTTTTTTCGACTTAGTCATTTTTCCGGCGTTTATCAGACTTTCAGAAAGGGGAAATGTCAGTGAGCATTCCGATTTCAGTTCCAGAGCGATTCGCCCAATGAGTCCTTGATATTTAGTCATTTTCAGCCAATTTTCTGGATTTTTGAAAATTTCACTTTTTTGTAAAAATATCCACTAAATGAGGGAATAATATATGTGAGGGTACCCCAGGAGAGTTCGAAATGTGTGTGGGTAGAATATATATCCCACGGGGGTAAAATTGAAAAAAGTTTAAAAAAAATTTTTTTTGGACTTAGTCATTTTTCCAACGTTTTATCAGACTTTCAGATAGGGGAAATGTCAGTGAGTGTTCCAATTTCAGTTCCAGAGCGATTCGCCCAATGAGTCCTTGATATTTAGTCAATTTCAGAAAAATTTTCTGGATTTTTGAAAATTTCACTTTTTTGTGAAAATATCCACTAAATGAGGGAATAATATGTGTGAGGGTACCCCAGGAGAGTTCCAAATGTGTGTGGGTAGAATATATATCCCACGGGGGTAAAATTGAAAAAAGTTTAAAAAAATTTTTTTTTGGACTTATTCATTTTTCCAACGTTTATAAGACTTTCAGATAGGGGAAATGTCAGTGAGCGTTCCGATTTCAGTTCCAGAGAGATTCGCCCAATGAGTCCTTGATATTTAGCCCTTTTCAGCCAATTTTCTGAATTTTTGAAAATTTCACTTTTTTGTGAAAATATCCACTAAATGAGGGAATAATATGTGTGATGGTACCCCAGGAGAGTTCCAAATGTGTGTGGGTAGAATATATATCCCACGGGGGTAAAATTGAAAAAGTTGAAAAGAATTTATTTTGGACTTCTTCATTTTTCCGACGTTTATCAGACTTTCAGATAGGGGAAATGTCAATGAGCGTTCCGATTTCTGTTCCAGAGCGATTGGCCCAATGAGTCCTTGATATTTAGTCATTTTCAGCCAATTTTCTGGATTTTTGAAAATTTCACTTTTTTGTGAAAATATCCACTAAATGAGGGAGAAATATGTGTGAGGGTACCCCAGGAGAGTTCCAAATGTGTGTGGGTAGAATATATATCCCACGGGGGTAAAATTGAAAAAAGTTGAAAAATTTTTTTTTTTGGACTTATTCATTTTTCCGACGTTTATCAGACTTTCAGATAGGGGAAATGTCAGTGAGCGTTCCGATTTCAGTTCCAGAACGATTCGCCCCATGAGTCCTTGATATTTAGTCATTTTCAGCCAATTTTCTGGATTTTTGAAAATTTCACTTTTTTGTGAAAATATCCACTAAATGAGGGAATAATATGTGTGAGGGTACCCCAGGAGAGTTCCAAATGTGTGTCTGTAGAATATATATCCCACAGGGGTAAAATTGAAAAAAATTGAAACATTTTTTTTTTTTGGACGTATTCATTTTTCCGGCGTTTATCAGACTTTCAGATAGGGGAAATGTCAGTGAGCGTTCCGATTTCAGTTCCAGAGCGATTCGCCCAATGACTCCTTGATATTTAGTCAATTTCAGCCAATTTTCGGGATTTTTGAAAATTTCACTTTTTTGTAGAAATATCCACTAAATGAGGGAATAATATATGTGAGGGTACCCCAGGAGAGTTCGAAATGTGTGTGGGTAGAATATATATCCCACGGGGGTAAAATTGAAAAAAATTGAAAAATTTTTTTTTTTGGACTTATTCATTTTTCCAACGTTTATAAGACTTTCTGATAGGGGAAAGGTCAGTGAGCGTTCCGATTTCAGTTCCAGAACGATTCGCCCAATGAGTCCTTCATATTTAGTCATTTTAAGCCAATTTTCTGGATTTTTGAAAATTTCACGTTTTTGCGAAAATATCCACTAAATGAGGGAATAATATGTGTGAGGGTACCCCAGGAGAGTACCAAATGTGTGTGGGTAGAATATATATCCCACGGGGGTAAAATTGAAAAAAGTATAAAAATTTTTTTTTTGGACTTATTCATTTTTCCGCCGTTTATCAGACTTTCAGATAGGGGAAATGTCAGTGAGCGTTCCGATTTCAGTTCCAGAGCGATTCGCCCAACGAGTCCTTGATATTTAGTCATTTTCAGCCAATTTTCTGGATTTTTGAAAATTTCACTTATTTGTGAAAATATCCACTAAATGAGGGAATAATATGTTTGAGGGTACCCCAGAAGAGTTCCAAATGTGTGTGGGTAGAATATATATACCATGGGGGTAAAATTGAAAGAAATTGAAAAATTTTTTTTTTTTGGACTTAGTCATTTTTCCGGCGTTTTTCAGACTTTCAGATAGGGGAAATGTCAGTGAGCATTCCGATTTCAGTTCCAGAGCGATTCACCCAATGAGTCCTTGATATTTAGTCGTTTTCAGCCAATTTTCTTGATTTTTGAAAATTTCACTTTTTTGTGAAAATAGCCACTGAATGAGGGAATAATATATGTGAGGGTACCCCAGGAGAGTTCGAAATGTGTGTGGGTAGAATATATATCCCACGGGGGTAAAATTGAAAAAAGTTTAAAAAAAATTTTTTTTGGACTTAGTCATTTTTCCAACGTTTATCAGACTTTCAGATAGGGGAAATGTCAGTGAGCGTTCCGATTTCAGTTCCAGAGCGATTCGCCCAATGAGTCCTTGATATTTAGTCATTTTCAGCCAATTTTCTGGATTTTTGAAAATTTCACTTTTTTGTGAAAATATCCACTAAATGAGGGAATAATATGTGTGAGGGTACCCCAGGAGAGTTCCAAATGTGTGTGGGTAGAATATATATCCCACGGGGGTAAAATTGAAAAAAGTTAAAAAAAATTTTTTTTTGGACTTATTCATTTTTCCAACGTTTATAAGACTTTCAGATAGGGGAAATGTCAGTGAGCGTTCCGATTTCAGTTCCAGAACGATTCGCCCAATGAGTCCTTGATATTTAGTCATTTTCAGCCAATTTTCTGGATTTTTGAAAATTTCACTTTTTTGTGAAAATATCCACTAAATGAGGGAATAATATGTGTGAGGGTACCCCAGGAGAGTTCCAAATGTGTGTGGGTAGAATATATATCCCACGGGGGTAAAATTGAAAAAAGTTTAAAAAAATTTTTTTTTGGACTTATTCATTTTTCCAACGTTTATAAGACTTTCAGATAGGGGAAATGTCAGTGAGCGTTCCGATTTCAGTTCCAGAACGATTCGCCCAATGAGTCCTTGATATTTAGTCATTTTCAGCCAATTTTCTGGATTTTTGAAAATTTCACTTTTTTGTGAAAATATCCACTAAATGAGGGAATAATATGTGTGAGGGTACCCCAGGAGAGTTCCAAATGTGTGTGGGTAGAATATATATCCCACGGGGGTAAAATTGAAAAAAGTTTAAAAAAATTTTTTTTTGGACTTATTCATTTTTCCAACGTTTATAAGACTTTCAGATAGGGGAGATGTCAGTGAGCGTTCCGATTTCAGTTCCAGAACGATTCGCCCAATGAGTCCTTGATATTTAGTCATTTTCAGCCAATTTTCTGGATTTTTGAAAATTTCACTTTTTTGTGAAAATATCCACTAAATGAGGGAATAATATGTGTGAGGGTACCCCAGGAGAGTTCCAAATGTGTGTGGGTAGAATAAATATCCCACGGGGGTAAAATTGAAAAAATTGAAAAAATTTTTTTTTTGAACTTAGTCATTTTTCCGGCGTTTATCAGACTTTCAGATAGGGGAAATGTCAGTGAGCGTTCCGATTTCAGTTCCAGAGCGGTTCACGCATTGAGTCCTTGATATTTAGTCATTTTCAGCCAATTTTCTGGATTTTTGAAAATTTCACTTATTTGTGAAAATATCCACTAAATGAGGGAATAATATGTTTGAGGGTACCCCAGAAGAGATCCACATGTGTGTGGGTAGAATATATATACCACGGGGGTAAAATTGAAAAAAGTTTTAAAAAATTTTTTTTGGGACTTATTCATTTTTCCAACGTTTATAAGACTTTCAGATAGGGGAAATGTCAGTGAGCGTTCCGATTTCAGTTCCAGAACGATTCGCCCAATGAGTCCTTGATATTTAGTCATTTTCAGCCAATTTTCTGGATTTTTGAAAATTTCACTTTTTTGTGAAAATATCCACTAAATGAGGGAATAATATGTGTGAGGGTACCCCAGGAGAGTTCCAAATGTGTGTGGGTAGAATATATATCCCACGGGGTTAAAATTGAAAAAAATTGAAACATTTTTTTTTTTGGACTTAGTCATTTTTCCGGCCTTTATCAGACTTTCAGATAGGGGAAATGTCAGTGAGCGTTCCGATTTCAGTTCCAGAGCGATTCGCCCATTGAGTCCTTGATATTTAGTCATTTTCAGCCAATTTTCTGGATTTTTGAAAATTTCACTTTTTTGTGAAAATATCCACTAAATGAGGGAGTAATATGTGTGAGGGTACCCCAGGAGAGTTCCAAATGTGTGTGGGTAGAATATATATCCCACGGGGGTAAAATTTAAAAAAGTTTAAAAAATATTTTTTTTGGACTTAGTCATTTTTCCAACGTTTATCAGACTTTCAGATAGGGGAAATGTCAGTGAGCGTTCCGATTTCAGTTCCAGAACGATTCGCCCAACGAGTCCTTGATATTTAGTCATTTTCAGCCAATTTTCTGGATTTTTGAAAATTTCACTTATTTGTGAAAATATCCACTAAATGAGGGAATAATATGTTTGACGGTACCCCAGAAGAGTTCCAAATGTGTGTGGGTAGAATATATATACCACGGGGGTAAAATTGAAAAAATTGAAAAATTTTTTTTTTTGGACTTAGTCATTTTTCCGGCGTTTATCAGACTTTCAGATCGGGGAAATGTCAGTGATTGTTCCGATTTCAGTTCCAGAGCGATTCGCCTAATGAGTCCTTGATATTTAGTCATTTTCAGCCAATTTTCTGGATTTTTGAAAATTTCACTTTTTGTGAAAATATCCACTAAATGAGGGAATAATATGTGTGAGGGTACCCCAGGAGAGTTCCAAATGTGTGTGGGTAGAATATATATACCACGGGGGTAAAATTGAGAAAAATTGAAAAATTTTTTCTTTTCGACTTAGTCATTTTTCCGGCGTTTATCAGACTTTCAGATAGGGGAAATGTCAGTGAGCATTCCGATTTCAGTTCCAGAGCGATTCGCCCAATGAGTCCTTGATATTTAGTCATTTTCAGCCAATTTTCTGGATTTTTGAAAATTTCACTTTTTGTGAAAAATATCCACTAAATGAGGGAATAATATATGTGAGGGTACCCCAGGAGAGTTCGAAATGTGTGTGGGTAGAATATATATCCCACGGGGGTAAAATTGAAAAAAGTTTAAAAAAAATTTTTTTTGGACTTAGTCATTTTTCCAACGTTTATCAGACTTTCAGATAGGGGAAATGTCAGTGAGTGTTCCAATTTCAGTTCCAGAGCGATTCGCCCAATGAGTCCTGGATATTTAGTCAATTTCAGAAAAATTTTCTGGATTTTTGAAAATTTCACTTTTTTGTAAAAATATCCACTAAATGAGGGAATAATATATGTGAGGGTACCCCAGGAGAGTTCGAAATGTGTGTGGGTAGAATATATATCACACGGGGGTAAAATTGAAAAAGTTGAAAAAAATTTTTTTTGGGACTTAGTCATTTTTCCGGCGTTTATCAGACTTTCAGATAGGCACATGTCAGTGAGCGTTTCAATTTCAGTTCCAGAGCGATTCGCCCAATGAGTCCTTGATATTTAGTCAATTTCAGCTAATTTTCTAGAATTTTGAAAATGTCACTTTTTTGTGAAAATATCCACTAAATGAGGGAATAATATGTGTGAGGGTACCCCAGGAGAGTTCCAAATGTGTGTGGGTAGAATATATATCCCACGGGGGTAAAATTGAAAAAAGTTTAAAAAAAATTTTTTTGGACTTAGTCATTTTTCCGGCGTTTATCAGACTTTCAGATAGGGCAAATGTCAGTGAGCGTTCCGATTTCAGTTCCAGAGCGATTCGCCCAATGAGTCCTTGATATTTAGTCAATTTCAGCCAATTTTCTGGATTTTTGAAAATTTCACTTTTTTGTGAAAATATCCACTAAATGAGGGAATAATATGTGTGAGGGTACCCCAGGAGAGTTCCAAATGTGTGTAGGTAGAATATATATCCCACGGGGGTAAAATTGAAAAAAGTTTAAAAATTTTTTTTTTTGGACTTAGTCATTTTTCCAACGTTTATCAGACTTTCAGATACGGGAAATGTCAGTGAGCGTCCCGATTTCAGTTCCAGAGCGATTCGCCCAATGAGTCCTTGATATTTAGTCGTTTTCAGCCAAGTTTCTGGATTTTTGAAAATTTCACTTTTTTGTGAAAATATCCACTAAATGAGGGAATAATATGTGTGAGGGTACCCCAGGAGAGATCCAAATGTGTGTGGGTAGAATATATATCCCACGGGGGTAAAATTGAAAAAAGTTGAAAAAAAATTTTTTTTGGACTTATTTATTTTTCCGACGTTTATCAGACTTTCAGATAGGGCAAATGTCAGTGAGCGTTCCGATTTCAGTTCCAGAGCGATTCGCCCAATGAGTCCTTGACATTTAGTCAATTTCAGCCAATTTTCTGGATTTTTGAAAATTTCACTTTTTTGTGAAAATATCCACTAAATGAGGGCATTATATGTGTGAGAGTACCCCAGGAGAGTTCCAAATGTGTGTGGGTAGAATATATATCCCACGGGGGTAAAATTGAAAAAGTTGAAAAAAATTTTTTTTTGGACTTATTCATTTTTCCGACGTTTATCAGACTTTCAGATAGGGGAAATGACAGTGAGCGTTCCGATTTCAGTTCCAGAGCGATTCGCACAATCAGTCCTTGATATTTAGTCGTTTTCAGCCAAGTTTCTGGATTTTTGAAAATTTCACTTTTTTGTGAAAATATCCACTAAATGAGGGAATAATATGTGTGAGGGTACCCCAGGAGAGTTCCAAATGTGTGTGGGTAGAATATATATCTCACGGGGGTAAAATTGAAAAAAGTTGAAAAAATTTTTTTTTTGGACTTATTCATTTTTCCGCCATTTATCAGACTTTCAGATAGGGGAAATGTCAGTGAGCGTTCCGATTTCAGTTCCAGAGTGATTCGCCCAATGAGTCCTTGATATTTAGTCGTTTTCAGCCAAGTTTCTGGATTTTTGAAAATTTCACTTTTTTGTGAAAATATCCACTAAATGAGGGAATAATATGTGTGATTGGACCCCAGGAGAGTTCCAAATTGTGTGCGTAGAATATATATCCCACGGGGGTAAAATTGAAAAAAGTTTAAAAAAATTTTTTTTTGTACTTAGTCAATTTTTCGGCGTCTACCAGACTTTCAGATAGGGCAAATGTCAGTGATCGTTCCAATTTCAGTTCCAGATTGATTCACCCAATGAGTCCTTGATGTTTAGTCTTTTTCAGCCAAGTTTCTGGATTTTTGAAAATTTCACTTTTTTGTGAAAATATCCACTAAATGAGGGAGTAATATGTGTGAGGGTACCCCAGGAGAGATCCAAATGTGTGTGGGTAGAATATATATCCCACGGGGGTAAAATTGAAAAAAGTTGAAAAAAAATTTTTTTTGGACTTATTTATTTTTCCGACGTTTATCGGACTTTCAGATAGAGGAAATGTCAGTGAGCGTTCCGATTTCAGTTCCAGAGCGATTCTCCCAATGAGTCCTTCATATTTAGTCGTTTTCAGACAATTTTCTTGATTTTTGAAAATTTCACTTTTTTTTGTGAAAATATCCACTAAATGAGGGAATAATATGTGTGAGGGTACCCCAGGAGAGTTCCAAATGTGTGTGGGTAGAATATATATCCCACGGGGGTAAAATTGAATAAAGTTTAAAAAAAATTTTTTTGGACTTAGTCATTTTTCCGACGTTTATCAGACTTTCAGATAGGGCAAATGTCAGTGAGCGTTCCGATTTCAGTTCCAGAGCGATTCGCCCAATCAGTCCTTGAAATTTAGTATTTTTCAGCCAATTTTCTGGATTTTTGAAAATTTCACTTTTTTGTGAAAATATCCACTAAATGAGGGAATAATATGTGTGAGGGTACCCCAGGAGAGTTCCAAATGTATGTGGGTAGAATATATATCCCACGGGGGTAAAATTGAAAAAAATTGAAAAATTTTTTTTTTGGACTTAGTCATTTTTCCGGCGTTTATCTGACTTTCAGATAGAGGAAATGTCAGTGAGCGTTCCGATTTCAGTTCCAGATCGATTCGCCCAATGAGTCCTTGATATTTAGTAGTTTTCAGCCAATTTACTTGATTTTTGAAAATTTCACTTTTTTGTGAAAATATCCACTAAATGAGGGAATAATATGTGTGAGGGTACCCCAGGAGAGATCCAAATGTGTGTGGGTAGAATATATATCACACAGGGGTAAAATTGAAAAAAGTTTAAAAAAAAATTTTTTTGGACTTAGTCATTTTTCCGGCATTTATCAGACTTTCAGATAGAGGAAATGTCAGTGAGCGTTCCGATTTCAGTTCCAGATCAATTCACCCAATGAGTCCTTGATATTTAGTCATTTTCAGCCAATTTTCTGGATTTTTGAAAATTTCACTTTTTTGTGAAAATATCTACTAAATGAGGGAATAATATGTGTGAGGGTACCCCAGGAGAGTGTTAGAACCTTGCTGTTAGGTTTTTTTTCCTTTGCTGGTCACATGACCTTGTTGGCCTATTTATCCTGCTCCGCCCTTCTGGCTTTGCTGGACTTCATTGTATAACTACTTTCTAGCTAGCCTGTGCTCTGTGTCTTGCTCTGTTAGTTTGCTTGGTTTACTGACCTCTATGTTCTTTATATTTTGTTTGTTCGTCTGTCTGCTACTATTTCAGTTAGGAGGTGTCCCATATTCCTCCCAGTCCTTAGTACTTGTAGGGATTCCTCCC
The DNA here is from genome assembly GCF_046119375.1 of Phyllobates terribilis. NCBI lineage: Eukaryota > Metazoa > Chordata > Amphibia > Anura > Dendrobatidae > Phyllobates > Phyllobates terribilis. The sequence continues at coordinate 557,675,813 of NW_027362762.1, forward strand.
CCACATCTATAGGTCTTCGTACAGACTAGCTTAGGACTTTAGCAGGTCTGATCGCAGGATCAGGTTCCCTGTTACATCGTAGGGATTCAGCTGAGTTCTATCGTAGGGACAGATCTCCTCTCTTTCCTTAGCTCTGGTAGCAGAACATAACAGTAAGTCCAGCCAGCAAATTCTCTAAGGAAAGATTTTTCTGTTCCATCATGGTGTCGGTTCAGGATTTGGCTCATCGCCTGCAGGGACTCTCTCTGGAAGTGACCGAGCTCCGTCAGCACGTGAGTAACTGTCCTGGAGCACATTTCTTGGAGCCTAAGGTATGTTTGCCGGATTTATTTTTTGGTGAACATCGAGAATTTTTTTCATTTAAAAATGCTTGCTTATTGTATTTTCGTTTGAGACCCAAGTCCTCTGGGGATGAATCCCAGCGCGTAGGGTTTATAATGTCACTTTTGCGCAAAGAGCCTCAGGAGTGGGCCTTTTCTTTGCAACCTAGTGATTCATGCTTCAGATCAGTGGATAGTTTTTTTACTGCTTTAGGACTATTATATGATGATCCTGACCGTGTCGCATCAGCTGAGACTGAGTTGAGACGTTTAAAACAAGGATCAGGTAATATGGAAAAATATTGTACACATTTTCGTCGTTGGTCCACTCAAACAGGGTGGAACGATTCTGCTCTGAAAAGTCTATTTCTTGCTGGGCTCAGTGAAAGGGTTAAAGACCTGCTAATTGCTTATCCTACACCTGAAGATTTGCAACAGGCTATGCAATTAGCTATACGGGTGGATAGAAGACTGCGTGCTAGGGTTAATGAGAGCAAATCCTCTGCTATGTCAGTTTCTGGTTATGATAATGTGTGTACTAACAGTGGTGAACCGATGGAGATTGGATCGGTGGCACCTCGCTCTCAAGAAAAAGACCGTCGTTTTTCGAAAGGCTTGTGCTTCTATTGCGGAAAATCTGGTCATTTGATTAAAGGCTGTGAGCTTCGTATGAAGAAAGAAAAAAAAATGGTCAGTCACGCCCGTATTGCCTGTTTAAATTCCAAGGGTATATTTTTAGCTGCTTCCACGATTGCTCAGGAAAAATTAATGGAATTTCGGGTGTTTGTTGATTGCGGGTCTACACTGAATGTAATTGATGGGGGATTCGTGGAAAAACTCAATTTAAAACCTGAACCTTTATCATCCCCCATTGCTGTGGTTTCTGTGGATGGCTCCCCTTTGAAGAATATTACTCTCAAGGTCTGTGAATTTCCTCTCACTATTAATGGTGTTCACCATGAGAAATTGGATTTGGTAGTGTTGAATAACTTGCCTTCTCCAGTAATATTGGGATTGCCTTGGTTAAAATGTCACAATCCTGTACTGGATTGGTCTACCAGTGAAATTAAATCCTGGAGCCATAAATGTTATGACAAGTGTTGTAACGGGCGTATTGCAGCTTTGGATAGGGGAGAATTGCCTGTTCCTATTCAGGATTTTTGGAGAGTTTTTTCTGAGAAGGAATCGCAGGTTTTGCCTCCCCATAGAGACTATGATTGTTCTATTGAATTTGTCCCTGGAGCGACTCTTCCTAAAAGTCGTTTATTTAACCTTACTATTCCTGAGAGGAAGGCTTTGGAGGAATACATACAGACAAGCTTGGCCGCCGGTCACATTAGGCCCTCTAAGTCTCCTGTGGCGGTTGGATTTTTTTTTGTAAAAAAAAAGGACGGCGGTTTACGTCCTTGTCTGGATTTTCGTGAGATTAACAAAATTACGGTACGCAATCCTTACCCACTGCCATTGATTCCTGATCTGTTTAACCAGTTATTGGGGGCCAAGTGGTTCTCTAAAATTGACCTTAAGGGGGCATACAATCTGTTGCGCATGAAGGAGGGTGATGAATGGAAGACTGCTTTTAACACTCCTGTGGGTCATTTTGAGAATCTGGTTATGCCTTTTGGTCTTACTAATGCTCCTGCATTTTTTCAGAATCTGATTAATGACATCCTTAGAACTTTGATCGGTAAAAATGTGGTTGTGTATTTGGATGACATTTTGATTTATTCGCCAGATCTGGAGTCTCATTGGCGGAGCGTGCGTGAGGTATTACAGTTATTAATGGACAATTCGCTTTTTGCTAAGCTGGAGAAATGTGAGTTCGCTGTACAGAGAATTAGTTTTTTGGGCTACATTATCTCCAGCAAAGGTTTTGAGATGGATCCGGTTAAGGTTCAGGCTGTGCAGGAATGGCCTAGGCCTATTGGTTTGAAATCGATACAGAGGTTTTTGGGTTTCGCCAATTACTATAGAAAATTCATAAAAAATTTTTCTAGTATTGTCAAACCTCTGACTGATCTCACCAGGAAAGGTGCTGATGCGGTTCAGTGGTCTTCTGAGGCCATTGAAGCTTTTGTGTATCTCAAGGAGAGGTTCACCTCTGCTCCCATCCTTATGCAGCCTGATGTTACTAGGCCGTTTTTGGTTGAGGTTGATGCTTCCTCTGTGAGGGTTGGCAGGTCATCCCGGAATCTCTGAGACCAAGAGACTGGTGGGTCGCAGTTTTTGGTGGCCTGGATGGCAGAAGGAAGTCATTAAGTGGGTACGCCAATGTACTGTATGTGCTAGATCTAAGTCCTCACATACTCCTGCTGCGGGGTTGCTTTGTCCTTTGGAGGTCCCCAGTGCTCCTTGGACACATTTGGCTATGGACTTTATAACTGACCTTCCCCCCTCTGAGGGTTTTACTGTCATCTGGGTGGTCGTGGACCGTTTTAGTAAGATGTGTCACTTGGTTCCCTTCATCAAACTGCCCTGCGCTAAAACTCTCGCTAAGGCCTTTGTCAAGGAAATTGTCAGACTTCATGGCGTTCCTACTGACATTGTTTCTGATAGGGGTCCTCAGTTCGTGGCTCGTTTTTGGCGTGCCTTTTGTGACAGGTTGGGAATTCATTTGTCGTTTTCGTCCGGATATCATCCTGAATCTAATGGCCAGACAGAAAGGAAAAACCAGGATGTTGAGCAGTTCTTGCGTTGTTTTGTGGCAGACAATCAAGAGGGGTGGTCTGAGTTTCTGCCACTTGCCGAATTTGCTCTGAACAATCATACATCTTCTTCTGCTGGTTGTTCGCCTTTTTTTTGTTGTTCTGGGAGACATCCGTCGTTTGGGTCGTTCTCCAAGTTGGGATCTGCCGTGCCTGAGGAGGAGAATTTTTCCGGTGATTTGGAAAGAGTTTGGACGGATGTGCGTGGTAATCTTCAGGAGGCCAACAGAAAATCTAAAGACTACTTTGATAGGAAACGACAGGAGGTTTTGTTCGCTGTTGGTGACATGGTTTGGTTGTCCTCTAGGAATCTGCGGTTGAGGATTCCTTCTAAGAAATTGGGTCCCAAGTTTGTAGGGCCCTTTAAGGTGCTTCAGGTTGTCAACCAATCTGCTGTTAGGTTGGAGGTTCCTACCTCCTGGAGAATTAATCCGGTCTTTCATGTCTCTCTGTTAAAAAAAGCTGTTGTGTCGGATGGTGACGCCTCTGCCTCTGTTCCTCCGGTGGTGGAGGACGGGGAATATGAAATTTCTCGCATCCTTGACTCTAGACGGTATAGAGGGAGTTTGCAGTATCTTGTGGCCTGGAAAGGTTTCGGACCCGAGGATAACTCTTGGGTGAGGTCAGATGATGTTTCCGCGTCCAGACTTATCAGAGCGTTTCACAGGAGATTTCCTGATAAGCCTGGTCCTAGGGGATCCGGAGGATCCTCTTAGAAGGGGGGGTACTGTTAGAACCTTGCTGTTAGGTTTTTTTTCCTTTGCTGGTCACATGACCTTGTTGGCCTATTTATCCTGCTCCGCCCTTCTGGCTTTGCTGGACTTCATTGTATAACTACTTTCTAGCTAGCCTGTGCTCTGTGTCTTGCTCTGTTAGTTTGCTTGGTTTACTGACCTCTATGTTCTTTATATTTTGTTTGTTCGTCTGTCTGCTACTATTTCAGTTAGGAGGTGTCCCATATTCCTCCCAGTCCTTAGTACTTGTAGGGATTCCTCCCCCACATCTATAGGTCTTCGTACAGACTAGCTTAGGACTTTAGCAGGTCTGATCGCAGGATCAGGTTCCCTGTTACATCGTAGGGATTCAGCTGAGTTCTATCGTAGGGACAGATCTCCTCTCTTTCCTTAGCTCTGGTAGCAGAACATAACAGAGAGTTCCAAATGTGTGTGGGTAGAATATATATCCCACGGGGGTAAAATTGAAAAAAGTTTAAAAATATTTTTTTTTGGACTTATTCATTTTTCCGCCGTTTATCAGACTTTCAGATAGGGGAAATGTCAGTGATCGTTCCGATTTCAGTTCCAGAGCGATTCGCCCAATGAGTCCTTGATATTTAGTCGTTTTCAGCCAAGTTTCTGGATTTTTGAAAATTTCACTTTTTTGTGAAAATATCCACTAAATGAGGGAATAATATGTGTGAGGGAACCCCAGGAGAGTTCCAAATTGTGTGGGTAGAATATATATCCCACGGGGGAAAAATTGAAAAAAGTTTAAAAAAATTTTTTTTTGTACTTATTCAATTTTTCGGCGTCTACCAGACTTTCAGATAGGGCAAATGTCAGTGATCGTTCCGATTTCAGTTCCAGATTGATTCACCCAATGAGTCCTTGATGTTTAGTCTTTTTCAGCCAATTTTCTGGATTTTTGAAAATTTCACTTTTTTGTGAAAATATCCACTAAATGAGGGAATAATATGTGTGAGGGTACCCCAGGAGAGTTCCAAATGTGTGTGGGTAGAATATATATCCCACGGGGGTAAAATTGAAAAAAATTGAAAAATTTTTTTTTTGGACTTAGTCATTTTTCCGGCGTTTATCTGACTTTCAGATAGAGGAAATGTCAGTGAGCGTTCCGATTTCAGTTCCAGATCGATTCGCCCAATGAGTCCTTGATATTTAGTCGTTTTCAGCCAATTTACTTGATTTTTGAAAATTTCACTTTTTTGTGAAAATATCCACTAAATGAGGGAATAATATGTGTGAGGGTACCCCAGGAGAGATCCAAATGTGTGTGGGTAGAATATATATCACACAGGGGTAAAATTGAAAAAAGTTTAAAAAAAAATTTTTTTGGACTTAGTCATTTTTCCGGCATTTATCAGACTTTCAGATAGAGGAAATGTCAGTGAGCGTTCCGATTTCAGTTCCAGATCAATTCACCCAATGAGTCCTTGATATTTAGTCATTTTCAGCCAATTTTCTGGATTTTTGAAAATTTCACTTTTTTGTGAAAATATCTACTAAATGAGGGAATAATATGTGTGAGGGTACCCCAGGAGAGTTCCAAATGTGTGTGGGTAGAATATATATCCCACGGGGGTAAAATTGAAAAAAGTTTAAAAATATTTTTTTTTGGACTTATTCATTTTTCCGCCGTTTATCAGACTTTCAGATAGGGGAAATGTCAGTGATCGTTCCGATTTCAGTTCCAGAGCGATTCGCCCAATGAGTCCTTGATATTTAGTCGTTTTCAGCCAAGTTTCTGGATTTTTGAAAATTTCACTTTTTTGTGAAAATATCCACTAAATGAGGGAATAATATGTGTGAGGGTACCCCAGGAGAGTTCCAAATGTATGTGGGTAGAATATATATCCCACGGGGGTAAAATTGAAAAAAATTAAAAAATTTTTTTTTTTGGACTTAGTCATTTTTCCGGCATTTATCTGACTTTCAGATAGAGGAAATGTCAGTGAGCGTTCCGATTTCAGTTCCAGATCGATTCGCCCAATGAGTCCTTGATATTTAGTCGTTTTCAGCCAATTTACTTGATTTTTGAAAATTTCACTTTTTTGTGAAAATATCCACTAAATGAGGGAATTATATGTGTGAGGGTACCCCAGGAGAGATCCAAATGTGTGTGGGTAGAATATATATCCCACGGGGGTAAAATTGAAAAAAGTTTAAAAAAATTTTTTTTTTGGACTTATTCATTTTTCCGCCGTTTATCAGACTTTCAGATAGGGGAAATGTCAGTGATCGTTCCGATTTCAGTTCCAGATCAATTCACCCAATGAGTCCTTGATATTTAGTCGTTTTCAGCCAAGTTTCTGGATTTTTGAAAATTTCACTTTTTTGTGAAAATATCCACTAAATGAGGGAATAATATGTGTGAGGGGACCCCAGGAGAGTTCCAAATTGTGTGGGTAGAATATATATCCCACGGGGGTAAAATTGAAAAAAGTTTAAAAAATTTTTTTTGTACTTAGTCAATTTTTCGGCGTCTACCAGACTTTCAGATAGGGCAAATGTCAGTGATCGTTCCGATTTCAGTTCCAGATTGATTCACCCAATGAGTCCTTGATGTTTAGTCTTTTTCAGCCAATTTTCTGGATTTTTGAAAATTTCACTTTTTTGTGAAAATATCCACTAAATGAGGGAATAATATGTGTGAGGGTACCCCAGGAGAGTTCCAAATGTGTGTGGGTAGAATATATATCCCACGGGGGTAAAATTGAAAAAAGTTGAAAAAATTTTTTTTTTGACTTATTAATTTTTCCGACGTTTATCAGACTTTCAGATAGAGGAAATGTCAGTGCGTGTCCCGATTTCAGTTCCAGATCGATTCGCCCAATGAGTCCTTGATATTTAGTCGTTTTTAGCCAATTTTCTTGATTTTTGAAAATTTCACTTTTTTGTGAAAATATCCACTAAATGAGGGAATTATATGTGTGAGGGTACCCCAGGAGAGATCCAAATGTGTGTGGGTAGAATATATATCACACGGGGGTAAAATTGAAAAAAGTTTAAAAGGTTTTTTTTTTGGACTTAGTCATTTTTCCAACGTTTATCAGACTTTCAGATACGGGAAATGTCAGTGAGCGTTCCGATTTCAGTCCCAGAGCGATTCGCCCAAATGAGTCCTTGATATTTAGTCGTTTTTAGCCAATTTTCTTGATTTTTGAAAATTTCACTTTTTTGCGAAAATATCCACTAAATGAGGGAATTATATGTGTGAGGGTACCCCATGAGAGATCCAAATGTGTGTGGGTAGAATATATATCACACGGGGGTAAAATTGAAAAAAGTTTAAAAAATTTTTTTTGTACTTAGTCAATTTTTCGGCGTCTACCAGACTTTCAGATAGGGCAAATGTCAGTGATCGTTCCGATTTCAGTTCCAGATTGATTCACCCAATGAGTCCTTGATGTTTAGTCTTTTTCAGCCAATTTTCTGGATTTTTGAAAATTTCACTTTTTTGTGAAAATATCCACTAAATGAGGGAATAATATGTGTGAGGGTACCCCAGGAGAGTTCCAAATGTGTGTGGGTAGAATATATATCACACGGGGGTAAAATTGAATAAAGTTTAAAAAAAATTTTTTTGGACTTAGTCATTTTTCCGACGTTTATCAGACTTTCAGATAGGGCAAATGTCAGTGAGCGTTCCGATTTCAGTTCCAGATCAATTCACCCAATGAGTCCTTGATATTTAGTCATTTTCAGCCAATTTTCTGGATTTTTGAAAATTTCACTTTTTTGTGAAAATATCTACTAAATGAGGGAATAATATGTGTGAGGGTACCCCAGGAGAGTTCCAAATGTGTGTGGGTAGAATATATATCCCACGGGGGTAAAATTGAAAAAAGTTTAAAAATATTTTTTTTTGTACTTAGTCAATTTTTCGGCGTCTACCAGACTTTCAGATAGGGCAAATGTCAGTGATCGTTCCGATTTCAGTTCCAGATTGATTCACCCAATGAGTCCTTGATGTTTAGTCGTTTTCAGCCAAGTTTCTGGATTTTTGAAAATTTCACTTTTTTGTGAAAATATCCACTAAATGAGGGAATAATATGTGTGAGGGAACCCCAGGAGAGTTCCAAATTGTGTGGGTAGAATATATATCCCACGGGGGTAAAATTGAAAAAAGTTTAAAAAAATTTTTTTTTGTACTTAGTCAATTTTTCGGCGTCTACCAGACTTTCAGATAGGGCAAATGTCAGTGATCGTTCCGATTTCAGTTCCAGATTGATTCACCCAATGAGTCCTTGATGTTTAGTCTTTTTCAGCCAATTTTCTGGATTTTTGAAAATTTCACTTTTTTGTGAAAATATCCACTAAATGAGGGAATAATATGTGTGAGGGTACCCCAGGAGAGTTCCAAATGTGTGTGGGTAGAATATATATCCCACGGGGGTAAAATTGAATAAAGTTTAAAAAAAATTTTTTGGGACTTAGTCATTTTTCCGACGTTTATCAGACTTTCAGATAGGGCAAATGTCAGTGAGCGTTCCGATTTCAGTTCCAGAGCGATTCGCCCAATCAGTCCTTGAAATTTAGTATTTTTCAGCCAATTTTCTGGATTTTTGAAAATTTCACTTTTTTGTGAAAATATCCACTAAATGAGGGAATAATATGTGTGAGGGTACCCCAGGAGAGTTCCAAATGTATGTGGGTAGAATATATATCCCACGGGGGTAAAATTGAAAAAAATTGAAAAAATTTTTTTTTGGACTTAGTCATTTTTCCGGCGTTTATCTGACTTTCAGATAGAGGAAATGTCAGTGAGCGTTCCGATTTCAGTTCCAGATCGATTCGCCCAATGAGTCCTTGATATTTAGTCGTTTTCAGCCAATTTACTTGATTTTTGAAAATTTCACTTTTTTGTGAAAATATCCACTAAATGAGGGAATAATATGTGTGAGGGGACCCCAGGAGAGTTCCAAATTGTGTGGGTAGAATATATATCCCACGGGGGTAAAATTGAAAAAAGTTGAAAAAAAATTTTTTTTGGACTTATTTATTTTTCCGACGTTTATCGGACTTTCAGATAGAGGAAATGTCAGTGAGCGTTCCGATTTCAGTTCCAGAGCGATTCTCCCAATGAGTCCTTCATATTTAGTCGTTTTCAGCCAATTTTCTTGATTTTTGAAAATTTCACTTTTTTTGTGAACATATCCACTAAATGAGGGAATAATATGTGTGAGGGTACCCCAGGAGAGTTCCAAATGTGTGTGGGTAGAATATATATCCCACGGGGGTAAAATTGAATAAAGTTTAAAAAAAATTTTTTTGGACTTAGTCATTTTTCCGACGTTTATTAGACTTTCAGATAGGGCAAATGTCAGTGAGCGTTCCGATTTCAGTTCCAGAGCGATTCGCCCAATCAGTCCTTGATATTTAGTATTTTTCAGCCAATTTTCTGGATTTTTGAAAATTTCACTTTTTTGTGAAAATATCCACTAAATGAGGGAATAATATGTGTGAGGGTACCCCAGGAGAGTTGCAAATGTATGTGGGTAGAATATATATCCCACGGGGGTAAAATTGAAAAAAATTAAAAAATTTTTTTTTTTGGACTTAGTCATTTTTCCGGCATTTATCTGACTTTCAGATAGAGGAAATGTCAGTGAGCGTTCCGATTTCAGTTCCAGATCAATTCACCCAATGAGTCCTTGATATTTAGACGTTTTCAGCCAAGTTTCTGGATTTTTGAAAATTTCACTTTTTTGTGAAAATATCCACTAAATGAGGGAATAATATGTGTGAGGGGACCCCAGGAGAGTTCCAAATTGTGTGGGTAGAATATATATCCCACGGGGGTAAAATTGAAAAAAGTTTAAAAAATTTTTTTTGTACTTAGTCAATTTTTCGGCGTCTACCAGACTTTCAGATAGGGCAAATGTCAGTGATCGTTCCGATTTCAGTTCCAGATTGATTCGCCCAAATGAGTCCTTGATATTTAGTCGTTTTTAGCCAATTTTCTTGATTTTTGAAAATTTCACTTTTTTGTGAAAATATCCACTAAATGAGGGAATTATATGTGTGAGGGTACCCCAGGAGAGATCCAAATGTGTGTGGGTAGAATATATATCCCACGGGGGTAAAATTGAAAAAGTTGAAAAAAAATTTTTTTTGGACTTAGTCATTTTTCCGGCGTTTATCTGACTTTCAGATAGAGGAAATGTCAGTGAGCGTTCCGATTTCAGTTCCAGATCGATTCGCCCAATGAGTCCTTGATATTTAGTCGTTTTCAGCCAATTTACTTGATTTTTGAAAATTTCACTTTTTTGTGAAAATATCCACTAAATGAGGGAATAATATGTGTGAGGGTACCCCAGGAGAGATCCAAATGTGTGTGGGTAGAATATATATCACACGGGGGTAAAATTGAAAAAGTTGAAAAAAAATTTTTTTTGGACTTAGTCATTTTTCCGGCGTTTATCAGACTTTCAGATAGGGCAAATGTCAGTGAGCGTTCCAATTTCAGTTCCAGAGCGATTCGCCGAATGAGTCCTTGATATTTAGTCAATTTCAGCCAATGTTCTGGATTTTTGAAAATTTCACTTTTTTGTGAAAATATCCACTAAATGAGGGAATAATATGTGTGAGGGTACCCCAGGAGAGTTCCAAATGTGTGTGGGTAAAATATATATCCCACGGGGGTAAAATTGAAAAAAGTTTAAAAAATTTTTTTTTTGGACTTAGTCATTTTTCCAACGTTTATCAGACTTTCACATAGGGAAAATGTCAGTGAGCGTTCCAATTTCAGTTCCAGATCAATTCACCCAATGAGTCCTTGATAGTTAGTCATTTTCAGCCAATTTTCTGGATTTTTGAAAATTTCACTTTTTTGTGAAAATATCCACTAAATGAGGGAATAATATGTGTGAGGGTACCCCAGGAGAGTTCCAAATGTGTGTGGGTAAAATATATATCCCACGGGGGTAAAATTGAAAAAATTTTTTTTTGGACTTATTCATTTTTCCGACGTTTATCAGACTTTCAGATGGAGGAAATGTCAGTGAGCATCCCGATTTCACTTCCAGATCGATTCGCCCAACGAGTCCTTGATATTTAGTCGTTTTCAGCCAATTTTCTTGATTTTTGAAAATTTCACTTTTTTGTGAAAATATCCACTAAATGAGGGAATAATATGTATGAGGGTACCGCAGGAGAGATCCAAATGTGTGTGGGTAGAATATATATCCCACGGGGGTAAAATTGAAAAAAGTTGAAAAAAATTTTTTTGGGACTTATTCATTTTTCCGACGTTTATCAGACTTTCAGATAGGGCAAATGTCAGTGATCGTTCCGATTTCAGTTCCAGAGCGATTCGCCCAATGAGTCCTTGATATTTAGTCGTTTTTAGCCAAGTTTCTTGATTTTTGAAAATTTCACTTTTTTGTGAAAATATCCACTAAATGAGGGAATAATATGTGTGAGGGTACCCCAGGAGAGTTCCAAATGTGTGTGGGTAGAATATATATCCCACGGGGGTAAAATTGAAAAAAGTTTAAAACATTTTTTTTTGGACTTATTCATTTTTCCGACGTTTATCAGACTTTCAGATGGAGGAAATGTCAGTGAGCATCCCGATTTCACTTCCAGATCGATTCGCCCAACGAGTCCTTGATATTTAGTCGTTTTCAGCCAATTTTCTTGATTTTTGAAAATTTCACTTTTTTGTGAAAATATCCATTAAATGAGGGAATAATATGTGTGAGGGTACCCCAGGAGAGATTCAAATGTGTGTGGGTAGAATATATATCACACGGGGGTAAAATAGAAAAAGGTTGAAAAAAATTTTTTTTTGTACTTAGTCAATTTTCCGGCGTCTACCAGACTTTCAGATAGGGCAAATGTCAGTGATCGTTCCGATTTCAGTTCCAGATCGATTTACCCATTGAGTCCTTGATGTTTAGTCTTTTTCAGCCAATTTTCTGGATTTTTGAAAATTTCACTTTTTTGTGATAATATCCACTAAATGAGGGAATAATATGTGTGAGGGTACCCCAGGAGAGTTCCAAATGTGTGAGGGTAGAATATATATCCCACGGGGGTAAAATTGAAAAAAGTTGAAAAAAAATTTTTTTTGGACTGTCATTTTTCCAACGTTTATCAGACTTTCAGTTAGAGGAAATGTCAGTGAGCGTTCCGATTTCAGTTCCAGATCGATTCACCCAATGAGTCCTTGATATTTAGTCGTTTTCAGCCAATTTTCTGGATTTTTGAAAATTTCACTTTTTTGTGATAATATCCACTGAATGAGGGAATAATATGTGTGAGGGTACCCCAGGAGAGTTCCAGATGTGTGTGGGTAGAATATATATCCCATGGGGGTAAAATTGAAAAAAGTTGAAAAAAATTTTTTTTTTGGACTTAGTAAATTTTCCGGCGTCTATCAGACTTACAGATAGGGCAAATGTAGATGATCGTTCCGATTTCAGTTCCAGAGCGATTCGCCCAATGAGTCCTTGATATTTAGTCGTTTTCAGCCAAGTTTCTGGATTTTTGAAAATTTCACTTTTTTGTGAAAATATCCACTAAATGAGGGAATAATATGTGTGAGGGTACCCCAGGAGAGATTCAAATGTGTGTGGGTAGAATATATATCACACGGGGGTAAAATAGAAAAAGGTTGAAAAAAAATTTTTTTTGGACTTATTCATTTTTCCGACGTTTATCAGACTTTCAGATAGAGGAAATGTCAGTGAGCATCCCGATTTCACTTCCAGATCGATTCGCCCAACGAGTCCTTGATATTTAGTCGTTTTCAGCCAATTTTCTTGATTTTTGAAAATTTCACTTTTTTGTGAAAATATCCACTAAATGAGGGAATAATATGTGTGAGGGTACCCCAGGAGAGATTCAAATGTGTGTGGGTAGAATATATATCACACGGGGGTAAAATAGAAAAAGGTTGAAAAAAAATTTTTTTTGGACTTATTCATTTTTCCAACGTTTATCAGACTTTCAGATAGAGGAAATGTCAGTGAGCGTTCCGATTTCAGTTCCAGATCGATTCACCCAATGAGTCCTTGATATTTAGTCTTTTTCAGCCAATTTTCTGGATTTTTGAAAATTTCACTTTTTTGTGAAAATATCCACTAAATGAGGGAATAATATGTGTGAGGGGACCCCACGAGAGTTCCAAATGTGTGTGGGTAGAATATATATCCCACGGGGGTAAAATTGAAAAAAGTTGAAAAAAATTTTTTTTTTGGACTTATTCATTTTTCCGCTGTTTATCAGACTTTCAGATAGGGGAAATGTCAGTGAGCGTTCCGATTTCAGTTCCAGAGCGATTCGCCCAATGAGTCCTTGATATTTAGTCGCTTTCAGCCAAGTTTCTGGATTTTTGAAAATTTCACTTTTTTGTGAAAATATCCACTAAATGAGGGAATAATATGTGTGAGGGTACCCCAGGAGAGATTCAAATGTGTGTGGGTAGAATATATATCCCACGGGAGTAAAATTGAAAAAAATTGAAAAATTTCTTTTTTTGGACTTAGTCATTTTTCCGGCGTTTATCAGACTTTCAGATAGAGGAAATGTCAGTGAGCTTTCCAATTTCAGTTCCAGATCGATTCACCCAATGAGTCCTTGATATTTAGTCTTTTTCAGCCAATTTTCTTGATTTTTGAAAATGTCACTTTTTTGTGAAAATATCCACTAAATGAGGGAATAATATGTGTGAGGGTACCCCAGGAGAGATTCAAATGTGTGTGGGTAGAATATATATCACACGGGGGTAAAATAGAAAAAGGTTGAAAAAAAATTTTTTTTGGACTTAGTCATTTTTCCAACGTTTATCAGACTTTCAGATAGAGGAAATGTCAGTGAGCGTTCCTATTTCAGTTCCAGATCGATTCACCCAATGAGTCCTTGATATTTAGTCTTTTTCAGCCAATTTTCTGGATTTTTGAAAATTTCACTTTTTTGTGATAATATCCACTAAATGAGGGAATAATATGTGTGAGGGTACCCCAGGAGAGTTCCAAATGTGTGTGGGTAGAATATATATCCCACGAGGGTAAAATTGAAAAAAGTTGAAAAAATTTTTTTTTTGGACTTATTCATTGTTCCGCCATTTATCAGACTTTCAGATAGGGGAAATGTCAGTGAGCGTTCCGATTTCAGTTCCAAAGCGATTCGCCCAATGAGTCCTTGATATTTAGTCGTTTTCAGCCAAGTTTCTGGATTTTTGAAAATTTCACTTTTTTGTGAAAATATCCACTAAATGAGGGAATAACATGTGTGAGGGTACCCCAGGAGAGTTCCAAATGTGTGTGGGTAGAATATATATCCCACGGGGGTAAAATTGAAAAAAGTTGAAAAAATTTTTTTTTGGACTTATTCATTTTTCCGAGGTTTATCAGACTTTCAGATAGAGGAAATGTCAGTGAGCATTCCCCTTTCAGTTCCAGAGCGATTCGCCCAATGAGTCCTTGATATTTAGTCGTTTTCAGCCAATTTTCTTGATTTTTGAAAATTTCACTTTTTTGTGAAAATATCCACTAAATGAGGGAATAATATGTGTGAGGGTACCCCAGGAGAGATCCAAATGTGTGTGGGTAGAATATATATCACACGGGGGTAAAATTGAAAAAAGTTGAAAAAAAATTTTTTTTGGACTTAGTCAATTTTCCGGCGTCTATCAGACTTTCAGATAGGGCAAATGTCAGTGATCGTTCCGATTTCAGTTCCAGAGCGATTCGCCCAATGAGTCCTTGATATTTAGTCGTTTTCAGCCAAGTTTCTGGATTTTTGAAAATTTCACTTTCTTGTGAAAATATCCACTAAATGAGGGAATAATATGTGTGAGGGTACCCCAGGAGAGTTCCAAATGTGTGTGAGTAGAATATATATCTCAAGGGGGTAAAATTGAAAAAAGTTGAGAAAAATTTTTTTTGGACTTATTCATTTTTCCGACGTTTATCAGACTTTCAGATAGAGGAAATGACAGTGAGCGTTCCGATTTCAGTTCCAAAGCGATTCGCCCAATGAGTCCTTGATATTTAGTCAATTTCAGCCAATGTTCTGGATTTTTGAAAATTTCACTTTTTTGTGAAAATATCCACTAAATGAGGGAATAATATGTGTGAGGGTACCCCAGGAGAGATCCAAATGTGTGTGGGTAGAATATATATCACACAGGGGTAAAATTGAAAAAAGTTTAAAAAAAATTTTTTTTGTACTTAGTCAATTTTCCTGCGTCTATCAGACTTTCAGATAGGGCAAATGTCAGTGATCGTTCCGATTTCAGTTCCAGAGCGATTCACCCTATGAGTCCTTGATATTTAGTCGTTTTCAGCCAAGTTTCTTGATTTTTGAAAATTTCACTTTTTTGTGAAAATATCCACTAAATGAGGGAATCATATGTGTGAGGGTACACCAGGAGAGATTCAAATGTGTGTGTGTAGAATATATATCACACGGGGGTAAAACTGAAAAAAGTGAAAAAAATTTTTTTTTTGACTTAGTCATTTTTCCAACATTTATCAGACTTTCAGATAGAGGAAATGTCAGTGAGCATTCCGATTTCAGTTCCAGATCGATTCGCCCAATGAGCCCTTGATATTTAGTCAATTTCAGCCAATGTTCTGGATTTTTGAAAATTTCACTTTTTTGTGAAAATATCCACTAAATGAGGGAATAATATGTGTGAGGGGACCCCAGGAGAGTTCCAAATGTGTGTGGGTAGAATATATATCCCACGGGGGTAAAATTGAAAAAAGTTTAAAAAATTTTTTTTTGTACTTAGTCAATTTTCCGGCGTCTATCAGACTTTCAGATAGGGCAAATGTCAGTGATCGTTCCGATTTCAGTTCCAGAGCGATTCGCCCAATGAGTCCTTGATATTTAGTCAATTTCAGCCAAGTTTCTGGATTTTTGAAAATTTCACTTTTTTGTGAAAATATCCACTAAATGAGGGAATAATATGTGTGAGGGTACCCCAGGAGAGTTCCAAATGTGTGTGGGTAGAATATATATCCCACGGGGGTAAAATTGAAAAAGGTTTAAAAAAAATTTTTTTTGGACTTAGTCATTTTTCCGCCGTTTATCAGACTTTCAGATAGAGGAAATGTCAGTGAGCGTTCCGTTTTCAGTTCCAGATCGATTCACCCAATGAGTCCTTGATATTTAGTCGTTTTCAGCCAAGTTTTGGGATTTTTGAAAATTTTACTTTTTTGTGAAAATATCCACTAAATGAGGGAATAATATGTGTGAGGGTACCCCAGGAGAGTTCCAAATGTGTGTGGTTAGAATATATATCCCACGGGGGTAAAATTGAAAAAAGTTGGAAAAATTTTTTTTTTGGACTTATTCATTTTTCCGCCGTTTATCAGACTTTCAGTTAGGGAAAATGTCAGTGAGCGTTCCGATTTCAGTTCCAAAGTGATTCGCCCAATGAGTCCTTGATATTTAGTCATTTTCAGCCAATTTTCTGGATTTTTGAAAATTTCACTTTTTTGTGAAAATATCCACTAAATGAGGGAATAATATGTGTGAGGGGACCCCAGGAGAATTCCAAATGTGTGTGGGTAGAATATATATCCCACGGGGGTAAAATTGAAAAAAGTTGAAAAAAATTTTTTTTGGACTTATTTATTTTTCCGACGTTTATCAGACTTTCAGATAGAGGAAATGTCAGTGAGCGTTCCGATTTCAGTACCAGATCGATTCGCCCAATGAGTCCTTGATATTTAGTCGTTTTCAGCCAATTTTCTTGATTTTTGAAAATTTCACTTTTTTGTGAAAATATCCACTAAATGAGGGAATAATATGTGTGAGGGTACCTCAGGAGAGTTCCAAATGTGTGTGGGTAGAATATATATCCCCCGGGGGTAAAATTGAAAAAAGTTGAAAACATTTTTTTTTAGACTTATTCATTTTTTCAACGTTTATCAGACTTTCAGATAGAGGAAATGTCAGTGAGCGTTCCTATTTCAGTTCCAGATCGATTCACCCAATGAGTCCTTGATATTTATTCTTTTTCAGCCAATTTTCTGGATTTTTGAAAATTTCACTTTTTTGTGATAATATCCACTAAATGAGGGAATAATATGTGTGAGGGTACCCCAGGAGAGTTCCAAATGTGTGTGGGTAGAATATATATCCCACGGGGGTAAAATTGAAAAAAGTTGAAAAAATTTTTTTTTTGGACTTATTCATTGTTCCGCCGTTTATCAGACTTTCAGATAGGGGAAATGTCAGTGAGCATTCCGATTTCAGTTCCAAAGCGATTCGCCCAATGAGTCCTTGATATTTAGTCGTTTTCAGCCAAGTTTCTGGATTTTTGAAAATTTCACTTTTTTGTGAAAATATCCACTAAATGAGGGAATAACATGTGTGAGGGTACCCCAGGAGAGTTCCAAATGTGTGTGGGTAGAATATATATCCCACGGGGGTAAAATTGAAAAAAGTTGAAAAAATTTTTTTTTGGACTTATTCATTTTTCCGACGTTTATCAGACTTTCAGATAGAGGAAATGTCAGTGAGCGTTCCGATTTCAGTTCCAGATCGATTCGCCCAATGAGTCCTTGATATTTAGTCGTTTTCAGCCAATTTTCTTGATTTTTGAAAATTTCACTTTTTTGTGAAAATATCCACTAAATGAGGGAACAATATGTGTGAGAGGACACCAGGAGACTTCCAAATGCGTGTGGGTAGAATATATATCCCACGTGGGTAAAATTGAAAAAAGTTTAAAAAAATTTTTTTTTGTACTTAGTCAATTTTCCGGCGTCTATCAGACTTTCAGACAGGGCAAATGTCAGTGAGCGTTCCGATTTCAGTTCCAGAGCGATTCGCCCAATGAGTCCTTGATATTTAGTCAATTTCAGCCAATGTTCTGGATTTTTGAAAATTTCACTTTTTTCTGAAAATATCCACTAAATGAGGGAATAATATGTGTGAGGGGACCCCAGGAGAATTCCAAATGTGTGTGGGTAGAATATATATCCCACGGGGGTAAAATTGAAAAAAGTTGAAAAAAAATTTTTTTTGACTTATTCATTTTTCCGACGTTTATCAGACTTTCAGATAGAGTTAATGTCAGCGAGCGTTCCGATTTCAGTTCCAGATTGATTCACCCAATGAGTCCTTGATATTTAGTCGTTTTCAGCCAATTTTCTGGATTTTTGAAAATTTCACTTTTTTGTGAAAATATCCACTAAATGAGGGAATAATATGTGTGAGGGTACCTCAGGAGAGTTCCAAATGTGTGTGGGTAGAATATATATCACACAGGGGTAAAATTGAAAAAAGTTTAAAAAAATTATTTTTTGTACTTAGTCAATTTTCCGGCGTCTATCAGACTTTCAGACAGGGCAAATGTCAGTGAGCGTTCCGATTTCAGTTCCAGAGCGATTCGCCCAATAAGTCCTTGATATTTAGTCGTTTTCAGCCAAGTTTACTGGATTTTTGAAAATTTCACTTTTTTGTGAAAATATCCACTAAATGAGAGAATAATATGTGTGAGGGTACCCCAGGAGAGTTCCAAATGTGTGTGGGTAGAATGTACATCCCACAGGGGTAAAATTGAAAAAAGTTTAAAAAAAATTTTTTTTGGACTTAGTCATTTTTCCAACGTTTATCAGACTTTCAGATAGAGGAAATGTCAGTGAGCGTTCAGATTTCAGTTCCAGATCGATTCGCCCAATGAGTCCTTGATATTTAGTCAATTTCAGCCAATGTTCTGGATTTTTGAAAATTTTACTTTTTTGTGAAAATATCTACTAAATGACGGAATAATACGTGTGAGGGAACCCCAGGAGAGGTCCAAATGTGTGTGAGTAGAATATATATCACACGGGGGTAAAATTGAAAAAAGTTGAAAAAAATTTTTTTTGGACTTATTTATTTTTCCGACGTTTATCAGACTTTCAGATAGAGGAAATGTCAGTGAGCGTTCCGATTTCAGTACCAGATCGATTCGCCCAATGAGTCCTTGATATTTAGTCGTTTTCAGCCAATTTTCTTGATTTTTGAAAATTTCACTTTTTTGTGAAAATATCCACTAAATGAGGGAATAATATGTATGAGGGTACCTCCAGAGAGTTCCAAATGTGTGTGGGTAGAATATATATCCCACGGGGGTAAAATTGAAAAAAGTTGAAAACATTTTTTTTTAGACTTATTCATTTTTCCAACGTTTATCAGACTTTCAGATAGAGGAAATGTCAGTGAGCGTTCCGATTTCAGTTCCAGATCGATTCGCCCAATGAGTCCTTGATATTTAGTCGTTTTCAGCCAATTTTCTTGATTTTTGAAAATTTCACTTTTTTGTGAAAATATCCACTAAATGAGGGAACAATATGTGTGAGAGGACACCAGGAGACTTCCAAATGCGTGTGGGTAGAATATATATCCCACGTGGGTAAAATTGAAAAAAGTTTAAAAAAATTTTTTTTTGTACTTAGTCAATTTTCCGGCGTTTATCAGACTTTCAGACAGGGCAAATGTCAGTGAGCGTTCCGATTTCAGTTCCAGAGCGATTCGCCCAATGAGTCCTTGATATTTAGTCGTTTTCAGCCAAGTTTCTGGATTTTTGAAAATTTCACTTTTTTGTGAAAATATCCACTAAATGAGGGAATAATATGTGTGAGGGGACCCCAGGAGAGTTCCAAATGTGTATGGGTAGAATATATATCCCACGGGGGTAAAATTGAAAAAAGTATTAAAAAAATTTTTTTTGGACTTAGTCATTTTTCCAACGTTTATCAGACTTTCAGATAGAGGAAATGTCAGTGAGCATTCCGATTTCAGTTCCAGATCGATTCACCCAATGAGTCCTTGATATTTAGTCATTTTCAGCCAATTTTCTGGATTTTTGAAAATTTCACTTTTTTGTGAAAACATCCACTAAAGAGGGAATAATATGTGTGAGGGGACCCCAGGAGAGTTCCAAATGTGTGTGGGTATAATATATATCCCACGGGGGTAAAACTGAAAAAAGTTTAAAAAAATTTTTTTTTGTACTTAGTCAATTTTCCGGCGTCTATCAGACTTTCAGATAGGGCAAATGTCAGTGATCGTTCCGATTTCAGTTCCAGATCGATTCACCCAATGAGTCCTTGATGTTTAGTCTTTTTCAGCCAAGTTTCTGGATTTTTGAAAATTTCACTTTTTTGTGAAAATATCCACTAAATGAGGGAATAATATGTGTGAGGGGACCCCAGGAGAGTTCCAAATGTGTGTGGGTAGAATATATATCCCACGGGGGTAAAATTGAAAAAAGCTGAAAAAAATTTTTTTTGGACTATTTCATTTTTCCGACGTTTAGCAGACTTTCAGATACAGGAAATGTCAGTGAGCGTTCCGATTTCAGTTCCAGATCGATTCACCCAATGAGTCCTTGATGTTTAGTCTTTTTCAGCCAATTTTCTGGATTTTTGAAAATTTCACTTTTTGTGAAAATATCCACTAAATGAGGGAATAATATGTGTGAGGGTACCCCAGGAGAGTTCCAAATGTGTGTGGGTAGAATATATATCCCACGGGGGTAAAATTGAAAAAAGTTTAAAAAAATTTTTTTTGGACTTATTCATTTTTACGATGTTTATCAGACTTTCAGATAGAGGAAATGTCAGTGAGCGTTCTGATTTCAGTTCCACATCGATTCGCCCAATGAGTCCTTGATATTTAGACGTTTTCAGCCAATTTTCTTGATTTTTGAAAATTTCACTTTTTTGTGAAAATATCCACTAAATGAGGGAATAATATGTGTGAGGGGACCCCAGGAGAGTTCCAAATGTGTGTGGGTAGAATATATATCCCACGGGGGTAAAATTGAAAAAAGTTTAAAAATTTTTTTTTTTGGACTTAGTCATTTTTCTTGCGTTTATCAGACTTTCAGATAGGGGAAATGTCAGTGAGCGTTCCGATTTCAGTTCCAGAGCGATTCGCCCAATGAGTCCTTGATATTTAGTTGTTTTCAGCCAAGTTTCTGGATTTTTGAAAATTTCACTTTTTTGTGAAAATATCCACTAAATGAGGGAATAATATGTGTGAGGGTACCCCAGGAGAGATCCAAATGTGTGTGGGTAGAATATATATCACACGGGGGTAAAATTGAAAAAAGTTTAAAAAATTTTTTTTTTGCACTTAGTCAATTTACCGGCGTCTATCAGACTTTCAGATAGGGCAAATGTCAGTGATCGTTCCGAATTCAGTTCCAGAGCGATTCTCCCAATGAGTCCTTGATATTTAGTCGTTTTCAGCCAAGTTTCTGGATTTTTGAAAATTTCACTTTTTTGTGAAAATATCCACTAAATGAGGGAATAATATGTGTGAGGGTACCCCAGGAGAGTTCCAAATGTGTGTGGGTAGAATATATTTCCC
Source organism: Phyllobates terribilis (assembly GCF_046119375.1). Lineage (NCBI taxonomy): Eukaryota > Metazoa > Chordata > Amphibia > Anura > Dendrobatidae > Phyllobates > Phyllobates terribilis. Next base: position 557,696,903 of record NW_027362762.1, read on the forward strand.
ACGGGGGTAAAATTGAAAAAAGTTTAAAAATTATTTTTTTTGGACTTAGTAATTTTTCCAACGTTTATCAGACTTTCAGATAGAGGAAATGTCAGTGAGCGTTCCGATTTCAGTTCCAAATCGATTCACCCAATGAGTCCTTGATGTTTAGTCTTTTTCAGCCAATTTTCTGGATTTTTGAAAATTTCACTTTTTTGTGAAAATATCCACTAAATGAGGGAATAATATGTGTGAGGGTACCCCAGGAGAGTTCCAAATGTGTGTGGGTAGAATATATATCCTACGGGGGTAAAATTGAAAAAAGTTGAAAACATTTTTTTTTGGACTTATTCATTTTTCCGACGTTTATCAGACTTTCAGATAGAGGAAATGTCAGTGAGCGTTCCGATTTCAGTTCCAGATCGATTCACCCAATGAGTCCTTGATGTTTAGTCTTTTTCAGCCAATTTTCTTGATTTTTGAAAATTTCACTTTTTTGTGAAAATATCCACTAAATGAGGGAATAATATGTGTGAGGGTACCTCCAGAGAGTTCCAAATGTGTGTGGGTAGAATATATATCCCACGGGGGTAAAATTGAAAAAAGTTGAAAACATTTTTTTTTAGACTTATTCATTTTTCCAACGTTTATCAGACTTTCAGATAGAGGAAATGTCAGTGAGCGTTCCGATTTCAGTTCCAGATCGATTCGCCAAATGAGTCCTTGATATTTAGTCGTTTCCAGCCAATTTTCTTGATTTTTGAAAATTTCACTTTTTTGTGAAAATATCCACTAAATGAGGGAACAATATGTGTGAGAGGACACCAGGAGACTTCCAAATGCGTGTGGGTAGAATATATATCCCACGTGGGTAAAATTGAAAAAAGTTTAAAAAAATTTTTTTTTGTACTTAGTCAATTTTCCGGCGTTTATCAGACTTTCAGACAGGGCAAATGTCAGTGAGCATTCCGATTTCAGTTCCAGAGCGATTCGCCCAATGAGTCCTTGATATTTAGTCGTTTTCAGCCAAGTTTCTGGATTTTTGAAAATTTCACTTTTTTGTGAAAATATCCACTAAATGAGGGAATAATATGTGTGAGGGGACCCCAGGAGAGTTCCAAATGTGTATGGGTAGAATATATACCCACGGGGGTAAAATTGAAAAAAGTATTAAAAAAATTTTTTTTGGACTTAGTCATTTTTCCAACGTTTATCAGACTTTCAGATAGAGGAAATGTCAGTGAGCATTCCGATTTCAGTTCCAGATCGATTCACCCAATGAGTCCTTGATATTTAGTCATTTTCAGCCAATTTTCTGGATTTTTGAAAATTTCACTTTTTTGTGAAAACATCCACTAAAGAGGGAATAATATGTGTGAGGGGACCCCAGGAGAGTTCCAAATGTGTGTGGGTATAATATATATCCCACGGGGGTAAAACTGAAAAAAGTTTAAAAAAATTTTTTTTTGTACTTAGTCAATTTTCCGGCGTCTATCAGACTTTCAGATAGGGCAAATGTCAGTGATCGTTCCAATTTCAGTTCCAGAGCGATTCGCCCAATGAGTCCATGATATTTAGTCGTTTTCAGCCAAGTTTCTGGATTTTTGAAAATTTCACTTTTTTGTGAAAATATCCACTAAATGAGGGAATAATATGTGTGAGGGGACCCCAGGAGAGTTCCAAATGTGTGTGGGTAGAATATCTATCCCACGGGGGTAAAATTGAAACAAGTTAAAAAAATTTTTTTTTTGTACTCAGTCAATTTTCCGGCGTCTATCAGACTTTCAGATAGGGCAAATGTCAGTGATCGTTCCGATTTCAGTTCCAGATCGATTCACCCAATGAGTCCTTGATGTTTAGTCTTTTTCAGCCAATTTTCTGGATTTTTGAAAATTTCACTTTTTTGTGAAAATATCCACTAAATGAGGGAATAATATGTGTGAGGGGACCCCAGGAGAGTTCCAAATGTGTGTGGGTAGAATATATATCCCACGGGGGTAAAATTGAAAAAAGCTGAAAAAAATTTTTTTTGGACTATTTCATTTTTCCGACGTTTAGCAGACTTTCAGATACAGGAAATGTCAGTGAGCGTTCCGATTTCAGTTCCAGATCGATTCACCCAATGAGTCCTTGATGTTTAGTCTTTTTCAGCCAATTTTCTGGATTTTTGAAAATTTCACTTTTTGTGAAAATATCCACTAAATGAGGGAATAATATGTGTGAGGGTACCCCAGGAGAGTTCCAAATGTGTGTGGGTAGAATATATATCCCACGGGGGTAAAATTGAAAAAAGTTTAAAAAAATTTTTTTTGGACTTATTCATTTTTACGATGTTTATCAGACTTTCAGATAGAGGAAATGTCAGTGAGCGTTCTGATTTCAGTTCCACATCGATTCGCCCAATGAGTCCTTGATATTTAGACGTTTTCAGCCAATTTTCTTGATTTTTGAAAATTTCACTTTTTTGTGAAAATATCCACTAAATGAGGGAATAATATGTGTGAGGGGACCCCAGGAGAGTTCCAAATGTGTGTGGGTAGAATATATATCCCACGGGGGTAAAATTGAAAAAAGTTTAAAAAATTTTTTTTTTGGACTTAGTCAATTTTCCGGCGTCTATCAGACTTTCAGATAGGGCAAATGTCAGTGATCGTTCCGAATTCAGTTCCAGAGCGATTCTCCCAATGAGTCCTTGATATTTAGTCGTTTTCAGCCAAGTTTCTGGATTTTTGAAAATTTCACTTTTTTGTGAAAATATCCACTAAATGAGGGAATAATATGTGTGAGGGTACCCCAGGAGAGTTCCAAATGTGTGTGGGTAGAATATATTTCCCACGGGGGTAAAATTGAAAAAAGTTTAAAAATTATTTTTTTTGGACTTAGTAATTTTTCCAACGTTTATCAGACTTTCAGATAGAGGAAATGTCAGTGAGCGTTCCGATTTCAGTTCCAAATCGATTCACCCAATGAGTCCTTGATGTTTAGTCTTTTTCAGCCAATTTTCTGGATTTTTGAAAATTTCACTTTTTTGTGAAAATATCCACTAAATGAGGGAATAATATGTGTGAGGGTACCCCAGGAGAGTTCCAAATGTGTGTGGGTAGAATATATATCCTACGGGGGTAAAATTGAAAAAAGTTGAAAACATTTTTTTTTGGACTTATTCATTTTTCCGACGTTTATCAGACTTTCAGATAGAGGAAATGTCAGTGAGCGTTCCGATTTCAGTTCCAGATCGATTCACCCAATGAGTCCTTGATGTTTAGTCTTTTTCAGCCAATTTTCTTGATTTTTGAAAATTTCACTTTTTTGTGAAAATATCCACTAAATGAGGGAATAATATGTGTGAGGGTACCCCAGGAGAGATCCAAATGTGTGTGGGTAGAATATATATCACACGGGGGTAAAATTGAAAAATGTTGAAAAAAATTTTTTTTTGGACTTAGTCATTTTTCCGCCGTTTATCAGACTTTCAGGTAGGGCAAATGTCAGTGAACGTTCCGATTTCAGTTCCAGAGCGATTCGCCCAATGAGTCCTTGATATTTAGTCGTTTTCAGCCAATTTTCTTGATTTTTGAAAATTTCACTTTTTTGTGAAAATATCCACTAAATGAGGGAATAATATGTGTGAGGGTACCCCAGGAGAGTTCCAAATGTGTGTGGGTAGAATATATATCCCACGGGGGTAAAATTGAAAAAAGTTTAAAAATTTTTTTTTTTGGACTTAGTCATTTTTCTTGCGTTTATCAGACTTTCAGATAGGGGAAATGTCAGTGAGCGTTCCGATTTCAGTTCCAGATCGATTCACCCAATGAGTCCTTGATGTTTAGTCTTTTTCAGCCAATTTTCTGGATTTTTGAAAATTTCACTTTTTGTGAAAATATCCACTAAATGAGGGAATAATATGTGTGAGGGTACCCCAGGAGAGTTCCAAATGTGTGTGGGTAGAATATATATCCCACGGGGGTAAAATTGAAAAAAGTTTAAAAAAATTTTTTTTGGACTTATTAATTTTTCCGATGTTTATCAGACTTTCAGATAGAGGAAATGTCAGTGAGCGTTCTGATTTCAGTTCCACATCGATTCGCCCAATGAGTCCTTGATATTTAGACGTTTTCAGCCAATTTTCTTGATTTTTGAAAATTTCACTTTTTTGTGAAAATATCCACTAAATGAGGGAATAATATGTGTGAGGGTACCTCAGGAGAGTTCCAAATGTGTGTGGGTAGAATATATATCCCCCGGGGGTAAAATTGAAAAAAGTTGAAAACATTTTTTTTTAGACTTATTCATTTTTTCAACGTTTATCAGACTTTCAGATAGAGGAAATGTCAGTGAGCGTTCCTATTTCAGTTCCAGATCGATTCACCCAATGAGTCCTTGATATTTATTCTTTTTCAGCCAATTTTCTGGATTTTTGAAAATTTCACTTTTTTGTGATAATATCCACTAAATGAGGGAATAATATGTGTGAGGGTACCCCAGGAGAGTTCCAAATGTGTGTGGGTAGAATATATATCCCACGGGGGTAAAATTGAAAAAAGTTGAAAAAATTTTTTTTTTGGACTTATTCATTGTTCCGCCGTTTATCAGACTTTCAGATAGGGGAAATGTCAGTGAGCATTCCGATTTCAGTTCCAAAGCGATTCGCCCAATGAGTCCTTGATATTTAGTCGTTTTCAGCCAAGTTTCTTGATTTTTGAAAATTTCACTTTTTTGTGAAAATATCCACTAAATGAGGGAATAATATGTGTGAGGGTACCTCAGGAGAGTTCCAAATGTGTGTGGGTAGAATATATATCCCACGGGGGTAAAATTGAAAAAAGTTGAAAACATTTTTTTTTAGACTTATTCATTTTTTCAACGTTTATCAGACTTTCAGATAGAGGAAATGTCAGTGAGCGTTCCGATTTCAGTTCCAGATCGATTCGCCCAATGAGTCCTTGATATTTAGTCGTTTTCAGCCAATTTTCTTGATTTTTGAAAATTTCACTTTTTTGTGAAAATATCCACTAAATGAGGGAACAATATGTGTGAGAGGACACCAGGAGACTTCCAAATGCGTGTGGGTAGAATATATATCCCACGGGGGTAAAATTGAAAAAAGTTTAAAAAATTTTTTTTTGTACTTAGTCAATTTTCCGGCGTCTATCAGACTTTCAGACAGGGCAAATGTCAGTGAGCGTTCCGATTTCAGTTCCAGAGCGATTCGCCCAATGAGTCCTTGATATTTAGTCAATTTCAGCCAATGTTCTGGATTTTTGAAAATTTCACTTTTTTGTGAAAATATCCACTAAATGAGGGAATAATATGTGTGAGGGGACCCCAGGAGAATTCCAAATGTGTGTGGGTAGAATATATATCCCACGGGGGTAAAATTGAAAAAAGTTGAAAAAAATTTTTTTTGGACTTATTTATTTTTCCGACGTTTATCAGACTTTCAGATAGAGGAAATGTCAGTGAGCGTTCCGATTTCAGTACCAGATCGATTCGCCCAATGAGTCCTTGATATTTAGTCGTTTTCAGCCAATTTTCTTGATTTTTGAAAATTTCACTTTTTTGTGAAAATATCCACTAAATGAGGGAATAATATGTGTGAGGGTACCTCCAGAGAGTTCCAAATGTGTGTGGGTAGAATATATATCCCACGGGGGTAAAATTGAAAAAAGTTGAAAACATTTTTTTTTAGACTTATTCATTTTTCCAACGTTTATCAGACTTTCAGATAGAGGAAATGTCAGTGAGCGTTCCGATTTCAGTTCCAGATCGATTCGCCCAATGAGTCCTTGATATTTAGTCGTTTTCAGCCAATTTTCTTGATTTTTGAAAATTTCACTTTTTTGTGAATATATCCACTAAATGAGGGAACAATATGTGTGAGAGGACACCAGGAGACTTCCAAATGCGTGTGGGTAGAATATATATCCCACGTGGGTAAAATTGAAAAAAGTTTAAAAAAATTTTTTTTTGTACTTAGTCAATTTTCCGGCGTTTATCAGACTTTCAGACAGGGCAAATGTCAGTGAGCGTTCCGATTTCAGTTCCAGAGCGATTCGCCCAATGAGTCCTTGATATTTAGTCGTTTTCAGCCAAGTTTCTGGATTTTTGAAAATTTCACTTTTTTGTGAAAATATCCACTAAATGAGGGAATAATATGTGTGAGGGGACCCCAGGAGAGTTCTAAATGTGTATGGGTAGAATATATATCCCACGGGGGTAAAATTGAAAAAAGTATTAAAAAAATTTTTTTTGGACTTAGTCATTTTTCCAACGTTTATCAGACTTTCAGATAGAGGAAATGTCAGTGAGCATTCCGATTTCAGTTCCAGATCGATTCACCCAATGAGTCCTTGATATTTAGTCATTTTCAGCCAATTTTCTGGATTTTTGAAAATTTCACTTTTTTGTGAAAACATCCACTAAAGAGGGAATAATATGTGTGAGGGGACCCCAGGAGAGTTCCAAATGTGTGTGGGTATAATATATATCCCACGGGGGTAAAACTGAAAAAAGTTTAAAAAAATTTTTTTTTGTACTTAGTCAATTTTCCGGCGTCTATCAGACTTTCAGATAGGGCAAATGTCAGTGATCGTTCCAATTTCAGTTCCAGAGCGATTCGCCCAATGAGTCCATGATATTTAGTCGTTTTCAGCCAAGTTTCTGGATTTTTGAAAATTTCACTTTTTTGTGAAAATATCCACTAAATGAGGGAATAATATGTGTGAGGGGACCCCAGGAGAGTTCCAAATGTGTGTGGGTAGAATATCTATCCCACGGGGGTAAAATTGAAACAAGTTAAAAAAAATTTTTTTTTGTACTCAGTCAATTTTCCGGCGTCTATCAGACTTTCAGATAGGGCAAATGTCAGTGATCGTTCCGATTTCAGTTCCAGATCGATTCACCCAATGAGTCCTTGATGTTTAGTCTTTTTCAGCCAATTTTCTGGATTTTTGAAAATTTCACTTTTTTGTGAAAATATCCACTAAATGAGGGAATAATATGTGTGAGGGGACCCCAGGAGAGTTCCAAATGTGTGTGGGTAGAATATATATCCCACGGGGGTAAAATTGAAAAAAGCTGAAAAAAATTTTTTTTGGACTATTTCATTTTTCCGACGTTTAGCAGACTTTCAGATACAGGAAATGTCAGTGAGCGTTCCGATTTCAGTTCCAGATCGATTCACCCAATGAGTCCTTGATGTTTAGTCTTTTTCAGCCAATTTTCTGGATTTTTGAAAATTTCACTTTTTGTGAAAATATCCACTAAATGAGGGAATAATATGTGTGAGGGTACCCCAGGAGAGTTCCAAATGTGTGTGGGTAGAATATATATCCCACGGGGGTAAAATTGAAAAAAGTTTAAAAAAATTTTTTTTGGACTTATTCATTTTTACGATGTTTATCAGACTTTCAGATAGAGGAAATGTCAGTGAGCGTTCTGATTTCAGTTCCACATCGATTCGCCCAATGAGTCCTTGATATTTAGACGTTTTCAGCCAATTTTCTTGATTTTTGAAAATTTCACTTTTTTGTGAAAATATCCACTAAATGAGGGAATAATATGTGTGAGGGGACCCCAGGAGAGTTCCAAATGTGTGTGGGTAGAATATATATCCCACGGGGGTAAAATTGAAAAAAGTTTAAAAATTTTTTTTTTTGGACTTAGTCATTTTTCTTGCGTTTATCAGACTTTCAGATAGGGGAAATGTCAGTGAGCGTTCCGATTTCAGTTCCAGAGCGATTCGCCCAATGAGTCCTTGATATTTAGTCGTTTTCAGCCAATTTTCTTGATTTTTGAAAATTTCACTTTTTTGTGAAAATATCCACTAAATGAGGGAATAATATGTGTGAGGGTACCTCAGGAGAGTTCCAAATGTGTGTGGGTAGAATATATATCCCACGGGGGTAAAATTGAAAAAAGTTGAAAACATTTTTTTTTAGACTTATTCATTTTTTCAACGTTTATCAGACTTTCAGATAGAGGAAATGTCAGTGAGCGTTCCGATTTCAGTTCCAGATCGATTCGCCCAATGAGTCCTTGATATTTAGTCGTTTTCAGCCAATTTTCTTGATTTTTGAAAATTTCACTTTTTTGTGAAAATATCCACTAAATGAGGGAACAATATGTGTGAGAGGACACCAGGAGACTTCCAAATGCGTGTGGGTAGAATATATATCCCACGGGGGTAAAATTGAAAAAAGTTTAAAAAATTTTTTTTTGTACTTAGTCAATTTTCCGGCGTCTATCAGACTTTCAGACAGGGCAAATGTCAGTGAGCGTTCCGATTTCAGTTCCAGAGCGATTCGCCCAATGAGTCCTTGATATTTAGTCAATTTCAGCCAATGTTCTGGATTTTTGAAAATTTCACTTTTTTGTGAAAATATCCACTAAATGAGGGAATAATATGTGTGAGGGGACCCCAGGAGAATTCCAAATGTGTGTGGGTAGAATATATATCCCACGGGGGTAAAATTGAAAAAAGTTGAAAAAAATTTTTTTTGGACTTATTTATTTTTCCGACGTTTATCAGACTTTCAGATAGAGGAAATGTCAGTGAGCGTTCCGATTTCAGTACCAGATCGATTCGCCCAATGAGTCCTTGATATTTAGTCGTTTTCAGCCAATTTTCTTGATTTTTGAAAATTTCACTTTTTTGTGAAAATATCCACTAAATGAGGGAATAATATGTGTGAGGGTACCTCCAGAGAGTTCCAAATGTGTGTGGGTAGAATATATATCCCACGGGGGTAAAATTGAAAAAAGTTGAAAACATTTTTTTTTAGACTTATTCATTTTTCCAACGTTTATCAGACTTTCAGATAGAGGAAATGTCAGTGAGCGTTCCGATTTCAGTTCCAGATCGATTCGCCCAATGAGTCCTTGATATTTAGTCGTTTTCAGCCAATTTTCTTGATTTTTGAAAATTTCACTTTTTTGTGAAAATATCCACTAAATGAGGGAACAATATGTGTGAGAGGACACCAGGAGACTTCCAAATGCGTGTGGGTAGAATATATATCCCACGTGGGTAAAATTGAAAAAAGTTTAAAAAAATTTTTTTTTGTACTTAGTCAATTTTCCGGCGTTTATCAGACTTTCAGACAGGGCAAATGTCAGTGAGCGTTCCGATTTCAGTTCCAGAGCGATTCGCCCAATGAGTCCTTGATATTTAGTCGTTTTCAGCCAAGTTTCTGGATTTTTGAAAATTTCACTTTTTTGTGAAAATATCCACTAAATGAGGGAATAATATGTGTGAAGGGACCCCAGGAGAGTTCCAAATGTGTATGGGTAGAATATATATCCCACGGGGGTAAAATTGAAAAAAGTATTAAAAAAATTTTTTTTGGACTTAGTCATTTTTCCAACGTTTATCAGACTTTCAGATAGAGGAAATGTCAGTGAGCATTCTGATTTCAGTTCCAGATCGATTCACCCAATGAGTCCTTGATATTTAGTCATTTTCAGCCAATTTTCTGGATTTTTGAAAATTTCACTTTTTTGTGAAAACATCCACTAAAGAGGGAATAATATGTGTGAGGGGACCCCAGGAGAGTTCCAAATGTGTGTGGGTATAATATATATCCCACGGGGGTAAAACTGAAAAAAGTTTAAAAAAATTTTTTTTTGTACTTAGTCAATTTTCCGGCGTCTATCAGACTTTCAGATAGGGCAAATGTCAGTGATCGTTCCAATTTCAGTTCCAGAGCGATTCGCCCAATGAGTCCATGATATTTAGTCGTTTTCAGCCAAGTTTCTGGATTTTTGAAAATTTCACTTTTTTGTGAAAATATCCACTAAATGAGGGAATAATATGTGTGAGGGGACCCCAGGAGAGTTCCAAATGTGTGTGGGTAGAATATCTATCCCACGGGGGTAAAATTGAAACAAGTTAAAAAAATTTTTTTTTTGTACTCAGTCAATTTTCCGGCGTCTATCAGACTTTCAGATAGGGCAAATGTCAGTGATCGTTCCGATTTCAGTTCCAGATCGATTCACCCAATGAGTCCTTGATGTTTAGTCTTTTTCAGCCAATTTTCTGGATTTTTGAAAATTTCACTTTTTTGTGAAAATATCCACTAAATGAGGGAATAATATGTGTGAGGGGACCCCAGGAGAGTTCCAAATGTGTGTGGGTAGAATATATATCCCACGGGGGTAAAATTGAAAAAAGCTGAAAAAAATTTTTTTTGGACTATTTCATTTTTCCGACGTTTAGCAGACTTTCAGATACAGGAAATGTCAGTGAGCGTTCCGATTTCAGTTCCAGATCGATTCACCCAATGAGTCCTTGATGTTTAGTCTTTTTCAGCCAATTTTCTGGATTTTTGAAAATTTCACTTTTTGTGAAAATATCCACTAAATGAGGGAATAATATGTGTGAGGGTACCCCAGGAGAGTTCCAAATGTGTGTGGGTAGAATATATATCCCACGGGGGTAAAATTGAAAAAAGTTTAAAAAAATTTTTTTTGGACTTATTCATTTTTACGATGTTTATCAGACTTTCAGATAGAGGAAATGTCAGTGAGCGTTCTGATTTCAGTTCCACATCGATTCGCCCAATGAGTCCTTGATATTTAGACGTTTTCAGCCAATTTTCTTGATTTTTGAAAATTTCACTTTTTTGTGAAAATATCCACTAAATGAGGGAATAATATGTGTGAGGGGACCCCAGGAGAGTTCCAAATGTGTGTGGGTAGAATATATATCCCACGGGGGTAAAATTGAAAAAAGTTTAAAAATTTTTTTTTTTGGACTTAGTCATTTTTCTTGCGTTTATCAGACTTTCAGATAGGGGAAATGTCAGTGAGCGTTCCGATTTCAGTTCCAGAGCGATTCGCCCAATGAGTCCTTGATATTTAGTTGTTTTCAGCCAAGTTTCTGGATTTTTGAAAATTTCACTTTTTTGTGAAAATATCCACTAAATGAGGGAATAATATGTGTGAGGGTACCCCAGGAGAGATCCAAATGTGTGTGGGTAGAATATATATCACACGGGGGTAAAATTGAAAAAAGTTTAAAAAATTTTTTTTTTGGACTTAGTCAATTTTCCGGCGTCTATCAGACTTTCAGATAGGGCAAATGTCAGTGATCGTTCCGAATTCAGTTCCAGAGCGATTCTCCCAATGAGTCCTTGATATTTAGTCGTTTTCAGCCAAGTTTCTGGATTTTTGAAAATTTCACTTTTTTGTGAAAATATCCACTAAATGAGGGAATAATATGTGTGAGGGTACCCCAGGAGAGTTCCAAATGTGTGTGGGTAGAATATATTTCCCACGGGGGTAAAATTGAAAAAAGTTTAAAAATTATTTTTTTTGGACTTAGTAATTTTTCCAACGTTTATCAGACTTTCAGATAGAGGAAATGTCAGTGAGCGTTCCGATTTCAGTTCCAAATCTATTCACCCAATGAGTCCTTGATGTTTAGTCTTTTTCAGCCAATTTTCTGGATTTTTGAAAATTTCACTTTTTTGTGAAAATATCCACTAAATGAGGGAATAATATGTGTGAGGGTACCCCAGGAGAGTTCCAAATGTGTGTGGGTAGAATATATATCCTACGGGGGTAAAATTGAAAAAAGTTGAAAACATTTTTTTTTGGACTTATTCATTTTTCCGACGTTTATCAGACTTTCAGATAGAGGAAATGTCAGTGAGCGTTCCGATTTCAGTTCCAGATCGATTCACCCAATGAGTCCTTGATGTTTAGTCTTTTTCAGCCAATTTTCTTGATTTTTGAAAATTTCACTTTTTTGTGAAAATATCCACTAAATGAGGGAATAATATGTGTGAGGGTACCCCAGGAGAGATCCAAATGTGTGTGGGTAGAATATATATCACACGGGGGTAAAATTGAAAAATGTTGAAAAAAATTTTTTTTTGGACTTAGTCATTTTTCCGCCGTTTATCAGACTTTCAGGTAGGGCAAATGTCAGTGAACGTTCCGATTTCAGTTCCAGAGCGATTCGCCCAATGAGTCCTTGATATTTAGTCAATTTCAGCCAATGTTCTGGATTTTTGAAAATTTCACTTTTTTGTGAAAATATCCACTAAATGAGGGAATAATATGTGTGAGGGTACCCCAGGAGAGTTCCAAATGTGTGTGGGTAGAATATATATCCCACGGGGGTAAAATTGAAAAAAATTGAAAACATTTTTTTTTGGACTTTTTCATTTTTCCGACGTTTATCAGACTTTCAGATAGAGGAAATGTCAGTGAGCGTTCCGATTTCAGTTCCAGATCGATTCGCCCAATGAGTCCTTGATATTTAGTCATTTTCAGCCAATTTTCTGGATTTTTGAAAATTTCACTATTTTGTGAAAATATCCACTAAATGAGGGAATAATATGTGTGAGGGTACCCAGGAGAGATCCAAATGTGTGTGGGTAGAATATATATCCCACGGGGGTAAAATTGAAAAAAGTTTAAAAAAAATTTTTTTTGGGCTTAGTAAATTTTCCAACGTTTATCAGACTTTCAGATAGAGGAAATGTCAGTGAGCGTTCCGATTTCAGTTCCAGATCGATTCGCCCAATGAGTCCTTGATATTTAGTCGTTTTCAGCCAATTTTCTTGATTTTTGAAAATTTCACTTTTTTGTGAAAATATCCACTAAATGAGGGAATAATATGTGTGAGGGTACCCCAGGAGAGTTCCAAATGTGTGTGGGTAGAATATATATCCCACGGGGGTAAAATTGAAAAAAGTTTAAAAATTTTTTTTTTGGACTTAGTCAATTTTCCGGCGTCTATCAGACTTTCAGATAGGGCAAATGTCAGTGATCGTTCCGATTTCAGTTCCAGAGCGATTCTCCCAATGAGTCCTTGATATTTAGTCGTTTTCAGCCAAGTTTCTGGATTTTTGAAAATTTCACTTTTTTGTGAAAATATCCACTAAATGAGGGAATAATATGTGTGAGGGTACCCCAGGAGAGTTCCAAATGTGTGTGGGTAGAATATATATCCCACGGGGGTAAAATTGAAAAAAGTTGAAAACATTTTTTTTTGGACTTTTTCATTTTTCCGACTTTTATCAGACTTTCAGATAGAGGAAATGTCAGTGAGCGTTCCGATTTCAGTTCCAGATTGATTCGCCCAATGAGTCCTTGATATTTAGTCATTTTCAGCCAATTTTCTGGATTTTTGAAAATTTCACTATTTTGTGAAAATATCCACTAAATGAGGGAATAATATGTGTGAGGGTACCCAGGAGAGATCCAAATGTGTGTGGGTAGAATATATATCCCACGGGGGTAAAATTGAAAAAAGTTTAAAAAAAATTTTTTTTGGACTTAGTAAATTTTCCAACGTTTATCAGACTTTCAGATAGAGGAAATGTCAGTGAGCGTTCCGATTTCAGTTCCAGATCGATTCGCCCAATGAGTCCTTGATATTTAGTCGTTTTCAGCCAATTTTCTTGATTTTTGAAAATTTAACTTTTTTGTGAAAATATCCACTAAATGAGGGAATAATATGTGTGAGGGTACCCCAGGAGAGATCCAAATGTGTGTGGGTAAAATATATATCCCACGGGGGTAAAATTGAAAAAAGTTGAAAACATTTTTTTTTAGACTTATTCATTTTTCCAACGTTTATCAGACTTTCAGATAGAGGAAATGTCAGTGAGCGTTCCGATTTCAGTTCCAGATCGATTCGCCCAATGAGTCCTTGATATTTAGTCGTTTTCAGCCAATTTTCTTGATTTTTGAAAATTTCACTTTTTTGTGAAAATATCCACTAAATGAGGGAACAATATGTGTGAGAGGACACCAGGAGACTTCCAAATGCGTGTGGGTAGAATATATATCCCACGTGGGTAAAATTGAAAAAAGTTTAAAAAAATTTTTTTTTGTACTTAGTCAATTTTCCGGCGTTTATCAGACTTTCAGACAGGGCAAATGTCAGTGAGCGTTCCGATTTCAGTTCCAGAGCGATTCGCCCAATGAGTCCTTGATATTTAGTTGTTTTCAGCCAAGTTTCTGGATTTTTGAAAATTTCACTTTTTTGTGAAAATATCCACTAAATGAGGGAATAATATGTGTGAGGGTACCCCAGGAGAGATCCAAATGTGTGTGGGTAGAATATATATCACACGGGGGTAAAATTGAAAAAAGTTTAAAAAATTTTTTTTTTGGACTTAGTCAATTTTCCGGCGTCTATCAGACTTTCAGATAGGGCAAATGTCAGTGATCCTTCCGAATTCAGTTCCAGAGCGATTCTCCCAATGAGTCCTTGATATTTAGTCGTTTTCAGCCAAGTTTCTGGATTTTTGAAAATTTCACTTTTTTGTGAAAATATCCACTAAATGAGGGAATAATATGTGTGAGGGTACCCCAGGAGAGTTCCAAATGTGTGTGGGTAGAATATATATCCTACGGGGGTAAAATTGAAAAAAGTTGAAAACATTTTTTTTTGGACTTATTCATTTTTCCGCCGTTTATCAGACTTTCAGGTAGGGCAAATGTCAGTGAACGTTCCGATTTCAGTTCCAGAGCGATTCGCCCAATGAGTCCTTGATATTTAGTCAATTTCAGCCAATGTTCTGGATTTTTGAAAATTTCACTTTTTTGTGAAAATATCCACTAAATGAGGGAATAATATGTGTGAGGGTACCCCAGGAGAGTTCCAAATGTGTGTGGGTAGAATATATATCCCACGGGGGTAAAATTGAAAAAAATTGAAAACATTTTTTTTTGGACTTTTTCATTTTTCCGACGTTTATCAGACTTTCAGATAGAGGAAATGTCAGTGAGCGTTCCGATTTCAGTTCCAGATCGATTCGCCCAATGAGTCCTTGATGTTTAGTCATTTTCAGCCAATTTTCTGGATTTTTGAAAATTTCACTATTTTGTGAAAATATCCACTAAATGAGGGAATAATATGTGTGAGGGTACCCAGGAGAGATCCAAATGTGTGTGGGTAGAATATATATCCCACGGGGGTAAAATTGAAAAAAGTTTAAAAAAAATTTTTTTTGGGCTTAGTAAATTTTCCAACGTTTATCAGACTTTCAGATAGAGGAAATGTCAGTGAGCGTTCCGATTTCAGTTCCAGATCGATTCGCCCAATGAGTCCTTGATATTTAGTCGTTTTCAGCCAATTTTCTTGATTTTTGAAAATTTCACTTTTTTGTGAAAATATCCACTAAATGAGGGAATAATATGTGTGAGGGTACCCCAGGAGAGTTCCAAATGTGTGTGGGTAGAATATATATCCCACGGGGGTAAAATTGAAAAAAGTTTAAAAAAATTTTTTTTGGACTTATTAATTTTTCCGATGTTTATCAGACTTTCAGATAGAGGAAATGTCAGTGAGCGTTCTGATTTCAGTTCCACATCGATTCGCCCAATGAGTCCTTGATATTTAGACGTTTTCAGCCAATTTTCTTGATTTTTGAAAATTTCACTTTTTTGTGAAAATATCCACTAAATGAGGGAATAATATGTGTGAGGGGACCCCAGGAGAGTTCCAAATGTGTGTGGGTAGAATATATATCCCACGGGGGTAAAATTGAAAAAAGTTTAAAAATTTTTTTTTTTGGACTTAGTCATTTTTCTTGCGTTTATCAGACTTTCAGATAGGGGAAATGTCAGTGAGCATTCCGATTTCAGTTCCAGAGCGATTCGCCCAATGAGTCCTTGATATTTAGTTGTTTTCAGCCAAGTTTCTGGATTTTTGAAAATTTCACTTTTTTGTGAAAATATCCACTAAATGAGGGAATAATATGTGTGAGGGTACCCCAGGAGAGATCCAAATGTGTGTGGGTAGAATATATATCACACGGGGGTAAAATTGAAAAAAGTTTAAAAAATTTTTTTTTTGGACTTAGTCAATTTTCCGGCGTCTATCAGACTTTCAGATAGGGCAAATGTCAGTGATCGTTCCGAATTCAGTTCCAGAGCGATTCTCCCAATGAGTCCTTGATATTTAGTCGTTTTCAGCCAAGTTTCTGGATTTTTGAAAATTTCACTTTTTTGTGAAAATATCCACTAAATGAGGGAATAATATGTGTGAGGGTACCCCAGGAGAGTTCCAAATGTGTGTGGGTAGAATATATATCCCACGGGGGTAAAATTGAAAAAAGTTTAAAAATTATTTTTTTTGGACTTAGTCATTTTTCCAACGTTTATCAGACTTTCAGATAGAGGAAATGTCAGTGAGCGTTCCGATTTCAGTTCCAAATCGATTCACCCAATGAGTCCTTGATGTTTAGTCTTTTTCAGCCAATTTTCTGGATTTTTGAAAATTTCACTTTTTTGTGAAAATATCCACTAAATGAGGGAATAATATGTGTGAGGGTACCCCAGGAGAGTTCCAAATGTGTGTGGGTAGAATATATATCCTACGGGGGTAAAATTGAAAAAAGTTGAAAACATTTTTTTTTGGACTTATTCATTTTTCCGACGTTTATCAGACTTTCAGATAGAGGAAATGTCAGTGAGCGTTCCGATTTCAGTTCCAGATCGATTCACCCAATGAGTCCTTGATGTTTAGTCTTTTTCAGCCAATTTTCTTGATTTTTGAAAATTTCACTTTTTTGTGAAAATATCCACTAAATGAGGGAATAATATGTGTGAGGGTACCCCAGGAGAGATCCAAATGTGTGTGGGTAGAATATATATCACACGGGGGTAAAATTGAAAAATGTTGAAAAAAATTTTTTTTTGGACTTAGTCATTTTTCCGCCGTTTATCAGACTTTCAGGTAGGGCAAATGTCAGTGAACGTTCCGATTTCAGTTCCAGAGCGATTCGCCCAATGAGTCCTTGATATTTAGTCAATTTCAGCCAATGTTCTGGATTTTTGAAAATTTCACTTTTTTGTGAAAATATCCACTAAATGAGGGAATAATATGTGTGAGGGTACCCCAGGAGAGTTCCAAATGTGTGTGGGTAGAATAAATATCACACGGGGGTAAAATTGAAAAAAGTTTAAAAATTTTTTTTTTTGGACTTAGTCATTTTTCTTGCGTTTATCAGACTTTCAGATAGGGGAAATGTCAGTGAGCGTTCCGATTTCAGTTCCAGAGCGATTCGCCCAATGAGTCCTTGATATTTAGTTGTTTTCAGCCAAGTTTCTGGATTTTTGAAAATTTCACTTTTTTGTGAAAATATCCACTAAATGAGGGAATAATATGTGTGAGGGTACCCCAGGAGAGATCCAAATGTGTGTGGGTAGAATAAATATCACACGGGGGTAAAATTGAAAAAAGTTTAAAAATTATTTTTTTTGGACTTAGTCATTTTTCCAACGTTTATCAGACTTTCAGATAGGGCAAATGTCAGTGAACGTTCCGATTTCAGTTCCAGAGCGATTCGCCCAATGAGTCCTTGATATTTAGTCAATTTCAGCCAATGTTCTGGATTTTTGAAAATTTCACTTTTTTGTGAAAATATCCACTAAATGAGGGAATAATATGTGTGAGGGTACCCCAGGAGAGTTCCAAATGTGTGTGGGTAGAATATATATCCCACGGGGGTAAAATTGAAAAAAGTTTAAAAAAAATTTTTTTTGGACTTAGTAAATTTTCCAACGTTTATCAGACTTTCAGATAGAGGAAATGTCAGTGAGCGTTCCGATTTCAGTTCCAGATCGATTCGCCCAATGAGTCCTTGATATTTAGTCGTTTTCAGCCAATTTTCTTGATTTTTGAAAATTTCACTTTTTTGTGAAAATATCCACTAAATGAGGGAATAATATGTGTGAGGGTACCCCAGGAGAGATCCAAATGTGTGTGGGTAAAATATATATCACACGGGGGTAAAATTGAAAAAAGTTTTTAAAAAAATTTTTTTTGGACTTAGTCATTTTTCCAACGTTTATCAGACTTTCAGATAGAGGAAATGTCAGTGAGCGTTCCGATTTCAGTTCCAGATCGATTCACCCAATGAGTCCTTGATATTTAGTCGTTTTCAGCCAATTTTCTGGATTTTTGAAAATTTCACTTTTTTGTGAAAATATCCACTAAATGAGGGAATAATATGTGTGAGGGTACCCCAGGAGAGATCCAAATGTGTGTGGGTAGAATATATATCACACGGGGTTAAAATTGAAAAAAGTTGAAAAAAAATTTTTTTTGGACTTAGTCATTTTTCGGGCGTTTATCAGACTTTCAGATAGGGCAAATGTCAGTGAGCGTTCCAAATTCAGTTCCGGAGCGATTCGCCCAATGAGTCCTTGATATTTAGTCAATTTCAGCCAATGTTCTGGATTTTTGAAAATTTCACTTTTTTGTGAAAATATCCACTAAATGAGGGAATGATATGTGTGAGGGTACCCCAGGAGAGTTCCAAATGTGTGTGGGTAGTGTTAGAACCTTGCTCTTAGGTTTTTTCCTTTGCTGGTCACATGACCTTGTTGGCCTATTTAATCCTGCTCCGCCCTTCTGGCTTTGCTGGACTTCATTGTATATCTACCTTCTAGCTAGCCTGTGCTCTGTGTCTTGCTCTGTTAGTTTGCTTGGTCTATGGACCTCTATGTTCTATATATTTTGTTTGTTCGGCTGTCTGCTACTATTTCTGTTAGGAGGTGTCCCATATTCCTCCCAGTCCTTAGAACTTGTAGGGATTCCCTCCCCACATCTATAGGTCTCCGTACAGACTAGCTTAGGACTTTAGCAGGTCTGATCGCAGGATCAGGTCCCCTGTTACATCGTAGGGATTAAGCTGAGTTCTATCGTAGGGACAGATCTCCTCTCTTTCCTTAGCTCTGGTAGCAGAACATAACAGTAAGTCCAGCCAGCAAATTCTCTAAGGAAAGATTTTTTCTGTTCCATCATGGTGTCGGTTCAGGATTTGGTTCATCGCCTGCAGGGACTCTCTCTGGAGGTGGCCGAGCTCCGTCAGCACGTGAGTAACTGTCCTGGAGCACATTTCTTGGAGCCTAAGGTATGTTTGCCGGATTTATTTTTTGGTGAACACCGAGAATTTTTTTCATTTAAAAATGCTTGCTTATTGTATTTTCGTTTGAGACCCAAGTCCTCTGGGGATGAATCCCAGCGCGTAGGGTTCATAATGTCACTTTTGCGCAAAGAGCCTCAGGAGTGGGCCTTTTCTTTGCAACTTAGTGATACATGCTTCAGATCAGTAGATAGTTTTTTTTCTGCTTTGGGACTATTATATGATGATCCTGACCGTGTCGCATCACCTGAGACTGAGTTGAGACGTTTAAAACAGGGATCTGGTAATGTGGAAAAATATTGTACTCATTTCCGTCATTGGTCGACTCAAACAGGGTGGAACGATTCTGCTCTGAAAATTCTATTTCTTGCTGGGCTCAGTGAAAGGGTTAAAGACCTGCTAATTGCTTATCCTACACCTGAAGATTTGCAACAGGCTATGCAATTAGCTATACGGGTGGATAGGAGACTGCGTGCTAGGGTTAATGAGAGCAAATCCTCTGCTATGTCAGTTTCTGGTTATGAGAATGTGTGTACTAACAGTGGTGAACCGATGGAGATTGGATCGGTGGCACCTCGCTCTCAAGAAAAAGACCGTCGATTTTCTGAAGGCTTGTGTTTCTATTGCGGAAAATCTGGTCATTTGATTAAAGGCTGTGAGCTTCGCATGAAGAAAGAAAAAAAAAATGGTCAGTCACGCCCGTATTGCCTGTTTAAATTCCAAGGGTATATTTTTAGCTGCTTCCACGATTGCTCAGAAAAAATTAATGGAATTTCGGGTGTTTGTTGATTGCGGGTCTACTCTGAATGTAATTGATGGGGGATTCGTGGAAAGACTCAATTTAAAACCTGAACCTTTATCATCCCCCATTGCTGTGGTTTCTGTGGATGGTTCCCCTTTGAAGAATATTACTCTCAAGGTTTGTGAATTTCCTCTCACTATTAATGGTGTTCACCATGAGAAATTGGATTTGGTAGTGTTGAATAACTTGCCTTCTCCAGTAATATTGGGATTGCCCTGGTTAAAATTTCACAATCCTGTACTGGATTGGTCTACCAGTGAAATTAAATCCTGGAGCCATAAATGTTATGACAAGTGTTGTAACGGGCGTATTGCAGCTTTGGATAGGGGAGAATTGCCTGTTCCTATTCAGGATTTTTGGAGAGTTTTTTCTGAGAAGGAATCGCAGGTTTTGCCTCCCCATAGAGACTATGATTGTTCTATTGAATTTGTCCCTGGAGCGACTCTTCCTAAAAGTCGTTTATTTAACCTTACTATTCCTGAGAGGAAGGCTTTGGAGGAATACATACAGACAAGTTTGGCCGCCGGTCACATTAGGCCCTCTAAGTCTCCTGTGGCGGTTGGATTTTTTTTTGTAAAAAAAAAGGACGGCGGTTTACGTCCTTGTCTGGATTTTCGTGAGATTAACAAAATTACTGTACGCAATCCTTACCCACTGCCATTGATTCCTGATCTGTTTAACCAGTTAATGGGGGCCAAGTGGTTCTCTAAAATTGACCTTAAGGGGGCATACAATCTGTTGCGCATGAAGGAGGGTGACGAATGGAAGACTGCTTTTAACACTCCTGTGGGTCATTTTGAGAATCTGGTTATGCCTTTTGGTCTTACTAATGCTCCTGCATTTTTTCAGAATCTGATTAATGACATCCTTAGACCTTTGATCGGCAAAAATGTGGTTGTGTATTTGGATGACATTTTGATTTATTCGCCGGATCTGGAGTCTCATTGGCGGAGCGTGCGTGAGGTATTACAGTTATTAATGGACAATTCGCTTTTTGCTAAGCTGGAGAAATGTGAGTTCGCTGTACAGAGAATTAGTTTTTTGGGCTACATTATCTCCAGCAAAGGTTTTGAGATGGATCCGGTTAAGGTTCAGGCTGTGCAGGAATGGCCTAGGCCTATTGGTTTGAAATCGATACAGAGGTTTTTGGGTTTCGCCAATTACTACAGAAAATTCATAAAAAAAATTTTCTAGTATTGTCAAACCTCTGACTGATCTCACCAGGAAAGGTGCTGATGCGGTTCAGTGGTCTTCTGAGGCCATTGAAGCTTTTGTGTATCTCAAGGAGAGGTTCACCTCTGCTCCCATCCTTATGCAGCCTGATGTGACTAGGCCGTTTTTGGTTGAGGTTGATGCTTCCTCTGTGGGGGTTGGCGCAGTATTGTCTCAGGATAACGGGGATGGATTACATCCCTGTGCCTTTTTTTTCAAAAAAATTTTTGGAGACTGAACTGAATTACGATATTGGTAATCGGGAATTATTGGCTATTAAACTCGCATTTGAACACTGGCGTCACTTCTTGGAAGGTGCGGAATTTCCCGTTCAGGTTCTTACGGATCATAAAAATCTGATATATCTTGATGCTGCCAAGCGCCTGAATGCCCGTCAGGCTAGGTGGGCACTGTTTTTCTTGCGGTTTAATTTCTCCGTTACTTACATCCCTGGTACTAAGAATGTTAAGGCGGATGCCTTGTCTCGCAGTTTTTCTCCCATAGTCGGTGCTGAGAAAGAGGAGAACATTTTACAAGAAGGTGTTGTGATAGCTGCTTTGGACTCCGTTTTGGAAAATGAGATTCTTAAAGCACAGGAGAATGCCCCTTCTAACACTCCTCATGGGAGGTTGTTTGTGCCTGGGACCTTTAGGAGAGATTTGTTTGTTGAGTGTCACGAATCTCGGTTGGCAGGTCATCCCGGAATCTCTGAGACCAAGAGACTGGTGGGTCGCAGTTTTTGGTGGCCTGGATGGCAGAAGGAAGTCATTAAGTGGGTGCGTCAATGTACTATATGTGCTAGATCTAAGTCCTCACATACTCCTGCTGCGGGGTTGCTTTGTCCTTTGGAGGTTCCCATTGCTCCTTGGACACATTTGGCTATGGACTTTATAACTGACCTTCCCCCCTCTGAGGGTTTTACTGTCATCTGGGTGGTCGTGGACCGTTTTAGCAAGATGTGTCACTTGGTTCCTTTCGTCAAACTGCCCTGCGCTAAAACTCTCGCTAAGGCCTTTGTCAAGGAAATTGTCAGACTTCATGGCGTCCCTACTGACATTGTTTCTGATAGGGGTCCTCAGTTCGTGGCTCGTTTTTGGCGTGCCTTTTGTGATAGGTTGGGAGTTCATTTGTCGTTCTCGTCCGGATATCATCCTGAATCTAATGGCCAGACAGAAAGGAAAAACCAGGATGTTGAGCAGTTCTTGCGTTGTTTTGTGGCAGACAATCAAGAGGGGTGGTCTGAGTTTCTGCCACTTGCTGAATTTGCTCTGAACAATCATACATCTTCTTCTGCTGGTTGTTCGCCTTTTTTTTGTTGTTCTGGGAGACATCCGTCGTTTGGGTCGTTCTCCAAGTTGGGATCTGCCGTGCCTGAGGAGGAGAATTTTTCCGGTGATTTGGAGAGAGTTTGGACGGATGTGCGTAGTAATCTTCAGGAGGCCAACAGAAAATCTAAAGACTACTTTGATAGGAAACGACAGGAGGTTTTGTTCGCTGTTGGTGACATGGTTTGGTTGTCCTCTAGGAATCTGCGGTTGAGGATTCCTTCTAAGAAATTGGGTCCCAAGTTTGTAGGGCCCTTTAAGGTGCTTCAGGTTGTCAACCAATCTGCTGTTAGGTTGGAGGTTCCTACCTCCTGGAGAATTAATCCGGTATTTCATGTCTCTCTGTTGAAAAAAGCTGTTGTATCGGATTGTGACGCCTCTGCCTCTGTTCCTCCGGTGGTGGAGGACGGGGAATATGAAATTTCTCGCATCCTTAACTCTAGACGGTATAGAGGTAGTTTGCAGTATCTTGTGGCCTGGAAAGGTTTCGGACCCGAGGATAACTCTTGGGTGAGGTCGGATGATGTTTCCGCGTCCAGACTTATCAGAGCGTTTCACAGGAGATTTCCTGATAAGCCTGGTCCTAGGGGATCCGGAGGATCCTCTTAGAAGGGGGGGTACTGTTAGAACCTTGCTCTTAGGTTTTTTCCTTTGCTGGTCACATGACCTTGTTGGCCTATTTAATCCTGCTCCGCCCTTCTGGCTTTGCTGGACTTCATTGTATATCTACTTTCTAGCTAGCCTGTGCTCTGTGTCTTGCTCTGTTAGTTTGCTTGGTCTACGGACCTCTATGTTCTATATATTTTGTTTGTTCGTCTGTCTGCTACTATTTCTGTTAGGAGGTGTCCCATATTCCTCCCAGTCCTTAGTACTTGTAGGGATTCCCTCCCCACATCTATAGGTCTCCGTACAGACTAGCTTAGGACTTTAGCAGGTCTGATCGCAGGATCAGGTCCCCTGTTACATCGTAGGGATTAAGCTGAGTTCTATCGTAGGGACAGATCTCCTCTCTTTCCTTAGCTCTGGTAGCAGAACATAACAGGTAGAATATATATCCCACGGGGGTAAAATTGAAAAAAGTTTAAAAAAAATTTTTTTTGGACTTAGTCATTTTTCCAACGTTTATCAGACTTTCAGATAGAGGAAATGTCAGTGAGCATTCTGATTTCAGTTCCAGATCGATTCACCCAATGAGTCCTTGATGTTTAGTCTTTTTCAGCCAATTTTCTGGATTTTTGAAAATTTCACTTTTTTGTGAAAATATCCACTAAATGAGGGAATAATATGTGTGAGGGTACCCCAGGAGAGTTCCAAATGTGTGTGGGTAGAATATATATCCCACGCGGGTAAAATTGAAAAAGTTTAAAAAAATTTTTTTTGGACTTATTCATTTTTCTGACGTTTATCAGACTTTCAGATAGAGGAAATGTCAGTGAGCGTTCCGATTTCAGTTCCAGATCGATTCGCCCAATGAGTCCTTGATATTTAGTCGTTTTCAGCCAATTTTCTTGATTTTTGAAAATTTCACTTTTTTGTGAAAATATCCACTAAATGAGGGAATAATATGTGTGAGGGTACCCCAGGAGAGTTCCAAATGTGTGTGGGTAGAATATATATCCCACGCGGGTAAAATTGAAAAAGTTTAAAAAAATTTTTTTTGGACTTATTCATTTTTCTGACGTTTATCAGACTTTCAGATAGAGGAAATGTCAGTGAGCGTTCCGATTTCAGTTCCAGATCGATTCGCCCAATGAGTCCTTGATATTTAGTCGTTTTCAGCCAATTTTCTTGATTTTTGAAAATTTCACTTTTTTGTGAAAATATCCACTAAATGAGGGAATAATATGTGTGAGGGTACCCCAGGAGAGATCCAAATGTGTGTGGGTAAAATATATATCACACGGGGGTAAAATTGAAAAAAGTTTTTAAAAAAATTTTTTTTGGACTTAGTCATTTTTCCAACGTTTATCAGACTTTCAGATAGAGGAAATGTCAGTGAGCGTTCCGATTTCAGTTCCAGATCGATTCACCCAATGAGTCCTTGATATTTAGTCGTTTTCAGCCAATTTTCTGGATTTTTGAAAATTTCACTTTTTTGTGAAAATATCCACTAAATGAGGGAATAATATGTGTGAGGGTACCCCAGGAGAGATCCAAATGTGTGTGGGTAGAATATATATCACACGGGGTTAAAATTGAAAAAAGTTGAAAAAAAATTTTTTTTGGACTTAGTCATTTTTCGGGCGTTTATCAGACTTTCAGATAGGGCAAATGTCAGTGAGCGTTCCGATTTCAGTTCCGGAGCGATTCGCCCAATGAGTCCTTGATATTTAGTCAATTTCAGCCAATGTTCTGGATTTTTGAAAATTTCACTTTTTTGTGAAAATATCCACTAAATGAGGGAATGATATGTGTGAGGGTACCCCAGGAGAGTTCCAAATGTGTGTGGGTAGAATATATATCCCACGCGGGTAAAATTGAAAAAGTTTAAAAAAATTTTTTTTGGACTTATTCATTTTTCTGACGTTTATCAGACTTTCAGATAGAGGAAATGTCAGTGAGCGTTCCGATTTCAGTTCCAGATCGATTCGCCCAATGAGTCCTTGATATTTAGTCGTTTTCAGCCAATTTTCTTGATTTTTGAAAATTTCACTTTTTTGTGAAAATATCCACTAAATGAGGGAATAATATGTGTGAGGGTACCCCAGGAGAGATCCAAATGTGTGTGGGTAAAATATATATCACACGGGGGTAAAATTGAAAAAAGTTTTTAAAAAAATTTTTTTTGGACTTAGTCATTTTTCCAACGTTTATCAGACTTTCAGATAGAGGAAATGTCAGTGAGCGTTCCGATTTCAGTTCCAGATCGATTCACCCAATGAGTCCTTGATATTTAGTCGTTTTCAGCCAATTTTCTGGATTTTTGAAAATTTCACTTTTTTGTGAAAATATCCACTAAATGAGGGAATAATATGTGTGAGGGTACCCCAGGAGAGATCCAAATGTGTGTGGGTAGAATATATATCACACGGGGTTAAAATTGAAAAAAGTTGAAAAAAAATTTTTTTTGGACTTAGTCATTTTTCGGGCGTTTATCAGACTTTCAGATAGGGCAAATGTCAGTGAGCGTTCCGATTTCAGTTCCGGAGCGATTCGCCCAATGAGTCCTTGATATTTAGTCAATTTCAGCCAATGTTCTGGATTTTTGAAAATTTCACTTTTTTGTGAAAATATCCACTAAATGAGGGAATGATATGTGTGAGGGTACCCCAGGAGAGTTCCAAATGTGTGTGGGTAGAATATATATCCCACGCGGGTAAAATTGAAAAAGTTTAAAAAAATTTTTTTTGGACTTATTCATTTTTCTGACGTTTATCAGACTTTCAGATAGAGGAAATGTCAGTGAGCGTTCCGATTTCAGTTCCAGATCGATTCGCCCAATGAGTCCTTGATATTTAGTCGTTTTCAGCCAATTTTCTTGATTTTTGAAAATTTCACTTTTTTGTGAAAATATCCACTAAATGAGGGAATAATATGTGTGAGGGTACCCCAGGAGAGATCCAAATGTGTGTGGGTAAAATATATATCACACGGGGGTAAAATTGAAAAAAGTTTTTAAAAAAATTTTTTTTGGACTTAGTCATTTTTCCAACGTTTATCAGACTTTCAGATAGAGGAAATGTCAGTGAGCGTTCCGATTTCAGTTCCAGATCGATTCACCCAATGAGTCCTTGATATTTAGTCGTTTTCAGCCAATTTTCTGGATTTTTGAAAATTTCACTTTTTTGTGAAAATATCCACTAAATGAGGGAATAATATGTGTGAGGGTACCCCAGGAGAGATCCAAATGTGTGTGGGTAGAATATATATCACACGGGGTTAAAATTGAAAAAAGTTGAAAAAAAATTTTTTTTGGACTTAGTCATTTTTCGGGCGTTTATCAGACTTTCAGATAGGGCAAATGTCAGTGAGCGTTCCGATTTCAGTTCCGGAGCGATTCGCCCAATGAGTCCTTGATATTTAGTCAATTTCAGCCAATGTTCTGGATTTTTGAAAATTTCACTTTTTTGTGAAAATATCCACTAAATGAGGGAATGATATGTGTGAGGGTACCCCAGGAGAGTTCCAAATGTGTGTGGGTAGTGTTAGAACCTTGCTCTTAGGTTTTTTCCTTTGCTGGTCACATGACCTTGTTGGCCTATTTAATCCTGCTCCGCCCTTCTGGCTTTGCTGGACTTCATTGTATATCTACCTTCTAGCTAGCCTGTGCTCTGTGTCTTGCTCTGTTAGTTTGCTTGGTCTATGGACCTCTATGTT
Organism: Phyllobates terribilis; assembly: GCF_046119375.1. Classification (NCBI taxonomy): domain Eukaryota; kingdom Metazoa; phylum Chordata; class Amphibia; order Anura; family Dendrobatidae; genus Phyllobates; species Phyllobates terribilis. The sequence goes on from NW_027362762.1 coordinate 557,723,431, forward strand.
CTATATATTTTGTTTGTTCGGCTGTCTGCTACTATTTCTGTTAGGAGGTGTCCCATATTCCTCCCAGTCCTTAGTACTTGTAGGGATTCCCTCCCCACATCTATAGGTCTCCGTACAGACTAGCTTAGGACTTTAGCAGGTCTGATCGCAGGATCAGGTCCCCTGTTACATCGTAGGGATTAAGCTGAGTTCTATCGTAGGGACAGATCTCCTCTCTTTCCTTAGCTCTGGTAGCAGAACATAACAGTAAGTCCAGCCAGCAAATTCTCTAAGGAAAGATTTTTTCTGTTCCATCATGGTGTCGGTTCAGGATTTGGTTCATCGCCTGCAGGGACTCTCTCTGGAGGTGGCCGAGCTCCGTCAGCACGTGAGTAACTGTCCTGGAGCACATTTCTTGGAGCCTAAGGTATGTTTGCCGGATTTATTTTTTGGTGAACACCGAGAATTTTTTTCATTTAAAAATGCTTGCTTATTGTATTTTCGTTTGAGACCCAAGTCCTCTGGGGATGAATCCCAGCGCGTAGGGTTCATAATGTCACTTTTGCGCAAAGAGCCTCAGGAGTGGGCCTTTTCTTTGCAACTTAGTGATACATGCTTCAGATCAGTAGATAGTTTTTTTTCTGCTTTGGGACTATTATATGATGATCCTGACCGTGTCGCATCACCTGAGACTGAGTTGAGACGTTTAAAACAGGGATCTGGTAATGTGGAAAAATATTGTACTCATTTCCGTCATTGGTCGACTCAAACAGGGTGGAACGATTCTGCTCTGAAAAGTCTATTTCTTGCTGGGCTCAGTGAAAGGGTTAAAGACCTGCTAATTGCTTATCCTACACCTGAAGATTTGCAACAGGCTATGCAATTAGCTATACGGGTGGATAGGAGACTGCGTGCTAGGGTTAATGAGAGCAAATCCTCTGCTATGTCAGTTTCTGGTTATGAGAATGTGTGTACTAACAGTGGTGAACCGATGGAGATTGGATCGGTGGCACCTCGCTCTCAAGAAAAAGACCGTCGATTTTCTGAAGGCTTGTGTTTCTATTGCGGAAAATCTGGTCATTTGATTAAAGGCTGTGAGCTTCGCATGAAGAAAGAAAAAAAAAATGGTCAGTCACGCCCGTATTGCCTGTTTAAATTCCAAGGGTATATTTTTAGCTGCTTCCACGATTGCTCAGAAAAAATTAATGGAATTTCGGGTGTTTGTTGATTGCGGGTCTACTCTGAATGTAATTGATGGGGGATTCGTGGAAAGACTCAATTTAAAACCTGAACCTTTATCATCCCCCATTGCTGTGGTTTCTGTGGATGGTTCCCCTTTGAAGAATATTACTCTCAAGGTTTGTGAATTTCCTCTCACTATTAATGGTGTTCACCATGAGAAATTGGATTTGGTAGTGTTGAATAACTTGCCTTCTCCAGTAATATTGGGATTGCCCTGGTTAAAATTTCACAATCCTGTACTGGATTGGTCTACCAGTGAAATTAAATCCTGGAGCCATAAATGTTATGACAAGTGTTGTAACGGGCGTATTGCAGCTTTGGATAGGGGAGAATTGCCTGTTCCTATTCAGGATTTTTGGAGAGTTTTTTCTGAGAAGGAATCGCAGGTTTTGCCTCCCCATAGAGACTATGATTGTTCTATTGAATTTGTCCCTGGAGCGACTCTTCCTAAAAGTCGTTTATTTAACCTTACTATTCCTGAGAGGAAGGCTTTGGAGGAATACATACAGACAAGTTTGGCCGCCGGTCACATTAGGCCCTCTAAGTCTCCTGTGGCGGTTGGATTTTTTTTTGTAAAAAAAAAGGACGGCGGTTTACGTCCTTGTCTGGATTTTCGTGAGATTAACAAAATTACTGTACGCAATCCTTACCCACTGCCATTGATTCCTGATCTGTTTAACCAGTTAATGGGGGCCAAGTGGTTCTCTAAAATTGACCTTAAGGGGGCATACAATCTGTTGCGCATGAAGGAGGGTGACGAATGGAAGACTGCTTTTAACACTCCTGTGGGTCATTTTGAGAATCTGGTTATGCCTTTTGGTCTTACTAATGCTCCTGTATTTTTTCAGAATCTGATTAATGACATCCTTAGACCTTTGATCGGCAAAAATGTGGTTGTGTATTTGGATGACATTTTGATTTATTCGCCGGATCTGGAGTCTCATTGGCGGAGCGTGCGTGAGGTATTACAGTTATTAATGGACAATTCGCTTTTTGCTAAGCTGGAGAAATGTGAGTTCGCTGTACAGAGAATTAGTTTTTTGGGCTACATTATCTCCAGCAAAGGTTTTGAGATGGATCCGGTTAAGGTTCAGGCTGTGCAGGAATGGCCTAGGCCTATTGGTTTGAAATCGATACAGAGGTTTTTGGGTTTCGCCAATTACTACAGAAAATTCATAAAAAAAATTTTCTAGTATTGTCAAACCTCTGACTGATCTCACCAGGAAAGGTGCTGATGCGGTTCAGTGGTCTTCTGAGGCCATTGAAGCTTTTGTGTATCTCAAGGAGAGGTTCACCTCTGCTCCCATCCTTATGCAGCCTGATGTGACTAGGCCGTTTTTGGTTGAGGTTGATGCTTCCTCTGTGGGGGTTGGCGCAGTATTGTCTCAGGATAACGGGGATGGATTACATCCCTGTGCCTTTTTTTTCAAAAAAATTTTTGGAGACTGAACTGAATTACGATATTGGTAATCGGGAATTATTGGCTATTAAACTCGCATTTGAACACTGGCGTCACTTCTTGGAAGGTGCGGAATTTCCCGTTCAGGTTCTTACGGATCATAAAAATCTGATATATCTTGATGCTGCCAAGCGCCTGAATGCCCGTCAGGCTAGGTGGGCACTGTTTTTCTTGCGGTTTAATTTCTCCGTTACTTACATCCCTGGTACTAAGAATGTTAAGGCGGATGCCTTGTCTCGCAGTTTTTCTCCCATAGTCGGTGCTGAGAAAGAGGAGAACATTTTACAAGAAGGTGTTGTGATAGCTGCTTTGGACTCCGTTTTGGAAAATGAGATTCTTAAAGCACAGGAGAATGCCCCTTCTAACACTCCTCATGGGAGGTTGTTTGTGCCTGGGACCTTTAGGAGAGATTTGTTTGTTGAGTGTCACGAATCTCGGTTGGCAGGTCATCCCGGAATCTCTGAGACCAAGAGACTGGTGGGTCGCAGTTTTTGGTGGCCTGGATGGCAGAAGGAAGTCATTAAGTGGGTGCGTCAATGTACTATATGTGCTAGATCTAAGTCCTCACATACTCTTGCTGCGGGGTTGCTTTGTCCTTTGGAGGTTCCCATTGCTCCTTGGACACATTTGGCTATGGACTTTATAACTGACCTTCCCCCCTCTGAGGGTTTTACTGTCATCTGGGTGGTCGTGGACCGTTTTAGCAAGATGTGTCACTTGGTTCCTTTCGTCAAACTGCCCTGCGCTAAAACTCTCGCTAAGGCCTTTGTCAAGGAAATTGTCAGACTTCATGGCGTCCCTACTGACATTGTTTCTGATAGGGGTCCTCAGTTCGTGGCTCGTTTTTGGCGTGCCTTTTGTGATAGGTTGGGAGTTCATTTGTCGTTCTCGTCCGGATATCATCCTGAATCTAATGGCCAGACAGAAAGGAAAAACCAGGATGTTGAGCAGTTCTTGCGTTGTTTTGTGGCAGACAATCAAGAGGGGTGGTCTGAGTTTCTGCCACTTGCTGAATTTGCTCTGAACAATCATACATCTTCTTCTGCTGGTTGTTCGCCTTTTTTTTGTTGTTCTGGGAGACATCCGTCGTTTGGGTCGTTCTCCAAGTTGGGATCTGCCGTGCCTGAGGAGGAGAATTTTTCCGGTGATTTGGAGAGAGTTTGGACGGATGTGCGTAGTAATCTTCAGGAGGCCAACAGAAAATCTAAAGACTACTTTGATAGGAAACGACAGGAGGTTTTGTTCGCTGTTGGTGACATGGTTTGGTTGTCCTCTAGGAATCTGCGGTTGAGGATTCCTTCTAAGAAATTGGGTCCCAAGTTTGCAGGGCCCTTTAAGGTGCTTCAGGTTGTCAACCAATCTGCTGTTAGGTTGGAGGTTCCTACCTCCTGGAGAATTAATCCGGTATTTCATGTCTCTCTGTTGAAAAAAGCTGTTGTATCGGATTGTGACGCCTCTGCCTCTGTTCCTCCGGTGGTGGAGGACGGGGAATATGAAATTTCTCGCATCCTTAACTCTAGACGGTATAGAGGTAGTTTGCAGTATCTTGTGGCCTGGAAAGGTTTCGGACCCGAGGATAACTCTTGGGTGAGGTCGGATGATGTTTCCGCGTCCAGACTTATCAGAGCGTTTCACAGGAGATTTCCTGATAAGCCTGGTCCTAGGGGATCCGGAGGATCCTCTTAGAAGGGGGGGTACTGTTAGAACCTTGCTCTTAGGTTTTTTCCTTTGCTGGTCACATGACCTTGTTGGCCTATTTAATCCTGCTCCGCCCTTCTGGCTTTGCTGGACTTCATTGTATATCTACTTTCTAGCTAGCCTGTGCTCTGTGTCTTGCTCTGTTAGTTTGCTTGGTCTACGGACCTCTATGTTCTATATATTTTGTTTGTTCGTCTGTCTGCTACTATTTCTGTTAGGAGGTGTCCCATATTCCTCCCAGTCCTTAGTACTTGTAGGGATTCCCTCCCCACATCTATAGGTCTCCGTACAGACTAGCTTAGGACTTTAGCAGGTCTGATCGCAGGATCAGGTCCCCTGTTACATCGTAGGGATTAAGCTGAGTTCTATCGTAGGGACAGATCTCCTCTCTTTCCTTAGCTCTGGTAGCAGAACATAACAGGTAGAATATATATCCCACGGGGGTAAAATTGAAAAAAGTTTAAAAAAAATTTTTTTTGGACTTAGTCATTTTTCCAACGTTTATCAGACTTTCAGATAGAGGAAATGTCAGTGAGCGTTCCGATTTCAGTTCCAGATCGATTCACCCAATGAGTCCTTGATGTTTAGTCGTTTTCAGCCAATTTTCTTGATTTTTGAAAATTTCACTTTTTTGTGAAAATATCCACTAAATGAGGGAATAATATGTGTGAGGGTACCCCAGGACAGATCCAAATGTGTGTGGGTAGAATATATATCCCACGGGGGTAAAATTGAAAAAAGTTTAAAAAATTTTTTTTTTGCACTTATTCATTTTTCTGACGTTTATCAGACTTTCAGATAGGGGAAATGTCAGTGAGCGTTCCGATTTCAGTTCCAGATCGATTCACCCAATGAGTCCTTGATGTTTAGTCTTTTTCAGCCAATTTTCTGGATTTTTGAAAATTTCACTTTTTTGTGAAAATATCCACTAAATGAGGGAATAATATGTGTGAGGGTACCCCAGGAGAGTTCCAAATGTGTGTGGGTAGAATATATATCCCACGCGGGTAAAATTGAAAAAAGTTGAAAAAAATTTTTTTTGGACTTATTCATTTTTCTGACGTTTATCAGACTTTCAGATAGAGGAAATGTCAGTGAGCGTTCCGATTTCAGTTCCAGATCGATTCGCCCAATGAGTCCTTGATATTTAGTCGTTTTCAGCCAATTTTCTTGATTTTTGAAAATTTCACTTTTTTGTGAAAATATCCACTAAATGAGGGAATAATATGTGTGAGGGTACCCCAGGACAGATCCAAATGTGTGTGGGTAGAATATATATCCCACGGGGGTAAAATTGAAAAAAGTTTAAAAAATTTTTTTTTTTGCACTTATTCATTTTTCCGACGTTTATCAGACTTTCATATAGAGGAAATGTCAGTGAGCGTTCCGATTTCAGTTCCAGATCGATTCGCCCAATGAGTCCTTGATATTTAGTCGTTTTCAGCCAATTTTCTTGATTTTTGAAAATTTCACTTTTTTGTGCAAATATCCACTAAATGAGGGAATAATATGTGTGAGGGTACCCCAGGAGAGATCCAAATGTGTTTGGGTAGAATATATATCCCACGGTGGTAAAATTGAAAAAAGTTTAAAAAAAATTTTTTTTGGACTTAGTCATTTTTCCAACGTTTATCAGACTTTCAGATAGAGGAAATGTCAGTGAGCGTTCCGATTTCAGTTCCAGATCGATTCACCCAATGAGTCCTTGATGTTTAGTCTTTTTCAGCCAATTTTCTGGATTTTTGAAAATTTCACTTTTTTGTGAAAATATCCACAAAATGAGGGAATAATAAGTGTGAGGGTACCCCAGGAGAGTTCCAAATGTGTGTGGGTAGAATATATATCCCACGCGGGTAAAATTGAAAAAAGTTGAAAAAAATTTTTTTTGGACTTATTCATTTTTCTGACGTTTATCAGACTTTCAGATAGAGGAAATGTCAGTGAGCGTTCCGATTTCAGTTCCAGATCGATTCGCCCAATGAGTCCTTGATATTTAGTCGTTTTCAGCCAATTTTCTTGATTTTTGAAAATTTCACTTTTTTGTGAAAATATCCACTAAATGAGGGAATAATATGTGTGAGGGTACCCCAGGACAGATCCAAATGTGTGTGGGTAGAATATATATCCCACGGGGGTAAAATTGAAAAAAGTTAAAAAAATTTTTTTTTTGCACTTATTCATTTTTCCAATGTTTATCAGACTTTCAGATAGGGGAAATGTCAGTGAGCGTTCCGATTTCAGTTCCAGAGCGATTCGCCCAATGAGTCCTTGATATTTAGTCGTTTTCAGCCAAGTTTCTGGATTTTTGAAAATGTCACTTTTTTGTGAAAATATCCACTAAATGAGGGAATAATATGTGTGAGGGTACCCCAGGAGAGATCCAAATGTGTGTGGGTAGAATATATATCCCACGGTGGTAAAATTGAAAAAAGTTTAAAAAAAATTTTTTTTGGACTTAGTCATTTTTCCAACGTTTATCAGACTTTCAGATAGAGGAAATGTCAGTGAGCGTTCCGATTTCAGTTCCAGATCGATTCGCCCAATGAGTTCTTGATATTTGGTCGTTTTCAGCCAATTTTCTTGATTTTTGAAAATTTCACTTTTTTGTGAAAATATCCACTAAATGAGGGAATAATATGTGTGAGGGTACCCCAGGAGAGTTCCAAATGTGTGTGGGTAGAATATATATCCCACGGGGGTAAAATTGAAAAAAGTTTTAAAAAAATTTTTTTTGGACTTAGTAATTTTTCCAATGTTTATCAGACTTTCAGATAGGGGAAATGTCAGTGAGCGTTCCGATTTCAGTTCCAGAGCGATTCACCCAATAAGTCCTTGATATTTAGTAGTTTTCAGCCAATATTCTGGATTTTTGAAAATTTCACTTTTTTGTGAAAATATCCACTAAATGAGGGAATAATATGTGTGAGGGGACCCCAGGAGAGTTCCAAATGTGTGTGGGTAGAATATATATCCCACGGGGGTAAAATTGAAAAAAGTTTAAAAAAAATTTTTTTGTACTTAGTCAATTTTCCGGCGTCTATCAGACTTTCAGATAGGGCAAATGTCAGTGATCGTTCCGATTTCAGTTCCAGAGCGATTCGCCCAATGAGTCCTTGATGTTTAGTCGTTTTCAGCCAAGTTTCTGGATTTTTGAAAATTTCACTTTTTTGTGAAAATATCCACTAAATGAGGGAATAATATGTGTGAGGGTACCCCAGGAGAGTTCCAAATGTGTGTGGGTAGAATATATATCCCACGCGGGTAAAATTGAAAAAAGTTGAAAAAATTTTTTTTTGTACTTAGTCAATTTTCCGGCGTCTATCAGACTTTCAGTTAGGGCAAATGTCAGTGAGTGTTCCGATTTCAGTTCCAGATCGATTCACCCAATGAGTCCTTGATGTTTAGTCTTTTTCAGCCAATTTTCTGGATTTTTGAAAATTTTACTTTTTTGTGAAAATATCCACTAAATGAGGGAATAATATGTGTGAGGGTACCCCAGGAGAGTTCCAAATGTGTGTGGGTAGAATATATATCCCACGGGGGTAAAATTTAAAAAAGTTTAAAAAATTTTTTTTTGCACTTAGTCATTTTTCCAACTTTTATCAGACTTTCAGATAGAGGAAATGTCAGTGAGCGTTCCGATTTCAGTTCCAGAGCGATTCGCCCAATGAGTCCTTGTTATTTAGTCGTTTTCAGCCAATTTTCTTGATTTTTGAAAATTTCACTTTTTTTTGAAAATATCCACTAAATGAGGGAATAATATGTGTGAGGGTACCCCAGGAGAGTTCCAAATGTGTGTGAGTAGAATATAAATCCGACGGGGATAAAAAAGAAAAAAGTTGAAAAAAATTTTTTTTTGGACTTAGTCATTATTCCTGCGTTTATCAGACTTTCAGATAGGGCAAATGTCAGTGAGCGTTCCGATTTCAGTTCCAGATCGACTCGCCCAATGAGTCCTTGATATTTAGTCGTTTTCAGCCAATTTTCTGGATTTTTGAAAATTTCACTTTTTTGTGAAAATATCCACTAAATGAGGGAATAATATGTATGAGGGTACCCCAGGAGAGTTCCAAATGTGTATGGGTATAATATATATCCCACAGGGGTAAAATTGAAAAAAGTTGAAAAAAATTTTTTTTTGGACTTAGTCATTTTTCTGGCGTTTATCAGACTTTAAGATAGGGGAAATGTCAGTGAGCATTCCCATTTCAGTTCCAGAGCGATTCACCCAATGAGTCTTTGATATTTAGTCATTTTCAGCCAATTTTCTGCATTTTTGAAAATTTCACTTTTTTGTGAAAATATCCACTAAATGAGGGAATAATATGTGTGAGGGTACCGAAGGAGAGTTCCAAATTTGTGTGGGTAGAATATATATCCCACGGGGGTAAAATTGAAAAAAGTTGAAAAAATTTTTTTTTTGGACTTAGTCATTTTTCCGGCGTTTATCAGACTTTCAGATAGGGCAAATGTCAGTGAGCGTTCCGATTTCAGTTCCAGAGCGATTCGCCCAATGAGTCCTTGTTATTTAGTCGTTTTCAGCCAATTTTCTTGATTTTTGAAAATTTCACTTTTTTTTTAAAATATCCACTAAATGAGGGAATAATATGTGTGAGGGTACCCCAGGAGAGTTCCAAATGTGTGTGGGTAGAATATATATCCGACGGGGGTAAAATTGAAAAAAGTTTAAAAAAATTTTTTTTTGGACTTAGTCATTTTTCCGGCGTTTATCAGACTTTCAGATAGGGGAAATATCAGTGAGCGTTCCGATTTCAGTTCCACAGCGATTCGCCCAATTAGTCCTTGATAATTAGTCGTTTTCAGCCAATTTTCTGGATTTTTGAAAATTTCACTTCTTTGTGAAAATATCCAATAAATGAGGGAATAATATGTGTGAGGTTACCCCAGGAGAGTTCTAAATGTGTGTGGGAAAAATATATATCCCACGGGGGTAAAATTGAAAAAAGTTGAAAAAATTTTTTTTTTGGACTTAGTCATTTTTCCGGCGTTTATCAGACTTTCAGATAGGGCAAATGTCAGTGAGCGTTCAGATTTCAGTTCCAGAACAATTCGCCCAATGAGTCCTTGATATTTAGTCGTTTTCAGCCAATTTTTCTGAATTTTTGAAAATTTCACTTTTTTGTGAAAATATCCACTAAATGAGGGAATAATATGTGTGAGGGTACCCCAGGAGAGTTCCAAATGTGTGTGGGTAGAATATATATCCCACGGGGGTAAAATTGAAAAAAGTTGAAAAAAATTTTTTTAGGACTTAGTCATTTTTCCGGCGTTTAGCAGACTTTCAGATAGGGGAAATGTCAGTGAGCGTTCTGATTTCATTTCCAGAGCGATTCGCCCAATGAGTCCTTGATATTTAGTTGTTTTCAGCCAATTTTCTGGATTTTTGAAAATTTCACTTTTTTGTTAAAATATCCACTAAATGAGGGAATAATATGTGTGAGGGTACCCCAGGAGAGTTCCAAATGTGTGTGGGTAGAATATAAATCCGACGGGGGTAAAATTGAAAAAAGTTGAAAAAAATTTTTTTTGGACTTAGTCATTTTTCCGGCGTTTATCAGACTTTCAGATACGAGAAATGTCAGTGAGCGTTCCGATTTCAGCTCCAGAGCGATTCGCCCAATGAGTCCTTGATATTTAGTCGTTTTCAGCCAATTTTCTGGATTTTTGAAAATGTCACTTTTTTGTGAAAATATCCACTAAATGAGGGAATAATATGTATGAGGGTACCCCAGGAGAGTTCCAAATGTGTGTGGGTAGAATATATATCCCACGGGGGTAAAATTGAAAAAAGTTGAAAAAAAATTTTTTTGGGAGTTAGTCATTTTTCTGGCGTTTATCAGACTTTAAGATAGGGAAATGTCAGTGAGCATTCCCATTTCAGTTCCAGAGCGATTCGCCCAATGAGTCCTTGTTATTTAGTTGTTTTCAGCCAATTTTCTGGATTTTTGAAAATTTCACTTTTTTGTGAAAATATCCACTAAATGAGGGAATAATATGTGTGAGGGTACCCCAGGAGAGTTCCAAATTTTTGTGGGTAGAATATATATCCCACGGGTGTAAAATTGAAAAAAGTTGAAAAAAATTTTATTTGGGACTTAGTCATTTTTCCGGCGTTTATCAGACTTTCAGATAGGGGAAATGTCAGTGAGCGTTCCGATTTTAGTTCCAGAGCGATTCGCCCAATGAGTCTTTGATATTTAGTCGTTTTCAGCCAATTTTCTGGATTTTTGAAAATTTCACTTTTTTGTGAAAATATCCAATAAATGAGGGAATAATATGTGTGAGGTTACCCCAGGAGAGTTCTAAATGTGTGTGGGAAAAATATATATCCCACGGGGGTAAAATTGAAAAAAGTTGAAAAAATTTTTTTTTTGGACTTAGTAATTTTTCCGGCGTTTATCAGACTTTCAGATAGGGCAAATGTCAGTGAGCGTTCAGATTTCAGTTCCAGAACAATTCGCCCAATGAGTCCTTGATATTTAGTCGTTTTCAGCCAATTTTTCTGAATTTTTGAAAATTTCACTTTTTTGTGAAAATATCCACTAAATGAGGGAATAATATGTGTGAGGGTACCCCAGGAGAGTTCCAAATGTGTGTGGGTAGAATATATATCCCACGGGGGTAAAATTGAAAAAAGTTGAAAAAAATTTTTTCTTCGACTTAGTCATTTTTCCGGCGTTTATCAGACTTTCAGATAGGGGAAATGTCAGTGAGCGTACAGATTTTAGTTCCAGAGCGATTCGCCCAATGAGTCCTTGTTATTTAGTCTTTTTCAGCCAATTTTCTGGATTTTTGAAAATTTTACTTTTTTGTGAAAATATCCACTAAATGAGGGAATAATATCTATGAGGGTACCCCAGGAGAGTTCCAAATGTGTGTGGGTAGAATATATATCCCACGGGGGTAAAATTGAAAAAAGTTGAAAAAAATTTTTTTTTGGACTTAGTCATTTTTCTGACGTTTATCAGACTTTAAGATAGGGGAAATGTCAGTGAGCGTTCCGATTTCAGTTCCAGAGCGATTCGCCCAATGAGTCCTTGTTATTTAGTTGTTTTCAGCCAATTTTCTGGATTTTTGAAAATTTCACTTTTTTGTGAAAATATCCACTAAATGAGGGAAAAATATGTGTGAGGTTACCCCAGGAGAGTTCTAAATGTGTGTGGGTAGAATATATATCCCACAGGGGTAAAATTGAAAAAAGTCTAAAAAAAATTTTTTTTGGACTTAGTCATTTTTCCGGTGTTTATCAGACTTTCAGATAGGGGAAATGTGTGTGAGCGTTCCGATTTCAGTTCCAGATCGACTCGCCCAATGAGTCCTTGATATTTAGTCGTTTTCAGCCAATTTTCTGGATTTTTGAAAATTTCACTTTTTTGTGAAAATATCCACTAAATGAGGGAATAATATGTATGAGGGTACCCCAGGAGAGTTCCAAATGTGTATGGGTATAATATATATCCCACAGGGGTAAAATTGAAAAAAGTTGAAAAAAATTTTTTTTTGGACTTAGTCATTTTTCTGGCGTTTATCAGACTTTAAGATAGGGGAAATGTCAGTGAGCATTCCCATTTCAGTTCCAGAGCGATTCACCCAATGAGTCTTTGATATTTAGTCATTTTCAGCCAATTTTCTGCATTTTTGAAAATTTCACTTTTTTGTGAAAATATCCACTAAATGAGGGAATAATATGTGTGAGGGTACCGAAGGAGAGTTCCAAATTTGTGTGGGTAGAATATATATCCCACGGGGGTAAAATTGAAAAAAGTTGAAAAAATTTTTTTTTTGGACTTAGTCATTTTTCCGGCGTTTATCAGACTTTCAGATAGGGCAAATGTCAGTGAGCGTTCCGATTTCAGTTCCAGAGCGATTCGCCCAATGAGTCCTTGTTATTTAGTCGTTTTCAGCCAATTTTCTTGATTTTTGAAAATTTCACTTTTTTTTTAAAATATCCACTAAATGAGGGAATAATATGTGTGAGGGTACCCCAGGAGAGTTCCAAATGTGTGTGGGTAGAATATATATCCGACGGGGGTAAAATTGAAAAAAGTTTAAAAAAATTTTTTTTTGGACTTAGTCATTTTTCCGGCGTTTATCAGACTTTCAGATAGGGGAAATATCAGTGAGCGTTCCGATTTCAGTTCCACAGCGATTCGCCCAATTAGTCCTTGATAATTAGTCGTTTTCAGCCAATTTTCTGGATTTTTGAAAATTTCACTTCTTTGTGAAAATATCCAATAAATGAGGGAATAATATGTGTGAGGTTACCCCAGGAGAGTTCTAAATGTGTGTGGGAAAAATATATATCCCACGGGGGTAAAATTGAAAAAAGTTGAAAAAATTTTTTTTTTGGACTTAGTCATTTTTCCGGCGTTTATCAGACTTTCAGATAGGGCAAATGTCAGTGAGCGTTCAGATTTCAGTTCCAGAACAATTCGCCCAATGAGTCCTTGATATTTAGTCGTTTTCAGCCAATTTTTCTGAATTTTTGAAAATTTCACTTTTTTGTGAAAATATCCACTAAATGAGGGAATAATATGTGTGAGGGTACCCCAGGAGAGTTCCAAATGTGTGTGGGTAGAATATATATCCCACGGGGGTAAAATTGAAAAAAGTTGAAAAAAATTTTTTTAGGACTTAGTCATTTTTCCGGCGTTTAGCAGACTTTCAGATAGGGGAAATGTCAGTGAGCGTTCTGATTTCATTTCCAGAGCGATTCGCCCAATGAGTCCTTGATATTTAGTTGTTTTCAGCCAATTTTCTGGATTTTTGAAAATTTCACTTTTTTGTTAAAATATCCACTAAATGAGGGAATAATATGTGTGAGGGTACCCCAGGAGAGTTCCAAATGTGTGTGGGTAGAATATAAATCCGACGGGGGTAAAATTGAAAAAAGTTGAAAAAAATTTTTTTTGGACTTAGTCATTTTTCCGGCGTTTATCAGACTTTCAGATACGAGAAATGTCAGTGAGCGTTCCGATTTCAGCTCCAGAGCGATTCGCCCAATGAGTCCTTGATATTTAGTCGTTTTCAGCCAATTTTCTGGATTTTTGAAAATGTCACTTTTTTGTGAAAATATCCACTAAATGAGGGAATAATATGTATGAGGGTACCCCAGGAGAGTTCCAAATGTGTGTGGGTAGAATATATATCCCACGGGGGTAAAATTGAAAAAAGTTGAAAAAAAATTTTTTTGGGAGTTAGTCATTTTTCTGGCGTTTATCAGACTTTAAGATAGGGAAATGTCAGTGAGCATTCCCATTTCAGTTCCAGAGCGATTCGCCCAATGAGTCCTTGTTATTTAGTTGTTTTCAGCCAATTTTCTGGATTTTTGAAAATTTCACTTTTTTGTGAAAATATCCACTAAATGAGGGAATAATATGTGTGAGGGTACCCCAGGAGAGTTCCAAATTTTTGTGGGTAGAATATATATCCCACGGGTGTAAAATTGAAAAAAGTTGAAAAAAATTTTATTTGGGACTTAGTCATTTTTCCGGCGTTTATCAGACTTTCAGATAGGGGAAATGTCAGTGAGCGTTCCGATTTTAGTTCCAGAGCGATTCGCCCAATGAGTCTTTGATATTTAGTCGTTTTCAGCCAATTTTCTGGATTTTTGAAAATTTCACTTTTTTGTGAAAATATCCAATAAATGAGGGAATAATATGTGTGAGGTTACCCCAGGAGAGTTCTAAATGTGTGTGGGAAAAATATATATCCCACGGGGGTAAAATTGAAAAAAGTTGAAAAAATTTTTTTTTTGGACTTAGTAATTTTTCCGGCGTTTATCAGACTTTCAGATAGGGCAAATGTCAGTGAGCGTTCAGATTTCAGTTCCAGAACAATTCGCCCAATGAGTCCTTGATATTTAGTCGTTTTCAGCCAATTTTTCTGAATTTTTGAAAATTTCACTTTTTTGTGAAAATATCCACTAAATGAGGGAATAATATGTGTGAGGGTACCCCAGGAGAGTTCCAAATGTGTGTGGGTAGAATATATATCCCACGGGGGTAAAATTGAAAAAAGTTGAAAAAAATTTTTTCTTCGACTTAGTCATTTTTCCGGCGTTTATCAGACTTTCAGATAGGGGAAATGTCAGTGAGCGTACAGATTTTAGTTCCAGAGCGATTCGCCCAATGAGTCCTTGTTATTTAGTCTTTTTCAGCCAATTTTCTGGATTTTTGAAAATTTTACTTTTTTGTGAAAATATCCACTAAATGAGGGAATAATATCTATGAGGGTACCCCAGGAGAGTTCCAAATGTGTGTGGGTAGAATATATATCCCACGGGGGTAAAATTGAAAAAAGTTGAAAAAAATTTTTTTTTGGACTTAGTCATTTTTCTGACGTTTATCAGACTTTAAGATAGGGGAAATGTCAGTGAGCGTTCCGATTTCAGTTCCAGAGCGATTCGCCCAATGAGTCCTTGTTATTTAGTTGTTTTCAGCCAATTTTCTGGATTTTTGAAAATTTCACTTTTTTGTGAAAATATCCACTAAATGAGGGAAAAATATGTGTGAGGTTACCCCAGGAGAGTTCTAAATGTGTGTGGGTAGAATATATATCCCACAGGGGTAAAATTGAAAAAAGTCTAAAAAAAATTTTTTTTGGACTTAGTCATTTTTCCGGTGTTTATCAGACTTTCAGATAGGGGAAATGTGTGTGAGCGTTCCGATTTTAGTTCCAGAGCGATTCGCCCAATGAGTCCTTGTTATTTAGTTGTTTTCAGCCAATTTTCTGGATTTTTGAAAATTTCACTTTTTTGTGAAAATATCCACTAAATGAGGGAATAATATGTGTGAGGGTACCCCAGGAGAGTTCTAAATGTGTGTGGGAAGAATATATATCCCACGGGGTTAAAATTGAAAAAAGTTGAAAAAAATTTTTTTTTTGGAGTTAGTCATTTTTCTGGCGTTTATCAGACTTTAAGATAGGGGAAATGTCAGTGAGCATTCCCATTTCAGTTCCAGAGCGATTCGCCCAATGAGTCTTTGATATTTAGTCGTTTTCAGTCAATTTTCTGGATTTTTGAAAATTTCACTTTTTTGTGAAAATATCCACTAAATGAGGGAATAATATGTGTGAGGGTACCCCAGGAGAGTTCTAAATGGGTGTGGGAAGAATATATATCCCACGGGGGTAAAATTGAAAAAAGTTGAAAATTTTTTTTTTTTGGACTTAGTCATTTTTCCGGCGTTTATCAGACTTTCAGATAGGGCAAATGTCAGTGAGCGTTCCGATTTCAGTTCCAGAACAATTCGCCCAATGAGTCCTTGATATTTAGTCGTCTTCAGCCAATTTTCTGGATTTTTGAAAATTTCACTTTTTTGTGAAAATATCCACTAAATGAGGGAATAATATGTGTGAGGGTACCCCAGGAGAGTTCCAAATGTGTGTGGGTGGAATATATATCCCACGGGGGTAAAATTGAAAAAAGTTGGAAAAATTTTTTTTTTGGACTTAGTCATTTTTCCGGCGTTTATCAGACTTTCAGATAGGGCAAATGTCAGTGAGCGTTCCGATTTCAGTTCCAGAGCGATTCGCCCAATGAGTCCTTGATACTTAGTCGTTTTCAGCCAATTTTCTGGATTTTTGAAAATTTCACTTCTTTGTGAAAATATCCACTAAATGAGGGAATGATATGTGTGAGGGTACCCCAGGAGAGTTCCAAATGTGTGTGGGTAGAATATATATCCCACGGGGGTAAAATTGAAAAAAGTTGAAAAAAATTTTTATTTGGACTTAGTCATTTTTCCGGTGTTTATCAGACTTTCAGATAGGGGAAATGTGTGTGAGCGTTCCGATTTTAGTTCCAGAGCGATTCGCCCAATGAGTCCTTGTTATTTAGTTGTTTTCAGCCAATTTTCTGGATTTTTGAAAATTTCACTTTTTTGTGAAAATATCCACTAAATGAGGGAATAATATGTGTGAGGGTACCCCAGGAGAGTTCTAACTGTGTGTGGGAAGAATATATATCCCACGGGGGTAAAATTGAAAAAAAGTTGAAAAAATTTTTTTTTTTGGAGTTAGTCATTTTTCTGGCGTTTATCAGACTTTAAGATAGGGAAATGTCAGTGAACATTCCCATTTCAGTTCCAGAGCGATTCGCCCAATGAGTCCTTGTTATTTAGTTGTTTTCAGCCAATTTTCTGGATTTTTGAAAATTTCACTTTTTTGTGAAAATATCCACTAAATGAGGGAATAATATGTGTGAGGGTACCCCAGGAGAGTTCCAAATGTGTGTGGGTAGAATATATATCCCACGGGGGTAAAATTGAAAAAAGTCTAAAAAAATTTTTTTTTGGGACTAAGTCATTTTTCCGGCGTTTATCAGACTTTCAGATAGGGGAGATGTCAGTGAGCGTTCCGATTTCAGTTCCAAAGCGATTCGCCCAATGAGTCCTTGATACTGAGTCGTTTTCACCCAATTTTCTGGATTTTTGAAAATTTCACTTTTTTGTGAAATTATCCACTAAATGAGGGAATAATATGTATGAGGGTACCCCAGGAGAGTTCCAAATGTGTGTGGCTAGAATATATATCCCACGGGGGTAAAATTGAAAAAAGTTGAAAAAAATTTTTTTTGGGACTTAGTCATTTTTCTGGCGTTTATCAGACTTTAATATAGGGGAAATGTCAGTGAGGATTCCCATTTCAGTTCCAGAGCGATTCGCCCAATGAGTCTTTGATATTTAGACGTTTTCAGCCAATTATCTGGATTTTTTAAAATTTCACTTTTTTGTGAAAATATCCACTAAATGAGGGAATAATATGTGTGAGGGTACCCCAGGAGAGTTCCAAATGTGTGTGGGTAGAATATATATCCCACGGGGGTAAAATTGAAAAAAGTCTAAAAAAATTTTTTTTTTGGGACTTCGTCATTTTTCCGGCGTTTATCAGACTTTCAGATAGGGGAGATGTCAGTGAGCGTTCCGATTTCAGTTCCAGAGCGATTCGCCCAATGAGTCCTTGATACTTAGTCGTTTTCACCCAATTTTCTGGATTTTTGAAAATTTCACTTCTTTGTGAAAATATCCACTAAATGAGGGAATAATATGTATGAGGGTACCCCAGGAGAGTTCCAAATGTGTGTGGCTAGAATATATATCCCACGGGGGTAAAATTGAAAAAAGTCTAAAAAAATTTTTTTTTGGGACTAAGTCATTTTTCCGGCGTTTATCAGACTTTCAGATAGGGGAGATGTCAGTGAGCGTTCCGATTTCAGTTCCAAAGCGATTCGCCCAATGAGTCCTTGATACTGAGTCGTTTTCACCCAATTTTCTGGATTTTTGAAAATTTCACTTCTTTGTGAAATTATCCACTAAATGAGGGAATAATATCTATGAGGGTACCCCAGGAGAGTTCCAAATGTGTGTGGCTAGAATAGATATCCCACAGGGGAAAAATTGAAAAAAGTTGAAAAAAATTTTTTTTTTGGAGTTAGTCATTTTTCTGGCGTTTATCAGACTTTAAGATAGAGGAAATGTCAGTGAGCATTCCCATTTCAGTTCCAGAGCGATTCGCCCAATGAGTCTTTGATATTTAGTCGTTTTCAGCCAATTTTATGGATTTTTGAAAATTTCACTTTTTTGTGAAAATATCCACTAAATGAGGGAATAATATGTGTGAGGGTACCGAAGGAGAGTTCCAAATTTGTGTGGGTAGAATATATATCCCACGGGGGTAAAATTGAAAAAAGTCTAAAAAAATTTTTTTTTGGGACTTCGTCATTTTTCCGGCGTTTATCAGACTTTCAGATAGGGGAAATGTCAGTGAGCGTTCCGATTTCAGTTCCAGAGCGATTCGCCTAATGAGTCCTTGATACTTAGTCGTTTTCAGCCAATTTTCTGGATTTTTGAAAATTTCACTTCTTCGTGAAAATATCCACTAAATGAGGGAATAATATGTGTGAGGGTACCCCAGGAGAGTTCCAAATGTGTGTGGGTAGAATATATATCCCACGGGGGTAAAATTGAAAAAAGTCTAAAAAAATTTTTTTTTGGACTTAGTAATTTTTCCGGCGTTTATCAGACTTTCAGATAGGGGAAATGTCAGTGAGCGTTCCGATTTCAGTTCTTGAGAGATTCGCCCAATGAGTCCTTGATACTTAGTCGTTTTCAGTCAATTTTTTGGATTTTTGAAAATTTCACTTCTTCGTGAAAATATCCACTAAATGAGGGAATAATATGTGTGAGGGTACCCCAGGAGAGTTCCAAATGTGTGTGGGTAGAATATATATCCCACGGGGGTAAAATTGAAAAAAGTCTAAAAAAATTTTTTTTTGGACTTAGTCATTTTTCCGGCGTTTATCAGACTTTCAGATAGGGGAAATGTCAGTGAGCGTTCCGATTTCAGTTCCAGAGCGATTCGCCCAATGAGTCCTTGTTATTTAGTTGTTTTCAGCCAATTTTCTGGATTTTTGAAAATTTCACTTCTTTGTGAAAATATCCACTAAATGAGGGAATAATATGTGTGAGGGTACCCCAGGAGAGTTCCAAATGTGTGTGGGTAGAATATATATTCCACGGGGGTAAAATTGAAAAAAGTCTAAAAAAATTTTTTTTTGGGACTTCGTCATTTTTCCGGCATTTATCAGACTTTCAGATAGGGGAAATGTCAGTGAGCGTTCCGATTTCAGTTCCAGAGCGATTCGCCCAATGAGTCCTTGATACTTAGTCGTTTTCAGCCAATTTTCTGGATTTTTGAAAATTTCACTTCTTTGTGAAAATATCCACTAAATGAGGGAATAATATGTGTGAGGGAACCCCAGGAGAGCTCCAAATGTGTGTGGGTAGAATATATATCCCACGGGGGTAAAATTGAAAAAAGTCTAAAAAAATTTTTTTTTGGGACTAAGTCATTTTTCCGGCGTTTATCAGACTTTCAGATAGGGGAGATGTCAGTGAGCGTTCCGATTTCAGTTCCAAAGCGATTCGCCCAATGAGTCCTTGATACTGAGTCGTTTTCACCCAATTTTCTGGATTTTTGAAAATTTCACTTCTTTGTGAAATTATCCACTAAATGAGGGAATAATATGTATGAGGGTACCCCAGGAGAGTTCCAAATGTGTGTGTCTAGAATATATATCCCACGGGGGTAAAATTGAAAAAAGTTGAAAAAAATTTTTTTTGGGACTTAGTCATTTTTCTGGCGTTTATCAGACTTTAAGATAGGGGAAATGTCAGTGAGCATTCCCATTTCAGTTCCAGAGCGATTCGCCCAATGAGTCTTTGATATTTAGACGTTTTCAGCAAATTATCTGGATTTTTTAAAATTTCACTTTTTTGTGAAAATATCCACTAAATGAGGGAATAATATGTGTGAGGGTACCCCAGGAGAGTTCTAAATGTGTGTGGGTAGAATATATATCCCACGGGGGTAAAATTGAAAAAAGTTGAAAAAAATTTTTTTTTGGACTTACTCATTTTTCCGGCGTTCATCAGACTTTCAGATAGGGGAAATTTCAGTGAGCATTCCGATTTCAGTTCCAGAGCGATTCGCCCAATGAGTCCTTGTTATTTAGTTGTTTTCAGCCAATTTTCTGGATTTTTGAAAATTTCACTTTTTTGTGAAAATATCCACTAAATGAGGGAATAATATGTGTGCGGGTACCCCAGGAGAGTTCTAAATGTGTGTGGGAAGAATATATATCCCACAGGGGAAAAATTGAAAAAAGTTGAAAAAAAATTTTTTTTTGGAGTTAGTCATTTTTCTGGCGTTTATCAGACTTTAAGATAGAGGAAATGTCAGTGAGCATTCCCATTTCAGTTCCAGAGCGATTCGCCCAATGAGTCTTTGATATTTAGTCGTTTTCAGCCAATTTTATGGATTTTTGAAAATTTCACTTTTTTGTGAAAATATCCACTAAATGAGGGAATAATATGTGTGAGGGTACCGAAGGAGAGTTCCAAATTTGTGTGGGTAGAATATATATCCCACGGGGGTAAAATTGAAAAAAGTCTAAAAAAATTTTTTTTTGGGACTTCGTCATTTTTCCGGCGTTTATCAGACTTTCAGATAGGGGAAATGTCAGTGAGCGTTCCGATTTCAGTTCCAGAGCGATTCGCCTAATGAGTCCTTGATACTTAGTCGTTTTCAGCCAATTTTCTGGATTTTTGAAAATTTCACTTCTTTGTGAAAATATCCACTAAATGAGGGAATAATATTTGTGAGGGTACCCCAGGAGAGTTCCAAATGTGTGTGGGTAGAATATATATCCCACGGGGGTAAAATTGAAAAAAGTCTAAAAAAATTTTTTTTTGGACTTAGTAATTTTTCCGGCGTTTATCAGACTTTCAGATAGGGGAAATGTCAGTGAGCGTTCCGATTTCAGTTCTTGAGAGATTCGCCCAATGAGTCCTTGATACTTAGTCGTTTTCAGCCAATTTTCTGGATTTTTGAAAATTTCACTTCTTCGTGAAAATATCCACTAAATGAGGGAATAATATGTGTGAGGGTACCCCAGGAGAGTTCCAAATGTGTGTGGGTAGAATATATATCCCACGGGGGTAAAATTGAAAAAAGTCTAAAAAAATTTTTTTTTGGACTTAGTCATTTTTCCGGCGTTTATCAGACTTTCAGATAGGGGAAATTTCAGTGAGCATTCCGATTTCAGTTCCAGAGCGATTCGCCCAATGAGTCCTTGTTATTTAGTTGTTTTCAGCCAATTTTCTGGATTTTTGAAAATTTCACTTTTTTGTGAAAATATCCACTAAATGAGGGAATAATATGTGTGCGGGTACCCCAGGAGAGTTCTAAATGTGTGTGGGAAGAATATATATCCCACAGGGGAAAAATTGAAAAAAGTTGAAAAAAATTTTTTTTTTGGAGTTAGTCATTTTTCTGGCGTTTATCAGACTTTAAGATAGAGGAAATGTCAGTGAGCATTCCCATTTCAGTTCCAGAGCGATTCGCCCAATGAGTCTTTGATATTTAGTCGTTTTCAGCCAATTTTATGGATTTTTGAAAATTTCACTTTTTTGTGAAAATATCCACTAAATGAGGGAATAATATGTGTGAGGGTACCGAAGGAGAGTTCCAAATTTGTGTGGGTAGAATATATATCCCACGGGGGTAAAATTGAAAAAAGTCTAAAAAAATTTTTTTTTGGGACTTCGTCATTTTTCTGGCGTTTATCAGACTTTCAGATAGGGGAAATGTCAGTGAGCGTTCCGATTTCAGTTCCAGAGCGATTCGCCTAATGAGTCCTTGATACTTAGTCGTTTTCAGCCAATTTTCTGGATTTTTGAAAATTTCACTTCTTCGTGAAAATATCCACTAAATGAGGGAATAATATGTGTGAGGGTACCCCAGGAGAGTTCCAAATGTGTGTGGGTAGAATATATATCCCACGGGGGTAAAATTGAAAAAAGTCTAAAAAAATTTTTTTTTGGACTTAGTAATTTTTCCGGCGTTTATCAGACTTTCAGATAGGGGAAATGTCAGTGAGCGTTCCGATTTCAGTTCTTGAGAGATTCGCCCAATGAGTCCTTGATACTTAGTCGTTTTCAGCCAATTTTCTGGATTTTTGAAAATTTCACTTCTTCGTGAAAATATCCACTAAATGAGGGAATAATATGTGTGAGGGTACCCCAGGAGAGTTCCAAATGTGTGTGGGTAGAATATATATCCCACGGGGGTAAAATTGAAAAAAGTCTAAAAAAATTTTTTTTTGGACTTAGTCATTTTTCCGGCGTTTATCAGACTTTCAGATAGGGGAAATGTCAGTGAGCGTTCCGATTTCAGTTCTTGAGAGATTCGCCCAATGAGTCCTTGACACTTAGTCGTTTTCAGCCAATTTTCTGGATTTTTGAAAATTTCACTTCTTCGTGAAAATATCCACTAAATGAGGGAATAATATGTGTGAGGGTACCCCAGGAGAGTTCCAAATGTGTGTGGGTAGAATATATATCCCACGGGGGTAAAATTGAAAAAAGTCTAAAAAAATTTTTTTTTGGACTTAGTCATTTTTCCGGCGTTTATCAGACTTTCAGATAGGGGAAATGTCAGTGAGCGTTCCGATTTCAGTTCCAGAGCGATTCGCCCAATGAGTCCTTGTTATTTAGTTGTTTTCAGCCAATTTTCTGGATTTTTGAAAATTTCACTTCTTTGTGAAAATATCCACTAAATGAGGGAATAATATGTGTGAGGTTACCCCAGGAGAGTTCTAAATGTGTGTGGGAAGAATATATATCCCACGGGGGTAAAATTGAAAAAAGTTGAAAAAAATTTTTTTTTGGACTTAGTCATTTTTCCGGCGTTTATCAGATTTTCAGATAGGGCAAATGTCAGTGAGCGTTCTGATTTCAGTTCCAGATCAATTCGCCCAATGAGTCTTTGATATTTAGTCGTTTTCAGCCAATTATCTGGATTTTTGAAAATTTCACTTTTTTGTGAAAATATCCACTAAATGAGGGAATAATATGTGTGAGGGTACCCCAGGAGAGTTCCAAATGTGTGTGGGTAGAATATATATCCCACAGGGGTAAAAATGAAAAAAGTCTAAAAAATTTTTTTTTGGACTTAGTCATTTTTCCGGCGTTTATCAGACTTTCAGATAGGGGAAATGTCTGTGAGCGTTCCGATTTTAGTTCCAGAGCGATTCGCCCAATGAGTTCTTGTTATTTAGTTGTTTTCAGCCAATTTTCTGGATTTTTGAAAATTTCACTTTTTTGTGAAAATATCCACTAAATGAGGGAATAATATGTGTGAAGGTACCAAAGGAGAGTTCCAAATTTGTGTGGGTAGAATATATATCCCACGGGGGTAAAATTGAAAAAAGTTGCAAAAAATTTTTTTTGGGACTTATTCATTTTTCCGGCGTTTATCAGACTTTCAGATAGGGCAAATGTCAGTGAGCGTTCCGATTTCAGTTCCAGAGCGATTCGCCCAATGAGTCCTTGATATTTAGTCGTTTTCAGCCAATTTTCTGGATTTTTGAAAATTTCACTTCTTCGTGAAAATATCCACTAAATGAGGGAATAATATGTGTGAGGGTACCCCAGGAGAGTTCCAAATGTGTGTGGGTAGAATATATATCCCACGGGGGTAAAATTGAAAAAAGTCTAAAAAAATTTTTTTTTGGTCTTAGTCATTTTTCCGGCGTTTATCAGATTTTCAGATAGGGCAAATGTCAGTGAGCGTTCTGATTTCAGTTCCAGATCAATTCGCCCAATGAGTCTTTGATATTTAGTCGTTTTCAGCCAATTATCTGGATTTTTGAAAATTTCACTTTTTTGTGAAAATATCCACTAAATGAGGGAATAAAATGTGTGAGGGTACCGAAGGAGAGTTCCAAATTTGTGTGGGTAGAATATATATCCCACGGGGGTAAAATTGAAAAAAGTTGAAAAAAATTTTTTTTTGGAGTTAGTCATTTTTCTGGCGTTTATCAGACTTTAAGATAGGGGAAATGTCAGTGAGCATTCCCATTTCAGTTCCAGAGCGATTCGCCCAATGAGTCCTTGATATTTAGTCGTTTTCAGCCAATTTTCTGGATTTTTGAAAATTTCACTTTTTTGTGAAAATATCCACTAAATGAGGGAATAATATGTATGAGGGTACCCCAGGAGAGTTCCAAATGTGTGTGGGTAGAATATATATCCCACGGGGGTAAAATTGAAAAAAGTTGAAAAAAATTTTTTTTTGGACTTAATCATTTTTCCGGCAGACTTTCAGATAGGGGAAATGTCAGTGAGCGTTCCGATTTTAGTTCTAGAGCGATTCGCCCAATGAGTCCTTGTTATTTAGTCTTTTTCAGCCAATTTTCTTGATTTTTGAAAATTTCACTTTTTTGTGAAAATATCCACTAAATGAGGGAATAATATGTATGAGGGTACCCCAGGAGAGTTCCAAATGTGTGTGGGTAGAATATATATCCCACGGGTGTAAAATTGAAAAAAGTTGAAAAAAATTTTTTTTGGGACTTAGTCATTTTTCCGGCGTTTATCAGACTTTCAGATAGGGGAAATGTCAGTGAGTGTTCCGATTTCAGTTCCAGAGCGATTCGCCCAATGAGTCCTTGTTATTTAGTTGTTTTCAGCCAATTTTCAGGATTTTTGAAAATTTCACTTTTTTGTGAAAATATCCACTAAATGAGGGAATAATATGTGTGAGGGTACCCCAGGAGAGTTCTAAATGTGTGTGGGAAGAATATATATCCCACGGGGGTAAAATTGAAAAAAGTTGCAAAAAATTTTTTTTGGGACTTATTCATTTTTCCGGCGTTTATCAGACTTTCAGATAGGGGAAATGTCAGTGAGCGTTCCGATTTCAGTTCTTGAGCGATTCGCCCAATGAGTCCTTGATACTTAATCGTTTTCAGCCAATTTTCTGGATTTTTGAAAATTTCACTTTTTTGTGAAAATATCCACTAAATGAGGGAATAATATGTGTGAGGGTACCGAAGGAGAGTTCCAAATGTGTGTGGGTAGAATATATATCCCACGGGGGTAAAATTGAAAAAAGTTGAAAAAAATTTTTTTTTGGACTTAGTCATTTTTCCGGCGTTTATCAGACTTTCAGATAGGGGAAATGTCAGTGAGTGTTCCGATTTCAGTTCCAGAGCGATTCGCCCAATGAGTCCTTGTTATTTAGTTGTTTTCAGCCAATTTTCTGGACTTTTGAAAATTTCACTTTTTTGTGAAAATATCCACTAAATGAGGGAATAATATGTGTGAGGTTACCCCAGGAAAGTTCTAAATGTGTGTGGGAAGAATATATATCCCAGGGGGTAAAATTGAAAAAAGTTGAAAAAAATTTTTTTTTGGACTTAGTCATTTTTCTGGCGTTTATCAGACTTTAACATAGGGGAAATGTCAGTGAGCATTCCCATTTCAGTTCCAGAGTGATTCGCCCAATGAGTCTTTGATTTTTAGTCGTTTTCAGCCAATTATCTGGATTTTTGAAAATTTCACTTTTTTGTGAAAATATCCACTAAATGAGGGAATAATATGTGTGAGGGTACCCCAGGAGAGTTCTAAATGTGTGTGGGAAGAATATATATCCCACGGGAGTAAAATTGAAAAAAGTTGCAAAAAATTTTTTTGGGGACTTATTCATTTTTCCGGCGTTTATCAGACTTTCAGATAGGGCAAATGTCAGTGAGCGTTCCGATTTCAGTTCCAGAGCGATTCGCCCAATGAGTCCTTGATATTTAGTCGTTTTCAGCCAATTTTCTGGATTTTTGAAAATTTCACTTTTTTGTGAAAATATCCACTAAATGAGGGAATAAAATGTGTGAGGGTACCGAAGGAGAGTTCCAAATTTGTGTGGGTAGAATATATATCCCACGGGGGTAAAATTGAAAAAAGTTGAAAAAAATTTTTTTTTGGACTTAGTCATTTTTCTGGCGTTTATCAGACTTTAAGATAGGGGAAATGTCAGTGAGCATTCCCATTTCAGTTCCAGAGCGATTCGCCCAATGAGTCTTTGATATTTAGTCGTTTTCAGCCAATTTTCTGGATTTTTGAAAATTTCACTTTTTTGTGAAAATATCTACTAAATGAGGGAATAATATGTGTGAGGGTACCGAAGGAGAGTTCCAAATTTGTGTGGGTAGAATATATATCCCACGGGTGTAAAATTGAAAAAAGTTGAAAAAAATTTTTTTTCGGACTTAGTCATTTTTCCGGCGTTTATCAGACTTTCAGATAGGGGAAATGTCAGTGAGCGTTCCAATTTCAGTTCCAGAGCGATTCGCCCAATGAGTCCTTGATACTTAGTCGTTTTCAGCCAATTTTCTGGATTTTTGAAAATTTCACTTCTTTGTGAAAATATCCACTAAATGAGGGAATAATATGTGTGAGGGTACCCCAGGAGAGTTCCAAATGTGTGTGGGTAGAATATATATCCCACGGGGGTAAAATTGAAAAAAGTCTAAAAAAATTTTTTTTTGGACTTAGTCATTTTTCCGGCAGACTTTCAGATAGGGGAAATGTCAGTGAGCGTTCCGATTTTAGTTCTAGAGCGATTCGCCCAATGAGTCCTTGTTATTTAGTCTTTTTCAGCCAATTTTCTTGATTTTTGAAAATTTCACTTTTTTGTGAAAATATCCACTAAATGAGGGAATAATATGTATGAGGGTACCCCAGGAGAGTTCCAAATGTGTGTGGGTAGAATATATATCCCACGGGGTAAAATTGAAAAAAGTTGAAAAAAATTTTTTTTTGGACTTAGTCATTTTTCTGGCGTTTATCAGACTTTAAGATAGGGTAAATGTCAGTGAGCATTCCCATTTCAGTTCCAGAGCGATTCGCCCAATGAGTCTTTGATATTTAGTCGTTTTCAGCCAATTTTCTGGATTTTTGAAAATTTCACTTTTTTTTGAAAATATCCACTAAATGAGGGAATAATATGTGTGAGGGTACCGAAGGAGAGTTCCAAATTTGTGTGGGTAGAATACATATCCCACGGGTGTAAAATTGAAAAAAGTTGAAAAAAATTTTTTTTGGGACTTAGTCATTTTTCCGGCGTTTATCAGACTTTCAGATAGGGGAAATGTCAGTGAGCGTTCCGATTTCAGTTCCAGAGCGATTCGCCCAATGAGTCCTTGTTATTTAGTTGTTTTCAGCCAATTTTCTGGACTTTTGAAAATTTCACTTTTTTGTGAAAATATCCACTAAATGAGGGAATAATATGTGTAAGGTTACCCCAGGAGAGTTCTAAATGTGTGTGGGAAGAATATATATCCCACGGGGGTAAAATTGAAAAAAGTTGAAAAAATTTTTTTTTTGGACTTAGTCATTTTTCCGGCGTTTATCAGACTTTCAGATAGGGGAAATGTCAGTGAGCGTTCCGATTTCAGTTCTTGAGCGATTCGCCCAATGAGTCCTTGATACTTAGTCGTTTTCAGCCAATTTTCTGGATTTTTGAAAATTTCACTTCTTTGTGAATATATCCACTAAATGAGGGAATAATATGTGTGAGGGTACCCCAGGAGAGTTCCAAATGTGTGTGGGTAGAATATATATCCCACGGGGGTAAAATTGAAAAAAGTTGAAACAAATTTTTTTTTGGACTTATTCATTTTTCCGGCGTTCATCAGACTTTCAGATAGGGGAAATGTCAGTGAGTGTTCCGATTTCAGTTCCAGAGCGATTCGCCCAATGAGTCCTTGTTATTTAGTTGTTTTCAGCCAATTTTCTGGATTTTTGAAAATTTCACTTTTTTGTGAAAATATCCACTAAATGAGGGAATAACATGTGTGAGGGTACCCCAGGAGAGTTCCAAATGTGTGTGGGTAGAATATATATCCCACGGGGGTAAAATTGAAAAAAGTTGAAAAAATTTTTTTTTTCGACTTAGTCATTTTTACGGCGTTTATCAGACTTTCAGATAGGGGAAATGTCAGTGAGCGTTCCGATTTCAGTTCTTGAGCGATTCACCCAATGAGTCCTTGATACTTAGTCGTTTTCAGCCAATTTTCTGGATTTTTGAAAATTTCAGTTCTTTGTGAAAATATCCACTAAATGAGGGAATAATATGTGTGAGGTTACCCCAGGAGAGTTCCAAATGTGTGTGGGTAGAATATATATCCCACGGGGGTAAAATTGAAAAAAGTTGAAAAAAATTTTTTTTTGGACTTAGTCATTTTTCTGGCGTTTATCAGACTTTAAGATAGGGGAAATGTCAGTGAGCATTCCCATTTCAGTTCCAGAGCGATTCGGCCAATGAGTCTTTGATATTTAGTCGTTTTCAGCCAATTTTCTGGATTTTTGAAAATTTCACTTTTTTGTGAAAATATCCACTAAATGAGGGAATAAAATGTGTGAGGGTACCGAAGGAGAGTTCCAAATTTGTGTGGGTAGAATATATATCCCACGGGGGTAAAATTGAAAAAAGTTGAAAAAAATTTTTTTTTGGAGTTAGTCATTTTTCTGGCGTTTATCAGACTTTAAGATAGGGGAAATGTCAGTGAGCGTTCCGATTTCAGTTCTTGAGCGATTCGCCCAATGAGTCCTTGATACTTAGTCGTTTTCAGCCAATTTTCTGGATTTTTGAAAATTTCAGTTCTTTGTGAAAATATCCACTAAATGAGGGAATAATTTGTGTGAGGTTACCCCAGGAGAGTTCCAAATGTGTGTGGGTAGAATATATATCCCACGGGGGTAAAATTGAAAAAAGTCTAAAAAAATTTTTTTTTGGACTTAGTCATTTTTCTAGCGTTTACAGACTTTAAGATAGGGGAAATGTCAGTGAGCATTCCCATTTCAGTTCCAGAGCGATTCGCCCAATGAGTCTTTGATATTTAGTCGTTTTCAGCCAATTTTCTGGATTTTTGAAAATTTCACTTTTTTGTGAAAATATCCACTAAATGAGGGAATAATATGTGTGAGGGTACCGAAGGAGAGTTCCAAATTTGTGTGGGTAGAATATATATCCCACGGGTATAAAATTGAAAAAAGTTGAAAAAATTTTTTTTTGGGACTTAGTCACTTTTCCGGCGTTTATCAGACTTTCAGATAGGGGAAATGTCAGTGAGCGTTCCGATTTCAGTTCCAGAGCGTTTCGCCCAATGAGTCCTTGTTATTTAGTTGTTTTCAGCCAATTTTCTGGATTTTTGAAAATTTCACTTTTTTGTGAAAATATCCACTAAATGAGGGAATAATATGTGTGAGGGTACCGAAGGAGAGTTCCAAATTTGTGTGGGTAGAATATATATCCCACGGGTGTAAAATTGAAAAAAGTTGAAAAAAATTTTTTTTCGGACTTAGTCATTTTTCCGGCGTTTATCAGACTTTCAGATAGGGGAAATGTCAGTGAGTGTTCCGATTTCAGTTCCAGAGTGATTCGCCCAATGAGTCCTTGTTATTTAGTTGTTTTCAGCCAATTTTCAGGATTTTTGAAAATTTCACTTTTTTGTGAAAATATCCACTAAATGAGGGAATAATATGTGTGAGGGTACCCCAGGAGAGTTCTAAATGTGTGTGGGAAGAATATATATCCCACGGGGGTAAAATTGAAAAAAGTTGAAAAAAATTTTTTTTTGGAGTTAGTTATTTTTCTGGCGTTTATCAGACTTTAAGATAGGGGAAATGTCAGTGAGCATTCCCATTTCAGTTCCAGAGCGATTCGCCCAATGAGTCTTTGATATTTAGTCGTTTTCAGCCAATTTTCTGGATTTTTGAAAATTTCACTTTTTTGTGAAAATATCCACTAAATGAGGGAATAATATGTGTGAGGGTACCGAAGGAGAGTTCCAAATTTGTGTGGGTAGAATATATATCCCACGGGGGTAAAATTGAAAAAAGTTGCAAAAAATTTTTTTTGGGACTTATTCATTTTTCCGGCGTTTATCAGACTTTCAGATAGGGGAAATGTCAGTGAGCGTTCCGATTTCAGTTCTTCAGCGATTCGCCCAATGAGTCCTTGATACTTAGTCGTTTTCAGCCAATTTTCTGGATTTTTGAAAATTTAACTTTTTTGTGAAAATATCCACTAAATGAGGGAATAATATATGTGTGAGGGTACCGAAGGAGAGTTCCAAATTTGTGTGGGTAGAATATATATCCCACGGGTGTAAAATTGAAAAAAGTTAAAAAAATTTTTTTTTGGGACTTAGTCATTTTTCCGGCGTTTATCAGACTTTCAGATAGGGGAAATGTCAGAGAGCGTTCCGATTTCAGTTCCAGAGCGATTCGCCCAATGAGTCCTTGATACTTAGTCGTTTTCAGCCAATTTTCTGGATTTTTGAAAATTTCACTTTTTTGTGAAAATATCCACTAAATGAGGGAATAATATGTGTGAGGGTACCCCAGGAGAGTTCTAAATGTGTGTGGGAAGAATATATATCCCACGGGGGTAAAATTGAA
Organism: Phyllobates terribilis; assembly: GCF_046119375.1. NCBI lineage: Eukaryota > Metazoa > Chordata > Amphibia > Anura > Dendrobatidae > Phyllobates > Phyllobates terribilis. The sequence continues at coordinate 557,753,635 of NW_027362762.1, forward strand.
AAAAGTTGAAAAAAATTTTTTTTTGGAGTTAGTTATTTTTCTGGCGTTTATCAGACTTTAAGATAGGGGAAATGTCAGTGAGCATTCCCATTTCAGTTCCAGAGCGATTCGCCCAATGAGTCTTTGATATTTAGTCGTTTTCAGCCAATTTTCTGGATTTTTGAAAATTTCACTTTTTTGTGAAAATATCCACTAAATGAGGGAATAATATGTGTGAGGGTACCGAAGGAGAGTTCCAAATTTGTGTGGGTAGAATATATATCCCACGGGGGTAAAATTGAAAAAAGTTGCAAAAAATTTTTTTTGGGACTTATTCATTTTTCCGGCGTTTATCAGACTTTCAGATAGGGGAAATGTCAGTGAGCGTTCCGATTTCAGTTCTTCAGCGATTCGCCCAATGAGTCCTTGATACTTAGTCGTTTTCAGCCAATTTTCTGGATTTTTGAAAATTTCACTTTTTTGTGAAAATATCCACTAAATGAGGGAATAATATATGTGTGAGGGTACCGAAGGAGAGTTCCAAATTTGTGTGGGTAGAATATATATCCCACGGGTGTAAAATTGAAAAAAGTTAAAAAAATTTTTTTTTGGGACTTAGTCATTTTTCCGGCGTTTATCAGACTTTCAGATAGGGGAAATGTCAGAGAGCGTTCCGATTTCAGTTCCAGAGCGATTCGCCCAATGAGTCCTTGATACTTAGTCGTTTTCAGCCAATTTTCTGGATTTTTGAAAATTTCACTTTTTTGTGAAAATATCCACTAAATGAGGGAATAATATGTGTGAGGGTACCCCAGGAGAGTTCCAAATGTGTGTGGGTAGAATATATATCCCACGGGGGTAAAATTGAAAAAAGTTGAAAAAAATTTTTTTTTGGACTTAGTCATTTTTCTGGCGTTTACAGACTTTAAGATAGGGGAAATGTCAGTGAGCATTCCCATTTCAGTTCCAGAGCGATTCGCCCAATGAGTCCTTGTTATTTAGTCGTTTTCAGCCAATTTTCTGGATATTTGAAAATTTCACTTCTTTGTGAAAATATCCACTAAATGAGGTAATAATATGTGTGAGGGTACCCCAGGAGAGTTCTAAATGTGTGTGGGAAGAATATATATCCCACGGGGGTAAAATTGAAAAAAGTTTAAAAAAATTTTTTTTTGGACTTAGTCATTTTTCTGGCGTTTATCAGACTTTAAGATAGGGGAAATGTCAGTGAGCATTCCCATTTCATTTCCAGAGCGATTCGCCCAATGAGTCTTTGATATTTAGTCGTTTTCAGACAATTTTCAGGATTTTTGAAAATTTCACTTTTTTGTGAAAATAATCACTAAATGAGGGAATAATATGTGTGAGGGTACCGAAGGAGAGTTCCAAATTTGTGTGGGTAGAATATATATCCCACGGGTATAAAATTGAAAAAAGTTGAAAAAATTTTTTTTTGGGACTTAGTCACTTTTCCGGCGTTTATCAGACTTTCAGATAGGGCAAATGTCAGTGAGCGTTCCGATTTCAGTTCCAGAGCGATTCGCCCAATGAGTCCTTGATATTTAGTCGTTTTCAGCCAATTTTCTGGATTTTTGAAAATTTCACTTTTTTGTGAAAATATCCACTAAATGAGGGAATAATATGTGTGAGGTTACCCCAGGAGAGTTCTAAATGTGTGTGGGAAGAATATATATCCCACGGGGGTAAAATTGAAAAAAGTTGAAAAAATTTTTTTTTTGGACTTAGTCATTTTTCCGGCGTTTATCAGACTTTCAGATAGGGCAAATGTCAGTGAGCGTTCCGATTTCAGTTCCAGATCGATTCGCCCAATGAGTCCTTGATACTTAGTCGTTTTCAGCCAATTTTCTGGATTTTTGAAAATGTCACTTTTTTGTGAAAATATCCACTAAATGAGGGAATAATATGTGTGAGGGTACCGAAGGAGAGTTCCAAATTTGTGTGGGTAGAATATATATCCCACGGGGGTAAAATTGAAAAAAGTTGAAAAAATTTTTTTTTGTGACTTATTCATTTTTCCGGCGTTTATCAGACTTTCAGATAGGGCAAATGTCAGTGAGCATTCCGATTTCAGTTCCAGAGCAATTCGCCCAATGAGTCCTTGATATTTAGTCGTTTTCAGCCAATTTTCTGGATTTTTGAAAATTTCACTTTTTTGTGAAAATATCCACTAAATGAGGGAATAATATTTGTGAGGGTACCCCGGGAGAGTTCCAAATGTGTGTGGGTAGAATATATATCCCACGGGGGTAAAATTGAAAAAAGCTGAAAAAATTTTTTTTTGGACTTAGTCATTTTTCCGCCGTTTATCAGACTTTCAGATACGAGAAATGTCAGTGAGCGTTCCGATTTCAGCTCCAGAGCAATTCGCCCAATGAGTCTTGGATATTTAGTCGTTTTCAGCCAATTTTCGGGATTTTTGAAAATTTCACTTTTTTGTGAAAATATCCACTAAATGAGGGAACAATATGTGTGAGGGTACCCCAGGAGAGTACCAAATGTGTGTGGGAAGAATATATATCCCACGGGGGTAAAATTGAAAAAAGTTGAAAAAAATTTTTTTTTGGACTTAGTCATTTTTCCGGCGTTTATCAGACTTTCAAATAGGGGAAATGTCAGTGAGCGTGCCAATTTCAGTTCCAGAGTGATTCGCCCAATGAGTCCTTGATATTTAGTCGTTTTCAGCCAATTTTCTGGATTTTTGAAAATTTCACTTTTTTGTGAAAATATCCACTAAATGAGGGAATAATAAGTGTGAGGGTACCCCAGAAGAGTTTCAAATGTGTGTGGGTAGAATATATATCCGACGGAGGTAAAATTGAAAAAAGTTAAATAAAAATTTTTTTTGGACTTAGTCATTTTTCTGGTGTTGATCAGACTTTCAGATAGGGGAAATGTCAGTGAGCATTCCGATTTCAGTTCCAGAGCGATACAACCAATGAGTCCTTGATATTTAGTCGTTTTCAGCCAATTTTCTGGATTTTTGAAAATTTCACTTTTTTGTAAAAATATCCACTAAATGATGGAATAATATGTGTGAGGGTACCCCAAGAGAGTTCCAAATGTGTGTGGGTAGAATATATATCCCACGGGGGTAAAATTGAAAAAAGCTGAAAAAATTTTTTTTTGGACTTAGTCATTTTTCCGGCGTTTATCCGACTTTCAGATACGAGAAATGTCAGTGAGCGTTCCGATTTCAGCTCCAGAGCGATTCGCCCAATGAGTCCTTGATATTTAGTCGTTTTCAGCCAATTTTCTGGATTTTTGAAAATTTCACTTTTTTGTGAAAATATCCACTAAATGAGGGAATAATAAGTGTGAGGGTACCCCAGAACAGTTCCAAATGTGTGTGGGAAGATTATATATCCCACGGGGGTAAAATTGAAAAATGTTAAAAAAAATTTTTTTTGGACTTAGTAATTTTTCCGGTGTTTATCAGACTTTCAGAAAGGGGAAATGTCAGTGAGCATTCCGATTTCAGTTCCAGAGCGATTCGCCCAATGAGTCCTTGTTATTTAGTCGTTTTCAGCCAATTTTCTGGATATTTGAAAATTTCACTTCTTTGTAAAAATATCCACTAAATGAGGGAATAATATGTGTGAGGGTACCCCAGGAGAGTTCTAAATGTGTGTGGGAAGAATATATATCCCACGGGGGTAAAATTGAAAAAAGTTGAAAAAAATTTTTTTTTTGACTTAGTCATTTTTCTGGCGTTTATCAGACTTTAAGATAGGGGAAATGTCAGTGAGCATTCCCATTTCAGTTCCAGAGCGATTTGCCCAATGAGTCTTTGATATTTAGTCGTTTTCAGCCAATTTTCAGGATTTTTGAAAATTTCACTTTTTTGTGAAAATATCCACTAAATGAGGGAATAATATGTGTGAGGGTACCCCAGGAGAGTTCCAAATGTGTTTGGGTAGAATATATATCCCACGGGGGTAAAATTGAAAAAAGTGAAAAAAATTTTTTTTGGACTTAGTCATTTTTCCGGCGTTTATCAGACTTTCAGATACGAGAAATGTCAGTGAGCGTTCCGATTTCAGCTCCAGAGCGATTCGCCCAATGAGTCTTTGATATTTAGTCATTTTCAGCCAATTTTATGGATTTTTGAAAATTTCACTTTTTTGAGAAAATATCCACTAAATGAGGGAATAATATGTGTGAGGGTAACCCAGGAGAGTTCCAAATGTGTGTGGGTAGAATATATATCCCACGGGGGTAAAATTGAAAAAAGTTGAAAAAAAATTTTTTTTGGACTTAGTCATTTTTCTGGCGTTTATCAGACTTTCAGATAGGGCAAATGTCAGTGAGCGTTCCGATTTCAGTTTCAGAGCGATTCTCCCAATGAGTCTTTGATATTTAGTCATTTTCAGCCAATTTTATGGATTTTTGAAAATTTCACTTTTTTGTGAAAATATCCACTAAGTGAGGGAATAATATGTGTTAGGGAACCCCAGGAGAGTTCCAAATGTGTGTGGGTAGAATATATATCCCACGGGGGTAAAATTGAAAAAAGCTGAAAAATTTTTTTTTTGGACTTAGTCATTTTTCTGGCGTTTATCAGACTTTCAGATAGGGGAAATGTCAGTGAGCGTTCCGATTTCAGTTCCAGAGCGTTTCGCCCAATGAGTCCTTGATATTTAGTTGTTTTCAGCCAATTTTCTGGATTTTTGAAAATTTCACTTTTTTGTGAAAATATCCACTAAATGAGGGAATATTATGTGTGAGGGTACCCCAGGAGAGCTCTAAATGTGTGTGGGAAGAATATATATCCCACGGGGGTAAAATTGAAAAAAGTTGAAAAAAATTTTTTTTTGGACTTAGTCATTTTTCTGGCGTTGATCAGACTTTCAGATAGGGCAAATGTCAGTGAGCATTCCGATTTCAGTTCCAGAGCGATACGCCCAATGAGTCCTTGATATTTAGTAGTTTTCAGCCAATTTTCTGGATTTTTGAAAATTTCACTTTTTTGTGAAAATATCCACTAAATGAGGGAATAATATGTGTGAGGATACCGCAGGAGAGTACCAAATGTGTGTGGGAAGAATATATATCCCACGGGGGTAAAACTGAAAAAAGTTGAAAAAAATTTTTTTTTGGACTTAGTCATTTTTCCGGCGTTTATCAGACTTTCAGATACGAGAAATGTCAGTGAGCGTTCCGATTTCAGCTCCAGAGCGTTTCGCCCAATGAGTCCTTGATATTTAGTCGTTTTCAGCCAATTTTCTGGATTTTTGAAAATTTCACTTTTTTGTGAAAATATCCACTAAATGAGGGAATAATATGTGTGAGGGTAACCCAGGAGAGTTCCAAATGTGTGTGGGTAGAATATATATCCCACGGGGGTAAAATTGAAAAAAGTTTAAAAAAAATTTTTTTTGGACTTAGTCATTTTTCTGGCGTTTATCAGACTTTCAGATAGGGGAAATGTCAGTGAGCGTTCCGATTTCAGTTCCAGAGCGATTTGCCCAATGAGTCCTTGATATTTAGTTGTTTTCAGCCAATTTTCTGGATTTTTGAAAATTTCACTTTTTTGTGAAAATATCCACTAAATGAGGGAATAATATGTGTGAGGGTACCCCAGGAGAGCTCTAAATGTGTGTGGGAAGAATATATATCCCACGGGGGTAAAATTGAAAAAAGTTGAAAAAATTTTTTTTTTGGACTTAGTCATTTTTCTGGCGTTGATCAGACTTTCAGATAGGGGAAATGTCAGTGAGCGTTCCAATTTCAGTTCCAGAGCGATTCGCCCAATGAGTCCTTGATATTTAGTCGTTTTCAGCCAATTTTCTGGATTTTTGAAAATTTCACTTTTTTGAGAAAATATCCACTAAATGAGGGAATAATAAGTGTGAGGGTACCCCAGAAGAGTTCCAAATGTGTGTGGGTAGAATATATATCCGACTGAGGTAAAATTGAAAAAAGTTGAAAAAAAGTTTTTTTTGGACTTAATCATTTTTCTGGCGTTGATCAGACTTTCAGATAGGGGAAATGTCAGTGAGCGTTCCAATTTCAGTTCCAGAGCGATACGCCCAATGAGTCCTTGATATTTAGTCGTTTTCAGCCAATTTTCTGGATTTTTGAAAATTTCACTTTTTTGTGAAAATATCCACTAAATGAGGGAATAATATGTGTGAGGGTACCCCAGGAGAGTTTCAAATGTGTGTGGGTAGAATATATATCCGACGGAGGTAAAATTGAAAAAAGTTGAAAAAATTTTTTTTGACTTAGTCATTTTTCCGGCGTTTATCAGACTTTCAGATAGGGGAAATGTCAGTGAGCGTTCCGATTTCAGTTCCAGAGCGATACGCCCAATGAGTCCTTGATATTTAGTCGTTTTCAGCCAATTTTCTGGATTTTTGAAAATTTCACTTTTTTGTGAAAATATCCACTAAATGAGGGAATAATATGTGTGAGGATACCGCAGGAGAGTACCAAATGTGTGTGGGAAGAATATATATCCCACGGGGGTAAAATTGAAAAAAGTTGAAAAAAATTTTTTTTTGGACTTAGTCATTTTTCCGGAGTTTATCAGACTTTCAGATACGAGAAATGTCAGTGAGCGTTCCGATTTCAGCTCCAGAGCGTTTCGCCCAATGAGTCCTTGATATTTAGTCGTTTTCAGCCAATTTTCTGGATTTTTGAAAATTTCACTTTTTTGTGAAAATATTCACTAAATGAGGGAATAATATGTGTGAGGGTACCCCAGGAGAGTTCTAAATGTGTGTGGGAAGAATATATATCCCACGGGGGTAAAATTGAAAAAAGCTAAAAAAAAAATTTTTTTGGACTTAGTCATTTTTCTGGCGTTGATCAGACTTTCAGATAGGGCAAATGTCAGTGAGCATTCCGATTTCAGTTCCAGAGCGATACGCCCAATGAGTCCTTGATATTTAGTCGTTTTCAGCCAATTTTCTGGATTTTTGAAAATTTCACTTTTTTGTGAAAATATCCACTAAATGAGGGAATAATATGCGTGAGGTTACCCCAGGAGAGCTCTAAATGTGTGTGGGAAGAATATATATCCCACGGGGGTAAAATTGAAAAAAGTTGAAAAAATTTTTTTTTTGGACTTAGTCATTTTTCTGGCGTTGATCAGACTTTCAGATAGGGGAAATGTCAGTGAGCGTTCCGATTTCAGTTCCAGAGCGATACGCCCAATGAGTCCTTGATATTTAGTCGTTTTCAGACAATTTTCTGGATTTTTGAAAATTTCACTTTTTTGTGAAAATATCCACTAAATGAGGGAATAATATGTGTGAGGGTACCCCAGGAGAGTTTCAAATGTGTGTGGGTAGAATATATATCCGACGGAGGTAAAATTGAAAAAAGTTGAAAAAATTTTTTTTGACTTAGTCATTTTTCCGGCGTTTATCAGACTTACAGATAGGGGAAATGTCAGTGAGCGTTCCGATTTCAGCTCCAGAGCGTTTCGCCCAATGAGTCCTTGATATTTAGTTGTTTTCAGCCAATTTTCTGGATTTTTGAAAATTTCACTTTTTTGTGAAAATATCCACTAAATGAGGGAATATTATGTGTGAGGGTACCCCAGGAGAGCTCTAAATGTGTGTGGGAAGAATATATATCCCACGGGGGTAAAATTGAAAAAAGTTGAAAAAAATTTTTTTTTGGACTTAGTCATTTTTCCGGCGTTTATCAGACTTTCAGATAGGGCAAATGTCTGTGAGCATTCCGATTTCAGTTCCAGAGCGATTCGCCCAATGAGTCTTTGATATTTAGTCGTTTTCAGCCAATTTTCTGGATTTTTGAAAATTTCACTTTTTTGTGAAAATATCCACTAAATGAGGGAATAATATGTGTGAGGGTACCCCAGGAGAGTTTCAAATGTGTGTGGGTAGAATATATATCCGACGGGAGTAAAATTGAAAAAAGTTGAAAAAAAATTTTTTTTGGACTTAGTCATTTTTCTGGCGTTGATCAGACTTTCAGATAGGGCAAATGTCAGTGAGCGTTCCAATTTCAGTTCCAGAGCGATTCGCCCAATGAGTCTTTGATATTTAGTCATTTTCAGCCAATTTTATGGATTTTTGAAAATTTCACTTTTTTGTGAAAATATCCACTAAATGAGGGAATAATATGTGTGAGGATACCGCAGGAGAGTACCAAATGTGTGTGGGAAGAATATATATCCCACGGGGGTAAAATTGAAAAAAGTTGAAAAAAATTTTTTTTTGGACTTAGTCATTTTTCCGGCGTTTATCAGACTTTCAGATACGAGAAATGTCAGTGAGCGTTCCGATTTCAGCTCCAGAGCGTTTCGCCCAATGAGTCCTTGATATTTAGTTGTTTTCAGCCAATTTTCTGGATTTTTGAAAATTTCACTTTTTTGTGAAAATATCCACTAAATGAGGGAATATTATGTGTGAGGGTACCCCAGGAGAGCTCTAAATGTGTGTGGGAAGAATATATATCCCACGGGGGTAAAATTGAAAAAAGTTGAAAAAAATTTTTTTTTGGACTTAGTCATTTTTCCGGCGTTTATCAGACTTTCAGATAGGGCAAATGTCTGTGAGCGTTCCGATTTCAGTTCCAGAGCGATTCGCCCAATGAGTCTTTGATATTTAGTCGTTTTCAGCCAATTTTCTGGATTTTTGAAAATTTCACTTTTTTGTGAAAATATCCACTAAATGAGGGAATAATATGTGTGAGGGTACCCCAGGAGAGTTCCAAATGTGTGTGGGTAGAATATATATCCGAGGGAGGTAAAATTGAAAAAAGTTGAAAAAAAAATTTTTTTGGACTTAGTCATTTTTCTGGCGTTGATCAGACTTTCAGATAGGGCAAATGTCAGTGAGCATTCCGATTTCAGTTCCAGAGCGATACGCCCAATGAGTCCTTGATATTTAGTCGTTTTCAGCCAATTTTCTGGATTTTTGAAAATTTCACTTTTTTGTGAAAATATCCACTAAATGAGGGAATAATATGTGTGAGGGTAACCCAGGAGAGTTCCAAATGTGTGTGGGTAGAATATATATCCCACGGGGGTAAAATTGAAAAAAGTTTAAAAAAAAATTTTTTTGGACTTAGTCATTTTTCTGGCGTTTATCAGACTTTCAGATAGGGGAAATGTCAGTGAGCGTTCCGATTTCAGTTCCAGAGCGATTCGCCCAATGAGTCCTTGATATTTAGTTGTTTTCAGCCAATTTTCTGGATTTTTGAAAATTTCACTTTTTTGTGAAAATATCCACTAAATGAGGGAATATTATGTGTGAGGGTACCCCAGGAGAGCTCTAAATGTGTGTGGGAAGAATATATATCCCACGGGGGTAAAATTGAAAAAAGTTGAAAAAAATTTTTTTTTGGACTTAGTCATTTTTCCGGCGTTTATCAGACTTTCAGATACGAGAAATGTCAGTGAGCGTTCCGATTTCAGCTCCAGAGCGTTTCGCCCAATGAGTCCTTGATATTTAGTCGTTTTCAGCCAATTTTCTGGATTTTTGAAAATTTCACTTTTTTGTGAAAATATCCACTAAATGAGGGAATAATATGTGTGAGGGTAACCCAGGAGAGTTCCAAATGTGTGTGGGTAGAATATATCCCACGGGGGTAAAATTGAAAAAAGTTGAAAAAAAATTTTTTTTGGACTTAGTCATTTTTCCGGCGTTTATCAGACTTTCAGATAGGGGAAATGTCAGTGAGCGTTCCAATTTCAGTTCCAGAGCGATTCGCCCAATGAGTCCTTGATATTTAGTTGTTTTCAGCCAATTTTCTGGATTTTTGAAAATTTCACTTTTTTGTGAAAATATTCACTAAATGAGGGAATAATATGTGTGAGGGTACCCCAGGAGAGTTCTAAATGTGTGTGGGAAGAATATATATCCCACGGGGGTAAAATTGAAAAAAGTTAAAAAAAAAATTTTTTTGGACTTAGTCATTTTTCCGGCGTTTATCAGACTTTCAGATAGGGGAAATGTCAGTGAGCGTTCAAATTTCAGTTCCAGAGCAATTCGCCCAATGAGTCTTTGATATTTAGTCGTTTTCAGCTAATTTTCTGGATTTTTGAAAATTACACTTTTTTGTGAAAATATCCACTAAATGAGGGAATAATATGTGTGAGGGTACCCCAGGAGAGTTTCAAATGTGTGTGGGTAGAATATATATCCGACGGGAGTAAAATTGAAAAAAGTTGAAAAAAAAATTTTTTTGGACTTAGTCATTTTTCTGGCGTTTATCAGACTTTCAGATAGGGGAAATGTCAGTGAGCGTTCCGATTTCAGTTCCAGAGCGATTCGCCCAATGAGTCCTTGATATTTAGTTGTTTTCAGCCAATTTTATGGATTTTTGAAAATTTCACTTTTTTGTGAAAATATCCACTAAGTGAGGGAATAATATGTGTTAGGGAACCCCAGGAGAGTTCCAAATGTGTGTGGGTAGAATATATATCCCACGGGGGTAAAATTGAAAAAAGCTGAAAAAATTTTTTTTTGGACTTAGTCATTTTTCTGGCGTTGATCAGACTTTCAGATAGGGCAAATGTCAGTGAGCATTCCGATTTCAGTTCCAGAGCGATACGCCCAATGAGTCCTTGATATTTAGTCGTTTTCAGCCAATTTTCTGGATTTTTGAAAATTTCACTTTTTTGTGAAAATATCCACTAAATGAGGGAATAATATGTGTGAGGATACCGCAGGAGAGTACCAAATGTGTGTGGGAAGAATATATATCCCACGGGGGTAAAATTGAAAAAAGTTGAAAAAAATTTTTTTTTGGACTTAGTCATTTTTCCGGCGTTTATCAGACTTTCAGATACGAGAAATGTCAGTGAGCGTTCCGATTTCAGCTCCAGAGCGTTTCGCCCAATGAGTCCTTGATATTTAGTCGTTTTCAGCCAATTTTCTGGATTTTTGAAAATTTCACTTTTTTGTGAAAATATCCACTAAATGAGGGAATAATATGTGTGAGGGTAACCCAGGAGAGTTCCAAATGTGTGTGGGTAGAATATATATCCCACGGGGGTAAAATTGAAAAAAGTTTAAAAAAAAATTTTTTTGGACTTAGTCATTTTTCTGGCGTTTATCAGACTTTCAGATAGGGGAAATGTCAGTGAGCGTTCCGATTTCAGTTCCAGAGCGATTCGCCCAATGAGTCCTTGATATTTAGTTGTTTTCAGCCAATTTTCTGGATTTTTGAAAATTTCACTTTTTTGTGAAAATATCCACTAAATGAGGGAATAATATGTGTGAGGGTACCCCAGGAGAGTTCCAAATGTGTGTGGGTAGAATATATATCCGACGGAGGTAAAATTGAAAAAAGTTGAAAAAAAATTTTTTTTGGACTTAGTCATTTTTCTGGCGTTGATCAGACTTTCAGATAGGGCAAATGTCAGTGAGCATTCCGATTTCAGTTCCAGAGCGATACGCCCAATGAGTCCTTGATATTTAGTCGTTTTCAGCCAATTTTCTGGATTTTTGAAAATTTCACTTTTTTGTGAAAATATCCACTAAATGAGGGAATAATATGTGTGAGGATACCGCAGGAGAGTACCAAATGTGTGTGGGAAGAATATATATCCCACGGGGGTAAAATTGAAAAAAGTTGAAAAAAATTTTTTTTTGGACTTAGTCATTTTTCTGGCGTTTATCAGACTTTCAGATAGGGGAAATGTCAGTGAGCGTTCCGATTTCAGTTCCAGAGCGATTCGCCCAATGAGTCCTTGATATTTAGTCGTTTTCAGCCAATTTTCTGGATTTTTGAAAATTTCACTTTTTTGTGAAAATATCCACTAAATGAGGGAATAATATGTGTGAGGGTACCCCAGGAGAGTTCCAAATGTGTGTGGGTAGAATATATATCCGACTGAGGTAAAATTGAAAAAAGTTGAAAAAAAATTTTTTTTGGACTTAATCATTTTTCTGGCGTTGATCAGACTTTCAGATAGGGGAAATGTCAGTGAGCGTTCCGATTTCAGTTCCAAAGCGATACGCCCAATGAGTCCTTGATGTTTAGTCGTTTTCAGACAATTTTCTGGATTTTTGAAAATTTCACTTTTTTGTGAAAATATCCACTAAATGAGGGAATAATATGTGTGAGGGTACCCCAGGAGAGTTCCAAATGTGTGTGGGTAGAATATATATCCGACGGAGGTAAAATTGAAAAAAGTTGAAAAAAAATTTTTTTTGGACTTAGTCATTTTTCTGGCGTTGATCAGACTTTCAGATAGGGCAAATGTCAGTGAGCATTCCGATTTCAGTTCCAGAGCGATACGCTCAATGAGTCCTTGATATTTAGTCGTTTTCAGCCAATTTTCTGGATTTTTGAAAATTTCACTTTTTTGTGAAAATATCCACTAAATGAGGGAATATTATGTGTGAGGGTACCCCAGGAGAGCTCTAAATGTGTGTGGGAAGAATATATATCCCACGGGGGTAAAATTGAAAAAAGTTGAAAAAAATTTTTTTTTGGACTTAGTCATTTTTCCGGCGTTTATCAGACTTTCAGATAGGGCAAATGTCTGTGAGCGTTCCGATTTCAGTTCCAGAGCGATTCGCCCAATGAGTCTTTGATATTTAGTCGTTTTCAGCCAATTTTCTGGATTTTTGAAAATTTCACTTTTTTGTGAAAATATCCACTAAATGAGGGAATAATATGTGTGAGTGTACCCCAGGAGAGTTCCAAATGTGTGTGGGTAGAATATATATCCGACGGAGGTAAAATTGAAAAAAGTTGAAAAAAAATTTTTTTTGGACTTAGTCATTTTTCTGGCGTTGATCAGACTTTCAGATAGGGCAAATGTCAGTGAGCATTCCGATTTCAGTTCCAGAGCGATACGCCCAATGAGTCCTTGATATTTAGTCGTTTTCAGCCAATTTTCTGGATTTTTGAAAATTTCACTTTTTTGTGAAAATATCCACTAAATGAGGGAATAATATGTGTGAGGATACCGCAGGAGAGTACCAAATGTGTGTGGGAAGAATATATATCCCACGGGGGTAAAATTGAAAAAAGTTGAAAAAAATTTTTTTTTGGACTTAGTCATTTTTCCGGCGTTTATCAGACTTTCAGATACGAGAAATGTCAGTGAGCGTTCCGATTTCAGCTCCAGAGCGTTTCGCCCAATGAGTCCTTGATATTTAGTCGTTTTCAGCCAATTTTCTGGATTTTTGAAAATTTCACTTTTTTGTGAAAATATCCACTAAATGAGGGAATAATATGTGTGAGGGTAACCCAGGAGAGTTCCAAATGTGTGTGGGTAGAATATATATCCCACGGGGGTAAAATTGAAAAAAGTTTAAAAAAAAATTTTTTTGGACTTAGTCATTTTTCTGGCGTTTATCAGACTTTCAGATAGGGGAAATGTCAGTGAGCGTTCCGATTTCAGTTCCAGAGCGATTCGCCCAATGAGTCCTTGATATTTAGTTGTTTTCAGCCAATTTTCTGGATTTTTGAAAATTTCACTTTTTTGTGAAAATATTCACTAAATGAGGGAATAATATGTGTGAGGGTACCCCAGGAGAGTTCTAAATGTGTGTGGGAAGAATATATATCCGACGGGGGTAAAATTGAAAAAAGTTTAAAAAAAATTTTTTTTGGACTTAGTCATTTTTCTGGCATTGATCAGACTTTCAGATAGGGGAAATGTCAGTGACCATTCCGATTTCAGTTCCAGAGCGATTCGCCCAATGAGTCCTTGATATTTAGTTGTTTTCAGCCAATTTTCTGCATTTTTGAAAATTTCACTTTTTTGTGAAAATATCCACTAAATGAGGGAATAATAAGTGTGAGGGTACCCCAGAAGAGTTCCAAATGTGTGTGGGTAGAATATATATCCGACTGAGGTAAAATTGAAAAAAGTTGAAAAAAAATTTTTTTTGGACTTAATCATTTTTCTGGCGTTGATCAGACTTTCAGATAGGGGAAATGTCAGTGAGCGTTCCGATTTCAGTTCCAAAGCGATACGCCCAATGAGTCCTTGATGTTAGTCGTTTTCAGACAATTTTCTGGATTTTTGAAAATTTCACTTTTTTGTGAAAATATCCACTAAATGAGGGAATAATATGTGTGAGGGTACCGCAGGAGAGTACCAAATGTGTGTGGGAAGAATATATATCCCACGGGGGTAAAATTGAAAAAAGTTAAAAAAATTTTTTTTTTGGACTTAGTCATTTTTCCGGCGTTTATCAGACTTTCAAATACGAGAAATGTCAGTGAGCATTCCGATTTCAGCTCCAGAGCGATTCGGCCAATGAGTCCTTGATATTTAGTCATTTTCAGCCAATTTTCTGGATTTTTGAAAATTTCACTTTTTTGTGAAAATATCCACTAAATGAGGGAATAATATGTGTGAGGGTACCCCAGGAGAGTTCCAAATGTGTGTGGGTAGAATATATATCCCACGGGGGTAAAATTGAAAAAAGCTGAAAACATTTTTTTTTGGACTTAGTCATTTTTCCGGCGTTTATCAGACTTTCAGATAGGGCAAATGTCAGTGAGCGTTCCAATTTCAGTTCCAGAGCGATTCGCCCAATGAGTCTTTGATATTTAGTCGCTTTCAGCCAATTTTCTGGATTTTTGAAAATTTCACTTTTTTGTGAAAATATCCACTAAATGAGGGAATAATATGTGTGAGGGTACCCCAGGAGAGTCCCAAAAGTGTGTGGGAAGAATATATATCCCACGGGGGTAAAATTGAAAAAAGTTGAAAAAAAATTTTTTTTGGACTGTCATTTTTCTGGCGTTTATCAGACTTTCAGATATGTCAAATGTCAGTGAGCGTTCCAATTTCAGTTCCAGAGCGATACGCCCAATGAGTCTTTGATATTTACTCGTTTTCAGCCAATTTTCTGGATTTTTGAAAATTTCACTTTTTTGTGAAAATATCCACTAAATGAGGGAATAATATGTGTGAGGGTACTGAAGGAGAGCTCCAAATGTGTGTGGGTAGAATATATATCCCACGGGGGTAAAATTGAAAAAAGTTGAAAACATTTTTTTTTTGGACGTAGTCATTTTTCCGGCGTTTATCAGACTTTCAGATAGGGGAAATGTCAGTGAGCATTCCGATTTCAGTTCCAGAGCGATACGCCCAATGAGTCCTTGATATTTAGTCGTTTTCAGACACTTTTCTGGATTTTTGAAAATTTCACTTTTTTGTGAAAATATCCACTAAATGAGGGAATAATATGTGTGAGGGTACCCCAGGAGAGTTTCAAATGTGTGTGGGTAGAATATATATCCGACGGGGGTAAAATTGAAAAAAGTTGAAAAAAAATTTTTTTTGGACTTAGTCATTTTTCTGGCGTTGATCAGACTTTCAGATAAGGGAAATGTCAGTGAGCATTCCGATTTCAGTTCCAGAGCGATTCGCCCAATTAGTCCTTGATATTTAGTCGCTTTCAGCCAATTTTCTGGATTTTTGAAAATTTCCCTTTTTTGTAAAATTATCCACTAAATGAGGGAATAATAAGAGTGAGGGTACCCCAGAAGAGCTCTAAATGTGTGTGGGAAGAATATATATCCCACGGGGGTAAAATTGAAAAAAGTTGAAAAAAATTTCTTTTTGGACTTAGTCTTTTTTCCGGCGTTTATCAGACTTTCAGATAGGGCAAATGTCTGTGAGCGTTCCGATTTCAGTTCCAGAGCGATTCGCCCAATGAGTCTTTGATATTTAGTCGTTTTCAGCCAATTTTCTGGATTTTTGAAAATTTCACTTTTTTGTGAAAATATCCACTAAATGAGGGAATAATATGTGTGAGGGTACCCCAGGAGAGTTCCAAATGTGTGTGGGTAGAATATATATCCGACGGAGGTAAAATTGAAAAAAGTTGAAAAAAAATTTTTTTTGGACTTAGTCATTTTTCTGGCGTTGATCAGACTTTCAGATAGGGCAAATGTCAGTGAGCATTCCGATTTCAGTTCCAGAGCGATACGCCCAATGAGTCCTTGATATTTAGTCGTTTTCAGCTAATTTTCTGGATTTTTGAAAATTTCACTTTTTTGTGAAAATATTCACTAAATGAGGGAATAATATGTGTGAGGGTACCCCAGGAGAGTTCTAAATGTGTGTGGGAAGAATATATATCCGACGGGGGTAAAATTGAAAAAAGTTTAAAAAAAATTTTTTTTGGACTTAGTCATTTTTCTGGCATTGATCAGACTTTCAGATAGGGGAAATGTCAGTGAGCATTCCGATTTCAGTTCCAGAGCGATTCGCCCAATGAGTCCTTGATATTTAGTTGTTTTCAGCCAATTTTCTGGATTTTTGAAAATTTCCCTTTTTTGTGAAATTATCCACTAAATGAGGGAATAATAAGAGTGAGGGTACCCCAGAAGAGCTCTAAATGTGTGTGGGAAGAATATATATCCCACGGGGGTAAAATTGAAAAAAGTTGAAAAAAATTTCTTTTTGGACTTAGTCTTTTTTCCGGCGTTTATCAGACTTTCAGATAGGGCAAATGTCTGTGAGCGTTCCGATTTCAGTTCCAGAGCGATTCGCCCAATGAGTCTTTGATATTTAGTCGTTTTCAGCCAATTTTCTGGATTTTTGAAAATTTCACTTTTTTGTGAAAATATCCACTAAATGAGGGAATAATATGTGTGAGGGTACCCCAGGAGAGTTCCAAATGTGTGTGGGTAGAATATATATCCGACGGAGGTAAAATTGAAAAAAGTTGAAAAAAAATTTTTTTTGGACTTAGTCATTTTTCTGGCGTTGATCAGACTTTCAGATAGGGCAAATGTCAGTGAGCATTCCGATTTCAGTTCCAGAGCGATACGCCCAATGAGTCCTTGATATTTAGTCGTTTTCAGCTAATTTTCTGGATTTTTGAAAATTTCACTTTTTTGTGAAAATATCCACTAAATGAGGGAATAATATGTGTGAGGGTAACCCAGGAGAGTTCCAAATGTGTGTGGGTAGAATATATATCCCACGGGGGTAAAATTGAAAAAAGTTTAAAAAAAAATTTTTTTGGACTTAGTCATTTTTCTGGCGTTTATCAGACTTTCAGATAGGGGAAATGTCAGTGAGCGTTCCGATTTCAGTTCCAGAGCGATACGCCCAATGAGTCCTTGATATTTAGTCGTTTTCAGCCAATTTTCTGGATTTTTGAAAATTTCACTTTTTTGTGAAAATATCCACTAAATGAGGGAATAATATGTGTGAGGATACCGCAGGAGAGTACCAAATGTGTGTGGGAAGAATATATATCCTACGGGGGTAAAATTGAAAAAAGTTGAAAAAAATTTTTTTTTGGACTTAGTCATTTTTCCGGCGTTTATCAGACTTTCAGATACGAGAAATGTCAGTGAGCGTTCCGATTTCAGCTCCAGAGCGTTTCGCCCAATGAGTCCTTGATATTTAGTCGTTTTCAGCCAATTTTCTGGATTTTTGAAAATTTCACTTTTTTGTGAAAATATCCACTAAATGAGGGAATAATATGTGTGAGGGTAACCCAGGAGAGTTCCAAATGTGTGTGGGTAGAATATATATCCCACGGGGGTAAAATTGAAAAAAGTTTAAAAAAAAATTTTTTTGGACTTAGTCATTTTTCTGGCGTTTATCAGACTTTCAGATAGGGGAAATGTCAGTGAGCGTTCCGATTTCAGTTCCAGAGCGATTCGCCCAATGAGTCCTTGATATTTAGTTGTTTTCAGCCAATTTTCTGGATTTTTGAAAATTTCACTTTTTTGTGAAAATATTCACTAAATGAGGGAATAATATGTGTGAGGGTACCCCAGGAGAGTTCTAAATGTGTGTGGGAAGAATATATATCCGACGGGGGTAAAATTGAAAAAAGTTTAAAAAAAATTTTTTTTGGACTTAGTCATTTTTCTGGCATTGATCAGACTTTCAGATAGGGGAAATGTCAGTGAGCATTCCGATTTCAGTTCCAGAGCGATTCGCCCAATGAGTCCTTGATATTTAGTTGTTTTCAGCCAATTTTCTGCATTTTTGAAAATTTCACTTTTTTGTGAAAATATCCACTAAATGAGGGAATAATAAGTGTGAGGGTACCCCAGAAGAGTTCCAAATGTGTGTGGGTAGAATATATATCCGACTGAGGTAAAATTGAAAAAAGTTGAAAAAAAATTTTTTTTGGACTTAATCATTTTTCTGGCGTTGATCAGACTTTCAGATAGGGGAAATGTCAGTGAGCGTTCCGATTTCAGTTCCAAAGCGATACGCCCAATGAGTCCTTGATGTTAGTCGTTTTCAGACAATTTTCTGGATTTTTGAAAATTTCACTTTTTTGTGAAAATATCCACTAAATGAGGGAATAATATGTGTGAGGGTACCGCAGGAGAGTACCAAATGTGTGTGGGAAGAATATATATCCCACGGGGGTAAAATTGAAAAAAGTTAAAAAAATTTTTTTTTTGGACTTAGTCATTTTTCCGGCGTTTATCAGACTTTCAAATACGAGAAATGTCAGTGAGCATTCCGATTTCAGCTCCAGAGCGATTCGGCCAATGAGTCCTTGATATTTAGTCATTTTCAGCCAATTTTCTGGATTTTTGAAAATTTCACTTTTTTGTGAAAATATCCACTAAATGAGGGAATAATATGTGTGAGGGTACCCCAGGAGAGTTCCAAATGTGTGTGGGTAGAATATATATCCCACGGGGGTAAAATTGAAAAAAGCTGAAAACATTTTTTTTTGGACTTAGTCATTTTTCCGGCGTTTATCAGACTTTCAGATAGGGCAAATGTCAGTGAGCGTTCCAATTTCAGTTCCAGAGCGATTCGCCCAATGAGTCTTTGATATTTAGTCGCTTTCAGCCAATTTTCTGGATTTTTGAAAATTTCACTTTTTTGTGAAAATATCCACTAAATGAGGGAATAATATGTGTGAGGGTACCCCAGGAGAGTCCCAAAAGTGTGTGGGAAGAATATATATCCCACGGGGGTAAAATTGAAAAAAGTTGAAAAAAAATTTTTTTTGGACTGTCATTTTTCTGGCGTTTATCAGACTTTCAGATATGTCAAATGTCAGTGAGCGTTCCAATTTCAGTTCCAGAGCGATACGCCCAATGAGTCTTTGATATTTACTCGTTTTCAGCCAATTTTCTGGATTTTTGAAAATTTCACTTTTTTGTGAAAATATCCACTAAATGAGGGAATAATATGTGTGAGGGTACTGAAGGAGAGCTCCAAATGTGTGTGGGTAGAATATATATCCCACGGGGGTAAAATTGAAAAAAGTTGAAAACATTTTTTTTTTGGACGTAGTCATTTTTCCGGCGTTTATCAGACTTTCAGATAGGGGAAATGTCAGTGAGCATTCCGATTTCAGTTCCAGAGCGATACGCCCAATGAGTCCTTGATATTTAGTCGTTTTCAGACACTTTTCTGGATTTTTGAAAATTTCACTTTTTTGTGAAAATATCCACTAAATGAGGGAATAATATGTGTGAGGGTACCCCAGGAGAGTTTCAAATGTGTGTGGGTAGAATATATATCCGACGGGGGTAAAATTGAAAAAAGTTGAAAAAAAATTTTTTTTGGACTTAGTCATTTTTCTGGCGTTGATCAGACTTTCAGATAAGGGAAATGTCAGTGAGCATTCCGATTTCAGTTCCAGAGCGATTCGCCCAATTAGTCCTTGATATTTAGTCGCTTTCAGCCAATTTTCTGGATTTTTGAAAATTTCCCTTTTTTGTGAAATTATCCACTAAATGAGGGAATAATAAGAGTGAGGGTACCCCAGAAGAGCTCTAAATGTGTGTGGGAAGAATATATATCCCACGGGGGTAAAATTGAAAAAAGTTGAAAAAAATTTCTTTTTGGACTTAGTCTTTTTTCCGGCGTTTATCAGACTTTCAGATAGGGAAAATGTCTGTGAGCGTTCCGATTTCAGTTCCAGAGCGATTCGCCCAATGAGTCTTTGATATTTAGTCGTTTTCAGCTAATTTTCTGGATTTTTGAAAATTTCACTTTTTTGTGAAAATATCCACTAAATGAGGGAATAATATGTGTGAGGGTAACCCAGGAGAGTTCCAAATGTGTGTGGGTAGAATATATATCCCACGGGGGTAAAATTGAAAAAAGTTTAAAAAAAAATTTTTTTGGACTTAGTCATTTTTCTGGCGTTTATCAGACTTTCAGATAGGGGAAATGTCAGTGAGCGTTCCGATTTCAGTTCCAGAGCGATTCGCCCAATGAGTCCTTGATATTTAGTTGTTTTCAGCCAATTTTCTGGATTTTTGAAAATTTCACTTTTTTGTGAAAATATTCACTAAATGAGGGAATAATATGTGTGAGGGTACCCCAGGAGAGTTCTAAATGTGTGTGGGAAGAATATATATCCGACGGGGGTAAAATTGAAAAAAGTTTAAAAAAAATTTTTTTTGGACTTAGTCATTTTTCTGGCATTGATCAGACTTTCAGATAGGGGAAATGTCAGTGAGCATTCCGATTTCAGTTCCAGAGCGATTCGCCCAATGAGTCCTTGATATTTAGTTGTTTTCAGCCAATTTTCTGGATTTTTGAAAATTTCACTTTTTTGTGAAAATATCCACTAAATGAGGGAATAATAAGTGTGAGGGCACCCCAGAAGAGTTCCAAATGTGTGTGGGTAGAATATATATCCGACGGGGGTAAAATTGAAAAAAGTTGAATAAAAATTTTTTTTGGACTTAGTCATTTTTCTGGCGTTGATCAGACTTTCAGATAAGGGAAATGTCAGTGAGCATTCCGATTTCAGTTCCAGAGCGATTCGCCCAATTAGTCCTTGATATTTAGTCGCTTTCAGCCAATTTTCTGGATTTTTGAAAATTTCCCTTTTTTGTGAAATTATCCACTAAATGAGGGAATAATAAGAGTGAGGGTACCCCAGAAGAGCTCTAAATGTGTGTGGGAAGAATATATATCCCACGGGGGTAAAATTGAAAAAAGTTGAAAAAAATTTCTTTTTGGACTTAGTCTTTTTTCCGGCGTTTATCAGACTTTCAGATAGGGGAAATGTCAGTGAGCATTCCGATTTCAGTTCCAGAGCGATACGCCCAATGAGTCCTTGATATTTAGTCGTTTTCAGACACTTTTCTGGATTTTTGAAAATTTCACTTTTTTGTGAAAATATCCACTATATGAGGGAATAATAAGTGTGAGGGTACCCCAGAAGAGTTCCAAATATGTGTGGGTAGAATATATATCCCACGGGGGTAAAATTGAAAAAAGTTGAAAAAAAAATTTTTTTGGACTTAGTCATTTTTCTGGCGTTTATCAGACTTTCAGATACGGGAAATGTCAGTGAGTGTTCCGAATTCAGTTCCAGAGCGATTCGCCCAATGAGTCTTTGATATTTAGTCGTTTTCAGCCAATTTTCTGGATTTTTGAAAATTTCACTTTTTTGTGAAAATATCCACTAAATGAGGGAATAATATGTGTGAGGGTACCCCAGGAGAGTTCCAAATGTGTGTGGGTAGAATATATATCCCACGGAGGTAAAATTGAAAAAAGCTGAAAAAATTTTTTTTTGGACTTAGTCATTTTTCCAGCGTTTATCAGACTTTCAGATACGAGAAATGTCAGTGAGCGTTCCGATTTCAGCTCCAGACCGATTCACCCAATGAGTCCTTGATATTTAGTCGTTTTCAGCCAATTTTCTGGATTTTTGAAAATTTCACTTTTTTGTGAAAATATCCACTAAATGAGGGAATAATATGTGTGAGGGTACCCCAGGAGATCTCTAAATGTGTGTGGGAAGAATATATATCCCACGGGGGTAAAATTGAATAAAGTAGAAAATTTTTTTTTTTTGAACTTAGTCATTTTTTTGGCGTTTATCAGACTTTCAGATAGGGGAAATGTCAGTGAGCATTCCGATTTCAGTTCCGGAGCGATTTGCCCAATGAATCTTTGATATTTAGTCGTTTTCAGCCAATTTTCTGGATTTTTGAAAATTTCACTTTTTTGTGAAAATATCCACTAAATGAGGGAATAATATGTGTGAGGGTACCCCAGGAGAGTTGGAAATGTGTGTGGGTAGAATATATATCCCACTGGGGTAAAATTGAAAAAAGTTGAAAAAAAATTTTTTTTGGACTTAGTCGTTTTTCCGACGTTTATCAGACTTTCAGATAGGGGAAATGTCAGTGAGCATTCCGATTTCAGTTCCAGAGCGATTCGCCCAATGAGTCCTTGTTATTTAGTCATTTTCAGCCAATTTTCTGGATTTTTGAAAATTTCACTTTTTTGTGAAAATATCCACTAAATGAGATAATAATATGTGTGAGAGTACCGAAGGAGAGTTCCAAATGTGTGTGGGTTGAATATATATCCCACGGGGGTAAAATTGAAAAAAGTTGAAAAAAAAATTTTTTTTGACTTAGTAATTTTTCCGGCGTTTATCAGACTTTCAGATAGGGGAAATGTCAGTGAGCGTTCCGATTTCAGTTCCAGAGCGATTCGACCAATGAGTCCTTGATATCTAGTCGTTTTTCAGCCAATTTTCTGGATTTTTGAAAATTTCACTTTTTTGTGAAAATATACACTAAATGAGGGAATAATATGTGTTAGGGTACCCCAGGAGAGTTCCAAATGTGTGTGGGTAGAATATATATCCCAAGGGGTTAAAAGAGAAATAAGTTGAAAAAAATTTTTTTTTGGACTTAGTCATTTTTCCGGCGTTTATCAGACTTTTAGATAGGGGAAATGTCAGTGAGCGTTCCGATTTCAGTTCCAGAGCGATTCGCCCAATGAGTCTTTGATATTTAGTCGTTTTCAGCCAATTTTCAGGATTTTTGAAAATTTCACTTTTTTGTGAAAATATCCACTAAATGAGGGAATAATATGTGTGAGGGTACCCCAGGAGAGTTTAAAATGTGTGTGGGAAGAATATATATCCCACGGGGGTAAAATTGAATAAAGTAGAAAATTTTTTTTTTTTGAACTTAGTCATTTTTCTGGCGTTTATCAGACTTTCAGATAGGGGAAATGTCAGTGAGCATTCCGATTTCAGTTCCGGAGCGATTTGCCCAATGAGTCTTTGATATTTAGTCGTTTTCAGCCAATTTTCTGGATTTTTGAAAATTTCACTTTTTTGTGAAAATATCCACTAAATGAGGGAATAATATGTGTGAGGGTACCCCAGGAGAGTTCGAAATGTGTGTGGGTAGAATATATATCCCACTGGGGTAAAATTGAAAAAAGTTGAAAAAAAATTTTTTTTGGACTTAGTCGTTTTTCCGACGTTTATCAGACTTTCAGATAGGGGAAATGTCAGTGAGCATTCCGATTTCAGTTCCAGAGCGATTCGCCCAATGAGTCCTTGTTATTTAGTCGTTTTCAGCCAATTTTCTGGATTTTTGAAAATTTCACTTTTTTGTGAAAATATCCACTAAATGAGGGAATAATATGTGTGAGAGTACCGAAGGAGAGTTCCAAATGTGTGTGGGTAGAATATATATCCCACGGGGTTAAAAGAGAAAAAAGTTGAAAACATTTTTTTTTTGGACTTAGTCATTTTTCCGGCGTTTATCAGACTTTCAGATATGGCAAATGTCAGTGAGTGTTCCAATTTCAGTTCCAGAGCGATACGCCCAATGAGTCTTTGATATTTAGTCGTTTTCAGCCAATTTTCTGGATTTTTGAAAATTTCACTTTTTTGTGAAAATATCCACTAAATGAGGGAATAATATGTGTGAGGGTACCCCAGGAGAGTTTCAAATGTGTGTGGGTAGAATATATATCCCACGGGGGTAAAATTGAAAAAAGCTGAAAAATTTTTTTTTGGACTTAATCATTTTTCCGGCGTTTATCAGACTTTCAGATAGGGGAAATGTCAGTGAGCATTCCGATTTCAGTTCCAGAGCGATTCGCCCAATTAGTCCTTGATATTTAGTCGCTTTCAGCCAATTTTCTGGATTTTTGAAAATTTCCCTTTTTTGTGAAAATATCCACTAAATGAGGGAATAATATGTGTGAGGGTACCCCAGGAGAGTTCCAAATGTGTGTGGGTAGAATATATATCCCACGGAGGTAAAATTGAAAAAAGCTGAAAAAATTTTTTTTTGGACTTAGTCATTTTTCCAGCGTTTATCAGACTTTCAGATACGAGAAATGTCAGTGAGCGTTCCGATTTCAGCTCCAGACCGATTCACCCAATGAGTCCTTGATATTTAGTCGTTTTCAGCTAATTTTCTGGATTTTTGAAAATTTCACTTTTTTGTGAAAATATCCACTAAATGAGGGAATAATATGTGTGAGGGTACCCCAGGAGAGTTCCAAATGTGTGTGGGTAGAATATATATCCCACGGGGGTAAAATTGAAAAAAGTTTAAAAAAAAATTTTTTTGGACTTAGTCATTTTTCTGGCGTTTATCAGACTTTCAGATAGGGGAAATGTCAGTGAGCATTC
Organism: Phyllobates terribilis; assembly: GCF_046119375.1. Taxonomy (NCBI): domain Eukaryota; kingdom Metazoa; phylum Chordata; class Amphibia; order Anura; family Dendrobatidae; genus Phyllobates; species Phyllobates terribilis. The sequence continues at coordinate 557,777,949 of NW_027362762.1, forward strand.
CGATTTCAGTTCCAGAGCGATACGCCCAATGAGTCCTTGATATTTAGTTGTTTTCAGCCAATTTTCTGGATTTTTGAAAATTTCACTTTTTTCTGAAAATATTCACTAAATGAGGGAATAATATGTGTGAGGGTACCCCAGGAGAGTTCTAAATGTGTGTGGGAAGAATATATATCCGACGGGGGTAAAATTGAAAAAAGTTTAAAAAAAATTTTTTTTGGACTTAATCATTTTTCTGGCGTTGATCAGACTTTCAGATAGGGGAAATGTCAGTGAGCGTTCCGATTTCAGTTCCAAAGCGATACGCCCAATGAGTCCTTGATGTTAGTCGTTTTCAGACAATTTTCTGGATTTTTGAAAATTTCACTTTTTTGTGAAAATATCCACTAAATGAGGGAATAATATGTGTGAGGGTACCGAAGGAGAGTTCCAAATGTGTGTGGGTAGAATATATATCCCACGGGGTTAAAAGAGAAAAAAGTTGAAAACATTTTTTTTTTGGACTTAGTCATTTTTCCGGCGTTTATCAGACTTTCAGATATGGCAAATGTCAGTGAGTGTTCCAATTTCAGTTCCAGAGCGATACGCCCAATGAGTCTTTGATATTTAGTCGTTTTCAGCCAATTTTCTGGATTTTTGAAAATTTCACTTTTTTGTGAAAATATCCACTAAATGAGGGAATAATATGTGTGAGGGTACCCCAGGAGAGTTTCAAATGTGTGTGGGTAGAATATATATCCCACGGGGGTAAAATTGAAAAAAGCTGAAAAATTTTTTTTTGGACTTAATCATTTTTCCGGCGTTTATCAGACTTTCAGATAGGGGAAATGTCAGTGAGCATTCCGATTTCAGTTCCAGAGCGATTCGCCCAATTAGTCCTTGATATTTAGTCGCTTTCAGCCAATTTTCTGGATTTTTGAAAATTTCCCTTTTTTGTGAAAATATCCACTAAATGAGGGAATAATATGTGTGAGGGTACCCCAGGAGAGTTCCAAATGTGTGTGGGTAGAATATATATCCCACGGAGGTAAAATTGAAAAAAGCTGAAAAAATTTTTTTTTGGACTTAGTCATTTTTCCAGCGTTTATCAGACTTTCAGATACGAGAAATGTCAGTGAGCGTTCCGATTTCAGCTCCAGACCGATTCACCCAATGAGTCCTTGATATTTAGTCGTTTTCAGCTAATTTTCTGGATTTTTGAAAATTTCACTTTTTTGTGAAAATATCCACTAAATGAGGGAATAATATGTGTGAGGGTACCCCAGGAGAGTTCCAAATGTGTGTGGGTAGAATATATATCCCACGGGGGTAAAATTGAAAAAAGTTTAAAAAAAAATTTTTTTGGACTTAGTCATTTTTCTGGCGTTTATCAGACTTTCAGATAGGGGAAATGTCAGTGAGCATTCCGATTTCAGTTCCAGAGCGATACGCCCAATGAGTCCTTGATATTTAGTTGTTTTCAGCCAATTTTCTGGATTTTTGAAAATTTCACTTTTTTCTGAAAATATTCACTAAATGAGGGAATAATATGTGTGAGGGTACCCCAGGAGAGTTCTAAATGTGTGTGGGAAGAATATATATCCGACGGGGGTAAAATTGAAAAAAGTTTAAAAAAAATTTTTTTTGGACTTAATCATTTTTCTGGCGTTGATCAGACTTTCAGATAGGGGAAATGTCAGTGAGCGTTCCGATTTCAGTTCCAAAGCGATACGCCCAATGAGTCCTTGATGTTAGTCGTTTTCAGACAATTTTCTGGATTTTTGAAAATTTCACTTTTTTGTGAAAATATCCACTAAATGAGGGAATAATATGTGTGAGGGTACCGCAGGAGAGTACCAAATGTGTGTGGGAAGAATATATATCCCACGGGGGTAAAATTGAAAAAAGTTAAAAAAATTTTTTTTTTGGACTTAGTCATTTTTCCGGCGTTTATCAGACTTTCAAATACGAGAAATGTCAGTGAGCATTCCGATTTCAGCTCCAGAGCGATTCGGCCAATGAGTCCTTGATATTTAGTCATTTTCAGCCAATTTTCTGGATTTTTGAAAATTTCACTTTTTTGTGAAAATATCCACTAAATGAGGGAATAATATGTGTGAGGGTACCCCAGGAGAGTTCCAAATGTGTGTGGGTAGAATATATATCCCACGGGGGTAAAATTGAAAAAAGCTGAAAACATTTTTTTTTGGACTTAGTCATTTTTCCGGCGTTTATCAGACTTTCAGATAGGGCAAATGTCAGTGAGCGTTCCAATTTCAGTTCCAGAGCGATTCGCCCAATGAGTCTTTGATATTTAGTCGCTTTCAGCCAATTTTCTGGATTTTTGAAAATTTCACTTTTTTGTGAAAATATCCACTAAATGAGGGAATAATATGTGTGAGGGTACCCCAGGAGAGTCCCAAAAGTGTGTGGGAAGAATATATATCCCACGGGGGTAAAATTGAAAAAAGTTGAAAAAAAATTTTTTTTGGACTGTCATTTTTCTGGCGTTTATCAGACTTTCAGATATGTCAAATGTCAGTGAGCGTTCCAATTTCAGTTCCAGAGCGATACGCCCAATGAGTCTTTGATATTTACTCGTTTTCAGCCAATTTTCTGGATTTTTGAAAATTTCACTTTTTTGTGAAAATATCCACTAAATGAGGGAATAATATGTGTGAGGGTACTGAAGGAGAGCTCCAAATGTGTGTGGGTAGAATATATATCCCACGGGGGTAAAATTGAAAAAAGTTGAAAACATTTTTTTTTTGGACGTAGTCATTTTTCCGGCGTTTATCAGACTTTCAGATAGGGGAAATGTCAGTGAGCATTCCGATTTCAGTTCCAGAGCGATACGCCCAATGAGTCCTTGATATTTAGTCGTTTTCAGACACTTTTCTGGATTTTTGAAAATTTCACTTTTTTGTGAAAATATCCACTAAATGAGGGAATAATATGTGTGAGGGTACCCCAGGAGAGTTTCAAATGTGTGTGGGTAGAATATATATCCGACGGGGGTAAAATTGAAAAAAGTTGAAAAAAAATTTTTTTTGGACTTAGTCATTTTTCTGGCGTTGATCAGACTTTCAGATAAGGGAAATGTCAGTGAGCATTCCGATTTCAGTTCCAGAGCGATTCGCCCAATTAGTCCTTGATATTTAGTCGCTTTCAGCCAATTTTCTGGATTTTTGAAAATTTCCCTTTTTTGTGAAATTATCCACTAAATGAGGGAATAATAAGAGTGAGGGTACCCCAGAAGAGCTCTAAATGTGTGTGGGAAGAATATATATCCCACGGGGGTAAAATTGAAAAAAGTTGAAAAAAATTTCTTTTTGGACTTAGTCTTTTTTCCGGCGTTTATCAGACTTTCAGATAGGGCAAATGTCTGTGAGCGTTCCGATTTCAGTTCCAGAGCGATTCGCCCAATGAGTCTTTGATATTTAGTCGTTTTCAGCTAATTTTCTGGATTTTTGAAAATTTCACTTTTTTGTGAAAATATCCACTAAATGAGGGAATAATATGTGTGAGGGTAACCCAGGAGAGTTCCAAATGTGTGTGGGTAGAATATATATCCCACGGGGGTAAAATTGAAAAAAGTTTAAAAAAAAATTTTTTTGGACTTAGTCATTTTTCTGGCATTGATCAGACTTTCAGATAGGGGAAATGTCAGTGAGCATTCCGATTTCAGTTCCAGAGCGATTCGCCCAATGAGTCCTTGATATTTAGTTGTTTTCAGCCAATTTTCTGGATTTTTGAAAATTTCACTTTTTTGTGAAAATATCCACTAAATGAGGGAATAATAAGTGTGAGGGTACCCCAGAAGAGTTCCAAATGTGTGTGGGTAGAATATATATCCGACGGGGGTAAAATTGAAAAAAGTTGAAAAAAAATTTTTTTTGGACTTAGTCATTTTTCTGGCGTTGATCAGACTTTCAGATAAGGGAAATGTCAGTGAGCATTCCGATTTCAGTTCCAGAGCGATTCGCCCAATTAGTCCTTGATATTTAGTCGCTTTCAGCCAATTTTCTGGATTTTTGAAAATTTCCCTTTTTTGTGAAATTATCCACTAAATGAGGGAATAATAAGAGTGAGGGTACCCCAGAAGAGCTCTAAATGTGTGTGGGAAGAATATATATCCCACGGGGGTAAAATTGAAAAAAGTTGAAAAAAATTTCTTTTTGGACTTAGTCTTTTTTCCGGCGTTTATCAGACTTTCAGATAGGGCAAATGTCTGTGAGCGTTCCGATTTCAGTTCCAGAGCGATTCGCCCAATGAGTCTTTGATATTTAGTCGTTTTCAGCCAATTTTCTGGATTTTTGAAAATTTCACTTTTTTGTGAAAATATCCACTAAATGAGGGAATAATATGTGTGAGGGTACCCCAGGAGAGTTCCAAATGTGTGTGGGTAGAATATATATCCCACGGGGGTAAAATTGAAAAAAGTTGAAAACATTTTTTTTTGGACGTAGTCATTTTTCCGGCGTTTATCAGACTTTCAGATAGGGGAAATGTCAGTGAGCATTCCGATTTCAGTTCCAGAGCGATACGCCCAATGAGTCCTTGATATTTAGTCGTTTTCAGACACTTTTCTGGATTTTTGAAAATTTCACTTTTTTGTGAAAATATCCACTATATGAGGGAATAATAAGTGTGAGGGTACCCCAGAAGAGTTCCAAATATGTGTGGGTAGAATATATATCCGACGGGGGTAAAATTGAAAAAAGTTGAAAAAAAAATTTTTTTGGACTTAGTCATTTTTCTGGCGTTTATCAGACTTTCAGATACGGGAAATGTCAGTGAGTGTTCCGAATTCAGTTCCAGAGCGATTCGCCCAATGAGTCTTTGATATTTAGTCGTTTTCAGCCAATTTTCTGGATTTTTGAAAATTTCACTTTTTTGTGAAAATATCCACTAAATGAGGGAATAATATGTGTGAGGGTACCCCAGGAGAGTTCCAAATGTGTGTGGGTAGAATATATATCCCACGGAGGTAAAATTGAAAAAAGCTGAAAAAATTTTTTTTTGGACTTAGTCATTTTTCCAGCGTTTATCAGACTTTCAGATACGAGAAATGTCAGTGAGCGTTCCGATTTCAGCTCCAGACCGATTCACCCAATGAGTCCTTGATATTTAGTCGTTTTCAGCCAATTTTCTGGATTTTTGAAAATTTCACTTTTTTGTGAAAATATCCACTAAATGAGGGAATAATATGTGTGAGGGTACCCCAGGAGATCTCTAAATGTGTGTGGGAAGAATATATATCCGACGGGGGTAAAATTGAATAAAGTAGAAAATTTTTTTTTTTTGAACTTAGTCATTTTTTTGGCGTTTATCAGACTTTCAGATAGGGGAAATGTCAGTGAGCATTCCGATTTCAGTTCCGGAGCGATTTGCCCAATGAATCTTTGATATTTAGTCGTTTTCAGCCAATTTTCTGGATTTTTGAAAATTTCACTTTTTTGTGAAAATATCCACTAAATGAGGGAATAATATGTGTGAGGGTACCCCAGGAGAGTTGGAAATGTGTGTGGGTAGAATATATATCCCACTGGGGTAAAATTGAAAAAAGTTGAAAAAAAATTTTTTTTGGACTTAGTCGTTTTTCCGACGTTTATCAGACTTTCAGATAGGGGAAATGTCAGTGAGCATTCCGATTTCAGTTCCAGAGCGATTCGCCCAATGAGTCCTTGTTATTTAGTCATTTTCAGCCAATTTTCTGGATTTTTGAAAATTTCACTTTTTTGTGAAAATATCCACTAAATGAGATAATAATATGTGTGAGAGTACCGAAGGAGAGTTCCAAATGTGTGTGGGTTGAATATATATCCCACGGGGGTAAAATTGAAAAAAGTTGAAAAAAAATTTTTTTTTGACTTAGTAATTTTTCCGGCGTTTATCAGACTTTCAGATAGGGGAAATGTCAGTGAGCGTTCCGATTTCAGTTCCAGAGCGATTCGACCAATGAGTCCTTGATATCTAGTCGTTTTTCAGCCAATTTTCTGGATTTTTGAAAATTTCACTTTTTTGTGAAAATATACACTAAATGAGGGAATAATATGTGTTAGGGTACCCCAGGAGAGTTCCAAATGTGTGTGGGTAGAATATATATCCCAAGGGGTTAAAAGAGAAATAAGTTGAAAAAAATTTTTTTTTGGACTTAGTCATTTTTCCGGCGTTTATCAGACTTTTAGATAGGGGAAATGTCAGTGAGCGTTCCGATTTCAGTTCCAGAGCGATTCGCCCAATGAGTCTTTGATATTTAGTCGTTTTCAGCCAATTTTCAGGATTTTTGAAAATTTCACTTTTTTGTGAAAATATCCACTAAATGAGGGAATAATATGTGTGAGGGTACCCCAGGAGAGTTTAAAATGTGTGTGGGAAGAATATATATCCCACGGGGGTAAAATTGAATAAAGTAGAAAATTTTTTTTTTTTGAACTTAGTCATTTTTCTGGCGTTTATCAGACTTTCAGATAGGGGAAATGTCAGTGAGCATTCCGATTTCAGTTCCGGAGCGATTTGCCCAATGAGTCTTTGATATTTAGTCGTTTTCAGCCAATTTTCTGGATTTTTGAAAATTTCACTTTTTTGTGAAAATATCCACTAAATGAGGGAATAATATGTGTGAGGGTACCCCAGGAGAGTTCGAAATGTGTGTGGGTAGAATATATATCCCACTGGGGTAAAATTGAAAAAAGTTGAAAAAAAATTTTTTTTGGACTTAGTCGTTTTTCCGACGTTTATCAGACTTTCAGATAGGGGAAATGTCAGTGAGCATTCCGATTTCAGTTCCAGAGCGATTCGCCCAATGAGTCCTTGTTATTTAGTCGTTTTCAGCCAATTTTCTGGATTTTTGAAAATTTCACTTTTTTGTGAAAATATCCACTAAATGAGGGAATAATATGTGTGAGAGTACCGAAGGAGAGTTCCAAATGTGTGTGGGTAGAATATATATCCCACGGGGTTAAAATTGAAAAAAGCTGAAAAAATTTTTTTTTGGACTTAGTCATTTTTCCAGCGTTTATCAGACTTTCAGATACGAGAAATGTCAGTGAGCGTTCCGATTTCAGCTCCAGACCGATTCACCCAATGAGTCCTTGATATTTAGTCGTTTTCAGCCAATTTTCTGGATTTTTGAAAATTTCACTTTTTTGTGAAAATATCCACTAAATGAGGGAATAATATGTGTGAGGGTACCCCAGGAGATCTCTAAATGTGTGTGGGAAGAATATATATCCCACGGGGGTAAAATTGAATAAAGTAGAAAATTTTTTTTTTTTGAACTTAGTCATTTTTTTGGCGTTTATCAGACTTTCAGATAGGGGAAATGTCAGTGAGCATTCCGATTTCAGTTCCAGAGCGATTTGCCCAATGAACTTTGATATTTAGTCGTTTTCAGCCAATTTTCTGGATTTTTGAAAATTTCACTTTTTTGTGAAAATATCCACTAAATGAGGGAATAATATGTGTGAGGGTACCCCAGGAGAGTTGGAAATGTGTGTGGGTAGAATATATATCCCACTGGGGTAAAATTGAAAAAAGTTGAAAAAAAATTTTTTTTGGACTTAGTCGTTTTTCCGACGTTTATCAGACTTTCAGATAGGGGAAATGTCAGTGAGCATTCCGATTTCAGTTCCAGAGCGATTCGCCCAATGAGTCCTTGTTATTTAGTCATTTTCAGCCAATTTTCTGGATTTTTGAAAATTTCACTTTTTTGTGAAAATATCCACTAAATGAGGGAATAATATGTGTGAGAGTACCGAAGGAGAGTTCCAAATGTGTGTGGGTAGAATATATATCCCACGGGAGTAAAATTGAAAAAAGTTGAAAAAAAATTTTTTTTTGACTTAGTAATTTTTCCGGCGTTTATCAGACTTTCAGATAGGGGAAATGTCAGTGAGCGTTCCGATTTCAGTTCCAGAGCGATTCGACCAATGAGTCCTTGATATCTAGTCGTTTTTCAGCCAATTTTCTGGATTTTTGAAAATTTCACTTTTTTGTGAAAATATACACTAAATGAGGGAATAATATGTGTGAGGGTACCCCAGGAGAGTTTAAAATGTGTGTGGGAAGAATATATATCCCACGGGGGTAAAATTGAATAAAGTAGAAAAATTTTTTTTTTTGAACTTAGTCATTTTTCCGGCGTTTATCAGACTTTCAGATAGGGGAAATGTCAGTGAGCATTCCGATTTCAGTTCCGGAGCGATTTGCCCAATGAGTCTTTGATATTTAGTCGTTTTCAGCCAATTTTCTGGATTTTTGAAAATTTCACTTTTTTGTGAAAATATCCACTAAATGAGGGAATAATATGTGTGAGGGTACCCCAGGAGAGTTCAAAATGTGTGTGGGTAGAATATATATCCCACTGGGGTAAAATTGAAAAAAGTTGAAAAAAAATTTTTTTTGGACTTAGTCGTTTTTCCGACGTTTATCAGACTTTCAGATAGGGGAAATGTCAGTGAGCATTCCGATTTCAGTTCCAGAGCGATTCGCCCAATGAGTCCTTGTTATTTAGTCGTTTTCAGCCAATTTTCTGGATTTTTGAAAATTTCACTTTTTTGTGAAAATATCCACTAAATGAGGGAATAATATGTGTGAGAGTACCGAAGGAGAGTTCCAAATGTGTGTGGGTAGAATATATATCCCACGGAGGTAAAATTGAAAAAAGCTGAAAAAATTTTTTTTGGACTTAGTCGTTTTTCCGACGTTTATCAGACTTTCAGATAGGGGAAATGTCAGTGAGCATTCCGATTTCAGTTCCAGAGCGATTCGCCCAATGAGTCCTTGATATTTAGTCGTTTTCAGCCAATTTTCTGGATTTTTGAAAATTTCACTTTTTTGTGAAAATATCCACTAAATGAGGGAGTAATATGTGTGAGGGTACCCCAGGAGATCTCTAAATGTGTGTGGGAAGAATATATATCCCACGGGGGTAAAATTGAATAAAGTAGAAAATTTTTTTTTTTTGAACTTAGTCATTTTTTTGGCGTTTATCAGACTTTCAGATAGGGGAAATGTCAGTGAGCATTCCGATTTCAGTTCCGGAGCGATTTGCCCAATGAATCTTTGATATTTAGTCGTTTTCAGCCAATTTTCTGGATTTTTGAAAATTTCACTTTTTTGTGAAAATATCCACTAAATGAGGGAATAATATGTGTGAGAGTACCGAAGGAGAGTTCCAAATGTGTGTGGGTAGAATATATATCCCACGGGAGTAAAATTGAAAAAAGTTGAAAAAAAATTTTTTTTTGACTTAGTAATTTTTCCGGCGTTTATCAGACTTTCAGATAGGGGAAATGTCAGTGAGCGTTCCGATTTCAGTTCCAGAGCGATTCGACCAATGAGTCCTTGATATCTAGTCGTTTTTCAGCCAATTTTCTGGATTTTTGAAAATTTCACTTTTTTGTGAAAATATACACTAAATGAGGGAATAATATGTGTTAGGGTACCCCAGGAGAGTTCCAAATGTGTGTGGGTAGAATATATATCCCACGGGGTTAAAAGAGAAATAAGTTGAAAAAAATTTTTTTTTGGACTTAGTCATTTTTCCGGCGTTTATCAGACTTTTAGATAGGGGAAATGTCAGTGAGCGTTCCGATTTCAGTTCCAGAGCGATTCGCCCAATGAGTCTTTGATATTTAGTCGTTTTCAGCCAATTTTCTGGATTTTTGAAAATTTCACTTTTTTGTGAAAATATCCACTAAATGAGGGAATAATATGTGTGAGGGTACCCCAGGAGAGTTTAAAATGTGTGTGGGAAGAATATATATCCCACGGGGGTAAAATTGAATAAAGTAGAAAATTTTTTTTTTTTGAACTTAGTCATTTTTCCGGCGTTTATCAGACTTTCAGATAGGGGAAATGTCAGTGAGCATTCCGATTTCAGTTCCGGAGCGATTTGCCCAATGAGTCTTTGATATTTAGTCGTTTTCAGCCAATTTTCTGGATTTTTGAAAATTTCACTTTTTTGTGAAAATATCCACTAAATGAGGGAATAATATGTGTGAGGGTACCCCAGGAGAGTTCGAAATGTGTGTGGGTAGAATATATATCCCACTGGGGTAAAATTGAAAAAAGTTGAAAAAAAATTTTTTTTGGACTTAGTCGTTTTTCCGACGTTTATCAGACTTTCAGATAGGGGAAATGTCAGTGAGCATTCCGATTTCAGTTCCAGAGCGATTCGCCCAATGAGTCCTTGTTATTTAGTCGTTTTCAGCCAATTTTCTGGATTTTTGAAAATTTCACTTTTTTGTGAAAATATCCACTAAATGAGGGAATAATATGTGTGAGAGTACCGAAGGAGAGTTCCAAATGTGTGTGGGTAGAATATATATCCCACGGAGGTAAAATTGAAAAAAGCTGAAAAAATTTTTTTTGGACTTAGTCGTTTTTCCGACGTTTATCAGACTTTCAGATAGGGGAAATGTCAGTGAGCATTCCGATTTCAGTTCCAGAGCGATTCGCCCAATGAGTCCTTGATATTTAGTCGTTTTCAGCCAATTTTCTGGATTTTTGAAAATTTCACTTTTTTGTGAAAATATCCACTAAATGAGGGAGTAATATGTGTGAGGGTACCCCAGGAGATCTCTAAATGTGTGTGGGAAGAATATATATCCCACGGGGGTAAAATTGAATAAAGTAGAAAATTTTTTTTTTTTGAACTTAGTCATTTTTTCAGCGTTTATCAGACTTTCAGATAGGGGAAATGTCAGTGAGCATTCCGATTTCAGTTCCAGAGCGATTCGCCCAATGAGTCCTTGATATTTAGTCGTTTTCAGCCAATTTTCTGGATTTTTGAAAATTTAACTTTTTTGTGAAAATATCCACTAAATGAGGGAATAATATGTGTGAGGGTACCCCAGGAGAGTTTCAAATGTGTGTGGGTAGAATATATATCCCACGGGGGTAAAATTGAAAAAAGCTGAAAAATTTTTTTTTGGACTTAATCATTTTTCCGGCGTTTATCAGACTTTCAGATAGGGGAAATGTCAGTGAGCATTCCGATTTCAGTTCCAGAGCGATTCGCCCAATTAGTCCTTGATATTTAGTCGCTTTCAGCCAATTTTCTGGATTTTTGAAAATTTCCCTTTTTTGTGAAAATATCCACTAAATGAGGGAATAATATGTGTGAGGGTACCCCAGGAGAGTTCCAAATGTGTGTGGGTAGAATATATATCCCACGGAGGTAAAATTGAAAAAAGCTGAAAAAATTTTTTTTTGGACTTAGTCATTTTTCCAGCGTTTATCAGACTTTCAGATACGAGAAATGTCAGTGAGCGTTCCGATTTCAGCTCCAGACCGATTCACCCAATGAGTCCTTGATATTTAGTCGTTTTCAGCCAATTTTCTGGATTTTTGAAAATTTCACTTTTTTGTGAAAATATCCACTAAATGAGGGAATAATATGTGTGAGGGTACCCCAGGAGATCTCTAAATGTGTGTGGGAAGAATATATATCCCACGGGGGTAAAATTGAATAAAGTAGAAAATTTTTTTTTTTTGAACTTAGTCATTTTTTTGGCGTTTATCAGACTTTCAGATAGGGGAAATGTCAGTGAGCATTCCGATTTCAGTTCCAGAGCGATTTGCCCAATGAACTTTGATATTTAGTCGTTTTCAGCCAATTTTCTGGATTTTTGAAAATTTCACTTTTTTGTGAAAATATCCACTAAATGAGGGAATAATATGTGTGAGGGTACCCCAGGAGAGTTGGAAATGTGTGTGGGTAGAATATATATCCCACTGGGGTAAAATTGAAAAAAGTTGAAAAAAAATTTTTTTTGGACTTAGTCGTTTTTCCGACGTTTATCAGACTTTCAGATAGGGGAAATGTCAGTGAGCATTCCGATTTCAGTTCCAGAGCGATTCGCCCAATGAGTCCTTGTTATTTAGTCATTTTCAGCCAATTTTCTGGATTTTTGAAAATTTCACTTTTTTGTGAAAATATCCACTAAATGAGATAATAATATGTGTGAGAGTACCGAAGGAGAGTTCCAAATGTGTGTGGGTTGAATATATATCCCACGGGGGTAAAATTGAAAAAAGTTGAAAAAAAAATTTTTTTTGACTTAGTAATTTTTCCGGCGTTTATCAGACTTTCAGATAGGGGAAATGTCAGTGAGCGTTCCGATTTCAGTTCCAGAGCGATTCGACCAATGAGTCCTTGATATCTAGTCGTTTTTCAGCCAATTTTCTGGATTTTTGAAAATTTCACTTTTTTGTGAAAATATACACTAAATGAGGGAATAATATGTGTTAGGGTACCCCAGGAGAGTTCCAAATGTGTGTGGGTAGAATATATATCCCAAGGGGTTAAAAGAGAAATAAGTTGAAAAAAATTTTTTTTTGGACTTAGTCATTTTTCCGGCGTTTATCAGACTTTTAGATAGGGGAAATGTCAGTGAGCGTTCCGATTTCAGTTCCAGAGCGATTCGCCCAATGAGTCTTTGATATTTAGTCGTTTTCAGCCAATTTTCAGGATTTTTGAAAATTTCACTTTTTTGTGAAAATATCCACTAAATGAGGGAATAATATGTGTGAGGGTACCCCAGGAGAGTTTAAAATGTGTGTGGGAAGAATATATATCCCACGGGGGTAAAATTGAATAAAGTAGAAAATTTTTTTTTTTTGAACTTAGTCATTTTTCTGGCGTTTATCAGACTTTCAGATAGGGGAAATGTCAGTGAGCATTCCGATTTCAGTTCCGGAGCGATTTGCCCAATGAGTCTTTGATATTTAGTCGTTTTCAGCCAATTTTCTGGATTTTTGAAAATTTCACTTTTTTGTGAAAATATCCACTAAATGAGGGAATAATATGTGTGAGGGTACCCCAGGAGAGTTCGAAATGTGTGTGGGTAGAATATATATCCCACTGGGGTAAAATTGAAAAAAGTTGAAAAAAAATTTTTTTTGGACTTAGTCGTTTTTCCGACGTTTATCAGACTTTCAGATAGGGGAAATGTCAGTGAGCATTCCGATTTCAGTTCCAGAGCGATTCGCCCAATGAGTCCTTGTTATTTAGTCGTTTTCAGCCAATTTTCTGGATTTTTGAAAATTTCACTTTTTTGTGAAAATATCCACTAAATGAGGGAATAATATGTGTGAGAGTACCGAAGGAGAGTTCCAAATGTGTGTGGGTAGAATATATATCCCACGGGGTTAAAAGAGAAAAAAGTTGAAAACATTTTTTTTTTGGACTTAGTCATTTTTCCGGCGTTTATCAGACTTTCAGATATGGCAAATGTCAGTGAGTGTTCCAATTTCAGTTCCAGAGCGATACGCCCAATGAGTCTTTGATATTTAGTCGTTTTCAGCCAATTTTCTGGATTTTTGAAAATTTCACTTTTTTGTGAAAATATCCACTAAATGAGGGAATAATATGTGTGAGGGTACCCCAGGAGAGTTTCAAATGTGTGTGGGTAGAATATATATCCCACGGGGGTAAAATTGAAAAAAGCTGAAAAATTTTTTTTTGGACTTAATCATTTTTCCGGCGTTTATCAGACTTTCAGATAGGGGAAATGTCAGTGAGCATTCCGATTTCAGTTCCAGAGCGATTCGCCCAATTAGTCCTTGATATTTAGTCGCTTTCAGCCAATTTTCTGGATTTTTGAAAATTTCCCTTTTTTGTGAAAATATCCACTAAATGAGGGAATAATATGTGTGAGGGTACCCCAGGAGAGTTCCAAATGTGTGTGGGTAGAATATATATCCCACGGAGGTAAAATTGAAAAAAGCTGAAAAAATTTTTTTTTGGACTTAGTCATTTTTCCAGCGTTTATCAGACTTTCAGATACGAGAAATGTCAGTGAGCGTTCCGATTTCAGCTCCAGACCGATTCACCCAATGAGTCCTTGATATTTAGTCGTTTTCAGCTAATTTTCTGGATTTTTGAAAATTTCACTTTTTTGTGAAAATATCCACTAAATGAGGGAATAATATGTGTGAGGGTACCCCAGGAGAGTTCCAAATGTGTGTGGGTAGAATATATATCCCACGGGGGTAAAATTGAAAAAAGTTTAAAAAAAAATTTTTTTGGACTTAGTCATTTTTCTGGCGTTTATCAGACTTTCAGATAGGGGAAATGTCAGTGAGCATTCCGATTTCAGTTCCAGAGCGATACGCCCAATGAGTCCTTGATATTTAGTTGTTTTCAGCCAATTTTCTGGATTTTTGAAAATTTCACTTTTTTCTGAAAATATTCACTAAATGAGGGAATAATATGTGTGAGGGTACCCCAGGAGAGTTCTAAATGTGTGTGGGAAGAATATATATCCGACGGGGGTAAAATTGAAAAAAGTTTAAAAAAAATTTTTTTTGGACTTAATCATTTTTCTGGCGTTGATCAGACTTTCAGATAGGGGAAATGTCAGTGAGCGTTCCGATTTCAGTTCCAAAGCGATACGCCCAATGAGTCCTTGATGTTAGTCGTTTTCAGACAATTTTCTGGATTTTTGAAAATTTCACTTTTTTGTGAAAATATCCACTAAATGAGGGAATAATATGTGTGAGGGTACCGCAGGAGAGTACCAAATGTGTGTGGGAAGAATATATATCCCACGGGGGTAAAATTGAAAAAAGTTAAAAAAATTTTTTTTTTGGACTTAGTCATTTTTCCGGCGTTTATCAGACTTTCAAATACGAGAAATGTCAGTGAGCATTCCGATTTCAGCTCCAGAGCGATTCGGCCAATGAGTCCTTGATATTTAGTCATTTTCAGCCAATTTTCTGGATTTTTGAAAATTTCACTTTTTTGTGAAAATATCCACTAAATGAGGGAATAATATGTGTGAGGGTACCCCAGGAGAGTTCCAAATGTGTGTGGGTAGAATATATATCCCACGGGGGTAAAATTGAAAAAAGCTGAAAACATTTTTTTTTGGACTTAGTCATTTTTCCGGCGTTTATCAGACTTTCAGATAGGGCAAATGTCAGTGAGCGTTCCAATTTCAGTTCCAGAGCGATTCGCCCAATGAGTCTTTGATATTTAGTCGCTTTCAGCCAATTTTCTGGATTTTTGAAAATTTCACTTTTTTGTGAAAATATCCACTAAATGAGGGAATAATATGTGTGAGGGTACCCCAGGAGAGTCCCAAAAGTGTGTGGGAAGAATATATATCCCACGGGGGTAAAATTGAAAAAAGTTGAAAAAAAATTTTTTTTGGACTGTCATTTTTCTGGCGTTTATCAGACTTTCAGATATGTCAAATGTCAGTGAGCGTTCCAATTTCAGTTCCAGAGCGATACGCCCAATGAGTCTTTGATATTTACTCGTTTTCAGCCAATTTTCTGGATTTTTGAAAATTTCACTTTTTTGTGAAAATATCCACTAAATGAGGGAATAATATGTGTGAGGGTACTGAAGGAGAGCTCCAAATGTGTGTGGGTAGAATATATATCCCACGGGGGTAAAATTGAAAAAAGTTGAAAACATTTTTTTTTTGGACGTAGTCATTTTTCCGGCGTTTATCAGACTTTCAGATAGGGGAAATGTCAGTGAGCATTCCGATTTCAGTTCCAGAGCGATACGCCCAATGAGTCCTTGATATTTAGTCGTTTTCAGACACTTTTCTGGATTTTTGAAAATTTCACTTTTTTGTGAAAATATCCACTAAATGAGGGAATAATATGTGTGAGGGTACCCCAGGAGAGTTTCAAATGTGTGTGGGTAGAATATATATCCGACGGGGGTAAAATTGAAAAAAGTTGAAAAAAAATTTTTTTTGGACTTAGTCATTTTTCTGGCGTTGATCAGACTTTCAGATAAGGGAAATGTCAGTGAGCATTCCGATTTCAGTTCCAGAGCGATTCGCCCAATTAGTCCTTGATATTTAGTCGCTTTCAGCCAATTTTCTGGATTTTTGAAAATTTCCCTTTTTTGTGAAATTATCCACTAAATGAGGGAATAATAAGAGTGAGGGTACCCCAGAAGAGCTCTAAATGTGTGTGGGAAGAATATATATCCCACGGGGGTAAAATTGAAAAAAGTTGAAAAAAATTTCTTTTTGGACTTAGTCTTTTTTCCGGCGTTTATCAGACTTTCAGATAGGGCAAATGTCTGTGAGCGTTCCGATTTCAGTTCCAGAGCGATTCGCCCAATGAGTCTTTGATATTTAGTCGTTTTCAGCTAATTTTCTGGATTTTTGAAAATTTCACTTTTTTGTGAAAATATCCACTAAATGAGGGAATAATATGTGTGAGGGTAACCCAGGAGAGTTCCAAATGTGTGTGGGTAGAATATATATCCCACGGGGGTAAAATTGAAAAAAGTTTAAAAAAAAATTTTTTTGGACTTAGTCATTTTTCTGGCATTGATCAGACTTTCAGATAGGGGAAATGTCAGTGAGCATTCCGATTTCAGTTCCAGAGCGATTCGCCCAATGAGTCCTTGATATTTAGTTGTTTTCAGCCAATTTTCTGGATTTTTGAAAATTTCACTTTTTTGTGAAAATATCCACTAAATGAGGGAATAATAAGTGTGAGGGTACCCCAGAAGAGTTCCAAATGTGTGTGGGTAGAATATATATCCGACGGGGGTAAAATTGAAAAAAGTTGAAAAAAAATTTTTTTTGGACTTAGTCATTTTTCTGGCGTTGATCAGACTTTCAGATAAGGGAAATGTCAGTGAGCATTCCGATTTCAGTTCCAGAGCGATTCGCCCAATTAGTCCTTGATATTTAGTCGCTTTCAGCCAATTTTCTGGATTTTTGAAAATTTCCCTTTTTTGTGAAATTATCCACTAAATGAGGGAATAATAAGAGTGAGGGTACCCCAGAAGAGCTCTAAATGTGTGTGGGAAGAATATATATCCCACGGGGGTAAAATTGAAAAAAGTTGAAAAAAATTTCTTTTTGGACTTAGTCTTTTTTCCGGCGTTTATCAGACTTTCAGATAGGGCAAATGTCTGTGAGCGTTCCGATTTCAGTTCCAGAGCGATTCGCCCAATGAGTCTTTGATATTTAGTCGTTTTCAGCCAATTTTCTGGATTTTTGAAAATTTCACTTTTTTGTGAAAATATCCACTAAATGAGGGAATAATATGTGTGAGGGTACCCCAGGAGAGTTCCAAATGTGTGTGGGTAGAATATATATCCCACGGGGGTAAAATTGAAAAAAGTTGAAAACATTTTTTTTTGGACGTAGTCATTTTTCCGGCGTTTATCAGACTTTCAGATAGGGGAAATGTCAGTGAGCATTCCGATTTCAGTTCCAGAGCGATACGCCCAATGAGTCCTTGATATTTAGTCGTTTTCAGACACTTTTCTGGATTTTTGAAAATTTCACTTTTTTGTGAAAATATCCACTATATGAGGGAATAATAAGTGTGAGGGTACCCCAGAAGAGTTCCAAATATGTGTGGGTAGAATATATATCCGACGGGGGTAAAATTGAAAAAAGTTGAAAAAAAAATTTTTTTGGACTTAGTCATTTTTCTGGCGTTTATCAGACTTTCAGATACGGGAAATGTCAGTGAGTGTTCCGAATTCAGTTCCAGAGCGATTCGCCCAATGAGTCTTTGATATTTAGTCGTTTTCAGCCAATTTTCTGGATTTTTGAAAATTTCACTTTTTTGTGAAAATATCCACTAAATGAGGGAATAATATGTGTGAGGGTACCCCAGGAGAGTTCCAAATGTGTGTGGGTAGAATATATATCCCACGGAGGTAAAATTGAAAAAAGCTGAAAAAATTTTTTTTTGGACTTAGTCATTTTTCCAGCGTTTATCAGACTTTCAGATACGAGAAATGTCAGTGAGCGTTCCGATTTCAGCTCCAGACCGATTCACCCAATGAGTCCTTGATATTTAGTCGTTTTCAGCCAATTTTCTGGATTTTTGAAAATTTCACTTTTTTGTGAAAATATCCACTAAATGAGGGAATAATATGTGTGAGGGTACCCCAGGAGATCTCTAAATGTGTGTGGGAAGAATATATATCCGACGGGGGTAAAATTGAATAAAGTAGAAAATTTTTTTTTTTTGAACTTAGTCATTTTTTTGGCGTTTATCAGACTTTCAGATAGGGGAAATGTCAGTGAGCATTCCGATTTCAGTTCCGGAGCGATTTGCCCAATGAATCTTTGATATTTAGTCGTTTTCAGCCAATTTTCTGGATTTTTGAAAATTTCACTTTTTTGTGAAAATATCCACTAAATGAGGGAATAATATGTGTGAGGGTACCCCAGGAGAGTTGGAAATGTGTGTGGGTAGAATATATATCCCACTGGGGTAAAATTGAAAAAAGTTGAAAAAAAATTTTTTTTGGACTTAGTCGTTTTTCCGACGTTTATCAGACTTTCAGATAGGGGAAATGTCAGTGAGCATTCCGATTTCAGTTCCAGAGCGATTCGCCCAATGAGTCCTTGTTATTTAGTCATTTTCAGCCAATTTTCTGGATTTTTGAAAATTTCACTTTTTTGTGAAAATATCCACTAAATGAGATAATAATATGTGTGAGAGTACCGAAGGAGAGTTCCAAATGTGTGTGGGTTGAATATATATCCCACGGGGGTAAAATTGAAAAAAGTTGAAAAAAAATTTTTTTTTGACTTAGTAATTTTTCCGGCGTTTATCAGACTTTCAGATAGGGGAAATGTCAGTGAGCGTTCCGATTTCAGTTCCAGAGCGATTCGACCAATGAGTCCTTGATATCTAGTCGTTTTTCAGCCAATTTTCTGGATTTTTGAAAATTTCACTTTTTTGTGAAAATATACACTAAATGAGGGAATAATATGTGTTAGGGTACCCCAGGAGAGTTCCAAATGTGTGTGGGTAGAATATATATCCCAAGGGGTTAAAAGAGAAATAAGTTGAAAAAAATTTTTTTTTGGACTTAGTCATTTTTCCGGCGTTTATCAGACTTTTAGATAGGGGAAATGTCAGTGAGCGTTCCGATTTCAGTTCCAGAGCGATTCGCCCAATGAGTCTTTGATATTTAGTCGTTTTCAGCCAATTTTCAGGATTTTTGAAAATTTCACTTTTTTGTGAAAATATCCACTAAATGAGGGAATAATATGTGTGAGGGTACCCCAGGAGAGTTTAAAATGTGTGTGGGAAGAATATATATCCCACGGGGGTAAAATTGAATAAAGTAGAAAATTTTTTTTTTTTGAACTTAGTCATTTTTCTGGCGTTTATCAGACTTTCAGATAGGGGAAATGTCAGTGAGCATTCCGATTTCAGTTCCGGAGCGATTTGCCCAATGAGTCTTTGATATTTAGTCGTTTTCAGCCAATTTTCTGGATTTTTGAAAATTTCACTTTTTTGTGAAAATATCCACTAAATGAGGGAATAATATGTGTGAGGGTACCCCAGGAGAGTTCGAAATGTGTGTGGGTAGAATATATATCCCACTGGGGTAAAATTGAAAAAAGTTGAAAAAAAATTTTTTTTGGACTTAGTCGTTTTTCCGACGTTTATCAGACTTTCAGATAGGGGAAATGTCAGTGAGCATTCCGATTTCAGTTCCAGAGCGATTCGCCCAATGAGTCCTTGTTATTTAGTCGTTTTCAGCCAATTTTCTGGATTTTTGAAAATTTCACTTTTTTGTGAAAATATCCACTAAATGAGGGAATAATATGTGTGAGAGTACCGAAGGAGAGTTCCAAATGTGTGTGGGTAGAATATATATCCCACGGGGTTAAAAGAGAAAAAAGTTGAAAACATTTTTTTTTTGGACTTAGTCATTTTTCCGGCGTTTATCAGACTTTCAGATATGGCAAATGTCAGTGAGTGTTCCAATTTCAGTTCCAGAGCGATACGCCCAATGAGTCTTTGATATTTAGTCGTTTTCAGCCAATTTTCTGGATTTTTGAAAATTTCACTTTTTTGTGAAAATATCCACTAAATGAGGGAATAATATGTGTGAGGGTACCCCAGGAGAGTTTCAAATGTGTTTGGGAAGAATATATATCCCACGGGGGTAAAATTGAATAAAGTAGAAACATTTTTTTTTTTGGACTTAGTCATTTTTTCAGCGTTTATCAGACTTTCAGATAGGGGAAATGTCAGTGAGCATTCCGATTTCAGTTCCAGAGCGATTCGCCCAATGAGTCCTTGATATTTAGTCGTTTTCAGCCAATTTTCTGGATTTTTGAAAATTTAACTTTTTTGTGAAAATATCCACTAAATGAGGGAATAATATGTGTGAGGGTACCCCAGGAGAGTTTCAAATGTGTGTGGGTAGAATATATATCCCACGGGGGTAAAATTGAAAAAAGCTGAAAAATTTTTTTTTGGACTTAATCATTTTTCCGGCGTTTATCAGACTTTCAGATAGGGGAAATGTCAGTGAGCATTCCGATTTCAGTTCCAGAGCGATTCGCCCAATTAGTCCTTGATATTTAGTCGCTTTCAGCCAATTTTCTGGATTTTTGAAAATTTCCCTTTTTTGTGAAAATATCCACTAAATGAGGGAATAATATGTGTGAGGGTACCCCAGGAGAGTTCCAAATGTGTGTGGGTAGAATATATATCCCACGGAGGTAAAATTGAAAAAAGCTGAAAAAATTTTTTTTTGGACTTAGTCATTTTTCCAGCGTTTATCAGACTTTCAGATACGAGAAATGTCAGTGAGCGTTCCGATTTCAGCTCCAGACCGATTCACCCAATGAGTCCTTGATATTTAGTCGTTTTCAGCCAATTTTCTGGATTTTTGAAAATTTCACTTTTTTGTGAAAATATCCACTAAATGAGGGAATAATATGTGTGAGGGTACCCCAGGAGATCTCTAAATGTGTGTGGGAAGAATATATATCCCACGGGGGTAAAATTGAATAAAGTAGAAAATTTTTTTTTTTTGAACTTAGTCATTTTTTTGGCGTTTATCAGACTTTCAGATAGGGGAAATGTCAGTGAGCATTCCGATTTCAGTTCCAGAGCGATTTGCCCAATGAACTTTGATATTTAGTCGTTTTCAGCCAATTTTCTGGATTTTTGAAAATTTCACTTTTTTGTGAAAATATCCACTAAATGAGGGAATAATATGTGTGAGGGTACCCCAGGAGAGTTGGAAATGTGTGTGGGTAGAATATATATCCCACTGGGGTAAAATTGAAAAAAGTTGAAAAAAAATTTTTTTTGGACTTAGTCGTTTTTCCGACGTTTATCAGACTTTCAGATAGGGGAAATGTCAGTGAGCATTCCGATTTCAGTTCCAGAGCGATTCGCCCAATGAGTCCTTGTTATTTAGTCATTTTCAGCCAATTTTCTGGATTTTTGAAAATTTCACTTTTTTGTGAAAATATCCACTAAATGAGGGAATAATATGTGTGAGAGTACCGAAGGAGAGTTCCAAATGTGTGTGGGTAGAATATATATCCCACGGGAGTAAAATTGAAAAAAGTTGAAAAAAAATTTTTTTTTGACTTAGTAATTTTTCCGGCGTTTATCAGACTTTCAGATAGGGGAAATGTCAGTGAGCGTTCCGATTTCAGTTCCAGAGCGATTCGACCAATGAGTCCTTGATATCTAGTCGTTTTTCAGCCAATTTTCTGGATTTTTGAAAATTTCACTTTTTTGTGAAAATATACACTAAATGAGGGAATAATATGTGTTAGGGTACCCCAGGAGAGTTCCAAATGTGTGTGGGTAGAATATATATCCCACGGGGTTAAAAGAGAAATAAGTTGAAAAAAATTTTTTTTTGGACTTAGTCATTTTTCCGGCGTTTATCAGACTTTTAGATAGGGGAAATGTCAGTGAGCGTTCCGATTTCAGTTCCAGAGCGATTCGCCCAATGAGTCTTTGATATTTAGTCGTTTTCAGCCAATTTTCTGGATTTTTGAAAATTTCACTTTTTTGTGAAAATATCCACTAAATGAGGGAATAATATGTGTGAGGGTACCCCAGGAGAGTTTAAAATGTGTGTGGGAAGAATATATATCCCACGGGGGTAAAATTGAATAAAGTAGAAAAATTTTTTTTTTTGAACTTAGTCATTTTTCCGGCGTTTATCAGACTTTCAGATAGGGGAAATGTCAGTGAGCATTCCGATTTCAGTTCCGGAGCGATTTGCCCAATGAGTCTTTGATATTTAGTCGTTTTCAGCCAATTTTCTGGATTTTTGAAAATTTCACTTTTTTGTGAAAATATCCACTAAATGAGGGAATAATATGTGTGAGGGTACCCCAGGAGAGTTCAAAATGTGTGTGGGTAGAATATATATCCCACTGGGGTAAAATTGAAAAAAGTTGAAAAAAAATTTTTTTTGGACTTAGTCGTTTTTCCGACGTTTATCAGACTTTCAGATAGGGGAAATGTCAGTGAGCATTCCGATTTCAGTTCCAGAGCGATTCGCCCAATGAGTCCTTGTTATTTAGTCGTTTTCAGCCAATTTTCTGGATTTTTGAAAATTTCACTTTTTTGTGAAAATATCCACTAAATGAGGGAATAATATGTGTGAGAGTACCGAAGGAGAGTTCCAAATGTGTGTGGGTAGAATATATATCCCACGGAGGTAAAATTGAAAAAAGCTGAAAAAATTTTTTTTGGACTTAGTCGTTTTTCCGACGTTTATCAGACTTTCAGATAGGGGAAATGTCAGTGAGCATTCCGATTTCAGTTCCAGAGCGATTCGCCCAATGAGTCCTTGATATTTAGTCGTTTTCAGCCAATTTTCTGGATTTTTGAAAATTTCACTTTTTTGTGAAAATATCCACTAAATGAGGGAGTAATATGTGTGAGGGTACCCCAGGAGATCTCTAAATGTGTGTGGGAAGAATATATATCCCACGGGGGTAAAATTGAATAAAGTAGAAAATTTTTTTTTTTTGAACTTAGTCATTTTTTTGGCGTTTATCAGACTTTCAGATAGGGGAAATGTCAGTGAGCATTCCGATTTCAGTTCCGGAGCGATTTGCCCAATGAATCTTTGATATTTAGTCGTTTTCAGCCAATTTTCTGGATTTTTGAAAATTTCACTTTTTTGTGAAAATATCCACTAAATGAGGGAATAATATGTGTGAGAGTACCGAAGGAGAGTTCCAAATGTGTGTGGGTAGAATATATATCCCACGGGAGTAAAATTGAAAAAAGTTGAAAAAAAATTTTTTTTTGACTTAGTAATTTTTCCGGCGTTTATCAGACTTTCAGATAGGGGAAATGTCAGTGAGCGTTCCGATTTCAGTTCCAGAGCGATTCGACCAATGAGTCCTTGATATCTAGTCGTTTTTCAGCCAATTTTCTGGATTTTTGAAAATTTCACTTTTTTGTGAAAATATACACTAAATGAGGGAATAATATGTGTTAGGGTACCCCAGGAGAGTTCCAAATGTGTGTGGGTAGAATATATATCCCACGGGGTTAAAAGAGAAATAAGTTGAAAAAAATTTTTTTTTGGACTTAGTCATTTTTCCGGCGTTTATCAGACTTTTAGATAGGGGAAATGTCAGTGAGCGTTCCGATTTCAGTTCCAGAGCGATTCGCCCAATGAGTCCTTGATATTTAGTCGTTTTCAGCCAATTTTCTGGATTTTTGAAAATTTCACTTTTTTGTGAAAATATCCACTAAATGAGGGAATAATATGTGTGAGGGTACCCCAGGAGAGTTTAAAATGTGTGTGGGAAGAATATATATCCCACGGGGGTAAAATTGAATAAAGTAGAAAATTTTTTTTTTTTGAACTTAGTCATTTTTCCGGCGTTTATCAGACTTTCAGATAGGGGAAATGTCAGTGAGCATTCCGATTTCAGTTCCGGAGCGATTTGCCCAATGAGTCTTTGATATTTAGTCGTTTTCAGCCAATTTTCTGGATTTTTGAAAATTTCACTTTTTTGTGAAAATATCCACTAAATGAGGGAATAATATGTGTGAGGGTACCCCAGGAGAGTTCGAAATGTGTGTGGGTAGAATATATATCCCACTGGGGTAAAATTGAAAAAAGTTGAAAAAAAATTTTTTTTGGACTTAGTCGTTTTTCCGACGTTTATCAGACTTTCAGATAGGGGAAATGTCAGTGAGCATTCCGATTTCAGTTCCAGAGCGATTCGCCCAATGAGTCCTTGTTATTTAGTCGTTTTCAGCCAATTTTCTGGATTTTTGAAAATTTCACTTTTTTGTGAAAATATCCACTAAATGAGGGAATAATATGTGTGAGAGTACCGAAGGAGAGTTCCAAATGTGTGTGGGTAGAATATATATCCCACGGAGGTAAAATTGAAAAAAGCTGAAAAAATTTTTTTTGGACTTAGTCGTTTTTCCGACGTTTATCAGACTTTCAGATAGGGGAAATGTCAGTGAGCATTCCGATTTCAGTTCCAGAGCGATTCGCCCAATGAGTCCTTGATATTTAGTCGTTTTCAGCCAATTTTCTGGATTTTTGAAAATTTCACTTTTTTGTGAAAATATCCACTAAATGAGGGAGTAATATGTGTGAGGGTACCCCAGGAGATCTCTAAATGTGTGTGGGAAGAATATATATCCCACGGGGGTAAAATTGAATAAAGTAGAAAATTTTTTTTTTTTGAACTTAGTCATTTTTTCAGCGTTTATCAGACTTTCAGATAGGGGAAATGTCAGTGAGCATTCCGATTTCAGTTCCAGAGCGATTCGCCCAATGAGTCCTTGATATTTAGTCGTTTTCAGCCAATTTTCTGGATTTTTGAAAATTTAACTTTTTTGTGAAAATATCCACTAAATGAGGGAATAATATGTGTGAGGGTACCCCAGGAGAGTTTCAAATGTGTGTGGGTAGAATATATATCCCACGGGGGTAAAATTGAAAAAAGCTGAAAAATTTTTTTTTGGACTTAATCATTTTTCCGGCGTTTATCAGACTTTCAGATAGGGGAAATGTCAGTGAGCATTCCGATTTCAGTTCCAGAGCGATTCGCCCAATTAGTCCTTGATATTTAGTCGCTTTCAGCCAATTTTCTGGATTTTTGAAAATTTCCCTTTTTTGTGAAAATATCCACTAAATGAGGGAATAATATGTGTGAGGGTACCCCAGGAGAGTTCCAAATGTGTGTGGGTAGAATATATATCCCACGGAGGTAAAATTGAAAAAAGCTGAAAAAATTTTTTTTTGGACTTAGTCATTTTTCCAGCGTTTATCAGACTTTCAGATACGAGAAATGTCAGTGAGCGTTCCGATTTCAGCTCCAGACCGATTCACCCAATGAGTCCTTGATATTTAGTCGTTTTCAGCCAATTTTCTGGATTTTTGAAAATTTCACTTTTTTGTGAAAATATCCACTAAATGAGGGAATAATATGTGTGAGGGTACCCCAGGAGATCTCTAAATGTGTGTGGGAAGAATATATATCCCACGGGGGTAAAATTGAATAAAGTAGAAAATTTTTTTTTTTTGAACTTAGTCATTTTTTTGGCGTTTATCAGACTTTCAGATAGGGGAAATGTCAGTGAGCATTCCGATTTCAGTTCCAGAGCGATTTGCCCAATGAACTTTGATATTTAGTCGTTTTCAGCCAATTTTCTGGATTTTTGAAAATTTCACTTTTTTGTGAAAATATCCACTAAATGAGGGAATAATATGTGTGAGGGTACCCCAGGAGAGTTGGAAATGTGTGTGGGTAGAATATATATCCCACTGGGGTAAAATTGAAAAAAGTTGAAAAAAAATTTTTTTTGGACTTAGTCGTTTTTCCGACGTTTATCAGACTTTCAGATAGGGGAAATGTCAGTGAGCATTCCGATTTCAGTTCCAGAGCGATTCGCCCAATGAGTCCTTGTTATTTAGTCATTTTCAGCCAATTTTCTGGATTTTTGAAAATTTCACTTTTTTGTGAAAATATCCACTAAATGAGGGAATAATATGTGTGAGAGTACCGAAGGAGAGTTCCAAATGTGTGTGGGTAGAATATATATCCCACGGGAGTAAAATTGAAAAAAGTTGAAAAAAAATTTTTTTTTGACTTAGTAATTTTTCCGGCGTTTATCAGACTTTCAGATAGGGGAAATGTCAGTGAGCGTTCCGATTTCAGTTCCAGAGCGATTCGACCAATGAGTCCTTGATATCTAGTCGTTTTTCAGCCAATTTTCTGGATTTTTGAAAATTTCACTTTTTTGTGAAAATATACACTAAATGAGGGAATAATATGTGTGAGAGTACCGAAGGAGAGTTCCAAATGTGTGTGGGTAGAATATATATCCCACGGAGGTAAAATTGAAAAAAGCTGAAAAAATTTTTTTTGGACTTAGTCGTTTTTCCGACGTTTATCAGACTTTCAGATAGGGGAAATGTCAGTGAGCATTCCGATTTCAGTTCCAGAGCGATTCGCCCAATGAGTCCTTGATATTTAGTCGTTTTCAGCCAATTTTCTGGATTTTTGAAAATTTCACTTTTTTGTGAAAATATCCACTAAATGAGGGAGTAATATGTGTGAGGGTACCCCAGGAGATCTCTAAATGTGTGTGGGAAGAATATATATCCCACGGGGGTAAAATTGAATAAAGTAGAAAATTTTTTTTTTTTGAACTTAGTCATTTTTTTGGCGTTTATCAGACTTTCAGATAGGGGAAATGTCAGTGAGCATTCCGATTTCAGTTCCGGAGCGATTTGCCCAATGAATCTTTGATATTTAGTCGTTTTCAGCCAATTTTCTGGATTTTTGAAAATTTCACTTTTTTGTGAAAATATCCACTAAATGAGGGAATAATATGTGTGAGAGTACCGAAGGAGAGTTCCAAATGTGTGTGGGTAGAATATATATCCCACGGGAGTAAAATTGAAAAAAGTTGAAAAAAAATTTTTTTTTGACTTAGTAATTTTTCCGGCGTTTATCAGACTTTCAGATAGGGGAAATGTCAGTGAGCGTTCCGATTTCAGTTCCAGAGCGATTCGACCAATGAGTCCTTGATATCTAGTCGTTTTTCAGCCAATTTTCTGGATTTTTGAAAATTTCACTTTTTTGTGAAAATATACACTAAATGAGGGAATAATATGTGTTAGGGTACCCCAGGAGAGTTCCAAATGTGTGTGGGTAGAATATATATCCCACGGGGTTAAAAGAGAAATAAGTTGAAAAAAATTTTTTTTTGGACTTAGTCATTTTTCCGGCGTTTATCAGACTTTTAGATAGGGGAAATGTCAGTGAGCGTTCCGATTTCAGTTCCAGAGCGATTCGCCCAATGAGTCTTTGATATTTAGTCGTTTTCAGCCAATTTTCTGGATTTTTGAAAATTTCACTTTTTTGTGAAAATATCCACTAAATGAGGGAATAATATGTGTGAGGGTACCCCAGGAGAGTTTAAAATGTGTGTGGGAAGAATATATATCCCACGGGGGTAAAATTGAATAAAGTAGAAAATTTTTTTTTTTTGAACTTAGTCATTTTTTTCCGGCGTTTATCAGACTTTCAGATAGGGGAAATGTCAGTGAGCATTCCGATTTCAGTTCCGGAGCGATTTGCCCAATGAGTCTTTGATATTTAGTCGTTTTCAGCCAATTTTCTGGATTTTTGAAAATTTCACTTTTTTGTGAAAATATCCACTAAATGAGGGAATAATATGTGTGAGGGTACCCCAGGAGAGTTCGAAATGTGTGTGGGTAGAATATATATCCCACTGGGGTAAAATTGAAAAAAGTTGAAAAAAAATTTTTTTTGGACTTAGTCGTTTTTCCGACGTTTATCAGACTTTCAGATAGGGGAAATGTCAGTGAGCATTCCGATTTCAGTTCCAGAGCGATTCGCCCAATGAGTCCTTGTTATTTAGTCGTTTTCAGCCAATTTTCTGGATTTTTGAAAATTTCACTTTTTTGTGAAAATATCCACTAAATGAGGGAATAATATGTGTGAGGGTACCGAAGGAGAGTTCCAAATGTGTGTGGGTAGAATATATATCCCACGGAGGTAAAATTGAAAAAAGCTGAAAAAATTTTTTTTGGACTTAGTCGTTTTTCCGACGTTTATCAGACTTTCAGATAGGGGAAATGTCAGTGAGCATTCCGATTTCAGTTCCAGAGCGATTCGCCCAATGAGTCCTTGATATTTAGTCGTTTTCAGCCAATTTTCTGGATTTTTGAAAATTTCACTTTTTTGTGAAAATATCCACTAAATGAGGGAATAATATGTGTGAGGGTACCCCAGGAGATCTCTAAATGTGTGTGGGAAGAATATATATCCCACGGGGGTAAAATTGAATAAAGTAGAAAATTTTTTTTTTTTGAACTTAGTCATTTTTTTGGCGTTTATCAGACTTTCAGATAGGGGAAATGTCAGTGAGCATTCCGATTTCAGTTCCGGAGCGATTTGCCCAATGAATCTTTGATATTTAGTCGTTTTCAGCCAATTTTCTGGATTTTTGAAAATTTCACTTTTTTGTGAAAATATCCACTAAATGAGGGAATAATATGTGTGAGAGTACCGAAGGAGAGTTCCAAATGTGTGTGGGTAGAATATATATCCCACGGGGGTAAAATTGAAAAAAGTTGAAAAAAAATTTTTTTTTGACTTAGTAATTTTTCCGGCGTTTATCAGACTTTCAGATAGGGGAAATGTCAGTGAGCGTTCCGATTTCAGTTCCAGAGCGATTCGACCAATGAGTCCTTGATATCTAGTCGTTTTTCAGCCAATTTTCTGGATTTTTGAAAATTTCACTTTTTTGTGAAAATATACACTAAATGAGGGAATAATATGTGTTAGGGTACCCCAGGAGAGTTCCAAATGTGTGTGGGTAGAATATATATCCCACGGGGTTAAAAGAGAAAAAAGTTGAAAACATTTTTTTTTTGGACTTAGTCATTTTTCCGGCGTTTATCAGACTTTCAGATATGGCAAATGTCAGTGAGTGTTCCAATTTCAGTTCCAGAACGATACGCCCAATGAGTCTTTGATATTTAGTCGTTTTCAGCCAATTTTCTGGATTTTTGAAAATTTCACTTTTTTGTGAAAATATCCACTAAATGAGGGAATAATATGTGTGAGGGTACCCCAGGAGAGTTT
Source organism: Phyllobates terribilis (assembly GCF_046119375.1). Classification (NCBI taxonomy): domain Eukaryota; kingdom Metazoa; phylum Chordata; class Amphibia; order Anura; family Dendrobatidae; genus Phyllobates; species Phyllobates terribilis. Next base: position 557,806,829 of record NW_027362762.1, read on the forward strand.
CAAATGTGTTTGGGAAGAATATATATCCCACGGGGGTAAAATTGAATAAAGTAGAAACATTTTTTTTTTTGGACTTAGTCATTTTTTCAGCGTTTATCAGACTTTCAGATAGGGGAAATGTCAGTGAGCATTCCGATTTCAGTTCCAGAGCGATTCGCCCAATGAGTCCTTGATATTTAGTCGTTTTCAGCCAATTTTCTGGATTTTTGAAAATTTAACTTTTTTGTGAAAATATCCACTAAATGAGGGAATAATATGTGTGAGGGTACCCCAGGAGAGTTCCAAATGTGTGTGGGAAGAATATATATCCCACGGGGGTAAAATTGAAGAAAGTTGAAAAAAAATTTTTTTTGGACTTAGTCATTTTTCCGGCGTTTATCAGACTTTCAGATACGAGAAATGTCAGTGAGCGTTCCGATTTCAGCTCCAGAGCGTTTCGCCCAATGAGTCCTTGATATTTAGTCGTTTTCAGCCAATTTTCTGGATTTTTGAAAATTTCACTTTTTTGTGAAAATATCCACTAAATGAGGGAATAATATGTGTGAGGGTAACCCAGGAGAGTTCCAAATGTGTGTGGGTAGAATATATATCCGACGGGGGTAAAATTGAAAAAAGTTTAAAAAAAAATTTTTTTGGACTTAGTAATTTTTCCGGCGTTTATCAGACTTTCAGATAGGGGAAATGTCAGTGAGCGTTCCGATTTCAGTTCCAGAGCGATTCGACCAATGAGTCCTTGATATCTAATCGTTTTTCAGCCAATTTTCTGGATTTTTGAAAATTTCACTTTTTTGTGAAAATATACACTAAATGAGGGAATAATATGTGTTAGGGTACCCCAGGAGAGTTCCAAATGTGTGTGGGTAGAATATATATCCCACGGGGTTAAAAGAGAAATAAGTTGAAAAAAATTTTTTTTTGGACTTAGTCATTTTTCCGGCGTTTATCAGACTTTTAGATAGGGGAAATGTCAGTGAGCGTTCCGATTTCAGTTCCAGAGCGATTCGCCCAATGAGTCTTTGATATTTAGTCGTTTTCAGCCAATTTTCTGGATTTTTGAAAATTTCACTTTTTTGTGAAAATATCCACTAAATGAGGGAATAATATGTGTGAGGGTACCCCAGGAGAGTTTAAAATGTGTGTGGGAAGAATATATATCCCACGGGGGTAAAATTGAATAAAGTAGAAAATTTTTTTTTTTTGAACTTAGTCATTTTTCCGGCGTTTATCAGACTTTCAGATAGGGGAAATGTCAGTGAGCATTCCGATTTCAGTTCCGGAGCGATTTGCCCAATGAGTCTTTGATATTTAGTCGTTTTCAGCCAATTTTCTGGATTTTTGAAAATTTCACTTTTTTGTGAAAATATCCACTAAATGAGGGAATAATATGTGTGAGGGTACCCCAGGAGAGTTCGAAATGTGTGTGGGTAGAATATATATCCCACTGGGGTAAAATTGAAAAAAGTTGAAAAAAAAATTTTTTTGGACTTAGTCGTTTTTCCGACGTTTATCAGACTTTCAGATAGGGGAAATGTCAGTGAGCATTCCGATTTCAGTTCCAGAGCGATTCGCCCAATGAGTCCTTGTTATTTAGTCGTTTTCAGCCAATTTTCTGGATTTTTGAAAATTTCACTTTTTTGTGAAAATATCCACTAAATGAGGGAATAATATGTGTGAGAGTACCGAAGGAGAGTTCCAAATGTGTGTGGGTAGAATATATATCCCACTGGGGTAAAATTGAAAAAAGTTGAAAAAAAAATTTTTTTTGGACTTAGTCGTTTTTCCGGCGTTTATCAGACTTTCAGATAGGGGAAATGTCAGTGAGCATTCCGATTTCAGTTCCAGAGCGATTCGCCCAATGAGTATTTGTTATTTAGTCGTTTTCAGCCAATTTTCTGGATTTTTGAAAATTTCACTTTTTTGTGAAAATATCCACTAAATGAGGGAATAATATGTGTGAGAGTACCGAAGGAGAGTTCCAAATGTGTGTGGGTAGAATATATATCCCACGGGGGTAAAATTGAAAAAAGTTGAAAAAAAATTTTTTTTGGACTTAGTAATTTTTCCGGCGTTTATCAGACTTTCAGATAGGGGAAATGTCAGTGAGCGTTCCGATTTCAGTTCCAGAGCGATTCGCCCAATGAGTCCTTGATATTTAGTCGTTTTTCAGCCAATTTTCTGGATTTTTGAAAATTTCTCTTTTTTGTGAAAATATCCACTAATTGAGGGAATAATATGTGTGAGGGTACCCCAGGAGAGTTCCAAATGTGTGTGGGTAGAATATATATCCCACGGGGTTAAAAGAGAAAAAAGTTGAAAACATTTTTTTTTTGGACTTAGTCATTTTTCCGGCGTTTATCAGACTTTCAGATATGGCAAATGTCAGTGAGTGTTCCAATTTCAGTTCCAGAGCGATACGCCCAATGAGTCTTTGATATTTAGTCGTTTTCAGCCAATTTTCTGGATTTTTGAAAATTTCACTTTTTTGTGAAAATATCCACTAAATGAGGGAATAATATGTGAGAGGGTACCCCAGGAGAGTTTCAAATGTGTTTGGGAAGAATATATATCCCACGGGGGTAAAATTGAATAAAGTAGAAACATTTTTTTTTTTGGACTTAGTCATTTTTTCAGCGTTTATCAGACTTTCAGATAGGGGAAATGTCAGTGAGCATTCCGATTTCAGTTCCAGAGCGATTCGCCCAATGAGTCCTTGATATTTAGTCGTTTTCAGCCAATTTTCTGGATTTTTGAAAATTTAACTTTTTTGTGAAAATATCCACTAAATGAGGGAATAATATGTGTGAGGGTACCCCAGGAGAGTTCCAAATGTGTGTGGGAAGAATATATATCCCACGGGGGTAAAATTGAAGAAAGTTGAAAAAAAATTTTTTTTGGACTTAGTCATTTTTCCGGCGTTTATCAGACTTTCAGATACGAGAAATGTCAGTGAGCGTTCCGATTTCAGCTCCAGAGCGTTTCGCCCAATGAGTCCTTGATATTTAGTCGTTTTCAGCCAATTTTCTGGATTTTTGAAAATTTCACTTTTTTGTGAAAATATCCACTAAATGAGGGAATAATATGTGTGAGGGTAACCCAGGAGAGTTCCAAATGTGTGTGGGTAGAATATATATCCGACGGGGGTAAAATTGAAAAAAGTTTAAAAAAAAATTTTTTTGGACTTAGTCATTTTTCTGGCGTTTATCAGACTTTCAGATAGGGGAAATGTCAGTGAGCATTCCGATTTCAGTTCCAGAGCAATTCGCCCAATGAGTCCTTGATATTTAGTTGTTTTCAGCCAATTTTCTGGATTTTTGAAAATTTCACTTTTTTGTGAAAATATCCACTAAATGAGGGAATAATAAGTGTGAGGGTACCCCAGAAGAGTTCCAAATGTGTGTGGGTAGAATATATATCCGACTGAGGTAAAATTGAAAAAAGTTGAAAAAAAATTTTTTTCGGACTTAATCATTTTTCTGGCGTTGATCAGACTTTCAGATAGGGGAAATGTCAGTGAGCGTTCCGATTTCAGTTCCAAAGCGATACGCCCAATGAGTCCTTGATGTTTAGTCGTTTTCAGACAATTTTCTGGATTTTTGAAAATTTCACTTTTTTGTGAAAATATCCACTAAATGAGGGAATAATATGTGTGAGGGTACCGCAGGAGAGTACCAAATGTGTGTGGGTAGAATATATATCCCACGGGGGTAAAATTGAAAAAAGTTAAAAAAATTTTTTTTTTGGACTTAGTCATTTTTCCGGCGTTTATCAGACTTTCAAATACGAGAAATGTCAGTGAGCATTCCGATTTCAGCTCCAGAGCGATTCGGCCAATGAGTCCTTGATATTTAGTCATTTTCAGCCAATTTTCTGGATTTTTGAAAATTTCACTTTTTTGTGAAAATATCCACTAAATGAGGGAATAATATGTGTGAGGGTACCCCAGGAGAGTTCCAAATGTGTGTGGGTAGAATATATATCCCACGGGGGTAAAATTGAAAAAAGCTGAAAACATTTTTTTTTGGACTTAGTCATTTTTCCGGCGTTTATCAGACTTTCAGATAGGGCAAATGTCAGTGAGCGTTCCAATTTCAGTTCCAGAGCGATTCGCCCAATGAGTCTTTGATATTGAGTCGCTTTCAGCCAATTTTCTGGATTTTTGAAAATTTCACTTTTTTGTGAAAATATCCACTAAATGAGGGAATAATATGTGTGAGGGTACCCCAGGAGAGTCCCAAAAGTGTGTGGGAAGAATATATATCCCACGGGGGTAAAATTGAAAAAAGTTGAAAAAAAATTTTTTTTGGACTGTCATTTTTCTGGCGTTTATCAGACTTTCAGATAGGGGAAATGTCAGTGAGCGTTCCGATTTCAGTTCCAGAGCAATTCGCCCAATGAGTCCTTGATATTTAGTTGTTTTCAGCCAATTTTCTGGATTTTTGAAAATTTCACTTTTTTGTGAAAATATCCACTAAATGAGGGAATAATAAGTGTGAGGGTACCCCAGAAGAGTTCCAAATGTGTGTGGGTAGAATATATATCCGACTGAGGTAAAATTGAAAAAAGTTGAAAAAAAATTTTTTTCGGACTTAATCATTTTTCTGGCGTTGATCAGACTTTCAGATAGGGGAAATGTCAGTGAGCGTTCCGATTTCAGTTCCAAAGCGATACGCCCAATGAGTCCTTGATGTTTAGTCGTTTTCAGACAATTTTCTGGATTTTTGAAAATTTCACTTTTTTGTGAAAATATCCACTAAATGAGGGAATAATATGTGTGAGGGTACCGCAGGAGAGTACCAAATGTGTGTGGGTAGAATATATATCCCACGGGGGTAAAATTGAAAAAAGTTAAAAAAATTTTTTTTTTGGACTTAGTCATTTTTCCGGCGTTTATCAGACTTTCAAATACGAGAAATGTCAGTGAGCATTCCGATTTCAGCTCCAGAGCGATTCGGCCAATGAGTCCTTGATATTTAGTCATTTTCAGCCAATTTTCTGGATTTTTGAAAATTTCACTTTTTTGTGAAAATATCCACTAAATGAGGGAATAATATGTGTGAGGGTACCCCAGGAGAGTTCCAAATGTGTGTGGGTAGAATATATATCCCACGGGGGTAAAATTGAAAAAAGCTGAAAACATTTTTTTTTGGACTTAGTCATTTTTCCGGCGTTTATCAGACTTTCAGATAGGGCAAATGTCAGTGAGCGTTCCAATTTCAGTTCCAGAGCGATTCGCCCAATGAGTCTTTGATATTGAGTCGCTTTCAGCCAATTTTCTGGATTTTTGAAAATTTCACTTTTTTGTGAAAATATCCACTAAATGAGGGAATAATATGTGTGAGGGTACCCCAGGAGAGTCCCAAAAGTGTGTGGGAAGAATATATATCCCACGGGGGTAAAATTGAAAAAAGTTGAAAAAAAATTTTTTTTGGACTGTCATTTTTCTGGCGTTTATCAGACTTTCAGATAGGGGAAATGTCAGTGAGCGTTCCGATTTCAGTTCCAGAGCAATTCGCCCAATGAGTCCTTGATATTTAGTCGCTTTCAGCCAATTTTCTAGATTTTTGAAAATTTCACTTTTTTGTGAAAATATCCACTAAATGCAGGAATAATATGTGTGAGGGTACCCCAGGAGAGTTCCAAATGTGTGTGGGTAGAATATATATCCCACGGGGTTAAAAGTGAAAAAAGTTGAAAACATTTTTTTTTTGGACTTAGACACTTTTACGGCGTTTATCAGACTTTCAGATATGTCAAATGTCAGTGAGCGTTCCAATTTCAGTTCCAGAGCGATTTGCCCAATGAGTCTTTGATATTTAGTCGTTTTCAGCCAATTTTCTGGATTTTTGAAAATTTCACTTTTTTGTGAAAATATCCACTAAATGAGGGAATAATATGTGTGAGGGTACCCCAGGAGAGTTCGAAATGTGTGTGGGTAGAATATATATCCCACTGGGGTAAAATTGAAAAAAGTTGAAAAAAAAATTTTTTTTGGACTTAGTCGTTTTTCCGACGTTTATCAGACTTTCAGATAGGGGAAATGTCAGTGAGCATTCCGAATTCAGTTCCAGAGGGATTCGCCCAATGAGTCCTTGTTATTTAGTCGTTTTCAGCCAATTTTCTGGATTTTTGAAAATTTCACTTTTTTGTGAAAATATCCACTAAATGAGGGAATAATATGTGTGAGAGTACCGAAGGAGAGTTCCAAATGTGTGTGGGTAGAATATATATCCCACGGGGGTAAAATTGAAAAAAGTTGAAAAAAAATTTTTTTTTGACTTAGTAATTTTTCCGGCGTTTATCAGACTTTCAGATAGGGGAAATGTCAGTGAGCGTTCCGATTTCAGTTCCAGAGCGATTCGCCCAATGAGTCTTTGATATTTAGTCGTTTTCAGCCAATTTTCTGGATTTTTGAAAATTTCACTTTTTTGTGAAAATATCCACTAAATGAGGGAATAATATGTGTGAGGGTACCCCAGGAGAGTTCGAAATGTGTGTGGGTAGAATATATATCCCACTGGGGTAAAATTGAAAAAAGTTGAAAAAAAAATTTTTTTTGGACTTAGTCGTTTTTCCGACGTTTATCAGACTTTCAGATAGGGGAAATGTCAGTGAGCATTCCGATTTCAGTTCCAGAGCGATTCGCCCAATGAGTCCTTGTTATTTAGTCGTTTTCAGCCAATTTTCTGGATTTTTGAAAATTTCACTTTTTTGTGAAAATATCCACTAAATGAGGGAATAATATGTGTGAGAGTACCGAAGGAGAGTTCCAAATGTGTGTGGGTAGAATATATATCCCACGGGGGTAAAATTGAAAAAAGTTGAAAAAAAATTTTTTTTTGACTTAGTAATTTTTCCGGCGTTTATCAGACTTTCAGATAGGGGAAATGTCAGTGAGCGTTCCGATTTCAGTTCCAGAGCGATTCGCCCAATGAGTCTTTGATATTTAGTCGTTTTCAGCCAATTTTCTGGATTTTTGAAAATTTCACTTTTTTGTGAAAATATCCACTAAATGAGGGAATAATATGTGTGAGGGTACCCCAGGAGAGTTCGAAATGTGTGTGGGTAGAATATATATCCCACTGGGGTAAAATTGAAAAAAGTTGAAAAAAAAATTTTTTTTGGACTTAGTCGTTTTTCCGACGTTTATCAGACTTTCAGATAGGGGAAATGTCAGTGAGCATTCCGATTTCAGTTCCAGAGCGATTCGCCCAATGAGTCCTTGTTATTTAGTCGTTTTCAGCCAATTTTCTGGATTTTTGAAAATTTCACTTTTTTGTGAAAATATCCACTAAATGAGGGAATAATATGTGTGAGAGTACCGAAGGAGAGTTCCAAATGTGTGTGGGTAGAATATATATCCCACGGGGGTAAAATTGAAAAAAGTTGAAAAAAAATTTTTTTTGGACTTAGTAATTTTTCCGGCGTTTATCAGACTTTCAGATAGGGGAAATGTCAGTGAGCGTTCCGATTTCAGTTCCAGAGCGATTCGCCCAATGAGTCCTTGATATTTAGTCGTTTTTCAGCCAATTTTCTGGATTTTTGAAAATTTCTCTTTTTTGTGAAAATATCCACTAATTGAGGGAATAATATGTGTGAGGGTACCCCAGGAGAGTTCCAAATGTGTTTGGGAAGAATATATATCCCACGGGGGTAAAATTGAATAAAGTAGAAACATTTTTTTTTTTGGACTTAGTCATTTTTTCAGCGTTTATCAGACTTTCAGATAGGGGAAATGTCAGTGAGCATTCCGATTTCAGTTCCAGAGCGATTCGCCCAATGAGTCCTTGATATTTAGTCGTTTTCAGCCAATTTTCTGGATTTTTGAAAATTTAACTTTTTTGTGAAAATATCCACTAAATGAGGGAATAATATGTGCGAGGGTACCCCAGGAGAGTTCCAAATGTGTGTGGGAAGAATATATATCCCACGGGGGTAAAATTGAAGAAAGTTGAAAAAAAATTTTTTTTGGACTTAGTCATTTTTCCGGCGTTTATCAGACTTTCAGATAGGGGAAATGTCAGTGAGTGTTCCGATTTCAGTTCCAGAGCGATTCGCCCAATGAGTCCTTGATATTTAGTCGTTTTCAGCCAATTTTCTGGATTTTTGAAAATTTAACTTTTTTGTGAAAATATCCACTAAATGAGGGAATAATATGTGTGAGGGTACCCCAGGAGAGTTCCAAATGTGTGTGGGAAGAATATATATCCCACTGGGGTAAAATTGAAAAAAGTTGAAAAAAAATTTTTTTTGGACTTAGTCGTTTTTCCGACGTTTATCAGACTTTCAGATAGGGGAAATGTCAGTGAGCGTTCCGATTTCAGTTCCAGAGTGATTTGCCGAATGGGTCCTTGATATTTAGTCGTTTTCAGCCAATTTTCTGGATTTTTGAAAATTTCACTTTTTTGTGAAAATATCCACTAAATGAGGGAATAATATGTGTGAGGGTACCCCAGGAGAGTTCCAAATGTGTGTGGGTAGAATATATATCCGATGGGGGTAAAATTGAAAAAAGTTGAAAAAAAATTTTTTTTGGACTTAGTCGTTTTTCCGACGTTTATCAGACTTTCAGATAGGGGAAATGTCAGTGAGCATTCCGATTTCAGTTCCAGAGCGATTCGCCCAATGAGTCCTTGTTATTTAGTCATTTTCAGCCAATTTTCTGGATTTTTGAAAATTTCACTTTTTTGTGAAAATATCCACTAAATGAGGGAATAATATGTGTGAGAGTACCGAAGGAGAGTTCCAAATGTGTGTGGGTAGAATATATATCCCACGGGGGTAAGATTGAAAAAAATTGAAAAAAATTTTTTTTTGGACTTAGTCATTTTTCCGGCGTTTATCAGACTTTCAGATAGGGAAAATGTCAGTGAGAGTTCCAATTTGAGTTCCAGAGTGATTCGCCCAATGAGTCCTTGTTATTTAGTTGTTTTCAGCCAATTTTCTGGATTTTTGAAAATTTCACTTTTTTGTGAAAATATCCACTAAATGAGGGAATAATATGTGCGAGGGTACCCCAGGAGAGTTCCAAATGTGTGTGGGAAGAATATATATCCCACGGGGGTAAAATTGAAGAAAGTTGAAAAAAAATTTTTTTTGGACTTAGTCATTTTTCCGGCGTTTATCAGACTTTCAGATAGGGGAAATGTCAGTGAGTGTTCCGATTTCAGTTCCAGAGCGATTCGCCCAATGAGTCCTTGATATTTAGTCGTTTTCAGCCAATTTTCTGGATTTTTGAAAATTTAACTTTTTTGTGAAAATATCCACTAAATGAGGGAATAATATGTGTGAGGGTACCCCAGGAGAGTTCCAAATGTGTGTGGGAAGAATATATATCCCACTGGGGTAAAATTGAAAAAAGTTGAAAAAAAATTTTTTTTGGACTTAGTCGTTTTTCCGACGTTTATCAGACTTTCAGATAGGGGAAATGTCAGTGAGCGTTCCGATTTCAGTTCCAGAGTGATTTGCCGAATGGGTCCTTGATATTTAGTCGTTTTCAGCCAATTTTCTGGATTTTTGAAAATTTAACTTTTTTGTGAAAATATCCACTAAATGAGGGAATAATATGTGTGAGGGTACCCCAGGAGAGTTCCAAATGTGTGTGGGTAGAATATATATCCGATGGGGGTAAAATTGAAAAAAGTTGAAAAAAAATTTTTTTTGGACTTAGTCGTTTTTCCGACGTTTATCAGACTTTCAGATAGGGGAAATGTCAGTGAGCATTCCGATTTCAGTTCCAGAGCGATTCGCCCAATGAGTCCTTGTTATTTAGTCATTTTCAGCCAATTTTCTGGATTTTTGAAAATTTCACTTTTTTGTGAAAATATCCACTAAATGAGGGAATAATATGTGTGAGAGTACCGAAGGAGAGTTCCAAATGTGTGTGGGTAGAATATATATCCCACGGGGGTAAAATTGAAAAAAATTGAAAAAAATTTTTTTTTGGACTTAGTCATTTTTCCGGCGTTTATCAGACTTTCAGATAGGGGAAATGTCAGTGAGAGTTCCAATTTGAGATCCAGAGTGATTCGCCCAATGAGTCCTTGTTATTTAGTTGTTTTCAGCCAATTTTCTGGATTTTTGAAAATTTCACTTTTTTGTGAAAATATCCACTAAATGAGGGAATAATATGTGTGAGGGTACCCCAGGAGAGTTCCAAATGTGTGTGGGTAGAATATATATCCCACGGGGGTAAAATTGAAAAAAGTTGAAAAAATTTTGTTTTTGGACTTAGTCATTTTTCCGGCGTTTATCAGTCTTTTAGATAGGGGAAATGGCAGTGAGCGTTCCGATTTCAGTTCCAGAGCGATTCACCCAATGAGTCCTTGTTATTTAGTCGTTTTCAGCCAATTTTCTGGATTTTTGAAAATTTCACTTTTTTGTGAAAATATCCACTAAATGAGGGAATAATATGTGTGAGGGTACCGAAGGAGAGTTCCAAATGTGTGTGGGTAGAATATATATCCCACGGGGGTAAAATTGAATATAGTAGAAAATTTTTTTTTTTTGGACTTAGTCATTTTTCCGGCGTTTATCAGACTTTAAGATAGGGGAAATGTCAGTGAGTGTTCAGATTTCAGTTCCAGAGTGATTCGCCCAATGAGTCTTTGATATTTAGTCGTTTTCAGCCAATTTTCTGGATTTTTGAAAATTTCACTTTTTTGTGAAAATATCCACTAAATGAGGGAATAATATGTGTGAGGGTACCCCAGGAGAGTTTCAAATGTGTGTGGGAAGAATATATATCCCACGGGGGTAAAATTGAAAAAAGTTGAAAAAAAATATTTTTTGGACTTAGTCATTTTTCTGGCGTTTATCAGACTTTCAGATACGGGAAATGTCAGTGAGCGTTCCGATTTCAGTTCCAGAGCGATTCGCCCAATGAGTCCTTGATATTTAGTCGTTTTCAGCCAATTTTCTGGATTTTTGAAAATTTCACTTTTTTGTGAAAATATCCACTAAATGAGGGAATAATATGTGTGAGGGTTCCCCAGGAGAGATCGAAATGTGTGTGGGAAGAATATATATCCCACGGGGGTAAAATTGAAAAAAAAATTTTTTTGGACTTAGTCATTTTTCCGGCGTTTATCAGACTTTAAGATAGGGGAAATGTCAGTGAGTGTTCCGATTTCAGTTCCAGAGCGATTCGCCCAATGAGTCTTTGATATTTAGTCGTTTTCAGCCAATTTTCTGGATTTTTGAAAATTTCACTTTTTTGTGAAAATATCCACTAAATGAGGGAATAATATGTGTGAGGGTACCCCAGGAGAGTTTCAAATGTGTGTGGGAAGAATATATATGCCACGGGGGTAAAATTGAAAAAAGTTTTAAAAAAAATTTTTTTGGACTTAGTCATTTTTCCGGCGCTTATCAGACTTTCAGATAGGGGAAATGTCAGTGAGCGTTCCGATCTCAGTTCCAGAGTGATTCACCCAATGAGTCCTTGTTATTTAGTTGTTTTCAGCCAATTTTCTGGATTTTTGAAAATTTCACTTTTTTGTGAAAATATCCACTAAATGAGGGAATAATATGTGTGAGGGTTCCCCAGGAGAGTTCCAAATGTGTGTGGGAAGAATATATATCCCACGGGGGTAAAATTGAAGAAAGTTGAAAAAAAAATTTTTTTGGACTTAGTAATTTTTCCGGCGTTTATCAGACTTTCAGATAGGGGAAATGTCAGTGAGCATTCCGATTTCAGTTCCAGAGCGATTCGCCCAATGAGTCCTTGTTATTTAGTAGTTTTCAGACAATTTTCTGGATTTTTGAAAATTTCACTTTTTTGTGAAAATATCCACTAAATGAGGGAATAATATGTATGAGAGTACCGAAGGAGAGTTCCAAATGTGTGTGGGTAGAATATATATCGCACGGGGGTAAAATTGAAAAAAGTAGAAACATTTTTTTTTTGGACTTAGTCGTTTTTCCGGCGTTTATCAGACTTTAAGATAGGGGAAATGTCAGTGAGTGTTCCGATTTCAGTTCCAGAGCGATTCGCCCAATGAGTCTTTGATATTTAGTCGTTTTCAGCCAATTTTCTGGATTTTTGAAAATTTCACTTTTTTGTGAAAATATCCACTAAATGAGGGAATAATATGTGTGAGGGTACCCCAGGAGAGTTTCAAATGTGTGTGGGAAGAATATATATGCCACGGGGGTAAAATTGAAAAAAGTTTAAAAAAAATTTTTTTTGGACTTAGTCATTTTTCCGGCGTTTTTCAGACTTTCAGATAGGGGAAATGTCAGTGAGCGTTCCGATTTCAGTTCCAGAGTGATTCGCCCAATGAGTCCTTGTTATTTAGTTGTTTACAGCCAATTTTCTGGATTTTTGAAAATTTCTCTTTTTTGTGAAAATATCCACTAAATGAGGGAATAATATGTGTGAGGGTTCCCCAGGAGAGTTCCAAATGTGTGTGGGAAGAATATATATCCCACGGGGGTAAAATTGAAAAAAGTTGAAAAAAATTATTTTTTGGACTTAGTCATTTTTCTGGCGTTTATCAGACTTTCAGATAGGGGAAATGTCAGTGAGCATTCCGATTTCAGTTCCAGAGCGATTCGCCCAATGAGTCCTTGATATTTAGTCGTTTTCAGCCAATTTTCTGGATTTTTGAAAATTTCACTTTTTTGTGAAAATATCCACTAAATGAGGGAATAATATGTGTGAGGGTTCCCCAGGACAGTTCCAAATGTGTGTGGGAAGAATATATATCCCATGGGGGTAAAATTGAAAAAAAAATTTTTTTGGACTTAGTCATTTTTCCGGCGTTTATCAGACTTTCAGATAGGGGAAATGTCAGTGAGCGTTCCGATTTCAGTTCCAGAGCGATTCGCCGAATGAGTCCTTGATATTTAGTCGTTTTCAGCCAATTTTCTGGATTTTTGAAAATTTCACTTTTTTGTGAAAATATCCACTAAATGAGGGAATAATATGTGTGAGGGTACCCCAGGAGAGTTCCAAATGTGTGTTTGTAGAATATATATCCGACGGGGGTTAAATTGAAAAAAGTTGAAAAAAAATTTTTTTTGGACTTAGTCGTTTTTCTGACGTTTATCAGACTTTCAGATAGGGGAAATGTCAGTGAGCATTCCGATTTCAGTTCCAGAGCGATTCGCCCAATGAGTCCTTGTTATTTAGTCGTTTTCAGCCAATTTTCTGGATTTTTGAAAATTTCACTTTTTTGTGAAAATATCCACTAAATGAGGGAATAATATGTGTGAGGGTACCCCAGGAGAGTTCCAAATGTTTGTGGGTAGAATATATATCGCACGGGGGTAAAATTGAAAAAAGTAGAAACATTTTTTTTTTGGACTTAGTCGTTTTTCCGGCGTTTATCAGACTTTAAGATAGGGGAAATGTCAGTGAGTGTTCCGATTTCAGTTCCAGAGCGATTCGCCCAATGAGTCTTTGATATTTAGTCGTTTTCAGCCAATTTTCTGGATTTTTGAAAATTTCACTTTTTTGTGAAAATATCCACTAAATGAGGGAATAATATGTGTGAGGGTACCCCAGGAGAGTTTCAAATGTGTGTGGGAAGAATATATATGCCACGGGGGTAAAATTGAAAAAAGTTTAAAAAAAATTTTTTTTGGACTTAGTCATTTTTCCGGCGTTTCTCAGACTTTCAGATAGGGGAAATGTCAGTGAGCGTTCCGATTTCAGTTCCAGAGTGATTCGCCCAATGAGTCCTTGTTATTTAGTTGTTTTCAGCCAATTTTCTGGATTTTTGAAAATTTCACTTTTTTGTGAAAATATCCACTAAATGAGGGAAAAATATGTGTGAGGGTTCCCCAGGAGAGTTCCAAATGTGTGTGGGAAGAATATATATCCCACGTGGGTAAAATTGAAAAAAGTTGAAAAAAATTATTTTTTGGACTTAGTCATTTTTCTGGCGTTTATCAGACTTTCAGATAGGGGAAATGTCAGTGAGCGTTCCGATCTCAGTTCCAGAGTGATTCACCCAATGAGTCCTTGTTATTTAGTTGTTTTCAGCCAATTTTCTGGATTTTTGAAAATTTCACTTTTTTGTGAAAATATCCACTAAATGAGGGAATAATATGTGTGAGGGTTCCCCAGGAGAGTTCCAAATGTGTGTGGGAAGAATATATATCCCACGGGGGTAAAATTGAAGAAAGTTGAAAAAAAAATTTTTTTGGACTTAGTAATTTTTCCGGCGTTTATCAGACTTTCAGATAGGGGAAATGTCAGTGAGCATTCCGATTTCAGTTCCAGAGCGATTCGCCCAATGAGTCCTTGTTATTTAGTAGTTTTCAGACAATTTTCTGGATTTTTGAAAATTTCACTTTTTTGTGAAAATATCCACTAAATGAGGGAATAATATGTATGAGAGTACCGAAGGAGAGTTCCAAATGTGTGTGGGTAGAATATATATCGCACGGGGGTAAAATTGAAAAAAGTAGAAACATTTTTTTTTTGGACTTAGTCGTTTTTCCGGCGTTTATCAGACTTTAAGATAGGGGAAATGTCAGTGAGTGTTCCGATTTCAGTTCCAGAGCGATTCGCCCAATGAGTCTTTGATATTTAGTCGTTTTCAGCCAATTTTCTGGATTTTTGAAAATTTCACTTTTTTGTGAAAATATCCACTAAATGAGGGAATAATATGTGTGAGGGTACCCCAGGAGAGTTTCAAATGTGTGTGGGAAGAATATATATGCCACGGGGGTAAAATTGAAAAAAGTTTAAAAAAAATTTTTTTTGGACTTAGTCATTTTTCCGGCGTTTTTCAGACTTTCAGATAGGGGAAATGTCAGTGAGCGTTCCGATTTCAGTTCCAGAGTGATTCGCCCAATGAGTCCTTGTTATTTAGTTGTTTACAGCCAATTTTCTGGATTTTTGAAAATTTCTCTTTTTTGTGAAAATATCCACTAAATGAGGGAATAATATGTGTGAGGGTTCCCCAGGAGAGTTCCAAATGTGTGTGGGAAGAATATATATCCCACGGGGGTAAAATTGAAAAAAGTTGAAAAAAATTATTTTTTGGACTTAGTCATTTTTCTGGCGTTTATCAGACTTTCAGATAGGGGAAATGTCAGTGAGCATTCCGATTTCAGTTCCAGAGCGATTCGCCCAATGAGTCCTTGATATTTAGTCGTTTTCAGCCAATTTTCTGGATTTTTGAAAATTTCACTTTTTTGTGAAAATATCCACTAAATGAGGGAATAATATGTGTGAGGGTTCCCCAGGACAGTTCCAAATGTGTGTGGGAAGAATATATATCCCATGGGGGTAAAATTGAAAAAAAAATTTTTTTGGACTTAGTCATTTTTCCGGCGTTTATCAGACTTTCAGATAGGGGAAATGTCAGTGAGCGTTCCGATTTCAGTTCCAGAGCGATTCGCCGAATGAGTCCTTGATATTTAGTCGTTTTCAGCCAATTTTCTGGATTTTTGAAAATTTCACTTTTTTGTGAAAATATCCACTAAATGAGGGAATAATATGTGTGAGGGTACCCCAGGAGAGTTCCAAATGTGTGTTTGTAGAATATATATCCGACGGGGGTTAAATTGAAAAAAGTTGAAAAAAAATTTTTTTTGGACTTAGTCGTTTTTCTGACGTTTATCAGACTTTCAGATAGGGGAAATGTCAGTGAGCATTCCGATTTCAGTTCCAGAGCGATTCGCCCAATGAGTCCTTGTTATTTAGTCGTTTTCAGCCAATTTTCTGGATTTTTGAAAATTTCACTTTTTTGTGAAAATATCCACTAAATGAGGGAATAATATGTGTGAGGGTACCCCAGGAGAGTTCCAAATGTTTGTGGGTAGAATATATATCGCACGGGGGTAAAATTGAAAAAAGTAGAAACATTTTTTTTTTGGACTTAGTCGTTTTTCCGGCGTTTATCAGACTTTAAGATAGGGGAAATGTCAGTGAGTGTTCCGATTTCAGTTCCAGAGCGATTCGCCCAATGAGTCTTTGATATTTAGTCGTTTTCAGCCAATTTTCTGGATTTTTGAAAATTTCACTTTTTTGTGAAAATATCCACTAAATGAGGGAATAATATGTGTGAGGGTACCCCAGGAGAGTTTCAAATGTGTGTGGGAAGAATATATATGCCACGGGGGTAAAATTGAAAAAAGTTTAAAAAAAATTTTTTTTGGACTTAGTCATTTTTCCGGCGTTTCTCAGACTTTCAGATAGGGGAAATGTCAGTGAGCGTTCCGATTTCAGTTCCAGAGTGATTCGCCCAATGAGTCCTTGTTATTTAGTTGTTTTCAGCCAATTTTCTGGATTTTTGAAAATTTCACTTTTTTGTGAAAATATCCACTAAATGAGGGAAAAATATGTGTGAGGGTTCCCCAGGAGAGTTCCAAATGTGTGTGGGAAGAATATATATCCCACGGGGGTAAAATTGAAAAAAGTTGAAAAAAATTATTTTTTGGACTTAGTCATTTTTCTGGCGTTTATCAGACTTTCAGATAGGGGAAATGTCAGTGAGCGTTCCGATTTCAGTTCCAGAGCGATTCGCCCAATGAGTCTTTGATATTTAGTAGTTTTCAGCCAATTTTCTGGATTTTTGAAAATTTCACTTTTTTGTGAAAATATCCACTAAATGAGGGAATAATATGTGTGAGGGTTCCCCAGGAGAGTTCCAAATGTGTGTGGGAAGAATATATATCCCACGGGGGTAAAATTGAAAAAAAAATTTTTTTGGACTTAGTCATTTTTCCGGCGTTTATCAGACTTTCAGATAGGGGAAATGTCAGTGAGTGTTCCGATTTCAGTTCCAGAGCGATTCGCCCAATGAGTCTTTGATATTTAGTCATTTTCAGCCAATTTTCTGGATTTTTGAAAATTTCACTTTTTTGTGAAAATATCCTCTAAATGAGGGAATAATATGTGTGAGGGTACCCCAGGAGAGTTTCAAATGTGTGTGGGAAGAATATATATGCCACGGCGGTAAAATTGAAAAAAGTTTAAAAAAATTTTTTTTTGAACTTAGTCATTTTTCCGGCGTTTATCAGACTTTCAGATAGGGGAAATGTCAGTGAGCGTTCCGATTTCAGTTCCAGAGCGATTCGCCCAATGAGTCCTTGATATTTAGTCGTTTTCAGCCAATTTTCTGGATTTTTGAAAATTTCACTTTTTTGTGAAAATATCCACTAAATGAGGGAATAATATGTGTGAGGGTACCCCAGGAGAGTTCCAAATGTGTGTGGGTAGAATATATATCCGACGGGGGTTAAATTGAAAAAAGTTGAAAAAAAATTTTTTTTGGACTTAGTCGTTTTTCCGACGTTTATCAGACTTTCAGATAGGGGAAATGTCAGTGAGCATTCCGATTTCAGTTCCAGAGCGATTCGCCCAATGAGTCCTTGTTATTTAGTCGTTTTCAGCCAATTTTCTGGATTTTTGAAAATTTCACTTTTTTGTGAAAATATCCACTAAATGAGGGAATAATATGTGTGAGGGTTCCCCAGGACAGTTCCAAATGTGTGTGGGAAGAATATATATCCCATGGGGGTAAAATTGAAAAAAAAATTTTTTTGGACTTAGTCATTTTTCCGGCGTTTATCAGACTTTCAGATAGGGGAAATGTCAGTGAGCGTTCCGATTTCAGTTCCAGAGCGATTCGCCGAATGAGTCCTTGATATTTAGTCGTTTTCAGCCAATTTTCTGGATTTTTGAAAATTTCACTTTTTTGTGAAAATATCCACTAAATGAGGGAATAATATGTGTGAGGGTACCCCAGGAGAGTTTCAAATGTGTGTGGGAAGAATATATATGCCACGGGGGTAAAATTGAAAAAAGTTTAAAAAAAATTTTTTTTGGACTTAGTCATTTTTCCGGCGTTTTTCAGACTTTCAGATAGGGGAAATGTCAGTGAGCGTTCCGATTTCAGTTCCAGAGTGATTCGCCCAATGAGTCCTTGTTATTTAGTTGTTTACAGCCAATTTTCTGGATTTTTGAAAATTTCTCTTTTTTGTGAAAATATCCACTAAATGAGGGAATAATATGTGTGAGGGTTCCCCAGGAGAGTTCCAAATGTGTGTGGGAAGAATATATATCCCACGGGGGTAAAATTGAAAAAAGTTGAAAAAAATTATTTTTTGGACTTAGTCATTTTTCTGGCGTTTATCAGACTTTCAGATAGGGGAAATGTCAGTGAGCATTCCGATTTCAGTTCCAGAGCGATTCGCCCAATGAGTCCTTGATATTTAGTCGTTTTCAGCCAATTTTCTGGATTTTTGAAAATTTCACTTTTTTGTGAAAATATCCACTAAATGAGGGAATAATATGTGTGAGGGTTCCCCAGGACAGTTCCAAATGTGTGTGGGAAGAATATATATCCCATGGGGGTAAAATTGAAAAAAAAATTTTTTTGGACTTAGTCATTTTTCCGGCGTTTATCAGACTTTCAGATAGGGGAAATGTCAGTGAGCGTTCCGATTTCAGTTCCAGAGCGATTCGCCGAATGAGTCCTTGATATTTAGTCGTTTTCAGCCAATTTTCTGGATTTTTGAAAATTTCACTTTTTTGTGAAAATATCCACTAAATGAGGGAATAATATGTGTGAGGGTACCCCAGGAGAGTTCCAAATGTGTGTTTGTAGAATATATATCCGACGGGGGTTAAATTGAAAAAAGTTGAAAAAAAATTTTTTTTGGACTTAGTCGTTTTTCTGACGTTTATCAGACTTTCAGATAGGGGAAATGTCAGTGAGCATTCCGATTTCAGTTCCAGAGCGATTCGCCCAATGAGTCCTTGTTATTTAGTCGTTTTCAGCCAATTTTCTGGATTTTTGAAAATTTCACTTTTTTGTGAAAATATCCACTAAATGAGGGAATAATATGTGTGAGGGTACCCCAGGAGAGTTCCAAATGTTTGTGGGTAGAATATATATCGCACGGGGGTAAAATTGAAAAAAGTAGAAACATTTTTTTTTTGGACTTAGTCGTTTTTCCGGCGTTTATCAGACTTTAAGATAGGGGAAATGTCAGTGAGTGTTCCGATTTCAGTTCCAGAGCGATTCGCCCAATGAGTCTTTGATATTTAGTCGTTTTCAGCCAATTTTCTGGATTTTTGAAAATTTCACTTTTTTGTGAAAATATCCACTAAATGAGGGAATAATATGTGTGAGGGTACCCCAGGAGAGTTTCAAATGTGTGTGGGAAGAATATATATGCCACGGGGGTAAAATTGAAAAAAGTTTAAAAAAAATTTTTTTTGGACTTAGTCATTTTTCCGGCGTTTCTCAGACTTTCAGATAGGGGAAATGTCAGTGAGCGTTCCGATTTCAGTTCCAGAGTGATTCGCCCAATGAGTCCTTGTTATTTAGTTGTTTTCAGCCAATTTTCTGGATTTTTGAAAATTTCACTTTTTTGTGAAAATATCCACTAAATGAGGGAAAAATATGTGTGAGGGTTCCCCAGGAGAGTTCCAAATGTGTGTGGGAAGAATATATATCCCACGGGGGTAAAATTGAAAAAAGTTGAAAAAAATTATTTTTTGGACTTAGTCATTTTTCTGGCGTTTATCAGACTTTCAGATAGGGGAAATGTCAGTGAGCGTTCCGATTTCAGTTCCAGAGCGATTCGCCCAATGAGTCTTTGATATTTAGTAGTTTTCAGCCAATTTTCTGGATTTTTGAAAATTTCACTTTTTTGTGAAAATATCCACTAAATGAGGGAATAATATGTGTGAGGGTTCCCCAGGAGAGTTCCAAATGTGTGTGGGAAGAATATATATCCCACGGGGGTAAAATTGAAAAAAAAATTTTTTTGGACTTAGTCATTTTTCCGGCGTTTATCAGACTTTCAGATAGGGGAAATGTCAGTGAGTGTTCCGATTTCAGTTCCAGAGCGATTCGCCCAATGAGTCTTTGATATTTAGTCATTTTCAGCCAATTTTCTGGATTTTTGAAAATTTCACTTTTTTGTGAAAATATCCTCTAAATGAGGGAATAATATGTGTGAGGGTACCCCAGGAGAGTTTCAAATGTGTGTGGGAAGAATATATATGCCACGGCGGTAAAATTGAAAAAAGTTTAAAAAAATTTTTTTTTGAACTTAGTCATTTTTCCGGCGTTTATCAGACTTTCAGATAGGGGAAATGTCAGTGAGCGTTCCGATTTCAGTTCCAGAGCGATTCGCCCAATGAGTCCTTGATATTTAGTCGTTTTCAGCCAATTTTCTGGATTTTTGAAAATTTCACTTTTTTGTGAAAATATCCACTAAATGAGGGAATAATATGTGTGAGGGTACCCCAGGAGAGTTCCAAATGTGTGTGGGTAGAATATATATCCGACGGGGGTTAAATTGAAAAAAGTTGAAAAAAAATTTTTTTTGGACTTAGTCGTTTTTCCGACGTTTATCAGACTTTCAGATAGGGGAAATGTCAGTGAGCATTCCGATTTCAGTTCCAGAGCGATTCGCCCAATGAGTCCTTGTTATTTAGTCGTTTTCAGCCAATTTTCTGGATTTTTGAAAATTTCACTTTTTTGTGAAAATATCCACTAAATGAGGGAATAATATGTGTGAGGGTTCCCCAGGACAGTTCCAAATGTGTGTGGGAAGAATATATATCCCATGGGGGTAAAATTGAAAAAAAAATTTTTTTGGACTTAGTCATTTTTCCGGCGTTTATCAGACTTTCAGATAGGGGAAATGTCAGTGAGCGTTCCGATTTCAGTTCCAGAGCGATTCGCCGAATGAGTCCTTGATATTTAGTCGTTTTCAGCCAATTTTCTGGATTTTTGAAAATTTCACTTTTTTGTGAAAATATCCACTAAATGAGGGAATAATATGTGTGAGGGTACCCCAGGAGAGTTCCAAATGTGTGTTTGTAGAATATATATCCGACGGGGGTTAAATTGAAAAAAGTTGAAAAAAAATTTTTTTTGGACTTAGTCGTTTTTCTGACGTTTATCAGACTTTCAGATAGGGGAAATGTCAGTGAGCATTCCGATTTCAGTTCCAGAGCGATTCGCCCAATGAGTCCTTGTTATTTAGTCGTTTTCAGCCAATTTTCTGGATTTTTGAAAATTTCACTTTTTTGTGAAAATATCCACTAAATGAGGGAATAATATGTGTGAGGGTACCCCAGGAGAGTTCCAAATGTTTGTGGGTAGAATATATATCGCACGGGGGTAAAATTGAAAAAAGTAGAAACATTTTTTTTTTGGACTTAGTCGTTTTTCCGGCGTTTATCAGACTTTAAGATAGGGGAAATGTCAGTGAGTGTTCCGATTTCAGTTCCAGAGCGATTCGCCCAATGAGTCTTTGATATTTAGTCGTTTTCAGCCAATTTTCTGGATTTTTGAAAATTTCACTTTTTTGTGAAAATATCCACTAAATGAGGGAATAATATGTGTGAGGGTACCCCAGGAGAGTTTCAAATGTGTGTGGGAAGAATATATATGCCACGGGGGTAAAATTGAAAAAAGTTTAAAAAAAATTTTTTTTGGACTTAGTCATTTTTCCGGCGTTTCTCAGACTTTCAGATAGGGGAAATGTCAGTGAGCGTTCCGATTTCAGTTCCAGAGTGATTCGCCCAATGAGTCCTTGTTATTTAGTTGTTTTCAGCCAATTTTCTGGATTTTTGAAAATTTCACTTTTTTGTGAAAATATCCACTAAATGAGGGAAAAATATGTGTGAGGGTTCCCCAGGAGAGTTCCAAATGTGTGTGGGAAGAATATATATCCCACGGGGGTAAAATTGAAAAAAGTTGAAAAAAATTATTTTTTGGACTTAGTCATTTTTCTGGCGTTTATCAGACTTTCAGATAGGGGAAATGTCAGTGAGCGTTCCGATTTCAGTTCCAGAGCGATTCGCCCAATGAGTCTTTGATATTTAGTAGTTTTCAGCCAATTTTCTGGATTTTTGAAAATTTCACTTTTTTGTGAAAATATCCACTAAATGAGGGAATAATATGTGTGAGGGTTCCCCAGGAGAGTTCCAAATGTGTGTGGGAAGAATATATATCCCACGGGGGTAACATTGAAAAAAAAATTTTTTTGGACTTAGTCATTTTTCCGGCGTTTATCAGACTTTCAGATAGGGGAAATGTCAGTGAGTGTTCCGATTTCAGTTCCAGAGCGATTCGCCCAATGAGTCTTTGATATTTAGTCATTTTCAGCCAATTTTCTGGATTTTTGAAAATTTCACTTTTTTGTGAAAATATCCTCTAAATGAGGGAATAATATGTGTGAGGGTACCCCAGGAGAGTTTCAAATGTGTGTGGGAAGAATATATATGCCACGGCGGTAAAATTGAAAAAAGTTTAAAAAAATTTTTTTTTGAACTTAGTCATTTTTCCGGCGTTTATCAGACTTTCAGATCGGGGAAATGTCAGTGAGCGTTCCGATTTCAGTTCCAGAGCGATTCGCCCAATGAGTCCTTGATATTTAGTCGTTTTCAGCCAATTTTCTGGATTTTTGAAAATTTCACTTTTTTGTGAAAATATCCACTAAATGAGGGAATAATATGTGTGAGGGTACCCCAGGAGAGTTCCAAATGTGTGTGGGTAGAATATATATCCGACGGGGGTTAAATTGAAAAAAGTTGAAAAAAAATTTTTTTTGGACTTAGTCGTTTTTCCGACGTTTATCAGATGTTCAGATAGGGGAAATGTCAGTGAGCATTCCGATTTCAGTTCCAGAGCGATTCGCCCAATGAGTCCTTGTTATTTAGTCGTTTTCAGCCAATTTTCTGGATTTTTGAAAATTTCACTTTTTTGTGAAAATATCCACTAAATGAGGGAATAATATGTGTGAGGGTACCGAAGGAGAGTTCCAAATGTGTGTGGGTAGAATATATATCCCACAGGGGTAAAATTGAAAAAAGTTGAAAAAAATTTTTTTGGACTTAGTCGTTTTTCCGGCGTTTATCAGACTTTAAGATAGGGGAAATGTCAGTGAGTGTTCCGATTTCAGTTCCAGAGCGATTCGCCCAATGAGTCTTTGATATTTAGTCGTTTTCAGCCAATTTTCTGGATTTTTGAAAATTTCACTTTTTTGTGAAAATATCCACTAAATGAGGGAATAATATGTGTGAGGGTACCCCAGGAGAGTTTCAAATGTGTGTGGGAAGAATATATATGCCACGGGGGTAAAATTGAAAAAAGTTTAAAAAAAATTTTTTTTGGACTTAGTCATTTTTCCGGCGTTTATCAGACTTTCAGATAGGGGAAATGTCAGTGAGCGTTCCGATTTCAGTTCCAGAGTGATTCGCCCAATGAGTCCTTGTTATTTAGTTGTTTTCAGCCAATTTTCTGGATTTTTGAAAATTTCACTTTTTTGTGAAAATATCCACTAAATGAGGGAATAATATGTGTGAGGGTTCCCAGGAGAGTTCCAAATGTGTGTGGGAAGAATATATATCCCACGGGGGTAAAATTGAAAAAAGTTGAAAAAAATTATTTTTTGGACTTAGTCATTTTTCTGGCGTTTATCAGACTTTCAGATAGGGGAAATGTCAGTGAGCGTTCCGATTTCAGTTCCAGAGCGATTCGCCCAATGAGTCCTTGATATTTAGTCGTTTTCATCCAATTTTCTGGATTTTTGAAAATTTCACTTTTTTGTGAAAATATCCACTAAATGAGGGAATAATATGTGTGAGGGTACCGAAGGAGAGTTCCAAATGTGTGTGGGTAGAATATATATCCCACAGGGGTAAAATTGAAAAAAGTTGAAAAAAATTTTTTTGGACTTAGTCGTTTTTCCGGCGTTTATCAGACTTTAAGATAGGGGAAATGTCAGTGAGTGTTCCGATTTCAGTTCCAGAGCGATTCGCCCAATGAGTCTTTGATATTTAGTCGTTTTCAGCCAATTTTCTGGATTTTTGAAAATTTCACTTTTTTGTGAAAATATCCACTAAATGAGGGAATAATATGTGTGAGGGTACCCCAGGAGAGTTTCAAATGTGTGTGGGAAGAATATATATGCCACGGGGGTAAAATTGAAAAAAGTTTAAAAAAAATTTTTTTTGGACTTAGTCATTTTTCCGGCGTTTATCAGACTTTCAGATAGGGGAAATGTCAGTGAGCGTTCCGATTTCAGTTCCAGAGTGATTCGCCCAATGAGTCCTTGTTATTTAGTTGTTTTCAGCCAATTTTCTGGATTTTTGAAAATTTCACTTTTTTGTGAAAATATCCACTAAATGAGGGAATAATATGTGTGAGGGTTCCCAGGAGAGTTCCAAATGTGTGTGGGAAGAATATATATCCCACGGGGGTAAAATTGAAAAAAGTTGAAAAAAATTATTTTTTGGACTTAGTCATTTTTCTGGCGTTTATCAGACTTTCAGATAGGGGAAATGTCAGTGAGCGTTCCGATTTCAGTTCCAGAGCGATTCGCCCAATGAGTCCTTGATATTTAGTCGTTTTCATCCAATTTTCTGGATTTTTGAAAATTTCACTTTTTTGTGAAAATATCCACTAAATGAGGGAATAATATGTGTGAGGGTTCCCCAGGAGAGTTCCAAATGTGTGTGGGAAGAATATATATCCCACGGGGGTAAAATTGAAAAAAAAATTTTTTTGGACTTAGTCATTTTTCCGGCGTTTATCAGACTTTCAGATAGGGGAAATGTCAGTGAGTGTTCCGATTTCAGTTCCAGAGCGATTCGCCCAATGAGTCTTTGATATTTAGTCATTTTCAGCCAATTTTCTGGATTTTTGAAAATTTCACTTTTTTGTGAAAATATCCACTAAATGAGGGAATAATATGTGTGAGGGTACCCCAGGAGAGTTCCAAATGTGTGTGGGTAGAATATATATCCCACGGGGGTAAAATTGAAAAAAGTTTAAAAAATTTGTTTGGGGGATTTAGTCATTTTTCCGGCGTTTATCAGACTTTCAGATAGGGGAAATGTCAGTGAGTGTTCCGATTTCAGTTCCAGAGCGATTCGCCCAATGAGTCCTTGTTATTTAGTTGTTTTCAGCCAATTTTCTGGATTTTTGAAAATTTCACTTTTTTGTGAAAATATCCACTAAATGAGGGAATAATATGTGTGAGGGTACCCCAGGAGAGTTCCAAATGTGTGTGGGTAGAATATATATCCCACGGGGGTAAAATTGAAAAAGGTTGAAAAAAATTTTTTTTTGGACTTAGTCATTTTTCCAGCGTTTATCATACTTTCAGATAGGGGAAATGTCAGTGAGCGTTCCAATTTCAGTTCCAGAGCGATTCGCCCAATGAGTCCTTGATATTTAGTCGTTTTCAGCCAATTTTCTGGATTTTTGAAAATTTCACTTTTTTGTGAAAATATCCACTAAATGAGGGAATAATATGTGTGAGGGTACCCCAGGAGAGTTCAAAATGTGTGTGGGAAGAATATATATCCCACGGGGGTAAAATTGAAAAAAGTTGAAAAAAATTTTTTTTTGGACTTAGTCATTTTTCTGGCGTTTATCAGACTTTCAGATAGGGGAAATGTCAGTGAGCGTTCCGATTTCAGTTCCAGAGCGTTTCGCCCAATGAGTCCTTGATATTTAGTCGTTTTCAGCCAATTTTCTGGATTTTTGAAAATTTCACTTTTTTGTGAAAATATCCACTAAATGAGTGAATAATATGTGTGAGGGTACCCCAGGAGAGTTCCAAATGTGTGTGGGAAGAATATATATCCCACGGGGGTAAAATTGAAAAAAGTTGAAAAAAAATTTTTTTTGGACTTAGTCATTTTTCTGGCATTTATCAGACTTTCCCATAGGGGAAATGTCAGTGAGCGTTACGATTTCAGTTCCAGAGTGATTCGCCCAATGAGTCCTTGTTATTTAGTTGTTTTCAGCCAATTTTCTGGATTTTTGAACATTTCACTTTTTTGTGAAAATATCCACTAAATGAGGGAATAATATGTGTGAGGGTACCCCAGGAGAGTTCCAAATGTGTGTGGGATGAATATATATCCCACGGGGGTAAAATTGAAAAAAGTTGAAAAAATTTTTTTTTGGACTTAGTCATTTTTCCGGCGTTTATCAGACTTTCAGATAGGGCGAATGTCAGTGAGCGTTCCGATTTCAGTTCCAGAGCGATTCGCCCAATGAGTCCTTGTTATTTAGTTGTTTTCAGCCAATTTTCTGGATTTTTGAAAATTTCACTTTTTTGTGAAAATAACCACTAAATGAGGGAATAATATGTGTGAGGGTACCCCAGGAGAGTTCCAAATGTGTGTGGGTAGAATATATATCCCACGGGGGTAAAATTGAAAAAAGTTTAAAAAATTTGTTTGGGGGATTTAGTCATTTTTCCGGCGTTTATCAGACTTTCAGATAGGGGAAATGTCAGTGAGTGTTCCGATTTCAGTTCCAGAGCGATTCGCCCAATGAGTCCTTGTTATTTAGTTGTTTTCAGCCAATTTTCTGGATTTTTGAAAATTTCACTTTTTTGTGAAAATATCCACTAAATGAGGGAATAATATGTGTGAGGGTACCCCAGGAGAGTTCCAAATGTGTGTGGGTAGAATATATGTCCCACGGGGGTAAAATTGAAAAAGGTTGAAAAAAATTTTTTTTTGGACTTAGTCATTTTTCCAGCGTTTATCATACTTTCAGATAGGGGAAATGTCAGTGAGCTTTCCAATTTCAGTTCCAGAGCGATTCGCCCAATGAGTCCTTGATATTTAGTCGTTTTCAGCCAATTTTCTGGATTTTTGAAAATTTCACTTTTTTGTGAAAATATCCACTAAATGAGGGAATAATATGTGTGAGGGTACCCCAGGAGAGTTCAAAATGTGTGTGGGAAGAATATATATCCCACGGGGGTAAAATTGAAAAAAGCTGAAAAAATTTTTTTTTTGGACTTAGTCATTTTTCTGGCGTTTATCAGACTTTCAGATAGGGGAAATGTCAGTGAGCGTTCCGATTTCAGTTCCAGAGCGTTTCGCCCAATGAGACCTTGATATTTAGTCGTTTTCAGCCAATTTTCTGGATTTTTGAAAATTTCACTTTTTTGTGAAAATATCCACTAAATGAGGGAATAAAAAGTGTGAGGGTACCCCAGGAGAGTTCCAAATGTGTGTGGGAAGAATATATATCCCACGGGGTTAAAATTGAAAAAAGTTGAAAAAAATTTTTTTTTGGACTTAGTCATTTTTCTGGCATTTATCAGACTTTCCCATAGGGGAAATGTCAGTGAGCGTTCCGATTTCAGTTCCAGAGTGATTCGCCCAATGAGTCCTTTTTATTTAGTTTTCAGCCAATTTTCTGGATTTTTGAAAATTTCACTTTTTTGTGAAAATATCCACTAAATGAGGGAATAATATGTGTGAGGGTACCCCAGGAGAGTTCCATATGTGTGTGGGAAGAAAATATATCCCACGGGGGTAAAATTGAAAAAAGTTAAAAAAAATTATTTTTTGGACTTAGTCATTTTTCTGGCGTTTATTAGACTTTCAGATAGGGGAATTGTCAGTGAGCGTTCCGATTTCAGTTCCAGAGTGATTCGCCCTATGAGTCCTTGTTATTTAGTTGTTTTCAGCCAATTTTCTGGATTTTTGAACATTTCACTTTTTTGTGAAAATATCCACTAAATGAGGGAATAATTTGTGTGAGGGTACCCCAGGAGAGTTCCAAATGTGTGTGGGATGAATATATATCCCACGGGGGTAAAATTGAAAAAAGTTGAAAAAATTTTTTTTTGGACTTAGTCATTTTTCCGGCGTTTATCAGACTTTCAGATAGGGCGAATGTCAGTGAGCGTTCCGATTTCAGTTCCAGAGCGATTCGCCCAATGAGGCCTTGATATTTAGTCATTTTCAGCCAATTTTCTGGATTTTTGAAAATTTCACTTTTTTGTGAAAATATTCACTAAATGAGGGAATATGTGTGAGGGTACCCCAGGAGTGTTCCAAATGTGTGTGGGTAGAATATATATCCCGCGGGGGTAAAATTGAAAAAAGTTGAAAAATTTTTGGGGGGGGATTTAGTCATTTTTCCGGCGTTTATCAGACTTTCAGATAGGGGAAATGTCAGTGAGTGTTCCGATTTCAGTTCCAGAGCGATTCGCCCAATGAGTCCTTGTTATTTAGTTGTTTTCAGCCAATTTTATGGATTTTTGAAAATTTCAATTTTGTGATAATATCCACTAAATGAGGGAATAATATGTGTGAGGGTACCCCAGGAGAGTTCCAAATGTGTGTGGGTAGAATATATATCCCACGGGGGTAAAATTGAAAAAAGTTGAAAAAAATTTTTTTTTGGACTTAGTCATTTTTCTGGCGTTTATCAGACTTTCCCATAGGGGAAATGTCAGTGAGCGTTCCGATTTCAGTTCCAGAGTGATTCGCCCAATGAGTCCTTGTTATTTAGTTTTCAGCCAATTTTCTGGATTTTTGAAAATTTCACTTTTTTGTGAAAATATCCACTAAATGAGGGAATAATATGTGTGAGGGTACCCCAGGAGAGTTTCAAATGTGTGTGGGAAGAATATATATCCCACGGGGGTAAAATTGAAAAAAGTTGAAAAAAATTATTTTTTGGGCTTAGTCATTTTTCTGGCGTTTATCAGACTTTCAGATAGGGGAAATGTCAGTGAGCGTTCGGATTTCAGTTCCATAGCGATTCGCCCAATGAGTCCTTGATATTTAGTCGTTTTCAGCCAATTTTCTGGATTTTTGAAAATTTCACTTTTTTGTGAAAATATCCACTAAATGAGGGAATAATATGTGTGAGGGTACCCCAGGAGAGTTCCAAATGTGTGTGGGAAGAATATATATCCCACGGAGGTAAAATTGAAAAGAGTTGAAAAAAAATTTTTTTTGGACTTAGTCATTTTTCCGGCGTTTATCAGACTTTCAGATAGGGGAAATGTCAGTGAGCGTTCCAATTTCAGTTCCAGAGTGATTCGCCCAATGAGTCCTTGATATTTAGTCGTTTTCAGCCAATTTTCTGGATTTTTGAAAATTTCACTTTTTTGTGAAAATATTCAGTAAATGAGGGAATAATATGTGTGAGGGTACCCCAGGAGAGTACCAAATGTGTGTGGGAAGAATATATATCCCACGGGGGTAAAATTGAAAAAAGTTGAAAAAAATTATTTTTTGGACTTAGTCATTTTTCTGGCGTTTATCAGACTTTCAGATAGGGGAAATGTCAGTGAGCATTCCGATTTCAGTTCCAGAGTGATTCGCCCAATGAGTCCTTGATATTTAGTCGTTTTCAGCCAATTTTCTGGATTTTTGAAAATTTCACTTTTTTGTGAAAATATCCACTAAATGAGGGAATAATATGTGTGAGGGTACCCCAGGAGAGTTTCAAATGTGTGTGGGAAGAATATATATCCCACGGAGGTAAAATTGAAAAGAGTTGAAAAAAAATTTTTTTTGGACTTAGTCATTTTTCCGGCGTTTATCAGACTTTCAGATACGGGAAATGTCAGTGAGCGTTCCAATTTCAGTTCCAGAGTGATTCGCCCAATGAGTCCTTGTTATTTAGTTATTTTCAGCCAATTTTCTGGATTTTTGAAAATTTCACTTTTTTGTGAAAACATCCACTAAATGAGGGACTAATATGTGTGAGGGTACCCCAGGAGAGTTCCAAATGTGTGTGGGAAGAATATATATCCCGCGGGGGTAAAATTGAAAAAAGTTGAAAAATTTTTTTTGGGGGATTTAGTCATTTTTCCGGCGTTTATCAGACTTTCAGGTAGGGGAAATGTCAGTGAGTGTTCCGATTTCAGTTCCAGAGCGATTCGCCCAATGAGTCCTTGTTATTTAGTTGTTTTCAGCCAATTTTCTGGATTTTTGAAAATTTCACTTTTTTGTGAAAATATCCACTAAATGAGGGAATAAAAAGTGTGAGGGTACCCCAGGAGAGTTCCAAATGTGTGTGGGAAGAAAATATATCCCACGGGGGTAAAATTGAAAAAAGTTAAAAAAAATTATTTTTTGGACTTAGTCATTTTTCTGGCGTTTATTAGACTTTCAGATAGGGGAATTGTCAGTGAGCGTTCCGATTTCAGTTCCAGAGTGATTCGCCCAATGAGTCCTTGTTATTTAGTTTTCAGCCAATTTTCTGGATTTTTGAACATTTCACTTTTTTGTGAAAATATCCACTAAATGAGGGAATAATATGTGTGAGGGTACCCCAGGAGAGTTCCAAATGTGTGTGGGAAGAATATATATCCCACGGGGGTAAAATTGAAAAAAGTTGAAAAAAATTTTTTTTGGACTTTTTCATTTTTCCGGCGTTTATCAGACTTTCAGATAGGGCGAATGTCAGTGAGCGTTCCGATTTCAGTTCCAGAGCGATTCGCCCAATGAGTCTTTGATATTTAGTCATTTTCAGCCAATTTTCTGGATTTTTGAAAATTTCACTTTTTTGTGAAAATATTCACTAAATGAGGGAATAATATGTGTGAGGGTACCCCAGGCGAGTTCCAAATGTGTGTGGGTAGAATATATATCCCGCGGGGGTAAAACTGAAAAAAGTTGAAAAAAATTTTTGGGGGGATTTAGTCATTTTTCCGGAGTTTATCAGACTTTCAGATAGGGGAAATGTCAGTGAGTGTTCCGATTTCAGTTCCAGAGCGATTCGCCCAATGAGTCCTTGTTATTTAGTTGTTTTCAGCCAATTTTCTGGATTTTTGAAAATTTCACTTTTTTGTGAAAATATCCACTAAATGAGGGAATAAAAAGTGTGAGGGTACCCCAGGAGAGTTCCAAATGTGTGTGGGAAGAATATATATCCCACGGGGTTAAAATTGAAAAAAGTTGAAAAAAATTTTTTTTTGGACTTAGTCATTTTTCTGGCATTTATCAGACTTTCCCATAGGGGAAATGTCAGTGAGCGTTCCGATTTCAGTTCCAGAGTGATTCGCCCAATGAGTCCTTGTTATTTAGTTTTCAGCCAATTTTCTGGATTTTTGAAAATTTCACTTTTTTGTGAAAATATCCACTAAATGAGGGAATAATATGTGTGAGGGTACCCCAGGAGAGTTCCAAATGTGTGTGGGAAGAATATATATCCCACGGAGGTAAAATTGAAAAGAGTTGAAAAAAAATTTTTTTTGGACTTAGTCATTTTTCCGGCGTTTATCAGACTTTCAGATAGGGGAAATGTCAGTGAGCGTTCCAATTTCAGTTCCAGAGTGATTCGCCCAATGAGTCCTTGATATTTAGTCGTTTTCAGCCAATTTTCTGGATTTTTGAAAATTTCACTTTTTTGTGAAAATATTCAGTAAATGAGGGAATAATATGTGTGAGGGTACCCCAGGAGAGTTCCAAATGTGTGTGGGTAGAATATATATCCCGCGGGGGTAAAATTGAAAAAAGTTGAAAAATTTTTTTGGGGGGATTTAGTCATTTTTCCGGCGTTTATCAGACTTTCAGATAGGGGAAATGTCAGTGAGTGTTCTGATTTCAGTTCCAGAGCGATTCGCCCAATGATTCCTTGTTATTTAGTTGTTTTCAGCCAATTTTCTGGATTTTTGAAAATTTCACTTTTTTGTGAAAATATCCACTAAATGAGGGAATAATATGTGTGAGGGTACCCCAGGAGAGTTCCAAATGTGTGTGGGTAGAATATATATCCCACGGGGGTAAAATTGAAAAAGTAGAAAAAAATTTTTTTTTGGACTTAGTCATTTTTCCGGCGTTTATCAGACTTTCAGATAGGGGAAATGTCAGTGAGCGTTCCAATTTCAGTTCCAGAGTGATTCGCCCAATGAGTCCTTGATATTTAGTCGTTTTCAGCCAATTTTCTGGATTTTTGAAAATTTCACTTTTTTGTGAAAATATTCAGTAAATGAGGGAATAATATGTGTGAGGGTACCCCAGGAGAGTTCCAAATGTGTGTGGGTAGAATATATATCCCGCGGGGGTAAAATTGAAAAAAGTTGAAAAATTTTTTGGGGGGGATTTAGTCATTTTTCCGGCGTTTATCAGACTTTCAGATAGGGGAAATGTCAGTGAGTGTTCCGATTTCAGTTCCAGAGCGATTCGCACAATGAGTCCTTGTTATTTAGTTGTTTTCAGCCAATTTTCTGGATTTTTGAAAATTTCACTTTTTTGTGAAAATATCCACTAAATGAGGGAATAATATGTGTGAGGGTACCCCAGGAGAGTTCCAAATGTGTGTGGGTAGAATATATATCCCACGGGGGTAAAATTGAAAAAGTAGAAAAAATTTTTTTTTTTGACTTAGTCATTTTTCCGGCGTTTATCAGACTTTCAGATAGGGGAAATGTCAGTGAGCGTTCCAATTTCAGTTCCAGAGTGATTCGCCCAATGAGTCCTTGATATTTAGTCGTTTTCAGCCAATTTTCTGGATTTTTGAAAATTTCACTTTTTTGTGAAAATATCCACTAAATGAGGGAATAATATGTGTGAGGGTACCCCAGGAGAGTTCCAAATGTGTGTGGGAAGAATATATATCCCACGGGGGTAAAATTGAAAAAAGTTGAAAAAAATTATTTTTTGGACTTAGTCATTTTTCTGGCGTTTATCAGAATTTCAGATAGGGGAAATGTCAGTGAGCGTTCCGATTTCAGTTCCAGAGCGATTCGCCCAATGAGTCCTTGATATTTAGTCGTTTTCAGCCAATTTTCTGGATTTTTGAAAATTTCACTTTTTTGTGAAAATATTCAGTAAATGAGGGAATAATATGTGTGAGGGTACCCCAGGAGAGTTCCAAATGTGTGTGGGTAGAATATATATCCCGCGGGGGTAAAATTGAAAAAAGTTGAAAAATTTTTTTTGGGGGATTTAGTCATTTTTCCGGCGTTTATCAGACTTTCAGATAGGGGAAATGTCAGTGAGTGTTCCGATTTCAGTTCCAGAGCGATTCACCCAATGAGTCCTTGTTATTTAGTTGTTTTCAGCCAATTTTCTGGATTTTTGAAAATTTCACTTTTTTGTGAAAATATCCACTAAATGAGGGAATAAAAAGTGTGAGGGTACCCCAGGAGAGTTCCAAATGTGTGTGGGAAGAATATATATCCCACGGGGTTAAAATTGAAAAAAGTTGAAAAAAATTTTTTTTTGGACTTAGTCATTTTTCTGGCATTTATCAGACTTTCCCATAGGGGAAATGTCAGTGAGCGTTCCGATTTCAGTTCCAGAGTAATTCGCCCAATGAGTCCTTGTTATTTAGTTGTTTTCAGCCAATTTTCTGGATTTTTGAAAATTTCACTTTTTTGTGAAAATATCCACTAAATGAGGGAATAATATGTGTGAGGGTACCCCAGGAGAGTTCCAAATGTGTGTGGGAAGAATATATATCCCACGGGGGTAAAATTGAAAAAAGTTGAAAAAAATTTTTTTTGGACTTTTTCATTTTTCCGGCGTTTATCAGACTTTCAGATAGGGCGAATGTCAGTGAGCGTTCCGATTTCAGTTCCAGAGCGATTCGCCCAATGAGTCTTTGATATTTAGTCATTTTCAGCCAATTTTCTGGATTTTTGAAAATTTCACTTTTTTGTGAAAATATTCACTAAATGAGGGAATAATATGTGTGAGGGTACCCCAGGAGAGTTCCAAATGTGTGTGGGTAGAATATATATCCCGCGGGGGTAAAACTGAAAAAAGTTGAAAAAAATTTTTGGGGGGATTTAGTCATTTTTCCGGAGTTTATCAGACTTTCAGATAGGGGAAATGTCAGTGAGTGTTCCGATTTCAGTTCCAGAGCGATTCGCCCAATGAGTCCTTGATATTTAGTCGTTTTCAGCCAATTTTCTGGATTTTTGAAAATTTCACTTTTTTGTGAAAATATCCACTAAATGAGGGAATAAAAAGTGTGAGGGTACCCCAGGAGAGTTCCAAATGTGTGTGGGAAGAATATATATCCCACGGGGGTAAAATTGAAAAAAGTTGAAAAAAATTTTTTTTTGGACTTAGTCATTTTTCTGGCATTTATCAGACTTTCCCATAGGGGAAATGTCAGTGAGCGTTCCGATTTCAGTTCCAGAGTGATTCGCCCAATGAGTCCTTGTTATTTAGTTTTCAGCCAATTTTCTGGATTTTTGAAAATTTCACTTTTTTGTGAAAATATCCACTAAATGAGGGAATAATATGTGTGAGGGTACCCCAGGAGAGTTTCAAATGTGTGTGGGAAGAATATATATCCCACGGGGGTAAAATTGAAAAAAGTTGAAAAAAATTATTTTTTGGACTTAGTCATTTTTCTGCCATTTATCAGACTTTCAGATAGGGGAAATGTCAGTGAGCGTTCCGATTTGAGTTCCAGAGCGATTCGCCCAATGAGTCCTTGATATTTAGTCGTTTTCAGCCAATTTTCTGGATTTTTGAAAATTTCACTTTTTTGTGAAAATATCCACTAAATGAGGGAATAATATGTGTGAGGGTACCCCAGGAGAGTTCCAAATGTGTGTGGGAAGAATATATATCCCACGGAGGTAAAATTGAAAAGAGTTGAAAAAAAATTTTTTTTGGACTTAGTCATTTTTCCGGCGTTTATCAGACTTTCAGATAGGGGAAATGTCAGTGAGCGTTCCAATTTCAGTTCCAGAGTGATTCGCCCAATGAGTCCTTGATATTTAGTCGTTTTCAGCTAATTTTCTGGATTTTTTAAAATTTCACTTTTTTGTGAAAATATTCAGTAAATGAGGGAATAATATGTGTGAGGGTACCCCAGGAGAGTTCCAAATGTGTGTGGGTAGAATATATATCCCGCGGGGGTAAAATTGAAAAAAGTTGAAAAATTTTTTGGGGGGGATTTAGTCATTTTTCCGGCGTTTATCAGACTTTCAGATAGGGGAAATGTCAGTGAGTGTTCCGATTTCAGTTCCAGAGCGATTCGCACAATGAGTCCTTGTTATTTAGTTGTTTTCAGCCAATTTTCTGGATTTTTGAAAATTTCACTTTTTTGTGAAAATATCCACTAAATGAGGGAATAATATGTGTGAGGGTACCCCAGGAGAGTTCCAAATGTGTGTGGGAAGAATATATATCCCACGGGGGTAAAATTGAAAAAAGTTGAAAAAAATTATTTTTTGGACTTAGTCATTTTTCTGGCGTTTATCAGACTTTCAGATAGGGGAAATGTCAGTGAGCGTTCCAATTTCAGTTCCAGAGTGATTCGCCCAATGAGTCCTTGTTATTTAGTTGTTTTCAGCCAATTTTCTGGATTTTTGAAAATTTCACTTTTTTGTGAAAATATCCACTAAATGAGGGAATAATATGTGTGAGGGTACCCCAGGAGTGTTCCAAATGTGTGTGGGTAGAATATATATCCCGCGGGGGTAAAATTGAAAAAAGTTGAAAAATTTTTGGGGGGGGATTTAGTCATTTTTCCGGCGTTTATCAGACTTTCAGATAGGGGAAATGTCAGTGAGTGTTCCGATTTCAGTTCCAGAGCGATTCACCCAATGAGTCCTTGTTATTTAGTTGTTTTCAGCCAATTTTCTGGATTTTTGAAAATTTCACTTTTTTGTGAAAATATCCACTAAATGAGGGAAAAATATGTGTGAGGGTACCCCAGGAGAGTTCCAAATGTGTGTGGGTAGAATATATATCCCACGGGGGTAAAATTGAAAAAGGTTGAAAAAAATTTTTTTTTGGACTTAGTCATTTTTCCGGCGTTTATCAGACTTTCAGATAGGGGAAATGTCAGTGAGCGTTCCAATTTCAGTTCCAGAGTGATTCGCCCAATGAGTCCTTGATATTTAGTCGTTTTCAGCCAATTTTCTGGATTTTTGAAAATTTCACTTTTTTGTGAAAATATTCAGTAAATGAGGGAATAATATGTGTGAGGGTACCCCAGGAGAGTTCCAAATGTGTGTGGGTAGAATATATATCCCGCGGGGGTAAAATTGAAAAAAGTTGAAAAATTTTTTTGGGGGGATTTAGTCATTTTTCCG
This sequence comes from Phyllobates terribilis, assembly GCF_046119375.1. Classification (NCBI taxonomy): domain Eukaryota; kingdom Metazoa; phylum Chordata; class Amphibia; order Anura; family Dendrobatidae; genus Phyllobates; species Phyllobates terribilis. Next base: position 557,842,595 of record NW_027362762.1, read on the forward strand.
GCGTTTATCAGACTTTCAGATAGGGGAAATGTCAGTGAGTGTTCCGATTTCAGTTCCAGAGCGATTCGCCCAATGAGTCCTTGTTATTTAGTTGTTTTCAGCCAATTTTCTGGATTTTTGAAAATTTCACTTTTTTGTGAAAATATTCACTCAATGAGGGAATAATATGTGTGAGGGTACCCCAGGAGAGTTCCAAATGTGTGTGGGTAGAATATATATCCCACGGGGGTAAAATTGAAAAAGGTTGAAAAAAATTTTTTTTTGGACTTAGTCATTTTTCCAGCGTTTATCAGACTTTCAGATAGGGGAAATGTCAGTGAGCGTTCCGATTTCAGTTCCAGAGTGATTCGCCCAATGAGTCCTTGTTATTTAGTTTTCAGTCAATTTTCTGGATTTTTGAAAATTTCACTTTTTTGTGAAAATATCCACTAAATGAGGGAATAATATGTGTGAGGGTACCCCAGGAGAGTTCCAAATGTGTGTGGGAAGAATATATATCCCACGGTGGTAAAATTGAAAAAAGTTGAAAAAAATTATTTTTTGGACTTAGTCATTTTTCTGGCGTTTATCAGAATTTCAGATAGGGGAAATGTCAGTGAGCGTTCCGATTTCAGTTCCAGAGCGATTCGCCCAATGAGTCCTTGATATTTAGTCGTTTTCAGCCAATTTTCTGGATTTTTGAAAATTTCACTTTTTTGTGAAAATATTCACTCAATGAGGGAATAATATGTGTGAGGGTACCCCAGGAGAGTTCCAAATGTGTGTGGGTAGAATATATATCCCACGGGGGTAAAATTGAAAAAGGTTGAAAAAAATGTTTTTTTGGACTTAGTCATTTTTCCGGCGTTTATCAGACTTTCAGATAGGGGAAATGTCAGTGAGCGTTCCGATTTCAGTTCCAGAGTGATTCGCCCAATGAGTCCTTGTTATTTAGTTTTCAGCCAATTTTCTGGATTTTTGAAAATTTCACTTTTTTGTGAAAATATCCACTAAATGAGGGAATAATATGTGTGAGGGTACACCAGGAGAGTTCCAAATGTGTGTGGGAAGAATATATATCCCACGGGGGTAAAATTGAAAAAAGTTGAAAAAAATTATTTTTTGGACTTAGTCATTTTTCTGGCGTTTATCAGACTTTCAGATAGGGGAAATGTCAGTGAGCGTTCCGATTTCAGTTCCAGAGCGGTTCGCCCAATGAGTCCTTGATATTTAGTCGTTTTCAGCCAATTTTCTGGATTTTTGAAAATTTAACTTTTTTGTGAAAATATTCACTAAATGAGGGAATAATATGTGTGAGGGTACCCCAGGAGATTTCCAAATGTGTGTGGGTAGAATATATATCCAGCGGGGGTAAAATTGAAAAAAGTTGAAAAATTTTTTGGGGGGGATTTAGTCATTTTTCCGGCGTTTATCAGACTTTCAGATAGGGGAAATGTCAGTGAGCGTTCCGATTTCAGTTCCAGAGCGATTCGCCCAATGACTCCTTGATATTTAGTCGTTTTCAGCCAATTTTCTGGATTTTTGAAAATTTAACTTTTTTGTGAAAATATCCACTAAATGAGAGATTAATATGTGTGAGGGTACCCCAGGAGAGTTCCAAATGTGTGTGGGAAGAATATATATCCCACGGGGGTAAAATTGAAGAAAGTTGAAAAAAAAAATTTTTTGGACTTAGTCATTTTTCCGGCGTTTATCAGACTTTCAGATAGGGGAAATGTCAGTGAGCGTTCCAATTTCAGTTCCAGAGTGTTTTGCCCAATGAGTCCTTGATATTTAGTCGTTTTCAGCCAATTTTCTGGATTTTTGAAAATTTCACTTTTTTGTGAAAATATCCACTAAATGAGGGAATAATATGTGTGAGGGTACCCCAGGAGAGTTCCAAATGTGTGTGGGAAGAATATATATCCCACGGTGGTAAAATTGAAAAAAGTTGAAAAAAATTATTTTTTGGACTTAGTCATTTTTCTGGCGTTTATCAGAATTTCAGATAGGGGAAATGTCAGTGAGCGTTCCGATTTCAGTTCCAGAGCGCTTCGCCCAACGAGTCCTTGATATTTAGTCATTTTCAGCCAATTTTCTGGATTTTTGAAAATTTCACTTTTTTGTGAAAATATCCACTAAATGAGGGAATAATATGTGTGAGGGTACCCCAGGAGAGTTCCAAATGTGTGTGGGTAGAATATATATCCCACGGGGGTAAAATTGAAAAAGGTTGAAAAAAATTTTTTTCTGGACTTAGTCATTTTTCCGGCGTTTATCAGACTTTCAGATAGGGGAAATGTCAGTGAGCGTTCCAATTTCAGTTCCAGAGTGTTTCGCCCAATGAGTCCTTGATATTTAGTCGTTTTCAGCCAATTTTCTGGATTTTTGAAAATTTCACTTTTTTGTGAAAATATCCACTAAATGAGGGAATAATATGTGTGAGGGTACCCCAGGAGAGTTCCAAATGTGTGTGGGAAGAATATATATCCCACGGGGGTAAAATTGAAAAAAGTTGAAAAAAAATTTTTTTTGGACTTAGTCATTTTTCTGGCGTTTATCAGACTTTCAGATAGGGGAAATGTCAGTGAGCGTTCCGATTTCAGTTCCAGAGTGATTCGCCCAATGAGTCCTTGTTATTTAGTTTTCAGCCAATTTTCTGGATTTTTGAAAATTTCACTTTTTTGTGAAAATATCCACTAAATGAGGGAATAATATGTGTGAGGGTACCCCAGGAGAGTTCCAAATGTGTGTGGGAAGAATATATATCCCACGGTGGTAAAATTGAAAAAAGTTGAAAAAAAATATTTTTTGGACTTAGTCATTTTTCTGGCGTTTATCAGAATTTCAGATAGGGGAAATGTCAGTGAGCGTTCCGATTTCAGTTCCAGAGCGATTCGCCCAATGAGTCCTTGATATTTAGTCGTTTTCAGCCAATTTTCTGGATTTTTGAAAATTTCACTTTTTTGTGAAAATATTCACTAAATGAGGGAATAATATGTGTGAGGGTACCCCAGGAGAGTTCCAAATGTGTGTGGGAAGAATATATATCCCACGGGGGTAAAATTGAAAAAAGTTGAAAAAAATTATTTTTTGGACTTAGTCATTTTTCTGGCGTTTATCAGACTTTCAGATAGGGGAAATGTCAGTGAGCGTTCCAATTTCAGTTCCAGAGTGATTCGCCCAATGAGTCCTTGTTATTTAGTTGTTTTCAGCCAATTTTCTGGATTTTTGAAAATTTCACTTTTTTGTGAAAATATCCACTAAATGAGGGATTAATATGTGTGAGGGCACCCCAGGAGAGTTCCAAATGTGTGTGGGAAGAATATATATCCCACGGTGGTAAAATTGAAAAAAGTTGAAAAAAATTATTTTTTGGACTTAGTCATTTTTCTGGCATTTATCAGACTTTCCCATAGGGGAAATGTCAGTGAGCGTTCCGATTTCAGTTCCAGAGTGATTCGCCCAATGAGTCCTTGTTATTTAGTTTTCAGCCAATTTTCTGGGTTTTTGAAAATTTCACTTTTTTGTGAAAATATCCACTAAATGAGGGAATAATATGTGTGAGGGTACCCCAGGAGAGTTTCAAATGTGTGTGGGAAGAATATATATCCCACGGGGGTAAAATTGAAAAAAGTTGAAAAAAATTATTTTTTGGACTTAGTCATTTTTCTGCCATTTATCAGACTTTCAGATAGGGGAAATGTCAGTGAGCATTCCGATTTGAGTTCCAGAGCGATTCGCCCAATGAGTCCTTGATATTTAGTCGTTTTCAGCCAATTTTCTGGATTTTTGAAAATTTCACTTTTTTGTGAAAATATCCACTAAATGAGGGAATAATATGTGTGAGGGTACCCCAGGAGAGTTCCAAATGTGTGTGGGAAGAATATATATCCCACGGAGGTAAAATTGAAAAGAGTTGAAAAAAAATTTTTTTTGGACTTAGTCATTTTTCCGGCGTTTATCAGACTTTCAGATAGGGGAAATGTCAGTGAGCGTTCCAATTTCAGTTCCAGAGTGATTCGCCCAATGAGTCCTTGATATTTAGTCGTTTTCAGCTAATTTTCTGGATTTTTGAAAATTTCACTTTTTTGTGAAAATATTCAGTAAATGAGGGAATAATATGTGTGAGGGTACCCCAGGAGAGTTCCAAATGTGTGTGGGTAGAATATATATCCCGCGGGGGTAAAATTGAAAAAAGTTGAAAAATTTTTTGGGGGGGATTTAGTCATTTTTCCGGCGTTTATCAGACTTTCAGATAGGGGAAATGTCAGTGAGTGTTCCGATTTCAGTTCCAGAGCGATTCGCACAATGAGTCCTTGTTATTTAGTTGTTTTCAGCCAATTTTCTGGATTTTTGAAAATTTCACTTTTTTGTGAAAATATCCACTAAATGAGGGAATAATATGTGTGAGGGTACCCCAGGAGAGTTCCAAATGTGTGTGGGAAGAATATATATCCCACGGGGGTAAAATTGAAAAAAGTTGAAAAAAATTATTTTTTGGACTTAGTCATTTTTCTGGCGTTTATCAGACTTTCAGATAGGGGAAATGTCAGTGAGCGTTCCAATTTCAGTTCCAGAGTGATTCGCCCAATGAGTCCTTGTTATTTAGTTGTTTTCAGCCAATTTTCTGGATTTTTGAAAATTTCACTTTTTTGTGAAAATATCCACTAAATGAGGGAATAATATGTGTGAGGGTACCCCAGGAGTGTTCCAAATGTGTGTGGGTAGAATATATATCCCGCGGGGGTAAAATTGAAAAAAGTTGAAAAATTTTTGGGGGGGGATTTAGTCATTTTTCCGGCGTTTATCAGACTTTCAGATAGGGGAAATGTCAGTGAGTGTTCCGATTTCAGTTCCAGAGCGATTCACCCAATGAGTCCTTGTTATTTAGTTGTTTTCAGCCAATTTTCTGGATTTTTGAAAATTTCACTTTTTTGTGAAAATATCCACTAAATGAGGGAATAATATGTGTGAGGGTACCCCAGGAGAGTTCCAAATGTGTGTGGGTAGAATATATATCCCACGGGGGTAAAATTGAAAAAGGTTGAAAAAAATTTTTTTTTGGACTTAGTCATTTTTCCGGCGTTTATCAGACTTTCAGATAGGGGAAATGTCAGTGAGCGTTCCAATTTCAGTTCCAGAGTGATTCGCCCAATGAGTCCTTGATATTTAGTCGTTTTCAGCCAATTTTCTGGATTTTTGAAAATTTCACTTTTTTGTGAAAATATTCAGTAAATGAGGGAATAATATGTGTGAGGGTACCCCAGGAGAGTTCCAAATGTGTGTGGGTAGAATATATATCCCGCGGGGGTAAAATTGAAAAAAGTTGAAAAATTTTTTTGGGGGGATTTAGTCATTTTTCCGGCGTTTATCAGACTTTCAGATAGGGGAAATGTCAGTGAGTGTTCCGATTTCAGTTCCAGAGTGATTCGCCCAATGAGTCCTTGTTATTTAGTTTTCAGTCAATTTTCTGGATTTTTGAAAATTTCACTTTTTTGTGAAAATATCCACTAAATGAGGGAATAATATGTGTGAGGGTACCCCAGGAGAGTTCCAAATGTGTGTGGGAAGAATATATATCCCACGGTGGTAAAATTGAAAAAAGTTGAAAAAAATTATTTTTTACTTAGTCATTTTTCTGGCGTTTATCAGAATTTCAGATAGGGGAAATGTCAGTGAGCGTTCCGATTTCAGTTCCAGAGCGATTCGCCCAATGAGTCCTTGATATTTAGTCGTTTTCAGCCAATTTTCTGGATTTTTGAAAATTTCACTTTTTTGTGAAAATATTCACTCAATGAGGGAATAATATGTGTGAGGGTACCCCAGGAGAGTTCCAAATGTGTGTGGGTAGAATATATATCCCACGGGGGTAAAATTGAAAAAGGTTGAAAAAAATGTTTTTTTGGACTTAGTCATTTTTCCGGCGTTTATCAGACTTTCAGATAGGGGAAATGTCAGTGAGCGTTCCGATTTCAGTTCCAGAGTGATTCGCCCAATGAGTCCTTGTTATTTAGTTTTCAGCCAATTTTCTGGATTTTTGAAAATTTCACTTTTTTGTGAAAATATCCACTAAATGAGGGAATAATATGTGTGAGGGTACCCCAGGAGAGTTTCAAATGTGTGTGGGAAGAATATATATCCCACGGGGGTAAAATTGAAAAAAGTTGAAAAAAATTATTTTTTGGACTTAGTCATTTTTCTGCCATTTATCAGACTTTCAGATAGGGGAAATGTCAGTGAGCATTCCGATTTGAGTTCCAGAGCGATTCGCCCAATGAGTCCTTGATATTTAGTCGTTTTCAGCCAATTTTCTGGATTTTTGAAAATTTCACTTTTTTGTGAAAATATCCACTAAATGAGGGAATAATATGTGTGAGGGTACCCCAGGAGAGTTCCAAATGTGTGTGGGAAGAATATATATCCCACGGAGGTAAAATTGAAAAGAGTTGAAAAAAAATTTTTTTTGGACTTAGTCATTTTTCCGGCGTTTATCAGACTTTCAGATAGGGGAAATGTCAGTGAGCGTTCCAATTTCAGTTCCAGAGTGATTCGCCCAATGAGTCCTTGATATTTAGTCGTTTTCAGCTAATTTTCTGGATTTTTGAAAATTTCACTTTTTTGTGAAAATATTCAGTAAATGAGGGAATAATATGTGTGAGGGTACCCCAGGAGAGTTCCAAATGTGTGTGGGTAGAATATATATCCCGCGGGGGTAAAATTGAAAAAAGTTGAAAAATTTTTTGGGGGGGATTTAGTCATTTTTCCGGCGTTTATCAGACTTTCAGATAGGGGAAATGTCAGTGAGTGTTCCGATTTCAGTTCCAGAGCGATTCGCACAATGAGTCCTTGTTATTTAGTTGTTTTCAGCCAATTTTCTGGATTTTTGAAAATTTCACTTTTTTGTGAAAATATCCACTAAATGAGGGAATAATATGTGTGAGGGTACCCCAGGAGAGTTCCAAATGTGTGTGGGAAGAATATATATCCCACGGGGGTAAAATTGAAAAAAGTTGAAAAAAATTATTTTTTGGACTTAGTCATTTTTCTGGCGTTTATCAGACTTTCAGATAGGGGAAATGTCAGTGAGCGTTCCAATTTCAGTTCCAGAGTGATTCGCCCAATGAGTCCTTGTTATTTAGTTGTTTTCAGCCAATTTTCTGGATTTTTGAAAATTTCACTTTTTTGTGAAAATATCCACTAAATGAGGGAATAATATGTGTGAGGGTACCCCAGGAGTGTTCCAAATGTGTGTGGGTAGAATATATATCCCGCGGGGGTAAAATTGAAAAAAGTTGAAAAATTTTTTGGGGGGGATTTAGTCATTTTTCCGGCGTTTATCAGACTTTCAGATAGGGGAAATGTCAGTGAGTGTTCCGATTTCAGTTCCAGAGCGATTCGCCCAATGAGTCCTTGTTATTTAGTTGTTTTCAGCCAATTTTCTGGATTTTTGAAAATTTCACTTTTTTGTGAAAATATTCACTCAATGAGGGAATAATATGTGTGAGGGTACCCCAGGAGAGTTCCAAATGTGTGTGGGTAGAATATATATCCCACGGGGGTAAAATTGAAAAAGGTTGAAAAAAATTTTTTTTTGGACTTAGTCATTTTTCCGGCGTTTATCAGACTTTCAGATAGGGGAAATGTCAGTGAGCGTTCCGATTTCAGTTCCAGAGTGATTCGCCCAATGAGTCCTTGTTATTTAGTTTTCAGTCAATTTTCTGGATTTTTGAAAATTTCACTTTTTTGTGAAAATATCCACTAAATGAGGGAATAATATGTGTGAGGGTACCCCAGGAGAGTTCCAAATGTGTGTGGGAAGAATATATATCCCACGGTGGTAAAATTGAAAAAAGTTGAAAAAAATTATTTTTTGGACTTAGTCATTTTTCTGGCGTTTATCAGAATTTCAGATAGGGGAAATGTCAGTGAGCGTTCCGATTTCAGTTCCAGAGCGATTCGCCCAATGAGTCCTTGATATTTAGTCGTTTTCAGCCAATTTTCTGGATTTTTGAAAATTTCACTTTTTTGTGAAAATATTCACTCAATGAGGGAATAATATGTGTGAGGGTACCCCAGGAGAGTTCCAAATGTGTGTGGGTAGAATATATATCCCACGGGGGTAAAATTGAAAAAGGTTGAAAAAAATGTTTTTTTGGACTTAGTCATTTTTCCGGCGTTTATCAGACTTTCAGATAGGGGAAATGTCAGTGAGCGTTCCGATTTCAGTTCCAGAGTGATTCGCCCAATGAGTCCTTGTTATTTAGTTTTCAGCCAATTTTCTGGATTTTTGAAAATTTCACTTTTTTGTGAAAATATCCACTAAATGAGGGAATAATATGTGTGAGGGTACACCAGGAGAGTTCCAAATGTGTGTGGGAAGAATATATATCCCACGGGGGTAAAATTGAAAAAAGTTGAAAAAAATTATTTTTTGGACTTAGTCATTTTTCTGGCGTTTATCAGACTTTCAGATAGGGGAAATGTCAGTGAGCGTTCCGATTTCAGTTCCAGAGCGGTTCGCCCAATGAGTCCTTGATATTTAGTCGTTTTCAGCCAATTTTCTGGATTTTTGAAAATTTAACTTTTTTGTGAAAATATCCACTAAATGAGGGAATAATATGTGTGAGGGTACCCCAAGAGAGTTCCAAATGTGTGTGGGAAGAATATATATCCCACGGGGGTAAAATTGAAAAAAGTTGAAAAAATTTTTTTTTGGACTTAGTCATTTTTCCGGCGTTTATCAGACTTTCAGATAGGGCGAATGTCAGTGAGCGTTCCGATTTCAGTTCCAGAGCGATTCGCCCAATAAGTCGTTGATATTTAGTCGTTTTCAGCCAATTTTCTGGATTTTTGAAAATTTCACTTTTTTGTGAAAATATTCACTAAATGAGGGAATAATATGTGTGAGGGTACCCCAGGAGATTTCCAAATGTGTGTGGGTAGAATATATATCCAGCGGGGGTAAAATTGAAAAAAGTTGAAAAATTTTTTGGGGGGGATTTAGTCATTTTTCCGGCGTTTATCAGACTTTCAGATAGGGGAAATGTCAGTGAGCGTTCCGATTTCAGTTCCAGAGCGATTCGCCCAATGACTCCTTGATATTTAGTCGTTTTCAGCCAATTTTCTGGATTTTTGAAAATTTAACTTTTTTGTGAAAATATCCACTAAATGAGAGATTAATATGTGTGAGGGTACCCCAGGAGAGTTCCAAATGTGTGTGGGAAGAATATATATCCCACGGTGGTAAAATTGAAAAAAGTTGAAAAAAATTATTTTTTGGACTTAGTCATTTTTCTGGCGTTTATCAGAATTTCAGATAGGGGAAATGTCAGTGAGCGTTCCGATTTCAGTTCCAGAGCGCTTCGCCCAACGAGTCCTTGATATTTAGTCATTTTCAGCCAATTTTCTGGATTTTTGAAAATTTCACTTTTTTGTGAAAATATCCACTAAATGAGGGAATAATATGTGTGAGGGTACCCCAGGAGAGTTCCAAATGTGTGTGGGTAGAATATATATCCCACGGGGGTAAAATTGAAAAAGGTTGAAAAAAATTTTTTTCTGGACTTAGTCATTTTTCCGGCGTTTATCAGACTTTCAGATAGGGGAAATGTCAGTGAGCGTTCCGATTTCAGTTCCAGAGTGATTCGCCCAATGAGTCCTTGTTATTTAGTTTTCAGCCAATTTTCTGGATTTTTGAAAATTTCACTTTTTTGTGAAAATATCCACTAAATGAGGGAATAATATGTGTGAGGGTACCCCAGGAGAGTTCCAAATGTGTGTGGGAAGAATATATATCCCACGGTGGTAAAATTGAAAAAAGTTGAAAAAAAATTTTTTTTGGACTTAGTCATTTTTCTGGCGTTTATCAGAATTTCAGATAGGGGAAATGTCAGTGAGCGTTCCGATTTCAGTTCCAGAGCGATTCGCCCAATGAGTCCTTGATATTTAGTCGTTTTCAGCCAATTTTCTGGATTTTTGAAAATTTCACTTTTTTGTGAAAATATTCACTAAATGAGGGAATAATATGTGTGAGGGTACCCCAGGAGAGTTCCAAATGTGTGTGGGAAGAATATATATCCTACGGGGGTAAAATTGAAAAAAGTTGAAAAAAATTATTTTTTGGACTTAGTCATTTTTCTGGCGTTTATCAGACTTTCAGATAGGGGAAATGTCAGTGAGCGTTCCAATTTCAGTTCCAGAGTGATTCGCCCAATGAGTCCTTGTTATTTAGTTGTTTTCAGCCAATTTTCTGGATTTTTGAAAATTTCACTTTTTTGTGAAAATATCCACTAAATGAGGGATTAATATGTGTGAGGGCACCCCAGGAGAGTTCCAAATGTGTGTGGGAAGAATATATATCCCACGGTGGTAAAATTGAAAAAAGTTGAAAAAAATTATTTTTTGGACTTAGTCATTTTTCTGGCGTTTATCAGAATTTCAGATAGGGGAAATGTCAGTGAGCGTTCCGATTTCAGTTCCAGAGCGATTCGCCCAATGAGTCCTTGATATTTAGTCGTTTTCAGCCAATTTTCTGGATTTTTGAAAATTTCACTTTTTTGTGAAAATATTCACTAAATGAGGGAATAATATGTGTGAGGGTACCCCAGGAGAGTTCCAAATGTGTGTGGGTAGAATATATATCCCGCGGGGGTAAAATTGAAAAAAGTTGAAAAATTTTTTTGGGGGGATTTAGTCATTTTTCCGGCGTTTATCAGACTTTCAGATAGGGGAAATGTCAGTGAGTGTTCCGATTTCAGTTCCAGAGCGATTCACCCAATGAGTCCTTGTTATTTAGTTGTTTTCAGCCAATTTTCTGGATTTTTGAAAATTTCACTTTCTTGTGAAAATATCCACTAAATGAGGGAATAATATGTGTGAGGGTACCCCAGGAGAGTTCCAAATGTGTGTGGGTAGAATATATATCCCACGGGGGTAAAATTGAAAAAGGTTGAAAAAATTTTTTTTTGGACTTAGTCATTTTTCTGGCGTTTATCAGACTTTCAGATAGGGGAAATGTCAGTGAGCGTTCCGATTTCAGTTCCAGAGTGATTCGCCCAATGAGTCCTTGTTATTTCGTTTTCAGCCAATTTTCTGGATTTTTGAAAATTTCACTTTTTTGTGAAAATATCCACTAAATGAGGGATTAATATGTGTGAGGGCACCCCAGGAGAGTTCCAAATGTGTGTGGGAAGAATATATATCCCACGGTGGTAAAATTGAAAAAAGTTGAAAAAAATTATTTTTTGGACTTAGTCATTTTTCTGGCGTTTATCAGACTTTCAGATAGGGGAAATGTCAGTGAGCATTCCAATTTCAGTTCCAGAGTGATTCGCCCAATGATTCCTTGTTATTTAGTTGTTTTCAGCCAATTTTCTGGATTTTTGAAAATTTCACTTTTTTGTGAAAATATCCACTAAATGAGGGATTAATATGTGTGAGGGTACCCCAGGAGAGTTCCAAATGTGTGTGGGTAGAATATATATCCCGCGGGGGTAAAATTGAAAAAAGTTGAAAAATTTTTTTGGGGGGATTTAGTCATTTTTCCGGCGTTTATCAGACTTTCAGATAGGGGAAATGTCAGTGAGCGTTCCAATTTCAGTTCCAGAGTGATTCGCCCAATGAGTCCTTGTTATTTAGTTGTTTTCTGCCAATTTTCTGGATTTTTGAAAATTTCACTTTTTTGTGAAAATATCCACTAAATGAGGGATTAATATGTGTGAGGGTACCCCAGGAGAGTTCCAAATGTGTGTGGGAAGAATATATATCCCACGGTGGTAAAATTGAAAAAAGTTGAAAAAAATTATTTTTTGGACTTAGTCATTTTTCTGGCGTTTATCAGAATTTCAGATAGGGGAAATGTCAGTGAGCGTTCCGATTTCAGTTCCAGAGCGATTCGCCCAATGAGTCCTTGATATTTAGTCGTTTTCAGCCAATTTTCTGGATTTTTGAAAATTTCACTTTTTTGTGAAAATATTCACTAAATGAGGGAATAATATGTGTGAGGGTACCCCAGGAGAGTTCCAAATGTGTGTGGGTAGAATATATATCCCGCGGGGGTAAAATTGAAAAAAGTTGAAAAATTTTTTTGGGGGGATTTAGTCATTTTTCCGGCGTTTATCAGACTTTCAGATAGGGGAAATGTCAGTGAGCGTTCCAATTTCAGTTCCAGAGTGTTTCGCGTAATGAGTCCTTGATATTTAGTCGTTTTCAGCCAATTTTCTGGATTTTTGAAAATTTCACTTTTTTGTGAAAATATCCACTATATGAAGGAATAATATGTGTGAGGGTACCCCAGGAGAGTTCCAAATGTGTGTGGGAAGAATATATATCCCGCAGGGGTAAAATTGAAAAAAGTTGAAAAAAATTTTTGGGGGGATTTAGTCATTTTTCCGGCGTTTATCAGACTTTCAGATAGGGGAAATGTCAGTGAGTGTTCCGATTTCAGTTCCAGAGCGATTCGCCCAATGAGTCCTTGTTATTTAGTTGTTTTCAGCCAATTTTGGATTTTTGAAAATTTCACTTTTTTGTGAAAATATCCACTAAATGAGGGAATAATATGTGTGAGGGTACCCCAGGAGAGTTCCAAATGTGTGTGGGAAGAATATATATCCCACGGTGGTAAAATTGAAAAAAGTTGAAAAAAATTATTTTTTGGACTTAGTCATTTTTCTGGCGTTTATCAGAATTTCAGATAGGGGAAATGTCAGTGAGCGTTCCGATTTCAGTTCCAGAGCGATTTGCCCAATGAGTCCTTGATATTTAGTCGTTTTTAGCGAATTTTCTGGATTTTTGAAAATTTAACTTTTTTGTGAAAATATCCACTAAATGAGGGAATAATATGTGTGAGGGTACCCCAAGAGAGTTCCAAATGTGTATGGGAGAATATATATCCCACGGGGGTAAAATTGAAAAAAGTTGAAAAAATTTTTTTTTTGGACTTAGTCATTTTTCCGGCGTTTATCAGACTTTCAGATAGGGCGAATGTCAGTGAGCGTTCCGACTTCAGTTCCAGAGCGATTCGCCCAATGAGTCCTTGATATTTAGTCGTTTTCAGCCAATTTTCTGGATTTTTGAAAATTTTACTTTTTTGTGAAAATATTCACTAAATGAGGGAATAATATGTGTGAGGGTACCCCAGGAGAGTTCCAAATGTGTGTGGGTAGAATATATATCCCGCGGGGGTAAAATTGAAAAAAGTTGAAAAACTTTTTGGGGGGGATTTAGTCATTTTTCCGGCGTTTATCAGACTTTCAGATAGGGGAAATGTCAGTGAGCGTTCCGATTTCAGTTCCAGAGCGGTTCGCCCAATGAGTCCTTGATATTTAGTCGTTTTCAGCCAATTTTCTGGATTTTTGAAAATTTAACTTTTTTGTGAAAATATCCACTAAATGAGGGAATAATATGTGTGAGGGTACACCAGGAGAGTTCCAAATGTGTGTGGGAAGAATATATATCCCACGGGGGTAAAATTGAAAAAAGTTGAAAAAAATTATTTTTTGGACTTAGTCATTTTTCTGGCGTTTATCAGACTTTCAGATAGGGGAAATGTCAGTGAGCGTTCCAATTTCAGTTCCAGAGTGATTCGCCCAATGAGTCCTTGTTATTTAGTTGTTTTCAGCCAATTTTCTGGATTTTTGAAAATTTCACTTTTTTGTGAAAATATCCACTAAATGAGGGATTAATATGTGTGAGGGTACCCCAGGAGAGTTCCAAATGTGTGTGGGAAGAATATATATCCCACGGTGGTAAAATTGAAAAAAGTTGAAAAAAATTATATTTGGACTTAGTCATTTTTCTGGCGTTTATCAGAATTTCAGATAGGGGAAATGTCAGTGAGCGTTCCGATTTCAGTTCCAGAGCGATTCGCCCAATGAGTCCTTGATATTTAGTCGTTTTCAGCCAATTTTCTGGATTTTTGAAAATTTCACTTTTTTGTGAAAATATTCACTAAATGAGGGAATAATATGTGTGAGGGTACCCCAGGAGAGTTCCAAATGTGTGTGGGTAGAATATATATCCCGCGGGGGTAAAATTGAAAAAAATTGAAAAATTTTTTGGGGGGGATTTAGTCATTTTTCCGGCGTTTATCAGACTTTCAGATAGGGGAAATGTCAGTGAGCGTTCCAATTTCAGTTCCAGAGTGTTTCGCCCAATGAGTCCTTGATATTTAGTCGTTTTCAGCCAATTTTCTGGATTTTTGAAAATTTCACTTTTTTGTGAAAATATCCACTAAATGAGGGAATAATATGTGTGAGGGTACCCCAGGAGAGTTCCAAATGTGTGTGGGAAGAATATATATCCCACGGGGGTAAAATTGAAAAAAGTTGAAAAAAATTATTTTTTGGACTTAGTCATTTTTCTGGCGTTTATCAGACCTTCAGATAGGGGAAATGTCAGTGAGCGTTCCGATTTCAGTTCCAGAGCGATTCGCCCAATGAGTCCTTGATATTTAGTCGTTTTCAGCCAACTTTCTGGATTTTTGAAAATTTTACTTTTTTGTGAAAATATCCACTAAATGAGGGATTAATATGTGTGAGGGTACCCCAGGAGAGTTCCAAATGTGTGTGGGAAGAATATATATCCCACGGGGGTAAAATTGAAGAAAGTTGAAAAAAAAATTTTTTTGGACTTAGTCATTTTTCCGGCGTTTATCAGACTTTCAGATAGGGGAAATGTCAGTGAGCGTTCCGATTTCAGTTCCAGAGTGATTCACCCAATGAGTCCTTGTTATTTAGTTGTTTTCAGCCAATTTTCTGGATTTTTGTAAATTTCACTTTTTTGTGAAAATATCCACTAAATGAGGGAATAATATGTGTGACAGTACCCCAGGAGAGTTCCAAATGTGTGTGGGAAGAATATATATCCCACGGGGGTAAAATTGAAAAAAGTTGAAAAAAATTTTTTTTTGGACTTAGTCATTTTTCTGGCGTTTATCAGACTTTCAGATAGGGGAAATATCAGTGAGCGTTCCGATTTCAGTTCCAGAGTGATTCACCCAATGAGACCTTGTTATTTAGTTGTTTTCAGCCAATTTTCTGGATTTTTGTAAATTTCACTTTTTTGTGAAAATATCCACTAAATGAGGGAATAATATGTGTGAGGGTACCCCAGGAGAGTTCCAAATGTGTGTGGGAAGAATATATATCCCACGGGGGTAAAATTGAAAAAAGTTGAAAAAAATTTTTTTTTGGACTTAGTCATTTTTCTGGCGTTTATCAGACTTTCAGTTAGGGGAAATGTCAGTGAGCGTTCCGATTTCAGTTCCAGAGCGGTTCGCCCAATGAGTCCTTGATATTTAGTCGTTTTTAGCCAATTTTCTGGATTTTTGAAAATTTAACTTTTTTGTGAAAATATCCACTAAATGAGGGAATAATATGTGTGAGGGTACCCCAAGAGAGTTCCAAATGTGTATGGGAGAATATATATCCCACGGGGGTAAAATTGAAAAAAGTTGAAAAAATTTTTTTTTTGGACTTAGTCATTTTTCCGGCGTTTATCAGACTTTCAGATAGGGCGAATGTCAGTGAGCGTTCCGATTTCAGTTCCAGAGCGATTCGCCCAATGAGTCCTTGATATTTAGTCGTTTTCAGCCAATTTTCTGGATTTTTGAAAATTTTACTTTTTTGTGAAAATATTCACTAAATGAGGGAATAATATGTGTGAGGGTACCCCAGGAGAGTTCCAAATGTGTGTGGGTAGAATATATATCCCGCGGGGGTAAAATTGAAAAAAGTTGAAAAAATTTTTGGGGGGGATTTAGTCATTTTTCCGGCGTTTATCAGACTTTCAGATAGGGGAAATGTCAGTGAGCGTTCCGATTTCAGTTCCAGAGCGGTTCGCCCAATGAGTCCTTGATATTTAGTCGTTTTCAGCCAATTTTCTGGATTTTTGAAAATTTAACTTTTTTGTGAAAATATCCACTAAATGAGGGAATAATATGTGTGAGGGTACCCCAAGAGAGTTCCAAATGTGTGTGGGAAGAATATATATCCCACGGGGGTAAAATTGAAAAAAGTTGAAAAAAATTTTTTTTTGGACTTAGTCATTTTTCCGGCGTTTATCAGACTTTCAGATAGGGCGAATGTCAGTGAGCATTCCGGTTTCAGTTCCAGAGCGATTCGCCCAATGAGTCCTTGATATTTAGTAGTTTTCAGCCAATTTTCTGGATTTTTGAAAATTTCACTTTTTTGTGAAAATATTCACTAAATGAGGGAATAATATGTGTGAGGGTACCCCAGGAGAGTTGCAAATGTGTGTGGGTAGAATATATATCCCGCGGGGGTAAAATTGAAAAAAGTTGAAAAATTTTTTGGGTGGGATTTAGTCATTTTTCCGGCGTTTATCAGACTTTCAGATAGGGCAAATGTCAGTGAGCGTTCCGATTTCAGTTCCAGAGCGATTCGCCCAATGAGTCCTTGATATTTAGTCGTTTTCAGCCAATTTTCTGGATTTTTGAAAATTTCACTTTTTTGTGAAAATATCCACTAAATGAGGGAATAATATGTGTGAGGGTACCCCAGAAGAGTTCCAAATGTGTGTGGATAGAATATATATCCCACGGGGGTAAAATTGAAAAAAGTTGAAAAAATTTTTTTTTTGGACTTAGTCATTTTTCCGGTGTTTATCAGACTTTCAGATAGGGCGAATGTCAGTGAGCGTTCCGATTTCAGTTCCAGAGCGATTCGCCCAATGAGTCCTTGATATTTATTCGTTTTCAGCCAATTTTCTGGATTTTTGAAAATTTCACTTTTTTGTGAAAATATCCACTAAATGAGGGAATAATATGTGTGAGGGTACCCCAGGAGAGTTCCAAATGTGTGTGGGTAGAATATATATCCCGCGGGGGTAAAATTGAAAAAAGTTTAAAAAAATTTTGGGGGGGATTTAGTCATTTTTCCGGCGTTTATCAGACTTTCAGAGAGGGGAAATGTCAGTGAGTGTTCCGATTTCAGTTCCAGAGCGATTCGCCCAATGAGTCCTTGTTATTTAGTCGTTTTCTGCCAATTTTCGGGATTTTTGAAAATTTCACTTTTTTGTGAAAATATCCACTAAATGAGGGAATAATATGTGTGAGGGTACCCCAGGAGAGTTCCAAATGTGTGTGGGTAGAATATATATCCCACGGGGGTAAAATTGAAAAAAGTTGAAAAAAATTTTTTTTTAGACTTACTCATTTTTCCGGCGTTTATCAGACTTTCAGATAGGGCGAATGTCAGTGAGCGTTCCGATTTCAGTTCCAGAGCGATTCGCCCAATGAGTCCTTGATATTTAGTCGTTTTCTGCCAATTTTCGGGATTTTTGAATATTTCACTTTTTTGTGAAAATATCCACTAAATGAGGGAATAATATGTGTGAGGGTACCCCAGGAGAGTTCCAAATGTGTGTGGGTAGAATATATATCCCACGGGGGTAAAATTGAAAAAAGTTGAAAAAATTTTTTTTTGGGACTTAGTCATTTTTCCGGCGTTTATCAGACTTTCAGATAGGGGAAATGTCAGTGAGCGTTCCAATTTCAGTTCCAGAGTGATTCCCCCAATGAGTCCTTGATATTTAGTCGTTTTCTGCCAATTTTCTGGATTTTTGAAAATTTCACTTTTTTGTGAAAATATCCACTAAATGAGGGAATAATATGTGTGAGGGTACCCCAGGAGAGTTCCAAATGTGTGTGGGTAGAATATATATCCCGCGGGGGTAAAATTGAAAAAAGTTTAAAAAATTTTTGGGGGGGATTTAGTCATTTTTCCGGCGTTTATCAGACTTTCAGAGAGGGGAAATGTCAGTGAGTGTTCCGATTTCAGTTCCAGAGCGATTCGCCCAATGAGTCCTTGTTATTTAGTTGTTTTCAGCCAATTTTCTGGATTTTTGAAAATTTCACTTTTTTGTGAAAATATCCACTAAATGAGGGAATAATATGTGTGAGGGTACCCCAGGAGAGTTCCAAATGTGTGTGGGTAGAATATATATCCCACGGGGGTAAAATTGAAAAAAGTTGAAAATTTTTTTGGGGGGGGATTTAGTCATTTTTCCGGCGTTTATCAGACTTTCAGATAGGGGAAATGTCAGTGAGTGTTCCGATTTCAGTTCCAGAGCGATTCGCCCAATGAGTCCTTGTTATTTAGTCGTTTTCTGCCAATTTTCGGGATTTTTGAAAATTTCACTTTTTTGTGAAAATATCCACTAAATGAGGGAATAATATGTGTGAGGGTACCCCAGGAGAGTTCCAAATGTGTGTGGGTAGAATATATATCCCACGGGGGTAAAATTGAAAAAAGTTGAAAAAAATTTTTTTTTGGACTTACTCATTTTTCCGGCGTTTATCAGACTTTCAGATAGGGCGAATGTCAGTGAGCGTTCCGATTTCAGTTCCAGAGCGATTCGCCCAATGAGTCCTTGATACTTAGTCGTTTTCTGCCAATTTTCTGGATTTTTGAAAATTTCACTTTTTTGTGAAAATATCCACTAAATGAGGGAATAATATGTGTGAGGGTACCCCAGGAGAGTTCCAAATGTGTGTGGGTAGAATATATATCCCGCGGGGGTAAAATTGAAAAAAGTTGAAAAAATTTTTTGGGGGGGATTTAGTCATTTTTCCGCCGTTTATCAGACTTTCAGATAGGGGAAATGTCAGTGAGTGTTCCGATTTCAGTTCCAGAGCGATTCGCCCAATGAGTCCTTGTTATTTAGTTGTTTTCAGCCAATTTTCTGGATTTTTGAAAATTTCACTTTTTTGTGAAAATATCCACTAAATAAGGGAATAATATATGTGAGGGTACCCCAGGAGAGTTCCAAATGTGTGTGGGTAGAATATATATCCCACGGGGGTAAAATTGAAAAAAGTTGAAAAAAATTTTTTTTGGGACTTAGTCATTTTTCCGGCATTTCTCAGACTTTCAGATAGGGGAAATGTCAGTGAGCGTTCCAATTTCAGTTCCAGAACGATTCGCCCAATAAGTCCTTGATATTTAGTCGTTTTCTGCCAATTTTCTGGATTTTTGAAAATTTCACTTTTTTGTGAAAATATCCACTAAATGAGGGAATAATATGTGTGAGGGTACCCCAGGAGAGTTCCAAATGTGTGTGGGTAGAATATATATCCCGCGGGGGTAAAATTGAAAAAAGTTTAAAAAATTTTTGGGGGGGATTTAGTCATTTTTCCGGCGTTTATCAGACTTTCAGAGAGGGGAAATGTCAGTGAGTGTTCCGATTTCAGTTCCAGAGCGTTTCGCCCAATGAGTCCTTGTTATTTAGTTGTTTTCAGCCAATTTTCTGGATTTTTGAAAATTTCACTTTTTTGTGAAAATATCCACTAAATGAGGGAATAATATGTGTGAGGGTACCCCAGGAGAGTTCCAAATATGTGTGGGTAGAATATATATCCCACGGGGGTAAAATTGAAAAAAGTTGAAAATTTTTTTGGGGGGGGATTTAGTCATTTTTCCGGCGTTTATCAGACTTTCAGATAGGGGAAATGTCAGTGAGTGTTCCGATTTCAGTTCCAGAGCGATTCGCCCAATGAGTCCTTGTTATTTAGTCGTTTTCTGCCAATTTTCGGGATTTTTGAAAATTTCACTTTTTTGTGAAAATATCCACTAAATGAGGGAATAATATGTGTGAGGGTACCCCAGGAGAGTTCCAAATGTGTGTGGGTAGAATATATATCCCACGGGGGTAAAATTGAAAAAAGTTGAAAAAAATTTTTTTTTAGACTTACTCATTTTTCCGGCGTTTATCAGACTTTCAGATAGGGCGAATGTCAGTGAGCGTTCCGATTTCAGTTCCAGAGCGATTCGCCCAATGAGTCCTTGATATTTAGTCGTTTTCTGCCAATTTTCGGGATTTTTGAAAATTTCACTTTTTTGTGAAAATATCCACTAAATGAGGGAATAATATGTGTGAGGGTACCCCAGGAGAGTTCCAAATGTGTGTGGGTAGAATATATATCCCACGGGGGTAAAATTGAAAAAAGTTGAAAAAATTTTTTTTTGGGACTTAGTCATTTTTCCGGCGTTTATCAGACTTTCAGATAGGGGAAATGTCAGTGAGCGTTCCAATTTCAGTTCCAGAGCGATTCCCCCAATGAGTCCTTGATATTTAGTTGTTTTCAGCCAATTTTCTGGATTTTTGAAAATTTCACTTTTTTGTGAAAATATCCACTAAATGAGGGAATAATATGTGTGAGGGTACCCCAGGAGAGTTCCAAATGTGTGTGGGTAGAATATATATCCCACGGGGGTAAAATTGAAAAAAGTTGAAAATTTTTTTGGGGGGGGATTTAGTCATTTTTCCGGCGTTTATCAGACTTTCAGATAGGGGAAATGTCAGTGAGTGTTCCGATTTCAGTTCCAGAGCGATTCGCCCAATGAGTCCTTGTTATTTAGTCGTTTTCTGCCAATTTTCTGGATTTTTGAAAATTTCACTTTTTTGTGAAAATATCCACTAAATGAGGGAATAATATGTGTGAGGGTACCCCAGGAGAGTTCCAAATGTGTGTGGGTAGAATATATATCCAGCGGGGGTAGAATTGAAAAAAGTTTAAAAAATTTTTGGGGGGGATTTAGTCATTTTTCTGGCGTTTATCAGACTTTCAGAGAGGGGAAATGTCAGTGAGTGTTCCGATTTCAGTTCCAGAGCGATTCGCCCAATGAGTCCTTGTTATTTAGTTGTTTTCAGCCAATTTTCTGGATTTTTGAAAATTTCACTTTTTTGTGAAAATATCCACTAAATGAGGGAATAATATGTGTGAGGGTACCCCAGGAGAGTTCCAAATGTGTGTGGGTAGAATATATATCCCACGGGGGTAAAATTGAAAAAAGTTGAAAAAATTTTTTGGGGGGGATTTAGTCATTTTTCCGGCGTTTATCAGACTTTCAGATAGGGGAAATGTCAGTGAGTGTTCCGATTTCAGTTCCAGAGCGATTCGCCCAATGAGTCCTTGTTATTTAGTCGTTTTCTGAAAATTTTCTGGATTTTTAAAAATTTCACTTTTTTGTGAAAATATCCACTAAATGAGGGAATAATATGTGTGAGGGTACCCCAGGAGAGTTCCAAATGTGTGTGGGAAGAATATATATCCCACGGGGGTAAAATTGAAAAAAGTTGAAAAAAATTTTTTTTTGGACTTACTCATTTTTCCGGCGTTTATCAGACTTTCAGATAGGGCGAATGTCAGTGAGCGTTCCGATTTCAGTTCCAGAGCGATTCGCCCAATGAGTCCTTGATATTTAGTCGTTTTCTGCCAATTTTCTGGATTTTTGAAAATTTCACTTTTTTGTGAAAATATCCACTAAATGAGGGAATAATATGTGTGAGGGTACCCCAGGAGAGTTCCAAATGTGTGTGGGTAGAATATATATCCCGCGGGGGTAAAATTGAAAAAAGTTGAAAAATTTTTTTGGGGGGGATTTAGTCATTTTTCCGCCGTTTATCACACTTTCAGATAGGGGAAATGTCAGTGAGTGTTCCGATTTCAGTTCCAGAGCGATTCGCCCAATGAGTCCTTGTTATTTAGTTGTTTTCAGCCAATTTTCTGGATTTTTGAAAATTTCACTTTTTTGTGAAAATATCCACTAAATAAGGGAATAATATATGTGAGGGTACCCCAGGAGAGTTCCAAATGTGTGTGGGAAGAATATATATCCCACGGGGGTAAAATTGAAAAAAGTTGAAAAAATTTTTTTTTTGGACTTAGTCATTTTTCCGGCGTTTATCAGACTTTCAGATAGGGCGAATGTCAGTTAGCATTCCGATTTCAGTTCCAGAGCGATTCGCCCAATGAGTCCTTGATATTTAGTCGTTTTCAGCCAATTTTCTGGATTTTTGAAAATTTCACTTTTTTGTGAAAATGTCCACTAAATAAGGGAATAATATGTGTGAGGGTACCACAGAAGAGTTCCAAATGTGTGTGGGTAGAATATATATATCCCGCGGGGGTAAAATTGAAAAAAGTTTAAAAATTTTTTGGGGGGGATTTAGTCATTTTTCCGGCGTTTATCAGACTTTCAGATAGGGGAAATGTCAGTGAGTGTTCCGAATTCAGTTCCAGAGCGATTCGCCCAATGAGTCCTTGTTATTTAGTTGTTTTCAGCCAATTTTCTGGATTTTTGAAAATTTCACTTTTTTGTGAAAATATCCACTTAATGAGGGAATAATATGTGTGAGGGTACCCCAGGAGAGTTCCAAATGTGTGTGGGAAGAATATATATCCCACGGGGGTAAAATTGAAGAAAGTAAAAAAAAAATTTTTTTTGGACTTAGTCATTTTTCCGGCGTTTATCTGACTTTCAGATAGGGGAAATGTCAGTGAGTGTTCCGATTTCAGTTCCAGAGCAATTCGCCCAATGAGTCCTTGATATTTAGTCGTTTTCAGCCAATTTTCTGGATTTTTGAAAATTTCACTTTTTTGTGAAAATATCCACTAAATGAGGGAATAATATGTGTGAGGGTACCCCAGGAGAGTTCCAAATGTGTATGGGTAGAATATATATCCCACGGGGGTAAAATTGAAAAAATTTGAAAAAAATGTTTTTTTGGACTTAGTCATTTTTCCGGCGTTTATCAGACTTTCACATAGGGGAAATGTCAGTGAGCGCTCCGATTTCAGTTCCAGAGCAATTCGCCCAATGAGTCCTTGATATTTAGTCATTTTCAGCCAATTTTCTGGATTTTTGAAAATTTCACTTTTTTGTGAAAATATCCACTAAATGAGGGAATAATATGTGTGAGGGTACCGCAGGAGAGTTCCAAATGTGTGTGGGAAGAATATATATCCCACGGGGGTAAAATTGAAAAAAGTTGAAAAAATTTTTTTTTTGGACTTAGTCATTTTTCCGGCGTTTATCAGACTTTCAGATAGGGCGAATGTCAGTGAGCGTTCCGATTTCAGTTCCAGAGTGATTCGCCCAATGAGTCCTTGATATTTAGTTGTTTTCAGCCAATTTTCTGGATTTTTGAAAATTTCACTTTTTTGTGAAAATATCCACTAAATGAGGGAATAATATGTGTGAGGGTACCCCAGGAGAGTTCCAAATGTGTGTGGGTAGAATATATACATCCCGCGGGGGTAAAATTGAAAAAAGCTTAAAAATTTTTTGGGGGGGATTTAGTCATTTTTCCGGCGTTTATCAGACTTTCAGAGAGGGGAAATGTCAGTGAGTGTTCCGATTTCAGTTCCAGAGCGATTCGCCCAATGAGTCCTTGTTATTTAGTTGTTTTCAGCCAATTTTCTGGATTTTTGAAAATTTCACTTTTTTGTGAAAATATCCACTAAATAAGGGAATAATATATGTGAGGGTACCCCAGGAGAGTTCCAAATGTGTGTGGGAAGAATATATATCCCACGGGGGTAAAATTGAAAAAAGTTGAAAAAATTTTTTTTTTGGACTTAGTCATTTTTCCGGCGTTTATCAGACTTTCAGATAGGGCGAATGTCAGTTAGCATTCCGATTTCAGTTCCAGAGCGATTCGCCCAATGAGTCCTTGATATTTAGTCGTTTTCAGCCAATTTTCTGGATTTTTGAAAATTTCACTTTTTTGTGAAAATGTCCACTAAATAAGGGAATAATATGTGTGAGGGTACCACAGAAGAGTTCCAAATGTGTGTGGGTAGAATATATATATCCCGCGGGGGTAAAATTGAAAAAAGTTTAAAAATTTTTTGGGGGGGATTTAGTCATTTTTCCGGCGTTTATCAGACTTTCAGATAGGGGAAATGTCAGTGAGTGTTCCGAATTCAGTTCCAGAGCGATTCGCCCAATGAGTCCTTGTTATTTAGTTGTTTTCAGCCAATTTTCTGGATTTTTGAAAATTTCACTTTTTTGTGAAAATATCCACTTAATGAGGGAATAATATGTGTGAGGGTACCCCAGGAGAGTTCCAAATGTGTGTGGGAAGAATATATATCCCACGGGGGTAAAATTGAAGAAAGTTAAAAAAAAATTTTTTTTGGACTTAGTCATTTTTCCGGCGTTTATCTGACTTTCAGATAGGGGAAATGTCAGTGAGTGTTCCGATTTCAGTTCCAGAGCAATTCGCCCAATGAGTCCTTGATATTTAGTCGTTTTCAGCCAATTTTCTGGATTTTTGAAAATTTCACTTTTTTGTGAAAATATCCACTAAATGAGGGAATAATATGTGTGAGGGTACCCCAGGAGAGTTCCAAATGTGTGTGGGAAGAATATATATCCCATGGGGGTAAAATTGAAAAAAGTGTAAAAAAAATTTTTTGGGACTTAGTCATTTTTCCAGCGTTTATCAGACTTTCAGATAGGGCAAATTTCAGTGAGCGTTCCGATTTCAGTTCCAGAGCGATTCGCCAATGAGTCCTTGATATTTAGTCGTTTTCAGCCAATTTTCTGGATTTTTGAAAATTTCACTTTTTTGTGAAAATATCCACTAAATGAGGGAATAATATGTGTGAGGGTACCCCAGGAGAGTTCCAAATGTGTGTGGGTAGAATATATATCCCACGGGGGTAAAATTGAAAAAATTTGAAAAAAATGTTTTTTTGGACTTAGTCATTTTTCCGGCGTTTATCAGACTTTCACATAGGGGAAATGTCAGTGAGCGCTCCGATTTCAGTTCCAGAGCAATTCGCCCAATGAGTCCTTGATATTTAGTCATTTTCAGCCAATTTTCTGGATTTTTGAAAATTTCACTTTTTTGTGAAAATATCCACTAAATGAGGGAATAATATGTGTGAGGGTACCCCAGGAGAGTTCCAAATGTGTGTGGGAAGAATATATATCCCACGGGGGTAAAATTGAAAAAAGTTGAAAAAATTTTTTTTTTGGACTTAGTCATTTTTCCGGCGTTTATCAGACTTTCAGATAGGGCGAATGTCAGTGAGCGTTCCGATTTCAGTTCCAGAGTGATTCGCCCAATGAGTCCTTGATATTTAGTTGTTTTCAGCCAATTTTCTGGATTTTTGAAAATTTCACTTTTTTGTGAAAATATCCACTAAATGAGGGAATAATATGTGTGAGGGTACCCCAGGAGAGTTCCAAATGTGTGTGGGTAGAATATATACATCCCGCGGGGGTAAAATTGAAAAAAGCTTAAAAATTTTTTGGGGGGGATTTAGTCATTTTTCCGGCGTTTATCAGACTTTCAGAGAGGGGAAATGTCAGTGAGTGTTCCGATTTCAGTTCCAGAGCGATTCGCCCAATGAGTCCTTGTTATTTAGTTGTTTTCAGCCAATTTTCTGGATTTTTGAAAATTTCACTTTTTTGTGAAAATGTCCACTAAATGAGGGAATAATATGTGTGAGGGTACCACAGAAGAGTTCCAAATGTGTGTGGGTAGAATATATATCCCACGGGGGTAAAATAGAAGAAAGTTAAAAAAAAAATTTTTTTGGACTTAGTCATTTTTCCGGCGTTTATCAGACTTTCAGATAGGGGAAATGTCAGTGAGCATTCCGATTTCAGTTCCAGAGCGATTCGCCTAATGAGTCCTTGATATTTAGTCGTTTTCTGCCAATTTTCTGGATTTTTGAAAATTTCACTTTTTTGTGAAAATATCCACTTAATGAGGGAATAATATGTGTGAGGGTACCCCAGGAGAGTTCCAAATGTGTGTGGGAAGAATGTATATCCCACGGGGGTTAAATTGAAGAAAGTTGAAAAAAAATTTTTTTTGGACTTGGTCATTTTTCCGGCGTTTATCAGACTTTCAGATAGGGGAAATGTCAGTGAGCGTTCCGATTTCAGTTCCACAGCGATTCGCCCAATGAGTCCTTGATATTTAGTCGTTTTCAGCCAATTTTCTGGATTTTTGAAAATTTCACTTTTTTGTGAAAATATCCACTAAATGAGGGAATAATATGTGTGAGGGTACCCCAGGAGAGTTCCAAATGTGTGTGGGTAGAATATATATCCCACGGGGGTAAAATTGAAAAAAGTTGAAAAATTTT
The DNA here is from genome assembly GCF_046119375.1 of Phyllobates terribilis. NCBI lineage: Eukaryota > Metazoa > Chordata > Amphibia > Anura > Dendrobatidae > Phyllobates > Phyllobates terribilis. The sequence goes on from NW_027362762.1 coordinate 557,868,486, forward strand.
TTTTGAGGGATTTAGTCATTTTTCCGGCGTTTATAAGACTTTCAGATAGGGGAAATGTCAGTGAGCGTTCCGATTTCAGTTCCAGAGCGATTCGCCTAATGAGTCTTTGATATTTAGTCGTTTTCAGCCAATTTTCTGGATTTTTGAAAATTTTAATTTTTGTGAAAATATCCACTAAATGAGGGAATAATATGTGTGAGGGTACCCCAGGAGAGTTCCAAATGTGTGTGGGTAGAATATATATCCCACGGGGGTAAAATTTAAAAAAGTTGAAAAATTTTTTTTATTGGACTTAGTCATTTTTCCGGCGTTTATCAGACTTTCAGATAGGGCGAATGTCAGTGAGCGTTCCGATTTCAGTGCCAGAGTGATTCGCCCAATGAGTCCTTGTTATTTAGTTGTTTTCAGCCAATTTTCTGGATTTTTGAAAATTTCACTTTTTTGTGAAAATATCCACTAAATGAGCGAATAATATGTGTGAGTGTACCCCAGGAGAGTTCCAAATGTGTGTGGGAAGAATATATATCCCACGGGGGTAAAATTGAAAAAAGTTGAAAAAAATTTTTTTTTGGACTTAGTCATTTTTCCGGTGTTTATCAGACTTTCAAATAGGGGAAATGTCAGTGAGCATTCCGATTTCAGTTCCAGAGCGATTCGCCCAATGAGTCCTTGATATTTAGTCGTTTTCAGCCAATTTTCTGGATTTTTGAAAATTTCACTTTTTTGTAAAAATATCCACTAAATGAGGGATTAATATGTGTGAGGGTACCCCAGGAGAGTTCCAAATGTGCGTGGGAAGAATATATATCCCACGGGGGTAAAATTGAAAAAAGTTGAAAAAATTTTTTTGGGGATTTAGTCATTTTTCCGGCGTTTATCAGACTTTCAGATAGGGGAAATGTCAGTGAGCGTTCCGATTTCAGTTCCAGAGCGATTCGCCTAATGAGTCCTTGATATTTAGTTGTTTTCAGCCAATTTTCTGGATTTTTGAAAATTTCACTTTTTTGTGAAAATATCCACTAAATGAGGGAATAATATGTGTGAGGGTACCCCAGGAGAGTTCCAAATGTGTGTGGGAAGAAAATATATCCCACAGAGGTAAAATTGAAAAAAGTTGAAAAAAAATTTTTTGGGACTTAGTCATTTTTCTGGCGTTTATCAGATTTTAAGATAGGGGAAATGTCAGTGAGCGTTCCGATTTCAGTTCCAGAGCGATTCGCCCAATGAGTCCTCGATATTTAGTCGTTTTCAGCCAATATTTTTGATTTTTGAAAATTTCACTTTTTTGTGAAAATATCCACTAAATGAGGGAATAATATGTGTGAGGGTTCCCCAGGAGATTTCCAAATGTGCGTGGGAAGAAGATATATCCCACGGGGGTAAAATTGAGAAAAGTTGAAAAATTTTTTTGGGGGGATTTAGTCATTTTTCCGGCGCTTATCAGACTTTCAGATAGGGGAAATGTCATTGAGCATTCCAATTTCAGTTCCAGAGCGATTCGCCCAATGAGTCCTTGATAATTAGTCGTTTTCAGCCAATTTTCTGGATTTTTGAAAATTTCACTTTTTTGTGAAAATATCCACTAAATGAGCGAATAATATGTGTGAGGGTACCCCAGGAGAGTTCCAAATGTGTGTGGGAAGAATATATATCCCACGGGGTAAAATTGAAAAAAGTTGAAAAAAATTTTTTTTTGGACTTAGTCATTTTTCCGGTGTTTATCAGACTTTCAGATAGGGGAAATGTCAGTGAGCATTCCGATTTCAGTTCCAGAGCGATTCGCCCAATGAGTCCTTGATATTTAGTCGTTTTCAGCCAATTTTCTGGATTTTTGAAAATTTCACTTTTTTGTGAAAATATCCACTAAATGAGGGAATAATATGTGTGAGGGTACCCCAGGAGAGTTCCAAATGTTTGTGGGTAGAATATATATCCCACGGGGGTAAAATTGAAAAAAGTTGAAAAAAATGTTTTTTTGGACTTAGTCATTTTTCCAGCGTTTATCAGACTTTCACATAGGGGAAATGTCAGTGAGCATTCCGATTTCAGTTCCAGAGCGATTCGCCCAATGAGTATTTCATATTTAGTCGTTTTCAGCCAATTTTCTGGATTTTTGAAAATTTTAATTTTTGTGAAAATATCCACTAAATGAGGGAATAATATGTGTGAGGGTACCCCAGGAGAGTTCCAAATGTGTGTGGTTAGAATATATATCCCACGGGGGTAAAATTGAAAAAAGTTGAAAAAAATTTTTTGGGGATTTAGTCATTTTTCCGGCGTTTATCAGACTTTCAGATAGGGGAAATGTCAGTGAGCATTCCGATTTCAGTTCCAGAGCGATTCGCCGAATGAGTCCTTGATATTTAGTCGTTTTCAGCCAATTTTCTGGATTTTTGAAAATTTCACTTTTTTGTGAAAATATCCACTAAATGAGGGATTAATATGTGTGAGGGTACCCCAGGAGAGTTCCAAATGTGCGTGGGTAGAATATATATCCCACGGGGGTAAAATTGAAAAAAGTTGAAAAAAATTTTTTGGGGATTTAGTCATTTTTCCGGCGTTTATCAGACTTTCAGATAGGGGAAATGTCAGTGAGCGTTCCAATTTCAGTTCCAGAGCGATTCGCCCAATGAGTCCTTGATAATTAGTCATTTTCAGCCAATTTTCTGGATTTTTGAAAATTTCCCTTTTTTGTGAAAATATCCACTAAATGAGGGAATAATATGTGTGAGGGTACCCCAGGAGAGTTCCAAATGTGTGTGGGTAGAATATATATCCCACGGGGGTAAAATTGAAAAAAGTTGAAAAAAATTTTTTTTGGACTTAGTCATTTTTCCGGCGTTTATCAGACTTTCAGATAGGTCAAATGTCAGTGAGCGTTCCGATTTCAGTTCCAGAGCGATTCGCCCAATGAGTCCTTGATATTTAGTCGTTTTCAGCCAATTTTCTGGATTTTTGAAAATTTCACTTTTTTGTAAAAATATCCACTAAATGAGCGAATAATATGTGTTAGGGTACCCCAGGAGAGTTCCAAATGTGTGTGGGAAGAATATATATCCCACGGGGGTAAAATTGAAAAAAGTTGAAAAAAATGTTTTTTTGGACTTAGTCATTTTTCCAGCGTTTATCAGACTTTCACATAGGGGAAATGTCAGTGAGCATTCCGATTTCAGTTCCAGAGCGATTCGCCCAATGAGTATTTGATATTTAGTCGTTTTCAGCCAATTTTCTGGATTTTTGAAAATTTTAATTTTTGTGAAAATATCCACTAAATGAGGGAATAATATGTGTGAGGGTACCCCAGGAGAGTTCCAAATGTGTGTGGTTAGAATATATATCCCACGGGGGTAAAATTGAAAAAAGTTGAAAAAAAATTTTTTTTTGGACTTAGTCATTTTTCCGGCGTTTATCAGACTTTCAGATAGGTCAAATGTCAGTGAGCATTCCGATTTCAGTTCCAGAGCGATTCGCCCAATGAGTCCTTGATATTTAGTCGTTTTCAGCCAATTTTCTGGATTTTTGAAAATTTCACTTTTTTGTGAAAATATCCACTAAATGAGGGAATAATATGTGTGAGGGTACCCCAGGAGAGTTCCAAATGTGTGTTTGTAGAATATATATCCCGCGGGGGTAAAATTGAAAAAAGTTGAAAAAATTTTTTTGGGGGATTTAGTCATTTTTCCGGCGTTTATCAGACTTTCAGATAGGGTAAATGTCAGTGAGTGTTCCGATTTCAGTTCCAGAGCGATTCGCCCAATGAGTCCTTGTTATTTAGTTGTTTTCAGCCAATTTTCTGGATTTTTTAAAATTTCACTTTTTTGTGAAAATATCCACTAAATGAGGGAATAATATGTGTGAGGGTACCCCAGGAGAGTTCCAAATGTGTGTGGGAAGAATATATATCCCACGGGGGTAAAATTGAAAAAAGTTGAAAAAAATTTTTTTTTGGACTTAGTCATTTTTCCGGTGTTTATCAGACTTTCAGATAGGGGAAATGTCAGTGAGCATTCCGATTTCAGTTCCAGAGCGATTCGCCCAATGAGTCCTTGATATTTAGTCGTTTTCAGCCAATTTTCTGGATTTTTGAAAATTTCACTTTTTTGTGAAAATATCCACTAAATGAGGGAATAATATGTGTGAGGGTACCCCAGGAGAGTTCCAAATGTGCGTGGGAAGAATATATATCCCACGGGGGTAAAATTGAAAAAAGTTGAAAAAAATTTTTTGGGGATTTAGTCATTTTTCCGGCGTTTATCAGACTTTCAGATAGGGGAAATGTCAGTGAGCGTTCCGATTTCAGTTCCAGAGCGATTCGCCTAATGAGTCCTTGATATTTAGTTGTTTTCAGCCAATTTTCTGGATTTTTTAAAATTTCACTTTTTTGTGAAAATATCCACTAAATGAGGGAATAATATGTTTGAGGGTACCCCAGGAGAGTTCCAAATGTGTGTGGGAAGAATATATATCCCACAGGGGTAAAATTGAAAAAAGTTGAAAAAAAATTTTTTGGGACTTAGTCATTTTTCTGGCGTTTATCAGATTTTAAGATAGGGGAAATGTCAGTGAGCGTTCCGATTTCAGTTCCAGAGCGATTCGCCCAATGAGTCTTTGATATTTAGTCGTTTTCAGCCAATTTTCTGGATTTTTGAAAATTTTAATTTTTGTGAAAATATCCACTAAATGAGGGAATAATATGTGTGAGGGTACCCCAGGAGAGTTCCAAATGTGTGTTTGTAGAATATATATCCCGCGGGGGTAAAATTGAAAAAAGTTGAAAAAATTTTTTTGGGGGATTTAGTCATTTTTCCGGCGTTTATCAGACTTTCAGATAGGGTAAATGTCAGTGAGTGTTCCGATTTCAGTTCCAGAGCGATTCGCCCAATGAGTCCTTGTTATTTAGTTGTTTTCAGCCAATTTTCTGGATTTTTTAAAATTTCACTTTTTTGTGAAAATATCCACTAAATGAGGGAATAATATGTGTGAGGGTACCCCAGGAGAGTTCCAAATGTGTGTGGGAAGAATATATATCCCACGGGGGTAAAATTGAAAAAAGTTGAAAAAAATTTTTTTTTGGACTTAGTCATTTTTCCGGTGTTTATCAGACTTTCAGATAGGGGAAATGTCAGTGAGCATTCCGATTTCAGTTCCAGAGCGATTCGCCCAATGAGTCCTTGATATTTAGTCGTTTTCAGCCAATTTTCTGGATTTTTGAAAATTTCACTTTTTTGTGAAAATATCCACTAAATGAGGGAATAATATGTGTGAGGGTACCCCAGGAGAGTTCCAAATGTGCGTGGGAAGAATATATATCCCACGGGGGTAAAATTGAAAAAAGTTGAAAAAATTTTTTTGGGGATTTAGTCATTTTTCCGGCGTTTATCAGACTTTCAGATAGGGGAAATGTCAGTGAGCGTTCCGATTTCAGTTCCAGAGCGATTCGCCTAATGAGTCCTTGATATTTAGTTGTTTTCAGCCAATTTTCTGGATTTTTTAAAATTTCACTTTTTTGTGAAAATATCCACTAAATGAGGGAATAATATGTGTGAGGGTACCCCAGGAGAGTTCCAAATGTGTGTGGGAAGAATATATATCCCACAGGGGTAAAATTGAAAAAAGTTGAAAAAAAATTTTTTGGGACTTAGTCATTTTTCTGGCGTTTATCAGATTTTAAGATAGGGGAAATGTCAGTGAGCGTTCCGATTTCAGTTCCAGAGCGATTCGCCCAATGAGTCTTTGATATTTAGTCGTTTTCAGCCAATTTTCTGGATTTTTGAAAATTTTAATTTTTGTGAAAATATCCACTAAATGAGGGAATAATATGTGTGAGGGTACCCCAGGAGAGTTCCAAATGTGTGTGGGTAGAATATATATCCCACGGGGGTAAAATTGAAAAAAGTTGAAAAAAATTTTTTTTGGACTTAGTCATTTTTCTGGCGTTTATCAGATTTTAAGATAGGGGAAATGTCAGTGAGCATTCCAATTTCAGTTCCAGAGTGATTCGCCCAATGAGTCCTTGATATTCGTTTTCAGCCAATTTTCTAGATTTTTGAAAATGTCACTTTTTGGTGAAAATATCCACTAAATGAGGGAATAATATGTGTGAGGGTACCCCAGGAGAGTTCGAAATGTGTGTGGGTAGAATATATATCCCACGGGGGTAAAATTGAAAAAAGTTGAAAAAAATTTTTTTGACTGTCATTTTTCCAACGTTTATCAGACTTTCAGATAGGGGAAATGTCAGTGAGCATTCCGATTTCAGTTCCAGAGCGATTTGCCCAATGAGTCCTTGATATTTAGTTGTTTTCAGCCAATATTTTGGATTTTTGAAAATTTCACTTTTTTGTGAAAATATCCACTAAATGAGGGAATAATATGTGTGACGGTACCCCAGGAGAGTTCAAAATGTGTGTGGGTAGAATATATATCCCACGGGGGTAAAATTGAAAAAAGTTGAAAAAAATTTTTTTTTGGACAGTCATTTTTCCGTCATTTATCAGACTTTCAGATAGGTCAAATGTCAGTGAGCGTTCCGATTTCAGTTCCAGAGCGAATCGCCCAATGAGACCTTGATATTTAGTCGTTTTCAGCCAATTTTCTGGATTTTTGAAAATTTCACTTTTTTGTGAAAATATCCACTAAATGAGTGAATAATATATGTGAGAGTACCCCAGGAGAGTTTCAAATGTGTGTGGGTAGAATATACATCCCACGGGGGTAAAATTGAAAAAAGTTGAAAAAAATTTTTTGTTGGACTTATTCATTTTTACGACGTTTATCAGACTTTCAGATAGGGGAAATATCAGTGAGCATTCCGATTTCAGTTCCAAAACGATTCGCCCATTGAATCTTTGATATTTAGTCATTTTCAGCCAATTTTCTGGATTTTTGAAAATTTCACTTTTTTGTGAAAATATCCACTAAATGAGGGAATAATATGTGTGAGGGTACCCCAGGAGAGTTCCAAATGTGTGTGGGTAGAATATATATCCTACGGGGGTAAAATTGAAAAAAGTTAAAAAAAAAATATTTTTGGACTTATTCATTTTTACGACGTTTATCAGACTTTCAGAAAGGGGAAATAACAGTGAGCATTCCAATTTCAGTTCCAGAGCGATTCGCCCAATGAGTCCTTGATAATTAGTAGTTTTCAGCCAATTTTCTGGATTTTTGAAAATTTCACTTTTTTGTGAAAATATCCACTAAATGAGGGAATAATATGTGTGAGGGCACCCCAGGAGAGTTCCAAATGTGTGTGGGTAGGACATATATCCCACGGGGGTAAAATTGAAAAAAGTTAAAAAAAATTTTTTTTTTGACTTAGTCATTTTTCCAACGTTTATAAGACTTTCAGATAGACAAATGTCAGTGAGCGTTCTGATTTCAGTTCCAGAGCGATTCGCCCAATGAGTCCTTGATATTTAGTCGCTTTCAGCCAAGTTTCTGGCTTTTTGAAAATTTTACTTTTTTGTGAAAATATCCACTAAATGAGGGAATAATATGTGTGAGGGTACCCCAGGAGAGTTCCAAATGTGTGTGGATAGAATATATATCCCACGGGGGTAAAATTGAAAAAAGTTTAAAAAAAATTTTTTTTGGATTTAGTCATTTTTCCGATGTTTATCAGACTTTCAGATAGGCAAATGTCAGTGAGCGTTCCGATTTCAGTTCCAGAGCGATTCGCCCAATGAGTCCTTGATATTTAGTCGTTTTCAGCCAATTTTCTGGATTTTTGAAAACTTCACTTTTTGTGAAAATATCCACTAATTGAGGGAATTATATGTGTGAGGGTACCCCAGAAGAGTTCCAAATGTGTGTGGGTAGAATATATATCCCACGGGAGTAAAATTGAAAAAAATTTAAAAATTTCTTTTTTTGGACTTAGTCATTTTTCCGGCGTTTATCAGACTTTCAGATAAGCGAAATGTCAGTGAGCGTTCCGATTTCAGTTCCAGAGCGATTCGCCCAATGAGTCCTTGATATTTAGTCGTTTTCAGCCAATTATCTTGATTTTTGAAAATTTCACTTTTTTGTGAAAATATCCACTAAATGAGGAAATAATATGTGTGAGGGTACCCCAGGAGAGATCCAAATGTGTGTGTGTAGAATATATATCCCACGGGGGTAAAATTGAAAAAAGTTTAAAAACATTTTTTTTTGGACTTAGTCATATTTCCGGTGTTTAGCAGACTTTCAGATAGGCAAATGTCAGTGATCGTTCCGATTTCAGTTCCAGAGCGATTCGCCCAATGAGTCCTTGATATTTAGTCATTTTCAGCCAATTTTCTGGCTTTTTGAAAATTTCACTTTTTTGTGAAAATATCCACTAAATGAGGGAATAATATGTGTGAGGGTACCCCAGGAGATTTCCAAATGTGTGTGGGTAGAATATATATCCCACGGGGGTAAAATTGAAAAAAATTGAAAAATTTTTTTTTTGGACTTAGTCATTTTTCCGGCGTTTATCAGACTTTCAGATAGGGGAAATGTCAATGAGCGTTCCGATTTCAGTTCCAGAGCGATTCGCCCAACGAGTCCTTGATATTTAGTCATTTTCAGCCAATTCCGTGGATTTTTGAAAATTTCACTTTTTTGTGAAAATATCCACTAAATGAGGGAATAATATGTGTGAGGGTACCCCAGGAGATTTCCAAATGTGTGTGGGTAGAATATATATCCCACGGGGGTAAAATTGAAAAAAATTGAAACATTTTTTTTTTTGGACTTAGTCATTTTTCCGGCGTTTATCAGACTTTCAGATAGGGGAAATGTCAGTGAGCGTTCCGATTTCAGTTCCAGAGCGATTTGCCCAAAGAGTCCTTGATATTTAGTCATTTTCAGCCAATTTTCTGGATTTTTGAAAATTTCACTTTTTTGTGAAAATATCCACTAATTGAGGGAATTATATGTGTGAGGGTACCCCAGAAGAGTTCCAAATGTGTGTGGGTAGAATATATATCCCACGGGAGTAAAATTGAAAAAAATTTAAAAATTTCTTTTTTTGGACTTAGTCATTTTTCCGGCGTTTATCAGACTTTCAGATAAGCGAAATGTCAGTGAGCGTTCCGATTTCAGTTCCAGAGCGATTCGCCCAATGAGTCCTTGATATTCGTTTTCAGCCAATTTTCTGGATTTTTGAAAATTTCACTTTTTTGTGAAAATATCCACTAATTGAGGGAATTATATGTGTGAGGGTACCCCGGGAGACTTCCAAATGTGTGTGGGTAGAATATATATCTCACGAGGGTAAAATTGAAAAAAGTTTTAAAAAAATTTTTTTGGGACTTAGTCATTTTTCCAGAGTTTATCAGACTTTCAGATAGGGCAAATGTCAGTGAGCGTTCCGATTTCAGTTCCAGAGCGATTCGCCCAATGAGTCCTTGATATTTAGTCGTTTTCAGCCAATTATCTTGATTTTTGAAAATTTCACTTTTTTGTGAAAATATCCACTAAATGAGGAAATAATATGTGTGAGGGTACCCCAGGAGAGATCCAAATGTGTGTGTGTAGAATATATATCCCACGGGGGTAAAATTGAAAAAAGTTTAAAAACATTTTTTTTTGGACTTAGTCATTTTTCCGGTGTTTAGCAGACTTTCAGATAGGCAAATGTCAGTGATCGTTCCGATTTCAGTTCCAGAGCGATTCGCCCAATGAGTCCTTGATATTTAGTCATTTTCAGCCAATTTTCTGGCTTTTTGAAAATTTCACTTTTTTGTGAAAATATCCACTAAATGAGGGAATAATATGTGTGAGGGTACCCCAGGAGAGATCCAAATGTGTGTGGGTAGAATATATATCCCACGTGGGTAAAATTGAAAAAAGTTTTAAAAAATTTTTTTTGGACTTAGTAATTTTTCCGGCGTTTATCAGACTTTCAGAGAGGGCAGATGTCAGTGAGCGTCCCGATTTCAGTTCCAGAGCGATTCGCCCAATGAGTCCTTGATATTTAGTCGTTTTCAGCCAATTTTCTTGATTTTTGAAAATTTCACTTTTTTGTGAAAATATCCACTAAATGAGGGAATAATATGTGTGAGGGTACCCCAGGAGATTTCCAAATGTGTGTGGGTAGAATATATATCCCACGGGGGTAAAATTGAAAAAAATTGAAACATTTTTTTTTTTGGACTTAGTCATTTTTCCGGCGTTTATCAGACTTTCAGATAGGGGAAATGTCAGTGAGCGTTCCGATTTCAGTTCCAGAGCGATTCGCCCAAAGAGTCCTTGATATTTAGTCATTTTCAGCTAATTTTCTGGATTTTTGAAAATTTCACTTTTTTGTGAAAATATCCACTAAATGAGGGAATAATATGTGTGAGGGTACCCCAGGAGAGTTCCAAATGTGTGTGGGTAGAATATATATCCCACGGGGGTAAAATTGAAAAAAGTTGAAAAATTTTTTTTTTTGGACTTATTCATTTTTCCGCCGTTTATCAGACTTTCAGATAGGGGAAATGTCAGTGAGTGTTCCGATTTCAGTTCCAGAGCGATTCGCCCATTGAGTCCTTGATATTTAGTCATTTTCAGCCAATTTTCTGGATTTTTGAAAATTTCTCTTTTTTGTGAAAATAACCACTAATTGAGGGAATAATATGTGTGAGGGTACCCCAGGAGAGTTCCAAATGTGTGTGGGTAGAATATATATCCCACGGGGGTAAAATTGAAAAAAGTTGAAAAAAAATTTTTTTTGGACTTATTCATTTTTCCGGCGTTTATCAGACTTTCAGATAGGGGAAATGTCAGTGAGCATTCCGATTTCAGTTCCAGAGCGATTCGCCAAATGAGTCCTTGATATTTAGTTATTTTCAGCCAATTTTCTGGATTTTTGAAAATTTCACTTTTTTGTGAAAATATGCACTAAATGAGGGAATAATATGTGTGAGGGTACCCCAGGAGAGTTCCAAATGTGTGTGGGTAGAATATATATACCACAGGGGTAAAATTTAAAAAAGTTTAATAAAATTTTTTTTTGGACTTAGTCATTTTTCCGGCATTTATCAGACTTTCAGAGAGGACAAATGTCAGTGAGCGTTCCGATTTCAGTTCCAGAGCGATTCGCCGAATGAGTACTTGATATTTAGTCGTTTTCAGCCAATGTTCTTGATTTTTGAAAATTTCACTTTTTTTGTGAAAATATCCACTAAATGAGGGAATAATATGTGTGAGGGTACCCCAGGAGATTTCCAAATGTGTGTGGGTAGAATATATATCCCACGGGGGTAAAATTGAAAAAAATTGAAACATTTTTTTTTTTGGACTTAGTCATTTTTCCGGCGTTTATCAGACTTTCAGATAGGGGAAATGTCAGTGAGCGTTCCGATTTCAGTTCCAGAGCGATTCGCCCAAAGAGTCCTTGATATTTAGTCATTTTCAGCCAATTTTCTGGATTTTTGAAAATTTCACTTTTTTGTGAAAATATCCACTAAATGAGGGAATAATATGTGTGAGGGTACCCCAGGAGAGTTCCAAATGTGTGTGGGTAGAATATATATCCCACGGGGGTAAAATTGAAAAAAGTTGAAAAATTTTTTTTTTTGGACTTATTCATTTTTCCGCCGTTTATCAGACTTTCAGATAGGGGAAATGTCAGTGAGTGTTCCGATTTCAGTTCCAGAGCGATTCGCCCATTGAGTCCTTGATATTTAGTCGTTTTCAGCCAATTTTCTGGATTTTTGAAAATTTCCCTTTTTTGTGAAAATAACCACTAAATGAGGGAATAATATGTGTGAGGGTACCCCAGGGGAGTTCCAAATGTGTGTGGGTAGAATATATATCCCACGGGGGTAAAACTGAAAAAAATTGAAAAATTTTTTTTTTTGGACTTAGTCATTTTTCCGGCGTTTATCAGACTTTCAGATAGGGGAAATGTCAGTGAGCATTCCGATTTTAGTTCCAGAGCGATTCGCCCAACGAGTCCTTGATATTTAGTCATTTTCAGCCAATTTTCTGGATTTTTGAAAATTTCACTTTTTTGTGAAAATATCCACTAAATGAGGGAATAATATGTGTGAGGGTACCCCAGGAGATTTCCAAATGTGTGTGGGTAGAATATATATCCCACGGGGGTAAAATTGAAAAAAGTTGAAAAAATTTTTTCTTTGGACTTATTCATTTTTCCGGCGTTTATCAGACTTTCAGATAGGGGAAATGTCAGTGAGCATTGCGATTTCAGTTCCAGAGCGATTCGCCGAATGAGTCCTTGATATTTAGTCGTTTTCAGCCAATTTTCTGGATTTTTGAAAATTTCACTTTTTTGTGAAAATATCCACTAAATGAGGGAATAATATGTGTGAGGGTACCCCAGGAGATTTCCAAATGTGTGTGGGTAGAATATATATCCCACGGGGGTAAAATTGAAAAAAATTGAAAAATTTTTTTTTTTGGACTCAGTCATTTTTCCGGCGTTTATCAGACTTTCAGATAGGGGAAATGTCAGTGAGCGTTCCGATTTCAGTTCCAGAGCGATTCGCCCAACGAGTCCTTGATATTTAGTCATTTTCAGCCAATTTTCTGGATTTTTGAAAATTTCACTTTTTTGTGAAAATATCCACTAAATGAGGGAATAATATGTGTGAGGGTACCCCAGGAGAGTTCCAAATGTGTGTGGGTAGAATATATATCCCACGGGGGTAAAATTGAAAAAAGTTGAAAATTTTTTTTTTTTGGACTTATTCATTTTTCCGCCGTTTATCAGACTTTCAGATAGGGGAAATGTCAGTGAGTGTTCCGATTTCAGTTCCAGAGCGATTCGCCCATTGAGTCCTTGATATTTAGTCGTTTTCAGCCAATTTTCTGGATTTTTGAAAATTTCCCTTTTTTGTGAAAATAACCACTAAATGAGGGAATAATATGTGTGAGGGCACCCCAGGAGAGTTCCAAATGGGTGTGGGTAGAATATATATCCCACGGGGGTAAAATTGAAAAAAATTGAAAAGATTTTTTTTTTGACTTAGTCATTTTTCCGGCGTTTATCAGACTTTCAGATAGGGGAAATGTCAGTGAGCTTTCCGATTTCAGTTCCAGAGTGATTCGCCCAACGAGTCCTTGATATTTAGTAATTTTCAGCCAATTTTCTGGATTTTTGAAGATTTCACTTTTTTGTGAAAATATCCACTAAATGAGGGAATAATATGTGTGAGGGTACCCCAGGAGATTTCCAAATGTGTGTGGGTAGAATATATATCCCACGGGGGTAAAATTGAAAAAAGTTGAAAAAATTTTTTCTTTGGACTTATTCATTTTTCCGGCGTTTATCAGACTTTCAGATAGGGGAAATGTCAGTGAGCATTCCGGTTTCAGTTCCAGAGCGATTCGCCGAATGAGTCCTTGATATTTAGTCGTTTTCAGCCAATTCTCTGGATTTTTGAAAATTTCACTTTTTTGTGAAAATATCCACTAATTGAGGGAATAATATGTGTGAGGGTACCCCAGGAGAGTTCCAAATGTGTGTGGGTAGAATAAATATCCCACGGGGGTAAAATTGAAAAAAGTTAAAAAATTTTTTTTTTTGGACCTATTCATTTTTCCGCCGTTTATCAGACTTTCAGATAGGGGAAATGTCAGTGAGCGTTCCGATTTCAGTTCCAGAGCGATTCGACCAATGAGTCCTTGATATTTAGTCATTTTCAGCCAATTTTCTGGATTTTTGAAAATTTCACTTTTTTGTGAAAATATCCACTAAATGAGGGAATAATATGTGTGAGGGTACCCCAGGAGAGTTCCAAATGTGTGTGGGTAGAATATATATCCCACGGGGTAAAATTGAAAAAAGTTGAAAATTTTTTTTTTTTGGACTTATTCATTTTTCCGCCGTTTATCAGACTTTCAGATAGGGGAAATGTCAGTGAGTGTTCCGATTTCAGTTCCAGAGCGATTCGCCCATTGAGTCCTTGATATTTAGTCGTTTTCAGCCAATTTTCTGGATTTTTGAAAATTTCCCTTTTTTGTGAAAATAACCACTAAATGAGGGAATAATATGTGTGAGGGCACCCCAGGAGAGTTCCAAATGGGTGTGGGTAGAATATATATCCCACGGGGGTAAAATTGAAAAAAATTGAAAAAATTTTTTCTTTGGACTTATTCATTTTTCCGGCGTTTATCAGACTTTCAGATAGGGGAAATGTCAGTGAGTGTTCCGATTTCAGTTCCAGAGCGATTCGCCCATTGAGTCCTTGATATTTAGTCATTTTCAGCCAATTTTCTGGATTTTTGAAAATTTCTCTTTTTTGTGAAAATAACCACTAAATGAGGGAATAATATGTGTGAGGGTACCCCAGGAGAGTTCCAAATGTGTGTGGGTAGAATATATATCCCACGGGGGTAAAATTGAAAAAAAATTTTTTTTGGACTTATTCATTTTTCCGGCGTTTATCAGACTTTCAGATAGGGGAAATGTCAGTGAGCATTCCGATTTCAGTTCCAGAGCGATTCGACCAATGAGTCCTTGATATTTAGTCATTTTCAGCCAATTTTCTGGATTTTTGAAAATTTCACTTTTTTGTGAAAATATCCACTAAATGAGGGAATAATATGTGTGAGGGTACCCCAGGAGAGTTCCAAATGTGTGTGGGTAGAATATATATCCCACGGGGTAAAATTGAAAAAAGTTGAAAAAAAATTTTTTTTGGACTTATTCATTTTTCCGGCGTTTATCAGACTTTCAGATAGGGGAAATGTCAGTGAGCATTCCGATTTCAGTTCCAGAGCGATTCGCCAAATGAGTCCTTGATATTTAGTTATTTTCAGCCAATTTTCTGGATTTTTGAAAATTTCACTTTTTTGTGAAAATATGCACTAAATGAGGGAATAATATGTGTGAGGGTACCCCAGGAGAGTTCCAAATGTGTGTGGGTAGAATATATATACCACAGGGGTAAAATTTAAAAAAGTTTAATAAAATTTTTTTTTGGACTTAGTCATTTTTCCGGCATTTATCAGACTTTCAGAGAGGACAAATGTCAGTGAGCGTTCCGATTTCAGTTCCAGAGCGATTCGCCGAATGAGTACTTGATATTTAGTCGTTTTCAGCCAATGTTCTTGATTTTTGAAAATTTCACTTTTTTTGTGAAAATATCCACTAAATGAGGGAATAATATGTGTGAGGGTACCCCAGGAGATTTCCAAATGTGTCTGGGTAGAATATATATCCCACGGGGGTAAAATTGAAAAAAATTGAAACATTTTTTTTTTTGGACTTAGTCATTTTTCCGGCGTTTATCAGACTTTCAGATAGGGGAAATGTCAGTGAGCGTTCCGATTTCAGTTCCAGAGCGATTCGCCCAAAGAGTCCTTGATATTTAGTCATTTTCAGCCAATTTTCTGGATTTTTGAAAATTTCACTTTTTTGTGAAAATATCCACTAAATGAGGGAATAATATGTGTGAGGGTACCCCAGGAGAGTTCCAAATGTGTGTGGGTAGAATATATATCCCACGGGGGTAAAATTGAAAAAAGTTGAAAAATTTTTTTTTTTGGACTTATTCATTTTTCCGCCGTTTATCAGACTTTCAGATAGGGGAAATGTCAGTGAGTGTTCCGATTTCAGTTCCAGAGCGATTCGCCCATTGAGTCCTTGATATTTAGTCGTTTTCAGCCAATTTTCTGGATTTTTGAAAATTTCCCTTTTTTGTGAAAATAACCACTAAATGAGGGAATAATATGTGTGAGGGTACCCCAGGGGAGTTCCAAATGTGTGTGGGTAGAATATATATCCCACGGGGGTAAAACTGAAAAAAATTGAAAAATTTTTTTTTTTGGACTTAGTCATTTTTCCGGCGTTTATCAGACTTTCAGATAGGGGAAATGTCAGTGAGCATTCCGATTTTAGTTCCAGAGCGATTCGCCCAACGAGTCCTTGATATTTAGTCATTTTCAGCCAATTTTCTGGATTTTTGAAAATTTCACTTTTTTGTGAAAATATCCACTAAATGAGGGAATAATATGTGTGAGGGTACCCCAGGAGATTTCCAAATGTGTGTGGGTAGAATATATATCCCACGGGGGTAAAATTGAAAAAAGTTGAAAAAATTTTTTCTTTGGACTTATTCATTTTTCCGGCGTTTATCAGACTTTCAGATAGGGGAAATGTCAGTGAGCATTGCGATTTCAGTTCCAGAGCGATTCGCCGAATGAGTCCTTGATATTTAGTCGTTTTCAGCCAATTTTCTGGATTTTTGAAAATTTCACTTTTTTGTGAAAATATCCACTAAATGAGGGAATAATATGTGTGAGGGTACCCCAGGAGATTTCCAAATGTGTGTGGGTAGAATATATATCCCACGGGGGTAAAATTGAAAAAAATTGAAAAATTTTTTTTTTTGGACTCAGTCATTTTTCCGGCGTTTATCAGACTTTCAGATAGGGGAAATGTCAGTGAGCGTTCCGATTTCAGTTCCAGAGCGATTCGCCCAACGAGTCCTTGATATTTAGTCATTTTCAGCCAATTTTCTGGATTTTTGAAAATTTCACTTTTTTGTGAAAATATCCACTAAATGAGGGAATAATATGTGTGAGGGTACCCCAGGAGAGTTCCAAATGTGTGTGGGTAGAATATATATCCCACGGGGGTAAAATTGAAAAAAGTTGAAAATTTTTTTTTTTTGGACTTATTCATTTTTCCGCCGTTTATCAGACTTTCAGATAGGGGAAATGTCAGTGAGTGTTCCGATTTCAGTTCCAGAGCGATTCGCCCATTGAGTCCTTGATATTTAGTCGTTTTCAGCCAATTTTCTGGATTTTTGAAAATTTCCCTTTTTTGTGAAAATAACCACTAAATGAGGGAATAATATGTGTGAGGGCACCCCAGGAGAGTTCCAAATGGGTGTGGGTAGAATATATATCCCACGGGGGTAAAATTGAAAAAAATTGAAAAGATTTTTTTTTTGACTTAGTCATTTTTCCGGCGTTTATCAGACTTTCAGATAGGGGAAATGTCAGTGAGCTTTCCGATTTCAGTTCCAGAGTGATTCGCCCAACGAGTCCTTGATATTTAGTAATTTTCAGCCAATTTTCTGGATTTTTGAAGATTTCACTTTTTTGTGAAAATATCCACTAAATGAGGGAATAATATGTGTGAGGGTACCCCAGGAGATTTCCAAATGTGTGTGGGTAGAATATATATCCCACGGGGGTAAAATTGAAAAAAGTTGAAAAAATTTTTTCTTTGGACTTATTCATTTTTCCGGCGTTTATCAGACTTTCAGATAGGGGAAATGTCAGTGAGCATTCCGGTTTCAGTTCCAGAGCGATTCGCCGAATGAGTCCTTGATATTTAGTCGTTTTCAGCCAATTCTCTGGATTTTTGAAAATTTCACTTTTTTGTGAAAATATCCACTAATTGAGGGAATAATATGTGTGAGGGTACCCCAGGAGAGTTCCAAATGTGTGTGGGTAGAATAAATATCCCACGGGGGTAAAATTGAAAAAAGTTAAAAAAATTTTTTTTTTGGACCTATTCATTTTTCCGCCGTTTATCAGACTTTCAGATAGGGGAAATGTCAGTGAGCGTTCCGATTTCAGTTCCAGAGCGATTCGCCGAATGAGTCCTTGATATTTAGTCATTTTCACCCAATTTTCTGGATTTTTGAAAATTTCACTTTTTTGTGAAAATATCCACTAAATGAGGGAAAAATATGTGTGAGGGTACCCCAGGAGATTTCCAAATGTGTGTGGGTAGAATATATATCCCACGGGGGTAAAATTGAAAAAAATTGAAAAATTTTTTTTTTTGGACTTAGTCATTTTTCCGCCGTTTATCAGACTTTCAGATAGGGGAAATGTCAGTGAGCGTTCCGATTTCAGTTCCAGAGCGATTCGACCAATGAGTCCTTGATATTTAGTCATTTTCAGCCAATTTTCTGGATTTTTGAAAATTTCACTTTTTTGTGAAAATATCCACTAAATGAGGGAATAATATGTGTGAGGGTACCCCAGGAGAGTTCCAAATGTGTGTGGGTAGAATATATATCCCACGGGGTAAAATTGAAAAAAGTTGAAAATTTTTTTTTTTTGGACTTATTCATTTTTCCGCCGTTTATCAGACTTTCAGATAGGGGAAATGTCAGTGAGTGTTCCGATTTCAGTTCCAGAGCGATTCGCCCATTGAGTCCTTGATATTTAGTCGTTTTCAGCCAATTTTCTGGATTTTTGAAAATTTCCCTTTTTTGTGAAAATAACCACTAAATGAGGGAATAATATGTGTGAGGGCACCCCAGGAGAGTTCCAAATGGGTGTGGGTAGAATATATATCCCACGGGGGTAAAATTGAAAAAAATTGAAAAAATTTTTTCTTTGGACTTATTCATTTTTCCGGCGTTTATCAGACTTTCAGATAGGGGAAATGTCAGTGAGTGTTCCGATTTCAGTTCCAGAGCGATTCGCCCATTGAGTCCTTGATATTTAGTCATTTTCAGCCAATTTTCTGGATTTTTGAAAATTTCTCTTTTTTGTGAAAATAACCACTAAATGAGGGAATAATATGTGTGAGGGTACCCCAGGAGAGTTCCAAATGTGTGTGGGTAGAATATATATCCCACGGGGGTAAAATTGAAAAAAAATTTTTTTTGGACTTATTCATTTTTCCGGCGTTTATCAGACTTTCAGATAGGGGAAATGTCAGTGAGCATTCCGATTTCAGTTCCAGAGCGATTCGACCAATGAGTCCTTGATATTTAGTCATTTTCAGCCAATTTTCTGGATTTTTGAAAATTTCACTTTTTTGTGAAAATATCCACTAAATGAGGGAATAATATGTGTGAGGGTACCCCAGGAGAGTTCCAAATGTGTGTGGGTAGAATATATATCCCAC
The DNA here is from genome assembly GCF_046119375.1 of Phyllobates terribilis. Taxonomy (NCBI): domain Eukaryota; kingdom Metazoa; phylum Chordata; class Amphibia; order Anura; family Dendrobatidae; genus Phyllobates; species Phyllobates terribilis. The sequence continues at coordinate 557,887,288 of NW_027362762.1, forward strand.
GGGGTAAAATTGAAAAAAGTTGAAAATTTTTTTTTTTTGGACTTATTCATTTTTCCGCCGTTTATCAGACTTTCAGATAGGGGAAATGTCAGTGAGTGTTCCGATTTCAGTTCCAGAGCGATTCGCCCATTGAGTCCTTGATATTTAGTCGTTTTCAGCCAATTTTCTGGATTTTTGAAAATTTCCCTTTTTTGTGAAAATAACCACTAAATGAGGGAATAATATGTGTGAGGGCACCCCAGGAGAGTTCCAAATGGGTGTGGGTAGAATATATATCCCACGGGGGTAAAATTGAAAAAAATTGAAAAAAATTTTTCTTTGGACTTATTCATTTTTCCGGCGTTTATCAGACTTTCAGATAGGGGAAATGTCAGTGAGTGTTCCGATTTCAGTTCCAGAGCGATTCGCCCATTGAGTCCTTGATATTTAGTCATTTTCAGCCAATTTTCTGGATTTTTGAAAATTTCTCTTTTTTGTGAAAATATCCACTAAATGAGGGAATAATATGTGTGAGGGTACCCCAGGAGAGTTCCAAATGTGTGTGGGTAGAATATATATCCCACGGGGGTAAAATTGAAAAAAGTTGAAAATTTTTTTTTTTTGGACTTATTCATTTTTCCGCCGTTTATCAGACTTTCAGATAGGGGAAATGTCAGTGAGTGTTCCGATTTCAGTTCCAGAGCGATTCGCCCATTGAGTCCTTGATATTTAGTCGTTTTCAGCCAATTTTCTGGATTTTTGAAAATTTCCCTTTTTTGTGAAAATAACCACTAAATGAGGGAATAATATGTGTGAGGGCACCCCAGGAGAGTTCCAAATGGGTGTGGGTAGAATATATATCCCACGGGGGTAAAATTGAAAAAAATTGAAAAGATTTTTTTTTTGACTTAGTCATTTTTCCGGCGTTTATCAGACTTTCAGATAGGGGAAATGTCAGTGAGCTTTCCGATTTCAGTTCCAGAGTGATTCGCCCAACGAGTCCTTGATATTTAGTAATTTTCAGCCAATTTTCTGGATTTTTGAAGATTTCACTTTTTTGTGAAAATATCCACTAAATGAGGGAATAATATGTGTGAGGGTACCCCAGGAGATTTCCAAATGTGTGTGGGTAGAATATATATCCCACGGGGGTAAAATTGAAAAAAGTTGAAAAAATTTTTTCTTTGGACTTATTCATTTTTCCGGCGTTTATCAGACTTTCAGATAGGGGAAATGTCAGTGAGCATTCCGGTTTCAGTTCCAGAGTGATTCGCCGAATGAGTCCTTGATATTTAGTCGTTTTCAGCCAATTCTCTGGATTTTTGAAAATTTCACTTTTTTGTGAAAATATCCACTAATTGAGGGAATAATATGTGTGAGGGTACCCCAGGAGAGTTCCAAATGTGTGTGGGTAGAATAAATATCCCACGGGGGTAAAATTGAAAAAAGTTCAAAAAATTTTTTTTTTGGACCTATTCATTTTTCCGCCGTTTATCAGACTTTCAGATAGGGGAAATGTCAGTGAGCGTTCCGATTTCAGTTCCAGAGCGATTCGCCGAATGAGTCCTTGATATTTAGTCATTTTCACCCAATTTTCTGGATTTTTGAAAATTTCACTTTTTTGTGAAAATATCCACTAAATGAGGGAAAAATATGTGTGAGGGTACCCCAGGAGATTTCCAAATGTGTGTGGGTAGAATATATATCCCACGGGGGTAAAATTGAAAAAAATTGAAAAATTTTTTTTTTTGGACTTAGTCATTTTTCCGCCGTTTATCAGACTTTCAGATAGGGGAAATGTCAGTGAGCGTTCCGATTTCGGTTCCAGAGCGATTCGACCAATGAGTCCTTGATATTTAGTCATTTTCAGCCAATTTTCTGGATTTTTGAAAATTTCACTTTTTTGTGAAAATATCCACTAAATGAGGGAATAATATGTGTGAGGGTACCCCAGGAGAGTTCCAAATGTGTGTGGGTAGAATATATATCCCACGGGGTAAAATTGAAAAAAGTTGAAAATTTTTTTTTTTTGGACTTATTCATTTTTCCGCCGTTTATCAGACTTTCAGATAGGGGAAATGTCAGTGAGTGTTCCGATTTCAGTTCCAGAGCGATTCGCCCATTGAGTCCTTGATATTTAGTCGTTTTCAGCCAATTTTCTGGATTTTTGAAAATTTCCCTTTTTTGTGAAAATAACCACTAAATGAGGGAATAATATGTGTGAGGGCACCCCAGGAGAGTTCCAAATGGGTGTGGGTAGAATATATATCCCACGGGGGTAAAATTGAAAAAAATTGAAAAAATTTTTTCTTTGGACTTATTCATTTTTCCGGCGTTTATCAGACTTTCAGATAGGGGAAATGTCAGTGAGTGTTCCGATTTCAGTTCCAGAGCGATTCGCCCATTGAGTCCTTGATATTTAGTCATTTTCAGCCAATTTTCTGGATTTTTGAAAATTTCTCTTTTTTGTGAAAATAACCACTAAATGAGGGAATAATATGTGTGAGGGTACCCCAGGAGAGTTCCAAATGTGTGTGGGTAGAATATATATCCCACGGGGGTAAAATTGAAAAAAAATTTTTTTTGGACTTATTCATTTTTCCGGCGTTTATCAGACTTTCAGATAGGGGAAATGTCAGTGAGCATTCCGATTTCAGTTCCAGAGCGATTCGACCAATGAGTCCTTGATATTTAGTCATTTTCAGCCAATTTTCTGGATTTTTGAAAATTTCACTTTTTTGTGAAAATATCCACTAAATGAGGGAATAATATGTGTGAGGGTACCCCAGGAGAGTTCCAAATGTGTGTGGGTAGAATATATATCCCACGGGGTAAAATTGAAAAAAGTTGAAAATTTTTTTTTTTTGGACTTATTCATTTTTCCGCCGTTTATCAGACTTTCAGATAGGGGAAATGTCAGTGAGTGTTCCGATTTCAGTTCCAGAGCGATTCGCCCATTGAGTCCTTGATATTTAGTCGTTTTCAGCCAATTTTCTGGATTTTTGAAAATTTCCCTTTTTTGTGAAAATAACCACTAAATGAGGGAATAATATGTGTGAGGGCACCCCAGGAGAGTTCCAAATGGGTGTGGGTAGAATATATATCCCACGGGGGTAAAATTGAAAAAAATTGAAAAAATTTTTTCTTTGGACTTATTCATTTTTCCGGCGTTTATCAGACTTTCAGATAGGGGAAATGTCAGTGAGTGTTCCGATTTCAGTTCCAGAGCGATTCGCCCATTGAGTCCTTGATATTTAGTCATTTTCAGCCAATTTTCTGGATTTTTGAAAATTTCTCTTTTTTGTGAAAATAACCACTAAATGAGGGAATAATATGTGTGAGGGTACCCCAGGAGAGTTCCAAATGTGTGTGGGTAGAATATATATCCCACGGGGGTAAAATTGAAAAAAAATTTTTTTTGGACTTATTCATTTTTCCGGCGTTTATCAGACTTTCAGATAGGGGAAATGTCAGTGAGCATTCCGATTTCAGTTCCAGAGCGATTCGCCAAATGAGTCCTTGATATTTAGTTATTTTCAGCCAATTTTCTGGATTTTTGAAAATTTCACTTTTTTGTGAAAATATGCACTAAATGAGGGAATAATATGTGTGAGGGTACCCCAGGAGAGTTCCAAATGTGTGTGGGTAGAATATATATACCACAGGGGTAAAATTTAAAAAAGTTTAATAAAATTTTTTTTTGGACTTAGTCATTTTTCCGGCATTTATCAGACTTTCAGAGAGGACAAATGTCAGTGAGCGTTCCGATTTCAGTTCCAGAGCGATTCGCCGAATGAGTACTTGATATTTAGTCGTTTTCAGCCAATGTTCTTGATTTTTGAAAATTTCACTTTTTTTGTGAAAATATCCACTAAATGAGGGAATAATATGTGTGAGGGTACCCCAGGAGATTTCCAAATGTGTGTGGGTAGAATATATATCCCACGGGGGTAAAATTGAAAAAAATTGAAACATTTTTTTTTTTGGACTTAGTCATTTTTCCGGCGTTTATCAGACTTTCAGATAGGGGAAATGTCAGTGAGCGTTCCGATTTCAGTTCCAGAGCGATTCGCCCAAAGAGTCCTTGATATTTAGTCATTTTCAGCCAATTTTCTGGATTTTTGAAAATTTCACTTTTTTGTGAAAATATCCACTAAATGAGGGAATAATATGTGTGAGGGTACCCCAGGAGAGTTCCAAATGTGTGTGGGTAGAATATATATCCCACGGGGGTAAAATTGAAAAAAGTTGAAAAATTTTTTTTTTTGGACTTATTCATTTTTCCGCCGTTTATCAGACTTTCAGATAGGGGAAATGTCAGTGAGTGTTCCGATTTCAGTTCCAGAGCGATTCGCCCATTGAGTCCTTGATATTTAGTCGTTTTCAGCCAATTTTCTGGATTTTTGAAAATTTCCCTTTTTTGTGAAAATAACCACTAAATGAGGGAATAATATGTGTGAGGGTACCCCAGGAGAGTTCCAAATGTGTGTGGGTAGAATATATATCCCACGGGGGTAAAACTGAAAAAAATTGAAAAATTTTTTTTTTTGGACTTAGTCATTTTTCCGGCGTTTATCAGACTTTCAGATAGGGGAAATGTCAGTGAGCATTCCGATTTTAGTTCCAGAGCGATTCGCCCAACGAGTCCTTGATATTTAGTCATTTTCAGCCAATTTTCTGGATTTTTGAAAATTTCACTTTTTTGTGAAAATATCCACTAAATGAGGGAATAATATGTGTGAGGGTACCCCAGGAGATTTCCAAATGTGTGTGGGTAGAATATATATCCCACGGGGGTAAAATTGAAAAAAGTTGAAAAAATTTTTTCTTTGGACTTATTCATTTTTCCGGCGTTTATCAGACTTTCAGATAGGGGAAATGTCAGAGAGCATTGCGATTTCAGTTCCAGAGCGATTCGCCGAATGAGTCCTTGATATTTAGTCGTTTTCAGCCAATTTTCTGGATTTTTGAAAATTTCACTTTTTTGTGAAAATATCCACTAAATGAGGGAATAATATGTGTGAGGGTACCCCAGGAGATTTCCAAATGTGTGTGGGTAGAATATATATCCCACGGGGGTAAAATTGAAAAAAATTGAAAAATTTTTTTTTTTGGACTCAGTCATTTTTCCGGCGTTTATCAGACTTTCAGATAGGGGAAATGTCAGTGAGCGTTCCGATTTCAGTTCCAGAGCGATTCGCCCAACGAGTCCTTGATATTTAGTCATTTTCAGCCAATTTTCTGGATTTTTGAAAATTTCACTTTTTTGTGAAAATATCCACTAAATGAGGGAATAATATGTGTGAGGGTACCCCAGGAGAGTTCCAAATGTGTGTGGGTAGAATATATATCCCACGGGGGTAAAATTGAAAAAAGTTGAAAATTTTTTTTTTTTGGACTTATTCATTTTTCCGCCGTTTATCAGACTTTCAGATAGGGGAAATGTCAGTGAGTGTTCCGATTTCAGTTCCAGAGCGATTCGCCCATTGAGTCCTTGATATTTAGTCGTTTTCAGCCAATTTTCTGGATTTTTGAAAATTTCCCTTTTTTGTGAAAATAACCACTAAATGAGGGAATAATATGTGTGAGGGCACCCCAGGAGAGTTCCAAATGGGTGTGGGTAGAATATATATCCCACGGGGGTAAAATTGAAAAAAATTGAAAAGATTTTTTTTTTGACTTAGTCATTTTTCCGGCGTTTATCAGACTTTCAGATAGGGGAAATGTCAGTGAGCTTTCCGATTTCAGTTCCAGAGTGATTCGCCCAACGAGTCCTTGATATTTAGTAATTTTCAGCCAATTTTCTGGATTTTTGAAGATTTCACTTTTTTGTGAAAATATCCACTAAATGAGGGAATAATATGTGTGAGGGTACCCCAGGAGAGTTCCAAATGTGTGTGGGTAGAATATATATACCACAGGGGTAAAATTGAAAAAAGTTTAATAAAATTTTTTTTTGGACTTAGTCATTTTTCCGGCGTTTATCAGACTTTCAGAGAGGACAAATGTCAGTGAGCATTCCGATTTCAGTTCCAGAGCGATTCGCCCAATGAGTACTTGATATTTAGTCGTTTTCAGCCAATTTTCTTGATTTTTGAAAATTTCACTTTTTTGTGAAAATATCCACTAAATGAGGGAATAATATGTGTGAGGGTACCCCAGGAGATTTCCAAATGTGTGTGGGTAGAATATATATCCCACGGGGGTGAAATTGAAAAAAATTGAAAAATTTTTTTTTTTGGACTTAGTCATTTTTCCGCCGTTTATCAGACTTTCAGATAGGGGAAATGTCAGTGAGCGTTCCGATTTCAGTTCCAGAGCGATTCGACCAATGAGTCCTTGATATTTAGTCATTTTCAGCCAATTTTCTGGATTTTTGAAAATTTCACTTTTTTGTGAAAATATCCACTAAATGAGGGAATAATATGTGTGAGGGTACCCCAGGAGAGTTCCAAATGTGTGTGGGTAGAATATATATCCCACGGGGGTAAAATTGAAAAAAGTTGAAAAAATTTTTTCTTTGGACTTATTCATTTTTCCGGCGTTTATCAGACTTTCAGATAGGGGAAATGTCAGTGAGCATTCCGGTTTCAGTTCCAGAGCGATTCGCCGAATGAGTCCTTGATATTTAGTCGTTTTCAGCCAATTCTCTGGATTTTTGAAAATTTCACTTTTTTGTGAAAATATCCACTAATTGAGGGAATAATATGTGTGAGGGTACCCCAGGAGAGTTCCAAATGTGTGTGGGTAGAATAAATATCCCACGGGGGTAAAATTGAAAAAAGTTTAAAAAATTTTTTTTTTGGACCTATTCATTTTTCCGCCGTTTATCAGACTTTCAGATAGGGGAAATGTCAGTGAGCGTTCCGATTTCAGTTCCAGAGCGATTCGCCGAATGAGTCCTTGATATTTAGTCATTTTCACCCAATTTTCTGGATTTTTGAAAATTTCACTTTTTTGTGAAAATATCCACTAAATGATGGAAAAATATGTGTGAGGGTACCCCAGGAGATTTCCAAATGTGTGTGGGTAGAATATATATCCCACGGGGGTAAAATTGAAAAAAGTTTGAAAAATTTTTTTTTTCGACTTATTCATTTTTCCGCCGTTTGTCAGACTTTCAGATAGGGGAAATGTCAGTGAGCGTTCCGATTTCAGTTCCAGAGCGATTCGCCCAATGAGTCCTTGATATTTAGTCGTTTTCAGCCAATTTTCTGGATTTTTGAAAATTTCACTTTTTTGTGAAAATATCCACTAAATGAGGGAATAATATGTGTGAGGGTACCCCAGGAGAGTTCCAAATGTGTGTGGGTAGAATATATATCCCACGGGGGTAAAATTGAAAAAAGTTGAAAAATTTTTTTTTTTAGACTTATTCATTTTTCCGACGTTTATCAGACTTTCAGATAGGGGAAATGTCAGTGAGCGTTCCGATTTCAGTTCCAGAGCGATTCGCCCAACGAGTCCTTGATATTTAGTCATTTTCAGCTAATTTTCTGGATTTTTGAAAATTTCACTTTTTTGTGAAAATATCCACTAAATGAGTGAATAATATGTGTGAGGGTACCCCAGGAGAGTTCCAAATGTGTGTGGGTAGAATATATATCCCACGGGGGTAAAATTGAAAAAAATTGAAAAATTTTGTTTTTTGGACTTAGTTATTTTTCCGGCGTTTATCAGACTTTCAGATAGGGAAAATGTCAGTGAGCGTTCCAATTTCAGTTCCAGAGCGGTTCGTCCAACGAGTCCTTGATATTTAGTCATTTTCAGCCAATTTTCTGGATTTTTGAAGATTTCACTTTTTTGTGAAAATATCCACTAAATGAGGGAATAATATGTGTGAGGGTACCCCAGGAGATTTCCAAATGTGTGTGGGTAGAATATATATCCCACGGGGGTAAAATTGAAAAAAGTTGAAAAAATTTTTTCTTTGGACTTATTCATTTTTCCGGCGTTTATCAGACTTTCAGATAGGGGAAATGTCAGTGAGCATTCCGGTTTCAGTTCCAGAGCGATTCGCCGAATGTGTCCTTGATATTTAGTCGTTTTCAGCCAATTCTCTGGATTTTTGAAAATTTCACTTTTTTGGGAAAATATCCACTAATTGAGGGAATAATATGTGTGAGGGTACCCCAGGAGAGTTCCAAATGTGTGTGGGTAGAATATATATCCCACGGGGGTAAAATTGAAAAAGGTTTAAAAAATTTTTTTTTTGGACTTATTCATTTTTCCGCCGTTTATCAGACTTTCAGATAGGGGAAATGTCAGTGAGCGTTCCGATTCCAGTTCCAGAGCGATTCGCCAAATGAGTCCTTGATATTTAGTCATTTTCACCCAATTTTCTGGATTTTGGAAAATTTCACTTTTTTGTGAAAATATCCACTAAATGAGGGAATGATATGTGTGAGGGTACCCCAGAAGAGTTCCAAATGTGTGTGGGTAGAATATATATACCACGGCGGTAAAATTGAAAAAAGTTTAAAAAATTTTTTTTTTGGACTTATTCATTTTTCCGCCGTTTATCAGACTTTCAGATAGGGGAAATGTCAGTGAGTGTTCCGATTTCAGTTCCAGAGCGATTCGCCCATTGAGTCCTTGATATTTAGTCGTTTTCAGCCAATTCTCTGGATTTTTGAAAATTTCTCTTTTTTGTGAAAATATCCACTAAATGAGGGAATAATATGTGTGAGGGTACCCCAGGAGAGTTCCAAATGTGTGTGGGTAGAATATATATCCCACGGGGGTAAAATTGAAAAAAGTTGAAAATTTTTTTTTTTTGGACTTATTCATTTTTCCGCCGTTTATCAGACTTTCAGATAGGGGAAATGTCAGTGAGTGTTCCGATTTCAGTTCCAGAGCGATTCGCCCATTGAGTCCTTGATATTTAGTCGTTTTCAGCCAATTTTCTGGATTTTTGAAAATTTCCCTTTTTTGTGAAAATAACCACTAAATGAGGGAATAATATGTGTGAGGGCACCCCAGGAGAGTTCCAAATGGGTGTGGGTAGAATATATATCCCACGGGGGTAAAATTGAAAAAAATTGAAAAGATTTTTTTTTTGACTTAGTCATTTTTCCGGCGTTTATCAGACTTTCAGATAGGGGAAATGTCAGTGAGCTTTCCGATTTCAGTTCCAGAGTGATTCGCCCAACGAGTCCTTGATATTTAGTAATTTTCAGCCAATTTTCTGGATTTTTGAAGATTTCACTTTTTTGTGAAAATATCCACTAAATGAGGGAATAATATGTGTGAGGGTACCCCAGGAGATTTCCAAATGTGTGTGGGTAGAATATATATCCCACGGGGGTAAAATTGAAAAAAGTTGAAAAAATTTTTTCTTTGGACTTATTCATTTTTCCGGCGTTTATCAGACTTTCAGATAGGGGAAATGTCAGTGAGCATTCCGGTTTCAGTTCCAGAGTGATTCGCCGAATGAGTCCTTGATATTTAGTCGTTTTCAGCCAATTCTCTGGATTTTTGAAAATTTCACTTTTTTGTGAAAATATCCACTAATTGAGGGAATAATATGTGTGAGGGTACCCCAGGAGAGTTCCAAATGTGTGTGGGTAGAATAAATATCCCACGGGGGTAAAATTGAAAAAAGTTAAAAAAATTTTTTTTTTGGACCTATTCATTTTTCCGCCGTTTATCAGACTTTCAGATAGGGGAAATGTCAGTGAGCGTTCCGATTTCAGTTCCAGAGCGATTCGCCGAATGAGTCCTTGATATTTAGTCATTTTCACCCAATTTTCTGGATTTTTGAAAATTTCACTTTTTTGTGAAAATATCCACTAAATGAGGGAAAAATATGTGTGAGGGTACCCCAGGAGATTTCCAAATGTGTGTGGGTAGAATATATATCCCACGGGGGTAAAATTGAAAAAAATTGAAAAATTTTTTTTTTTGGACTTAGTCATTTTTCCGCCGTTTATCAGACTTTCAGATAGGGGAAATGTCAGTGAGCGTTCCGATTTCAGTTCCAGAGCGATTCGACCAATGAGTCCTTGATATTTAGTCATTTTCAGCCAATTTTCTGGATTTTTGAAAATTTCACTTTTTTGTGAAAATATCCACTAAATGAGGGAATAATATGTGTGAGGGTACCCCAGGAGAGTTCCAAATGTGTGTGGGTAGAATATATATCCCACGGGGTAAAATTGAAAAAAGTTGAAAATTTTTTTTTTTTGGACTTATTCATTTTTCCGCCGTTTATCAGACTTTCAGATAGGGGAAATGTCAGTGAGTGTTCCGATTTCAGTTCCAGAGCGATTCGCCCATTGAGTCCTTGATATTTAGTCGTTTTCAGCCAATTTTCTGGATTTTTGAAAATTTCCCTTTTTTGTGAAAATAACCACTAAATGAGGGAATAATATGTGTGAGGGCACCCCAGGAGAGTTCCAAATGGGTGTGGGTAGAATATATATCCCACGGGGGTAAAATTGAAAAAAATTGAAAAAATTTTTTCTTTGGACTTATTCATTTTTCCGGCGTTTATCAGACTTTCAGATAGGGGAAATGTCAGTGAGTGTTCCGATTTCAGTTCCAGAGCGATTCGCCCATTGAGTCCTTGATATTTAGTCATTTTCAGCCAATTTTCTGGATTTTTGAAAATTTCTCTTTTTTGTGAAAATAACCACTAAATGAGGGAATAATATGTGTGAGGGTACCCCAGGAGAGTTCCAAATGTGTGTGGGTAGAATATATATCCCACGGGGGTAAAATTGAAAAAAAATTTTTTTTGGACTTATTCATTTTTCCGGCGTTTATCAGACTTTCAGATAGGGGAAATGTCAGTGAGCATTCCGATTTCAGTTCCAGAGCGATTCGACCAATGAGTCCTTGATATTTAGTCATTTTCAGCCAATTTTCTGGATTTTTGAAAATTTCACTTTTTTGTGAAAATATCCACTAAATGAGGGAATAATATGTGTGAGGGTACCCCAGGAGAGTTCCAAATGTGTGTGGGTAGAATATATATCCCACGGGGTAAAATTGAAAAAAGTTGAAAATTTTTTTTTTTTGGACTTATTCATTTTTCCGCCGTTTATCAGACTTTCAGATAGGGGAAATGTCAGTGAGTGTTCCGATTTCAGTTCCAGAGCGATTCGCCCATTGAGTCCTTGATATTTAGTCGTTTTCAGCCAATTTTCTGGATTTTTGAAAATTTCCCTTTTTTGTGAAAATAACCACTAAATGAGGGAATAATATGTGTGAGGGCACCCCAGGAGAGTTCCAAATGGGTGTGGGTAGAATATATATCCCACGGGGGTAAAATTGAAAAAAATTGAAAAAATTTTTTCTTTGGACTTATTCATTTTTCCGGCGTTTATCAGACTTTCAGATAGGGGAAATGTCAGTGAGTGTTCCGATTTCAGTTCCAGAGCGATTCGCCCATTGAGTCCTTGATATTTAGTCATTTTCAGCCAATTTTCTGGATTTTTGAAAATTTCTCTTTTTTGTGAAAATAACCACTAAATGAGGGAATAATATGTGTGAGGGTACCCCAGGAGAGTTCCAAATGTGTGTGGGTAGAATATATATCCCACGGGGGTAAAATTGAAAAAAAATTTTTTTTGGACTTATTCATTTTTCCGGCGTTTATCAGACTTTCAGATAGGGGAAATGTCAGTGAGCATTCCGATTTCAGTTCCAGAGCGATTCGCCAAATGAGTCCTTGATATTTAGTTATTTTCAGCCAATTTTCTGGATTTTTGAAAATTTCACTTTTTTGTGAAAATATGCACTAAATGAGGGAATAATATGTGTGAGGGTACCCCAGGAGAGTTCCAAATGTGTGTGGGTAGAATATATATACCACAGGGGTAAAATTTAAAAAAGTTTAATAAAATTTTTTTTTGGACTTAGTCATTTTTCCGGCATTTATCAGACTTTCAGAGAGGACAAATGTCAGTGAGCGTTCCGATTTCAGTTCCAGAGCGATTCGCCGAATGAGTACTTGATATTTAGTCGTTTTCAGCCAATGTTCTTGATTTTTGAAAATTTCACTTTTTTTGTGAAAATATCCACTAAATGAGGGAATAATATGTGTGAGGGTACCCCAGGAGATTTCCAAATGTGTGTGGGTAGAATATATATCCCACGGGGGTAAAATTGAAAAAAATTGAAACATTTTTTTTTTTGGACTTAGTCATTTTTCCGGCGTTTATCAGACTTTCAGATAGGGGAAATGTCAGTGAGCGTTCCGATTTCAGTTCCAGAGCGATTCGCCCAAAGAGTCCTTGATATTTAGTCATTTTCAGCCAATTTTCTGGATTTTTGAAAATTTCACTTTTTTGTGAAAATATCCACTAAATGAGGGAATAATATGTGTGAGGGTACCCCAGGAGAGTTCCAAATGTGTGTGGGTAGAATATATATCCCACGGGGGTAAAATTGAAAAAAGTTGAAAAATTTTTTTTTTTGGACTTATTCATTTTTCCGCCGTTTATCAGACTTTCAGATAGGGGAAATGTCAGTGAGTGTTCCGATTTCAGTTCCAGAGCGATTCGCCCATTGAGTCCTTGATATTTAGTCGTTTTCAGCCAATTTTCTGGATTTTTGAAAATTTCCCTTTTTTGTGAAAATAACCACTAAATGAGGGAATAATATGTGTGAGGGTACCCCAGGAGAGTTCCAAATGTGTGTGGGTAGAATATATATCCCACGGGGGTAAAACTGAAAAAAATTGAAAAATTTTTTTTTTTGGACTTAGTCATTTTTCCGGCGTTTATCAGACTTTCAGATAGGGGAAATGTCAGTGAGCATTCCGATTTTAGTTCCAGAGCGATTCGCCCAACGAGTCCTTGATATTTAGTCATTTTCAGCCAATTTTCTGGATTTTTGAAAATTTCACTTTTTTGTGAAAATATCCACTAAATGAGGGAATAATATGTGTGAGGGTACCCCAGGAGATTTCCAAATGTGTGTGGGTAGAATATATATCCCACGGGGGTAAAATTGAAAAAAGTTGAAAAAATTTTTTCTTTGGACTTATTCATTTTTCCGGCGTTTATCAGACTTTCAGATAGGGGAAATGTCAGAGAGCATTGCGATTTCAGTTCCAGAGCGATTCGCCGAATGAGTCCTTGATATTTAGTCGTTTTCAGCCAATTTTCTGGATTTTTGAAAATTTCACTTTTTTGTGAAAATATCCACTAAATGAGGGAATAATATGTGTGAGGGTACCCCAGGAGATTTCCAAATGTGTGTGGGTAGAATATATATCCCACGGGGGTAAAATTGAAAAAAATTGAAAAATTTTTTTTTTTGGACTCAGTCATTTTTCCGGCGTTTATCAGACTTTCAGATAGGGGAAATGTCAGTGAGCGTTCCGATTTCAGTTCCAGAGCGATTCGCCCAACGAGTCCTTGATATTTAGTCATTTTCAGCCAATTTTCTGGATTTTTGAAAATTTCACTTTTTTGTGAAAATATCCACTAAATGAGGGAATAATATGTGTGAGGGTACCCCAGGAGAGTTCCAAATGTGTGTGGGTAGAATATATATCCCACGGGGGTAAAATTGAAAAAAGTTGAAAATTTTTTTTTTTTGGACTTATTCATTTTTCCGCCGTTTATCAGACTTTCAGATAGGGGAAATGTCAGTGAGTGTTCCGATTTCAGTTCCAGAGCGATTCGCCCATTGAGTCCTTGATATTTAGTCGTTTTCAGCCAATTTTCTGGATTTTTGAAAATTTCCCTTTTTTGTGAAAATAACCACTAAATGAGGGAATAATATGTGTGAGGGCACCCCAGGAGAGTTCCAAATGGGTGTGGGTAGAATATATATCCCACGGGGGTAAAATTGAAAAAAATTGAAAAGATTTTTTTTTTGACTTAGTCATTTTTCCGGCGTTTATCAGACTTTCAGATAGGGGAAATGTCAGTGAGCTTTCCGATTTCAGTTCCAGAGTGATTCGCCCAACGAGTCCTTGATATTTAGTAATTTTCAGCCAATTTTCTGGATTTTTGAAGATTTCACTTTTTTGTGAAAATATCCACTAAATGAGGGAATAATATGTGTGAGGGTACCCCAGGAGAGTTCCAAATGTGTGTGGGTAGAATATATATACCACAGGGGTAAAATTGAAAAAAGTTTAATAAAATTTTTTTTTGGACTTAGTCATTTTTCCGGCGTTTATCAGACTTTCAGAGAGGACAAATGTCAGTGAGCATTCCGATTTCAGTTCCAGAGCGATTCGCCCAATGAGTACTTGATATTTAGTCGTTTTCAGCCAATTTTCTTGATTTTTGAAAATTTCACTTTTTTGTGAAAATATCCACTAAATGAGGGAATAATATGTGTGAGGGTACCCCAGGAGATTTCCAAATGTGTGTGGGTAGAATATATATCCCACGGGGGTGAAATTGAAAAAAATTGAAAAATTTTTTTTTTTGGACTTAGTCATTTTTCCGCCGTTTATCAGACTTTCAGATAGGGGAAATGTCAGTGAGCGTTCCGATTTCAGTTCCAGAGCGATTCGACCAATGAGTCCTTGATATTTAGTCATTTTCAGCCAATTTTCTGGATTTTTGAAAATTTCACTTTTTTGTGAAAATATCCACTAAATGAGGGAATAATATGTGTGAGGGTACCCCAGGAGAGTTCCAAATGTGTGTGGGTAGAATATATATCCCACGGGGGTAAAATTGAAAAAAGTTGAAAAAATTTTTTCTTTGGACTTATTCATTTTTCCGGCGTTTATCAGACTTTCAGATAGGGGAAATGTCAGTGAGCATTCCGGTTTCAGTTCCAGAGCGATTCGCCGAATGAGTCCTTGATATTTAGTCGTTTTCAGCCAATTCTCTGGATTTTTGAAAATTTCACTTTTTTGTGAAAATATCCACTAATTGAGGGAATAATATGTGTGAGGGTACCCCAGGAGAGTTCCAAATGTGTGTGGGTAGAATAAATATCCCACGGGGGTAAAATTGAAAAAAGTTTAAAAAATTTTTTTTTTGGACCTATTCATTTTTCCGCCGTTTATCAGACTTTCAGATAGGGGAAATGTCAGTGAGCGTTCCGATTTCAGTTCCAGAGCGATTCGCCGAATGAGTCCTTGATATTTAGTCATTTTCACCCAATTTTCTGGATTTTTGAAAATTTCACTTTTTTGTGAAAATATCCACTAAATGATGGAAAAATATGTGTGAGGGTACCCCAGGAGATTTCCAAATGTGTGTGGGTAGAATATATATCCCACGGGGGTAAAATTGAAAAAAGTTTGAAAAATTTTTTTTTTCGACTTATTCATTTTTCCGCCGTTTGTCAGACTTTCAGATAGGGGAAATGTCAGTGAGCGTTCCGATTTCAGTTCCAGAGCGATTCGCCCAATGAGTCCTTGATATTTAGTCGTTTTCAGCCAATTTTCTGGATTTTTGAAAATTTCACTTTTTTGTGAAAATATCCACTAAATGAGGGAATAATATGTGTGAGGGTACCCCAGGAGAGTTCCAAATGTGTGTGGGTAGAATATATATCCCACGGGGGTAAAATTGAAAAAAGTTGAAAAATTTTTTTTTTTAGACTTATTCATTTTTCCGACGTTTATCAGACTTTCAGATAGGGGAAATGTCAGTGAGCGTTCCGATTTCAGTTCCAGAGCGATTCGCCCAACGAGTCCTTGATATTTAGTCATTTTCAGCTAATTTTCTGGATTTTTGAAAATTTCACTTTTTTGTGAAAATATCCACTAAATGAGTGAATAATATGTGTGAGGGTACCCCAGGAGAGTTCCAAATGTGTGTGGGTAGAATATATATCCCACGGGGGTAAAATTGAAAAAAATTGAAAAATTTTGTTTTTTGGACTTAGTTATTTTTCCGGCGTTTATCAGACTTTCAGATAGGGAAAATGTCAGTGAGCGTTCCAATTTCAGTTCCAGAGCGGTTCGTCCAACGAGTCCTTGATATTTAGTCATTTTCAGCCAATTTTCTGGATTTTTGAAGATTTCACTTTTTTGTGAAAATATCCACTAAATGAGGGAATAATATGTGTGAGGGTACCCCAGGAGATTTCCAAATGTGTGTGGGTAGAATATATATCCCACGGGGGTAAAATTGAAAAAAGTTGAAAAAATTTTTTCTTTGGACTTATTCATTTTTCCGGCGTTTATCAGACTTTCAGATAGGGGAAATGTCAGTGAGCATTCCGGTTTCAGTTCCAGAGCGATTCGCCGAATGTGTCCTTGATATTTAGTCGTTTTCAGCCAATTCTCTGGATTTTTGAAAATTTCACTTTTTTGGGAAAATATCCACTAATTGAGGGAATAATATGTGTGAGGGTACCCCAGGAGAGTTCCAAATGTGTGTGGGTAGAATATATATCCCACGGGGGTAAAATTGAAAAAGGTTTAAAAAATTTTTTTTTTGGACTTATTCATTTTTCCGCCGTTTATCAGACTTTCAGATAGGGGAAATGTCAGTGAGCGTTCCGATTCCAGTTCCAGAGCGATTCGCCAAATGAGTCCTTGATATTTAGTCATTTTCACCCAATTTTCTGGATTTTGGAAAATTTCACTTTTTTGTGAAAATATCCACTAAATGAGGGAATGATATGTGTGAGGGTACCCCAGAAGAGTTCCAAATGTGTGTGGGTAGAATATATATACCACGGCGGTAAAATTGAAAAAAGTTTAAAAAATTTTTTTTTTGGACTTATTCATTTTTCCGACGTTTATCAGACTTTCAGATAGGGGAAATGTCAGTGAGCGTTCCGATTTCAGTTCCAGAGCGATTCGCCCAACGAGTCCTTGATATTTAGTCATTTTCAGCCAATTTTCTGGATTTTTGAAAATTTCACTTTTTTGTGAAAATATCCACTAAATGAGGGAATAATATGTGTGAGGGTACCCCAGGAGAGTTCCAAATGTGTGTGGGTAGAATATATATCCCACGGGGGTAAAATTGAAAAAAGTTGAAAAAATTTTTTTTCTGGACTTATTCATTTTTCCGCCGTTTATCAGACTTTCAGATAGGGGAAATGTCAGTGTGCATTCCGATTTCAGTTCCAAAGCGATTCTCCCAATGAGTCCTTGATATTTAGTCGTTTTCAGCCAAGTTTCTGGATTTTTGAAAATTTCACTTTTTTGTGAAAATATCCACTAAATGAGGGAATAATATGTGTGAGGGTACCCCAGAAGAGTTCCAAATGTGTGTGGGTAGAATATATATCCCACGGGGGTAAAATTGAAAAAAGTTGAAAAATTTTTTTTCTGGACTTATTCATTTTTCCGCCGTTTATCAGACTTTCAGATAGGGGAAATGTCAGTGAGCGTTCCGATTTCAGTTCCAGAGCGATTCGCCGAATGAGTCCTTGATATTTAGTCATTTTCACCCAATTTTCTGGATTTTTGAAAATTTCACTTTTTTGTGAAAATATCCACTAAATGAGGGAATAATATGTGTGAGGGTACCCCAGGAGATTTCCAAATGTGTGTGGGTAGAATATATATCCCACGGGGGTAAAATTGAAAAAAATTGAAAAGTTTTTTTTTTTTGACTTAGTCATTTTTCTGGCGTTTATCAGACTTTCAGATAGGGGAAATGTCGGTGAGCTTTCCGATTTCAGTTCCAGAGCGATTCGCAAAACGAGTCCTTGATATTTAGTCATTTTCAGCCAATTTTCTGGATTTTTGAAGATTTCACTTTTTTGTGAAAATATCCACTAAATGAGGGAATAATATGTGTGAGGGTACCCCAGGAGATTTCCAAATGTGTGTGGGTAGAATATATATCCCACGGGGATAAAATTGAAAAAAGTTGAAAAAATTTTTTCTTTGGACTTATTCATTTTTCCGGCGTTTATCAGACTTTCAGATAGGGGAAATGTCAGTGAGCATTCCGGTTTCAGTTCCAGAGCGATTCGCCGAATGAGTCCTTGATATTTAGTCGTTTTCAGCCAATTCTCTGGATTTTTGAAAATTTCACTTTTTTGTGAAAATATCCACTAATTGAGGGAATAATATGTGTGAGGGTACCCCAGGAGAGTTCCAAATGTGTGTGGGTAGAATATATATCCCACGGGGGTAAAATTGAAAAAGGTTTAAAAAATTTTTTTTTTGGACTTATTCATTTTTCCGCCGTTTATCAGACTTTCAGATAGGGGAAATGTCAGTGAGCGTTCCGATTCCAGTTCCAAAGCGATTCTCCCAATGAGTCCTTGATATTTAGTAGTTTTCAGCCAAGTTTCTGGATTTTTGAAAATTTCACTTTTTTGTGAAAATATCCACTAAATGAGGGAATAATATGTGTGAGGGTACCCCAGAAGAGTTCCAAATGTGTGTGGGTAGAATATATATCCCACGGGGGTAAAATTGAAAAAAGTGGAAAATTTTTTTTTCTGGACTTATTCATTTTTCCGCCGTTTATCAGACTTTCAGATAGGGGAAATGTCAGTGAGCATTCCGATTTCAGTTCCAGAGCGATTTGCCCAATGAGTCCTTGATATTTAGTCATTTTCAGCCAATTCTCTGGATTTTTGAAAATTTCACTTTTTTGTGAAAATATCCACTAAATGAGGGAATAATATGTGTGAGGGTACCCCAGAAGAGTTCCAAATGTGTGTGGGTAGAATATATATACCACGGGGATAAAATTGAAAAAAATTGAAAAATTTTTTTTTTTTGGACTTAGTCATTTTTCCGGCGTTTATCAGACTTTCAGATAGGGGAAATGTCAGTGAGTGTTCTGATTTCAGTTCCAGAGCGATTCGCCGAACAAGTCCTTGATATTTAGTCATTTTCAGCCAATTTTCTGGATTTTTGAAAATTTCACTTTTTTGTGAAAATATCCACTAAATGAGGGAATAATATGTGTGAGGGTACCCCAGGAGAGTTCCAAATGTGTGTGGGTAGAATATATATCCCACGGGGGTAAAATTGAAAAAAGTTGAAAAAAATTTTTTTCTGGACTTATTCATTTTTCCGCCGTTTATCAGACTTTCAGATAGGGGAAATGTCAGTGAGCGTTCCGATTTCAGTTCCAGAGCGATTTGCCCAATGAGTCCTTGATATTTAGTCGTTTTCAGCCAATTTTCTGGATTTTTGAAAATTTCACTTTTTTGTGAAAATATCCACTAAATGAGGGAATAATATGTGTGAGGGTACCCCAGAAGAGTTCCAAATGTGTGTGGGTAGAATATATATACCACGGGGGTAAAATTGAAAAAAATTGAAAAATTTTTTTTTTTGGACTTAGTCATTTTTCCGGCGTTTATCAGACTTTCAGATAGGGGAAATGTCAGTGAGCGTTCCGATTTCAGTTCTAGAGCGATTCGCCGAACAAGTCCTTGATATTTAGTCATTTTCAGCCAATTTTCTGGATTTTTGAAAATTTCACTTTTTTGTGAAAATATCCACTAAATGAGGAAATAATATGTCTGAGGGTACCCCAGGAGATTTCCAAATGTGTGTGGGTAGAATATATATCCCACAGGGGTAAAATTGAAAAAAGTTTGAAATTTTTTTTTTTTTGACTTATTCATTTTTCCGCCGTTTGCCAGACTTTCAGATAGGGGAAATGTCAGTGAGCTTTCCGATTTCAGTTTCAAAGCGATTCTCCCAATGAGTCCTTGATATTTAGTCGTTTTCAGCCAAGTTTCTGTATTTTTGAAAATTTCACTTTTTTGTGAAAATATCCACTAAATGAGGGAATAATATGTGTGAGGGTACCCCAAGAGAGTTCCAAATGTGTGTGGGTAGAATATATATCCCACGGGGGTAAAATTGAAAACAATTGAAAAATTTTGTTTTTTGGACTTAGTCATTTTTCCGGCGTTTATCAGACTTTCAGATAGGGGAAATGTCAGTGAGCGTTCCGATTTCAGTTCCAGAGCGATTCGCCCAATGAGTCCTTGATATTTAGTCATTTTCAGCCAATTTTCTGGATTTTTGAAAATTTCACTTTTTGTAAAAAAATATCCACTAAATGAGGGAATAATATGTGTGAGGGTACCCCAGGAGAGTTCCAAATGTGTGTGGTTAGAATATATATACCACGGGGGTAAAATTGAAAAAAGTTTAAAAAATTTTTTTTTTGGACTTATTCATTTTTCCGATGTTTATCAGACTTTCAGATAGGGGAAATGTCAGTGAGCGTTCCGATTTCAGTTCCAGAGCGATTCGCCCAACGAGTCCTTGATATTTAGTCATTTTCAGCCAATTTTCTGGATTTTTGAAAATTTCACTTTTTTGTGAAAATATCCACTAAATGAGGGAGTAATATGTGTGAGGGTACCCCAGAAGAGTTCCAAATGTGTGTGGGTAGAATATATATCCCACGGGGGTAAAATTGAAAAAAGTTGAAAAAATTTTTTTCTGGACTTATTCATTTTTCCGCCGTTTATCAGACTATCAGATAGGGGAAATGTCAGTGAGCGTTCCGATTTCAGTTCCAAAGCGATTCGCCCAATGAGTCCTTGATATTTAGTCGTTTTCAGCCAATTTTCTGGATTTTTGAAAATTTCACTTTTTTGTGAAAATATCCACTAAATGAGGGAATAATATGTGTGAGGGTACCCCAGGAGAGTTCCAAATGTGTGTGAGTAGAATATATATCCCACGGGGGTAAAATTGAAAAAAGTTTAAAAAAATTTTTTTCTGGACTTATTCATTTTTCCGCCGTTTATCAGACTTTCAGATAGGGGAAATGTCAGTGAGCGTTCCGATTTCAGTTCCAGAGCGATTCGCCCAATGAGTCCTTGATATTTAGTCGTTTTCAGCCAATTTTCTGGATTTTTGAAAATTTCACTTTTTTGTGAAAATATCCACTAAATGAGGGAATAATGTGTGAGGGTACCCCAGGAGAGTTCCAAATGTGTTTGGGTAGAATATATATCCCACGGGGGTAAAATTGAAAAAAGTTGAAACATTTTTTTTTCTGGACTTATTCATTTTTCCGCCGTTTATCAGACTTTCAGATAGGGGAAATGTCAGTGAGCGTTCCGATTTCAGTTCCAGAGCGATTTGCCCAATGTGTCCTTGATATTTAGTCATTTTCAGCCAATTTTCTGGATTTTTGAAAATTTCTCTTTTTTATGAAAATATCCACTAAATGAGGGAATAATATGTGTGAGGGTACACCAGGAGAGTTCCAAAAGTGTGTGGGTAGAATATATATCCCACGGGGGTAAAATTGAAAAAAGTTTAAAAAATTTTTTTTTTGGACTTATTCATTTTTCCGCCGTTTATCAGACTTTCAGATAGGGGAAATGTCAGTGAGCGTTCCGATTTCAGTTCCAGAGCGGTTCGCCCATTGAGTCCTTGATATTTAGTTGTTTTCAGCCAAGTTTCTGGATTTTTGAAAATTTCACTTTTTTGTGAAAATATCCACTAAATGAGGGAATAATATGTGTGAGGGTACCCCAGGAGAGTACCAAATGTGTGTGGGTAGAATATATATCCCACGGGGGTAAAATTGAAAAAAGTTAAAAAAAATTTTTTTTGGACTAAGTCATTTTTGCAACGTTTATCAGACTTTCAGATAGGGGAAATGTCAGTGAGCGTTCCCATTTCAGTTCTAGAGCGATTCGCCCAACGAGTCCTTGATATTTAGTCATTTTCAGCCAATTTTCTGGATTTTTGAAAATTTCACTTATTTGTGAAAATATCCACTAAATGAGGGAATAATTTGTTTGAGGGTACCCCAGAAGAGTTCCAAATGTGTGTGGGTAGAATATATATCCCACGGGGGTAAAACTGAAAAAAATTGAAACATTTTTTTTTTTGGGACTTAGTCATTTTTCCCGCGTTTATCAGATTTTCAGATAGGGGAAATGTCAGTGAGCGTTCCGATTTCAGTTCCAGAGCGATTCGCCCAACGAGTCCTTGATATTTAATCATTTTCAGCCAATTTTCTGGATTTTTGAAAATTTCACTTTTTGTGAAAATATCCACTAAATGAGGGAATAATATGTGTGAGGGTACCCCAGGAGAGTTCCAAATGTGTGTGGGTAGAATATATATCCCACGGGGGTAAAATTGAAAAAAGTTGAAAAAAAATTTTTTTTGGACTTATTCATTTTTCCGACGTTTATCAGACTTTCAGATAGGGGAAATGTCAGTGAGCATTCCGATTTCAGTTCCAGAGCGATTCGCCCATTGAGTCCTTGATATTTAGTTGTTTTCAGCCAAGTTTCTGGATTTTTGAAAATTTCACTTTTTGTGAAAATATCCACTAAATGAGGGAATAATATGTGTGAGGGTACCCCAGGAGAGTTCCAAATGTGTGTGGGTAGAATATCCCACGGGGATAAAATTGAAAAAAATTGAAACATTTTTTTTTTTTGGACTTAGTCATCTTTCCTGCGTTTATCAGATTTTCAGATAGGGGAAATGTCAGTGAGCGTTCCGATTTCAGTTCCATGGCGATTCGCCCAACGAGTCCTTGATATTTAGTCATTTTCAGCCAATTTTCTGGATTTTTGAAAATTTCACTTTTTGTGAAAATATCCACTAAATGAGGGAATAATATGTGTGAGGGTACCCCAGGAGAGTTCCAAATGTGTGTGGGTAGAATATATATCCCACGGGGGTAAAATTGAAAAAAGTTGAAAAAAATTTTTTTTTGGACTTATTCATTTTTCCGATGTTTATCAGACTTTCAGATAGGGGAAATGTCAGTGAGCATTCCGATTTCAGTTCCAGAGCGATTCGCCCAATGAGTACTTGATATTAAGTCATTTTCAGCCAATTTTCTGGATTTTTGAAAATTTCACTTTTTTGTGAAAATATCCACTAAATGAGGGAATAATATGTGTGAGGGTACCCCAGGAGAGTTCCAAATGTGTGTGGGTAGAATATATATCCCACGGGGGTAAAATTGAAAAAAGTTTAAAAAATTTTTTTTTGGACTTAGTCATTTTTCCAACGTTTATCAGACTTTCTGATAGGGGAAATGTCAGTGAGCGTTCAGATTTCAGTTCCAGAATGATTCGCCCAATGTATCCTTGATATTTAGTCATTTTCAGCCAATTTTCTGGATTTTTGAAAATTTCATTTTTTTGTGAAAATATCCACTAAATGAGGGAATAATATGTGTGAGGGTACACCAGGAGAGTTCCAAATGTGTGTGGGTAGAATATATATCCCACGGGGGTAAAATTGAAAAAAGTTTAAAAAATTTTTTTTTTGGACATTCATTTTTCCGCCGTTTATCAGACTTTCAGATAGGGGAAATGTCAGTGAGCGTTCCGATTTCAGTTCCAGAGCGGTTCGCCCATTGAGTCCTTGATATTTAGTTGTTTTCAGCCAAGTTTCTGTATTTTTGAAAATTTCACTTTTTTGTGAAAATATCCACTAAATGAGGGAATAATATGTGTGAGGGTACCCCAGGAGAGTACCAAACGTGTGTGGGTAGAATATATATCCCACGGGGGTAAAATTGAAAAAAGTTTAAAAAAATTTTTTTTGGACTAAGTCATTTTTGCAACGTTTATCAGACTTTCAGATAGGGGAAATGTCAGTGAGCGTTCCGATTTCAGTTCTAGAGCGATTCGCCCAACGAGTCCTTGATATTTAGTCATTTTCAGCCAATTTTCTGGATTTTTGAAAATTTCACTTATTTGTGAAAATATCCACTAAATGAGGGAATAATATGTTTGAGGGTACCCCAGAAGAGTTCCAAATGTGTGTGGGTAGAATATATATCCCACGGGGGTAAAATTGAAAAAAATTGAAACATTTTTTTTTTTTGGGACTTAGTCATTTTTCCCGCGTTTATCAGATTTTCAGATAGGGGAAATGTCAGTGAGCGTTCCGATTTCAGTTCCAGAGCGATTCGCCCAACGAGTCCTTGATATTTAATCATTTTCAGCCAATTTTCTGGATTTTTGAAAATTTCACTTTTTGTGAAAATATCCACTAAATGAGGGAATAATATGTGTGAGGGTACCCCAGGAGAGTTCCAAATGTGTGTGGGTAGAATATATACCCCACGGGGGTAAAATTGAAAAAAGTTGAAAAAAAATTTTTTTTGGACTTATTCATTTTTCCGACGTTTATCAGACTTTCAGATAGGGGAAATGTCAGTGAGCATTCCGATTTCAGTTCCAGAGCGATTCGCCCAATGAGTCCTTGATATTTAGTCATTTTCAGCCAATTTTCTGGATTTTTGAAAATTTCACTTTTTTGTGAAAATATCCACTAAATGAGGGAGTAATATGTATGAGGGTACCCCAGGAGAGTTCCAAATGTGTGTGGGTAGAATATATATCCCACGGGGGTAAAATTGAAAAAAGTTTAAAAAATTTTTTTTTGGACTTAGTCATTTTTCCAACGTTTATCAGACTTTCAGATAGGGGAAATGTCAGTGAGCGTTCCGATTTCAGTTCCAGAGCGATTTCCCCAACGAGTCCTTGATATTTAGTCATTTTCAGCCAATTTTCTGGATTTTTGAAAATTTCACTTTTTGTGAAAATATCCACTAAATGAGGGAATAATATGTGTGAGGGTACACCAGGAGAGTTCCAAAAGTGTGAGGGTAGAATATATATCCCACGGGGGTAAAATTGAAAAAAGTTTAAAAATTTTTTCTTTTGGACTTATTCATTTTTCCGCTGTTTATCAGATTTTCAGATAGGGGAAATGTCAGTGAGCATTCCGATTTCAGTTCCAGAGCGATTCGCCCAATGAGTCCTTGATATTTAGTCATTTTCAGCCAATTTTCTGGATTTTTGAAAATTTCACTTATTTGTGAAAATATCCACTAAATGAGGGAATAATATGTTTGAGGGTACCCCAGAAGAGTTCCAAATGTGTGTGGGTAGAATATATATACCATGGGGGTAAACTTGAAAAAAGTTGAAAAAATTTATTTTGGATTTATTCATTTTTCCGACGTTTATCAGACTTTCAGATAGGGGAAATTTCAGTGAGGGTTCCGATTTCAGTTCCAGAGCGATTCACCCATTGAGTCCTTGATATTTAGTCATTTTCAGCCAATTTTCTGGATTTTTGAAAATTTCACTTTTTTGTGAAAATATCCACTAAATGAGGGAGTAATATGTGTGAGGGTACCCCAGGAGAGTTCCAAATGTGTGTGGGTAGAATATATATCCCACGGGGGTAAAATTGGAAAAAATTGAAACATTTTTTTTTTTGGACTTAGTCATTTTTCCGGCGTTTATCAGACTTTCTGATAGGTGAAATGTCAGTGAGCGTTTAGATTTCAGTTCCAGAACGATTCGCCCAATGAGTCCTTGATATTTAGTCATTTTCAGCCAATTTTCTGGATTTTTGAAAATTTCACTTTTTTGTGAAAATATCCACTAAATGAGGGAATAATATGTGTGAGGGTACACCAGGAGAGTTCCAAAAGTGTGTGGGTAGAATATATATCCCACGGGGGTAAAATTGAAAAAAGTTTTAAAAAATTTTTTTTTGGACTTATTCATTTTTCCGCCGTTTATCAGACTTTCAGATAGGGGAAATGTCAGTGAGCGTTACGATTTCAGTTCCAGAGCGGTTCGCCCATTGAGTCCTTGATATTTAGTTGTTTTCAGCCAAGTTTCTGGATTTTTGAAAATTTCACTTTTTGTGAAAATATCCACTAAATGAGGGAATAATATGTGTGAGGGTACCCCAGGAGAGTTCCAAATGTGTGTGGGTAGAATATCCCACGGGGATAAAATTGAAAAAAATTGAAACATTTTTTTTTTTTGGACTTAGTCATCTTTCCTGCGTTTTTCAGATTTTCAGATAGGGGAAATGTCAGTGAGCGTTCCGATTTCAGTTCCATGGCGATTCGCCCAACGAGTCCTTGATATTTAGTCATTTTCAGCCAATTTTCTGGATTTTTGAAAATTTCACTTTTTGTGAAAATATCCACTAAATGAGGGAATAATATGTGTGAGGGTACCCCAGGAGAGTTCCAAATGTGTGTGGGTAGAATATATATCCCACGGGGGTAAAATTGAAAAAAGTTGAAAAAAATTTTTTTTTGGACTTATTCATTTTTCCGATGTTTATCAGACTTTCAGATAGGGGAAATGTCAGTGAGCATTCCGATTTCAGTTCCAGAGCGATTCGCCCAATGAGTACTTGATGTTAAGTCATTTTCAGCCAATTTTCTGGATTTTTGAAAATTTCACTTTTTTGTGAAAATATCCACTAAATGAGGGAATAATATGTGTGAGGGTACCCCAGGAGAGTTCCAAATGTGTGTGGGTAGAATATATATCCCACGGGGGTAAAATTGAAAAAAGTTTAAAAAATTTTTTTTTGGACTTAGTCATTTTTCCAACGTTTATCAGACTTTCTGATAGGGGAAATGTCAGTGAGCGTTCAGATTTCAGTTCCAGAATGATTCGCCCAATGTATCCTTGATATTTAGTCATTTTCAGCCAATTTTCTGGATTTTTGAAAATTTCATTTTTTTGTGAAAATATCCACTAAATGAGGGAATAATATGTGTGAGGGTACACCAGGAGAGTTCCAAATGTGTGTGGGTAGAATATATATCCCACGGGGGTAAAATTGAAAAAAGTTGAAAAAAATTTTTTTTGGGACTTATTCATTTTTCCGACGTTTATCAGACTTTCAGATTGGGGAAATGTCAGTGATCGTTCCGATTTCAGTTCCAGAGCGATTCGCCCAATGAGTCCTTGATATTTAGTCATTTTCAGTCAATTTTCTGGATTTTTGAAAATTTCATTTTTGTGAAAATATCCACTAAATGAGGGAATAATATGTGTGAGGGTACCCCAGGAGTGTTCCAAATGTGTTTGGGTATAATATATATCCCACTGGGGTAAAATTGAAGAAAGTTGAAAAATTTTTATTTTGGACTTATTCATTTTTCCGACGTTTATCAGACTTTCAGATACGGGAAATGTCAGTGAGCGTTCAGATTTCAGTTCCAGAATGATTCGCCCAATGAGTCCTTGATATTTAGTCATTTTCAGCCAATTCTCTGGATTTTTGAAAATTTCACTTTTTTGTGAAAATATCCACTAAATGAGGGAGTAATATGTGTGAGGGTACCCCAGGAGAGTTCCAAATGTGTGTGGGTAGAATATATATCCCACGGGGGTAAAAATGAAAAAAGTTTAAAAAATTTTTTTTTGGACTTAGTCATTTTTCCAACGTTTATCAGACTTTCTGATAGGGGAAATGTGAGTGAGCGTTCAGATTTCAGTTCCAGAATGATTCGCCCAATGAGTCCTTGATATTTAGTCATTTTCAGCCAAGTTTCTGGATTTTTGAAAATTTCACTTTTTTGTGAAAATATCCACTAAATGAGGGAATAATATGTGTGAGGGTACCCCAGGAGAGTTCCAAATGTGTGTGGGTAGAATATATATCCCACGGGGGTAAAATTGAAAAAAGTTGAAAAAATTTTTTTTTGGGACTTATTCATTTTTCCGACGTTTATCAGACTTTCAGATAGGGGAAATGTCAGTGAGCATTCCGATTTCAGTTCCAGAGCGATTCGACCAATGAGTCCTTGATATTTAGTCATTTTCAGCCAATTTTCTGGATTTTTGAAAATTTCACTTTTTTGTGAAAATATCCACTAAATGAGGGAGTAATATGTGTGAGGGTACCCCAGGAGAGTTCCAAATGTGTGTGGGTAGAATATATATCCCACGGGGGTAAAATTGAAAAAAGTTTAAAAAATTTTTTTTTTGGACTTATTCATTTTTCCGCCGTTTATCAGACTTTCAGATAGGGGAAATGTCAGTGAGCGTTCCGAATTCAGTTCCAGAGCGATTCGCCCATTGAGTCCTTGATATTTAGTCATTTTCAGCCAAGTTTCTGGATTTTTGAAAATTTCACTTTTTTGTGAAAATATCCACTAAATGAGGGAATAATATGTGTGAGGGTACCCCAGGAGAGTTCCAAATGTGTGTGGGTAGAATATATATCCCACGGGGGTAAAATTGAAAAAAGTTGAAAAAAATTTTTTTTGGGACTTATTCATTTTTCCGACGTTTATCAGACTTTCAGATAGGGGAAATGTCAGTGAGCGTTCAGATTTCAGTTCCAGAACGATTCGCCCAATGAGTCCTTGATATTTAGTCATTTTCAGCCAATTTTCTGCATTTTTGAAAATTTCACTTTTTTGTGAAAATATCCACTAAATGAGGGAATAATATGTGTGAGGGTACACCAGGAGAGTTCCAAAAGTGTGTGGGTAGAATATATATCCCACGGGGGTAAAATTGAAAAAAGTTTAAAAATTTTTTCTTTTGGACTTATTCATTTTTCCGCCGTTTATCAGATTTTCAGATAGGGGAAATGTCAGTGAGCGTTCCGATTTCAGTTCCAGAGCGGTTCGCCCATTGAGTCCTTGATATTTAGTCGTTTTCAGCCAAGTTTCTGGATTTTTGAAAATTTCACTTTTTTGTGAAAATATCCACTAAATGAGGGAGTAATATGTGTGAGGGTACCCCAGGAGAGTTCCAAATGTGTGTGGGTAGAATATATATCCCACGGGGGTAAAATTGAAAAAAGTTGAAAAAAATTTTTTTTTGGACTTATTAATTTTTCCGACGTTTATCAGACTTTCAGATAGGGGAAATGTCAGTGAGCATTCCGATTTCAGTTCCAGAGCGATTCGCCCAATGAGTCCTTGATATTTAGTCATTTTCAGCCAATTTTCTGGATTTTTGAAAATTTTACTTTTTGTGAAAATATCCACTAAATGAGGGAATAATATGTGTGAGGGTACCCCAGGAGAGTTCCAAATGTGTGTGGGTAGAATATATATCCCACGGGGGTAAAATTGAAAAAAGTTTAAAAAATTTTTTTTTGGACTTAGTCATTTTTCCAACGTTTATCAGACTTTCTGATAGGGGAAATGTCAGTGAGCGTTCAGATTTCAGTTCCAGAATGATTCGCCCAATGTATCCTTGATATTTAGTCATTTTCAGCCAATTTTCTGGATTTTTGAAAATTTCATTTTTTTGTGAAAATATCCACTAAATGAGGGAATAATATGTGTGAGGGTACACCAGGAGAGTTCCAAATGTGTGTGGGTAGAATATATATCCCACGGGGGTAAAATTGAAAAAAGTTGAAAAAAATTTTTTTTGGGACTTATTCATTTTTCCGACGTTTATCAGACTTTCAGATTGGGGAAATGTCAGTGATCGTTCCGATTTCAGTTCCAGAGCGATTCGCCCAATGAGTCCTTGATATTTAGTCATTTTCAGTCAATTTTCTGGATTTTTGAAAATTTCATTTTTGTGAAAATATCCACTAAATGAGGGAATAATATGTGTGAGGGTACCCCAGGAGTGTTCCAAATGTGTTTGGGTATAATATATATCCCACTGGGGTAAAATTGAAGAAAGTTGAAAAATTTTTATTTTGGACTTATTCATTTTTCCGACGTTTATCAGACTTTCAGATAGGGGAAATGTCAGTGAGCGTTCAGATTTCAGTTCCAGAATGATTCGCCCAATGAGTCCTTGATATTTAGTCATTTTCAGCCAATTCTCTGGATTTTTGAAAATTTCACTTTTTTGTGAAAATATCCACTAAATGAGGGAGTAATATGTGTGAGGGTACCCCAGGAGAGTTCCAAATGTGTGTGGGTAGAATATATATCCCACGGGGGTAAAAATGAAAAAAGTTTAAAAAATTTTTTTTTGGACTTAGTCATTTTTCCAACGTTTATCAGACTTTCTGATAGGGGAAATGTGAGTGAGCGTTCAGATTTCAGTTCCAGAATGATTCGCCCAATGAGTCCTTGATATTTAGTCATTTTCAGCCAAGTTTCTGGATTTTTGAAAATTTCACTTTTTTGTGAAAATATCCACTAAATGAGGGAATAATATGTGTGAGGGTACCCCAGGAGAGTTCCAAATGTGTGTGGGTAGAATATATATCCCACGGGGGTAAAATTGAAAAAAGTTGAAAAAATTTTTTTTTGGGACTTATTCATTTTTCCGACGTTTATCAGACTTTCAGATAGGGGAAATGTCAGTGAGCATTCCGATTTCAGTTCCAGAGCGATTCGACCAATGAGTCCTTGATATTTAGTCATTTTCAGCCAATTTTCTGGATTTTTGAAAATTTCACTTTTTTGTGAAAATATCCACTAAATGAGGGAGTAATATGTGTGAGGGTACCCCAGGAGAGTTCCAAATGTGTGTGGGTAGAATATATATCCCACGGGGGTAAAATTGAAAAAAGTTTAAAAAATTTTTTTTTTGGACTTATTCATTTTTCCGCCGTTTATCAGACTTTCAGATAGGGGAAATGTCAGTGAGCGTTCCGAATTCAGTTCCAGAGCGATTCGCCCATTGAGTCCTTGATATTTAGTCATTTTCAGCCAAGTTTCTGGATTTTTGAAAATTTCACTTTTTTGTGAAAATATCCACTAAATGAGGGAATAATATGTGTGAGGGTACCCCAGGAGAGTTCCAAATGTGTGTGGGTAGAATATATATCCCACGGGGGTAAAATTGAAAAAAGTTGAAAAAAATTTTTTTTGGGACTTATTCATTTTTCCGACGTTTATCAGACTTTCAGATAGGGGAAATGTCAGTGAGCGTTCAGATTTCAGTTCCAGAACGATTCGCCCAATGAGTCCTTGATATTTAGTCATTTTCAGCCAATTTTCTGCATTTTTGAAAATTTCACTTTTTTGTGAAAATATCCACTAAATGAGGGAATAATATGTGTGAGGGTACACCAGGAGAGTTCCAAAAGTGTGTGGGTAGAATATATATCCCACGGGGGTAAAATTGAAAAAAGTTTAAAAATTTTTTCTTTTGGACTTATTCATTTTTCCGCCGTTTATCAGATTTTCAGATAGGGGAAATGTCAGTGAGCGTTCCGATTTCAGTTCCAGAGCGGTTCGCCCATTGAGTCCTTGATATTTAGTCGTTTTCAGCCAAGTTTCTGGATTTTTGAAAATTTCACTTTTTTGTGAAAATATCCACTAAATGAGGGAGTAATATGTGTGAGGGTACCCCAGGAGAGTTCCAAATGTGTGTGGGTAGAATATATATCCCACGGGGGTAAAATTGAAAAAAGTTGAAAAAAATTTTTTTTTGGACTTATTAATTTTTCCGACGTTTATCAGACTTTCAGATAGGGGAAATGTCAGTGAGCATTCCGATTTCAGTTCCAGAGCGATTCGCCCAATGAGTCCTTGATATTTAGTCATTTTCAGCCAATTTTCTGGATTTTTGAAAATTTTACTTTTTGTGAAAATATCCACTAAATGAGGGAATAATATGTGTGAGGGTACCCCAGAAGAGTTCCAAATGTGTGTGGGTAGAATATATATCCCACGGGGGTAAAATTGAAAAAAGTTTAAAAAATTTTTTTTTGGACTTATTCATTTTTCCGCCGTTTATCAGACTTTCAGATGGGGGAAATGTCAGTGAGCGTTCCGATTTCAGTTCCAGAGCGGTTCGCGCATTGAGTCCTTGATATTTAGTCATTTTCAGCCAATTTTCTGGATTTTTGAAAATTTCACTTATTTGTGAAAATATCCACTAAATGAGGGAATAATATGTTTGAGGGTACCCCAGAAGAGTTCCACATGTGTGTGGGTAGAATATATATACCACGGGGGTAAAATTGAAAAAAATTGAAAAATTTTTTTTTTTGGACTTAGTCATTTTTCCAACGTTTATCAGACTTTCAGATAGGGGAAATGTCAGTGATCATTCCGATTTCAGTTCCAGAGCGATTCGCCCAATGAGTCCTTGATATTTAGTCATTTTCAGCCAATTTTCTGGATTTTTGAAAATTTCACTTTTTTGTGAAAATATCCACTAAATGAGGGAATAATATGTGTGAGGGTACCCCAGGAGAGTTCCAAATGTGTGTGGGTAGAATATATATCCCACGGGGGTAAAATTGAAAAAAGTTTAAAAATTTTTTTTTTGTACTTATTCATTTTTCCAACGTTTATAAGACTTTCTGATAGGGGAAAGGTCAGTGAGCGTTCCGATTTCAGTTCCAGAACGATTCGCCCAATGAGTCCTTGATATTTAGTCATTTTCAGCCAATTTTCTGCATTTTTGAAAATTTCACTTTTTTGTGAAAATATCCACTAAATGAGTGAATAATATGTGTGAGGGTACACCAGGAGAGTTCCAAAAGTGTGTGGGTAGAATATATATCCTACGGGGGTAAAATTGAAAAAAGTTTAAAAATTTTTTCTTTTGGACTTATTCATTTTTCCGCCGTTTATCAGATTTTCAGATAGGGGAAATGTCAGTGAGCGTTCCGATTTCAGTTCCAGAGCGGTTCGCCCATTGAGTCCTTGATATTTAGTCGTTTTCAGCCAAGCTTCTGGATTTTTGAAAATTTCACTTTTTTGTGAAAATATCCACTAAATGAGGGAGTAATATGTGTGAGGGTACCCCAGGAGAGTTCCAAATGTGTGTGGGTAGAATATATATCCCACGGGGGTAAAAATGAAAAAAGTTTAAAAAATATTTTTTTGGACTTAGTCATTTTTCCAACGTTTATCAGACTTTCTGATAGGGGAAATGTGAGTGAGCGTTCAGATTTCAGTTCCAGAATGATTCGCCCAATGAGTCCTTGATATTTAGTCATTTTCAGCCAATTCTCTGGATTTTTGAAAATTTCACTTTTTTGTGAAAATATCCACTAAATGAGGGAATAATATGTGTGAGGGTACACCAGGAGAGTTCCAAAAGTGTGTGGGTAGAATATATATCCCACGGAGGTAAAATTGAAAAAAGTTTAAAAAATTTTTTTTTTGGACTTATTCATTTTTCCGCCGTTTATCAGACTTTCAGATAGGGGAAATGTCAGTGAGCGTTCCGATTTCAGTTCCAGAGCGATTCGCCCATTGAGTCCTTGATATTTAGTCATTTTCAGCCAAGTTTCTGGATTTTTGAAAATTTCACTTTTTTGTGAAAATATCCACTAAATGAGGGAATAATATGTGTGAGGGTACCCCAGGAGAGTTCCAAATGTGTGTGGGTAGAATATATATCCCACGGGGGTAAAATTGAAAAAAGTTGAAAAAAATTTTTTTTGGGACTTATTCATTTTTCCGACGTTTATCAGACTTTCAGATAGGGGAAATGTCAGTGAGCGTTCAGATTTCAGTTCCAGAACGATTCGCCCAATGAGTCCTTGATATTTAGTCATTTTCAGCCAATTTTCTGCATTTTTGAAAATTTCACTTTTTTGTGAAAATATCCACTAAATGAGGGAATAATATGTGTGAGGGTACACCAGGAGAGTTCCAAAAGTGTGTGGGTAGAATATATATCCCACGGGGGTAAAATTGAAAAAAGTTTAAAAATTTTTTCTTTTGGACTTATTCATTTTTCCGCCGTTTATCAGATTTTCAGATAGGGGAAATGTCAGTGAGCGTTCCGATTTCAGTTCCAGAGCGGTTCGGCCATTGAGTCCTTGATATTTAGTCGTTTTCAGCCAAGTTTCTGGATTTTTGAAAATTTCACTTTTTTGTGAAAATATCCACTAAATGAGGGAGTAATATGTGTGAGGGTACCCCAGGAGAGTTCCAAATGTGTGTGGGTAGAATATATATCCCACGGGGGTAAAATTTAAAAAAGTTGAAAAAAATTTTTTTTTGGACTTATTAATTTTTCCGACGTTTATCAGACTTTCAGATAGGGGAAATGTCAGTGAGCATTCCGATTTCAGTTCCAGAGCGATTCGCCCAATGAGTCCTTGATATTTAGTCATTTTCAGCCAATTTTCTGGATTTTTGAAAATTTTACTTTTTGTGAAAATATCCACTAAATGAGGGAATAATATGTGTGAGGGTACCCCAGAAGAGTTCCAATTGTGTGTGGGTAGAATATATATCCCATGGGGGTAAAATTGAAAAAAGTTTAAAAAATTTTTTTTTGGACTTATTCATTTTTCCGCCGTTTATCAGACTTTCAGATGGGGGAAATGTCAGTGAGCGTTCCGATTTCAGTTCCAGAGCGGTTCGCGCATTGAGTCCTTGATATTTAGTCATTTTCAGCCAATTTTCTGGATTTTTGAAAATTTCACTTATTTGTGAAAATATCCACTAAATGAGGGAATAATATATTTGAGGGTACCCCAGAAGAGTTCCACATGTGTGTGGGTAGAATATATATACCACGGGGGTAAAATTGAAAAATTTTTTTTTTTGGACTTAGTCATTTTTCCAACGTTTATCAGACTTTCAGATAGGGGAAATGTCAGTGATCATTCCGATTTCAGTTCCAGAGCGATTCGCCCAATGAGTCCTTGATATTTAGTCATTTTCAGCCAATTTTCTGGATTTTTGAAAATTTCACTTTTTTGTGAAAATATCCACTAAATGAGGGAATAATATGTGTGAGGGTACCCCAGGAGAGTTCCAAATGTGTGTGGGTAGAATATATATCCCACGGGGGTAAAATTGAAAAAAGTTAAAAAATTTTTTTTTTTGTACTTATTCATTTTTAAAACGTTTATAAGACTTTCTGATAGGGGAAAGGTCAGTGAGCGTTCCGATTTCAGTTCCAGAACGATTCGCCCAATGAGTCCTTCATATTTAGTCATTTTAAGCCAATTTTCTGGATTTTTGAAAATTTCATGTTTTTGCGAAAATATCCACTAAATGAGGGAATAATATGTGTGAGGGTACCCCAGGAGAGTACCAAATGTGTGTGGGTAGAATATATATCCCACGGGGGTAAAATTGAAAAAAGTATAAAAAATTTTTTTTTTGGACTTATTCATTTTTCCGCCGTTTATCAGACTTTCAGATAGGGGAAATGTCAGTGAGCGTTCCGATTTCAGTTCCAGAGCGATTCGCCCAACGAGTCCTTGATATTTAGTCATTTTCAGCCAATTTTCTGGATTTTTGAAAATTTCACTTATATGTGAAAATATCCACTAAATGAGGGAATAATATGTTTGAGGGTACCCCAGAAGAGTTCCAAATGTGTGTGGGTAGAATATATATACCATGGGGGTAAAATTTAAAGAAATTGAAAAATTTTTTTTTTTGGACTTAGTCATTTTTCTGGTGTTTTTCAGACTTTCAGATAGGGGAAATGTCAGTGAGCGTTCAGATTTCAGTTCCAGAACGATTCGCCCAATGAGTCCTTGATATTTAGTCATTTTCAGCCAATTTTCTGGATTTTTGAAAATTTTACTTTTTGTGAAAATATCCACTAAATGAGGGAATAATATGTGTGAGGGTACCCCAGAAGAGTTCCAAATGTGTGTGGGTAGAATATATATCCCACGGGGGTAAAATTGAAAAAAGTTTAAAAAATTTTTTTTTGGACTTATTCATTTTTCCGCCGTTTATCAGACTTTCAGATGGGGGAAATGTCAGTGAGCGTTCCGATTTCAGTTCCAGAGCGGTTCGCGCATTGAGTCCTTGATATTTAGTCATTTTCAGCCAATTTTCTGGATTTTTGAAAATTTCACTTTTTTGTGAAAATATCCACTAAATGAGGGAGTAATATGTGTGAGGGTACCCCAGGAGAGTTCCAAATGTGTGTGGGTAGAATATATATCCCACGGGGGTAAATTTGAAAAAAGTTTAAAAAATATTTTTTTTGGACTTAGTCATTTTTCCGGCGTTTATCAGACTTTCAGATCGGGGAAATGTCAGTGATTGTTCCGATTTCAGTTCCAGAGTGATTCGCCTAATGAGTCCTTGATATTTAGTCATTTTCAGCCAATTTTCTGGATTTTTGAAAATTTCACTTTTTGTGAAAATATCCACTAAATGAGGGAATAATATGTGTGAGGGTACCCCAGGAGAGTTCCAAATGTGTGTGGGTAGAATATATATACCACGGGGGTAAAATTGAAAAAAATTGAAAAATTTTTTTTTTTCGACTTAGTCATTTTTCCGGCGTTTATCAGACTTTCAGATAGGGGAAATGTCAGTGAGCATTCCGATTTCAGTTCCAGAGCGATTCGCCCAATGAGTCCTTGATATTTTGTCATTTTCAGCCAATTTTCTGGATTTTTGAAAATTTCACTTTTTTGTAAAAATATCCACTAAATGAGGGAATAATATATGTGAGGGTACCCCAGGAGAGTTCGAAATGTGTGTGGGTAGAATATATATCCCACGGGGGTAAAATTGAAAAAAGTTTAAAAAAAATTTTTTTTGGACTTAGTCATTTTTCCAACGTTTTATCAGACTTTCAGATAAGGGAAATGTCAGTGAGTGTTCCAATTTCAGTTCCAGAGCGATTCGCCCAATGAGTCCTTGATATTTAGTCATTTTCAGCCAATTTTCTGGATTTTTGAAAATTTCACTTTTTTGTGAAAATATCCACTAAATGAGGGAATAATATGTGTGAGGGTACCCCAGGAGAGTTCCAAATGTGTGTGGGTAGAATATATATCCCACGGGGGTAAAATTGAAAAAAGTTAAAAAAAATTTTTTTTTGGACTTATTCATTTTTCCAACTTTTATAAGACTTTCAGATAGGGGAAATGTCAGTGAGCGTTCCGATTTCAGTTCCAGAGCGATTCGCCCAATGAGTCCTTGATATTTAGTCATTTTCAGCCAATTTTCTGGATTTTTGAAAATTTCACTTTTTTGTGAAAATATCCACTAAATGAGGGAATAATATGTGTGAGGGTACCCCAGGAGAGTTCCAAATGTGTGTGGGTAGAATATATATCCCACGGGGGTAAAATTGAAAAAAGTTTAAAAAAATTTTTTTTTGGACTTATTCATTTTTCCAACGTTTATAAGACTTTCAGATAGGGGAAATGTCAGTGAGCGTTCCGATTTCAGTTCCAGAACGATTCGCCCAATGAGTCCTTGATATTTAGTCATTTTCAGCCAATTTTCTGGATTTTTGAAAATTTCACTTTTTTGTGAAAATATCCACTAAATGAGGGAATAATATGTGTGAGGGTACCCCAGGAGAGTTCCAAATGTGTGTGGGTAGAATATATATCCCACGGGGGTAAAATTGAAAAAAATTGAAACATTTTTTTTTTTGGACTTAGTCATTTTTCCGGCCTTTATCAGACTTTCAGATAGGGGAAATGTCAGTGAGCGTTCCGATTTCAGTTCCAGAGCGATTCGCCCAATGAGTCCTTGATATTTAGTCAATTTCAGAAAAATTTTCTGGATTTTTGAAAATTTCACTTTTTTGTAAAAATATCCACTAAATGAGGGAATAATATATGTGAGGGTACCCCAGGATAGTTCCAAATGTGTGTGGATAGAATTTATATCCCACGGGGGTAAAATTGAAAAAAATTGAAAAAATTTTTTTTTTGGACTTAGTCATTTTTCCGGCGTTTATCAGACTTTCAGATAGGGGAAATGTCAGTGAGCGTTCCGATTTCAGTTCCAGAGCGATTCGTCCAATGAGTCCTTGATATTTAGTCATTTTCAGCCAATTTTCTGGATTTTTGAAAATTTCACTTTTTTGTGAAAATATCCACTAAATGAGGGAATAATATGTGTGAGGGTACCCCAGGAAAGTTCCAAATGTGTGTGGGTAGAATATATATCCCACGGGGGTAAAAATTGAAAAAAGTTTAAAAAAATTTTTTTTTGGACTTATTCATTTTTCCAACGTTTATAAGACTTTCAGATAGGGGAAATGTCAGTGAGCGTTCCGATTTCAGTTCCAGAACGATTCACCCAATGAGTCCTTGATATTTAGTCATTTTCAGCCAATTTTCTGGATTTTTGAAAATTTCACTTTTTTGTGAAAATATCCACTAAATGAGGGAATAATATGTGTGAGGGTACCCCAGGAGAGTTCCAAATGTGTGTGGGTAGAATATATATCCCACGGGGTTAAAATTGAAAAAAATTGAAACATTTTTTTTTTTGGACTTAGTCATTTTTCCGGCCTTTATCAGACTTTCAGATAGGGGAAATGTCAGTGAGCGTTCCGATTTCAGTTCCAGAGCGATTCGCCCAATGAGTCCTTGATATTTAGTCATTTTCAGCCAATTTTCTGGATTTTTGAAAATTTCACTTTTTTGTGAAAATATCCACTAAATGACGGAGTAATATGTGTGAGGGTACCCCAGGAGAGTTCCAAATGTGTGTGGGTAGAATATATATCCCACGGGGGTAAAATTGAAAAAAGTTTAAAAAATATTTTTTTTGGACTTAGTCATTTTTCCAACGTTTATCAGACTTTCAGATAGGGGAAATGTCAGTGATTGTTCCGATTTCAGTTCCAGAGCGATTCGCCTAATGAGTCCTTGATATTTAGTCATTTTCAGCCAATTTTCTGGATTTTTGAAAATTTCACTTTTTGTGAAAATATCCACTAAATGAGGGAATAATATGTGTGAGGGTACCCCAGGAGAGTTCCAAATGTGTGTGGGTAGAATATATATACCACGGGGGTAAAATTGAGAAAAATTGAAAAATTTTTTTTTTTCGACTTAGTCATTTTTCTGGCGTTTATCAGACTTTCAGATAGGGGAAATGTCAGTGAGCATTCCGATTTCAGTTCCAGAGCGATTCGCCCAATGAGTCCTTGATATTTAGTCATTTTCAGCCAATTTTCTGGATTTTTGAAAATTTCACTTTTTTGTAAAAATATCCACTAAATGAGGGAATAATATATGTGAGGGTACCCCAGGAGAGTTCGAAATGTGTGTGGGTAGAATATATATCCCACGGGGGTAAAATTGAAAAAAGTTTAAAAAAAATTTTTTTTGGACTTAGTCATTTTTCCAACGTTTATCAGACTTTCAGATAGGGGAAATGTCAGTGAGCGTTCCGATTTCAGTTCCAGAGCGATTCGCCCAATGAGTCCTTGATATTTAGTCATTTTCAGCCAATTTTCTGGATTTTTGAAAAGTTCACTTTTTTGTGAAAATATCCACTAAATGAGGGAATAATATGTGTGAGGGTACCCCAGGAGAGTTCCAAATGTGTGTGGGTAGAATATATATCCCACGGGGGTAAAATTGAAAAAAGTTTAAAAAAATTTTTTTTTGGACTTATTCATTTTTCCAACGTTTATAAGACTTTCAGATAGGGGAAATGTCAGTGAGCGTTCCGATTTCAGTTCCAGAACGATTCGCCCAATGAGTCCTTGATATTTAGTCATTTTCAGCCAATTTTCTGGATTTTTGAAAATTTCACTTTTTTGTGAAAATATCCACTAAATGAGGGAATAATATGTGTGAGGGTACCCCAGGAGAGTTCCAAATGTGTGTGGGTAGAATATATATCCCACGGGGGTAAAATTGAAAAAAGTTAAAAAAAATTTTTTTTTGGACTTATTCATTTTTCCAACGTTTATAAGACTTTCAGATAGGGGAAATGTCAGTGAGCGTTCCGATTTCAGTTCCATAGCGATTCGCCCAATGAGTCCTTGATATTTAGTCATTTTCAGCCAATTTTCTGGATTTTTGAAAATTTCACTTTTTTGTGAAAATATCCACTAAATGAGGGAATAATATGTGTGAGGGTACCCCAGGAGAGTTCCAAATGTGTGTGGGTAGAATATATATCCCACGGGGGTAAAATTGAAAAAAGTTTAAAAAAATTTTTTTTTGGACTTATTCATTTTTCCAACGTTTATAAGACTTTCAGATAGGGGAAATGTCAGTGAGCGTTCCGATTTCAGTTCCAGAACGATTCGCCCAATGAGTCCTTGATATTTAGTCATTTTCAGCCAATTTTCTGGATTTTTGAAAATTTCACTTTTTTGTGAAAATATCCACTAAATGAGGGAATAATATGTGTGAGGGTACCCCAGGAGAGTTCCAAATGTGTGTGGGTAGAATATATATCCCACGGGGGTAAAATTGAAAAAAATTGAAACATTTTTTTTTTTGGACTTAGTCATTTTTCCGGCCTTTATCAGACTTTCAGATAGGGGAAATGTCAGTGAGCGTTCCGATTTCAGTTCCAGAGCGATTCGCCCAATGAGTCCTTGATATTTAGTCAATTTCAGAAAAATTTTCTGGATTTTTGAAAATTTCACTTTTTTGTAAAAATATCCACTAAATGAGGGAATAATATATGTGAGGGTACCCCAGGATAGTTCCAAATGTGTGTGGATAGAATTTATATCCCACGGGGGTAAAATTGAAAAAAATTGAAAAAATTTTTTTTTTGGACTTAGTCATTTTTCCGGCGTTTATCAGACTTTCAGATAGGGGAAATGTCAGTGAGCGTTCCGATTTCAGTTCCAGAGCGATTCGTCCAATGAGTCCTTGATATTTAGTCATTTTCAGCCAATTTTCTGGATTTTTGAAAATTTCACTTTTTTGTGAAAATATCCACTAAATGAGGGAATAATATGTGTGAGGGTACCCCAGGAAAGTTCCAAATGTGTGTGGGTAGAATATATATCCCACGGGGGTAAAAATTGAAAAAAGTTTAAAAAAATTTTTTTTTGGACTTAGTCATTTTTCCGGCGTTTATCAGACTTTCAGAAAGGCAAATGACAGTGATCGTTCCGATTTCAGTTCCAGAGCGATTCACCCAATGAGTCCTTGATATTTAGTCGTTTTCAGCCAATTTTCTTGATTTTTGAAAATTTCACTTTTTTGTGAAAATAGCCACTAAATGAGGGAATAATATATGTGAGGGTACCCCAGGAGAGTTCGAAATGTGTGTGGGTAGAATATATATCCCACGGGGGTAAAATTGAAAAAAGTTTAAAAAAAATTTTTTTTGGACTTAGTCATTTTTCCAACGTTTATCAGACTTTCAGATAGGGGAAATGTCAGTGAGCATTCCGATTTCAGTTCCAGAGCGATTCGCCCAATGAGTCCTTGATATTTAGTCATTTTCAGCCAATTTTCTGGATTTTTGAAAATTTCACTTTTTTGTGAAAATATCCACTAAATGAGGGAATAATATGTGTGAGGGTACACCAGGAGAGTTCCAAAAGTGTGTGGGTAGAATATATATCCCACGGGGGTAAAATTGAAAAAAGTTTAAAAATTTTTTCTTTTGGACTTATTCATTTTTCCGCCGTTTATCAGATTTTCAGATAGGGGAAATGTCAGTGAGCGTTCCGATTTCAGTTCCAGAGCGGTTCGGCCATTGAGTCCTTGATATTTAGTCGTTTTCAGCCAAGTTTCTGGATTTTTGAAAATTTCACTTTTTTGTGAAAATATCCACTAAATGAGGGAGTAATATGTGTGAGGGTACCCCAGGAGAGTTCCAAATGTGTGTGGGTAGAATATATATCCCACGGGGGTAAAATTTAAAAAAGTTGAAAAAAATTTTTTTTTGGACTTATTCATTTTTCCGCCGTTTATCAGACTTTCAGATGGGGGAATTGTCAGTGAGCGTTCCGATTTCAGTTCCAGAGCGGTTCGCGCATTGAGTCCTTGATATTTAGTCATTTTCAGCCAATTTTCTGGATTTTTGAAAATTTCACTTATTTGTGAAAATATCCACTAAATGAGGGAATAATATATTTGAGGGTACCCCAGAAGAGTTCCACATGTGTGTGGGTAGAATATATATACCACGGGGGTAAAATTGAAAAATTTTTTTTTTTGGACTTAGTCATTTTTCCAACGTTTATCAGACTTTCAGATAGGGGAAATGTCAGTGATCATTCCGATTTCAGTTCCAGAGCGATTCGCCCAATGAGTCCTTGATATTTAGTCATTTTCAGCCAATTTTCTGGATTTTTGAAAATTTCACTTTTTTGTGAAAATATCCACTAAATGAGGGAATAATATGTGTGAGGGTACCCCAGGAGAGTTCCAAATGTGTGTGGGTAGAATATATATCCCACGGGGGTAAAATTGAAAAAAGTTAAAAAATTTTTTTTTTTGTACTTATTCATTTTTAAAACGTTTATAAGACTTTCTGATAGGGGAAAGGTCAGTGAGCGTTCCGATTTCAGTTCCAGAACGATTCGCCCAATGAGTCCTTCATATTTAGTCATTTTAAGCCAATTTTCTGGATTTTTGAAAATTTCATGTTTTTGCGAAAATATCCACTAAATGAGGGAATAATATGTGTGAGGGTACCCCAGGAGAGTACCAAATGTGTGTGGGTAGAATATATATCCCACGGGGGTAAAATTGAAAAAAGTATAAAAAATTTTTTTTTTGGACTTATTCATTTTTCCGCCGTTTATCAGACTTTCAGATAGGGGAAATGTCAGTGAGCGTTCCGATTTCAGTTCCAGAGCGATTCGCCCAACGAGTCCTTGATATTTAGTCATTTTCAGCCAATTTTCTGGATTTTTGAAAATTTCACTTATATGTGAAAATATCCACTAAATGAGGGAATAATATGTTTGAGGGTACCCCAGAAGAGTTCCAAATGTGTGTGGGTAGAATATATATACCATGGGGGTAAAATTTAAAGAAATTGAAAAATTTTTTTTTTTGGACTTAGTCATTTTTCTGGTGTTTTTCAGACTTTCAGATAGGGGAAATGTCAGTGAGCGTTCAGATTTCAGTTCCAGAACGATTCGCCCAATGAGTCCTTGATATTTAGTCATTTTCAGCCAATTTTCTGGATTTTTGAAAATTTTACTTTTTGTGAAAATATCCACTAAATGAGGGAATAATATGTGTGAGGGTACCCCAGAAGAGTTCCAAATGTGTGTGGGTAGAATATATATCCCACGGGGGTAAAATTGAAAAAAGTTTAAAAAATTTTTTTTTGGACTTATTCATTTTTCCGCCGTTTATCAGACTTTCAGATGGGGGAAATGTCAGTGAGCGTTCCGATTTCAGTTCCAGAGCGGTTCGCGCATTGAGTCCTTGATATTTAGTCATTTTCAGCCAATATTCTGGATTTTTGAAAATTTCACTTTTTTGTGAAAATATCCACTAAATGAGGGAGTAATATGTGTGAGGGTACCCCAGGAGAGTTCCAAATGTGTGTGGGTAGAATATATATCCCACGGGGGTAAATTTGAAAAAAGTTTAAAAAATATTTTTTTTGGACTTAGTCATTTTTCCGGCGTTTATCAGACTTTCAGATCGGGGAAATGTCAGTGATTGTTCCGATTTCAGTTCCAGAGTGATTCGCCTAATGAGTCCTTGATATTTAGTCATTTTCAGCCAATTTTCTGGATTTTTGAAAATTTCACTTTTTGTGAAAATATCCACTAAATGAGGGAATAATATGTGTGAGGGTACCCCAGGAGAGTTCCAAATGTGTGTGGGTAGAATATATATACCACGGGGGTAAAATTGAAAAAAATTGAAAAATTTTTTTTTTTCGACTTAGTCATTTTTCCGGCGTTTATCAGACTTTCAGATAGGGGAAATGTCAGTGAGCATTCCGATTTCAGTTCCAGAGCGATTCGCCCAATGAGTCCTTGATATTTTGTCATTTTCAGCCAATTTTCTGGATTTTTGAAAATTTCACTTTTTTGTAAAAATATCCACTAAATGAGGGAATAATATATGTGAGGGTACCCCAGGAGAGTTCGAAATGTGTGTGGGTAGAATATATATCCCACGGGGGTAAAATTGAAAAAAGTTTAAAAAAAATTTTTTTTGGACTTAGTCATTTTTCCAACGTTTTATCAGACTTTCAGATAAGGGAAATGTCAGTGAGTGTTCCAATTTCAGTTCCAGAGCGATTCGCCCAATGAGTCCTTGATATTTAGTCATTTTCAGCCAATTTTCTGGATTTTTGAAAATTTCACTTTTTTGTGAAAATATCCACTAAATGAGGGAATAATATGTGTGAGGGTACCCCAGGAGAGTTCCAAATGTGTGTGGGTAGAATATATATCCCACGGGGGTAAAATTGAAAAAAGTTAAAAAAAATTTTTTTTTGGACTTATTCATTTTTCCAACTTTTATAAGACTTTCAGATAGGGGAAATGTCAGTGAGCATTCCGATTTCAGTTCCAGAGCGATTCGCCCAATGAGTCCTTGATATTTAGTCATTTTCAGCCAATTTTCTGGATTTTTGAAAATTTCACTTTTTTGTGAAAATATCCACTAAATGAGGGAATAATATGTGTGAGGGTACCCCAGGAGAGTTCCAAATGTGTGTGGGTAGAATATATATCCCACGGGGGTAAAATTGAAAAAAGTTTAAAAAAATTTTTTTTTGGACTTATTCATTTTTCCAACGTTTATAAGACTTTCAGATAGGGGAAATGTCAGTGAGCGTTCCGATTTCAGTTCCAGAACGATTCGCCCAATGAGTCCTTGATATTTAGTCATTTTCAGCCAATTTTCTGGATTTTTGAAAATTTCACTTTTTTGTGAAAATATCCACTAAATGAGGGAATAATATGTGTGAGGGTACCCCAGGAGAGTTCCAAATGTGTGTGGGTAGAATATATATCCCACGGGGGTAAAATTGAAAAAAATTGAAACATTTTTTTTTTTGGACTTAGTCATTTTTCCGGCCTTTATCAGACTTTCAGATAGGGGAAATGTCAGTGAGCGTTCCGATTTCAGTTCCAGAGCGATTCGCCCAATGAGTCCTTGATATTTAGTCAATTTCAGAAAAATTTTCTGGATTTTTGAAAATTTCACTTTTTTGTAAAAATATCCACTAAATGAGGGAATAATATATGTGAGGGTACCCCAGGATAGTTCCAAATGTGTGTGGATAGAATTTATATCCCACGGGGGTAAAATTGAAAAAAATTGAAAAAATTTTTTTTTTGGACTTAGTCATTTTTCCGGCGTTTATCAGACTTTCAGATAGGGGAAATGTCAGTGAGCGT
The DNA here is from genome assembly GCF_046119375.1 of Phyllobates terribilis. Taxonomy (NCBI): domain Eukaryota; kingdom Metazoa; phylum Chordata; class Amphibia; order Anura; family Dendrobatidae; genus Phyllobates; species Phyllobates terribilis. Next base: position 557,931,838 of record NW_027362762.1, read on the forward strand.
TCCGATTTCAGTTCCAGAGCGATTCGTCCAATGAGTCCTTGATATTTAGTCATTTTCAGCCAATTTTCTGGATTTTTGAAAATTTCACTTTTTTGTGAAAATATCCACTAAATGAGGGAATAATATGTGTGAGGGTACCCCAGGAAAGTTCCAAATGTGTGTGGGTAGAATATATATCCCACGGGGGTAAAAATTGAAAAAAGTTTAAAAAAATTTTTTTTTGGACTTATTCATTTTTCCAACGTTTATAAGACTTTCAGATAGGGGAAATGTCAGTGAGCGTTCCGATTTCAGTTCCAGAACGATTCGCCCAATGAGTCCTTGATATTTAGTCATTTTCAGCCAATTTTCTGGATTTTTGAAAATTTCACTTTTTTGTGAAAATATCCACTAAATGAGGGAATAATATGTGTGAGGGTACCCCAGGAGAGTTCCAAATGTGTGTGGGTAGAATATATATCCCACGGGGTTAAAATTGAAAAAAATTGAAACATTTTTTTTTTTGGACTTAGTCATTTTTCCGGCCTTTATCAGACTTTCAGATAGGGGAAATGTCAGTGAGCGTTCCGATTTCAGTTCCAGAGCGATTCGCCCAATGAGTCCTTGATATTTAGTCATTTTCAGCCAATTTTCTGGATTTTTGAAAATTTCACTTTTTTGTGAAAATATCCACTAAATGACGGAGTAATATGTGTGAGGGTACCCCAGGAGAGTTCCAAATGTGTGTGGGTAGAATATATATCCCACGGGGGTAAAATTGAAAAAAGTTTAAAAAATATTTTTTTTGGACTTAGTCATTTTTCCAACGTTTATCAGACTTTCAGATAGGGGAAATGTCAGTGATTGTTCCGATTTCAGTTCCAGAACGATTCGCCCAATGAGTCCTTGATATTTAGTCATTTTCAGCCAATTTTCTGGATTTTTGAAAATTTCACTTTTTTGTGAAAATATCCACTAAATGAGGGAATAATATGTGTGAGGGTACCCCAGGAGAGTTCCAAATGTGTGTGGGTAGAATATATATCCCACGGGGGTAAAATTGAAAAAAGTTAAAAAAAATTTTTTTTTGGACTTATTCATTTTTCCAACGTTTATAAGACTTTCAGATAGGGGAAATGTCAGTGAGCGTTCCGATTTCAGTTCCATAGCGATTCGCCCAATGAGTCCTTGATATTTAGTCATTTTCAGCCAATTTTCTGGATTTTTGAAAATTTCACTTTTTTGTGAAAATATCCACTAAATGAGGGAATAATATGTGTGAGGGTACCCCAGGAGAGTTCCAAATGTGTGTGGGTAGAATATATATCCCACGGGGGTAAAATTGAAAAAAGTTTAAAAAAATTTTTTTTTGGACTTATTCATTTTTCCAACGTTTATAAGACTTTCAGATAGGGGAAATGTCAGTGAGCGTTCCGATTTCAGTTCCAGAACGATTCGCCCAATGAGTCCTTGATATTTAGTCATTTTCAGCCAATTTTCTGGATTTTTGAAAATTTCACTTTTTTGTGAAAATATCCACTAAATGAGGGAATAATATGTGTGAGGGTACCCCAGGAGAGTTCCAAATGTGTGTGGGTAGAATATATATCCCACGGGGGTAAAATTGAAAAAAATTGAAACATTTTTTTTTTTGGACTTAGTCATTTTTCCGGCCTTTATCAGACTTTCAGATAGGGGAAATGTCAGTGAGCGTTCCGATTTCAGTTCCAGAGCGATTCGCCCAATGAGTCCTTGATATTTAGTCAATTTCAGAAAAATTTTCTGGATTTTTGAAAATTTCACTTTTTTGTAAAAATATCCACTAAATGAGGGAATAATATATGTGAGGGTACCCCAGGATAGTTCCAAATGTGTGTGGATAGAATTTATATCCCACGGGGGTAAAATTGAAAAAAATTGAAAAAATTTTTTTTTTGGACTTAGTCATTTTTCCGGCGTTTATCAGACTTTCAGATAGGGGAAATGTCAGTGAGCGTTCCGATTTCAGTTCCAGAGCGATTCGTCCAATGAGTCCTTGATATTTAGTCATTTTCAGCCAATTTTCTGGATTTTTGAAAATTTCACTTTTTTGTGAAAATATCCACTAAATGAGGGAATAATATGTGTGAGGGTACCCCAGGAAAGTTCCAAATGTGTGTGGGTAGAATATATATCCCACGGGGGTAAAAATTGAAAAAAGTTTAAAAAAATTTTTTTTTGGACTTAGTCATTTTTCCGGCGTTTATCAGACTTTCAGAAAGGCAAATGACAGTGATCGTTCCGATTTCAGTTCCAGAGCGATTCACCCAATGAGTCCTTGATATTTAGTCGTTTTCAGCCAATTTTCTTGATTTTTGAAAATTTCACTTTTTTGTGAAAATAGCCACTAAATGAGGGAATAATATATGTGAGGGTACCCCAGGAGAGTTCGAAATGTGTGTGGGTAGAATATATATCCCACGGGGGTAAAATTGAAAAAAGTTTAAAAAAAATTTTTTTTGGACTTAGTCATTTTTCCAACGTTTATCAGACTTTCAGATAGGGGAAATGTCAGTGAGCATTCCGATTTCAGTTCCAGAGCGATTCGCCCAATGAGTCCTTGATATTTAGTCATTTTCAGCCAATTTTCTGGATTTTTGAAAATTTCACTTTTTTGTGAAAATATCCACTAAATGAGGGAATAATATGTGTGAGGGTACCCCAGGAGAGTTCCAAATGTGTGTGGGTAGAATATATATCCCACGGGGGTAAAAAGGAAAAAAGCTTAAAAAAATTTTTTTTTGGACTTATTCATTTTTCCAACGTTTATAAGACTTTCAGATAGGGGAAATGTCAGTGAGCGTTCCGATTTCAGTTCCAGAACGATTCGCCCAATGAGTCCTTGATATTTAGTCATTTTCAGCCAATTTTCTGGATTTTTGAAAATTTCACTTTTTTGTGAAAATATCCACTAAATGAGGGAATAATATGTGTGAGGGTACCCCAGGAGAGTTCCAAATGTGTGTGGGTAGAATATATATCCCACGGGTGTAAAATTGAAAAAAGTTTAAAAAAATTTTTTTTTGGACTTATTCATTTTTCCAACGTTTATAAGACTTTCAGATAGGGGAAATGTCAGTGAGCGTTCCGATTTCAGTTCCAGAACGATTCGCCCAATGAGTCCTTGATATTTAGTCATTTTCAGCCAATTTTCTGGATTTTTGAAAATTTCACTTTTTTGTGAAAATATCCACTAAATGAGGGAATAATATGTGTGAGGGTACCCCAGGAGAGTTCCAAATGTGTGTGGGTAGAATATATATCCCACGGGGTTAAAATTGAAAAAAATTGAAACATTTTTTTTTTTGGACTTAGTCATTTTTCCGGCCTTTATCAGACTTTCAGATAGGGGAAATGTCAGTGAGCGTTCCGATTTCAGTTCCAGAGCGATTCGCCCAATGAGTCCTTGATATTTAGTCATTTTCAGCCAATTTTCTGGATTTTTGAAAATTTCACTTTTTTGTGAAAATATCCACTAAATGACGGAGTAATATGTGTGAGGGTACCCCAGGAGAGTTCCAAATGTGTGTGGGTAGAATATATATCCCACGGGGGTAAAATTGAAAAAAGTTTAAAAAATATTTTTTTTGGACTTAGTCATTTTTCCAACGTTTATCAGACTTTCAGATAGGGGAAATGTCAGTGATTGTTCCGATTTCAGTTCCAGAGCGATTCGCCTAATGAGTCCTTGATATTTAGTCATTTTCAGCCAATTTTCTGGATTTTTGAAAATTTCACTTTTTGTGAAAATATCCACTAAATGAGGGAATAATATGTGTGAGGGTACCCCAGGAGAGTTCCAAATGTGTGTGGGTAGAATATATATACCACGGGGGTAAAATTGAGAAAAATTGAAAAATTTTTTTTATTTCGACTTAGTCATTTTTCTGGCGTTTATCAGACTTTCAGATAGGGGAAATGTCAGTGAGCATTCCGATTTCAGTTCCAGAGCGATTCGCCCAATGAGTCCTTGATATTTAGTCATTTTCAGCCAATTTTCTGGATTTTTGAAAATTTCACTTTTTTGTAAAAATATCCACTAAATGAGGGAATAATATATGTGAGGGTACCCCAGGAGAGTTCGAAATGTGTGTGGGTAGAATATATATCCCACGGGGGTAAAATTGAAAAAAGTTTAAAAAAATTTTTTTTTGGACTTAGTCATTTTTCCAACGTTTATCAGACTTTCAGATAGGGGAAATGTCAGTGAGCGTTCCGATTTCAGTTCCAGAGCGATTCGCCCAATGAGTCCTTGATATTTAGTCATTTTCAGCCAATTTTCTGGATTTTTGAAAAGTTCACTTTTTTGTGAAAATATCCACTAAATGAGGGAATAATATGTGTGAGGGTACCCCAGGAGAGTTCCAAATGTGTGTGGGTAGAATATATATCCCACGGGGGTAAAATTGAAAAAAGTTTAAAAAAATTTTTTTTTGGACTTATTCATTTTTCCAACGTTTATAAGACTTTCAGATAGGGGAAATGTCAGTGAGCGTTCCGATTTCAGTTCCAGAACGATTCGCCCAATGAGTCCTTGATATTTAGTCATTTTCAGCCAATTTTCTGGATTTTTGAAAATTTCACTTTTTTGTGAAAATATCCACTAAATGAGGGAATAATATGTGTGAGGGTACCCCAGGAGAGTTCCAAATGTGTGTGGGTAGAATATATATCCCACGGGGGTAAAATTGAAAAAAATTGAAACTTTTTTTTTTTGGACTTAGTCATTTTTCCGGCCTTTATCAGACTTTCAGATAGGGGAAATGTCAGTGAGCGTTCCGATTTCAGTTCCAGAGCGATTCGCCCAATGAGTCCTTGATATTTAGTCAATTTCACAAAAATTTTCTGGATTTTTGAAAATTTCACTTTTTTGTAAAAATATCCACTAAATGAGGGAATAATATATGTGAGGGTACCCCAGGATAGTTCCAAATGTGTGTGGGTAGAATTTATATCCCACGGGGGTAAAATTGAAAAAAATTGAAAAAATTTTTTTTTTGGACTTAGTCATTTTTCCGGCGTTTATCAGACTTTCAGATAGGGAAAATGTCAGTGAGCGTTCCGATTTCAGTTCCAGAGCGATTCGCCCAATGAGTCCTTGATATTTAGCCCTTTTCAGCCAATTTTCTGGATTTTTGAAAATTTCACTTTTTTGTGAAAATATCCACTAAATGAGGGAATAATATGTGTGATGGTACCCCAGGAGAGTTCCAAATGTGTGTGGGTAGAATATATATCCCACGGGGGTAAAATTGAAAAAAGTTGAAAAGAATTTATTTTGGACTTCTTCATTTTTCCGACGTTTATCAGACTTTCAGATAGGGGAAATGTCAATGAGCGTTCCGATTTCTGTTCCAGAGCGATTGGCCCAATGAGTCCTTGATATTTAGTCATTTTCAGCCAATTTTCTGGATTTTTGAAAATTTCACTTTTTTGTGAAAATATCCACTAAATGAGGGAGAAATGTGTGTGAGGGTACCCCAGGAGAGTTCCAAATGTGTGTCTGTAGAATATATATCCCACAGGGGTAAAATTGAAAAAAATTGAAACATTTTTTTTTTTTGGACGTATTCATTTTTTCGGCGTTTATCAGACTTTCAGATAGGGGAAATGTCAGTGAGCGTTCCGATTTCAGTTCCAGAGCGATTCGCCCAATGAGTCCTTGATATTTAGTCAATTTCAGCCAATTTTCGGGATTTTTGAAAATTTCACTTTTTTGTAAAAATATCCACTAAATGAGGGAATAATATATGTGAGGGTACCCCAGGAGAGTTCGAAATGTGTGTGGGTAGAATATATATCCCACGGGGGTAAAATTGAAAAAAGTTGAAAAGAATTTATTTTGGACTTCTTCATTTTTCCGACGTTTATCAGACTTTCAGAGAGAGTAAATGTCAGTGAGCGTTCCGATTTCAGTTCCAGAGCAATTCGCCCAATGAGTCCTTGATATTTAGTTATTTTCAGCCGATTTTCTGGATTTTTGAAAATTTTACTTTTTTGTGAAAATATCCACTAAATGAGGGAATAATATGTGTGAGGGTACCCCAGGAGATTTCCAAATGTGTGTGGGTAGAATATATATCCCACGGGGCTAAAATTGAAAAAAGTTGAAAAAAAATTTTTTTGGACTTATTCATTTTTCCGACGTTTATCAGACTTTCAGATAGGGGAAATGTCAGTGAGCGTTCCGATTTCAGTTCCAGAGCGATTCGCCCAATGAGTCCTTTATATTTAGTCAATTTCAGCCAATTTTCTGGATTTTTGAAAATTTCACTTTTTTGTGAAAATATCCACTAAATGAGGGAATAATATGTGTGAGGGTACCCCAGGAGAGTTCCAAATGTGTGTGGGTAGAATATATATCCCACGGGGGTAAAATTGAAAAAAGTTGAAAAAAAATTTTTTTGGACTTATTCATTTTTCCGACGTTTATCAGACTTTCAGACAGGGGAAATGTCAGTGAGCGTTCCGATTTCAGTTCCAGAGCGATTCGCCCAATGAGTCCTTTATATTTAGTCAATTTCAGCCAATTTTCTGGATTTTTGAAAATTTCACTTTTTTGTGAATATATCCACTAAATGAGGGAATAATATGTGTGAGGGTACCCCAGGAGAGTTCCAAATGTGTGTGGGTAGAATATATATCCCACGGGGGTAAAAGTGAAAAATGTTGAAAAAAAATTTTTTTAGAGTTATTCATTTTTCTGACATTTATCAGACTTTCAGATAGGGGAAATGTCAGTGAGCATTCCGATTTCAGTTCCAGAGCGATTCGCCCAATGAGTCCTTGATATTTAGTCATTTACAGCCAATTTTCAGGATTTTTGAAAATTTCACTTTTTTGTGAAAATATCCACTAAATGAGGGAATAATATGTGTGAGGGTACCCCAGGAGAGTTCCAAATGTGTGTGGGTAGAATATATATCCCACGGGGGTAAAATTGAAAAAAGTTTTAAAAAAATTTTTTTGGGAATTAGTCATTTTTCCGGCGCTTATCAGACTTTCAGATAGGGCAAATGTCAGTGAGCGTTCCGATTTCAGTTCCAGAGCGATTCGCCCAATGAGTCCTTGATATTTAGTCAATTTCAGCCAATTGTCTGGATTTTTGAAAATTTCACTTTTTTGTGAAAATATCCACTAAATGAGGGAATAACATGTGTGAGGGTACCCCAGGAGAGTTCCAAATGTGTGTGGGTAGAATATATATCCCACAGGGGTAAAATTGAAAAAAGTAAAAAAAAAATTTTTTTGGACTTAGTCATTTTTCCGGCGTTTATCAGACTTTCAGATAGGACAAATGTCAGTGAGCGTTCCGATTTCAGTTCCAGAGCGATTCGCCCAATGAGTACTTGATATTTAGACGTTTTCAGCCAATTTTTTTGATTTTTGAAAATTTCACTTTTTTGTGAAAATATCCACTAAATGAGGGAATAATATGTGTGAGGGTACCCCAGGAGAGTTCCAAATGTGTGTGGGTAGAATATATATCCCACTTGGGTAAAATTGAATAAAGTTTTAAAAAAAAATTTTTTGGGACTTAGTCATTTTTCTGGCGTTTATCAGACGTTCAGATAGTCAAATGTCAGTGAGCGTTTCGATTTCAGTTCCAGAGCGATTCGCCCAATGAGTCCTTGATATTTAGTCAATTTCAGCCAATTTTCTGGATTTTTGAAAATGTCACTTTTTTGTGAAAATATCCACTAAATGAGGGAATAATATGTGTGAGGGAACCCCAGGAGAGTTCCAAATGTGTGTGGGTAGAATATATATCCCACGGGGGTAAAATTGAAAAAAGTTGAAAAAAAATTTTTTTTGGACTTATTTATTTTTCCGACGTTTATCGGACTTTCAGATAGAGGAAATGTCAGTGAGCGTTCCGATTTCAGTTCCAGAGCGATTCGCCCAATGAGTCCTTTATATTTAGTCAATTTCAGCCAATTTTCTGGATTTTTGAAAATTTCACTTTTTTGTGAAAATATCCACTAAAGGAGGGAATAATATGTGTGAGGGTACCCCAGGAGAGTTCCAAATGTGTGTGGGTAGAATATATATCCCACGGGGGCAAAAGTGAAAAATGTTGAAAAAAATTTTTTTTAGAGTTATTCATTTTTCTGACATTTATCAGACTTTCAGATAGGGGAAATGTCAGTGAGCGTTCCGATTTCAGTTCCAGAGCGATTCGCCCAATGAGTCCTTGATATTTAGTCATTTTCAGCCAATTTTCAGGATTTTTGAAAATTTCACTTTTTTGTGAAAATATCCACTAAATGAGGGAATAATATGTGTGAGGGTACCCCAGGAGAGTTCCAAATGTGTGTGGGTAGAATATATATCCCACGGGGGTAAAATTGAAAAAAGTTTAAAAAAATTTTTTTTGGACTTAGTCATTTTTCCGGCGTTTATCAGACTTTCAGATAGGGCAAATGTCAGTGAGCGTTCCGATTTCAGTTCCAGAGCGATTCGCCCAATGAGTACTTGATATTAAGTTGTTTTCAGCCAATTTTCTGGATTTTTGAAAATTTCACTTTTTTGTGAAAATATCCACTAAATGAGGGAATAATATGTGTGAGGGTACCCCAGGAGAGTTCCAAATGTGTGTGGGTAGAATATATATCCCACGGGGGTAAAATTGAAAAAACTTGAAAAATTTTTTTTTTTGGACTTATTCATTTTTCCGACGTTTATCAGACTTTCAGATAGGGGAAATGTCAGTGAGCGTTCCGATTTCAGTTCCAGAACGATTCGCCCCATGAGTCCTTGATATTTAGTCATTTTCAGCCAATTTTCTGGATTTTTGAAAATTTCACTTTTTTGTGAAAATATCCACTAAATGAGGGAATAATATGTGTGAGGGTACCCCAGGAGAGTTCCAAATGTGTGTCTGTAGAATATATATCCCACAGGGGTAAAATTGAAAAAAATTGAAACATTTTTTTTTTTTGGACGTATTCATTTTTCCGGCGTTTATCAGACTTTCAGATAGGGGAAATGTCAGTGAGCGTTCCGATTTCAGTTCCAGAGCGATTCGCCCAATGAGTCCTTGATATTTAATCGTTTTCAGCCAATTTACTTGATTTTGAAAATTTCACTTTTTTGTGAAAATATCCACTAAATGAGGGAATAATATGTGTGAGGGTACCCCAGGAGAGATCCAAATGTGTGTGGGTAGAATATATATCACACGGGGGTAAAATTGAAAAAGTTGAAAAAAATTTTTTTTGGGACTTAGTCATTTTTCCGGCGTTTATCAGACTTTCAGATAGGCACATGTCAGTGAGCGTTTCAATTTCAGTTCCAGAGCGATTCGCCCAATGAGTCCTTGATATTTAGTCAATTTCAGCTAATTTTCTAGAATTTTGAAAATGTCACTTTTTTGTGAAAATATCCACTAAATGAGGGAATAATATGTGTGAGGGTACCCCAGGAGAGTTCCAAATGTGTGTGGGTAGAATATATATCCCACGGGGGTAAAATTGAAAAAAGTTTAAAAAAAATTTTTTTGGACTTAGTCATTTTTCCGGCGTTTATCAGACTTTCAGATAGGGCAAATGTCAGTGAGCGTTCCGATTTCAGTTCCAGAGCGATTCGCCCAATGAGTCCTTGATATTTAGTCAATTTCAGCCAATTTTCTGGATTTTTGAAAATTTCACTTTTTTGTGAAAATATCCACTAAATGAGGGAATAATATGTGTGAGGGTACCCCAGGAGAGTTCCAAATGTGTGTAGGTAGAATATATATCCCACGGGGGTAAAATTGAAAAAAGTTTTAAATAAATTTTTTTTGGACTTAGTCATTTTTCCAACGTTTATCAGACTTTCAGATACGGGAAATGTCAGTGAGCGTCCCGATTTCAGTTCCAGAGCGATTCGCCCAATGAGACCTTGATATTTAGTCGTTTTCAGCCAAGTTTCTGGATTTTTGAAAATTTCACTTTTTTGTGAAAATATCCACTAAATGAGGGAATAATATGTGTGAGGGTACCCCAGGAGAGTTCCAAATGTGTGTGGGTAGAATATATATCCCACGGGGGTAAAATTGAAAAAGTTGAAAAAAATTTTTTTTTGGACTTATTCATTTTTCCGACGTTTATCAGACTTTCAGATAGGGGAAATGACAGTGAGCGTTCCGATTTCAGTTCCAGATCGATTCGCACAATCAGTCCTTGATATTTAGGCTTTTTCAGTCAATTTTCTGGATTTTTGAAAATTTCACTTTTTTTGTGAAAATATCCACTAAATGAGGGAATAATATGTGTGAGGGTACCCCAGGAGAGTTCCAAATGTATGTGGGTAGAATATATATCCCACGGGGGTAAAATTGAAAAAAATTGAAAAATTTTTTTTTTTGGACTTAGTCATTTTTCCGGCGTTTATCTGACTTTCAGATAGAGGAAATGTCAGTGAGCGTTCCGATTTCAGTTCCAGATCGATTCGCCCAATGAGTCCTTGATATTTAGTCGTTTTCAGCCAATTTACTTGATTTTTGAAAATTTCACTTTTTTGTGAAAATATCCACTAAATGAGGGAATAATATGTGTGAGGGTACCCCAGGAGAGATCCAAATGTGTGTGGGTAGAATATATATCACACGGGGTAAAATTGAAAAAGTTGAAAAAAAATTTTTTTTGGACTTAGTCATTTTTCCGGCGTTTATCAGACTTTCAGATAGGGCAAATGTCAGTGAGCGTTCCAATTTCAGTTCCAGAGCGATTCGCCGAATGAGTCCTTGATATTTAGTCAATTTCAGCCAATGTTCTGGATTTTTGAAAATTTCACTTTTTTGTGAAAATATCCACTAAATGAGGGAATAATATGTGTGAGGGGACCCCAGGAGAGTTCCAAATTGTGTGGGTAGAATATATATCCCACGGGGGTAAAATTGAAAAAAGTTTAAAAAAATTTTTTTTTGTACTTAGTCAATTTTTCGGCGTCTACCAGACTTTCAGATAGGGCAAATGTCAGTGATCGTTCCGATTTCAGTTCCAGATTGATTCACCCAATGAGTCCTTGATGTTTAGTCTTTTTCAGCCAATTTTCAGGATTTTTGAAAATTTCACTTTTTTGTGAAAATATCCACTAAATGAGGGAATAATATGTGTGAGGGTACCCCAGGAGAGTTCCAAATGTGTGTGGGTAGAATATATATCCCACGGGGGTAAAATTGAAAAAGTTGAAAAAAATTTTTTTTGGGACTTATTCATTTTTCCGACGTTTATCAGACTTTCAGATAGGGGAAATGACAGTGAGCGTTCCGATTTCAGTTCCAGAGCGATTCGCACAATCAGTCCTTGATATTTAGTCGTTTTCAGCCAAGTTTCTGGATTTTTGAAAATTTCACTTTTTTGTGAAAATATCCACTAAATGAGGGAATAATATGTGTGAGGGTACCCCAGGAGAGTTCCAAATGTATGTGGGTAGAATATATATCCCACGGGGGTAAAATTGAAAAAAATTGAAAAATTTTTTTTTTGGACTTAGTCATTTTTCCGGCGTTTATCTGACTTTCAGATAGAGGAAATGTCAGTGAGCGTTCCGATTTCAGTTCCAGATCGATTCGCCCAATGAGTCCTTGATATTTAGTCGTTTTCAGCCAATTTACTTGATTTTTGAAAATTTCACTTTTTTGTGAAAATATCCACTAAATGAGGGAATAATATGTGTGAGGGTACCCCAGGAGAGATCCAAATGTGTGTGGGTAGAATATATATCACACAGGGGTAAAATTGAAAAAAGTTTAAAAAAAAATTTTTTTGGACTTAGTCATTTTTCCGGCATTTATCAGACTTTCAGATAGAGGAAATGTCAGTGAGCGTTCCGATTTCAGTTCCAGATCAATTCACCCAATGAGTCCTTGATATTTAGTCATTTTCAGCCAATTTTCTGGATTTTTGAAAATTTCACTTTTTTGTGAAAATATCTACTAAATGAGGGAATAATATGTGTGAGGGTACCCCAGGAGAGTTCCAAATGTGTGTGGGTAGAATATATATCCCACGGGGGTAAAATTGAAAAAAGTTTAAAAATATTTTTTTTTGGACTTATTCATTTTTCCGCCGTTTATCAGACTTTCAGATAAGGGAAATGTCAGTGATCGTTCCGATTTCAGTTCCAGAGCGATTCGCCCAATGAGTCCTTGATATTTAGTCGTTTTCAGCCAAGTTTCTGGATTTTTGAAAATTTCACTTTTTTGTGAAAATATCCACTAAATGAGGGAATAATATGTGTGAGGGTACCCCAGGAGAGTTCCAAATGTGTGTGGGTAGAATATATATCCCACGGGGGTAAAATTTAAAAAGGTTGAAAAAATTTTTTTTTTGGACTTATTCATTTTTCCGCCATTTATCAGACTTTCAGATAGGGGAAATGTCAGTGAGCGTTCCGATTTCAGTTCCAGAGTGATTCGCCCAATGAGTCCTTGATATTTAGTATTTTTCAGCCAATTTTCTGGATTTTTGAAAATTTCACTTTTTTGTGAAAATATCCACTAAATGAGGGAATAATATGTGTGAGGGTACCCCAGGAGAGTTCCAAATTGTGTGGGTAGAATATATATCCCACGGGGGTAAAATTGAAAAAAGTTTAAAAAATTTTTTTTGGACTTAGTCAATTTTTCGGCGTCTACCAGACTTTCAGATAGGGCAAATGTCAGTGATCGTTCCGATTTCAGTTCCAGATTGATTCACCCAATGAGTCCTTGATGTTTAGTCTTTTTCAGCCAATTTTCTGGATTTTTGAAAATTTCACTTTTTTGTGAAAATATCCACTAAATGAGGGAGTAATATGTGTGAGGGTACCCCAGGAGAGATCCAAATGTGTTTGGGTAGAATATATATCCCACGGGGGTAAAATTGAAAAAAGTTGAAAAAAAATTTTTTTTGGACTTATTTATTTTTCCGACGTTTATCGGACTTTCAGATAGAGGAAATGTCAGTGAGCGTTCCGATTTCAGTTCCAGAGCGATTCTCCCAATGAGTCCTTCATATTTAGTCGTTTTCAGCCAATTTTCTTGATTTTTGAAAATTTCACTTTTTTTGTGAACATATCCACTAAATGAGGGAATAATATGTGTGAGGGTACCCCAGGAGAGTTCCAAATGTGTGTGGGTAGAATATATATCCCACGGGGGTAAAATTGAATAAAGTTTAAAAAAAATTTTTTTGGACTTAGTCATTTTTCCGACGTTTATCAGACTTTCAGATAGGGCAAATGTCAGTGAGCGTTCCGATTTCAGTTCCAGAGCGATTCGCCCAATCAGTCCTTGATATTTAGTATTTTTCAGCCAATTTTCTGGATTTTTGAAAATTTCACTTTTTTGTGAAAATATCCACTAAATGAGGGAATAATATGTGTGAGGGTACCCCAGGAGAGTTCCAAATTGTGTGGGTAGAATATATATCCCACGGGGGTAAAATTGAAAAAAGTTTAAAAAATTTTTTTTGTACTTAGTCAATTTTTCGGCGTCTACCAGACTTTCAGATAGGGCAAATGTCAGTGATCGTTCCGATTTCAGTTCCAGATTGATTCACCCAATGAGTCCTTGATGTTTAGTCTTTTTCAGCCAATTTTCTGGATTTTTGAAAATTTCACTTTTTTGTGAAAATATCCACTAAATGAGGGAATAATATGTGTGAGGGTACCCCAGGAGAGTTCCAAATGTGTGTGGGTAGAATATATATCCCACGGGGGTAAAATTGAAAAAAGTTGAAAAAATTTTTTTTTTGACTTATTAATTTTTCCGACGTTTATCAGACTTTCAGATAGAGGAAATGTCAGTGAGTGTCCCGATTTCAGTTCCAGATCGATTCGCCCAATGAGTCCTTGATATTTAGTCGTTTTTAGCCAATTTTCTTGATTTTTGAAAATTTCACTTTTTTGTGAAAATATCCACTAAATGAGGGAATTATATGTGTGAGGGTACCCCAGGAGAGATCCAAATGTGTGTGGGTAGAATATATATCACACGGGGGTAAAATTGAAAAAAGTTTAAAAGGTTTTTTTTTTGGACTTAGTCATTTTTCCAACGTTTATCAGACTTTCAGATACGGGAAATGTCAGTGAACGTTCCGATTTCAGTCCCAGAGCGATTCGCCCAAATGAGTCCTTGATATTTAGTCGTTTTTAGCCAATTTTCTTGATTTTTGAAAATTTCACTTTTTTGCGAAAATATCCACTAAATGAGGGAATTATATGTGTGAGGGTACCCCAGGAGAGATCCAAATGTGTGTGGGTAGAATATATATCACACGGGGGTAAAATTGAAAAAAGTTTAAAAGTTTTTTTTTTGGACTTAGTCATTTTTCCAACGTTTATCAGACTTTCAGATACGGGAAATGTCAGTGAGCGTTCCGATTTCAGTTCCAGAGCGATTCGCCCAAATGAGTCCTTGATATTTAGTCAATTTCAGCCAATTTTCTGGATTTTTGAAAATTTCACTTTTTTGTGAAAATATCCACTAAATGAGGGAATAATATGTGTGAGAGTACCCCAGGAGAGTTCCAAATGTGTGTGGGTAGAATATATATCCCACGGGGGTAAAATTGAAAAAGTTGAAAAAAATTTTTTTTGGACTTATTCATTTTTCCGACGTTTATCGGACTTTCAGATAGAGGAAATGTCAGTGAGCGTTCCGATTTCAGTTCCAGAGCGATTCTCCCAATGAGTCCTTCATATTTAGTCGTTTTCAGACAATTTTCTTGATTTTTGAAAATTTCACTTTTTTTTGTGAAAATATCCACTAAATGAGGGAATAATATGTGTGAGGGTACCCCAGGAGAGTTCCAAATGTGTGTGGGTAGAATATATATCCCACGGGGGTAAAATTGAATAAAGTTTAAAAAAAATTTTTTTGGACTTAGTCATTTTTCCGACGTTTATCAGACTTTCAGATAGGGCAAATGTCAGTGAGCGTTCCAATTTCAGTTCCAGAGCGATTCGCCCAATCAGTCCTTGAAATTTAGTATTTTTCAGCCAATTTTCTGGATTTTTGAAAATTTCACTTTTTTGTGAAAATATCCACTAAATGAGGGAATAATATGTGTGAGGGTACCCCAGGAGAGTTCCAAATGTATGTGGGTAGAATATATATCCCACGGGGGTAAAATTGAAAAAAATTGAAAAATTTTTTTTTTGGACTTAGTCATTTTTCCGGCGTTTATCTGACTTTCAGATAGAGGAAATGTCAGTGAGCGTTCCGATTTCAGTTCCAGATCGATTCGCCCAATGAGTCCTTGATATTTAGTCGTTTTCAGCCAATTTACTTGATTTTTGAAAATTTCACTTTTTTGTGAAAATATCCACTAAATGAGGGAATAATATGTGTGAGGGTACCCCAGGAGAGTTCCAAATGTGTGTGGGTAGAATATATATCCCACGGGGGTAAAATTGAAAAAAGTTTAAAAATATTTTTTTTTGGACTTAATCATTTTTCCGCCGTTTATCAGACTTTCAGATAGGGGAAATGTCAGTGATCGTTCCGATTTCAGTTCCAGAGCGATTCGCCCAATGAGTCCTTGATATTTAGTCGTTTTCAGCCAAGTTTCTGGATTTTTGAAAATTTCACTTTTTTGTGAAAATATCCACTAAATGAGGGAATAATATGTGTGAGGGTACCCCAGGAGAGTTCCAAATGTATGTGGGTAGAATATATATCCCACGGGGGTAAAATTGAAAAAAATTAAAAAATTTTTTTTTTTGGACTTAGTCATTTTTCCGGCATTTATCTGACTTTCAGATAGAGGAAATGTCAGTGAGCGTTCCGATTTCAGTTCCAGATCGATTCGCCCAATGAGTCCTTGATATTTAGTCGTTTTCAGCCAATTTACTTGATTTTTGAAAATTTCACTTTTTTGTGAAAATATCCACTAAATGAGGGAATTATATGTGTGAGGGTACCCCAGGAGAGATCCAAATGTGTGTGGGTAGAATATATATCCCACGGGGGTAAAATTGAAAAAAGTTTAAAAAAATTTTTTTTTTGGACTTATTCATTTTTCCGCCGTTTATCAGACTTTCAGATAGAGGAAATGTCAGTGAGTGTCCCGATTTCAGTTCCAGATCGATTCGCCCAATGAGTCCTTGATATTTAGTCGTTTTTAGCCAATTTTCTTGATTTTTGAAAATTTCACTTTTTTGTGAAAATATCCACTAAATGAGGGAATTATATGTGTGAGGGTACCCCAGGAGAGATCCAAATGTGTGTGGGTAGAATATATATCACACGGGGGTAAAATTGAAAAAAGTTTAAAAGGTTTTTTTTTTGGACTTAGTCATTTTTCCAACGTTTATCAGACTTTCAGATACGGGAAATGTCAGTGAGCGTTCCGATTTCAGTCCCAGAGCGATTCGCCCAAATGAGTCCTTGATATTTAGTCGTTTTTAGCCAATTTTCTTGATTTTTGAAAATTTCACTTTTTTGCGAAAATATCCACTAAATGAGGGAATTATATGTGTGAGGGTACCCCAGGAGAGATCCAAATGTGTGTGGGTAGAATATATATAACACGGGGGTAAAATTGAAAAAAGTTTAAAAGTTTTTTTTTTTGGACTTAGTCATTTTTCCAACGTTTATCAGACTTTCAGATACGGGAAATGTCAGTGAGCGTTCCGATTTCAGTTCCAGAGCGATTCGCCCAAATGAGTCCTTGATATTTAGTCGTTTTCAGCCAATTTTCTTGATTTTTGAAAATTTCACTTTTTTTGTGAACATATCCACTAAATGAGGGAATAATATGTGTGAGGGTACCCCAGGAGAGTTCCAAATGTGTGTGGGTAGAATATATATCCCACGGGGGTAAAATTGAATAAAGTTTAAAAAAATTTTTTTTGGACTTAGTCATTTTTCCGTCGTTTATCAGACTTTCAGATAGGGCAAATGTCAGTGAGCGTTCCGATTTCAGTTCCAGAGCGATTCGCCCAATGAGTCCTTGATATTTAGTCAATTTCAGCCAATTTTCTGGATTTTTGAAAATTTCACTTTTTTGTGAAAATATCCACTAAATGAGGGAATAATATGTGTGAGAGTACCCCAGGAGAGTTCCAAATGTGTGTGGGTAGAATATATATCCCACGGGGGTAAAATTGAAAAAGTTGAAAAAAATTTTTTTTGGACTTATTCATTTTTCCGACGTTTATCGGACTTTCAGATAGAGGAAATGTCAGTGAGCGTTCCGATTTCAGTTCCAGATCGATTCGCCCAATGAGTCCTTGATATTTAGTCGTTTTCAGCCAATTTACTTGATTTTTGAAAATTTCACTTTTTTGTGAAAATATCCACTAAATGAGGGAATAATATGTGTGAGGGTACCCCAGGAGAGATCCAAATGTGTGTGGGTAGAATATATATCACACAGGGGTAAAATTGAAAAAAGTTTAAAAAAAAATTTTTTTGGACTTAGTCATTTTTCCGGCATTTATCAGACTTTCAGATAGAGGAAATGTCAGTGAGCGTTCCGATTTCAGTTCCAGATCAATTCACCCAATGAGTCCTTGATATTTAGTCATTTTCAGCCAATTTTCTGGATTTTTGAAAATTTCACTTTTTTGTGAAAATATCTACTAAATGAGGGAATAATATGTGTGAGGGTACCCCAGGAGAGTTCCAAATGTGTGTGGGTAGAATATATATCCCACGGGGGTAAAATTTAAAAAAGTTGAGAAAATTTTTTTTTTGGACTTATTCATTTTTCCGCCGTTTATCAGACTTTCAGATAGGGGAAATGTCAGTGAGCGTTCCGATTTCAGTTCCAGAGCGATTCTCCCAATGAGTCCTTGATATTTAGTCGTTTTCAGCCAAGTTTCTGGATTTTTGAAAATTTCACTTTTTTGTGAAAATATCCACTAAATGAGGGAATAATATGTGTGAGGAAACCCAGGAGAGTTCCAAATTGTGTGGGTAGAATATATATCCCACGGGGGTAAAATTGAAAAAAGTTTAAAAAAATTTTTTTTTGTACTTAGTCAATTTTTCGGCGTCTACCAGACTTTCAGATAGGGCAAATGTCAGTGATCGTTCCGATTTCAGTTCCAGATTGATTCACCCAATGAGTCCTTGATGTTTAGTCTTTTTCAGCCAATTTTCTGGATTTTTGAAAATTTCACTTTTTTGTGAAAATATCCACTAAATGAGGGAATAATATGTGTGAGGGTACCCCAGGAGAGTTCCAAATGTGTGTGGGTAGAATATATATCCCACGGGGGTAAAATTGAATAAAGTTTAAAAAAAAATTTTTTTGGACTTAGTCATTTTTCCGACGTTTATCAGACTTTCAGATAGGGCAAATGTCAGTGGGCGTTCCGATTTCAGTTCCAGAGCGATTCGCCCAATCAGTCCTTGAAATTTAGTATTTTTCAGCCAATTTTCTGGATTTTTGAAAATGTCACTTTTTTGTGAAAATATCCACTAAATGAGGGAATAATATGTGTGAGGGTACCCCAGGAGAGTTCCAAATGTATGTGGGTAGAATATATATCCCACGGGGGTAAAATTGAAAAAAATTGAAAAATTTTTTTTTTGGACTTAGTCATTTTTCCGGCGTTTATCTGACTTTCAGATAGAGGAAATGTCAGTGAGCGTTCCGATTTCAGTTCCAGATCGATTCGCCCAATGAGTCCTTCATATTTAGTCGTTTTCAGCCAATTTACATGATTTTTGAAAATTTCACTTTTTTGTGAAAATATCCACTAAATGAGGGAATAATATGTGTGAGGGTACCCCAGGAGAGATCCAAATGTGTGTGGGTAGAATATATATCACACAGGGGTAAAATTGAAAAAAGTTTAAAAAAAAATTTTTTTGGACTTAGTCATTTTTCCGGCATTTATCAGACTTTCAGATAGAGGAAATGTCAGTGAGCGTTCCGATTTCAGTTCCAGATCAATTCACCCAATGAGTCCTTGATATTTAGTCATTTTCAGCCAATTTTCTGGATTTTTGAAAATTTCACTTTTTTGTGAAAATATCTACTAAATGAGGGAATAATATGTGTGAGGGTACCCCAGGAGAGTTCCAAATGTCTGTGGGTAGAATATATATCCCACGGGGGTAAAATTGAAAAAAGTTTAAAAATATTTTTTTTTGGACTTATTCATTTTTCCGCCGTTTATCAGACTTTCAGATAGGGGAAATGTCAGTGATCGTTCCGATTTCAGTTCCAGAGCGATTCGCCCAATGAGTCCTTGATATTTAGTCGTTTTCAGCCAAGTTTCTGGATTTTTGAAAATTTCACTTTTTTGTGAAAATATCCACTAAATGAGGGAATAATATGTGTGAGGGTACCCCAGGAGAGTTCCAAATGTGTGTGGGTAGAATATATATCCCACGGGGGTAAAATTTAAAAAAGTTGAAAAAAATTTTTTTTTGGACTTATTCATTTTTCCGCCGTTTATCAGACTTTCAGATAGGGGAAATGTCAGTGAGCGTTCCGATTTCAGTTCCAGAGCGATTCGCCCAATGAGTCCTTGATATTTAGTCGTTTTCAGCCAAGTTTCTGGATTTTTGAAAATTTCACTTTTTTGTGAAAATATCCACTAAATGAGGGAATAATATGTGTGAGGAAACCCAGGAGAGTTCCAAATTGTGTGGGTAGAATATATATCCCACGGGGGTAAAATTGAAAAAAGTTTAAAAAAATTTTTTTTTGTACTTAGTCAATTTTTCGGCGTCTACCAAACTTTCAGATAGGGCAAATGTCAGTGATCGTTCCGATTTCAGTTCCAGATTGATTCACCCAATGAGTCCTTGATGTTTAGTCTTTTTCAGCCAATTTTCTGGATTTTTGAAAATTTCACTTTTTTGTGAAAATATCCACTAAATGAGGGAATAATATGTGTGAGGGTACCCCAGGAGAGTTCCAAATGTGTGTGGGTAGAATATATATCCCACGGGGGTAAAATTGAATAAAGTTTAAAAAAAATTTTTTTGGACTTAGTCATTTTTCCGACGTTTATCAGACTTTCAGATAGGGCAAATGTCAGTGAGCGTTCCGATTTCAGTTCCAGAGCGATTCGCCCAATCAGTCCTTGAAATTTAGTATTTTTCAGCCAATTTTCTGGATTTTTGAAAATTTCACTTTTTTGTGAAAATATCCACTAAATGAGGGAATAATATGTGTGAGGGTACCCCAGGAGAGTTCCAAATGTATGTGGGTAGAATATATATCCCACGGGGGTAAAATTGAAAAAAATTGAAAAATTTTTTTTTTGGACTTAGTCATTTTTCCGGCGTTTATCTGACTTTCAGATAGAGGAAATGTCAGTGAGCTTTCCGATTTCAGTTCCAGATCGATTCGCCCAATGAGTCCTTGATATTTAGTCGTTTTCAGCCAATTTACTTGATTTTTGAAAATTTCACTTTTTTGTGAAAATATCCACTAAATGAGGGAATAATATGTGTGAGGGTACCCCAGGAGAGATCCAAATGTGTGTGGGTAGAATATATATCACACAGGGGTAAAATTGAAAAAAGTTTAAAAAAAAATTTTTTTGGACTTAGTCATTTTTCCGGCATTTATCAGACTTTCAGATAGAGGAAATGTCAGTGAGCGTTCCGATTTCAGTTCCAGATCAATTCACCCAATGAGTCCTTGATATTTAGTCATTTTCAGCCAATTTTCTGGATTTTTGAAAATTTCACTTTTTTGTGAAAATATCTACTAAATGAGGGAATAATATGTGTGAGGGTACCCCAGGAGAGTTCCAAATGTCTGTGGGTAGAATATATATCCCACGGGGGTAAAATTGAAAAAAGTTTAAAAATATTTTTTTTTGGACTTATTCATTTTTCCGCCGTTTATCAGACTTTCAGATAGGGGAAATGTCAGTGAGCGTTCCGATTTCAGTTCCAGAGCGATTCGCCCAATGAGTCCTTGATATTTAGTCGTTTTCAGCCAAGTTTCTGGATTTTTGAAAATTTCACTTTTTTGTGAAAATATCCACTAAATGAGGGAATAATATGTGTGAGGGTACCCCAGGAGAGTTCCAAATGTGTGTGGGTAGAATATATATCCCACGGGGGTAAAATTGAATAAAGTTTAAAAAAAATTTTTTTGGACTTAGTCATTTTTCCGACGTTTATCAGACTTTCAGATAGGGCAAATGTCAGTGAGCGTTCCGATTTCAGTTCCAGAGCGATTCGCCCAATCAGTCCTTGATATTTAGTATTTTTCAGCCAATTTTCTGGATTTTTGAAAATTTCACTTTTTTGTGAAAATATCCACTAAATGAGGGAATAATATGTGTGAGGGTACCCCAGGAGAGTTCCAAATGTATGTGGGTAGAATATATATCCCACGGGGGTAAAATTGAAAAAAATTAAAAAATTTTTTTTTTTGGACTTAGTCATTTTTCCGGCATTTATCTGACTTTCAGATAGAGGAAATGTCAGTGAGCGTTCCGATTTCAGTTCCAGATCAATTCACCCAATGAGTCCTTGATATTTAGTCGTTTTCAGCCAAGTTTCTGGATTTTTGAAAATTTCACTTTTTTGTGAAAATATCCACTAAATGAGGGAATAATATGTGTGAGGGGACCCCAGGAGAGTTCCAAATTGTGTGGGTAGAATATATATCCCACGGGGGTAAAATTGAAAAAAGTTTAAAAAATTTTTTTTGTACTTAGTCAATTTTTCGGCGTCTACCAAACTTTCAGATAGGGCAAATGTCAGTGATCGTTCCGATTTCAGTTCCAGATTGATTCACCCAATGAGTCCTTGATGTTTAGTCTTTTTCAGCCAATTTTCTGGATTTTTGAAAATTTCACTTTTTTGTGAAAATATCCACTAAATGAGGGAATAATATGTGTGAGGGTACCCCAGGAGAGTTCCAAATGTATGTGGGTAGAACATATATATCCCACGGGGGTAAAATTGAAAAAAATTGAAAAATTTTTTTTTTTGGACTTAGTCATTTTTCCGGCGTTTATCTGACTTTCAGATAGAGGAAATGTCAGTGAGCGTTCCGATTTCAGTTCCAGATCGATTCGCCCAATGAGTCCTTGATATTTAGTCGTTTTCAGCCAATTTACTTGATTTTTGAAAATTTCACTTTTTTGTGAAAATATCCACTAAATGAGGGAATAATATGTGTGAGGGTACCCCAGGAGAGATCCAAATGTGTGTGGGTAGAATATATATCACACGGGGGTAAAATTGAAAAAGTTGAAAAAAAATTTTTTTTGGACTTAGTCATTTTTCCGGCGTTTATCAGACTTTCAGATAGGGCAAATGTCAGTGAGCGTTCCAATTTCAGTTCCAGAGCGATTCGCCGAATGAGTCCTTGATATTTAGTCAATTTCAGCCAATGTTCTGGATTTTTGAAAATTTCACTTTTTTGTGAAAATATCCATTAAATGAGGGAATAATATGTGTGAGGGTACCCCAGGAGAGTTCCAAATGTGTGTAGGTAGAATATATATCCCACGGGGGTAAAATTGAAAAAAGTTTTAAATAAATTTTTTTGGACTTAGTCATTTTTCTAACGTTTATCAGACTTTCAGATAGAGGAAATGTCAGTGAGCGTTCCGATTTCAGTTCCAGATCAATTCACCCAATGAGTCCTTGATATTTAGTCATTTTCAGCCAATTTTCTGGATTTTTGAAAATTTCACTTTTTTGTGAAAATATCCACTAAATGAGGGAATAATATGTGTGAGGGTACCCCAGGAGAGTTCCAAATGTGTGTGGGTAAAATATATATCCCACGGGGGTAAAATTGAAAAAAGTTTAAAAATTTTTTTTTTTGGACTTAGTCATTTTTCCAACGTTTATCAGACTTTCACATAGGGGAAATGTCAGTGAGCGTTCCAATTTCAGTTCCAGATCAATTCACCCAATGAGTCCTTGATAGTTAGTCATTTTCAGCCAATTTTCTGGATTTTTGAAAATTTCACTTTTTTGTGAAAATATCCACTAAATGAGGGAATAATATGTGTGAGGGTACCCCAGGAGAGTTCCAAATGTGTGTGGGTAAAATATATATCCCACGGGGGTAAAATTGAAAAAATTTTTTTTTGGACTTATTCATTTTTCCGACGTTTATCAGACTTTCAGATGGAGGAAATGTCAGTGAGCATCCCGATTTCACTTCCAGATCGATTCGCCCAACGAGTCCTTGATATTTAGTCGTTTTCAGCCAATTTTCTTGATTTTTGAAAATTTCACTTTTTTGTGAAAATATCCACTAAATGAGGGAATAATATGTATGAGGGTACCGCAGGAGAGATCCAAATGTGTGTGGGTAGAATATATATCCCACGGGGGTAAAATTGAAAAAAGTTGAAAAAAATTTTTTTGGGACTTATTCATTTTTCCGACGTTTATCAGACTTTCAGATAGGGCAAATGTCAGTGATCGTTCCGATTTCAGTTCCAGAGCGATTCGCCCAATGAGTCCTTGATATTTAGTCGTTTTCAGCCAAGTTTCTTGATTTTTGAAAATTTCACTTTTTTGTGAAAATATCCACTAAATGAGGGAATAATATGTGTGAGGGTACCCCAGGAGAGTTCCAAATGTGTGTGGGTAGAATATATATCCCACGGGGGTAAAATTGAAAAAAGTTTAAAAAATTTTTTTTTGGACTTATTCATTTTTCCGACGTTTATCAGACTTTCAGATGGAGGAAATGTCAGTGAGCATCCCGATTTCACTTCCAGATCGATTCGCCCAACGAGTCCTTGATATTTAGTCGTTTTCAGCCAATTTTCTTGATTTTTGAAAATTTCACTTTTTTGTGAAAATATCCATTAAATGAGGGAATAATATGTGTGAGGGTACCCCAGGAGAGATTCAAATGTGTGTGGGTAGAATATATATCACACGGGGGTAAAATAGAAAAAGGTTGAAAAAAATTTTTTTTTGTACTTAGTCAATTTTCCGGCGTCTACCAGACTTTCAGATAGGGCAAATGTCAGTGATCGTTCCGATTTCAGTTCCAGATCGATTTACCCATTGAGTCCTTGATGTTTAGTCTTTTTCAGCCAATTTTCTGGATTTTTGAAAATTTCACTTTTTTGTGATAATATCCACTAAATGAGGGAATAATATGTGTGAGGGTACCCCAGGAGAGTTCCAAATGTGTGAGGGTAGAATATATATCCCACGGGGGTAAAATTGAAAAAAGTTGAAAAAAATTTTTTTTTGGACTTATTCATTTTTCCGCCGTTTATCAGATTTTCAGATAGGGGAAATGTCAGTGAGCGTTCCGATTTCAGTTCCAAAGCGATTCGCCCAATGAGTCCTTGATATTTAGTCGTTTTCAGCCAAGTTTCTGGATTTTTGAAAATTTCACTTTTTTGTGATCATATCCACTAAATGAGGGAATAATATGTGTGAGGGTACCCCAGGAGAGTTCCAAATGTGTGTGGGTAGAATATATATCCCACGGGGGTAAAATTGAAAAAAGTTGAAAAAATTTTTTTTTGGACTTATTCATTTTTCCGACGTTTATCAGACTTTCAGATAGAGGAAATGTCAGTGAGCATTCCCATTTCAGTTCCAGATCGATTCGCCCAATGAGTCCTTGATATTTAGTCGTTTTCAGCCAATTTTCTTGATTTTTGAAAATTTCACTTTTTTGTCAAAATATCCACTAAATGAGGGAATAATATGTGTGAGGGTACCCCAGGAGAGATCCAAATGTGTGTGGGTAGAATATATATCACACGGGGGTAAAATTGAAAAAAGTTTAAAAAAAATTTTTTTTGGACTTAGTCAATTTTCCGGCGTCTATCAGACTTTCAGATAGGGCAAATGTCAGTGATCGTTCTGATTTCAGTTCCAGAGCGATTCGCCCAATTAGTCCTTGATATTTAGTCATTTTCAGCCAAGTTTCTGGATTTTTGAAAATTTCACTTTTTTATGAAAATATCCACTAAATGAGGGAATAATATGTGTGAGGGTACCCCAGGAGAGTTCCAAATGTGTGTGGGTAGAATATATATCCCACGGGGGTAAAATTGAAAAAAGTTGAAAAAATTTTTTTTTGGACTTATTCATTTTTCCGACGTTTATCAGACTTTCAGATAGAGGAAATGTCAGTGAGCGTTCCGATTTCAGTTCCAGATCGACTCGCCCAATGAGTCCTTGATATATAGTCGTTTTCAGCCAATTTTCTTGATTTTTGAAAATTTCACTTTTTTGTGAAAATATCCACTAAATGAGGGAATAATATGTGTGAGGGTACCCCAGGAGAGTTCCAAATGTGTGTGGTTAGAATATATATCCCACGGGGGTAAAATTGCAAAAAGTTTCAAAAAAATTTTTTTTGTACCTAGTCAATTTTCCGGCGTCTATCAGACTTTCAGATAGGGCAAATGTCAGTGATCGTTCTGATTTCAGTTCCAGAGCGATTCGCCCAATTAGTCCTTGATATTTAGTCATTTTCAGCCAAGTTTCTGGATTTTTGAAAATTTCACTTTTTTATGAAAATATCCACTAAATGAGGGAATAATATGTGTGAGGGTACCCCAGGAGAGTTCCAAATGTGTGTGGGTAGAATATATATCCCACGGGGGTAAAATTGAAAAAAGTTGAAAAAATTTTTTTTTGGACTTATTCATTTTTCCGACGTTTATCAGACTTTCAGATAGAGGAAATGTCAGTGAGCGTTCCGATTTCAGTTCCAGATCGACTCGCCCAATGAGTCCTTGATATATAGTCGTTTTCAGCCAATTTTCTTGATTTTTGAAAATTTCACTTTTTTGTGAAAATATCCACTAAATGAGGGAATAATATGTGTGAGGGTACCCCAGGAGAGTTCCAAATGTGTGTGGTTAGAATATATATCCCACGGGGGTAAAATTGCAAAAAGTTTCAAAAAAATTTTTTTTGTACCTAGTCAATTTTCCGGCGTCTATCAGACTTTCAGATAGGGCAAATGTCAGTGATCGTTCCGATTTCAGATCCAGAGCGATTCGCTCAATGAGTCCTTGATATTTAGTCGTTTTCAGCCAAGTTTCTGGATTTTTGAAAATTTCACTTTTTTGTGAAAATATCCACTAAATGACGGAATAATATGTGTGAGGGTACCCCAGGAGAGTTCCAAATGTGTGTGGGTAGAATATATATCCCACGGGGGTAAAATTGAAAAAAGTTTAAAACAATTTTTTTTTGTACTTAGTCAATTTTCCGGCGTCTACCAGACTTTCAGATAGGGCAAATGTCAGTGATCGTTCCGATTTCAGTTCCAGATCGATTCACCCAATGTGTCCTTGATGTTTAGTCTTTTTCAGCCAATTTTCTGGTTTTATGAAAATTTCACTTTTTTGTGAAAATATCCACTAAATGAGGGAATAATATGTGTGAGGGTACCCCAGGAGAGTTCCAAATGTGTGTGGGTAGAATATATATCCCACGGGGGTAAAATTGAAAAAAGTTTAAAAAATTTTTTTTTGGACTTATTCATTTTTCCGACGTTTATCAGACTTTCAGATGGAGGAAATGTCAGTGAGCATCCCGATTTCACTTCCAGATCGATTCGCCCAACGAGTCCTTGATATTTAGTCGTTTTCAGCCAATTTTCTTGATTTTTGAAAATTTCACTTTTTTGTGAAAATATCCACTAATTGAGGGAATAATATGTGTGAGGGTACCCCAGGAGAGATTCAAATGTGTGTGGGTAGAATATATATCACACGGGGGTAAAATAGAAAAAGGTTGAAAAAAAATTTTTTTTGGACTTAGTCATTTTTCCAACGTTTATCAGACTTTCAGATAGAGGAAATGTCAGTGAGCGTTCCGATTTCAGTTCCAGATCGATTCATCCAATGAGTCCTTGATATTTAGTCTTTTTCAGCCAATTTTCTGGATTTTTGAAAATTTCACTTTTTTGTGATAATATCCACTAAATGAGGGAATAATATGTGTGAGGGTACCCCAGGAGAGTTCCAGATGTGTGTGGGTAGAATATATATCCCATGGGGGTAAGATTGAAAAAAGTTGAAAAAAAATTTTTTTTGGACTTATTCATTTTTCTGACGTTCATCAGACTTTCAGATAGAGGAAATGTCAGTGAGCGTTCCGATTTCAGTTCCAAAGCGATTCGCCCAATGAGTCCTTGATATTTAGTCAATTTCAGCCAATGTTCTGGATTTTTGAAAATTTCACTTTTTTGTGAAAATATCCACTAAATGAGGGAATAATATGTGTGAGGGGACCCCAGGAGAGTTCCAAATGTGTGTGGGTAGAATATATATCCCACGGGGGTAAAATTGAAAAAAGTTTAAAAAATTTTTTTTTGTACTTAGTCAATTTTCCGGCGCCTATCAGACTTTCAGATAGGGCAAATGTCAGTGATCGTTCCGATTTCAGTTCCAGAGCGATTCGCCCAATGAGTCCTTGATATTTAGTCGTTTTCAGCCAAGTTTCTTGATTTTTGAAAATTTCACTTTTTGTGAAAATATCCACTAAATGAGGGAATAATATGTGTGAGGGTACCCCAGGAGAGTTCCAAATGTGTGTGGGTAGAATATATATCCCACGGGGGTAAAATTGAAAAAAGTTTTAAAAAATTTTTTCTTTTGTACTTAGTCAATTTTCCGGCGTCTACCAGACTTTCAGATAGGGCAAATGTCAGTGATCGTTCCGATTTCAGTTCCAGATCGATTCACCCAATGAGTCCTTGATGTTTAGTCTTTTTCAGCCAATTTTCTGGATTTTTGAAAATTTCACTTTTTTGTGAAAATATCCACTAAATGAGGGAATAATATGTGTGAGGGTACCCCAGGAGAGATTCAAATGTGTGTG
The DNA here is from genome assembly GCF_046119375.1 of Phyllobates terribilis. NCBI lineage: Eukaryota > Metazoa > Chordata > Amphibia > Anura > Dendrobatidae > Phyllobates > Phyllobates terribilis. The sequence continues at coordinate 557,959,589 of NW_027362762.1, forward strand.
GGTAGAATATATATCACACGGGGGTAAAATAGAAAAAGGTTGAAAAAAAATTTTTTTTGGACTGTCATTTTTCCAACGTTTATCAGACTTTCAGTTAGAGGAAATGTCAGTGAGCGTTCCGATTTCAGTTCCAGATCGATTCACCCAATGAGTCCTTGATATTTAGTCGTTTTCAGCCAATTTTCTGGATTTTTGAAAATTTCACTTTTTTGTGAAAATATCCACTAAATGAGGGAATAATATGTGTGAGGGTACCCCAGGAGAGTTCCAAATGTGTGTGGGTAGAATATATATCCCACGGGGGTAAAATTGAAAAAAGTTTAAAAAAATTTTTTTTTGTACTTAGTCAATTTTCCGGCGTCTACCAGACTTTCAGATAGGGCAAATGTCAGTGATCGTTCCGATTTCAGTTCCAGATCGATTCACCCAATGAGTCCTTGATGTTTAGTCAATTTCAGCCAATGTTCTGTATTTTTGAAAATTTCACTTTTTTGTGAAAATATCCACTAAATGAGGGAATAATATGTGTGAGGGGACCCCAGGAGAGTTCCAAATGTGTGTGGGTAGAATATATATCCCACGGGGGTAAAATTGAAAAAAGTTAAAAAATTTTTTTTTTGTACTTAGTAAATTTTCCGGCGTCTATCAGACTTTCAGATAGGGCAAATGTAGGTGATCGTTCCGATTTCAGTTCCAGAGCGATTCGCCCAATGAGTCCTTGATATTTAGTCGTTTTCAGCCAAGTTTCTGGATTTTTGAAAATTTCACTTTTTTGTGAAAATATCCACTAAATGAGGGAATAATATGTGTGAGGGTACCCCAGGAGAGATTCAAATGTGTGTGGGTAGAATATATATCACACGGGGGTAAAATAGAAAAAGGTTGAAAAAAAATTTTTTTGGGACATTCATTTTTCCGACGTTTATCAGACTTTCAGATGGAGGAAATGTCAGTGAGCATCCCGATTTCACTTCCAGATCGATTCGCCCAACGAGTCCTTGATATTTAGTCGTTTTCAGCCAATTTTCTTGATTTTTGAAAATTTCACTTTTTTGTGAAAATATCCACTAAATGAGGGAATAATATGTGTGAGGGTACCCCAGGAGAGATTCAAATGTGTGTGGGTAGAATATATATCACACGGGGGTAAAATAGAAAAAGGTTGAAAAAAAATTTTTTTTGGACTTAGTCATTTTTCCAACGTTTATCAGACTTTCAGATAGAGGAAATGTCAGTGAGCGTTCTGATTTCAGTTCCAGATCGATTCACCCAATGAGTCCTTAATATTTAGTCTTTTTCAGCCAATTTTCTGGATTTTTGAAAATTTCACTTTTTTGTGATAATATCCACTGAATGAGGGAATAATATGTGTGAGGGTACCCCAGGAGAGTTCCAGATGTGTGTGGGTAGAATATATATCCCATGGGGGTAAAATTGAAAAAAGTTGAAAAAAATTTTTTTTTGGACTTATTCATTTTTCTGACGTTTATCAGACTTTCAGATAGAGGAAATGTCAGTGAGCGTTCCGATTTCAGTTCCAAAGCGATTCGCCCAATGAGTCCTTGATATTTAGTCAATTTCAGCCAATGTTCTGGATTTTTGAAAATTTCACTTTTTTGTGAAAATATCCACTAAATGAGGGAATAATATGTGTGAGGGGACCCCAGGAGAGTTCCAAATGTGTGTGGGTAGAATATATATCCCACGGGGGTAAAATTGAAAAAAGTTTAAAAAATTTTTTTTTGTACTTAGTCAATTTTCCGGCGCCTATCAGACTTTCAGATAGGGCAAATGTCAGTGATCGTTCCGATTTCAGTTCCAGAGCGATTCGCCCAATGAGTCCTTGATATTTAGTCGTTTTCAGCCAAGTTTCTTGATTTTTGAAAATTTCACTTTTTTGTGAAAATATCCACTAAATGAGGGAATAATATGTGTGAGGGTACCCCAGGAGAGTTCCAAATGTGTGTGGGTAGAATATATATCCCACGGGGGTAAAATTGAAAAAAGTTTTAAAAATTTTTTTCTTTTGTACTTAGTCAATTTTCCGGCGTCTACCAGACTTTCAGATAGGGCAAATGTCAGTGATCGTTCCGATTTCAGTTCCAGATCGATTCACCCAATGAGTCCTTGATGTTTAGTCTTTTTCAGCCAATTTTCTGGATTTTTGAAAATTTCACTTTTTTGTGAAAATATCCACTAAATGAGGGAATAATATGTGTGAGGGTACCCCAGGAGAGATTCAAATGTGTGTGGGTAGAATATATCTCACACGGGGGTAAAATAGAAAAAGGTTGAAAAAAAATTTTTTTTGGACTTATTCATTTTTCCGACGTTTATCAGACTTTCAGATAGAGGAAATGTCAGTGAGCGTTCCGATTTCAGTTCCAGATCGATTCACCCAATGAGTCCTTGATATTTAGTCGTTTTCAGCCAATATTCTGGATTTTTGAAAATTTCACTTTTTTGTGAAAATATCCACTAAATGAGGGAATAATATGTGTGAGGGGACCCCAGGAGAGTTCCAAATGTGTGTGGGTAGAATATATATCCCACGGGGGTAAAATTGAAAAAAGTTTAAAAAAATTTTTTTTGTTCTTAGTCAATTTTCCGGCATCTATCAGACTTTCAGATAGGGCAAATGTCAGTGATCGTTCCGATTTCAGTTCCAGAGCGATTCGCCCAATAAGTCTTTGATATTTAGTCGTTTTCAGCCAAGTTTCTGGATTTTTGAAAATTTCACTTTTTTGTGAAAATATCCACTAAATGAGAGAATAATATGTGTGAGGGTACCCCAGGAGAGTTCCAAATGTGTGTGGGTAGAATGTACATCCCACAGGGGTAAAATTGAAAAAAGTTTAAAAAAAATTTTTTTTGGACTTAGTCATTTTTCCAACGTTTATCAGACTTTCAGATAGAGGAAATGTCAGTGAGCGTTCAGATTTCAGTTCCAGATCGATTCGCCCAATGAGTCCTTGATATTTAGTCAATTTCAGCCAATGTTCTGGATTTTTGAAAATTTTACTTTTTTGTGAAAATATCTACTAAATGACGGAATAATATGTGTGAGGGAACCCCAGGAGAGATCCAAATGTGTGTGAGTAGAATATATATCACACGGGGGTAAAATTGAAAAAAGTTTAAAAAAATTTTTTTTTGTACTTAGTCAATTTTCCGGCGTCTATCAGACTTTCAGACAGGGTAAATGTCAGTGAGCGTTCCGATTTCAGTTCCAGAGCGATTCGCCCAATGAGTCCTTGATATTTAGTCAATTTCAGCCAATGTTCTGGATTTTTGAAAATTTCACTTTTTTGTGAAAATATCCACTAAATGAGGGAATAATATGTGTGAGGGGAACCCAGGAGAGTTCCAAATGTGTGTGGGTAGAATATATATCCCACGGGGGTAAAATTGAAAAAAGTTTAAAAATTTTTTTTTTTTGTACTTAGTCAATTTTCCTGCGTCTATTAGACTTTCAGATAGGGCAAATGTCAGTGATCGTTCCGATTTCAGTTCCAGAGCGATTCGCCCAATGAGTCCTTGATATTTAGTCGTTTTCAGCCAAGTTTCTGGATTTTTGAAAATTTCACTTTTTTGTGAAAATATCCACTAAATGAGGGAATAATATGTGTGAGGGTACCCCAGGAGAGTTCCAAATGTGTGTGGGTAGAATATATATCCCACGGGGGTAAAATTGAAAAAGGTTTAAAAAAAATTTTTTTTGGACTTAGTCATTTTTCCAACGTTTATCAGACTTTCAGATAGAGGAAATGTCAGTGAGCGTTCCGATTTCAGTTCCAGATCGATTCACCCAATGAGTCCTTGATATTTAGTCGTTTTCAGCCAATATTCTGGATTTTTGAAAATTTCACTTTTTTGTGAAAATATCCACTAAATGAGGGAATAATATGTGTGAGGGGACCCCAGGAGAGTTCCAAATGTGTGTGGGTAGAATATATATCCCACGGGGGTAAAATTGAAAAAAGTTTAAAAAAATTTTTTTTGTTCTTAGTCAATTTTCCGGCATCTATCAGACTTTCAGATAGGGCAAATGTCAGTGATCGTTCCGATTTCAGTTCCAGAGCGATTCGCCCAATAAGTCCTTGATATTTAGTCGTTTTCAGCCAAGTTTCTGGATTTTTTGAAAATTTCACTTTTTTGTGAAAATATCCACTAAATGAGAGAATAATATGTGTGAGGGTACCCCAGGAGAGTTCCAAATGTGTGTGGGTAGAATATACATCCCACGGGGGTAAAATTGAAAAAAGTTTAAAAAAAATTTTTTTTGGACTTAGTCATTTTTCCAACGTTTATCAGACTTTCAGATAGAGGAAATGTCAGTGAGCGTTCAGATTTCAGTTCCAGATCGATTCGCCCAATGAGTCCTTGATATTTAGTCAATTTCAGCCAATGTTCTGGATTTTTGAAAATTTCACTTTTTTGTGAAAATATCCACTAAATGAGGGATTAATATGTGTGATGGGACCCCAGGAGAGTTCCAAATGTGTGTGGGTAGAATATATATCCCACGGGGGTAAAATTGAAAAAAGTTTAAAAAAAATTTTTTTTGTACTCAGTCAATTTTCTGGCGTCTATCAGACTTTCAGATAGGGCAAATGTCAGTGAGCGTTCCGATTTCAGTACCAGATCGATTCGCCCAATGAGTCCTTGATATTTAGTCGTTTTCAGCCAATTTTCTTGATTTTTGAAAATTTCACTTTTTTGTGAAAATATCCACTAAATGAGGGAATAATATGTGTGAGGGTACCTCAGGAGAGTTCCAAATGTGTGTGGGTAGAATATATATCCCACGGGGGTAAAATTGAAAAAAGTTGAAAACATTTTTTTTTAGACTTATTCATTTTTTCAACGTTTATCAGACTTTCAGATAGAGGAAATGTCAGTGAGCGTTCCGATTTCAGTTCCAGATCGATTCGCCCAATGAGTCCTTGATATTTAGTCGTTTTCAGCCAATTTTCATGATTTTTGAAAATTTCACTTTTTTGTGAAAATATCCACTAAATGAGGGAACAATATGTGTGAGAGGACACCAGGAGACTTCCAAATGCGTGTGGGTAGAATATATATCCCACGGGGGTAAAATTGAAAAAAGTTTAAAAAAATTTTTTTTTGTACTTAGTCAATTTTCCGGCGTCTATCAGACTTTCAGACAGGGCAAATGTCAGTGAGCGTTCCGATTTCAGTTCCAGAGCGATTCGCCCAATGAGTCCTTGATATTTAGTCAATTTCAGCCAATGTTCTGGATTTTTGAAAATTTCACTTTTTTGTGAAAATATCCACTAAATGAGGGAATAATATGTGTGAGGGGACCCCAGGAGAATTCCAAATGTGTGTGGGTAGAATATATATCCCACGGGGGTAAAATTGAAAAAAGTTGAAAAAAATTTTTTTTGGACTTAGTCAATTTTCCGGCGTCTATCAGACTTTCAGACAGGGCAAATGTCAGTGAGCGTTCCGATTTCAGTTCCAGAGCGATTCGCCCAATAAGTCCTTGATATTTAGTCGTTTTCAGCCAAGTTTACTGGATTTTTGAAAATTTCACTTTTTTGTGAAAATATCCACTAAATGAGAGAATAATATGTGTGAGGGTAACCCAGGAGAGTTCCAAATGTTTGTGGGTAGAATGTACATCCCACAGGGGTAAAATTGAAAAAAGTTTAAAAAAAATTTTTTTTGGACTTAGTCATTTTTCCAACGTTTATCAGACTTTCAGATAGAGGAAATGTCAGTGAGCGTTCAGATTTCAGTTCCAGATCGATTCGCCCAATGAGTCCTTGATATTTAGTCAATTTCAGCCAATGTTCTGGATTTTTGAAAATTTTACTTTTTTGTGAAAATATCCACTAAATGAGGGAATAATATGTGTGAGGGAACCCCAGGAGAGATCCAAATGTGTGTGAGTAGAATATATATCACACGGGGGTAAAATTGAAAAAAGTTTAAAAAAATTTTTTTTTGTACTTAGTCAATTTTCCGGCGTCTATCAGACTTTCAGACAGGGCAAATGTCAGTGAGCGTTCCGATTTCAGTTCCAGAGCGATTCGCCCAATGAGTCCTTGATATTTAGTCAATTTCAGCCAATGTTCTGGATTTTTGAAAATTTCATTTTTTTGTGAAAATATCCACTAAATGAGGGAATAATATGTGTGAGGGGAACCCAGGAGAGTTCCAAATGTGTGTGGGTAGAATATATATCCCACGGGGGTAAAATTGAAAAAAGTTTAAAAATTTTTTTTTTTTGTACTTAGTCAATTTTCCTGCGTCTATTAGACTTTCAGATAGGGCAAATGTCAGTGATTGTTCCGATTTCAGTTCCAGAGCGATTCGCCCAATGAGTCCTTGATATTTAGTCGTTTTCAGCCAAGTTTCTGGATTTTTGAAAATTTCACTTTTTTGTGAAAATATCCACTAAATGAGGGAATAATATGTGTGAGGGGACCCCAGGAGAATTCCAAATGTGTGTGGGTAGAATATATATCCCACGGGGGTAAAATTGAAAAAAGTTGAAAAAAATTTTTTTTTAGACTTATTCATTTTTCCAACGTTTATCAGACTTTCAGATAGAGGAAATGTCAGTGAGCGTTCCGATTTCAGTACCAGATCGATTCGCCCAATGAGTCCTTGATATTTAGTCGTTTTCAGCCAATTTTCTTGATTTTTGAAAATTTCACTTTTTTGTGAAAATATCCACTAAATGAGGGAACAATATGTGTGAGAGGACACCAGGAGACTTCCAAATGCGTGTGGGTAGAATATATATCCCACGTGGGTAAAATTGAAAAAAGTTTAAAAAAATTTTTTTTTGTACTTAGTCAATTTTCCGGCGTCTATCAGACTTTCAGACAGGGCAAATGTCAGTGAGCGTTCCGATTTCAGTTCCAGAGCGATTCGCCCAATGAGTCCTTGATATTTAGTCAATTTCAGCCAATGTTCTGGATTTTTGAAAATTTCACTTTTTTGTGAAAATATCCACTAAATGAGGGAATAATATGTGTGAGGGGACCCCAGGAGAATTCCAAATGTGTGTGGGTAGAATATATATCCCACGGGGGTAAAATTGAAAAAAGTTGAAAAAAATTTTTTTTGGACTTATTCATTTTTCCGACGTTTATCAGACTTTCAGATAGAGTTAATGTCAGCGAGCGTTCCGATTTCAGTTCCAGATCGATTCACCCAATGAGTCCTTGATATTTAGTCGTTTTCAGCCAATTTTCTGGATTTTTGAAAATTTCACTTTTTTGTGAAAATATCCACTAAATGAGGGAATAATATGTGTCAGGGGACCCCAGGAGAGTTCCAAATGTGTGTGGGTAGAATATATATCACACAGGGGTAAAATTGAAAAAAGTTTTAAAAAAATTTTTTTTGTACTTAGTCAATTTTCCGGCGTCTATCAGACTTTCAGACAGGGCAAATGTCAGTGAGCGTTCCGATTTCAGTTCCAGAGCGATTCGCCCAATAAGTCCTTGATATTTAGTCGTTTTCAGCCAAGTTTACTGGATTTTTGAAAATTTCACTTTTTTGTGAAAATATCCACTAAATGAGAGAATAATATGTGTGAGGGTACCCCAGGAGAGTTCCAAATGTGTGTGGGTAGAATGTACATCCCACAGGAGTAAAATTGAAAAAAGTTTAAAAAAAATTTTTTTTGGACTTAGTCATTTTTCCAACGTTTATCAGACTTTCAGATAGAGGAAATGTCAGTGAGCGTTCAGATTTCAGTTCCAGATCGATTCGCCCAATGAGTCCTTGATATTTAGTCAATTTCAGCCAATGTTCTGGATTTTTGAAAATTTTACTTTTTTGTGAAAATATCCACTAAATGAGGGAATAATATGTGTGAGGGAACCCCAGGAGAGATCCAAATGTGTGTGAGTAGAATATATATCACACGGGGGTAAAATTGAAAAAAGTTTAAAAAAATTTTTTTTTGTACTTAGTCAATTTTCCGGCGTCTATCAGACTTTCAGACAGGGCAAATGTCAGTGAGCGTTCCGATTTCAGTTCCAGAGCGATTCGCCCAATGAGTCCTTGATATTTAGTCAATTTCAGCCAATGTTCTGGATTTTTGAAAATTTCACTTTTTTGTGAAAATATCCACTAAATGAGGGAATAATATGTGTGAGGGGAACCCAGGAGAGTTCCAAATGTGTGTGGGTAGAATATATATCCCACGGGGGTAAAATTGAAAAAAGTTTAAAAATTTTTTTTTTTTGTACTTAGTCAATTTTCCTGCGTCTATTAGACTTTCAGATAGGGCAAATGTCAGTGATTGTTCCGATTTCAGTTCCAGAGCGATTCGCCCAATGAGTCCTTGATATTTAGTCGTTTTCAGCCAAGTTTCTGGATTTTTGAAAATTTCACTTTTTTGTGAAAATATCCACTAAATGAGGGAATAATATGCGTGAGGGTACCCCAGGAGAGTTCCAAATGTGTGTGGGTAGAATATATATCCCACGGGGGTAAAATTGAAAAAGGTTTAAAAAAAATTTTTTTTGGACTTAGTCATTTTTCCAACGTTTATCAGACTTTCAGATAGAGGAAATGTCAGTGAGCGTTCCAATTTCAGTTCCAGATCGATTCACCCAATGAGTCCTTGATATTTAGTCGTTTTCAGCCAATGTTCTGGATTTTTGAAAATTTCACTTTTTTGTGAAAATATCCACTAAATGAGGGATTAATATGTGTGAGGGGACCCCAGGAGAGTTCCAAATGTGTGTGGGTAGAATATATATCCCACGGGGGTAAAATTGAAAAAAGTTTAAAAAAATTTTTTTTTGTACTCAGTCAATTTTCTGGCGTCTATCAGACTTTCAGATAGGGCAAATGTCAGTGATCGTTCCGATTTCAGTTCCAGATCGATTCACCCAATGAGTCCTTGATGTTTAGTCTTTTTCAGCCAATTTTCTGGATTTTTGAAAATTTCACTTTTTATGAAAATATCCACTAAATGAGGGAATAATATGTGTGAGGGTACCCCAGGAGAGTTCCAAATGTGTGTGGGTAGAATATATATCCCACGGGGGTAAAATTGAAAAAAGTTGAAAAAATTTTTTTTTGGACTTATTCATTTTTCCGACGTTTATCAGAATTTCACATAGAGGAAATGTCAGTGAGCGTTCCGATTTCAGTTCCAGATCGATTCGCCCAATGAGTCCTTGATATTTAGTCGTTTTCAGCCAATTTTCTGGATTTTTGAAAATTTCACTTTTTTGTGAAAATATCCACTAAATGAGGGAATAATATGTGTGAGGGGACCCCAGGAGAGTTCCAAATGTGTATGGGTAGAATATATATCCCACGGGGGTAAAATTGAAAAAAGTATTAAAAAAATTTTTTTTGGACTTAGTCATTTTTCCAACGTTTATCAGACTTTCAGATAGAGGAAATGTCAGTGAGCATTCCGATTTCAGTTCCAGATCGATTCACCCAATGAGTCCTTGATATTTAGTCATTTTCAGCCAATTTTCTGGATTTTTGAAAATTTCACTTTTTTGTGAAAACATCCACTAAAGAGGGAATAATATGTGTGAGGGGACCCCAGGAGAGTTCCAAATGTGTGTGGGTATAATATATATCCCACGGGGGTAAAACTGAAAAAAGTTTAAAAAAATTTTTTTTTGTAATTAGTCAATTTTCCGGCGTCTATCAGACTTTCAGATAGGGCAAATGTCAGTGATCGTTCCGATTTCAGTTCCAGAGCGATTCGCCCAATGAGTCCATGATATTTAGTCGTTTTCAGCCAAGTTTCTGGATTTTTGAAAATTTCACTTTTTTGTGAAAATATCCACTAAATGAGGGAATAATATGTGTGAGGGGACCCCAGGAGAGTTCCAAATGTGTGTGGGTAGAATATCTATCCCACGGGGGTAAAATTGAAAAAAGTTAAAAAAATTTTTTTTTTGTACTCAGTCAATTTTCCGGCGTCTATCAGACTTTCAGATAGGGCAAATGTCAGTGATCGTTCCGATTTCAGTTCCAGATCGATTCACCCAATGAGTCCTTGATGTTTAGTCTTTTTCAGCCAATTTTCTGGATTTTTGAAAATTTCACTTTTTTGTGAAAATATCCACTAAATGAGGGAATAATATGTGTGAGGGGACCCCAGGAGAGTTCCAAATGTGTGTGGGTAGAATATATATCCCACGGGGGTAAAATTGAAAAAAGCTGAAAAAAATTTTTTTTGGACTATTTCATTTTTCCGACGTTTAGCAGACTTTCAGATACAGGAAATGTCAGTGAGCGTTCCGATTTCAGTTCCAGATCGATTCACCCAATGAGTCCTTGATGTTTAGTCTTTTTCAGCCAATTTTCTGGATTTTTGAAAATTTCACTTTTTGTGAAAATATCCACTAAATGAGGGAATAATATGTGTGAGGGTACCCCAGGAGAGTTCCAAATGTGTGTGGGTAGAACATATATCCCACGGGGGTAAAATTGAAAAAAGTTTAAAAAAATTTTTTTTGGACTTATTCATTTTTCCGATGTTTATCAGACTTTCAGATAGAGGAAATGTCAGTGAGCGTTCTGATTTCAGTTCCACATCGATTCGCCCAATGAGTCCTTGATATTTAGACGTTTTCAGCCAATTTTCTTGATTTTTGAAAATTTCACTTTTTTGTGAAAATATCCACTAAATGAGGGAATAATATGTGTGAGGGGACCCCAGGAGAGTTCCAAATGTGTGTGGGTAGAATATATATCCCACGGGGGTAAAATTGAAAAAAGTTTAAAAATTTTTTTTTTTGGACTTAGTCATTTTTCTTGCGTTTATCAGACTTTCAGATAGGGGAAATGTCAGTGAGCGTTCCGATTTCAGTTCCAGAGCGATTCGCCCAATGAGTCCTTGATATTTAGTTGTTTTCAGCCTAGTTTCTGCATTTTTGAAAATTTCACTTTTTTGTGAAAATATCCACTAAATGAGGGAATAATATGTGTGAGGGTACCCTAGGAGAGATCCAAATGTGTGTGAGTAGAATATATATCACACGGGGGTAAAATTGAAAAAAGTTTAAAAAATTTTTTTTTTGGACTTAGTCAATTTTCCGGCGTCTATCAGACTTTCAGATAGGGCAAATGTCAGTGATCGTTCCGAATTCAGTTCCAGAGCGATTCTCCCAATGAGTCCTTGATATTTAGTCGTTTTCAGCCAAGTTTCTGGATTTTTGAAAATTTCACTTTTTTGTGAAAATATCCACTAAATGAGGGAATAATATGTGTGAGGGTACCCCAGGAGAGTTCCAAATGTGTGTGGGTAGAATATATATCCCACGGGGGTAAAATTGAAAAAAGTTTAAAAATTATTTTTTTTGGACTTAGTCATTTTTCCAACGTTTATCAGACTTTCAGATAGAGGAAATGTCAGTGAGCGTTCCGATTTCAGTTCCAAATCGATTCACCCAATGAGTCCTTGATGTTTAGTCTTTTTCAGCCAATTTTCTGGATTTTTGAAAATTTCACTTTTTTGTGAAAATATCCACTAAATGAGGGAATAATATGTGTGAGGGTACCCCAGGAGAGTTCCAAATGTGTGTGGGTAGAATATATATCCTACGGGGGTAAAATTGAAAAAAGTTGAAAACATTTTTTTTTGGACTTATTCATTTTTCCGACGTTTATCAGACTTTCAGATAGAGGAAATGTCAGTAAGCGTTCCGATTTCAGTTCTAGATCGATTCACCCAATGAGTCCTTGATGTTTAGTCTTTTTCAGCCAATTTTCTTGATTTTTGAAAATTTCACTTTTTTGTGAAAATATCCACTAAATGAGGGAATAATATGTGTGAGGGTACCCCAGGAGAGATCCAAATGTGTGTGGGTAGAATATATATCACACGGGGGTAAAATTGAAAAATGTTGAAAAAAATTTTTTTTTGGACTTAGTCATTTTTCCGCCGTTTATCAGACTTTCAGGTAGGGCAAATGTCAGTGAACGTTCCGATTTCAGTTCCAGAGCGATTCGCCCAATGAGTCCTTGATATTTAGTCAATTTCAGCCAATGTTCTGGATTTTTGAAAATTTCACTTTTTTGTGAAAATATCCACTAAATGAGGGAATAATATGTGTGAGGGTACCCCAGGAGAGTTCCAAATGTGTGTGGGTAGAATATATATCCCACGGGGGTAAAATTGAAAAAAGTTGAAAACATTTTTTTTTGGACTTTTTCATTTTTCCGACGTTTATCAGACTTTCAGATAGAGGAAATGTCAGTGAGCGTTCCGATTTCAGTTCCAGATCGATTCGCCCAATGAGTCCTTGATATTTAGTCATTTTCAGCCAATTTTCTGTATTTTTGAAAATTTCACTATTTTGTGAAAATATCCACTAAATGAGGGAATAATATGTGTGAGGGTACCCCAGGAGAGATCCAAATGTGTGTGGGTAGAATATATATCACACGGGGGTAAAATTGAAAAAAGTTTAAAAAAAATTTTTTTTGGACTTAGTCAATTTTCCGGCGTCTATCAGACTTTCAGATAGGGCAAATGTCAGTGATCGTTCTGATTTCAGTTCCAGAGCGATTCGCCCAATTAGTCCTTGATATTTAGTCATTTTCAGCCAAGTTTCTGGATTTTTGAAAATTTCACTTTTTTATGAAAATATCCACTAAATGAGGGAATAATATGTGTGAGGGTACCCCAGGAGAGTTCCAAATGTGTGTGGGTAGAATATATATCCCACGGGGGTAAAATTGAAAAAAGTTGAAAAAATTTTTTTTTGGACTTATTCATTTTTCCGACGTTTATCAGACTTTCAGATAGAGGAAATGTCAGTGAGCGTTCCGATTTCAGTTCCAGATCGACTCGCCCAATGAGTCCTTGATATATAGTCGTTTTCAGCCAATTTTCTTGATTTTTGAAAATTTCACTTTTTTGTGAAAATATCCACTAAATGAGGGAATAATATGTGTGAGGGTACCCCAGGAGAGTTCCAAATGTGTGTGGTTAGAATATATATCCCACGGGGGTAAAATTGCAAAAAGTTTCCAAAAAATTTTTTTTGTACCTAGTCAATTTTCCGGCGTCTATCAGACTTTCAGATAGGGCAAATGTCAGTGATCGTTCTGATTTCAGTTCCAGAGCGATTCGCCCAATTAGTCCTTGATATTTAGTCATTTTCAGCCAAGTTTCTGGATTTTTGAAAATTTCACTTTTTTATGAAAATATCCACTAAATGAGGGAATAATATGTGTGAGGGTACCCCAGGAGAGTTCCAAATGTGTGTGGGTAGAATATATATCCCACGGGGGTAAAATTGAAAAAAGTTTAAAAAAAAATTTTTTTGGACTTAGTCATTTTTCCGGCATTTATCAGACTTTCAGATAGAGGAAATGTCAGTGAGCGTTCCGATTTCAGTTCCAGATCAATTCACCCAATGAGTCCTTGATATTTAGTCATTTTCAGCCAATTTTCTGGATTTTTGAAAATTTCACTTTTTTGTGAAAATATCTACTAAATGAGGGAATAATATGTGTGAGGGTACCCCAGGAGAGTTCCAAATGTCTGTGGGTAGAATATATATCCCACGGGGGTAAAATTGAAAAAAGTTTAAAAATATTTTTTTTTGGACTTATTCATTTTTCCGCCGTTTATCAGACTTTCAGATAGGGGAAATGTCAGTGATCGTTCCGATTTCAGTTCCAGAGCGATTCGCCCAATGAGTCCTTGATATTTAGTCGTTTTCAGCCAAGTTTCTGGATTTTTGAAAATTTCACTTTTTTGTGAAAATATCCACTAAATGAGGGAATAATATGTGTGAGGGTACCCCAGGAGAGTTCCAAATGTGTGTGGGTAGAATATATATCCCACGGGGGTAAAATTTAAAAAAGTTGAAAAAATTTTTTTTTGGGACTTATTCATTTTTCCGCCGTTTATCAGACTTTCAGATAGGGGAAATGTCAGTGAGCGTTCCGATTTCAGTTCCAGAGCGATTCGCCCAATGAGTCCTTGATATTTAGTCGTTTTCAGCCAAGTTTCTGGATTTTTGAAAATTTCACTTTTTTGTGAAAATATCCACTAAATGAGGGAATAATATGTGTGAGGGGACCCCAGGAGAGTTCCAAATTGTGTGGGTAGAATATATATCCCACGGGGGTAAAATTGAAAAAAGTTTAAAAAATTTTTTTTGTACTTAGTCAATTTTTCGGCGTCTACCAGACTTTCAGATAGGGCAAATGTCAGTGATCGTTCCGATTTCAGTTCCAGATTGATTCACCCAATGAGTCCTTGATGTTTAGTCTTTTTCAGCCAATTTTCTGGATTTTTGAAAATTTCACTTTTTTGTGAAAATATCCACTAAATGAGGGAATAATATGTGTGAGGGTACCCCAGGAGAGTTCCAAATGTATGTGGGTAGAACATATATATCCCACGGGGGTAAAATTGAAAAAAATTGAAAAATTTTTTTTTTTGGACTTAGTCATTTTTCCGGCGTTTATCTGACTTTCAGATAGAGGAAATGTCAGTGAGCGTTCCGATTTCAGTTCCAGATCGATTCGCCCAATGAGTCCTTGATATTTAGTCGTTTTCAGCCAATTTACTTGATTTTTGAAAATTTCACTTTTTTGTGAAAATATCCACTAAATGAGGGAATAATATGTGTGAGGGTACCCCAGGAGAGATCCAAATGTGTGTGGGTAGAATATATATCACACGGGGGTAAAATTGAAAAAGTTGTAAAAAAATTTTTTTTGGACTTAGTCATTTTTCCGGCGTTTATCAGACTTTCAGATAGGGCAAATGTCAGTGAGCGTTCCAATTTCAGTTCCAGAGCGATTCGCCGAATGAGTCCTTGATATTTAGTCAATTTCAGCCAATGTTCTGGATTTTTGAAAATTTCACTTTTTTGTGAAAATATCCATTAAATGAGGGAATAATATGTGTGAGGGTACCCCAGGAGAGTTCCAAATGTGTGTAGGTAGAATATATATCCCACGGGGGTAAAATTGAAAAAAGTTTTAAATAAATTTTTTTGGACTTAGTCATTTTTCTAACGTTTATCAGACTTTCAGATAGAGGAAATGTCAGTGAGCGTTCCGATTTCAGTTCCAGATCAATTCACCCAATGAGTCCTTGATATTTAGTCATTTTCAGCCAATTTTCTGGATTTTTGAAAATTTCACTTTTTTGTGAAAATATCCACTAAATGAGGGAATAATATGTGTGAGGGTACCCCAGGAGAGTTCCAAATGTGTGTGGGTAAAATATATATCCCACGGGGGTAAAATTGAAAAAAGTTTAAAAATTTTTTTTTTTGGACTTAGTCATTTTTCCAACGTTTATCAGACTTTCACATAGGGGAAATGTCAGTGAGCGTTCCAATTTCAGTTCCAGATCAATTCACCCAATGAGTCCTTGATAGTTAGTCATTTTCAGCCAATTTTCTGGATTTTTGAAAATTTCACTTTTTTGTGAAAATATCCACTAAATGAGGGAATAATATGTGTGAGGGTACCCCAGGAGAGTTCCAAATGTGTGTGGGTAAAATATATATCCCACGGGGGTAAAATTGAAAAAATTTTTTTTTGGACTTATTCATTTTTCCGACGTTTATCAGACTTTCAGATGGAGGAAATGTCAGTGAGCATCCCGATTTCACTTCCAGATCGATTCGCCCAACGAGTCCTTGATATTTAGTCGTTTTCAGCCAATTTTCTTGATTTTTGAAAATTTCACTTTTTTGTGAAAATATCCACTAAATGAGGGAATAATATGTATGAGGGTACCGCAGGAGAGATCCAAATGTGTGTGGGTAGAATATATATCCCACGGGGGTAAAATTGAAAAAAGTTGAAAAAAATTTTTTTGGGACTTATTCATTTTTCCGACGTTTATCAGACTTTCAGATAGGGCAAATGTCAGTGAGCGTTCCGATTTCAGTTCCAGAGCGATTCGCCCAATCAGTCCTTGATATTTAGTATTTTTCAGCCAATTTTCTGGATTTTTGAAAATTTCACTTTTTTGTGAAAATATCCACTAAATGAGGGAATAATATGTGTGAGGGTACCCCAGGAGAGTTCCAAATGTATGTGGGTAGAATATATATCCCACGGGGGTAAAATTGAAAAAAATTAAAAAATTTTTTTTTTTGGACTTAGTCATTTTTCCGGCATTTATCTGACTTTCAGATAGAGGAAATGTCAGTGAGCGTTCCGATTTCAGTTCCAGATCAATTCACCCAATGAGTCCTTGATATTTAGTCGTTTTCAGCCAAGTTTCTGGATTTTTGAAAATTTCACTTTTTTGTGAAAATATCCACTAAATGAGGGAATAATATGTGTGAGGGGACCCCAGGAGAGTTCCAAATTGTGTGGGTAGAATATATATCCCACGGGGGTAAAATTGAAAAAAGTTTAAAAAATTTTTTTTGTACTTAGTCAATTTTTCGGCGTCTACCAGACTTTCAGATAGGGCAAATGTCAGTGATCGTTCCGATTTCAATTCCAGATTGATTCACCCAATGAGTCCTTGATGTTTAGTCTTTTTCAGCCAATTTTCTGGATTTTTGAAAATTTCACTTTTTTGTGAAAATATCCACTAAATGAGGGAATAATATGTGTGAGGGTACCCCAGGAGAGTTCCAAATGTATGTGGGTAGAACATATATATCCCACGGGGGTAAAATTGAAAAAAATTGAAAAATTTTTTTTTTTGGACTTAGTCATTTTTCCGGCGTTTATCTGACTTTCAGATAGAGGAAATGTCAGTGAGCGTTCCGATTTCAGTTCCAGATCGATTCGCCCAATGAGTCCTTGATATTTAGTCGTTTTCAGCCAATTTACTTGATTTTTGAAAATTTCACTTTTTTGTGAAAATATCCACTAAATGAGGGAATAATATGTGTGAGGGTACCCCAGGAGAGATCCAAATGTGTGTGGGTAGAATATATATCACACGGGGGTAAAATTGAAAAAGTTGAAAAAAAATTTTTTTTGGACTTAGTCATTTTTCCGGCGTTTATCAGACTTTCAGATAGGGCAAATGTCAGTGAGCGTTCCAATTTCAGTTCCAGAGCGATTCGCCGAATGAGTCCTTGATATTTAGTCAATTTCAGCCAATGTTCTGGATTTTTGAAAATTTCACTTTTTTGTGAAAATATCCATTAAATGAGGGAATAATATGTGTGAGGGTACCCCAGGAGAGTTCCAAATGTGTGTAGGTAGAATATATATCCCACGGGGGTAAAATTGAAAAAAGTTTTAAATAAATTTTTTTGGACTTAGTCATTTTTCTAACGTTTATCAGACTTTCAGATAGAGGAAATGTCAGTGAGCGTTCCGATTTCAGTTCCAGATCAATTCACCCAATGAGTCCTTGATAGTTAGTCATTTTCAGCCAATTTTCTGGATTTTTGAAAATTTCACTTTTTTGTGAAAATATCCACTAAATGAGGGAATAATATGTGTGAGGGTACCCCAGGAGAGTTCCAAATGTGTGTGGGTAAAATATATATCCCACGGGGGTAAAATTGAAAAAATTTTTTTTTGGACTTATTCATTTTTCCGACGTTTATCAGACTTTCAGATGGAGGAAATGTCAGTGAGCATCCCGATTTCACTTCCAGATCGATTCGCCCAACGAGTCCTTGATATTTAGTCGTTTTCAGCCAATTTTCTTGATTTTTGAAAATTTCACTTTTTTGTGAAAATATCCACTAAATGAGGGAATAATATGTATGAGGGTACCGCAGGAGAGATCCAAATGTGTGTGGGTAGAATATATATCCCACGGGGGTAAAATTGAAAAAAGTTGAAAAAAATTTTTTTGGGACTTATTCATTTTTCCGACGTTTATCAGACTTTCAGATAGGGCAAATGTCAGTGATCGTTCCGATTTCAGTTCCAGAGCGATTCGCCCAATGAGTCCTTGATATTTAGTCGTTTTCAGCCAAGTTTCTTGATTTTTGAAAATTTCACTTTTTTGTGAAAATATCCACTAAATGAGGGAATAATATGTGTGAGGGTACCCCAGGAGAGTTCCAAATGTGTGTGGGTAGAATATATATCCCACGGGGGTAAAATTGAAAAAAGTTTAAAAAATTTTTTTTTGGACTTATTCATTTTTCCGACGTTTATCAGACTTTCAGATGGAGGAAATGTCAGTGAGCATCCCGATTTCACTTCCAGATCGATTCGCCCAACGAGTCCTTGATATTTAGTCGTTTTCAGCCAATTTTCTTGATTTTTGAAAATTTCACTTTTTTGTGAAAATATCCATTAAATGAGGGAATAATATGTGTGAGGGTACCCCAGGAGAGATTCAAATGTGTGTGGGTAGAATATATATCACACGGGGGTAAAATAGAAAAAGGTTGAAAAAAATTTTTTTTTGTACTTAGTCAATTTTCCGGCGTCTACCAGACTTTCAGATAGGGCAAATGTCAGTGATCGTTCCGATTTCAGTTCCAGATCGATTTACCCATTGAGTCCTTGATGTTTAGTCTTTTTCAGCCAATTTTCTGGATTTTTGAAAATTTCACTTTTTTGTGATAATATCCACTAAATGAGGGAATAATATGTGTGAGGGTACCCCAGGAGAGTTCCAAATGTGTGAGGGTAGAATATATATCCCACGGGGGTAAAATTGAAAAAAGTTGAAAAAAATTTTTTTTTGGACTTATTCATTTTTCCGCCGTTTATCAGACTTTCAGATAGGGGAAATGTCAGTGAGCGTTCCGATTTCAGTTCCAAAGCGATTCGCCCAATGAGTCCTTGATATTTAGTCGTTTTCAGCCAAGTTTCTGGATTTTTGAAAATTTCACTTTTTTGTGATAATATCCACTAAATGAGGGAATAATAGGTGTGAGGGTACCCCAGGAGAGTTCCAAATGTGTGTGGGTAGAATATATATCCCACGGGGGTAAAATTGAAAAAAGTTGAAAAAATTTTTTTTTGGACTTATTCATTTTTCCGACGTTTATCAGACTTTCAGATAGAGGAAATGTCAGTGAGCATTCCCATTTCAGTTCCAGATCGATTCGCCCAATGAGTCCTTGATATTTAGTCATTTTCAGCCAATTTTCTTGATTTTTGAAAATTTCACTTTTTTGTCAAAATATCCACTAAATGAGGGAATAATATGTGTGAGGGTACCCCAGGAGAGATCCAAATGTGTGTGGGTAGAATATATATCACACGGGGGTAAAATTGAAAAAAGTTTAAAAAAAATTTTTTTTGGACTTAGTCAATTTTCCGGCGTCTATCAGACTTTCAGATAGGGCAAATGTCAGTGATCGTTCTGATTTCAGTTCCAGAGCGATTCGCCCAATTAGTCCTTGATATTTAGTCATTTTCAGCCAAGTTTCTGGATTTTTGAAAATTTCACTTTTTTATGAAAATATCCACTAAATGAGGGAATAATATGTGTGAGGGTACCCCAGGAGAGTTCCAAATGTGTGTGGGTAGAATATATATCCCACGGGGGTAAAATTGAAAAAAGTTGAAAAAATTTTTTTTTGGACTTATTCATTTTTCCGACGTTTATCAGACTTTCAGATAGAGGAAATGTCAGCGAGCGTTCCGATTTCAGTTCCAGATCGACTCGCCCAATGAGTCCTTGATATATAGTCGTTTTCAGCCAATTTTCTTGATTTTTGAAAATTTCACTTTTTTGTGATAATATCCACTAAATGAGGGAATAATATGTGTGAGGGTACCCCAGGAGAGTTCCAGATGTGTGTAGGTAGAATATATATCCCATGGGGGTAAGATTGAAAAAAGTTGAAAAAAATTTTTTTTTGGACTTATTCATTTTTCTGACGTTCATCAGACTTTCAGATAGAGGAAATGTCAGTGAGCGTTCCGATTTCAGTTCCAAAGCGATTCGCCCAATGAGTCCTTGATATTTAGTCAATTTCAGCCAATGTTCTGGATTTTTGAAAATTTCACTTTTTTGTGAAAATATCCACTAAATGAGGGAATAATATGTGTGAGGGGACCCCAGGAGAGTTCCAAATGTGTGTGGGTAGAATATATATCCCACGGGGGTAAAATTGAAAAAAGTTTAAAAAATTTTTTTTTGTACTTAGTCAATTTTCCGGCGCCTATCAGACTTTCAGATAGGGCAAATGTCAGTGATCGTTCCGATTTCAGTTCCAGAGCGATTCGCCCAATGAGTCCTTGATATTTAGTCGTTTTCAGCCAAGTTTCTTGATTTTTGAAAATTTCACTTTTTGTGAAAATATCCACTAAATGAGGGAATAATATGTGTGAGGGTACCCCAGGAGAGTTCCAAATGTGTGTGGGTAGAATATATATCCCACGGGGGTAAAATTGAAAAAAGTTTTAAAAAATTTTTTCTTTTGTACTTAGTCAATTTTCCGGCGTCTACCAGACTTTCAGATAGGGCAAATGTCAGTGATCGTTCCGATTTCAGTTCCAGATCGATTCACCCAATGAGTCCTTGATGTTTAGTCTTTTTCAGCCAATTTTCTGGATTTTTGAAAATTTCACTTTTTTGTGAAAATATCCACTAAATGAGGGAATAATATGTGTGAGGGTACCCCAGGAGAGATTCAAATGTGTGTGGGTAGAATATATATCACACGGGGGTAAAATAGAAAAAGGTTGAAAAAAAATTTTTTTTGGACTGTCATTTTTCCAACGTTTATCAGACTTTCAGTTAGAGGAAATGTCAGTGACCGTTCCGATTTCAGTTCCAGATCGATTCACCCAATGAGTCCTTGATATTTAGTCGTTTTCAGCCAATTTTCTGGATTTTTGAAAATTTCACTTTTTTGTGAAAATATCCACTAAATGAGGGAATAATATGTGTGAGGGTACCCCAGGAGAGTTCCAAATGTGTGTGGGTAGAATATATATCCCACGGGGGTAAAATTGAAAAAAGTTTAAAAAAATTTTTTTTTGTACTTAGTCAATTTTCCGGCGTCTACCAGACTTTCAGATAGGGCAAATGTCAGTGATCGTTCCGATTTCAGTTCCAGAGCGATTCGCCCAATGAGTCCTTGATATTTAGTCGTTTTCAGCCAAGTTTCTTGATTTTTGAAAATTTCACTTTTTTGTGAAAATATCCACTAAATGAGGGAATAATATGTGTGAGGGTACCCCAGGAGAGTTCCAAATGTGTGTGGGTAGAATATATATCCCACGGGGGTAAAATTGAAAAAAGTTTAAAAAATTTTTTTTTGGACTTATTCATTTTTCCGACGTTTATCAGACTTTCAGATGGAGGAAATGTCAGTGAGCATCCCGATTTCACTTCCAGATCGATTCGCCCAACGAGTCCTTGATATTTAGTCGTTTTCAGCCAATTTTCTTGATTTTTGAAAATTTCACTTTTTTGTGAAAATATCCATTAAATGAGGGAATAATATGTGTGAGGGTACCCCAGGAGAGATTCAAATGTGTGTGGGTAGAATATATATCACACGGGGGTAAAATAGAAAAAGGTTGAAAAAAATTTTTTTTTGTACTTAGTCAATTTTCCGGCGTCTACCAGACTTTCAGATAGGGCAAATGTCAGTGATCGTTCCGATTTCAGTTCCAGAGCGATTTACCCATTGAGTCCTTGATATTTAGTCATTTTCAGCCAATTTTCTGGATTTTTGAAAATTTCACTTTTTTATGAAAATATCCACTAAATGAGGGAATAATATGTGTGAGGGTACCCCAGGAGAGTTCCAAATGTGTGTGGGTAGAATATATATCCCACGGGGGTAAAATTGAAAAAAGTTGAAAAAATTTTTTTTTGGACTTATTCATTTTTCCGACGTTTATCAGACTTTCAGATAGAGGAAATGTCAGCGAGCGTTCCGATTTCAGTTCCAGATCGACTCGCCCAATGAGTCCTTGATATATAGTCGTTTTCAGCCAATTTTCTTGATTTTTGAAAATTTCACTTTTTTGTGAAAATATCCACTAAATGAGGGAATAATATGTGTGAGGGTACCCCAGGAGAGTTCCAAATGTGTGTGGTTAGAATATATATCCCACGGGGGTAAAATTGCAAAAAGTTTCAAAAAAATTTTTTTTGTACCTAGTCAATTTTCCGGCGTCTATCAGACTTTCAGATAGGGCAAATGTCAGTGATCGTTCTGATTTCAGTTCCAGAGCGATTCGCCCAATTAGTCCTTGATATTTAGTCATTTTCAGCCAAGTTTCTGGATTTTTGAAAATTTCACTTTTTTATGAAAATATCCACTAAATGAGGGAATAATATGTGTGAGGGTACCCCAGGAGAGTTCCAAATGTGTGTGGGTAGAATATATATCCTACGGGGGTAAAATTGAAAAAAGTTGAAAAAATTTTTTTTTGGACTTATTCATTTTTCCGACGTTTATCAGACTTTCAGATAGAGGAAATGTCAGTGAGCGTTCCGATTTCAGTTCCAGATCGACTCGCCCAATGAGTCCTTGATATATAGTCGTTTTCAGCCAATTTTCTTGATTTTTGAAAATTTCACTTTTTTGTGAAAATATCCACTAAATGAGGGAATAATATGTGTGAGGGTACCCCAGGAGAGTTCCAAATGTGTGTGGTTAGAATATATATCCCACGGGGGTAAAATTGCAAAAAGTTTCAAAAAAATTTTTTTTGTACCTAGTCAATTTTCCGGCGTCTATCAGACTTTCAGATAGGGCAAATGTCAGTGATCGTTCCGATTTCAGATCCAGAGCGATTCGCTCAATGAGTCCTTGATATTTAGTCGTTTTCAGCCAAGTTTCTGGATTTTTGAAAATTTCACTTTTTTGTGAAAATATCCACTAAATGACGGAATAATATGTGTGAGGGTACCCCAGGAGAGTTCCAAATGTGTGTGGGTAGAATATATATCCCACGGGGGTAAAATTGAAAAAAGTTTAAAACAATTTTTTTTTGTACTTAGTCAATTTTCCGGCGTCTACCAGACTTTCAGATAGGGCAAATGTCAGTGATCGTTCCGATTTCAGTTCCAGATCGATTCACCCAATGTGTCCTTGATGTTTAGTCTTTTTCAGCCAATTTTCTGGATTTTTGAAAATTTCACTTTTTTGTGATAATATCCACTAAATGAGGGAATAATATGTGTGAGGGTACCCCAGGAGAGTTCCAGATGTGTGTAGGTAGAATATATATCCCATGGGGGTAAGATTGAAAAAAGTTGAAAAAAATTTTTTTTTGGACTTATTCATTTTTCTGACGTTCATCAGACTTTCAGATAGAGGAAATGTCAGTGAGCGTTCCGATTTCAGTTCCAGATCGATTCACCCAATGAGTCCTTGATATTTAGTCGTTTTCAGCCAATTTTCTGGATTTTTGAAAATTTCACTTTTTTGTGAAAATATCCACTAAATGAGGGAATAATATGTGTGAGGGTACCCCAGGAGAGTTCCAAATGTGTGTGGGTAGAATATATATCCCACGGGGGTAAAATTGAAAAAAGTTTAAAAAAATTTTTTTTTGTACTTAGTCAATTTTCCGGCGTCTACCAGACTTTCAGATAGGGCAAATGTCAGTGATCGTTCCGATTTCAGTTCCAGAGCGATTCGCCCAATGAGTCCTTGATATTTAGTCGTTTTCAGCCAAGTTTCTGGATTTTTGAAAATTTCACTTTTTTGTGAAAATATCCACTAAATGAGGGAATAATATGTGTGAGGGTACCCCAGGAGAGATTCAAATGTGTGTGGGTAGAATATATATCACACGGGGGTAAAATAGAAAAAGGTTGAAAAAAAATTTTTTTGGGACATTCATTTTTCCGACGTTTATCAGACTTTCAGATGGAGGAAATGTCAGTGAGCATCCCGATTTCACTTCCAGATCGATTCGCCCAACGAGTCCTTGATATTTAGTCGTTTTCAGCCAATTTTCTTGATTTTTGAAAATTTCACTTTTTTGTGAAAATATCCACTAAATGAGGGAATAATATGTGTGAGGGTACCCCAGGAGAGATTCAAATGTGTGTGGGTAGAATATATATCACACGGGGGTAAAATAGAAAAAGGTTGAAAAAAAATTTTTTTTGGACTTAGTCATTTTTCCAACGTTTATCAGACTTTCAGATAGAGGAAATGTCAGTGAGCGTTCTGATTTCAGTTCCAGATCGATTCACCCAATGAGTCCTTGATATTTAGTCTTTTTCAGCCAATTTTCTGGATTTTTGAAAATTTCACTTTTTTGTGATAATATCCACTGAATGAGGGAATAATATGTGTGAGGGGACCCCAGGAGAGTTCCAAATGTGTGTGGGTAGAATATATATCCCACGGGGGTAAAATTGAAAAAAGTTTAAAAAATTTTTTTTTGGACTTATTCATTTTTCCGACGTTTATCAGACTTTCAGATGGAGGAAATGTCAGTGAGCATCCCGATTTCACTTCCAGATCGATTCGCCCAACGAGTCCTTGATATTTAGTCGTTTTCAGCCAATTTTCTTGATTTTTGAAAATTTCACTTTTTTGTGAAAATATCCATTAAATGAGGGAATAATATGTGTGAGGGTACCCCAGGAGAGATTCAAATGTGTGTGGGTAGAATATATATCACACGGGGGTAAAATAGAAAAAGGTTGAAAAAAATTTTTTTTTGTACTTAGTCAATTTTCCGGCGTCTACCAGACTTTCAGATAGGGCAAATGTCAGTGATCGTTCCGATTTCAGTTCCAGATCGATTTACCCATTGAGTCCTTGATGTTTAGTCTTTTTCAGCCAATTTTCTGGATTTTTGAAAATTTCACTTTTTTGTGATAATATCCACTAAATGAGGGAATAATATGTGTGAGGGTACCCCAGGAGAGATCCAAATGTGTGTGGGTAGAATATATATCACACGGGGGTAAAATTGAAAAAAGTTTAAAAAAAATTTTTTTTGGACTTAGTCAATTTTCCGGCGTCTATCAGACTTTCAGATAGGGCAAATGTCAGTGATCGTTCTGATTTCAGTTCCAGAGCGATTCGCCCAATTAGTCCTTGATATTTAGTCATTTTCAGCCAAGTTTCTGGATTTTTGAAAATTTCACTTTTTTATGAAAATATCCACTAAATGAGGGAATAATATGTGTGAGGGTACCCCAGGAGAGTTCCAAATGTGTGTGGGTAGAATATATATCCCACGGGGGTAAAATTGAAAAAAGTTGAAAAAATTTTTTTTTGGACTTATTCATTTTTCCGACGTTTATCAGACTTTCAGATAGAGGAAATGTCAGCGAGCGTTCCGATTTCAGTTCCAGATCGACTCGCCCAATGAGTCCTTGATATATAGTCGTTTTCAGCCAATTTTCTTGATTTTTGAAAATTTCACTTTTTTGTGAAAATATCCACTAAATGAGGGAATAATATGTGTGAGGGTACCCCAGGAGAGTTCCAAATGTGTGTGGTTAGAATATATATCCCACGGGGGTAAAATTGCAAAAAGTTTCAAAAAAATTTTTTTTGTACCTAGTCAATTTTCCGGCGTCTATCAGACTTTCAGATAGGGCAAATGTCAGTGATCGTTCTGATTTCAGTTCCAGAGCGATTCGCCCAATTAGTCCTTGATATTTAGTCATTTTCAGCCAAGTTTCTGGATTTTTGAAAATTTCACTTTTTTATGAAAATATCCACTAAATGAGGGAATAATATGTGTGAGGGTACCCCAGGAGAGTTCCAAATGTGTGTGGGTAGAATATATATCCCACGGGGGTAAAATTGAAAAAAGTTGAAAAAATTTTTTTTTGGACTTATTCATTTTTCCGACGTTTATCAGACTTTCAGATAGAGGAAATGTCAGTGAGCGTTCCGATTTCAGTTCCAGATCGACTCGCCCAATGAGTCCTTGATATATAGTCGTTTTCAGCCAATTTTCTTGATTTTTGAAAATTTCACTTTTTTGTGAAAATATCCACTAAATGAGGGAATAATATGTGTGAGGGTACCCCAGGAGAGTTCCAAATGTGTGTGGTTAGAATATATATCCCACGGGGGTAAAATTGCAAAAAGTTTCAAAAAAATTTTTTTTGTACCTAGTCAATTTTCCGGCGTCTATCAGACTTTCAGATAGGGCAAATGTCAGTGATCGTTCCGATTTCAGATCCAGAGCGATTCGCTCAATGAGTCCTTGATATTTAGTCGTTTTCAGCCAAGTTTCTGGATTTTTGAAAATTTCACTTTTTTGTGAAAATATCCACTAAATGACGGAATAATATGTGTGAGGGTACCCCAGGAGAGTTCCAAATGTGTGTGGGTAGAATATATATCCCACGGGGGTAAAATTGAAAAAAGTTTTAAAAAATTTTTTCTTTTGTACT
Source organism: Phyllobates terribilis (assembly GCF_046119375.1). Lineage (NCBI taxonomy): Eukaryota > Metazoa > Chordata > Amphibia > Anura > Dendrobatidae > Phyllobates > Phyllobates terribilis. The sequence continues at coordinate 557,985,825 of NW_027362762.1, forward strand.
TAGTCAATTTTCCGGCGTCTACCAGACTTTCAGATAGGGCAAATGTCAGTGATCGTTCCGATTTCAGTTCCAGATCGATTCACCCAATGAGTCCTTGATGTTTAGTCTTTTTCAGCCAATTTTCTGGATTTTTGAAAATTTCACTTTTTTGTGAAAATATCCACTAAATGAGGGAATAATATGTGTGAGGGTACCCCAGGAGAGATTCAAATGTGTGTGGGTAGAATATATATCACACGGGGGTAAAATAGAAAAAGGTTGAAAAAAAATTTTTTTTGGACTGTCATTTTTCCAACGTTTATCAGACTTTCAGTTAGAGGAAATGTCAGTGAGCGTTCCGATTTCAGTTCCAGATCGATTCACCCAATGAGTCCTTGATATTTAGTCGTTTTCAGCCAATTTTCTGGATTTTTGAAAATTTCACTTTTTTGTGAAAATATCCACTAAATGAGGGAATAATATGTGTGAGGGTACCCCAGGAGAGTTCCAAATGTGTGTGGGTAGAATATATATCCCACGGGGGTAAAATTGAAAAAAGTTTAAAAAAATTTTTTTTTGTACTTAGTCAATTTTCCGGCGTCTACCAGACTTTCAGATAGGGCAAATGTCAGTGATCGTTCCGATTTCAGTTCCAGAGCGATTCGCCCAATGAGTCCTTGATATTTAGTCGTTTTCAGCCAAGTTTCTGGATTTTTGAAAATTTCACTTTTTTGTGAAAATATCCACTAAATGAGGGAATAATATGTGTGAGGGTACCCCAGGAGAGATTCAAATGTGTGTGGGTAGAATATATATCACACGGGGGTAAAATAGAAAAAGGTTGAAAAAAAATTTTTTTGGGACATTCATTTTTCCGACGTTTATCAGACTTTCAGATGGAGGAAATGTCAGTGAGCATCCCGATTTCACTTCCAGATCGATTCGCCCAACGAGTCCTTGATATTTAGTCGTTTTCAGCCAATTTTCTTGATTTTTGAAAATTTCACTTTTTTGTGAAAATATCCACTAAATGAGGGAATAATATGTGTGAGGGTACCCCAGGAGAGATTCAAATGTGTGTGGGTAGAATATATATCACACGGGGGTAAAATAGAAAAAGGTTGAAAAAAAATTTTTTTTGGACTTAGTCATTTTTCCAACGTTTATCAGACTTTCAGATAGAGGAAATGTCAGTGAGCGTTCTGATTTCAGTTCCAGATCGATTCACCCAATGAGTCCTTGATATTTAGTCTTTTTCAGCCAATTTTCTGGATTTTTGAAAATTTCACTTTTTTGTGATAATATCCACTGAATGAGGGAATAATATGTGTGAGGGTACCCCAGGAGAGTTCCAGATGTGTGTGGGTAGAATATATATCCCATGGGGGTAAAATTGAAAAAAGTTGAAAAAAATTTTTTTTTGGACTTATTCATTTTTCTGACGTTTATCAGACTTTCAGATAGAGGAAATGTCAGTGAGCGTTCCGATTTCAGTTCCAAAGCGATTCGCCCAATGAGTCCTTGATATTTAGTCAATTTCAGCCAATGTTCTGGATTTTTGAAAATTTCACTTTTTTGTGAAAATATCCACTAAATGAGGGAATAATATGTGTGAGGGGACCCCAGGAGAGTTCCAAATGTGTGTGGGTAGAATATATATCCCACGGGGGTAAAATTGAAAAAAGTTTAAAAAATTTTTTTTTGTACTTAGTCAATTTTCCGGCGCCTATCAGACTTTCAGATAGGGCAAATGTCAGTGATCGTTCCGATTTCAGTTCCAGAGCGATTCGCCCAATGAGTCCTTGATATTTAGTCGTTTTCAGCCAAGTTTCTTGATTTTTGAAAATTTCACTTTTTTGTGAAAATATCCACTAAATGAGGGAATAATATGTGTGAGGGTACCCCAGGAGAGTTCCAAATGTGTGTGGGTAGAATATATATCCCACGGGGGTAAAATTGAAAAAAGTTTTAAAAATTTTTTTCTTTTGTACTTAGTCAATTTTCCGGCGTCTACCAGACTTTCAGATAGGGCAAATGTCAGTGATCGTTCCGATTTCAGTTCCAGATCGATTCACCCAATGAGTCCTTGATGTTTAGTCTTTTTCAGCCAATTTTCTGGATTTTTGAAAATTTCACTTTTTTGTGAAAATATCCACTAAATGAGGGAATAATATGTGTGAGGGTACCCCAGGAGAGATTCAAATGTGTGTGGGTAGAATATATCTCACACGGGGGTAAAATAGAAAAAGGTTGAAAAAAAATTTTTTTTGGACTTATTCATTTTTCCGACGTTTATCAGACTTTCAGATAGAGGAAATGTCAGTGAGCATCCCGATTTCACTTCCAGATCGATTCGCCCAACGAGTCCTTGATATTTAGTCGTTTTCAGCCAATTTTCTTGATTTTTGAAAATTTCACTTTTTTGTGAAAATATCCACTAAATGAGGGAATAATATGTGTGAGGGTACCCCAGGAGAGATTCAAATGTGTGTGGGTAGAATATATATCACACGGGGGTAAAATAGAAAAAGGTTGAAAAAAAATTTTTTTTGGACTTAGTCATTTTTCCAACGTTTATCAGACTTTCAGATAGAGGAAATGTCAGTGAGCGTTCCGATTTCAGTTCCAGATCGATTCACCCAATGAGTCCTTGATATTTAGTCTTTTTCAGCCAATTTTCTGGATTTTTGAAAATTTCACTTTTTTGTGAAAATATCCACTAAATGAGGGAATAATATGTGTGAGGGTACCCCAGGAGAGTTCCAAATGTGTGTGGGTAGAATATATATCCCACGGGGGTAAAATTGAAAAAAGTTGAAAAAATTTTTTTTTGGACTTATTCATTTTTCCAACGTTTATCAGACTTTCAGATAGAGGAAATGTCAGTGAGCATTCCCCTTTCAGTTCCAGAGCGATTCGCCCAATGAGTCCTTGATATTTAGTCGTTTATAGCCAATTTTCTTGATTTTTGAAAATTTCACTTTTTTGTGAAAATATCCACTAAATGAGGGAATAATATGTGTGAGGGTACCCCAGGAGAGATCCAAATGTGTGTGGGTAGAATATATATCACACGGGGGTAAAATTGAAAAAAGTTGAAAAAAAATTTTTTTTGGACTTAGTCAATTTTCCGGCGTCTATCAGACTTTAAGATAGGGCAAATGTCAGTGATTGTTCCGATTTCAGTTCCAGAGCGATTCGCCCAATGAGTCCTTGATATTTAGTCGTTTTCAGCCAAGTTTCTGGATTTTTGAAAATTTCACTTTTTTGTGAAAATATCCACTAAATGAGGGAATAATATGTGTGAGGGTACCCCAGGAGAGTTCCAAATGTGTGTGAGTAGAATATATATCTCAAGGGGGTAAAATTGAAAAAAGTTGAAAAAAATTTTTTTTGGACTTATTCATTTTTCCGACGTTTATCAGACTTTCAGATAGAGGAAATGACAGTGAGCGTTCCGATTTCAGTTCCAAAGCGATTCGCCCAATGAGTCCTTGATATTTAGTCAATTTCAGCCAATGTTCTGGATTTTTGAAAATTTCACTTTTTTGTGAAAATATCCACTAAATGAGGGAATAATATGTGTGAGGGTACCCCAGGAGAGATCCAAATGTGTGTGGGTAGAATATATATCACACAGGGGTAAAATTGAAAAAAGTTTAAAAAAAATTTTTTTTGTACTTAGTCAATTTTCCTGCGTCTATCAGACTTTCAGATAGGGCAAATGTCAGTGATCGTTCCGATTTCAGTTCCAGAGCGATTCACCCTATGAGTCCTTGATATTTAGTCGTTTTCAGCCAAGTTTCTTGATTTTTGAAAATTTCACTTTTTTGTGAAAATATCCACTAAATGAGGGAATCATATGTGTGAGGGGACCCCAGGAGAGTTCCAAATGTGTGTGGGTAGAATATATATCCCACGGGGGTAAAATTGAAAAAAGTTGGAAAAATTTTTTTTTTGGACTTATTCATTTTTCCGCCGTTTATCAGACTTTCAGTTAGGGAAAATGTCAGTGAGCGTTCCGATTTCAGTTCCAAAGTGATTCGCCCAATGAGTCCTTGATATTTAGTCATTTTCAGCCAATTTTCTGGATTTTTGAAAATTTCACTTTTTTGTGAAATTATCCACTAAATGAGGGAATAATATGTGTGAGGGGACCCCAGGAGAATTCCAAATGTGTGTGGGTAGAATATATATCCCACGGGGGTAAAATTGAAAAAAGTTGAAAAAAATTTTTTTTGGACTTATTTATTTTTCCGACGTTTATCAGACTTTCAGATAGAGGAAATGTCAGTGAGCGTTCCGATTTCAGTACCAGATCGATTCGCCCAATGAGTCCTTGATATTTAGTCGTTTTCAGCCAATTTTCTTGATTTTTGAAAATTTCACTTTTTTGTGAAAATATCCACTAAATGAGGGAATAATATGTGTGAGGGTACCTCAGGAGAGTTCCAAATGTGTGTGGGTAGAATATATATCCCCCGGGGGTAAAATTGAAAAAAGTTGAAAACATTTTTTTTTAGACTTATTCATTTTTTCAACGTTTATCAGACTTTCAGATAGAGGAAATGTCTGTGAGCGTTCCTATTTCAGTTCCAGATCGATTCACCCAATGAGTCCTTGATATTTAGTCTTTTTCAGCCAATTTTCTGGATTTTTGAAAATTTCACTTTTTTGTGATAATATCCACTAAATGAGGGAATAATATGTGTGAGGGTACCCCAGGAGAGTTCCAAATGTGTGTGGGTAGAATATATATCCCACGGTGGTAAAATTGAAAAAAGTTGAAAAAATTTTTTTTTTGGACTTATTCATTGTTCCGCCGTTTATCAGACTTTCAGATAGGGGAAATGTCAGTGAGCGTTCCGATTTCAGTTCCAAAGCGATTCGCCCAATGAGTCCTTGATATTTAGTCGTTTTCAGCCAAGTTTCTGGATTTTTGAAAATTTCACTTTTTTGTGAAAATATCCACTAAATGAGGGAATAACATGTGTGAGGGTACCCCAGGAGAGTTCCAAATGTGTGTGGGTTAAATATATATCCCACGGGGGTAAAATTGAAAAAAGTTGAAAAAATTTTTTTTTGGACTTATTCATTTTTCCGACGTTTATCAGACTTTCAGATAGAGGAAATGTCAGTGAGCATTCCCCTTTCAGTTCCAGAGCGATTCGCCCAATGAGTCCTTGATATTTAGTCGTTTTCAGCCAAGTTTCTTGATTTTTGAAAATTTCACTTTTTTGTGAAAATATCCACTAAATGAGGGAATAATATGTGTGAGGGTACCCCAGGAGAGTTCCAAATGTGTGTGAGTAGAATATATATCTCAAGGGGGTAAAATTGAAAAAAGTTGAAAAAAATTTTTTTTGGACTTATTCATTTTTCCGACGTTTATCAGACTTTCAGATAGAGGAAATGACAGTGAGCGTTCCGATTTCAGTTCCAAAGCGATTCGCCCAATGAGTCCTTGATATTTAGTCAATTTCAGCCAATGTTCTGGATTTTTGAAAATTTCACTTCTTTGTGAAAATATCCACTAAATGAGGGAATAATATGTGTGAGGGTACCACAGGAGAGATCCAAATGTGTGTGGGTAGAATATATATCACACAGGGGTAAAATTGAAAAAAGTTTAAAAAAAATTTTTTTTGTACTTAGTCAATTTTCCTGCGTCTATCAGACTTTCAGATAGGGCAAATGTCAGTGATCGTTCCGATTTCAGTTCCAGAGCGATTCACCCTATGAGTCCTTGATATTTAGTCGTTTTCAGCCAAGTTTCTTGATTTTTGAAAATTTCACTTTTTTGTGAAAATATCCACTAAATGAGGGAATCATATGTGTGAGGGTACACCAGGAGAGATTCAAATGTGTGTGGGTAGAATATATATCACACGGGGGTAAAACTGAAAAAAGTGAAAAAAATTTTTTTTTGGACTTAGTCATTTTTCCAACATTTATCAGACTTTCAGATAGAGGAAATGTCAGTGAGCATTCCGATTTCAGTTCCAGATCGATTCGCCCAATGAGCCCTTGATATTTAGTCAATTTCAGCCAATGTTCTGGATTTTTGAAAATTTCACTTTTTTGTGAAAATATCCACTAAATGAGGGAATAATATGTGTGAGGGGACCCCAGGAGAGTTCCAAATGTGTGTGGGTAGAATATATATCCCACGGGGGTAAAATTGAAAAAAGTTTAAAAAATTTTTTTTTTGTACTTAGTCAATTTTCCGGCGTCTATCAGACTTTCAGATAGGGCAAATGTCAGTGATCGTTCCGATTTCAGTTCCAGAGCGATTCACCCAATGAGTCCTTGATATTTAGTCAATTTCAGCCAAGTTTCTGGATTTTTGAAAATTTCACTTTTTTGTGAAAATATCCACTAAATGAGGGAATAATATGTGTGAGGGTACCCCAGGAGAGTTCCAAATGTGTGTGGGTAGAATATATATCCCACGGGGGTAAAATTGAAAAAGGTTTAAAAAAAATTTTTTTTGGACTTAGTCATTTTTCCGCCGTTTATCAGACTTTCAGATAGAGGAAATGTCAGTGAGCGTTCCGTTTTCAGTTCCAGATCGATTCACCCAATGAGTCCTTGATATTTAGTCGTTTTCAGCCAAGTTTTTGGATTTTTGAAAATTTTACTTTTTTGTGAAAATATCCACTAAATGAGGGAATAATATGTGTGAGGGTACCCCAGGAGAGTTCCAAATGTGTGTGGGTAGAATATATATCCCACGGGGGTAAAATTGAAAAAAGTTGGAAAAATTTTTTTTTTGGACTTATTCATTTTTCCGCCGTTTATCAGACTTTCAGTTAGGGAAAATGTCAGTGAGCATTCCGATTTCAGTTCCAAAGTGATTCGCCCAATGAGTCCTTGATATTTATTCATTTTCAGCCAATTTTCTGGATTTTTGAAAATTTCACTTTTTTGTGAAAATATCCACTAAATGAGGGAATAATATGTGTGAGGGGACCCCAGGAGAATTCCAAATGTATGTGGGTAGAATATATATCCCACGGGGGTAAAATTGAAAAAAGTTGAAAAAAATTTTTTTTGGACTTATTTATTTTTCCGACGTTTATCAGACTTTCAGATAGAGGAAATGTCAGTGAGCGTTCCGATTTCAGTACCAGATCGATTCGCCCAATGAGTCCTTGATATTTAGTCGTTTTCAGCCAATTTTCTTGATTTTTGAAAATTTCACTTTTTTGTGAAAATATCCACTAAATGAGGGAATAATATGTGTGAGGGTACCTCAGGAGAGTTCCAAATGTGTGTGGGTAGAATATATATCCCCCGGGGGTAAAATTGAAAAAAGTTGAAAACATTTTTTTTTAGACTTATTCATTTTTCCAACGTTTATCAGACTTTCAGATAGAGGAAATGTCAGTGAGCGTTCCGATTTCAGTTCCAGATCGATTCGCCCAATGAGTCCTTGATATTTAGTCGTTTTCAGCCAATTTTCTTGATTTTTGAAAATTTCACTTTTTTGTGAAAATATCCACTAAATGAGGGAACAATATGTGTGAGAGGACACCAGGAGACTTCCAAATGCGTATGGGTAGAATATATATCCCACGTGGGTAAAATTGAAAAAAGTTTAAAAAAATTTTTTTTTGTACTTAGTCAATTTTCCGGCGTCTATCAGACTTTCAGACAGGGCAAATGTCAGTGAGCGTTCCGATTTCAGTTCCAGAGCGATTCGCCCAATGAGTCCTTGATATTTAGTCAATTTCAGCCAATGTTCTGGATTTTTGAAAATTTCACTTTTTTCTGAAAATATCCACTAAATGAGGGAATAATATGTGTGAGGGGACCCCAGGAGAATTCCAAATGTGTGTGGGTAGAATATATATCCCACGGGGGTAAAATTGAAAAAAGTTGAAAAAAAATTTTTTTTGACTTATTCATTTTTCCGACGTTTATCAGACTTAAAGATTGAGTTAATGTCAGCGAGCGTTCCGATTTCAGTTCCAGATCGATTCACCCAATGAGTCCTTGATATTTAGTCGTTTTCAGCCAATATTCTGGATTTTTGAAAATTTCACTTTTTTGTGAAAATATCCACTAAATGAGGGAATAATATGTGTGAGGGGACCCCAGGAGAGTTCCAAATGTGTGTGGGTAGAATATATATCCCACGGGGGTAAAATTGAAAAAAGTTTAAAAAAATTTTTTTTGTTCTTAGTCAATTTTCCGGCATCTATCAGACTTTCAGATAGGGCAAATGTCAGTGATCGTTCCGATTTCAGTTCCAGAGCGATTCGCCCAATAAGTCCTTGATATTTAGTCGTTTTCAGCCAAGTTTCTGGATTTTTGAAAATTTCACTTTTTTGTGAAAATATCCACTAAATGAGAGAATAATATGTGTGAGGGTACCCCAGGAGAGTTCCAAATGTGTGTGGGTAGAATGTACATCCCACAGGGGTAAAATTGAAAAAAGTTTAAAAAAAATTTTTTTTGGACTTAGTCATTTTTCCAACGTTTATCAGACTTTCAGATAGAGGAAATGTCAGTGAGCGTTCAGATTTCAGTTCCAGATCGATTCGCCCAATGAGTCCTTGATATTTAGTCAATTTCAGCCAATGTTCTGGATTTTTGAAAATTTTACTTTTTTGTGAAAATATCTACTAAATGACGGAATAATATGTGTGAGGGAACCCCAGGAGAGATCCAAATGTGTGTGAGTAGAATATATATCACACGGGGGTAAAATTGAAAAAAGTTTAAAAAAATTTTTTTTTGTACTTAGTCAATTTTCCGGCGTCTATCAGACTTTCAGACAGGGTAAATGTCAGTGAGCGTTCCGATTTCAGTTCCAGAGCGATTCGCCCAATGAGTCCTTGATATTTAGTCAATTTCAGCCAATGTTCTGGATTTTTGAAAATTTCACTTTTTTGTGAAAATATCCACTAAATGAGGGAATAATATGTGTGAGGGGAACCCAGGAGAGTTCCAAATGTGTGTGGGTAGAATATATATCCCACGGGGGTAAAATTGAAAAAAGTTTAAAAATTTTTTTTTTTGTACTTAGTCAATTTTCCTGCGTCTATTAGACTTTCAGATAGGGCAAATGTCAGTGATCGTTCCGATTTCAGTTCCAGAGCGATTCGCCCAATGAGTCCTTGATATTTAGTCGTTTTCAGCCAAGTTTCTGGATTTTTGAAAATTTCACTTTTTTGTGAAAATATCCACTAAATGAGGGAATAATATGTGTGAGGGTACCCCAGGAGAGTTCCAAATGTGTGTGGGTAGAATATATATCCCACGGGGGTAAAATTGAAAAAGGTTTAAAAAAAATTTTTTTTGGACTTAGTCATTTTTCCAACGTTTATCAGACTTTCAGATAGAGGAAATGTCAGTGAGCGTTCCGATTTCAGTTCCAGATCGATTCACCCAATGAGTCCTTGATATTTAGTCGTTTTCAGCCAATATTCTGGATTTTTGAAAATTTCACTTTTTTGTGAAAATATCCACTAAATGAGGGAATAATATGTGTGAGGGGACCCCAGGAGAGTTCCAAATGTGTGTGGGTAGAATATATATCCCACGGGGGTAAAATTGAAAAAAGTTTAAAAAAATTTTTTTTGTTCTTAGTCAATTTTCCGGCATCTATCAGACTTTCAGATAGGGCAAATGTCAGTGATCGTTCCGATTTCAGTTCCAGAGCGATTCGCCCAATAAGTCCTTGATATTTAGTCGTTTTCAGCCAAGTTTCTGGATTTTTGAAAATTTCACTTTTTTGTGAAAATATCCACTAAATGAGAGAATAATATGTGTGAGGGTACCCCAGGAGTGTTCCAAATGTGTGTGGGTAGAATGTACATCCCACGGGGGTAAAATTGAAAAAAGTTTAAAAAAAATTTTTTTTGGACTTAGTCATTTTTCCAACGTTTATCAGACTTTCAGATAGAGGAAATGTCAGTGAGCGTTCAGATTTCAGTTCCAGATCGATTCGCCCAATGAGTCCTTGATATTTAGTCAATTTCAGCCAATGTTCTGGATTTTTGAAAATTTCACTTTTTTGTGAAAATATCCACTAAATGAGGGATTAATATGTGTGATGGGACCCCAGGAGAGTTCCAAATGTGTGTGGGTAGAATATATATCCCACGGGGGTAAAATTGAAAAAAGTTTAAAAAAAATTTTTTTTGTACTCAGTCAATTTTCTGGCGCATATCAGACTTTCAGATAGGGCAAATGTCAGTGAGCGTTCCGATTTCAGTACCAGATCGATTCGCCCAATGAGTCCTTGATATTTAGTCGTTTTCAGCCAATTTTCTTGATTTTTGAAAATTTCACTTTTTTGTGAAAATATCCACTAAATGAGGGAATAATATGTGTGAGGGTACCTCAGGAGAGTTCCAAATGTGTGTGGGTAGAATATATATCCCACGGGGGTAAAATTGAAAAAAGTTGAAAACATTTTTTTTTAGACTTATTCATTTTTTCAACGTTTATCAGACTTTCAGATAGAGGAAATGTCAGTGAGCGTTCCGATTTCAGTTCCAGATCGATTCGCCCAATGAGTCCTTGATATTTAGTCGTTTTCAGCCAATTTTCTTGATTTTTGAAAATTTCACTTTTTTGTGAAAATATCCACTAAATGAGGGAACAATATGTGTGAGAGGACACCAGGAGACTTCCAAATGCGTGTGGGTAGAATATATATCCCACGTGGGTAAAATTGAAAAAAGTTTAAAAAAATTTTTTTTTGTACTTAGTCAATTTTCCGGCGTCTATCAGACTTTCAGACAGGGCAAATGTCAGTGAGCGTTCCGATTTCAGTTCCAGATCGATTCACCCAATGAGTCCTTGATATTTAGTCGTTTTCAGCCAATTTTCTGGATTTTTGAAAATTTCACTTTTTTGTGAAAATATCCACTAAATGAGGGAATAATATGTGTCAGGGGACCCCAGGAGAGTTCCAAATGTGTGTGGGTAGAATATATATCACACAGGGGTAAAATTGAAAAAAGTTTAAAAAAAATTTTTTTTGTACTTAGTCAATTTTCCGGCGTCTATCAGACTTTCAGACAGGGCAAATGTCAGTGAGCGTTCCGATTTCAGTTCCAGAGCGATTCGCCCAATAAGTCCTTGATATTTAGTCGTTTTCAGCCAAGTTTACTGGATTTTTGAAAATTTCACTTTTTTGTGAAAATATCCACTAAATGAGAGAATAATATGTGTGAGGGTACCCCAGGAGAGTTCCAAATGTGTGTGGGTAGAATGTACATCCCACAGGGGTAAAATTGAAAAAAGTTTAAAAAAAATTTTTTTTGGACTTAGTCATTTTTCCAACGTTTATCAGACTTTCAGATAGAGGAAATGTCAGTGAGCGTTCAGATTTCAGTTCCAGATCGATTCGCCCAATGAGTCCTTGATATTTAGTCAATTTCAGCCAATGTTCTGGATTTTTGAAAATTTTACTTTTTTGTGAAAATATCCACTAAATGAGGGAATAATATGTGTGAGGGAACCCCAGGAGAGATCCAAATGTGTGTGAGTAGAATATATATCACACGGGGGTAAAATTGAAAAAAGTTTAAAAAAATTTTTTTTTGTACTTAGTCAATTTTCCGGCGTCTATCAGACTTTCAGACAGGGCAAATGTCAGTGAGCGTTCCGATTTCAGTTCCAGAGCGATTCGCCCAATGAGTCCTTGATATTTAGTCATTTTCAGCCAAGTTTCTGGATTTTTAAAAATTTCACTTTTTTGTGAAAATATCCACTAAATGAGGGAATAATATGTGTGAGGGTACCCCAGGAGAGTTCCAAATGTGTGTGGGTAGAATATATATCCCACGGGGGTAAAATTGAAAAAGGTTTAAAAAAAATTTTTTTTGGACTTAGTCATTTTTCCAACGTTTATCAGACTTTCAGATAGAGGAAATGTCAGTGAGCGTTCCGATTTCAGTTCCAGATCGATTCACCCAATGAGTCCTTGATATTTAGTCGTTTTCAGCCAATGTTCTGGATTTTTGAAAATTTCACTTTTTTGTGAAAATATCCACTAAATGAGGGATTAATATGTGTGAGGGGACCCCAGGAGAGTTCCAAATGTGTGTGGGTAGAATATATATCCCACGGGGGTAAAATTGAAAAAAGTTTAAAAAAATTTTTTTTTGTACTCAGTCAATTTTCTGGCGTCTATCAGACTTTCAGATAGGGCAAATGTCAGTGATCGTTCCGATTTCAGTTCCAGATCGATTCACCCAATGAGTCCTTGATGTTTAGTCTTTTTCAGCCAATTTTCTGGATTTTTGAAAATTTCACTTTTTGTGAAAATATCCACTAAATGAGGGAATAATATGTGTGAGGGTACCCCAGGAGAGTTCCAAATGTGTGTGGGTAGAATATATATCCCACGGGGGTAAAATTGAAAAAAGTTGAAAAAATTTTTTTTTGGACTTATTCATTTTTCCGACGTTTATCAGAATTTCACATAGAGGAAATGTCAGTGAGCGTTCCGATTTCAGTTCCAGATCGATTCGCCCAATGAGTCCTTGATATTTAGTCGTTTTCAGCCAATTTTCTGGATTTTTGAAAATTTCACTTTTTTGTGAAAATATCCACTAAATGAGGGAATAATATGTGTGAGGGGACCCCAGGAGAGTTCCAAATGTGTATGGGTAGAATATATATCCCACGGGGGTAAAATTGAAAAAAGTATTAAAAAAATTTTTTTTGGACTTAGTCATTTTTCCAACGTTTATCAGACTTTCAGATAGAGGAAATGTCAGTGAGCATTCCGATTTCAGTTCCAGATCGATTCACCCAATGAGTCCTTGATATTTAGTCATTTTCAGCCAATTTTCTGGATTTTTGAAAATTTCACTTTTTTGTGAAAACATCCACTAAAGAGGGAATAATATGTGTGAGGGGACCCCAGGAGAGTTCCAAATGTGTGTGGGTATAATATATATCCCACGGGGGTAAAACTGAAAAAAGTTTAAAAAAATTTTTTTTTGTAATTAGTCAATTTTCCGGCGTCTATCAGACTTTCAGATAGGGCAAATGTCAGTGATCGTTCCGATTTCAGTTCCAGAGCGATTCGCCCAATGAGTCCATGATATTTAGTCGTTTTCAGCCAAGTTTCTGGATTTTTGAAAATTTCACTTTTTTGTGAAAATATCCACTAAATGAGGGAATAATATGTGTGAGGGGACCCCAGGAGAGTTCCAAATGTGTGTGGGTAGAATATCTATCCCACGGGGGTAAAATTGAAAAAAGTTAAAAAATTTTTTTTTTTGTACTCAGTCAATTTTCCGGCGTCTATCAGACTTTCAGATAGGGCAAATGTCAGTGATCGTTCCGATTTCAGTTCCAGATCGATTCACCCAATGAGTCCTTGATGTTTAGTCTTTTTCAGCCAATTTTCTGGATTTTTGAAAATTTCACTTTTTTGTGAAAATATCCACTAAATGAGGGAATAATATGTGTGAGGGGACCCCAGGAGAGTTCCAAATGTGTGTGGGTAGAATATATATCCCACGGGGGTAAAATTGAAAAAAGCTGAAAAAAATTTTTTTTGGACTATTTCATTTTTACGACGTTTAGCAGACTTTCAGATACAGGAAATGTCAGTGAGCGTTCCGATTTCAGTTCCAGATCGATTCACCCAATGAGTCCTTGATGTTTAGTCTTTTTCAGCCAATTTTCTGGATTTTTGAAAATTTCACTTTTTGTGAAAATATCCACTAAATGAGGGAATAATATGTGTGAGGGTACCCCAGGAGAGTTCCAAATGTGTGTGGGTAGAACATATATCCCACGGGGGTAAAATTGAAAAAAGTTTAAAAAAATTTTTTTTGGACTTATTCATTTTTCCGATGTTTATCAGACTTTCAGATAGAGGAAATGTCAGTGAGCGTTCTGATTTCAGTTCCACATCGATTCGCCCAATGAGTCCTTGATATTTAGACGTTTTCAGCCAATTTTCTTGATTTTTGAAAATCTCACTTTTTTGTGAAAATATCCACTAAATGAGGGAATAATATGTGTGAGGGGACCCCAGGAGAGTTCCAAATGTGTGTGGGTAGAATATATATCCCACGGGGGTAAAATTGAAAAAAGTTTAAAAATTTTTTTTTTTGGACTTAGTCATTTTTCTTGCGTTTATCAGACTTTCAGATAGGGGAAATGTCAGTGAGCGTTCCGATTTCAGTTCCAGATCGATTCACCCAATGAGTCCTTGATGTTTAGTCTTTTTCAGCCAATTTTCTGGATTTTTGAAAATTTCACTTTTTGTGAAAATATCCACTAAATGAGGGAATAATATGTGTGAGGGTACCCCAGGAGAGTTCCAAATGTGTGTGGGTAGAATATATATCCCACGGGGGTAAAATTGAAAAAAGTTTAAAAAAATTTTTTTTGGACTTATTCATTTTTCCGATGTTTATCAGACTTTCAGATAGAGGAAATGTCAGTGAGCGTTCTGATTTCAGTTCCACATCGATTCGCCCAATGAGTCCTTGATATTTAGACGTTTTCAGCCAATTTTCTTGATTTTTGAAAATTTCACTTTTTTGTGAAAATATCCACTAAATGAGGGAATAATATGTGTGAGGGGACCCCAGGAGAGTTCCAAATGTGTGTGGGTAGAATATATATCACACGGGGGTAAAATTGAAAAAAGTTTAAAAAATTTTTTTTTTGGACTTAGTCAATTTTCCGGCGTCTATCAGACTTTCAGATAGGGCAAATGTCAGTGATCGTTCCGAATTCAGTTCCAGAGCGATTCTCCCAATGAGTCCTTGATATTTAGTCGTTTTCAGCCAAGTTTCTGGATTTTTGAAAATTTCACTTTTTTGTGAAAATATCCACTAAATGAGGGAATAATATGTGTGAGGGTACCCCAGGAGAGTTCCAAATGTGTGTGGGTAGAATATATATCCCACGGGGGTAAAATTGAAAAAAGTTTAAAAATTATTTTTTTTGGACTTAGTCATTTTTCCAACGTTTATCAGACTTTCAGATAGAGGAAATGTCAGTGAGCGTTCCGATTTCAGTTCCAAATCGATTCACCCAATGAGTCCTTGATGTTTAGTCTTTTTCAGCCAATTTTCTGGATTTTTGAAAATTTCACTTTTTTGTGAAAATATCCACTAAATGAGGGAATAATATGTGTGAGGGTACCCCAGGAGAGTTCCAAATGTGTGTGGGTAGAATATATATCCTACGGGGGTAAAATTGAAAAAAGTTGAAAACATTTTTTTTTGGACTTATTCATTTTTCCGACGTTTATCAGACTTTCAGATAGAGGAAATGTCAGTGAGCGTTCCGATTTCAGTTCCAGATCGATTCACCCAATGAGTCCTTGATGTTTAGTCTTTTTCAGCCAATTTTCTTGATTTTTGAAAATTTCACTTTTTTGTGAAAATATCCACTAAATGAGGGAATAACATGTGTGAGGGTACCCCAGGAGAGATCCAAATGTGTGTGGGTAGAATATATATCACACGGGGGTAAAATTGAAAAATGTTGAAAAAAAATTTTTTTTGGACTTAGTCATTTTTCCGCCGTTTATCAGACTTTCAGGTAGGGCAAATGTCAGTGAACGTTCCGATTTCAGTTCCAGAGCGATTCGCCCAATGAGTCCTTGATATTTAGTCAATTTCAGCCAATGTTCTGGATTTTTGAAAATTTCACTTTTTTGTGAAAATATCCACTAAATGAGGGAATAATATGTGTGAGGGTACCCCAGGAGAGTTCCAAATGTGTGTGGGTAGAATATATATCCCACGGGGGTAAAATTGAAAAGAGTTGAAAACATTTTTTTTTGGACTTTTTCATTTTTCCAACGTTTATCAGACTTTCAGATAGAGGAAATGTCAGTGAGCGTTCCGATTTCAGTTCCAGATCGATTCGCCCAATGAGTCCTTGATATTTAGTCGTTTTCAGCCAATTTTCTTGATTTTTGAAAATTTCACTTTTTTGTGAAAATATCCACTAAATGAGGGAATAATATGTGTGAGGGTACCCCAGGAGAGTTCCAAATGTGTGTGGGTAGAATATATATCCCACGGGGGTAAAATTGAAAAAAGTTTAAAAATTTTTTTTTTTGGACTTAGTCATTTTTCTTGCGTTTATCAGACTTTCAGATAGGGGAAATGTCAGTGAGCGTTCCGATTTCAGTTCCAGAGCGATTCGCCCAATGAGTCCTTGATATTTAGTTGTTTTCAGCCAAGTTTCTGGATTTTTGAAAATTTCACTTTTTTGTGAAAATATCCACTAAATGAGGGAATAATATGTGTGAGGGTACCCCAGGAGAGATCCAAATGTGTGTGGGTAGAATAAATATCACACGGTGGTAAAATTGAAAAAAGTTTAAAAAATTTTTTTTTTGGACTTAGTCAATTTTCCGGCGTCTATCAGACTTTCAGATAGGGCAAATGTCAGTGATCGTTCCGATTTCAGTTCCAGAGCGATTCTCCCAATGAGTCCTTGATATTTAGTCGTTTTCAGCCAAGTTTCTGGATTTTTGAAAATTTCACTTTTTTGTGAAAATATCCACTAAATGAGGGAATAATATGTGTGAGGGTACCCCAGGAGAGTTCCAAATGTGTGTGGGTAGAATATATATCCCACGGGGGTAAAATTGAAAAAAGTTTAAAAATTATTTTTTTTGGACTTAGTCATTTTTCCAACGTTTATCAGACTTTCAGATAGAGGAAATGTCAGTGAGCGTTCCGATTTCAGTTCCAAATTGATTCACCCAATGAGTCCTTGATGTTTAGTCTTTTTCAGCCAATTTTCTGGATTTTTGAAAATTTCACTTTTTTGTGAAAATATCCACTAAATGAGGGAATAATATGTGTGAGGGTACCCCAGGAGAGTTCCAAATGTGTGTGGGTAGAATATATATCCTACGGGGGTAAAATTGAAAAAAGTTGAAAACATTTTTTTTTGGACTTATTCATTTTTCCGACGTTTATCAGACTTTCAGATAGAGGAAATGTCAGTGAGCGTTCCGATTTCAGTTCCAGATCGATTCACCCAATGAGTCCTTGATGTTTAGTCTTTGCCAGCCAATTTTCTTGATTTTTGAAAATTTCACTTTTTTGTGCAAATATCCACTAAATGAGGGAATAATATGTGTGAGGGTACCCCAGGAGAGATCCAAATATGTGTGGGTAGAATATATATCACACGGGGGTAAAATTGAAAAAAGTTGAAAAAAATTTTTTTTTGGACTTAGTCATTTTTCCGCCGTTTATCAGACTTTCAGGTAGGGCAAATGTCAGTGAACGTTCCGATTTCAGTTCCAGAGCGATTCGCCCAATGAGTCCTTGATATTTAGTCAATTTCAGCCAATGTTCTGGATTTTTGAAAATTTCACTTTTTTGTGAAAATATCCACTAAATGAGGGAATAATATGTGTGAGGGTACCCCAGGAGAGTTCCAAATGTGTGTGGGTAGAATATATATCCCACGGGGGTAAAATTGAAAAAAGTTGAAAACATTTTTTTTTGGACTTTTTCATTTTTCCGACGTTTATCAGACTTTCAGATAGAGGAAATGTCAGTGAGCGTTCCGATTTCAGTTCCAGATCGATTCGCCCAATGAGTCCTTGATATTTAGTCATTTTCAGCCAATTTTCTGGATTTTTGAAAATTTCACTATTTTGTGAAAATATCCACTAAATGAGGGAATAATATGTGTGAGGGTACCCCAGGAGAGATCCAAATGTGTGTGGGTAAAATATATATCCCACGGGGGTAAAATTGAAAAAAGTTTTTAAAAAAATTTTTTTTGGACTTAGTAAATTTTCCAACGTTTATCAGGCTTTCAGATAGAGGAAATGTCAGTGAGCGTTCCGATTTCAGTTCCAGATCGATTCGCCCAATGAGTCCTTGATATTTAGTCGTTTTCAGCCAATTTTCTTGATTTTTGAAAATTTCACTTTTTTGTGAAAATATCCACTAAATGAGGGAATAATATGTGTGAGGGTACCCCAGGAGAGATCCAAATGTGTGTGGGTAAAATATATATCACACGGGGGTAAAATTGAAAAAAGTTTTTAAAAAAATTTTTTTTGGACTTAGTCATTTTTCCAACGTTTATCAGACTTTCAGATAGAGGAAATGTCAGTGAGCGTTCCGATTTCAGTTCCAGATCGATTCACCCAATGAGTCCTTGATATTTAGTCGTTTTCAGCCAATTTTCTGGATTTTTGAAAATTTCACTTTTTTGTGAAAATATCCACTAAATGAGGGAATAATATGTGTGAGGGTACCCCAGGAGAGATCCAAATGTGTGTGGGTAGAATATATATCACACGGGGTTAAAATTGAAAAAAGTTGAAAAAAAATTTTTTTTGGACTTAGTCATTTTTCGGGCGTTTATCAGACTTTCAGATAGGGCAAATGTCAGTGAGCGTTCCGATTTCAGTTCCGGAGCGATTCGCCCAATGAGTCCTTGATATTTAGTCAATTTCAGCCAAGTTTCTGGATTTTTGAAAATTTCCCATTTTTTGTGAAAATATCCACTAAATGAGGGAATGATATGTGTGAGGGTACCCCAGGAGAGTTCCAAATGTGTGTGGGTAGTGTTAGAACCTTGCTCTTAGGTTTTTTCCTTTGCTGGTCACATGACCTTGTTGGCCTATTTAATCCTGCTCCGCCCTTCTGGCTTTGCTGGACTTCATTGTATATCTACCTTCTAGCTAGCCTGTGCTCTGTGTCTTGCTCTGTTAGTTTGCTTGGTCTATGGACCTCTATGTTCTATATATTTTGTTTGTTCGGCTGTCTGCTACTATTTCTGTTAGGAGGTGTCCCATATTCCTCCCAGTCCTTAGTACTTGTAGGGATTCCCTCCCCACATCTATAGGTCTCCGTACAGACTAGCTTAGGACTTTAGCAGGTCTGATCGCAGGATCAGGTCCCCTGTTACATCGTAGGGATTAAGCTGAGTTCTATCGTAGGGACAGATCTCCTCTCTTTCCTTAGCTCTGGTAGCAGAACATAACAGTAAGTCCAGCCAGCAAATTCTCTAAGGAAAGATTTTTTCTGTTCCATCATGGTGTCGGTTCAGGATTTGGTTCATCGCCTGCAGGGACTCTCTCTGGAGGTGGCCGAGCTCCGTCAGCACGTGAGTAACTGTCCTGGAGCACATTTCTTGGAGCCTAAGGTATGTTTGCCGGATTTATTTTTTGGTGAACACCGAGAATTTTTTTCATTTAAAAATGCTTGCTTATTGTATTTTCGTTTGAGACCCAAGTCCTCTGGGGATGAATCCCAGCGCGTAGGGTTCATAATGTCACTTTTGCGCAAAGAGCCTCAGGAGTGGGCCTTTTCTTTGCAACTTAGTGATACATGCTTCAGATCAGTAGATAGTTTTTTTTCTGCTTTGGGACTATTATATGATGATCCTGACCGTGTCGCATCACCTGAGACTGAGTTGAGACGTTTAAAACAGGGATCTGGTAATGTGGAAAAATATTGTACTCATTTCCGTCATTGGTCGACTCAAACAGGGTGGAACGATTCTGCTCTGAAAAGTCTATTTCTTGCTGGGCTCAGTGAAAGGGTTAAAGACCTGCTAATTGCTTATCCTACACCTGAAGATTTGCAACAGGCTATGCAATTAGCTATACGGGTGGATAGGAGACTGCGTGCTAGGGTTAATGAGAGCAAATCCTCTGCTATGTCAGTTTCTGGTTATGAGAATGTGTGTACTAACAGTGGTGAACCGATGGAGATTGGATCGGTGGCACCTCGCTCTCAAGAAAAAGACCGTCGATTTTCTGAAGGCTTGTGTTTCTATTGCGGAAAATCTGGTCATTTGATTAAAGGCTGTGAGCTTCGCATGAAGAAAGAAAAAAAAAATGGTCAGTCACGCCCGTATTGCCTGTTTAAATTCCAAGGGTATATTTTTAGCTGCTTCCACGATTGCTCAGAAAAAATTAATGGAATTTCGGGTGTTTGTTGATTGCGGGTCTACTCTGAATGTAATTGATGGGGGATTCGTGGAAAGACTCAATTTAAAACCTGAACCTTTATCATCCCCCATTGCTGTGGTTTCTGTGGATGGTTCCCCTTTGAAGAATATTACTCTCAAGGTCTGTGAATTTCCTCTCACTATTAATGGTGTTCACCATGAGAAATTGGATTTGGTAGTGTTGAATAACTTGCCTTCTCCAGTAATATTGGGATTGCCCTGGTTAAAATTTCACAATCCTGTACTGGATTGGTCTACCAGTGAAATTAAATCCTGGAGCCATAAATGTTATGACAAGTGTTGTAACGGGCGTATTGCAGCTTTGGATAGGGGAGAATTGCCTGTTCCTATTCAGGATTTTTGGAGAGTTTTTTCTGAGAAGGAATCGCAGGTTTTGCCTCCCCATAGAGACTATGATTGTTCTATTGAATTTGTCCCTGGAGCGACTCTTCCTAAAAGTCGTTTATTTAACCTTACTATTCCTGAGAGGAAGGCTTTGGAGGAATACATACAGACAAGTTTGGCCGCCGGTCACATTAGGCCCTCTAAGTCTCCTGTGGCGGTTGGATTTTTTTTTGTAAAAAAAAAGGACGGCGGTTTACGTCCTTGTCTGGATTTTCGTGAGATTAACAAAATTACTGTACGCAATCCTTACCCACTGCCATTGATTCCTGATCTGTTTAACCAGTTAATGGGGGCCAAGTGGCTCTCTAAAATTGACCTTAAGGGGGCATACAATCTGTTGCGCATGAAGGAGGGTGACGAATGGAAGACTGCTTTTAACACTCCTGTGGGTCATTTTGAGAATCTGGTTATGCCTTTTGGTCTTACTAATGCTCCTGCATTTTTTCAGAATCTGATTAATGACATCCTTAGACCTTTGATCGGCAAAAATGTGGTTGTGTATTTGGATGACATTTTGATTTATTCGCCGGATCTGGAGTCTCTTTGGCGGAGCGTGCGTGAGGTATTACAGTTATTAATGGACAATTCGCTTTTTGCTAAGCTGGAGAAATGTGAGTTCGCTGTACAGAGAATTAGTTTTTTGGGCTACATTATCTCCAGCAAAGGTTTTGAGATGGATCCGGTTAAGGTTCAGGCTGTGCAGGAATGGCCTAGGCCTATTGGTTTGAAATCGATACAGAGGTTTTTGGGTTTCGCCAATTACTACAGAAAATTCATAAAAAAAATTTTCTAGTATTGTCAAACCTCTGACTGATCTCACCAGGAAAGGTGCTGATGCGGTTCAGTGGTCTTCTGAGGCCATTGAAGCTTTTGTGTATCTCAAGGAGAGGTTCACCTCTGCTCCCATCCTTATGCAGCCTGATGTGACTAGGCCGTTTTTGGTTGAGGTTGATGCTTCCTCTGTGGGGGTTGGCGCAGTATTGTCTCAGGATAACGGGGATGGATTACATCCCTGTGCCTTTTTTTTCCAAAAAATTTTTGGAGACTGAACTGAATTACGATATTGGTAATCGGGAATTATTGGCTATTAAACTCGCATTTGAACACTGGCGTCACTTCTTGGAAGGTGCGGAATTTCCCGTTCAGGTTCTTACGGATCATAAAAATCTGATATATCTTG
The DNA here is from genome assembly GCF_046119375.1 of Phyllobates terribilis. NCBI lineage: Eukaryota > Metazoa > Chordata > Amphibia > Anura > Dendrobatidae > Phyllobates > Phyllobates terribilis. The sequence continues at coordinate 558,007,330 of NW_027362762.1, forward strand.
ATGCTGCCAAGCGCCTGAATGCCCGTCAGGCTAGGTGGGCACTGTTTTTCTTGCGGTTTAATTTCTCCGTTACTTACATCCCTGGTACTAAGAATGTTAAGGCGGATGCCTTGTCTCGCAGTTTTTCTCCCATAGTCGGTGCTGAGAAAGAGGAGAACATTTTACAAGAAGGTGTTGTGATAGCTGCTTTGGACTACGTTTTGGAAAATGAGATTCTTAAAGCACAGGAGAATGCCCCTTCTAACACTCCTCATGGGAGGTTGTTTGTGCCTGGGACCTTTAGGAGAGATTTGTTTGTTGAGTGTCACGAATCTCGGTTGGCAGGTCATCCCGGAATCTCTGAGACCAAGAGACTGGTGGGTCGCAGTTTTTGGTGGCCTGGATGGCAGAAGGAAGTCATTAAGTGGGTGCGTCAATGTACTATATGTGCTAGATCTAAGTCCTCACATACTCCTGCTGCGGGGTTGCTTTGTCCTTTGGAGGTTCCCATTGCTCCTTGGACACATTTGGCTATGGACTTTATAACTGACCTTCCCCCCTCTGAGGGTTTTACTGTCATCTGGGTGGTCGTGGACCGTTTTAGCAAGATGTGTCACTTGGTTCCTTTCGTCAAACTGCCCTGCGCTAAAACTCTCGCTAAGGCCTTTGTCAAGGAAATTGTCAGACTTCATGGCGTCCCTACTGACATTGTTTCTGATAGGGGTCCTCAGTTCGTGGCTCGTTTTTGGCGTGCCTTTTGTGATAGGTTGGGAGTTCATTTGTCGTTCTCGTCCGGATATCATCCTGAATCTAATGGCCAGACAGAAAGGAAAAACCAGGATGTTGAGCAGTTCTTGCGTTGTTTTGTGGCAGACAATCAAGAGGGGTGGTCTGAGTTTCTGCCACTTGCTGAATTTGCTCTGAACAATCATACATCTTCTTCTGCTGGTTGTTCGCCTTTTTTTTGTTGTTCTGGGAGACATCCGTCGTTTGGGTCGTTCTCCAAGTTGGGATCTGCCGTGCCTGAGGAGGAGAATTTTTCCGGTGATTTGGAGAGAGTTTGGACGGATGTGCGTAGTAATCTTCAGGAGGCCAACAGAAAATCTAAAGACTACTTTGATAGGAAACGACAGGAGGTTTTGTTCGCTGTTGGTGACATGGTTTGGTTGTCCTCTAGGAATCTGCGGTTGAGGATTCCTTCTAAGAAATTGGGTCCCAAGTTTGTAGGGCCCTTTAAGGTGCTTCAGGTTGTCAACCAATCTGCTGTTAGGTTGGAGGTTCCTACCTCCTGGAGAATTAATCCGGTATTTCATGTCTCTCTGTTGAAAAAAGCTGTTGTATCGGATTGTGACCCCTCTGCCTCTGTTCCTCCGGTGGTGGAGGACGGGGAATATGAAATTTCTCGCATCCTTAACTCTAGACGGTATAGAGGTAGTTTGCAGTATCTTGTGGCCTGGAAAGGTTTCGGACCCGAGGATAACTCTTGGGTGAGGTCGGATGATGTTTCCGCGTCCAGACTTATCAGAGCGTTTCACAGGAGATTTCCTGATAAGCCTGGTCCTAGGGGATCCGGAGGATCCTCTTAGAAGGGGGGGTACTGTTAGAACCTTGCTCTTAGGTTTTTTCCTTTGCTGGTCACATGACCTTGTTGGCCTATTTAATCCTGCTCCGCCCTTCTGGCTTTGCTGGACTTCATTGTATATCTACTTTCTAGCTAGCCTGTGCTCTGTGTCTTGCTCTGTTAGTTTGCTTGGTATACGGACCTCTATGTTCTATATATTTTGTTTGTTCGTCTGTCTGCTACTATTTCTGTTAGGAGGTGTCCCATATTCCTCCCAGTCCTTAGTACTTGTAGGGATTCCCTCCCCACATCTATAGGTCTCCGTACAGACTAGCTTAGGACTTTAGCAGGTCTGATCGCAGGATCAGGTCCCCTGTTACATTGTAGGGATTAAGCTGAGTTCTATCGTAGGGACAGATCTCCTCTCTTTCCTTAGCTCTGGTAGCAGAACATAACAGGTAGAATATATATCCCACGGGGGTAAAATTGAAAAAAGTTTAAAAAAAATTTTTTTTGGACTTAGTCATTTTTCCAACGTTTATCAGACTTTCAGATAGAGGAAATGTCAGTGAGCGTTCCGATTTCAGTTCCAGATCGATTCACCCAATGAGTCCTTGATGTTTAGTCTTTTTCAGCCAATTTTCTGGATTTTTGAAAATTTCACTTTTTTGTGAAAATATCCACTAAATGAGGGAATAATATGTGTGAGGGTACCCCAGGAGAGTTCCAAATGTGTGTGGGTAGAATATATATCCCACGCGGGTAAAATTGAAAAAGTTTAAAAAAATTTTTTTTGGACTTATTCATTTTTCTGACGTTTATCAGACTTTCAGATAGAGGAAATGTCAGTGAGCGTTCCGATTTCAGTTCCAGAGCGATTCGCCCAATGAGTCCTTGATATTTAGTTGTTTTCAGCCAATTTTCTTGATTTTTGAAAATTTCACTTTTTTGTGAAAATATCCACTAAATGAGGGAATAATATGTGTGAGGGTACCCCAGGACAGATCCAAATGTGTGTGGGTAGAATATATATCCCACGGGGGTAAAATTGAAAAAAGTTTAAAAAATTTTTTTTTTGCACTTATTCATTTTTCTGACGTTTATCAGACTTTCAGATAGGGGAAATGTCAGTGAGCGTTCCGATTTCAGTTCCAGATCGATTCACCCAATGAGTCCTTGATGTTTAGTCTTTTTCAGCCAATTTTCTGGATTTTTGAAAATTTCACTTTTTTGTGAAAATATCCACTAAATGAGGGAATAATATGTGTGAGGGTACCCCAGGAGAGTTCCAAATGTGTGTGGGTAGAATATATATCCCACGCGGGTAAAATTGAAAAAAGTTGAAAAAAATTTTTTTTGGACTTATTCATTTTTCTGACGTTTATCAGACTTTCAGATAGAGGAAATGTCAGTGAGCGTTCCGATTTCAGTTCCAGATCGATTCGCCCAATGAGTCCTTGATATTTAGTCGTTTTCAGCCAATTTTCTTGATTTTTGAAAATTTCACTTTTTTGTGAAAATATCCACTAAATGAGGGAATAATATGTGTGAGGGTACCCCAGGACAGATCCAAATGTGTGTGGGTAGAATATATATCCCACGGGGGTAAAATTGAAAAAAGTTTAAAAAATTTTTTTTTTTGCACTTATTCATTTTTACAATGTTTATCAGACTTTCAGATAGGGGAAATGTCAGTGAGCGTTCCGATTTCAGTTCCAGAGCGATTCGCCCAATGAGTCCATGATATTTAGTCGTTTTCAGCCAATTTTCTGGATTTTTGAAAATTTCACTTTTTTGTGAAAATATCCACAAAATGAGGGAATAATATGTGTGAGGGTACCCCAGGAGAGTTCCAAATGTGTGTGGGCAGAATATATATCCCACGTGGGTAAAATTGAAAAAAGTTGAGAAAATTTTTTTTTGGACTTATTCATTTTTCCGACGTTTATCAGACTTTCAGATAGAGGAAATGTCAGTGAGCGTTCCGATTTCAGTTCCAGATCGATTCGCCCAATGAGTCCTTGATATTTAGTCGTTTTCAGCCAATTTTCTTGATTTTTGAAAATTTCACTTTTTTGTGAAAATATCCACTAAATGAGGGAATAATATGTGTGAGGGTACCCCAGGAGAGATCCAAATGTGTTTGGGTAGAATATATATCCCACGGTGGTAAAATTGAAAAAAGTTTAAAAAAAATTTTTTTTGGACTTAGTCATTTTTCCAACGTTTATCAGACTTTCAGATAGAGGAAATGTCAGTGAGCGTTCCGATTTCAGTTCCAGATCGATTCACCCAATGAGTCCTTGATGTTTAGTCTTTTTCAGCCAATTTTCTGGATTTTTGAAAATTTCACTTTTTTGTGAAAATATCCACTAAATGAGGGAATAATATGTGTGAGGGTACCCCAGGAGAGTTCCAAATGTGTGTGGGTAGAATATATATCCCACGCGGGTAAAATTGAAAAAAGTTGAAAAAAATTTTTTTTGGACTTATTCATTTTTCTGACGTTTATCAGACTTTCAGATAGAGGAAATGTCAGTGAGCGTTCCGATTTCAGTTCCAGATCGATTCGCCCAATGAGTCCTTGATATTTAGTCGTTTTCAGCCAATTTTCTTGATTTTTGAAAATTTCATTTTTTTGTGAAAATATCCACTAAATGAGGGAATAATATGTGTGAGGGTACCCCAGGAGAGTTCCAAATGTGTGTGGGTAGAATATATATCCCACGGGGGTAAAATTGAAAAAAGTTTTAAAAAAAGTTTTTTTGGACTTAGTAATTTTTCCAACGTTTATCAGACTTTCATATAGGGCAAATGTCAGTGAGCGTTCCGATTTCAGTTCCGGAGCGATTCACCCAATGAGTCCTTGATATTTAGTCAATTTCAGCCAATGTTCTGGATTTTTGAAAATTTCATTTTTTTGTGAAAATATCCACTAAATGAGGGAATAATATGTGTGAGGGGAACCCAGGAGAGTTCCAAATGTGTGTGGGTAGAATATATATCCCACGGGGGTAAAATTGAAAAAAGTTTAAAAAATTTTTTTTTTTGTACTTATTCATTTTTCCGACGTTTATCAGACTTTCAGATAGAGGAAATGTCAGTGAGCGTTCCTATTTCAGTTCCAGATCGATTCGCCCAATGAGTCCTTGATATTTAGTCGTTTTCAGCCAATTTTCTTGATTTTTGAAAATTTCACTTTTTTGTGAAATATCCACTAAATGAGGGAATAATAAGTGTGAGGGTACCCCAGGAGAGTTCCAAATGTGTGTGGGTAGAATATATATCCCACGGGGGTAAAATTGAAAAAAGTTGAAAAAATTTTTTTTTTTGGACTTATTCATTTTTCCGCCGTTTATCAGACTTCAGGTAGGGCAAATGTCAGTGAGCGTTCCGATTTCAGTTCCAGAGCGATTCACCCAATGAGTCCTTGATGTTTAGTCTTTTTCAGCCAATTTTCTGGATTTTTGAAAATTTCACTTTTTTGTGAAAATATCCACTAAATGAGGGAATAATATGTGTGAGGGGACCCCAAGAGAGTTCCAAATGTGTGTGGGTAGAATATATATCCCACGGGGGTAAAATTGAAAAAAGTTTTAAAAAAATTTTTTTGTACTTAGTCAATTTTCCGGCGTCTATCAGACTTTCAGATAGGGCAAATGTCAGTGATCGTTCCGATTTCAGTTCCAGAGCGATTCGCCCAATGAGTCCTTGATGTTTAGTCATTTTCAGCCAAGTTTCTGGATTTTTGAAAATTTCACTTTTTTGTGAAAATATCGACTAAATGAGGGAATAATATGTGTAAGGGTACCCCAGGAGAGTTCCAAATGTGTGTGGGTAGAATATATATCCCACGGGGGTAAAATTGAAAAAAGTTTAAAAAAATTTTTTTTTGCCCTTATTCATTTTTCCGCCGTTTATCATACTTTCAGATAGGGGAAATGTCAGTGAGCGTTCTGATTTCAGTTGGAGAGAGATTCGCCCAATGAGTCCTTGATATTTAGTCATTTTCAGCCAATTTTCTTGATTTTTGAAAATGTCACTTTTTTGTGAAAATATCCACTAAATGAGGGAATAATATGTGTGAGGGTACCCCAGGAGAGTTCCAAATGTGTGTGGGTAGAATATATATCCCACGGGGGTAAAATTGAAAAAAGTTTAAAACATTTTTTTTTTGCACTTCTTCATTTTTCCAATGTTTATCAGACTTTCAGATAGGGGAAATGTCAGTGAGCGTTCCGATTTCAGTTCCAGAGCGATTCGCCCAATGAGTCCTTGATATTTAGTCGTTTTCAGCCAAGTTTGTGGATTTTTGAAAATTTCACTTTTTTGTGAAAATATCCACTAAATGAGGGAATAATATGTGTGAGGGTACCCCAGGAGAGTTCCAAATGTGTGTGGGTAGAATATATATCCCACGGGGGTAAAATTGAAAAAAATTTAAAAAAAATTTTTTTTGGACTTAGTAATTTTTCCAACGTTTATCATACTTTCAGATAGGGGAAATGTCAGTGAGCGTTCTGATTTCAGTTCCAGAGAGATTCGCCCAATGAGTCCTTGATATTTAGTCATTTTCAGCCAATTTTCTTGATTTTTGAAAATTTCACTTTTTTGTGAAAATATCCACTAAATGAGGGAATAATATGTGTGAGGGTACCCCAGGAGAGTTCCAAATGTGTGTGGGTAGAATATATATCCCACGGGGGTAAAATTGAAAAAAGTTTAAAACATTTTTTTTTTGCACTTATTCATTTTTCCAATGTTTATCAGACTTTCAGATAGGGGAAATGTCAGTGAGCGTTCCGATTTCAGTTCCAGAGCGATTCACCCAATAAGTCCTTGATATTTAGTCGTTTTCAGCCAATATTCTGGATTTTTGAAAATTTCACTTTTTTGTGAAAATATCCACTAAATGAGGGAATAATATGTGTGAGGGGACCCCAGGAGAGTTCCAAATGTGTGTGGGTAGAATATATATCCCACGGGGGTAAAATTGAAAAAAGTTGAAAAAAAATTTTTTTGTACTTAGTCAATTTTCCGGCGTCTATCAGACTTTCAGATAGGGCAAATGTCAGTGATCGTTCCGATTTCAGTTCCAGAGCGATTCGCCCAATGAGTCCTTGATGTTTAGTCGTTTTCAGCCAAGTTTCTGGATTTTTGAAAATTTCACTTTTTTGTGAAAATATCCACTAAATGAGGGAATAATATGTGTGAGGGTACCCCAGGATAGTTCCAAATGTGTGTGGGTAGAATATATATCCCACGGGGGTAAAATTGAAAAAAGTTGAAAAAATTTTTTTTTGGACTGATTCATTTTTCCGACGTTTATCAGACTTTCAGATAGAGGAAATGTCAGTGAGCATTCCGATTTCAGTTCCAGATCGATTCGCCCAATGAGTCCTTGATATTTAGTCGTTTTCAGCCAATTTTCTTGATTTTTGAAAATTTCACTTTTTTGTGAAAATATCCACTAAATGAGTGAATAATATGTGTGAGGGTACCCCAGGAGAGATCCAAATGTGTGTGGGTAGAATATATATCCCACGGGGGTAAAATTGAAAAAAGTTGAAAAAATTTTTTTTTGGACTTATTCATTTTTCCGACGTTTATCAGACTTTCAGATAGAGAGAAATGTCAGTGAGCGTTCCGATTTCAGTTCCAGATCGATTCACCCAATGAGTCCTTGATATTTAGTCGTTTTCAGCCAATTTTCTTGATTTTTGAAAATTTCACTTTTTTGTGAAAATATCCACTAAATGAGGGAATAATATGTGTGAGGGTACCCCAGGAGAGATCCAAATGTGTGTGGGTAGAATATATATACCACGGGGGTAAAATTGAAAAAGATTTAAAAAAATTTTTTTTTGGACTGATTCATTTTTCCGACATTTATCAGACTTTCAGATAGAGGAAATGTCAGTGAGCGTTCCGATTTCAGTTCCAGAGTGATTCGCCCAATGAGTCCTTGATATTTAGTCATTTTCAGCCAATTTTCTGGATTTTTGAAAATTTCACTTTTTTGTGAAAATATCCACTAAATGAGGGAATAATATGTGTGAGGGGACCCCAGGAGAGTTCCAAATGTGTGTGGGTAGAATATATATCCCACGGGGGTAAAATTGAAAAAAGTTGAAAAAAAATTTTTTTGTACTTAGTCAATTTTCCGGCGTCTATCAGACTTTCAGATAGGGCAAATGTCAGTGATCGTTCCGATTTCAGTTCCAGAGCGATTCGCCCAATGAGTCCTTGATGTTTAGTCGTTTTCAGCCAAGTTTCTGGATTTTTGAAAATTTCACTTTTTTGTGAAAATATCCACTAAATGAGGGAATAATATGTGTGAGGGTACCCCAGGATAGTTCCAAATGTGTGTGGGTAGAATATATATCCCACGGGGGTAAAATTGAAAAAAGTTGAAAACATTTTTTTTTGGATTTATTCATTTTTCTGACGTTTATCAGACTTTCAGATACAGGAAATGTCAGTGAGCGTTCCGATTTCAGTTCCAGATCGATTCGCCCAATGAGTCCTTGATATTTAGTCGTTTTCAGCCAATTTTCTTGATTTTTGAAAATTTCACTTTTTTGTGAAAATATCCACTAAATGAGTGAATAATATGTGTGAGGGTACCCCAGGAGAGATCCAAATGTGTGTGGGTAGAATATATATCCCACGGGGGTAAAATTGAAAAAAGTTGAAAAAATTTTTTTTTGGACTTATTCATTTTTCCGACGTTTATCAGACTTTCAGATAGAGAGAAATGTCAGTGAGCGTTCCGATTTCAGTTCCAGATCGATTCGCCCAATGAGTCCTTGATATTTAGTCGTTTTCAGCCAATTTTCTGGATTTTTGAAAATTTCACTTTTTTGTGAAAATATCCAATAAATGAGGGAATAATATGTGTGAGGGTACCCCAGGAGAGTTCCAAATGTGTGTGGGTAGAATATATATCCCACGGGGGTAAAATTGAAAAAAGTTGAAAAAATTTTTTTTTGGACTGATTCATTTTTCCGACATTTATCAGACTTTCAGATAGAGGAAATGTCAGTGAGCGTTCCGATTTCAGTTCCAGAGTGATTCGCCCAATGAGTCCTTGATATTTAGTCATTTTCAGCCAATTTTCTGGATTTTTGAAAATTTCACTTTTTTGTGAAAATATCCACTAAATGAGGGAATAATATGTGTGAGGGTACCCCAGGATAGTTCCAAATGTGTGTGGGTAGAATATATATCCCACGGGGGTAAAATTGAAAAAAGTTGAAAAAAAATTTTTTTGTACTTAGTCAATTTTCCGGCGTCTATCAGACTTTCAGATAGGGCAAATGTCAGTGATCGTTCCGATTTCAGTTCCAGAGCGATTCGCCCAATGAGTCCTTGATGTTTAGTCGTTTTCAGCCAAGTTTCTGGATTTTTGAAAATTTCACTTTTTTGTGAAAATATCCACTAAATGAGGGAATAATATGTGTGAGGGTACCCCAGGATAGTTCCAAATGTGTGTGGGTAGAATATATATCCCACGGGGGTAAAATTGAAAAAAGTTGAAAACATTTTTTTTTGGATTTATTCATTTTTCTGACGTTTATCAGACTTTCAGATACAGGAAATGTCAGTGAGCGTTCCGATTTCAGTTCCAGATCGATTCGCCCAATGAGTCCTTGATATTTAGTCGTTTTCAGCCAATTTTCTTGATTTTTGAAAATTTCACTTTTTTGTGAAAATATCCACTAAATGAGTGAATAATATGTGTGAGGGTACCCCAGGAGAGATCCAAATGTGTGTGGGTAGAATATATATCCCACGGGGGTAAAATTGAAAAAAGTTGAAAAAATTTTTTTTTGGACTTATTCATTTTTCCGACGTTTATCAGACTTTCAGATAGAGAGAAATGTCAGTGAGCGTTCCGATTTCAGTTCCAGATCGATTCGCCCAATGAGTCCTTGATATTTAGTCGTTTTCAGCCAATTTTCTGGATTTTTGAAAATTTCACTTTTTTGTGAAAATATCCAATAAATGAGGGAATAATATGTGTGAGGGTACCCCAGGAGAGTTCCAAATGTGTGTGGGTAGAATATATATCCCACGGGGGTAAAATTGAAAAAAGTTGAAAAAATTTTTTTTTGGACTGATTCATTTTTCCGACATTTATCAGACTTTCAGATAGAGGAAATGTCAGTGAGCGTTCCGATTTCAGTTCCAGAGTGATTCGCCCAATGAGTCCTTGATATTTAGTCATTTTCAGCCAATTTTCTGGATTTTTGAAAATTTCACTTTTTTGTGAAAATATCCACTAAATGAGGGAATAATATGTGTGAGGGTACCCCAGGATAGTTCCAAATGTGTGTGGGTAGAATATATATCCCACGGGGGTAAAATTGAAAAAAGTTGAAAAAAAATTTTTTTGTACTTAGTCAATTTTCCGGCGTCTATCAGACTTTCAGATAGGGCAAATGTCAGTGATCGTTCCGATTTCAGTTCCAGAGCGATTCGCCCAATGAGTCCTTGATGTTTAGTCGTTTTCAGCCAAGTTTCTGGATTTTTGAAAATTTCACTTTTTTGTGAAAATATCCACTAAATGAGGGAATAATATGTGTGAGGGTACCCCAGGATAGTTCCAAATGTGTGTGGGTAGAATATATATCCCACGGGGGTAAAATTGAAAAAAGTTGAAAACATTTTTTTTTGGATTTATTCATTTTTCTGACGTTTATCAGACTTTCAGATACAGGAAATGTCAGTGAGCGTTCCGATTTCAGTTCCAGATCGATTCGCCCAATGAGTCCTTGATATTTAGTCGTTTTCAGCCAATTTTCTTGATTTTTGAAAATTTCACTTTTTTGTGAAAATATCCACTAAATGAGTGAATAATATGTGTGAGGGTACCCCAGGAGAGATCCAAATGTGTGTGGGTAGAATATATATCCCACGGGGGTAAAATTGAAAAAAGTTGAAAAAATTTTTTTTTGGACTTATTCATTTTTCCGACGTTTATCAGACTTTCAGATAGAGAGAAATGTCAGTGAGCGTTCCGATTTCAGTTCCAGATCGATTCGCCCAATGAGTCCTTGATATTTAGTCGTTTTCAGCCAATTTTCTTGATTTTTGAAAATTTCACTTTTTTGTGAAAATATCCACTAAATGAGGGAATAATATGTGTGAGGGTACCCCAGGAGAGATCCAAATGTGTGTGGGTAGAATATATATACCACGGGGGTAAAATTGAAAAAGATTTAAAAAAATTTTTTTTTGGACTTACTAATTTTTCCAACGGTTATCAGACTTTCAGATAGGGGAAATGTCAGTGAGCGTTCCGATTTCAGTTCCAGAGCAATTCGACCAATGAGTCCTTGATATTTAGTCGTTTTCAGCCAATTTTCTTGATTTTTGAAAATTTCACTTTTTTGTGAAAATATCCACTAAGTGAGGGAATAATATCTGTGAGAGGACCCCAGGAGAGTTCCAAATGTGTGTGGGTAGAATATATATCCCACGGGGGTAAAATTAAAAAAAGTTTAAAAAAATTTGTTTTGGGACTTTGTCATTTTTACAACGTTTATCAGACTTTCAGAGAGAGGAAATGTCAGTGAGCGTTCCGATTTCAGGTCCAGATCGATTCACCCAATGAGTCCTTGATGTTTTGTCTTTTTCAGCCAATTTTCTGGATTTTTGAAAATTTCACTTTTTTGTGAAAATATCCAATAAATGAGGGAATAATATGTGTGAGGGTACCCCAGGAGAGTTCCAAATGTGTGTGGGTAGAATATATATCCCACGGGGGTAAAATTGAAAAAAGTTGAAAAAATTTTTTTTTGGACTGATTCATTTTTCCGACATTTATCAGACTTTCAGATAGAGGAAATGTCAGTGAGCGTTCCGATTTCAGTTCCAGAGTGATTCGCCCAATGAGTCCTTGATATTTAGTCATTTTCAGCCAATTTTCTGGATTTTTGAAAATTTCACTTTTTTGTGAAAATATCCACTAAATGAGGGAATAATATGTGTGAGGGTACCCCAGGAGAGTTCCAAATGTGTGTGGGTAGAATATATATCCCACGGGGGTAAAATTGAAAAAAGTTTAAAAATTTTTTTTTTTGGACTTAGTCATTTTTCCAACGTTTATCAGACTTTCAGATAGGGCAAATGTCAGTGAGCGTTCCGATTTCAGTTCCAGAGCAATTCGCCCAATGAGTCCTTGATATTTAGTCGTTTTCAGCCAAGTTTCTGGATTTTTGAAAATTTCACTTTTTTGTGAAAATATCCACTAAATGAGGGAATAATATGTGTGAGGGTACCCCAGGAGAGTTCCAAATGTGTGTGGGTAGAATATATATCCCACGGGGGTAAAATTGAAAAAAGTTGAAAACATTTTTTTTTGGACTTATTCATGTTTCCGACGTTTATCAGACTTTCAGATAGAGGAAATGTCAGTGAGCGTTCCGATTTCAGTTCCAGATCGATTCGCCCAATGAGTCCTTGATATTTAGTCATTTTCAGCCAATTTTCTGGATTTTTGAAAATTTCACTTTTTTGTGAAAATATCCACTAAATGAGGGAATAATATGTGTGAGGGGACCCCAGGAGAGTTCCAAATGTGTGTGGGTAGAATATATATCCCACGGGGGTAAAATTGAAAAAAGTTTAAAAAAAATTTTTTGGGGACTTTGTCATTTTTCCAACGTTTATCAGACTTTCAGATAGAGGAAATGTCAGTGAGCGTTCCGATTTCAGTTCCAGATCGATTCACCCAATGAGTCCTTGATGTTTAGTCTTTTTCAGAGAATTTTCTGGATTTTTGAAAATTTCACTTTTTTGTGAAAATATCCATTAAATGAGGGAATAATATGTGTGAGGGTACCCCAGGAGAGTTCCAAATGTGTGTGGGTAGAATATATATCACACGGGGGTAAAATTGAAAAAAGTTAAAAAAATTTTTTTTTTGGACTTAGTCATTTTTCCAACGTTTATCAGACTTTCAGATAGGGAAAATGTCAGTGAGCGTTCCGATTTCAGTTCCAGAGCGATTCGCCCAATGAGTCCTTGATATTTAGTCGTTTTCAACCAAGTTTCTGGATTTTTGAAAATTTCACTTTTTTGTGAAAATATCCACTAAATGAGGGAATAATATGTGTGAGGGTACCCCAGGAGAGTTCCAAATGTGTGTGGGTAGAATATATATCCCACGGGGGTAAAATTGAAAAAAGTTAAAAAAAATTTTTTTTTGTACTTAGTCAATTTTCCGGCGTCTATCAGACTTTCAGATAGGGCAAATGTCAGTGAGCGTTCCGATTTCAGTTCCAGAGCAATTCGACCAATGAGTCCTTGATATTTAGTCGTTTTCAGCCAATTTTCTTGATTTTTGAAAATTTCACTTTTTTGTGAAAATATCCACTAAGTGAGGGAATAATATCTGTGAGAGGACCCCAGGAGAGTTCCAAATGTGTGTGGGTAGAATATATATCCCACGGGGGTAAAATTAAAAAAAGTTTAAAAAAATTTGTTTTGGGACTTTGTCATTTTTACAATGTTTATCAGACTTTCAGAGAGAGGAAATGTCAGTGAGCGTTCCGATTTCAGGTCCAGATTGATTCACCCAATGAGTCCTTGATGTTTAGTCTTTTTCAGCCAATTTTCTGGATTTTTGAAAATTTCACTTTTTTGTGAAAATATCCAATAAATGAGGGAATAATATGTGTGAGGGTACCCCAGGAGAGTTCCAAATGTGTGTGGGTAGAATATATATCCCACGGGGGTAAAATTGAAAAAAGTTGAGAATTTTTTTTTGGACTGATTCATTTTTCCGACGTTTATCAGACTTTCAGATAGAGGAAATGTCAGTGAGCGTTCCGATTTCAGTTCCAGAGCGATTCGCCCAATGAGTCCTTGATATTTAGTCATTTTCAGCCAATTTTCTGGATTTTTGAAAATTTCACTTTTTTGTGAAAATATCCACTAAATGAGGGAATAATATGTGTGAGGGTACCCCAGGAGAGTTCCAAATGTGTGTGGGTAGAATATATATCACACAGGGGTAAAATTGAAAAAAGTTGAGAAAAAATTTTTTTTGGACTTAGTCATTTTTTCGGCTTTTATCAGACTTTCAGATAGGGCAAATGTCAGTGAGCGTTCCGATTTCAGTTCCAGAGCGATTCACCCAATGAGTCCTTAATATTTAGTCATTTTCAGCCAAGTTTCTGGATTTTTGAAAATTTCACTTTTTTGTGAAAATATCCACTAAATGAGGGAATAATATGTGTGAGGGTACCCCAGGAGAGTTCCAAATGTGTGTGGGTAGAATATATATCCCACGGGGGTAAAATTGAAAAAGGTTTAAAAAAAATTTTTTTTGGACTTACTCATTTTTCCAACGTTTATCAGACTTTCAGATAGAGGAAATGTCAGTGAGCGTTCCGATTTCAGTTCCAGATCGATTCACCAAATGAGTCCTTGGTATTTAGTCGTTTTCAGCCAATTTTCTGGATTTTTGAAAATTTCACTTTTTTGTGAAAATATCCACTAAATGAGGGAATAATATGTGTGAGGGTACCCCAGGAGAGTTCCAAATGTGTTTGGGTAGAATATATATCCCACGGGGGTAAAATTGAAAAAAGTTTAAAAATTTTTTTTTTTGGACTTAGTCATTTTTCCAACGTTTATCAGACTTTCAGATAGGGGAAATGCCAGTGAGCGTTCCGATTTCAGTTCCAGAGCAATTCGCCCAATGAGTCCTTGATATTTGGTCGTTTTCAGCCAAGTTTCTGGATTTTTGAAAATTTCACTTTTTTGTGAAAATATCCACTAAATGAGGGAATAATATGTGTGAGGGTACCCCAGGAGAGTTCCAAATGTGTGTGGGTAGAATATATATCCCACGGGGGTAAAATTGAAAAAAGTTGAAAACATTTTTTTTTGGACTTATTCATGTTTCCGACGTTTATCAGACTTTCAGATAGAGGAAATGTCAGTGAGCGTTCCGATTTCAGTTCCAGATCGATTCGCCCAATGAGTCCTTGATATTTAGTCATTTTCAGCCAATTTTCTGGATTTTTGAAAATTTCACTTTTTTGTGAAAATATCCACTAAATGAGGGAATAATATGTGTGAGGGTACCCCACGAGAGATCCAAATGTGTGTGGGTAGAATATATATCACACGGGGGTAAAATTGAAAAAAGTTGAACAAAAATTTTTTTTGGACTTAGTCATTTTTCCGGCGTTTATCAGACTTTCAGATAGGGCAAATGTCAGTGATCGTTCCGATTTCAGTTCCAGAGCGATTCGCCCAATGAGTCCTTGATATTTAGTCGTTTCCAGCCAAGTTTCTGGATTTTTGAAAATTTCACTTTTTTGTGAAAATATCCACTAAATGAGGGAATAATATGTGTGAGGGGACCCCAGGAGAGTTCCAAATGTGTTTGGGTAGAATATATATCCCACGCGGGTAAAATTGAAAAAAGTTTAAAAAAATTTTTTTTTTGTACTTAGTCAATTTTCCGGCGTCTATCAGACTTTCACATAGGTCAAATGTCAGTGATCGTTCCGATTTCAGTACCAGAGCGATTCGCCCAATGAGTCCTTGATATTTAGTCGTTTTCAGCCAAGTTTCTGGATTTTTGAAAATTTCACTTTTTTGTGAAAATATCCACTAAGTGAGGGAATAATATGTGTGAGGGTACCCCAGGCGAGTTCCAAATGTGTGTGGGTAGAATATATATCCCACGGGGGTAAAATTGAAAAAAGTTTAAAAAAAATTTTTTTTGGACTTAGTAATTTTTTAAACGTTTATCAGACTTTCAGATAGAGGAAATGTCAGTGAGCGTTCCGATTTCAGGTCCAGATCGATTCACCCAATGAGTCCTTGATGTTTAGTCTTTTTCAGCCAATTTTCTGGATTTTTGAAAATTTCACTTTTTTGTGAAAATATCCACTAAATGAGGGAATAATATGTGTGAGGGTACCCCAGGAGAGTACAAAATGTGTGTGGGTAGAATATATATCCCACGGGGGTAAAATTGAAAAAAGTTGAAAAAAAATTTTTTTGGACTTATTCATTTTTCCGACATTTATCAGACTTTCAGATAGAGGAAATGTCAGTGAGCGTTCCGATTTCAGTTCCAGATCGATTCGCCCAATGAGTCCTTGATATTTAGTCGTTTTCAGCCAATTTTCTTGATTTTTGAAAATTTCACTTTTTTGTGAAAATATCCACTGAATGAGGGAATAATATGTCTGAGGGGACCCCAGGAGAGTTCCAAATGTGTGTGGGTAGAATATATATCCCACGGGGGTAAAATTGAAAAAAGTTTAAAAATTTTTTTTTTTGGACTTAGTCATTTTTCCAACGTTTATCAGACTTTCAGATAGGGCAAATGTCAGTGAGCGTTCCGATTTCAGTTCCAGAGTGATTTGCACAATGAGTCCTTGATATTTAGTCAATTTCAGCCAACGTTCTGGATTTTTGAAAATTTCACTTTTTTGTGAAAATATCAACTAAATGAGGGAATAATATGTGTGAGGGGACCCCAGGAGAGTTCCAAATGTGTGTGGGTAGAATATATATCCCACAGGGGTAAAATTGAAAAAAGTAAAAAAAATTTTTTTTTTGTACTTAGTCAATTTTCCGGCGTCTATCAGACTTTCAGATAGGGCAAATGTCAGTGATCGTTCAGATTTCAGTTCCAGAGCGATTCGCCCAATGAGTCCTTGATATTTAGTCGTTTTCAGCCAATTTTCGGGATTTTTGAAAATTTCACTTTTTTGTGAAAATATCCACTAAATGAGGGAATAATATGTGTGAGGGTACCCCAGGAGAGTTCTAAATGTGTGTGGGTAGAATATATATCACACGGGGGTAAAATTGAAAAAAGTTGAAAAAAAATTTTTTTGGGACTTTGGCATTTTTCCAACATTTATCAGACTTTCAGATAGGGGAAATGTCAGTGAGCGTTCTGATTTCAGTTCCAGAGCGATTTGCCCAATGAGTCATTGATTTTTAGTCGTTTTCAGCCAAGTTTCTGGGTTTTTGAAAATTTCACTTTTTTGTTAAAATATCCACTAAATGAGGGAATAATATGTGTGGGGGTACCCCAGGAGAGTTCCAAATGTGTGTGGGTAAAATATATATCCCACGGGGGTAAAATTGAAAAAAGTGAAAAAAATTTTTTTTTTTCGGACTTAGTCATTTTTCCGGCGTTTATCAGACTTTCAGAGAGGGGAAATGTCAGTGAGCGTTCCGATTTCAGTTCCAGAGTGATTCGCCCAATGAGTCCTTGATATTAGGTAGTTTTCAGCCAATTTTCTGGATTTTTTAAAATTTAACTTTTTTGTCAAAATATCCACTAAATGAGGGAATAATATGTTTGAGGGTACCCCAGGAGAGTTCCAAATGTGTGTGGGTAGAATATATATCCCACGGGGGTAAAATTGAAAAAAGTTGAAACATTTTTTTTTTTGGACTTAGTCATTTTTCCGGAGTTTATCAGACTTTCAGATAGGGGAAATGTCAGTGAGCGTTCCGATTTCAGTTCCAGAGCGATTCGCCCAATGAGTCCTTGATATTTAGTCGTTTTCAGCCAATTTTCTGGATTTTTGAAAATTTCCCTTTTTTGTGAAAATATCCACTAAATGAGGGAATAATATGTGTGAGGGTACCCCAGGAGAGTTCCAAATGTGTGTGGGTAGAATATATATCCCACGGGGGTAAAATTGAAAAAAGTGAAAAAAATTTTTTTTTTTCGGACTTAGTCATTTTTCCGGCGTTTATCAGACTTTCAGAGAGGGGAAATGTCAGTGAGCGTTCCGATTTCAGTTCCAGAGTGATTCGCCCAATGAGTCCTTGATATTAGGTAGTTTTCAGCCAATTTTCTGGATTTTTTAAAATTTAACTTTTTTGTCAAAATATCCACTAAATGAGGGAATAATATGTTTGAGGGTACCCCAGGAGAGTTCCAAATGTGTGTGGGTAGAATATATATCCCACGGGGGTAAAATTGAAAAAAGTTGAAACATTTTTTTTTTTTGGACTTAGTCATTTTTCCGGCGTTTATCAGACTTTCAGATAGGGCAAATGTCAGTGAGCATTCCTATTTCAGTTCCAGAGCGATTCACCCAATGAGTCCTTGATATTTAGTCATTTTCAGCCAATTTTCTTTATTTTTGAAAATTTCACTTTTTTATGAAAATATCCACTAAATGAGGGAATAATATGTGTGAGGGTACCCCAGGAGAGTTCCAAATGTGTGTGGGTAGAATATCTATCCCACGGGGGTAAAATTGAAAAAAATGTAAAAAAATTTTTTTTTGGACTTAGTCATTTTTTTGACATTTATCAGACTTTCAGATAGGGGAAATGTCAGTGAGCGTTCCGATTTCAGTTCCAGAGCGATTCGCCCAATGAGTCCTTGATATTTAGTCGTTTTCAGCCAATTTTCTGGATTTTTGAAAATTTCACTTTTTTATGAAAATATCCACTAAATGAGGGAATAATATGTGTGAGGGTACCCCAGGAGAGTTCCAAATGTGTGTGGGTAGAATATCTATCCCACGGGGGTAAAATTGAAAAAAATGTAAAAAAATTTTTTTTTGGACTTAGTCATTTTTTTGACATTTATCAGACTTTCAGATAGGGGAAATGTCAGTGAGCGTTCCGATTTCAGTTCCAGAGCGATTCGCCCAATGAGTCCTTGATATTTAGTCGTTTTCAGCCAATTTTCTGGATTTTTGAAAATTTCCCTTTTTTGTCAAAATATCCACTAAATGAGGGAATAATGTGTGAGGGTACCCCAGGAGAGTTCCAAATGTGTGTGGGTAGAATATATATCCCACGGGGGTAAAATTGAAAAAAGTTGAAACATTTTTTTTTTTGGACTTAGTAATTTTTCCGGAGTTTATCAGACTTTCAGATAGGGGAAATTTCAGTGAGCGTTCCGATTTCAGTTCCAGAGCGATTCGCCCAATGAGTTCTTGATATTTAGTCGTTTTCAGCCAATTTTCTGGATATTTGAAAATTTCCCTTTTTTGTGAAAATATCCACTAAATGAGGGAATAATATGTGTGAGGGTACCCCAGGAGAGTTCCAAATGTGTGTGGGTAGAATATATATCCCACGGGGGTAAAATTGAAAAAAGTTGAAAAAATTTTTTTTTTGGACTTACCGTATATTGCGGCGTATAAGACGACTTTTGAAGACTGAAAAATCTTCTGTCTAGTCTGGGGTCATCTTATACGCCGGTAATGCTTTTGAACTTTCAGAAATTGACATGCGGGGATACTCTGGGGGTGTTAATAAGCTGCTGTGGCCGTATCCCTGCCATGTCGGAGTTAATATAAGGTGGAGGGAGTTAAAATACCGCGGCGGTAGGTCCAGACAGTCAGCGCTTCTGAGCTGAAACTGACACATCGCTGCGTATTCCCAGCTCCGGACACAGCGCAGGGCTTCTGTGCCGACAGCTTTCACTTGTCACAGAAGCGCTGCGCTGTGTCCTGAGCAGGGAAGTTCTCATCGCTTCTGTGACAATATATGAAAAGCCGGCAATTCAGCAGCGGCATAAGCCGGCACCCGACAATTTAGAATAGAAAGAATAGAGCTTCACACATAGATTAGATAGATAGAAACATGTCAGTCACATATATATGAAGTACAGTGACAGTGTTGCTTACTGTACTTGTCATTTAGTGTAAAGGATTTATTAAAACAAATAATAGTGTTTTTATGCACCGTCTCTTTAAAAAAGCCACCGGCAATTCAGCAGCGGTACCCGACAATTTATAACAGACAGAATAGAGCATCACACATAGATTAGATAGATAGAAACATGTCAGTCACAAATATATGAAGTACAGTGATAGTGTTGGTTACTGTACTTGTCATCTAATGTTAAAATAACGGATTTATTAAAAAAAAAATTGGCGTGGGGTTCCCCTTAATTTTAGTCTCTAGCGGAGGTTAAGCAGACGGCTGGGGCAGATGTTTGAAGCCTGGGAAGGGGGTAATACCCACGAAGCTTCCCAGGCTACTAATATCAGCCCCCAGCTGAATACTTAGCCTTTACTAGCTATTAAAATGGGGGATCCCAAAAAAATGACGTGGGGTCCCCCCTATTTTAATAGCTAGCAAAGGCTAGGCAGACAGCTGGAGGCTGATATTAATAGCCCAGGAAGGGTGTCATGAATATTGGCCCCCTCCCAGGCTAGAAACACCAGCCGTCAGCCGCCCCAGAAATGGCGCATCCATAGGATGCGCCAATTCTGGCACTTAGCCTCGCTCTTCCCACTGCCCTGTAGCGGTGGCAGTGGGGTAATAGGGCTGGGGTTGATGTCAGCTTATAATGCCAGCTGACATCAAGCCCAGGTTAGTAATGGAGAGGCGTCTATAAGACACCCCCATTACTAACCCCATAGTCAAAGTTAAAAAAAACACAAACACCCAGAATAAAGTCCTTTAATTGAAATAAAGACACAAATCTTTATTGTTCTAAATTAAACCATACTTACCATCACGCCCATTCCAGCTGAAGCCAACGATCTCCTGCAATAAAAGAAAAATAATAAAGCAACCTCATCCTTACCTCTCCATGGTTCCCAGGACGGGTCCAGCTCTGCTACATCGAGATGACAGGCTGGACCGCAGCAGAAAGCTGCCATACAGCCTGTCATCCCGCAGACACTGAGAAGCGCAGGCATGCTTGCGCTCCTCAGTGTCTGACTGTGACGGCATCCAGATGAGCCGACAATGAACTCAGCTCACCTCCTGGATGTCCGTCACTGACAGCGTGGGAAACTTCTACTGCGCATGCGGGGAGCAGGAGAATTTTCCCACGCTGTCAGTAACGTGCATGAGGTGAGCCGAGTTCATTGGACATGATCTCGGCTCATCTGGATGCCGTCACAGTCAGACACTGAGGAGCGCAAGCATGCCTGCGCTTCTCAGTGTCTGCGGGATGACAGGCTGGATGGCAGCGTTCTGCTGCGGTGCAGCCTGTCATGTGAATGTAGCAGAGCTGGACCGGTCCTTGGAACCATGGAAAGGTAAGGATGAGGTTGCTTTATTATTTTACTTTTATTGCAGGAGATCGTTGGCTTCAGCTGGAATGGGCGTGACTGTAAGTATGGTTTAATTTAGAACATTAAAGAATTGTGTCTTTATTTCAATTAAAGGACTTTATTCTGGGTGTTGTGTTTTTTTTAATTACTTTACTAGAAATTCATGGCGGTCATATCTAATATTGGCGTGACCCCATGAATTTCGGGCTTAGGGCCAGCTGATAATGCCAAGCTGGCCCTAACCCCTTTATTACCCAGTGAGCCACCGCACCAGGGCCCTGGATGAGTTGGGTACAGCGCCAGAAGATGGCGCTTCTATGAACGCGCCATTTTCCGGGGTGGCTGCGGACTGCAATTTGCAGCGGGGGGGGCCCAGAAAGCTTGGGCCTCCCTGCGCTGCAGATTCCAGCCCCCAGCTGCCTAGTTGTACCTGGCTGGACACAAAAATAGGGCGAAGCCCCACGTATTTTTTTTTTTAATTATTTCATGAAATAATTAAAAAAAAAAGGGCTTCCCTATATTGTTGTGTCCGGCCAGGTACAAATAGGCAGCTGGTGGTTGGGGGCAGCCCGTTCCTGCCTGCTGTACCTGGCTGGACACAAAAATATGGCGAAGCCCCACGTCAACATTTTTGGGAAAAATTAATTACAAAATTAATAATTTAGGGACTGCATCTTTATTAACCCCTCAATTGTCATTTAGTGTTAAAATAAAGGATTTTTTAAAAAGAAAATTGGCGTGGGATCCACCATCATTATAGTCTCTAGTGGAGGTTAAGCAGACGGCTGGGGCAGATGTTTGAAGTCTGGGAAGAGGGTAATACCCACGGAGCTTCCCAGGCTACTAATATCAGCCCCCAGCTGAATACCTAGCCTTTACTAGCTATTAGAATGGGGGACCCCCCCAAAAAATGACGTGGGGTCCCCCCTATTTTAATATGTTTATGAGTGACAGTTTTCCTGCGATATACCTGCGTGTCATAAGAATTTAAATTAAAAAAGGACCATGTTAAATTCAAATCTGTTTTTTTTAAAATTTTACCGGTGTTTGGTATGCGTTGGAAAAGGGGTAGTCTTATACAGTGAATATATCCTAAACTCTATATTTTAACAGGAAAGTAGGGGGGTCGTCTTATACACCAGGTCGTCTTATACGCCGGAATATACGGTAGTAATTTTTTCAGCGTTTATCAGACTTTCAGATAGGGGAAATGTCAGTGAGCGTTCCGATTTCAGTTCCAGAGCGATTCGCCCAATGATTCCTTGATATTTAGTCGTTTTCAGCCAAGTTTCTGGATTTTTGAAAATTTCACTTTTATGTGAAAATATCCACTAAATGAGGGAATAATATGTGTGAGGGTACCCCAGGAGAGTTCCAAATGTGTGTGGGTAGAATATATATCCCACGGGGGTAAAATTGAAAAAAGTTGAAAAAATTTTTTTTTGGACTTAGTCATTTTTCCGGAGTTTATCAGACTTTCAGATAGGGGAAATGTCAGTGAGCGTTCCGATTTCAGTTCCAGAGCGATTCGCCTAATGAGTCCTTGATATTTAGTAGGTTTTAGCAAATTTTCTGGATTTTTGAAAATTTAACTTTTTTGTGAAAATATACATTAAGTGAGGGAATAATATGTGTGAGGGTACCCCAGAAGAGTTCCAAATGTGTGTGGGTAGAATATATATCCCACGGGGGTAAAATTGAAAAAAGTTGAAAAATTTTTCTTTTTGGACTTAGTCATTTTTACGGCGTTTATCGGACTTTCAGATAGGGGAAATGTCAGTGAGCGTTCCGATTTCAGTTCCAGAGCAATTCGCCCAATGAGTCCTTGCTATTAACTTGTTTTCAGGCAATTTTCTTGATTTTTGAAAATTTCACTTTTTTGTAAAAATATCCACTAAATGAGGGAATAATTTGTGTGAGGGTACCCCAGGAGAGTTCCAAATGTGTGTGGGTAGAATATATATCCCACGGGGGTAAAATTGAAAAAAGTTGAAAAATTTTTTTTTTTGGACTGTCATTTTTCCGGCGTTTATCAGACTTTCAGATAGGGGAAATGTCAGTGAGCGTTCCGATTTCAGTTCCAGAGCGATTCTCCCAATGTCTCCTTGATATTAAGTTGTTTTCAGCCAATTTTCTGGATTTTTGAAAATTTCACTTTTTTGTGAAAATATCCACTAAATGAGGGAATAATATGTGTGAGGGTACTCCAGGAGAGTTCCAAATGTGTGTGGGTAGAATATATATCCCATGGGGGCAAAAATTGAAAAAAAAAATTCATTTTGGACTTAGTCATTTTTCCGGCGTTTATCAGACTATCAGATAAGGGAAATGTCAGTGAGCGTTCCGATTTCAGTTCCAGAGCGTTTCGCCAGATGAGTCCTTGATATTTCGTCGTTTTCAGGATATTTTCAGAATTTTTAAAAATTTCACTTTTTTGTGAAAATATCCACTAAATGAGGGAATAATATGTGTGAGGGTACCCCAGGAGAGTTCCAAATGTGTGTGGGTAGAATATATATCCCACGGGGGTAAAATTGAAAAAAGTTGAAAAATTTTTTTTTTGGACTTTGTCATTTTTCCGGCGTTTATCAGACTTTCAGATAGGGGAAATGTCAGTGAGTTTTCCGATTTCAGTTCCAGAGTGATTCGCCCATTGAGTCCTTGATATTAAGTCATTTTCAGCCAATTTTCTGGATTTTTGAAAATTTCACTTTTTTGTGAAAATATCCACTAAATGAGGGAATAATTTGTGTGAGGGTACCCCAGGAGAGTTCCAAATGTGTGTGGGTAGAATATATATCCCACGGGGGTAAAATTGAAAAGAGTTGAAAATTATTTTTTTTTCGATTTAGTCATTTTTCCGGCGTTTATCAGACTTTCAGATAGGGGAAATGTCAGTGAGCGTTCCGATTTCAGTTCCAGAGCGATTCGCCCAATGATTCCTTGATATTTAGTCGTTTTCAGCCAAGTTTCTGGATTTTTGAAAATTTCACTTTTATGTGAAAATATCCACTAAATGAGGGAATAATATGTGTGAGGGTACCCCAGGAGAGTTCCAAATGTGTGTGGGTAGAATATATATCCCACGGGGGTAAAATTGAAAAAAGTTGAAAAAATTTTTTTTTGGACTTAGTCATTTTTCCGGAGTTTATCAGACTTTCAGATAGGGGAAATGTCAGTGAGCGTTCCGATTTCAGTTCCAGAGCGATTCGCCCAATGAGTCCTTGATATTTAGTCGTTTTCAGCCAATTTTCTGGATTTTTGAAAATTTCACTTTTTTGTGAAAATATCCACTAAATGAGGGAATAATATGTGTGAGGGTACCCCAGGAGAGTTCCAAATGTGTGTGGGTAGAATATATATCCCACGGGGGTAAAATTGAAAAAAGTTGAAAAAATTTTTTTTTTGGACTTAGTCATTTTTTCAGCGTTTATCAGACTTTCAGATAGGGGAAATGTCAGTGAGCGTTCCGATTTCAGTTCCAGAGCGATTCGCCCAATGAGTCCTTGCTATTAAGTTGTTTTCAGGCAAATTTCTGGATTTTTGAAAATATCACCTTTTTTGTGAAAATATCCACTAAATCGGGGAATAATATGTGTGAGGTTATGCCAGGAGAGTTCAAAATGTGTGTGGGTAGAATATATATCCCACGGGGGTAAAATTGAAAAAAGTTTAAAAATTTTTTTTTTTTGGACTTAGTCATTTTTCCGGTGTTTATCAGACTTTGAGATAGGTCAAATGTCAGTGAACGTTCCGATTTCAGTTCCAGAGCGATTCACCCAATGAGTCCTTGCTATTAAGTTGTTTTCAGGCAATTTTCTGGATTTTTGAAAATATCACTTTTTTTGTGAAAATATCCACTAAATGAGGGAATATGTGTGAGGGTACCCCAGGAGAGTTCCAAATGTGTGTGGGTAGAATATATATCCCACGGGGGTAAAATTGAAAAAAGTTGAAAAATTTTTTTTTTTGGACTGTCATTTTTCCGGCGTTTATCAGACTTTCAGATAGGGGAAATGTCAGTGAGCGTTCCGATTTCAGTTCCAGAGCGATTCTCCCAATGTCTCCTTGATATTAAGTTGTTTTCAGCCAATTTTCTGGATTTTTGAAAATTTCACTTTTTTGTGAAAATATCCACTAAATGAGGGAATAATTTGTGTGAGGGTACCCCAGGAGAGTTCCAAATGTGTGTGGGTAGAATATATATCCCACGGGGGTAAAATTGAAAAAAGTTGAAAAATTTTTTTTTTGGACTTTGTCATTTTTCCGGCGTTTATCAGACTTTCAGATAGGGGAAATGTCAGTGAGCATTCCGATTTCAGATCCAGAGTGATTAAACCATTGAGTGCTTGATATTTAGTCGTTTTCAGTCAATTTCTGGATTTTTGAAAATTTCACTTTTTTGTGAAAATATCCACTAAATGAGGGAATAATATGTGTGAGGGTACCCCAGAAGTGTTCCAAATGTGTGTGGGTAGTATACATATCCCACGGGGGTAAAATTTAAAAAAGGTGAAAATAAAAATTTTTTGGACTTAGTCATTTTTCCAGCGTTTATCAGACTTTCAGATGGGGCAAATGTCAGTGAGCGTTCCGATTTCAGCTCCAGAGCGATTCGCCCAATGAGACCTTGATATTTAGTCGTTTTCAGCCAATTTTCTGGATTTTTGAAAATTTCACTTTTTTGTGAAAATATCCACTAAATGAGGGAATAATATGTGTGAGGGTACGCCAGGAGAGTTCCAAATGTGTGTGAGTAGAATATATATCCCACGGGGGTAAAATTTAAAAAAGTTGAAAAATTTTTTTTTGGTCTTAGTCATTTTTCCGGCGTTTATCAGACTTTCAGATAAAGGAAATGTCAGTGAGCATTCCGATTTCAGTTCCAGAGTGATTCGCCCAATGAGTCCTTGATATTTAGTTTTTTTCAGCCAATTTTTGGGATTTTTGAAAATTTCACTTTTTTGTGAAAATATCCACTAAATACGGGAATAATATGTGTGAGGGTACCCCAGGAGAGTTCCAAATGTGTGTGGGTAGAATATATATCCCACGGGGGTAAAATTGAAAAAAATGTAAAAAAAATTTTTTTTGGTCTTAGTCATTTTTCCGGCGTTTATCAAACTTTCAGATAAAGGAAATGTCAGTGAGCATTCCGATTTCAGTTCCAGAGCGATTCGCCCAATGAGTCCTTGATATTTAGTTTTTTTCAGCCAATTTTTGGGATTTTTGAAAATTTCACTTTTTTGTAAAAAATATCCACTAAATGAGGGAATAATTTGTGTGAGGGTACCCCAGGAGAGTTCCAAATGTGTGTGGGTAGAATATATATCCCACGGGGGTAAAATTGAAAAAAGTTGAAAAATTTTTTTTTTTGGACTGTCATTTTTCCGGCGTTTATCAGACTTTCAGATAGGGGAAATGTCAGTGAGCGTTCCGATTTCAGTTCCAGAGCGATTCTCCCAATGTGTCCTTGATATTAAGTTGTTTTCAGCCAATTTTCTGGATTTTTGAAAATTTCACTTTTTTGTGAAAATATCCACTAAATGAGGGAATAATTTGTGTGAGGGTACCCCAGGAGAGTTCCAAATGTATGTGGGTAGAATATATATCCCACGGTGGTAAAATTGAAATAAGTTGAAAATTTTTTTTTTTTGGACTGTCATTTTTCCGGCGTTTATCAGACTTTCAGATAGGGGAAATGTCAGTGAGCGTTCCGATTTCAGTTCCAGAGCGATTCGCCCAATGAGTCCTTAATATTTAGTCGTTTTTAGCAAATTTTCCTGGATTTTTAAAAATTTCACTTTTTGGTGAAAATATCCACTAAATGAGGGAATAATATGTGTGAGGGTACCCCAGGAGAGTTCCAAATGTGTGTGAGTAGAATATATATCCCACGGGGGTAAAATTGATAAAAGGTGAAAAAAATATTTATTTGAACTTAGTCATTTTTCCAGCGTTTATCAGACTTTCAGATAGGGGAAATGTCAGTGAGCGTTCCCATTTCAGTTCCAGAGCGATTCGCCCAATGAGACCTTGATATTTAGTAATTTTTAGCCAATTTTCTGGATGTTTAAAAATTTCACTTTTTTGTGAAAATATCCACTAAATGAGGGAATAATATGTGTGAGGTTATGCCAGGAGAGTTCCAAATGTGTTTGAGTAGAATCTATATCCCACGGGGGCAAAATTGAAAAAAGTTGAAAACATTTTTTTTTGGACTTAGTCTTTTTTCCGTCATTTATCAGATTTTCAGATGGGGCAAATGTCAGTGAGCATTCCGATTTCCGCTCCAGAGCGATTCGCCTAATGAGTCCTTGATATTTAGTAGTTTTCAGCCAATTTTCTGGATTTTTGAAAATTTCACTTTTTTGTGAAAATATCCACTAAATGAGGGAATAATATGTGTGAGGGTACCCCAGGAGAGTTCCAAATGTGTGTGGGTAGAATATATATATCGCACGGGGGTAAATTTGAAAAAAGTTGAAAAAGTTTTATTCTTGTACTTAGTCATTTTTCCTGCGTTTATCAGACTTTCAGATAGGGCAAATGTCAGTGAGCGTTCCGATTTCAGTTCCAGAGCGATTTGCCCAATGAGTTCTTGATATTTAGTTGTTTTCAGCCAATTTTCTGGATTTTTGAAAATTTCACTTTTTTGTGAAAATATCCACTAAATGAGGGAATAATATGTGTGAGGGTACTCCAGGAGAGTTCCAAATGTGTGTGGGTAGAATATATATCCCATGGGGGCAAAAATTGAAAAAAAAAATTCATTTTGGACTTAGTCATTTTTCCGGCGTTTATCAGACTATCAGATAAGGGAAATGTCAGTGAGTGTTCCGATTTCAGTTCCAGAGCGTTTCGCCAGATGAGTCCTTGATATTTCGTCGTTTTCAGGATATTTTCAGAATTTTTTAAAATTTCACTTTTTTGTGAAAATATCCACTAAATGAGGGAATAATATGTGTGAGGGTACCCCAGGAGAGTTCCAAATGTGTGTGGGTAGAATATATATCCCACGGGGGTAAAATTGAAAAAAGTTGAAAATTTTTTTTTTTGGACTTTGTCATTTTTCCGGCGTTTATCAGACTTTCAGATAGGGGAAATGTCAGTGAGTGTTCCGATTTCAGTTCCAGAGTGATTCGCCCATTGAGTCCTTGATATTAAGTCATTTTCAGCCAATTTTCTGGATTTTTGAAAATTTCACTTTTTTGTGAAAATATCCACTAAATGAGGGAATAATTTGTGTGAGGGTACCCCAGGAGAGTTCCAAATGTGTGTGGGTAGAATATATATCCCACGGGGGAAAAATTGAAAAGAGTTGAAAATTATTTTTTTTTCGATTTAGTCATTTTTCCGGCGTTTATCAGACTTTCAGATAGGGGAATTGTCAGTGAGCATTCCGATTTCAGATCCAGAGTGATTAAACCATTGAGTGCTTGATATTTAGTCGTTTTCAGTCAATTTCTGGATTTTTGAAAATTTCACTTTTTTGTGAAAATATCCACTAAATGAGGGAATAATATGTGTGAGGGTACCCCAGAAGTGTTCCAAATGTGTGTGGGTAGTATACATATCCCACGGGGGTAAAATTTAAAAAAGGTGAAAATGAAAATTTTTTGGACTTAGTCATTTTTCCAGCGTTTATCAGACTTTCAGATGGGGCAAATGTCAGTGAGCGTTCCGATTTCAGCTCCAGAGCGATTCGCCCAATGAGACCTTGATATTTAGTCGTTTTCAGCCAATTTTCTGGATTTTTGAAAATTTCACTTTTTTGTGAAAATATCCACTAAATGAGGGAATAATATGTGTGAGGGTACGCCAGGAGAGTTCCAAATGTTTGTGAGTAGAATATATATCCCACGGGGGTAAAATTTAAAAAAGTTGTAAAATTTTTTTTTGGTCTTAGTCATTTTTCCGGCGTTTATCAGACTTTCAGATAAAGGAAATGTCAGTGAGCATTCCGATTTCAGTTCCAGAGTGATTCGCCCAATGAGTCCTTGATATTTACTTTTTTTCAGCCAATTTTTGGGATTTTTGAAAATTTCACTTTTTTGTGAAAATATCCACTAAATACGGGAATAATATGTGTGAGGGTACCCCAGGAGAGTTCCAAATGTGTGTGGGTAGAATATATATCCCACGGGGGTAAAATTGAAAAAAATTTAAAAAAATTTTTTTTTGGTCTTAGTCATTTTTCCGGCGTTTATCAAACTTTCAGATAAAGGAAATGTCAGTGAGCATTCCGATTTCAGTTCCAGAGCGATTCGCCCAATGAGTCCTTGATATTTAGTTTTTTTCAGCCAATTTTTGGGATTTTTGAAAATTTCACTTTTTTGTGAAAATATCCACTAAATGAGGGATTAATATGTGTGAGGGTACGCCAGGAGAGTTCGAAATGTGTGTGGGTAGAATATATATCCCACGGGGGTAAAATTGAAAAAAGTTTAAAAAAAATTTTTTTTTGACTTAGTCATTTTTCCGGCGTTTATCAGACTTTCAGATGGGGCAAATGTCAGTGAGCGTTCCGATTTCAGTTCCAGAGCGATTCTCCCAATGAGTTCTTGATATTTAGTTGTTTTCAGTCAATTTTCTGGATTTTTGAAAATTTCACTTTTTTGTGAAAATATCCACTAAATGAGTGAATAATATGTGTGAGGGTACCCCAGGAGAGTTCCAAATGTGTGTGGGTAGAATATATATCCCACGGGGGTAAAATTGAAAAAAATTTAAAAAAATTTTTTTTTGGACTTAGTCATTTTTCCGGCGTTTATCAGACTTTCAGATAGGGCAAATGTCAGTGAGCGTTCCGATTTCAGTTCCAGAGCGTTTCGCCAGATGAGTCCTTGATATTTCGTCGTTTTCAGGATATTTTCAGAATTTTTAAAAATTTCACTTTTTTGTGAAAATATCCACTAAATGAGGGAATAATATGTGTGAGGGTACCCCAGGAGAGTTCCAAATGTGTGTGGGTAGAATATATATCCCACGGGGGTAAAATTGAAAAAAGTTGAAAAATTTTTTTTTTGGACTTTGTCATTTTTCCGGCGTTTATCAGACTTTCAGATAGGGGAAATGTCAGTGAGTGTTCCGATTTCAGTTCCAGAGTGATTCGCCCATTGAGTCCTTGATATTAAGTCATTTTCAGCCAATTTTCTGGATTTTTGAAAATTTCACTTTTTTGTGAAAATATCCACTAAATGAGGGAATAATATGTGTACCCCAGGAGAGTTCCAAATGTGTGTGGGTAGAATATATATCCCACGGGGGTAAAATTGAAAAAGGTTGAAAAATTTTTTTTTTGGACTTTGTCATTTTTCCGGCGTTTATCAGACTTTCAGATGGGGCAAATGTCAGTGAGTGTTCCGATTTCAGTTCCAAAGCGGTTCGCCCAATGAGTCCTTGATATTTAGTCGTTTTCAGCCAATTTTCTTAATTTTTGAAAATTTCACTTTTTTGTGAAAATATCCACTAAATGAGGGAATAATATGTGTACCCCAGGAGAGTTCCAAATGTGTGTGGGTAGAATATATATCCCACGGGGGTAAAATTGAAAAAAGTTGAAAAATTTTTTTTTTGGACTTAGTCATTTTTCCGGCGTTTATCAGACTTTCAGATAGGGCAAATGTCAGTGAGCGTTCCGATTTCAGTTCCAGAGCGATTCGCCCAATGAGTCCTTGATATTTAGTCATTTTCAGCCAATTTTCTGGATTTCTGAAAATTTCACTTTTTTATGAAAATATCCACTAAATGAGGGAATAATATGTGTACCCCAGGAGAGTTCCAAATGTGTGGGTAGAATATATATCCCATGGGGGCAAAAATTGAAAAAAAAAATTCATTTTGGACTTAGTCTGATAAACGCCAGAAAAATGACTATCAGGTAAGGGAAATGTCAGTGAGCGTTCCGATTTCAGTTCCAGAGCGTTTCGCCAGATGAGTCCTTGATATTTCGTCGTTTTCAGGCAATTTTCAGAATTTTTAAAAATATCACTTTTTTGTGAAAATATCCACTAAATGAGGGAATAATATGTGTGAGGGTACCCCAGGAGAGTTCCAAATGTGTGTGGGTAGAATATATATCCCACGGGGGTAAAATTGAAAAAAGTTGAAAAATTTTTTTTTTGGACTTTGTCATTTTTCCGGCGTTTATCAGACTTTCAGATAGGGCAAATGTCAGTGATTGTTCCGATTTCAGTTCCAATGCGATTCGCCCAATGAGTCCTTGATATTTAGTCGTTTTCAGCCAATTTTCTTAATTTTTGAAAATTTCACTTTTTTGTGAAAATATCCACTAAATGAGGGAATAATATGTGTACCCCAGGAGAGTTCCAAATGTGTGTGGGTAGAATATTTATCCCACGGGGGTAAAATTGAAAAAAGTTGAAAAAAATTTTTTTTTGGACTTAGGCATTTTTCCGGCATTTATCAGACTTTCAGATGGGGCAAATGTCAGTGAGCATTCCGATTTCAGCTCCAGAGCGATTCGGCTAATGAGTCCTTGATATTTAGTAGTTTTCAGCCAATTTTCTGGATTTTTGAAAATTTCGCTTTTTTGTGAAAATATCCACTAAAAGAGGGAATAATATGTGTGAGGGTACCCCAGGAGAGTTCCAAATGTGTGTGGGTAGAATAGATATATCGCACGGGGGTAAATTTGAAAAAAGTTGAAAAAGTTTTATTCTTGTACTTAGTCATTTTTCCTGCGTTTATCAGACTTTCAGATAGGGCAAATGTCAGTGAGCGTTCCGATTTCAGTTCCAGAGCGATTTGCCCAATGAGTCCTTGATATTTAGTTGTTTTCAGCCAATTTTCTGGATTTTTGAAAATTTCACTTTTTTGTGAAAATATCCACTAAATGAGGGAATAATATGTGTGAGGGTACCCCAGGAGAGTTCCAAATGTGTGTGGGTAGAATATATATCCCATGGGGGCAAAAATTGAAAAAAAAAAATTCATTTTGGACTTAGTCATTTTTCCGGCGTTTATCAGACTTTCAGATAGGGGAAATGTCAGTGAGTGTTCCGATTTCAGTTCCAGAGTGATTCGCCCATTGAGTCCTTGATATTAAGTCATTTTCAGCCAATTTTCTGGATTTTTGAAAATTTCACTTTTTTGTGAAAATATCCACTAAATGAGGGAATAATATGTGTACCCCAGGAGAGTTCCAAATGTGTGTGGGTAGAATATATATCCCACGGGGGTAAAATTGAAAAAGGTTGAAAAATTTTTTTTTTGGACTTTGTCATTTTTCCGGCTTTTATCAGACTTTCAGATGGGGCAAATGTCAGTGAGTGTTCCGATTTCAGTTCCAAAGCGGTTCGCCCAATGAGTCCTTGATATTTAGTCGTTTTCAGCCAATTTTCTTAATTTTTGAAAATTTCACTTTTTTGTGAAAATATCCACTAAATGAGGGAATAATATGTGTACCCCAGGAGAGTTCCAAATGTGTGTGGGTAGAATATATATCCCACGGGGGTAAAATTGAAAAAAGTTGAAAAATTTTTTTTTTGGACTTAGTCATTTTTCCGGCGTTTATCAGACTTTCAGATAGGGCAAATGTCAGTGAGCGTTCCGATTTCAGTTCCAGAGCGATTCGCCCAATGAGTCCTTGATATTTAGTCATTTTCAGCCAATTTTCTGGATTTCTGAAAATTTCACTTTTTTATGAAAATATCCACTAAATGAGGGAATAATATGTGTACCCCAGGAGAGTTCCAAATGTGTGGGTAGAATATATATCCCATGGGGGCAAAAATTGAAAAAAAAAATTCATTTTGGACTTAGTCTGATAAACGCCAGAAAAATGACTATCAGGTAAGGCAAATGTCAGTGATTGTTCCGATTTCAGTTCCAATGCGATTCGCCCAATGAGTCCTTGATATTTAGTCGTTTTCAGCCAATTTTCTTAATTTTTGAAAATTTCACTTTTTTGTGAAAATATCCACTAAATGAGGGAATAATATTTGTGAGGGTACCCCAGGAGAGTTCCAAATGTGTGTGGGTAGAATATATATCCCACGGGGGTAAAATTGAATTAAGTTAAAAAAAAAAATTTTCTACGACTTAATCATTTTTACGGCGTTTATCTGACTTTCAGATAGTGCAGATGTCAGTGAGCGTTCCGATTTCAGTTCCAGAGCGATTCGCCCAATGAGTCCTTGATATTTAATTGTTTTCAGCCAATTTTCTGGATTTTTGAAAATTTCACTTTTTTGGTAAATATCCACTAAATGAGGGAATAATATGTGTGAGGGTACCCCAGGAGAGTTCCAAATGTGTGTGGGTAGAATATATATCCCACGGGGGTAAAATTGAAAAAAGTTGAAAAAATTTTTTTTTTGGACTTAGTCATTTTTCCGATGTTTATCTGACTTTCAGATAGGGGAAATATCAGTGAGCATTCCGATTTCAGTTCCAGACCTATTCGCCCAATGAGTCCTTGATATTTAGTCATTTTCAGCCAATATTTTGGATTTTTGAAAATTTCACTGTTTCGTGAAAATATCTACTAAATGAGGGAATAATGTGTGTGAGGGTACCCCAGGAGAGCTCCAAATGTGTGTGGGTAGAATATATATCCCACGGGGGTAAAATTGAAAAAAGTTTAAAAAATTTTTTTTTTGGACTGTTATTTTTCCGCCGTTTATCAGACTTTCAGATAGGGCAAATGTCAGTGAGCTTTCCGATTTCAATTCCAGAGCGATTCGCCTAATAAGTCCTTGATATTTAGTCGTTTTCAGCCAATTTTCTGGATTTTTGAAAGTTCAACTTTTTTGTGAAAATATCCACTAAATGAGGGAATAATATGTGTGAGGGTACCCCAGGAGAGTTCCAAATGTGTGTGGGTAGAATATATATCCCACGGGGGTAAAATTGAAAAAAGGTGAAAATAAATTTTTTTGGATTTAGTCATTTTTCCGGCGTTGATCACACTTTCAGATAGGGGAAATGTCAGAGCATTCCGATTTCAGATCCAGAGCGATTAAACCATTGAGTGCTTGATATTTAGTCGTTTTCAGTCAATTTCTGGATTTTTGAAAATTTCACTTTTTTGTGAAAATATCCACTAAATGAGGGAATAATATGTGTGAGGGAACCCCAGGAGAGTTCCAAATGTGTGTGGGTAGAATATATATCCCACGGGGGTAAAATTGAAAAAAGGTGAAAATAAAATTTTTTTGGACTTAGTCATTTTTCCGGCGTTTATCAGACTTTCAGATGGGGCAAATGTCAGTGAGCGTTCCGATTTCAGTTCCAGAGTGATTCGCCCAATGAGTCCTTGATATTTAGTCGTTTTCAGCCAATTTTCTGGATTTTTGAAAATTTCGCTTTTTTGTGGAAATATCCACTAAAAGAGGGAATAATATGTGTGAGGGTACCCCAGGAGACTTCCAAATGTGTGTGAGTAGAATATATATCCCACGGGGGTAAAATTGAAAAAAAGTTGAAAAAAATGTTTTTTTGGACTTAGTCATTTTTCCGGCGTTTACCAGACTTTCAGATGGGGCAAATGTCAGTGAGCGTTCCGATTTCAGTTCCAGAGCGATTCGCCCAATGAGTCCTTGATATTTAGTTGTTTTCAGCCAATTTTCGGGATTTTTGAAAATTTCACTTTTTTGTGAAAATATCCACTAAATGAGGGATTAATATGTGTGAGGGTACGCCAGGAGAGTTCGAAATGTGCGTGGGTAGAATATATATCCCACGGGGGTAAAATTGAAAAAAGGTGAAAATAAAATTTTTTTAAACTTAGTCATTTTTCCAGCGTTTATCAGACTTTCAGATAGGGGAAATGTCAGTGAGCGTTCCCATTTCAGTTCCAGAGCGATTCGCCCAATGAGACCTTGATATTTAGTAATTTTTAGCCAATTTTCTGGATGTTTAAAAATTTCACTCTTTTGTGAAAATATCCACTAAATGAGGGAATAATATGTGTGAGGGTATGCCAGGAGAGTTCCAAATCTGTGTGGGTAGTATATATATCCCACGGGGGTAAAATTGAAAAAAGGTGAAAATAATTTTTTTTTGAACTTAGTCATTTTTCCAGCGTTTATCAGACTTTCAGATAAGGGAAATGTCAGTGAGCGTTCCGATTTCAGTTCCAGAGCGTTTCGGCAGATGAGTCCTTGATATTTAGTCGTTTTCAGCCAATTTTGTGGATTTTTGAAAATTTCACTTTTTTTGTGAAAATATCCACTAAATGAGGGAATAATATGTGTGAGGGTAGCCCAGGAGAGTTCCAAATGTGTGTTGGTAGAATATATATATCGCACGGGGGTAAATTTGAAAAAAGTTGAAAAAGTTTTATTCTTGTACTTAGTCATTTTTCCTGCGTTTATCAGACTTTCAGATAGGGCAAATGTCAGTGAGCGTTCCGATTTCAGTTCCAGAGCGATTTGCCCAATGAGTCCTTGATATTTAGTTTTCAGCCAATTTTCTGGATTTTTGAAAATTTCACTTTTTTGTGAAAATATCCACTAAATGAGGGAATAATATGTGTGAGGGTACCCCAGGAGAGTTCCAAATGTGTGTGGGTAGAATATATATCCCACGGGGGTAAAATTGAAAAAAATGTAAAAAAATTTTTTTTTGGACTTAGTCATTTTTCCGTCGTTTATCAGACTTTCAGATAGGGGAAATGTCAGTGAGCATTCCAGTTTCAGTTCCAGAACGATTCAACCATTGAGTCCTTGATATTTAGTCGTTTTCAGCCAATTTTCTGGATTTTTGAAAATTTCGCTTTTTTGTGAAAATATCCACTAAATGAGGGAATAATATGTGTGAGGGTACCCCAGGAGTGTTTCAAAAGTGTGTGGGTAGTATATATATCCCACGGGGGTAAAATTGAAAAAAGGTGAAAATAAAATTTTTTTGAACTTAGTCATTTTTCCAGCGTTTATCAGACTTTCAGATAGGGGAAATGTCAGTGAGCGTTCCCATTTCAGTTCCAGAGTGATTCGCCCAATGAGACCTTGATATTTAGTAATTTTTAGCCAATTTTCTGGATGTTTAAAAATTTCACTTTTTTGTGAAAATATCCACTAAATGAGGGAATAATATGTGTGAGGGTATGCCAGGAGAGTTCCAAATGTGTGTGGGTAGTATATATATCCCACGGGGGTAAAATTGAAAAAAGGTGAAAATAAAATTTTTTTGAACTTAGTCATTTTTCCAGCGTTTATCAGACTTTCAGATAGGGGAAATGTCAGTGAGCGTTCCCATTTCAGTTCCAGAGCGATTCGCCCAATGAGACCTTGATATTTAGTAATTTTTAGCCAATTTTCTGGATGTTTAAAAATTTCACTTTTTTGTGAAAATATCCACTAAATGAGGGAATAATATGTGTGAGGGTATGCCAGGAGAGTTCCAAATGTGTGTGGGTAGTATATATATCCCACGGGGGTAAAATTGAAAAAAGGTGAAAATAAAATTTTTTTGAACTTAGTCATTTTTCCAGCGTTTATCAGACTTTCAGATAGGGGAAATGTCAGTGAGCGTTCCGATTTCAGTTCCAGAGTGATTTGCCCAATGAGTCCTTGATATTTAGTCGTTTTTAGCCAATTTTCTGGATTTCTGAAAATTTCACTTTTTTATGAAAATATCCACTAAATGAGGGAATAATATGTGTACCCCAGGAGAGTTCCAAATGTGTGTGGGTAGAATATATATGCCACGGGGGTAAAATTGAAAAAAGTTGAAAAATTTTTTTTTTGGACTTAGTCATTTTTCCGGCGTTTATCAGACTTTCAGATAGGGGAAATGTCAGTGAGTGTTCCGATTTCAGTTCCAGAGCGATTCGCCCAATGAGTCCTTGATATTTAGTCGTTTACAGCCAATTTTCTGGATTTTTGAAAATTTCACTTTTTTGTGAAAATATCCACTAAATGAGGGAATAATATGTGTGAGGGTTCCCCAGGAGAGTTCCAAATGTGTGTGGGTAGAATATATATCCCATGGGGGCAAAAATGTAAAAAAAATTTATTTTGGACTTAGTCATTTTTCCGGCGTTTATCAGACTTTCAGATAGGGCGGATGTCAGTGAGCGTTCCGATTTCAGTTCCAGAGCGATTCGCCCAGTGAGTCCTTGATATTTAGTCGTTTTCAGCCAATTTTCTGGATTTTTAAAAATTTCACTTTTTTGTGAAAATATCCACTAAATGAGGGAATAATATGTGTGAGGGTACCCCAGGAGAGTTCCAAATGTGTGTGGGTAGAATATATATCCCACGGGGGTAAATTGAAAAAAGTTGAAAATTTTTTTTTTGGACTTAGTCATTTTTCCGGCGTTTATCAGACTTTCAGATAGGGGAAATGTCAGTGAGTGTTCCAATTTCAGTTCCAGACTGATTCGCCCATTGAGTCCTTGATATTTAGTCATTTTCAGCCAATTTTCTGGATTTTTGAAAATTTTACTTTTTTGTGAAAATATCCACTAAATGAGGGAATAATATGAGTACCCCAGGAGAGTTCCAAATGTGTGTGGGTAGAATATATATCGCATGGGGGTAAAATTGAAAAAAGTTGAAAAAGTTTTATTCTTGGACTTAGTCATTTTTCCGGCGTTTATCAGACTTTCAGATAGGGGAAATGTCAGTGAGCATTCCGATTTCAGTTCCAGAGTGATTCGCCCAATGAGTCCTTGATATTTAGTAGTTTTCAGCCAATCGTGTGGATTTTTGAAAATTTCACTTTTTTTGTGAAAATATCCACTAAATGAGGGAATAATATGTGTGAGGGTACCCCAGGAGAGTTCCAAATGTGTGTGGGTAGAATATATATCCCATGGGGGCAAAAATTGAAAAAAAAAATTCATTTTGGACTTAGTCATTTTTCCGGCGTTTATCAGACTATCAGATAAGGGAAATGTCAGTGAGCGTTCCGATTTCAGTTCCAGAGCGTTTCGCCAGATGAGTCCTTGATATTTCGTCGTTTTCAGGATATTTTCAGAATTTTTAAAAATTTCACTTTTTTGTGAAAATATCCACTAAATGAGGGAATAATATGTGTGAGGGTACCCCAGGAGAGTTCCAAATGTGTGTGGGTAGAATATATATCCCACGGGGGTAAATTGAAAAAAGTTGAAAAAATTTTTTTTTGGACTTAGTCATTTTTCCGGCGTTTATCAGACTTTCAGATAGGGGAAATGTCAGTGAGTGTTCCGATTTCAGTTCCAGAGTGATTCGCCCATTGAGTGCTTGATATTCAGTCATTTTCAGCCAATTTTCTTAATTTTTGAAAATTTCACTTTTTTGTGAAAATATCCACTAAATGAGGGAATAATATGTGTACCCCAGGAGAGTTCCAAATGTGTGTGGGTAGAATATATATCCCACGGGGGTAAAATTGAAAAAAGTTGAAAAATTTTTTTTTTGGACTTAGTCATTTTTCCGGCGTTTATCAGACTTTCAGATAGGGCAAATGTCAGTGAGCGTTCCGATTTCAGTTCCAGAGCCATTCGCCCAATGAGTCTTTGATATTTAGTCATTTTCAGCCAATTTTCTGGATTTCTGAAAATTTCACTTTTTTATGAAAATATCCACTAAATGAGGGAATAATATGTGTACCCCAGGAGAGTTCCAAATGTGTGGGTAGAATATATATCCCATGGGGGCAAAAATGTAAAAAAAAATTATTTTGGACTTAGTCATTTTTCCGGCGTTTATCAGACTTTCAGATAGGGCGGATGTCAGTGAGCGTTCCGATTTCAGTTCCAGAGCGATTCGCCCAATGAGTCCTTGATATTTAGTCGTTTTCAGCCAATTTTTCTGGATTTTTGAAAATTTCACTTTTTTTGTGAAAATATCCACTAAATGAGGGAATAATATGTGTGAGGGTACCCCAGGAGAGTTCCAAATGTGTGTGGGTAGAATATGTATCCCACGAGCGTAAAATTGAAAAAAGTTGAAAAAAATTTTTTTTTGGACTTAGTCATTTTTCCGGCGTTTATCAGACTATCAGATAAGGGAAATGTCAGTGAGCGTTCCGATTTCAGTTCCAGAGCGTTTCGCCAGATGAGTCCTTGATATTTCGTCGTTTTCAGGCAATTTTCAGAATTTTTAAAAATTTCACTTTTTTGTGAAAATATCCACTAAATGAGGGAATAATATGTGTGAGGGTACCCCAGGAGAGTTCCAAATGTGTGTGGGTAGAATATATATCCCACGGGGGTAAAATTGAAATAAGTTAAAAAAAAATTTTTCTTCGACTTAATCATTTTTCCGGCGTTTATCTGACTTTCAGATAGTGCAGATGTCAGTGAGCGTTCCGATTTCAGTTCCAGAGCGATTCGCCCAATGAGTCCTTGATATTTAGTTGTTTTCAGCCAATTTTCTGGATTTTTGAAAATTTCACTTTTTTGGTAAATATCCACTAAATGAGGGAATAATATGTGTGAGGGTACCCCAGGAGAGTTCCAAATGTGTGTGGGTAGAATATATATCCCACGGGGGTAAAATTGAAAAAAGTTGAAAAAATTTTTTTTTTTGGACTTAGGCATTTTTCCGGCGTTTTAACAGACTTTCAAGATAGGGCAAATGTCAGTGAGTGTTAAAATTTCAGTTCCAGAGCGATTTGCCCAATGAGTCCTTGATATTTAGTCGTTTTCAGCCAATTTTCTGGATTTTTGAAAATTTCACTTTTTTGTGAAAATATCCACTAAATGAGGGAATAATATGTGTGAGGGTACCCCAGGAGAGTTCCAAATGTGTGTGGGTAGAATATATATCCCACGGGGGTAAAATTGCAAAAAATTTTTTTTTGGACTTAGGCATTTTTCCGGCGTTTTAACAGACTTTCAAGATAGGGCAAATGTCAGTGAGTGTTCCAATTTGAGTTCCAGAGCGATTCGCCCAATGAGTCCTTGATATTTAGTCGTTTTCAGCCAATTTTCTGGATTTTTGAAAATTTCACTTTTTTGTGAAAATATCCACTAAATGAGGGAATAATATGTGTGAGGGTACCCAAGGAGAGTTCCAAATGTGTGTGGGTAGAATATATATCTCACGGGGGTAAAATTGAAAAAAGTTTAAAAAATTTTTTTCTTGCACTTAGTCATTTTTCCGGCGTTTATCAGACTTTCAGATAGGGCAGATGTCAGTGCGCGTTCCGATTTCAGTTCCAGAGCGATTTGCGCAATGAGTCCTTGATATTTAGTCGTTTTCAGCCAATTTTCTGGATTTTTGAAAATTTCACTTTTTTGTGAAAATATCCACTAAATGAGGGAATAATATGTGTGAGGGTACCCCAGGAGAGTTCCAAATGTGTGTGGGTAGAATATATATCCCACGGGGGTAAAATTGAAAAAAGTTGAAAAAAAATTTTTTTGGACTTAGTCATTTTTCCGGCGTTTATCAGACTTTCAGATAGGGCAAATGTCAGTGAGCGTTCCAATTTCAGTTCCAGAGCGATTCGCCCAATGAGTCCTTGATATTTAGTCGTTTTCAGCCAATTTTCTGGATTTTTGAAAATTTCACTTTTTTTGAAAATATCCACTAAATGAGGGAATAATATGTGTGAGGGTACCCCAGGAGAGTTCCAAATGTGTGTGGGTAGAATATATATCCCACGGGGGTAAAATTTAAAAAAGTTTAAAAATTTTTTTTCTTGCACTTAGTCATTTTTCCGGCGTTTATCAGACTTTCAGATAGGGCAGATGTCAGTGAGCGTTCCGATTTCAGTTCCAGAGCGATTTGCCCAATGAGTCCTTGATATTTTGTCGTTTTCAGCCAATTTTCTGGATTTTTGAAAATTTCACTTTTTTGTGAAAATATCCACTAAATGAGGGAATAATATGTGTGAGGGTACCCCAGGAGAGTTCCAAATGTGTGTGGGTAGAATATATATGCCACGGGGGTAAAATTGAAAATAGTTGAAAACATTTTTTCTTGCACTTAGTCATTTTTCCGGCGTTTATCAGACTTTCAGATAGGGCAGATGTCAGTGATCGTTCCGATTTCAGTTCCAGAGCGATTCGGCTAATGAGTCCTTGATATTTGGTCGTTTTCAGCCAATTTTCTGGATTTTTGAAAATTTCACTTTTTTGTGAAAATATCCACTAAATGAGGGAATAATATGTGTGAGGGTACCCCAGGAGAGTTCCAAATGTGTGTGGGTAGAATATATATCCCACGGGGGTAAAATTTAAAATAGTTTTAAAAATTTTTTTCTTGCACTTAGTCATTTTTCCGGCGTTTATCAGACTTTCAGATAG
This sequence comes from Phyllobates terribilis, assembly GCF_046119375.1. Lineage (NCBI taxonomy): Eukaryota > Metazoa > Chordata > Amphibia > Anura > Dendrobatidae > Phyllobates > Phyllobates terribilis. The sequence continues at coordinate 558,048,113 of NW_027362762.1, forward strand.
GGCAGATGTCAGTGATCGTTCCGATTTCAGTTCCACAGCGATTCGCCCAATGAGTCCTTGATATTTAGTCATTTTCAGCCAATTTTCTGGATTTTTGAAAATTTCACTTTTTTTGTGAAAATATCCACTAAATGAAGGAATAATATGTGTGAGGGTACCCCAGGAGAATTCCAAATGTGTGTGGGTAGAATATATATCCCACGGGGGTAAAATTGAAAAAAGTTGAAAAAAATTTTTTTTGTACTTAGTCATTTTTCCGGCGTTTACCAGACTTTCAGATAGGGCAAATGTCAGTGAGCGTTCCGGTTTCAGTTCCAGAGCGATTTGCCCAATGAGTCCTTGATATTTAGTCATTTTCAGAAAAATTTTTTGGATTTTTGAAAATGTCACTTTTTTGTGAAAATATCCACTAAATGAGAGAATAATATGTGTAGGGTACCCCATGAGAGTTCCAAATGTGTGTGGGTAGAATATATATCCCACGGGGGTAAAATTGAAAAAAGTTGAAAAATTTTTTTTCTTGCACTTAGTCATTTTTCCGGCGTTTATCAGACTTTCAGATAGGGCAGATGTCAGTGAGCGTTCCGATTTCAGTTCCAGAGCGATTTGCCCAATGAGTCCTTGATATTTCGTCGTTTTCAGCCAATTTACTGGATTTTTGAAAATTTCACTTTTTATGTGAAAATATCCACTAAATGAGGGAATAATATGTGTGAGGGTACCCCAGGAGAGTTCCAAATGTGTGTGGGTAGAATATATATCCCCAGGGGGTAAAATTGAAAAAAGTAGAAAACATTTTTTTTTTGGACTTAGTCATTTTTCCGGCGTTTATCAGACTTTCAGATAGCGGAAATGTCAGTGAGCGTTCCGGTTTCAGTTTCAGAGCGATTCGCCCAATGAGTCCTTGATATTTAGTCGTTTTCAGCCAATTTTCTGGATTTTTGAAAATTACACTTTTTTGTGAAAATATCCACTAAATGAGGGAACAATATATGTGAGGGTACCCCAGGAGAGTTCCAAATGTGTGTGGGTAGAATATATATCCCACGAGGGTAAAATTGAAAAAAGTTAAAAAAAAAATTTTCTTAGACTTAATCATTTTTCCGGCGTTTATGAGACTTTCAGATAGGGGAAATGTCAGTGAGCGTTCAGATTTCAGTTCCAGAGCGATTCGCCGGAAGAGTCCTTGATATTTCGTCGTTTTCAGGCAATTTTCAGAATTTTTGAAAATTTCAATTTTTTGTGAAAATATCCACTAAATGAGGGAATAATATGAGTGAGGGTACCCCAGGAGACTTCCAAATGTTTGTGGGTAGAATATAAATATCCCACGGGGGTAAAATTGAAAAAAGTTTAAAAAAATTTTTTCTTGCACTGAGTCACTTTTCCGGCGTCAATCAGACTTTCAGATAGGGCAGATGTCAGTGAGCATTCCGATTTCAGTTCCAGAGCGATTTGCCCAATGAGTCCTTGATATTTAGTCGTTTTCAACCAATGTTCTGGATTTTTGAAAATTTTAATTTTTTGTGAAAATATCCACTAAATGAGGGAATAATATGTGTGAGGGTACCCCATGAGAGTTCCAAATGTGTGTGGGTAGAATATATATCCCACGGGGGTAAAATTGAAAAAAGTTGAAAACATTTTTTTTCTTGTACTTAGTCATTTTTCCGGCATTTATCAGACTTTCAGATAGGGGAAATGTCAGTGAGCGTTCCGATTTCAGTTCCAGAGCGATTCGCCCAATGAGTCCTTGATATTTAGTCAATTTCAGCCAATTTTCTGGATTTTTGAAAATTTCACTTTTTTGTGAAAATATCCACTAAATGAGGGAATAATATGTGTGAGGGTACCCATGAGAGTTCAAAATGTGTGTGGGTAGAATATATATCCCACGGGGGTAAAATTGAAAAAAGTTAAAAAAATATTTTTCTTCGACTTAATCATTTTTCCGGCGTTTATCTGACTTTCAGATAGTGCAGATGTCAGTGAGCGTTCCGATTTCAGTTCCAGAGCGATTCGCCCAATGAGTCCTTGATATTTAGTTGTTTTCAGCCAATTTTCTGGATTTTTGAAAATTTCACTTTTTTGTGAAATATCCACTAAATGAGGGAATAATATGTGTGAGGGTACCCCATGAGAGTTCCAAATGTGTGTGGGTAGAATATATATCCCACGGGGGTAAAATTGAAAAAAGTTGACAATTTTTTTTTCGTGCACTTAGTCATTTTTCCGGCGTTTATCAGACTTTCAGATAGGGCAGATGTCAGTGATCGTTCCAATTTCAGTTCCAGAGCGTTTCGCCTAATGAGTCCTTGATATTTAGTCGTTTCCAGCCAATTTTCTGGATTTTTGAAAATTTCACTTTTTTGTGAAAATATCCACTAAATGAGGGAATAATATGTGTGAGGGTACCCCATTAGAGTTCCAAATGTGTGTGGGTAGAATATATATCCCACGGGGGTAAAATTCAAAAAAGTTTAAAAAATTTTTTTTTGGACTTCGTCATTTTTCCGGCATTTATCAGACTTTCAGATAGGGCAGATGTCAGTGAGCGTTCCGATTTCAGTTCCAGAGCAATTCGCCCAATGAGTCCTTGATATTTAGTCGTTTTCAGCCAATTTTCTGGATTTTTGAAAATTTCACTTTTTTGTGAAAATATCCACTAAATGAGGGAATAATATGTGAAAGCGTACCCCAGGAGAGATCCAAATGTGTGTGGGTAGAATATATATCCCACGGGGGTAAAATTGAAAAAAGTTGAAAAAATTTTTTTCTTGCACTTAGTCATTTTTCCGGCGTTTATCAGACTTTCAGATTGGGCAGATGTCAGTGATCGTTCCGATTTCAGTTCCAGAGCGATTCGCCTAATGAGTCCTTGATATTAAGTCGTTTTCAGCCAATTTTCTGGATTTTTGAAAATTTCACTTTTTTGTGAAAATATCCACTAAATGAGGGAATAATATGTGTGAGGGTACCCCAGGAGAGCTCCAAATGTGTGTGGGTAGAATATATATCCCACAAGGGTAAAATTTAAAAAAGTTTTAAAAAATTTTTTCTTGCACTTAGTCATTTTTCTGGCGTTTATCAGACTTTCAGATAGGGCAGATGTCATTGCGCGTTCCGATTTCAGTTCCAGAGTGATTCGACTTATGAGTCCTTGATATTTAGTCGTTTTTAGCCAATTTTCTGGATTTTTGAAAATTTCACTTTTTTGTGAAAATATCCACTAAATGAGGGAATAATATGTCTGAGGGTACCCCATGAGAGTTCCAAATGTGTGTGGGTAGAATATATATTCCACGGGGGTAAAATTGAAAAAAGTTGAAATTTTTTTTTTCTTGCACTTAGTCACTTTTCCGGCGTTTATCAGACTTTCAGATAGGGCAAATGTCAGTGAGCGTTCCAATTTCAGTTCCAGAGTGATTTGCCCAATGAGTCCTTGATATTTTGTCGTTTTCAGCCAATTTTTGGATTTTTGAAAATTTCACTTTTTTGTGAAAATATCCACTAAATGAGGGAATAATATGTGTGAGGGTACACCATGAGAGTTCCAAATGTTTGTGGGTAGAATATATATCCCACGGGGGTAAAATTGAAAAAAAAATTTTTGGACTTAGTCATTTTTCCGGCGTTTATCAGACTTTCAGATAGGGCAAATGTCAGTGAGCGTTCCGATTTCAGTTCCAGAGTGATTTGCCCAATGAGTCCTTGATATTTTGTCGTTTTCAGCCCATTTTCAGGATTTTTGAAAATTTCACTTTTCTGTGAAATATCCACTAAATGAGGGAATAATATGTGTGAGGGTACCCCATGAGAGTTCCAAATGTGTGTGGGTAGAATATATATCCCACGGTAGTAAAATTGAAAAAAGTTGAAAAAAAATTTTTCTTTTTGGACTTAGTCATTTTTCCGGCGTTTATCAGACTTTCAGATAGGGGAAATGTCAGTGAGCGTTCCAATTTCAGTTCCAGAGCGATTCACCGGATGAGTCCTTGATATTTCGTCGTTTTCAGGCAATTTTCAGAATTCTTGAAAATTTCACTTTTTTTGTGAAAATATCCACTAAATGAGGGAATAATATGTGTGAGGGTACCCCAGGAGAGTTCCAAATGTGTGTGGGTAGAAAATATATCCCACGGGGTAAAACTGAAAAAAGTTGAAAAAATTTTTTGGGGGGATTTAGTCATTTTTCCGGCGTTTATCAGACTTTCAGATAGGGGAAATGTCAGTGAGCATTCCGATTTCAGTTCCAGAGCGATTCGCCCAATGATTCCTTGATATTTAGTAGTTTTCAGCCAATTTTCTTGATTTTTGAAAATATCACTTTTTTGTGAAAATATCCACTAAATGAGGAAATAATATGTGTGAGGGTACCCCAGGAGAGTTCCAAATGTGTGTGGGTAGAATATATATCCCACGGGGGTAAAATTGAAAAAAGTTTAAAAAAAATTTTTTTTGAACTTAGTCATTTTTCTGGCGTTTATCAGACTTTCAGATAGGGCAAATGTCAGTGAGCGTTCCGATTTCAGTTCCAGAGCGATTCGCCCAATGAGTCCTGATATTTAGTCGTTTTTAGCCAATTTTCTAGATTTTTGAAAATTTCACTTTTTTGTGAAAATATCCAATAAATGAGGTAATAATATGTGTGAGGGTACCCCAGGAGAGTTCCAAATGTGTATGGGTAGAATATATATCCCACGGGGGTAAAATTGAAAAAAATTTTTTTTGGACTTAGTCATTTTTCCTGCGTTTATCAGACTTTCAGATAGGGGAAATGTCAGTGAGCATTCCGATTTCAGTTCCAGAGCGATTCGCCCAATGAGTCCTTGATATTTAGTCGTTTTCAGACAATTTTGAGAATTTTTGAAAATTTCACTTTTTTATGAAATTATCCACTAATTGAGGTAATAATATGTGTGAGGGTATCCCAGGAGAGTTCCAAATGTGTGTGGGTAGAATATATATCCCACGGGGGTAAAATTGAAAAAAGTTTAAAAAATTTTTTTTTTGGACTTAGTCATTTTTCGGCGTTTATCAGACTTTCAGATAGGGGAAATGTCAGTGAGCGTTCCGATTTCAGTTCCAGAGCGATTCGCCCAATGAGTCCTTGATATTTAGTCGTTTTCAGCCAATTTTCTGGATTTTTGAAAATTTCACTTTTTTATGAAAATATCCACTAAATGAGGTAATAATATGTGTGAGGGTACCCCAGGAGAGCTCCAAATATGTGTGGGTAGAATATATATCCCACGGGGTAAAACTGAAAAAAGTTGAAAAAAAATTTTGGGGGGATTTAGTCATTTTTCCGGCGTTTATCAGACTTTCAGATAGGGGAAATGTCAGTGAGCGTTCCGATTTCAGTTCCAGAGCGATTCGCCCAATGATTCCTTCATATTTAGTCGTTTTCAGCCAATTTTCTTGATTTTTGAAAATATCACTTTTTTGTGAAAATATCCACTAAATGAGGAAATAATATGTGTGAGGGTACCCCAGGAGAGTTCCAAATGTGTGTGGGTAGAATATATATCCCACGGGGGTAAAATTGAAAAAAGTTTAAAAAAAAATTTTTTTAGACTTAGTCATTTTTCTAGCGTTTATCAGACTTTCAGATAGGGGAAATGTCAGTGAGCATTCCGATTTCAGTTCCAGAGCGATTCGCCCAGTGAGTGCTTGATAGTTAGTCGTTTTCAGCCAATTTTCTGGATTTTTGAAAATTTCACTTTTTTGTGAAAATATCCACTAAATGAGGGAATAATATGTGTGAGGGTACCCCAGGAGAGTTCCAAATGTGTGTGGGTAGAATATATATCCCACGGGGGTAAAATTGAAAAAAGTTGAAAACATTTTTTTTTTGGACTGTCATTTTTCCTGCGTTTATCAGACTTTTAGATAGGGGAAATGTCAGTGATCGTTCCGATTTCAGTTCCAGAGCGATTCGCCCAATGAGTCCTTGATATTTAGTCTTTTTCAGCCAATTTTCTGGATTTTTGAAAATTTCACTTTTTTGTGAAAATATCCACTAAATGAGGGAATAATGTGTGAGGGTACCCCAGGAGAGTTCCAAATGTGTGTGGGTAGAATATATATCCCACGGGGGTAAAATTGAAAAAAGTTGAAAAAAATTTTTTTTTAACTTAGTCATTTTTCTGGCGTTTATCAGACTTTCAGATAGGGCAAATGTCAGTGAGCGTTCCGATTTCAGTTCCAGAGCGATTCGCCCAATGAGTCCTGATATTTAGTCGTTTTTAGCCAATTTTCTAGATTTTTGAAAATTTCACTTTTTTGTGAAAATATCCAATAAATGAGGAAATAATATGTGTGAGGGTACCCCAGGAGAGTTCCAAATGTGTGTGGGTAGAATATATATCCCACGGGGGTAAAATTGAAAAAAGTTTAAAAAATTTTTTTTTTTTTTAGCGTTCCGATTTCAGTTCCAGAGCGATTCGCCCAATGAGTCCTTGATATATAGTCTTTTTCAGCCAATTTTCTGGATTTTTGAAAATTTCACTTTATTGTGAAAATATCCACTAAATGAGGTAATAATATGTGTGAGGGTACCCCAGGAGAGCTCCAAATATGTGTGGGTAGAATATATATCCCACGGGGTAAAACTGAAAAAAGTTGAAAAAAAATTTTTTTTGGACTTAGTCATTTTTCCGGCGTTTATCAGACTTTCAGATAGGGCAAATGTCATTGAGCGTTCCGATTTCAGTTCCAGAGCGATTCGCCCAATGAGTCTTTGATATTTAGTCGTTTTCAGACAATTTTCTGGATTTTTGAAAATTTCACTTTTTTGTGAAAATATCCACTGAATGAGGGAATAATATGTGTGAGGGTACCCCAGGAGAGTTCCAAATGTGTGTGGGTAGAATATATATCCCACGGGGGTAAAATTGAAAATAGTTGAAACATTTTTTTTTTTGGACTTAGTCATTTTTTCGTTGTTTATCAGACTTTCAGATAGGGGAAATGTCATTGAGCGTTCCGATTTCAGTTCCAGAGTGATTCGCCCAATGAGTCCTTGATATTTAGTAGTTTTCAGCCAATTTTCTGGATTTTTGAAAATTTCACTTTTTTATGAAAATATCCACTAAATGAGGTAATAATATGTGTGAGGGTACCCCAGGAGAGTTCCAAATGTGTGTGGGTAGAATATATATCCCACGGGGGTAAAATTGAAAAAAGTTTAAAAAAAATTTTTTTTGGACTTAGTCATTTTTCCAGCGTTTATCAGACTTTCAGATAGGGGAAATGTCAGTGAGCATTCCGATTTCAGTTCCAGAGCGATTCGCCCAATGAGTCCTTGATATTTAGTCTTTTTCAGCCAATTCTCTGGATTTTTGAAAATATCACTTTTTTGTGAAAATATCCACTAAATGAGGGAATAATATGTGTGAGGGTACCCCAGGAGAGTTCCAAATGTGTGTGGGTAGAATATATATCCCACGGGGGTAAAATTGAAAAAAGTTGAAAACATTTTTTTTTGGGACTTAGTCATTTTTCCTGCGTTTATCAGACTTTTAGATAGGGGAAATGTCAGTGAGCGTTCCGATTTCAGTTCCAGAGCGATTCGCCCAATGAGTCCTTGATATTTAGTCTTTTTCAGCCAATTTTCTGGATTTTTGAAAATTTCACTTTTTTGTGAAAATATCCACTAAATGAGGGAATAATATGTGTGAGGGTACCCCATGAGAGTTCCAAATGTGTGTGGGTAGAATATATATCCCACGGGGGTAAAATTGAAAAATGTTAAAAAAAAAATTTTCTTACACTTAATCATTTTTCCGGCGTTTATCAGACTTTCAGATAGGGGAAATGTCAGTGAGCGTTCCGATTTCAGTTCCAGAGCGATTCGCCGGATGAGTCCTTGATATTTAGTCGTTTTCAGCCAATTTTCTGGATTTTTGAAAATTTCACTTTTTTTGTGAAAATATCCACTAAATGAGGGAATAATATGTGTGAGGGTACCCCAGGAGAGTTCCAAATGTGTGTGGGTAGAATATATTTCCCACGGGGGTAAAATTGAAAAAAAAATTTTTTTGGACTTAGTCATTTTTCCGGCGTTTATCAGACTTTCAGATAGGGCAGATGTCAGTGAGCGTTCCGATTTCAGTTCCAGAGCAATTCGCCCAATGAGTCCTTGATATTTAGTCGTTTTCAGCCAATTTTCTGGATTTTTGAAAATTTCACTTTTTTGTGAAAATATCCACTAAATGAGGGAATAATACTTGTGAGGGTTACCCCAGGAGATCTCCAAATGTGTGTGGGTAGAATATATATATCCCACGGGGGTAAAATTGAAAAAAGTTGAAATTTTTTTTTTCTTGCATTTAGTCATTTTTACAGCGTTTATCAGACTTTCAGATAGGGTAGATGTCAGTGATCGTTCCAATTTCAGTTCCAGAGCGATTCGTCTAATGAGTCCTTGATATTAAGTCGTTTAAAGCCAATTTTCTGGATTTTTGAAAATTTCACTTTTTTGTGAAAATATCCACTAAATGAGGGAATAATATGTCTGAGGGTACCCCATGAGAGTTCCAAATGTGTGTGGGTAGAATATATATCCCACGGGGGTAAAATTGAAAAAAAATTTTTTGGACTTAGTCATTTTTCCGGCGTTTATCAGACTTTCAGATAGGGCAAATGTCAGTGAGCGTTCCGATTTCAGTTCCAGAGCGATTCACCCAATGAGTCCTTGATATTTAGTCATTTTCAGCCAATATTTTGGACTTTTGAAAATTTCACTTTTTTGTGAAAATAACTACTAAATGAGGGAATAATATGTGTGAGGGTACCCCAGGAGAGTTCCAAATATGTGTGGGAAGAATATATATCCCACGGGGGTAAAATTGAAAAAAGTTGAAAAAATTTTTTTTTTGGACTTAGTCATTTTTCCGGCGTTTATCAGACTTTCAGATAGGGCAAATGTCAGTGAGCGTTCCGATTTCAGTTCCAGAGTGATTTGCCCAATGAGTCCTTGATATTTTGTCGTTTTCAGCCAATTTTCTGGATTTTTGAAAATTTCACTTTTTTGTGAAAATATCCACTAAATGAGGGAATAATATGTGTGAGGGTACCCCAACAGAGTTCCAAATGTGTGTGGGTAGAATATATATCCCACGGTAGTAAAATTGAAAAAAGTTGAAAAAAAATTTTTCTTTTTGGACTTAGTCATTTTTCCGGCGTTTATCAGACTTTCAGATAGGGGAAATGTCAGTGAGCGTTCCAATTTCAGTTCCAGAGCGATTCACCGGATGAGTCCTTGATATTTCGTCGTTTTCAGGCAATTTTCAGAATTCTTGAAAATTTCACTTTTTTTGTGAAAATATCCACTAAATGAGGGAATAATATGTGTGAGGGTACCCCAGGAGAGTTCCAAATGTGTGTGGGTAGAATATATATCCCACGGGGTAAAACTGAAAAAAGTTGAAAAAAATTTTTGGGGGGATGTAGTCATTTTTCCGGCGTTTATCAGACTTTCAGATAGGGGAAATGTCAGTGAGCGTTCCGATTTCAGTTCCAGAGCGATTCGCCCAATGATTCCTTGATATTTAGTCGTTTTCAGCCAATTTTCTTGATTTTTGAAAATATCACTTTTTTGTGAAAATATCCACTAAATGAGGAAATAATATGTGTGAGGGTACCCCAGGAGAGTTCCAAATGTGTGTGGGTAGAATATATATCCCACGGGGGTAAAATTGAAAAAAGTTTAAAAAAAATTTTTTTTAGACTTAGTCATTTTTCTAGCGTTTATCAGACTTTCAGATAGGGGAAATGTCAGTGAGCATTCCGATTTCAGTTCCAGAGCGATTCGCCCAATGAGTCCTTGATAGTTAGTCGTTTTCAGCCAATTTTCTGGATTTTTGAAAATTTTACTTTTTTGTGAAAATATCCACTAAATGAGGGAATAATATGTGTGAGGGTACCCCAGGAGAGTTCCAAATGTGTGTGGGTAGAATATATATCCCACGGGGGTAAAATTGAAAAAAGTTGAAAAAATTTTTTTTTTTACTTAGTCATTTTTCCGACGTTTATCAGACTTTCAGATATGGGAAATGTCATTGAGTGTTCCGATTTCATTTCCAGAGCGATTCGCCCAATGAATCCTTGATATTTAGTCGTTTTCAGCCAATTTTCTGGATTTTTGAAAATTTCACTTTTTTGTGAAAATATCTACTAAATGAAGTAATAATATTTGTGTGGGTACCCCAGGAGAGTTCCAAATGTGTGTGGGTAGAATATATATCCCACGGGGGTAAAATTGAAAAAAAATTTTTTTGGACTTAGTCATTTTTCCTGCGTTTATCAGACTTTCAGATAGGGGAAATGTCAGTGAGCATTCCGATTTCAGTTCCAGAGCGATTCGCCCATTGAGTCCTTGATATTTAGTCTTTTTCAGACAATTTTGAGAATTTTTGAAAATTTCACTTTTTTATGAAATTATCCACTAAATGAGGTAATAATATGTGTGAGGGTATCCCAGGAGAGTTCCAAATGTGTGTGGGTAGAATATATATCCCACGGGGGTAAAATTGAAAAAAGTTGAAACATTTTTTTTTTTGGACTTAGTCATTTTTTCGTTGTTTATCAGACTTTCAGATAGGGGAAATGTCAGTGAGCGTTCCGATTTCAGTTCCAGAGTGATTCGCCCAATGAGTCCTTGATATTTAGTAGTTTTCAGCCAATTTTCTGGATTTTTGAAAATTTCACTTTTTTATGAAAATATCCACTAAATGAGGTAATAATATGTGTGAGGGTACCCCAGGAGAGTTCCAAATGTGTGTGGGTAGAATATATATCCCACGGGGGTAAAATTGAAAAAAGTTTAAAAAAAATTTTTTTTGGACTTAGTCATTTTTCCAGCGTTTATCAGACTTTCAGATAGGGGAAATGTCAGTGAGCATTCCGATTTCAGTTCCAGAGCGATTCGCCCAATGAGTCCTTGATATTTAGTCTTTTTCAGCCAATTCTCTGGATTTTTGAAAATATCACTTTTTTGTGAAAATATCCACTAAATGAGGGAATAATATGTGTGAGGGTACCCCAGGAGAGTTCCAAATGTGTGTGGGTAGAATATATATCCCACGGGGGTAAAATTGAAAAAAGTTGAAAACATTTTTTTTTGGGACTTAGTCATTTTTCCTGCGTTTATCAGACTTTTAGATAGGGGAAATGTCAGTGAGCGTTCCGATTTCAGTTCCGGAGCGATTCGCCCAATGAGTCCTTGATATTTAGTCTTTTTCAGCCAATTTTCTGGATTTTTGAAAATTTTACTTTTTTGTGAAAATATCCACTAAATGAGGGAATAATATGTGTGAGGGTACCCCATGAGAGTTCCAAATGTGTGTGGGTAGAATATATATCCCACGGGGGTAAAATTGAAAAATGTTAAAAAAAAAATTTTCTTACACTTAATCATTTTTCCGGCGTTTATCAGACTTTCAGATAGGGGAAATGTCAGTGAGCGTTCCGATTTCAGTTCCAGAGCGATTCGCCGGATGAGTCCTTGATATTTAGTCGTTTTCAGCCAATTTTCTGGATTTTTGAAAATTTCACTTTTTTTGTGAAAATATCCACTAAATGAGGGAATAATATGTGTGAGGGTACCCCAGGAGAGTTCCAAATGTGTGTGGGTAGAATATATTTCCCACGGGGGTAAAATTGAAAAAAAAATTTTTTTGGACTTAGTCATTTTTCCGGCGTTTATCAGACTTTCAGATAGGGCAGATGTCAGTGAGCGTTCCGATTTCAGTTCCAGAGCAATTCGCCCAATGAGTCCTTGATATTTAGTCGTTTTCAGCCAATTTTCTGGATTTTTGAAAATTTCACTTTTTTGTGAAAATATCCACTAAATGAGGGAATAATACTTGTGAGGGTTACCCCAGGAGATCTCCAAATGTGTGTGGGTAGAATATATATATCCCACGGGGGTAAAATTGAAAAAAGTTGAAATTTTTTTTTTCTTGCATTTAGTCATTTTTACAGCGTTTATCAGACTTTCAGATAGGGTAGATGTCAGTGATCGTTCCAATTTCAGTTCCAGAGCGATTCGCCCAATGAGTCCTTAATATTAAGTCGTTTTCAGCCAATTTTCTGGATTTTTGAAAATTTCACTTTTTTGTGAAAATATCCACTAAATGAGGGAATAATATGTGTGAAGGTACCCCAGGAGAGTTCCAAATGTGTGATCGTAGAATATATATCCCACGGGGGTAAAATTGAAAAAAGTTGAAAAAAATTATTTTTTGACTTAGTCCTTTTTCCAGCGTTTATCAGACTTTCAGATAGGAGAAATGTAAGTGAGCATTCCGATTTCAGCTCCAGACCGTTTCGCCCAATGAGTCCTTGATATTTTGTCTTTTTCAGCCAATTTTCTGGATTTTTGAAAATTTCACTTTTTTGTGAAAATATCCACTAAATTAGGGAATAATATGTGTGAGGGTACCCCAGGAGAGTTCCAAATGTGTGTGGGTAGAAAATATATCCCACGGGGTAAAATTGAAAAAAGTCGAAAACATTTTTTTTTTGGACTTAGTCATTTTTCCTGCGTTTATCAGACTTTCAGATAGGGGAAATGTCAGTGAGCATTCCGATTTCAGTTCCAGAGCGATTCGCCCAATGAGTCCTTGATATTTAGTCTTTTTCAGCCTATTCTCTGGATTTTTGAAAATTTCACTTTTTTGTGAAAATATCCACTAAATGAGGTAATAATATGTGTGAGGGTACCCCAGGAGAGCTCCAAATATGTGTGGGTAGAATATATATCCCACGGGGTAAAACTGAAAAAAGTTGAAAAAAAATTTTTTTTGGACTTAGTCATTTTTCCGGCGTTTATCAGACTTTCAGATAGGGCAAATGTCATTGAGCATTCCGATTTCAGTTCCAGAGCGATTCGCCCAATGAGTCCTTGATATTTAGTCGTTTTCAGACAATTTTCTGGATTTTTGAAAATTTCACTTTTTTGTGAAAATATCCACTAAATGAGGAAATGATATGTGTGAGGGTACCCCAGGAGAGTTCCAAATGTGTGTGGGTAGAATATGTATCCCACGGGGGTAAAATTGAAAAAAGTTGAAAAAAAATTTTTGGGGGATTTAGTCATTTTTCCGGCTTTTATCAGACTTTCAGATAGGGGAAATGTCAGTGAGCGTTCCGATTTCAGTTCCAGAGCGATTCGCCCAATGATTCCTTGATATTTAATCGTTTTCAGCCAATTTTCTTGATTTTTGAAAATATCACTTTTTTCTGAAAATATCCACTAAATGAGGAAATAATATGTGTGAGGGTACCCCAGGAGAGTTCCAAATGTGTGTGGGTAGAATATATATCCCACGGGGGTAAAATTGAAAAAAGTTTAAAAAAAAATTTTTTTAGACTTAGTCATTTTTCTAGCGTTTATCAGACTTTCAGATAGGGGAAATGCCAGTGAGCATTCCGATTTCAGTTCCAGAGCGATTCGCCCAATGAGTCCTTGATAGTTAGTCGTTTTCAGCCAATTTTCTGGATTTTTGAAAATTTCACTTTTTTGTGAAAATATCCACTAAATGAGGGAATAATATGTGTGAGGGTACCCCAGGAGAGTTCCAAATGTGTGTGGGTAGAATATATATCCCACGGGGGTAAAATTGAAAAAAGTTGAAAACATTTTTTTTTTGGACTTAGTCATTTTTCCTGCGTTTATCAGACTTTTAGATAGGGGAAATGTCAGTGATCGTTCCGATTTCAGTTCCAGAGCGATTCGCCCAATGCGTCCTTGATATTTAGTCTTTTTCAGCCAATTTTCTGGATTTTTGAAAATTTCACTTTTTTGTGAAAATATCCACTAAATGAGGGAATAATATGTGTGAGGGTACCCCAGGAGAGTTCCAAATGTGTGTGGGTAGAATATATATCCCACGGGGGTAAAATTGAAAAAAGATGAAAAAATTTTTTTTTCAACTTAGTCATTTTTCTGGCGTTTATCAGACTTTCAGATAGGGCAAATGTCAGTGAGCGTTCCGATTTCAGTTCCAGAGCGATTCGCCCAATGAGTCCTGATATTTAGTCGTTTTTAGCCAATTTTCTAGATTTTTGAAAATTTCACTTTTTTGTGAAAATATCCAATAAATGAGGTAATAATATGTGTGAGGGTACCCCAGGAGAGTTCCAAATGTGTGTGGGTAGAATATATATCCCACGGGGGTAAAATTGAAAAAAGTTGAAAAAATTTTTTTTTGAACTTAGTCATTTTTCCGACGTTTATCAGACTTTCAGATATGGGAAATGTCATTCAGTGTTCCGATTTCATTTCCAGAGCGATTCGCCCAATGAATCCTTGATATTTAGTCGTTTTCAGCCAATTTTCTGGATTTTTGAAAATTTCACTTTTTTGTGAAAATATCTACTAAATGAAGTAATAATATTTGTGTGGGTACCCCAGGAGAGTTCCAAATGTGTGTGGGTAGAATATATATCCCACGGGGGTAAAATTGAAAAAAAATTTTTTTGGACTTAGTCATTTTTCCTGCGTTTATCAGACTTTCAGATAGGGGAAATGTCAGTGAGCATTCCGATTTCAGTTCCAGAGCGATTCGCCCAATGAGTCCTTGATATTTAGTCGTTTTCAGACAATTTTGAGAATTTTTGAAAATTTCATTTTTTTATGAAATTATCCACTAAATGAGGTAATAATATGTGTGAGGGTATCCCAGGAGAGTTCCAAATGTGTGTGGGTAGAATATATATCCCACGGGGGTAAAATTGAAAAAAGTTTAAAAAATTTTTTTTTTGGACTTAGTCATTTTTCCGGCGTTTATCAGACTTTCAGATAGGGGAAATGTCAGTGAGCGTTCCGATTTCAGTTCCAGAGCGATTCGCCCAATGAATCCTTGATATTTAGTCGTTTTCAGCCAATTTTCTGGATTTTTGAAAATGTCACTTTTTTGTGAAAATATCTACTAAATGTAGTAATAATATTTGTGTGGGTACCCCAGGAGAGTTCCAAATGTGTGTGGGTAGAATATACAGTATATCCCACGGGGTAAAACTGAAAAAAGTTGAAAAATTTTTTTTTGGATTTAGCAATTTTTCCGGCGTTTATCAGACTTTCAGATAGGGGAAATTTCAGTGAGTGTTCCGATTTCAGTTCCAGAGCGATTCGCCCAATGAGTCCTTGATATTTAGTCTTTTTCAGCCAATTTTCTGGATTTTTGAAACTTTCACTTTATTGTGAAAATATCCACTAAATGAGGGAATAATATGTGTGAGGGTACCCCAGGAGAGTTCCAAACGTGTGTGGGTAGAATATATATCCCACGGGGTAAAATTGAAAAAAGTTGAAAAAATTTTTTTTTGGACTTAGTCATTTTTCCTGGGTTTATCAGACTTTAAGATAGGGGAAATGTCAGTGAGCATTCCGATTTCAGTTCCAGAGCGATTCGCCCAATGAGTCCTTGATATTTAGTCGTTTTCAGCCAATTTTCTGGATTTTTGAAAATTTCACTTTTTTGTGAAAATATCCACTAAATGAGGGAATAATATGTGTGAGGGTACCCCAGGAGAGTTCCAAATGTGTGTGGGTAGAATATATATCCCACGGGGGTAAAATTGAAAAAAGTTGAAAACATTTTTTTTTTGGACTTAGTCATTTTTCCTGCGTTTATCAGACTTTTAGATAGGGGAAATGTCAGTGAGCGTTCCGATTTCAGTTCCAGAGCGATTCGCCCAATGAGTCCTTGATATTTAGTCTTTTTCAGCCAATTTTCTGGATTTTTGAAAATTTCACTTTTTTGTGAAAATATCCACTAAATGAGGGAATAATATGTGTGAGGGTACCCCAGGAGAGTTCCAAATGTGTGTGGGTAGAATATATATCCCACGGGGGTAAAATTGAAAAAAGTTTAAAAAATTTTTTTTTTGGACTTAGTCATTTTTCCGGCGTTTATCAGACTTTCAGATAGGGGAAATGTCAGTGAGCGTTCCGATTTCAGTTCCAGAGCGATTCGCCCAATGAATCCTTGATATTTAGTCGTTTTCAGCCAATTTTCTGGATTTTTGAAAATGTCACTTTTTTGTGAAAATATCTACTAAATGAAGTAATAATATTTGTGTGGGTACCCCAGGAGAGTTCCAAATGTGTGTGGGTAGAATATACAGTATATCCCACGGGGGTAAAATTGAAAAAAGTTGAAAACATTTTTTTTTTGGACTTAGTCATTTTTCCTGCGTTTATCAGACTTTTAGATAGGGGAAATGTCAGTGAGCGTTCCGATTTCAGTTCCAGAGCGATTCGCCCAATGAGTCCTTGATATTTAGTCTTTTTCAGCCAATTTTCTGGATTTTTGAAAATTTCACTTTTTTGTGAAAATATCCACTAAATGAGGGAATAATATGTGTGAGGGTACCCCAGGAGAGTTCCAAATGTGTGTGGGTAGAATATATATCCCACGGGGGTAAAATTGAAAAAAGTTGAAAATATTTTTTTTTTAACTTAGTCATTTTTCTGGCGTTTATCAGACTTTCAGATAGGGCAAATGTCAGTGAGCGTTAAGATTCAGTTCCAGAGCGAGTCGCCCAATGAGTACTGATATTTAGTCGTTTTTAGCCAATTTTCTGGATTTTTGAAAATTTCACTTTTTTTATGAAAATATCCACTAAATGAGGTAATAATATGTGTGAGGGTACCCCAGGAGAGTTCCAAATGTGTGTGGGTAGAATATATATCCCACGGGGGTAAAATTGAAAAAAGTTGAAAAAAACTTTTTTTTGGACTTAGTCATTTTTCCTGCGTTTATCAGACTTTCAGATAGGGGAAATGTCAGTGAGCATTCCGATTTCAGTTCCAGAGCGATTCGCCCAATGAGTTCCTTGATATTTAGTCTTTTTCAGCCAATTCTCTGGATTTTTGAAAATTTCACTTTTTTGTGAAAATATCCACTAAATGAGGGAATAATATGTGTGAGGGTACCCCAGGACAGTTCCAAATGAGTGTGGGTAGAATATACAGTATATCCCATGGGGGTAAAATTGAAAAAAGTTGAAAACATTTTTTTTTTGGACTTAGCAATTTTTCCGGCGTTTATCAGACTTTCAGATTGGGGAAATGTCAGTGAGCATTCCGATTTCATTTCCAGAGCAATTCGCCCAATGAGTCCTTGATATTTAGTCTTTTTCAGCCAATTTTCTGGATTTTTGAAAATTTCACTTTTTTGTGAAAATATCCACTAAATGAGGGAATAATATGTGTGAGCTTACCCCAGGAGAGTTCCAAATATGTGTGGGTAGAATATATTTCCCACGGGGGTAAAATTGAAAAAAGTTGAAAAATTTTTTTTTTAGACTTAGTCATTTTTCCGGCGTTTATCAGGCTTTCAGATAGTGGAAATGTCAGTGAGCGTTCCGATTTCATTTCCAGAGCGATTCGCCCAATGAGTCCTTGATATTTAGTCTTTTTCAGCCAATTTTCTGGATTTTTGAAAATTTCACTTTTTTGTTAAAATATCCACTAAATGAGGGAATAATATGTGTGAGGGTACCCCAGGAGAGTTCCAAATGTGTGTGGGTAGAATATATATCCCACGGGGGTAAAATTGAAAAAAGTTGAAAAAATTTTTTTTTGGACTTAGTCATTTTACGGCGTTTATCAGGCTTTCAGATAGGGGAAATGTCATTGAGCGTTCCGATTTCATTTCCAGAGCGATTCGCCCAATGAGTCCTTGATATTTAGTCTTTTTCAGCCAATTTTCTGGATTTTTGAAAATTTCACTTTTTTGTGAAAATATCCACTAAATGAGGGAATAATATGTGTGAGGGTACCCCAGGAGAGTTCCAAATGTGTGTGGGTAGAATATATTTCCCACGGGGGTATAATTAAAAAAAGTTGAAAATTGTTTTTTTTTTACTTAGTCATTTTTCCGGCGTTTATCCGACTTTCAGATAGGGGAAATGTCAGTGAGCATTCCGATTTCATTTCCAGAGCGATTCGCCCAATGAGTCCTTGATATTTACTCTTTTTCAGCCAATTTTCTGGATTTTTGAAAATTTCACTTTTTTGTGAAAATATCCACTAAATGAGGGAATATGTGTGAGGGTACCCCAGGAGAGTTCCAAATGTGTGTGGGTAGAATATATATCCCACGGGGGTAAAATTTAAAAAAGTTGAAAAATTTTTTTTTTGGACTTAGTCATTTTTCCTGCGTTTATCAGACTTTCAGATAGGGGAAATGTCAGTGAGCATTCCGATTTCAGTTCCAGAGCGATTTGCCCAATGAGTCCTTGATATTTAGTCGTTTTCAGCCAATTTTCTGGATTTTTGAAAATTTCACTTTTTTGTGAAAATATCCACTAAATGAGGGAATAATATGTGTGAGGGTACCCCAGGACAGTTCCAAATGAGTGTGGGTAGAATATACAGTATATCCCATGGGGGTAAAATTGAAAAAAGTTGAAAACATTTTTTTTTTGGACTTAGCAATTTTTCCGGCGTTTATCAGACTTTCAGATTGGGGAAATGTCAGTGAGCATTCCGATTTCATTTCCAGAGCAATTCGCCCAATGAGTCCTTGATATTTAGTCTTTTTCAGCCAATTTTCTGGATTTTTGAAAATTTCACTTTTTTGTGAAAATATCCACTAAATGAGGGAATAATATGTGTGAGCTTACCCCAGGAGAGTTCCAAATATGTGTGGGTAGAATATATTTCCCACGGGGGTAAAATTGAAAAAAGTTGAAAAATTTTTTTTTTAGACTTAGTCATTTTTCCGGCGTTTATCAGGCTTTCAGATAGTGGAAATGTCAGTGAGCGTTCCGATTTCATTTCCAGAGCGATTCGCCCAATGAGTCCTTGATATTTAGTCTTTTTCAGCCAATTTTCTGGATTTTTGAAAATTTCACTTTTTTGTTAAAATATCCACTAAATGAGGGAATAATATGTGTGAGGGTACCCCAGGAGAGTTCCAAATGTGTGTGGGTAGAATATATATCCCACGGGGGTAAAATTGAAAAAAGTTGAAAAAATTTTTTTTTGGACTTAGTCATTTTACGGCGTTTATCAGGCTTTCAGATAGGGGAAATGTCATTGAGCGTTCCGATTTCATTTCCAGAGCGATTCGCCCAATGAGTCCTTGATATTTAGTCTTTTTCAGCCAATTTTCTGGATTTTTGAAAATTTCACTTTTTTGTGAAAATATCCACTAAATGAGGGAATAATATGTGTGAGGGTACCCCAGGAGAGTTCCAAATGTGTGTGGGTAGAATATATTTCCCACGGGGGTATAATTAAAAAAAGTTGAAAATTGTTTTTTTTTTACTTAGTCATTTTTCCGGCGTTTATCCGACTTTCAGATAGGGGAAATGTCAGTGAGCATTCCGATTTCATTTCCAGAGCGATTCGCCCAATGAGTCCTTGATATTTACTCTTTTTCAGCCAATTTTCTGGATTTTTGAAAATTTCACTTTTTTGTGAAAATATCCACTAAATGAGGGAATAATATGTGTGAGGGTACCCCAGGAGAGTTCCAAATGTGTGTGGGTAGAATATATATCCCACGGGGGTAAAATTTAAAAAAGTTGAAAAATTTTTTTTTTGGACTTAGTCATTTTTCCTGCGTTTATCAGACTTTCAGATAGGGGAAATGTCAGTGAGCATTCCGATTTCAGTTCCAGAGCGATTTGCCCAATGAGTCCTTGATATTTAGTCGTTTTCAGCCAATTTTCTGGATTTTTGAAAATTTCACTTTTTTGTGAAAATATCCACTAAATGAGGGAATAATATGTGTGAGGGTACCCCAGGAGAGTTCCAAATGTGTGTGGGTAGAATATATATCCCACGGGGGTAAAATTGAAAAAAGTTGAAAAAAATTTTTTTTGGACTTAGTCATTTTACCGCGTTTATCAGGCTTTCAGATAGGGGAAATGTCATTGAGCGTTCCGATTTCATTTCCAGAGCGATTCGCCCAATGAGTCCTTGATATTTAGTCTTTTTCAGCCAATTTTCTTGATTTTTGAAAATTTCACTTTTTTGTGAAAATATCCACTAAATGAGGGAATAATATGTGTGAGGGTACCCCAGGAGAGTTCCAATTGTGTTTGGGTAGAATATATTTCCCACGGGGGTATAATTAAAAAAAGTTGAAAATTGTTTTTTTTTTACTTAGTCATTTTTCCGGCGTTTATCCGACTTTCAGATAGGGGAAATGTCAGTGAGCATTCCAATTTCATTTCCAGAGCGATTCGCCCAATGAGTCCTTGATATTTACTCTTTTTCAGCCAATTTTCTGGATTTTTGAAAATTTCACTTTTTTGTGAAAATATCCACTAAATGAGGGAATAATATGTGTGAGGGTACCCCAGGAGAGTTCCAAATGTGTGTGGGTAGAATATGTATCCCACGGGGGTAAAATTGAAAAAAGTTGAAAAAAAGTTTTTTTTGGACTTAGTCATTTTTCCGGCGTTTGTCAGACTTTCAGATTGGGGAAATGTCAGTGAACGTTCCGATTTCAGTTCCAGAGCGATTCGCCCAATGAGTTCTTGATATTTAGTCGTTTTCAGCCAATTTTCTGGATTTTTGAAAATTTCACTTTTTTGTGAAAATATCCACTAAATGAGGGAATAATATATGTGAGGGTACCCCAGGAGAGTTCCAAATGTGTGTGGGTAGAATATATATCCCACGGGGGTAAAATTTAAAAAAGTTTAAATAATTTTTCTTTGGACTTAGTCATTTTTCCTGAGTTTATCAGACTTTCAGATAGGGTAAATGTCAGTGAGCATTCCAATTTCAGTTCCAGAGCGATTCGCCCAATGAGTCCTTGATATTTAGTCATTTTCAGCCAATTTTCTGGATTTTTGAAAATTTCACTTTTTTGTGAAAATATCCACTAAATGAGGGAATAATATGTGTGAGGGTACCCCAGGAGAGTTCCAAATGTGTGTGGGTAGAATATATTTCCCACGGGGGTATAATTGAAAAAAGTTAAAAAATTTTTTTTTTTTTACTTAGTCATTTTTCCGACGTTTATCAGACTTTCAGATTGGGGAAATGTCAGTGAGCATTCCGATTTCATTTCCAGAGCAATTCGCCCAATGAGTCCTTGATATTTACTCTTTTTCAGCCAATTTTCTGGATTTTTGAAAATTTCACTTTTTTGTGAAAATATCCACTAAATGAGGGAATAATATGTGTGAGCTTACCCCAGGAGAGTTCCAAATATGTGTGGGTAGAATATATTTCCCACGGGGGTAAAATTGAAAAAAGTTGAAAAATTTTTTTTTTAGACTTAGTCATTTTTCCGGCGTTTATCAGGCTTTCAGATATTGGAAATGTCAGTGAGCGTTCCGATTTCATTTCCAGAGCGATTCGCCCAATGAGTCCTTGATATTTAGTCTTTTTCAGCCAATTTTCTGGATTTTTGAAAATTTCACTTTTTTGTTAAAATATCCACTAAATGAGGGAATAATATGTGTGAGGGTACCCCAGGAGAGTTCCAAATGTGTGTGGGTAGAATATATATCCCACGGGGGTAAAATTGAAAAAAGTTGAAAAAATTTTTTTTTGGACTTAGTCATTTTACGGCGTTTATCAGGCTTTCAGATAGGGGAAATGTCATTGAGCGTTCCGATTTCATTTCCAGAGCGATTCGCCCAATGAGTCCTTGATATTTAGTCTTTTTCAGCCAATTTTCTGGATTTTTGAAAATTTCACTTTTTTGTGAAAATATCCACTAAATGAGGGAATAATATGTGTGAGGGTACCCCAGGAGAGTTCCAAATGTGTGTGGGTAGAATATATTTCCCACGGGGGTATAATTAAAAAAAGTTGAAAATTGTTTTTTTTTTACTTAGTCATTTTTCCGGCGTTTATCCGACTTTCAGATAGGGGAAATGTCAGTGAGCATTCCGATTTCATTTCCAGAGCGATTCGCCCAATGAGTCCTTGATATTTACTCTTTTTCAGCAAATTTTCTGGATTTTTGAAAATTTCACTTTTTTGTGAAAATATCCACTAAATGAGGGAATAATATGTGTGAGGGTACCCCAGGAGAGTTCCAAATGTGTGTGGGTAGAATATATATCCCACGGGGGTAAAATTGAAAAAAGTTGAAAAAAATTTTTTTTTGGACTTAGTCATTTTTCCGGCGTTTATCAGACTTTCAGATAGGGTAAATGTCAGTGAGCATTCCGATTTCAGTTCCAGAGCGATTTGCCCAATGAGTCCTTGATATTTAGTCTTTTTCAGCCAATTTTCTGGATTTTTGAAAATTTCACTTTTTTGTGAAAATATCCACTAAATGAGGGAATAATATGTGTGAGGGTACCCCAGGAGAGTTCCAAATGTGTGTGGGTAGAATATATATCCCACGGGGGTAAAATTGAAAAAAGTTGAAAAAATTTTTTTTTGGACTTAGTCATTTTACGGCGTTTATCAGGCTTTCAGATAGGGGAAATGTCATTGAGCGTTCCGATTTCATTTCCAGAGCGATTCGCCCAATGAGTCCTTGATATTTAGTCTTTTTCAGCCAATTTTCTGGATTTTTGAAAATTTCACTTTTTTGTGAAAATATCCACTAAATGAGGGAATAATATGTGTGAGGGTACCCCAGGAGAGTTCCAAATGTGTGTGGGTAGAATATATTTCCCACGGGGGTATAATTAAAAAAAGTTAAAAATTGTTTTTTTTTTACTTAGTCATTTTTCCGGCGTTTATCAGACTTTCAGATAGGGTAAATGTCCGTGAGCATTCCGATTTCAGTTCCAGAGCGATTTGCCCAATGAGTCCTTGATATTTAGTCGTTTTCAGCCAATTTTCTGAATTTTTGAAAATTTCACTTTTTTGTGAAAATATCCACTAAATGAGGGAATAATATGTGTGAGGGTACCCCAGGAGAGTTCCAAATGTGTGTGGGTAGAATATATATCGCACGGGGGTAAAATTGAAAAAAGTTGAAAAAATTTTTTTTTTGGACTTAGTAATTTTTCCGGCGTTTATCAGACTTTCAGATAGGGCAAATGTCAGTGAGCGTTCCGATTTCAGTTCCAGAGCGATTCGCCCAATGAGTCCTTGATATTTAGTCGTTTTCAGCCAATTTTCTGGATTTTTGAAAATTTCACTTTTTTGTGAAAATATCCACTAAATGAGGGAATAATATGTGTGAGGGTACCCCAGGAGCGTTCCAAATGTGTGTGTGGGTAGAATATATATTGCTCGGGGATAAAATTGAAAAAAAAATTTTTTTTTGGACTGTCATTTTTCCGGCGTTTATCAGACTTTCAGATAGGGCAAATGTCAGTGAGCGTTCCGATTTCAGTTCCAGAGTGATTCGCCCAATGACTCCTTGATATTTAATCGTTTTCAGCCAATATTCTAGATTTTTGAAAATTTCACTTTTTTGTGAAAATATCCACTAAATGAGGGAATAATATGTGTGAGGGTACCCCAGGAGAGTTCCAAATGTGTGTGGGCAGAATATATATCCCACGGGGGTAAAATTGAAAAAAGTTGAAAAAAATTTTTTTTTGGACTTAGTCGTTTTTCCAGCGTTTGTCAGACTTTCAGATTGGGGAAATGTCAGTGACCGTTTCGATTTCAGTTCCAGAGCGATTCGCCAAAAGAGTTCTTGATATTTAGTCGTTTTCAGCCAATTTTCTGGATTTTTGAAAATTTCACTTTTTTGTGAAAATATCCACTAAATGAGGGAATAATATGTGTGAGGTTACCCCAGGAGAGTTCCAAATGAGTGTGGGTAGAATATATATCCCACGGGGGTAAAATTGAAAAAAGTTGAAAAAAATTTTTTTTTTGGACTTAGTCATTTTTCCGGCGTTTATCAGACTTTCAGATAGGGCAAATGTCATTGAGCATTCCTATTTCAGTTCCAGAGCCATTCGCCCAATGAGTCCTTGATATTTAGTCGTTTTCAGCCAATTTTCTGGATTTTTGAAAATTTCACTTTTTTGTGAAAATATCCACTAAATGAGGGAATAATATGTGTGAGGGTATCCCAGGAGAGTTCCAAATGTGTGTGGGTAGAATAAATTTCCCACGTGGGTAAAATTGAAAAAAGTTGAAATAATTTTTTTTTTGGACTTAGTTATTTTTCCGGCGTTTATCAGACTTTGAGATAGGGGAAATGTCAGTGAGCGTTCCGATTTCAGTTCCAGAGCTATTCGCCCAATGGGTCCTTGATATTTAGTCGTTTTCAGCCAATATTTTGGATTTTTGAAAATTTCACTTTTTTGTGAAAATATCCACTAAATGAGGGAATAATATGTGTGAGGGTACCCCAGGAGAGTTACAAATGTGTGTGGGTAGAATATATATCCCACATGGGTAAAATTGAAAAAAGTTGAAAACATTTTTTTTTGGACTTAGTCATTTTTCCGGCGTTTATCAAACTTTCAGATAGGGCAAATGTCAGTGAG
Organism: Phyllobates terribilis; assembly: GCF_046119375.1. Lineage (NCBI taxonomy): Eukaryota > Metazoa > Chordata > Amphibia > Anura > Dendrobatidae > Phyllobates > Phyllobates terribilis. Next base: position 558,072,512 of record NW_027362762.1, read on the forward strand.
CGTTCCGATTTCAGTTCCAGAGCGATTCGCCCAATGAGTCCTTGATATTTAGTCGTTTTCAGCCAATATTTTGGATTTTTGAAAATTTCACTTTTTTGTGAAAATATCCACTAAATGAGGGAATAATATGTGTGAGGGTACCCCAGGAGAGTTAGAAATGTGTGTGGGTAGAATATATATCCCACGTGGGTAAAATTGAAAAAAGTTGAAAAAATTTTTTTTTTGGACTTAGTCATTTTTCTGGCGTTTATCAGACTTTCAGATAGGATAAATGTCAGTGAGCGTTCCGATTTCAGTTCCAGAGCGATTCGCCCAATGAGTCCTTGATATTTAGTCGTTTTCAGCCAATTTTCTGGATTTTTGAAAATTTCACTTTTTTGTGAAAATATCCACTAAATGAGGGAATAGTATGTGTGAGGGTACCCCAGGAGAGTTCCAAATGTGTGTGGGTAGAATATATATCCCACGGGGGTAAAATTGAAAAAAGTTGAAAACAATTTTTTTTGGACTTAGTCATTTTTCCGGCGTTTATCAGACTTTCAGATAGGGGAAATGTCAGTGAGCGTTCCGATTTCAGTTCCAGAGCGATTCACCCAATGAGTCCTTGATATTTAGTCGTTTTCAGCCAATTTTCGGGATTTTTGAAAATGTCACTTTTTTGTAAAAATATTCACTAAATGAGGGAATAATATATGTGCGGGTACCCGAGCAGAGATCAAATGTGTGTGGGTAGAATATATATCTCACAGGGGTAAAATTGAAAAAAGTTGAAAAAATTTTTTTTCAGACTTAGTCATTTTTCCGGCGTTTATCAGACTTTGAGATAGGGGAAATGTCAGTGAGCATTCCGATTTCAGTTCCAGAGCTATTCGCCCAATGGGTCCTTGATATTTAGTCGTTTTCAGCCAATATTTTGGATTTTTGAAAATTTCACTTTTTTGTGAAAATATCCACTAAATGAGGGAATAATATGTGTGAGGGTACCTCAGGTGAGTTACAAATGTGTGTGGGTAGAATATATATCCCACATGGGTAAAATTGAAAAAAGTTTAAAACATTTTTTTTTGGACTTAGTCATTTTTCCGGCGTTTATCAAACTTTCAGATAGGGCAAATGTCAGTGAGCATTCCGATTTCAGTTCCAGAGCGATTCGCCCAATGAGTCCTTGATATTTAGTCGTTTTCAGCAAATTTTCTGGATTTTTTAAAATTTCACTTTTTTGTGAAAATATCCACTAAATGAGGTAATAATATGTTTGAGGGTACCCCAGGAGAGTTCCAAATGTGTGTGGGTAGAATAAATTTCCCACTGGGGTATAATTGAAAAAAGTTGAAAAATTTTTTTTTTGGACTTAGTCATTTTTCCTGCGTTTATCAGACTTTCAGTTAGGGGAAATAATCAGTGAGCATTCCGATTTCAGTTCCAGAGCGATTCGCCCAATGAGTCCTTGATATTTATTCGTTTTCAGCCAATTTTCTGGATTTTTTTAAATTTCACTTTTTTGTGAAAATATGCACTAAATGAGGGAATAATATGTGTGAGGGTACCCCAGGAGAGTTCCAAATGAGTGTGGGTAGAATATATCTCCCACGGGGGTAAAATTGAAAAAAGTTGAAAACATTTTTTTTTTGGACTTAGTCATTTTTCTGGCGTTTATCAGACTTTCAGATAGGGGAAATGTCAGTGAGCATTCCGATTTCAGTTCCAGAGCGATTCGCCCAATGAGCCCTTGATATTTAGTCTTTTTCAGCCAATTTTCTGGATTTTTGAAAATTTCACTTTTTTTGTGAAAATATCCACTAAATGAGGGAATAATATGTGTGAGGGTACCCCAGGAGAGTTCCAAATGTGTGTGGGTAAAATATATATCGCACGGGGGTAAAATTTAAAAAATTTTTTTGGGGACTTAGTAATTTTTCCGGCGTTTATCAGACTTTCAGATAGGGGAAATGTCAGTGAGCGTTCCGATTTCAGTTCCAGAGCGATTCGCCCAATGAGCCCTTGATATTTAGTCTTTTTCAGCCAATTTTCTGGATTTTTGAAAATTTCAATTTTTGTGAAAATATCCACTAAATGAGGGAATAATATGTGTGAGGGTACCCCAGGAGAGTTCCAAATGTGTGTGGGTAGAATAAATTTCCCACTGGGGTATAATTGAAAAAAGTTGAAAAATTTTTTTTTTGGACTAAGTCATTTTTCCTGCGTTTATCAGAATTTCAGATAGGGGAAATGTCAGTGAGCATTCCGATTTCAGTTCCAGAGCGATTCGCCCAATGAGTCCTTGATATTTAGTCGTTTTCAGCCAATTTTCTGGATTTTTGAAAATTTCACTTTTTTGTGAAAATATCCACTAAATGAGGAAATAGTATGTGTGAGGGTACCCCAGGAGAGTTAGAAATGTGTGTGGGTACAATATATATCCCACGGGGGTAAAATTGAAAAAAGTTGAAAAATATTTTTTTTTAGACTAAGTCATTTTTCCGGCGTTTATCAGACTTTCAGATAGGGGAAATGTCAGTGAGCGTTCCGATTTCAGTTCCAGAGCGATTCGCCCAATGAGCCCTTGATATTTATTCTTTTTCAGCCATTTTTCTGGATTTTAGAAAATTTCACTTTTTTGTGAAAATATCCACTAAATGAGGGAATAATATGTGTGAGGGTACCCCAGGAGAGTTCCAAATGTGTGTGGGTAGAATATATATCGCACGGGGGTAAAATTGAAAAAAGTTGAAAAAATTTTTTTTTTGGACTTAGTAATTTTTCCGGCGTTTATCAGACTTTCAGATAGGGGAAATGTCAGTGAGCCTTCCGATTTCAGTTCCAGAGCGATTCGCCCAATGAGTCTTTGATATTTAGTCGTTTTCAGCCAATTTTCTGGATTTTTTAAAATTTCACTTTTTTGTGAAAATATCCACTAAATGAGGGAATAATATGTGTGAGGGTAGCCCTGGAGAGTTCCAAATGTGTGTCGGCAGAATATATATCCCACGGGGGTAAAATTTAAAAAATTTTTTTTTGGGATTTAGTCATTTTTCCGGCGTTTATCAGACTTTCAGATAGGGTAAATGTCAGTGAGCGTTCCGATTTCAGTTCCAGAGCGATTCGCCCAACGAGTCCTTGATATGTAGTAGTTTTCAGCCCATTTTCTGGATTTTTGAAAATTTCACTTTTTTGTGAAAATATCCACTAAATGAGGTGATAATATGTGTGAGGGTACCCCAGGAGAGCTCCAAATGTGTGTGGGTAGAATATATATCGCACAGGGGTAAAATTGAAAAAAGTTGAAAAAAATTTTTTTTGGACTTTGTAATTTTTCCGGCGTTTATCAGACTTTCAGATAGGGCAAATGTCATTGAGCGTTCCGATTTCAGTTCCAGAGCGATTCGCCCAATGAGTCCTTGATATTTAGTCGTTTTCAGCCAATTTTCTGGATTTTTTAAAATTTTACTTTTTTGTGAAAATATCCACTAAATGAGGGAATAATATGTGTAAGGGTACCCCAGGAGAGTTCCAAATGTGTGTGGGTAGAATATATATCCCACGGGGGTAAAATTGAAAAAAGTTGAAAAATATTTTTTTTTGGACTAAGTCATTTTTCCGGCGTTTATCAGACTTTCAGATAGGGGAAATGTCAGTGAGCGTTCCGATTTCAGTTCCAGAGCGATTCGCCCAATGAGCCCTTGATATTTATTCTTTTTCAGCCAATTTTCTGGATTTTAGAAAATTTCACTTTTTTGTGAAAATATCCACTAAATGAGGGAATAATATGTGTGAGGGTACCCCAGGAGAGTTCCAAATGTGTGTGCGTAGAATATATATCGCACGGGGGTAAAATTGAAAAAAGTTGAAAAATTTTTTTTTTTGGACTTAGTTATTTTTCCGGCGTTTATCAGACTTTCAGATAGGGGAAATGTCAGTGAGCGTTCTGATTTCAGTTCCAGAGCGATTCGCCCAATGAGTCCTTGATATTTAGTCGTTTTCAGCCAATTTTCTTTATTTTTTAAAATTTCACTTTTTTGTGAAAATATCCACTAAATGAGGGAATAATATGTGTGAGGGTAGCCCTGGAGAGTTCCAAATGTGTGTCGGCAGAATATATATCCCACGGGGGTAAAATTGAAAAAAAATTTTTTTTGGATTTAGTCATTTTTCCGGCGTTTATCAAACTTTCAGATAGGGTAAATGTCAGTGAGCGTTCCGATTTCAGTTCCAGAGCGATTCGCCCAATGAGTTCTTGATATTTAGTCTTTTTCAGCCAATTTTCTGGATTTTTGAAAATTTTACTTTTTTGTGAAAATATCCACTAAATGAGGTAATAATATGTGTGATGGTACCCCAGGAGAGTTCCAAATGTGTGTGGGTAGAGTATATATCCCACGGGGGTACAATTGAAAAAAGTTGAAAATTTTTTTTTTCAGACTTAGTCATTTTTCCGGCGTTTATCAGACTTTCAGATAGGGGAAATGTCAGTGAGCATTTCGATTTCAGTTCCAAAGCGATTCGCCCAATGAGTCCTTGATATTTAGTCTTTTTCAGCCAATTTTCTGGATTTTTGAAAATTTCACTTTTTTGTGAAAATATCCACTAAATGAGGGAATAATATGTGTGAGGGTACCCCAGGAGAGTTCCAAATGTGTGTGGGTAGAATATATAACCCACGGGGGTACAATTGAAAAAAGTTGAAAAATTTTTTTTTTTGGACTTTGTCATTTTTCCGGCGTTTGTCAGACTTTCAGATTGGGGAAATGTCAGTGAGCGTTCCGATTTCAGTTCCAGAGCGACTTGCCCAATGAGTTCTTGATATTTAGTCGTTTTCATCCAATTTTCTGGATTTTTGAAAATTTCACTTTTTTGTGAAAATATCCACTAAATGAGGGAATAATATGTGTGAGGGTACCCCAGGAGAGCTCCAAATGTCTGTGGGTAGAATATATATCCCACGGGGGTAAAATTGAAAAAAGTTTAAAAATTTTTTTTTTTGGACATAATTTTTCCGGCATTTATCAGACTTTCAGATAGGGCAAATGTCAGTGAGCGTTCCGATTTCAGTTCCAGAGCGATTCGTCCAATGAGCCCTTGATATTTAGCCATTTTCAGCCAATTTTCGGGATTTTTGAAAATTTCACTTTTTTGTGAAAATATCCACTAAATGAGGGAATAATATGTGTGAGGGTACCCCAGGAGAGTTCCAAATGAGTGTGGGTAGAATATATATCCCACGGGGGGAAAATTGAAAAAAGTTGAAAAATTTTTTCTTTTGGACTTAGTCATTTTTCCTGTGTTTATCAGACTTTCAGATAGGGCAAATGTCATTGAGCGTTCCGATTTCCGTTCCAGAGCGATTCGCCCAATGTGTCCTTGATATTTAGTCGTTTTCAGCCAATTTTCTGGATTTTTGAAAATTTCACTTTCTTGTGAAGATATCCACTAAGTGAGGGAATAATATGTGTGAGGGTACCCCAGGAGAGTTCCAAATGTGTGTGGGTAGAATCTATATCTCACGGGGGTAAAATTGAAAAAAATTTTTTTTTGGACTTAGTCATTTTTCCGGCGTTTATCAGACTTTCAGATACGGGAAATGTCGCTGAGCGTTCCGATTTCAGTTCCAGAGCGATTCGCCCAATGAGTCCTTGATATTTAGTCATTTTCAGCCAATTTTCGGGATTTTTGAAAATTTCACTTTTTTGTAAAAATATTCACTAAATGAGGGAATAATATGTATGAGGGTACCCCAGGAGAGTTCCAAATGTGTGTGGGTAGAATATATATCTCACGCGGGTAAAATTGAAAAAAGTTGAAAAAAATTTTTTTTTTACTTAGTCATTTTTCCGGCGTTTAGCAGACTTTCAGATAGGGCAAATGTCAGTAAGCGTTCCGATTTCAGTTCCAGAGTGATTCGCCCAATGAGTGCTTGATATTTAGTCGTTTTCAGCCAATTTTTGGGATTTTTGAAAATTTCACTTTTTTGTAAAAATATTCACTAAATGAGGGAATAATATGTGTGAGGGTACCCCAGGAGAGTTCCAAATGTGTGTGGGTAGAATACATATCTCTTTTTTTTTTTTCAGACTTAGTCATTTTTCCGGCGTTTATCAGACTTTCAGATACGGGAAATATCACTGAGCGTTCCGATTTCAGTTCCAGAGCGATTCGCCCAATGAGTCCTTGATAATTAGTTGTTTTCAGCCAATTTTTTGGATTTTTGAAAATTTCACTTTTTTGTAAAAATATTCACTAAATGAGGGAATAATATGTGTGAGGGTACCCCAGGAGAGTTCCAAATGTGTGTGGGTAGAATACATATCTCTTTTTTTTTTTTCAGACTTAGTCATTTTTCCGGCGTTTAGCAGACTTTCAGATAGGGCAAATGTCAGTAAGCGTTCCGATTTCAGTTCCAGAGTGATTCGCCCAATGAGTCCTTGATAATTAGTCGTTTTCAGCCAATTTTTGGGATTTTTGAAAATTTCATTTTTTTGTAAAAATATTCACTAAATGAGGGAATAATATGTGTGAGGGTACCCCAGGAGAGTTCCAAATGTGTGTGGGTAGAATATATATCTCACGGGGGTAAAATTGAAAAAAGTTGAAAAAAAATTTTTTTTGGACTTAGTCATTTTTCGGGCGTTTATCAGACTTTCAGATAGGGCAAATGTCAGTAAGCGTTCCGATTTCAGTTCCAGAGCGAATCGCCCAATGCGTCCTTGATATTTAGTCGTTTTAAGCCAATTTTCTGGATTTTTGAAAATTTCACTTTTTTGTGAAAATATTCACTAAATGAGGGAATAATTTGTGTGAGGGTACCCCAGGAGAATTCCAAATGTGTGTGGGTAGAATATATATCTCTTTTTTTTTTTTCAGACTTAGTCATTTTTCCGGCGTTTATCAGACTTTCAGATACGGGAAATGTCACTGAGCGTTCCGATTTCAGTTCCAGAGCGATTCGCCCAATGAGTCCTTGATAATTAGTTGTTTTCAGCCAATTTTTTGGATTTTTGAAAATTTCACTTTTTTGTAAAAATATTCACTAAATGAGGGAATAATATGTGTGAGGGTACCCCAGGAGAGTTCCAAATGTGTGTGGGTAGAATATATATCGCACGGGGGTAAAATTGGAAAAAGTTGAAAAATTTTTTTTTTTGGACTTAGTCATTTTTCGGGCATTTATCAGACTTTCAGATAGGGCAAATGTCAGTAGGCGTTCCGATTTCAGTTCCAGAGCGAATCGCCCAATGCGTCCTTGATATTTAGTCGTTTTAAGCCAATTTTCTGGATTTTTGAAAATTTCACTTTTTTGTAAAAATATTCACTAAATGAGGGAATAATATGTGTGAGGGTACCCCAGGAGAGTTCCAAATGTGTGTGGGTAGAATATATATCTCACGGGGGTAAAATTGAAAAAAGTTGAAAAAAAATTTTTTTTGGACTTAGTCATTTTTCGGGCGTTTATCAGACTTTCAGATAGGGCAAATGTCAGTAAGCGTTCCGATTTCAGTTCCAGAGTGATTCGACCAATGAGTCCTTGATATTTAGTCGTTTTAAGCCAATTTTCTGGATTTTTGAAAATTTCACTTTTTTGTGAAAATATCCACTAAATGAGGGAATAATATGTGTGAGGGTACCCAAGTAGAGTTACAAATGTGTGTGGGTAGAATATATATCCCACGGGGGTAAAATTGAAAAAAGTTGAAAAAAATTTTTTTTTTACTTAGTCATTTTTCTGGCGTTTATCAGACTTTCAGATAGTGCAAATGTCAGTAGGCGTTCCGATTTCAGTTCCAGAGCGAATCGCCCAATGCGTCCTTGATATTTAGTCGTTTTAAGCCAATTTTCTGGATTTTTGAAAATTTCACTTTTTTGTGAAAATATCCACTAAATGAGGGAATAATATGTGTGAGGGTACCCCAGGAGAGTTCCAAATGTGTGTGGGTAGAATATATATCTCACGTGGGTAAAATTGAAAAAAGTTGAAAAAATTTTTTTTTTGGACTTAGTCATTTTTCGGGCGTTTATCAGACTTTCAGATAGGGCAAATGTCAGTAAGCGTTCCGATTTCAGTTCCAGAGCGAATCGCCCAATGCGTCCTTGATATTTAGTCGTTTTAAGCCAATTTTCTGGATTTTTGAAAATTTCACTTTTTTGTGAAAATATCCACTAAATGAGGGAATAATATGTGTGAGGGTACCCCAGGAGAGTTCCAAATGTGTGTGGGTAGAATATATATCTCACGCGGGTAAAATTGAAAAAAGTTGAAAAAAATTTTTTTTTGGACTTAGTCATTTTTCGGGCATTTATCAGACTTTCAGATAGGGCAAATGTCAGTAGGCGTTCCGATTTCAGTTCCAGAGCGATTCGCCCAATGAGTCCTTGATAATTAGTTGTTTTCAGCCAATTTTTTGGATTTTTGAAAATTTCACTTTTTTGTGAAAATATTCACTAAATGAGGGAATAATTTGTGTGAGGGTACCCCAGGAGAATTCCAAATGTGTGTGGGTAGAATATATATCTCTTTTTTTTTTTTCAGACTTAGTCATTTTTCCGGCGTTTATCAGACTTTCAGATACGGGAAATGTCACTGAGCGTTCCGATTTCAGTTCCAGAGCGATTCGCCCAATGAGTCCTTGATAATTAGTTGTTTTCAGCCAATTTTTTGGATTTTTGAAAATTTCACTTTTTTGTAAAAATATTCACTAAATGAGGGAATAATATGTGTGAGGGTACCCCAGGAGAGTTCCAAATGTGTGTGGGTAGAATATATATCGCACGGGGGTAAAATTGGAAAAAGTTGAAAAATTTTTTTTTTTGGACTTAGTCATTTTTCGGGCATTTATCAGACTTTCAGATAGGGCAAATGTCAGTAGGCGTTCCGATTTCAGTTCCAGAGCGAATCGCCCAATGCGTCCTTGATATTTAGTCGTTTTAAGCCAATTTTCTGGATTTTTGAAAATTTCACTTTTTTGTAAAAATATTCACTAAATGAGGGAATAATATGTGTGAGGGTACCCAAGGAGAGTTCCAAATGTGTGTGGGTAGAGTATATATCCCACGTGGGTAAAATTGAAAAAAGTTGAAAAAAATTTTTTTTTTACTTAGTCATTTTTCCGGCGTTTAGCAGACTTTCAGATAGGGTAAATGTCAGTGAGCGTTCCGATTTCAGTTCCAGAGCGATTCGCCCAATGAGTCCTTGATATTTAGTCGTTTTCAGCCAATTTTTGGGATTTTTGAAAATTTCACTTTTTTGTAAAAATATTCACTAAATGAGGGAATAATATGTGTGAGGGTACCCCAGGAGAGTTCCAAATCTGTGTGGGTAGAATATATATCTCACGGGGGTAAAATTGAAAAAAGTTTAAAAAATTTTTTTTTTGGACTAAGTCATTTTTCGGGCGTTTATCAGACTTTCAGATAGGGCAAATGTCAGTAAGCGTTCCGATTTCAGTTCCAGAGCGAATCGCCCAATGCGTCCTTGATATTTAGTCGTTTTAAGCCAATTTTCTGGATTTTTGAAAATTTCACTTTTTTGTGAAAATATCCACTAAATGAGGGAATAATATGTGTGAGGGTACCCCAGGAGAGTTCCAAATGTGTGTGGGTAGAATATATATCTCTTTTTTTTTTTTCAGACTTAGTCATTTTTCCGGCGTTTATCAGACTTTCAGATACGGGAAATGTCACTGAGCGTTCCGATTTCAGTTCCACAGCGATTCGCCCAATGCGTCCTTGATAATTAGTTGTTTTCAGCCAATTTTTTGGATTTTTGAAAATTTCACTTTTTTGTAAAAATATTCACTAAATGAGGGAATAATATGTGTGAGGGTACCCCAGGAGAGTTCCAAATGTGTGTGGGTAGAATATATATCGCACGGGGGTAAAATTGGAAAAAGTTGAAAAATTTTTTTTTTTGGACTTAGTCATTTTTCGGGCGTTTATCAGACTTTCAGATAGGGCAAATGTCAGTAAGCGTTCCGATTTCAGTTCCAGAGCGATTCGCCCAATGAGTCCTTGATATTTAGTTGTTTTCAGCCAATTTTCGGGATTTTTGAAAATTTTACTTTTTTGTAAAAATATTCACTAAATGAGGGAATAATATGTGTGAGGGTACCCCAGGAGAGTTCCAAATGTGTGTGGGTAGAATATATATCTCACGCGGGTAAAATTGAAAAAAGTTGAAAAAATTTTTTTTTTGGACTTAGTCATTTTTCGGGCGTTTATCAGACTTTCAGATAGGGCAAATGTCAGTAAGCGTTCCGATTTCAGTTCCAGAGTGATTCGACCAATGAGTCCTTGATATTTAGTCGTTTTCAGCCAATTTTCTGGATTTTTGAAAATTTCACTTTTTTGTGAAAATATCCACTAAATGAGGGAATAATATGTGTGAGGGTACCCAAGTAGAGTTACAAATGTGTGTGGGTAGAATATATATCCCACGGGGGTAAAATTGAAAAAAGTTGAAAAAAATTTTTTTTTTACTTAGTCATTTTTCTGGCGTTTATCAGACTTTCAGATAGGGCAAATGTCAGTAGGCGTTCCGATTTCAGTTCCAGAGCGAATCGCCCAATGCGTCCTTGATATTTAGTCGTTTTAAGCCAATTTTCTGGATTTTTGAAAATTTCACTTTTTTGTGAAAATATCCACTAAATGAGGGAATAATATGTGTGAGGGTACCCCAGGAGAGTTCCAAATGTGTGTGGGTAGAATATATATCTCACGTGGGTAAAATTGAAAAAAGTTGAAAAAATTTTTTTTTTGGACTTAGTCATTTTTCGGGCGTTTATCAGACTTTCAGATAGGGCAAATGTCAGTAAGCGTTCCGATTTCAGTTCCAGAGCGAATCGCCCAATGCGTCCTTGATATTTAGTCGTTTTAAGCCAATTTTCTGGATTTTTGAAAATTTCACTTTTTTGTGAAAATATCCACTAAATGAGGGAATAATATGTGTGAGGGTACCCCAGGAGAGTTCCAAATGTGTGTGGGTAGAATATATATCTCACGCGGGTAAAATTGAAAAAAGTTGAAAAAAATTTTTTTTTGGACTTAGTCATTTTTCGGGCATTTATCAGACTTTCAGATAGGGCAAATGTCAGTAGGCGTTCCGATTTCAGTTCCAGAGCGATTCGCCCAATGAGTCCTTGATAATTAGTTGTTTTCAGCCAATTTTTTGGATTTTTGAAAATTTCACTTTTTTGTAAAAATATTCACTAAATGAGGGAATAATATGTGTGAGGGTACCCCAGGAGAGTTCCAAATGTGTGTGGGTAGAATACATATCTCTTTTTTTTTTTTCAGACTTAGTCATTTTTCCGGCGTTTAGCAGACTTTCAGATAGGGCAAATGTCAGTAAGCGTTCCGATTTCAGTTCCAGAGTGATTCGCCCAATGAGTCCTTGATAATTAGTCGTTTTCAGCCAATTTTTGGGATTTTTGAAAATTTCATTTTTTTGTAAAAATATTCACTAAATGAGGGAATAATATGTGTGAGGGTACCCCAGGAGAGTTCCAAATGTGTGTGGGTAGAATATATATCTCACGGGGGTAAAATTGAAAAAAGTTGAAAAAAAATTTTTTTTGGACTTAGTCATTTTTCGGGCGTTTATCAGACTTTCAGATAGGGCAAATGTCAGTAAGCGTTCCGATTTCAGTTCCAGAGCGAATCGCCCAATGCGTCCTTGATATTTAGTCGTTTTAAGCCAATTTTCTGGATTTTTGAAAATTTCACTTTTTTGTGAAAATATTCACTAAATGAGGGAATAATTTGTGTGAGGGTACCCCAGGAGAATTCCAAATGTGTGTGGGTAGAATATATATCTCTTTTTTTTTTTTCAGACTTAGTCATTTTTCCGGCGTTTATCAGACTTTCAGATACGGGAAATGTCACTGAGCGTTCCGATTTCAGTTCCAGAGCGATTCGCCCAATGAGTCCTTGATAATTAGTTGTTTTCAGCCAATTTTTTGGATTTTTGAAAATTTCACTTTTTTGTAAAAATATTCACTAAATGAGGGAATAATATGTGTGAGGGTACCCCAGGAGAGTTCCAAATGTGTGTGGGTAGAATATATATCGCACGGGGGTAAAATTGGAAAAAGTTGAAAAATTTTTTTTTTTGGACTTAGTCATTTTTCGGGCATTTATCAGACTTTCAGATAGGGCAAATGTCAGTAGGCGTTCCGATTTCAGTTCCAGAGCGAATCGCCCAATGCGTCCTTGATATTTAGTCGTTTTAAGCCAATTTTCTGGATTTTTGAAAATTTCACTTTTTTGTAAAAATATTCACTAAATGAGGGAATAATATGTGTGAGGGTACCCAAGGAGAGTTCCAAATGTGTGTGGGTAGAATATATATCCCACGTGGGTAAAATTGAAAAAAGTTGAAAAAAATTTTTTTTTTACTTAGTCATTTTTCCGGCGTTTAGCAGACTTTCAGATAGGGTAAATGTCAGTGAGCGTTCCGATTTCAGTTCCAGAGCGATTCGCCCAATGAGTCCTTGATATTTAGTCGTTTTCAGCCAATTTTTGGGATTTTTGAAAATTTCACTTTTTTGTAAAAATATTCACTAAATGAGGGAATAATATGTGTGAGGGTACCCCAGGAGAGTTCCAAATCTGTGTGGGTAGAATATATATCTCACGGGGGTAAAATTGAAAAAAGTTGAAAAAATTTTTTTTTTGGACTTAGTCATTTTTCGGGCGTTTATCAGACTTTCAGATAGGGCAAATGTCAGTAAGCGTTCCGATTTCAGTTCCAGAGCGAATCGCCCAATGCGTCCTTGATATTTAGTCGTTTTAAGCCAATTTTCTGGATTTTTGAAAATTTCACTTTTTTGTGAAAATATCCACTAAATGAGGGAATAATATGTGTGAGGGTACCCCAGGAGAGTTCCAAATGTGTGTGGGTAGAATATATATCTCTTTTTTTTTTTTCAGACTTAGTCATTTTTCCGGCGTTTATCAGACTTTCAGATACGGGAAATGTCACTGAGCGTTCCGATTTCAGTTCCACAGCGATTCGCCCAATGCGTCCTTGATAATTAGTTGTTTTCAGCCAATTTTTTGGATTTTTGAAAATTTCACTTTTTTGTAAAAATATTCACTAAATGAGGGAATAATATGTGTGAGGGTACCCCAGGAGAGTTCCAAATGTGTGTGGGTAGAATATATATCGCACGGGGGTAAAATTGGAAAAAGTTGAAAAATTTTTTTTTTTGGACTTAGTCATTTTTCGGGCGTTTATCAGACTTTCAGATAGGGCAAATGTCAGTAAGCGTTCCGATTTCAGTTCCAGAGCGATTCGCCCAATGAGTCCTTGATATTTAGTTGTTTTCAGCCAATTTTCGGGATTTTTGAAAATTTTACTTTTTTGTAAAAATATTCACTAAATGAGGGAATAATATGTGTGAGGGTACCCCAGGAGAGTTCCAAATGTGTGTGGGTAGAATATATATCTCACGCGGGTAAAATTGAAAAAAGTTGAAAAAATTTTTTTTTTGGACTTAGTCATTTTTCGGGCGTTTATCAGACTTTCAGATAGGGCAAATGTCAGTAAGCGTTCCGATTTCAGTTCCAGAGTGATTCGCCCAATGAGTCCTTGATATTTAGTCGTTTTCAGCCAATTTTCTGGATTTTTGAAAATTTCACTTTTTTGTGAAAATATCCACTAAATGAGGGAATAATATGTGTGAGGGTACCCAAGTAGAGTTACAAATGTGTGTGGGTAGAATATATATCCCACGGGGGTAAAATTGAAAAAAGTTGAAAAAAATTTTTTTTTTACTTAGTCATTTTTCTGGCGTTTATCAGACTTTCAGATAGGGCAAATGTCAGTAGGCGTTCCGATTTCAGTTCCAGAGCGAATCGCCCAATGCGTCCTTGATATTTAGTCGTTTTAAGCCAATTTTCTGGATTTTTGAAAATTTCACTTTTTTGTGAAAATATCCACTAAATGAGGGAATAATATGTGTGAGGGTACCCCAGGAGAGTTCCAAATGTGTGTGGGTAGAATATATATCTCACGTGGGTAAAATTGAAAAAAGTTGAAAAAATTTTTTTTTTGGACTTAGTCATTTTTCGGGCGTTTATCAGACTTTCAGATAGGGCAAATGTCAGTAAGCGTTCCGATTTCAGTTCCAGAGCGAATCGCCCAATGCGTCCTTGATATTTAGTCGTTTTAAGCCAATTTTCTGGATTTTTGAAAATTTCACTTTTTTGTGAAAATATCCACTAAATGAGGGAATAATATGTGTGAGGGTACCCCAGGAGAGTTCCAAATGTGTGTGGGTAGAATATATATCTCACGCGGGTAAAATTGAAAAAAGTTGAAAAAAATTTTTTTTTGGACTTAGTCATTTTTCGGGCATTTATCAGACTTTCAGATAGGGCAAATGTCAGTAGGCGTTCCGATTTCAGTTCCAGAGCGAATCGCCCAATGCGTCCTTGATATTTAGTCGTTTTAAGCCAATTTTCTGGATTTTTGAAAATTTCACTTTTTTGTGAAAATATCCACTAAATGAGGGAATAATATGTGTGAGGGTACCCCAGGAGAGTTCCAAATGTGTGTGGGTAGAATATATATCTCTTTTTTTTTTTTCAGACTTAGTCATTTTTCCGGCGTTTATCAGACTTTCAGATACGGGAAATGTGACTGAGCGTTCCGATTTCAGTTCCAGAGCGATTCGCCCAATGAGTCCTTGATAATTAGTTGTTTTCAGCCAATTTTTTGGATTTTTGAAAATTTCACTTTTTTGTAAAAATATTCACTAAATGAGGGAATAATATGTGTGAGAGTACCCCAGGAGAGTTCCAAATGTGTGTGGGTAGAATATATATCGCACGGGGGTAAAATTGAAAAAAGTTGAAAAATTTTTTTTTTTGGACTTAGTCATTTTTCGGGCGTTTATCAGACTTTCAGATAGGGCAAATGTCAGTAAGCGTTCCGATTTCAGTTCCAGAGCGATTCGCCCAATGAGTCCTTGATATTTAGTTGTTTTCAGCCAATTTTCGGGATTTTTGAAAATTTCACTTTTTTGTAAAAATATTCACTAAATGAGGGAATAATATGTGTGAGGGTACCCAAGGAGAGTTCCAAATGTGTGTGGGTAGAATATATATCCCACGTGGGTAAAATTGAAAAAAGTTGAAAAAATTTTTTTTTTACTTAGTCATTTTTCCGGCGTTTAGCAGACTTTCAGATAGGGTAAATGTCAGTGAGCGTTCCGATTTCAGTTCCAGAGCGATTCGCCCAATGAGTCCTTGATATTTAGTCGTTTTCAGCCAATTTTTGGGATTTTTGAAAATTTCACTTTTTTGTGAAAATATCCACTAAATGAGGGAATAATATGTGTGAGGGTACCCCAGGAGAGTTCCAAATGTGTGTGGGTAGAATATATATCTCACGCGGGTAAAATTGAAAAAAGTTGAAAAAATTTTTTTTTTGGACTTAGTCATTTTTCGGGCATTTATCAGACTTTCAGATAGGGCAAATGTCAGTAAGCGTTCCGATTTCAGTTCCAGAGTGATTCGCCCAATGAGTCCTTGATATTTAGTCGTTTTCAGCCAATTTTCTGGATTTTTGAAAATTTCACTTTTTTGTGAAAATATCCACTAAATGAGGGAATAATATGTGTGAGGGTACCCAAGTAGAGTTACAAATGTGTGTGGGTAGAATATATATCCCACGGGGGTAAAATTGAAAAAAGTTGAAAAAAATTTTTTTTTTACTTAGTCATTTTTCTGGCGTTTAGCAGACTTTCAGATATGGTAAATGTCAGTGAGCGTTCCGATTTCAGTTCCAGAGCGATTCGCCCAATGAGTCCTTGATATTTAGTCGTTTTCAGCCAATTTTCTGGATTTTTGAAAATTTCACTTTTTTGTGAAAATATCCACTAAATGAGGGAATAATATGTGTGAGGGTAGCCCTGGAGAGTTCCAAATGTGTGTCGGCAGAATATATATCCCACGGGGGTAAAATTGAAAAAAGTTGAAAACATTTTTTTTTGGACTTAGTCATTTTTCCTGCATTTATCAGACTTTCAGATAGGGGAAATGTCAGTGAGCATTCCGATTTCAGTTCCAAAGCGATTCGCCCAATGAGTCCTTGATATTTAGTCTTTTTCAGCCAATTTTCTGGATTTTTGAAAATTTCACTTTTTTGTGAAAATATCCACTAAATGAGGGAATAATATGTGTGAGGGTACCCCAGGAGAGTTCCAAATGTGTGTGGGTAGAATATATATCCCACGGGGGTACAATTGAAAAAAGTTGAAAAATTTTTTTTTTTGGACTTTGTCATTTTTCCGGCGTTTGTCAGACTTTCAGATAGGGCAAATGTCAGTAAGCGTTCCGATTTCAGTTCCAGAGCGATTCGCCCAATGAGTCCTTGATATTTAGTCGTTTTCAGCCAATTTTTGGGATTTTTGAAAATTTCACTTTTTTGTAAAAATATTCACTAAATGAGGGAATAATATGTGTGAGGGTACCCCAGGAGAGTTCCAAATGTGTGTGGGTAGAATATATATCTCACGCGGGTAAAATTGAAAAAAGTTGAAAAAAATTTTTTTTTTACTTAGTCATTTTTCCGGCGTTTAGCAGACTTTCAGATAGGGTAAATGTCAGTGAGCGTTCCGATTTCAGTTCCAGAGCGATTCGCCCAATGAGTCCTTGATATTTATTTGTTTTCAGCCAATTTTTGGGATTTTTGAAAATTTCACTTTTTTGTAAAAATATTCACTAAATGAGGGAATAATATGTGTGAGGGTACCCCAGGAGAATTCCAAATGTGTGTGGGTAGAATATATATCTCTTTTTTTTTTTCAGACTTAGTCATTTTTCCGGCGTTTATCAGACTTTCAGATACGGGAAATGTCGCTGAGCGTTCCGATTTCAGTTCCAGAGCGATTCGCCCAATGAGTCCTTGATATTTAGTCATTTTCAGCCAATTTTCGGGATTTTTGAAAATTTCACTTTTTTGTAAAAATATTCACTAAATGAGGGAATAATATGTATGAGGGTACCCCAGGAGAGTTCCAAATGTGTGTGGGTAGAATATATATCGCACGGGGGTAAAATTGAAAAAAGTTGAAAAATTTTTTTTTTTGGACTTAGTCATTTTTCGGGCGTTTATCAGACTTTCAGATAGGGCAAATGTCAGTAAGCGTTCAGATTTCAGTTCCAGAGCGATTCGCCCAATGAGTCCTTGATATTTAGTTGTTTTCAGCCAATTTTCGGGATTTTTGAAAATTTCACTTTTTTGTAAAAATATTCTCTAAATGAGGGAATAATATGTGTGAGGGTACCCCAGGAGAGTTCCAAATGTGTGTGGGTAGAATATATATCTCACGCGGGTAAAATTGAAAAAAGTTGAAAAAATTTTTTTTTTGGACTTAGTCATTTTTCGGGCGTTTATCAGACTTTCAGATAGGGCAAATGTCAGTAAGCGTTCCGATTTCAGTTCCAGAGCGATTCGCCCAATGAGTCCTTGATATTTAGTCGTTTTCAGCCAATTTTTGGGATTTTTGAAAATTTCACTTTTTTGTAAAAATATTCACTAAATGAGGGAATAATATGTGTGAGGGTACCCCAGGAGAGTTCCAAATGTGTGTGGGTAGAATACATATCTCTTTTTTTTTTTTTCAGACTTAGTCATTTTTCCGGCGTTTATCAGACTTTCAGATACGAGAAATGTCACTGAGCGTTCCGATTTCAGTTCCAGAGCGATTCGCCCAATGAGTCCTTGATAATTAGTTGTTTTCAGCCAATTTTTTGGATTTTTGAAAATTTCACTTTTTTGTAAAAATATTCACTAAATGAGGGAATAATATGTGTGAGGGTACCCCAGGAGAGTTCCAAATGTGTGTGGGTAGAATACATATCTCTTTTTTTTTTTTCAGACTTAGTCATTTTTCCGGCGTTTATCAGACTTTCAGATACGGGAAATGTCACTGAGCGTTCCGATTTCAGTTCCAGAGCGATTCGCCCAATGAGTCCTTGATAATTAGTTGTTTTCAGCCAATTTTTTGGATTTTTGAAAATTTCACTTTTTTGTAAAAATATTCACTAAATGAGGGAATAATATGTGTGAGGGTACCCCAGGAGAGTTCCAAATGTGTGTGGGTAGAATATATATCTCACGGGGGTAAAATTGAAAAAAGTTGAAAAAAATTTTTTTTTGGACTTAGTCATTTTTCGAGCATTTATCAGACTTTCAGATAGGGCAAATGTCAGTAAGCGTTCCGATTTCAGTTCCAGAGCGAATCGCCCAATGCGTCCTTGATATTTAGTCGTTTTAAGCCAATTTTCTGGATTTTTGAAAATTTCACTTTTTTGTAAAAATATTCACTAAATGAGGGAATAATATGTGTGAGGGTACCCCAGGAGAGTTCCAAATGTGTGTGGGTAGAATATATATCTCACGCGGGTAAAATTGAAAAAAGTTGAAAAAAATTTTTTTTTTACTTAGTCATTTTTCCGGCGTTTAGCAGACTTTCAGATAGGGCAAATGTCAGTAAGCATTCCGATTTCAGTTCCAGAGTGATTCGCCCAATGAGTCCTTGATAATTAGTCGTTTTCAGCCAATTTTTGGGATTTTTGAAAATTTCATTTTTTTGTAAAAATATTCACTAAATGAGGGAATAATATGTGTGAGGGTACCCCAGGAGAGTTCCAAATGTGTGTGGGTAGAATATATATCTCACGGGGGTAAAATTGAAAAAAGTTGAAAAAAAATTGTTTTTGGACTTAGTCATTTTTCGGGCGTTTATCAGACTTTCAGATAGGGCAAATGTCAGTAAGCGTTCCGATTTCAGTTCCAGAGCGAATCGCCCAATGCGTCCTTGATATTTAGTCGTTTTAAGCCAATTTTCTGGATTTTTGAAAATTTCACTTTTTTGTGAAAATATCCACTAAATGAGGGAATAATATGTGTGAGGGTAGCCCTGGAGAGTTCCAAATGTGTGTCGGCAGAATATATATCCCACGGGGGTAAAATTGAAAAAAGTTGAAAACATTTTTTTTTGGACTTAGTCATTTTTCCTGCATTTATCAGACTTTCAGATAGGGGAAATGTCAGTGAGCATTCCGATTTCAGTTCCAAAGCGATTCGCCCAATGAGTCCTTGATATTTATTTGTTTTCAGCCAATTTTTGGGATTTTTGAAAATTTCACTTTTTTGTAAAAATATTCACTAAATGAGGGAATAATATGTGTGAGGGTACCCCAGGAGAATTCCAAATGTGTGTGGGTAGAATATATATCTCTTTTTTTTTTTCAGACTTAGTCATTTTTCCGGCGTTTATCAGACTTTCAGATACGGGAAATGTCGCTGAGCGTTCCGATTTCAGTTCCAGAGCGATTCGCCCAATGAGTCCTTGATATTTAGTCATTTTCAGCCAATTTTCGGGATTTTTGAAAATTTCACTTTTTTGTAAAAATATTCACTAAATGAGGGAATAATATGTATGAGGGTACCCCAGGAGAGTTCCAAATGTGTGTGGGTAGAATATATATCGCACGGGGGTAAAATTGAAAAAAGTTGAAAAATTTTTTTTTTTGGACTTAGTCATTTTTCGGGCGTTTATCAGACTTTCAGATAGGGCAAATGTCAGTAAGCGTTCAGATTTCAGTTCCAGAGCGATTCGCCCAATGAGTCCTTGATATTTAGTTGTTTTCAGCCAATTTTCGGGATTTTTGAAAATTTCACTTTTTTGTAAAAATATTCTCTAAATGAGGGAATAATATGTGTGAGGGTACCCCAGGAGAGTTCCAAATGTGTGTGGGTAGAATATATATCTCACGCGGGTAAAATTGAAAAAAGTTGAAAAAATTTTTTTTTTGGACTTAGTCATTTTTCGGGCGTTTATCAGACTTTCAGATAGGGCAAATGTCAGTAAGCGTTCCGATTTCAGTTCCAGAGCGATTCGCCCAATGAGTCCTTGATATTTAGTCGTTTTCAGCCAATTTTTGGGATTTTTGAAAATTTCACTTTTTTGTAAAAATATTCACTAAATGAGGGAATAATATGTGTGAGGGTACCCCAGGAGAGTTCCAAATGTGTGTGGGCAGAATATATATCTCACGCGGGTAAAATTGAAAAAAGTTGAAAAAAATTTTTTTTTTACTTAGTCATTTTTCCGGCGTTTAGCAGACTTTCAGATAGGGCAAATGTCAGTAAGCGTTCCGATTTCAGTTCCAGAGTGATTCGCCCAATGAGTCCTTGATATTTAGTCGTTTTCAGCCAATTTTTGGGATTTTTGAAAATTTCACTTTTTTGTAAAAATATTCACTAAATGAGGGAATAATATGTGTGAGGGTACCCCAGGAGAGTTCCAAATGTGTGTGGGTAGAATACATATCTCTTTTTTTTTTTTCAGACTTAGTCATTTTTCCGGCGTTTATCAGACTTTCAGATACGGGAAATGTCACTGAGCGTTCCGATTTCAGTTCCAGAGCGATTCGCCCAATGAGTCCTTGATAATTAGTTGTTTTCAGCCAATTTTTTGGATTTTTGAAAATTTCACTTTTTTGTAAAAATATTCACTAAATGAGGGAATAATATGTGTGAGGGTACCCCAGGAGAGTTCCAAATGTGTGTGGGTAGAATATATATCTCACGGGGGTAAAATTGAAAAAAGTTGAAAAAAATTTTTTTTTGGACTTAGTCATTTTTCGAGCATTTATCAGACTTTCAGATAGGGCAAATGTCAGTAAGCGTTCCGATTTCAGTTCCAGAGCGAATCGCCCAATGCGTCCTTGATATTTAGTCGTTTTAAGCCAATTTTCTGGATTTTTGAAAATTTCACTTTTTTGTAAAAATATTCACTAAATGAGGGAATAATATGTGTGAGGGTACCCCAGGAGAGTTCCAAATGTGTGTGGGTAGAATATATATCTCACGCGGGTAAAATTGAAAAAAGTTGAAAAAAATTTTTTTTTTACTTAGTCATTTTTCCGGCGTTTAGCAGACTTTCAGATAGGGCAAATGTCAGTAAGCATTCCGATTTCAGTTCCAGAGTGATTCGCCCAATGAGTCCTTGATAATTAGTCGTTTTCAGCCAATTTTTGGGATTTTTGAAAATTTCATTTTTTTGTAAAAATATTCACTAAATGAGGGAATAATATGTGTGAGGGTACCCCAGGAGAGTTCCAAATGTGTGTGGGTAGAATATATATCTCACGGGGGTAAAATTGAAAAAAGTTGAAAAAAAATTGTTTTTGGACTTAGTCATTTTTCGGGCGTTTATCAGACTTTCAGATAGGGCAAATGTCAGTAAGCGTTCCGATTTCAGTTCCAGAGCGAATCGCCCAATGCGTCCTTGATATTTAGTCGTTTTAAGCCAATTTTCTGGATTTTTGAAAATTTCACTTTTTTGTGAAAATATTCACTAAATGAGGGAATAATTTGTGTGAGGGTACCCCAGGAGAATTCCAAATGTGTGTGGGTAGAATATATATCTCTTTTTTTTTTTCAGACTTAGTCATTTTTCCGGCGTTTATCAGACTTTCAGATACGGGAAATGTCACTGAGCGTTCCGATTTCAGTTCCAGAGCGATTCGCCCAATGAGTCCTTGATAATTAGTTGTTTTCAGCCAATTTTTTGGATTTTTGAAAATTTCACTTTTTTGTAAAAATATTCACTAAATGAGGGAATAATATGTGTGAGGGTACCCCAGGAGAGTTCCAAATGTGTGTGGGTAGAATATATATCGCACGGGGGTAAAATTGGAAAAAGTTGAAAAATTTTTTTTTTTGGACTTAGTCATTTTTCGGGCATTTATCAGACTTTCAGATAGGGCAAATGTCAGTAGGCGTTCCGATTTCAGTTCCAGAGCGAATCGCCCAATGCGTCCTTGATATTTAGTCGTTTTAAGCCAATTTTCTGGATTTTTGAAAATTTCACTTTTTTGTGAAAATATCCACTAAATGAGGGAATAATATGTGTGAGGGTACCCCAGGAGAGTTCCAAATGTGTGTGGGTAGAATATATATCTCACGTGGGTAAAATTGAAAAAAGTTGAAAAAATTTTTTTTTTGGACTTAGTCATTTTTCGGGCGTTTATCAGACTTTCAGATAGGGCAAATGTCAGTAAGCGTTCCGATTTCAGTTCCAGAGCGAATCGCCCAATGCGTCCTTGATATTTAGTCGTTTTAAGCCAATTTTCTGGATTTTTGAAAATTTCACTTTTTTGTGAAAATATCCACTAAATGAGGGAATAATATGTGTGAGGGTAGCCCTGGAGAGTTCCAAATGTGTGTCGGCAGAATATATATCCCACGGGGGTAAAATTGAAAAAAGTTGAAAACATTTTTTTTTGGACTTAGTCATTTTTCCTGCATTTATCAGACTTTCAGATAGGGGAAATGTCAGTGAGCATTCCGATTTCAGTTCCAAAGCGATTCGCCCAATGAGTCCTTGATATTTAGTCTTTTTCAGCCAATTTTCTGGATTTTTGAAAATTTCACTTTTTTGTGAAAATATCCACTAAATGAGGGAATAATATGTGTGAGGGTACCCCAGGAGAGTTCCAAATGTGTGTGGGTAGAATATATATCCCACGGGGGTACAATTGAAAAAAGTTGAAAAATTTTTTTTTTTGGACTTTGTCATTTTTCCGGCGTTTGTCAGACTTTCAGATAGGGCAAATGTCAGTAAGCGTTCCGATTTCAGTTCCAGAGCGATTCGCCCAATGAGTCCTTGATATTTAGTCGTTTTCAGCCAATTTTTGGGATTTTTGAAAATTTCACTTTTTTGTAAAAATATTCACTAAATGAGGGAATAATATGTGTGAGGGTACCCCAGGAGAGTTCCAAATGTGTGTGGGTAGAATATATATCTCACGCGGGTAAAATTGAAAAAAGTTGAAAAAAATTTTTTTTTTACTTAGTCATTTTTCCGGCGTTTAGCAGACTTTCAGATAGGGTAAATGTCAGTGAGCGTTCCGATTTCAGTTCCAGAGCGATTCGCC
Source organism: Phyllobates terribilis (assembly GCF_046119375.1). Taxonomy (NCBI): domain Eukaryota; kingdom Metazoa; phylum Chordata; class Amphibia; order Anura; family Dendrobatidae; genus Phyllobates; species Phyllobates terribilis. The sequence goes on from NW_027362762.1 coordinate 558,095,459, forward strand.
CAATGAGTCCTTGATATTTATTTGTTTTCAGCCAATTTTTGGGATTTTTGAAAATTTCACTTTTTTGTAAAAATATTCACTAAATGAGGGAATAATATGTGTGAGGGTACCCCAGGAGAATTCCAAATGTGTGTGGGTAGAATATATATCTCTTTTTTTTTTTCAGACTTAGTCATTTTTCCGGCGTTTATCAGACTTTCAGATACGGGAAATGTCGCTGAGCGTTCCGATTTCAGTTCCAGAGCGATTCGCCCAATGAGTCCTTGATATTTAGTTGTTTTCAGCCAATTTTCGGGATTTTTGAAAATTTCACTTTTTTGTAAAAATATTCTCTAAATGAGGGAATAATATGTGTGAGGGTACCCCAGGAGAGTTCCAAATGTGTGTGGGTAGAATATATATCTCACGCGGGTAAAATTGAAAAAAGTTGAAAAAATTTTTTTTTTGGACTTAGTCATTTTTCGGGCGTTTATCAGACTTTCAGATAGGGCAAATGTCAGTAAGCGTTCCGATTTCAGTTCCAGAGCGATTCGCCCAATGAGTCCTTGATATTTAGTCGTTTTCAGCCAATTTTTGGGATTTTTGAAAATTTCACTTTTTTGTAAAAATATTCACTAAATGAGGGAATAATATGTGTGAGGGTACCCCAGGAGAGTTCCAAATGTGTGTGGGCAGAATATATATCTCACGCGGGTAAAATTGAAAAAAGTTGAAAAAAATTTTTTTTTTACTTAGTCATTTTTCCGGCGTTTAGCAGACTTTCAGATAGGGCAAATGTCAGTAAGCGTTCCGATTTCAGTTCCAGAGTGATTCGCCCAATGAGTCCTTGATATTTAGTCGTTTTCAGCCAATTTTTGGGATTTTTGAAAATTTCACTTTTTTGTAAAAATATTCACTAAATGAGGGAATAATATGTGTGAGGGTACCCCAGGAGAGTTCCAAATGTGTGTGGGTAGAATACATATCTCTTTTTTTTTTTTCAGACTTAGTCATTTTTCCGGCGTTTATCAGACTTTCAGATACGGGAAATGTCACTGAGCGTTCCGATTTCAGTTCCAGAGCGATTCGCCCAATGAGTCCTTGATAATTAGTTGTTTTCAGCCAATTTTTTGGATTTTTGAAAATTTCACTTTTTTGTAAAAATATTCACTAAATGAGGGAATAATATGTGTGAGGGTACCCCAGGAGAGTTCCAAATGTGTGTGGGTAGAATATATATCTCACGGGGGTAAAATTGAAAAAAGTTGAAAAAAATTTTTTTTTGGACTTAGTCATTTTTCGAGCATTTATCAGACTTTCAGATAGGGCAAATGTCAGTAAGCGTTCCGATTTCAGTTCCAGAGCGAATCGCCCAATGCGTCCTTGATATTTAGTCGTTTTAAGCCAATTTTCTGGATTTTTGAAAATTTCACTTTTTTGTAAAAATATTCACTAAATGAGGGAATAATATGTGTGAGGGTACCCCAGGAGAGTTCCAAATGTGTGTGGGTAGAATATATATCTCACGCGGGTAAAATTGAAAAAAGTTGAAAAAAATTTTTTTTTTACTTAGTCATTTTTCCGGCGTTTAGCAGACTTTCAGATAGGGCAAATGTCAGTAAGCATTCCGATTTCAGTTCCAGAGTGATTCGCCCAATGAGTCCTTGATAATTAGTCGTTTTCAGCCAATTTTTGGGATTTTTGAAAATTTCATTTTTTTGTAAAAATATTCACTAAATGAGGGAATAATATGTGTGAGGGTACCCCAGGAGAGTTCCAAATGTGTGTGGGTAGAATATATATCTCACGGGGGTAAAATTGAAAAAAGTTGAAAAAAAATTGTTTTTGGACTTAGTCATTTTTCGGGCGTTTATCAGACTTTCAGATAGGGCAAATGTCAGTAAGCGTTCCGATTTCAGTTCCAGAGCGAATCGCCCAATGCGTCCTTGATATTTAGTCGTTTTAAGCCAATTTTCTGGATTTTTGAAAATTTCACTTTTTTGTGAAAATATCCACTAAATGAGGGAATAATATGTGTGAGGGTACCCCAGGAGAGTTCCAAATGTGTGTGGGTAGAATATATATCTCTTTTTTTTTTTTCAGACTTAGTCATTTTTCCGGCGTTTATCAGACTTTCAGATATGGTAAATGTCAGTGAGCGTTCCGATTTCAGTTCCAGAGCGATTCGCCCAATGAGTCCTTGATATTTAGTCGTTTTCAGCCAATTTTCTGGATTTTTGAAAATTTCACTTTTTTGTGAAAATATCCACTAAATGAGGGAATAATATGTGTGAGGGTACCCCAGGAGAGTTCCAAATGTGTGTGGGTAGAATATATATCTCACGTGGGTAAAATTGAAAAAAGTTGAAAAAATTTTTTTTTTGGACTTAGTCATTTTTCGGGCGTTTATCAGACTTTCAGATAGGGCAAATGTCAGTAAGCGTTCCGATTTCAGTTCCAGAGCGAATCGCCCAATGCGTCCTTGATATTTAGTCGTTTTAAGCCAATTTTCTGGATTTTTGAAAATTTCACTTTTTTGTGAAAATATCCACTAAATGAGGGAATAATATGTGTGAGGGTAGCCCTGGAGAGTTCCAAATGTGTGTCGGCAGAATATATATCCCACGGGGGTAAAATTGAAAAAAGTTGAAAACATTTTTTTTTGGACTTAGTCATTTTTCCTGCATTTATCAGACTTTCAGATAGGGGAAATGTCAGTGAGCATTCCGATTTCAGTTCCAAAGCGATTCGCCCAATGAGTCCTTGATATTTAGTCTTTTTCAGCCAATTTTCTGGATTTTTGAAAATTTCACTTTTTTGTGAAAATATCCACTAAATGAGGGAATAATATGTGTGAGGGTACCCCAGGAGAGTTCCAAATGTGTGTGGGTAGAATATATATCCCACGGGGGTACAATTGAAAAAAGTTGAAAAATTTTTTTTTTTGGACTTTGTCATTTTTCCGGCGTTTGTCAGACTTTCAGATAGGGCAAATGTCAGTAAGCGTTCCGATTTCAGTTCCAGAGCGATTCGCCCAATGAGTCCTTGATATTTAGTCGTTTTCAGCCAATTTTTGGGATTTTTGAAAATTTCACTTTTTTGTAAAAATATTCACTAAATGAGGGAATAATATGTGTGAGGGTACCCCAGGAGAGTTCCAAATGTGTGTGGGTAGAATATATATCTCACGCGGGTAAAATTGAAAAAAGTTGAAAAAAATTTTTTTTTTACTTAGTCATTTTTCCGGCGTTTAGCAGACTTTCAGATAGGGTAAATGTCAGTGAGCGTTCCGATTTCAGTTCCAGAGCGATTCGCCCAATGAGTCCTTGATATTTATTTGTTTTCAGCCAATTTTTGGGATTTTTGAAAATTTCACTTTTTTGTAAAAATATTCACTAAATGAGGGAATAATATGTGTGAGGGTACCCCAGGAGAATTCCAAATGTGTGTGGGTAGAATATATATCTCTTTTTTTTTTTCAGACTTAGTCATTTTTCCGGCGTTTATCAGACTTTCAGATACGGGAAATGTCGCTGAGCGTTCCGATTTCAGTTCCAGAGCGATTCGCCCAATGAGTCCTTGATATTTAGTTGTTTTCAGCCAATTTTCGGGATTTTTGAAAATTTCACTTTTTTGTAAAAATATTCTCTAAATGAGGGAATAATATGTGTGAGGGTACCCCAGGAGAGTTCCAAATGTGTGTGGGTAGAATATATATCTCACGCGGGTAAAATTGAAAAAAGTTGAAAAAATTTTTTTTTTGGACTTAGTCATTTTTCGGGCGTTTATCAGACTTTCAGATAGGGCAAATGTCAGTAAGCGTTCCGATTTCAGTTCCAGAGCGATTCGCCCAATGAGTCCTTGATATTTAGTCGTTTTCAGCCAATTTTTGGGATTTTTGAAAATTTCACTTTTTTGTAAAAATATTCACTAAATGAGGGAATAATATGTGTGAGGGTACCCCAGGAGAGTTCCAAATGTGTGTGGGCAGAATATATATCTCACGCGGGTAAAATTGAAAAAAGTTGAAAAAAATTTTTTTTTTACTTAGTCATTTTTCCGGCGTTTAGCAGACTTTCAGATAGGGCAAATGTCAGTAAGCGTTCCGATTTCAGTTCCAGAGTGATTCGCCCAATGAGTCCTTGATATTTAGTCGTTTTCAGCCAATTTTTGGGATTTTTGAAAATTTCACTTTTTTGTAAAAATATTCACTAAATGAGGGAATAATATGTGTGAGGGTACCCCAGGAGAGTTCCAAATGTGTGTGGGTAGAATACATATCTTTTTTTTTTTTCAGACTTAGTCATTTTTCCGGCGTTTATCAGACTTTCAGATACGGGAAATGTCACTGAGCGTTCCGATTTCAGTTCCAGAGCGATTCGCCCAATGAGTCCTTGATAATTAGTTGTTTTCAGCCAATTTTTTGGATTTTTGAAAATTTCACTTTTTTGTAAAAATATTCACTAAATGAGGGAATAATATGTGTGAGGGTACCCCAGGAGAGTTCCAAATGTGTGTGGGTAGAATATATATCTCACGGGGGTAAAATTGAAAAAAGTTGAAAAAAATTTTTTTTTGGACTTAGTCATTTTTCGAGCATTTATCAGACTTTCAGATAGGGCAAATGTCAGTAAGCGTTCCGATTTCAGTTCCAGAGCGAATCGCCCAATGCGTCCTTGATATTTAGTCGTTTTAAGCCAATTTTCTGGATTTTTGAAAATTTCACTTTTTTGTAAAAATATTCACTAAATGAGGGAATAATATGTGTGAGGGTACCCCAGGAGAGTTCCAAATGTGTGTGGGTAGAATATATATCTCACGCGGGTAAAATTGAAAAAAGTTGAAAAAAATTTTTTTTTTACTTAGTCATTTTTCCGGCGTTTAGCAGACTTTCAGATAGGGCAAATGTCAGTAAGCATTCCGATTTCAGTTCCAGAGTGATTCGCCCAATGAGTCCTTGATAATTAGTCGTTTTCAGCCAATTTTTGGGATTTTTGAAAATTTCATTTTTTTGTAAAAATATTCACTAAATGAGGGAATAATATGTGTGAGGGTACCCCAGGAGAGTTCCAAATGTGTGTGGGTAGAATATATATCTCACGGGGGTAAAATTGAAAAAAGTTGAAAAAAAATTGTTTTTGGACTTAGTCATTTTTCGGGCGTTTATCAGACTTTCAGATAGGGCAAATGTCAGTAAGCGTTCCGATTTCAGTTCCAGAGCGAATCGCCCAATGCGTCCTTGATATTTAGTCGTTTTAAGCCAATTTTCTGGATTTTTGAAAATTTCACTTTTTTGTGAAAATATCCACTAAATGAGGGAATAATATGTGTGAGGGTACCCCAGGAGAGTTCCAAATGTGTGTGGGTAGAATATATATCTCTTTTTTTTTTTTCAGACTTAGTCATTTTTCCGGCGTTTATCAGACTTTCAGATATGGTAAATGTCAGTGAGCGTTCCGATTTCAGTTCCAGAGCGATTCGCCCAATGAGTCCTTGATATTTAGTCGTTTTCAGCCAATTTTCTGGATTTTTGAAAATTTCACTTTTTTGTGAAAATATCCACTAAATGAGGGAATAATATGTGTGAGGGTACCCCAGGAGAGTTCCAAATGTGTGTGGGTAGAATATATATCTCACGCGGGTAAAATTGAAAAAAGTTGAAAAAATTTTTTTTTTGGACTTAGTCATTTTTTGGGCGTTTATCAGACTTTCAGATAGGGCAAATGTCAGTAAGCATTCCGATTTCAGTTCCAGAGCGAATCGCCCAATGCATCCTTGATATTTAGTCGTTTTAAGCCAATTTTCTGGATTTTTGAAAATTTCACTTTTTTGTGAAAATATCCACTAAATGAGGGAATAATATGTGTGAGGGTACCCCAGGAGAGTTCCAAATGTGTGTGGGTAGAATATATATCTCACGTGGGTAAAATTGAAAAAAGTTGAAAAAATTTTTTTTTTGGACTTAGTCATTTTTCGGGCGTTTATCAGACTTTCAGATAGGGCAAATGTCAGTAAGCGTTCCGATTTCAGTTCCAGAGCGAATCGCCCAATGCGTCCTTGATATTTAGTCGTTTTAAGCCAATTTTCTGGATTTTTGAAAATTTCACTTTTTTGTGAAAATATCCACTAAATGAGGGAATAATATGTGTGAGGGTACCCCAGGAGAGTTCCAAATGTGTGTGGGTAGAATATATATCTCTTTTTTTTTTTTCAGACTTAGTCATTTTTCCGGCGTTTATCAGACTTTCAGATACGGGAAATGTCACTGAGCGTTCCGATTTCAGTTCCACAGCGATTCGCCCAATGCGTCCTTGATAATTAGTTGTTTTCAGCCAATTTTTTGGATTTTTGAAAATTTCACTTTTTTGTAAAAATATTCACTAAATGAGGGAATAATATGTGTGAGGGTACCCCAGGAGAGTTCCAAATGTGTGTGGGTAGAATATATATCGCACGGGGGTAAAATTGGAAAAAGTTGAAAAATTTTTTTTTTTGGACTTAGTCATTTTTCGGGCGTTTATCAGACTTTCAGATAGGGCAAATGTCAGTAAGCGTTCCGATTTCAGTTCCAGAGCGATTCGCCCAATGAGTCCTTGATATTTAGTTGTTTTCAGCCAATTTTCGGGATTTTTGAAAATTTTACTTTTTTGTAAAAATATTCACTAAATGAGGGAATAATATGTGTGAGGGTACCCCAGGAGAGTTCCAAATGTGTGTGGGTAGAATATATATCTCACGCGGGTAAAATTGAAAAAAGTTGAAAAAATTTTTTTTTTGGACTTAGTCATTTTTCGGGCGTTTATCAGACTTTCAGATAGGGCAAATGTCAGTAAGCGTTCCGATTTCAGTTCCAGAGTGATTCGCCCAATGAGTCCTTGATATTTAGTCGTTTTCAGCCAATTTTCTGGATTTTTGAAAATTTCACTTTTTTGTGAAAATATCCACTAAATGAGGGAATAATATGTGTGAGGGTACCCAAGTAGAGTTACAAATGTGTGTGGGTAGAATATATATCCCACGGGGGTAAAATTGAAAAAAGTTGAAAAAATTTTTTTTTTTACTTAGTCATTTTTCTGGCGTTTAGCCGACTTTCAGATATGGTAAATGTCAGTGAGCGTTCCGATTTCAGTTCCAGAGCGATTCGCCCAATGAGTCCTTGATATTTAGTCGTTTTCAGCCAATTTTCTGGATTTTTGAAAATTTCACTTTTTTGTGAAAATATCCACTAAATGAGGGAATAATATGTGTGAGGGTACCCCAGGAGAGTTCCAAATGTGTGTGGGTAGAATATATATCTCACGCGGGTAAAATTGAAAAAAGTTGTAAAAATTTTTTTTTTGGACTTAGTCATTTTTTGGGCGTTTATCAGACTTTCAGATAGGGCAAATGTCAGTAAGCATTCCGATTTCAGTTCCAGAGCGAATCGCCCAATGCGTCCTTGATATTTAGTCGTTTTAAGCCAATTTTCTGGATTTTTGAAAATTTCACTTTTTTGTGAAAATATCCACTAAATGAGGGAATAATATGTGTGAGGGTACCCCAGGAGAGTTCCAAATGTGTGTGGGTAGAATATATATCTCACGTGGGTAAAATTGAAAAAAGTTGAAAAAATTTTTTTTTTGGACTTAGTCATTTTTCGGGCGTTTATCAGACTTTCAGATAGGGCAAATGTCAGTAAGCGTTCCGATTTCAGTTCCAGAGCGAATCGCCCAATGCGTCCTTGATATTTAGTCGTTTTAAGCCAATTTTCTGGATTTTTGAAAATTTCACTTTTTTGTGAAAATATCCACTAAATGAGGGAATAATATGTGTGAGGGTACCCCAGGAGAGTTCCAAATGTGTGTGGGTAGAATATATATCTCACGTGGGTAAAATTGAAAAAAGTTGAAAAAATTTTTTTTTTGGACTTAGTCATTTTTCGGGCGTTTATCAGACTTTCAGATAGGGCAAATGTCAGTAAGCGTTTCGATTTCAGTTCCAGAGCGAATCGCCCAATGCGTCCTTGATATTTAGTCGTTTTAAGCCAATTTTCTGGATTTTTGAAAATTTCACTTTTTTGTGAAAATATCCACTAAATGAGGGAATAATATGTGTGAGGGTACCCCAGGAGAGTTCCAAATGTGTGTGGGTAGAATATATATCTCACGTGGGTAAAATTGAAAAAAGTTGAAAAAATTTTTTTTTTGGACTTAGTCATTTTTCGGGCGTTTATCAGACTTTCAGATAGGGCAAATGTCAGTAAGCGTTCCGATTTCAGTTCCAGAGCGAATCGCCCAATGCGTCCTTGATATTTAGTCGTTTTAAGCCAATTTTCTGGATTTTTGAAAATTTCACTTTTTTGTGAAAATATCCACTAAATGAGGGAATAATATGTGTGAGGGTACCCCAGGAGAGTTCCAAATGTGTGTGGGTAGAATATATATCTCACGTGGGTAAAATTGAAAAAAGTTGAAAAAATTTTTTTTTTGGACTTAGTCATTTTTCGGGCGTTTATCAGACTTTCAGATAGGGCAAATGTCAGTAAGCGTTTCGATTTCAGTTCCAGAGCGAATCGCCCAATGCGTCCTTGATATTTAGTCGTTTTAAGCCAATTTTCTGGATTTTTGAAAATTTCACTTTTTTGTGAAAATATCCACTAAATGAGGGAATAATATGTGTGAGGGTACCCCAGGAGAGTTCCAAATGTGTGTGGGTAGAATATATATCTCTTTTTTTTTTTTCAGACTTAGTCATTTTTCCGGCGTTTATCAGACTTTCAGATACGGGAAATGTGACTGAGCGTTCCGATTTCAGTTCCAGAGCGATTCGCCCAATGAGTCCTTGATAATTAGTTGTTTTCAGCCAATTTTTTGGATTTTTGAAAATTTCACTTTTTTGTAAAAATATTCACTAAATGAGGGAATAATATGTGTGAGAGTACCCCAGGAGAGTTCCAAATGTGTGTGGGTAGAATATATATCGCACGGGGGTAAAATTGAAAAAAGTTGAAAAATTTTTTTTTTTGGACTTAGTCATTTTTCGGGCGTTTATCAGACTTTCAGATAGGGCAAATGTCAGTAAGCGTTCCGATTTCAGTTCCAGAGCGATTCGCCCAATGAGTCCTTGATATTTAGTTGTTTTCAGCCAATTTTCGGGATTTTTGAAAATTTCACTTTTTTGTAAAAATATTCACTAAATGAGGGAATAATATGTGTGAGGGTACCCAAGGAGAGTTCCAAATGTGTGTGGGTAGAATATATATCCCACGTGGGTAAAATTGAAAAAAGTTGAAAAAATTTTTTTTTTACTTAGTCATTTTTCCGGCGTTTAGCAGACTTTCAGATAGGATAAATGTCAGTGAGCGTTCCGATTTCAGTTCCAGAGCGATTCGCCCAATGAGTCCTTGATATTTAGTCGTTTTCAGCCAATTTTTGGGATTTTTGAAAATTTCACTTTTTTGTAAAAATATTCACTAAATGAGGGAATAATATGTGTGAGGGTACCCCAGGAGAGTTCCAAATCTGTGTGGGTAGAATATATATCTCTTTTTTTTTTTTCAGACTTAGTCATTTTTCCGGCGTTTATCAGACTTTCAGATACGGGAAATGTCACTGAGCGTTCCGATTTCAGTTCCACAGCGATTCGCCCAATGCGTCCTTGATAATTAGTTGTTTTCAGCCAATTTTTTGGATTTTTGAAAATTTCACTTTTTTGTAAAAATATTCACTAAATGAGGGAATAATATGTGTGAGGGTACCCCAGGAGAGTTCCAAATGTGCGTGGGTAGAATATATATCTCACGCGGGTAAATTTAAAAAAAGTTGAAAAAATTTTTTTTTTGGACTTAGTCATTTTTTGGGCGTTTATCAGACTTTCAGATAGGGCAAATGTCAGTAAGCATTCCGATTTCAGTTCCAGAGCGAATCGCCCAATGCGTCCTTGATATTTAGTCGTTTTAAGCCAATTTTCTGGATTTTTGAAAATTTCACTTTTTTGTGAAAATATCCACTAAATGAGGGAATAATATGTGTGAGGGTACCCCAGGAGAGTTCCAAATGTGTGTGGGTAGAATATATATCTCACGTGGGTAAAATTGAAAAAAGTTGAAAAAATTTTTTTTTTGGACTTAGTCATTTTTCGGGCGTTTATCAGACTTTCAGATAGGACAAATGTCAGTAAGCGTTCCGATTTCAGTTCCAGAGCGAATCGCCCAATGCGTCCTTGATATTTAGTCGTTTTAAGCCAATTTTCTGGATTTTTGAAAATTTCACTTTTTTGTGAAAATATCCACTAAATGAGGGAATAATATGTGTGAGGGTACCCCAGGAGAGTTCCAAATGTGTGTGGGTAGAATATATATCTCACGTGGGTAAAATTGAAAAAAGTTGAAAAAATTTTTTTTTTGGACTTAGTCATTTTTCGGGCGTTTATCAGACTTTCAGATAGGGCAAATGTCAGTAAGCGTTTCGATTTCAGTTCCAGAGCGAATCGCCCAATGCGTCCTTGATATTTAGTCGTTTTAAGCCAATTTTCTGGATTTTTGAAAATTTCACTTTTTTGTGAAAATATCCACTAAATGAGGGAATAATATGTGTGAGGGTACCCCAGGAGAGTTCCAAATGTGTGTGGGTAGAATATATATCTCTTTTTTTTTTTTCAGACTTAGTCATTTTTCCGGCGTTTATCAGACTTTCAGATACGGGAAATGTGACTGAGCGTTCCGATTTCAGTTCCAGAGCGATTCGCCCAATGAGTCCTTGATATTTAGTCGTTTTAAGCCAATTTTCTGGATTTTTGAAAATTTCACTTTTTTGTGAAAATATTCACTAAATGAGGGAATAATATGTGTGAGGGTACCCCAGGAGAGTTCCAAATGTGTGTGGGTAGAATATATATCTCACGGGGGTAAAATTGAAAAAAGTTGAAAAATTTTTTTTTTTGGACTTAGTCATTTTTCGGGCGTTTATCAGACTTTCAGATAGGGCAAATGTCAGTAAACGTTCCGATTTCAGTTCCAGAGCGAATCGCCCAATGCGTCCTTGATATTTAGTCGTTTTAAGCCAATTTTCTGGATTTTTGAAAATTTCACTTTTTTGTGAAAATATTCACTAAATGAGGGAATAATATGTGTGAGGGTACCCCAGGAGAGTTCCAAATGTGTGTGGGTAGAATATATATCTCACGGGGGTAAAATTGAAAAAAGATGAAAAATTTTTTTTTCAGACTTAGTCATTTTTTCGGCATTTATCAGACTTTCAGATAGGGGAAATGTCAGTGAGTGTTCCGATTTCAGTTCCAGAGCGATGCGCCCAATGATTCCTAGATATTTAGTCATTTTCAGCCAATATTTTGGAGTTTTGAAAATTTCACTTTTTTGTAAAAATATTCACTAAATGAGGGAATAATATGTGTGAGGGTACCCCAGGAGAGTTCCAAATGTGTGTGGGTAGAATATATATCTCACGCGGGTAAAATTGAAAAAAGTTGAAAAAATTTTTTTTTTGGACTTAGTCATTTTTCGGGCGTTTATCAGACTTTCAGATAGGGCAAATGTCAGTAAGCGTTCCGATTTCAGTTCCAGAGTGATTCGCCCAATGAGTCCTTGATATTTAGTCGTTTTCAGCCAATTTTCTGGATTTTTGAAAATTTCACTTTTTTGTGAAAATATCCACTAAATGAGGGAATAATATGTGTGAGGGTACCCAAGTAGAGTTACAAATGTGTGTGGGTAGAATATATATCCCACGGGGGTAAAATTGAAAAAAGTTAAAAAAAATTTTTTTTTTACTTAGTCATTTTTCTGGCGTTTAGCAGACTTTCAGATATGGTAAATGTCAGTGAGCGTTCCGATTTCAGTTCCAGAGCGATTCGCCCAATGAGTCCTTGATATTTAGTCGTTTTCAGACAATTTTCTGGATTTTTGAAAATTTCACTTTTTTGTGAAAATATCCACTAAATGAGGGAATAATATGTGTGAGGGTACCCCAGGAGAGTTCCAAATGTGTGTGGGTAGAATATATATCTCACGCGGGAAAAATTAAAAAAAGTTGAAAAAATTTTTTTTTTGGACTTAGTCATTTTTTGGGCGTTTATCAGACTTTCAGATAGGGCAAATGTCAGTAAGCATTCCGATTTCAGTTCCAGAGCGAATCGCCCAATGCGTCCTTGATATTTAGTCGTTTTAAGCCAATTTTCTGGATTTTTGAAAATTTCACTTTTTTGTGAAAATATCCACTAAATGAGGGAATAATATGTGTGAGGGTACCCCAGGAGAGTTCCAAATGTGTGTGGGTAGAATATATATCTCACGCGGGTAAAATTGAAAAAAGTTGAAAAAATTTTTTTTTTGGACTTAGTCATTTTTCGGGCGTTTATCAGACTTTCAGATAGGGCAAATGTCAGTAAGCGTTCCGATTTCAGTTCCAGAGCGAATCGCCCAATGCGTCCTTGATATTTAGTCGTTTTAAGCCAATTTTCTGGATTTTTGAAAATTTCACTTTTTTGTGAAAATATCCACTAAATGAGGGAATAATATGTGTGAGGGTACCCCAGGAGAGTTCCAAATGTGTGTGGGTAGAATATATATCTCTTTTTTTTTTTTCAGACTTAGTCATTTTTCCGGCGTTTATCAGACTTTCAGATACGGGAAATGTCACTGAGCGTTCCGATTTCAGTTCCAGAGCGATTCGCCCAATGAGTCCTTGATAATTAGTTGTTTTCAGCCAATTTTTTGGATTTTTGAAAATTTCACTTTTTTGTAAAAATATTCACTAAATGAGGGTATAATATGTGTGAGGGTACCCCAGGAGAGTTCCAAATGTGTGTGGGTAGAATATATATCGCACGGGGGTAAAATTGAAAAAAGTTGAAAAATTTTTTTTTTTGGACTTAGTCATTTTTCGGGCATTTATCAGACTTTCAGATAGGGCAAATGTCAGTAGGCGTTCCGATTTCAGTTCCAGAGCGAATCGCCCAATGCGTCCTTGATATTTAGTCGTTTTAAGCCAATTTTCTGGATTTTTGAAAATTTCACTTTTTTGTGAAAATATCCACTAAATGAGGGAATAATATGTGTGAGGGTACCCCAGGAGAGTTCCAAATGTGTGTGGGTAGAATATATATCTCTTTTTTTTTTTTCAGACTTAGTCATTTTTCCGGCGTTTATCAGACTTTCAGATACGGGAAATGTGACTGAGCGTTCCGATTTCAGTTCCAGAGCGATTCGCCCAATGAGTCCTTGATAATTAGTTGTTTTCAGCCAATTTTTTGGATTTTTGAAAATTTCACTTTTTTGTAAAAATATTCACTAAATGAGGGAATAATATGTGTGAGAGTACCCCAGGAGAGTTCCAAATGTGTGTGGGTAGAATATATATCGCACGGGGGTAAAATTGAAAAAAGTTGAAAAATTTTTTTTTTTGGACTTAGTCATTTTTCGGGCGTTTATCAGACTTTCAGATAGGGCAAATGTCAGTAAGCGTTCCGATTTCAGTTCCAGAGCGATTCGCCCAATGAGTCCTTGATATTTAGTTGTTTTCAGCCAATTTTCGGGATTTTTGAAAATTTCACTTTTTTGTAAAAATATTCACTAAATGAGGGAATAATATGTGTGAGGGTACCCAAGGAGAGTTCCAAATGTGTGTGGGTAGAATATATATCCCACGTGGGTAAAATTGAAAAAAGTTGAAAAAATTTTTTTTTTTACTTAGTCATTTTTCCGGCGTTTAGCAGACTTTCAGATACGGGAAATGTCACTGAGCGTTCCGATTTCAGTTCCAGAGCGATTCGCCCAATGAGTCCTTGATAATTAGTTGTTTTCAGCCAATTTTTTGGATTTTTGAAAATTTCACTTTTTTGTAAAAATATTCACTAAATGAGGGAATAATATGTGTGAGAGTACCCCAGGAGAGTTCCAAATGTGTGTGGGTAGAATATATATCTCACGGGGGTAAAATTGAAAAAAGTTGAAAAAATTTTTTTTTTGGACTTAGTCATTTTTCGGGCGTTTATCAGACTTTCAGATAGGGCAAATGTCAGTAAGCGTTCCGATTTCAGTTCCAGAGCGAATCGCCCAATGCGTCCTTGATATTTAGTCGTTTTAAGCCAATTTTCTGGATTTTTGAAAATTTCACTTTTTTGTGAAAATATTCACTAAATGAGGGAATAATATGTGTGAGGGTACCCCAGGAGAATTCCAAATGTGTGTGGGTAGAATATATATCTCTTTTTTTTTTTTCAGACTTAGTCATTTTTCCGGCGTTTATCAGTCTTTCAGATACGGGAAATGTCACTGAGCTTTCCGATTTCAGTTCCAGAGCGATTCGCCCAATGCGTCCTTGATAATTAGTTGTTTTCAGCCAATTTTTTGGATTTTTGAAAATTTCACTTTTTTGTAAAAATATTCACTAAATGAGGGAATAATATGTGTGAGGGTACCCCAGGAGAGTTCCAAATGTGTGTGGGTAGAATATATATCTCACGGGGGTAAAATTGAAAAAAGTTGAAAAAAATTTTTTTTTGGACTTAGTCATTTTTCAGGCGTTTATCAGACTTTCAGATAGGGCAAATGTCAGTAAGCGTTCCGATTTCAGTTCCAGAGCGAATCGCCCAATGAGTCCTTGATATTTAGTCGTTTTCAGCCAATTTTCTGGATTTTTGAAAATTTCACTTTTTTGTGAAAATATCCACTAAATGAGGGAATAATATGTGTGAGGGTACCCCAGGAGAATTCCAAATGTGTGTGGGTAGAATATATATCTCACGCGGGTAAAATTGAAAAAAGTTGAAAAAAATTTTTTTTTGGACTTAGTCATTTTTCGGGCGTTTATCAGACTTTCAGATAGGGCAAATGTCAGTAAGCATTCCGATTTCAGTTCCAGAGCGAATCGCCCAATGCGTCCTTGATATTTAGTCGTTTTAAGCCAATTTTCTGGATTTTTGAAAATTTCACTTTTTTTGTGAAAATATCCACTAAATGAGGGAATAATATGTGTGAGGGTACCCCAGGAGAGTTCCAAATGTGTGTGGGTAGAATATATATCTCACGCGGGTAAAATTGAAAAAAGTTGAAAATTTTTTTTTTCAGACATAGTCATTTTTCCGGTGTTTATCAGACTTTCAGATAGGGGAAATGTCAGTGAGCGTTCCGATTTCAGTTCCAGAGCTATTCGCCCAATGAGTCCTTGAGATTTAGTCGTTTTCAGCCAATTTTCTGGATTTTTGAAAATTTCACTTTTTTGTGAAAATATCAACTAAAGGAGGTAATAATATGTGTGAGGGTACCCCAGGAGAGTTCCAAATGTGTGTGGGTAGAATATATATCCCACGGGGGTAAAATTGAAAAAAGTTGGAAAAATTTTTTTTTTGGACCTAGTCATTTTTCCGGCGTTTATCAGACTTTCAGATAGGGTAAATGTCAGTGAGCGTTCCGATTTCAGTTCCAGAGCGATTCGCCCAATGAGTCCTTGACATTTAGTTATTTTCAGCCAATTTTCGGGATTTTTGAAAATGTCACTTTTTTGTAAAAATATTCACTAAATGAGGGAATAATATGTGTGAGGGTACCCCAGGAGAGTTCCAAATGAGTGTGGGTAGAATATATATCCCACGTTGGTAAAATTGAAAAAAGTTAAAAAAAATTTTTTTTTGGACTTAGTCATTTTTCCGGCGTTTATCATACTTTTAGATAGGGCAAATGTCAGTAAGCGTTCCGATTTCAGTTCCAGAGCTATTCGCCCAATGAGTCCTTGATATTTAGTCGTTTTCAGACCATTTTCTGGATTTTTGAAAATTTCACTTTTTTGTGAAAATATCCACTAAATGAGGGAATAATATGTGTGAGGGTACCCCAGGAGAGCTCCAAATGTGTTTGGGTAAAATATATATCCCACGGGGGTAAAATTGAAAAAAGTTGAAAAATTTTTTTTTTTGGACATAATAATTTTTCCGGCGTTTATGAGACTTTCAGATAGGGCCAATGTCAGTGAGCGTTCCAATTTCAGTTCCAGAGCGATTCGCCCAATGAGTCCTTTATATTTAGTCGTTTTCAGACCATTTTCTGGATTTTTGAAAATTTCACTTTTTTGTGAAAATATCCACTAAATGAGGGAATAATATGTGTGAGGGTACCCCAGGAGAGTTCCAAATGTGTGTGGGTAGAATATATATCGCACGGGGGTAACATTGAAAAAAGTTGAAAAATTTTTTTTTTTGGACTTAGTCATTTTTCCGCCGTTTATCAGACTTTCAGATAGGGCAAATGTCAGTGAGCATTCCGATTTCAGTTCCAGAGCGATTCCCCCAATGAGTCCTTGATATTTAGTCGTTTTCAGCCAATTTTCTGGATTTTTGAAAATTTCACTTTTTTGTGAAAATATCCACTAAATGAGGGAATAATATGTGTGAGCGTACCCCAGGTGAGTTCCAAATGTGTGTGGATAGAATATATATCGCACTGGGGTAAAATTGAAAAAAGTTGAAAAAAATTTTTTTTTTGGACTTAGTCATTTTTCCGGCGTTTATCAGACTTTCAGATAGGGCAAATGTCAGTGAGCATTCCGATTTCATTTCCAGAGAGATTCTTCCAATGAGTGCTTGATATTTAGTAGTTTTCAGCCAACTTTATGGATTTTTGAAAATTTATCTTTTTTGTGAAAATATCCACTAAATGAGGGAATAATATGTGTGAAAGTACCCCAGGAGAGGTCCAAATGTGTGTGGGTAGAATATATATCTCACGGGGGTAAAATTGAAAAAAGTTGAAAACATTTTTTTTTTTGGACTTAGTCATTTTTCTTGCTTTTGTCAGACTTTCAGATAGGGTAAATGTCAGTGAGCATTCCGATTTCAGTTCCAGAGCGATTCACCCAATGAGTCCTTGATATGTAGTCGTTTTCAGCCCATTTTCTGGATTTTTGAAAATTTCACTTTGTTGTGAAAATATCCACTAAATGAGGGAATAATATGTGTGAGGGTACCCTAGGAGAGCTCCAAATGTGTGTGGGTAGAATATATATCCCACGGGGGTAAAATTGAAAAAAGTTGAAAATTTTTTTTTTTGGACATTATCATTTTTCCGGCGTTTATCAGACTTTCAGATAGGTGAAATGTCAGTAAGCATTCCGATTTCTCTTCCAGAGCGATTCGCCCAATGAGTCCTTGATATTTAGTAGTTTTCAGCCAATTTTCTGGATTTTTGAAAATTTCACTTTTTTGTGAAAATATTCCCTAAATGAGGGAATAATATGTGTGAGGGTACCCCAGGAGAGTTCCAAATGTGTGTGGGTAGAATATATATCCCACGGGGGTAAATTTGAAAAAAGTTGAAAAAAAATTTTTTTTGTACTTAGTCATTTTTCCGCGTTTATCAGACTTTCAGATAGGGTAAATGTCAGTGAGCGTTCCGATTTCAGTTCCAGAGCGATTCGCCCAATGAGTCCTTGACATTTAGTCGTTTTCAGCCAATTTTCGGGATTTTTGAAAATGTCACTTTTTTGTAAAAATATTCACTAAATGAGGGAATAATATATGTGAGGGTACCCGAGCAGAGTTTCCAATGTGTGTGGGTAGAATATATATCCCACGGGGGTAAAATTGAAAAAAGTTGAAAAAATTTTTTTTTGGACTTAGTCATTTTTCCAGCGTTTATCAGACTTTCAGATATGGCCAATGTCAGTGAGCGTTCCCATTTCAGTTCCAGAGCGATTCCCCCAATGAGTCCTTGATATTTAGTCGTTTTCAGCCAATTTTCTGGATTTTTGAAAATTTCACTTTTTTGTGAAAATATCCACTAAATGAGGGAATAATATGTGTGAGCGTACCCCAGGTGAGTTCCAAATGTGTGTGGATAGAATATATATCGCACTGGGGTAAAATTGAAAAAAGTTGAAAAAAATTTTTTTTTTGGACTTAGTCATTTTTCCGGCGTTTATCAGACTTTCAGATAGGGCAAATGTCAGTGAGCATTACGATTTCATTTCCAGAGAGATTCTTCCAATGAGTGCTTGATATTTAGTAGTTTTCAGCCAACTTTATGGATTTTTGAAAATTTATCTTTTTTGTGAAAATATCCACTAAATGAGGGAATAATATGTGTGAAAGTACCCCAGGAGAGGTCCAAATGTGTGTGGGTAGAATATATATCTCACGGGGGTAAAATTGAAAAAAGTTGAAAACATTTTTTTTTTTGGACTTAGTCATTTTTCTTGCTTTTGTCAGACTTTCAGATAGGGTAAATGTCAGTGAGCATTCCGATTTCAGTTCCAGAGCGATTCACCCAATGAGTCCTTGATATGTAGTCGTTTTCAGCCCATTTTCTGGATTTTTGAAAATTTCACTTTGTTGTGAAAATATCCACTAAATGAGGGAATAATATGTGTGAGGGTACCCTAGCAGAGCTCCAAATGTGTGTGGGTAGAATATATATCCCACGGGGGTAAAATTGAAAAAAGTTGAAAATTTTTTTTTTTGGACATTATCATTTTTCCGGCGTTTATCAGACTTTCAGATAGGTGAAATGTCAGTAAGCATTCCGATTTCTCTTCCAGAGCGATTCGCCCAATGAGTCCTTGATATTTAGTAGTTTTCAGCCAATTTTCTGGATTTTTGAAAATTTCACTTTTTTGTAAAAATATTCACTAAATGAGGGAATAATATATGTGAGGGTACCCGAGCAGAGTTTCCAATGTGTGTGGGTAGAATATATATCCCACGGGGGTAAAATTGAAAAAAGTTTAAAAAATTTTTTTTTTGGACTTAGTCATTTTTCCAGCGTTTATCAGTCTTTCAGATATGGCAAATGTAAGTGAGTGTTCCAATTTCAGTTCCAGAGTGATTCGCCCAATGAGTCCATGATATTTAGTCGTTTTCAGCCAATTTTCGGGAATTTTGAAAATTTCACTTTTTTGTGAAAATATCCACTAACTGAGGGAATAATATGTGTGAGGGTACCCCAGGAGAGTTCCAAATATGTGTGGGTAGAATATATATCTCACGGGGTAAAATTGAAAAAAGTTGAAACATTTTTTTTTCAGACTTAGTCATTTTTCCGGCGTTTATCAGACTTTCAGATAGGGGAAATGTCAGTGAGCGTTCCGATTTCAGTTCCAGAGCAATTCGCCCAATGAGTCCTTGATATTTATTCGTTTTCAGCCAATATTTTGGATTTTTGAAAATTTCACTTTTTTGTGAAAATATCCACTAAATGAGGGAATAATATGTGTGAGGGTACCCCAGGAGAGTTCCAAATGAGTGTGGGTAGAATATATATCCCACGGGGGTAAAATTGAAAAAAGTTTTAAAAAATTTTTTTTTGGACTTAGTCATTTTTCCGGCGTTTATCAGACTTTCAGATAGGGCAAATGTCAATGAGCGTTCCGATTTCAGTTCCAGAGCGACTCTCCCAATGAGTCCTTGATATTTAGTCGTTTTCAGCCAATTTTCTGAATTTTTGAAAATTTCACTTTTTGTGAAAATATCCACTAAATGAGGGAATAATATGTGTGAGGGTACCCCAGGAGAATTCCAAATGTGTATGGGTAGAATATATATCTCACGGGGGTAAAATTGAAAAAAGTTGAAAAAAATTTTTTTCAGACTTAGTCATTTTTCCGCCGTTTATCAGTCTTTCACATGGGGGAAATCTCAGTGAGCGTTCCGATTTCAGTTCCAGAGCGATTCGCCCAATGAGTCCTTGATATTTAGTCGTTTTCAGCCAATTTTCTGGATTTTTGAAAATTTCACTTTTTGTGAAAATATCCACTAAATGAGGGAATAATATATGTGAGGGTACCCCAGGAGAATTCCAAATGTGTGTGGGTAGAATATATATCTCATGGGGGTAAAATTGAAAAAAGTTGAAAAATTTTTTTTTCTGACCTAGTCATTTTTCCGGCGTTTATCAGACTTTCAGATATGGCAAATGTCAGTGAGTGTTCCGATTTCAGTTCCAGAGCGATTCGCCCAATGAGTCCTTGATATTTAGTCGTTTTCAGCCAATATTTTGGAGTTTTGAAAATTTCACTTTTTTGTGAAAATATCCACTAAATGAGGGAATAATATGTGTGAGGGCACCCCAGGAGAGTTCCAAATGAGTGTGGGTAGAATATATATCCCACGGGGGTAAAATTTAAAAAACTTTTAAAAAATTTTTTTTTGGACTTAGTTATTTTTCCGGCGTTTATCAGACTTTCAGATAGGGCAAATGTCAGTGAGCATTCCGATTTCAGTTCCAGAGCGATTCTCCCAATGAGTCCTTGATATTTAGTCGTTTTCAGCCCATTTTCTGGATTTTTGAAAATTTCACTTTTTTGTGAAAATATCCATTAAATGAGGGAATAATATGTGTGAGGGTACCCTAAGATAAGATAAGATAAGATAAGATATACTTTATTTATCCCATAGGAAATTGCGGTATCACAGCAGCAGAACACAGATCTCGAACATGACACATATGATAACATAACATTTGGAATACTTTAGACATTGCTTTTCAGACATTTGTTAAACACCCCCATAGCTGTTGGAACAAACGATCTCCTGTATTTTTCCTTTTTACACCTTAGTTGTATTAGGCGATTGCTGAATGTGCTCTTCTGTTTCGCAAACAGTTCATAAAGCGGGTGTGTGTTGTTGCCCATTATAGCTCTGCACTTCTTCTTAATCCTTTCCTCTACCACCTCTTCAAAAGTCCCAAGCTGTAGGCCCACCGTCGCGCTAGCCTTCTTTATAAGTTTGTTGAGCTTGTTGGCGTCAGCAACACGCACACTGTTACCCCAGCAAATTATTGCCGCAAAGGTGGCACTAGCCACAATGGATTGGTAGAACACCTCAAGCATTTTGCCACACACATTAAAAGACCTTAACTTCCTTAGGAAGTACAATCTACTCATCCCCTTCTTGTAGACCTTCTCCACGTGGCACTTCCAGTCTAGCTTGCTATCCAGGTAAACCCCCAAATATTTGAAACTGTCCACCATCTCCACATCCTGACCGTCAATGGTAACAGGTAGGCATACCTTCTTGCACCTTCCATAGCTCATCACCAACTCCCTGGTTTTCTTAACATTTAGTTCTAGATGGTTAGCCTGGCACCATACTACAAAGTCCGCAACCACCCTTCTATATTCCTCTTCATCCTGGTCCTTCCCAATACCGCCAACTATCACAGAGTCATCCGAGTACTTCTGGAGGTAACAACGGTCTGATTTATACTGAAAGTCAGCTGTGTACAATGTAAAGAGGAATGGCGACAGCACTGTTCCCTGCGGGGCTCCGACACTGCTCAGTACACTATCTGATGTAGCCGTCCCCCACCTAACAAACTGTGGCCTATCCGACAGGTAGTCAATTATCCAATTCACAAGTCCCTCATCCACAGCCATTTTAATCAACTTTCCACGCAGTAAGAGTGGCTGTAATGTGTTGAACGCACTAGAGAAATCAAAGAACAAAGCACGCACTGTGGTTCCATCATTGTCCAAAAAGGAATGTACTGTTTGTAGCAGAGACGCTACAGCATCGTCCACCCCCAGTCCCTGCCGGTACGCAAACTGAAGAGCATCAGTATGCGCCATCACCCTCGGACACAAGTGAGCAAGTACTATTCTCTCCAAGGACTTCATCGCATGCGATGTTAAGGCCACCGGTCTATAGTCCCCCGGGGAAGTCGGGAAGGTAGTCTTGGGAACCGGCACCAGGCAGGAAGTCTTCCATAGCACTGGTACTCTCTTTGATTGTAAGCTCTGGTTAAAGTGATGCTGGAAGACAGTACACAACTCATTTGCACACACTCTGAGGACACGTGGACTGAGACCGTCAGGCCCTGCTGCTTTGCCAATGGCCAGCTTACTAAACTGGTCCCTCACGTCATTTTTGGAGACCGAGAAATGATCTATTTCACCCCCTGTTAATTTAGCTAGTTGTTCCCCGGCCTCCTCCCCCTTCCCTGCTGCTACCGCACCTTTATTGCTGAATCTATTGAAGAACTCATTCATTTCATTAGCCATTCTAAGTCCACCACCCACCTGCTCCGACCTTGCCTTAAACCCAGTCACTAGCTTCATTCCAGCCCACACCTCTCTGGAGCTTTTTCGTGCAAATTGATTTTCTAATTTAACTCTGAATGCCTCACGGGCAATCTTAATTTTCCCCTTTAGGTCTCGCTGTATAATTTTCAATGCCTCCTTGTCCTTCCTTTTAAAAGCCAGTTTTTTCATGTTTAGTAAATCTTTCAACTCTTTTGTAATCCATGGCTTATTGTTTGCATAACACCGAATCTCTTGAACAGGTACTACAATGTCCATACAGAAGTTGATGTAATCAGTAACTCTGCCAGTAATCTCATTAACATCACAATTCTCTTTCATGGTACACAACACCTCCCAGTCTGTACAATCAAAGCAGTCTTGTAACGCCTCCTCTGCTGCTGGACACCACTTCCTTATCTTTTTAATTGTCACTGGTTGTTTGCGGACGTCTGGTTGGTAAGCAGGAGACAATAGTATGAGGTTGTGGTCAGATTTCCCCAGGGGGGGTAATGCAGCCGATGAATAAGCATTCTTAACATTAGCAAAGAGGAGATCCAGTGTGTTGTTGTAGGACATTTGACATATTGATAGAACTTTGGTATTGCAGATGAGATCTTTACTCGATTGAAATCCCCAGAAATTACAGTTAGAGAGTTTGGGTGTTTAGTCTGAAGCCGGGCCATCACCCCTGACAACACATCCCCAGCAGCCTCTGGGTTCGCACATGGTGGTATATACATCACAACTACAATAACAAGAGTGAATTCTCTAGGCAGATAGTAAGGCCTGAGGCGCACTGCTAACAGTTCAATATTTGGACAGCAATGTTTCTCCTTAACAGTTACATGCCCCTGATTGCACCATCTGTTGTTAATGTAGAGTATCACTCCTCCACCTTTTTTCTTGCCGCATCTAACTCTCTCTCTATCAGCCCGAACCATTTGAAACCCTGGTACCGAGACACATGAATCTGGGACCTCCTCATGCAGCCAGGTTTCTGTAAAGCACATGAGACTGCATTCCCTAAACTCCTTCTGGGTCTTACTCAGAGCCAGCAGTTCATCCGACTTATTTCCCAGCGATCGTATGTTACCCATGATAATGGATGGGACCACTGGTTTAAACCTTCTCCTCCAGGACTTGATCTTCTTGCCTGCTCTGCAGCCTCTGAAAGGTCTCCTTATTTCCCGTGGAACATTCAGTATTGCCTCTGCTGGAGAAGACTTTATCCTGCGCAGTTCCAGAAGATGATCCCTAGAATACACTGCTCGTTTAGCAACAGACCTAGGGTCCACCATCCCGTCATTGTTTCCACCCGTCACACCAGTCCTCTCCATGGCAAATCGTATGCAGTGACCTCCACCACTCACATATGGCTGTATCCCTGTCACAGGCTGTGGGTAGCAGCATGCATCCTTCAGTAGCATTAGCTGAGATGGTCCGTATTGCGTGCCCCAGAGTGTCTGTACCTGCAGGAGACTTGTAAGTGGTGGAAGAAGATCCAGGTGCAGATCTCGTGCTGTGTGCCCAGCAGCAGTTGATAGTGTGGGAAGTGTTGTATCTTCCATCTAGGAGAGTTACAAATGTGTGTGGGTAGAATATATATCCCACGTGGGTAAAATTGAAAAAAGTTGAAAATTTTTTTTTTCAGACTTAGTCATTTTTCCGGCGTTTATCAGACTTTCAGATAGGGGAAATGTCAGTGAGCGTTCCGATTTCAGTTCCAGAGCGATTCGCCCAATGAGTCCTTCATATTTAGTCGTTTTCAGCCAATATTTTGGATTTTTGAAAATTTCACTTTTTTGTGAAAATATCCACTAAATGAGGGAATAAAATGTGTGAGGGTACCCCAGGAGAGTTCCAAATGTGTTTGGGTAGAATATATATCGCACTTGGGTAAAAATGAAAAAAGTTGAAAAAAATGTTTTTTTGCACTTCGTAATTTTTCCGGCGTTTATCAGACTTTCAGATGGGGAAATGTCAGTGAGCATTCCGATTTCAGTTCCAGAGCGATTCGCCCAATGAGTCCTTGATATGTAGTCGTTTTCAGCCCATTTTCTGGATTTTTTAAAGTTTCACTTTTTTGTGAAAATATCCACTAAATGAGGGAATAATATGTGTGAGGGTACCCCAGGAGAGTTCCAAATGTGTGTGGGTAGAATATATATCCCACGGGGGTAAAATTGAAAATAGTTGAAAAAAAATTTTTTTTGGACTTAGTAATTTTTCCGGCGTTTATCAGACTTTCAGATAGGGCAAATGTCAGTGAGCGTTCCGATTTCAGTTCCAGAGCGATTCTCCCAATGAGTCCGTGATATTTAGTCGTTTTCAGCCCATTTTCTGGATTTTTGAAAATTTCACTTTTTTGTGAAAATATCCATTAAATGAGGGAATAATATGTGTGAGGGTACCCCAGGAGAGTTACAAATGTGTGTGGGTAGAATATATATCCCACGTGGGTAAAATTGAAAAAAGTTGAAAAAAATTTTTTTTTGGACTTAGTCATTTTTCCAGCGTTTATCAGACTTTCAGATATGGCCAATGTCAGTGAGCGTTCCCATTTCAGTTCCAGAGCGATTCGCCCAATGATTCCTTGATATTTATTCGTTTTCAGCCAATATTTTGGAGTTTTGAAAATTTCACTTTTTTGTGAAAATATCCACTAAATGAGGGAATAATATGTGTGAGGGTAACCCAGGAGAGTTCCAAATGAGTGTGGGTAGAATATATATACCACGTGGGTAAAATTGAAAAAAGTTAAAACAATTTTTTTTTTGGACTGTCTTTTTTCCAGCTTTTATTAGACTTTCAGATATGGCAAATGTAAGTGAGCGTTCCGATTTCAGTTCCAGAGCGATTCTCCCAATGAGTCCTTGATATTTAGTTGTTTTCAGCCAATTTTCTGGATTTTTGAAAATTTCACTTTTTTGTGAAAATATCCACTAAATGAGGGAATAATATGTGTGAGGGTACCCCAGGAGAGTTCCAAATGTGTGTGGGTAGAATATATATGCCACGTGGGTAAAATTGAAAAAAGTTGAAAAAATTTTTTTTTTGGACTTTGTCATTTTTCCGGTGTTTATCAGACTTTCAGATAGGGGAAATGTCAGTGAGCATTCCGATTTCAGTTCCAGAGCGATTCGCCCAATGAGTCCTTGATGTTTAGTCGTTTTCAGCCAATTTTCTGGATTTTTGAAAATTTCACTTTTTGTGAAAATATCCACTAAATGAGGGAATAATATGTGTGAGGGTACCCCAGGAGAATTCCAAATGTGTATGGGTAGAATATATATCTCATGGGGGTAAAATTGAAAAAAGTTGAAAATTTTTTTTTTCTGACCTAGTCATTTTTCCGGCGTTTATCAGACTTTCAGATATGGCAAATGTCAGTGAGCATTCCGATTTCAGTTCCAGAGCGATGCGCCCAATGATTCCTTGATATTTATTCGTTTTCAGCCAATATTTTGGAGTTTTGAAAATTTCACTTTTTTGTGAAAATATCCACTAAATGAGGGAATAATATGTGTGAGGGTACCCCAGGAGAGTTCCAAATGAGTGTGGGTAGAATATATATCCCACGGGGGTAAAATTGAAAAAAGTTTAAAAAATTTTTTTTTTGGACTTAGTCATTTTTCCAGCGTTTATCAGTCTTTCAGATATGGCAAATGTAAGTGAGTGTTCCAATTTCAGTTCCAGAGTGATTCGCCCAATGAGTCCTTGATATTTAGTCGTTTTCAGCCAATTTTCGGGAATTTTGAAAATTTCACTTTTTTGTGAAAATATCCACTAACTGAGGGAATAATATGTGTGAGGGTACCCCAGGAGAGTTCCAAATATGTGTGGGTAGAATATATATCTCACGGGGTAAAATTGAAAAAAGTTGAAACATTTTTTTTTCAGACTTAGTCATTTTTCCGGCGTTTATCAGACTTTCAGATAGGGGAAATGTCAGTGAGCGTTCCGATTTCAGTTCCAGAGCAATTCGCCCAATGAGTCCTTGATATTTAGTCGTTTTCAGCCAATATTTTGGATTTTTGAAAATTTCACTTTTTTGTGAAAATATCCACTAAATGAGGGAATAATATGTGTGAGGGTACCCCAGGAGAGTTCCAAATGAGTGTGGGTAGAATATATATCCCACGGGGGTAAAATTGAAAAAAGTTTTAAAAAATTTTTTTTTGGACTTAGTCATTTTTCCGGCGTTTATCAGACTTTCAGATAGGGCAAATGTCAAAGAGCGTTCCGATTTCAGTTCCAGAGCGATTCTCCCAATGAGTCCTTGATATTTAGTCGTTTTCAGCCAATTTTCTGAATTTTTGAAAATTTCACTTTTTGTGAAAATATCCACTAAATGAGGGAATAATATGTGTGAGGGTACCCCAGGAGAATTCCAAATGTGTATGGGTAGAATATATATCTCACGGGGGTAAAATTGAAAAAAGTTGAAAAAAATTTTTTTTAGACTTAGTCATTTTTCCGCCGTTTATCAGTCTTTCAGATGGGGGAAATCTCAGTGAGCGTTCTGATTTCAGTTCCAGAGCGATTCGCCCAATGAGTCCTTGATATTTAGTCGTTTTCAGCCAATATTTTGGAGTTTTGAAAATTTCACTTTTTTGTGAAAATATCCACTAAATGAGGGAATAATATGTGTGAGGGTACCCCAGGAGAGTTCCAAATGAGTGTGGGTAGAATATATATCCCACGGGGGTAAAATTTAAAAAACTTTTAAAAAATTTTTTTTTGGACTTAGTCATTTTTCCGGCGTTTATCAGACTTTCAGATAGGGCAAATGTCAGTGAGCGTTCCGATTTCAGTTCCAGAGCGATTCTCCCAATGAGTCCTTGATATTTAGTCGTTTTCAGCCCATTTTCTGGATTTTTGAAAATTTCACTTTTTTGTGAAAATATCCATTAAATGAGGGAATAATATGTGTGAGGGTACCCTAGGAGAGTTACAAATGTGTGTGGGTAGAATATATATCCCACGTGGGTAAAATTGAAAAAAGTTGAAAATTTTTTTTTTCAGACTTAGTCATTTTTCCGGCGTTTATCAGACTTTCAGATAGGGGAAATGTCAGTGAGCGTTCCGATTTCAGTTCCAGAGCGATTCGCCCAATGAGTCCTTCATATTTAGTCGTTTTCAGCCAATATTTTGGATTTTTGAAAATTTCACTTTTTTGTGAAAATATCCACTAAATGAGGGAATAATATGTGTGAGGGTACCCCAGGAGAGTTCCAAATGTGTTTGGGTAGAATATATATCGCACTTGGGTAAAATTGAAAAAAGTTGAAAAAAAAGTTTTTTTGCACTTCGTAATTTTTCCGGCGTTTATCAGACTTTCAGATGGGGAAATGTCAGTGAGCATTCCGATTTCAGTTCCAGAGCGATTCGCCCAATGAGTCCTTGATATGTAGTCGTTTTCAGCCCATTTTCTGGATTTTTTAAAGTTTCACTTTTTTGTGAAAATATCCACTAAATGAGGGAATAATATGTGTGAGGGTACCCCAGGAGAGTTCCAAATGTGTGTGGGTAGAATATATATCCCACGGGGGTAAAATTGAAAATAGTTGAAAAAAAATTTTTTTTGGACTTAGTAATTTTTCCGGCGTTTATCAGACTTTCAGATAGGGCAAATGTCAGTGAGCGTTCCGATTTCAGTTCCAGAGCGATTCTCCCAATGAGTCCTTGATATTTAGTCGTCTTCAGCCCATTTTCTGGATTTTTGAAAATTTCACTTTTTTGTGAAAATATCCATTAAATGAGGGAATAATATGTGTGAGGGTACCCCAGGACAGATCCAAATGTGTTTGGGTAGAATATATATCGCACTTGGGTAAAATTGAAAAAAGTTGAAAAAAATTTTTTTTTTGGACTTAGTCATTTTTCCAGCGTTTATCAGACTTTCAGATATGGCCAATGTCAATGAGCGTTCTGATTTCAGTTCCAGAGCGATTCACCCAATGAGTCCTTGATATTTAGTCGTTTTCAGCCATTTTTCTGGATTTTTGAAAATTTCACTTTTTTTGTGAAAATATCCACTAAATGAGGGAATAATATGTGTGAGGGTACCCCAGGAGAGTTCCAAATGTGTGTGGGTAGAATATATATCCCACGGGGGTAAAATTGAAAAAAGTTGAAAAAATTTTTTTTTTGGACTTAGTACTTTTTCCAGTGTTTATCAGACTTTCAGATAGGGCAAATGTCATTGAGCGTTCTGATTTCAGTTCCAGAGCGATTCGCCCAATGAGTCCTTGATATTTAGTCGTTTTCAGCCAATTTTCTGGATTTTTGAAAATTTCACTTTTTTGTGAAAATATCCACTAAATGAGGGAATAATATGTGTGAGGGTACCCCAGGAGAGTTACAAATGTGTGTGGGTAGAATATATATCCCACTTGGGTAAAATTGAAAAAAGTTAAAACAATTTTTTTTTTGGACTTAGTCATTTTTCCAGCGTTTATCAGACTTTTAGATATGGCAAATGTAAGTGAGCATTCCGATTTCAGTTCCAGAGCGATTCGCCCAATGAGTCCTTGATATGTAGTCGTTTTCAGCCCATTTTCTGGATTTTTTAAAGTTTCACTTTTTTGTGAAAATATCCATTAAATGAGGGAATAATATGTGTGAGGGTACCCCAGGAGAGTTACAAATGTGTGTGGGTAGAATATATATCCCACGTGGGTAAAATTGAAAAAAGTTGAAAAAATTTTTTTTTTGGACTTTGTCATTTTTCCGGTGTTTATCAGACTTTCAGATAGGGGAAATGTCAGTGAGCATTCCGATTTCAGTTCCAGAGCGATTCGCCCTATGAGTCCTTGATGTTTAGTCGTTTTCAGCCAATTTTCTGGATTTTTGAAAATTTCACTTTTTGTGAAAATATCCACTAAATGAGGGAATAATATGTGTGAGGGTACCCCAGGAGAATTCCAAATGTGTATGGGTAGAATATATATCTCATGGGGGTAAAATTGAAAAAAGTTGAAAATTTTTTTTTTCTGACCTAGTCATTTTTCCGGCGTTTATCAGACTTTCAGATATGGCAAATGTCAGTGAGCGTTCCGATTTCAGTTCCAGAGCGATGCGCCCAATGATTCCTTGATATTTATTCGTTTTCAGCCAATATTTTGGAGTTTTGAAAATTTCACTTTTTTGTGAAAATATCCACTAAATGAGGGAATAATATGTGTGAGGGTACCCCAGGAGAGTTCCAAATGAGTGTGGGTAGAATATATATCCCACGGGGGTAAAATTGAAAAAAGTTTAAAAAATTTTTTTTTTGGACTTAGTCATTTTTCCAGCGTTTATCAGTCTTTCAGATATGGCAAATGTAAGTGAGTGTTCCAATTTCAGTTCCAGAGTGATTCGCCCAATGAGTCCTTGATATTTAGTCGTTTTCAGCCAATTTTCGGGAATTTTGAAAATTTCACTTTTTTGTGAAAATATCCACTAACTGAGGGAATAATATGTGTGAGGGTACCCCAGGAGAGTTCCAAATATGTGTGGGTAGAATATATATCTCACGGGGTAAAATTGAAAAAAGTTGAAACATTTTTTTTTCAGACTTAGTCATTTTTCCGGCGTTTATCAGACTTTCAGATAGGGGAAATGTCAGTGAGCGTTCCGATTTCAGTTCCAGAGCAATTCGCCCAATGAGTCCTTGATATTTAGTCGTTTTCAGCCAATATTTTGGATTTTTGAAAATTTCACTTTTTTGTGAAAATATCCACTAAATGAGGGAATAATATGTGTGAGGGTACCCCAGGAGAGTTCCAAATGAGTGTGGGTAGAATATATATCCCACGGGGGTAAAATTGAAAAAAGTTTTAAAAAATTTTTTTTTGGACTTAGTCATTTTTCCGGCGTTTATCAGACTTTCAGATAGGGCAAATGTCAATGAGCGTTCCGATTTCAGTTCCAGAGCGATTCTCCCAATGAGTCCTTGATATTTAGTCGTTTTCAGCCAATTTTCTGAATTTTTGAAAATTTCACTTTTTGTGAAAATATCCATTAAATGAGGGAATAATATGTGTGAGGGTACCCCAGGAGAGTTACAAATGTGTGTGGGTAGAATATATATCCCACGTGGGTAAAATTGAAAAAAGTTGAAAAAATTTTTTTTTTGGACTTAGTCATTTTTCCAGCGTTTATCAGACTTTCAGATATGGCCAATGTCAGTGAGCGTTCCCATTTCAGTTCCAGAGCGATTCGCCCAATGATTCCTTGATATTTATTCGTTTTCAGCCAATATTTTGGAGTTTTGAAAATTTCACTTTTATGTGAAAATATCCACTAAATGAGGGAATAATATGTGTGAGGGTACCCCAGGAGAGTTCCAAATGTGTGTGGGTAGAATATATATGCCACGTGGGTAAAATTGAAAAAAGTTGAAAAAATTTTTTTTTTGGACTTTGTCATTTTTCCGGTGTTTATCAGACTTTCAGATAGGGGAAATGTCAGTGAGAATTCCGATTTCAGTTCCAGAGCGATTCGCCCTATGAGTCCTTGATATTTAGTCGTTTTCAGTCAATTTTCTGGATTTTTGAAAATTTCACTTTTTGTGAAAATATCCACTAAATGAGGGAATAATATGTGTGAGGGTACCCCAGGAGAATTCCAAATGTGTGTGGGTAGAATATATATCTCATGGGGGTAAAATTGAAAAAAGTTGAAAATTTTTTTTTTCTGACCTAGTCATTTTTCCGGCGTTTATCAGACTTTCAGATATGGCGAATGTCAGTGAGTGTTCCGATTTCAGTTCCAGAGCGATTCGCCCAATGAGTCCTTGATATTTAGTCGTTTTCAGCCAATATTTTGGAGTTTTGAAAATTTCACTTTTTTGTGAAAATATCCACTAAATGAGGGAATAATATGTGTGAGGGTACCCCAGGAGAGTTCCAAATGAGTGTGGGTAGAATATATATCCCACGGGGGTAAAATTTAAAAAACTTTTAAAAAATTTTTTTTTGGACTTAGTCATTTTTCCGGCGTTTATCAGACTTTCAGATAGGGCAAATGTCAGTGAGCGTTCCGATTTCAGTTCCAGAGCGATTCTCCCAATGAGTCCTTGATATTTAGTCGTTTTCAGCCCATTTTCTGGATTTTTGAAAATTTCACTTTTTTGTGAAAATATCCATTAAATGAGGGAATAATATGTGTGAGGGTACCCTAGGAGAGTTACAAATGTGTGTGGGTAGAATATATATCCCACGTGGGTAAAATTGAAAAAAGTTGAAAATTTTTTTTTTCAGACTTAGTCATTTTTCCGGCGTTTATCAGACTTTCAGATAGGGGAAATGTCAGTGAGCGTTCCGATTTCAGTTCCAGAGCGATTCGCCCAATGAGTCCTTCATATTTAGTCGTTTTCAGCCAATATTTTGGATTTTTGAAAATTTCACTTTTTTTGTGAAAATATCCACTAAATGAGGGAATAATATGTGTGAGGGTACCCCAGGAGAGTTCCAAATGTGTTTGGGTAGAATATATATCGCACTTGGGTAAAATTGAAAAAAGTTGAAAAAAATGTTTTTTTGCACTTCGTAATTTTTCCGGCGTTTATCAGACTTTCAGATGGGGAAATGTCAGTGAGCATTCCGATTTCAGTTCCAGAGCGATTCGCCCAATGAGTCCTTGATATGTAGTCATTTTCAGCCCATTTTCTGGATTTTTTAAAGTTTCACTTTTTTGTGAAAATATCCACTAAATGAGGGAATAATATGTGTGAGGGTACCCCAGGAGAGTTCCAAATGTGTGTGGGTAGAATATATATCCCACGGGGGTAAAATTGAAAATAGTTGAAAAAAAATTTTTTTTGGACTTAGTAATTTTTCCGGCGTTTATCAGACTTTCAGATAGGGCAAATGTCAGTGAGCGTTCCGATTTCAGTTCCAGAGCGATTCTCCCAATGAGTCCTTGATATTTAGTCGTTTTCAGCCCATTTTCTGGATTTTTGAAAATTTCACTTTTTTGTGAAAATATCCATTAAATGAGGGAATAATATGTGTGAGGGTACCCCAGGAGAGTTATAAATGTGTGTGGGTAGAATATATATCCCACGTGGGTAAAATTGAAAAAAGTTTAAAAAATTTTTTTTTTGGACTTAGTAATTTTTCCAGCGTTTATCAGACTTTCAGATATGGCCAATGTCAGTGAGCGTTCCGATTTCAGTTCCAGAGCGATTCTCCCAATGAGTCCTTGATATTTAGTCGTTTTCAGCCCATTTTCTGGATTTTTGAAAATTTCACTTTTTTTGAAAATATCCATTAAATGAGGGAATAATATGTGTGAGGGTACCCCAGGAGAGTTACAAATGTGTGTGGGTAGAATATGTATCCCACGTGGGTAAAATTGAAAAAAGTTGAAAAAATTTTTTTTTTGGACTTAGTCATTTTTCCAGCGTTTATCAGACTTTCAGATATGGCCAATGTCAATGAGCATTCCGATTTCAGTTCCAGAGCGATTCACCCAATGAGTCCTTGATATTTAGTCGTTTTCAGCCATTTTTCAGGATTTTTGAAAATTTCACTTTTTTGTGAAAATATCCACTAAATGAGGGAATAATATGTGTGAGGGTACCCCAGGAGAGTTCCAAATGAGTGTGGGTAGAATATATATGCCACGTGGGTAAAATTGAAAAAAGTTGAAAAAATTTTTTTTTTGGACTTTGTCATTTTTCCGGTGTTTATCAGACTTTCAGATAGGGGAAATGTCAGTGAGCATTCCGATTTCAGTTCCAGAGCGATTCGCCCTATGAGTCCTTGATGTTTAGTCGTTTTCAGCCAATTTTCTGGATTTTTGAAAATTTCACTTTTTGTGAAAATATCCACTAAATGAGGGAATAATATGTGTGAGGGTACCCCAGGAGAATTCCAAATGTGTATGGGTAGAATATATATCTCATGGGGGTAAAATTGAAAAAAGTTGAAAATTTTTTTTTTCTGACCTAGTCATTTTTCCGGCGTTTATCAGACTTTCAGATATGGCAAATGTCAGTGAGCGTTACGATTTCAGTTCCAGAGCGATGCGCCCAATGATTCCTTGATATTTATTCGTTTTCAGCCAATATTTTGGAGTTTTGAAAATTTCACTTTTTTGTGAAAATATCCACTAAATGAGGGAATAATATGTGTGAGGGTACCCCAGGAGAGTTCCAAATGAGTGTGGGTAGAATATATATCCCACGGGGGTAAAATTGAAAAAAGTTTAAAAAATTTTTTTTTTGGACTTAGTCATTTTTCCAGCGTTTATCAGTCTTTCAGATATGGCAAATGTAAGTGAGTGTTCCAATTTCAGTTCCAGAGTGATTCGCCCAATGAGTCCTTGATATTTAGTCGTTTTCAGCCAATTTTCGGGAATTTTGAAAATTTCACTTTTTTGTGAAAATATCCACTAACTGAGGGAATAATATGTGTGAGGGTACCCCAGGAGAGTTCCAAATATGTGTGGGTAGAATATATATCTCACGGGGTAAAATTGAAAAAAGTTGAAACATTTTTTTTTCAGACTTAGTCATTTTTCCGGCGTTTATCAGACTTTCAGATAGGGGAAATGTCAGTGAGCGTTCCGATTTCAGTTCCAGAGCAATTCGCCCAATGAGTCCTTGATATTTAGTCGTTTTCAGCCAATATTTTGGATTTTTGAAAATTTCACTTTTTTGTGAAAATATCCACTAAATGAGGGAATAATATGTGTGAGGGTACCCCAGGAGAGTTCCAAATGAGTGTGGGTAGAATATATATCCCACGGAGGTAAAATTGAAAAAAGTTTTAAAAAATTTTTTTTTGGACTTAGTCATTTTTCCGGCGTTTATCAGACTTTCAGATAGGGCAAATGTCAATGAGCGTTCCGATTTCAGTTCCAGAGCGATTCTCCCAATGAGTCCTTGATATTTAGTCGTTTTCAGCCAATTTTCTGAATTTTTGAAAATTTCACTTTTTGTGAAAATATCCACTAAATGAGGGAATAATATGTGTGAGGGTACCCCAGGAGAATTCCAAATGTGTATGGGTAGAATATATATCTCACGGGGGTAAAATTGAAAAAAGTTGAAAAAAATTTTTTTTAGACTTAGTCATTTTTCCGCCGTTTGTCAGTCTTCCAGATGGGGGAAATCTCAGTGAGCGTTCCGATTTCAGTTCCAGAGCGATTCGCACAATGAGTCCTTGATATTTAGTCGTTTTCAGCCAATATTTTGGAGTTTTGAAAATTTCACTTTTTTGTGAAAATATCCACTAAATGAGGGAATAATATGTGTGAGGGTACCCCAGGAGAGTTCCAAATGAGTGTGGGTAGAATATATATCCCACGTGGGTAAAATTGAAAAAAGTTAAAACAATTTTTTTTTTGGACTGTCATTTTTCCAGTTTTTATTAGACTTTCAGATCTGGCAAATGTAAGTGAACGTTCCGATTTCAGTTCCAGAGCGATTCTCCCAATGAGTCCTTGATATGTAGTCATTTTCAGCCCATTTTCTGGATTTTTTAAAGTTTCACTTTTTTGTGAAAATATCCACTAAATGAGGGAATAATATGTGTGAGGGTACCCCAGGAGAGTTCCAAATGTGTGTGGGTAGAATATATATCCCACGGGGGTAAAATTGAAAATAGTTGAAAAAAAATTTTTTTTGGACTTAGTAATTTTTCCGGCGTTTATCAGACTTTCAGATAGGGCAAATGTCAGTGAGCGTTCCGATTTCAGTTCCAGAGCGATTCTCCCAATGAGTCCTTGATATTTAGTCGTTTTCAGCCCATTTTCTGGATTTTTGAAAATTTCACTTTTTTGTGAAAATATCCATTAAATGAGGGAATAATATGTGTGAGGGTACCCCAGGAGAGTTATAAATGTGTGTGGGTAGAATATATATCCCACGTGGGTAAAATTGAAAAAAGTTTAAAAAATTTTTTTTTTGGACTTAGTAATTTTTCCAGCGTTTATCAGACTTTCAGATATGGCCAATGTCAGTGAGCGTTCCGATTTCAGTTCCAGAGCGATTCTCCCAATGAGTCCTTGATATTTAGTCGTTTTCAGCCCATTTTCTGGATTTTTGAAAATTTCACTTTTTTTGAAAATATCCATTAAATGAGGGAATAATATGTGTGAGGGTACCCCAGGAGAGTTACAAATGTGTGTGGGTAGAATATGTATCCCACGTGGGTAAAATTGAAAAAAGTTGAAAAAATTTTTTTTTTGGACTGTCATTTTTCCAGCTTTTATTAGACTTTCAGATCTGGCAAATGTAAGTGAACGTTCCGATTTCAGTTCCAGAGCGATTCTCCCAATGAGTCCTTGATATTTAGTTGTTTTCAGCCAATTTTCTGGATTTTTGAAAATTTCACTTTTTTGTGAAAATATCCACTAAATGAGGGAATAATATGTGTGAGGGTACCCCAGGAGAGTTCCAAATGTGTGTGGGTAGAATATATATGCCACGTGGGTAAAATTGAAAAAAGTTGAAAAAATTTTTTTTTTGGACTTTGTCATTTTTCCGGTGTTTATCAGACTTTCAGATAGGGGAAATGTCAGTGAGAATTCCGATTTCAGTTCCAGAGCGATTCGCCCTATGAGTCCTTGATATTTAGTCGTTTTCAGCCAATTTTCTGGATTTTTGAAAATTTCACTTTTTGTGAAAATATCCACTAAATGAGGGAATAATATGTGTGAGGGTACCCCAGGAGAATTCCAAATGTGTGTGGGTAGAATATATATCTCATGGGGGTAAAATTGAAAAAAGTTGAAAATTTTTTATTTCTGACCTAGTCATTTTTCCGGCGTTTATCAGACTTTCAGATATGGCGAATGTCAGTGAGTGTTCCGATTTCAGTTCCAGAGCGATTCGCCCAATGAGTCCTTGATATTTAGTCGTTTTCAGCCAATATTTTGGAGTTTTGAAAATTTCACTTTTTTGTGAAAATATCCACTAAATGAGGGAATAATATGTGTGAGGGTACCCCAGGAGAGTTCCAAATGAGTGTGGGTAGAATATATATCCCACGGGGGTAAAATTTAAAAAACTTTTAAAAAATTTTTTTTTGGACTTAGTCATTTTTCCGGCGTTTATCAGACTTTCAGATAGGGCAAATGTCAGTGAGCGTTCCGATTTCAGTTCCAGAGCGATTCTCCCAATGAGTCCTTGATATTTAGTTGTTTTCAGCCCATTTTCTGGATTTTTGAAAATTTCACTTTTTTGTGAAAATATCCATTAAATGAGGGAATAATATGTGTGAGGGTACCCTAGGAGAGTTACAAATGTGTGTGGGTAGAATATATATCCCACGTGGGTAAAATTGAAAAAAGTTGAAAATTTTTTTTTTCAGACTTAGTCATTTTTCCGGCGTTTATCAGACTTTCAGATAGGGGAAATGTCAGTGAGCGTTCCGATTTCAGTTCCAGAGCGATTCGCCCAATGAGTCCTTCATATTTAGTCGTTTTCAGCCAATATTTTGGATTTTTGAAAATTTCACTTTTTTTGTGAAAATATCCACTAAATGAGGGAATAATATGTGTGAGGGTACCCCAGGAGAGTTCCAAATGTGTTTGGGTAGAATATATATCGCACTTGGGTAAAATTGAAAAAAGTTGAAAAAAATGTTTTTTTGCACTTCGTAATTTTTCCGGCGTTTATCAGACTTTCAGATGGGGAAATGTCAGTGAGCATTCCGATTTCAGTTCCAGAGCGATTCGCCCAATGAGTCCTTGATATGTAGTCATTTTCAGCCCATTTTCTGGATTTTTTAAAGTTTCACTTTTTTGTGAAAATATCCACTAAATGAGGGAATAATATGTGTGAGGGTACCCCAGGAGAGTTCCAAATGTGTGTGGGTAGAATATATATCCCACGGGGGTAAAATTGAAAATAGTTGAAAAAAAATTTTTTTTGGACTTAGTAATTTTTCCGGCGTTTATCAGACTTTCAGATAGGGCAAATGTCAGTGAGCGTTCCGATTTCAGTTCCAGAGCGATTCTCCCAATGAGTCCTTGATATTTAGTCGTTTTCAGCCCATTTTCTGGATTTTTGAAAATTTCACTTTTTTGTGAAAATATCCATTAAATGAGGGAATAATATGTGTGAGGGTACCCCAGGAGAGTTATAAATGTGTGTGGGTA
Source organism: Phyllobates terribilis (assembly GCF_046119375.1). Lineage (NCBI taxonomy): Eukaryota > Metazoa > Chordata > Amphibia > Anura > Dendrobatidae > Phyllobates > Phyllobates terribilis. The sequence goes on from NW_027362762.1 coordinate 558,132,541, forward strand.
GAATATATATCCCACGTGGGTAAAATTGAAAAAAGTTTAAAAAATTTTTTTTTTGGACTTAGTAATTTTTCCAGCGTTTATCAGACTTTCAGATATGGCCAATGTCAGTGAGCGTTCCGATTTCAGTTCCAGAGCGATTCTCCCAATGAGTCCTTGATATTTAGTCGTTTTCAGCCCATTTTCTGGATTTTTGAAAATTTCACTTTTTTTGAAAATATCCATTAAATGAGGGAATAATATGTGTGAGGGTACCCCAGGAGAGTTCCAAATGAGTGTGGGTAGAATATATATCCCACGTGGGTAAAATTGAAAAAAGTTGAAAATTTTTTTTTTCAGACTTAGTCATTTTTCCGGCGTTTATCAGACTTTCAGATAGGGGAAATGTCAGTGAGCGTTCCGATTTCAGTTCCAGAGCGATTCGCCCAATGAGTCCTTCATATTTAGTCGTTTTCAGCCAATATTTTGGATTTTTGAAAATTTCACTTTTTTGTGAAAATATCCACTAAATGAGGGAATAATATGTGTGAGGGTACCCCAGGAGAGATCCAAATGTGTTTGGGTAGAATATATATCGCACTTGGGTAAAATTGAAAAAAGTTGAAAAAAATTTTTTTTTTGGACTTAGTCATTTTTCCAGCGTTTATCAGACTTTCAGATATGGCCAATGTCAATGAGCGTTCTGATTTCAGTTCCAGAGCGATTCACCCAATGAGTCCTTGACATTTAGTCGTTTTCAGACATTTTTCTGGATTTTTGAAAATTTCACTTTTTTTGTGAAAATATCCACTAAATGAGGGAATAATATGTGTGAGGGTACCCCAGGAGAGTTCCAAATGAGTGTGGGTAGAATATATATCCCACGGGGGTAAAATTGAAAAAAGTTTTAAAAAATTTTTTTTGGACTTAGTAATTTTTCCGGCGTTTATCAGACTTTCAGATGGGGAAATGTCAGTGAGCATTCCGATTTCAGTTCCAGAGCGATTCGCCCAATGAGTTCTCGATATGTAGTCGTTTTCAGCCCATTTTCTGGATTTTTGAAAATTTCACTTTTTTGTGAAAATATCCACTAAATGAGGGAATAATATGTGTGAGGGTACCCCAGGAGAGTTCGAAATGTGTGTGGGTAGAATATATATCCCACGGGGGTAAAATTGAAAAAAGTTGAAAAATTTTTTTTTTGCACTTAGTAATTTTTCCGGCGTTTATCAGACTTTCAGATGGGGAAATGTCAGTGAGCATTCCAATTTCAGTTCCAGAGCGATTCGCCCAATGAGTACTTGATATTTAGTCGTTTTCAGCCATTTTTATGAATTTTTGAAAATTTCACTTTTTTGTGAAAATATCCACTAAATGAGGGAATAATATGTGTGAGGGTACCCCAGGAGAGTTCCAAATGTGTGTGGGTAGAATACATATCCCACGGGGTAAAATTGAAAAAAGTTGAAAATATTATTTTTTTGCACTTAGTAATTTTTCCGGTGTTTATCAGACTTTCAGATGGGGAAATGTCAGTGAGCATTCCGATTTCAGTTCCAGAGCGATTCGCCCAATGAGTCCTTTATATTTAGTCGTTTTCAGCCAATTTTCTGGATTTTTGAAAATTTCACTTTTTTGTCAAAATATCCACTAAATGAGGGAATAATATGTGTGAGGGTACCCCAGGAGAGTTCCAAATGTGTGTGGGTAGAATATATATCGCACGGGGGTAAAATTGAAAAAAGTTGAATAAAATTTTTTTTTGGACTTAGTCATTTTTCCGGCGTTTATCAGACTTTCAGATAGGGGAAATGTCAGTGAGCATTCCGATTTCAGTTCCAGAGCGATTCGCCCAATGTGTCTTTCATATTTAGTCGTTTTCAGCCAATTTTCTGTTTTTTTGAAAATTTCACTTTTTTGTGAAAATATCCAATAAATGAGGGAATAATATGTGTGAGGGTACCCCAGGAGAGCTCCAAATGTGTGTGGGTAGAATATATATCCCACGTGGGTAAAATTGAAAATAGTAGAAAAAATTTTTTTTTTGAACTTAGTCATTTTTCCGGCGTTTATCAGACTTTCAGATAGGGCAAAAGTCATTGAGTGTTCTGATTTCAGTTCCAGAGCGATTCGCCCCATGAGTCCTTGGTATGTAGTCGTTTTCAGCCAATTTTATGGATTTTTGAAAATTTCACTTTTTGTGAAAATATCCACTAAATGAGGGAATAATATGTGTGAGGGTACCCCAGGAGAGCTCCAAATGTGTGTGGGTAGAATATATATCTCACGGGGGTAAAATTGAAAAAAGTTGAAAATTTTTTTTTTCAGACTTAGTCATTTTTCCGGCATTTATCACACTTTCAGATAGGGGAAATGTCATTGAGCGTTCTGATTTCAGTTCCAGAGCGATTCGCCCAATGAGACCTTGATATTTAGTCGTTTCCAGCCAATTTTCTGGATTTTTGAAAATTTCACTTTTTTATGTAAATATCCAATAAATGAGGGAATAATATGTGTGAGGGTACCCCAGGAGAGCTCCAAATGTGTGTGGGCAGAATATATATCCCACGGGGGTAAAATTGAAAAAAGTTAAAAAAAAATTTTTTTTGGACTTAGTCATTTTTCCGGCGTTTATCAGACTTTCAGATAGGGCAAATGTCAGTGAGCGTTCCGATTTCAGTTCCAAAGCGATTCGCCCAATGAATCCTTGATATTTAGTTGTTTTCAGCAAATATTTTGGGTTTTTGAAAATTTCACTTTTTTGTGAAAATATCCACTAAATGAGGGAATAATATGTGTGAGGGTACCCCAGGAGAGTTCCAAATGTGTGTGGGTAGAATATATATCCCACGGGGGTAAAATTGAAAAAAGTTGAAAATATTATTTTTTTGCACTTAGTAATTTTTCCTGTGTTTATCAGACTTTCAGATGGGGAAATGTCAGTGAGCATTCCGATTTCAGTTCCAGAGCGATTCGCCCAATGAGTCCTTGATATGTAGTCGTTTTCAGCCCATTTTCTGGATTTTTGAATATTTCACTTTTTTGTGAAAATATCCACTAACTGAGGGAATAATATGTGTGAGGGTACCCCAGGAGAGTTCCAAATGTGTGTGGGTAGAATATATATCCCACGGGGGTAAAATTGAAAAAAGTTGAAAAAAAATTTTTTTTTGGACTTAATAATTTTTCCGGCGTTAATCAGACTTTCAGTTGGGGAAATGTCAGTGAGCATTCCGATTTCAGTTCCAGAGCGATTCGCCCAATGAGTCCTCGATATGTAGTCGTTTTCAGCCTATTTTCTGGATTTTTGAAAATTTCACTTTTTTGTGAAAATATCCACTAAATGAGGGAATAATATGTGTGAGGGTACCCCAGGAGAGTTCCAAATGTGTGTGGGTAGAATATATATCCCACGGGGGTAAAATTGAAAAAAGTTGAAAAATTTTTTTTTTGCACTTAGTAATTTTTCCGGCGTTTATCAGACTTTCAGATAGGGAAATGTCAGTGAGCATTCCGATTTCAGTTCCAGAGCGATTCGCCCAATGAGTCCTTGATATTTAGTCGTTTTCAGCCATTTTTATGAATTTTTGAAAATTTCACTTTTTTGTGAAAATATCCACTAAATGAGGGAATAATATGTGTGAGGGTACCCCAGGAGAGTTCCAAATGTGTGTGGGTAGAATATATATCCCACGGGGTAAAATTGAAAAAAGTTGAAAATATTATTTTTTTGCACTTAGTAATTTTTCCGGTGTTTATCAGACTTTCAGATGGGGAAATGTCAGTGAGCATTCCGATTTCAGTTCCAGAGCGATTCGCCCAATGAGTCCTTGATATTTAGTCGTTTTCAGCCAATTTTCTGGATTTTTGAAAATTTCACTTTTTTGTGAAAATATCCTCTAAATGAGGGAATAATATGTGTGAGGGTACCCCAGGAGAGATCCAAATGTGTGTGGGTAGAACATATATCCCACGGGGGTAAATTTGAAAAAAGTTGAAAAATTTTTTTTTTTGGACTTAGTCATTTTTCCGGCATTTATCAGACTTTCAGATAGGGGAAATTTCAGTGAGCATTCCGTTTTCAGTTCCAGAGCGATTCGCCCAATGAGTCCTTGATATTTAGTCATTTTCAGCCAATTTTCTGGATTTTTGAAAATTTCACTTTTTTGTGAAAATATCCACTAAATGAGGGAATAATATGTGTGAGGGTACCCCAGGAGAGTTCCAAATGTGTGTGGGTAGAATATATATCCCACGGGGGTAAAATTGAAAAAAGTTTAAAAAAATTTTTTTTTGGACTTAGTCATTTTTCCGGTGTTTATCAGACTTTCAGATAGGGCAAATGTCAGTGAGCGTTCCGATTTCAGTTCCAAAGCGATTATCCCAATGAGTCCTTGATATTTTGTCGTTTTCAGCCAATATTTTGGATTTTTGAAAATTTCACTTTTTGTGAAAATATCCACTAAATGACGGAATAATATGTGTGAGGGTACCCCAGGAGAGTTCCAAATGTGTGTGGGTAGAATATATATCTCACGGGGGTAAAATTGAAAAAAGTTGAAAAAAAATTTTTTTTGGACTTAGTCATTTTTCCGGCGTTTATCAGACTTTCAGATAGGGCAAATGTCAGTGAGCGTTCCGATTTCAGTTACAAAGCGATTATCCCAATGAGTCCTTGATATTTAGTCGTTTTCAGCCAATTTTCTGGATTTTTGAAAATTTCACTTTTTTGTGAAAATATCCACTAAATGAGGGAATAATATGTGTGAGGGTACCCCAGGAGAGTTCCAAATGTTTGTGAGTAGAATATATATCCCACGGGGGTAAATTTGAAAAAAAGTTGAAAAATTTTTATTTTTGGACTGTCATTTTTCCGGCGTTTATCAGACTTTGAGATATGGCAAATATCAGTGAGCATTTCGATGTCAGTTCCAGAGCGATTCGCCCAATGAATTCTTGATATTTAGTTGTTTTCAGCCAATATTTTGGATTTTTGAAAATTTCACTTTTTTGTGAAAATATCCACTAAATGAGGGGATAATATGTGTGAGGGTACCCCAGGAGAGTTCCAAATGTGTGTGGGTAGAATATATATCTCACAGGGGTAAAATTGAAAAAAGTTGAAAAAATTTTTTTTTGGACTTAGTCATTTTTAAAGCGTTTCTCAAACTTTCAGATAGGGGAAATGTCAGTGAGCATTCCGATTTCAATTCCAGAGCGATTCGACCAATGAGTCCTTGATATTTAGTCGTTTTCAGCCAATTTTCTGGATTTTTGAAAATTTAACTTTTTTTGTGAAAATATCCACTAAATGAGGGAATAAAATGTGTGAGGGTACCCCAGGAGAGTTCCAAATGTGTGTGGGTAGAATATATATTCCACAGGGGTAAAATTGAAAAAAGTTGAAAAAAATTTTTTTTTTGGATTAAGTCATTTTTCCGACGTTTATCAGACTTTCAGATAGGGGAAATGTCAGTGAGCATTCCGATTTCAGTTCTAGAGCGATTCGCCCAATGAGTCCCTGATATTTAGTCGTTTTCAGCCAATTTTCTGGATTTTTGAAAATTTCACTTTTTTGTGAAAATATCCACTAAATGAGGGAATAATATGTGTGAGGGTACCCCAGGAGAGTTCCAAATGTGTGTGGGTAGAATATATATCCCAGGGGGGTAAATTTGAAAAAAGTTGAAAATTATTTTTTTTTGGACTTAGTCATTTTTCCGACGTTTATCAGACTTTCAGATATGGCAAATGTCAGTGAGCGCTTCAATTTCAGTTACAGAGCGATTCGCACAATGAATCCTTGATATTTAGTTGTTTTCAGCCAATATTTTGGATTTTTGAAAATTTTACTTTTTTGTGAAAATATCCACTAAATGAGGGAATAATATGTGTGAGGGTACCCCAGGAGAGTTCCAAATGTGTGTGGGTAGAATATATATCCCACGGGGTAAAATTGAAAAAAAATTTTTTTTGGACTTAGTCATTTTTCAGGCGTTTAAAAGACTTTCACATATCGCAAATGTCAGTGAGCGCTCCGATTTCAGTTCCAGAGCGATTCGCCCAATGAGTCCTTGATATTTAGTCGTTTTCAGCCAATTTTCTGGATTTTTGAAAATTTCACTTTTTTGTGAAAATATCCACTACATGAGGGAATAATATGTGTGAGGGTACCCCAGGAGAGTTCCAAATGTGTATGGGTAGAATATATATCCCACGGGGTAAAATTGAAAAAAGTTGGAAAAAATTTTTTTTTGGACTTAGTCATTTTTCCAGCGTTTATCAGACTTTCAGATATGGCAAATGTCAGTGAACATTCCGATTTCAGTCCCAGAGCGATTCGCCAAAGGATTACTTGATATTAAGTCGTTTTCAGGCAATTTTCTGGATTTTTGACAATTTCACTTTTTTGTGAAAATATCCACTAAATTAGTGAATAATATGTGTGAGGGTACCCCAGGAGAGTTCCAAATGTGTGTGGGTAGAATATATATATCACGGGGTAAAATTGAAAAAAGTTGAAAAAAAATTTTTTTTGGACTTAGTCATTTTTCCAGCGTTTATCAGACTTTCAGATATCGCAAATGTCAGTGAGCGCTCCGATTTCAGTTCCAGAGCGATTCGCCCAATGAGTCCTTGATATTTAGTCGTTTTCAGCCAATTTTCTGGATTTGTGAAAATTTCACTTTTTTGTGAAAATATCCACTACATGAGGGAATAATATGTGTGAGGGTACCCCAGGAGAGTTCCAAATGTGTGTGGGTAGAATATATATCCCACGGGGTAAAATTGAAAAAAGTTGAAAAATTTTTTTTTTTGGACTTAGTCATTTTTCCGGCATTTATCAGACTTTCAGATAGGGGAAATGTCAGTGAGCGTTCCGATTTCAGTTCCAGAGCGATTCGCTCAATGAGTCCTTGATATTTAGTCGTTTTCAACCAATTTTCTGGATTTTTGAAAATTTCACTTTTTTGTGAAAATATCCACTAAATGAGGGAATAATATGTGTGAGGGTACCCCAGGAGAGTTCCAAATGTGTGTGGATAGAATATATATCACACGGGGGTAAAATTGAAAAAAGTTTAAAAAAATTTTTTTTGACTTAGTCATTTTTCCGGCGTTTATCAGACTTTCAGATAGGGGAAATGTCAGTGAGCGTTCCGATTTCAGTTCCAGAGCGATTCGCCCAATGATTACTTGATATTAAGTCGTTTTCAGCCAATTTTCTGGATTTTTGAAAATGTCACTTTTTTGTGAAAATATCCACTAAATAAGGGAATAATATGTGTGAGGGTACCCCAGGAGAGTTCCAAATGTGTGTGGGTAGAATATGTATCCCACGGGGGTAAAATTGAAAAAAGTTTAAAAAAATTTTTTTTTGGACTTAGTCATTTTTCTGGCATTTATCAGGCTTTCAGATAGGGCAAATGCCAGTGAGCGTTCCGATTTCAGTTCCAGAGCGATTCGCCCAATAAGTCCTTGATAGTCGTTTTCAACCAATTTTCTGGATTTTTGAAAATGTAACTGTTTTGTGAAAATATCCACTAAATGAGGGAATAATATGTGTGAGGGTACCCCAGGAGAGTTCCAAATGTGTGTTGGTAGAATGTATATCCCACGGGGGTGAATTTGAAAAAAGTTGAAAAAATTATTTTTTTGGACTCAGTCATTTTTCCGGCGTTTATCAGACTTTCAGATGGGGGAAATGTCAGTGAGCATTCCGATTTCAGTTCCAGAGCGATTCGCCCAATGAGTCCTTGATATTTAGTCATTTTCAGCCAATTTTCTGGATTTTTGAAAATTTCACTTTTTTGCAAAAATATCCACTAAATGATGGAATAATATGTGTGAGGGTACACCAGGATAGTTCCAAATGTGAGTTGGTAGAATATATATCCCACGGGGGTGAATTTGAAAAAAGATGAAAAAATATTTTTTTTGGACTTATTCATTTTTCCGGCGTTTATCAAACTTTCAGATAGGGGAAATGTCAGTGAGCATTCCGATTTCAATTCCAGAGCGATTCGCCCAATGAGTCCTTGATATTTAGTCGTTTTCAGCCAATTTTCTGGATTTTTGAAAATGTCACTTTTTTGTGAAAATATCCACTAAATGAGGGAATAATATGTGTGAGGGTACCCCAGGAGAGTTCCAAATGTGTGTGGGTAGAATATATATCCCAGGGGGGTAAATTTGAAAAAAGTTGAAAAATTTTTTTTTTTGGACTTAGTCATTTTTCCGGCGTTTTTTCAGACTTTCAGATAGGGGAAATGTCAGTGAGCATTCCGATTTCAGTTCCAGAGCGATTCGCACAATGAGTCCTTGATATTTAGTCATTTTCAGCCAATTTTCTGGATTTTTGAAAATTTCACTTTTTTGTGAAAATATCCACTGAATGAGGGAATAATATGTGTGAGGGTACGCCAGGAGAGTTCCAAATGTGTGTGGGTAGAATATATATCCCACGGGGGTAAAATTGAAAAAAGTTGAAAAAAATTTTTTTTTGGACTTAGTCATTTTTTCCGTCGTTTATCAGACTTTCAGATAGGGCAAATGTCAGTGAGCGTTCCGATTTCAGTTCCAGAGCGATTCGCTCAATGAGTCCTTGATATTTAGTCGTTTTCAACCAATTTTCTGGATTTTTGAAAATTTCACTTTTTTGTGAAAATATCCACTAAATGAGGGAATAATATGTGTGAGGGTACCCCAGGAGAGTTCCAAATGTGTGTGGGTAGAATATATATCCCACGGGGGTAAATTTGAAAAAAAGTTGAAAAATTTTTATTTTTGGACTGTCATTTTTCCGGCGTTTATCAGACTTTGAGATATGGCAAATATCAGTGAGCATTTCGATTTCAGTTCCAGAGCGATTCGCCCAATGAATTCTGGATATTTAGTTGTTTTCAGGAAATATTTTGGATTTTTGAAAATTTCACTTTTTTGTGAAAATATCCACTAAACGAGGGAATAAAATGTGTGAGGGTACCCCAGGAGAGTTCCAAATGTGTGTGGGTAGAATATATATCCCACAGGGGTAAAATTGAAAAAAGTTGAAAAAAATTTTTTTTTTGGATTAAGTCATTTTTCCGACGTTTATCAGACTTTCAGATAGGGGAAATGTCAGTGAGCATTCCGATTTCAGTTCTAGAGCGATTCGCCCAATGAGTCCCTGATATTTAGTCGTTTTCAGCCAATTTTCTGGATTTTTGAAAATTTCACTTTTTTGTGAAAATATCCACTAAATGAGGGAATAATATGTGTGAGGGTACCCCAGGAGAGTTCCAAATGTGTGTGGGTAGAATATATATCCCAGGGGGGTAAATTTGAAAAAAGTTGAAAATTATTTTTTTTTGAACTTAGTCATTTTTCCGACGTTTATCAGACTTTCAGATATGGCAAATGTCAGTGAGCGCTTCAATTTCAGTTACAGAGCGATTCGCACAATGAATCCTTGATATTTAGTTGATTTCAGCCAATATTTTGGATTTTTGAAAATTTTACTTTTTTGTGAAAATATCCACTAAATGAGGGAATAATATGTGTGAGGGTACCCCAGGAGAGTTCCAAATGTGTGTGGGTAGAATATATATCCCACGGGGGTAAATTTGAAAAAATTTGAAAAAAATTTTTTTTTGGACTTAGTCATTTTTCCGGCGTTTATCAGACTTTCAGATAGGGGAAATGTCAGTGAGCATTCCAATTTCAGTTCCAGAGCGATTCGCCCAATGAGTCCTTGATATTTAGTCGTTTTCAGCCAATTTTCTGAATTTTTGAAAATTTCACTTTTTTGTGAAAATATCCACTAAATTAGTGAATAATATGTGTGAGGGTACCCCAGGAGAGTTTCAAATGTGTGTGGGTAGAATATATATCCCACGGGGTAAAATTGAAAAAAGTTGGAAAAAATTTTTTTTTGGACTTAGTCATTTTTCTGACGTTTATCAGACTTTCAGATATGGCAAATGTCAGTGAACATTCCGATTTCAGTCCCAGAGCGATTCGCCCAAGGATTACTTGATATTAAGTCGTTTTCAGCCAATTTCCTGGATTTTTTGAAAATTTCACTTTTTTGTGAAAATATCCACTAAATGAGGGAATAATATGTGTGAGGGTACCCCAGGAGAGTTCCAAATGTGTGTGGATAGAATATATATCTCACGGGGGTAAAACTGAAAAAAGTTGAAAAAATTTTTTTTTTGGACTTAGTCATTTTTCTGGCATTTATCAGGCTTTCAGATAGGGGAAATGTCAGTGAGCGTTCCGATTTCAGTTCCAGAGCGATTTGCCCAATGAGTCCTTGATATTTAGCCTTTTTCAGCCAATTTTCTGGATTTTTGACAATTTCACTTTTTTGTGAAAATATCCACTAAATTAGTGAATAATATGTGTGAGGGTACCCCAGGAGAGTTCCAAATGTGTGTGGGTAGAATATATATATCACGGGGTAAAATTGAAAAAAGTTGAAAAAAAATTTTTTTTGGACTTAGTCATTTTTCCAGCGTTTATCAGACTTTCAGATATCGCAAATGTCAGTGAGCGCTCCGATTTCAGTTCCAGAGCGATTCGCCCAATGAGTCCTTGATATTTAGTCGTTTTCAGCCAATTTTCTGGATTTGTGAAAATTTCACTTTTTTGTGAAAATATCCACTACATGAGGGAATAATATGTGTGAGGGTACCCCAGGAGAGTTCCAAATGTGTGTGGGTAGAATATATATCCCACGGGGTAAAATTGAAAAAAGTTGAAAAATTTTTTTTTTTGGACTTAGTCATTTTTCCGGCATTTATCAGACTTTCAGATAGGGGAAATGTCAGTGAGCGTTCCGATTTCAGTTCCAGAGCGATTCGCCCAATGAGTCCTTGATATTTAGTCGTTTTCAGCCACTTTTATGGATTTTTGAAAATGTCACTTTTTTGTGAAAATATCCACGAAATAAGGGAATAATATGTGTGAGGGTACCCCAGGAGAGTTCCAAATGTGTGTGGGTAGTATATATATCCCACGGGGGTAAAATTGAAAAAAGTTGAAAAAAATTTTTTTTTGGACTTAGTCATTTTTCCGGCGTTTATCAAACTTTCAGATAGGGCAAATGTCAGTGAGCGTTCCGATTTCAGTTCCAGAGCGATTCGCCCAATGAGTCCTTGATATTTAGTCGTTTTCAACCAATTTTCTGGATTTTTGAAAATTTCACTTTTTTGTGAAAATATCCACTAAATGAGGGAATAATATGTGTGAGGGTACCCCAGGAGAGTTCCAAATGTGTGTGGATAGAATATATATCACACGGGGGTAAAATTGAAAAAAGTTTAAAAAAATTTTTTTTGACTTAGTCATTTTTCCGGCGTTTATCAGACTTTCAGATAGGGGAAATGTCAGTGAGCGTTCCGATTTCAGTTCCAGAGCGATATGGCCAATGAGTCCTTGATATGTAGTCGTTTTCAGCCAATTTTCTGGATTTTTGAAAATTTCACTTTTTTGTGAAAATATCCACTAAATGAGGGAATAATATGTGTGAGGGTACCCCAGGAGAGTTCCAAATGTTTGTGGGTAGAATATATATCCCACGGGGGTAAATTTGAAAAAAGTTTAAACAATTTTTTTTTTGGACTTAGTCATTTTTCTGGCATTTATCAGGCTTTCAGATAGGGGAAATGTCAGTGAGCGTTCCGATTTCAGTTCCAGAGCGATTTGCCCAATGAGTCCTTGATATTTAGCCTTTTTCAGCCAATTTTCTGGATTTTTGACAATTTCACTTTTTTGTGAAAATATCCACTAAATTAGTGAATAATATGTGTGAGGGTACCCCAGGAGAGTTCCAAATGTGTGTGGGTAGAATATATATATCATGGGGTAAAATTGAAAAAAGTTGAAAAAAAATTTTTTTTGGACTTAGTCATTTTTCCAGCGTTTATCAGACTTTCAGATATCGCAAATGTCAGTGAGCGCTCCGATTTCAGTTCCAGAGCGATTCACCCAATGAGTCCTTGATATTTAGTCGTTTTCAGCCAATTTTCTGGATTTGTGAAAATTTCACTTTTTTGTGAAAATATCCACTACATGAGGGAATAATATGTGTGAGGGTACCCCAGGAGAGTTCCAAATGTGTGTGGGTAGAATATATATCCCACGGGGTAAAATTGAAAAAAGTTGAAAAATTTTTTTTTTTGGACTTAGTCATTTTTCCGGCATTTATCAGACTTTCAGATAGGGGAAATGTCAGTGAGCGTTCCGATTTCAGTTCCAGAGCGATTCGCCCAATGAGTCCTTGATATTTAGTCGTTTTCAGCCACTTTTATGGATTTTTGAAAATGTCACTTTTTTGTGAAAATATCCACTAAATGAGGGAATAATATGTGTGAGGGTACCCCAGGAGAGTTCCAAATGTGTGTGGGTAGAATATATATCCCACGGGGTAAAATTGAAAAAAGTTGGAAAAAATTTTTTTTTGGACTTAGTCATTTTTCCGACGTTTATCAGACTTTCAGATATGGCAAATGTCAGTGAGCATTTCGATTTCAGTCCCAGAGCGATTCGCCCAATGATTACTTGATATTAAGTCGTTTTCAGCCAATTTTCTGGATTTTTGAAAATGTCACTTTTTTGTGAAAATATCCACTAAATAAGGGAATAATATGTGTGAGGGTACCCCAGGAGAGTTCCAAATGTGTGTGGGTAGAATATGTATCCCACGGGGGTAAAATTGAAAAAAGTTTAAAAAAATTTTTTTTTGGACTTAGTCATTTTTCTGGCATTTATCAGGCTTTCAGATAGGGCAAATGCCAGTGAGCGTTCCGATTTCAGTTCCAGAGCGATTCGCCCAATAAGTCCTTGATAGTCGTTTTCAACCAATTTTCTGGATTTTTGAAAATGTAACTTTTTTGTGAAAATATCCACTAAATGAGGGAATAATATGTGTGAGGGTACCCCAGGAGAGTTCCAAATGTGTGTTGGTAGAATGTATATCCCACGGGGGTGAATTTGAAAAAAGTTGAAAAAATTATTTTTTTGGACTCAGTCATTTTTCCGGCGTTTATCAGACTTTCAGATGGGGGAAATGTCAGTGAGCATTCCGATTTCAGTTCCAGAGCGATTCGCCCAATGAGTCCTTGATATTTAGTCATTTTCAGCCAATTTTCTGGATTTTTGAAAATTTCACTTTTTTGCAAAAATATCCACTAAATGATGGAATAATATGTGTGAGGGTACACCAGGATAGTTCCAAATGTGAGTTGGTAGAATATATATCCCACGGGGGTGAATTTGAAAAAAGATGAAAAAATATTTTTTTTGGACTTATTCATTTTTCCGGCGTTTATCAAACTTTCAGATAGGGGAAATGTCAGTGAGCATTCCGATTTCAATTCCAGAGCGATTCGCCCAATGAGTCCTTGATATTTAGTCGTTTTCAGCCAATTTTCTGGATTTTTGAAAATGTCACTTTTTTGTGAAAATATCACTAAATGAGGGAATAATATGTGTGAGGGTACCCCAGGAGAGTTCCAAATGTGTGTGGGTAGAATATATATCCCAGGGGGGTAAAATTGAAAAAAGTTGAAAAAAATTTTTTTTTGGATTTAGTCATTTTTTTCCTTGTTTATCAGACTTTCAGATAGGGCAAATGTCAGTGAGCGTTCCGATTTCAGTTCCAAAGCGATTATCCCAATGAGTCCTTGATATTTAGTCGTTTTCAGCCAATTTTCTGGATTTTTGAAAATTTCACTTTTTTGTGAAAATATCCACTAAATGAGGGAATAATATGTGTGAGGGTACCCCAGGAGAGTTCCAAATGTGTGTGGGTAGAATATATATCCCACGGGGGTAAATTTGAAAAAAAGTTGAAAAATTTTTATTTTTGGACTGTCATTTTTCCGGCGTTTATCAGACTTTGAGATATGGCAAATATCAGTGAGCATTTCGATTTCAGTTCCAGAGCGATTCGCCCAATGAATTCTTGATATTTAGTTGTTTTCAGCCAATATTTTGGATTTTTGAAAATTTCACTTTTTTGTGAAAATATCCACTAAATGAGGGGATAATATGTGTGAGGGTACCCCAGGAGAGTTCCAAATGTGTGTGGGTAGAATATATATCTCACAGGGGTAAAATTGAAAAAAGTTGAAAAAATTTTTTTTTGGACTTAGTCATTTTTCCAGCGTTTCTCAAACTTTCAGATAGGGGAAATGTCAGTGAGCATTCCGATTTCAATTCCAGAGCGATTCGACCAATGAGTCCTTGATATTTAGTCGTTTTCAGCCAATTTTCTGGATTTTTGAAAATTTAACTTTTTTGTGAAAATATCCACTAAATGAGGGAATAAAATGTGTGAGGGTACCCCAGGAGAGTTCCAAATGTGTGTGGGTAGAATATATATCCCACAGGGGTAAAATTGAAAAAAGTTGAAAAAAATTTTTTTTTTGGATTAAGTCATTTTTCCGACGTTTATCAGACTTTCAGATAGGGCAAATATCAGTGAGCGCTTCAATTTCAGTTACAGAGCGATTCGCCCAATGAGTCCTTGATATTTAGTTGTTTTCAGCCAATTTTATGGATTTTTGAAAATGTCACTTTTTTGTGAAAATATCCACTAAATGAGGGAATAATATGTGTGAGGGTACCCCAGGAGAGTTCCAAATGTGTGTGGGTATTATATATATCCCAGGGGGGTAAATTTGAAAAAAGTTGAAAATTATTTTTTTTTGAACTTAGTCATTTTTCCGACGTTTATCAGACTTTCAGATATGGCAAATGTCAGTGAGCGCTTCAATTTCAGTTACAGAGCGATTCGCACAATGAATCCTTGATATTTAGTTGTTTTCAGCCAATATTTTGGATTTTTGAAAATTTTACTTTTTTGTGAAAATATCCACTAAATGAGGGAATAATATGTGTGAGGGTACCCCAGGAGAGTTCCAAATGTGTGTGGGTAGAATATATATCCCACGAGGGTAAATTTGAAAAAAGTTGAAAACATTTTTTTTTTGTACTGTCATTTTTCCGGTGTTTATCAGACTTTCAGATATGGCAAATGTCAGTGAACATTCCGATTTCAGTCCCAGAGCGATTCGCCCAAGGATTACTTGATATTAAGTCGTTTTCAGCCAATTTCCTGGATTTTTTGAAAATTTCACTTTTTTGTGAAAATATCCACTAAATGAGGGAATAATATGTGTGAGGGTACCCCAGGAGAGTTCCAAATGTGTGTGGGTAGTATATATATCCCACGGGGGTAAAATTGAAAAAAGTTGAAAAAAATTTTTTTTTGGACTTAGTCATTTTTCCGGCGTTTATCAAACTTTCAGATAGGGCAAATGTCAGTGAGCGTTCCGATTTCAGTTCCAGAGCGATTCGCCCAATGAGTCCTTGATATTTAGTTGTTTTCAACCAATTTTCTGGATTTTTGAAAATTTCACTTTTTTGTGAAAATATCCACTAAATGAGGGAATAATATGTGTGAGGGTACCCCAGGAGAGTTCCAAATGTGTGTGGATAGAATATATATCACACGGGGGTAAAATTGAAAAAAGTTTAAAAAAAATTTTTTTTGACTTAGTCATTTTTCCGGCTTTTATCAGACTTTCAGATAGGGGAAATGTCAGTGAGCGTTCCGATTTCAGTTCCAGAGCGATTCGCCCAATGAGTCCTTGATATTTAGTCGTTTTCAGCCAATTTTATGTATTTTTGAAAATGTCACTTTTTTGTGAAAATATCCACGAAATAAGGGAATAATATGTGTGAGGGTACCCAAGGAGAGTTCCAAATGTGTGTGGGTAGTATATATATCCCACGGGGGTAAATTTGAAAAAAGTTTAAACAATTTTTTTTTTGGACTTAGTCATTTTTCTGGCATTTATCAGGCTTTCAGATAGGGGAAATGTCAGTGAGCGTTCCGATTTCAGTTCCAGAGCGATTTGCCCAATGAGTCCTTGATATTTAGCCTTTTTCAGCCAATTTTCTGGATTTTTGACAATTTCACTTTTTTGTGAAAATATCCACTAAATTAGTGAATAATATGTGTGAGGGTACCCCAGGAGAGTTCCAAATGTGTGTGGGTAGAATATATATATCACGGGGTAAAATTGAAAAAAGTTGAAAAAAAATTTTTTTTGGACTTAGTCATTTTTCCAGCGTTTATCAGACTTTCAGATATCGCAAATGTCAGTGAGCGCTCCGATTTCAGTTCCAGAGCGATTCGCCCAATGAGTCCTTGATATTTAGTCGTTTTCAACCAATTTTCTGGATTTTTGAAAATTTCACTTTTTTGTGAAAATATCCACGAAATAAGGGAATAATATGTGTGAGGGTACCCCAGGAGAGTTCCAAATGTGTGTGGGTAGTATATATATCCCACGGGGGTAAAATTGAAAAAAGTTGAAAAAAATTTTTTTTTGGACTTAGTCATTTTTCCGGCGTTTATCAAACTTTCAGATAGGGCAAATGTCAGTGAGCGTTCCGATTTCAGTTCCAGAGCGATTCGCCCAATGAGTCCTTGATATTTAGTCGTTTTCAACCAATTTTCTGGATTTTTGAAAATTTCACTTTTTTGTGAAAATATCCACTAAATGAGGGAATAATATGTGTGAGGGTACCCCAGGAGAGTTCCAAATGTGTGTGGATAGAATATATATCACACGGGGGTAAAATTGAAAAAAGTTTAAAAAAAATTTTTTTTGACTTAGTCATTTTTCCGGCGTTTATCAGACTTTCAGATAGGGGAAATGTCAGTGAGCGTTCCGATTTCAGTTCCAGAGCGATATGGCCAATGAGTCCTTGAAATTTAGTCGTTTTCAGCCAATTTTCTGGATTTTTGAAAATTTCACTTTTTTGCGAAAATATCCACTAAATGAGGGAATAATTTGTGTGAGGGTACCCCAGGAGAGTTCCAAATGTGTGTGGGTATTATATATATCCCACGGGGGTAAATTTGAAAAAAGTTTAAACAATTTTTTTTTTGGACTTAGTCATTTTTCTGGCATTTATCAGGCTTTCAGATAGGGGAAATGTCAGTAAGCGTTCCGATTTCAGTTCCAGAGCGATTTGCCCAATGAGTCCTTGATATTTAGCCTTTTTCAGCCAATTTTCTGGATTTTTGACAATTTCACTTTTTTGTGAAAATATCCACTAAATTAGTGAATAATATGTGTGAGGGTACCCCAGGAGAGTTCCAAATGTGTGTGGGTAGAATATATATATCACGGGGTAAAATTGAAAAAAGTTGAAAAAAAATTTTTTTTGGACTTAGTCATTTTTCCAGCGTTTATCAGACTTTCAGATATCGCAAATGTCAATGAGCGCTCCGATTTCAGTTCCAGAGCGATTCGCCCAATGAGTCCTTGATATTTAGTCGTTTTCAGCCAATTTTATGGATTTTTGAAAATGTCACTTTTTTGTGAAAATATCCACGAAATAAGGGAATAATATGTGTGAGGGTACCCCAGGAGAGTTCCAAATGTGTGTGGGTATTATCTATATCCCACGGGGGTGAATTTGAAAAAAGTTGAAAAAATTATTTTTTTGGACTCAGTCATTTTTCCGGCGTTTATCAGACTTTCAGATGGGGGAAATGTCAGTGAGCATTCCGATTTCAGTTCCAGAGCGATTCGCCCAATGAGTCCTTGATATTTAGTCATTTTCAGCCAATTTTCTGGATTTTTGAAAATTTCACTTTTTTGCAAAAATATCCACTAAATGAGGGAATAATATGTGTGAGGGTACACCAGGATAGTTCCAAATGTGAGTTGGTAGAATATATATCCCACGGGGGTGAATTTGAAAAAAGATGAAAAAATATTTTTTTTGGACTTATTCATTTTTCCGGCGTTTATCAAACTTTCACATAGGGGAAATGTCAGTGAGCATTCCGATTTCAATTCCAGAGCGATTCGCCCAATGAGTCCTTGATATTTAGTCGTTTTCAGCCAATTTTCTGGATTTTTGAAAATTTCACTTTTTTTGTGAAAATATCACTAAGTGAGGGAATAATATGTGTGAGGGTACCCCAGGAGAGTTCCAAATGTGTGTGGGTAGAATATATATCCCAGGGGGGTAAATTTGAAAAAAGTTGAAAATTATTTTTTTTTGAACTTAGTCATTTTTCCGACGTTTATCAGACTTTCAGATATGGCAAATGTCAGTGAGCGCTTCAATTTCAGTTACAGAGCGATTCGCACAATGAATCCTTGATATTTAGTTGTTTTCAGCCAATATTTTGGATTTTTGAAAATTTTACTTTTTTGTGAAAATATCCACTAAATGAGGGAATAATATGTGTGAGGGTACCCCAGGAGAGTTCCAAATGTGTGTGGGTAGAATATATATCCCACGAGGGTAAATTTGAAAAAAGTTGAAAACATTTTTTTTTTGTACTGTCATTTTTCCGGTGTTTATCAGACTTTCAGATAGGGTAAATGTCAGTGAGCGTTCCGATTTCAGTTCCAGAGCGATTCGCCCAATGAGTTCTTGATATTTAGTCGTTTTCAGCCACTTTTATTAATTTTTGAAAATGTCACTTTTTTGTGAAAATATCCACGAAATAAGGGAATAATATGTGTGAGGGTACCCCAGGAGAGTTCCAAATGTGTGTGGGTAGTATATATATCCCACGGGGGTAAAATTGAAAAAAGTTGAAAAAAATTTTTTTTTGGACTTAGTCATTTTTCCGGCGTTTATCAGACTTTCAGATATGGCAAATGTCAGTGAGCATTTCGATTTCAGTCCCAGAGCGATTCGCCCAATGAGTCCTTGATATTTAGTCGTTTTCAACCAATTTTCTGGATTTTTGAAAATTTCACTTTTTTGTGAAAATATCCACTAAATGAGGGAATAATATGTGTGAGGGTACCCCAGGAGAGTTCCAAATGTGTGTGGATAGAATATATATCACACGGGGGTAAAATTGAAAAAAGTTTTAAAAAAATTTTTTTTGACTTAGTCATTTTTCCGGCGTTTATCAGACTTTCAGATAGGGGAAATGTCAGTGAGCGTTCCGATTTCAGTTCCAGAGCGATATGGCCAATGAGTCCTTGATATTTAGTCGTTTTCAGCCAATTTTCTGGATTTTTGAAAATTTCACTTTTTTGTGAAAATATCCACTAAATGAGGGAATAATATGTGTGAGGGTACCCCAGGAGAGTTCCAAATGTGTGTGGGTATTATATATATCCCACGGGGGTAAATTTGAAAAAAGTTTAAACAATTTTTTTTTTGTACTTAGTCATTTTTCTGGCATTTATCAGGCTTTCAGATAGGGGAAATGTCAGTGAGCGTTCCGATTTCAGTTCCAGAGCGATTTGCCCAATGAGTCCTTGATATTTAGCCTTTTTCAGCCAATTTTCTGGATTTTTGACAATTTCACTTTTTTGTGAAAATATCCACTAAATTAGTGAATAATATGTGTGAGGGTACCCCAGGAGAGTTCCAAATGTGTGTGGGTAGAATATATATATCACGGGGTAAAATTGAAAAAAGTTGAAAAAAAATTTTTTTTGGACTGTCATTTTTCCAGCGTTTATCAGACTTTCAGATATCGCAAATGTCAGTGAGCGCTCCGATTTCAGTTCCAGAGCGATTCGCCCAATGAGTCCTTGATATTTAGTCATTTTCAGCCAATTTTCTGGATTTTTGAAAATTTCACTTTTTTGCAAAAATATCCACTAAATGAGGGAATAATATGTGTGAGGGTACACCAGGATAGTTCCAAATGTGAGTTGGTAGAATATATATCCCACGGGGGTGAATTTGAAAAAAGATGAAAAAATATTTTTTTTGGACTTATTCATTTTTCCGGCGTTTATCAAACTTTCACATAGGGGAAATGTCAGTGAGCATTCCGATTTCAATTCCAGAGCGATTCGCCCAATGAGTCCTTGATATTTAGTCGTTTTCAGCCAATTTTCTGGATTTTTGAAAATTTCACTTTTTTTGTGAAAATATCACTAAATGAGGGAATAATATGTGTGAGGGTACCCCAGGAGAGTTCCAAATGTGTGTGGGTAGAATATATATCCCAGGGGGGTAAATTTGAAAAAAGTTGAAAATTATTTTTTTTTGAACTTAGTCATTTTTCCGACGTTTATCAGACTTTCAGATATGGCAAATGTCAGTGAGCGCTTCAATTTCAGTTACAGAGCGATTCGCACAATGAATCCTTGATATTTAGTTGTTTTCAGCCAATATTTTGGATTTTTGAAAATTTTACTTTTTTGTGAAAATATCCACTAAATGAGGGAATAATATGTGTGAGGGTACCCCAGGAGAGTTCCAAATGTGTGTGGGTAGAATATATATCCCACGAGGGTAAATTTGAAAAAAGTTGAAAACATTTTTTTTTTGTACTGTCATTTTTCCGGTGTTTATCAGACTTTCAGATAGGGTAAATGTCAGTGAGCGTTCCGATTTCAGTTCCAGAGCGATTCGCCCAATGAGTTCTTGATATTTAGTCGTTTTCAGCCACTTTTATTAATTTTTGAAAATGTCACTTTTTTGTGAAAATATCCACGAAATAAGGGAATAATATGTGTGAGGGTACCCCAGGAGAGTTCCAAATGTGTGTGGGTAGTATATATATCCCACGGGGGTAAAATTGAAAAAAGTTGAAAAAAATTTTTTTTTGGACTTAGTCATTTTTCCGGCGTTTATCAGACTTTCAGATATGGCAAATGTCAGTGAGCATTTCGATTTCAGTCCCAGAGCGATTCGCCCAATGAGTCCTTGATATTTAGTCGTTTTCAACCAATTTTCTGGATTTTTGAAAATTTCACTTTTTTGTGAAAATATCCACTAAATGAGGGAATAATATGTGTGAGGGTACCCCAGGAGAGTTCCAAATGTGTGTGGATAGAATATATATCACACGGGGGTAAAATTGAAAAAAGTTTTAAAAAAATTTTTTTTGACTTAGTCATTTTTCCGGCGTTTATCAGACTTTCAGATAGGGGAAATGTCAGTGAGCGTTCCGATTTCAGTTCCAGAGCGATATGGCCAATGAGTCCTTGATATTTAGTCGTTTTCAGCCAATTTTCTGGATTTTTGAAAATTTCACTTTTTTGTGAAAATATCCACTAAATGAGGGAATAATATGTGTGAGGGTACCCCAGGAGAGTTCCAAATGTGTGTGGGTATTATATATATCCCACGGGGGTAAATTTGAAAAAAGTTTAAACAATTTTTTTTTTGTACTTAGTCATTTTTCTGGCATTTATCAGGCTTTCAGATAGGGGAAATGTCAGTGAGCGTTCCGATTTCAGTTCCAGAGCGATTTGCCCAATGAGTCCTTGATATTTAGCCTTTTTCAGCCAATTTTCTGGATTTTTGACAATTTCACTTTTTTGTGAAAATATCCACTAAATTAGTGAATAATATGTGTGAGGGTACCCCAGGAGAGTTCCAAATGTGTGTGGGTAGAATATATATATCACGGGGTAAAATTGAAAAAAGTTGAAAAAAAATTTTTTTTGGACTGTCATTTTTCCAGCGTTTATCAGACTTTCAGATATCGCAAATGTCAGTGAGCGCTCCGATTTCAGTTCCAGAGCGATTCGCCCAATGAGTCCTTGATATTTAGTCATTTTCAGCCAATTTTCTGGATTTTTGAAAATTTCACTTTTTTGCAAAAATATCCACTAAATGAGGGAATAATATGTGTGAGGGTACACCAGGATAGTTCCAAATGTGAGTTGGTAGAATATATATCCCACGGGGGTGAATTTGAAAAAAGATGAAAAAATATTTTTTTTGGACTTATTCATTTTTCCGGCGTTTATCAAACTTTCACATAGGGGAAATGTCAGTGAGCATTCCGATTTCAATTCCAGAGCGATTCGCCCAATGAGTCCTTGATATTTAGTCGTTTTCAGCCAATTTTCTGGATTTTTGAAAATTTCACTTTTTTTGTGAAAATATCACTAAATGAGGGAATAATATGTGTGAGGGTACCCCAGGAGAGTTCCAAATGTGTGTGGGTAGAATATATATCCCAGGGGGGTAAATTTGAAAAAAGTTGAAAATTATTTTTTTTTGAACTTAGTCATTTTTCCGACGTTTATCAGACTTTCAGATATGGCAAATGTCAGTGAGCGCTTCAATTTCAGTTACAGAGCGATTCGCACAATGAATCCTTGATATTTAGTTGTTTTCAGCCAATATTTTGGATTTTTGAAAATTTTACTTTTTTGTGAAAATATCCACTAAATGAGGGAATAATATGTGTGAGGGTACCCCAGGAGAGTTCCAAATGTGTGTGGGTAGAATATATATCCCACGAGGGTAAATTTGAAAAAAGTTGAAAACATTTTTTTTTTGTACTGTCATTTTTCCGGTGTTTATCAGACTTTCAGATAGGGTAAATGTCAGTGAGCGTTCCGATTTCAGTTCCAGAGCGATTCGCCCAATGAGTTCTTGATATTTAGTCGTTTTCAGCCACTTTTATTAATTTTTGAAAATGTCACTTTTTTGTGAAAATATCCACGAAATAAGGGAATAATATGTGTGAGGGTACCCCAGGAGAGTTCCAAATGTGTGTGGGTAGTATATATATCCCACGGGGGTAAAATTGAAAAAAGTTGAAAAAAATTTTTTTTTGGACTTAGTCATTTTTCCGGCGTTTATCAGACTTTCAGATATGGCAAATGTCAGTGAGCATTTCGATTTCAGTCCCAGAGCGATTCGCCCAATGAGTCCTTGATATTTAGTCGTTTTCAACCAATTTTCTGGATTTTTGAAAATTTCACTTTTTTGTGAAAATATCCACTAAATGAGGGAATAATATGTGTGAGGGTACCCCAGGAGAGTTCCAAATGTGTGTGGATAGAATATATATCACACGGGGGTAAAATTGAAAAAAGTTTTAAAAAAATTTTTTTTGACTTAGTCATTTTTCCGGCGTTTATCAGACTTTCAGATAGGGGAAATGTCAGTGAGCGTTCCGATTTCAGTTCCAGAGCGATATGGCCAATGAGTCCTTGATATTTAGTCGTTTTCAGCCAATTTTCTGGATTTTTGAAAATTTCACTTTTTTGTGAAAATATCCACTAAATGAGGGAATAATATGTGTGAGGGTACCCCAGGAGAGTTCCAAATGTGTGTGGGTATTATATATATCCCACGGGGGTAAATTTGAAAAAAGTTTAAACAATTTTTTTTTTGTACTTAGTCATTTTTCTGGCATTTATCAGGCTTTCAGATAGGGGAAATGTCAGTGAGCGTTCCGATTTCAGTTCCAGAGCGATTTGCCCAATGAGTCCTTGATATTTAGCCTTTTTCAGCCAATTTTCTGGATTTTTGACAATTTCACTTTTTTGTGAAAATATCCACTAAATTAGTGAATAATATGTGTGAGGGTACCCCAGGAGAGTTCCAAATGTGTGTGGGTAGAATATATATATCACGGGGTAAAATTGAAAAAAGTTGAAAAAAAATTTTTTTTGGACTTAGTCATTTTTCCAGCGTTTATCAGACTTTCAGATATCGCAAATGTCAATGAGCGCTCCGATTTCAGTTCCAGAGCGATTCGCCCAATGAGTCCTTGATATTTAGTCGTTTTCAGCCAATTTTATGGATTTTTGAAAATGTCACTTTTTTGTGAAAATATCCACGAAATAAGGGAATAATATGTGTGAGGGTACCCCAGGAGAGTTCCAAATGTGTGTGGGTATTATATATATCCCACGGGGGTGAATTTGAAAAAAGTTGAAAAAATTATTTTTTTGGACTCAGTCATTTTTCCGGCGTTTATCAGACTTTCAGATGGGGGAAATGTCAGTGAGCATTCCGATTTCAGTTCCAGAGCGATTCGCCCAATGAGTCCTTGATATTTAGTCATTTTCAGCCAATTTTCTGGATTTTTGAAAATTTCACTTTTTTGCAAAAATATCCACTAAATGAGGGAATAATATGTGTGAGGGTACACCAGGATAGTTCCAAATGTGAGTTGGTAGAATATATATCCCACGGGGGTGAATTTGAAAAAAGATGAAAAAATATTTTTTTTGGACTTATTCATTTTTCCGGCGTTTATCAAACTTTCACATAGGGGAAATGTCAGTGAGCATTCCGATTTCAATTCCAGAGCGATTCGCCCAATGAGTCCTTGATATTTAGTCGTTTTCAGCCAATTTTCTGGATTTTTGAAAATTTCACTTTTTTTGTGAAAATATCACTAAATGAGGGAATAATATGTGTGAGGGTACCCCAGGAGAGTTCCAAATGTGTGTGGGTAGAATATATATCCCAGGGGGGTAAATTTGAAAAAAGTTGAAAATTATTTTTTTTTGAACTTAGTCATTTTTCCGACGTTTATCAGACTTTCAGATATGGCAAATGTCAGTGAGCGCTTCAATTTCAGTTACAGAGCGATTCGCACAATGAATCCTTGATATTTAGTTGTTTTCAGCCAATATTTTGGATTTTTGAAAATTTTACTTTTTTGTGAAAATATCCACTAAATGAGGGAATAATATGTGTGAGGGTACCCCAGGAGAGTTCCAAATGTGTGTGGGTAGAATATATATCCCACGAGGGTAAATTTGAAAAAAGTTGAAAACATTTTTTTTTTGTACTGTCATTTTTCCGGTGTTTATCAGACTTTCAGATAGGGTAAATGTCAGTGAGCGTTCCGATTTCAGTTCCAGAGCGATTCGCCCAATGAGTTCTTGATATTTAGTCGTTTTCAGCCACTTTTATTAATTTTTGAAAATGTCACTTTTTTGTGAAAATATCCACGAAATAAGGGAATAATATGTGTGAGGGTACCCCAGGAGAGTTCCAAATGTGTGTGGGTAGTATATATATCCCACGGGGGTAAAATTGAAAAAAGTTGAAAAAAATTTTTTTTTGGACTTAGTCATTTTTCCGGCGTTTATCAGACTTTCAGATATGGCAAATGTCAGTGAGCATTTCGATTTCAGTCCCAGAGCGATTCGCCCAATGAGTCCTTGATATTTAGTCGTTTTCAACCAATTTTCTGGATTTTTGAAAATTTCACTTTTTTGTGAAAATATCCACTAAATGAGGGAATAATATGTGTGAGGGTACCCCAGGAGAGTTCCAAATGTGTGTGGATAGAATATATATCACACGGGGGTAAAATTGAAAAAAGTTTTAAAAAAATTTTTTTTGACTTAGTCATTTTTCCGGCGTTTATCAGACTTTCAGATAGGGGAAATGTCAGTGAGCGTTCCGATTTCAGTTCCAGAGCGATATGGCCAATGAGTCCTTGATATTTAGTCGTTTTCAGCCAATTTTCTGGATTTTTGAAAATTTCACTTTTTTGTGAAAATATCCACTAAATGAGGGAATAATATGTGTGAGGGTACCCCAGGAGAGTTCCAAATGTGTGTGGGTATTATATATATCCCACGGGGGTAAATTTGAAAAAAGTTTAAACAATTTTTTTTTTGTACTTAGTCATTTTTCTGGCATTTATCAGGCTTTCAGATAGGGGAAATGTCAGTGAGCGTTCCGATTTCAGTTCCAGAGCGATTTGCCCAATGAGTCCTTGATATTTAGCCTTTTTCAGCCAATTTTCTGGATTTTTGACAATTTCACTTTTTTGTGAAAATATCCACTAAATTAGTGAATAATATGTGTGAGGGTACCCCAGGAGAGTTCCAAATGTGTGTGGGTAGAATATATATATCACGGGGTAAAATTGAAAAAAGTTGAAAAAAAATTTTTTTTGGACTTAGTCATTTTTCCAGCGTTTATCAGACTTTCAGATATCGCAAATGTCAGTGAGCGCTCCGATTTCAGTTCCAGAGCGATTCGCCCAATGAGTCCTTGATATTTAGTCGTTTTCAGACAATTTTATGGATTTTTGAAAATGTCACTTTTTTGTGAAAATATCCACGAAATAAGGGAATAATATGTATGAGGGTACCCCAGGAGAGTTCCAAATGTGTGTGGGTAGTATATATATCCCACGGGGGTAAAATTGAAAAAAGTTGAAAAAAATTTTTTTTTGGACTTAGTCATTTTTCCGGCGTTTATCAAACTTTCAGATAGGGCAAATGTCAGTGAGCGTTCCGATTTCAGTTCCAGAGCGATTCGCCCAATGAGTCCTTGATATTTAGTCATTTTCAGCCAATTTTCTGGATTTTTGAAAATTTCACTTTTTTGCAAAAATATCCACTAAATGAGGGAATAATATGTGTGAGGGTACACCAGGATAGTTCCAAATGTGAGTTGGTAGAATATATATCCCACGGGGGTGAATTTGAAAAAAGATGAAAAAATATTTTTTTTGGACTTATTCATTTTTCCGGCGTTTATCAAACTTTCACATAGGGGAAATGTCAGTGAGCATTCCGATTTCAATTCCAGAGCGATTCGCCCAATGAGTCCTTGATATTTAGTCGTTTTCAGCCAATTTTCTGGATTTTTGAAAATTTCACTTTTTTTGTGAAAATATCACTAAATGAGGGAATAATATGTGTGAGGGTACCCCAGGAGAGTTCCAAATGTGTGTGGGTAGAATATATATCCCAGGGGGGTAAATTTGAAAAAAGTTGAAAATTATTTTTTTTTGAACTTAGTCATTTTTCCGACGTTTATCAGACTTTCAGATATGGCAAATGTCAGTGAGCCCTTCAATTTCAGTTACAGAGCGATTCGCACAATGAATCCTTGATATTTAGTTGTTTTCAGCCAATATTTTGGATTTTTGAAAATTTTACTTTTTTGTGAAAATATCCACTAAATGAGGGAATAATATGTGTGAGGGTACCCCAGGAGAGTTCCAAATGTGTGTGGGTAGAATATATATCCCACGAGGGTAAATTTGAAAAAAGTTGAAAACATTTTTTTTTTGTACTGTCATTTTTCCGGTGTTTATCAGACTTTCAGATAGGGTAAATGTCAGTGAGCGTTCCGATTTCAGTTCCAGAGCGATTCGCCCAATGAGTTCTTGATATTTAGTCGTTTTCAGCCACTTTTATTAATTTTTGAAAATGTCACTTTTTTGTGAAAATATCCACGAAATAAGGGAATAATATGTGTGAGGGTACCCCAGGAGAGTTCCAAATGTGTGTGGGTAGTATATATATCCCACGGGGGTAAAATTGAAAAAAGTTGAAAAAAATTTTTTTTTGGACTTAGTCATTTTTCCGGCGTTTATCAGACTTTCAGATATGGCAAATGTCAGTGAGCATTTCGATTTCAGTCCCAGAGCGATTCGCCCAATGAGTCCTTGATATTTAGTCGTTTTCAACCAATTTTCTGGATTTTTGAAAATTTCACTTTTTTGTGAAAATATCCACTAAATGAGGGAATAATATGTGTGAGGGTACCCCAGGAGAGTTCCAAATGTGTGTGGATAGAATATATATCACACGGGGGTAAAATTGAAAAAAGTTTTAAAAAAATTTTTTTTGACTTAGTCATTTTTCCGGCGTTTATCAGACTTTCAGATAGGGGAAATGTCAGTGAGCGTTCCGATTTCAGTTCCAGAGCGATATGGCCAATGAGTCCTTGATATTTAGTCGTTTTCAGCCAATTTTCTGGATTTTTGAAAATTTCACTTTTTTGTGAAAATATCCACTAAATGAGGGAATAATATGTGTGAGGGTACCCCAGGAGAGTTCCAAATGTGTGTGGGTATTATATATATCCCACGGGGGTAAATTTGAAAAAAGTTTAAACAATTTTTTTTTTGTACTTAGTCATTTTTCTGGCATTTATCAGGCTTTCAGATAGGGGAAATGTCAGTGAGCGTTCCGATTTCAGTTCCAGAGCGATTTGCCCAATGAGTCCTTGATATTTAGCCTTTTTCAGCCAATTTTCTGGATTTTTGACAATTTCACTTTTTTGTGAAAATATCCACTAAATTAGTGAATAATATGTGTGAGGGTACCCCAGGAGAGTTCCAAATGTGTGTGGGTAGAATATATATATCACGGGGTAAAATTGAAAAAAGTTGAAAAAAAATTTTTTTTGGACTTAGTCATTTTTCCAGCGTTTATCAGACTTTCAGATATCGCAAATGTCAGTGAGCGCTCCGATTTCAGTTCCAGAGCGATTCGCCCAATGAGTCCTTGATATTTAGTCGTTTTCAGCCAATTTTATGGATTTTTGAAAATGTCACTTTTTTGTGAAAATATCCACGAAATAAGGGAATAATATGTGTGAGGGTACCCCAGGAGAGTTCCAAATGTGTGTGGGTAGTATATATATCCCACGGGGGTAAAATTGAAAAAAGTTGAAAAAAATTTTTTTTTGGACTTAGTCATTTTTCCGACGTTTATCAGACTTTCAGATATGGCAAATGTCAGTGAACATTCCGATTTCAGTCCCAGAGCGATTCGCCCAAGGATTACTTGATATTAAGTCGTTTTCAGCCAATTTCCTGGATTTTTTGAAAATTTAACTTTTTTGTGAAAATATCCACTAAATGAGGGAATAATATGTGTGAGGGTACCCCAGGAGAGTTCCAAATGTGTGTGGGTAGTATATATATCTCACGGGGGTAAAATTGAAAAAAGTTGAAAAATTTTTTTTTTTGGACTTAGTCATTTTTCCGGCGTTTATCAAACTTTCAGATAGGGCAAATGTCAGTGAGCGTTCCGATTTCAGTTCCAGAGCGATTCGCCCAATGAGTCCTTGATATTTAGTCGTTTTCAACCAATTTTCTGGATTTTTGAAAATTTCACTTTTTTGTGAAAATATCCACTAAATGAGGGAATAATATGTGTGAGGGTACCCCAGGAGAGTTCTAAATGTGTGTGGGTATTATATATATCCCACGGGGGTAAATTTGAAAAAAGTTGAAAAAATTTTTTTTTTGGACTTAGTCATTTTTCCGGCGTTTATCAGACTTTCAGATAGGGGAAATGTCAGTGAGCGTTCCGATTTCAGTTCCAGAGCGATTTGCCCAATGAGTCCTTGATATTTAGCCTTTTTCAGGAAATTTTCTGGATTTTTGACAATTTCACTTTTTTGTGAAAATATCCACTAAATTAGTGAATAATATGTGTGAGGGTACCCCAGGAGAGTTCCAAATGTGTGTGGGTAGAATATATATATCACGGGGTAAAATTGAAAAAAGTTGAAAAAAAATTTTTTTTGGACTTAGTCATTTTTCCAGCGTTTATCAGACTTTCAGATATCGCAAATGTCAGTGAGCATTCCGATTTCAGTTCCAGAGCGATTCGCCCAATGAGTCCTTGATATTTAGTCGTTTTCAGCCAATTTTCTGGATTTTTGAAAATTTCACTTTTTTGTGAAAATATCCACTAAATTAGTGAATAATATGTGTGAGGGTACCCCAGGAGAGTTCCAAATGTGTGTGGGTAGAATATATATCTCAGGGGGTAAAATTGAAAAAAGTTGAAAAATTTGTTTTTCAGACTTAGTCATTTTTCCAGCGTTTATCAGACTTTCAGATATCGCAAATGTCAGTGAGCGCTCCGATTTCAGTTCCAGAGCGATTCGCCCAATGAGTCCTTGATATTTAGTCGTTTTCAGCCAATTTTCTGGATTTTTGAAAATTTCACTTTTTTGTGAAAATATCCACTACATGAGGGAATAATATGTGTGAGGGTACCCCAGGAGAGTTCCAAATGTGTGTGGGTAGAATATATATCCCACGGGGTAAAATTGAAAAAAGTTGGAAAAAATTTTTTTTTGGACTTAGTCATTTTTCCGATGTTTATCAGACTTTCAGATATGGCAAATGTCAGTGAGCATTTCGATTTCAGTCCCAGAGCGATTCGCCCAATGATTACTTGATATTAAGTCGTTTTCAGCCAATTTTGTGGATTTTGGAAAATGTCACTTTTTTGTGAAAATATCCACTAAATAAAGGAATAATATGTGTGAGGGTACCCCAGGAGAGTTCCAAATGTGTTTGGGTAGAATATGTAGCCCACGGGGGTAAAATTGAAAAAAGTTTAAAAAAATTTTTTTTTGGACTTAGTCATTTTTCTGGCATTTATCAGGCTTTCAGATAGGGCAAATGCCAGTGAGCGTTCCGATTTCAGTTCCAGAGCGATTCGCCCAATAAGTCCTTGATAGTCGTTTTCAACCAATTTTCTGGATTTTTGAAAATGTAACTTTTTTGTGAAAATATCCACTAAATGAGGGAATAATATGTGTGAGGGTACCCCAGGAGAGTTCCAAATGTGTGTTGGTAGAATGTATATCCCACGGGGGTGAATTTGAAAAAAGATGAAAAAATATATTTTTTGGACTTATTCATTTTTCCGGCGTTTATCAAACTTTCAGATAGGGGAAATGTCAGTGAGCGTTCCGATTTCAATTCCAGAGCGATTCGCCCAATGAGTCCTTGATATTTAGTCGTTTTCAGCCAATTTTCTGGATTTTTGAAAATTTCACTTTTTTGTGAAAATATCACTAAATGAGGGAATAATATGTGTGAGGGTACCCCTGGAGAGTTCCAAATGTGTGTGGGTAGAATATATATACCACGGGGGTAAACTTGAAAAAATTTGAAAAAAATTTTTTTTTGGACTTAGTCATTTTTCCGGCGTTTATCAGACTTTCAGATAGGGGAAATGTCAGTGAGCATTCCAATTTCAGTTCCAGAGCGATTCGCCCAATGAGTCCTTGATATTTAGTCATTTTCAGCCAATTTTCTGGATTTTTGAAAATTTCACTTTTTTGTGAAAATATCCACTAAATTAGTGAATAATATGTGTGAGGGTAGCCCAGGAGAGTTCCAAATGTGTGTGGGTAGAATATATATCCCACGGGGTAAAATTGAAAAAAAATTTTTTTTGGACTTAGTCATTTTTCCGGCGTTTATCAGACTTTCAGATAGGGGAAATGTCAGTGAGCGTTCCGATTTCAGTTCCAGAGCGATTTACCCAATGAGTCCTTGATATTTAGCCTTTTTCAGCCAATTTTGTGGATTTTTGACAATTTCACTTTTTTGTGAAAATATCCACTAAATTAGTGAATAATATGTGTGAGGGTACCCCAGGAGAGTTCCAAATGTGTGTGGGTAGAATATATATATCACGGGGTAAAATTGAAAAAAGTTGAAAAAAAATTTTTTTTGGACTTAGTCATTTTTCCAGCGTTTATCAGACTTTCAGATATCGCAAATGTCAGTGAGCATTCCGATTTCAGTTCCAGAGGGATTTGCCCAATGAGTCCTTGATATTTAGTCGTTTTCAGCCAATTTTCTGGATTTTTGAAAATTTCACTTTTTTGTGAAAATATCCACTACATGAGGGAATAATATGTGTGAGGGTACCCCAGGAGAGTTCCAAATGTGTGTGGGTAGAATATGTATCCCACGGGGGGAAAATTGAAAAAAGTTGGAAAAAATTTTTTTTTGGACTTAGTCATTTTTCTGGCATTTATCAGGCTTTCAGATAGGGCAAATGCCAGTGAGCGTTCCGATTTCAGTTCCACAGCGATTCGCCCAATAAGTCCTTGATAGTCGTTTTCAACCAATTTTCTGGATTTTTGAAAATGTAACTTTTTTGTGAAAATATCCACTAAATGAGGGAATAATATGTGTGAGGGTACCCCAGGAGAGTTCCAAATGTGTGTTGGTAGAATGTATATCCCACGGGGGTGAATTTGAAAAAAGATGAAAAAATATTTTTTTTGGACTTATTCATTTTTCCGGCGTTTATCAAACTTTCAGATAGGGGAAATGTCAGTGAGCATTCCGATTTCAATTCCAGAGCGATTCGCCCAATGAATCCTTGATATTTAGTCGTTTTCAGCCAATTTTCTGGATTTTTGAAAATTTCACTTTTTTGTGAAAATATCACTAAATGAGGGAATAATATGTGTGAGGGTACCCCAGGAGGGTTCCAAATGTGTGTGGGTAGAATATATATCTCAGGGGGTAAAATTGAAAAAAGTTGAAAAATTTGTTTTTCAGACTTAGTCATTTTTCCAGCGTTTATCAGACTTTCAGATAGGGGAAATGTCAGTGAGCATTCCAATTTCAGTTCCAGAGCGATTCGCCCAATGAGTCCTTGATATTTAGTCGTTTTCAGCCAATTTTCTGGATTTTTGAAAATTTCACTTTTTTGTGAAAATATCCACTAAATTAGTGAATAATATGTGTGAGGGTAGCCCAGGAGAGTTCCAAATGTGTGTGGGTAGAATATATATCCCACGGGGGTAAACTTGAAAAAAAATTTTTTTTGGACTTAGTCATTTTTCTGGCATTTATCAGGCTTTCAGATAGGCCAAATGCCAGAGAGCGTTCCGATTTCAGTTCCAGAGCGATTCGCCCAATAAGTCCTTGATAGTCGTTTTCAACCAATTTTCTGGATTTTTGAAAATGTAACTTTTTTGTGAAAATATCCACTAAATGAGGGAATAATATGTGTGAGGGTACCCCAGGAGAGTTCCAAATGTGTGTTGGTAGAATGTATATCCCACGGGGGTGAATTTGAAAAAAGTTGAAAAAATTATTTTTTTGGACTTAGTCATTTTTCCGGCGTTTATCAGATTTTCAGATAGGGGAAATGTCAGTGAGCATTCCGATTTCAGTTCCAGAGCGATACGCCGAATGAGTCCTTGATATTTAGTCGTTTTCAGCCAATTTTCTGGATTTTTGAAAATTTCACTTTTTTGTGAAAATATCACTAAATGAGGGAATAATATGTGTGAGGGTACCCCAGGAGAGTTCCAAATGTGTGTGGGTAGAATATATATCTCAGGGGGTAAAATTGAAAAAAGTTGAAAAATTTGTTTTTCAGACTTAGTC
This sequence comes from Phyllobates terribilis, assembly GCF_046119375.1. Lineage (NCBI taxonomy): Eukaryota > Metazoa > Chordata > Amphibia > Anura > Dendrobatidae > Phyllobates > Phyllobates terribilis. Next base: position 558,165,200 of record NW_027362762.1, read on the forward strand.
ATTTTTCCAGCGTTTATCAGACTTTCAGATATGGGAAATGTCAGTGAGCGTTCCGATTTCAGTTCCAGAGCGATTCGCCCAATGAGTCCTTGATATTTAGTCTTTTTCAGCCAATTTTCTGGATTTTTGAAAATTTCAATTTTGTGAAAATATCCATTAAATGAGGGAATAATATGTGTGAGGGTACCCCTGGAGAGTTCCAAATGTGTGTGGGTAGAATATATATACCACGGGGGTAAACTTGAAAAAATTTGAAAAAAATTTTTTTTTGGACTTAGTCATTTTTCCGGCGTTTATCAGACTTTCAGATAGGGGAAATGTCAGTGAGCATTCCAATTTCAGTTCCAGAGCGATTCGCCCAATGAGTCCTTGATATTTAGTCGTTTTCAGCCAATTTTCTGGATTTTTGAAAATTTCACTTTTTTGTGAAAATATCCACTAAATTAGTGAATAATATGTGTGAGGGTAGCCAAGGAGAGTTCCAAATGTGTGTGGGTAGAATATATATCCCACGGGGTAAAATTGAAAAAAAATTTTTTTTGGACTTAGTCATTTTTCTGGCATTTATCAGGCTTTCAGATAGGCCAAATGCCAGAGAGCGTTCCGATTTCAGTTCCAGAGCGATTCGCCCAATAAGTCCTTGATAGTCGTTTTCAACCAATTTTCTGGATTTTTGAAAATGTAACTTTTTTGTGAAAATATCCACTAAATGAGGGAATAATATGTGTGAGGGTACCCCAGGAGAGTTCCAAATGTGTGTTGGTAGAATGTATATCCCACGGGGGTGAATTTGAAAAAAGTTGAAAAAATTATTTTTTTGGACTTAGTCATTTTTCTGGCATTTATCAGGCTTTCAGATAGGGCAAATGCCAGTGAGCGTTCCGATTTCAGTTCCAGAGCGATTCGCCCAATAAGTCCTTGATAGTCGTTTTCAACCAATTTTCTGGATTTTTGAAAATGTAACTTTTTTGTGAAAATATCCACTAAATGAGGGAATAATATGTGTGAGGGTACCCCAGGAGAGTTCCAAATGTGTGTTGGTAGAATGTATATCCCACGGGGGTGAATTTGAAAAAAGATGAAAAAATATATTTTTTGGACTTATTCATTTTTCCGGCGTTTATCAAACTTTCAGATAGGGGAAATGTCAGTGAGCATTCCGATTTCAATTCCAGAGCGATTCGCCCAATGAGTCCTTGATATTTAGTCGTTTTCAGCCAATTTTCTGGATTTTTGAAAATTTCACTTTTTTGTGAAAATATCACTAAATGAGGGAATAATATGTGTGAGGGTACCCCTGGAGAGTTCCAAATGTGTGTGGGTAGAATATATATACCACGGGGGTAAACTTGAAAAAATTTGAAAAAAATTTTTTTTTGGACTTAGTCATTTTTCCGGCGTTTATCAGACTTTCAGATAGGGGAAATGTCAGTGAGCATTCCAATTTCAGTTCCAGAGCGATTCGCCCAATGAGTCCTTGATATTTAGTCATTTTCAGCCAATTTTCTGGATTTTTGAAAATTTCACTTTTTTGTGAAAATATCCACTAAATTAGTGAATAATATGTGTGAGGGTAGCCCAGGAGAGTTCCAAATGTGTGTGGGTAGAATATATATCCCACGGGGTAAAATTGAAAAAAAATTTTTTTTGGACTTAGTCATTTTTCCGGCGTTTATCAGACTTTCAGATAGGGGAAATGTCAGTGAGCGTTCCGATTTCAGTTCCAGAGCGATTTACCCAATGAGTCCTTGATATTTAGCCTTTTTCAGCCAATTTTCTGGATTTTTGACAATTTCACTTTTTTGTGAAAATATCCACTAAATTAGTGAATAATATGTGTGAGGGTACCCCAGGAGAGTTCCAAATGTGTGTGGGTAGAATATATATATCACGGGGTAAAATTGAAAAAAGTTGAAAAAAAATTTTTTTTGGACTTAGTCATTTTTCCAGCGTTTATCAGACTTTCAGATATCGCAAATGTCAGTGAGCATTCCGATTTCAGTTCCAGAGCGATTCGCCCAATGAGTCCTTGATATTTAGTCGTTTTCAGCCAATTTTCTGGATTTTTGAAAATTTCACTTTTTTGTGAAAATATCCACTACATGAGGGAATAATATGTGTGAGGGTACCCCAGGAGAGTTCCAAATGTGTGTGGGTAGAATATGTATCCCACGGGGGGAAAATTGAAAAAAGTTGGAAAAAATTTTTTTTTGGACTTAGTCATTTTTCTGGCATTTATCAGGCTTTCAGATAGGGCAAATGCCAGTGAGCGTTCCGATTTCAGTTCCAGAGCGATTCGCCCAATAAGTCCTTGATAGTCGTTTTCAACCAATTTTCTGGATTTTTGAAAATGTAACTTTTTTGTGAAAATATCCACTAAATGAGGGAATAATATGTGTGAGGGTACCCCAGGAGAGTTCCAAATGTGTGTTGGTAGAATGTATATCCCACGGGGTGAATTTGAAAAAAGATGAAAAAATATTTTTTTTGGACTTATTCATTTTTCCGGCGTTTATCAAACTTTCAGATAGGGGAAATGTCAGTGAGCATTCCGATTTCAATTCCAGAGCGATTCGCCCAATGAATCCTTGATATTTAGTCGTTTTCAGCCAATTTTCTGGATTTTTGAAAATTTCACTTTTTTGTGAAAATATCACTAAATGAGGGAATAATATGTGTGAGGGTACCCCAGGAGGGTTCCAAATGTGTGTGGGTAGAATATATATCTCAGGGGGTAAAATTGAAAAAAGTTGAAAAATTTGTTTTTCAGACTTAGTCATTTTTCCAGCGTTTATCAGACTTTCAGATAGGGGAAATGTCAGTGAGCATTCCAATTTCAGTTCCAGAGCGATTCGCCCAATGAGTCCTTGATATTTAGTCGTTTTCAGCCAATTTTCTGGATTTTTGAAAATTTCACTTTTTTGTGAAAATATCCACTAAATTAGTGAATAATATGTGTGAGGGTAGCCCAGGAGAGTTCCAAATGTGTGTGGGTAGAATATATATCCCACGGGGTAAAATTGAAAAAAAATTTTTTTTGGACTTAGTCATTTTTCTGGCATTTATCAGGCTTTCAGATAGGCCAAATGCCAGAGAGCGTTCCGATTTCAGTTCCAGAGCGATTCGCCCAATAAGTCCTTGATAGTCGTTTTCAACCAATTTTCTGGATTTTTGAAAATGTAACTTTTTTGTGAAAATATCCACTAAATGAGGGAATAATATGTGTGAGGGTACCCCAGGAGAGTTCCAAATGTGTGTTGGTAGAATGTATATCCCACGGGGGTGAATTTGAAAAAAGTTGAAAAAATTATTTTTTTGGACTTAGTCATTTTTCCGGCGTTTATCAGATTTTCAGATAGGGGAAATGTCAGTGAGCATTCCGATTTCAGTTCCAGAGCGATACGCCGAATGAGTCCTTGATATTTAGTCGTTTTCAGCCAATTTTCTGGATTTTTGAAAATTTCACTTTTTTGTGAAAATATCCACTAAATGATGGAATAATATGTGTGAGGGTACACCAGGATAGTTCCAAATGTGAGTTGGTAGAATATATATCCCACGGGAGTGAATTTGAAAAAAGATGAAAAAATATTTTTTTTGGACTTATTCATTTTTCCGGCGTTTATCAAACTTTCAGATAGGGGAAATGTCAGTGAGCATTCCGATTTCAGTTCCAGAGCAATTCGCCCAATGAGTCCTTGATATTTAGTCGTTTTCAGCCAATTTTCTGGATTTTTGAAAATTTCACTTTTTTGTGAAAATATCCACTAAATGAGGGAATAATATGTGTGAGGGTACCCCATTAGAGTTCCAAATGTGTGTGCGTAGAATATATATCCCACGGGGGTAAAATTGAAAAAAGTTGAAAAATTTTTTTTTTTGACTTAGTCATTTTTCCGGCGTTTATCAGACTTTCAGATAGGGGAAATGTCAGTGAGCGTTCCGATTTCAGTTCCAGAGCGATTCGCCCAATGAGTCCGTGATATTTAGTTGTTTTCGACCAATTTTATGGATTTTTGAAAATTTCACTTTTTTGTGAAAATATCCACTAAATGAGGGAATAATATGTGTGCGGGTACCCCAGGAGAGTTCCAAATGTGTGTGGGTAGAATATATATCCCACGGGGGTAAATTTGAAAAAAGTTGAAACAATTTTTTTTTTGGACTTAGTCATTTTTCTGGCATTTATCAGGCTTTCAGATAGGGGAAATGTCAGTGAGCGTTCCGATTTCAGTTCAAGAGCGATTCGCCCAATGGGTCCTTGATATTTTGTCGTTTTCAGCCAATTTTCTGGATTTTTGAAAATGTCACTTTTTTGTGAAAATATCCACTAAATAAGGGAATAATATGTGTGAGGGTACCCCAGGAGAGTTCCAAATGTGTGTTGGTAGAATGTATATCCCACGGGGGTGAATTTGAAAAAAGTTGAAAAAAATTTTTTTTTGGACTTAGTAATTTTTCCGGCGTTTATCAGACTTTCAGATAGGGGAAATGTCAGTGAGCATTCCGATTTCAGTTCCAGAGCGATTCGCACAGTGAGTCCTTGTTATTTAGTCGTTTTCAGCCAAGTTTCTGGATTTTTGAAAATTTCACTTTTTTGTGAAAATATCCACTAAATGAGGGAATAATATGTGTGAGGGTACCCCAGGAGAGCTCCAAATGTGTGTGGGTAGAATATATATCCCACGTGGGTAAAATTGAAAAAAGTTGATAAAATTGTTTTTTTGGACTTAGTCATTTTTCCGGCGTTTATCAGACTTTCAGATATGGCAAATGTCAGTGAATGCTTCAATTTCAGTTCCAGAGCTATTCGCCCAATGAATCCTTGATATTTAGTTGTTTTCAGCCAATATTTTGGATTTTTGAAAATTTCACTTTTTTGTGAAAATATCCACTAAATGAGGGAATAATATGTGTGAGGGTACCCCAGGAGAGTTCCAAACGTGTGTGGGTAGAATATATATCTCACGGGGGTAAAATTGAAAAAAGTTGAAAAAATTTTTTTTTTGGACTTAGTCATTTTTCCGGCATTTCTCAAACTTTCAGATAGGGGAAATGTCAGTGAGCATTCCGATTTCAATCCCAGAGCGATTCGCCCAATGAGTCCTTGATATTTAGTCGTTTTCAGCCAATTTTCTGGATTTTTGAAAATTTCACTTTTTTGTGAAAATATCCACTGAATGAGGGAATAATATGTGTGAGGGTACGCCAGGAGAGTTCCAAATGTGTGTGGGTAGAATATATATCCCACGTGGGTGAAATTGAAAAAAGTTGAAAAATTTTTTTTTTTGGACTTAGTCATTTTTCCGGCGTTTATCAGACTTTCAGATAGGGCAAATGTTAGTGAGCATTCCGATTTCAGTTCCAAAGCGATTTGCCCAATGAATCCTTGATATTTAGTTGTTTTCAGCCAATATTTTGGATTTTTGAAAATTTTACTTTTATGTGAAAATATCCACTAAATGAGGGAATAATATGTGTGAGGGTACCCCAGGAGAGTTTCAAATGTGTGTGGGTAGAATATATATCTCACGGGGGTAAAATTGAAAAAAGTTGAAAACATTTTTTTTTGGACTTAGTCATTTTTCCGGCGTTTATCAGACTTTCAGATATGGCAAATGTCAGTGAACGCTTCAATTTCAGTTCCAGAGCTATTCGCCCAATGAATCCTTGATATTTAGTTGTTTTCAGCCAATATTTTGGATTTTTGAAAATTTCACTTTTTTGTGAAAATATCCACTAAATGAGGGAATAATATGTGTGAGGGTACCCCAGGAGAGTTCCAAATGTGTGTGGATAAAATATATATCTCACGGGGGTAAAATTGAAAAAAGTTGAAAACATTTTTTTTTTGGACTTAACCATTTTTCCGGCGTTTATCAAACTTTCAGATAGGGGAAATGTCAGTGAGCATTCCGATTTCAGTTCCAGAGCGATTCGCCCAATGACTTCTTGATATTTAGTCGTTGTCAGCCAATTTTCTGGATTTTTGAAAATTTCACTTTTTTTGTGAAAATATCCACTAAATGAGGGAATAATATGTGTGAGGGTACCCCAGGAGAGTTCCAAATGTGTGTGGATAAAATATATATCTCACGGGGGTAAAATTGAAAAAAGTTGAAAAAATGTTTTTTTGACTTAGTAATTTTTCCGGCGTTTATCAGACTTTCAGATAGGGGAAATGTCAGTGAGCATTCCGATTTCAGTTCCAGAGGGATTCGCCCAATGAGTCCTTGATATTTAGTCGTTTTCAGCTAATTTTCTGGATTTTTGAAAATTTCACTTTTTTGTGAAAATATCCACGAAATGAGGGAATAATATGTGTGAGGGTACCCCAGGAGAGTTCCAAATGTGTGTGGGTAGAATATATATCTCACGGGGGTAAAATTGAAAAAAGTTGAAAAAATTTTTTTTTTGGACTTAATCATTTTTCCGGCGTTTCTCAAACTTTCAGATAGGGGAAATGTCAGTGAGCATTCCGATTTCAATCCCAGAGCGATTCGCCCAATGAGTCCTTGATATTTAGTCGTTTTCAGCCAATTTTCTGGATTTTTGAAAATTTCACTTTTTTGTGAAAATATCCACGAAATGAGGGAATAATATGTGTGAGGGTACCCCAGGAGAGTTCCAAATGTGTGTGGGTAGAATATATATCCCACGGGGGTAAATTTGAAAAAAGTTGAAAATTTTTTATTTTTGGACTTAGTCATTTTTCCGGCGTTTATCAGACTTTCAGATAGAGGAAATGTCAGTGAGCGTTCCGATTTCAGTTCCAAAGCGATTCGCCCATTGCATCCTTGATATTTAGTTTTCAGCAAATATTTTGGATGTTTGAAAATTTCACTTTTTTGTGAAAATATCCACTAAATGAGGGAATTATATGTGTGAGGGTACCCCAGGAGAGTTCCAAATGTGTGTGGGTAGAATATATATCCCACAGGGGTAAATTTGAAAAAAGTAGAACAATTTTTTTTTTTGTTCTTAGTCATTTTTCCGGCGTTTATCAGACTTTCAGATAGGGCAAATGTCAGTGAGCGTACCGATTTCAATTCCAGAGTGATTCGCCCAATGAGTCCTTGATATTAAGTTGCTTTCAGCCAATTTTCTGGATTTTTGAAAATTTCACTTTTTTGTGAAAATATCCACTAAATGAGAGAATAATATGTGTGAGGTTGCCCCAGGAGAGTTCCAAATGTGTGTGGGTAGAATATATATCCCACGGGGGTAAAATTGAAAAAAGTTTAAGAAAATTTTTTTTTGGACTTAGTCATTTTTCCGGCGTTTAGCAGACTTTCAGATAGGAAAAATGTCAGTGAGCATTATGATTTCAGTTCCAGAGCGATTCGCCCAATGAGTCCTTGATATTTAGTCGTTTTCAGACAATTTTCTGGATTTTTGAAAATTTCACTTTTTTGTGAAAATATCCACTAAATGAGAGAATAATATGTGTGAGGGTACCCCAGGAGAGTTCCAAATGTGTGTGGGTAGAATACATATCCCACGGGGGTAAAATTGAAAAAAAAATTTTTTGGACTTAGTCATTTTTCTGGCGTTTATCAGACTTTCAGATAGGGGAAATGTCAGTGAGCATTATGTTTTCAGTTCCAGAGCGATTCGCCCAATGAGTCTTTGATATTTAGTCGTTTTCAATTTTCTGGATTTTTGAAAATTTCACTTTTTTGTGAAAATATCCACTAAATGAGGGGATAATATGTGTGAGGGTACCCCAGGAGAGTTCCAAATGTGTGTGGGTAGAATATTTATACCAAGGGGGTAAAATTGAAAAAAGTTGAAAAAATTTTTTTTTGGACTTAGTCATTTTCCGGCGTTTATCAGACTTTCAGATAGGGCAAATGTGAGTGAGCGTTCCGATTTCAGTTCCAGAGCGATTCGACCAATGAGTCCTTGATATTTAGTCGTTTTCAGACAATTTTCTGGATTTTTGAAAATTTCACTTTTTTGTGAAAATATCCACTAAATGAGGGAATAATATGTGTGAGGGTACCCCAGGAGAGTTCCAAATGTGTGTGGGTAGAATATATATCCCACGGGGGTAAAATTGAAAAAAGTTGAAAAAAATAATTTTTTTGGACTTAGTCATTTTTCCGACGTTTATCAGACTTTCAGATATGGCAAATGTCAGTGAGCATTCCGATTTCAGTTCCAGGGCGATTCGCCCAATGAGTCCTTGATATTTAGTTGTTTTCAGCCAATATTTTGGATTTTTGAAAATTTCACTTTTTTGTGAAAATATCCACTAAATGAGGGAATAATATGTGTGAGGGTACCCCAGGAGAGTTCCAAATGTGTGTGGGTAGACTATATATCCCACGGGGGTAAAATTAAAAAAAGTTGAAAAATTTTTTTTTTTGGACTTAAGTCATTTTTCCAGGATTTATCAGACTTTCAAATAGGGGAAATGTCAGTGAGTGTACCGATTTCAATTCCAGAGCGATTCGCCCAATGAGTCCTTGATATTTAGTCGTTTTCTGCCAATTTTCTGGATTTTTGAAAATTTCACTTTTTTGTGAAAATATCCACTAAATGAGAGAATAATATGTGTGAGGGCACCCCAGGAGAGTTCCAAATGTGTGTGGGTAGAATATATATCCCACAGGGGTAAAATTGAAAAAAGTTGAAACATTTTTTTTTTGGACTTAGTCATTTTTCCTGCGTTTATCAGACTTTCAGATAGGGGAAATGTCAGTGAGCGTTCCGATTTCAGTTCCAGAGCGATTCGCCCAATGAGTCCTTGATATTAAGTTGCTTTCAGCCAATTTTCTGGATTTTTGAAAATTTCACTTTTTTGTGAAAATATCCACTAAATGAGAAAATAATATGTGTGAGGTTGCCCCAGGAGAGTTCCAAATGTGTGTGGGTAGAATATATATCCCACGGGGGTAAAATTGAAAAAAGTTTAAGAAAATTTTTTTTTGGACTTAGTCATTTTTCCGGCGTTTGTCAGACTTTCAGATAGGGCAAATGTCTGTGAGCGTTCCGATTTCAGTTCCAGAGCGATCCGCCCAATGAGTCCTTGATATTTAGTCGTTTTCAGCCAATATTTTGGATTTTTGAAAATTTCTCTTTTTTGTGAAAATATCCACTAAATGAGGGAATAATATGTGTGAGGGTACCCCAGGAGAGTTCCAAATGTGTGTGGGTAGAATACATATCCCACGGGGGCAAAATTGAAAAAAGTTGAAACATTTTTTTTTTGGACTTAGTCATTTTTCCATCGTTTATCAGACTTTCAGATAGGGGAAATGTCAGTGAGCATTATGATTTCAGTTCCAGAGCGATTCGCCCAATGAGTCCTTGATATTTAGTCGTTTTCAATTTTCTGGATTTTTGAAAATTTCACTTTTTTGTGAAAATATCCACTAAATGAGGGGATAATATGTGTGAGGGTACCCCAGGAGAGTTCCAAATGTGTGTGGGTAGAATATATATCCCACGGGGGTAAAATTGAAAAAAATTTTTTTTGGACTTAGTCATTTTTCTGGCGTTTATCAGACTTTCAGAGAGGGCAAATGTCAGTGAGCGTTCCGATTTCAGTTCCAGAGCGATTCGCACAATGAGTCCTTGATATTTAGTCGTTTTCAGCCAATATTTTGGATTTTTGAAAATTTCACTTTTTTGTGAAAATATCCACTAAATGAGGGAATAATATGTGTGAGGGTACCCCAGGAGAGTTCCAAATGTGTGTGTGTAGAATATATATCCCACGGGGGTAAAATTGAAAAAAGTTGAAAAATTTTTTTTTTTTGGACTTAGTCATTTTTCCGGTGTTTATCAGACTTTCAGATAGGGCAAATGTCAGTGAGCGTTCCGATTTCAGTTCCAGAGCGATTCGCCCAATGAGTCCTTGATATTTAGGCGTTTTCAGCCAATATTTGGATTTTTGAAAATTTCTCTTTTTTGTGAAAATATCCACTAAATGAGGGAATAATATGTGTGAGCGTACCCCAGGAGAGTTCCAAATGTGTGTGGGTAGAATATATATCTCACGGGGGTAAAATTTTAAAAAAAATGTTTTGGACTTAGTACTTTTTCTGTCGTTTATCAGACTTTCAGATAGGGCAAATGTCAGTGAGCGTTCCGATTTCAGTTCCAGAGCGATTCGCCCAATGAGTCCTTGGCGTTTTCAGCCAATATTTTGGATTTTTGAAAATTTCACTTTTTTGTGAAAATATCCACTAAATGAGGGAATAATATGTGTGAGGGTACCCCAGGAGAATTCCAAATGTGTGTGGGTAGAATATATATCCCACGGGGGTAAAATTGAAAAAAGTTGAAAAAATTTATTTTTTGGACTTAGTCATTTTTCCGGCGTTTGTCAGACTTTCAGATAGGGCAAATGTCAGTGAGCGTTCCGATTTCAGTTCCAGAGCGATTCGCCCAATGAGTCCTTGATATTTAGTCGTTTTCAGCCAATTTTCTGGATTTTTGTAAATTTCACTTTTTTGTGAAAATATACACTAAATGAGGGAATAATATGTGTGAGGGTACCCCAGGAGAGGTCCAAATGTGTGTGGGTAGAATATATATCCCACGGGGGTAAAATTGAAAAAAAATTTTTTTGGACTTAGTCATTTTTCTGGCGTTTATCAGACTTTCAGACAGGGAAATGTCAGTGAGTGTTCCGATTTCAGTTCCAGAGCGATTCGCCCAATGAGTCCTTGATATTTAGTCGTTTTCAGCCAATATTTTGGATTTTTCAAAATTTCACTTTTTTGTGAAAATAGCCACTAAATGAGTGAATAATATGTGTGAGGGTACCCCAGGAGAATTCCAAATGTGTGTGGGTAGAATATATATCACACGGGGGTAAAATTGAAAAAAGTTGAAAAATTTTTTTTTTTTGGACTTAGTCATTTTTCCAGCGTTTATCAGACTTTCAGATAGGGCAAATGTCAGTGAGCATTACGATTTCAGTTCCAGAGCGATTCGCCCAATGAGTCCTTGATATTTAGTCGTTTTCAGACAATATTTTGGATTTTTGAAAATTTCACTTTTTTGTGAAAATAGCCACTAAATGAGGGAATAATATGTGTGAGGGTACCCCAGGAGAGTTCCAAATGTGTGTGGGTAGAATATATATCTCACGGGGGTAAAATTGAAAAAAGTTTAAAAAAATTTTTTTGGGACTTAGTCATTTTTCCAGCGTTTATCAGACTTTCAGATAGTGGAAATGTCAGTGAGCGTTCCAATTTCAGTTCCAGAGCGATTCGCCCAATGAGTCCTTGTTATTTAGTCGTTTTCAGCCAATATTCTGGATTTTTGAAAATTTCACTTTTTTGTGAAAATATCCACTAAATGATGGAATAATATGTGTGAGGGTACCCCAGGAGAGTTCCAAATGTGTGTGGGTAGAATATATATCTCACGGGGGTAAAATTGAAAAAAAAATTTTTTGGACTTAGTCATTTTTCTGGCGTTTATCAGACTTTCAGATAGGCCAAATGTCAGTGAGCGTTCCGATTTCAGTTCCAGAGCGATTCGCCCAATGAGTCCTTGTTATTTAGGCGTTTTCAGCCAATATTTGGATTTTTGAAAATTTCTCTTTTTTGTGAAAATATCCACTAAATGAGGGAATAATATGTGTGAGGGTACCCCAGGAGAGTTCCAAATGTGTGTGGGTAGAATATATATCCCACGGGGGTAAAATTGAAAAAAGTTGAAAATTTTTTTTTTTTTGGACTTAGTCATTTTTCCAGCGTTTATCAGACTTTCAGATAGGGGAAATGTCAGTGAGCATTACGATTTCAGTTCCAGAGCAATTCGCCCAATGAGTCCTTGATATTTAGTCGTTTTCAGACAATATTCTGGATTTTTGAAAATTTCACTTTTTTGTGAAAATATCCACTAAATGAGGGAATAATATGTGTGAGGGTACCCCAGGAGAATTCCAAATGTGTGTGTGTAGAATATATATCCCACGGGGGTAAAATTGAAAAAAGTTGAAAAAAAATTTTTTTTTGGACTTAGTCATTTTTCCGGCGTTTATCAGACTTTCAGATAGGCCAAATGTCAGTGAGCGTTCCGATTTCAGTTCCAGAGCGATTCGCACAATGAGTCCTTGATATTTAGTCTTTTTCAGCCAATTTTCTGGATTTTTGAAAATTTCTCTTTTTTGTGAAAATATCCACTAAATGAGTGTATAATATGTGTGAGGGTACCCCAGGAGAATTCCAAATGTGTGTGGGTAGAATATATATCCCACGAGGGTAAAATTGAAAAAAAAATTTTTTGGACTTAGTCATTTTTCTGGCGTTTATCAGACTTTCAGAGAGGGCAAATGTCAGTGAGCGTTCCGATTTCAGTTCCAGAGCGATTCGCCCAATGAGTCCTTGATATTTAGTCGTTTTCAGCCAATATTTTGGATTTTTGAAAATTTCACTTTTTTGTGAAAATATCCACTAAATGAGTGAATAATATGTGTGAGGGTACCCCAGGAGAATTCCAAATGTGTGTGGGTAGAATATATATCTCACGGGGGTAAAATTGAAAAAAGTTGAAAAAAATTTTTTTGGGACTTAGTCATTTTTCCAGCGTTTATCATACTTTCAGATAGTGGAAATGTCAGTGAGCGTTCCGATTTCAGTTCCAGAGCGATTCGCCCAATGAGTCCTTGATATTTAGTCATTTTCAGCCATTATTTTGGATTTTTGAAAATTTCACTTTTTTGTGAAAATATCCACTAAATGAGGGAATAATATGTGTGAGGGTACCCCAGGAGAGTTCCAAATGTGTGTGTGTAGAATATATATCCCACGGGGGTAAAATTGAAAAAAGTTGAAACATTTTTTGTTTTTGGACTTATTCATTTTTCTGGCGTTTATCAGACTTTCAGAGAGGGCAAATGTCAGTGAGCGTTCCGATTTCAGTTCCAGAGCGATTCGCCCAATGAGTCCTTGATATTTAGTCGTTTTCAGCCAATATTTTGGATTTTTGAAAATTTCACTTTTTTGTGAAAATATCCACTAAATGAGGGAATAATATGTGTGAGGGTACCCCAGGAGAGTTCCAAATGTGTGTGGGTAGAATATATATCTCACGGGGGTAAAATTGAAAAAAAAATTTTTTGGACTTAGTCATTTTTCTGGCGTTTATCAGACTTTCAGATAGGCCAAATGTCAGTGAGCGTTCCGATTTCAGTTCCAGAGCGATTCGCCCAATGAGTCCTTGATATTTAGGCGTTTTCAGCCAATATTTGGATTTTTGAAAATTTCTCTTTTTTGTGAAAATATCCACTAAATGAGGGAATAATATGTGTGAGGGTACCCCAGGAGAGTTCCAAATGTGTGTGGGTAGAATATATATCCCACGGGGGTAAAATTGAAAAAAGTTGAAAAATTTTTTTTTTTTGGACTTAGTCATTTTTCCAGCGTTTATCAGACTTTCAGATAGGGGAAATGTCAGTGAGCATTACGATTTCAGTTCCAGAGCAATTCGCCCAATGAGTCCTTGATATTTAGTCGTTTTCAGACAATATTCTGGATTTTTGAAAATTTCACTTTTTTGTGAAAATATCCACTAAATGAGGGAATAATATGTGTGAGGGTACCCCAGGAGAGTTCCAAATGTGTGTGGGTAGAATATATATCTCAAGGGGGTAAAATTGAAAAAAAAATTTTTTGGACTTAGTCCTTTTTCTGGCGTTTAAGAGACTTTCAGATAGGGCAAATGTCAGTGAGCGTTCCGATTTCAGTTCCAGAGCGATTCGCCCAATGAGTCCTTGATATTTAGTCGTTTTCAGCCAATTTTCTGGATTTTTGTAAATTTCACTTTTTTCTGAAAATATACACCAAATGAGGGAATAATATGTGTGAGGGTACCCCAGGAGAGGTCCAAATGTGTGTGGGTAGAATATATATCCCACGGGGGTAAAATTGAAAAAAAATTTTTTTGGACTTAGTCATTTTTCTGGCGTTTATCAGACTTTCAGAGAGGGCAAATGTCAGTGAGCGTTCCGATTTCAGTTCCAGAGCGATTCGCCCAATGAGTCCTTGATATTTAGTCTTTTTCAGCCAATTTTCTGGATTTTTGAAAATTTCTCTTTTTTGTGAAAATATCCACTAAATGAGTGTATAATATGTGTGAGGGTACCCCAGGAGAATTCCAAATGTGTGTGGGTAGAATATATATCCCACGAGGGTAAAATTGAAAAAAAAATTTTTTGGACTTAGTCATTTTTCTGGCGTTTATCAGACTTTCAGAAAGCGCAAATGTCAGTGAGCGTTCCGATTTCAGTTCCAGAGCGATTCGCCCAATGAGTCCTTGATATTTAGTCGTTTTCAGCCAATATTTTGGATTTTTGAAAATTTCACTTTTTTGTGAAAATATCCACTAAATGAGTGAATAATATGTGTGAGGGTACCCCAGGAGAATTCCAAATGTGTGTGGGTAGAATTTATATCCCACGGGGGTAAAATTGAAAAAAGTTGAAAAAAAATTTTTTTTTGGACTTAGTCATTTTTCCGGCGTTTATCAGACTTTCAGATAGGCCAAATGTCAGTGAGCGTTCCGATTTCAGTTCCAGAGCGATTCACACAATGAGTCCTTGATATTTAGTCTTTTTCAGCCAATTTTCTGGATTTTTGAAAATTTCTCTTTTTTGTGAAAATATCCACTAAATGAGTGTATAATATGTGTGAGGGTACCCCAGGAGAATTCCAAATGTGTGTGGGTAGAATATATATCCCACGAGGGTAAAATTGAAAAAAAAATTTTTTGGACTTAGTCATTTTTCCTGCGTTTATCAGACTTTCAGATAGTGGAAATGTCAGTGAGCGTTCCAATTTCAGTTCCAGAGCGATTCGCCCAATGAGTCCTTGTTATTTAGTAGTTTTCAGCCAATATTCTGGATTTTTGAAAATTTCACTTTTTTGTGAAAATATCCACTAAATGAGGGAATAATATGTGTGAGGGTAACCCAGGAGAGTTCCAAATGTGTGTGGGTAGAATATATATCTCACGGGGGTAAAATTGAAAAAAAAATTTTTTGGACTTAGTCATTTTTCTGGCGTTTATCAGACTTTCAGATAGGCCAAATGTCAGTGAGCGTTCCGATTTCAGTTCCAGAGCGATTCGCCCAATGAGTCCTTGTTATTTAGGCGTTTTCAGCCAATATTTGGATTTTTGAAAATTTCTCTTTTTTGTGAAAATATCCACTAAATGAGGGAATAATATGTGTGAGGGTACCCCAGGAGAGTTCCAAATGTGTGTGGGTAGAATATATATCCCACGGGGGTAAAATTGAAAAAAGTTGTAAAATTTTTTTTTTTTGGACTTAGTCATTTTTCCAGCGTTTATCAGACTTTCAGATAGGGGAAATGTCAGTGAGCATTACGATTTCAGTTCCAGAGCAATTCGCCCAATGAGTCCTTGATATTTAGTCGTTTTCAGACAATATTCTGGATTTTTGAAAATTTCACTTTTTTGTGAAAATATCCACTAAATGAGGGAATAATATGTGTGAGGGTACCCCAGGAGAATTCCAAATGTGTGTGTGTAGAATATATATCCCACGGGGGTAAAATTGAAAAAAGTTGAAAAAAAATTTTTTTTTGGACTTAGTCATTTTTCCGGCGTTTATCAGACTTTCAGATAGGCCAAATGTCAGTGAGCGTTCCGATTTCAGTTCCAGAGCGATTCGCGCAATGAGTCCTTGATATTTAGTCTTTTTCAGCCAATTTTCTGGATTTTTGAAAATTTCTCTTTTTTGTGAAAATATCCACTAAATGAGTGTATAATATGTGTGAGGGTACCCCAGGAGAATTCCAAATGTGTGTGGGTAGAATATATATCCCACGAGGGTAAAATTGAAAAAAAAATTTTTTGGACTTAGTCATTTTTCTGGCGTTTATCAGACTTTCAGAAAGCGCAAATGTCAGTGAGCGTTCCGATTTCAGTTCCAGAGCGATTCGCCCAATGAGTCCTTGATATTTAGTCGTTTTCAGCCAATATTTTGGATTTTTGAAAATTTCACTTTTTTGTGAAAATATCCACTAAATGAGTGAATAATATGTGTGAGGGTACCCCAGGAGAATTCCAAATGTGTGTGGGTAGAATATATATCCCACGGGGGTAAAATTGAAAAAAGTTGAAAAAAAATTTTTTTTTGGACTTAGTCATTTTTCCGGCGTTTATCAGACTTTCAGATAGGCCAAATGTCAGTGAGCGTTCCGATTTCAGTTCCAGAGCGATTCGCACAATGAGTCCTTGATATTTAGTCTTTTTCAGCCAATTTTCTGGATTTTTGAAAATTTCTCTTTTTTGTGAAAATATCCACTAAATGAGTGTATAATATGTGTGAGGGTACCCCAGGAGAGTTCCAAATGTGTGTGGGTAGAATATATATCTCAAGGGGGTAAAATTGAAAAAAAAATTTTTTGGACTTAGTCCTTTTTCTGGCGTTTAAGAGACTTTCAGATAGGGCAAATGTCAGTGAGCGTTCCGATTTCAGTTCCAGAGCGATTCGCCCAATGAGTCCTTGATATTTAGTCGTTTTCAGCCAATTTTCTGGATTTTTGTAAATTTCACTTTTTTCTGAAAATATACACCAAATGAGGGAATAATATGTGTGAGGGTACCCCAGGAGAGGTCCAAATGTGTGTGGGTAGAATATATATCCCACGAGGGTAAAATTGAAAAAAAAATTTTTTGGACTTAGTCATTTTTCCTGCGTTTATCAGACTTTCAGATAGTGGAAATGTCAGTGAGCGTTCCAATTTCAGTTCCAGAGCGATTCGCCCAATGAGTCCTTGTTATTTAGTCGTTTTCAGCCAATATTCTGGATTTTTGAAAATTTCACTTTTTTGTGAAAATATCCACTAAATGAGGGAATAATATGTGTGAGGGTACCCCAGGAGAGTTCCAAATGTGTGTGGGTAGAATATATATCTCACGGGGGTAAAATTGAAAAAAAAATTTTTTGGACTTAGTCATTTTTCTGGCGTTTATCAGACTTTCAGATAGGCCAAATATCAGTGAGCGTTCCGATTTCAGTTCCAGAGCGATTCGCCCAATGAGTCCTTGTTATTTAGGCGTTTTCAGCCAATATTTGGATTTTTGAAAATTTCTCTTTTTTGTGAAAATATCCACTAAATGAGGGAATAATATGTGTGAGGGTACCCCAGGAGAGTTCCAAATGTGTGTGGGTAGAATATATATCCCACGGGGGTAAAATTGAAAAAAGTTGTAAAATTTTTTTTTTTTGGACTTAGTCATTTTTCCATCGTTTATCAGACTTTCAGATAGGAAAAATGTCAGTGAGCATTATGATTTCAGTTCCAGAGCGATTCGCCCAATGAGTCCTTGATATTTAGTCGTTTTCAGACAATTTTCTGGATTTTTGAAAATTTCACTTTTTTGTGAAAATATCCACTAAATGAGGGGATAATATGTGTGAGGGTACCCCAGAAGAGTTTCAAATGTGTGTGGGTAGAATATATATCCCACGGGGGTAAAATTGAAAAAAATTTTTTTTGGACTTAGTCATTTTTCTGGCGTTTATCAGACTTTCAGAGAGGGCAAATGTCAGTGAGCGTTCCGATTTCAGTTCCAGAGCGATTCGCCCAATGAGTCCTTGATATTTAGTCGTTTTCAGCCAATATTTTGGATTTTTGAAAATTTCACTTTTTTGTGAAAATATCCACTAAATGAGGGAATAATATGTGTGAGGGTACCCCAGGAGAGTTCCAAATGTGTGTGTGTAGAATATATATCCCACGGGGGTAAAATTGAAAAAAGTTGAAAAATTTTTTTTTTTTGGACTTAGTCATTTTTCCGGCGTTTATCAGACTTTCAGATAGGGCAAATGTCAGTGAGCGTTCCGATTTCAGTTCCAGAGCGATTCGCCCAATGAGTCCTTGATATTTAGGCGTTTTCAGCCAATATTTGGATTTTTGAAAATTTCTCTTTTTTGTGAAAATATCCACTAAATGAGGGAATAATATGTGTGAGCGTACCCCAGGAGAGTTCCAAATGTGTGTGGGTAGAATATATATCTCACGGGGGTAAAATTTTAAAAAAAATGTTTTGGACTTAGTACTTTTTCTGTCGTTTATCAGACTTTCAGATAGGGCAAATGTCAGTGAGCGTTCCGATTTCAGTTCCAGAGCGATTCGCCCAATGAGTCCTTGATATTAAGTTGCTTTCAGCCAATTTTCTGGATTTTTGAAAATTTCACTTTTTTGCGAAAATATCCACTAAATGAGAGAATAATATGTGTGAGGTTGCCCCAGGAGAGTTCCAAATGTGTGTGGGTAGAATATATATCCCACGGGGGTAAAATTGAAAAAAGTTTAAGAAAATTTTTTTTTGGACTTAGTCATTTTTCCGGCGTTTATCAGACTTTCAGATAGGGCAAATGTCTGTGAGCGTTCCGATTTCAGTTCCAGAGCGATCCGCCCAATGAGTCCTTGATATTTAGTCGTTTTCAGCCAATATTTTGGATTTTTGAAAATTTCTCTTTTTTGTGAAAATATCCACTAAATGAGGGAATAATATGTGTGAGGGTACCCCAGGAGAGTTCCAAATGTGTGTGGGTAGAATACATATCCCACGGGGGCAAAATTGAAAAAAGTTGAAACATTTTTTTTTTGGACTTAGTCATTTTTCCATCGTTTATCAGACTTTCAGATAGGGGAAATGTCAGTGAGCATTATGATTTCAGTTCCAGAGCGATTCGCCCAATGAGTCCTTGATATTTAGTCGTTTTCAATTTTCTGGATTTTTGAAAATTTCACTTTTTTGTGAAAATATCCACTAAATGAGGGGATAATATGTGTGAGGGTACCCCAGGAGAGTTCCAAATGTGTGTGGGTAGAATATATATCCCAAGGGGGTAAAATTGAAAAAAGTTGAAAAAAATTTTTTTTGGACTTAGTCATTTTCTGTCGTTTATCAGACTTTCAGATAGGGCAAATGTCAGTGAGCGTTCCGATTTCAGTTCCAGAGCGATTTGCCCAATGAGTCCTTGATATTTAGTCGTTTTCAGCCAATTTTCTGGATTTTTGTAAATTTCACTTTTTTGTGAAAATATACAATAAATGAGGGAATAATATGTGTGAGGGTACCCCAGGAGAGGTCCAAATGTGTGTGGGTAGAATATATATCCCACGGGGGTAAAATTGAAAAAAAATTTTTTGGGACTTAGTCATTTTTCCATCGTTTATCAGACTTTCAGATAGGAAAAATGTCAGTGAGCATTATGATTTCAGTTCCAGAGCGATTCGCCCAATGAGTCCTTGATATTTAGTCGTTTTCAGACAATTTTATGGATTTTTGAAAATTTCACTTTTTTGTGAAAATATCCACTAAATGAGGGGATAATATGTGTGAGGGTACCCCAGGAGAGTTCCAAATGTGTGTGGGTAGAATATATATCCCACGGGGGTAAAATTGAAAAAAAATTTTTTTGGACTTAGTCATTTTTCTGGCGTTTATCAGACTTTCAGACAGGGAAATGTCAGTGAGTGTTCCGATTTCAGTTCCAGAGCGATTCGCCCAATGAGTCCTTGATATTTAGTCGTTTTCAGCCAATATTTTGGATTTTTCAAAATTTCACTTTTTTTGTGAAAATATCCACTAAATGAGGGAATAATATGTGTGAGGGTGCCCCAGGAGAGTTCCAAATGTGTGTGGGTAGAATATATATCCCACGGGGGTAAAATTGAAAAAAGTTGAAAAAATTTATTATTTGGACTTAGTCATTTTTCCGGCGTTTATCAGACTTTCAGATAGGGCAAATGTCAGTGAGCGTTCCGATTTCAGTTCCAGAGCGATTCGCCCAATGAGTCCTTGGCGTTTTCAGCCAATATTTTGGATTTTTGAAAATTTCACTTTTTTGTGAAAATATCCACTAAATGAGGGAATAATATGTGTGAGGGTACCCCAGGAGAATTCCAAATGTGTGTGGGTAGAATATATATCCCACGGGGGTAAAATTGAAAAAAGTTGAAAAAATTTATTTTTTGGACTTAGTCATTTTTCCGGCGTTTATCAGACTTTCAGATAGGGCAAATGTCAGTGAGCGTTCCGATTTCAGTTCCAGAGCGATTCGCCCAATGAGTCCTTGATATTTAGTCGTTTTCAGCCAATTTTCTGGATTTTTGTAAATTTCACTTTTTTGTGAAAATATACACTAAATGAGGGAATAATATGTGTGAGGGTACCCCAGGAGAGGTCCAAATGTGTGTGGGTAGAATATATATCCCACGGGGGTAAAATTGAAAAAAAATTTTTTTGGACTTAGTCATTTTTCTGGCGTTTATCAGACTTTCAGACAGGGAAATGTCAGTGAGTGTTCCGATTTCAGTTCCAGAGCGATTCGCCCAATGAGTCCTTGATATTTAGTCGTTTTCAGCCAATATTTTGGATTTTTCAAAATTTCACTTTTTTGTGAAAATATCCACTAAATGAGGGTGCACCAGGAGAATTCCAAATGTGTGTGTGTAGAATATATATCCCACGGGGGTAAAATTGAAAAAAAAATTTTTTGGACTTAGTCATTTTTCTGGCGTTCATCAGACTTTCAGAGAGGGCAAATGTCAGTGAGCGTTCCGATTTCAGTTCCAGAGTGATTCGCCCAATGAGTCCTTGATATTTAGTCGTTTTCAGCCAATATTTTGGATTTTTGAAAATTTCACTTTTTTGTGAAAATAGCCACTAAATGAGTGAATAATATGTGTGAGGGTACCCCAGGAGAATTCCAAATGTGTGTGGGTAGAATATATATCACACGGGGGTAAAATTGAAAAAAATTTAAAAAAATTTTTTTGGGACTTAGTCATTTTTCCAGCGTTTATCAGACTTTCAGATAGTGGAAATGTCAGTGAGCGTTCCAATTTCAGTTCCAGAGCGATTCGCCCAATGAGTCCTTGTTATTTAGTCGTTTTCAGCCAATATTCTGGATTTTTGAAAATTTCACTTTTTTGTGAAAATATCCACTAAATGATGGAATAATATGTGTGAGGGTACCCCAGGAGAGTTCCAAATGTGTGTGGGTAGAATATATATCTCACGGGGGTAAAATTGAAAAAAAAATTTTTTGGACTTAGTCATTTTTCTGGCGTTTATCAGACTTTCAGATAGGCCAAATGTCAGTGAGCGTTCCGATTTCAGTTCCAGAGCGATTCGCCCAATGAGTCCTTGTTATTTAGGCGTTTTCAGCCAATATTTGGATTTTTGAAAATTTCTCTTTTTTGTGAAAATATCCACTAAATGAGGGAATAATATGTGTGAGGGTACCCCAGGAGAGGTCCAAATGTGTGTGGGTAGAATATATATCCCACGGGGGTAAAATTGAAAAAAAATTTTTTTGGACTTAGTCATTTTTCTGGCGTTTATCAGACTTTCAGACAGGGAAATGTCAGTGAGTGTTCCGATTTCAGTTCCAGAGCGATTCGCCCAATGAGTCCTTGATATTTAGTCGTTTTCAGCCAATATTTTGGATTTTTGAAAATTTCACTTTTTTGTGAAAATAGCCACTAAATGAGTGAATAATATGTGTGAGGGTACCCCAGGAGAATTCCAAATGTGTGTGGGTAGAATATATATCACACGGGGGTAAAATTGAAAAAAGTTGAAAAATTTTTTTTTTTTCGACTTAGTCATTTTTCCAGCGTTTATCAGACTTTCAGATAGGGCAAATGTCAGTGAGCATTACGATTTCAGTTCCAGAGCGATTCGCCCAATGAGTCCTTGATATTTAGTCGTTTTCAGACAATATTTTGGATTTTTGAAAATTTCACTTTTTTGTGAAAATATCCACTAAATGAGGGAATAATATGTGTGAGGGTACCCCAGGAGAGTTCCAAATGTGTGTGGGTAGAATATATATCTCACGGGGGTAAAATTGAAAAAAGTTTAAAAAAATTTTTTTGGGACTTAGTCATTTTTCCAGCGTTTATCAGACTTTCAGATAGTGGAAATGTCAGTGAGCGTTCCAATTTCAGTTCCAGAGCGATTCGCCCAATGAGTCCTTGTTATTTAGTCGTTTTCAGCCAATATTCTGGATTTTTGAAAATTTCACTTTTTTGTGAAAATATCCACTAAATGAGGGAATAATATGTGTGAGGGTACCCCAGGAGAGTTCCAAATGTGTGTGGGTAGAATATATATCTCACGGGGGTAAAATTGAAAAAAAAATTTTTTGGACTTAGTCATTTTTCTGGCGTTTATCAGACTTTCAGATAGGCCAAATGTCAGTGAGCGTTCCGATTTCAGTTCCAGAGCGATTCGCCCAATGAGTCCTTGTTATTTAGGCGTTTTCAGCCAATATTTGGATTTTTGAAAATTTCTCTTTTTTGTGAAAATATCCACTAAATGAGGGAATAATATGTGTGAGGGTACCCCAGGAGAGTTCCAAATGTGTGTGGGTAGAATATATATCCCACGGGGGTAAAATTGAAAAAAGTTGTAAAATTTTTTTTTTTTGGACTTAGTCATTTTTCCAGCGTTTATCAGACTTTCAGATAGGGGAAATGTCAGTGAGCATTACGATTTCAGTTCCAGAGCAATTCGCCCAATGAGTCCTTGATATTTAGTCGTTTTCAGACAATATTCTGGATTTTTGAAAATTTCACTTTTTTGTGAAAATATCCACTAAATGAGGGAATAATATGTGTGAGGGTACCCCAGGAGAATTCCAAATGTGTGTGTGTAGAATATATATCCCACGGGGGTAAAATTGAAAAAAGTTGAAAAAAAATTTTTTTTTGGACTTAGTCATTTTTCCGGCGTTTATCAGACTTTCAGATAGGCCAAATGTCAGTGAGCGTTCCGATTTCAGTTCCAGAGTGATTCGCGCAATGAGTCCTTGATATTTAGTCTTTTTCAGCCAATTTTCTGGATTTTTGAAAATTTCTCTTTTTTGTGAAAATATCCACTAAATGAGTGTATAATATGTGTGAGGGTACCCCAGGAGAATTCCAAATGTGTGTGGGTAGAATATATATCCCACGAGGGTAAAATTGAAAAAAAAATTTTTTGGACTTAGTCATTTTTCTGGCGTTTATCAGACTTTCAGATAGGCCAAATGTCAGTGAGCGTTCCGATTTCAGTTCCAGAGCGATTCGCCCAATGAGTCCTTGATATTTAGGCGTTTTCAGCCAATATTTGGATTTTTGAAAATTTCTCTTTTTTGTGAAAATATCCACTAAATGAGGGAATAATATGTGTGAGGGTACCCCAGGAGAGTTCCAAATGTGTGTGGGTAGAATATATATCCCACGGGGGTAAAATTGAAAAAAGTTGAAAAATTTTTTTTTTTTGGACTTAGTCATTTTTCCAGCGTTTATCAGACTTTCAGATAGGGGAAATGTCAGTGAGCATTACGATTTCAGTTCCAGAGCAATTCGCCCAATGAGTCCTTGATATTTAGTCGTTTTCAGACAATATTCTGGATTTTTGAAAATTTCACTTTTTTGTGAAAATATCCACTAAATGAGGGAATAATATGTGTGAGGGTACCCCAGGAGAGTTCCAAATGTGTGTGGGTAGAATATATATCTCAAGGGGGTAAAATTGAAAAAAAAATTTTTTGGACTTAGTCCTTTTTCTGGCGTTTAAGAGACTTTCAGATAGGGCAAATGTCAGTGAGCGTTCCGATTTCAGTTCCAGAGCGATTCGCCCAATGAGTCCTTGATATTTAGTCGTTTTCAGCCAATTTTCTGGATTTTTGTAAATTTCACTTTTTTCTGAAAATATACACCAAATGAGGGAATAATATGTGTGAGGGTACCCCAGGAGAGGTCCAAATGTGTGTGGGTAGAATATATATCCCACGGGGGTAAAATTGAAAAAAAATTTTTTTGGACTTAGTCCTTTTTCTGGCGTTTATCAGACTTTCAGAAAGCGCAAATGTCAGTGAGCGTTCCGATTTCAGTTCCAGAGCGATTCGCCCAATGAGTCCTTGATATTTAGTCGTTTTCAGCCAATATTTTGGATTTTTGAAAATTTCACTTTTTTGTGAAAATATCCACTAAATGAGTGAATAATATGTGTGAGGGTACCCCAGGAGAATTCCAAATGTGTGTGGGTAGAATTTATATCCCACGGGGGTAAAATTGAAAAAAGTTGAAAAAAAATTTTTTTTTGGACTTAGTCATTTTTCCGGCGTTTATCAGACTTTCAGATAGGCCAAATGTCAGTGAGCGTTCCGATTTCAGTTCCAGAGCGATTCACACAATGAGTCCTTGATATTTAGTCTTTTTCAGCCAATTTTCTGGATTTTTGAAAATTTCTCTTTTTTGTGAAAATATCCACTAAATGAGTGTATAATATGTGTGAGGGTACCCCAGGAGAATTCCAAATGTGTGTGGGTAGAATATATATCCCACGAGGGTAAAATTGAAAAAAAAATTTTTTGGACTTAGTCATTTTTCCTGCGTTTATCAGACTTTCAGATAGTGGAAATGTCAGTGAGCGTTCCAATTTCAGTTCCAGAGCGATTCGCCCAATGAGTCCTTGTTATTTAGTAGTTTTCAGCCAATATTCTGGATTTTTGAAAATTTCACTTTTTTGTGAAAATATCCACTAAATGAGGGAATAATATGTGTGAGGGTACCCCAGGAGAGTTCCAAATGTGTGTGGGTAGAATATATATCTCACGGGGGTAAAATTGAAAAAAAAATTTTTTGGACTTAGTCATTTTTCTGGCGTTTATCAGACTTTCAGATAGGCCAAATGTCAGTGAGCGTTCCGATTTCAGTTCCAGAGCGATTCGCCCAATGAGTCCTTGTTATTTAGGCGTTTTCAGCCAATATTTGGATTTTTGAAAATTTCTCTTTTTTGTGAAAATATCCACTAAATGAGGGAATAATATGTGTGAGGGTACCCCAGGAGAGTTCCAAATGTGTGTGGGTAGAATATATATCCCACGGGGGTAAAATTGAAAAAAGTTGTAAAATTTTTTTTTTTTGGACTTAGTCATTTTTCCAGCGTTTATCAGACTTTCAGATAGGGGAAATGTCAGTGAGCATTACGATTTCAGTTCCAGAGCAATTCGCCCAATGAGTCCTTGATATTTAGTCGTTTTCAGACAATATTCTGGATTTTTGAAAATTTCACTTTTTTGTGAAAATATCCACTAAATGAGGGAATAATATGTGTGAGGGTACCCCAGGAGAATTCCAAATGTGTGTGTGTAGAATATATATCCCACGGGGGTAAAATTGAAAAAAGTTGAAAAAAAATTTTTTTTTGGACTTAGTCATTTTTCCGGCGTTTATCAGACTTTCAGATAGGCCAAATGTCAGTGAGCGTTCCGATTTCAGTTCCAGAGCGATTCGCGCAATGAGTCCTTGATATTTAGTCTTTTTCAGCCAATTTTCTGGATTTTTGAAAATTTCTCTTTTTTGTGAAAATATCCACTAAATGAGTGTATAATATGTGTGAGGGTACCCCAGGAGAATTCCAAATGTGTGTGGGTAGAATATATATCCCACGAGGGTAAAATTGAAAAAAAAATTTTTTGGACTTAGTCATTTTTCTGGCGTTTATCAGACTTTCAGAAAGCGCAAATGTCAGTGAGCGTTCCGATTTCAGTTCCAGAGCGATTCGCCCAATGAGTCCTTGATATTTAGTCGTTTTCAGCCAATATTTTGGATTTTTGAAAATTTCACTTTTTTGTGAAAATATCCACTAAATGAGTGAATAATATGTGTGAGGGTACCCCAGGAGAATTCCAAATGTGTGTGGGTAGAATATATATCCCACGGGGGTAAAATTGAAAAAAGTTGAAAAAAAATTTTTTTTTGGACTTAGTCATTTTTCCGGCGTTTATCAGACTTTCAGATAGGCCAAATGTCAGTGAGCGTTCCGATTTCAGTTCCAGAGCGATTCGCACAATGAGTCCTTGATATTTAGTCTTTTTCAGCCAATTTTCTGGATTTTTGAAAATTTCTCTTTTTTGTGAAAATATCCACTAAATGAGTGTATAATATGTGTGAGGGTACCCCAGGAGAATTCCAAATGTGTGTGGGTAGAATATATATCCCACGAGGGTAAAATTGAAAAAAAAATTTTTTGGACTTAGTCATTTTTCCTGCGTTTATCAGACTTTCAGATAGTGGAAATGTCAGTGAGCGTTCCAATTTCAGTTCCAGAGCGATTCGCCCAATGAGTCCTTGTTATTTAGTCGTTTTCAGCCAATATTCTGGATTTTTGAAAATTTCACTTTTTTGTGAAAATATCCACTAAATGAGGGAATAATATGTGTGAGGGTACCCCAGGAGAGTTCCAAATGTGTGTGGGTAGAATATATATCTCACGGGGGTAAAATTGAAAAAAAAATTTTTTGGACTTAGTCATTTTTCTGGCGTTGATCAGACTTTCAGATAGGCCAAATGTCAGTGAGCGTTCCGATTTCAGTTCCAGAGCGATTCGCCCAATGAGTCCTTGTTATTTAGGCGTTTTCAGCCAATATTTGGATTTTTGAAAATTTCTCTTTTTTGTGAAAATATCCACTAAATGAGGGAATAATATGTGTGAGGGTACCCCAGGAGAGTTCCAAATGTGTGTGGGTAGAATATATATCCCACGGGGGTAAAATTGAAAAAAGTTGTAAAATTTTTTTTTTTTGGACTTAGTCATTTTTCCAGCGTTTATCAGACTTTCAGATAGGGGAAATGTCAGTGAGCATTACGATTTCAGTTCCAGAGCAATTCGCCCAATGAGTCCTTGATATTTAGTCGTTTTCAGACAATATTCTGGATTTTTGAAAATTTCACTTTTTTGTGAAAATATCCACTAAATGAGGGAATAATATGTGTGAGGGTACCCCAGGAGAATTCCAAATGTGTGTGTGTAGAATATATATCCCACGGGGGTAAAATTGAAAAAAGTTGAAAAAAAATTTTTTTTTGGACTTAGTCATTTTTCCGGCATTTATCAGACTTTCAGATAGGCCAAATGTCAGTGAGCGTTCCGATTTCAGTTCCAGAGCGATTCGCGCAATGAGTCCTTGATATTTAGTCTTTTTCAGCCAATTTTCTGGATTTTTGAAAATTTCTCTTTTTTGTGAAAATATCCACTAAATGAGTGTATAATATGTGTGAGGGTACCCCAGGAGAATTCCAAATGTGTGTGGGTAGAATATATATCCCACGAGGGTAAAATTGAAAAAAAAATTTTTTGGACTTAGTCATTTTTCTGGCGTTTATCAGACTTTCAGAAAGCGCAAATGTCAGTGAGCGTTCCGATTTCAGTTCCAGAGCGATTCGCCCAATGAGTCCTTGATATTTAGTCGTTTTCAGCCAATATTTTGGATTTTTGAAAATTTCACTTTTTTGTGAAAATATCCACTAAATGAGTGAATAATATGTGTGAGGGTACCCCAGGAGAATTCCAAATGTGTGTGGGTAGAATATATATCCCACGGGGGTAAAATTGAAAAAAGTTGAAAAAAAATTTTTTTTTGGACTTAGTCATTTTTCCGGCGTTTATCAGACTTTCAGATAGGCCAAATGTCAGTGAGCGTTCCGATTTCAGTTCCAGAGCGATTCGCACAATGAGTCCTTGATATTTAGTCTTTTTCAGCCAATTTTCTGGATTTTTGAAAATTTCTCTTTTTTGTGAAAATATCCACTAAATGAGTGTATAATATGTGTGAGGGTACCCCAGGAGAATTCCAAATGTGTGTGGGTAGAATATATATCCCACGAGGGTAAAATTGAAAAAAAAATTTTTTGGACTTAGTCATTTTTCCTGCGTTTATCAGACTTTCAGATAGTGGAAATGTCAGTGAGCGTTCCAATTTCAGTTCCAGAGCGATTCGCCCAATGAGTCCTTGTTATTTAGTCGTTTTCAGCCAATATTCTGGATTTTTGAAAATTTCACTTTTTTGTGAAAATATCCACTAAATGAGGGAATAATATGTGTGAGGGTACCCCAGGAGAGTTCCAAATGTGTGTGGGTAGAATATATATCTCACGGGGGTAAAATTGAAAAAAAAATTTTTTGGACTTAGTCATTTTTCTGGCGTTGATCAGACTTTCAGATAGGCCAAATGTCAGTGAGCGTTCCGATTTCAGTTCCAGAGCGATTCGCCCAATGAGTCCTTGTTATTTAGGCGTTTTCAGCCAATATTTGGATTTTTGAAAATTTCTCTTTTTTGTGAAAATATCCACTAAATGAGGGAATAATATGTGTGAGGGTACCCCAGGAGAGTTCCAAATGTGTGTGGGTAGAATATATATCCCACGGGGGTAAAATTGAAAAAAGTTGTAAAATTTTTTTTTTTTGGACTTAGTCATTTTTCCAGCGTTTATCAGACTTTCAGATAGGGGAAATGTCAGTGAGCATTACGATTTCAGTTCCAGAGCAATTCGCCCAATGAGTCCTTGATATTTAGTCGTTTTCAGACAATATTCTGGATTTTTGAAAATTTCACTTTTTTGTGAAAATATCCACTAAATGAGTGTATAATATGTGTGAGGGTACCCCAGGAGAATTCCAAATGTGTGTGGGTAGAATATATATCCCACGAGGGTAAAATTGAAAAAAAAATTTTTTGGACTTAGTCATTTTTCTGGCGTTTATCAGACTTTCAGAGAGGGCAAATGTCAGTGAGCGTTCCGATTTCAGTTCCAGAGCGATTCGCCCAATGAGTCCTTGATATTTAGTCGTTTTCAGCCAATATTTTGGATTTTTGAAAATTTCACTTTTTTGTGAAAATATCCACTAAATGAGTGAATAATATGTGTGAGGGTACCCCAGGAGAATTCCAAATGTGTGTGGGTAGAATATATATCTCACGGGGGTAAAATTGAAAAAAGTTGAAAAAAATTTTTTTTTTTGGACTTAGTCATTTTTCCAGCGTTTATCAGACTTTCAGATAGGGGAAATGTCAGTGAGCATTACGATTTCAGTTCCAGAGCAATTTGCCCAATGAGTCCTTGATATTTAGTCGTTTTC
Organism: Phyllobates terribilis; assembly: GCF_046119375.1. Classification (NCBI taxonomy): domain Eukaryota; kingdom Metazoa; phylum Chordata; class Amphibia; order Anura; family Dendrobatidae; genus Phyllobates; species Phyllobates terribilis. The sequence goes on from NW_027362762.1 coordinate 558,194,123, forward strand.
AGACAATATTCTGGATTTTTGAAAATTTCACTTTTTTGTGAAATTATCCACTAAATGAGGGAATAATATGTGTGAGGGTACCCCAGGAGAGTTCCAAATGTGTGTGGGTAGAATATATATCTCAAGGGGGTAAAATTGAAAAAAAAATTTTTTGGACTTAGTCCTTTTTCTGGCGTTTAAGAGACTTTCAGATAGGGCAAATGTCAGTGAGCGTTCCGATTTCAGTTCCAGAGCGATTCGCCCAATGAGTCCTTGATATTAAGTTGCTTTCAGCCAATTTTCTGGATTTTTGAAAATTTCACTTTTTTGCGAAAATATCCACTAAATGAGAGAATAATATGTGTGAGGTTGCCCCAGGAGAGTTCCAAATGTGTGTGGGTAGAATATATATCCCACGGGGGTAAAATTGAAAAAAGTTTAAGAAAATTTTTTTTTGGACTTAGTCATTTTTCCGGCGTTTATCAGACTTTCAGATAGGGCAAATGTCTGTGAGCGCTCCGATTTCAGTTCCAGAGCGATCCGCCCAATGAGTCCTTGATATTTAGTCGTTTTCAGCCAATATTTTGGATTTTTGAAAATTTCTCTTTTTTGTGAAAATATCCACTAAATGAGGGAATAATATGTGTGAGGGTACCCCAGGAGAGTTCCAAATGTGTGTGGGTAGAATACATATCCCACGGGGGCAAAATTGAAAAAAGTTGAAACATTTTTTTTTTGGACTTAGTCATTTTTCCATCGTTTATCAGACTTTCAGATAGGGGAAATGTCAGTGAGCATTATGATTTCAGTTCCAGAGCGATTCGCCCAATGAGTCCTTGATATTTAGTCGTTTTCAATTTTCTGGATTTTTGAAAATTTCACTTTTTTGTGAAAATATCCACTAAATGAGGGGATAATATGTGTGAGGGTACCCCAGGAGAGTTCCAAATGTGTGTGGGTAGAATATATATCCCACGGGGGTAAAATTGAAAAAAAATTTTTTGGGACTTAGTCATTTTTCCATCGTTTATCAGACTTTCAGATAGGAAAAATGTCAGTGAGCATTATGATTTCAGTTCCAGAGCGATTCGCCCAATGAGTCCTTGATATTTAGTCGTTTTCAGACAATTTTATGGATTTTTGAAAATTTCACTTTTTTGTGAAAATATCCACTAAATGAGGGGATAATATGTGTGAGGGTACCCCAGGAGAGTTCCAAATGTGTGTGGGTAGAATATATATCCCACGGGGGTAAAATTGAAAAAAAATTTTTTTGGACTTAGTCATTTTTCTGGCGTTTATCAGACTTTCAGACAGGGAAATGTCAGTGAGTGTTCCGATTTCAGTTCCAGAGCGATTCGCCCAATGAGTCCTTGATATTTAGTCGTTTTCAGCCAATATTTTGGATTTTTCAAAATTTCACTTTTTTTGTGAAAATATCCACTAAATGAGGGAATAATATGTGTGAGGGTGCCCCAGGAGAGTTCCAAATGTGTGTGGGTAGAATATATATCCCACGGGGGTAAAATTGAAAAAAGTTGAAAAAATTTATTATTTGGACTTAGTCATTTTTCCGGCGTTTATCAGACTTTCAGATAGGGCAAATGTCAGTGAGCGTTCCGATTTCAGTTCCAGAGCCATTCGCCCAATGAGTCCTTGGCGTTTTCAGCCAATATTTTGGATTTTTGAAAATTTCACTTTTTTGTGAAAATATCCACTAAATGAGGGAATAATATGTGTGAGGGTACCCCAGGAGAATTCCAAATGTGTGTGGGTAGAATATATATCCCACGGGGGTAAAATTGAAAAAAGTTGAAAAAATTTATTTTTTGGACTTAGTCATTTTTCCGGCGTTTATCAGACTTTCAGATAGGGCAAATGTCAGTGAGCGTTCCGATTTCAGTTCCAGAGCGATTCGCCCAATGAGTCCTTGATATTTAGTCGTTTTCAGCCAATTTTCTGGATTTTTGTAAATTTCACTTTTTTGTGAAAATATACACTAAATGAGGGAATAATATGTGAGAGGGTACCCCAGGAGAGGTCCAAATGTGTGTGGGTAGAATATATATCCCACGGGGGTAAAATTGAAAAAAAATTTTTTTGGACTTAGTCATTTTTCTGGCGTTTATCAGACTTTCAGACAGGGAAATGTCAGTGAGTGTTCCGATTTCAGTTCCAGAGCGATTCGCCCAATGAGTCCTTGATATTTAGTCGTTTTCAGCCAATATTTTGGATTTTTCAAAATTTCACTTTTTTGTGAAAATATCCACTAAATGAGGGTGCACCAGGAGAATTCCAAATGTGTGTGTGTAGAATATATATCCCACGGGGGTAAAATTGAAAAAAAAATTTTTTGGACTTAGTCATTTTTCTGGCGTTCATCAGACTTTCAGAGAGGGCAAATGTCAGTGAGCGTTCCGATTTCAGTTCCAGAGTGATTCGCCCAATGAGTCCTTGATATTTAGTCGTTTTCAGCCAATATTTTGGATTTTTGAAAATTTCACTTTTTTGTGAAAATAGCCACTAAATGAGTGAATAATATGTGTGAGGGTACCCCAGGAGAATTCCAAATGTGTGTGGGTAGAATATATATCACACGGGGGTAAAATTGAAAAAAATTTAAAAAAATTTTTTTGGGACTTAGTCATTTTTCCAGCGTTTATCAGACTTTCAGATAGTGGAAATGTCAGTGAGCGTTCCAATTTCAGTTCCAGAGCGATTCGCCCAATGAGTCCTTGTTATTTAGTCGTTTTCAGCCAATATTCTGGATTTTTGAAAATTTCACTTTTTTGTGAAAATATCCACTAAATGATGGAATAATATGTGTGAGGGTACCCCAGGAGAGTTCCAAATGTGTGTGGGTAGAATATATATCTCACGGGGGTAAAATTGAAAAAAAAATTTTTTGGACTTAGTCATTTTTCTGGCGTTTATCAGACTTTCAGATAGGCCAAATGTCAGTGAGCGTTCCGATTTCAGTTCCAGAGCGATTCGCCCAATGAGTCCTTGTTATTTAGGCGTTTTCAGCCAATATTTGGATTTTTGAAAATTTCTCTTTTTTGTGAAAATATCCACTAAATGAGGGAATAATATGTGTGAGGGTACCCCAGGAGAGTTCCAAATGTGTGTGGGTAGAATATATATCCCACGGGGGTAAAATTGAAAAAAGTTGAAAATTATTTTTTTTTTGGACTTAGTCATTTTTCCAGCGTTTATCAGACTTTCAGATAGGGGAAATGTCAGTGAGCATTACGATTTCAGTTCCAGAGCAATTCGCCCAATGAGTCCTTGATATTTAGTCGTTTTCAGACAATATTCTGGATTTTTGAAAATTTCACTTTTTTGTGAAAATATCCACTAAATGAGGGAATAATATGTGTGAGGGTACCCCAGGAGAATTCCAAATGTGTGTGTGTAGAATATATATCCCACGGGGGTAAAATTGAAAAAAGTTGAAAAAAAATTTTTTTTTGGACTTAGTCATTTTTCCGGCGTTTATCAGACTTTCAGATAGGCCAAATGTCAGTGAGCGTTCCGATTTCAGTTCCAGAGCGATTCGCACAATGAGTCCTTGATATTTAGTCTTTTTCAGCCAATTTTCTGGATTTTTGAAAATTTCTCTTTTTTGTGAAAATATCCACTAAATGAGGGAATAATATGTGTGAGGGTACCCCAGGAGAGGTCCAAATGTGTGTGGGTAGAATATATATCCCACGGGGGTAAAATTGAAAAAAAATTTTTTTGGACTTAGTCATTTTTCTGGCGTTTATCAGACTTTCAGACAGGGAAATGTCAGTGAGTGTTCCGATTTCAGTTCCAGAGCGATTCGCCCAATGAGTCCTTGATATTTAGTCGTTTTCAGCCAATATTTTGGATTTTTGAAAATTTCACTTTTTTGTGAAAATAGCCACTAAATGAGTGAATAATATGTGTGAGGGTACCCCAGGAGAATTCCAAATGTGTGTGGGTAGAATATATATCACACGGGGGTAAAATTGAAAAAAGTTGAAAAATTTTTTTTTTTTCGACTTAGTCATTTTTCCAGCGTTTATCAGACTTTCAGATAGGGCAAATGTCAGTGAGCATTACGATTTCAGTTCCAGAGCGATTCGCCCAATGAGTCCTTGATATTTAGTCGTTTTCAGACAATATTTTGGATTTTTGAAAATTTCACTTTTTTGTGAAAATATCCACTAAATGAGGGAATAATATGTGTGAGGGTACCCCAGGAGAGTTCCAAATGTGTGTGGGTAGAATATATATCTCACGGGGGTAAAATTGAAAAAAGTTTAAAAAAATTTTTTTGGGACTTAGTCATTTTTCCAGCGTTTATCAGACTTTCAGATAGTGGAAATGTCAGTGAGCGTTCCAATTTCAGTTCCAGAGCGATTCGCCCAATGAGTCCTTGTTATTTAGTCGTTTTCAGCCAATATTCTGGATTTTTGAAAATTTCACTTTTTTGTGAAAATATCCACTAAATGATGGAATAATATGTGTGAGGGTACCCCAGGAGAGTTCCAAATGTGTGTGGGTAGAATATATATCTCACGGGGGTAAAATTGAAAAAAAAATTTTTTGGACTTAGTCATTTTTCTGGCGTTTATCAGACTTTCAGATAGGCCAAATGTCAGTGAGCGTTCCGATTTCAGTTCCAGAGCGATTCGCCCAATGAGTCCTTGTTATTTAGGCGTTTTCAGCCAATATTTGGATTTTTGAAAATTTCTCTTTTTTGTGAAAATATCCACTAAATGAGGGAATAATATGTGTGAGGGTACCCCAGGAGAGTTCCAAATGTGTGTGGGTAGAATATATATCCCACGGGGGTAAAATTGAAAAAAGTTGAAAATTTTTTTTTTTTTGGACTTAGTCATTTTTCCAGCGTTTAACAGACTTTCAGATAGGGGAAATGTCAGTGAGCATTACGATTTCAGTTCCAGAGCAATTCGCCCAATGAGTCCTTGATATTTAGTCGTTTTCAGACAATATTCTGGATTTTTGAAAATTTCACTTTTTTGTGAAAATATCCACTAAATGAGGGAATAATATGTGTGAGGGTTCCCCAGGAGAATTCCAAATGTGTGTGTGTAGAATATATATCCCACGGGGGTAAAATTGAAAAAAGTTGAAAAAAAATTTTTTTTTTGACTTAGTCATTTTTACGGCGTTTATCAGACTTTCAGATAGGCCAAATGTCAGTGAGCGTTCCGATTTCAGTTCCAGAGCGATTCGCACAATGAGTCCTTGATATTTAGTCTTTTTCAGCCAATTTTCTGGATTTTTGAAAATTTCTCTTTTTTGTGAAAATATCCACTAAATGAGTGTATAATATGTGTGAGGGTACCCCAGGAGAATTCCAAATGTGTGTGGGTAGAATATATATCTCACGGGGGTAAAATTGAAAAAAAAATTTTTTGGACTTAGTCATTTTTCTGGCGTTTATCAGACTTTCAGATAGGCCAAATGTCAGTGAGCGTTCCGATTTCAGTTCCAGAGCGATTCGCCCAATGAGTCCTTGATATTTAGGCGTTTTCAGCCAATATTTGGATTTTTGAAAATTTCTCTTTTTTGTGAAAATATCCACTAAATGAGGGAATAATATGTGTGAGGGTACCCCAGGAGAGTTCCAAATGTGTGTGGGTAGAATATATATCCCACGGGGGTAAAATTGAAAAAAGTTGAAAAATTTTTTTTTTTTGGACTTAGTCATTTTTCCAGCGTTTATCAGACTTTCAGATAGGGGAAATGTCAGTGAGCATTACGATTTCAGTTCCAGAGCAATTCGCCCAATGAGTCCTTGATATTTAGTCGTTTTCAGACAATATTCTGGATTTTTGAAAATTTCACTTTTTTGTGAAAATATCCACTAAATGAGGGAATAATATGTGTGAGGGTACCCCAGGAGAGTTCCAAATGTGTGTGGGTAGAATATATATCTCAAGGGGGTAAAATTGAAAAAAAAATTTTTTGGACTTAGTCCTTTTTCTGGCGTTTAAGAGACTTTCAGATAGGGCAAATGTCAGTGAGCGTTCCGATTTCAGTTCCAGAGCGATTCGCCCAATGAGTCCTTGATATTTAGTCGTTTTCAGCCAATTTTCTGGATTTTTGTAAATTTCACTTTTTTCTGAAAATATACACCAAATGAGGGAATAATATGTGTGAGGGTACCCCAGGAGAGGTCCAAATGTGTGTGGGTAGAATATATATCCCACGGGGGTAAAATTGAAAAAAAATTTTTTTGGACTTAGTCATTTTTCTGGCGTTTATCAGACTTTCAGAGAGGGCAAATGTCAGTGAGCGTTCCGATTTCAGTTCCAGAGCGATTCGCCCAATGAGTCCTTGTTATTTAGTCGTTTTCAGCCAATATTCTGGATTTTTGAAAATTTCACTTTTTTGTGAAAATATCCACTAAATGAGGGAATAATATGTGTGAGGGTACCCCAGGAGAGTTCCAAATGTGTGTGGGTAGAATATATATCTCACGGGGGTAAAATTGAAAAAAAAATTTTTTGGACTTAGTCATTTTTCTGGCGTTTATCAGACTTTCAGATAGGCCAAATGTCAGTGAGCGTTCCGATTTCAGTTCCAGAGCGATTCGCCCAATGAGTCCTTGATATTTAGTCGTTTTCAGCCAATATTTTGGATTTTTGAAAATTTCACTTTTTTGTGAAAATATCCACTAAATGAGTGAATAATATGTGTGAGGGTACCCCAGGAGAATTCCAAATGTGTGTGGGTAGAATATATATCCCACGGGGGTAAAATTGAAAAAAAAATTTTTTGGACTTAGTCATTTTTCCTGCGTTTATCAGACTTTCAGATAGTGGAAATGTCAGTGAGCGTTCCAATTTCAGTTCCAGAGCGATTCGCCCAATGAGTCCTTGTTAATTAGTCGTTTTCAGCCAATATTCTGGATTTTTGAAAATTTCACTTTTTTGTGAAAATATCCACTAAATGAGGGAATAATATGTGTGAGGGTACCCCAGGAGAGTTCCAAATGTGTGTGGGTAGAATATATATCTCACGGGGGTAAAATTGAAAAAAGTTGAAAAAAATTTTTTTGGGTCTTAGTCATTTTTCCAGCGTTTATCATACTTTCAGATAGTGGAAATGTCAGTGAGCGTTCCGATTTCAGTTCCAGAGCGATTCGCCCAATGAGTCCTTGATATTTAGTCATTTTCAGCCAATATTTTGGATTTTTGAAAATTTCACTTTTTTGTGAAAATATCCACTAAATGAGGGAATAATATGTGTGAGGGTACCCCAGGAGAGTACCAAATGTGTGTGTGTAGAATATATATCCCACGGGGGTAAAATTGAAAAAAGTTGAAAAAAATTTTTTTTTTTGGACTTAGTCATTTTTCCAGCGTTTATCAGACTTTCAGATAGGGGAAATGTCAGTGAGCATTACGATTTCAGTTCCAGAGCAATTCGCCCAATGAGTCCTTGATATTTAGTCGTTTTCAGACAATATTCTGGATTTTTGAAAATTTCACTTTTTTGTGAAAATATCCACTAAATGAGGGAATAATATGTGTGAGGGTACCCCAGGAGAGTTCCAAATGTGTGTGGGTAGAATATATATCTCAAGGGGGTAAAATTGAAAAAAAAATTTTTTGGACTTAGTCCTTTTTCTGGCGTTTAAGAGACTTTCAGATAGGTCAAATGTCAGTGAGCGTTCCGATTTCAGTTCCAGAGCGATTCGCCCAATGAGTCCTTGATATTTAGTCGTTTTCAGCCAATTTTCTGGATTTTTGTAAATTTCACTTTTTTCTGAAAATATACACCAAATGAGGGAATAATATGTGTGAGGGTACCCCAGGAGAGGTCCAAATGTGTGTGGGTAGAATATATATCCCACGGGGGTAAAATTGAAAAAAAATTTTTTTGGACTTAGTCATTTTTCTGGCGTTTATCAGACTTTCAGAGAGGGCAAATGTCAGTGAGCGTTCCGATTTCAGTTCCAGAGCGATTCGCCCAATGAGTCCTTGATATTTAGTCGTTTTCAGCCAATATTTTGGATTTTTGAAAATTTAACTTTTTTGTGAAAATATCCACTAAATGAGGGAATAATATGTGTGAGGATACACCAGGAGAATTCCAAATGTGTGTGGGTAGAATATATATCCCACGAGGGTAAAATTGAAAAAAAAATTTTTTGGACTTAGTCATTTTTCCTGCGTTTATCAGACTTTCAGATAGTGGAAATGTCAGTGAGCGTTCCAATTTCAGTTCCAGAGCGATTCGCCCAATGAGTCCTTGTTATTTAGTCGTTTTCAGCCAATATTCTGGATTTTTGAAAATTTCACTTTTTTGTGAAAATATCCACTAAATGAGGGAATAATATGTGTGAGGGTACCCCAGGAGAGTTCCAAATGTGTGTGGGTAGAATATATATCTCACGGGGGTAAAATTGAAAAAAAAATTTTTTGGACTTAGTCATTTTTCTGGCGTTTATCAGACTTTCAGATAGGCCAAATGTCAGTGAGCGTTCCGATTTCAGTTCCAGAGCGATTCGCCCAATGAGTCCTTGTTATTTAGGCGTTTTCAGCCAATATTTGGATTTTTGAAAATTTCTCTTTTTTGTGAAAATATCCACTAAATGAGGGAATAATATGTGTGAGGGTACCCCAGGAGAGTTCCAAATGTGTGTGGGTAGAATATATATCCCACGGGGGTAAAATTGAAAAAAGTTGTAAAATTTTTTTTTTTTGGACTTAGTCATTTTTCCAGCGTTTATCAGACTTTCAGATAGGGGAAATGTCAGTGAGCATTACGATTTCAGTTCCAGAGCAATTCGCCGAATGAGTCCTTGATATTTAGTCGTTTTCAGACAATATTCTGGATTTTTGAAAATTTCACTTTTTTGTGAAAATATCCACTAAATGAGGGAATAATATGTGTGAGGGTACCCCAGGAGAATTCCAAATGTGTGTGTGTAGAATATATATCCCACGGGGGTAAAATTGAAAAAAGTTGAAAAAAAATTTTTTTTTGGACTTAGTCATTTTTCCGGCGTTTATCAGACTTTCAGATAGGCCAAATGTCAGTGAGCGTTCCGATTTCAGTTCCAGAGCGATTCGCGCAATGAGTCCTTGATATTTAGTCTTTTTCAGCCAATTTTCTGGATTTTTGAAAATTTCTCTTTTTTGTGAAAATATCCACTAAATGAGTGTATAATATGTGTGAGGGTACCCCAGGAGAATTCCAAATGTGTGTGGGTAGAATATATATCCCACGAGGGTAAAATTGAAAAAAAAATTTTTTGGACTTAGTCATTTTTCCAGCGTTTATCATACTTTCAGATAGTGGAAATGTCAGTGAGCGTTCCGATTTCAGTTCCAGAGCGATTCGCCCAATGAGTCCTTGATATTTAGTCATTTTCAGCCAATATTCTGGATTTTTGTAAATTTCACTTTTTTCTGAAAATATACACCAAATGAGGGAATAATATGTGTGAGGGTACCCCAGGAGAGGTCCAAATGTGTGTGGGTAGAATATATATCCCACGGGGGTAAAATTGAAAAAAAATTTTTTTGGACTTAGTCATTTTTCTGGCGTTTATCAGACTTTCAGAGAGGGCAAATGTCAGTGAGCGTTCCGATTTCAGTTCCAGAGCGATTCGCCCAATGAGTCCTTGATATTTAGTCGTTTTCAGCCAATATTTTGGATTTTTGAAAATTTAACTTTTTTGTGAAAATATCCACTAAATGAGGGAATAATATGTGTGAGGATACACCAGGAGAATTCCAAATGTGTGTGGGTAGAATATATATCCCACGAGGGTAAAATTGAAAAAAAAATTTTTTGGACTTAGTCATTTTTCCTGCGTTTATCAGACTTTCAGATAGTGGAAATGTCAGTGAGCGTTCCAATTTCAGTTCCAGAGCGATTCGCCCAATGAGTCCTTGTTATTTAGTCGTTTTCAGCCAATATTCTGGATTTTTGAAAATTTCACTTTTTTGTGAAAATATCCACTAAATGAGGGAATAATATGTGTGAGGGTACCCCAGGAGAGTTCCAAATGTGTGTGGGTAGAATATATATCTCACGGGGGTAAAATTGAAAAAAAAATTTTTTGGACTTAGTCATTTTTCTGGCGTTTATCAGACTTTCAGATAGGCCAAATGTCAGTGAGCGTTCCGATTTCAGTTCCAGAGCGATTCGCCCAATGAGTCCTTGTTATTTAGGCGTTTTCAGCCAATATTTGGATTTTTGAAAATTTCTCTTTTTTGTGAAAATATCCACTAAATGAGGGAATAATATGTGTGAGGGTACCCCAGGAGAGTTCCAAATGTGTGTGGGTAGAATATATATCCCACGGGGGTAAAATTGAAAAAAGTTGTAAAATTTTTTTTTTTTGGACTTAGTCATTTTTCCAGCGTTTATCAGACTTTCAGATAGGGGAAATGTCAGTGAGCATTACGATTTCAGTTCCAGAGCAATTCGCCGAATGAGTCCTTGATATTTAGTCGTTTTCAGACAATATTCTGGATTTTTGAAAATTTCACTTTTTTGTGAAAATATCCACTAAATGAGGGAATAATATGTGTGAGGGTACCCCAGGAGAATTCCAAATGTGTGTGTGTAGAATATATATCCCACGGGGGTAAAATTGAAAAAAGTTGAAAAAAAATTTTTTTTTGAACTTAGTCATTTTTCCGGCGTTTATCAGACTTTCAGATAGGCCAAATGTCAGTGAGCGTTCCGATTTCAGTTCCAGAGCGATTCGCGCAATGAGTCCTTGATATTTAGTCTTTCAGCCAATTTTCTGGATTTTTGAAAATTTCTCTTTTTTGTGAAAATATCCACTAAATGAGTGTATAATATGTGTGAGGGTACCCCAGGAGAATTCCAAATGTGTGTGGGTAGAATATATATCCCACGAGGGTAAAATTGAAAAAAAAATTTTTTGGACTTAGTCATTTTTCCAGCGTTTATCATACTTTCAGATAGTGGAAATGTCAGTGAGCGTTCCGATTTCAGTTCCAGAGCGATTCGCCCAATGAGTCCTTGATATTTAGTCATTTTCAGCCAATATTTTGGATTTTTGAAAATTTAACTTTTTTGTGAAAATATCCACTAAATGAGGGAATAATATGTGTGAGGGTACCCCAGGAGAGTTCCAAATGTGTGTGTGTAGAATATATATCCCACGGGGGTAAAATTGAAAAAAGTTGAAACATTTTTTTTTTTTGGACTTATTCATTTTTCTGGCGTTTATCAGACTTTCAGAGAGGGCAAATGTCAGTGAGCGTTCCGATTTCAGTTCCAGAGCGATTCGCCCAATGAGTCCTTGATATTTAGTCGTTTTCAGCCAATATTTTGGATTTTTGAAAATTTCACTTTTTTGTGAAAATATCCACTAAATGAGGGAATAATATGTGTGAGGGTACCCCAGGAGAATTCCAAATGTGTGTGTGTAGAATATATATCCCACGGGGGTAAAATTGAAAAAAGTTGAAAAAAATTTTTTTTTTTGGACTTAGTCATTTTTCCGGCGTTTATCAGACTTTCAGATAGGGCAAATGTCAGTGAGCGTTCCGATTTCAGTTCCAGAGCGATTCGCCCAATGAGTCCTTGATATTTAGTCGTTTTCAGCCAATATTTTGGATTTTTGAAAATTTCACTTTTTTGTGAAAATATCCACTAAATGAGGGAATAATATGTGTGAGGGTACCCCAGGAGAGTTCCAAATGTGTGTGGGTAGAATATATATCTCACGGGGGTGAAATTGAAAAAAAAATTTTTTGGACTTAGTCATTTTTCTGGCGTTTATCAGACTTTCAGATAGGCCAAATGTCAGTGAGCGTTCCGATTTCAGTTCCAGAGCGATTCGCCCAATGAGTCCTTGATATTTAGGCGTTTTCAGCCAATATTTGGATTTTTGAAAATTTCTCTTTTTTGTGAAAATATCCACTAAATGAGGGAATAATATGTGTGAGGGTACCCCAGGAGAGTTCCAAATGTGTGTGGGTAGAATATATATCCCACGGGGGTAAAATTGAAAAAAGTTGAAAAATTTTTTTTTTTTGGACTTAGTCATTTTTCCAGCGTTTATCAGACTTTCAGATAGGGGAAATGTCAGTGAGCATTACGATTTCAGTTCCAGAGCAATTCGCCCAATGAGTCCTTGATATTTAGTCGTTTTCAGACAATATTCTGGATTTTTGAAAATTTCACTTTTTTGTGAAAATATACACTAAATGAGGGAATAATGTGTGTGAGGGTACCCCAGGAGAGGTCCAAATGTGTGTGGGTAGAATATATATCCCACGGGGGTAAAATTGAAAAAAATTTTTTTTGGGCTTAGTCATTTTTCTGGCGTTTATCAGACTTTCAGAGAGGGCAAATGTCAGTGAGCGTTCCGATTTCAGTTCCAGAGCGATTCGCCCAATGAGTCCTTGATATTTAGTCGTTTTCAGCCAATATTTTGGATTTTTGAAAATTTCACTTTTTTGTGAAAATATCCACTAAATGAGGGAATAATATGTGTGAGGGTACCCCAGGAGAGTTCCAAATGTGTGTGTGTAGAATATATATCCCACGGGGGTAAAATTGAAAAAAGTTGAAACATTTTTTTTTTTTGGACTTATTCATTTTTCTGGTGTTTATCAGACTTTCAAAGAGGGCAAATGTCAGTGAGCGTTCCGATTTCAGTTCCAGAGCGATTCGCCCAATGAGTCCTTGATATTTAGTCATTTTCAGCCAATATTTTGGATTTTTGAAAATTTCACTTTTTTGTGAAAATATCCACTAAATGAGGGAATAATATGTGTGAGGGTACCCCAGGAGAATTCCAAATGTGTGTGTGTAGAATATATATCTCACGGGGGTAAAATTGAAAAAAAAATTTTTTGGACTTAGTCATTTTTCTGGCGTTTATCAGACTTTCAGATAGGCCAAATGTCAGTGAGCGTTCCGATTTCAGTTCCAGAGCGATTCGCCCAATGAGTCCTTTATATTTAGTCGTTTTCAGCCAATATTTTGGATTTTTGAAAATTTCACTTTTTTGTGAAAATATCCACTAAATGAGTGTACACCAGGAGAATTCCAAATGTGTGTGTGTAGAATATATATCCCACAGGGGTAAAATTGAAAAAAAATTTTTTTGGACTTAGTCATTTTTCTGGCGTTTATCAGACTTTCAGAGAGGGCAAATGTCAGTGAGCGTTCCGATTTCAGTTCCAGAACGATTCGCCCAATGAGTCCTTGACATTTAGTCGTTTTCAGACAATATTCTGGATTTTTGAAAATTTCACTTTTTTGTGAAAATATCCACTAAATGAGGGAATAATATGTGTGAGGGTACCCCAGGAGAGTTCCAAATGTGTGTGGGTAGAATATATATCTCAAGGGGGTAAAATTGAAAAAAAAATTTTTTGGACTTAGTCCTTTTTCTGGCGTTTATCAGACTTTCAGATAGGGCAAATGTCAGTGAGCGTTCCGATTTCAGTTCCAGAGCGATTCGCCCAATGAGTCCTTGATATTTAGTCGTTTTCAGCCAGTTTTCTGGATTTTTGTAAATTTCACTTTTTTGTGAAAATATACACTAAATGAGGGAATAATATGTGTGAGGGTACCCCAGGAGAGGTCCAAATGTGTGTGGGTAGAATATATATCCCACGGGGGTAAAATTGAAAAAAAATTTTTTTGGACTTAGTCATTTTTCTGGCGTTTATCAGACTTTCAGAGTGGGCAAATGTCAGTGAGCGTTCCGATTTCAGTTCCAGAGCGATTCGCCCAATGAGTCCTTGATATTTAGTCATTTTCAGCCAAATTTTGGATTTTTGAAAATTTCACTTTTTTGTGAAAATATCCACTAAATGAGGGAATAATATGTGTGAGGGTACCCCAGGAGAGTTCCAAATGTGTGTGGGTAGAATATATATCCCACGGGGGTAAAATTGAAAAAAGTTGAAAAATTTTTTTTTTTTGGACTTAGTCATTTTTCCAGCGTTTATCAGACTTTCAGATAGGGGAAATGTCAGTGAGCATTACGATTTCAGTTCCAGAGCAATTCGCCCAATGAGTCCTTGATATTTAGTCGTTTTCAGACAATATTCTGGATTTTTGAAAATTTCACTTTTTTGTGAAAATATCCACTAAATGAGGGAATAATATGTGTGAGGGTACCCCAGGAGAGTTCCAAATGTGTGTGGGTAGAATATATATCTCAAGGGGTAAAATTGAAAAAGAAATTTTTTGGACTTAGTCCTTTTTCTGGCGTTTAAGAGACTTTCAGATAGGGCAAATGTCAGTGAGCGTTCCGATTTCAGTTCCAGAGCGATTCGCCCAATGAGTCCTTGATATTTAGTCGTTTTCAGCCAGTTTTCTGGATTTTTGTAAATTTCACTTTTTTGTGAAAATATACACTAAATGAGGGAATAATATGTGTGAGGGTACCCCAGGAGAGGTCCAAATGTGTGTGGGTAGAATATATATCCCACGGGGGTAAAATTGAAAAAAATTTTTTTTGGACTTAGTCATTTTTCTGGCGTTTATCAGACTTTCAGAGAGGGCAAATGTCAGTGAGCGTTCCGATTTCAGTTCCAGAGCGATTCGCCCAATGAGTCCTTGATATTTAGTCGTTTTCAGCCAATATTTTGGATTTTTGAAAATTTCACTTTTTTGTGAAAATATCCACTAAATGAGGGAATAATATGTGTGAGGGTACCCCAGGAGAGTTCCAAATGTGTGTGTGTAGAATATATATCCCACGGGGGTAAAATTGAAAAAAGTTGAAACATTTTTTTTTTTTGGACTTATTCATTTTTCTGGTGTTTATCAGACTTTCAGAGAGGGCAAATGTCAGTGAGCGTTCCGATTTCAGTTCCAGAGCGATTCGCCCAATGAGTCCTTGATATTTAGTCATTTTCAGCCAATATTTTGGATTTTTGAAAATTTCACTTTTTTGTGAAAATATCCACTAAATGAGGGAATAATATGTGTGAGGGTACCCCAGGAGAATTCCAAATGTGTGTGTGTAGAATATATATCCCACGGGGGTAAAATTGAAAAAAGTTGAAAAAAATTTTTTTTTTGGACTTAGTCATTTTTCCGGCGTTTATCAGACTTTCAGATAGGGCAAATGTCAGTGAGCGTTCCGATTTCAGTTCCAGAGCGATTTGCCCATGGAGTCCTTGATATTTAGGCATTTTCAGCCAATATTTTGGATTTTTGAAAATTTCACTTTTTTGTGAAAATATCCACTAAATGAGGGAATAATATGTGTGAGGGTACCCCAGGAGAATTCCAAATGTGTGTGTGTAGAATATATATCTCACGGGGGTAAAATTGAAAAAAAAATTTTTTGGACTTAGTCATTTTTCTGGCGTTTATCAGACTTTCAGATAGGCCAAATGTCAGTGAGCGTTCCGATTTCAGTTCCAGAGCGATTCGCCCAATGAGTCCTTTATATTTAGTCGTTTTCAGCCAATATTTTGGATTTTTGAAAATTTCACTTTTTTGTGAAAATATCCACTAAATGAGTGTACACCAGGAGAATTCCAAATGTGTGTGTGTAGAATATATATCCCACAGGGGTAAAATTGAAAAAAAATTTTTTTGGACTTAGTCATTTTTCTGGCGTTTATCAGACTTTCAGAGTGGGCAAATGTCAGTGAGCGTTCCGATTTCAGTTCCAGAGCGATTCGCCCAATGAGTCCTTGATATTTAGTCATTTTCAGCCAAATTTTGGATTTTTGAAAATTTCACTTTTTTGTGAAAATATCCACTAAATGAGGGAATAATATGTGTGAGGGTACCCCAGGAGAGTTCCAAATGTGTGTGGGTAGAATATATATCCCACGGGGGTAAAATTGAAAAAAGTTGAAAAATTTTTTTTTTTTGGACTTAGTCATTTTTCCAGCGTTTATCAGACTTTCAGATAGGGGAAATGTCAGTGAGCATTACGATTTCAGTTCCAGAGCAATTCGCCCAATGAGTCCTTGATATTTAGTCGTTTTCAGACAATATTCTGGATTTTTGAAAATTTCACTTTTTTGTGAAAATATCCACTAAATGAGGGAATAATATGTGTGAGGGTACCCCAGGAGAGTTCCAAATGTGTGTGGGTAGAATATATATCTCAAGGGGTAAAATTGAAAAAAAAATTTTTTGGACTTAGTCCTTTTTCTGGCGTTTAAGAGACTTTCAGATAGGGCAAATGTCAGTGAGCGTTCCGATTTCAGTTCCAGAGCGATTCGCCCAATGAGTCCTTGATATTTAGTCGTTTTCAGCCAATTTTCTGGATTTTTGTAAATTTCACTTTTTTCTGAAAATATACACCAAATGAGGGAATAATATGTGTGAGGGTACCCCAGGAGAGGTCCAAATGTGTGTGGGTAGAATATATATCCCACGGGGGTAAAATTGAAAAAAAATTTTTTTGGACTTAGTCATTTTTCTGGCGTTTATCAGACTTTCAGAGAGGGCAAATGTCAGTGAGCGTTCCGATTTCAGTTCCAGAGCGATTCGCCCAATGAGTCCTTGATATTTAGTCGTTTTCAGCCAATATTTTGGATTTTTGAAAATTTAACTTTTTTGTGAAAATATCCACTAAATGAGGGAATAATATGTGTGAGGGTACACCAGGAGAATTCCAAATGTGTGTGTGTAGAATATATATCCCACGGGGGTAAAATTGAAAAAAATTTTTTTTGGACTTAGTCATTTTTCTGGCGTTTATCAGACTTTCAGAGAGGGCAAATGTCAGTGAGCGTTCCGATTTCAGTTCCAGAGCGATTCGCCCAATGAGTCCTTGATATTTAGTCATTTTCAGCCAATATTTTGGATTTTTGAAAATTTCACTTTTTTGTGAAAATATCCACTAAATGAGGGAATAATATGTGTGAGGGTACCCCAGGAGAGTTCCAAATGTGTGTGTGTAGAATATATATCCCACGGGGGTAAAATTGAAAAAAGTTGAAACATTTTTTTTTTTTGGACTTATTCATTTTTCTGGCGTTTATCAGACTTTCAGAGAGGGCAAATGTCAGTGAGCGTTCCGATTTCAGTTCCAGAGCGATTCGCCCAATGAGTCCTTGATATTTAGTCGTTTTCAGCCAATATTTTGGATTTTTGAAAATTTCACTTTTTTGTGAAAATATCCACTAAATGAGGGAATAATATGTGTGAGGGTACCCCAGGAGAGTTCCAAATGTGTGTGTGTAGAATATATATCCCACGGGGGTAAAATTGAAAAAAGTTGAAACATTTTTTTTTTTTGGACTTATTCATTTTTCTGGTGTTTATCAGACTTTCAGAGAGGGCAAATGTCAGTGAGCGTTCCGATTTCAGTTCCAGAGCGATTCGCCCAATGAGTCCTTGATATTTAGTCATTTTCAGCCAATATTTTGGATTTTTGAAAATTTCACTTTTTTGTGAAAATATCCACTAAATGAGGGAATAATATGTGTGAGGGTACCCCAGGAGAATTCCAAATGTGTGTGTGTAGAATATATATCCCACGGGGGTAAAATTGAAAAAAGTTGAAAAAAATTTTTTTTTTGGACTTAGTCATTTTTCCGGCGTTTATCAGACTTTCAGATAGGGCAAATGTCAGTGAGCGTTCCGATTTCAGTTCCAGAGCGATTTGCCCATGGAGTCCTTGATATTTAGGCATTTTCAGCCAATATTTTGGATTTTTGAAAATTTCACTTTTTTGTGAAAATATCCACTAAATGAGGGAATAATATGTGTGAGGGTACCCCAGGAGAATTCCAAATGTGTGTGTGTAGAATATATATCTCACGGGGGTAAAATTGAAAAAAAAATTTTTTGGACTTAGTCATTTTTCTGGCGTTTATCAGACTTTCAGATAGGCCAAATGTCAGTGAGCGTTCCGATTTCAGTTCCAGAGCGATTCGCCCAATGAGTCCTTTATATTTAGTCGTTTTCAGCCAATATTTTGGATTTTTGAAAATTTCACTTTTTTGTGAAAATATCCACTAAATGAGTGTACACCAGGAGAATTCCAAATGTGTGTGTGTAGAATATATATCCCACAGGGGTAAAATTGAAAAAAAATTTTTTTGGACTTAGTCATTTTTCTGGCGTTTATCAGACTTTCAGAGAGGGCAAATGTCAGTGAGCGTTCCGATTTCAGTTCCAGAACGATTCGCCCAATGAGTCCTTGATATTTAGTCGTTTTCAGACAATATTCTGGATTTTTGAAAATTTCACTTTTTTGTGAAAATATCCACTAAATGAGGGAATAATATGTGTGAGGGTACCCCAGGAGAGTTCCAAATGTGTGTGGGTAGAATATATATCTCAAGGGGGTAAAATTGAAAAAAAAATTTTTTGGACTTAGTCCTTTTTCTGGCGTTTATCAGACTTTCAGATAGGGCAAATGTCAGTGAGCGTTCCGATTTCAGTTCCAGAGCGATTCGCCCAATGAGTCCTTTATATTTAGTCGTTTTCAGCCAATATTTTGGATTTTTGAAAATTTCACTTTTTTGTGAAAATATCCACTAAATGAGTGTACACCAGGAGAATTCCAAATGTGTGTGTGTAGAATATATATCCCACAGGGGTAAAATTGAAAAAAAATTTTTTTGGACTTAGTCATTTTTCTGGCGTTTATCAGACTTTCAGAGTGGGCAAATGGCAGTGAGCGTTCCGATTTCAGTTCCAGAGCGATTCGCCCAATGAGTCCTTGATATTTAGTCATTTTCAGCCAAATTTTGGATTTTTGAAAATTTCACTTTTTTGTGAAAATATCCACTAAATGAGGGAATAATATGTGTGAGGGTACCCCAGGAGAGTTCCAAATGTGTGCGTGTAGAATATATATCCCACGGGGGTAAAATTGAAAAAAGTTGAAACATTTTTTTTTTTTTTGGACTTATTCATTTTTCTGGCGTTTATCAGACTTTCAGATAGGCCAAATGTCAGTGAGCGTTCCGATTTCAGTTCCAGAGCGATTCGCGCAATGAGTCCTTGATATTTAGTCTTTTTCAGCCAATTTTCTGGATTTTTGAAAATTTCTCTTTTTTGTGAAAATATCCACTAAATGAGGGAATAATATGTGTGAGGGTACCCCAGGAGAATTCCAAATGTGTGTGGGTAGAATATATATCCCACGGGGGTAAAATTGAAAAAAGTTGAAAAAAATTTTTTTTTGGACTTAGTCATTTTTCCAGCGTTTATCAGACTTTCAGATAGGGCAAATGTGAGTGAGCATTCCGATTTCAGTTCCAGAGCGATTCGCCCAATGAGTCCTTGATATTTAGTCGTTTTTAGCCAATTTTCTGGATTTTTGTAAATTTCACTTTTTTGTGAAAATATACACTAAATGAGGGAATAATATGTGTGAGGGTACCCCAGGAGAGTTCCAAATGTGTGTGGGTAGAATATATATCCCACGGGCGTAAAATTGAAAAAAAATGTTTTTGGACTTAGTCATTTTTCTGGCGTTTATCAGACTTTCAGATAGGGCAAATGTCAGTGAGCGTTCCGATTTCAGTTCCATAGCGATTCGCCCAATGAGTCCTTGATATTTAGTCGTTTTCCGCCAATTTTCTGGATTTTTGAAAATTTCACTTTTTTGTGAAAATATCCACTAAATGAGAGAATAATATTTGTGAGGGTACCCCAGGAGAGTTCCAAATGTGTGTGGGTAGAGTATATATCCCACGGGGGTAAAATTGAAAAAAGTTGAAAAAAATTTTTTTTTTTGACTTAGTCATTTTTCTGGCGTTTATCAGACTTTCAGATAGGGGAAATGTCAGTGAGCATTACGATTTCAGTTCCAGAGCGATTCGCCCAATGAGTCCTTGATATTTAGTCGTTTTCAGACAATTTTCTGGATTTTTGAAAATTTCACTTTTTTTGTGAAAATATCCACTAAATGAGGGAATAATATGTGTGAGGGTACCCCAGGAGAGTTCCAAATGTGTGTGGGTAGAATATATATCTCACGGGGGTAAAATTGAAAAAAAAATTTTTTGGACTTAGTCATTTTTCTGGCGTTTATCAGACTTTCAGATAGGGCAAATGTCAGTGAGCGTTCCGATTTCAGTTCCAGAGCGATTCGTGCAATGAGTCTTTGATATTTAGTCGTTTTCAGCCAATTTTCTGGATTTTTGAAAATTTCACTTTTTTGTGAAAATATCCACTAAATGAGGGACTAATATGTGTGAGGGTACCCCAGGAGAATTCCAAATGTGTGTGGGTAGAATATATATCCCACGGGGGTAAAATTGAAAAAAGTTGAAAAAAAATTTTTTGGGACTTAGTCATTTTTCCGGCATTCATCAGACTTTCAGATAGGGCAAATGTCAGTGAGCGTTCCGATTTCAGTTCCAGAGCGATTCGACCAATGAGTCCTTGATATTTAGTCGTTTTCAGCCAATATTTTGGATTTTTGAAAATTTCACTTTTTTGTGAAAATATCCACTAAATGAGGGAATAATATGTGTGAGGGTACCCCAGGAGAATTCCAAATGTGTGTGGGTAGAATATATATCTCACGGGGGTAAAATTGAAAAAAAAAATTTTTGGACTTAGTCATTTTTCTGGCGTTTATCAGACTTTCAGATAGGGCAAATGTCAGTGAGCGTTCCGATTTCAGTTCCAGAGCGATTCGCCCAATGAGTCCTTCATATTTAGTCTTTTTCAGCCAATTTTCTGGATTTTTGTAAATTTCACTTTTTTGTGAAAATATCCACTAAATGAGAGAATAATATGTGTGAGGGTACCCCAGGAGAGTTCCAAATGTGTGTGGGTAGAATATATATCCCACGGGGGTAAAATTGAAAAAAGTTGAAAAAAATTTTTTTTTGGACTTAGTCATTTTTCCAGCGTTTATCAGACTTTCAGATAGGGCAAATGTCAGTGAGCATTCCGATTTCAGTTCCAGAGCGATTCGCCCAATGAGTCCTTGATATTTAGTCGTTTTTAGCCAATTTTCTGGATTTTTGTAAATTTCACTTTTTTGTGAAAATATACACTAAATGAGGGAATAATATGTGTGAGGGTACCCCAGGAGAGTTCCAAATGTGTGTGGGTAGAATATATATCCCACGGGCGTAAAATTGAAAAAAAATGTTTTTGGACTTAGTCATTTTTCTGGCGTTTATCAGACTTTCAGATAGGGCAAATGTCAGTGAGCGTTCCGATTTCAGTTCCATAGCGATTCGCCCAATGAGTCCTTGATATTTAGTCGTTTTCCGCCAATTTTCTGGATTTTTGAAAATTTCACTTTTTTCTGAAAATATCCACTAAATGAGGGAATAATATGTGTGAGGGTACCCCAGGAGAATTCCAAATGTGTGTGTGTAGAATATATATCCCACGGTTGTAAAATTGAAAAAAGTTGAAAAAAATTTTTTTTTGGACTTAGTCATTTTTCCGGCGTTTA
The DNA here is from genome assembly GCF_046119375.1 of Phyllobates terribilis. Taxonomy (NCBI): domain Eukaryota; kingdom Metazoa; phylum Chordata; class Amphibia; order Anura; family Dendrobatidae; genus Phyllobates; species Phyllobates terribilis. The sequence goes on from NW_027362762.1 coordinate 558,215,466, forward strand.
TCAGACTTTCAGATAGGGCAAATGTCAGTGAGCGTTCCGATTTCAGTTCCAGAGCAATTCGCCCAATGAGTCCTTGATATTTAGTCGTTTTCAGCCAATATTTTGGATTTTTGAAAATTTCACTTTTTTCTGAAAATATCCACTAAATGAGGGAATAATATGTGTGAAGGTACCCCAGGAGAATTCCAAATGTGTGTGTGTAGAATATATATCCCACGGTTGTAAAATTGAAAAAAGTTGAAAAAATTTTTTTTTTGGACTTAGTCATTTTTCTGGCGTTTATCAGACTTTCAGATAGTGCAAATGTCAGTGAGCGTTCCGATTTCAGTTCCAGAGCGATTCGCCCAATGAGTTCTTGATATTTAGGCATTTTCAGCCAATATTTTGGATTTTTGAAAATTTCTCTTTTTTGTGAAAATATCCACTAAATGAGGGAATAATATGTGTGAGGGTACCCCAGGAGAGTTCCAAATGTGTGTGGGTAGAATATATATCCCACGGGGGTAAAATTGAAAAAAGTTGAAAAAATTTTTTTTTTGGACTTAGTCATTTTTCCAGCGTTTATCAGACTTTCAGATAGGGGAAATGTCAGTGAGCATTACGATTTCAGTTCCAGAGCGATTCGCCCAATGAGTCCTTGATATTTAGTCGTTTTCAGACAATTTTCTGGATTTTTGAAAATTTCACTTTTTTTGTGAAAATATCCACTAAATGAGGGAATAATATGTGTGAGGGTACCCCAGGAGAGTTCCAAATGTGTGTGGGTAGAATATATATCTCACGGGGGTAAAATTGAAAAAAGTTGAAAAAAAATTTTTTGGGACTTAGTCATTTTTCCGGCATTCATCAGACTTTCAGATAGGGCAAATGTCAGTGAGCGTTCCGATTTCAGTTCCAGAGTGATTCGACCAATGAGTCCTTGATATTTAGTCGTTTTCAGCCAATATTTTGGATTTTTGAAAATTTCACTTTTTTGTGAAAATATCCACTAAATGAGGGAATAATATGTGTGAGGGTACCCCAGGAGAGTTCCAAATGTGTGTGGGTAGAATATATATCCCACGGGGTTAAAATTGAAAAAAAAATTTTTTGGACTTAGTAATTTTTCCGGCGTTTATCAGACTTTCAGATAGGGCAAATGTCAGTGAGCGTTCCGATTTCAGTTCCAGAGCGATTCGCCCAATGAGTCCTTGATATTTAGTCGTTTTCAGCCAATATTTTGGATTTTTGAAAATTTCACTTTTTTGTGAAAATATCCACTAAATGAGGGAATAATATGTGTGACGGTACCCCAGGAGAGTTCCCAAGGTGTGTGGGTAGAATATATATCCCACGGGGGTAAAACTGAAAAAAGTTGAAAAATTTTTTTTTTTTGGACTGTCATTTTTCCAGCGTTTATCAGACTTTCAGATAGGGGAAATGTCAGTGAGCATTACGATTTCAGTTCCAGAGCGATTCGCCCAATGAATCCTTGATATTTAGTCGTTTTCAGCCAATTTTCTGGATTTTTGAAAATTTCACTTTTTTTGTGAAAATATCCACTAAATGAGGGAATAATATGTGTGAGGGTACCCCAGGAGAATTCCAAATGTGTGTGGGTAGAATATATATCCCACGGGGGTAAAATTGAAAAAAAAATTTTTTGGACTTAGTCATTTTTCTGGCGTTTATCAGACGTTCAGATACGGCAAATGTCAGTGAGCGTTCCTATTTCAGTTCCAGAGCGATTCGCCCAATGAGTCCTTGATATTTAGTCGTTTTCAGCCAATATTTTGGATTTTTGAAAATTTCACTTTTTTGGGAAAATATCCACTAAATGAGGGAATAACATGTGTGATGGTACCCCAGGAGAGTTCCAAATGTGTCTGGGAAGAATATATATCCCACGGGGGTAAAATTGAAAAAAGTTGAAAAATGTTTTTTTTTGGACTTAGTCATTTTTCCGGCGTTTATCAGACTTTCAGATAGGGGAAATGTCAGTGAGCGTTCCGATTTCAGTTCCAGAGCGATTCGCCCAATCTTGATATTTAGTCGTTTTCAGCCAATTTTCTGGATTTTTGAAAATTTCTCTTTTTTGTGAAAATATCCACTAAATGAGGGAATAATATGTGTGAGGGTACCCCAGGAGAGTTCCAAATGTGTGTGGGTAGAATATATATCCCACGGGGGTAAAATTGAAAAAAGTTGAAAAATTTTTTTTTTGGACTTAGTCATTTTTCCGGCGTTTATCAGACTTTCAGATAGGGGAAATGTCAGTGAGCGTTACGATTTCAGTTCCAGAGCGATTCGCCCAATGAGTCCTTGATATTTGATCGTTTTCAGACAACTTTCTGGATTTTTGAAAATTTCACTTTTTTGTGAAAATATCCACTAAATGAGGGAATAATATGTGTGAGGGTACCCCAGGAGAGTTCCAAATGTGTGTGGGTAGAATATATATCCCACGGGGGTAAAATTGAAAAAAGTTTAAAAAATTTTTTTTTTGGACTTAGTAATTTTTCCAGCGTTTATCAAACTTTCAGATAGGTGAAATGTCAGTGAGCATTACGATTTCAGTTCCAGAGCGATTCGCCCAATGCGTCCTTGATATTTAGTCGTTTTCAGCCAATTTTCTGGATTTTTGTAAATTTCACTTTTTTGTGAAAATATACACTAAATGAGGGAATAATATGTGTGAGGGAACCCCAGGAGAGTTCCAAATGTGTGTGGGTAGAATATATATCCCACGGGGGTAAGATTGAATAAAAATTTTTTTGGACTTAGTCATTTTTCTGGCGTTTATCAGACTTTCAGATAGCGCAAATGTCAGTGAGCATTCCGATTTCAGTTCCAGAGCGATTCGCCCAATGAGTCCCTGATATTTAGTCATTTTCAGCCAATTTTCTGGATTTTTGAAAATTTCACTTTTTTGTGAAAATATCCACTAAATGAGAGAATAATATGTGTGAGGGTACACCAGGAGAGTTCCAAATGTGTGTGGGTAGAATATATTTCCCACGGGGGTAAAATTGAAAAAAAAATTTTTTGGGGACTTAGTCATTTTTCTGGCGTTTATCAGACTTTCAGATAGGGCAAATGTCAGTGAGCGTTCCGATATCAGTTCCAGAGCGATTCGCCCAATGAGTCCTTGATATTTAGTCGTTTTCAGCCAATATTTTGGATTTTTGAAAATTTCTCTTTTTTGTGAAAATATCCACTAAATGAGGGAATAATATGTGTGAGGGTACCCCAGGAGAGTTCCACATGTGTGTGGGTAGAATATGTATCCCACGGGGGTAAAATTGAAAAAAGTTGAAAAATTTTTTTTTTTGGACTTAGTCATTTTTCCGGCGTTTATCAGACTTTCAGATAGGGGAAATGTCAGTGAGCGTTACGATTTCAGGTCCAGAGCGATTCGCCCAATGAGTCCTTGATATTTGATCGTTTTCAGACAACTTTCTGGATTTTTGAAAATTTCACTTTTTTGTGAAAATATCCACTAAATGAGGGAATAATATGTGTGAGGGTACCCCAGGAGAGTTCCACATGTGTGTGGGTAGAATATATATCCCACGGGGGTATAATTGAAAAAAGTTGAAAAAAAATTTTTTGGGGACTTAGTAATTTTTCCAGCGTTTATCAGACTTTCAGATAGGGGAAATGTCAGTGAGCATTACGATTTCAGTTCCAGAGCGATTCGCCCAATGAGTCCTTGATATTTAGTCGTTTTCAGCCAATTTTCTGGATTTTTGTAAATTTCACTTTTTTGTGAAAATATACACTAAATGAGGGAATAATATGTGTGAGGGTACCCCAGGAGAGTTCCAAATGTGTGTGGGTAGAATATATATCCCACGGGGGTAAAATTGAAAAAAGTTGAAAAAATTTTTTTTTTGGACTTAGTCATTTTTCCAGCGTTTATCAGACTTTCAGATAGGGGAAATGTCAGTGAGCATTACGATTTCAGTTCCAGAGCGATTCGCCCAATGAGTCCTTGATATTTAGTCGTTTTCAGACAATTTTCTGGATTTTTGAAAATTTCACTTTTTTTGTGAATATATCCACTAAATGAGGGAATAATATGTGTGAGGGTACCCCAGGAGAGTTCCAAATGTGTGTGGGTAGAATATATATCTCACGGGGGTAAAATTGAAAAAAGTTGAAAAAAAATTTTTTGGGACTTAGTCATTTTTCCGGCATTCATCAGACTTTCAGATAGGGCAAATGTCAGTGAGCGTTCCGATTTCAGTTCCAGAGTGATTCGACCAATGAGTCCTTGATATTTAGTCGTTTTCAGCCAATATTTTGGATTTTTGAAAATTTCACTTTTTTGTGAAAATATCCACTAAATGAGGGAATAATATGTGTGAGGGTACCCCAGGAGAGTTCCAAATGTGTGTGGGTAGAATATATATCCCACGGGGTTAAAATTGAAAAAAAAATTTTTTGGACTTAGTAATTTTTCCGGCGTTTATCAGACTTTCAGATAGGGCAAATGTCAGTGAGCGTTCCGATTTCAGTTCCAGAGCGATTCGCCCAATGAGTCCTTGATATTTAGTCGTTTTCAGCCAATATTTTGGATTTTTGAAAATTTCACTTTTTTGTGAAAATATCCACTAAATGAGGGAATAATATGTGTGACGGTACCCCAGGAGAGTTCCCAAGGTGTGTGGGTAGAATATATATCCCACGGGGGTAAAACTGAAAAAAGTTGAAAAATTTTTTTTTTTTGGACTGTCATTTTTCCAGCGTTTATCAGACTTTCAGATAGGGGAAATGTCAGTGAGCATTACGATTTCAGTTCCAGAGCGATTCGCCCAATGAGTCCTTGATATTTAGTCGTTTTCAGCCAATATTTTGGATTTTTGAAAATTTCACTTTTTTGGGAAAATATCCACTAAATGAGGGAATAACATGTGTGATGGTACCCCAGGAGAGTTCCAAATGTGTCTGGGAAGAATATATATCCCACGGGGGTAAAATTGAAAAAAGTTGAAAAATGTTTTTTTTTGGACTTAGTCATTTTTCCGGCGTTTATCAGACTTTCAGATAGGGGAAATGTCAGTGAGCGTTCCGATTTCAGTTCCAGAGCGATTCGCCCAATCTTGATATTTAGTCGTTTTCAGCCAATTTTCTGGATTTTTGAAAATTTCTCTTTTTTGTGAAAATATCCACTAAATGAGGGAATAATATGTGTGAGGGTACCCCAGGAGAGTTCCAAATGTGTGTGGGTAGAATATATATCCCACGGGGGTAAAATTGAAAAAAGTTGAAAAATTTTTTTTTTGGACTTAGTCATTTTTCCGGCGTTTATCAGACTTTCAGATAGGGGAAATGTCAGTGAGCGTTACGATTTCAGTTCCAGAGCGATTCGCCCAATGAGTCCTTGATATTTGATCGTTTTCAGACAACTTTCTGGATTTTTGAAAATTTCACTTTTTTGTGAAAATATCCACTAAATGAGGGAATAATATGTGTGAGGGTACCCCAGGAGAGTTCCAAATGTGTGTGGGTAGAATATATATCCCACGGGGGTAAAATTGAAAAAAGTTTAAAAAATTTTTTTTTTGGACTTAGTAATTTTTCCAGCGTTTATCAAACTTTCAGATAGGTGAAATGTCAGTGAGCATTACGATTTCAGTTCCAGAGCGATTCGCCCAATGCGTCCTTGATATTTAGTCGTTTTCAGCCAATTTTCTGGATTTTTGTAAATTTCACTTTTTTGTGAAAATATACACTAAATGAGGGAATAATATGTGTGAGGGAACCCCAGGAGAGTTCCAAATGTGTGTGGGTAGAATATATATCCCACGGGGGTAAGATTGAATAAAAATTTTTTTGGACTTAGTCATTTTTCTGGCGTTTATCAGACTTTCAGATAGCGCAAATGTCAGTGAGCATTCCGATTTCAGTTCCAGAGCGATTCGCCCAATGAGTCCCTGATATTTAGTCATTTTCAGCCAAATTTCTGGATTTTTGAAAATTTCACTTTTTTGTGAAAATATCCACTAAATGAGAGAATAATATGTGTGAGGGTACACCAGGAGAGTTCCAAATGTGTGTGGGTAGAATATATATCCCACGGGGGTAAAATTGAAAAAAGTTTAAAAAATTTTTTTTTGGACTTAGTCATTTTTCTGGCGTTTATCAGACTTTCAGATAGGGCAAATGTCAGTGAGCGTTCCGATATCAGTTCCAGAGCGATTCGCCCAATGAGTCCTTGATATTTAGTCGTTTTCAGCCAATATTTTTGATTTTTGAAAATTTCTCTTTTTTGTGAAAACATCCACTAAATGAGGGAATAATATGTGTGAGGGTACCCCAGGAGAGTTCCAAATGTGTGTGGGTAGAATATATATCCCACGGGGGGTAAAATTGAAAAAAGTTGAAAAAATTTTTTTTTTGGACTTAGTCATTTTTCCGGCGTTTATCAGACTTTCAGATAGGGGAAATGTCAGTGAGCGTTCCGATTTCAGTTCCAGAGCGATTCGCCAAATGAGTCCTTGATATTTAGTCTTTTTCAGCCAATTTTCTGGATTTTTGAAAATTTCACTTTTTTGTGAAAATATCCACTAAATTAGGGAATAATATGTGTGAGGGTACCCCAGGAGAGTTCCAGATGTGTGTGGGTAGAATACATATCCCACGGGGGTAAAATTGAAAAAAGTTGAAACCTTTTTTTTTTTTGGACTTAGTCATTTTTCCCGCGTTTGGCAGACTTTCAAATTGGGGAAATATCAGTGAGCGTTCCAATTTCAGTTCCAGAGCGATTCGCCCAATGAGTCCTTGATATTTAGTCGTTTTCAGCCAATTTTCTTTATTTTTGAAAATTTCACTTTTTTTGTGAAAATATCCACTAAATGAGGGAATAATATGTGTGAGGGTACCCCAGGAGAGTTCCAGATGTGTGTGGGTAGAATACATATCCCACAGGGGTAAAATGTAAAAAAGTTGAAACATTTTTTTTTTTGGACTTAGTCATTTTTCCACCGTTTATCAAACTTTCAGATAGGGGAAATGTCAGTGAGCGTTCCGATTTCAGTTTCAGAGCGATTCGCCCAATGAGTCCTTGATATTTAGTCTTTTTCAGCCAATTTTCTGGATTTTTGAAAATTTCACTTTTTTGTGAAAATATCCACTAAATGAGGGAATAATATGTGTGAGGGTACCCCAGGAGAGTTCCAGATGTGTGATGGTAGAATACATATCCCACGGGGGTAAAGTTTAAAAAAGTTGAAACATTTTTTTTTTTGGACTTAGTCATTTTTCCGGCGTTTGGCAGACTTTCAAATTGGGGAAATATCAGTGAGCTTTCCGATTTCAGTTCCAGAGCGATTCGCCCAATGAGTTCTTGATATTTAGTCTTTTTCAGCCAATTTTCTGGATTTTTGAAAATTTCACTTTTTTGTGAAAATATTAATTAAATGAGGGATTAATATGTGTGAGGGTACCCCAGGAGAGTTCCAAATGTGTGTGGGTAAAATATATATCCCACGGGGGTAAAATTTAAAAAAGTTGAAAACATTTTTTTTTTGGACTTAGTCATTTTTCCGGCGTTTATCAGACTTTCAGATAGGGGAAATGTCAGTGAGCATTCCGATTTCAGTTCCAGAGTGATTCGCCCAATGAGTCCTTGATATTTAGTCGTTTTCAGCCAATTTTATGGATTTTTGAAAACTTCACTTTTTTGTGAAAATATCCACTAAATGAGGGAATAATATGTGTGAGGGTACCCCAGGAGAGTTCCAAATGTTTGTGGGTAGAATATATATCCCACGGGGTAAAATTTAAAAAAGTTGAAAAAATTTTTTTTTTGGACTTAGTCTTTTTTCCGGCTTTTATCATACTTTCAGATAGGGGAAATGTCAGTGAGCATTCCGATTTCAGTTCCAGAGCGATTCGCCCAATGAGTCCTTGATATTTAGTCGTTTTCAGCCAATTTTCTTTATTTTTGAAAATTTCACTTTTTTGTGAAAATATCCAATAAATGAGGGAATAATATGTGTGAGGGTACCCCAGGAGAGTTCCAAATGTGTGTGGGTAGAATATATATCCCACGGGGATAAAATTGAAAAAAGTTGAAACATTTTTTTTTTTGGACTTAGTCATTTTTCCTGCATTTATCAGACTTTCAGATAGGGGAAATGTCAGTGAGCGTTGCGATTTCAGTTCCAGAGCGATTCGCCCAATGAGATCTTGATATTTAGTCGTTTTCAGCCAATTTTCTGGATTTTTGAAAATTTCACTTTTTTGAGAAAATATCCACTAAATGAGGGAATAATATGTGTGAGGGTACCCCTGGAGAGTTCCAAATGTGTGTGGGTAGAATATATATCCCATGGGGGTAAAATTGAAAAAAGTTGAAAAAAAATTTTTTTTGGACTGTCATTTTTCCTGCGTTTATCAGACTTTCAGATAGGGGAAATGTCAGTGAGCATTCCGATTTCAGTTCCAGAGCGATTCGCCCAATGAGTCCTTGATATTTAGTCTTTTTCAGCCAATTTTCTGGATTTCTGAAAATTTCACTTTTTTTGTGAAAATATCCACTAAATGAGGAAATAATATGTGTGAGGGTACCCCAGGAGAGTTCCAAATGTGTGTGGGTAGAATACATATCCCACGGGGGTAAAATTGAAAAAAGTTGAAAAATTTTTTTTTTGGACTTAGTCATTTTTCCGGCGTTTGTCAGACTTTCAGATTGGGGAAATGTCAGTGAGCATTCCGATTTCAGTTCCAGAGCGATTCGCCCAATCAGTCCTTGATATTTAGTTGTTTTCAGCCAATTTTCTGGATTTTTGAAAATTTCACTTTTTTGAGAAAATATCCACTAAAGGAGGGAATAATATGTGTGAGGGTACCCCAGGAGAGTGCCAAATGTGTGTGGGTAGAATATATATCCCACGGGGGTAAAATTGAAAAAAGTTGAAAAAAAATTTTTTTTGGACTTAGTCATTTTTCCGGCGTTTATCAGACTTTCAGATAGGGGAAATGTCAGTGAGCATTCCGATTTCAGTTCCAGAGCGATTCGCCCAATGAGTCCTTGATATTTAGTCGTTTTCAGCCAATTTTCTTTATATTTGAAAATTTCACTTTTTTGTGAAAATATCCACTAAATGAAGGAATAATATGTGTGAGGGTACCCCAGGACAGTTCCAAATGTGTGTCGGTAGAATATAAATCCCACGGGGGTAAAATTTAAAAAAGTTGAAAACCTTTTTTTTTTGGACTTAGTCATTTTTCCGGCGTTTATCATACTTTCAGATAGGGAGTGAGCTAGGGAGTGAGCATTCCAATTTCAGTTCCAGAGCGATTCGCCCAATGAGTACTTGATATTTAGTTGTTTTCAGCCAAATTTTCTGGATTTTTGAAAATTTCACTTTTTTGAGAAAATATCCACTAAATGAGGGAATAATATGTGTGAGGGTACCCCAGGAGAGTTCCAAATGTGTGTGGGTAGAATACATATCCCACGGGGGTAAAATTGAAAAAAGTTGAAAAATATTTTTTTTTTTACTCAGTCATTTTTCCGGCGTTTGTCAGACTTTCAGATTGGGCAAATGTCAGTGAGCGTTCCGATTTCAGTTCCAGAGCGATTCACCCAATGAGTCCTTAATATTTAGTCATTTTCAGCCAAGTTTCTGGATTTTTGAAAATTTCACTTTTTTATGAAAATATCCACTAAATGAGGTAATAATATGTGTGAGGGTACCCCAGGAGAGTTCCAAATGTGTGTGGGTAGAATATATATCCCACGGGGGTAAAATTGAAAAAATTTTTTTTTTGGACTTAGTCATTTTTCCTGCATTTATCAGACTTTCAGATAGGGGAAATGTCAGTGAGCGTTGCGATTTCAGTTCCAGAGCAATTCGCCCAATGAGTCCTTGATATTTAGTCGTTTTCAGCCAATTTTGTGGATGTTTGAAAATTTCACTTTTTTATGAAAATATCCACTAAATGAGGTAATAATATGTGTGAGGGTACCCCAGGAGAGTTCCAAATGTGTGTGGGTAGAATATATATCCCACGGGGGTAAAATTGAAAAAATTTTTTTTTTGGAATTAGTCATTTTTCTGGCGTTTATCAGACTTTCAGATAGGGGAAATGTCAGTGAGCGTTCCGATTTCAGTTCCAGAGCGATACGCCCAATGAGTCCTTGATATTTAGTCGTTTTCAGCCAATTTTGTGGATGTTTGAAAATTTCACTTTTTTATGAAAATATCCACTAAATGAGGTAATAATATGTGTGAGGGTACCCCAGGAGAGTTCCATATGTGTGTGGGTAGAATATATATCCCACGGGGGTAAAATTGAAAAAAGTTGGAAAAAAATTTTTTTGGGACTTAGTCATTTTTCTGGCGTTTATCAGTCTTTCAGATAGGGGAAATGTCAGTGAGCGTTCCGATTTCAGTTCCAGAGCGATACGCCCAAAGAGTCCTTGATATTTAGTCGTTTTCAGCCAATTTTGTGGATGTTTGAAAATTTCACTTTTTTGTGAAAATATCCACTAAATGAGGTAATAATATGTGTGAGGGTACCCCAGGAGAGTTCCAAATGTGTGTGGGTAGAATATATATTCCACGGGGGTAAAATTGAAAAAAGTTGAAAACATTTTTTTTTTGTACTTAGTCATTTTTCCGGCGTTTATTAGACTTTCAGATAGGGGAAATGTCAGTGAGCATTCCGATTTCAGTTCCAGAGCGATTCGCCCAATGACTCCTTGATATTTAGTTGTTTTCAGCCAATTTTCTGGATTTTTGAAAATTTCACTTTTTTGTGAAAATATCCAATAAATGAGGGAATAATATGTGTGAGGGTACCCCAGGAGAATTCCAAATGTGTGTGGGTAGAATACATATCCCACGGGGGTAAAATTGAAAAAAATTTTTTTTTGGAATTAGTCATTTTTCTGGCGTTTATCAGTCTTTCAGATAGGGCAAATGTCAGTGAGCATTCCGATTTCAGTTCCAGAGCGATTCGCCCTATGAGTCCTTGATATTTAGTCTTTTTCAGCCAATTTTCTGGATTTTTGAAAATTTCACTTTTTTGTGAAAATATCCACTAAATGAGGTAATAATATGTGTGAGTGTACCCCAGGAGAGTTCCAAATGTGTGTGGGTATAATACATATCCCACGGGGGTAAAATTGAAAAAAGTAAAAAAAATTTTTTTTTTTGGACTTAGTCATTTTTCCGCCGTTTATCAGACTTTCAGTTTGGGGAAATGTCAGTGAGCGTTTCGATTTCAGTTCCAGAGCGATTTGCCCAATGAGATCTTGATATTTAGTCGTTTTCAGCCAATTTTCTGGATTTTTGAAAATTTCACTTTTTTGTGAAAATATCCACTAAATGAGGTAATAATATGTGTGAGGGTACCCCAGGAGAGTTCCAAATGTGTGTGGGTAGAATATATATTCCACGGGGGTAAAATTGAAAAAAGTTGAAAACATTTTTTTTTTGTACTTAGTCATTTTTCCGGCGTTTATTAGACTTTCAGATAGGGGAAATGTCAGTGAGCATTCCGATTTCAGTTCCAGAGCGATTCGCCCAATGACTCCTTGATATTTAGTCGTTTTCAGCCAATTTTCTGGATTTTTGAAAATTTCACTTTTTTGTGAAAATATCCAATAAATGAGGGAATAATATGTGTGAGGGTACCCCAGGAGAATTCCAAATGTGTGTGGGTAGAATACATATCCCACGGGGGTAAAATTGAAAAAATTTTTTTTTTGGAATTAGTCATTTTTCTGGCGTTTATCAGTCTTTCAGATAGGGCAAATGTCAGTGAGCATTCCGATTTCAGTTCCAGAGCGATTCGCCCTATGAGTCCTTGATATTTAGTCTTTTTCAGCCAATTTTCTGGATTTTTGAAAATTTCACTTTTTTGTGAAAATATCCACTAAATGAGGTAATAATATGTGTGAGTGTACCCCAGGAGAGTTCCAAATGTGTGTGGGTATAATACATATCCCACGGAGGTAAAATTGAAAAAAGTAAAAAAAATTTTTTTTTTTTTTGACTTAGTCATTTTTCCGCCGTTTATCAGACTTTCAGTTTGGGGAAATGTCAGTGAGCGTTTCGATTTCAGTTCCAGAGCGATTTGCCCAATGAGATCTTGATATTTAGTCGTTTTCAGCCAATTTTCTGGATTTTTGAAAATTTCACTTTTTTGTGAAAATATCCACTAAATGAGGTAATAATATGTGTGAGGGTACCCCAGGAGAGTTCCAAATGTGTGTGGGTAGAATATATATTCCACGGGGGTAAAATTGAAAAAAGTTGAAAACATTTTTTTTTTGTACTTAGTCATTTTTCCGGCGTTTATTAGACTTTCAGATAGGGGAAATGTCAGTGAGCATTCCGATTTCAGTTCCAGAGCGATTCGCCCAATGACTCCTTGATATTTAGTCGTTTTCAGACAATTTTCTGGATTTTTGAAAATTTCACTTTTTTGTGAAAATATCCAATAAATGAGGGAATAATATGTGTGAGGGTACCCCAGGAGAGTTCCAAATGTGTGTGGGTAGAATACATATCCCACGGGGGTAAAATTGAAAAAATTTTTTTTTTGGAATTAGTCATTTTTCTGGCGTTTATCAGTCTTTCAGATAGGGCAAATGTCAGTGAGCATTCCGATTTCAGTTCCAGAGTGATTCGCCCTATGAGTCCTTGATATTTAGTCTTTTTCAGCCAATTTTCTGGATTTTTGAAAATTTCACTTTTTTGTGAAAATATCCACTAAATGAGGTAATAATATGTGTGAGGGTACCCCAGGAGAGTTCCAAATGTGTGTGGGTAGAATATATATCCCACGGGGGTAAAATTGAAAAAAGTTTAAAAAAAATTTTTTTTGGACTGTCATTTTTCCTGCGTTTATCAGACTTTCAGATAGGGGAAATGTCAGTGAGCATTCCGATTTCACTTCCAGAGCGATTCGCCCAATGAATCCTTGATATTTAGTCGTTTTCAGCCAATTTCAGGATTTTTTGAAAATTTCACTTTTTTGTGAAAATATCCACTAAATGAGGGAATAATATGTGTGAGGGTACCCCAGGAGAGTTCCAAATGTGTGTGAGTAGAATATATATCCCACGGGGGTAAAATTGAAAAAAGTTTAAAAAATTTTTTCTTTGGACTTATAATTTTTCCTGCGTTTATCAGACTTTCAGATAGGGGAAATGTCAGTGAGCATTCCGATTTCAGTTCCAGAGCGATTCGCCCAATGAGTCCTTGATATTTAGTCGTTTTCAGCCAATTTTCTGGATTTTTGAAAATTTCACTTTTTTGTGAAAATATCCACTAAATGAGGGAATAATATGTGTGAGGGTACCCCAGGAGAGTTCCAAATGTGTGTGGGTAGAATATATATCCCACGGGGGTAAAATTGAAAAAAGTTAGAAAAAAATTTTTTTTGGACTTAGTCATTTTTCCGGCGTTTATCAGACTTTCAGATAGGGCAAATGTCAGTGAGCAATCCGATTTTAGTTCCAGAGCGATTCGCCCAATAAGTCCTTGATATTTAGTCTTTTTCAGCCAATTTTCAGGATTTTTGAAAATTTCACTTTTTTTGTGAAAATATCCACTAAATGAGGGAATAATATGTGTGAGGGTACCCCAGGAGAGTTCCAAATGTGTGTGGGTAGAATATATATCCCAAGGGGGAAAAATTGAAAAAAGTAAAAAAAAAAATTTTTTTGGACTTAGTCTTTTTTCCGGCATTTGTCAGACTTTCAGATAGGGGAATTGTCAGTGATCGTTCCGATTTCAGTTCCAGAGCGATTCGCCTAATCAGATCTTGATATTTAGTCGTTTTCAGCCAATTTTCGGTATTTTTGAAAATTTCACTTTTTTGTGAAAATATCCACTAAATGAGGGAATAATATGTGTGAGGGTACCCCAGGAGAGTTCCAAATGTGTGTGGGTAGAATACATATCCCACGGGGGTAAAATTGAAAAAAGTTGAAAAAATTTTTTTTTTGGACTTAGTCATTTTTCCTTCGTTTATAAGACTTTCAGATAGGGCAAATGTCAGTGAGCATTCCAATTTCAGTTCCAGAGCGATTCGCCCAATGAGTCCTTGATATTTATTCGTTTTCAGCCAATATTTTGGATTTTTGAAAATTTTACTTTTTTGTGAAAATATCCACTAAATGAGGGAATAATATGTGTGAGGGTACCCCAGGAGAGTTCCAAATGTGTGTGGGTAGAATATATATCCCACGGGGGTAAAATTGAAAAAAGTTGAAAAAAAATTTTTTTTGGACTTAGTCATTTTTCCGGCGTTTATCAGACTTTCAGATAGGGCAAATGTCAGTGAGCAATCCGATTTTAGTTCCAGAGCGATTCGCCCAATAAGTCCTTGATATAAAGTCTTTTTCAGACAATTTTCAGGATTTTTGAAAATTTCACTTTTTTTGTGAAAATATCCACTAAATGAGGGAATAATATGTGTGAGGGTACCCCAGGAGAGTTCCAAATGTGTGTGGGTAGAATATATATGCCACGGGCGTAAAATTGAAAAAAGTTTAAAAAAATTTTTTTTTGGACTTAGTCATTTTTCCGGCGTTTATCAGACTTTCAGATAGGGCAAATGTCAGTGATAGTTCTGATTTCAGTTCCAGAGCGACTCGCCCAATGAGTTCTTGATATTTAGTCATTTTCAGCCAATTTTCTGGATTTTTGAAAATTTCACTTTTTTGTGAAAATATCCACTAAATGAGAGAATAATATGTGTGAGGGTACCCCAGGAGAGTTCCAAATGTGTGTGGGTAGAATATATATCCCACGGGGTAAAATTGAAAAAAGTTTAAAAAAATTTTTTTTTGGACTTAGTCATTTTTCCGGCGTTTATCAACTTTCAGATAGGGGAAATGTCAGTGAGCGTTCCGATATCAGTTCCAGAGCGATTCGCCCAATGAGTCCTTGATATTTAGTAGTTTTCAGCCAATTTCCTGGATTTTTGAAAATTTCATTTTTTTGTGAAAATATCCACTAAATGAGGGAATAATATGTGTGAGGGTACCCCAGGAGAGTTCCAAATGTGTGTGGGTAGAATATATATGCCACGGGCGTAAAATTGAAAAAAGTTTAAAAAAATTTTTTTTTGGACTTAGTCATTTTTCCGGCGTTTATCAGACTTTCAGATAGGGCAAATGTCAGTGATCGTTCTGATTTCAGTTCCAGAGCGATTCGCCTAATGAGTTCTTGATATTTAGTCATTTTCAGCCAATTTTCTGGATTTTTGAAAATTTCACTTTTTTGTGAAAATATCCACTAAATGAGAGAATAATATGTGTGAGGGTACACCAGGAGAGTTCCAAATGTGTGTGGGTAGAATATATATCCCACGGGGTAAAATTGAAAAAAGTTGAAAACAATTTTTTTTTGGACTTAGTGATTTTTCCGGCGTTTATCAGACTTTCAGATAGGGCAAATGTCAGTGAGCATTCCGATTTCAGTTCCAGAGCGATTCGCCCAATGAGTCCTTGATATTTAGTCATTTTCAGCCAATTTTCTGGATTATTGAAAATGTCACTTTTTTGTGAAAATATCCACTAAATGAGGGAATAATATGTGTGAGAGTACCCCAGGAGAGTTCCAAATATGTGTGGGTAGAATATATATGCCACGGGCGTAAAATTGAAAAAAGTTTAAAAAAATTTTTTTTTGGACTTAGTCATTTTTCCGGCGTTTATCAGACTTTCAGATAGGGCAAATGTCAGTGAGCATTCCGATTTCAGTTCCAGAGCTATTCGCCCAATGAGTCTTTGATATTAAGTCGTTTTCAGCCAATTTTCTGGATTTTTGAAAATTTCACTTTTTTGTGAAAATATCCACTAAATGAGGGAATAATATGTGTGAGGGTTCCCCTGGAGAGTTTCAAATGTGTGTGGGCAGAATATATATCCCACGGGTGTAAGATTGAAAAAAGTTTAAAAAAATTTTTTTTTGGACTTAGTCATTTTTCCTGCGTTTATCAACTTTCAGATAGGGGAAATGTCAGTGAGCGTTCCGATTTCAGTTCCAGAGCGATTCGCCCAATGAGTCCTTGATACTTAGTAGTTTTCAGCCAATTTTCTGGATTTTTGAAAATTTCACTTTTTTGTGAAAATATCCACTAAATGAGAGAATAATATGTGTGAGGGTACCCCAGGAGAGTTCCAAATGTGTGTGGGTAGAATATATATCCCACAGGGTAAAATTGAAAAAAATTGAAAAATTTTTTTTTGGACTTAGTCATTTTTCCGGCGTTTATCAGACTTTCAGATAGGGCAAATGTCAGTGAGCATTCCGATTTCAGTTCCAGAGCGATTCGCCCAATGAGTCCTTGATATTTAGTAGTTTTCAGCCAATTTTCTGGATTTTTGAAAATTTCACTTTTTTGTGAAAATATCCACTAAATGAGAGAATAATATGTGTGAGGGTACCCCAGGAGAGTTCCAAATGTGTGTGGGTAGAATATATATCCCACGGGGGTAAAATTGAAAAAAGTTGAAAAAAAATTTTTTTTGGACTTAGTCATTTTTCCGGCGTTTATCAACTTTAAGATAGGGGAAATGTCAGTGAGCGTTCCGATATCAGTTCCAGAGCGATTCGCCCAATGAGTCCTTGATATTTAGTAGTTTTCAGCCAATTTCCTGGATTTTTGAAAATTTCACTTTTTTGTGAAAATATCCACTAAATGAGGGAATAATATGTGTGAGGGTACCCCAGGAGAGTTCCAAATGTGTGTGGGTAGAATATATATCCCACGGGGGTAAAATTGAAAAAATTTGAAAAAAATTTTTTTTTGGACTTAGTCATTTTTCCGGCGTTTATCAGACTTTCAGAGAGGGGAAATGTCAGTGAGCATTCCGATTTCAGTTCCAGAGCGATTCGCCCAATGAGTCCTTGATATTTAGTCATTTTCAGCCAATTTTCTGGATTATTGAAAATGTCACTTTTTTGTGAAAATATCCACTAAATGAGGGAATAATATGTGTGAGAGTACCCCAGGAGAGTTCCAAATATGTGTGGGTAGAATATATATGCCACGGGCGTAAAATTGAAAAAAGTTTAAAAAAATTTTTTTTTGGACTTAGTCATTTTTCCGGCGTTTATCAGACTTTCAGATAGGGCAAATGTCAGTGATCGTTCTGATTTCAGTTCCAGAGCGATTCGCCTAATGAGTTCTTGATATTTAGTCATTTTCAGCCAATTTTCTGGATTTTTGAAAATTTCGCTTTTTTGTGAAAATATCCACTAAATGAGAGAATAATATGTGTGAGGGTACACCAGGAGAGTTCCAAATGTGTGTGGGTAGAATATATATCCCACGGGGTAAAATTGAAAAAAGTTGAAAACAATTTTTTTTTGGACTTAGTGATTTTTCCGGCGTTTATCAGACTTTCAGATAGGGCAAATGTCAGTGAGCATTCCGATTTCAGTTCCAGAGCTATTCGCCCAATTAGTCTTTGATATTAAGTCGTTTTCAGCCAATTTTCTGGATTTTTGAAAATTTCACTTTTTTGTGAAAATATCCACTAAATGAGGGAATAATATGTGTGAGGGTTCCCCTGGAGAGTTTCAAATGTGTGTGGGCAGAATATATATCCCACGGGTGTAAGATTGAAAAAAGTTTAAAAAAATTTTTTTTTGGACTTAGTCATTTTTCCTGCGTTTATCAACTTTCAGATAGGGGAAATGTCAGTGAGCGTTCCGATTTCAGTTCCAGAGCGATTCGCTAAATGAGTCCTTGATACTTAGTAGTTTTCAGCCAATTTTCTGGATTTTTGAAAATTTCACTTTTTTGTGAAAATATCCACTAAATGAGAGAATAATATGTGTGAGGGTACCCCAGGAGAGTTCCAAATGTGTGTGGGTAGAATATATATCCCACGGGGTAAAATTGAAAAAAATTGAAAACATTTTTTTTTTGGACTTAGTCATTTTTCCGGCGTTTATCAGACTTTCAGATAGGGCAAATGTCAGTGATCGTTCCGATTTCAGTTCCAGAGCGATTCGCCCAATGAGTCCTTGATATTTAGTCATTTTCAGCCAATTTTCTGGATTTTTGAAAATTTCACTTTTTTGTGAAAATATCCACTAAATGAGGGAATAATATGTGTGAGGGTACCCCAGGAGAGTTCCAAATGTGTGTGGGTAGAATATATATCCCACGGGGGTAAAATTGAAAAAATTTGAAAAAAATTTTTTTTTGGACTTAGTCATTTTTCCGGCGTTTATCAGACTTTCAGATAGGGGAAATGTCAGTGAGCGTTCCGATTTCAGTTCCAGAGCGATTCGCCCAATGAGTCCTTGATATTTAGTCATTTTCAGCCAATTTTCTGGATTATTGAAAATGTCAGTTTTTTGTGAAAATATCCACTAAATGAGGGAATAATATGTGTGAGAGTACCCCAGGAGAGTTCCAAATATGTGTGGGTAGAATATATATGCCACGGGCGTAAAATTGAAAAAAGTTTAAAAAAATTTTTTTTTGGACTTAGTCATTTTTCCGGCGTTTATCAGACTTTCAGATAGGGCAAATGTCAGTGATCGTTCTGATTTCAGTTCCAGAGCGATTCGCCCAATGAGTTCTTGATATTTAGTCATTTTCAGCCAATTTTCTGGATTTTTGAAAATTTCACTTTTTTGTGAAAATATCCACTAAATGAGAGAATAATATGTGTGAGGGTACCCCAGGAGAGTTCCAAATGTGTGTGGGTAGAATATATATCCCACGGGGTAAAATTGAAAAAAGTTGAAAACAATTTTTTTTTGGACTTAGTGATTTTTCCGGCGTTTATCAGACTTTCAGATAGGGGAAATGTCAGTGAGCGTTCCGATTTCAGTTCCAGAGCGATTCGCCCAATGAGTCCTTGATATTTAGTAGTTTTCAGCCAATTTTCTGGATTTTTGAAAATTTCACTTTTTGTGAAAATATCCACTAAATGAGAGAATAATATGTGTGAGGGTACCCCAGGAGAGTTCCAAATGTGTGTGGGCAGAATATATATCCCACGGGTGTAAGATTGAAAAAAGTTTTAAAAAATTTTTTTTTGGACTTAGTCATTTTTCCGGCGTTTATCAGACTTTCAGATAGGGCAAATGTCAGTGAGCGTTCCAATTTCAGTTCCAGAGCGATTCGCCCAATGAGTCCTTGATACTTAGTCGTTTTCAGCCAATTTTCTGGATTTTTGAAAATTTCACTTTTTTGTGAAAATATCCACTAAATGAGAGAATAATATGTGTGAGGGTACCCCAGGAGAGTTCCAAATGTGTGTGGGTAGAATATATATGCCACGGGCGTAAAATTGAAAAAAGTTTAAAAAAATTTTTTTTTGGACTTAGTCATTTTTCCGGCGTTTATCAGACTTTCAGATAGGGCAAATGTCAGTGATCGTTCTGATTTCAGTTCCAGAGCGATTCGCCCAATGAGTCCTTGATATTTAGTAGTTTTCAGCCAATTTTCTGGATTTTTGAAAATTTCACTTTTTTGTGAAAATATCCACTAAATGAGAGAATAATATGTGTGAGGGTACCCCAGGAGAGTTCCAAATGTGTGTGGGTAGAATATATATCCCACGGGGGTAAAATTGAAAAAATTTGAAAAAAATTTTTTTTTTAAGTTAGTCATTTTTCCGGCGTTTATCAGACTTTCAGATAGGGGAAATGTCAGTGAGCATTCCGATTTCAGTTCCAGAGCGATTCGCCCAATGAGTCCTTGATATTTAGTAGTTTTCAGCCAATTTTCTGGATTTTTGAAAATTTCACTTTTTTGTGAAAATGTCCACTAAATGAGAGAATAATATGTGTGAGGGTACCCCAGGAGAGTTCCAAATGTGTTTGGGTACAATATATATCCCACGGGGTAAAATTGACAAAAATTGAAAACATTTTTTTTTTGGACTTAGTCATTTTTCCGGCGTTTATCAGACTTTCAGATAGGGCAAATGTCAGTGATCGTTCTGATTTCAGTTCCAGAGCGATTCGCCCAATGAGTTCTTGATATTTAGTCATTTTCAGCCAATTTTCTGGATTTTTGAAAATTTCACTTTTTTGTGAAAATATCCACTAAATGAGAGAATAATATGTGTGAGGGTACCCCAGGAGAGTTCCAAATGTGTGTGGGTAGAATATATATCCCACGGGGTAAAATTGAAAAAAGTTGAAAACAATTTTTTTTTGGACTTAGTGATTTTTCCGGCGTTTATCAGACTTTCAGATAGGGGAAATGTCAGTGAGCGTTCCGATATCAGTTCCAGAGCGATTCGCCCAATGAGTCCTTGATATTTAGTAGTTTTCAGCCAATTTTCTGGATTTTTGAAAATTTCACTTTTTGTGAAAATATCCACTAAATGAGAGAATAATATGTGTGAGGGTACCCCAGGAGAGTTCCAAATGTGTGTGGGTAGAATATATATCCCACGGGGTAAAATTGAAAAAAATTGAAAAAAATTTTTTTTTGGACTTAGTCATTTTTCCGGCGTTTATCAGACTTTCAGATAGGGCAAATGTCAGTGAGCGTTCCGATTTCAGTTCCAGAGCGATTCGCCCAATGAGTCCTTGATGTTTAGTCGTTTTCAGCCAATTTTCTGGATTTTTGAAAATTTCACTTTTTTGTGAAAATATCCACTAAATGAGGGAATAATATGTGTGAGGGTACCCCAGGAGAGTTCCAAATGTGTGTGGGTAGAATATATATCCCACGGGGGTAAAATTCAAAAAATTTGAAAAAAATTTTTTTTGGACTTAGTCATTTTTCCGGCGTTTATCAGACTTTCAGATAGGGGAAATGTCAGTGAGCGTTCTGATTTCAGTTCCAGAGCGATTCGCCCAATGAGTCCTTGATATTTAGTCATTTTCAGCCAATTTTCTGGATTATTGAAAATGTCACTTTTTTGTGAAAATATCCACTAAATGAGGGAATAATATGTGTGAGGGTACCCCAGGAGAGTTCCAAATATGTGTGGGTAGAATATATATGCCACGGGCGTAAAATTGAAAAAAGTTTAAAAAAATTTTTTTTTGGACTTAGTGATTTTTCCGGCGTTTATCAGACTTTCAGATAGGGCAAATGTCAGTGAGCATTCCGATTTCAGTTCCAGAGCTATTCGCCCAATGAGTCTTTGATATTAAGTCGTTTTCAGCCAATTTTCTGGATTTTTGAAAATTTCACTTTTTTGTGAAAATATCCACTAAATGAGGGAATAATATGTGTGAGGGTTCCCCTGGAGAGTTCCAAATGTGTGTGGGCAGAATATTTATCCCACGGGTGTAAGATTGAAAAAAGTTTAAAAAAATTTTTTTTTGGACTTAGTCATTTTTCCGGCGTTTATCAGACTTTCAGATAGGGCAAATGTCAGTGAGCGTTCCAATTTCAGTTCCAGAGCGATTCGCCCAATGAGTCCTTGATATTTAGTCGTTTTCAGCCAATTTTCTGGATTTTTGAAAATTTCACTTTTTTGTGAAAATATCCACTAAATGAGGGAATAATATGTGTGAGGGTACCCCAGGAGAGTTCCAAATGTGTGTGGGTAGAATATATATCCCACGGGGCAAAATTGAAAAAAATTGAAAAAAATTTTTTTTTGGACTTAGTCATTTTTCCGGCGTTTATCAGTCTTTCAGATAGGGCAAATGTCAGTGAGCGTTCCGATTTCAGTTCCAGAGCTATTCGCCCAATGAGTCCTTGATGTTTAGTCGTTTTCAGCCAATTTTCTGGATTTTTGAAAATTTCACTTTTTTGTGAAAATATCCACTAAATGAGGGAATAATATGTGTGAGGGTACCCCAGGAGAGTTCCAAATGTGTGTGGGTAGAATATATATCCCACGGGGGTAAAATTCAAAAAATGTGAAAAAAAAATTTTTTTGGACTTAGTCATTTTTCCGGCGTTTATCAGACTTTCAGATAGGGGAAATGTCAGTGAGCGTTCCGATTTCAGTTCCAGAGCGATTCGCCCAATGAGTCCTTGATATTTAGTCATTTTCAGCCAATTTTCTGGATTATTGAAAATGTCACTTTTTTGTGAAAATATCCACTAAATGAGGGAATAATATGTGTGAGGGTACCCCAGGAGAGTTCCAAACATGTGTGGGTAGAATATATATGCCACGGGCGAAAAATTGAAAAAAGTTTAAAAAAATTTTTTTTTGGACTTAGTGATTTTTCCGGCGTTTATCAGACTTTCAGATAGGGCAAATGTCAGTGAGCATTCCGATTTCAGTTCCAGAGCTATTCGCCCAATGAGTGTTTGATATTAAGTCGTTTTCAGCCAATTTTCTGGATTTTTGAAAATTTAACTTTTTTGTGAAAATATCCACTAAATGAGGGAATAATATGTGTGAGGGTTCCCCTGGAGAGTTCCAAATGTGTGTGGATAGAATATATATCCCACGGGGGTAAAATTGAAAAAATTTGAAAAAAATTTTTTTTTGGACTTAGTCATTTTTCCGGCGTTTATATCAGACTTTCAGATAGGGCAAATGTCAGTGATCGTTCTGATTTCAATTCCAGAGCGATTCGCCCAATGAGTCCTTGATATTTAGTCGTTTTCAGCCAATTTTCTGGATTTTTGAAAATTTCACTTTTTTGTGAAAATATCCACTAAATGAGAGAATAATATGTGTGAGGGTACCCCAGGAGAGTTCCAAATGTGTGTGGGTAGAATATATATCCCACGGGGTAAAATTGAAAAAAGTTGAAAACAATTTTTTTTTGGACTTAGTGATTTTTCCGGCGTTTATCAGACTTTCAGATAGGGCAAATGTCAGTGAGCATTCCGATTTCAGTTCAAGAGCGATTCGCCCAATGAGTCTTTGATATTTAGTGGTTTTCAGCCAATTTTCTGGATTTTTGAAAATTTCACTTTTTTGTGAAAATATCCACTAAATGAGAGAATAATATGTGTGAGGGTACCCCAGGAGAGTTCCAAATGTGTGTGGGTAGAATATATATCCCACGGGGTAAAATTGAAAAGAGTTGAAAACAATTTTTTTTGGGACTTAGTGATTTTTCCGGCGTTTATCAGACTTTCAGATAGGGCAAATGTCAGTGAGCGTTCCAATTTCAGTTCCAGAGCGATTGGCCCAATGAGTCCTTGATATTTAGTCGTTTTCAGCCAATTTTCTGGATTTTTGAAAATTTCACTTTTTTGTGAAAATATCCACTAAATGAGGGAATAATATGTGTGAGGGTTCCCCTGGAGAGTTCCAAATGTGTGTGGGCAGAATATATATCCCACGGGTGTAAGATTGAAAAAAGTTTAAAAAAATTTTTTTTTGGACTTAGTCATTTTTCCGGCGTTTATCAGACTTTCAGATAGGGCAAATGTCAGTGAGCGTTCCAATTTCAGTTCCAGAGCCATTCGCCCAATGAGTCCTTGATATTTAGTCGTTTTCAGCCAATTTTCTGGATTTTTGAAAATTTCACTTTTTTGTGAAAATATCCACTAAATGAGAGAATAATATGTGTGAGGGTACCCCAGGAGAGTTCCAAATGTGTGTGGGTAGAATATATATCCCACGGGGGTAAAATTGAAAAAAGTTAAAAAACATTTTTTTTTGGACTTAGTCATTTTTCCGGCGTTTATCAGACTTTCAGATAGGGGAAATGTCAGTGAGCGTTCCGATTTCAGTTCCAGAGCGATTCGCCCAATGAGTCCTTGATATTTAGTCGTTTTCAGCCAATTTTCTGGATTATTGAAAATGTCACTTTTTTGTGAAAATATCCACTAAATGAGGGAATAATATGTGTGAGGGTACCCCAGGAGAGTTCCAAATGTGTGTGAGTAGAATATATATGCCACAGGCGTAAAATTGAAAAAAGTTTAAAAAAATTTTTTTTTTGGACTTAGTCATTTTTCCGGCGTTTATCAGACTTTCAGATAGGGCAAATGTGAGTGATCGTTCTGATTTCAGTTCCAGAGCGATTCGCCCAATGAGTTCTTGATATTTAGTCATTTTCAGCCAATTTTCTGGATTTTTGAAAATTTCACTTTTTTGTGAAAATATCCACTAAATGAGATAATAATATGTGTGAGGGTACCCCAGGAGAGTTCCAAATGTGTGTGGGTAGAATATATATCCCACGGGGTAAAATTGAAAAAAGTTGAAAACAATTTTTTTTTGGACTTAGTGATTTTTCCGGCGTTTATCAGACTTTCAGATAGGGCAAATGTCAGTGAGCATTCCGATTTCAGTTCAAGAGTGATTCGCCCAATGAGTCTTTGATATTTAGTGGTTTTCAGCCAATTTTCTGGATTTTTGAAAATTTCACTTTTTTGTGAAAATATCCACTAAATGAGGGAATAATATGTGTGAGGGTTCCCCTGGAGAGTTCCAAATGTGTGTGGGCAGAATATATATCCCACGTGGGTAAGATTGAAAAAAGTTTAAAAAAATTTTTTTTTGGACTTAGTCATTTTTCCGGCGTTTATCAGACTTTCAGAAAGGGCAAATGTCAGTGAGCGTTCCAATTTCAGTTCCAGAGTGATTCGCCCAATGAGTCCTTGATATTTAGTCGTTTTCAGCCAATTTTCTGGATTTTTGAAAATTTCACTTTTTTGTGAAAATATCCACTAAATGAGAGAATAATATGTGTGAGGGTACCCCAGGAGAGTTCCAAATGTGTGTGGGTAGAATATATATCCCACGGGGGTAAAATTGAAAAAAGTTGAAAAACATTTTTTTTTGGACTTAGTCATTTTTCCGGCGTTTATCAGACTTTCAGATAGGGGAAATGTCAGTGAGCGTTCCGATTTCAGTTCCAGAGCGATTCGCCCAATGAGTCCTTGATATTTAGTCGTTTTCAGCCAATTTTCTGGATTATTGAAAATGTCACTTTTTTGTGAAAATATCCACTAAATGAGGGAATAATATGTGTGAGGGTACCCCAGGAGAGTTCCAAATGTGTGTGAGTAGAATATATATGCCACGGGCGTAAAATTGAAAAAAGTTTTAAAAAATTTTTTTTTTGGACTTAGTCATTTTTCCGGCGTTTATCAGACTTTCAGATAGGGCAAATGTGAGTGATCGTTCTGATTTCAGTTCCAGAGCGATTCGCCCAATGAGTTCTTGATATTTAGTCATTTTCAGCCAATTTTCTGGATTTTTGAAAATTTCACTTTTTTGTGAAAATATCCACTAAATGAGATAATAATATGTGTGAGGGTACCCCAGGAGAGTTCCAAATGTGTGTGGGTAGAATATATATCCCACGGGGTAAAATTGAAAAAAGTTGAAAACAATTTTTTTTTGGACTTAGTGATTTTTCCGGCGTTTATCAGACTTTCAGATAGGGCAAATGTCAGTGAGCATTCCGATTTCAGTTCAAGAGTGATTCGCCCAATGAGTCTTTGATATTTAGTGGTTTTCAGCCAATTTTCTGGATTTTTGAAAATTTCACTTTTTTGTGAAAATATCCACTAAATGAGGGAATAATATGTGTGAGGGTTCCCCTGGAGAGTTCCAAATGTGTGTGGGCAGAATATATATCCCACGTGGGTAAGATTGAAAAAAGTTTAAAAAAATTTTTTTTTGGACTTAGTCATTTTTCCGGCGTTTATCAGACTTTCAGAAAGGGCAAATGTCAGTGAGCGTTCCAATTTCAGTTCCAGAGTGATTCGCCCAATGAGTCCTTGATATTTAGTCATTTTCAGCCAATTTTCTGGATTATTGAAAATGTCATTTTTTTGTGAAAATATCCACTAAATGAGGGAATAATATGTGTGAGGGTACCCCAGGAGAGTTCCAAATATGTGTGGGTAGAATATATATGCCACGGGCGTAAAATTGAAAAAAGTTTAAAAAAATTTTTTTTTGGACTTAGTGATTTTTCCGGCGTTTATCAGACTTTCAGATAGGGCAAATGTCAGTGAGCATTCCGATTTCAGTTCCAGAGCTATTCGCCCAATGAGTCTTTGATATTAAGTCGTTTTCAGCCAATTTTCTGGATTTTTGAAAATTTCACTTTTTTGTGAAAATATCCACTAAATGAGGGAATAATATGTGTGAGGGTTCCCCTGGAGAGTTCCAAATGTGTGTGGGTAGAATATATATCCCACGGGGGTAAAATTGAAAAAATTTGAAAAAAATTTTTTTTTGGACTTAGTCATTTTTCCGGCGTTTATCAGACTTTCAGATAGGGGAAATGTCAGTGAGCATTCCGATTTCAGTTCCAGAGCGATTCGCCCAATGAGTCCTTGATATTTAGTCGTTTTCAGCCAATTTTCTGGATTCTTGAAAATTTCACTTTTTTGTGAAAATATCCACTAAATGAGGGAATAATATGGGTGAGGGTTCCCCTGGAGAGTTCCAAATGTGTGTGGGCAGAATATATATCCCACGGGTGTAAGATTAAAAAAAGTTGAAAACAATTTTTTTTTGGACTTAGTGATTTTTCCGGCGTTTATCAGACTTTCAGATAGGGCAAATGTCAGTGAGCATTCCGATTTCAGTTCAAGAGCGATTCGCCCAATGAGTCTTTGATATTTAGTGGTTTTCAGCCAATTTTCTGGATTTTTGAAAATTTCACTTTTTTGTGAAAATATCCACTAAATGAGAGAATAATATGCGTGAGGGTACCCCAGGAGAGTTCCAAATGTGTGTGGGTAGAATATATATCCCACGGGGTAAAATTGAAAAGAGTTGAAAACAATTTTTTTTGGGACTTAGTGATTTTTCCGGCGTTTATCAGACTTTCAGATAGGGCAAATGTCAGTGAGCGTTCCAATTTCAGTTCCAGAGCGATTCGCCCAATGAGTCCTTGATATTTAGTCGTTTTCAGCCAATTTTCTGGATTTTTGAAAATTTCACTTTTTTGTGAAAATATCCACTAAATGAGATAATAATATGTGTGAGGGTACCCCAGGAGAGTTCCAAATGTGTGTGGGTAGAATATATATCCCATGGGGTAAAATTGAAAAAAGTTGAAAACAATTTTTTTTTGGACTTAGTGATTTTTCCGGCGTTTATCATACTTTCAGATAGGGCAAATGTCAGTGAGCATTCCGATTTCAGTTCAAGAGTGATTCGCCCAATGAGTCTTTGATATTTAGTGGTTTTCAGCCAATTTTCTGGATTTTTGAAAATTTCACTTTTTTGTGAAAATATCCACTAAATGAGGGAATAATATGTGTGAGGGTTCCCCTGGAGAGTTCCAAATGTGTGTGGGCAGAATATATATCCCACGTGGGTAAGATTGAAAAAAGTTTAAAAAAATTTTTTTTTGGACTTAGTCATTTTTCCGGCGTTTATCAGACTTTCAGAAAGGGCAAATGTCAGTGAGCGTTCCAATTTCAGTTCCAGAGTGATTCGCCCAATGAGTCCTTGATATTTAGTCGTTTTCAGCCAATTTTCTGGATTTTTGAAAATTTCACTTTTTTGTGAAAATGTCCACTAAATGAGAGAATAATATGTGTGAGGGTACCCCAGGAGAGTTCCAAATGTGTGTGGGTAGAATATATATCCCACGGGGTAAAATTGAAAAGAGGTGAAAACAATTTTTTTTGGACTTAGTGATTTTTCCGCCGTTTATCAGACTTTCAGATAGGGCAAATGTCAGTGAGCGTTCCAATTTCAGTTCCAGAGCGATTCGCCCAATGATTCCTTGATATTTAGTCGTTTTCAGCCAATTTTCTGGATTTTTGAAAATTTCACTTTTTTGTGAAAATATCCACTAAATGAGAGAATAATATGTGTGAGGGTACCCCAGGAGAGTTCCAAATGTGTGTGGGTAGAATATATATCCCACGGGGGTAAAATTGAAAAAAGTTGAAAAACATTTTTTTTTGGACTTAGTCATTTTTCCGGCGTTTATCAGACTTTCAGATAGGGGAAATGTCAGTGAGCGTTCCGATTTCAGTTCCAGAGCGATTCGCCCAATGAGTCCTTGATATTTAGTCGTTTTCAGCCAATTTTCTGGATTATTGAAAATGTCACTTTTTTGTGAAAATATCCACTAAATGAGGGAATAATATGTGTGAGGGTACCCCAGGAGAGTTCCAAATGTGTGTGAGTAGAATATATATGCCACGGGCGTAAAATTGAAAAAAGTTTAAAAAAATTTTTTTTTTGGACTTAGTCATTTTTCCGGCGTTTATCAGACTTTCAGATAGGGCAAATGTCAGTGATCGTTCTGATTTCAGTTCCAGAGCGATTCGCCCAATGAGTTCTTGATATTTAGTCATTTTCAGCCAGTTTTCTGGATTTTTGAAAATTTCACTTTTTTGTGAAAATATCCACTAAATGAGATAATAATATGTGTGAGGGTACCCCAGGAGAGTTCCAAATGTGTGTGGGTAGAATATATATCCCACGGGGTAAAATTGAAAAAAGTTGAAAACTATTTTTTTTTGGACTTAGAGATTTTTCCGGCGTTTATCAGACTTTCAGATAGGGCAAATGTCAGTGAGCATTCCAATTTCAGTTCCAGAGCTATTCGCCCAATGAGTCTTTGATATTAAGTCGTTTTCAGCCAATTTTCTGGATTTTTGAAAATTTCACTTTTTTGTGAAAATATCCACTAAATGAGGGAATAATATGTGTGAGGGTTCCCCTGGAGAGTTCCAAATGTGTGTGGGCAGAATATATATACCACGGGTGTAAGATTGAAAAAAGTTTAAAAAAATTTTTTTTTGGACTTAGTCATTTTTCCGGCGTTTATCAGACTTTCAGATAGGGCAAATGTCAGTGAGCGTTCAATTTCAGTTCCAGAGCGATTCGCCCAATGAGTCCTTGATATTTAGTCGTTTTCAGCCAATTTTCTGGATTTTTGAAAATTTCATTTTTTTGTGAAAATATCCACTAAATGAGAGAATAATATGTGTGAGGGTACCCCAGGAGAGTTCCAAATGTGTGTGGGTAGAATATATATCCCACGGGGGTAAAATTGAAAAAAGTTGAAAAACATTTTTTTTTGGACTTAGTCATTTTTCCAGCGTTTATCAGACTTTCAGATAGGGGAAATGTCAGTGAGCGTTCCGATTTCAGTTCCAGAGCGATTCGCCCAATGAGTCCTTGATATTTAGTCATTTTCAGCCAATTTTCTGGATTATTGAAAATGTCACTTTTTTGTGAAAATATCCACTAAATGAGGGAATAATATGTGTGAGGGTACCCCAGGAGAGTTCCAAATGTGTGTGAGTAGAATATATATGCCACGGGCGTAAAATTGAAAAAAGTTTAAAAAAATTTTTTTTTTGGACTTAGTCATTTTTCCGGCGTTTATCAGACTTTCAGATAGGGCAAATGTCAGTGATCGTTCTGATTTCAGTTCCAGAGCGATTCGCCCAATGAGTTCTTGATATTTAGTCATTTTCAGCCAATTTTCTGGATTTTTGAAAATTTCACTTTTTTGTGAAAATATCCACTAAATGAGGGAATAATATGTGTGAGGGTTCCCCTGGAGAGTTCCAAATGTGTGTGGGCAGAATATATATCCCACGGGTGTAAGATTGAAAAAAGTTTAAAAAAAATTTTTTTTGGACTTAGTCATTTTTCCAGCGTTTATCAGACTTTCAGATAGGGGAAATGTCAGTGAGCGTTCCGATTTCAGTTCCAGAGCGATTCGCCCAATGAGTCCTTGATATTTAGTCATTTTCAGCCAATTTTCTGGATTATTGAAAATGTCACTTTTTTGTGAAAATATCCACTAAATGAGGGAATAATATGTGTGAGGGTACCCCAGGAGAGTTCCAAATGTGTGTGAGTAGAATATATATGCCACGGGCGTAAAATTGAAAAAAGTTTAAAAAAATTTTTTTTTTGGACTTAGTCATTTTTCCGGCGTTTATCAGACTTTCAGATAGGGCAAATGTCAGTGATCGTTCTGATTTCAGTTCCAGAGCGATTCGCCCAATGAGTTCTTGATATTTAGTCATTTTCAGCCAATTTTCTGGATTTTTGAAAATTTCACTTTTTTGTGAAAATATCCACTAAATGAGAGAATAATATGTGTGAGGGTACCCCAGGAGAGTTCCAAATGTGTGTGGGTAGAATATATATCCCACGGGGGTAAAATTGAAAAAAGTTGAAAACATTTTTTTTTGGACTTAGTCATTTTTCCGGCGTTTATCAGACTTTCAGATAGGGGAAATGTCAGTGAGCGTTCCGATTTCAGTTCCAGAGCGATTCGCCCAATGAGTCCTTGATATTTAGTCATTTTCAGCCAATTTTCTGGATTCTTGAAAATTTCACTTTTTTGTGAAAATATCCACTAAATGAGGGAATAATATGTGTGAGGGTTCCCCTGGAGAGTTCCAAATGTGTGTGGGCAGAATATATATCCCACGTGGGTAAGATTGAAAAAAGTTTAAAAAAATTTTTTTTTGGACTTAGTCATTTTTCCGGCGTTTATCAGACTTTCAGAAAGGGCAAATGTCAGTGAGCGTTCCAATTTCAGTTCCAGAGCGATTCGCCCAATGAGTACTTGATATTTAGTCGTTTTCAGCCAATTTTCTGGATTTTTGAAAATTTCACTTTTTTGTGAAAATATCCACTAAATGAGAGAATAATATGTGTGAGGGTACCCCAGGAGAGTTCCAAATGTGTGTGGGTAGAATATATATCCCACGGGGTAAAATTGAAAAGAGTTGAAAACAATTTTTTTTGGGACTTAGTGATTTTTCCGGCGTTTATCAGACTTTCAGATAGGGGAAATGTCAGTGAGCATTCCGATTTCAGTTCCAGAGCGATTCGCCCAATGAATCCTTGATATTTAGTCGTTTTCAGCCAATTTTCTGGATTCTTGAAAATTTCACTTTTTTGTGAAAATATCCACTAAATGAGGGAATAATATGTGTGAGGGTTCCCCTGGAGAGTTCCAAATGTGTGTGGGCAGAATATATATCCCACGGGTGTAAGATTAAAAAAAGTTTAAAACATTTTTTTTTTGGACTTAGTCATTTTTCCGGCGTTTATCAGACTTTCAGATAGGGCAAATGTCAGTGATCGTTCTGATTTCAGTTCCAGAGCGATTCGCCCAATGAGTCCTTGATATTTAGTCGTTTTCAGCCAATTTTCTGGATTTTTGAAAATTTCACTTTTTTGTGAAAATATCCACTAAATGAGAGAATAATATGTGTGAGGGTACCCCAGGAGAGTTCCAAATGTGTGTGGGTAGAATATATATCCCACGGGGTAAAATTGAAAAAAGTTGAAAACAATTTTTTTTTGGACTTAGTGATTTTTCCGGCGTTTATCAGACTTTCAGATAGGGCAAATGTCAGTGAGCATTCCGATTTCAGTTCAAGAGCGATTCGCCCAATGAGTCTTTGATATTTAGTGGTTTTCAGCCAATTTTCTGGATTTTTGAAAATTTCACTTTTTTGTGAAAATATCCACTAAATGAGGGAATAATATGTGTGAGGGTTCCCCTGGAGAGTTCCAAATGTGTGTGGGCAGAATATATATCCCACGGGTGTAAGATTGAAAAAAGTTTAAAAAAATTTTTTTTTGGACTTAGTCATTTTTCCGGCGTTTATCAGACTTTCAGATAGGGCAAATGTCAGTGAGCGTTCCAATTTCAGTTCCAGAGCCATTCGCCCAATGAGTCCTTGATATTTAGTCGTTTTCAGCCAATTTTCTGGATTTTTGAAAATTTCACTTTTTTGTGAAAATATCCACTAAATGAGAGAATAATATGTGTGAGGGTACCCCAGGAGAGTTCCAAATGTGTGTGAGTAGAATATATATGCCACGGCGTAAAATTGAAAACAGTTTAAAAAAATTTTTTTTTTGGACTTAGTCATTTTTCCGGCGTTTATCAGACTTTCAGATAGGGCAAATGTCAGTGATCGTTCTGATTTCAGTTCCAGAGCGATTCGCCCAATGAGTTCTTGATATTTAGTCATTTTCAGCCAATTTTCTGGATTTTTGAAAATTTCACTTTTTTGTGAAAATATCCACTAAATGAGAGAATAATATGTGTGAGGGTACCCCAGGAGAGTTCCAAATGTGTGTGGGTAGAATATATATGCCACGGGCGTAAAATTGAAAAAAGTTTAAAAAAATTTTTTTTTTGGACTTAGTCATTTTTCCGGCGTTTATCAGACTTTCAGATAGGGCAAATGTCAGTGATCGTTCTGATTTCAGTTCCAGAGCGATTCGCCCAATGAGTTCTTGATATTTAGTCATTTTCAGCCAATTTTCTGGATTTTTGAAAATTTCACTTTTTTGTGAAAATATCCACTAAATGAGATAATAATATGTGTGAGGGTACCCCAGGAGAGTTCCAAATGTGTGTGGGTAGAATATATATCCCACGGGGTAAAATTGAAAAAAGTTGAAAACTATTTTTTTTTGGACTTAGAGATTTTTCCGGCGTTTATCAGACTTTCAGATAGGGCAAATGTCAGTGAGCATTCCGATTTCAGTTCCAGAGCTATTCGCCCAATGAGTCTTTGATATTAAGTCGTTTTCAGCCAATTTTCTGGATTTTTGAAAATTTCACTTTTTTGTGAAAATATCCACTAAATGAGGGAATAATATGTGTGAGGGTTCCCCTGGAGAGTTCCAAATGTGTGTGGGCAGAATATATATCCCACGGGTGTAAGATTGAAAAAAGTTTAAAAAAATTTTTTTTTGGACTTAGTCATTTTTCCGGCGTTTATCAGACTTTCAGATAGGGCAAATGTCAGTGAGCGTTCCAATTTCAGTTCCAGAGCGATTCGCCCAATGAGTCCTTGATATTTAGTCGTTTTCAGCCAATTTTCTGGATTTTTGAAAATTTCACTTTTTTGTGAAAATATCCACTAAATGAGGGAATAATATGTGTGAGGGTACCCCAGGAGAGTTCCAAATGTGTGTGAGTAGAATATATATGCCACGGGCGTAAAATTGAAAAAAGTTTAAAAAAATTTTTTTTTTGGACTTAGTCATTTTTCCGGCGTTTATCAGACTTTCAGATAGGGCAAATGTCAGTGATCGTTCTGATTTCAGTTCCAGAGCGATTCGCCCAATGAGTTCTTGATATTTAGTCATTTTCAGCCAATTTTCTGGATTTTTGAAAATTTCACTTTTTTGTGAAAATATCCACTAAATGAGGGAATAATATGTGTGAGGGTTCCCCTGGAGAGTTCCAAATGTGTGTGGGCAGAATATATATCCCACGGGTGTAAGATTGAAAAAAGTTTAAAAAAATTTTTTTTTGGACTTAGTCATTTTTCCGGCGTTTATCAGACTTTCAGATAGGGCAAATGTCAGTGAGCGTTCCAATTTCAGTTCCAGAGCGATTCGCCCAATGAGTTCTTGATATTTAGTCATTTTCAGCCAATTTTCTGGATTTTTGAAAATTTCACTTTTTTGTGAAAATATCCACTAAATGAGAGAATAATATGTGTGAGGGTATCCCAGGAGAGTTCCAAATGTATGTGGGTAGAATATATATCCCACGGGGGTAAAATTGAAAAAAGTTGAAAAACATTTTTTTTTGGACTTAGTCATTTTTCCGGCGTTTATCAGACTTTCAGATAGGGGAAATGTCAGTGAGCGTTCCGATTTCAGTTCCAGAGCGATTCACCCAATGAGTCCTTGATATTTAGTCGTTTTCAGCCAATTTTCTGGATTATTGAAAATGTCACTTTTTTGTGAAAATATCCACTAAATGAGGGAATAATATGTGTGAGGGTACCCCAGGAGAGTTCCAAATGTGTGTGAGTAGAATATATATGCCACGGGCGTAAAATTGAAAAAAGTTTAAAAAAATTTTTTTTTTGGACTTAGTCATTTTTCCGGCGTTTATCAGACTTTCAGATAGGGCAAATGTCAGTGATCGTTCTGATTTCAGTTCCAGAGCGATTCGCCCAATGAGGTCTTGATATTTAGTCATTTTCAGCCAATTTTCTGGATTTTTGAAAATTTCACTTTTTTGTGAAAATATCCACTAAATGAGATAATAATATGTGTGAGGGTACCCCAGGAGAGTTCCAAATGTGTGTGGGTAGAATATATATCCCACGGGGTAAAATTGAAAAAAGTTGAAAACTATTTTTTTTTGGACTTAGAGATTTTTCCGGCGTTTATCAGACTTTCAGGTAGGGCAAATGTCAGTGAGCATTCCGATTTCAGTTCCAGAGCTATTCGCCCAATGAGTCTTTGATATTAAGTTGTTTTCAGCCAATTTTCTGGATTTTTGAAAATTTCACTTTTTTGTGAAAATATCCACTAAATGAGGGAATAATATGTGTGACGGTACCCCAGGAGAGTTCCAAATGTGTGTGGGTAGAATATATATCCCACGGGGGTAAAATTGAAAAAAGTTGAAAAAAATTTTTTTTTGGACTTAGTCATTTTTCCGGCGTTTATCAGACTTTCAGATAGGGCAAATGTCAGTGAGCGTTCCAATTTCAGTTCCAGAGCGATTTGCCCAATGAGTCCTTGATATTTAGTCGTTTTCAGCCAATTTTCTGGATTTTTGAAAATTTCACTTTTTTGTGAAAATATCCACTAAATGAGGGAATAATATGTGTGAGGGTACCCCAGGAGAGTTCCAAATGTGTGTGGGTAGAATATATATCCCACGGGGTAAAATTGAAAAAAATTGAAAAAAATTTTTTTTTGGACTTAGTCATTTTTCCGGCGTTTGTCAGACTTTCAGATAGGGGAAATGTCAGTGAGCGTTCCGATTTCAGTTCCAGAGCGATTCGCCCAATGAGTCCTTGATATTTAGTCGTTTTCAGCCAATTTTCTGGATTATTGAAAATGTCACTTTTTTGTGAAAATATCCACTAAATGAGGGAATAATATGTGTGAGGGTACCCCAGGAGAGTTCCAAATGTGTGTGAGTAGAATATATATGCCACGGGCGTAAAATTGAAAAAAGTCTAAAAAAATTTTTTTTTTGGACTTAGTCATTTTTCCGGCGTTTATCAGACTTTCAGATAGGGCAAATGTCAGTGATCGTTCTGATTTTCAGTTCCAGAGCGATTCGCCCAATGAGTTCTTGATATTTAGTCATTTTCAGCCAATTTTCTGGATTTTTGAAAATTTCACTTTTTTGTGAAAATATCCACTAAATGAGGGAATAATATGTGTGAGGGTTCCCCTGGAGAGTTCCAAATGTGTGTGGGCAGAATATATATCCCACGTGGGTAAGATTGAAAAAAGTTTAAAAAAATTTTTTTTTGGACTTAGTCATTTTTCCGGCGTTTATCAGACTTTCAGAAAGGGCAAATGTCAGTGAGCGTTCCAATTTCAGTTCCAGAGCGATTCGCCCAATGAGTTCTTGATATTTAGTCATTTTCAGCCAATTTTCTGGATTTTTGAAAATTTCACTTTTTTGTGAAAATATCCACTAAATGAGAGAATAATATGTGTGAGGGTATCCCAGGAGAGTTCCAAATGTATGTGGGTAGAATATTTATCCCACGGGGGTAAAATTGAAAAAAGTTGAAAAACATTTTTTTTTGGACTTAGTCATTTTTCCGGCGTTTATCAGACTTTCAGATAGGGGAAATGTCAGTGAGCGTTCCGATTTCAGTTCCAGAGCGATTCACCCAATGAGTCCTTGATATTTAGTCGTTTTCAGCCAATTTTCTGGATTATTGAAAATGTCACTTTTTTGTGAAAATATCCACTAAATGAGGGAATAATATGTGTGAGGGTACCCCAGGAGAGTTCCAAATGTGTGTGAGTAGAATATATATGCCACGGGCGTAAAATTGAAAAAAGTTTAAAAAAATTTTTTTTTTGGACTTAGTCATTTTTCCGGCGTTTATCAGACTTTCAGATAGGGCAAATGTCAGTGATCGTTCTGATTTCAGTTCCAGAGCGATTCGCCCAATGAGGTCTTGATATTTAGTCATTTTCAGCCAATTTTCTGGATTTTTGAAAATTTCACTTTTTTGTGAAAATATCCACTAAATGAGATAATAATATGTGTGAGGGTACCCCAGGAGAGTTCCAAATGTGTGTGGGTAGAATATATATCCCACGGGGTAAAATTGAAAAAAGTTGAAAACTATTTTTTTTTGGACTTAGAGATTTTTCCGGCGTTTATCAGACTTTCAGGTAGGGCAAATGTCAGTGAGCATTCCGATTTCAGTTCCAGAGCTATTCGCCCAATGAGTCTTTGATATTAAGTTGTTTTCAGCCAATTTTCTGGATTTTTGAAAATTTCACTTTTTTGTGAAAATATCCACTAAATGAGGGAATAATATGTGTGAGGGTTCCCCTGGAGAGTTCCAAATGTGTGTGGGCAGAATATATATCCCACGGGTGTAAGATTGAAAAAAGTTTAAAAAAATTTTTTTTTGGACTTAGTCATTTTTCCGGCGTTTATCAGACTTTCAGATAGGGCAAATGTCAGTGAGCGTTCCAATTTCAGTTCCAGAGCGATTCGCCCAATGAGTCCTTGATATTTAGTCGTTTTCAGCCAATTTTCTGGATTTTTGAAAATTTCACTTTTTTGTGAAAATATCCACTAAATGAGAGAATAATATGTGTGAGGGTACCCCAGGAGAGTTCCAAATGTGTGTGGGTAGAATATATATCCCACGGGGGTAAAATTGAAAAAAGTTGAAAAACATTTTTTTTTGGACTTAGTCATTTTTCCGGCGTTTATCAGACTTTCAGATAGGGGAAATGTCAGTGAGCGTTCCGATTTCAGTTCCAGAGCGATTCACCCAATGAGTCCTTGATATTTAGTCGTTTTCAGCCAATTTTCTGGATTATTGAAAATGTCACTTTTTTGTGAAAATATCCACTAAATGAGGGAATAATATGTGTGAGGGTACCCCAGGAGAGTTCCAAATGTGTGTGAGTAGAATATATATGCCACGGGCGTAAAATTGAAAAAAGTTTAAAAAAATTTTTTTTTTGGACTTAGTCATTTTTCCGGCGTTTATCAGACTTTCAGATAGGGCAAATGTCAGTGATCGTTCTGATTTCAGTTCCAGAGCGATTCGCCCAATGAGTTCTTGATATTTAGTCATTTTCAGCCAATTTTCTGGATTTTTGAAAATTTCCCTTTTTTGTGAAAATATCCACTAAATGAGGGAATAATATGTGTGAGGGTTCCCCTGGAGAGTTCCAAATGTGTGTGGGCAGAATATATATCCCACGGGTGTAAGATTGAAAAAAGTTTAAAAAAATTTTTTTTTGGACTTAGTCATTTTTCCGGCGTTTATCAGACTTTCAGATAGGGCAAATGTCAGTGATCGTTCTGATTTTCAGTTCCAGAGCGATTCGCCCAATGAGTTCTTGATATTTAGTCATTTTCAGCCAATTTTCTGGATTTTTGAAAATTTCACTTTTTTGTGAAAATATCCACTAAATGAGGGAATAATATGTGTGAGGGTTCCCCTGGAGAGTTCCAAATGTGTGTGGGCAGAATATATATCCCACGTGGGTAAGATTGAAAAAAGTTTAAAAAAATTTTTTTTTGGACTTAGTCATTTTTCCGGCGTTTATCAGACTTTCAGAAAGGGCAAATGTCAGTGAGCGTTCCAATTTCAGTTCCAGAGCGATTCGCCCAATGAGTACTTGATATTTAGTCGTTTTCAGCCAATTTTCTGGATTTTTGAAAATTTCACTTTTTTGTGAAAATATCCACTAAATGAGAGAATAATATGTGTGAGGGTACCCCAGGAGAGTTCCAAATGTGTGTGGGTAGAATATATATCCCACGGGGTAAAATTGAAAAGAGTTGAAAACAATTTTTTTTGGGACTTAGTGATTTTTCCGGCGTTTATCAGACTTTCAGATAGGGCAAATGTCAGTGAGCGTTCCAATTTCAGTTCCAGAGCGATTCGCCCAATGAGTCCTTGATATTTAGTCGTTTTCAGCCAATTTTCTGGATTTTTGAAAATTTCACTTTTTTGTGAAAATATCCACTAAATGAGGGAATAATATGTGTGAGGGTTCCCCTGGAGAGTTCCAAATGTGTGTGGGCAGAATATATATCCCACGGGTGTAAGATTGAAAAAAGTTTAAAAAAATTTTTTTTTGGACTTAGTCATTTTTCCGGCGTTTATCAGACTTTCAGATAGGGCAAATGTCAGTGAGCGTTCCAATTTCAGTTCCAGAGCCATTCGCCCAATGAGTTCTTGATATTTAGTCATTTTCAGCCAATTTTCTGGATTTTTGAAAATTTCACTTTTTTGTGAAAATATCCACTAAATGAGAGAATAATATGTGTGAGGGTACCCCAGGAGAGTTCCAAATGTGTGTGGGTAGAATATATATCCCACGGGGTAAAATTGAAAAAAGTTGAAAACTATTTTTTTTTGGACTTAGAGATTTTTCCGGCGTTTATCAGACTTTCAGGTAGGGCAAATGTCAGTGAGCATTCCGATTTCAGTTCCAGAGCTATTCGCCCAATGAGTCTTTGATATTAAGTTGTTTTCAGCCAATTTTCTGGATTTTTGAAAATTTCACTTTTTTGTGAAAATATCCACTAAATGAGGGAATAATATGTGTGAGGGTTCCCCTGGAGAGTTCCAAATGTGTGTGGGCAGAATATATATCCCACGGGTGTAAGATTGAAAAAAGTTTAAAAAAATTTTTTTTTGGACTTAGTCATTTTTCCGGCGTTTATCAGACTTTCAGATAGGGCAAATGTCAGTGAGCGTTCCAATTTCAGTTCCAGAGCGATTCGCCCAATGAGTCCTTGATATTTAGTCGTTTTCAGCCAATTTTCTGGATTTTTGAAAATTTCACTTTTTTGTGAAAATATCCACTAAATGAGAGAATAATATGTGTGAGGGTACCCCAGGAGAGTTCCAAATGTGTGTGGGTAGAATATATATCCCACGGGGGTAAAATTGAAAAAAGTTGAAAAACATTTTTTTTTGGACTTAGTCATTTTTCCGGCGTTTATCAGACTTTCAGATAGGGGAAATGTCAGTGAGCGTTCCGATTTCAGTTCCAGAGCGATTCACCCAATGAGTCCTTGATATTTAGTCGTTTTCAGCCAATTTTCTGGATTATTGAAAATGTCACTTTTTTGTGAAAATATCCACTAAATGAGGGAATAATATGTGTGAGGGTACCCCAGGAGAGTTCCAAATGTGTGTGAGTAGAATATATATGCCACGGGCGTAAAATTGAAAAAAGTTTAAAAAAATTTTTTTTTTGGACTTAGTCATTTTTCCGGCGTTTATCAGACTTTCAGATAGGGCAAATGTCAGTGATCGTTCTGATTTCAGTTCCAGAGCGATTCGCCCAATGAGGTCTTGATATTTAGTCATTTTCAGCCAATTTTCTGGATTTTTGAAAATTTCACTTTTTTGTGAAAATATCCACTAAATGAGATAATAATATGTGTGAGGGTACCCCAGGAGAGTTCCAAATGTGTGTGGGTAGAATATATATCCCACGGGGTAAAATTGAAAAAAGTTGAAAACAATTTTTTTTTGGACTTAGTGATTTTTCCGGCGTTTATCAGACTTTCAGATAGGGCAAATGTCAGTGAGCATTCCGATTTCAGTTCAAGAGCGATTCGCCCAATGAGTCTTTGATATTTAGTCGTTTTCAGCCAATTTTCTGGATTTTTGAAAATTTCACTTTTTTGTGAAAATATCCACTAAATGAGGGAATAATATGTGTGAGGGTACCCCAGGAGAGTTCCAAATGTGTGTGGGTAGAATATATATCCCACGGGGGTAAAATTCAAAAAATGTGAAAAAAATTTTTTTTTGGACTTAGTCATTTTTCCGGCGTTTATCAGACTTTCAGATAGGGGAAATGTCAGTGAGCGTTCCGATTTCAGTTCCAGAGCGATTCGCCCAATCTTGATATTAAGTCGTTTTCAGCCAATTTTCTGGATTTTTGAAAATTTCACTTTTTTGTGAAAATATCCACTAAATGAGGGAATAATATGTGTGAGGGTTCCCCTGGAGAGTTCCAAATGTGTGTGGGTAGAATATATATCCCACGGGGGTAAAATTAAAAAAATTTGAAAAAAAATTTTTTTTGGACTTAGTCATTTTTCCGGCGTTTATCAGACTTTCAGATAGGGGAAATGTCAGTGAGCATTCCGATTTCAGTTCCAGAGCGATTCGCCCAATGAGTCCTTGATATTTAGTCGTTTTCAGCCAATTTTCTGGATTCTTGAAAATTTCACTTTTTTGTGAAAATATCCACTAAATGAGGGAATAATATGTGTGAGGGTTCCCCTGGAGAGTTCCAAATGTGTGTGGGCAGAATATATATCCCACGGGTGTAAGATTAAAAAAAGTTTAAAAAAATTTTTTTTTGGACTTAGTCATTTTTCCGGCGTTTATCAGACTTTCAGATAGGGCAAATGTCAGTGATCGTTCTGATTTCAGTTCCAGAGCGATTCGCCCAATGAGTCCTTGATATTTAGTCGTTTTCAGCCAATTTTCTGGATTTTTGAAAATTTCACTTTTTTGAGAAAATATCCACTAAATGAGAGAATAATATGTGTGAGGGTACCCCAGGAGAGTTCCAAATGTGTGTGGGTAGAATATATATCCCACGGGGTAAAATTGAAAAAAGTTGAAAACAATTTTTTTTTGGACTTAGTGATTTTTCCGGCGTTTATCAGACTTTCAGATAGGGCAAATGTCAGTGAGCATTCCGATTTCAGTTCAAGAGCGATTCGCCCAATGAGTCTTTGATATTTAGTGGTTTTCAGCCAATTTTCTGGATTTTTGAAAATTTCACTTTTTTGTGAAAATATCCACTAAATGAGGGAATAATATGTGTGAGGGTTCCCCTGGAGAGTTCCAAATGTGTGTGGGCAGAATATATATCCCACGTGGGTAAGATTGAAAAAAGTTTAAAAAAATTTTTTTTTGGACTTAGTCATTTTTCCGGCGTTTATCAGACTTTCAGAAAGGGCAAATGTCAGTGAGCGTTCCAATTTCAGTTCCAGAGTGATTCGCCCAATGAGTCCTTGATATTTAGTCGTTTTCAGCCAATTTTCTGGATTTTTGAAAATTTCACTTTTTTGTGAAAATATCCACTAAATGAGAGAATAATATGTGTGAGGGTACCCCAGGAGAGTTCCAAATGTGTGTGGGTAGAATATATATCCCACGGGGTAAAATTGAAAAGAGTTGAAAACAATTTTTTTTGGGACTTAGTCATTTTTCCGGCGTTTATCAGACTTTCAGATAGGGGAAATGTCAGTGAGCGTTCCGATTTCAGTTCCAGAGCGATTCGCCCAATGAGTCCTTGATATTTAGTCGTTTTCAGCCAATTTTCTGGATTATTGAAAATGTCACTTTTTTGTGAAAATATCCACTAAATGAGGGAATAATATGTGTGAGGGTACCCCAGGAGAGTTCCAAATGTGTGTGAGTAGAATATATATGCCACGGGCGTAAAATTGAAAAAAGTTTAAAAAAATTTTTTTTTTGGACTTAGTCATTTTTCCGGCGTTTATCAGACTTTCAGATAGGGCAAATGTCAGTGATCATTCTGATTTCAGTTCCAGAGCGATTCGCCCAATGAGTTCTTGATATTTAGTCATTTTCAGCCAATTTTCTGGATTTTTGAAAATTTCACTTTTTTGTGAAAATATCCACTAAATGAGAGAATAATATGTGTGAGGGTACCCCAGGAGAGTTCCAAATGTGTGTGGGTAGAATATATATCCCACGGGGGTAAAATTGAAAAAAGTTGAAAAACATTTTTTTTTGGACTTAGTCATTTTTCCGGCGTTTATCAGACTTTCAGATAGGGGAAATGTCAGTGAGCGTTCCGATTTCAGTTCCAGAGCGATTCGCCCAATGAGTCCTTGATATTTAGTCGTTTTCAGTCAATTTTCTGGATTATTGAAAATGTCACTTTTTTGTGAAAATATCCACTAAATGAGGGAATAATATGTGTGAGGGTACCCCAGGAGAGTTCCAAATGTGTGTGAGTAGAATATATATGCCACAGGCGTAAAATTGAAAAAAGTTTAAAAAAATTTTTTTTTTGGACTTAGTCATTTTTCCGGCGTTTATCAGACTTTCAGATAGGGCAAATGTCAGTGATCGTTCTGATTTCAGTCCAGAGCGATTCGCCCAATGAGTTCTTGATATTTAGTCATTTTCAGCCAATTTTCTGGATTTTTGAAAATTTCACTTTTTTGTGAAAATATCCACTAAATGAGATAATAATATGTGTGAGGGGACCCCAGGAGAGTTCCAAATGTGTGTGGGTAGAATATATATGCCACGGGCGTAAAATTGAAAAAAGTTTAAAAAAATTTTTTTTTTGGACTTAGTCATTTTTCCGGCGTTTATCAGACTTTCAGATAAGGCAAATGTCAGTGATCGTTCTGATTTCAGTTCCAGAGCGATTCGCCCAATGAGTCCTTGATATTTAGTCGTTTTCAGCCAATTTTCTGGATTTTTGAAAATTTCACTTTTTTTGAAAATATCCAATAAATGAGGGAATAATATGTGTGAGGGTTCCCCTGGAGAGTTCCAAATGTGTGTGGGCAGAATATATATCCCACGGGGGTAAGATTGAAAAAAGTTTAAAAAAATTTTTTTTTGGACTTAGTCATTTTTCCGGCGTTTATCAGACTTTCAGATAGGGCAAATGTCAGTGATCGTTCTGATTTCAGTTCCAGAGCGATTCGCCCAATGAGTCCTTGATATTTAGTCGTTTTCAGCCAATTTTCTGGATTTTTGAAAATTTCGCTTTTTTGTGAAAATATCCACTAAATGAGGGAATAATATGTGTGAGGGTACCCCAGGAGAGTTCCAAATGTGTGTGGGTAGAATATATATTCCACGGGGTTAAAATTGAAAAAAGTTGAAAATTTTTTTTTTTTGGACTTAGTCATTTTTCCGCGCTTTTATCAGACTTTCAGATAGAGCAATGTCAGTGAGCGTTCCTATTTCAGTTCCAGAGCGATTCGCCCAATGAGTCCTTGATATTTAGTCGTTTTCAGCCAATTTTCTGGATTTTTGAAAATTTCACTTTTTTGTGAAAATATCCACTAAATGAGGGAATAATATGTGTGAGGGTACCCCAGGGGAGTTCCAAATGTGTGTGGGTAGAATATATATCCCATGGGGGTAAAATTGAAAAAAGTTGAAAAAAAAATTTTTTTGGACTTAGTCATTTTTCCGGCGTTTATCAGACTTTCAGATAGGGGAAATGTCAGTGAGCGTTCCGATTTCAGTTCCAGAGCGATTCGCCCAATGAGTCCTTTATATTTAGTCGTTTTCAGCCAATTTTCTGGATTTTTAAAAATTTCACTTTTTTGTGAAAATATCCACTAAATGAGGGAATAATATTTGTGAGGGTTCCCCAGGAGAGTTCCAAATGTGTGTGGGTAGAATATATATGCCACGGGCGTAAAATTGAAAAAAGTTTAAAAAAATTTTTTTTTTGGACTTAGTGATTTTTCCGGCGTTTATCAGACTTTCAGATAGGGCAAATGTCAGTGAGCATTCCGATTTCAGTTCCAGAGCGATTCGCCAAATGAGTCCTTTATATTTAGTCGTTTTCAGCCAATTTTCTGGATTTTTGAAAATGTCACTTTTTTGTGAAAATATCCTCTAAATGAGGGAATAATATGTGTGAGAGTTCCCCAGGAGAGTTCCAAATGTGTGTGGGTAGAATATATATCCCACGGGGGTAAAATTGAAAAAAGTAAAAAAAAAAAATTTTTTCGACTTAGTCATTTTTCCGGCGTTTATCAGACTTTCAGATAGGGCAAATGTCAGTGATCATTCTGATTTCAGTTCCAAAGCGATTCGCCCAATGAGTCCTTTATATTTAGTCGTTTTCAGCCAATTTTCTGGATTTTTGAAAATGTTACTTTTTTGTGAAAATATCCTCTAAATGAGGGAATAATATGTGTGAGAGTTCCCCAGGAGAGTTCCAAATGTGTGTGGGTAGAATATATATACCACGGGGGTAAAATTGAAAAAAGTTAAAAAAAAAAATTTTTTCGACTTAGTCATTTTTCCGGTGTTTATCAGACTTTCA
Organism: Phyllobates terribilis; assembly: GCF_046119375.1. Taxonomy (NCBI): domain Eukaryota; kingdom Metazoa; phylum Chordata; class Amphibia; order Anura; family Dendrobatidae; genus Phyllobates; species Phyllobates terribilis. The sequence continues at coordinate 558,259,321 of NW_027362762.1, forward strand.
GATAGGGCAAATGTCAGTGATCATTCTGATTTCAGTTCCAGAGCGATTCACCCAATGAGTCCTTGATATTTAGTCGTTTTCAGCCAATTTTCTGGATTTTTGAAAATTTCACTTTTTTGTGAAAATATCCACTAAATGAGAGAATAATATGTGTGAGGGTACCCCAGGAGAGTTCCAAATGTGTGTGGGTAGAATATATATCCCACGGGGTAAAATTGAAAAAAGTTGAAAAAATTTTTTTTTTCGACTTAGTCATTTTTCCGGCGTTTATCAGACTTTCAGATAGGGCAAATGTCAGTGATCTTTCTGATTTCAGTTCCAGAGCGATTCGCCCAATGAGTCCTTGATTATTAGTCATTTTCAGCCAATTTTCTGGATTTTTGAAAATGTCACTTTTTTGTGAAAATATCCTCTAAATGAGGGAATAATATGTGTGAGAGTTCCCCAGGAGAGTTCCAAATGTGTGTGGGTAGAATATATATCCCACGGGGGTAAGATTGAAAAAAGTTTAAAAAAATTTTTTTTTGGACTTAGTCATTTTTCCGGCGTTTATCAGACTTTCAGATAGGGCAAATGTCAGTGAGCGTTCCGATTTCAGTTCCAGAGCGATTCGCCCAATGAGTCCTTGATATTTGGTCGTTTTCAGCCAATTTTCTGGATTTTTGAAAATGTCACTTTTTTGTGAAAATATCCACTAAATGAGGGAATAATATGTGTGAGGGTTCCCCTGGAGAGTTCCAAATGTGTGTGGGCAGAATATATATCCCACGGGGGTAAGATTGAAAAAAGTTTAAAAAAATTTTTTTTTGGACTTAGTCATTTTTCCGGCGTTTATCAGACTTTCAGATAGGGCAAATGTCAGTGATCGTTCTGATTTCAGTTCCAGAGCGATTCGCCCAATGAGTCCTTGATATTTAGTCGTTTTCAGCCAATTTTCTGGATTTTTGAAAATTTCACTTTTTTGTGAAAATATTCACTAAATGAGAGAATAATATGTGTGAGGGTACCCCAGGAGAGTTCCAAATGTGTGTGGGTAGAATATATATCCCACGGGGTAAAATTGAAAAAAGTTGAAAACAATTTTTTTTTGGACTTAGTGATTTTTCCGGCGTTTATCAGACTTTCAGATAGGGCAAATGTCAGTGAGCATTCCGATTTCAGTTCAAGAGCGATTCGCCCAATGAGTCTTTGATATTTAGTGGTTTTCAGCCAATTTTCTGGATTTTTCAAAATTTCACTTTTTTGTGAAAATATCCACTAAATGAGGGAATAATATGTGTGAGGGCTCCCCTGGAGAGTTCCAAAGGTGTGTGGGCAGAATATATATCCCACGGGGGTAAGATTGATAAAAGTTTAAAAAAATTTTTTTTTGGACTTAGTCATTTTTCCGGCGTTTATCAGACTTTCAGATAGGGCAAATGTCAGTGAGCGTTCCGATTTCAGTTTCAGAGCGATTCGCCCAATGAGTCCTTGATATTTAGTCGTTTTCAGCCAATTTTCTGGATTTTTGAAAATGTCACTTTTTTGTGAAAATATCCACTAAATGAGGGAATAATATGTGTGAGAGTTCCCCAGGAGAGTTCCAAATCTGTGTGGGTAGAATATATATCCCACGGGGGTAAAATTGAAAAAAGTAAAAAAAAAATTTTTTTTCGACTTAGTCATTTTTCCGGCGTTTATCAGACTTTCAGATAGGGCAAATGTCAGTGAGCGTTCCGATTTCAGTTCCAGAGCGATTCGCCCAATGAGTCCGTGATATTTAGTCGTTTTCAGACAATTTTCTGGATTTTTGAAAATGTCACTTTTTTGTGAAAATATCCTCTAAATGAGGGAATAATATGTGTGAGGGTACCCCAGGAGAGTTCCAAATGTGTGTGGGTAGAATATATATCCCACGGGGTAAAATTGAAAAAAGTTGAAAACAATTTTTTTTTGGACTTAGTGATTTTTCTGGCGTTTATCAGACTTTCAGATAGGGCAAATGTCAGTGAGCATTCCGATTTCAGTTCAAGAGCGATTCGCCCAATGAGTCTTTGATATTTAGTGGTTTTCAGCCAATTTTCTGGATTTTTCAAAATGTCACTTTTTTGTGAAAATATCCACTAAATGAGGGAATAATATGTGTGAGAGTTCCCCAGGAGAGTTCCAAATGTGTGTGGGGAGAATATATATCCCACGGGGGTAAAATTGAAAAAAATTTTTTTTTGGACTTAGTCATTTTTCCGGCGTTTATCAGACTTTCAGATAGGGGAAATGTCAGTGAGCGTTCCGATTTCAGTTCCAGAGCGATTCGCCCAATGAGTCCTTGATATTTAGTCGTTTTCAGCCAATTTTCTGGATTTTTGAAAATTTCACTTTTTTGTGAAAATATCCACTAAATGAGGGAATAATATGTGTGAGGGTTCCCCTGGAGAGTTCCAAATGTGTGTGGGCAGAATATATATCCCACGGGGGTAAGATTGAAAAAAGTTTAAAAAAATTTTTTTTTGGACTTAGTCATTTTTCCGGCGTTTATCAGACTTTCAGATAGGGCAAATGTCAGTGAGCATTCCAATTTCAGTTCCAGAGCGATTCGCCCAATGAGTCCTTGATATTTAGTAGTTTTCAGCCAATTTTCTGGATTTTTGAAAATTTCACTTTTTTGTGAAAACATCCACTAAATGAGAGAATAATATGTGTGAGGGAACCCCAGGAGAGTTCCAAATGTGTGTGGGTAGAATATATATCCCACGGGGGTAAAATTGAAAAAAGTTTAAAAAAATTTTTTTTTGGACTTAGTCATTTTTCCGGCGTTTATCAGACTTTCAGATAGGGGAAATGTCAGTGAGCATTCCGATTTCAGTTCCAGAGCGATTCGCCCAATGAGTCCTTGATATTTAGTAGTTTTCAGCCAATTTTCTGGATTTTTGAAAATTTCACTTTTTTGTGAAAATATCCACTAAATGAGGGAATAATATGTGTGAGGGTTCCCCTGGAGAGTTCCAAATGTGTGTGGGCAGAATATATATCCCACGGGGGTAAGATTGAAAAAAGTTTAAAAAAATTTTTTTTTGGACTTAGTCATTTTTCCGGCGTTTATCAGACTAACAGATAGGGCAAATGTCAGTGATCGTTCTGATTTCAGTTCCAGAGCGATTCGCCCAATGAGTCCTTGATATTTAGTCGTTTTCAGCCAATTTTCTGGATTTTTGAAAATTTCACTTTTTTGTGAAAATATCCACTAAATGAGAGAATAATATGTGTGAGGGTACCCCAGGAGAGTTCCAAATGTGTGTGGGTAGAATATATATCCCACGGGGTAAAATTGAAAAAAGTTGAAAACAATTTTTTTTTGGACTTAGTGATTTTTCCGGCGTTTATCAGACTTTCAGATAGGGCAAATGTCAGTGAGCATTCCGATTTCAGTTCAAGAGCGATTCGCCCAATGAGTCTTTGATATTTAGTGGTTTTCAGCCAATTTTCTGGATTTTTCAAAATTTCACTTTTTTGTGAAAATATCCACTAAATGAGGGAATAATATGTGTGAGGGCTCCCCTGGAGAGTTCCAAAGGTGTGTGGGCAGAATATATATCCCACGGGGGTAAGATTGATAAAAGTTTAAAAAAATTTTTTTTTGGACTTAGTCATTTTTCCGGCGTTTATCAGACTTTCAGATAGGGCAAATGTCAGTGAGCGTTGCGATTTCAGTTCCAGAGCGATTCGCCCAATGAGTCCTTGATATTTAGTCGTTTTCAGCCAATTTTCTGGATTTTTGAAAATGTCACTTTTTTGTGAAAACATCCACTAAATGAGAGAATAATATGTGTGAGGGAACCCCAGGAGAGTTCCAAATGTGTGTGGGTAGAATATATATCCCACGGGGGTAAAATTGAAAAAAGTTTAAAAAAATTTTTTTTTGGACTTAGTGATTTTTCCGGCGTTTATCAGACTTTCAGATAGGGCAAATGTCAGTGAGCATTCCGATTTCAGTTCAAGAGCGATTCGCCCAATGAGTCTTTGATATTTAGTGGTTTTCAGCCAATTTTCTGGATTTTTCAAAATTTCACTTTTTTGTGAAAATATCCACTAAATGAGGGAATAATATGTGTGAGGGCTCCCCTGGAGAGTTCCAAAGGTGGGTGGGCAGAATATATATCCCACGGGGGTAAGATTGATAAAGGTTTAAAAAAATTTTTTTTTGGACTTAGTCATTTTTCCGGCGTTTATCAGACTTTCAGATAGGGCAAATGTCAGTGAGCATTCCAATTTCAGTTCCAGAGCGATTCGCCCAATGAGTCCTTGATATTTAGTAGTTTTCAGCCAATTTTCTGGATTTTTGAAAATTTCACTTTTTTGTGAAAATATCCACTAAATGAGGGAATAATATGTGTGAGAGTTCCCCAGGAGAGTTCCAAATGTGTGTGGGTAGAATATATATCCCACGGGGGTAAAATTGAAAAAAGTTAAAAAAAAAAATTTTTTCGACTTAGTCATTTTTCCGGCGTTTATCAGACTTTCAGATAGGGCAAATGTCTGTGATCGTTCTGATTTCAGTTCCAGAGCGATTCGCCCAATGAGTCCTTGATATTTAGTCGTTTTCAGCCAATTTTCTGGATTTTTGAAAATGTCACTTTTTTGTGAAAATATCCACTAAATGAGGGAATAATATGTGTGAGAGTTCCCCAGGAGAGTTCCAAATGTGTGTGGGTAGAATATATATCCCACGGGGGTAAAATTGAAAAAAAAATTTTTTTGGACTTAGTCATTTTTCCGGCGTTTATCAGACTTTCAGATAGGGGAAATGTCAGTGAGCGTTCCGATTTCAGTTCCAGAGCGATTCGCCCAATGAGTCCTTGATATTTAGTCGTTTTCAGCCAATTTTCTGGATTTTTGAAAATGTCACTTTTTTGTGAAAATATCCACTAAATGAGGGAATAATATGTGTGAGAGTTCCCCAGGAGAGTTCCAAATGTGTGTGGGTAGAATATATATCCCACGGGGGTAAAATTGAAAAAAGTTAAAAAAAAAAATTTTTTCGACTTAGTCATTTTTCCGGCGTTTATCAGACTTTCAGATAGGGCAAATGTCTGTGATCGTTCTGATTTCAGTTCCAGAGCGATTCGCCCAATGAGTCCTTGATATTTAGTCGTTTTCAGCCAATTTTCTGGATTTTTGAAAATTTCACTTTTTTGTGAAAATATCCTCTAAATGAGGGAATAATATGTGTGAGGGTACCCCAGGAGAGTTCCAAATGTGTGTGGGTAGAATATATATCCCACGGGGTAAAATTGAAAAAAGTTGAAAACAATTTTTTTTTGGACTTAGTGATTTTTCCGGCGTTTATCAGACTTTCAGATAGGGCAAATGTCAGTGAGCGTTCCGATTTCAGTTCCAGAGCGATTCGCCCAATGAGTCCGTGATATTTAGTCGTTTTCAGCCAATTTTCTGGATTTTTGAAAATGTCACTTTTTTGTGAAAATATCCTCTAAATGAGGGAATAATATGTGTGAGAGTTCCCCAGGAGAGTTCCAAATGTGTGTGGGTAGAATATATATCCCACGGGGGTAAAATTGAAAAAAGTAAAAAAAAAATTTTTTTTCGACTTAGTCATTTTTCCGGCGTTTATCAGACTTTCAGATAGGGCAAATGTCAGTGATCGTTCTGATTTCAGTTCCAGAGCGATTCGCCCAATGAGTCCTTGATATTTAGTCGTTTTCAGCCAATTTTCTGGATTTTTGAAAATTTCACTTTTTTGTGAAAATATCCACTAAATGAGAGAATAATATGTGTGAGGGTACCCCAGGAGAGTTCCAAATGTGTGTGGGTAGAATATATATCCCACGGGGTAAAATTGAAAAAAGTTGAAAACAATTTTTTTTTGGACTTAGTGATTTTTCCGGCGTTTATCAGACTTTCAGATAGGGCAAATGTCAGTGAGCATTCCGATTTCAGTTCAAGAGCGATTCGCCCAATGAGTCTTTGATATTTAGTGGTTTTCAGCCAATTTTCTGGATTTTTCAAAATTTCACTTTTTTGTGAAAATATCCACTAAATGAGGGAATAATATGTGTGAGGGCTCCCCTGGAGAGTTCCAAAGGTGTGTGGGCAGAATATATATCCCACGGGGGTAAGATTGATAAAAGTTTAAAAAATTTTTTTTTTGGACTTAGTCATTTTTCCGGCGTTTATCAGACTTTCAGATAGGGCAAATGTCAGTGAGCGTTCCGATTTCAGTTCCAGAGCGATTCGCCCAATGAGTCCTTGATATTTAGTCGTTTTCAGCCAATTTTCTGGATTTTTGAAAATGTCACTTTTTTGTGAAAATATCCACTAAATGAGGGAATAATATGTGTGAGAGTTCCCCAGGAGAGTTCCAAATGTGTGTGGGGAGAATATATATCCCACGGGGGTAAAATTGAAAAAAATTTTTTTTTGGACTTAGTCATTTTTCCGGCGTTTATCAGACTTTCAGATAGGGGAAATGTCAGTGAGCGTTCCGATTTCAGTTCCAGAGCGATTCGCCGAATGAGTCCTTGATATTTAGTCGTTTTCAGCCAATTTTCTGGATTTTTGAAAATTTCACTTTTTTGTGAAAATATCCACTAAATGAGGGAATAATATGTGTGAGGGTTCCCCTGGAGAGTTCCAAATGTGTGTGGGCAGAATATATATCCCACGGGGGTAAGATTGAAAAAAGTTTAAAAAAATTTTTTTTTTGGACTTAGTCATTTTTCCGGCGTTTATCAGACTTTCAGATAGGGCAAATGTCAGTGAGCATTCCAATTTCAGTTCCAGAGCGATTCGCCCAATGAGTCCTTGATATTTAGTAGTTTTCAGCCAATTTTCTGGATTTTTGAAAATTTCACTTTTTTGTGAAAACATCCACTAAATGAGAGAATAATATGTGTGAGGGAACCCCAGGAGAGTTCCAAATGTGTGTGGGTAGAATATATATCCCACGGGGGTAAAATTGAAAAAAGTTTAAAAAAATTTTTTTTTGGACTTAGTCATTTTTCCGGCGTTTATCAGACTTTCAGATAGGGGAAATGTCAGTGAGCATTCCGATTTCAGTTCCAGAGCGATTCGCCCAATGAGTCCTTGATATTTAGTAGTTTTCAGCCAATTTTCTGGATTTTTGAAAATTTCACTTTTTTGTGAAAATATCCACTAAATGAGGGAATAATATGTGTGAGAGTTCCCCAGGAGAGTTCCAAATGTGTGTGGGTAGAATATATATCCCACGGGGGTAAAATTGAAAAAAGTTAAAAAAAAATTTTTTTTCGACTTAGTCATTTTTCCGGCGTTTATCAGACTTTCAGATAGGGCAAATGTCAGTGATCGTTCTGATTTCAGTTCCAGAGCGATTCGCCCAATGAGTCCTTGATATTTAGTCGTTTTCAGCTAATTTTCTGGATTTTTGAAAATTTCACTTTTTTGTGAAAATATCCACTAAATGAGAGAATAATATGTGTGAGGGTACCCCAGGAGAGTTCCAAATGTGTGTGGGTAGAATATATATCCCACGGGGTAAAATTGAAAAAAGTTGAAAACAATTTTTTTTTGGACTTAGTGATTTTTCCGGCGTTTATCAGACTTTCAGATAGGGCAAATGTCAGTGAGCATTCCGATTTCAGTTCAAGAGCGATTCGCCCAATGAGTCTTTGATATTTAGTGGTTTTCAGCCAATTTTCTGGATTTTTCAAAATTTCACTTTTTTGTGAAAATATCCACTAAATGAGGGAATAATATGTGTGAGGGCTCCCCTGGAGAGTTCCAAAGGTGTGTGGGCAGAATATATATCCCACGGGGGTAAGATTGATAAAAGTTTAAAAAAATTTTTTTTTGGACTTAGTCATTTTTCCGGCGTTTATCAGACTTTCAGATAGGGCAAATGTCAGTGAGCGTTGCGATTTCAGTTCCAGAGCGATTCGCCCAATGAGTCCTTGATATTTAGTCGTTTTCAGCCAATTTTCTGGATTTTTGAAAATGTCACTTTTTTGTGAAAATATCCACTAAATGAGGGAATAATATGTGTGAGAGTTCCCCAGGAGAGTTCCAAATGTGTGTGGGTAGAATATATATCCCACGGGGGTAAAATTGAAAAAAGTTAAAAAAAATTTTTTTTTTGGCCTTAGTCATTTTTCCGGCGTTTATCAGACTTTCAGATAGGGCAAATGTCAGTGAGCATTCCAATTTCAGTTCCAGAGCGATTCGCCCAATGAGTCCTTGATATTTAGTAGTTTTCAGCCAATTTTCTGGATTTTTGAAAATGTCACTTTTTTGTGAAAACATCCACTAAATGAGAGAATAATATGTGTGAGGGAACCCCAGGAGAGTTCCAAATGTGTGTGGGTAGAATATATATCCCACGGGGGTAAAATTGAAAAAAGTTTAAAAAAATTTTTTTTTGGACTTAGTGATTTTTCCGGCGTTTATCAGACTTTCAGATAGGGCAAATGTCAGTGAGCATTCCGATTTCAGTTCAAGAGCGATTCGCCCAATGAGTCTTTGATATTTAGTGGTTTTCAGCCAATTTTCTGGATTTTTCAAAATTTCACTTTTTTGTGAAAATATCCACTAAATGAGGGAATAATATGTGTGAGGGCTCCCCTGGAGAGTTCCAAAGGTGTGTGGGCAGAATATATATCCCACGGGGGTAAGATTGATAAAGGTTTAAAAAAATTTTTTTTTGGACTTAGTCATTTTTCCGGCGTTTATCAGACTTTCAGATAGGGCAAATGTCAGTGAGCATTCCAATTTCAGTTCCAGAGCGATTCGCCCAATGAGTCCTTGATATTTAGTAGTTTTCAGCCAATTTTCTGGATTTTTGAAAATTTCACTTTTTTGTGAAAATATCCACTAAATGAGGGAATAATATGTGTGAGAGTTCCCCAGGAGAGTTCCAAATGTGTGTGGGTAGAATATATATCCCACGGGGGTAAAATTGAAAAAAGTTAAAAAAAAAATTTTTTTCGACTTAGTCATTTTTCCGGCGTTTATCAGACTTTCAGATAGGGCAAATGTCTGTGATCGTTCTGATTTCAGTTCCAGAGCGATTCGCCCAATGAGTCCTTGATATTTAGTCGTTTTCAGCCAATTTTCTGGATTTTTGAAAATTTCACTTTTTTGTGAAAATATCCTCTAAATGAGGGAATAATATGTGTGAGGGTACCCCAGGAGAGTTCCAAATGTGTGTGGGTAGAATATATATCCCACGGGGTAAAATTGAAAAAAGTTGAAAACAATTTTTTTTTGGACTTAGTGATTTTTCCGGCGTTTATCAGACTTTCAGATAGGGCAAATGTCAGTGAGCATTCCGATTTCAGTTCAAGAGCGATTCGCCCAATGAGTCTTTGATATTTAGTGGTTTTCAGCCAATTTTCTGGATTTTTCAAAATTTCACTTTTTTGTGAAAATATCCACTAAATGAGGGAATAATATGTGTGAGGGCTCCCCTGGAGAGTTCCAAAGGTGTGTGGGCAGAATATATATCCCACGGGGGTAAGATTGATAAAAGTTTAAAAAAAATTTTTTTTGGACTTAGTCATTTTTCCGGCGTTTATCAGACTTTCAGATAGGGCAAATGTCAGTGAGCGTTCCGATTTCAGTTCCAGAGCGATTCGCCCAATGAGTCCTTGATATTTAGTCGTTTTCAGCCAATTTTCTGGATTTTTGAAAATGTCACTTTTTTGTGAAAATATCCACTAAATGAGGGAATAATATGTGTGAGGGAACCCCAGGAGAGTTCCAAATGTGTGTGGGTAGAATATATATCCCACGGGGGTAAAATTGAAAAAAGTTTAAAAAAATTTTTTTTTGGACTTAGTCATTTTTCCGGCGTTTATCAGACTTTCAGATAGGGCAAATGTCAGTGATCGTTCTGATTTCAGTTCCAGAGCGATTCGCCCAATGAGTCCTTGATATTTAGTCATTTTCAGCCAATTTTCTGGATTTTTGAAAATTTCACTTTTTTGTGAAAATATCCACTAAATGAGAGAATAATATGTGTGAGGGTACCCCAGGAGAGTTCCAAATGTGTGTGGGTAGAATATATATCCCACGGGGTAAAATTGAAAAAAGTTGAAAACAATTTTTTTTTGGACTTAGTGATTTTTCCGGCGTTTATCAGACTTTCAGATAGGGGAAATGTCAGTGAGCATTCCGATTTCAGTTCCAGAGCGATTCGCCCAATGAGTCCTTGATATTTAGTAGTTTTCAGCCAATTTTCTGGATTTTTGAAAATTTCACTTTTTTGTGAAAATATCCACTAAATGAGGGAATAATATGTGTGAGGGCTCCCCTGGAGAGTTCCAAAGGTGTGTGGGCAGAATATATATCCCACGGGGGTAAGATTGAAAAAAGTTTAAAAAAACTTTTTTTTGGACTTAGTCATTTTTCCGGCGTTTATCAGACTTTCAGATAGGGCAAATGTCAGTGAGCGTTCCGATTTCAGTTCCAGAGCGATTCGCCCAATGAGTCCTTGATATTTAGTCGTTTTCAGCCAATTTTCTGGATTTTTGAAAATTTCACTTTTTTGTGAAAACATCCACTAAATGAGAGAATAATATGTGTGAGAGTTCCCCAGGAGAGTTCCAAATGTGTGTGGGTAGAATATATATCCCACGGGGGTAAAATTGAAAAAAGTTAAAAAAAAAAATTTTTTCGACTTAGTCATTTTTCCGGCGTTTATCAGACTTTCAGATAGGGCAAATGTCTGTGATCGTTCTGATTTCAGTTCCAGAGCGATTCGCCCAATGAGTCCTTGATATTTAGTCGTTTTCAGCCAATTTTCTGGATTTTTGAAAATTTCACTTTTTTGTGAAAATATCCTCTAAATGAGGGAATAATATGTGTGAGGGTACCCCAGGAGAGTTCCAAATGTGTGTGGGTAGAATATATATCCCACGGGGTAAAATTGAAAAAAGTTGAAAACAATTTTTTTTTGGACTTAGTGATTTTTCCGGCGTTTATCAGACTTTCAGATAGGGCAAATGTCAGTGAGCATTCCGATTTCAGTTCAAGAGCGATTCGCCCAATGAGTCTTTGATATTTAGTGGTTTTCAGCCAATTTTCTGGATTTTTCAAAATTTCACTTTTTTGTGAAAATATCCACTAAATGAGGGAATAATATGTGTGAGGGCTCCCCTGGAGGGTTCCAAAGGTGTGTGGGCAGAATATATATCCAACGGGGGTAAGATTGATAAAAGTTTAAAAAAATTTTTTTTTGGACTTAGTCATTTTTCCGGCGTTTATCAGACTTTCAGATAGGGCAAATGTCAGTGAGCGTTCCGATTTCAGTTCCAGAGCGATTCGCCCAATGAGTCCTTGATATTTAGTCGTTTTCAGCCAATTTTCTGGATTTTTGAAAATGTCACTTTTTTGTGAAAATATCCACTAAATGAGGGAATAATATGTGTGAGAGTTCCCCAGGAGAGTTCCAAATGTGTGTGGGTAGAATATATATCCCACGGGGGTAAAATTGAAAAAAATTTTTTTTTGGACTTAGTCATTTTTCCGGCGTTTATCAGACTTTCAGATAGGGGAAATGTCAGTGAGCATTCCGATTTCAGTTCCAGAGCGATTCGCCCAATGAGTCCTTGATATTTAGTAGTTTTCAGCCAATTTTCTGGATTTTTGAAAATGTCACTTTTTTGTGAAAATATCCACTAAATGAGGGAATAATATGTGTGAGAGTTCCCCAGGAGAGTTCCAAATGTGTGTGGGTAGAATATATATCCCACGGGGGTAAAATTGAAAAAAGTTAAAAAAAAATTTTTTTTCGACTTAGTCATTTTTCCGGCGTTTATCAGACTTTCAGATAGGGGAAATGTCAGTGAGCATTCCGATTTCAGTTCCAGAGCGATTCGCCCAATGAGTCCTTGATATTTAGTCATTTTCAGCCAATTTTCTGGATTTTTGAAAATTACACTTTTTTGTGAAAATATCCACTAAATGAGAGAATAATATGTGTGAGGGTACGCCAGGAGAGTTCCAAATGTGTGTGGGTAGAATATATATCCCACGGGGTAAAATTGAAAAAAGTTGAAAACAATTTTTTTTTGGACTTAGTGATTTTTCCGGCGTTTATCAGACTTTCAGATAGGGCAAATGTCAGTGAGCATTCCGATTTCAGTTCCAGAGCTATTCGCCCAATGAGTCTTTGATATTAAGTCATTTTCAGCCCATTTTCTGGATTTTTGAAAATTTCACTTTTTTGTGAAAATATCCACTAAATGAGGGAATAACATGTGTGAGGGTACCCCAGGAGAGTTCCACATGTGTGTGGGTAGAATATATATCCCACGGGGGTAAAATTGAAAAAAGTTGAAAAAATTTTTTTTTTGGACTTAGTCATTTTTCCGGCGTTTATCAGACTTTCAGATAGGGGAAATGTCAGTGAGCGTTCCGATTTCAGTTCCAGAGCGATTCGCCCAATGAGTCCTTGATATTTAGTCGTTTTCAGCCAATTTTCTGGATTTTTGAAAATTTCACTTTTTTGTGAAAATATCCACTAAATGAGGGAATAATATGTGTGAGGGTTCCCCTGGAGAGTTCCAAATGTGTGTGGGCAGAATATATATCCCACGGGGGTAAGATTGAAAAAAGTTTAAAAAAAATTTTTTTTGGACTTAGTCATTTTTCCGGCGTTTATCAGACTTTCAGATAGGGCAAATGTCAGTGATCGTTCTGATTTCAGTTCCAGAGCGATTCGCCCAATGAGTTCTTGATATTTAGTCATTTTCAGCCAATTTTCTGGATTTTTGAAAATTTCACTTTTTTGTGAAAATATCCACTAAATGAGAGAATAATATGTGTGAGGGTACGCCAGGAGAGTTCCAAATGTGTGTGGGTAGAATATATATCCCACGGGGTAAAATTGAAAAAAGTTGAAAACAATTTTTTTTTGGACTTAGTGATTTTTCCGGCGTTTATCAGACTTTCAGATAGGGCAAATGTCAGTGAGCATTCCGATTTCAGTTCCAGAGCTATTCGCCCAATGAGTCTTTGATATTAAGTCATTTTCAGCCCATTTTCTGGATTTTTGAAAATTTCACTTTTTTGTGAAAATATCCACTAAATGAGGGAATAACATGTGTGAGGGTACCCCAGGAGAGTTCCACATGTGTGTGGGTAGAATATATATCCCACGGGGGTAAAATTGAAAAAAGTTTAAAAAAACTTTTTTTTGGACTTAGTCATTTTTCCGGCGTTTATCAGACTTTCAGATAGGGCAAATGTCAGTGAGCGTTCCGATTTCAGTTCCAGAGCGATTCGCCCAATGAGTCCTTGATATTTAGTCGTTTTCAGCCAATTTTCTGGATTTTTGAAAATGTCACTTTTTTGTGAAAATATCCACTAAATGAGGGAATAATATGTGTGAGAGTTCCCCAGGAGAGTTCCAAATGTGTGTGGGTAGAATATATATCCCACGGGGGTAAAATTGAAAAAAGTTGAAAAAATTTTTTTTTTGGACTTAGTCATTTTTCCGGCGTTTATCAGACTTTCAGATAGGGGAAATGTCAGTGAGCGTTCCGATTTCAGTTCCAGAGCGATTCGCCCAATGAGTCCTTGATATTTAGTCGTTTTCAGCCAATTTTCTGGATTTTTGAAAATTTCACTTTTTTGTGAAAATATCCACTAAATGAGGGAATAATATGTGTGAGGGTTCCCCTGGAGAGTTCCAAATGTGTGTGGGCAGAATATATATCCCACGGGGGTAAGATTGAAAAAAGTTTAAAAAAAATTTTTTTTGGACTTAGTCATTTTTCCGGCGTTTATCAGACTTTCAGATAGGGCAAATGTCAGTGATCGTTCTGATTTCAGTTCCAGAGCGATTCGCCCAATGAGTTCTTGATATTTAGTCATTTTCAGCCAATTTTCTGGATTTTTGAAAATTTCACTTTTTTGTGAAAATATCCACTAAATGAGAGAATAATATGTGTGAGGGTACGCCAGGAGAGTTCCAAATGTGTGTGGGTAGAATATATATCCCACGGGGGTAAAATTGAAAAAAGTTTAAAAAAATTTTTTTTTGGACTTAGTCATTTTTCCGGCGTTTATCAGACTTTCAGATAGGGGAAATGTCAGTGAGCATTCCGATTTCAGTTCCAGAGCTATTCGCCCAATGAGTCTTTGATATTAAGTCATTTTCAGCCAATTTTCTGGATTTTTGAAAATTTCACTTTTTTGTGAAAATATCCACTAAATGAGGGAATAATATGTGTGAGGGTACCCCAGGGGAGTTCCAAATGTGTGTGGGTAGAATATATATCCCACGGGGGCAAAATTGAAAAAAGTTTAAAAACATTTTTTTTTTGGACTTAGTCATTTTTCCGGCGTTTATCAGACTTTCAGATAGGGGAAATGTCAGTGAGCGTTCCGATTTCAGTTCCAGAGCGATTCGCCCAATGAGTCCTTGATATTTAGTCGTTTTCAGCCAATTTTCTGGATTTTTGAAAATTTCACTTTTTTGTGAAAATATCCACTAAATGAGAGAATAATATGTGTGAGGGTACCCCAGGAGAGTTCCAAATGTGTGTGGGTAGAATATATATCCCACGGGGGTAAAATTGAAAAAAGTTTAAAAAAATTTTTTTTTGGACTTAGTCATTTTTCCGGCGTTTATCAGACTTTCAGATAGGGGAAATGTCAGTGAGCATTCCGATTTCAGTTCCAGAGCGATTCGCCCAATGAGTCCTTGATATTTAGTAGTTTTCAGCCAATTTTCTGGATTTTTGAAAATTTCACTTTTTTGTGAAAATATCCACTAAATGAGGGAATAATATGTGTGAGGGCTCCCCTGGAGAGTTCCAAAGGTGTGTGGCAGAATATATATCCCACGGGGGTAAGATTGAAAAAAGTTTAAAAAAACTTTTTTTTGGACTTAGTCATTTTTCCGGCGTTTATCAGACTTTCAGATAGGGCAAATGTCAGTGAGCGTTCCGATTTCAGTTCCAGAGCGATTCGCCCAATGAGTCCATGATATTTAGTCGTTTTCAGCCAATTTTCTGGATTTTTGAAAATGTCACTTTTTTGTGAAAATATCCACTAAATGAGGGAATAATATGTGTGAGAGTTCCCCAGGAGAGTTCCAAATGTGTGTGGGTAGAATATATATCCCACGGGGGTAAAATTGAAAAAAGTTGAAAAAATTTTTTTTTTGGACTTAGTCATTTTTCCGGCGTTTATCAGACTTTCAGATAGGGGAAATGTCAGTGAGCGTTCCGATTTCAGTTCCAGAGCGATTCGCCCAATGAGTCCTTGATATTTAGTCGTTTTCAGCCAATTTTCTGGATTTTTGAAAATTTCACTTTTTTGTGAAAATATCCACTAAATGAGGGAATAATATGTGTGAGGGTTCCCCTGGAGAGTTCCAAATGTGTGTGGGCAGAATATATATCCCACGGGGGTAAGATTGAAAAAAGTTTAAAAAAAATTTTTTTTGGACTTAGTCATTTTTCCGGCGTTTATCAGACTTTCAGATAGGGCAAATGTCAGTGATCGTTCTGATTTCAGTTCCAGAGCGATTCGCCCAATGAGTTCTTGATATTTAGTCATTTTCAGCCAATTTTCTGGATTTTTGAAAATTTCACTTTTTTGTGAAAATATCCACTAAATGAGAGAATAATATGTGTGAGGGTACGCCAGGAGAGTTCCAAATGTGTGTGGGTAGAATATATATCCCACGGGGGTAAAATTGAAAAAAGTTTAAAAAAATTTTTTTTTGGACTTAGTCATTTTTCCGGCGTTTATCAGACTTTCAGATAGGGGAAATGTCAGTGAGCATTCCGATTTCAGTTCCAGAGCTATTCGCCCAATGAGTCTTTGATATTAAGTCATTTTCAGCTAATTTTCTGGATTTTTGAAAATTTCACTTTTTTGTGAAAATATCCACTAAATGAGGGAATAATATGTGTGAGGGTACCCCAGGGGAGTTCCAAATGTGTGTGGGTAGAATATATATCCCACGGGGGCAAAATTGAAAAAAGTTTAAAAAAATTTTTTTTTTGGACTTAGTCATTTTTCCGGCGTTTATCAGACTTTCAGATAGGGGAAATGTCAGTGAGCGTTCCGATTTCAGTTCCAGAGCGATTCGCCCAATGAGTCCTTGATATTTAGTCGTTTTCAGCCAATTTTCTGGATTTTTGAAAATTTCACTTTTTTGTGAAAATATCCACTAAATGAGAGAATAATATGTGTGAGGGTACCCCAGGAGAGTTCCAAATGTGTGTGGGTAGAATATATATCCCACGGGGGTAAAATTGAAAAAAGTTTAAAAAAATTTTTTTTTGGACTTAGTCATTTTTCCGGCGTTTATCAGACTTTCAGATAGGGGAAATGTCAGTGAGCATTCCGATTTCAGTTCCAGAGCGATTCGCCCAATGAGTCCTTGATATTTAGTAGTTTTCAGCCAATTTTCTGGATTTTTGAAAATTTCACTTTTTTGTGAAAATATCCACTAAATGAGGGAATAATATGTGTGAGGGCTCCCCTGGAGAGTTCCAAAGGTGTGTGGGCAGAATATATATCCCACGGGGGTAAGATTGAAAAAAGTTTAAAAAAACTTTTTTTTGGACTTAGTCATTTTTCCGGCGTTTATCAGACTTTCAGATAGGGCAAATGTCAGTGAGCGTTCCGATTTCAGTTCCAGAGCGATTCGCCCAATGAGTCCTTGATATTTAGTCGTTTTCAGCCAATTTTCTGGATTTTTGAAAATGTCACTTTTTTGTGAAAATATCCACTAAATGAGGGAATAATATGTGTGAGAGTTCCCCAGGAGAGTTCCAAATGTGTGTGGGTAGAATATATATCCCACGGGGGTAAAATTGAAAAAAGTTGAAAAAATTTTTTTTTTGGACTTAGTCATTTTTCCGGCGTTTATCAGACTTTCAGATAGGGGAAATGTCAGTGAGCATTCCGATTTCAGTTCCAGAGCGATTCGCCCAATGAGTCCTTGATATTTAGTCGTTTTCAGCCAATTTTCTGGATTTTTGAAAATTTCACTTTTTTGTGAAAATATCCACTAAATGAGGGAATAATATGTGTGAGGGTTCCCCTGGAGAGTTCCAAATGTGTGTGGGCAGAATATATATCCCACGGGGGTAAGATTGAAAAAAGTTTAAAAAAAATTTTTTTTGGACTTAGTCATTTTTCCGGCGTTTATCAGACTTTCAGATAGGGCAAATGTCAGTGATCGTTCTGATTTCAGTTCCAGAGCGATTCGCCCAATGAGTTCTTGATATTTAGTCATTTTCAGCCAATTTTCTGGATTTTTGAAAATTTCACTTTTTTGTGAAAATATCCACTAAATGAGAGAATAATATGTGTGAGGGTACGCCAGGAGAGTTCCAAATGTGTGTGGGTAGAATATATATCCCACGGGGTAAAATTGAAAAAAGTTGAAAACAATTTTTTTTTGGACTTAGTGATTTTTCCGGCATTTATCAGACTTTCAGATAGGGCAAATGTCAGTGAGCATTCCGATTTCAGTTCCAGAGCTATTCGCCCAATGAGTCTTTGATATTAAGTCATTTTCAGCCCATTTTCTGGATTTTTGAAAATTTCACTTTTTTGTGAAAATATCCACTAAATGAGGGAATAACATGTGTGAGGGTACCCCAGGAGAGTTCCAAATGTGTGTGGGTAGAATATATATCCCACGGGGGTAAAATTGAAAAAAGTTTAAAAAAATTTTTTTTTGGACTTAGTCATTTTTCCGGCGTTTATCAGACTTTCAGATAGGGGAAATGTCAGTGAGCGTTCCGATTTCAGTTCCAGAGCGATTAGCCCAATGAGTCCTTTATATTTAGTCGTTTTCAGCCAATTTTCTGGATTTTTAAAAATTTCACTTTATTGTGAAAATATCCACTAAATGAGGGAATAATATTTGTGAGGGTACCCCAGGAGAGTTCCAAATGTGTGTGGGTAGAATATATATCCCACGGGGGTAAAATTGAAAAAAGTAAAAAAAAAAATTTTTTTCGACTTAGTCATTTTTCCGGCGTTTATCAGACTTTCAGATAGGGCAAATGTCAGTGATCGTTCTGATTTCAGTTCCAGAGCGATTCGCCCAATGAGTCCTTGATATTTAGTAGTTTTCAGCCAATTTTCTGGATTTTTGAAAATTTCACTTTTTTGTGAAAATATCCACTAAATGAGAGAATAATATGTGTGAGGGTACCCCAGGAGAGTTCCAAATGTGTGTGGGTAGAATATATATCCCACGGGGTAAAATTGAAAAAAGTTGAAAACAATTTTTTTTTGGACTTAGTGATTTTTCCGGCGTTTATCAGACTTTCAGATAGGGCAAATGTCAGTGAGCATTCCGATTTCAGTTCAAGAGCGATTCGCCCAATGAGTCTTTGATATTTAGTGGTTTTCAGCCAATTTTCTGGATTTTTCAAAATTTCACTTTTTTGTGAAAATATCCACTAAATGAGGGAATAATATGTGTGAGGGCTCCCCTGGAGAGTTCCAAAGGTGTGTGGGCAGAATATATATCCCACGGGGGTAAGATTGAAAAAAGTTTAAAAAAATATTTTTTTGGACTTAGTCATTTTTCCGGCGTTTATCAGACTTTCAGATAGGGCAAATGTCAGTGAGCATTCCGATTTCAGTTCCAGAGCTATTCGCCCAATGAGTCTTTGATATTAAGTCATTTTCAGCCCATTTTCTGGATTTTTGAAAATTTCACTTTTTTGTGAAAATATCCACTAAATGAGGAATAATATGTGTGAGGGCTCCCCTGGAGAGTTCCAAAGGTGTGTGGGCAGAATATATATCCCACGGGGTAAAATTGAAAAAAGTTGAAAACAATTTTTTTTTGGACTTAGTGATTTTTCCGGCGTTTATCAGACTTTCAGATAGGGCAAATGTCAGTGAGCATTCCGATTTCAGTTCAAGAGCGATTCTCCCAATGAGTCTTTGATATTTAGTGGTTTTCAGCCAATTTTCTGGATTTTTCAAAATTTCACTTTTTTGTGAAAATATCCACTAAATGAGGAATAATATGTGTGAGGGCTCCCCTGGAGAGTTCCAAAGGTGTGTGGGCAGAATATATATCCCACGGGGGTAAGATTGAAAAAAGTTTAAAAAAATTTTTTTTTGGACTTAGTCATTTTTCCGGCGTTTATCAGACTTTCAGATAGGGCAAATGTCAGTGAGCGTTCCGATTTCAGTTCCAGAGCGATTCGCCCAATGAGTCCTTGATATTTAGTCGTTTTCAGCCAATTTTCTGGATTTTTGAAAATGTCACTTTTTTGTGAAAATATCCACTAAATGAGGGAATAATATGTGTGAGAGTTCCCCAGGAGAGTTCCAAATGTGTGTGGGTAGAATATATATCCCACGGGGGTAAAATTGAAAAAAGTTGAAAAAATTTTTTTTTTCGACTTAGTCATTTTTCCGGCGTTTATCAGACTTTCAGATATTGCAAATGTCAGTGAGCGTTCCGATTTCAGTTCCAGAGTTATTCGCCCAATGAGTCCTTGATATTTAGTCGTTTTCAGCCAATTTTCTGGATTTTTGAAAATTTCACTTTTTTGTGAAAATATCCACTAAATGAGGGAATAATAGGTGTGAGGGTACCCCAGGGGAGTTCCAAATGTGTGTGGGTAGAATATATATCCCACGGGGGTAAAATTGAAAAAAGTTGAAAAAATATTTTTTTTGGACTTAGTCGTTTTTCCGGCGTTTATCAGACTTTCAGATAGGGCAAATGTCAGTGAGCGTTCCGATTTCAGTTCCAGAGCGATTCGCCCAATGAGTCCTTGATATTTAGTCGTTTTCAGCCAATTTTCTGGATTTTTGAAAATTTCACTTTTTTGTGAAAATATCCACTAAATGAGGGAATAATATGTGTGAGGGTACCCCAGGAGAGTTCCAAATGTGTGTGGGTAGAATATATATGCCACGGGCGTAAAATTGAAAAAGTTTAAAAAAAATTTTTTTTTTGGACTTAGTCATTTTTCCGGCGTTTATCATACTTTCAGATAGGGCAAATGTCAGTGATCGTTCTGATTTCAGTTCCAGAGCGATTCGCCCAATGAGTTCTTGATATTTAGTCATTTTCAGCCAATTTTCTGGATTTTTGAAAATTTCACTTTTTTGTGAAAATATCCACTAAATGAGAGAATAATATGTGTGAGGGTACCCCAGGAGAGTTCCAAATGTGTGTGGGTAGAATATATATCCCACGGGGGTAAAATTGAAAAAAGTAAAAAAAAAATTTTTTTTTGGACTTAGTCATTTTTCCGGCGTTTATCAGACTTTCAGATAGGGGAAATGTCAGTGAGCATTCCGATTTCAGTTCCAGAGCGATTCGCCCAATGAGTCCTTGATATTTAGTCGTTTTCAGCCAATTTTCTGGATTTTTGAAAATTTCACTTTTTTGTGAAAATATCCACTAAATGAGGGAATAATATGTGTGAGGGTACCCCAGGAGAGTTCCAAATGTGTGTGGGTAGAATATATATCCCACGGGGGTAAAATTGAAAAAAGTAAAAAAAAAAATTTTTTTCGACTTAGTCATTTTTCCGGCGTTTATCAGACTTTCAGATAGGGGAAATGTCAGTGAGCATTCCGATTTCAGTTCCAGAGCGATTCGCCCAATGAGTCCTTGATATTTAGTCGTTTTCAGCCAATTTTCTGGATTATTGAAAATGTCACTTTTTTGTGAAAATATCCACTAAATGAGAGAATAATATGTGTGAGGGTACGCCAGGAGAGTTCCAAATGTGTGTGGGTAGAATATATATCCCACGGGGTAAAATTGAAAAAAGTTGAAAACAATTTTTTTTTGGACTTAGTGATTTTTCCGGCGTTTATCAGACTTTCAGATAGGGCAAATGTCAGTGAGCATTCCGATTTCAGTTCCAGAGTTATTCGCCCAATGAGTCCTTGATATTTAGTCGTTTTCAGCCAATTTTCTGGATTTTTGAAAATTTCACTTTTTTGTGAAAATATCCACTAAATGAGGGAATAATATGTGTGAGGGTACCCCAGGGGAGTTCCAAATGTGTGTGGGTAGAATATATATCCCACAGGGGTAAAATTGAAAAAAGTTGAAAAAAAATTTTTTTTGGACTTAGTCATTTTTCCGGCGTTTATCAGACTTTCAGATAGGGGAAATGTCAGTGAGCGTTCCGATTTCAGTTCCAGAGCGATTCGCCCAATGAGTCCTTTATATTTAGTCGTTTTCAGCCAATTTTCTGGATTTTTAAAAATTTCACTTTTTTGTGAAAATATCCACTAAATGAGGGAATAATATTTGTGAGGGTACCCCAGGAGAGTTCCAAATGTGTGTGGGTAGAATATATATGCCACGGGCGTAAAATTTAAAAAAGTTTAAAAAAATTTTTTTTTTGGACTTAGTCATTTTTCCGGCGTTTATCAGACTTTCAGATAGGGGAAATGTCAGTGAGCGTTCCGATTTCAGTTCCAGAGCGATTCGCCCAATGAGTCCTTGATATTTAGTCATTTTCAGCCAATTTTCTGGATTATTGAAAATGTCACTTTTTTGTGAAAATATCCACTAAATGAGGGAATAATATGTGTGAGAGTTCCCCAGGAGAGTTCCAAATGTGTGTGGGTAGAATATATATCCCACGGGGGTAAAATTGAAAAAAGTTGAAAAAATATTTTTTTTGGACTTAGTCGTTTTTCCGGCGTTTATCAGACTTTCAGATAGGGGAAATGTCAGTGAGCGTTCCGATTTCAGTTCCAGAGCGATTCGCCCAATGAGTCCTTGATATTTAGTCGTTTTCAGCCAATTTTCTGGATTTTTGAAAATTTCACTTTTTTGTGAAAATATCCACTAAATGAGGGAATAATATGTGTGAGGGTACCCCAGGAGAGTTCCAAATGTGTGTGGGTAGAATATATATGCCACGGGCGTAAAATTGAAAAAGTTAAAAAAAATTTTTTTTTTGGACTTAGTCATTTTTCCGGCGTTTATCATACTTTCAGATAGGGCAAATGTCAGTGATCGTTCTGATTTCAGTTCCAGAGCGATTCGCCCAATGAGTTCTTGATATTTAGTCATTTTCAGCCAATTTTCTGGATTTTTGAAAATTTCACTTTTTTGTGAAAATATCCACTAAATGATAGAATAATATGTGTGAGGGTACCCCAGGAGAGTTCCAAATGTGTGTGGGTAGAATATATATCCCACGGGGTAAAATTGAAAAAAGTTTAAAACAATTTTTTTTTGGACTTAGTGATTTTTCCGGCGTTTATCAGTCTTTCAGATAGGGCAAATGTCAGTGAGCATTCCGATTTCAGTTCCAGAGCGATTCGCCCAATGAGTCCTTGATATTTAGTCGTTTTCAGCAAATTTTCTGTATTTTTGAAAATGTCACTTTTTTGTGAAAATATCCACTAAATGAGGAAATAATATGTGTGAGAGTTCCCCAGGAGAGTTCCAAATGTGTTTGGGTAGAATATATATCCCACGGGGGTAAAATTGAAAAAAGTTGAAAATTTTTTTTTTGGACTTAGTCATTTTTCCGCGCGTTTAACAGACTTTCAGATAGGGCAAATGTCAGTGAGCATTCCGATTTCAGTTCAAGAGCGATTCGCCCAATGAGTCTTTGATATTTAGTGGTTTTCAGCCAATTTTCTGGATTTTTGAAAATTTCACTTTTTTGTGAAAATATCCACGAAATGAGGGAATAATATGTGTGAGGGTTCCCCTGGAGAGTTTCAAATGTGTGTGGGCAGAATATATATCCCACGGGGGTAAGATTGAAAAAAGTTGAAAACTATTTTTTTTTGGACTTAGTCATTTTTTCGGCGTTTATCAGACTTTCAGATAGGGCAAATGTCAATGAGCGTTCCAATTTCAGTTCCAGAGCGATTCGCCCAATGAGTCCTTGATATTTAGTCGTTTTCAGCCAATTTTCTGGATTTTTGAAAATTTCACTTTTTTGTGAAAATATCCACTAAATGAGGGAATAATATGTGTGACGGTACCCCAGGAGAGTTCCAAATGTGTGTGGGTAGAATATATATCCCACGGGGGTAAGATTGAAAAAAGTTGAAAACTATTTTTTTTTGGACTTAGTCATTTTTCCGGCGTTTATCAGACTTTCAGATAGGGCAAATGTCAGTGAGCATTCCGATTTCAGTTCCAGAGCTATTCGCCCAATGAGTCTTTGATATTAAGTCATTTTCAGCCCATTTTCTGGATTTTTGAAAATTTCACTTTTTTGTGAAAATATCCACTAAATGAGGGAATAATATGTGTGAGAGTTCCCCAGGAGAGTTCCAAATGTGTGTGGGTAGAATATATATCCCACGGGGGTAAAATTGAAAAAAGTAAAAAAAAAAATTTTTTTCGACTTAGTCATTTTTCCGGCGTTTATCAGACTTTCAGATAGGGCAAATGTCAGTGATCGTTCTGATTTCAGTTCCAGAGCGATTCGCCCAATGAGTCCTTGATATTTAGTAGTTTTCAGCCAATTTTCTGGATTTTTGAAAATTTCACTTTTTTGTGAAAATATCCACTAAATGAGAGAATAATATGTGTGAGGGTACCCCAGGAGAGTTCCAAATGTGTGTGGGTAGAATATATATCAAACGGGGTAAAATTGAAAAAAGTTGAAAACAATTTTTTTTTGGACTTAGTGATTTTTCCGGCGTTTATCAGACTTTCAGATAGGGCAAATGTCAGTGAGCATTCCGATTTCAGTTCAAGAGCGATTCGCCCAATGAGTCTTTGATATTTAGTGGTTTTCAGCCAATTTTCTGGATTTTTCAAAATTTCACTTTTTTGTGAAAATATCCACTAAATGAGGGAATAATATGTGTGAGGGCTCCCCTGGACAGTTCCAAAGGTGTGTGGGCAGAATATATATCCCACGGGGGTAAGATTGAAAAAAGTTTAAAAAAAATTTTTTTTGGACTTAGTCATTTTTCCGGCGTTTATCAGACTTTCAGATAGGGGAAATGTCAGTGAGCATTCCGATTTCAGTTCCAGAGCGATTCGCCCAATGAGTCCTTGATATTTAGTCGTTTTCAGCCAATTTTCTGGATTATTGAAAATGTCACTTTTTTGTGAAAATATCCACTAAATGAGGGAATAATATGTGTGAGGGTACCCCAGGAGAGTTCCAAATGTGTGTGGGTAGAATATATATGCCACGGGCTTAAAATTGAAAAAAGTTTAAAAAAATTTTTTTTTTGGACTTAGTCATTTTTTCGGCGTTTATCATACTTTCAGATAGGGCAAATGTCAGTGATCGTTCTGATTTCAGTTCCAGAGTGATTCGCCCAATGAGTTCTTGATATTTAGTCATTTTCAGCCAATTTTCTGGATTTTTGAAAATTTCACTTTTTTGTGAAAATATCCACTAAATGAGAGAATAATATGTGTGAGGGTACGCCAGGAGAGTTCCAAATGTGTGTGGGTAGAATATATATCCCACGGGGTAAAATTGAAAAAAGTTGAAAACAATTTTTTTTTGGACTTAGTGATTTTTCCGGTGTTTATCAGACTTTCAGATAGGGCAAATGTCAGTGAGCATTCCGATTTCAGTTCCAGAGTTATTCGCCCAATGAGTCCTTGATATTTAGTCGTTTTCAGCCAATTTTCTGGATTTTTGAAAATTTCACTTTTTTGTGAAAATATCCACTAAATGAGGGAATAATATGTGTGAGGGTACCCCAGGGGAGTTCCAAATGTGTGTGGGTAGAATATATATCCCACAGGGGTAAAATTGAAAAAAGTTGAAAAAAAATTTTTTTTGGACTTAGTCATTTTTCCGGCGTTTATCAGACTTTCAGATAGGGGAAATGTCAGTGAGCGTTCCGATTTCAGTTCCAGAGCGATTCGCCCAATGAGTCCTTTATATTTAGTCGTTTTCAGCCAATTTTCTGGATTTTTAAAAATTTCACTTTTTTGTGAAAATATCCACTAAATGAGGGAATAATATTTGTGAGGGTACCCCAGGAGAGTTCCAAATGTGTGTGGGTAGAATATATATGCCACGGGCGTAAAATTTAAAAAAGTTTAAAAAAATTTTTTTTTTGGACTTAGTCATTTTTCCGGCGTTTATCAGACTTTCAGATAGGGCAAGTGTCAGTGAGCGTTCCGATTTCAGTTCCAGAGCGATTCGCCCAATGAGTCCGTGATATTTAGTCGTTTTCAGCCAATTTTCTGGATTTTTGAAAATGTCACTTTTTTGTGAAAATATCCTCTAAATGAGGGAATAATATGTGTGAGGGTACCCCAGGGGAGTTCCAAATGTGTGTGGGTAGAATATATATCCCACGGGGGTAAAATTGAAAAAAGTTTAAAAAAATTTTTTTTTGGACTTAGTCATTTTTCCGGCGTTTATCAGACTTTCAGATAGGGGAAATGTCAGTGAGCATTCCGATTTCAGTTCCAGAGCGATTCGCCCAATGAGTCCTTGATATTTAGTCGTTTTCAGCCAATTTTCTGGATTTTTGAAAATTTCACTTTTTTGTGAAAATATCCACTAAATGAGGGAATAATATGTGTGAGGGTACCCCAGGAGAGTTCCAAATGTGTGTGGGTAGAATATATATGCCACGGGCGTAAAATTGAAAAAGTTTAAAAAAAATTTTTTTTTGGACTTAGTCATTTTTCCGGCGTTTATCATACTTTCAGATAGGGCAAATGTCAGTGATCGTTCTGATTTCAGTTCCAGAGCGATTCGCCCAATGAGTTCTTGATATTTAGTCATTTTCAGCCAATTTTCTGGATTTTTGAAAATTTCACTTTTTTGTGAAAATATCCACTAAATGAGAGAATAATATGTGTGAGGGTACCCCAGGAGAGTTCCAAATGTGTGTGGGTAGAATATATATCCCACGGGGTAAAATTGAAAAAAGTTTAAAACAATTTTTTTTTGGACTTAGTGATTTTTCCGGCGTTTATCAGTCTTTCAGATAGGGCAAATGTCAGTGAGCATTCCGATTTCAGTTCCAGAGCGATTCGCCCAATGAGTCCTTGATATTTAGTCGTTTTCAGCAAATTTTCTGTATTTTTGAAAATGTCACTTTTTTGTGAAAATATCCACTAAATGAGGAAATAATATGTGTGAGAGTTCCCCAGGAGAGTTCCAAATGTGTGTGGGTAGAATATATATCCCACGGGGGTAAAATTGAAAAAAGTTGAAAAATTTTTTTTTTTCGACTTAGTCATTTTTCCGGCGTTTATCAGACTTTCAGATATTGCAAATGTCAGTGAGCGTTCCGATTTCAGTTCCAGAGCGATTCGCCCAATGAGTCCTTTATATTTAGTCGTTTTCAGCCAATTTTCTGGATTTTTAAAAATTTCACGTTTTTGTGAAAATATCCACTAAATGAGGGAATAATATTTGTGAGGGTACCCCAGGAGAGTTCCAAATGTGTGTGGGTAGAATATATATGCCACGGGCGTAAAATTTAAAAAAGTTTAAAAAAATTTTTTTTTTGGACTTAGTCATTTTTCCGGCGTTTATCAGACTTTCAGATAGGGGAAATGTCAGTGAGCATTCCGATTTCAGTTCCAGAGCGATTCGCCCAATGAGTCCTTGATATTTAGTCATTTTCAGCCAATTTTCTGGATTATTGAAAATGTCACTTTTTTGTGAAAATATCCACTAAATGAGGGAATAATATGTGTGAGAGTTCCCCAGGAGAGTTCCAAATGTGTGTGGGTAGAATATATATCCCACGGGGGTAAAATTGAAAAAAGTTGAAAAAATATTTTTTTTGGACTTAGTCGTTTTTCCGGCGTTTATCAGACTTTCAGATAGGGGAAATGTCAGTGAGCGTTCCGATTTCAGTTCCAGAGCGATTCGCCCAATGAGTCCTTGATATTTAGTCGTTTTCAGCCAATTTTCTGGATTTTTGAAAATTTCACTTTTTTGTGAAAATATCCACTAAATGAGGGAATAATATGTGTGAGGGTACCCCAGGAGAGTTCCAAATGTGTGTGGGTAGAATATATATGCCACGGGCGTAAAATTGAAAAAGTTTAAAAAAAATTTTTTTTTGGACTTAGTCATTTTTCCGGCGTTTATCATACTTTCAGATAGGGCAAATGTCAGTGATCGTTCTGATTTCAGTTCCAGAGCGATTCGCCCAATGAGTTCTTGATATTTAGTCATTTTCAGCCAATTTTCTGGATTTTTGAAAATTTCACTTTTTTGTGAAAATATCCACTAAATGAGAGAATAATATGTGTGAGGGTACCCCAGGAGAGTTCCAAATGTGTGTGGGTAGAATATATATCCCACGGGGTAAAATTGAAAAAAGTTTAAAACAATTTTTTTTTGGACTTAGTGATTTTTCCGGCGTTTATCAGTCTTTCAGATAGGGCAAATGTCAGTGAGCATTCCGATTTCAGTTCCAGAGCGATTCGCCCAATGAGTCCTTGATATTTAGTCGTTTTCAGCAAATTTTCTGTATTTTTGAAAATGTCACTTTTTTGTGAAAATATCCACTAAATGAGGAAATAATATGTGTGAGAGTTCCCCAGGAGAGTTCCAAATGTGTGTGGGTAGAATATATATCCCACGGGGGTAAAATTGAAAAAAGTTGAAAAATTTTTTTTTTTCGACTTAGTCATTTTTCCGGCGTTTATCAGACTTTCAGATAGGGCAAATGTCAGTGAGCGTTCCGATTTCAGTACCAGAGCGATTCGCCCAATGAGTCTGTGATATTTAGTCGTTTTCAGCCAATTTTCTGGATTTTTGAAAATGTCACTTTTTTGTGAAAATATCCTCTAAATGAGGGAATAATATGTGTGAGGGTACCCCAGGGGAGTTCCAAATGTGTGTGGGTAGAATATATATCCCACGGGGGTAAAATTGAAAAAAGTTTAAAAAAATTTTTTTTTGGACTTAGTCATTTTTCCGGCGTTTATCAGACTTTCAGATAGGGGAAATGTCAGTGAGCATTCCGATTTCAGTTCCAGAGCGATTCGCCCAATGAGTCCTTGATATTTAGTCATTTTCAGCCAATTTTCTGGATTATTGAAAATGTCACTTTTTTGTGAAAATATCCACTAAATGAGGGAATAATATGTGTGAGAGTTCCCCAGGAGAGTTCCAAATGTGTGTGGGTAGAATATATATCCCACGGGGGTAAAAATGAAAAAAGTTGAAAAAATTTTTTTTTTGGACTTAGTCATTTTTCCGGCGTTTATCAGACTTTCAGATAGGGCAAATGTCAGTGAGCGTTCCGATTTCAGTTCCAGAGCTATTCGCCCAATGAGTATTTGATATTAAGTCATTTTCAGCCAATTTTCTGGATTTTTGAAAATTTCACTTTTTTGTGAAAATATCCACTAAATGAGGGAATAATATGTGTGACGGTACCCCAGGAGAGTTCCAAATGTGTGTGGGTAGAATATATATCCCACGGGGGTAAAATTGAAAAAAGTTGAAAAAAATTTTTTTTTGGACTTAGTCATTTTTCCGGCGTTTATCAGACTTTCAGATAGGGCAAATGTCAGTGAGCGTTCCGATTTCAGTTCCAGAGCTATTCGCCCAATGAGTCTTTGATATTTAGTCGCTTTCAGCCAATTTTCTGGATTTTTGAAAATTTCACTTTTTTGTGAAAATATCCACTAAATGAGGGAATAATATGTGTGAGGGTACCCCAGGAGAGTTCCAAATGTGTGTGGGTAGAATATATATCCCACGGGGGTAAAATTGAAAAAAGTTGAAAAAAATTTTTTTTGGACTTAGTCATTTTTCCGGCGTTTATCAGACTTTCAGATAGGGCAAATGTCAGTGAGTGTTCCGATTTCAGTTCCAGAGCGATTCGCCCAATGAGTCCTTGATATTTAGTCGTTTTCAGCCAATTTTCTGGATTTTTGAAAATTTCACTTTTTTGTGAAAATATCCACTAAATGAGGGAATAATATGTGTGAGGGTACCCCAGGGGAGTTCCAAATGTGTGTGGGTAGAATATATATCCCACGGGGGTAAAATTGAAAAAAGTTGAAAAAAAAATTTTTTTGGACTTAGTCATTTTTCCGGCGTTTATCAGACTTTCAGATAGGGGAAATGTCAGTGAGCGTTCCGATTTCAGTTCCAGAGCGATTCGCCCAATGAGTCCTTGATATTTAGTCATTTTCAGCCAATTTTCTGGATTTTTGAAAATTTCACTTTTTTGTGAAAATATCCACTAAATGAGGGAATAATATGTGTGAGGGCTCCCCTGGACAGTTCCAAAGGTGTGTGGGCAGAATATATATCCCACGGGGGTAAGATTGAAAAAAGTTTAAAAAAATTTTTTTTTGGACTTAGTCATTTTTCCGGCGTTTATCAGACTTTCAGATAGGGGAAATGTCAGTGAGCATTCCGATTTCAGTTCCAGAGCGATTCGCCCAATGAGTCCTTGATATTTAGTCGTTTTCAGCCAATTTTCTGGATTATTGAAAATGTCACTTTTTTGTGAAAATATCCACTAAATGAGGGAATAATATGTGTGAGGGTACCCCAGGAGAGTTCCAAATGTGTGTGGGTAGAATATATATGCCACGGGCGTAAAATTGAAAAAAGTTTAAAAAAATTTTTTTTTTGGACTTAGTCATTTTTTCGGCGTTTATCATACTTTCAGATAGGGCAAATGTCAGTGATCGTTCTGATTTCAGTTCCAGAGTGATTCGCCCAATGAGTTCTTGATATTTAGTCATTTTCAGCCAATTTTCTGGATTTTTGAAAATTTCACTTTTTTGTGAAAATATCCACTAAATGAGAGAATAATATGTGTGAGGGTACGCCAGGAGAGTTCCAAATGTGTGTGGGTAGAATATATATCCCACGGGGTAAAATTGAAAAAAGTTGAAAACAATTTTTTTTTGGACTTAGTGATTTTTCCGGCGTTTATCAGACTTTCAGATAGGGCAAATGTCAGTGAGCATTCCGATTTCAGTTCCAGAGTTATTCGCCCAATGAGTCCTTGATATTTAGTCGTTTTCAGCCAATTTTCTGGATTTTTGAAAATTTCACTTTTTTGTGAAAATATCCACTAAATGAGGGAATAATATGTGTGAGGGTACCCCAGGGGAGTTCCAAATGTGTGTGGGTAGAATATATATCCCACAGGGGTAAAATTGAAAAAAGTTGAAAAAAAATTTTTTTTGGACTTAGTCATTTTTCCGGCGTTTATCAGACTTTCAGATAGGGGAAATGTCAGTGAGCGTTCCGATTTCAGTTCCAGAGCGATTCGCCCAATGAGTCCTTTATATTTAGTCGTTTTCAGCCAATTTTCTGGATTTTTAAAAATGTCACTTTTTTGTGAAAATATCCTCTAAATGAGGGAATAATATTTGTGAGGGTACCCCAGGGGAGTTCCAAATGTGTGTGGGTAGAATATATATCCCACGGGGGTAAAATTGAAAAAAGTTTAAAAAAATTTTTTTTTTGGACTTAGTCATTTTTCCGGCGTTTATCAGACTTTCAGATAGGGGAAATGTCAGTGAGCATTCCGATTTCAGTTCCAGAGCGATTCGCCCAATGAGTCCTTGATATTTAGTCATTTTCAGCCAATTTTCTGGATTATTGAAAATGTCACTTTTTTGTGAAAATATCCACTAAATGAGGGAATAATATGTGTGAGAGTTCCCCAGGAGAGTTCCAAATGTGTGTGGGTAGAATATATATCCCACGGGGGTAAAATTGAAAAAAGTTGAAAAAATATTTTTTTTGGACTTAGTCGTTTTTCCGGCGTTTATCAGACTTTCAGATAGGGGAAATGTCAGTGAGCGTTCCGATTTCAGTTCCAGAGCGATTCGCCCAATGAGTTCTTGATATTTAGTCATTTTCAGCCAATTTTCTGGATTTTTGAAAATTTCACTTTTTTGTGAAAATATCCACTAAATGAGAGAATAATATGTGTGAGGGTACCCCAGGAGAGTTCCAAATGTGTGTGGGTAGAATATATATCCCACGGGGTAAAATTGAAAAAAGTTTAAAACAATTTTTTTTTGGACTTAGTGATTTTTCCGGCGTTTATCAGTCTTTCAGATAGGGCAAATGTCAGTGAGCATTCCGATTTCAGTTCCAGAGCGATTCGCCCAATGAGTCCTTGATATTTAGTCGTTTTCAGCAAATTTTCTGTATTTTTGAAAATGTCACTTTTTTGTGAAAATATCCACTAAATGAGGAAATAATATGTGTGAGAGTTCCCCAGGAGAGTTCCAAATGTGTGTGGGTAGAATATATATCCCACGGGGGTAAAATTGAAAAAAGTTGAAAAAATTTTTTTTTTCGACTTAGTCATTTTTCCGGCGTTTATCAGACTTTCAGATAGGGCAAATGTCAGTGAGCGTTCCGATTTCAGTTCCAGAGCTATTCGCCCAATGAGTATTTGATATTAAGTCATTTTCAGCCAATTTTCTGGATTTTTGAAAATTTCACTTTTTTGTGAAAATATCCACTAAATGAGGGAATAATATGTGTGACGGTACCCCAGGAGAGTTCCAAATGTGTGTGGGTAGAATATATATCCCACGGGGGTAAAATTGAAAAAAGTTGAAAAAAATTTTTTTTTGGACTTAGTCATTTTTCCGGCGTTTATCAGACTTTCAGATAGGGCAAATGTCAGTGAGCGTTCCGATTTCAGTTCCAGAGCTATTCGCCCAATGAGTCTTTGATATTTAGTCGCTTTCAGCCAATTTTCTGGATTTTTGAAAATTTCACTTTTTTGTGAAAATATCCACTAAATGAGGGAATAATATGTGTGAGGGTACCCCAGGAGAGTTCCAAATGTGTGTGGGTAGAATATATATCCCACGGGGGTAAAATTGAAAAAAGTTGAAAAAAATTTTTTTTGGACTTAGTCATTTTTCCGGCGTTTATCAGACTTTCAGATAGGGCAAATGTCAGTGAGTGTTCCGATTTCAGTTCCAGAGCGATTCGCCCAATGAGTCCTTGATATTTAGTCGTTTTCAGCCAATTTTCTGGATTTTTGAAAATTTCACTTTTTTGTGAAAATATCCACTAAATGAGGGAATAATATGTGTGAGGGTACCCCAGGGGAGTTCCAAATGTGTGTGGGTAGAATATATATCCCACGGGGGTAAAATTGAAAAAAGTTGAAAAAAAAATTTTTTTGGACTTAGTCATTTTTCCGGCGTTTATCAGACTTTCAGATAGGGGAAATGTCAGTGAGCGTTCCGATTTCAGTTCCAGAGCGATTCGCCCAATGAGTCCTTGATATTTAGTCATTTTCAGCCAATTTTCTGGATTTTTGAAAATTTCACTTTTTTGTGAAAATATCCACTAAATGAGGGAATAATATGTGTGAGGGCTCCCCTGGACAGTTCCAAAGGTGTGTGGGCAGAATATATATCCCACGGGGGTAAGATTGAAAAAAGTTTAAAAAAATTTTTTTTTGGACTTAGTCATTTTTCCGGCGTTTATCAGACTTTCAGATAGGGGAAATGTCAGTGAGCATTCCGATTTCAGTTCCAGAGCGATTCGCCCAATGAGTCCTTGATATTTAGTCGTTTTCAGCCAATTTTCTGGATTATTGAAAATGTCACTTTTTTGTGAAAATATCCACTAAATGAGGGAATAATATGTGTGAGGGTACCCCAGGAGAGTTCCAAATGTGTGTGGGTAGAATATATATGCCACGGGCGTAAAATTGAAAAAAGTTTAAAAAAATTTTTTTTTTGGACTTAGTCATTTTTTCGGCGTTTATCATACTTTCAGATAGGGCAAATGTCAGTGATCGTTCTGATTTCAGTTCCAGAGTTATTCGCCCAATGAGTCCTTGATATTTAGTCGTTTTCAGCCAATTTTCTGGATTTTTGAAAATTTCACTTTTTTGTGAAAATATCCACTAAATGAGGGAATAATATGTGTGAGGGTACCCCAGGAGAGTTCCAAATGTGTGTGGGTAGAATATATATCCCACGGGGTAAAATTGAAAAAAGTTTAAAACAATTTTTTTTTGGACTTAGTGATTTTTCCGGCGTTTATCAGTCTTTCAGATAGGGCAAATGTCAGTGAGCATTCCGATTTCAGTTCCAGAGCGATTCGCCCAATGAGTCCTTGATATTTAGTCATTTTCAGCCAATTTTCTGGATTATTGAAAATGTCACTTTTTTGTGAAAATATCCACTAAATGAGGGAATAATATGTGTGAGAGTTCCCCAGGAGAGTTCCAAATGTGTGTGGGTAGAATATATATCCCACGGGGGTAAAATTGAAAAAAGTTGAAAAAATTTTTTTTTTGGACTTAGTCATTTTTCCGGCGTTTATCAGACTTTCAGATAGGGCAAATGTCAGTGAGCGTTCCGATTTCAGTTCCAGAGCTATTCGCCCAATGAGTATTTGATATTAAGTCATTTTCAGCCAATTTTCTGGATTTTTGAAAATTTCACTTTTTTGTGAAAATATCCACTAAATGAGGGAATAATATGTGTGAGAGTTCCCCAGGAGAGTTCCAAATGTGTGTGGGTAGAATATATATCCCACGGGGGTAAAATTGAAAAAAGTTGAAAATTTTTTTTTTGGACTTAGTCATTTTTCCGCGCGTTTAACAGACTTTCAGATAGGGCAAATGTCAGTGAGCATTCCGATTTCAGTTCAAGAGCGATTCGCCCAATGAGTCTTTGATATTTAGTGGTTTTCAGCCAATTTTCTGGATTTTTGAAAATTTCACTTTTTTGTGAAAATATCCATGAAATGAGGGAATAATATGTGTGAGGGTTCCCCTGGAGAGTTTCAAATGTGTGTGGGCAGAATATATATCCCACGGGGGTAAGATTGAAAAAAGTTGAAAACTATTTTTTTTTGGACTTAGTCATTTTTCCGGCGTTTATCAGACTTTCAGATAGGGCAAATGTCAATGAGCGTTCCAATTTCAGTTCCAGAGCGATTCGCCCAATGAGTCCTTGATATTTAGGCGTTTTCAGCCAATTTTCTGGATTTTTGAAAATTTCACTTTTTTGTGAAAATATCCACTAAATGAGGGAATAATATGTGTGACGGTACCCCAGGAGAGTTCCAAATGTGTGTGGGTAGAATATATATCCCACGGGGGTAAAATTGAAAAAAGTTGAAAAAAATTTTTTTTTGGACTTAGTCATTTTTCCGGCGTTTATCAGACTTTCAGATAGGGCAAATGTCAGTGAGCGTTCCGATTTCAGTTCCAGAGCTATTCGCCCAATGAGTCTTTGATATTTAGTCGCTTTCAGCCAATTTTCTGGATTTTTGAAAATTTCACTTTTTTGTGAAAATATCCACTAAATGAGGGAATAATATGTGTGAGGGTACCCCAGGAGAGTTCCAAATGTGTGTGGGTAGAATATATATCCCACGGGGGTAAAATTGAAAAAAGTTGAAAAAAATTTTTTTTGGACTTAGTCATTTTTCCGGCGTTTATCAGACTTTCAGATAGGGCAAATGTCAGTGAGCGTTCCGATTTCAGTTCCAGAGCGATTCGCCCAATGAGTCCTTGATATTTAGTCGTTTTCAGCCAATTTTCTGGATTTTTGAAAATTTCACTTTTTTGTGAAAATATCCACTAAATGAGGGAATAATATGTGTGAGGGTACCCCAGGGGAGTTCCAAATGTGTGTGGGTAGAATATATATCCCACGGGGGTAAAATTGAAAAAAGTTGAAAAAAAAATTTTTTTGGACTTAGTCATTTTTCCGGCGTTTATCAGACTTTCAGATAGGGCAAATGTCAGTGAGCATTCCGATTTCAGTTCCAGAGCGATTCGCCCAATGAGTCCTTGATATTTAGTCGTTTTCAGCCAATTTTCTGGATTTTTGAAAATTTCACTTTTTTGTGAAAATATCCACTAAATGAGGGAATAATATGTGTGACGGTACCCCAGGAGAGTTCCAAATGTGTGTGGGTAGAATATATATCCCACGGGGGTAAAATTGAAAAAAGTTGAAAATTTTTTTTTTTGGACTTAGTCATTTTTCCGCGCGTTTAACAGACATTCAGATAGGGCAAATGTCAGTGAGCATTCCGATTTCAGTTCAAGAGCGATTCGCCCAATGAGTCTTTGATATTTAGTGGTTTTCAGCCAATTTTCTGGATTTTTGAAAATTTCACTTTTTTGTGAAAATATCCACGAAATGAGGGAATAATATGTGTGAGGGTTCCCCTGGAGAGTTCCAAATGTGTGTGGGCAGAATATATATCCCACGGGGGTAAGATTGAAAAAAGTTGAAAAAAATTTTTTTTTGGACTTAGTCATTTTTCCGGCGTTTATCAGACTTTCAGATAGGGCAAATGTCAGTGAGCGTTCCGATTTCAGTTCCAGAGCGATTCGCCCAATGAGTCCTTGATATTTAGTCGTTTTCAGCCAATTTTCTGGATTTTTGAAAATTTCACTTTTTTGTGAAAATATCCACTAAATGAGGGAATAATATGTGTGACGGTACCCCAGGAGAGTTCCAAATGTGTGTGGGTAGAATATATATCCCACGGGGGTAAAATTGAAAAAAGTTGAAAATTTTTTTTTTTGGACTTAGTCATTTTTCCGCGCGTTTAACAGACATTCAGATAGGGCAAATGTCAGTGAGCATTCCGATTTCAGTTCAAGAGCGATTCGCCCAATGAGTCTTTGATATTTAGTGGTTTTCAGCCAATTTTCTGGATTTTTGAAAATTTCACTTTTTTGTGAAAATATCCACGAAATGAGGGAATAATATGTGTGAGGGTTCCCCTGGAGAGTTCCAAATGTGTGGGGGCAGAATATATATCCCACGGGGGTAAGATTGAAAAAAGTTGAAAAAAATTTTTTTTTGGACTTAGTCATTTTTCCGGCGTTTATCAGACTTTCAGATAGGGCAAATGTCAGTGATCGTTCTGATTTCAGTTCCAGAGCGATTCGCCCAATGAGTCCTTGATATTTAGTCGTTTTCAGCCAATTTTCTGGATTTTTGAAAATTTCACTTTTTTGTGAAAATATCCACTAAATGAGAGAATAATATGTGTGAGGGTACCCCAGGAGAGTTCCAAATGTGTGTGGGTAGAATATATATCCCACGGGGGTAAAATTGAAAAAAGTTGAAAAAAAATTTTTTTTGGACTTAGTCATTTTTCCGGCGTTTATCAGACTTTCAGATAGGGGAAATGTCAGTGAGCGTTCCGATTTCAGTTCCAGAGCGATTCGCCCAAAGAGTCCTTGATATTTAGTCATTTTCAGCCAATTTTCTGGATTTTTGAAAATTTCACTTTTTTGTGAAAATATCCACTAAATGAGGGAATAATATGTGTGACGGTACCCCAGGAGAGTTCCAAATGTGTGTGGGTAGAATATATATCCCACGGGGGTAAAATTGAAAAAAGTTGAAAATTTTTTTTTTTGGACTTAGTCATTTTTCCGCGCGTTTAACAGACTTTCAGATAGGGCAAATGTCAGTGAGCATTCCGATTTCAGTTCAAGAGCGATTCGCCCAATGAGTCTTTGATATTTAGTGGTTTTCAGCCAATTTTCTGGATTTTTGAAAATTTCACTTTTTTGTGAAAATGTCCACGAAATGAGGGAATAATATGTGTGAGGGTTCCCCTGGAGAGTTCCAAATGT
Source organism: Phyllobates terribilis (assembly GCF_046119375.1). Lineage (NCBI taxonomy): Eukaryota > Metazoa > Chordata > Amphibia > Anura > Dendrobatidae > Phyllobates > Phyllobates terribilis. Next base: position 558,295,822 of record NW_027362762.1, read on the forward strand.
GTGTGGGCAGAATATATATCCCACGGGGGTAAGATTGAAAAAAGTTGAAAAAAATTTTTTTTTGGACTTAGTCATTTTTCCGGCGTTTATCAGACTTTCAGATAGGGCAAATGTCAGTGAGCGTTCCGATTTCAGTTCCAGAGCGATTCGCCCAATGAGTCCTTGATATTTAGTCGTTTTCAGCCAATTTTCTGGATTTTTGAAAATTTCACTTTTTTGTGAAAATATCCACTAAATGAGGGAATAATATGTGTGACGGTACCCCAGGAGAGTTCCAAATGTGTGTGGGTAGAATATATATCCCACGGGGGTAAAATTGAAAAAAGTTGAAAATTTTTTTTTTTGGACTTAGTCATTTTTCCGCGCGTTTAACAGACATTCAGATAGGGCAAATGTCAGTGAGCATTCCGATTTCAGTTCAAGAGCGATTCGCCCAATGAGTCTTTGATATTTAGTGGTTTTTAGCCAATTTTCTGGATTTTTGAAAATTTCACTTTTTTGTGAAAATATCCACGAAATGAGGGAATAATATGTGTGAGGGTTCCCCTGGAGAGTTCCAAATGTGTGTGGGCAGAATATATATCCCACGGGGGTAAGATTGAAAAAAGTTGAAAAAAATTTTTTTTTGGACTTAGTCACTTTTCCGGCGTTTATCAGACTTTCAGATAGGGCAAATGTCAGTGATCGTTCTGATTTCAGTTCCAGAGCGATTCGCCCAATGAGTCCTTGATATTTAGTCGTTTTCAGCCAATTTTCTGGATTTTTGAAAATTTCACTTTTTTGTGAAAATATCCACTAAATGAGGGAATAATATGTGTGAGGGTACCCCAGGGGAGTTCCAAATGTGTGTGGGTAGAATATATATCCCACGGGGGTAAAATTGAAAAAAGTTGAAAAAAAATTTTTTTTGGACTTAGTCATTTTTCCGGCGTTTATCAGACTTTCAGATAGGGGAAATGTCAGTGAGCGTTCCGATTTCAGTTCCAGAGCGATTCGCCCAATGAGTCCTTGATATTTAGTCATTTTCAGCCAATTTTCTGGATTTTTGAAAATTTCACTTTTTTGTGAAAATATCCACTAAATGAGGGAATAATATGTGTGACGGTACCCCAGGAGAGTTCCAAATGTGTGTGGGTAGAATATATATCCCACGGGGGTAAAATTGAAAAAAGTTGAAAATTTTTTTTTTTGGACTTAGTCATTTTTCCGCGCGTTTAACAGACTTTCAGATAGGGCAAATGTCAGTGAGCATTCCGATTTCAGTTCAAGAGCGATTCGCCCAATGAGTCTTTGATATTTAGTGGTTTTCAGCCAATTTTCTGGATTTTTGAAAATTTCACTTTTTTGTGAAAATGTCCACGAAATGAGGGAATAATATGTGTGAGGGTTCCCCTGGAGAGTTCCAAATGTGTGTGGGCAGAATATATATCCCACGGGGGTAAGATTGAAAAAAGTTGAAAAAAATTTTTTTTTGGACTTAGTCATTTTTCCGGCGTTTATCAGACTTTCAGATAGGGCAAATGTCAGTGAGCGTTCCGATTTCAGTTCCAGAGCGATTCGCCCAATGAGTCCTTGATATTTAGTCGTTTTCAGCCAATTTTCTGGATTTTTGAAAATTTCACTTTTTTGTGAAAATATCCACTAAATGAGGGAATAATATGTGTGACGGTACCCCAGGAGAGTTCCAAATGTGTGTGGGTAGAATATATATCCCACGGGGGTAAAATTGAAAAAAGTTGAAAATTTTTTTTTTTGGACTTAGTCATTTTTCCGCGCGTTTAACAGACATTCAGATAGGGCAAATGTCAGTGAGCGTTCCGATTTCAGTTCCAGAGCGATTCGCCCAATGAGTCCGTGATATTTAGTCGTTTTCAGCCAATTTTCTGGATTTTTGAAAATGTCACTTTTTTGTGAAAATATCCTCTAAATGAGGGAATAATATGTGTGAGGGTACCCCAGGGGAGTTCCAAATGTGTGTGGGTAGAATATATATCCCACGGGGGTAAAATTGAAAAAAGTTTAAAAAAATTTTTTTTTTGGACTTAGTCATTTTTCCGGCGTTTATCAGACTTTCAGATAGGGGAAATGTCAGTGAGCATTCCGATTTCAGTTCCAGAGCGATTCGCCCAATGAGTCCTTGATATTTAGTCATTTTCAGCCAATTTTCTGGATTATTGAAAATGTCACTTTTTTGTGAAAATATCCACTAAATGAGGGAATAATATGTGTGAGAGTTCCCCAGGAGAGTTCCAAATGTGTGTGGGTAGAATATATATCCCACGGGGGTAAAATTGAAAAAAGTTGAAAAAATATTTTTTTTGGACTTAGTCGTTTTTCCGGCGTTTATCAGACTTTCAGATAGGGGAAATGTCAGTGAGCGTTCCGATTTCAGTTCCAGAGCGATTCGCCCAATGAGTTCTTGATATTTAGTCATTTTCAGCCAATTTTCTGGATTTTTGAAAATTTCACTTTTTTGTGAAAATATCCACTAAATGAGAGAATAATATGTGTGAGGGTACCCCAGGAGAGTTCCAAATGTGTATGGGTAGAATATATATCCCACGGGGTAAAATTGAAAAAAGTTTAAAACAATTTTTTTTTGGACTTAGTGATTTTTCCGGCGTTTATCAGTCTTTCAGATAGGGCAAATGTCAGTGAGCATTCCGATTTCAGTTCCAGAGCGATTCGCCCAATGAGTCCTTGATATTTAGTCGTTTTCAGCAAATTTTCTGTATTTTTGAAAATGTCACTTTTTTGTGAAAATATCCACTAAATGAGGAAATAATATGTGTGAGAGTTCCCCAGGAGAGTTCCAAATGTGTGTGGGTAGAATATATATCCCACGGGGGTAAAATTGAAAAAAGTTGAAAAATTTTTTTTTTTCGACTTAGTCATTTTTCCGGCGTTTATCAGACTTTCAGATATTGCAAATGTCAGTGAGCGTTCCGATTTCAGTTCCAGAGCGATTCGCCCAATGAGTCCTTTATATTTAGTCGTTTTCAGCCAATTTTCTGGATTTTTAAAAATTTCACGTTTTTGTGAAAATATCCACTAAATGAGGGAATAATATTTGTGAGGGTACCCCAGGAGAGTTCCAAATGTGTGTGGGTAGAATATATATGCCACGGGCGTAAAATTTAAAAAAGTTTAAAAAAATTTTTTTTTTGGACTTAGTCATTTTTCCGGCGTTTATCAGACTTTCAGATAGGGCAAATGTCAGTGAGCGTTCCGATTTCAGTACCAGAGCGATTCGCCCAATGAGTCTGTGATATTTAGTCGTTTTCAGCCAATTTTCTGGATTTTTGAAAATGTCACTTTTTTGTGAAAATATCCTCTAAATGAGGGAATAATATGTGTGAGGGTACCCCAGGGGAGTTCCAAATGTGTGTGGGTAGAATATATATCCCACGGGGGTAAAATTGAAAAAAGTTTAAAAAAATTTTTTTTTGGACTTAGTCATTTTTCCGGCGTTTATCAGACTTTCAGATAGGGGAAATGTCAGTGAGCATTCCGATTTCAGTTCCAGAGCGATTCGCCCAATGAGTCCTTGATATTTAGTCATTTTCAGCCAATTTTCTGGATTATTGAAAATGTCACTTTTTTGTGAAAATATCCACTAAATGAGGGAATAATATGTGTGAGAGTTCCCCAGGAGAGTTCCAAATGTGTGTGGGTAGAATATATATCCCACGGGGGTAAAATTGAAAAAAGTTGAAAAAATTTTTTTTTTGGACTTAGTCATTTTTCCGGCGTTTATCAGACTTTCAGATAGGGCAAATGTCAGTGAGCGTTCCGATTTCAGTTCCAGAGCTATTCGCCCAATGAGTATTTGATATTAAGTCATTTTCAGCCAATTTTCTGGATTTTTGAAAATTTCACTTTTTTGTGAAAATATCCACTAAATGAGGGAATAATATGTGTGACGGTACCCCAGGAGAGTTCCAAATGTGTGTGGGTAGAATATATATCCCACGGGGGTAAAATTGAAAAAAGTTGAAAAAAATTTTTTTTTGGACTTAGTCATTTTTCCGGCGTTTATCAGACTTTCAGATAGGGCAAATGTCAGTGAGCATTCCGATTTCAGTTCCAGAGCTATTCGCCCAATGAGTCTTTGATATTTAGTCGCTTTCAGCCAATTTTCTGGATTTTTGAAAATTTCACTTTTTTGTGAAAATATCCACTAAATGAGGGAATAATATGTGTGAGGGTACCCCAGGAGAGTTCCAAATGTGTGTGGGTAGAATATATATCCCACGGGGGTAAAATTGAAAAAAGTTGAAAAAAATTTTTTTTGGACTTAGTCATTTTTCCGGCGTTTATCAGACTTTCAGATAGGGCAAATGTCAGTGAGCGTTCCGATTTCAGTTCCAGAGCTATTCGCCCAATGAGTCTTTGATATTTAGTCGCTTTCAGCCAATTTTCTGGATTTTTGAAAATTTCACTTTTTTGTGAAAATATCCACTAAATGAGGGAATAATATGTGTGAGGGTACCCCAGGAGAGTTCCAAATGTGTGTGGGTAGAATATATATCCCACGGGGGTAAAATTGAAAAAAGTTGAAAAAAATTTTTTTTGGACTTAGTCATTTTTCCGGCGTTTATCAGACTTTCAGATAGGGCAAATGTCAGTGAGTGTTCCGATTTCAGTTCCAGAGCGATTCGCCCAATGAGTCCTTGATATTTAGTCGTTTTCAGCCAATTTTCTGGATTTTTGAAAATTTCACTTTTTTGTGAAAATATCCACTAAATGAGGGAATAATATGTGTGAGGGCTCCCCTGGACAGTTCCAAAGGTGTGTGGGCAGAATATATATCCCACGGGGGTAAGATTGAAAAAAGTTTAAAAAAATTTTTTTTTGGACTTAGTCATTTTTCCGGCGTTTATCAGACTTTCAGATAGGGGAAATGTCAGTGAGCATTCCGATTTCAGTTCCAGAGCGATTCGCCCAATGAGTCCTTGATATTTAGTCGTTTTCAGCCAATTTTCTGGATTATTGAAAATGTCACTTTTTTGTGAAAATATCCACTAAATGAGGGAATAATATGTGTGAGGGTACCCCAGGAGAGTTCCAAATGTGTGTGGGTAGAATATATATGCCACGGGCGTAAAATTGAAAAAAGTTTAAAAAAATTTTTTTTTTGGACTTAGTCATTTTTTCGGCGTTTATCATACTTTCAGATAGGGCAAATGTCAGTGATCGTTCTGATTTCAGTTCCAGAGTTATTCGCCCAATGAGTCCTTGATATTTAGTCGTTTTCAGCCAATTTTCTGGATTTTTGAAAATTTCACTTTTTTGTGAAAATATCCACTAAATGAGAGAATAATATGTGTGAGGGTACCCCAGGAGAGTTCCAAATGTGTGTGGGTAGAATATATATCCCACGGGGGTAAAATTGAAAAAAGTTGAAAAAAAATTTTTTTTGGACTTAGTCATTTTTCCGGCGTTTATCAGACTTTCAGATAGGGGAAATGTCAGTGAGCGTTCCGATTTCAGTTCCAGAGCGATTCGCCCAAAGAGTCCTTGATATTTAGTCATTTTCAGCCAATTTTCTGGATTTTTGAAAATTTCACTTTTTTGTGAAAATATCCACTAAATGAGGGAATAATATGTGTGACGGTACCCCAGGAGAGTTCCAAATGTGTGTGGGTAGAATATATATCCCACGGGGGTAAAATTGAAAAAAGTTGAAAATTTTTTTTTTTGGACTTAGTCATTTTTCCGCGCGTTTAACAGACTTTCAGATAGGGCAAATGTCAGTGAGCATTCCGATTTCAGTTCAAGAGCGATTCGCCCAATGAGTCTTTGATATTTAGTGGTTTTCAGCCAATTTTCTGGATTTTTGAAAATTTCACTTTTTTGTGAAAATGTCCACGAAATGAGGGAATAATATGTGTGAGGGTTCCCCTGGAGAGTTCCAAATGTGTGTGGGCAGAATATATATCCCACGGGGGTAAGATTGAAAAAAGTTGAAAAAAATTTTTTTTTGGACTTAGTCATTTTTCCGGCGTTTATCAGACTTTCAGATAGGGCAAATGTCAGTGAGCGTTCCGATTTCAGTTCCAGAGCGATTCGCCCAATGAGTCCTTGATATTTAGTCGTTTTCAGCCAATTTTCTGGATTTTTGAAAATTTCACTTTTTTGTGAAAATATCCACTAAATGAGGGAATAATATGTGTGACGGTACCCCAGGAGAGTTCCAAATGTGTGTGGGTAGAATATATATCCCACGGGGGTAAAATTGAAAAAAGTTGAAAATTTTTTTTTTTGGACTTAGTCATTTTTCCGCGCGTTTAACAGACATTCAGATAGGGCAAATGTCAGTGAGCATTCCGATTTCAGTTCAAGAGCGATTCGCCCAATGAGTCTTTGATATTTAGTGGTTTTTAGCCAATTTTCTGGATTTTTGAAAATTTCACTTTTTTGTGAAAATATCCACGAAATGAGGGAATAATATGTGTGAGGGTTCCCCTGGAGAGTTCCAAATGTGTGTGGGCAGAATATATATCCCACGGGGGTAAGATTGAAAAAAGTTGAAAAAAATTTTTTTTTGGACTTAGTCACTTTTCCGGCGTTTATCAGACTTTCAGATAGGGCAAATGTCAGTGATCGTTCTGATTTCAGTTCCAGAGCGATTCGCCCAATGAGTCCTTGATATTTAGTCGTTTTCAGCCAATTTTCTGGATTTTTGAAAATTTCACTTTTTTGTGAAAATATCCACTAAATGAGGGAATAATATGTGTGAGGGTACCCCAGGGGAGTTCCAAATGTGTGTGGGTAGAATATATATCCCACGGGGGTAAAATTGAAAAAAGTTGAAAAAAAATTTTTTTTGGACTTAGTCATTTTTCCGGCGTTTATCAGACTTTCAGATAGGGGAAATGTCAGTGAGCGTTCCGATTTCAGTTCCAGAGCGATTCGCCCAATGAGTCCTTGATATTTAGTCATTTTCAGCCAATTTTCTGGATTTTTGAAAATTTCACTTTTTTGTGAAAATATCCACTAAATGAGGGAATAATATGTGTGACGGTACCCCAGGAGAGTTCCAAATGTGTGTGGGTAGAATATATATCCCACGGGGGTAAAATTGAAAAAAGTTGAAAATTCTTTTTTTTGGACTTAGTCATTTTTCCGCGCGTTTAACAGACTTTCAGATAGGGCAAATGTCAGTGAGCATTCCGATTTCAGTTCAAGAGCGATTCGCCCAATGAGTCTTTGATATTTAGTGGTTTTCAGCCAATTTTCTGGATTTTTGAAAATTTCACTTTTTTGTGAAAATGTCCACGAAATGAGGGAATAATATGTGTGAGGGTTCCCCTGGAGAGTTCCAAATGTGTGTGGGCAGAATATATATCCCACGGGGGTAAGATTGAAAAAAGTTGAAAAAAATTTTTTTTTGGACTTAGTCATTTTTCCGGCGTTTATCAGACTTTCAGATAGGGCAAATGTCAGTGAGCGTTCCGATTTCAGTTCCAGAGCGATTCGCCCAATGAGTCCTTGATATTTAGTCGTTTTCAGCCAATTTTCTGGATTTTTGAAAATTTCACTTTTTTGTGAAAATATCCACTAAATGAGGGAATAATATGTGTGACGGTACCCCAGGAGAGTTCCAAATGTGTGTGGGTAGAATATATATCCCACGGGGGTAAAATTGAAAAAAGTTGAAAATTTTTTTTTTTGGACTTAGTCATTTTTCCGCGCGTTTAACAGACATTCAGATAGGGCAAATGTCAGTGAGCGTTCCGATTTCAGTTCCAGAGCGATTCGCCCAATGAGTCCGTGATATTTAGTCGTTTTCAGCCAATTTTCTGGATTTTTGAAAATGTCACTTTTTTGTGAAAATATCCTCTAAATGAGGGAATAATATGTGTGAGGGTACCCCAGGGGAGTTCCAAATGTGTGTGGGTAGAATATATATCCCACGGGGGTAAAATTGAAAAAAGTTTAAAAAAATTTTTTTTTTGGACTTAGTCATTTTTCCGGCGTTTATCAGACTTTCAGATAGGGGAAATGTCAGTGAGCATTCCGATTTCAGTTCCAGAGCGATTCGCCCAATGAGTCCTTGATATTTAGTCATTTTCAGCCAATTTTCTGGATTATTGAAAATGTCACTTTTTTGTGAAAATATCCACTAAATGAGGGAATAATATGTGTGAGAGTTCCCCAGGAGAGTTCCAAATGTGTGTGGGTAGAATATATATCCCACGGGGGTAAAATTGAAAAAAGTTGAAAAAATATTTTTTTTGGACTTAGTCGTTTTTCCGGCGTTTATCAGACTTTCAGATAGGGGAAATGTCAGTGAGCGTTCCGATTTCAGTTCCAGAGCGATTCGCCCAATGAGTTCTTGATATTTAGTCATTTTCAGCCAATTTTCTGGATTTTTGAAAATTTCACTTTTTTGTGAAAATATCCACTAAATGAGAGAATAATATGTGTGAGGGTACCCCAGGAGAGTTCCAAATGTGTATGGGTAGAATATATATCCCACGGGGTAAAATTGAAAAAAGTTTAAAACAATTTTTTTTTGGACTTAGTGATTTTTCCGGCGTTTATCAGTCTTTCAGATAGGGCAAATGTCAGTGAGCATTCCGATTTCAGTTCCAGAGCGATTCGCCCAATGAGTCCTTGATATTTAGTCGTTTTCAGCAAATTTTCTGTATTTTTGAAAATGTCACTTTTTTGTGAAAATATCCACTAAATGAGGAAATAATATGTGTGAGAGTTCCCCAGGAGAGTTCCAAATGTGTGTGGGTAGAATATATATCCCACGGGGGTAAAATTGAAAAAAGTTGAAAAATTTTTTTTTTTCGACTTAGTCATTTTTCCGGCGTTTATCAGACTTTCAGATATTGCAAATGTCAGTGAGCGTTCCGATTTCAGTTCCAGAGCGATTCGCCCAATGAGTCCTTTATATTTAGTCGTTTTCAGCCAATTTTCTGGATTTTTAAAAATTTCACGTTTTTGTGAAAATATCCACTAAATGAGGGAATAATATTTGTGAGGGTACCCCAGGAGAGTTCCAAATGTGTGTGGGTAGAATATATATGCCACGGGCGTAAAATTTAAAAAAGTTTAAAAAAATTTTTTTTTTGGACTTAGTCATTTTTCCGGCGTTTATCAGACTTTCAGATAGGGCAAATGTCAGTGAGCGTTCCGATTTCAGTACCAGAGCGATTCGCCCAATGAGTCTGTGATATTTAGTCGTTTTCAGCCAATTTTCTGGATTTTTGAAAATGTCACTTTTTTGTGAAAATATCCTCTAAATGAGGGAATAATATGTGTGAGGGTACCCCAGGGGAGTTCCAAATGTGTGTGGGTAGAATATATATCCCACGGGGGTAAAATTGAAAAAAGTTTAAAAAAATTTTTTTTTGGACTTAGTCATTTTTCCGGCGTTTATCAGACTTTCAGATAGGGGAAATGTCAGTGAGCATTCCGATTTCAGTTCCAGAGCGATTCGCCCAATGAGTCCTTGATATTTAGTCATTTTCAGCCAATTTTCTGGATTATTGAAAATGTCACTTTTTTGTGAAAATATCCACTAAATGAGGGAATAATATGTGTGAGAGTTCCCCAGGAGAGTTCCAAATGTGTGTGGGTAGAATATATATCCCACGGGGGTAAAATTGAAAAAAGTTGAAAAAATTTTTTTTTTGGACTTAGTCATTTTTCCGGCGTTTATCAGACTTTCAGATAGGGCAAATGTCAGTGAGCGTTCCGATTTCAGTTCCAGAGCTATTCGCCCAATGAGTATTTGATATTAAGTCATTTTCAGCCAATTTTCTGGATTTTTGAAAATTTCACTTTTTTGTGAAAATATCCACTAAATGAGGGAATAATATGTGTGACGGTACCCCAGGAGAGTTCCAAATGTGTGTGGGTAGAATATATATCCCACGGGGGTAAAATTGAAAAAAGTTGAAAAAAATTTTTTTTTGGACTTAGTCATTTTTCCGGCGTTTATCAGACTTTCAGATAGGGCAAATGTCAGTGAGCATTCCGATTTCAGTTCCAGAGCTATTCGCCCAATGAGTCTTTGATATTTAGTCGCTTTCAGCCAATTTTCTGGATTTTTGAAAATTTCACTTTTTTGTGAAAATATCCACTAAATGAGGGAATAATATGTGTGAGGGTACCCCAGGAGAGTTCCAAATGTGTGTGGGTAGAATATATATCCCACGGGGGTAAAATTGAAAAAAGTTGAAAAAAATTTTTTTTGGACTTAGTCATTTTTCCGGCGTTTATCAGACTTTCAGATAGGGCAAATGTCAGTGAGCGTTCCGATTTCAGTTCCAGAGCTATTCGCCCAATGAGTCTTTGATATTTAGTCGCTTTCAGCCAATTTTCTGGATTTTTGAAAATTTCACTTTTTTGTGAAAATATCCACTAAATGAGGGAATAATATGTGTGAGGGTACCCCAGGAGAGTTCCAAATGTGTGTGGGTAGAATATATATCCCACGGGGGTAAAATTGAAAAAAGTTGAAAAAAATTTTTTTTGGACTTAGTCATTTTTCCGGCGTTTATCAGACTTTCAGATAGGGCAAATGTCAGTGAGTGTTCCGATTTCAGTTCCAGAGCGATTCGCCCAATGAGTCCTTGATATTTAGTCGTTTTCAGCCAATTTTCTGGATTTTTGAAAATTTCACTTTTTTGTGAAAATATCCACTAAATGAGGGAATAATATGTGTGAGGGTACCCCAGGGGAGTTCCAAATGTGTGTGGGTAGAATATATATCCCACGGGGGTAAAATTGAAAAAAGTTGAAAAAAATTTTTTTTTGGACTTAGTCATTTTTCCGGCGTTTATCAGACTTTCAGATAGGGGAAATGTCAGTGAGCGTTCCGATTTCAGTTCCAGAGCGATTCGCCCAATGAGTCCTTGATATTTAGTCATTTTCAGCCAATTTTCTGGATTTTTGAAAATTTCACTTTTTTGTGAAAATATCCACTAAATGAGGGAATAATATGTGTGAGGGCTCCCCTGGACAGTTCCAAAGGTGTGTGGGCAGAATATATATCCCACGGGGGTAAGATTGAAAAAAGTTTAAAAAAATTTTTTTTTGGACTTAGTCATTTTTCCGGCGTTTATCAGACTTTCAGATAGGGGAAATGTCAGTGAGCATTCCGATTTCAGTTCCAGAGCGATTCGCCCAATGAGTCCTTGATATTTAGTCGTTTTCAGCCAATTTTCTGGATTATTGAAAATGTCACTTTTTTGTGAAAATATCCACTAAATGAGGGAATAATATGTGTGAGGGTACCCCAGGAGAGTTCCAAATGTGTGTGGGTAGAATATATATGCCACGGGCGTAAAATTGAAAAAAGTTTAAAAAAATTTTTTTTTTGGACTTAGTCATTTTTTCGGCGTTTATCATACTTTCAGATAGGGCAAATGTCAGTGATCGTTCTGATTTCAGTTCCAGAGTTATTCGCCCAATGAGTCCTTGATATTTAGTCGTTTTCAGCCAATTTTCTGGATTTTTGAAAATTTCACTTTTTTGTGAAAATATCCACTAAATGAGGGAATAATATGTGTGAGGGTACCCCAGGGGAGTTCCAAATGTGTGTGGGTAGAATATATATCCCACAGGGGTAAAATTGAAAAAAGTTGAAAAAAAATTTTTTTTGGACTTAGTCATTTTTCCGGCGTTTATCAGACTTTCAGATAGGGGAAATGTCAGTGAGCGTTCCGATTTCAGTTCCAGAGCGATTCGCCCAATGAGTCCTTTATATTTAGTCGTTTTCAGCCAATTTTCTGGATTTTTAAAAATTTCACTTTTTTGTGAAAATATCCACTAAATGAGGGAATAATATTTGTGAGGGTACCCCAGGAGAGTTCCAAATGTGTGTGGGTAGAATATATATGCCACGGGCGTAAAATTTAAAAAAGTTTAAAAAAATTTTTTTTTTGGACTTAGTCATTTTTCCGGCGTTTATCAGACTTTCAGATAGGGCAAGTGTCAGTGAGCGTTCCGATTTCAGTTCCAGAGCGATTCGCCCAATGAGTCCTTGATATTTAGTCATTTTCAGCCAATTTTCTGGATTATTGAAAATGTCACTTTTTTGTGAAAATATCCACTAAATGAGGGAATAATATGTGTGAGAGTTCCCCAGGAGAGTTCCAAATGTGTGTGGGTAGAATATATATCCCACGGGGGTAAAATTGAAAAAAGTTGAAAAAATATTTTTTTTGGACTTAGTCGTTTTTCCGGCGTTTATCAGACTTTCAGATAGGGGAAATGTCAGTGAGCGTTCCGATTTCAGTTCCAGAGCGATTCGCCCAATGAGTCCTTGATATTTAGTCGTTTTCAGCAAATTTTCTGTATTTTTGAAAATGTCACTTTTTTGTGAAAATATCCACTAAATGAGGGAATAATATGTGTGAGGGTACCCCAGGAGAGTTCCAAATGTGTGTGGGTAGAATATATATGCCACGGGCGTAAAATTGAAAAAGTTTAAAAAAATTTTTTTTTTGGACTTAGTCATTTTTCCGGCGTTTATCATACTTTCAGATAGGGCAAATGTCAGTGATCGTTCTGATTTCAGTTCCAGAGCGATTCGCCCAATGAGTTCTTGATATTTAGTCATTTTCAGCCAATTTTCTGGATTTTTGAAAATTTCACTTTTTTGTGAAAATATCCACTAAATGAGAGAATAATATGTGTGAGGGTACCCCAGGAGAGTTCCAAATGTGTGTGGGTAGAATATATATCCCACGGGGTAAAATTGAAAAAAGTTTAAAACAATTTTTTTTTGGACTTAGTGATTTTTCCGGCGTTTATCAGTCTTTCAGATAGGGCAAATGTCAGTGAGCATTCCGATTTCAGTTCCAGAGCGATTCGCCCAATGAGTCCTTGATATTTAGTCGTTTTCAGCAAATTTTCTGTATTTTTGAAAATGTCACTTTTTTGTGAAAATATCCACTAAATGAGGAAATAATATGTGTGAGAGTTCCCCAGGAGAGTTCCAAATGTGTGTGGGTAGAATATATATCCCACGGGGGTAAAATTGAAAAAAGTTGAAAAATTTTTTTTTTTCGACTTAGTCATTTTTCCGGCGTTTATCAGACTTTCAGATATTGCAAATGTCAGTGAGCGTTCCGATTTCAGTTCCAGAGCGATTCGCCCAATGAGTCCTTTATATTTAGTCGTTTTCAGCCAATTTTCTGGATTTTTAAAAATTTCACGTTTTTGTGAAAATATCCACTAAATGAGGGAATAATATTTGTGAGGGTACCCCAGGAGAGTTCCAAATGTGTGTGGGTAGAATATATATGCCACGGGCGTAAAATTTAAAAAAGTTTTAAAAAATTTTTTTTTTGGACTTAGTCATTTTTCCGGCGTTTATCAGACTTTCAGATAGGGCAAATGTCAGTGAGCGTTCCGATTTCAGTACCAGAGCGATTCGCCCAATGAGTCTGTGATATTTAGTCGTTTTCAGCCAATTTTCTGGATTTTTGAAAATGTCACTTTTTTGTGAAAATATCCTCTAAATGAGGGAATAATATGTGTGAGGGTACCCCAGGGGAGTTCCAAATGTGTGTGGGTAGAATATATATCCCACGGGGGTAAAATTGAAAAAAGTTTAAAAAAATTTTTTTTTGGACTTAGTCATTTTTCCGGCGTTTATCAGACTTTCAGATGGGGGAAATGTCAGTGAGCATTCCGATTTCAGTTCCAGAGCGATTCGCCCAATGAGTCCTTGATATTTAGTCATTTTCAGCCAATTTTCTGGATTATTGAAAATGTCACTTTTTTGTGAAAATATCCACTAAATGAGGGAATAATATGTGTGAGAGTTCCCCAGGAGAGTTCCAAATGTGTGTGGGTAGAATATATATCCCACGGGGGTAAAATTGAAAAAAGTTGAAAAAATTTTTTTTTTGGACTTAGTCATTTTTCCGGCGTTTATCAGACTTTCAGATAGGGCAAATGTCAGTGAGCGTTCCGATTTCAGTTCCAGAGCTATTCGCCCAATGAGTATTTGATATTAAGTCATTTTCAGCCAATTTTCTGGATTTTTGAAAATTTCACTTTTTTGTGAAAATATCCACTAAATGAGGGAATAATATGTGTGAGAGTTCCCCAGGAGAGTTCCAAATGTGTGTGGGTAGAATATATATCCCACGGGGGTAAAATTGAAAAAAGTTGAAAATTTTTTTTTTGGACTTAGTCATTTTTCCGCGCGTTTAACAGACTTTCAGATAGGGCAAATGTCAGTGAGCATTCCGATTTCAGTTCAAGAGCGATTCGCCCAATGAGTCTTTGATATTTAGTGGTTTTCAGCCAATTTTCTGGATTTTTGAAAATTTCACTTTTTTGTGAAAATATCCATGAAATGAGGGAATAATAATTGTGTGAGGGTTCCCCTGGAGAGTTTCAAATGTGTGTGGGCAGAATATATATCCCACGGGGGTAAGATTGAAAAAAGTTGAAAACTATTTTTTTTTGGACTTAGTCATTTTTCCGGCGTTTATCAGACTTTCAGATAGGGCAAATGTCAATGAGCGTTCCAATTTCAGTTCCAGAGCGATTCGCCCAATGAGTCCTTGATATTTAGTCGTTTTCAGCCAATTTTCTGGATTTTTGAAAATTTCACTTTTTTGTGAAAATATCCACTAAATGAGGGAATAATATGTGTGACGGTACCCCAGGAGAGTTCCAAATGTGTGTGGGTAGAATATATATCCCACGGGGGTAAAATTGAAAAAAGTTGAAAAAAATTTTTTTTTGGACTTAGTCATTTTTCCGGCGTTTATCAGACTTTCAGATAGGGCAAATGTCAGTGAGCGTTCCGATTTCAGTTCCAGAGCTATTCGCCCAATGAGTCTTTGATATTTAGTCGCTTTCAGCCAATTTTCTGGATTTTTGAAAATTTCACTTTTTTGTGAAAATATCCACTAAATGAGGGAATAATATGTGTGAGGGTACCCCAGGAGAGTTCCAAATGTGTGTGGGTAGAATATATATCCCACGGGGGTAAAATTGAAAAAAGTTGAAAAAAATTTTTTTTGGACTTAGTCATTTTTCCGGCGTTTATCAGACTTTCAGATAGGGCAAATGTCAGTGAGCGTTCCGATTTCAGTTCCAGAGCGATTCGCCCAATGAGTCCTTGATATTTAGTCGTTTTCAGCCAATTTTCTGGATTTTTGAAAATTTCACTTTTTTGTGAAAATATCCACTAAATGAGGGAATAATATGTGTGAGGGTACCCCAGGGGAGTTCCAAATGTGTGTGGGTAGAATATATATCCCACGGGGGTAAAATTGAAAAAAGTTGAAAAAAAAATTTTTTTGGACTTAGTCATTTTTCCGGCGTTTATCAGACTTTCAGATAGGGCAAATGTCAGTGAGCGTTCCGATTTCAGTTCCAGAGCGATTCGCCCAATGAGTCCTTGATATTTAGTCGTTTTCAGCCAATTTTCTGGATTTTTGAAAATTTCACTTTTTTGTGAAAATATCCACTAAATGAGGGAATAATATGTGTGACGGTACCCCAGGAGAGTTCCAAATGTGTGTGGGTAGAATATATATCCCACGGGGGTAAAATTGAAAAAAGTTGAAAATTTTTTTTTTTGGACTTAGTCATTTTTCCGCGCGTTTAACAGACATTCAGATAGGGCAAATGTCAGTGAGCATTCCGATTTCAGTTCAAGAGCGATTCGCCCAATGAGTCTTTGATATTTAGTGGTTTTCAGCCAATTTTCTGGATTTTTGAAAATTTCACTTTTTTGTGAAAATATCCACGAAATGAGGGAATAATATGTGTGAGGGTTCCCCTGGAGAGTTCCAAATGTGTGTGGGCAGAATATATATCCCACGGGGGTAAGATTGAAAAAAGTTGAAAAAAATTTTTTTTTGGACTTAGTCATTTTTCCGGCGTTTATCAGACTTTCAGATAGGGCAAATGTCAGTGAGCGTTCCGATTTCAGTTCCAGAGCGATTCGCCCAATGAGTCCTTGATATTTAGTCGTTTTCAGCCAATTTTCTGGATTTTTGAAAATTTCACTTTTTTGTGAAAATAGCCACTAAATGAGGGAATAATATGTGTGACGGTACCCCAGGAGAGTTCCAAATGTGTGTGGGTAGAATATATATCCCACGGGGGTAAAATTGAAAAAAGTTGAAAATTTTTTTTTTTGGACTTAGTCATTTTTCCGCGCGTTTAACAGACTTTCAGATAGGGCAAATGTCAGTGAGCATTCCGATTTCAGTTCAAGAGCGATTCGCCCAATGAGTCTTTGATATTTAGTGGTTTTCAGCCAATTTTCTGGATTTTTGAAAATTTCACTTTTTTGTGAAAATGTCCACGAAATGAGGGAATAATATGTGTGAGGGTTCCCCTGGAGAGTTCCAAATGTGTGTGGGCAGAATATATATCCCACGGGGGTAAGATTGAAAAAAGTTGAAAAAAATTTTTTTTTGGACTTAGTCATTTTTCCGGCGTTTATCAGACTTTCAGATAGGGCAAATGTCAGTGAGCGTTCCGATTTCAGTTCCAGAGCGATTCGCCCAATGAGTCCTTGATATTTAGTCGTTTTCAGCCAATTTTCTGGATTTTTGAAAATTTCACTTTTTTGTGAAAATATCCACTAAATGAGGGAATAATATGTGTGACGGTACCCCAGGAGAGTTCCAAATGTGTGTGGGTAGAATATATATCCCACGGGGGTAAAATTGAAAAAAGTTGAAAATTTTTTTTTTTGGACTTAGTCATTTTTCCGCGCGTTTAACAGACATTCAGATAGGGCAAATGTCAGTGAGCATTCCGATTTCAGTTCAAGAGCGATTCGCCCAATGAGTCTTTGATATTTAGTGGTTTTCAGCCAATTTTCTGGATTTTTGAAAATTTCACTTTTTTGTGAAAATATCCACGAAATGAGGGAATAATATGTGTGAGGGTTCCCCTGGAGAGTTCCAAATGTGTGTGGGCAGAATATATATCCCACGGGGGTAAGATTGAAAAAAGTTGAAAAAAATTTTTTTTTGGACTTAGTCATTTTTCCGGCGTTTATCAGACTTTCAGATAGGGCAAATGTCAGTGATCGTTCTGATTTCAGTTCCAGAGCGATTCGCCCAATGAGTCCTTGATATTTAGTCGTTTTCAGCCAATTTTCTGGATTTTTGAAAATTTCACTTTTTTGTGAAAATATCCACTAAATGAGAGAATAATATGTGTGAGGGTACCCCAGGAGAGTTCCAAATGTGTGTGGGTAGAATATATATCCCACGGGGTAAAATTGAAAAAAGTTGAAAACTATTTTTTTTTGGACTTAGTCATTTTTCCGGCGTTTATCAGACTTTCAGATAGGGCAAATGTCAGTGAGCGTTCCGATTTCAGTTCCAGAGCGATTCGCCCAATGAGTCCTTGATATTTAGTCGTTTTCAGCCAATTTTCTGGATTTTTGAAAATTTCACTTTTTTGTGAAAATATCCACTAAATGAGGGAATAATATGTGTGAGGGTACCCCAGGGGAGTTCCAAATGTGTGTGGGTAGAATATATATCCCACGGGGGTAAAATTGAAAAAAGTTGAAAAAAAATTTTTTTTGGACTTAGTCATTTTTCCGGCGTTTATCAGACTTTCAGATAGGGGAAATGTCAGTGAGCGTTCCGATTTCAGTTCCAGAGCGATTCGCCCAATGAGTCCTTGATATTTAGTCATTTTCAGCCAATTTTCTGGATTTTTGAAAATTTCACTTTTTTGTGAAAATATCCACTAAATGAGGGAATAATATGTGTGACGGTACCCCAGGAGAGTTCCAAATGTGTGTGGGTAGAATATATATCCCACGGGGGTAAAATTGAAAAAAGTTGAAAATTTTTTTTTTTGGACTTAGTCATTTTTCCGCGCGTTTAACAGACTTTCAGATAGGGCAAATGTCAGTGAGCATTCCGATTTCAGTTCAAGAGCGATTCGCCCAATGAGTCTTTGATATTTAGTGGTTTTCAGCCAATTTTCTGGATTTTTGAAAATTTCACTTTTTTGTGAAAATGTCCACGAAATGAGGGAATAATATGTGTGAGGGTTCCCCTGGAGAGTTCCAAATGTGTGTGGGCAGAATATATATCCCACGGGGGTAAGATTGAAAAAAGTTGAAAAAAATTTTTTTTTGGACTTAGTCATTTTTCCGGCGTTTATCAGACTTTCAGATAGGGCAAATGTCAGTGAGCGTTCCGATTTCAGTTCCAGAGCGATTCGCCCAATGAGTCCTTGATATTTAGTCGTTTTCAGCCAATTTTCTGGATTTTTGAAAATTTCACTTTTTTGTGAAAATATCCACTAAATGAGGGAATAATATGTGTGACGGTACCCCAGGAGAGTTCCAAATGTGTGTGGGTAGAATATATATCCCACGGGGGTAAAATTGAAAAAAGTTGAAAATTTTTTTTTTTGGACTTAGTCATTTTTCTGCGCGTTTAACAGACATTCAGATAGGGCAAATGTCAGTGATCGTTCTGATTTCAGTTCCAGAGCGATTCGCCCAATGAGTCCTTGATATTTAGTCGTTTTCAGCCAATTTTCTGGATTTTTGAAAATTTCACTTTTTTGTGAAAATATCCACTAAATGAGAGAATAATATGTGTGAGGGTACCCCAGGAGAGTTCCAAATGTGTGTGGGTAGAATATATATCCCACGGGGTAAAATTGAAAAAAGTTGAAAACTATTTTTTTTTGGACTTAGTCATTTTTCCGGCGTTTATCAGACTTTCAGATAGGGCAAATGTCAGTGAGCGTTCCGATTTCAGTTCCAGAGCGATTCGCCCAATGAGTCCTTGATATTTAGTCGTTTTCAGCCAATTTTCTGGATTTTTGAAAATTTCACTTTTTTGTGAAAATATCCACTAAATGAGGGAATAATATGTGTGAGGGTACCCCAGGGGAGTTCCAAATGTGTGTGGGTAGAATATATATCCCACGGGGGTAAAATTGAAAAAAGTTGAAAAAAAATTTTTTTTGGACTTAGTCATTTTTCCGGCGTTTATCAGACTTTCAGATAGGGGAAATGTCAGTGAGCGTTCCGATTTCAGTTCCAGAGCGATTCGCCCAATGAGTCCTTGATATTTAGTCATTTTCAGCCAATTTTCTGGATTTTTGAAAATTTCACTTTTTTGTGAAAATATCCACTAAATGAGGGAATAATATGTGTGACGGTACCCCAGGAGAGTTCCAAATGTGTGTGGGTAGAATATATATCCCACGGGGGTAAAATTGAAAAAAGTTGAAAATTTTTTTTTTTGGACTTAGTCATTTTTCCGCGCGTTTAACAGACTTTCAGATAGGGCAAATGTCAGTGAGCATTCCGATTTCAGTTCAAGAGCGATTCGCCCAATGAGTCTTTGATATTTAGTGGTTTTCAGCCAATTTTCTGGATTTTTGAAAATTTCACTTTTTTGTGAAAATATCCACAAAATGAGGGAATAATATGCGTGAGGGTTCCCCTGGAGAGTTCCAAATGTGTGTGGGCAGAATATATATCCCACGGGGGTAAGATTGAAAAAAGTTGAAAAAAATTTTTTTTTGGACTTAGTCATTTTTCCGGCGTTTATCAGACTTTCAGATAGGGCAAATGTCAGTGAGCGTTCCGATTTCAGTTCCAGAGCGATTCGCCCAATGAGTCCTTGATATTTAGTCGTTTTCAGCCAATTTTCTGGATTTTTGAAAATTTCACTTTTTTGTGAAAATATCCACAAAATGAGGGAATAATATGTGTGACGGTACCCCAGGAGAGTTCCAAATGTGTGTGGGTAGAATATATATCCCACGGGGGTAAAATTGAAAAAAGTTGAAAATTTTTTTTTTTGGACTTAGTCATTTTTCCGGCGTTTATCAGACTTTCAGATAGGGCAAATGTCAGTGATCGTTCTGATTTCAGTTCCAGAGCGATTCGCCCAATGAGTCCTTGATATTTAGTCGTTTTCAGCCAATTTTCTGGATTTTTGAAAATTTCACTTTTTTGTGAAAATATCCACTAAATGAGAGAATAATATGTGTGAGGGTACCCCAGGAGAGTTCCAAATGTGTGTGGGTAGAATATATATCCCACGGGGTAAAATTGAAAAAAGTTGAAAACTATTTTTTTTTGGACTTAGTCATTTTTCCGGCGTTTATCAGACTTTCAGATAGGGCAAATGTCAGTGAGCGTTCCAATTTCAGTTCCAGAGCGATTCGCCCAATGAGTCCTTGATATTTAGTCGTTTTCAGCCAATTTTCTGGATTTTTGAAAATTTCACTTTTTTGTGAAAATATCCACTAAATGAGAGAATAATATGTGTGAGGGTACCCCAGGGGAGTTCCAAATGTGTGTGGGTAGAATATATATCCCACGGGGGTAAAATTGAAAAAAGTTGAAAAAAAATTTTTTTTGGACTTAGTCATTTTTCCGGCGTTTATCAGACTTTCAGATAGGGGAAATGTCAGTGAGCGTTCCGATTTCAGTTCCAGAGCGATTCGCCCAATGAGTCCTTTATATTTAGTCGTTTTCAGCCAATTTTCTGGATTTTTAACAATTTCACTTTTTTGTGAAAATATCCACTAAATGAGGGAATAATATTTGTGAGGGTACCCCAGGAGAGTTCCAAATCTGTGTGGGTAGAATATATATGCCACGGGCGTAAAATTGAAAAAAGTTTAAAAAAATTTTTTTTTTGGACTTAGTCATTTTTCCGGCGTTTATCAGACTTTCAGATAGGGGAAATGTCAGTGAGCGTTCCGATTTCAGATTCAGAGCGATTCGCCCAATGAGTCCTTGATATTTAGTCGTTTTCAGCCAATTTTCTGGATTTTTGAAAATTTCACTTTTTTGTGAAAATATCCACTAAATGAGGGAATAATATGTGTGAGAGTTCCCCAGGAGAGTTCCAAATGTGTGTGGGTAGAATATATATCCCACGGGGGTAAAATTGAAAAAAGTTGAAAAAAATTTTTTTTTGGACTTAGTCATTTTTCCGGCGTTTATCAGACTTTCAGATAGGGCAAATGTCAGTGAGCGTTCCGATTTCAGTTCCAGAGCGATTCGCCCAATGAGTCCTTGATATTTAGTCGTTTTCAGCCAATTTTCTGGATTTTTGAAAATTTCACTTTTTTGTGAAAATATCCACTAAATGAGGGAATAATATGTGTGACGGTACCCCAGGAGAGTTCCAAATGTGTGTGGGTAGAATATATATCCCACGGGGGTAAAATTGAAAAAAGTTGAAAATTTTTTTTTTTGGACTTAGTCATTTTTACGCGCGTTTAACAGACATTCAGATAGGGCAAATGTCAGTGAGCATTCCGATTTCAGTTCAAGAGCGATTCGCCCAATGAGTCTTTGATATTTAGTGGTTTTCAGCCAATTTTCTGGATTTTTGAAAATTTCACTTTTTTGTGAAAATATCCACGAAATGAGGGAATAATATGTGTGAGGGTTCCCCTGGAGAGTTCCAAATGTGTGTGGGCAGAATATATATCCCACGGGGGTAAGATTGAAAAAAGTTGAAAAAAATTTTTTTTTGGACTTAGTCATTTTTCCGGCGTTTATCAGACTTTCAGATAGGGCAAATGTCAGTGAACGTTCCAATTTCAGTTCCAGAGCGATTCGCCCAATGAGTCCTTGATATTTAGTAGTTTTCAGCCAATTTTCTGGATTTTTGAAAATTTCACTTTTTTGTGAAAATATCCACTAAATGAGAGAATAATATGTGTGAGGGTACCCCAGGAGAGTTCCAAACGTGTGTGGGTAGAATATATATCCCACGGGGGTAAAATTGAAAAAAGTTGAAAAAATTTTTTTTTTGGACTTAGTCATTTTTCCGGCGTTTATCAGACTTTCAGATAGGGGAAATGTCAGTGAGCGTTCCGATTTCAGTTCCACAGCTATTCGCCCAATGAGTCTTTGATATTTAGTCGTTTTCAGCCAATTTTCTGGATTTTTGAAAATTTCACTTTTTTGTGAAAATATCCACTAAATGAGGGAATAATATGTGTGAGGGTTCCCCTGGAGAGTTCCAAATGTGTGTGGGCTGAATATATATCCCACGGGTGTAAGATTGAAAAAAGTTTAAAAAAATTTTTTTTTGGACTTAGTCATTTTTCCGGCGTTTATCAGACTTTCAGATAGGGCAAATGTCAGTGAGCGTTCCTATTTCAGTTCCAGAGCGATTCGCCCAATGAGTCCTTGATATTTAGTCGTTTTCAGCCAATTTTCTGGATTTTTGAAAATTTCACTTTTCTGTGAAAATATCCACTAAATGAGAGAATAATATGTGTGAGGGTACCCCAGGAGAGTTCCAAATGTGTGTGGGTAGAATATATATCCCACGGGGTAAAATTGAAAAAAGTTGAAAAAAATTTTTTTTTGGACTTAGTCATTTTTCCGGCGTTTATCAGACTTTCAGATAGGGCAAATGTCAGTGAGCGTTCCGATTTCAGTTTCAGAGCGATTCGCCCAATGAGTCCTTGATATTTAGTCGTTTTCAGCCAATTTTCTGGATTTTTGAAAATTTTACTTTTTTGTGAAAATATCCACTAAATGAGGGAATAATATGTGTGAGGGTACCCCAGGGGAGTTCCAAATGTGTGTGGGTAGAATATATATCCCACGGGGGTAAAATTGAAAAAAGTTGAAAAAAAAATTTTTTTGGACTTAGTCATTTTTCCGCGCGTTTAACAGACTTTCAGATAGGGCAAATGTCAGTGAGCATTCCGATTTCAGTTCAAGAGCGATTCGCCCAATGAGTCTTTGATATTTAGTGGTTTTCAGCCAATTTTCTGGATTTTTGAAAATTTCACTTTTTTGTGAAAATATCCACGAAATGAGGGAATAATATGTGTGAGGGTACCCCAGGGTAGTTCCAAATGTGTGTGGGTAGAATATATATCCCACGGGGGTAAAATTGAACAAAGTTGAAAAAAAAAATTTTTTGGACTTAGTCATTTTTCCGGCGTTTATCAGCCTTTCAGATAGGGGAAATGTCAGTGAGCATTCCGATTTCAGTTCCAGAGCGATTCGCCCAATGAGTCCTTGATATTTAGTCGTTTTCAGCCAATTTTCGGGATTTTTAAAAATTTCACTTTTTTGTGAAAATATCCACTAAATGAGGGAATAATATGTGTGAGGGTACCCCAGGAGAGTTCCAAATGTGTGTGGTTAGAATATATATCCCACGGGGTAAAATTGAAAAAAGTTTAAAAAAATTTTTTTTTGGACTTAGTCATTTTTCCGGCGTTTATCAGACTTTCAGATAGGGCAAATGTCAGTGAGCGTTCCGATTTCAGTTCCAGAGCGATTCGACCAATGAGTCCTTGATATTTAGTCGTTTTCAGCCAATTTTCTGGATTTTTGAAAATTTCACTTTTTTGTGAAAATATCCACTAAATGAGGGAATAATATGTGTGAGGGTACCCCAGGGTAGTTCCAAATGTGTGTGGGTAGAATATATATCCCACGGGGGTAAAATTGAAAAAAGTTGAAAATTTTTTTTTTTGGACTTAGTCATTTTTACGCGCGTTTAACAGACATTCAGATAGGGCAAATGTCAGTGAGCATTCCGATTTCAGTTCAAGAGCGATTCGCCCAATGAGTCCTTGATATTTAGTCGTTTTCAGCCAATTTTCTGGATTTTTGAAAATTTCACTTTTTTGTGAAAATATCCACTAAATGAGAGAATAATATGTGTGAGGGTACCCCAGGAGAGTTCCAAATGTGTGTGGGTAGAATATATATCCCACGGGGTAAAATTGAAAAAAGTTGAAAACTATTTTTTTTTGGACTTAGTCATTTTTCCGGCGTTTATCAGACTTTCAGATAGGGCAAATGTCAGTGAGCGTTCCAATTTCAGTTCCAGAGCGATTCGCCCAATGAGTCCTTGATATTTAGTCGTTTTCAGCCAATTTTCTGGATTTTTGAAAATTTCACTTTTTTGTGAAAATATCCACTAAATGAGGGAATAATATGTGTGACGGTACCCCAGGAGAGTTCCAAATGTGTGTGGGTAGAATATATATCCCACGGGGGTAAAATTGAAAAAAGTTGAAAAAAATTTTTTTTTGGACTTAGTCATTTTTCCGGCGTTTATCAGACTTTCAGATAGGGCAAATGTCAGTGAGCGTTCCGATTTCAGTTCCAGAGCGATTCGACCAATGAGTCCTTGATATTTAGTCGTTTTCAGCCAATTTTCTGGATTTTTGAAAATTTCACTTTTTTGTGAAAATATCCACTAAATGAGGGAATAATATGTGTGAGGGTACCCCAGGGTAGTTCCAAATGTGTGTGGGTAGAATATATATCCCACGGGGGTAAAATTGAAAAAAGTTGAAAATTTTTTTTTTTGGACTTAGTCATTTTTACGCGCGTTTAACAGACATTCAGATAGGGCAAATGTCAGTGAGCACTCCGATTTCAGTTCAAGAGCGATTCGCCCAATGAGTCTTTGATATTTAGTGGTTTTCAGCCAATTTTCTGGATTTTTGAAAATTTCACTTTTTTGTGAAAATATCCACGAAATGAGGGAATAATATGTGTGAGGGTTCCCCTGGAGAGTTCCAAATGTGTGTGGTCAGAATATATATCCCACGGGGGTAAGATTGAAAAAAGTTGAAAAAAATTTTTTTTTGGACTTAGTCATTTTTCCGGCGTTTATCAGACTTTCAGATAGGGCAAATGTCAGTGATCGTTCTGATTTCAGTTCCAGAGCGATTCGCCCAATGAGTCCTTGATATTTAGTCGTTTTCAGCCAATTTTCTGGATTTTTGAAAATTTCACTTTTTTGTGAAAATATCCACTAAATGAGAGAATAATATGTGTGAGGGTACCCCAGGAGAGTTCCAAATGTGTGTGGGTAGAATATATATCCCACGGGGTAAAATTGAAAAAAGTTGAAAACTATTTTTTTTTGGACTTAGTCATTTTTCCGGCGTTTATCAGACTTTCAGATAGGGCAAATGTCAGTGAGCGTTCCAATTTCAGTTCCAGAGCGATTCGCCCAATGAGTCCTTGATATTTAGTCGTTTTCAGCCAATTTTCTGGATTTTTGAAAATTTCACTTTTTTGTGAAAATATCCACTAAATGAGGGAATAATATGTGTGACGGTACCCCAGGAGAGTTCCAAATGTGTGTGGGTAGAATATATATCCCACGGGGGTAAAATTGAAAAAAGTTGAAAAAAATTTTTTTTTGGACTTAGTCATTTTTCCGGCGTTTATCAGACTTTCAGATAGGGCAAATGTCAGTGAGCGTTCCGATTTCAGTTCCAGAGCGATTCGACCAATGAGTCCTTGATATTTAGTCGTTTTCAGCCAATTTTCTGGATTTTTGAAAATTTCACTTTTTTGTGAAAATATCCACTAAATGAGAGAATAATATGTGTGAGGGTTCCCCTGGAGAGTTCCAAATGTGTGTGGGCTGAATATATATCCCACGGGTGTAAGATTGAAAAAAGTTTAAAAACATTTTTTTTTGGACTTAGTCATTTTTCCGGCGTTTATCAGACTTTCAGATAGGGCAAATGTCAGTGAGCGTTCCGATTTCAGTTCCAGAGCGATTCGCCCAATGAGTCCTTGATATTTAGTCGTTTTCAGCCAATTTTCTGGATTTTTGAAAATTTCACTTTTTTGTGAAAATATCCACTAAATGAGAGAATAATATGTGTGAGGGTACCCCAGGAGAGTTCCAAATGTGTGTGGGTAGAATATATATCCCACGGGGTAAAATTGAAAAAAGTTGAAAACTATTTTTTTTTGGACTTAGTCATTTTTCCGGCGTTTATCAGACTTTCAGATAGGGCAAATGTCAGTGAGCGTTCCGATTTCAGTTCCAGAGCGATTCGACCATTGAGTCCTTGATATTTAGTCGTTTTCAGCCAATTTTCTGGATTTTTGAAAATTTCACTTTTTTGTGAAAATATCCACTAAATGAGGGAATAATATGTGTGAGGGTACCCCAGGGTAGTTCCAAATGTGTGTGGGTAGAATATATATCCCACGGGGGTAAAATTGAAAAAAGTTGAAAAAAAATTTTTTTTGGACTTAGTCATTTTTCCGGCGTTTATCAGCCTTTCAGATAGGGGAAATGTCAGTGAGCATTCCGATTTCAGCTCCAGAGCGATTCGCCCAATGAGTCCTTGATATTTAGTCGTTTTCAGCCAATTTTCTGGATTTTTAAAAATTTCACTTTTTTGTGAAAATATCCACTAAATGAGGGAATAATATGTGTGAGGGTACCCCAGGAGAGTTCCAAATGTGTGTGGTTAGAATATATATCCCACGGGGTAAAATTGAAAAAAGTTTAAAAAAAATTTTTTTTTGGACTTAGTCATTTTTCCGGCGTTTATCAGACTTTCAAATAGGGCAAATGTCAGTGAGCATTCCGATTTCAGTTCAAGAGCGATTCTCCCAATGAGTCTTTGATATTTAGTGGTTTTCAGCCAATTTTCTGGATTTTTGAAAATTTCACTTTTTTGTGAAAATATCCACTAAATGAGAGAATAATATGTGTGAGGGTACCCCAGGAGAGTTCCAAATGTGTGTGGGTAGAATATATATCCCACGGGGGTAAAATTGAAAAAAGTTGAAAAAAATTTTTTTTTGGACTTAGTCATTTTTCCGGCGTTTATCAGACTTTCAGATAGGGGAAATGTCAGTGAGCGTTCCGATTTCAGTTCCACAGCTATTCGCCCAATGAGTCTTTGATATTTAGTCGTTTTCAGCCAATTTTCTGGATTTTTGAAAATTTCACTTTTTTGTGAAAATATCCACTAAATGAGGGAATAATATGTGTGAGGGTTCCCCTGGAAAGTTCCAAATGTGTGTGGGTAGAATATATATCCCACGGGGGTAAAATTGAAAAAAGTTGAAAAAATTTTTTTTTTGGACTTAGTCATTTTTCCGGCGTTTATCAGACTTTCAGATAGGGCAAATGTCAGTGAGCGTTCCGATTTCAGTTCCAGAGCGATTCGCCCAATGAGTCCTTGATATTTAGTCGTTTTCAGCCAATTTTCTGGATTTTTGAAAATTTCACTTTTTTGTGAAAATATCCACTAAATGAGGGAATAATATGTGTGAGGGTACCCCAGGGGAGTTCCAAATGTGTGTGGGTAGAATATATATCCCACGGGGTAAAATTGAAAAAAGTTGAAAAAAAAATTTTTTTGGACTTAGTCATTTTTCCGGCGTTTATCAGACTTTCAGATAGGGGAAATGTCAGTGAGCGTTCCGATTTCAGTTCCAGAGCGATTCGCCCAATGAGTCCTAGATATTTAGTCGTTTTCAGCCAATTTTCTGGATTTTTGAAAATGTCACTTTTTTGTGAAAATATCCACTAAATGAGGGAATAATATGTGTGAGAGTTCCCCAGGAGAGTTCCAAATGTGTGTGGGTAGAATATATATCCCACGGGGGTAAAATTGAAAAAAGTTGAAAAATTTTTTTTTTTCGACTTAGTCATTTTTCCGGCGTTTATCAGACTTTCAGATAGGGCAAATGTCAGTGAGCGTTCCGATTTCAGTTCCAGAGCGATTCGCCCAATGAGTCCTTGATATTTAGTCGTTTTCAGCCAATTTTCTGGATTTTTGAAAATTTCACTTTTTTGTGAAAATATCCACTAAATGAGGGAATAATATGTGTGACGGTACCCCAGGAAAGTTCCAAATGTGTGTGGGTAGAATATATATCCCACGGGGTTAAAATTGAAAAAAGTTGCAAATTTTTTTTTTTGGACTTAGTCATTTTTCCGCGCGTTTAACAGACTTTCAGATAGGGCAAATGTCAGTGAGCATTCTGATTTCAGTTCAAGAGCGATTCGCCCAATGAGTCTTTGATATTTAGTGGTTTTCAGCCAATTTTCTGGAGTTTTGAAAATTTCACTTTTTTGTGAAAATATCCACGAAATGAGGGAATAATATGTGTGAGGGTTCCCCTGGAGAGTTCCAAATGTGTGTGGGCAGAATATATATCCCACGGGGGTAAGATTGAAAAAAGTTGAAAAAAATTTTTTTTTGGACTTAGTCATTTTTCCGGCGTTTATCAGACTTTCAGATAGGGGAAATGTCAGTGAGCGTTCCGATTTCAGTTCCACAGCTATTCGCCCAATGAGTCTTTGATATTTAGTCGTTTTCAGCCAATTTTCTGGATTTTTGAAAATTTCACTTTTTTGTGAAAATATCCACTAAATGAGGGAATAATATGTGTGAGGGTTCCCCTGGAAAGTTCCAAATGTGTGTGGGTAGAATATATATCCCACGGGGGTAAAATTGAAAAAAGTTGAAAAAATTTTTTTTTGGACTTAGTCATTTTTCCGGCGTTTATCAGACTTTCAGATAGGGCAAATGTCAGTGAGCGTTCCGATTTCAGTTCCAGAGCGATTTGCCCAATGAGTCCTTGATATTTAGTCGTTTTCAGCCAATTTTCTGGATTTTTGAAAATTTCACTTTTTTGTGAAAATATCCACTAAATGAGAGAATAATATGTGTGAGGGTACCCCAGGAGAGTTCCAAATGTGTGTGGGTAGAATATATATCCCACGGGGGTAAAATTGAAAAAAGTTGAAAAAAATTTTTTTTTGGACTTAGTCATTTTTCTGGCGTTTATCAGACTTTCAGATAGGGCAAATGTCAGTGAGCGTTCCGATTTCAGTTCCAGAGCGGTTCGACCAATGAGTCCTTGATATTTAGTCGTTTTCAGCCAATTTCTGGATTTTTGAAAATTTCACTTTTTTGTGAAAATATCCACTAAATGAGAGAATAATATGTGTGAGGGTACCCCAGGAGAGTTCCAAATGTGTGTGGGTAGAATATATATCCCACGGGGTAAAATTGAAAAAAATTGAAAACTATTTTTTTTTGGACTTAGTCATTTTTCCGGCGTTTATCAGCCTTTCAGATAGGGGAAATGTCAGTGAGCGTTCCGATTTCAGTTCCAGAGTGATTCGCCCAATGAGTCCTTGATATTTAGTCGTTTTCAGCCAATTTTCTGGATTTTTAAAAATTTCACTTTTTTGTGAAAATATCCACTAAATGAGGGAATAATATGTGTGAGGGTACCCCAGGAGAGTTCCAAATGTGTGTGGTTAGAATATATATCCCACGGGGTAAAATTGAAAAAAGTTTAAAAACATTTTTTTTTGGACTTAGTGATTTTTCCGGCGTTTATCAGACTTTCAGATAGGGCAAATGTCAGTGAGCATTCCGATTTCAGTTCAAGAGCGATTCGCCCAATGAGTCTTTGATATTTAGTCGTTTTCAGCCAATTTTCTGGATTTTTGAAAATTTCACTTTTTTGTGAAAATATCCACTAAATGAGGGAATAATATGTGTGAGGGTACCCCAGGGTAGTTCCAAATGTGTGTGGGTAGAATATATATCCCACGGGGGTAAAATTGAAAAAAGTTGAAAAAAAATTTTTTTTGGACTTAGTCATTTTTCCGGCGTTTATCAGACTTTCAGATAGGGCAAATGTCAGTGAGCATTCCGATTTCAGTTCAAGAGCGATTCGCCCAATGAGTCTTTGATATTTAGTGGTTTTCAGCCAATTTTCTGGATTTTTGAAAATTTCACTTTTTTGTGAAAATATCCACTAAATGAGGGAATAATATGTGTGAGGGTTCCCCTGGAGAGTTCCAAATGTGTGTGGGCAGAATATATATCCCACGCGGGTAAGATTGAAAAAAGTTTAAAAAAATTTTTTTTTGGACTTAGTCATTTTTCCGGCGTTTATCAGACTTTCAGATAGGGCAAATGTCAGTGAACGTTCCAATTTCAGTTCCAGAGCGATTCGCCCAATGAGTCCTTGATATTTAGTAGTTTTCAGCCAATTTTCTGGATTTTTGAAAATTTCACTTTTTTGTGAAAATATCCACTAAATGAGAGAATAATATGTGTGAGGGTACCCCAGGAGAGTTCCAAATGTGTGTGGGTAGAATATATATCCCACGGGGGTAAAATTGAAAAAAGTTGAAAAAAATTTTTTTTTGGACTTAGTCATTTTTCCGGCGTTTATCAGACTTTCAGATAGGGGAAATGTCAGTGAGCGTTCCGATTTCAGTTCCACAGCTATTCGCCCAATGAGTCTTTGATATTTAGTCGTTTTCAGCCAATTTTCTGGATTTTTGAAAATTTCACTTTTTTGTGAAAATATCCACTAAATGAGGGAATAATATGTGTGAGGGTTCCCCTGGAAAGTTCCAAATGTGTGTGGGTAGAATATATATCCCACGGGGGTAAAATTGAAAAAAGTTGAAAAAATTTTTTTTTGGACTTAGTCATTTTTCCGGCGTTTATCAGACTTTCAGATAGGGCAAATGTCAGTGAGCGTTCCGATTTCAGTTCCAGAGCGATTCGCCCAATGAGTCCTTGATATTTAGTCGTTTTCAGCCAATTTTCTGGATTTTTGAAAATTTCACTTTTTTGTGAAAATATCCACTAAATGAGGGAATAATATGTGTGAGGGTACCCCAGGGGAGTTCCAAATGTGTGTGGGTAGAATATATATCCCACGGGGTAAAATTGAAAAAAGTTGAAAAAAAAATTTTTTTGGACTTAGTCATTTTTCCGGCGTTTATCAGACTTTCAGATAGGGGAAATGTCAGTGAGCGTTCCGATTTCAGTTCCAGAGCGATTCGCCCAATGAGTCCTAGATATTTAGTCGTTTTCAGCCAATTTTCTGGATTTTTGAAAATGTCACTTTTTTGTGAAAATATCCACTAAATGAGGGAATAATATGTGTGAGAGTTCCCCAGGAGAGTTCCAAATGTGTGTGGGTAGAATATATATCCCACGGGGGTAAAATTGAAAAAAGTTGAAAAAAATTTTTTTTTCGACTTAGTCATTTTTCCGGCGTTTATCAGACTTTCAGATAGGGCAAATGTCAGTGAGCGTTCCGATTTCAGTTCCAGAGCGATTCGCCCAATGAGTCCTTGATATTTAGTCGTTTTCAGCCAATTTTCTGGATTTTTGAAAATTTCACTTTTTTGTGAAAATATCCACTAAATGAGGGAATAATATGTGTGACGGTACCCCAGGAAAGTTCCAAATGTGTGTGGGTAGAATATATATCCCACGGGGTTAAAATTGAAAAAAGTTGCAAATTTTTTTTTTTGGACTTAGTCATTTTTCCGCGCGTTTAACAGACTTTCAGATAGGGCAAATGTCAGTGAGCATTCCGATTTCAGTTCAAGAGCGATTCGCCCAATGAGTCTTTGATATTTAGTGGTTTTCAGCCAATTTTCTGGAGTTTTGAAAATTTCACTTTTTTGTGAAAATATCCACGAAATGAGGGAATAATATGTGTGAGGGTTCCCCTGGAGAGTTCCAAATGTTTGTGGGCAGAATATATATCCCACGGGGGTAAGATTGAAAAAAGTTGAAAAAAATTTTTTTTTGGACTTAGTCATTTTTCCGGCGTTTATCAGCCTTTCAGATAGGGGAAATGTCAGTGAGCGTTCCGATTTCAGTTCCAGAGTGATTCGCCCAATGAGTCCTTGATATTTAGTCGTTTTCAGCCAATTTTCTGGATTTTTAAAAATTTCACTTTTTTGTGAAAATATCCACTAAATGAGGGAATAATATGTGTGAGGGTACCCCAGGAGAGTTCCAAATGTGTGTGGTTAGAATATATATCCCACGGGGTAAAATTGAAAAAAGTTTAAAAACATTTTTTTTTGGACTTAGTGATTTTTCCGGCGTTTATCAGACTTTCAGATAGGGCAAATGTCAGTGAGCATTCCGATTTCAGTTCAAGAGCGATTCGCCCAATGAGTCTTTGATATTTAGTCGTTTTCAGCCAATTTTCTGGATTTTTGAAAATTTCACTTTTTTGTGAAAATATCCACTAAATGAGGGAATAATATGTGTGAGGGTACCCCAGGGTAGTTCCAAATGTGTGTGGGTAGAATATATATCCCACGGGGGTAAAATTGAAAAAAGTTGAAAAAAAATTTTTTTTGGACTTAGTCATTTTTCCGGCGTTTATCAGACTTTCAGATAGGGCAAATGTCAGTGAGCATTCCGATTTCAGTTCAAGAGCGATTCGCCCAATGAGTCTTTGATATTTAGTGGTTTTCAGCCAATTTTCTGGATTTTTGAAAATTTCACTTTTTTGTGAAAATATCCACTAAATGAGGGAATAATATGTGTGAGGGTTCCCCTGGAGAGTTCCAAATGTGTGTGGGCAGAATATATATCCCACGCGGGTAAGATTGAAAAAAGTTTAAAAAAATTTTTTTTTGGACTTAGTCATTTTTCCGGCGTTTATCAGACTTTCAGATAGGGCAAATGTCAGTGAACGTTCCAATTTCAGTTCCAGAGCGATTCGCCCAATGAGTCCTTGATATTTAGTAGTTTTCAGCCAATTTTCTGGATTTTTGAAAATTTCACTTTTTTGTGAAAATATCCACTAAATGAGAGAATAATATGTGTGAGGGTACCCCAGGAGAGTTCCAAATGTGTGTGGGTAGAATATATATCCCACGGGGGTAAAATTGAAAAAAGTTGAAAAAAATTTTTTTTTGGACTTAGTCATTTTTCCGGCGTTTATCAGACTTTCAGATAGGGGAAATGTCAGTGAGCGTTCCGATTTCAGTTCCACAGCTATTCGCCCAATGAGTCTTTGATATTTAGTCGTTTTCAGCCAATTTTCTGGATTTTTGAAAATTTCACTTTTTTGTGAAAATATCCACTAAATGAGGGAATAATATGTGTGAGGGTTCCCCTGGAGAGTTCCAAATGTGTGTGGGCTGAATATATATCCCACGGGTGTAAGATTGAAAAAAGTTTAAAAACATTTTTTTTTGGACTTAGTCATTTTTCCGGCGTTTATCAGACTTTCAGATAGGGCAAATGTCAGTGAGCGTTCCGATTTCAGTTCCAGAGCGATTCGCCCAATGAGTCCTTGATATTTAGTCGTTTTCAGCCAATTTTCTGGATTTTTGAAAATTTCACTTTTTTGTGAAAATATCCACTAAATGAGAGAATAATATGTGTGAGGGTACCCCAGGAGAGTTCCAAATGTGTGTGGGCAGAATATATATCCCACGCGGGTAAGATTGAAAAAAGTTTAAAAAAATTTTTTTTTGGACTTAATCATTTTTCCGGCGTTTATCAGACTTTCAGATAGGGCAAATGTCTATGAGCGTTCCAATTTCAGTTCCAGAGCGATTCGCCCAATGAGTCCTTGATATTTAGTCGTTTTCAGCCAATTTTCTGGATTTTTGAAAATTTCACTTTTTTGTGAAAATATCCACTAAATGAGGGAATAATATGTGTGACGGTACCCCAGGAGAGTTCCAAATGTGTGTGGGTAGAATATATATCCCACGGGGGTAAAATTGAAAAAAGTTGAAAAAAATTTTTTTTTGGACTTAGTCATTTTTCTGGCGTTTATCAGACTTTCAGATAGGGCAAATGTCAGTGAGCGTTCCGATTTCAGTTCCAGAGCGATTCGACCAATGAGTCCTTGATATTTAGTCGTTTTCAGCCAATTTTCTGGATTTTTGAAAATTTCACTTTTTTGTGAAAATATCCACTAAATGAGAGAATAATATGTGTGAGGGTACCCCAGGAGAGTTCCAAATGTGTGTGGGTAGAATATATATCCCACGGGGTAAAATTGAAAAAAGTTGAAAACTATTTTTTTTTGGACTTAGTCATTTTTCCGGCGTTTATCAGCCTTTCAGATAGGGGAAATGTCAGTGAGCGTTCCGATTTCAGTTCCAGAGTGATTCGCCCAATGAGTCCTTGATATTTAGTCGTTTTCAGCCAATTTTCTGGATTTTTAAAAATTTCACTTTTTTGTGAAAATATCCACTAAATGAGGGAATAATATGTGTGAGGGTACCCCAGGAGAGTTCCAAATGTGTGTGGTTAGAATATATATCCCACGGGGTAAAATTGAAAAAAGTTTAAAAACATTTTTTTTTGGACTTAGTCATTTTTCCGGCGTTTATCAGACTTTCAGATAGGGCAAATATCAGTGAGCATTCCGATTTCAGTTCAAGAGCGATTCGCCCAATGAGTCTTTGATATTTAGTGGTTTTCAGCCAATTTTCTGGATTTTTGAAAATTTCACTTTTTTGTGAAAATATCCACTAAATGAGGGAATAATATGTGTGAGGGTTCCCCTGGAGAGTTCCAAATGTGTGTGGGCAGAATATATATCCCACGCGGGTAAGATTGAAAAAAGTTTAAAAAAATTTTTTTTTGGACTTAGTCATTTTTCCGGCGTTTATCAGACTTTCAGATAGGGGAAATGTCAGTGAGCGTTCCGATTTCAGTTCCACAGCTATTCGCCCAATGAGTCTTTGATATTTAGTCGTTTTCAGCCAATTTTCTGGATTTTTGAAAATTTCACTTTTTTGTGAAAATATCCACTAAATGAGGGAATAATATGTGTGAGGGTTCCCCTGGAAAGTTCCAAATGTGTGTGGGTAGAATATATATCCCACGGGGGTAAAATTGAAAAAAGTTGAAAAAATTTTTTTTTTGGACTTAGTCATTTTTCCGGCGTTTATCAGACTTTCAGATAGGGGAAATGTCAGTGAGCGTTCCGATTTCAGTTCCAGAGCGATTCGCCCAATGAGTCCTTGATATTTAGTCGTTTTCAGCCAATTTTCTGGATTTTTGAAAATTTCACTTTTTTGTGAAAATATCCACTAAATGAGAGAATAATATGTGTGAGGGTACCCCAGGAGAGTTCCAAATGTGTGTGGGTAGAATATATATCCCACGGGGGTAAAATTGAAAAAAGTTGAAAAAAATTTTTTTTTGGACTTAGTCATTTTTCCGGCGTTTATCAGACTTTCAGATAGGGGAAATGTCAGTGAGCGTTCCGATTTCAGTTCCACAGCTATTCGCCCAATGAGTCTTTGATATTTAGTCGTTTTCAGCCAATTTTCTGGATTTTTGAAAATTTCACTTTTTTGTGAAAATATCCACTAAATGAGGGAATAATATGTGTGAGGGTTCCCCTGGAGAGTTCCAAATGTGTGTGGGCTGAATATATATCCCACGGGTGTAAGATTGAAAAAAGTTTAAAAACATTTTTTTTTGGACTTAGTCATTTTTCCGGCGTTTATCAGACTTTCAGATAGGGCAAATGTCAGTGAGCGTTCCGATTTCAGTTCCAGAGCGATTCGCCCAATGAGTCCTTGATATTTAGTCGTTTTCAGCCAATTTTCTGGATTTTTGAAAATTTCACTTTTTTGTGAAAATATCCACTAAATGAGAGAATAATATGTGTGAGGGTACCCCAGGAGAGTTCCAAATGTGTGTGGGCAGAATATATATCCCACGCGGGTAAGATTGAAAAAAGTTTAAAAAAATTTTTTTTTGGACTTAATCATTTTTCCGGCGTTTATCAGACTTTCAGATAGGGCAAATGTCTATGAGCGTTCCAATTTCAGTTCCAGAGCGATTCGCCCAATGAGTCCTTGATATTTAGTCGTTTTCAGCCAATTTTCTGGATTTTTGAAAATTTCACTTTTTTGTGAAAATATCCACTAAATGAGGGAATAATATGTGTGACGGTACCCCAGGAGAGTTCCAAATGTGTGTGGGTAGAATATATATCCCACGGGGGTAAAATTGAAAAAAGTTGAAAAAAATTTTTTTTTGGACTTAGTCATTTTTCTGGCGTTTATCAGACTTTCAGATAGGGCAAATGTCAGTGAGCGTTCCGATTTCAGTTCCAGAGCGATTCGACCAATGAGTCCTTGATATTTAGTCGTTTTCAGCCAATTTTCTGGATTTTTGAAAATTTCACTTTTTTGTGAAAATATCCACTAAATGAGAGAATAATATGTGTGAGGGTACCCCAGGAGAGTTCCAAATGTGTGTGGGTAGAATATATATCCCACGGGGTAAAATTGAAAAAAGTTGAAAACTATTTTTTTTTGGACTTAGTCATTTTTCCGGCGTTTATCAGCCTTTCAGATAGGGGAAATGTCAGTGAGCGTTCCGATTTCAGTTCCAGAGTGATTCGCCCAATGAGTCCTTGATATTTAGTCGTTTTCAGCCAATTTTCTGGATTTTTAAAAATTTCACTTTTTTGTGAAAATATCCACTAAATGAGGGAATAATATGTGTGAGGGTACCCCAGGAGAGTTCCAAATGTGTGTGGTTAGAATATATATCCCACGGGGTAAAATTGAAAAAAGTTTAAAAACATTTTTTTTTGGACTTAGTGATTTTTCCGGCGTTTATCAGACTTTCAGATAGGGCAAATGTCAGTGAGCATTCCGATTTCAGTTCAAGAGCGATTCGCCCAATGAGTCTTTGATATTTAGTCGTTTTCAGCCAATTTTCTGGATTTTTGAAAATTTCACTTTTTTGTGAAAATATCCACTAAATGAGGGAATAATATGTGTGAGGGTACCCCAGGGTAGTTCCAAATGTGTGTGGGTAGAATATATATCCCACGGGGGTAAAATTGAAAAAAGTTGAAAAAAAATTTTTTTTGGACTTAGTCATTTTTCCGGCGTTTATCAGACTTTCAGATAGGGCAAATATCAGTGAGCATTCCGATTTCAGTTCAAGAGCGATTCGCCCAATGAGTCTTTGATATTTAGTGGTTTTCAGCCAATTTTCTGGATTTTTGAAAATTTCACTTTTTTGTGAAAATATCCACTAAATGAGGGAATAATATGTGTGAGGGTTCCCCTGGAGAGTTCCAAATGTGTGTGGGCAGAATATATATCCCACGCGGGTAAGATTGAAAAAAGTTTAAAAAAATTTTTTTTTGGACTTAGTCATTTTTCCGGCGTTTATCAGACTTTCAGATAGGGCAAATGTCAGTGAACGTTCCAATTTCAGTTCCAGAGCGATTCGCCCAATGAGTCCTTGATATTTAGTAGTTTTCAGCCAATTTTCTGGATTTTTGAAAATTTCACTTTTTTGTGAAAATATCCACTAAATGAGAGAATAATATGTGTGAGGGTACCCCAGGAGAGTTCCAAATGTGTGTGGGTAGAATATATATCCCACGGGGGTAAAATTGAAAAAAGTTGAAAAAAATTTTTTTTTTGGACTTAGTCATTTTTCCGGCGTTTATCAGACTTTCAAATAGGGCAAATGTCAGTGAGCATTCCGATTTCAGTTCAAGAGCGATTCGCCCAATGAGTCTTTGATATTTAGTGGTTTTCAGCCAATTTTCTGGATTTTTGAAAATTTCACTTTTTTGTGAAAATATCCACTAAATGAGGGAATAATATGTGTGAGGGTTCCCCTGGAGAGTTCCAAATGTGTGTGGGCAGAATATATATCCCACGCGGGTAAGATTGAAAAAAGTTTAAAAAAATTTTTTTTTGGACTTAGTCATTTTTCCGGCGTTTATCAGACTTTC
Organism: Phyllobates terribilis; assembly: GCF_046119375.1. Classification (NCBI taxonomy): domain Eukaryota; kingdom Metazoa; phylum Chordata; class Amphibia; order Anura; family Dendrobatidae; genus Phyllobates; species Phyllobates terribilis. The sequence continues at coordinate 558,333,128 of NW_027362762.1, forward strand.
AGATAGGGGAAATGTCAGTGAGCGTTCCGATTTCAGTTCCACAGCTATTCGCCCAATGAGTCTTTGATATTTAGTCGTTTTCAGCCAATTTTCTGGATTTTTGAAAATTTCACTTTTTTGTGAAAATATCCACTAAATGAGGGAATAATATGTGTGAGGGTTCCCCTGGAAAGTTCCAAATGTGTGTGGGTAGAATATATATCCCACGGGGGTAAAATTGAAAAAAGTTGAAAAAATTTTTTTTTTGGACTTAGTCATTTTTCCGGCGTTTATCAGACTTTCAGATAGGGGAAATGTCAGTGAGCGTTCCGATTTCAGTTCCAGAGCGATTCGCCCAATGAGTCCTTGATATTTAGTCGTTTTCAGCCAATTTTCTGGATTTTTGAAAATTTCACTTTTTTGTGAAAATATCCACTAAATGAGGGAATAATATGTGTGAGGGTACCCCAGGGGAGTTCCAAATGTGTGTGGGTAGAATATATATCCCACGGGGGTAAAATTGAAAAAAGTTGAAAAAAAAATTTTTTTGGACTTAGTCATTTTTCCGGCGTTTATCAGACTTTCAGATAGGGGAAATGTCAGTGAGCGTTCCGATTTCAGTTCCAGAGCGATTCGCCCAATGAGTCCTAGATATTTAGTCGTTTTCAGCCAATTTTCTGGATTTTTGAAAATGTCACTTTTTTGTGAAAATATCCACTAAATGAGGGAATAATATGTGTGAGAGTTCCCCAGGAGAGTTCCAAATGTGTGTGGGTAGAATATATATCCCACGGGGGTAAAATTGAAAAAAGTTGAAAAAATTTTTTTTTTCGACTTAGTCATTTTTCCGGCGTTTATCAGACTTTCAGATAGGGCAAATGTCAGTGAGCGTTCCGATTTCAGTTCCAGAGCGATTCGCCCAATGAGTCCTTGATATTTAGTCGTTTTCAGCCAATTTTCTGGATTTTTGAAAATTTCACTTTTTTGTGAAAATATCCACTAAATGAGGGAATAATATGTGTGACGGTACCCCAGGAAAGTTCCAAATGTGTGTGGGTAGAATATATATCCCACGGGGTTAAAATTGAAAAAAGTTGCAAATTTTTTTTTTTGGACTTAGTCATTTTTCCGCGCGTTTAACAGACTTTCAGATAGGGCAAATGTCAGTGAGCATTCCGATTTCAGTTCAAGAGCGATTCGCCCAATGAGTCTTTGATATTTAGTGGTTTTCAGCCAATTTTCTGGATTTTTGAAAATTTCACTTTTTTGTGAAAATATCCACGAAATGAGGGAATAATATGTGTGAGGGTTCCCCTGGAGAGTTCCAAATGTGTGTGGGCAGAATATATATCCCACGGGGGTAAGATTGAAAAAAGTTGAAAAAAATTTTTTTTTGGACTTAGTCATTTTTCCGGCGTTTATCAGACTTTCAGATAGGGCAAATGTCTATGAGCGTTCCAATTTCAGTTCCAGAGCGATTCGCCCAATGAGTCCTTGATATTTAGTCGTTTTCAGCCAATTTTCTGGATTTTTGAAAATTTCACTTTTTTGTGAAAATATCCACTAAATGAGGGAATAATATGTGTGACGGTACCCCAGGAGAGTTCCAAATGTGTGTGGGTAGAATATATATCCCACGGGGGTAAAATTGAAAAAAGTTGAAAAAAATTTTTTTTTGGACTTAGTCATTTTTCTGGCGTTTATCAGACTTTCAGATAGGGCAAATGTCAGTGAGCGTTCCGATTTCAGTTCCAGAGCGATTCGACCAATGAGTCCTTGATATTTAGTCGTTTTCAGCCAATTTTCTGGATTTTTGAAAATTTCACTTTTTTGTGAAAATATCCACTAAATGAGAGAATAATATGTGTGAGGGTACCCCAGGAGAGTTCCAAATGTGTGTGGGTAGAATATATATCCCACGGGGTAAAATTGAAAAAAGTTGAAAACTATTTTTTTTTGGACTTAGTCATTTTTCCGGCGTTTATCAGACTTTCAGATAGGGCAAATGTCAGTGAGCGTTCCGATTTCAGTTCCAGAGCGATTCGACCAATGAGTCCTTGATATTTAGTCGTTTTCAGCCAATTTTCTGGATTTTTGAAAATTTCACTTTTTTGTGAAAATATCCACTAAATGAGGGAATAATATGTGTGAGGGTACCCCAGGGTAGTTCCAAATGTGTGTGGGTAGAATATATATCCCACGGGGGTAAAATTGAAAAAAGTTGAAAAAAAATTTTTTTTGGACTTAGTCATTTTTCCGGCGTTTATCAGCCTTTCAGATAGGGGAAATGTCAGTGAGCATTCCGATTTCAGTTCCAGAGCGATTCGCCCAATGAGTCCTTGATATTTAGTGGTTTTCAGCCAATTTTCTGGATTTTTAAAAATTTCACTTTTTTGTGAAAATATCCACTAAATGAGAGAATAATATGTGTGAGGGTACCCCAGGAGAGTTCCAAATGTGTGTGGGTAGAATATATATCCCACGGGGGTAAAATTGAAAAAAGTTGAAAAAAATTTTTTTTTGGACTTAGTCATTTTTCCGGCGTTTATCAGACTTTCAGATAGGGGAAATGTCAGTGAGCGTTCCGATTTCAGTTCCACAGCTATTCGCCCAATGAGTCTTTGATATTTAGTCGTTTTCAGCCAATTTTCTGGATTTTTGAAAATTTCACTTTTTTGTGAAAATATCCACTAAATGAGGGAATAATATGTGTGAGGGTTCCCCTGGAAAGTTCCAAATGTGTGTGGGTAGAATATATATCCCACGGGGGTAAAATTGAAAAAAGTTGAAAAAATTTTTTTTTTGGACTTAGTCATTTTTCCGGCGTTTATCAGACTTTCAGATAGGGCAAATGTCAGTGAGCGTTCCGATTTCAGTTCCAGAGCGATTCGCCCAATGAGTCCTTGATATTTAGTCGTTTTCAGCCAATTTTCTGGATTTTTGAAAATTTCACTTTTTTGTGAAAATATCCACTAAATGAGGGAATAATATGTGTGAGGGTACCCCAGGGGAGTTCCAAATGTGTGTGGGTAGAATATATATCCCACGGGGGTAAAATTGAAAAAAGTTGAAAAAAAAATTTTTTTGGACTTAGTCATTTTTCCGGCGTTTATCAGACTTTCAGATAGGGGAAATGTCAGTGAGCGTTCCGATTTCAGTTCAAGAGCGATTCGCCCAATGAGTCTTTGATATTTAGTGGTTTTCAGCCAATTTTCTGGATTTTTGAAAATTTCACTTTTTTGTGAAAATATCCACGAAATGAGGGAATAATATGTGTGAGGGTTCCCCTGGAGAGTTCCAAATGTGTGTGGGCAGAATATATATCCCACGGGGGTAAGATTGAAAAAAGTTGAAAAAAATTTTTTTTTGGACTTAGTCATTTTTCCGGCGTTTATCAGACTTTCAGATAGGGCAAATGTCTATGAGCGTTCCAATTTCAGTTCCAGAGCGATTCGCCCAATGAGTCCTTGATATTTAGTCGTTTTCAGCCAATTTTCTGGATTTTTGAAAATTTCACTTTTTTGTGAAAATATCCACTAAATGAGGGAATAATATGTGTGAGGGTACCCCAGGGGAGTTCCAAATGTGTGTGGGTAGAATATATATCCCACGGGGGTAAAATTGAAAAAAGTTGAAAAAAAAATTTTTTTGGACTTAGTCATTTTTCCGGCGTTTATCAGACTTTCAGATAGGGGAAATGTCAGTGAGCGTTCCGATTTCAGTTCCAGAGCGATTCGCCCAATGAGTCCTAGATATTTAGTCGTTTTCAGCCAATTTTCTGGATTTTTGAAAATGTCACTTTTTTGTGAAAATATCCACTAAATGAGGGAATAATATGTGTGAGAGTTCCCCAGGAGAGTTCCAAATGTGTGTGGGTAGAATATATATCCCACGGGGGTAAAATTGAAAAAAGTTGAAAAAAATTTTTTTTTCGACTTAGTCATTTTTCCGGCGTTTATCAGACTTTCAGATAGGGCAAATGTCAGTGAGCGTTCCGATTTCAGTTCCAGAGCGATTCGCCCAATGAGTCCTTGATATTTAGTCGTTTTCAGCCAATTTTCTGGATTTTTGAAAATTTCACTTTTTTGTGAAAATATCCACTAAATGAGGGAATAATATGTGTGACGGTACCCCAGGAAAGTTCCAAATGTGTGTGGGTAGAATATATATCCCACGGGGTTAAAATTGAAAAAAGTTGCAAATTTTTTTTTTTGGACTTAGTCATTTTTCCGCGCGTTTAACAGACTTTCAGATAGGGCAAATGTCAGTGAGCATTCCGATTTCAGTTCAAGAGCGATTCGCCCAATGAGTCTTTGATATTTAGTGGTTTTCAGCCAATTTTCTGGATTTTTGAAAATTTCACTTTTTTGTGATAATATCCACGAAATGAGGGAATAATATGTGTGAGGGTTCCCCTGGAGAGTTCCAAATGTGTGTGGGCAGAATATATATCCCACGGGGGTAAGATTGAAAAAAGTTGAAAAAAATTTTTTTTTGGACTTAGTCATTTTTCCGGCGTTTATCAGACTTTCAGATAGGGCAAATGTCTATGAGCGTTCCAATTTCAGTTCCAGAGCGATTCGCCCAATGAGTCCTTGATATTTAGTCGTTTTCAGCCAATTTTCTGGATTTTTGAAAATTTCACTTTTTTGTGAAAATATCCACTAAATGAGAGAATAATATGTGTGAGGGTACCCCAGGAGAGTTCCAAATGTGTGTGGGTAGAATATATATCCCACGGGGTAAAATTGAAAAAAGTTGAAAACTATTTTTTTTTGGACTTAGTCATTTTTCCGGCGTTTATCAGACTTTCAGATAGGGCAAATGTCAGTGAGCGTTCCGATTTCAGTTCCAGAGCGATTCGACCAATGAGTCCTTGATATTTAGTCGTTTTCAGCCAATTTTCTGGATTTTTGAAAATTTCACTTTTTTGTGAAAATATCCACTAAATGAGGGAATAATATGTGTGAGGGTACCCCAGGGTAGTTCCAAATGTGTGTGGGTAGAATATATATCCCACGGGGGTAAAATTGAAAAAAGTTGAAAAAAAATTTTTTTTGGACTTAGTCATTTTTCCGGCGTTTATCAGCCTTTCAGATAGGGGAAATGTCAGTGAGCATTCCGATTTCAGTTCCAGAGCGATTCGCCCAATGAGTCCTTGATATTTAGTCGTTTTCAGCCAATTTTCTGGATTTTTAAAAATTTCACTTTTTTGTGAAAATATCCACTAAATGAGGGAATAATATGTGTGAGGGTACCCCAGGAGAGTTCCAAATGTGTGTGGTTAGAATATATATCCCACGGTGGTAAAATTGAAAAAAGTTTAAAAAAATTTTTTTTTTGGACTTAGTCATTTTTCCGGCGTTTATCAGACTTTCAAATAGGGCAAATGTCAGTGAGCATTCCGATTTCAGTTCAAGAGCGATTCGCCCAATGAGTCTTTGATACTTAGTGGTTTTCAGCCAATTTTCTGGATTTTTGAAAATTTCACTTTTTTGTGAAAATATCCACTAAATGAGGGAATAATATGTGTGAGGGTTCCCCTGGAGAGTTCCAAATGTGTGTGGGCAGAATATATATCCCACGCGGGTAAGATTGAAAAAAGTTTAAAAAAATTTTTTTTTGGACTTAGTCATTTTTCCGGCGTTTATCAGACTTTCAGATAGGGCAAATGTCAGTGAACGTTCCAATTTCAGTTCCAGAGCGATTCGCCCAATGAGTCCTTGATATTTAGTAGTTTTCAGCCAATTTTCTGGATTTTTGAAAATTTCACTTTTTTGTGAAAATATCCACTAAATGAGAGAATAATATGTGTGAGGGTACCCCAGGAGAGTTCCAAATGTGTGTGGGTAGAATATATATCCCACGGGGGTAAAATTGAAAAAAGTTGAAAAAAATTTTTTTTTGGACTTAGTCATTTTTCCGGCGTTTATCAGACTTTCAGATAGGGGAAATGTCAGTGAGCGTTCCGATTTCAGTTCCACAGCTATTCGCCCAATGAGTCTTTGATATTTAGTCGTTTTCAGCCAATTTTCTGGATTTTTGAAAATTTCACTTTTTTGTGAAAATATCCACTAAATGAGGGAATAATATGTGTGAGGGTTCCCCTGGAAAGTTCCAAATGTGTGTGGGTAGAATATATATCCCACGGGGGTAAAATTGAAAAAAGTTGAAAAAATTTTTTTTTTGGACTTAGTCATTTTTCCGGCGTTTATCAGACTTTCAGATAGGGCAAATGTCAGTGAGCGTTCCGATTTCAGTTCCAGAGCGATTCGCCCAATGAGTCCTTGATATTTAGTCGTTTTCAGCCAATTTTCTGGATTTTTGAAAATTTCACTTTTTTGTGAAAATATCCACTAAATGAGGGAATAATATGTGTGAGGGTACCCCAGGGGAGTTCCAAATGTGTGTGGGTAGAATATATATCCCACGGGGGTAAAATTGAAAAAAGTTGAAAAAAAAATTTTTTTGGACTTAGTCATTTTTCCGGCGTTTATCAGACTTTCAGATAGGGGAAATGTCAGTGAGCGTTCCGATTTCAGTTCCAGAGCGATTCGCCCAATGAGTCCTAGATATTTAGTCGTTTTCAGCCAATTTTCTGGATTTTTGAAAATGTCACTTTTTTGTGAAAATATCCACTAAATGAGGGAATAATATGTGTGAGAGTTCCCCAGGAGAGTTCCAAATGTGTGTGGGTAGAATATATATCCCACGGGGGTAAAATTGAAAAAAGTTGAAAAAAATTTTTTTTTCGACTTAGTCATTTTTCCGGCGTTTATCAGACTTTCAGATAGGGCAAATGTCAGTGAGCGTTCCGATTTCAGTTCCAGAGCGATTCGCCCAATGAGTCCTTGATATTTAGTCGTTTTCAGCCAATTTTCTGGATTTTTGAAAATTTCACTTTTTTGTGAAAATATCCACTAAATGAGGGAATAATATGTGTGACGGTACCCCAGGAAAGTTCCAAATGTGTGTGGGTAGAATATATATCCCACGGGGTTAAAATTGAAAAAAGTTGCAAATTTTTTTTTTTGGACTTAGTCATTTTTCCGCGCGTTTAACAGACTTTCAGATAGGGCAAATGTCAGTGAGCATTCCGATTTCAGTTCAAGAGCGATTCGCCCAATGAGTCTTTGATATTTAGTGGTTTTCAGCCAATTTTCTGGATTTTTGAAAATTTCACTTTTTTGTGAAAATATCCACGAAATGAGGGAATAATATGTGTGAGGGTTCCCCTGGAGAGTTCCAAATGTGTGTGGGCAGAATATATATCCCACGGGGGTAAGATTGAAAAAAGTTGAAAAAAATTTTTTTTTGGACTTAGTCATTTTTCCGGCGTTTATCAGACTTTCAGATAGGGCAAATGTCTATGAGCGTTCCAATTTCAGTTCCAGAGCGATTCGACCAATGAGTCCTTGATATTTAGTCGTTTTCAGCCAATTTTCTGGATTTTTGAAAATTTCACTTTTTTGTGAAAATATCCACTAAATGAGAGAATAATATGTGTGAGGGTACCCCAGGAGAGTTCCAAATGTGTGTGGGTAGAATATATATCCCACGGGGTAAAATTGAAAAAAGTTGAAAACTATTTTTTTTTGGACTTAGTCATTTTTCCGGCGTTTATCAGACTTTCAGATAGGGCAAATGTCAGTGAGCGTTCCGATTTCAGTTCCAGAGCGATTCGACCAATGAGTCCTTGATATTTAGTCGTTTTCAGCCAATTTTCTGGATTTTTGAAAATTTCACTTTTTTGTGAAAATATCCACTAAATGAGGGAATAATATGTGTGAGGGTACCCCAGGGTAGTTCCAAATGTGTGTGGGTAGAATATATATCCCACGGGGGTAAAATTGAAAAAAGTTGAAAAAAAATTTATTTTGGACTTAGTCATTTTTCCGGCGTTTATCAGCCTTTCAGATAGGGGAAATGTCAGTGAGCATTCCGATTTCAGTTCCAGAGCGATTCGCCCAATGAGTCCTTGATATTTAGTCGTTTTCAGCCAATTTTCTGGATTTTTAAAAATTTCACTTTTTTGTGAAAATATCCACTAAATGAGGGAATAATATGTGTGAGGGTACCCCAGGAGAGTTCCAAATGTGTGTGGTTAGAATATATATCCCACGGTGGTAAAATTGAAAAAAGTTTAAAAAAAATTTTTTTTTGGACTTAGTCATTTTTCCGGCGTTTATCAGACTTTCAAATAGGGCAAATGTCAGTGAGCATTCCGATTTCAGTTCAAGAGCGATTCGCCCAATGAGTCTTTGATATTTAGTGGTTTTCAGCCAATTTTCTGGATTTTTGAAAATTTCACTTTTTTGTGAAAATATCCACTAAATGAGGGAATAATATGTGTGAGGGTTCCCCTGGAGAGTTCCAAATGTGTGTGGGCAGAATATATATCCCACGCGGGTAAGATTGAAAAAAGTTTAAAAAAATTTTTTTTTGGACTTAGTCATTTTTCCGGCGTTTATCAGACTTTCAGATAGGGCAAATGTCAGTGAACGTTCCAATTTCAGTTCCAGAGCGATTCGCCCAATGAGTCCTTGATATTTAGTAGTTTTCAGCCAATTTTCTGGATTTTTGAAAATTTCACTTTTTTGTGAAAATATCCACTAAATGAGAGAATAATATGTGTGAGGGTACCCCAGGAGAGTTCCAAATGTGTGTGGGTAGAATATATATCCCACGGGGGTAAAATTGAAAAAAGTTGAAAAAAATTTTTTTTTGGACTTAGTCATTTTTCCGGCGTTTATCAGACTTTCAGATAGGGGAAATGTCAGTGAGCGTTCCGATTTCAGTTCCACAGCTATTCGCCCAATGAGTCTTTGATATTTAGTCGTTTTCAGCCAATTTTCTGGATTTTTGAAAATTTCACTTTTTTGTGAAAATATCCACTAAATGAGGGAATAATATGTGTGAGGGTTCCCCTGGAAAGTTCCAAATGTGTGTGGGTAGAATATATATCCCACGGGGGTAAAATTGAAAAAAGTTGAAAAAATTTTTTTTTTGGACTTAGTCATTTTTCCGGCGTTTATCAGACTTTCAGATAGGGCAAATGTCAGTGAGCGTTCCGATTTCAGTTCCAGAGCGATTCGCCCAATGAGTCCTTGATATTTAGTCGTTTTCAGCCAATTTTCTGGATTTTTGAAAATTTCACTTTTTTGTGAAAATATCCACTAAATGAGGGAATAATATGTGTGAGGGTACCCCAGGGGAGTTCCAAATGTGTGTGGGTAGAATATATATCCCACGGGGGTAAAATTGAAAAAAGTTGAAAAAAAAATTTTTTTGGACTTAGTCATTTTTCCGGCGTTTATCAGACTTTCAGATAGGGGAAATGTCAGTGAGCGTTCCGATTTCAGTTCAAGAGCGATTCGCCCAATGAGTCTTTGATATTTAGTGGTTTTCAGCCAATTTTCTGGATTTTTGAAAATTTCACTTTTTTGTGAAAATATCCACGAAATGAGGGAATAATATGTGTGAGGGTTCCCCTGGAGAGTTCCAAATGTGTGTGGGCAGAATATATATCCCACGGGGGTAAGATTGAAAAAAGTTGAAAAAAATTTTTTTTTGGACTTAGTCATTTTTCCGGCGTTTATCAGACTTTCAGATAGGGCAAATGTCTATGAGCGTTCCAATTTCAGTTCCAGAGCGATTCGCCCAATGAGTCCTTGATATTTAGTCGTTTTCAGCCAATTTTCTGGATTTTTGAAAATTTCACTTTTTTGTGAAAATATCCACTAAATGAGGGAATAATATGTGTGACGGTACCCCAGGAGAGTTCCAAATGTGTGTGGGTAGAATATATATCCCACGGGGGTAAAATTGAAAAAAGTTGAAAAAATTTTTTTTTTCGACTTAGTCATTTTTCCGGCGTTTATCAGACTTTCAGATAGGGCAAATGTCAGTGAGCGTTCCGATTTCAGTTCCAGAGCGATTCGCCCAATGAGTCCTTGATATTTAGTCGTTTTCAGCCAATTTTCTGGATTTTTGAAAATTTCACTTTTTTGTGAAAATATCCACTAAATGAGGGAATAATATGTGTGACGGTACCCCAGGAAAGTTCCAAATGTGTGTGGGTAGAATATATATCCCACGGGGTTAAAATTGAAAAAAGTTGCAAATTTTTTTTTTTGGACTTAGTCATTTTTCCGCGCGTTTAACAGACTTTCAGATAGGGCAAATGTCAGTGAGCATTCCGATTTCAGTTCAAGAGCGATTCGCCCAATGAGTCTTTGATATTTAGTGGTTTTCAGCCAATTTTCTGGATTTTTGAAAATTTCACTTTTTTGTGAAAATATCCACGAAATGAGGGAATAATATGTGTGAGGGTTCCCCTGGAGAGTTCCAAATGTGTGTGGGCAGAATATATATCCCACGGGGGTAAGATTGAAAAAAGTTGAAAAAAATTTTTTTTTGGACTTAGTCATTTTTCCGGCGTTTATCAGACTTTCAGATAGGGCAAATGTCTATGAGCGTTCCAATTTCAGTTCCAGAGCGATTCGCCCAATGAGTCCTTGATATTTAGTCGTTTTCAGCCAATTTTCTGGATTTTTGAAAATTTCACTTTTTTGTGAAAATATCCACTAAATGAGAGAATAATATGTGTGAGGGTACCCCAGGAGAGTTCCAAATGTGTGTGGGTAGAATATATATCCCACGGGGTAAAATTGAAAAAAGTTGAAAACTATTTTTTTTTGGACTTAGTCATTTTTCCGGCGTTTATCAGACTTTCAGATAGGGCAAATGTCAGTGAGCATTCCGATTTCAGTTCCAGAGCGATTCGCCCAATGAGTCCTTGATATTTAGTCGTTTTCAGCCAATTTTCTGGTTTTTTGAAAATTTCACTTTTTTGTGAAAATATCCACTAAATGAGGGAATAATATGTGTGACGGTACCCCAGGAGAGTTCCAAATGTGTGTGGGTAGAATATATATCCCACGGGGGTAAAATTGAAAAAAGTTGAAAAAAATTTTTTTTTGGACTTAGTCATTTTTCCGGCGTTTATCAGCCTTTCAGATAGGGCAAATGTCAGTGAGCGTTCCGATTTCAGTTCCAGAGCGATTCGACCAATGAGTCCTTGATATTTAGTCGTTTTCAGCCAATTTTCTGGATTTTTGAAAATGTCACTTTTTTGTGAAAATATCCACTAAATGAGGGAATAATATGTGTGAGAGTTCCCCAGGAGAGTTCCAAATGTGTGTGGGTAGAATATATATCCCACGGGGGTAAAATTGAAAAAAGTTGAAAAAAATTTTTTTTTCGACTTAGTCATTTTTCCGGCGTTTATCAGACTTTCAGATAGGGCAAATGTCAGTGAGCGTTCCGATTTCAGTTCCAGAGCGATTCGCCCAATGAGTCCTTGATATTTAGTCGTTTTCAGCCAATTTTCTGGATTTTTGAAAATTTCACTTTTTTGTGAAAATATCCACTAAATGAGGGAATAATATGTGTGACGGTACCCCAGGAGAGTTCCAAATGTGTGTGGGTAGAATATATATCCCACAGGGTTAAAATTGAAAAAAGTTGCAAATTTTTTTTTTTGGACTTAGTCATTTTTCCGCGCGTTTAACAGACTTTCAGATAGGGCAAATGTCAGTGAGCGTTCCGATTTCAGTTCCAGAGTGATTCGCCCAATGAGTCCTTGATATTTAGTCGTTTTCAGCCAATTTTCTGGATTTTTGAAAATTTCACTTTTTTGTGAAAATATCCACTAAATGAGGGAATAATATGTGTGAGGGTACCCCAGGAGAGTTCCAAATGTGTGTGGGTAGAATATATATCCCACGGGGGTAAAATTGAAAAAAGTTGAAAAAAAATTTTTTTTGGACTTAGTCATTTTTCCGCCGTTTATCAGACTTTCAGATAGGGGAAATGTCAGTGAGTGTTCCGATTTCAGTTCCAGAGCGATTCGCGCAATGAGTCCTTTATATTTAGTCGTTTTCAGCCAATTTTCTGGATTTTTAAAAATTTCACTTTTTTGTGAAAATATCCACTAAATGAGGGAATAATATTTGTGAGGGTACCCCAGGAGAGTTCCAAATCTGTGTGGGTAGAATATATATGCCACGGGCGTAAAATTGAAAAAAGTTTAAAAAAAATTTTTTTTTGGACTTAGTCATTTTTCCGGCGTTTATCAGACTTTCAGATAGGGGAAATGTCAGTGAGCGTTCCGATTTCAGTTTCAGAGCGATTCGCCCAATGAGTCCTTGATATTTAGTGGTTTTCAGCCAATTTTCTGGATTTTTGAAAATTTCACTTTTTTGTGAAAATATCCACGAAATGAGGGAATAATATGTGTGAGGGTTCCCCTGGAGAGTTCCAAATGTGTGTGGGCAGAATATATATCCCACGGGGGTAAGATTGAAAAAAGTTGAAAAAAAATTTTTTTTGGACTTAGTCATTTTTCCGGCGTTTATCAGACTTTCAGAAAGGGCAAATGTCAGTGAGCGTTCCAATTTCAGTTCCAGAGCGATTCGCCCAATGAGTCCTTGATATTTAGTCGTTTTCAGCCAATTTTCTGGATTTTTGAAAATGTCACTTTTTTGTGAAAATATCCACTAAATGAGGGAATAATATGTGTGAGAGTTCCCCAGGAGAGTTCCAAATGTGTGTGGGTAGAATATATATCCCACGGGGTTAAAATTGAAAAAAGTTGAAAATTTTTTTTTTTGGACTTAGTCATTTTTCCGCGCGTTTAACAGACTTTCAGATAGGGCAAATGTCAGTGAGCATTCCGATTTCAGTTCAAGAGCGATTCGCCCAATGAGTCTTTGATATTTAGTGGTTTTCAGCCAATTTTCTGGATTTTTGAAAATTTCACTTTTTTGTGAAAATATCCACTAAATGAGAGAATAATATGTGTGAGGGTACCCCAGGAGAGTTCCAAATGTGTGTGGGTAGAATATATATCCCACGGGGGTAAAATTGAAAAAAGTTGAAAAAAATTTTTTTTTGGACTTAGTGATTTTTCCGGCGTTTATCAGACTTTCAGATAGGTCACATGTCAGTGAGCATTCCGATTTCAGTTCAAGAGCGATTCGCCAATGAGTCTTTGATATTTAGTGGTTTTCAGCCAATTTTCTGGATTTTTGAAAATTTCACTTTTTTGTGAAAATATCCACTAAATGAGGGAATAATATGTGTGAGGGTTCCCCTGGAGAGTTCCAAATGTGTGTGGGCAGAATATATATCCCACGCGGGTAAAAAAAGTTTAAAAAAATTTTTTTTTGGACTTAGTCATTTTTTCGGCGTTTATCAGACTTTCAGATAGGGCAAATGTCAGTGAGCGTTCCAATTTCAGTTCCACAGCGATTCGCCCAATGAGTCCTTGATATTTAGTAGTTTTCAGCCAATTTTCTGGATTTTTGAAAATTTCACTTTTTTGTGAAAATATCCACTAAATGAGAGAATAATATGTGTGAGGGTACCCCAGGAGAGTTCCAAATGTGTGTGGGTAGAATATATATCCCACGGGGGTAAAATTGAAAAAAGTTGAAAACTATTTTTTTTTGGACTTAGTCATTTTTCCGGCGTTTATCAGACTTTTAGATAGGGGAAATGTCAGTGAGCGTTCCGATTTCAGTTCAAGAGCAATTCGCCCAATGAGTCTTTGATATTTAGTGGTTTTCAGCCAATTTTCTGGATTTTTGAAAATTTCACTTTTTTGTGAAAATATCCACTAAATGAGGGAATAATATGTGTGAGGGTTCCCCTGGAGAGTTCCAAATGTGTGTGGGCAGAATATATATCCCACGCGGGTAAGATTGAAAAAAGTTTAAAAAAATTTTTTTTTGGACTTAGTCATTTTTCCGGCGTTTATCAGACTTTCAGATATTGCAAATGTCAGTGAGCGTTCCGATTTCAGTTCCAGAGTGTTTCGCCCAATGAGTCCTTGATATTTAGTCGTTTTCAGCCAATTTTCTGGATTTTTGAAAATTTCACTTTTTTGTGAAAATATCCACTAAATGAGGGAATAATATGTGTGAGGGTACCCCAGGAGAGTTCCAAATGTGTGTGGGTAGAATATATATCCCACGGGGGTAAAATTTAAAAAAGTTGAAAAAAAATTTTTTTTGGACTTAGTCATTTTTCCGCCGTTTATCAGACTTTCAGATAGGGGAAATGTCAGTGAGTGTTCCGATTTCAGTTCCAGAGCGATTCGCGCAATGAGTCCTTTATATTTATTCGTTTTCAGCCAATTTTCTGGATTTTTAAAAATTTCACTTTTTTGTGAAAATATCCACTAAATGAGGGAATAATATTTGTGAGGGTACCCCAGGAGAGTTCCAAATCTGTGTGGGTAGAATATATATGCCACGGGCGTAAAATTGAAAAAAGTTTAAAAACATTTTTTTTTTGGACTTAGTCATTTTTCCGGCGTTTATCAGACTTTCAGATAGGGGAAATGTCAGTGAGCGTTCCGATTTCAGTTTCAGAGCGATTCGCCCAATGAGTCCTTGATATTTAGTCGTTTTCAGCCAATTTTCTGGATTTTTGAAAATGTCACTTTTTTGTGAAAATATCCACTAAATGAGGGAATAATATGTGTGAGAGTTCCCCAGGAGAGTTCCAAATGTGTGTGGGTAGAATATATATCCCACGGGGGTAAAATTGAAAAAAGTTGAAAAAATTTTTTTTTTGGACTTAGTCATTTTTCCGGCGTTTATCAGACTTTCAGATAGGGCAAATGTCAGTGAGCGTTCCGATTTCAGTTCCAGAGCGATTCGCCCAATGAGTCCTTGATATTTAGTCGTTTTCAGCCAATTTTCTGGATTTTTGAAAATTTCAATTTTTTGTGAAAATATCCACTAAATGAGGGAATAATATGTGTGAGGGTACCCCAGGGGAGTTCCAAATGTGTGTGGGTAGAATATATATCCCACGGGGGTAAAATTGAAAAAAGTTGAAAAAAAAATTTTTTTGGACTTAGTCATTTTTCCGGCGTTTATCAGACTTTCAGATAGGGGAAATGTCAGTGAGCGTTCCGATTTCAGTTCCAGAGCGATTCGCCCAATGAGTCCTTGATATTTAGTCGTTTTCAGCCAATTTTCTGGATTTTTGAAAATGTCACTTTTTTGTGAAAATATCCACTAAAATGAGGGAATAATATGTGTGAGAGTTCCCCAGGAGAGTTCCAAATGTGTGTGGGTAGAATATATATCCCACGGGGGTAAAATTGAAAAAAGTTGAAAAATTTTTTTTTTTCGACTTAGTCATTTTTCCGGCGTTTATCAGACTTTCAGATAGGGCAAATGTCAGTGAGCGTTCCGATTTCAGTTCCAGAGCGATTCGCCCAATGAGTCCTTGATATTTAGTCGTTTTCAGCCAATTTTCTGGATTTTTGAAAATTTCACTTTTTTGTGAAAATATCCACTAAATGAGGGAATAATATGTGTGAGGGTTCCCCTGGAGAGTTCCAAATGTGTGTGGGCAGAATATATATCCCACAGGGGTAAGATTGAAAAAAGTTGAAAAAAATTTTTTTTTGGACTTAGTCATTTTTCCGGCGTTTATCAGACTTTCAGATAGGGCAAATGTCAGTGAGCGTTCCGATTTCAGTTCCAGAGCGATTCGCCCAATGAGTCATTGATATTTAGTCGTTTTCAGCCAATTTTCTGGATTTTTGAAAATTTCACTTTTTTGTGAAAATATCCACTAAATGAGGGAATAATATGTGTGACGGTACCCCAGGAGAGTTCCAAATGTGTGTGGGTAGAATATATATCCCACGGGGTAAAATTGAAAAAAGTTGAAAATTTTTTTTTTTGGACTTAGTCATTTTTCCGCGCGTTTAACAGACTTTCAGATAGGGCAAATGTCAGTGAGCATTCCGATTTCAGTTCAAGAGCGATTCGCCCAATGAGTCTTTGATATTGAGTGGTTTTCAGCCAATTTTCTGGATTTTTGAAAATTTCACTTTTTTGTGAAAATATCCACTAAATGAGAGAATAATATGTGTGAGGGTACTCCAGGAGAGTTCCAAATGTGTGTGGGTAGAATATATATCCCACGGGGGTAAAATTGAAAAAAGTTGAAAAAAAAATTTTTTTGGACTTAGTCATTTTTCCGGCGTTTATCAGACTTTCAGATAGGGGAAATGTCAGTGAGCATTCCGATTTCAGTTCAAGAGCGATTCACCCAATGAGTCCTTGATATTTAGTCGTTTTCAGCCAATTTTCTGGATTTTTGAAAATGTCACTTTTTTGTGAAAATATCCACTAAAATGAGGGAATAATATGTGTGAGAGTTCCCCAGGAGAGTTCCAAATGTGTGTGGGTAGAATATATATCCCACGGGGGTAAAATTGAAAAAAGTTGAAAAAAATTTTTTTTTCGACTTAGTCATTTTTCCGGCGTTTATCAGACTTTCAGATAGGGCAAATGTCAGTGAGCGTTCCGATTTCAGTTCCAGAGCGATTCGCCCAATGAGTCCTTGATATTTAGTCGTTTTCAGCCAATTTTCTGGATTTTTGAAAATTTCACTTTTTTGTGAAAATATCCACTAAATGAGGGAATAATATGTGTGAGGGTTCCCCTGGAGAGTTCCAAATGTGTGTGGGCAGAATATATATCCCACAGGGGTAAGATTGAAAAAAGTTGAAAAAAATTTTTTTTTGGACTTAGTCATTTTTCCGGCGTTTATCAGACTTTCAGATAGGGCAAATGTCAGTGAGCATTCCGATTTCAGTTCCAGAGCGATTCGCCCAATGAGTCCTTGATATTTAGTCGTTTTCAGCCAATTTTCTGGATTTTTGAAAATTTCACTTTTTTGTGAAAATATCCACTAAATGAGGGAATAATATGTGTGACGGTACCCCAGGAGAGTTCCAAATGTGTGTGGGTAGAATATATATCCCACGGGGTAAAATTGAAAAAAGTTGAAAATTTTTTTTTTTGGACTTAGTCATTTTTCCGCGCGTTTAACAGACTTTCAGATAGGGCAAATGTCAGTGAGCATTCCGATTTCAGTTCAAGAGCGATTCGCCCAATGAGTCTTTGATATTGAGTGGTTTTCAGCCAATTTTCTGGATTTTTGAAAATTTCACTTTTTTGTGAAAATATCCACAAAATGAGGGAATAATATGTGTGAGGGTTCCCCTGGAGAGTTCCAAATGTGTGTGGGCAGAATATATATCCCACGGGGGTAAGATTGAAAAAAGTTGAAAAAAATTTTTTTATGGACTTAGTCATTTTTCCGGCGTTTATCAGACTTTCAGATAGGGCAAATGTCAGTGAGCGTTCCGATTTCAGTTCCAGAGCGATTCGACCAATGAGTCCTTGATATTTAGTCGTTTTCAGCCAATTTTCTGGATTTTTGAAAATTTCACTTTTTTGTGAAAATATCCACTAAATGAGGGAATAATATGTGTGAGGGTACCCCAGGAGAGTTCCAAATGTGTGTGGGTAGAATATATATCCCACGGGGTAAAATTGAAAAAAGTTGAAAACTATTTTTTTTTGGACTTAGTCATTTTTCCGGCGTTTATCAGACTTTCAGATAGGGCAAATGTCAGTGAGCGTTCCAATTTCAGTTCCAGAGCGATTCGCCCAATGAGTCCTTGATATTTAGTCATTTTCAGCCAATTTTCTGGTTTTTTGAAAATTTCACTTTTTTGTGAAAATATCCACTAAATGAGGGAATAATATGTGTGACGGTACCCCAGGAGAGTTCCAAATGTGTGTGGGTAGAATATATATCCCACGGGGGTAAAATTGAAAAAAGTTGAAAAAAATTTTTTTTTGGACTTAGTCATTTTTCCGGCGTTTATCAGCCTTTCAGATAGGGCAAATGTCAGTGAGCGTTCCGATTTCAGTTCCAGAGCGATTCGACCAATGAGTCCTTGATATTTGGTCGTTTTCAGCCAATTTTCTGGATTTTTGAAAATTTCACTTTTTTGTGAAAATATCCACTAATTGAGGGAATAATATGTGTGAGGGTACCCCAGGGTAGTTCCAAATGTGTGTGGGTAGAATATATATCCCACGGGGGTAAAATTGAAAAAAGTTGAAAAAAAATTTTTTTTGGACTTAGTGATTTTTCCGGCGTTTATCAGACTTTCAGATAGGTCACATGTCAGTGAGCATTCCGATTTCAGTTCAAGAGCGATTCGCCCAATGAGTCTTTGATATTTAGTGGTTTTCAGCCAATTTTCTGGATTTTTGAAAATTTCACTTTTTTGTGAAAATATCCACTAAATGAGGGAATAATATGTGTGAGGGTTCCCCTGGAGAGTTCCAAATGTGTGTGGGCAGAATATATATCCCACGCGGGTAAAAAAAGTTTAAAAAAATTTTTTTTTGGACTTAGTCATTTTTTCGGCGTTTATCAGACTTTCAGATAGGGCAAATGTCAGTGAGCGTTCCAATTTCAGTTCCACAGCGATTCGCCCAATGAGTCCTTGATATTTAGTAGTTTTCAGCCAATTTTCTGGATTTTTGAAAATTTCACTTTTTTGTGAAAATATCCACTAAATGAGAGAATAATATGTGTGAGGGTACCCCAGGAGAGTTCCAAATGTGTGTGGGTAGAATATATATCCCACGGGGGTAAAATTGAAAAAAGTTGAAAACTATTTTTTTTTGGACTTAGTCATTTTTCCGGCGTTTATCAGACTTTCAGATAGGGGAAATGTCAGTGAGCGTTCCGATTTCAGTTCAAGAGCAATTCGCCCAATGAGTCTTTGATATTTAGTGGTTTTCAGCCAATTTTCTGGATTTTTGAAAATTTCACTTTTTTGTGAAAATATCCACTAAATGAGGGAATAATATGTGTGAGGGTTCCCCTGGAGAGTTCCAAATGTGTGTGGGCAGAATATATATCCCACGCGGGTAAGATTGAAAAAAGTTTAAAAAAATTTTTTTTTGGACTTAGTCATTTTTCCGGCGTTTATCAGACTTTCAGATATTGCAAATGTCAGTGAGCGTTCCGATTTCAGTTCCAGAGTGATTCGCCCAATGAGTCCTTGATATTTAGTCGTTTTCAGCCAATTTTCTGGATTTTTGAAAATTTCACTTTTTTGTGAAAATATCCACTAAATGAGGGAATAATATGTGTGAGGGTACCCCAGGAGAGTTCCAAATGTGTGTGGGTAGAATATATATCCCACGGGGGTAAAATTTAAAAAAGTTGAAAAAAAATTTTTTTTGGACTTAGTCATTTTTCCGCCGTTTATCAGACTTTCAGATAGGGGAAATGTCAGTGAGTGTTCCGATTTCAGTTCCAGAGCGATTCGCGCAATGAGTCCTTTATATTTATTCGTTTTCAGCCAATTTTCTGGATTTTTAAAAATTTCACTTTTTTGTGAAAATATCCACTAAATGAGGGAATAATATTTGTGAGGGTACCCCAGGAGAGTTCCAAATCTGTGTGGGTAGAATATATATGCCACGGGCGTAAAATTGAAAAAAGTTTAAAAACATTTTTTTTTTGGACTTAGTCATTTTTCCGGCGTTTATCAGACTTTCAGATAGGGGAAATGTCAGTGAGCGTTCCGATTTCAGTTTCAGAGCGATTCGCCCAATGAGTCCTTGATATTTAGTCGTTTTCAGCCAATTTTCTGGATTTTTGAAAATGTCACTTTTTTGTGAAAATATCCACTAAATGAGGGAATAATATGTGTGAGAGTTCCCCAGGAGAGTTCCAAATGTGTGTGGGTAGAATATATATCACACGGGGGTAAAATTGAAAAAAGTTGAAAAAATTTTTTTTTTGGACTTAGTCATTTTTCCGGCGTTTATCAGACTTTCAGATAGGGCAAATGTCAGTGAGCGTTCCGATTTCAGTTCCAGAGTGATTCGCCCAATGAGTCCTTGATATTTAGTCGTTTTCAGCCAATTTTCTGGATTTTTGAAAATTTCAATTTTTTGTGAAAATATCCACTAAATGAGGGAATAATATGTGTGAGGGTACCCCAGGGGAGTTCCAAATGTGTGTGGGTAGAATATATATCCCACGGGGTAAAATTGAAAAAAGTTGAAAATTTTTTTTTTTGGACTTAGTCATTTTTCCGCGCGTTTAACAGACTTTCAGATAGGGCAAATGTCAGTGAGCATTCCGATTTCAGTTCAAGAGCGATTCGCCCAATGAGTCTTTGATATTGAGTGGTTTTCAGCCAATTTTCTGGATTTTTGAAAATTTCACTTTTTTGTGAAAATATCCACTAAATGAGAGAATAATATGTGTGAGGGTACTCCAGGAGAGTTCCAAATGTGTGTGGGTAGAATATATATCCCACGGGGGTAAAATTGAAAAAAGTTGAAAAAAAAATTTTTTTGGACTTAGTCATTTTTCCGGCGTTTATCAGACTTTTAGATAGGGGAAATGTCAGTGAGCATTCCGATTTCAGTTCAAGAGCGATTCGCCCAATGAGTCCTTGATATTTAGTCGTTTTCAGCCAATTTTCTGGATTTTTGAAAATGTCACTTTTTTGTGAAAATATCCACTAAAATGAGGGAATAATATGTGTGAGAGTTCCCCAGGAGAGTTCCAAATGTGTGTGGGTAGAATATATATCCCACGGGGGTAAAATTGAAAAAAGTTGAAAAAATTTTTTTTTTCGACTTAGTCATTTTTCCGGCGTTTATCAGACTTTCAGATAGGGCAAATGTCAGTGAGCGTTCCGATTTCAGTTCCAGAGCGATTCGCCCAATGAGTCCTTGATATTTAGTCGTTTTCAGCCAATTTTCTGGATTTTTGAAAATTTCACTTTTTTGTGAAAATATCCACTAAATGAGGGAATAATATGTGTGAGGGTTCCCCTGGAGAGTTCCAAATGTGTGTGGGCAGAATATATATCCCACAGGGGTAAGATTGAAAAAAGTTGAAAAAAATTTTTTTTTGGACTTAGTCATTTTTCCGGCGTTTATCAGACTTTCAGATAGGGCAAATGTCAGTGAGCATTCCGATTTCAGTTCCAGAGCGATTCGCCCAATGAGTCCTTGATATTTAGTCGTTTTCAGCCAATTTTCTGGATTTTTGAAAATTTCACTTTTTTGTGAAAATATCCACTAAATGAGGGAATAATATGTGTGACGGTACCCCAGGAGAGTTCCAAATGTGTGTGGGTAGAATATATATCCCACGGGGTAAAATTGAAAAAAGTTGAAAATTTTTTTTTTTGGACTTAGTCATTTTTCCGCGCGTTTAACAGACTTTCAGATAGGGCAAATGTCAGTGAGCATTCCGATTTCAGTTCAAGAGCGATTCGCCCAATGAGTCTTTGATATTGAGTGGTTTTCAGCCAATTTTCTGGATTTTTGAAAATTTCACTTTTTTGTGAAAATATCCACAAAATGAGGGAATAATATGTGTGAGGGTTCCCCTGGAGAGTTCCAAATGTGTGTGGGCAGAATATATATCCCACGGGGGTAAGATTGAAAAAAGTTGAAAAAAATTTTTTTATGGACTTAGTCATTTTTCCGGCGTTTATCAGACTTTCAGATAGGGCAAATGTCAGTGAGCGTTCCGATTTCAGTTCCAGAGCGATTCGACCAATGAGTCCTTGATATTTAGTCGTTTTCAGCCAATTTTCTGGATTTTTGAAAATTTCACTTTTTTGTGAAAATATCCACTAAATGAGAGAATAATATGTGTGAGGGTACTCCAGGAGAGTTCCAAATGTGTCTGGGTAGAATATATATCCCATGGGGTAAAATTGAAAAAAGTTGAAAACTATTTTTTTTTGGACTTAGTCATTTTTCCGGCGTTTATCAGACTTTCAGATAGGGCAAATGTCAGTGAGCGTTCCAATTTCAGTTCCAGAGCGATTCGCCCAATGAGTCCTTGATATTTAGTCGTTTTCAGCCAATTTTCTGGATTTTTGAAAATTTCACTTTTTTGTGAAAATATCCACTAAATGAGGGAATAATATGTGTGAGGGTACCCCAGGGTAGTTCCAAATGTGTGTGGGTAGAATATATATCCCACGGGGGTAAAATTGAAAAAAGTTTAAAAAAAATTTTTTTTGGACTTAGTCATTTTTCCGGCGTTTATCAGCCTTTCAGATAGGGGAAATGTCAGTGAGCGTTCCGATTTCAGTTTCAGAGCGATTCGCCCAATGAGTCCTTGATATTTAGTCGTTTTCAGCCAATTTTCTGGATTTTTAAAAATTTCACTTTTTTGTGAAAATATCCACTAAATGAGGGAATAATATGTGTGAGGGTTCCCCTGGAGAGTTCCAAATGTGTGTGGGTAGAATATATATCCCACGGGGTAAAATTGAAAAAAGTTGAAAACTATTTTTTTTTGGACTTAGTCATTTTTCCGGCGTTTATCAGACTTTCAGATAGGGCAAATGTCAGTGAGCATTCCGATTTCAGTTCCAGAGCGATTCGCCCAATGAGTCCTTGATATTTAGTCGTTTTCAGCCAATTTTCTGGATTTTTGAAAATTTCACTTTTTTGTGAAAATATCCACTAAATGAGGGAATAATATGTGTGACGGTACCCCAGGGTAGCTCCAAATGTGTGTGGGTAGAATATATATCCCACGGGGGTAAAATTGAAAAAAGTTTAAAAAAAATTTTTTTGGGACTTAGTCATTTTTCCGGCGTTTATCAGCCTTTCAGATAGGGGAAATGTCAGTGAGCGTTCCGATTTCAGTTTCAGAGCAATTCGCCCAATGAGTCCTTGATAATTAGTCGTTTTCAGCCAATTTTCTGGATTTTTAAAAATTTCACTTTTTTGTGAAAATATCCACTAAATGAGGGAATAATATGTGTGAGGGTACCCCAGGAGAGTTCCAAATGTGTGTGGTTAGAATATATATCCCACGGGGTAAAATTGAAAAAAGTTTAAAAAAATTTTTTTTTGGACTTAGTGATTTTTCCGGCGTTTATCAGACTTTCAGATAGGGCAAATGTCAGTGAGCATTCCGATTTCAGTTCAAGAGCGATTCGCCCAATGAGTCTTTGATATTTAGTCGTTTTCAGCCAATTTTCTGGATTTTTGAAAATTTCACTTTTTTGTGAAAATATCCACTAAATAAGAGAATAATATGTGTGAGGGTACCCCAGGAGAGTTCCAAATGTGTGTGGGTAGAATATATATCCCACGGGGTAAAATTGAAAAAAGTTGAAAAATATTTTTTTTTGGACTTAGTCATTTTTCCGGCGTTTATCAGACTTTCAGATAGGGGAAATGTCAGTGAGCGTTCCGATTTCAGTTTCATAGCGATTCGCCCAATGAGTCCTTGATATTTAGTCGTTTTCAGCCAATTTTCTGGATTTTTGAAAATGTCACTTTTTTGTGAAAATATCCACTAAATGAGGGAATAATATGTGTGAGAGTTCCCCAGGAGAGTTCCAAATGTGTATGGGTAGAATATATATCCCACGGGGGTAAAATTGAAAAAAGTTGAAAAAATTTTTTTTTTGGACTTAGTCATTTTTCCGGCGTTTATCAGACTTTCAGATAGGGCAAATGTCAGTGAGCGTTCCGATTTCAGTTCCAGAGCGATTCGCCCAATGAGTCCTTGATATTTAGTCGTTTTCAGCCAATTTCTGGATTTTTGAAAATTTCACTTTTTTGTGAAAATATCCACTAAATGAGGGAATAATATGTGTGAGGGTACCCCAGGGTAGTTCCAAATGTGTGTGGGTAGAATATATATCCCACGGGGGTAAAATTGAAAAAAGTTTAAAAAAAATTTTTTTTGGACTTAGTCATTTTTCCGGCGTTTATCAGCCTTTCAGATAGGGGAAATGTCAGTGAGCGTTCCGATTTCAGTTTCAGAGCGATTCGCCCAATGAGTCCTTGATATTTAGTCGTTTTCAGCCAATTTTCTGGATTTTTAAAAATTTCACTTTTTTGTGAAAATATCCACTAAATGAGGGAATAATATGTGTGAGGGTACCCCAGGAGAGTTCCAAATGTGTGTGGTTAGAATATATATCCCACGGGGTAAAATTGAAAAAAGTTTAAAAAAATTTTTTTTTGGACTTAGTGATTTTTCCGGCGTTTATCAGACTTTCAGATAGGGCAAATGTCAGTGAGCATTCCGATTTCAGTTCAAGAGCGATTCGCCCAATGAGTCTTTGATATTTAGTGGTTTTCAGCCAATTTTCTGGATTTTTGAAAATTTCACTTTTTTGTGAAAATATCCACTAAATGAGAGAATAATATGTGTGAGGGTACTCCAGGAGAGTTCCAAATGTGTGTGGGTAGAATATATATCCCACGGGGTAAAATTGAAAAAAGTTGAAAACTATTTTTTTTTGGACTTAGTCATTTTTCCGGCGTTTATCAGACTTTCAGATAGGGCAAATGTCAGTGAGCGTTCCAATTTCAGTTCCAGAGCGATTCGCCCAATGAGTCCTTGATATTTAGTCGTTTTCAGCCAATTTTCTGGATTTTTGAAAATTTCACTTTTTTGTGAAAATATCCACTAAATGAGGGAATAATATGTGTGACGGTACCCCAGGAGAGTTCCAAATGTGTGTGGGTAGAATATATATCCCACGGGGGTAAAATTGAAAAAAGTTTTAAAAAAATTTTTTTTGGACTTAGTCATTTTTCCGGCGTTTATCAGCCTTTCAGATAGGGGAAATGTCAGTGAGCGTTCCGATTTCAGTTTCAGAGCGATTCGCCCAATGAGTCCTTGATATTTAGTCGTTTTCAGCCAATTTTCTGGATTTTTAAAAATTTCACTTTTTTGTGAAAATATCCACAAAATGAGGGAATAATATGTGTGAGGGTACCCCTGGAGAGTTCCAAATGTGTGTGGGCAGAATATATATCCCACGGGGGTAAGATTGAAAAAAGTTGAAAAAAATTTTTTTTTGGACTTAGTCATTTTTCCGGCGTTTATCAGACTTTCAGATAGGGCAAATGTCAGTGAGCGTTCCGATTTCAGTTCCAGAGCGATTCGACCAATGAGTCCTTGATATTTAGTAGTTTTCAGCCAATTTTCTGGATTTTTGAAAATTTCACTTTTTTGTGAAAATATCCACTAAATGAGAGAATAATATGTGTGAGGGTACTCCAGGAGAGTTCCAAATGTGTGTGGGTAGAATATATATCCCACGGGGTAAAATTGAAAAAAGTTGAAAACTATTTTTTTTTGGACTTAGTCATTTTTCCGGCGTTTATCAGACTTTCAGATAGGGCAAATGTCAGTGAGCGTTCCAATTTCAGTTCCAGAGCGATTCGCCCAATGAGTCCTTGATATTTAGTCATTTTCAGCCAATTTTCTGGATTTTTGAAAATTTCACTTTTTTGTGAAAATATCCACTAAATGAGGGAATAATATGTGTGACGGTACCCCAGGAGAGTTCCAAATGTGTGTGGGTAGAATATATATCCCACTGGGTAAAATTGAAAAAAGTTGAAAACTATTTTTTTTTGGACTTAGTCATTTTTCCGGCGTTTATCAGACTTTCAGATAGGGCAAATGTCAGTGAGCGTTCCAATTTCAGTTCCAGAGCGATTCGCCCAATGAGTCCTTGATATTTAGTCGTTTTCAGCCAATTTTCTGGATTTTTGAAAATTTCACTTTTTTGTGAAAATATCCACTAAATGAGGGAATAATATGTGTGACGGTACCCCAGGAGAGTTCCAAATGTGTGTGGGTAGAATATATATCCCACGGGGGTAAAATTGAAAAAAGTTGAAAACTATTTTTTTTTGGACTTAGTCATTTTTCCGGCGTTTATCAGACTTTCAGATAGGGGAAATGTCAGTGAGCATTCCGATTTCAGTTCAAGAGCGATTCGCCCAATGAGTCTTTGATATTTAGTGGTTTTCAGCCAATTTTCTGGATTTTTGAAAATTTCACTTTTTTGTGAAAATATCCACTAAATGAGGGAATAATATGTGTGAGGGTTCCCCTGGAGAGTTCCAAATGTGTGTGGGCAGAATATATATCCCACGCGGGTAAGATTGAAAAAAGTTTAAAAAAATTTTTTTTTGGACTTAGTCATTTTTCCGGCGTTTATCAGACTTTCAGCTATTGCAAATGTCAGTGAGCGTTCCGATTTCAGTTCCAGAGTGATTCGCCCAATGAGTCCTTGATATTTAGTCGTTTTCAGCCAATTTTCTGGATTTTTGAAAATTTCACTTTTTTGTGAAAATATCCACTAAATGAGGGAATAATATGTGTGAGGGTACCCCAGGAGAGTTCCAAATGTGTGTGGGTAGAATATATATCCCACGGGGGTAAAATTGAAAAAAGTTGAAAAAAAATTTTTTTTGGACTTAGTCATTTTTACGGCGTTTATCAGACTTTCAGATAGGGCAAATGTCAGTGAGCGTTCCAATTTCAGTTCCAGAGCGATTCGCCCAATGAGTCCTTGATATTTAGTCGTTTTCAGCCAATTTTCTGGATTTTTGAAAATGTCACTTTTTTGTGAAAATATCCACTAAATGAGGGAATAATATGTGTGAGAGTTCCCCAGGAGAGTTCCAAATGTGTGTGGGTAGAATATATATCCCACGGGGTATAATTGAAAAAAGTTTAAAAAAATTTTTTTTTGGACTTAGTGATTTTTCCGGCGTTTATCAGACTTTCAGATAGGGCAAATGTCAGTGAGCATTCCGATTTCAGTTCAAGAGCGATTCGCCCAATGAGTCTTTGATATTTAGTGGTTTTCAGCCAATTTTCTGGATTTTTGAAAATTTCACTTTTTTGTGAAAATATCCACTAAATGAGAGAATAATATGTGTGAGGGTACTCCAGGAGAGTTCCAAATGTGTGTGGGTAGAATATATATCCCACGGGGTAAAATTGAAAAAAGTTGAAAACTATTTTTTTTTGGACTTAGTCATTTTTCCGGCGTTTATCAGACTTTCAGATAGGGCAAATGTCAGTGAGCGTTCCAATTTCAGTTCCAGAGCGATTCGCCCAATGAGTCCTTGATATTTAGTCGTTTTCAGCCAATTTTCTGGATTTTTGAAAATTTCACTTTTTTGTGAAAATATCCACTAAATGAGGGAATAATATGTGTGACGGTACCCCAGGAGAGTTCCAAATGTGTGTGGGTAGAATATATATCCCACGGGGGTAAAATTGAAAAAAGTTGAAAAAAAATTTTTTTTGGACTTAGTCATTTTTCCGGCGTTTATCAGACTTTCAGATAGGGCAAAAGTCAGTGAGCGTTCCGATTTCAGTTCCAGAGCGATTCGACCAATGAGTCCTTGATATTTAGTCGTTTTCAGCCAATTTTCTGGATTTTTGAAAATTTCACTTTTTTGTGAAAATATCCACTAAATGAGGGAATAATATGTGTGAGGGTACCCCAGGGTAGTTCCAAATGTGTGTGGGTAGAATATATATCCCACGGGGGTAAAATTGAAAAAAGTTTAAAAAAAATTTTTTTTGGACTTAGTCATTTTTCCGGCGTTTATCAGACTTTCAGATAGGGGAAATGTCAGTGAGCGTTCCGATTTCAGTTTCATAGCGATTCGCCCAATGAGTCCTTGATATTTAGTCGTTTTCAGCCAATTTCTGGATTTTTGAAAATTTCACTTTTTTGTGAAAATATCCACTAAATGAGGGAATAATATGTGTGACGGTACCCCAGGAGAGTTCCAAATGTGTGTGGGTAGAATATATATCCCACGGGGGTAAAATTGAAAAAAGTTGAAAAAATTTTTTTTTTGGACTTAGTCATTTTTCCGGCGTTTATCAGACTTTCAGATAGGGCAAATGTCAGTGAGCGTTCCGATTTCAGTTCCAGAGCGATTCGACCAATGAGTCCTTGATATTTAGTCGTTTTCAGCCAATTTTCTGGATTTTTGAAAATTTCACTTTTTTGTGAAAATATCCACTAAATGAGGGAATAATATGTGTGAGGGTACCCCAGGGTAGTTCCAAATGTGTGTGGGTAGAATATATATCCCACGGGGGTAAAATTGAAAAAAGTTTAAAAAAAATTTTTTTTGGACTTAGTCATTTTTCCGGCGTTTATCAGCCTTTCAGATAGGGGAAATGTCAGTGAGCGTTCCGATTTCAGTTTCAGAGCGATTCGCCCAATGAGTCCTTGATATTTAGTCGTTTTCAGCCAATTTTCTGGATTTTTAAAAATTTCACTTTTTTGTGAAAATATCCACTAAATGAGGGAATAATATGTGTGAGGGTACCCCAGGAGAGTTCCAAATGTGTGTGGTTAGAATATATATCCCACGGGGTAAAATTGAAAAAAGTTTAAAAACATTTTTTTTTGGACTTAGTGATTTTTCCGGCGTTTATCAGACTTTCAGATAGGGCAAATGTCAGTGAGCATTCCGATTTCAGTTCAAGAGCGATTCGCCCAATGAGTCTTTGATATTTAGTGGTTTTCAGCCAATTTTCTGGATTTTTGAAAATTTCACTTTTTTGTGAAAATATCCACTAAATGAGAGAATAATATGTGTGAGGGTACTCCAGGAGAGTTCCAAATGTGTGTGGGTAGAATATATATCCCACGGGGTAAAATTGAAAAAAGTTGAAAACTATTTTTTTTTGGACTTAGTCATTTTTCCGGCGTTTATCAGACTTTCAGATAGGGCAAA